>NW_026575125.1:75126351-80126351 GCF_905146905.1 Nyctereutes procyonoides
CTTTAAAATAGTGGTCTAGAAGTAATATAAATCACTGCTGTGCAGAGCTAATTGGCTGAGACTGGTCGTGTGGCCTTATTCAACAGCAAGAGGCTGAGGGTGCTATGGGAATATGAAGTATGGTTTTCTGTGTGCCTAGAGACGATGTAAACTATAAAGTGAGGAAACGAAACTAAAAGAAAATACTCATAAGAATTCAAGGGGGAATGCTTTTCTAAAGCACTGAAACAAAAAAATAACAAGTTGTAAAGAAAAAGTGACACGTGTAATATAAGAAAATTATCTGTGAAGCAAAGTAAGAAAAATGAATGTGCCCTTGGCTTTTGATGTTCACTGTGATGCCATCTGGGGGAACTTCATGTCTCCAGACCATTCTTCAAGGTCATGGCAGCCTGATGGATGCTGGTCAGGCTAGCTTCCAGTTGGAGTGAGATAAATTTCCAGAGGCTCACTGTGCCAGTTTGACAAGATAGGAAGAATCCACTCCCCTGGTGCTCAGAGTGGTGGTGCTCAGGTAGGATGTGGAAAGGCTCACCCAAGTCACACTCCTCTCCAGGGGGGGTTCTGATTTTGGTTTCTGCTCCAGCCTGCAGCAGGCACCAAACCCTCTGAGACTGATGGCCAGATTATCCTGGACACACTTACCTGGAGGCAACAACTGTCCCCATTGCAGGTCAGAGCACTTGCCTTTCCCTCCTTTTCTGTAGGGAGGAGAAAAAAGTCTCAAGGATTCCTAACTGGAAACATTGGTTGGGATAGTCTTTGAGTAGGCTGATGTCTGATCTGGGTCTGACCAGGTAGCTTGGGGCTGAAGCAGGAGCTGGCTCTTTTCTGAGTTTAATGAATTAGCTTTTCCACAAATGGAGTTAGACCTCAGATCAGACAAGACCTCACCCATCCCTCTACTACCCACCTTGTGTAGACACCCCAGAGGGCTCAGATGTGCCCCAGCCTGTTTTGGTGATTCTGCAATGAACATTGCTCTGTGCATGCAGTGCCTCTGATGTATGTGTCAGCCCAGACCCAGAGTCAGAGGAGACTCCAGGTAAAGGGAACTTGCAAAGACACGTGGTCCAACAACTTAGGAGAAAAGGGGTTTCACCTCCTGTGTGAACATCTCTATGCATTGTAGGCTCTGTCCATGATTTGGGGGCCAGGGGCCTTGGTGGTGGATGGCCAGCAGCCTCCACAGCCTGGTTCTCCGGGGTTCTTACCACTTCCTGCTCACAGAGAAGGCTGGTATTCCCATCACATGTCCAAGAAGCAGCTTGCCTAACCAACTCCAGAAAGGAAAGCATTGAGGGTCCCGAACCCTGGATAGAGCCTTCTGCTAACCTGGCGGCTTTTAGGTGACAGTGCTTGAGAGTGGCAGCCCCTCTGGTGGCTTAGTGTAGAAGAGATCAGCTTCAGGCACCTTGCAAAAATTCAGGCTCTAATCAGTAGGAGGTATGTGGATGACCACCAGGAAAAACTCACCAGGTCTGTGATAGCCATAGAGTCATACAGCTATTTCCTCAAAAGAACCTTTGGAGCTCCCCTGACATTTATGCTAAGGCCACACTTTCTGCAGATTGCTCCCACATTATAACTGAGCACAGTTGTGCATCTAGAGCTGGATCATTGCTGCTCATTGGTGGAATCCTTAATCTTTGCTTGTACTCTCTATTGGCCTGGTACAGACTTTCTCATGATTGCACTGCAGTCTGGTACTCTTCCTGACTAATCCTCCCTCCTTACCTCTCTTTTCACCAGTGTGAGACATGGATCACAATCTAAAGGCTCTCCCCATCTCCTGCTCCCTCCTCTTTTATCTTTCATAATATTTCCCCAATAAATCTCTTGTATGTCTACTCTTGTCTTGGCATTTGCTTTAGGAGGGCCTGAACTGATAATAGTGTCAGGGTACTTTCATAGATGAGCTGCCAAGTTTCACATTTCTTAATAGTTACCTTTTTTTGGGATCCCTGGGTGGCGCAGCGGTTTGGCGCCTGCCTTTGGCCCAGGGCGCGATCCTGGAGACCCAGGATCGAATCCCACATCGGGCTCCCGGTGCATGGAGCCTGCTTCTCCCTCTGCCTGTGTCTCTGCCTCTCTCTCTCTCTCTCTCTGTGACTATCATAAATAAATAAATAAAAATTAAAAAAAAAGTTACCTTTTTTTCCCAAGAGGCAGGCTAGTATAATAAAGAGTTTAACTGTGTTCAAGTCCCAGGTCTACCACTTTTAGCTCTGTGTCTTTAGCTTCTGTGTCCCTTTTCTTAAAAGGGTATAATCACATCACTTTTCCTTAGGGTTGTTGTGGGGTTTATGTGAACTATTATACAGACCACTTAGTGTCTCACACATTAAATAACATCAGTAGTTTTACCGTCTTTGATAGATGAAGTCAGAAGAGGGGAAGTATATTACCAGGTCCTGTAGCTGTTGATGCGTTTGGCAACTCTCAATGTGAAGTTCTGGAGCTCTGAGTATGAATGTTTTATTGATTTTTAACCTAGAAGTTAAAATTCAGGTCCGGGAAAACATATGATCCAGTTCAATGGCATGATGATTGTGTCCCCTACCTTCAACTCCATTAGATAGATAACTCCCAAAATGAAAGTGGTATGATAATATCATCCCTTTTCCTATACTGTATACATTAGACAACTTATTTTGGACTACAGAGATGGCACTGAAGAGCATACCTGTATCTCCCCTTGTTACATTTACAAATGTTCTTTATGGTAGAGAGTGTCAAAGGCATGCTTTTCAAGGAAGGGAAAAGGCAAGATGGGAAGAAACCTAACATTTGCTTGAGTGCCCACTAAGGGCCAGATGCAGTGTTTGGTATTTTGGGTTGAGTCTCTTAAAACCCACTAAGGGGAGCGCCTGGGTGGCTCAGTCAGTTGAATGTCTGCCTTCGGCTTGGGTCATGATCTCAGGGTCCTGGGATCAAGCCCCGTGTTGTGACTCCCTGCTCAGTAGGGAGTCTCCTTCTCTCTTTGTCCCCCACCCCAGCTTGTGTTCTCTCTCAAATAAATAAATAAATAAATAAATAAATAAATAAATAAAATCTTAAAAAAAAAAACAACAACCATAAGAACCCTGTAAGGCAGGTAGCAGTATTTCCTCACATGAAGAAGAAACAACTTAAGGAGTATATTTTCCAACGCCCTAAATCTAGTAAGTCTGTACTCTAACCTAGGTTTGTCATGCTCCCAAACCCATATTCATACCACTTATGTTTTTTTTAAACCTTTAACCTTCCAGGACTGGGAGATTGGTTGGTTTAAATATGCATGAAGGATGTTAAATTTTAAGTTTCCTCTTTTGTACCAAGAATTAACAGACATGAAATTCTAAAGCCAGATTTTCAGAGGAAATAACTAAGCAGCTCTAAAACTTACAAGGAGGACTAAAAGGGTCAAGAGAGAAGAGATAAAGAGGAGTTTTTGTGAGGAGGATTTCTTTGGAGTGGGCATCCAAGGAGGGAGAGCTGGGGTACTTTCTCCTTTACCCCAGCCTTCAGCTGGACCCCAAGAAACTTGATATGTACCTCGTGGAGTTTGGAGGCATTGTGAAATGGGATCTGAATCCAGCATGAAAAATCTTTTTTTTCTAAAGATTTTATTTTTATGTATTTTTATTTTTTAAAAATTATTTTTGAGAGAGAGCATAAGCAGGGGGAGCAGCACAGGAAGAAGCAGGCTCCACGCAGAGAGCCCAATGGGGGGCTTGATCTCAGGACCCCGAGACCATGACCTGAGCAAAAGGCAGACGCTTAACCAAGTGGGCCACCCAGGCTCCTAGCAGCATGAGAAATCTTTTGTATATCATATGCAACTGTGATGGTGGGAGCAAAGGAGAGGTGACTGTATTGGGATGTCTATATTCCCAATTTATTGGGGGCAAAAGATATATGAGTGTTTCTCATATACCAAAAGTGGGTCTTGCAGAACAATCTGTTTGGTATTAGGGGGCCAGCTGAAGAGAATTATTTGGGGATGATATGGATTCTACCAGAGAAACTATATGGAATGGACAGCTGGAAAACCCAGAGTCGAAGAGAAAAGAGCAATAGAATGTTTAGCTTTTGAGACAAGAGTTGCAATGGAGGATCCTCAGGTAAGTGTGCTTTAAATGTCAGCTAGACCCAGAAAACACAAAGCCAAACTTACTACACAACTGTAAAGAGCTGTCTACTCCCTCCCTTCAACCCTAGTCAGGTCTGAAGTCAAAATTAACAAGCTGGGGAGGATGAGGAAAGAAAAGAAAATGAGCACATACCTTACCCCAAGGTGGGAGGTCCATCTGAATTTGGTGCCAGCTGAGGGAGGAGAGGTTTAACCCTAAATTGAGTTCAGAGGATTCTTTTTTATTAGAGGCTGGGGGTTATAGTCACTGAAATGAAGCTTGATTTGTTATTTAAAGTGACTGTAGGGCTCTTTGGAGTGAGCAGCAAAACCACGGGGCCTGGGTAAAACTTAAAGTACTAGACAGAAGTAAAGTTGCATTTTGGTTGTATCTCACCAGTTGTTCTTGCTCAGTAGATTGACTACCACTGCTTGGTATGATGTTTGTGATGTGTCATGCTACTGTGTTTTTGCATTAATTTTGCTACACTAGCTTTCTTTTGCTTAGTATTTACCTAATATATATTCTTTCATCCTTTTATTTTGAACTTTTCTGGATAATTTTAAGGGCATCTTCAAGAAATAGCATGAAACTACATTCTGTGCCTTGAAAAAAATCCAATCTGAGATTTTCTTTTACTATGAGTTTAATCTATCTACATTTATTATTATTTTTACATTATTATTATTGATATAGTTATATTTCTGCCTTCCTATTTTGTGTTTTCTGTTTATCATGTTTTTTCTTTGCATTTCCCCCTTCCTCTCTTTTCCTGCCTTGTGTTGGACCAAGGGAGTTTTCTCTGCAAATTTGGAATTTACACATTCTATTTTTTTAAATTTGATAAGCACATTCTATTTTTTAGTGTGTATCCTAACATTTTTCTAAATTAACTATATTTTTAAGCAAAATATAGACTATCTCCAACTTCTATCCTCTTCCTTATACACTTTTATATTTTGAATTTTTTTTTCAAAAAAACATAGGCACAAATTCTGATAACTGGAATTTCTATACACAAACTGTTAACCATTATTATTGTTCATAGCTCATGATGCATATTTAAATATATTATTTCATTTGATTCTAGAAAAAGCTCAGCTAAGTGTTACCTTCATAATGAATTAACAAATTAAGAAAAAAAGAAGAAAGTCAAGAAAACAGCTCTCCAATTCCTTTTTTGTTTTGAAAGAGCAGGGGGAAGGGCAGAGAGGGAGAGAGTCTTAAGCAGACTCCATGCTAAGACCCTAAGACCATGACCTGAGCTAAAATCAAGAGTCAGATGCTTAGTGGACTGAACCACCTAGGCAGCCCATGAGCTCTTCAATTCTTTTATTTTTATTTTTATTTTATTTATGATAGTCAGAGAGAGAGAGAGGCAGAGACACAGGCAGAGGGAGAAGCAGGCTCCATGCACCGGGAGCCCGACGTGGGATTCGATCCTGGGTCTCCAGGATCGCGCCCTGGGCCAAAGGCAGGCACCAAACCGGTGCGCCACCCAGGGATCCCGAGCTCTTCAATTCTTAATGGTATCCTTTAAAGTCCCTTAAATATCTAGAGACCTCAGGTTAAGAACCACAGATCTTAGGAATATAGTCTTCACTCTTTTCTTTTGGGAAGGGAGAAAGGAAAGACAATTATTCTGTGCCAGAAATTTGACTTAGGCAAAACAAGCGTTCTATATAATGGCTACCTTCAATGCTTTCTAAGTGTTTTATGGGTGTCATGAGAGTTATTTCACAACATGCTTCTATACCAATCCACATACATTCTCCTGGATGGAAAATGGGCTTATTTATGTTGATAATAAGACTGATGAAAATAAGTAACAATTAGAACTATTATGGAACCACCATGTTAGCTAAGTGCTGAATCTCATGGGATAAATAAACTCTCAGATCCACCCTTCAGTTTTAGAAGGGAGGCCATTTAGTCATCAAGATGTCTAGATGAGGGGCACCTGGGTCACTTAGTAGTTGAGAGTCTGCCTTTGGCTCAGGTCGTGATCCTGGGGTCCTGGGATCGAGTCTTGCATCAGGCTGCCCATAGGGAGTTTGCTTCTCCCTCTGCCTATGCCTCTGCCTCTCTCATGAATAAATAAAATCTTAAAAAAAAAGATGGCTAGATGGAACTATATCACCTGTGTAGTTTCAAAATAGAAACACTAAATCAACAGATTCTGATAATAGTTTGCATACATTTATTATAATTGCCCTCTTTTATCAGTAAAATGAGATGGCCTGGTTTAGGTCCTAATCAAGTACTTTAGGCCTCTCCTGAATATGCCTAAGGTGTTGCCTTTAAAAAATAAAGCAGTTAATTAGAAATCAGCTAAGGTAAAAAGAAATCACATATGAACTTAACTGGAAATTACTGAATTTTCAGTCATTGGGATATTAACATATGTATTGTGATCTTAAGTTTTCCTCTCACCCCATTTCCTACAGAGATCCAGGAGAGGGAGATTTGTGGCAGAGCTGGAAGTAGAAGCTGCTTGAAGCTGGTGGCCTTTATGTCTTGAAAAGGATTATATTACTTTATAAAATCAAGCCAGATGTCCCTGAATGGGAATGGAGGGCATCTGAAGGCAACAAGAGGAGAGGTCAGGGTTTGTGGGTCCTTCCAGTAGTGGAGACATGAGTATTTTTCCATATCAGGATCCAAGGAAGACTATGGTGGGCTCAGGAAAGCTGGGCACCTAGTCTTCCCCTAATCCAGAGGGTTGGATAGAAGCAGGGGATCTGAAGAAATCATGCTAATTCAGTAAATAAACATCTGATCCCTCATCAGTACAAACAGACATCTGACAGTGGGAATCTAAAGCTTCTGGGAATCCAAAGCTTTGGTGCTACATCAGTTGTACGGATGTCTATACAACTAATGGAGATAGGGAATCCCTAATAACAACTGAAGCGGACATCTAATCAACATGCCACAGTTGAATGTCAGGATTTTATTTATGTATTTTATTTATGTTCATTTCAAGGCAATTCATTTTTTTAAAGATTTATTTGGGGACACCTGGGTGGCTCAGTGGTTGAGTGTCTGCCTTCAGCTCAGGGCATGATCCCTGGGTCCTGGGATCGAGTCCCACATTGGGCTCTTCACTGGGAGCCTGCTTCTCTCTCTGCCTAGGTCTGTGTGTCTCATGAATTGGTGAATAGTATCTTTAAAAGACTTGAGAGAATGTGAATGCATGCACATGCATGTGCACAGGGGAGGGTCAGAGGGTGAGAATCTTCAGACTTTTGAGTGCAGAGTATAATGTAGGGCTCGATCCCACAACCCATAAGATCATGACGGGTCAAAACCAAGAGTTGGACACTTAATCAACTGAGCCACCCAGGCACCCCTAAAGGCAATTTTAAAATGTGGTATTTCTAACATGTTCAGGTGTGTGAGCTAAGATCCATCTGTTTGCTATGCCTCCTATTCAAAGTTTCAGTAACAAAGGAAACAGTGTTTTGTGAGTGTTATAAACTATTACACAGCTGTCCTCTCAATGTTACAAGTCCTTAAGAAATCTTCTAGTTGGCTAGGCCCTAGGTCCCTCAGAGGATATAATAGTTCTAAGACTATGGCAAAATATGAACTATGGTTATTTCAGGTATGCGTGTGTTAGAAATCTTTTAGTTGTCCCCTCTGATCCATTTTTCCTCTGTGCTGTGTCCACCAAGCTTACCAATATAGATCACATCAAAGACTTTACTTCCTTTAGCTTCCATTTTGGTTAAAGGGTAATACCAAGAAGAGTGAATTCAGGTATTTTATATGCCATCCTGGATTCTTTGAGGTCTCTGCTAACTAAGTGCATCCTCCAGATCATACCTACTGTCAGGTGGCCCTTTCTATACAGCTACCAACCAGTAATCACTCCCTCCTCCCCTCCTACTCTACTCTTTGCTTATAGGCAACACCATATTGCAGGCTGAATTGTGTGACCTCTAAATTCATATTGTGAAATCTTAACCCCCCAGTACCTCAGAATGGGACTGTGTTTGGAGTTGGAATCTTTACAGGTAGTTAAGTTAAAATGGGGTCATTAGGCCTCCTTAGAAGAGATTGGGACAGACAGGTACACAGGTTAAGGACCATGTGAAGTCACAGGAAGGCAGCCATCTACAAGTCAAGGAGAGGCCTCAGAAGAAACCAACCCTACCAGCATCTTGATTTTGGACTTCTAGACTCTGTAACTATGAGAAAATAAATTTCTGTTGTTTAAGCCACCTAGTTTATGATACTTTGATGTGGCAGCCCTAGCAAACTAATACACACCATGACTTTACTCCTCTGTTGACAACTTGGGAAAAAATTCTCTATTAAACTTCTCAAATCGATTTTGAATAAAATTTATTTCCTGCTGGGACCCTGACTGATCTAGGAGGCTCATACAGGACTCATTTCCAGATTTTTTCTTACTGTATTTTCTAAAATCTCTCCAGTAACCATGATAATTTATGTTTTTGCTATAGAAGTAAAAAAAACTGTCATGAAACAAAACTTAGTTTGGTAAATTTCCTTATAGAATGGATTTATAATCATAGACATCCATCAACCCTCCTCCACAAATCCCCTACTCTAGATTCCCACTATTATGTCTAAGGGATTACAAAAACAGAACATGACCTCAATGTTGGAACTAGGGAAAGCGGCCATCCTTGGTCCAAAATCTGTTAAGTATTTCTGAAGGTGGCTGCCCATATTTTCTTTTGTGGGCAAGAGCAAAGCTCTGCGTTAAGTGTAAGGAACTATTATAGTATCCACTAAATATTCTGTTATGCCAGTCCAATTCACAGGGGCAAGGAGTTCTTAATAAGCAGCACTAGAAAGCAGTCACTCTGAGAAGCCACAATGAGGGAAGAGGAGGGGAACTGGCAATGACAGCATACTCCTGGCTGCCACACCCAACAGAAAAAGGAATTCTTTTACTGGGAGTCAGAACTCTCTGATACCACCTAGATCTTTCCTGAGCCCGCGACTAGTCAGCCTCAATAATATTAAAGGCATGCTGCAAAATACTTGCTTTGAAATTTAGAAACAAATTTTATTTAAGATCTGAAATACAATTCCTAAAATATCAACTTCTCCAGAAAACCGTGGCTACACAATAATGCATTGCCTCTATCATGTTAGAACGTGCATTAGACTCAAATACAAAAACCATGAAACAAATCACCATCCTTCAACAATTTGAGCAAAGATAGAATGCCTAAGGAACAACATAGATGGACTTGCAGAGGATGGGCTGTTTTACTTCAAGCACCATAAAAAAAAGAGCACAAATGCATGGGTTTTCAGGTATATACATTAAGTTGAACCTTTGGCACTAGGAATCAGGGCATTTTGTCACATAGCATTAACACATATTAGAAAATTGTGTAGTGTCAAAGGGATAGAACCACCAGCATTCAAGCAATGTTGTCAACTAGGCAATAAAATGTTCTACTGAATGTTTCTTCTTCGTCTAATTACTGCGTACACTGGTAGCAACTTTGAAATGAGAAAAGGAGCTTGTACTCCTTTCATTTTCTGTTTAAAAACACAACAGAAAACAAACTGAAACATAAGCCCTGTTATACATTAACAATTTTAAAGAACATCAATTATACAAGAAAAAGACTAAGAACGAAAAGAGTGTTTACAGATACCAGACATAACAGTGAGTGGTCAGTAGACCCTCACAGGGCTTTGCGGTGGTACTCAGCCGAAGCCACTTTATAATCACTGGCAGTAAACAGAGATGTAGCATTCTTTGCCAGATATTTTAGGAAATCATGCAAATAGCCCAACAATAATGCAAGGCTCTTCTCATCAAGGGGTGTATACGCCAACATTGCTCCAATTCTTACAAATAATCTCAGTAGGTGTGGGGCTCCATAAACCTGGGACATTGGTGCATCAGGGTGAGCCAAGAGAATTTCAGCATACTGGGGCCTCTCAAATTTGTAGAGCAGCTGAGTGCCCAACATCACATTGAAATATTCTTTTATTCCTGCCACAACTTCATTAACTGCATACTCCTTATTATCAACATTTCCCTGCGACTTCTTACAATTTGCATACTCTTCCAGAATAGCATCTACATTTTTCTTAGCAGGGAGTTGAAACAGCTGCTTCTGCCTGGTAACTAAGTCCCAGTCCTCAACAAGCCATGGTTTTAATTCTTCAGGAATCTTCACTTTAACTTCCATTCTATTCTTAAATGCCTCCTCACTTTCAACAGTGGGGTCTGCCCGGGCCCTTTTCTTCCGAGGTGGCTGGGGTGCTTCACTGGTACTGCCACCATCACCGTTTCCAGGTGTCTTCTGTTTGTTCTTTCTGGTCTTCCTCACTGATCCTGAAGGGGGGTTCTCTGCAGAGCGACCCCCCCATCTGCTTGGGAGAGCTGGTTCCAGATTCTTCTGCTGTGGACCAGCAGTCTTCTTTCCTGAGGAGGCCCCTCTCATCTTACTTCTCTGCATATTGCTTCTAGTTGGTTTTTTGAAGTTGTCTTCTTCTGCAGATTGTTGTCCACGAGTTTGAGAACCCTGCTTTCTGGAACTCATTCAACCCTGTTTTTATTCCAACCACTGTAATATATAAAATATTTTACTTCATTGTTTTCTATCGTGACCTTTAGCACATACTACTTCATAAAGGCCTACCATAGTAAAACACAAGCTATTTTCTTGGAATTTAGATTTTAAATCCTAGTTCAGGATCATTTGTAAGTGACTGACTTACTACTTCCACCCTCTTTTTGATTTTCACTACCAACCACTACTCACCCCATCCAATTGCTCATCAGACTTGCCCATAAGTTAGTTTTTGGGTGCCACTCCAAAGACAGGAATATAATTTTAGAAAAAAAATAAATTAAATGGAAAAGAAACTACAAAAGGCAGTGGAATTGAAATTAAAAACTTTGTCTGAAAATATAAATAAATAAATAAAAAACCTCTGTCTGAACAGGAGAAATGACAAGATAAAAGAAGAAAGAAAGATTAGTTGACTGGAGGCAAAATGAGTAACAGTAAATGTTTTTGTAGGAGTCCAAGTAATCCTGAACTAGGGTGATGACGGAGTCAAGGGAAACTGAATACAGAAATTGGTAAATGAAGAAGAGGGAGGAGTCAAAGGTGGCTCTGTACAAATGCATCTATTCAATTAGTTATCATACATAATTGCCTATCTGCTTTGGGACAGATATTATGCTAGGTCCTAGGGTTTAAATCTAAGGTGACAAAAAAATGAGGTTAGTACAATGACGGTTATAGGCACAGAGTATTTTGGAGCAAACAAGAAATGGCACATGACACCAGTGTCAGTATTAGCTTGTTGGAGAAGGTGATAAATCAGAGAGAAGTCAGTGATGACTCCCAGGTTTTGAGAATGGGTGATTAGGTCATTAGTACTATCACCAAATAAGACTGCATCTAGAGGAGGAGGAAGTGGATTAGAGAGGAAAGAACTTCAGTATTGGATCTACTACGTGTGAGATGTACAGTTAGATATTTAACTTTAAAGCTCAGGTGAAGGTAAGAGCCTGAAATGGAGATCTGAGGGTAATCATCACACAGCTACTACTGGAAGCTAGGAAAGCCATCAAAATCATTCATGGACAGAAGAGGAAGAAAAACTGAACCAAAGTATGAAATTCTGGAAAAACCTAAAAGAATGGTATTTAAGGGATTAGCAGAGAGACCAAAAACAAAACAAAAATGGTCAGAGCAGCCATAGAAAAATTAGGAGAATGTTATTTTGGAAGCCAAAGAAGTCAAAGAGTTTTAAGAAAGGAAAGGGATAATGTACAGTATAAAATGCAGCAGAGGGAACTAGTAAGATAAAGATGAAAAATAGGGGGCTATGATTCTTTTTTTTTAATAAATTTTTTATTTATTTATGATAGTCACAGAGAGAGAGAGAGAGGCAGAGACACAGGCAGAGGGAGAAGCAGGCTCCATGCACCGGGAGCCCGATGTGGGATTCGATCCTGGATCTCCAGGATCGCGCCCTGGGCCAAAGGCAGGCGCCAAACCGCCGCGCCATCCAGGGATCCCGGGGGCTGATTCTTATAGTGTGACACAGGAAGCATTTTTTTTTGACTTACATAATCCTCTTCCTTCTTTCCCTTCCAAGTACTCCTAGTGTTTTCCCAGATGGAACCTCCCAAATCTCCTGGGATGGTCTGCAAGGATGAGGTGGAAGACACAACCTAGAAAGGAAAACAGGTTATCTGCAATGAAGATAAACTTTAATTCAGAAAAAAAAATTTTAAAAATCTAATTTTTTGACCATGTGGTTTGCAACTGTAATATCAGAGAAAATATGTAAGTTCCACTGTTAGACCTACTTCATTTAGGCTCTGCCTTTTAAAAGTTGTGAGGACTTGGGCAAAATATGTATGCTCTCTTAGTCTCTTTTTTTCATCTATGGAATGAGGGAAACTACCCTTAGATTTCACAGGTTCTTAAGAACTTCATAAATATGATTTGGCTAAATAGCTAGCAAAGTATCTCTTTTTAAAGTTTACTATCTTTTAACATTTATTTATTTTTTAAAGATTTTATTTATTTATTCATGAGAGACACACAGAGAGAGAGGCAGAGAGAGACACAGGCAGAGGGAGAAGCAGGCTCAATGCAGGGAGCCCGATGTGGGACTTGATCCCGGAACTCTAGGATCATGCCCTGGGCCGAAGGCAGGTGCTCAACCACTGAGCCACCCAGGGATCCCGCTAGCAAAGTATCTTATAGGAATACATGTGAATATGGATATAAAGATGTTCACTGCAGTGGTGTTTTTAATACTGAAGAACTGGAAACACAAATATTCTTCAATAGGAAAGTGGTAATATAAATTATGTATGCAAACTATGGAAGAACATTCAAATGAATTAAGCAGAGAACCACGTATGAACATGGATAGATGCTCAATTCTACATCATTGGGTAAATAGGCATAATGCATAATATGTACAATATGATCTCAAAAAGACAGCACAGGTCGGGAAGTTACAATCAGTCTCATATAATTCTTATGTAGTGTGTGATCAAATTCCTGTTTTAAACTGTTATGTACAAATGCATAAGTACCTAGGTGAATAAATACCAGACTGTTAAAATCGGCATAACCTCTGGTAAGAAATGAGGGATGATGGTGGATCAGCCTTAAACCAGGTTTCTTTGGTTAACTGTGGACTTTCACCCACAGAAAAAGCCCCTCAGCCAATCCCTACCCTTAAAATGATGTGAGCAGGTGTCAGGAAAGCCCTGTCGGGGGAAATAGAGGTAAGAAATGCTAGTCAACTAGAACCTAGAATCAGGGAAACCAGTTATTAGAAAGAGGCCCGAGTGCTAGGGCTTTCATGAAGCAAACGATATCCTCTAAGTAAAAGTACCCAAAGAGTAGAAAATAAAGGGCAAAGGTGGTCCTCAGAGAGCATCAAAATCTGTGAATACGGATACAGAACCTGTGGGAATCAGAAACCTGCCTGAGAGGGATATACAGACACATCCTGTGAACGGTCAGTGACCAGTGTGTCATGGCATTACACTATAAGCTATCAAGCATACAAAAATATTTCTAAACAAACATTCATTGTGACCAGGACAGGGGACACAGTATCTGAGGGTATCAGAGTTTTCAGTTAAATACAGAAAACCTACCTCAGAGCTAATATAGTGTAAAGTTTCCACAAAACAAAGGGGATAGTTAAAATATCAACTAAAGAAAGCAAGATGGCTCAGTGCCAGCCAGTGTAAAACAGAAGGCCAGGTTGGACAGGAAGATTTTTGGAAAGTCTCACGGTCATCAGCAATTCCTTACTGAGGAACTTGAAAATGATAGCTGAATCTACTGTACATCGTTGGCACTAATTACATATATTCATTCATAGGAAAACTACGAAAAACAAATCCTACCCGGTTCTAATTAACTGGGTGAATTCTGTTACTCTCTACAAATTCTACTATCACTCATGAAGTCTCAATGAAATGTCTGACATTATATAGAGAAGTACCTGTACCACAAGTCAACGTTTGCGACAGTGAATAAAGCCACAAAAATAGGGGATCCCTGGGTGGCTAAGTGGCCTGCCTTTGGCCCACAGCATGATCCTGGAGTCCTGGGATTGAATCTCGCATTGGGCTCCCTGCATGGATCCTGCTTCTCCCTCTGCCTGTGTCTCTGCCTTCTCATGAATAAATAAATAAAATCTTTAAAAAAGCCACAAAAATAGCCTTTAGAGAAATTCTCAGTACTTTTAAGATTTATTTACTCGAGAGAGAGAGAGAGAGAGAGAGAGAGAGAGAGAGAGAGAGAGGCAGGCAGAGAGAAGCAGGCTCCACTCAGGGAGCCCGATGTGGGACTCAATCTCAGAATCCTGGGATCACGCAGAGCCAAAGGCAGACGCTCAACCACTTGAGCCACCCAGGCATCCCAGTACTTTTATTTTTATTAAGTATCCTACAGACCAAACAAGCAACTATTCCTACTTGAAAGTCAGAAATCAGACATCAAAAGAAGGGAATACCTGCCTTTTTCTGTCTGCCTGTCTGTCTGTCGCCGAAACACAACGTGTCAGCAATACCTGCCTTTTTGATGTCTGGCTCCACTTTTAATACAAGTTTCTGGACAGCTTTGCACTTTGTACCTCCCTTCCCAGCTTAACACTGCTTCCATGGTCAATGACAGATGTGCTGTGCACATTCATTTAAAAAGTTTACACTACAGATTAATTTTGGGCCACTTTAAATTTTGTGTTTGCTAGCTTGTCTTGAGTTTCAGGCTTTACTAATGTTGTTTACTGGCTTAGTATACCTACTCTTTGCTCCCATCATGCTCTCCCTTGTCTCCTTCATCTAAATACCACACAAGTCCTATTTCCTTCCTAACTCTCCAACACTAGTCCACATTTCTCTTCCATCTCCAATACCGTATGAAGCTAACATTAGTACTCCAAAGTTTATTATTTAAACATCTTGTTAGTTTTGGTTACAGAACTACACCGTTAATCTACTTGCCACAGGTCTTGTTATTTGTACTGTATATATTTCAGAGCAACACTTACGTGAATCCAAGCGAGGAAGAAATTCAACACATCAAGAAAATGGAGGCACAAATTAGGGACGGGTCATCAAGTATTTTTCCACTTGTTTTCTATAGGTCAGCTCTAAGATAGGCCAGACATTGAGAAAACACATTTGTGGGTTTGGCCTAGTTCTTTTTACTTTCTGTGTAAATTCTCATTTAAACAGAGGTGAGCTTATATTGGACATCACATCTAATCCTCCCTTAAAAAAAAATCGATATCACCACTGGTTATTTTCCCCATGTAACATAATATATGTAAATCTGGAGAGCTGTTTATCATCAAATGGTCATACCTTAATCTAACCCTTGTGGAAAGTGATTCCCCTTCAATTTACCCTGTAATAACTACTACATTTCTGTCCTATTTCCTATTAATATTTACAGATGCAGATTTAGTGGGTCAAGAGGTAATAACATGTTGCCAAATTACTTCCCCCATGCTGTACTAATTTCTAACCTTACAAGTAGTGTGTAAAACTATCACTTATACTCTGGTGAGCAATGGCTAGGCTCATTTACAAAGTTTGATAAAATGTTTACTGTTTCCATTTACTAGAGATGCTTTAACATTTAAAAAGCATCTATTGGGTATATAGGCTTTTGTCCTGTGCCCATTCAATTGGGTTTTAGTGACTGTAACATCTATAGGATCTTTTTATATATCAAGAGTTGTCAGTCTGGGACAATTATTTCCCCTAATCTTCTTTTACAAAGCTTGATGTTAAGATTTTAAAGTTTTATATAATGAAATATTAGTTTTTCCTTCCACTGTTAAATGATGTCATACTCATGGAGGTTTTAGATTTTAATTTCTTAATTATCCAGAATTTATTTTGTAAATTATGAACTGAAAATCTGTATTTTGCCCAAGTAGTTAATTTTGTAGGTAATCTTTCTTTTACATATGTATATATAAATTCCAAAATACATAAAGATGGAGGAATTCTCCCTTTACCCACCCCCATCCCAGAATGAGTGTGTAGGCTTTCAGATCTTATGTACATACTCAAACGAATACGTATCTTTAAAACTAAATGTGTATTTTATATTTGATTTGGCAAAGATGAGACATATTGCCCCATACCTTTTATCACTGTGGGCATCATTCTGTCCACACACACCTAGCTCATTCTTTTTAATATCCACATCACTCTATCTTGATGTGCCAGAATTTAACCAGTCCCTTATTAATCAACATTAAGTTTCCAATACTTCATTATTATAGAAATGCTATAATAGACCTAAGTGTACAGATATATTAGAACATTAGGAATTTCAGAATTACTCTCAGAAGAACTGTTTAAACTTTGAGAAGATAAAGGCAAATTTAATTTGCAAAGAACCCCTCTAATTTGTACTCCCAGCAAAAACATTAAAGTTCATTCACCTATACCTTCAACAACATGGGATAAACATCTTTTGGAAACTTTTTTTTTGCTTATAGTATGTAGTAATATCATGGAGTATCTTTCATATTTTCATGTGTATCTTTTTCTTATGTGAATGTTTTTGTTCTCTTTCAGTTAGGTTATTTGCTTCCTTTATTGATTTCTAACAATCAAATCCTAAGTTTTCTTGGGTATGTTGGAAATATTTTTTCCAAACTCCTTTTCCTTCTCTGGGTCTGTCTGTGTGTGCATGTACGTATCACACAGACAAATATGTCAACATTCTCCTTTGTGACCTTTGGCATTTAGGTCACATCTAGGGAAAACGTTCTCAAATCAATATTCAAAGCATGATTTCTTATATTTCTTGGTATGTCTATATTATTCCAAATACATAACTTTTCCTATTATCAATTATTGAAGAGGTCATCCTTTCCTCACTGATTCGAAATTCTATCATAGGACATTTTAAATTCCTAGATGTACATGCATCTTTTAAGGTACTCTTCCCAATGATTTCTGATATTCAATTTTTAAAGGTTATTACCATTTTTAGGTCACCTGTTCTGTCACAGTGATGTCTGTTCTCACACCAGTATTACATTGGTTTAATTATCATAAAGACACAGATGTTGCCCTAGAATATTCTAATACTTGTAAATGGTTTCCAAGGATGTTTGAGGAGTTATTTGTAATAGCAAAACACTAGAGTAAACCTGGAGGACTATCACTAGTGATTTAGAAAGATAAAAGGTATTTTTTTCCTTAAATGGATTATCATGCTGGTTAAAAGAATACCACTGTTGAAAGGAATCAAATAGAACTCCATGAATGGCCATGAAGACATCCAAGATAATCTACTGAATAAAAATAGCAAGTTGCAAAATAATACAGTGTGATACCATATTTATGTAAAAGAAAACACAAAACAGTATTTTATATATATATATATATATATATATATGTTTTTAAACAGGTACATAATTTAGAGATCTCAAAGGGAATAAAACTAATAGCAGCTAACTCTGGAGAGTAAGAGAATTGGAAGTGAAGAAATGGAAACCCGAGCCTATTCTGTATTACTTAAACTTTTTCATTATGAAGATAATATATTCACATATTACATGACTAAAAACCTGTATTAAAATATATGTATTTAAAATTCAATGATTTTGATTTTTATCCTTAGATCCCACACAGCTGGACTTTTCAGTAAAGTATCACTGTGTATCATACATTTTGTAGGCATACCATTCAGACAGGTTCCCCCCCCTTCTAGATTCTGCCCATTCTTGGGAGGCACAGGTCAAGGTCCTTTTCCTCTCTGAGGCTTTTTCCATTTCAGGATACCCTGGACCTTGCCTTCTCTAAGCTCATACCAGCTTAACAGCCCACCTCCCTGCCTTTTGCCCTTAATCATTCTCCAAATGGCCTCCTGTAAAGGGGTTTTGTGCCTACCCATCTACTCCATCTTTTCCACCATGACAGCGCCCTCCTCTGCAACCCAATTTTCAGAAGGGGCAAAAAAAAGTTACAAGGAAAATATAGTGACTCCATGGGAAAATGAAGCTCTCAAATAACTGAAAAAAACCTTCCTTCATCTCATGCAAGTGATGGGCCATTTAGGAATGCAGACTCCTAAGGCTAACATTTTGGTATGGGTGTATCACAATGAATGTGAACAATATCTCCTATGGTTTGTTGGAATAAACCTTCTAATATACATATACCATGCCAGTTACATTTATTACCCATTCTCCTCTGAATCTTGGAACACTTCCTTTCTGTTTAACATATTTTTTGAGTCTGAGACGAAGGAGGAATGACACAAAAGCTGTTAACACACTGAATATAGTTATTATTTCCTAGTTAAAATTATAGGTCCTGGAAATTCCCTTATAATAAATATGATCAATAAACTCAAAATCTTTCTAGATTGTTAAGACAAACCAGAAGTCGTAATTTCAGAATTCAGTTCTAGTGGTAACTGCTGCTTCTGGAAAAATCAGGAAAGAAACCAACAGTATTAATTTTTTTACATTTCTAAACAGAAGAATCCACTGCTTTTAGAAGTTTAGAGTATATGTGTGTGTAAACCAGGATGTACCAGAATGACTAACAGAACCATAATTATTATTAAAGCAAACACTTATATATGCCAAGCACTGTCCTGGTACTTTACACAAAATCTCTTCAAAAATCCTACGAACTAGAACTATTATCATTTCTATTTTACACATTAGGTAATTTATCAACAAAGGGAGTTAAGTATCTTGCCCAGGATCACATAAGTGGTAGAGATAGAATCCAAATTAAGAAGTCAGTATTTGCTCTCAACCATTAAATTATGTTGTACATGAGATGCCATAAAAATTTCAAATATTCAAATTCCATATGTATATATATGAAACTAACTATAGGGTATCAAGTAGAATATCTTTTATCAAAGAATGTAAGATCATACAGTCCTCTGTTGTTTGGGTCCTTGCTATACTGGAATCACCAGTGGACTTAGCTTCACCTTTCCCTTCTTAGAATTTAGAGTGCTTTCCCAGATAGGGGCTTATTAATCTTCAAAATATTCCTGGACAGTTAGGAAGGTTATGTGGAATTATCTTGTTTGAAAATTGAGACCAGGAGAAGGGAGGCACTTACTCAGATTCTGTAATCAGGGATGGTTCTGCAATCAGGATCAGATCTTCTGATCCTTATTATACAGCAAACTTAGCTTTTCTGATGTTGGCCTGGAAGGTCAAAGAAGGGGACAGAAAAGGACATAAAGTAAAAAGATATGAGATCCCTTTTTTCTCCATCAACCAATGCATTTTATCACACACAAAGGACACCACTGCTGATTAATAACGTACAAATGTCTTTTTCCTTTTTTGTGGTTATATTTTCAAATTTATTGTACACTTATCCTTATTTTTGATAAAGTAACTGTATTTTTATACTTTTTATTAAGGATAATTTCAAATGAATAAAAATGTAGAAGGAAGAGTATTATAAACCTATACCAATCACCCAGCTTCAACAATTACCAACTGAAGGCCATCTTGTTTTATCTATAACCCCACCCACTGCTCCCCCTACTCCGATTTTTTTAAGCTCACTGGATAGGTGATTTTCTGTATTTTATTACAGAAAATGTTAAACACATACCAAGGATGATGGAATAATAAAAGGAACCTCATATGCCCCATCACTTAGCTCAAACAATTATTAACTTAGGGCCAGTTTTGTTTCATCTATACCCTTCCCCACTTCCCTCTACCGCTGAGATTATCTTGAAGCAAATCCCAGTCATCAACGTATTTGAAGTCATTCTCCGACATTTTATTACTTAATCCACAAATATTTTCCTATATACCTCTACAAAATAAAGATAATTTGAAAACACAACCATTAATGCCATTATAACGTCTAAAAAATTGACTTCAATTCCTTAAAAAAAAAACCCATCAAATCCATTTTCAAATTTTCCCGATGCATCTTAAAGTGTTTTTAAGTTGGTGTGTTCAAATCAGGATCCAAACAAGGCCTACTCATCGCATGTGGTTCATCTCCTCATCGCTCTCGTTCTCCATCTCCCCCACCCCCCGCCTTTTAAACTTTTCAGTATGGAAAATTCCAATCCCCGCTATTTTGAGCTAATTCTCAAATAGTAAATTATTTCATCGGCAAAGATTGATAGGTCTCTTTTAAAGCTCAAATTTCTTATAAGAAAGAATCTGATGAGCAGAAAAAGCACTGTAATGAACAAATTTACATAATTTGTTTTTTTCTTATTCTATTACGCGGGTTTTTCACTCCACAATAATAGCGAATATCTTTCAGAACCAGGATTGGTATTAAGCGTCTTATACGCACTAATACACAGTACAAGCCTCTGAGGTACACGTCTCTGAGGTAGATACTATCACTATCACCATTTTACAAACATGGAAACCGAGACCCTGAAAGAACAGGAGCCAGCCCAAGCTGGGCGTTGGCGAGTAGGAATTTGAAAGCAGCTCTGCCCAACTGTGAAGGCACTACTTAATCTTGTCAATATATGCGACGATAGAAAGAAACCATCAACCCTTTCACCCCACCCCCACCCCGAAACCTGAAACGAGAATCCAGTTCTTTCCAGCAGCCGACGTGTGATCACTGCCGTCCCTCCAACCGCCATAGTAAAGCCAGGTTTCTCTGGCAACTGATATCCATAGGCAGACACGTCACCCTGGAGGCGGGCTTATGGTCTCCAGCCAATGATAATCGTCTTGCCTAAGTTTTAGAATGTTCCATAACCAAATGATTGGACGAAGCCTAACACGTCAGCGATGACAATTCACCGCAGTAAAGGCGGGTGCTAGCAACCTGCTTCTTCACGGTTAAGGCTTGAAGCAAACCAATCATCTTTCTGCTTTAGTGAAGGCTCTGGCCAATGACGCTCGCCCTCTTAGGTTCTTAGCCCGCCCTTCAAAAGCGCGACTGCCGTTGGGTCATAAGTCTATAGGGCAGGGTGTTCACGTGGCCTATTTTCACGACCCAGAGTTCCCCTGGCCAGAGGTTTTTTTTTTTTTCCCCCTGCAGGGAGGCATTATGGGTTTTTTTTTTTCCACTGGGAAAGGAAGTGCCTACGTGGCCTGCGGAAACAGGATGGGCGGAAATGAGCTAAGGTTCCCGCGAGTGGGGAAGCGCGAGGTCAAATTTGGGGCCACGCCCCCAACCTCTTGCGCAACTATCGGAGTGAAAAAGAAAACAGAGCGGGTGTTTTAATATGTGTACAAGCTGGGGTGGTGGGTGTGTGTGGGCGTGGTGTTGGGGCCTGTGTGTGCGCGGGCGAGCTCCCGTGGCCTTGAGATTGGGATGTGCGCGCGGCAGCCCTCGTGGCGTTGGAGGTGGTGTGTGTGCGCAGGCGTGCGCCCCTAGCGTTGAGAGCGTTGGGGTCGGTGTGTGTCCTGGAACCCGGGCGTGCGTGTATGCGCGCGCACAGGTGTCTGTGCATGTGCATGTGTGCGTGCACGCGCGCTGTGTACGGAATATTCTCTACTTTTCTCTAAGTTTGAAAATTGTTCTAATGAAAAAGAAAATAAGTCAAGGCGACCATAACCAATAAAGAGCATTTGCCAGGAATATTTTTACCTCTCCTAGCGATTTAATTTCAGACTGTAAAAATACACTTGCTTCCCACGTTTTTTCTCTTGCCAAAATCCTGTTTTAAACCATAGCCGTCCAATAGGTAAGAGCCAAACGTTCCCATCTTAGCAATTCCAAAGAGCAGCTTTTTTTTCAGTTCCCTAGTATCCTCTCTCTCCCCCCTCCAACGTTGCCTGCCATTCTGTTGGCACAAACACATTTTTCTGCCTCAAATATCTGTATGTGATAACCTTCCCCTTCAGTTTCTCTCTCTCTCTATATATATATATATACACACACACACACACACACACATAGAGACTCAATTTCTGTAGAAGCTGAGGCTCTCTTACCTTTTTGTTCTGATCTCCAAGCACAGTGCCCTTCAGGCAAGTAGCACTCAGCTAGTTTTCCAGAAAGTTCTCTGGGTGAGGTTTATACCTCCTGAATCTGCCACTAGATGCCACCAAATCCCAGCAAAGGATTGGCTGTTAGTCCCTGGAATCCTGGGATTTTTTCCCCCCTCTTTCTGATTTGTTGAATTCCACAATGTATAGAGGTCATGTATATCTTTCATTGCTAAGGAAAAATCAAATTAACTTTTGTAATTAGCCCAACCAGGCAGAGAACTATAGCTCTAGATTCATATGTTTTTCCTTATTTCTACTTTAAAAAAATTCTCCTCTCCAGCCCTCTTTCCTTTCTTCCTTGCCTTTTTGTGGGGTCAGAATTGATCAATGACCCCAGGCACTGATGTTGATGAAGATCTGAATCTTTTCTGTGCATCTTTTCCAATGCTAACAACACTCCCCAGTGGAAAATATAGGTGGATATTTAGTCAATAATAAGAACTTGGACCCCGATATTGAAAACTGATCTTTTTCTCTTCAAATTTTTATTAAATAAGTGTGTTTGTACCCTATTTTTTGTAGTGGTACTGCTACACTTTATTATGTCTTTGGAGTTAGAGACTTAATTTTAATTCCCGGCTTACTAGCTGTGAGACCTTGAGTAGACGATTTATGTTCACTGATACTCAGGTTTTTGCATGCTTTCTATATTTTAGATCCTGTGTCATATCCTTTACATGGATATTCTTTTATTCTTCACAAATTCCTTATTAGATGGGTGAATAAATAAACTTCAAAAAACCAAAAATTAATATTTTTAAATTATCAATCATATACACTTGTGTGCATGCATGCATGTGCACACGCACACACAGAGGGGTGAGGGCCGAGATTTGTTTTTATTTTCTATTTTTCTTTTTATTTATTTATTTATTATTGGAGTTCAGTTTGCCAACATACAGCACAACACCCAGTGCTCATCCCATCAAGTGCCCCCCTCAGTGCCCGTCACCCAGTCACCCCCAGCCCCCGCCCACCTCCCTTTCTACCACCCCTTGTTCATTTCCCAGAGTTAGGGGTCTCTCATGTTCTGTCTCCCTTTCTGATATTTCCCACTCATTTTTTCTCCTTTCCCCTTTATACCCTTTCACTATTTTTTATATTCCCCAAATGAATGAGACCATATAGTGTTTGTCCTTCTCCAATTGACTTATTTCACTCAGCATAATACCCTCCAGTTCCATCCACGTCGAAGCAAATGGTGGGTATTTGTCGTTTCTAATGGCTGAGTAATATTCCATTGTATACATAAACCATATCTTCTTTATCCATTCATCTTTCAATGGACACCGAGGCTCCTTCCACTGTTTGACTATTGTGGACATTGCTGCTAGAAACATCGGGGTGCAGGTGTCCCGGTGTTTCACTGCATCTGTATCTTTGGGGGTAAATCCCCAGCAGTGCAATTGCTGGGTCATAGGGCAGGTCTATTTTTAACTCTTTGAGGAACCTCCACACAGATTTCCAGAGTGGCTGAACCAGTTCACATTCCCACCAACAGTGCAAGAGGGTTCCCCTTTCTTCACATCCTCTATATTTGTTGTTTCCTGCCTTGTTAATTTTCCCCATTCTCACTGGTGTGAGGTGGTATCTCATTGTGGTTTTGATTTGTATTTCCCTGATGGCAAGTGATGCAGAGCATTTTCTCATGTGCATGTTGGCCATGTCTATGTCTTCCTCTGTGAGATTTCTCTTCATGTCTTTTGCCCATTTCAGGATTGGATTGTTTGTTTCTTTGCTGTTGAGTTTAATAAGTTCTTTATAGATCTTGGAAACTAGCCCTTTATCTGATACGTCATTTGCAAATATCTTCTCCCATTCTGTCGGTTGTCTTTTAGTTTTGTGGACTGTTCTTTTGCTGTGCAAAAGCTTCTTATCTTGATGAAGTCCCAATAGTTCATTTTTGCTTTTGTTTCTCTTGCCTTCATGGATGTGTCTTGCAAGAAGTTGCTGTGGCCAAGTTCAAAATGGGTGTTGCCTGTGTTCTCCTCTAGGATTTTGATGGAATCTTGTCTCACATTTAGATCTTTCATCCATTTTGAGTTTATCTTTGTGTATGGTGCAAGAGAGTGGTCTAGTTTCATTCTTCTGCATGTGGATCTCCAATTTTCCCAGCACCATTTATTGAAGAGACTGTCTTTCTTCCAATGGATAGTCTTTCCTCCTTTATCGAATATTAGTTAACCATAAAGTTCAGGGTCCACTTCTGGGTTCTCTATTTTGTTCCATTGATCATCTATGTGTCTGTTTTTGTGCCAGTACCACCCTGTCTTGATGACCACAGCTTTGTAGTACAACCTGAAATCTGGCAGTGTGATGCCCCCAGATATGGTTTTCTTTTTTAAAATTCCCCTGGCTATTCGGGGTCTTTTCTGATTCCACACAAATCTTAAGATGATTTGTTCCAACTCTCTGAAGAAAGTCCATGGTATTTTGATAGGGATTGCATTAAATGTGTAAATTGCCCTAGGTAGCATGGACATTTTCACAATATTAATTCTTCCAATCCATGACCATGGAATATTTTTCCATCTCTTTGTGTCTTCCTCAATTTCTTTCAGAAGTGTTCTGTAGTTTTTAGGGTATAGATCCTTCACCTCTTTGGTTAGGTTTATTCCTAGGCATCTTATGCTTTGGGGTGCAATTGTAAATGGGATTGACTCCTTAATTTCTCTTTCTTCAGTCTCATTGTTAGTGTACAAAAATGACACTGACTTCTGGGCATTGATTTTGTATCCTGCCACACTGCCAAATTGCTGTATGAGTTCTAGCAATCTTGGGATGGAGTCTTTTGGGTCTTCTATGTATAGTATCATGTCATCTGTGAAGAGGGAGAGTTTGACTTCTTCTTTGCCAATTCGAATGCCTTTTATTTCTTTTTGTTGTCTGATTGCTGAGGCTAGGACTTCTAGTACTATGTTGAATAGCAGTGGTGAGAGTGGACATCCCTGTCTTGTTCCTGATCATAGGGGAAAGGCTCCCAGTGTTTCCCCATTAAGAATGATATTTGCTGTGGGCTTTTCCTAGATGGCTTTCAAGAGGGCCGAGATTTAGAGCTGTGGTTCTCAGACACACTGGTAGCATTATAATCACTTTTGGGGAAGTTGTCAGAAATTCAGATGTTCAGGCCCCACCTCAAACCTAATGAATCAGAAATCCTAGGGGTAGAGTTTGGTAATCCGTGTTACACTGTTCTTGTGATTCCAATGTATCCTGAAGTTAAAACTACTGCTTTGGAAGGGAGAAATGCGATGTTGATTTTTGTACACTCCACTAGAGGGTGCTGCAGAATGTAGAGCGAGGTAATGATAGCTATTGAGACACCCTGTATATTTTTTCAAAACTTTTTGTCCTTTTTTATTGAAGTATAGTATATTAGTTTCAGACATACAACACCCTGCATATTATCAGACACATTTTAAGATTTAAAACTAACATATAGGGATGTTCGATTGTTTTCTCAGTGTGCACAAGTATGGAAGTCAGGATTTGAACTTTACCTGCTTCTCCAGCCCAGGCCCTTGTCAGTTCCTGTTGATCAGCTAGAATATCTTGTCTTTCTGGGTCTCAAAATACGTTACAGATTCCTTGTTTGCTACTTTGAATAACATTGACTAGAGTACCAAGAAGACGGCAGGAAAGCAAACCAAATAAGTGGAAATATCTTGATTTCATACCCTCTCATACCTATTCTGTAATAAGATATCACATAAAGCTCATAAGTGTTTCCCTTCTTGCTTTTATATTTCCCAAATGCTCTCTCTACCCTACACTTCTCTTTTTTAGTTTATGTCTGAAGCTCTTCTATGTGTAGGAGAGAAATCAGGGTGGTGAAGAAACAGTTGTTGAAAGCCTATTATGGGACACACTATACAGCTCTCTATATATTAATCCCAACAATAGGCCTGTAAATTAGGTGATGATTATCATTTTATAGATAATGAAAGTGAGTTCTAGAGACTATAATTATTTTCCTTTGGTCACACAACTTGTAAGTGGTAGAGTCTGGGTAATTCCTTTTATATCTGACAGTACTACCCTGCTAAACTTTCTTTTTTTAAAAAAAGATTTCATTTATTTATTCATGAGAGACAGAGAGAGAGAGAGAGACAGGCAGAGGGAGAAGCAGGCTCCCCATAAGGAGCCCGATGTGGGACTCTATCCTGGATCCTGGGATCCTGCTAAACTTTCTACTGCTCCGTTTTGAATCTTGTTTAGTTTCTTGCTGTTTATGTAACTTTTATCATGTTCTTAACTTTTCTGAGCCTCAGTTTTACCGTACGTTAGGTGGGAACAAATATTCCTGCTTCATAATGTTACAGCTGCAGTATCTAAAACAGTAGCCACTAGACACGTGGGTATTTAAATTCGAATGAAAGTTAAGTAAAATTAAAAATTCAGTTTTTCAGTTGTCCTAACCACATTTCAAGGGCCCAATAGCTACTTATGGTTAGTGTTAGTATCATCTGGGACATCAACAGATAGAGAACATTCCCACCATCCCAGAAAGCTCTATGGTACACTGCTGATTTAGAGTATATAAAGTATGGGGATCCTTGGGTGGTTCAGTGGTTGAGCATCTGCCTTGGGTTCAGGTCATGATCTTGGGGTCCTGGGATCAAGTCCTGCATCAGGCTCCCCACAGGGAGCCTGCTTCTCCCTCTGCCTGTGTCTTTGCCTCTGTGTGTGTATGTGTCTTGTGAATAAATAAATAAAATAAAAAATAGAGTATATAAAGTATGTAAAAGGACTTAGCATAGTGTATAATTCATGGTAGGTGGCCAAGAAAAGTGATTTCCTTTACTTTTTCCTTTTGACAATTAGAGTTATGTATGTTCTCCTGCTTTATTGACAGTCAGCATAGGAGAGTAACCTACTTTACGTACTATAACAGAGGATATGTCTGGCATTGGAACCTACATCTCCTGACTCTCACTCCAATATTCTCTCTAGTGGACCCATAATTATGTTCTACTCTGTTGAATAAGATCTCAAGGCTAAGGATGTGAATAGTGTGAATTAACTTTGGAGTCAGGGTAGTAGCAGAAAAAGACATAGGAACTGAATGCCTTCTGTGTATCACAGCAGTGTGCTCAGTTCTTTACATTTGTTATCTTAGTGAATCTTCATTGAAGCCCAGAGAAGTTAATACTCACTTCAGGTTACCAACTAGTAAATGGCAGAGCAAACATTCAAACTTCTTTCTGACTCCGAAGCCCATGTTTTGTTTCTTTTTTTTCTTTATGCAGTCCTACCCTCTCCAATGTAAAGACTCTCCTGCTCCTTTTACTTACTAAGTAGGATAAAGCTTCAGCAGATTCCTGACTCTTAGTGGGTCCTCGGAAAATGCAAGTTACTCTTCTTCCTTTTGCATTTATAGTTGAATCATTGTCTTCACAATCTGTTTCAAGGGTTTCTTAGGATACTTTTTGTTTGGCTTCAAGACCCAAGTCCAGATAGAGACTGTTTATGGTCCCAGCCTTCAGAGAGAACACTAAATGGCTACATTAATTTTCAAGGCCACCATTTGCTCATACAATGCCTTTGTGTTAATTAGAAACATGAGCCACCTGGGGGCAAACAAATTGTAAAGAAGTGTCCACTCCAGTGAAACAATGAGAATAATTGGAGATGTTGGAGCTCCACCAAGGCAGTGAAAGAATGAATTTCAGCCTCCACGTTTTGCCTCTTGTTGGGGACCCTTGTACAGAGGCAACCTGCCCTGCCTAACAGTGTCTGTTGCTCTTGCCTGGTGGATAAGAGCCTTGCTAGATCTGGAAGATAGTGTCAGTCTGGTCTGGAGAGTATATAGTGTCCTCTCATGGCTTCTGGATAATAGATTAAATTGCTGCCTTTTTAGGTTATTTTGATATTTTTTTCATTTGGTTCTGACTAGCTTATTAGGTGATTTTTAAAAGACATTGGTGGGGATACCTGGGTGGCGCAGCAGTTTAGCGCCTGCCTTTGGCCCAGGGCGCGATCCTGGGGGCCTGGGATCGAGTCCCACGTCGGGCTCCCGGTGCATGGAGCCTGCTTCTTCCTCTGCCTGTGTCTCTGCCTCTCTCTCTCTCTCTCTCTGTGTGTGTGTGTGACTATCATAAATAAATAAATAAAATTAAAAAAATAAAAGACATTGGTTAATTTAAAAGTTAAAAAACCTGAATAGTTTAAGGCTAAGAAAAATTGTATTTCTTTAATAATAATGTTTTTCGGGGCTCCCTGGGTGGCTCAGTAGTTTGGTGCCTGCCTTCAGCCCAGGGCGTGATCCTGGGGTTCCGGGATCCAGTCCTGCATCAGGCTCCCTGCGCGTGGAGCCTGCTTCTCCCTCTGCCTCTCTCTCTCTCTCTCTCTCTCTCTCTCTCTCTCTCATGAATGAATAAATAAAATCTTTAAAAAAATAATGTTTTCCTATCCATTTATACCTGACTCATTATATAGGGATTTCACAAACCATTCAGCAGATTAGTCTGTATCAGTCTAGTTTGCTAGCCGATGACAGGGCAAAGGATGGAAATAGTCATGGGAATGTTTTATCCTTTTAAGGTATTTGTTCTCTTCTAGATCCTCTCTCCTCCTATAATCAAGCCTCCCCTACTTCAACTGATCCATCCATTTAAGTAGAAAGAGGTTGCTTCAGATGACTGAGACCCTAAATCTAATCAATGCAGTCCTTGGGTGACCCTGGAATGCCAAGCTTGCACATAAAGCCTTGGTTTCCCCTTCCTGAGTCAGTAGCTTAGCATGCAATATCCTGAAATTTGTGGTTTTGTGAACCACAGGCTTTACTTGTAATCATCATGTTAAGTAATCCTTGTTAGACAGCAACCAACAGAAATGGGGACTGATTTTCACCAGTGTGGGTTGACTCCTATAATCTGATCATTGCCTCAACAAAATGCCTTGAGCCAGTTTCCCAAAGATAACTTGTTTATGCTTATAACCTGCACCCACAGTCCCCATTTTATTAGGAATGACAAAAGCTATGTCTTTTGAAACTTCAGCTGCCATATTAAAGAGGACAAACCAGCAGTACTTGGAGTGCTACATCTTCAGATTGTTGAAGCTTTATGATGGGTACATGGGGGTTCATTATACCATTCTTTCTAATTTTGTGCATTTTTTGAAGTCTTCCATAATAAAACAGTTAAAAACAACAACAAAAAAAGTGTTTCATTAGTCATGGGGAGGAGAACACACATAGGTTTCTCTTTAGAAGAGTACTAATTAACCTAGGGATGGGGTGGAATGTACATCCCTTTAGTTGTGATGTGCCATGTAAAAATCTGGAGAGGGGAGATTTTAAATTGAAAACACCTGTGCATCAGAAGTTCTGATAAGGTCTCCTAGAAGGAGAATCTCCTAGGGACTGCAGTCCCCCTCTACCAGACCCCTGAAGAAGCTGTTGTAATGAGCCACTATTAGTGAAAGAAGTATATCATATCTCTTGGGCATTTGGGAGTAGGGGAGTTTGAAAACCATGGAAATTGGTATCAGGTAATTGATTAAAGTTGTGTTAGCCAGCAGAGAATCACGGGCAAAGGGAACTTGGGGGCAAGAGGCAGCTAGTAATGTAAAAAGTCTTCATATCCCAGGTGAGTACTGGAGAGGCCAAAGCTACTATGGAAGGAGGGAGCCAGGCAGCAGAATATGTGGTGAAGAGGACCTCACTTGGAATCTCAAAAAGTATTCTTTGAAGACTCTAGGCCCTATCTGATTTGCAGGTTTTAAAACATTTGGGAAAGCCATCTGAAGGCAAAGAGTATATAAACATACAGACACATACATACACGCACGCATACATGCACTCTTGTCCAAGAACCTGGAAGCCTGTCTGCTGAGCTTGGAAAGGTAGGCTCCATAAGGTACATATTGAAAGCTATGTGATTGGGTTCTTGTGTTTTTACTGTGTCACTGAGCAAAGAAGGGTGTTAGTACACTGCTGGAAGTGAGATATGGTTGGAGAGGTGGAGCATTGTTAGGGTGTGGGGACCGAGGAGGACATGTTCTTTCAAGGCCGTGAAGGTGGAGGTAACATGATTAGAAACTGGGGACAGAAAAGAGAGCAAGGGAAGTTCCTAAAAAGGTACAAAGCCGAGATTCACTCAGCTGCTCCTAGGCCAGAGTTGTGGGTGCGATGTCAGTGAGACCCAGGCGGGTGCTGCCAGCTTTCAATAGAGCTGGTCTGTGAAACTTGGCTGGGAGGACAGAGGAAGATTGATGTTTACTCCAGAGTGGGGCTGTCAGCTGTGCTCACCACCTCACCATGGTCCCAGCTGTAAACAAAAGTCCTGGCCCTTCATGGCACTGCAGAGCCGTCCAGGCTGGCGTAAGTCTCTGAGGACAGCTAGACCATTTTCTCATCCTGGCTGAGAACCAGAAGACAGAAGAAACAATAGAAGGTGGTGGTGGTGGTGAGAGGGGTGCAGGATTGGAAGGGGGTGAGAAGCAGTGACCAGTGGGAAGGAGCTGTCGATTTCAAATTTTAGGTCTTTGGATGTAAGTTAACAGAAATCATTTAGAGAAAGCAGACTCCTTTCCTTGTCAGCTTCACAGGTAATAGTTACTAAAGGAGGCCTGTGGGACTATAGTGCCTCATTCACTCACTCACTCATTCACTCATTCATTCATGCATGCATCATCCTTTTTTTAAAGCAGGCTCCACACCTATCATGGGGCTTGAACTCATGACCCTGAGATCAAGAGTTGCATGCTCCACCAACTGAGCCAGCCATTTATTCATTTAATGAGAGTAACTTAAGGGCTAGGTATCCAGGATGATGCCAGAATAGAAGACAGTTCGTAAATTCAAGGAGCTTACAGGGAGCTTGGGGATATGTGTAAAGTAAAAATACTAAATAGTGTATTTTAAAATGCTAAGTGACAACATGGAATAGGAGTTTAGAAGCAAGAGAAGCCATATCTGGGCATGATCAGAGAAGGTGGGTTTGAGATGGCCTTATAAAGATAGACATGATTTGCCTAGAAGAAAAAGGCAGTTGGCATTCCAAGTTGGGACCAAAGTATGACAAAAATGATAGCTTCTTTGGCTAAAGCAGAAGGTCATTGTGTCAGAGACTTTCTTCAACTCCTCACCCCCAAACTCCTCACCATAGCTAACCCAGACTTTGGGTCTCACTTGAAATGTTACATCTTCAAGGAAGACTTTCTTGATCTCCAGGTTAAGTATCTTTGCTTTATGTTCCTCTAGCACCCACTACTTTCCACTTTTTAAGCCATGATTATTTTCAACTAATGACCTACTCCTGTCTCCCTACAATTTTATCCCCACATTGCACTCAGAATATTCTTTGCAAAATGCAAATCTGTTATATCGCTTCCTTCTTTAAAACTCTCCTCCCAGACCCTTTCTTCTCTTTTGCCTCTCTTTAGGTCCTTCCTCCTTCCATCTCTCTTACTTCTCTTTTAGGTCATATCTTAAAAGTCCCTGTCTCAGGGAAGCCTTCTAGGACATCCCTTCCCCAAATTTTGACCACAACTAGATCAAGTCCCTCTCTTAAATATTTCCATAATACTTCCACATTTTCTCCATTTTATTATTCTCTAATAACTTAGTCCACATTTGTCTCCTCCACCAGAATATAAGCCCTCTGAGGCAGGAGCTATGTTTCTTCTTCACTGTGTTGCACATATATTTAGCATAATGCCTGGGATATTGTGGTAGGTGCCCCACAAACATTTATGAATGAATCCAAGGGAGATGAGGCAATATTGATAGGTGAAAGCCAGCCCAAAGAGATTGTTCTTACATCTTGGGGCAAAGAGAAAGTTTTAAAAGTTTTTGCTTTGGAATGAGGAAAGAATTACATAACACTGACTTTTAAAAAAACAACCAAAAAACTATTCAAACAAAACCCAAAGAGCTCCAACCTCAGCTTCCCACAAGCTCTAGCCTCCCAATTATCTTGTGGACTCATATTCTCTCATATCTGTTCCCACTACTACTTACTCCTCCAAAAACACAAGAAAACTTACACATTGACTACTCCAACCAGAGAGATTTGGCACTAGAGCCAAAAGCACTTACTTTAGCACTTTCATTTATTCATTCAGCTAGTATTTATTGCCCACCTCCATTGTTTCAAGCACTGTGCTCTTAGTTACAGATGAAGAAGGTATTCCTACCTTAATGGAGTTCACAACTGAACTCCATACTGATCACTCACTTGATACCTTCAAATTTCTACTGAGGGTTTTTGCTTTACCTGCCCTCAACTAGGGAGATTTTTTCAGGGCACTAGGAGCCTGAATCTCAGGGTTAGGTCCTCTGTAAAACTGGGAGTCGGACTCAGAATGGATTCCTTATGCTGACTCACAGTAGACTTTTATCCTTCCATAAGGAGGCTAAATGGCAAGGCGGAGTATGTCTGGAAGGGCATTCAGGGAATAGCCAGCCATTCCTTAACCTTATGAGACTGGGCCTAAAAAGGCAAACAGATCTTCAGGGTGTACCCCTAGAGCAAACCAAAGTGGAGGAACTCAAGGAATGATAATAAAAAGAATTAGATTTTTATTTTTTTAAAAAAAGATTTTATTTATTTATTCATAAGAAACACACAGAGAGAGGCAGAGACATAGGCAGAGGTAGAAGTAGGCTCCCTGCAGGGAACCTGATGCAGATCCCAGAACTTGGGATAATGCCCTGAGCCAAAGGCAGACACTCAACCACTGAGCCACCCAGGTGGTCCAAGAATTAGATTTTTCAATAAAAATTGAAGAGTTGTCCTGTCCCCTGAGAGAAGTTGAAACAAAAATGTGGCTCCAAGAAACCTCCCAAAGATAATCAGAAATGTCTACCTCACCTTAGGGTAGACATTAATGCCAGGGGGTGGTTTCTTTTCATCTTAGATTCATCTCCTAAGTGGTTAGGAAGATAGCAAATGGGGACATCAGAAAGGATATCCTTGTGTGCCTCTGCTTTGCTCCAAGGAAGAGTAAAGGGAAGAAATGGATACTGTTTTGTAGCTATAGTCCTAACTGGTTATCTCTTGATTGAGGAATAACATCAAGCATGGTATCAGTGACATTTTGAAGATACATTCATTAGTTGTTTTTTAAAAGATTTTATTTATTTATTTATTCGAGAGAGAGAGAGAGAGAGAGAGAGAGAGAGAGAGAGGCAGAGACACAGGCAGAGGGAGAAGCAGGCTCCATGCAGGGAGCCCGACGTGGGACCTGATCCCGGGACTTCAGGATCACCCCTGAGCCGATGATGGGCGCTAAACTGCTGAGCCACCCAGGGATCCCCCATTCATTAGTTTTGACCCTCTCTTTCTCCCTTAAATCCTTTCCCATGAACATGAATCCACTACCAGGATATCAAGGAGAGAGAATATATAAGTAGCAGATAGACATGAATGATGTAAATGTCCATAATTCATTGCTCTACTCTGTTAGGTGGCCTTGAATGAAGATGGTTCATAAACCTGGAATTGAAATCCTAAGAGATGAGCAGGAAGAAATCAATTGAGTATATTTCACAGAAGGACAACAATGTATTCTGAAACCATATTGTATCCTCCCTTAAAGGACCAACCTGAAGCTTAGGCAATTCAAATGGTGATAACAAGTTATGTTTCTTCTAGAGAAAAGCTAAAACAAGTATAAGCCTAAGGGATTCACTAATAAATTCACAAGGGAACCCTAGAGGACAATGAGTTTGTAGAATTTGGAGCTTGGCATGACCATTTAAAAAAAAAGATTTTATTTATTTATTCATGAGAGACACACAGAGGGAGGCAGAGACACAGGCAGAAGGAGAAGCAGACTCTCCATGGGTAGCCCAATGAGGGACTCTATCCCGGAACCCTGGGATCACACCCTGAACCAAAGGCAGACATTCAACCACTGAGCCACCCACGTGTCCCAGCATGACCGTTTTTAAAAATTATTTTATTTTTAAGTAATCTCCACACCCACTGTGGGGCTCAAACTTACAACCCCAAGATCAAGAGTTGCATGCTCTACCAACTGAGACAGTCAGGTGCCCATTGGCATGGCCATTTTATACCTGTAATATTCTAACTGGTGCCAAGATTTGTGCTATCCTCTTTCTATGGGGACTGTGGATATGTACTATGGGTATGAGCCAATGATTAACATGGCAGAGATTGGGGACTGAATGGTCATCACAAAGACAGTTTCCTCAGCTACAGATTACCTTTGGCCTTTGTATCTTCTGTAGTCTATGTGTCACAGCAGTCTCAGAAATGAGCCTCTGAAGCTGATACATTATGACACACTTTGGTCCTTCCCTTTCTATTCCATTATTTCCTTTCTTAGCTTCAACTAAGTTGGGGAAAAAAGGGAATTACACCTAGGGCCTGGGGGCCCTCAGTGTCCCCATGTTGTCTGATGAGCAGATCAGACTAAATGATCTGGGAAGGCCCTTCCAGGTCTGTTGTGCAGGTTCTAGGATTCTAAGACATTGTGATCCATTGGCCCAGTTGCCTTATGAGTAATATCATGAGAGATTAGTTTTCTAAAAGAGCCAATTGTTTGTTTCTCTGTGTGGGAATAGCAGTGAATGCAGTCAAGATAGCAAATGTGTACTGTGACCAAAGTTCCCAAGCATTCATGCCCTTCTGATGTTCAAGGCTGTCTTTATAACAATGATTCTCACTGCCTGAAGTAGTTAGGGATTAGTGCTATATTGGGGACTGATAAAACTGCAATTGAAGACTGATCAGTCAACAAAGCATTGTCAGTAAGTGAAAGGGGAGGGAGGTCAATAAAGATTCAGGACTTCTGTGGGCTGATAATTTGAAGGCAAGCATAGAGGCAGAAAGATACCCAATTGCTCAATTTCTTTGTCATGACTGCCCTTCATATTGTACTATTTTCAAAAAACAAGGTCTTCTTATATACTAATATCCAAATAATACTGTTGTAACATGCCTTCACCTGTTAAATGAATTACTTCTGAAAGTTGTAAGATAAATACATGATAATTCTTTTTTTAAATTTTTTTTTAATTTTTATTTATTTATGATAGTCAGAGAGAGAGAGAGAGAGGCAGAGACATAGGCAGAGGGAGAAGCAGGCTCCATGCACCGGGAGCCCGACGTGGGATTCGATCCCGGGTCTCCAGGATCGCGCCCTGGGCCAAAGGCAGGCGCTAAACCACTGCGCCACCCAGGGATCCCAATACATGATAATTCTTGACCTCAAACTCATATATGAGGGAAACAGACAAAAAAAAAACCTATATAATCTTACCATAAATAAAGAGCTATATACAGAGTGTTATTGGAGAACCCAAATTTGCCTGGATGTTGGAGTAACAGGGGTTTGAGATGGCTTCACAGAGAATGTGATTATCTGGTTAGTATTGACATATGAGTAAGGAGCTCAGGTTGAAGAGGTCATAGGAGGGCATTTAAAGGCCTAGGGAACAGTAAAGGCACGGAACATAAAACAGAATGAATTATTGGGTTCAGGGATCTTTGGGTAAGTCGGCATGGCCCAATGCAGGGTATATTTAGGGAGCAAGAGGACTGATGAGAGAAGAGGCTGGAGGAACTGGCAGGGGCCAGAGCAGAAAATATCTTGAACACCAATTTAAGGAATGTGGACTTTTTCCTGAAGATAGTAGGAACTATTGATGGATTCAAAGCAAGGAATAAATAAATTTGTGTTTTAGAAAGGTCAAGTTGACAATAGTGTGAAAGATACAAAGTCATACTGGAATCAAAAGCTGAACCAAGATGAAGTCAAGAAGAATACAGGAGGGACAGACTTCAAAATATTTGAAAGTTGGACTCAACAGGACTTGGTGATTGATTTTATCTGAGGGCTATGGAAGAAGGGATTGTCAAGGACAACTTCCAGGTTTCTGGCTTAGGGACTGGGTAGGTGGAAGTCCCACTGATCAAGACTGGTAAGATTGGCAGAGTGAGTGGAGGAAGAAATTTGAAAGAGATTTTGAATTGTTTGGCTGTAGGCATGTGAATTTGAGGTATTTGTGGGATATCCAGTGGAAAGATTCAACAGAGAATTGGAAAATAGGACTAGATTGGTGGAGAGTCTGAACTGAAGGCAGAAATTCAAGAATCATTTGCATACAGGTTATCACAGCCATGGAAATAGTTGAGAACAGCCATGTGGTAAGTGGGCAACAAGGAGAGGTGAAAGCCAAAGTTGAAATACTGGAGAATAAGGAACAGCAAGAAGCAGTCACCAGAGAAGGAAGAGAAGAAACTGGAGAATGAAAGCCAGAAGAAGAATTTCAAAGAAGCTGTGAGAACTCTGACATACCTTACAGGAAATCATGAAAGATTATGACAGAAAAGTATTGACTTGATATAGCAATTAAGGAGACAGAGTGAAGAACATGGGAAAAGTACTTTTAGGAGGGAGTTAAGGGAAGGAACTGGGGGATAAATTACAGTGTGTTAAAGTGTAAATGATAGTCATGAGCATGTGGAAACATCTAATAAGGATACCCCTTTTAAGAAACTTGGTGATGAATAGAAATGGAGGAATAGATCGATGGTTGTAGGGAAATTCAGGGTCAAATGAAGGTGGCTTTGATTTTAGTTTTCACTTTTAAAAATATTTTATTTATTTATTTGAGAGAGAGCGCATGTGCATAGAGTGAGGGGGAGAAGAAGACTCTCCACTGAGCAGAAAGTCAGATGTGGGGCTCCATCCCAGGACCCTGGGATCATGACTTGAGCTGAAGGCAGACACTTAACTGATTGAGCCACCCAGGCACCCAAATTTTTCATTTTTTAAATGATTTTATTTTTAAGTAATCTCTATACCCAACGTGGGGCTCAAACCCACAACCCTGAGATCAAGAGTCAGATGCTCCACTGACTGAGGCAGCCAAGTGCCCTTATATTTTTTTAAGTAGCCTCCATGCCCCATGTGGAGCCCAGCATGGGGCTTCAATTCACAATCCTGCGATCAAGACCTGACCTGAGGTCAAGAGCTGGATGCATGGGGCACCTGAGGGACATAATCAGTTGAGCTTCCAACTCTTGGTTTTGGCTCAGGTCGTGATCTCAGTGTTGTGAGATTGAGCCCTGTGTCAGGCTCAATGGGATTCTCTCTGCCTCTGCCCTGCTGCCACCCCGCCGCCCCCCCCCCCCCCGCCCTGGCCTCTACTTTCTCTCTCTAAAATAAATAAATGAAAAAAAGTCAGATGCTTTACGGATTGAGCCACCCAGGTGCCCCTATTTTTCATTTTATTTTATTTTTTAAAAAAGATTATTTTATCTTATTTTTAGAGAGAAAGAGCAGGGGGAGGGCCAGTGGGAGAGGGAGAGAGAGAATCTCAAGCAGACTCCTTGTTGAGTGGGGAGCCCAATGCAGGGCTGAAACCCATGACCCTGAGACCAGGACCCAAGCTGAAATCTTGAATCGGATGCTTAACCAACTGAGCTAGCCAGGTGCCCCCTTGTTTTTCATTGTAAATGGGAGAGATTTTCCCTCTTTCTCTTCCCTCCCTCCCCAGCCCTCTCTTTCCCTCTCATCCCTACTTTTCTCCTCCCTTTGTTCTTCCTCCTTCCACTCCACCTCCTCTTCCTTCTTCTCTCTCTCTGAAAAAGCTAAGGCTCAGAAAGAGGTTAAGCATTTGGTCATGATACATAATTTGTAAGCGTGTTGTATGCAGGAAGAACCCAGTGACAGCGGAGTGATTGAAAATATAAAAGAGAGGTGATTTTAACTTGGCTCTTTTTGTGAGTGTGGACTCAGTAAAATGAGACACACAAAATGGAAATCTGAAGTTTCAATCTGGTTCGTATGCTAGGAATTTGACAGGTATAAAGACAAAATGTGATGATGTGGTCTGATCATGTAATAGCTAATCTTTATTAAGCACTTATACTATGTGCCAAGCACTGAGTTAAGCACTTTGCCTGAGTTATCTCATTTTTATTCCCACAACAACCCTATGAGGTAGGTACTATTATCACCTTCATTTAACAGGCATGGACATTGAATCACAAATCATCAGTTCAATGATTTGTTCAAGGCCACATAGTTATTGTGTCCTGGATCTTTCAGAGCCTTCATATGACCCTTTAGAGGAGGAAACTGAGGCTGAGAGAGGTGAAGTCACTTGCCCAAGAGCCCGTATCTACTGATAACTGGACCTGTAATGCAAACCCAGGCTCTGTCTGGTACCAAACCATGCTTTTAATCACTATGCTGTTATGAATGGAAGCTATTAAACAGAGAATATTTCTAGATCCAGCTCTGTGATGCAAAAATGTTCCTTGAACTTAAGTAGTACTAAGAATTGCCCTTATTCCAGGGAATTGATGATGAGAGTAAGTACTTTTTAATAATGCATCACACAGTATAATGTAGCCTGGGCATTTATAGAAAGCCTCATGGTGAAAGCAGAGACTGGGAAAAACAACAACAACAACACAACTACTCAGGCAGAGTGGCAACAGCTGAGTTTCCATGTGACTTTTTCAGCAGGCATACTTTGTTCCTCCATGCAGAGAATACTCTGAATGAGAAAGCTCCTGGTTCAGGTATCCTTCTTCCTCTTGGCGTGAGATTCACTAACAAGCTGTTCTGATGCCACTAGCCCAAGTCTGTAGGTTGTAAATGTTGTCCTAGATATCAAGTATAATGGAGCAAGCAGTGTAGGGCTAGGAAGAACAGCCTAATTGCTATCCCTTCAGGGATAACTGGCTTTCTGGTGGGAACAGCATGTGGATTGGGAGAGGCATATTATTGTACTGCCCAAATCCCCACTTCTGTACTCACTTGTCATTGACAATTTTCATCTGATGATTGGTTTTTGAAATATAGCTTGATACTAGTCTTCATATTTGGAATAGTTTAATCAGATCATTATCATTCTTTATTCAACAATGCAATTTACCAGATTTTTATTTATTTTTTTTTAACTTTGGTTCCGGTATACCCGAAGACCAGCTTGGGTGTGTGTGTGTGTATGTGTGTGTGTGTGCCCGTGTGTGTGAACTCTATGTGATTTGATAAGTCCCCTTCCAGGTCTACTTTTCTGCATTCAATAGGTTAATGGAAAGGGAATGAATAGAAATGTAGCCTATAGGCTCCTGAGGTGGCTCAGCGGTTTAGCACCGCCTTTGGCCCGGGGCCTGATCCTGGAGACCTGGGATCCAGTCCCACGTGCGGCTCCTTGCGTGGAACCTGCTTCTCCCTCTGCCTGTGTCTCTGCCTCTCTCTCTCTCTCTCTCTCTCTCTCTCTCTCTCTGTGTGTGTGTGTGTGTCTCATTAATAAATAAATAAAATCTTTTTAAAAATGTAGCCTATAACAAACCATGTGAGAAGTCATGCTTTCATTATATATATACATATTGAGTATTGCTATATATCAGGAGCTGTGTGAACTAAAAAGCTATGTAAAATGCAGTCCCTGCCGTCAGAGAGCTTATTCTACATTTCTTCCATCCAGCAAGTGATAATACTACCTGGGTTCCTAATCCATTGATAGTTCGCATGCTTGGCTTATTTGTCTTTCATCAGCAGTGGAGCCTAAGAAGATCTTTAATATCAGCACAGTGGATTGAATTTAAGATTTTGACAGCCAGAAATAAGATTAATAATAATAATAATAACAATGTTGATAATAGTAAATTGAGAATAGAGAGAGGCAAGTGGGGATACATATAAAGATTCCCAGGAGATAAGGTTCTGGACAAAGTTGTGATATTTTCATGGCTCAGTGAAAAGAGAATATAATTTCAAGAGTCAATATTTCAATTAAAAAAGTGTCAGATCTTTGGTGATAGGTGGTGGAAAAGGCTTATAGGAAAAAGTAAAAGAAATAAATTGTATTCACTACTTTTTTTCCATGTGAAAAGCTCTTTTTGATTTGATTGTGAATTCTGGGAGAGCAAGAGACCCTGTTAGTGGATTGAGGGAAGAGAGGAAGACAGAACACTGGTTTTCCAAAGAGCAGGGCAAACTGAAGGGTAAATGGAGGTGCAGATAGCCACCACAACTGAAAAAAGCCTTTTCTCTGGAAAAATATATGTATAAAATATTTAACTGACATTAAAGATTAACAATGAATTAATGAAACACCAAAGCACTTTATTTATGTAGGAAGTTTTTTTCTCCTTTAGAAAATATGCTGTTTTGGGACACCTGGCTGGCTTAGTTGGTGGAGCATGACTCTTGATCTCAGGGTCATCAGTTCAGGCCCCATGTTGGGTGTGAAGCATACTTTTTAAAAAAAGGAAAAAAATCGCTGTTTTAAAACTTAAAATCACTTTCATATGTGGTTCAGTCAGAAAGTAGGATCCAGTAGTTCCTCCAGATCTCTGGAGGAGTAAGTACTATGAGGGTAAAAGGAAGTGACCTTCAGGTGAGTCTCTTCTATCACCTCTTGCCAATTCACTGTGGTGAAAAGAGTCCAAGTTCAAGAATGTCATGATTAAATGGATTGCTAGGTGTCAGATGTTTCCAGTGGGACCCGACTTTCCCATCTTCCTTCCTCTGTATATGTGTGGGAAGGGGTGAGGAAAATGAAAGCCACTTGCACTTGTTGCTGACACCATGTGTCTCCCTTCTCCACTTGGGGGCTCTGATAGAGAGGGACAGTACCTTCCACCTGGCATTGCCTCTGAGTAGCTTTGTGGACTCCTTTGGGCTATTATGTTGGTTGGTACTTTGGCTTCTTTGGCTCCCAGCACCAGCTGATGCCTGATCTGAGTCCCAGTTGGGCAGGCTCTATTGCTCAGTGCTGTGGCTGTCTCCAGGGCATTGTTCTTGAGACTTAACAGGGCAGATTTGTGCAGTTTGGCCCATCTGGACAAGATCTTTAACAAGTAGAGCTCTGTGCAGTAAGCTCATCTCCATAGTCCACCCCCGCTGCCCCCGCCTTCGGGCTGCAGCAGCCTGACACTCCAGCCCTGCCATGGAGAGTATCAAAGAGATACTCTCTGCTCCTTTCAAAGGGGTATTGCTTGTAGCCTGTCATTTATGGGCACTACCTGGACAGAAATGGGAAAACAGGGACTCTCTGCCCTCTTAATTTAATCTCCTGCCTTAAGCCAGTTCTTTAGTTTTGAATCTCATTAGCACCAGAGTTATCATTAATACCATCAGTAAGATTAACTCCTGGTCCAGCTGCCCTGGTCAGCTCAGAATGCTCTCCTCAAAGCCAAGAGACAGACAAGAGGAGTATCTCAGGGAACAGGAAAGAGCAGACAAGCTCAATAGGAAAAAGGGGAAAGAAAGATGAGCTCTCGCTTTGAGTATAGGATTTACTTTGGTCATTAGATATATTGACTTTCAATTTGGAACACCATTTTGACAAATTGAGGGAGGGAAGAAAGGGTACGGAGAAAGGAAACAGGGAGGGAGAGGGAGGGAAAAAGATTGGACTTACATAACTATGTAATAATTAATTATTCTAGGTCCAGAGAAAAGGACAAGATATTTAAGAGGTCATTTGATCACCTGTCTTCCAGATGTTAGCTCTGTACTTTAATATTCCCTTTTTATTCTTCATATTCATGTCACTTTAAAGGATTCAGAATACCAGACCCATGCTTCCCCATGTCCCAGTGGTATTTTAGGCCTGAAATGAGCTCTTCCACACCTTCTCTATTCTGACATTTCTGGTAGCTCTGACTGCTACCCTTCTTCACTGTGGAATGAGAAGGGAATAAGAGAAGGGTTAAGAAATAACTACAATTTGTAACTCCTTAACTTTTACAACTACTACCATGAGGTTGGCAGAGCCAATGTTTTGTCCAGGATAGGGGTCTTCTATATGCCTAGTTTCTTTCCAGAAAGCTTGAAGCCTACTTTATCCTAGGCAAGGTTGGATGGCACTATTATTTGCTCACTGAAAGAAGATTAAGGAGCAAGCAGAAAATGAGGAGTCCTGGGAAATAAAGAGACTTTGGAGAAAAAGAAGAAACAAATAAAAGCCCAGGCAACAAAAGATTCTCTGAGAATAGTTTCTATATTTTACATCTACTGGGTCCTAATACCTTGAATCTCACTTTTCTTGAAAGTTTTCTGGCATCGTTGAGTAAGTTTCTTAAAGAGTAGGGTTTTTCTTTTTTTACACTCCCAAGAAGCCAAACACACTTTGCCACCATACTAGTTAGGGAATAAAACAAATATTTCTGAGAACTGGAAGCTCAGATGGATCTGGAATGGTGGCTTTTTTGAGAGTCCAAGATTCCTGCCCCAATTCTGACAGTGTTGCGCATCCTGTGAGATTGAAGACCTCTCTGTTGAGTCATATAGCAATGCCTTACCTCAGAGTAGCCCATGACTGTTTCAACCTTGCTGAGAGGTAGGGAACCTATCACCTTGCTTTCCTCCCACAGTCAAGGAAAACGGTCACACAGGGCATCACTTGTGGATGGGAAAGACTCCTTATTTGAGCCTGTGGTGGGAGGGACAGAAGGCAGAGTAAAGGTCAGTCTGGGTGGGAGGTGGCAGAGCAAAGAATCATACAAGTTAAGATAACAAATGCCAGAATATAGCAGCAATGGTCTGAATATTCTCCATTGGAGAATTGGAAAACAGAGAAGCTCCAGCAAGGGAAGAATATCATCCTTGCCCCAGGAACATGGCCAAATCTTACTCTTGTTAGAAATGGGATAACAAGGAGAAAAACCAGATTAGAGCAGAGAAGCCATCTTTCTAAGTACAGCCACCATTGGCATCATGCAGTGTAGACCCACATAGCTTTGAGATTGGCCATTGAGGTTTTGAGTGGGAGATCAGAAATGAATTGCCCAAGCCCCTGATGGAATCTAATGGAGGGAGAAGGCCCACTCAGGAGGAAGCAGGAAGCCAACAGCTGCACTCTCTAGCCTTCACCCTATTCACAGTGCCAGGTGAATATCTTCTGACCATAGCACTTTATAGACAACCCAGTAGAAGGTGTTGAAGATGAGGAAAGTGAAAGGGAAGACAGCCCGGGAGATGGTGTCAATCCGCTTGGCTTGGTCCACATAGAGTTTCCGCATGGTTTCTTTCTCCCTTAGAAGAGGGGCTGGAGGTTGGGGGGTGTAAATGCCAGAACCTTCCATTAGGCCTCCATCCCTTGCCTGCAAGCAGTGGCCCAGGCCATAGCCATGGAAATAGAAGCGATTCTCTCGGATGATATCTTCCTCCTGAATTACATGAAACACAGAATTTGAGGTTATAGCTCTAAGGCAGAGGAATAGAGACCACGCCACACACAGATATCTCATAGGTGATGCTATGCAGACAGGTGGTTGGGTACACAGGCCCACTGCATGCTTTTTTATGGGCACAAAACTATTCATGAGATAGATGTATGCTAAGCAGCTATGCACAGTACATATGGTATATATTATGATTCCATTTGCAGACAAACCCCAAGCTGCCTTTTTTAAATGTATAGAATCATTTAGAGCCATTTAAAACTCAGTGACGTCCCAACCCACTGTGAGAAGGATATCTCAACGTCAAGTTATCTCTGACTGGTAATCAACAGAATAAATAGAACAATAAAACCTTTAGAATGCATAGCTAAGATATTTAGACTTGGTGAACTTGACTTTAATGACTTTCAAAAGCTGCAAAATTAATTCTCCTTGTATATAGTACCTTTAAAAATTGTTTATCTCAACTCAAAGCTGAAAATTACGAAAGCTTTAAATAACCTAGTGGGTCATCCAAATTAGAGTAAAATTGATTATTATAAATATATGTGCTTCTCTGCAAATCAGCAGATTTTGACAAAGGGTCAGTACATCTAGGATAACATTTATTATCCAGTGCACATTCCATTTATTTACAATATATGCATTATGATGAACATGTTCCCACTGGGGAAGTAAATTTTATATCAGCATTAAGAAATGTAGCAGCGGGATCCCTGGGTGGCGCAGCGGTTTAGTGCCTGCCTTTGGCCCAGGGCGCGATCCTGGAGACCCGGGATCGAATCCCACGTCGGGCTCCCAGTGCATGGGGGCTGCTTCTCCCTCTGCCTGTATCTCTGCCTCTCTCTCTCTCTCTCTCTCTCTCTCTCTCTCTCTCTTTCTCTCTCTCTGTGACTATCATAAATAAATTTTAAAAAATTTTAAAAAAGCTATTAAAAAAAAGAAATGTAGCAGACTACACAACGTTCATTTATCCAATAGTCAGCTGAGAACCATAAGTAGCTGTAACAGCTGAAGAGCCAGGAAGTAAGGACAGAAAGAGAGAGCTAGAAATAGAAATAGAGGGAGAATGAGAGGGAGACATAGAAAGAAATAAAGAGGGAAAAAAAGGACCAAAGCCCCTAAGTCATCAATAGAGAGAGAGAGAGAGAGAGAGAGAGAGAGAGAGAGAGAGAGAGAGAGCTTTACTCATATGAGAACCCTTTAGGCCCCCATTCAGAACCTATTTACTCTAAGTGTATATACAACCCAGACATGCCTAATTTTGTCTACTTCTAAAGCACACATTGCCATCAGAAGTGATGGTTTGCAGCCTGGAAATTAGACAGAAGACAGGTAAGTATATACCAGAACCTAAAAATACTGTATTCAATGATGGTTACAATTTTTGAAAGTGTTGATATTCACAGGAGTAAAAGCTTCTGCTATCTAAGAAATCACGTGAAGTGAAATGTCCCCTTGTGGGATGATACCAACTACCTTCTTGATTTGCCCAGGACTGAGGTCTTCCTGAGACTCAGGACATTCAGGGCTAAAACAGAATAGTGTACATGTTTATTGAATAGATATACCATCAATACACATAAAATGTGGATGAAGTAGGTTTACACACATTGTGCAGTTAGTAAGACATCATAGGGTCTTTATAATGGGATCTCTACAACTTGGTAACACATTGAAAAGTGACTTTGTAGGTGAGATATTGGTGTGGTGGGTCCCAGTAGCCCTTGATTATTACATCACTAGAAAGTTGAGCCTGTCACTGGGCATCAGGGGCAGGCAACCTCAGGCCACAGATTCACCAACAGATCCCATATTTCTCTGCTTCCTGTGGGCTCATAGGACAAACCTCGTAAAGGGCATTGGTCTTATTTACTGCCATGTCCCCAGCACAGTGCCTGGCATCTAGTAGGCACCCAGTAGATATCAGTTGAATGAATGAATGGTCAGATGAGCCACATGCTTCAGAATATAGGACAGGAAATAGCTTTGTTCTCATGAAGTCAGCATCCTTTCAGGGTCTCAAACTGAAGAGTCTACTCAGAAGAGAGTCTTACTCAGTTACAAAGTGCTTGGCAGGAAAAATGATCACTCCTTGCCCCACCCCTGCACAATGGCCTGATGCCCGTCAGCATCTAGAAAAAGTGGCACTTTTGGCATAGGAAAGAATCTCTGTAAATCAGCCAACCAGAGAGCTTTGCTACTCAATTTTTAATTTTGCAGTCTCTGTGGAGAGAGTTATAGGTGTATAAGCCAGAGGCAATTCACTTCTGTGGCTGTGCTTTGACCCTGAGTTATAGTGGAGCAGCTTTAGCTTTCTGCTCAAAGTTACCTCCATAACCTGTTACCAAAGGCCTTGGCTCACCTAACCTGTATTTTCTAGTTCATTTTCACGCTTTTCCTGCATAGTGTATGCTGGACCCATGTTATAAATGAAGAACCAGAGGTAAACAAAACATCTTCCAAGTAATTGAAAAATGAGGGAGTAAATAAAATTATTTGCTCTTTTGTTTTCCATTTCAGGATCCCTCACACCCCCAGTTTTCTACTACTCATTCTGTTCTCCTCAGCCCCTAAGCTAGAGGATAAAGGGTAGAATATATTTGTTTGCAAAAGGTTCTGAAAGAGAAAGTTGAATCCAACAGCTGTTTCTGTTTCTATAGATTTAATTACCTTTTCTTTTCTCCAATCATAGTAAATTTAAAGAGAATTATTTGGATATATTTCCCAGGCTGAAAAAAAAGTCATCTCACATGGGATAAAAAATATGACTACTAGAGTAAGCTGCCCTTAGCTCTTTTTGATTTTAATGTATTGTACCACTTGCAGTTGGGGGAGCAAAGACAAGTGGCCTAAAATCCAAGGGTGGGGGTCCCAAATATGAATATTATCTATTTAAACTAAATTATGAGGAGTGTGTGTGTGTGTGTGTGTGTGTGTGTGTGTGTGTTGGGAGAGATAATGGAGACTTAAACATCACTTTGTGGCTTCCATGGCTGTTGAAATAGAATATTTTGGTTGCAGCTATCTATAGGGGAGGAGGGCTGGGGAACTAGACAGTAAAGATATTCCAAAACCAAATTGGGGAAGGAATACACAGTGTGGGAGGTAAGGTGTGTAGATGGGAAAAAAGTGATAGGTATTCAGTGATATAATTGAGTGAATAAAAAGAAGAGACTGAAGAATGGGGGTGCTGGGAGATGGAGAGAGGCTGGGAGATGGAAGTAGGGTTCTAGGACCAAACCCCTGAGAGGACTTGGCAGTATTTTGAAATTTCTTCAATTTCTCAAGTTATTCTGTGTATAATGGCAAGGCTTCCTCTCTGTCTAGCTTGAAAAAGAGCCCTCTCCAATCAGCCTGTAAATGTTGGTGGAATGGGCAATGTGGCTGCTGTGTTCAGAGCCTGGTACTAGGTCCTGTTGAGGTTATAAAAAAGAAAGGCTCTTCTCTGTGAAGTATAAGCCTAACTTGGAAGACAAAGTAGAAATATATGGAAAAGAAATTAAACTACTTTAGACAGTGACATGGAAGGAAACCACCATGCAGTAGAGATGGGTGGTTGAGGAGAGATTAGAGAAGAGCACGATTAAACCAGGAGCTGGCTGGCTCCTAAAATATTCCTAACTTGCTCCTGGCTAAGGGCTCCCGGAAAATCATGGATGCTCTCCCCTTCCCTAAGAGGGCTCCTCTTAGACCAAAGGCCTTTGCTTTTCTACCTGCAATGGCAGGGCGCAGAGAGAGGTTCTGGAAATATATAAACTGCATCAACTTTTTCAGCTTGCTCAGTGACCTCCAGGATTCTTGCTCCGGTTTCGCTGGGATAGAAATGGCTTTATGGAACTCAAAAAGGGACATGGGCTAATTTAGGCACAGGTTTTGATTTTCAGGTTTTATTTACATTAATATTAAGCCCAACCCACTTTCTGGCAGGATCCAGGAGCCTAAGCAGGGCCTAGGCTACTGCTACAACGTTGTAATAATTGAGCACTGGTTATGACAGACTCCATTATGACATCAGGATCAACTTATATGTGACCAGGAGGAGATGGGCTGTGCAGTTGGGGGCTGGAGAGGTGCAGGGAAGTGGACGGGACTAGTGTCAACCTGGAATAGCTCTACAGTAACCACAGCAGTCTTCTGTTGCTGAAACATCCACACAGGCAATTTAGTTAGCAAAAGGACACTGGAACTGGTTGGCAGCCTGCTCTTAATACTTTTGCAAGGTAGGAATTCAGAAGGCATCAAGATCAAAGTCCCTACAAAAATAAGATTTTGGTACTTGTGGGCAGATTTAACACAGCTAAAGGGAGTGAGGTGGAGAGTTTGCTTAGAAAAGGGAGCATTTTCTTTCTTTTTTTTAAAAAAAAGATTTTATCCATTTATTTATGAGAGACACACAGAGAGAGGCAGAGACATAGACAGAGGGAGAAGCAGGCTCCCTGCAGAGCCTGATGTGGGACTCAATCCCAGGACCCCAGGACCGTGACCTGAGGCAAAGGCAGATGCTCAACCACTGAGCCACTCAGGTCCCCAAGGGAGCATTTCCTTTTCTTTCCCTTCTGCCAAGTGTGTATATTTTTTCTAACCCTCAGTATGGGATAGGAAAGGCTTTAAAGTCTCTTGAAGGAATCCTACTCAAAGAGATGCAGTTGTGGATCAATCCACTAGAGGGCGTGTTTCCCAGAGCCTGACTAAAGTTCAGGCAAGAACTGATACATTCCGACAAACCAATAGATAAGGCAGGAGCCCTGCTCTTAGCAGAAAGGGATCTTCCCAGGGATATGAGATCCTGGAGGTAGTTTTAAAGATATTTTTAGTGTGGACATATAGTTGGGGCACCCCAGGAGCAGCGGGGGTGTGGGTTAGTTATTACAAAGAGAGAAAAGAGTGCTAGGTAGGCTGGAGCCACTGGGGTCAGATCATCATTTTCTCTCCCCTCAGAGGTCATAGTGTGTCTCCTCTGGCTTTAGAGCCTCCAGATTGGGCAGAAAACAAGGAGTCAGAGCTCAAGGTAGACCAGAACTGTGTCTGATGATTAAGGGGCCAGTATGTGGCTCAGCAAAGGCTTTTGAGACTTTGGTCATAATTAGGCACTTGCTTCTTTGAGAGTAGCCTAAGCACCCCTGTTGTCATGACCATGTATCTAGCAGCCATTGTCTGGGTAATGGGGAGGGGCAAATGACCTGTTGTGCAGGGCCGCAAGCTCTCTATTTCCCCCAGGTGATCATTCTACTGTAGAAGAAATGGGGTTAACAAACAAGAGTGAGGGAGAACAACAGCTTACACCCAACAACTCTGATACATCCAACAACTCTGATGCACCCATTGAAGAGCAAGGTGAAGAAATCCAACAGCCAGAAGAGGCAAGTAGTGTTTTTTTTTTTCAATTCCAGCTTAGCTATAGGAACCCTTTTATAATGGTCCCCTAGAAAGGCCCCCATGCCTGACTCTTGAATTCTTAACCACCAATCAAAATATGGCAATCTGGGTTATCTTCCTCCTGGGTGAGGGGAGAGCCAGGAGCAGCCATTACTAATTCTCAAAATAATCTCATATTAACTAAATTGATATTATTTTAATATGAGCTAACCTTTTTTTCAGTGGTTACTATGTATCAGGCACTGTGCCCATGTTCTCTCTTTTAAAGTTTATTTATTTATTTTTAAGTGATCTCTATAGCAAACATGGGGCTCAACCTCATGACCCCAAGATCAAGAGTCACATACATTTCTGAGTGAGCCAGCCAGGGCCCTGTGTGTCCATGCTCTTAATCACTCTACTAGACTGCTCTACAGGTATTAATGTCCCATTGGACATATAAAGAAATGGAATCAAAGAGGGTAAAGTACTTAGCCTATCTGTGATCAGTTTAGGACTAGAATCCAGGGTTCCTGATTGCCTGGACTAGGCAATCCTAGACAATCCTAGACAATCATTGTTTAGTCCCTGTAGCCCTATATGGAGTCTTGGTTTATGGGAGGAGTAGTAGGGAGGAAGGAGTCCAAAGGAGAAAGGAAATGGGCCCCTCCCTAGTTATAATTACCATGCGTTGGCGTCTCTGCCTTCTTCGAAGTCGTATGAATTCCTTATGCTGATGAGAGACAAAATTGACAGCAGCGTACTCCAGGAGGGCAGAGAACACGAAGAGCAAACACACAGCCATCCAGATGTCAATTGCATTCACATAGGACACCTGCAACATCCACCAACAGAACAATCAACCTTTTTGGAGTCCTTCCATGGCCTATCCAGTGGTTTGCCAGCCCATATCAACTGCCTGCTATTTTTCAGTTTTATCCTGAATTTCTTCTGGTTGTTAAAGAAGATTTCCACAATATGTTCCATTGCCTGAAGGCCCATATCAAGGATATAGGGCTACCCATCATCATTCACTTCTCTGTAGTCTCCACCCTCCACTCCCATCTGCCTTTCCTCCCTATACTTCTTTTCCTTTATTTCTTTATTCTTTTCATACTTCTGTTCCTGATTCTGCTTATTATTCTTTTCATTCTTATTTTCTTCTTCAATAAACAGTAATGAACATGAACAGTGTATTTGTTTGCCCTCTGTTATTTCCTAGGGTCCTCACAGCTCTGATGGAAACTGGGTAGGGTTTGTTATTCCCATATGAAACATGTGAGGACACTTGAAACCTAAAGAAGAAAAGTCATAACCAAGATTACCCAGTAAGAATGTGGCAGTAGGATTTGGAGGTTCTGGGCTTTCAATTCTGTGGCACTACCATTCATCTAGGCTGCAGTCTCAATATCCAACTAGGAATTCCTTCCTTTTCCTCCACCTCCATAATTCTCTTGGCTATGGTTTTTCCTGTTGATCTTTATGAGAGGCCTTGCTGAAGAATTGAACTCAGTGGCCCAAGGAAGTATAATCCAACCCCTGGCTATGGACACTTCTTTAATTTTCAAGGCACTGTTGGCCTCTACCTATCCAGTTCTTAGGGCTCTCCCACTACTTGCCTTGGAAGCCTTTAAGTACTTTTCCCTCCCATTTCCTTCATAAAGATTGAACAATTACCTCTCCTAGAGTGGGGTTTTGGCTGGATGGGGCTGGGAGGAGTATAGAACTTAGGTTTATGAAGTCCTATCACCACCTCAGCCAGATGGATTCCTTACATAGTTTTGAGCTGCTGAGCCCACCTCATAGGGCTCCCCAGTAGGAGTAGGATTCATGACAGACAACCTCTTTCACCAGTTTTGTTGGACAGTGAGGGTACTACAGTTTCCAGGTAAGGAGCAGGTCTCACTGGATAACCCTTCCACCTTAGTGGTTCTTAACCTGTGATGCCGCCTTCCACCCCACCTCCTCACCTAAGTGGCATTTGGCAATTTTTAGAAACATTTTTTGGTTGCACAATTTTGGCAAGGGTTATTACTGGCATCTAGTGGATAGAGGGCAGATCCGCTGCTAAACATCCTACAATGCACAGGAATTCCCCCGACACACATATATACATACATACACACAACAATTATAAGGTCTAAAATGGCAATAGTGCTAAGGTTGAGAAAACCTGCCCTATCTATCTCTTTTAAGGCAATTCCAGTTAGGTGGTAGTGGTGGGTTTCTAGGAATCCCTGATTAAGTATCCCTTAGTGTTTCCACTTTGCCATCTATTAAGAGGGCATCCTATTTCATTCTCCATCTCCCAGTCCCACTGTGTCCCCAGGGATTTCGAGTAAGTGCTATGAAAATCTATAATGAGGTAATGACAAGGGAGGTCCATAAAGGCTTTGGGCCATCAAAAGAAAAGGACACCGTGAGCTGCAAGAATAAAATCTTATTAATAATGAGTCAATAATGCACCTTAAATATCTGTGGAATCTGTCCACTCACTATCCTAGCTCATTTGAATGACTCAAACACTTTCCCAAATGGTCTCCCTGCATCCATGTTTGCCACCTTCAATCTGTTCTCCAGACAGCAGTCAGAGTTTTGTTTTCAAAATGTAAATCTGATTATATCATTCCTCTGTTTACAACCCTTCATGGCTCTCCATTATTTTTAGGATATAGTCTATGCTCCCCTTAGCATGACCTCTAGCCCCTGCCTACTTCTTCAGCCTCATCTTGCCTCTTGCAGTCTGTGATGCTGCCATGACAAATTATTTCCATAGTTTCCCAAGGAAACAATCTCTCTGCGTGTCTCTTTTAACTTGATAACTTTTAAATGTTCACTTTAGATACCACATCCTGTGGGAAGCCTTCCCTAATCATACCAGTATGGACTGGTTGCCCTTGCTATATGTTGGTTGCCCAAGTTACCTACATCTTCTTAGCATCCATCAAATACACTTGGCCATTTCCCTAACTAAATTGTGAGCTGTTTGATGGCAGGGACTGTTTCTACTGTGTTCACTCTTCTATCCCCAGGCCTAGTTGAGTGGCCGGCACATAGCAAATATTTTTTGAATGGATGGATGGATGAGTGGATGCTTTAGCAATGTATTTGTCTCTGTGGGCTTCTGTTTGCTCTTTTGGCGATCCTCACTATGACCTGCCCCTGAAGCAGTGGGCCATTTAGGGCATAGGTTCTCAAGAAAATTGTGTCCCTCCTCCATGCTGCAACTTTAGGTCTAATATGTCAGTCTCTGGCAGAAACTTCCATTGAGCCCTTCCATCCTGTTTTGAGCTACCCAGAGTTGTGTAGACTAAGAGCTGCCAAAGAGACAGTCATCAATACCTTTGGGAGCCCCCATAAAGGCAAGGAAGGAGTAGTTTACCTGGGAGCATGAGGAATGACCATCCCTGCTGAGTTCCATTACAAGTGAGCTTCTGCTTCTCTCATCCTGGACACTAGAGTTGTATTGGGAGTGAAATTGCTGTGCCTTTTAGAAGCCCCTGAATTTGTCCCATCTCTTTCCTTAGGGCTCCCACTAAATCTAACATTGCACAAACTCAAGGGAGCTTTCTCAGTTCATTGCTTTGTGGGCTGGCCAATGAGTCTAGTTTGGGGTAAATGCCTACATATTTTGCTTACTAGCCAGTGAGGCCACAAAAAAGTCATCAAAATCTGATGAGAAGACATCAAATACTGCAAACAAACAACCCTCCAACAAAGTCCATTTTTTTCCAAATCAGGACACTAAGTGATTCCTAGGAGCAGACAGATTGTACTTGCTCACAGGAGGGGATTGGAAAAGGAAGTTCTCTTGGCAAGAATAAGGCACTAATTGCAACCTCCCTGGGTTAGAGAAGAATCTCCTTGCATGGTAGCTGCAATAAACTAGGGCAGGTTTCTAAGGTCTGAACTACTTTCCTGCCTCTGGTCTTCCTACAAGGCTACTACCACAACATGGCCACCACAGCCCCCCCCTGGTCCTTTGCTCCATTTGTCTTACACAGCCTCTCCAATACCCCTGTCCATTTAGGAAACACATTTATAGGAAATACTTTCTGACAACTTCCCCTGAGACACCTGATTCTAATCAGAGTTTTGTCATCGTTTATCACTAAAGGCCTTTGGATTACCTCAAAAGGTTTCTAGCGACTCAAAAACAATTGGGAACATCACTGGCTGTTTTAGCCCTAGGTCCACCATCCTATTCTTTTCACCCAGATACCTAACAATTATAATTGTCTATGTTAATACATTATCTTATTTCTTGCAATAACCCTATGGAAGATATAATATTCTTATTCCCATGTCACAGGTAAAGAGACTGAAAGGTTAAGGAATTACCTAAGATTGCCATCAGTAAATGATGAGGCTGGGACTTAAACCAAAATCTGCCTGACTCCTATCTCCTACTCTTAACCACTACATCACCAGCATGGCAAATTTGTAAATTCACCATGGATGCCTGATTACCTCCTGTTTAAGTCCCCTGTAAATATCTTCTTAGGAATAAACACTGGGAGATGGGAGATCACAGGGCCTAGTTCCCATCAAATCAAAATGAGAGGGCATATGTTCACAGTAAGATCCACAAGTAACTATGTTGCATTTGCTTCCCATTATTTCTCCATGGCCTAGAACAGTGTCTGGTACGTAGTATATGCTCAATAAATATTTATTAAATGAGTGAATCAGCTTACTCCTAATTTTTCAGAGCCTTGCTGACTGTAAGGACATTGAGGCGGCCTCTAAATTCCCTACATGAAGACACAAGGCAGGGAGAATCTGGGCCCAGTCTCATAAAGCACAAATCTCTCTGTGTAATCAAAGCATCGCCAGGCCACAGACATTTAGAATCCATTGACTTTAACTGCCATTTCCTCACTCCAAAAGAATGGACATTATCTCTAGATCTCTAGAGAGCATAATAGTGTCCAGCTTCTGACATAATAAGAGACAGATGTTGGTTTAAAATCCTTATATTTGGGCCTTTATAAGTCCCGCTGAGTGGCTCAGTGGTTGAGTGTCTACCTTTGGCTCAGGGCGTGATCTCAGAGTCCCAGTATGAAGTCCCACATCAGGCTCCCTGTGTTGGAGCCTGCTTCTCCCTCTGTCTATGTCTCTGCCTCTCTCTGTGTGTCTCTCATGAATAAACGATCTTTAAAAAAATAAAATCCTTATATTTTGGGGTGCCTGAGTGGCTCAGTCAGTTAAGCATCTGCTTTTGGTTTAGGTCATGATTGCAGAGTCTGCGATCAAGTCCTGCATCAGGGACTCTGCTTCTTCTTCTACCCCTTCCCCTGGCTTGTGCTCATTTTCTCTCTCTTGCAAAAATAAACTCTTTAAAATAAAATAAAATAAAATAAAATAAAATAAAATAAAATAAAATAAAATCCTTATATATTTTTGTTTCCTATGGGTCATGCCCTTGAGAAGGTCATTCTATTTCTTTGGACTGTATTCACCTCATCAGTACCATGAGAGAATGGGACTTTCTACTTGCTAAGAGTCTTTTGATTTGGACATGCTAGCATTTCCTGATGAAAGTCAAAGTAAGTCAGGCACTGCCTCCAGTCATTCCCTAGCCAGACAATACCTACAACCACAGCTTCCACATCTTTAGCAATATCATTAGCAGTATACTGTAGGGGAAGAGAAAACTCTGGCCACCTTCTCGCTCAGTGGCTCTCCTCTACTTTAAATCTAAGGCAAATAGCAGAAGAGAACAGAGGATGAATGGGAAATGGGAAGCTCTATAGCAAGCAAGTTCCTTGCATGTCTCTTCACCTTAGGCAAAGAGGCCCGAGAGCCAGAGCTCTGAGTTGTCATGGTGAGCACAGTAGTGATGCCTAGGCCCACACGGGCAGGGGCAGCATCCATGTTGATCCAGAAGGAGACCCAGGACAGGATGACGATGAGTAGGCTGGGGATGTACATCTGAATCAGATAGTAGCCCATCTGCCGTTCCAGGTGAAACTTTACCTCGATGCAGGTGAATTTCCCTGCAAGGAAAGAGGTGAGATATCAGGCCTCAGGTCCCCAGCCTGGAGCTGAGCACGAGGGGCAAGACTGACTAGGGCATCCCTATCTCTGTGGGCTAGCCTCTGGGTACCTCAACTGGGCAAAAAAAGAGCCTTTCAAAATGGCCCCAGGGAGCACCAGATGTACATTCTGAGGAAGCTCTCAGACTTGACCTCTTGCTCTAAACACTAGTTTCCAGCAGAGTGCCTTCCACTTGACCACACAGCAAGAGGATTAAGAACAGAAGGGCTCCAGAGCCAGACTGCCTGGGTTTGAATCCTGAAACCTTCCACTCACTAGCTGTGTGACAGACAAAACACCCAGGCTATATGAGCTTCAGTTTCCTTGTCTGTAAAACAGAACAACAACAATATCAACTCCATCATTGTAGGAATTAAATAATGTATCTGGGATGTTGAACATTTAGGTAGTTGATACTATCATTATTATTAATAAAGCAATGAATTTAGACTCTGCCTAAATCTCAGCAGCCTTGCTTGAGCTTGCTGCTACCCCAGAAGCTCTAGCAACAATGATTCACTGAAATAAACACGGCCTGTGTCTCAAGCAAGCGATAAAAGCTGGATAGGAAATATCTGGAGTGTCCAACAGAGACCAGATCTCAACAGTGGGCAGAGGGTGCCCAGAGAATGTGAGGCAGCAGCATTCTATTCCACCACCAAAAAGTGCATTGGTCCAAAGCACATGTACCAGTGCTCTGCCTCCTCTGCCAGCCATCTTCATTTTACCTAGATTCTATGCCCTGAGGCTAAGAAAACCTAGCTCAGAGCTTCTCCCCATGGCAGGGGTATAGGATAACCAAAGCCAAAAGCAGAGAATGTGTATATTGCTATTTTATTCTGGGCTAGGCTTACTCTTATCAGATCTGATTCCTCAAGGCTAGTAATTTCATCAATGGTTGATTATGGCTTTTACATACTGTGTGATGCTGTGATCTCCTACTCTTCCCTGAGTCCACCTCACTCCAGGCTTCTTGTTATGACATATCTTTGCTAGGTATCCATATTTTCTTTCCTTCCTTTCTTCCTTCCCTCATTTTACCTATCTATCATCTATCTATCTACCTATTTTTGGTAGTGGTGGTTTTATTTTATTTATCTTTTAAATTTTATTTAAATTCAACTTGCCAACATAAAGTATAACACCCAGTGCTCATCTTATCGTGTGCCATCCTTAATGCCTGTCACACAGTTACCCTATGGTGGTTTTATTTTAATTACAAAATTAAAACTTGGGATCCCTGGGTGGCGCAGCGGTTTGGCGCTTGCCTTTGGCCCAGGGCGCAATCCTGGAGACCCAGGATCGAATCCCACGTCGGGCTCCCGGTGCATGGAGCCTGCTTCTCCCTCTGCCTGTGTCTCTGCCTCTCTCTCTCTCTCTCTCTCTCACTGTGTGACTATCATAAATAAATAAAAAATTTAAAATAAAAAAAAACAAAATTAAAACTTATTTAGTATAAGAAAAAAGTGAGAATTAGAGAAAAAATAATGTTTATAAGCTCAATGATATTTATAAGCTCACATTTATCAAGCCCTACTAAGTGCCCTGACTTTATATAGTTTATCTTATTGAAATTCCATAGCAACTATTTGGAGCAGGTGAAATCATTATTTCCCATTTTACATATAAGGATACTGAGGCTCAAAGAGATTAGGTTATGTTTCTCAAGGGTACCCAACTTATAGATAGCGGAGCTATAATTCAAATTCAGCTTTATCTAATTCCAAAGTTCTTGGTTTTATCCATTGTATCATTCAACGTTAGCAACATTTAGTGCTATTTCCTCCCAGGATTTTAAACACATATTTTTGTTTTTTTTTCTTTTACCACAATATAATGATTCTGTGTATACAAGTGTGAATCTTAGCCTTTTCCACTTGTACTTTCCATGTTGATATAAGCATTTTGCAAGCATCCTTTTTAACATCTGGATAATATTCCACCAAGCACACTGTGTCATTTATTTAACCTCCGTCCTGTTGGTGGATATTTAGAACAGTGCCAAGTTTTTGCTAGTATAAGCAGTGATCCAGTATTTTGGAATACTTCCTTATAATAAGTTCCAAGGAGTGGGATTCCTGGATGAACATTCCTAGATCAACACGTAGGGGAAAAATTTTTAGCTTTTACAGTTTTTCAAAGTATGCCCCCCTGGACCATCTGCATCAGAATCCTAAGGATGCTTGTTCAAATGCAGATTTCTGGGCATCACTCCAAGTGCATATAATCAGAATCTCTGAGAGGCAGAGCCCAGGAATCAACATTTTAACAGGGTCCCCAGGAAAATGTAATGCACAGCAGAGTTTGAACACCACTGACCTATATACAAATTGCCATTTTTCTCCCCAATAAAGGTTCTACCAATTTCCACTCCCACCAGGATTTCTAAATTCATGGCCTGTTCCTCTCCCTACTTTGCACACACTATATACACCAACACACATATTGACAGGGTGGCACCCAAAGCCTGTCAGCATGCCATAGGAAGTAGGTATCCAGGATCTCTCCTCTTGAGCCTCTGGCTTCTATCTCAGGGTCATAGCACTTTGTTTCCAAGTTGCCAGGGGAACTGAGGAACAAGTAGCTCTTCAGGAAGCTACAGGGAGCAGATGTTTAGGCTGGAAAAGCAACCTTTCTCCACTTCCTGGCCCACATTTCACACCTGGGAAAACAGCCAGTTCAAGAATTGGGCAATGGTGGTTGTGGTTTGAGATGTGGATAGTGAACCTGCCAGTGCCCTAAAGTCTAATGCTTCGTGATTTAGCTCAGCTATTGGCTACTCCCAGATGTAGATTCCCTACCTTCCACAGGCTGGGCCCAGGACAGGTGAGACACTCCTGCCACTTATTGGAACAGGCCCATTTCCTCTGCAGCATGTGAAAGGGACTAAAATACAGCCTTTGGAATTAGATCTGGATTTGAATTCTAAGTCAGCCCTTTTCTAGGTGTGTGACTTGGGCAATTGATTTAAAATAGGGCTGATAATTCCTACCATAATGAGATAAGGCATATAAGGCACTTAGCACATCTGGCACTTTCAATAAAAGCTGGCTGTCATCTACGAAAAGCCCACAGCAAATATCATTCTCAATGGGGAAGCACTGGGAGCCTTTCCCCTAAGATCAGGAACCAGACAGGGATGTCCACTCTCACCACTGCTATTCAACATAGTATTGGAAGACCTAGCCTCAGCAATCAGACAACAAAAAGACATTAAAGGCATTCAAATTGGCAAAGAAGAAGTCAAACTCTCCCTCTTCGCCGATGACATGATACTCTACATAGAAAACCCAAAAGCCTCCACCCCAAGATTGCTAGAACTCATGCAGCAATTTGGTAGCGTGGCAGGATACAAAATCAATGCCCAGAAATCAATGGCATTCCTATACACTAACAATGAGACTGAAGAAAGAGAAATTAAGGAGTCAATCCCATTTACAATTGCACCCAAAAGCATAAGATACCTAGGAATAAACCTAACCAAAGAGGTAAAGGATCTATACCCTAAAAACTATAGAACACTTCTGAAAGAAATTGAGGAAGACACAAAGAGATGGAAAAATATTCCATGCTCATGGATTGGCAGAATTTATGTTGTGAAAATGTCAATGCTACCCAGGGCAATTTACACGTTCAATGCAATCCCTATCAAAATACCATGGACTTTCTTCAGAGACTTAGAACAAATTATTTTAAGATTTGTGTGGAATCAGAAAAGACCCCGAATAGCCAGGGGAATTTTAAAAAAGAAAACCATAGCTGGGGGCATCACAATGCCAGATTTCAGGTTGTACTACAAAGCTGTGGTCATCAAGACAGGGTGGTACTGGCACAAAAACAGACACATAGACCAATGGAACAGAATAGAGAACCCAGAAATGGACCCTGAACTTTATGGTCAACTAATATTCGACAAAGGAGGAAAGACGATCCACTGGAAGAAAGACAGTCTCTTCAATAAATGGTGCTGGGAAAATTGGTCATCCACATGCAGAAGAATGAAACTAGACCACTCTCTTGCACCATACACAAAGATAAACTCAAAATGGATGAAAGATTTAAATGTGAGACAAGACTCCATCAAAATCCTAGAGGAGAACACAGGCAACACCCTTTTTGAACTTGGCCACAGTAACTTCTTGCAAGATACATCCACGAAAACAAAAGAAACAAAAGCAAAAATGAACTATTGGGACTTCATCAAGATAAGAAGCTTTTGCACAGCAAAGGATACAGTCAACAAAACTCAAAGACAACCTACAGAATGGGAGAAGATATTTGCAAATAACATATCAGATAAAGGGCTAGTTTCCAAAATCTATAAAGAACTTATTAAACTCAACAGCAAAGAAACAAACAATCCAATCATGAAATGGGCAAAAGACATGAAGAGAAATCTCACAGAGGAAGACATAGACATGGCCAACATGCACATGAGAAAATGCTCTGCATCACTTGCCATCAGGGAAATACAAATCAAAACCACAATGAGATACCACCTCACACCAGTGAGAATGGGGAAAATTAATAAGGCAGGAAACAACAAATGTTGGAGAGGATGCGGAGAAAAGGGAACACTCTTACACTGTTGGTGGGAATGTGAACTGGTGCAGCCACTCTGGAAAACTGTGTGGAGGTTCCTCAAAGAATTAAAAATAGACCTGCCCTACGACCCAGCAATTGCACTGTTAGGGATTTACCCCGAAGATTCAGATGCAATGAAACGCCGGGGCACCTGCACCCCGATGTTTCTAGCAGCCATGTCCACAATAGCCAAACTGTGGAAGGAGCCTCGGTGCCCATCGAAAGATGAATGGATAAAGAAGATGTGGTTTATGTATACAATGGAATATTACTCAGCCATTAGAAACGACAAATACCCACCATTTGCTTCAACGTGGATGGAACTGGAGGGTATTATGCTGAGTGAAGTAAGTCAATCGGAGAAGGACAAACAGTGTATGTTCTCACTCATTTGGGGAATATGAATAATAGTGAAGGGGAATATAAGGGAAGGGAGAAGAAATGTGTGGGAGATATCAGAAAGGGACACAGAACATAAAGACTTCTAACTCTGGGAAATGAACTAGGGGTGGTGGAAGGGGAGGAGGGCGGGGGGTGGGGGTGAATGGGTGACGGGCACGGAGGGGGACACTTGACGGGATGAGCACTGGGTGTTATTCTGTATGTTGGTAAATTGAACACCAATAAAAATTAATTTATAAAAAAAAAAAAAAGCTGGCTGTCTTGCCCCCTTCCCTCCCATCTGGAGGCCCTTCTGTGGCTCACAGTCAGTAAGGATCCTGGTTTTTACCTGTGTTGTAGTGCTTGGTACAGTAGCCTAGGTCCTTCTCATCTCGCAAGATAAACTGGGGCAGAGTCAGTCCCTCAGCCACTTGGACAGCGGGAGCATCTTCCAGCCACTCAAACACGAGGTCATTCATGGTGTAGCCAACTAAAAGTGACAGAGATGGCAGAGGGCTGCAGAATGTGGTGCTGGGTGGGGGTAGAGAAAGGGTTAGGACTAGCAGAAAAGAACAGATGAGGAGGTAAGGCCTAGGTTTTAGGAACTTCATGCCCATCTTGGAAGGGGAAATCTTTCTGAAGAGGGTACTTGGTCAAGTGGACCGATCCTAAGTAGGTAAATCAGAAAGACTTCAGACTCCTCTTCTACCTAGTTCTCAAGCTTTAAAAAGGCACAGAGAGAAATTATTCTGGCAGACCTAGGAAAGCAGGTCGAAAGGGTTGGAATGATGTCAAGGAACCCAGCTGGGAACCTCCTGCCATATCTCAAATCCAGGGGAGTAAGCATGTGTACTGGCCACATGTCTTGAGCTGAGCCAGCCTCAGAGCCGGGCTTCTGCAACCCCACCCCAGGGAAGAAAGAGCTATTTATACCCTGCCAGTCATGCATGGGACAATGTGCACACCACAGACTCCTAGCCAGGGCCCTGAACTGGGGCAGATTGAGAGTTAACATCTGAACATGCCAAGTTGCTCACAGATAGTTAGCAGTTTGTCAAAGCTCCTACCATTTTATGACCATATTCACACATGTCAAGTAGAAATGGGAGAAGAAACACTGAGGCTCACAGATGTCCAGTGTAGGGCCTTGACTCAAAGTAGCTATGTGACTCGGGGCAACTCATTCTTCTTTCTGAAAAATGCTCCACCTACTTTTCAGAGTTGTTTTGAGGCAGCCATAAGAACCTGAATGTGGAAGTGGCTTATGCACTCGAAAGAGCTGACAACATAGGACACATTCTACCCATCACTATTATTATATGTTGGAAACAGCCTGACAAATCTTCTCTGAGGATTAAGTGGATGTGTATTAATTTCACAGTCTCACCTTACCCAGGAGATGGGGTAAGAGTACACATAGGTGATGGTCCAGCCTTGTTGTCCTTTGACTTCTCTGCAATTGGGGCAGCCCCCATAAGCTGGAAGCCCTGCCACAGAGTAGCCCTTTGCTGACTTTGCTACCCTGGGCACTGTTGTATACGTAGAACTGTCTTCTCCCACTTCTCTATAAAAGTTATCTGTGTTCATATGGAACCAGAGTTCAAGAGTACCCCCTCTGCCAACTCTGGCATTTTTATAGGTATTTTTGAATGTCTTAACTCAGAGTAAAGGTAGAATTATCTCAGGCACTGTGAGAGGGGATATCTTTAGGCAGAGGAGGTGTCCTTCAAATGCCTCTCCCCTAACAACAAGCACAAGCACATTTGTATGTAAAGCTGGTGTTGTCCCATTCCCCAGGCCTGCAGAATAGCCAAACCAGTAAATAGTGTGAGGATGGAAAAACATATTGGGTTGGGTGTTAGTGAGTCCTGGCTCATAGTCTCATCTATGCCAACAGTTGACTGTGTGTGCTTGGATAAGTCCTGATTCTGGGTTGCCCTTTTCTCATTTGGAACATCATGGGATGGGGTTAACTACCTGATATTCCAGACCTTGCTCTGTGACTCTCTAGAGACACTTACAGCTCTCCAGCTGCATGGTGCATGTCTGGATGTCCATGGGGAAGTTCTTGAGGTCCATTGGGCAGGATAAAATGAGGGTCAGCCTGGCAGGGACAGTAAAAAAGAAATGACATCAACTTACTGGGACCTGGAATGGTACAGGGAATCCTTTTCCCACCCCTCAGCCTCTATCTGGCTGCTTCCCCTTAACCCAAACTCTCCTGGCTGTTCACTAGGTGCACCTGATGCTGTAGAGCACATTCCCATTCTTGAAGATGCGCAGTAACTTGTTGTCTGTGGTCACCTCATGGAAGTTGGCCCCTTTCTCATTGGCAAAGAACAGGTCTGGCTTCCAGATAGAATCCAGCATAGAGGGATCGAGGTCCAAAGAGTCATCAGGATATTCTTGGTAGGCTAGGCGCGGATCATTCCACTGTTGCCGCAAGAAGACATTCACCCAATAGTCCTGGGAGGGTGTACAGATGGGCCCATCAAAGGCAATACTATTCCAGGAGCCCAGTAAGCCTACATGGGAAGGAGGACCATGAGGAAGAAATGCTGGGAGTGCATCTCAGAGGCAGTGGGCATTTTTTACTGGAGAAGGAGCCTGTTTTTGTGCTGATATGGCAAAGATGGGAAGGGGGAAAACATTTATTAACCACTTACTATGAGCTGGGTTCTTTGCTAAGGCTTTCTTTATAGGCATCATTTCATTTAAATATTACACCAACACTGTGAGGAGGGTACTGCTATGGTCCCTATTTTACAGATGAGGAAACTGAAACAAGGGGAGATTTAAACAACCTGTTACACAACTATTAGATGGTAGTCAGAATTTGAACACAGGGTTGTCTGATTCCGAAGTCTGTGCTCTGTACCAAGCCATCTGTTCATTAGGCTAGTCTGCCTTTAGCCACTGAAACCCCAGGCTGGGGAAAGATATCTCCCAGTGACCAACTTCAGACATCTCATGACCACAAAGGAGGGAGAGGACAGTAGAGGGAGGAAAGTCTTGATATCTGGTGGGTTTCTTCCATTCACACTAGAATGGAAACAGGGAATAGGGAGACTCCTTACCATAGTAGTCTCGGTGACAGAGCCAAAACTGTTGATGAAGATGTTGCAAGTCACATTCACAGGTGGGCCTAAGGGTCGCAGAACACAGCCATATCAGCAGGGCACTCCAAGAGGCCGCAAGCAGTGTCCAGGACTCCCTCTCTGAGCTTGAGGCCAGGGCACTGCTAGAAGACAGTGCCAGCTATATAGGCCCATAAGCAATAGGGAAGGGAAGCTCCTGAACTGTAAGCATTATCCCTGTATGTCCAGCCTCCTGTCCTTGGGGTAGCCAATAGGGCCTGGCATGGCAGTGTGTTCCCAAAAGAAGTGGAGAAGAAAGCGTTTTTGTAGGATGACTGCTTCTTACCTTTAAAATTGGGTCGAATCCTAGCATCATATCCAGATGTTCGCCCCATAAGCTTGCCCAGGAAATCAGAGGGGGACATGGGCTGGGGTCCCTTGGTCCCAGGTTTCATTTCCTCTTTTGCCAAGGCCACCCTAGACAGGAGAGATAAGGAAGTCTGAGGACAATTGTATTCTACATTTATCACAGACCCTCTCATTTCCTGTCCCCACACACCTCTGGCTGGTCTCCCCATCAGGCAGGAAGATAGGAGAAAATGGGACTCTGGGTTCTATGTGGCTGCTGTAATATTTTGGCTTAACCAAAGATGGGAAGGACTCAAGGACAATTTGCATCTCTGAGAGTTGGTTTCAGTTGCTTAGCCTTCATACTGAACTGCTAGCAAATAGGGATCCAGCTTCTAGAGAGGGAGGCTTGGCTTCTGGTGTTTGCTCTAGCAGGAAGCTATGTTTTGGCCTAGACCTTAGTTCATGGTTGGGGCAGCAGCAGGCTTGTAAACTCACTTTGGCAACAAAATAGATGAGGAAGCAGGGCTCTAGGAGTATGAGAAAGACTCCAATAGGATGGTTATGCTGAGAAGGTCAAATTCCATCTTTTCCCCCCAACAGCTTGATTTTGAGGAAGAGGCCAGTGTGCTTTGGCCTAACCTAGAGGCTGGCCCCTTTTTCCCTGACAAGTTTCCTTCTAAGAGCAGCAAAGCCCCTTCCACATGCTTATCTGCTTACCAGCCAATAGCCAGATTAGGCAACAGGAGCTCAGCCTTGAATGGTGGGGTAGGGCTCAGGGCTAAGCTCAGGCTAGACTCCTGGCTGGGTCCACTCCTCCTGCTCCATCCTGCCATCATCTTTATGCTAGTCACTAGAGCTAGCTCCCCCACTGCCACTACTGTTGCCACACTCTGGGGCCAGGAGGCAGGGTTAATGCTGTCCTTCTGGGTCCAGTGCTCTTTGAGCCAATGGGCCCCTGATTAACAATGCATCTATATACCATGCCATATAGATCATATGCACTAGGAGCAATAAAATAATAAAAATAGCTAAGGCACCATGCTATACACTTTATTTACCTTATCTAGTTTAGTCCTCATGTTGGTCCTCTCAGATAAGGCTTATTATGATCCTTCTTATATAGATGAGGGTCAGCAAGTAAAGTGACATTTGTGATCACATAGCTAGTAAATGGTAAAGCCAAGATTCTAACCCAGAGCTATTAACTTCAATACTAAGTCCATCTATCACAATGCTATGATGCAAGCAGCCCAGCATGGGCTGCCAGGGAACCAGTCTGGGAAGGTTAGTGGAAACCACAATTCTGACCTCCTAGTATTCTGCCTCCTTGAATCCTCTGAACAGGAAGAAGCCCTTACCCTGGGAACAGAGGCCACTGTGGCCCCAAGCAGGGGCTGCCAGAGCAGGTGGCTTAAGCAGGCTCTGAAAATCCGAGGAGGCTGGCAGTGGTGCTAGAGCAAACAGAAGTCTGTGGCTTCACCACAGGGTGTCCTTGCTGGCCAGGTGCTTCTCCTGGCTGCCTGCCACCTGCCTGCTGGGAGACCACATGGCGCTGTACATGGGGCAGCCAGACTCTTGCCACCATCTTCAGCCCCATTCTCAGGTCACCTGTCCCAGTAGTCCCAGCCCCAGGACCCTGTAACAGGCTGTGGTCTTAGCTGTCTTGGGCCCCAATTCCTGTCACAGAGGTTTTCTGGGGCTACCTTGTCTGTGGACCTGAGAAGAGAGTCACTGGATGCAGCCCCTTTTTCCTCCCTTTAATTCCTGGAAAGTCCCAAATACTGGCAGGACCCAGGAGGTTCTGGAGCTGAAAATCTTGCTCATGCAAGGCCCTGGGGTGAGGTAGGGGAGAATTCTGATTCTGCTAGTGGGTGCAGACCTTGGACAGGTCACTCCCCATCTCTAGGACTCAGTTTCCATATTTACAATGATGGACCTTAGACTCCAGACTTTCTAAAGTCCTGTTTTGCTCTAATTGCTCAGGTGGGAATTCTACCACCAAAGCTAGGGCCTTGAGGTAGTCTCTCCTCCAGGGAGGGCCAATGAGCCCCAGCTGCATTCCCCCCTCTGCCTGCATCCTCCTATTGACTCCAGCTGAGCTGCCATTCTACTTTGGGCAGGAGGTTTTCACTCTTAGGAAGTTCGCTGCCCCACACATATTGCCAGCCAATGTGTCTGCAAGCTGTGAGGCAGGAGGTGCCTCGGAGACAAGTAGTCCTGGTGTGCTTTTTTGAATTAAGAGGAGGAAGAGGATATTGCAGTGGCACTTAGCCCAACCTTGGGAAGCACTCTTCTTAAGACCAGTTCAGCCTTTCCTCTTCAACTCACCCCATCCACCCAGACTGGCTCCTGGTCTCATGAGAAAGTGGGAATGGGTAGGGGGACATTTACAGGGAGCCCAAAGCATATCTTGCCCTCAAAAACCCAGAAAATGACTTCCACTCAGTGCCCCTTTGAGGACAGAAAGCAGCCAGGCGTGCACAGGCAGGGTGACTGCAGAGGGACAAGGTTTCCTCAGCCCAGGTTCATTCTGATACAGTTTAGGGCAAACCCCTGCTACCCGAAGCCTCTTTGGTGGGCAGCTGACAGATGTTGGTGTCATTTTTAGGAATCTGAGCAGTGTGTGGCCATGCTGGTGGGAAGACAGGAAAGGATGGCAAGACAGATGGCATCCGTTCTGGGGCTCAGCTACCTAGCCCCTACCCAGGCCCAGGAAGCTCTCACCCATGGAGAAGGCTTCCCACAAGCTCTGGGGCTTTGGCATTCCTCATGAAAGGCTCCCTGGGTCCTGACTGGGAGAGGGTGTGCCTGACCTGGAGCCCTCCAGATTGTGGGCTTTTTGTAAACTTAGAGGAAACTGTACCAGAAGCCCCTGCTGCCCCCAGCCAGTGTTTGCATGCACCTCCTTCTCACCCCAACTCAACTCACCTGAAGAGGACCTGCCCTGGCAGGGTCCAGAGGAGAAGGAAGGAGAGGGTTACAGGAACGAGAATTGTCATTCCGCAGGGACTCTGGAGCAGTTTCTTAGCCTGGCTGCCAAGGTGAGAGGGATATCCCAGCAAAGGGGAACGCTGCAGAAAATACAGAGCCTTCCTCCAACTTGGTCTGCTCACAAGGAGCCCGTGGGGCTGGGCTAAGAGTTGTGCGCTCTCTCTCCTCTTCTGCTCTTTTCTCCTCTGCCCTGCCATTACCAGTCAGGGGCCAGAACTATTCCCCTGGAAATGATCCTGACACAGATAACTCTACCGGCTCCTGCTCTAGCTTGCCTGGGGTTCTGGAGGGCCTAAGCCTGCCTCCTAGGGAGCTGAAGGAGATTCTCTTTGGGCAGCACTCTCCAAACCCTGGAGAGTCTTGGAGGGGAGGAGGGAGACTTGTAGGAAGAAGTTTCCCTCCCTCCCACCTCCCCCCCCCATGCACCCTCGGAAAGCAGCAATTTAAAGGCACAGTCGCAGACAGCTGGAGTGGGGTTCAGAGCGTGTTGGAATCTGTGTGTGCTGTGGAGGAGCTTGGGCTGCCGCTTGGAGCAGGCTGGAGGTGTTCTGTCCAGCTTCTAACTCTCCAGTTGGAGGAGTGCATGCAGGCTGTGCTGCTCTCAGCTCCCCAGCAGCATCTCTTTTAGCCTGGAGCTAAGCTGGGGCCAGAGCTATAATGTCCTAATAATTTTTGTGAGGGGGAAAAAGACCTGAGAGGATTTAGGCAAAGCCACTGGGTTTTCTCAAGCCCACAGCTTCAAGTTTGAGAGGAGGCAAGAGGGAGGCCAAGAGCTGGGGCAGCTTTTCCTCAACCCTCTGGATGGAGGCGCAGGACATGGATGAAACAGAGGAACTCCAGAACCTTCCTCATATGCGGTCTGCCGGCCTGTCAGTCTGTCTGTCCGTCTGTCTGTCTGCCCCATCTCCTTCATCCTTGTAGTTGCACATCCTTTTCCCTGCCTGCTTTCCTCTCTCAGGTTGTCTCTGGTGAGCTTGGCCAGCCCTCTGTAGCTCTTGGAAACCTCCTTTCCCTGATACCCTTCCCCCAGCCCAGCTTGGCTGTGGGAAGGGATAGGTGTCCCTGGCAGGGCCAGAGCAGGCCTGGCACACAACAAGCTTTGCAAGCTTCAGAGGAGTCAAGGGGGCCAAGAGCAATGACCTGGTGACCAAGCTCTGGATGGAGGAAAGAGCCCAGGATGGTAAGTATATCTCCTCCCTGGCCTCTGCTCATTTTCTTATAGATGCTTTAGCAGCAACAGGTCTCTTGCTAGACCCTTCCCCAAACTTGCCCAGGCAGCAGATCAACTGCTCTGGGACCTCCCCTAATCTCTCTCTCTCTCTCTCTCACTTTTTCCCCACTCTATTCCTCCCTCTCCCTGTTACTTTCCTCCATCTAGCCTTTCTCCATCTCTACCTACCTCCTTGTTTCTTCCCTGTGTCTCACCTTCTGAGTCTGTTTCCTCCTCTTCTTTGGCCCTCACTTTCTCTCCATTCCCAGTTTATCTCTCAGCCTCCCTGTTAGCTCCATTCTCTAACTCTCTTCTAAATCACAACAGTGAGAAGCCAAGGGGTTTCATTTTTTAATTCAACAGAAACTCTCACACCAGCTCTGCTGAGTTCTGAGTGTGTACAGGGGAAGGGTTGGTGACACTTTACAGGGATCAGTTCCAGAGCTGACTGCAATGATCCCCCTCAGCATCACCAGATAGGGTTTTGTGGGGGTCACAAGCTCTTCTAGAGGCCTGTTGTGTTGCTTGAGGGAGTAATGATGACATGGTAGCAATGGGCAGAACTTGCACTGCATCTCCTTTTGGCTGCGTCTATTATTCTCAAGAGGAGGAATTTTGAAATTACAAATGACAGGGAAAGATTATTTTAAACAATACACACTGAAATGTTGACTGGGATGCTGGGCTTTTGGAATTGGGACTAGGGATATTATAAGCCTCAACTTATGTTTATATGGACAGTGAGTGCAAAAACCAAAATACTAATTTTCCTAAAAACATTTTTAGCAGCCCTTTCACCTGTTCACCCTCCCTCCTTGTTTCTAATAAGCATCACAATGCCCAATCGAGGGCTGCAGGCCAGAAGCAAGTCTTATGGAACCTATCCTGGCAGAGCTCCTGATTAGGCAGCTAAGGGCAGGTGGGGGTGTGGGGAGGCACTTGTCTCCTCTGTGTAATTCACTCTTTGTGCTAAACCTAGTCATGTCATTTCCCCTGCCTCACCTGTTTCCTACTGCTCTCAGGCTGAAGTTCAAGGTGCTGCATGATCTGGTCACTCTGCTCGTCCTAATGTGTCTAGAGTCACCTGTTTCTCCAGCTTCCAGGTAGTTTCACATGTTCCCTCTACCAAAGCACTTTTCTGCTGCTCCTGCCATTTCCTGTAAACTAAGCTTTATTGTCATTTTCTCAAGAAAGACTTCTCGAAGTGCCCCACCCTCCCCCAAGTCTGGGTTAGGAGACCTTCCAGTGTGTTCCCACAGGACCTTGGCCTTCCCCCTTCACAGCACCCGTCACACTTAGTTACAGTTGCCTGCTTACTTACCTCCCTCCCCTGCTGTACCATGAGCTCCCTGAGGGCAGAGGCATATTATCCACCAACTCTTTGGGGCTCACCCCAGACCATGGCACATTATAGGCAAGTAGTGTATGTTTCTTACAAGATGTATCCTGGGCACTCAGAGATGCTTCCTTGAGCCAGTGCCTCTGCATCTTTGTCAAACTAGAATGATAAGTCTGACACTCCGAGAGAGGGCCAGCATGAGATAATGGTAATAAGGAGAAATAAGGAAGCAGTTTTTATTCCCTTGCCCCTTAGCCTGTGGCCTCATACTCAGTCTGAATTTCAGTCTGAAATTCTTGGCTAATGGAAGTCATAGGCCCTGGTGCATTGTCTCAGTCTCACCTCTTGTGTGCCCCATGGGATCCCTGAATGGTGAGAGCATAGCAGGATCAGCTTGCTGGGAGGAAAGATCCTTTCTTAAGAGAGGCTGCAGTGATGATCAAATGTCTGACTGGCATGATGAAGGGACACAGCTTTCCTAGGATTCTGGAAACAAACTTTTTGGGAGAAGAAGAGAGGAAGAGGTGGCAAAGAATTGGGTAATTTCTCCTAGGAATTGATAAGAGGCAGGGGAGATGCCCACTTAAGAGTTCTTGCACTAACAGGAAGCCATGCTCTCTGAAGATGACCTCAGCATTTCCTGGCCTCGGAAGGGTACAAACTTGTGTTCAGCCTTACTCCATAACCCCTTTCTCTTCTCATCATCAAACTATGATGGATATGATTCTCCACATTCCAAACTGTATTACATCCTTTTTCTGTTTTGCAACTGACAGCCACATTGGCCCAGAGAACTGGCTGTACTGTCATGTTGAGGTTGTGTAGAAGCTACAATAGGCAAAATGCTTCTCAGGATGAAAAATATTATTTCATCATGAAAAAACTACTGAGCTCCTAAAAACAGATTAAGCACATTTTCATAAATGTTTCATTCCAGGGAAGGTCTGTCACATTTCAGCCCTATGCAAGGAAAATTGCAATTGTGCCTTCCTGACAAGCAGGCTTCCTGAAACCTCAGTCTGAGTGGCAGCATATCTGTTGGGATGTGTATTATTTGGTTAATTCAGTGATTTCTAGGGCTTACTTTTGGACACAAAGTTGGAGAGTCATTTGTCATACCTTTCTGGACCCAACTCCCTCACAATGCCTGTCCTACTTACTGAAGTAGAAACTGGTTTGAAGGGTACCTCAAAAGGCAAGATCTGTCTCCAGATCTTCTTAGAAGCATTGAAGTAAGAAGTTTTTTTGGTGGTGGTGGTAGTGCTCTGTGTGTGTGTGTGTGTGTGTGTGTGTGTGTGTGAAATAAAAGGTAAACATGCCTTTTTAAAAATCTGCTGACAAGGACCAGGGTGTTTCAGTTGGATCTCCAAGGAGCAAGCCTGCATCTTTTTGCTGTGTGTGAGTTTTTCTTTTCAGGGTCATTTTCAACCTCCAAGTATGTGACAGCTTACTCAAAAGTGGAGGCTCACCTTCTGGTGCTAAGGGAGCGCTGTCGGCAGAGGTGGGAAGCCCTTTCACCCTCAGACTCAAGGAGACTTGCATAGTGTATGTGGGTAGTAGTAGCCCTGGGAGTTTCACAGTCCTTGACTCAGCTGGAGGAAGGAAGAACAAAATACAGATGTGTTAGACATGTTCTGTGCTCTCTTAAGGCTTTTGGAGGGTGTAAGTCTGATGTTTCAAAGATTAGCCTTTCTTCTTTTTATGGAATATTTCAGACATGAGTTTTACAGACAAAGCCTGAGGTATCTGACCTTGGAGGGAGCCTGTAGCGAGGTTTACTGAGCTCCTCCTAGTTCTCAAAGACAAACCAGGTATCAACACCTAGATAGCACCAGTGAGCAATGGTACCACCTCTGTGCTAGGCTTTCTGTTTAGTGTCCATGGGATAACAGAGATGTGGGGCTCCAGCCAGGGAAGGTATATTGACTGGTACCCAAGTAGGCACCATTTATCCTCTGCTGGACCCTCAGAATCATTTCTCACCCAACCAGCCACTTGAGAGCAATTCACTAGGCATACAGGAGATTTTCATTAAAGTTTCCATAGAGTTTGCATTGACTCTCCTTGTCTCTTGGCTCTCATAACTCTGAAACATTCTTTTTTAGGGACAACAGGACCATGTCATGCCTCTCCTCAAGAGTAAATTGGTTTTTGCTTGTGATCAAGTTCATGAATATTTTACTTCACATATTCGGAAATTGTGATCACCCATGCCATTTAAGCTGTAAAGCCTTTACATAACATAAAAGCAACAGAACTTGGAAAGATGAATAAATATTTACTGTTTGGGTTAGATTACATTCCCACCAATTCATACATGTGCTCAACAAGTATTTATTGAGTGCAAATCATACACCAGATGTCCTAGGTAATGGACATATGGCAGTGAACAAAGCAGATGAAGTCCATGCCCTTATGTAGATTCCATCCTAATGGGGTAGTAATATAATTACTTCCCAAAGATGGTTCTGCATGGGTCATCAGCCTGAGGGCCTCAGGGCCTGAGTACCTCTCACAGCATTTGAGTTCGGCATTTATTCCATGTCCTGGGAAAAAGAGAGACTACTTTTCAGCAGACAGGAATGAATTTCATTTCCATCCATCCTAGAATCAGTCTTCTAGTAACATCACATAGGTCATCACCTGCTTGACACCCCCACCACCACCAAGAAGCTTATCCTCCCATAATCCAACCCTAAACAGAATACACGTGTCCAAGCCCCATGAGTATCTTCAATGGTGCATACATATTTGTCCGTGACTGCTAGCTAATAAGTGTACTCCTTGCTAGGAGAGTTAGGGGAATTAACAGCACATTTAGGACTCTTTCTGTGGTGCTTCTCCAAGTAGCCTCCAGTTATTTAGGATTCTCTCTTTCTTCCCTGCCTCTCTTTTGCCTTTGTCTTTCCTTTCTTTCCCTTAGCCTGTTATTGTGTCCACCTTCCTGTCTTTTTTTTTTTTTGTCTTTCCTTTTTTTTGGTTTTACCATGAATAAATTCAATGTCTGCTGCAATAGGACCCTGGATACTGAAGTAAGGAAAAGTTTAGTTGGTGACTACATAGAATTAGGCAAAAAGCTTAATTTGCATTAAGGATACCAATTATATAGTTATAGTTAAACTAGAAAATTTTATATGGCAAGACTTCAAAATTTAACATTAGAAAAATGTACTAGCTTGGGAATCCCTGGGTGGTTCAGTGATCTGGCACCTGCCTTCGGCCCAGGGTGTGATCCTAGAGTCCCAGGATCGAGTCCCACATCAGGTTTCCTGAATGGAGCCTGCTTCTCCTTGGTCTGTGTCTCTGCCTTTCTCTCTCTGTGTCTCTCATGAATAAATAAATAAAATCTTAAAAAAAAGAAAAATGCACTAGCTTAATCTTGCACTCCTATCTGAATATGTACACATGTGTGCATGCAGATGAACACACATACATACAGAACTCTTCTTGAAAATCTGAAGATGATGCCCTTGCAACCAGCAGTTATTATCCAAAAGTGTGACTGTGGAGTATGATGAAATTGGGATGTGATAAGTAGTCCTTTTCATCCTGAGTGCAGATGAATCTTGTCCATTGCTTTGTGGCCATGGCTTCTATGTGTACTGTACTAATGAAGCCTGTTTAGACACAATCATTTTTGCAGAATAATTGGAATCCCTAGGTAAGGTGCCAAATTGAACTACGTGTCTTTGTACAGAGTGAGTTAATTAATTTTGCAATATTTATGCTGCATATGGCCCAAAACAACAGATTCTAATCAATGGCAGTCACTCCCAAAGAGTCACTAGAGATGCTAATCAGACAAAAGTCTACTCTAAGCCTCAGCAGGTCACATACACCAGCTTTTGCTGCCACCCACTCCTGCACTATCAGCAACATCATCGTCCAACTCTGAGAGAGCAGTGCTTTGAGAACTCTGACTTCACTTTCCTGCCCATTATCAGTTTCTTTCTGTAACCTTCACATTGCCTTTACATCCCACGTGTTCTATAATCCCCTCACTTTCCACAGCAGTATGCCCACTGCTGAGCCAAAGGCAGGTGCTGTTTCACAGCTGCAAACCCAATTCAACCAGCATCAATTATGGTCCAGTTTCAGGAGACACCAATAGGATGCTGAGGTCTTGACATTTTCAGGCAAACAGTGGCACAGCGTCAGGGAAGTCAACTCTGTTGCATCACTGTAAGCAAAGGCACTTGAGAGACCGAATTACTTTCCGTGTTCAGAACCAGGTCTATGAAATGGTAAAATGGAGTAGAAGAGAACCATTTAGAAGGTTCACTGAATAAGGATGAACATTTTTGTGCCTTAGAGAAGCATCCAGGAGGAAACTTGGAAGCATGGGCAGGGGAACTCAGCTTATCTGAGCTACTAGAGGGAGAGAATTTGAAGTGGCTCTTTTTTGGTGGCTCAGATCCTGGCAAAAAAAAGTTTGCTGAGATTCTATTCAAGACCAGATAGTAACTAGCAGCAGTCAGAAGATTCTTAGAGAAAGCTGAACTAAAGAGATATACCTCAGACCAGAGACTATACCTTGGAGAAGGTACTGTTAATCAGTGCAGAAAAAAAAAGCCAGTGCTTGGGGAGTCTTAGCTCAAGTTAATTGCATCAACTGAATCCTAGGATAGAACTGAGTCCATCATAAACTCTAATGACACAAAAGGACCCTCCTCAACTCCTTACTATGAGAGAGTTTTTTTTGTCCCCATGGAGACTGGAAAAAAAGTTCTCATTACTATGGGAGAGAAGTTTCTGGCATTCAAGTGCTTTCAACTTGTCAGAGGTAGAGAAGATTCTCTGTTCCAAGTTGATGGGATTCATAACTATAATTAGGCACATTGCAGTTTCTTTAACTGTTAGTTTCAATCTAATCTTTTATTGATCTTTCCTAGATCCATTTTACAGACTGGAAAATGAAGACCCACAATACTGTTCATTTCTGTCTTCTCTGCCTGACATCCTGCACCCATACTCTCATTCTGCCTCTATTTTCCCAACATAACTATATTATGTTTACAAGTTGGTGAAAATCAAGCCGACCAATAAGACAGCCTGAAGCAGAGATAACACTGGGATTGTTTTTGCAGTTAGTAGCCAGGAAATGTTTAGATGCCTATCTCACATCTAATCCTATATTTAGTCTCTGGCCTCTCTAATGCTCTGCATCTATTCAAACGTCTACCCACCTGCACGTTCAGAGTGTTATCTTCCAGAAATGAACTGAAGTTTACTGATACCCACTGAAGATCAAGGTAGTTCTCTTCATTTGGGAAAGGAGGAAATAGGAAGTACAGTGATTAATTCATCATGGGACTTGATTTTGCCATGCAGTACCCCCTGGTCTCTGGAGATGAGTAGAGAAGGACAAGCATCTCGGTTTCCCAGGAATCAAAGGACACTCTGGATGCCTTTGTAGGAAAAAAATCTGCACTTTTTCCAGCTTGCCTTTCACAGAGCTTGGCCATGGGATAGGCTCTTTTTCCCAAAGGCCAAATTTGCCACAAAGCCAGGAGATAAAGCCAAGCAGGACTATCCCCCGAGTGGTTGCTCTAGTTAAGTGAGAACAAACTGGATCCTTAAAACATTAAGGGACAGTGGGTAATCAATCCACAATCAGTGTACTTCCTTCCAAATCAAACTTTGCTGTGGTTAGTGATGAAGTAGTCTCCAGGTGGTAAAGGGATCTTTTCAGCTACCAGAAGAATCATGGATGAAATTAATACAGCAGTTATTTTTTTTTTCTCAAAGGGCTTGATTCTGCTATGCTTCACTGCCTCCTGCCACCTATCTTCTTTAACCGTGCTCTGTGCCTGAATTGAGTAGAAGGAAAATGTAGTTGATACCCAAGTTCCTTCTAATGTTTTCATGCAGAAGCTTGGCCCAGCCTGCCATGAGTAGAGATGGTAGGAGCCTTGACCACCTTCTCAGGTGGTTTGAAGTGCCTTGTGGCTTCCATTTGGTCCTTGAAATGTATTAATGTGGTGAAGAATGGGGAAAGGTGGCTAAAATCCAACAAGAGAGATTTGCATGCGGCAAATGAAGAAGAAAAGCTGGAATTCTCCTCAAAATCTCATGCACAACCACCAAGTCATTGAATATTAGAAGTAGCTAGGATAGAGGTGCCTGAGGAGCTCAGTCAGTTGAGCAGATGCTCTTGATTTTGGCTTAGGTCATGATCTCGGGGTCATGAGATCAAGTCCCACATAGGGCTCAGCACTAGGTGTGGAGACTGCTTGGGATTCTCTGTCCCTCTCCCTTTGCCTCCCACTGCACCCCCACTCACATGCTCTCTTTCTCTAAAAAGAAGAGACAAAGAAAGAAAAGGAGAGAAAAAGAAATGGCTAGTATACTAGAGATAAAATCCAATACCCTCTTTTTGAAAGCCAAAGAAAGGACAAAAAGAATGAAATGATAGGCTTAAGATAATCTAGCTATTTGGTGCAGAGCTGAGAGTAGATCTCAGAAACTTTGGCACTCAAGGCCGCTGTTCCCCATAACATCACTGCCTTCTACCATAAGCTCAAACCAGTCTTTTGTGTTGTGCTGTGTGACATTTCCCCTATGTCTCTCTCCACAAGGCAAGTATGTGCACACCTACATTATGCACTGCACCTGGTAGCCATGAATTCTCAGCAAAGCACAGGCCTGAGTGATCTGGCCTTCCCGAGTTGCTACTTTGCAGTAAGGGTTCAGCAGTTGGGCCAAGGGAGTCCCTTTATATTAACCCACAAGTCAGTTAAGTTATGCACACACAAACTGCTTCCTCCACTGTTTACTCAGTAACTCATTCTCCTCCACCATCCTCCAAAAAAGAGCCAAGGAGAGAAATGAGAGAAGAAGAGAAGAGAGAGCAAGAAAGAGAAATAGAAATGAATGCACTTCCTTAAAATATCTTGCTACCCACCCCTCTTTACTCAATTTCTTTAATCCTTGTTATGTGAGGCCAACTTCCCTTGGGCACATGTTGTCCCCTTATAATAATGATAATGACAAAAAATGATGTTGCCTCAGCAGTGTCTTTATTTATCCAGAGACTTCATCAGCATAGAAGATTGGTGTCAGAACCAAATGCTGTATTCTACAGATGGCTGGGTCTCTTCTTCAACCACAAGAAGTAAGCAATTTGGAAAGAGGAAGCTGCATCCTACAAAAGGCAAATAGATACAGGTCATGAAAGCCCACTCTCTCTCTTGTTTTGAGAAAGAACACTCCTACCGGAGTTGGTACGGGGCCCAGAAGTCCCAGACCCCTTCCATCTCTAGAATTCCATGCCCGCCCTGTTGTTTCAGGTGGAACTTTCCCATGTAGCAGCGATTTGGCCTCTACAAAGTTGGCCCTTCTTGTGTCAGGCACCATGTCAGGTACTTCTATAACCATGATTTTAATCAGCTCTCAAGCATTTTTATCCTTAGAAACAAGCTCAGATATGGCAAGTGGAGAGCTAGTTTTTCTACCACAAGGTGTCCATGGCTAGGAGGAGCAGAGTCTGGCTCATGGGACATACTTGCTGAATGTGTGTTGGATGAAGAAAGGAAAGTAAATGCATGAGCTGAGTGTCTGAAGAGAGAAGAGGTTCACGATGAGGGGTCCTCAATTCCCTTGCTCCTTTTTCTCCTCCACTGTTCCCATGCCCCTAAGCAGAAAGGCATGTGTTTGTTGTCTAGGACCTTCTTTCTTTCTTTTTTTTTTTTTACCAGACACCTTCTAAAAATTCTGATTACAGGGTTTTCCTGGACCCTATTCCCATTCAATGAGTCAGGATAAGAAATTCCTCCCTAAACCTCTTCTGGAAGTAGTCATAAAAGGAATAGGTTTCAGTGTTAGACTATCTGGGTTTAAATCCTTGCTCTATCATTCACTAGTTGTGTAACCTCTTACAAGACACTTAACCAGTCTAAGCCTCAGTTTCTCCGTCTGTTAAGTGAGATAATAGATAAGACTTGTGCCATCAGGGTTGTCATGAAGATTAAATGTGGTAATAGAACCTGGCACAGTCAGCATGTGATAAACTTTGAGTATTCTTGACTCTGGAGCCCTTTTTTCCTTTCATCTGCTCTTTGGACTGAAGTGGTTTTACTGCTTTGTGTCCCCCCCACCCCAGCTTGGGGATAGCAGAACAGAAAATGTGGACTTTGGAGGGAGTATCATATAATGCTCACCCAGAGAGCAAAGATCAAAGCTTACTAGGTTGTTAGAACTGCAACCAATAAAACATCCTGGGGGAGGGCTTAGCTTTGGGAGAGATGATGCTTAGAAAAAATGCTCAAGAGGAGGGGGACAGGAAGTTGTGGGGACAGGCAGAATCAACAAAAGAGAGGGAAGGAGGGATGGGGAGATGGGGGGGGGGGGGAGGTTTGGGAGAGATGGGCAAGGGATGGAGAGTGAGGAGAGGCTAAATTGCTACTGGAACATTAAGCACAAATGGGAAATAAAATTAACATCTTTATTGAAAAGAAAACAAGGAAGTAAGAAATGTCCCTGTTTGGGGAAATCTTGTGTAGAAAGAAGCAGGTGCTGAGGGCTTTTGGAGGCTGGTTGTCATGGTGATGCTATATGTCTTCTTTTCTATTACCCTGTAAATCTGGCAGCTGATATTTCCTTTCGGCTCTGCTTTCTAAGTCCAGGGCTTAGTCCTCAGTGAAGCCTTTGTGTTTCCATTTCTAGAACCTTGCTCAGACTGTGGGACCTGCTGGCTTGTTGTCATGGTTTCTTCTTGATATGATACCTGTCCAGAAAAAAAAGGGGGAGGGGGAAAGGGCACATACTGGCAAGCTATGAGGAGAAGCACTTTGTGCAGCTTTTTCCAAATAGATGAGAAGGCGAGTTTAGCAGGTAGGGAGCACTTGTAGTGATTCCTCCTTTTACAAGGTAAATCTAGGTGGACATTTCTCTAAGAAAATAAAGTGACCAGTCATACTGCTTTACTAACATTGAGGGGTTTCCTGGGAATGGAATTTTCACTTATACAATGAGGAGAACCTCAGACAAACAGGGACAGTTGGTAACCATAAGAAAAGACCCATTCAGAAAGTCCAAGATGAAGAGAACCCACATTTTTCAGAGCCTGACATTAAACAATCACATGCAGGGACCACAGAAGGCTCCTGAGAGAAAGTCACTATTTAACTCAGGCTCAAAATATGGACAATAATTTAATAGCTTGTATTTGGCCACCAAGCCATCTTCCCCATGCTATATTATGTAAGGTTTTTCAAGTTCCAGTAACATCAAAACCACCTGGAGACCTTGTTAAAAATATAAATTCCCAGGCTGAATCTGACCCATTAAATCCATGTCTCTGGCAGGGCAGTACAGCCCAGGCCTCTACATTTTACTGGGTTCTCTAGCCAGCTCTGATGCACATGGTCTGAAGGTTGGTGTTGGAAAGACTCAATGGCAGCTGTCAGAGAGTCTGTTCAACATGTGAAAGCCAATAAGCATCTAGATCTCAGAGAGCCTGACTCCTCCAAGGCAAAAGGGTTTGGAAATGCCCTGGGCCTGGGGCAGGGACACACCTCGACCATCCTGCACCCATCTCCCCTGCACTCTTTGCCTGGCTGGTGCCTTCTCTCTCTCAGGGTCAGGCCTACACACCACCTCCTTGAAGTCCTTTCCTGGCCTGCTACTTGATCATATAGGCATGCACAACATCCTGCTCTTTATTTTCTTCTGTTCATGACAAGTTGTAATCTCACATCCATGTGTATGGTTCTTCATAAACCCTCCCCAGGCCCCTCACTAAACTGTAAGCTCCATGAGGTCCAGGTCCATGCTTATTCTTCTCATTGCTGAGTACCCACAACACTTAGTGCAGAGCCAGGCACAGGGTAAGCGGCAGCTGCATATGTTGGAATTCAATGCATGGATGAATAAATGAAGGTATAGATGGGGAGGCAACTGGTGATAGCCCCACCCTAGAGGACACTGCTGAGTGGCAATCCTCCCTGGGGCCAGACTTAGCTGCTCTGTTGGCAAGGCTGCTTGTCATACCATTAATGGGTTTGAAAGGTGACAAAGCAGGGCCTGGGCCCTTTCCTCCTAGGTTTCAGTCTCTTAGCAGAATCCTAGGTCACTCTCCAAATGTAAAGCAAACAGAGAAGCCCAGGCAGCCAGGTCTGGAGCAAGAAGCCAGGGGAAGTGCCACATATCCAGCTACTGGGCTGGGTACCTGGAGGCCAGGGGAGGACAAGCCCTGGCCTTTGCCTACCTAGCCTCCGGCTTCCTGAGGGTGGACATTGAAAGGGAGGAGAATCTGCCACCCCAAAACATGTCCCTTTGGCATGAGAACTATTTTAGCTGATTATTTTTAAGAAACAACAGACATGAGAAGCTCTGAAACTGAATAGAAGTTACCCTTTTGTAAGAGACATTGACATTTACAAGAGAAATCTCCATTTGTAGGGGTGTCTCCCTCTCTGTACCAGGAAGAGAAAGATGACTACATCTCTAGAAACTCTTATCAATGGGGAAGACAACAACCTCAATCTGTATAACAACAACCTTACCCTCAGTAACTGTGCTTTGCCTGATAGCTACCATAACTGACCCCCCCCCAAAAAAAAAACCATCTCCCTTGGTCTTTAGCTGAAGATGGTATTAAGGTGGTGGCTTGGGCCATTTTGGGGAGTTAATTCAGTTTTCCTGGTTTTGTCCCATGTATGCAGGAGGTATACATGTCACTAAATGTCTGTTTATTTTTCTCTCTTTTTTAAGATTTTATTTATTTATTCATGAGAGACACACACAGAGAGGCAGAGGCATAGGCAGAGGGAGAAGCAGATGTGAGATTTGATCTCGGGACCTCGGGATCATGACCTGAGCCAAAGGCAGATGCTCAACCACTGAGCCACCCAGGTGTCCCCTATTTTTCTCTTGTTAATCTATTTTTTATTGGGGGGGTGTCTCAGCCAAGAACCTAGAAGGGTAGAGGGAAAAATTTCCCTCTCCCACAGCCCTTACCCTGCCATATGCAGAGTCATGGGCAGGTGGCTGTGAAGCCTAGGAACATTCTCTACAGCAAGGATTTTCCAAGGATGCCTGGAAAATGAAGAGGGTCACAGATGGGTTTGCATGAAATCACATGCAATTTGTATCAATCTGCATATTTTCTGAAGGGGTGGCTCAGGTAGTCTGCAAACCACATCTCATCACCAGAATGTCATGCTCCCTCCAGATTAAAAAGCCAGGCTCAGTGACTTGAACACTTGGACAAATGAAAGACTTGAAAGGTCAGCATTCAATAGATCAGACTCTGGAGAATGAGGATCTCTGATGAGAGACACATAGCTACCATTTATTGAATGCTTCTTAAGGCTGTGCTGACTCCTGTACATGCATTTTCAGCAATCTTTTAAGGCAGGCACTATTGTTGTCCCTATTTGACAGATGAGGAGACTGAGGCTTTGTCAGGCTAAACAGGTTTTAATGGTCATGTACCTCAGAACAGGCAGAGTTGGAGTGTGAATTGGGGCAGTCTGGCTCCCGAGCCCATTCCCTGAATCACTAAACTATATATGCTTCCTTCTTTGTACAGGTGAAGATTCAGACACAGAGAAGTCAAGCCATGTGCCTAGGGTCACACAGCCAGATAATGCCAGAGCTGAAACTGGAAATTAGGCCTCTTCTCCTCCACTCTGGTTCTCTTCCCCACATGGCCCCATCCTTCTAGGTACAACAGAGATAACTTGACCTACTTTACCCAGCCAAGCAGAGTGCAAGAGCCTAGACAGAGACTGAGTTCTCTTCAATCCTTTGACCAGATTTTCTTTGACTCCTCATCAGAGCAAGGTTCTAAGGCTGGAAATCATGGTGGAATCAGGCTTCTGTGTTTGTCCAAAGCTCCTGAGGAGGATAAGCAGACCAGCACAGTGGTCACCCCACAGTGTAGAGCTTTCATGTGTCCCTTCACCCTCCTGCCTCCATGGGTCTCAGGGACTCCCTGCCACAGGCCCTCTAAAGAAAGCTCCTACCCCCTGTCACAGCACCTCTTCCTCTGCTTGGCTCTGTCTCCAGCTAGCTGTGGGAGCTGGGGCCAGGCAGGTCACTCCCACCCAAGGCTTCTAATGAGAAGTTTTGTCATGCCCAGGCAGCAAAGATAAATAATTCAGTGAAGGAAGCCCAGGAAATGTTATTCTTTAAGAGAAGATTCCCCTGACAGTGGAAGAGGCAAAGAAGGACTGCATCTTATTATGGGAGGAATGGAGGTGGGGTGACAGTGGTACTAAGGAAGAAGAGGAGGAGAAAGGCTACACAGGAGTCCCTAACAGAATTCCTAAAGATCTTTACCCAAGCCACTCTGCCATTTATGTTTTAAGATATTATTTGTTTATTCATGAGAGAGAGAGAGAGAGAGAGAGAGAGAGAAGTAGAGACAGGTAGAGACACAAGCAGAGGGAGAAGCAGGTTCCTCCATGCTGGGAGCCCGATGTGGGACTCTATCCTGGGTCTCCAGGATCAGGCCCTGGGCTGAAGGCAGTGCTAAACCACTGAGCCACCCAGGCTGCCCTACTTTGCCACTTAGACTTTAAGCCTACTGAGGCTGGTGCAAATCCCTAGTAATCTGTTGCCTTTTGCCCCATTAAACAGTGATCTCTTTAAGACCAGTGCCTACTTCCAGAGAGCAGGGTTGTAATCTCTAGGGGCGATGGCCTATTTTCTTTATTTATTGGACTTTAAAAATGATTAAGGGTGTTCAGAAAGGAAAGAGAACAGATGGGTAGAATGAGTGGCATGCATTCCTGATCCTCATTTAGGTGCCAGAGACTAGAAACAAACTCAAAGATGCCGTTGCCAGCTTGCACTGAATATGAGCACATATCCCTCCCTAGGGTGGCAGCATGGAGAGGGAAGGCTAATTCTTAGACAGCACCTTTGAGGAGAAGGCATCAAAAGATTTTCCTGCATGGTGATGTGCTTCTGACAGCGCATGAAAGATGCCAAGCTTCCTCCCAGTTAGCAAATTGGGATGTAGCACTAGGGCCCTAGATCATTCTTGTTTGAATAGAAGGCTGAAATCCTTTAGTGAGAATTAGCACATCACACAAAACAAAGTTTCCAATGCTTTAAGGAGACCCAGTGGCTTACACACTGGGGTTTTAGAGTTGGGGCTCCTGGGTAGCTCAGCCTGTTAAGTGTCCAACTCTTGATTTCTGCTCAGGTCATGATCTCAGGGTTGTGAGAAAGAGCGCCACTTTGGGCTTTGCACTCAGTGTAGAGTCTGCTTGAAATTCTCTTTCCCTCTCCCTCTGCCCCTCCCCCCATAAGCTCTCTCTCTTTCTAAAATAAATAAAATCTTTTTTAAAAAAAAGAATCAGAAAATAGGGAATTTTAGTCCCAGCTCTACTACTTGGTTGTGGGACCTTAGGCAATTTGTATTACCTCCTTGAATCTTAGTGTCCTTATCTGTAAAGTAAGTAATAGTAATAGAACACCCTCTTTTGATTGCTTTGAGGACTATAGGAGAGATTTAAGTGTTTTGTGAATTTTTTTGTATCTGTGTAAGGGATATTGATTAGTAGAAAGGCACACTTAGCAACCCATATTCTCACCTGGGCCTCTTCTGACAAACTGATTTGCAAATGTTGGGAATAAAGTATGTGGCCCAAGAACTATCTCTCTGAAAAGCTGACATTTGGGGAAGCCAAATAGTGACCTTAATCTCAATAGCACTTCCCCAACACTAGAGGTATAGGGAAGCAGTCTTTGAATTCTAATTGATGTGGGTTAGGTACCAGACTTCACCTCTTATTAACCATGTGAATTTGGAATAGTTAATTAACGTCCTTGAACCTCATTATTCTCACCTATGTAATGAAATTTAATAATAGTGTCTACCCCTTAGTGTTGTCATAAGATTTAAATTAGTGTGTGCCTAGGAAATACTTAACATAGGCCTAGGTACATAGTAATCATTCAATAAGGTAAGCTTCAGATGCTGCTGCTATTATTTTAAATGATTAACAAACTCTGAGATCATACACATAGTAGGCATCATTCAAAGAAATCTTCACTGAATACCTACTATGTGCAAAGCAGGGATTGAAGACATGATGGTGAATAAAATCAGATGTGACACCTGCCTGTCCTCATGGATTTTAGTGACTTTTAATAATGCTTGGTGAATGAGTGAATGAGTGAAAGCAAGATTCCACCCTGACTCAGAAATTAATAATTCAAAGTTATTAAGGTCTTAGATGTTGAAGCCAAAGGAGAAATGATCATTTTTCCAAAATCTGGGACTCAGTTGCTCACTAAAGGAATGGGAAGTATGTGCAGATGGTTTCAGGCACAGGAGGACATACAGAGGAAGAAAGATAATGTTTTTAAGGAGGAAAGAGTGTCCAGTTCCCTTTGCAATAGGGGCAACCAAACCTACTAAGAACGAATTGAACGAGTAACACAACACTAGCTGTGGACCTGAATAAAACTCCTGAGGCCTCCTCTGAATTGTTCCTCCCCAGCTTACTGTTTCCCCTTTCCTTGTCAAAACATGCATTTAGGAAAGGATCTCAGAATTCAGTTACACTCCTGTGGTGTCGGACCAGTATGAACTACCTCAGGACTAGCCTCAGGTCTGATTTCTGAGGCAAGGCCCAGCTTATCATGGGAGTCAGTAAATCTACCCTAGCTCCATACCCAGCTTTAGCCTCAGTTTCCTAGGAAAGGTAGTTGCCAGAGTAGTCACCAGTGAGAGTTATCGAGCCTCTGATATGACTTGAAGGACTGCTCACTTTGGCAGTTGGCTATCTGTCCACAGGGATCAATGCCCTTTTGTGGAAAGACTGAACCAAACAAAGGCAGTACAATGTTACCTTTGGGAAGCCTGACATGGCAGAGTTGGATGTCAGAGGAGCTGAGTTGCCAGGAACTTTTCCTAAGGAGTGTACTCCATGTTTCTGGGGAGAGTTATATGCTCACCAATGACCAGCTACAACAACCTCCCACCACCACCTGGGCAAGGTGAAAGTGGATACCCTGCTGACTTTTACCTTTTTTCTCCTTCTGCTTTTGGCCAAAGAAGGAGCAAATCACTTTGGATTGCAAAGGGCTGACTGCTACCCCCACATATCAAAAGGATCCCTCATACTATAGAGGCTTGTCTGAGGGGATTAGAGAAAAGAGTGGGGGAGGGCTGGCCTTCACCAGGACCTTTGAGGGTTAATCCAAGTTGGCACTGGAAGCCTTTACCACCTTCCTGAGAGAGAGTTCTGGAGAGATACTACCTAATGAAAACCTGCCATCCCTTACCTCAGTGTTCCCTTTCTTCCCTCTGCTGCTTCCCCCTCCTTCAACTTCCACATTTCCCTAGGACCAGTTTAATTTGCCTAGTATTGAAATCATCCCAGGCAAAACTGTCAGCCTCTGCTCTTTACTAACAACTGGATTGAGGATTGAGGATTGAGGAGGCCTGGAGGCTTACTGGTTGCTATGGTGAGGAGCAGGCCCTGAGAGGATTAAGGAGCTGGGAGTTTGAGCTTTTTTGTTTTGTTTGTTGGTTTTGATGAGTTCTGTTTGCTTTTCTTTCCCAACCCAGCTTCCCCTTCATTCCCCTCCCCCCAACCCCTCCAAACTCTCAAATCTCTAAAGCAGAAGGATATTACTAGGAGCAAAATCAGAGCCTGATGCAGGATCTGCTAAGAAATATCAGTGCATACTTTGCAATGCATACTCCTGGGAGGGCCAAGTTCGGATCCCAAGATGTTTCACCTTTGTAGCGTGGTGCAGCATCCTGAGGCAGAGGGGAAAACTGGTGAGGTAGGAGGGTTTGCTGGAGCTCTCTGAAACCTCCAGAGTTTTTCCTTTCTGGCCACAGAATAGGAAAGGCATAGATAAACTCAAAGCCAGGAGTTTGAGTGGAGGGAGGCTTCTGGAAACAGGGAAGCAGCTCAGTTCTGGCATTAGGGAGCTTTTATCCAGTGTTTCTCACACCCCCAAGATCCTTTTTAACTGGAATCCAAGCACCCAGTCCAGTCCACAACATCTCCCTCCCTTCCCACTGGTGAACAATGTAGAGCATATTTGTGGAGAAAAATGTGGATTTCAGAAGGGCTTTGAAGGTATTATATTGTTGTTGTTCTAGAAATAGTTCCCTCCAATTCAGTTAATTGCTCTGAGAAGGAAGACAGCTGATTCAGAGAGATTTTGTGGTCTGGGTGCCTGGACTCTAGTCAAAAGTGACCTTGCTTCCTTCTTAATTGGTACCCTGGGGCTGAGAAGCTATATGAAGGGAGAGCTAGGAAGGAAACCCTGAGTGCACCAGCAAGGCCAGATCATGGCAAATGGTGATGTCTCAGTGGCTCCTATGTCCTCTTTCATCCTGTGGCAACTGCATAAAGCTAGCTTGATTGGATAATCATCTCAGGGTGAAGGTATCAAATGGCATCCCTTTACTCCTAGACCAGACTCTTCATCCATACTAACTTGAGAATAAGGACCCTGCTCCCTTTTTAACTCTCCAAACTTTTTTCTTAGCTTCCAAGGTCTTTATCTTCACCTAGGTAGTGTTGTGTGAATACTCTCAAGTCTTTGTTCTCCCAGCTAGATGGCATGTTTCATGCAGACTAGTTTTATGTCAAAAACTCCACTATGGTCCCTCTTCAGGACTTTGGAACACAGAGGAGCTTGGTAAATGCGTCTTGGCTTACTGCTCAAGAACCAAGGGTCACACAAAAGGTCCATGCTATGTAAAACCAGAATAATGTAGCAATAGCAGGAAAATCTGCTTATTATGTAGAAAAATAAGATTAAATACTCATCTCATGTCATATAAAAAATAAACTTTAGAGGTATTGAAGACTTAAATATGACAGGCAAAACTAGGCAAAGTAAAAAATATAGAAAGAAATCTTTGCAGCACTGGGGTAGAAAGGTTTTCTTAACGTGTGGAGAGCACACACATCATAAAGACAAAAGTAGATGGATTTGATTAACATCCATTAAAAGTATTCTTTTCTACAGAGGACACAAGGGGCAAATCATAGGTGACAGATTTCGAGAAAATATTTGTAAAGTATATGAACAAAAAAAAAGGTTAATATCCAGAATACGTAGGGTAAGAAAGAGATAGGAAATCTGGTAAAGAAAACAGCAAACATACAAATAGGCAACTTACAGAAGGGGAAGCCCAAATAAGTGGATCATGATTATCTGAAGAAATGGCCAACCTCATAATTTGGGAAAGGCAAATTAAAAGAGCAGGGAGATACCCTTTTATACCCATCAGACTGACAAAACATTTAAAAAGAGTAAGATAATAGCAAGTGTTGGTAACAGTGTAGGGAAACACAGATCCTCATGCATTGCTAGGAATTATGTGAATGAATATAACCATTTTGGGGAGGAATTTGGAAGTGCTTAGAAAATTTAAATTTTTCATGACCCATGAGAGAGCAATTCCACTTCTTTTACATGCCCCATGAGAGAGTAGTTATCCTCCAGTAACTACTCTCACAGGTACACAAAGTAGCTTGTATGAAAATGTTCATCACAATATTGCAATAGAGAGGAATTGGAAATAACCTAAATGCCCATCAATAGGGGAATGGATACATAAAATGTAAAATATACAAATCATGGAATACTATGCAGCAAAGTGAACACATTAGATCCATAGATGAAAACCTAATCAGCTCTCTATAATTATGAAACTGCATGAAATAAAGAAGAACAAAAAGATGTACAAAATAATATCATTTATGTAAAACAAACACACAAGAGTGGGTGTCCATCTGGAAAGGAGATGGGATTGGGAAAGGCAATAAAAAGGGAAAGAAAGAAAGTGAGATGAATAAAAATAAAAATAAAATAAAACAAAGCGGGTCATGCATGAACTAATGATAGTGGAACTCTGACAGAATTCTAATGAAATGCCATTCTTTGTACGTGAGTCAAAACTCCCTGCCCACCAAAAAGGAAAATAAAATAGAAAGAAATAAGAGAAGGTATAAGAAATTGCTCAAAGCCATGTCTAGCAACCAATACTTGCTCAGCAAATGTGAATTTCTTTTTTCCTGATTCATCTCTCTTTTTTTCCTTTGAGAGGGAGGTGATGGTGAGTAGGGAGTACTAAGAGCCAAACACCTGAGCATTTGGATCTGTCCATGGATGCCAATTGGTCCACCTGGAAGAGGTGTCCCTACTGGAGGACACCAAATGTGAAACAAGGGCATGTGGTTAGAGACCAGCAAGAGGCCTCCACATCCTAAATGTTTTTCATTGTGATGTGAGCTATCTCTGTCCCTTATGTCCCCAGCCCTACCATCTTTGCACTGAGAACTTGATCCAAAGACCCCAATCAGTAGGGTTGCCAGGCCAGCAGTCCTGGATCCTGTTCACTCAATAGTAGGGAGAAGCTTTCCCTTTTCTCCTGACTGAGCCAACACTACACCTGCCCAGAGAACTTCTGGCTGCTCTGAGAAATGGGCTCCATGGCCAAGACACCTGACAGGTAGTTCAAGGAAACTGCCCTTCCCATATAGGGACACAGGAAATGAAACTAAAAGAAGTGATGCTGTTAAAGAGGCTTAGCCCACATACTATGCTAAAGAGTCCCTAGCAGAAAGGTGCTCAGAAAACCTGCTTTTCATTTGCCTTAGCCTCCATCTCTGCTGGAGGGTGATCAGGTTAGCCCAGCCTGGCACAGCCTGAATAGGGCCAGTTCTGGAGATACTAGCCTTCAGGAGCATACCGCCAAAGTAGAGAAGTAAAGGAAGGAAGTGGGAAAAGCTTTGCTTCCAAGGGCATGATTTAGTAAGAGCAATCTGTGAGACATGAGTTGTTACAATGGAGCAACCAGACAGGAATGCCTCAAGTCTCCAGTCTGACTTTGACCTAGTTTGTAGCTGAAAGATATCATTCCCTCATAGAGGTCCCAAGACAGAACCAGGCCATTGTTCTAAGAACCACTAGAATGGTATTGTAGGAGAGGAAAAATTCTTCCTCTATCCTTCAAGATATCCCAGCTGGATTAAGGATTAAATCAACATGAGGCAGATTGACAGAAAAAAACGCCCACAAAGTTTGTCTACATGCACATGGAAACCCAATGAAGAAATCGAGACCTAAAGAAATGACAAGGCAGGCAGCTTTTGTACTTTTTAGACAAAGAGACAATAAATCTGTGAGGAATTGATAGGACAAAGAGGACTTAACTTTGGGAGCTTCTATAAGTAAGGGATTCTAAACGGAATTTGGGCTGGGGTAGTGAATTAGTAAAAAACAGGAGTTGTTTCTATAGCCTTCTCAGCCCTGAATATCCTAACTCTGGTGATAAGGATGTCTCTTTACCTCCTCGGACAAGGAGGGGGCCTTTCACATGGGAGACTTATTTCCTGATTTCAGGTGGATAGAGGAGAGTCTGAGCAACCTTCTTGCACAGGATGTCTCTTAAGCAACTTTTATTTAAAATAACCAATATGCTAAAGTGGCACATTTTGAGGCAGTCCCCACACATTGGCCCCTACTGTATAGGTGAGAAAGGAATAGATAAGTATACATGGGGGCATAAAAAGGAAGGGCTTCTGGAAAGAGCAATTATTTATCATTTACTCTCCTTCTCTTCTGAACCAAGCTCCTGCTTGCTGGGATTCTTATTGGGCCAGAGTTAGGACTTGACATTGACCTTAGCTTTGGTGCTGCTAAGGAAGAAGGAGGCTTGGTCCTACCAGGCCACAGAGCTGCTTGGCTGTCTGTCTGGGGGAAAAAGGACTTGGCCATGTGCTGAGCATCAATATTTATGCCCACTTATATCCTTGCCTTCATTGTATCTCTACCTCCACCTCCTCCTCTACTTCCAAGCTGTAGAGCCCTCAGTCCTCCTGGCTCATTCCTCTACATCTGTTGTCTATCTTTCTGTCTCTCTTTGCTTTCAAGGTCAGGCAATTGGGATTTGCTGATTTATTTTTTATAAGTTTGTATTTAAAGATTTTGCAGGCTTCCTGCCCAGGAATGCAAGCAGCATGGGGAGTGCCAGTCCACTTGGAGTACTCCTTTGTCCAGCGTCCTTGGCAGATTGAGGGAGGGAGGAGGGGCTGGGGCCAGGTGATTGGGGAACACTGCTGGTCATGTGTTCCAAGGCTCACTTTCTTGGCTTTTGTTATCAGCAAAAGGTCTGCCTCCTCCCACTTGGACTCTCAAAGAGATAGGCACTGAGGTTGGAGGGGAGGATGCAGAGAGAAAGGAAGAATTACTAAGAGTTATGGGACACTTACCATGTGCCTCCGAGGTCAGTACTATTATCATTCCTCAGTTTATAGTCGAGAAAACTGAGACCCAAAGATGATAGATAACTTCCCCAAGGTCTCTGTGGAGATGAGACTCAAAGCCAGGTGTGTCTGACTCCAGTTGTATTGCCCTTAATCATTTGGCTGCCCTGTCAAGAGCCCTAGGTTATGCTCCTGACCGTATCACCAATATTTGTGGCTGTTAATGTGAAAACTTTCCTAGGCATCCATTTTCTTTGGTAAAAATGAGAATGACAGCCTTTGTTCTGCCTAATCTCTGGGGTTGCCCTGAAAATCAAATGGGCTAGGGGATATGAAAGATAAAAAGCCACACCCCCTTGTGGGAGAATGAGGAACAAAATGAACGCTGGTCTGTGAGTTGGGCTGCTGGGGTTTCAGTCATGGCTGTGACCCTCTCTGGTACTTTGGGTGAATTACACTGGGTTTGGGTCTCAACAGTAAAATGAAGGAGGTAAACTCAAAGGCCCCATTCAGGTCTATGGCTATGATCATTTCCTCTCTCTCAAGTCTTAGGCCATCTGCCTGCTGCTAGAGTGAAATTGTTCCATTCAGCCTTCTTCCTTCACTGTGTTCACAGTGACTGGCTCTGAAATGATTTGAAATGAAAACAGAGTGAGAACCCAAACAGTGTCTATGTCTCCTGCTGTCCCCCTTTCACTCTCTACCAAATGGTGTTGGTCCCAGGTGTCACCATCCCTGCTACTTCTTTGTCATTAATGGGAGAAACGACTGTGCCTTGACCCCACCTTCTTATAGCCCAGCACAACCCTACTCCCACTGGACCCCTTTGAAGAAAAATGAGTGACATTGGCTTCACTTCGTGTCATCTGATGCTGCCTTTGGAGATGTGGGAAGACCTAGTCCCAGGCTTAAGTTGTGAAATGGCTCACAATTATAGAGGCTTGACTGTCATTTGCAGTCCTAAAATGCTGCACTTCCAGTCATATCACGAAGCACCAATTTGTTGGGTATTTGTTATGTGCAAAATACTCTGCTGAGCACTAGGAAGGGGATAATCAGGTATATGAGAAGTTTATAGGCTGGTGGTCATGTGTTCCAAGGCTCACTTTCTCGGCTTTTGTTATCAGCGGACTGTCTCCTCCCACTTGGACTCCCAAATGTGTCTCCTAGTACATGTAGCACTTTGTGTATTTACAAGAGCACTCAGAATATAATTGCATTAGATTCTCAAAACTTCCAGGAGATATGCAGGTCTGTATCATCTTCATTTTACAGATGAGAAAACTGTCATTCAAGCACATGTGATACCAGATGCTTGTAAACTTTGAAGAGTAGGAATAGAAAAATAGGTGGCAATTGCGGAGATGTTCAATGATGTAAGGTGGACACATTCTGATGACACAAGGTGGCGAGCCATTGGGAGAGAAGCATTGTGCGAAGGCTTTGTTTTTTGTTTAGCAAGCTTATTCTCAGAGAATTGAGGGGTCCAGTTACCAGGACTGTTTTTTATGCAGAGGAGTCAAAGCTTAGGGAATTCATGGGGCCTGAGCCCTGTTCTTAGGTCTTCCACGGGTTGAGAAGATGGAGGGGTACTGCAGGATAAGCAGAGAGAAGGGACTAAAGCTTTGTCTGGATATCCTCTGTTGAATCTGCCTTAGGGAGGTTCCAGAATGGAGCCTTAGGATTTTTATAGGAGCCTTAGTCCAAGAGGGTATCCACAACGTTTGGTTCATGGAGCTTTTAATAAGCCAGTACTGTAGGACAGCCCAGTGTCTTAGCATCTGCCCTCACTAGGAATGCTCTCTGAACCCCAGGAGCTCTGCATGTACCCCAGCCCCCAGTACTATGGCTTCTTTCTTTCAAATGCGGAGCTAGAGGGCACATTTGCCAAGTACCTTAACTAACAAGCAATCTCTTCTCTGGCAGCCCTGCTTAGCCCTTCTGCTAGAATAATTGAGCACAGAAGTATGTGTATATGAGTGTGTGTGTGTGTGTGTGTGTGTGTGTGTGTGTAAGGGTAGCTAGCGGAACAGCTGCATTGCCTGAAGAGGGGATTCTCTCCCACTTTCCAGTTACTTTACTAGCTACCTCCTTCTCCAGACATCTGATTGAGCTAAGCTTCCTCCTCTCTTTTTTTGACCCTTCTCAGATTCCTAGGAGGGGCTCCCTGCTCTGTGCCCTAAGGCCACACTGACCCAGGGCCTTACTAAAGCAATACCATAGGATTTTTTCTTTGCCCCCAGGCATGGGGAACCAGATTCTGAATGGAGAAGGACTGAATCAGGGAGTAGAGGGTCCGGGAGCAGGCTCATCTACACATAAGCACACTAGCCAGGCAGTGTGCATAGGGGTTAGGAGCATGGGATATGGAGGTACGTTGTTTACTTTCAAACCTTGGTTTTTATCCCACCAGCTGTGTAACAGCTCTGTGTCTCAGTTGCCTGGCCTCTAAAAGGGGGATAATAAATAATAATAATAATAAAAATAATAATAATACCCTCCTTATAGGGATGTTTTATGGGTTCAATGCATTATGGTCTATAAAGCAATTAGAACAGTGCTAGGCACATACTAAACACTCAGTAACTATTAGCTGTAATTGTTTTCCCTTCTCTACCTTCCATCAATAGTCAAGGCAGGATGAGGTAGATCATGGACTCTTCCTTGATCAGTCTTGCTCTTCCAAGGCTGGAGCTTGTCTGACCTTTGAGAGCATGTTATCCCCCCCCCACTCCAATACAATTGCTATTGATGTTGTTTTAGTTTGCCTTGTAGGGAATAGGCTCAGGAGGATTTGTTCCCAACTCCCAGGCTGCCAGGGATTCATATTAGATAATTGCACTGATGAGGTGCCATGGCACCTTCTCAAGGTTTCTTTCTAAGGATCCTTGGCTCAGCCTCAGCCCAGTGTAATCAGCTTTCAAGCCTTGAAGACCTCTAAAGTGCTGCCTATGTGAGTTCCAACATTCTCACTCCTTGAGGGTGTAAGGATCTACCTCACACCGAGAACGGAATGGTCTAGATTGGGATTGGCAACAGGTGCCCCAAGCCTCCTTAATCAAGAACAGCTGGAAATGCCAGAGGGAGCTGGGGAGCAGGTCATGGCCTACAGAAGCCAAGGGAAGGCCATCCATATCCCTAGCAAGAGCATGCTCCTCACTGACACCCACCCAATACAACCCTCAAAGAAGTTATCTCAGGAACTTGATCAGCCTAAGGGTATAAGAGAGTCTCAAATCTGTGGAGGCCGAGAAAAATAAAGGCCATCCCACCTAAAGTTTAGCATTAGCACAAGTACAGCCATCTTAGGCCCCTGTGAATAAGAGCTGAACTTTACAGGAAAAACTGCAGAATGTCCTCAATGTCCTTGGCAGGGAATCCCATATCAGAAAGACAACAGAGCTCAGAATCACCCTCGGCAGAGAATCCCATATCAGAAAGACAAGAGAGCCCACGCCCCGTAGTAGAAAGTCCCATATTAGAATGAGAACAGAGCTCAATGCCCTTGAAAGTCCCATATCAGAATGTAAACAGAACTTGAGAAATTCCTCCACCCCTTCTGAAAATCCCCTAGACCAGCCTATAAAATACCCAGCTGTAACCCAAGCTGTGTGGGCCAAGTCCCTGCTCCGCTGTGTCGGGTGCACTTGGACCCAAGCTCGAGCTTGCAAATAAACCTTCGTGCGCTTGCATCGGTGTCAGCTCCTTTGGTGGTTTCTCAGATTCGCAATCTTGGGCACAACAAAATCAATGAAAATTCTAGCACAGAGGGAAGAGGAAAAATAGTTTAGAGATCCAGGCCAACTTTGAAGAAGCAGAGAATTATAAATAGCTGAGCTTTTCATTTTTTTTTCTTTTGGTCAGGGGAATTAGGAGGGTGCTGAATCTGGACATGATGCAAGAAACATTTGTTCTGCTTGCTATTGGAAGAGGTGAGTGCTTGTGAATTCAATTTTCTGCATCGATGTCTGGAGTGATCACATATCACTATAGATTAAGGATCCCCTTGGCGCTACAATTCTCTTTGCAGCAGGAACACCTTGGCCTCCCACCCTCCCCACCAGCCCTCTGCCCACAGTTGCTGCTACTTCTGGCTTTCCCAGGGTCTGGGCATACCCCTTTGCAGGATTCGGTGGCACGATGTTGGCTGACACTTGGATTTAAATTTGTTCCATATGTACTAAAGGTAGCTTTAGATTGGACATTGTGAGTGAGGGTGGCAGCATAGCCCTGACCCTTGCCCCCAGCCAATGAAGTCAGCTTAGAGGACTCCAGAGGAGGTTGGAGCTGAGGGCTTGAGTCTGAAAGAAAAACAGTATTCATACCACAAAGTCCTTTAAAGAGGGAGATCCTTAGTAGAGGGTCATCTCACTTGGGGGTTTGGTGTTTGGGATAGGATGAGGGCTGCAGTATGGTCCTACTCCTGAGGGTTAGGTAAGAATGTGCTGCCAAGAAGACACTGGCTAGGAGGAAGTTGGGAGTGTAGAATCTAGACAAGTTGCTTGCCAAGTCAAGTCAGCCCTTAGTCTATGGGGACGTAGGAAGGAATTAAAGAAAGAGAACTATGATGTATTAGCCTCCATGATTATGTGTCAGGCAGAGTGCCATGGCTTTCCTATAATGATAATAGTTAACTTTTATTGAGCACCTACTATGTGTCACGTACTTCTTGTACATGATTTCACTTAATCTTCACAACTACTCTCTGAGTTTGGCATTATTATCTCCACTTTTCAGTTAGGCATCAGAAGCTCAGAAAAATTAAGTGACTTGCCCAAAATTGCATGCCTTGTACAGAACTGAGAATTGATTCTACTTCTGACTGACTTTGAAGCTGGTACTCATTATACTACTTAGGCATTCCTCAGTGTAAAACCCTCAGAATCTTTGTCCTAGGAAATTCTCTAGGAAAAAAAGAATTTCTTGATTGTATTAGTCAAGATAGGTTAGGATAAATATTTTTTAAAGATTTTATTTATTTATTTATTCATGAGAGACACAGAGAAAGAGAGAGAGGCAGAGACACAGGCAGAGGGAGAAGCAGGCTCCATGTAGGGAGCCCGACGCAGGACTCGATCTCGGGTCTCCAGGATCACACCCTGGGCTGAAGGCACCACTAAACTGCTGAGCCACCTGGGCTGCCCGAATAGGATAAATATTATAAATGAATATCTTCCAAATCTCAGTGGTTTAATGCAACCACCAAATATTTTTTTATCCATGTCACAGTCCAATGCTGCTTGGAGAGAGTAATGATGGGTTGGACTGGTGAGCACTTATCTACATAGTCATTCAGAGACCCATGCTCATTTCATAGTATGGCTTGGCCACCTTTAGGTCCCTGAAGCCCTTTACTGGATCCTCTGCATTGTGCTAACAAGTGAGGGGAAAGAGAGAAGGTAGAGGAGGCATACCCATTCTTAATTGCCACAGCCTGGAGGAGACACACATTACTTCTGCTCACATTCCAAAATAAGGATGACCACCTCATTGCAAGGAATCCTGGAAATGTAACTTGCTGGTGGGCCCTGTACGAAGAGAAAATGGGTTCGGTGGGATCTGTACAGTCTCTGTCACACTGATCCGATACTCTAGTATAATCCCCTGAAGTATCAGCTGTGCTGATTACTAGCTTGTGACTTTGGATGGGTTACTTAACCTCTCTGTATCTCAATTTCCTTAATCACAGAATGCAGAGAATAGTAGTATCTATTATTTAATGAAGATTGCATAAGGATTAATACATGTGAAGCACTTCTCTCAGAGCCTAGTGCATAACAAATGCTTGATAAATGGCTTCTAGCTGGAAACTTTATTCTTTTCATCTTTTAGAGGCCTTATATCCACATAACCATATTAGAGATTCTGAGAAGTCTTGAAGTAGAAACACTTATTATTTTCAACTTTGGTTAAGCCAGCCTTTTCTCAACAGAGCCCTGCAGAACCTTCTTTTTAACATTACACCTTTCAATATCCAGTGGAACTAACTGACATCCTCTGGAACCTGCTTTGGGAAACTCCACTCTCCTTCCAGCTGAGACTCCAATAAAATGTTTTGGAGCTTTGGAGATGCTTCCATTTGATATTATTGATACTTTCGTTCCTATTCATTATCTCCTCTTTGGAGAGGGGATAGTTGGAGGCTCTTTTTAAAAAAATGCCTGCCTGTATCAGCTATGCTGCTGGAAACAGGGAAAGAGGCATTGTGTCTTTGTTGAGGCTGGGGCTTTCTAAGGAGAAGAGTGGAAATTCAGCTAGTGGCTCTGGTGGCTGTGGGATAAACAAGAGAATGGAAGTCCAGATGGACAAAGTCAGCTCTCCATTCTACCCTTCCATGAATACCCATCTCAAGAATATCATGGATTATTCCAATGATTCTATTCCCCTCTTAAATCTATGAGTGGAGATGGGAAAATATTCTCTGATTATTTAATAAAGACCATCCATGAATAAGGCACCATACTAGGCCAGGGCTTTGTGGAGAGAGGATAGCTGGAGCTGGTCCCTAGAACTCTTACACATGGGCTATATGTACCATACCCTCTGCCTCTGCTAGCTACAGTGCCCTGTGGGAAGGCCCTGAACATGAGCTTAGGCAGCTCAGAAGCAGCCACTGTACTAGCCGATTCTCAGGAAGGATCCACTGTATTTGAAATAGTTTGCCCCTACTGTCCCTTTCTGGAGACTCTAGACCCTCCTCCTTGGTCCTGTCTCTCTGGCTTCCTCCTTTCCTGCTGGCCCAGAAAAGGAGCCCTTCTTATCACACCTGAAACCAGGGATGACTGACAGCAGCTTTAGCTCTACTCTTACTGCTATAGACTGCCACCTGCTCACCAAGCCACACTAAATGAAAGTATAATCCAAATAAAGTACCGTTAGTCAGAGACAGTCTCCAGGTAAACTGCCCTGTTCTCTTAACACACACTTGAAGATCGCTGTCCTTAAACCGCAGCTACATAAAAATGGCTGGAACTTTCTTCTTTGCCTCCTTTTTTTATCTCTTCACCACCCTTGAGACTTTCTTGACTGGTAATTATCCTAAAGCAGACAAGCCTAGGTCAGTGAATACTCACACTTCTTCATCTGAGGGCTCTCACAGCTGTGACTCATACCCACATCAGCCAGCACATCTGCCCCCTCCTCCTAAGAGTGTTTCCTTTAGCATCTCAACACATGGTACCAGATGGGAGGGAGAGAAGGGGAGGCAGTAGGTAATGTCATTTCAGGGAGGCTAAAGTAAGCTCTTTGGTATGAAAGGACATATCTTATACCCTTTCTGAACCCCCTCCTCCACCACTACTCCAACACAAGGTGGGCAGGAGGCTGACAGGAGTAAGAATTCACTTCATCCTTGCTGGGTTACTGACAGCCAATTTTCTGCTGTCAGCACTAAGTAGAAGTTCTGCAGTGGCAGCTCTGGCTCCTCCCTTCATGCTCCCTTACAACCCTAGTGCTGAGCTAGCAGCCTCACCAGACTGGCTCTGCTGGCCCATGAGCTCCTCAGCTCCCCAGTGCTCAGCCTGGAAGGGGCCTGAAGAAGGAGGTTTGCCTGGTTTTGTTCTGTGCAAATGTGGTTGGGTGATTCAAGTAATCAGGTGCAGAGCCTGGGTGATTCAAGTAATCAGGTGCAGAGCTTGGACGTATCACAGGACACATCAAAATACATCACCACCCACCTACCCACAACACACACATACTCACACATGCACGATTTGATGAGCAACCACTGTGTGCAAGCTTAGTGAAAGTATTTGAAGTGGCTGGGAACAATCCTGGAGAGAATGATATATCAATATGTCAACAAAGAGTAAGATGCAACTTACCCGAAAATGGATTTTTTTTTTTTTTTTTTAGGAACGATTGCTAGGAACCTACCAGAATCTCTCTTAAAACACTCTTTTAAAAGCAGCATGACAGGGACACTTGGGTGGTTCAGTCATTTAAGTGTCTGCCTTCTGCTTAAGTCATGATTCTGGAAGTCCTGGGATCAAGCCCCCCCCCCCCCCAAATCAGGCTCCCTGCTAAGCAGGGAGTCTGCTTCTCCCTCTGTTCCTCCCCCACTCACACTCACTCACTCACTCTCTCAAATCTCTCTCTCAAATAAATAAATAAAAATATTTTTTTAAAAAAGCAGCATGACATAATGCAGGGAACAAGCCCTGGGTTCTTATGTGGGTTTCTCTGCTTACTAACTGGGTAGTGTTGGGAAAGTTATTTAAATTCTCAGAGTCTCAGTTTCATTATCTACAAAAATGGTGATGTTAATAATTTCTTCTTTGTGAAATAATATGTGTATTACTCTGTAGCAAGGGAGAATGCACATGGTAGGGAATCATGGGGTGTTTCAGGATTTGGATGTAAGGGGTTTGGGAGAGGGTTTAAAGAAGTAGGGTTTCACTCTGAATTAGATACTGTCAGGAAGCAGAAATATGTCTATAATTGGATATCTCAAAAAACCTTATCTAAAAAGAGGGAAGATTAGAGCTAAAATAAAGATGTAATTTAAGAAGTAGGAGTCACTTGGATTAGCCAGAATTGGGAAAAATTTGGTCATATCTATGGCTTTAATACTGTTCATATTTTGTCTGTGTTCAGATTTGATTACACAGTGTTTTTTTTCCACTTTAATCCTCTCCCAACTGAGCTGTTTCAGCCCCCATAGTGGTCCTTTTTGGTCTGGATCCATCATGGTCACAGAATGGCCTGTTTGATATTAATGTTCTATGACATTGTTTGGCAGGAGAAAAATAAGGCCCATATGATACTACTAAGCCAGGTCCTTGTCAGGGGCTGCCTGTTTCTTTCGTAGTGCCTCCTTTATAGCCAAGGGCAGATGAAATCTGGCTGTAAGACACTAATCAGTGATATCCAGATTTTCACCATTGCCAAGATTTTGCTGACCTGGAGGTTGTTTAGAGAATCTAGTCTGTAGTAAGCCTAGTGTTAATCTGTTCTGCTCCTTATGCTGCAGGATGAGTTGTTTAGTCCTGTAATATGATACTGGTTGCAGTAGCATTTGAATCTCTGAATAGGATATATCAGCCAACTGTAATATTAACAATTATCAGAAACAAGATGATAATTAGTCAAGGAAACAAGTGGCTTTCCCCTGCTCCCTGATTGTTTTGTTTATCTTATTGTAAAGAGGCATAGGAAGAAGTACGTGCTATAGGGTAAAATTCCCCTTGACTAGTTAAAAGGGAATAAAAGGTAATGGGATATATTGATATATGTATTTATATATCCATAACAGCCCTGGCAAGTGAATTTAGATTAGTTTCTTGGGCTTTCTGAGTAGAGGTTATGTTACTTATTTATTTTTAAAGATTTTACTTATTTATTCATGAGAGACACACAGAGAGAGAGGCAGAGACATAGGCAGAGGGAGAAGCAGGCTCCCTGTGGGGAGCCTGATGTGGGACTCAATCCCAGGATGCCAGGATCATGCCTTGAGCCGAAGGCAGACACTCAACCACTGAGCCACTCTGGTGTCCCGAGGTTATGTTATTTATGACTTTTTCTAGAGTCAGAATAAATGTTGAACCATCTTTTTCAGTTGTGTTATTTCTAATGTGGGAACCATAGCTTGAATAGTATCCATGAAGAAGCAGTCAGTTATTCCTTCTGGGGAATTCTCCAGGGTAGCTGTGTATACCCCATTTGGGAGGTAATTGGGTAATTTGGGAGTAATTTTAAAATTATTTCTAGAGAAACATGATCTTCTGAAGGAGTGGTAATTTAAATATCTGAAAGTCTCTAAGAATTACCCTAAATACACAGTATTAGTGTGATGTCTGATATCCACAAATGAAGCTGTACCCTAGTGGGGTATAGACTATATCGGGAGCAAAAGTATCATTTATGACAATAGCAATGAGCTTGTTTTTATGTCCTTCTAAATTAACAGGGTTTTTTGAGTAAAGTTGAACGGTTCTTGTAGAGCAGGCTGAAGGATCTCTGAAGGTATGTGTAGGATGTAGAGAATTCCCTAAAAGAAATAAGCAGAAAGTTGTTCCTTCTTCAAGTAAATGAAGAAGCCTAGTTGGGTTTTGAGTGCCATAGCAACTGACAGTGTGAAGGGGAAAGCAATGTTTCCTAGGGGGTTAGGCCACTAGCTGAAAATTGTTGAATGTTTTTTGTCCATAAAAATTTGTACAGCACAAGGAACCACTGGGTTTAGTGGAGATCTAGAACTAAGCTAATTGAAGTTTTTATGTTTTGCTCTTGCTTGTTATAGCTCTTAGACAAGGTGTTTTGTCTTAGCTACTGGATCTAATGAAGGACTGAAATAAGAAATATACCTTTGACCATTCCCATGTAATTAAGTTAGTACCTCAGTGCCTACCCAGAAAGTTTATAACAAAAAGAAAAAGCAAGGTTGTGAATCTAAAATCCTGGAAAAATCTTTTGGTAGAGATGTATTGTTATCAGTCTTTGTGCTTAAATATATTTAACTTGAAAAATTTTCAACACAGAAAGATATCAGTAGTTGCTTATATCTGAAAGATAAATGCCATTTTTCATACAGATTACTTTAATACTAAGTTTGGTAGATAAAGATCTTTTTTTAAAAAAATTAATTTATTTATACATGAGGGGGAGAGAGAGAGAGGAGAGAGAGAGAGAGAGAGAGACAGACAGACAGACAAGCAGGCTTCATTCCATACAGGGAGCCTGACATGGGACTCAATCCCAAGTCTCCAGGACCACACCCTGGGCTGAAGGCAGCGCTAAACCACTGAGCCACCTGGGCTGCCCGATAAAGTTCTTATAATAGTGTGACTCAAAAGTTAGAGAAATTTAGAGAAACTTAATTGTTCTTATTGTCCTTTCATTTATGAGGTGAATAGGCATATCTTTTTGTTACTTATTGTCCATTTTAGAAAATTCAAATATTGTTTAGGCACAAAAGGCATCTTAATAGTTTTGTTATTCTGCATTTGGGAAAGGCAAAATTAAGAATAGTTAAAGGCACCTGGGTGGCTCAGTAGGTTGGGCATCTGACTTTTGGTTTTGGCTCAGGTCATGATCTCATGGGTCCTGGGATAGAGCCCCATGTCAGGTTTCTTGCTTGTCAGGGACTTGGCTTCAGGATGCTCTCCCTCTACTCTGCCCACTAGTGCTCGCAGGCACGCAAGCACGTGCATGCGCACTCTCTCTCAAAAACACAAAGAATCTTAAAAATAGAGAATAGTTGTTAGTAGGACAATGTAAATCATAAATATCTAAAGGAAGAAATATTTATTGTTAACATTATAAAATTACCTAGTAATAACATCTATCAGGAAATTAACTTTTTTTAAAGTAAAGAATTGCTTTTTATTTAAAAAAAGATTTTATTTATTTATTCATGAGAGATACAGAGAGAGAGTCAGAGACACAGGCAGAATGAGAGGCAGGAGCCTCAAATTTATGGTCAACTAATATTCAATAAAGGAGGAAAGACTATCTGCTGGAAGAAAGACAGTCTCTTCAATAAATGGTGCTGGGAAAATTGGACATCCACATGCAGAAGAATGAAACTAGACCACTCTCTTTCACCATACACAAAGATAAACTCAAAATGGATGAAAGATCTAAATGTGAGACAAGATTCCATCAAAATCCTAGAGGAGAACACAGGCGATACCCTTTTTGAACTCGGCCACAGTAACTTCTTGAAAGATACATCCACGAAGGCAAAAGAAACAAAAGCAAAAACGAACTTTTGGGACTTCATCAAGATAAGAAGCTTTTGCACAGCAAAGGATACAGTCCACAAAACTAACAGACAACCTACAGAATGGGAGAAGATATTTGCAAATGACGTATCAGATAAAGGGCTAGTTTCCAAGATCTATAAAGAACTTATTCAACTCAACAGCAAAGAAACAAACAATCCAACTCATGAAATGGGCAAAAGACATGAGCAGAAATCTCACAGAGGAAGACATAGACATGGCCAACATGCACATGAGAAAATGCTCTGCATCACTTGCCATCAGGGAAATACAAATCAAAACCACAATGAGATACCACCTCACACCAGTGAGAATGGGGAAAATTAACAAGGCAGGAAACAACAAATGTTGGAGAGGATGCGGAGAAAAGGGAACCCTCCTGCACTGTTGGTGGGAATGTGAACTTGTGCAGCCACTCTGGAAAACTGTGTGGAGGTTCCTCAAAGAGTTAAAAATAGACCTGCCCTGCGACCCAGCAATTGCACTGCTAGGGATTTACCCCAAAGATACAGATGCAATGAAACACCGGGACACCTGCACCCCGATGTTTCTAGCAGCAATGTCCACAATAGCCAAACTGTGGAAGGAGCCTCGGTGTCCATCGAAAGATGAATGGATAAAGAAGATGTGGTTTATGTATATAATGGAATATTACTCAGCCATTAGAAACGACAAATACCCACCATTTGCTTCAACTTGGATGCAACTGGAGGGTATTATGCGGAGTGAAGTAATTGGAGAAGGACAAACATTATATGGTCTTATTCATTTGGGGAATATTAAAAATAGTGAAAGGAAATAGAGGGGAAGGGAGAAGAAATGGGTAGGAAATATCAGAAAGGGAGACAGAACATGAAGACTCCTAACTCTGGAAAACGAACTAGGGGTGGTGGAAGGGGAGGAGGCCGGGGGGGGGGCTGAAGGGCACTGAGGGGGGCACTTGACGGGATGAGCACTGGGTGTTATTCTGTATGTTGGCAAATAGAACAACAATAAAAAATAAATTTATTATTTAAAAAAAAAGGAGAGGCAGGCTCCATGCAGGGAGCCCGATGTGGGACTCAATCCCGGGGCTGAGCCAAAGGCAGATGCTCAACCTCTGAGCCACCCAGGCATCCCAAGAATTGCTTTTTTATTTTTTATTTTTTTACTTCTTTTTAATCTTTTTTAATAAATTTATTTTTATTGGTGTTCAATTTGCCAACATATAGAATAACACCCAGTGCTCATCCAATAAAATGCCCCCCTCAGTGCCCGTCACCCCCACCCCCCGTCCACCTCCCCTAGTTCGTTTCCCAGAGTTAGGGGTCTCTCATGTTCTGTCCCCCTTTCAGATATTTCCCACTCATTTTTTCTCCTTTCCCCTTTATTCCCTTTCACTATTTTTTATATTCCCCAAATGAATGAGGCCATATAATGTTTGTCCTTCTCCGATTGACTTCTTTTATTTTTATTTTTATTATTTTTTTTCAATTGACTTATTTCACTCAGCATAATACCCTCCAGTTCCATCCATGTCGAAGCAAATGGTGGGTATTGTCATTTCTAATGGATGAGTAATATCCCATTATATACATAAACCTGCACCCCTATGTTTACAGCAGCAATGTCCACAATAGCCAAACTGTGGAAGGAGCCTTGGTGTCCATTGAAAGATGAATGGATAAAGAAGATGTGGTTTAAGAATTGCTTTTTTAGCCTTTCCGCCACCATCCTGGTTGCGTGTGGTTGACTGTGATCGCCATGTCTTCTCACAAGTCTTTCAGAATCAAGCGATTCCTGGCCAAGAAACAAAAGCAGAATCGTCCTATTCCCCAGTGGATTTGGATGAAAACTGATAATAAAATCAGGTACAACTTCAAGAGGAGACACTGGAGAAGAACCAAGTTGTGTCTATGAGGAAGCTTCGCACATCATGAAATAGCAAACATAATTGGCACACATATTTAAGGCGCATGGAGATCACATATTCCTATCCTATCAATATGGAAACATCCTTCCTACCTGGCCAATAGACATGTCTTATCAAGGGAATGATTTTCTCTGTTACTATGCCTCTATACCAGTAGGTTGGTTCAGTAATAAATGTGAGACCTTTCAGCTGAGCTGCTGTTGTGTCCTGATTTGTGAAGTGCTGAATTCCCCCTCCTGTCAGATCTCACATAGCACTGTCTGATAGAACTTTCTGCAGTGATAGAAATGGCCCTTGACAACGAAGTATTTAAAGTGTGGCTAGGGGACGCCTGTGTGGCTCTGTCTGCTAAGCATCTGCCTTTGGCTCAGGTCTTGACGGGGAGTCAGCATGTCTCCCTCTCTCTGCTCCTCCCCCTGCTCATGTGCTTTCTCTCAAATAAAATCTTAAAAAAAAAAAAGAATTGCTTTAAAAAAAAATATTTTAGCAGCCCTGGTGGCTCAGTGGTTTAGCGCCGCCTTCAGCCCAGGGCCTGATCCTCAAGTCCCACGTTGTTGCTCACTGCGTAGAGCCTGCTTCTCCCCCTGCCTGTGTCTCTTCCTCTGTCTCTCAGGAATAAACACATATTTATTTGAGAGAGAGAGAGAGCACACAAGTTGGGGGTAGGGTCAGAAAGAGAGGGAGAAGCAGACTTCCCACTTGAGCTTGAGCGGGGAGCTGGACACATGGCTGGATCCCAGGATCCTGTGATCTTGGCCTGAGCCAAAGGCAGACGCTTAATGACTGAGGCACTCAGGTGCCCCCAAAAAGTAAGGGATTGTTTAAAACACAATTTTAGAATATGGCCCGAAGCTTTGACAGTTAACAGAATAATTTGGTGACAAAAAGGAACCTCTATTAATCTGATCATAGACTTAGTCATCCTACATAAAAAAGACCCACATTCTAATTTTACTCCTTTGCGACGTTATTCGTGTAATAATTTGTAGTAAAGGATTTATTCATGTATCTTTATTTATGCATACACAGATACATAAATATGAAATGGGCAATAATCTCAAGCTTTTAATTATAGTTTTAAATATAATCAACTTATTGGTATATTAAAGAAAATATACATTATATTAAATACCTATGACAACTTTATTTTATTTTTTATGACAACTTTTTTAATGAGTAAAATGAAAATAATATCCATTATCTTAAATGCATATTTCTGTTTCCCTATAATTGTTGTACCAAGTACAACTAACCATTTATATTTATTCTTATCTTCAATCAAAAGAACTAACTTTTCTTTCTTTAAACATAAGGGACAACTACAGAACAGAAAGTAAAGAATTATTTAGCTATTTTTACTCCATGAGTAATTATTTCTTATTTTAACAGTTTTAGGAAGCCAAATATATATAAAATATTCAAAAGTATTTGCATATTTTGTTAGTTGATTGCCATAAAAAAGCAAGAATAAATATGTTTGTATCTGGTTTGCTTTTTTTCTTTTTGAAAATATCCAGATATCCAAAGATTATTTGTAATTAACTTAGGTCTAAAATCTTAAAATTATCTAAGAATCTAGAAATTATAATTTAGCTAACATACTGAATTCTTATGATTTATAGCATTTTAAGAATTTCATAATATTAAACTTTTGAAAAGATATCCATTATTACTATTCTATTTAGTTGAATACAATTTTCTACTCCTAATTTCAAATTAAACACATTTGGAAACAGTGGTGATTGTGGAGGCCGAGAAAAGTTAAGGCCATCCCACCTAAAGTTTAGTATTAGCACAAGTATAGCCATCTTAGGCCCCTGTGAATAAGAGCTGAACTTTACAGGAAAAACTGCAGAATGTCCTCAATGTCCTTGGCAGGGAATCCCATATCAGAAAGACAACAGAGCCCATGCCCCGTAGTAGAAAGTCCCATATTAGAATGAGAACAGAGCTCAATGCCCTTAAGCCCCATATCAGAATGTAAACAAAACTTGAGAAATTCCTCCACCCCTTCTGAAAATCCCCTAGACCAGCCTATAAAAAACCCAGCTGTAACCCACTTCCGTGGTCCAAGTCCCTGCTCCGCTGTGTCGGGTGCACTTGGACCCAAGCTCGAGCTTGCAAATAAACCCTCGAGTGCTGGCATCGGTGTCGGCTCCTTGGTGGTTTCTTGGATTCGCAATCTTGGGGACAATAGTGATGTAGTTTTTGGAGCATTGGTGAAGTCTGGAGCCAATGGCCAAAAAAGAATTCTTGAGACATCTCTGGTGCAAAAAAACCCGTGATTTTATTAAAGCATGGGGACGAGACTCATGGGCAGAAAGAGCAAATACACTATGGTAGTGAGAAATGGTTGATTTGGGGAAGGTAAGGAAAAAGGGAAGTATCCAAAAGGACTTTCATACACTAAAGAAGGGCCTCAGGATACTGGAGACCTTGCTGTTGTCCAGCTAAGGTTGTTTTTCCATCTAGCAAAGTATTAACATTAAAACAGTTGAGAGCTTCCTGGAGGAATGTCACACATATCCTATCTGGAAGTACAAGGGTGGGTGGAGGGGTTGGAGTGGAGTGGGGTGGGTGGGTTGCAAGATCATCTTGTGCTTTGCCCTCAGCTTATCTTCTGCTCCCCCATCAGTGATAAGTTATTTAGGAAGTTTGAATTACAAAAAATTTAAATCTAGTCTTGAATAAACCAAAATAGTGAACTAAAGATAACGAATCACATCAAAATTCTTTTTTTTTTCTTAAGTAGGCTCCAAGACCAGCATGGAGCCCAACATAGGCTTGAGCTCAGGACCCTGAGATCAAGAATCAGATGTTCAACCAACTGAGCCACCCAGGTTCCCCTCAAATTCTTCCTTTATCCTGAAACTAAAGCCTCTTCTTATTTTATTACAGCTATAGAACAAGGCTATTATGTAAATATACTTTTCAGTGCACACAAAAAGTAACATGGTTTAGTAATTTTTAAAATTTTCTTTTAGACAAATTTGACTTTATTTGGACTAGATATTCCTAGGGTACATACAAGACAACTAAATTATTTTGTGGAAAATTAATATTTAAAGTTTCATAAGAGAGGAAAAAGAAAGTGGGACAGAATAAAGTAAAAAGGAAAGAGAGAGCCAACTACAGTCAAATATGTAATTATCACTATAAAGGGCTGGTTAAGTTTCCTCTGCAAGGTGAAGAAAGAAAGCTAATCTGTAGAAATACAGATTTTGAGGTATGCAAACACAAAAAGAGTGGCATGTAACTGGTTTTGATATAACATGGACCCTTGACAAGTTTATCAAGCTGTATAATTAAAAAGGCAGCATTTATTAATCTCCTAAATGTGGAGACCAAGGAGATGATATCTCCTAACTTAACAACAAAAAAACCCGATCTCCCTTTTAGACAAACAAGATAATCATGAGGGTTTCTTTTGCTTTTTGTTCTAAAGTGCCTCTTATTCTTGTCCAAAGCTCCTCAAAGGGGACACTGCAATTTTAAAATACTCCTTGTGAAACTGTACCAGTTGGAGGGATAAGCATACAATTTAGCATAATGGGGAGCAAACATGAAGGAAGCAGATGTTTAGCCTGGAAGGGGTGCATTTTTAGACTGAGAAAATCCTGTGAGAACTCAACAATTTGTAAAGATGGTAGTAATGAACTTTGCCTTCAGAGTTTGGTCAAAGGCAAACATCACCAATCCAAGGCTAAGCAAAACCCTCTGAGTCTGGGTAAATGAAGCTAAAGAAAGCAGGTCTTGGGGACACAAAGACAAGATTGAGAAGTCTTTATAAGGTTTTGAAATGATAACCTGAGATAAAGTTTGTCTAAAAGACACTGGTCTGAGGAGACTTTCTGAATGTCTCAGTTCCTGGGGCCAGTGCAAGGAAAAGCTTATTGAATCTATGTCACTCTTTCCCTATAGACCTTTCCTCTTATAAGCAACATTAAAGACACTACACAAGCAGGCAGACTATAGGAGCATGTGTAAAAAGGCTAGAAAACAGTTTCATCAAGGAACAATACCAATTCTGATTAGATAGCCAAAAATACTTCCAAGGGATCTCATTTCTAAAAAAGCAAAATAAACCCAAAGCTGAAGAACTTCAATGAAATATGAGAGCTCAATTCAGCATGAATTTACATCCCAGATATGGGCAGGTTGGCACCTCAAACAGGTAGACATGAGGAGTCTAAGATGTGGTCACTATTACTAAGTGGAAGAGCTGGGTCCAAGGCATTGTTTCAAGTGAATTTCAGTGACCCTCGGTTTCTGTCAATGCCCTCCAGTCAAAGACCACAAGGAGTGCACCTGGGTTTGAACAAATTAGACTTCTTGCTTTGTGCCATGAAGACAAACACAAGGGAGATAGTGGGGATGCTGAGGTGTCTCTCTTTGTTGAAATGAACAATAATTCCAATTTGATCAACCCCAGGCATGTCCTGGTGGTCTTTGGCTGAAGGGCATTGACAGTGCATGAAATCAGGTAGTCTACATTTCAGCTTCTGCCACTTACTTACTGTATGACCTTAAGCAAATCACAAGTTCTCTGATACTCAGTTTGCTTATTTGTAAATTGTAACATAGTACCAGTATCTACTTCTTTTGGTTATTCTAAGACCTAAAAGTAAAATTTGTTTAAAAAACAAAAAAAAAAGGGTGCCTGGGTGGCCAAAGCATCTGCCTTTGGCTTGTGTCATGATCTCCTGGTCCTGGGATTAAGCCCTGCATCAGGCTCAGCAGGGAGTCCGCTTCTCTCTCTCTCTCTTTCTCTTACTCTGCCCCTCCCCACTGCTCACGCTCTCTCTCAAATAAATGAATAAAGTCTTTACAAATAAAAATAACAACAAAACAAAACAAAAGTGATAGGTTGAGTCTCAGTTGGTGCCTAGACTAAGTAGCTCAGGAACCTAGTGGCCTAGTGAATCTGGGTGCCTGTGTTTGCTGCTGAGTGAGCAGTGAGTACTGCTCTATTGGCTCTGGAGTTGGCCTTAGAGTGAGGCTTGTATCTTGCAGTATGCCCTACTCCCCCAGTTAGGGAACCCTTCATTTGAGAGCAATTTCTCCAACCCTATCTTGGACATATTTGTCCTCTAATTGTAGTGTACTGGGTAGTGGGAAGAAGACTAGACTCAGAGTGAGAAAAGCTGGGTTTCAATCCTAACTCTTCCAGTGCTAGCTGTGGGCTTCAGAAGTCTCAGTGTACTCATGGGTAAAATGGGTATAACAACCCTACTTGTTGTGTTGTACAATTAGCAGAGATTGTGTTTGTGTAAGAGGAGTGGGGTTATAAAATTATTCTTTCATCAGTTGACACCAAGGTTTATGTTAAGAAGAGGACACTCCTTTTTAAGGAAAATACTCCAATATGCCAATTGCAAGGAAGAAGGAGAAACTCTGATGGAAAGGACTGGAAGATAACATGTATGTAGCTAAACTGCCCCTCATAAGAAACAAACATGAATTTGTGATGGGACAAAGAAGAAAAAAAAAAGGAATAGGAGAAGGGAGAAAGATGCAAGAACGAATCCATGGCAGAAGAATGGTTTGCACAGAGAAGTCCCAAGTAGTAATGTAGCCAAGGATTTTTAAATGCAGGAATGTTTAGTAATCAATTTTTAATTGTTTGTATTGCTGTAACATATGCCCCTTCATCTACTCAAACTTTGATAAATTCTGTTACTTGCATAAATGCTTCACGTGAGAGGTTTTCAAAGAAATCCAGGAAGAAAAGCAGCATTCCCAATTTGGTATAATGAAAAGCAGAAAGAATAAAGTGGCCATGGAAGATGAACTGGGGATGAATCAGAAGCTCATTAGGAGCCTAAAATCAGAACCACATTGGCCATAGGATTCTGAGCTCCCTCAGAATTCTTAGAAACCTTTCATCTGACTGTGAAAGGATAGGCTGACCCTCTGCTGGTATCTGGCTTACTTAACGCTGGGCAGGCACAGGTAGGTACTCCACACTAGTTGTGTCTGAATCTTCATTTAGTTAATGTCTTTCATATGCTTTCCAGACATGATTGTAGGCTCCTTCAGGCTAGGAGTGTGTCTAGAAAGGCTCCCATTGTTTTGTATTACCCTCAAAGCCTGGCAAAGTACTGGATACAGGATAAGAAGGAAGAGAGAAGATAAACAGGGAGAAGGTCAGGCTCTAAGTATTGACAACTGCCACTTAATGTGCTATGCCCTAGACTGGGGTGGGACATGAACTTAGTTTGGCTTGCTACAAAACCCAAACTCTTGACCATTACATTATGCAGCCTGCCTCAGGCCTCATCCCATCTTGCCTTGCCTCAATCTTACCTAAAGCTAGATGATACCAGTTCATCCATTGACACCAAGGTTTCCTTTGGGACCAGGGTGACTATTGCCTAGGAAGAGGCAGGCAAGGATGGAGGAGTGCATTAACCTCTCCTTGCTCTAGGGGCTGGAGGTGGGCACAGCTCCATAGAGTCTGCCCACAGTCTCAGATCCGGGGCTCAGTGTCCCTCGTGTCCTCCTGGATGTTATAGAGAAAGTCCCACAGAAATGGAGTTCTCAGGGGAGGAATAGCTGGAGGGTAGGGGTGCCTGCCCCATCCTACTAGATGGCAAGAGGAGCCCATACTGGTGGGAGAGTAGCTGCCCAGCCCTCCTGGGCTTGGCCAGGGTTAGGGAAAAAGAGGGGGAAAGCAAGTCTCAGGATCCTAACAGACTAGGGCAGGGCTATCTCCCTGTGTGGGTCATTTGTTTTAATTTCTTGCACCATGATTTGTAGCATCATGTGTTTACCTGGAGTGCCCCACTCACAGCTTGAAAGCTGAGCCTCCCTTTCTTCTCCATCTTGGCTGCTGGCACAGTTTCCCAAGGAAGGCACCCCAGCCCCAGAGGGTAGACAATCTGCTCCATAGGAGGTGTCATCTATAGCCCAGAGTGACTTTTACCTGAACAAACAGTCACAGCTGAAGGGCTTGGCCTGATTTCTCTGAAAGGGACAGCACACTTAAAAATATTGTGTGTATATAAAATAATAGTTATTTGTTTTTGGAGGGGGTAGAATCATATCTCTAAAAAGGCAGTCCTGAGAAGCAGTGTTGAAAGAGGCCTGAGAAATTGCCTGAGAGGGAGGCAGTTGTAGCCCTTATTGTTTGTGGGACCAACAGAGGGGCAAGGAGAGACTCTGTTTCCCTGGAAGGCAGAGGAAGCAGATTGAAGACCTTATTTGCTTCCAAGGGCTTATGTCTTCTCCTCCCATGGGTACCAGGGCAAGAACAACCCCTCTTCTCCATCTAGCTGTGATTGGAAGAGGGCCCTGGGAGTCCTTTCCTGTCAATGGGGGCAGCCCTTGTTTAGGAACAGGTCAGTGTTTCAGGGACATGAACAAAGAAGGGTATGGGCAGTGTGGGTGGTGTAGAGAGAGTGGGGGCTGGCCAACCTGACACAGCAAGGGCTTCACTTTCAAGATATACCTGCCACCGTGGAGCAGACTCAAGGGGCCTGCACACTGCTGTCCCTCCATCTACCTGAAAGATTTTTCCAATGAGATTTCTCAGAAAAAGTAAAAAGTGCATATAATTACAAATTCCCACCATACTAAAAGACATAGAGTGAAAAAGTCTCCCTCTCACTCCATGCCCTCATCCCTTTCTCCAGAAGTTACCAGTCTTACCAGGCAGGCTATGTGCATCTTCCCAGAAAGATCAGAGATTTCCCTTGAAAATGTTCTATTTTTTCTTTTGGATTAGCTTGAGTCTTAACTTTAGTGACTCCTCTTTTCTGACCTCAAGTTCAACCATGCAAAAGTAGAGAAAATGGTATAATGAGCCTCCATGTACCCACTAACCAGCTTCAATAATTTTCAACATTTGGCCAATGTTATTTTTATCTAACCTTGTAATTGTGTGGAGGAGGAAAAATTGCAGGCATCATGACATTTCATCTATACATATTTTTCAGGATCTCTAACTGATAAAGACCCTTTAAAAACATAATCATCATGCTATTATCATACTTAACAAATACAACAAAGTCCTTAGTATCATCTAATCCTCACTGGCTGATTCTGAATCCCACTGATCTACAAACTGCCTGCAACTTACCCTGCCTGGATTTCTAATATGGACATCTGGCTTAGTCTGAGAAGTACAGAAGGTTGGAGACTTGGACCATAGCAGCCTAAGGTCTTTCCATCCTCCCCCTGGCTGTTCTTGCTGTTTGAACACCCTTTTGGAGCAGAACAATCTTCTGGGCAACTTCCAGGAATGAGAGTCTGGAGAGAGGCATTCTCTAGAGATGCCTCTGTCTTCTACTTGCAGGATGGCATTTGGAAAGCTTTCTCTGTACTGCATCAGTAAAAGGGAACAGATACCATTGGTTCTTAGCAATTAGGTGAGTATTTGACAGCCAAGGATAGTAGTAGTATATTTGCTGCACTCAGAGATCATATCAAACATGCAGTCTCTTTGCAGGGACCACTGTGCCAAAGCCGGCTAAGTTTTTGTGTTGGTAGAGGTGGGTTATATGGATAATTGATTTCTCCATTTGCTAGTAGCTATTTGGGACCCCGCCCCCAGGCACTCCTGAGTTTATTCATCTGATTATTTTGGCTTCCAGACTACCTTTCACTCCATCCCCAAGCCATCAGCATCTCCACAATCCACAATCAATACATCCCCTGCTCTCATTCATTCTTGCACTAATCCCTGAATCTTCAGGAGGGGAAGAATTCTCTCCTTTCCCCCCTCACTCCATGCCAGCTCAAAGTATGTGACATTTCTGGCCTTCAGCCCACAGTTCTGTTGGCCAAAAAGTCATGGCCAAGCCAATCGGCATGAAGTTGGGTGTGGAAAGTTCTAGTCACAAGTACATAGGACATAATATATTGCCTGCTAACAAGCCAGACTTCTGTGCCAGGGCTAGAAAGGCTGTAAGAAGCAGCCACTTGCCTTCCTAAATTTTGTCTGGAAGAACATTATCTTGGGAGAGGAGAAGCAGAGCCTCAGCTCCAGAAGCCTAAATGATAGCAGGTAACCCCAGATTTTCACTGGAATTCTGCCTTCTCTGTTCCTCTTTACAGTCTTTTCTGTGGACATGGTGGGAGATATGGACTGCCACATTGGGCACTTGAGCCCTTGCTTAGTTTCCTGGGAGAAATTCACTGGCCTTTGCTTTCATTGGAATGCTTTTCAGTGTTCAATCTATTCAATGTACTAAATAAAACCCACTTGCCCAGTGGCCTTTAAGAATCTGGTACGATGGGATCACTCCACAGAGAGTGGAAGTAATATCAAAGTATTTTGGAATTATTTGCAAGAAAGATGCACAACCAAAGCAAGTTATGATTGATGGGGCTCAGATCCTCTGAGATACCATCAGAATTTCATGAAACAAACTGTTTACTAGTTTCATACAATCCTGCATTGTTCCCCACAAGCACCCAGTGCAGACAGCAGGCTGCTACCAAAAAGGCTGGCAGTGCCCTCTTGAGGAATCCCTGGGCACTGCCAGGGACCCAGCGGGACTTGAGAACTTTTGCCAGGAACCAATAGAAGCAGAACTGAAGAAATAGGTGGGAGTAGGTAGGTAAAAAAAACAAAAACAAAAACAAAACCTTGGGAACTTGGAAAGAAACCCTATAAAGTCTGTGGGGGAAGGCTCAAGAGACAGGTGCTAAAGCACAGTGTCAAGACATACGGAGTGACTACAACATACTAGATCCTAGGGAGCTGGAACCTTAAGGCACTGGGTACTGTGAGCATGACCAGGCTGAGCCCCTTTCCCATCCTTGGACCTAAAAACAAGGTGGAGACAGGAAGACATAGTCCATCAAAGAGTGTGGAGAGAGAAAAAGAGAGAGAGACAGGCAGTCAAACAGCAGAGATGGAGAGATTAAGACTTGGGGAAAGGACAGAATGCTAAAGTAAAGTGCTAGAGATGAAGGAAAAGAGAAGAAAAATGTGGTTGAAAAATTGATGTTTGTGAGTTTACTGGGAACAAATCTTTTCTTCCAAGTAGCCTAACATTCCCCAGAGCTGCTGCTGAAAGTTCAAGGGCAGATTTGTAAGGAGGCTCAGCCTGAGCAATTTCCCCTGCATGCAGAGCTGTCTTTTCTATCTGAGCCATGAAAAACCATCTCTCTCATTGCCTAAATCAGAATCCCAAAGTTTGGACTCAGTTCCTTCTGCCATCTGAGGAGCTGAGGGCACACATCTGGTGACTTCTTGCTTTTGGTCCTCCCTCTCTTCCAAGGCTATTCTGATAATGATCATCCAGAAGTTAATTGTTGGCAAAATCCTACAACCCAGCTTCCTCAACAGGCAGAGTCTATGACTGGAGAGCAGGTATAGCGAGGTCAGGGGTCCTGGGAGCTTCTACCATCAGTCATGTGGTCTTATTCTAGTCTGATCTACAAAACTGCCACTATATACTTCTGCAAAAGAGGCATTTCCAAGGACCCTTTCTCTTTGCGGTGGGATTCAGGACCTGGGTGAAGCCACAGGGGCATCTATAGAAGACTCAACCACTTCCTAATAGCAATGCCCAAGCCAAAAACATGGTCCAAGGTCACAGCCCAAAGAGAAAACTGTAAGATTCAATCTTGCCTCTCTCCCCTCCCCAGGATGATTGTAGGCTCTGTTCAGTATCTCCTTCTTCTCCTCTCTATCCCCAAGGCAAAGCTATAGGGAAATTTTGATGGTGATGAGGAAGGGGTCATATCTTCTTCCCCAGAGTCTTCCAACAAATACTCCTTAAATTATATGCCAACCAGTTTCCTTATAGGCTACCTGTGGGAGAATATGGCCCTCAGGATCAGGAGAATGGTGTTCCTCTGAGGCACCTGAAGGGAAGGGAACTCAAACAAGGAGCCTACATAGACACTGGTTAAGATTCACCTCTTCTAGAAAACCTTCCCTGGCTAATCCCACCTAATATTAGGCACTCAAATATCTTCACAGTCTTTAGAAACATGTATTATTGTCAGGGCAGATTTCATATATTGTTCCCCTGTTTTTGCTTCTTTGGCCATTTTTTTCTTAGTGTTTTTTTTTTCTCTGAGGCAAGCACTTTAATTCTTTTCCCCTTCTCTCCACCTTCATTGACAGCTGCTGCCTCACCCCAACTTGCTCTCTGCCTCTCACCAGCCTGGCCTTAGCTCTTTTATGACACTACAGTCTCAGGATGGGATATTGACTACCTGATTCCCAGATTGTGTTAGTGATTTGTCTCAAAGTCAATTAACCTCCTTGGAAATCACCCACATCCCTAAATGACCTCTTTACTTTATTCTGTGAACATGCATAGGTCTTGTCTTCTCTCTGGGTTTCTGTTATTCTATCTATACAATTTTTACAATTATAGCCTCCCCCAGCGTGGTCAAAATCTGTTTATGGAATCAACAGCTTGTGTTTTGTCCTCATTCAGTTGAAACCAAGAAAGATTTGGAAGGAATTATTTTAAAAGACAATTTTTTTCTTCTCTATTGTGATTCTATTGCTGGGTAGGGTGAGGGATGCTTCTTTCCCAAGAAGTAGGGAGAGGAGAAATGTGGACAGGGCCAAGAGAAGCTAAGAGTGAGGGGTGGGGTTGGGGCAGAGTTGGAAGGACTCTGGGAATAACAGCTAGGTTTCTGACCCTGACCCTCTGGCCAGGGCTACGACTTCCATGGCTTCTGACACTTGTGCTGTCATATCCCATACCAAATAGACCCAAGCATCAGTTGGAGGCTTCCAAGACCTCTTTTTTATTTTTACTCCAAACCACATTTCCAGATGTCTCTGCAGCAAAGTGAAATTCCACACAGACAAGGCTTAGAGAAAAGGAGAAAAACAGAAAATGAAACAATTTTCAGTTAAAAGCAGAAAAAGAAGATGAAGCCCTTAGAGAAGGGAGTATCCCTAAGGAGGTGGGGACAAGGGGAGGAGAAGGGGAGGAGGAGAGGAGGAGGAAAGCAGGCCTGTCTCTTTAAGGGGGTTGGCTGTCAATCAGAAAGCCCTTTTCATTGCAGGAGAAGAGGACAAAGATACTCAGAGAGAAAAAGTAGAGGACCGAAGAAGGAGACTGGAGAGACCAGGATCCTTCCAGCTGAACAAAGTCAGCCGCAAAGCAGACTAGCCAGCTGGCTACAATTGGAGTCAGAGTTCCAAAGATATGGGTGAGTTTCAAAGACTTTAGCATGGAAGATTCAAACAGGCACAGAAATTTGCAAGAGAATTTCCAACTCTAGGGCTTGGGGTTTCCAATGGTTTCAATGAGTTGTGTTTTTGGCACTTGTTTTGTTTAATTCTTTAGCACTCAATTAGGTTAACCCTTTCTCTGCTGTACTGAGAATGTAGCTTTATTGCCAAAGAACTCCAGCAGCACGTGGAGAGTACCATAGGTCCTTGGAGAGAGTGCCCAGAGGGTTGGATGTGGTCATGTGTCCTCCTACCCCCTCACTTCTCTCTACCTTCTCTTTTCCCCTGTTCTCAGGCCCTGATAATGGCTAGGTCAGCTGACAACCCTGGTTCTTCTGGAGACAAATGAGTGTTGGCTAGCCCTCAGATGTATAAAATAACTGCTTGCTTGATAAAAAATTTGGACCCTGTTTAGCATCAGAAGGAAATTGGGGAATTGGGCAAGATGGAACTCAGGCTTGGCTATGGGTGAGAAGGCCAATCTCAGGTCCAGGAAATGAAAATAAAGGCCTGCCTCAGTGGCTTTACCATGGGGAGTCAATATGGGTAGCATATGTGTACGTGCATGCAAACGCACACATACATATATGGGTGACCATATCTATCAAAAATCACAGACTTAGCCTTTCAAAGGACATGATTCAGACTCTAAATTCCTCCTATGACAAGGAAGCTGCTGGGACATTAGCACTCTTACTGACTTGGTTGAGTACTGAAGGCTTCTCCAGGTTCTATGAACAAAGACAGAAGCTATAAGGTCTGGTCTTTGGTAGCGTCTACTTAGAGTAAGATATACAGAGCACAAGGATCTTTATCCACACAGGATGCCATGGAGACATGTAGACAACACTCACATTTGGCAAAAGAAGAATAGCAGCTTGAATGCATCCTAAATGAAGTGAGAATTAATTGTCCTATGTATTCACCATCATATGTAGTACCCAGAAAACTCCAGCAACATCCATGGAGAAAGGTTTTTGATTATATTAAGCTGGTGTCAGCCTTTAGGTTGTTTCATCCTGAGGGAGATCTTTGAAGCATGTGTTTTGCATGGAAAATTAAGAGAGGAGGGCACTGGATTAGAATCAACACAACCAGGTTCAAATCCCAGATCTGCCACTTATGAACTTCATGACCTTGGGTAGGTCACAGTGAATTATCACTTTATCATATGGAAAACGGGGATAAAAATAATTGCTTTGTCTACTTTCAGGGTTGTAAAAATCAAGTAATAATGATGTGGATGTAAAAATGGGAAACCTCTATAACAATTTTAGATAATGATAATACCAATCATTATACAATAACACATGTATAAGCTGACTCTTACTCTTTCCAAAGTGGTTTGGGCTTTCTTTGTGTATATTTTGTGCACTTGGGTAAAAATCATTTGACCGAGTGTGGCCAGGTGAGAGGTGAATGTTAGAGGAACTAAGTTCCTACGCTTGGTGACATCAGGAACCCTATGTAATGTCAGGGCAGCTGATTAAGTAGATTGTGAATTTAAAAAAATGGAGAGGGAGTAGAGAACGATGCTAAATATTACTTCCTCAGGGGATGAAAGCTGTGAGGAAAAGGCAGGAACAAATGAGGTGACCACAGGGACAGTTCCCTGTTATGGAGGCTGGATGATTGCTTCCAGGGGAATCTCCAAGGGAGATTGCCACAGATAAGGGCACAGTTGAGATTGTATATTGGATCCCAGATTTTGGAGGTGGACAATTTTTGGGCCAGGTGCACATGACAGTGTAGTCATTGAGTTTTCAATTATTTGGTAACAAAGTATCTTAAGTACTTTGTAAATAATAGAACATATCTAACAAGGAGTACACTCCAAACCTGGAGCACATGGCTGTTTAACGATTGTAGTAGGCAAATTATATCATGGAATCTGGGATTGGAAGGAACTTTAGAAGCTGCCTCAGCCAATTCTCAAGGCAAAATTCTTTTCTATAGCAGCCAATTAAATGTTGCTATGGCCTCTCCTTAATTACCCCCAGAAACAGAGAGCTCACTACCTCAACCACATAGAATCCTGTAGGATGGGAAGCAGAGAGGAACACTGAATTCAGTATTGTCTATATAAAAGGTTTATGGGGGAAATGATAATTCATTAAACCTTGTCCTGACTTGGGAAGAGGATGTTCCAAATGAGCGTTTGGGATAACAATGGAACTGAAAAAGAGTTAAAGAGCAGTATCTGATTATTCTCTGCTCAGTAACACAATGCCATTACTGAACAGCAAAACATTGGATCCTGCAAGCCTGTTGTCTGAGAACAGTGGCTGTTACCCTGGTAACCAGACTGTGATGCTTCCCTCTAAAGGTGGCTATTTGCTGAGCAGTGTAGTTTTGTCTGGTATGGACTAAGTGAGGGTAGCCCAGAAAAGAAAGAAGTGTGGATACAAAGCAGGGGTCCAGTTTTACAAAATTTTGGCAGACTAACTGAATCCCACCAGGATGGCAAGAATGCCACAAGAATGCCAAGAGCAGAAAATGCCACAAGAATACCAGATCCAAAACAGCATACTCACTCTTCCTAGAGACAATGACTAAAATGATTTTGACAGCCTTCCCCACCCCATTCCCCACCTTGGCCCTGCAGAGCCAGAGAAACTCTTAGAGAGCCAGGCAGACTGAAATGCCTGCTCTGCTTAGAGGAGCTTTTGCCCTGGCTCTGGGCTATGAAACCTGGAAGTTTACTCAAGAGCTTGATTACTAGAACTACTCTGTCAAAACTATGTGAGTAGTAATAAGGTCTAAGAACCCCTGAGAGATGGGTGGGAAGGGACATATAGTGTTTAAATCCATCAAAGCACTGGCACCCAGCCAGTGGCATCTTTTTCCCTCGTTGCCTTTTTGTGTGTTATATTGAAGCCCTGAAAACCATCCCCAAGGTGTAGTTTTTGGTCTTTAAAGAAAGCAACTGTAGAAATGCCCTCCTTGCCTACAGAACTTCAGATCTAGAGAAGATCAAGTCAGGGCAGTGGCACGATCAGATAAGGTCACGTCAGCATGGAAGGGAAACAGAGTAGGTTTTCCTTTCTTTCCCATTGTTAGGGCCTCCCGAGTGCCAAACTTACCTCAAACACTCTGCAAGTACTGATTAATTAATTCCTCCTTGGTTATTTGAAAATGGTCCTAAGAGTGATCTCAGCTCTGTACTTGCCTCTGAGCTCTCTGCTAGGCAGAGCTCTGGAAAAGAATCAGTGACATCCCAAGGAAGAGAACAAGGTTTCCCAGATCAGCTTCACACTGCAAACAAGGAGAGAGAAGGAAATGGTAAGAGAGTGACCTAAGGAAGAAGGTATAGAAAATATTGTCTCTTAGCTTATTGTCAGGTGCTTCTCTTTTACCTCTGCATAATTGGGCAAGATAAAGACAATATGTCAGGGATAGAGTTTAATAATCAAGGTTCTATTCAAACCTCTCCATGTTTGGGTATATATTGGCATCTGTGTGTGTGTGTGTGTGTGTGTGTGTGTTTGGGGTGAAGTGGGGAGTATAGGAAACAAGTTGGCCCAAATGCTGTTGTTATAGTAATAATAATATCAGTACAACGAATAGGCTGAGATTCCTTTTCATTTAAATTTATCCATAGGACTTGACTATCCATCAGGCTTGGATTCCCATGTCCTAGTGGCTGCAGGGCCCCTTTCCACCACTTGAATGTGGTATAAGTGCTGATTTCACAGAGAGGACAATATTACAGGCAGGGCTTTGTCTGACCAGAATAAGGCCAGAAGCAAAAGTCTTTGTCTCTGGTACCTCCTGATGATTGTTGTTTTACTCCTAGAACCCACCCACTGATCCCCATCTATCCCCAGTACCAGTCACGGTTGCTTTAGCATCTTGGCCCTGTCAACTGGTATAGGCCCCAATCAAGGAGGCCTCTGTTCATGGAGTGAGGTTAAGGGGTGGATTCTGGGAGGAGGGTAAGACTGTAGTGCAGATTAGAGACTTAGGGAGATGGGGCCAGTTTTTCACTCAATGAGCCTGCCTGTTGTTTAGCTCTATTGTATAGGGTTCTTCTATCTCATCCTTTGTCAGCTGGATTCAAGGGACAGGCTGGGAATTGTGCAAGGCACAATTAGTCTCTTTCTACCATCTCTTTTGATGAAAGCCCTTCCTCTCCTCCCTTTGATAAGTTCCCAGATTCACACTGAATTTCCATCATGGAGCTGGTCCTTAAGGCATTCCCAGGGCATGGGAAAGGAGGGAGGGCTTGAGAGCTCTTGGCTCCTGCTTAAAGAGACAGCATCAGGATCAACATAGTGCCTTGGATGGACAGGGATCTGGATAAGACTAACAATGGTCCTGTTGATCTTTGTCAGATTTCTGTGAAGAGCATTGGTCAGAAGGGCTTGAAGTTCTTTTTTTTTTTTTTTTAGGGCTTGAAGTTCTATCACAAATTGATTAGACTCATTTTGGAAGTGTGCAGATGAATCTAGCCAACACTGAGTATTTCCCCTTTGCTTACTTTTGCCCACAGGACTTGGTCATATATATATATTTTGGTCATATACATTTTAACATAAGTTATAGGTAGCTTTGGTTGGTCTTTGATTCACAGACATAAGTTTGTTCTCCCCAACAAGACTGAAAGGTCATTGAAGAAAGGAATTTGGCATTATAATTCCCTTTTGTTTCTCATAGTGCCCAGCTTACTACAAATATGCTTAATAATTGTACTGAGTCAGGGGCACCTGGGTGGCTCAGTGGTTGAGCATCTGCCTTTGGCTCAGATCGTGATCCCAGGGTCCTGGGATTGAGTCCCACATTGGGTTCCCCACAAGGAGCCTGCTTCTCCCTCGGCCTATGTCTCTGCCTCTCTCTCTGTGTCACTCATGAATAAATAAATAAAATCTCAAAAAAATAATTGCACTGAATCCACATCAAAATAAATGAAAGGAAAACACTGGAAAGGGTTATTATTTTTCTCTATGACCTCTCATCCAAGTCAGGCAGTTTAATCCAATTGAATTGCATTGGGTAATATTATTACTATGTAGTTCTTTCATGCCAACTCTACCATGTGACTATTGTACTTAGCCTGGAAATGTGAGCATGTCTCTTGAAAGAGCCAAAGAAGTCCACTATTCCTCACAGCCTTCCTGAATCAGACCAATACCCTTTCAACCATGAAGGGTGCTGAAATGGAGAGTTTGTATCTTTAAGCTATGGTTCACACATTCTCAAGGACATTTCTTGGGCTGTGAAAAATCAAAGTGGGCCCAATGGACTTTTCTCAGAATGTTTTAATTGTCAACTACTTTGATGAAGACACTGTTTTTTATAAATTTATTTTTTATTGGTGTTCAATTTGCCAACATATAGAATAACACCAAGACACTTTTTTTTCATGTTCTGAGGTTTTCCCAGTTGGAATTCAAAAGTTGATTTTTTGCTTAGTCAGACTGACAGATTCTTCACTTCTGCTGAATTTAAATACCCCCCAGAACCAACATTTCATTTATGAAGAGATATACATGTAATGTGTATACTGATATTGAACTATGTAGAGCTCCAGAATGATTTATCCGGGGCCATTTATTTTCAACTCCATGTTAAAGACTCATTAAAACCTATGTCTTTCTTGTCCCTTGCTTTGAGTGGCAGTGCAGCAGAAAGGGGTACTAAATTATTTGAGGCCTAAGAAAATAGAGTAAAAATGCATGTAAAAAGAAAACATATCAGTTGATAATCCAGAGTTGCTTCCAAGGCCTAGCCCTTTATCACCCAGTAAGGACACTACATATGACACTCTCTAGTTATTTGGATGATGATCAAGGGATCAGATACACTAAAGAGGATTTTTCCTTATCTTTACAACCCTGGAGAGGACATCAGCTAAAACTTATAGTGGAATTCCCTGTTTGGCTAGCAAGAGTTCAAGTTCCTTCATCCCTGATCACACCTGAGCCATTTAGCTCTTCCCAGGGTGAAAAAGCTGGGGTAAGTGGCACAGGACGGTCACTTGCTAGGATGGATGGCTGTCCTTACTCTGGGCTAAATAAACAGTTCTGCCATTGTTCCCTGGGTCTGACCCCCTCCCCACCCCCAGGCCTGCAGGCCCCTGCAGAATACCAATGAGGCTCCTGGGATCTCAGGGAAAAACAAGCCTTCTTTGTGCAGCAGAGCTATGGAGGTCTCTGACCAAGCCCTGACCCTGTGCTGGGGAGAGAGGGAACAGAGGGGTCACTGACCTTCTCCTCCCCCCACCCTCAGGCTTCAGAAACCTTCTTTACTAGAAGACTTTAAGAGTTTGGGGGTAGGGAAAAGTTGGATAGACAGAGTAGGAAAATGGCAGCACTGTTTATTTCCAAGCTCCTTTTAACTTACAGGATGCATCTCATATCTTAACCTGTGAGAAAGAGGAAGATCAATTTCTGGAATGTTTCCTGAGAACAATAATCAATTTCAACTGCTGTGTTTTTCCTTCTAGTATATACATGTGTGCATGTACACATTTGCATGCTTGCATGTATGCGCATGCATACACACATACACACACACTATGCACTGTGGACCAGCTCTGATGAAGCACCCTTACTAAGCACTAGTGCAAAGTTCATACTAAGTAAACTCTGCCTCCCCTACAGCAGCATAGCTACAAATGGATTACTTTCCATAGAGGGCAAATTATCTGACAGCAGTTCTTCAGTTCTTGGAAAAGGATGAAAATTCAGTTCTGCTGCAAATATTAGCTATTTACTCTGCTTGCCTTGGGCTTCTGAACCCCATGTCTGGTGTCACATACCAGAATCCTTGAGCAAGAGGCTCTTTGAGGACCAAAGAAGGGCTTGTCATTTTAGGGGATGATGGGTAATAGAATTCAGTCATTCTGTGACTCTGAAAACAGTGATGAATGCTTCTACCTCAACTTTTCCTTCGTAGAGATACTCTGGCCCTTCAAGATCTGTTCACATTGCATCAGCCACACAAATCAACAGATGTTTAAGCACACAGGGCTAAAAAGAAACTGTACTGGTATTAAGAGGGTCAGGCAAAGGACTCCCCTAGTCTTTGCTACTGTGGCATGGACAAGTGAGCTTTGGATAAAAATTCAAACCTAGAAATTAGTACAGTTTGCTTTCTTTTTATAAAGAGTTCCAACATGCTTTTCCAAATGCAACTTTTCAATAGCCACACTGTGGAAGGAGCCTCGGTGTCCATCGAAAGATGAATGGATAAAAAAGATGTGGTTTATGTATACAATGGAATATTACTCAGCCATTAGAAATGACAAATACCCACCATTTGGTTCGATGTGGATGGAACTGAAGGGTATTATGCTGAGTGAAATATGACAATCGGAGAAGGACAAACATTATATGGTCTCATTCATTTGGGGAATATAAAAAATAGTGAAAGGGAATAAAGGGGAAAGGAGAAAAAAATAAGTGGGATATATCAGGAAGGGAGACAGAACATCAAAGACTCCTAACTCTGGGAAACGAACTAGGGGTGGTGGAAGGGGAGGTGGGCGGGGGGTGGGGGTGACTGGGTGATGGGCACTGAGGTGGGCACTTGACGGGATGAGCACTGGGTTATATATGTTGACAAATTGAACACCAATAAAAAATAAATTTATAAAAAAACAAAAGCAACTTCTCAGCACATCAGCTGTATATGTGCATATAATTAATATATATATTATATATAAAAATATTTCACATATATGATACATGAATTGATGAATAAAATCAGCACGCACACACACATTTACACACACAATATATATGCATATATATTTGGGATCTGGCCAAGTGGCCTGAGGAAGCCACCCTTTCCTCATCTAGTCAGCCATCTACTTGACATTTGTTAAGTTTTGCTCCATGTGGCACTTACAACATGAGGCTGGTACTTGGGGCACAGCTGTTCTTAGAATCTATGACTTCTTGTGTGCCTTTCCTGTTTCTCAGCAGCACTGGCATGGGGCCGGGGGTAACAGGTCTTGATATCTCAGAGACCCTTAGCACTTTGAGACATCTGTGTTCCCAGGCTCTGGTGTGTTTTTGTCATGCCAGAAAGATGTTTCATGCTTTGCTGACTTTGTATAGAGTCTTTCTGTATCTGTTTTGACAGAACTCCAGTAAAAACCCATGGGTGCAGACATTGGCCAAGCTGCAATATAGGGGCACAAATCAGCCATACAAAGTGTTATAAAATCATTAAGCTTGCATTTTTATTACTGTGAATAATAGTCACCCTCCCATTACCATCTCCTGCTGTCTACCAGTTTCCTCCTTCACTGTGGACTGCTCTCCATATAATATTCTGCATGAAAAAGAAGCAAGCATTCCATGCAACAAATATACACAATGTTCAGGAATACCCAGGAGCATGCAATTTTCAAAGTTTCCCCCACCTGGAGTGCTCTCCAAGGCTCAAATCCTGTCTGACAATACCAGTATCTCTATCCTGCATCCATCCCTTTGTGGAATTTTTATTGCATTTAACTTCTGTAACCACTTATTTGTCTGCCTGAAATCATTAGTTAAAAATATTAGGTCTACCTAGCTCATTCTTCTCAGTAAACAAAAGATTCACATAAGGCAGTCTATGTCTTTTATGTTTTCATATCTCTCATCATACCTAGCACAATGCTGGGCATATAGTAAATACTCCATAAGAGCTGATAAATGACTAAAACAAACAAATCAGAATAAGAAAGGAGAGGATGATTGCATCATCTCCCTAGCTTGCTACTTTGATGACTGATTAAAAAAAATACATTCTGGGAATTAAAAGTAAGGACTTATTTTTAAGAATGGAACAAAGTAATGGTTTTTGGGTCAATCTCACATTCCAGAAGCCTAAAGTTGGAGACTCTCCTGCTTTGGGACTCAGGGGTGACTACTCCATCTGTGCACATGAGCACAGGGCTTGATTGGTTCCACAGAGAGGTATGAGTGGCATGAGCTACTTATGGAACATCCCTGACTTTTTCTCTTCTTCTTCCCCAGGCTTGTTAGAGTGCTGTGCAAGATGTCTCGTAGGGGCCCCCTTTGCTTCCCTGGTGGCCACTGGATTATGTTTCTTTGGGGTGGCACTGTTCTGTGGCTGTGGACATGAAGCATTAACTGGCACAGAAAAGCTAATTGAGACCTATTTCTCCAAAAACTACCAGGACTATGAGTATCTCATCAATGTGTAAGTACCTGTTATCCTACCCCTATCCTATCCTCTCTTTTTTTCTCTCTCCCTGAAAACATATAGAACTCATTAGTACCTTAGTGATTAGCAGGGGATTAAATGTGGAGCCAGACAGGATTCTTGAGTCTCCCCTCTGTTTGCAGATTTCACTTATGCCCCATCTGAGGTCCTGAATGAGGGGAAAGTGCCAAAATCAGAAAGGGGAGATCTATCTGCCTGCCAGCCCACTTCTCACTGCCTGCCTCCCACTGCACTTACTTAGTACCACATGTTCTAACTTCTGCCCATAGGGTAACATTGACTGAGTTGGAGCCTCTGCAGTGATAGGTACGGAGAATTCAAGGAAGGTACAATGACTAGACAGATTGGGGCTGCTGCTCTTGGTTTGACATACCATTTGAGTCTGCTCAGCCTCCATACTGAGACTTTTGTGTTCCTAGCACATTAGACCCCTATTCCTTCATCCCTCTTCCTCCTGGTCTAGCTTCTTTCTTCTTTCTTCTCTGAGGGAACATCTCTGAGGGGTCAGGCCAAGGAGAATAGGACCTCAGTTCTTTAGGTCACAGGGTAAGCAAGGAGTGGAGGAACCTAGCGATTCCTCTAAAGAATCCCTAGCCTCATTTGGGTGCTCACTCAAGTGTCCACCTTACTTATGCAGGAAGGGAACTGTCCTCAATTAGTATGATTTCCTGATATCTTTTGTTTATCTGTTAATGCAGGATCCATGCCTTCCAGTATGTCATCTATGGAACTGCCTCTTTCTTCTTCCTTTATGGGGCCCTCCTGCTGGCTGAGGGCTTCTACACCACCGGTGCAGTCAGGCAGATCTTTGGCGACTACAAGACCACCATCTGCGGCAAGGGCCTGAGCGCAACGGTAACAGGGGGCCAGAAGGGGAGGGGTTCCAGAGGCCAACATCAAGCTCATTCTTTGGAGCGGGTGTGTCATTGTTTGGGAAAATGGCTAGGACATCCCGACAAGGTGATCATCCTCAGGATTTTGTGGCAATAACAAGGGGTGGGGGACAATTGGGCGTGAGTCTGTGGCCTCATCCCCACCCAAGGCTGGGTCCTCTCTAGGGGCCTGGCTTTTGAGTGAGGAAGTGATGGCTACAGCCGAACGAGAAGGTCAGGAAGAACGTGGTGCCCAGCTGGCTTAGCCTCACCTTTCAAAAGTTCCCTAGAAAATTTCATCTCAAAAAATTAAAAGCATAAGTTTTGTGAACACTTCATAAAATCAGACTATTTCTAAGCCATCTGTTGGTATTCCTTTACTTTTCTCTTAACAAGGACCACAGCAAAATTAGATTTGACCTCCTAAGAGCCTAAATGCTACTCATGGGATTGAAATGCAGGCACCTGATCTGAGAGGGAGGGTAGATCATGGAGATTAAGTAATTCTGCTCCAAGGTGGAATTCACAATATTCTGGGATTCTGCACTGTTGGAGGTCCCAGAGGAAACTAGCATGGATCTACATATTTAATGCTTCATCTTTGTCTGAGGGTTATCCATGCTTCTGGTGAGGCACACATTGCTTTTCAGTCTCTAGAGTTAAGATCTTTTGGGGATTGAATATCTGTGGGTTATGGTGATATTTTTTGTGGCCAGCAGTTGGCTTAGAATGGTTTTGGGATCTGAAATTTAAACCTCCTATTGGCTTTGCTCAGTGACTGTCCCCTATGCCAAGGAACATTTTCTAAGCTCAGCATAAGGCAAGAAATGGCACGACTTTCTTTCAAGATCTGTTTTGATTTCTTTACATCTTATCTGCCCAAAACAAAATCTCCTGAAGCCTCTCTAACCCAGGGATCCTCCTCACTCCAACCCCCACCCATTCCCCCCACCCTCCATCACACTTGGGGCCAGTTTTCTAGTAGATACTGCCAATGACATTTGGCAGTGGTGCCCTAATTACTAATTTCATTTGGTGGAGATCCCTGGAACCTGGTTTCATATCTGGCACACACCACTCCAGGATCTCCCAGTTTGTGTTTCAATGTCTACAGGCCGATGCTGATTTCTAACCACTCCATGTCAATTGTTTTAGTTTGTGGGCATCACCTATGCCTTGACCATTGTGTGGCTCCTGGTGTTTGCCTGCTCTGCTGTGCCTGTGTACATTTACTTCAATACCTGGACCACCTGCCAGTCAATTGCCTTCCCCAGCAAGACTTCTGCCAGTATAGGCAGTCTCTGTGCTGATGCCAGAATGTATGGTGAGTTAGGGTATTGGGGCCTTACCTTCCCTACCTTCTATGAAAGCACTATATATTTGTTTCTTAGGATGACAAGGGTGATAACTATAGAGAAAAATATTATGGATGCTTGGATCTTACTTTGTTAATCCTTCCCCACTGAAATTGGAGAGATTTCTTCCCTTGGTATGGAACTTCTCTTGGAAGTGGTAGGAGTTTTCTTGGCTGTTCACACTGCTCTAGCCTGGTTGAGAAGCAGTACATTTCAATAACAAACACAAGATTACACAACTGTTCAGTTCCTCCTCCTCCTCCTCCTCCACTTCCTCCTCCTCCTCCTCCACTTCCTCCTCCTCCTCCTCCTCTTGCTTCTTCTTCTTTGCAAATCTTTACAAAAGAGGATCCTGATTGTTGGTAGGATCCCACTTTTCAGCCAAGATGATTAAAGATGGAAGAAGGGCTCTCAAAGAAAATCTCCATGGAGCCCACAACTTCTTGAAGCTCACCCTGGTTAACTTGTATGTCTTACTCAGGTGTTCTCCCATGGAATGCTTTCCCTGGCAAAGTGTGTGGCTCCAACCTTCTGTCCATCTGCAAAACAGCTGAGGTGAGTGGGTCATTTGAGTTCTTCTACAATGGAATGGCTAGTACCATACAAAGTCCTACCCATGGCCTTTAATTTTAAAAATCAGAGTTGTTTTTTTATGTGTTTTTATTTTTTGCTGGATTTTGAGCATAGATGTTAAAACATCTATTTTCCCTGGAGCTGCATAGAAAGCCTTCCATTCCAAGACTTCCTTCTTTAAAGGGAAAATTTGTAGGATTAGGTAAAGAAAGAGCTTAATGACAAAATCCCCTAAATGAAAAAAGTTATTCTTTTAGTTAAAAACCTCATCAAGAAAATGATTTGTGTGTAGAAACACTCATAGGTTTTACAAAACACTTTCAGTTTGGAATCTCTCCATGTCTAATGAGAAGCAAAACAAAAAGTACACTTGAAAGAGGAAAATACTATATTTGGGAATGGATGTCATGTACACATGAGGCAGGGGAATAAGAGTAAATCCTGAGGAAGAAGGCAGTAACTTTAAACATTTAAAACTTTAAACTGTGACTTTAAACTTGGGGATCCTGGGTACAACCATAGGGAACCAGTTGATTAGAAATATTTTATGAGTGCTTTATGAGTAGCCTGTGTTCTGGGTGCTATGGGGCTAGGTGCTGTGACATACAGGAGCAGGAGGCCTACACTCAGGGAAGTGACAGTTTAAAGAGGCAGAATTAACACAGAAAGATATCAACACATTGAGAAAGCTGCATGCATGATCTATAGCAGAGCATATTTTTGCAGTTGCAAGAAACTCTTCTCCCTATTGCATTTTTTTTTACAGTTCCAAATGACGTTCCACCTGTTTATTGCTGCATTTGTGGGGGCTGCAGCCACACTGGTTTCCCTGGTGAGTTGTCTCAATGATATTGGCAAATAAATGGTCCTGGGATAGCTTGGGTACAGCTATGCTGAAAAGCAAAAAGAAAGATTCCTAACCTTGCTGTGCTGGAGAGAAGCACCTGGGAAGAGACAACAAAATGTAGACTGTGAACTGCTACTTTGGGTTGGCAAGGCAGAAAAACTTCAGGAATTAGACAGTAACAAGAAAAGTAGTGTGAAAAAAGAGAAGGTGAGAGATTAATAGTCAGACATGAGAATACTTAGCATTTGCAGAGCATGTAATATTGCCAAGTGCTTTGCAGTCATAAATTGCGGTTAATTCTCAACACATCCTGGCCAGATGAGTGACGGGAACAACGAAACATGACTAAATGTGATTTGCCAAAGCCTGGAATTCTATATGCTATCAATATGAATCCACCTTGAGCACTCTCCAGGGGATTTACTTACTCTCCTAGAACACTAGGAGGACCTTCTAGCATTATTAGAACTGTTATCACTACAAGTGATGCTATGCTCCAGGTCCTGCTGACCCATGTTACAGTGCAGTCAGTGGGGGGTACATTCATTGTTCAGATTAAAGACCTAGGGCACTGAAGGGTGAAGGAATTTATCTGTAGTCATTAAATCAGTAGTGATAAGGATAAGCTCGCAGAACTCATGGCCCCTACTGCTGAGGCATTTATACAAACTTGAGCTGTTCTTCATTCAGTAAAATAAATTGATGCATTCAGCAGAGAGGGCTGTGATGCACATTGTGGCTGTGTGTCTGCAGCAAGCAGCTTGTGGATAACTCAGGTCACTCAGACATGTGGATAGGATGATGGCAGAGCCCATGCATTGATCACTTTCCTGAGAAAACCCAGTGCCAGGCTTAGCATGAGAATGGGATAAATCCTTGTCAGGTTGATTCTCTGGGTCTGAGACATTAGAAGGAAATGTCTCAGAGGGGACTTCTAGTCAAATATGTAGGGTGAAAACCTGGGACATGTTGCTTTTTGCAGATCAGGGGTTTTACCTTTCTTTAACTGATTTTATTTCTACCCTTCCTCATTCCCAAAAGCTTTGGAGGAGGGAGAGCTTTCTTTTCTACTCTCACTCATATTTCTCTTCTGTTTCTACAGCTCACCTTCATGATTGCTGCCACTTACAACTTTGCCGTCCTTAAACTCATGGGCCGAGGCACCAAGTTCTGATCTCCTGTAGAAATTTCCCTTTCTCTAATAGCGAGGCTCTAACCGCACAGCCTGCAATGCTGCATCTCCCATGTTAACTCTTTGCCTTTGCCACTGATTGGCCCTCTTCTTACTTGACGAGTGTAACAAGAAAGGAGAGTCTTGTGGTGATTAATGTCTCTCTGTGGACTCTCCCCTCTTACATACCTCTTTTAGTCATTTTGCTTCACAGCTGGTTCCTGCTAGAAATGGGAAATGCTTCAGATGGTGACTCCCCAGCTGCAAGTCACAAAGGAATGGAGGCTCTAATTCAATTTTCAAGCATCTCCTGAGGACCAGGAAGTGTTTTCTCCTCAAAGGGCACTTCCACTGATGGAAACAAAGTGGAAAGAAAGATGCTCAGGTAGAGAGAAGGGATGTATCTGGTCCCCTTGACATCTGTTGGGGCCAAATATATACTCCTTAGTGTACAAAACAGAAAACCTACTCCTTTTTCCCTATTACCACTGAAGATAGAAGAAGAAAAAAAGAATGCTAACAAAACAATAAGAGCATTTGCCCAAATCTACCTATTGCAGCTGGGAGAAGGGGGTCAAAGCAAGGATCTTTCACGCATAGAAAGAGAGCACTGACCCTGATGGTGATGGACTATTTAAGCCCTAACTCAGCCTACTTTATAGCATAAGGGATCGTAGTGTCTGTGTAGACCAAGGGGGCAGCTGGCCTTACACCTTATTAAAGAAGAGAAGCAGGGTATTGTCAGCATCTTCTCACTCCCTTCTCCTTGATAACAGCTACCATGACAACCCTGTGGTTTCCAAGGAGCTTAGAATGGAGAGAAATTAGCTCATATGAAAAAAAGACTGGCCTAAGGAACAGCAGTTGTTAGTTGCTAATGGTGTAAACTGACCCAGCCCTCTGGTAGACACAGGATAGATAACTCTTTGGATAGCATGTCTTTTTTCTGTTAATTAGTTGTATACTCTGGCCTCTGTCATATCTTCACAATGGTGCTCTTTTCATGGGGTATTAGCCATTCAGTTACAGAAGATGATTTGAAGATCTTGATTTGTTTCAGAACGATGCATATTTCACATTTTCCGGTTTGCTTATCACTTGTTTGGGGTTGTACCAGAAGGGTCTAGAGAATGATTCTTTGATTATGATTCTCTAACAAAGGAATATTGAACGTTAAACATTGCAAATAACATTTAAAATTGGCTAGTTCCATACATCTACTAGATTTTCTCCAAATTATTCTGCTCTTTGAAGAAACAGAATTGATGAATTTGAACCTCAATTGGAATAACCTATTTGATTGATCTTTTTAAGCTAGTGGGGGGTGATTTGATTTAGCAGTGTTAACTTGGTGTGTTAAAGTCAGATTTAACATACAGGTTATTCTTAGTATAGACCACATAACGGAATGCCCCAGCCATCAGCTATTCAGTTGGTAAGCTTCCATGGAAATGGAAAGGTGGAAAGAGTTGGAAACCTGAATAATTCCCAGGTTTAAGACTTTTCTTTCTGCATTTGTTAGCTTTGGGTTAAAAAAGAAGAGGCTGATTGGTCTTTATTGAAAGGAAGATTTTACGGATATGACTGTAGGTGTGACTCTTTTGTTGTAAAGAGTTGTTTTGTTTCTTATCCCCCCAAAGTGGTTTCAGCAGTATTTAAGGAGATGTAAGATATTTACAAAAAGGTACTTAATATTTGTTTTTAGACCAATATACAAGATAAGCTTCCAGAATATATAGAGGGAGGAGATGGAAAAGGATCTGTAAGAAACCAATCAAGATCAAGGAAAGTGGAATAATCCATATCTTGTGTTTTGTTTTGATTTAATAACATAACAAATAACCGACCCTTCCCTGAAAACCTCCCATGCATACATACACACATATACACACACAAGGAGAGTTAACTGAAAGTGTTTCCTTCATTTCTGATATAGAATTTCAATTTTAACACACATAAAGGATAAACTTTTAGGAACTTATCTTACAAAATGAATTTTATAAAATTAAAGAAAAATAAAATTAAGAATGTTCTCAAACATCGTGTCCTTTGAGTGAATTGTTTTGTTTAACCCCACAATAAAAACTCAAATAATTAGACCTTTATTGTGCTTTGTTCAAGGAGCTTATTTATGTTTCAGGTCATCCATCATTTTCACAATTTTCTGAGAAAAAGAATAGATAAATCACTTCTATTTTTTTATAGCTTAGAACACCAAGAAATAGTCACAGTAAATTACTCAAGAAAATAAGCACATACCTGAGCTTAGGCTGGAACTCAGGTGGGTTCTTTTGTTCATTTTTGTTTGTTTGTTTGTTTGTTTGTTTGTTTGTTTTTTGGTAGAACTCAGGTCTTAGTACCTGGGAACTTCTACTCAAGTATATATAGCAAATGCCTATATGCCTGGACATGCCTGTTTTAAGGTTTCTTTTCTCTTAGAAGTTGGGTTTCAGAGTGTTCTGCTCATTCAGACTCAAATATAGTTACTTTAATATGATAATGGAACCCCAGTCCTGGTGTGTTGAGCATTAAGTTATTGCTACCTTCTCTTTCAATTGTTTGGATATTCCATTAATGAGCCCTTAGTGCTTCATACATAAATAATACTTAGTTTTATCTGAAAAGTACTGGATGAGAGGCTTGAGGTAGGGGCAGAGTAGATATGGTAAGGACAACGTAAATTTACACATTCAGCAGCAGAGGCAGTATTGAAGTAAGTTAGTGATATCTGTTACCTTGGATGGCCAGCCTACTAGCCCACTTAGGACACCGCATTTACTCCCTTTTTAAGCCCTAAGCTAGAATATCACACTCTTGGACAGCATTCTACTGACAAACTCAAAGAAAGCTGCCTTAAAATTAGTAATAGAGTTGTTATCACATAGTTGCAGCTGGCAAGGGGCGTGATTGTAGAGAAAGGAGACTAGCTGGGGGCAACAAGTCAGTTGTCAGTTAAGGAGCTCTGTTGAAAAGTAGTTTCAGTTTAATCTCATGCTTTCTGCTTCAGCACAATTAATATTCTGCAAGCAAGTCTGGTTGGATGACTTTAAGACAAAAAGCATGAAAATATGACAAGGACTTATTTTTAGACACTGGCAAACAAGGCTACAGCACCATATTTTGGAGAATTGATTCAGGGTACTATAGAGTGAATATATTTTTGCTTCAGAGCAGCAGAAAGCCAGTTCCCAAGAAAGCCATGTTCTCCATCTGCCCTTATTTGGCTCTGCCCTCTGGGACCGATCTACAGATGGAGTTTCCAGGCTCTCAGAAGCTGAGTGCATCTCCAGTCTATCAATCGAGCGCATTGTTCTTAGCTCTCCCACATACCATAAACCTCCTTTCTCTGAACTGAAAGAGCTCTCTTTGTGCTTAGATCAGCCAAAGATCAAGACGCAGCAGTATAAACAAGAAACATTTTCTTACAGCATCAGTTGTATTACTTTTCCTATCTTCAGGGTCAGCACTGAGTGCAGTTCTGCAGGATGTGGATGCTGCAGCTTTGGCTAAAGCAACGATTGTTCATTCATTAATTCAATCTACAAACATTTATTGAGCACCTACTAAGCTTTTGCAAAACTCTGGGAATTTTATATTTGGGGGTGGTGTGAGTAGAAAGGTAATAAAGTTATGATCTTACATTCAAGGATCTCATTCAGCCTCAACCACAAAAGAGAGGTCTTCTAGGGTGAAGCAGAGTGGAAGCAGGGAGTATTCAAGAAGCAATCTGACTGGCTGACTGCAGTGGACATCTGAATTCTCCCCTCAGTAAGTGGGAGAGGTGGTGGTTAAGGGCCATGAATTCACGTGGCTCTGGTTTTCTAGGGCCCTGATAAAAACAAAACTTCAATTTAGAGTCCTGACAACTTGTGACTTGCTCCCTCCCTGTCACCCTGCTTCTGACCTTACATGTGATGGTATTTATGCACACACTGTCACAATGCATGCTTCCACCCACTCAGTCATCTGGGGAGTCAGAGAGCACATGGATCTGGATTTATATAAACACAAGCTATTCAGCATGGCTTTTCCTTTTTGCCCAGGATAAGTCTGAGAAGCCATGGAAGAGTAATATAAGATACAAGGTACTTCTTTCTAAATTTTCTTAGTATGAGCACAGATAATGTCTATTTTGACATAAAGAGTTACCTTGATGAAAGTTCAATAACAAATGGAAGAAATATTCATTATTACATTAAAGATTAATACTTTGCCCTTTCCTACATCAATAAACAGATAAGGAATTCAAGGCAGTATCTATAAGCTGAGATAATTTTCCTTGTTCACTTTGAAACAAGCAACCATGCTCTTCATAATATTTATTGTCCTCCAAAGTTTGGTGTTTGTGTGTTCTTGCTCTGGTACCCTTTGAATTGATCTACTTTATTACAAAGGAAAGAAAAATAAGATAAAGAAATTAATATTTTCCAGATTATGAAATAACTAAAATATATACAACGTTAGCATTTTATTCAAACCTTCAACAAATATCTATTTAACAAATTTTCTGTCCCAACTATTATGCTAGGTGCTAGTAATACAACAGTGAATAAAATGAGTAGTCTTTGGCCTCATAGAACTCAACTTAAAGACAAAAGGGTTAGAGAGGGAAATAGGATTTGTGGTAAAGAATGAGACTAACATTCTTTGACAAAAAGTGGAAAAGATAGAATCAGGGAGAAACTTGTACAGTCCTCTTAGAAACAAAGGGCCAAGTAAAAGAAGTGTAGGTATGCAAGTCTGCATCTAGAGAAAGAGGGATGACAATATTTAAGGTCAAAAAATGTTACATGGCCTTGTACTCTTTTGCTGACCAGTATGGACAGTAAGCCAGCTCTGGGCTCCAAAGAACTAACTTCATGGATACTACATGTGTTATGTGAAACCCTGGCTTTCAAACATGAAAAGGGAAAATCACAAAGCTGGATTCTGAGGGTTACAATATTAAAACTGAACAAATCAGCTGATAATTGGAAATTTGTAGATGGCTCTAATTCTATTTGATGACTTGAGATAACATGTAGAATAGCTTTAAAAAAAGAAGGGAAATATGGCTCTTGCAATCAAAGCTCCCTTCCATGACCTCAAATGTACCAGATAAGAATTTGCAAAAATCTCATTTAAAATCTTATATCAGTCCTCATAAACAAAAAATACGTCTGAATGGAAACATAAGCATTCTCCTATATGCAGATGATATTATTATCACAAGCTAGGAGTGGATTTAGTAAACAAATGGCTCAGCTAATTATTGTTGGAAAGAAAGCCTACATACCAATTTTCCTAAAATCAGATTTACATTTTCAGTATGTATTTCCAACTTCTTGTTGGTGAATAATGTAAATACTTCTATGGAGCAAGTACCACAGGATATATTCTGCAATTAGTTTTTATATGGGTGGACACACAAGTAAATTACATTTCTCAAGGCCAGGTGGTTTATGGGTGTTTAATGAACGTACGTGTGTGTGTGTGTGTGTGTGTGTGTTGTTGTTGTTGTTGTTTGTTTGGATTTAATAGCTCAGGTTGTTACAATTTTTTTAATGAAAATTTTAAAAATTTATTTGAGAGAGAGAGTGAGTGAGAGAGAGAGCAAGAAAGAGTGCACAAGCAGGGAGAGTGGCAGGCAGAGGGAGAGGGAGAAGCAGGCTCCCCACTAAGCAGGGAGTCTGATGCGAGACTCAATCCCAGGACCCTGGATCATTACCTGAGTTAAAGGCAGATCCCTAACCAACTGAACCACCCAGGTGCCCTGTTACTACCACTTAAAAATATTTCTAGGTTAAAATGTTTTAAAATGTCATGCTTTTGACATTGAGGGTTGACAGTTTATTTATTTTAGTGGTAAAGAAGACCCAGAATAACTGAAAAAAATCTTGGCCCAGTCCACAAGCAGCCATACCTCCAACAGTCATAGTGATACTTTATTGAACTCTCCACAAAGTACAGTACTTTTGACATCTTATCTCACTGAATCCTTATATCAGTCCTCAGCTCCAGACTAGAGCATGCGCCATTATTGGTCACATCAGTTTAAGTTTGAGGCTGTCAATCTTACCCCACTTCAATTGGCTGCTAAGCTGCAGAGATGAGCTACATCCAGGTGCTTGTCTGGGATGAGAAGCTCAGTCATTGTAGCTCAGTCCCCACCAGAAATGCCACTGAGAGAAGCAGTAGTTCCAAAGGATAACCTAAAGGGGGTATAGCCTATTCATTTCCTAATTATTTCCAAACATCTTTGATCTTGTAAAATATAGTAAAACATGTTGAACCCACACTTCTTCTCTCCCCCCACTCTGCCCCTCCACCCCATGACCTTGCTTCTCAAAGAGTGGTCTGAGGACAAGCAGCATCGAGATCACCTGGGAATTCATTATAAATGCATAATCCCATGCCCTGCCCTGGAATGACTGTATCAGAACACTGTACTTTAATAAGATCCCAGGATGATGTGTGTATACATTAAAATTTGAGATTGTTTGTAAGTAATTACGTAAGAATACATTAAAATGTATAATACACTTATGTTTAAAAATTAATGTTACATTCATAATATATGTAGTATAAAGCATGCAGAACAGAATATTTAAAAGTATGAGATGAGATAAATATGAATAATACTTTAAAATAAATGTTCTTTCATAAAGACTTCTAACTCTGGGAAATGAACTAGGGGTGGTGGAAGGGGAGGAGGGCGGGGGGTGGGGGTGAATGGGTGACGGGCACGGAGGGGGACACTTGACGGGATGAGCACTGGGTGTTATTCTGTATGTTGGTAAATTGAACACCAATAAAAATTAATTTATAAAATAAAAAAAATAAACAAAATAAAATATAAAAAAATAAAAAAAATAAAATAAATGTTCTTTTATAGATTATATATAAATTTATCTCTTATTTGAAGCATATTGTGATAAATATTTTAGTGAGAACAATGTGATAGACTATGCCTCATTAATTTTGAAATGATTTAACATTTTGGAATACTGAGTTCATTTTAAACTACTGCTTGTCTCCAATGGATGTCATAGCTGAAAATGATACCTCACAAAGATTCAGAGATCTAAATGGCTGCAATATGACTGACATTAGCTGTGCTTAGTAAAGCACATTACTAACTTTTCAGTCTCATTCTGCAGTTATGCAAAGGTTTTTGTTAAAACTTGGCTATTAAATTTCCACTCTCCCTGACATCAGTCAGTGGCTCTAGCCTGAAAAAATATTTTTACAAATGAGCTCAAGCTATTGGAGTAGACGTTTTAGGCCAATTTTAGATGTCACATTACATTTTTTCTTACAACTGAGTAAATTGGTGTCACACACAGTTCTCAGCATCAAAATCACAAGATGATGAAAACATTTTCAAATATTTGTTTTCAAAATGCTCTCTATGGCATATTTCTTTGAAAAGCACTTGCTTTTCCTAATCATTGTGAAAAAGGTATCATTCCTTGACAAATAAACTGAGTGATGACACTAGAGTCCATCTTTATGTTAGATATTAATAACTATTTCTTTCTTATTTTAATATTAAAAATTAATATAAACACTAGTACTAATGGATCATATTGCTGTCTCATGCAGTACACACATCCTACATTAGAGACCATACTGTGTAGCAATTTTTCCAAACTATTTTGAGTATGAAAATCTGTCTTTTTTTTAAAGATTTTATTTATTTATTTATTTGTGAGAAAGAGAGAAAAGGTGGGGAGGTGGGGAGAGCAGAGGGGGAGGGAGGGGAACAAGTAGATTCAGCCCTGAGCTCTAAGGGACATGGGGCTCCATCCCAGGAGTCCGGATCATGACCTGAACTAAAAACAAGAGCCAGTCGCTCATCTGTGCCACCCAGGCACCCCAAAAATCTCTTTCTAAGCAGAAAACTTTTCTCAGGCCTCCACCGTGATAGTATCTGTACTTTTTGTATTTACTGGTTGAGAAAACATTTAAAATCTACTAATTCAGTAATGCTCTTTTAAAGCTTTTTCTTACAGAAAATTTCAGACATACAAAAGTGTAGAATGGCACAATCAATTCCATGTACCAATCACTCCACTTCAACAACAATAAATATTCATTAACACTTTATTTTTTAATTTTTTAATTTATTTATGATAGGCACACAGTGAGAGAGAGAGAGAGAGAGAGAGAGAGAGAGAGAGAGAGAGAGGCAGAGACACAGGCAGAGGGAGAAGCAGGCTCCATGCACCGGGAGCCCGACGTGGGATTCGATCCCGGGTCTCCAGGATCGCGCCCTGGGCCAAAGGCAGGCGCCAAACCACTGCGCCACCCAGGGATCCCTTCATTAACACTTTAAAAAAATAACACTTTAAAATGGTTATTGCTATCCACACACATAAAGATAGATCATTCATTCATTTTACTGATATGTTAGGTATTTATATGGATATGGTGATTGATTCTTTGCAGAAATGCCTCCATTTTCTTTTTTTTTAAATTAATTTATTTATTTATGATAGTCAGAGAGAGAGAGAGAGAGAGAGAGAGAGAGAGAGAGAGGCAGAGACACAGGCAGAGGGAGAAGCAGGCTCCATGCACCGGGAGCCCAACGTGGGATTCAATCCCGGGTCTCCAGGATCGCACCCTGGGCCAAAGGCAGGCGCCAAACCGCTGCGCCACCCAGGGATCCCAATGCCTCCATTTTCTATGCTACCTACAAGCATACAGAAGGACAAAGCCTTGGGAATTGCTCCACTTTAGAGTCTAAAAATTTCTTGATTTAAGTCAGATTGACAGGCGGTGACATACTTGAATAGCTTCATATTGGTCCCCATGGAATTATTTTTAGTCAATTGCTCTGTTTTAGTAAATTGCTCTGTGATGTCAGTGACTTATATTAAGGGGTGTTTTTAAAAAGTGGTCTTATGCAACAGTGACTGTTTACTATGGGTGTATTTTTGTGGGTGTCATTTATTATACTATATTTATCCAGAAGGCCTCTGCAGTCTCAGTATCAAAAATAGTCATGCTTTATTTGAATGGCGGAGTAAAGCAGACTCCTTATGATTACTGATGTATTTTTAAAAAATTTTATTCATGAGAGACACAGAGAGGCAGAGACATAGGCAGAGGGAGAAGTAGTTTCCCTGTGGGGAACCTGATGCAAAACTCCATCTCAGGACCCGGGGATCACGATCTGAGCCAAAGCAACCCCGGTGCCTCATTGATGTTGTATTTTGGATTTTTTTTTTTGTCAGGAACACATATATCACTTTAATAATTTCACCCATTTCTGAGTTGTTGGAACTGTTCCAAAACAACCTCTTGCTTTGTTGGTTTTTTTTCCTTTCCCTCTTTTCCCTCTGATCTTTGCAGAAGTGCACAGGATGGTCAGGATTGAGACAAAGAAAGAAAACAGTTGTGGATCTGATTTTCCCCAGCCCTGACTTCAAACTCCAGAGTTCAGAAACTTTTACAACACTGGGATTAGATGTGATTTTGCCAGTGAGTTAATGTATGTATTCAAATATGGTGAATTGACATCTCTCAACCAGATCTGAGCATATTTGATAGTTCAACTCTAATAAGAACTTAAGTTTTTTTTGTCATTTTAATACATCAGCCTGAAAGATATCCTGTCTAGGAAACTATTTAGAAATAGATATAAATTTGAATAAAAATAGCTCTACGTCCAATGCTTTTACTTTCACAGGTAAAGGAGGCTTTTATAAGTGCCTCATTACCTCCTTCTCCAGTTTTTCCAATGAGTATCAAGAAAATGATACAAATAAGATTTTAGTGTGGTTCAACTTTTTAAATGCATGTGCCATACATTTTAAGGAAAAGATAATGAGATAAACTAAAATAAAAGAAGCAATCGTTTTCAATTCTAAAATATCTAGGGATTACTACTTTAAAACAGGGTTACCAAAAGAATGGATCCATTGTAGGCTTTACGTCATTTCCTCTTCCTCTGTCTTCCTGGGCTTACATTTGGGTGCAATAATGTCCTCAGGACTGGGTTTTAGTGTGACCCTCTATGTTGGGTCACATCATGACTCACTATCAATGCCATAAACTTAGCCACCAGCTCTGAAAATTTCCTTCTGCCCCTTTTGTTTTGTTTTGTTTTTCTTTTTGTGGTAAGAAGGCTTAACACAAGATCTACCTTCTTAGCAAAATTTTAAGAGTACCATACAGTATTGTTAATCATAAGCCTTATGCTGTAAAGTAGATTTTCAGAACTTATTTATTTTGCATAACTGAAACTTTGTACCCTTTGGCCAAAATATCCCCATTTCTTCCTACCTCCTCCCAGCTCCTGGCAAGATTTAAATGTAGGTAGATTCTAGAGTGTCTGCATTTAACCACTGCTCTATGGTCCTCACAGGATAGGGAACACATCCTCTTATCTTAAGGGAGCAGGACTTTGAAAGTAGGAAAGACACTTGTATAGCAAAACTATCCTGTTTGTCCTGGGAAGACGGTATGTTGAGGACAAAATAAGATTAGTGAGAACTTAATGCCAAGGGCTGGAACAAGCTAATCAGAACTTGGGACACCTAGTCCCCACAATGCAAAAGAGTCCCGCAGCATAAATGCCACTGTGTAAACTTATGTAGCCACAAAGTGCAGAAAAAATTTTATCAAAAAATAAACAGCTAGGGATCCCTGGGTGGCGCAGCGGTTTGGCGCCTGCCTTTGGCCCAGGGCGCGATCCTGGAGACCCGGGATCGAATCCCACGTCGGGCTCCCAGTGCATGGAGCCTGCTTCTCCCTCTGCCTGTGTCTCTGCCTCTTTCTCTCTCTCTGTGACTATCATAAATAAATAAAAATTTAAAAAAAAATAAACAGCTAAAAAAATACATACTACATAAAACTTTGGCACATAATTCACGGGGATACCAGCATATTTACAGACTATATTAATTACACTACAGTGGGAACCTGGAGTGGGAGAGGAGAATCACAGAAGAAGGAAAAACAGAGAGACAAGGGGTGAGAGAGAGGCCTTGCCCAAGATAACGAAAATTTACTAAGAACCAAGGAGTAGGATCAATCCAATTCTCAGCCACTTGGGGTCCAAATTAAATAATAAAGTTTTTTTTTTCTGCAGTGGAATTCTTTGCTCTTGAAGTTCCTCATTATTTTTCTGGTTGGATGTACAAGGGCAAGCAAGACTAAAACCTAGGAGGTAGCTGTGTAGGAATGAACCTTGATGTAGTCTTTGCTTTACTGGGAAATGACTAGGCTGTTTTTTGCCTCTTCTTCTCTTTATGGTTAGCTGTGGAAATAAACTTATACTTCAGGCTATCAGTGTGTGATAGATTACTTTTTAATAATTTTACTGACCCATTTAAGTGTACCGTTCATTGTGTTCACAGAGTTGTGCAACCATTACTGCAATCAATTTTAGAACATTTTTAAAAAGATTTTATTTATTTATTCATGACACACATACACACACACACGCACACACACACACACACACAGAGGCAGAGACACAGGCAGAGAGAGAAGCAGGCTTCCCGCAAGGAGCCCGATGTGGGATCCCAAATTCTGGGATCATGCCCTGAGCCAACGGCAGATGCTTAACCGCTGAGCCACCCAGGCGTCCCAATTTTAGAACATTTTTATCACCCTAAAAGGAAACTCTGTACCCGTTGGAAGTCACTACCCATTCCCTCACCACTACCCTCAGCTTCAGGCAATCGCTAATCTACTTTCTTTCTCTAAGAATTTGTCTGTTCTGGATAGTTCATATAAATAGCATCATATAACATGTTTTATGACTGGCTTCTTTCCCTTAGCATAATATTTTTGAGGTCCATCCACCTTGTAGCATATATTTGTACTTTGTTCCTATTTATTGGCAATAATATGTCTTTCAGTTGTTGAACACAGATATTCACAGGTATATCCAATTACCAAATAATACTTATTCCACTATATAGATAGACCTCATTTGATATATTCTTCAGTCAATGGACATATGGGATGTTTTTTCACTTTTTGGCTATTATTAATTATGTTGCAATAAACATTCCTGTACAAATTTTTGTGAGGACATGTGTTTTCAATTCTTTTAGGTATATACCTGCAAGTAGAATTGCTGAATCATTTAGTAATTCTATGTTTAATGTTTTGAGGAACTACCATATTGTTTTCCACAGTGACTGCAACATTTTACATTTCCAACTGCAGTGTGTAAAAATTCTGATTTCTCCACCTCTTCACCAATATCTGTTATTATCTGACTTTTTTTATTATTGCTACCCTAGCGGATGTAAAGTAATATCTCATTATGGTTTTGATTTGCATTTCCCTGATGATTAATGGCATTGAATGTCTTCTCTTGTGTTTATTGGCCTTTTGGATATGTTGAGAAGGAAAAATTTCCCTCTATCCTTCTACAATTCTTCTGGCTGGCCTAAAAATTAAATTGGCATGAGATAGATTAACAGAAGAAAGTAAAATTTAATTTTGTACATATGGGAAACCTACATACATGAGCATTTCAAAGATAGAAAGGTAAAATGAAGTATATATGCCATTCTAAGCTAAGAAATGAAATGAGATAAAGAGGGGATCCCTGGGTGGCTCAGTGGTTTAGCGCCTGCCTTTGGCCCAGGGCATGATCCTGGAGTCCCGGAATCGAGTCCCACATCAGGCTTCTTGCATGGAGCCTGCTTCTCCCTCTGCCTGTGTCTGCCTCTCTCTCTCTCTCTCTCTCTCTCTCTCTGTGTGTGTGTATCATGAATAAATAAAATCTTAATAAAAAAAAAAGAAATGAGATAGATGCCTGGAGCCTCAAAGGAGAAGAAGGCAATTCACAGGGCAATTGAAGAAGAGTAGATGTTTGGTAATTAGATGTTTGCCATACCATACAGATGGATCACTTAGATAAATTTATCTCTGGTAATGACTCTTATTCTGAGAAAAATGCCAATTTAAATTCTTCTAAATAGTTAAGGGAGGGACAAAAGTTTCTCTTGAGCCTGTAGGGTCTCTATTGCCTTTATCTCAAGATAGTTCACATGCGAAAGTGGCACATTTTGGGGAGACTTGTTCTGAATTCCTTCATATGTGTTTGGAGAAATATCTATTCAGATACTTTGCTCATTTTAAAATTGGGTTCTTTTTCTTTTTTTAATTATTGCATTATAAAAGTATTTTACACATTCTAGCTGCAAGTCCCTATCAGTTATATTATTTTCAAATATTTTCTCCCATTCTGTGAGTTATCTTTTCACTTTCTTGATTATAACTTTGTAGCAAAAAAGTCTTTAGTTTTGAAGAAGTCTAATTTATCTATTTTTTTCTTTTTTTGCTCTTGTTTTTGTTATCATATTTAAGATACTATTGCATAATCCAAGGTCACAAATTTTCATGTTTTCTCTTAAGACTTTTTATAGTTTTCCTTTTTTTAAAGATTTTATTTATTCTTGAGAGACACAGAGAAAGAGGCAGAGGGAGAAGCAGGCTCCATGCAGGAAGCCCGATGTGGGACTCGATCCCAGGACCCCGGGATCACGCCCTGGGCTGAAGGCAGATGCTCAACCGTTGAGCCACCCAGGCGTCCCGACTTTTTATAGTTTTCACTCTTATATTTAGGTCTATGATCAATTTTGAGTTAATTTTGGTATATTTTTTGTTAGACAGGTGTGCAACTTCATTTTTTCCATCTGGATATCCAGTTGTCACAGGACCATTTGTTAGAAAGACTATTCTTTCCCCATTAAATTTATACTGGCACTATTGTTAAAAATCAATTGACTGTGAGCGTAAGGATTTATTTCTGAGTTCTCAATTCTATTCCATTGATCTATATGTCTATTGTTACACCATTACTATGCTGTCTTGACTGCTGTAGCTTTGTGGTAAATTTTGAAATTGGGAAGTACGTCATCCAAATTTGTTCTTCATTTTCAAGAATTTTTAGCTTTTTGGGTCCTCTGAACTCCCATATCAATTGTAGCATCAGCTTGCCAATTTTTGCAAATAAGACAACTGGAATTCTGCCAGGAATTGTGTTGATTTTGTAGATCAGTTTAACGATATTAAACCTTCCAATTCATGAACACAGAATATCTTTCCATTTATTTCTTTCAGTGAAGTTTTGTAGCTTCTACAACTCTTGCACTTTTTTGTTAAATTTGTTTCTAAATATTTCAATCTTTTTGATACTATTATAAATGGAATTATCTTCTTAATTTCCTTTTTGGATTTTTCATTGGTAGGATATAGAAATAAAACTGATTTTTGTGTGGTGATCTTGTAGTCTGCAAATTTGTTGAACTTGTTATTAGCTCTAATAATTTGAGGGGGTCTCCTTAAATTTTTAAATATATAATATTATGTCATCTGTGAACAAAGATCATTTTAATTCTTTATTTCTGATTTGGATGTTTTTGTTTCTTGTTCTTGCCTAATTTCTCTGGTGAAAACTTCCATTACAATAGTAAATAAAAGTGGAGAAAGTGAATATCTTGTCTTGTTCCTGAACTAGGGAAAAAGCATTCAGTTTTTCCCCATTTTATATGAAGTTCGATGTAGGTTTTTCATAGATGTCTTTTACCAGATTGAGAAAATTACCTTGTATTCCTAGTTTGCTGAGTGTTTTTTTTTTATCATGAAAGGGTGTTTAATTTTGTTATCTATTAAGATGATCACGTGGTTTTTCCCTCTTTTCTATTAATATAGTATATTACTCTGATTTGTATATGTTCATCCTTACATTCCTGGAATAAATTCTGCTTGGTCATGGAGTATAATCCTTTTTATATGTTGCCTAACTCAGTTTGCTAGTAGTTTGTTGAGAATGTTTGCATATATATTTATAAGGATTATTAGTCTGTATTTTTCTTTTCTCATATCTCTCTGACTTTGATATCAGGATAATACTGGTCTTATAGAATGAGTTGCAAAGTGTTTCCTGTTCCTCTATTCTTGGGAGAATCTGAGAAGAATTGGTGTTAATCCTTTTTTGAAAGTTTCATGGAATTAATTAGTAAAGCCATCTGGTTCTGGGCTTTTCTTTTTTTAAAGCTCCCCTGTAGTCTTTTTTTTAAAAGATTTTATTTATTTATGAGAGAGAGAGAGAGAGAGAGAGAGAGAGAGAGAGAGAGAGAATGAATAGGGGGGAGGGGCACAGGGGGAGAGAGAAGCAGACTCCCTGCTGAGCAGGGGCCCCACGAGGAGCTCCACCCCAGACCCCAAAATCATGACCTGAGCCAAAGGCAGATGCTCAACTGATTGAGCCACCTAGGCGCCCCATCTGGGCTTTTCTTTGTGGGAAGTTTTTTGGTTACTAATTTAATCTCTTTTTTTTATAAGCAAACAAAAAAATCTCTTTACCTATTATAAACCTATTCAGATTTTCTATTTCTTCTAAGTTTCAATAGTGTGTGCCTTTCTAGGAATTATCCATTACATCTAAATTGTCTTTTCTTTTTTTTTTTCCTTTTCTTTTCTGAATGGTGGCCAGCTCCCTGGGCTTGGTGAGCCTGAGGGAACAAAGGCTGTGGTCTCAGCGTGTGGAAACCAGACTGCATCTTTTGGGGAGAAGCTTGGATTCTACCTGGCTTTGTCCACTGAAGCCTGGCCCCTGTCAGCACTGGAGCACATTTTCAGTGGCTGAAGCTGCAAGAGGTTTCTTAAAGGCTTAATATTAGCTTTGGTCTTCTATCTTCACCTCCAGTCTACCATGCCTAGACAGATCCATAAAGAGCAGGACCTTGTGCATGCCTATATGATCAAGTAGCAGGCTAGGAAAGGACTCCAAGGCAGTGGTGTGTAGGCCTGACCCCGAGAGAGAGAAGGCACCAGCCAGGCAAAGAGTGCAGGGGAGATGGGTGCAGGATGGTCGAGGTGTGTCCCTGCCCCAGGCCCAGGGCGTTTCCAAACCCTTTTGCCTTGGAGGAGTCAGGCTCTCTGATATCTAGATGCTTGTTGGCTTTCACATGTTGAACAGACTCTCTGACAGCTGCCATTGAGTCTTTCCAACACCAACCTTCAGACCATGTGCATCAGAGCTGGCTAGAGAACCCAGTAAAATGTAGAGGCCTGGGCTGTACTGCCCTACCAGAGCCCTGGATTTAGCAGTTGCGTTGAAGCATGAGAACTTGCATTTTTAACAAAGTCCACAGGTGTTTCTGCCATAGGTAGTCTGCTGCTCTGTGGACCTTTCTTGGAAAATGTTGGCAGGACAAAGTCTAGATGCCTTGCATAATTGCCATGTCTATTGTTATAGTCACTGGTCACTTATATCTAGGCTGCTCATCTCCACTCTTGTCACAACCCATCTTCCACATCACTGGAGTAATCATACATACTATAGCAAAAACCCTTCTCCTACTTCATATTATTTTCAAAATATGTCCATGTTCCTTAGTTGGGATTAAATGTTCTTTGTGTTTTTGCTTCTTCCTCAACATCTGTTCTTGCTGCTTCCCATTTGCCCTTTTCATCTCTTTACCTCAAATAATGTTTGATACAGGGTGGATACTGGACAGATATTGATTTACTACTATGAAAATGATGAGCTTAAAAATGTTGTATTTCACTGAAGTACCTGGGACATTTCAAGTCATGAAAATAATACCTATGAGAGATAAAGCTGTCTTCAAATACTGGAAGATCTATTTCATGTGAAACACTTGTTTTGAATGGCCCTAGGACCAATCAATAGAAGTCATAAGAAGTCAGAATTTGATTCCATATAAGGAAGGGTGTGCTGTATTTGCTAAGATGTAGTCATCTGCATTGTAAAATGTTGAGTTTTTTGTCACCTGCAGTATTCGAGCATTGATTCAATGATCATTTGGCAGGTATTTGGTGAAAGTATACAAGCATGGAGTGGAATTTGGAAGAAATAGCCTACCATTCTTGAAATAAGATTCTGTGGGGGAAATAAAGTTAAAGGGGAAAAGGAAAGAAAATGAACTCTCCATTCCAGAGAAGTAGAGTATTGGGGTCTATTTTATCACGCACAGTATATCTATATACATCATAAATGGAATACCTGTTTTCTATAGTATAGAAATGGACCAGAAGGTAATATCCCTTATTTTCTTTCTTTTATGATCCAGTAAGTAATTTAGCCTCTTACAATGTCTATGGGTTATCATCATAAACATTACTTCTCATTATAATATTGAAATGTGCAAGTGTCAGTTAGGAAATATCTGCCAGAATTTGGGACACCCAGGTGGCTCAGAGGTTAAGCATCTGCCTTTGGCTTAGGGCGTGATCCTGGATTCCTGGGATCAAGTCCTGCATCAGGCTCCTTGCATGGAGCCTCCTTCTCCTTCCTCTGCCTGTGTCTCTGCCTCTCTTTCTGTGTCTCTCATGAATAAATAAAATCTTTTAAAAAATCTGCTAGAATTTTAGATAAATCAGCTTTTACTACTATAATTAAAGAAGTGTTCTAGAAAAAATAAAAAACAATAAAAAATAAAACAAAAACCAATAAAATTCATGCAGAGAGACAATAACTCTCTACCTCAAGTTAATGTGTTATAAAAAATTTCACTGGGACAAAGAGCCATGACAGTCTAAAGAATAACACTACAGATCAGAAAACTCACTTGGCTCACTCAGATTTAGCTAATAACAAAAGCTAACAACTGCTATATAATTTAACAGCAATTCTCACAAGTGATTGCCAATGAGTATTTTTCTTTTTGCATTTTCACATAAAAGGAACAAGGAGAATATGGGATTGAAGAACAGAATTTTAAAAATCTTTCTGTCAGGTATCTCTTTCCTTGTTCTTTTTATTAGGGACACTTAGGTTTTAGTCATTTGAGTATTTTTTAATCAGACTTTTTTTTAAAGACTTGGGATGCTAACAATAGCTAACTGTTCTGATTTCAATGATTTTCAGTAGATTTTGTTTATTAAGTAAGGCAAAGGCTATTGGGGAGGCATACCTTCTTAGTAGTGTCTTCCTGGAGAGGAGTGATAAAGAAATGATTGACTATAAGGAAATTTCTCTCAGGCAAGAGCTACTTGCTACTCTTCACTTCTTCCCCTTCCACTGTCTGAAGCCTAAACCCTGCTTTGCTTAGGACCTTTCCTTTCTTTGCCCCTCCGGTTTCAATCCCTATCCTCCAATCCCTATCTCTTCTGCATCTCTCAGACAACGTAAGATGAATAAGTGCTGGGGATCTATTGTACAGCATGGTGACTACAGTTAACAATAGTGTATTTTAAATATTTTATTTATTTATTTTAGAGAGAGTGTGTATGCAAAACCGTGGGGAGAGGAAGAGAGGGAGAAAGAATCTCAAGCAGACTCCCTGCTGAGTGTGGAGCCAATACTGGGCTTGATCCCAGGACCCTGAGATCATGACCTGAGCTGAAACCAAAAGCTGAATGCTTAGCCAATGGAGCCACCTAGGCGCCCCAACAGTACTGTATGTTATGCTTAAAAGTTGCTAAGAGTGTAGAGCTTTCATGTTCTCATCATACATAGCAACAGCAGCAATAACAAAATAATAATTATGTCAAGTTAAGGATTGTTAACTAACCTTATTGTACTAAGCCTTTTGCAATATATACATGTATCAAGTCATTACATCATATACCTTAAACTTACACAATGTTATATGTCAACTGTATCTCTATAAAGCTGAGGGAAAATGAAAAAAAATCCTGGCTCCAGACAGTGAGGTGTCCTGAAAATAGCACTGGACTGAGAAGTAGGAGATGAGTGTTCTAAGACTTGATCTGTCACTTCAGGAATTTGTCTAACTTCTCTGGTCCTCAGTTTTATTATCTATAAAAAGAGGGGATTGGATTACCTTATATTAGAGTCAGTTTCAAAATTTTATCCAAAGTAGCATGCACATCATCATGCTTTGTGCATCTCACTGGAATCATCTTCCATTTTGCAAAATTCCTCTAAGTCTCTTCTTTGTTTTCAAGGGAACCTTTGCATCTATTAAATACTGTAATCATCTGCTAACTTTGTCCCAAGAACCTGTGCTGTGAAGTTCTTTTTAACAATTTTTATTAAACTCTGAGCACATTTAAAATTCAATGTAAATAATGCAGTAATAGTCATGAAAAGAGAAAAAATCTGCTCTGGAATCTGGCCTAGTGGTTTAGCGCCGCCTTCGGCCCAGGGCGTGATCCTGGAGTCCAAGGATCGAGTCCCACGTCAGGCTCCCTCCGTGGAGCCTGCTTCTCCCTCTGCCTGTGTCTCTGTCTCTCTCTCTGTATCTCTCATGAATAAATAAATAAAATACTAAAAAAAATGAAGTGTCGATTATCTCATGTAATTTATTGAATACAGTATTGAATGTGAAACCCAGAATGGTTATAGGGTACAGAATGGTTGTCAGCATATGGGTTGTTCACCATCACGATCGCATGGCGGATTGGAAGTCCTGGGTCACAGCCACTGCCCAGCTCATTGACAGTGTCTATCACATATTGCTAGCTTGGGAAAAGATCAAAATTCAAAGTATGGTTTCTATTGATTGTGTATCTCTTCTGCACAAGTGTAAAGTAAAAAAAATCATATGTCAAGCCATTTTAAGTCATGATCGTCTGTGTTTATAGTTTGTGTCAATTTAAGTAACAGTATGGTAAACTGGAAGATGCCTAGGACTCAGCTCCTTTACTAGCCAGCTCTGTGCCCCTAAACAAGTCATTTCACCACTCCAGAATTCAGTTTTCTAGTCTATAAAATAAGGGAGAGGTGGACTACATGGATGATTTCTAGGCACCCTTTCAACTCTTTCAAGCTGTCCTCTACTTAAGGTCTATGGCAGAATATTATCTGGTCTTCATTGCCCTCTTGTGGGTAAAAGATGAACTGTAATTATCACTGTATTTGAGATTTCAGAATAATCACCTTATTAAAATAACAGCACTCAGCATAAACACGAGAGACACCTAACTCTGGGAAACGAACAAGGGGTAGTGGAAAGGGAGGTGGGTGGGGGGTTGGGGTGACTGGGTGATGGGCACTGAGGGGGGCACTTGGCAGGACGAGCACTGGGTGTTATGCTATATGTTGGCAAATTGAACTCCAATAAAAAAAGTTTTAAAAAACATGAAAAAATAAGTAAGTAAAATAACACTAAATCCAAACCAAACCAGTCATTTGGCATCATGCAGACAAAAAAGCTGGATGGATGAATAGTCTGATTTCTACTATTTTTTCTATCATGGTGACACAATGTTACTCATAACTTTTCAAAATAAAAATAAGTACATAGTCTCATGTGGTCAGGAACAAAAAATAGATCAAATAGATATTTTTCTCTCCCCTACCCACCCTAGTGTTCTATCTTACTAAAACATGACCTTTTCAATAACCTGTTTTTTAAAATACTGTAAACAAAATTTAAAAAGAAGACATATGGGAGAGGATTGTAGAAAACCAGCAGTATGGATAAGATTAAACGAAAAAAAAAAAGATTAAACGTTAATACCTATATTATAGAAAAAAAAGTTTCTGGAAATCAGTAAGAAACAATAACGAATGTTCCCCACCCCAAATGGGCTAAGACCAGAATGGGGTATAACTATTTATAGCAACTATTTACTCTCAAAGGATGAAAAATATGCAAATAAAAACATGAGATCACTTTTCATCTATCAAATTGGGCAAATGTGGTTTGAAAGGAAGGTAATATTTGATGAATGATGGAGTGTTTAGAAAAACAGGCCTGGTGTTTGTATAATTTGGGACAACTTTCTAAATGGCAATTAGTCAATATATATTAAAAACCATACATATAGTCATAATCTTTGACCCAAAATTTTACATATAGAAAATATAGACATGAATTAAGATGATTATGGGGACATTAAATGCTGTTTTATAAAAGGAGACTGTTCGAAAACAATCTTAATGTCTAGCAATAAGAGTTTGATTATATATATTATGGTAAATCCTTCAATAGAATATTATGTAAGCATTAAGTGCAGTTCCTAAAAGAATATGTAGTGACTAAGAGGAAATTCCAGTATATATTAAATGAAACATTATGATCAGTGTGTGCAGAATGATATCACTTTTATTACATAAACATATAGGATTAAGATCTGGTTACCTCAGGGTAATAGGATTACAGATAACTTATTTTCTTTATCTTGCTTTTTTTCTTTTGTTCCTTTTTTTTTTTTACCATGGATATATATATAACTTCTGTAATCAGAAAAAAAACCCCCTAAATACAAGGTTTTTTTTTTTTAAGACAAGGTTTTAAAGTTCTTACTGGTGAGACTGTTTTCTCATTGGGAACAAATGGAAAAAGAGATGATTCAAATTTTATACCAACTCTTGTACATCTATAAGAAGACTCTATATTGAACATTATATTACAGAACACACCTTTGGGTATGCTGTTTTTAAGGCAGCCAGGAACAATTAAAGAGAAAAAAGAGGAGATAAGCCTATCTCTTGCTTCCTCACAAATGTACTACATGAAGGCATGATTTGTATTTTTACTCTAATCAATACAGCTAATGTTGAATTAAGAGCTATTTCTTTCATTAAGGCAGCATTCTTCAATCCCATTTGATCACTCAATTAAGTAGAAGCACAGCGTGGCTTGTCTGGATAATTCAGGGGGGCTAGAGTGAAACTCATTACACATTTACCCGTAATTCATAAAGCATGAAAGGAATTGACAGATCACTAAAAAATATGCACACTTGCACTCACAAAACCCACCATTTAAGAAATCACTTAAATATGGCTGAATCAAAATTCTCTTTATTGCTTTGGAGAAGACCTAAGCAATTTATAAAGACATAGATCATTGCAGCAGTCCCTATATGACTAAAGATGACAATTCCCTCACATCTTGAGCTGTGAAGATGCTTATTCTCACTGGGAACGCACTTTGGTAACCCTTCACCTCCCCCCAAAAAACTCACACAAACATCACCTCCTCCAGAAGCAAAACAATTTTGGAAACATACCGATGAAGGGACATTTAATAATTTCTTTCATTCTTGAAATATTACTAGCTTCTATCATTATCCTTTCCTTCTCTTAAAGAGAAAGGAGTAAAGAATTAGGGCTTCATTGGCGATGGTAACTTGAAATAATTAAAAAGAGCAAAAGGAAAGGTGAGGTGGTGGATATGTTAATTAGCTTGTGTGCCCCCCAAAGACTAGTTTTGAAAAAATATATTAACATTTTATCAAAGGGTGTATCACAGTTTACCTGCCCCTAAATGAAATGTAAGAAAAGCACTCCACTGTAATGAATACTACAACTCCATAGCAAGGAGAGAAAAAAAGTGAAATTCTTATCACGATCATTTAGGTAAAAAAAAATTGTTGCAATTAGAACTACTTCAGGTAGTTCAAATGAAAGTAGAGATTCTTACCCCAATTCCCATCCTGACCTTACTCAAATTGCTGTCTTGATTTTCCAGTGTTTTAAAATTCAATTACAGAATTGAAGAGAAATCTATCTATTCCACATCCTCTACTTCCTGGAAGGATCATAGCCAAGCTATTTCCAAAAAAATGAGGGTCTATACTATTTGTTAAGACATTCAGAGAAGGAGTTTTTCCAGTCGATTATGAATCAAGCAGAAAAACAGCAAGGACAGAAAGCTAGTTTTCCGCTTTCAAAATATCAGTTTTGGATAACCAAATCCTTTTTATGAGGCTTATAAATCTCTGATCTTCTATAGCCTAAAAGCTGCATCATTCTTTATAGCCTAATCAAAAGGATTTCAGGTGCTGTATTTGAAGCATGGTCTGATAATTTGTTAAATAATTATCCTCAGAGATGGAAACAGTATATGTGGCAAAAGAAAAAAGAAGAAAAAAAGAAAAGAAATCTGCCCCCCCCGCCCCTGCCCCCGTGATTTCAATTGCCCAGAGTCCCAATAGGCAAAAGTAGAGGAATGAGAGAAGTCTAAATCTGTGACGGATGGAACCAATGTAATGAATCTATGTGCTGCAGAGAGACAAGTGTCCATAATTTAAAAGTCATCACTATGGATATTTAAGACATTTGGTGCTAATGCAAGTATCTTTAAAGTCCAATATGTAAGAAGCAAGAGAACAGTTATTTCACAAAACCATACTTTATTTTCTGATCTCTTTCACCTGTATTTTCGTGTTTTCCTAAGATCTGGACAGTCTACCAGTCAAGAAGATCAAAGGATTATGTACATTCTGTTTATGTTTTGTGATGGTTTAACATTTGTTTTAAATTATAACGAAGAAGGAAAGTGGAGAGTCAAGATCCAATTTCCAGTCTCAATGTTCTTCATGCATTAAAAAGTGGCATAAAATAAAAGGAACCTCCCCACATTAATCTCTTGAGTTTGTTTCCCAATCATTAGAACCTATCTCTCTGATCATTAGATTGTGGCTGCTTGGGGTACCACAGTGAAAACATCATCCAGAGGCCACATGAAGTGCAGTCTCAGGATAATTTGATTGTTAAGTACTGTCTGTCGTGCCCACAGTTGCTCAAAAAGAGAAAGGGAGAAAAGCAGCACAAATATTGTATCCTGATTATTCAAAATGCACTATTTATTCACTTTAACACAGATGACATTTTTTTACAGTTAAAACGAAATATTTGATACATAATTTTGAGTTTTTAGCAGCACCTGCAACGAGAGGATCATGGAATACCTCAAGGTAAAGGAGAGATGGCTGAGGCAGGCACAAATTAACCTGAAATTCACCAATCCACTGAAGACATATGGAATCTGAGGCCCCCTGAATGTTAGTCCAATGCATGACAATAAACTAATATTCTGCATGAGGTTTTAATGGAGTATTGTAAAACAGTATAACTCCAATTAGAAATATCTTATTCAAAAACTCCAGTGTTCATTAAAAAAACTTACTGAAAATATTGCACTCCACCTTCTAGTGTTTACAATTTCTAAGTCTATATGCACAGTTCCTGGTACTCATAGATTTCAGCCTTTGGTGTTTTATAATCTTACCCAAACTATATGTCAGCATCCCACTGAGTGTTACTCACCAAAATGCCACTGGTTTTGTCACTTAATGTTTACTGCTTTCATTGAGATATTGTGTAGTGATTTGGCAGAAAAAAATGGTTATGGCTAAGAGGAAAGGGGTTTCAGATGATCTGTCAATAAAATTAACACTTGCCTTGGTCAGACAGGAGGTCTATGAATAGGATACCCATGTAATTTTTTTACTTAAATGACCACATGTCATCTTAACAGTGACAAGTACTTTTGTAAGTGGATGGAGGTCTTTATGTAAGCCTGAGATCTACAAATAGAAACTATTATAAGCAGAGTGCAAGTAGAAAGAGAAGGCCCCAGGTCTCATGCACTTAAAAACAATTAGCATTTAACAGTTCTGATGTACAGATTTTCACCCTAACATGATTGTAGCAAAACAATCATAGAACTTGGAAACCAGTGTGGCTGGCTATAGGCATAGGCAGGATAGGGACCAATACTTAAGAGCTGTGGGGTCCCAGTTCTGGCTTAGACTTCTGGCATCAAAATTACTTTGACAATGGGGTCAGGACTATATTTAAATGGGAAATATTGAGTATGACTGGATTGAGATACTTTCTTCCACTTGTCTTTGTAGCCAAAAAGTCCCAGAGCTCTTAAAGCACATAAGGTCCCATGTGTAAGGCTGATTCCATATGTGGCTACAACGGAGAGTTCTAGGCTATATTCCTGTGAAAGCTCCTGCTTCCTCCCTGGCCTACATCTCTTTTGGGGGGCCATTTCTAACTGTCCCTCACTACCTTGGGTCACTATTTTATATCATAGATGTTTAAAAAGTACAGGCTAAAAGCTTTGCAGGACAAACAGATCAACCAACAAGAACTAGACTGCATATTTGCAATACAGTATATAGCTAGCAGTCATGGTAATCAAAATTTGGCAAACCATTTTTTGTTTTTTAATATGGTCCTTTTAGGATATTTATATCAGGGCACATAATGACTACTCAGAGCCCAAGAATTTATCCTGCCATGGCGCAAAAGAAAGAGCTGTGTAGTTGCTGTTAAATGCTGATCCCAAAATAGTTTGAGAATTTTAAAAGTCCATCTCCAAAATCTTAGCTGTTGTCTTAAGAAACATCTACTGATAACATGGCACTGAAACATAGTTTTTACCTTCCAGATACATAGAACTTAGACCTGAAAGGGATTTTAAACCAAGTATCTAGCCAGTACAGAAATTCTTCTTATGGTGTTTTAACAGATGGTCACTTAGTATCTTCTTGAATATTTTCATTGGAAGAGAGTTCATTATTAAGGCAGTCCATTCCACTGTTGGGCAACTCTATGAGAAACTCATTCTACCACTGGGTTAAAGTCTGCTCTCATGTTACTTTCAATGTCCTAGTTTGGCCAGCTGAACATAACAGTGCAACATTCAAGATATTAGTTCCTTCTATAAGAAATATTTGAATGAAGGAACCTTGAGAGAAAAGCTCATTATCCCCAAATCTTTCCTGAAGTTTCCTCTGAGAGCAGAGCATGGTGGACCAAAGGACCATCAAAATTATGAGCAGAGAGCACTGCATCCAAAACCATATATGAAGCAGCATCGCTAAATTGATAAGTGGTTGTCAGAGAAGCAACATCCCTATGCAGCAAAAGTGGACTTACAAAGTAAAAGCAGACCAACCATCTATTTGCAAGGGTGGTTGGCATATTTAAGCATAATCTAGTCACTAGTACCCTGTAACTTCAAAAACAAAGAGTATAATCAATTTCCAGTGTCATCAGTGTATCTCTTATTGAGATATTTTTTGAAAAGCTCAAATGGGAACAAACCATATATAAAGATTCAAACAAGGTAGTGTACACCATTAAACTCTTGTATACCTAATTATCACAACCTTTTTATAATTGAAGCTTAGGAATCCTTGTTTGCATTGTTTTTTAAATTGTAATACAGCTCAGTCTTATTTTTTTCCTTTGGCAGAAATGTCAGAAACTGCTTGCCAAGAGTCCATGGTGACATTTGTTAGTTGACTAATGGAACACTTTAAGAGATAGCTGTAGCTCTTTAACTCCTTCATGCTGCTGGGTTCTAAGTTTAAACTGTTATTTGAAAATATTTAAATCTCTCAGGACTAAAGCTTTCTGAAATGTCCTGATACACACAAGAAGGAAACAGCAGAAATCACACAAAATACACTTGGCTTGATAAAGCTTTTTTTTTTTAATCACTCTATAACCTTAATTTGAAAGGCTCTGATACATGATCACAACCTTCTATCTTACCCTCTTGTTTGTATATGTGCACCCTTAGAGGGGCACAGTTATTCTGACACTATTGACTGAACAATTTGGGGCCCACTTTTTAAAAGGCTTCCTACTTTTAACAGCATGAGGATCCTGCTTTGGAACCACTATTCAAGTCAATAGTGTGACCTAACATGCAATGTTCCAGCTGTTCCTCTACAGCCAACACCTGCCTGACAGCTTCTTCAAAGGCCACTGTCACATTGGTATCATCTTTGGCACTTGTTTCTAGATAAGGGTAATCCCCATTCTCCATGCACCAGGCTTGTGCCTCCTCAGTTGTCACTTGCCTGTCCTCTTTGTCTACCTTGTTACCCAGAACTACAAAGGGGAAGTGCTCAGGGTCTTTCACATCTGCATAGTAGATGAATTCTTTCTGCCAGTTACCAAGGTTCTCAAAGCTCTGCCGGTCATCCACGCTGAAGGTCAAGAGGCAGCAGTCTGCTCCCCTGTAGAAGGGTGTCCTAAGGCTCTTGAAACGCTCCTGCCCTGCAGTATCCCAGATCTGGAGAGTTACAAAACGTCCATCTACCTCCAGATCTCGATTTAAGAACTCTACCCCTATGGTGTGAAAAGCCTGGGAGTCAAATTTGTTGGTTACATAACGGTTCATAAGTGAGCTTTTCCCAACTCCACCATCACCCAGGAGAATAACCTTTAAGAGCAAGGATTTCCCACTCATTGTTGCAGCACCAGATGGGAAGGAGTTTATAACCTAGAGAACCTGAAAATAAAAGAAAAAGTAGGAGGGAAAACAGTTAAACTTGAAACTGAAATTAACTTCATAGTAAATTTCTCTGAATTATATGGCCTACTAGTTTAACTTCTCTTGATTCATGCTCATTAATTATATAGTACAGCAGAAGGAATAAAATCCCTTTGCATACAAAGGAAACTAGGTCTTGGTTTTCTGAGGTCTTTTGCCTGTGCCAGGAAAATGGCTGAATGCCATTGGTAAATGGACTAGCAGATGGTGTTATAATTTGGTTAGTTCTGACCCTATTCTAGGGGAGAGAGTCTAGAAAAGGAATACCACTCAAATGTACAACCATATTATTAGTTTCCAATTTGACAGTTCCAAACAAGAGGCAAATAGTACAAAACTGATTTGGAATTTGAAGTCTGTTCATGATGGACCCAAGAATTATTGAGGAGAGAAAGTTGTATAAGCTAAAATTTTAATTTCATCAGTAGAGTTTGGGGGCTACAATTAGACTGGACCCCAGAACTTGGAAGAAAGATAAAGGTCAAGTTTCTTTGGGCATTTGCCTCATTATACTTGCATTCATACAGATACCCTCACAAATAAAGGATCTTTCATAATCTTTTCTTCATGTAAGTTGATGATTATTGACTGGTATCATTATAACAGCTATCATTTAGGAAGAAAATCTTGAATGGCTTATTAATATTTAGATTTAGGTTCTTAATTCCATAATAGCACCAATGAAAATATACTGTAAACTTTAAAGTGCTAATAATTATGCAGTTCCCTTCCTGTTACCTCCACAACATTTCTGTATATGTAATATCTAGAATGCATCTTAAAATAAAAAGATCAAATGTTTACTGAACAACTAATCTGTACTAGATTTTGTTAGGTACTTTCACACTAGAGTCATTTGGGAACAAAACAGTGATGATGTTAATTGGGTGTTATTTATGCAAGAGACCCAAAGAGATGAAAAGCAGTTACTAATCACAAGAGCACATACAAAAGAGCTTCTGTAGGCAAACGCATTTGAAATGTAATTTTCAGAAGCTTCATTAGTCCTTAGTATTATATTGGTGCATGTGTAATAATTATATATTTTTCTAAATATTCCTTTTTAAGATGTCAAATGAAAAAAATAAAATATATACCTACCCAGTTGGGTCTTTGCCACAATTTTAGTCTTTTCCTTGTTGTTTTATTCTTTTTAGGGTTCTAGAAAATGGATTGGGAAATGTTATTTTTAAAAATCTATAATAAAATAAAGTTAAGTCTTTATGTAAATATACTCAAGTCAGGAAAGAAACAGACCCACCTCAACTTACCTATGGAGGATGCTTTTCACAAATATACTTAAGAGTTCAAAATGCTATAAATGCTTAACATGGACAAAATAATATTATTGCAAAAAAACTTAACTTGTCCTAATGAGTATACTCATATAATTTTTAAAGTTTTGTATGTCTCTCCATTCAAAGTAAAGGTAAATCAAAGGAAGTAGACGATATTCACAATAGACAATATTCAGGAAAGAGCACAGAGGAGTCTAAGACATGTTGAAATCCTAAGTCAGAGATAAAACTCCTTCCCTTTATGTTTACTGATGTTCCTATCTCCAAAAAAGTTGATGCATTCACCAATCTGCCTCGAGGTTGTCTCTGCAATTGATTCCACAAGATTAGAGAAGAAATCATGTTTGGAGATTCCCTGTTTACAATATATTCTCTTGGCTAATTATTTTATTCATTAATTTTGATCATCTGTCTTGAACACAGGTTTTAGTATTTAGCTGGCTTTATTAAATTCAAACAACTTCACTTAACATTATAGTTAATTATGGCAAGAGTGTTATTTAAGCAGCATCGAGAGTGCTGGTTTAAAGAGAAAACAGTTCTTAGATTTGTTGAGTATTCTTTCTTACTGAGGAATAAAGATTGTAAGAAATCTCTATTGCCTAATAATCTCATGTTATTTTTTTCAAATATAGATAAAGCATATAATAAGGAACTCATTAGAAATCTAAATTGGTAATTATGAATTTAAATAATGTCTTCTAAATTGATAGGCTTTATCCTCCTCCTTGGCCTATATCTACTCTAGATATTTTTCAAGTTTTCTACCATTTCTGATTTTTGTCCTCTTTTTTCCTGCTCTCAAATTGTTGTCTTTGGAAGTAGCTCAAGTAACAAGCATTTCTTTAAATGGAAATATACAAGTCTTAGCACACTTCTTTACTTTTTATACTGGTCTGTAGGACAATGTTACAGAATGTTCACTTTAAAAAGGAACAGAGGGAAAAAAAAGGAACAGAGGAAGTACAAACATGGGTAACAGTACTAATAGTATTAAGGGTCCATGACAAATGAGCTTCCTCAAGTTCCTAGCAAACAGGTGTTCACATCATTAAACATCTCAGTAACTCTACTTTCCTGGCTGTGGATAAACTCAAATGATGGGTCAAGGACTGAGTGAATGTGGAAACCAAATACTCAACTCCAGGAATAATTATGAAGTATTAATAACTATGTCAGATAACACTGCAGTTGCTTGTGCATTCCCTATCTGGTCATTTGCACAAATAACTTCTGGGTACATAAGCTCTATACCAGGGAAAAGGGAGGAAAAGCAATGTGGCTCCGTGTCAAGTGCACTGGATTGGCAGCAGTCAGGAGACAAAAGTCTTCATCACTACTATGCCATTCATTTATTTTATGGACTTGAGCAGGTTATTTAATCTTGCTGTGTTTCAATATCTTCCTATATAAATATGGATTTGTAATCCCTGCCCTATTTAACTCACAGGATTTGAGGAAAAACAAATAACTTATGAAGTTTGCAAAGATTTGGAAGCATTTATTGAAATTTTTGGTTTGAGATTTTTGTTCTTCTTGCTCCTCCACCTCCTTACATTCACCGTTGGGGGCCTTGTGACTCAGTATTAACCCTTCTCAGAAAAGGCCTGCCAGTAGGAAGATACAATTCTCCCTATTCTCTTTCTTCAATATCTGAGAAGGCCTTGTTCCCCAACAATTTTGAGTATCTGCATATACCACAGAATCTCAGCATTGGAGGGACCTTAAGGGTCTTCCTGTCCAATCCTGCCACTGATGCTTGAGAAAACATTTGAGTTCCGATTGTGTGCTGTGTCCTTACTAAAAAGTAACCCGCTCTCATCCACTGTCTCCAACTCCCATTTCTTTCCTGAAGGTAGAATTGAATACAATTTAGACATGTCTTCTTGTCTTCAGTCACTAAATCCTGTGGAGTTTTCCTTGGAATATTCTTTTCCAGTCCTCTGCTACCATCCTCATTTTGGCCCACATCTCCTTGCATCTATTGTGAAAACGTCCTGGCTCTTCTCTCCCTGCCTCTGGTTTCTCCCTATCTACTTTGGAAAACGTCATCACTTGAGCACCCATTGGGTGTAGACATTACTGGAAATGCATACATTTTTAAGGCAAGGTCTTACCCTCAAGGAATTCATGAAGTAACATGTAAGGTTCAGATCTCATGATTTGCAGTTGAAATGGTATCATTATACTGCCTTATTTTGTCAAACAACCTTTTTTTCTAAGTATATCTTTCCTATACAACCAAATTTCAAATTCCTGGATGGTAAGACTCTTGTTTGTATCTGTCTTTGAAGTCTCTCCAGCATGCAGCAAGCACCAGGGTCCTTCATATGGATAATCAATAATATTTGCTAATTAATTAACTGTTTAGGTCGGTGCTCAGAACCAGTGCCTCCGAAATGATGTCAAGGTACAAGATATCTGCAGTTCTGTAAGATGTTCAAATACTATTATTTATTTGTGACTAAAGAGCAGAAGTTATGGACTTATCTGGGTCACTTTCTAGATGAGACTTAACAGGAATTTCACCTGTTGAAAGTCGATGGAAATACTCTAGTTCCCCTCCCCCTACATTTTAAGATAAATATATAAATTTCTCTGTCCCCACCAAATATAAGAGCAGTATAATTATCTCTACATTATGTTTTCAGCAGATGCTGGCATCCTTATCATCCTTATCATCACCATCCTTTGAAAATAAGTGTGATTCCTTTAGTACATACTCAAAAAGGACTAGCATAGTATAAAAGCAAACCAATTTTTTTCCTTCCCCAGAATATGCCAAGTTAAAGTCAAACCTTAAAAGGAGATAGCATTAAGTAGGCAATAGAATACTTTGATAACCCTAAGTACATGTAACAGGAAAGTCAAATCCCTTATGCATCCTATATGGGTCCTCTATGAGCTTAGGATTTTGACTAAAATGTTTAATCTGATTTTGGTCCTATTCCAAGAAAGATCTGTCTTTAAACAACTCAAATATCCTAGAGGTGCAATTCTCCTTTCTAACCAACTTCCCACAATTAGCAAGAATTTTCTTTTTTTTTTTTAGCAAGAATTTTCTAAGAATAGTATATTCACTTTTTTCCCCATTTAGAGTCTAAGTCTCAGACAATAAGGTAAATTAGAAATTCACATGACTGATACTCCCTAGTTTTCTTTGTTCTTTAGCACACTTGAAAACTTTTGAATCTGCTGTGCCCGCACCCACACTGTTTATTAAAATTATTGTATTTAGTTGGGGAGGTTTAGGAGTGTGTGTGTGGGGGTGTGGAAGGAAGCAGTACAATGACAAGAAAGAGGTTAAACCTTTGAAAACAGTACATTTTAGTGTGATGATGTAAAGAAGATGAACAAAAAACCAAACTGGCAACATCAGTTCAGTTGCCATGGGTGAAATGATGCTCAAATCCATAGTGCAGTTTGTTTGGGAGCAAGTGTTAAGAGGGATGTGGTACTGCAGGGCTGGGGGTGGGGGAGAAGCAGCAGGGGAGAGCTAGGCAGTGAGAGTGCCCCTGATAGCAATCTGCACAGAGGAGGAGCCATGGTTGAAGCTGTAGGGAAAGCCAATCTTCGTGATACTGGTTGGGCCACTCAACTCACAGTATTGATTGATTGATTCCTGGCACAGTATTTGGAAAATACTGCGCTGGGGAACAGGGCAGGGCTTGCTTTAACTTATGTAAAAATCAGTGCAAATAAGAAATTATTGTGTCTTTGAGACCCTCTATCTTAAATGGTGTAGGTTGTTTCCAGTACAACCTGATGCTTATGGGGGAGGGGGGGTTCTGTAGCGGGGAAGCCCACTGACGCACTGGATTCATTGTGCAGAGCAAACAAGTTATCCGCTACATTCCTGCTCTGAGTCTAAATGCCACAGCTGTCATGCCACTGAAACACTGTTCCCACATTTATGACTATATTTATATCCTATATGCAACCAGAAGTGTTCAATGTGGAATTTCATCTCTAACCTTTCACTCCTCACAACAGTTCTAGGGCTATGAGCCCGAAGACACACTAGATAGCAATTTGGCACTGTTCCCAGGCCACTTCTTCCCAAGTAGGCTGCCAGGTAGGTGAGGTTTGAGTGACATTAAGTGAGCGGAGTACAGGGGAAAGAAGCTTCCTTAGGAGACCGGGAATGCTGTCATCTCTATGACAGGGTCACTGTTAGCATTGAGGATCTGGAAAGTGAGATGTTAAGCACAATTCCTACTACCATCCACCAAGGTGGGCTCACCTCACCCCCATCTCTCAGAACTAGCGGCTGTGGCGCATGCGCACTGAGCCACACCCGTTCCCAACGGAGCCCTGCGTCCATCTGCGGGGCTTTGGCAGCAGCTCCGAATTACTCAGCAACGCCCCCCTCTATCGTCACCTTCCTTCCCCAACTCGGACCTCTGCAGTGCCTAGGCCTCTTTCCCAAGGTGCAAGGACCCCGGGGGATCACCGAGACCTCCCTTTCTCCGTCTTCCCACAGGCCCCCCACCTCCCGGCCTCCCGCGTCCACTGGCAGCGAGCCCCTCTCCCTGCCCACGCACCGGTACCTTACCCAATACAATGGGAGAGCGATGGGAGGGGGCCAGGCAGGTCAGCTCTGCGTGCCGGCAGTCCGGCTCCTCAGTGACACGGTCACCGCTCCTGCTGCCTCCTCGTCCTCGGTGGGGCAGCAAGAGCAGCTCAGACGTCGGTGGCCTGACAGCTGCCGCTCGCGCCCGCCAGGGCCGCCGCGCAGCGTCTCGCGCCCGCGCCCGCCAAGGGAGGGGGCGGGGCCCGCGCCGCCTCCTTGTGCCCCTTTCTTGGAGCTAGAGACCCGGCGCGCCTCCCGCCCTCGCTTGTAAAGAGCGCTCCCTGGCTCGCTCGCTTTTCTTTCATGCTCAGGGTCCAACCCTGGCCTCTCTTGTCCTCTCCTCTCTTCTCCGATTAGTAGGAACAATGACAATGGACCGTCAGATATTGCTCTCCCACTTCGCTCCTCTGCTGCCTGGGGGGCCTCGCCCCATTTTCTGCAATAACCCTTCAACCTACCTCATTTACCTTTCCTCCAAACCCTCTACTTTTGTAGAAGATAGCACATACACCCTCTGGTTTCAAATAACTCAGGGAAATACATGATCACAGCGCATTACTAGGCCCTCTAGCTGGGCACTGCTCATGAAATTCTCTAGGCAATCCAAACAAAAAGGTTCACATTGATAGCTCAGGCCTGGAAGACAAACTGCCCTTTATCCTTTAACAGCTACCTTTCTAGACAGCCACACAGAGAGTATTACCTGAGGACTCCGGAAATGTTGCTGGGGTAGAACGCAGTGTTCAAAATGTGCTTAGCCACCCAGTCCATCCCTTCTTGTTTCCTTTGGCCCTCTGATTCCTCCAACTAGTTTGTGATTTTTTTCCCCCTGAAACCAAAAGAGGATGGAGTTCCTGGGGTCATTTAGCCTGCACTCCAACTCTCTGTCAGGCAGATTCATCTCCGAAGCTTCCCTGATGTATGAGAATCTGTGCCTGTGTGCTACCCCTCACTCATCGTGTGCCCCCTCAGGGCTGTCACATATGCTCTCCCTCCATCTAGACCACTGTCTCTTTACAAGTCAGCCATTCAATCAAATCTCATAGGCCCCAGGTTAACTATCATTTCCTCAAGGTAACCTTTCTCAATAACCCCAGAATAGAAAAAGTGCTCTGATTTACGTTCTGGTGGTCTCCTGTAGCCAGCCTGCTGTATTTTTCTTCATAATATGTATCCATTTAGGAATAGTTATTTAAATGTATGATTATTTAACTGACAACTGCCTTCCTCCACTAAACTATGTTTTACCAGAAAGTCAAGGATTGTAATGGTTTAGATTTATTATCATATCCTCAAAGCCTAGGTCAATCTTTATTACATAGGACATGCTCGGAAAATATTTAATATGAATGAATGTTATATCATCAATTATTGTTATTTTAAAATAAGATTAATGGATCTAATTGAATTCCTTGTGCTTCTAACTTAAACCAGTCTTGCCGTCCACAAAAACACCCTAAAACACACTTCTGATAAAGAGATGTACTTAATCCTCCAAATCAGTTTTTTACTCACATATTCTTATCTGTAATAAAAGAAAACTTTTGATCATAGGTCTCTATATATGTATATGTATTTATAAGTAATATACATTTTCCACTGTGTATATATACTTTATTACATTATGTATACATTATAATACATACACATTAAAATACTCTGACAGGATGACAGGCATTAAGGAGGGCACATTACGTGGTGAGCACTGGGTGTTATACTTTATGTTGGGAAATTGAATTTAAATAAGAAACAAAAAATACTCCAACACAGAAATTTAAAAATAATAAGAAAAAAACAAGTACGTTGATGCCTCAATGTTGTCTTTCTGCACTTCAATAAGTAATTTTGTAGGGATCCCTGGGTGGCGCAGCGGTTTGGCGCCTGCCTTTGGCTCAGGGCGCGATCCTGGAGACCCGGAATCGAATCCCACGTCAGGCTCCCGGTGCATGGAGCCTGCTTCTCCCTCTGCCTGTGTCTCTGCCTCTCTCTCTCTCTGTGTGTGTGACTATCATAAATAAATAAAAATTAAATAAATAAATAATTTTGTAAACTGCTCAAAATAACAATTCTTCATATCAGAGTCTCTCATCCTTAAGCGAATCTAGACTCTTTCGTCCTTTTCTCATAGATGCTATTTTCCAAAGTTTAATAATCTTTGAGAATCCTCCAAACCTAAGTGCAAGATTTAAGGAACTTTTAATTTTTAGGCTTGGACACCCAATTCTGTAGCCAGAAGCTCATACTGCTGAAAGCATTACATATTTGCAAAATGTGGGAACCCTTAGGGGTAAGCGAAATCCTGTCAGCCCAAAGATTCCTAACTGCAAATTCTGCACTAAAAGAATCTTTAGAAGCCATTTGAAAAGCAATTACCATTTATGGGAACAGAAACAATGTGACTACTATTAGTTAACGAGGAGATAGCACCAAATGGACAGCTCAAAGTTTCAAATAATTGCTGTAGGTTTTGTGACTCTCAACTAGAGTATTCCAAATGATCCACCAGTGAAGTCTCTCAAACCATGTCCTCCATGAATAATGAATGCTTCCATGCATAATGAAATAATTTAGTCCATCTTTGTGACACAATTACACACACACACACACTTTTCTACCAAAAATAGAATCATATTATGGTCGTATTTTGGTTAGATAGTAACCTAAACCATAATTGCCTTTATATACTGGAGAAAAGCTTACTTTTGTAGAGTGACACACACATGCAAAAATCAGCATTCAATGTATGGAATTTATTATCTCTGAAAGTCCACAATCCTGATTCAATTTTAAATACATTGACCTGGGTTTAAAGAAGACATAACTGGAATGTAATCAATATAAAAGAAAAGCTTGATTCAGCGTTCACAAGATGCATACAAGCAAGAGTTCCATGAACAGTTCAAACAAATTAATAAACAGTGTATATTTTTCCCTTCCCAAAGAATTACAATGCATATTAGAACATTAAAGACTCTTGGAATTTTGCATTAAAGAAAACATTTCCCAAATATTTGTGATCACAGATTCCTTTTATTTATGGAACACCTGGTAACAGGACTAGTACACTTCAGAACCCAATTTGGCAACTGCTGTCTTAAGCAATTTTACAGTGTTATAATGTGATAAAAGGTCATCAGTTTGCCTTAAACATGGATGGTAATATATGTCATCTTGCTTGGCCACTCAAATTGGTTTGTAGTGGCTTTTTGGAGAATTGTGCTGTGAAGGATTCTAATAATCAATAAGGTGAATCCAGCTCAGTAGGAAAGACAGATTAGTTAGTAATGATTACCATGGATGAAGCAATGTGTTTGTCATCCTTGGCCTAGAGTATTTATATGGCAACTATACTTTTCATATTTTCCAGATAGTTCTGATTTTGAATATTTTGTTCTTTTGTCCCCATATCTACAGTAATACTTATGGCACCATTTGATGTTTTATTCAGAAAATATAGTAGCCATAGGTATGTAAAAAGGAAATTGGACAGTAAAATTTGCCAATATTTACCAACCATTGTCTAAAGCAAGCCACTGGTTCTGGTGACATGATATTTTTTATTTAAATTCAATTAGCCAACATATAGTACATCACTAGTGACAATATTTTTTTATTACTTGCCTGAGTGGAAAAGGGATACTTTGCAAGTTTTTCCATAGCCTGAAGGGAAAATCTCTGAAGACTATTCAATTATTGAAAGCCTCAGTATGAATTCAGTTTTCTTTTTAAAAAACATGTATTTTCAAGCCCTGTTTACTAAAAACCACTTAGAAACAATGAAAAACTTGGTGTCAAAGAGCACTTCTAGTACCCAGACTGAGATTCTAAATACATTCTCTGATGAGAGGGACCAAAATTTCTTAGAGAAATGGCTGATTCTAGTTCTATGGCAAGAAGTGTCCAGGATGAACCTGGAATATCTTGTCATATCAGATATCAAAGAAGTTAAGGAATTGTGAGATAACAGAAAATAATGTATTGGTCTCTGTCTCCAGTGTCTGGCACAGAGCTCCTAAATTCCATATAAATTCCCAAGTGATAAGACCATTGAGAGCATCTTTTGATCTAATAATTGATCTTCTTTAAAATTTAAATTCAATTCAGTTAACATGATGTATTATTAGTTTGAGGTAGAATTTAGTGATTCATCAGTTTGCACATAACAACCAGTGCTCATTATTACATCAAGTGCCATCCTTAATGCCCATCACCCTTAATTACCCCATCCTCCAACTCCCCTCCCCTCCAGGAACCTCAGTTTGTTCCCTAGAGTTAAGAGTCTCTTATAGTTTGTATGTGTACACACACACACACACACACACACACACACACACACCACCTCTTGTTCATCCATTCATCTGTTGATGGACATCTGGGCTCTTTCTATAGTTTGGGTATTGTGGGCATTGCTGCTATAAACATTAGGGTGCATGTACCCCTTTAAATCACTATTTTTGTGTCCTTTGGATAAATACCTAGTAGTGTAATTGCTGGATCTCTCTCTCTTTTTAAAGATTTTTATTTATTCATTCATGAGAGACAGACAGAGAGAGAGAGAGAGAGAGAGAGAGAGAGAGAGAGGCAGAGATAAAGGCAGAGGGAGAAGCAGGCTCCATGCAGGGAGCCCGACGTGGGACTCGATCCCGGGACTCCAGGATAACGCCCTGGGCTGAAGGCAGGCGCTAAACCACTGAGCCACCCAGGGATCCCCAGTTACTGGATCTCAAGGTAGTTCTATTTGTAACTTTTTGAGGAACCTCCATACTGTTTTCAAGAGTGGCTATACCTACCAGTTTGCATTCCCACCAACAGTGGTTTCCCTTTGTCTACATCTTTACCAACATCTGTTGTTTCCTGAGACATTAATTGTAGCCATTCTGACTGGTGTGGGGTGGTAGCTCATTTTGTGTGTGTGTTTTTAAAGATTTTATTTATTCATTTGAGAGATAGAGAGAAAGCACAAGCCAGGGTGAGAGGCAGACTCTGGGAGAAACAGACTCCTCACTGAGCAGTGAGCCCAATGCTGGGCTTGATTTGAGAACCCTGGGATCATGACCAGATTCAAAGGCAGACACTCAATTGACTGAACCACCCAGGAGCCCCTCTTATTTTGGTTTTGATTTGTATTTCCCTGATGCTGAGTGATGTTGAGCATTTTTTCATGTGTCTCTTAGCCATTCATATGACTTCTTTGGAGAAATGTCTATTCATGCTTTATTCCCATTTCTTTAATGGATGTTTTGGTTTTGTGGTGTTAGGTTTGGTAGGTTCTTTATGGATTTTGGATACTAACCCTTTATCTGATTAGTCATTTGCAAATGGCTTCTCCCATTCTGTAGGTTGCCTTTTAGTTTTGTTGACCGTTTCCTTTGTTGTGCAAAAGCTTTCTCTCTTGATGAGGTTCTAATAGTTCATTTTTGCTTTTGTTTCCCTTGCCTAGACACGTCTATCAAGAAATTGCTGCAGCCAAGGCCAAGAGGTTTCTGACTGTGTTCTCCTCTAAGGTTTGAGTGGATTCCTGTGTCATATTTAGGTCTTTCATCTATTTTGAGTTTGTCTATTGTGTAACAAAGTGGTCCAGTATGATTCTTTTGCATTTGGCTTTCCAACTTTACCAACATCATTGGTTGAAGAGACTTTTTTTTCCATTAGATTTTCTTTCCTGCTTTGTTGAAGATTAGTTGACCATAGAATTTAGGGTCTATTTCTGGGTTTCCTATTCTGTTCCATTGATCTGTGTGTTTGTTTTTGTGCCAGTATCATACTACCTTGATGATTACAGCTTTGTAATACAGCTTGAAGTCCAGAATTGTGATGCCTCCAGCTTTGATTTTCTTTTTCAACATTATTTTGGCTATCCAGGGTCTTTTCTGGTTCCATACAAATTTTAGGATTATTTGTTCCAGTTCCTTAAAAAATTCTTTTGGTATTTTAATAAGGATTGCTTTGAATGTGTAGATTGCTTTGGGTGGCATAGACATTTTAACAATATTTGTTCTTCCAATCCATGAGCATAGAATGTTTTTCCATTTCTTTTCGTCTTCCTCAATTTCTTTCACAAGTATTCTATAGTACAGATCCTTTACCTCTTTGGTTAGGCTTATTCCTCGGTATCTTATGGTTTTTGATGCAATTGTGAATGGGACTGATTCCTTGAATTCTCTTTCTTTAGTCTCATTGTTAGCATATAGAAATGCAACTGATGGGATGCCTGGGTGGCTAAATGGTTGAGCATCTGCCTTCAGCTCAGGGCGTGATCCTGAGGTTCCAGGATCAAGTCCCAAATCAGGCTTCTCACAGAGAGCCTGATTCTCCTTCTGCCTATCTCTCTCTCTCTCTCTGTCTTTTTCTCTAATGAATAAAAACATAAAATCTTAAAAAAAAAAAAGAAACGCAACTGGCTTCCATGCATTGTTTTTATATCCTTAAATTTTGCTGAATTTCCGTATTCTAGCAATTTTGGAGGAGAATTTTCTACATACGGTATCATATTGTCTGCAAAGAGTGAAATTTTCACTTCTTCCTTGCCAATTTGGATGCCTTTTATTTCTGTTTTGTTGTCTGAAAGCTGAGGCTAAGATTTGCAGTACTGTGTTAAATAACAATGGTGAGAGTGGACATCCCAGTCTTGTTCCTGACCTTAGGGGAAAAGCTCTCAGTTTTTCCCATTTGAGAATGATATTGGCTGTAGGCCTTTCATATATGGTATTTATGATGTTGAAGTACGTTCCTTTATCTCTACTTTGTTGATGGGTTTTATCATGAATGGATGGTGTACTTTGTCAAATGATTTTTCGGTATCTATTAAGAGAATGATATAGTTCTTATTCTTTCTTTTATTAATGTGGTGTATCACACTGATTTGCAAATATTGAACCATCCCCGCACCCCAGGAATAAATTCCACTTGTTCATGGTGAATAATCCTTTTAATGTACGATTGGATCCTATTAGCTAATATTTTGTTGAGAATTTTTCCATCCATCTTTATCAGGGCTTTTGGTCTGTAATATTCCTTTTTAGTGGAGTCTTTGTCTGGTTTTATGATCAAGGTAATGCTGGTCATTATATGCTGATCATAGAATGACTTTGGAAGTTTTCCTTTATTTTCTACTTTTCAGAATAGTTTGAGAAGAATTGGTATTAACTCTTTTTTGAGTATTTGGTAGAAATCTGCTGTGAAATCATCTGGCCCTGGACTCTTGTTTGTTGGGAGATTTTTTATTACTGCTTAAATTTCTATGCTGGTTATGGGTCTGTTCAGATTTTCTATTTTTTCCAATTTCACTTTTGGTAGTTTATATGTTTCTAGGGATTTATTCATTTCTTCCAGATTGTCCCATTTGTTGCCACATGATTTTTTTGTAATATTCTCTTATGATTGTATTTCTTTGGTACTGGTTATGATCTCTCTTCTTTCATTCATGATTTTATTTACTCGGGTCCTTTCTCTTTTTTAAGTCTGACTAGGAGTTTATTGATCTTATTAATTCTTTCAAATAACCAGCTCCTAGTTTTGTTGCTATGTTCTACTGTTTATTTTTTTTATTTTTTTTAATTTTTATTTATTTATTTATGATAGTCACAGAGAGAGAGAGAGGCAGAGACACAGGCAGAGGGAGAAGCAGGCTCCATGCATCGGGAGCCTAATGTGGGATTCGATCCCGGGTCTCCAGGATCGCGCCCTGGGCCAAAGGCAGGCGCCAAACCGCTGCGCCACCCAGGGATCCCCCATGTTCTACTGTTTATTTTTTATTTCTATATCACTGATTTTTTTGTAATCTTTATTATTTCCCTTCTTCTGCTGGAATTAGAGTTTATTTCCTGTTCTTTTTCTAGCTCCTTTAGGTGTTAGTTTAGGTTATAAGTTTGAGACCTTTCTTATTTCTTGTATTGCTATCTACTTCCATTTTAGGACTGCCTTTGCTGCATCCCAAAGGTTTTCAACTGTTGTATTTCATTTTCACTTGTTTCCATGTATTTCTAAAATTCTTCATTAATGGGACACCTGGATGGCTCAGTGGTTGAGCATCTGCCTTCAGTTCAGGGTGTGATCCTAGGGCCCCAGGATTGAGTCCCATGTCAGGCTCCCTGCAGGGAGCCTGTTTCTCCTTCTGCCTATGTCTCTGCCTCTCTCTGTGTGTCTCTCATGAATAAATAAATAAAATCTTTAAAAATTTTTCATTAATTTCCTGGTTGACCCATTCACTCTATAGTAGGATGTTCTCTAACCTCCATGTATTTGTGGTCCTTCCAAATTTCTTCTTGTGGTTGACTTCAAGTTTCATCTCATTTTGTTCTGAAAATATGCATGGTATGGTCTCAGTTTGGGGGATGTTTTTAAAGATTTTATTTATTTATTTTAGAGAGAGTGTGTGTGCACAAGCTGGGTGAGGGGCAGAGAGAGTGAGGAAGAAGCAGACTCTCTGCTGAGCAGGGAACCTGATGTAGGGCTCAATCCCAGGATCTTGTGATCATGACCTGAGCCAAAGGCAGATGCTTAACTGACTGAGCCACCCAGGTACCTCGATCTCAGTCTTTTTGTACTGGTTGAGACCTGATTTGTAATCCAGTATGTGATATATTCTGGAGAATATTCCATATGCACTGGAGAAGAATGTGTATTCTGCTACTTTAGGATGAAACGCTCCGAATAGATCTGTGAAGTCCATTTGGTCCAGTGTGTCATTCAAAGCCCTGTTTCCCTGTTGATCTTGTGCTTAGATTATCTGTCCATTGCTCTGAGTGGGGCGTTAAAGTCCTTTACTGTTATTCTATTATTATCAATGAATTTCTTTAATTTTTTTATTAATTGGTTTATGAAAAAAATAATTGGTTTACGTATTTGGCTGCTTTCAAGTTAGGGGGTATAAATATTTACAATTCATAGATCTTATTTTTCAGGACACTTTATTATGATACAGTGTCCTTCATCCTCTCTTATTAAAGTATTTGGCTTAAAATCTAGTCAATTATCATATGATCTCACTCATATGTGAAATTTAAGAAACAAAATAGAGGATCATAGGGGAAGAGAGGAAAAATTAAACCAAGATGAAACCAGAGAGAGAGACAAACCATAAGGGATTATTAATCATAGGACACACACTGAGGGTTGGCAGAGGCGAGAGGAGTAGGGGAATGAGGTAACTGGGTGATGGACATTAAGGCCGCAAGCCTTATGTGTCTACACTTGAAGGTTAAGGACCTCTTATCCCAAGCTGCTTTCAGGATTTTTTCTTTATCTTTGTAATTTTCAAGCTTCACTATAATATGTTGACTGTTGATCTATTTTTGTTGGTTTTGCAGGGGGTTCTCTGTGCCTCCTGGACTTGAATGTCTGTTTCATTCCTCAGATTAGGGAAGTTCTCAGCTATAATTTCCCCAGATAAACCTTCTGCCCCTTCCTCTCACTCATCTGGGACTCCTATAATATGGATAGTATTTCATTTTATGGCATCAGAGTTCCTTCAGTCTACCTCTGTGATCTAAAATGTTTCCTTCCCTCTTCTTTTTAGCTTCCTTATTCTCCATCATGTTATCTTCTGTAGCACTGATTTTCTCTTCTGCTTCATTTATCCTCATTTTTATGGTCCTCACTTGGGACTGCATCTCAGAAATAGCATTTTTAATTTTGGCCTGATTACACTTTAGTTCTTTTATCTCTATAGTAAGAGGTTTGCTAGTGTCTTCTATACATTTTTCACACCCAGCTAGTATCTTTATAATCATTGTTTTAAATTTTAGTTCAGATATCTTACTTATATCTGCATTGATTAAATCCCTGGCAGTACTACCTCCTGTTCTTTCTTTTGGGATAAATTTCTCTCTCTCATCATTTTGTCCAGAAAAGAAAAAAGGAAGAGAAAACAACAAAAACAACAACAACAGAAAAACAAGAACAAAAAGCCCCACTAGATCCTGGATGTGTTTTGGTCTGCTTATTAAAAGAAACTAATATATGAAAGAAATCCTTTTTCTTATATAATATGTAAGTATATTATATAATACAAATAAATAACATAATATATAAATGTATTATGATTTGATATATAATCTATTATATTATTTGATATATATTATATATCATAATATATTATGATTATGATAGTGAAAGAAAAAAAGGAGCACTTTGTAGACAGTAGACAGTATAGTATTGTTTCTTCTGAAAAGAAGAAGATTAGAAAAAGAACAAATGGCGACAATTTCTAAGGCTCTCAAAGTTAACAACACCTTTACAAATATCCTCATTATAGGTGCACTGTTCTCACCTGCTGGAAGTACGGGGAGGGCCCCCCGGAGCCCAGAGCAGCCTGGAGATGGTGAGTACGTGCAGCCCGGGCCGAGATCTGGAGGGGCTGACTTGAACTGGCTGCAGGCGACCACAGTCCGTGTGTCCCCCGCTCTCGGAGGTACCAACCCGAGTCTCTGCCCCCAGTTGGGGTGGGGGCCCGGTGTCCTGTCACGGCCGGTGTTACAGACACAGAGAGAAGGTGTGGCAGAGTAGGTACCCAAGAGACATTCGGTGATGAAACGGATGTATTCTGGTGCCTGGGGGACTGAATTTCTCAAATGTAGAAAGTGAGGGTTAGGGTCAGCACTGCCGGACAGACTCCAGGACAATGAGTTGGGATCACGTCGAATCTGTAGATGACATTGAGGCGGAGTGATATTTTTCGAGGTTGTGGTTGTGGACTTCACCCCAGAGGAGTGGGCTTTGCTGTATTGTGCTCAGAGGAGGCTCTACAGAGATGTGATGCTAGAGACCTGCAGGAACCTGACCTCAGTGGGTGAAAACTGGAAATGCCATGGCATTGAAGATCAGCACAAGAACCAGGGGACATGTATGAGGTGTCATGCGGTGGAGATACCCTCAGAAAATAATGGAACTAATCAATGTGGAGAAACCAACCAGATTTCAAATTTTATTTTGCATAAGAGACTTTCTACTCGAGTAAAATCCTATGAATACACTAAGTTTGAAAAGGCCATCATGGATACTACATCCCTAAAGAGTTCCATAACATCATTTCAACATGGAAAGAAATCCCATCAATGTAAGGAATGTGGGAGAACTTTTATTTGTTACTCATCATTTAGGGAACACATTAGAGCTCACATTGAAGAGGAACCCTACACATGTAAGGAATGTGTAAAAGCCTTTATATACTTCTCCAAACTTAGGGTTCATATAAGAACCCACACTGGAGATAAGCCTTATGAATGTGAAAAGTGTGGGAAAACCTTCAGATCTCCCTCAAACCTCTGGACACATAGGGAAACTCATACTGTTGAGAAACTCTATGCCTGTAGAGAATGTAAGAAATTCTTCTCTTCTCCCTCGTCTCTTAGAAAACATGGGAGGGTTCACAGTGCAGAGAAAGCCTATGAATGTAAGGAATGTGGGAAAGCCTTTCTTCATTCTTTTTACCTGATCATAGATGCAAGAATGCACACTGGAGAGAAAGCCTATAAATGTGTGGAATGTGGGAAGGCCTACAGTTGGCCCTCTGACCTTAGGATTCACATGAGAACACACTTTGGAGAAAAGCCTTATGTATGTAAACAATGTGGGAAATCCTTCAGTTCCCCTTCATCCTTTAAGGGACATTTGCGAACTCATACAGGAGAAAAACCCTATGCATGTGATGAACGTGGAAAAGCCTTCAGCAGTCTCTTGTACTTTAGAACACATGTGAGAATTCACACTGGAGAGAAACCCTATATATGTAAGCAATGTGGGAAAGCTTTCAGTTGGTCATCATCATTTCGAAGACATTTGAGAACTCACAGTAGAGAGAAATCCTATGAGTGAAGGAATGTGGTAAAGACTTCAGTAGACTCACATCCCTACAAAGACATGTGAGATTTCACAGTGGGGAGAAACTCTAAATGTAAGCAGTGTGGGAAAGACTTCTGTGGTCCTTTATCCTTTTTAAAAAAAATGACATAGAAACTCTGACAAGAGGGAAACCCTAGTCAGTAAATGTGGGGAAAACTCCATGTAAATTACATCACTTATCCTGCACAAATTTGCATACTATTAGAAAAATTTTGTAAGCATCTTAAAAAAAACACATCCTGATTATAAATGAACAGAGTGTAAGAATTAAAGAACAACAATGAGTAAACAGGGGAAGGCTGCACTAAATATTTTTTATTTGCCTAGTGAGATACATAAATAAGCATATATGTTTATTTGTATATATACACAAATATATAAATATATAACATAAATAACATATAATATATAAATAGGTATATAAAGGTATATAGGTATATATTTATAAAATAAAATACAATGAATGGAAACAAAAATTTAAAGATATATAAAGTATATGTAAAAATAAAAATTAAGGGGCACCTCTGTGGCTCAGTGGTTGAGTGCCCTGGCTCTGGTTGTGGTCCTGGAGTCCTGGGATTGAGTTGAGCATCAGGCTCCCTGCAGGGAGCCTGCTTCACTCTCTGCTTATATCTCTGCCTCTCTCTGTGTCTCTCATGAATAAATAAATACAATCTTTAAAAAATAAAATTAAAAAAGAATTTAAAAAGAATTGAGAAAATAAGAAAATAACTGAAAAATAATATGAAAAGCCTAAAGAATAAAAATATAACGAATGCTATATACTGTTTTCCTCAAGAGCTGAAACTTTGCAGCCACCTATGATCAGTAAGCTTGATGAGAAGTTGTTTTGCTGGTCTTCTGGGGGTGGGGCCTTTTGCATTGATTCTCAGGTGAGCTTGCCCTAGTGGAAAAACACCTCCAATGAACAGACTGGGCTTGTTGTAAGTGGCTCCTGCCTGACTCCACTAGATGGCAATGTTTTGCTCCCTGAAGGATTTCAGGATTCATGATGCAATGAATATGGTGATGCCCTGGTCTCTAGCCCCAGAGCCGAAAATTTGTGCCCCCCCTTCAGTGAGCCCTCACAGAAAAACAGTCAATCTCTATTTTCTCCCCAGTTTCCATAAGAACTTTGTGTTCACCTTATTTGTGACCAAAAGTATTTATCTCTGGCAGTGGACTGAGTTTCAAAACTCCAAATATTATGGACTTCCATGGCGTGGATCCAAGCTGTTCCTCTCTGGGGAAGAAGGGTGTCTCACTGTGCTTCTGCCTTTATCTGGACCCCTCCCAGGAAAGCATTTGCACACCCATGGAGTGGTTCACAGTTTATGGCAACATAGAGCAGAAAGCCAGCACCTAGATTTGCTGTTCTCAGCCAGCTTCTCCACTTATATGCCTGGGAACTCTGCCACACTCAGGCCCACCCATTCTTCTTGCAACTCCGGAAATCCTCCAGCCATGCTGTCACTCCTGGGATTCCACTCTGCTTCACCATCTGAACATCTTTAAGCCAGGCACATTCTCCACTACAGCAGACTTCTAAAAGTTCTGATTTTGCACTCCACTGCTTATAACGCTTTGTGGTAGCCTCCTTAAGCACCATGTCATTAGCTATATCACACCAGATTTAAGTCACTGCATCTCCTACCTTCCAAACAGTGGTCACTTTTCTACTGGTAGACTTGTAGAATTTGTTTTCTCAGATCTCTGATTTCTCAGGTATTCAGAATGATTTGGTAAGTATCTAGTGATGTTCCACGGACCAGACAAACAGGGTCCCTCTATTCCTCCACCATCTTAACTTCTTCATAATACTTAGTCTTTGACTCCAGTTCATGACACAAGTCTCCTAAATCCTTTGGAATTTACTTGGTGATAGAAGCATCTTTTGTTCTAATTAGGTGACCCTGGGTGAGTTCTTGGAGGGCTTCTCAATGGGGGCTGTTCACCAGAAAGATCCAGCCATAATTAGAAAATTGAAATTTTCAACCCTGTCCCCTATTTCTTTGGAGAGGGGAGAGGGACTGGAAATGGAATTGATAACTGATTCTGTTTATGTGAGGTGAGGAAGCCTCCATAAAAATCTCAAAAGTATGGGGTTTAGAGAGCTTCCAGGTTGTTAAACACATCTAGATACTGGGAGAATGTTGTACCCCAACTCTACAGAGACAAAAGCTCCTCCACTTGGGACACTCCCAGAAATTGCTGTATGTATCTCTTCATCTGCCTATTCATCTAAGTCTTTATTAGTAAACTGGTAACTGTAAATAAGCATTTCCCTGAGTTCTGTGAGCTACTTTAGCAATTAATGGAATCTAAATGGGGGGGTCATGGGAAGCTCTGATTTATAGCTAATTGGTCAGAAGCAGTGGTAATAGCTTAGGCTTGCAATTGGGTTTTTCCCTATAAAGGAAAACTACTAGGGTTGTGTCAGGAAGAATTTGGGAGCCAAATTAAAGAGACTTTACTGTCCATATATGAAGCAATTTTAACATCTGCAAATAAAATAATTACAATGGATTGAAATGTATCAAATATATTTAAATATCTGAGTTAATGATACTTAGAAATGTAATTGGTAAACTTGGAGAAAACTAGGAAACTAGCTCATTATTTTGAAACTGGTAAATAAAATAATGAACCAAACACTTAACTTGCCTTTTTATAGACACATTCTTCCTCTGTGTAACCTAATAGTTTGTGAGCAAAATGTTTTAGTAGAAGATTTCTGGCTGATAAATTAAGAAATAATGATAGAATTTTACAATGGTTAATGGATTAATGGATCTAGGCAGTGATCACCATCACTACTAACATTACAAAGAGTAATAACAAAATATCACATGACTGCTAATGGAAAAACAAAGCAGTACCTATGAAGTCTTTTTGCTGAAAAATAGAATCCGCATCTTATCAAGCCTCTAGATGGAACTGTGAATTTTTAGGAAAATATGAGGACAATGATGTTAAATAACATCATAAGGATGTAAGAAAAGAATATCTAGACTTGGGTTTAGAGTGGGGATGTTGGGGAGAACTCTACAGAAAACAGCAGGGTTTCAACAAATAAATTGCAAGAGAAAATTTGAAAATGAAAGTAAGAAAAATTGCATTTTTAATAGCTTCACAGATAAAATATTTGGGAGTAAATTTTTAAAAGAAGTGCAAAACTCGTACTCTTTTTTTTTAATTTTTTTATTTATTTATGATAGTCACAGAGAGAGAGAGAGAGAGGCAGAGACACAGGCAGAGGGAGAAGCAGGCTTCATGCACCGGGAGCCCGATGTGGGATTCCATCCCGGGTCTCCAGGATCGCGCCCTGGGCCAAAGGCAGGCGCCAAACCGCTGCACCACCCAGGGATCCCCAAAACTCGTACTCTTAAAGGCAACAAAATTTTGAAAGAAATTTAATGAGCACTATGTGTAATACACAACTGATGAATTATTGAACACTACCTCTGATACTAATGATGTACTGTATGTTGGCTAATTGAATTTAAATACCAAGAAAGAAGATCTAGATAATTGGAAGGTATGCTATGTTTGTGGATCAGAAGATTTAATATTATTAAAATTGCAGTATGTTCCAAATTGATCAACATGTTCAATGCAATCCCTACTAAAATCCCAGATAGCTTCTTTGTAGAAATTTATAAGCTGATCCTAAAATCCATATGGATATTTTACAAATATACAATTTATCTAAGGTAAGTGGATAAACTAACATATGGCTATCATTAGTTTGATTGGCATGTTTTGGTATTCTTTTTTTTAATGTTTTGGTATTCTTTGAGGTTTCTGGAATCTGGAAAACTAAAGATAATATCCTATATGTTGTCCATTCACCATAGACTTTCTGCCCTTTGAAGTTCTCCTTTAATGGAAAAATCCCCCTCTCCCCGATGTCTTCAGAATTTAGTATATAGATTCTTGGTCTTGGCAGGGATATTAAAAATTATCTAATCCATTGAATCCCAAACCTAACTGCACATGAAAATCACAAAGAGGATTTATCAAAAGTATAGATTCCAAGTCCCTAACATTGGAATTCTGCAGTGGGGCTCAGGAATGAGTTTTTCACAAGTTCTCTGGGGGATTCTGATAACCTGGCCCATGTACAAGAATCATAAAATACTTCTAGCATCTCATCTAGAGCATGAATCTGTTCTGTAATTCCCTAACTTGTGGTCATTCAGCCTCTGAATAATGACTTCACAAGCAGCCTATTCCATGATTTAGTTTACTTTGCTGGAAAGTTTTCCTTATGAAATGATGAAATCTATGGCTTCTAAGCCCCATTTTGATACTAGTTTTAACCTCAGAGATGGCAGGTAGTTTTGTAGAAGTATCTCCTAAGGAAAAAATATCAGAAATACAAGTTTTTTTCTTTGAGGATGGTGAGTAGCTTCTAAAAATACATTGTGTGCCAGCAAGAATGCAGGTTAAAAGAAAAAACTCAAAGCAAATACTATGCTCAACATTTCTGTGCAAGAAGTCATTGTTCACTAAGGTACTAGCAATTTCTCTTTGAAGGATAAGAATTTTCCAAGGCTGAAAGATTCAATATTTCACTTTCTTTGAGAACATTACAGCTCTTTTGTTTAAAAATTGATGCAAATTATGCAAAACATTGTTCAGATGAAAATATAAGTCATAATATGATGGTTTGTGTGAAAATTAACATTTTGAAAATTGTGTTGGCTAATGTGTAAAACATCCAAAGTAAGCTTATTCAACTTTTCTTAAAGAAGGCATTGTGTTCTAAGTCTATAAGAGATAAGTTTATTTTTTTTAAACTCATAAATGTTTTAATGACCCAGTTCTAAAAGAGATAAAAAATAAAATGGGGTCCATCCTAGCCAGATTTTTTTAAAGGTATAATATATGTTTCAAGTGTACAACATTATGATTTGACATCTTTGTGCACTACAGAGTGATCACTACTAAAAGTTTAGGTGCCATCCATCACTATACAATCAACCACTTTCACCCATTTCACCCACACTCATTCCCTTTCCCCTTTGGTAATGACCAATTTGTTCTCTGTATCTATGAGATTGTTTTTGTTTTGTTCAGTTTAAGATTCTACATGAGTGAAATCTTACAATATTTATCTTTATCCGTCTGACTTATATCGCTTAGCCTAATAGCTTCAACATCCATCTACATTGTTGAAAATGACAAGATTTCTTTTTTTTTTACAAGATTTCTTTTTAATGTCTGAGTAGTATTCTACTCTCCCCCACTCTCTTCCTCCCTCCCTCCCTCCCTCCCCCCCCACACACACACACACACACACACACACACACATTTATCAGTCAGTGGACATTTAGGTTGTTTCCATATCTTAACTACTATAAATAATACTGTAATAAACATAGGGGTGCATATATCTTTTTGAATCAGCATTTTTGTTCTTAGATACACACCAGGAAGTGGAATACTTAGATCATTAAAAATTTTTTTATTGGAGTTCAATTTGCCAACATGAAGCATAACAGTCAGTGCTCATCCTGCCAAATGCCCCCCACAGTTCCCATCACCCAGTCACCCCAACCCTCCGCCGACCTCCCCTTCCACTACCCCTTGTTCATTTCCCAGAGTTAGGTGTCTCTCGTGTTTTCTCATCCTAACTGATATTGTCACTCATTTTCTCTCCTTTCCCTTTATTCCCTTTCACTAATTTTTATATTCCCCAAAAGAATGAGACTATATAATGTTTGTCCTTTTCTGATTGACTTATTTCACTCAGAATAATACCCTCCAGTTCCATCCACGTCGAAACAAATGGTGGGTATTTGTCCTTTCTAATGGCTGAGTAACATTCCACTGTATACATAGACCACATCTTCTTTACCCATTCATCTTTCGATGGACACCGAGGCTCCTTCCACAGTTTGGCTATTATGGACATTGCTGCTATAAACATCGGGGTGCAGGTGTTCTGGCATTTCACTTCATCTGTAACTTTGGGGTAAATCCCCAGCAGTGCAATTGCTGGATCGTAGGGCAGATCTATTTTTAACTCTTTGAGGAACCACACAGTTTTCCAGAGTGGCTGTACCAGTTCACATTACCACCAACAGTGCAAAAGCGTTCCCCTTACCACATCCTCTCCAATATTTGTTGTTTCCCGTCTTATTAATTTTAACCATTCTCACTGGTATGAGGTGGTATCTCATTGTGGTTGTGATTTGTATTTCCCTGATGGCAAGTGATGTGGAGCATTTTCTCATGTGCATGTTGGCCATGTCTATGTCTTCCTCTGTGAGATTTCTGTTCATGTCTTTTGCCCATTTCATGATTGCATTGTTGGTTTCCTTGCTGTTGACTTTAATAGGTTCTTTATAAATCTTGGATACTAGCCCTTTACCTGATACGTCATTTGCAAATATCTTCTCCCATTCTGTAGGTTGTCTTTTAGTTTTGTGGACTGTTTCTTTTGCTGTGCAAAAGCTTCTTATCTTCATTAAGTCACAATAGTTCATTTTTGCTTTTGTTTCCCTTGCCTTCATGGATGTAAGTTGCAAGAAGTTGCTGTGGCCAAGTTCAAAAAGGGTGTTGTCTGTGTTCTCCTCTAGGATTTTGATGGAATCTTGTCTCACATTTAGATCTTCCATCCATTTTGAGTTTATCTTTGTGTATGGTGTAAGAGAATGGTCTAGTTTCATTCTTCTGCATGTGGATGTCCAATTTTCCCAGTACCATTTATTGAAGAGACTGTCTTTTATTCCTGCTTTGTCGAATATTAGTTGACCATAGAGTTGAGGGTCCACTTCTGGATTCTCTATTCTGTTCCATTGATCTATGTGTCTGTTTTTGTGCCAGGACTACACTGTCTTGATGACCACAGCTTTGTAGTACAACCTGAAATCTGGCATTGTGATGCCCCAGCTATGGTTTTCTTTTTGAAAATTCCCCTGGCTATTCAGGGTCTTTTCTGATTCCACACAAATCTTAAGATAATTTGTTCCAACTCTCTGATGAAAGGCCATGGTATTTTGATAGGGACTGCATTAAATGTGTAAATTGCCCTGGGTAACATTGAAATTTTCACAATATTAATTCTTCCAATCCATGAGCATGGAATATTTTTCCATCTCTTTGTGGCTTCCTCAATTTCTTTCAGAAGTGTTCTGTAGTTTTTAGGGTATAGATCCTTTACCTCTTTGGTTAGGTTTATTCCTAGATATCTTATGCTTTTGGGTGCAATTGGGAATGGGATTGACTCCTTAATTTATCTTTCTTCAGTCTCATTGTTACTGTATAGAAATGCCACTGATATCTGGGCATTGATTTTGTATCCTGCCACACTGCCAAATTGCTGTATGAGTTCTAGCAATTTTGGGGTGGAGTCTTTTGGGTTTTCTATGTAGAGTATCATGCCATATGCAAAGAGGGAGAGTTTGACTCCTTCTTTGCCAATTTGAATGCCTTTTATTTCTTTCTGTTGTCTGATTACTGGGGCTAGGACTTCTAGTACTATGTTGAATAGAAGTGGTGAGAGTGGACATCCCTCTCTTGTTCCTGATCTTAGGGGAAAGGCTCCCAGTGTTTCCCCATTGAGAATTATATTTGCTGTGGGCTTTTTGTAGATGGCTTTTAAGATGTTGAGGAATGTTCCCTCTATCCCTACACTCTGAAGAGTTTTAATCAGGAATGGATGTTGCATTTTGTCAAATGCTTTCTCTGCATCTTTTGAGAGGATCATATGGTTCTTGTTTTTCCTCTTGCTGATATGATGAATCACACTGATTGCTTCATGAGTGTTGAACCAGCCTTGCATCCCGGGATAAATCCCACTTGGTCATGGTGAATAATCTTCTTAATGTACTGTTGGATCCTATTGGCTAGTATCTCGTTGAGAATTTTTGCATCCCTGTTCATCAGGGATATTGAACTATAATTCTCCTTTTTGGTGGGGTCTTTGTCTGGTTTTAGAAATAAGGTGATGCTGGCCTCATAGAACGAGTTTGGAAGGACTCCATCTCTTTCTATCTTTCCGAACAGCTTTAGTAGAATAGGTATGGTTTCTTCTTTAAACGTTTGATTTTAGGGGGAGTCTCTCTATCTCCTGGATCGAAATGCCTGTTTCCCATCCCACGTTAGGGAAGTTCTCAGCTATAGTTTGGTCAAATACAGTTTCTGGACCTCTGTCCCTTTTGGTGCCCTTGGGAACTCCAATTTAATGTAGATTTTTCCTTCTGAGGCTGTCATTTATTTCCCTTAACCTATCCTCATGATCTTTTGTTTTTTCTTTTTCCTCAGTTTCCTTCCTTGCCATCAACTTGTCTTCTATGTCACTCACTTGTTCTTCTACCTCATTAACCCTCATCGTTAGGACCTCCAGTTTGGACTGCATCTCATTTAATTGATTTTTAATTTCTGCCTGATGAGATCTAAATTCTGCAGTCATGAAGTCTCTTGAATCCTTTATTCTTTTTTCTAGAGCCACCAGTAGCTTTCTAATTGTGCTTCTGAATTCGATTTCTGACATTGGATTGTAATCCAAATTTTTTTATGTCTGTGGGAGAGAGGACTGTTTCTGAACTTGTTTTTGGCCACTCTGCACTGAGCAAAATGACTAGAAGGAAAACCTCACCTCAAAAGAAAGAATCAGAAACAGCCCTCTCTCCCACAGAGTTACAAAATCTGGATTACACTTCAATGTCAGAAAGCCAATTCAGAAGCACTATTATACAGCTACTGGTGGCTCTAGAAAAAAGCATTAAGGACTCACGAGACTTCATGACTGCAGAATTTAGAGCCAATCAGGCAGAAATTAAAAATCAATTGAATGAGATGCAATCCAAACTAGAAGTCCTAACGACGAGGGTTAACGAGGTGGAAGAACGAGTGAGTGACATAGAAGACAAGTTAATGGCAAAGAGGGAAACTGAGGAAAAAAGAGACAATCAATTAAGGGACCATGAAGACAGATTAAGGCAAATAAATGACAGTCTAAGGAAGAAAAACCTAAGCTTAATTGGGGTTCCCGAGGGCGCCGAAAGGGCCAGAGGGCCAGAATATGTATTTGAACAAATCCTAGCTGAAAACTTTCCCAATCTGGGAAGGGAAACAGGCATTCAGATCCAGGAAATAGAGAGATCCCCCCCTAAAATCAATAAAAACCGTTCAACACCTCGACATCTAATAGTGAAGCTTGCAAATTCCAAAGATAAAGAGAAGATCCTTAAAGCACCAAGAGACAAGAAGTCCCTGACTTTCATGGGGAGGAATATTAGGGTAACAGCAGACCTCTCCACAGAGACCTGGCAGGCCAGAAAGGGCAGGCAGGATATATTCAGGGTCCTAAATGAGAAGAACATGCAACCAAGAATACTTTATCCAGCAAGGCTCTCCTTCAAAATGGAAGGAGAGATAAAGAGCTTCCAAGACAGGCAGGAACTGAAAGAATATGTGACCTCCAAACCAGCTCTGCAAGAAATTTTAAGGGGGACTCTTAAAACTCCCCTTTAAGAAGAAGTTCAGTGGAACAATCCACAAAAACAAGGACTAAATAGATATCATGATGACACTAAACTCATATCTGTCAATAGTAACTCTGAACGTGAATGGGCTTAATGACCCCATCAAAAGGGTTTCAGACTGGATAAAAAAGCAGGACCCATCTATTTGCTGTCTACAAGAGACTCATTTTAGACAGAAGGACACCTACAACCTGAAAATAAAAGGTTGGAGAACCATTTACCATTCAAATGGTTCTCAAAATATACCCTAAAAACTATAGAACACTTCTGAAAGAAATTGAGGAAGACATAAAGAGATGGAAAAATATTCCATGCTCATGGATTGGCAGAATTAATATTGTGAAAATGTCAATGTTACCCAGGGCAATTTACACGTATAATGCAATCCCTATCAAAATACCATGGACTTTCTTCAGAGACTTAGAACAAATTATTTTAAGATTTGTGTGGAATCAGAAAAGACCCCAAACAGCCAGGGGAATTTTAAAAAAGAAAACCATATCTGGGGGCATCACAATGCCAGATTTCAGGTTGTACTACAAAGCTGTGTTCATCAAGACAGTGTGGTACTGGCACAAAAACAGACATATAGATCAATGGAACAGAACAGATAACCCAGAAGTGGACCCTGAAGTTTATGGTCAACTAATATACGATAAAGGAGGAAAGACGATCCACTGGAAGAAAGACACTCTCTTCAATAAATGGTGCTGGGAAAATTGGACATCCACATGCAGAAGAATGAAACTGGACCACTCTCTTGCACCAAACACAAAGATAAACTCAAAATAGATGAAAGATCTAAATGTGAGACAAGATTCCATCAAAATCCCAGAGGAGAACTCAGGCAACACCCTTTTTGAACTTGGCCACAGTAACTGGAGAAGGACAAACAGTGTATGTTCTCATTCATTTGGGGAATATGAATAATAGTGAAAGGGAATATAAGGGAAGGGAGAAGAAATGTGTGAGAAATATCAGAAAGGGAGACAGAACATAAAGACTTCTAACTCTGGGAAATGAACTAGGGGTGGTGGAGGGGGAGGAGGGCGGGGGGTGGGGGTGAATGGGTGATGGGCACTGAGGGGTACACTTGACGGGATGAGCACTGGGTGTTATTCTGTATGTTGGTAAATTGAACACCAATAAAATTAATTTATAAAATTAAAAAAAAAGCTGCAGTGACCACGATAGTAGGGTACTGTCACAAAACATAAACAGAGATCAATGGAACAGAACAGAAAATCCAGAAATGGACCAATTACGGTCAACTAATCTTCAACAGAACAGGAAGGAATATCCAATGAAAAAGGGACAGTCTCTTCAACAAATGGTTCTTGGAAAACTGGAGAGTTGCATGCAAAAGAATGATACCAGACCACTGTCTTACATCAAACACAAAAACCCAAAATGGATTGAAGACCTAAGTGTGGGACTTAAAACCATCAAAATCCTAGAGAACATAGGCAGTAACTTCATTGACATCAGCAATAGCAACTTTGTTCTATATATGTGTCTTAAGGCAAGGGAAACAGAAGCAAAAATAAACTATTGAGATTATATCCAAATAAAATCTGCACAGTTAAGGAAACAGATAACCAAATCAGAAGACAACCTATAGAATAGGAGAAGATATTTGCAAGCAACATATCCAATAAAGGGTTACTATCTAAAATATATAAAGAGCTTATACAACTCAATACCCAAAACAAATAATCCAATTTTAAAAAATGGGCAGAAAACATGAACAGACATCTTACCAAAGAAGACATACAGATGGCCAGAAGACACATGAACAGATGTTCATCATCAGTTTTGACCTGGGAAATGGAACTCAAAACAATGAGATATCACTTCACATCTGTCAGAATGGCTAAAATCAATCAACAGCACAAGAGACAGCAGGTGTTGGCAAGGAGATGAGAAAAAAGAACCCCCATGCACTTTTGGTGGGAATGCAATCTGGTAAATTCTTCAAAAGTTTAAAAATAAAACTACTCTATGATCCTGCAGTGCACTACTGTGTATTTACCCTTAGTATACAAAAACACTAATCAAAGGGATACATGTGCCTCTACATTTATAGCAGCATTATCTACAATATCCAAACTATGGAAGCATGCCAAGTGCCCATCCACAGATGAATGGATATAAAGATGTAATATATATATATATATATATGAATATTGAATATTAGTCACAAAAAGGAAATTTTTAATTCTTTTTTTATTTATAAATTTATTTTTTATTGGTGTTCAATTTGCCAACATATAGAATAACACCCAGTGCTCATCCCATCAAGTGCCTCCCTCAGTGCCCATCACCCAGTCACCGCCACCCCCCCGCCCACCTCCCCTTCCACAACCCCTAGTTCATTTCCCAGAGTTAGGAGTCTCTCATGTTCTGTCTCCTTTTCTGATATTTCCCACTCATTTTTTCTTCTTTCCCCTTTATTCCCTTTCACTATTTTTTATATTCCCCAAATGAATGAGACCATATAATGTTTGTCCTTCTCCAATTGACTTATTTCACTCAGCATAATACCCTCCAGTTCCATCCACGTCGAAGCAAATGGTGGGTATTTGTCCTTTCTAATGGCTGAGTAATATTCCAATGTATACATAAACCACATCTTCTTTATCCAGTCATCTTTCAGTGTACACCAAGGCTCCTTCCACAGTTTGGCTATTGTGGACATTGCTGCTAGAAACATCGGAGTGCAGGTGTCCCAGCGATTCACTGCATCTGTATCTTTGGGGTAAATCCCCAGCAGTGCAATTGCTGGGTCATGGGGCAGGTCTATTTTTAATTCTTTGAGGAACCTCCACACAGTTTTCCAGAGTGGCTGCACCATTTCACATTCCCACCAACAGTGCAGGAGGGTTCCCCTTTCTCCACATCCTCTCCAACATTTGTGATTTCCTGCCTTGTTAATTTTCCCCATTCTCACTGGTGTGAGGTGGTATCTCATTGTGGTTTTGATTTGTATTTCCCTGATGGCAAGTAATGCAGAGCATTTTCTAAGGTGCTTGTTGGCCATGTCTATATCTTCCTCTGTGAGATTTCTGTTCATGTCTTTTGCCCATTTCATGATTGGATTGTTTGTTTCTTTGCTGTTGAGTTTAATAAGTTCTTTATAGATCTTGGAAACTAGCCCTTTATCTGATACATCATTTGCAAATATCTTCTCCCATAAAAGAATGAAATTTTGCCATTTGCCATGACACAGATGCAGGTAGAGAATATAATGCTATGTGAAATAAATAAGTCAGAGAAAAATACCATATGATTTCAGTCACATGTGGAATTTAAGAAACAAAACAAACAAGGAAAGGGAAAAATAAGAGAGATAAAAAGACAAATCAGGAAACAGACTCTTTATTATATAGAACCAACTGTAGGTTACCAGAGGGGAGATGTGTGGGAGGGATGAGTTAAATAGGTGATGGGTACTAAGGAGTGCACTTGTGATGAGTACAGTGTGACATATGGGAGTGTTGAATCACTATATTGCACACATGAAACTAATATAATACTGTATTTTAACCAAGTGGAATTTAAACAAAAACTAAAACAACAACAACAAAATAAGGCACCAGATGGCTCAGTCAGTTAAGATCCGACTCTTGATCTCAGTTCAGGTCTTGATCTCAGGGTTGTGAGTTCGGTCCATGCATTGGGGGTCCATGCTATGCATGGAGGCTATTTAATAAAGGAAAAAATAAAATTAAAATGAAATAAATAAAACAGAATTCTGTACTCTCACACACTCAAAAATAAGTACACCTGTTGTGATGAGCACTGGATGATGTATGGAAGTGTTAAATCACTATATTGTACACCTGAAACTAATATAACACTGTATGTTAAGTATACTGGAATGATAATTTAAAACTAAAAAATTATATAGATTGGAAATGTTTGTATTTCAAGAAATTAATTATGTAGAGAGTTTTGAGTAGTGCATGAAGGCAAAGTTGTGGATTTAGCATTAATCATCCAACTTATGTTCAAGTTGAAACATTCCATTTTCTTAGTCTGTGTCACATTGTTCTATGGCTGATTTTCATCAGGGTCCTTTTTAATATGACATTGGTTTCCCAGAAATCTAAGGACCTTTTGGCTGTGGTTCACTCAGTTTATGCTTAGGAACTTCTTCCTAAAGAACTTAAACATTTCTTTATTCAGCTTGTCTTTATCCACTCTCATAAAAATGGATCCTCAGAATGCATATTTTACAGATGAGGAAAGCAACATTCAGAGAAGCTATTTGAGTCACCCAAGATTATAGAGCTATTCAGTGTCAGGGTCAAAGCATAGACTTATTCTTTATTGGTTAAGCACTTACTCCATCCAGGGCAGTGAACTCATTGATGATGATACAAAGATGCAGAAGACTTGGTCCCTGCCCTCCAGGAATATCAGTTCTTCATATCCAAAATAAGTCAGGCAGCCTATGAAGGCTGGGACATAATTAATGTGACTTGAACTTCATTAGAGAAGATTGCTTTTTTTAAAATTTTTATTTATTTATGATAGTCACACACAGAGAGAGAGAGGCACAGAGACATAGGCAGAGGGAGAAGCAGGCTCCATGCACTGGGAGCCCGATGTGGGACTCAATCCTGGGTCTCCAGGATAGCGCCCTGGGCCAAAGGCAGGCGCCAAACCGCTGCGCCACCCAGGGATCCTGAGAAGATTGCTTTTAATTTTGACTCCTTTATTTGTTCAAATAGTCTTTGGGACTGTGGCAGGAGAAAAAGAGATTACAAATTATTATCTTAGGGACCTGTTATGTTTGGCCAGCATAGCACTTACGTTTTCTTTAACTTTTAGTTAAAAATTTGGAAAGTTCACACTTAAATATCTAGATTTCTGGATTCTCTTGATAAAAAAAAAATCCAAAGATCTGGCCTTACTAGACCAATTCCCTGGAGGTGAGGATCTGCTGCCTATTTTTTTATGGATTGGTGCTAGCAGTTTTCATACTTCTTAACCAGTATCTTGCACACACTCTTACTGCCTACCCAACCACTGAAGTATTTATGTTTGTTAACCCTGTCAACTAACTCTTGGGGCTACCAAATTGTTGCTTGAACTATGCCTAACAGCAGATGGCAGCAACAAACCACGTAACTGCCATTTCTCATATAAGTAGGAAAGTGGTACCACAGCAACATTTGACCTCAGAAGCTTTTCTTTCTTCCTCTAAAAAAAAGACAAAAACAAACTAAGGTCATTCAATTCTAGTTCAGCCATATTTTGACAAAATAACTGGTGAGAAAGGGATTTAGTGCTGCTAGTAAGAAGCAGCCCATTGTGTGCTGTAAGAATATGTAAGGCACGAATGGAATAGCTGGCTACAAGGGAAAAAAATCTTCTAATTGAGAGATAGGGCAAGCTGTCTTGCAGCCACTGGTTGAGGACACTCTTCCTCACATAAAATATATACAAAAATTAGCTAAAAATGAATCATAGGCCTCATTATAAGACCTAAAATTTTAAAACTATTCGAAGAATACCCAGAAGTCAATCTTCGTTAACTTTGGATTAGACAAGATTTGACACTAAAACCACAAGCAACAAAAGAAAAAGAAGTTAAATGGGACTTCATCTAAATTTAAAACTTTTATGCTTCAAAGTCAAAGTATATCATGAAGTGAATGAAAAGACACTTGAATAATGAAAGAAAATTTTTGCAAATCATTTATCATAAAAAAACTTGTGCATAAAGAATGCTTACAAATGAACAATAAAAAGGCAAATGACCCAATTAAAAAAAATACCAAACTGTACAAACAGACATTTTTCTAAGGAAGATATACAAATGGATTATAGGTATATAAAAGGATCTTCAGGGCAGCTCAGGTGGCTCAGTGTTTTAGCGCCGCCTTCAGCCTAGGGTGTGATCCTAGAGACCTGGGATCGAGTCCCATGTCAGGGGAGCCTGCTTCTCCCTCTGCCTGTGTCTCTGCCTCTCTCTGTGTGTCTCTCATGAATAAATAAAATCTTTAAAAAATAAAAAAGTAAAAAGATGTCTAAGCTAATTTGTCATCAGGAAAATTCAAATCAAAACCACAATGAGATACCTCTTCACTCTTCACAGGATGGCTAAGACAAAATACATCAAGTGTTAGCAGTGATGTGAAGAAGTCTGAACTTTCAAACATTGCTGTTAGGATTATAAATGGTACAGCTACTTTGGAAAATAGTTTGGATGCTCCTTAAAATGTAACCCACTGGTGCCATTCCTAGTTATATAGCCAAGAGAAATGAAAACATATCATGTCCACACAACAGTGAAGGAAACCATCAAGAAAACAAAAGGTAACCTACTGAGTGGGAGAAGATATTTGTAAATGATATATCTGATAAGAGGTTAATATTCAAATTATGTAAAGAATTTTTACAACTCAACACCAAGAAAAACAAATAATCCAATTAAAATGGGCAGAAAGCCTGAACAGACATTTTTCTAAAGACATAGAGATAGCAAACACACAGCATCACGAACCACAAGGGAAGTGCAAATTAACCCCACAATGAGATATTACCTTACATCCATCAGAATGGCTAGAATAAAACAGAGAAGAAATAATAGGTGTTGGTGAGGATGTGGAGCAAACGGAACCCTCATGCACTGTTGATGGGAATGTAAATTGGTACAGCCATAGTGGAGAACAGTATGGAGGCTTCTCCAAAAAGTTAGAAATACCATATGATTCAGTAATTCCACTAATGAGTACTTATCCACAGAAAACAAAAAAAGTAATTCAAAAAGATATATGAACCCTTATGTTTATTGCAGCATTTATAATAGCCAACATATGAAAGCAACCCAATGTTTATAGCAGCAATGTCCACAATAGCCAAATATGGAAAGAGCCCAGATGTGCATTGATAGATGGATAAAGCAAATGTGATATATATATGATATATATCATATTATATATGTTTATATAACTCAACAATCAAAAAGAATGAAATCCTCCATCTGCAATGATGTGGATGCAACTAGAGGGCATTATGCTAAGTGAAATAAGCCAATCAGAGAAAAACAAATACCATATGATTTTACTTATAGGTGGAATTTAAGAAACAATACAGGTGAACACAGGGAAAGGGAAAGAAAAACAAAATAAGATAAAAACAGAGGGGAAGCAAGTCATGAGACTCTTAGCTCTAGAGAAAAAATTGAGGGTTACCGGAGGGAAGGGATAATTCAGTGGTGGGCATTAAGGAGGGCACTTGATGTAATGAGCACTGAATGTTATATGAAACTGATAAATCACTCAATTCTATCCCTGAAATTAATAATATACTATATGTTAACTAAATTGAATTTAAATAAAAAGTTTAAAAAAATAAAGCAACCCAAGTGCCCACCAGTAGATGAATAAAGACCATATATATGGATAAAGGAGGTAAGTATATGTATATATATAAAATACACACAACTGTATACTATATACATATATACACACACAATAGAATATTACACAGTCATAAAAAGGATAGGATCTTCTCATTTGCAACAATATGGATGGACCAACAGGGTATTATGCTAAATGAAATGAGTCAGACTGAAAAAGACACATACCATATGATTTCACTCATATGTGGAATCTAAAAACTGAAACAATCAAAAACTAGAATCAGACCTATAAATACAGAGAACAAAATGATGATTGCCAGAGGAAGAGGGTAGTAGATGGGTAAAATGGGTGAAGAGCAGTAGGAGATATAGGCTTCCACGCATGGAATGAATAAGTCAAAGGAATAAAAATATAGCATAGGAAATACAGTCAATGATACTGTAATAATGTTGTATGGTGACAGATGGTAGTTACACTTGTAGTGAGCATAACATAATATATAAAGATATTGAATCACTATGTTGTACACCTGAAACTAATGTAACATTGTGTGTCAACTATACTGAAATTAGAAAATATATCCACACATAAACTCATATATATTCATAACAGTATTATTAACAATAGGCAAAAGGTAGAAACAGCCCAGTTGCCCATTAATTGGCAAATGTATAAACAAAATGTAGTATACCCATACAAGAGAATATTATTTAGTTATAAAAAGTAACGAAGTACCAAACATGCTACAATATGGATGTACCTTGAAAAATTGCACTAAATGAAGGAAGGAAGACACAAAATAATTCCATTTAAATGAAATGTCCATGTCTTTTGCCCATTTCATGATTGGATTGTTTGTTTCTTTGCTGTTGAGTTTAATAAGTTCTTTATAGATTTTGGAAACTAGCCCTTTATCTGATATGTTATTTGCAAATATCTTCTCCCATTCTGTAGGTTGTCTTTGAGTTTTGTTGACTGTATCCTTTGCTGTGCAAAAGCTTCTTATCTTGATGAAGTCCCAATAGTTCATTTTTGCTTTTGTTTCTTTTGTTTTCGTGGATGTATCTTGCAAGAAGTTACTGTGGCCAAGTTCAAAAAGGGTGTTGCCTGTGTTCTCCTCTAGGATTTTGATGGAGTCTTGTCTCACATTTAAATCTTTCATCCATTTTGAGTTTATCTTTGTGTATGGTGCAAGAGAGTGGTCTAGTTTCATTCTTCTGCATGTGGATGTCCAGTTTTCCCAGCACCATTTATTGAAGAGACTGTCTTTCTTCCAGAAGGAGCCTCGGTGCCCATCGAAAGATGAATGGATAAAGAAGATGTGGTTTATGTATACAATGGAATATTACTCAGCCATTAGAAACAACAAATACCCACCATTTGCTTCAACGTGGATGGAACTGGAGGGTATTATGCTGAGTGAAGTAAGTCAATCGGAGAAGGACAAACAGTGTATGTTCTCACTCATTTGGGGAATATGAATAATAGTGAAGGGGAATATAAGGGAAGGGAGAAGAAATGTGTGGGAAATATCAGAAAGGGACACAGAACATAAAGACTCCTAACTCTGGGAAACGAACTAGGGGTGGTGGAAGGGGAGGAGGGCGGGGGGTGGGGGTGAATGGGTGACGGGCACGGAGGGGGACACTTGACGGGATGAGCACTGGGTGTTATTCTGTATGTTGGTAAATTGAACACCAATAAAAATTAATTTATAAAAAAAAATAAATGAAATGTCCAGGATAGATAAATGTATAGAGACAAAAAAATAGATTGATGGTTACAGGAGCTGCAAAGAGGGGAGATCAGGAGCAACTGCTAATGAGTATGGAGTTTTTCAGAGTGATGAAAATATTCTGAAATGAGATAGCAATGGTAGTTGCACAACACAGGGAATATTCTAAAAATAACTGAAATATGTACTGAAAGAGGTTGAATTTTGTATTAGGTGGAGTATAATGCAATGAGTTTTTATTGTTTAAAAAGGATCATTAGGAGGCGGGGCAAGATGGTGGAAGAGTAGGATTCCCCAAGTCACCTGTCCCCACCAACTTACCTAAATAACTTTCAAATCATCCTGAAAACCTACAAATTCAGCCTGAGATTTAAAGAGAGAACATCTGGAATGCTACAGTGAGAAGAGTTCGCGCTTCTATCAAGGTAGGAAGATGGAAAAAAAATAAAGAAAAACCATCCAAGGGGGAGGGGCCCCCGTGAGGAGCCGGGCTAAAACGGGGCAGCAAGAGCCTCAAGGAAAGGAAAGCCAAGCCCCGGAGGAGCAGGAACTTTACCAACCTTCCAGATGGAGAGGCACTCGCAGGGAACTCAGGCAGGATCCCAGGAGGGGCAGTGGAGCCCCCAGGTTCCCGGGGTCACTAACAGAGGAAGTGTGCACTGGGGCAGAGTGTGCCACACACCATGGGCCCAGCTCCTAAAAGGGCTGGAGCACACGACACCTGGGGCCCTGGAACAGCTCAGGCAGTGACTCAGGTGGCGGCTCTGCACAGAGGGGGCTGCATGGCCCTGAGAGTAGCTGGGTAGGCGGCTCTGCGAAGAGGGAGCTGCACAGTCCTGGGGGTGTGATTCCAGCAGCGCAGACGCCAGAGCCAAAGGCACCGGGGGCACATCCCAGGATCTGGTGCTCCCCTTGAACAAGCGGAGGCTGGGAGGACACAGATAGCGAGGACACTCCTGCTACCGGTCACCCCCGAGCTGTGCAGATCAGCGCCTCCCGCCGCTGGAGCATCCAGGCCCATGGGAGACTGTGGAAGTTACTGCGGGAGCTGACTCTGGGCTGGAGAGCTGGCCGCCACCACTGTTGTTGTTCCTCAAGGTGTCAACTTGTGCCTGGAACTGAGCAGGGCCGCCAGGGAGCAGGGGCCTCACAGGATAAACAGCTCCCACTGAACCATGCACCTAGCTGGAGCAGTGCGACTCCACCAGATGCACACACCTGAGAATCAGCACAGCAGACCCCTCCTGCAGAAGACCAGCTGGAAGGACAGGGGAAGAGCAGGTTCTTAACCAAGCAGCACTGGAAGGCTCCAGGGGAACTCCAGGGACTTACAGTATATAGAATCAGGGGATACCCACCTTGTTTGTTTTCCCACTCCTTGTTTTTTGTTTTTTTGTTGGTTTCTCCTGCCCCTTTTTTTCTTCCCTTTTTCCAGTACAACATGTTTTTAGCCACTCTGCACTGCGCAAAATGACTAGAAGGAAGAACTCACCACAGAAGAAAGAATCAGACACAGTACTCTCTCCCTCAGAGTTACAGAATTTGGATTACAATTCAATGTCAGAAAGCCATTCAGAAGCACAATTAGAAAGCTACTGGTGGGTCTGGAAAAAAGCATAAAGGAATCAAGAGATTTCATGACTGCAAAATTTACATCTAATCAGGCCGAAATTAAAAATCAATTAAATGAGATGCAATCCACACTGGAGGTCCTAACAACAAGGGTTAACGAGGTAGAAGAAAGAGTGAGTGACATATAAGACAAATAAATGGCAAGGAAGGAAGCTAAGGAAAAAAAAGAAAAACAATTAAAAGATCATGAGGATAGGTTAAGGGAAATAAATGACAGCCTCAGAAGGAAAAAAATCTACGTTTAATTGGGGTGCCAGGGGGCGCCAAAACAGACAGAGGACCAGAAAGTGTATTTGTTTTTTTTTTTTAAGATTTTATTTATTTATTCATGAGAGGGAGAGAGAGCGAGCACCTGAGGGACAGGGATGTCCACTCTCACCACTGCTATTCAACATAGTACTGGAAGTCCTAGCCTCAGCAATCAGACAACAAAAAGACATTGACAACAAAAAGGCATTCAAATTGGCAAAGAAGAAGTCACACTCTCCCTCTTCGCCGATGACATGATAGTCTACGTAGGAAACCCAAAACCCTCCACCCCAAGATTGCTAGAACTCATACAGCAATTTGGTAGCGTGGCAGGATACAAAATCAATGCCGAGAAATCAATGGCATTTCTATACACTAACAATGAGACTGAAGAAAGAAAATTAAGGAGTCAATCCCATTTACAATTGCACCCAAAAGCATAAGATACCTAGGAATAAACCTAACCAAAGAGGTAAAGGATCTGTAACCTAAAAACTATAGAACAGTTCTGAAAGAAATTGAGGAAGATACAAAGAGATGGAAAAATATTCCATGCTCATGGATTGGCAGAATTAATATTGTGAAAATGTCAGGGTTACCCAGGGCAATTTACACATTTAATGCAATCCCTATCAAAATACCATGGACTTTCCTCAGAGAGTTAGAACAAATTATTTTAAGATTTGTGTGGAATTAGAAAGGACCCTGAATAACCAGGGGAATTTTAAAGAAGAAAACCATAGCTGGGGCATCACTATGCCAGGTTTCAGGTTGTACTACAAAGCTGTGGTCATCAAGACAGTGTGGTACTGGCACAAAAACAGAGACATGGATCAATGGAACAGAATAGAGAACCCAGAAGTGGACCCTGAAGTTTATGGTCAACTAATACTCGATAAAGGAGGAAAGACGATCCACTGGAAGAAAGACAGTCTCTTCAATAAATGGTGCTGGGAAAATTGGACATCCACATGCAGAAGAATGAAACTAGACCACTCTCTTTCACCATACACAAAGATAAACTCAAAATGGATGAAAGATCTAACTGTGAGACAAGATTCCATCAAAATCCTAGAGGAGAACACAGGCAACACCCTTTTTGAACTTGGCCACAGTAACTTCTTGCAAGATAAATCCACGAAGGCAAAAGAAACAAAAGCAAAAATGAACTATTGGGACTTCATCAAGATAAGAATCTTTTGCACAGCAAAGGATACAGTCAACAAAACTAAAAGACAACCTACAGAATGGGAGAAGTTATTTGCAAATGATGTATCAGATAAAGGGCTAGTTTCCAAGATCGATAAATTATTAAACTCAACACCAAAGAAACAAACAATCCAATCATGAAATGGGCAAAAGACATGAAGAGAAATCTCACAGAGGAAGACATAGACATGGCCAACAAGCACATGAGAAAATGCTCTGCATCCCTTGCCATCAGGGAAATACAAATCAAAACCACAATGAGATACCACCTCACACCGGTGAGAATGGGGAAAATTAACAAGGCAGGAAACCACAAATGTTGGAGAGGATGCGGAGAAAAGGGAACCCTCTTACACTGTTGGTGGGAATGTGAACTGGTGCAGCCACTCTGGAAAACTGTGTGGAGTTTCCTCAAAGAATTAAAAATAGACCTGCCCTACGACCCAGCAATTGCACGACTGGGGATTTACCCCAAAGATACAGATGCAATGAAAACGCCGGGACACCTGCACTCCGATGTTTCTAGCAGCAATGTCCACAATAGCCAAACTGTGGAAGGAGCCTCATCCATCGAAAGATGAATGGATAAAGAAGATGTGGTTTATGTATACAATGGAATATTACTCAGCCATTAGAAACGACAGATACCCACCATTTGCTTCAACGTGGATGCAACTGGAGGGTATTATGCTGAGTGATGTAAGTCAATCGGAGAAGGACAAACATTATATGTTCTCATTCATTTGCGGAATATAAATAATAGTGAAAGGGAATATAAGGGACGGGAGAAGAAATGTGTGGGAAATATCAGAAAGGGAGACAGAACATGAAAGACTCCTAACTCTGGGAAATGAACTAGGGGTGGTGGAAGGGGAGGAAGGCAGGGCGTGGGGGTGAATGGGTGATGGGCACTGAGGGGGGCACTTGACAGGATGGGCACTGGATGTTATTCTGTATGTTGGTAAATTGAACACCAATAAAAAATAAATTTATTATATAAAAAAATATAAAGCTTCAAAAAAAAAGAACTTTACATCCAAATGCAAATGATACACTTTCTTCTCAAGTACACATGGAACTTTCTCCAGAATAGACCACATACTGGGTCACAAATCAGGTCGAAACCGATACCAAAAGACTGGGATAGTACCCGGTGTATTTTCAGGCCATAATGCTTTGAAATTAGAACTAAACCACAAAAGGAAGTTTTGAAGGATTTGAAACACATGGAGGTTAAAGACCATCCTGCTAAAAGATGAAAGGGTCAACCAGGAAATTAGAGAAGAATTAAAAAGATTCATGGAAACTAATGAGAATGAAGATACAACCGTTCAAAATCCTTGGGATACAGCAAAAGCAGACCTAAAGGGGAAATGCATCGCAGTACAAGCATCCATCCAAAAACTGGAAAGAACTCAAATACAAAGCTAACCTCGCACCTAAAGAGGCTGGAGATGGAATGGCAAATAAAAGCTTCACCCAGCAGAAGAGAGTCAATAAAGATTCGAGCAGAACTCAATGAAATAGAGACCATAAAAACTGTGGAACAGATCAACAAAACCGGGAGTTGGTTCTTTGAAAGAATTAATAAGATAGATAAAGCATAAGCCAGCCTTATTAAAAAGAAGAGAGAAAAGACTCAAATTAATAAAATCATAAATGAGGAAGGACAAATCACACCAATTCCAGGGAAATACAAACAATTTAAAAAATCTTATTATGTGCAGCTATACACCAATAAATTAGGCAATTTAGAAGATTTCTGGAAAACCACAAACTACCAAAACTGAACAGGAAGAAATAGAAAACCTGAGCAGGCTGATAACCGGGGAGGAAATTGAAGCAGTCATCACAAACCTCCCAAGACACAAAAGTCCAGGGCCAGATTGCTTCCCAGGGGAATTCTACAAACGTTTAAAGAAGAAACAATACGTATTCTAGTAAAGCTGTTCGGAATATAGAAAGAGATGGAGTACTTCCAAACTCGTTCTATGAGGGCAGCATCACCTTAATTCCAAAACCAAAGACCCCACCCAAAAGGAGAATTATAGACCACTATGACTGATGCACACTGATGCAAAAATTCTCCACAAATACTAGGCAATAGGATCCAACACTACATTAAGATGATTATTCACCGTGAGCAAGTGGGATTTATCCCTGGGATGCAAGGCTGGTTCAACACTAGTAAAGCAATCAATGTGATAGTTTATATCAACAAGCAAAAAACAAGAACCATAGGATCCTCTCAATAGATGCAGAGAAAGCATTTGACAAAATACAGCATGCATTCCTGATCAAAACTCTTCAGAGTGTAGGGATAGAGGAAACATTCCTCAGCATCTTCAAAGCCATCTACAAAAAGCCCACAGCAAATATCATTCTCAAGAGGAAAACACTGGGAGCTTTTCCCCTAAGATCAGGAACAAGACAGGGATGTCCACTCACACCACTGCTATTCCACATAGTACTAGAATTGCTCGCCCCAGCAATTAGGCAACAAAAAGAAATAAAAGACATTCAAATTGGCAAAGAAGAAGTCAAACTCTCCCTCTTCAATGATGACATGATGCTGTACATAGAAAACCCAAAAGATTCCACCCCAAGATTTCTAGAACTCATACAGCAATTTGGCAGTGTGGCAGGATACAAAATCAATGCCCAGAAATCCTTGGCATTTTTATACACTGACTATGACACTGAAGAAAGAGAAATTAAGGAGTCAATCCCATTTCCAATTGCACCCAAAAGCAAAAGACACTTAGGAATAAACCTAACCAAAGAGGTAAAGGATCTATACCCTGAAAGCTACAGAACACTTCTAAAAGAAATTGAGGAAGATAGGAAAAATATTCCATGCTCATGGATTGGAAGAATTAATATTGTGAAAATGCCAATGCTACCCAGGGCAATTTACATATTTAATGCAGTCCCTATCAAAATACCATGGACTTTCTTCAGAGAGTTGGAACAAATCATCTTAAGATTTGTGTGGAATCAGGGATCCCTGGGTGGCTCAGCGGTTTAGCGCCTGCCTTCAGCCCAGGGCGTGATCCTGGAGTCCCGGGATTGAGTCCCACATCAGGCTCCCTGCATGGAGCCTGCCTCTGTCTCTGCTTGTGTCTCTGCCTCTCTCTCTCTCTCTCTCTCTCTCTCTCTCTCTGTGTGTGTGTGTGTCTTTAAAAAAAAAAGATTTGAGTGGAATCAGAAAAGACCCCGAATAGCCAGGGGAATATTGTAAAAGAAAACCAGTGCTGGTGGCATCAGAATACCAGATTTCAGGTTCTACTACAAAGCTGTGGTCATCAAGACAGTGTAGTCCTGGCACAAAAACAGACAAGTAGATCAAAGGAAAAGACTAGGGAATCCAGAAATGGACCCTCAACTTTATGGTCAACTAATATTCAACAAAGCAGGAAAGACTATCCACTGGAAAAAAAAGACAGTCTCTTCAATAAATGGTGCTGGGAAAATTGGACAGCCACATGCAGAGGAATGAAACTAGACCATTCTCTTACACCATACACAAAGATAAACTCAAAATGGATGGAGGATATAAATAGGAGACAAGAATCCATCAAAATCCTAGAGGAGAAAACAGGCAACACCCTTTTTCTGCTTAGCCAGAGCAGCTTCTTGCAAAATACATCCATGAAGGCAAGGGAAACAGAAGCAAAAATGAATTATTGATACGAGATAGAAGCTTCTGCACAGCAAAAGAAACAGTCAACAAAACTGAAAGACAACCTACAGAATAGGAGAAGATTTTTGCAAATGACACATCAGATAAAGGGCTAGAGTCCAAGATCTTAAAGAACTTATTAAACTCAACAGCAAATAAACAAACAATCCAACCCTGAAATGGGGAAAAATGTGAACAGAAATTTCACAGAGGAAGACATAGACATGGCCAACATGCACATGAAAAAATGCTCTGCATCACTGGCCATGAGGGAAATACAAATTAAAACACAATGAGATACCATCTCACCCCAGTGAGAATTAACAAAACAGGAAACAACAAATGTTGGAGAGGATGTGGAGAAAGGGAACCCTCTTGCACTGCTGGTGGGAATGTGACTGGTACAGCTACTCTGGAAAACTGTGTGGAGGTTCCTCAAAGAGTTAAAAATAGATCTGCCCTAGGATCCAGCAATTGCACTGCTGGGGATTTACCCCAAAGTTACAGATGCAGTGAAATACCAGATCACCTGCACCCTGATGTTTCTAGGAGCAATGTCCACAATAGCCAAACTATGGAAGGAGCCTTGGTGTCCATCGACAGATGAATGAATAAAGAAGATGTGGTCTACATATACAATGGAATATAACTCAGCCATTAGAAATGTCAAATACCCACCATTTGCTTGGACGTAGATGGAACTGGAGGGTTATGCTGAGTGAAATAAGTCAATTGGAAAAGGACAAACATTATATGGTCTCATTCATTTGGGGAATATAAAATTTAGTCAAATGGAATAAAGGGAAAGGAGAGAAAATGAATGAAAATATCAGCGAAGGTGACAAAACATGAGAGATACCTAACTCTGGGAAACGAACAAGGGGTACTGGAAAGGGATGTGGGCAGGGGTTTGGAGTGACTGGGTGATGGGCAGTGAGGGGGCACTAGGGATGAGCACTGGGTGTTATGCTATATGTTGGCAAATTGAACTCCAATAAAAAATAAAAATAAATACTTGAAACTATAAAGCTCCTTAAAGAAAACATAAGCAATAAACTTTTAAATTTACTTTTTAAGGTTTTATTTTAATTCCAGTTAATTAACATACAATGTTTTATTAGTTTCAGGTGTAAAATATAGTGTTTAAACAATTCCATGCATCACTCAGTGCTTATCACAATAAGTGCACTCCTTAATCCCCATCACCTATTTAAAACAACCCCCCCACACCTCTGGTAAACATCAGTTCTCTAAATTAAAGGTCTGTTTCTTGGTTTGTCTCTCTCTCTCTTTTTATTCCCTTTGCTTGTTTGTTTTGTTTCTTAAATTCCATATATGAGCGAAATCATATGGTATTTGTCTTTCCCTGACTTATTTCTCTCAGCATTATATTCTCTAGCTCCATCCATGTCATTGCAAACAGCAAGATTTCATTCTTTTTCATGGCTGAATGGCTAAATAATATTCGTATTTCATATTTGATATATATATATATAATATACCAAATTTTATTTATCCATTTTTCAATCAAGGGACACTTGTGCTGCTTCCATATCTTGGCTGTTTTAAATAATGCTGTTATAAACACAGAGGTGCCTATATCCCTTTGATTGGTTTTTTGTATTCTTTGGGTAAATACCCAATAGTGTGATTAGTGGATCATAAGGTAGTTCTGTTTTTAACTTTTTGAGTAAACTCCATACTGTTTTCTAGAGTAACTGCACCAGTAAGCATTCCCACCAATAGTGCACAAGGGTTCCTATTTCTCCATATCCTTTGCTAACAGGTGTTTCTTGTGTGTGTGTGTGTTTTTTTTTTATTTTAGGCATTCTGACAGGTGTGATGGTTACTAGAAGGGAGGGGTGGGTGAATAAAGTACATGATGGGGATTAGGGAATGCACTTGTTGTGAAGAGCACTGGGTGACATATGGAATTGTTGAATGGTATACCTAAAACTAATATGCACGTTAACTATACTGGAATTAAAATTTCTAAAAATTTGAAAACAAAACAAAAAAGTGGGCAAAACTAATCAGTGCTATTAGAAATGAGGTTTCTTGTTATCCTTAGACAAAGTAATTACTGGGCGTGGGTACTTTGGAAAGCTTTCAGGGTGCTGGTACTGTTCTGTTCCTTTTTGTTTTTTAAAAGATTTTATTTATTCATGAGAGACACAGCGAGAGGGAGAGAGATAGGCAGAGAGAGAGGCAGGCTCCCTGCAGGAAGACCAACATGGGACTCAATCCCGAGACTCCAGTCCCTGGGGTGAAGACAGCGCTAAACCACTAGGTTTGAATGGTACATGGTTCTCCAACATTTAATTTTCAGGCTGGAGGTATCCTTAGGTCCACAACGAGTCTCTTGTAGGCAGCAAATAGATGGGTCTTGCTTTTTTATCCAGTCTGAAACCATGCGCCTTTTGATGGGATCGTTAAGCCCATTCACGTTCAGAGTTGCTATTGAAAGATATGAATTTAGTGTCATCATGATACCTATTCACCTGTTTTTGTGGATTATTTCCTTGGACACCTCTTCTTTACAGAGTCTCCATCAATATTTCTCACAGAGCTGGTTTGGTGGTCACATACTCTTTCAGTTTCTGCCTATCTTGGAAGCTCTTTATCTCTCCTTCTATTTTGAATGAGAGCCTTGCTGGATAGAGTATTCTTGGTTTCATGTACTTCTCATTTAGGATCCTGAGTATGTCCTGCCAGTTCTTTCTGGCTTGCGAGGTCTCTGTGGAGAGTTCTGCTCTTAACCTAATACTTCTCCCCATAATGGTTAGGGATCTCTTGTATCTTGCTGCTTAAGGATCTTCTCTCTTTTTTTTTATAAATTAATTTTTATTGGTGTTCAATTTACCAACATACAGAATAACACCCAGTGCTCATCCCGTCAAGTGTCCCCCTCAGTGCCCGTCACCCATTATCTTTGGAATTTGCAAGTTTCACTATTAAATGTCGGGGTGTTGAATGGTTTTTATTGATTTTAGGGGAGAATCTCTCTATATCCTGGATCTGAATGCCTGTTTTCCTCCCCAAGTTGGGGATGTTCTCAGGTATGATTTGTTCAAATACACTTTCTGATCCTCTGTCTCTTTTGGCGCCCTCTGGAACCCCAATTAAACGTAGGTTTTTCCTTCTGAGGCTGTCATTTATTTCCCTTAATGTATTCTCATGATCTTTTAATTGTTTTTCTCTTTTTTCCTCTGCTTCCTTCCTTGCCATCAACTTGTCTTCTATGTCACTCACCCATTTTTCTGCCTCATTAACCCTTATCATTAGGACCTCCAGTTAGGATTTCAATTCATTTAATTGAGTTTTAATTTCAGCCTGATTAGATCTAAATTGTGCAGTCATGAAGTCTCTTGAATCTTTTATGCTTTTTTCTAGAGCCACCAATAGCTTTATAATTGTGCTTCTGAATTGGCTTTCTGACATTGAATTGTAATCCAAATTTTGTAACTCTGTGGGAGAGAGGACTGTTTCTGATTCTTCCTTTTGTGGTGTTTTTCCTTTTAGTCATTTTGCTCAGCCCAGAGTGGCCAGAAACAAGAGTTGTAGAGGAAAAAGGAGAAAAAGAGAGAAAAAAAGGGGGGGGACAAACAAAACAAAAAACAAGGGTGGAGTATCCTCTGATTCTATATACTATAAATCCCTCGACTTCCCCTGGAACTTTCCAGCGCTGCTTGGTCAATAACTTGCTTTTCCCCTGTCCTTCCAGCTGGTTGTTGGGGGAGGGGCCTGCTGTGCTGATTCTCAGGTGTGTGCACCTGGAGGAGCTGCCCATCCCCCTGCTTGGTGCCGGGCTCAGTGGGAGCTGTTTATCCTGTGAGGACCCTGCTCAGTCCCAGGTACAAGGTGACGCCAGGATGAACAACAACAGTGGCGGCGGCCAGCTCTCCAGCTCTGGAGTCAGCTCCCGCAGTAACTACCACAGCTCCCCTTCCACAGGGGCCTGGATGCTCCGGGGCCGGAGGTGCTGATCTTTGCAGTTCTGGGGCTCCCGACAGCAGGAGTGTCTTTGCTGACCTGGGCCCTCCCGGTGTCCGCCTATCCTGGGGGGAGCGCTGGATCTTGGGCTGTGTCCCCAGTGCCCTTGGCTCCGGGGCCTGCACCGCTGGAATCGTGCTCCCGGGCCGCGCACTCCCCTCAGTGCGGAGCCGCCGCCTGAGCTGCTCCCGAGGTCCTGCTGGCGCGCCCTCCAGTCCTTTAGAGTGTTTGGCTTGCAGTGTGTGGCATGCTCTCCCCCCAGGTGCACTTCCTCTCATAGTGCCCGTGGGAGCCTGAGAGCATCCCTGCCCCTCCTGGGATCCTGCCCGAGTTCCTTGCCTGCGCCTTTCCATCTGGGAAGATTGGTAAAGTTTCTGCTTCTCCAGGACTGGGATTTCCTGTCCTGGGGGCACTCGCCACCCGGCCTTAGCCAGGCTCCTCACGGGGCCCCTCCCCCTTGAATGCTTTTTTATTTCTTTATTTTTTTCCATCTTCCTACCTTGATAGAAGTGGGAACTCTTCTCACTGTAGCATTCCAGCTGTTCTCTCTTTAAATCTCAGACTGAATTCGTAGGTTTTCAGGATGATTTGAAAGTTATCTAGGTAAGTTGGTGGGGACAGGTGACTTAGAGAATCCTACTCTTCCGCCATCTTGCCCGGCCTCCCTAGTTTCATGTATTAATTACATTTAGATCTTTGTTCAATTTGAGTATATTTTTGATGTAAAAAAGTGATCCTGTTTCACTCTTTTGCATGTACCTGTCCAGTTTTCTCACAATTTATTGGAAACACTGTCTCTTCTCCTTTGTATATTTTTGCATCCTTTGTTGTAGACTAATTGACCATATGAGTATGGGTTTATTTCTCTGCTCTTTATTCTGTTCCATTGACCTATGTGTCTGCTTTTTTGCCTGTACCATATTGTTTTACTATAGCTTTGTATTAGTTTGAAATATGAAAGTACTATACCTCCAGCTTTGTTACTTTTCATTTTTACTTTGGAAATTCTGGATCTTTTGTGATTTCATACACATTTTAGGATTATTCTAGTTATGTGAAAAATGCTACTGTTATTTTGATGTGATTTCATAAAATCTGTAGATTGATGAAATCTACATTTTTCTCATATGGACATTTTAACAATATTAATTCTTCTAATCCATGAGCAAGGAATATCTTTCCATTTACTTATGTCAGTTTCTTTCATCAGTATTTTATAGTTTTCAGAGTTTAGGTCTTTTACCTCCTTGGTTCAGTTTATTCCTAGGTATTTGTTATTTTTGGTTCAATACTAAATGGAATTGTTTTCTTGATTTCTGTTTCTGTTACTTCATTATTAGTGTATAAAATCACAACATGTTTCTGTATATTAATTTTGTATCCTGTGATTTTACCGAATTCATTTTTTACTTCTAAATAGTTTTTTGGTGAAGTCCAGCATTTTCTATGTTTAGTATCATGCTGTCTGGAAATTGTGACATTTTTACTTCTTTCTTACAATTTTGTTGCCTTTTCTTTTTCTTGTCTGATTGCCGTTGCTACTATTTCCAGTACCAAGTTCAATAACAGTAGTAAGAGTGGACATCTTTGTCTTATTCCTGATGTTAGAATAAAAGCTCTGTTTTTCACCATTAAGTATAATGTTATTCGTGTAGTCATATACGGCCTTTATTATATTGAGGTATATTCTTTCTTAACCCAACTTGCTGAGAATTTTTAACATAAACAGATGTTGATTTTTGTCATGCTTTTCTGCATCTGTTGAAATGATCATATGATTTTGATCCTTCATTTGGTTAATGTGGTATATCACATTGGTTGATTTGGAAATATTGAATTATCCTTCCATCCCTGGAGTAAATCCCACTTGATCATGATAAAAGATCCTTTTAATGTACTGTTGAATGTGGTTTGCTACTATTTTGTTGAGGATTTTTGTATCTATGTTCATTAGGGGTATTGGCCTGTAGTTTTTTTTTAATAGTCTTTGATTTTGGGTTCAAAATCATTCTGGCCTTGTGGAATGTATGTGGAAGTTTTCCTTCCTCTTCTATTTTTTGGAAATAGTTTGAGGAGAATATGTATTAATTCTTTAAATGTTTTAATTTTTAAAAAATTTATTTATTTTAGAGAGAGAGAGAGAATGAGCAGGGGTAGGTACAGAGGGAGAGGGAGAGAGATAATCCTCAAGGAGACTTCCCTCTGAGTACACAGCCCAAATGGGGGCCTGGCCCCAGGACCCTGAGATCATGACCTGAGCCAAAATCAAGAGTTGGTCACTTAATTCACTGAGCCACCCAGGCACCTCTAAATGTTAATTTATTTTTTAAGATTTTATTTATTTATTCATGAGACACAAAGAGAGAGGCAGAGACATACACAGAGGGAGAAGCAGGTTCCTTGCAGGGAGCCCGATGTGGGACTTGATCTCTGGACCCAAGGATCACGCCCTGAGCAAAGGCAGACACTTAACCACTGAGCCACCCAGAGACCCCTAAATGTTTTAATTTAAATTTTAGAATTCACCTGTGAATATATCTGGTCCTTGACTTTTGTTTTGTCGGCAGGTTTTTTAAAATTATAATTCAATTTCATTACTAGCAATTGATCTATTTGGATTTTCTATTTCTTCCTGATTCAGTTTTGGGAGGTTATATGTTTCTAGGAAATTTTCATTTATTCTAGGCTGTCCAATTAGTTGGCATAATTGTTACATAGTAGTCTCTTATAATCCTTTGTATTTCTGTGATGTCAGTTGTAAATTTTCTTTCGTTTCTAATTTTATTTGGGCCCTCTTTTTTTTTAATGAGTCTTGCTAAAAGCTTATTGATCTTGTTTATCTTTTAAAAGAACCAACTCTTAGTTTTGCTGATCTTTTCTATTGTATTTTTAGTCTCTATTTAATTTATTCCTGCTCAGATTTTTATTATTTTCTTCCTCTACTAACTTTGGGCTCTTTTTCTAGTTCCTTTAGGTATGAGGTTAGATTGTTTGAGATTTTTATTTCTTGAGATAGACCTGTATCACTATGAACTTCCCTTTTAGAACTGCTTTTGCTGTGTTTCATTGAATTTTGGATGTTTTATTTCAACTTTTGTTTGACTAGAGAGATTTAAAATTTTTCTCTTTGATTTCTTCATTGATCCATTGTTTAGTAGCATATTGTTTGGCTTCCATATGTTTGCATTTTTTTCTAGTTTTTATTTTCTTGTGATTGATCTCTAGTTTCATACTGTTATGGTTAAGAAAGATGTTCAATATGATTTCAATCTTCTTACATTTTTTTTAGATTTTATTTATTTTTTTCATGAGAGACAGAGAGAGAGGGAGAGAGAGAGAGAGAGAGAGAGAGAGAGAGAGAGGTACAGAGACACAGGCAGAAGAAGAAGCAGGCTCCATGCAGGGAGCCTGATGTGGGACTCGATCCCGGGACTCCAGGATCATGCCCTGGGCCAACGGCAGGCAGTAAACTGCTTCTTACATTTTGAGACATGTTTTGTGGCCTCACATGTGATTTATCCTGGAGAATATTTTTGTGCACTTGAAAACAATATGTATGGTTCTGTTTTTGGAACATATTCTTCTATCTCCTCATTTTGCTTGACTCTGTGTGTTTCTATGTATTAGGAAAATCAATTATGTCTCCCAGTTTAAAGGAGTGACCTTGTGTAGAAGGTATCCTGTGGGTCCCAGAAGTGCAATACACCTAGTCATCAGAACCTGGTGCTGCAAGAGTATCCTGTGTTGAATACATGTGGTTTCCTATTGTGGCTGAGCTACAACTATTGTGGATACACTAGCTGGTGTGGTTGGCTCCCCTAGTGTTAAGGACGCTGATTGAGGCTGAGGCCCCCACCAAGTATGCTGGTGTAGAAGCTGCTTTGGGGGTTGCAGGTCTGGCCAAGGCTTCCTTATATTTCTCACAAGATGGGCAACATTTTGGTGGGGTGCTGGTCCTCACAGAGGCCATGTAGTATGTGCAAATGGGCAGGAACTGCCTTGGAGTGGCACCTGCTAGGGCAGGAATTTGGACCTATCCATGGAGTGGGTCCACAGGGATATGCTGGGGTGGGACAAGCACTGTTAGCAAGGTAGATAGAGTGTCAGAAATGGTGTTTACCAGCACTGGGCCATCTAGATAGAAGGCAATTTTTTTTTGGAAGGCAATTTTTTTAAATGGCTCCCACCACCATTTTTGTTTCCTGGAGAAATTTACTACATATCTCTGCCCCTCAAGTAGACACCTTAAAATTAGACAATAGATCTCCTTCACATATGGCCCCAAGCACTTTTCAAACTCCTGCCTCTCCACTGGGATTTAGAGAAGAGTTTTGGTTTTTCTATAACCCTCTAATTCTCCCAGAGATAAGCCCCATGGATTCTCAAAGTTAGACATTGTGGGGACTTGTATTCCTGGTATAAGATGCTAGGGCTGAGGTGCCCAATATGGGCTTGTACCACTCATTCCTCAGGAAGACATCTTGGTTTCTTTAATTGCAAAAATGGTTTTATAAACCAAGACCTGGGTATTAATTATGTTTATTGTTATGGGGATGACAGGTTAAATTGTACATAATTTCCTAGAAATTACCTAGCTTTCTATTTCCTCTTATGTCGTGTGAAAATTTATTTGTGTCATATTTTCTTTTCTCCTGCTCCATGATATTTGATGCCACACTTCCCTTCCCTAGGTAATAAACCTCATGGTCTAGGCCTAGTGACTCCAGGATAGCAGGGGAAGGATGGATAAAAATGATCTCTATATACCCCCATGCATGTATTTTCATTTGTGTCTTATCTTTGTTATTTTCCCAATCAGATAAAAGTGATTTCCCTGCATGTCAACAGCTGTGCCACTTAACTTCCCCTACCGACAAGCACAAAGGTATTTTTTCACAATTTTATAACATGTTTCATAATACAGACCTCAAAATAGAAATCAATTTTGCAAAGACCATATTCATGTTTTTCAACTTGCCTGTTTTTATTTTAGAAACACTTTTCAACTGACCATCAAAAATATAGAGGATTTTCTATAGTTTCTAAATAATTTCCCTTTCTCTCATACCCATTTATAACATTTGTATATGTAAATTCATCTAAGACTTCAATTTGTTGTGCATCAAACAACACATTTACAGCCTACATTTTGTTTTACACTAGAAATGTGTTGAAAGACAATTCTCCATGGGTCTCTCTTGTTTCTGCATGTTTTGCAAGCAAAAACCTGCCCTTTACTCCAGGCAATCTTTTCAAGGATGTCTATATAGGGGAAATCCTTAGAATACAGAAATACTGTCTCCCATAAGAGTGAAGGACAACTTGCATAAAGACCTGAAAAATAGAGATAGTGCTTTCCTCTGGAACAAAAGGCAGGCATGCTTACATTATGAAATATTTGTGCCTTCTAAGCTCAGGTTTTCTCTTTTAACACAGTTGATTGCAGGCAAAGATGTCATCTTGCCCTATTTCTATTCCCTGTGGCTCAAGAAACCAATGCAAAATGCTGACACTCTGGCTACTGCTACTGCTTTGAGTATTAAATAGTCCTTCATCTCTGCTCCAGAAGTCCCGTGTTTTCTATCAGCATGCATAAAACTGTGGCAAACTAACTTTTATAGTTCACAGTTCCTGACAGTTTTGGCAATGAAGTGGTGACTATGTGGCAATGATGCTGACCAAGATAAACTTTTCTAGAAGAGGAAGAGTTGGGTCCATACAGGCTAATTAATGAGATTTTGGGAATGTTCATGTGAATCAATAGCAATCTATTGACCAAGTTGTATAAGTAGCTATGTAATAAATGGCCCTCCACCTAATTACTATTAATGAGAAATTGAGGAGGTAGTTACCAACTGATAAGTGGGAAGTAGGCTCAAAGATGGCTTCCTGAATGGTGCCCTAGTTGTTAATTACCCTACAGAAAGCAGATGTCTTCCCCCATTTGGTGGTTACCTTAATGTCTATCCCACTGTAACAACTATAGCACTAGAATTCATCCTGGAAGATCTCCTTCTCAGACAACAGTTACACAACTGCAATGGGGAGAAACTGGGTGAATTTTTAAAACTTTGATAGTAAAGGAGATGAGATTTGTGGGATATGCAATGCTTATTAAAGAAAAATAGCAATCACTGTTCTTTTAGATCAATCATATCCAGTCTATTGTTTCAACCTTAGATTTGGCTGCATTTTTAAAAAATATTTTATTTTTTTATTTATTCACGAGAGACAGAGACATAAGCAGAGGGAAAAGCAGGCTCCTTGCAAGGAGGCTGATGCAGGACTCGATCCCACGACCCCAGGACCATGACCTGAGCCAAAGGCAGATGCTCAACCACTGAGCCACCAAGGCACTTCTAGATTTGGCTTAGGTATTCTCAGGGAGATTTTCTTGAGACAGACAAGTTCCCATGAAAAGCCATAGGTGAGGCATTGACTAGTACTGTATTACTGGCTTTTATTGCCTTGGATTGGTTTCAGTGGGGTGACCCATTGGACAATGAGAAACTGACAAAAAGAAGCTAAATAAATTCTTGTGATCAGTATTGTTATCCTAGAAAACTCTCAGCTCTAATGTTGAAACTGGACCCCAATTTAGGAGATGTTATGACAATGGCACATTAGATGACCCAGATTAAAGTGGACTCTTTAAAACAATTTGTTGCTACATAAATGAAGCCCAAGGCAGCAAAACAAGGAAACCTTACAGCCTCAGCCAGAAAGCAGGATGTCTATGGCTGTGGTTGTTGAGTGACTGGGATCTCAAGGCTAAAATAAAAGGTGCCACCATGATGACTTTTTCACTCAATATAGGCATTAAGCATGCTGAAAACATTTGGTTGAGTTACGAGCTGCTACTGTCATGCCAGTCAAAACCGAAAGTAATGCAAAGTCTTGTTTAATGGCATAGAACTCTCTCCCTCCGTGTCTGTAATACCTCGCCATGTATGCCGAACTTCGGTGTTTCAAAGTTGAAAACAGAAGTGGGGCTGATGCCTAGAGGGGAAAGCCATCGCATTCACATGAGTATGCTAAAGAATTTGGTGGAGGGGTGGAACTCAAATTTTAATGGTCTTATTGGGTATAGGTGCTCAAGTTACTATCTTACCTGGACCTCTGGGAAAAAAGTGCATGGATTCAGCTAATGGGATTTGGGCAGGGGGGCTCATAGTGAGGCAGGGAAGCTAATGTAAAATCATGGATAGGATCTTTTTGGCCAATTCAATGTACTATAATCGCTGCTTCTACATATGAATGCATAGTAGGAATAAATTAGTTATATACTTATACTCCCCCATACCATATATAGAGATAATCTCAATTGGGAAGAGCCACACGTAGAGAAAAGTGGAACACATTCATTGCTCTCCAGTTTATCTCTCTGGACTCTCCCTGGGTGGTATAAGAGAAATAGTGTAGCATTCTAAGTGGAAAAAGACAATAAGGAAAGTGGGCCATAAAAGATATTTTGCACATAGACCTCAGACTCATCTAAGTGTCTGACACATGATTTTCAACTCTAGCATTCAGAATTGTGAAGAAGTACATGTTACTTAAGTTCACCAGTCCCTGGTAACTGGAATAATCACCCTAGAAAACTAATATAGAAATATCTGAATTCACCATAATTTAAAAACTGCTGTTAATCAAACAAAGACAAGACAGTAAGAATCACAGTTGATTTCCTCTCAATTTCCAAAATGGGGCAAACCAAGAAGTCTCCTAATGGCTTACCTAAGGATACCTCCTCATACAGTGACCAATAACTGTAGCTCAGAGTCTGTAAGGGCCTCATTGGCTGCCTCAGAAGGGTGTGGGGTATGACGTGTTCTGAACTGACATTCCCATCATCCCTATGCTGAGGTGGCAAGTCATAAATTTTGAGCTTTAAAAAAACACATTATGAAAAGAACAGAGTCAGATAAATCTAAATAGGATAGAATAGTAACTACAGATTCTAGGGAGCCTGAATAAACTTTGTTTTGAACTTTTGGATTTAGAGATATCTGTATTGGGTTTGGGTCCTTCCTGATGCTTTTCAGTGAATTGCATAATGTGAATAGTGTAGAAAAAAGATTGACTTGGGTATGCTTGTCCTATTAAGACGATTTTCCTTGCATTGTTGCTTGTATTCATTAGTGAAGCAGGATCGATTCTCTTATATCACCTTCTGAATAACCACAGCATTAGATGCTCCCCAGGTACCTTCTTCCTCAATCACCCACTGAAGGGAATAATCAGATGCACTCAATTTCCAGCTTGGTCTTCAACATTAAACTTTATTTTCCTTTCTCCTTTGCAAATTTCATACGTGTCCCTCATACTTCCACACCCAGTCTTCATCCACAGCCCAGGAATGGTACATTTTTAACTTGTTTTTCTAGTGCTCCCACTTGATTTCTGAAATTACAAATGCAAAAAACAAAAATAACAAAAAAAAAAACCCAAAACTAAACACGGGTGCATGTGCCACCACCCACACAAATATCCTAATGGATTTATATCCTCAAAATAACTTTCTACATAAAATAACAGGATTGACACCAAAATGCATGAATAATTGAAAAACATCTTTATGTCATATTGACAAACATGGGAATATTGAACCAGCAGCAATTAGCATGATAGAAATTAAGTCACTGGATGAAATGGAGATTTGTTTTTCTAAATAGATCTCAGTTCATCCTCTAAGAAGGCAAATGTTTTTGCAAAGGGCTTTGGTTACAAAACTGCCTTCCTGATATATATGGTAGATCTAGGCACCGCACAGATGGATTTACTTGCACTGGATATTTTGGTAGATTACCTTCAGTATTTATGAAGAAAGCCACCTCCCCATTTGAAATATCCCTTTAAAAAAATGAAGTATCCCTTTTGCTTTACGTCTCACTGATAGGCTCCAGAAAATGTTGGGTTTCCATAGTTTACCCAGCTTATGTCTCACTGTTAGGTGCAGAGTAACATTCTTTACAGGTTTCTACATTCAAATCAAAGGTCATTTAGAATTTATTTTAAAAGTTCACATGGGGGATCCCTGAGTGGCGCAGCGGTTTGGCGCCTGCCTTTGGCCCAGGGCGCGATCCTGGAGACCCGGGATCGAGTCCCACATCGGGCTCCCGGTGCATGGAGCCTGCTTCTCCCTCTGCCTATGTCTCTGCCTCTCTCTCTCTCCCTCTCTGTGTGTGACTGACATAAAAAAAAAAGAATCAGAAACAATCCTCTCTCCCACAGAGCTACAAAATCTGGATTACAATTCAATGTCAGAAAGCCAATTCAGAAGCACTATTATAAAGCTACTGGTGGCTCTAGAAAAAAGCATAAAGGACTCAAGAGACTTCATGACTGCAGAATTTAGATCTAATCAGGCAGAAATTAAAAATCAATCGAATGAGATGCAATCCAAACTAGAAGTCCTAATGATGAGGGTTAATGAGGTGGAAGAACAAGTGAGTGACATAGAAGACAAGTTGATGGCAAAGAGGGAAACTGAGGGAAAAAGAGACAATTAAAAGACCATGAAGATAGATTAAGGGAAATAAACAACAGCCTGAGGAAGAAAAACCTACGTTTAATTGGGGATCCCGAGGGCGCCGAAAGGACCAGAGGGCCAGAATATGTATTAGAACAAATCATAGCTGAAAACTTTCCTAATCTGGGAAGGGAAACAGGCATTCAGATCCAGGAAATAGAGAGATCCCCCCTAAAATCAATAAAAACCGTTCAATACCTCGACATTTAATAGTGAAGCTTGCAAATTCGAAAGATAAAGAGAAGAACCTTAAAGCACCAAGAGACAAGAAGTCCCTGACTTTTATGGGGAGGAGTATTAGGGTAACAGCAGACCTCTCCACAGAGACCTGGCAGGCCAGAAAGGGCTGGAAGGATATATTCAGGGTCCTAAATGAGGAGAACATGCAACCAAGAATACTTTATCCAGCAAGGCTCTCCTTCAAAATGGAAGGAGAGATAAAGAGCTTCCAAGACAGGCAGGAACTGAAAGAATATGTGACCTCCAAACCAGCTCTGCAAGAAATTTTAAGGGGGACTCTTAAAATTCCCCTTTAAGAAGAAGTCCAGCGGAACAATCCACAAAAACAAGGACTGAACAGATATCATGATGACACTAAACTCATACCTTTCAATAGTAACTGTGAACGTGAACGGGCTTAATGACCCCATCAAAAGGCACAGGGTGTCAGACAGGATAAAAAAGCAGGACCCATCTATTTGCTGTCTCCAAGAGACTCATTTTACACAGAAGGACACCTACAGCCTGAAAACAAAAGGTTGGAGAACCATTTACCATTCAAATGGTCCTCAAAAGAAAGCAGGGGTAGCCATCCTTACATCAGATAAACTAAAATTTACCCCAAAGACTGTAGTGAGAGATGAAGAGGGACACTATATCATACTTAAAGGATCTATCCAACAAGATGACATAAGACTCCTCAATATATATGCTCCGAATGTGGGAGCTGCCAAATATATCAATCAGTTAATAACCAAAGTAAAGAAATACTTAGATAATGATACACTTATACTTGGTGACTTCAATCTAGCTCTTTCTATACTCGATAGGTATTCTAAGCACAACATCTCCAAAGAAACGAGAGCTTTAAATGAAACACTGGACCAGATGGATTTCACAGGTATCTACCGAACTTTACATCCAAACTCAACTGAATACACATTCTTCTCAGGTGCACATGGAACTTTCTCCAGAATAGACCACATACTGGATCACAAATCGGGTCTGAACCAATACCAAAAGATTGGGATCGTCCCCTGCATATTCTCAGACCATAATGCCTTGAAATTAGAACCAAATCACAACAAGAAGTTTGGAAGGACCTCAAACACGTGGAGCTTAAGGACCATCCTGCTAAAAGATGAAAGGGTCAACCAGGAAATTAAGAAAGAATTATAAAGATTCATGGAAACTAATAAGAATGAAGATACAACCGTTCAAAATCTTTGGGATGCAGCAAAAGCAGTCATAAGAGGGAAATACATCCGAATACAAACATCCATTCAAAAACTGGAAAGAACTCAAATACAAAAGCTAACCTTACACATAAAGGAGCTAGAGAAAAAACAGCAAATAGATCCTACACCCAGCAGAAGAAGAGAGTTAATAAAGACTCGAGCAGAACTCAACGAAATCCAGACCAGAAGAACTGTGGAACAGATCAACACAACCAGGAGTTGGTTCTTTGAAAGAATTAATAAGATAGATAAACCATTAGCCAGCCTTATTAAAAAGAAGAGAGAGAAGACTCAAATTAATAAAATCATGAATGAGAAAGGAGAGATCACTACCAACACCAAGGAAATACAAACGATTTTAAAAACATATTATGAACAGCTCTACGCCAATAAATTAGGCAATCTAGAAGAAATGGACGCATTCCTGGAAAGCCACAAACTACCAAAACTGGAACAGGAAGAAATAGAAAACCTGAACAGGCCAATAACCAGGGAGGAAATTGAAGCAGTCATCAAAAACCTCCCAAGACACAAGAGTCCAGGGCCAGATGGCTTCCCAGGGAATTCTATCAAACGTTTAAAGAAGAAGCCATACCTATTCTACTAAAGCTGTTTGGAAAGATAGAAAGAGATGGAGTACTTCCAAATTCGTTCTATGAGGCCAGCATCACCTTAATTCCAAAACCAGACAAAGACCCCACCAAAAAGGAGAATTACAGGCCAATATCCCTGATGAACATGGATGCAAAAATTCTCAACAAGATACTAGCCAATAGGATCCAACAACACATTAAGAAAATTATTCACCACGACCAAGTAGGATTTATCCCCGGGACAGAAGGCTGGTTCAACACTCGTAAAACAATCAATGTGATTCATCATATCAGCAAGAGAAAAACCAAGAACCATATGATCCTCTCATTAGATGCAGAGAAAGCATTTGACAAAATACAGCATCCATTCCTGATCAAAACTCTTCAGAGTGTAGGGATAGAGGGAACTTTCCTCGACATATTAAAAGCCATCTACGAAAAGCCCACAGCAAATATAATTCTCAATGGGGAAGCACTGGGAGCCTTTCCCCTAAGATCAGGAACCAGACAGGGATGTCCACTCTCACCACTGCTATTCAACATAGTACTGGAAGTCCTAGCCTCAGCACTCAGACAACAAAAAGACATTAAAGGCATTCAAATTGGCAAAGAAGAAGTCACACTCTCCCTCTTCGCCGATGACATGATACTCTACATAGAAAACCCAAAAGCCTCCACCCCAAGACTGCTAGAACTCATACAGCAATTTGGTAGCGTGGCAGGATACAAAATCAATGCCCAGAAATCAATGGCATTTCTATACACTAACAATGAGACTGAAGAAAGAGAAATGAAGGAGTCAATCCCATTTACAATTGCACCCAAAAGCATAAGATACCTAGGCATAAACCTAACCAAAGAGGTGAAGGATCTATACCATAAAAACTACAGAACACTTCTGAAAGAAATTGAGGAAGATACAAAGAGATGGAAAATTATTCCATGCTCATGGATTGGCAGAATTAATATTGTGAAAATGTCAATGTGACCCAGGGCAATTTACACGTTTAATGCAATCCCTATCAAAATGCCATGGACTTTCTTCAGAGACTTAGAACAAATTATTTTAAGATTTGTGTGGAATCAGAAAAGACCCCGAATAGCCAGGGGAATTTTAAAAAAGAAAACCATATTTGGGGGCATCACAATGCCAGATTTCAGGTTGTACTACAAAGCTGTGGTCATCAAGACAGTGTGGTACTGGCACAAAAACAGAGACATGGATCAATGGAACAGAATAGAGAACCCAGAAGTGGACCCTGAACTTTATGGTCAACTAATACTCGATAAATGAGGAAAGACTATCCATTGGAAGAAAGACAGTCTCTTCAATAAATGGTGCTGGGAAAATTGGACATCCACATGCAGAAGAATGAAACTAGACCACTCTCTTTCACCATACACAAAGATAAACTCAAAATGGATGAAAGATCTAACTGTGAGACAAGATTCCATCAAAATCCTAGAGGAGAACACACGCAACACCCTTTTTGAACTTGGCCACAGTAACTTCTTGCAAGATACATCCACGAAAGCAAAAGAAACAAAAGCAAAAATGAACTATTGGGACTTCATCAAGATAAGAAGCTTTTGCACAGCAAAGGATACAGTCCACAAAACTAAAAGACAACCTACAGAATGGGAGAAGATATTTGCAAATAACATATCAGATAAAGGGCTAGTTTCCAAAATCTATAAAGAACTTATTAAACTCAACAGCAAAGAAACAAACAATCCAATCATGAAATGGGCAAAAGACATGAAGAGAAATCTCACAGAGGAAGACATAGACATGGCCAACATGCACATGAGAAAATGCTCTGCATCACTTGCCATCAGGGAAATACAAATCAAAACCACAATGAGATACCACCTCACACCAGTGAGAATGGGGAAAATTAACAAGGCAGGAAACCACAAAGGTTGGAGAGGATGCAGAGAAAAGGGAACCCTCTTACACTGTTGGTGGGAATGTGAACTGGTGCAGCCACTCTGGAAAACTGTGTGGAGGTTCCTCAAAGAGTAAAAATAGACCTGCCCTACGACCCAGCAATTGCACTGTTGGGATTTACCCCAAAGATTCAGATGCAATGAAACGCCGGGACACCTGCACCCCGATGTTTCTAGCAGCCATGTCCACAATAGCCAAACTGTGGAAGGAGCCTCGGTGTCCATCGAAAGATGAATGGATAAAGAAGATGTGGTTTATGTATACAATGGAATATTACTCAGCCATTAGAAACGACAGATACCCACCATTTGCTTCAACGTGGATGGAACTGGAGGGTATTATGCTGAGTGAAGTAAGTCAATCGGAGAAGGACAACGTGCATGTTCTCATTCATTTGGGGAATATGAATAATAGTGAAAGGGAATATAAGGGAAGGGAGAAGAAATGTGTGGGAAATATCAGAAAGGAAGACAACATAAAGACTCCTAACTCTGGGAAATGAACTAGGGGTAGTGGAAGGGGAGGAGGGCGGGGGTGGGGGTGAATGGGTGACGGGCACTGAGGGAGACACTTGACGGGATGAGCACTGGGTGTTATTCTGTATGTTGGTAAATTGAACACCAATAAAAAATTAATTTATTAAAAAAAAGGGAGCAGTCAGGGATCCCTGGGTGGCTCAGCAGTTTGGCGCCTGCCTTTGTCCCAGGGCGCGATCCTGGAGTCCCAGGATCGAGTCCCATATCGGGCTCCCGGCATGGAGCCTGCTTCTCCCTCTGCCTGTGTCTCTGCCTCTCTCTCTCTCTCTCTCAGTGTGTCTATCATAAATAAATAAATAAATAAATAAATAAATAAATAAATTTAATTAATTAATCTTTAAAAAAAGAGGGGGGAGCATTCGTGGAAAACTGTGTGGAGGTTCCTCAAAGAGTTAAAAATAGATCTGCCCTATGACCCAGTGATTGCACTGCTGGGGATTTACCCCAAAGATACAGATGCAATGAAACACCGGGACACCTGCACCCCGATGTTTCTGGCAGCAATGTCCACAATAGCCAAACTGTGTAAGGAGCCTCGATGTCCATCGAAAGATGAATGGTTAAAGAAGATGTGGTTTATGTATACAATGGAATATTACTCAGCCATTAGAAATGACAAATACCCACCATTTGCTTCGACGTGGATGGAACTGGAGAGTATTATGCTGAGTGAAGTAAGTCAATCGGAGAAGGACAAACATTATATGGTCTCATTCATTTGGGGAATATAAAAAATAGTGAAAGGGAATAAAGGGGAAAGGAGAAAAAAAATGAGTGGGAAATATCAGAAAGGGAGACAGAACATGAGAGACTCCTAACTCTGGGAAACGAACAAGGGGTTGTGGAAGGGGAGGTGGGCGGGGGTTGGGGGTGACTGGGTGATGGGCACTGAGGGAGGCACTTGATGGGATGAGCACTGGGTGTTATTCTATATGTTGGCAAATTGAACACCAATAAAAAATAAATTTATAAATAAATTTTAAAAAAGGAAAAAAATTTAAAGAGAGCATTCGGAGTTGGAGACATGCTCAGAGAAAAACAAAAAGAAAACAAATAAAAACCATATGAGTACACGGCTATTTCAAGCCAAAGAGTGTGGCCTGTAAAAGATGCTTGCTTCATAGCCCTGAGACTCGCCCAACCATCTGACCCATGATTTCGGACTTCTAGCTTCCAGGGGTGTGAGGCAGTAAATGATATGTTATTTGAGTTGACCAGTCCCTGCTATTTGGTTTAGCAGCCTTAGAAAACTAACATAATATAACTAGAAAACTAATATAATATCCTTAAATTTCCATGATTAAAAACCTGTAACTAATCAAAGAACAGATAGCATGGAAAGAATCACAGATGCTTAATTAATGTATAACATAGGAGGCAAGAATATACAACACAGAAAAGATAGTCTTTTCAGTCAATGGTATTGGGAAAACGGGAGAGCTACAGGCAAAAGAATGAAACTGGACCACTTTCTTATACCATGCACAGCAATAAACTCAAAATTAATTAGAGAGCTAGGTGTAAGACTTTAAATCATAAAACTCCTAAAAGAAAACATAGGCAGTAATCTCTTGGACATTAGCCTTAGCAACATATTTATGGATACGTCTCCTCAGGCAGGGAAAACAAAAGCAAAAATCAAAAGCTTTTGCACGGCAAAGGAAACCATTAACATAACCACAAGTCAAACTAGTGAGTGGGAGAGGATATTTACAAATGATATATTTGTAAAATATATATTTTAAGTGGTTAAAATCCAAAATATATAAAGAACTCAAACAACTGAAAAGCAAAAACACAATCTGATTAAAGGATGGACAGAGGACCTAAGTAGACATTTTTCCAAAGAACACATACGGATGGGCAACAGACACATGAAAAGATCCTCAGCATCATTACTCACCAGAGAAATGCAAGTCAAAACCACAATGAGATATCACCTTACACCAATCAGAATAGCTAGTATCAAAAGGCCAAGAAATAACGAGTGTTGATGAGGATATAAAGAAAAGGGAGCCCTTGTGCACTGTTCTTGGGAATAAAAGGTGGCACAACCACTGTGGAAAACAGTAGGGAGGTTCCTTAAAATCTTAAAAATAGAACTATCATATGATCCAGTAATTTCACTACTGGATATTTACCCAAAGAAAACCAAAGCACTAATTCGAAAGGACATATGCATCCCTATGTTTATTGCAGCATTATTTACAATAGCCAAGATATGGAAGCAGCCCAATTGTCCTTCAATAGATGAATGGATAAAGAAAATGTGAGATATATATATCACATAGAATATTTCTCAGCCATAAAGAAGAATGTGATATTGCCATTTGCAACAACATGGATGAACCTAGAGTGTATTATGCTAAGTGAAATAAGACAGAGAGGGATACCATATGATTTCACTTATATATGGAGTCTTTAAAAAGGTGAGATAAATGAACAAACAAACAGACTCTTAAATACAGTGAGCAAACTGGCTGTTGCTGGAAGGGAGGTGGGTGGAGGATGGGTGAAATAGATAAAGGAGATTAAGAATTACAAACCTCCAGTTACAAAATAACTAGGTCATGGAGGAGAAAAGGACAGCATAGGGAATATACTCAATAATAATACATTGAGTATATTATATTGTATAATATATTGAGTATATCATACAAATAATGTTGTATGGTGACAGATGGTGACTACATTTGTTGTAGTGAGCCCCGAGGAATGTACAGGATTGTCAAGTCAATATGTTGTACACTTGAAACTAATATAGCACCATATGTCGATTATACTTCAGCAATAAAGAAAAAAATGTTCACTCTCACACTTTTACTCCACATAGTACTGGAAGTCCTAGCCACAGCAGTCAGACAACAAAAAGCAATAAAAGACATTCCAAATCGGCAAGGAAGAAGTCAAACTCTCACTCTTTGCAGATGCCATGATATTATATATTGAAAACACGAAAGACTCCACCAAAAACTGCTAGAACTGATACAGAATTCAATCCAGTAAAGCCGAAAGATGCAAAATCAACATATAGAAATCTGTTGCATTTCTATACACCAATCATGAAGCAGCAGAAAGAGATTAAGAAAACAAATCCCATTTACAATTGCACTCCAAAATAATAAGACGCCTAGAAATAAACCTAGCCAAAGAGGTGAAATACCTGTAACCAGAAAACTATGAAACACTGATGAAAGCAATTGAAGATGACACATGGATTGGAAGAATAAATATTCTCCTTACTCTGGGAAACGAACAAGGGGTGGTGGAAAGGGAGGTGGGTGGGGGTGGGGTGACTGGGTGACAGGCACTGAGGGGGGCACTTGATGGGATGAGCACTGGGTGTTATGCTATATGTTGGCAAATTGAACTCCAATAAAAAAATTTAAAATAAAAAAACAAAAACAAAAGAAAAAAAAAGTCCTGCTGAAAGCAATCTACACATTTAAGGCAAAATACCTATCAAAGTACCCTATCAAAATACCACCAGCGTTTTCCACAGACCTAAAACAAACAATCCTAAAAAATTGTATGGAAACACAAAAGATCCCAAATAGCCAAAGCAATCTTGAGAAAGAAAAGTAAAGCTGGAAGCATCACAATTCCAGACTTCAAGTTATATTACAAAGGCGTAGTAATCAAAACAGTATGGTACTGGCACAAAGACACAAAGAGCTAATATTACACTCTATGCTTACTAACTGGAATTTAAATAAAAGCTTGAAAAAGAATAGACACATAGATCAATGGAAGAGAATAGAAGCCCAGAAATGAACACAAAATGTTATGGTCAATTACTCTTCGACAAGGGAGGCAAGGACATGCAATGGGAAAAAGTCTCTTTAACAAATGGTGCTGGGAAAACTGAGCAGCTACATGCAAAAGAATGAAACTGGACCACTTTCTTATACCATACACAAAAGTAAATTCAAAATGGATTAAGACCTAAATGTGAGACCTGAAACCATAAAAATCCTAGAAGAGGGCACAGGCAGTAGTTTCTCTGACACTGGTGATAGCAACATCTTTTTAGATAGGTCTCCTGAGGCAAGGGAAACAAAAGCAAAAATAAACTACTGGGACTACATCCAAATAAAAAGCTTCTGCACAGCAAAGGAAACAACCAACAGAACTGAAAGACAACCTACCAAATGGGAGAAGATATTTGCAAATGACATATATGATGATGGATTGGTATCCAAAATATATAAAGAACTTATAAGACACAACTGGGATCCCTGGGTGGCACAGCGGTTTGGCGCCTGCCTTTGGCCCAGGGCGCGATCCTGGAGACCCGGGATCGAATCCCACGTCGGGCTCCCAGTGCATGAAGCCTGCTTCTCCCTCTGCCTATGTCTCTGCCTCCCTCTCTCATTCTGTGTGACTATCATAAATAAATAAAAATTTAAAAAAAAGAGTTTAAAAAAAAAGAACTTATAAGACTCAACACCAGAAAAGCAAATAATCCAATTAAAAATGGGCAGAAGCCATGAACAGACATTTCTCCACAGAAGACATACGGATGACCAACAGACACATAAAAAGGTGCTCAATATCACTCATCAGGGAAATGCAAATCAAAACTACAATGAGATACCACCTCACATGTTGACAGAATGGCTAACATCAAAAACTCAAGAAACAACAGGTGCTGGCACAAATGTGGAGAAAAAGGAACCCTTGTGTACTGTTGTTGGGAATGCAAATTGGTGCATCCACTGTGGAAGACAGTATGGAGGTTCTTCAGAAAATTAGTAATAGAACTACGCTACAATCCAGGAATTACATCACCGGGTATTTACCCAAAGAATACAAAAACACTAATTTAAAGGGATGTATGCGCCCCTATGTTTATTGCAGCATTATTCACAATAGCCAAACTGTGGAAGCAGCCCAACCATCCATCAATAGATGAAGGGATAAAGAAGATGTGATATAGGGGCACCTGGGTGGTGTAGTCAGTTAAGCATTCCAACTCTTGGATTTGGCTCAGGGTGTGACATCAGGGTTGTGGGACTGAGCGCCACAAGGGGCTCTGTGCTCAGTGCAGAGTCTGTTTGGGATTCTCTCTCCCTCTCTTTCTGCCCCTCCCTACCCCACGTGCTCGTGCTCTCTCTTGCTCTCTCTCTCTCAAATAAATAAATCTTTAAAAAATACAGAAGATGTGAAATAAAGATATAGATAACGGAATATTATTCAGCCATAAGAAATAACAAAATCTTGCCATCTACAACAACAACATGGATGGATCTACAGAGTATAGGCTGAGCAAAATAAGCCAGTCAGGGAAAGATAAATACCGTATGATTTCACGGATATGTGCAATTTAAGTAACAAAACAAATCAGCAGAGGAAAAAAATGAGAGAGAGAGAGAGAGAGAGAGACAGAAAGAGAGAGAGAAAGAGAAACCAAGAAACAACTGTAGAAGACAAAGGGATGATTACCAGAGGGGAGACGAGTGGGGGATTGGTGAAATAGGTGAAGGGGATTAAGAGTACACTTACCCACTAAGGGGTGCACCTGACGGGTGAGCACTGGGTGTTATGCGATATGTTGGCCAATTGAACTTCAATAAAAAATATACAAAAAATAAATGAAAAAATAGAGTACACTTACCTTGATGAGCACTGAATAATATATGGAACTGTTGAATCACTATATTGTACACCTGAAACTAATATAATGCTGTAATTTAACTATACTGGAATTAAAGATTTAAGAAAACAAAAAAAATTTGCAATTAGCTGAAAATGGGTCAATGACCAAAATAGGAGTTTAAAATATAAACTGATTAGGAGGAAACATAAAGGTAAATCTTCATGATCTGGGATATGGCTATAGAATTTTAGATATGATACCACAAGCAATAAAATAAAAAAATAGATAATGTGAACCTGATTGAAATGTAAAAAGCCCATGCTTCAGAAAACATCACCAAGAAAGTGAAAACCCACAGAATGGGAGAAAATATTTACAAATATATGTGCATATATCTGATACAGGACCTGTCTTTACAATAAATGAAGAACACTTAAAACTCTGTAAGAAAGTGACAATAACCAAATTAAAAATGGACAAACGATCTGGATGCACATTTCTCCAAAGAAGATGCACAAATGTCCAGTAAGCACATGAAAAGATGTTCAACATCATTAGTCACCCGGGGAAAGACAAATCAAAACCACCGTGAGATGCCACTTCACACCCACTAGGATGGCTACAAGCAAAAACACAGACAATAACAAAGTGTTATTGAGGATGAGAAGAAAGTGGGTCTGTCATTTGTTGCTGGTGGGAAAGTAAAATCACACAGCCACTTTGTAAACCAGTCTGGCAGTTCCTCAAAACCTTAAACAGAGAGATAACATACAACCCAGCAATTTCATGCCCAAATATATACCTAAGAGGAATAAAAATCTATGTCCACATAAAATGTTAGAAAAGAATGGTTATAGCTGCATTGTTTGTAATATCCAAAGAGTGGGGGGAAACCCAAATGGCAATCAATTGATGAATGGATAAATAGAAGTGGTATGGATGGAATATTATTCAGCCATAAAAATAAATTAAGTACTGATACATGCTGAAACATGGATGAACCTGAAGACATCATCCAAGTGAAAGGACCCAGTCAGAAAACACTAAATATCGTATGATTCCATTCATGTGAAATGTCCAGAACAGGCAAATCCATAGAGACAGAAAACAGAATAACGGTTGCCTATAGTGGGGGTTATGTGGAGAATGGGGAGTGATGTCTCCATTGCTGTCTGAAGGACTGCTACTACCCACCTCAGGGACCTCCTTTTGTCCATGGTTACAGGGGAAGACAAGCTTCAGGTGGGTTCAATGACAGGCTCGCAGGGGGAGCAAGTCTTTCTGTACCTGGAGTGAGAAGACCTGGGTTTGAGCCCCTCCTCAGATGCTCACAGCTAGCATCTTTCAGGCAATCGCTTCATCTTCCATCATATTGCTACTCAAAATGCGTCCCCCCTCCCCCGGGCTGGTGCTGATCCGCAAACTGTTACCCTCTCACAACAACGTAAACGCAGAAATGGAAAGAAGCATTTAAAAACCTCAACAGCAATCAGACAGAGTGGATTTATGTCTGTTGAATTGAATAATAAACACGTTGAGCTCATTTTAAAAAAAAAGAAAGAATCGCAGATGCTTCCTCCCCAATTTCCCATGTGGAATAACCAAGGAAGACACGTATTGGCTCATCTTGAGACACCGCCTCATATATAGAGCCAATGGCTGTGGCTCAGAGGCTGCAGGTCCATCAGAGGCTGATTCAGAAGCGTGGGGCTGCACTGATTGGACGCTCCATAAGACCTGTAGTGTTGTAAGTAGTTAAGTTCTGACTTTTCAAGAACAAAAGTTTATAGCCTGAAAGGAACAAAGTCAGATAAATCTGAATGGGTTAACAGTGGCAGCTTTAGTTGGGAGGGGTCCTGAATAGGTGTTGTTTTTTGAACTTTTGGATTTAGACATTTATGTACTAGTTTGGGTCCTTGCTTATGGCTTTTCAAAGAACTTAATAATATGAATACCATTGAAAAAGTTTGATTTGGGTATGCCTGTCCTATTAATGCTATTTCCCCCATGTTGTTGCTATAATTTGTTAGTGAGACAGTAGCCATTCTTTTATTTCATCTCAGTAACCACAGCATTACATCATGATTAGTAACTAGGTGCCTTTCTCCTCAATTACTCACTCATAGGAATAATCAGATGTAGTCAATTCCCACTCTGGACTTCAACATCAAACGGCATTTTCCCTTCTCCTTCCCAGATTTCATGTGTGTCTCTCACACTTCCACTCCAAGTGTCCCATCCACAGCCCAATTATGGTGCATTTTAATGTTGTTTTACTAGCACTCCCATTTGATTTCTGAAATTACAAATGAAAACCACACACACACACACAATCCTAATGGATCCAGGTCCTTAAATAACTGTTTACATAATACAACGTGTATGAGGCCAATATGCATGAATAACTTTGAAAAACATCGGCATGTCATATTGACACATGGGCATTGTGAACAGCAATAAGCATGATAGAAATGAGACTTGTTGAAATGCAGTTTTCTTTTTCTAAATGGTCCACAGTTCTTTTCTGAAAAGGCAATGGCTCCGCAAAGAACCTTTGGCTTTTAAAATTTTCTTCCCGCTGTATATGGAAATTTCTAGGTACCACCCACAAGAATTTATTTGCACTATATTTTGTGGTAGCTTTTCTTGGGATTTATGAAGCAAACACTTTGTGTCCCCGCTCCAAATCCCTTTGGCTTATTCTCTCTTTTAGTGGGCTCAAGAAAAAGTTGTATTTCCATAGTTTACCCAGCTTATGTCTCACTGTTAGGTGCAGAGTAACATTCTTTACAGGTTTCTACATTCAAATCAAAAGTCATTTAGAATTTATTTTAAAAGTTCACATGGAACACATAGCAAACTTGGTGAAATCATGAGTTTTTAAAATTTTTATTTATTTATGATAGTCAGAGAGAGAGAGAGAGGCAGAGACACAGGCAGAGGGAGAAGCAGGCTCCATGCGTCTGGAGCCTGATGTGGGATTCGATCCCGGGTCTCCAGGATCGCGCCCTGGGCCAAAGGCAGGCGCCAAACCACTGCGCCACCCAGGGATCCCGAAATTGTGAGTTTTTTTTTTTTTTTTGGTTTGGGTATCATATAAATTGTGAGTTTTAATGCAACTCCTAACAAATTTCAAAGGATTGAATTCTGCACCCCCCCCCCACCGCGTGGGTTCTCTCTCCACAGATATAGGAAGCTAGGAATCAATTAAATAAAACGTACTTGGATAATCACGAACTGCTTTGAAATTCAGCCTGTACATATAGGAAAAGGAAAAAAAGGGGTGGTGGTGGAGAGCCCGTGCAAGACGAAAAAAACACAGTGGGTAGTAAAGCGCATTACCATTATCCCAAGTCCTCCGACCCATTAGATCACTTGAGGTAGAGGAAGGAATCATCTTAGTTCCCTTAATTCCCAAACAGCCTCTGCTTATCTGGATGCAAAAAAACGATAGGGACTTGTCCCACCGTGACATCTGGATGTTTATACTCCAACCACACTGGTTCAAAGCAGGAGCTTGAACAGAAACCCCGAGGCAGACAATCATGCCACCTTCCCCCTCCAATCTCCAGGCTGGGTGTCCCAGGAAGGCTGTTATTGGTTCAGCCCTGGTCACCCCACCACCTTCTGGGCCAATGGTCACGGATCATGTGCTGCCAGTTTCTGACTGGCTGCTGCTAGCAGAGGCTGGGAGCACAGCTTCTCTCATTGGACGATCCCGTCAACCATGCATAATCGTGGTTCAGGAAGACTTTGGGGTCAAAAGTGCAAGAGTATAGGCTACCAAGGAACGGAATCAGATAATTGTGAGTGCAGTAAAATCGGCCTTTCCCAAGGTGGGGAGCTCGAGTAGGCCACGATTCGAGGTCGTTTGACTGAGTTTTCGGCACAGTGTTTGGGTCCTCTTGCATGCGTGCAGTTGAATTTGGACGAGAGGCTCTGTTGAGAGAGTGTGAATGCGCTATGTGTCAGTTCGGGATCTGCTACAGCACTTCACTCATTGCTGTATCACAAACTCAAACAAATCTCTTGATGATACCACTCGACACAAGAGGGAGAAGGAGAATACTTAAGGCAAGTCAAATCACTGTGGACACACAGCTGTGACCAAAAAGATACCTGAAGAGGCTGACCTGAAGGAACGGGCCATTTAGGAAAGTGACAAAATGCAACCCGGCCAAGGAAATCCTAACGGTCCACACCACACACGTATATTAAAGTGGACTTGACAACATTTTGTCATGTTCTGCCCGCGGTGAACGTGCTTTAAGGATGGGCATCATGGCATAGGGCCAAACGCTGGAGTAGGTGGCGTTGTGGGATGTTGTCGGGTCTTTCCCCGACAAGTGAGGTAGCTCTGAAAAGAGCCTTTGTTTTGTGGGGTGGTCAGAGGGTCCTGAGGCAGCTGTTCATTGGCGTCTGGCATACCAGATGAAGACCTCTGAGGCCTCAGACACAACGTGCTTGCCAATCCCCCCTGGCAGCAGCAGATGCATGGCGGTCTGGATCTCCCTGGAGGTGATGGTGGAGTGGGCCAGGTGAGAGGCCTCATCGATGATGTGCTCGAAGATGTCATTAATGAATGAATCTGTGACTCTCAGGGCCTTCTGCGAGAGGCTCAGGCCCTCATGAACCTTCTTCAGAACCCTGGGAAATAGGTGGCGAAACTGTCTGAGCAGCGGCCCCGGCGGCGGAGGTGGTGGTGGTGGCGGTGGTGACTGCAGCGGTGGTGGTGGTGACGGCGGCGGCGGCGGTAGTGGCATTGGCGCCTCGGCTGCTCCTGCTGAGGGCTCTCCTGATAGGCTGCCGCCTGGCTCCTCCATAACCAGGCTTTCCTCCCAAGAGGTCTCACAGCCAGGCTCAGCCATGTGGGGCTCACCTCCCCGATAGCTCAGAAGGAAGCGCACTGGCAGCAGCTGAAGGGCCAGGGCTCTTTTATAGCCACTGCATGGCCCGATGTCACCGAAAGCTCCTCTCTGATTGGACAAAAGGCAAAGCCAGGAAGTGAGCGGGTCATTCAGCCAGGTCTTGTCAGATCTCATGGCACACCTTCGAGCTTGGCATCTCCTCAGTCAGAGCGGGAATCAGGCAGCCTCTAAGTTTCCCATGAGGGCTGCCAGAAAGACCTCTAAACATTCCACAGGAAGCCGCCGTTGAGTACCTCTAGATTTCCAACATGAAAATTTTCTGGAGAGGGAGAGAGTAGGAGAGAAGGGGGAGGAGCAGAGAGCGAGGGAGAGATTTCAAGTAGACTCCACACCCAGCGTGTAGCCCGAAGTCCGGCTGTATTTCACAGAACCTGAGATCATGACCTGAGTCAAAATCAAGAGCCAGATGCTTAACAGACTGAGCCACCTAGGCACCCTTTTGCAATACTTTTTATTCCATAGTAGTCCTCATCTCCACTTTACCATTGCTGTGATTATAAAAGAGGGGCACACAATGGGATGCCTGGGTAGTTCAGCCATCTGCCTTCTGCTCAGGGCGTGATCCTGTGTCCGGGGATAGAGTCCCACAGGGGGCTCCCTGTGAGGAGCCTGCTTCTCACTTTGTCTGTGTCTCTGCCTCTCTCTGTGTGTCTCTCACGAATAAATAAATAAAATCCTTAAAGATAAATAAAGGTCTGGCACATTGATTCCAGAGCATCAGAGTATTTGTAGCACATCCTAAGTCAATCACATTTACCGCTTATAAGACATGATGCACTAATGTGGAATCAAAATTATTCCAATAAAACCACCACTCTTCCACGTCCCGTTATGTTGGAATGCAACATGTTGGAAATCTGGAGTTACTCTATGCCTTCACGATTCTAGGTTGTTTGATTGAGTTTTTGGCACATTGTTTGGGTCCCCTTTTATGTTATTTGAATTCAGATAATGGGATATATTATAGGGGTGTGAATGGGGTAAGTGTGATTGTTATATCTGGTATTGCACTTAAATTGTTGCTATACCACACATTTTGAAAAAACAAAAATCTCCGGATGACACTATTGGACACAGGTAAGAGAATAAGAATAGGTGAGGTAAATAAAATTATTTTGGAAATAGTTTTGACCATTAAGATCCCTGAAGAGGCTAACCTAGGGAAATACCTAATAGAAATGACCATTTAGCAAAGTGATGAGATGCAGTATGGTTAAGAAAAATCATAGCCAGTAGCACTAAAGACATATAAAGTCGAGCTGATACTGTTTTTTTTTAACATTTCTTTCACACTAAGAATTTATAAAGATCGACAAAATGGCAGAGATCCAAACACTAGAGTAGACTGCACTCTGGAGAGCTTCAGGTCTTTTCCTGCCAAGTGAGGTAGCTCTGAAAAGAAAAGGCTCTTGCCTTTGCTTTGTGGTGTGATCAGGCAGTCCTGAGGCAGCTCATTGGTGTCTGGTGCACCGGATGATGGCCTTGGTGGCCTCAGACACAGTGTGCTTGGCAGTCTCCCCAGGCGGCCACTGACATACGGCTCTCTGGATCTCCCTGGAGGTGATGGTGGAATGCTTCCTGTATTGCTACGAGGTGCTCTCCTTGGACACAACCCATCATCCAAGTGATTCATAATACTGTATTTAGTTCCGTCTTGTTAACTTTTTGCTTTAAGTCGCCATAATCATTATAAATATTTTATGCCATCAATATTTCATTTACTTCTATTTGCCAATTCATTCTATTATCATTCCTCTGGCATCTCAGATCATTTTCCATCTTCTAAGTTACATTCTTTAAAATCTCCTTTCATATGGTGTCAGTGGGCATAAGTACTGAGTTATCATTTTTCTTAAATGTCTTTACTTCTGAGTTAAAGTCTTAAGGTAACCAGAATTGAGATGGAGTTAGGTATGCAGGGCACTAAATAGGCCTTTACATCCTGAAATCCTGAAAGCTGTCAATTAGGTACCTACCCTCTTCTTAGAGGAGGTAAGATAGTACCTCCAGCTTCACTCCAGCAGAGGAGTGATATTCCTGCAGAGGCAATGGTGAGCAATGTTAACCCATGGGAGATGTAGTTAGATAGGGACCATATTGCTTTAGGTGGCTTTGGTGCTTACCCAGGTGTATTGTCACACATCACTGGGAATTTTGTTTAAGAAAAATCATGTGCATAATTACTTGCTGAGTATAATAACTGGACTGGCCTCATGAATATTATTCCCCTTTTATGACAGGAAGTTTCTCAGACTTTGGAGAAAAATAGGGATGTGGGAGTCTCCACTTCCCCATTCCTTGACAGCATCAATGATTAGATGGTGGTCCATGAACAAAAACAGTCTGGGAGACCTCTACATTCCACTTAGGAGGCTCTAGCAGTAGTATCAAGCAAACAAACAAGCAAAGCATAATTGCACAAGAAGTGAAGGAAGACAACATCCTTTTCCCTGCATCATTCCATCCCTCAAGCCAGCATTGTTCTGGACCAGGAAAAAAATTTCCCAACTAGTAAGAATTCCTCTTACTAGGGAAGGAAAAAGTAGAGTGAGTGACCAACTTGTCTAGACTGTCCTGGCACTGCATGAAGGTCTAGCTTCAGTTTCACCCCACTCATAACAGCAAAGACTTGACTAGGAAGAAGGAATAAAAGCAGAGGCTATTATCAGCACATATGCAGCAGGAGTGATTTCAGTTTACAGAGAATTTTGTGGCATACAACTCAGCAGCTTCCACCAACGATGAAGTCACTGCCTGGGTGCATAGATCCTGACAACTGTCCTAGAAGTATTTAAGTTTCCTAGAGCCAGCCATTCCTCAGTACCCACCCCCAGGCCCCAGACCACCCTCCTGCCAATACCCCTACCAAAACCACACCCTTCCAGAGCCAGGACCCACATGAGTAACCATTCAAATACTCTGTGGCTGCACAGGTGTAGAACACCAGCCACCCTGGTCCCTTCCAACCTCCACCAGGACCCAGGAGTTAAGCTTACAGCCAATCCAGTTTTCTCGTAGGTGTGCAAGAGCAAGACACCAGCTTAAGTACCCTGGGCTGACGCACTTGGGGGCACAGATAGCCCCTCTAGCCATGGCCTGATCCTATCATTTGCATCTGCTACAGTGGGTACACACACAGAGGAGAGTGTGCAGTGATGGGTGAATTCTCTGACAGCCAGGCCCCCAGCAACAGCTGCTTATGGAAAGCATGCTCAGCCTTCTGTCACTGGCCTGCAACACCATGCCCACCTATAGATAGCATCTCCAGCTTCACTCCAGCAGGACTCTCACCACTGGCCCTCACTATACTGCATAGGCACAGGGGAAAGATCGTGTGGCCACAGGACAGCATACTGACACCTAGGGCCCCCTGATGTCCTTGTGAGTCTGTATCAGGCCCAGTCATTTGTCCCTGGCCAGCAACACCACACTCACCTATAGATAGTCCCCACAGCTGTGAACCTGTGAACCCCTAGCCTGATTCCCATCCCTGGCTTTCAAGTCCGTATGCATGCCTAGGGGAAGAAAGTGCAGCTGTACAAGAGCACACCATCATCCAGGGCCCCCTGTAGCTGTGTGTGGGCTCATATCAGGCTCTACATTGGCTGACACCACCATGCCCACAGGTGGCTAGTTTCTCTGGTTGTGGACCTGCATGACCCCCAGCCTTACCCCCATCACTGTACTCCACTGCAGTCTGCATACCTAGGGGTAGAGTGTGAAGCCATAGGAGAGCACACTGGCACCCAGGTCCCCCACAGATTCCAGTGAGTGCATAGATGGCCTTGGCCTTTGTTACCCACCCTGACCACAAGTGTGTCTGCAGGTGACCACTGCTGCCACATAGACACCTGCACTAGGCCCTCACAGCAGAGTATGTGTACACCACTGGCTCTGGCCACCATTACTGCCTGCCCTGGTCCCTAGCTATGGGTCCTGGAGTCACCACTCAGGAGCCCAACAGCCCTTGCAGCCACTGCATTCTCTCCACCATGCTCACCAACAAACACACAGTTGTTGATACTGTGGACCTCAGTGGCCTGAACTGAAGAGACATTACAGCCTCCTTGGACCCGCTGCTGCTGTGTGCCCCTGCCCTTAGTGCCCTGCACCAGTAGATGCAGGGTCATAGCACAGCCCAGTGTGCTGCACATCCACACTGCAGAATCACTCCATAAAGTCTGGAAGAGGTGACTGCTCCTTGAAATGCATAGATACCTACACAAGGCAACAGTGATCTGGGAATCAGGGAAACGTGTTCACCAAAGGAACACAGCAAACCTCCAGTAGTGGGCACCAAAGAAATGGAGATCCAGGAATTTTCTGACAAAGAATTCACAAAAAAATTGTTCTACAAATGCTCAGAGGGTTATAAGAGAACACAGATAAGCAAATTAATGATATCAGGAAAACAATACAAGAACAAAATGAGAAGCTCAACAAAGTGTCAGAAAACATAAAAAAGGACCAACCTGATATTTCAGAGCTGAAGAATACAAGCAGCTGAATAATTCAATAGAGAACTTCAACACCAGACTTGAACAAGCAGAAGGGAGAATCAGTGAGCTAAAAGACATTATCTATTGAAACTATACAATTAGAAGAGCAAAAGGAAAAAAAGAACGGTGAAAAGGAATCAAGAAAGCCTATGTGAGTTTAGGGACACCATCAAAAAGCAATAATGTATGAATTACTGCCACCCCAGAAGGAGAAGAGAAGGACAAAGGATTACAAACTTATTTAAAGAAATAATGGCTGAAAACTCCCCAAAGATGTGGACATCTAAGTTCATGAAGCTAATAGGTCACCTCAAAATTACAACCAAAAACATGCTTCACCAAAACACATACCAATAAAATTGTCTAAAACCAAAATCGAAGGGCAGGCTGGGTGGCTCAGTGGTTTAGCACCGCCTTCGGCCCAGGGCGTGATCCTGGAGACTGAGGATCGAGTCCCGCGTCAGGCTTCCTGCATGGAGCCTGTTTCTCCCTCTGCCTGTGTCTCTGTCTCTCTCTGTGTCTCTCATGAATAAATAAATAAAATCTTTAAAAAAACAAAACAAAAATCGAAGAGAGAGTTTTAAAAGCAGCAAGAGAAAACAATTTTTCTCTCATACAAGGGAAGCTCCATAAGGCTATCAGTGGGTTTTTTGGGAGGGACCTTAAAGGCCGGGAGAGAATGGGATGATATATTTAAACTGCTAAAAGAAAGAAACTGCCAACCAAGAGTTCTTTACCCAGCGATGCTGCCCTTCCATATTGAAGGTGAAATAAAGACTTTCCCTAGTAAACGAGAGCTGAGGGAACTCGTTGTGACTAGCCCTATGTCACAAGAAATGCTGAAAGGAGTTCTTCAAGCTGAAACTAATTGGTAACACCAAAACATATGAAAATACACAACACGCTGTTAAAGGTAAGCATACAGTCAGACTCAGAATACCCTAAGACTGTAACGTGGTGATGTGCTGACTAGGTAACTTTAAAATAACGGATAAGAGACAAAGGTATTGAAAACAATTTGTTAACGGACACACACACACACAAAATATAAATAATGATGTAAAAAAAGTAAATTTGGGTGAGGAATAATAGGATAGAGTTTTGGTATGTCATCAAAGTTAAGCTGTCAGCATAAAATAGACTGTCATACCTACAGGATGTTGTGTGTAAACCTCATGGGAGCCAAAAAGTAAAAACTACCATAGATACACAAAAGATAAAGAGAAAGTAATCAAAGCATACCACTACAAAAAATATTCCATTTACAAAGGAGGACATCAAGAAAGGAATAGTGAAAAGTGGAACTAGAGAACAGCCAAGAAACCAGTAGTAATAAGGCGGCATTAGTATGTCTTATCAATAATTACTCTCTTAATGGATTGAATCCACCAATCAAAGGGCATAGAGTGGTTTAGTGGACAAAAAGCAAGATCAAACTATGTGCTGCCTAGGAGGGACTCACCTCAGCTCTGAGGACATACATAGATCCAAAGTGAAGGGATGACAAAAGCTATTCCATGCAGGTGGAAACCAAAGAGAGTGGGGTTACCTATACTAATGTCGAGCAAAATAGACTTTAAGCTAAAATGGTAACGAGAGACAGAGATGGTCGTTAGGTAATGATGAGGGGGGGTCAATTCTTCAGGAAGATGTAACAATCATAAATATGCACTCAACATTGGAGCACCTAAATATATTAAGCGAATACTTAAAAAAACTGAAAGGAGAAATAAACAGCAATAGGATAATACAGGGAGACTCCAGCACCCCACTTTCAATATTGCATGGATCTTCCAGACAAGAACATCAACAATGAAGCACTGCACTTGAGCCGTACTTTAGACAAAACGGACTCAACAGACATATATAGAACATTTCATCTGGCAGCAGCAGAATACACGTTCTTCTCAAGTGCGCATGGAACATTCACCAAGATAGATCACAAAACAAGTCTTAGCAAATTTAAGAGCATTAAAATCATACTATCTTTTGTGACTGCAAGAGTATGAAACAAGGTACCACTAGCAGGCAAAAAGGTAGAAAATTCACCAGTATGTGGAGATTAAACAACATGCTTCTGGATAACACTTGGGTCAAAGAAGAAACCAAAAGAGGAAATCCAGACACAAATGCAAATGGAAGCATAGCATATCAGAACTGCTTTTGCAGCAACCTATATGTTTTGTTTTAAGAGGGAAATTTACAGTGACAAACACCTACATTAAGAAACAAGAATGATCTCAACCTAAATTTTCACCTCAAAGAGCTAGAAAAAGAAGAACAAACTAAACACAACGTCAGCAGAAGGGAGGAAGGAACAAAGATCCGAGTGGAAATAAATGTACCAGACACCAGAAAAAATGATAGACAAGATTAATGAAACTAAGAACTGGTGATTTGGAAAGATTAATAAAAGTGATGAAACTTCAGCTAGGCTACCTCAGGAAAACAGAGAGAAGACTCAAATAAAACCAGCAGTGAAAGAGGGGACATTACAACTGACACCACGGAAATACAAAGGACCACGAGAGATTACTACAAATGGTTATATGCCAACAAATGGATAACCTAAAAGAAATGGATGTATTCCTAAAACACACAATCCACCAAGACTGTGTCATGAAGAAACAGAGAATCTGACAGGCTAATATCAAGTACGGAGATTGAATCATTACTTAAAACCTGCCAAAACAGAAAATCCCAAGAACAAATTATTTCACTGGTGACTTCGACCAAACACTTAAAGAACTAGCACCAAAAAGAAAGAAAGAAAGAAAGAAAGAAAGAAAGAAAGAAAGAAAGAAAGAAAGAAAGAAAGAAAGAACTAGCACCAATACATCACAAATTCTTCCCAAAAATTGGAGAGGAAGGAATACTCCCAAACTCATTTTACAAGGCCAGCATTACTATGACACAAAAGCCAGGTAAGAACGCTACAAGAAAAGAAATTGACAGACTAATATCCCTGATGAATACAGATGAAAATATTCTCAAAAAATAAAAATAAAAAACATGAGCAAACTGAATTCAACAGCACATTAAAAATAAATCATCCACCATGATCAAGGGGGATTCATCCCTGTGTTGCAAGGATGGCTCAACATATGCAAATCAATAATTGTGATACACTGCATTCACAAGACAAAGGATAAAATCATAGAATCGTCTTAGTAGATGCAGAAAAAGTATTTAACAAAATTCAATATCCGACTCTGATTTAAAAAAAAAAATCTCAAGAAGTGGGAATGGAGAGGACACACCTCAACATAGTAAAGGCCATGTGTGACGAGCTGACTCAATGGTGAAAAGCTGAAAGCTATTTCTCTGAGATCAGAAACAAGACGACAAGGACACCCACTTTTGCCACTTTTATTCAACATACTATTGGAAGTATGAAGACCATTTAGGCAAAACAAAACAAAACAAAACAACCACGAAAAAGAAATGAAAAGGCATTCAAGTTGTAAGGGAAGAAGTAGAACTGTCACTATTTGCAGATGACATAATATTACTTATAGAAAGCCCTGGAGACTCCACCAAAAGACATTTAGAACCAATAAATGGATTCAGTAAAGCTGCAGGAAACAAAATCAAAATTCAAAACTCTGTTGCATTTCTGCACACTGCTAACAACCTATAAGAAAGAGAAATTAAGAAACCAATCCGTTTACAATTGTATCAGAAAGAAGAAGATAACTGAGATTAAATTTAACTGAGGAAGTGAAAGATCTGTACACTGAAAACTATAAGACAATGATGAAAGAAATTGAACAGATGCAAATAAATGGAAAGATATTCCATACCCAGGGAGGGGAAGAATTGGTATTATGAAATGTTCATCCTACCCAAAGCAATCTAGAGATTGAGTGCAATCCCTACTGAAGTTCAATGGCATTTTTCACAAGAATAGAAGAAACAATCCTAAAATTTGTATGGAACCACAAACCCCCCCCCCCAAAAAAAAACCCAAGTAACCAAAACAGTCTTGAGGAAGAAGAACAAGGCAGGAAGCCTCATACTCCCTGATTTTGAACTATTTTACAAAGCTATAACAATCAAAACAGTATGGTATTGGCATAAAAACAGATGCATAGATCAACAGATGAGACTAGAGAGCTCAGAAATAAACACAGACATATACAGTCAATTAATTTACAAAAAGAGCCAAGAATATACAATGGGGGAAAGAACAGTCTCTTCAATAAATGGTGTTGGGAAAACTGGACAGCCACATGCAAAAGAATAGAATGGGATCACTGTCTTACACCACAGGCTAAAGACTGAATGCAAGACCCAAAACCATAAAACGCTGGGAAGCAATCATAGGTGCTAAGCTCCTTGACATCAGTCTTGGCGACTAATTGATTGATTGAGTTTTTGGATCTGACACCAAGAGGAAGGATAACAAAAGCAAATATAAACAAATGGGGCTACATCAAACTAAAAAGCTTCTGCACAGCAAAGGAAATCATCAGCAAAATGAAAAGCCAACCTACCGAGTGGGAGAAAATATTTGCAAATCATGTATGTGATAAAGGGTTAATATCTAAACTATATAATGAATCCCAAAAACTCAAAAGCAGAAAAAAGAAAAATCAAACAACTTGATTAAAAACTGGGCAAATGATCTGAATAGACAGTTTTCCAAAGAAGACATACAGATGCCCAACAGGTACATGAAAAGGCCTTCCATATCACTAATCAGGGAAATACAAATCAAAGCCACAACAAGGTACAACTTCACACCTGTTAGAATGGCTATAATCAACTGCCTTTGGGTAGATAAACGGAAAGGAACCGGTCTATTTTATGCCACCCTTGTGTGCTGCTCCTTACCCAGGAAGAGAGAGCCCCGCCTCTCCGCAAAGTAATTGAATAAAAATGGAAGGTGCTCAAGAAGTGCTACATCCTGTTATACATTCGTTAACTATTTAAACACAGGTGTCATTTTCTTCCTTGTCTCCCTATGTGCTCCTGTGTTTCTATCACCACCACTTTACCTTTGCTGCCATTTTAAGGGGTAGACACCTTGACTCTGGGTCTCCAGAGCATCCTGGTTTCTAGCGCATCCTGATCCAATGGCACTTACTGCTTATCAGAAATAAGGTGATGATGTGGAATATGAAGTATTCTGATAAAAACATGACTCTTCTAAGATCTGTTACTGTTTTGATGTTGAAAAACAGTAGACAAAATGCACAATGAAATGGAGTAGTTGAAAGTTTTTCTGACCGAGGTACCAAGAAGTTTAGAGGACACTGGATTCCCTCTCTAATTGTCTGATGTGATGTCAAACTCGAGGGTATGCAATCATAAGTGACACAGCCTGGCATAGAACCCCACTTCCCCGCGTTGTATTTTGTCCAATCAGATACAGAGGTTGCCTGTGACGTCAGGAAATGCAGCGACTATAAAGGGGCCAGTGCTCCTCAGCAGCCGCCATTGTCCGTCCTTCTGAGCTGTCGGGAGGGTGAGCCCCACATGGCTGAGCCTGGCTGTGAGACCTCTTCGGAGGAATGCCTGGGCACTAAAGAGCCCAGGGAAACCGAACCAGAGAGCCCGAAGAGGAAGAAGCCAAGGCGTCAATGCCACCGTCGCTGCCGCCGGAGCTGCTCAGACAGTTTCGCCATCTACTTCCCCAGGGTTCTGAAGCAGGTTGACGAGGGTCTGAGCCTCTCACAGAAGGCTGTGAGCATCATGGATTCGTTCGTTAAGGACATCTTAGAGCGCATCGCTGACGAGGCCTCTCACCTGGCCGGCTCCACCAAGTGCTCCACCATCACCTCCAGAGAGATCCAGACCGCCGTGCGCCTGCTGCTGCCGAGGGAGATTGGCAAGTACGCGGTGTCTGAGGCCACCAAGGCCATCATGAGGTACACCTTTAGCAAGTGAGCTGCCTCAGGACCACCTCACAAACCAAAGGCTCTTTTCAGAGCCACCTCACTTGGCAGAAAAAGACCTGTAGCTCTAAAAAGTGGGACAAACTCTAGTTTTTGTTCTTGTGGCATTCTGCAGATATTTAAAGTATTTTTTACCATGAACAAAACATGATCAACTCTCCTTTAAAGTATATTTGAGTGCCGTTTATTCCTTGGACAATTGTGAACTCTCCTTAACCATGCTGCATTTCTTGGCTTTCCCCAACAGTCATTTCTGTTAGATATTTCTGTAGGTCAGTCTCAATGGGTTTTTTTTTTTCACTTGTAATGATGTTTACCCTTTTCTCTCTCATTTTCTCATGAGCCTATGGTGAGTTTCCCAGAGGCTCATAATCAGTGATACGGCAAGAGATAAAGTGCAGAAACTGATATAAGAATCCATCTGACTTCTGTTAGGTGAATTATTGAGGAGATTTTTTATTTTTTTTATTTTTTTTATTTTTTAAAAATATTTTTAATTTTTTTTAATTCATTTATGATAGTCACAGAGAGAGAGAGAGAGAGAGAGAGAGAGAGAGAGAGAGAGAGGCAGAGACACAGGCAGAGGGAGAAGCAGGCTCCATGCACCAGGAGCCCGATGTGGGATTCGATCCCGGGTCTCCAGGATCACGCTCTGGGCCAAAGGCAGGCGCTAAACCACTGTGCCACCCAGGGGTCCCTTGAGGAGATTTTTTAAATCTGAAACGTCTCTCTCCTCTATGCTTTTTTAGAAAAAAATAATTTTTCATATGCACTTATAATTTATGTTAACATGATGTAATTATGTTAAAATAAAATATGTAATTTTATTACAATTTTAAATGGATCCTGCAATAAATTTCTTTAAATTTCTGTTATAATGTTTCATACAGTGAATATTGGCAGATATTATTGACATAATAGTTTCAGCAGTTCCTGTTTACTTTTAGGAGTGTAAGGTTTCCCAAGACAAAGCTTTTCTAGATATTTACTCATTTGCAGTGCAATCAGATCAACAAAACTATTTAGGCCCTTTTTTAGTGTTTAAATCTTCTTAAAATTTAATTTCCAAATATTCACAAATACTTTTATTTTTTTTATTTTTTTATTTTTTATTTATTTATTTTTTTATTTATGATAGTCACACACACACAGAGAGAGAGAGAGAGAGGCAGAGACACAGGCAGAGGGATAAGCAGGCTCCATGCACCGGGAGCCCGACGTGGGATTCGATCCCGGGTCTCCAGGATCGCGCCCTGGGACAAAGGCAGGCGCCAAACCACTGCGCCACCCAGGGATCCCCCACAAATACTTTTAAATCATAATGCTGATTAAAAGCTTTCTTTTCAATTGCTGGCTCTAATAAGAATGATAGTAGCATTTCATCAGCAAAGGTGATATTAAGATTTTGTTTGAAATCTATGTGCTCAGAACAACAATTTTAGTTTTCTAAGCCATTTAAGTTAACTTACTAGGTATCAAAAGCGTCCTCTTGGTAGCTTTAGCAGCCCTTGAGAACACTATTTTCTCTTGATTTATTTAAGTAAATTATAGCATTTTCAATATTAAAATTTCCTTAGATTTGTGTAAGGGAACCCCTTAATTGGAGGCACTTTGAAGTATCGGAGATACGTATTGTGCGATTTGTTTCCTGATGTTTAGGCCTACCTTCCTTGATTGGAAGTGATCTGAAAGCTGTAAATTAATCTGAGCTCTTTCATTACTCCCAATTTTATTGGCATTCATGTCTCTTTCTTAACCTGATTGAAACGCAGGCTATACACAACTTGCCCTACTTCATTCTCCAACTCATTCCTCTTTCTTAAAAAGATGTTGTTGTCACAATACCCGAGTGATTGATTTTGCATCTTCTCACAATAAGAGCTCCAAGATCCCCTGACTAAAATGAAGAGTTTCAATGTGCTGCCTGGGGTTTTCTGCTCTAAATACCTTTAGAAGGTGCTCAAACAGGTTCACCCTGATAACAGTTCTGTGAGTATGACCATCATGTGACCTGCTCTTAGTGATATTCTCCATCATTGAGTAAACTGGTTTTGAGAGCACTCAGTCAGCAGTTTCAATTTTTGTTTTTCAAAATCACATGAGTTTGTGAAATAAGAGTATGCTCAGTGGAAGTACCTCTTTTTATTGGCAGTCTACTGATGATAAATCAAAATCAACCTACTGGGTTGTTCTTTCTCTTCACCCTTTCATTGTATGCATACTCTAGAATTTTCATTTTTGCCCAAATGTCCTGTAATTGAATTAGGTTCAACTGGATTTCAAAAGTTGTTTGCTTTTAGGTTTTTTTACTCACATTATTTTACATTCTTGTCAAATTTTAAAATTCACATGTGAATTACTGTTTAACTGATCTTCATGTTCAATTCCTATTCGAAATTTTTAATACAGTCATTTTAGGATCTTATTTTCCTTTGCTTGCTACCTCTGCATTGAGGTCTTCCTGACCACCTAATCTAGTACTGCTCTCTCCCCCATTATATATGTGTGTGTATATACTTAGTTCTTTGTAGAATTATTTGGTTCACATATCCGTTTCCTTAACTATTATCTTTAATTCACACTTGATAGTGAACTTCCTGATATGAGAGTCCTTGTCTCATTTGCTGTCATATATCAGGAGTAAGAACCATATTTTGCACTTGTTACAATCATGTCACAGGTACATGGTTGAAGACAATTAACCAGACTGTGGAGACCAAGGCCAGGGTTGGGCAAATGAGCTGACTTCCTGTGCCATGTGGGAGGAAATGATACAGCCTAAATTTACTGAGTGCTTGTTACATTTGTCGTGCTAAGCATTTTACTTCCGTCATCTCATTTAATGGTCACAACAAACCTATGAGGTGGATAATACTATCATTCCCTTTTTACAGATGAGAAAAACACAGGCTCAGAGAACTTCCCTAATGCCACACAACTGGTAAATAGTAAAGCTGCGATTTGTACCCAGGTGGGTCTGACTTCAAAGCATGTAAAACAAGGCCATATCATGCCAACAGAAATGGATACTTAGGATGTTTCCATATCTTGGCTATGGTAAGTAATGCTGCAATGAACATGGTGGTGCCCATTCATTGTACCCATTTTCTTCAGACAAATACCCAGTAGTGGAATTACTAGATGATTATACGGTACTTTTATTTTTAGTTTTTTGAGGAGCCTCCATGCTGTTTTCCCCAGTGGTTGCACCAATTTACATCCCATGCATTATATTACCAACAGTGCACGAGACTTTCTTTTTCTCTCCATCCTCACAAGCATTTGTTATTCCTTATCTTTTTGATTATAGCCATTCTAACAGGTGTGAAGTTGTACCTTGTTGTGGCTTTGATTTGTATTTCCCTGATTAGTGATATGGAAGGCCTTTTCATGTACCTGTTGGGCATCTGTATGTCTTCTTTGGAAAACTGTCTATTCAGATCATTTGCCCAGTTTTTAATCAAGTTGTTTGATTTTTCTTTTTTCTGCTTTTGAGTTTTTGGGATTCATTATATAGTTTAGATATTAACCCTTTATCACATACATGATTTGCAAATATTTTCTCCCACTCGGTAGGTTGGCTTTTCATTTTGCTGATGATTTCCTTTGCTGTGCAGAAGCTTTTTAGTTTGATGTAGCCCCATTTGTTTATATTTGCTTTTGTTATCCTTCCTCTTGGTGTCAGATCCAAAAACTCAATCAATCAATTAGTCGCCAAGACTGATGTCAAGGAGCTTAGCACCTATGATTGCTTCCCAGCGTTTTATGGTTTTGGGTCTTGCATTCAGTCTTTAGCCTGTGGTGTAAGACAGTGATCCCATTCTATTCTTTTGCATGTGGCTGTCCAGTTTTCCCAACACCATTTATTGAAGAGACTGTTCTTTCCCCCATTGTATATTCTTGGCTCTTTTTGTAAATTAATTGACTGTATATGTCTGTGTTTATTTCTGAGCTCTCTAGTCTCATCTGTTGATCTATGCATCTGTTTTTATGCCAATACCATACTGTTTTGATTGTTATAGCTTTGTAAAATAGTTCAAAATCAGGGAGTATGAGGCTTCCTGCCTTGTTCTTCTTCCTCAAGACTGTTTTGGTTACTTGGGTTTTTTTTTTTTGGGGGGGGGTTTGTGGTTCCATACAAATTTTAGGATTGTTTCTTCTATTCTTGTGAAAAATGCCATTGAACTTCAGTAGGGATTGCACTCAATCTCTAGATTGCTTTGGGTAGGATGAACATTTCATAATACCAATTCTTCCCCTCCCTGGGTATGGAATATCTTTCCATTTATTTGCATCTGTTCAATTTCTTTCATCATTGTCTTATAGTTTTCAGTGTACAGATCTTTCACTTCCTCAGTTAAATTTAATCTCAGTTATCTTCTTCTTTCTGATACAATTGTAAACGGATTGGTTTCTTAATTTCTCTTTCTTATAGGTTGTTAGCAGTGTGCAGAAATGCAACAGAGTTTTGAATTTTGATTTTGTTTCCTGCAGCTTTACTGAATCCATTTATTGGTTCTAAATGTCTTTTGGTGGAGTCTCCAGGGCTTTCTATAAGTAATATTATGTCATCTGCAAATAGTGACAGTTCTACTTCTTCCCTTACAACTTGAATGCCTTTTCATTTCTTTTTCGTGGTTGTTTTGTTTTGTTTTGTTTTGCCTAAATGGTCTTCATACTTCCAATAGTATGTTGAATAAAAGTGGCAAAAGTGGGTGTCCTTGTCGTCTTGTTTCTGATCTCAGAGAAATAGCTTTCAGCTTTTCACCATTGAGTCAGCTCGTCACACATGGCCTTTACTATGTTGAGGTGTGTCCTCTCCATTCCCACTTCTTGAGATTTTTTTTTTTTAAATCAGAGTCGGATATTGAATTTTGTTAAATACTTTTTCTGCATCTACTAAGACGATTCTATGATTTTATCCTTTGTCTTGTGAATGCAGTGTATCACAATTATTGATTTGCATATGTTGAGCCATCCTTGCAACACAGGGATGAATCCCCCTTGATCATGGTGGATGATTTATTTTTAATGTGCTGTTGAATTCAGTTTGCTCATGTTTTTTATTTTTATTTTTTGAGAATATTTTCATCTGTATTCATCAGGGATATTAGTCTGTCAATTTCTTTTCTTGTAGCGTTCTTACCTGGCTTTTGTGTCATAGTAATGCTGGCCTTGTAAAATGAGTTTGGGAGTATTCCTTCCTCTCCAATTTTTGGGAAGAATTTGTGATGTATTGGTGCTAGTTCTTTCTTTCTTTCTTTCTTTCTTTCTTTCTTTCTTTCTTTCTCTTTCTTTCTTTCTTTTTGGTGCTAGTTCTTTAAGTGTTTGGTCGAAGTCACCAGTGAAATAATTTGTTCTTGGGATTTTCTGTTTTGGCAGGTTTTAAGTAATGATTCAATCTCCGTACTTGATATTAGCCTGTCAGATTCTCTGTTTCTTCATGACACAGTCTTGGTGGATTGTGTGTTTTAGGAATACATCCATTTCTTTTAGGTTATCCATTTGTTGGCATATAACCATTTGTAGTAATCTCTCGTGGTCCTTTGTATTTCCGTGGTGTCAGTTGTAATGTCCCCTCTTTCACTGCTGGTTTTATTTGAGTCTTCTCTCTGTTTTCCTGAGGTAGCCTAGCTGAAGTTTCATCACTTTTATTAATCTTTCCAAATCACCAGTTCTTAGTTTCATTAATCTTGTCTATCATTTTTTCTGGTGTCTGGTACATTTATTTCCACTCGGATCTTTGTTCCTTCCTCCCTTCTGCTGACGTTGTGTTTAGTTTGTTCTTCTTTTTCTAGCTCTTTGAGGTGAAAATTTAGGTTGAGATCATTCTTGTTTCTTAATGTAGGTGTTTGTCACTGTAAATTTCCCTCTTAAAACAAAACATATAGGTTGCTGCAAAAGCAGTTCTGATATGCTATGCTTCCATTTGCATTTGTGTCTGGATTTCCTCTTTTGGTTTCTTCTTTGACCCAAGTGTTATCCAGAAGCATGTTGTTTAATCTCCACATACTGGTGAATTTTCTACCTTTTTGCCTGCTAGTGGTACCTTGTTTCATACTCTTGCAGTCACAAAAGATAGTATGATTTTAATGCTCTTAAATTTGCTAAGACTTGTTTTGTGATCTATCTTGGTGAATGTTCCATGCGCACTTGAGAAGAACGTGTATTCTGCTGCTGCCAGATGAAATGTTCTATATATGTCTGTTGAGTCCGTTTTGTCTAAAGTACGGCTCAAGTGCAGTGCTTCATTGTTGATGTTCTTGTCTGGAAGATCCATGCAATATTGAAAGTGGGGTGCTGGAGTCTCCCTGTATTATCCTATTGCTGTTTATTTCTCCTTTCAGTTTTTTTAAGTATTCGCTTAATATATTTAGGTGCTCCAATGTTGAGTGCATATTTATGATTGTTACATCTTCCTGAAGAATTGACCCCCCCTCATCATTACCTAACGACCATCTCTGTCTCTCGTTACCATTTTAGCTTAAAGTCTATTTTGCTCGACATTAGTATAGGTAACCCCACTCTCTTTGGTTTCCACCTGCATGGAATAGCTTTTGTCATCCCTTCACTTTGGATCTATGTATGTCCTCAGAGCTGAGGTGAGTCCCTCCTAGGCAGCACATAGTTTGATCTTGCTTTTTGTCCACTAAACCACTCTATGCCCTTTGATTGGTGGATTCAATCCATTAAGAGAGTAATTATTGATAAGACATACTAATGCCGCCTTATTACTACTGGTTTCTTGGCTGTTCTCTAGTTCCACTTTTCACTATTCCTTTCTTGATGTCCTCCTTTGTAAATGGAATATTTTTTGTAGTGGTATGCTTTGATTACTTTCTCTTTATCTTTTGTGTATCTATGGTAGTTTTTACTTTTTGGCTCCCATGAGGTTTACACACAACATCCTGTAGGTATGACAGTCTATTTTATGCTGACAGCTTAACTTTGATGACATACCAAAACTCTATCCTATTATTCCTCACCCAAATTTACTTTTTTTACATCATTATTTATATTTTGTGTGTGTGTGTGTCCGTTAACAAATTGTTTTCAATACCTTTGTCTCTTATCCGTTATTTTAAAGTTACCTAGTCAGCACATCACCACGTTACAGTCTTAGGGTATTCTGAGTCTGACTGTATGCTTACCTTTAACAGCGTGTTGTGTATTTTCATATGTTTTGGTGTTACCAATTAGTTTCAGCTTGAAGAACTCCTTTCAGCATTTCTTGTGACATAGGGCTAGTCACAACGAGTTCCCTCAGCTCTCGTTTACTAGGGAAAGTCTTTATTTCACCTTCAATATGGAAGGGCAGCATCGCTGGGTAAAGAACTCTTGGTTGGCAGTTTCTTTCTTTTAGCAGTTTAAATATATCATCCCATTCTCTCCCGGCCTTTAAGGTCCCTCCCAAAAAACCCACTGATAGCCTTATGGAGCTTCCCTTGTATGAGAGAAAAATTGTTTTCTCTTGCTGCTTTTAAAACTCTCTCTTCGATTTTTGTTTTGTTTTTTTAAAGATTTTATTTATTTATTCATGAGAGACACAGAGAGAGACAGAGACACAGGCAGAGGGAGAAACAGGCTCCATGCAGGAAGCCTGACGCGGGACTCGATCCTCAGTCTCCAGGATCACGCCCTGGGCCGAAGGCGGTGCTAAACCACTGAGCCACCCAGCCTGCCCTTCGATTTTGGTTTTAGACAATTTTATTGGTATGTGTTTTGGTGAAGCATGTTTTTGGTTGTAATTTTGAGGTGACCTATTAGCTTCATGAACTTAGATGTCCACATCTTTGGGGAGTTTTCAGCCATTATTTCTTTAAATAAGTTTGTAATCCTTTGTCCTTCTCTTCTCCTTCTGGGGTGGCAGTAATTCATACATTATTGCTTTTTGATGGTGTCCCTAAACTCACATAGGCTTTCTTGATTCCTTTTCACCGTTCTTTTTTTCCTTTTGCTCTTCTAATTGTATAGTTTCAATAGATAATGTCTTTTAGCTCACTGATTCTCCCTTCTGCTTGTTCAAGTCTGGTGTTGAAGTTCTCTATTGAATTATTCAGCTGCTTGTATTCTTCAGCTCTGAAATATCAGGTTGGTCCTTTTTTATGTTTTCTGACACTTTGTTGAGCTTCTCATTTTGTTCTTGTATTGTTTTCCTGATATCATTAATTTGCTTATCTGTGTTCTCTTATAACCCTCTGAGCATTTGTAGAACAATTTTTTTGTGAATTCTTTGTCAGAAAATTCCTGGATCTCCATTTCTTTGGTGCCCACTACTGGAGGTTTGCTGTGTTCCTTTGGTGAACACGTTTCCCTGATTCCCAGATCACTGTTGCCTTGTGTAGGTATCTATGCATTTCAAGGAGCAGTCACCTCTTCCAGACTTTATGGAGTGATTCTGCAGTGTGGATGTGCAGCACACTGGGCTGTGCTATGACCCTGCATCTACTGGTGCAGGGCACTAAGGGCAGGGGCACACAGCAGCAGCGGGTCCAAGGAGGCTGTAATGTCTCTTCAGTTCAGGCCACTGAGGTCCACAGTATCAACAACTGTGTGTTTGTTGGTGAGCATGGTGGAGAGAATGCAGTGGCTGCAAGGGCTGTTGGGCTCCTGAGTGGTGACTCCAGGACCCATAGCTAGGGACCAGGGCAGGCAGTAATGGTGGCCAGAGCCAGTGGTGTACACATACTCTGCTGTGAGGGCCTAGTGCAGGTGTCTATGTGGCAGCAGTGGTCACCTGCAGACACACTTGTGGTCAGGGTGGGTAACAAAGGCCAAGGCCATCTATGCACTCACTGGAATCTGTGGGGGACCTGGGTGCCAGTGTGCTCTCCTATGGCTTCACACTCTACCCCTAGGTATGCAGACTGCAGTGGAGTACAGTGATGGGGGTAAGGCTGGGGGTCATGCAGGTCCACAACCAGAGAAACTAGCCACCTGTGGGCATGGTGGTGTCAGCCAATGTAGAGCCTGATATGAGCCCACACACAGCTACAGGGGGCCCTGGATGATGGTGTGCTCTTGTACAGCTGCACTTTCTTCCCCTAGGCATGCATACGGACTTGAAAGCCAGGGATGGGAATCAGGCTAGGGGTTCACAGGTTCACAGCTGTGGGGACTATCTATAGGTGAGTGTGGTGTTGCTGGCCAGGGACAAATGACTGGGCCTGATACAGACTCACAAGGACATCAGGGGGCCCTAGGTGTCAGTATGCTGTCCTGTGGCCACACGATCTTTCCCCTGTGCCTATGCAGTATAGTGAGGGCCAGTGGTGAGAGTCCTGCTGGAGTGAAGCTGGAGATGCTATCTATAGGTGGGCATGGTGTTGCAGGCCAGTGACAGAAGGCTGAGCATGCTTTCCATAAGCAGCTGTTGCTGGGGGCCTGGCTGTCAGAGAATTCACCCATCACTGCACACTCTCCTCTGTGTGTGTACCCACTGTAGCAGATGCAAATGATAGGATCAGGCCATGGCTAGAGGGGCTATCTGTGCCCCCAAGTGCGTCAGCCCAGGGTACTTAAGCTGGTGTCTTGCTCTTGCACACCTACGAGAAAACTGGATTGGCTGTAAGCTTAACTCCTGGGTCCTGGTGGAGGTTGGAAGGGACCAGGGTGGCTGGTGTTCTACACCTGTGCAGCCACAGAGTATTTGAATGGTTACTCATGTGGGTCCTGGCTCTGGAAGGGTGTGGTTTTGGTAGGGGTATTGGCAGGAGGGTGGTCTGGGGCCTGGGGGTGGGTACTGAGGAATGGCTGGCTCTAGGAAACTTAAATACTTCTAGGACAGTTGTCAGGATCTATGCACCCAGGCAGTGACTTCATCGTTGGTGGAAGCTGCTGAGTTGTATGCCACAAAATTCTCTGTAAACTGAAATCACTCCTGCTGCATATGTGCTGATAATAGCCTCTGCTTTTATTCCTTCTTCCTAGTCAAGTCTTTGCTGTTATGAGTGGGGTGAAACTGAAGCTAGACCTTCATGCAGTGCCAGGACAGTCTAGACAAGTTGGTCACTCACTCTACTTTTTCCTTCCCTAGTAAGAGGAATTCTTACTAGTTGGGAAATTTTTTTCCTGGTCCAGAACAATGCTGGCTTGAGGGATGGAATGATGCAGGGAAAAGGATGTTGTCTTCCTTCACTTCTTGTGCAATTATGCTTTGCTTGTTTGTTTGCTTGATACTACTGCTAGAGCCTCCTAAGTGGAATGTAGAGGTCTCCCAGACTGTTTTTGTTCATGGACCACCATCTAATCATTGATGCTGTCAAGGAATGGGGAAGTGGAGACTCCCACATCCCTATTTTTCTCCAAAGTCTGAGAAACTTCCTGTCATAAAAGGGGAATAATATTCATGAGGCCAGTCCAGTTATTATACTCAGCAAGTAATTATGCACATGATTTTTCTTAAACAAAATTCCCAGTGATGTGTGACAATACACCTGGGTAAGCACCAAAGCCACCTAAAGCAATATGGTCCCTATCTAACTACATCTCCCATGGGTTAACATTGCTCACCATTGCCTCTGCAGGAATATCACTCCTCTGCTGGAGTGAAGCTGGAGGTACTATCTTACCTCCTCTAAGAAGAGGGTAGGTACCTAATTGACAGCTTTCAGGATTTCAGGATGTAAAGGCCTATTTAGTGCCCTGCATACCTAACTCCATCTCAATTCTGGTTACCTTAAGACTTTAACTCAGAAGTAAAGACATTTAAGAAAAATGATAACTCAGTACTTATGCCCACTGACACCATATGAAAGGAGATTTTAAAGAATGTAACTTAGAAGATGGAAAATGATCTGAGATGCCAGAGGAATGATAATAGAATGAATTGGCAAATAGAAGTAAATGAAATATTGATGGCATAAAATATTTATAATGATTATGGCGACTTAAAGCAAAAAGTTAACAAGACGGAACTAAATACAGTATTATGAATCACTTGGATGATGGGTTGTGTCCAAGGAGAGCACCTCGTAGCAATACAGGAAGCATTCCACCATCACCTCCAGGGAGATCCAGAGAGCCGTATGTCAGTGGCCGCCTGGGGAGACTGCCAAGCACACTGTGTCTGAGGCCACCAAGGCCATCATCCGGTGCACCAGACACCAATGAGCTGCCTCAGGACTGCCTGATCACACCACAAAGCAAAGGCAAGAGCCTTTTCTTTTCAGAGCTACCTCACTTGGCAGGAAAAGACCTGAAGCTCTCCAGAGTGCAGTCTACTCTAGTGTTTGGATCTCTGCCATTTTGTCGATCTTTATAAATTCTTAGTGTGAAAGAAATGTTAAAAAAAAACAGTATCAGCTCGACTTTATATGTCTTTAGTGCTACTGGCTATGATTTTTCTTAACCATACTGCATCTCATCACTTTGCTAAATGGTCATTTCTATTAGGTATTTCCCTAGGTTAGCCTCTTCAGGGATCTTAATGGTCAAAACTATTTCCAAAATAATTTTATTTACCTCACCTATTCTTATTCTCTTACCTGTGTCCAATAGTGTCATCCGGAGATTTTTGTTTTTTCAAAATGTGTGGTATAGCAACAATTTAAGTGCAATACCAGATATAACAATCACACTTACCCCATTCACACCCCTATAATATATCCCATTATCTGAATTCAAATAACATAAAAGGGGACCCAAACAATGTGCCAAAAACTCAATCAAACAACCTAGAATCGTGAAGGCATAGAGTAACTCCAGATTTCCAACATGTTGCATTCCAACATAACGGGACGTGGAAGAGTGGTGGTTTTATTGGAATAATTTTGATTCCACATTAGTGCATCATGTCTTATAAGCGGTAAATGTGATTGACTTAGGATGTGCTACAAATACTCTGATGCTCTGGAATCAATGTGCCAGACCTTTATTTATCTTTAAGGATTTTATTTATTTATTCGTGAGAGACACACAGAGAGAGGCAGAGACACAGACAAAGTGAGAAGCAGGCTCCTCACAGGGAGCCCCCTGTGGGACTCTATCCCCGGACACAGGATCACGCCCTGAGCAGAAGGCAGATGGCTGAACTACCCAGGCATCCCATTGTGTGCCCCTCTTTTATAATCACAGCAATGGTAAAGTGGAGATGAGGACTACTATGGAATAAAAAGTATTGCAAAAGGGTGCCTAGGTGGCTCAGTCTGTTAAGCATCTGGCTCTTGATTTTGACTCAGGTCATGATCTCAGGTTCTGTGAAATACAGCCGGACTTCGGGCTACACGCTGGGTGTGGAGTCTACTTGAAATCTCTCCCTCGCTCTCTGCTCCTCCCCCTTCTCTCCTACTCTCTCCCTCTCCAGAAAATTTTCATGTTGGAAATCTAGAGGTACTCAACGGCGGCTTCCTGTGGAATGTTTAGAGGTCTTTCTGGCAGCCCTCATGGGAAACTTAGAGGCTGCCTGATTCCCGCTCTGACTGAGGAGATGCCAAGCTCGAAGGTGTGCCATGAGATCTGACAAGACCTGGCTGAATGACCCGCTCACTTCCTGGCTTTGCCTTTTGTCCAATCAGAGAGGAGCTTTCGGTGACATCGGGCCATGCAGTGGCTATAAAAGAGCCCTGGCCCTTCAGCTGCTGCCAGTGCGCTTCCTTCTGAGCTATCGGGGAGGTGAGCCCCACATGGCTGAGCCTGGCTGTGAGACCTCTTGGGAGGAAAGCCTGGTTATGGAGGAGCCAGGCGGCAGCCTATCAGGAGAGCCCTCAGCAGGAGCAGCCGAGGCGCCAATGCCACTACCGCCGCCGCCGCCGTCACCACCACCACCGCTGCAGTCACCACCGCCACCACCACCACCTCCGCCGCCGGGGCCGCTGCTCAGACAGTTTCGCCACCTATTTCCCAGGGTTCTGAAGAAGGTTCATGAGGGCCTGAGCCTCTCGCAGAAGGCCCTGAGAGTCACAGATTCATTCATTAATGACATCTTCGAGCACATCATCGATGAGGCCTCTCACCTGGCCCACTCCACCATCACCTCCAGGGAGATCCAGACCGCCATGCATCTGCTGCTGCCAGGGGGGATTGGCAAGCACGTTGTGTCTGAGGCCTCAGAGGTCTTCATCTGGTATGCCAGACGCCAATGAACAGCTGCCTCAGGACCCTCTGACCACCCCACAAAACAAAGGCTCTTTTCAGAGCTACCTCACTTGTCGGGGAAAGACCCGACAACATCCCACAACGCCACCTACTCCAGCGTTTGGCCCTATGCCATGATGCCCATCCTTAAAGCACGTTCACCGCGGGCAGAACATGACAAAATGTTGTCAAGTCCACTTTAATATACGTGTGTGGTGTGGACCGTTAGGATTTCCTTGGCCGGGTTGCATTTTGTCACTTTCCTAAATGGCCCGTTCCTTCAGGTCAGCCTCTTCAGGTATCTTTTTGGTCACAGCTGTGTGTCCACAGTGATTTGACTTGCCTTAAGTATTCTCCTTCTCCCTCTTGTGTCGAGTGGTATCATCAAGAGATTTGTTTGAGTTTGTGATACAGCAATGAGTGAAGTGCTGTAGCAGATCCCGAACTGACACATAGCGCATTCACACTCTCTCAACAGAGCCTCTCGTCCAAATTCAACTGCACGCATGCAAGAGGACCCAAACACTGTGCCGAAAACTCAGTCAAACGACCTCGAATCGTGGCCTACTCGAGCTCCCCACCTTGGGAAAGGCCGATTTTACTGCACTCACAATTATCTGATTCCGTTCCTTGGTAGCCTATACTCTTGCACTTTTGACCCCAAAGTCTTCCTGAACCACGATTATGCATGGTTGACGGGATCGTCCAATGAGAGAAGCTGTGCTCCCAGCCTCTGCTAGCAGCAGCCAGTCAGAAACTGGCAGCACATGATCCGTGACCATTGGCCCAGAAGGTGGTGGGGTGACCAGGGCTGAACCAATAACAGCCTTCCTGGGACACCCAGCCTGGAGATTGGAGGGGGAAGGTGGCATGATTGTCTGCCTCGGGGTTTCTGTTCAAGCTCCTGCTTTGAACCAGTGTGGTTGGAGTATAAACATCCAGATGTCACGGTGGGACAAGTCCCTATCGTTTTTTTGCATCCAGATAAGCAGAGGCTGTTTGGGAATTAAGGGAACTAAGATGATTCCTTCCTCTACCTCAAGTGATCTAATGGGTCGGAGGACTTGGGATAATGGTAATGCGCTTTACTACCCACTGTGTTTTTTTCGTCTTGCACGGGCTCTCCACCACCACCCCTTTTTTTCCTTTTCCTATATGTACAGGCTGAATTTCAAAGCAGTTCGTGATTATCCAAGTACGTTTTATTTAATTGATTCCTAGCTTCCTATATCTGTGGAGAGAGAACCCACGCGGTGGGGGGGGGTGCAGAATTCAATCCTTTGAAATTTGTTAGGAGTTGCATTAAAACTCACAATTTATATGATACCCAAACCAAAAAAAAAAAAAAACTCACAATTTCGGGATCCCTGGGTGGCGCAGTGGTTTGGCGCCTGCCTTTGGCCCAGGGCGCGATCCTGGAGACCCGGGATCGAATCCCACATCAGGCTCCAGACGCATGGAGCCTGCTTCTCCCTCTGCCTGTGTCTCTGCCTCTCTCCTCCTCTCTCTCTCTCTGACTATCATAAATAAATAAAAATTTTAAAAACTCATGATTTCACCAAGTTTGCTATGTGTTCCATGTGAACTTTTAAAATAAATTCTAAATGACTTTTGATTTGAATGTAGAAACCTGTAAAGAATGTTACTCTGCACCTAACAGTGAGACATAAGCTGGGTAAACTATGGAAATACAACTTTTTCTTGAGCCCACTAAAAGAGAGAATAAGCCAAAGGGATTTGGAGCGGGGACACAAAGTGTTTGCTTCATAAATCCCAAGAAAAGCTACCACAAAATATAGTGCAAATAAATTCTTGTGGGTGGTACCTAGAAATTTCCATATACAGCGGGAAGAAAATTTTAAAAGCCAAAGGTTCTTTGCGGAGCCATTGCCTTTTCAGAAAAGAACTGTGGACCATTTAGAAAAAGAAAACTGCATTTCAACAAGTCTCATTTCTATCATGCTTATTGCTGTTCACAATGCCCATGTGTCAATATGACATGCCGATGTTTTTCAAAGTTATTCATGCATATTGGCCTCATACACGTTGTATTATGTAAACAGTTATTTAAGGACCTGGATCCATTAGGATTGTGTGTGTGTGTGTGGTTTTCATTTGTAATTTCAGAAATCAAATGGGAGTGCTAGTAAAACAACATTAAAATGCACCATAATTGGGCTGTGGATGGGACACTTGGAGTGGAAGTGTGAGAGACACACATGAAATCTGGGAAGGAGAAGGGAAAATGCCGTTTGATGTTGAAGTCCAGAGTGGGAATTGACTACATCTGATTATTCCTATGAGTGAGTAATTGAGGAGAAAGGCACCTAGTTACTAATCATGATGTAATGCTGTGGTTACTGAGATGAAATAAAAGAATGGCTACTGTCTCACTAACAAATTATAGCAACAACATGGGGGAAATAGCATTAATAGGACAGGCATACCCAAATCAAACTTTTTCAATGGTATTCATATTATTAAGTTCTTTGAAAAGCCATAAGCAAGGACCCAAACTAGTACATAAATGTCTAAATCCAAAAGTTCAAAAAACAACACCTATTCAGGACCCCTCCCAACTAAAGCTGCCACTGTTAACCCATTCAGATTTATCTGACTTTGTTCCTTTCAGGCTATAAACTTTTGTTCTTGAAAAGTCAGAACTTAACTACTTACAACACTACAGGTCTTATGGAGCGTCCAATCAGTGCAGCCCCACGCTTCTGAATCAGCCTCTGATGGACCTGCAGCCTCTGAGCCACAGCCATTGGCTCTATATATGAGGCGGTGTCTCAAGATGAGCCAATACGTGTCTTCCTTGGTTATTCCACATGGGAAATTGGGGAGGAAGCATCTGCGATTCTTTCTTTTTTTTTTAAAATGAGCTCAACGTGTTTATTATTCAATTCAACAGACATAAATCCACTCTGTCTGATTGCTGTTGAGGTTTTTAAATGCTTCTTTCCATTTCTGCGTTTACGTTGTTGTGAGAGGGTAACAGTTTGCGGATCAGCACCAGCCCGGGGGGAGGGGGGACGCATTTTGAGTAGCAATATGATGGAAGATGAAGCGATTGCCTGAAAGATGCTAGCTGTGAGCATCTGAGGAGGGGCTCAAACCCAGGTCTTCTCACTCCAGGTACAGAAAGACTTGCTCCCCCTGCGAGCCTGTCATTGAACCCACCTGAAGCTTGTCTTCCCCTGTAACCATGGACAAAAGGAGGTCCCTGAGGTGGGTAGTAGCAGTCCTTCAGACAGCAATGGAGACATCACTCCCCATTCTCCACATAACCCCCACTATAGGCAACCGTTATTCTGTTTTCTGTCTCTATGGATTTGCCTGTTCTGGACATTTCACATGAATGGAATCATACGATATTTAGTGTTTTCTGACTGGGTCCTTTCACTTGGATGATGTCTTCAGGTTCATCCATGTTTCAGCATGTATCAGTACTTAATTTATTTTTATGGCTGAATAATATTCCATCCATACCACTTCTATTTATCCATTCATCAATTGATTGCCATTTGGGTTTCCCCCCACTCTTTGGATATTACAAACAATGCAGCTATAACCATTCTTTTCTAACATTTTATGTGGACATAGATTTTTATTCCTCTTAGGTATATATTTGGGCATGAAATTGCTGGGTTGTATGTTATCTCTCTGTTTAAGGTTTTGAGGAACTGCCAGACTGGTTTACAAAGTGGCTGTGTGATTTTACTTTCCCACCAGCAACAAATGACAGACCCACTTTCTTCTCATCCTCAATAACACTTTGTTATTGTCTGTGTTTTTGCTTGTAGCCATCCTAGTGGGTGTGAAGTGGCATCTCACGGTGGTTTTGATTTGTCTTTCCCCGGGTGACTAATGATGTTGAACATCTTTTCATGTGCTTACTGGACATTTGTGCATCTTCTTTGGAGAAATGTGCATCCAGATCGTTTGTCCATTTTTAATTTGGTTATTGTCACTTTCTTACAGAGTTTTAAGTGTTCTTCATTTATTGTAAAGACAGGTCCTGTATCAGATATATGCACATATATTTGTAAATATTTTCTCCCATTCTGTGGGTTTTCACTTTCTTGGTGATGTTTTCTGAAGCATGGGCTTTTTACATTTCAATCAGGTTCACATTATCTATTTTTTTATTTTATTGCTTGTGGTATCATATCTAAAATTCTATAGCCATATCCCAGATCATGAAGATTTACCTTTATGTTTCCTCCTAATCAGTTTATATTTTAAACTCCTATTTTGGTCATTGACCCATTTTCAGCTAATTGCAAATTTTTTTTGTTTTCTTAAATCTTTAATTCCAGTATAGTTAAATTACAGCATTATATTAGTTTCAGGTGTACAATATAGTGATTCAACAGTTCCATATATTATTCAGTGCTCATCAAGGTAAGTGTACTCTATTTTTTCATTTATTTTTTGTATATTTTTTATTGAAGTTCAATTTGCCAACATATCGCATAACACCCAGTGCTCACCCGTCAGGTGCACCCCTTAGTGGGTAAGTGTACTCTTAATCCCCTTCACCTATTTCACCAATCCCCCACTCGTCTCCCCTCTGGTAATCATCCCTTTGTCTTCTACAGTTGTTTCTTGGTTTCTCTTTCTCTCTCTCTTTCTGTCTCTCTCTCTCTCTCTCTCTCTCATTTTTTTCCTCTGCTGATTTGTTTTGTTACTTAAATTGCACATATCCGTGAAATCATACGGTATTTATCTTTCCCTGACTGGCTTATTTTGCTCAGCCTATACTCTGTAGATCCATCCATGTTGTTGTTGTAGATGGCAAGATTTTGTTATTTCTTATGGCTGAATAATATTCCGTTATCTATATCTTTATTTCACATCTTCTGTATTTTTTAAAGATTTATTTATTTGAGAGAGAGAGAGCAAGAGAGAGCACGAGCACGTGGGGTAGGGAGGGGCAGAAAGAGAGGGAGAGAGAATCCCAAACAGACTCTGCACTGAGCACAGAGCCCCTTGTGGCGCTCAGTCCCACAACCCTGATGTCACACCCTGAGCCAAATCCAAGAGTTGGAATGCTTAACTGACTACACCACCCAGGTGCCCCTATATCACATCTTCTTTATCCCTTCATCTATTGATGGATGGTTGGGCTGCTTCCACAGTTTGGCTATTGTGAATAATGCTGCAATAAACATAGGGGCGCATACATCCCTTTAAATTAGTGTTTTTGTATTCTTTGGGTAAATACCCGGTGATGTAATTCCTGGATTGTAGCGTAGTTCTATTACTAATTTTCTGAGGAACCTCCATACTGTCTTCCACAGTGGATGCACCAATTTGCATTCCCAACAACAGTACACAAGGGTTCCTTTTTCTCCACATTTGTGCCAGCACCTGTTGTTTCTTGAGTTTTTGATGTTAGCCATTCTGTCAACATGTGAGGTGGTATCTCATTGTAGTTTTGATTTGCATTTCCCTGATGAGTGATATTGAGCACCTTTTTATGTGTCTGTTGGTCATCCGTATGTCTTCTGTGGAGAAATGTCTGTTCATGGCTTCTGCCCATTTTTAATTGGATTATTTGCTTTTCTGGTGTTGAGTCTTATAAGTTCTTTTTTTTTAAACTCTTTTTTTTAAATTTTTATTTATTTATGATAGTCACACAGAATGAGAGAGGGAGGCAGAGACATAGGCAGAGGGAGAAGCAGGCTTCATGCACTGGGAGCCCGACGTGGGATTCGATCCCGGGTCTCCAGGATCGCGCCCTGGGCCAAAGGCAGGCGCCAAACCGCTGTGCCACCCAGGGATCCCCCTGATTCTTTTTTTGATGTGAGGTTTTCCTTCTAGTCATTTTGCTCAGTGCAGAATGGCCAAAAACAAGTTCTATTGGGAAAAGGAGAAAACGAGAGGAGAGAAAGAAGGAGAGAAAAGAGAAAAAGAAAAAAGGAAGAAAAAAAGAAAAAAGAGAAGAATAAGAGAAAGAAAAAGAAAGAAAGGGAAAAAAGGGTGGGGGGAAGTAAACAGAAATCAAAAAGCAAAAAAAAAAAAAAAACCACGGGGGAGTATCTTCTGATTCTGTATACTTTAAGTCCCTTGACTTCCCCTGGAACTTGTCCGTCTAGCTGGTCTTCTGGGGGAGGGGCCTGTTGTGCTGATTTTCAGGTGTTAGCACTTGGGGGAGTTGCTCTGCCCCTTGCCTGGTGCAGGGCTCAGTGGGGGTTGTTTACTCTCCCTCATCTTGCCCCTCCTCTCTACCCTATTTTCCATTTTAAATTCTATTCTTTAGTTCTTTTAATTTTTAATTTTTTGTTGGAGTTCAATTTGCCAACATATAGCATTATACCCAGTGCTCATTCTGCCAAGTGCCCCCCTCAGTGTGCATCACCCAGCCACCCCAATTCCCCGCCCTCCTCCCTTTCCACTATCCCTAGTTCATTTCCCAGAGTTAGGTGTCTCGCATATTTTGTCACCCTTACTGACATTTTCACTCATTTTATCTCCTTTCCCCATTATTCCCTTTTACTCATTTTTATATTCCCCAAATGAATGAGACCATATACTGTTTGTCCTTTTCCGATTGACTTATTTCACTCAGCATAATACCCTCCAGTTCCGAGTGACCAGAGGCAAGATGGTGGAAGTGTAGGGTCCCCAAGTCACCTGTCCCCACCAACTTACCTAGATAACCTTCAAATCATCCTGAAAACCTACGAATTCGGCCTTAGATTTAAAGAGAGGACAGCTGGAATGCTACAGTGAGAATAGTTTGTGCTTCTATCGAGGTAGGAAGACGGAGGGGGACGCTTGTCGGGATGAGCACTGGGTGTTGTTCTGTATGTTGGTAAATTGAACACCAATAAAAATTAATTTATTAAAAAAAAGGTAGGAAGACGGAAAAAATAAAGAAATAAAAAAGTATCCGAGGGGGAGGTGCCCCCACGAGGAGCTGGGCTAAGGCCGGGGCAAGTGCCCCCAGGACAGGAAAGGCCAGTCCCTGAGAAGCAGGAACTTCACCAATCTTCCCGGATGGAAGAGCACTCTCAAGGAACTCAAGCAGGATCCCAGGAGGGGCAGGGATGCCCTCAGGCTCCCAGGGGAACTAACAGAGGAACTGCGCCCTGGGGGAGAGCGTGCCACACACCGCAGGTCGAGCTCCCTAATGGGCTGGAGCGCAAACTTGGCAGGGGCCCGGGAGTAGCTTGGGCGGCCGCTCAGGCAGAGCTGGAGGGAGCTACGTCGTCCCAGGCGCGCAATTCCAGCAGCACAGGCTCCAGAGCCAAGGGCACTGGGGACACAGCCCAGGATCCGGTGCTCCCCCTGGCATAGGCGGAGGCCGGGAGGACCCAGGACAGCCAGGACGCTCCTGCCACCGGGCGCCTAGAGCTGTGCAAATCAGCGCCCCCCCCCCCACCAGACACCAGCATCCAGGCCCCTGCGGAATGGGAGCTGCGGTAGTTATTGCAGGGAGCTGACTATGGAGTTGGAGAGCTGGCCGCTGCCACTGTTATTGTTCCTCCTGGTGTCACCTTGTACCTGGGACTGAGCAGGGGCCTCACAGGATAAACAGCTACCACTGAGCCATGCACCTGGCAGGGGGCTGGGCAGCTGCCCCAGGTGCACACACCTGAGAATCAGCACAGCAGGCCCCTCTCCAGACAACCAGCTATAAGGACAAGGGAAAAGCAAATTATTGACCAATCAGTGCTGGAAAGTTCTAGGAGAAATCGAGGGATTTACAGTATATACAATTAGAGGATACTCCCCCTTGTTTTTGTTTTCTATTTATTCCCCCCTTTTTATTTCTCTCATTTTCTCCTTTACCAGTACAACTTTTTTTTCGCCACTCTGCACTGAGCAAAATGACTAGAAAAAACTCACCAGAAAAGAAAGAAACAGAAAAAATACTCTCTCCCACAGAGTTACAAAATTTGGATTACAATTCAGTGTCAGAAAGCCAATTCAGAAGCACAGTTAGAAAGCTACTGGTGTCTCTAGAAAAAAAGCATACAGGATTCAAGAGACTTTATGACTGCAGAATTTAGATCTAATCAGGCCGAAAATAAAAATCAATTAAATGAGATGCAATCCACACTGGAGGTCCTAACAATGAGGGTTAACTAGGGAGAAGAACGGGTGAGTGACATAGAAGACAAGTTGATGGCAAGGAAGGAAGCTGAGGAAAAAAGAGAAAAACAATTAAAAGATCATGAGGATAGGTTAAGAGAAATAAATGACAGCTTCAGAAGGACAAATCTATGTTTAATTGGGGTTCCATAGGGCGCCAAAAGAAACAGAGGACCAGAAAGTGTATTTGAACAAATCATAGCGGAGATCATCCCTAACTTGGGGAGAGAAACAGGCATTCAGACAGGAGATAGAGAGATCCCCCCCTAAAATCAATAAAAACTGTTCAACACCTTGACATTTAATAGTGAAACTTGCAAATTCCAAAGATAAAGAGAAGATCCTTAAAGCAGCAAGAGACAAGAGATCCCTAACCTTGATGGGGAGAAGTATTAGGTTAACAGCAGACCTCTCTCCACAGAGAACTCGCAAGCCAGAAAGGGCTGGCAGGATATATTCAGGGACATGAAGCGAAGTATACTCTATCCAGCAATGCTCTCATTTAGAATAGAAGGAGAGATAAAGAACTTCCAAGATAGGCAGAACCTGAAAGAATATGTACCACCAAACCAGGTCTGCAAGAAATATTAAGGAGGACTGTGTAAGACAAAGAGGAAGTCCAAGGAAACTATCCACTAAAACAGGGACTGAATAGGTATCATGATGACCCTAAATTCATATCTTTCAATAGTAACTCTGAACGTGAATGGGCTTAATGACCCCATCAAAAGGGGCGGGGAAAATAAAAGGTGAAGGGTTTCAGACTGGATAAAAAAGCAAGACCCATCTATTTGCTGTCTATAAGAGAGTCATTTTAGACATAAGGACACCTACAGCCTGAAAATGTAAGTTTGGAGAACGATTTGCCATTCAAATGGTCCTCAAAACAAAGGAGGGGTAGCCATCCTCATATCAGATAAATTAAAGTTTATCCCAAAGACTGTAGTCAGAGATGAAGAGGGACACTATATCATACTTAAAGGATCTATCCAACAAGATGACCTAACAATCATGAATATTTATGCCCTGAATGTGGGAACTGCCAAGTATATCAATCAATTAATAACCGAAGTTAAGACATACTTAGATAATAAGACAATTATACTTGTAGATTTGAACACAGCGCTGTCTATAATCGACAGATTTACTAAGCACAACATCTCCAAAGAAACGAGAGCTTTAAATGATACACTGGACCAGATGGATTTCACAGATATTTACAGAATTTACATCCAAACGCAACTGAATACACATTCTTCTCAAGTGCACATGGAACTTTCTCCAGAATAGACCACATACTGGATCACAAATCAGGTTGTAACCAATGCCAAAAGATTGGGATTGTCCCCTGCATATTTTTAGACCATAATGCCTTGAAATTAGAACCAAATCACAACAAGAAGTTTGGAAGGACCTCAAACACGTGGAGCTTAAGGACAATCCTGCTAAAAGATGAAAGAGTCAACCAGGAAATTAGGGAAGAATTAAAAAGATTCTTGTAAACTTATGAGAATGAAGATACAACCGTTCAAAATCTTTGGGATGCAGCAAAAGCAGTCCTGAGGGGGAAATACATCACAATACAAGCATCCATTCAAAAACTGGAAAGAACTCAAATACAAAAGCTAACCTTACACCTAAAGGAGCTGGAGAATAAACAGCAAATAGATCCTACACCCATCAGAAGAAAGGAATTAATAAAGATTCGAGCAGAACTCAATGAAATAGAGACCAGAAGAACTGTGGAACAGAAAAACAAAACCAGGAGTATATTCTTTGAAAAAATTAATAAGATAGCTAAACCATTAGCCAGCCTAGTAAAAACAACAGAGAAAAGACTCTAATTAATAAAATCATGAATGAAAAAGGAGAGACCACCACCAATACCAAGGAAATACAAACGATTTTAAAAAATTATTATGAGCAGCTATACGCCAATAAATTAGGCAATCTAGAAGAAAGGGATACATTTCTAGAAAACCACAAACTACTAAACTGGAACAGGAAGAAATAGAAAACCTGAACAGGCCAATAACCAGGGAGGAAATTGAAGCAGGCATCAAAAACCTTCCAAGACACAAAAGTCCAGGTCGAGATGGCTTCCCAGGGGTATTCTATCAAACGTTTAAATAAGAAATCATACCTATTCTACTAAAGCTGTTTGGAAAGATAGATATGGAGTACTTCCAAACTTGTTCTATGGGGCCAGCATCACTTTAAATCCAAAACCAGACAAAGACCCCACCAAAAAGGAGAAAGATAGACCAATATCCCTGATAAACACAAATGCAAAAATTCTCAACAAATTACTAGCCAATGGGATCCAACAGTACATTAAGATTATTCACCATGACCAAGTGGGTGTATTCCCAGGATGCAAGGCTGGTTCAACACTCAAAAAGCAATCAATGTGATTGATCATATGAGCATAAGAAAAAACAAGAACCATATGATATTCTCAATAGATGCAGAGAAAGCATTTGACAAAATACAGAATCCATTCCTGATCAAAACTCTTCAGAGTGCAGGGATGGAGGGAACATTCCTCAGCATCTTCAAAGCCATCTACGAAAAGCCCACAGCAAATACCATTCTAAATAGGAAAACACTGGGAGTCTTTCCCATAAGATCAGGAACAAGACAGGGATGTCCACCCTCACCACTGCTATTCAACATAGTACTGGAAGTCCTAGCCTCAGGAATCAGGCAACAAAAAGACATTAAAGGCATTCAAATTGGCAAAGAAGTCAAACTCTCCCTCTTCGCCGATGACATGATACTGTACATAGAAAACCAAAAAGACTCCACCCCAAGATTGCTAGAACTCATACAGCAATTTGGCAGTGTGGCAGGATACAAAATCAATGCCCAGAAATCCTTGGCATTTCTATACTCTGACAATGAGACTGAAGGAAGAGAAATTAAGGAGTCGATGCCATTCCCAATTACACCCAAAAGTATAAGATACCAAGGAAAAAACCTAACCAAAGAGGTGAAGGATCTATACCCTAAAAACTACAGACCAATTCTGATAGAAATTGAAGAAGACACAAAGAGATGGAAAAATATTCCATGCCCATGGATTGGAAGAATTAATATTGTGACAATGTCAATGGTACCCAGGGCAATTTACACATTTAATGCTGTCCCTATCAAAACAGCACGGACTTTCTTCAGAGAGTTGGAACAAATCATCTTCAGATTTGTGTGGAATCAGAAAAGACCCCAAATAGCCAGAGGAATATTGAAAAAGAAAACCAGAGCCGGGGGCATCACAATGCCAGATTTCAGGTTGTACTACAAAGCTATGATCATCAAGACAGTGTGGTCCTGGCACAAAAACAGACACCTAGATCAATGGAACAGATTGGAAAATCCAGAATTGGACTGTCAACTCTATGGTCAACTAATATTTGACAAAGCAGGAAAGACTATCCATTGGAAGAAAGACAGTCTCTTCAATAAGTGGTGCTTGGAAAATGGGACCTCCACATGGGGAAGAATGAAAATAGACGATTCTCTTACACCATACACAAAGATAAACTCAAAATGGATGGAAGATCTAAATGTGAGACAGGAATCCATCAGAATCCTAGAGGCAACACCGTTTTTGAACTTACCCATAGCGACTTCTTGAAGATACATCCATGAAGGCAAGAGAAACAAAAGCAAAACTGAATTATTGGGACTTCACCAAGATAAGAAGCTTCTCCACAGCAAAGGAAACAGTCATCCAAACTAAAAGACAACCTACAGAATGGGAGAATATATTTGCAAGTGACCTATCAGTTAAAGGGCTAGTTCCAAGATCTATAAAGAACTTATTAAATTCAACAGCAAAGAAACAAACAACCCAATCCTGAAATGGGCAAAAGACATGAACAGAAATTTCACAGTGGAAGACATAGACATGGCCAACAAGCACATGAAAAAATGCTCCGTAGCACTGGCCATCAGGGAAATACAAATCAAAACCACAATGAGATACCAGCTCAAACCAGTGAGAATGGTGAACATTAACAAGGCAGGAAACCACAAATGTTGGAGAGGATGTGGAGAAAGGGGAACCTTCTTACACTGTCGGAGGGAATTTGATCTGGTATAGCCACTCTGGAAAACTGTGAGGAGATTCCTCAGAGTTAAAAATAGAGCTACCCTGCGACCCAACAATTGCACTACTGGGAATTTAACCCAAAGATACAGATGCAGTGTACTGCCGAAAGACCTGCACCCCAATGTTTATAGCAGCAATGTCCACAATAGCCAAACTGAGGAAGGAGCCTCAGTGTCCATAGACAGATGAACAGATAAAGAAGTTGTGGTCTATGTATACAATGGAATATTACTCAGCCATAAAAAATGACAAATACCCTCCATTTGCTTCGATGTGGATGGACCTGGAGGGTATTTTCCTAAATTTTTTTTATTGGAGTTCAATTTGTCAACATATAGCATAACACCCAGTGCTCATCCCGCCAAATGCGCCCCTCAGTGCCCATCACCCAGTCACCCTAACTGCCCCGCCCACCTCGTCTTCCACTACCCCTTGTTCATTTCCCAGAGTTAGGTGTTTCTCATGTTTTGTCACCCTCACTGATATTTTCACTCATTTTGTCTCCTTTCCCTTTATTCCTTTTCAATAATTTTTATATTCCCCAAATGAAAGAGACCATATAATATTTGTCCCTGTCTGAATGACTTACTTCACTCAGCATAGTACCCTCCAGGTCCATCCACGTCGAAGCAAATGGTGGGTATTTGTCGTTTCTAATGGCTGAGTAATATTCCATTGTATACATAGACCACATCTTCTTTATCCGTTCATCTGTCTATGGACACCGAGGCTCCTTCCTCAGTTTAGCTATTGTGGACATTGCTGCTATAAACATCGGGGTGCCGGTGTCCCAGCCATTCACTGCATCTGTATCTTTGGGGGTAAATCCCCAGCGGTGCAATTGCTGGGTCATAGGGCAGATGTATTTTTAACTCTTTGAGGAACCTCCACACAGTTTTCCAGGGTGGTTGCACCAGTTCACATTCCCACCGAGAGTGCAAGGTGGTTTCCCTTTCTCCACATCCTCTCCAACATTTGTTATTTCCTGCCTTGATAATTTTCACCATTCTCACTGGTTTGAGCTGGTATCTCATTGTGGCTTTGATTGGTAGTTCCCTGATGGCAAGTGCTGTGCAGCATTTTTTCATGTGCTTGTTGGCCATGTCTATGTCTTCCTCTGTGAAATTTCTGTTTATGTCTTTTGCCCATTTCAGGATTGGATTGTTTGTTTCTTTGCTGTTGAGTTTAAAAAGTTCTTTATAGATCTTGGAACTAGCCCTTTAACTGATAGGTCATTTGTAAATATCTTCTCCCATTCTGTAGGTTGTTTTTTACTTTGGTTGACTGTTTCTTTTACTGTGCAGAAGCTTCTTATCTTGGTGAAGTCCCAATAATTCAGTTTTGCTTTTGTTTCTCTTGCCTTCATGGATGTATCTTGCAAGAAGTTGCTGTGGCCAAGTTCAAAAAGGGTGTTGCCTGTGTTCTTCTCTAGGATTTTGATGGAATCTGGTCTCACATTTAGATCTTTCATCCATTTTGTGTTTATGTTTGTGTATGTTGGAAGAAAATGATCTAGTGGCATTCTTCTGCATGTGGATGTCCAATTTTCCCAGCACCATTTATTGGAGAGACCTTTTCCAATGCATACTGTTTTCTGCTTTATCGAATATTAGTTGACCATAAATTTGAGGGTCCACTTCTGGATTCTCTATTCTGTTCCATTGATCTATGTGTCTGTTTTTGTGCTAAGATCACACTGTCTTGATGACCACATCTTTGTAGTACAACCTGAAATCTGGCGTTGTGATGCTCCCAGCTCTGGTTTTCTTTTTTAATATTCCCTTGGCTATTCAGGGTCTTTTCTGTTTCCACACAAATCTGAAGATGATTTATTCCAACTCTCTGAAGAAAGTCCGTGCTGTTTTGATAGGGACAGCATTAAATGTGTAAATTTCCCTGGGTACCATTGACATTGTCACAATATTAATTCTTCCAATCCATGGGCATGGAATATTTTTCCATCTCTTTGAGTCTTCCTCAATTTCTTTTAGAATTGGTCTGTAGTTTTTAGGGTATAGAGCCTTCACCTCTTTGGTTAGGTTTATTCCTAGGTATTTTTTACTTTTGGGTGCAATTGTAAATGGGATTGACTCCTTAATTTCTCTTTCTTCAGTCTCATTGTTAGTGTGTAGAAATGCCATTGATTTCTGGGCATTGATTTTGTATCCTGCCATGCTACCAAATTGCTGTATGAGTTCTAGCAATCTTGGGGTGGAGTCTTTTGGGTTTTCTATGTACAGTATCATGTCATCGGCGAAGAGGGAGAGTTTGACTTCTTCTTTGCCAATTTGAATGCCTTTAATGTCTTTTTGTTGCCTGATTCCTGAGGCTAGGACCTCCAGTACTATGTTGAATAGCAGTGGTGAGGGTGGACATCCCTGTCTTGTTCCTGATCTTATGGGAAAGTCTCCCAGTGTTTTCCTACTTAGAATGATATTTCCTGTGGGCTTTTTGTAGATGGCTTTGAAGATGCTGATGAATGTTCCCTCTATCCCTACACTCTGAAGAGTTTTGATTAGGAATGGATTCTGTATTTTGTCAAATGCTTTCTCTGCATCTATTGAGAGGATCATATGGTTTTTGTTTTTTTCTCTTGTTGATGTGATCAATCACATTGATTGCTTTTTGAGTGTTGAACCAGCCTTGCATCCCGGGGTTAAATCCTACTTGGTCATGGTGAATAATCTTCTTTAAGTAGTGTTGTTTCCTATTACCTCTTGTTGAGAATTTTTGCATCTGTGTTCATCAGGGATATTGGTGTATAATTCTCCTTTTTGATGGGGTCTTTGTCTGGTTTTGGAATTAAGGTGATTCTGGCCTCATAGAACGTGTTTGAAAGTATTCCTTCTCTTTCTATCTTTCTGAACAGCTTTAGTAGAATAGGTATCGTTTCTTCTTTAAACATTTGCTAGAATTCCCCTGGGACGCCATCTGGCCCTGGACTTCTGTGTTTTGAGAATTTTTTGATGACAGCTTCAATTTCCTCCCTGTTTATTGGCCTGTTCAGGTTTTCTATTTCTTCCTGTTCCAGTTTTTGTAGTTTGTGGTTTTTCAGAAATGCATCCATTTCATCTAGATTGCCATATTTATTAGCGTATAGGTGCTCATAATATGTGTTTAAAATCGTTTGTATTTCCTTGGTGTTGGTGGTGATCTCTCCTTTTTGATTTTTGATTTTATTAATTAGAGTCTTTTTTTCTTTTTAATGAGGCTGGCTAATGGTTTATCTATCTTATTATTTCTTTCAAAGATCCAACTCCTGGTTTTGTTGATCTGTTCCACCCTTCTTTTGGTTTCTATGTCATTGAGTTCTGCTCGAATCCTTATTGACTCTCTTCTTCTGCTGGGTGTATGATCTCTTCGCTGTTTTTTTCTCCAGCTCCTGTAGGTGCAAGGTTAGCTTTTCTATTTGAGTTCTTTCCAGTTTTTGGATGGATGCTTTTATTGCGATGTATTTCCCCCTCAGGACTGCTTTTGCTGTATCCCAAAGATTTCGAACAGTTTTATCTTCATTCTCAATAGTTTCAAGAATCTTTTTAATTGTTCTCTAATTTACTGGTTGACCCTTTCATCTTGTAGCAGGATCGTCTGTAACTTCCACGTGTGTTTGAATTTCTTCCAAAGTTCTTCTTGCGATTGAGTTCTAGTTTCAAAGCATTATGGTCTGAAAATATGCAGGGGACGATCCCAATATTTTGGTATCGGGTAAGACCTGATTTGTGACCCAGGATGCGGTCTACTCTGGAGAATGTTCCATGTGCACTTAAGAAGAATTTGTATTCAGTTGCATTTGGATGTAAAGTTCTGTAAATCTGAAATCCATCTGGTCCACTCTATCATTTAAAGCTCCTGTTCTTTGGAGATGTGCCTAGAAAATCTGTCATTTGCAGAAGCGCTGTGTTGAAGTCTCCCACTTTGAGTGGGAGTATTATTGAGTAGTATTGAGTATTATTATCTAAGTACTTCTGAACTTTGGTTATTAATTGCTTGATATACTTGGCAGCTCCCACATTCGGAGCATAAATATTTATGATTGTTAGGTCATCTTGTTGGATAGATCCTTTAAGTATGATATAGTGTTCCTCTTTATCTCTGACTACAGTCTGTGGGATAAACTTTAATTTATCTGATATGAGGATGGCTACCCCTCCTTTGTTTTGAGGGCCATTTGAGTGGTAAATGGTTCTCCAACCTTTTATTTTCAGGCTGTAGGTGTCCTTACGACTAAAATGAGTCCTTTGGGCAGCCCTGGTGGTTCCACAGTTTAGCACTACCTTCAGCATAGGGCCTGATCCTGGAGACCCGGGATCGTGTCCCGTGTTGGGCTCCCTGCATGGAGTCTGCTTCTTCTTCTGCCTGTGTCTCTGCCTCTTCTCTCTCTCTCTCTCTCTCTCTCTCTCTGTCTCTCATAAATAAATAAATACAATATTAAAAAAATAAAATTATTCTTTTAGACAGCAAATAGATGGGTCTTGCTTTTTTATCCAGTCTGAAACTCTGCGCCTTTTGGTGGGGTCATTAAGCCCAGTCACGTTCAGAGTTACTATTGAAAGATATGAATTTAGGGTCATCATGTTACCTATTCAGTCCCTGTTTTTGTGGATAATTTCCTTGGACTTCCTCTTTCTTTTACACAGTCCTCCTTAATATTTCTTGCAGAGCTGGTTTGGTGGTCACAGATTCTTTCAGTTTCTGCCTATCTTGGAAGTTCTTTATCTCTCCTTCTATTCTGAATGAGAGCCTTCCTGGATAGAGTATCTTGGCTTCATGTTCTTCTCATTTAGGACCTTGAATATATCCTGCCAGCCTTTTCTGGCTTGCGAGTTCTCTGTGGAGAGATCTGCTCTTGATACTAATACTTCTCCCCATCAAGGTTAGGGATCTCTTGTCTCTTGCTGTTTTATTTAAGGATCTTCTCTTTATCTTTGGAATTTGCAAGTTTCACTATTAAATGTCAAGGTGTTGAACAGTTTTTATTGATTTAGGGGGGGATCTCTCTATCTCCTGGATCTGAATGCCTGTTTCCCTCCCCAAGTTAGGGAAGTTCTCAGCTATGATTTGTTCAAAAACACTCTCTGGTCCTCTGTCTCTTTCAGCGCCCTTGGAACCCCAATTAAACGTAGATTTTATTCTGAGGCTATCATTTATTTCCCTTAACCTATCCTCATGATCTTTTAATTGTTTTTCTCTTTTTTTTCCTCAGCTTTCTTCCTTGCCATCAACTTGTCTTCTATGTCACTCACGTGTTCTTCTTCCTCATTAACCCTTGTTGTTAGGACCTCCAGTTTGGATTCTGTCTGATTTAATTGATTTTTAATTTTGGCCTGATTAGATGTAAATTCTGCAGTCATGAAGTCTCTTGATTCCTTTATGCTTTTTTCTATAGTCACCAGTAGTTTCTCAATTGGCTTTCTGACTTCGAATTGTAATCCAAATTCTGTAACTCTGTGGGAGAGAGGCCTGCTTCTGATTCTTTGTTTTGTTGTGAGTTCTTCCTTCTAGTTTTGCTCAGTGCAGAGTGACTAAAAACAGTTGTCCTGGGAAAAGGAAGGAAAAAGTGGGGAAAAAGGGGGTATAACAAACAAACAAACAAAAACAAGGAGGGGTATCCTCCAATTCTATATACTGTAAGTCCCTTGACTCCCTCTGGAGCCTTCCAGTGCTGCTTGGTTAAGAACCTGCTCTTCCCGTTTCCTTCCAGCTGGTCTTCTGCAGGAGGGGCCTGCTGTGCTGATTCTCAGGTGTGTGCATCTGATGGAGTTGCACTGCTCCAGCTAGGTGCATGGTTCAGTGGGAGCTGTTTATTCTGTGAGGCCTCTGCTCCTTGGTGGCCCTGCTCAGTTCCAGGCACAAGGTGACACCAGGAGGAACAACAACAATGGTGGCAGCCACCTCTCCAGCCCTGGAGTCAGCTCTAGCAGTAAGTACCGTAGTCTCCCAGTCTGCAGCAGCCTGGATGCTCCTGGGGCGGGGGTGCACTGATCTGTACAGTTCGGAGGTGCCTGGTGGCAGGAGTATCCTTGTTGTCCTGTGTCCTCCTGGGCTCCGCCTGTCCCAAGGGCAGCGTCCGATCCTGGACTGTGTCCCCTGCACCTTGGGCTCCGGGGCCTGCACTCTTGGAATCGCGCTCCAGGGGCTGCGCAGCCCCCTCTGTACAGAGCCACCGCCTGAGCGGCTGCCGAGGTACTCTCAGGGCCCCACCTGGCGTGCGCTCCAGCCCATTATGGAGCTTGGACGGTGGTGTGTGGAGCGCTCTCCCCCGGGGTGCAGTTCCACTGTTAGTCACCTGGGGAACCTGGGGGCTCCACTGCCCCTGGGATCCTGCCAGAGTTCTCTGTGAGCACCTTTCTGTCTGAGAAGTTTGGTAAAGTTTCTGCTTCTCTGGGACTGGGCTTTCCTGTCCTGGCTCTCGCTGCCTGGCCTTATTTTGGCTCCTTTCTGGGGCCCCTCCCCCACTGGATGCTTATTTATTCATTTTTTTCCGTCTTCCTACCTTGATAGATGCGTGAACTCTTCTCTCTGTAGCATTGCAGCTGTTCTCTCTTTAAAATTCAGGCCAAATTAGTAGGTTTTCAGGATGATTTGAAAATTATCTAGGTAAGTTGGTGGGGACAGTTGACTTGGGGAATTCTACTCTTCAGCCATCTTGCCCCCTCCCTTTTTATTATTTTTTAAAGATTTTATTTATTTATTCATGAGAGACACACAGAGAGAGTAGAGACATAGAGACAGAGACAGAGAGGCAGAGACATAACCAAGGGAGAAGCCGGCCCCATGCAGGGAGCCTGATGCGGGCCCCGATCCTGGGCCTCTGGGATCACACCCTGGGCGAAGGCAAGTGCTCAATCCCAGTCGTCCCAATTTTTCTTTCTTTTTTTTTAAGATTTTATTTATTTATTCATCAGAGAGAGAGAGAGAGTCAGAGACACAGGCAGAGAGAGAAACAGGCTCCATGCAGGGAGCCCAATGTGGGACTCAATCCCAGGTCTCCAGGATCACACCCTGGGCTGAAGGCAGCGCTAAACCTCTGAGCCACCAGGGCTGCCAATTTTTCTTTTTTAAAAATATTTCTATTTATTCATGACACACACACACACACAAACACACACACACACAGAGAGAGAGAGAGAGAGAGAGAGAGGCAAATACGGGCAGAGGAAGAAGCAGGCTCCAGTCAGGGTGCCCGATGTGGGACTCCATCCTGGGACTGCAGGATCATGCCCTGACCTGAAGGCAGAGGCTCAACTGCTGAGCCATCCAGGCGCCCCTATTTTAAATTTTCTTTCTCTACTGTGGATATCTGGAAAATTGGGGTAAATTTCTATTTTTCAACCATCAGCACTCATATTTGCTCAGCATTTCCACTGTGTGGGTATTTTTTAGGACCTTGGTATCTTTAAGAAAACTTTTTTCAAGTTAATAAATACTTGAAGTTTTTTTTTTTAATGTTTTTATCAGTATGACTACCTCTGTGTGCTGTGTTTGGAGGCTGGTTTGTCATTTCTCCTGAGGGCCTTGATCAGTACTGAGAGCAATTGCCTCACTTTTAGGGGTACCTTGCTGTTCATATGAGAGAGTTCCTGTTTAATCTATGGTGGCTTGGCTCAGGACAGGAGTCCATTCTGAGTCATAAGAGAAATGTCCCCAGATGTCCCCTCTGGAAGTATGGCCTTGGGATATGGCAGCCAGACTCTTTCAATAAGCCAAAGCTGCAAAATCTGTAATTTTGGTGCTTAGGGTGAGGTCTTTCCAAAATGCCCCTGTTGGGGCGCCAATGAACTGATGTTTTGGCTGTCCTTTACTCTGACTAGAATATTTCATAGTATTGCTGATAGAAGCAACCAGAAGCTGACATGTTGCAGGATACCAACTCTGGTCAGTTGATCTTATGCCTGGAAAGCTAGAATGGAGGAGAGCATCTTCAGAGAGAATCATCTGTGGTAGCTGCAGGTTCAAGGCTGTCAGGACAATGAGGAGTTTTGAGGACACTGGGAATTGACCCTGTGGGGTGGTCCCTTCTCCCTCTCCTCTCCTGCAGCAGCACCTGTTAGGTAGGCTGAGTGTATGACAATGATAGTAGTTACTTGAAAAGGTAAGCAAACTGATCTTGTCAAACCAGCCTGTGGTTCCAGCCATGTTGTGATTTATTTGTTAGTGCCAATTTTACTGCTGTGATTATTGGCATATGATTGCTTGGCAAAAAAGGGTATTCAAGTGACTGTGCCAGGATGGAGGCTTACTGGGGACTCCTTGATGCCTGAGGTTCTATTTTACTCAGGGTACTAGATGTATCTTACCCTACTAGGTTGGGGCCAGGAAGGCACATGAGAGCTCTGCTTGAGAATTTCTGGGATCTCCTGTTATCTCTCGGGGACCAACCTTAAGGTTCACAGAGCTCCAGACATTTCATCAAGTCCACAGCCAATAACCTCCTAGCCTCATCTCCTCATCTCTCCATTTGAGCAGGAAACATGGGGGAAATAAAGATTCAGCTCTGGTTCATCCCATCCTGCTGGCTCTCTCTTAGTGCTTTCACAGAAGAGTCCCACAAGGAGCTGTTAAGAGAGATGTTATTAGTTCTGACCAGATTCAATCCCTCCCTCTCTTAGTTGGAGCCTCTTAATCTAATGTCTTTGCACAGAAAAAATGGAAAGAAACTGGTCTCCTTTATGCCTCCCTTTCCTGTGTGCTACTCCCTAACTGCCAAAAGAAGTAATTCAATAGAGGGACGCCTGGGTAGGTCAGCTGGTTTCACCTCTGAGTCTTGATTTCCATCAGGTCATGATCTCAGGGTCAGAAGACTGAGACCCGTGTGGGCTCTGTGCTGGGCATGGAGCCTGCTCCAGACTCTCTCCCCTTACCTCTGCTCCTCCCCCCTTCTCGCTCTTTACAAAAAAAAGAAGTGAATAGAAAGTGAAGATGCTCAAGAAGTACTACCTCCCATTACAAATTCATTAAATGCAGGATCCCTGGGTGGCGCAGCGGTTTGGCGCCTGCCTTTGGCCCAGGACGCGATCCTGGAGACTCGGGATCGAATCCCACGTCAGGCTCCCGGTGCATGGAGCCTGCTTCTCCCTCTGCCTGTGTCTCTGCCTCTCTCTCTCTCTGTGACTATCATAAATAAATAAATAAATAAATAAAATAAAATAAATAAACCTCTAAAAACTCTTTTAAAAAAATTTCATTAAATGCGTTGCCCAGCCCCTGTTCTTTTCCTCTCTCTATCTGCTCATGTGTTTCCGATCTCCACTTTATATTGACTGTTGCTTGTAAGACGCCGATACATTAATTCCAGAGCATTGGATTTCTAGCACATCCTGAAACAATGGCACTTAGTGCTTATCAGAAATAGAGTAATGATGTGGAATAAAAAGTATTCCAGGGCAGCCCAAGTGGCTCAGCGGTTTAGCACCACCTTCAGCCCAGAACATGATCCTGGAGATCCAGGATCCAGTCCCACGTCAGGCTCCCTGCATGGAGCCTGCTTCTCCCTCTGCCTGTGTCTCTGCCTCTCTCTCTCTCTCTCTCTCTCTCTCTCTGTGTGTGTGTGTGTGTGTGTCTCACATGAATAAATAAATAACATATTTTAAAAAAAGTATTTCATTAAAAACACGACTCATCCAAGATCTGTTGCTGTATTAAATTGAAAATCTGCAGATAAAATGTACACCTTCAGTGGAATATTTGAATGTTTTTCTGAAAGGTCCCAAGTTTAGAGGACACCAGATTCCTACTCTGATTGTCCGATGTGATGTCAAGCTCCAGGATATGCAATCAGAGGTGACACAGTGGCATAGAGACCCACTTCCCTGTGTCCCATTTTGTCCAATCAGATATGGAAGTTGCTTGTGACATCAGGAAATGCAGCAACTATATATAAAGGGACCAGCAACCCTCAGCAGGCACTATTGTCTTTCCTTTTTTTTTAAATTTTTATTTATTTATGATAGTCACAGAGAGAGAGAGAGAGGCAGAGACATAGGCAGAGGGAGAAGCAGGCTCCATGCACCGGGAGCCCGACGTGGGATTCGATCCCGGGTCTCCAGGATCACACCCTGGGCCAAAGGCAGGAGCCAAACTGCTGCGCCACCCAGGGATCCCACTATTGTCTTTCTTCCGAGCTGTCATGAAGCTGAGCCCCACATGGCTGAGCCTGGCTGTGAGACCTCTTCCGAGGAAAGCCTGGGCACGGGGGTGCCGGCGGCAGGAGAAGCCGAAGCACCAATGCCACCGCTGCCGCTGCTGCTGCTCAGTTTCAACATCTACTTCCCCAGGGTTCCGAAGCAGGTTCTCGAGGGCCTAAGCCTCTCGCAGAAGGCCCTGAGCGTCATAGGTTCAGTTGTTAAGGACATCTTTGAGCGCATCGCTGATGAGGCCTCTCGCCTGGCCGACTCCACCAAGTGCTCCACCATCACCTCCAGGGAGATCCAGACGGCCGTGCGGCTGCTGCTGCTGCCCAAAGGGATTGGCAAGCACGCTGTGTCTGAGGCCTCCAAGGCTATCATGAGGTACACCTTTAGCAAATGAGCTGCCTCTAGATCACCTGACCACTTCGCAAACCAAAGGCTCTTTTCAGAGCCACCTCACTTGTTTCGGAGAAGACCTGTAGCTCTCCACAGCGCCACCTACTCCAGCATTTGGCCCTATGCCATTCTGCCCATCCTTAAAGCACGTTTACAGTTTATTAAACATTACCGAATGTATCCACTCTATTGCATGTCTCTAGTGCAATTTGCTCCAAGAAAAACCATGGATTTATTTTAACCACATTTCATTCAGTTGCTGGCCTAAAGTGTCATTCCTGTCAGTTGTTACCAGATCTGCCTTTACAGTTATCTGCAAGGTCAAATCTATTTGTGTAATACATTTTTAAAACTTTTTATTTTTAAAAATATTTTATTTATTTATTTATGAGAGACACAGAAAGAGAGATAGGCAGAGACATAGGCAGAGAGAGAAGCAGGTTCCATGCAGGGAGCTCGATGTGGGAGTGGATCCCAGGACTCCAGGATCATGCCCTGGGCCAAAAGCAGAGGCTCAACTGCTGAGCCACCCAGGCACCCCCATTTTAAACTCTTTCCACTCTCTTCTTTCAAGAACATATAGTGAAATTGCCCAGAGTTCCTTTATTTTTTAATTTAAATTTTAGTTAGTGAACATACAGTGTAATATTCAGTGATCCATCACTAACATACGATACCCAGTGCTCATCACAACAACTGCCCTCCTTTATACTCATCACCCATCTATCCCATCACCCACCCACCTCCCTCCATCAGCCCTCAGTTTGTTCTCTATCCTTAAGGGTCTCTTATGGTTTGTTACCCTCTCTCCTTTTTTTCCTTTTCCCTCTTCCCATGTGTTCATCTGTTTTCTTACTTAAATTCCACAGGAGTGAGATCATATGCTGTTTGTCTTTCTCTGACTGACTTAATTTCACTTAGCATAATACACTCTAGTTCCATCTGTGTCATTAAAGAAGGCAAGATTTCATTTTTTTTTTGATGGCTGAGTAATTGTCCATTATCTCCTCTTTATCCATTCGTCAGTCGAAGGACATCTGGGCTCTCTCCATAGTTTGGCTATTGTTTATAATGCTGCTAAAAACATTGGGGTGTACGTACCCCTTTGAATCTGTATTTTTGTATCCTTTGGGAAAATTCCAAATATGCAACTGCTAGATCTGAGGGTAGCTCTCTCTCTAACTTTTTTAGGGACCTCTATCCTGTTTTCCATAGTGGCTGCACTTGTTTACATCCCCATCAACAGTGCAAGAGGGTTCTCCTTTCTCCACATCCTGGCCAACATCTGTTGTTTCCTATGTTGTTAATTTTATCCATTCTGACAGATGTGAGGTGGTATCTCATCGTGACTTTGGTTTGCATTTCCCTGATGGTGAGTGATGTTGAGCATCTTCTCATGGGTCTGTAAACCTTTCGGGTGTCTTCTTTGGAAAAGTGTCTATACATATCGTCTGCCCATTTCTTAACTGGATTTTTTGGTTTTGGATTGTTAGTTTGGGAGTTTCTGGAGACTTTTCCATTTCTTCCAGGTTGCTCAGTTTGTTGGTATATGATTTTTCATAGTAGTCTCTTATAATTGTTTGTATTTCTGTAGTGTTGGTTGGGATCTCTTCTCTTTCCTTCCTGAGTTTATCTATTTTGGTCCTTTCTCTTTTCCTTTTGTCAAGTCTGGCTAAGGGTTTATGAGTTTTATTAATTCCTTTTTTAAAAGATTTTATTTACTTTGTCATGAGAGACACTGAGAGAGAGGCAGAGACATAGGCAGAGGGAGAAGTAGGCTCCTTGTGGGGAGCCTGACGCAGGACTTGATCCCAGGACTCTGGGATCATGGTCTGAGCCCAAGGCAGATGCTTAACTGACTGAGCCACCCAGGTGCCCCTAAACGCACTTTTATCACATGTCACCTATTAAGGAATTCATCTAAGTACATGACTGAGGATACAGACACAGTATGGAAGTAGCTAAATCAAAATGATAAAAAAAACAATACCTACTCCAGTCTCCCTGGAAACTGAAGATACTGTTATAACTAGTTTGTATTTCTCTGATTCTTTTCTTTTCCAGGCTATTATCCTTTGTTTTTGAAAGGTAGACCTTCATGGCCAGCAGTTATGCATCATTAGAATGATGGCAGGTTCCACTGAGGGCAGCCAAGTCTCACTCTCCTCTGAGCTAATGAACAACTTGCAGGCCCTTACCCGCAGCTGTTGACCTAAAGTTTGAGTAGGTGGACCCTGAGATGAGCCCATAATAGACTTCCTGGTGTTCATCCTTGGAGATCAAAGAGTAGATTGGTATGTTTCTTGACCTGTTACTAGCTTTTCAAACTCTTATCACTTGTTTGCTTTTAATTATAGTGATTCAAACCCATGTTTCCAAGACTAAGGTGGACGTGTCTCCTGTCTTCTCCATCAAACTAAGAAAATGATAGAAATGAATTAAGAGCCATAAGGTGATTTGTACCTGCCCATCTTTTTCTTCAAGCTGTCTGAAGTTGAATTAATTTTTCTTTTCTTTTCTTTTCTTTTCTTTTCTTTTCTTTTCTTTTCTTTCTTCTTTTCTTTCTTTTCTTTTCTTTCTTTTCTTTTCTTTTTTCTTTCTTTTTTTTTTTTACCTCAGGTGCATGAGCGTTAATACACAACCCACCCCATTGACTTGGCAGGATGAAAACCCAGTTGCCCAGTTGACTAGACCTGGGCCAATAAGATGCAGTTAATCCTAGTTTCATGAAGACAGGGTATCACTGAAGAAATGGGGAAACAATCTCTCTGTCCATTACAAATGATTAAGTTTCCATAAACTAAAGGTTCCTTTCCTGAGATGCAACCCACCACTTGCTCAGGTCACCATTTGGTTCCTCTTCACATTCTCTGGTGGAAATAGGGTTTGCGAAACCAATGCAAAAATCCTAGTGCCCTGGGGTACCTGGAGTGGGTTAAGCCTCCGACTCTTGGTTCTGACTCAGGTTGTGATCTCAGGGTCCTGAGATGAAGCTGGGTTGGCTCCAGATTCAGCAGGGAGTCTACTTGAGATTCTCTCTCACCCTCTGCCCCTCCCCCTGCTTGCTCTGTCTCTTTGTTAAATAAACAAATAAATCTTAAAAAAAAGATGGGGTTTGGTCCTGATTCTGGATCCATTGTAGCCTTCCTCCTCTTTGATAATGGCCTGTCACTCTTGGATAAGAGCAGAATGAGTGTTAGGAGGGGAGGAGAAAACTTGAAAAAGTGGCCACTTACTCTTTCTTCTTATTATGAGGTACTTTAAAAACAAATTCAGGATCACAGGTGGGTTTTGGTCAGTCCATGAGGAGGACATTAGTGGGACAAGAGAGCACTAGGACTCATCTCCACAGGGTCATCAATTCAGTCCTTGCCATGCTGTCTGGCAACTATTTGAGGGTTGTGACATGGTCAGACTTGTCCCTCACAGCCTCTGTTGTAACCCATGATTCTTGTGAACACGATATCCAGAAACCTGTCCACAATTTAACTACCTCTGTCTCTAAGATCTTACTACAAGAGGTAATAGTGAGCAGCCTTTGGGGTACCGCAGTTAGATGGGGACCATAGGACCATGTGTGGACTCGATGCCAGACCAGATATTTTGTCATACACAACTGGGAATTTTTGTTTTAGGAATGAATATTGTATGCATTGTCTTTGTGCTCGTTAAAATAACGGACTGGCTTAGTGAATTCTATCCCTTCTAGGGATTCAAGTGGAGTCTTCCCAGAAAAGTGAATGGCCTTACCCAAGATCACATAGCAACTCTGGTTGCTGGTCCATCAGATGTGTTGAAAGCCTTTGAGTGTTTGAGCCTATCAGGGGTTCACAGAAACCCTTCTTCTCTGGATTAACCTGCTCGACAGGAAATACATAAATATAAAATGAAATGCAGCATTGATTACTTCACCTACCTCAATTTCCATTGTGTGATTAATTCAAATCAAGATTTGTAAGCAAGTGCTTGCCTTGAACAAACTCCAGAAGATTGGGATGGCTTATGTATGGGGCTGCTTGTGCTTCCCCGCTCCCCTCCCTGAACTCTTCCTGTGGCCTTAACCCTGCCCTATTTATAAGTCTCTGGATATGTGCTTTTGTAGGCATATGGAGAGGGATGGAGTACAGTTTAAATGTCAGGTTTTAGGGTATTCCTAAAGGGGGGTGCAGGCACTGTGTCTCAGATTGGAGAGATCCACTACATGGGCCAGGGGCAAGAGGAGCAAGAGGAAAGGAAAACAATTCCAGAGTTTACCACTCTGGAGTAGGGAACCAAAGACTTTGTTGTATGGGCATGCCCAGTGTGTGGCCCCCAGCAGCATCTCGAGAAATGTGTGTTGCATGACACTACGTGTCAGGTTCAGGAAGCCTGCTGAGTCCTCAATACTTCCCACTGAGATATCCTGTGTGTTTTCCCTGCCCCTGCTCTTGACTCTGGGCGGGTGTGTGATTGCTTTGCCTAATGAAACATGGTGGAAGTGATGCTGTACGAATTACAGATCTACTCTTTAAGAGGAAAGGTGTCTTTTGTCTTGTTTCTTTTTTAAAAAAGATTTATTTATTTATTCATGAGAGACACACAGAGAGAGGCAGAGACAGAGGCAGAGGGAAGAGAAGTAGGCTCCTCACAGGGAGCCCAATGTGGGACTTGATCCTGGATCCCGGGATCACGCCCTGAGCCTAAGGCAGATGCTCAACCACTGAGCCACCCAGGAGTCCCTCCTTCCTTGTTTCTTGAAGGCTCTGAGCTTCCATATAGCAAGTTTGCCTATCCTGCTGGAAATATAATTACGGAAAGGCTCTGAGACTCTCTGAAGAGGGACAGAGCCCCAGCTGAGCCATCCCTCTAACCAGCCCCTCCAACGCAACAGGCATGGGAGTGCAAGTTGTCTCAAACTTTGCAGATCAGCTTAGACATCATCTGACTACTGCTGAGTGACCCTGGTCTGATTTATACACTTAAGGGTCACTAACACTTTTCATTTGGACACTATATGGAATAGACTAGTGAAACAACTCCCATTCCAAACAAACACAAATACTTAAGAAAGATTATTATAAACATCATTTTAACTACTTGGATGAGCTGGAAAAAAGCCAGCAAATTACAGACAAAGGAGACTTTTGTATCAGTCCCTGATGCTTGTTAAACAAGGCCTTCAATGAATAGCTGGCCTTTTTTTTTTTTTCTACAGGGACAGGGAGATGACAAGGGCACATGTATCTCTTGGCCTTGGGTCTGGCTGAGGTGTGGCAAGGTTCCTTTGAGAACCTGAAATCACAATTCTGCCCACATGTGGCTTTGGAGCCCCAACAAACACTATCAGTATGGCTCAACGAATTCTGGCAGAATCCCAGGCGTAAGGCGAATGCAAGTCAAATCCTTTCTGGAGGAGCCCACCTTTAATGGAGGCTTCAAGAAGGTTCCCACAGATAAAGCCCTTTCTAACATGCTCATAATTAAAAAAAAAAAAAAACATCACAGGGACGCCTGGGTGGCTCAGCAGTTAAGCATCTGCCTTCAGCCCAGGGCATGATCCTGGGGTCCCCGGATCAATTCCCACATCAGGCTTCCTGCATGGAGCCTGCTTCTCCCTCTACCTCTGTCTCTGCCTCCTTCTCTCTCTGTGTCTCTCATGAATAAATAAATAAAATCTATTTAAAAAAATAAAAATAAAACAAACTAAACATGTACACCTCCAGAGACTTATCCCCAGGTGCCAACTATTTAAAAATGGTTTAACATGTTTGAGTAAAGGAGAGGATATAAACAATCTTTGGGAAGACACAACCAAATCTCAGAAAGAATCAAGTGAAATATCTGAAAGTGAAAAACAGAACCACTGGAAGAAAAGGTTCATGTCATTTTGCAAGAGCCGATTAGACCCACCAGAATAGAGAATTAGCATATGGAAAGAGAGATAAAATAAATTATGGGTAATATCTCCTAGAAAGAGAAAGAGAAAGGTAAAAGAAAGGTGAAATGACATAAGGCATGGACCAAAAATGTGAAAAGTATATCCTGTGGGAGTTTGTGAAGGAGATAAAGGGCAAATTGCAAAAGAATGATATTCAAGGAGGAATTATCCAGTAATTTTCCGGGAGGGAGGAGAGCCATGGTTCCCCAGATTCAGGACACACACTTGGATGCATCACAGTAAAGCTACAGAACAATGAAAACATAGGTTCATAAAACAGGGGTATATAAAGGCAAACAGTGACTCTGAAACAGTTCCAATAATGGTGAAGGGTATGGGCCACATAGAGGAGATTCTATGGCTTCAACACTTATTAACATTAGGAAGTCTTGACCAGGCATTTTACCAAAAGAGTAAGCATACAGGTACCAAACAAAAATTACACAGGAAGGGCATCATGTTCCAAGTAGTCTGAGAATTGTCAACTAAAACCATGATGAGATCCTATTTCACAGCATTGGAGCCACAAGGAATAAAAAGACTGACCATCCTAAATGTTGGTGAGGAAATACAGCAACAAGGACATCACATGCGTTGCTAGTTGGAGTGCAAGGTGGTCTGACTCCTTTGAAGAGCAACTGGACAATATTGATTAGTGTGCAGGAGATGGACACACTGCTGGCTGCAGCACTTGCACTCCAAGGCACCCAATCTAGAGACCTGAGTACAGGGAGACATGTATGAGAGTGTTCTTAGCAGCTTTGTAGTCATGAACCAGAAATTTAGAAAGCATCTCATGGTCATCAACGGTAAAATGGATGAGAAACATATTCATACAATGGAAGGCTATTCAGCAAAGAAAATAAGTGAACCAGAGCTATCAATATTGTTAGGGCTGCATCTCACACAACAGTGAGAGAAAACAGCATGTTAGAGAAGAACACCTCCATCGTGATATAATTTATATAAAGCTTGGAAACATGCAGTACAATGCTACCAGTACAATTGTTTAGCAATTAATATCTATGTGGTAGAAGTTTGTGGAAATGAGAAACATCAATGTAATCTAGGCGTCACCTCTGGGAGGGGGTCAAGGAGAGGTACAGGGGGTGTCAATGGTATCTATCCTATTTTATTCCTTAAGCTGGGTGGATGGTGGGTAGATGGATGTTTCGTTATATTTTTTCTATGTTTTCATTTATCCAGAATGTGTGTAAAGTTTTTCTAAATTGCAGTGATCGCCGTCAACTCTGCTGTCCCTCTCTCCCCATGTCCAGTTAGTCATACTACGCTATCAGTTTTACTCATCAAGCAGTCCCTGAATCTTTCCTTTCCACTCCATCCCTACTGCTTCTTACCAGGCCTTCATCATTGTCACCTGGATTAAGGCAACCACCTCCTGCCTCCAGTCCTGGCCCTTTCAAGTCCAGCTTCTATACTACTGCCAGAGTGATCAAATGAAAACACAAACCTGGCAGCCTGTCACTTCCCTGCAAGACTCCCCACTGCCTAGAGGACAAGGTACTGGTTTCTTAATATGGCACACCAAGCCCTTCATGATCGGGTCCCTGCCTGTCTCCCCAGTCTCATCTGCCACCACTTCCTATCTTGCATTTGAAGTCCCAGAGATGCTGAGCTACCTGCAGTTCCTGCAAGGGTGACCAGCTCCTCCATGTTTGCCTAGAGCTTTTCTGATCTCAGCATGGACAGTCCCGCATCATGGGAGCCCCTCATTCATAGGCAACATGGGACTGACCTGGTATTAAACCTGAAAGTCCTACATCCTAGGAAGCCCTTCAGGAACTGGCCAGCTGGGACAGTTGGTCGCCTTGTTCCCCAGCCTCCAAGCTGCTTCTTGTAGCAGAAAACTCCTGATGTTTTCACTGCTTGAGACGTGTCCCTTTCCTCTTGTCTCCTCATTCTGAAAACAGGACTTAAAGCAAACAACAAGCAAAGTATGATGTGAAACATGAAAAACACTACAAAACCCACATCATTTATATTTTACCTCTTCCAGAAAGAGTTTCCTAACTAGCCCCTGGGCTGGGTTCGATTCCCTTCCTCTGGGTTCCTGAAATAACCTGAACACCTCTCTGTTATATCATTTAATGTATTATAAATGTCTGACCAAAGTGTCTGCTTCCCCCTTATAGACTCTAACCAGGTTATGGGCTCTCAGCTTATTCATCTGTGATTCTCAGCACCTAGCAGTGCCTGATGTAGTGGGGACTCAGCAAATGTCTGTTGAACAAATGAACAGATGAATGCAGGCTGTGCTGTAAACCCTAACAGGAGATTTCCTGACCCTTCTTGAGGATAGCATGGCTAAAATATTGTGACTAGAGAACTGAAAATCACTTGAAAGTGGCTGTTCCAGGTTTTCCTCCCGCTATCCATCTTAAGAGGAAAAGGGAATTTTTATCCTGTTGCAGAGAACAACAAAAAATAGTGTTCCAGGTTTGAGGTGTACAGTTTAGCTGGATGACTTCCCACAGATTTGACAGTTTTATTGCATTTCTGACAGTAGATTTTCCTCCCTTCTGGGAAGCTGGTGTGTCTGGGCAGGGGGGCACATAACATCCTTTATGGATCTCTAAAACCCTATGAGGTAAGTACTGTGTCTAACCCGACAAAGTATAAACCCATTACTAGAAAGTTGAGTCAATTTGCCATGCCTCACATGGTGCAGGAAGCAGGTAAGCCAATATTAGACCCCTGTTCCACTTAACACGCAGCCTAGCTTCTTGCTGCTTCCCTGAATGGGGTAGGGGACAGGATGGAGTGAATAAAAGCAGATAGTGCAGTTGGATACTGCTGCAGTGGGCCAGTTGAGGCAGGGGGAGAGCCTGGATATCCCAGGCTCCCTCTCTGAGGCTTCCTGAATCCTAATACCTGGGAGCCAGGATGGGAGTAGAGTTGGAAGCCCTGGAGTTCAGCCAGAGAAGGGCTTTTCCCTCTGGCCCAAGTGAGGCCTCTGGAAGACACAGCTCATGAACCCCTGAAGCACTCACCTGTAGGAGGCCTAGCTCTACCGGACCTAGGTGAAGCCTGGCTAAGCACAGTCCCACGACCCTGAAGTGCTCAGGCCCCAGGGCTGGAGGTTTAGGCAGATTACTAGCCTTCTAGTCTGCTGTGTGAGGTCATAGCCACAGGTTTCCAGGTCGGTCTGAAGTCCTACCAGATTTAAGGTCTGCTGAATTAAATGACCAATCCCCTCTGCTTTCCCCGTCATCACACCTGATGCCAGAGTGCAGCAGATCTTATCTCCACACCTAATCATAGGTCCCATGACTGGCATGCTATTGGAATGAAATGCTCAGCATTGACTCCAAGGGAATTCAAAAACTTCCTAGGTTAATAAGCCTCTTCAAAGACGCGTCCTTATTCACCGCCACCACTGCTAATTTTTGGGATCTTGGAACCACCATGGAATTTCCTGTGGTTTAGCTTGGCCCTTCACTCCACCCCCCACATCTTTTTTCCTGTCCAAGAGGGACCTTACCTGGGCTTGGGGACCCTCTGAATCCTGTATCTTTACTACCTGTAGGTTCTTCTCAAGCAGGCCTCCCTCTGTTAAGTAAAAGTTAAAGGTGCAGGCACTCCTATTCTGGTCTCTACTTCTGTCCATCCTCCCATCCACCCATTTGTAGGCATTCATTCATTGGAGCACAGGAGTACTCTTGTGCTAGTAATCTAGCACGGGAGTCAAAACTGGATTTGATTCCTGGCTAGGCTACTCAAGAGATATGTGAGTTTGGGCAGTGGATAACCCAACCTCTCTGCGCCTCTTCTCAACAGAAAGAGTTATGCCTGCCTCTCCTGTAAAGAAAATATGGGGGCAAACACACACACAAGAGCACCTGCCACACAGAATCTTATAGAGCTCAATTTTTTAAAAAGGCTATTATGGTGATTTGTGTAGTGCTGGATACTAGAAGGTGAGGAAGGATAAGATGTGGCCCCTAACTTCTGTGACATTACAATTGAACATGGAGCTAGCACGGGCATACTCCCAAATGACTACCAGTAGAAGGCTGCATCTGGTCAAGACCAGGATGCACACATTACGGGGGGAGAGGGGGGCGGGGGCAGGGCAAGGGTTCAGCGAGTAAGAAGAGACAGAGGCAGGTAAGTCCCCCAAGTCTGTACCAGACACTGTACCTGGCATGCTACATGTGTTCTCTCAGTCAACCCTATTCATGCCCCTTCCACAGGGGCACAATAAAGAATACATCCTGTTCCACAGTTGGAGGTATACTACTGAGGCTTAGGGAGGGAGAAGTCACTGCAGGTTGGGATGGTCAGGTAATCTTCAGAGAGGAGGTAGGATCTGAGCGAAGACTTGCAAGGTGAATGGGCCTTGGAGAGGGAGAGGGTGAGTGGGAGTGAGGAGGAACAGCTTGCCAACAAAACCCTGAGTCATCAATGCCCAAAGCTAGCAAGGTAACAAGGCACTTTCCAATTGCTCCCTAGCAACTTCCCATCACAACTGGGAGCAGTGTTATCTCTGCAATTTTACTAACAGAGTCTCAGGAAGGAAAAGTCAACCTCCCTTATCTCACTGTCAGCCTTAAGCAAACAGATAGGGCCAAAGTAGCCAGGAGAGCAAGTCCATACAGCTGTCTGACATCAAATCCTACCCCCACCCCTCCAACTGCCTGAGGGCATGAATCTCGGGCCTGAGAATAAGTATAGCCACTGTTCATTGAGCACTATGCATTATCTCACTGAATCCTCACAACAGTCTTGTAGACCCTATTGTCCAGAGGAGGAAACTGAGGTTCAAAGAGGTCAGGTCACTTACTCAAGACACCACAGCTAGTAAGAGGCACAGCTGGGGTTTGAACCCAGGTCTAATCTGATTCCAAAACCTGTGCCCGTAATCACTCTTGCTGTAGAGCCTGGTCCCAGTAGCTCACAGCTCTTATAGGATCCAAACAGATGCCCATGTTGACCATGTTGCGTCTCCTTTCCCTGTTAATGCAGCCTGGTAACACTTCTTGTCCCCAGAAAAATAAGGCACCCTAACTGCGAAGAGAATAAATTGTGAAAAAGGTGATGCATTCTCATTTTCCTCCTAACCTCTTGTGCTCTACAAATCCCTAAGCCCCAAGAGATATCCTTATTCTATCCCCAGAACTTTTCCCTAGAAGGGTGTCCTCATGTCCTGATTTTGCCTGCTGTCCCAGCACAATTATGCATAACATCCTTTTGACTTTCGAAACCACCTGCATCAATTGGAAAAGAAGTGATATGGTCACCCTACCTATGAAGAGACAAAGAAGCCTCACACATCAGGTCCTTTTGCAACCCTGACACATGTGCTGGACAATCATCTGCTGGGTAAGGGTGGGGTCTGACCTTATTGGAGGAGTAGCCAGCCTCTCCTTGAGGAGGAAATAAGGAATAAACAAAGTTGGAATGTGATTTGCAGGGGATTCTGAGCATAATCCAGTTTATTGGGGCTGGAGTGGTCAAGGAACAGAGGTAGAGTAATGCCTGGAATACGGAATGTTCCCTAGTTGGGGGCAGGCAGGGTTGAGCACAACTGGCTCTCACAAACACAGCTGTGCCTTACATACGAGGAGCATGGAGAGCAGGACACCCAGACATAAACAGGTAAAGGAAAGACTAATTAAGGGGTCAAGTCCATTCCACTAGCGCCTGGTTTGCCTTCTATGTCCGTCTAGGTTCTTGCTGCAAATGGAACCCAACTAAGCCTTGGGCCCTGGCTGCTTCTGGGAAATTGAAACTCCCAGGACACAGTAAGACTTCAGAGACAGTTGAAAAAAGCAAGTGGCCAAGAGTGCAGAAGTCATTAGAAACCTGAGCTCTAGTCTGTTGCTGACTATACACAGGAACAAGCCCAGGAAAGGACCCAAATGGTGTCTAGGGAAAGCCGTCCAGGAGGAAGGGATTTACTTCCAAGAATGCCAGCAGGATCTACTACTGGGAAATCCATAGAATACTATTTATGTGAATAAACCAAAAGACAAAATACACGTTAATCTCAATAGCTGATAACCAGCATGTGTGAATGTTTTAGATACATTATGTAACCGAAAACACTTAGAAAACCAAAGAGGTTATCATGAACACATAGACCTCAGGTGAAAGCCCAATATCATGTTTGCTAATGAAATGTTACTGTCATTCCTATTTGAGTCAGGAAGGTGACAAGAAAGATTTCTGTCAGCATTATGATTTGAAAGCCCCTCTTCCTTTTTTTTGGCTGTACCTGTGAGATTTAATTCAATACAAAGGTGCAGATAAACTAAGATTACTCACTAATTACTCCCTCAATTTTGCATTAGTCCAAGGAGCCAAAGTCAACTGAGGATTATATAAAGTATATTTCAGTTAGCAATATGATTTGAAAGTTTTGATAAATATTTAGGTATTAGATTGTTTTGGAAAACTTGACCATTGAAAAGAGGCTATTTTCAGTTGATCAGATTGCACTGGAATGAGTAAATCTCTAGACTCATTTCTGGTCTCAGGACAACTTTACACCTCTAAAAATTAATAGGAAGCCAAAGAAATGTTGTGCCAGTTATATCTGTCAATGTTGACTGTAACAAAACACCAGAACAGAAATTTTAATCAATTTATTTTAAAATAATCTTTAAAAACCCACGACATCATGCTAGTATAAATTACAAATGCACATGAAAAAATATGTTTTCTAAAAAACGTAGAGAGAATATTAACGTTGTTTCAGATATCTGAAAAATCTCCTTAATATCTGGCCTAAAGGAAGGGGGCGGGGCAAGATGGCAGAAGAATAGGGACCCCAAGTCACCTGTCCCCACCAACTTACCTAGATAACTTTCAAATCATCCTGAAAACATACAAATTCGGCCTGAGATTTAAAGAGAGAATAGCTGGAACTCTACAGAGAGAAGAGTTTGCACTTCTAACAAGTTAGGAAGGCGGGAAAAAATAAATAAATAAAAAGTATCAAGTCGGGGAGGGGCCCTGTGAGGAGCTAGGCTAAAGCCGGGGGGTGAAAACCTCCAGGACAGGAAAGCCCGGTTCCGGAGAAGCGGGAACTTTAAAAATCTGCACCGGATTCTTCACAGACAGAACGGCACTCGCAAGGAACTCCGGCAGGATCCCAGGAGGGGAAATGGAGCCTCCAGGTTACCGGGATCACTAACAGAGGAAGTGTGCCCTGGGGCAGAGCACACCACACCCTGTGGGCAGAGTACGGCAAACGGCTGGAGGACACATCTGGCGGGGACTCGGGAGAAGCTCAGGCGGCAGCTCCAGGCAGAGGGGGTTGACAAGCCCCAGGAGTGTGATTCCAGCGGCACAGGACCCGGATCCCAGGGCAACGGGGGACACAGCCCAGGATCCGATGCTCCCCCCAGGGATAGCCGGAGGCTGAGAGGGCACAGAACAGCAAGGACACTTCTGCCGCCAGTGCCCCCGAGCTGTGCAGATCAGAGACCCCCACTCCGGGGAGCATCCAGGCCACTGCGGACTGGGAGACTGTGGTAGTTACTGCAGGAGCTGACTCCAGGGCTGGAGAGCTGGCCGTTGCCAGTATGGTTGTTCCTCCTGGTGTCACCCTGTGCCTGAGACGGTGTGGGGCCAACAGGGAGCAGGGGCCTCACAGGATAAGCAGCTCTCACTGAGCCCGGCACCTGCCAGGGGGTGGGGCAGCTCCCTCAGGTGCACACACCTGAGAATCAGCACAGCAGTGCCCTCCCCCAGAAGACCAGAAGGAAGGACAGGGGAAGACCATTCTTGACAAGCAGTGCTGGGAAGCTCCAGGGGAAGTCCAGGGACTTACAGTATATAGAACCACAGGATACCCCTCCTTGTTTTTGTTGTTGTTGGTGGTGGTGGTGGTTGTTTTTCTTTATTTTTCTCTTGTTTTTCTTCCTTTTCCAGTACAACTTGTTTTTAGCCACTCTGCACTGAGCAAAATGACTAGAAAGAAGAATTCACCACAAAAGAAAGAATCAGAAAGTGTACTCTCTCCCACAGAGTTACAGAATTTGGATTATAATTCGATGTCAGAAAGCCAATTCAGAAGCACAATTAGAAACCTACTGGTGGCTCTGGATAAAAGCATAAAGGTTCAAGAGACTTCATGACTGCAGAATTTACATCTAATCAGGCCGAAATTAAAAATCAATTAAATGAGATGCAATCCAAACTAGAGGTCCTAACGATGAGGGTTAATGAGGTAGAAGAATGAGTGACATAGAAGAAAAGTTGATGGCAAGGAAGGAAGCTGAGGAAAAAAGAGAAAAACAATTAAAAGTCCATGAAGAAAGGTTAAGGGGAAAAAATGACAGCATCAGAAGGAAAAATCTACATTTAACTGGGGTTCCAGAGGGCGCTGAAAGGCACAGAGGACCAGAAAGTGTATTTGAACAAATCATAGCGGAGAACATCCCTAACTTGGGGAGAGAAACAGGCATTCGGACAGGAGATAGAGAGATCCCCCCCCCTAAAATCAATAAAACCTTGACATTTAATAGTGAAACTTGCAAATTCCAAAGATAAAGAGAAAATCCTTAAAGCAGCGAGAGACAAGAGATCCCTAACTTATATGGGGAGCAATATTAGATTAACAGCAGACCTCTCCACAGAGAACTGGCAGGCTAGAAAGGGCTGGCAAGATATATTCAGGGTCCTAAATGAGAAGAACCCTGAGATATATTCAGGGTCCTAAATACGAAAGCATCCATCCAAAAACTGAAAATAACTCAAATACAAAAGCTAACCTTGCACCTACAGGAGCTGAAGACAGTCAAGAATACTTTATCCAGCAAGGCTCTCACTCTTTCAGAATAGAAGGAGAGATAAAGAGCTTCCAGGATAGGCAGAAACTGAAAGAATATATGACCACCAAACCAGCTCTGCAAGAAATATTAAGGGGTACTCTGTAAAAGAAAAAGGAAATGGAAAGAATAATCCACAAAACAGGGACTGAATATGTATCATGATGACATCAAATTCATATCTTTCAACAGTAACTCTGAACGTGAATGGTCTTAATGATCCCATCAAAAGATGCAGGGTTTCAGCCTGGATAAAAAGCAAGACCCATCTATTTCTTGCCTACAAGAGACTCATTTTAGATGTAAGGACACCTCCAGCCTGAAAATGAAATGTTGGAGAACCATATACCATTCAAAACCCTATGAATGGTCCTCGAAAGAAAGTAGGGGTAGCCATCCTCATATCAGATAAATTAAAGTTTATCCCAAAGACTGTAGTCAGAGATGAAGAGGGACACTATATCATACTTAAAGGATCTATCCAACAAGACGACCTAACAATCATGAATGTTTATGGCCGTAATGCGGGAGATACCAAGTATATCAATCAATTAATAACCAAAGTTAAGACATACTTAGATAATAAGACACTTATACTTGGAGACTTGAATACGGTGCTTTCTGCAAATGACAGATCTTCTAAGCACAACATCTCCAAAGAAACAAGAGCTTTAAATGATACACTGGACCAGATGTATTTCACAGATGTTTACAGAACTTTCCATCCAAATGCAACTGAATACACATTCTTCTCAAGTGCACATGGAACTTTCTCCAGAATAGATCACATACTGGATCACAAATCAGGTCTTAACCAATACCAAAAGACTGGTATTGTACCCTTCGTATTTTCAGACCATAATGCTTTGAAACTAGAACTAAACCACAAGAAGAAGTTTTGAAGGATTTGAAACATGTGGAGGTTAAAGACCATCCTGAGAAAAGAGGAATGGGTCAACCAGGAAATTAGAGAAGAATTAAAAAGATTCATGGAATCTAATGAGAATGAAGATACAACCATTCAAAATCTTTGGGATACAGCAAAAGCAGTCCTGATGGAGAAATACATCACAACGAAAGCATCCATCCAAAAACTGAAAATAACTCAAATACAAAAGCTAACCTTGCACCTACAGGAGCTGAAGAAAAAACAGCAAACAGACCCTACACCCAGCAGCAGAAGAAAATCAATAAAGATTCGAACAAAACTCAATGAAAAAGAGATCAGAACTGTGGAACAGATCAACGAAACCAGGACTTGGTTCTTTGAAAGAATTAATAAGATAATTAGCCAGCCTTACTAAAAACAAAAGAGAAAAGAATCTAATTAATAAAATCATGAATGAGGAAGGACAGATCACCACCAATACCAGGAAAGTACAAACGATTTTAAAGACTTATTATGGGGATCCCTGGGTGGCGCAGCGGTATGGCGCCTGCCTTTGGCCCAGGGCGCGATCCTGGAGACCCGGGATCGAGTCCCACATTGGGCTCCCAGTGCATGGAGCCTGCTTCTCCCTCTGCCTGTGTCTCTGCCTCTCTCTCTCTGTGTGACTATCATAAATAAATAAATAAATAAATAAATATAAAAAAATAAAGACTTATTATGAGCTGTTATACACCAATAAATTAGGCAATGTAGAAGAAATGGATGGTTTTCTGGAAAGCCACAAGCTACCAAAACTGGAACAGGAAGAAATAGAAAACCTGAACAGGCTGATAACCAGGGAGGAAATTGAAGCACTCATCAAAATCCTCCCAAGACACAAAAGTCCAGGGCCAGATGGCTTCCCAGGGGAATGCTAGCAAACATTTAAAGAAGAAACCATACGTATTCTACTAAAGCTGTTCCGAAACATAGAAAGAGATGGAATGCTTCCAAACTCATTCTATGAGGCCAGCATCACCTTAATTCCAAAAACAGACAAAGACCCCATCAAAAGGGAGAATTATAGACCAATATCCCTGATGAACACAGAAGCAAACATTCTCAACAAAATACTAGCCAATAGGATCCAACAATAAATGAAGAAGATTATTCACCATGACCAAGTGGGATTTATCCCTGGAATGCAAAGTTGGTTCAAGACTCGTAAAGCAATGAGTGTGATAGACCATATCAACAAGAGAAAAAACAAGAACCATATGATCCTCTCAATAGATGCAGAGAAAGCATTTGACAAAATACAGCATCCATTCCTGATCAAAACTCTTCAGAGTGTAGGGATAAGGGAACATTCCTCAGCATCTTCAAAGCCATCTACAAAAAGCCCACAGCAAATATCATTCTCAATGGGAAAACACTGGGAGCATTTCCCCTAAGATGAGGAACAAGACAGGGATGTCCACTCTCACCACTGCTATTCAACATAGTACTAGAAGTCCTAGCTTCAGGAATCAGGCAACAAAAAGAAATAAAAGGCATTCAAATTGGCATAGAAGAAATCAAACTCTCCCTCTTCAATGATGACATGATGCTGTACATAGAAAACCCAAAAGACTCCACCCCAAGATTGCTAGAACTCATACAGCAATTTGGCAGTGTGGCAGGATACAAAATCAATGCCCAGAAATCCTTGGCATTTCTATATACTGACAATGAGACTGAAGAAAGAGAAATTAAGGAGTCAATCCCATTTACAATTCCACCCAACAGTAAAAAATATCTAGGAATAAGCCTAACCAAAGAGGTAAAGGATCTATACCCTAAAAACTACAGACCACTTCTGAAAGAAATTGAGGAAGGCACAAAGAGATGGAAAAATATTCCATGCTGATGGATTGGAAGAATTAATATTGTGAAAATGTCAATGCTACACATTTAATGCAATCCCTATCAAAACACTATGGACTTTCTTCAGAGAGTTGGAACAAATCATCTTCAGATTTGTGTGGAAACAGAAAAGACCCCAAATAGCCAGGGGAATATTAAAAAAGAAAACCAGAGCTTGGGGCATCACAATGCCAGATTTCAGGTTGTACTACAAAGCTGTGGTCATCAAGACAGTGTGGTCCTGGCACAAAACAGACACATAGATCAATGAAAATGAATAGAGAATCCTGAAGTGCACCCTCAACTTTATGGTCAACTAATATTAGACAAAGCAGAAAACACTATCCATTGGAAAAAAGACAGTCTCTTTAATAAATGGTGCTGGGAAAATTGGACATCCACATGCAGAAGAATGAAACTAGACCATTCTCTTATACTATACACAAAGCTAAACTTAAACTGGGTGAAAGATCTAAATGTGAGACAAGATTCCATCAAAATCCTAGAGGAGAACACAGGCAACACCCATTTTGAATTTGGCCACAGCAACTTCTTGCAAGATACATCCATGAAGGCAAGAGAAACAAAAGCAAAAATGAACTATTGGGACTTCATCAAGATAAAAGGTTCTGCACAGCAAAAGAAACAGTCAACAAAACTAAAAGACAACCTACAGAATGGGAGAAGATAATTGCAAATGACCTATCAGTTAAAGGGCTAGTATCCAAGATCTATAAAGAACTTATTAAACTCAGCAGCAAAGAAACAAACAATCCAATCCTGAAATGGGCAAAAGACATGAACAGAAATTTCACAGTGGAAGACATAGACATGGCCAACAAGCACATGAGAAAATGCTCTGCATCACTGGCCATCAGGGAACTACAAATCAAAACCACAACGAGATACCACCTCACACCAGTGAGAATGGTGAACATTAACACCCCAGTGAGAATGGTGAACATTAACAAATCAGGAAACAACATATGTTGGGGAGGATGTGGAGAAGGGGAACTCTCTTGCACTGTTGGTGGGAATGTGATCTGGGACAGCCACTCTGGAAAACTGTGTGGAGGTTCCTCAAAGAGTTAAAAATGCATTTGCCCTATGATCCAGCAGTTGCACTGCTCGGGATTTACCCCAGAGATACAGATGGGACACCTGCCGGAACACCTGCACCGCAATGTTTATAGTAGCAATGTCCACAATAGTCAAACTGTGGATGGAGCCTTGGTGTCCATCAAAAGATGAATGGATAAAGAAGATGTGGTATATGTGTACAATGGAATATTACTCAGCCAGAGTAATGCCTGATAGAATATGAGAGAGTCCTAACTCTAGGAAATGAGCAAGGGGTGGTGGAAACGGAGGTGGGCGGGGGGTTGGGGTGACTGAGTGATGGGCACTGAGGGGGGCACTTGGCGTGATGAGCACTGGGTGTTATAGTATATGTTGAACTCCTATCTGGCTTAAAGAAGTCAGATGTATTATTACATCTACTTCTGCATGTTATTTGTTGCCATATCAGACATGGTGAACTTCTTGAAAACTCCACCATACACTAGTGAGAGATTGAGAGTCAAAAGGGTAAATACCATTATGAGAATATCCCCATAAAGCTGACTTACAGAAATAACTAACAGAAATGACCATTGAGGACAGCCATGAAAATCAATGTGGATAGGAAAATTCCAATTTTCCTCAGAACAAATTGCACTACAGACATATATTAAAGTTGAATGGTAAAGTTTGTTAATGTTTTGTTCATGGTACAAATGAGTTAAAGACCAGCAGAATGGCCCAGATCCAGTAACTGAGAGAAATGGCACTTTAGGCAAGTAAATGAATGCAATGTAGTGAAAGTAAATTGATGATTTTGCTTGGAACAAATTGCACTAAAGAGACACAATAGAGTGTATACATTTGGTAATGTTTAATAAACGGTAAACATGCTTTAAGGATGGGCAGAATGGCATAGGGCCAAATGCTAGAGTACATGACACTGTGGAGAGCTACAGGTCTTTTCTCACCAAATGAGGTAGCTCTGAAAAGAGCCTTTGGCTTGTGGGGTGGTCAGAGGGCCCCGAGGCAGGTGTTCATTGGTGGTGTCCAGTGTACCGGATGATGGCCTTGGAGGCCTGGGACATGGTGTGTTTGCTAATCCCCCGCGCCAACCCCCCCCCGCCCCGCACCCCCGGCAGCAGCAGGTGCACAGCGGTCTGGATCTCCCTGAGGGTGATGGTGGAGTGCTTGGTGGAGCAGGCCAGGCGAGAGGCCTCGTCAGCGATGCGCTCAAAGATATCCTTAAGGAATGAATCCGTGAATCTCAGGGCCTTCTGCGAGAGGCTCAGGCCCTCGTGAACCTGCTTCAGAACCCTGGGGGAATAGGTGGCAAAACCATCTGAGCAGGGACGGCAGCAGTGGCAGTGGCGGCAACGGCAGTAGCAGCAGAGGTGGCAGTGGTGGCGGCAACAGCAGTGGTGGTGGCAATGAAGGAGGCGGCAGTAGTGGCATTGGCGCCTTGGCTGCTCCTGCTGAGGGCTCTCCTGATAGGCTGTCATCTGGCTACTCTGTACCCAGGCTTTCCTCCCAAGAGGTCTCACAGCCAGGCTCAGCCATGTGGGGCTCACCTCCCCGACAGCTCAGAAGGAAGGGCACTGGCAGCAGCTGAAGGGTGAGGGCTCTTTTATAGCCACTGCATGGCCCGATGTCACCGACAGCTCCTCTCTGATTGGACAAAATGCAAAGCCAGGAAGTGAGCAGGTCACTATGCCAGGCCATGTCACATGTGCATATGATTGCATACCCTTCTGCATCCCATCAACCAATCACAATGGGATTCTGGCTTCCTCTAAACTTCGTGTTGCCTCTATCAGAAAGATGCCAGATAGAGTTAAAGCTCATCTGAACCACAAAATGATTTTGCCGGCCACAGGGAACAACAAATTCTACCCCTTTTGGAGTGGCTTAACACTAATTGAGGCTTTAACAATATTCCTATAGATTAAGTTCTGAACAAGGACATAATCCAAAACCATGCCACTATCAGTAGTATCAATAAGCCAAACGGGGCACCTGGGTGGCTCAGTCCATTAAGGTCTGCCTTCAGATCAGGTCATGATCCCCAGGTCCTGGAATGCAGTTCCGCATAGGGCTCCCTGCTCATCAGGGAGCCTGCTTCTGCCTCTCCCTCTGCCGCTCCCCCTGCTTCTGTGAGCTGGCTCACATTCATTCATTCATTCTTCTCTCTCTCTCTCTCTCTCTCTCTCTCTCTCTCAAACAAATAAAATATTTTAAAATAAAAATAAAAATATAAATAAAATAAAAATAAAATAAAACTATCTAGTAAAGGCTTATTATCAGACACAAACTGTTAAAAATGTGTTTAAGATATATAAATAAATGATACGATACATAAAACATGAGGAAGAAATATCTAATTACTTAAAGAAGCAAATTATTTTTCTAGAAACAATTATGTTGTAGACCAGAACATCATAACCACTGGAAGAAAAGATTGAAGAAATTTTTTTTTTAGATTGAAGAAATTTTAGACAGCATATGATACACAGCTGGATAGAGAATTGGTAAGTTAGAATAGATGGAAGAAATTGTGCAGAACACCTTATAGAGAGACAAAGAGAAAGGAAACTTTAAAGAGAGTCCAAGAGACTTAAGAAATGGACTGAGAAGTCATAAAGTACATGTCCTAGGAATCCCAAAAGCAATAAACTGGATGAATTTTGGAAAATGTCATACAGAAAAAGGTCATCCATCACATTGGCTGATTTATGCCTACACCATTTGCACTTTAAGATGTCACCCAAAGCAACCAAATTGTAATTATTTCAGTTTAAGGTCCTGGAGAGAGTCAGGGCCCCATAACTAAAGTTCCTACTGCCATCAGAATGATTCTGTCATGGCCCACTGCTGGGCCATTTTCATCACTCCCAAAACCTACTGGGTGTTTTTGTCTGTGCCGAGCCACTCTGGTTTGAGCAGGAATACTCTTACCTGGTCAGCAACTGCTCTTGGAAAATCATGTGACATAACTGATGAACCATTGCCTCCAGTTCTGATAAAAAATGGATCAGAAAACAAGAGAATGGTAAAATCCATTTCCTTCAAAGGCAGAATTCAAATAGAAATGGTGATCCTTATAAAATCTTTAAAAAATATAAAAATATTTAAATATTTACCTAAACTTGAAATTGTTTTTTAAAATTAGTTTCAGAGGTAGAATTTAGTGATTCATCAGTTGCATATAACACCTGGTGCTCATATAATATCAAGTGCTCTCCTTAATGCCCACGCATCACCAGTTGTCCCTTCTCCTCACCTACCTCCTCTCCAGCAACCCTCAGTTTGTTTTATAGAATTCAGCGTCTCCCTCTCAGTTTTCATCTTTTTTTTAAACCATGGACCTATTTAATTTTTTTATTTGTACCATTTTTTTCTGTCACATTTTTTAATTTAAATTCAATTTGCCAACATATAGTATAACATCCAATGCTCATCTCATCACAATTTTCATCTTATTTTTCCTCCCCTTTCCCTGTGTTCATCTGTTTTGTTTCCTAAATTCCATATATGAGTGAAATCCTATGGTATTTGTCTTTCTCTGACTGACTTATTTTGCTTAGTATAATCCTTTCTAGTTCCATCCACATAATTGCAAATGGCAAGATTTCATTCTGTTTGATGGCTGAGTCATATTCCATTGTGTGTGTATCTATATCTATATCTATATACTATATACACACCACCTCTTCTTCATCCATCCACCTGTTGATGGACATCTGGGCTCTTTCCATATTTTAGCTATTGTGGACATTGCTGCTATAAAAATTTGGGTGCATGTGCCCCGTCCTATCACTATGTTTGTATTCGTTGGGTAAATACCTAGTAGTGTAATTGCTGGGTTATAGGGTAGCTCTATTTGTAACTTTTTGCGGAACCTCCATACTCTTTTCCAGAGTGGCCGCACCAGTTTGCATTCCCACCAACAATGTAATGTTCCCCTTTCTCTCATCCTCGCCAACATCTGTTGTTTCCTGAGTTGTTAATTTTAGTCATTCTGACTACTGTGAGGTAGATTCTCATTGTAGTCTTGATTTGTATTTCCCTGATAGTGAGTGATGTTGAGCATTCTTTTCATGTGCCTGGTGGCTATTTGTAGGTCTTCTTGGAGAAATGTCTGTTTTTGTCTTCTGTCTATTCCTTCACTGGATTTTTTGGTTTTTGGGTGTTGAGTTTGGTAAGTTCTTTGCAGGATTTGGATATTAGCCTTTTATCTGATAAGACATTTGCAAATATCTTCTCCCATTCCAGGTTGCCTGTTAGTTTTGTTGACTGTTTGCTTTGCTGTGCAAAAGCTTTTTATCTTGATCAACAAGGAAAGAAGGGCTTTGAATGACATACTGGAGCAGGTGGACATAACAGAGACATTCAGAGCATTTCATCCTAAAACAACAGAATACACATTCTTCTTAAGTGTACATGGAACATTCTCCAGAATAGATCACATACTGGGTCACAAATCAGGTCTCAAATGGTATAAAATTATTTTCTTAATATTACTTAGGTCCCCAAAGTTCCCCCATATACTTGAATTGGTCGATAATACAAGAGGTGTTGTTGAAAAAAGAGGTTGGAAAAAAAATGACTACCCTAATTCTCAAAGAAACCACCATAGGAGGAGAAAATTAGAGTCAATAAATGGGAAATACTTTAAAATTTAAGGCACATTCTTTCAAAAACATAATAATACAGGTAAAGGCATTTCTTAAATGTATTCACATACAAATACATTACAGAAACTGAAACAAAAAAAGGGACTTAAGAAGAATTGAAGAAATTGGGGGGTCATTGATGTGTTTTGATCCCAAATGGTCAGGCAACCAAAGTCATTTCCATTTGGACCTTAATGAACAGCTAATTCTACTGCAAATAGCACAGTTCCAATTATGAAGGGGGGAGGGGAATCTCATTTTTTTTATTAGGAAACACAATATGACGATAAAGCCAGTAAAGAAATCTTGCTATTCCTTATTTTTATAGAGTCCCATTTACACGGGAAGATACACAAATTTTACTTGAATTATTAGCAGTCAAATACTTCACTTAACTGGATGCAAGGGAAAACAGATATGTCCACTACAACCTATGAATTTCTATCATTAAATCACGATGATCAGAAGCCAGCTAGCAAACAAAGGACAGAGAAGGAGCCCTGTCAATTTCCTTCACAATCCTCAAGACTGAACCTCCTAAGAATCCTCTCATTGGCTAATCTTGGATCACCTTCCCAATCTTTGGGCCAATGGCTGTGGCCCAGGGGTGGTAAATGTGTCATAGGTTGAGCCAGTGAAGCTTAAGGTATGAGTTGTTCTCATCGCCATCTCCTTAACCGTATTCTTTAGATGCTTCTCTAAAATGGTATCAGATGGCGGACACACTGTTCTCAAATGTCTTTTCTTCTGAGTCAAGTTTTTAAGGTAGCCAGCATTGAGATAGGGTTAGGTGTGCAGGGCATTTAATCAGAACTGATAACTGAGGAAGGCACCAGACATATATTAATGACCTCTCCTTAATCAGACATAAAATGTGGCCATCGGGGAAGTCCCAGAGCTTGGGCCAGGCAGCTCTCTGTAGCTGAGGAAATGCCTGAAAGGTGTAATGATTATGGACTTCCAGCTGACTGCATTCTAAGAGGCCAAAGCAGGATGTCTTCATTGAGGAGGGTTCTGGGTAGTCCATCTTTATGTCTCTCACAGCCTCATTATTAAATGATACTTTGGCTAAGTATCCAACTTCAGGTTGACAGGCATTTTCTCTCACCACATGCTTTTCTTGATGTAAAAAAAGGAGGTATACTGTCACACTGTCTAGTATTCTGTTTTCAGGCATCATGTCCTTTTGTCTGCTATTGTGCTCTCTATGCTTACGTCGTAGCCTTACAATGATGTTTCCAGGTGTGCTTCCTGAACCTAGAAATTCATGATTTCCCTAAATTCTGGGGAACATACAAGACATTTGTCTTTGAATATTATTTTTCCAAAATTCACCCAAGTTTCTGCTTCTGGAATGCCTATGAGATGCACTTCATAACTACTTACTCCATTCCCTAAGCCTCTTTGCCTCACTTTCATCCAATTTTTCTCTTTATCCTTCTATGGGGCGCTCTGTGTTATTTAATTCACCTTTTAACCAATTCTCTCTCTCCAGTAGGTCTCCTTTGTCGTATAAACTTTCGTGGATCTTCTAATCTAGTGGTTACGATTTTCAAGACCAGGAAACCATTTGACACAATTTTTGCTAAGCAGACACTTCTTACTCATATTTTACATGTCTTGTAATTATTTATATAAATGCGCTAAACATTTTTTGAAGTTGGCATTTGGTAATAATACTTTAGAGCTTTTCAGTTTGGTTTCTTGTTTGATTTTGATGAGGGTGGCTTGTTTTTGGATTGTGTGCTTGCATAGGAGGACTCTATCTGCAGGAAACTTGTAAAAACCTCAATTAAGGTTACTCGTCCAGAAAGGATTAGATGTGCATTTGCCATGTGCCTGGGTTTGTGACCAGAAACGGTTTTCATCATGCTGGTAGTGCCAGCCTGAACCCCAGAGCTACACCAGGGCACTTGCATGGCTGTACATTCTCAAGGAAATGCTTATTTCCTCCCTCACTTGGAACTAAGCACTGGCAAAAGAATTTTCCTTGGCATCTCCTTTCCCCAGGAGGAAACAGTCCAGTTTTCTCAAAGGTTATAGCACCACTCCACACAAAGCTGAGTATGTAATGTGATGGGTCTTATTTGCTCAGGCCCATGGGGCCAGAGGTAAAAAAACAAAACACAAAACCAAACTTGAACATTCAAATAGCCTGAGTTAAAAATACATGGTCAGCATCAAGGTAAATCATTTTAATGCTATTAATCTGAACAACTCTCCTCTGACCTGAATGGAAGTGGTGACCTGAGCTGGACTCATATCCTTCTCGTCATGTTTAAAAGCATACAACTAGTCAAAAAAAGAAACAAACAGCAAGCAAAGTATAATACTGGATTCCCCCTTAATCTCAGAGGCTGAGTACCCAGTAAGACTCTTACTGGTTCAGCCTGAGACACCCAACTGCACACTGGGCCCATGCCTGTGAGTCAGCAGTTGTATGTCCCTGATTGGCCATCTCAGAGCTGAGTGAGGCCTAAGCAGCTTTGACTGGATGCCTCCATCATCCCCATGAAGCAGATGTGCAATTCCTGAAGGTTTGCATTTTCCACTTGGAAGAAATACAATCAGAGAAGTAGGAGCGACTTAAGAGTTGTCGCCAGTTAGTAGGGAGCCTGGTTTAGGTATTCTTTCTTGAACTCTTTCTTTAGAGACTTCTGTACTGAGTTTGGGTTCTCCTTCCTGTTTTTCAATGAATTCTATAATGAGGATAATGTTGAATAAGTTTGATTGAGGTATGTTTGCCTTACTAATACTATTTTTCCTAGGGTTGTGGCTTACAATGTGTTACTTAAGCAACGAATCCATTTCACTCCAGTAGTTTCTTTTTTTTTAATTTTTTTAGATTTTTAAATTTATTTATTCATGAGAGACACAGAGAGAGAGAGAGAGAGGCAGAGACACAGGAGGAGGGAGAAGCAGGCTCCATGTAGGGAGCCCGACGTGGGACTCAATCCCTGATCTCCAGGGTCACACCCGGGCCGAAGGCAGCGCTAAACCACTGAGCCACCCAGGCTGCCCCACTCCAGTAGTTTCTACTATTAAGTATGCTGTTAGATAATGATGCTCACCAGGTGCTCTTTGCCCCCAATCACCTTCTGAAGTGAATAATCAGATGTGTTCACTTTCCATCCCTGTCTTCAACATCAAATCAAACTTTTTTCTCTCCACCCTAGATTTTATATCTGTCACTTACCCTCACTCTCCCAGCCTTTAGAGCCTATGTGGTGCATCTTCAACCTTGTTTTATTCATGCGTCTATTCAATTTCTGAGAATACTGATGCAAAACCCAAATAAAGTACAAAAAACTCCACATAGATTCAATTTCTTAAGATGATTTCTCACATAAAACTATATCTATATCTATATTTATATCTATATCATCTATATCTATCTACACGACCAGTAGGTCAGACCAAGATTGGCAAAGCACTGGTATGTCACCTGGACAAATGCTGAGATTTTGAAATACCAGCAATGAGCATGATAGACATTAAGTGGCTTAGTGAAATGCTGTTTATGCAAAACCGCTCAACAATACTATCTTTCGAAATGAGCATGGTTTGTAAAGAGCCTTTGGCATTCCAAATTTTGTTTCCTATGTGTATGGCAATTTGAGGCTCTACCAAGGGCCGTTTACTTTTAGTTGATTTTATGACAACTTTTCCTGATTTCCCTGCATACATCCTTTTTCTCAAACCCTTAATGATATCTTTCAAATATTTCAGAATAATAATACATAATAACCATTATGACCATGTGTCACTATTCTAAATCCTTACTCTAATGATCCTAAGGTAAACTCTGACATTATAATGGCTCAGCAGAGATATTCCACATTGAACCAAAACAAAACAGAAACCAGACTTTGTACCCAGTACTAGAGCAGGCATTGCACACCTTCACCCCTTTGCTACTCAGAAAAGCCCTCTCTAGTATCCTTCCCTGCCCACCATCTTTCTCATGAACTTGTCTTGTTCTGATGGTGCTAAATAAACTTTGTGATCTCTCTGGGGGCGGAGGGGGCAGGGTTCCTATCCCTCTTCTGATTTTGTTTTGTTTTGACTTTGAGAAATGGCTGTCCTTGTTATCAACTGGCAGACCATTTGGCTGAATCCTGTTCTAGTGTTTCATGCAGAATAGAACTCTTACGTGATAAACTGAGACTGTAAGCTGAGGAGATTTCAAAGCACAAGGTTCAAGAAACAGCCCAGTTTATCCTTACTGCTATAATAAATGCCAGAGGAGATCAATTAAAGAAGGGACCTTAAAACAAAAAGAAATGATCACATAATACTTTGCAACCTTCTCAGCCTATCTAGGTAGCCCGCTTTAGGAAAAGGGCCAAGGGTGTGCCTGGAAAACCATTAGTTGGGAGCCTGGGTATGTGACACGTGGGTCCAATTGACCATCTCAGCAGAAGCCAGGAATAGAGATTCAGCTGTCCAAGAAAGATGTGTGGAGGACCTTCCTGTGTGATGGCTTGAAACCATTGAATCTAAGGGGAAGCCAACAGGTGTTTTATTTTGTGAATTTAATGTCAGCATAAATGTGGCCAGCTTGGATTGAAGGGGAAACAGATGGGACAACATGAAGGAAGACTGTTGGACTGCTGGAATTCTGCAGGCAAGAAAAGGGCCCACAGATACATCTCACTGGGAACATGCACTTTCTTCAGGAAAAGGGGCAAATGGCCCCACAGAAGCCTCAGAGGCTGTCAGGGCTGCCACTGCCACTACAGACCCAGAGGCCCAATGGCAAGGTCTGTAGAGCCACCTTCTCCATGATTCCTGAGACCAAGGCCACCTCCTGGGTTCCAAAGGTTCAGACCACCTGTGGTGTTCAGAAGAAAGTACTGTAGCAGCCCTGGACAGGTGGGAGGTCATGGCAGAGAATGTGGGGCTGTCGCCCTTGTGGGATCAGAGGTCAGAGCCTAGATTCAAGGAGGATTCTTTCCAGTCCTTAAAGTCTAATATAATTTTCCCTTCTCGTTTTAAACTTGTTCTGGACCAATGAGCCCTTGTTTCCTTCTGATTTCTCGATTTTGGAATAGTGATGTCTATCCGGGACATGTTCAGTCATTGTGTGACAGAAGAAAAGAAGTTATCTGCTTCCGATATACATTCTCAGTTGGAAAGGGATGTTGCCTCAGCATTAATCAAAGATGGAAGCACACCCTTATCTGACGTACAGAATATTTAGATGATATTTCACCTTAGCATTGATGTTGGGCTGGGTGAAGCCTTTTGGTGATATTTGCATGGGATGAATGTATTGTGTATAGAGAACATGAATTTTGGGGGTCCAGAGGCTGACTACTATGGATTGAATTTTGTGCTCTTAAAAAATGTATGTTGTAATCCTGACGACGACCACCACCACCACCCGCCCCCAGTCCTTCAAAATGTGAGATTATCTGGTGATAGACAATTTACTGAGGTATTCATGTTCAAGTGAAATCATTAGGGTAGGCCTCATCCAACATTACCAGTGTCCTTATAAAAAGGGAGCATTCGGAGGGAGGGGCAAGATGGCAGAAGAGTAGGGTCCCCAAATCACCTGTCCCCACCAAATTACCTAGATAACCTTCAAATCATCCTGAAAATCTACGAATTCGGCCTGAGATTTAAAGAGAGAACAGCTGAAACGCTACAGTGAGAAGAGTTCGCGCTTCTATCAAGGTAGGAAGACGGGGGGAAAAAGAAATAAAGAAACAAAAGGCCTCCGAGGGGGAGGGGCCCCGCGAGGAGCCGGGCTAAGGCCGGGGCGAGTGTCCCCAGGACAGGAGAGCCCCGTCCCGGAGAAGCAGGAGCTGCACCAACCTTCCCGGGCAGAAAGGGGCTCGCAGGGAGGTGGAACAGGACCCAGGAGGGCGGGGATGCCCTCAGGCTCCCTGGGACACTAACAGACACCTGCGCCGCAGGAGAGTGCGCCGAGCTCCCTAAGGGCTGCAGCGCACTGCAGGGCCGGAGCAGCTCAGAGGGGCTCGGGCGGCGGCTCCGCGGAGGGGGCTGCGCAGCTCCTGGATCAGCTCGGCGGCGGCTCGGGCAGAGGAAGAGGCTCCATGCGGAGGGGGCTGCGCGGCGGGGAGCAGCTCGGAGGGGCTCGAGCGGCAGCTACGCAGAGAGGCGGCTGCGCGGCCGGGAGCGCGAATCCAACAGCGCAGGATCTGGAGCACAGGGCACCGGGACACAGCCCAGGATCCGGCCTCCCCCCCGGGACAGGCAGAGGCCGGTAGGGCCCAGGACAGCAAGGACTCTCCTGCCCCAAGCTGAGCAGATCAGCGGCCCCGCCCCGGAGCCTCCAGGCCCTGCAGACGGAGAGCTCAGTAGTTACTGCGGGGGCTGAATCCAGGTTTGCAGAGCTGGCCGCCGCCGCTGTGGTTGTTCCTCCTGGGGCCTCACGGGGTAAACAACCCCCACTGAGCCCTGCACCAGGCAGGGGGCAGAGCAGCTCCCCCAAGTGCTAACACCTGAAAATCAGCACAGGAGGCCCCTCCCCCAGAAGACCAGCTAGACGGACAAGTTCCAGGGGAAGTCAAGGGACTTAAAGTATACAGAATCAGAAGATACTCCCCCGTGTTTTTTTGTTTGTTTGTTTTTTGTTTTGTTTTTGTTTTTGTTTTTTTTTGCGTTTTGATTTCTGTTTGCTTCCCCCAACCTTTTTTTTTTTCTTTTTCTTTCTCTTTTTCTTCCCTTTTTTCTTTTTCTCTTTTTTTAATATTTGATGGGGTCATTAAGCCCGTTCACGTTCAGAGTTACTATTGACAGATACGAGTTTAGTGTCATCATGATATCTATTCAGTCCTTGTTTTTGTGGATTGTTCCACTGAACTTCTTCTTAAAGGGGAATTTTAAGAGTCCCCCTTAAAATTTCTTGCAGAGCTGGTTTGGAGGTCACATATTCTTTCAGTTCCTGCCTGTCTTGGAAGCTCTTTATCTCTCCTTCCATTTTGAATGAGAGCCTTGCTGGATAAAGTATTCTTGGTTGCATGTTCTTCTCATTTAGGACCCTGAATATATCCTGCCAGCCCTTTCTGGCCTGCCACGTCTCTGTGGAGAGGTCTGCTGTTACTAATACTCCTCCCCATAAAAGTCAACGACTTCTAGTCTCTTGCTGCTTCAAGGATCTTCTCTTTATCTTTGGAATTTGCAATCTTCACTATTAAATGTCGAGGTGTTGAACGATTTTTATTGATTTTAGGGGGGGATCTCTCTATTTCCTGGATCTGAATGCCTGTTTCCCTTCCCAGATTAGGAAAGTTTTCAGCTATGATTTGTTCTAATACATATTCTGGCCCTCTGGCCCTTTCGGCGCCCTCGGGATCCCCAATTAAACGTAGGTTTTTCTTCCTCAGGCTGTCGTTTATTTCCCTTAATCTGTCTTCATGGTCTTTTAATTGTCTCTTTTTTCCTCAGTTCCCCTCTTTGCCATCAACTTGTCTTCTCTGTCACTCACTTGTTCTTCCACCTCGTTAACCCTCGTCGTTAGGACTTCTAGTTTGGATTGCATCTCATTCAATTGATTTTTAATTTCTGCCTGATTGGATCTAAATTCTGCAGTCATGAAGTCTCGTGAGTCCTTTATACTTTTTTCTAGAGCCACCAGTAGCTGTATAATAGTGCTTCTGAATTGGCTTTCTGACATTGAATTGTAATCCAGATTTTGTAACTCTGTGGGAGAGAGGACTGTTTCTGATTCTTTCTTTTGAGGTGAGGTTTTCCTTCTAGTCATTTTGCTCAGTGCAGAGTGGCCAAAAACAAGTTTTATTGGGAAAAGGAGAAAAAGAGAGAGAGAAGGAACGAAAAGAGAAAAAGAAAAAAGAAAAAGAAGAAAAAAAAGGAAAAAAGAAAAGAAAAAGAGAAAGAAAAAGAAAGAAAGGTAAAAAAGGGGGTGTGGGGGAAGCAATCAGAAATCAAAAAGAAAAAAAAAACAAAAACAAAAGACACGGGGGAGTATCTTCGGATTCTGTATACTTTAAGTCCTTTGACTTCCCCTGGATATGGTCCGTCTAGCTGGTCTTCTGGGGGAGGGGCCTGCTGTGCTGATTTTCAGGTGTTAGGACTTGGGGGAGCTGCTCTGCCCCCTGCCTGGTGCAGGGCTCAGTGGGAGTTGTTTACCCCGTGAGGCTCCAGGAGGAACAACCGCAGCGGCGGCGGCAGCTCTGGAGCCCTGGATTCAGCCCCCGTAGTAACTACTGAGCTCTCCGTCTGCAGGGCCTGGAGGCTCCGGGGTGGGGCCGCTGATCTGCTCAGCTCGGGGCAGGAGCGTCCTTGCCGTCCTGGGCCCTCCCGGCCTCTGCCTGTCCCGGGGGAAGCCGGATCCTGGGCTGTGTCCCGGCACCTTGTGCTCCGGGGCCTGCGCTGTTGGATTCGCGCTCCCAGCCCCGCAGCTGCCTCTCTGTGTAGCCGCCGCCCGAGCCCCTCCGAGCTGCTCCCGGCCACGCAGCCCCCTCCGCGCAGAGCTGCGCCCGGGTCCCGCCGTGCGCGCTGCAGCCCTTAGGGAGCTCGGCGCTTTCTCCCGGGGCGCAGGTGTCTGTTAGTATCCCAGGGAGCCTGAGGGCATCCCCGCCCTCCTGGGTCCTGCTCTAACTCCCTGCGAGCCCCTTTCCGCCCGGGAAGGTTGGTGAAGATCCTGCTTCTCTGGGACGGGGCTCTCCTGTCCTGGGGACACTCGCCCCGGCCTCAGCCCGGCTCCTCACGGGGCCCCTCCCCCTTGGAGGCCTTTTGTTTCTTTATTTATTTTTCCTCATCTTCCTACCTTGATAGAAGCCCGAACTCTTCTCACTGTAGCATTCCAGCTGATCTCTCTTTAAATCTCAGGCCAAATTCGTAGATTTTTCAGGATGGTTTGAAGGTAATCTAGGTAATTTGGTGGGGACAGGTGATTTGGAGACCCTACTCTTCCGCCATCTTGCCCCTCCTCTCTCATTTTTATTACTAGAAAAAATACGATGATAAAAGGAGTTATAAACCTTACTAAACAGATTTCTGCTCATTCCCATTTACAAGTGAGGATACCAAAGTCACACTTGAGAAACTAGCAATCAAACCTTTTGATGAATGATGCAAGATATACATCATTTTCTCTGTACTCCTATCATTATTCATCATGATTACAAAGAAGCTAGCAAGCAAACAAAAGCCAGGGAAAGGACCACACCAATTTCTCCCTCCAATTATACAGCTTATATCCCAGAAATGTAATGCTGGGTCATCTACTCAGCCAGTAGCCTCCATTTCCTCCACTGACTGAGCCAGTGAAGAGTGGGATATGAGCTGCGCTCCTTGTGCTCTCCCATTATCCAAGTGATGCATACTTGTTAGTATTTAGTTATGGCTTGTGTACTTGGATCATCAAAGTAGCTGTAGTCATGATTACCACTGTTTTATATATACCCTGTTTGTCATTTACCCCTGTTGGCCAATTCATTCTATTACCTTTTCTATTTGCATCTCAGATCATGTTCTATTTTCCTAAGTTACATTCTTGAGACATTCCTTTAATATGGTATCTTTTATTGGAAACACACAACTTATGACTTTTCTCATGTGTCTGTATTTTGGAGTTAAGAACTTAGGGTAGCCAGCATTTAGATGTGGTTCAGTGCACAGGGAATTTAATGAGGATTAATGGCTGAGGAAGGGACCAGACATATATTATTCGACTCCCATTGATCAGACTTTGGACGTGGCTATCAAGGCAAGTCCCTGAGCTCAGGCAAGGCAGTTCTCTATAGCTGAGGTAATGGCTGAAAAGGCTAATGGTTGAGGACTGCCAGCTGAATGCACTCTAAGCTGCTGAAGCAGAGTCTGTCTTTAAGGGAGATTCCAGGTGGTCAGTCTCTATGTCCATCACAGCCTTGTTATCAAATGATACTCTGGCCAAGTAGGCAACTTCGGTCGACTGTTATTTTTCCCCTCAGCACTTGCTTTTGGCTTCCATTTCTTGATGAAAAGAGGGATGCTGTCACACTATTTGGTTTTCTGTTTTTAGGCATCATGCCCTTTTGTCTGCTATTATGCTCTCTATGCTTACATCACAGCTTTACTATAATGTGTTCACATGGCTTCTTGGATCTAGAATGTCATGGCTTCCCTGAATTTGGAGAAATTACCAGACATTATCATTTGACTGTTATTTTCCCAAAATTCACCAAAGTTTGTGATTCTGGAATGCCTATGAGATGTACATAATAACTACTTACTTAAATCTTTTTGCCTTACTTTCATTCTGTTTCTCTATGTTATGAGGAGCTGTTCTGTATTATTTCTTTTACCTGAGTTCCAGCTCACAATGCTCTATCCAGCTATATCTCAGTTGTGTAAAATTTCTTTAATCTTATGTTCTAGTGATTACAATGATCAACTCTAGAAAACTCATTTAGTGCTTTTGTGTTGATTACCTGTATCTTTCTCATATTTCATTTGTCCTGTCATTTATATAAATGTGTTAAGCACATTTATTTTTTAAGCTTGGCATTTCGTGATAATTCTGGAGTTTTCCATTCTGGTCTCTAATTTGATTTTGCTGAGGGAGGCTTGTTTTTGGATTATGTGCTTGTATAAGAAGACTTCTGCAGGAATCTTGCAAACGTCTCAATAAAGATTAAGCCCCTCCAGAAAGGATTAGATATGAATTAGGCATGTGTCTGGGTGAACAACCAGGAATTATCCGGATCATGCTGATAGTGTTAATTTGAACCTGAGAGCTATACCAAGACACTCACATGATTGCAACTTCTCACAGAGACCTTCCCCCTGCCCCCTGCCCCCCCCCAACCCACCCCCTGCCAGACCTAAGGACTGGGAATAGGATTTTCCTTGGCATCTACTTCTCCCAGGAGGAAAAAAGCCCAGTTTTCACAAAGGTTGTAGTTATTCAAGAACCGCTTCAAGCAAATCTGAGTATGTAATGCCATGGGTCTTATTTGGTCAGTCCATGTGTCTCGAGATAAAAACAAACAAAAAATATGGAACATTCAAATAGCCTGAGTGATAATACAAGGTCATGGTCAAGGGAAATCATTTTGTACAAGTCTTCTGTTACTTGATGCAAGCATGGGGAGGTATGTCCACTCACAGGTCTGGGTTCATATCCTCATCATGATTAAAAACATACAACTAATCAAACAAAGAAGCAAACAGCAGGTAAAGTATGATACCCATTTCTCCCTCATTCTCAGAGTCTGAGTACCCAATAAGACTCTTACGGATTCAGCCTGACACATCTACCTGCACATTGGCCCAATAGCTATGAGTCAGCAGCTCCATGTCCCTGTTTGGCTAACTCAGAGTTGAGCAATGCCTGTGCTGCTCTGGCTGGATACTTCCGTTATCTTCATGATGCTGATGTGCAAGTCATGAAGGCTTGCATTTTCCAAGAGAAAAGTTTACAGATCTTGAAGAAGTAGGATCAGATATATCTGAGTGTCTTAAGGTAGTAACTCCAGTTACTAGAGAGTCTTCTAAGCTGTTCTTTCTTGAACTCTTTATGCAGAAACTTCTATACCAAGTTTAGGTTCTCCCTTCTGGTTTTTTTTTTATATTTTCATTTATTATTATTTTTTATTTATGATAGTCACAGAGAGAGAGAGAGGCAGAGACACAGGCAGAGGGAGAAGCAGGCTCCATGCACCGGGAGCCCGATGTGGGATTCGATCCTGGGTCTCCAGGATCACGCCCCGGGCCAAAGGCAGGTGCCAAACCGCTGCGCCACCCAGGGATCCCTCCCTTCTGTTTTTGAATGAATTCTATAACAAGGCTAATGTTGAGTAAGTTTCAGTGGGGTATAATTGACTTATTAATACTATTTTCCCAGGGTTGTTGCTTATAATTTGTTATTTAAGTAATAAAACCTTTTCCCTCAATTAGTCATTACCATTAACTGCACTATTAGAGAATGAATTCTCACCAGATGTCCTTTGTCCTCAATCACCTTCCAAAGTGAAGAATCAGATGTACTCCTCTTTTCTGTCAACTTCAAAACCCATTTTTCCTTGGTCTATCTTGGATTTCATATTGGTCACTCCCCCTTACACTCTCCTTTAGAGACTATGTGGTGCATTTTCAACATTGTTTTACTCGTGCTCCTATTCGATTCCTGAAATTATGGATGCAAAAAAAAAACCTTTTGATTTTTGTAGATTATCCACATTTGTCTCTTTCTTTGGATGAAACTGTTATCATGCATGGGAACATTAAAGATTATTTTAAAGGTACAAATGTCATTCTTAAAATATTGACTAAATATCAGTCCCTAAAGGAAATCCTTTTTTTAAAATTTTTTATGTATTTACGAGAGAGAGAGAGAGAGAGAGAGAGAGAGAGAGAGGCAGAGACATAGGCAGAGGGAGAAGCAGGCTCCATGCACCGGAGCCCAACGTGGGATTCGATCCCGGGTCTCCAGGATCGCGCTCTGAGCCAAAGGCAGGCGCCAAACCGCTGCGCCACCCAGGGATCCCACCTAAAGGAAATCCTAATTAATATCTAAGGATTAAAATCAGAGTATCTTCTTTTATCACAGAGATAGGAAGCCAGAAAAATTAAAAATACAATAAAATTAAGCAACATTCAAATAATTTTAATAGAAACCTTAGTTCTCTAATGGGACCCCTTATAATGAATATAATGGAAGAGGCAGCACATGTGCCCATGTACAATTCAGGTTTCGCATCTCGTGTGAGTTGAATTATGTTCCCACAAGTTCATATGAGGAAGTCCTAATTTCAAAGAGGACCATATTTGGAGGTAAGGTCTATAATGAGGCCATTGAGTTAAAATACATTCTTTAACATAGGCCCTAATCTAAATCATTGTTGTCTATATAAAAAGGGGAAATGTGGACACTGAGATATGCATTCAGAGAAGACAATGTGAAGACAGCAGGGGAAGTCAACCATGTAAGAGTTTAGGAGAGAGGCCAGGAATACATCCTTCCCTGACACATTTCAGAAGAAATCAACCTGACTCCCAGACACTGGGTTTGGATTTCTAGCCTCCAGAACTGCAAGACAATATACATTTCTGTGGTTTATGTTCCCCTGTCTGTAGTACTTTGTAAGGATAGCCCCAGCACAATAACACAGATTTAGGTTTTGGAAGTAGGATGATGTTGTGACAAACACTTAATACATTGAGACTGGCTCTGAATGGGTAATGGGTATGAGTGGTAGAGTTTTGAGGTGTGTGACAGAACAAGCTGAGATTGTTTCAAGGGATCGCTGGGTGAAATATGGACAATAAATGTACTTTGGGTAAGAGCTCATACAGAAAAGACCAGAGCTGTAGACAAAGACTCTATCATCTTAAAGAATACAAAGAGCATCCTGAAAAAATATGTTGCTAGAAATGTGAATGACAAAGATGCTCTGATGAGATAGAGGATGGAAATTAGAAGCCTGTTATTGGAGACTAGAGAAATGGCCATCCTTATTGTCGAGTGGCAGAACATTTGGCTGAACTGCATTCCAGTGTTTGATGAAGAGTAGAAATTTTACATGATAAGCTGGGACAGTAAGCCGAGATTTCTAAGCACACATAGTGTTGAAGGCATGGCTTGGTTTCTACTTGCTGCTCATAGTAAATGCCAGAGGAGACACAATAATTAAAGAACATAGTGTGAAACCAAGACAAAATAGCACATGATGGTTTGCAACCTCCTCCAACCTATCCAGATAGCCTGCTTTAAAAAAGGGCCAAGGGGGCAGCCTGGGTGGCTCAGCAGTTTAGTGCTGTCTTCAGCCCAGGCCTGATCCTGGAGACCCAGGATTGAGATCCATGTCAGGCTCCCTGCATGGAGCCTGCTTCTCCCTCTGCCTGTGTATCTGCCTGTGTCTCTGTCTCTGTCTCTGTGTGTGTCTCAAATAAATAAATAAATAAATAAATAAATAAATAAATAAATAAATAAATAAAATCTTAAAAAAAATAAAAAGGGCCAAGTGTGTGCCTGGAAAACCATTAGTTGGGAGCTTAGGCATGTGACACATGGGTCCAATCAACCATCGCAACAGAATCCAGGAATAGAGATATGGTTGTCCAAGAAAGATGTGTGGAGGACCCTACTGTGTGATGGTTTGAATCCTCTGAATTGCAAAAGAGGCCAACAAGTGTTTTTATTCTGAGATTTTTATATTGGCAGAAACGTTGGCAAGTTTGGATTAAAGGGGAAACAGATGGGACAAAATGAAGGAAGACTATTTTACTACTGGGATTCTACAAACAAGAAGAGGGCCTACAGTTGTATGTGGCTGGGAACATGTATTATCCTTCAAGACAGGGGGCAAGTGACCCCACAGGAGGTTCAGAGGCTGGCAGGACTGTGACTATCACTGTGGACCCAGAGGCACAATGCCAGGGGATACAGCCATCTCCTCCTTTATTCCTGAGACGAACATCACCCCATTTTCCTTTCTCCTTCCCAGATTTCATGTGTGTCACTCAAACTTGCATTTCCAGTCTTCCATTCACAGCCCAATTTAGGTGCATTTTAACGTTGATTTCATAGTGTTCCCATTTGATTTGGAAATTACACAGGCAAAACACCCACAGCTCACACACACACACACACACACACACACACACACCCTCAGTAATTCATATTCTTAAAATGACTGTTCACATAATAAGACATGTATGAGACCAATGTGCATGAATAACATTGAAAAACATCAGTATGTCATATTGAAAAACACAGGCATTCTGAACCAGCAGCAGTTAGCACATTAGAAATTAAGTGACCGGGTGGAATAAAATTTTAGTTTTCCAAATGGTACACAGTTCTTTCTCTGAAAAGGCATATGGCTCTGCAAAAGGCTTATACTTCCAAAAGTTTGCTCCCAATGTATATATGGCATTTTTTAGATACCACGCCCAAGATTTCCTTGCATTGGCTTTGTGGTAGGTTTTCTTGAGTATTTATGCAGCAAGCCCCCACTTTTGTCACAACCCTTTTGTTTTATCTCTCTACCGAGGGGCAAAAAAAAAAAAAGTTGGGTTTCCATAACTTTTGTCTCACTGAGCGACACGTTTCACAGGTTTCCACATTCAAATCAAAGGTCATTTAGAATTTATTTTAAAAGTTCACACGGAACACATAGCAAACATGATAAAATCGTGAGTTTTAATGCAACTCCTAACAAATTTCAAAGGATTGAATTCTGCCCCCTCCCAACTCCCCGTGGGTTCTGTCTCCACAGATATAGGAAGCTAGAAATGAATTAAATGAAATGTACTTGGATAATCACGAACTGCTTTGAAATTCAGCATGTACCTATAGGAAAAGGAAAGAGGGGGCATGCACTAAGAAGAAAACACAGTGGGTAGTAAAGTGCATTACCATTATCCTAAGTTCTCATACCCATCAGATCACTTGAGGTAGAGGAAGGAATCATGTTAGTTCCCTTAATTCCCAGCCTCTGCTTATCTGGATGCAAAAAACGATAGGGACTTGTCCCACCGTGACATCTGGATGCTTATACTCCAACCACCCTGGTTCAAAGCAAGAGCTTGAACAGAAATCCCCAGGCAATCATGCCACCTTCCCCCTCCAATCTCCAGGCTGGGTGTCCCAGGAAGGCTGTTATTGGTTCAGCCCTGGTCACCCCACCACCCTTTGGGCCAATGGCCACGGATCACGTGCTGCCAGTTGCTGATTGGCTGCCGCTAGCAGAGGCTGGGAGCACAGCTGCTCTCATTGGACGATCCCATCGGCCATGCATAGTCGTGGTTCAGGAAGATTTCGGGGTCAAAAGTGCAAGAGTATAGGCTACCAAGGAACGGAATCAGATAAATGTGAATGCAGTAAAATCGGCCTTTCCCAAGGTGGGGAGCTCGAGTAGGCCACGATTCGAGGTCGTTTGACTGAGTTTTCGGCACAGTGTTTGGGTCCTCTTGCATGTGTGTAGTTGAATTTGGACGAGAGGCTCTGTTGAGGGAGTGTGAATGCGCTATGTGTCAGTTCGGGATCTGCTACAGCACTTCACTCATTGCTGTATCACACACTCAAACAAATCTCTAGATGATACCACTCGACACAAGAGGGAGAAGGAGAATATTTAAGACAAGTCCAATCACTGTGGACACGCATCTGTGACCAAAAAGATGCCTGAAGAGGCTAACCTGAAGGAACAGGCCATTTAGGAAAGTGACAAAATGCAACCCAGCCAAGGGAAATCCTAACGGTCCACACCACACACGTATATTAAAGTGGACTTGAGGGATCCCTGGGTGGCGCAGCGGTTTGGCGCTTGCCTTTGGCCCAGGGCGCGATCCTGGAGACCCGGGATCGAATCCCACGTCGGGCTCCCGGTGCATGGAGCCTGCTTCTCCCTCTGCCTGTGTCTCTGCCTCTCTCTCTCTCACTGTGTGACTATCATAAATAAAAAAATAAAAAAATCATTAAAGTGGACTTGACAACATTTTGTCATGTTCTGCCCGCGGTGAACGTGCTTTAAGGATGGGCAGCATGGCATAGGGCCAAACTCTGGAGTAAGTGGCTTTGTGGAGAGCTACAGGTCTTTTCCAGACAATTGAGGTAGCTCTGAAAAGAGCCTTTGTTTTGTGGGGTGGTCAGAAGGTAGCTGAGGCAGCTGTTCATTGGCGTCTGGTGTACCGGATGAAGGCCTCTGAGGCCTCGGACACAATGTGCTTGCCAATCTCCCCTGGCAGCAACAAGTGCATGGCGGTCTGGCTCTCCCTGGAGGTAATGGTGGAGTGAGCCAGACGAGAGGCCTCGTAGGTGATGCGCTCAAAGGTGTCCTTAACGGTCAAATGCATGACACTCACAGGCTTCTGCAAGAGGCTCAGGCCCTTCTGTACCTGTTCAGAGCCCTGGGGATGTTGGTGGCAAAACTGTTGGGTCAGTGGTGGCTGCACTGTTGCCTTGGCTGCTTCTGCTTTGGGCTCTCTTCCTGCCAGGCATTCCTTAGAATAGGTCTCACAGCTAGGTTCAGCCATGTTGGGCTCACCTTCCCAGCTGCTTGGATTGAAGAACCATGGCGGCTGCTGAGGGGCACTGTCGCATCAATTTTCGCTTCATTTCCTGATGTCACATGCAACCTCAATATCTGATTGGACAAAATGCAACAGGGGGAAATTGGGGATTTATGCCAGGCTGTCACCTGTGATTGCATACCCTCGAGCTTCACATCCCATCAGAGAATCAGAAAGGGAAATCTGGAGCCCTTTATACTTATTGGGACGTCATTTAGAAAATCTTTGTAAGATGCCACAAATAGAAAAGGTCTTCTGAGAATAGCAGCTGACAGATACCTATATGAAAACTTTAAAATATATCACTCAGGGTGGCCTAGTTAGTTCAGTGGGTTAAGCGTCTGGCTCTTGATTTTGCTCAGGTCATGATCTTAGGGTCCTGAAATCTAGCCTCTTGTGGAGCTCCCCTCATTAGGAATTGGCTTGAAATGAAACGCTGGGACACCTGCACCCCGATGTTTCTAGCAGCAATGTCCACAATAGCCAAACTGTGGAAGGAGCCTCGGTGTCCATCGAAAGATGAATGGATAAAGAAGATGTGGTTTATGTACACAATGGAAGATTACTCAGCCATTAGAAATGACAAATACCCACCATTTGCTTCAACGTGGATGGAACTGGAGGGTATTATGCTGAGTGAAGTAAGTCAATCGGAGAAGGACAGTGTATGTTCTCATTCATTTGGGGAATATGAATAATAGTGAAAGGGAATATAAGGGAAGGGAGAAGAAATGTGTGGGAAATATCAGAAAGGGAGACAGAACATAAAGACTCCTAACTCTGGGAAACGAACTAGGGGTGGTGGAAGGGGAGGAGGGCAGGGGGTGGGGGTGAATGGATGACGGGCACTGAGGGGACACTTGACGGGATGAGCACTGGGTGTTATTCTGTATGTTGGTAAATTGAACACCAATAAAAATTAATTTATATAAAAAAAAGGAATTGGCTTGAACTGGGTGTTATTCTGTATGTTGGCAAATTGAACACCAATAAAAAATAAATTTTTTATTTTAAAAAAAAGGAATTGGCTTGAGATTCTTTCTCTCCCTCTCCTTCTGCTCCTCCCTCCTGTGCTCTCTCTCTCTCTTTCAAATAAATAAGTAAATATTTTAAAAAATATATTACTCGGGATCCCTGGGTGGCGCAGAGGTTTGGCGCCTGCCTTTGGCCCAGGGCGCGATCCTGGAGACCCGGGATCGAATCCCACGTCGGGCTCCCGGTGCATGGAGCCTGCTTCTCCCTCTGCCTATGTCTCTGCCCCTCTCTCTCTCTCTGTGACTATCATAAATAAATAAAAAAAATTAAAAAAAAATATATATTACTCAAATCACCTAAATTGTGGAATGTCAAATTTAGTCCCTTAGGAGACTGTGACCTTCATAACCAAATTATAACACTAGCACAATGACTGTTCCACAAGTGGGCCATTTCACCTCTAATCCATAATCTACTGGATGGCCACTATGGCTGGAGTAGAAACTCTGATATAGCTACCAGAGTTCTCCAACAGTCAAGGAACCCTGCTTCCTAACTAGTGTCTTCAGTTCTGATAAAAACTCTCCATGATTTGGGAAAGAAGTGGCAAAACCACAGTATCCAAAATCAGAACACCTACAGAAATGAAAATACTTACAGACACAGTTTTAAATCCTTAAACATGTACCAAGTTTAAAATTTTCTTATCAGTGGGACCCCTGGGTGGCTTAGTGGTTAAGTGCCTGCCTTTTGCTCAGGGTGTGATCCTAGAATACTGGGATCAAGTCCCAGATCAGGCTCCCTGCATGGAGCCTGCTTCTCCCTCTGCCTGTGTCTCTGCCTCTCTCTGTCTCTCATGAGTAAATAAATAGAATCTTTTAAAAAAATTCTTATCAATACTTAGATCCTAAAAGTACTTTAAATGCTAATATTGATTAATATATATTAGAGCTATTAGATGAAAAATATATATTAATCTAATCCTCTAAGAAACCTCCTTAAGGAGAGCAAAGTTAATAATAAAATTGGAAAAATCTTTTTTTTAAGATTTTATTTATTTATTCATGAGAGACACAGAGAGGCAGAGACACAGGCAGAGGGAGAAGCAGGCTCCATGCAGGGAGGCTGATGCAGGACTCGATCCCAGGATTCCAGGATCATGCCCTGAGCCAAAGGCAGATGCTCAATGGCTAAGCCACCCAGGTATCCCAAAATGGGAAATATCTTAATATTAAAAGCTCAACTCTTTCAATATTTTTAATGATACATGCAAACATATTTCTACATGTATGAATGCAAAACAGCTTACAATTTGAGACAAATTATAACACCGAATCAATTATTGAAATTTAATCAAAGAAAAATTGAAGAAATAGAGGTCATCAATGGGCTGTGATCCCAGGTGGCCTGGCTTCCAAGGGTGTATCTTGTAAGACCTTCAAGGATCAGGTAATTCTACTGCTAATAAATAGTTCCAGATAATGAAGAAAAAAAACTCTCTTTTTTATTTCAAGAAACTATAATACCAAGAAAAAAACCTATTGAAGAAAGCATACTAAACAAATTTCTGAGAAGTCCCACTTATAAAGAAGGATGCAAAAATTCTACTTCCAATATTATTAATGAATTTGGTATCACATTGCAGAAAAGACTTTTTAAAGAAAATAAACAGCTTTACTGCTGTAAATAATAAATTACAAGCATCAAACGGGGGGAAATTATTCATAAAACAAAATATCACATACAGACTTCTTTCAACATGATCCCTACTGTGGAATTCTTTTAAATAAATAACCAAGGATCCAAACACATTACAGAAAGAGCTAAATCAAAAAGTTCATAAACTAGTACATTTTTCAAGCTTCCTAGAACTGAAGTAAGTAGTCTAACTAGCTCAGATTTATCTAATTCTATTGCTTTCTCATCTATACTCTTTTGGGGTTTTTATGCTCGTTTATTAAAGTGCAAAGCTTCAGAACCTGTGTTTATGCCTCATGGGATGATGGGAACATCCAGAGTAGCCCAAGACCCACCCTCCACTGGTTCAGCCAATGAAGAACCTGCAGACCCTGTACCACAGCCATTGGCTCAAAATGGGAGCAGGTGATAAGTGTGAACCAGTAAGTGTTTCTGGGTATTCATTCTTAGAGACTGAGAAGTAAATGGGTGTGTCATATATTTTTGGTCCCTTGTTTGTTCAGGGCCCCAAATCTCAATCCCTACTAATAGTTGGCTTATTGGGGGAAAACCATGGTTCTGGTTAAACAGGCAAGTGAATCTACTAACTGGAAGGATAGCCCCACATTATATATTTAAGAAATGCTGAGAGGCACTTGGGTGGCTAAGTTGGTTAAGCATCCCACTCTTGATCTCACCTCAGATCTTGATATCAGGGTCCTGAGTTCAGGCCCCACTCTGGGCCCCACAATGGACATTGAGCCTACTTTAAAAAAAAAGAAAAATGAAAAAAATGCTGAGTAAAACTACTGTACGTGAGCAATTGTCTTTCCCATCTGTCTGTATGAGTACTCACTTAGCAGCAATGTCTTTCACTTTCCACCATATACCTCTCATCTCAGCTTAATACACTGCTCAGGATGGAATCAATGTTAATGAAACTATTATTAACAGATGCAACCGAACAATGGGTTATTATCTAATCCCAGCTCACCTGAAAAAATTGTCAGGCCCTTTGAAATAATGCTAATCTTGTGCAAATTCAGCCTAAATGATATGCAAATGCAGAGGTTGCTGAATCTATCATAGATGTACAATGTTTCTCAAATTTGCAAATAGCAATGTTGAAAGAAAAGCAAATGTATTGAATGACAGAATCAGGATGTAGAGATCTGATCATGAGCAAACTTGAGCACATCAGTAACCAGGTTCCCCATTCATGTAAACTGGATCCAAAGGATCAGGAAGTGTCATCAGGAGAAGCCTTGAAGGTATAGAGGCAGGCATACAATAGCTAACTTCAAATATTGGAAGAGGGACAACTACATTGTTTGAGGCTTCGGTATGCAGTCCTAGGACTATTGAATAGAAGGTATAGGAAGGCAGGTTTGGGCACAGTGTAAGCAGTCTGTCACAGCAAGAAGCTGAGTGACTGCCAGGTAATTATTTCAGGCAAGAGGTAAGGTATTGATAACTAACATGGTTATTTCAAACTCTCAAATCTTCTGGCTACACTAAGCCTGGTGATTGTATTACCTAACTGAAATTTGATCAGAGTTGACCCAACTACTGTTTTACTTTTTGAAGTTTATGTTTTTGCAGACAAAATAGCTTCCACTTTCTGTAAACCCAGTGATTATTTAAGGATGTCAGCCCTTAGAAGGAGATGGTTAAGATAATACTTGATGTTGCAAATAGGTACAGACTACATAATCCCTTTTTGTAGGAAAATATATGAATATTAATAGACCACAGTCTGGATTGTCATACATTCAAATGCAGTGTATGACATCTTCTAATTAGAGATTATAGGTGAATGGTTCTTATAAATTTTAAGGATGAAAGTATTGTTTAAGGGCAGGTATCAGAGCTTGCCTATTTTTTTTAAAGATTTTATTTATTCATGAGAGACAGAGAGAGAGGCAAAGGCACAGGCAGAGGGAGAAGCAGGCTCCTTGTGAGGAACCTGATGCAGGACTTGATCCCAGGACTCCGAGATCACGCCCTGAGCCGAAGGCAGATGCTCAACTGCTGAGCCACCCAGGCATCCCTTTTTCTTTTCTTTTTTTTTTTAGCTTGCCTATTTATAGGTATTATTTTATTAGTTTGAGTTGCCATAACAAAATACCAGACTGAGTGGCATAAACAATAGCGATTTATTTTCTCAGAGTTCTGAAGGATAGAAGTCCCAGAACAAAGTCCTACAGAATCAGTTTCTGCTGAGAAATCTCTTCCTGTCTCGCAGATGGCCACTCCGTCATGTCCTCACATGGCAGGGAGAGAGAGAGAGAGATCTCTGGTGTTTCTTCCTCTTCTTTTAAAACCACAGTTCTACCAGATTAGGGCCTCACCCCTAGGACTTCAATTAACCTTAATTACCTCCTAAATACCCTATCCCTAGATGCAGTCACCTTGGGGGTTAGGGCTTCAGCATAGGAATTTTTTTTGGATATGGGGGGAGAACAATTCAGGCCATAACATTTATGCTCACCATGAATACCAAATATGTGGTTTATTAAGAGAGCAAATTCTGTTCAGGACAAGGAGACCAGAGGTTCGATGCTGTGGATCATCAGCAGATACTAGATATTTGAGTTTCTGCTCAATAATAAGATGTGATGTGCTTAGCACAGTGTGTGCTAGTGTGCTAGCATATACCTCCTATGCCCTTCTTCATCCATTACCAGCCTTGGGCATCTCTTTCCATTAAGTTTAAAAGCACATTAAAGAAAGCAAGAGAGCCCAGCTAAATTTCCAGCTCTTATTCACCTTAGATCATCACTTCAGATGTTCTTATTTTTTCATTTCTGAGATAAGGGGGCTAGTCCACATGACCTCTTCTTCCAAGGTTCTTGAATCGTATGATTCCAACTGTAAGGAAAAAGCACTTACCATCACTAAGTCAGGACCCACTGCACCTGGACAGTAGAGAGCCTATTCCATGTGAATGATCTGCCAAAGTGTCTTTCCTGCAACCATTTTGTTTGGCTGAAAATAGTACCCTTGGTACTTTCATTCCTTAGAAGACCACAAGGAATGTACCACAGGAGGCTTAACATATTGACTGTATTTATTATTTTATTGCTACATTTGAAATAAAAATAAACTGTGAGAAGCTGCAAACGCATGCCACTTCATGAAGATTATGGAGCAATGGAGGCACCCATTGTAGAAGGTTAAAAGTAACTTATCCTTTAGGGGGTGAAAGGACTTCATACACTAAGGTCATCAATGGTGCGATTATTGTCAATGTTTGCCACCTGGAATCTATGCATTAATGGAAGGTTTAAAAATGAATATAAGGGAAGATTGGCTACTCCTGACCTCTTAGCCAGGGAGCATAGGTGTGAAGACATCAGAAGATGCCTAAAATCTCTACAAGCACATAGGTTTAGAAAAGAAAAAGCCTCAAACCGAGACACTCAGGAAATGTTGAAATCTGCTCTTAGGAGGAAATTCCTATTTTATGAAGTTTGAACACACTCCTTCTGCTGGATGGCTGGGGGAAAAAAAGAAAACAAACATAAAAAAAAACATTAAGAAGGTACTTTCCTAAGATTAAGTTCAATTTCTTCACCAAAAAACACTTTCCCAAGTCACCAAAGGCTGCCATACCAAGTGTGTCTGTGTGCCTGTGTGTACCACCTGAATGTTCATTAAAATCTACAACTGCAGAGTCTTTCCCATTTAAGAGGTAAATCTATGCTGTTGCCACTTTTTCCCCATAGATTATTTTAAGAATGAGAAGGAACTGAAGCATTTTCTTCAGATTTATCTATCCTTATACAATTAGAAAGTTATACCATTTCAGACAATTTTGACTGACTTTGGAACTTCCAAATAATGCTGACATGAAAAAATGTGACTAGGGATCCCTGGGTGGCGCAGCGGTTTTAACGCCTGCCTTTGGCCCAGGGCGCCATCCTGGAGACCCGGGATCGAATCCCACATCGGGCTCCCGGTGCATGGAGCCTGCTTCTCTCTCTCTCTCTCTCTCTCTCTCTCTCTCTCACTGTGTGCCTATCATAAATTTAAAAAAAAATGTGACTCTTGGTTTGGAGTTTCTCCAGCAGACTAAGTCAGGAGATCAAAACTGATCCCTTGATCCCTGAGACACTTGAGTATACTCAAGAGCTAACCTGGTTATCCCACTTCATCTTGTCATCAGGTAGAGAAGGCCAAAACCACAACGTTAATATGGCTCTTTAGGGATGAGATCACAGACCCAAATTGTTAGATGCATAAATATGGCAAATAACCAAAAACTGGACAAAACTAAAATGTTTCTGGGTCCAATATCTCAAGATTGGTTTTAATGTGGCTTTTAGTAATTTTTAAAACAACCAAAAAAAACCAGTTTTTTTTTTTAAATTCTCCCATTACTACTAGGGTCTATTTTGTGAGAACCACTTATATAAGCCAGGTAAGAAGCAACTATTTGATATTTTTAGATGCTGCATTAAATACATTGGTATTTTAATTGCTTAATCTGTGGCAAAGTTTACAAGAAGAGTTTGTTTACTGACTTATAAACTTTCACCATTGTTTGTCTCAACTAGAAAGTCCCCATAACTTACTTTCCTTTGAAGGAAGAGTATTCTTTTCTTTAGTAGTTTTCTTCAGTTTTGACCTGTCAAACTTCTCCACTTCAGACAAATCTGGCTTATCACTCATTTTGACTAAAAAAAGACTGGGGAAAAAAAACTTTTAACAAACCTATCTGGTAGAACTATTTTCAGACTAAGGAGTAACAGCCAAAATTCTCACATTTAATATTAATGTGTATTTTACCTGCTGATTTTCAACAGGAAACAAGCAGCAGATCTTAGAAAAGTCGTATTTTTATTAGAATACTTTTTATTCCATGTCATTACCCTATTTCTGATAAGCAGTAAATACCACTGAATCAGGATGCACCAGAAACCAAGATGCTCTAGAGACTGGAGTCAATATGTCTGACTCTTAAAATCACAACAAAGATAAAATGAAGGTGATAGAAACACATGAGCAGATAGGGATAGAAGAAAAAAATAAGGACTATGTTTAACCAGCTGATGAATTTGTAACAGGAGATAGCACTATTTGAACATCTTCACTTTCTAGTCAATTACTTTTGGGGGGCATTTTCTTGGGGGATAGGAGCAGCACACAAAAGAGCGTGGCATAAGTTGTACTAGTTTCTTTCCATTTTATCTGCCCAAAGATAGCAGATTCAGGAGCTACAATAAGAGAGGTAGGGTATTTAATCCAGCTGTAACTAATTACATGTCTCATAATAGCTCCTTATGGCGCCGGTTTGTAAATGCTGTAAGAAGGCACAGCTAATTAGGATCAGACCAAATGACTTCAGCAGAATAGGATAAGCCAAATAGAGTTGATTTTATTACATCATGTTTTCTTTGAAAAAGGAGAGGTTAGGAAATGAGGCGCCCTGTGACCATCCTGGATGTTTCCGAGCCGAGACAACAGAAGACCCCAGAGATTGGAAAACGAGTATGTGCCTGGTCCCATCCTGGTAGGGGTAAGGCACATCTAGTGCCCAGAGTAGAATGGTGAGGCCCCCAAGCAGCCAGAAGTCCTGAATATGCCTCCATTCCATCAAAGTCACCCTAAGAACCTCCTCTAACGAGCTGTCAGATGCCCATCTCCAGAGGGAGGGAAACAGGGACTAACAAATCATAAAAGGCTGGGCGCATGGGCCCGTTTGTCCGGAGCAGTTTGCTTACATTTTAAGATAACTATCATTGTTGTCAGGTGCGAAGCCCACCTTTTGACCACAAAAAGGAAAAGCACGAAGGGCGGGGCCCCAGACGGCCCATTCCGGGCACCCCCCAAACTCCTCGTCCTCCCATCCTCCAGTTGGCAGCCACAGTGTACCGGCAGTTCTGAGGGGCCGCCCCTTTGGGCCTTCCAAGGACCCACCCAGCGAGGACTCTGTAAAGCGCAGAAGGCGGCGCTGCAGAAAACAAAAATGTGGACTCTCCAGGAGGCGCAGTTACAAAACGCTAGTCCCAACCAGGTTCCTCCAGTTCCCGAGAGACCGTCAGCCCCGGCCCCGCAGCCACTGCGCCCTCCTGTCCCCATAGTCTTCTGGCTCCAGCAGGACCACATGTCCTCCTCACCTGATGGCCTGAAGACAAAAGAAAGCCGAACTTCGGACCCACGCGGCTCCACACACAGTGCGAGGTTAGACTTCCCACCAGGGACCCTGCGGTGATAAGCTGTGGGTCAGGCCACGCCCCAGCCATCTCTGATTGGCTGATGGATCCTAGGCCCGCCCCTTCGCCCCTACCCCCTGCTTTGTCTTGTAGGCTTGAGCCCTTGGTCTCACCTCTTACTCAAGACCTCTCCCCTGCCTCAGTATCTTGATGACATCATAACGTAGCCGCCTCCACAGACTCCGTCCAAGCCCTCTCTGGTTAGGGGAGGGATAGTCGGCCTGCCTCTCTGGTCTCTCTCTCACTATTCTTGTGCTGAGGATCCACCTCTCTTCTTCCCAAGTTCACTTCTCCAAGATAATTGGAGCCTCTACAATAAGCAAACACTTCTTGCCCAGTTAGCTTCCAACGTGCAGAACTGGCTTTTTATAGCCAGAGAGCCTAAGTACACTGTGATAACCACACAATGGTTTGGAAGCAACGCTCAGTGGCATCTGTTCTAATCCTTGCCAGGTCATGGAGGAGAGTTGCTCATTGAAAGGGTGGGCAGTTCAGAGTCATTCATCCCCACAGCTGAGTATTTCTGTTACAGTGGTGCTCTCCGATGTAAAAGTCACATTTTCAATTTTCTCAGCCATTGAACTGCCATGTTCCTCCTCACAGGAGGATCTACTGAACCTATCCATCTTTATCTCCCCAATCCTTAGCACTTTGCTTGGCCCACAGGAGACACTAGATAAATACCAATCTATAGATTGAGGTAATACATCTGTGATAGAGCAGAAATTTTGGACGGCAGCCCCACCCAGTGTCCATGTTGGGGGAGAAAAGTAAGGATCTAGCAGTTACTTGAAAGGACTAAATGTTCAAGGTCACTTTCTGGATCCTCACCCAGAACCTTAGAGTATTAAAGTAATAGGGAGATAGGACTATGTCTTTACCTCACACCCTATATTTTCCAAGTGGCTCATGTATGGTGGTACTACAATCATCAGCTAGCTACCACTCTTCCCACAAGGATTTCTCAAGCCCTCCCCACCTCTCTCCATTCATTCCCTTTTGTATGCTCTTGTGTTCATTGGAGAGTTTTGCATGTTTGTTGGAGAAACTTTTAAAGCAGAAAGCCACCCTCATTCAAATATTAATTGAGTACCTACAGTGTCCCAGGCATTAAATATAATAAACATCTATGTTTCTACCACTCAGATTTGAATACTGCTAACATTTGGGTGTATTTACTGTCTCTCTCTTTTTTTTAAGATTTTATTTATTCATGAGAAACACACAGAGAGGCAGAGACACAGGTGGAGGGAGAAGCAGGCTCCACCCAGGGAGCCCGAGTGGGACTCGATCCCGGGTCTCCAGGATCATGCCCCGGGCTGAATGCTGTGCTAAACCACTGAGCCACCCAGGCTGTCCTACTGTCTCTTTTCTTAAGAATAAAAACTGTAAAAAAAATTGAGGTTCCCTTGACCCTCACCACATGTCCATTCACCTTCCCACTTCCCTACGGGTAGTCCTATCCTGAATGTGAAGTGTAATTTCTAGATCATTTTTTATCATTACAGATTTATGTGGCCTCTATTCCTAGGAACTATATGGAGCATTGTATGGACCAGTGCTCTAGTATTATACTGAATTTCTACATTGCTTGGGGTAAACAGGAAATCCCAGGCACCCACTCACCCCTCTGTAGCCCAGACTTCAAAATCTATCTTGAATCTACCTTGAATCCATCAGAACTCATTTAATAATGATTTTATCCCCATTTGTGCTACTCACCAAAAGAACTCCAAGATCCCCACAACACCCTTCAACTCCTGCATTTTAATCTCCATAAGGCTGTGACCACATCCCCTCTTTAGTTCACTTCTCACACCCCTCTTCTACTCCTAAAACACAATGCACCCTCAGAAATTCCTCTATAACTACGATTTCTTCTCTGAATGTGCCCATCATTGTCTTCCCCTAACAGAAATCAATCTTTCCTGAGGATTCTATGTCCCCTGAAGCCCACTCAAGAGGAGCAGATGATTTTTCTTTCCCAACACCTTTATACTAGTCTGAAGGTCAAGTCTTTCTTGGTTGTCCTTCTCATTGCTGCCTTTAGCCGTTCCTCTCCCACATCCCTGAAAACATCTAGTTTTTGACAGCTTGTCACCAACTTGCCTTCATTTTTGTTGTCATCTACCAAACTTCACCCCCTCCCCAATTTCTCAAAAGTTTTAGCACCTGGAGCACAGTCACTCTCAATGGTAGTAGTCCCATCTCAATTCCCAGTGAGCTCAAGAATGATCATTCTGTCACACTGACGCCTTTAGTTCCTTGAACATTTCTCCTTTGTGACATTGTCCTTGACTCTATCTCAGCTACTCACTCACATGGCCATACCCTAGGCCTTGTCATAGCAATTTTAGCAACCCCTCTGTAATCTCAATGCCAAACGTCCCTCTCAATGACCATCACTTCCTCTTTTTCTAGCTCACTCCCTTTGGTATCCAGACCCCACTATCCTTCAACCTCACCAGAATCTCCAGTCCAGTGGCCTTACTGTATTTTCACCATCTCTTGCTCCCTTATTGTCTTCTCTCCCCTCCTTCTGTAGTTCAGATGTCATGCCTTGTTTTTATAATCACTGATTTACATATGCCCTCTACTCTCCTACCCCTCTCTCACTTTGTGTTACTTCCCTGGGAAAATCATAACTCTGGCTAAGTCCAAATACAATTCAAGAAGCCTAAACCCACACAGCTAAACCTAGTTGGAGGAAAATATACAACCATATGACTAATTTCAGTTTAAATGCATGACCACAAATGTTAATCAGACCCTGAATGCTACCAAGCAATCACTTTATAATTATTCTGTCCCTTATTTCCAGCACCACCTCAACATCCCAACTCTTCACATGCTTCTTATTTCACTAGAAAATGTAAGCCATAATTCCACAGAATCCTATCACCATATTGCTTCATTCACCAGTACCTGCATCTGTAAATATGGCCTTCCTGTTGATATGATATATGATTGTTATGGGCTGATTATATCCCCCCAAATCCATATGTTGAAGTCCTAAACCCTAGTACCTCAGAATGTGACTCAATTACCTCTTTTAAGAAGTAATTAGGGTGAAATGAGATCCTATGGGTAGACCCTAATCCAATATAGCTGGTATCTCTCTAAGGAGAGAATAGGACACAGATAACAGTGTTATCTGAAGACACAGTCCTGATAGCCAAGGAGAAAGCTCTCACTAGAAACCAAACCTGCAGTTATCTTGATCTCAGAGCTCTAGTTTCTGTAATTGTGAGAAAATTAATTTCTTTTAAAGAATTTTTTTTAATTTATTTATTTATGATAGTCACAGAGAGAGAGAGAGGCAGAGACAGAGGCAGAGGGAGAAGCAGGCTCCATGCACCGGGAACCCGACGTGGGATTCGATCCCGGATCTCCAGGATCGCGCCCTGGGCCAAAGGCAAGCGCGAAACCGCAGCGCCACCCAGGGATCCCAATTAATTTCTGTTGTTTAGGGGTGCCTGGGTGGCACAGTCAGTTGAGTGGCCAACTCTTGGTTTTGGCTCAGGTCATGATCTCAGGGTCCTGGGATTGAGCCCTGCATCAAGCTCCATGCTCAGTGCAGAGCCTGCTTGAGACTCTTTCTCCCTCTCACTCTGCCCCCTGCCTCTCTCTAAAATAAATAAAACATTTAAAAAATATTTTTAAAAATTAATTTCTGTTTAAACCACCCAGTCTATGGTCCTTTGGTTTTTTGTTTGTTTGTTTGTTTTGTTCTTTGTTTTGTTTTTTTTTTTTGGTCCTTTGTTTTGACAGCCCTAGCAAACTAATATAACATTTTTCAGATTCTCCTCTAAAGCCAACCCCTCTCTTTTCCCACTAGATTTCTTTCTTTCACAAGTCCACAATACCATTACCATATTTTTCCCTTTATCTCCAATATCATTAATATTGTGCTCTATACTAAGTCATTTCTATCAGGATACAGTCATGCAATTATTTATCTTTACACAATACACACATTTTCATCATTATATATGCATTTTTATATATTCATTCTCTTGACTCCACTCCCCCACCTATGACCCCATTTCTTTGCTCTCTTTTGATGTAAATCTCTTTACAGCATGATATACATTTCCATGTGCAATATTTGAATGCATCACCTGAACCAATGTTACTGGTCTAAAACTGCATTCCTCATTCTACCTACCTCAATCGGGTATCAAGAGGGAGCCCCAGTTGACCATCCTTTCCTAGCCCACTACCCTCTCTGCCTGCTCTCCACCTCACTCACTCTGTCCCAGCTATTGCTTCTCTACCGTTCCTCAAACTAGCCACATTCACTGTTGCCTGGGGCATTTTCAATGTCTGTTCCATCTGTCAGGAATGTTCTTACCACAGATATCCACTTAGACTACTCCATCACTCATTTGTAATAGCTGTATCTATTTACTGTTACCAATTTTTCACCTGCTATTATCATTGGAACACATTCCAGTCAGGGATCCACCTCTATCAATCTACTGAAATTTATCTTGTCAAGGTCATGAATAATGTTCACATTGTTCAACCCAATGGTCAGTTCTTTTTTTTTTTTTTCCAATGGTCAGTTCTTAGTCCTTGTCTTGACCTATCAGCAGCACTTGGCACAGCTGGTGAGCCCCTCCTCCTTGGTTCACTGTCTTCACTTAGCTTCTAGAACCCCACACTCCCCTATTCTCCTTTAATCTCACTGGCTGCTTCTTCTCAGTCTCCTTTACTTGCTTCCCCTCTTCTCCAAGACCTCTTAATATGAGAGTGCCTCCAGGCAAGGTCTCAATTCCTATTCTTTCCAACCTACTCACACTCCCTTGGTGGTCTCTTCCAGTCCAATGTCTGTAGATCCATTTCTATGCTGACAACCCCCAAATTCATGTCTGCAGACCAGGTCTGTATCCCAAACTACAGTCTAGTATATTCAACTACCTACTTAGCACCTCCACACAGATGTCTAACAGACATCTCAAACTCAAAATGTCCACTACAGGGGTGCCTGGTGGTTCAGTCAGTTAGGCATCTGACTCTTGATCTCAACTCAGGCCTTAATCTCACAGTGGTGAGTTCAAGCCCAGTGTGGAGCCTACATTAAAAAAATGTCCCAGGCTGAATTCCTAATCTTTTTATCCTATAGCCTTCTCTATCTCAATTGATGGCAATTCCATCAGCCCTTCTGCTCAGGCCAGAAATCTTGAAATCATTTCAATTCCTCTCTTTCTCTCCAACTACACATCCAATACATCAGGAAGGGGGAGGAGGGGCAAGATGGCTGAAGAGTAGGGTCCCTAAATCACCTGTCTCCACCAAATTACCTAGATAACCTTCAAATCATCCTGAAAATCTACGAAGCCTGAGATTTAAAGAGAGACCAGCAGGAATGCTACAGTGAGAAGAGTTCGTGCTTCTATCAAGGTAGGAAGACGGGGGAAAAAAGAATTAAAGAAACAAAAGGCATCCAAGGGGTGGGGCCCCGCGAGGAGCCGGGCTAAGGCTGGGGCGAGTGTCCCCAGGACAGGAAAGCCCCGTCCCGGAGAAGCAGGAGCTTCACCAATCTTCCCGGGCGGAAAGGCACCCGCAGGGAGTTAGAGCAGGACCCCAGGAGGGCGGGGATGCCCTCAGGCTCCCTGGGACACTAACAGACACCTGCGCGCCCAGGAGAGTGCCCCATATCCCGCGGCCGAGCTCCCTAAAAGACTGCAGCCCGCACGGCTGGACCCGGAGCAACTCGGAGGGGCTCGGGCGGCGGCTCTGCGCGAAGGTGGCTGCGCGGCCGGGAGCAGCTCGGGGGCGGCTCCGGCAGAGGAAGAGGCTCCATGCGGAGGGGGCTGCGCGGCCAGGAGCGCGAATCCAACAGCGCAGGCTCCGGAGCCCAGGGCGCCGGGACACGGCCCAGGATCCGGCCTCCCCCCGGGACAGGCGGAGGCCGGTAGGGCCCAGGACAGCAAGGACGCTCCTGCCCCGAGCTGACCCGAGCTGAGCAGATCAGCGGCCCCGCCCCGGAGCCTCCAGGCCCTGCAGACGGAGAGCTCTGGAGTTCCTGCGGAGGCTGAATCCAGGCTTCCAGAGCTGCCGCCGCCACTGCGGTTGTTCCTCCTGGGCCCTCACGGGGTAAACAACCCCCACTGAGCCCTGCACCAGGCAGGGGACAGAGCAGCTCCCCCAAGTGCTAACACCTGAAAATCAGCACAGCAGGCCCCTCCCCCAGAAGACCAGCTAGACGGACCAGTTCCAGGGGAAGTCAAGGGACTTAAAGTCTACAGAATCAGAAGATACTCCCCCGTGTTTTTTTGTTTGTTTTTTTGCTTTTTGATTTCTGTTTGCTTCCCCCACCCTTTTTCCCTTTCTTTCTTTTTCTTTCTCTTTTTCTTATCTTTTTTCTTATTTTCTTCCTTTTTTCTTTTTTCTTTTTCTCTTTTCTTTCCTTCTTTCTCTCTCTTTTTCTCCTTTTCCCAATACAACTTGTTTTTGGCCATTCTGCACTGAGCAAAAGGACTAGAAGGAAAACCTCACCTCAATCCATCAGGAAGTCATTTTGGTTGTACTTCAGGATGCATCCAAAATCCAATCACTTCTCATTATCTCCATTGCTACACATAAGGTCTAATCCACCATCATATATCATCTGAATAGCAGCAATAGCCTTATAAAAAGTTTATTTGTTTTCATCCTCAATCCCCTATGGTGCATCTTAGCACAAAAATGAAGGTGATAATTTTAAAATATAAATCATATCATTGTACTTCTGTGCTGAAAATCCTGCAAAGGTACCCAATTCCACTCAGAGGGAGAGCCAAAGTCGTTACAAAAGCCCTACACTTTCTGGCTCTCCATTATATCTCTGATCTTTCCATCTGCTCACTTCATCATGTTACATCTGTGGTCTCCTTACTGTTCCTCAAACGAGCCAGGCTCATTGTTGCAATAAGTCCTTTGCAATATACCTCTGGAAGGAGTACTCTTTTCCAAAGGGGTTAAAATTTCTCACCCCCTTCAAGGCTCAAATCTCTCCATTTCAATGAGGCCTACCTGAACTATCCTATTTAATACTGCAAACTGTCCATCCCTATTCTATCTGCCTTACTCTGCTCTGCATTCATCACCAACACACTATGTAACTTATTTACTTACTATGTTTATTGCTTTATTTCAGTCTTCCCCCATTGAAATGTAAAGTCCATAAAGGCAAAGATCTCTATTTCGCTCACTGATCCCAAGTAACTAGAATTGTGCACAAAATGGAGATTTACTAGATGAATTATTTGCTGTTTTTTCTCCTTTCCTGCCATGCTCCAAGAAACTGTTCACAACCTGAGATGATTAAAATATTTACTCATTTTCTTTTAGTTCTTTTTTGTTTTTATTATTTATATTTAAATATTTGATCCTTCTGGGGCACCTGGCTGGCTTGGTTTGATGAGCATGTGGTTCTTGATCTTGATCTTTTCACCTGCTATTGGGTCATTAGTTCAAGCCCTAAGTTAGGTGTACTAAATATTATTACTAAAATAATATTTTTTACAAGTTAAAAAATTGATTATTCTAGAATTTACACTACAAGTTGTTATATAAAAATCAGCTTGGAGCACCTTGGGTGCCTTGGGTGCCTCAATCAGTTAAGCATCTGACTCTTGATTTCAGCTGATCCCAGGGTCATGAGATCGAGCCCTATGACAAGCTCTGTGCTAAGCAGAGAGTCTGCTTGAGATTCTCTCTCTCCCTCTCCCCTGCCCCTCGCCCTTGATGCTCTCCCTCTCTAAAATAAATAAATCAATCTTTTTAAAAAATCAGCATTTATTTAATAGTTTTTTCTATTTTCTGGTGATTTTTGCATCACAATAAATTATATCACACTGTGTATAATCTTCTACAACTCACTCTTTTCACTCAATATTATGATAGTTTAAACTTACCCATGGTTATACTGTAAGATATATACAACCATTTTAACTGATATATAATATTCCATTTAATGAATATCCTATAGTTTATTTATATATTGACATTTTTGTGTACACTTAAGTTGTTTCCCTTTTTTCTATACAATCAATGCTGCAATTGGTATTATTGCTATAGCTTCCTATTATTTCTAAAGACGCATCTCCTGGAAGTGAAATTGCTAAATGACAGAATATGTGCATCTTCAACCTGGCTACATTGCCAAATAGCTTGCTACAGTAATTGAACTAATCTACATGCATATCTGCAATGTAGAAGAGTTCCCACTTGCCCCACATTCTTGCAAATAAGTATTTCCTGATTTCTTTTTACCCATCTAATGGGTGAAAATGAGCATTTCCCTGGTTCTTGAATGCATTTTCCAGATTATTTCATGAGGTTAGCATGTTTTTATAGGGTTTCTGGGCATACATATTTCCTCATATGAATTGCCTTCTGATATCCTTTACCCATTTTTCTTGTGTCTGTCTTTTAGTATTGCTTCTTATGGGTGCTTTACATATTCTATAGCCTAAATATTGGTCTATAGTGTATCTTGCAAAATTTTTTCTGCATTCATATTTTGTTGGTTTACAACAAGTGTGTGTAAATGGAATAAGCCTATTTGAGGAAAAAATGACTTTTGGTACTCATGCAACTGGTGGGGGAACCATGTGTATGTAAGAAAGTATACTATTAGTCAGGTTTTCAAAACATTTTATCTAAGTATAATATGCATACAGAAAAAATGGATATATATACTTAAGATATACCTCTTCATGGATATTCACAAAATGAAGACACCCATATAAACAGCCTTCAGATCAAGACACAGAACATGACCAGCCCCTAGAAGCCTCTCTTGTGTCCCCTTTCAGTGACTATGCCCAAGGATGGTAACCACTCTCCTGACAGTTTTGCCTCTTTTGTATTTTAAGTACATGAAATCATTCTGCATATACTTCTGTGTGTCTGGCTTCTTTTGCTCAATATTAGTTTTGTGAGATTCATCTACGTTGTCATGTGTATTTGTAGTTAGTTTGTTCTCTTTTATGTGCTATATTTCAATATAACACTTTGTTAATGCTAATATTGATGCACATTTGGGTTTTTATAACAGTTTTAGAACAATTATTATAAATAGTGGGTTATTATAAATAGTGCTGTTACAAGCATACTCACCCATGCCTTTTAATAAACATACATATGCAATTTTCTTGAGCATATATCTAGATGCGGAGTTTCTGGTCATAGAACATGCATATGTTCACCTTTAATAGATATAGCCAACTAATTTTCAAAAAAATATATACCAATTGTTGCTTGTCTTTTGACTATAACTTTGTTTATGTCTTTTATTACACAATTTTTATGAAACCAAATATGTCAACCTTTTTCTTCAAAAGTTGTCTTGCTCAGGAAACTCTTCTCTGCTATGAGGACATATGATTTTTGCCTATATTTTTAATTGACTTTAAATTTTTGGTTGTATATTTTAGATTTTTTTTATACATCTAGACTTTGTTTTGTGTAAGGCATGGATCTAGATTTTTCCCATAAGGGACACCAATTGTCAATCATATCTATTAAATTATCCATCCTTTCTTCACCCCTTTGCAATATCACATCTTTCATATACCAATTTCTTATATCTGCCTTTTCCAAATTTATACTCAATTTGTCAAGTCTGACAAAAAAATGAGCCTTTTAATTTTGATTGGAATATTATCGGATTTATGGATTAATTTGAGAAGAATTGCTAATTTCCTGACATTAAGTCTTCCCATGCACGAATGTGGTATTGTTGAGAGAGACAATCCATCATGAGCCCCGAGCATCCCTACATGTTCTTGCTGAATATACAAAAAATGCAAGTCCTTGAACTCTTTATCTGAGTTGCTTGCTGTAAACAATCTTGACGGATGAGGAAACATCTCTCCACAAACAAAGAGAAGGCTTGCTTTTCCTTTGTACAAAAGCAAACTCATTTTTCCTCTCCTGTAATGCAATTCATTATATGTACAGTGATCCATCATGGCTCCTGTACGAGTCCCTCATGGGACTTGGAGGATATTGGGAACAGGCACAAACTAGCATGAAGCTCTGACTACTGCTTTTGCTGTGAGTAATAGACATCCTTCATTTCTCACCCAAGATTCTCATGTCTTATGTCAGAATTCATAAAACTATGACAAGTTCATGTGTTAGCTTGATCCTGTGTAGTTCTTAACAAACATATTTCTCTACCTTCAGATATTTCAAAAGTTTTGCTTTAGTGTAATTTTACACTTTTATGCATAATGGCTTGTCCATCTTTGTTAGTTATCTTCCTAGCTGCCTTATAGATTTGGGGACTACTGTGAATGGACTTTTTTTCTATTGAATTTCCCAGTTGATTTTGAATTCTACATCCTTGTTACATGTCACTAGTGTAGTTACTCAAATGTGTTGTTTCCCTCAATAGACTGTTGACTTCTCTTAAGGGCAGAAACTATGCCTTATTCATGTGTATATTCTTCCAGTGAAACATTTAATTCAATTAACATTTATTGAATATCTACTATCCATTAGTTGCTAAATAAGAAATGAGAGGCATATAATGGTAAATTAAATAGGGTGCCTGCTCTAAAGGAATTTACAAAATGTGAAGAGAGACACATCCACAAAATATTACCATTAAGAAAGTAATATTGGAGCAGCCCCAGTGGCTTAGCAGTTTAGCGCCACCTTCAGCCTGGGGCCTGATCCTGGAGACTCGGGATTGAGTCCCATGTCCGGCTCCCAGCATGGAGCCTGCTTCTCCCTTCCTCTTTCTCTCTCTCTCTCTGTGTCTCTAATAAATAAATAAAATCTTTAAAAGATATATTTTTATTTTTATTTATTTATTTTTTTAAAGATATGTTTTTTAAAAAAGAAAGTAATATCATGTATCACAGATATATAAACAAAGTACTATGGAGTAAGGGGCAATTCATTGTGATTTGGAGGATTCTGGAAGTTCTCTTACAATAAGTAGTGTTTGAGTTGGGCCTCAAAATATAATTAGGATCAAAACTGGTACAAATGGAAAACAGGGAAAAGGAGATGACTTCTCATACCATGCCTGGCATTCAAGGCCTTACGCAATTCAGCTCCAAGCTACCTTTCTAAACTCAGCTGTTAAGTTCTTCAAAAATTAAAAATTAGCCTCTCATCCATTAACCATCTTCCAGATTCATATTGTTTGAGTTTCCACCATGTTGCTTTGCATTATAGCACAATGATTATAAGTGAAAGATCTAGAATCAGACAAATTTGGATTCTGACCCAGGGACTACAGCTTACTGGCTATGATATTTGGGACAAATGAAAATTAGTCATGGTACTTATCTCATAGGACTGAGTTATAAGTGAGATAATTTTTGTAAAGCTTTGGTATAGTAGCTGGCATAGAGCATGCACTCAGTAAACATTAACTATTATGAGTGCTACCTCTACTTTAACCATCTCCCTGGAATTAATTCTCAAGTCAATTAAAACACACTTATTACATACCCACCATGTGTAATAGGTAGTATTAGGTATCATGAAGAAAACAAAGATGAATAAGACCCTATCTCTGCCCCCATTGACCTGTCAAGTAGAAGATATAAAACAGGTACACAAAAAAATCATGAGGCAAGCCAAATGAAAAGTCTTGGATTATCACTCTGGCCTTCTATAGCATTAAGAAGGTGGGCCACATGATCACCAAGACTATTTCCAAGTCTAATATTACGATTCTGTGACTTCTATGATTGTAAGTGATACACCAAGGTTACTAAATACCAGGGAAAAGTGAAAAGGAGATTAAACAAAATTCTACTTGGAAGAGTCGAGGGTACCTGCATAGAGGAAATGACATTGAGTTGTGTCATGGTATATGGGTATCACTTGGTGAATGAAGAAATGAGGCAGTGGAATTCCAGGCAGAGGGTAAATAAGAACAAAGGTAAGTATAGGGCATACACAGGGAATTCTCAGCAGTCTTGTGTGGTTAGAACATCAGGATTTATAATGTTTAAGTTGGGAGAAATAAAGTGGAAACTGATGTCAGATCATGGAGAACCTGGAATGTCATGTTAAGTGGTTTGGATTTTATCCTATAAGTTGTTCACATTGGAAGGTGATAAGGAGTCCTGTTAAAAAGAGTTGTGGCAGTTGTTTAGGTATAAAATAATGAAGACTTAAGCAAGGCCTGTGGGTCTAACAGTAGAAAAAAAAAGTATATAGATCTTTTGGCTTTTCTATATACTATTATGTATTGTTGAATAATTTTTAATCAAACATTTCTTGAGGGCAGGGACCATTCATTCATTCCACAAACATTTATTGAGCATCTACTATGTGTAAGACACTCTTCTGGGCACTGAAAATACAGTGGTGAATAAGAGGATCAAGATCCTCATGTCTGACATTTCAATTAGCATAATACCCTGTAGGTCTATCCATCTTGTTACAAATAGCAAGATTTTAATATTCTATGGCTGAATAATTTTCCATTGTACATATACCACATCTTCTTTTCCATTCACCTATCAACACATACTTAGATTGTTTCCATAGCTATTGTAAATAATGCTGCTGTTAACATATATTAGGACTCTTGGTGCTGAAAGTATCAAAAAATGATGATACTACTGGAAGTGGAAACACTAAGGACAGGTTGGTAGAGGAAATAGCGAGTTGATCTTTGACATATTAACTTTGGGATGCCAATAAGATAGCTCTAGAAATGTCAAGTAGGCACTTGCAAATGGATGTCTTGAGCTTTTTTGTGTGTGTGTGTGTGTGCTCGATCCCACAGTTCTTCTCAATTAACATAATAATTTGCTTTAGGTGTACTGTTTATTTATTTTATTTATTCATTCACGAGAGACACAGTGAGAAAGAGGCAGAGACACAGACAGAGAGAGAAGCAGGCTCCATGCAGGGAGCCCAATGTGGGACTCATCCCAGGACTCCAGAATCACGCCCTGGGCGGAAGGCAAACGCTCAACCGCTGAGCCACCCAGGTCCTCCTTTTTTAAAAAAATATTTTTTGAAAACTTAATAAAGTATTGGCATCTGTATAGATAATGGCATATTATATTAATTGGTATATACCATATTAAGAATGTCAACATGAGGGATCAACACATAGAAGCTATTACTACAAGATATGTAGCCTCTTTTAAAACAAAACAGAAAAAAAATAAAACAAAAGAGTATTACCTGTAAGAAACTCATTATAATCCCATTCCTGAGAATTCTCTTTACTGTTAGCAATTCTTTAAAACTTCAGCAACTAATAAAAATCCAACGTGGGCCAGCAGGGAGGTTCGGTCAGTTGGGCTTCTGCCTTTGGCTCAGGTCATGATCCCGGGGTCCTGGAATCGAACCCCACATTGGGCTCCCTGCTCAACAGGGAGCCTGCTTCTCCCTCTCCCTCTGGCTGCCACTTGCCATGCTTGTGTGCTCTCTCTGTCAAATGAATAGATAAAATCTTTTTTAAAAAATCCAACAAAAGATATGCTAGACACTATGAAAACTGTGAAACTTTGAGAAACATTAGAATTGGAATATCAACCATAATTTTTGCTTGCATTAAAACTCAACAGTTACTTTTGATAAAATTAAAATCTCAATGATAATTTTATAGAAAATAAAATCTAAGCATCTATCTTGTAGATATTGATAAGAACTGTTAAGAAACTCTTAAAGAATAAGCAGGAGGTAGGAAGACTTTCCCTAGCAGGTATCAAGACTTATTACAAAACTACAATAATTAAAGCAATGTAATATTTGCATAGGATTAGAAAAAATAGATCAACGGATTAGAATAGCGAGGTCTCAAATAGTACTAAGAGTATATGAACACTTGATATTTCACAGAGTTGGCACTGTGAATGAGTGAGGAAGGGAGAGATTTTTCAACAAATGATAATTGGGGCAATAAGGAAAAATAAAATTGGGCCTATATTCTTACACCCTGCACAAAAAATAATTCCATGTATATTAAAAAACCTAAGTGCAAAGGCAAGAATTTAGAAATTTTCAATGTTAATATAGAGAAAATATATTCATATTCATATCAGAATATCTTCTGTTGGGGATAGAGAATGATTTCTTTGAAAAGACACAAAAAAGCACTATATATTAAAAAAATGGTTGATAACTTTGACTATACTATAATTAAGAACCCCTTCTTATTGCAAGAAACCATCAAGAAAGTTATCAAAACATAGAGGTAAAGTGGGGAAAGATATGTGCAACACATATAAAGAACAAAGGACTAAAGTAAAGATCTATAAATCACTCCTATAAATTAATTTTAAAAAGACACACTACCCAATAGAAAAAAATTGGCAAATGTCTTGAACAGATGATTCACAAAATAATAACCCTAATGTCCAATAGGCATATGAAAAGATACACAACATCATTAATAATCAGGAGAGATAAATTATGAGAGGCCGTTTTATACTTAACAGATCGGTAAAAAGTAAGTTTTATTTTTTTAATTAAAATTTGATAATACCCAATGTTGGTCAGCAGGGGGAGCAATAGGAAATCGTAAATATGGCTGGTAAGGGTGTAAACTGGTACACGCCATTAGGAAAAATGAGGCACAATCCACCAACGTTGAAGGTGACCATACTCTATAAACCAGCAATTCCATTCTTAGGTAAATATCCTGGAGATGCTTGTGTTTATGTATACTACCAAGAGTATTCATGGTAGCACTGTTTTTCAACAGTCAAAAACTAGAAACAATCAGAATGCCCCTCAAAGTTATCATGGATAAGTTGTGGTATATTCACACAATGGTACATACAACAATAAAAATGAAGTAAACGAACAATAAGATATCACTACACACCTATTAGAATGACTAAAATTCAAAACACTGATAATACCAAATGTAGATGAGGATGTGGAGCAGCAGGAGCAATCTTTTTTTTTTAAGGAGCTCTCATTTATTTCTAGTAAGAATGCAAAATGGTACAGCCACTTTGGAAGACAGTTTGACAATTTCTTATAATATTAAAGATATGCTTACATAAAATCCAGCAGTTGTTTTTCTTGGTATTTATCAAAAGGAGATGAAATCTTATGTTCACACAAAAACCCACATGTGGATGTCTATAACAGTTTTATTCATAGCTTTCAAAACTTGGAAGCAACCTAGGTGTACTTCAGTAGATTAATAGATAAGTATACTGACATATCCAGACAATGGAATATTATTCAGCATTAAAAAGAAGTGAACTGTCAAGTCACAAAAACACATGGAGGAAACTTACATGAACATTACTAAGTGAAAGAAGTCAGTCTAGACAATCCCCAAGATGGTGGAGTCCTCTCCACCATCCACCTAGGGTCCTCTTGTGCCATAAAATCAACTAGATAACTATCAAATTATCCTAAATACCCCAGAAATCAGTCTGAAGACTGAACAAATTCCACAACTAAAGGAATAGAAGAGGCCACATCAAAGAAGGTAGGAAGTGCTAAGAAATGGTTTAAGGGAGAAATGGATCATGGTTGCTACAGAGGGGAAGGAGCCATGGTTGAGGAGAAGGGCTAGAGAGGAGCACACAGGAAAACACACAAGGAGAACATTTTCTCAAAGCTATTGGCTTGGAAAATGAGAGGGGCTGAATTTCGTGTGTTCTTGCAAATAGTCAGGTTTAAAGCCTGGAATTTTAAAGGTCAGTAGGTTTGGCTGGAATAGAACTAGGGTTAGGCATTGCCCAACCTGGAGACAAACAACCTGGGAGTAGACAGTGTGGAAACAGTTATCTGGATGGGGCGCACAGTGGGGAGGTTATTCACTAATCTTGGAAAGAATCCCTAGGAGGCAGGATTCACAGAGCTACCTTTCTAGGGACAGGGAAGCTGGCCAGTGTCATTTCCCTCCCTTGCCCTTCAACATAAACAAAGACCCACCCATGGGAGACAGTGCAACATGGGCTGACTGCCTAACTTGCTAGCACCAAACCCCATCCTTCTGTGGTCTAACAGGATTGCCCTTCTCTCTCTTTTTTTTTTTTTTAGGATTGCCCTTCTCAATTAAGCTTGACTCAGTGCCAGTGCAGTGGGTTCCTCCCCCAGAAGACCAGCACAAACCCCTGCTACACCATGTCTCCCAACCAGAAAGTAGTACAGGGCCTCAGTTCTGGTGCAGTTGGTGTCAGGTCTCATTTCACAAGTAGACCAGAGCATACCTAGTTAAAATTTGCCACCTTCAGGCCAAGGAGCAAATACTGCCCACAGCAGGCAAAAAGAGCCTCTACAGATGACTGGCCTGAAGGATAGAGCAACCATAACGCAACAGCAGAGTCCATAAAACACACACCAGAGACATTCACTGAAGCTCCAGGCCCTGGGCACTACATGACTTCTTCATGAAGCCATTATTTTCAGGAGCAGAAGATATAACTGGTTTTTCTAACACAGAAAAGAAGGTAGAAACTTAGGCAAAATATCAAGACAAAGGAATTTACCCCAAGTGAAAGAATAAGATAAGTTCATGGCCAGAGGTCTGATCAAAACAGATACAAGTAACATGTCAGAGAGAACTTAAAGCAACAATCATAGGGGCTCACTGGGCTTGAGAAAAGAATAGAAGACATCAGTGAGACCCTTACCACTGAGATAAGAGTAAAAAAAAAAGTAAAAAAGATAAGAGTTAAAAAAAAAGAAACACGCTTGATGCAATGAATAGCAGGCTGGAAAAAGCAGAAGAATGAATTAGTGACCTAGAAGACAAAATAATGGAAAATAATGAAGCTGAACAAAAGAGAGAAAGAATTATGCAACAAGAGAATACACTTTGGGAACTCAGTGAGTCCATCAAACATAATAACATTTATATTGTAGGAGTCGCAGAAGAAGAAGAGAGGGTAAAGAGGGCAGAACATTTATTTCAATAAATAATAGCAGAAAACTTCCCTAATATGGGGAAGGAAATGGACATTCCAGATCCAGGAGGCAGAGGACTCCCAACAAAATCAACAAAAGCTGGCCAATACCAAGACATATTGTAATTAAATTTGCAAAATATAGTGATAAAGAAAAAAATTTAAAAGCAGCAAGACAAAAGAAGTCCTTAACTTACAAGGGAAAATCCATAAGGCTACCTGGAGATTTCCCAACAGAACCTTGGCAAGCCAGAAGGAACTGGCATGATATATTCAAAGTGCTGAATGGGAAAAATCTGCAACCAAGAATATTCTATCCAGCAAGGCTATCATTCAGAATAGAAGGAGAGATAAAGAGTTTCCCAGACTCCTTTAGAAAAACTAAAGGAGTTTACGACCACTAAACTAGCCCTGCAAGTAATATTAAAGGGAACTCTGAGTGGAAAGGAGAGACCAAAAGTGACAAAGACAAGAAAAGATTAGAGAAAATCTCCAGAAACAATTAAAAAACAAGTAATAAAATAATTATATATCTAACAATAATTACTCTGAATGTAAATGGACTAAATGCTCCAATCAAAAGACACACGGTGTCAGAATGGTTAAAAAAACAAGACCCCTATCTATATTTTAGACCTAAGACACTGCAGATTGAAAATGAAGGGGTGGAGAAACATTTATCACACAAATGGATGTCAGAAGAAAGCCAGAGTATCAATACTTCCATCAGACAAACTAGACTTTTTTGTTCTTGTATTGTTTTTATCCTGCTTTAGTATCAGGGTAATACTGGCCTCATGGAATGATTTTGTATGTGTTCCTTCTATTTCATTATTTTTAAGATTTTGATAAAGATTGTCATTAATCTTTTTTTTAATGTTTGGTAGAATTCACCAATGAAACCATGTGGTCCTGGGCTTTTCTGTGTTGGGAGACTTTTGATTCCTAATTCAATTTTCACTCTTATTATTCATTTAAGGAGATTTCCTATTTCTTGGATTCAAGATTCATGATTCAATCTTGGTATCTTGTGCTTTTTAAAGAATTATTTGGTTTTTTTCCTAAGTTATCTGGATTATTAGTATATAATTGTTCATAGTAACCTATTGTCACACTGTATTTCTGTGGTTATCTGTTGCATTGCTTTCCATTTCTCATTTTGGGTTTTGAGTCTTCTTTTTTTTTTCTTACTAAATGTAACTAAACTATTGCCAAGTTTGTTTTGTTTGTTTTCTTGGAAAAACTGGTCATTACATTCAATATTATGTTATTGTTTATTCTGGTCTCTATTTTATTTTTGATTTTTCTTTGTTATTTCCTTCCTCTACTAAATTTCTGCTAAGATTTTTCTTTTTCTATTTACTTGTGGTGTCATTTAAGTTGTTTATTTGAACCTTTTCTCTTAATACATGCATTTATAGCACAAATTTCACTCTAACTTCTGCTTTTGCTGCATCCCATAGGTTTTGGAATATTATATTTTCTTTTTCTTTTGTTTTGAGATACATTTTGATTTGCCATTTAATTTTTTATTTGGCCCATTGTGCAGTAATGTGTTTTTTAATATTTACATATTAAATATAATATTTTTTAAAGGAAGTCAATCTTAAGCTACATATTGTATGATTTCAACTATGTGACATTCTGGAAAAGGCAAAGCTATAGAGATAGTAAAAAGATCAGTGGTTGCCAGAAGTTGGTGGATGTGGAGGGAGAGTAGGTGAATCACAGAAGATTTTAGGGACAGTGAAACTACTCTGTATGATACTATAATGGTCAGTATATGTCATTATACATTTGTCCAAACCCATAGAAAATACAACAATAAGTATGAATCCTAAGGTAAACTATGGACTTTGGGTGATAATGATGTATCAGTGTAGGTTCATCAATTGTAACAAATGTACCACTCTTCTGTGAGATGTTGATAATAGCAGAGGCTATATATGTTTGGGAGCAGGGAGTATATTAGAACTCTCTGTGCCTTCCTCTCAAATTTGTTGAAAATCTAAAACTGCTCTAAGAAACAAAGACTTTTTAAAGTAAATGTATCACAATTTTTAAAGAAGAAATAACTTTACAACTACAGATAACAACATGGATGAATATTATAGATAATACGGAGTGAAAGAAAATAGTCATAATTCCAAATATATAAGTTATATTAAGTTCAAATATCTGTGAAACAAAGCTGCATTTAGAAAATCTGATATAGACGATAAAACTATAAAGAAAAGCAAAGAAATGATATAACAATAGTCAAGGATTACCTCTAGGTTGGGGAGAGGAATGTCATCATTGGGGGGCCTGGAGGCAGGAAAAATGAGGGTGTTATCAAGATGTTCTATTTCTTGTCTTAGGTGGTCATTACATGGGTGATTATAAATGTTCTTTTAACTGGAAAGTCTCTTCTGAATGCTTCTCTTTTCTAAATGAAATGAAAAGCAAGGTCACCAACAGGGATTGAGAATGGGTGAGGAAGTGTTGAAGATTTTTGGAAAGGAAAGATGGTATGAAAGAAACAGAGAAGTTGGAGAATATAGGGAAATAGAATATTTTTAATTTATTCATTTATGAAAATTTTTCTTTCACCTTTTTCCTGATTTATTATGCTGCTTTTTCTCTCATATGGAACATTATTTTATTAGCTTGAATATACTATATGCAGTTGTTTAAAAAATGTAGATTACAATACTATTTAATGTTTAAAAATAAATTTTAAGAGCAAAATTAAGTCAATATATCACATAATAATAATAGTAATAATAGTAATACATTAATCATTTCACCTTGAGCTTTAGACTGATGTAGTTTATATTTAAGACAAAAATACCCAGAGCTCATATGGAGATATTTACTCTTTTCTTTCAACTTTTTATACTAACTTTAGCATTAAATTCTACGTTTTGTAAGCTTAAACAGATGTAGGTATTTATTAACTCCTTATTTTATTGATCTCAAATCCAAAAGTTATATTTAAATGATAGAGAATATAACCACATTAACATCACAAAAATAAATATTGATATTTAAAATTACTAGAAAATTATTACACTCAAACTTTACTCAAGACTTAAATGGAAAAACTTGATAAGTCTATGTAATTTTGGTGAGGTTCTTACATGAAGTGATTTGTAAAAATCAGCTATTTGAATTATAACATTCTTTACTTGTAAATTCATGTTAATATTATAATTGCATACCTTCAGGTATTAACATACATAATGTAAACCTAAAGTTTCTATAAGGGTGGGATGCCTGAGTGGCTCAGTGGTTGGCGTTTGCTCAGGGCATGATCCTGGAGTCCTGGGATTGAGTCCCACATCAGACTCCCTGCATGGAGCCTGCTTCTCCTTCCTCTGGCTATGTCTCTGCATCTCTGTGTGTGTGTCTCTTGTGAAAAAATAAATAAAATGTTTAAAAAATAAATAAAAAATAAAATTTCTATAAGGGCAAATATAGTAAGTTTAAACAATTACCACCAATATAGATTTAAAATAGGTCATGAATTTTCATTTTCTAATATTCAATAGGTCTTCCTCAACTTAACATGGGGTTATATCCTGATCAACCCATCATAAGCTAAAAATACCTTATGTCAAAAATGCATTTAATATACCTATATTATATTATATTTGGTAGTTTAACCAAACATTATAGCTTAATTTAGCCTACCTTAAACACTCACACTTACATTAGCTTATGGCTGGGCAAAATCATCTAACACAAAGCCTATTTCATAATAGAATGTTGAATTTCTCATGTAATTTGTTGAATACTGTACTGAAAGTGAAAAACGTAATGGTTGTGTGAGTACAGAATGGTTGTCAGTGTATTGATTGTTTACCCTCGTGATCATGTGGCTGACTGGGAGCCTCTGCTCTTTGCTGCTGCCCCCCTAGTGAGAGTATCTACCACATTATCTCTAGCCCCGGAAAAGATCAACATTCAAAAATCAAAGTGCAGTTTCTACTGAATACCTATTGCTTTCACACCATCGTTAAAGTCAAATAATCCAGGATCCCTGGGTGGCGCAGCGGTTTGGCGCCTGCCTTTGGCCCGGGGCGCCATCCTGGAGACCCGGGATCGAATCCCACGTCAGGCTCTCGGTGCATGGAGCCTGCTTCTCCCTCTGCCTGTGTCTCTGCCTCTCTCTCTCTGTGACTATCATAAAAAAAAAAGTCAAATAATCCTAAAACGAGCCACAGTTAATTTGGGGACCATCTATATAGTAACTGTGCCATTGTCATAGAGATAAAACATAATCTTTGAAAAGTAATTTGAATCTACAAATATTGAATCTAGAAATATTAAAATTGTAATTCCTTGGTAGTTCCTAGAAAAATATTGTGTGTGTGTAGCTACAGAATGAGTGCTCAATAAAGCAAATAGGCTAAAATGTTAACAGGTGAATTTGGGTAAAGAGTATATGTGCTCTTTATACTTGACTTATGCTGGCAACTTTTCTAGAAGTTTGAAATTATTTCTAAATTATAAGTTAAAATGAAGAAAGGGATATGGGCTGATACAGCAACATAAATGGAAATCCACAGCATAGTTGGAAATCAATGAATGCATGTCTTGGATTAAAATGTGGGGGGAGTATGGTAGTTTATCCCCTTTTCAGCTTAAAAATCACAGCTATAAACTAAGTTATGAATTTTTGTAAATATTTTCTTCCTTATGAGTGTTAGCCTTAAATAGAACTAGCTACTGTTATATTTTTCCTTTCCTTGTGCAGACCCTGTATTCCCTGTTCTTGAATCCACAGAGTACCATCCTACCCCATCCAAGTCTGCACAAGGATCAGACATGGGAACTCATCTGCAGCTATTCTGGACCAGCCATTCTCTTTTGACCTTGCAGGCAAACGCATTCTGATCTCATATTGCCTACTGCTGTGTCTTTAATTTCTGTGTTATTAAGTGAGGAATTCTCATTGCTAGGATCTATAATCAGGTCATTTTAAACAAATTCAGTCTGGTATGGAGATGTAAGTGGAGGTCATTATCATATCATATACAAGGGGGGAAACTGCAACATATATCATCTTAGAACTCTTCAAAATTCCAGAGTTGAAATGAATGGGACAGTTATGCAATGTGCTTGTTTGTGAAAATTTAGTTCCTGTGGTGTTGCTAATAGCAAACATGCCATCAATAACACAAACTCATCAAATTTTCCAGTTGAAAGTCATTTATTATTATTATTATTAGCAGCATCATTATCATTAGCACAAAACTAAATCCACTAATAAAAGAAAACAAAACCACACCCCAAAGGCATGTGTCTTGCTGACAACAAATCAATAACATTATTTTCATGTACAAGGGACAGCACCCTGAGGATAGAGACCGTATCACAGCTTGATAATCAATTCAATAATTCAGCCAACATTATTGAGCACCTAGACACAAGGGGAGATTTTAAAATGCATACAAGAATCCCTGCTTTCAAGGAGTTTTACAGTCTAGTAGGAGGTATTGAAAAACACCAATAAGAACACAGGGCCACATGAAATCAGTGACATAATGGAATCAGTGCCAAGTATGAAGTGTTCTTGAAAGGGGCATCACAAGATACTAACATCACATTCAGTTGTGGGAAATCAGAAGAGTCTCCATAGAGAAGGTGGCATCTGAGCTAGGCTTTGAGGAACTGCAAGGATTTTGGCAGACTGGCATGTGAGGAAGGGGCACTGTAGGTGGAGAAATAGTGTGGTCCGAAGCATGGCCATGCAAAAGTTCAAGGCATGTTTGGAGAGAGAATAGTCCAGTTTAGCTGGTTGAATGGGATCTATGTAAGTGGTAGTGGTGTGATAAAATGCTCTAAGTTATATCGGGATCGTATTTTTGAATGGCCCTGAATGGCGGGCTAAGATTTCTGATCTTTTTGTCACAGTAACCGCATTTATCCACAGCAATAAAATACACAATCATTTATGAAGAGATATGAACATTTCACGTGCAGATTTCTTAGGGAAACTCAAATGGTTTCTAGGCAATGTGATTGCCTTGCTATCAAAAATATCTTGGCAGATAACACCAAGCAATTGATAGTAAATTTTTCTCATGCAACTAAATCTCTTCCCTCAAAGTCTATTCTTTCCACTCATCCAGTGACATCTCTTCCCACTCCCATATCCGGGCCCATAAGTTCTTGTGACATCTGATCAGTTGAGGCAAGTCTAATTTAGGATTTGCAGCCACAACTGCCAGCCTGAATGAAACTAGAACCCACAGCCCTGAGAAGTGAGAGTAAGGGTGGTAGGGGTAGCAAACAGTATCATGAAAATGTAGCCATCTGAGAAGTTCTATGGAATTCATATCCTAAGAGTCAAGCTTAGTTCTTTGATATTGGAGTCCCTGGTCCTCCACTAAGTTTGGTCCAAAGGATAGCTGGAGGGATCCCAGAACTCAGTGCCTAACTAAGGTCATCTTTGAATGTTTCCTCTTATTGTCAAGGAATTCCTTTAAGGAATGACATTTCATCTAGGTTACATGTTTTTTAAGGGCCTCCTAGGTCTGAGGCTATTGAATCTGTGGAGAGACTGGAGTGCCTTTCTTTCTGTTGGGCTTTGTCTGTGCCCAAAAGGCTGGTAGTTGGTAACTTCTCCCATGCACTGGCAGTTCAAAGATGCTAAAGAACGGTTGTATCAGGGAACCAAGCCAAAGACGTAAGCTATTTAGACTGACCTGGGAAAGCTTAAGATAACAAACTTGCCATGGCCACGCTTTCTGCAGCTCGTCAGTCTTTCAGCTCTTTCCTGGAACGAGACTTCCTCTGCAGGAAGTCATGGATAGCAGTGGTGAGGCCCCATGTCACGCTGGACCTTAGGATGACTAGGGAGCCTCCACGGTAGATCAGGAACACCTTTCGGCCCCGAGTGTCCCACACATCCTGGGCAGAGGCCCACAGGCTCGGCATGCTTTGCCAGCCAATATGGGACTGCATGTTGGCCACCAGCACAATCAGAGGATACAGAACTAGGCACGTGATTGTTCCATTGACACTCCCAGATACTAAGGCAGGAACCCAGTGGGGCAGGCCTTGCTCTGCCAAGCCATCCTGGATGGGGTCCTTGAAGGAAAAATACAGAGCACTCCCCAGGCTGTTCCTGAGAAGGACAGGCCAGAAACCACGATAGTAGCCCAGTGACAGCCGCCCCCAAAGCCCATAAGAGTTGAATTCCTTGAGAATGCTGAACGTGCTGGGGAAGCGGGCTTGCTTGCGACCATCTTGGAGCACATTCTGCACCCTTTCAAAGGGGCTCAAGGCCACAGCCTCCACCACACCAGACATAAGCCCTGCAGCCCAGCGGTGTCCCAGGGAGTGTGGCCCAACAGGAGAGAGAGAACACAGGAGGCTATCATAAGTCCCAAACAACAGAGTCCCTTGCAATGTCTTGGAGAGAAGTGGTGGGTATATTCCCCGGTAGAAGTATTGAGGGCCTTCATGCCAAAGCTGTCGCACAGCTTCTGACACCGCCACAGCATGGATCTGTTGCCGGAACACAACCTTATAGATAGGGAAGGTCAGAAACGTAGACATAAAGTTGGAAACAGCCCCAAGGGCATATGCCTGGGAGTGCCAGGTTTTCTTTCCTGGAGACTCTGCTCGTGTCCGGTGCTGAAGCTCCTTTCCAGAAGAGTGGTTCTGTTCCTCCATGCTGAAGACAACTGGGTACAGATGGAAGAAACTGGTAGGAGTAGGGGAGGGCAGGAGACGTTAGACTGACCAATTCAATCTGTTGGTGTAGGTTTTCACTGCCTAGTTAGAAACAGAGCCCCCAAGAAACTCAGCTCTAAGAAAAACAGCAACACTTTGGGCCAGTTTCTGAGAAATAGGCACACTCTTCAGAAGTCATCCACCTCAAATTAAAACAAAGGTAGTTTTGGTGTTTTTTTTTTTTTTTTCTGAAAAGAGTCACCTTTACCATGTTTTACCAACAAATCAAATACTCTAATATTCAAAGTAACTTTTTTTAAGATCTTATTTATTTATTCATGAGAGACAAAGAAAGAGGCAGAGACATAGGCAGAGGGAGAAGCAAGCTCCCTGCGGGATGCCTGATGCAGAACTTGAGCCCAGGACGACCCAAGCAGAAGTCAGACACACTACCACTGAGCCACTCAGGCACTCCTCAAATAAGCTTTGTGATTGAAGAAAATAAAATTGGGGAGAGAGAGCTTCAGAAGCTATTGCACTCAATGTTCACCACTTGAAGTTTTGCATTTGATAAACTGCTAGAATAATAAGTTGATGCTCTCTTTCCAAAGAGTGAAACAATCTCATAGAGGCAGGAAGGCATTCAGAAGTTGTATTCTAATACTTTCTCTAAGAGCTGGTAGTAAATTTGGGGAATGAGGAATCTCTCTCACCTTCTGTCTGCAGATTCCTGACAGTGTCTTGGTTGTTTCATGGCAATGCTCTGCACCCCCACTTCCACCCAAATGAGGAACAGAAAGAGTAGCTGTTCCTGGAAGGTCAGCACCAAAAGGCTCCATACCTGGCAATTTCTAAGCCTATCCTTGTAGACCTGTGGCTATACAAGAAAGCAGGGATTTTCAACCTGGACACATGTGATATTTTTGGCCAGACAATTCTTTAAAAAAAAAAGATTTTATTTATTCATTCATGAGAGACACACAGAGAGGTAGAGTCATAGGCAGAGGGAGAAGCAGGCTCCCTATGGGGAGCCCAGTGTGGGACTTGATCCCAGGACCCTGGGATCACGCCCTGAGCCGAAGGCAGCTGCTCAACCACTCAGGCGTCCCCAGACAGTTCTTTATTATAGATTCCTGTCCTATGTGTCACAGAATGTTTAGCAGCCTGCTGGCCTCTACTTACTAAATGTCGGTAGCACCAGTTGGGACCAACCCAGCTATTATAACTAAAATTATCTCCAGACATTGCCCTATGGCCCCTGGGAAGCAAAAGCATCCTTGGTTCAGAATCACTGTACTAAAGGGAAGACACACTACAAGGACACCTAACTACTGATCCCACCCCAGAAAGGGGTGGGAGCTAATGCGGTAGATGAGAGGTAACTAGGAAGGAAACTTGAGATCATGAAGAAGTGAAGGCTCAGGGTAGATCTGAGAACCTGAGGGAGTTTGTCAGGAAGGAGATAGGGCTAAGAGGACAGAATTGCCACAGCAGGAGACAGTGTGTGGAGGAGAGGAAGCACAGAGCTGTAGAGGGAGGGGAGAGGAGAAGACAGGGAGAGGATGAGAGGCCAGGAAATTCACATCTAGACTGGTAGGAATGGCAGACTCTGGAGGTTTCACACAGAACCCTGGGCTGTGTGGTCCTGAGGGGAAGAAGGTGTTTGGGGCTCTAATATGCTAGCAGTTGATGGCCCCTCAAAAGCGACAGAGGGGTGCAGGCTCAGGCCTCGAGGGAGGAGCAGAAGTCAGGTAATGCAAGAAGCCCACTGCAGCCTTCTCTGGGCTGCCACATCCAAAACCTGCCATGAAGTGCTTCTCCTTCCAGAATTGTCCCTATCAGTTCTTCCCTGGCTTCTTGCTCCTGCTCCCTCCCTAACCCCATAACCTAACCTTACAGGCTCCCCCACAAGCCACACACACTCTCTCTCAGTGGAGGGAGTAGAGGCTCAGTCTCTGTGCTCTGCCAGCATCCCTCCCCTATGCCAAGCACCCCATGTTTGCCTCAAGCTTCACCTCCTTAACCTCATGGCCAGAAGGAGACTGGCAGGGCCCTTGTGCCTCAGATCCTTTAGCTGAGAACTGGCCAGAAGCAAAGGCTCATGAGCCCACTCTTGTATCCCTCTGTGCCCATAGCAGCTGCCTCCATCTCTCCAGAGCCAAGAGACCCCTCCCCCACCCCCAGGCCACAGGTGGCTCTGCTCAGATTCCCAAAGCCACTGCACCCCCAACATTCCCCAGATCTACTACCAAGGGACTTCTTCCCTCAAGTCTTACCTGCATCTAAATAAGGATGGATAGTGAAGGAAATGTTTGTCCCCTTTTATCTCAAAGTACAGTAGTGTTCTACTTCTCCACATCTTCCTGAGTAACATATAAACATGTGTTGACTGACTGCATAAGGCAGGCTGACTTAGCAGAAAAACTGGGCTAAGATTGGGCAGACTAGCATTCTAAGTGTCAGTCAGCTGTCAACTTCCTGTATGATGTTTAGGAATTCACTGACCTGTTGGGGCCTCATCCATCTCAGTTATAAAATGAGCCAAAGGGGGAAAATGCTCTCTAGGCATCCTTATATTGTACATGTCACGGGGGCTGACATGGGGGAATTTCAGCCAATATTTGATAGCAGAATTGTGCTTTTCCATCCCCAAGTCCTTCTGCCACTTTATGGCAATTCATTTTCAGGAATTAAAGGTGAAGCTTAAATATCTATTCATCATTTTATAAATGTAGTTCTTCCTTATTTTAACAGGGAGGAGAATCCACTTTTTCCCCCCATGTATTCTCCTGTTGTGATGCCAGGCTTTGGGAGGCAGAGATCCAAAACTGAATTCTGCCTCTATTGCTTGGTTGTGTGACCTTAGGCAAGACACTTCACTCAGTCTCTGTTTCTTTAGTCATGAAATAGCGACAACAGACCTACCTCAAAAGGTTGTCGCAAAGAATAATAAAATTAAATGAGACAAAGTGGTTAAGACATAGCGGCCTCGATAAGAAGTATTAAAAAAAAAAAAAGGATGCTTCCTGACTTCACCATCTGTCTCCACAGAGCACATGGCTCCTGCAGGATACTCTCAGGTCAGCCAGAACCATATGAAGAGGTATGGAGGAACAAATCCTGTGTTGACATGGGAGGCAGGAAGACCTTTCTTCTGTGAATGCAAAGATGTGCTATAAAACAATTCTGGAAAAAAAAAAACAATTCTGGACAGTCTGGCCCCTTGGCATGAATTCCAAAGTACACCACTGAATGCACCTGGAGTCAGTCTGGAGAAGCCATTCTTATACCTCATGTTGTACTTCTTATGTTGATAGCCTAGCAAAGTGAGCCCAGGGGATTCCAAACTGCCCTAGCTAGTCTTGTCCAGATGGACAGCCTGTGTGACCACCCAAGGATCCAGCCCCACATTTATTTGTTCATTCAGAGCCTCCCTTAGCCAGTCTTTGGTCAGCTTACAAACTTGCATTGATTTACACTGAATCACTGTGGGTAATCACTGTGGGTAAATTACTATGAAGCTAGAGGTAAATAGGAGTTGGTACCTGCCTTCAAGGGCTTGGGAATCTAGTGGGAGAGACAAGACAACAATGAGCTAAATGATACTGGCAGGCAAAATAAAGGGCACACCAATCAAGGTCAGAGCAGAGAGACAAGAACAATTTATCCCACCTGGGACAGGGAACAGTCAAGAAATTTCTCTGAGGAGGGGCATCTGACTTAATGCTTAATCAATGAGCAGGTGGAGGAGTGAGGGCAGGCATTCTAGGCTGAGCAAGAGGTCTAAGTTACAGAGATCTAAAAGCATGAGTGGGGCACAGCTCTGAGTGCAGGCTGTGGGAAGGAAACAGAGCTGTGGTTGGCAGAGAGGAGCGGATTTAGAATAAGGGCCATATTTGTTTCCCCCACTGCAATGTGTTATAGCATGAAGACACAGGCTCTGGAGTCAGACAGCCTGCAGACAGTGCATTTCACTGTGCCACTTGCTAGCTTTATGACCTTGGCCAAGTCTCCTCACCTCTCCGAGCCTCAGTATCTTTATCTGTAAAATGATTGTCATGAAGCTTGCATGAGATGAAGTATATAAAATTCTTAGCACAGTACTCATGTATAAATTGCTCCATAAGTTATATTGGTAGTTTCATTTAAAAAAAAAAAAGAGAGAGAAACAAAAAAAGAGAAAGATCCCAGAAATAAAGATGAGATTACAACTACACTTTTTCTAAAGGCTGAAATCAGTCAAATGCATTGGGTCTTCTGCAGAGTTCATTTTAGATTGCTTGTCTGGGAGACAGTAGAGCAAAGCTGTTCATTGGCCTGGGAGTTTGACAGCCCTGAGGGGGCTGGAGTCCCAGTGTCTCCACTACCAAGTTGTGGAGCCTTATATAAGTTACTTAACTTCTCTGAGACCCGGGTTCCCTATCTGCAAAATGGGATAACAATGACGTTCTAACAGGGCTGCTGAGAAGCTTAAATGAGATAACAGATGGAAAGTTCCTGGCACAGAGGAGGCAGGCAGCCAAGAGAAGCTATTACTACTGTTTCAGCTGAAAAATTTTAATTCCCTAACCTTCAGGCTTTTAAGGTTTCTTTGTTGAAATTAGAAAATGTGGTCTCATTAGAGCCATGAGTTGGAACATGCTCCCACACATGAGGCCAGAGATAAGGGATGCTCTGTATCCAAATGGAGCCAGCTCAGCAAATCCTTCTCCCAGCCCGAAGAGATCCTCGCTTTGTATTAAGGGTCCAATGCAGGCACTTTTACACAATCCATTTCTTTTCACTTTTTTTGGGTCAGATTTCTAGGGTCTATTCTTTGTTTATTTGATCCCATCTCCACCAGGTCCAGCTGCAGATCACCTAAGTTGTCAGTGAAGCTAATTTAAACACAGAGCAGGAATCTGCTGAGACCCAGGGTCAGATGTCATGGTATCGGGGAGCAGAAGTAAAAGTCTGAAGGAAACCCAAGAGCTACCACCAGCATCACCCCTGACTTTGTGAGGTGAGACTTCTCTCTACCTCCCACAACCTCCCACTCTGTTCCATCCACAAGAGAAAGGCCACAGTCCTCAGATAAAAGTCCTCATCTCCAAATTTGACATGTTTACTTCAAGGAACCCTAGGTATTGGGTTTGTAAAAAAAATTAGAAGACGACGACGATTACAACAGAGAGGAGCATCAGGTAAAGTATCTTGGCAGGTTGAAGATGAACCCAACAACAGTCGAAGGGCATTAGATTATTCATCTACTTCCAAGCATCCAGAACAAGTCCAGAAAAAGTCCCACAGGGGGCCTTCTGGCCACAACTTACATCAGGAAAGTAAGACCTGCTCTCCAAAAACCAGAAGTCATAGAATATAGAGAAAGTTTCCCAGCCACTGGCTTCACAGACCATTCAAGCTGGCAGCCCTGCAGGACAGCCCTGCATGCCGTTTCCATGGAGTTGCTCTTCTCTAGGGCCAGTGATGCCAAATCCAGCAAAGGAGAGGTCCCCTCAAGAGCTCACAGAAGGGCAACCTAGCAACCTGTCCTCAAGCCAGGAAATGAAAGAGCTGTATCAGCGGTAGAGATCTGTGGATCACGGGTTAGGTCAAACTGTTTCATTTCTCACACTTCTTCCTGAAGTGCAAGTTGAAAGAGGAAGATATTATGAAGAAAGATTGCAGGCGAATGAATCTTAAACCATTTCTGGGCCACAGACTTACTTGAAAATCTCCAAAACTAAGGACTCAGAAAAATACAGAGTCCAAATTCTTTGTAAACAATTTCAGAAATGACCCTAGTTGGGAACCTCTGCTCAGTGGAGTTACATTTCATGACAGATGTGCTGTGGCCAGATACATTGGCAGCAGGCCATTTACTTATTACCCTCAGTATGATGTGCATTCAGCAGTGATTCATAAACTTCTCTACATCTCAGTATTAACTACAGCCCTGGTTAAAAATATAAATCACACTCCCCACTGCTAGTCCCAGTAAATCTGAATCCACCAGAGGTGGAGCTCACGAATCCGCATTTCTAAAAAGCTCTCCAAAATGATTTTGAGGCAGCCAGTCTTGTACCCATACTTTGGTTAATAGCATGGGTTCTGGTGTCAGAGAGATTTGGTCCAAATTTTGGCTTCACCTTGTCATCTCAGGCAAGGCATCTCACCTCTGAGTCTTGTTTCCTTTGAGCTCATAAGCTGTAGAAATGTTTTACTTTTTTTTTTAATAAATAGGCAGCTTATTGTAGTATAAAAATAGTGTAAAATGAGAAAGAAAAGTGCTTTAGTTTCCTCTCCTGTACAACGGTTACTGCAAAAGTTGCCCACCGCTTTCCCTACTCCCTGCTGCCTCCTCCACCCCTCTCACTCAACACTACCATCACACCAAGACTTCTGGTGGGTTTGAGACCAATGTAAAAATACTCTCTAGGCAGCTCAGCTGGGCAAACAGCATTAGAACAACAGGCTTGGATACAAAACCGGATGCTGATACTTATTTGCTGTGTCGTGCTGGGCAAGATGCCTAACCTCTGTTTCTTCATCTGTACAATGGAGACTAATAGTCCTTGCTCACTAATTCTATATAGTTCCAAATGAGCTCTCCCACCTCTACTTTGGCTTTTCTCCACTAACTTTCAGTCTGAGAGTATAGAGAAGTGTTCAGAAGGGGGAGCCTTTGAAATCAGATATGTCGACTTGGGTGTGAGCTCTTAGTTTTGCACTTCCTAACCACACTGCTTGAGTGCTGAAGTACCCTCTCTGTTAAACCGGCACACCGCTATCTCCTCCACAGGGCTGCTCAGAAGAATAAATGAGACGTCCGTGCAAACGCATTCACAAGCAGAAAGTGGTCAGTAAATACTTTCTCCCCTTCCCGCTACACAGAAGTGAGGGGCTCTTATTGTTCACTTGATTTCTGTCCCACCCCGTGTTTAAGGCATCCGGTCTCAAAGAGCGGAGGGAGGAGAGTCGAGATGGAAGGGGTGAGGGAGAAAGAATGAGAAGGGGAAACAGCAAACTCACGGGTAAAATGTAAATCGGCCCGGTCGGTGCGTCTGAGCTGCACTTGACACCGCGCTGGCTCCCGCGCCGGTGTGCCGCAGCCCCCGCCAGCTGGCTCCCCCCTTTTGCTAGCAATGGCCTCGGGGGCCGGAGGCTGAGAGGGGAGGCCTCCCCCGCGCCCCGCTGATTGGCCGCGCCGCCCCGCTCATCAAGATCTATTGTGTCAATGGGCAGAGGCTAACTGAAGCGGCGGCTGCTGGGAGGGCCCAGCCGGTGGGCGGGGGCGGCCGCGGCTGCCTTGGGAACCGCGCTGCTAGACTTGGCTACCCCTTGCTGGGCGGCTGTGGGGAGCAGTTCCATACAGCAGCTCCCGGTCTCTTGGTGGCAGAGGAGGCGTCATCCTTTTCCCCTGCAGGCGCGTGGAGACTGGAAGGCGGCATTCACAGCTGTCCAAGCCTGAGCATCCGCTGCTCACCCGCGGAGCGCAGGTAACAAAAAAAAGGGCGGGGGGGGGGGGACGCGATAGCCCAGCACAGAGAGAGGAAGTGGAAGCTTCACCTGTACTTGGCGGCTCCCCACTTGGGGAATCGGGAACTGCGAGGTTGGTTGAGGGTGGAGCAATCCCGTGGCCCCGCGGTGCTGAGGGAGGGGGTGGGGTTTTTGCTGGATACAGCTAATGGGTAGGATTTGCCTGAATTGAAAGGGGCGTTTCTGAGGGGTCATAGGGACAAGGAGGAGATGATCACAAGCTGTCTGCTTTGAACCCCTTTTGCATTTTCCAACTCTTCCCGGGGAGGAATATGTAGGTGTGCGTGTCCAACTCTTATTCCCTTTCTCCGTGGTAGGTCATCAAAGCCAAATCCGAACTTGAATTCTGTGCGGCTTATTGCAGACGGCTCTGCAATGATTTCCCAGGGGACATGTAATGGAAGGGGTCACTGACTTGTATTCAAGAGGTGGGAGAAGGAATTTTCCGTCTGGCTACAGCGGAGACGGGAGTGAGGGTGGGGAGACAGCAGAATGACAGATAAGGCTGCTTCTGACTCTTCCCTTCTCTGTCCTGCCCAACAAGACGATGCAGTCTTGACTCCCTGAGGACTGGGATCTGCAAACCCCAGTGGACAGAAGTCGACCTACCCTGAAGGCGAGCTTTCTCACTGTTGCAGAGGCTGGAAGTGAAATTAAGGCATACACTTGTTTCCGAGTTTACGTTTTATAATCCGAGAATTGAGGGAGGAATCTCGGAGAAGGGTGCGTGGTTGAGATCTTTAATTTTCAAATATTTGAGTATAGTTGACATCCAGTGATTTTTACCTGATTTCTTACTTATTATCACAAAACTGTGAGATTTAGACCATTGTACTCTATTTTGAGAGCCCAACAAACAACTCCACACACTAGTTCCCCTAGAATTCAAAGCAACAGTTGCCCTCCCTCCTGGAGGACTGGCTGGAGGGGATGGATGTAACTCCTGCTAGCACAAGGACACCCAGTAGCTCCAGAAAGTTCTAACTGCCAATGTCCTGCAGGATATTTTTACGGCAGTGAGCAAATATAAAATGTACTGCAAGGTGTTCATGGAAGTAGAGTGACTGCAGACCACTTCCCTGCAATCTACTACCTTATTGACCTTTTTTCCTCCTTTTTCTTTACAGTCACTATTGAGATACAAGGAAGCCAGTGCCCGGGAGCATTGCTTTGGGGAATCCTCCTACGGATTAGGCTTTTCTAAAAAGCCTGAGCATCTTGTTATATTCAGATAGAAGACCGTCATCCATCATGGCTAGCATCGTTGCACACGTGGGTAATAGCCGGCGGCAAAACACACCCTTGCCGCCTTGAGCCCATTCAATTTTGAGGTCCATGGGAAGGAGTCTTGGTCCTTTAAGGGTCAACATGGCAGAAAGAAATGTGAAGTTGTTCTCTGGGAGAGTGGTGCCAGCCCAAGGGGAAGAAACCTTTGAAACCTGGCTGATCCAGGTCATTGGGGTCCTACCTGATTGGAATATGTCTGAGGAGGAAAAGCTCAAGTGCTTGATGAACACCCTTAGGGGCCCTGCCCGGGAGGTCATGCGTTTGCTCCAGGCCACCAACCCCAATCTAAGTGTGGCTGGCTGATTTGCGGGCAATGAAATTGGTGTTTGGGGAGTCTGAAAGCAAGGTCACTGCCCATGGGAAATTTTTTAATACTTTGCGAACACAAGGGGAGAAAACCTCCCTTTATGTGATCCGTTTAGAAGTACAGCTCCAGAATGCTATTCAGGCAGGGATCATAGCTCAGAAAGATGCAAACCAGATTCGTCTGCACCAGCTCCTTTTAGGAGCTAAGCTAAATAGGGACCTGCGCTTTAGGCTGAAACATCTCAGGATGTATGCAAATGATCAGGAGCATCCTCCTAATTTCTTGGAGTTGATCAAGATGATAAAGCAGGAAGAGGATTGGAGTGACACTTTTATGAAACCAAAGTGGCCCAAAAGGTCTGAGCTAATCTTGGAGAGGGCAGCAAGCCCTGTAGCATTTCAGAGCCCCCAGCCAATAGCAATCAGTAGTGCTGACTGCAACGTGAAAGAGGTAGATGATACCCTTGACGACTCAGATGAGGATGTGATTCTAGTAGAATCTCAGGACCCTCTACTTACACTTATGGATGCCCCCCCCACCTTAGAGGCAGTGCCAGACCTCTAGATCAAATACTGGTCATTGATTCCTCCAACAGCTCCTCAACTCAATCTCCTTCCACCAGTGGGGGTTCTGGGTATAAGAATAATGGTCCTGGGGATATACATAGAGCCAGAAAGCGAAAATACACAATCTTTTGTTCATATTGTGGTGAGGAAAGTCACCCAAAGGAAACCTGTAACAGTGAGAGCCGCAAGGCCCAGGTGTTTGAGAATCTGATCATCACTCTGCAGGAGCTGACACATATAGAGAAGGAGAGGTCAAAAGTGGGCCTTGGCAGACACAATGACCTCTCTGGACGTCAAGTAAGGTGCTAGAATGAGCCAAGTGAACCCTTAACTGTTTTCAGATGGGAAAAACAGTGGAGGCGGGGGGCGGGGGGAGTAGACTTCTTTTTGCATTAAAAAGTGGCTTTCACAAAATGAAGGACAATACAAATTACCTGAAACTCTCCAACCTCATATAAACATTGTTAGCCCTTTGATGAATGCCCTTCTAGATATTTCCCTGTAACTGTGTACCTAGATAGACATATGTATAGATAAAAGTGATCAAATATAAGTACTGTTCTATGCTGTTATTTTTCACCAAATAATATTTGTTGTGGAGTTTGATGTCAATATATATAAGCATCAAGTTCAACGTCTCTGTGTGTGATGTTACTTTTGGGAATATAGAGGAAAAAAATAAGAACCAAATATAGAAGCTCTAATGGGGGAGGGTCATACTGTTAAGTGGAGTTTTTACCAACCTCATTTAAAGATGAGGAAAAAGGAAGCTGAAATGGGCTGAAATTCTCCCAAGAAAGCCCTTTATCACAACTGACCTGTCTCCTAGGTCAGGATCAAATCTGTACCCACTAGTTAATAATATTCCAATGCTTGCCTCGCTAATGCATCCTGAGAAATGTGATGATGGAGAGTGGTGAGAGAAAAAGTGGGAAATGGGTATTTCAGGGTTACATTCCTGTTCACATTGGGAAGGAGCAGGGTAGATCCTTAGGCTGGCTACTGCTGCTTATGGACAACAGCTGGTGGCATCAATAAGACTGTCCTTTGAGCTGACACTACCCTCACTTCCTCACTCAGTACTGAGAAAGCAGTTACTCATGAGAATTTAGTATCAGGAAACTCAGCACCTCCCAAGCCTCCCCCTAGTTGTATATGCTAGAGAACATCAGCAGCCCAAGGACTTGAAACTAACCTTTCCTGATCCAACAAATGAGAATACCCAAGGAAGAAAGAAGCAATCGGGGTGCCAGGACATGAAAAACATGGGAATTAGAAAGCCCACATACCCTTTTAGAACCAAGGACATTAATAGGAAAAGAGAGATCGTAGAAGAAACTTCCTAGACACCTGCTCCTGCCCATCTCATGGCCCAGGCTGGAGGGTGATAAAAAATGACCCTCTGTCCCTAAGGGTCCCCTGTTCTTTGTAGGTATATCAGTTCCTATCCTTGTGAACAGGACAAGGTTGATGGGGGATGATTTTATTTACGGCAGGGAATATAATGGAACAAATGCAGAGGGAGTTTGTCAGGAAGCAGCACAGAGCTGTAGAGGGAGGGGAGAGGAGAAGACAGGGAGAGGATGAGAGGCCAGGAGATTCACATCTAGACTGGTAGGAATGGCAGACTCTGGAGGTTTCTTTTTTTTTTGGAGGTTTCACACAGAACCCTGGGCTGTGTGGTCCTGAGGGGAAGAAGGTGTTTGGGGTCTCTAATATGCTAGCAGTTGATGGCCCCTCAAAAGCGACAGAGCTCAAGGGAGGCTCTGGCCTCAAGGGAGGAGTAGAAGCCAGGTAATGCAAGAAGCCCACTGCAGCCTTCTCTGGGCTGCCACATCCAAAACCTGCCATGAAGTGCTTCTCCTTCCAGAATTGTCCCTATCAGTTCTTCCCTGGCTTCTTGCTCTTGCTCCCTCCCCAATCCCATAACCTAACCTTACAGGCTCCCCCACAAGCCACACACACTCTCTCTCAGTGGAGGGAGTAGAGGCTCAGTCTCTGTGCTCTGCCAGCATCCCTCCCCTATGCCAAGCACCCCATGTTTGCCTCAAGCTTCACCTCCTTAACCTCATGGCCAGAAGGAGACTGGCAGGGCCCTTGTGCCTCAGATCCTTTAGCTGAGAACTGACCAGAAGCAAAGGCTCATGAGTGATGAAGGATAGTTGGAGAAAGGCAGGCAGGGGAAAGGGGCCCCTGCCCTAAGAGGAGACCACCCTTAAAAGGATTTTATACCACCCTCGAAGGAGCCTTCCACCCTTTCCCACACATTAGATAGATGACAAATAGCTGATTGGATGACAGGCACATGGAGGGTTAATCAGAGTAAAACAGCCCACCAACAAGCCCATAAAACCCCTTTGACTTAGAAACTCCTGTGGCAACCCTATCTGGTGCCCTCCCTCTTAGGGAACTTTGTACAATACTCAATAAACTTTGCTCTGCTGCCTACCACCCTTCGTCTGTCTGGTCTACCTCTTCATTCTTCGAAGGGGCATGACCAAGAACCACAGGCATGGAAGGATTGTGATGAGCACTGGGCGTTATACACAACTGAGGAATTGCTGAAAACTATATCTGAAACTAATTGATGTAGGAATGAGTTAGGACAGATGGGGCTAGGCAAAGAAAGATAAGGGAAAGGCCCAGAGTCAGGCTCCTATAAATCTGTGGGCTCCCATAAATCCCAAGGACACCAAATGGTCCAGAGTCAGGCTCCTACCCATCCCAAGAAAACAGAGATAAGACAGTAAAAACAGAGAAGAAAATAAATTAACCTTCTTAGCCCCGAAATATCTCCCTTTGACAGTTACCAAACAATTCCAGAGATTCACCAGACCCCAAAACAGCCATATGTCAATCACTTGAGACCACACAAAGAAATCTCAAGGCCTTGGGTTCCCTGGTAGGTTCCTAATAAAAGGCCAGGCCAGAAGCCCTCAGAGGCAACCCCGTTGGGATCCCTCTCACTTCTGAGACCTTTCTCTATCTTTGCTTAATAAATATTTGTTGCTTGACTCATTCTCCTGTGTCCCTGAGATTCTTTTTTTTTTTTTTAGTGGAGTTTGATTTGCCAACATATAGTATAACACCCAGCACTCATCCCGTCAAGTGCTCCCTCAGTGCCTGTCACCCAGTCACCCCATCCCCTGCCCACCTGCCCTTCCACTACCCCTTGTTCATTTCCCAGAGTTAGGAGTCTCTCATGGTTTGTCTCTCTAATTTTTCCCACTCATTTTCTCTCCTTTCCCCTATAATCCCTTTCACCATTTTTTATATTATCCGTATGAGTGAAACCATATAAAGATTGTCCTGCTCCGGTTGACTTACTTCACTCAGCATAATACCTGCCAGTTCCATCCACATTGAAGCAAATGGTGGATATTCGTCGTTTCTAATGGCTGAGTAATATATATATATACTAATGAGTAATATATATATATATATATATATATATATTCTAATGGCTGAGTTATATATGTATATACAACATCTTCTTTATCCATTCATCTTTCGATGGACACAGAGGCTCCTTCCACAGTTTGGCTATTGTGGACATTGCTGCTATAAAAATCCTAGAGGAGAACACAGGCAACACCCTTTTTGAACTTGGCCACAGCAACTTCTTGCAAGATACATCTATGAAGGCAAGGGAAACAAAAGTAAAAATGAACTATTGGGACTTAATCAAGACCCAAAGCTTCTGAACAGCAAAAGAAACAGTCAACAAAACTCAAAGACAACCTACAGAATGGCAGAAGATATTTGTAAATGACATATCAGATAAAGGGATAGTATCCAAGATCTATAAAGAACTCATTAAACTCAACAGCCAAGAAACAAACAATCCAATCATGAAATGGGCAAAAGACATGAACAGAAATTTCACCGAAGAAGACATAGACATGGCCAACAAGCACATGAGAAAATGTTCCACATCACTTGCCATCGGGGAAATACAAATCAAAACCACAATGAGATACCACCTCACACCAGTGACAATGGTGAAAATTAACAAGACAGGAAACAACAAATGTTGGAGAGGATGTGGAGAAAAGGGAACCCTCTTGCACTGTTGGTGGAAATGTGAACTGGTACAGGCACTCTGGAAAACTGTGTGGAGGTTCCTCAAAGAGTTAAAAATAGAGCTACCCTAGAACCCAGCAATGGCACTAGAGGGGATTTACCCAAAGATACAGATGCAGTGAAAAGCCAAGACACTTGCACCCCAATGTCCCAGAGATTAATTCTTAGATTCCATGAGACAAGAACCAAACTCTCCCATATCATAATGGTGTACTATATGTTGGCAAATTGAATTTAAATAAAAAAAAATCATGTTCAAGTGGGAACTTAAAAAAAGAAGAGGAAGAAAAGAAATCCTGTAGCAATGAGGCCCACTTCTTGCATCCCTCTGGGGACACCTCTAGTCTCCTCATAGCCAACTCCATCTCTCCAGAGCCAAAAAAGTCTCGTCCCCCACCCCCAGGCCACAGGAAGCCCCACCTGGGCCCTCAAAGCCACAGGGGTCACCAACATTCCCTGACTTTTGGTTTATAAGCCCTTTATTCCTCCCTTTCTTTAAATCTTCCCTTGCAAGGGATCTCTTCTATCATATATTAAAGTTTCACTCCTCTTTCTGCTCACCTTTTCTCAATTTTACTCTATAAATGCTTGTTGAATAATTTACCCAAATAAACAGTTTATGCTGTCATTTCTTTCTGGGACCAGGTAGAATAAAAAGAAAAATAAATGTGACACCCACCACTGCCCTTTTTTCACTGGCATTAGCTTGGAGGTTCAGTATAGACCATTACTTTGTAAAACTGCTCTATGATTTATCCCCATATCTTCCCTCCCCCATCCTCTTCTTTGTCCTGTACACTTAAAATTGTCTGATTTTTTTTTTCACCAAAATGATGCACACTTGATACTTTATTTCACTTTGGGTAACATTGGCTTTTCCAGTATTCAGGACATATATGGATTCTCCCTGGAGGACTTGGGCATTCAGATCAAACCAAGGGAGTTACCCAAAAGAAGGCTTTTAGAGAATTTTGTGTCTGATAGCCTAATTTTGATAATTTTTTCCCTTTCTCCCTTCACTCCTATTAATCACTTGGCAAGGAAATGAGTCTTTTTTCAGGAGGAACTAGTCTTTGCATGACCTTCCTATGTATTATTCCCCTTCTTCTAGATACTATTTTCCCCTTGGTTTCTGACATCCCTATGTCACAGTTTCTCCCTCCCAGATTCTTTCAATGCCTGCTTCTCAGTCTCCTTTGCTGAATCTTCTTTCTCTTCCTGATCCTTCCATAACAGAGATAGAAATTAAAACTACCACAACTGTGATTTATTGAAAGCTTATGTGCCAAGTACCCTAGTGCCAAGCACTTTAAATGTAGTAGCTCTTTAATCTTGTAGTAATCGCATAAAATAGCTATTACTATTACTTTCTATTTCTAATTTATTATTTTTTTAATTTTTAAAATATTTTATTTATTTGAGAGATACAGAGAGAGAGAGAGAGAGCGAGCGAGCATGAGGGAGGTGAGCAGAGGAAGAGAAAGAAACAGGCTCTCCACTGAGCAGGGAGCCCAATTCCGATGCAGGGCTCCATCCCAGGACCTTGGGATCATGACCTGAGCAGAAGGCAGATACTTAACCAACTGAGCCACTCAGGCACCCCTCTAATTTACTATTGACATTAATTCAATTACTATTAATTGACTATTTCAGATGAGCAAACAGGCTGGAAAATTAGATAACTACCTAGTGTCATATTACTATCTACACATGACATATGGAAAGAACGAGGTCTAAACATATGAAGTGGCTGGCTAAACGTCATAAGGGCAAGTGGTTTGTTGATCACACACAAAGATGGAATCTTCTAAGGAACGTTTAGTTTGACAGAAAGGAGGCTTTTCTACCTTTCTTTTTCTTTCCCTCTGGGTTGCAGCTAGACTTCCCATTGCCTGGCAACCACCCCCTCCCCCATGTTCAGTTGCATTATCACATTCCATTCAAGCACTGTGTTGTTTCCTGCCTCTGCCTTAGATGCAAATAGTTGTGAATTTAACATAAGTAAGAGGAGAAAGAAGCAGCAATTAGTGGGGGAGGGATTAACTGTACAATTTGTGGTGGTGGGGGTACTTCACTACCAGATTGGACAAAAGAATCAGTTCACTTTCCACCATAATGACACTAAATATGAATTCCCGATCAATTTGATAAATAAATGTAGATTCTTTAAAGATTGTATTTATTTATTCATGAGACACACAGAGAGAGGCAGAGTTATAGGCAGAGGGAGAAGCAGGTTCCCTGCAGGGAGCCTGATGTGGGACTGGATCCCAGGACTCCAGGACCCTGACCTGGGCCAAAGGCAGCCACTCAACCATAAGCCACCCAGGTGCCCCAATAAATGTAGATTTTATGCAAAAGTGTACTGATTCTGAAATGATATATTTTTCTCTTATGAAAGGAATGAAAAAGAGTCAAATGTTCAAAAGCAACCCCTTTTTAAACTGCAAGAAAATAAATAATAGATCTCTTGATTGGAGCGAGATTTAACTTTCTGAGGTTAAGAATGATGAAAGAAGTGATAAAGGAAACACCAATGACTATGAAGACAAAATTAACAGAAATGAAAGAGAGCAAGCTGAGAAGTCCTGGCAATAAATTAGAAAAACCACAATAATAGCAACATTCTATTATGCTTCGATAGCTAGCTAACATTTTGTTAAAGTTTTTTTTTTCAAGCATCAGATGTATTGGGGAGAGGGGAGACGGGGCACCTTCAGGAGTGCCTCCCGTGGGCAGCCACCTCAGCAGTTTGCTGGGGGGTGACAAGGAGCAGGAGTTCATGGGGCTCCTCCTGCAAAGATGAGCTCCAGCGCTGCTTGGATGTCACCGCTGGTGGCCTGCAGGGCCTGCAGGCTCAGCTCATTGTCCTGGATGCCCATGTCACGCAGCTGCTGCAGCTGAGGCTGCCACTGGCTCTGAAGGCTGGGCTGCCCAGAGGCCTGCAGGGCATGCTGGAGGGCTTGGCTGAAGAGATCATTGGTGATGGGTGCCCTGACTGGACACCAGAAGACATTGGTGAGGTCCCTGAGGAATGGCCCTGGGTGCCAGGAGTCTGCGTATGAGAGCTGCTCTCTGGAGTGCTGACTAGGCATATTCTAAGAGTTCTACATGGCTCATCTCATTCTCATAATACTCTGAGATAGATCCTAATATCTCCAGATTCTAAAACATTCTTACTTAAGGGGAAGAACAGAAAATGCATAAAATGTAAATATACAGCTTAACAAATTGCTATAAAAGAAACCACCACCGAGATAAAAAAAAAAAATAGAATAGTGCCAATACTCCTGAAATCCCCAAGTCCCAGAACATCAAACCACTCTCATGACAGTTATGGCTATTTTTATCTTGCTTTTCTTTAGGGCTTTGCTATTCATATGTGAATCCCTAACCACTATTGTTTTAGAACTTTTCATAAATAGAACTATAATGTATGTATCCTGTATCTCCTTATGATTAGGTTTCTGAGATTCAACTTTTTTTGCATGTAGCAGTAGCAAGAAAGTATCCATTCCACTGCTGATGGACATTTGGGTTGTTTCCAGTTTGGGGGCAATTATGAAAAATGTTCCTATCTTTTTTCTGTCTTCTGGTGTACACATGCACATGTAGGGTATATACCTAATGTAGAGGCCACTTTAAGGCAACAGGTTTGAATGATGGAAACTTGAGCAAGGCAAAAGGCCCCAAGGCAGCGACCAAGAAGGAGATGAATACATACAGGCTCACTAAGTAACCCACCTTGAAATAGCCATAGGCCCTAACTGACCAATCACAACCAGGCACAGTTTCTAAAATTACCAAATAAGGGAAAATTCCATAAGTTCCCATGCTCGCTTATGCTACCCTATAATTGTGGCCCCTCCCCACAGCCTCATTGCAGTCTCTTCTTTGTTATACTTCCCTCTCCATCTTGTCATCTTGTATTCCATGTATTCGATAAACTTCTATCTCTTTTGTTCTGCCTTGGGTGAACTCTTTCACTGCCAGCACTGACAGCCTCCATCAGATCAGATCGCCCCACACCTAGGAGTGGAATCTGGCTCATAGAGTATGTGTACTTTCAATTTTACTGGAGTCTACTAAACTGCCTATCAAAGTTGTACCAACTGCCACTTCCAACATCAGTGTTTAAGAGTTCCTGTTGCTCCACATAGTCACAAATACTTGGTATAGTCAGTAAAGATTTATAACTTTCACTTAAGGTTTTACACATTTTTTATGAATTTTTTTTTTACTTTGAGATTTTATGTATTCATGAAAGACACAAAGAGAGAGAGACAGGCAGAGACACAGGCAGAGGGAGAAGCAGGCTCCATGCAGGAAGCCTGATGTGGGACTCAATCCTGGGACTCCAGGATCATGCCCTGAGCTGAAGGCAGATGCTCAACCGCTGAGCCACCTAGGGATCCCACATTTTTTATTAAATTTAGTTCAAGGTTGATTTTGTATGCTTCTGTAAATGTATTATTTGCTTGAATTTCATTTCCTAAGTCCTTATTGAGGGCAAATAAAAATATAATTGATATTTTGATGTTGCTTTTGTATACTGATTTACTAATCTCCCTTAATACTTGTAAATTTTTTTCTGTAGCTTCTTTAGAACTTTCTGCATTCACAATCCTATCAATTGCAAGTAATAATAGTTTTACTGCTTTTCCAATCCATATTCACTTTATTTCTTTTTCTCGCCTAACTGCACTGGCCAGGTGGAACCTAGAGTACAAAAGTAGTGAGGAGGAACATCCTTGCCTTATTTCTGAACTCAAGAGGACTACTTTCAACAATTTAACATTAAGCATGACCCTGGCTACAGGTTTTTGGAATACCATTTATCAGATTAAAGATATTCCTTTCCATTGCTAATTTACTGAAAGTTTTTAAAATCTTCAATGGATGTTGAATGCTACTGAATACCTTTTCTGTACCTATTAAGATTATCATATTTTTTATCTCTTAATATGTTTAATTACATTGTTTAGTTTTCTAATAAAACAACCAGTCATCCCTGGATTTGGTCCTGATTTTAATTGTTATATATTGCTGGATTCAATTTGCTAATTTTGTTTAGGATTTTTGTATCTATGTCCATAAGAGATATTAGCCTGTAATTTTCCTTTTTTTAATGTCCTTGTTAGATGTTGGTATCAAGGATTTGCTGAACTCATAAAACTAGCTGAAAAGTACAACCTCTTCTTTCTCTATTCCTTTGGCTCTCCCCATTTACAAATGAAGAAACTGAGGTCCAAGATGTTTAAATACATTGTTTTTCATATCTGTATTATATTCAGTCATTTGCTTATAATCATAGTTTGTTAAACCAACATATGTATATTCATGTTTCTGATGTTTCACTATTATAAGCCTGCTGAGAAGAACATGCTCAGTCACATACAGGTTGGGACATGTGACTAATTAGTCACATGGACTTCTAGGATACATTCCTAAAAGTAAAGTTGCTGAAAGAAGGACTATGTTCCACAGGAACCAAAAGCGAAGTTGGCCCATGATGTGACCTACTTGGTAGCACTGGCTCACATTTAGGGCCCTTCTTCATGTCTTAATATTCTATTACTCTTTGACTCTAAGCTACTAGACTTTATTTTTGTTTTTTAGATTTTATGCTTTTTAAGTCATCTCTACACCCAACATGGGACTCAAACTCACAACCCCAAGATCAAGAGGTGCATACTCCACCAACAGAACTACCCAGGCACCCCTAGACTTTAATATGTAATATTTAGAGATTAATTCAGCTCTAAGAAATCACCAAATTACTTAAATTTTCAAATAATTTAGGGTTTTTTTTTCCTAACTTTTTAAATGGAACTTTCCAAAACACAAAAATATAGAGAATGGTTTAATAAATTCCCTTGTTCCCATCACCCAGCTTCAGGAATTATCACTTTTCATAACTTGTTTCATCTATAATCCTCCACACATTTTTAATAGGGTTCTTTCTTTCAAGATTATTTTTTACTTAAAATTTTTTATTTATTTACTTGACAGAGAGAGAGAGCCCAAGTAGGGGGAGAAGTAGGGGCAGAAGGAGAAGCAGGCTCCCCGCTGAGCAAGGAACCAGATGTGGGGCTCAATCCCAGGACCCTGAGATCATGACCTGAGCCACAGGCAGACACTTGACCAACTGAGCCATCCAAGTGCCCCACTTTCTTTCACTTTTTTTTCCCAAGTGAATCAGTCTTTAATCCACCTCTCCAGAGAACTGGCTTTAGGTTTAATCTTTCTTTCTTTCTTTCTTTCTTTCTTTCTTTCTTTCTTTCTTTCTTTCTTTCTTTCTTTCTTTCTTTCTTTTTCTTTTTTCTTTCTTTCTTTCTTTCTTTCTTTCTTTTCTTTCTTTCTTTTCTTTCTTTCTTTTTCTTTTTTATTGGAGTTTGATTTGCCAACATATAGTATAACACCCAGTGCTCATCCCATCAACTGACCCCCTTAGTGCCCATCACCCAGTCACCCCATCCCCCCACCTACCTCCCCTTCCACTACCCCCTGTTCAATTCCCAGAGTTAGGAGTCTTTCATGGTTTGTCTCCCTCTTTGATTTTTCCCACTTATTTTCTCTCCTTTCTCCTATAATCCCTTTCACTATTTTTTATATTCCCCGTATGAGTAAACCATATAATGTTTGTCCTTCTCTGATTGACTTACTTCACTCAACATAATACCCTCCAGTTTCAACCACGTTGAAGCAAATGGTGGGTATTTGTCATTTTTAATGGCTGAGTTATATTCCATTGGGTGTGGATATATATATATATATATATATATATATATATATATATATAATCTCCACATCTTCTTTATCATTCATCTTTCTTTCAAGATTTTAAGTAATTTCTATACCCAATGTGGTGCTTGAACTCACAGCCCTGAGATCAAGAGTTGCATGCTCCACCAACTGAGTCAGCCAGGCACCCCTTAATAGGGTACTTTAAATCAATTACTAGACATCATATCAAGTGGTATAATTCTTCTGTACTGTATTCATAGTCATATCTCCTCTTTTTCATTCCAAATACTTTTTGTCAGGGTAAAATTATATAACATGAAATTCACCATTTCAACCATTTTGTAGTGTATAATGCAGTGGCATTTAGGACATATTCAATTTGTTTTATTCATGCATTTCTTTTTATTCTGAGTCAATTATTCCAGAGGTTTATTTACTGGTCCTTTGGACAAATTCACATTTGGTTCAACTGACTCTTCTATTGTTTCTTCTGTTTTCTACTTCACTGATATCTACTTTTATCTTTATTACATCCTCCCTTCTACTCTACCTAGAGTATTATATTAGACATTTCCGCATATATTTTCAGTCTTTCTTCATTTTAAATATATGCACTTTGGCTTTAAATTTGCTTTTGAGTACTGTTTGAGGTGCATTCCACAAACTTGGCTGGAAAGCAGATTTCTTGTTATCATCCAGTTTTACATGTTTATCCATTTCCAGCAAATGCAGGTACTTTTCTGGCTGAAGGCTCATGGCAGAATTTAGTGTCAAGATGGACATAGACTTCTGTAAACTTCCAGATTCACAACTGAAACACTTACCTTCACCCTAGCTGAATACTATATCTTGAGATATCTTGAGGTACTTTATATAGAAAATGTTGGAGTTTGGAACCTACGGACAAGAAAGAATTCTTAAGACATCTTCCATGCAAAAAGGCGGTTTTATTAAAGCACAAAGACTGGACCCATGGGCAGAAAGAGCTGCACTGGGGTCATGACAAGTGGCTGATTATATACTTTCAGGTTGGGAGGAGGTTAGGGACAGCACAAGTCTCTAAGGAATTTTGGAGGCAAGGTTTCTAGGTCTTTGAGGGGGCTAGCTATTGTTAGGAAAAAGTCATTTATTACTGTCCAGTAAAACCCTAGTCTTGAGATCCTTCAGATGTATATACCAAATACTTGGGGAATGATTGTCAACATGTTTCGGGGCGGGGGTAGAGATAAAGGAAGTTTCCTTTTCTTTTTAAAAAGATTTTATTTATTTATTTATTCATGATAGACAGAGAGAGAGAGAGAGAGAGAGAGAGAGAGAGAGAGAGAGGTAGAGACACAGGCAGAGGGAGAAGCAGGCTCCATGCCGGGAGCCCGACATGGGACTCGATCCCAGTACTCCAGGATCGCACCCTGGGCCAAAGGCAGGTGCTAAACCACTGACCCACCCAGGGATCCCCAAAGGAAGTTTCCGAAATAATTTTTATATGTTAAAGTAGACTTTTAGGATCATGGGGGATCGGGCTAAGATTGCTTTTTGCCCTTAGCAAAGCATTAACATTGAGACAGCTGAGTTACTAGAGGAAGGCCACTCTGATTTGTTGATGGGCTGTAAGCAATAAGGAAATTTACCTTTTTCTTTCGCCTTTGTTTCCCATATCAGTACCCAATTGAAAAAAAAAAGCTGATCTCACTTTTTCTGGAATGAGACTACATCACTCCTTTCTTTGTTGGGCTATCCTAAATCCTCCTTTTATAAGGATAAAACTACTTTCAATAACATATTGATAAAAAATAAGATAATCACAAATTTGTTTCAAGCATCATGAGTTGCTACACTGTACCAGCTAAGCCATGTTCCTCAGTCCAGCTTTTGGGAGCTCTTCAAGCAGTGATATTATGATTCCAATCTGAACGAATACTGCACTTTGTATAAAAGTAGATAGTCAGTTTGCCTGTGGAGAGGTAAAAGATTTATTTATTTATTTATTTATTTATTTATTTATTTATTTATTTATTTTAGGGGGCAGGCAGTTAAGGAGGAGCAGCAATATTCTTAAGCACACTCCATGCTGAGTATAGAGCCACACAGGGCTTGATCTCAAGACCCTGAACAAAGGATGTGAGCCAAAACCAAGTCAGAAGCTTAACCGCCTGTGCAACTCAGGCACCTCAAGACTTGCAAAGTCTTTATTTTATTTTATTTTATTTTATTTATTTATTTTTTTTTTTGCTGCAAAGTCTTTAAAAGAGTACCTTGGTGCATTGTAAGTGTGGGCCATGGATGACCATCATAACTATACCAAACACCTCTCTAAACTCTAAACAGCCTTGTAGATGGGATTATGTAGGCCCTTCATTTCAGCCTCTTCACAAGGAATTTCATTAAACTCCGTAGCCTTAGACTACTTTACCACCCATGTGAAGGAGACCATAAAAACCTCTAAGTGGGGCAGCCCGGGTGGCTCAGCGGTTTAGCGCCACCTTCAGCCCAGGGTCTGATCCTGGAGACCCCGGGATGGGGTCCAATGATGGGCTCCCTGCATGGAGCCTGCTTCTCCCTCTGCCTGTGTCTCTGCCTCTCTCTCTCTCTCTCTCTCTCTCTCTCTCTCTCTATGTCTCTCATGAATAATAAAATCTTTAAAAAGAAACCTCTAAGTGAGAGGTGCCTAGGTGGCTCAGTCAGTTGAACACTGAATTCTTGGTTTTGGCTCAGGTCATGGGATCAAGCCCCACATCGAGCCCTGTGTTGGGCCCCGTGACAGGCCCTGCACTGGACCTGCACTCAGTGTACAGTCTGCTTGAGATTCTCTCTCTCCCTCTCCCACTGTGCCTCCCCACTGCTCATGCTCTCTCTTTCTAAAATCAATCAATCAATCAATCAATCAATCTCCAAGTGAAATTCACCAAATTCCTTTCAGAACAGGAACTATCTTTGCATTAGGAACACAGTTGCAGGGATGCTTGCTTAGCTAAGAAAATGAGTGAGGCTAGACAGGAAGTTGGATGGAGTTGAGATGGCCTGGGTCTAGAGGAAGATAGCTAAACTTCTCTGCAGAAGACTAACTGCTAAAGGAACTCTGGAGGATGGAACTGCTAAGCCAAGGAAGTGAGGAAGCCCAGGGGCCAGGTAGGAGGTTGAATGGAAGAGAAGTCTGAGTGAAACTGTCCTGAAATATTTTTGTATAATTTGCTGATATGATATGTTAATTTTTTATTGGTTGGCCTTTGAAAAAATAATTTATTTTAACATTGTTTAGCATAGCATATGCTCAATTAAAATGAAACAGCTTTCATACACAGAAGGGGATAAAGTGAAAGTGAAAGTTTCCCCAACTTCCTGCAGTGATCTGATATCTGTTCTTCCAGATCTGCTTTTACACAAACACAAACATATATGCTCCTGTTCTTTTCTTTTAATAAAAATCATTAAATTAATATTGATTCTGACATTCTCTTTCATGTTATATGCTGTGTTAAGATCAACTTCCTTCACTGTCCTGAACCCTCAGGAAGATCCTGCTACCTATTTTGTGCTAGGTCTTTGGACTAGCTCCTTAATTTCTTTTTTTTAAAGATTTTATTTATTTATTCATGAGAGACACACAGAGAGAGAGAGAGGCAGAGACATAGGTAGAGGGAGAAGCAGGCTCCTTGCAGGGAGCCTGATGTGGGACTTGATCCCAGGACCCCAGGATCATGCCCTGAGCCAAAGGCAGACACTCTATCACTGAGCCACCCAGGCATCCCTAGCTCCTTAATTTCTATTGACAGTTTCTCTCAGAGAAAGGAAGAAATTACAGTTTTACTGTACTATATTTATATAATAACATGAATATAACTATTGTTTATGGTGCTTCTACCCTGTGTCAGGCAACCTCCTTGTTGCTTTACTTAAATTCTTACATCATTTGCTCAGAACAACACCTTAGTGGAGTGCCTTGGTGACTTAGTGAGTTAAGTGTCTGCTTTTGGCTCAGGTCACGATCCGCATGTCCTGGAATCAAGCCTCCAGTTTGCCCTCTGCTCAGCAGGGATCCTGCATCTCCCCCTGCCTGCTGCTCCCCCTGCTTGTGCTCTCTCTCCCTGTCAAATAAATAAATAAAATACTTTTTTAAAATTTTTATTTATTTACGATAGTCACAGAGAGAGAGAGAGAGAGAGAGAGAGAGAGAGAGAGAGAGAGAGGCAGAGACATAGGCAGACGGAGAAGCAGGCTCCATGCACTGGGAGCCCCACGTGGGATTCGATCCCGGGTCTCCAGGATCGCGCCCTGGGCCAAAGGCAGGCGCCAAACCACTGCGCCACCCAGGGATCCCTATTTTTTAAAAAAGGAACAACCCCTTGGAAGTCAGTGTTACTATTATCACATGTAGGTTTACAGATGAGACTTAAGAGGCCCAAAAGCTAAACAGGAAAACATTAAGGAGGGACGTAAACATGTCAGAGGCAGGACTCAGACCTGTAGTGTCCCTTTATTTTTTTTAAGATTTTATTTATTTATTTGAGAGGAGTAGGGGAGAGTACAGAGGCAGAGGGAGAGGAAGAAGCAGACTCCTTGCCAGGCAGAGAGCCAATATGGGACTCGATCCCAGGACTCCGAGATCAAGAGCTGAACTGAGGGCAGATGTTTTACCAACTGAGCCACCCAGCTGCCCCTGTGGTGCCTCTTTAAATCTTCACAATAATCTTATGAGGGTGTTCTCGCCACAAATGAGGCAACTGAGACTATAGTCAGCAGAGCACAGTGAAGCCACTGAAAATCTACCAGTTCTCTCATTTCATAGGTATATCCCTTCCTGTAAAACACTTATGAAAGCAAGCAAGCAAATATCTAATTGAATGGAGAGATATGCAATGTTCATTCATTGGAATGCTCATAGTAAAGATGTCAATGCTCTCCAAAGTAATCTATAGGTTTAACACAATTACTATTAAAATATCAGCAAGATTTTTTCATAGATGTAGACAAGCTTATTCTAAAATTTATGAGGAAAATCAAAGTAACTATGATAACTAAAACAATTTTGGGAAAGAAGAACAAACGGGGGAGAATCACTCTATTCAATGATAAGACTTATATAGCTGCAGTAGATTGAGACAATGTGATATTACAGGAATGACAGAAATAGATCAGAGAAAACAGAGGACCCAGAAAAAGACCAATACAAATATGTCCAACTGATTTTTTAAGTTTATTTTTTAGTAACCACTACATCCAACATGGGGCTCGAACTCATGACCTTGAGACCAAGAGTCACATGCTCTTCTGACTGAACCATCCAGGAGCCCCTCCACTAATTTTTGACAAAGGTGTAAAAAAATATTCACTAAGAATCAAGAAAGATTCTTGTAAAAAGAATTCTGTAAAAAAAATTCAAAAGAATAGTTTTTTCAAAAAACGGTGCTTGAACAACTGAACATCCATCAACAACAACAAAATGAACTTCAACTTGAACCTCATACCAGATAGAAAAACAATTTTTTAAAGATTTTATTTATTTATTCATGGAAGACCTAGAGAGAGAGAGGCACAGACAAAGGCAGAGGGAGAAGCAGGCTCCATGCAGGGAGCCGACGTGGAACTCGATCCCGGGTCTCCAGAATCACGCCCTGGGCTGAAGGTGGCGCCAAACCGCTGAGCCCCCCGGGCTGCCCCAGATAGAAAAATGAACTGAAAAATACCCACCATTTGCTTCAAGGTGGATGGAACTGGAGGGTATTATGCTGAGTGAAGTAAGTCAATTGGAGAAGGACAAACAGTGTATGTTCTCATTCATTTGGGGAATATAAACAATAGTGAAAGGGAATATAAGGGAAGGGAGAAGAAATGTGTGGGAAATATCAGAAAGGGAGACAGAACATAAAGACTCCTAACTCTGGGAAACGAACTAGGGGTGGTGGAAGGGGAGGAGGGCGGGGGGTGGAGGTGAATGGGTGACAGGCACTGAGGGGGACACGACGGGATGAGCACTGGGTGTTATTCTGTATGTTGGTAAATTGAACAACAATAAAAAATAAATTTACTTAAAAAAAAGAAAATGAGTCATGGACTTCAGTGTAAAATGTAAAACTCGAAACTTTTAGCAGAAAAAATAAGAGAAAGTCTTTGGGACTTAGATCTTGCCAAAACGTTTTTAGACAAGACAACAAAACACATGACATCCATAAAGGAAAAGGCATTATAAACTGGATTTCACCAAAATTAAAAACTCTTGCTTGTGCTGTAACAGATGCTGTTAAGAGGATGAAAACACAAGCTACAGACTGGGAGAAAATAATTGCAAACCACATATCTGACAAATAATTGGTATTCAGAATATATAAAGAACTCTCAGAACTGAAGTGTAAAACAACCAGATGATTCAATTTGAAAATAAGCAAAAGACATTAACAGAATGCACCAAAGAGAGGATACAGATGCAAAACAGACAAGAAAAGATGTTCAACATCATTACTCATTAGGGAAATGTAAATTAAAACCATAATAAGTTACCATTATACACCCAATAGAACAACAAAAATATAAAATGGTAATATCAAATGTTAGCAAGGATCTAGAAAATGGAAACTTTCATACAATTAAGTTGGAAATGTAAAATGGTAAGGCTCTTGAAATCATTCTGGCAGTTTCTTGCAAAACTAAACATTTACTTACCATGTAACCCCACAAGTGCATTCTTGGGCATTTATCCAAGAGAAATGCAAACATATTCACACAAAAACCCATATGCAGATATTCATAGCAGCTTTATTCATAACAGCAAAATCAGGAAACAACCCAAATGTCCTTCTGCTAGTGACTAGATAAACAAATCTGGTACATCTATGCAATGGAATACTACTCAACAATAAAAAGGAACAAGCTATTGATACACACAGCATCCCCAGATGGACCTCAAGAGCATTTCAATTAGTGAAAAAAGTCAATTCCCAAAGGCTATGTATTATTGGATTCCATTTACATAACATTCTTGAAATGCCCAAGAGATTGAGAATAGATTGTCAGAGCATAAGGATGGAGCAGAGGGTGTGAATATAAAGGGGGTATCAAAAGGGAGCACTTCTAATAGAACAGTTTTATATCTTGACTGTGGTGGTTACACCAATGTATACACAGGATAAAACTGTATAGAACTGTATACACACAGAAATAAATGCATATAAAAATGATGAAAACTGAATAAAGCCTATGGTCCAGTGAACAATATTGTGGGACCCAGGAAATTTAACAAAAATCCCCTACCCCTGGACAAGCAGAGCAGGACTGATTCCATTTTGTGCTACACCCGCCACCTCCTGTATGACCCCCACATAACCTGCTTATTGCTTAAGGCGCTGCCCCACCCTAGTCAAGCCGCTGGGCACACCCTAATCAGAAATCGGCTCATAGCAATGTAACCCTGCTTTGTGCCCGCCAAAACTGCGCCGATTCTGACCAAAGTAATAGGCCAGCTCAAATGGATACTGTAGGGTAAGGTGTAATTCAATCAGCCACCTGCGGTCCATGTCATGGACCGACATGACTGCAACTTTCTGCGTATCACATGGGCCACTGGCCCCTATAAAGCTGCTACGCCTCTTAGTCTCGGGGTCCAAGTCCCTGCTCCGCTGTGTCGGGTGCACTTGGACCCAAGCTCCAGCTTGTAAATAAACCCTCGTGTGTTTGCATTGGTGTCGGCTATGGTTTCTCGGATTCGTGGTTTCTCGGATTCGCAATCTTGGGCACAACAATATTATACCAATATCAATTCCCTGGATTTGATATTGTACTATAATTATATAAGATATCACCATTGGGAGAAGCTTGGTGGCAGGTACTTGGGCCTCTGTGTACCACTTTTGCAATTTCCTGTGAATCTATAATTTTTTAAAAACAAAATGTTAAAAACAAAAAGCTACTATGGGTTTACAGTTTCAAAAAGTAGCGTCGGTAAATTTAATCACTAGAATCATTCTGTGTAAGTTGCTTTCCGTGCATAGCTGGAGTAGTTTACTTTTTTATTTTTGTTTTTTAAAGATTTTATTTATTTATTCATGAGAGAGAGAGAGGCAGAGAAAGAAGCAGGCTCCATGCAGGGAGCCCGACGTGGGACTTGATCCCGGGTCTCCAGGATCACTCCCTGGGCTGAAGGTGGCGCTAAACGGCTGTGCCACCCGGGCTGCCCTAGCTGGAGTAGTTTAAGAATTCTTCTTTTGGCAAGTTTTGCAAACATGTGCTCAAAGTAAGTGTACTAGTGCTTCTTTTTAAAATTCTGACAGGAGAGCCTGGGTGGCTCAGTCACTTAAGCATCTGGCTTCCGCTTAGGTCATAATCTAGGGGTCTTGGGCTCTCTGCTCAACAGGGAATCGGCTTCTCCCTCTCCCTTTTGTGCTCTCTCTCATTCTCTCAAATAAACAAATCTTTAAAATAAAATGAAATTCTGACAGTTATTTTTATGATACATTTTAAAATAAAATTATATGCACATGGTAAAAAGATACTATGAATATTTTTTAGACCCTAAAGAACTTTTGCTTATATAGTTTACAGATCTATCAATATTTACTGTTTTGGAAATCAAAACTAAAAATAGCTAAAAACATTTGTTAATTCATAAAAAATAATAGTGACTACTTAACATATTTTATTAAAATAACTGTTTTCCAAAATAAAAAATAATTTTGAAATGTTTTATATATTTGAAAATCTCTTTAATGTCTGCCTTATACAAGACAGTTTGCTTCTGCATTGTGATATGATTGTTTTGATCGAAGTATACAAAAAAAAAAACCCAACCTTTTGGAGATATGTACCTGGAAAAAGGAGGATTTCCTAGACCTTTGAAAGGGTCTTAGGTGTCAGCTGTCCTCAGAGTCCTTAGACCACACTTGAGAACCACAGTGCTGGAGATACATACTGTAATATTTACAAAGGAAATATTAGAATGCCTGCAACTTGTATTAAAATACTCTGAAACATATATATAGTACACACATATGTCAATTCTCATAAGCAGTATATTCAATATTGTCCCTGAGTTAGGGACAGATAGGACTATGCAGGGAAAGATAAGGAAAAGGCCCAGAGTCAGGCTCCCACAAATCTCGGGGCTCCCATAATTCCTAAGGACACTGAGATGCAACAAAAACAGAGATAAGGGAGTAAATCTGCCCCCCTGGCTCCAAAATGCTAGGTGGTATCTTCCTTTGATGGCTATTAAGTAATCACTGAGAGACTCAACAGTCATATGTCATTCACTCAAGACAGCATAAGAAATCTCAAGGCGAAAAAATGAGTGGGAAAAATTAGGGGTGACAAAACATGAGAGACTCCTAAATCTGGGAAACAAACAAGGGGTAGTAGAAGGGGAGGTGGGCAGGGGGATAGGGTGACTGGGTGACAGGCACTGAGGGGGGCACTTGAAGGGATGAGCACTGGGTGTTATATGTTGGCAAATCGAACTCTAATAAAAAAAATAATAAAAGAAATCTCAAGGCTATCAACTCCCTAGTCAGGTTTTCTATAAAGGGGCAGCCAAAAAAGCCCTTCGTGGCAACCCTGTTGGGACCTCTCTCACTTCTGGGAGCTTTTTCTGTATCTTTGCCTAATAACTTCTGTCGCTTTACTCACTCTGTTTTGTCTGTCAGATTCATTCTTCAACTCTGTGAGACAAGAACCACTCCTGCTTTATTACCACAAGCAGTGAACTAGCAAATACTGAGTCATTGTTCCTAGTGAAAATGCTGAATGAGGTTACTGCAAGCCCCTGATCACATTCCTATCAACCAACCAATATATAAACTCGTTTCACTTGTGTTTCTCTTTTAAGACAACTTATCTTATTTTTCTTAAGTTAATGACTTATACATAGCATTTATTTTGAATAAAATACTAGCTGAGAAGGGTTTAACATTTTTCTGATCCTGGGTAACATGACATTAAATTTCTCTGGCTCTCAGCCTTACTTACAACATTGCCTACTATGCTTTTTAAAATTCCATTGTTTCCTCATGAATCCACAAATATAGCTGCTTTTCCATAGCTTCATCACACACAATAAATATTATTTTAACACTTTCTGAAGTGTCATCACATATAGATTAACAAATTTCTTTTTTTTTTAGATTTATTTATTTATTCATAAGAGATACAGAGAGAGGCAGAGACACAGGCAGAGGGAGAAGCAAGCTCCCCTCAGGGAGCCCGATGTGGGGCTTGATCCCAGATCGCAGGATCATGCTCTGAGCTGAAGGTAGACGCTCAATCACTGAGCCACCCAGGCATCCCCCAAATTTCTTTCTTGTTCTAGGTGTACTGCATTGTTAATACAATAAACTGAACTCACAGCGAATAGCACTATAGCTCATGCATGAATGAAGCTTATCTCATACATGCATTTTCTCTTTATGGTATATCACAGTCTTCTTGCTGTATCAGCTACTGACACCCTGTTCACTCCCTTACATTCATTGAGGTATATGACATCCCAATTAATTTCTACTTCTCCACCCCCAAGTTTTCCCATTATCTTAAGTGATTCCAAGTCTCAATTTTTACGCATCTAACAGCCTGGCCTCTTATTCCCTGATCCTCTTATCTCCAATGACCCCTCTTCCATAGTCATACCTTGAACTTTGTGATCACCTAGAATTTTCTTTACCCTTGAGACAATGAACTTTAGTCTACTACTCTCTAGCTCATTCCCTCTCTTATTCCCACTGTCCCAACGCTTCAACCTTATTAAGACCTCCTTGATTCCTCTACTTTTCTCCTAGCACAGCTTCCCATTTCCTTGTTTATTTAGCTTATGTCTTACAGTCAATTGCTTCAACCTCTCTGACCAATATTCTCATAAAATCTTGCCCACAAGACCTCAGCTCTGAATTTACCCAAGAACTATCTTCTCTATCTTTTTTTTTAAGGTTTTATTTATTTACTCATGAGAGACAGAGAGAAAGAGAGGCAGAGACACAGGCAGAGGCAGAAGCAGGCTCCATGCAGGAGGCCCGATGCGGGACTCGATCCCTGGACTCCAGGATCACGGCCTGAGCCAAAGGCAGACACTCAACTCCTGAGCCACCCAGGCATCCCCTGGCTTCTTCTCTATCTTATGTTTTGGCTTCTAAGCACTGATAAAGTATTATAGGTATGACAATTAGTGTCATCCATTTTTGTGGTTTTCTTTTTTTTTTTTCTTTTTTTGAAGTCACGACAGATTTACTCTGTGAAACATGCTGAACTACCACCACAGACTACCCGGGAAAAAGAGGCGGTGCAGGCTTGTTGTCTCCTTTGTGTGGGGTTCCCTTGCCAAAGAGGAGGCTAATCATCCAATAGCTTGAGTTCCTCTTACCATGATAAACACCCAGGGTTACTAGAACTGGAGAGTGTGTGTTCATTGTTTTACAAGGACAGCTGAGCGGTGCTACTAAGACAATAGAAAGTTCTTCATTTTAATCTGGCTATCTGCCCACACTTCTAACCAAGAAAGAATTCAGCTATAAGAGCCAATTAAATTACTATAAAACATTCATTCATTCATCTGTAAAACAGATGATAAGCAGCTCCACCACCTGTCTCTGGTATCGTATATCGTTCACTGCGGCCATTGCGTCCAGCTCTGGAGATTTCATAAGGCTCGGGCAGAACATGATGCCAAGGTTCTCTGCATTCATAAGATTCTCCTTTTCATGGAGGGTCACTCTCTTCAGGTGTGCCATGAGGTACCGCAGCATTTGGCAGTGAGCCGGCGGGGGTGAGGGGCAGCAGCTTCAGTGCCTCCTGAAGGGTTTCCAACTGCTCGTCAGGATCCAGAATTTTGGCGGACTCTATAAACTTGGGGTAGGCGTCATACATGATGAGTGGAATTGGTACAGTTTCAGCGCGCCGGTGATAATGTTACTATCTTCATATATGTTCAGGGAAATATCTGCTTTCTCGCCATCTCTGTGAAAAGCCATCTTGACATCTTCAATTAAGTCACTAAATCCTGATACTCGATACAGTCCTTCAGAATTAAGACTTCTAGGTTCAATTTCCCTGATGCACATGTCCACCACCACTGGTCACTTAGTGATATGGGCTTTCACGAGTGTTGTAAGGTCACAACTGTATACCTTCTTGACATGTTTCAAGTCTGGCTTACAGTCATTTGAGACCATCTTGGAACACTGCTTATGAACATTCAAACCACAATCTGCACATTTCACTCCCTGAGCAATGAGACCCCACATGAAGTTAGCACAGTATTCACACCAGTGTTGCCCTCGGATTGTATGTGAACCTTTTCATATTTTGGAATTTGCTCGTTTTCTTTCAGAGTTGCTCTTCTAACAAGTGATGTCAACCTTTTCTCTGACACCCCATCCTGGCCTGTAGAATATCTCTCATCATGTGTCTCTTTCAGGACTGGCATATGTTTTTGGTATGCTGGCTCTCTGTTTAAGGTTGTGTATCCTATGTGCTCATAAATTGGGTTTATTGTCATCTTGGCAATGTATTCTGCTGCCTTGGTTTCAATATAGAGGTAATCAATCCATCAGTCACCAGATGATGGATGGACTCAAAGCGCTTCTCCCCAACGAAGTGCTTTCCATCGTAGTATAGCCTGAAGTTTCTGGTTTGACTTCCAAATCTTAAAGCCAAAGTGTAGGTTCCCAGCTGACGCTGGCTCTCATGAATAAGGTAACTCCCCTCAGCCACACTCAAGAGCTGGTCTGCTTCTTCTCGGGAGATCATGCCGTGAAATTCTCTTCCATAGTACTTTGGTCTGTTTTCCACCTCATTAGTACAAGTGATTCTTCGAGGATGAGGGGCTTCCTGTTGCAACTGATACAAGTAAGATTTCCAAACAGGAGGTCTATATTCATCTGTATCGAACAGGGTCAGGGCCATTGTCCGGCGCTCGCCGGCGGCTTGCAGCCGCCTCCGCCGGCGCATGCGCTCCTCCCTGGCCGCCCGGAGATCAGCGCAGCGGCCGGGAGCGCTCGCACCTCGGAGGGCGCGGGGAACCGGAGGGGCCTGGTGGGGCACGGGCGCGCGGGGAGGCTGCAGGCCGGGGCCCGCTGCAAGAAAAAGTTGTTTATGCGTTATTGTCGGGCGCACCCGCACCGGGGCAGATCCGCTACCCCGAGGCGAGCCGGCACTTGTCGCTGCCATCTGTGCGCCACGCGGAGTGCGCGCGGGCGGCAGTACCTGCGAGGCGTGGGGCTTGGCCGCGGTGGCAGCGGCAGCGGCGGCGGCGGCGGGGAGGAGAGGAGCAGCCTCGCGGGGCCCCCGGCCGGGTGCGCTCACTCGGCATCCCACGGCCTCGCCGGCGCCGTCTTGCGACAGCGTCTCCCCTCCACTCCCCCCACCGGATCTCTGTGGTTTTCAACCCAATAATACTGCCTGGAAATCCTTTCTCACAAAGCATTAGGCAGTTCCTGCCCTCATTTCTCACAGCAGCTCTTCAAATTGTCACTATCCTTTAGCCCAATACTTATCCCTGCTCTCAATATTCTCAGTAGACAGAATCGGCTCTAAGTTAACAGAGGAAATATAAAACTAAGGGTATGAATTCAAGTCACCTCCTGGTCTAGGTTAAGTGAATAAACCAAAGTGCCTCAGTCAACCAATTCTTGAAAGATCCACTGCTGTCCAATGAACTATCACATATTCTCTCAGATTCAGTACGTAGGAAATGGTCTTGGTCTCGCATTTTTAAAGACCAAGAGGGTGACAGACACCTATTTTAGAGGCTAAAGTGTCCCACTACCCTTGTGTCCAAGATCAGCACTTCCACTGGGGTTTTATCATTCATTCATTCATTCATTCATTCATTCATGAGAGATACCCAGAGAGAGGCAGAGACATAGGTAGAAGAAGAAGTAGGCTCCCTGCAGGGACCCCAATGCGGGACTCGATCCCAGGACCCTGGGATCACCACCTGAGCCAAAGGCAGGCGCTCAACTGCTGAGCCACCCGGGTATCCCCCCCCGGGGGTGGATCCACTGGAGTTTTACATCGCATACCTTCCCTTCTCAGAAACCTCATACATCAGCCACCTCCTCTCTCTTCTTCATCAGAGAACTTCTTTCTCTTAGCTCTTTGTCTCTACCGTCTTTAAAAAATGCTACCTCTTATCTTGATGAAGTCCCAATAGTTCATTTTTGCTTTTGTTTCTTTTGTTTTCGTGGATGTATCTTGCAAGAAGTTACTGTGGCCAAGTTCAAAAAGGGTGTTGCCTGTGTTCTCCTCTAGGATTTTGATGGAGTCTTGTCTCACATTTAAATCTTTCATCCATTTTGAGTTTATCTTTGTGTATGGTGCAAGAGAGTGGTCTAGTTTCATTCTTCTGCATGTGGATGACCAATTTTCCCAGCACCATTTATTGAAGAGACTGTCTTTCTTCCAGTGGATCGTCTTTCCTCCTTTGTCGAATATTAGTTGACCATAAAGTTCAGGGTCCATTTCTGGATTCTCTATTCTGTTCCATTGGTCTATGTGTCTGTTTTTGTGCCAGTACCACACTGTCTTGATGACCACAGCTTTGTAGTACAACCTGAAATCTGGCATTGTGATGCCCCCAGCTATGGTTTTCTTTTTTAAAATTCCCCTGGCTATTCGGGGTCTTTTCTGATTCCACACAAATCTTAAAATGATTTGTTCTAAGTCTCTGAAAAAAGTCCATGGTATTTTGATAGGGATTGCATTGAACGTGTAAATTGCCCTGGGTAGCATTGACATTTTCACAATATTAATTCTGCCAATCCATGAGCATGGAATATTTTTCCATCTCTTTGTGTCTTCCTCAATTTCTTTCAGAAGTGTTCTATAGTTTTTAGGGTAGAGATCCTTTACCTCTTTGGTTAGGTTTATTCCTAGGTATCTTATGCTTTTGGGTGCAATTGTAAATGGGATTGACTCCTTAATTTCTCTTTCTTCAGTCTCATTGTTAGTGTATAGGAATGCCATTGATTTCTGGGCATTGATTTTGTATCCTGCCACGCTACCAAATTGCTGTATGAGTTCTAGCAATCTTGGGGTGGAGGCTTTTGGGTTTTCTATGTAGAGTATCATGTCATCGGCGAAGAGGGAGAGTTTGACTTCTTCTTTGCCAATTTGAATGCCTTTAATGTCTTTTTGTTGTCTGATTGCTGAGGCTAGGACTTCCAATACCATGTTGAATAGCAGTGGTGAGAGTGGACATCCCTGTCTGGTTCCTGATCTTAGGGGAAAGGCTCCCAGTGCTTCCCCATTGAGAATGATATTTGCTGTGGGCTTTTCGTAGATGGCTTTTAAGATATCGAGGAAAGTTCCCTCTATCCCTACACTCTGAAGAGTTTTGATCAGGAATGGATGCTGTATTTTGTCAAATGCTTTCTCTGCATCTAATGAGAGGATCATATGGTTCTTGGTTTTTCTCTTGCTGATATGATGAATCACATTGATTGTTTTACGAGTGTTGAACCAGCCTTGCATCCCGGGGATAAATCCTACTTGGTCATGGTGAATAATTTTCTTAATGTGTTGTTGGATCCTATTGGCTAGTATCTTGTTGAGAATTTTTGCATCCATGTTCATCAGGGATATTGGTCTGTAATTCTCCTTTTTGGTGGGGTCTTTGTCTGGTTTTGGAATTAAGGTGATGCTGGCCTCATAGAATGAGTTTGGAAGTACTCCATCTCTTTCTATCTTTCCAAACAGCTTTAGTAGAATAGGTATGATTTCTTCTTTAAGAAGCTTTTGCACAGCAAAGGATACAGTCAACAAAACTCAAAGACAACCTACAGAATGGGAGAAGATATTTGCAAATAACATATCAGATAAAGGGCTAGTTTCCAAAATCTATAAAGAACTTATTAAACTCAGCACCAAAGAAACAAACAATCCAATCATGAAATGGGCAAAAGACATGAAGAGAAATCTCACAGAGGAAGACATAGACATGGCCAACATGCACATGAGAAAATGCTCTGCATCACTTGCCATCAGGGAAATACAAATCAAAACCACAATGAGATACCACCTCACACCAGTGAGAATGGGGAAAATTAATAAGGCAGGAAACAACAAATGTTGGAGAGGATGCGGAGAAAAGGGAACCCTCTTACACTGTTGGTGGGAATGTGAACTGGTGCAGCCACTCTGGAAAACTGTGTGGAGGTTCCTCAAAGAATTAAAAATAGACCTGCCCTACGACCCAGCAATTGCACTGTTAGGGATTTACCCCGAAGATTCAGATGCAATGAAACGCCGGGGCACCTGCACCCCGATGTTTCTAGCAGCCATGTCCACAATAGCCAAACTGTGGAAGGAGCCTCGGTGCCCATCGAAAGATGAATGGATAAAGAAGATGTGGTTTATGTATACAATGGAATATTACTCAGCCATTAGAAACAACAAATACCCACCATTTGCTTCAACGTGGATGGAACTGGAGGGTATTATGCTGAGTGAAGTAAGTCAATCGGAGAAGGACAAACAGTGTATGTTCTCACTCATTTGGGGAATATGAATAATAGTGAAGGGGAATATAAGGGAAGGGAGAAGAAATGTGTGGGAGATATCAGAAAGGGACACAGAACATAAAGACTTCTAACTCTGGGAAATGAACTAGGGGTGGTGGAAGGGGAGGAGGGCGGGGGGTGGGGGTGAATGGGTGACGGGCACGGAGGGGGACACTTGACGGGATGAGCACTGGGTGTTATTCTGTATGTTGGTAAATTGAACACCAATAAAAATTAATTTATAAAAAAAAATGCTACCTCAAACTTATGAGACCTTCCAGCTGCCATTTGATCCTTCCCTTTCCAAGCTTCTTGGAGGTATGACATGCATTTATAGTCTCCATTACTTCAATGCCAATGTTCCAGATATACATTGCTGCCTGTGTAATAGACCAACCCAAAACTTGGGGCCGAAAACAGTAATCATTTTATTACACGCACTGTATGGGTGAGAAATCTGAGCAAGCCCCCTGGACAACTCTTCTGCCCCATGTGAAATCTACTGGAGTTATTCAGTGGTATTTAGCTGGTGGTTAGGTTGATCTGGAAGGTCTGAGATGGTTTTCTTCATGCCTGGTGCCTTAGTGGTAATATGTGGGATGCTGGGCACAGCTAGGTTCTCTTCTCTCTCTCTCTCTCTCTCTCTCTCTCTCTCTCTCTCTCTCCATATCAATTCATGATCTCTCCATGGGATCTCTCCAGCAGGGAGACCAGACTTCCTACATGATTGCTCAGGGCTCTAAAAGAACAAGGCAAACATTGCAAGGCTTCTTTACAACCTACCCTTGAAAGTCAAGCAGCATCATTTCCCTGCATTCTATCAGTTAAACTTATTTACAGGACCCACCTAATTCAAGAATAGGGGATGACATAGGGGAATGTTTATTGCGATGAATGGTTAATAGGAGCCACATGTTAAAGTCTACCACAGCCATGCACGCCTCAATCCACTGCAATCTGGCAACACTCCTTGCCACACCACTATTATCACAATCACTGAGGTAAAGATCTCTTAGTTGTTAAATCCAATGCACACTTTTCAGTACTTGCTTTACTTGCTTTTTCTGCTGAATTGGGCCCTATTGTCCACTAACTCTTTCATGAAACTCTCCTCCTCTGGCTTCTATATACTACTTTTTTAGTGTACCTTTAATTTTTTGTTTAAAGATTTTATTTATTTATTCATGAGAATACACAGAGAGGAGAGAGAGAGAGAGAGGCAGAGACACAGGCAGAGGGAGAAGCAGGCTCCATGCAGGGAGCCTGACGTGGGACTGGATCCCAGGGCTCCAGGATCATGCCCTGGGCTGTAGGCGGCACTAAACCGCTGAGCCACCTGGGGCTGCCCTACCTTTAATTTTTTTTAACTTTTTGTCAGTCTCCTAAATTGACTCATTTCTTATGCTCTCCCCTTGACTACTGAGCTTTGTTATCAATTCTCTTCTCACTCTGCACATGCTATCTGGGTACATCATCTACACCTATGACCTTATATATTACTTATCTACTGAGAATTCCTCAATTACAGGAATTCCTCAACATCCCAGGTCTCTTTCCAGTCCCCCAGACTCATATGTACTCTGATATGGGTGGTACTTCAAACATAGCCAAAGCTGAATTCATCTTCTCCCTTAAACTTGCTCTGTTTCTTATAACCTCTATCCTATATTGACCATCCTTCCAGATGGCCAAGGCAGAAACTTGGAAGTCATCTTAAACTTACTCTCTCTCCAATCCTCATTCATATATCTTGTTACCAATCCCTGACCATTGAACATGCTATGAAGCTCCTCAATTTATCCACTCTTCCCCATTCCAGATATTACATCTGGTAGAGGACTGAGTAGGGATCTTGGCCTGTTACAAGGATCTATAAATTGTATAGAAGTTATAGTTCACTGCAAAAAACTCAATGTCTTTAAAAGTTTTAAAAAATATTTTATTTTTAAGGAATCTCCACACTCAACATGGGGCTTGAACTCACAACCCTGCAATCAAGAGTTGCAGGCTCTACTGACAGCCAGTCTGGCTCCCCTCAAATAATGTCATTTAAAAGCAGAGATGACCAAGAGATATCAGGATAGGGGACACTTAAAAAGCGAAGCTCCTCATGCAAAGAGGCATTCAGATTGGTGGTAGCAGGATTCTGCCTGTCCACAATGAAGTTATTTCAGCTCATGGGAAAGCCTACCAAGAGGCTTATTAAGCTCCCCCTGAACCTGTCATCCTGAAACTTCATCATATTTAGCTTACCTGGTCATAAAAACTACTTTTATCAAGCCACATCCAGATCCTGGGTACAATTTCTTACTACCTCACTAGAACATTCTTGCTATATTGGCCACAGGTTATATAAAAGTGACCAGTTTCTGACTTCCACTAAATGACCAAGTAGCTTCTATCAAACCCACCTCCCCTCAAATGTATCAATATACTCTGGATAAGATAGTAAAAAACAACTACCTGAAAGTACTGGCAAACAACCCAAAGCAGGCAGAAACTAGAAGAGAATCTATACTTAAAAGATAGGATTAGAACTAGGTGGTATTCCCATTCTTTAAAGCTTTTAGCCATAGGGCAGGCTCCAATAAGTGGGTAAAACTGAATCTTTATCAGAAGGCAAAATTCAGAATTTCAGCAGCTGAAATATATGGGGAAAAATCCTGGAATGGAGAGATCCTGACAGGTGGAGCCCTCAATTCTTTGTATAAACTCTGTCTAAATCTCTGGCTGGCCTGTAAACCATGCACACATGGGGCAGTCTCCAAACATCCTCTAAACCTAAAAGAACTGAGTGGAAATTTTAGCTGCTGCTTACTACCAGGGAGACTGACTATGGAATTTGAGTTCAGTCAAGTTAACTGCCTGCGAAAACAGACAAAAATCAGTACTCTTCAGAGGGACATAATAGGATCCAGATTCTCTACAACATGTCTTCTACAATGTCTAGGAGACAAATCAAAATGACTGGATATGTCAGAAACAGAAAATGTGACCCAATAGTGAAGGAAAAAGGCAATCAATGAAGACTGCTGCAAAACAAATCTAGATACTGAAATTAGCAGGACTTTTAAAAAATATTTATTTATTTGAGAGAGAGAGAGAGAGAGAGAGAGAGAGAGAGAGAGAGAGAGAGGTGGGAGGAGTCAGAGGGAAAAGGAGAGAGAGAGAATCCCAAGCAGATGCCCTGTTGAGTGGTAAGCCTGCTACAGGGTTCAACACAGGGATTGATGGGGGCTTGAAGGGGGGAGGGGCTTGACAGGGGGGCTCAGTAGGGTGGGGCTTGATCTCATTATCCCTGAGACCATTACCCAAGCAGAAAACAAATCAGATGCCCAACCAACTGAGCCATGCAGGCACCCCTGGAATTAGCAGGACTTTTTAAGCAGCCATTATAACTATGGCCAAAGACATAGTAGAAAATATGCTCATAATGAATAGTGATCAGTTGGATCCTATCCATGTAAAGATAACCAGCCTGCAGATATAGGCAACTGGTTCAAGGTGTAAAAGAAACATGACAAGCCTGGCCAAGAGCTAAAGTAACCACTGACATCATCTTAATTCAGATACTTCTTGTTTTTCATCTACACTATTAAAACTGTCTCATAAATCATCTCCCTGCTTCTGGTTGCTATTTAGTATGACCCCCTTAACACACACACACATACACACACACACACCCTAAACACATCTACAATGATTCCAGAAATAACTTTTAAAACACAGCTTAATCAGGATTTTAATTGAAAGGGACAGAAACACAACTTTAATTTGATCAAAAGAGAAATTTATTGGAATTCTCATATAATCCGAGGAAAGACATGGATGTAGGTGGGCCTCAAGGACAACTAAGATCAAACACTTGAATACTGTTAGGAATCTACCACTCATCCTACATGTTGATTCAGTCTCTCAGCTAAGCTTCCTCTCTGTGGCTGTTAAAGGGCCTAGGAGCAGTTCCTGGCTCCTAACACATCTCCTAGCTATACCACAAAAGTGGGACACAATATTTTTCCCCATTCAAGTTATCAAAATATTGAAGAGAAGAATTCTCATTGTTCTGATCTAGATCACATGCCCATGTATCAACCAATCACATCAACTACTATGATTGGAAGCTCCCACTAGAACTGCATGGCTGGACAGGAAAGAAGTAGCACCCACCCCTACCAAAACAAAGGGTTTTGTTTCCAGGATAAGGGAAAGACACTGGGAAAACAATAAAGATCTACCAGATCTCCTGTGTTCCCTATCTCAATTGGTGGTAACCCCACCTTCCATGCAATCATTTATGGCAGAGTCCTGGAATTTCTCTTACAGCAGAGAATACTAGTTGTCCCCAGTATCTATTCTCCCCCTTTCCTCCACTGGGCATTCTGCTGCTTGGAACATGAATGTGATGGCTGGAACTCTATCTTGTACCATGAGGGAAAGTGTCACACTGTGGAGATGAAAGGACATTAAGTTCTTCAGGGTTTAACATGAAGGATAAATGAATTTCTATCCTCTTTAATCCAGTTATTTTGGATGTCTGATAACTCACAGCTGAGACTGATCCTAACTGACAACCCCCTCACTCTCCAGAGTGATCAAGGCAAAATAATATAAATTAAGAGTGGCATGCAATGAACCAGGTTAGAGTATGTTAGCGCCAACCACTGAGAGTTGAATCTATGCTCTGTAGTTTCCTAGCTCTGTGATCCTCAGCAAATTGCCTTTTTTCTCTGTACCTCAGCTCCTCATCTATAAAATGAGGTTAATAACATTATCTATATCATTGGTTGGTTGTGAGAATTATGGAAGATAATTCACATGAGCACTGAGAATAATGCCTGGCATATAAGTGCTCAATGAGTATTAACTATCATTTTCAATGCCTGCCAGTTTTACCTGCTAAAGTTCTTTTTTTTTTAATATTAACGCACACTTTCTTTTTTATTATATTAAAATCAGGCAATGGTCTGACAACAAAAAGGCTGCTTATGGAATACTGTTATGTTCATCTTTACTTACAGGATGTTAAATCCTTAGAACTAAGGTATCCCCAGGAAAAGATTAATGGAAACATCGGTTGCTTTTCAGACTTGATAGTTGCTGCTTCAAAAGGTGGTTTTACACAAACACTAAATTAAAAAGAAAATCTTTAGAACACAATGAATCACTTTTATTTCTGTATGCATCCACATCTCAGCATTTAGTGGTCCTGAACAGAAAAGTGGAAAAATGCAGCAATTTGCCAGGAAGTCAAGCCCGCCAATTTCGGGGATCTGCTGTGCACACTGAGTTCTTTCTCTATCCCTGCTGAGGACCATGAGACGCAGCAGCACCAAAACCAAAGTATGCACCAAATCCAAGGTTCTTTTTGTTCCAGTTGTCAGATTCCAAACTAGACCCAAATGGATTGTAAGATGACCACATGAGAACCCTGTTTAGGGATGTCTGGGTGGCTCAGTGGTTGAGTGTCTGCCTTTGGCCCAGGGCATGATCCTGGAGTCCCGGGATCGAGTCCCACATCAGGCTTCCTGCATGGGGTCTGTTCTCCCTCTGCCTGTGTCTCTGCCTCTCTCTGTCTGTGTCTCTCATGAATAAATAAATAAATAAAATCTTTAAAGAAAAAAAAGAGAACCCTGTTTAAAACTTCTTCAATTGTTAAAAGCAAAAGCAATTACAGGAAAAGAAAACAATTCATTCAGAGGGATTGTGTGTGCTTACAAGTGTCTTCTGTGGCCTTTCTCCAAGTTTTACCATCAAGCACTTTGAGAGCTGGCAGGTCTGAGTACCCCTGGTGACTGTTCTTTTCACTTTATCAAAACCTGAGCTAAAAAACAGCATCAGCTGATGATGACAGCAGAGGGTGGCAGGACTGAGGACCCAATATTCATTCCCAGGCTGGTGGAGAGTGAGTAAATGTGGTTCCAAACTAAACAAGGGAAGTCAGAGACTCTTTCCAACCTTACCTGATGGCTTCTGGCCAAAGCAAGAAGTATTGGGTGGTGATGGTGCAAAAAGGGACTTGAGGGGGAAGGAAAAAGCAGCACCCCTCAATTAAGGTCGGGGAGAAGATATGGGGAAAGCCCTGAATTCCTCACCAAAGGCCAATTTCAGAGGGGAGCAGAGGGGTTACAATCTATGCTTTGGCCGAGGGTGGTCATGGGAAGTGGAGAAAGGATGATGGCTTGGAGGGGGGAGGGCATCATTTAAGACTTAAAAAAAGAAACCAGGGGTGCAGCTGCACCCCTGCACACCCAGCAGTAGTCCCACAGGCTGCGACCTGAAACCTTCACGCCTATTCTAGCAAGCCACCCCAAGCTGGAGGGCTGTTGCAGGGATGGAGGGGTGTGTGGAGGGAGGAAGGGAGGGAGCCAGCAGGAGGAGAAGGGGAGAAGGCAGAGATCCCAGGCCATGTAATCAGCAGCAAGGTGATTGTGTGATGTGTCTTTTCACAGTTGAATTAGATGTGCCCCACCGGTTATGATGGGAATCAATTTAAATATACTTTCTTGATCCCAGAAGTTCAACTATGTGGACAGTGGTTACACTTGACAGGATGATTTGTTATAGCACAACTTACATATTTCAAATGGACAAAAAATTAGTATTGTTTACAGTATCTTAAGATAAATTGCCTTTGAATGGGAACTTCCTTTCTAGTACTTTTGAGGTCTACAAGACGTATCTAGAAAATGTACTACGGTGCAAAATGACTGCTTAAATCGAATGGGTGAGGAGGGGGAGGTCCTGTGGTTTCTCTTTTTGATTAATTGCTGTAACACTGTCCTTCGGATGGCTGAGGGAGTTTCATGTTTTCTTTAGACATCATTAGGCGCCGGAGCTCTTGCAGGACAACTTTGATGCTATATGAATTCTGCCATTTTGCTAGCACGGATATGGCTTTTGGGTCCACCACTCTATTAGAACTATTAACACCATATTAATTTTTGTCACAAATCTTACAAAGGGGGGTGCTTCTGGATATTTAGGTCCACATTCTATTTTAAGGCTGTATATTTGGTTTTCATAAATTGTTCTTGGAGGCCCAATTATTATCCCTGTCCATCTTGTAAGTGTCATATCTTCATCATCTTCTAGACCCCAGCTAACTGTGCCATCTCCTACTCCTTTCTGGCCTTCTTCCAGTTGTTCTAACAGTCGAAAATTGCGAGGAACTTGTACTCCCGAGCCCGTGGTGGCTGCCATCTTGTGTCACTGTCTCTCCAAACTACTAAAGTTCTTAATTTTTTTTAAATTTTTATTTATTTATGATAGTCACAGAGAGAGAGAGAGAGGCAGAGACACAGGCAGAGGGAGAAGCAGACTCCATGCACCGGGAGCCCGATGTGGGATTCGATCCCGGGTCTCCAGGATCGCGCCCTGGGCCAAAGGCAGGCGCCAAACTGCTGCGCCACCCAGGGATCCCCAAACTACTAAAGTTCTTAAAAGACAGTCCCTACCTTCACTGCCCAAGAGCCACTTTATTCTGCTTGAATGAGCCCTGCTTCCAGTCCCATTCCTCCACAGCATCCTCTACGATGTCTCAGCCTGGCCTATCTAGAACACGATCTGTCTAGGTCACTCCTGTTTTTTGCTTGCTTTGTTTTAAAGATTTTATTTATTTGTTTTAGAGAGAGAGCACATGAGGTGGAGGTGTAGAGAGGGAAGGTGAGGGAGAGAATCTCAAGCGGGCTCTAAGCTGAGTGCAAAGCCCCATATGGATCGTGACCTGAGCTGAAACCAAGAGTTGGATGCTTAACCGACTGAACCACCCAGCTGCCCTGGGTCACTCCTATTTTAAACTCCTTGGTAACTCCCCATTATCTACAGAATGAAGCATTAACTCCTTAGCCTGGTGACTGAGGCGTGTGTGTGTGTGTGTGTGTGTGTGTGTGTGTATGTTGCCCTTTTGGATGAGGCCTTTCTGGGCTTATTTCCTGTCACTCCTCCACCACCAACCACACCCTAACTGCACTGAACTATTCTCAACCACTATATCCTTACCTGCCTCAAAAGTGTCAACCACCCCCACTCCCTCCCTCTTGAATTCTTTCCTCCCTCTGCTTCTTTTTTTTAAAAGACTTTATTTTATTCATGAGAGACGCAGAGAGAGACGCAGAAACATAGGCAAAGGGAGAAGCAGGCTCCCTGCAGGGAGCCCAATGCAGGACTTGATCCCAGGACCCTGGGATCATGCCCTGAGCCAAAGGCAGACATTCAACCACTGACCCACCCAGGTGCCCCAACCTCCTTTGGCTTCTGTGGCAACATATTCTCCTGGTTTTCTTCCAGTATCCCTGGCTATTGCTTTTCCATCTTTCTCATGGGTTTCTCATCCTACAACTCTTTGGTAAGTTTTAGGGTTCCCTCCTTAGTCCACTCCCGATTTCACTGCAGGTCTTCTCCCTGAGTGATAGCATCCACTGTCAGGCTCTCAAGCTCCACTTATATACAGTGACTCCCAGATCTTCACTCCTTACCTCTTGCTTGAGCTCTGGTCTCACACAACTTGAGTTACCTATCTACCATGAAAATCTTATCATGCTACTGCCCTACTTGAAACTCTTCACTGGTTCCCACTGCCCAAAATTATTTCTCCCCCCACAGTTGTTAAATACCTACTATGTACCAGGGACTATGCTAGATATTAGGAATACAATGCTAACCATAAAATGGCCCTTATATTTTAAGGAATTTGCCATCTACCTGGGAAGACAGATATATAACTACATACTAGTAGCATAATGTGTGAAGTCCTGTGACACATTCACAGAGCATTACAGAAACACAAGTTTGAGTTCCCTGAGAGTAAAGACTTGTGCCTTCCTTTTTTTTTTTTAAATCTTTTTTTTTATTTTTTATTTTTTTATGATAGTCACACAGAGAGAAAGAGGCAGAGACACAGGCAGAGGGAGAAGCAGGCTCCATGCACCGGGAGCCCGACGTGGGACTCGATCCGGGGTCTCCAGAATCGTGCCCTGGGCCAAAGGCAGGCGCCAAACCGCTGCGCCACCCAGGGATCCCGACTTGTGCCTTCCTAAGCTTTGTATCCTCAACACCTAGTACTAAGTCTGATTCAGTAGAGAATTGTTTTTGAACTGGAACAGATATCTCTGATCCTCAGGTTCTCTCCATGTAAAATGGAGTTCACATATCAAATGAATGCAATCTATGGGTCTTGTTTGGACCCTAATTTGAATGAAGTAAATGCAATTTTTAACAATGAGACTAAAACCAGGTAAATTTAAACACTGGCTAGATATTTAACGATGTTAAGGTATTATTGCTTGTTATTTTAGTGTTGTAATAGTACTATGTTGTGTTAAAAAATCTTAATCTTTTATAGGTATGTAAGAAATATTTAAAAATTAAAGACTACAATGATATATGAAATTTATCTGAAAATAATCCAGTGGTGTTGAGTGGGGGTATAACTGAAGTACAATTGGCCACACCTATGTTAATACTTGTTTAAGCAGAGTGATGGATAAAGTAAATGACAAAATTAATTTCTCAGGGGTTCATGGCAATTCAATGAAGTGATTATATACAATTGCTGATATAGTGCTTGCTGTCTCAAAAATGATAGTTTTGCTTCTCCCCTCAGCCATTTAACTCCATCTATGGGGGTGTAGCAAAAGAAACAGCAAGTCAGTAGTATGGGAATTAGAAACCCAACATCCAAAGAATTGAAAACATACTCAGCATAATTTCTCTCCTCTTCTCAGTAAAGACAAAATGGCTAAGGGTGTCAAAGGTCTCCCAAGAAGCCTTGGGCAGGAATGGCAGTGCTCCAAGACCAGCAGAACACTGGAAAAGAAATCATAGCTTGAACTTCTGTAGAGGACAAAAAAACTGCTGCAGACATGAACATGAACTCTTGGCTGGAAAGGGTTGGTCTTGTCCTCTGCTGCTTGAATCCCTTGACAATACTGCCATCCAGTGGATCTCTAGCACTACTTTGCCTTTCACAGATGCAGTCAGCTCTTAGTTCTGCAGGGCAAAAATTCTGGAAGGGAACAGTCCCTCTCAATGAAATGTTACTTGAACTGCTCAAAGTTGAGCATATCATATCATATCCTTCATATCAACAATGAGCAAAGCTAGTTGAACATATAAACAGAGAATTAAACATGTAAACAGGGAGTTAAAATAGCTATATTTCCACCCATGATAAAAAAATAGCTATTTAACATTTGTTGCACACTTAATATATGCCAGGAACTTATCTAAGTTTTTTATGTATTATGCTTTAACTCACTTAACTCTTAACAACAAATCCATGAAGTATATAATATTATTATCCTCATGCTACAGATGAAGCAACAGAGCCACAGACAAGTTAGGTAAGTTGGCCAAGGTCACAGAGCTAGAAAATGTTAGCTAGAGCTCAGATTCAAGCTTGACCTGGGTTCAGAGTCCATGCTTTAGTTTAAGAAAATACTATTAAGCCCATGCCACTTCCCAATGCCTGTTTGATGACTGAATAAATAAAAACCTTGGACCTCTGAAACCCAAGGAAAGAAAAGCTCAGATAGTAGAATCTCCTAGTAGGTTAAACTAATCAAGACCTCATCACTTTGAATCTCATCTAGTCCCTGGAGTTCTCTCTGCTGGATCACTACCTCTTTCACACCTTTTGCCTCCAAAATGAGTGTTCTCCCTTTAATGTGTTGTGTTAAATATAAACAAAAAACACCTCATATAATTCTTCCTAACATGAACAAAACATGCTGGCATTTTCAAAAAATGCTACCAAATTCTTTTTTTTAATATTTTATTTATTCATGAGAGACACACACAGAGAGAGAGAGAGGCAGAGGGGAAAGCAGGCTCCATACAGGAAGCCTGATGTGGGACTCGATCCCAGGTCTCCAGGATCACACCCTGGGCTGCAGGCGGCGCTAAACCGCTGCACCACCGGGGCTGCCCAAATGCTACCAAATTCTAAAAGTTAACAGAACAGAAATAGGGGCCGTTGAATGGCACAGTCAGTTAACCATCTGACTCGATTTCGGCTTAGGTCATGATCTCAGGATCATGAGATCAAGTCCAGCATCAGGTTCCATGGATCCTGCTTAAGATTCTCTTTCTCCCTCTCCCTCTGCCCCTTCCCCTGCTCATGTTCTCATGCCCTCATTCTCTGTCTCTCAAAAAAGAAAAAAAAAAGAACAGAAATAAAGCAATTGTAGAGCGCATTCAAAAACAGTTCAGATTTTGACCACACCTATGTGGTTTCCAGGCTTTGTGCATTTCAGCATCTGGATTTGTGGCCGGACTCAGAGATAAAAATATGGCTGCCTTTTGGTGAGCACTTACTCCATGCAAGGCAGGGCAATGAAGAGAGAAAAAGAAATAAAAAGCATCTATATTAGAAAGGAAAAAGTAAAACTACCTCCATTTATAGGTGGCATGATCTTGTATACAGAAAATCCTAAGAAATCCACAAAAATACTATTATAACTAACAAATTCAGCAAAATTGCAAGATACAAGGTCAACTACAAAAGTCAACTGCATTTCTATACACTAACAATAGCACTCCAAAGAGAAAATTAATAAAACAATTCCATTTACAATAGCATAAAATACTCAGGAATTAATTTAATAAAAGAAGTGCTATACTGAAATTAAATATACAGATATATTCCATGCCCATGGATCAGAAGATTTAATATTGTTTTTTGTTTGTTTGTTTTTAAAGATTTTATTTATTCATGAGAGACACAGAAAGAGAGAGAGAGACAGAGACACAGGCAGAGGGAGAAGCAGGCTCCATGCAGGGAGCCCGACGCAAGACTCAATCCCAGGACTCCAGGATCAGCCCCAGGCTGAAGGCGGCGCTAAACTGCTGAGCCACCAAGGCTGTCCTATTATTGTTAATATAATAATACTCCACAAATGGATCAGCATATTCAATGCAATCTGTATCATAACCCCAGCAGTCTTTTACTACAGAACTTGATGAGATGATCCTAAGCTTCACATAGAAATAAATGCAAAGAAGCCAGAATGGTCAAAACAATCTTGAAAAAATTAACTGGGACAACTCACAGTTCATGATTTCCAAAATTACACCAAAGCTATGGTAATTAAGACTGGTACTGGCATAGGATAAATATATTGATTAGTGGAATAGAGTTGAGAATCCAGAAATAAACTCAGACCTTTATGGCCATTGATTTTCAACAACGGTGCCAAGACCATTCAACAGGAAAAAAAGTCTTTTTAACAAATGGTGCTGGGACAACTAGATATCCACATGCAAAAGAATGAAGTTAGACTCCTTCACACCACACACAAAAGTTAACTCAAAATGGATCAAAACCCTAAATGTAAGAGATAAAACATAAAATAGAAGAGAACACAGGTGTAAATCTTTGTAATAGTAGATTAGCAATAGTGTCTTAGATATGACTCCAAAAGCATAAGCAACAACTTGTAACTGAGATTTGTTTTTAGTAAAGGATTAAAACAAACAAAATAAAACTTTTGAAAACACTTAGATGTAATTCCTTAAGTGCTCATGTTTTGCTTCTCTAACATCTATTTGTTACATATGTGGGGTACCACTCACATCTCTCCTCCAGCCTTCTGCTGGTACATACAAACAAGGGTCTGATTTAATAATTTTAATGATGATAATAACAGATATTATAATACCTAATATTTCAACAGCACTTACTGTTTACCAGGCACCATCCTAAGTGCTTTACCTACATGAATTCTGAAAATCTTCCTAACAACTCTCTCCTCTATTTTACAGATCAGGAAACTGCAGCATAGATAGATTAACAACTTGCCCAAGTCATCAAAACCTATAGAGTATGGAGCCCAGATTCCAACACAGGAAGTCTTGCTCCAGAGTCTGTGCTCTTAATCTGGGCAGGCCCCCTTGATTCCTCAGATGGAATGGTTCTTATAAACCATGTGATTTAGGTCTAGACTGAGGCCAAAGTGGTATTCCCTTTTTTTTTAAGATTTTATTTATTTATTCATGAGAGACACAGAGAGAGAGAGAGAGAGGCAGGAGGGAGAAGCAGGCTCCATGCAGGGAGCCCGATGCACGACTCGATCCCAGGTCTCCAGGATCACGCCCTGGGCCGAAGGCAGGCGCTAAACCACTGCGCCACCCGGGCTGCCCCCAAAATGATATTCTTACTCTTACTCCCTCTGCTACACGTTTTTATTATTTTATTATTTTTTATTATTATTTCTTAAATATTTATTTATTTATTTAGTATTTTTTATTGGAGTTCAATTTGCCAACATATGGCCTAACACCCAGTGCTCATCCTGTGTTTTATTTTTTTAAACAGTATTTCATTTTATTTTTTAAGTAATCTCTCTGCCCAACATGGGGCTCAAATTCATGACCCTGAGATCAAGAGTCATGTGCTCTACCAACTGAGCCAGCTGGCATCCCTGCCCCAGGTTTTAAATATTAGAAATTGTATCTTCAGGCACCATAGACGGTAGGGGGGATAATTTTCCTATGTAAATTTGTTCAAATCACTTTGGCCCTGGGGGTGGGAGTCAGGAAGAGGAAATATTACAGTAGAGTTAAGGAAAGACTATCTTCTTCCCAACCCAAAAAGCAAAGGTAAGAAAAACAAAAGACCACCAAGCTACAGGAGGAAGAATTTAGATTGAGGGGGCAGGGGATTCCCTTACTGAGGCTTGAGATAGGTGTTACCAGGATGATAACCACAGGCCAGTGAGTACAGGGGCCACAGAGTATGTGGTTTTATCCATACTATTTCCTGTTTTTCAGCCACACTCATGGCCTCCATCATGTGGGCTCAGCTCCACTGAGACCACACAGCCTCTTGGGCAACCCTGGCCCCTGGCCCCAGTGTCTCATTGTAATGTCAAATAGCAAAGCCTATAAAAAGCAGTCATAATAATGAGCCCTGGTTTTCTTTCATTTTTATTTATTTATTTATTTACTTATTTATTTATTTATTTTGGAAAGGCAGACTGCCACATGCAGCACCTCATTTGGATGTGTCTGGAATCTTGGAAGCTTGACTACCCTACGTTTTCCTACAAATGGACCTTGAGAGCTTGTTTGGAGGTTCTAGCAGGGGAGCGCAGCTACTCGTATACCCTTGACCAAAGAACGGTCCTCCTCTAGGTCCTCTTCTATTGGGGTGTGCAGCTTCGGGAGGGACGCACATGGAGCAGTGAGGGAGGAAGGGACACCCGCCTAGCCAGCCAGATCAGCCAAATCAACCCTGGCGATCAACAGGGTGGCAGATGTCGCAGCCAGATCGCCCTCACATCCTTTTCATTTTTATTTTAATGAAATAGTAACTTTACTAGAAAATGTTTATATAAAATCAAGACATTTTGTGTGCAGCACATCACATTTTTTTTGTTATCAGAACACTAATGCAAGAGTTCAGTAGGAGCTGCCTCTTGGTCCTCAGAATTGCAATCCAGGGAAAGACAAGGTATACAAGAGAGCAGTGAAAAAAACAAATGCAGAAAAATCTTGGGTTTTCTGGGTATGAGTTTTTCCTTCCTTCCATCAAGACAATGCAGAAGGGGACGCTTGAGTGGCTCAGCGGTTGAGTGTCTGCCTTTGGCTCAGGGCATGATCCCCGGGTCCTGGGATCGAGTGCCACTTAGGGCTCCCTGCAAGGAGCCTGCTTCTCCCTCTGCCAATGTCTCTGCCTCTCTCTATGTGTCTCGCTTGTATAAATAAAATCTTAGGAAAAAAAAGGACAATGCAGAAGAAAAAACCTGTGATAGGCAAACAATACCCACACCCCTAAAGACTGTTATTATCATCTGTGTACATGAATGCCTACTTACATACATCACTTATTGTTTCAAAAAATATGTATCAAGTGTGTATTATGTGCCAGGCACTATTCTAGCCACTGGGGATGCAGCAGTGAACAAAACAGACACAAAATTTTGCCCCCATGAAGCATACTACTTCCTCCTGCTTTTCTTCTTCCCCCTTTTGCTCCTTTTTCTCCTTCATCTAGTGGAGAACATCAAGCTGTGAATAAAGAGATCTGAGTTTTGGGACCTAGTTCTGCCACTAATGTGAAGATACATTATCTTTACTAGCATCTCTAGGCTTAGGTGCTCTCTCTACAGATCCTGATGATGAAAACACCCATCACGGAGCTATGGTGAACCCACAAATCCAATACAGACTCTGTTTTCCAGGAGTTCACAGACCAGCAGAAAGGCCAGACTTGCACCCAGATAACTATAATGCAAAACTGAAGATTGAAAGTGACAGAAAAGACAAACAGGGGGACACATGGGTGGCTCAGCAGTTGAGCACCTGCCTTGGGCCCAGGGCGTGAGACACACAGAGAGAGAGGCAGAGACACAGGCAGAGGGAGAAGCCGACTCCACAAGGGGAGCCCAATGTGGGACTCGATCCCGGGTCTCCAGGATCACATCCTGGGCCGAAGGCGATGCTCAACTGCTGAGCCTTCCCGGCTGCCCAATAAAATCTTTAAAAAATAAAAGGAGGTACAAATTACCCGCAGAAGTTTAATTTAGCATACTGGATAACTTCTCACTCGATGCTTCCTTCTGTCCACTTCTGTCCATTTTGCATCTCTCGGACCAAAGAGCCCAGCAGCAGCAGCAAAGCTATATGCTTTGTCACTAGCCTGTTTTCCCTCTACTAACTACCTTCTTTGTGTCTTTTACTCTATCCCTTTTTTTCTACCTCTGATTGGATTACTATTGCTTTGTGATAAACCAATCCAAAACAGTGTCATTAAAATAATCCTTGTACTATGCTAATTCTGTGGTTCAGGAACTCAGAGTACAGCAGGGATAGTTTGATTCTGCTCTATGATGTCTGGGGCCTTGGCTGGGAGACTCAGTGGCTGGGAGCTTTAATCATCTAGAGGTATCTTTATTCACAGGTCTCCTGGTTAATGTTGGCTATTAGGTGGAACCTGCACTGGGGCTGCTGACTGGAGGACCTTTAAGTGATCTCAACATGGGCCTGGACTGTCTCAAAGTATGGCAGCCTCAGGGTAATCCAACTTCTTATAAGGCAGCTCAGGACTTTACAATGTCCTTGCAAATAAGGGAGAAGCTGCACTGCCTCTTATAGACTAGTCTCAGAAGTCGCAGGTCTCATTTCTGTCTATTCTATTGGTCAGTACAATCAAAGTCTGCCCAGATTCAAAGGAGAGGGTACATCAATCCCAATTCTCAATGGAAGGGTGGCAAGATCACATGGTAGAAGAATGTGGGATGGGAGATACTTCTGTGGCCATCTTTGAAAAATACAATCTGCTACATTCTCCCATCTACTTCTCTTAAGTATACTCTGATCTGATTTTTTTGTTTGTGTAAAGAAAAACTACCTCAGGAGACTATTTTCACTGAGGCTTTTAAGTTCTACTACAGGATAACCAGATTCTTTCATTCACATCTACATTCACTCCCCAATCTTTCCTCTTCAGCACATCTAACCATTTTTCTGCTATGTATGGCTCCTGGCAGAAAGGAAATTTGGTTCCCTTCAGGCTGATGGACCCAGCCCTAATCACTCTAAGGAGAAAAGCAGCCACTGACATATAGCAGCTAGCCTAGCCCTCCACAGCTAGGCTTTCGTGTTCTCGGTGTAAAACAATTTCATGGGCCATCAACATCAAACAAGTTCACTATGTCATCGCTGTGGTCAAATCAAAAGCAAGACCGCTGCATAATCACGTCTGAAAAGAGACAGAACATGAACTTTGACCAAACCACAAAATGACCAAACATCCTTCTATCTTTACCAATTAGCCTCCTAGTCTATCCTACCTCTAGATAAGATTTAATGAAGATACCCAACTATAGCGTTAACCCTATACTTGGCTACTTCCTAACAGAATCCAAAACAGAGCAAAGCCTCAGTTCTTTAAATCTTTCCCCAAGATCACCTAACACAAGTCCAGAACCTGTAATAAATCCTTCCTAACATCCTCTGAGACATGCACAAGTTGTGCACGCTCCTTCAGTGCACTGAGTAATCAACCTAACTTTTCAACTATAGCTATGTTCCTGGTGGTCTTTAGCTAGAGGCCACTGACAACTCCTCTTAGGACCTTGGAATTAGAGAACATATTTCTGCCAAGGTCACTTCTGATCTGCTGAACTCCAGTTTTTGTCAGACTTTGGATCTGTCTCTTTTATAATGCAGTTTTGAAAGACAATTTTATGCATCCTTAGACCTCTAAAAGCTATTAAAATGACCCTATAGTTAAAGATTATATTTATATGAGATTAAGTCCTACAGGTTTCCTCATCACCTTATCAAGTGCAGAAAAGTTAGCATGTTCCCATGAGGGTTACAGGACCTAAGGACAACCCGGCTGTAGGCACACAGGTCTTTAAACCTCTGCTTCCCTGTGGGAAAAGCTAAGTAGTAGGTATGTACCTGCCAACTGGCTTTTCAGCTTCAAATACCAAATTCTAGAATATATTTCTGCCTCGTCTTCCTCCTAGTGAATTCTTCATTTTTCTCTAATTTATTTTACAGTTTCTACTCACTTTATGTAGGGACTCTCATCCTTGGAAAGGCAGTTCCAAATGACCTCCATAGCCTTGTGGTTAAGTGCCTGACCTGTAACCCTACTCTCAGGTTAGAGACACTGATGTAAAGTTGTTAAGGAATCAGCTGCAGCAATCAGGAAATTTGACTTGGAAACAATCCTGCCTGAATTTGAATTGTGGAGTAATCATTTGTTTATTACATGGCCCAAAATTCTCTTCCATCTGCCCACTCTCAGAGTCTATGAGATATTGAGTGCTTAAGCAAAAAATTAAATCATTCCTGCCTAGAAATCACTTAGGATGCAGTGGGGTATAGTTCAAACGAGCATAGGTTTGTTTTCTTTCTTTTTAGTCTTTTATTTTTGAGAGAGGGAGCATGCACACATGTACAAGTGAGGGGAGGAGGGGCAGAGGGAGAGAATCTGAATCAAGCTCTATGCCCAACAGTAAGATCATAGCCTGAGCCAAAATCAAGAGTGGGATGCTTAACTGACTGAGCCATCCAGGCACCCCTTCACTTCATAGAAAATTATACTCTCTGTAAGATTAGGTGCAGATTAGGTAGAGAGGAGAACAGGGGTGGAGAGGCAGAATCAGTGCACAAATATAATAAGTGAGAGTCTCAATGACCATCTGCAAAATTTGATTAATAAAGAGTCACATATATAAGTGTTGACGGACACACTATCCCAAAATACAGCATCTTGGCATACTGAATGCTTTAAACTAAAGGGTTTTGAAAAAATGGCAGTGAATCCCTGGGTGGCGCAGCGGTTTGGCGCCTGCCTTTGGCCTGGGGCGCGATCCTGGAGACCCGGGATCGAATCCCACATCGGGCTCTCTGCATGGAGCCTGCTTCTCCCTCTGTCTGTGTCTCTGCCTCTCTGTCTCTCTCTGTGACTATCGTGAATAGATAAATAAAATCTTTTTTTAAAAAAAAGAAAAAATGGCAGAAGCAGAAAGTTCATTTTGACCCCCTCTCCTCTGAAACAAGTCATAAAACCCTCATGTTAGAGCTGGCCTACCCTACAGCATGAAAGAAGGAGTATCTTTCTTTTTCTCCCCTCAAATATTTTATTTATTTATTCATGAGAGACACACAGAGAGAGGCAGAGACATAGACAGAGGGAGAAGCAGGCTCCCTACGGGGACCCCAATTTGGGACTCTATTCCAGGACTCTGGGATCACAACCTGAACCAAAGGCAGATGCTCAACTACTGAGCCACTTAGGTGCCCAGTATCTTTATTTTCAAAGACAAAGAAATACTGAGAGAATACTAACAAACAGGTCTTTGCTAAGTTTCCCCCAGTTTACTACACTTGCTTCATACTCATTATCATATTCCTCCATGACTGTCCACTGTTCCTCAAACCTAGCATAAAATACTTCAGTTTCTTAGGGTCTTCATTTCCTTATAAAGGCTCCCATGTCTTGTAAAACTTATATTAAATACATTTGTATGCTTCTCTCCTGTTAGTCAATCTTTGTCAGTTTAATTTTCAGACTCAATCAGGAACTTTAAGAGGGTTGAGGAAAAGTTTTTCCTCTTCTACAGTGTCCTGCTAACTCCTTTGGGATGTGGATATGACAAATCCTTAGATTTCTGAAGCATCCAGAGTACTGATAATCCTAGCATCTTGCTGTTCCCTACAAAGACTCATAATAGACTCAGGCCAGTCTGTTTGGACTTTTTTGTGTGTTTTATGTGTGCATGTTTGGTTTTGTTTCATAAGTTGCCTAGGGAGAGATTTGGGATTCGACATTGATAGGGGTCTAGAATGATAACTGTCATTCCTAAAAAAATGTGTCTTGGCCTTTTTAAGGCTCATGGGAGGGGTCTGGACAGTAGGAAGGAATGTGAACTGTCACCTGCCAAGAGACTGTCTAGGCCATTCCCTAAAGGAAGGTTTCAAATTAAGCTTTGGTACAGTAAGATTTCTGGTTCCATCTGTGCTACAGTGAGTAAACTGATTCTTCTGAGAATGGTGGGGTTTTATGGAGGATGAAAAAAAAGCTATTCATCACACCTTAATTCTAGCTCCTTATACTATCTGTGTTGATTAGATTGTTACAATTTTTTTTACTTTTAAACTCAAACATAATTTATTATGAGAAATTAGGAATACTTCAGGTATTTTTGATGATGACACAAGTTGAGGTGTGAGTTCCATTGTAAATACCTAGCTACTTGAATATAACTGAGGGAGGCATCTGAAAAGATTATAGCTATTTTGTTTTTTAAACAATTTATAGTACAAGGAATTCTGATGCTTATTTTTGAAGAAAAAACTGATGCAAAACTTGCTTTGTTTAGTTCAGGAAGATTCATCTTTGTTCCTCCATTCAAAGAACACAAATGAATGACAAAAACAAATCCATTTTATTTCATATCTACTGAGTTAATTCAGACATGTCTAACCTTTAGGAGTGTCTGGTTTTTCTTAGAGATGTCCTTTACAGTTTAATGTCAGTTCTGTTTAGACCAGTAGTTCTCTGAGTCCCAAAACCGCTATTATCAGCATCTCCTGGGAATTTGTTAGAAATGTAAAATTGGGGGCTCAACCCAAGACCCACTGAATCAACAACTCTGTGGGTAGCACCCAGTAATCTGTTTTAACAAGCTCTCCAGCTGATTATGATGCACAGGAAAGTTTGGGAACCACTAATTTAGATTGCTACACTTTTGTTTCTCTGGTAAACAAAGCAGCAGGCTTGATTCAGATGTCTTAAAACATTGCTTAGGATTCCAGGTGGATACACAATTCTATGCTGTGAACTGAATTTGCGGAGAAACCAAAGAACTGGTACAAAAATGTTTCAAATGCTTTGGGCAGAGAGGCCGTGCACTACCCTGTAGTTCTACCCAGAGCTTGCAGGCTACATGTGCAAAGGGAGGCGGCCTATTCTCAGGTAAGAGCGATTCTCTTCCAGGGGCTCTGGAAGTGCCACTGCTATGGACAACTGCTCTCACAGGAATGAACTAGTTTGGGCCTTAAGTGCTCCTCAGTTCCCCAAGTAGCTGCTCCTATACTAAACAGGCCTGGACACAGTAACTTCTTGCAAGATACATCTATGAACGCAAGAGAAACAAAAGCAAAAATGAACTATTGGGTCTTCATCAAGATAAGAAGCTTTTGTACAGCAAAAGAAACAGTCAACACAACTAAAAGACAACCTACAGAATGGGAGAAGATATTTGCAAATGACCTATCAGATAAAGGGCTAGTATCCAAGATCTATAAAGAACTTATTAAACTCAACAGCAAAGAAACAAACAATCCAATCCTGAAATGGGCAAAAGACATGAAGAGAAATCTCACAGAGGAAGACACAGACATGGCCAACAAGCACATGAGAAAATGCTCTGCATCACTTGCCATCAGGGAAATACAAATCAAAACCACAATGAGATACCACCTCACACCAGTGAGAATGGGGAAAATTAACAAGGCAGGAAACAACAAATGTTGGAGAGGATGCGGAGAAAAGGGAACACTCTTACACTGTTGGTGGAAATGTGAACAGGTGCAGCCACTCTGGAAAACTGTGTGGAGGTTCCTCAAAGAGTTAAAAATAGATCTTCCCTGTGACCCAGCAATCGCCCTGCTGGGGATTTACCCCAAAGATACAGATGCAGTGAAACGGCAGGACACCTGCACCCTAATGTTCATAGCAGCAATGTCCACAATAGCCAAACTGTGGAAGGAGCCGCGGTGCCAATCGAAAGATGAATGGATAAAGAAGCTGTGGTCTATGAATACAATGGAATATTACTCAGCCATTAGAAACGACAAATACCCACCATTTGCTTCGAGGTGGATGGAACTGGAGGGTATTATGCTGAGTGAAATAAGTCAATCGGAGAAGAACAAACATTATATGGTCTCATTCACTTGGGGGATATAAAAATTAGTGAAAGGGAATAAAGGGGAAAGGAGAAAAAATGGGTGGGAAATATCAGAGAGGGAGACAGAACATGAGAGACTCCTAACTCTGGGAAATGAACAAGGGGTGGTGGAAAGGGAGGTGGGCGAGGGGTGGGGGTGACTGGGTGATGGGCACTGAGGGGGCACTTGACGGGATGAGCACTGGGTGTTATGCTATATGTTGGTAAATTGAACTCCAATAAAAAAAATAAATAAACAGGCCTGGAAAAATTATATAGTTTTGTCCTACTTATTTTATATTCAAGTATATGTCAAATCACCACATCAAAGACTGTCCCAGACTGCACCCTCAGGTGAGTTTGGTTGCCCCGAATAGGTTTACAGAACACTTGATGTATCGATCACTACCTTCTTATATTGTAATTGACTATTTCCAAATGCATATCATAACTAGCAGGCTTTAAATGTCGAAAATAATGGCTAACTCCTTTCCTCATCCAAAGCCTCTAGAGTATTACCCAGCCCAGATTGGGTGCTTGGTAATTTGTTAGTGGAAATCAACCCATCGAAAGTAGAATCTGAAACCAGTGACCCATTGGAATCATTCCATAAAATCATCCAGTATAGGTATGATTCATAGATGCTGGTGCCTAGCTTTTACCCTCCATTCATCTGTTCGCCGCCTTTCCCCATCTCCAAGTAACCAGAAAATTCACACGTCTCAACAACAGCACCTACACAACTCATTATACATGCCTCTCTGACAACGACGCAATCACGTCTCGCCGCTGGTCCGTCAGTCTGTCAGTTCCCCCTACTCCTCATTCCCTCACACTTCGATTCCCCTCTCCTTTCGCGGCGGGAGGCACGATGTGCTTATGCCTTCGGCCCAAAAGAAGTGCTTACAAACCTCAACCTCATCCGCTCTCCAGGCAGCGGCCGACAGGCCCTGCCTTGTGTCTTCAAAGAGCAGATTTGGCAGCATTGACAACACCCCAGCTTTCCGTAGCCCTCACTAAGTCGGTCATAATAAGAGACACGCGCTGGATATTTCCCAGGCGCCCACGGGGCAACGTAAAAAGGGGTTCCCACAATCCTCTTCTCCTTCCTTTCCCCCTGTCAGTCTTGCACCCCCCAAAAACAAAACAAAACGAGCAAAAACACGGCATTGACCTTTTTGCGTCTGAGCCCATTGTCCAATCGACACCTTCTTGTGTGCCGAATGCTTTGTTGGGAGATACAGGTTAACTTATCTGGTACAAGAAATAAAAGACCAGGCCTCTCCTCTTTTTTTTTTTTTTTTTTAAAATAATCTTTTTTTTTTTTTTTTTTTTATGATAGGCACACAGTGAGAGAGAGAGGCAGAGACACAGGCAGAGGAGAAGCAGGCTCCATACACCAGAAGCCCGACGTGGGATCCGATCCTGGGTCTCCAGGATTGGCCCTGGGCCAAAGGCAGGCGCTAAACCGCTGCGCCACCCAGGGATCCCCAGGCCTCTCCTCTTAATCATAGTCATCTATTGAACGTTTTCTCAACTTGGTTGTAAATTGACTTGTAAACTTACCATTTTTAAATAGGAGCTTAATTTACTTGTTCACAACCCAAATAGTTCATAATGATGCCTTTAAGCTTCCGGACCAACCCAAACTCTAACTTTGCATTTTATGACTGTTAACCTTGAACCTATGCCCTTTGTATCCTACATTTTCCATCTCCTTTTCTTTTTTGTCAATGTAACCACCTATCTCAATGGTTAAGATCAGGTACTTTCTAAATCTGGCTTTCTGGGTTTGAATCTCCACACTCTACCACTATACAACTGTGGAATCTTGGACAAGTGATTTAAGCATGCTGTTCCTTGGCTTATACATCTGTAGAATGTATATAATAGTAGTAATTGCCTCTAGAGTTGCAAGAATTTTAAAAGTTTACATGTGAGCTGCACCTAGAACATTGCCTGGCAAAAAGTTAAGCAGTATATTGAAATAGAAATGTTAATTATTGACTTTTTCGAATGATATCTTCTCAGTTAAGGCCTTCTAGCTAATAAATGATAATGGTTAACATTTGGGCATCAATGGACCAAGTATTATATTAATTGCTTTAAAGCTATTTTTACAAACTTAATCCTCACAATTATTGTGGTAATTACAAATATCCTTCCCTTTCCTCCTCTTTGTTTTCCTAAAGCAGCTAAGAAAATTTGGGTCAGTGAGATAGCAGATAACTCTATAACTTTCCCATGGTCACAGTTAGTAACAGAGCCAAAATTTAACTCAGATAAACTCAAATATATCTTGATCCTTCCCAAATATCACTGAGAAAATGGCATTGAATTTTTTAGTGCTCTGTTTTCCCTTAAGAGTTATCTCAATATCTGTGCAGGTCAGGAAGGCTAGGTTCTCTTCAGAGGTAGAAGGGCAGCAGGCAATAAAGCAAGGAAGGGTCTCTCTCTTGAAGACTGGCAGCAAAAGAGATGAGCAAAATAGCAATAGTCATAACCAGCTCACTTATTGTGCCCCACTATGCTACACAGGCCCATTACTGCCTAAGGCCACTGGAGAAAAGACGCAGGATCCCCACCTCACCTGACCATCCTGTAAAACTTTGATATTATCAAAGATTTTGATTGTTTAGGACAACACCAAGAGACTCTGTAACATACTATTCTGACTTCAGCCAAAGTGGTAGTAATTTCCACACTTGCGGTTCATAGAATCAGGTATTTCTGCCTCAGCCTAAAAGCACAGGAAAATCTCCTTTTCCCCCAAATTAAAAAAAAAAAAGAATTCCCTCCTTTCTTTCAGAGCCTGCAGTACCTAGGGTCTTATTATTCTTGCTGCACACCCACCCACCACCATTTTCCAACTTACCCTCAGGTAGTTTATCATAGTTTCCAGAAGGAGTGGTGATGGTGAAGAAACCCGGGAAGGAGAAGGTAAACCAAGCACTGCCTTGTCCCCACCCTCTACCACTTCTGCAGATCCCTGCCCTAACCTTTTTCACTCCCTCTTGGCACTTCAGAACCCATTATTCTGCACACCTAGGAAACTCTGGGTTTGAATTGTAGAAGAATCAATTTCTTGTCTTTTTTCTCCCCAGTGCCCACAATAGCATACATGACTGGGCTTGGTCTTCTGATTAGAGAGGCTAAATTTAAAAATAAAAAGGAGAAATATAGCAGGGGAAGGAATTTTACTTAATTTTAAAAATTATTTCTAGCTATCAAACTATTAGAAAATGTCAGTGCAGGGGTAATACCTGCAAGAAGTTCCATTCTACAGGCCAGGAAAGATAGAGATCTTGGTGTAAAGCAAAAGTGTTGACAGAAGACAGACAAACAGACAAGGGTCTCTCTAGGGTCAGTAGAAATAAAGAAAGTGTGTGGGGGGATGCCTGAGTGGCTCAGTAGCTGAGCGTCTGCGTTTGGCTCAGTTCATGATCCCAGGGAACTGGGATGGAGTCCCACATCGGGATCCCTCAGGGAGCCTGCTTCTTTCTGCTTATGTCTCTGCCCCTCTCTCTCTGTGTCTTTCATGAGTAAAAAATAAAACCTTTTTTAAAAAAAGAATTTTTCATATTCTGTCGTGAGAAAGAATTACAATGAAGCATGAATGATTGTACCTTTATTTCTGACTTGATAGAATGTGGTCTGTTCATGTCAGAAAGACAAAAGATATTGGGGGGCGCCTGGGTAGCTCAGTTGGTTAAGCGTCATAATTTCTGGGTCCTGGGATTGAGCCCTGCAAGTGGCACTCTCCGCTCAGTGGGGAGTCTGTTTCTTCCTCCCTTTGCCCCTTCTGCCACTCATTCTCTCTCTCTTTCTCTATATCAAATAAATAAAATCTTAAAAAAATATTAGAAAAAATATTAGAAAAAAAAAGAAAAAATATTAGAAATAGGCTGGGCCTCATTTTCATTTGAATTAGGTCATAGGTTCAAGTTTAATTTGAAGGGCCCTGTCTAGTTGCATCTTAACTCCCCAACTGGCTCTCCCAGAAATGAATGCCAGTAATCAGGGAAGGAAGGACTATAGAGAACCCTCTTAACATAGTCCTTTGATAAACCTAAGAATGAGTTTTAGGGAATATTGTTGGAAGTACAGCCTGAGGGAAGGTGATTCTTATGCAAGTAATTTATTGAGGAAGTGCTCTCAGGTAAAGGGAAATAAAGGAACCAGGAAAGGGCATGGGGAAAACAACTAAGCCAACTGGAGACTAGCTTTATCCTGACCCCACAAGGAACACTGGCATAGGATTTTCCCCCACAGAATTGACCCACTTTGAGGCAAGGTGGCTAGCATTATGTACCCTCATCATCATTCACTCATTGCAGGTTATAGAGGTATGTAAGGAGAGGAAGTGTTGGCAAAGAACTGAAGCTCTTATTTAAAAAAAGAAGTAAAGTAATGTGGGATGTTGGGGTACAGATCTCAGACACAGACAAGAGACCCTGCCTTTATAGCCCTTTTTTTTAATTGAAGTTCGATTTGCCAACATATAGTGTACACCCAGTGCTCATCCCGTCAAGTGCCCCTTTTTTTTTAAAAAAAGGATTTATTTATTCATGAGAGACACACAGAGAGAGGCAGAGACCTAGGCAGAGAGAGCAGCAGGCTCCCTGAGGGGAGCCTGATGAAGGGACTCAATCTCAGGACCCCAGGATCACCACCTGAGCCGAAGGAGACGCTCAACTACTGAGCCACCCAGGTGTCCCTGAAAAATTCTTATACTTATTAGAGCTATGTAACATTTATATAAAAATTTGGTTGGATTGTAATTCTCTTTGATAGATACTCTTGCTATAATAGCATGAATCTTAAATTTATTTATCAGCTCTTGGCTGTTTTATTTAACTGTAAACTGTTACTGAAGATGGCCAAAGAATGAGCCCAAGTTTGGATACCTGATAAAGATGCACTCACTAATCTACAAGTGTTAAAAATACAGACCAGATCACCAGTATGCAAATAACAGAAATATATCCTTTTTTTCAAAAATATATCCTAATTTAACAATTCTGCTACGATTCTGGAGATATATCAGTCTCATCATTATAAATCTCGATATTGTAGAAGTGTACAGATATTAGTTAAGAGTAATGTTCATCTTGAAAAAATGTTCAGATTAAAAACGACCAGATTTTAGGGGCACCTGGGTGGCTCAGTGGTTGAGCATCTGCCTTCGGTTCATGTTGTGATCCCGGGGTCCTGGGATTGAGTCCCACATCAGGCTCCTTGCAGGGAGCCTGCTTTTCCCCCTGCCTATGTCTCTGCCTCTCTCTGTCTCTCATGAATAAATAAATAAAATATTTTTAAATGACCAGATTTTTAAAATTTACATTTGCAGAGATGCAAATTCCATAACATCTGGCATCTTGTTCATTTTATTTCTAATATCTATATCTATAGATATAGATATAGATATATCTCCTATTAAGTATCCCTTGTATAGCCACCAATGCCGACTAAATCCACTCTACTGGCTTAAAAAAAAAGTCCCAAGACAGTAATTTTCACTGGAATTATCTTCACAATTAACTTCCACCTAAATTAGGACCCAAATGTGTGTGAAAACCATTATCTGTGTATATTTGAATACATTCCTTTCGGTGTGACTTCTCATAATTAATTCCCTTTTATTTATTATTTTTATTTATATACATATATCTATATATAATTTATTATTTTAATTATTTTTCATTTTTTATTTAGCAAGATATATTGATCATGTCTTCACTCTAAAAAGTTTAAATTATGGAGGATCTTTTAAATGGTTGCCTTTGATTTGGTAACTGAAATAAACATCCCATTTTGTAAGTAGAAAATCACTAATTAAAAATTTCTACTGATCTGAGAAATGTTTGTCGTTTCTGAAAAGCAATTTCTACATTAGTTTAATAAATCTCAATATTTATAGGTCTTGTATAATACTTTAGTTGTGTGGAAGATTTGCAATATAGCATAGGAAAGAATGCTACACTTAACTTTCTTAACTGACATATATTGAGGAGGAGATGTGACAATTATATGTGAGCAACTATGTAAATATTATTATTATAGTCCCTTTGTGGGTATTTCTCAAAATATTTCTGACCATTAAATCTTAAGGGTTTCCATGATTGCATATGATTAATATTACATCATCCATTTCTTTTTTTTAATAAAAATTGAATAAATTTATTTTTATTGGTGTTCAATTTGTCAATATACAGAATAACACCCAGTGCTCATCCCGTCAAGTGCCCACCTCAGTGCCTGCCACCCAGTTACCCCCACCCCCCACCCACCTCCCCTTCCACCACCCCTAGTTCGTTTCCCAGGGTTAGGAGTCTTTCATGTTCTGTCTCCCTTTTTGATATTTCCCACTTATTTTTTCTCCTTTCTTCTTTATTCCCTTTCATTATTTTTTATATTCCCCAAATGAATGAGACCATTTAGGACCTCATTGTGCAATGGTAGCGCATCTGACTCCATTTCTTTTTTTTTTAATATTTATTTATTTATTTTAGAGAAAGTGAGAATGTGGGGTTGAGGGGAGAAGGAAAGGGAGGGAGAGGGAAAGAATCTCAAGGAGACTCCACACTGAGCACAGAGCCTGATTTGGGGCTCAATCTCACGGCCCTGAGATCATGACCTGAGCCAAAACTAAGAGTTGGCCACTTAACCAACTGAGAGCCACCCAGGTACTCTTCACATTATCCGTCTTTAATCAAAATGTTTTCTAAGTCTATGATCTATCTTTCCAAATTCACCAGTTTCACCACAGAAATGATAATGAATTTCATTGTCACACTGTTTTATTTAAAATTCCCACCTTGGGGGGCCTGGATGCACAGCTATTCATATTCTAAAAGCCTAGGCCAAATATTACTACTTCTGCAAAGCCCTTCCCTATCTCCTCTCTCCCAGATAGAATTCATCCTTTCATTAAATGTGCGTTCATAAGTCCTTATAGATTCCTCTTTCAGATCTTATATTCTAAGGTATTACATGTTACATCAGTTAGGAATTATGTTTGGCTGTCATTGAGAAACCCATTATTTTTCTATATCATAAAAGAAATCCAAAGGTAGGCAGTTCAATGTTGTTATGGTGGCTGCTTTCATCTTTCTTCTCTATTTTCCAAGCTCAAGCTGTCCCTTCATAGCTTGAGGTTTCCTCAATGTAACAAAATGGTTGCTCTATCGCCAGCCATCAAATCCATGTCCTAGGCAAAGATGAGTAAGAAGGTAATGCAAATTGGCCTCCCACCTCAGCAGCCTCAAGACCACCATCACTCTTCCTCTCCAACCCCAGTGCATGCATATGCACACACACACACACACGGAGAAAATTATTAATCTTTATCAAAAGCCCTGAAAAATATCTTCAACTTCCATACCATTGGCCTGTATGTAGTTACATTGGGCACCCCTGTCTGAAAGGAAGGCTGAGAAATTATATTTTTTCCCCATTTTGAGTACATTGCTACTCCCAACAAATCAAGTTTTGTCATTTAGAATGAGGAGATAGGTTATGTGATAAACAACTAGCAATCTCTGTAACATTTTCCCACTTTTTAAAAACTGTATCTGTTTATTTACCTAGATTGTAAAATCTTGAAAGGTTTAGAGTATGTCACATTCATTTTCTATTCCTGGGGCCTAGCACAGTACAAGACACTCAGTGGTTTACTGTTTTTTCCTTCACCTACAATATGAAGGGTTATTTTGTGTAATCTTCCTAGATAGAAAAGATTCCATGTTTTACCAGAATAATTTTTTGTGCTTTATGTTGACTTTATTATGTCCTCAATTATTTAAGAAAACAAAGCTTCCTTACTTATGTAAGGGCCAAGATTCTTGATAATCATGTTACATTCTATATTTATCTTTAAATATTTTATTGTTCCCTTCATATGAATAGCCAAATATTCTTTCTTAGCACCAACTATCCTATTTTAAGTGTTCAAATCTCTTGATAACTTTTGGTTTTTTTCTTCCTAAAATTGAATCTGAAATAAAATAACTTTCAGGATATCTTTTGCACCTTATAATTATCTTTGACATTTTCCAGAGGGTCCCTGGACAATCAAAAACATGTTCCTTCACCTTATAAAAAGAGAGGTGCTAGAAACTGTTATGTTTATTCAGTGTTACTATTGATGAGTTGCATGGGAAGAGTTGTCCAATTAGAAGAAATGCTCAGAATTACCCAAGTTAAATTTAAATGGAGAAAATGTTATTAATATAAAAATTTCAGAAATTATATTCTTTATGGGAAGTACCTAGAGATTTCTCAATGCCCCTAGTCTCCATAATGTTTCTATTTATCAGAGTCCTGGTAGTGTTTTGCCTGAGAATATTAGGCAACAGCAATATAGTGTTATAATTTCAGTTATTATTATAAATGTTTACTTGGCCACATCTTACTTCCCATGAATTTAGCATTTTAAGGCCAGTGGTTTTCTTTAAAGATTTTATTTCGTTGAAAGAAAAAGAGCCGAGACAGAGCATGAGGGGCGGGGGTGGTGGTGGTGGTGGTGGTGGTGGTGGTGGTGGTGCAGGCAGCAGGAGAAGGAGAAGCAGGCTCCCAGATGAGCAGGGAGACCAAATACATGGGGCATGATCTCAGAACCCAGGATCCTGATGTGAGCTGAAGGCAGAAGCTTAATCGATTGAGCTGCCCTAGGTGCCCCGGAAGGCCAGTGGTTTTTAAATTTTTATTTTATTATTTTATTTTTATTTATTTATGATAGTTACAGAGAGAGAGAGAGAGAGAGAGAGAGAGAGAGAGAGAGATGCAGAGACATAGGCAGAGGGAGAAGCAGGCTCCATGCACCGGGAGCTCGATGTGGGATTCGATCCCGGGTCTCCAGGATCGCGCCCCGGGCCAAAGGCAGGCGCCAAACCGCTGCGCCACCCAGGGATCCCAGGCCAGTGGTTTTTAATTAAAGATTCACATCAGACAGTTATGGATTGTCCATTAAATCCATTAAAATATAGATTTTTGTACCTACTCCAGACTTACTGAATCTCTTTGATATTTTTCATATTCTACCAATATATATTCTTCTGTATGTTTGGTATATTCTTAGTATAGAAGGTACATTATATGTCTGTATTATTATATGTTATATCTTGTTTTTTCTTTTTTTAAAGATTCATTTTAATGAGCAAGAGAGCAGAAGTGGGAGGAGCAGAGGGAGAGGGAGAGAGAATCTGAAGCAGAGTCCAAGCAAAGTATGAAGCTGGACAAAAGGGCTCTATCCCACAACCCTGAGATTATAACCTCAGAAGAAACCAAGAGTCTGATGCTTAATAACCTGTGCCACCCAGACATCTCAAGTTTTTTCCTTTAAAAAAGTTGTTTTCATTAATTTTTTGTAAATCAGAGGTAATACTATCTTTGCTGAAAATAGGTTCAGTAATTAACCTTCTAGATATTTTGTCTAAACTTTGAGAATTGGCTTTATTACTGGGATTGTTTCTGATATCATATATTTGGGCCCACTGATTTTGTCCTCCAGCAAAAAGGATCAGCAAATAATTTGATTCAAGAAAGGAAAAGAAGTTAGGGGTCTCTGATTTGAGAATTGAAACCCTAACTACTTTAGAGGAATTGTCGATTTCTTTTTTCTCTCCTCAGCCTTCTTAATTTCATGTTTTATAAGAGGTCCAGAAAGCAGAGCAAATGCTACATGCTGTGGTTCAGAGCATAGCAAGCAGTTCAGACAATGCTACTGTGACAGGCTCAATGTTAGTCGCCTAATGATATTTCCACTTCCTCATCCCTGGAACATGTAACTATTATTTAATATGGCAAAATAGTGTCTGTAACTATATATGGCAAAAACAAAAAAAATGCGAATAAATTAAGGATTCTGAGAGAAGGACCTTATCCTGGATTACCTGAGTGGGCCCTATGTCCAAAGACAACTGTCCTTATAAATCAGAGCCTGGGTAATTTGGAGAACAACCTCATACCTGGTTACAGGCTCTTTGGATTGGGGCTGAGATCTATTATTCCCTTGGTTTAACATGGGCACATGGTTCCTGGCTGAAATGTGGACCACAAACTGATGAATAATACACTGAGGCATTGTTTTATCAGTAGGTTGTGTTGGTGATCTTTGGGGAGCTAATTTTATATATATAATAAGTATATTATATACAATAGACATATATTTCAACATAACTTTTATATATGAAATTTTATATATCTAGATGTAGATATAGCTACATACACACATCAATCACATGAAAAAATTAACAGAGGTTAGATCATTGGGTCAAGTCTAATATATTTCTATCCAATAGTAACCAAAATGACGAAGACTGTTTACCACCTCTTGTAGCCCATCACCATTCTGGGAGGTAAATTATGCATCAGAAGAAGGCAGATCATCCCAATGATTCTTTCCAGGCCCAGACCCTCAGAGAAGGTAGGGAACTACTATATCCATGTTTTCAGAGATAAAAATTAGGAAAGATCTTGGTGGAGAATGGAAGGGAGGGATAAATTGGGGAAATGCATTCAGAATAGGTATACTCAAGGGACAAACCAAACAAAGTGGGGCAAGGAAGAAGGATGTACAAAAGTCATCAACTCCTAGTGGCAAAGAGCTTGGTAAAAATGCATTAGTACATTATTACCTTATATTTAAGTGAACATACATACAGTGCACATACCCTGTTTACTGCTCTCAGTATCTAATTAGTGTTTCTCAACTGAGAAATATATTGGAGGGATCTCTCTTAAAGGAAAACAGTCTCTTAGGCTCAAGCATTTATGTAAATTCTTTTAATAATATTTCTTAAACGTAAACAAACATGAGACTAAATAGAAACTCTGCTGTTCATAAGGCTCTGTAGAAACTTAACATCAAAGTAAATTTACAAATTGTGCACAAATATTAATTTAATGTGGTACACGTTTGCTGAGACAAAACTACCCTTAGAAACCTGAACATACTACTGACTGGCCAGCATGTGTTCTTGGTTTTCAACATACTTGCTTGTATGTGAATCTTGTGAGGATCTTGGTTTCCCATCACTTTCCCTTTCCAAACTATTAGACAATATTCATCTGTACTAAGCCATGAAGTAGGAGGTACACCTAATTTATTTTTTTACCAGCTCATGACAATTAAAGTAGTATTGTTGCCAACTTGATTTTTAAAACAGGTTCAAATACATGTCCTAATTATGTGGCAGCTGTTAGTTACCATTGTCATCCAGATACTCCAGGATATGCTTAAAATTAAATGTCAAAGTAAAACATACCTGTAAAAAAGCTTGCAGATGCTGTCATTAGACTCCAGTTTGAACAACACTGTCCTGTTACAGTATGTGTAAATATATATATGTATATATGTACAGTATGTGTAAATACATATATATTTAATTATTATTAATTATATTTAAATTAGACTATTTTGTTAGCTTCTTACTAATAGTTTCTGGTGCAATTACCTGAGTACCTACATTATTATGTAGCACTTGACTTTTGTTTTGGGGACTAAGCCATTGCCCATTCAGGCTCACTGGGAATGGTGCATTGGGGACCACAAATCAAACCATCATCAACCTTACATCCATGATTTTTAAGTTAAATGAAAGAAGACAGGCACACTCAACAGTCAGGTCATCGAATAACTAAATTGAGATAATATATAAATTTTAAAGGAGTGGTTGAGTTGTTTTCATTATAAGTTGCATTGGTAGGACATATCACAGAGATTAAAACTGGGGCTTGTGTGTTCCCACTGTCCATTTCTCCCAACCTCCTTTCTCCTTCCCTTCCTCCTAGGTTCTTTCACTTTTCCTTTTTTCTACACCTACTTTAGTTTTATGTTTCTCTCAAAGTTTAATGTAGTGTGTTTTTCCATAAAGCTAAATGTATTTAATTTTTAATTAAGAGATTATTCCCTTATTTTATATGAAAATGTGCTTCATTTTATAAGTTGTAGCAGTTTAAAAAATTATCTTCATTTGGCAAAGTAAGAAATTGGAAATCTTGTGTTTTACTCCAAATATAAAAAAAGTGGGATCCCTGCGTGGAGCAACGGTTTGGCGCCTGTCTTTGGCCCAGGGCGCGATCCTGGAGACCCGGGATCGAATCCCACGTCGGGCTCCCGGTGCATGGAGCCTGCTTCTCCCTCTGCCTGTGTCTCTACTTCTCTCTCTCTCTCCCTGTGTGTGACTATCATAAATAAATAAAAATAAAAAAAAATCAATCATCCTCCTTCACTTTAAAAAAATATATATAAAAAAAGTGTTTATACGTGAAAGGTCTGCAACCACTTGTCTGTAAAACAGAGAAAAGAGAAAGAGGAGGAAATAATGGTGGTATTTGACACGTAGCAAGTTGACTTAAGTTGAACAAGTTAAAAGCGCTATAATATACTTTCCACTGGAGCACTGGTAGGAATACATAAGACTCATTCGGGAGTCAGGGAAGGCTTCACAGAGGAGGTAACATTTGAGCTGGGGCTTTAAGAATTAGCAGGGGAGAAAACCAGCAAGGCATTCTAAGCAGAATGAATAATGCAAGCAAGAGCACAGAGCACAAAAGAGCACTACGTGTCCAGCAGCTCTGAGTAGCCTGTTGGCTTTTGTGTAGAGTTCTCAGGGTTAGAAGATCAAGGGTAAAGCAGGGACTATTTTTTTCCTACTTGGCCCATCTTCCCTACAGCTCATTGCACAGTGCTGGGCACACACACTGCAGGGATCATTTAATTGGGACAGGGTGGTCTAGTACAGTGGGAACCAGGGCATCTGGACTCTTTCTCACGCACTCGCAGTGTGACCTTAGCCAAGTCCCTTTTCTCAGGGCTGCCGCTTCCTGCTTATTAATCAGCCCTGGGTGAGAAAACAGAGGTGGTTGGCCTGAAGCGCAGGGCCTTTCCAGCGCCAGAAATCCCACGCTCACGCGTGGAGGGCGGTTGGGCGGAGGTTCAGTTCCTCCTCCGCTCCAGCAGGGGGCATAGAGAGCAGCTTCCCACCGCCTTTTTCCTCCCGGCGGGCGTCGGCGGACTGCAGCAGTCGCAAGTGGCGAGCGCAGTGGGCGGGCCGGGCGCGGCAGCGGCGGTGGCGCTGCGGTCAGCGGCGCTGCGCTGCGCTGACTGGGCTGGGCCGGGCAGCGGCGGCGACGGAGACGGCTGCCGAGGCCACTGAGGCGCTGACTGGGTGGCCAGTGGGCTGCTGTGGCCTCTAGCAGCCTCTTAGCGCGGTCGGCATTCACCGAGCGGCATCTGGCTGTGGAGCTCAGCCTGCTGGTGAGCTGCGGTGGGCACACCCCGGCTCAGCAGAGGCGGACAGGTTAGAGTGGGGGAAGGGGCAGGCACAGAAGCAGCCCGGGCCAGGGAGGGAGCCCAAAGCCAGGCCATCTCCAGCCATGTCCGACGAGACGTCGGCCACCACTTCGTATGAGAAGTTTCTAACCCCCGAGGAGCCCTTCCCGCTCCTGGGACCCCCTCGCGGGGTGGGCACCTGCCCGAGCGAGGAGCCAGGCTGCCTGGACATCAGCGACTTCGGCTGCCAGCTGTCCTCTTGTCATCGCACGGATCCACTCCACCGTTTCCACACCAACAGGTACGAACTGCTGCTGAGGGCAGGGGCTAACTGCCCACACCCCTGACTCAAACTGGAGAACGCTGGCTCACTCCCGAACCTGGCGCTCCTCCTCGGGTCTGCGCTTCCATTCGTCCCCTCCCCCATCTTCTTGCGACCAGAGCTCCTTCCCTGTTCCCTCTCCCTATTTTCATCCTAGCCCTCCCGATTTTCCTTTGGTCTGGCATTTTACTTGCTCTCCTTTCCCCATTTATCATCTGATCATAGCGATTCCTCCCTTTCCCCTCCCACCCCATCTGTGCCCAGAGAATCCCAAATCTCCACCCTCAATTTTAAGATGCATCCCTACTCCATCGACCCCAAAAAGTTTAACCCCTTCCATCTCCCATACGCTCTAGAGTAGACTTTGGATGGCTCAAAACCAATCTATGTATGGATCTTTTGAAAGATGGCACTTTTATTTATTTATTTATTTATTTATTTTTAAGATGGCACTTTTAAAGGTAGAATCTTCCTTTTCCCGATTTTTAATCTGCCTCCCGGCCCAATTTACACTGCCCACCCCATTTTTTTTTTTTTGGTGAAGGTATAGGAAACAAGACCTCCTTATGAACTCTTTGCTTTACCATTTTAGGCCCTGCCAAAATGTATAACCTTAAATCTCGAAGATTCCTTCATGTAGCATATCCCTTGGTTTGCCCCCCCAGTGGAAGGACGAAGCTAAGCTTAGAATGGGCTTATACAAATTTACTCAGAGGGCACATTTCCTAACTGATTTTATTGGAAGCTAGAGTGTTCTGGAGAATTCTCTCATGTAAGCATTTAAGTGTTAATACCAAATGTGAAGATTGCGAAGATGGTGTACACGTAGCCCCAACCTGTACACAGAAGCCCCAAAGTGGATATTTGATAGATACATACCAAGGCTTGGGAGGGTGTATGTAGAACAAGGGAGGAGATGGGTTCAGCTATGGAAAGAAAATACTGGAATTGAATTAAGGAGTCTAGTTCTGATTTCTAGTTCACAATATCAGCATGAACAAATCCTTCCATCTTATAATGTCTTTTGCATGCCCTCCACCACCTCTTAAATCACTCTACAGATTTACTGAGCTTCTACCAGATGCAAAGAATGTATAAAACATGATTCTTACCTGAAAGAAAGAGTCTGGAAATGACATGTTAAACGGTCATGCAGAACATCAGTATAACACATTGGAAAAGGAAGTGGTAGTAAATTTATTACCACTTTTCCAATCGTCATTGCAAAAATGAGGAAACTGAGGCCCAGAGAGGAAAGACTGAGTTCAAGGTCATAAAACAGTAGGCAAAGCCAAGATTACTTCATTGGAGCCAGTGATGAAACTTGGAACAGAACTAATGGCACAAATGTTTTAAACGGTTGTTATAGTTTCTTAGACTGACTCACAGAAGCTTATTTAACCCATGATGTGATTATAACATGAGTGTAATGGATTTATGATATCAAGTGTGTTTAGGATTGTTTGCATTGGAAAACAATGTAAAAGAATACTTTTGCACATATTTGGTATTTAAGGTTTGCAACATTGGAGCAAGTCCTATACACAGGAAAGTTGAATGATTTCAGAATTAGCCTGCACTGATGATGATGGCAAGGGAGTGGGGAAGGAGGCTGAGGGTAAGCACTGCCAAAACTGTTGGGGTGATGAGTGAAGCAAGGAGAAGAATACATTTCTTACGGCTCATTTTGTTCTTTTTCTTCCTCTCCATTTTTCTCTTGTGTTTTCCTACTCCTTTTCTTAGAGACAGAGGTAAGGTCAAGGTTGTTTTCCAGAATGGAGCAGTTAATATAGACAGGGAGGGGATCCCTGGGTGGCTCAGCGGTTTAGCGCCTGCCTTTGGCCTAGGGCGCGATCCTGGAGTCCCGGGCATGGAGCCTGCTTCTCTCCTCCTGTGTCTCTGCCTCTCTCTCTCTCTCTCTCTCTCTCTCTCTCTCTCATAAATAAATAAATAAATAAATCTTAAAAAATTAAAAAAAATATGGACAGGGAGGTTCCTGTTCATCCCCAGTTTTCCCAAGTCAAACATTTTGCCTGCTTTTTAAAAACCTCTCTCTCCTGCCCTACTTTTCTCAAGGCTTGGGATGACAGTAGGAGATCTAATGTATTTTGCTTTGTACCCTTTTCAACAGAGATTAGGGCAAGCAGAAGTTGCAGTATTTACATTGGATGATGTTTCTGCCCTAGACCACCTAGGCTTTTTAAATGTTCTCTCATTCTGGAATGTTCTGCCTTCCTAGCCCTCCTCAAGATGGCATTTGAGAGGACCATATAAAAATAAAGTCTTTTTTAAAAAACAAAATTTTTTAGAGATTTTTTAATTTATTCATTTGAGAGAAAGAGAGCATGAGTATGAGGAACAGAGGGAGAGGGAGAAGCAGACTCCCCTCTGAACAGGGAGCCCTGGCATAACCTGAGCCGAAGGCAGACGCTTAACTGACTGAACCACCCAGGTGCCCTGAAAATAAATTTCAATAAACCAAGAAACTTGATTATTTTTTAATGGTTTATTTATTTATTAGAGCATGCACATGAGAGGGGGAAGGAGCAGAAGGAGAGGGAGAGAAAGAATCTCAAGCAGGCTCAGTACTGAAACTGATACGGGACTCGATTTTACCACCCTGAGGTCATGACCCGAGGTGAAACCATGGTCAGACAGTTAACTGACTGAGACACCCCAATTATTATTTTTTTTAAATTTATTTATGATAGTCACAGAGAAAGAGAGAGAGGCAGAGACACAGGCAGAGGGAGAAGCAGGCTCCATGCACCGGGAGCCCGATGTGGGACTCGATCCCGGGTCTCCAGGATCGCGCCCTGAGCCAAAGGCAGGCGCCAAACCGCTGCGCCACCCAGGGATCCCCACCCCAATTATTTTTTAACTTAAATGTTAATATGGACTATATGTGGTGTTTAAGGCATTTTTCTTTGGTTTTGGGACAGGATATTTATGATATAATTGTGAGTTTTTTCTTAGCATTTGTCCATGGCAACCTCCACCATTATCAAAAAGGGAAGTCATTTACCAAATTGAAAAAAAAATTACTATGATACTGGTAAGTTCTGTAATTAAATTGTTTTTTTTTAAGATTATTTATTTATTTATTCATAGAGACACAGAGAGAGAATGAGAGGCAGAGACACAGGCAGAGGGAGAAGCAGGCTCCATGCAGAGAGCCTGACGTGGGACTTGATCCAGGGTCTCCAGGATCACGCCCTGAGCTGTAAGCGGCGCTAAACCGCTGTGCCACCAGGGCTGCCCTGTAATTAAATTGTGAGATGAAGGAGGTTAATATGAACTACTTGATGTGTTATTCTTTTCATCTTTAATAGTAGTACATCAGTACTTTGAACAATTGTGAAAAGCATGTGGGAGGACAGTGCCTCACTTTTGTACACCCTATTGGCAGGATAGGAAATGAACTATTGTATAAAGCAGTTACTCAGTTATTTGATTTTAGAGCCCTGTTTCAATGACCTTAACCAGAAGAGCCTCAAGACTACTGTGTATCTTTTGTACTACCCACAGGCTTCCTATCAATATAGAATTAACAGTTGCAGAAGAGCTGTGATTTGCAGGTGGGGGAACCATGCTCCATGAAGTAACAGATTATAAAGGCAGGAGGAATTTGGTTTAGGGATTTGTTGAGGCAAACTGAGAATAGGGATCAGACTTGGGAGAATTATCCAGGCTAGAAATACGGATTTGAGAGCATTTGGAATAGAAAGAACAGTAGAACAGTAATGTGTTAGGAGTAGAACTGTGCCTTAGAAAGGTTGAGAGAAGAAGAAACTTTTCAATAAATTTAGCAGGGAAAGGAAGGAGAGGAGATGTGGTAATCTGAAAAAAAAAGTTGAATGTTTCATTGTTGTTTGTTTGCCTTGTTTAGTTTTTCTTTTCTAAGAATAGAGATTTTTAGCTCCTTAGAAGCAGCCCACAGGAAAGGGAGAAACTGAAAGTAAGAGGAGAGTGTGGGATGACAGGAGATGACTGGGATGAACTCAGAACATGAATGGAATAATTAGTCTTAGAAATGACATGGCATTTTTTTTCCTTCCAAGACTACAGAGAGGGTAGGAGGGATGGATAATGATATGAAGACAATTGAGATCTCTAGGAGAGTTGGGCATTTGAGTAGCGTGGGGGGGGGGGTTGTGTCATCTGCTCTAACTTGGGACCTTGATGGCCTTCTGTGCTCCAGAGTTGTAGCAGAGGTAGGGGGTGGCTATATGGGGGTTTTGACAGATAAGCTTTGTAGATAAATTTTCTCAGCTTTAGTTTTTTTTAAACTGAAATTTGGGCAGCAAGCCTAGTTATTGAATTAAACTCCATTTCATTCGGATTCTTTTTTTTTAAGATTTTATTTATTCTTTTGAGGGGGAACACTAGAGAAAGAGCACAAGCGGTGGGAGGAGGGGTAGAGGGAGAAGGGGAGAGAGAAGCAGGCTCCCTACTGAGCAGCGAGCCCAATATGGGGCTCAATCCCAGGACCTTGAGATCATGACTTGAGCCAAAGGCAGACACTTAACCGAGAGAGCCACCCAGGTGCCCTCATTAGGAGTCTTCTCAATATTTTCTTTTAAGGTAGAAAGTCTACTTTGTGAATAATTTTATGGTTATAACTAGAATCTTAGGTAGCTTTCTCCTACTGGAATAAGATATAAGAACTTTGCAGATTTGAATAGTTCAGCACTAAGCACATGCGCACAGTGGTCATTCATGACATGTTTGAAACCAACAGAATAGTCTAAAAGAATCACACTTAAATTTTTATTATAAAAGCTCACTTTAGAAAATTGGCATATACAAAACTCTAAAGATCACTCATGATCCCTTTCAGTAAAGATAACAACTGTCAGCATTTTGATGTTGTTACTTGTAATATTCTTTTTTTATTTAAAGATTTTATTTATTTATTCATGAGAGACACAAAAAGAAAGGTAGAGACATAGGCAGAGGGAGAAGTAAGCTCCCTGTGAGGAGCCCAATGAGGAACTCGATCCCAGGACCCTGGGATCAGGACCTGAGTGACAGGCAGATGCTTAATCACTGAGCCACCCAGGTGCCCTTAATATTCTTTTTATGTTCATATATAATTCAAAAAATCAGGATCAGGTTATATATGATTTGTGACCAGGTTTTTATACTTACATTGTGAGCATTTTTGTTTTCAAAAAATAGGCTGAAAATACAATATTTTTAAAAAAGATTTTATTTATTTATTTGGATGAGAGAGTGTGTGAGCAGGGGGAGGGGCAGAGAGAGAGACAACCACAAGCACACCCTGCAAGGAGTATACAGAGCCCTACATGAGGCTCCATCTCACAATCCTGAGATCATGGCTTGAGCTGAAATCAAGAGTCGAGGGCTCAACTGAGCCGACCAGGTGTTTCCTGAAAATATAATTTTTAATGATTATAAAACACCATTATTTAGATATATTATTTATTCCCCATATTTGGGGGACATTTCTTTTTCCTTTGTTGGTTATTATAAATGAGACTATTTGGACATGTTTGGTCTTAAATCTTTTTCCCAATTTCAATTTGAGGAAGTGATCAATTCCTAGAAGGGCAATTACTGGGTCCAAAGGAATGAACTTTTTGAAGCTTTTGATGTATATACAGTACCAAGTACCAGTCTTCCTGTTTTTCAGAAAGATTATGCCAATTTAACACTAACACTACTAACAGCAGTGGATAAACGTACTACTGCCTACTTTGTTTTTGTTCACATTGCCTTAAGGTAATAATAAAAATAATATTTGGAAATTAGAAGATAATAGAATTAAAAAATATATATCTCTTGGAGTGGGGCACCTGCTAATGGTTCAGCACTTGCCTTTTGCTCAGGTCCTGATCCCGGGATCCTGGGATCAAGATCCACATCAGGCTCACCACAGAGGAGCTTCTCCCTCTGCCTATATCTCTGCCTCTCTTTCTGTGTCTCTCATGAATAAATAAATCTTTAAAAAAATGTCTAGTAGTAAAAATGTTTCTATTTTGTAAATGATTGGTTTCGAATATGAACCTTTTTTAAGTCACTGTAAAAAAAAATAGCAAAAGCTCCTAAGAATAGCCAGAATCCTATTAAATCTCTTATAAAGACATGGACCTGGAAAACTGAGAAAGATACTGATTTTGCCCTACATTAAGAGCACAAAACTTGGGGGGGGGCTCTTGGGTGGCTCAGTCATTTGAGCGTCTGCCTTTGGTTCAGGTCATGATCCCAGGGTCCTGGGATTGAGCCTCACATCAGGCTCCCTGCAGGGAACCTGCTTTTCCCTGTCTCTGCCTGCTGCTCCCTCTGCTTGTGTTCTCTCTCTCTGTCAAATAAATAAATAAATAAAATCTTTAAAACACACATACACAAAACCAAGCAAATAACTGTCCTGTCAGTGATTTAAACATTAGATTATCAAATCTAGCATAGTTTTCTGAAAAGGAAAGTCATAATTATAGAAGGAAACACATTTCTACTGAATTTTTGCAAGCTCAAAAATTTTTATTGAAAACAATTACCTAACAGCTTTTCCTACCACATAACATGATACTTGGTACATAGAAGATCCTAACTAAATGGTTGTTGAGTGGCTGAATGAATAAAGGTTGAAAAAGCCACTAGCATTTCTTTTTTGCCACTAGCATTTTGAAGACAAAAAAAGAAAAAAATAATTTGCCCAGAATACAGCATAGGTAATGGTTTACTAGATCTAAGAGAGTGTTTGTCATTTTTTAGCTTTTATATTGCCTTATTGTACATCCTGAACAATTTGGTTAGTTCTAAGTTTGATTTTTTAAAAAATGAGGATACTGCCTGCCTAGGAAGCATATGGTGAAACTAGGTAATATTACAAGGTATTCTAAGATGTTAGATGAATTTGAGATTTTTGCCTATTTATAAAAGCTTGTTGATATCTGTGTTTATAGTTATTGAACCATAATAGTTTAGAGAGTGTCATGTGTGTGTTTTGAACCTTTAAAATATTCTACCTTTAGCTCAAAGGAAAAATGACATAAAATTGTCGGATTGCCCAAATTTTGCAAACCAAGAACTTTGAAATTAAGATTAGTAATACAAAATAAGGGAGGGAGAGTTAAAAAATGAAAAACAGTTCAAGAAAAAAATAGATTTAATGAAAGATGAGAAACAACCTAATAATAGATAAGTAACAGGCTTTTCTTCAGGAAGCCATTATTTCAGTATTTTATTAGTATCCAATGTATTAAATAATTACCTTAAGGATTAATTATGTAGGCTACTGCCTAAGCAATGAAGATTATCTTGTTAATGTATGAAGCTAGTGGAAATTTACATAAGAAAGATATGTAGATTTAAAGACAAAAGTAGGGATCCCTGGGTGGCGCAGCAGTTTGGCGCCTGCCTTTGGCCCAGGGCGCGATTCTGGAGACCCTGGATGAATCCCACGTCGGGCTCCTGGTGCATGGAGCCTGCTTCTCCCTCTGCCTATGTCTCTGCCTCTTTCTCTCTCTGTGTGTGTGACTATCATAAAATAAATAAAAATTAAAAAAAAATTAAATAAAGACAAAAGTAACGCTGCAACAGATACCACAGGCAAAATGTTAATATTCTTTTATTTATTTATTTATTTATTTATTTATTTATTTATTTATTTATTTATTTATTTATTTATTTATGATAGTCATACAGAGAGAGCGAGAGAGGCAGAGACACAGGCAGAGGGAGAAGCAGGCTCCATACACTGGGAGCCTGACGTGGGATTCGATCCCGGGTCTCCAGGATCGCGCCCTGGGCCAAAGGCAGGCGCCAAACCACTGCGCCACCCAGGGATCCCAAAATGTTAATATTCTTAATACACTAAGAACTTATAAAATCAGTAAGGAAAACATTACCACATAGAAAAACACTAGAGCAAAATAGCAAATATTTTAAAATTTGATCTTGCTAGTAATTGAAGAAATGAAAATTGACGTAAAAATGGTTTTTCCTACCAGATAGGTGAAACTTTAAAAATGAAAATTCCAGTGCTGGGGCGCCAGGGAGACTCAGCAGCTCAGCGTCAGCCTTTGGCTCAGGCCATGATCCCAAATCCCATATCCCTGGTCTAGGGATCCAGCCCCACTGACTCCCTGCAAGGAATCTGCTTCTCCCTCTGCCTCTCTCTCTCTGCGTCTCTCATGAATAAATAAATAAAATCTTTAAAGAAAAGAAAGAAAATTCCAGTGCTGTTAAGGTTGTGGTGAATGAGCATGCTTTATATACTGTTTCAGGGAGTGTAAATTAATGCAGCCTTACAGAAAGGCACTTGACTAAGTATGATATGACCTTTAGAAGTGTTGATATTCTTTGACTCAGTACTTTCCTTTCAAGAAATCTATCCTGAGAGATTATATGTTTTTTTTTTGTATTTTTTTGTATATTTTTTTTATTGGAGTTCAATTTGCCAACATATTATAATACTCAGTGCTCATCCCGTGAAGTGCTCCCCTCAGTGCCTGTCACCCAGTCACCCCATCCCCCCATCCACCTTCCCTTCCACTACCTCTTGTTTGTTTCCCAGAGTTAGGAGTCTCTCATGTTCTGTCACCCTCTCTGATATTTCCCACTCATTTTCTCTCCTTAACCCTATAATCCCTTTCACTATTTTTTATTATATATGTTGATAAATAATTATAAACAAAACGGTTCATCTCAGTATTATTTGTAATACCAAAAAAAAATGGAAACAGCCTAAGTATTATTGAAGGAATAAGGTTAAATAAATTATGAGACTTTTTAATCAGTGGAATATTATATAGGCATTAAAATGTTTTCAAGTAATATACATAGGGAAATGCTTAATATATGATAAGTGAAGAATGGATACTAAAACTATATATATGTGTGTATATATGTGCAGAATGATGATTCTGCAAAAAATATATATGTACTAAAATATTGTGGATTAGTTATTATTGAGTAATGGAACTCTTGGTCATTTTAATATTCTTTATTACTCCTTTCTTATTCCAACATCTTTGCAATGATCTTTTATAGCACTGGTAAGTAAAAGTTATTTAAACACTTCTTGAACTTCTGTGTACTTTTTGTGCTTTTCTCTGCCCTGCAATGGCTACCCTCTTCTTTTAATAATAATAGCTACCATGTATTGAGCACTTTTTATGTCTGCTAAGAGTTCTGTATGCATTCTTGTATAATCTTCATAATAACTCCTTAAAATGAGAACACAGGCTGAAGAGGGTGTGTTTTGCTTAAGATCAAGCAGCAGTCAAATTACAAGAGTGAGAATTTGAACTCAATCTGACTTCAAAATATATTTATAACCACTATCCTATGTTTTATTTATAGATGAAGGTTTTACTTTATTCTTAATTTAGATACAATTTTCTTTTAAAATATTTTATTATAAAAATTTTCAGACAAATATAAAAGGAAAGGGAATAGTGTAATGAACTTCATATATCCATCATCCAGCTTCAACAATTATTCACATATGGCAATATGCTTTATATCACTACTCATTACTCAAACCCTTATTATTTTCAGAAAAATCCCAGATATATATCATTCATAAATGTTTTAGTATACATCTTTAAAAGGTAAGGGCTCTTTTGAAAATAATCACAGTATCATTGTCATACCTAAAAATATACTTATATTCTTCATAAATATCTTGAATGTATCTTCTATTAATATCTTAAGATTGTGGGGATTCTGGAGTTCCTGTTATGATTTCTTTTGTGTTGTGTTTTTAAGGTGGAACTTAACTTCTTGTGGAACAAGTGTTGCCAGCTCAGAATGCAGTGAGGAGCTATTTTCTTCAGTTTCTGTTGGAGATCAAGATGATTGCTATTCCCTGTTAGATGATCAAGACTTCACTTCTTTTGATTTATTCCCTGAGGGGAGTGTCTGCAGTGATGTCTCTTCTTCTATTAGCACATACTGGGATTGGTCAGATAGTGAGTTTGAATGGCAGGTAGGTTTTTTTTTTCTTGTATTACCATCATTACTCCATAAATAGAAGAAATTTTGATATTTTTATCTCTGACAATATAAAGAATTAGATGGAACATGTATCCTTTGTTTTTACTAATGTACCATTTAGGCCTCTGATGTTACAGGTATCCTTCTGTGGATTTTCATATAATTTAATACTTGTATAATGTTCTCGTTATTATATATCATCAGTATTTTTTTATGCATAAATCCAAGCAAGTATATTCTTCCTAATTATAGGAAATAGCCTTTGTGTCTTTATAGGCACAATATCCTTGCATCCGGGTCATGTTCTATATATCTAATATCACAAACCACTATTATAAAAACATAATTTTTGGTTCTCATCAGAAATATAATTTCCCATTTTGCATTCTCTTCATATGTAGGGATGTTTTTTGCCCTATAGTGATTTTTTTGTGGCATATATAGCATGTAAAATGGCTTTGTGGAAAATTTTTTGGAAATTCTGCCTTATAATGAGTGCAGTCTATCAGAAAATGTAAATCATGTTATCGCAAGATCCATTTTCTGATTGTAAAAGACAGTAACATTTGAAGAATCTTTCCTTGCATATAGGAGATGTTATATTCAGCAGATACTTGAATGCCTGCTATCTTTGAAAGCCATCCAAATTTTTGAAGTTGTATTCCAAGAGAGGAATCAAATATTATTTTATTTCAAACATTTTCTTATTGAAGTGTGAAAACAGACTGGCATGAAATTAAAAGTAATTCTCTAGGTCCCACTCTGCTGTGGTTACCACTGTTGAGAGCTTGTGCAGATACAAGTATGTTTGCACAATGTGAAAAACACAAATGGGATCATACTTGAGCCACTGTTTGGCCCTTTGCTTTTTTTTCAATTAACATCTCATTCTTTTTGAAGGCTGAATCATAATTTATTTAATCTGTTTCCTAATAATGGATATTTAGATTGGTTTAAGTTTCTTGTTATAAAAATGCTACCCTGAAAATTAAGAGTTTTTAAAGAGAAAAAATAATCCAAAACTCTATATTTTATATTTCAGATGTTTCTGTTTTATATACAGTTTTTTTTTTAAAGATTTTATTTATTTATTTATGATAGTCACAGAGAGAGAGAGAGAGAGAGAGAGAGAGAGAGGCAGAGACACAGGCAGAGGGAGAAGCAGGCTCCATGCAGGGAGCCCGACGTGGGATTCGATCCTGGGTCTCCAGGATCGTGCCCCGGGCCAAAGGCAGGCACTAAACCGCTGCACCACCCAGGGATCCCTTCTGTTTTATATACAGTTGTAAATATGATTTAGATAAAAATCATAAAAAAAATTTTTATCCTTTAAAATATTGAGATAAATTTCACCATTTTAATAATTTTAAGTATATAATTCAGTGATTTTTAATATATTCACAGTGGTGTACAGCCATCACCACTATCTAATTCAGGGGCATTTCTCTAAAAAGAATTCCATACCTGTTAGCAGATACTCCCAATTCCCCCCTGCCCCCATCACCTGGCATCTACTAATTTACTTTCTCTATGGATGTGCCTTCCTGGATGGACATTTCATATAATATGTGGCCTTTGTGTCTGGCTTCTTTCACTTGGCATGTTTTCAGGGTTCATCCATGTTATAGTGTGTCACAGTACTTCATTTCTGTCTTAGCTCAGACTGCTATAACAAATACCATAAACTGGATGGCTTAAACAACAGACATTTCTTTCACACAGTTCTAGAGGCTGAAAAGTCCAAGGTCAGAATGCCATAATGGTTGGGTTCTGGTGTGGGTCCTGTTTCTGACTTGTATATGGCTGCCTTTTGCTTTATCTTCACATGGAGAGGGGAGAGAGAGCTGTGATCTCCTCATCCTCTTGTAATTATAGTCACATCCCATCATGTATCCTCTATCCTCATGTAAACATAATTATCATCCAAAGCCCTACCTCCAAATATTGAATTGGGGATTAGGGCTTCAAGATAGGGACTTGGTGGTGGTGGTGAAAGGAGGGGGCACACATTCAGTCCATACCAATTCCTTTTCATTGCTGAATAGATAGGGCCAAATCACATTTTGTTTGTTTATTCATCTGCTGATGAGTGTTTTCCCCTTTGGGGCTATTAGGAATAATACTGCTGTTAACATTCAGATATAAGTTTTTATATGGATGTATCTTTTTTATTACTGAGTATAGTTGACATACTATGTATTTGTAATTCTCTTGGATATACACTTCGGAGTGGAATTGCTGGGTCATATGATAACTTTATGTTTAACTTTTTGAAGAACTGCCAAAATGTTTTCCAAAATGGTTGCACCACTTTATATTTCCACCAACAATATATGAAACTTCCAATTTCTCCATATCCTTGCCAAAACTTGCTATTGTCTTTTTGATTATAACCATCCTACTGTGTGTACAACAATATTTCATTTTGGTTTTGATTTGCATTTCCCTAATGACAAATGATGTCAAGCATCTTTTCATGTGCTTATTGGCCATTGGTATTCTTTTTTTGGAAAAATGTCTATTCAAATCCTTTGTCCATTTTTAAATTGTTTTGTCTTTTATTGTTGAATTGTAAGAGTTCTTTATATGTTATGGCTACTAGACCCTTATACATGATTTGCAAAAGATCTTTCCCTTCCTGTGGGTTGTGTTTTTACTTGATAACTCCTTTGACACACAAAAGGTTTTAATTTTAATAAAGTTCAATTTATTTTTTCTTTGAATTCTGTGCTTATGATGTCATATTTTAAAAAACATTGCTTAATCCAAGGTCATGCAGATTTTCACCTGTTTCTTAAAGTTTTAGTTTTTATATTTAGATCTTTGATCCATTTTGAGTTACTTTTTTGTATGTGGTGTAAGATAGGGGTCCAAATTCATTCTTTTGCATGTAGACATTCAGTTGTCCCAACACCATTTGGTGATAAGGCTATATTCTTTTCTTATTGAATGGTCTTGGTACCCTTGTGGAAATGAATTGGTCATAGATGTATAGGTTTAGTTCTGGGCTGTTGATTCTATTCCATTAATATGTATGTCAAAAAAAATATGTATGTCTATCCTTATGCTGGTACCACACTGTTTTAATTGCTCTAGCTTTGTGGTAAAGTTTGAAATCAGGAAGTGTTAGGTCTCCCAATTTGTTGTTCTTTATTAAGATTGTTTTGGCTGTTGGGGATCCCTTCTGCAATTCCACATAAATTTTAGGATAGAGTTGTCCATTTCTGCAAAAAGGGCAAATGGCATTTTGATGGGGATTGCATTGAATCTGTTGTTATTTTTAGTGTCCAAGCCTTGTACTTCCTTGGTTCAATTTATTCCTACATATTCTATTCCTTTGATGCTGTTGTAAGTGGAATTGTTTTCTTAATTTCATTTTTGCATTGTTCATTGCTAGTGTATAGAAATAAAACTGATTTTTGTATATTGATTTTATATCCTACCACTTTGCTGAACTCATTTGTTAACTTAAATGATTATTTTTCTCTGTGTAGATTTTATAGAGTTCCTTTGTATAAGATCTTGTCACTTGTGAATAGAGATAGGTTTTCTTCTTCCTTTCTAGTCTGGGTAGCTCTTTTTTCCTTGCTTAATTGCCCTGGCTAGATCGCCAGGGCAGTGTTGAATAGAAGTTGCAAAAACAGGCATCCTTGTCTTTTCTGATCTTAAGAGAGAAGCATTCGATCTTTCACTATTGAGCATAGTGGTAGCTGTAGGTTTTCCATAAATGCCTTTATCATATTGAGGAATTTCCCTTCTATTCTAGTTTGTTTGGTGTTTTTATCTAAAAAACTATTTAGGTTTTGCAAAATGCTTTTTCTGAACTTACTGAGTTGATCATATAGTTTCTTTCCTTCATTCTATTAGTATGATGTATTCCATTGATTTTTGTATGTTGACTCACCCTTGCATCCCTGAATAAATCCTAATTGGTCATGGTATATATGCCTTTTAATATGCTGCTGGATTTCATTTGTTAGTATTTTTTTAAATTTTTATTTATTGGGATCCCTGGGTGGCGCAGCGGTTTGGCGCCTGCCTTTGGCCCAGGGCGCGATCCTGGAGACCCGGGATCGAATCCCACGTCGGGCTCCCGGTGCATGGAGCCTGCTTCTCCCTCTGCCTGTGTCTCTGCCTCTCTCTCCCTCTCTCTCTGTGTGACTATCATAAATAAATAAAAATTAAAAAAAAAATTTTATTTATTTATGATGGAGAGAGAGAGAGATGCAGAGACATAGGCAGAGGGAGAAGCAGGCTCCATGCACCGGGAGCCCGATGTGGGATTTGATCCTGGGTCTCCAGGATCGCGCCCCGGGCCAAAGGCAGGCGCCAAACCGCTGCGCCACCCAGGGATCCCCATTTGTTAGTATTTTTTTGAGGATTTTTGCATCTGCCTTCATAAGGGATATTAGTTTGTAGTTTTCTTGTGGTATCTTGTATTGCTTTAGCCTCATAGAATGGGTTAGGAAGTATTCCCTTTTCTTCTGGATAACGAACTGTAATACACTTCTCATTTAACATATAAACTTTTTCATGGTATTCATAATGACTCTTAATGACTATATAATATTCCTGGTACTAGATGTGCCAGAACTTGTGAGACCATTCCCTTTTTACATCTGTTCAAAAATTTTTTTCTATTATTGGTAACATGGCAGTGAAAATCTTTGTGTGGGTACCCTTTTATTCTGTGCCTCATTTTTAAAGTGCATACTTTGTATTTAAAATCAGACTCCTGTAAGGATACTTAATAAAGTATAATTGGATGGAGTTCTGATAATTCTGAGAATTATTTTTTCTGATTATTTAACTTAGAGTTCATAGCCATAATGTTGCAAAGTGGCAGGCGTTTTTTAAATTTTAGTTTCTGAATTCTTCACTCATTTCATAAGAAGTTAGAGTGGAAAACTATTCCCAACTACTCACTATTAATGTATAGGACTGACTATAACATTTGAACAAAAATAAGGCCTGCCTTAGTAATGTGTTTCCCAACTTCTGAAATTGGAGTGTAGTTACTCTGTCACCATGTATATTTAAATATTATTTAAATAATATTATTATTTATTATTTGATCTATTATTTAAATATTCTGAAAGATTTAACATGCTCTCTTGTCTCTATGGGGCCTTGTGTAATGATGAGCAGTGAATTATCCAAGAAGATAATTACAAATTAGCTGTTAGGATTAATATATAGATTAAAATTGTTAACTAAAAAATTCTGATTACCTCTGTTGTGATTAAAAACTACATCCATTTAAATCTTTTAACATGTTTCAGTTACTACTAAAGTAAATATAAAGGATTTATAGATTCTCTGGGAAGAGAAATACTAACTACTTGATAATGCAGGGTTTTAACCTTATAGTGAAGTAGCACCAAAGCATTTTCCTTTTCTGATAGTTTTCTTTGCTTGCAGTCCTTTTATTATTAAAGATATATTTGACTAGTCTTAGAGCTTGAGAAATTACTGTTGAGCAGGGAACCATAGAAAATTTAAAGAGTTAATTCAGCTGTCACACTTGAAACCTAAAGGTGCAATTTGAAATTACACATCAGCTGTTCCAGAAATGAGCGTATAAAATTTTGCTGCATACTGCAGAAAATACGGCAGAGATTTGATTTAATTGTCCCTACTTTCACAATAACTGATTATAATATATACTAAATATTATTGTCCATGAAAAATATGGGATAAGAATTATTAAGCATTTTCAGTTTGAGATATAAAATGGAAAATTGCTGATCTAATAAAATATACAGGAGCCCATACAGTTGATTCTAATGTATATCTACAATTATAATCCCGTATCTCCAATTGACTACTTGACATTTCCACTTCGATAACCTTATTATTTAATGTACCTATTATCTGATGCTGAATCCTTGATCAGTAATGTAACTTCCAATTACAGTGTTTCCATGGGAAAAAAAAATAGACTCCATTTTGTGACATGTCTTACAGTGTAGTGAAAAATGACTATTGTTATTTTGAAGGATATTTGCATTTCTTTCATTATGGCTACAAACTCTTCATATGCCAATTGCATTCTTCTCTCATTCCAAACTACCTGCAAGGCAAGACAGCCCAGCATAGTTGTGAACACTGGACTTGTATCCTGCTTTGGATACTGACACTAGCTATATGACATCAGGATGTCTCCTTAGACATGGTTTTTCCTTATTTATAAAATGAGTGTGTTGGACTAGAAGATCTGTAACATTGCCTTAGGTCTCTTGCTATTTTTTTAAAAAAATCGAGCTCTTTAAGTGCACTAACCTTGGAGGGTTGTATGACTGTAAAATGTGGCCAGTTTTCTTCTGGTTTCAACGGAGTCACCTGACTATTATCCATTCAGTTATCAAATAGCCTTGTTAGGGACACTTGGCTGGCTCAGTCAGAAGAGCATGTGACTCTTGATCTGAGGGTTTTGAGTTTGGGCACCATGTTGGGTGTAGAGATAACTTAAAAATAAAATCTTAAAAAACCAGCCTTGTACATTGTTTTTCATTTGAAATTTTCCCTATTTATTCCCGTTTTTCTTTGCATTGTTGTTTATCATAGTCCAAATCTAGATCAAATAAGAACTTCCTGTCTGATTCCAGTCTTTCTTCACTCTGTTTTGTCCCCATACTGCTTTTTAACTCATCTTCCCTCAAGACTAGTTCCATCAAGTTACTTCTACTTAGAAAATGTTACTGGCCTACATCTGCATATCATATAACAGCTTGTTCATCCATTGAGCTTTCAAATCCCTAGCATTGACTTTCTGTTTTAATTATATTGGTCTCCTTATCCTCATCCTATTTTCTTTAAATCTGTGGTTTTACCAAGTTATTCTCCTTATTTGAATGCCTTCTCCTTTTCCCCATTCTGTAATTCTGAGACTACCTTTTGAAACTTCACCCACTTTAGCAGCATGTGGCATTCTCTGATGGCTTTTGCTACCATTTAAAGGATACAAAATTATGGAAAGAGATGGAAAACACATGCTTATTGAGTGTTGCCTTGTGCCAGGCCTATCACCTCATTTAAATTTCTCAACAATCCTTTGAGATAGGTGGCATTAACCATAACTCTGGGGCTCAAAGAAGAAAACTAACTTCCATAAGATCACCTGGCTAGTGAGCAGTAGAACTGGGATTTAACTCTGGCATCCTTTTACTTCTCCCTGAAGAAAATGGCCAAAGAACCACTGTTGCTTTATTTGCCATCCCCCAACCCCAGCAAACGCATAAACAGAACCAAAGGCACAAATTAAATGCTTAACATATAGTCTGTTACCTAGCAGATGTTCACTAAAGATTTAGATAAACATTTTTCTTAAATTTTGAGAGTCTACATATTTTGATAGTTCCTTTACCTAATACATCAAAGGAGCTTGAAGTAGAGGAGGCCTTTCATCTGATATGGACTGTTTCATTTTGTTTTAGGAACCCCAGGGAGATCTTTAATGTAAGTAGTGTTGTGATTTGAAATCTTTCAAAGGGAAAGTAGCAAAACATTTTCATTTTTGACATTAAAGCCTGAAAGATGACCTTCATCTATTCAGCAATCATTCTCTCATGACACTGACTAGATAACATCAGGGCTAAGGGTGAATGAACAATTCCAGCAATGTTAATGAGATTTTAATGGAAGTCATACAAATTGTTGGTAGTCATTTATGTACTTGGACTTATCAGTGACTATTAAAATGAAAATGTGGTTTTTAACATTAGTAGCTAACTTAAGAGAATTTCATTCTAAGCATCATGGTCACCTTGCATAGTGATCAACCCTATTTCTGTGTCTTCGTTAGTCTCTTCTATGCAGTTGACTCCCCATTGCCTGTCACCTTATAGCTCTTCTAAGTTTTAATCCTGCAGCTTTAACTCACTGCTAGATATTTTTGTTGATGATCTGTCATTTCAAATCTAGCATTTGTCATTTGCTATTTTGTATAATTGAATGTTTGTGTTATAATATTATCTTCCCCAGTAGGAGTTTTTGTATAAGGACCATGACTTAAAATCCTTTGAATCCCCTGTACCTATTAGAATGATACAGGTATGGTAGGAGGCCAGGTGTGTGAGTGTAATAATCTTCATGGCTAAAGTAGCTTTTATCTTTTGGTAACTTCAAAAGCCTAGTAAATCATCCAGAGTTGAGATGCAATTGCAAAGGACAACAACAAAAAGGTGGTATTTTGTACCTTGTAAAAATGAAAGCATTTATCTTTTAAAATTATGTACTACTTGTAGAAGAAATTATTTTTTGGATGAATGACTTAAATTTACTTGTTTATTTTAAAAAGTTTATTTATTTAAGTATATCTCTACACACAACATGGGGCTCAAACTTATGACCCTCAGATCAAGTGTTGCATGCTCCTCCAACTGAGCCAGCCAGGTGTCTCTAAACACATTTATTTAAAATTAAATCCATTCTGGCTTGTGGAGGTGACAAATATGTTTATTACCCTGATTGTGGTGATAGTTTCATGGGCATATGCATATGTCCAAAGTTCTCAAATTATATATATTAGATATGTACTATTCTTTGTATCCCTTTGGACTCAAGATAATTGCTAAAAAATTAAATCCGTTCTAACTGGCTTATAATAGACAATATAAAAATTATAACACTTATTTTTGGTGTTCATCTCACTTTAAACTGATTTTCTGTGTATTAGTCTTTCTCACTTTTCTCCTTTGTCTATCCATTGTCTCAGTATTTTTTCTAATTTTTCTGTCATAAAACTCTGATCTTTAAAGTGTTTTTGCTCTATATTAACAGCATATTTTAAATTATTTTAATTGCCTTGAGGTTGTTAATACTGACTTGAGCACAAGGACCATGGCTTATTTGTCTTTATATTGGCAGTATTTCCAGCATAGTGTTGAGCAAAATGCCAAGTCATGGCAGATCCTTCCCATCTCCTGAGATGGAATCCAATGTTCCTTATTCATCATGCTGTATAACCCCTAGCCTACATTCACATTGTGAAATAAAAACCCTAATGATGATTGACTCTTAAGTTCGCATTTTATTAACAAGTCTTGATTATGAATTTAAGATTTTGGGAAATATCTCATTCAACAAGTGACTGTATAGAAAGAATATGTTGATGTTGCTGCTTTGTCTAAAATAGGAGTGAATCAGAATTAATGTCTCGTTATTCTGTATTTGTCATTAAAATGTAATTTTTAATCAATATGTAATATGTTGTGCTATTTAAAGTGTATTTTTGAAAAATTTTGCTTTTCCTACCCCCTTCTTATTTTTATAAAGTTACCAGGCAGTGACATTGCTAGTGGGAGTGATGTACTTTCTGATGTCATACCCAGTATTCCGAGTTCACCTTGCCTGCTTCCTAAAAAGAAAAATAAGCACCGGAATTTAGATGAACTTCCTTGGAGTGCAATGACAAATGATGAGCAGGTAGGGATCTTGACATTTTTTTTAAAGATTTTATTTTTTTATTTGTTTATTCATGAGGGACACACACACACAGGCAGAGACACAGGCAGAGGGAGAAGCAGGCTCCATGCAGGGAGCCCGACGTGGAACCTGATCCCAGGTCCTCAGGATCACGCCCTGGGCTGAAGGCGGCACTAATCTGCTGAGCCACCCGGGCTGCCTGGATCTTGACATTCTTAATTGAAAGCATATATGTAGAGATTACATGAAGCTCAGTGTATTACCTATTTAAAGCTACTAGGTAAATGTGGATTGCCTAGTAAAATCTGAGTGAGGGCTTTAACTGTTTTTGCAGGGAACAAATATCATAAGTGCTTTTGATGTTTGAAACACATTATAAATGACATTAAAATATCAGAAGTTTTGGCATTGATCTTGTTTATTATAATTTTTCATCACATAGGTGGAATATATTGAGTATCTGAGTCGTAAAGTCAGTACGGAGATGGGTCTTCGGGAGCAACTTGATATTATAAAAATAATTGATCCTTCGGCTCAAATTTCCCCTACGGACAGTGAGTTTATTATTGAACTTAACTGTCTCACAGATGAAAAACTGAAGCAGGTATGTAAAGAAAATACAGATTGTATAGCTATTAACAAAACCATTATTTTATAAAATGTAGACTTGGATAATCGTATGTTAAAATACACAAATAATTAAGGTCTAAATCACTGCTGTGAGATGTAATATTAGAAAAAATGATGGCAATATTTGAGAGCACATGGTTGTAAGGTTTTAGGTACATCTCACCTGGCAATACCTTTCTGGGATCATGTGGATCTAGGACCTGCTGTTTAGTTGTGTAGGCTTTGAAACTTAATTTTACCACTTAAGGGATGGTTATGCTATTTATTTTAACTCACCTTTAAAAAGAGTGATTGACAGAATCAAAACACTGATTATTGAGAGCTATCTATACTCGAGTGAACATCTGAATTGGGAGATTTGAGTAATCTTATGGAGTAATTGAGCCTGTGTAGGGTAAAATGTAATTTTCATTCAGCTATTTTGAAATACACATTTCTTTATCTCCATTTTTCTTTGGTACATAGGTGAATGAATACTTATGTTCTATTTTCGTTTTTTAAAAGCTTTTTTTTTTTGCATTTATCATCGCTTGTAAAAATGTTTTTATTCAGTATTTCTCTCAACAGACATACTATAATTTTTACATTCCAGCTCATTTTCTATTAGTATTGAAATTGATGCCCTGCATTTGAAGACAGGTACCATGGGCCCCTAGCTAAGATTTAGGAAACACCCTAATCTTAGATATAATCAGGAGCTTACTTAAATCATATTGAGACCTTTAAAAAATGCCTAATCTGATTTGTTCTGTTGTTAGTTTCTCTGAGTGTTATTTTCTTTTTTTTTTAGGATTTATTTTTTAGAGCAAGCGAGCAGTGGGAGGGGCAGAGGGAAAGAGAGAAACTTCAGCAAATTCCATGCTCAGTGCAGAGCCCAGCGCAGGGCTTGATTTCATGACCCTGAGATCAGGACCTGAGCTGAAATCAAGAGCTGAACACCTAACCGATTATGCCACCCAGCACCCTGAGTGTTATTTTCTTAGAATCCTAAATTCTGGAGGCTAGTAGCCTTCCATTTGCTGATTATTTTATATGTTTTAAAAATATAGCTCCATAATATATATCCTAGAATTTTGAACAATGTCAATTTTTCTAGTACTTGTTTGTACATTTAGAGATTTCTTTCATCCTTATAGTCTACTTATGTACATCTGTAGCAGTTTTTTATTTGATTTATTTAACAATGTTAAGTGTCTGTTATGTATTAAATATTAGGATACAAAAGAGTTTAAAAAATGATCCTTGTCTTCACAGTGTCTACAACTCAAGAAAGAGCCAAAGAAATCAATGTAGGTTATAATCCAAGATCATAAATCTGTATTATAATACAGATACAATCATATTATAAAACAATAAATGTTATTTTTATTTCTTTATAATTACTGTCTTTTACTCGATTTGTTAAACATCTGTTACAATCCAAGTTCTTTTTTTGGGGGTATACTCCTCAAAAGCAAGAACATAGATACAGTACTATTAAATAATCTATAGGCTGTATTCAGGTTATACTCGATTTTCAACCAATGTCTTGTTTTATCTCAAGATCCAATCTTTTTTTTTTAAAGTTTTTATTTAAATTCCAATTAGTTAACATACAGTGTAATATTAGTTTCAGATGTACAATTTAGTGATTCAGCACTTAGGTATAATAGCCAGTACTCATCACAAGTGCATTGTTTAATCCCCATCACCTATTCAACTCATCCCCTCACCCTCCTTCCCTCTGGTAACCATCAGTGTGTTCTCCGTATTTAAGAGTCTGTTTCTTGGTTTCTCTTCACTCTTTTCCCCCTATGCTCATTTGTTTGGCTTTTTAAATTCCACATATGAGTGAAATCATATGATATTTGTCATTCTCTGACTAACTTATTTTACCCAGGATTAATACTGTCTAGCTCCATCCACATTGCTGCAGATGGCAAGATTTCATTCTTTTTTATGTCTGAGTAATATTCCACTATGTGTGTATATATATATACACACACACACACACACACACACCATCTTCTTTATGCATTCATAAGTTGATTGACATTTGGGCTCTTTCCATAATTTACTGTTGTTGATAATGCTGGTACAAACCTAGGGGAAGCGTGTGTCCCTTTGAATTAGTTTTGTATTCTTCAGGTAAATACCTAGTAGTGCAATTTCTGGATCGTGGGATAGTACTATTTTTCACTTTTTGAGAAGCCTTCTTACTGTTATCTGGAGTGGCTGCACCAGTTTCCATTCCTACCAACAGTGCAGGAGGGTTCCTCTTCCTCCCCATCCTTGTCAATACTTGGTGTTTCTTGTGTTGTTGATTTTAGCCGTTCTGATGGGTGTGAGGGGTATCTCATTATAGTTTTGATTTGTATTTCCCTGCTGATGAGCATATCTGTAGCACTTTTGATAATGTTTTACATTATGTACAATATTCTTTTCTCCAGTATTTTCAGGTAGAATGTCAGGGAACAACACTAACCAGTGTTTGTGTGTTCCAAGGTCAGAAACTATATCAAGGAGCATAGCCCTCGCCAAAGGCCTGCAAGAGAGGCCTGGAAGAGAAGCAACTTTAGTTGTGCAAGCACCAGTGGAGTGAGCGGTGCCAGTGCCAGCGCCAGCAGCAGCAGTGCCAGCATGGTCAGTTCTGCAAGCAGCAGTGGGTCCAGTGTTGGAAACTCTGCTTCAAACTCCAGTGCCAACATGAGTCGAGCACACAGTGACAGCAACTTGTCTGCAAGTGCAGCAGAACGGATTCGGGATTCAAAAGTAAAATGTCTAATCAATACAAAACTTTACCTTTCAATATTAACATTAGTACTTCTTCATATAAATTTCTTGAAGAGTTAAAATTATCTTGCTTTCTAGATGCCTGTGGGTTTTGGCTTTAGTTGAACAAGCAGGATACTCTGCTTGAGTAAAGCCCTTCAGGCTGAGTGCTTTGAAATACTGTTTTGACCCACACCCATATCACATTCAATTTTATCTGATTTTTGTGTCTGTTTTAAGTAAATAAATTGATGGAAATAGTGAGTCTCAAGATTGCAATATTGACTAACTCACTACTGAGCAGGTCTCACTATGTTGCTGATGTTGCTGTCTATTAGCTCCTAGCAATGTTCTGCATGTCGTGTGTATGTGTTAAATGTTTTCTTAATGTTTTAATCTTGAATGTTTATTAGATCTTTTAAAAATATAAGAACACCTTCTCTAATTTCTGTCTATTTACAGTTGAAGAATTCTTTGTGATAATATTGGGCACGTAAAAAAATAGGGAGGTGTAGTGTATTTAGAATGTTTTTGTGATGCTTTAGGTAAGTTCAGTTCCTTGCAGTGGTGACAGTTTGGAGCCAACTTAAAGATAAAAAGGGTATCTCATAAGTCTTTGGGAACCCAGTAGTGACTAGAAGATACACAGTGATTCCTTCCCTGGCTTGTACCAAAGTAGAAACATAGCCATCTTTGTTGGTTGCCAGGGTATTCCTCTAGATATTCTTCATTCTTTTTTTCTTGCATCAGTTCACCAGTGACAAGGAAGAGCACCCACTGGGTTTCTAATGGGCTTTTAAGATGGTGTTTGCCTAATATGGAGAAGACGTTATTCTTTCCTGCCATTGTAAGTTGCTAGAGCTTTTGAATGAAAGATACCTTAAAAGCATAAGCATTAGAGATTTTGGCAATGTTCTCTATGTTGGCATTCAGTATTGTTTATTATGTGTTCACTCTGCAGTGACACCCATGTACCTTAATTTGGTTAAAAAAGGCTTTGGAATGATTGATTATCTATAACTAATCAAAATGATCAAATTTCAGTCCTTCCTAAGATTCACTGGTCAAATACCATAAAAATAGAATCTTGAGGCATCATTTCCCTCAGTTCATTCCAGTGGCTCACTTACTGGAACCAGGATCATACTGCAGAGGAATTTGAACATCTCCAAATATTCTGAAAATACAGAATTTGATCCCTAAAAAATTCTGAGATGGGTATGTCAGAACTGAACCTTACTGATTTAGAAATTTTTATTTTGACAGAAGCGATCCAAGCAGCGGAAGTTACAGCAGAAGGCTTTGCGCAAGAGGCAGCTGAAAGAGCAGAGGCAGGCTCGAAAGGAGAGGCTCAGTGGGCTCTTCCTTAATGAAGAAGTGCTGTCCTTGAAAGTGACTGAGGAAGACCATGAAGCAGATGTAGATGTTTTGATGTAATAAGGATGAATTTATTGGCATTCTTTTTAGGCGTTAAAGTGTTCTATCCTTTTATTTGTTTACATGCATTTTGACCAAACTTTTGGTTAGGGCTGTGCTGATGTACCATTAATATTTAAGTCCAGTGGTTCTCAGCAGGTGGTCCCCAGACCAGCAGCTTCAGCATCACCTGAGAAGTTGTTAGAAATGCATACTACCAGGCCCCATTCCAGATGCAGTGAATCAGAAACCCCGGGGGAGGGGCCCAGCATTGTGTTTTAACAACCACCAGATTATTTTGCTGCACGCAGCTCTAGTTTTAAGAACCACTAATTTAGTAAATGTTTTGACTGTTTAGACATTAGGGTGGTTAAGTGGGCTTTTTCAAGAGCTAGTACGTTTACAGTTCGGAAGATTTCAAGCTACTGCTGACAAGTAGTTTATTATGTCAGTATAGGTATATCTGTAGCGATCATAATTCAGCTTCCTTCTTAATGTTACAGTTCCTCAGTTTGCTTTTTCTAAAGGCCATAGCATAATTCTTAATTCTTAGTAGACATCTTTTTTTGAGGTTGTGGGGGGTGGGGTGTGGATTGCTGTTTACAATAGTGCCTTCATTAGCTTTAGTTCTGTTTTCATTTGTTAACTCAAATGTGTAAAAATAGGCACTAATGTCTTTCCTGTTAGATTTGTTTTTCACTTTCTGTAAATTCAGAATCCTTTTGTAAGTGATTACTACTGAGGAAATGTTACTAGTAGCTGAACTTTAGACTTGATGCTATATTGATTAATACTCAAATGGAGGAAGCAATTAAGCAAAACATCCAATTCTGCTTTTCTGCTGCTTCCTGAAATTTTAGGGTGTGAATCTGTCTCAAAGGCAGGAACTGTATCTTAAGTTCTTTTGTAGGTCATTTTTTCCAGCACAGCTCTGATTTTTAAATATTTGGTATAACAGCTTCTGGCATGTAAACCGGTAAATGTTCAAAGTTAACTAAAGAAAACCCTTACAGTTCTCCGAAACTTCTCTTTAAAGCACCAGAAATACACAGAACAGTGAGATAATAGGAAAAAAAATCCTGAGCTTGTTGGCTCTTAATAGAAGTCTAATTGTAGATGTGAAATCATGGAGTTTCTTTAAATGTTTTCATAGAGTTATCATGAACACTAGAAGTAGTGTGATTCCTTTTCTTCTACCACATGTCTTTAAACACTCATATGGGTTAAAGAAGATGGAAACTGGTACTACTGACAATCAAGCTGCTTTCTGATTTTCATGATTTTCTTTTTATTGTGGATAACTTTTGGGAGGTAATCATAATTCTGTAGGAGGAGTTGTGATCAATATTTTTTTAAACTCTAGAGTCAGAGGATGATAGGATTTTTACTTTTTTAAACTATCATATCAAATAACTCATTAAGAAAGAGATTGACTTAAATCGTTAATTCTCAGTTGATAAAAACCTTTGCTTGCAATCGTGTTTTGAAAACCTGATTTTACTTTACTTCCTTGAAGGTTAAAGAATTGAAACTGAGGATGAAAAGTGATGTATTTTGCAGCTTTGCTGAGATCTGTGGTATGGTTATGAGATTTTGAAGACTACTAAATTTATACTTTAAAATTTTACTAAGATGAAAGTATGTATATATGGTTATCAGTTGGAGTACTCCCTCTGACTTTCCTTTTACCCTTTCTTAGATGCTCCTAACCAGCTTAGAGGGCCCAAAGAAAGCTTGAGGTAGGACCCGAAAATACTTTGAGGAAAGTGGAAAGGGTCAACCTCATTGTGTTTTCCCTTCCAAGTAAGAAGGAGAGAAGAGCAAATACAGCTGAATTTTCTGCCTGCTCTTAGCAAAAGCAAAATCTGGAGAATGATTTATCTGTTCTCTTTACCTACTCTTCCAGGAAAACAGGCCACTTTTGGAGACCATAGAGCAGCATTTATCTGTTAAATACTTGGAAACAATTGACCAGTAAAAGAAAATCCTAACATGGTCATGATATAATAAGATCAATTTTTCTACTCTCCCAACAGTCACATAGTCTTATTACCTTAGATTTAACTTAAGTCGCTATGAAACAAGTTTACCAAAGTACCGCAAAGCCAATTTTAAAAGTTTATAAGGATTTGAGTTTTTATAGTAAAGTATGCCATGAAATTTTATGTAAATCTGTATGCACTGTCTTTACTATAAATTAGAGATTGCCCATAAAGTTGGTTTAGAGGAGATTGAAAATAATTCTTTTAATTAAAAGAAAAAATTAAAACAACTTGGGTTTGCTTATGATGTGGGAGAGGGAGATTATCAAGTCTTTCTCCATCTCTCCTGACATTAGAAAAAAAACCCAGCAGTAAAAGACAAAAAGTTTTGTTTTTGTTAATGGGCTATACTGTGTTTTTTTCTTTTTTAATATCTCATGTAGATAATTCAAGTTTGAATTCTTTCTTGGAATAAGTAATAATTTATTTAGTCTGGTATATCTGAGTTTAAGACCAATCCAACTCACTATTTTTTCTTTTTAAAAATAAATCTAACCTATTAATAAAAATGTGAGACTCATTTGCTCCAGTGTAGAGCATCTGTAGAGAACTGACACTGGAGCAAATAAGTTTCTTCCCCTTTAAACACAACCCTTGTTAACTTAGGGCATAATAATTTCCCTCAGATTCTTTGTAGAACATTTTATTAGAGATCTTATATGTATGTTTAATTATATATCAATAAAACTGGAAAAAAGAGCTCTTGTAGAAGTCTGTCAGTCCCTACCATAGGTATGAACCTTGAATTAAATAAGATGGCATGTCTTTTTCTACAATTTTACAACTGAATTAAAGTAGTATACTGTTAGGTGGTATATAAAGGGTAGTTCATTCTGCCCGAACAAGAACTTAGAATAAAATGACACTTTTTCTCATGAGACTTATCTTTTTTGTTTTTAAAGATTTTATTTATTCATGAGAGACACAGAGAGAGAAAGGCAGAGACACAGGCAGAGGGAGAATCAGGCTCCATGCAGGGAGCCTGATGTGAAACTTTATCCGAGGACTCCTGGATAACACCCTGAGCTGAAGGCAGATGCTTAACCGGTGAGCGACCCAGGCGTCCCTCATGAGACTTGTATCTTTTGTTAGGCTGGGGCAGTTTTGTCCATTTCCTTAGCCCTTTGGATTAACTAGATAGATACTGCTGAATTAATCCCAGAAACTGACTTGTAATTTAATGACTCTATGGATTGGGTGGACATCTCATTTTATTTAACTCTTATAAGTGTTAATTCCCTCTTAAAGGAAAAATTCCTAGAAACTACTGTATAAAGGTATCCAGATTCTGATGAGCTTTAAAATTAGTGAAGTTTTCAAATATCTTCATATTTAAAGCCAAAAATGTTATTAGTACATGACAAATAGAGAAGTCCTGTTTCCAGATTCTCTAGCAGAGATTTTCGTTCATGGCTTACTTTTTAATAGCCTCATGTGCCTTAAAGGTGAATTCTATACTTTTTCTCAATATCAGGCTTTTTCAAACTCAAAAAAAATCTAAACATTGTAATTTGTTTTCTAAAATGTCCTTGCTGTTGGATATCAGTAAGCAAAACCGTTAAATTGAACCAGTCAGTGACAATAGAGCGTATTAACAAAACACTAATCTTTCAGATATTAAATTTCATTAACATGACTTTATTTGTGGCCCACCTTGATCACTGAAGAACATTGAAAGTTATCTAAAGTATAGCTTAATGTACTCTCTCATTTTTTTCCCCTGAAAAAGGTCATAAGCCAGAATGCTTTTTTTAAAACCAGATAATTCTTAGTGTCTGGAGAGATAATATTCAAGACAAAAGCACTTCAAGAACAGAGATAATATAGCAGCTTGATTCCCTTGTTATAACTTTAGGGATTCTTTGCATTCATTTGTGTAATAGCTGGAATGCTCCCCTCCCCTTTAACAAATTACCTATTAGCTCTTCTGTCTTCAAGAAATGTTTGCTTAGAATCGGGAGGGGATTACTGAAAGTCAGTTTATAGTTTGAGACAGTTGATAGGAGAATTCCCAGTCCTATTCAAATATGGTATTGATGGTGAGCACACTGCCATTCAACATTTCTAAACTTAGAGGTAAATCTAATCCTTAAAAGGACTATTAGTTAGAAAATAAGTATTTGTATACACATGTATCATGGTAACTTTAGATTCATTTTAAGTCTGACAAAGTAAGATAAATTCTATCTTTACAATGGAATTATGCTAAGTGGGTGAGAAACTTCTGAAAGATATTTAGACCTAGGCATCTCTGTCAGTATAGTATCTGGAACATAGCTCCTTCGAATTCTAGCTTAAATCTCATTTCTGTGGAAAATAATTGACTTATTCCTAAGGCTCAGAAGGAACTCCAAAGAGTCCTCTAATTAACCGGCTATTAATAGAGTACAGAAGTTGCATGCTATTGCTGCATATCAGAGTTGACTCACTAAAATTTTATTTTCATATTTTTTCTAATATTAAAATTATTTATTTTCAGCCCCCCTCACAATTTTATTTTAAATTAAGTTTATTAATGTTTTAACCTAGATCACATGGTGGTAAGTTAATTTTTAATTTGGCATTCATACTGAACTCTGAAAACCTGGTTTAGTCTTCTTTGATTTTAATATATAGTATTTTTTTCTTTATTGTCAAGTTTGTTACATCTTTGTGGTCAGTGGAATCTGTGGAAATCTGTGGGTTTTTTTGTGGTGAGGGGTAGGGGTAGAAAAGAGAATTGCTCCAATTATACATATGCATTTTGACTATATAAAGGTAGTTGTAGAATTAATATGTATAAATGACAAGTTAACACTTACCTATTCTGACTTGTTCTAAGGAACAGTAGCCTGAAGCCATGGCTTGTTTTCTGGAGCTGCTTGCTCTTCAATAGTAGCTGACCAATTAGATTTAAGTTTGGACTTTGGGGTTAGGTTATCTAGCTGAGGCTTTTAGGAATGGAGCAGACTATTTCTGTTCGTATAGTGGATCAATTTTATTTCCTCTTTGAGAACTCTAATTTAGGTATAGGTATTATCCATTCTGAATCTTTGTGTTGGGAGTTTAATAGGACTGTTGTCAAAAGCTATTAAAGATAATTACAAGTATATGTAAAACATTTGACAGATGGTTAAAAATTTCATTTTTTTTAGTTTCAAAGGTTAGTTTTGTAGCATCAATATCATAACCAAAGCAAGTAGGAAGTTGGCTGGTTTGGAGAATCTTCAAGTAGTCTTAAATACTGTAACGTATCAGATTGTTAACCAGGATTTTTTTCCTGTATTTCTGCTAAATGTATTACTATATTAATGCACTTTTGTATATATAACTGTCTTCTGTACATTCTGTACTTACTACAGTGTATATAAAGGCTGTTTTTCCTGAAAAGTGTAAGGAAATACAATAGCTGTAACACAAGTCGTTTCTATTTTGAGTTCCTTCTTGTACTTGAAAGTAGTAGTTCTGTAGTTAAATCTAAATGTGTACGTATGGTTGTACTTAAAATGGGAAATGTGGCAGAATTGTCTTTTGAAGCTGAATATCAGACTGAACAGTGTTGTTTTGGGTATTAAAAACTCTTGTAATATTTTAATTGTTTCTTTTGATGTACCATGGGCTTTTTCAAACCCCACTGCTGCTTACCACTTTATACTTCAGAATCCACTCCTCTACATGTTCCATCCCAGAACATTTATCAACAGAAAAGAATTAGGTCTCCTCTCTTTTGCTCACAGTTTGGTTAAGGATCCATAAACTTTTGTTTTGTGAAAGCCAGAATTTCCCAAATGTCCTTGGCAAATCATTTTTCTGGAGAGATCAGATTTCTAGGGAGAGTAGCATTCATTGTATGTGAAAATTAGGTCTGTCTTTTGTTTACAAAAATGAGATCTATTTTCCTTATATATTAATCTAGAGTCTTTTTAGGTTGTAATTCTAGAAAAATGTGAGCAGTTTTCTGTAGTTTCAGAAGCAATTCAACTTTCAGCAGCAACTCTATCTCTTGCCACTAGAGGGAGGTCTGTGGTTGCTCTCCTGAAAACGTCTTAGCTGCTTTTCTTTTAATTTCAGAGGTTGAAATCAACCTTATTTCAAAGTTCCTTTTGTGATATTAAATACTTTCATTTATTAGTGGAAGGTAAATTAATTGAGCTTGTTTAATAAAGCAAATCTTATGCTTTTCTGTAATCTTCAATTTTTAATAAATGTGAGTTAGCTATTAAGTGAAGTGTGTGTGTATGTGTGTGTGTGTGTGTGTGTGTGTGTGTGTGTGTGTGTAGTTCTTCTCTTAGGTACTTTAGAACTGCACTGTCCACTGTGGTAGCCACTAGCCACATGTGGCTATTTAAATGAATTAAATAAAATTTGAAATTTAGTTCCTTGGTCCCATTAGCAATACTTCGAGTACCCAGTAGCCACATATAACAAGAGGAACACCACCATCACAGGAAATTCCACTGAACAATCTAGAGATTTGATGTTTTATGTAGTGGTCACTATCCTCATCTTACCAGTGAACAGTAACCAGTGATTCCAAATTGCTGCCCACAGTTAACTATTGTAGGTGATTGGTGTGAGAGGGAGAACAAGCTGTGTTTCACTTTTCTACTTTAATAAAGCCACTACCAAAGTTGGGACTTTGGTGGTTTAATGGAGAAACTTCTCAAATATTGAGTATTTCATTGGACTATGAATAAGATTTCTTAAAGACTCCATTTTTCAAAACTGCTTAGTGTGTTTCTTTACTCTTGTGATGTGGGAGCCTTAATAGAGTCACTGTTACTTGAGACTGACAATCCTCTGCCCTTTCCCAATTAGTTTGAATCTCCTGGTTAAGTGGTGTTTTTATATTACATTATCTGTGTTTCTTAGTAATAGGTTGATAGATACTAGATTTAGGTACAATGTTATTTCCCTTTGTAATGGTTAAATAACATTTTTAACACTTCAGTTTGTTCATCTGGTTGCCAGGATCTCATATGCTTGTTTTTCTTTTAAAAACAGCAGATAACTGAATTTATGTATTTTCACGTTTGTCTTATAAAAATCATCAAGTAAGGGATCCCTGGGTGGCGCAGCGGTTTGGCGCCTGCCTTTGGCCCAGGGCGCGATCCTGGAGACCCAGGATCGAATCCCATATCGGGCTCCCGGTGCATGGAGCCTGCTTCTCCCTCTGCCTCTCTCTCTCTCTCTCTCTCTCTCTCTCTCTTTCTCTCTCTCATAAATAAATAAAAAAAAATAAAAAAAATCATCAAGTAAGACCGTAAAATGAATCCCCACATCTACTTCCACTCTTCCCTCATGGCCATTCTTGTTTCTTTTAGCTTCCACCTCCAGACACCTTAGCTGAACTCCTAATGATACCCTGGATGGTAATTTCATTTTTAATTGTTTCAGTGTCAGATTTTAAAAGGACACTCTTCTTTTATATATAAATATGAGCATATACCTCCACAAATAAAAAAATTCCTTAATGTCAAATAACTGGTTTACTTGCTTGAAATCAAAACCATAACCATTAGTCTTTTTTCTTTCTTTCTTTCTTTTTTTTCTTTTTTTTATTTTTTTTATGACAGTCACAGAGAGAGAGAGAGAGGCAGAGACACAGGCAGAGGGAGAAGCAGGCTCCATGCACCGGGAGCCTGACGTGGGATTCGATCCTGGATCTCCAGGATCGCGCCCCGGGCCAAAGACAGGCGCCAAACCACTGCACCACCCAGGGATCCCTCTTTCTTTTTTTTTAAAGATTTTATTTATTTATTCATAGAGACACAGAGAGAGAATGAGAGGCAGAGACACTGGCAGAGGGAGAAGCAGGCTCCATGCAGAGAGCCCGATGCAGGACTCCATCCAGGTTCTCCAGGATCACGCCCTGGGCTGCAGGCGGTGCTAAACCGCTGTGCCACCAGGGCTGCCCAGTCTTTTTTCTTTCAAAATCATTCTGCATTTTGTTAGCACTGAGGTAGAAGAATTATTTTTATTATTGCTTGGGTAAGTCCTGATAGTATATCTTGAGCACATTTTTTATTAAAAGTGAGATATCTATTGCTTTTAGATAAAAACAAAACCCAGCTGTTTTCCTTACTGTTTTGTTTCTTAATGAAGCCATGAAATAATTTGGGTAGCAGGAAGGAAGGAGGGAAATAACTGTGAAAGATGAATTGAACGGGGGTATCTAGGTGGATCAGTGGTTGAGCATCTGCCTTTGGCTCAGGTCATGACCCTAGCATCCTAGGATTGAGTTCCACGTACCTCTCCTCACAAGGAGCCTGCTTCTCCCTCTGCCTGTGTCTCTGCCTCTCTCTGTGTCTCTCATTAAATAAATAAAATCTTAATAAAATAGATGAACAGTTATTTTTCTGTCTCACCTACCTATGAGTTCAAGAATGCTCTTTGTTAGCCAAAATTGACACACATGGTAAAGATCTGAATACCCACTATTTATAAAGAGTTTTGCAAGGATGCTCTGGGGGACATAAGGAAAAATAGAGATTCTTATAATCCTTAGAAATTTTTTCAGGAACTCTTTTTAAAGCTGTGACAGGCTATTGGTTTTGGTTTTGCATTTTAACTTACTGTAGTTTAGATTTTCCAAATTGTAGAATATCAGAGCTTGAAGGGATTTGGGGGATTATTTAGCTTGGTGATTCTTAAACTTGAGTGTGCATCAGAATCCCCTGGAGGACTTGTTGAAACACAGATGGCCAGACGCCACTCCCAGAGTTTCTGACTCAGTAGGTCTTGACTGGGCCCTGAGAATTTTTATGATTTCCTTGGTAATGCTGCTGGTCCAGTGAACACAGAGAAGCTTTGATGTAGCTCAGTCCCTTTTTCTCTTGCCTTTATTTTTGCAAATGAGGAAATATACACTAAATGGAAAGTGACTTCTTAACCCCAAACTGGTTTGTGACATGGCCAAATCAGAATCCAAATCTTGAGGTGCCTTATTCACACTGGGAAAGTCCAGTGCTTTTCCTGTTGTGCAGTTGTTTCCTTCGTAGCAGTTGCCTCCAAATGCTTCCTTCCAAGTCTTTTCTTTTTTTTTTTCTTCCAAGTCTTTTCTGAACATTGGGGTTTTCTTTTTTTTTTTTATTTATGATAGTCACACAGTGAGAGAGAGAGAGGCAGAGACATAGGCAGAGGGAGAAGCAGGCTCCATGCACCAGGAGCCCGACGTGGGATTCGATCCCGGGTCTCCAGGATCGCGCCCTGGGCCAAAGGCAAGCGCCAAACCGCTGCGCCACCCAGGGATCCCAACATTGGGGTTTTCTGATAAAGATTTATATCTTTACCCAGATCAGGAGTTTCTTTTCTTTTTTCGTTTTTAAAGATTTTATTTATTTATTCGAGAGAGAGCGAGCGCACAAGCAGGGGGAGGGAGAGGGAGAAGTGACCCCTCACTGAGCAGGGAGTCCAATGCGGAGCTTGATTCCAGGATGCTGTGATCATGACCCAAGCTGAAGGCAGATGTTTAACTGACTGAGTCACCCAGGCGCCCCTTAAGAGTTTATAAATTGATGTCATGATTAAAATTGTTGGCAATTTCTTTTTATATGCCAATGTATTTTTCTGAGGAGGGTTCCATATCTTTTATCAAGTTCTCAAATGAATTTTCTTCCCCTTAATGGCTAAGATTCTGTCCTTTGAAGGCAATTTTAGTTTTTGGAAATAATCAAGGGTCATTTGGGAGGCTATCTGGTGGTTTATGTGTGTGAGAATCCTGAAAATTGCTACACTTGGTCAATGAGGTATGATTTTAAAAGTAATAAGACTTTTTTTCTCATGGCCTAAAAACTAGGGCTTTGATGTATATTAAAGAGTTCTAGAAATATTTTGGGCAATGACAGCATCATTGGTTTAGGTGTATGGCGATGACATGGAATGGAGATATTAGCTTGGATGTATTAGCTCTGGTTTGTTGATTAAAATAGTCATCTCTTCATAATCATAACTTGTATTCTAGAGAAAAATCTTCCACTAATGTTTTAGAAAGACCGTGTTAATTTCACAGACTTGTTCATCAAATAACAGAACGAGATGGTAATTTAAAAACTTGAAAGACATATATATAGCCTTTTGGACATATAGACTTTTGGTCCTATAGCTGAATGATAACAAATTAAGGACTAGAATTCAAGTCTCTTGAGCTGTAGACTAGTGCTCTTTCCACTGTATCACACTGCTTTGTATCATGCTACTACTTTTCACAGTGTTTCAGGAAAAACACCTTAAGATTTTAGTATAGAACAGTGAGTTAAAGTGTGGATCACACACCAGCAAAATCAGCATCACCTGAGAACTAAGAGGTGCAAATTCTCAGGCCCCACCCCAGACCTATGGGATCAGAAACTCTGGAAGTCTGTGTTTTAACACGCTCTCTCAGGATTCTGATGCACACTCAAGTTTGAGAACCATTAGTTTGGAGTAATGATTCTCTGGCCGAACATCAGAATTATCTGGGGGAACTTTTAGACGGTGCTGGGACACCTGGGTAGCTCAGTGATTGAGCGTCTGCCTTAGGCTCAGGGCATGATCCTGGGTGGGGGTATCGAGTCCCACATCAGGCTCCCTGTGAGGAGTCTGCTTCTCCATATTTCTATGTCTCTGCCTCTCTCTCTGTGTCTCTCATGAATAAATAAATAAGTAAATCTTAAAAAGAAAATAATGGTGCTTAATCATTACTACCTTCCTTACCCAGACAAATCAATCTCAAAGGTGAGGCCTGGGCATCTATAGTTTTATAATAAACATTGTATTTTGGAATAATTTTAGGTTTAAAGAAAAATTGTAAAGACAGTGTAGAGAGTTCCTCTGTATCTGTTACTAAGTCCTCTAATATTAACATCTTACATAACTATGGTACATTTGTCAAAACTAAGAAATTGATATCGATACATTACTGTTAACTACAGATTTATTCAGATTTCCTTATTCTTTATTCAGATTTCACTAATTTTACCACTAATACCATTTTTCTTTTTTTTTTAAGATTTTTTTCATTCATGAGAGACAGAGAGAGAAAGAGAGAGAGAGAGAGAGAGAGAGAGGCAGAGATATAGGCAGAGGGAGAAGCAGGCTCCCGGCGGGAAGCCTGATGTGGGACTCGATCCCAGGACCCCAAGATCACAACCCGAGCCAAAGGCAGATGCTCAACCACTGAGCCACCCAGGTGCCCCACTAATGTCCTTTCCCTATGCCAGAATCCAGGCCAAGATTCCTCACTGTATTTAATCATCATGTCTCCTTAGCCTCCTCTAGTCTGTGATATTGTCTCAGTCTCTCCTTGGTTTTCATGATCTTGACAAATATAAGAATTGGTCAGTTATTTTGTGGAATGTCATCCTCAATCTGGGTTTACCCGATGTTTTTTCTCACAATTAGATTGCAGTTTTGAGATTTAGTGAGGGTTACCAGAAAGGTGTGGTGCCATTCTTATCACATCATCTTAAAGGTATATACTATCAACATGACTTAACCCTAGTTAACTTAACCCTAGTTAAGCTACCATTTTTCCCTTTCCAAACTCTGCTCTTTAGGAGCAAGTGGTGCAGTCCAGCTCACGCTCAAGGAGGAGAGAGAAAAGAGACTCTGCTTCCTGGAGAGAAGTATCTACATATGTTATTGGGATTTATATATGGAAGATTTGTATCTTCTCCATGTATTTATCTACCTGGTCATTGATATCAGTATGTATTCATGGACATTTATTTTATACTTTGGCCTATAACCGTATACTAAGCTATTTTGCTCAAAATTTTCCAGATTTGGACATTGGGAACTCTTTTTTAAAAACATTTTGTTAATTTATTCATGAGAGACACACACAGAGAGAGGCAGAGACACAGGCAGAGGGAGAAGCAGGCTCCATGCAGGGAGCCCCATGTGGGACTCAATCCCGGGTCTCCAGGATCACACCCTGGGCTGAAGGTGGCGCTAAACCGCTGAGCCACCTGGGCTACCCTCATTGGGAACTCTTGAAGGACACTCTAGTGTCCCTTTGACCTACCCATTTCCATTTGTATTTTGAACGCTTTATTTTCTGGCACTACACAATGCTTCAGCCCTAGTATCAGCATTTCTTCAAGGAGCTGGACACTTCTTTTTAAAAGCTCCTCAGGTGATTCTAATGCAGAATAAGTGTGGGAACCACTGATGTTGAGACTGAACCATATTCTTCTGTAAATCTCCTGATGCTTTGATCAGGCCAGATCCTATCTTGTATCCTCATAAAATGTAGTCCTTTTTGATTCATTTCTCCTCCTTTTCTTTTCATGTTCAGTCTTTTCACCAAAGCTGTTTTCGTTTCAGCAACCAGAGCAGCACTTTTTAAACTTTAATGTACATAGGATCTTGTTAAAATGCAGATTCTGATGCAACAGGTCTAGGGTAGAGGCTTGAGTTTTTGTATTTCTAGCAGGTATCTAGTTGATATGAGTGCTCCTGATCCATGAACTACATTTTGAGTAGCGACTGTCAGAACAAAATGCAGACAACTTAGGACATTTCAAGAACCTCCACGGTCTGCCTGACCCCAGTCTGCTTTTCAGCTTAATCTTCTGTACATTTCTCCATTTACCTTATATTCAAACCAACCAGTCTACTCAGCATTTGTAGTAGTCACCTTCTGATGTGGCCCCCAGAGATTATGGTGATTCACTTCTTTAATTCCTTTCCCCTGGATGTGGGATGGACCTAGAGACTTGTTTCTGATAGGATACAGCAAAAGTGATGGGATGTCACTTCTGTGATTACATTACAGAAGACTGTGACTTCTGACTCACTTGTACTCTTGTCCTCTCGGGTGCTCACTCTGATGAAGCAAGCTGCCAGGTTGTGAAATGCTCTGTGACAGGCCCACATGGCAAAGAACAGAGGGACTGAGGCCTTTGTATAACAGCCCATGAGGAACTGAATTCTGCCAACAATCATGAGTGAGCTGGGAAGGAGCCTGCTTCTCTGTCTGCCTATGTCTCTTCCTCTCTCTGTCTCTCTCATGAATAAGTAAATAAAATCTTTTTAAAAATCTACCAAAATAATTCAGATTGAGTAAATACAGTATTTTTTTAAAATTTTTTTTAATTTATTTATGGTAGTCACACAGAGAGAGAGAGGCAGAGACATAGGCAGAGGGAGAAGCAGGCTCCATGCACCGGGAGCCCGACGTGGGATTCATCGATCCCGGGTCTCCAGGATCGCGCCCTGGGCCAAAGGCAGGCGCCAAACCGCTGCGCCACCCAGGGATCCCTAAATACAGTATTATAAAATTAAAAAAATCATTTTGTAGCGAAGGAGTTTGACACCTAACTTTTCCTAAATTTTTGAAAGGAATATGTTTTTCAGCTAAAAATTTCAAATTCTCCATCTACCTTTCCCCATGTTAATGCATATGTTTCTTTAAAAATTTGATGTCATGGGACACCTGAGTGGCTCAGTGGTTGAGTGTCTGCCTTTGGCTCAGGTCGTGATCCCAGGATCCTGGGATCAAGTCCCACATTGGGCTCCCCACAGGGAGCCTGCTTCTCCCTCTGCCTATGTCTCTGCCTCTCTCTGTGTGTCTCTCATGAATAAATAAATAAAATCTTTACCAAAAAATAAATAAAAATTTGATTTTATCCTCCCTCACTTTTAAAATTATATACCAGTTTTATCTATACCTGATCTTTTGTTTAAATTTTGTTGGCTATTTCCAAAAGCAAAACATATGAGTAAGTCTAAAATACTATAACAGTATAAGATTAGAATAATATCTACTTTGTAGTATTAAAAATATAAAAAACTCAAACAGATTAAAAATAGCATATATCCAACTGTGGGCAAGGCAGTGGAGGGACCAGAACTCTGTAAAACTGTTTGGCAGTATCTACTACAGAGAACATATACTTACCTAACTCTCAGCAATTTCAGTCTTAGATATATAGTCTATGGAAGATGTATGTTTACCAAAAGATATACTGGAATATTTACAGGAATATTATAATATCCCCCAGACTGGAAACTACCCAAATGACCAACAGGTGAATGGATAAACAAATTGGGGCATATTCACCTAATGAAATACCATGCAATCTTAATCATAAATGATCCGTAAGTACACCCAGTGATATGGATGGATTTCACAAACATGATGTCAAGCAAAATAAACCAAATACAAAAAAGTACATTCTATATGTTGTAAAAAAAATACACGTGAAACTAATGTATGTTGCTAGGACTAGGATAGTGCTTACTCTTATGGGTCTGGAGTGTCTATAATGACTAGAAGGGTATTTGAAGGGGCCTTCTGGGGCACTGGTAATATTCTGTTTCTTGATAGGGTTGCGGGCTGGTTAAGTAATGTATTAAATTTGTAGAAATCCAGTGATCCATTCACCAATGTGCAATGTTTTGAGGTATGTTATATCTGAACAAAATGCTTTAAAATTAGCATTTAGGCTATCAGGAGATGACTGGAGTCAAATAGTCTATGGAGGTTGTATAGAATTTAAGTTTGAACTTCAATATTAAAAACAAATTTAGAGGCCATAACTTACAAATCTGTAAAGGGAAAAATGGTGTCAGAAAAAAGAATCTAATTCAAAAGAAGGCAAGAAAGAAGACACAGAAAGTAGGAGAAATGGAAGGCACAATATGGCTGAAAAAAAACTCAAATATATTTTTAAAAAGTACAACAAATGTAAAACAACTACTGTTAAAAGATGAACAAATGTATGACTAGGTTTTTTTTTATCAAGTGTTCTGTGTAAGAAACACCTCTATGATATGAAAACCCATAAAAGTTGAAAGTCAAACAGTGGAGATAGATCAGGCAAACACTAACCAAAAGAAAGGTGGCATAATCATCTTAATATCAAACAAAATACACTGGAGGGCAAATATCATTATTACAAATAAAGAAGATTATAACTATATAATGATAAAAATTCCAAGCCATGAGAAGAATAATGCAATTCTTTTTTTAAAAAATATTTAATTTATTTATTGAGAGGCAGAGACACAGGCAGAGAGAGAAGCAGGCTCCATGCAGGGAGCCCGATGTGGGGACTCCATCCAGGGACGCCAGGATCATGCCCCGAGCTGAAGGCAGGGGCTCAACGGCTGAGCCACCCAGGTGTCCCAAATAATGCAATTCTAAACTTGAATATGCCCTAACAACATAGCTTCAAACGACGTAAGGCAAAATTTACAGTACTACAAGGAGAAATTGACAAATTCACATCATGTGGGAATTTTAAACAATTTTCGCTGTATTTTTGAGATCAGGCGGATAAAAATTCAATAAGAATATAGATTTTAAAAACATAATTAACCTAATTGAATATATAGAACACTAGGTACAATTATCACAGAATTCTCAGTAAGTCAACACAATATTTATATGAAATTTGACCAAAAAAAAATTTGACCACATGCCAGGCCTAAAAACCTATCTGAACACATTTAAAAAAATATCTTGCAGGCCATTTTTTCTGACCACAATGCAGAGAAATTAGAAGTCAATTTAAAAAGTAATTACAAAATAAAATAAAATAAAATAAATAAAAGTAATTACAAAAAAAACCCATGTCTTTGGAAGACTGAAATGCACTTCAAAGCAACTCATAGGTCAATGAAGAAAAACTGAAATTAAAAAATACTTACACACTGAATGATAATGAAAATACTGTGTAACAAAACTTATGGTATGCAGGTAATTATTACTCATGGAAATTTATAGCTTCAAATGCTTATATTACAAAAGAAGGATAGCTTAAAAATCAATTCAGGTGTATAAGTTAAGAATTCAGAGAGAATCTTTTTGTCTTTTTTTCATTGTTTTGTTTCTGAAATTCCACATATGAGTAAAATCATATGGTATTTGTCTTTCTCAGACTTATTTTTTATTTTTATTTTTAAAGATTTTATTTATTTATTTATTTATTTATTTATTTATTTATTTATTTATGAGAGACAGAGAGAGAGAGAGAGACAGAGAGAGAGGCAGAGACACAGGCAGCGGGAGAAGCAGGCTCCACGCAGGGAGCCTGATGTGGGACTCAATCCCAGGACCCCGGGATCACACCCTGGGCCGAAGGCAGGCGCTAAACCGCTGAGCCACCCAGGGATCCCCAGACTTACTTTACTTAGCATTATATCCTCTAGGTCCATCAATGTTGTTGCAAATGGCTGGATCTCATTCTTTTTTTATGGTACAGTAATACCAATTTTTCTTTATCCATTCATCTATCAATGGACACTTGGGTTGCTTCAATATCTTGGTTATTGTAAATAATGCTGCAATAAACATAAGGGTGCATATATCTTCTTGGATTCATTTATTTGTTTCCTTTGGGCAAATATACAGTAGTGGAATTACTGGGTCATATGGTAATTCTATTTTTAATTTTTTGAGGAACTACCATACTGTTTTCCATAGTGACTACATCATTTGCATTCCTACTAACAGTGCATGAGAGTTCCTTTTTCTCAACATCCTTGCCAACACTTATTTCTCGTTTTTGATTTTACCCATTCTGACAGATATTAATGTGATTATCTTGTTGTGGTTTTGGTTTGCATTTCCCTGATGGCTAGTGATGTTGAGCATCTTTCATGTGCATTTAGGTCATCTGTTATGTCTTCTTTGGAAAAACATCTATTCAGGTTCTCTGCCCATTTTTATTAGAAATTTTTTTTATAATTTTTTTTATTTATGATAGTCACAGAGAGAAAGAGAGAGGGGCAGAGACACAGGCAGAGGGAGAAGCAGGCTCCATGCACCGGGAGCCCGATGTGGGATTCGATCCCGGTTCTCCAGGATCGCGCCCTGGGCCAAAGGCAGGCGCCAAACCGTTGCGCCACCCAGGGATCCCTATTAGAAATTTTTTTGTTGTACAATTTCTTTATATATTTTGGGTATTAACCCCTTATTGGAGATATCATTTGCAAATATCTTCTCCCATTCAGTAATTGCCTTTCTGTTTTGTTGATGGTTTTGTGCAAAAGTTTTCAGGGAGGTGGGCAGGGGGATGGGTGAAATATATAAAGGCTATCAAGAGAACACTTATCTTGATGAGCACTGAGTAATGTAAAGAATTGCTGAATCGTTATATTGTATACCTGAAACTAATGTATGTCAACTTTAATAAAATAAGAGAAAAAGACAAAAAAAGAATTCAGAGCTAGAACAACAAAATAAAACTAAAGAGAATAGAAGGCAAGTAATAATAAAAATAGCAGAAATGAATGAACTAGAAAACAAAGATATACTAGATAGAATCATCTATGACATCGTCCCTGAAATCTTTCTTTAGCTTACAACTTATACTCAATCTATTTGAGAACTCTGTTGGCTCTACCTGCAGAATTTGACCACTTTGCACCACCACCATTGCTACTACTGAGGTCTATGGTGCCATTACATCACTTGTTTAAACTATGATGCAGATCTGACACCTGTGAAAGCAAAAAGGGAAGGAAGGAGGATTGGGGAGGAAGTCTCAGATCACAGTGCAGCTTTGAAAAAATCTTGGCCAGCTGAATGGAGAACTCTGCAAAGATGATTTTAGGCTGGCCATAACATGCTCAGTCATAGGCTGAAAACTGCCTGGGAACACATGGCTTCAATTCAAAAACAGCAGGTTGTAAAGGAACCTGTGCCTGGAACCTGTCAGATAATTGCACTCCTTGAGGCAGATTCTCTCTGGAAGGGAGATCTGAGGGGTGTGCTTTCATGTCTACCACAATATCCATTTCTGTTTGATGTTGTTAGGATGACACTTAGGACAAGGCTCAGCAAAGTTTGGCCCATTGGTCAAGCTGAACCTGGCACCTGCTTTTGTAAATAAGGTTTTATTGGAACTTAACCACATGTATTTATTTCTCGTTCATGGCTGCTTTTACACTTCAATGGCAGAGATGAGTATTTATGATAAGACTACACTGCCTATAAAGTCTAAAAAATAGCCCTTTACAGAAAACGTTTGCAGATCCATGACTTAGTATATATTTAGTAATATGCAAGGCACAATGGAGTCTTTCAAGTTTTATAAGTTAGCCATCTTTCAGGAAGAGTAAGACAGATATGCACAAATACTTGTGATGGGGATCCCTGGGTGGTGCAGCGGTTTGGCGCCTGCCTTTGGCCCAGGGCGCGATCCTGGAGACCCGGGATCGAATCCCACATCAGGCTCCCGGTGCATGGAGCCTGCTTCTCCCTCTGCCTGTGTCTCTGCCTCTCTCTCTCTCTGTGACTATCATAAAAATTAAAAAAAATACTTGTGATGCTAGGGATGTCTTACAATTTCTATTCCTCATACTACATGTAAACAGTTTGGGTGTGTAGAAAGGTTTATTCTGGCTTCTCTGTGGAAACTTTATTATAGAAATGCAAAGATAAAAGCAGGAATACCTGTCAGGAAGCAGCTGGTATAGTCTAGGCAAGAAATGATGGTAGTTTGCATAGGATTATAGTGGTAGAAAGGCAAAGGTGCATTTCCTGAGATGAAAACTGGAGAGGGATTGAGTAGTGTGACAATCAATGTTTTGCTTTTGATGTTGAACTTGAGGTATCTAAGTGGAAATATCAATTAAAATTTTAGCTAAATGAAGCTAAAGTTCAGAAATGGTCTGGTTGATGTGAATTTGGAAAATAGTATTTAGGTAATATTTCAAGCTAGGACTAGATGAAATCATATAGGGAGAGAATATAGATAGCTGTTTCTTACAACCAAGACTTGAGACACCAACATTTAGATATTGAGGAGAGGAAGAGAAGCCAGAAGAGGAGTCTAGTATAGTGTTTCTACAAACAGGCAGTGGACGACCATGTGGAATGCTGCTGCAACTAAGATGAGGGAGGAAGATAGTACATTAAATTTGGCAACATGGAGATCACTGGTGACCTAAAAATAAGCAGAATTTTTTTTAATATTCAGGAGCAGAAGCTAGGATGGAATGGGTATAAGAGAATGGGAAGTAAGGAAATGAAGGTAGCTAGTATAGAGACAACTGTTTTGAGGCACATTACTGTGAAGAGGAGCAGAGAAATGGGCGTTAGTCGGAGGAGATGTGGGGTCAAGGGAAATAGTAGAGCCTGTCTGAAGGTTTTAAAGCAGAGTGGTGATGTCATTAGTGCTTTAGGAAGACTGGTCATCCTTATCTTCTGTTGCAGAATAAAACTTACAGGGAGAGATACAAATAAGTGACAATTATAGTCTCAACTAAGGTAATGGTAATGAGAATGGAAAGGTGGGACAAATGCATTCTCCACTGTGTAGAATTGTTACCTGGACTTATTTCTTCCGAGATTTATAGATATTACCACCCTTATCTTGATGCATTTTTCTCAAATATGTAACTACTTAAAGAGATTTTTGTCTTTTCTCCTGTGATACTTGAATTAACAATAAATGTTTAGAGATGGAATGAAACTAATAAAACTAGTCAGTTCTAATCACATACCACACAGGCCACTACATTGCCATTTGCTTTGTTATTTATGCTCTGGAATCAGAGAGACCAGGTTACTCTTGTCTCTCCTACTTTTTTTTTTTTTTTTTTTTAGCTGTGTGATGATGAGAAAATCATTACTATGAGGACTATTTGAGGTAATTTTTTTAAAAAAAAGTTTTAAGCAGGATTTCTATTCTGGGAATGATGAAAACTAGAACATTCCTCCTGTTGAGGAAAATTATGAAGTGTGTGTGTAAAATATTCTTGCTTCAAAGCAATGAAGAATTTTGGAAGTCAAGATCTAAAGGGTCAAGAAAAATTAGAAACTCAGAGAGGTGAGTCTGGCATTTGGGGTCAGTTTTTCCTATAAGGCTTTTGTTGATTCCAGAAGAAGATACTTCTGAATGTCGGAGAAGCCAAGCAGTGCTTTAATAGCTTCAAGGGACAAGGGAATTAAAAACTGCAGTCCAGAGCCTGGCAACTCCACCCAAAACTCTTAGTTGGCAATCCAAAAGGCTACATCCAGAATAACAGAAAACTAGAAATAGACTGACCTATGCAAGATTTGAAGCCCAGCTTCCAATAATCTCAGTCCCTGAAATTGGATTAAGATAATACAAGAAGGATCTCTTGTCAGGGAAACTTCATGCTAGGTCTCAAATTATCTTTTGTAATTGTTTACCACTCATTCAAAAATAACCACATATAAAAGAAAACAAAATATTGTGAACAAAAACCAAGAAAAGCAACAGAAAATAGAAACAGGCCCACAAGTACTTTATATAATGGAATTATATGAAGGCTTTATTTATTTTTTTAAAAGATTTTATTTATTTATTAATGATAGACATACAGAGAGAGGCAGAGACACAGACAGAGGGAGAAGCAGGCTCCATGCAGGGAGCCTGATGTAGGACTCGATCCCTGGACCCAGGGGTCACACCCTGGGCCGAAGGCAGGTGCTAAACCACTGAGCCACCCAGGGATCCCTATATGAAGGCTTTAAATAACTATCCTTGGGGCACCTGGCTGGCTCAGTTGGTGGAGCATGCAATTCTTGATCTAGGAGTTGTAAGTTCAAGCCCCATGCTGGGTTAGAGATTACTTAAAAATAAAATCTTTGAAAAAAAAAAAAAAACGTCCTTGGGACACCTGGGTGGCTCAGCAGTTAAGCGTTTGCCTTTGGCTCAGGGCGTGATTCCGGGGATCAAGTTCCATGTTGGGCTCCCTGCAGGGAGCCTGCTTCTGTCTCTGCCTGTGTCTCTGCCTCTCTCTGTCATGAATAAATAAATAAAAATATTTAATAAAAAAACTATCCTTAATATGTGGAAATAGATAAATGGCAAAATCCAGAATTTAGGATAAAGACGAGAAATTGAGCAAGAGACTTGAACAGGTGCTTCACTGGATCTCCACATGGTCAGTGGAGATCCTGACCTTTTAATATGATATTAAAAGGTGCTCTACTTCATTTGTAATTAGAAAAATGTAAATTAAAACGATAAGTTACTACCACGTACTCTTCCAAAGAGGTAAAATTAAGAAACTGGCAAAACCAAGTGTTTGTGAAGAATGTGGAGCAATAGGAACTCCCGCATACTGCTTGTGAAAGGATATTTTCATGTGAACACTTTGAAGAAGAGCTTGGCATTATCTACTACAGGTGAACATATACGTGCCCTGTGACACAGAAACCTTACCTGCAGGTTTATATCAACAGATTTGTTTGCATATGTGTAGCAAGAATATTCAGAGCCACATTATTTGCAACAACCCCAATTGAACACAGTCTAAATCTCCATTAACAACAGAATGGAAAAATGACAAAATAATAGTATATACTATACCATGTAGTATGCAGTGAACTACATGGATCAATCACACATTTACAATGTGGAACCAAAGAATTGGACACAAAAAGAGCACCCATTTGTTGAAGAGACTGTCCTCTTTCCAGTGGATAGTCTTTCCTGCTTTGTCGAATATTAGTTGACCATAGAGTTGAAGGCCCATTTCTGGGTTCTCTATTCTGTTCCATTGATCTATGTGTCTGTTTTTGTGCCAGTGCCACACTGTCTTGGTGATCACAGCTTTGTAGTATGACTTGAAATCCGGCATTGTGATGGTTTTCTTTTTCAATGTTCCCCTAGCTTTTCGGGGTCTTTTTTGGTTACACACAAATCTTAAGATGATTTGTTCTAACTCTCTGAAGAAAGTCCATGGTATTTTGATAGGGATTGCATTTAATGTGTAAATTGCCCTGGGTAGCATTAACATTTTCACAATATTACTTCTTCCAAGCCATGAGCATGGAATATTTTTCCATCTCTTTGTGTCTTCCTCATTTTCATTCACAGTCTGATATAAAAAACGAGTTGAACTGGAAAAAGGAAGAAAAAATAGGAGGGGTACCCTCTGGTTCTATATACGGTAAATCCCTCGACTTCCCCTGGAGCTTTCCAGCGCTGCTTGGTCAAGAACTTGCTCTTCTCCCGTTCTTTTTATTTATTTATTTATATTTTTAAAAAGATTTTATTTGTTTATTCATGAGAGACACACACACAGAGAGAGAGGCAGAGACACAGGCAGAGGGAGAAGCAGGCTCCATGCATGGAGGATGATGCGGGACTTGATCCCGGTACTCCATGATCATGCCCTGGGCTGAAGGCAGGCACTAAACCGCTGAGCCACAGATCCCCTTCCCCTGTTCTTCCAGCTGGTCTTCTGGGGGCGGGGCCTGCTGTGCTGATTCTCAGGTGTGTGCACCTGGGGGAGCAACCCCCCGCGCCCCCTGCAGAGTGCCGGGCTCCGTGGGAGCTGTTTACCCCGGTGAGGCCTCTGTTCCCTGGCGGCCCCGCCCCTCCCAGGCACACAGTGAGACAAGGAAGGAACAACACTGGTGGCGGCCAGGTCTCCAGGCTTGGAGTCAGCTCCTGGCTAGTAACTAACGCAGCTCCCAGTCCGCACTGGCCTAGATGCTCCAGGGGCGGCGCGGGTGCGCCGATCTGCACAGCTTGGGGGCGCCCAGTGGCAAGAGAGTCCTCGCTGTCCTGTGCCCTCCTCGCCTCCACCTGTCCCGGGGGGAGCGCAGGATCCCCAGCTGTGTCCGCCCAGCGCCCTGGGATCCGGGGCCTGTGCTGCTGGAATCACGCTCCCCGGCCGTGGCTCCCGAAGGCAGCGGGGCGCAGCCCCCTCCGCCCGGAGCCCCCGCCTGACCGACTGGCTTCTCTCGGATGGCCCGCCGGTGCGCGCTCCAGCCCTTTACCGAGATCAGTCCACAGTCTGTGGTGCGCTTTATCCCTGGGGCGCACTTCCTCTGTTAGTGACCCAGGAAACTGGAGGCTCCACTGCCCCTCCTGCGATTTCGCCCGGTTTCTCTGCTAAGCGCTTTTCCGTCCAGGAAGAATCCGGTGCCGATTAGAAATGTGTGGGAAATATCAGAAAGGGACACAGAACATAAAGACTCCTAACTCTGGGAAACGAACTAGGGGTGGTGGAAGGGGAGGAGGGCGGGGGGTGGGGGTGAATGGGTGACGGGCACTGAGGGGGACACTTGACGGGATGAGCACTGGGTGTTATTCTCTATGTTGGCAAAGTGAACACCAATAAAAAATACATTTGTTATAAAAAAAAAAATAAAGTTCCCGCTTCTCCCGGGCCTGGGCTTCCCTATCCAGGCCCCGCTCGGCTTTAGCCCGGCTCCTCACAGGGCTCCTCCCCCACTGGATTCTTTTTATCCCCCCGCCCCGCCTCCCCCCGCCTTCCTACCTTGTTAGAACCGAAACCCTCCTCTCTGTAGCGTTCCAGCTGTTCTCTCTTTAAATCTCAAGTCGAATTCGTAGGTTTTCAGGATGGTTTGAAAGTAATCTAGGTAAGTTGGTGGGGCCAGGTGATTTGAGGACCCCTTCTCCTCCACAATCTTCTCAGCTCCTATATCCCTCAATTTCTTTCAGAAGTGTTCTGTAGTTGAACAGAATAGAGAAACCAGAAACGAACAAGGAGTAGTGGAAGGGGAGGTGAGGGGGGATGGGATGACTGGGTGACGGGCACTGAGGGGGCACTTGATGGGATGAGCACTGGGTGTTATTCTGTATGTTGGCAAATTGAACTCCAATAAAAAATATACAAAAAAAGTTACCCATTGTATGGTTCTGTTTACGTGAAGTTTGAAATCAGGCAAAGGTAATCTCTGATGTTAAAAGTGAAGGTGATGGTAGCCTTTGGAGAAGGAGGAAGTGGTAATAGGGAGAGGGCATGGAGGAGCACCTGGGTGCTGGTGAGGTGATATTTTCTTGACCTGTGTTGTGTGGTAGTTATACATTTATAGTGACTTTGTGAAAATACATTGAGCTATACATTTACTTCCTGTGCACTTTTCTGTATGTTATACTTTATAATAAAAATTAAATCTCTATGCATCATTTTCCATTTCTAACCTTTTACTCATTGTTCATTTTGACTAGAATCTAGAATATATCCGATTCAGCTCTCACAACTTGCTCATCTTCTCTATGAAGCCTTTCCTAACTCCTCCACATAGAGTTGTAGACTCCTTTCTTTGGGTCCTTACTGTAACATAATACTTCTTTTTTATTTTATTTTATTTTTTAAATTAATTAATTAATTAATTAATTAATTTATGATAGTCACAGAGAGAGAGAGAGAGAGAGAGAGAGAGAGGCAGAGACACAGGCAGAGGAAGAAGCAGGCTCCTCGCCTAGAGCCTGATGCAGGACTCAATCCCAGGATCCTGGGATCATGACCTGAGCAAAAGGCAGACGCTCAACCACTGATCCACCCAGGGGACTCTAATGTAATCCTAATAATATATTATTCTTATGTTTGTTGTCTCCTATTACAAAGTTGTAAACCCCTTAAGGGCAAAGATTATTCATTTTTTAAATGACAAACTGAATGGAGCACCTAATATCACAGACATTTAATACATATTTGTTGAGGGGTGTCTGGATGGTACAATCTGTTAAGCACCTGACTCATGGTTTCAGGTCGTGATCTCATGGGTCATGAGATCAAGCCCTGCATGGGGCTCTATGCTTAGCACAGTCTCCTTGAGTTTCTCTCTCTGTCTCTCTCTGCTTCTCACACCCTCAGCAAGCTGTCACCCCCGCCCTCCACCCGCCACTGCTCGCATGCTTGCACTCCTTCTCTCTGAAATAAATAAATAAATAACTTAAAAATACATATTTGTTACAAGTGTGAGTTGTAAATACTATCTTTCCCATTTTACACATATGGAAACCAGTACACAGAAAGGTAAAGTAATCTGCCCAAGGTCACACAGCTACTAGATTGATGGGCTAGCTTTGCACCCAGGTCTATCTTATCCTAAAGCTGGTGCTTCTGTTCTTTGCAGTGGAAGGTTTCCACTGCACTTAATTCACTTACTTAATCTTTACTACATCTTCATGACTTCAGTACTCATATTATTCCCTTTTTATAGATGAAGCAACTGAAGCTCAGAGGGGCGCAGTAACCTGTTCAAGATCATACCCCTCGGAAATAGTCAAGCTGTGATTCAAGTTGAGGTGTCCCCAATTCTTAAAGTACTTGCTCTTAACACTACATCATAATACATTTAGAGTACACAGTATTTCATAATCATTTAGATTGCTTCCTGTCAGAGAAGAGTACAAATATTTGCATTTCAGGGTTTGGTGTCCACAAAACTCCTCTTCTAATTTTATTTTTGCCTTTTTAAGGTGGTATCTTTTCCCAATAAGTATACAAATGGATTTTTTTGTCTTCAAAATCTCCATGTTACAGATGGCGGTTAATAGAATTCTGGATCAGATCTGGGTTTTAACTTGGTTTCTAATTATTTCATCTCCCCTCCAAAACTCTATTTCTTCATCTCTAAAATGGGGCTAATGTTAGTACTTACCTCCTAAGGCTGTTGTATGGATTAGTGCCTGACAATAGAATTGTTATTGTATCATTATTACTGATGATGTTGCTCAAGTTCCTATTTTACAAAAAGGAAAAGAGAAGCATAGGAGGGGTAAGTCATTTATCTGTTCCAGGTTGTATTCTCCAACAGGGTTTTACTTCAAGATAAAGTTCGCTTATGGAACATGACTGGATTTTGCTCTAGTTTGTCCTTTTAGGATAAAGTGTTGAGCACTGTTTTCATCATTTCTTCCTACTCAGTAGCCAAACAGTTTTTTTTCTCACTGCTTTTTGGATCATGTACATTCTCATCCTGGCAACTGTGGCTTTGCAGCCTATCTGCTATTTCATATTCCCTCCAAAGCTTCCCATTCCTCCAATGACAGCACTCATTGCTCCCTTACCTGGTCCCTTGGCTATGAGCTGGCTGCTCCCTTCTGGCCATCAGTTAACTCAGGCCACTGAGTTAACTCACTGATCCTTCTGCTCTAGTTTCCTTACCTGGAAAGCTGATTTCCTTTCTTATCCATGGCCAAGTCCTTTAAGACCTTGGCCAAAGATTCCTATTTTCCAACTATCTCACTCATTTATTCAACAAGTATGATTTAAATGGCTACTCACTGGAGATACTGAAATGAGAGAGACAGCCAAGACCTGCTTTCTTTCCTGGAGCTTACATTCTAGGGAGTGAAGGAGAAAGGGAGTGGGGGGGGGCAGGAAGGAGGGAGAGAGGCAGAGAAACACAGGGAGAAAGGAAACAGGACCATTTCAGGTACTCAAGAGCACTCTGAAGAAGATAAAATCAGGCAATGTGATGCAGAGTGACTGGTGAATGGGTCACTTAGGACTGGGGAAGCCTAAGGAGGAAAAATGTAAGTTTTGTGTTAAAAGTCAAGATTAGGAGGCTGCTATGCATTCCTGGCAAAGAGACATGCTCGGGCAAAGAGACAGCACTGCACAATACTACCTACAAAATAGGTGCTTTGCAGATTCCTGTTGAACAAATAAGGACAGATGCCTTTTACCATTGCTTTTTAAGTTAAAATGTAATGACTCTTTCTTTAGGCAAAGCAGTTCATGGTTTTAAAAAAAAATCCTTTCCATACAAACACCATAACTTTTCACTGTAGATTTAATACTCACCTAGACAAGAAAAGGGAGAACTACTGCTAAGGCCCCCTAATAGATCTGGCCAGCCACCAGCTACTTTTGCTAACTGAGCCTTGTGGCTCTGCCAAAATCCAGCTGGATTCCTGGAGGCACAATCATATGCACAATGCATTTTACAGGGGCACCCACTACCTAGGGCTGACATACTCTTTAGGACAGGGGTTTCAGGCTAAACAAGAATGCTACCCAGTGGCACCCAGTGATTCCCTAAAAGCATTGTTTCCAGGGAGCTACATAGAAAATGAGTTCCTTTTTTGAGTTAGTTGCCAACAGGACATGGCAGCAGAATGGCTCCAATTCTCTTTATCCTCTCTGCCTTTATCTCCACCTTTCAGTAGCTCCCTCTCTTTCTAACAGTCTGTGGCAGGGTTGAAATCCAATCATAGGGCCATTCCTGCATTTAGGATTTATTTCTTAGAATCAGGGCACCTGGGTGGCTCAGTGGTTGAGTGTCTGCTTTTGGCTCAGCTCATGATCCCGGGGTTCTGGGATCGAGTCCTCCATTGGGTTCCCCTCGGGACGCTTGCTTCTCCCTCTGCCTATGTCTCTGCCTCTTTCTCTGTGTCTCTCATAAATCAATAAAATCTTTAAAAAATGTTATTTCCTAGAATCCCTGTTAATAAAGCATATAGTCCTAGGAAAGGAAACATGCCATCCCATTACTTTCTCTTAAGAGTACTATAACTCGATTAGCCCAATTATCCTAAGATTATGCAACCTGGGCACAGGACCATACTTCCCATGCCCAGGTTGGTAAGCTCTGGAGTGCAGAGCCAGAACAACCAGCAACACTTCTGCCACTACCTAAGCTCTGCCCTTCATGACTGAGGGGGAAAAGAAGAATAATAAATAAAAAAGAGTGAGATAAGCAACTGTTTTCTTTGACATTACCGCCTTCTTATTCTATAGACTCCTTCATGTTCTCATTACCTTTCCTTCCATTCCCAAGCAAACGAGCAATGGAGAGAAGAAAAAGGAAAAAAAAAGATTCCCCAGGCTCCTTGCCTGAAGATTATGATCCAGCAGGTCTAGGTAGGAGCTAGGAATCTATATTTTAACCCTCCAAGTGACTCTGATTCTTGTCTTCCTCAGATCACACCGAGAACTCCTGATTTAAGGTCAGACAAATAACTGGGGGGCAATTAGGCCTGGGATCTGGATAAATCATCTGTAACAAAATACACCAAACTGGACACGCACTGGTCAGAGCAATGATTTCAACAACTTGGCAACCATATTTGAAAAAGAGTACTGAAAGTCCTGCCCTGACAGGGAGGAAAGTAAGACAAAATGGCTGTCACTAGACAATGGCACATATGTAGAAGGGGGAGATATGTATGCAGGGATGGTTGCCAGTCTTACAGGGGCTTTTCCTGCTTGGGGATAAAGGAGCATAGGTATGTACCTGAGTAGGTGTAGCAACTAAAGTAGTGTTATAGAGCAGAAAAGACTAGAAGCATGCTGGGATCAGGTCTAAAAAGGGCAGGACTAGAGTGTGAACCTATGACCCTCCCATCCTCAAATTCTATACTTTGAATTTCTCACAGGAAGTCACATCTTTGCTGAAACTCTTGTCTCTTTCTGTCGTCTCTGACTGAGGAAATCCTGTCCATTTCAAATGCAGCCATCTCTGTGAAGCCTTCCCTGATTTCATGTCCCCCATCTCTAACAGATGTCAGCCCTCCTGTTGCTATGAGATGGGGAATATGGGAGAACCAGGCCTCAGATGGGTCAGAGCAGTGAATTTAGAATTCCATCGTGTTTGGAAGGAAGGGGGTTGAGTGCAGGCAAGAATACCCCACTGAACAGAAAAGAGGTCTTTTGTGTCTAGAGACCAAGGACAATAGGCCACTCTCTGAGCATATGCAGTTGGAAGACTATTGTTATATGACATAGTAGCTGGAGAGCTGTGTGTCTGGGGACAGGTGGCAAGAATACCAGAAAGGCAAAATCATGGGAGAAACTTGTTATAAACGTAGTCTGATGGCTCATACTCCCAGATATTGTTGATTGATGCTTGCAATAGAGCCTCGGAATCTGCCTTTTAAACAAGTGCCTCCAATATTTCTGATACAAGTGGTCTGGGGAACACTCTGAGAAAAGGGTTCAAAGTAAGGTGATCTGAGTTATCATGGCTGCACATCACCTGGAAGTTTCAAAATTAACAATGGCCCAGCCCGACCCAAGAGCAATGAAATCAGAATCACTGGGGAGTGGACCCAGGTAACAGATTTTAATACTCCTCAGGTGATTCTAATATGCAGCCAAGGTTGATAAGCAGTAATCTGAGTGATAGCAGGTTCTTTTCCCTGGGGCCAGAGAGACATGTAGAGCATTTGAGAGGCCGAAAATAAATACATTAAAATGATAAATACATTTCATTGTGATTTTGTACTTTAATACACCTCATATATTCAGGCTAATTTTTTTAAGCATTACTTCTTTTTTATTTTTTAAAATTTATTCATAAGACACACACACACACACACACACACAGAAAGGCAGAGGGAGAAGCAGGCTCCATGCAGGGAGCCTGACCTGGGACTTGATTCCGGGTCTCCAGGATCAGGCCCTGGGCTGAAGGCAGCGCTAAACCGCTGAGCCACCAGGGCTGCCCTAAGCATTACTCTTTAATCCCCTTTCTATTTGAGGAACTCTGAGCAGAATTCAGTTAAATTCAAGAAATACATATTAGTTGGCAACCACTGATGCTTTCTGGACCCTGTAGTACTACAAAAATGATGATAGTAATAATGACACTTGTGTGCTAAGCTACATGCCGTAAAGCTCTCTACTCACATTTTCTCATTTAATCTTCATTTCAATCCTATGAGGTAGGTAATTTTATTGTTTCCATTTTACAGATACTGACACTGAGGCACAGAGGGGTTAAGCATTTAGCCCAGATCACACGGTTATAAGCCAAAGAGCTGGAATTTGAACCCTGGAAACAAGACATCAGAATTTCACGGTTCAATGTAATAGCTACTAGCCATATGGGGCTATTGAGCACTGGAAATGAAATGTACCTAGTCCAAATTGAGAGGTGCTGTAAATTTAAAATACATACCTGGTTTCAAAGACGTAGTATGAAAGAAGAATATAAAATATCTCAATAATATGTCTATATTGCTACATGTTGAAATGCTAATATTTTATATGAATTAAAATATATGATTATAATTAATTTTACCTGTGTTTTTTATTTTTATTTTTTATTTAAAAACATTTTTTTAATTTATTTATGATAGTCACACAGAAAGAGAGAGGCAGAGACACAGGCAGGCTCCATGCACCGGGAGCCCAACGTGGGATTCGATCCCGGGTCTCCAGGATCGCGCCCTGGGCCAAAGGCAGGCGCTAAACCGCTGCGCCACCCAGGGATCCCTGTTTTTTATTTTTAAAATATGGCTCCTAGAGAATTAAAGATCACATATGTGGTTCACATATTTTCATTGCATGGATCTGCTCCAGTGGCTGCATGCTAAACCATGACTTTTCTTGAACCAGAGATTAAGCAGATGTTTCACACTGTCAGGAAGCATGTAGTTTGAGTAGGAAGGATATAAGAATCAAATATTTCTTTCTAAAAACATATTGTAATCAAATGCTTTGAAAGAGAATGAAGACTTTCTAGTGTGCTCTATGTCAAGGGGAACATTTAACCTGGTCCTTTGGAAGATTAGTAGTGAAGGTGAGAAAAGAGAAAACATGGGCACATTTGGAAACAGGCTAGTAGTTTAGTTTGGAGAATATAACAGCAAGGAGAGTAAAAGAGGCTGGATAATTAAGTGAAGACCAATTTTGACAGGCCTTGAATACCAAGCCAAGGAGTTGGGATTTCTTGTTGTTTATTCTAGGGAGACAGTAACAGGTTTCAAGGAAAGATGTCATAAAATGTTAGCCTTCCAGCTATATGAAGTGGAGCTGGGGTTGGAGTGGAGATGAGATCGGAGCCAGAGAAACTGTAGTTTCTGAGTTAGGCGGTTTGTGGCAATAATTCAGGGGAGAGGCAATGATCACCTGAACTTGATTGTTGGCAGTAGGAATTAGGAAGGAATGGGTTTAATTTGGATACTACTACTTAAGTAGAATCACTAGATTAGGCAGTAGGTTTGTGCAAGTCCTAGAGAATGAGCCAAGTATGATTCAGTAAATGCAAACAAGTGGGGTTCCCCAGTTTTATGGACTGATAAAGCTGGTCAAATAGGTTGGGGCTCCTGGGTTCTAGATATAACATCACTTAAATGACTAACCTTAGAGTCCAGGCTGGTCCAGAGACAAGTGAAGGCCAGTGGTAAGGAAGAAGAGAGGGAAGAAGAAAGGTAATGCTTGAATCTTTGGGACCTGGGGAACTCACTTCCCTCTTTGGTTTTAATTTTCCTATCTGAAAAGGGGAGATTGAACCAGATGGTCCTTAAGTGTCCTTCCAAGACAAATATTCATTCTAAGATATATGTTGATAGTAAAGGATGTCAATAGGGCATAATAAAATTACCTTAGGTACCAGCCCTGTTTTGTTCTTGAGATCTGTTTCTGTTAGCTGTGTTTTCCCCCTTGAGTTTCTAATCAGCTCTCTCCAAAGTTTCCTATCATGACAAATGTATGGAAGCTAAATTTGATGAAAGAGATGGGAAAGAACAGAGAAATTGTGAAAGATTTAAAGATCATTTAAATATTTTGTTACCCAAAAGGTGCAATGACTGATACAAAGGGAAAAATATATAACTTAACTACAAGGAATTACCAAACCAAAGGTGATTAGCATCAGCTTAAAGCTTTCAGGGCTTTCCTTTTTATTGAATCTAAACAGAATAAATCTGTAAATAATAATAGTGCTCAATTTAAATTACTTTCAGCAATTGCCACTTTTCAGAGCTTGTCAGACATCACGCTGCTCTTTCAACTGCACTTTGCGTGTACAAAGCAAATTAATGCAGGTAGAAACAGTTGTAATTTAGGACAATTTACCAGTGTATCTTTTCACCACATACAATTGCTTTCGACTTAAATGGTGTTAATTGGTTTATGGTTTTCTACACAGGTAGAAATAATATAAAAAATAAAAATGCTGGAAAATTAAAAAAAGATGATACCAACAGCAGGTGCCACTCTGTCAGACTTCTTCAGAAGTTGAGGAGAGAAGTTATAGGCCAAGAAGGTGGAGAAGCAGAAGCAAATATGGATTCGGCAGGGAGTGTTTCACAAAATGTCTCTTCCTCTGGGAATTTTTTTTTTCTGGGAATTTCACAGGTCTCAATAGAGAAGCAGTCCTTATCAAAACTGTCAAGTGGGCAGCCAGAGAAAAGGGAGAAAGCCTAGGATAGAGTGTTGTCTTGGAGGCAGAGGCAGGGAAAGTTTGAGGAAGTCTGTTTTTGTGGCCCAGGATGTTGTAAACAAATGACCCTAAAGCTGAAGCACTAGGATACAGCATTGTCATCCAACGCCCTTCCAGCAAAATTGGGTTGCCATACTCATGATTTCTTATAATCCTTACTGCAGTATTTATTTATCCAATGGAGTCTAGGAACCACCTGTGTTAGTATCAGGGATTGGGAGAAAATATTTTTTTTTAAAGATTTTATTTAGTGACTGCTAAAGAATACAAGATTTTTTTCTGGAGTGTTGAAAATATCCTAAAATTGATTATGGTGATCATTACACAACTGTTTTCCAAACACCATTAAATTAATTGAATTGTATACTTTACATGGGTGAATTGTACATCATGTGCATTATATCTCAATAAAAAGTGTATACACACACACACACACGCATTACTTTTTAAAGTCTAGGCTCTAAACTGGCACACTATCACTTCTATATTCCACTGGCCAAAGCAAGTCATATTGCCCAAAGTCAAGAGGTATGGAAGTACACTCGGCCTTTACTCAGAGGAACTGCAAAATCACATAGCAAAGGACATGGATGCAAGGTGGAGTAAAGAGTTTGTGTCAATAATTTAATCTACTACACTTCCCTAAACTTTCCTCCTTTTCTTCTTATTCATATTTATTCATATCCTAGGGCTAATTCAAAAATTGGAACAACTGGCCATTACTGTTAGCCTACTGTGATATTCAATACAGATACCTGAAAACAACACTTAGATAACTTGACATCCTTTATCTTTCCTTTTAAAGATTGCACAAGGATTTATGCTCCTTTAAAATTTTTTAGTTAGACATTATTTTCCTACACTTGGATTTTCTGCAACATCTGGCTGGAGATGTAAAATTTTTATTTTATAAAGAATCATGGGGACACCTGGGTAGCTCAGGGTTGAGCATCTGCCTTCAGCTCAAGGCATGATCCTGGGGTCCTGGAATCGAGTCCCGCATTGGGCTCCCTGCAGGGAGCCTGCTTCTCTTTCTGCCTATGTCTCTGCCTCTCTGTGTCTCTCATGAATAAATATATTTTTTAAAAAGAATCATGTTCTCAAGACATATCCTTCAGTACAACGCCAGTTTTCAAAAAATAAAAACAGGTGGAAGCTACCTGCTATACAGTCCTTAGGACAACTTGACTGACTGCAGTATTTCTCATTGTAATAATTCAATTGAGATTTTTGGCTGATACTTCCAATAAAGAATGTAAATAGCCTGTAAGAGTGGATTTCATGTAAGACTGGATTTACATGTAAGAGTGGATTTCAGAGCGACACAAACCCTTTGATTGCAATAAGATTTTGATGAAAATGGTATTGTTTTGAAATAAGTGTATGAGACTTGAAAGCTTTTCATGAAAGCTTATTTTTACTTTATAAAACATATATACTTTGTTTTTGTCATAGTAAGCTATTGTTCAAATGTTAGATGAATATATCTTACACTAGTTAGTCTGTATTTCTCTCTACAATACCATGAAGAGCCTCTCAGGATAACAAAGAAGAGATGCTTCAGAAATAAAAAGTAATAAGGACCGGGATGCCTGGGTGGCTGAGTGGTTGAGCGTCTGCCTTTGGTTCAGGTCAGGATCTCGGGGTCCTGGGATCAAGTCCCACATTGGGTTCCCCACAGGAAACCTGCTTCTCCCTTTGCCCATGTCTCTACCTCTCTCTGTCTCTCATGAATAAATAAGTAAATAATATTAAGAAAGTAATAATGGTCAATTCTGAATCTAGTAATATGTTTCAAGCTCTTGACATGGGCATATGTTTTGATCCAGTAATTCTATTTCTAGAGATTTATCAAATGAAATAGAGTTTGGCATGGACCCATTGTATTGTATGTATTATGTTGAATAATATCAAATTGCCTATATTTGACCATTTGACCCATAACAATTGCAATTATATGTGTTTCAATGTAATATAAAGATGTTCATCACAGTGTTAATTATGATGAAGATAACTGGGGATACTGAAATGTCCAACAATAAGATATTGGTTAAATAAGTTATGGCAATGCATATCTAGAATTCTTTGAGGCCATTATTTTAATTTATTTTTTTAAAGATTTTATTTATTTATTCATGAAAGACACAGAGAGAAAGAGGCAGAGACACAGGCAGAGGGAGAAGCAGGCTCCACACAGGGAAAACCCGATGTGGGACTTGATCCCAGGACCCCAGGATCACACCCTGAGCTGAAGGCAGATGCCCAACCACTTAGCCACCCAGGCATCCCAAGGCCATTAAAATTATAATTATTTAAATGCATTTTTATTGTCACCAAATGTGTATATTCAAGATATATTAAGAAACAATGATTTTACAAAACAGAACTTATAATATGACTTAATTTTGTTAAAAATTATATATGTGTTTATATATATATATATATATTTAGATGAAGAGACTGGAATAATATACACCAAAATGTTCATAGTCACTATCTCTTGGTTGTAGGATTGTATTGTTATTTTAATTTTTATAGTCTACATTTGGTTATCTGTATTTTATAACTTTTGATGATAGAGTATGATTTTTAAGTTATGTAGAAATAATTCTGTAAGAAAGTCATAAGTCATGATCATCTGTGGTAGGAAAAGATACAAACAATTTTGAAACCTATTTGGTCAAATCCAGCATTATTTTAAAGCATCATGCACAATAAAAAAAAAACTTGCATTTAGGAAACCCTGTTTCAAGCTAGTAGTACTTAAAGCAAGCTGATGATGCACATACAGATTTTATGAGGTATCCCTGATCTCCTTTGCTTGATCTGGTGAAAATATATTTGCCATTATTTTTACAACTGTTGCATTATAGCATAAAGATTAGAGAGCAATTCATTCATGGCGTATTCCACTTTGAGGGAAATATAACATATAGATAATGGATCCAATAAATAACCTAACACCTTCTGAATACAGCCCTTCCATCTACTACCCATATGCACACTCATACCACTCCCCATATTTAAAGAGAGCAAGGGGCACCTGGGTGGCTCAGTTGGTTGGGCATACAACTCTTGATTTGGTGTGAGTCGTGATCTCAGGGTCCTGGGATTGAGTCCCGTGGCCAGCTCCATGATAAGCAGGGAGTTTGCTGGGGGATTCTCTCCCTCTCTGCCCCTTCTCCTGCTCTCTCTAAAATAAATAAATCTTTAAAAAAATAAAGAGAGCAACTAACTTTCTTATCAGGAACTATTATATTTTTATATTTAAATCAGTTCATACATTTGGGGCTGAAAGGGCAAGGTTCTTTTTTTTCAACTGAATTAAATATTATGTTGGATAATGTCACAATAGAAAAAATATTTTAAAACATATTAATTAGCCTTTGACTAATTCCAAAAGAAAAATATTTATTAAATTATTCGAACATTGATCTTAATACATTTTGAAAGGCAGCTATATGGGCAGCCTGGGTGGTTCAGTGGTTTAGCACCGCCTTCAGCCCAGGGCGTGATCCTGGAGACCTGGAATCAAGTCCCACCTCAGGCTCCCTGCATGGAGCCTGCTTCTCCCTCTGCCTGTGTCTCTGCCTCTCTTTCTCTCTGTGTCTCTCATGAATAAATAAATAAATTTTTTTAAAAAGGCAGCTATACTTACTACTATACCACCAATGCCTGCTTTAATACATTTTGACCTGAATTTGACTTGTGAAATTCAAGAAGACCTGAAAAATCCAAAATGGATTCATTATTATCATTAATGACATGTAGCAAATTTTTATCATAGAGAAAAGGCTTATTTGTCAACACAAACTAGAAAATAAATACATTTGCTAATTCTTCCTATACAATCAGCATTCATCACAGTATTGGTTTTAGGTGCATATGTCTTCGTGTATACAAATCTGTATGTTTACATGTTTATGAATATCTACATTTAGATCTATCTGCCTATATGTTTTGTAGACTGTGTGCATATGTACATACATGTATATTGTATGTAGATATGTGTTCATGCATGTGTATTTATATATATTTAAGTATGTCATGTTTATGTGTATGTTGTATACATTTGCATATCAGTCCAGGGTGGAGAATATTTCAGGACCATTCCAAACCAACTTAAATGTCAATATACTCAGAAAGAGTCCTATTAGTAAAGGGAACATAAAATTACTTCTGATTTTTAAGAAGCAGGATAAATAAAATAATGAGCCCATTATAGTTTTTTTTAATAAATTTATTTTTTATTGGTGTTCAATTTGCCAACATATAGAATAACACCCAGTGCTCATCCTGTCAAGTGCCCCCCTCAGTGCCCGTCACCCAGTCACCCCCACCCCCCGCCCACCTCCCCTTCCACCACCCCTAGTTCGTTTCCCAGAGTTAGGAGTCTTTCATGTTCTGTCTCCCTTTCTGATATTTCCCACTCATTTTTTCTCCCTTCCTCTTTATTCCCTTTCACTATTTTTTATATTCCCCAAATGAATGAGACCATATAATGTTTGTCCTTCTCCGACTGACTTATTTCACTCAGCATAATACCCTCCAGTTCCATCCACATCGAAGCAAATGGTGGGTATTTGTCGTTTCTAATGAGCCCATTATAGTTATAGTACACTTGTGAGGCATTAAAGCTTTATTATTATTTTTTGCATTAAAACTTGCTTTGATCACCTTGCTAGACAGAGAAAAGTAGAATTAGTTACTGTTTAAGCTGAAGTGTGTTTATTCTTCATATCTCACATTAGAATTACTAGCTCTAATAGATTTGGGGGCCTTAAGTGTCTTTCTGTCTTCCTTTGGGCAGAACCAAGTCAGCCATTTGTAGATGGGCTTGTCCTGTACAAACCAACAGGTGGATTTCATGTGTTAAGGATGCATGAAAATAATATGAATGAGCATGAATGAAAATAATAACCAGGGGCACCTGCGTGGCTTAGTGGTTGAGCATCTGCCTTTGGCTCAGGGCGTGATCCCAGGCAGGGTTCTAGGATCGAGTCCTGCATCAGGCTTCCCGTGGAAAGTCTGCTTCTCCCTCTGCCTATGTCTCTTCCTTTCTGTATCTCTCATAAAGATAAAAATGAATAAAATACTTTGAAAAAATAAGAATCTGACACTAAATAGGTACATGTTGGCTGGATATCTGCCAGTACCAACAAGAAATTGCCAAAAAGGAAGGTCATAAGTGATCAAGTGGTAGATCAAGTGATCTACCCAGAAGCCTAAGGTAACAAGAATCTGGAGTTATTGTATTGTATGTTTATGGAGCTTCAGGCAAGACTACACTATTCTCCAGGTTAACTTCCTCTGCCAGCGTCTTGCACTGAAGGTAGCTGGACAGGGCCCTGGAGGAATGATCAGGCTTTTGTCCCAGGCATTGATTTACAACAGGAATCAACAATTGCTCCATTGTAGGAACTGTTATCATCTCTCCAGAAACTAGAAAATTGTAGGGGGTTTTCAAACCTAGACCTCCAACCCTTAGGTGAGCTTAGTATGCTAAGGCTAAAAACTTGGAAACAGTCAAATTCTGTGCTACAAGATGCCATCTTTAAAAGGAAGGAGAGCCAGTGGTTTTCTTGTTCTTGACTGTTCTGGAGAACTGGGAGAACAGAGTTGTGTTTCTGGTGGGAGGAGCCCTCCAGGCCTTCTGCTGGCCACATGTGAGCTTGTGGGTTCCTCTCAGGTATGTTGGGTAGGATGCTCCTATCTTTGGTTCCTTTGGGAGCTGGTTTCCTCACTATCAACTCTCTTCCCTCCTCCAGAAGGGCTGTGTTGGCTCAACTCAATTATTGGAAGAGCCTGGCTTCAGTTACCCATTTTTTCCCCAGCATTTGCTCTACTCTGATATCACAGGACTAATTGCCCACTTCACATTCCAAGAGTTGGGAGAGGCCCCTCTGGGATCATTTAACTCCATCGCCCAGCCAGGGCATATGTCCAAGGGAAAAGTCAGGCAGATGATTCTTTTCTGTGACACGAGGTAAAATAAGACTCTCATTCTCTCTTCAGTCTCCCTGCCCCCCTTCAGTCCCCAAATTTCTGTCACTTGTACTGAACAGACTGTGTTCTATCACTATACTTCATTATTTGGAAACCACCTCCCTCCACTTCCCCAAACTGAACTCCCGCAAACAGTCACAAAAAGTATTCTTTTCCCCCAAGATGTCATTAGATCTAGACCTCTTTTGGGTAGTTTTCATTCCCTATTGCTAGCTGTGTTTAGACATTGTTACATTGCTATGAAAGCCCTGAGGCTGTGGCTTCCCTCCATAACCACACTGTAGCCAGAGAGAGTTTCCTAGAACATAGGCCTCCTCTAATCAAAAGGCTTCAGTAGGGACACCTGGGTGGCTCGGTGGTCAAGTGTCTGCCTTTGGCTCAGGCCATGATCCCGGGGTCCTGGGATTGAGTCCCGCATTGGGCTCCCTGCAGGGAGCCTGTTTCTCTGCCTCTCTCTCTGTGTCTGTCATGAATAAATAAAATCTCAAAAAAAAGCCTTCAGGAACTCTACATTATTAACAGAATGAAGACAAAACTACTTTGATAGGCATTCAAGGCCTCCACAAAATTGTATTGTATGAGAGTGTTATTTCTCAAATACTGTTCCCTCCTTCCTTCTCAAAGATGCTCTGAACTGTCCTGCCTCTGTTCCTTTGTGCAGGCTGCTCCCACTGCCAGTAATTCTCTACCATCTTTGTCTTTGTCAGTTGAAATCCCATTTATCCTCCAAGGTGCAAGCAACTGTCCCCTCTACGCTGAAGCCTCCCCCAATCCCTCCATTCAAAGTAATCACTTCCTCCTCAGGATCTTCCAATAATATTCTTTGGCAATTTTGGTAGCACTTGCCTGATATCTTGCTTGATATCTGTCTGCTACTGGAGGGCAGAGACGAAGTCTGCATTGTGTCTGTAGCCTCTATAGTGTCCAGTATGGAGTCATTGAACTCTGGGCTGTCCGTAACAGGCCTGACAAGGCTCTGCACAATCTGGCTTTTGCCTGATACCTTAGCCATATCTCGAGCCACTTTCCTCCTTTCTGCAGGTGGACTGGCTTTCTGTCAATTCTTCAAGAATGACAAGTGCTTTCCTATCTTGGGGCTTTTGCCCACTGTCCTCTGTGCCTGAAATGCTTTTCCATCCATTCTTCATCTAGTTAACTCCTAAGTCATCCTTCTTTTTTCTTAATAATAAATTTATTTTTTATTGGTGTTCAATTTGCCATCATACAGAATAACACCCAGTGCTCATCCTGTCAAGTGCCCCCCTCAGTGCCCGTCACCCATTCACCCCCACCCCCCACTCTCCTCCCCTTCCACCACCCCTAGTTCATTTCCCAGAGTTAGGAGTCTTCATGTTCTGTCTCCCTTTCTGATATTTCCTACCCCTTTCTTCTCCCTTCCCTTCTATTCCCTTTCACTATTTTTTATATTCCCTAAATGAATGAGACCATATAATGTTTGTCCTTCTCTGATTGCTAAGTCATCCTTCTTGCCTCAGCTTAAAACATCACTTCCCAAGGAAGCCTGCCCTGACCTCTCAGAGGAAAAAAACTACACTGATCACCCTGTTAGACATCCCATAAGCTTGTAGTCACAGAAAAAGGAGTGAATGATGGAGAGTGGATGTCTCAGAACATATCCACTCTTGCCCGACACCCCATGACTAGGAAATGCACACTAAATGCCTACCCTTTGGGCTGTCAGTCAGGAGGGGTTACTTTGAGTTTGAAGGATAACACACACACAAAAAATAAATAAAGGATAACACAAGGGACGCTTGGGTGGCTCAGTGGTTAAGCCTTTAACTTTGGCTCAGATCCTGATTCTGGAGTCCTGGGATGGAGCCCTGCATCAGGCTCCCTGAAGGGGAGCTTCTCCCTCTACATATGTCTCTGCCTCTCTGTGTCTCTCATGAATAAATAAATATTTTTTTAAGTAAAGGACAAAACAAGACCTGCTCCTTCATAGGGTGCCCTGCCCTTCCCAGCCTATTTCCTTGTCGCTTTGGGCATAATGTTTCTTAAGACTCTCCTAAATTACCTGTTTATCATGGAGAACTGCAGCAAAATGTGTCAGAAGGCAGGGCCAGGTTAGATGGCTTCTAAAGCTTCATTTATTATTGTTAGGCCTCTTGTCTTGGAAACTCATGATGTCTTGGTCCTCAGTGGTCACTGATTTGAGGTCAGAACTAGGTAATAAGAGTAAAAGATAAAGTTAGAGAACCTCAGGTATGGATGGAGGGTAAAGAACAAAGCATACATGGAAGCAGGACTTATACTGAGGCAGATCAGGGCAGAATGATGGCATTCTAATTCTGTCGATTTTGGAAGGGCTTTCCATCGCTTTCTAGTGCTTCTGAGTTGTGAAAATTGCCTAAAATTAGCCTTTTAGGCAGAGGTTACAAATTGGCAGTTGCAGGCTGAATCTGGTCCTCAGACTTGTTTTAATTGGCCACCACAGTGTTGATAAAACATATTTGAATTAGTTGCCAACTTTTAAGGATTGGAAGATTTCATATAAAATTTTTTATTTTTGGCTTCTCTTGAAAAACTGGAAAATCTGGCAGCCCAGCCCCACATTTCCACCCACCAACAGTCAGATGGAGCTGAGTAGGGCCACCCCTTGTGGATGAGACATATTCTTTCTTGGTTCTTCATGGTCTCCATTGGGTTTGCTTCCCTCATGTATGTTACCTGCCTGGCTCTGGAGGCATTTGAGTTTGCAACCCTTGATAATTTTTAAAGTTTTATTATGGAAAATATCAAACACATATAAAAGTAGGGAGAATCATAAGAGGAACCCTGTGCACCCATTACCCAGTTTCAGCAACTGTCATTCATAGCCAGTCTTTTCTTTAAAAAGATTTTATTTATTCATGAGAGAGAGAGAGGCAGAGACACAGGCAGAGGGAGAAACAGGTTCCATGCAGGGAACCTGCCGTGGGACTTGATCCCAGGACTCCAGGATCACGTCCTGGGCCGAAGGAGGCGCTAAACCGCTGTGCTACCAAGCTGCCACATAGCCAGTCTTATTACATCAATGCCCTCACCCATTATCCAACACTCCTACCTTCCCCCCCCTGGATTATTTTGAAGCAAATCCAGACATATTATTTTATCGCTAAATATTTCAATATGTATTGCTATAAGACAGTCTCTTTTTAGAAACAGAACCATAGTATCATTATCACAGCCGAAATATTACAAATTCTTTATTATCATCAAATATCCATTCTACCAACTTTTTAATTCTTCTCCATGTTATTCACCTCATCTGATTTCCTCTCTCTTTCTTTAGGGGGAGGAATAAGAATGGGAAGGGTTGGTCTTGGAAAGGGAGTAGAAATATGAATATGATATTCTGATCTCTAGAAAGTAATAGATGGAATGATTCATTATGTCTGAATAACACATTTATCTCTTTATATCGGGTTTTGCTGTCGTAATTTTATATGAAATAACATAGATACAGAAGGTTAAGTGGGGCACCTGGGTGGCTCAGTCAGCTAAGTGTCTGCCTTGGGCTCAGGTCATGATCCCAGAGTCCTGGGATCAAGCCCCAAGTTGGGCTTCCTGCTTAGTGGGGAGCCTTCTTCTCCCTCTCCTCCCCGCTTGTGCTCTCTCTCACCATCTCTTTTGCTATTTCTGTCTGCTCTCACTCTCTCTCTCAAATAAAATCTTAAGAAAAGTTTAAATGGCTTGTTCAATTACAGAGATAGTAAAAGAGCTGTGACAAGAACTCAGACCACCTGACTTCTAGACCTTTTTGTTGTGCTACATATGAAAGGTGACATGACAGGTTATGATGTGATGAGAGGAGACAGTATAGAGTAATAAAAGTGAACATTTTATGAGTGCTTACTCTGCAGCTACGGGTTATACTAGGTACATAAGTTATATTATTATTATTTATTCCTCTCATCAGTTCTCTATTCTTCCAGTCTTATAGAGAAAGATGCTAAAGAAAGAGACATTAGGTAATTTCCCAGAGACAAATACTTGGAACAAACAATTGGAAGAGTTAGAATTGGGAGCCAGAACTACTAGCATCCCAGTGCTTTAACACTATATTAAACTTGACAGGGCAAGGGCTTTGGAGTTGGACAAACATGACTTTGAATCCTAGTTTTCATTCACTTTATGACTGTGGGCAACAACTTCCTCATCTTTAAATAAGGATAACAGTACCTAACTCTTAGTGTTAATGTGATGATCAAGTAAGATCATCCATTTAAATTATCCAGCACATCACTTGGCACAGAGTGAAGGCTCAATAAATGAAAGCTACCAAGAGGGAATGGTTTATAACAGTACTATCTCTACCAATGTGCCCCAGCAAAAGGAAATTTTATTTCCTCTCTGATAAGCCCCTTAGACTGGTTCCATTTTATGCAATCCCAGCAAAATGTAGTTCATGATCGGTGTTTTAATACATTTTTATATGTGAAATAAAATAAAAGTTTACTTTATACTTTGAAAGAGCATTCTAGTATTAAATATTTTTAATTGTCAAAGGCACAATAGATTTGATGTAGAAATTCCAGATTCAGTCTGCCATGAGCTGGATGGACTCTTGGCTTTTCATCCTAAGAGCTGACTTATCAGATACTTGAAAATAAGTACCTAGTGATGCCAGGAAATGTTTTCTGGACTTGAAGGGAACAATATATGTGTGAGAAAGTCTTGGGATGATGTGAAAACTTTATATCTGATTGACCTGAGGCAAGGCTATAATGGGGGTATGATTTCAAACTTCCCCGTGCCCTTTCCCCCATTTATGAGTAGGAACCCCACAGGTTCCCAAGTGTTTTAGGTATGAAGGCAGAAGTACAAAAGTGGGCAGGCAGGACTAACAAAGCGGTACAGTATGTACCAAGCAGAAGCAACTGACTTCTAGAAAAATGTCTCCTATGTTCTGGGAGCCAGAAAAGGCAGGGGCCAGTGCCAGGCCTGCTATTTTTAAATGGCCTCAAGGAAAGAAGGCTAAGGGCAGACAGCACTAGGTTCAGTGTAAGGAGACTCCATTGCACAGCTCTCACTTAGCTGATGTTTCAGATTCCTATGGCTGCTGTAATGTATTCTCACATACAGTGGCTTAGAACACATATTCAGGGACGCCTGGGTGGCTCAGTGGTTGAGCGTCTGCCTTTGGTTCAGCTAGTGATCCCAGGATTCTGGGATGGAGTCCTGCATTGGGCTTCCTGCATGGAGTCTGCTTCTCTCTCTGCCTATGTCTCTGCCTCTCTATCCGGGTCTCTCATGAATAAATAAATAAAATCTTTTTTAAAAAAGAACACATATTTATTATCATACAGTTCTTTAGGTTAGAAGTCCAGTATGAGTCTCACGAGGCTAAAATCAAGGTATCCGTGCCGTGTTCTCTTGTGGAGGCTCTGGAGACTACTATGTTTCCTTGTTGTTTCCAGCCTACATTCTTTGACTCCTAATCCCTTTTCTCCATCTTCAAAGCCAGCAATGGCCATTTGAGTCCTTTTCGCATCTCATCACTCTGATCTCATCTTCTGATGCCTTCTTCTTTTACTTTTAAGGACCCCTGTGCTTACATTGGGCCCAGGCTGATAAACCAGATCATCTCCCTATTTTAAAATCAGCTCATTAACAACCTTAATTGGATCTTCTACCTTAATTCTCCTTTACCATGTAACATAGCATATTACAAATTCTTGGGAATAAGATATGGACATCCTTGGGTATGTATTAGTCTGCTTTCACAGCTACTGAATGTTACAGAGAGAATTGGCCCCTCTTATTAAAGAAAAAATATATTAGGGACAGTTGTGAGTTTTCAGCGATACTGACAGAATATTTAAGATTCGGGTGTTATTTGTGAAATGGCCCACTATGGCTCTCTTCTTGAATGGGAAGACAACCTATTTGTAAATATGACAATCTGCTCCCAATGACTTTCTAAATTTAACACAATTTCAATTAAAAAGGAAAAATATGCAAGAAAACAAAAGAATATTCTGAAGACTAATAGGTAAATATTCGTTTCGCACACATTAGAACATAAGTTACAAAGCAGTAAATGTTCCATGCTCATGGATTGGCAGAATTAATATTGTGAAAATGTCAATATTACCCAGGGCAATATACACATTTAATGCAATCCCTATCAAAATACCATGGCCTTTCTTCAGAGAGTTAGAACAAATTATTTTAAGATTTGTGTGGAATCAGAAAAGACCCCAAATAGCCAGGGGAATTTTAAAAAAGAAAACCATATCTGGGGGCATCACAATGCCAGATTTCAGGTTGTACTACAAAGCTGTGGTCATCAAGACAGTGTGGTCCTGGCACAAAAACAGACACATAGATCAATGGAACAGAATAGAGACCCCAGAAGTGGACCCTGAACTTTATGGTCAACTAATATTAGATAAAGGAAGAAAGACTATCCATTGGAAGAAAGACATTCTCTTCAATAAATGGTGCTGGGAAAATTGGACATCCACATGCGGAAGAATGAAACTAGACCACTCTCTTTCACCATATACAAAGATAAACTCAAAATGGATGAAAGATCTAAATGTGAGACAAGATTCCATCAAAATCCTAGAGGAGAACACAGGCAACACCCTTTTTGAACTCAGCCACAGTAACTTCTTGCAAGATACATCCACAAAAGCAAAAGAAACAAAAACAAAAATGAACTATTGGGTCTTCATCAAGATAAAAGGCTTCTGCACAGCAAAGGATACAGTCAACAAAACTCAAAGACAACCTACAGAATGGGAGAAGATATTTGCAAATGACGTATCAGATAAAGGGCTAGTTTCCAAGATCTATAAAGAACTTCTTAAACTCAACAGCAAAGAAACAAACAATCCAATCATGAAATGGGCAAAAGACATGAACAGAAATCTCAGAGGAAGACATAGACATGGCCAACACGCACATGAGAAAATGGTCTGCATCACTTGCCATCAGGGAAATACAAATCAAAACCACAATGAGATACCACCTCACACTGGTGAGAATGGGGAAAATTAACAAGGCAGGAAACCACAAATGTTGGAGAGGATGCGGAGAAAAGGGAACCCTCTTACACTATTGGCGGGAATGTGAACTGGTGCAGCCACTCTGGGAAACTGTGTGGAGGTTCCTCAAAGAGTTAAAAATAGACCTGTCCTACGACCCAGCAATTGCACTGTTGGGGATTTACCCCAAAGATACAGATGCAATGAAACGCCGGGACACCTGCACCCCGATGTTTCTAGCAGCCATGTCCACAATAGCCAAACTGTGGAAGGAGCCTCGGTGTCCATCGAAAGATGAATGGATAAAGAAGATGTGGTTTATGTATACAATGGAATGTTACTCAGCCATTAGAAATGACAAATACCCACCATTTACTTCAACGTGGATGGAACTGGAGGGTATTATGCTGAGTGAAGTAAGTCAATCGGAGAAGGACAAACATTATATGTTCTCATTCATTTGGGGAATATATATAATAGTGAAAGGGAATAGAAGGGCAGGGAGAAGAAATGGGTAGGAAATATCAGAAAGGGAGACAGAACATAAAGACTCCTAACTCTGGGAAACGAACTAGGGGTGGTGGAAGGGGAGGAGGGTGGGGGGTTGGTGGTGAATGGGTGACGGGCACTGAGGGGGGCACTTGATGGGATGAGCACTGGGTGTTATTCTGTATGATGGCAAATTGAACACCAATAAAAAATTAATTTATTATTAAAAAAAATTAAAAAAGCAGTAATCTTTAAGGCTGTGATGCTGGCTCAGAAGTGAAATATTAATCAATGGAACAGAGGAGAGAGATTGGAAGTAGCTTTTAGTACGCATAACATGAACATATGTCAAATATGCAACATAAAACAAGGAGCAAAACTATTTTATATTTAGTAAGCACTTTGAAACAACTGGGTAGTGAAGGGAAAAATTACCTTGGGATTGTGCATCTCCTACTATGGGGCACAAGTGATGTCAGTTGGGATTTTAACTGAGTTAGAATCAGGTAAAATCAAATTTAAAGACTAGAATAGATTAGTCCTTATGAACACGATTATTTGATAAAATATAATCCCAATTGTGGGGAAGAGGATAGTTTGCAGAACAAAAAGCATATAGAATAAGTCAATACTTGTAAAACATGTAAACTTCCTTATGTGACAAGAAAGTATGCATACAACAAAGTACGATTTTATACCTATATAATCAAGCAAAAGTTGTTTTGAAAGATAAAACCCCAATATTCATGAGGCTGTGGGGAAATACATGTGTTGGCAGTGGGTGATCATAATACAGCAGTAACCAACATTTATTATGCCCACCTCCCCCATATAACATTTCTGTGCAGAAGGAATATAGTTTCTCCCATTTTATAATTGAGGAAACTCCATGACTAAGGGAGGTGGAGTAACTAGTCTACCCCCACATAGCTAGTATAGGCAGAACCAGTCTCACAGCATTTTGTTGAAGTCCAAACACAAAGCTCTGTGTTCACTGCCCTGCATGCCAATGAAAAAATTCTTACCCTCTGACTATTGTATTCTACACCCAGAAACAGCTTGAGAAAAAAGTTTCAAAGATAAAAAGGTCTCTATCTCTACACACAAAGATGCTTAGCAATTCGACAAATAGCTATTGATTGCTCATTATCTATCAGAAAAAGAAGTATAAACAGGTTACAAAATATGAATGCAAACATTAAAACAATAAATGTAAAGGATATGAAGAAATGTGGAAAATACTTATGAAATATTGTTTTTCCCCCTCCCCCCTGAAATATTGTTAAATAAAAAATAGAGCACACTATTGGTTAGCCTCTATGTAGAAACAAACAATTGGTTATAGGATGAGATTAAGAGGTAAATTAGGAAAGTATGAGATAAACGGGAAGTTAGGGGAGGCCAGCGCTCCACAGGAACGCAGGTGCAGGTGCCAGGCGGTCGGTCAGTAGCATCGCGCGGGGGTGGGGGTGGGATGGAGGGGGGGTTCCTATGAAAGTTTAGCTCAGCCCAACCCAACCCAGAGAAAGGAATCATTTTCATTTACGTGTCACTGCACACTGACCCCCCCTTTTTAAATATTGTATTTATTCATGAGAGACACACACACAGAGAAGCAGAGACACAGGCAGAGGGAGAAGCCCGTCGACTCGATCCCTGATCTCCAGGATCACACCCTGGGCCCAAGGCAGGCGCTAAACCACTGAGCCACCCAGGCTGCCCGCACTAACCCCCTTTTATAACGGAGTTAAATCGTAGGTCTTGGACTACTCGGGCATTCGCCATTTACTACCCCCTCTTCGCAAGCAGAGACCCCCTAGTGGCCGCTGCGGGTATGAAGAGCGGAACCGGAGGCAGGGCTCTAGGGACGTGAGGGGGGTCAGGGCGGGGACGGGGGGGGGGGAGGGTTAGGAGTGGTGAGGGTGGGGACCTTTTTATAGTCTGTGTCCATTTGAATTTGTCGCCCTTTCCAGTTATGGCACTAATTGTTTAAGAGATTATAAGACTAAAAAAAGAAGATTTTCATCACTAATTTGTTTCTGAAAGGATTTAAAAAAATTAACTTCTTCCTGAATACTTCTTAGTACAGATTTGAGTCCTGACGCCTTCTTGGGATGCTGGCTTTGTCGATCTAACACCTGGATCACCAGGCTTTCTTCTCTGATGATGAATTGTTCTTGCTTTTCATGGAGAGGAATGTCATCAAACTATTAGGCCACTAGATTTACCAAATATTTCCAGAACTCCTGGGTTAGTCAGTTGCAATTCTACATTGGACAATTTCTACCATAAGTGGACAACTATTTCTCATTTGACCTCATTGGGAGCAAATCAACAGCTAGTGGGGACATTCCAATGTCCAAAAGAAGCACTGACTGAAATGGATTGACGTGACCACTCCAGGATATTTTCATTTTAAAGATCTCATGTGGTATGTGTGCAAAAAAAGAGAGAGAGAAGAGCCAATAATGCAGAGCCCAGTGTATGACTTGGACGAAGCATGTGAGTGCTCTGCTGCACACCAGGCTTCTAAGGAAGAAGTTACTTAGGCTTTTGTTCCATTCTGAGGTAATTTTTGTATATCGTGTAAGGTAACGGTTCACTTTCATTCTTTTGCATGTGGATATACAGTTTTCCCAGCACCATTAGTTGAAGAGACTGCCCTTTCCATATTGATTAGTCTTGGCATCCCTGTTGAAAACAATTTGACTATACAGTGTATGTGATACATGAACTGCTTTTATAACTATTGTCAGAATAAACTACACTAATAAACTTAAAAAACCTACTAAAATAGTCACAATTTCAAAACATCAGATTCAAAGGAGTAGTTGGCCACATTCATGCTCTGATCTTGCCTTGCTTTTTCAAGTATGACACTTTCAGATTCCAATGATATTGTGTGTTCACTGAGTGTTTATCATTCAGCCAGAGAAAGGGATCACCCTTTCTCTTTTAAAAAGGAAAGCTTAAAACAGAAAAAAAGGAACCCATTTAAATTGTGCAAGTAGAAGAACAAATGTGAAAAAAACAGATTGATACCTAATAAGTTCCTGATTAATTTGTGTGCAGAAATATTGCATGATGATACATTAAATACATAAAGCATCAGAATACCCAAGAAATGGGGTTGTTCTTAATGGAACTTGCTGATGAATTGAAATTTAACAAGAAACCCATGTTTTTGTGTATTTCTGTTGAACAAAATATGAAAGTATTCCTTAGTTCATTTTCTCCTGAAATTTATTTTTAAAAATTTTTTTAAAATTTTTCTTCTTAAATTTAAAGAGGGATTCAATGACCTTGGTGTTCGATTCAATGATTATGGTGTACATCAAAGTGACAAAGACTGGTTTGAAGTCTACCATAGTCATTTTTCAGATGTGTCATTTGGGCCAAGTTTTTACCTTACTTTTTTCAAAAAAGATTTTTATTTATTTATTCATGAGAGACACAGAGAGAGGCAGAAACATAGGCAGAGAAAGAAGCAGACTCCCTGTGGGGAGCCTGATGTGGGACTCAATCCCAGGACTCCAGTATCACTACCTGAGCCAAAGGCAGATGCTCAATCACTGAGCCACCCAGGTGCCCCTTTAATTTACTTTTAAATTTTTAAAAAGTTTTTATTTAAATTCAAGTTGGTTAACATATAGTTAGTTAATATATTAGTTTCTGTTGCATAATATAATGATTCAAGGAGGGCCTGGCTGGCAAATCCGGAAGCGTGTGCAACTCTTGATCTTGGGATTGTGATTTTGAGCCTACTAGCCTATGTTGGATGTAGAGATAAATTAAAAAACAACAACAATATAGTGATTCAACCAGTGCTCATCACAAGTGTCCTCTTGAATTTCCATCACCTATTTCACCCATCTCCCCATACACCTCCCCTCTGGTAACCATCAGTGTATTCTCCATAGTTCAGAGTCTGTTTCTTGGTTTTAGCAGGTTGTTTAACCTCTTTGTGTCTTAGTTTTCTCATCTGTAGAATATCAATAATTGGAATCCATGCATATTGCTCAGCACAGTATTTGGCATATTGTCAACCTTCAGAAAAATTTAGCTGTAAACTGTATCACTGTTTATTATTGTTAAATGTGTTTTTTTTTATTTTAAAATTTAAATTCAATTTGCCGACATATAGCATAACACCCAGTGCTCATCCCATGAAGTGCCCTCCTCAGTACCTGTCACCCAGTTACCCCATTCCCTCACCCACTTCCCCTTCCACAACCCTTTGTTTGTTCCCCAGAGTTAGGAGTCTCTCATGGTTTGCCTTCTTCTCTAATTTTTCCCACTCAGTTCCCCTCCTTTCCCTTATAATCCTTTTCACTATTTCTTATATTCTGTGTATGAGTGAAACCATATGATGGTTGTCCTTCTCCAATTGACTTATTTCATTCAGCATAATATCCTCAGTTCCATCCACGTTGAAGCAAATAAATGGTGGGTATTTATCTTTTCTGATGGCTGAATAATATTCTAATATATATATATATATATATATATATATATATATATATATATATATATCTTCTTTATCCATTCTATCCATTCATCTGTTGAAGGGCATCATGGCTCCTATTATTATTAAATGTAAAGCACTAGCCTGAGTACAATGTGGGAATCAAAAAAATAGAGGGATTTGCTTCAACGTGGATGGAACTGGAGGGTATTATGCTGAGTGAAATAAGTCAATCGGAGAAGGACAAACATTATATGTTCTCATTCATTTGGGGAATATAAATAATAGTGAAAGGGAATATAAGGGAAAGGAGAAGAAATGTGTGGGAAATATCAGAAAGGGAGACAGAACACAAAGACTCCTAACTCTGGGAAACGAACTAGGGGTGGTGGAAGGGGAGGAGGGTGGGGGGTGGGGGTGAATGGGTGACTTGTACTGAGGGGGGCACTTGATGGGATGAGCACTGGGTGTTGTTCTGTATGTTGGCAAATTGAACACCAATAAAAAATAAATTTATTATTAAAAAAACAAAACAAAACAAACAAAAAATAGAGGGGACCCAGTTGGAAGCTACAGGTACTACTGTGCAAGTAATGGAATCAAAAATTGCATCTACAAATGGTTAAATTATGAAGGTTATTGTCAAATGAGTGATGCATACCTCATGCATATAGGGATTTGGGGAGGAGAGGTAACAGGAGGGTTGGCAGGATTGAGAAAGGGAGGAACAATGAAAGGAGGAGGAAAAGGCAAGAGAGAAGTGATCAAGTACTGAATGACTGGGCTAGAAAAGGAAGGAGCACAAGGGCATGGCACAAGCAAAGGTGTAGGGTCAGAAATGAGTGTGACAGGTTCTGGGTTTCTGCTGTGAGGTCGTAGTGCCTCAGAGTCATCATTCCAGAGGTCAAAATTCCTTGCTAGGAAATTAGTAGGCAATTATACTGCATGTGTGCTAATCCCTGGGACTTTCTCTAAGTGATTATATGAAGCCTGACACAATGAAAACAGTGGGAAAAAACTAAAATAAAAAAAAAGACTTTCCCAGATTTGCTTTTTTCCTGCAAAAAATATACAATCCTGATACACTGAAGCTTGCTTCCTGCAGATGTGATTTTATTTAATTGAGATATTGGTGAATAATATTATAAAACTTAGCAGTATTGTGTGTGGAAGGACAAGCTATACTTGTGCAGAGGTCCCTGAAATGTTGTGGGGAAGCTATTAATAGACTTATTACAAATATCATTTGCATTTTACCTATGGACTGAAGCTTTCCAATGGTTTCCAGGGGAGGAAGTAATAAAGAGGAGTCAGGTGAGGTGAAGGAACCTTGATTTGTGGGCTTGGCTTTCTTGTTACTCTTTGACAGTGACCTCATGATTTATAAAGATGACTTCCTAATCTCTTCATCCCACACATTTACTAGAATCACAGACATTACCAGCCTCCTTACTTTCTGTTTGGAATGAATGGATTCACCACCCTCTAAAACAGTGTTAAGCAGAATTATGAGGCTATAGAATACGTTCCCCTATGGAAGACCAGACTTGGCCAAAGGATGCATGAAGTCTAAGCCTCTGTGTAAAATACACAGAAGAACCAGTTCAGCACGCTGCAATGTATTTATTTATTTTTTATTTATTTTTTTAAATTCTTTATTTTTTATTTATTTTATTTTTTATTATTTTTTTAAGATTTTATTTATTTATTCATAGAGACACAGAGAGAGAGAGAGGCAGAGACACAGGCAGAGGGACAAGCAGGCTCCATGCAGAGAGCCTGACGTGGGACTGGATCCAGGGTCTCCAGGATCACGCCCTGGGCTGCAGGCGGCGCTAAACCGCTGCGCCACTGGGGCTGCCCCTGCAATGTATTTATGATTTCCCTGTCAGAGTTGAGGTTTTGAAATGGTAGGTGGGCCCGTGGAATTCACTGGACATCCTTGGAAATTCCTTCTGGTTGACATGAAGCAATAGTATCCTGGATGTCTTTTATGAGGTGCTGGGCCTGGGGACTTGGGTCAGGGGCAATCACATAGTAGGACACCCTCTCTGTCCTGACTTTCCTTTGGAATATTTAAATCTTGGTGAGACCCCTTAAGATGCTCAGTTGAGGTAAATGAAAATGGAGATGAGCGGAAAAGACAGAGAGCAGCCCCATTGCTTTATCTTATGATGGGAACTATGGAAGTAGCTATTTGGGGACTGATTTGCATATTAACCAGAGTTCTGTTTTTTCCTTTCTTCTTTTTTGTAAAGCCCAGCTGGCTAGGGCCACCACCTTGTGCCCCTGGCTACCTCCCAGAAACCCTACCCAATTTGCCACTGTCCACCTACTACCCAGCTTCCTACCCTGCAGCGACATCTCAGGGCTCAGCCACAGATGCAGGTTTCTTTCTCCCCTGGGTCCCCACAGCCTCCTTTTCCACTCCTGACTTAAAACTTCTTTTGCTTCATCTCTCTTGTCTCCCTTGTTGAAGGGGAACTGGTCAGAGATTCTTCCTTGGTCCCTACCCTGCCTCTTGTTTTTTTTTCCTAAACCAAGATTCCTGGGCCAAGAATAGAAAAATTGTGTTCCAACTCTGCAGTTCTCAGAGGCCCTCATATTGTCTGGGGGCTATGGTTCAGAAGGATCCAGGTGTATCAATTTTACTGCCCATGCCTGGATGCCACGTCTTCAATTACTTGTGTCCCCTTTGTGAAGCACAACAGAATGTACTTTCAGGAGTCTTTTGTATTCCTAGGGTTGAAAAATATTTGCATGTAAATGTTGGGAATCCAGACAGTCTCCATCCATAAGATCTATGCTTTGCATGGAGAAGCATACAGACCATTGGGGAGAGTTTGAAAACTAAATTTGCACCATTGCACCTTGTGTCCTTGCCTCATAGCATTGCGGTGACATCTGAGGAGGAGAGAGTGTGACATTGATCAAGGCAAAGCATAAATAACCGCATTTCAAATTGAATACTAATTGCATAATTACAGTTTCCAAACTATTAGCCTCCTTTACAAAAAAAGTTAATTCAACCAAGCCCAGAGCTGGCTGTTTCTTATGAGTTGTGCTGCCAGTTGGCAGGCACAACTTTGCAAGGAGATTGTGAGAAGTGAGGGTTATTGTAGTGGAAGCACACTCGGCCTTTTGTGAGGAGGGTACAAACTGTATCATTCTCTCAAGCCCCTGCTGTTCAGCGTTCAAGAGTGGACACCAGGATACTGCATGCTTCAGAGGAAGTTGCTTACTTTTCATAGAGGTGAAATGGCCCAGTGCCAAGACTTGGGGAGGAGCTTTGAGTTTGTAACCCCTTGAAGGAAACAGCTCTGGGAAGATGGAAGTGAACAGCACAGTAGCTGGGGAATCCCAGGCCCCGGGAAGGGCATGGCTGCACAGAGCTTGGCCTTCTCTGGGATGAACTGTGCCTACTCCTTCAGGCAGGCCATTCCATTGCTCATGAAGGTGTGTGTTTCCTCATCAGTAAAATCAAGGGAATGGGCTGGACGACCGTGAAAGCCCCCTCCAGTTCTGGGAGAATGCAAGGGTCTGTCTCTTCTTTAAGCTCAGTGTCTTCTAGAAGAAAGGCACTTTGCTTGGAAAAGTGGCATGAAATGATGGGACTGGTTCCCTGTCACTGCCATCCTTTCACTGCAGGAATTGTAAACGAGTTTGTCTCACTTGCCAAATTGATGAGGTCTTGTGTGAAAATACTTGGAAGGAAAATGAAAAAGTGCCTATGAAGAAGAGGAGCTGTCTGAGGCAAGGGTTCATTTGCTTTGGGACATCCTATTGTATTGCCTAGGTGGGAGGGAACATTAGAAGAGACCCCGGTCAGAATAATCTCCATAGGCATTCTTAGAAAGATGGTTATGTGATAATGGTTATGCTTTGATATCATTTGCCTGTAGCAAGTGTCCATTCAAGGGTAGAGAACCCCAGTTTATGAACTACTTTGTACTGACTCCTCCACTTCTGCTAATAGGAGGCCCTGATTTAGAGGATTCAAATTAGACAAGGTTGAATTTACCAATCAGGAGTTTCAAGGAATAACTCTTAGGGTGGCAGGGCTGGATGGGGTCCTGGAACTTTTGTTTATTTGTACAGACCCTGATTTTCCAAGAGGGTTTAAAGCATTCAGGGACCTGATGTTTAATAAGAAGGAAAGTGGTCAAGAATGGGAGAGAAGAATGATTGTGTTTCGAAACTGGCAAAAAAAAAAAAAAAAAGAAAGAAAAGAAACTGGCCAGGGAGGATGGCAAAGGGCATACAGGTGTATTCCTGGATATTCCTCCCTCCCAATCACCTCCTCACTGTGAAAGTCCTACATTAAATACAACTGCTTTGCTGATGTTTGACATCCCAATGTGTCAAAGGAGGGAAGAAAGAAAGGAAAAGTATTAGACAATCGTGCAAAAATCCAATGCTTTCCCCCAAAAATAAAGCCTCCCTTCAAAGTGAGAACATGTAACTGCTATGAAGCTTGTCCTTGGGGCCTCCTCTCTTCCCAATCCACCTTCTGTGAGAGGAAATTCTGGTGTCACTGTGACACCTTTATCTGAAGTCACTGTAGTCATTTCATAGCATGACTGTGGTCATAAAATGACTGTACATGGATAGAGATTGATCAAAATCAAAAGTTCTACTGAAAAGAAAGTGATGTTTTCAGAATAGTGATCCTGGCCTCCTTCTTTCTTTCATTTTTAGTTTTTGTTTTCATCCCTTGGCAGTTTTACATGAACCAAACAAAGGTGTGCTTCTTTTCAATGAGTGCTAATTCTGGAACATGGTTCAGAGGACCATTTCTTGGATGCTGAGGGTGACAGAATATACTTGAAGGTGTAACTGTCTGCTTCTGAGCTTGGGAAACTACAATAATAGCCTCTCTTGTACTGGGGGTAGGGATTAGAAAACAGAGAAGAACCCATTTCTGACCTTAGTGGAGTCCTTTCTTGTGTCTTTGAACTAGAATGATTCCTATTCCTATCACTTCCACAAAATGGAGAGCAGTGAGCAGCCATTTGGAGTTTGACTGCCACATTCCCTTATAGCCTAGATGGATGCTTGGCTGTCACATTGTCTTAACAGCCCTGTGAGTAGCCTCTTAGGAAGTTTCCCTTAGAGTCCATGGCTGTTGAGCTCCTTGACATGAATGGAACATGGCCCTGCCTGGAAACACCCTGCTCTCTGATTAGTGACTTATCCCTTCTGGTTGTGCACAGGGATGTGCTCCAAACCCAGCAGTGTGAGTATGAGGATTGTTGAAGATAGGGGTGGATTGTGGAAGGAAAATGTGTGGTTGCTGGAAACCAGCATGGGCACTGAAAACTCGGTGATATGCATTGCCTATTGATGGTGACTCAGGACTCAGGGTTATTGTTATGAAAGGAAGCCTCTCTGACATTATTTTAATGTCATTCCCTTAATAATTCACATGCATACCCAACTTATCTCATTTGGCACTCAAAACCAACAGATTAATCGCAACTTTATTGAAAATACAACATGCACTACAAGAACAACAGGCATTGATTTTGTTGTTATTCAATTCATTTAACAGATATTTAAAGAATTACTCAATGTTGTGCAATGCAGTTTTTATCTGGCAGAAAAAGTACTTTGGGAAATTTGTCATAAAGACTATACTTCAGAAAATGGGACCTGCGAAATGACCATTGATGACAGGGGCCCATGCCATACCTACGGGGGCCAGAGCAACGGGAGGCACAGGTGGTGGGGGAAGCATAGGCATCATAGGTGGCCCAGGGGGCAGAGGTGGCCCAGGGAGCACAGGTGGTAGGGGTAGCCCAGGAGGCATGAGCCCCCGAGGCACCAGAGGAACACATCTCCATCCTGGCTCTAGAATAGGGAGTGCAGGATAGGGCCCATCAAGGATCACCCCCACAGGATGGCCCAAGGCAACAGGGGCCAGATTTCTAAACATCAGGGCTCTCTGGTGTCTTCTCCACTTGGCTCTTCTGTTCTGAAACCAAACCTTCAATCAGAGAGGGAAAAGGGATTAGTTTAGTACACTGAGCAGTTAATGTCATAATAGAAAACACACAATATGCAATCCTGGCATTGAACTTTTAAATGGCAGTGGGAGAAGTCATTTCCTTATTGCTAAAATATCTTAGGAAAGCAAATCACATACCTCCCCTCAGCTAATCCTTAGAGCCATGGCTAGTCCAGCCTTGGGCACATTAATTTGTCTCTCTTCCCATTTTTAGTATTCTTTAATGTTTCTTTTTCCAGGTCTTGGATGTAGGTCTAACTGATAGAGTGCACTGGCTCCCTGATGTTGCACTGGCAACATCATTTGGCTCATTTGGGAGAGATTCCAATGTATCAGTGGTCCAATCTCAATCTCCCTAAACATAAGCAAAGCCCACATCTGGCAATTTTTGGTATGGCCAGTATTAGATCCATATTCCCAATACTGGTTTCATAAAAGAGGTCTAGTATGTTTGCAAAATGTGTGTGGGGGAAGCGTCTATTCAATTTCTTGGGAAGAAATTCATGCTGTAGAGCTTGAAAGTATGTGAGAATGTAGTCTTTTCCCTTCAGAAATCCATTGAGAGGACTATGTAAACCCGGGGGGTGGGGGCTGGGAAGCAACTCAGCAAACTTTGTTTTTCTTTTCCTCTGAGATTACCTTGCCTGCCTGAGAAAGTAGAGGACTGTCCTCTCTATCTAAGACCAGGTATGACTCTTAGTTCAGCATGTGGTATTAGAATGCCAGCATTCAGTGCCTGATCTCCTGCATACTACCAACAGAAGTGTAGCACGTTTCCATCAATGTACTTGGGACAAAACTACCATTATATATATAATATATATGTATATATATTTGGGGGGATATTTCTTTGACATACCTATGATTTTCTATGACTTCAAATATTCACTTATTTGATCCTCTGACCAACAAATGAATAACTTCCTGAAAAGTGCTTTAAATTTACACAAGTAAGAATCTGGCCTGAAATGAGAGCACCCTCAAAATCAGATTCCAGAAAATAAAAAATCCTTTTCAAAATAATACCACCAAAAAAAGCAAAAAAAAAATAGCTTAGAGTGTTAAAAATTCCCCAAGAGAATATTCATTTATACGTTTGGTAGTCTCATAAAGTTGAATTTGTGTGGCATCAGCTATGTACATATTTGAATGTATACAATACTTCTCCAAACGTTCACCTTTCCTTAGGTCAGTGGAACTTCATTAAATATTGTTCCCTTTTTTTTTGTTCCATTTGTTAAGACAATTTTCCTTTCCCCATTACTACCATATTTCTAATATTTCACCAATGTTTTCAGGCTGACATTAAAGTCTTCCAAAAAATTAAAATGTAAGGCTGTCACTCTCTATGCTGCTTTACAAAACACTTAAAAAATGGTAGTAGGACCAGGCACTTGGACTTTTAAGCTACCCTCCCACCCCAGTTTCAGTTTATTAAACATATATTATTTACTCATGCACTGTGTTATGTGTGAATTACTCCTTCACTCCAATGTCTGAATATTTATAAATTAAGTAATCTAGCCTGGAGCTCATACCTGGTTTTAAATATTTCAAATAATTTAGTATGGTAAACCTTATGACTTAGCTCTTTAGCGCATTAGTTTGTATACTTCCCAGGTGGCACTGAGCCCCAACATGATTCTACACAGAAATATTCCTTTAGTGAGGACTAACATCGTTCATGAAAGGTATCAGTGTTAAAAGGAGATGAACTTTATTGGGGGAAAAAAGTGTGTGTGTGTGTATGGGTGGGTGGAAGGAAGGACATGTGTATTGCATTTTTTTTTCCTTTAGGAAATCCTATTTCCCCTGGTAATGGGAAATTTCTAGATGCTCCAGCTTACTTATCCCATTTCCCACCCCCAAGGCACTTAATGTTCAAAACTTATTTGTTAAACATGGAAAGGCAACAAAACACATCAACTTCAGAATGTCTGGGACCAAATTTCAAGTATGTTTTAAAATGGCTGCCCTGGGCAGCCGGGGTGGCTCAGCGATTTAGTGCCGCCTTCAGCCCAGGGTCTGATCCTGGGGACCCAGGATCGAGTCACACGTCAGGCTCCCTGCATGGAGCCTGCTTCTCCCTCTGCCTATGTCTCTGCCCCCCTCTCTCTTTCTCTCTCTCTCTGTGTCTCTCATGAATAAATAAATACAATCTTTAAAAATAAATAAATAAATAAAATGGCTGTCCTGCACCAAATGTTCTTTTAAGATTTACTGACCTGTACTCTGGCTTCAGTCAAATTCAGACGGCCTGCAATCTCTTCTCTGAGGGAGGAACGTTACAAATGTTCAGCATTTGAAGTTGTGGATAAAATGAAGTATATCCTGTACATTATTTCTATACCCCCACCCAGTGTAGCTTTCTGTAATACAGCTTGAGGCTTGCTTTAGGCAGTTTTCTCACGGACAACTTATCTGTATTAAATCAGTTAGAAAAAGGGAATCTATGTGAAAGTTCCTGGTAGTGTGTCAGTTAGTTGAATATGAGTCAATTTTTCAGTTTGTGGGACAGCTGAGAACAACCCTGGAAATCTTTTCTTGGAGGTCCCTCTGTGAAAATAAATAAAATGCCAAAAGCCTTTAAAGCGGGGTTTTGACCCAGAGTGTTTCCAGGGTTTATTGTAAAGGGAGAGAGAAATTCTCAAGGAGGAACTCCAAACCATTGGCTGAGCGCTCACTGGAGATTCTTTTTTTTTTTTTTTTTGTTCTTTGGTGGGCGCAGAACCAGAAAGAGTGCTCCCAAACCTCTCATCCACACGTTCTGATACCCCTTTCCTGCTGGGCCTGAATAGGCCTGCTTGTTTGTACACTAGAGGATGGGGGATTGGAACCACTAGGGCTCCAGGGAAAGCAAAGGAAGGGGAAAAGCTCGATGGCTTTAAAAAACTCTAGACACTCTGCGGCCAGGAAATAGCGCTCCACGTGGCAGGGCCAAGACTACGATGAGGCACGAGAAGTGCTGGCTTCGTGTGCAAAATTTCAATTTTTTTTTGGCGGGGAAAATACTGAACAACCACGACTAATATTTTAATGCAATACTCAAAATAGAAAAATTAAGGCAAAAATTCATGAGGAACAGATTAGCAAAATTTTAAATAAAAAAATTGGGATCAATCCGTCCTCCCTTACTTGCTTCACCCTAGTTTTGCTACTGCTGTCTCGTGGCCCTGCAAGCTCTAGTATGCACTGTTCCAACCCCTGACAGCAAGGACGGACCCTGACGCCCTCGAATCCCCAGGGCGGCTTTTGGCTCAGGAGAGGAGGAATACGGTCCCAGGAAAAGGCCTAAGACTCCATGGGATGGGCCTGAGCCCCCTGGAGAACTGAGCGCCTAAGGAACAAGACACTTACCGCGCGAACAAGTCAGGGTACTGAGTGCGATGGAAAACGCCCTCCAGCTCCTGCAGCTGCAACTGGGTGAATGCGATGCGGCTGCGGCGCTGCTTTCTCTCCACGATCAGTGGCCCCTCCACGGCTGGGGGGGCCGGCTCCTCCTGCTGCTGTGGGAGCTCCAGGCCATAGCCAGGGCCGTCCTCCTGGTTTTCGCCGTCCAAGAGATTCGGCTCTCCGGAGCCAACATGGTTTGCGGCCGCCGCTTCGCGCTCAGATTCCGGCCGTGCATCCTCTTCTCCTCCCATTATAACCGACGAGTTGGCTCCACGATTGGCTTCACATCTGGGAAAGGAAGAACGCAAAAGAGAGGCCCGAGCGTCGGAGCCCACGGTGAGTGAGCTGAGTAGATATGGGGTCGCAAAGGAAGGCAGAGGTGAAAGTCGTGCAGTGGCCCATCCACCCGGCCCTCCCAGGGAAGTTTCTTTCCTGGAGTTTGCTAAAGCACCTGCCCCTATCTAGGCACTGACCATACTGTTCTTCCTCTTCCTCATTGACACCCAGGTTGCGGTAGCCGGTGTCGTAGTGGCTGCTCCCGAAATTATGCTCCATGTTCGCAGTGCTGTCAATGAAGTCTAGAGAGTCCACAGACTATTCTCTGGGGCTCGCGACGATTCTTGGGTGGCGCCGGGAGCTGACACAAACTACCCAGTGAGGTGCCCTTCTGGCGCCGGGACCTCTTCTGGCGCGGATTCTGAGGCTTGCGCGCCTTATATAGGGGGCACGTTGCCTGCCTCAGGTTCAAAGTGTACACCCTTGCGTCGGTTAGACGCCCTCTGTTAGCCTTCACGTTACCTCTAGTTCGTGTTGGTGGGACCTGATGGGGGCGTGCTTGCGGCCAGGCCGGGTAAGTAAAATAGGGCGAGTGTTTGGGAGAATGGGCATGCTTGTGTGGAGAACTGTAATTCCAAATTGCAATTTAACTGACTAATCTCAACTCGGATGAAATATTTAATTGGAAGATTAGGCTGTGCTGGATCGAGAAAGCCGCCTTGGGGGGTGGGGGTAAGACTTCACTCTAGGTCTAGGAGTTTGTGGAGAAATGTTTCTAACATATTCCTCCGCGCAATCTTCAATATTCCCCGGATTGTGAAAGAAGCGGCGTCCCTTGCTTCCTCCGAGGGGAAAAACCGGGGAGATAGGGCTGTGGAAAGCGTGGAAACCTCAGCGGCCCAAGCATGCCAAAGCCAAGTTAAGTCTACCTTGCGTTGGGCTCTGAGCCTGGCTCTCTCCTCCTAGAATTTGGTGACTAATGGATAGGACCATTTGGTTCTGTTCTATTTACACCCAAAGTCCTTGTATCAGGCTAGTGATTAAGACGAAACAATTAGCTTGGAGCCTGCTTGCATTGGGTTTTTGCGATCAGATCCCACCAGATCCCACCGTGTATTCCGGGAATGATGGTTTTTAGTTAGGTTTGCTGAGCAGTCCGGGTGCTCACATGCGCGCTGTGAGAAACTCAACCTGCCTTTTTAGAAAGCTCCAAGGACTTCTGATTTTTAGTAATGAATCCACGTCAGATGCAAGTGTAGAAACCTGCCAAGTGCTTAGTGCATCCAAAACTTCCTGTGCTGCACGGGCTCCTTCCTTCAGTTCCTGGCACGTGCAAAATTCACTGTGCTTCTTACTGCAATCCCCACTCTGCAGGGCGCCGAGAGTACGCCTTATTCCAGAGCCAGTACCTGTAACAGGCACCTAAAGCCAGTCTTATTCCCAGGCCTGTACTGCAGACCTGGGAAGGGTTCCCTCCTTTACCACTACTTCTTATCCCCTTCCTTTTCTACAGTTCTCTTCCTGAGCTGGTTTTCTCCACTAATGTGCCAAATAAACAAGTACCAGGCCACGATTGAAGGCTTTATGGTTCTTCCTCCAAGAAGTGTTTGCAGGTGCTCCAGGACATGTTTATGTCCTTTGTATTTAAGAATGAGTTTTAATGATGGGCCGTCTGCTTGGCACTGTACAGGATTTATCCTACTTTTACCTTTACAAACACCATTATTATCATCCCTATTTTTTTATGCAGAAAACAGAGCTCTAGGGAAATGAGGAAGTGTGCCCATCCATGGTCATATCAGCAAGTTTGACTACAAAGTCTGTGCACTTTTCTCCCCCTCCCCCTGCTCTGCTTCAGGCCTCTTTCTCCTTGCTGAGTCTCTCTAAGTCAGAAGTTTGGGACACAGCTTGCTCAACACTGAGGGGACACTTGACAGGAGCAGGGTGCTACTTGCACCTGGCTGCTGAGTTGGTTACTTGAAGACAGGGGGACCTGGAGGTGAGGAAACACACCCTCCCATTCCAGCCACACTAGGACTCTTCTGAATCCCAAGCATTTTTGCCTTCCTGGGCCCTTTCCTCCATATGTATATTATATATGTATATATTATTATATACATATACATATTATTATATTATATAAAATTAATATAAGTTTTTATATAATAATATATATTTCACAACTGGGTTGATATAAAGATAAATGTAATGTGGTTTGGATTATATTATTTTTTTCTTTTTGATTTCAAAAGAAATTAAAATATTTTCCTGGGCTCCGAAAAGTATGGTGGGTGGTGGGTACTGTGACTGCTGTGACTACAGCAGAGTTTCCCCTGCCTCATGTTCCCACAGGTGGCAGGTAGGAAACCAGCTAATAGATGGTTGGCTGAAGAATTCATTTTCATTTTTTAAAAGATTTTATTTATTTATTTATTTATTCATGAAAGACACACAGAGAGAGGCAGAGACATAGGCAAAGGGAGATGCAGGCTCCCTGCAAGGAGCCCGATGTGGGACTTGATCCTGGGACTCGGGGATCATGTTCTGAGCTGAAGTCAGACGCTCAACCACTGAGCCACCCAGGCATCCCAAGAATTCATTTTCAAAAAGAGGTCAAGGCATGACAACTCCACAGCCACTGTCTGACTTTAGTCAAGATATTTCTTCCTCAGGCAGCTCTTGCTGAGTTCTGGCCTCCCTCTATTTGGCTAGATACTTGGTGAACAGTTTTGGTCTGGGATGAGTTATTACACAAGAGATCTATACAGGTTTTAATCATAGTGTGCAGTAGCTGACCCAGTACATTGGTAAAGGCTCAGGTGTGTTCTCTCACATCTTAGATTTCCATGGTTTCCTCCAGCATTTTCTAAACCTCATTCATGTGCCCCTTATTTTGCCATACCTGGGTACCAGCCATGGTACTATTTAATTAACATGTTTACTTAAATTGATTCACTTTTTGAAAACTTTAAATACGGGACTCTTGGGTGGCTCAGTGGTTGAACGTCTGCCTTTGGCCCAGGACGTGATCCTAAAGTCCTGGGATCAAGTCCCACATTGGGCTCTCTGCATGGAGCCTGCTTCTCCCTCTGTGTGTGTCTCTGCCTCTCTTTCTGTGTCTCTTATGAATAAATAAATAAAATCTTTAAAAAAAAAGAAAACAAAACCTTAAATACCTAATTGCACATCATGCTAGGCAAAAATAGCTATGACTTCAAGGGTTTGATATACTAGATTTATGGGAGGTAGGATGTGACAATAGTTGAGAGCAAGGATCCTGAATCCAGAATGCTGGTTTCTGAATTCTAGTTTCAATTGCCACTTGCTAGCCAGATAACCTGGTGAGTTAGTTGCTTATTCTTGTGCCTCTGTTTTTCTCATCTGTAAAATGGGAATAACTAACAATACCTATTTCATGGAGTTGTTCTGAGGAGTAGTGGAAATGATCACAATAGCTAACACTTAGCTAATTCTCGCTAGGTGGCAAGCACTGTTGAAAGTGCTTTCTATATATTAACACATTTAATTCTCATAACAATTCTATGGAGGTAGATACTGCTATTATCTTCATTTTATGGATAATGTTATTGAGGCATGGAGAGGTTAAGTAATTTGTCTAAAGGCTTCCAGCTGGTAAATTTTGGACCTTGGGTTTGAACTTTCTTCAAATGATGCTTTGTAGAGAGAACATGTTCAATTATGGTACATTATGATTTTGTAAAAAATAAATATACTTTACTATTCAGTCATTTCTAGTATATTCGGTGCTGTGCAACTATCACTATTGTCTAATTCCAGAACATTTTCATCACTTTGTAAAGAAAGTCAGTACCCATTAGCAGTCATTTCCTAGTCCTTACCTCCCTGCAACCCTGATATACACTAATGTACTTTCTATCTCTATGGATTTTCCTATTCCAGATATATAATACAGATGGAGTCATGCAATATGTGACAATTTGTGTCTGGCTTCTTTCTCTTAGCATGGTGTTTTTGAGGTTCATACATTTTTAGCATGTGTCAGTACTTCATTCCTTTTTATGGCTAAATAATATTTCATTGTATAGATATACTACATTTTTTATATATATTTTGGAGATATCATATATCTTCTTTGGAGAAATTTCTGTTCATCTTTTGCCCATTTATTAATTGAGTATTTGTCAATTGTAGAGTTGTAAGAGTCTTTATATATTTGGGATACTAGACTCCTTATGATGTGATTCTTTAAGTTTTCTTTGCAACTTCTTGATGGTGTTCTGCAATGTTTGCAATCACAGGCCAGCCCTCATGTGGCTTTAGAGTTCAAATGAACACTATAAACACAGTCTAATTCAATCCTGGTAGCAAATTCAGACATATGGCAAAAGCAAATCTAATTTTTTTTTCTGGAGGAGTCTACCCTTAACTGAGGCTTTAACAAGATTCTTACAGACAAAACCCAAACACACGTATTTTTTAAAAATATTTTATCCACTTGTTAGAGAGAGAGTGAGCAAGTGAGAGAGAGAGAAAGAGAGAAAGAGAACATGATCAAGGGGATAGGGTGAAGTGGACTCCCCACTGAGCGGGGAGCCCGATGGGGGGGGAGTTTGATCCCAGGACTCCGGGGTCATGACCTGAGCCAAAGGTAGCCGCTTAACCGCTTAACTGACTGAGCCACCTAGGTGCCTCCACACATTTTTTTTTAAAGCTACCATCAGGGGCACCGGGGTGAAAGAAAATTTATTTCACTTTGCATAATGTTGCCTGAGTTTATCCATGTGGTGGGATGAATCAGGTCTTCATTCCTCTTACTCAGAGGCATCAGATACTAGCCTCCAGAAGCTAAGTGTCAAGATAGTCTGGAGCCGATGTCCCATACAGAGGCTCAGGGTGACTCAGTTGTGTTTTGGCACTACCACATTGAGATGACACATTTATCTGCCTTCATCTTGTTGAAGGGTGCTGGGCTGATGATGCAAGCTTAGACTCCCAAGAGCAGTCCTTCTGGGCACCTGGGTGGTTCAGTGTTTGAGCGTCTGCCTTCGGCTCAGGTCATGATCCCGGGGTCCTGGGTTTAAGTCCCACATCAGATCCCTGCATGGAGTCTGCTTCTCCCTCTGCCTCTCTTTCTGTGTCTCTTATGAGTAAATAAATAAAATATTAAAAAAGGAGTCCTTCTGCTAGGCAATAATCACTCTGTGAAGGAGCTATGATCCTTAAAGATCAGAGGTCTTTATTCTGGTCTGTAAACCAGATAGTTTCTAAGGACTTTAGCAGTCAAGATAGCTGTAATATTGTGGGAGGTTTTTTTTCTTAAGATTTTATTTCTCTGACAGAGAGAGAGACTGCATGCATGAGAGCGCAAGCACGCACAAGCAGGGGGAGTGGCAGGCAGAGGGAGAGGGAGAAGTAGGCTCCCCACTGAGCAAGGAGCTCAATGCAGGGCTCCATCCCAGGACCCTGGGATCATGACCTGAGCGAAAGGCAGATGCTTAACCAACTGAGCCACCCAGGTGCCCCATGTTCTTCTGCTTCTTTTATTCTTGGGTCATGACCCAAGCCTAACTGACTGAGCCACCCAGGAGCCACTATTATGGAAGTTTCATGCTCATAGATTACATTTCTGCTGCAAGTGAGGTCACCTGTTTCAGGTGTGGCTAGACGTGAAGGTGGGATGGATGAGCTATTTGTTAAGGCCTGCAGGAGCCCATTCATAGCACTGTGTGGTTTCTAAGTCTTATTTATCCCTGCAAGGGGACTCTGTAGTTAGGGACTTAAAATGTTTTCAGTCTTTGACCAAAAAGCCTACAGACCACCCAGATACACCCAATGTGTCACAGAAAGACTTGATAGGAAGAATGGTGGGGTGGCTTTGATGAAGTAAAGTCTGTTTTTATTAAATATCATAAGCATTCATGTCAGAAGCCAAAGCTTTGGCTTTTTTTAATAGGTATTATTTCTTAGAGATGCAAGGGTCATATGGAGGCTTCCCATACCTACCTTTGGGGGAAACCACAGTTTTCTGTAATTGCTTCAGACTATTGAGATTGTGTCTATACTCACAAAGTGAGAAGAAAACTCACTGAGGCTATTTGCATGTGTAGTCCTAGCCCTTAGAGGGGACAGGAGGGAAGGAATGACAGCCTGGAGATATCTGTTATTGCTGGTGATTTTATGTGGCAGTAAAAGTGATTGAATTTTGCATTTCCTATCCTATGTTGGATCATCCAGGCCCTTCAGGGTTCTTTCATGAAACTGAATCATTTACACACAAAATCCCAGTCCAGAAACTGGGTCTCTTTGCTGTAATTGAGAGTCAAGGATGAAATTCCTTGATTTTTCTTTGAATTCTGCCTAATTTTGTTGGCCATTGTGACCAGAATGCTTGTAGAAATGACTGTGGCTGCAATCGTTGATGCATGAGTTGGATACCATCCCTAAGATTTCTTTACCTAGGGTACCCTGGGTTCAAGCCTCAAAAGACCTGCTCCCTATAGCTGTGTTCTCCGTAGGGATCCTTCAGAGGAAAGCCTTTCATGACCTTCTTGATCCTTGCTGTCATCTGAGAAAGTAATTTGCATTCAGTCTACCTTATGGTGGAAGAAAAATACAGTGTCCTAATTACTGTGGTGTTTAGCTATTTCCATTTCTAGCTCAATTCTTAGCACTGGCAGGATGTCTTCCCATTCCACCCAGCCCACAGTGCTCTTGTCTTATGAGCTCTCACAGCACTTGCAGTTTGAACTCTTCATTTGATTCTTTTTAAAAAAATATTTATTTATTCATAAGAGACACACAGTGAAAGGCAGAGCCATACGCAGAGGGAGAAGCAGTCTCCCTGTGGGGAGCCTGATTCAGGACTTGATCCCAGGACTCCGGGATCATGACCTGAGCCAAAGGCAGACGCTCAATCACTGAGCCACCCAGGCGCCCCTCTTCATTTGATTCCTATCACACACCACCTGAGCATGAGCTACCTCTAAATGTACACAGACACAAATGCCAGAATGTGTGGGTATATATGTATATTGATGTATGTTTTGATATCTTTATTAGATTGTAAACTCCTTACACTTCATACTGCTTAGAGTTCCCCAAAGCAGTACTGAGTACATAACAGGCATTCAGTAAGGATTTCTTGATTGGTTGGCATATTTGGAGAATATGAGTGGGGTGGCTTGCTTTTTTTCTAGCCCAAGGCTGCAAACTTTTCTAGCTGAGCTTATACAGAGTTGCATCCATCCTCTCATTTTCCTCCCAGTTCAGCTGACATTCCTAAGAGACAAACGGAGGTGGCAAAGTTCTTCCTAGGAGAGGTCTGGGATTTACCTGATGGTTTTAGATGTAGTTTGGGAAACTAGTTAGCATTACATTCTTTTCTGTGTCTGAGGAAGGCTTTGGAACTCCTGTCTTCTTTGAGAAGGCTCTTCTGTCCTGTCCCTTTATTTTTATTCACTGCTGTCCTCCTTACTCTCTCTACTGTGTGTGTGCATGTGTGCATGTGTGTTTATATTCTAGTTCAGTGTCAAGTGCTATGTGCAAGGGCCACAGAAGTGAGCAAGACATGGGAAAAAAGACATGAGATTTTGGGTGCCTGGGTGGCTCAGTAGGTTAAGCCTCTGCCTTCGGCTCAGGTCATGATCCCAGAGTCCTGGGATCCAGCCCTGCATTTCATCGGACTCTGCTTAGCAGGGAATCTGCTTATCCCTCTGCCCCTGCCCTTGCTCATTTTCTCTCTCTTCCTCTCTGGCTCTTTCTCAAATAAATAAATAAAATCTTTTTTTAAAAAAGGAAGATATAAGATTTTAAGATAAAGTGGAAAAAGATAAATGCCACAAGAGAGGAGCAAAATAATCTTTTTTTTTATAAATTAATTTTTATTGGTGTTCAATTTACCAACATACAGAATAACACCCAGTGCTCATCCCGTCAAGTGTCCCCCTCAGTGCCCGTCACCCATTCACCCCCACCCCACGCCCTCCTCCCCCTCCACCACCCCTAGTTCATTTCCCAGAGTTAGAAGTCTTTATGTTCTGTCTCCCTTTCTGATATTTCTCACACATTTCTTCTCCCTTCCCTTATATTCCCTTTCACTATTATTCATATTCCCCAAATGAATGAGAACATACACTGTCCTTCTCCGGTTACTGTGGCCAAGTTCAAAAAGGGTGTTGCCTGAGTTCTCCTCTGGGATTTTGATGGAATCTTGTCTCACATTTAGATCTTTCATCTATTTTGAGTTTATCTTTGTGTATGGTGCAAGAGAGTGGTCCAGTTTCATTCTTCTGCATGTGGATGTCCAATTTTCCCAGCACCATTTATTGAAGAGACTGTCTTTCTTCCAGTGGATCGTCTTTCCTCCTTTATCGTATATTAGTTGACCATAAAGTTCAGGGTCCACTTCTGGGTTCTCTATTCTGTTCCATTGATCTATGTGTCTGTTTTTGTGCCAGTACCACACTGTCTTGATGAACACAGCTTTGTAGTACAACCTGAAATCTGGCATTGTGATGCCCCCAGATATGGTTTTCTTTTTTAAAATTCCCCTGGCTGTTTGGGGTCTTTTCTGATTCCACACAAATCTTAAAATAATTTGTTCTAAGTCTCTGAAGAAAGTCCATGGTATTTTGATAGGGATTGCATTATACGTGTAAATTGCCCTGGGTAACATTGACATTTTCACAATATTAATTCTGCCAATCCATGAGCATGGAATATTTTTCCATCTCTTTGTGTCTTCCTCAATTTCTTTCAGAAGTGTTCTATAGTTTTTAGGGTATATTTTGAGAACCATTTGAATGGTAAATGGTTCTCCAACCTTTTATTTTCAGGTTGTAGGTGTCCTTCTGTCTAAAATGAGTCTCTTGTAGACAGCAAATAGATGGGTCCTGCTTTTTTATCCAGTCTGAAACCCTTTTGATGGGGTCATTAAGCCCATTCACGTTCAGAGTTACTATTGAAAGATATGAGTTTAGTGTCATCATGATATCTATTTAGTCCTTGTTTTTGTGGATTGTTCCACTGAACTTCTTCTTAAAGGAGAGTTTTAAGAGTCCCCCTTAAAATTTCTTGCAGAGCTGGTTTGGAGGTCACATATTCTTTCAGTTCCTGCCTGTCTTGGAAGCTCTTTATCTCTCCTTCCATTTTGAATGAGAGCCTTGCTGGATAAAGTATTCTTGGTTGCATGTTCTTCTCATTTAAGACCCTGAATATATCCTGCCAGCCCTTTCTGGCCTGCCAGGTCTCTGTGGAGAGGTCTGCTGTTACCCTAATATTCCTCCCCATGAAAGTCAGGGACTTCTTGTCTCTTGCTGCTTTAAGGATCTTCTCTTTATCTTTGGAATTTGCAAGCTTCACTATTAAATGTCGAGGTGTTGAACGGTTTTTATTGATTTTAGGGGGGGATCTCTCTATTTCCTGGATCTGAATGCCCGTTTCCCTTCCCAGATTGGGAAAGTTTTCAGCTAGGATTTGTTCAAATACATATTCTGGCCCTCTGTCCCTTTCGGCGCCCTCGGGAACCCCAATTAAACGTAGGTTTTTCTTCCTCACACTGTCATTTATTTCCCTTAATCTGTCTTCATGGTCCCTTAATTGATTGTCTCTTTTTTCCTCAGTTTCCCTCTTTGCCATTAACTTGTCTTCTATGTCACTCACTCGTTCTTCCACCTCGTTAACCCTCGTCGTTAGGACTTCTAGTTTGGATTGCATCTCATTCAATTGATTTTTAATTTCTGCCTGATTGGATCTAAATTCTGCAGTCATGAAGTCTCGTGAGTCCTTAATGCTTTTTTCTAGAGCCACCAGTAGCTGTAGAATAGTGCTTCTGAATTGGCTTTCTGACATTGAATTGTAATCCAGATTTTGTAACTCTGTGGGAGAGAGGGCTGTTTCTGATTCTTTCTTTTGAGGTGAGGTTTTCCTTCTAGTCATTTTGCTCAGTGCAGAGTGGCCAAAAACAAGTTGTATTGGAACACGGGGGAGTATCACTGGTCCGTCTAGCTGGTCTTCTGGGGGAGGGGCCTGCTGTGCTGATTTTCAGGTGTTAGCACTTGGGGGAGCTGCTCTGCCCCTGCCTGCTGCCGGGCTCAGCGGGGGTTGTTTACCCCATGGGGCCCCAGGAGGAACAGCAGCAGTTGCTATGGGAACTCTGGAAGCCTGGATTTAGCCTCCGCAGGAACTATGGGGCTCGGGGCTCTCAGTTCTCGGTTCTCCGTCTGCAGGGCCTGGAGGCTCCGGGGCGGGGCCGCTGATCTGCTCAGCTCGGGGCAGGAGCGTCCTTGCTGTCCTGGGCCCTCCCGGCCTCTGCCTGTCCCGGGGGAGGCCGGATCCTGGGCTGTGTCCCGGCGCCCTGTGCTCCGGCGCCTGCGCTGTGGGATTCGCGCTCCCGCCCCGCAGCCCCCTCCGCGGAGCCGCTCCCGAGCCCCTCCGAGCTGCTCCGGTCGGTCCCGCCGTGCGCGCTGCAGCCCTTAGGGAGCTCGGAGCACTCTCCTGCGCTCGCAGGTGTCTGTTAGTGTCCCCGGGAGCCCGAGGGCATCCCCGCCCTCCTGGGTCCTGCTCCACCTCCCTGCGAGCCCCTTTCCGCCCGCCCGGGAAGGTTGGTGCAGTTCCTGCTCCTCCGGGACGGGGCTTTCCTGTCCTGGGGACACTCGCCCCGGCCTCAGCCCGGCTCCTCCGGGGCCCCTCCCCCTCGGAGGCCTTTTGTTTCTTTATTTCTTTTCCCCCGTCTTCCTACCTTGATAGAAGCGCGAACTCTTCTCACTGTAGCATTCCAGCTGGTCTCTCTTTACATCTCAGGCCGAATTCGTAAATTTTCAGGATGGTTTGAAGGTTGTCTAGGTAATTTGGTGGGGACAGGTGATTTGGGGACCCTGCTCTTCTGCCATCTTGCCCCTCCCCCTCAAAGATACTTATTTTTTAAAAGTAAAAAAGAACTTCCCAACCGTATTACAGGATTCATCTTAGATTTCACCTCTTCCATATATTTCCAGATTTCTACTGAATGTGACCTCTCCCTCCTTGAACTTCCATAAGATTATTTTGCTACAAATGGTTCTCAAAAAATACCCTAAAAACTATAGAACACTTCTGAAAGAAATTGAGGAAGACACAAAGAGATGGAAAAATATTCCATGCTCATGGATTGGCAGAATTAATATTGTGAAAATGTCAATGTTACCCAGGGCAATTTACACGTATAATGCAATCCCTATCAAAATACCATGGACTTTCTTCAGAGACTTAGAACAAATTATTTTAAGATTTGTGTGGAATCAGAAAAGACCCCAAACAGCCAGGGGAATTTTAAAAAAAGAAAACCATATCTGGGGGCATCACAATGCCAGATTTCAGGTTGTACTACAAAGCTGTGTTCATCAAGACAGTGTGGTACTGGCACAAAAACAGACATATAGATCAATGGAACAGAACAGAGAACCCAGAAGTGGACCCTGAACTTTATGGTCAACTAATATACGATAAAGGAGGAAAGACGATCCACTGGAAGAAAGACAGTCTCTTCAATAAATGGTGCTGGGAAAATTGGACATCCACATGCAGAAGAATGAAACTGGACCACTCTCTTGCACCATACACAAAGATAAACTCAAAATAGATGAAAGATCTAAATGTGAGACAAGATTCCATCAAAATCCCAGAGGAGAACTCAGGCAACACCCTTTTTGAACTTGGCCACAGTAACCGGAGAAGGACAAACAGTGTATGTTCTCATTCATTTGGGGAATATGAATAATAGTGAAAGGGAATATAAGGGAAGGGAGAAGAAATGTGTGAGAAATATCAGAAAGGGAGACAGAACATAAAGACTTCTAACTCTGGGAAATGAACTAGGGGTGGTAGAGGGGGAGGAGGGCGGGGGGTGGGGGTGAATGGGTGACGGGCACTGAGGGGTACACTTGACGGGATGAGCACTGGGTGTTATTCTGTATGTTGGTAAATTGAACACCAATAAAAATTAATTTATAAAAAAAATTAAAAAAATAAAAAATAAGTATCTTTTTTCTCCTGATTACAAAAGTAGTGAGTTATTGCTGTGATAAATTTGGAAAGTATGAAGAAGCCAAAAATAATATAAAATAAAATAAGTTTACCCATAACCCGTGTCTCCTTCAGAAGTGATAGTGACAAATTTCATTTTTTTAAGATTTTACTTATTTTTTTGAGAGAGAGTGAGCATGAGTAGGGGAAAACAGGGGGAGAAGCAAGTTCCCCCTAAGTGGGGACTTTCATGTGGGGCTTAATCCCAGGACTCTGAGACCATAACCTGAGCCCGAGGCAGATGCTAAACTGACCGAGCCACCCAGGATCCCCAAATTTCATTTTTTTCTATACTTTTTTTTTTACAAGTACTATTTCCATTTAACTATCTGATATTCTTAGTTGTCTAACATTATATCACAAGTATTTCCTATACCTTAAAAAAATTTTAAGGATTTGAATAAATGATTGCATAATAGTCTTATTTATTCATCTGTTTTCTTGTTCAGTCATTCTATCAATATTTATTGGCAGCCACGCACACTGTTGTATTTCAGTGGCAGAGTGTCTGACATATATTGGATGCTCAATAAATATTTGTTGAATCAATGAATGAACGAATAGGTTTCAGGACTATTCTAGATCTGTAACAACTTTCTTTTCTTCCCTTCGTTTTTTGACTTTTACGTTTTTATTTGAATTCCAGTTAGTTAACACATGGTGTTCTGTTAGTTTTGGTGGTTCAATGATTTACTACATTACTCAGTGCTCATCATAAGTGTAATCTTAATCCTCATCACCTATTTCCCCCATCCCTCCCACCTCTCCTCTGGTAACCATCTCTTTGTTCTCTATAGTTTAAGAATCTGTTCCTTGGTTTGCCTTTTTCTCTCTCTTTTTCCCTTTGCTCATTTGTGTTGTAACAACTTTCTTAACCATTTTCTCTCATGTTGATTATCTAAGATTTTATCTTCCCCCCTGTTTTCTAACCAGTGTATTTTTGTGCATGAATTATTTGTGAGTAGAATTTCAATGGGTAGAGTTCAGAGATGGGGGAGAGAGCTAGGCAGATAGCACAAAATGAAGATGACACAGAAAGAGTGTATTCATGGGCCAGCCAATAGTTCAATTTGGCTGGAGATGACCTAGGGGAGAACATGAAAGCCAGAGCTGAAAGTGATACTCATTTTTCACATTTACATAACAGTTCCTAATTTAAAGAATGCTTTTGTGAACATTACTTTACATAATCCTTGCTGAATTATTATTTCTACTTTATAAATGAGAAAACTAAGAGTTAGTTGCCTAAGTTTGCACAGCTAATAAGTGGTAGAGATAGAATTGGGTTTTGAAATCTATATTTAGGGGTTTGGGTTTTATCTTGAGAGCACTGAGGAGTCATTGGAGGGTTTTATTAGTAGTAGGATGAGTAGGAGGAGGAGGAAGAGTATAGTTATAGTAATATTAATTAGTCTAACTTTTTGTTCTGAAATAGCTTGACTCACAAGAATTTGCAAAAATAGTACTTCAGAGAATTCCTGTCTACCTGACATCCAGCTTTTTCCCAATGATAATAACTCCTGTAACTATAGCACTTTTTCAAAATCAGAAAATTGATATTGGTACAATGCTATTAACGCAGGTTTGTCAACCTTGGCACTCTTGTCATTTTGAACTGAAAAATTATTTATTGTAGGGGCCTTTCCTGCACATTTGTAGGGTGTTTAGCAGCATCTCTGATCTCTACCCACTGGATGGCAATAGCAACCGCCAACATCAGTTTTCATAACCAAATATATCTCCAGACGTTGCCAAATGTCCCCTGGGGATGGGGGGACACCATTGCCTATATTTGAGAACCACTGCATTAACTCAAGTACAGAACTAAATAGGATTTAGTGTGTGTGTGTGTGTGTGCGTGTGTGTAGTTCTACGACATTTTATTGCTTGTAGAGATCCATGTAACCATGATGACAAAATACGAAACTGTTCAATCAACCTCAAAGAAACTCTCTGGTATTATACTTTTTTGGTGCCCTAACTCTTGGCGCCCATGGATTTATTGTCCATCTCTATAATTTTGTCACTTTGAGAAGCTTACCTGAATGGAATTCTATGTATATAACATTTGACACTGGCTTTTTATCTTCACTCAGCATAATAACATTGAGACATATTTCAGATTGTTGCTTGTATTAATAGTTTGTTCCTTTTTATGCCATACTAATTTTGCTTAACCCTTCACCTGTTATGGATATTTGGGTTGTTTCTGTTTTTTTTTTTTTTTTTTTGTTAATATGAATAAAGCTGCTGTGAAATTGCATGTGTAAGGTTTTGTGTGAACATGAGTTTCATTTCTTTGCTATAAATCCCCAAGTATGTAATTTCTGGATCTTAAGGTGTATATGTCTAGTTTTTAAATAAACTGCCAAACAATTTTTTCAGGGTGGTTGTACAATTTTACATTTCTACCAATACCATTAATCCATTAATAGAGTTTCTTTGCATCTTCACTAACATTTGATATTGTCATCTTTTTTTTTCTTAGCCATTCTAATAGGTGTGCACTGATATCTCATTGTAGATATCTCATTAAGAAAATTTGCATTTTGGGGGTGCCTGGGTGGCTCAGTTGGTTAAGCATCTGCCTTCGGCTCAGGTCCTGATCTCAGGGTCCTGGGCCGAGCCCCGCTTCAGGCTCCCTGCTCACTGGATTGTCTGTTTCTCCCTCTCCCTCTGCTGCTCCCCCTGCTTGTACTCTCTTGCACTCTCTCTCAAATAAACAAAAATCTTTAAAAATTTTTTTCATTGTTATAATGCCTGATGATGTTGAACATCTTTTCTTGTGCTTGTTGTCTGTATATCCTCTTTGGTGCATATCTATGCGTGTCTTTTACCCATATTGTAAATGGATTGCTTATTTTACTGTTGACTTTTAAGAGCTCTTTATATATTCTAGATTATTTGTCAGTTATTTGGTTTGCAAATATTTTCTCCTAGTCTGTAGTTTGTCTTTTAATCCTCTTAGGAGGATCTTTGGAAGGGCAAAAGTTTTTTTTTAATTATTTTTAAAGGTTTTTATTTATTTATTTGAGAGAGCATGTGTGTGTGAGAGAGAGAGAGCATGAACAGAAGGAGGGACGGGGGGAAGCAGACTCCCCAGTGAGCAGGGAACCTGATGCAGGGCTTGACAGGATCACAACCCAAGCCAGAGGCAGACACCTAACTGACCGAGCCACCCAGGCACCCCCAAAAGTAGTTTTATTTTTGTTTTTTTATTTTTTTAATTTTTATTTATTTATGATAGTCACACAGAGAGCGAGAGAGAGAGAGAGAGGCAGAGACATAGGCAGAGGGAGAAGCAGGCTCCATGCACCGGGAGCCTGACGTGGGATTCGATCGCGGGTCTCCAGGATTGTGCCCTGGGCCAAAGGCAGGTGCCAAACCGCTGCGCCACCCAGGGATCCCCCAAAAGTTGTTTTAAAACTTTATTTTATTTCTTCAGGTTTGGTTGAGATAAATTGATATAAAGCCCTGTATAAGTTCAAGGTGCACCTCATAATGACTTGGCATACATTTATTGCATAATGGTTACCACAATATTAGCATCCATCTTCGTATATAGTTATAAATTTTTTTCTTGGATAACTTTTAGATTCTACATTCTTAACAGCTTTCAAATATGTCAGAGAGCAGAGTTAATAATAGTCAATGTGTGTACATATCATCCCTTGTACTTATATATCTTATAGTTGGAAAATTAAAAAAAAAACATTTATTCATGAGAAACAGAGAGAGGCAGAGACACAGACAGAGGGAGATGTAGGCTCCTTACAGGGAGCCCGATGTAGGACTTGATCCCTGGACCAGGGATCACGTCCTAAGCCCAAGGCAGACGCTCAACCACTGTGCCACCCAAGCATCCCTATAGTTGGAAATTTGTACCTTTGACCACCTTTATCCAAATTAAAAGCTTTTAATTTGGATGAGGCCCAATTCATCAATGTTTCTCTATGGATCATATCATATGTAAGAACTCTGCTTAGCTCCAGATCCTGAGGACTTTCTACTATTTTTGTCTACAACTTTTAAAGTTTCATGACACACATTTAAGTCTGTGATCCATTTTGAGTTAATTAAATTTATTTTAAAAACTATTTATTTATTTATTTGAGAGAGAGAATGCCAGGGAGAGAGCAAACATAGAGTACGTGTGTGGGAAGAGGGGCAGAAAAGAGGGAGAAGCAGGCTTCCCACTGAGCAGGGAGCTCAACTCAACTGGGGGCTCAAACCTAGGACACTGGGGTCATGACCTGAGCCTAAGGCAGATGCTTATGAACCCACTGAGCCACCCAGATGCCCCATTTTGAGTTCATTTTTATATGAAGTGTGAGGTTTAAGTAGAGGTCCAACATTTTTCCCATGCATGTCCAGTTGTTCTAGCATCATTTGAATTCTTTTGCACTTTTGTCAAAAATCACTTGGGCATATTTGTGTGGGTCTATTTCTGGATCCTTTATTCTGTTTCTCTTATCTATACACATTTGTCCCCCTGCTAATACCACATAGTCCTGATTATTGTAGTGATGTCTTGAATTCAAGTAGATTGATTCCTCCCACTTTATTCTTCTTTTGCAAATTTGTTTAATGCATTACAATTCCTTTGCTTTTCCATATACATTTTTGAATAATATTGTCTATATTTACAAGAAATCTTGTGTGGATCTTGATAGGAATTGTATTAAACCTCTATATCTGGGGATAATTGGCATCTCTACCATGTTAAATCTTCCAACTTTTGGATATTATATGTCTTTCATTAGGGAGTTTGAAGTAGAGCTGAAACATGATTTGGGGGATCCCTGGGTGGCGCAGCGGTTTGGCGCTTGCCTTTGGCCCAGGGCGCGATCCTGGAGACCCGGGATCGAATCCCACATCAGGCTCCCGGTGCATGGAGCCTGCTTCTCCCTCTGCCTGTGTCTCTGCCTCTCTCTCTCTGACTATCATAAATAAATAAAGATTAAAAAAAAAGAAACATGATTTGGTAAGCATTTTCTGAAAATCACTCTGGCTGAGATATGGAGAAAGAATTCTTGAAGGTGAAACCTCTAGAGGCAAGGAGATCAGTTAGAAGGCTGTTGCAGTCAGTTAGGTGAGAGACAATGGCTTGGAGCAGGTGATTGAGATGGAGAGAAGAAACTAGCTTTGGGTTTATTTTTGAAGTGGAAGTAATAGAATTTACTGATGGGCCATTCAGCTTGAGGAAGAGGGAAGTGTCAGGGGTAACTCTGGGGTTTCTGGCCTTGGCCGGAATATGATACCAGTTATTAAGAGGAATAGGAGAAAGACCAAATTTCAGAGAAAGAGGATGAATTCAGTTGTGGATGTTGTGAGTTTGTGGTGTTGGTGGGCCTTCCAGATGTTTCCTATATCTAATAAGTAGTTGCATATAGAATCAGAAGCTAAGGGTAAATTAGTACTCTAGATACTGATATTTGTACTTAAACTTGCCCTTTTTATAATTTGAATTAAAAGGGCTGACGTTGGGGCTCCTGAGTGGCTCAGTTGGTTAAGCATCTGCCTTCAGCTCAGGTCATGATCCCGGGGTCCTGGGATTGAGCCCCATGTCGGGCTCCATGCTCTGCAGGCTCCCTGCTTCTCCCTCTCCTCCCTGCTTGTGCTATCTGTCACTATCTCTGTCTCTTTCTCTCAAATTAAAACAAATATTAAAAAACTGGCTAACTTGCCACTCAATGGTAGAAACTTAACTTCCAGGGCCCCAACAATCTGCAGAAATTACTGTCCCCATCACTTAGCTCATAGGTGGAAAGGTGCAAGAGGAAAGGGATTTGTAACCTGGTTTCTTGAGTGCTTGACAGTAATTATATGATGGCCAGTGCAGATGATTGTGAAAAAGGCATACAGAGGATGAACTCAAAATGTATGTTCACCCCTTTTAAAATCTATCACTGAAGTATTTACAGTGCATGGATTTAATGGATAGGCAGAGCTATTTTTTATTTCTGGTGAGAACAAGAGATGCCTGAACCAGAGTTCTGTTTACACTTTTGGTGATGATGGTGTTTAGGGAAGTTAGGGTGGAAATGAGAAGGGATACTCATTCTAGCCCTGCTCTTATTTACCCCGAAGAGAAAGATGTGGGAACTATATTCCTCTTCCAATGAGTTGGGTACAGGCTTTTGCTAAGGAGGAGCCAGAGCCATGAGCTGAGGTCTATGGATGGTTTGTCACAGATAGGATGAATTACAGGTTTGGGACTTCTAAAATATGTTCTATATTCCAAGTGCACATTTGTTCAGCTGGAACCATTTTAGAATTCTGCCAACTCTGGGGAGCTTCTCTAGTAGTGGGAGGGGACCTGTATGGCATACTAGGATCAAATGGAAGCTTCTTGCATTCTGGCAGTGTCCCCTGGAGTATGTTCATCATACCTGTCAGCACTAATGGGAAGGATTAGCCTCCCTTTCAGCCTATAATTCCTCTTACTACTGTCTGTCTCCTTTGACCACTCCAAGTTTGTTAAATATGATAGTCTTATTGGGAGGTAAGCAATAAGCAACTCCTATTCCCATTCATTAGTGTTTTGCCCATACCATTAAATAAAGCATTTCTTAAGCTAACTAGGCAATTCATTTATTTTAAGCATTGGTGTTGTGTGATCCAGGAATCCCTGCTAATTCAAATACATTATACAGTTAGCCTTGCAAGGTTGGAGATTTTATAGGATGGGTAAAATGGGGGAAATAGAAAAGAAAAAATAAAAGTTTGTTTCAATGCTTTAGTGAACCCATCACACTATCTCTGGGCTGTGGGACACCCAGCCCCAAAACCCTGCTCAGGTTTCTACACGGCAGGGAAAGTTTGGCTGTAGTCCTCCAGTAAGTGTGAGCCACCTTTCCCCTCTTCCTGGCTTTGCAGTATGTGTGTAGTGTTGTCCTTCATTACAGGCAGGCTAGGTTGACTTCTGGGTAATGAAAGGTGCAGGAATAAGTCTGCCCTAGGATCCTCCCTTGCCCTGCAGGCCTGTCCCAGTGGCTGGGATTGCCACTGTTGCAGTACTCTTCTGGAACTTTAGGGTCCCCAAATATTAGTCATTTGAGGGTCTCTTTCACCAACTCTTGCCATTTTGAATACCACCAATCTTATTATTTTCTAAATGTTTTCCTTTAAATTGATTTTAAACAGTTACGTCTTTTAACTACAGCCTTGTACTAACCCCTAACAAACCATGTGGTCCTGGGTTTGATGTACTAGTTATACTCTGGCCAAGGCAGGCCTTTGAAGCAGTAGCAGTGGACTTGGCCTGAGGGTGCACAAGTCAGGCTCCTTTCTTTTTCATGAACAGAGATGGAGAGGGGCCCGCCCCTGGAATACATGTTCCTAGGCAAGGTTTGTTATGGGGACTTTATCTCAGGATCCACTCAGGAAGAGGGTATTTGGCAGGAATTTGTGCTCCTGTGACATATCTGCAGTCACTCTGAGACAGAAGGTTTTACCATCCGCATAAACATTCGTGACCCCAAGTTAGGTTGGCAAATGTCTTGACTGACAGCTTTCCACTCTGTTGGGTTGCCACATGTCTGCTGGAGTGGGTACACCAAGCTCACAAGTTACCTCTGCAGGGGCTCTACTTGGGCACATATGGGATCTTCCTTGTTGGCTTTTTCCTCCATCAGGGGTTGATTGTGAATGGGAACCAGATCTCCTTGGGGTGATACATAACAGCAATACAGCTACCCTTAGAGACCAGCCAGAAGACCAATAACATAAGGCGATAGTTCACTCAGGGCATTTTTCCCTCATGGCATTTTAAAGGCTTCTCTTGGTCTTTTAAAAAAATTATTTATTTATTCATAAGAGACACACAGAGAGAGGCAGAAACATAGGCAGAGGGAGAAGCAGGCTCCCTGTGGGGATCCTGATGCAGGACTCAATCCCAAGACTCCAGTATCACGTCCTGAGCCAAAGACAGACATTCAACCACTGAGCCACCCATGTGCCCTTTCCTTGGTCTTTGACACCTGCCCTGGTGTCCTCTCGAAGCTCCATTCATGAAAACCCATTAGTTCAATAAACATTCAGCTGTGTCATAGTTATAGGTGCTAAGTTTATATATTTACAATGGACCAGGGAACTTCTGGAGACAATGCTTTTTTTTTTTCAGGTCAGTGTTTCCTGGAGAGTAGTATGAGAGATAATTCTGGGTGGTGCATTGAATAACTTCCTAAAAAAGTCAGCTATCCAGTGACCAACTCATGTTTTGTTTCGTATTTTGCCACATTTCCTGGTCTCAATTTCTTCCCTGAATTATGGCATTTGGTATCTCCCTATAGAAGGCAGTATCGTGCACTAGATATATGTGGGGGCTCTGCATTGAGCAAACTGGATTTTTAAAAAATATTTTATTTATTTACTCATGAGAGACAGGGAGAGAGAGGCAGAGGGAGAAGCTGGCTCCATGCAGGGAGCCGGACATGGGACTTGACTTGATCCTGGGTCTCCAGGATCATGCCCTGGGCTGAAGGTGGCGCTAAACCGCTGAGCCACCAGGGCTGCCTGCAAACTGGATTTTGAATTTTGTCTCCACTAATTATTGAGATGAAGAGGCAAGTTCCATTAACCTCTTTAAGCCCTAGGTTCTTTATCTGTGAAGTGGGAATGACAATGGTCTCTATTTAATAGGGTTATTTTTTTTAAAGATTTTATTTATTTATTCATGAGAGACACAGAGAGAAAGAGAGGCAGAGACACAGGCAGAGGGAGAAGCAGGCTCCATGCAGGGAACTGGACGTGGGACTCAATCCTGGGTCTTCAGGATCAGGCCCTGGGCCGAAGACGGCGCCAAACTGCTGAGCCACCCGAGCTGCCCCATAGGGTTATTTTGAAGATAAAATCATAGGCAAAGCACTTAGCATGGTGCCTTGGCACATAGTCAGCATTCACATCATGTTATCTATAACAACAACAAAAACAATAACTTTTATTCCAGGGATTTTTTTCAAAGATTTTATTTATCTATTCGAGAGAGAGAGAGAGAGAGAGAGAGAGAGAGAGAGAAGCAGGCTCCCTGCGGGGACCCCATGTGGGACTCAATCCCACGATCCTAGGATCACTCCTTGAGCCAAAAGCAAATGCTCAACCGCTGAGCCACCCAGTTGTCGCTATTTGTGGGATTTTTGCGCCTCATTTAGTGCTCACTGCTAATGCTGCTATCCACCTGCTTTTTTAGCTTCCTAAATCACAAATTCAACACATCTTTTGTTGGAAGGACCTCTGTGGCTGGCCCTGTATTTCCAGCTTCCACCTATGTCAAGACATTGAGTTGTGCTGGGCTAGATAATAGACAAGTTTCCTGTGCAAGGAGAAGGGGGCGTTGGAAAAGGTTGATGCTGGGGCACCTAGGTGGCTCAGCGATTGAGCGTCTGCCTTTGGCTCAGGGCATGGTCCCCGGGGGGTCCTGGATCGAGTCCTGCATCAGGCTCCCTGCATGGAGCCTGCTTCTCCCTCTGCCTGTGTCTCTGTCTCTCTCTCTGTGTCTCTCATGAATGAATGAATAAATCTTAAAAAAAGAAAGAACAAGTTGATGCCAAGGCTGCAGTTTGAAGAGGTGATCTGCCAGGCTACTCCATCAATGACTAGTGCTTTGGATTTCCCTCTTCTAGACAGTCAAGCTTCTGCCCTGAGATTAGCCTTGTGCTTAGTTTGTTCCAACTGTAGACTCAATTACAAGGTTAGAATAAAAGAAGCCAATGAGAGGGAGTATACAACACATAAGTATGAAAACATACAATATATGGACACTTATTGAGAGCTTATGGAATACCACATGCTGAGCTAAGAAGAGGAGCTACAAAGACAAATACAGCCTGATTTTTGGCAAAGGAGACAGGTGTGTGAGCAGCCAAATGTAAAGGGGGTGCTAGGGACTTGCTTGATGCCTGTAGTGGCACAACAGATGATGGGCTGAGGGGATTACTAGACAAATGTGGTTAGTGGGGTAAGTAATGTAAAACAGAAAGGCTCCATGGAGAATGGTGGCCCTTGAGCTCAGTCCTGAAAGACAAGCAGTGTCCTCCTGGCAGACAGAAAGAAGAGGGCAAGAAAAAGTTCAGGGAATCTCACAGCTTGGCTTAGCCATAAATGCTGTGATAATTTACATCCAGTTCTGAGGCACTCTGTGTTTTTTTGTTTGTTTGTTTGTTCATATCACACTACTTTTAGGCATAAAATAATATTCATGCTGTGAATATTAAGGACATGTTTGTTGTTTGAAGTTAATTGGCACGTATAAAGCATGTAATATGGAAGATTTTAGTACAGAAGCAAGTACCTTCCCAAAGGTTGACTTTGGCAGTATTTTAGCTGTTTACCTTCCTGTATTTTTAGAAAAGTGATTTGGACTGGGACTTCGATAATAATGTTACAGAGTTGCGTGTATGAGGGGCTTTTGCTGGCTTCAAGTGATGTGTTACTTCATAAGTCCTTTAAGAAACATCACAAACTCACAAAAATGTATTTACTCATGCACTTATTCAAAATACACAACGTCAGAGATGTACAAAAGTACATGTACCCCAATGACAACAAGGTATAGGCTCCTTAATGAAAGAGGCACACCTCCCACCTTCCAGGAGTTGGTGGTCTAGAACATTCCACCATATAGCTTCACCATTTTGGGTGAACCAAGGCATTGGTATGTCTCACCGGGAGGGAAATCTCAACAGATCATGGTAGAGTGGGCTAGAGAGTGGGGTTTGGAGCAGAGGCAGACCAGCCTGGGGCATAGAATTGGATGGATAATTTCTGAAGCTTATTCACAGAGACAACAGGTTAAAACGGACTGGCCTAAATTGAACTTTTTAAAAGACATCTAAAATTCAAGTGTATAATTATTGAATGAGTAAATGGATAAGTCTACAAGTTTTTAAATTGGTGACTTCAGATATGTATTGATAATATCTTAAAACAGATAGTGGAAGTTAGATATTTTAAAAGAACATTAGTTTGGGGAATGAATGTTCCCTTTGATAGACTTGATTTCATGACCCCATCGATTTTTCCAGAAGTCTTTACTGTCAGGATTGTTCTGTCATGCCCAGATTTCTTCTTTGCTTTAAAATAAAGGAGATTTCTGGGATGCCTTGGTGGCTCAGTGGTTGCCGGTCTGCCTTCAGCTCAGGGTGTGATCCTGTGATCCTTGGGATTGAGTCCCAAGTCGAGCTCCCTGCGTGGTGCCTGCTTCTCCCTCTGCCTATGTCTCTGCCTCTCTCTTGGTCTCTCATTAATAAATAAATAAATAAAATCTTAAAAAATAAAATAAAGGAGGTTTCTGCTTTTAGGAGGTATAAGACGGGCAATTACAAAAATGTCAGCAGTCTTTGATTTACAGTTGTATCACACAATTCTTTTTTAGGTTGTGATAAGTCTGGGCATTTGCCCAGTTCCCTAGGGATGACTGTTCTCCTTCACTCCAACCACCTTTTTTTTTTTTAAAGATTTTTATTTACTTATTCATGAGAGAGAGAGAGAGAGAGAGAAAGAGAGAGAGAGAGAGAGGCAGAGAGAGAGGCAGCCTCTATGCAGGGAGCCTGATGTGAGAATTGATCTCCAGGATTACGCCCTGGGCTGAAGGCAGGTGCTTAACCGCTGAGCCACCCAGGTGTCCCACCCAACCACCTTTCTGCCTTCCAGCTAGCACCCTTCTAGAATCCAGTTTTCACTCCTGAAACTCAAATTCCCCCCTCAATTCCTACAAATCCCAAGCGCCCTGTTCCCTTGCCTAGCTGGGTGATAACACAGGCTTCCTTTTAGGCACTCAACGTATGATTTTTGGAGAGTAATAAAAAGCTCCTGTGGTCCCCCACATTCTCTTCCACCAGCTTTGAGGCTTGAATTTTTTAATTTTTAAACATTTTATTTATTCATGAGAGGCAGGGAGAGAGAGAGAGAGAGAGGCAGAGACACAAGCAGAGGGAGAGGGAGAAGCAGGTTCCCCATGGGGAACCTGATGTGGGACTTGATCCGGAATCCTAGGATCACGTCTTGAGCAGAAGGCAGACGCTCAACCTCTGAGCCACCCCAAGACTTGAATTTCTAATCTAAGCCTGATGCTGTAGTTTAAGGCATGGATTCCTGCCAGCATTCAAATCTCTCTTGAGAGGGGTCTGCTTCTGCTATCATGATTATCACCATTATCAGTTTCTAACACTGTGACATTCTGCTATGGTGATTGCCATCATTATCAGTTTACACCGAGTGGGAATGAGTGCTTTGGACAAAACTGTTAGTCAAAGAGACTAAGAAGGCTCTGGGTATCTGGAGAAGAGAAACGGGTTATGGGTATAGAAAGCACTCAAAAAAAAAAAAAAAAAAAAGCACTCTAAGTCAAAAGGGAGCCAGTAACGTAGGCAGAAGACGATGAAGCTGAACTCCGAGGACAACGCAGTTTTGCTAAGGCCAGAACTACCACGTCTTCTCCTGCCCCATCAGGATTCCGCAAAGGGACCTGAAGACACCCGGGACTCTCACCTCCCACACACTTCCTCTGGTGCCTGTAAAAAAAAAAAAAAAAAAATCCCTGAGTTAGAAAAAGTAATTTTAGCACGCCCTCGGGTGGCCAAGTCAAATACCGCGGCAGTGGCTTTTTTTTTTTTTTTTTTTTTTAAGATTTTATTTATTTATTCATGAGAGAGAGGCAGAGACAGAAGCAGGCTCCATGCAGAGAGCCCGACGAGGGACTCAATCCCGGGACCCCGGGATCACGCCCTGGGCCAAAGGCAGGCGCTAAACCGCTGAGCCGCGGAGGGATTCCCACAGCAGTGGCTTTTGATGGAAGTTGGCGCTGTGGACAAACATCTTGCTAGGAACAGGCACTGGTGCTTGGCAAGTTGGTAGGCACCCGGCAGGGTAACCTGTGCGGAGATGGTACTCTTCCCTTTAGGGTGCCAATTCTCAATCTTATTGGTGTAACAGTTTAGGAATAATCTTGCCAGGATTATTTTGGACTGCCTACATCGCCGCCTCCTCACGTGCTGCGTGGCGTGGGTCTATTTTTGGAATTAAAATGAACTTAAAGGGATCCCTGGGTGGCGCAGCGGTTTGGCGCCTGCCTTTGGCCCAGGGCGCGATCCTGGAGACCCGGGATCGAATCCCACGTCGGGCTCCCGGTGCATGGAGCCTGCTTCTCCCTCTGCCTGTGTCTCTGCCTCTCTCTCTCTCTCTCTCTCTCTCTCTCTGTGTGTGTGTGTGTGACTATCATAAATAAATAAAAAATAAATAAATAAAATTAATAAAACTCTGCATCTTTAAAAAAATAAAATGAACTTAAATTATTTCTTGGATTTAAATATTATTATGTGTTCCTTAAAATAACTGGAGCTACCTATAGAGGCACAGAAGATGAGTAGTGTATGGATTTGCCATCCAAAATAGACTGGAGCAACAAGGATGAATGACCACGGATATTGTAAACATCTTTGTTTTGGAATAGATTCAGATTTATGGAAAAGTTACCAAAATAGTACAAATAATTCCCATATACTCGCTACCCAGATTCTCCAAAAGTTAGCATTTTAGCACATTTTCTCTATCATTCTCTAATTATACATATGTATATTTCTTTCTGATCTGTTTGAGAATTTTACAGACATGATGCTCCTTTATCCTTACTTAAGTGTGTATTTCTAAAAACAAAAATATTTGCTTATATAACAATACAATGATCAAAACCAGGAAATTAGCACTGATACAATACTGTTTTCTAATCTTCAGACTTGATTCAAATTTGCAAATTGTCCCACTGACGTTCTTTATAGAATATATTTGGGATCCAATCCAGTATCACTCAATGGCATTGCATTTAGTTGCTGTGTCTGTTTAGTCTTCTATAATCTGAAATAGTTCCTTAGTCTTTGTCTTTCATGACCTTGGCATTTTTAGACTATAAACCAATTATTTTATAAAATGTCCCTGAGTTTGTCTGATGTTTCTTCATGATGAGGTTCAGGTTATGCATTTGGTGCAGGAATATCATAGAAATGGTGTTATATCCTTCTCAATGCACATGAGGTTTCTTTGTTTTGGCCACAGGTTTTGACACACAGATGTCAGAATAATTAATGTTGAAAGCTACACATGCAAATAAGGTAAGTTTTCCTACAGACTCATGGGAATATCACTTATGGACTGAGGGGAAAAAAAACAATATCAGTCTGATAGTCAGACTGATATTGACTATCAGACTGATAGTCAAACCTATCAGTCGAGGAATATTTAATGGAGAGACTGGGATTTCAGGAATTTTGGGCTGAGATAAGGTGGCATTTTTTCCAGTAGAATATTTTGATACGTGAGAATCTTGATTATAGAATGCCCAGGGTATTTTTCTTCTCCCTTTCAAATCCTCTTTTGAGAATCAGAAGCCAGGGCTACTGGGTTTTAGTCTCAACTGTAGTTTAGTTGCTGTGTCACCGTGGGGAGCAGCCAAGTGATCCTTTTTGGGTTGCCTAACCTGTGCAATGATAGTCACTCAAATGGAAGGAGAGTGGTTTGAAAGCTTTGGCTAGAGAAGGAAGTAGAGGACATGAGTTCATGAGCTAGATTCACGTGGCACCTAACTGAGCTCCTTACTTCTCTGGAATCTTTTTGTCTACTGCTATCAGACTTAACATATTTCCATATAGTTCTTGACTTTGAATAGGGGATGCACAAATACTGGAGAGAAAAATAATATTATAGTGATTTATAATGAAAATGTGGATTTGAAACCAATCACTGAATATCAGCCACTGGTAAGGAAGCTTCAGTCTTCCACTGGGTAGCTAGAGAAGTTCTACGGTACTAGATATTTACGACTAGAAATATGGAGAGAAGCTTTTTAAAATAACAGCAAAGGTCATTACTTTCTAGGCTCCAGTGTGTGGCCTGCATGTGACATTTTTTTTGTCTTTCTTTCTTGTTGAATTTTGCTGGCTGTTTGGACTCCTGTAAGTTCAAATTCCATTAAAATTTATTTCTAGAGTATTTTCTGAGCTTTGGTGCTATAGAACTGCGTTTACCATTATATAAAGATGTGGAGTGCTTTTGGCTACTGACCTTTTAAATGTCATAACAGCTTGATTGGATATTTGATTTCTATAAATGTGCTCTCTGACACTATATTTATAATCTTGAATTTTTAATTTTTTGACGTTGTGCAATGTTTAATCAGGTGTGACTGTCATGTCATAAAATTACATAATGATGTAATTTTCCAGTCTTTGAACAAATGTTTTAATAGTTTAAATGGAGGCTCTTATTATATCAATCTAAAAAGGAACTTTTTGCATCGAAGAACAGAATAAAACAACAGCAGATTAAAAGAGATTTTTCACTCAATGGACAGTCAGTACTACCCTGATAAAAGACCTGGTTTATATATTAAGAAAATTTATATGATAATAATAGATATTCATATGAAATATGTTTATTTCTTTAATAAATTTATTGAGTTCCCATTCTGTTTCAAGCTTTGTGCCATCGGTTCTGATGTAATGTGATAAGATACAGGTAAGACAGACTAGTGAATGAATATTTGTGATACAAGATGTGTAGCAATAGAGTAAACGCAGGGTAATGTGATATCTAATCTAATATATGGGTGGTCCAGGGAAGACTTTGTGGAGGAAGTGATGTCCAATCTATTCTATCCATCATCTAGGTGTATTAACTCTATCTCTCCTCAAAACATATCCTAAAATCCAACTGCTTCTCCCCATCTCCACTGTCTCAGCCCTAATACAAGTCATCATCACCTCTAGTAGCTACCAAGCTGGTCCCCACCAAACCACAAGCTCCAAGAGGATAAAGATTATAGTCTCGTTTGTTTGCTGGAAAATCCCAAACAGTTGCCTGACATGTAGTGGGTGGTCTATTCTTGAACAAATAAATGGTCTGTCCTCTTATACTGTTGGCTCACTACAGTTCAGCAGCCAGTGTAGTATTTTAAAAAGTACAATTGTTTCATCCCCCATCAGTTCTCATTTCGCTCACCTTACCCTCTTTCTATATACTCCAACAGTTCTGAAGTAGTTAGTTTTTCAGTCCTGGGAACATTCCCCTTTCTCATGTGTCTGTTGGGTAAACTCCTCTTAATCCTAAGAGTACAGTTCTAATACTCTTGCCTCCATGGAGCTTGCAATCACATGAGGAAGATAGACACCAAACAACTAAGGGGATTAATGAAATAGTTTGAAAAGTGATGAGTGACATAAAATAATAACACAGGGTCAATTGAAAGAATAGTTGGCTGTGAAGTAGAGTAGATTTTTCTTGGAGGGGACATGTGAACTGACACCCCAATAATTTGAGGAGCATTCCAGGATAGAAGAAACAGAAAATGCGAAGACTCTGAAGGAAGGAATAATTTGGCTTATTGAAAAGAGTATGTGAGACTGAAACAAAGCAATCAAGAAAGATAGTGGTTGGAATAGGCTAAATCTTGGAGGGTCTTCTAGCTATAGTAAAGAATTTGGATTTTATTCTGGATGTGATGGAAAGCTTGAAACCATTCCATCACACATAGAACTGAACCCAAATTCTTTACTATGTCCTACCAACCCTGCATGGTCTTCTTCATTGCCTTCTCTTTCTTCCTGCTCTCTCTGTTCAGCCATTTGGTATTATTTCTTTTCCTTAAACATGTCAAGCTTGTTCCAGCCTTAGGACATTTGCACTTGCTGTTATCTGTCCGGAGTATACTTTCCCCAGATATTCCCATGGCTGGCTACTTCTCCTCAGTCAAGTTTCAGCCTAAAAATTATTTCCTTAGGGAAGCCTTCCCTGGGTGTGTTAGTTTCCTAGGGCTGCCATGACAGATTACCGCAATTGGCTTAAAACACCAGAATATTATTTTCATGGTTCTGGAGGCTCAAAGTCCAAAATCGAGGTGTCAGCAGGGCAATCCCTCTGAATGCTCTAGTGGAGAATCTTTCCTTTCCTTTTCCAGTTTCTGGTGGCGGCTCCAGGTGTTCCTTGGCTTGTAGCAACATCACTCCAATCTCTACCTCCATCTTTAAATGGTCTTCTTCTGGGTCTATATGTCTGTATCTTCTTTTCTGTTTATTATAAGTAAGCTCCTCTTTAGGCTGACAGCCCACCCTAATCCAGGAGGATGTCATCTTGAGGTACTTACCTAAATTATATCTGCAAATACTTATTCCAGATAAGGTCACATACGGAGATTGGACATATCTTTTTGGGGGTCACCATTCAATCCCTAAACTCACTTTTCTTTTTTAAAAAAAGATATTATTTATTTATTCATGAGAGACACACACACAGAGAGAGAGAGAGGCAGACACATAGGCAGAGGGAGAAGCAGGCTGCCTGCGGGGAGCCTGATGCGGCGGGACTCAATACCAGGACCCCAGGGTCACGACCTGAGCTGAAGGCAGATGCTCAACCACTGAGCCATCCAGGTGCCCTCCACTCACCTTTCAATTTAAGTCAATCCCATGTCCACATGACAGGCTTTCAGGAAATATTTGTTGAATGATTGAATGAAGGAATGAAAACTTGAAATCTAAAGAGTGAATGGTGTTGGTAACACAGAGGAGGATGGGAAACAGGGAAGTGTATTTCCAAGCAGAATGGGCAAAAGATAATGGATGATAGAAAGTATGACTGGAACATATGATTTCCTGGAGAGAGAGGCAAGTAACAATCAGAATCCAAAAAGCCTTATAAGTCATGTTGAGTGGTCTTTCTGAAGTCCACTGGACTAGGTGACTCCAAGGTCTCTTCCCTGAATACATACAGGTGGGACTCTTTCTGGTCACATGCCTCCTCACATGGAGCTTCACCTTTTCTGTGGCTTCTTAGCAGACTCTACCTGTTGGATCTGGAAGCTGAGAAAGTTTTTTCCTAGTCTCCAAAGATGTTAGTCTCACTAGGCTTCTTGTTGCCACTACAGAGGCTATCTTAAAACTTTAGTGGTTTTGTCAAGGAAATCCCATGACAAAGATCAAGCATGAGAATGATGGAAGACCATCGCTCTCAGAACATGATTTTATAACCATAGAAAATGGAAGGCAGCAGGAATTTCCTACCTGGAGTTGTGAGACATTTCAGCTAGTTGAGAGATGTACAAAAGGTCATGATTTCCCAGGGTTTAGAGTTTGAAGAATGGAAGTGGCAGAAATGAGGCTGGAGAGGTAGGCAGGTGCCAGATCATATAGGCACTTGTAAAATATGTTCACCCTCCTTATCAAAAGTGTACAGGTCATATGCAAAGTTAGGCAGATGTGATACCTGTCTCCTGGCAGTTTTATCTGAGATTTGTCTCCTGGGAAGTTTTGCATTGTAAGACTAAGACTGATTTGATCAATAGTTCTTTCTTTTTCTGTTTTTATTTGACCTAAAGATAGGTAAGAATCAGTAGTGCAGTTTATTGATTGTGTATATAATAAGAACTGGGGATTGTTCCAATGTGCTACCTTAAATCAGCACACATTAACTTGTATAAATATACCACAGCATCTTTATCTATTCATCTCTCGATGGACACCAAGGCTCCTTCCACAGTTTGGCTATGGTGGACATTGCTGCTAGAAACATCGGGGTGCAGGTGTCCCGGTGTTTCACTGCTTCTGTATCTTTGGGGTAAATCCCCAGCAGTGCAATTGCTGGGTCGTAGGGCAGGTCTATTTTTAACTCTTTGAGGAACCTCCACACAGTTTTCCAGAGTGGCTGTGCCAGTTCACATTCCCACCAAAAGTGCAAGAGGGTTCCCCTTTCTCCACCTGTCTTGTTAATTTTCATCATTCTCACTGGTGTGAGGTGGTATCTCATTGTATTTGATTTGTATTTCCCTGATGTCCAGTGATGCGGAGCATTTTCTCATGTGCTTTTTGGCCATGTCTGTGTCTTCCTCTGTGAAATTTCTGTTCAAGTCTTTTGCCCATTTCATGATTGGATTGTTTCCTGGGTGTTGAGTTTAATAAGTTCTTTATAGATCTTCGATACTAGCCCTTTATCTGACATGTCACTTGCAAATATCTTCTCCCATTCTGTAGGTTGTCTTTTAGTTTTGTTGACTGTTTCTTTTGCTGTGCAGAAGCCTTTTATCTTGATGAAGTACCAAAAATTCATTTTTGCTTTTGTTTCTTTTGCCTTCATGGATGTATCTTGCAATAAGTTGCTGTGGCCAAATGCAAAATGGGTGTTGCCAGTGTTCCCTTCTACGATTCTGATGGATTCTTGTCTCACATTTAGATCTTTCATCCATTTTGAGTTTATCTTTGTGTATGGTGTAAGAGAATGGTCTAGGTTCATTCTTCTGCATGTGGATGTCCAATTTTCCCAGCACCATTTATTGAAGAGACTGTCCTTTTTCAAGTGGATAGTCTTTCCTGCTTTGTCAAATATTAGTTGATCATAAAGTTAAGGGCCCATTTCTGGGTTCTCTATTCTGTTCCATTGATCTATGTGTCTGTTTTTGTGCCAGGACCACACTGTCTTGATGATCACAACTTTATAGTATAACCTGAAATCTGGCATTGTGATGCCCCCAGCTCTGGTTTTCTTTTTTAATATTCCCCTGGCTATTCGGGGTCTTTTCTGATTCCACACAAATCTTAAGATGATTTGTTCCAACTCTCTGAAGAAAGTCCATGGTATTTTGATAGGGATTGCATTAAATGTGTAAATTGCCCTGGGTAGCATTGACATTTCACAATATTAATTCTTCCAATCCATGAGCATGGAATATGTTTCCATCTCTTTGTGCCTTCCTCAATTTCTTTCAGAAGTGTTCTGTAGTTTTTAGGGTATAGATCCTTTACCTCTTTGGTTAGATTTATTCCTGGGTATCTTATGCTTTTGGGTGCAATTGTAAATGGGATTGACTCTTTAGTTTCTCTTTCTTCAGTCTCATTGTTAGTGTATAGAAATGCCACTGATTTCTGGGCATTGATTTTGTATCATGCCACACTGCCAAATTGCTATATGAGTTCTAGCAATCTTGGGGTGGAGTCTTTTGGGTTTTCTATGTACAGTATCCTGTCATCTGCAAAGAGGGAGAGTATGACTTCTTCTTTGCCAATTTGAATGCCTTTTATTTGTTTTTGTTGCCTGATTGCTGAGGCTAGAAATTCTAGTACTATGTTGAATAGCAGTGGTGAGAGTGGACATCCCTGTCTTGTTCCTGATCTTACGGGAAAGGCTCCCAGTGTTTCCCCATTGAGAATGATATTTGCTGTGGGCTTTTTGTAGATGGCTTTTAAGATGCTGAGGAATGTTCCCTCTATCCCTACCCTCTGAAGAGTTTTGATCAGGAATGGATGCTGTATTTTGTCAAATGCCTTCACTGCATCTATTGAGAGGATCATATATATGGTTCTTGTATTTTCTCTTGTTGATATGATCTATCACATTGATTGCTTTATGAATGTTGAACCAGCCTTGCATCCCGGGAATAAATCCCACTTGGTCATGGTGAATAATCTTCTTGATGTACTATTGGATCCAATTGGCTACTATCTTGTTGAGAATTTTTGCATCTGTGTTCATCAGGGATATTGGTCTGTAATTCTCCTTTTTGGTGGGGTCTTTGGTTTTGGAAGTAAGGTGATTCTGACCTTATACAATGAGTTTGGAAGTATTCCATCTCTTTCTATCTTTTGCAACAGCTTTAGTAGAATAGGTATTGTTTCTTCTTAAACATTTGATAGAATTCCCCTGGGAAGCCATCTCGCCCTGGACTTTTGTGTCTTGGGAGGTTTTTGATGACTGCTTCAATTTCCTCCCTGGTTATTGGCCTGTTCAGGTTTTCTATTTCTTCCTGTTCTAGTTTTGGTAGTTTGTGGTTTTCCAGAAATGCGTCCATTTCTTCTAGATTGCCTAATTTATTGGCATATAACTGCTCATAATATGTTTTTAACATTGTATTTCCTTGGTATTGGTGGTGATCTCTCCTTTCTCATTCATGACTTTATTAATTTGAGGCCTTTCTCTCTTCTTTTTAATAATGCTGGCTAATGGTTTATCTATCTTATTAATTCTTTCAAAGAACCAACTCCTGGTTTTGTTGATCTGTTCCACAGTTCTTCTGGTCTGTATTTCATTGAGTTCTTCTCAAATCTTTATGAACTCTCTTCTGCCAGGTGAAGGTTTTATTTGCTGTTCAGGGCATAAATATTCATGATTCTTAGGTCCTCTTGTTGGATAGATCCTTTAAGTATGATATAGTGTCCCTCTTCATCTCTTACTACAGTCTTTGGGATAAATTTTAATTTATCTGATATGAGGATTGATACCCCTGCTTTCTTTTGAGGATGATTTGAATGGTAAATGGTTCTCCAACTTTTCATTTTCAGGCTGTCAGTGTCCTTAGGTCTCAAATGAGTCTCTTGTCAACAGCAAATAGATGGGTCTTGCTTTCTTATCTAGTCTGAAACCCTGCGCCTTTTGATGGGATCATTAAGCCCATTCATGTTCAGAGTTACTCTTGAAAGATACGAATTTAGTGTCATCATAATACCTATTCAGTCCCTGTTTTGTGGCTTATTTCTTTGGGGTTCCTCTTTCTTTTACAGGGACCCCCTTAATATTTCTTGCAGATCTGGTTTGGTGGTCACATATTCTTTCATTTTCTGCGTATCTTGGAATCTCTTTATCTCTCCTTCTATTCTGAATGAGAGCCTTGCTGGATAGAGTATTCTTGGCTGCAGGTTATTCTCTTTTAGGATCCTGAATATATCCTGCCAGCCCTTTCTTGCCTGCCAGGTTTCTGTGGAGAGGTCTGCTCTTAACCTAATACTTATTCCCATAAAAGTTAGGGATCTCTTGTCTCTTGCTGCTTTAAGGATCCTCTCTTTATCTTTGGAATTTGTAAGTTTCACTATTAAATGTCAGGATGTTGAACGGTTTTTATTGATTTTTATGGGGGGATCTCTCTATCTCCTGGATCTGAATGCCTGTTTCCCTCCCCAAGTTAGGGATTTCTCAGCTATGACTTGTTCAAATACACTTTCTGGTTCTCTGTCCCTTTTGGCGCCCTCTGGAACCCCAATTGAACGTAGATTTTTCCTTCTGAGGCTGTCATTTATTTTTCTTAACCTATCCTCATGATCTTTTAATTGTTTTTCTCTTTTTTCCTCAGCTTTCTTCCTTGCCATCAACTTGTCTTCTGTGTCACCCACTTGTTCTTCTACCTCATTAACCCTTGTTGTTAGTACCTCCAGTTTGGATTGCATCTCATTAAATTGATTTTTAATTTCGTCCTGATCAGATGTAAATTCTGCAGTCATGAAGTCTCTTGAATATTTTATGCTTTTTTTCCAGAGCCACGAGTAGCTTTATAATTGTGCTTCTGAATGGCTTTCTGACACTGAATTGTAATCCAAATTCTGTAACTCTGTGGGAGAGAGTACTATTTCTGATTCTTTCTTTTGTGGTGAGTTCTTCTTTCTTGTCATTTTGCTCAGTGCAGAGTCACTAAAAACAGGTTTTACTGGAAATAGGAAGGAGAAAAAAGAGGAAAAAAGGGAAAAAACAACAACAAAAAGCCAAAACAAAACAAAAACAAAGAACAAAACAAAGACAAAAAAAAGAAAACAAAGAAGGAGGGGTGGAGGGGTATCCTCTGGTTCTATATACTATAAATCCCTCGATTTCCCCTGGAGCTTTCCCGGTCAATAACTTGCTCTTCCCCTGTCCTTCCTGCTTGTCTTCTTGGGGAGGGGCCTGCTGTGCTGATTCTCAAGTTGTGCACCTGGGGGAGCTGTCCCTCCCCCTGCCAGGTGCATGGCTCTGTGGGAGCTCTTTATCCTCTGAGGCCTGTGTTCCCTGGTGGCCCCAGCCTTCCCAGGCACAGGGTGACACCCCAGGAATAACCACACTGGTGGCGCCTCGCTCTCCAGGCCTGGAGTCAGCTCCCACAGTAACTACTACAGTCCCCCAGTTCGCAGTGGCCTGGATACTCCGGGGATGGGGAGCGCTGATCTGCACAGCTTGGGGGCGCCTAGCAGCAGGAGCATCCTCGCTGTCCTGTGTCTTCCTGGCCTCTGCCTGTCCCTGGGGGAGCGCAGGGTCCTGGGCTGTGTCAGTCTGGCGCCCTGGGATATGGGGCCTGTGCTGCTGGAATCACGCTCCCAGGGCCACGCAGCCCCCTCTGCACAGAGCCGCCACCTGAGCAGCCGCCTGAGCTGCTCCCGGAGCCCCGCAGGACATACACTCCAGCCCTTTACCACGCTCCGCCCACGGTGTGTGGCACGCTCTCCCTCGGGGGCGCTCTTCCTCTGTTAGTGACCCTGGGAACCTGGGGGCTCCACTGCCCCTCCTGGGATCCTGCCCAAGTTCCCTGCAAGCACCTTTCCGTCCGGGAAGATTGTTAGAGTTCCTGCTTCTCCAGGACTGGGCTTTCCTGTCCTGGAGGCTCTCGCCGCCAGCCTTAGCCCGGCTCCTCATGGTGGCCCGTCCCCCACTGGATTCTTTAATTTATTTTTCCTTCTTCCTACCTTGTTAGAAGCACGAATTCTTCTCTCCGTAGCATTCCAGCTGTTCTCTTTTTAAATCTCAGGCCGAATTCATAGGTTTTCAGGATGATTTGAGAGTTATCTAGGTAAATTGGTGGGGACAAGTGACTTGGGGACCCTACTCTTCCGCCATCTTGCCCCACCCCCTATTTGACACATTTACTTTGAATTCTTATGGTTGATCTTTACGAAAATCGTGAGAATATTTCATCTTTATAATACTGCTGAGTTTGTTTTGATACACAGAGAATTTTATCCCCTCCCTTCTCCCTCTTTGAGTAAAATGAATACTCTATGGAGTTCCATATGCATCTTGTGGCTTCTTGCATCCCATTTACTTCCTCAAGTTCTAGAACGTTCCCGCCCTTATAAAAGCACCCCTCTTACACAGATGAGCCACCTGGAGTCCAGAGATATCCTGAAACTGAGTCGATGTCATATACCTACCATGTGCCAAGTGAAGATTTGAACTCCGCTCTCCCAAGAATTGTTTCCAATGTATAGTAGCCATTCAGGTTTGGGGAACTTCTTTTTCTAAAAATTTTTATTTAAATTTAATTTAGTTAACATATAGCATATTATTAGTTTCAGGGGTAGAATTTAGTGATTCATGAGATGCATCTAACACCCAGTGCTCATTACATCAAGTCCCCTCCTTAATGCCCATCACCCATTTACCCCATACCCCTGCCCACTTCCCCTCCAGCAACCCTGTTTTTTGTTTCCTATAGTTAAGATTGTCTTATTGTTTGCCTCCCTCTCCATTTTTACATTATTTTATTTTTCTTTTCCTTCCCCTATGTTCATCTGTTTTGTTTCTTAAATTCCACGTATGAGTGAAATACTATGGTACTTATATTTCTCTGACTTATTTTGCTTAGCATAATATCCTCTAGTTCTATCCAGGCCATTGTGAATGGTAAGATTTCATTCTTTTTGATGGCTGAGTAATATTCCATTATATATATATATATATATATATATATATATATATATATACCACATCTTCTTTATCCATTCATCTGTTGATGGACATCTGGGCTCTTCCATATTTTAGCTATGGTTGACATTGCTGCTATAAACATTGCGGTGCATGTGCCCCTTCAAACACTGTATCCTTTGGATAAATACCTAGTACTCCAATTGCTGGGTTGTAGTGTAGTTCCATTTTTAACTTTTTGAGGAACCTCAGTACTGCTTTCCAGAATGGCTTTACCAGTTTGCATTCAGGTTTTGGGGACTTCTATAGAAAGTAAAGGACACAACTTCAGACTTCCATGAGCTTACAGCATAACTGAGGATGTAAAGTCTGATACATGAAAAAAAATAGCTATCAGTACAGCATTGTTTATGTTGGTCCAGCTAATCAGTAATATTGGGCTGAGAAAACTGTTTTTTTCACCATAAATGTTTGGGGGGAACAGCCCACAATTTGTACAAATCACTATGAGATGAAGGAAAAATAGAACCAGTATCTTGTTGTGTTAAATATCATGAGTTAACAAAGCATTCCTTCATCTCCGGAAGTTGATTTTAGTAAATTTTTTTCTATTTTTTTAAGTAACCTCTACACCCAGCATGGAGCCCAACATGGGTCTTGAACTCAAGACCCTTAGATCAAAACCTGAGCTGAGATCAAGAGTCAGATGCTTAATCAACTGAGTCACCCAGGTGTCCCAGAAAGTTGGTTTTATTTTTTTTTAATTTTTTAAAATTATTTATGATAGTCATACAGAGAGAGAGAGAGAGAGGCAGAGACATAGGCAGAGGGAGAAGCAGGCTCCATGCACTGGGAGCCTGACGTGGGATTCGATCCCGGGTCTTCAGGATGCGCCCTGGGCCAAAGGCAGGCGCCAAACCGCTGCGCCACCCAGGGATCCCCAGAAAGTTGGTTTTAAGTGGTCAATATACTTGAACCCTTTTTTAGGCCTGAGGTAAGTTCTTCATTCCTGCTGTTTGGGATTTCTTACCCTTTCTTCCCCTTGTGGGACCAGTTCATCCCTCAGTACTTAATTGGCTTCCTGATAGATCTTTTGCCATCAGAAAGACACTAGGTTAAAGGAACAGCTGTGTCTTCATAGCTGCCAAGAGATGCCTGCCACTGAGCTAGAGGAAAGATGCATTTATCTTCGTGCCTTTAATTGCATACTGAGCCCAGCTGCTGGTGGGCATAGGTGGGTGGAAGGTGGGGGTGGGGAGGTGGTAGTGGTGGTGGTGGCAGTGGTGGTGGGGGGTGGGGGAAACGATGGGGCTATTTGATGGCCTATTCAGAGCAATACAGGGAGGTGGTGTTGAGTGGCCCGGGCTCAGGGCTCAGAGGAGAGAAGGGGGCATTTCTACCCTCTCACAGCTCTGGTCTTGTTTTCACTAAGCCTGTGTGCTCCCTTTCCACATGACCAATATGCTTGAGAAGTAATTCAGCTTTAACTGGCAAGGGCTTGCCATTTCTCAATTTAAATAGAGTTTAACAGGGGCAGTTGCATTTCTTTACTTTGGAGAGCTATATTTTCCTTTCGCGGGTTAAAAAAAGAAAACGCACATGAAAAAGCCCGAACTTCATTATGCTTTGGTCACAGCAGGGAATTTATAGCAAGAGCCCAGCTGTTTGCATCTCATGCCAGAGTTTTTGATCCTAATGTAATTGAGCTCACATTTTTGAATTGGGAAATAATATTCAGGGGAGCTGACTTTGGAGTTTTCAGGTTTCCAGGCCAAGCAAAGGGTTCCTGAATCTATTTTGGGCTGGTTTTCCCTTGTACCTTTTCCTCTTCATCCTCGGATCTCTTTGCTCCTTTCCTGGAACTAGGCCTATGGCTGCGCAAATCTCTTTTCTGTGCACATGCGTTCTAACTATCTTTCTGATGGGAAAATAATCCCCATGATTTTGTACCTTAACTCTTGCTTTCACTACTCAAAACTCCTTTCTATTAATTGGGCTTCCATTTAAGCAGTACCAAGTACAACTCTCGATTCTTGGGCATGGAACCAGACATTATGGTAAGAGCCTTAAATACATTATCTCTTCTGATCCTTCCAACAACTCTCCAAGGAAAGCACTGTTACTGCTCCCATTTTACAGATAAGGTATCTGACGCTCAAAGAGGTGAACTAACTTTTCAATTCTCAAGGACACACAGTGGTGGAGTTGGGCTTCAAGTCCAGGTCATCTGGATCCAGAGCCAGTAGTTTCAATCCTGCTGCTGTACTGAACACTTGAAACAGCCTGCCAAGTGCTAGGTTCTGTGGGGGATGATAAGGGCAAAAACACATAGCTTTTGTCCCAACAGAGGCTGAGTTGGAGCATAGTAAAAAGCGAGCACCTCACTTCTGCGAGTTCTGTGGGGTTCTTGTTAGAGTCAGTTGAAATGGAATGCAGAAGCACTTAGTGCAAGGTCGAGTCGTACATGGGTGCTGGTTATTGGTATTATACCAGCAACAGCCCAATCCTGAGCCAGTTACCTGCATGTCTGGGGTGGGGGCAGGTATTGGGAGAGTGGCACAGTGCAAATGGTTAACATCACACACTTGCAGAATCTCTTTTTGAAGATAGAAATTCTGTTTCATCCTGGTTAGTCTGGCTTTCACACTTTCCATTTGGCTGGGAAGACACTAACGATCATAACAAGCACCTATGTAGCTCTTATTATGTAGCAGACACTGTTCTAAGTACTTTACATGTATTTTTAAAATATTTTATTTATTCATTTATTCATTCATTCATTCACTCATTCATTCATGAGAGATACACAGAGAGAGGCAGAGACATGGGCAGAGGGAGAAGCAGGCTCCCCGAGGGGAGCCCCATGAGGGACTCCATCCTAGGACCCTGGGATCATGCCCTAAGCTGAAGGCAGGCGCTCAACCACTGAGCCACTCAGGTGTTCCAGTACTTTACAATTTATTGACTCATTTACTTTTATTTGAAGGATTGTGTTAACATCACAGTCCTGGTTTCCTCACTCAGGGGACCCTTCTCCATGAGTAATGAAATCCTGTTGATCCTACTTCCCAAATATCTTTTAGACTTTTCTCCCATTGTCCATCTGCACTGCCTTTGCCATGGTTTTAGTTCATGTTTACATTATTTCTCCCCTCCAGGTTCATAGTAGCAGCCGTACTGGGCTGTGCCACTACTGCTCTAAACCCCTCAACCTTTCCAAGAGGAGAGAGGGCTTTCTTTCATTGTTGCTATTCTTGCTGGTTTGATTCTTATTCTCTCTGTTGTTGTATTGTGCTTAATAGAGCCATTTGTCCTCTTTTAAACCGCCAATCCCTAGTTTCATCTTTGAAACTTCGCTTCCTGCTGTTACTGATCACATGGAAGGGATTTATTAATGATTTGGAGGGAACCATGTAGGTTGGAACTCTTAGTATGCAGTGAATTATTTCCTCTGTAGCAGCTCAGTAGTGATTCCTGGGTTTCCCATGCTTCTTCCAAGTCCTCTGCTTTGAAATGAGACTCAGGGTTGCATTCAGCCTCCACCAGAGGCGTTTAGGGCAGTTGCACTTTCTGTCCATTTGTTAGCCTATCCCTGCTGCTCTGTAAAGGGGAGATGGGGCATGAGGAAGCAATACCTGCTGTGGATGAGACTCAGCTTTTTTCTCAAGAAGAGCCCAGTGAGTAACGAATCAGGCCCTGAACATCCTGGAACACTAAACTCAATACTACTCTCAGCTTCACCCAAATCACAGTTATATCCAGGTAGTGGCTCAGTCTAGGCCTGGTTCCCCAAATCATCCAAATGGAGAGGGGTGGGAGAAGCCATTGCCAACACCCAGAGTACAATTTTGCTGAGATTTATTTTCACTTTGATTTGGAACATAGATACTGTAAATATCCTCATCCTAACTCTGTTAGCTTTTTTTTTTCTTTCCTCAGAGCTATAGTTAATGGGCTAACTTTCTGGCTTGGCATTTTATCAAGTTGATAGAACTGTTTAATGAAACACACGGAGATTGGGCAATTCAGTCTAACGGTCAGTTGCAACCCTTGATGTAAGTAATTTCCAGCAATACTGTATGCATCAAATGTCCAACCTGCCAGTGGTTATCAATATCCATTATGCTTTTGGTTGGCTCGAACCATTAATAACCTGTCAGATTAAGCAATTAGGCTGTCTCCACTTACCAGAGGAAATTGTTTTCCCCTAACTGATGATACTGGTTTTGTGATTGTGCAGGTCAAAACGTTGGCACATTCCTAGCTGGGGAGTGAGTCTTTTTGATAGATAAGGAGCAAGAGCTGAGATTCAAGGGGCTGAGAGGAGCCTGCAGACAATCTCTGGGAAAATGTCATTTTAGTGTACTTTATAAAAGTAGCTTAATTATCACTGGTGCTCTCCAGTGAGGGATTTCACTTGATGTGTCACCCAGGTGGGACCACATGTCTCCACGGAGCTCCAGCTAAGCCAGAGAATTCAAGTTTGATTAGAAATGTGAGCTACCCTGATTATTTGGAAAACACATCAGGGGCCCTCTTGGGGCTTTGCCATTTTGTACACTTTCAAAAGCAAGATAAATAAGAGAAAAGAGAGGGGAAAAGTTCAATGGAAACCATTAACCCTCCTCTATGCTGTTTGCTTCTGGACTCCCCTGTATCTTTTGGTTTTGTGATTTTCCATTTCTATTTTCACGTAACAGTACAGGAACACATGTTACTTACTACCTTCATGTTTGTGCACATCCTAACAATCTTGCCTGCTGTGTCCTCTTTCTCCCTTTATTTTTTTTTAAATTTTTTTAATTTTTATTTATTTTCTGATAGTCACACACACAGAGAGAGAGAAAGAGGCAGAGACATAGGCAGAGGGAGAAGCAGGCTCCATGCACCGGAGCCCGACGTGGGATTCGATCCGGGGTCTCCAGAATTGTGCCCTGGGCCAAAGGCAGGCGCCAAACCGCTGCGCCACCCAGGGATCCCTCTCTTTCTCCCTTTAGCCTAAGTTTTCACACAACCATCAACTTGAAGACCTGGTTTGAAAACCCCTTCCAGGGCCACCTGGGTGGCTCAGTGGTTTAGCACCGCCTTCAGCCCAGGGTGTGATCCTAGAGACCCGGGATCAAGTCCCTCGTTGAGATCCCTGCATGGAGCCTGCTTCTCCCTCTGCCTGTGTCTCTGCCTCTCTCTCTCTCTCTGTGTCTCTCATAAATAAATAAATAAATAAATAAATAAATAAATAAATCTTAAAAAAAAAAAGAAAGAAAACACCTTTCAGAGTAACTTTACCCATTCTGATCATTCGTTTCCTCAAAGGCTCCTTATTCCTGTATCATCATTTCACATTTATCAATGGATTACTTTTACGCTGTTTTTAAAAATTTGACTTTTGTATTTTAATTTTTCCTAATTACAAAAGCAATATGAGTGCAACTAGGAAAACAGAAAACACACTTAAGCACAAAGGAGAAAACAAAAATCACCCATAATCCTACCATCCACAGATAACCATTTGGTGTATGTCATCCATTCATTCTTTCAGCAAGGATTTATTGAGCGAGGATTTTTTGGCTGTCTTGTAAGTTTTGGGGATATAATAGTAAACAACACGGTCACTGTCCTTGTCTCCATGGAGCTTGAAATCTAATGAGGATTATCCCATCATCACAAAATGAAATATGTAGTTATGAATTGTGTTAAATGTTATGAAGAAAAAGCAGTGTCCTGTGAGTGTATGGGAGAGGGACTGATCCTGGTCTAGACATCAAGGAAGGGTTTCCTGAGGAAGAGGCATTTGAGATGAAATCTGAAAGATGATCAGGATGTAGTTGGCCAAGGAGTTTGAGTGGCGGGGGAGTGGGGAGTGGTGGGAAGGGTAAGATGGGAAGATGTTTTCAAGCTGAGGTGAGCGCCTGTGGAAAAAGCAAAATATCAGTGACTAGAGGGAATATGGACAGGGGTAGGTAAAGTTGACTTGCCAGAACATTACCTGTTTTTGTAAATAAAGTTTTATCTGAAGACAATACACCCATTCCTATTCATATTGTCTGTGCTTGCTTTTGTGTTATAACTGCAGAGTTGAATAGTTCCAACAGATACTGTATAGCCCATTATAAAGTCTAAAATATTTGCTATCTATCCCTTTAAAGGAAAGGCTTGCCAACTCTTGTTCTGGCATCTAAAAGAAGGCTGAGGTGACAGGAAAGGAGGAGTGTGGGGATGATGAGGCTGAATTTAAGGCAAGGACCAGACAGAACCTGCAGGTTAAGGGTTTTATACTTTATTCTAAGAACAATGGCAAAGCACTGAACTATTTTAAGCAGGGGCTTGAAAAGGCCTGTCCTTCTAAAATATACCGGTTTTTAATAGTTTTGTGTGTAATTTGGCAGTTCATCTTGTATATTTTCTCACTCTTCAGTTATATAATCTTTAATGGTGTGTCTGCAGTTTCATCATATGGATGCTGAAATTATGTGTACTCAGCAGTGAATATCCTGTGCATATTGTTGCTAATTTCCTAGAAATAGAACTGTCAGGTCAGTGGGTATGAGTATTTTAAAGGCTTCTGCTTCTGTATTTTCATTGCTCTAGAAGTGATGTTTATTACAACCAGCAAGGTATGAGAGTACCTGGTTTCCCCACTCTAGTTAGACATTTAGTGTGTTTGCCGGTTTACACAAGAAAAACTATATTGTAGCATTCTTCTTATGTGCATTTCTGTGATTACTGGAGAGGGTAATATTTATTTCCCATAAATGCTATATTTCCTCTTTTGTGAAATGCTTATTCATATAATTTGCTTGTTTTTCTATTAGGATATTTATCTTTTATTATTGATTTTTATGAACATATATATATTGGGTATGTTAACTCTTTGACATCCATATTGTAAATATTTTTTTTCAAGTTTGTCTTTTGCCTTTCCATATTCTTTACAGCATTTGAAGACAACTTATAAATATTTATTTAGTTAATAAGTCATTTTTTTTTCTTTTGGAGTTCCTGCTCTTGGGGTTATGTTTGGAAACACTTTGTCCATGCTGAGATTATATAACATGCAAACATACTTTTTACCAATTTTAAACTAGTTTTTCTTCATATTTTAATCTTTAATCCATTTGGTACTTATTTTGGTAGTGGCATGGAATAGAAATTTAACAGATTTTTAAAGAGGGGTATCTCATTTTAGGGGAGAAGAAGAAATATCTCTTAGAAAAATGGGGAACTCTGTGATTAGGAATCTCAAACATTATCTGGAAGAAAATGTGTTTTTTAAAAAAATTTTATTTATTTGTTTGTTTGTTTGTTTATTTATTTGATTCAGAGAGAGAGCACAAGTAGGAGGAATGGCAGAAGGAGAGGGAGAAGCAGGGTCCCCACTGAGCAGGGAACCCAACATGGGGCGTGATTCCAGAACCTGGAGATCATAACCTGAGCCAAAGGCAGACACTTAACTGACCCACCCAGGCGCCTCAGAAAGATGGCTTTTGGATGAAATGCAGGCATATGAGATATTCCAAAACCAAACAAGTTTACTTTCTGTGGAAAAGAATTGTTATGTATGTTTTCTGAAAAAAAATCACTCCCCCTCTCCAAAGTTGATATCCCCAAAGCGCTTCCACCTTTAAACACCTACTACCCTAAAGCCTCAAGCCTCTTACATCAAAAAGGGCTCTTAAAAATGACTTTTATATGTGGAAGGTGTTTATGCAATCTTTTGATCTTTTTTCTTGTGTGCATTATGAGGCATGCCTTTTCAAATAGAATTGTATTTGTGACTTTATTTTTTTAATGTTTTTAAAAGATTTTATTTATTGGAGAGAGAGGAGAACTCTCTCTCACTATCTCTCTAAAGGGAGAAATAGCAAGAGAGAACAGAACAGGAAGGAGGAACAGAAGGAGAAGCAGGCTGCTCTCCACTGAGGGAGCCCCACCTGGGGCTCAGTCCCAGGACCCTGGGATCAAGACCTGAGCCGAAGGCAGGTGCTTAACCGACTGAGCCACCCAGGTGCTCTTATTTGGGACTTTAAATGTGTCCCTTTTATTTATTCTTTGTCTTGTAGAGGACTCATTGTTTTAATTATTTCACACATACAATATTCACTATGCCATAGACACTGCTTTAAGTGTTATAAAAATATGAACACATTTACTTCTCATAACAGCACTATATCTTCATTTTGCCTATGAGGCAACTGAGGAACACTGAGGTTCAGTGACTTGTTTGAGATCACACAGATAGCAAGTCACCACCATATTCTGTTTCCTTTATGGTGGTGGGAAGTTTTATTAAGGAAGGAAGGATTATTTTAGGGGATGGAAAATCCCTTCTGTGGGGCAGAAACAAATACCACCACAGGAACAAACTGAAGTTGGAATTCATAGACACCATTATTCCATCTGGAAACATGAATCACATAAGCCTTTTCAGTTGTATTATATGTTTAAAAGTCCTATCAACGTCTATGCATATATTGTATATGTGCTTTCATTGTAAGTCATCTAGAACCTCTTTAGATGTAGGCAGTGTATAATTTAGGTTAAAAGGGTCACCTGGGTGGCTCAGTGGGAGAAGCATCTGCCTTTGGCTCAGGTCATGATCCCAGGAGAGCCCTGCATCAGGCTCCGTCTCCCCTTGCCATTTCCCTGGCTCATGGTCTCTCTCTCTCTCTCTCTCTCTCTCTCTCTCTCTCTAATAAATAAATAAAATCTTAAAAAAGATAAATGATTAAAAGTCTGAAATGTGCTCAAAGCATTTCAATTGAAATAATCTTAAGACAAGAAAAATTAGCTTATAACCTTAAAACAAATGAAAGTAATTTGTACAAATGTTAATGGGAGTTCTGTTAACGATTAAAAGCTGGAAACAACCAAATAGTGAGAAGTGGGTGACTAAACAAAATCATGCATGTCAATGAGATGTAATACCTCTTTCAGGCAGAAAGAAGTTGCCCCCACCCCCCGTGCCAGGTCACTGTTGTACTTTGAGCCTAGGAAGGAGTCTCAAGGATATTTCTGGGTGGTCTGGTAGGGGACTTCTCTGACATTTCCCTATGAGGGTTTGCAGTTTTCTGTGTTCAGAAAGTAAAAAGTGAGCTGCCATTTGGAAAGGATCCAGTTCAGTATGTTGTCATCATCAGCTGGGAATGAGGAGGCCAATTTAGTGGAAAGCTTGGCAAGAACGCTGAGGGAAAGGCAAAGGTAGCAGAAATGGCTCTGAAGGAAGCTGTGCCAGTTAGAAATGAAGTCCAAACTGAAGCATGTTAAATCCCATCCAATTCTGGCAGGTATGGGAAATATGGTCTGGGAATGTCATATTCATTCTACCACAGAAATGCAGCTATATATAGCAAAACCTCAGATGTAGATCAGGTAAATCCAGGGGACACTCTTAGACTAGGGAGTGGCCGAACCAGGCCCAACCTATGGAAAGTTTGCTAACAGCAAATGAGGTGGGTAGCTGGAACCCACAAATGGGCCGAAATGCAGGGCAAGGCTTTCCTTACCACTGGGCACCAAAGTTCTGAAGAGAATGGAGACGCTCTGAGTGTTCAATAGAAGTGGGCAAAGAGGAGCACCTGGGTGACTCAGTCAGTTAAGTGTCTGCCTTTGGATCAGGTTATGATCCTGGGGTCCTGGGATTGAGCTCTACATCCAGCTCCTTGTGTGGTGGAGAGCCTGCCTCTCACTCTCCCTCTGCTTGCCGCTCCCCCTGCCGGGGTTTGTGCTCTCTCTCTTTCAAATAAATAAATAGATTCTTTAAAAAAGAAAAAAAGGGGATCCCTGGGTGGCGCAGCGGTTTAGCGCCTGCCTTTGGCCCAGGGCGCGATCCTGGAGACCCGGGATCGAATCCCACGTCGGGCTCCCAGTGCATGGAGCCTGCTTCACCCTCTGCCTGTGTCTCTGCCTCTCTCTCTCTCTCACTGTGTGCCTATCATAAATAAATAAAAATTAAAAAAAATTATAAAAAAATAAATAAATGACTTGAAGGGAGTTGGGGGTGATTGTTGAGTCTGGGTTGATAGTTCATTTTTTTTCACCCCTCCTCTTCAAATGTTGTTCATTTACTGTAGAGGAGTGAGGATCTATAAGAAGGGTGCCATTGGTTGCATTGTTTCCTGCAGCATTAGAAATATGTCACATGTCACTAGCCTATCCTTGGCTCTGGCTTCTGTTGAGGCTCTGATGGATGATCCTTCCTGAGAGACTTATATCTGGATATGTTAAGTATCTCTAGAGAGCCTAGCAGCTGGTGCTAAAATACGTGTTCAAGTGTCTGCTAATTCTGTTGACTGAATGCTGCATGGTTCTCTCAGCAGAATGACATTTCACAGCTTTCAGCTGCCATAAATCATTGACGTCAAGAGCCTCAGGGTTCAGTGCCTAATCCATCAGGCTAGCCAGGCACTTGAGGCATGTTAAGACTTCCAATAGAAATAGACCCAAAGACATGCTGTCCCCAAAAGCCATTCCATTCCAGAATGATTAAATGTCTGTGCCCCCAGAAGTTTTCTATGATAGTTTAGAAGATTGGCACAAATATACCCAAACATATTTTTTACCTGTGTGTTCAGGCAGCAAAACCTTGATGGAGATGAATTTGTGCCACTGAAGGATTCTGGGGGTATCTCTGAGATGCAAACTCTTTGTCTTAGCTGAGCTGTCATTTGGGCATTAAATCCCCTCCAGAGGACGGGTTTGGAATTTTGAGGTCAAAAGCCAATATTTGAAAATAATGGTACTGGGCAGCCCGGGTGGCTCAGCGGTTTAGCACCGCTTTCAGCCCAGGGCCTGACCCTGGAGACCCGGCATCGGGCTCCCTGCATGGAGCCTGCTTCTCCCTATGCCTGTGTCTCTGCCTCTCTCTGTGTCTCTCGTGAATAAATAAAATCTTAAAAAGAAAATAATGGTACTTTGTATTTTAGGTGAGTTTGTCAGAGCAACTAGGAGAGGCGAGCCAGTTGGCACCTTTAGCTCATCTGGCTCTTGGTTCCATTCCTAGCTAAGCTCCTCAGGGACATTCTCTGCTATAAAACAGCCCCATATCCCTTCTGGCACAGTTGAGCAGTGTAGCCAATCTCTGAAATGAAAATTGTTTTGTAATTTGTCTCTAAGGTTAAAGTTCAATAAAATATACTGGCTAAGTGGATTTGCAGTCAGCTTACCATTTTATATGGTATGACAGACATGGCTACTCAATCACCAAGGAATTAATATTCCTAATCTCTGTGAGTTGTCAGTGGGATTGTATTGCTGAGCTCCCTTTGCATCTAGATGGTGCCTTAGGACTAATACTTAATGATGGAATGTGAGCAGAAGTGATTTGTGTCACTTTTAGAAGAAGATGTTCATTCTAAACTCTCCTTCTATTTCAGACAACCATACTGACCTTGGCATTAAGTGTATTCAAGATAGATGAGTCAAAAGATGTTAGGAGGCTGGGTCCCTGTATTTCCATCTGAAAAGTCAATTGCTCACTAGGATCATCCATAATGGACTGTTAAGTGAGCAAGAAGTACATTTCTATTGTGTCGAGCCACTAAATTTGTTTGTTAAAGCAGCTAGCATGACCTTAATCAATATATGGAGTTTTGAGATTCTTGACTAAAACGTACCTTGTAGGGTTTTGGTAGAAAGACAGTCTCTTCAATAAATGGTGCTGGGAAAATTGGACATCCACATGCAGAAGAATGAAACTAGACCACTCTCTTTCACCATACACAAAAATAAACTCAGAATGGATAAAAGATCTAAATGTGAGACAAGATTCCATCAAAATCCTAGAGGAGAACACAGGCAACACCCTTTTTGAACTCGGCCACAGTAACTTCTTGCAAGATACATCCATGAAGGCAAAAGAAACAAAAGCAAAAATGAACTATTGGGACTTCACCAAGATAAGAAGCTTTTGCGCAGCAAAGGATACAGTCAACAAAACTAAAAGACAACCTACAGAATGGGAGAAGATACTTGCAAATGATGTATCAGATAAAGGGCTAGTGTCCAAGATGTATAAAGAACTTATTAAACTCAACACCAAAGAAACAAACAATCCAATCCTGAAATGGGCAAAAGACATGAACAGAAATCTCACAGAGGAAGACATAGACATGGCCAACATGCACATGAGAAAATGCTCTGCATCCCTTGCCATCAGGGAAATACAAATCAAAACCACAATGAGATACCACCTCACACCAGTGAGAATGGGGAAAATTAACAAGGCAGGAAACAACAAATGTTGGAGAGGATGCGGAGAAAAGGGAACCCTCTTACATTGTTGGTGGGAATGTGAACTGGTGCAGCCACTCTGGGAAACTGTGTGGAGGTTCCTCAAAGAATTAAAAATAGACCTGCCCTACGACCCAGCAATTGCACTACTGGGGATTTACCCCAAAGATACAGATGCAATGAAACGCCGGGACACCTGCATCCCGAAGTTTCTAGCAGCAATGTCCACAATAGTCAAACTGTGGAAGGAGCCTCGGTGTCCATCGAAAGATGAATGGATAAAGAAGATGTGGTTTATGTATACAATGGAATATTACTCAGCCATTAGAAATGACAAATACCCATCATTTTTTTCAACGTGGATGGAACTGGAGGGTATTATGCTGAGTGAAGTAAGTCAATCGGAGAAAGACAAACATTCTATGGTCTCATTCATTTGGGGAATATAAAAAATAGTGAAAGGGAATAAAGGGGAAAGGAGAAAAAAATGAGTGGGAAATATCAGAAAGGGAGACAGAACATGAGAGACTCCTAACTCTGGGAAACGAACTAGGGGTAGTGGAAGTGGAGGAAGGCGGGGGGTGGGGGTGAATGGGTGACGGGCACTGAGGGGGGCACCTGACGGGATGAGCACTGGGTGTTATTCTGTATGTTGGTAAATTGAACACCAATAAAAAATTTATTAAAAAAATAAAAACAAATCAATACATACAAAGAAAATATCAGCTAAGTAGATATATAAAGCCTTCAGATGGATGGTAACATAATTTTTAGGAGAGACAAAAATGAGTATATACTGTTATCCAATGCTTCCCGAGTTTATACTGTCACAGGACACAAAGGAAATATTTGTAAGGCACAGTGAGGTCAGTGGGTGAGGTTGCTCCCAGCTTCAAGTTCCACCCAGCCTATCATGAGAGTAGATGGGACTGAAATCTCAGCAAAAGCATAACACTTTTGTGGCACACCAAGTCCCTACAACTCATAGGGTTGGGGAGTTCTGCCATAATCTACCATTGGAATAATTGACTTTTAGGAAGGAAAATAATCTACATTGATACAATCCAGTTAAGTACTGTGCATATGTCCTTGTGTGCACATATGTCCTTGTGTGCACGTATATGCTTGTGTGTGTGCATGTATATTGCTAATTTTGCCCTTGGTTTCATTTCATTTCTGCTGATCCATCCCTGTCAGTTATGACATCACTCAGCACTCAGGTAAATGCACCTTTAGGGCACATCTCAGTGTTCCTCCCTTCTTCCCATATTCTTTTATTATAGAAATTATAGAGTTGCCATGTTATTTCATTCAGAGTCTTAATGTTACTACAATTAATAATTATATGTATATATAATTAATAAAAAGATATCAATAATTAAAATAATTAGTGGCAATAGATGCTATGATGAGCATATACTGGTACCTAAGATATTATTGATAAAATAGTCTGCTCTTACCCCATATCCTGTGCCCCTGTTGGAGCCCAAATGCTACCACCAATGTATGTATACATTCATTCAGGTTATGCCTGTGCCTTTGTCATTGCTTTGGATCTCTGGAAATCAGTCCTAGATGAGTAGACATACACGTCACCGTCTAAGATGCCAGTTGACTTCTGTTTGGGGTCTCTTTTCTATATGGAACATTAACCACCAGGACCTACTATCCTAACCATCTTGCTCTATCCTGTAGATATCCATGATCTGGACATGCCAAATGGGCAGCCTGTGATAGCTCAGGACACAGTTGGCCACGGCTCAGTTAACTGTTGCAGCAGTATCAGCCTGGCGAGGGCAGGGGACTAGATCTAAACACTGGTTGCATGGCCACTAGGGGGATGTTGATAGTGGGAAGCAAATGCAGTCAGCAGATCCAGGTTCTGGTCCAGGCAAACAGTTGGTGGCAAGAATGAATATATCTCAAACATATATAAACATTTCAGCTTAGACCTCTCTTTTCTGAGCTCCATCCCTTCATATTCACCTCTATACTTGGAGTCCCACAGTCACCTCAAACTCAACATCTTCCAGATTTTACTGTGATATACATCTGCCCCAGCCCGTTTCCCTTCTAGTGTCCTCTGTATCAGTAAAACACATCGTGATCTATCCGGTTGTCCCAAGAAACTCAGTGGTGCTGGTAGGGTCATTCTTGGTCTCTTTCCTCTCCAACCTACATTAAAACAAGTCCTGTCAATATTACCTTCTATATGATCTCTCAAATCTTTCCATCCTCACTGATGTCACTGTGGACCACAACACCAACATCTGTCACCAGGGCAACTGCAACCGGCCACCAACTACCTGGTCCTTCTACCTCTATTCTTACCTCCCTTCAATCCATTTTCTTTATGGCATCCAGAGCAAATCAAGCCATGTCATTACCATCTTTCTCTGCCCTTTAGATTAAGATGCAGCAATAGCTTCCATTGCCCTTAGGATAAAGACATTCATTTCATAATTTGCAAGGGCCTGAATGGTCTGCTCTGCTCCCTGCTATATTTTTTTATATAAATTAATTTTTATTGATGTTCAATCTACCAACATACAGAATAACACCAGTGCTCATCTCGTCAAGTGTCCCCCTCAGTGCCCGTCACCTATTCACCCACACCCCCCGCCTCCTCCCCCTCCACTACCCCTAGTTCATTTCCCAGAGTTAGAAGTCTTTATGTTCTGTCTCCCTTTCTGATATTTCCCACACATTTCTTCTCCCTTCCCTTATATTCCCTTTCACTATTATTCATATTCCCCAAATGAATGAGAACATACACTGTTTGTCCTTCTCCAATTGACTTATTGCACTCAGCATAATACCCTCCAGTTCCATCCACATTGAAGCAAATGGTGGGTATTTGTCGTTTCTAATGGCTGAGTAATATTCCATTGTATACATAAACCACATCTTCTTTATCCATTCATCTTTCGATGGGCACCGAGGCTCCTTCCACAGTTTGGCTATTGTGGACATGGCTGCTAGAAACATCAGGGTGCAGGTGTCCCGGCGTTTCATTGCATCTGTATCTTTGGGGTAAATCCCTAGTAGTGCAATTGCTGGGTCGTAGGGCAGGTCTATTTTTAATTCTTTGAGGAACCTCCACACAGTTTCCCAGAGTGGCTGCACCAGTTCACATTCCCACCAACAGTGTAAGAGGGTTCCCTTTTCTCCTCATCCTCTCCAACATTTGTTGTTTCCTGCCTTGTTAATTTTCCCCATTCTCACTGGTGTGAGGTGGTATCTCATTGTGGTTTTGATTTGTATTTCCCTGATGGCAAGTGATGCAGAGCATTTTCTCATGTGCATGTTGGCCATGTCTATGTCTTCCTCTGTGAGATTTCTCTTCATGTCTTTTGCCCATTTCATGATTGGATTGTTTGTTTCTTTGGTGTTGAGTTTAATAAGTTCTTTATAGATTTTGGAAACTATCCCTTTATCTGATATGTTATTTGCAAATATCTTCTCCCATTCTGTAGGTTGTCTTTTAGTTTTGTTGACTGTATCTTTTGCCGTGCAAAAGCTTCTTATCTTGATGAAGTCCCAATAGTTCATTTTTGCTTTTGTTTCTTTTGCTTTCGTGGATGTATCTTGCAAGAAGTTACTGTGGCCGAGTTCAAAAAGGGTGTTGCCTGTGTTCTCCTCTAGGATTTTGATGGAATCTTGTCTCTCATTTAGATCTTTCATCCATTTTGAGTTTATCTTTGTGTATGGTGCAAGAGAGTGGTCTAGTTTCATTCTTCTGCATGTGGATGTCCAATTTTCCCAGCACCATTTATTGAAGAGACTGTCTTTCTTCCAGTGGATCGTCTTTCCTCCTTTATCGAATATTAGTTGACCATAAAGTTCAGGGTCCACTTCTGGGTTCTCTATTCTGTTCCATTGATCTATGTGTCTGTTTTTGTGCCAGGACCACACTGTCTTGATGACCACAGCTTTGTAGTACAACCTGAAATCTGGCATTGTGATGCCCCCAGATATGGTTTTCTTTTTTAAAATTCCCCTGGCTATTCAGGGTCTTTTCTAATTCCACACAAATCTTAAAATAATTTGTTATAAATCTCTGAAGAAAGTCCATGGTATTTAGATAGGGATTGCATTATACGTGTAAATTGCCCTGGGTCACATTGACATTTTCACAATATTAATTCTGCCAATCCATGAGCATGGAATATTTTTCTATCTCTTTGTGTCTTCCTCCATTTCTTTCAGAAGTGTTCTATAGTTTTTAGGGTATAGATCCTTTACCACTTTGGTTAGGTTTATTCCTAGGTATCTTATGCTTTTGGGTGCAATTGTAAATGGGATTGACTCCTTAATTTCTCTTTCTTCAGTCTCATTGTTAGTGTATAGGAATGCCATTGATTTCTGGGCATTGATTTTGTATCCTGCCACGCTACCAAATTGCTGTATGAGTTCTAGCAATGTTGGGGTGGAGGCTTTTGGGTTTTCTATGTAGAGTATCATGTCATCGGCGAAGAGGGAGAGTTTGACTTCTTTGCCAATTTGAATGCCTTTAATGTCTTTTTGTTGTCTGATTGCTGAGGCTAGGACTTCCAATACTATGTTGAATAGCAGTGGTGAGAGTGGACATCCCTGTCTGGTTCCTGATCTTAGGGGAAAGGCTCCCAGTGCTTCCCCATTGAGAATGATATTTGCTGTGGGCTTTTCGTAGATGGCTTTTAAGATGTCAAGGAAAGTTCCCTCTATCCCTACACTCTGAAGAGTTTTGATCAGGAATGGATGCTGTATTTTGTCAAATGCTTTCTCTGCATCTAATGAGAGGATCATATGGTTCTTGGTTTTTCTTTGCTGATATGATGAATCACATTGATTGTTTTACGAATGTTGAACCAGCCTTGTGTCCCGGGGATAAATCCTACTTGGTCATGGTGAATAATTTTCTTAATGTGTTGTTGGATCCAATTGGCTAGTATCTTGTTGAGAATTTTTGCATCCATGTTCATCAGGGATATTGGTCTGTAATTCTCCTTTTTGGTGGGGTCTTTGTCTGGTTTTGGAATTAAGGTGATGCTGGCCTCGTAGAATGAATTTGGAAGTACTCCATCTCTTTCTATCTTTCCAAACAGCTTTAATAGAATACGTATGATTTCTTCTTTAAACGTTTGATAGAATTCCCCTGGGAAGCCATCTGGCCCTGGACTCTTGTGTCTTGGGAGGTTTTTGATGACTTCTTCAATTTCCTCCCTGGTTATTGGCCTGTTCAGATTTTCTATTTCTTCCTGTTCCAGTTTTGGTAGTTTGTGGCTTTCCAGGAATGAATCCATTTCTTCTAGATTGTCTAATTTATTGGCGTAGAGCTGTTCATAATATGTTTTTAAAATCGTTTGTATTTCCTTGGTGTTGGTAGTGATCTCTCCTTTCTCATTCATGATTTTATTAATTTGAGTCTTCTCTCTCTTCTTTTTAATAAGGTTGGCTAATGGTTTATCTATCTTATTAATTCTTTCAAAGAACCAACTCCTGGTTCTATTGATCTGTTCCACAGTTCTTCTGGTCTCAATTTCGTTGATTTCTGCTCGAATTTTAATTAACTCTCTTCTTCTGCTGGGCGTCGGGTCGATTTGCTGCTTCTTCTCTAGCTCCTTTATGTGTAAGGTTAGCTTTTGTATTTGAGTTCTTTCCAGTTTTTGAATGGATGCTTGTATTGCGATGTATTTCCCCCTGAGGACTGCTTTTGCTGCATCCCAAAGATTTTGAGCAGTTGTATCTTCATTCTCATTAGTTTCCATGAATCTTTTTAATTCTTCCTTAATTTCCTGGTTGACCCTTTTATCTTTTAGCAGGATGGTCCTTACCCTCCACGTGTTTGAAGTCCTTCCAAACTTCTTCTTGTGATTGAGTTCTAATTTCAAGGCGTTATGGTCTGAGAATATGCAGGGGACGATCCCAATCTTTTGGTATCGGTTCAGACCCGATTTGTACCCAGTATGTGGTCTATTCTGGAGAAAGTTCCATGTGCACTTGAGAAGAATTTGTATTCAGTTGAGTTTGGATGTAAAGTTCTGTAGATATCTGTGAAATCTATCTGGTCCAGTGTATCATTTAAAGCTCTCGTTTCTTTGGAGATGTTGTGTTTAGAAGACCTATCGAGGGTAGAAAGAGCTAGATTGAGGTCACCCAGTATAAGTGTATAATTATCTAAGTATTTCTTCACTTTGGTTAATAATTCGTTTAAGTATTTGGCAGCTCCCACATTCGGGGCATATATATTGAGGATTGTTAAGTCCTCTTGCTGGATAGATCCTTTAAGTATGATATAGTGTCCCTCTTCGTCTCTCACTACTGTCTTTGGGGTAAATTTTAGTTTATCTGATATAAGGATGGCTACCCCTGCTTTCTTTTGAGAACCATTTGAATGGTAAATGGTTCTCCAACCTTTTATTTTCAGGTTGTAGGTGTCCTTCTGTCTAAAATGAGTCTCTTGTAGACAGCAAATAGATGGGTCCTGCTTTTTTATCCAGTCTGAAACCCTGCGCCTTTTGATGGGGTCATTAAGCCCGTTCACGTTCAGAGTTACTATTGACAGATATGAGTTTAGTGTCATCATGATATCTATTCAGTCCTTGTTTTTGTGGATTGTTCCAGTGAACTTCTTCTTAAAGGGGAATTTTAAGAGTCCCCCTTAAAATTTCTTGCAGAGCTGGTTTGGAGGTCACATATTCTTTCAGTTCCTGCCTGTCTTGGAAGCTCTTTATCTCTCCTTCCATTTTGAATGAGAGCCTTGCTGGATAAAGTATTCTTGGTTGCATGTTCTTCTCATTTAGGACCCTGAATATATCCTGGCAGCCCTTTCTGGCCTGCCACGTCTCTGTGGAGAGGTCTGCTGTGACCCTAATATTCCTCCCCATGAAAGTCAGGGACTCTTGTCTCTTGCTGCTTTAAGGATCTTCTCTTTATCTTTAGAATTTGCAAGCTTCACTATTAGATGTCGAGGTGTTGAACAGTTTTTATTGATTTTAGGGGGGGATCTCTCTATTTCCTGGATCTGAATGCCTGTTTCCCTTCCCAGATTGGGAAAGTTTTCAGCTAGGATTTGTTCAAATACATATTCTGGCCCTCTGTCCCTTTCGGCGCCCTCGGGAACCCCAATTAAACGTAGGTTTTTCTTCCTTAGGCTGTCATTTATTTCCCTTAATCTGTCTTCATGGTCCTTTAATTGTCTGTCTCTTTTTTCCTCAGTTTCCCTCTTTGCCATTAACGTGTCTTCTATGTCACTCACTCGTTCTTCCACCTCGTTAACTCTCGTCGTTAGGACTTCTAGTTTGGATTGCATCTCATTCAATTGATTTTTAATTTCTGCCTGATTGAATCTAAATTCTGCAGTCATGAAGTCTCGTGAGTCCTTAATGCTTTTTTCTAGAGCCACCAGTAGCTGGATAATAGTGCTTCTGAATTGGCTTTCTGACATTGAATTGTAATCCAGATTTTGTAACTCTGTGGGAGAGAGGGCTGTTTCTGATTCTTTCTTTTGAGGTGAGGTTTTCCTTCTAGTCATTTTGCTCCGTGCAGAGTGGCCAAAAACAAGTTGTATTGGGAAAAGGAGAGAAAGAGAGAGAAGGAAAGGAAAGAGAAAGAGAAAAAAGAAAAAGAAAAGAAAAAGGAAAAAAATAGAAGAAAAAGAGAAAGAAAAAGAAAGAAAGGTGAAAAAAAAAGGGGTGTGGGGGAAGCAATCAGAAATGAAAAGGAAAAGAAAAAAGAAAAAAAAAACAAAAAACACGGGGGAGTATCTTCTGAATCTGTAGACTTTAAGTCCCTTGACTTCCCCTAGAACTGGTCGGTCTAGCTGGTCTTCTGGGGGAGGGGCCTGCTGTGCTGATTTTCAGGTGTTAGCACTTGGGGGAGCTGCTCTGCCCCTGCCTGCTGCAGGGCTCAGTGGGGGTTGTTTACCCTGTGAGGCCCCAGGAGGAACAGCCACAGTGGCTATGGCAGCTCTGGAAGCCTGGATTCAGCCTCCGCAGGAACTCGGGGACTCTCCGTCTTTAGGGCCTGGAGGCTCCCGGGTGGGGCCGCTGATCTGCTCAGCTTGGGGCAGGATCGTCCTTGCTGTCTTGGGCCCTCCTGGCCTCTGCCTGTCCCGGGGGAGGCCGGATCCTGGGCTGTGTCCCGGCGCCCTGTGCTCTGGGGCCTGCGCTGTTGGATTTGCGCTCCCGCCCCGCAGCTCCCTCCCTGGAGCCGCTCCCGAGTCCCTCCGAGTTTCTCCGGGCCCCGCCGTGTGCTCTGCAGCCCTTAGGGAGCTCGGTGCACTCTCCCCAGGGCGCAGGTGTCTGTTAGTGTCCCCTGGGAGCCCGAGGACATCCCCGCCCTCCTGGGTCCTGCTCCAACTCCCTGCGGGCACCTTTCCGCCCGGGAAGGTTGGTGCAGCTCCTGCTTCTCCGGGACGGGGCTCTCCTGTCCTGGGGACACTCGCCCCGGCCTCAGCCCGGCTCCTCGCGGGGCCCCTCCCCCTCGGAGGCCTTTTGTTCCTTTATTTTTTTTCCCAGTCTTCCTACCTTGATAGAAGCGTGAACTCTTCTCACTGTAGCATTCCAGCTGGTCTCTTTTTAAATCTCAGGCTGAATTCGTAGATTTTCAGGATGATTTGAAGGTTATCTAGGTAATTTGTTGGGGACAGGTGATTTGGGGACCCTACTCTTCCGCCATCTTGCCCCTCCTCCCCTGCTATATTTTTTAGCCATGCTTCATAGCACTTTATGCCCCACTCAGGGTTGGTACAAAGTTTCCTGCTCTGCTTTCAATAAATGAGACTGGAGCTCTGGCTTAATTAGGTTTTTAATTAAGAAGTCTATGAAATGCAACATAAGAGGAGCTGCAAGTCAACACAGAAACTTGTCATCTTAAGATGATTGATTGATGGAGATAATGGGTGGGGAATGGTGCTGATTCATGCTGGGTTGACTGCTTTATTAACTTATTTGTCAGGAGAATAATAATTGCTAGAAGCCAAGTAACAATACTCCTTACAATCTGACATTCAGATTGGCTCTTGCCTTTTTTTTTTTCAAAGCATATGCACAATTAAGTTTTGTTCTCACTACATACGGGTGAGGTAAGTAGACCAGATATTTGTATTTCTTGCTTACAGATAGAGCAACTGAAACCCAGAGTAGTAAGATGAATGTCACATAGCAAGTGAGGGGCTCATTTCAGTCAAAAAAGCACTTAGAAATAATAATATCAATAACATATCACTTACAAAGCTCTCACTATGGTAGATTCATCTAAGTACTTCCATTTATTATCTTATTTAATCCTCTCAACAACTCTGTGAAGTAGGGAATATAATTATATTTATTTGAGAGGTTAGGAAACTGAAGCTAGGGATGCCACTCTGGTGGTCAATGGAACTTTGACTTCAACATGTCTTGAATCCATCCGGTTTTCAAGTCACTTCTGGTCACCTATTGCTTTTGTTCTGCTAGGGCCCTATGTGACATAAAGCACAGAGGGGACACCACAGGCAAATGCATGTCTTTCACTAATTGCTGGGGTTTTGGTCCCCAAATTTCCTGTACTTTATGACTCTAGGAAGGCTGGCCTGAACCATTGATGAGCTTTGAGAACTCTTCTATCGCTTGATTATGAGACTAGAGATAGAGTACTCTGGGACTCTTTTACCTTTTAACCATTCACTTGGTCTTGTCCATTTAACCTTTTGGTTCCTATCATTCCAGAATGGGGGAAGGGGAGAGGGAGAAAGCGAGAGCGAGAGAGCGAGAGAGCAAGAGAGAGAGAGAGGGAGATTTTGAGATTCTCCTGAAGATTGAGAGCAGAGAAAATGTAAGCCACTTATGCATTTCTTCCTTTCTCTTGGACCCCACCCTCTTTCTCTTGGTTTTCCAGAGGCCTCTGGCAGGAGTGTCTAGGCTCAGTCTTTCCATACTAACTACATGAGACTTAAAAGAAAAGGTGAATATTAATCCCCTTCACTCTTCTCATAGGACATCTTTGCACTTGGGAATTCTACTAAAGTAGATTTTTGTGGTGCTGAGCTGAGAACACCTTGATATACTGAGAGATTCTTCTCCTTGGTAGGGAAGTTAAAGTGTTTGACTAACAGCACTGGGCGTGCCAGATAGCAGGTAGCAACGGATCGGTTACTGACTAAGTTGCAAATCAGAGGCAGAAGCCTTAGTCCTCGGGTGGGTCTGACATCAGCAAAACAGGACTTCCTTCATACATGATTGAGATATTAGATTCCAAGGATCAGGCATTGAGACTAGGACAAAAACTGATTCCTCTGTGCAACTTATAGCTAGTGCCTAGGCTACTGATGTGAGATGCTCTTTAATTATATCCTTCTTGCTCCTAGTCAAGATTTGTCATTTAAATAAGAGTAGGACTGAGCCTCCAGGTATGAACTAGAGAGGCCACAAAGCAGGTAGGGCCTACATGATGTCAGGATAAACTTTAGCTAGAGCCTTCTCACCATCTCCATCTCTTTTAAATAGAAGTTTTCAGTTGTCTCACATCCTCATGGACCTACCAGAACTTTGCCTCTTACGAATCTCCCATGACATTGGCTCTCAAAGTGGTTCCAGGACCTTCAGTATTGGCATTACTTGAGAACTGGTTAGAAATGCAAATTCTTGGGTGCTACCCAAGACCTAGTGAATCAGACTCTGGGGTATGGGCCCAGCAACCTGTGCTGTGTGACACATCACCCAGGGGATTCTGAGGGCCATTAAAGTTTGAGAACTACTGCTCTATGTTGCTCTGTGGGTCCAGGCCATGGGTTCACACTATCATCAGTTCATTTGTCCCAGAATCCTTATGTGCTATAAGTTCTGACTGTTAGTGACTGCATAGGTCTTGTCTGTTCTAGTCCCCTGTCTGGTGATCTTGGCTCTGCATATGTCCAGAGTGGCAAATAATACTCAGACTTTCTTTTCTGATACTAGTACAACCCATTTAGCATGCAGAGGTGAATTCAAATAATCTATGCCTACATAAAATCAAACCATGGGATGCCTGGGTTGCTCAGCGGTTGAGTGTCTGCCTTTGGCTCAGGTGGTGATCCTGGAGTCCCGGGATTGAGTCCCACATTGGGCTCCCTGCATGGAGCCTGCTTCTCCCTCCACCTATGTCTCTGCTTATCTCTCTCTCTGTGTCTCTCATGAATGAATAAATAAAATCTTAAAAAAAATAAAACCAAATCATCAGTGTAGCATAGTGCTTCAAGGCCCTAGCTTTGGGCACAGACATATCTGAGTTAATATTCAGTCTCTACCTCTTAACTAGTTCTGTATCTTGGACTCTGTAAGTACATCCACTTTCTGTTTTTGTATTTTGCTTTGATATGTGTATATAAAAGCTGGCAAATAAATAATGAGCATCTACCAGGAGACTCTCAACTTAATGCTAGGGACTGTGGAAATACAAATGAAGAAGAAATGCTCCTTTCCACTTGGAAACCTACAGTCTGGCTGGACAGATGATATTAACAGCATGAAACATTACAGAAAAATATAAGAGAGTATTAAGTGCTAAATGGTGTAGTGGAGATGACAGGTGCTGCAAGAATCCAGACAAGGGGGAGGAGAGGGAAACTAGAGAGAGGAAAGGCTTTTTAGAAGTGTTGTTTGGAGCTGTGCTTTTAAGGATGGGGAAGATGTGGCTGGGTAGAGTGAAGGATAAATGAGAGGTGTTTATCACATTGTAAAATGACTCACTAAGGATTCTTTTAAGTAGTTGACACCCTAAGGACTTTTAATATTGGCCTCAATTTACAAAGTTCTGTTTACACTCAGATATTTTGACTCACACTGGACCGGGAGAGAAAGATCTGGGGTCTTGCTTCATCCGTCCACTAAGTAGTTGTGTCCATTTGTTCAAATGCCTTTTTATTTTCAGGGTCATCTGTCTGTGTTTCCTGTCAAGGACATCCAGCAGAATTGAAATTAAGCTCAAGTAGTGTGGCACCAGAACCTGCACTCTTAACCAATGAACTATACAGTGTTGCTTATCATACTCCTGCTAAATATAGTGGTGGTTTTGTAACGTAAGGAAAGCAAGTTAACTTTCAGCCAGTAAAGCTTAATTTTTTAAAAGATTTTATTTATTTATTCGTGAGAGACACACACAGAGAGGCAGAGATATAGGCAGAAGGAGAAGCAGGCTCTCCACAGGGAGCCCAGTACAGGACTCAGTCCCAGGACCCCGGGATCACGACCTGAGCCAAAGGCAGATCTCAACCATTGAGCCACCCAGGTGCCCAAAGCTTAAATTTGAACCCTGGCTCTTCCACTTACCAGATGTGAGATTTTGGATAAGTTAATCTCTTTGAGCCTCAGTTTCTCTGTCTGCATAATGAGAAAAAATAATCCCTACTTCCCAGGTTTACTCTGAGCATTAAGTGAGATAATCAATGTAAAGTTCCTAGTACTGTGCTGCTGTTCCTAGTACTGCTGTTCCTATTACTGGCTTGCCTTCCAGAAATGCTCAGTTCCGAAATAATCCACAAGATGTCTCCCTCTCAATAGAAAGTTCTGTACCCCTGGCATGTGTATAAATATGTATATCAGAGGATCTGAGTTCTTGAAAAATGACTTTCACGTCCATGCCTGCTTGTGCAAAAACATATATTGAACCATGTGCCCAGGAGGAAATCATAGTTGGCTTTGCAACCGATGTGCATGTGGCTCTCGAGGCAGTTCTAAGGCGAGCCATTCGCTTTCCAGGCTGTGTGTGGGAGGTGACTATATCCCCACAGTGCAGCCCAAGCATGATGCAGTGGAAGGAGTGTGAGGATCTGTAATTATGTTCCTTTCTCAGGTCCTGAGGAAAGTATATGGCTCTCGAGGAGTGCATGTGTTTGAACTCATGTACAGAGCAGGGGCATGGAGAGGTTGAGGACATAGCCTTCCCCTCCGAAAATTTTGTGTCAGATATGGAAACATCCTTTCACTTACCGCTATTCTGTAGATTTTATTTTTGGTAGGTCCTTGTGGTGACAAAAGTTCAGAAAGCTATTCTGCTGCTTGTATGGAACAGATAATACTAGACCTAAAATAATTACATCTATTCAGGACGATGGAACAATAAGAAATCTAAGTGTGGAGGCTGCCTTTGCAGCAGGAGCAATATAGATGTAGATTCATTTATTTTTTTACCCACTTGAAAAATCGTTTCCTCCTGGTCAACACAGGAAGAAAGAAAACAGAACAGCTGTTTTTAATTCTTTCTTCCCTTCGATTCAGCTCATTTGCATACTGAGTAAAAGGCCTATAGCCTGGCAAATATTTTGCCCATTAGTCTATTGTACATGGGCTTGCATCTCCTAAGGATAATTTCCTTTGTTGTTTCTGAATGAAGGAGAGCAGTATCTTGGTTGCTGTTGCTGCATTGCACCATTTTGTTCCGGGAAGAGAAAATGGCCTTTTTTGTTGCAAACTTCAGTATTCTGGATATTTTAGGCAAAGCTTGTGCCCTTCTTTGGAGCACAGCAGGATTAAATTGGGAATGCTGAAAGATCTCTCTGCCCCAGAGAAACTTAGATATTTGGAGTCCCAAGAAAGATCTTCAGCATCCTCTAAGCAGTTCTCTCTTCCTAGGCACACAGTGCCCCTGTATTACCTCCACCCTGTCACAGTTATTTTAGCTAGACTAGTCCTTTCTGGAACATACTCCGAGACCCAGGTTTTTTTTCAGATTTCTTCCCTTTGCCCGAGTTTCTGTTCCTCAGAGTCTTTCCCTCTATTTCCCAAGGTTGTCCTTGGCTTCGTGCTTTTCAAATCGTGCTTTTCAAACCATCTACACCTACGTACATGGCGGTGTGGCAGTAGGTATGTGTAGCCTACTCCTGGATTGTCACTTTTTCTTGGTGGCAACTAGTTTGAATATATTCTAGAGTAGAATGCAAAATTCCCTCAACTCTTTAAGATAAAATAATAACTAAAGCCCATCAAGTGCTTACTGTGTAGCAAGCTCTGTTCTGAGTGCTAGGAAGTAAGTGACTGTTTCACCTAGTTTTATGGATCAGAAAACTGGGGCAAGGGGAGGTTAAATGACTTGTTCAATGTCAAATAGCTGGGCACATTGTAATCTGGTTGAGAGTTCCTGCCCTTACCTACAGTACTGTATTTCCTATCAAGGAGAGTTTTCTTTGCTATTAGGATCAAGTGTAGCTCTTCTGTTTATTGGATTCAAAGTTTAACCTGGACTTTGAGTGAGGTAATCATCACTTAAAGGAATGCTTCTGATATTGGGGGTGAGTGGCAGGTCAGTGGAGGAGATTGATTGAGATAAAGGTATCTCTTTATGTCCTTGCATTAGATAGGGCCAGAAGTCAGTCGACATTTCTGTCTCTTCATAAGATCAGGGATATAAATGGGTACAACATCTATGAGTTTTAGTCTACACTAAGGGCAATGTTAGGGACTGAACTGTGCCCACCCTCCAATTCATATGTTGAAGTCGTAACCCTCAGTGTCTCTGTATTTGGAGATGAAGCCTATGAGGAAGCAGTTAAGGTAAATGGGATCATAATGGTGGGACCCTGATTTTATACGATTAGTATCCTTATAAGAAGAGACACTAGATGCAATGAAACGCCAGGACACCTGCACCCCGACGTTTATAGCAGCCATGGCCACAATAGCCAAACTGTGGAAGGAGCCTCGGTGTCCATCGAAAGATGAGTGGATAAAGATGTGGTTTATGTATACAATGGAATATTACTCAGCCATTAGAAATGACAAATACCCACCATTTGCTTCAACGTGGATGGAACTGGAGGGTATTATGCTGAGTGAAGTAAGTCAATCGGAGAAGGACAAACATTATATGTTCTCATTCATTTGGGGAATATAAATAATAGTGAAAGGGAATATAAGGGAAGGGAGAAGAAATGTGTGGGAAATATCAGAAAGGGAGACAGAACATAAAGACTCCTAACTCTGAGAAACGAACTAGGGGTGGTAGAAGGGGAGGAGGGCAGGGGGTGGGAGTGAATGGGTGACGGGCACTGGGGGTTATTCTGTATGTTGGTAAATTGAACACCAATAAGAAATAAATTAAAAAAAAAGAAGAGACACTAGAGAGTGCTCTTGCACTCTTGTGCTTGCTTGCCAATGCTCTTTCTCTCCATCTCCCTTCTCTCTCCCTCTTTCCCTTCTTTCCTTTCATGAGTGAGCACATAGAGAGATGGAGGTTAGTCTACAAGCCAAGAGAAGAGGTCTCAGAGTAAAACCTACCTTTCTGGCACCTTGACCTTGGAGTTTCCAGTTTCCAGAACCGGGAGAAATGAATGCCTGTGTTTTAAGCTACCTAGTCTATGATATTTGCTTATAGTAGCCCTAGTAAATGGATACAGGCATGATATATCCTGTTCCTTTATTTCTATAAATTAAATGTAATCTTTGGGTCCCCAACATGTTGTATGGGCAGGAAATTAAATCTTGATTATTTGGGGGGTTTTCTACACTCCTCCATTTGATCACTAAAGACTCCAGGCCTTTTCTTGTGCCAGAAAATCAGGCAAGGGCTGGGTTCATATTTCCTAGTGGTTTCAGCTTTACTGTTGCTCCTTGGGCTCCAAGAGATTGCCCTCAACAGGTTTCTGTTGGCTGTCTTTGAGCACTGTTGCTCTGAGTGGACCCCAGGATACTGCTCACTGAGGTCTTCCTTTTTGACTGCTGACACATCTGGGCCACTGTGCATATCAGTGCACTGGATTTGTTCCTCCCTTCTGACTTCTCCCAGTGTCAGTGGGAGGGACTACAATCTCTGTTTCAGGCTCACAGGGTTCCCTCTTCCGATTTCAAAGCCCTTCTCTCCATGCAGTGATACAGCAGAATCCTCTTTATTAATCCTTCATACCAGGGGTTGCAGAGCTTTTTCTGTGAAGGTCCAGATATTTTAGGCTTGTGGGTTATATGGTCTCTGTTGCAATTACTTTAACCTGAGCTAGAAAGCATCATACACAATATGTAAATGACTGGACATACTGTGGTCCAATAAAATTTCATTTACAGACACTGAGGTTTCCATTTAACATAATTTTCATGTGTCACAAAATATTCTTCTTTTGATTTTTCCCTCAACCATTTTTAAAAAAATCTAAAAATCATTCTTAGCTCGCAGGCTGTACAGTGGCTGACAGTGGGCCAGACTTGGTTTGTGGGCTCTAGGTTGCTGCTCTCTGGTTTAGACTTTTGCTACTCAGAATGTGGGTACATGAACCAGCAGCGTGTGTCATCTGCAAGCTTGTTAGAAATGCAGAACCTCAGGCATCACCACAGACTTACCCAATGGGAACTGGAATTTTAATAAGATCCCCAGGTGATGCACATTAAAGTTTGAGAAGTACCAATTTAGAAATCCAGTGCTGGCTTCTCTTTTCTGGATGCTGGGGAGGGGAAAGTAGATGCTAACATTAGTTATCTTTTTTTTTCTTCCAAATACCATCCATTGCTATCTCAACGTTGACCTTTCTACTTGTTTTCTATTGTTGTACTTTCCTGAATGTGGCAGCACTTAATAATGTGAGTTACAGCCAGCTTTCCATTAGTCATGCTAATCCACAGATCATTAGTACTTGACCTCAAATGAATCATTTGATGATTGTGGCAGATCTACTTTCCAACTTATGGTTTACTTATTTCAGAATTACAATTCCCACTTGCAGAGTTGAGCACCAAGTGAGTGTTAAGGAGGAGATAGCCTCGGGACATTCTCAGAAACAGGTTCGAAAATAGCCTGGAATTAAAATTTTGTTATATGACAAAACAATTCCCTCAGCATATGCAAATTCGGTAATACAATGCATGGACCATTACTATGGAAAATATCAACAAAAGTGGCAGAATTTTTTTTTTAGAACTGAATGTGGTTTTAGATACCGTATTAGTTATTGTTTTGTAAGCTTTTTTGTTTTTAAAAAAGAGATTTATTTATTTATTTGAGAGAGAGAGCTCTGGCACGTGCATGCATACATGTGCGTCAGTAGGGGGAGGGGCAGAGGGAGAGATCTCAAGCGGATTCCTACGTGGGGCTTCATCTCACAACCTATGAGATCATGACCTGAGCCAAAACCAGGAGTCAGACGGTCAACCGGCTGAGCCACCCAGGTGCCCCTGTAGGCTTTTTCTTAAGTGTATTTTTTCCTAGACTAATATTAAAATGACTTTGTATTCCATGGGCACACATCTTTGGATGTAGGAAGCTTAGAGGCAGGGGTAGAGGGTGCGGGGGAAAGTCTCCCTGAGGTTAAAATTGTCCTTTAGATAATTCATGAAATGATGTGCAACAGCCTTTTTAGGTGAGGGTGTATCCGTAATTAAGACATGCTGTATCTTGCCTTGGGCTCTTTATGATCATACTCTTTCCCAGATTTCCTTGGTGAATTGTAGACCAAGCCTCTCATCACTAATAATCAGTGATTCTTGCTCAGGATTCTGAGGAGCCCAGTTCTGGGGAAGCGGGAGACAGACTGCTTTTCCTTTTTTTCCAAATCTTGTGATCATTAAAGTTTGATTTCCATTAATGCATGAACGTCACCACCCAGATGAGAATGCAACTCTTCCGTGTGTGTTTTGATTTCCTTGTCAGAGGCCAGGCAAGGAAGGAGAGCTTGAACAGCAGTGCTGCTCCTGCACTCTGTTATTTCTGCTTCCATTGTTTGTCACATCTGTCAGTTTCAGGAACATTCATATCTATGGAGCCATTATTTTTAGTACTTTAATTACATTGGATGTCTTAGGACATAATTAATGTATCATGTTGGTCACATTGTTGGGTTGCAAAGATGGTAGGTAGCCCTGCAAGGGAATTGGACTTAGAGAGTGGGTTTCCAAAGTGCTTGAGCATGTGGCAGATTAAGCAGGTAAATTCCCTTGGCTCTTAGTCTCTGGAGGGTCAGCCTTTGAAGCAAAACCCTGATGCTTGTTTGGGTCTTCAAAAATCCATTAAGGCTTTCTTACTGTCTTCTGCTCCTCCGTCTTTTTAGTCCACACACCACCTAGCTTGACTCTCACTTGATCTTTCTCACCAAGGACTTTCTTGCTAATCTCTTTCCTGATAGGTTGGAATAACAGTGCTAAGTAACATTTATTGTTTACTCTGTGCCAGGCACTGTGTAAACACTATTGCATTTAGTCCTTTCACAGCAGACCTACAAGGTAGGCATTCTTATTATCCCCAATTCACAGATGGGGAAACTGATGAATAGCGAGTGACTCGCTCAAGGCCACATGACTAGTATGTTCTGGAGCTGTGATTTTGGCCTGGTGAATGTGCTCTTAACTACTGTGTTATACTCTACTCAAATCATAACAATAGCTAATGAGTACTGAGTGCATACCTTTTGGCCAACCATGGTGCTAAGCTCTTCATATGTATTAACTCACTTACTAATCCTCTTAGCAATGTTGTAAAGTAGGTTTTATTATTATTCCTGATTTCCAGAAGAAGAAACTAGGGCACAGAGATTTTAATTAACTTACCAAGTCACACCATTAAACAGTCATAGACAGAAGCAGTATTTGGACACAAAGCAAATTTGATTCCAGAGTCTATATTTTTTTCTCCCAGGAAGGAGGCAAAATGGTGTCACCTGGTCTGGGCCCAATAAAAGAAAGGATGGACTGACCCTCTTACAGCCCAAGGCCAGCAGAACCCTGTTGACTCCAGAGTCTATATTCTTGTCCATTCTCCTATCCTGCCTTCCAGATTTCTGCTCAGGCAAGGCAGAGGATGTCAAACGGTGAAGTATGTTCATTTGGGGAGACAAAGATAGGGAAATGGGAGCCACTATTCACTTTCTGGTGATTGTTACTGTATGAAAAGCTAAGAACAATGTCATCCAAGCTACCAGTTTGTAAAAGAGAAGCCCTCGATCTGGATCTTTATATAAAATTTCCTTATTTTCGATAGTGGCAACAACTGCCAATTTTTACAAAGCACTTTGCTAACTTACCAAAAAAATCAGTTGTTAGGAAGCATAAAATTATAGATAAAGATGTTTAATTCATACTTACAAAATATTTACTCAATGCTTCTTAGGACCTCTGCTAATTCTAGATACTGTTGTTCAGTGTAAGCCTATGGAATCCCCATTTTCGTTGTTGATTTTCAGTGTTGTTAATAAGAAATGGACTGTCTCCCTGATTTCACTGGTAGTAAATCAGTTTAAATGATGGCTGGTGTATATTTTATTTTATTTTATTTTTAATTTTTATTTATTTATGATAGTCACAGAGAGATAGAGAGAGAGAGGCAGAGACACAGGCAGAGGGAGAAGCAGGCTCCATGCACCGGGAGCCTGATGTGGGATTCGATCCCGGGTCTCCAGGATCGCGCCCTGGGCCAAAGGCAAGCGCCAAACCGCTGCGCCACCCAGGGATCCCTGGTGTATATTTTAGAGTTTAATTCCTCAGTGAAGTTACAAGCTATTAGAAGAAAAATGTAGACTTTAACTCTTTAATATGCCAAGGATGCATGTTAAATTATTTTTTCCAAATGTGAGTAAGTTATATACAAAAATACTTATTTGTGTAAACTTTGTGAAGAACAAAACACACATATATGCTCACACTCATATATACACACACTTGTATACAACACATCTGTGAACCACATCTGACCCACGGGCTGCTGGCTTCCCACCTCTATTCTGGGGGACATGTCTTTTTCCTTTTTTTCCTCCCTGCAGTTCCTAGCCCATTACCATTTTTTTAGCAGGTATTGACTGAAGACATATTTTTTCATTTACATTTTTTAAAATTTAAATTCAATTTGCCAACATATAGTATAACACCCAGTCCTCATCCCATCAAGTGCCCTCCTCAGTGCCTGTCACCCAGTTACCCCATCTTCCCACCCACCTCCCCTTCCTCTCCCCTTTGTTTCCCAGAGTTAGGAGTCTCTCATGGTTTGTTTCCTTTCTAATTTTTCCCACTCAGTTCCCCTCCTTTCCCTTATAACCCCTTTCACTATTTCTTATGTTCCATATATGAGTGAAACCATATGATTGTCCTTCTCCGATTTACTTATTTCACTCAGCATAATACCCCCCAGTTCCATCCACGTTGAAGCAAATATTGACTTCATGTGCTCTTGTTCTGACCCAGACATGTCTCAAACCTGATGCCCTCTCTCAGGCCACCTCTGTCAGTTTTCATTAAGAGACTTTCCTGCTATTTTTGCAAGCTGGCATCCAATTACTTCTTCAGAGGGTATTTCCAAATCAATTAGGAGGGGCTTTCAACCTATCCTAAGTGAGAAGCTGTTTCCATATAACATTTCTCAAAAAAAAAATGCAAGTGCGAGAGGAAGAATGAGCTTCAGGGGTTTTCAATCCCGGCTGTACATTAAAACCACCTAAATTTTTTTAAAAATTCTGATTCGAGAGCTCCAGCCTCAGAAATTCTGATTTAAATGGTCTGTGGTGGGACCCTGGGCATCAGTACTTTTTTTTAAAAAAGCTCCCCAGGCATTCTAATCTGCAGCCAGGGTTGAAAACAAGCCCAAATGATTAATATGTGTTTGTCAGAAGGTCCCAAGTGTCCACTTTGGACCTTGATCAGCTGCTTTTTCCTTCACTAAAATCAGACACTTGTAAGCTAAAGAGTCAGACTAGGGTAATCATATCTTTATGCATTGTTTTCTTGTGAACCAGACTATTGTTTTCTAGTTTTTATGTAGTGACTGGGCAAATAGGCAAGAACATGGACTAAAAGGTGTGTATTGATATTGAAGAAGGAGTGGCAGGTGGCTTCTGAACTGGCTTCCAGTGATTTCTCAGCTCTTGGTATTCACATGTCATGTAATTCTCTCCCCTTTTACATGGTCTGGACCTAGTGACTTCTTTCTAACAAATGTAATTTAACAAAAAGTGATGAGATGTCACTTTCATGATTAGGTTACAAAAATTATGACTTCTGTCTTGCTAGCTCTCTTTATCTCTGGCTCTCTACACCTGCTTGATCTGATGAAACAAGGTGCTATGTTGTTAACTGACCTGGGAGAGATCTACCTGGCAAGAAAGTGAGGGCAGCTGCTGACCAACAGCCAGTGAGGAACTGAGGTCTTCTGTTCAACAGCTTGTGAGATACTAATTGTGCCAGACACATGAACTTGGCCTTGATCCAGATCTTGATTGCAGCCTTTGAAGAGATTTTGAGCCCCAGGATCCATCTAAGTTATGTCTGGGTTTTTGACTCACAGAAACAGTGGGGTAATAAATGTGTGTTGTTTTAAGCCACTATGTTTGGTGGTAATTTGTTACATAGCAATAGATAACATACAGAGGGGTGATACTGGATTCTGTTTATAGTAGAAGACAGGAGAAGTGTTTCCCCAACTTTAGCAAGCATTGAATTTCCTTGGGAAGCTTGATGAGATGCAGATTCCTGGGCTCCACATTCAGAGGCTTTAGATTGGGTAGGTCTGAGGTGGGACTCAGGAATATGCATCTTATTCATACATCCCAGGCATTTCTAAGGCAGGTGTTCTTCAGGATTGCATTTCTGGAACTGTCAGCTAGGAGGTAGAATCAGCCTTTGGAGAAGCAGAGAGTGGTTGAGGACCAATGATTGTTGAGTTGTGCAGGCTCAGGGGGGCAGGATTTACAGAAGGCTTTTGGATTAATCAGGTGACATGTTGGAAGGCATACCAAACTTTGACCTAGAAGAAGTCTTGGAGGTCAGAAGAGTAGCCTGGTGGCAGTGTGCTGGATGGGTTGAAAGGGAGAGATAGAGTCAGGGGCCAGGGTAGCAAGAGGTGATAAAAGCCTATTCTAGAATGTTGGAATTGGAGACAGGAAGGAAAGGCAGGAGAGGCATTTTAAAGGAAGTTTTGGAAGGATTTGATGACTGTATAGACAGGATCTGAATAAGAGAGAGATTTCAAGCCTAAGTGATTGGAAAATACGTAGTGACTTTGGGAGAGCTGAGAATTTGGGAGGGAAGTTGGTTTAGGGGATATATGTCTCCTAGAACAAATTTAGTGCTCAGTTACTTTTGGCTAATAATACTTTCTGGTCTGGGAAGCTGAGTTGATTAGCAAAAGGTACAAATGGAGGCAAAGTTCTAATGGAGGCCTGTGGTCCTCAGTGTGTGGTCTTGCACCAGGAACATCAGTGTCACCTGGGAGCTTGTTAGCTATGTTAATACTGCAAAGGTTTATAGCCTGGCGGAACGTACAGATCTATATGCCCAGAGGCCTTGGATAGACCATCGGAGATTGGAAGGAAGCATAAGTAGGGGTACAGGTGACCCCTTCTGACTGATGGAGTAAATGTTGTCACCTGTTGCTGATGGGAGACTGGCCTAGATACAGTCCTGCTCTCCTTTGCTCTGAGCCCCGCCTATTCAGATAGAATGAATTGTTTTCTTATTCTCCTACTCTGCATCTTTCCCTCTTGGCCCTGTCCTTACAAAGCTGACCTCATGAATGAAGGGTCGCTGAGAGTGAGAAAGGATCCATGCCAGTATTCCTGGCAGACGTGTTATGGTCAGAGAAAATCTGGTTCATGCCGCATCAAAAGAGAAAACAAAGACAAAAGCTGCTTCTGCCAGACATTTCAGTGGGTGAGGACTGATGCGCTGCTTTGTGCAAGTCACCAACACAATCCCATTGTGTGAGCCTTAAGGGGACTGCTGCCTCAGATGCTGCACCCCTTCCACCACAGGAATTCCGACTGAGGTGGGTGCCTGGGTGGCTCAGTTAGTTAAGCCTCTGCCTTCTGCTCAGGTCATGATCTCAGAGCCCTGGAATCGAGGCCCATGTGATCGGGCTCCCTGCTCAGGGGGAGTCTGCCTCTCCCTCTGTACCCACCCCCACTCGTGCTCATGCTCTCCCTTCCCCAAAATAAATAAATAAAATCTTTAAAAAAAGGAATTCTGATTTCTTTTTTTTGAGGAGCCTTCACACTGCCTCGTGTGGGCCAAAATGTGGTCATCCCAGGATCAAAGACTACGATTGAATGGAATATTCTGGACCTCAACCTACAATGAACTGATCACCCTCCTCTAAGAGACTTTTCAGAACGAATCTCACTGTGCCTTAACTCCCAAGCCTCTCTGGCTACTGCTCACCATCCATGCTGCCGTATTTATTGTCCAATCAGATGTAAGCCACTTCCTCTACTTCTTCCTAAGGCCTTACTGTGCCCTCTAGAAATGGCTGTCTGTGAAGGCCAAAGTTCTTATATCCTTAATGTTTTTATCAGGACATGTCCTCTGCCTCCTGCTGTAAGTGGAATCTTGACTGCCTTTTAACCATGTTCCCATACCCAGATCCCTTTATTTTTTTCCCCCAGATCCCTTTAGTATCATTGCTCCGTCTCCCTCCTCCAAAAGCTCCACTCCTCTACCCTCCTTGTTACTGTCACCTACTAGTCTCCTGATTATTTTTCCTCATTTCTTGCAGATCTAGTTCATGGCTTACTTTCTTCCTTTCCATTCCTTTCATCATTGTTTTTTTTTAAAGATTTTATTTATTTATACATGAGAGACACACAGAGAGAGGCAGAGACATAGGCAGAGGGAGAAGCAAGCTCCCTCCGGGGAGCCTGATATGGGACTCGATCCCAAGACCCCAGGATCATGACCTGAGGCAAAGGCAGACTCTCAACCACTGAGCCATCCAGGTGCCCCTACTCTCATCACTCTTGAGGACTTCAGCATCTTTATGTCAAGGATGGCAGAGCTTTATGTGCCCGTAAAGAAGAAGGCCCATGTTTTAAAAAATTCTAAGTTATTGGAAATTTAGAGATGAGTTATCTGATGGTGTAGGCTTTGAGAGTAGCAGGAGACAAGAGTAGACCAGCTGTGGTCTACTGTGGTCCTTGAACTTGGGTACAGGGCAGGGAGGGATGAGGGTGTCTCACAGTGGCTGGAATCTGTCCCTGATTCCCCTACTTCCTAGCAGCTGGAGGAATGTAACAGGAAATTCTCCTTCAGGGGTGAAGGAGGCAGCTGTACCTCTAGGTTTTGTTGTTTCCACCCTGACTTGGGCGGTTATTCTTGGTGACTTCAACATTCATGCAGATGACCCATCTCATCATGGCTTTTCATTTCCTTGATCCCTTTACTTCAGTGATTTTTTTTCCCCTCTACCGACTTCAACTACCCACTTGCTCTGTCACAAACTAGCCCTTTTCAACACCAGTAAGTGCATTATTTAGTAAATCTCGACCTCCATTGCTGTAGTTCTTCAGTCATATCAGGTTGACATCTAATCCATTGTTTTTCACTACAGTTTCCCCCTGCATCAGCCCATAATTTTCTGTTTGCCTCCTACCCCAGCTTAGAACCCATCTACAGTATTAACGTACAATACTTTCCCCTTCCCTTTCTTTCTTTTTTTAAAGATTTTATTTATTTATTCATAAGAGACACACAGAAAGTGGCAGAGATATAGGCAGATATAGGCAGAGGGAAAAGCAATCTCCCTGTGGGAAGCCTGATGTTAGATCCCAGGACCCCAGGATCATGACCTGAGCCAAAGCAGACGCTCAACCACTGAGCCACCCAGGTGTCCCGGTGATGTCAATTTCTAAGAAATTTCTGTATGCCAAACATGAGGTGCGCAAAACCTTGGAGGTCAGGCTATTGTCAAGATATGGTTATGTTTTTTAAAGATTGTATTTATTTATTCATGAGAGACACAGAAAGAGAGGCAGAGACAGGCAGAGGGAGAAGCAGGCTCCTGAAGGGAGCCTGATGTGGGACTTGATCCCAGGACCCTCGGATCACAACCTGAGCTGAAGGCAGATGCTCAACCACTGAGCCACCCAGGTGCCCCGCCCCCTTCTATCTTTCATACCCACTGAGCTGTCATACCCTGACTCCTAAGTAGCCCATCATTCTTTCTCCTCATTTCCTTTTCCTTGCAGCTGAGTTTTTCACAACTTCACTGCCTGTCATCACTTATCATGAACTTCAGTTGGACACCTGATACTGTCCATTACTCATTGCCCTTCCTTAGTGAGAGTTTCTGGATTGTAATTCTCTGAGCTGTCCTCCTCCTCTGGACTCAGACCTCGCTCTTCTACCCCTCTTTCCTTCTCATGCTCACTGATGACCTGACTTCATATGGCACTGAGTAATCAGAATCCAGAAAATGGGAACATTCTCATCTTCCCACTGCTTAATCTACTCTCCTAACTACAACTATAACAGTTGTCTTTCCCCTTTTTATGATGAAGAATGTGTCTGTTTTCCTGATAGGAGATGGTGCTCCTATCAGAGGCTAATCCCTTCTAGATTCTATATTATTTTGCCTCCAGTGGAACTTGGGATCCTCAGTTATCCCCTCTCTTTCTTGCATTATCAACATCTTCCTCTCTTCTGGGTCTTTTGCATAAAAAATTAACCATGTCCTATGACCTCTATTCAAACAAAACAAAATAAAACAAACAAGACAACAATGTCCTCTCCTTTTGATGCCACATACTTCTCTAGCTACCATCCCATTGTCTTATTCTTCTTTACGTCAACTTCTTGAAAGATTTATCTGTTAAGTCTCCCCTTACTCATATTTTATACCCCCTTGAACCCTGTCCAATCTCACTTTAATCCCCAACTGTCTATATTTTGCATCTATGGAGGTTTGAGAATCAACCCTATAGGTAGCTCAGACTGTAGCTTCAGACTCTAGCATGGTGAAAACACATGAGGAAACTGAGGCTCAGAGAGGATAAGTGATTTGCCTAAGGTGACACTGCTAGTAAGTAGGTAAGTTAGTATTGAAACAAGGTGCATCTAATTCTAGGAGCCTGTGCATCTGCATTCTTGTCTTCTTGTCATTGATCATGCCTCCTCTGTGCTCTGCATATCTTTGTAGAGATTATCACATTGAACTGCAGTTATTGGGGATCCCTGGGTGGTGCAGCAGTTTGGCGCCTGCCTTTGGCCCAGGGCGTGATCCTGGAGACCCGGGATTGAATCCCACGTCGGGTTCCCAGTGCATGGAGCCTGCTTCTCTCTCTGCTTATGTCTCTGCCTCTCTCTCTCTCTCTCTCTCTCTCTCTCTCTGTGTGTGACTATCATAAATAAATAAAAAAATGAACTGCAGTTATTTGTTGACACATCCTTTTCCTCAGTGGATTATGATTTTGAAGACAAGAACAAATCTTAGAACACATAGCAAGTGTTTGATACATGCTTGTGGAGTCCATGAAGAAATCTGAGCTCATTTGTTCTTTTTTTTTTTTTTTTTTTGGTCCTCAGTAGTGATGGATCACTGCTGATCACCATTTTGCCTTTAATAGAATCATAGAATCATGAAATTTTAGAGCTGCAAGGGACCTTGGAGATCAGTAAATTAAGATCCGTAGAGGTTAAGTAACATACCCAAGGTTACTTGGCTAGTTAGTTGCAGTCCAGTGCTCTTCCCATGCCATCTTCAATAGATGTTAACACTCCCTCCCTCCATCCATGTTCTCCTTTCCAGCCTAAATAATTCCAATGCCAGGCAGCACATAGATGGCAGAAAGTCAGTAGAAGGACACGTTGTGAATGTGATGGGCATCCAGTGCAGTGCTTTTTAGTGTTAATGAATACTTTCCTCCTTGGTTTAAGCAGGTGCCTGCTAGCTACTTCAGTTCTAGTTTAAAATACCCTTTTCATGAGCTCCTGTCCTACACTAAAGTCTTCTTAGTGCTTTGGTTATTTTAATGAGTTTTTCTTATCTCCTATTCATAAAACCAGACTTGCTTTCTAATGTTTTGTTGTTGTTGTTGTTTAATAACTTAAATTCCCAAGTCTTGTTCCTTTTCCATCGCTCTTTCTCCTTTATACTCTTTATGATTGTGTGCTTAGAGTTGTGCAGTGCACTTTTAAATTCAATCTGTTGGTTGCTAATTCACTGCTAGAACAATCAGTTTTTCTATAGGAAAGAATGAGCTAACTGGAATCCTCAACTAACTGGAGCACACAACCTAAAATTTTGAAAGTAGCACAATCTCTGAAAGTAGGTGTAGTTGGATTTAAATCTTGGATTACTATTTATTTATTGTTAATTAGTTACTTAATTTTACTGTTGGTCTCCTCCTTATTCGTTTTTAAAAATAAAGTATAATTGACATAACATTATATTACCTTCAGGAGTACAATATAATGATTTAATATTTGTTTTTTTAAAGATCTTATTTATTTATTTATTCATGAGAGACACACAGAGAGAGGCAGAGACATAGGCAGAGGGACAAGCAGGCTTCCTGCAGGGAGCCTGATGCCAGACTCAATCCCAGGACCCCGGGATCATGACCTGAGCCAAAGGCAGACACTCAACCACTGAGCCACCCGGGCATCTCTTTAATATTTGTATATATTGCAAAATGATCACCACAATAAGTATAGTTAACATTTTACTACTTAGTGTGTGACTTAGGGCAGACTGTTTAACCTCCCTGTACATGTTTCCTCATCTTTATTTTTTTTTAATTTTTAACAGATTTTATTTATTGATTTGAGGGAGTGCATGAGTGGGGGGGGCGGTGGGGCAGAGTGAGAGAAAGAAGTAGACTCCCATTGAGCAGGGAGCCCAACGCGGGGCTTAATTCCAGGACCCAGAGATCATGACCTGAGCTGAAGGCAGACACTTAACCATCTGATGAGCCACCCAGGCACCCCTATGTTTCCTCATCTTTAAAATGAAATCAGTAATATGCCTATATCATAGAGCAGATGTGAAGGTTAAATGAAGTATGCATAGCTCTAGCTTTAGAATTCTTATTCTTCCATATACTGGCTATAGAATGACCTCAGTAAATATATTTAACTTCTTTGAGCTTCAGTTTTCCTCTCTATAAAATGGCTATTGTTATCAGCTAGCATTTGCTGCATAACATACCAACTCAAAATGTAGTTGCTTAAAATAACAACCATTTATTTGTTCATGATTCTGTAGATTGGTAGTTTGGACTGCACTCAGCTGGGACTGTCTCTGCTTCCTGTGTGTCAGCTGTATTCACTCATTCATGTCAACTGACCTAACTCATATGTCCAGCAGTTGGCTGGTTGTCAAAAGGGTAACAGAAGGGATCCCTGGGTGGCACAGCCGTTTAACGCCTGCCTTTGGCCCAGGGCGCGATCCTGGAGACCCGGAATCGGGTCCCACGTCGGGCTACCGGTGCATGGAGCCTGCTTCTCCCTCTGCCTGTGTCTTTGCCTCTCTCTCTCTCTCTCTCTCTCTCTCTCTCTGTGTGTGTGTGTGTGTGTGTGACTATCATAAATAAATTTTTTAAAAAAGGGTAATAGAACAAGGGGTATGTGTCATTCATCACCCAGTGGGCTTGCCTGGGCTCATTCACCTGGTGAATGAGGGTTACTAAGAGCATCAGGAGAGAGCATGACCCAGCTCTTTTGAAGTCTCGGCTTATTCATAGTTGCTATTGTCCCATTGGTCAAAGTAAGTTATATGACCAAGACCAGTGTAGGTATAGGGAGGGACTACCCAAGGGCATGGATGAAGGGAAGGTAGTTAATGCAGCTGTTTTTTTTTTCCAGACAATCTATCATAGACTTGGTACTACCTGTTTTCTAGGATTGTTCTGAGAATTAAAGATAATATATATCAAGAACTGAGTGAAGTGACTGGTATAATAGGTGCTTAGCAAAAGACAACTGAAGCATATTATATTTTCCTATAACTACAGTTGGTGTTAAGGAAAGTTCTCTTTACTGCCCACTCCCTTTCCCTTATTACTTTGCTAATAGAAGAAAACTGTAATTCAAAACAAAGAGACAGAAACAAGCAACCAAAACGACATCACTGTTTTTAATTTAATTTTTATAAATTAAACATCTACAACAATACACCATGTAAAAAAATATCCTCAGACCAAAACTAATAGGATGTTGGGACTGAGGATACTTGATTAGTGTACTTTCTTCATCCCCAACCCTAGGGTCTGACAACCCTGAAACCATATAGAATACTGGGTTTTCAGAGAAAAAATCACAGTATAGTGACCAAAGCAGTGAAGAGGACACAGACATTTAACAAAGAATTTCCACACCTGGTAGTTTAACCAAAACAGATTTTAGGGTTAACTCTGTTTTTCAAATAATTCCATTAAATCCTTGAATCTTTAAGTCAGAAGAGATTTCAGAGGCCTCTGCATTTTAGATCCTCCATTCCTCTTCAGCAATGGTTCTCAAACTTTTTGATTTTAGGAACACTTTACACATAAAACTATTAAGGATCCCAATGTGATATTGTTTCTATATTTTTTATATATATATCAACATTTATTACATGAAAAATTCAAACTAAGAAAAATTATGCAAAAGAATATATTGCATACATTCCTTTATCTGTCAGAGAGCAGTCGCTCATCAGTATCATCATAGCTTCTGGAAAGCTCTACTGTCCATTCTTAAAAGAGAATGACCGTGAAAGCAAGCAGTTTCTTAGTATTATATAAATGGTTTGACCTCACTAAACACCTGAAAGAATTTTGGGGCCCTCCAAGGGGTCTGTGAACCACAGTTTGCAAACTGCTACCCTTACAATGTCCCTGTTAGATAGGAGTTGCTCAACTGAAGCATCTGGAAGTGGTATGGTAGACTCCACTTTGGATACATGAGATTAATTTCCTCATCTATAAAGTGGGGGATGCTAATAATTAAATCTACTTCATATAGTTGTGAAGATTAAACAAAATGAGGTGATGTATTTAACCTATATTAAGGGCCTTGTACAAAACCTGGCATATAGCAGGCTCCCAATAAATAGTACTCCTATCACTGAAATAAATACCTAATGGCTCACTGTTTCATGAGGTGGCTTATTTGGGTTCTGGTTTTTAGAAATTTCCTCCTCCTGCCTCTCTGTAATTTCTACCCTGTAGCTTTAGTGGTTATTCCTCTGTACAGAATAAGGCAAAACCCTCTGAGTTTCAGATAACATCAGTTGTGGCACCTTTATGTATTCTTTCTTATAAATTATGTTGTGGTTTATAGATTATCCTGATCATTTTTTCCCTCTGGATGCAGTTGCTCATTCAACAGATATTTATTGAGCACCTAAATACTATGTACCAGTAGTGAAAAAAATAGATCATATCTGCTCTCTAGAAGCTTACATTTTAAGTATAGGAGACGAATCTGAAGCAAGTAAACAAATGAATAATAACAGATGCTAGGTCCTACAATGGAAAACAAAGCAAGATAGGGAACAAGAGTGATGGGAGGGCGTAATTTTAGATAGGGTGATCACATAAATGCCTCTCAGAGGAAGTGACATATGAGTGGATACCTGAATGAAGTAAAGGGGCAAGCCAGGCTGAGGGAAAAGTCACTGCAAAATTTAAATTTTATTCTTATTGTGATTGGAATCCATTGGAAGATTTTAGGTAGGAAAATGAAGTTACTCTGAACTCTTACCATTTTTTAGAGAATAGACAAGGGGATAAGAAGTAGAGGGAACAGTTTAAAAGCAGCTCTTGAAATAGTCCAGAGAAGAGGTGATGATGCCTTGGAGGTGGTGAAAATTTAGAGAGCCAGTAGGGTTTACTGATGGGTTAATGTATTATATGAGAAACAAGAAGGAATTAGGGATGATATGCTAGGATTTTGGCAAGAACAACTGGATGGGGGGTGGTGCCATTGACTAAAAAGGGAACGGCTGCCTGAGGAGCAGGGTGGAAAGACAGGATCAGGAATTCCGTTTGAGATATGTTAAATTTGAGCTGCCTATTAGACATCCATATGAAACTGAAGCTGAGGGGAGAGTCAGGGCTGGAGCTTGCTCTGACATTTGGGAGTGTCACTATGTAGTGAAGAGATGAACATTCAGGAGTTGAGCCCTGGAGCATCCCAGTGGTTAGAGGTTGGGAAGATAGGGAAGAACCTATCTTCACAGTGCCCTAGAACAAGGGGCACTGTGAAAAAGTGGCTGAGGCATAGAATAAAACAGGAGACTATGGTCACAAAAACCAAGATATGTTCAAAAAGGAAGGAGTAATCAACTGAGCCAAGTGTAGTTCAAAGTGTAATAAGATGAGCAATAGGAGTTTGCTTTTGGATTTGGCAAGATGAAGTTCATTGGTAACCTTGATAAGAGTGCTGTAATAGCATGGAGACAAAAACTTGTTTGAGTTGAGGAGAGAAAGAGATTGAGGAAATGGAGCACTATACATAACTACTTTGAAGAATTTTGCTATAAAGAGGAGAAAAGAAATTGTGAGGTGACTGGAGGTGGATATATGGTCAAAGGAGTTTTTTTGTTTGTTTGAGAAGGGAGATTTTGCAGCATGTGTATATGCTGATGGGAATTATCTGTCAGCATATTGATGGAAAAAATTGGTGATCTCAGAGAGAGAGAAAGAGGGATTAACTGCTGGAGCAAAATTCTGGAATAGCTTAGGGTAGAGGGGATCCTGTGCACAAGTAAGACTGGTCTTAGGGGAATGTGGAAAATTCCTTCTTAGTAACAGGAAAGAAGACAGGGTATATGGATAACAAAGCAGGTGAGTTGATAGAAGAGAACTATCTCTTCTTCAAACCATTAAGTCTGGCTCTTTCTATTTCCTCTATAAAATAAATGAAATAATCAGCTGAAAATTATGAAGGAGAATTTTTTGCAGTTTCATTGTGGGAGAGAAGTGTGAAATAGTTGTCTTGGAAAGAAGCACAGTGAACTGGCTGGGAATACTTAGGGTTGTCAGGCATTTCAGAAGGCCCACTAGAAATTTATGGTCAAATTGAATTTAAAGTGGGATCATTCTGCTGCATACGTGGAGGTGTTTGTTTGTTTGTTTTTTACTGATTTTATTTATTCATGAGACACACACACACACACACACACACACACACAGGCAGAGGGAGAAGTAGGCTCCATGCAGGGAGCCTGACGTGGGACTCTATCCTAGGCCTCCAGGATCACACCCTGGGCTGAAGGCAGCGCTAAACCACTGAACCACCTGGGCTGCACCATGGAATTGTTCTTAACCAGGGTTAAGCTTGATGGAGTACAAGGATGCCTCCCCAACTTGCAGATTTACACAAGATAGTGGATATCATGATGGAACCTGGGATTTAGCCAGGTAGTGGGGAAGTAAAGGCATTTAAGGAAAGATGGACAGTGAGGGCAGTAGGATCTCTGGATTGCAGGTGGACATTATATGGAGAGGGGGGGCTTGAAGTTGAAATTGCAGAGATGAGGCCGTTATTGGTAATGACATCTGGAGTATGACTAATGAGTATGTGGCTGGCCTGGGATGATGTGAAAAGGTTATGAGAAGTGAGTTCAAGGGATGATGGGACCAAGGGATTGGCTATATTGTCAAGTGGGTATTGAAGTCATAGGAGAAGTGGTGGAAGAAAAACACTGTGAGCCAGGTGCTAACATTTCCAGTGAATGAATGAATGAAGAGGAGGTACTAAGAGGTTAGTGGGGGGGAGGCCATAAGGAGGAGTGGCAATTGTCATAGTCTATTGGTGTACATTTTCAGTGGGCTGGGTTTTTGAAGAAAGGAAGCAAAAAATGGCCTGGAAGTGACAAAGCGGAGGAAGAGGATACTCCTCTACCTCCAGATCCAGTGACCAATATAAAGAATGTGGGAAAGAAAACATCACCATCTGAAAGGACTCCATGGAAGCATAGACTTAAGGGTAGAGCCAAACTTTCTATAGGACAACAAACTGAATGAAATGTTGAGGATATAGAGGAATTTGCTGGTGATGGGCTTTAAATTTCAGAGGGCATGGCAAGAAGGCTTGGAGGTTCATTGATGAACAGGAAGTTGAATCAGATTAAGGAATATATGAAATCTTAAGGGATTAGAAATCCAAGTAATGATGTATGCTGGAAGGCTAGGACTTGTGGAGGTGACTGGGATAAATAGCGATGTAAGACACGTCCAGATTAGTCCTATTGGGCCATTAGGAGGAGGTAGAGGATCAGTGCCAATTAGAGCCTTCTTAGAGGGCTGATCTCTTGGCCACTTTGTATTGATGAAGCTGGTGAAGGGAGGCTAGAGCAGAGAAACTTACACCAAACCACTTGATACTCCCTTGCCTCCCCTAAAATTTTCTGTGGTCCTTTCCAACTCTGGGGCAAGGGGCTTATTAGGACTTTTTCACCAATGATATTACCTTGGGGGAAATTAACTTATGTCCTCCAAATCTCTATTAAATCATACCAAAGCCACTACAAATCAATACACAATGTAAGTAAAAACGTATGCTTGTTAAGTAAACTGCAAATGAAGTTTCAAGACTAGTCACCCTGCGAATTTCAGTCATTAGAAAAATAGATGCACATAATGAGTCCTGTACACCCCATCACTTATATTTAAAATTTGTTAACATTTTGCTTCACTAATTTTTCTTTTACTTAAATGTCTTTGAGTAAATTAAAAACATTATGACCTCTCATTCCCAAACACTGTGGTATCATAAGCCAGTTCTATTATAGGAATTCTGAAGCTGTCACTGCCTTTTAAGATGTGGTGTCAAGAACTGGAGAAGAGTGTTCCAGATGTGGACTGATCATCCAAGTATACAGAAAGAATGACTAGACTCAATTTTTGTCAATGCAGGTTATAATCTCTGAAATTAGTCATTTTAGAGGCCACAGCACACTATTGATTCAGGTGGATTTGTGGTCAGGTCAAGTCCCCAAGTTCTTTGCACATATATTGCTACTGTCAAGTCAGGCTTCCCCTGTCTTTTATTTATGTAATTGAATTTGTGTTGGTTTTACCCTATTGAAAATATTTTGACTATTATTTATATTCCCCAAATGAATGAGAACATAATAGTGAAAGGGAATATAAGGGAAGGGAGAAGAAATGTGTGGGAAATGTCAGAAAGGGAGACAGAACATAAAGACTCCTAACTCTGGGAAATGAACTAGGGGTGGTGGAAGGAGAGGAGGGCAGGGGGTGGGGGTGAATGGGTGACGGGCACTGGGGGGGCACTTGACGGGATGAGCACTGGGTGTTATTCTGTATGTTGGTAAATTGAACACCAATAAAAAATAAATTTATTAAAAAAAGAAAATATTTTGAATTGGATTTCTGCCCTCCAGTGAGTTAGTTAATCCTTTCCTGCTTTGATTCATCAGCAAAGTTGGTAAGTAAACCTTCTCTTTTCTGGAGTATCATATACATGCAATTGTATGATATGTATGATTTTTTAATCTGAATTTGGCTCTTTAGCTTAGTAAAATGTATTTAAGATTCATCCAAGTTGTGTGTATTAATACTTCCTTTCATTTTAGAACTGAATAGTGTTCCATGGTAGGATACACCAGTTTGTTTAATCATTAACCCATTGAAAGGCATTTAGAATGTTTTTACTTTTTGACTATTATGAATAAGGCATAATAGCTTTAAGCATTTGTGTACAGGTTTTTGTGTGAACATAGATTTTCATTATCTTGAATAGGTATCTAGCAGTGGGATCAGTAATTTTAAAAAGTAGGGGCTCCTGCGTGGCTCAGTGGTTGAGCATCTGGCTTTGGCTCAGATTGTGATCCCAGGGTCCTAGGATTGGGGCCCACATTAGGCTCCCTGGAGGGAGCCTGCTTCTCCCTTTGCCTATGTCTCTGCCTCTCTCTGTGTCTCTCGTGAATAAATAAATAAAATCTTTAAAATTTTTTAAAAAGTGTTTATTCAGATATTCAGAAAAGAAAAAGGAAAACCTAAGTATTCAGCACCATATTTTGGTAACTAACACATTAATCTTGTATCATTTCGGTGTAATTTCATAACTCCCAACTTCACATCTCCATGACCTCCATGATCTCATGCTGTCAGAATCTTCTGATTTTGGTCAAACTGAGTGCATTTGTATTCTCCTATACTTCCTGTCTTGTAATCTCCATAGTGATCCAACATGTTATATTCTGGTTATTGTTACATAGACTAAGGTAGACCCTTAATCACACCTGCCTTGAAACAAACATACTTGGGTACAAAATGGGTAGTTTTGAAGCCAGGTCCTGACCTTGTTTACTAGTCCCTGAAAAGCATTGAGTTTGTAGTGACCAGTTTTTAAAAGAGATTCCCTTTGTGTATTCAGAATGAGCAATGACCTACCTACATTAATTGAGTCTTCTTAAAGAACTCCTCTCCTAATATATCAAACCTATCAGCTTGCTACAGAACCTGGAGTTACTGTCATTAGCATCACTCTTCTGGGCCAAGGTTCAGTCATTTTCTCTAGAATGTTTCTGTTAAAAATGCACATTTTTAATCTGTGAGGGCAGATGTTTAGCACATTAGCTAGCTGTCACCTCAGAGAGATCACAGCTCTGATCTCTGAGATTCTTCTCTACTGACACCTTTTAGTTAGTCTGTAAACACTCAGTTCTGGTTCACTAAACTGTGAGCTCTAAGAGTGAGTGTAGAGTTCATCTCTGTATACTTAGTGCCTGGCATGTAGTAGGTGGTTGGTATATGACACTCCAGAAAAGAGAAGATGAATAAATGCATGATGAGTACATGATACTTGAGCCTAGAGGGTGAAGAATTTGTAGAGGCAAGTTCTTCATATTTGGCATAGGCAGGAAAAGGCAAACCTAGATGGGGGGACATAGTAGGGATTTGGAATACCAGAGAGCAGCAGCAGGATGGTACAGGTCTATCATGGGAACAGTGGATTACTAAAGATAGGAACTAATTGAAGACCAGTTTCAAAGTTCAAAGCTTTTGGGAAGCTGTAGCCAAGGTGTGAACTCTGTGGACAGAATGGGCTAAAATCTCAGCCTTACTACTTATTACAGGATTTTGGCTCTTACTTCAAGTAAGATAGGGATCAATTTGGGATGTGGAGTTAGATTAAAAGAGTAGCATGATCTGACTTTTATTTTAATAGGATCACTCTGGTTACATTTTTGGGGGTAGAATGAGGTGGTAGGGCAAGGACAACATCAGAGGCATAAGTAAAGAGGCTATTACGGTTATGTAAGCTGGAGGTGAGAGTGGCTTGGATCAGTTTGGAAGCAGCGGAGGTTGTGAGAAGTAGTCAGATTCAGCATATATGCTGAGGGTAGAGTTGTCAGCATTTTATGATGGGTAATACTAGATCTCTTTCCTCTGTGCCTAATAAAACATCAAAGCAAAACAAAATACCTTACAACGTCTAGGGGTGGTGGAGGGGGAGGAGGGTGGGGGGTGGGGGTGAATGGGTGATGGGCACTGAGGGGTACACTTGACGGGATGAGCACTGGGTGTTATTCTGTATGTTGGTAAATTGAACACCAATAAAAATTAATTTATAAAAAAAATGGAAATTGATATTAATGGTGAAAGCAGAGCTAATTTTCCAGTAAATGAAAACTTTCTTGATGTGAAGTTACCTTGGAGTCAGTGTGTTTCCACCAGCTGACATAAAGCTTTCAAGTCCATGTTTTCCAGCTGCCTTCTATAAGGAGCTTTAGCAGAGCAGTATCTACATTACCTCTCTTCTTGCAGATTGAATCTATAGCAAACAGAACAGTGTGTATAATTTTATCTCACCTGGGAGCATTTCTGATTGTGGATCTGTCACTTCTCATATGGGGAATGGAATTCTTTCAGGATTCCACTGAAAGGATTCTTTCAGGAATCCAATTCATTTCAGGATTTTCACTGCTTGCAGGCAAAGCTTTTACCCCGTGAGGTAAATATGCTATGAAAACAATTTGATCAGATAAAGGTCCATGAACCCCACCCTATCCACCCATGTATACACGCTCAGCTTCATGTATTTTAAGCTAAAGTCTCTCTGGTACTGCTACGAGAAGACAGAGTCTTGGTTAGAATAACAATTGATATTCTAATCCCTAGGTAAAATTTTCATTGTTGAACTTCTTCTACTGATTACCCAAATAATTTTATAGGATTGTGTAACACCTGCTCTGAAAGCATATTAATGAGTAGGGAAGCCTCTGATTTATATGTTGATTTCTGTCACTTGGATTGGACTTAAACTCCTTAATTCATTAGCACCTCTCAGAATAGTGCCCCTTCCCCTGTTTACTCTGACTTAACTGGGCATACAAGCAGCAAGGGAAGAGTTTTTAAGGGGATCTGAATACCTCAGAAGATTTGTAGTTTCATGATTGAGCCTAACTATGATTGAAAAGTGTAATAATCCACCTTCACTCCAGGGTTTTACAGCAGCAGCTGAGAGCAATCTCCAGGAGTCCTGTGTGTCTGGAGAGATCACCAGGGACAGATAGCAGATACAAATGGCTTTGGGCAGTATGGTTGAAATCTGTCCTTTGCAGGGATGATATTTGGCCCTGTCTTTGAGTTGAGAGCTAGAGAAGTCCTTGTGATTTCCATCAGTGTGCCTATCCATAGGATAGTAGCTTGCATGCAGGAGAGTCCCTATAACTGAAATAGGTTATCACAGTTTGTCTGAAAACTCAAGGGAAATTCCATTTTGATGGAACCCTCTTTGGACAGAAGTAAAATTTTCAAAACCCAAGGGTTGAAAACGTAAGCAATAATTTTGGATCTTTGTATTTTATCGTGCTTCAGTATACTGTGAAAAGTATAAGAAAGAAAGTTTTCTCTTCCATCATTATTTAAATAGATTAGAATTCTCAGAATGTTCAGAGGCAAATTACTAATTCCTGGAAAATCTATTTTTACAGAGTGCATTTTATGTCTGTCCATTCTGTAAAGATAGAATTTTGCTGAATGAAAGTATATATATTCAGAGCCAGTTTATGAACTTCATAAGAAAATCAGTCTCATGATTTTGTAATCTCATGACATATACTCAGAGAATAACACAACACAATCCAGAAGCAGGCAGTAAGAAACTAAAAGGCTTCAATAATAAAAATTTTTTTTTCATTTATTCAAACTTTAACAAATATTTATTGAGCAATTATTAGATACTAAGAACTGTTGTAGGACATATAAATACAAATGTAAGCAAAAGAGATAAAATCCCTCCCCTCTAATGTTCTAGTATGTGTGTTGAGAGGGATGTGAAACAGACAATAAATAATAAATAAGGCAACATACAAGGTGATTTTCATAAAGAGACCAATGCTATAAAGAAAATAGAGTTCTCGGATAGAGTAGAGTACCTTGTGGGCCTGTATGATGAGGCTAAGCCAGAAATGGCAAGTAATCAAGGAAGGCCTTTCTAAGAATGGGATGTTTGATAGTTGAGATCTATAAATAAAATCTCAAGGAGTGGACTATGTGTAGATCAGGGTAAAATAACTTCCAGAAGGATTAACAAGGGCAAAGGCCCTAAAATGGTTTCCACCTTGGCTTGTTTGGCAAGAATGGAGGTAGGTAGGACAGTTAGGATGTTCTTACAGTGGTATAGGCCTGAGATGATAGTCTCCTTGAACTGACAAGAGAGCAATGAAAATGGAAAGAAGTGAATGGATTTAGGGTATATTTTAGTGGTGGAGTTGGTAAGACTTGCAGACATGTTACATATGGGAGGTAAGGTAAAGATAGCCTTAAAGAATAACTCCTAGGTTTTTGGATTAAGCATTTGGGTGGGTGGTGGTATGCCATTAACTGGGATGGAAAAGACTAGAAGAGAAATATGTTGCAGTGTGAACAGAAATTAAGAGTCCTCTTTTGTACATGTTAAATTTGAGATGCTGCCAATTAAACACACAAAAGCAGTTGCCAAAAAATCATCACTATAAAACTCATGCTCATGTAGAAGCTCTTTGGGTCCTCGGTCAGAGGTATTTTTCTTACTTTATGTATGGATTAAATGAATTTGGTTCTCCCATTTTTTTAAACACACAACAGAGTAAAAACTTGAGCTCTCTCTCTCTCTTTTACAACAGATTCTGCATATCAAATTGTCTCCTAAAAATGTCCACCCAACCTAATATGTTCAAAGCTAACTCTATGATCTTCCTCTTCATACTTGTTCCTTCTGTATTTTTATCCTTATCAATGATTCACTCCATAACCCAAGCTTATTCCTAGACTCTCCCCCTTCCTCACCCCAACATTCAGTAAATTACTAAGTTGTATCTCAGTGTACCTCTGATGTCTCTCTTGCTCTCCATCTAAGCTGCTACTACTATTCGAGATCACATTACTTCTTGCCTGGGTTAGCATATAAGCACATACTGCTGTACCATCTTCTTAAATCACCCTTTACCCTCTACATTTTGGGTAAATCCTGCTTATCCTTCAGAGCACAGCGCAGAGATAACTTTTTACAGGAAGACTTCAGAGACACCTCCAACTTGTCTCCCACCCCATTTAGATTAATTAACCCCTTTTATATGACCCTATAGTGCCACATAATTATTGTTATTATAGCATAATCACGTGGTGTTATAATTGCTTCTTTATCTCTTCAGTTGCACTGTGAGCTTTTAGATGTCAGGGACTGTATCTCTCATTGTCATATCTACATTGCCCAACATGGTGTCTGACATGTGATTGGCATTCAATAGACATGTTTGAACAAATGAATGCTTGAGGCAAATTAGAAGGAAAACATGCTTAAAGGGAAACTGACAACAGTAAGTAAAGATAGCTTATACTCGTGTAAGTGAGGAAAGAAACAATGAAATATGCCATAAAAATCACAAAAAGTACCACAGTCTGGGGTCATTTAGCATTAGGACATTTAGTATTACACTGCATTATGATTTTATATTATAGATTATATAGCATAATAATTTCCATTAGTTTTAGATGTTGAAGCATCTAGAAAAGACTATATTTAGTTGCCTCCATTTAAGAAAATGTGGGATTATGTACTACCTAATATGACTTATGACCGATCTGCATCAAACCAGGTTGGAGAAAGACGATTATAGATCAATAATTTTAACACAATCCGTTTTGGAACGTAGGTGTTTCCCTCCAAACTGATTTGCAGGTTTAGATATAGACAAAGAATATCAGAACTGAAGCTCAAACCATCCTTTTATTTTTACAGAAAGGTGCTATTGAGTATCACTTTCTGAGAGCATCTTAAAAATCTCATATACTAGACAATTAAAGAAAACATTCCTCTAAATGCAGATTTCTTCAAATTGCTCGTGATCTGTGTAAATAAAGTTGTCAGAGCTTTGATGTAAAGTAGGATGGAATTGATGGCTTGTGTCTAGACCCTCTTATTAATTGTTCCATACCACTATCATACTATACTCTTTGGCCTCATTTTCCTGTCCCTGATGTTTTCCCTAAAACTCTTCTCTCCAAATCGCTAGCCCAATAAATTGGTAGGGTATACAGAATATAGGTAATAAAGATCTGAGCAACTATGAATCCATATTAAGTGGTTGGCAACCTTATAAATATTTATTAAGGAGTGATTGATGCCCATTGCTTGAAGGCAGCTGAACCAGGATGAATTGGCTGTAATCCACGCACTGCTTACATCTTCATAGGGTGATCTTTTGCAGGGTTGGAGTTGGGGTAGGTAAACTGAGTAGATTGGAGGTAGAGGGGCTATCGTAAAGCAATAAAAAAAGAAGGAGCAAAGTCCATTCAGAAGTCTTTTCTGTACATGCAATACTAATCAAACTCTTAAAAATATAGATTACTTTTTCTTCGAAGATAAAACTCTCATAGGGTGAGAGAGAATTGTAAGATTTCAGGATGAGTAACTAATAGGAGATTTCTATTGTCCAGTTTCAAGTTGGCCTGGAAGAGTGACATGTGTAGGTGTGGGAAGGGACTGAGAGAAAAAAAACTCCTTCCAGGGGAAGACCAAGATTCATCCCTATCTTTTTAAGGTCAGGACTTTGTTACAAAACAAACATAAAAGTACAAAAATACTTCATACACAACAAAAAAATTATTCTACACTCTACAGTGCCTAGTACTAGAGGGGCTACACATAAGGAGTTGCCAGATAAGAGCTGTTGTTTGACATGGAATCTACAAGTCACGGAGAGAAACCAGTATTTATTTAGTGTCTACAATATGCTTTACAGTTTTCTTTTAATTTAATCCTCGCAATTATCCTATGAGGTGGGTACTATTATCCCATTTTCCAGCTAAGAAAATTAGGAGCTTCAGGAGGTGACATTGATTGTCCAAGGTAACATACATAACAAGTAAGTGATGGAATTATCATTCAAACATGTGTATCTATAAACTATACACTTTTCACTAAAATATGTTGTTCTGTTCACTGGCAAGCACCATATTCCTTTCCTCTCTCTACCTCTTCACCCATGTTTCTTGGTACGGAAATAAATGTGAAATCCAAAGTGTGAATGTGGAGGTATCTGATCACAATTCTGTAACCCCAGAAATGCCTGGAATGTTTGCATAAGTGATTTATAGCAGGACTGGTTTTAATGTGATTTGAGGACTGTATAACCTGAAGGGTTCAGAGAGCTCTTTCACTAGCATGATATGTAGGCCAAGGAAGGTCATATTAAAGGGTACCAGGTTGAGGGCACCTCAGTGTCTTAGTTTTTTACCTTTAACAATAATTTTTTTAATCCTTTATTTTTAAGAATTAAAAAAAAATCTTTTGAAAAGGAGCACCTGGGTGGCCCAGTCAGTTAAGCATCTGCCTTTGTCTCAGGTCATGATCTCAGGGTCCTGGGATGGAGGGCCACATTGGGCTCCCTGCTCAGTGGGGAATCTGCTTCTCCCTCTCCCTATGTACTCTCTCTCTCTTTCTCTTTAGCTCTCTCAAATAAATAAATAAATAAACAAATAAACAAATAAATAAATACATAAATACATAAAATCTTAAAAAAATAAAGGATAATAGGTGGAAGTGAGGGAGTGAGAAATATGATCCTGCTGAGTACTCAGTAGTGCTGAAATACCTGTAAGATGTTCTCCTGGAATGGGCTTTGAGGATAGAGTCATATTAAGGCCACAGTATAGAATTATGTGGTTTATAAATACATTCGTTTCAGTCACGTATGGCATCTCTGATGGGTACTCATGGACATGGTAATTATAGTCAAATGGAATTTTGAAAAGAAGAGAAATATCAGGATTTATTTAATATCTTGCACTGGAAAAATGACAATATTTCTTTCAACTGAGATAGAAACTAAAATATTTCAGTTGCTCCTGTGATACTAATGAATCACAGACATGGTGAGCTTGCCAAAGGCACAGAAACAAAATACATTCTTTGTTGTGCCTGAAGAATGTCAGGGTAGAAGTATATTTTTATTCAGGCTTCAACTTTGAATAAATGAATGAATGAATGAGAAGTTCTTTTGTATCCTCTGTTCCTCTCTGAATTCTGAAAACATTTCCTCAAGGACACAATGTTAGAAATGGTGTTATTTCTGACAATATGAAAAATCCACTAAGATCTATCTGTACAGCATGGTGTATCTATCTGTTATTACAAATTGTAATAATGACTGTTTACAGAGAACTTACTACATTCAAAGAGTTTTCTAATGTAATACCCACAAGAATCAGGTAATACTGGGTACTATTACTGATATTACTTTACAGATGAGGAAATAGGGTCAGAGAGCTTACATTTATTGATCTATGTCACACAGCTAGATCTTGGTTTTAAATGAGTCCACAAATCACTCCTTTAACTATGACGCTGTACTCTTCTTAAGGATTATGTGTATAGAGTAACTAGTCCAAGATAAAGAACACAGGTAGTAGTAGAGATAAATAATTAAACTCAATCTAACTTGGGGAACTAAACATTTAACCAGAACCTTAAAATGCCTCACAAGTACCTAACTAACAGTAGTTAGTAACTGGCCCAGGGTTTGTTTGTATAGATAGACGTAACTATGTAAAGTAGCTACTATATTGATTGTTACAGGGTAGAGGTGAAAGGGCAAGGCAGTCATCCTTCTGTATTAAATATACACTAAAAGCACACCATTCTACTAAAAAACATTTAGTGCCTCCAAGTTCTGATTCCTTATCTTGATGTTTAGGATCTGCCACACAATGGCCACAACAGAACTTGGCAATTTGATCTTAGACTATTCACCTGTGCTCTAGGCTAACTGTATTACTTACCCTTTAAATATGCTGTTGACTTACTTGTAGTCTGTGCTTTTGCTTAAATTGTCTCCTTTCTCTGTTGACCATTGCAGATGATTTCCCTTCTGCTCCTTCTATGTCCTGCTCCCCCAACAATTAGTATTTTATTTTACTGACATACAACATTATTTTAGGTATTTTAGGCATGTCAATGATTTGATATTTGTACATAGTGTGAAATGATCACAATAAGTCTGGTTAACATTCATCACCATACCTAGTTACAGAACTTATTTTTCTTGTGATAAGAAACTTAAGATTTATTCTCTTAGCAACTTTCAAATATGCAATACAGCATTATTAACTATAGCCACCATGCTGTACATGACATTCTCAAGGACTTTATTTTTTTAGAGAAGTTTTAGATTTATAACACAATTGAGAGGAAGGCACAGAGATTTCTCATATACCCCTGTTCCCCACACATGCATGCTTTCCCCATTATCAACATCACTCACAAAAATGGTACCTTTATTTTTATAAAGGATAAACCTACATTGACAAATCATAATCACCCAAAGTGGGTAGTTTGCCTTAGAAGGGTTCACTTTTTGGATTATACACCCTGTGGGTTTGAAAAAATGTATAATGATATATCCATTATTATATCATAAAGAATGTTTTCACTGCCCTAAAATCCTCCCTGCCCCTGGCAACTACTGATCTTTTTTATTGCCTTTATAGTTTTACCTTTGCCAGCATGTAGTATAGTTGGAATCATATAGTATGTAGCCTTTTTAGGTGGGTTTTTTGCACTTAGTAATATGTATTTAAGGTTTACCCCATGTCTTTTCATGGGTTGATAGATCATCTGTACTTAGTACTGAATAATATTCCATTATCTAGATATACCACATTTTATTTATCCATTCACCTACTGAAGGACATCTGGGTTGCTTTCAAGTTTTGCTAAGTATGAATAAAACTTCTGCAAACATCCATGTGCAGGTTTTTATGTAGACATTACATTTTTAGCTCCTTTGGGTAAATGCCAGGGAATGTTACCACTGGATCATATGAATATATTTAGTTTTTAAGAAACCACCCAACTCTTCCAAAGTAGCTATACCATTTTATTTTTCATCAACAATGAACTAGAGTTCCTATTGCTCCACATCCTTGTCAGCATTTTGTATTGTCAATGTTCCAGATTCTGGCCCTTTGATTGGTGTGTAGTAGTATCTCATTGTTGTTTTAATTTATATTTCCCTAATTGGAGTAATATTTTCATATGCGTATTTGCCATCTACATATCTTCTTTGATGAGATGACTGTTCATGTCTTTGGTTTATTTTTAAATAAAAATCTCTTATTTAAAGAAATTTTATTTCTTTTCTCTTTTTTAAAAGATTTATTTATTTATTCATGAGAGAGAGAGAGAGAGAGAGAGGCAGAGACATAGGCTGAAGGAGAAGTAGGCTCCTCACAGGAGCCTGATGTGGGACTCGATCCTGGATCTCGGAATCACGATCTCAGCTGAAGGCAGACGCCCAACCGCTGAGCCACCCAGTGTCCCAAGGGTTATTTCTTTTCTTATTGCCTTTTAAAATGTCATCACCATACCCGAGGTCATCTATGTTTTCTTCTATATTATCTTCTATGAGTTTTGTAGTTCTGCATTTTACACTTAGGTCTATGGTTTATTTTGTTTTGTTTTCTCTTTTGGAATTTTATTTACTTGATTATTTTTCTAGAATTACAGTGATGAAGGAGTTTTTACAAGTTATCCCGAGTCCAGAAGACATCCCTCTTTGATAGTTCACTGAAAACATGGATTGCGTTTTGCCCTGTGACAAAGGCTGCCAGGGCTCTTGCGGTTGGCCACTTTAGAAAAATGGTCTTTCATCCCTTGTGAGTGTGGAGTTGTTAAAAGGCCTTTTCTCCTGTCAGACAACAGCTTAAGAACAGAGGAAAGATTAGTTTGGAAACTGATTTTTACTGATTGTAGAGTATATCCACCCAGAGCATTTCTTCCCAGGTATTTCTGGAAGATCATCATAGTGAAGGAGGTGGAACAGGATGGCAAAGAGTTTTCATAGTTTTCTTTATATTACTTCCTTAAACTTTTTTTTTGATATCCTCAAGGTTTATCTATGTTGTAGTGTATGTCAGAATTTCTTTCCTTTTTAAGGCTGAATAATGATTCTGTTGTATATATGAACCACATTTTGCTTACTGAGCCACCTATTGTTGGACATGTGGGTGATTTCCACATTTTAACTTATTGTGAATCATGCTGCTGCTATGAACATGGGTGTGCAAATATCTCTATGAGACTCTACTTTCAATGCTTTTGAGTATATATCCAGAAGTGGAATTGCTAGATCATATGGTAATTCTATTTGTAATTTTTTGAACCATACTGTTTTCCACAACAGCTGTTTTTACATTTACATCAACGATGCACAAGGGTTCCAATTTCTGACACCCTTTCCAACACTTGTTATTTATTTATTTTTATAGTAGCCTTCCTAACGGTTATGAAGTGGTAGCTCATTGTAGTTTTGATTTGCATATCCCTGGTGATTAATGATATTGAGCATGTTTTCATATGCTTAATGGGCATTTGTATCTCTTCTTTGGAAAAACATATATATTCAAGCCCTTTGCCCATTTTTGAACTGAATTTTTTTTGTTGTTGTTGTTGTTGAGTTTTAGGAGCTCTCTATATATTGTGAGTATTAACCCCTTATTAAATATAAGATTTATACATATTTTCTCCCAGTTTGTGGATTATTGCATTTTTACTCTGTTGATATTGTCTTTTGATGCACAAAATTTAAAGTTTCATGAAGTCCTATTTGTCTTTAGCCAATCTTTCCATATCTTTTGGTGTAATTTTTCAGAGAAACAAATCTCTTTCATTTATTTGCATAACATTTAGTTAAACTATACAATCAAATAAAAGTAGAAACAAGTTTTGTAAACAAGCCCAGTTGACTCTTGGTAAGCCTAGAGCACCATGAAGGGGAGTAGAAGCATATGAAAAAACTATAGATTATCTTACCAAAAGCAATGGCTCAGTGAACATCAGACATCAGTATCTTTTACAGAGAGCGTGGAGAAAGTTTGTTAATCTGATGTGTTAGTTAAGTGGAGACTTATTTAAGACAGCATTTACTGTTTAAGGTTCTAGTAAATATTTGTTGAATTTAATTTAACTGAATTTAATAGAGTCTTTAGGAAGAAGCTTTTCCATCCTCCATTTTTATTGGCAATTTATTCACTGTGACTGTGAAAGGAGAAATGCAAATAGGATGACTCCTTTTATTAAAATTAGAATTTCAACCTTGTTCCTTTTGGCATGGGTTATCCTTCCTCAGCACTTATTTTTTCCTCCATAGAACTTTCCACCACTTGATGTACTAAATATATTATTTATCTATTGTCTGTCTTCTTAAGCTAGAATCAAAGGTCAATAAGTTTAGGAATTTTAGGCTCTTTTATTAACTGATCTGCCCCTAAAGCCTAGAAACAGTGAATGAGATATAGTAGGTGCTCAATAGATATTTATTGAATGAATAAATACATGATAGAATGGTTTTATAGAATGTCAAAGCTACAAGGAACATTTGATGTAATCTAGTTCAATCTTATTTTATATAGATACAACATAGCATAGAAGTTCATATGGGACACATAGGTAGATCTTGGTTCAAATTAATCACCTGGTATGTGATTTTGGGCCAATTAACCTTTATGTGCCTCAGTTTACTCATATTTAAAATGAGGATAATAACAGTGATCCATCTTATAGGGCAAATTGTGTGGATTCAATGACCTGATGTATGCAAAACACTTAGTATGGTGTTTTGTGTCCAACACATGGTAATTTTTTCTTAGTCAAGACTTAGCAATTGAGATCACTTCAAGGATTGACAATAGAAGGAATTTAATGCAGGGAATTGGTAATAAAGGGGATGGATGAGCAGAGAAGTCAAACAGGGGATGGTAAGGTAATCTATAGACTAACAACAGCAAGCTAGTACATGGAGAGATAAATAGGATGAGGTTGTATTATCAGAGCCCAGATATTTAATCATCTGAGGTAAGCTTGAAACTTAGCCTATCTGTTAGGAATTGAATCTATAGGGAAGTTTCAGCTACTATAGAAGATGCCATCCCAGGTAAGGAGGGGAGCATAGAAATACTCTGTTTTTTCCCTTCTTAGTATGTAACAGGCTCCCTCCGATATCTCCCATTGGATGAGCCTAGCTAGAAACCAGCTTTTGTGGGAACCTGGAAAAAGCAGCCTGCAGAAGTTACCTCCCTTCCTGCCCTGGGAAGATACAGGGCAGAACTTGGAAAGGATAAGGAATGGCATGCTGTTTAATCAAGAAGAACTATTATTGCTATTATTGGCTGCACTAACACAATGCAGAGCTAACCAGCTAGAAGCAGTCTGTTACATAAGGGAAAATGTGCTAAATGATGAATCAGAGCCAGATTTTGTCATGTTCAACACCATTTACATTAGTCATAATGTGACTGACTCACAAGGGATTGGCTGGATATATTAATCCAGGTCTAACATATCTTGTTTCTGAGTTGGAATATCATGTGTTAGCTATGTGTGTAAGCTTTTTCCTACCCTTAAACTTAGGCCACTTCCCAATTTCACAACGAAATGTTACTTACAGTTACATAAGTTCCAACCAAATTTAATGTAAACTGAAATGCTTAATTTTTTGATGCTTAGTTTAAAGAGCCCAATTATGGATTAAATTTAAATTAAAAACTCAGCATGAATAGGATGGCTTATGTCTCTGTGTGATGGCTTTTATATTAAATGGCTTACATGAATGCTGTTGTTTATCTTGGAAACAGGTTGTCATGCATATTAATGAGACACAGGTGTTAAATTCATGCTGTTTTCTTTCCAATGAAGAAAATCTTTACATTAAGTTAAAGTGTTTTCACAAGTATTTGTTGTAATAATTATAAGACAATGTTTTATGCATCACAGTGTTTACCAGGTTTATTTCCTAATTCCAGCCTACTTCTTAATTCCTCTCCTTTCCCGCTTCACTTTTGATTTTGTATGCTAAGGGCTTCCAGCCAGACATGAAAGTAGCCTGAAGGTCCTGAGGAGCTCAAGAAGAACAAACCTTCCCCCAGCAGCTCTTCACATGGCAAGACTTCATGTTCATCTGTGTCCTGACTGAGGTCATCTTATACTCACCCCTTGTGGTTTTCTCCTTCCCTACCAAGAAGGAAGATTGGCCAAGTGATTGATTGCAGGCTATAAGACCCCATATCTTTTATAATTTTTAACATTTCCTTAGGATGCTTTCTTTTTACTCTTTTGATCATTTCTATGACTTCTCTGTATCCCTCCAGCTTTTCTTAAAGTGCAGAAACCTGGGCTGTTTGGATTTCTCTAAGAGGAACTGAACAATGTTACACATAGCAGGAGATAGTAACTGTGGATCTTGCTTATTTTATTGAAAGTTCTCAAAGCAGCAATAATCTACCTAATTTTCTGAGATCGGTATTGTGGGTTTGTGTTCAGAGAAACCACCCTCTGAATGAATGGTGGGCATACATTCCTCTCAATTTCACAAACAAGCTTTTAAGCACCTACTGTATGCTGGGCATTATGCTATGTTCTGGGAATACAAGTACATCATCCTAGCTCTTGGAGAATTTGTAGTCTCACAGGGGACACTTGTACATAATGTTCTTAGGAATGATAGTGCTGTTTTGGGTAGTTCTGAATTTCAGTAGAGACACCCAAACCAGCCTTGCATATGGATCCTAGAGGATGTGATACCTGGAGTTAAGTCTTGAAAAAGTAGGAATTATTTGCAGGAAGAGGTAAGGAAAGGACTCTCCTGGAAGAGAGAACTATGTGAACAAAGGCAAGAAGGTGTGAAGAAACAGTCTATCCAGCAGTACGTTATTAACTATGGATTTATGAGTGAAGTGCAATATGCTTGAGAAAGCGATGGAGCAGGTTGTGAAAGTCCTGCATGTCATGCTATGGAGTATGGCCTTTCACCTTGAATTTGTTCTTGGGGCAAGGATGAGATGTGATGGGGTGAGGAGGGATAGAAAGGTTTAAGAAACAGTATGTATTTTCTTTGAAGTTAGAAAGGAAGACATGGTATAAAAAACACCTTATCTTGAAATGGCACTTTTTCTCTAGATTTTTCCAAAGCTGACATGTACACCCTGAGGCTTCTGTCTTTTTGTATGGGCATGTGAAGATATTTTAATCACAAAAATTAAAAAAAAGTAAGAGTCCAAATCCAAAGGACTCAATTTTTAAAGTAACATTTTCTGTGTTTTTTTTTTTTTCTGATTCAAAGTGACACATGTTCATTTTCAAAATGTGGAAAGTACAGAAAAGCACAAAGGAGAAAATTTAAATTACAAATAATCCTGATATTCAAAGAATATATTATTACTATTTTGGAGACTTTCTTTTCGATCTTTTCTACACACACATGCACACACACTCACACATACATATACATACATTCACACCCATATACATATGCATTTTACAAATTCAGGCTCATGTTAAATACATTGTTTTATAACCTGCTTTTTTTTCACTTAACCTTACATAATGAATTTTTTCCAGGTAATTAAATACTCCTTTTTTTTTTTGAGAGAGAGAGAGAGAGTGTACACGCACCTGTGCAAGGCAGGGGAGGGCAGAGGGGGAGAGAGAGAGGAGAATCCCAAGCAGGCTCTACATCCAGCTTATAGCCCAACTTGGGGCTGTATCTCTCATCCCTGAGACCATGACCTGAGCCAAAATCAAGGGTCAGATGCTTAACTGATTGAGCCACTCAGATGCCCCAGTTTATTAAATATTCTTTTAAAATTTTTATTATTTTTATTATATTGTTTATTTTTTTAAAAAAATATTTATTTATTCATGAGAAACAGAGAGAGAGAGGTAGAGACACAGGCAGAGGGAGAAGCAGGCTCCATGCAGGGAGCCCAACATGGGACTCGATCCCATGTCTCCAGGATCATGCCCTGGGCTGAAGGCAGCACTAAACTGCTGAGCCAGCCAGGCTGACCTAAATATTCTTTTTTTAAACAAGATTTTATTTGTTTATTTATTCATGAGAGAGACAGAGAGAGAGGGAGGCAGAGACATAGGCAGAGGGAGAAGCAGGCTCCTCGCAGGGAACCTGATGTGGGACTTGATCCCCAGACCCTAGGATCACATCCTGAGCTGAAGGCAGCTGCTCAACTGCTGAGCCACCCAGGCGTCCTTTAAATATTCTTTTACAAAAACTTTAGTAGTTGCATAGTATTTCATTAATCTTATGTGTACGCTATTCCTTCTTTTTTGTTAGACCTTAATTTTTTTCACTATTATACATAATGTTGTGATAATCATGCCCCTACATAAATATTTATGTATCTTACTGATTATCTTCTTTTTGGATGAATTTTTAGAGGTTGTATTGCTAGAAAAAGGGGACTGCAAATTTTTTTAAAGATTTTATTTATTTATTCATGAGAGACACAGAGAGAGGCAGAGACACAGGCAGAGGGAGAAGCAGGCTCCACACAGGGAGCCCGATGTGGGACTCGATCCCGCGACTCCAGGATCATGCCCTGGGCTGAAGGCAGGCACTAAACCACTGAGCCACCCAGGGATACGCACTGCAAAATTTTTTAGAACTTTATTAATATGTTTTACTAAATCGTCTTCTAGAAATGTGACTCCATTGTTACTTCCACTTATTACAAATGTTTGAAAATATGCTGCCTGTTTCTCCATATGTTTGCAAATTTTATAAGTGAAATTTGTTCTATAAGTAATTTGTCCTAATTTATTTCATTACTAGTGAATTTTACCAACTTTTCTTATATGCCTATGTCATTCATATTGCTTTTATGGATTTCATATGTGTATACTTTCTGTATTTTTAAAAATATTTTATTTGTTTATTTGAGAGTAAGAGAGCGAGCAAGTGAGCAAGAGAGCATGAGCAGGGAAGAGGGATAGGAGGAAAGGGAGAAGCAGACTCCCTGCTGGGCAGGGAGCCTGATGCGGATTTGACCTGGGATCTTGGTCCTGGGATCATGACCTGAGCCAAAGGCAGATGCTTAACTGGACTGAGCCACCCAGGTGCCCCTTCTTTCTGTACTTCTAGTGGCATGCAGTTTATTCTTTATTGATTTTAAAAGTGTTTAGGTGATAACAATTTTATTATTTATCTGCCCCTTATGTTGCATTTTTTCAGTCATTTAAATTTATTATTCATGGCATTTTATATACACTTTAATGTCAAATATATAATATTTCATCATGATTTCTTTTATATTCTTAGAATAAGGAATTTCCCTACTTTATGTTCAAATAATCACCCATTTTTTTCCTTCTACTGAAAGATATTTAAGTTTCTACTCTGTATGGAATTTAGTTGATATATGTTGTGAGAAAGGGGACTAAATGTTTCTTTTCCAAATAGTATACCAAAATAGTATACCAATTAGTCCAGTATTATTTATTGAATAATTTATATATTCCTCCCCCATACCAAAATGATATATTTGTTGTATATCTCTTCCTGGACTTGTTCTTCTCTTGCTCTGAAGTTTTTAAAATTGTTTTTATTTCCTTGGTATTGGTGGTGATCTCTCCTTTCTCATTCACGATTTTATTAATTTGAGTCTTCTCTCTTCTTTTTAATAAGGCTGGCTAATGGTTTATCTCTTATTAATTCTTTCAATGAACCAACTCCTGGTTTTGTTAATCTGTTCCACACTTTTTCTGGTCTCTATTTCATTGAGTTCTGCTAAAATCTTTATTAATTCTCTTCTTCTGCTGGGTGTAGGATCTATTTGCTGTTTTTTCTCCAGCTCCTTTAGGTGCAAGGTTAACTTTTGTATTTGAGTTCTTTCCAGTTTTTGGATGGATGCTTGTATTGCGATGTATTTCCCCCTTAGGACTGCTTTTGCTGTATCCCAAAGATTTTGAACAGTTGTATCTTCATTCTCATTAGTTTCCATGAATCTTTTTATTCTTCTCTAATTCCCTGGTTGACCCTTTCATCTTTTAGCAGGATAGCCTTTAACCTCCATGTATTTGAAATCCTTCCAAACTTCTTCTTGTGGTTTAATTCTAGTTTCAAAGCATTATGGTCTGAAAATATGCAGGGGACGATCCCATTCCTTTGGTATCGGTTCAGATCTGATTTGTGACCCAGTATGTGGTCTATTCTGGAGAAAGTTCCATGTGCACTTGAGAAGAATGTGTATTCAGTTGCGTTTGGATATAAAGTTCTGTAAATACCTGTGAAATCCATCTGGTCCAGTGTATCATTTAAAGCTCTCGTTTCTTTGGAGATGTTGTGTTTAGAAGACCTGTCGATTGTAGAAAGATGCTCAGTAAGAGCGAACTGAGTGGGGGATCCCTGGGTGGCTCAGTGATGTAGTGCCTGCCTTGGGCCCAGGTTGTGATCCTAGGGACCTGGGATCGAGTTCCACATTGGGCTCCCTGCAGGGAGCCTGCTTCTCCCTCTGCCTGTGTCTCTGCCTCTCTTTCTGTGCGTGTCTCTCATGAAAAAATAAAAATCTTAAAAAAAAGAATTTAGAGGAGTAGGAGTGATTGAGCTGAAACCATATATCTTGGGCAAGTACCTAACTTTTCTGGACCCTATTTTCTTCATCTGTGAAAATAAGAGCAATAATTTCAATATCAGAGAGTTGTTTGGTAATTAAATGAGGTAATTTTAAAGCACTTAACTTAGTAATTGACACATAGTAGCTTTTATAGGCCATTAAGAAAGAGGTCAAATTCCAAGTGACTCATTACTAAGGTGGGAATAAAGTAGTTACAGTAGATTTAACTGGGCAATCAGGATCAAGAGTCCAGGAAGTCAGAGTCAGCAGAAATGAGATATATGTAGGGTTGGTGACCACCAATTCCTAGAGTAAGTGTCCTTGGTTTTATTCTGTTTTTATACTGCTTTCTAGGTTGGATAACCTGGAGAAGACCATCAGATAGTTATTTCAATTAAATGGAGATAAGGGCCTACAGGTCAAGTTGCTCTTATGTGACAATTGAGGCAAAGATATTATGGTTATCTCACACAAAGTCCTGGTTTTTCTAGTTAATTTTCCCATCAGATAGAAAAATGCAGCATCTGCCATATATCCTCCCTTCCTGTTGTCACTAAATTAAGAGGCTCTGTGTTTTCATAATATGGAGGGGAAAATATGATTTCTTTGCTGAGAGCTGGCTTAGGAGCTTGTTTTCCCATGTATGCTGGTGGGAAATCAATCCTCATCTGTTAGTCATCTCTTTGCCTCTCCTAGAAATGTAAATTATTGGACCATCTTCCCCATTCTTGAAACCATTTGAACTAACCACTTGGCTTTCTAATTTCAGTTGTTTGCTTGGTCAGCGTTCTGCTGGATGGCCTGTGGTAATTGGAGCACTATTGAATGTTTGTCCTTGAGAACTTATCTGAAGCCAACGTAGCTCTTTCTCTTTTGCCAATTAACTTAATGAGGTTCTTTAGGATGGCTCTACTGAGGTTTAGTAAAAGAGAGAAGGAATATTGAAATCAATTAAACTTCAGTCCTGGAAGAAAAATCATAACAGGAGGATTGAGTGTTACCACCAGAGACAGAAGTCCTTCTGCTCAGAACCTTGGCCATGAAAGATCATAATACACATGGTGGGGAAATAGGCAGGTGGAGTCCTGGAGATTTGCAACTGGAGGCAAAAGGTCTGCTAGTCAGATAAGTTTTGTAAATCACTTTCACCTCACTCATGATGGTGCTTATAGGAAGCACCTCCTACTGGCCACAAAAGTTATGCTCTGTGGCATCTATACTGCCACTCTATCTTTATTGGGATAAAATGAGTCAGGATTTTTGAGATTCTTTAGAAGTTATAGGCATGTTAACCATTTTCACAGGATTGCTAAAATCTGTCAGTCTCTGGACCGATTAGTAAGTACTGTTCCTGAGATGTGGTGTGACAGTTTTTCAATTTTATATGGCAGTATTGATGATGAAATCTTGGCTGCCTAGAATGTCTTGGAGGCATTCCTCCAGTGAACTGCATCGAAGCAAGAAGTTCTTAAGAGTTCTGTGAAGGGAAGTCAGTCCTTGGGAAGATCAGGAAGCTGCTCTGCATGGTATTAAAGCAAAGTTGGTAAAACATAGCAGTAGGGAGAAGAGAAAGACATTCTGCAAGTTGATGTCAAATAACGGCCTAGGGATTGAGTCTGTCCTCAATGGAAGATGAGACAGATACTTGTAAATGCTGCTGGGAATATTTCAGTTGTGGTGACACATTTCTGTAATGCATTCCTTTGAACAGTTGAATGCCTTGTTGGAGGTGAATAGTGATTCTCCTCTCACTTCAGGAAGACCAGGTGGCTAAATGGAAGAAGAAACAGTGCAAGTGCCCCTTAGTTCCTGACCTAGCCTCTCTGGTAACTTCCTATTGCCACTTGGTCTTAACTATTCAGTGATTCATTCATAACACTTGTTGTGTGTAAATGGGGCACTGGTCTCCTTTTTAAATGTTATTTAGAGAAATGGGAAATCTGAGCAGAAAGAGTTGCAATTGAATACCTTGTTTAAGGGGTGGGACAAGATAGTGGAAGAGTAGGGTCCCCAAGTCACCCGTCCCCACCAACTTACCTAGATAAGTTTCAAATCACCCTGAAAACCTACGAATTTGGCCTGAGATTTAAAGAGAGAACAGCTGGAACACTACAGAGAGAAGAGTTTGCGCTTCTAACAAGGTCGGAAGATGGGGAAAAAATGAATGAATGAACGAATTAATGAATGAATGAATAAATAAATAAGAATCCAGTGGTGGAGGGGCCGCTGCCAGGAGCCCGGCTAAGGCCTGGCGGCCATAGCCTCCAGAACAGGAAATCCCAGCCCTGAAGGAAGCAGGAACTTTTAAAAATCCCTACCGGATTCTTACCTGAGGAAAGGCGCTTGCAGGGAAACCGGGCAGAACTGCAAGAGTAGCAGTGGAGCCTCCAGGTTCCCGGGGTCAGTAACACAGGAAGTGCGCCCCAGTGGAGAGCACACCACAGACTGCGGGCTGAGCGCGCGGTAAAGGGCTGGAGAGCGCGCCCAGTGGGGCCTCGGGAGAAGCTCAGGCAGCAGCTCTGGGTGGAGGGGGCTGCGTGGCCACGGGAGCCTGATTCCAGCAGCGCAGGCCCTGGATCCCGGGGCGCTGGGGTACACAGTCCAGGATCCTGTGCTCCCCCTGGGACAGGTAGACGCGGGGGAGGGCACAGGACACAGAGGACGCTCCTGCCGCTGGGTGCCCCCGAGCTGTACAGATCAGCGCCCCCCGCCCCAGGAGCATTCAGGCCAGTGTGGACTGGGAGCTGCGGTAGTTACTGTGGGAGCTGACGCCAGGGCTGGGGAGCTGGCCGCAACTAGTAAGGTTGTTCCTCCTGTTGTAACCCTGTGCCTGGGATGGAGTAGGGCTGCCAGGGAACAGAGGCCTCGCGGGGTAAACAGCTCCCACTGAGCCCGGGACCTGGCAGGGGGCAGGGCAGCTCCCTCAGGTGCACACAACTGAGAATCAGCATGGCAGGCCCCTCCCCCAGAAGACCAGCTGGAAGGACAGGGGAAGAGCAAGTTCTTGACCAAGCAGCACTGGAAAGCTCCAGGGAAAGTAGAAGGATTTACATTATATAGAACCGGAGGATACCCCTCCATGTTTTTTTGTTTTTGTTTGTTTTTTATTTTCCTTTTTTCTCTCTTTTTTCTTCCTTTTTCCAGTGCAACTTGTTTTTAGCCACTCTGCACTGAGCAAAATGACTACAAAGAAGAACTTACCACAAAACAAGGAATCAGAAACAGTACTCTATGCCACACAGTTACAGAATTTGGATTACAATTCGATATCAGAAAGCCAATTCAGAAGCACATTTAGAAAGCTACTGGTGGTTCTGGAAAAAAGCATAAAGTATTCAAGAGACTTCATGACTGCAGAATTTAGATCTAATCTGGCCGAAATTAAAAATCAATTAAATGAGATGCAATCCAAACTGGAGGTCCTAACAACGAGGGTTATTAAGGTAGAAGAACGAGTGAGTGACGTAGAAGACAAGTTGACAGCAAGGAAGGAAGCTGAGGAAAAAAGAGAAAAACAATTAAAAGATCATGAGGAAAGGTAAAGTGAAATAAATGAGAGCCTCCAAAAGGAAAAATCTATGTTTAATTGGAGTTCCAGAGGGGCCGAAAAGGACAGAGGACCAGAGAGTGTATTTTAACAAATCATAGCTGAGAATTTCCCTAACTTGGGGAGGGAAACAGGCATTCAGATCCAGGAGATAGAGAGGTCCCCCCTTAAAATCAATAAAAACCTTTCAATACCTCAACATCTAATAGTAAAACTTGCAAATTTCAAAGATAAAGAGAAGATCTTTAAAGCAGCAAGACACAAGAGGTCGCTAACTTATATGGAGAGAAATATTAGGTTAAGAGCAGACCTCTCCACAGAGACCTGGCAGGACAGAAAGGGCTGGCAGGGTATATTCAGGGTCCTAAATGAGAAGAACGTGCAGCCAAGAATATCCAGCAAGGCTCTCATTCATAATAGAGAGAGAGAGATAAAGAGCTTCCAAGATAAGGAGAAACTGAAAAAATATGTGACCACCAAACCAGCTCTGCAATAAATATTAAGGGGAGACTCTGTAAAAGAAAGAGGATGCCCAAAGAAATAAGCCACAAAAACAGGGACTGAATAGGTATTATGATGACACTAAATTCATATCTTTCAATAGTGACTCTGAATGTGAATGGGCTTAATGACCCAATCAAAAGGCACAGGGTTTCAGAATAGATAAAAAAGCAAGACCCATATATTTGCTGTTTAAGAGAGCCTCATTTTAGACCTAAGGACACCTACAGCCTGAAAAGGAAAGGTTGGAGAAATATTTACCATTCAAATGGTCCTCAAAAGAAAGCAGGGGTAGCCATCCTCATATAAGAAAAATAAAGTTTACCCCAAAGACTATAGTAAGAGATGAAGAGGAACACTATATCATACTTAAAGGATCTATCCAACAAGAGCACCTAACAATAATGAATACTTATGCCCCTAATGTGGGAGCTGCCAAGTATAGTGATCAATTAATAACCAAAGACATAGATAATAATACACTTATAGTTGGTGACTTCAAACTAGCGCTTTCTACACTCGATAGGTCTTCTAAACACAACATCTCCAAAGAAACGAGAGCTTTAAATGATACACTGGACCAGATGGATTTCACAGGTATTTACAGAACTTTACATCCAAACGCAACTGAATACACATTCTTCTCAAGTGCACATGGAACTTTCTCCAGAATAGACCAAATACTGGGTCACAAATCAGGTCTTAACCGATACCAAAAGATTGGGACTGTCCCCTGCATATTTTCAGACCATAATACTTTGAAACTAGAACTAAACCACAAGAAGAAGTTTGGAAAGATTTCAAATACATGGAGGTTAAAGGCTATCCTGCTAAAAGATGAAAGGGTCAACCAGGGAATTAGAGAAGAATAAAAAGATTCATGGAAACTAATGAGAATGAAGATACAACTGTTCAAAATCTTTGGGATACAGCAAAAGCAGTCCTAAGGGGGAAATACATCGCAATACAAGCATCCATCCAAAAACTGGAAAGAACTCAAATACAAAAGTTAACCTTGCACCTAAAGGAGCTGGAGAAAAAACAGCAAATAGATCCTACACCCAGCAGAAGAGAATTAATAAAGATTTTAGCAGAACTCAATGAAATAGAGACCAGAAAAAGTGTGGAACAGATTAACAAAACCAGGAGTTGGTTCGTTGAAAGAATTAATAAGATAGATAAACCATTAGCCAGCCTTATTAAAAAGAAGAGAGAAAAAACTCAAATTAATAAAATCATGAATGAGAAAGGAGAGATCACCACTAACAACAAGGAAATACAAACAATTTTAAAAACTTATGAGCAGTTATACGCCAATAAATTAGGCAATCTAGAAGAAATGGACACATTTCTGGAAAACCACAAACTACCAAAACTGGAACAGGAAGAAATAGAAAACTTGAACAGGCCAATAACCAGGGAGGAAATTGAAGCAGTCATCAAAAACCTCCCAAGACACAAAAGTCCAGGGCCAGATGGCTTCTCAGGGGAATTCTAGCAAACGTTTAGAGAAGAAACCATACCTATTCTACTAAAGCTGTTTGGAAAGATAGAAAGAGATGGAGTACTTCCAAACTTGTTCTATGAGGCCTCATCACCTTGATCCCAAAACCAGACAAAGACTCCACCAAAAAGGACAATTATAGACCAATATCCCCGATGAACATAGATGCAAAAATTCTCAACAAGATACTAGCCAATAGGATCCAACAGTACATTAAGAAGATTATTCACCATGACCAAGAGGGATTTATCCCCGGGATACAAGGCTGGTTCAACACTCATAAAGCAATCAATGTGATAGATCATATCAGCAAGAGAAAAAACAAGAACCATATGATCCTCTCAATAGATGCAGAGAAAGCATTTGGCAAAATACAACACCCATTCCAGATCAAAACACTTCAGAGTGTAGGGATAGAGGGAACATTTCTCAGCATCTTAAAAGCCATCTATGAAAAGCCCACAGCAAATATCATTCTTAATGGGGAAACACTGGGAGCCTTTCCCGTAAGATCAGGAACCAGACAGGGATGTCCATTCTCACCACTGCTATTCAACATAGTACTAGAAACCCTAGCCTCAGCAATCAGGCAACAAAAAGAAATAAAAGGCATTCAAATTGGCAAAGAAGAAGCCATACTCTCCCTCTTTGTAGATGACATGATATTGTACCTAGAAAACCCAAAAGACTCCACACCAAGATTGCTAGAACTCATACAGCAATTCGGCAGTGTGGCAGGATACAAAATCAGTGCCCAGAAATCAGTGGCATTTCTATACACTTAGAATGAGACTGAAGAAAGAGAAATTAAGGAGTCAATCCCATTTACAATTTCACCCACAAGCATAAGATACCTAGGAATAAACCTAACCAAAGAGGTAAAGGATCTATACCCTAAAAACTACAGAACACTTCTGAAAGAAATTGAGGAAGACACAAAGAGATGGAAGCATATTCCATGCTCATGGATTGGAAGAATTAACATTGTGAAAATGTCCATGCTACCCAGGGCAATTAACACATTTAATGCAATCCCTATCAAAATACCATGGACTTTCTTCAGAGAGTTGGAACAAATCATCTTAAGATTTGTGTGGAATCAAAAAGACCCCGAATATCCAGGGGAATATTACAAATGAAAACCATAGCTGGGGGCATCACAATGCCAGATTTCAGGTTGTACTACAAAGCTGTGGTCATCAAGACAGTGTGGTACTGGCACAAAAACAGACACATAGATCAATGGAACAGAATAGAGAACCCAGAAGTGGACCCTCCACTTTATGGTCAACTAATATTCGGTAAAGGAGGAAAGACTATCCACTGGAAGAAAGACAGTCTCTTCAATAAATGGTGCTGGGAAAACTGGACATCCACATACAGAAGAACAAAACTAGACCATTCTCTTACACCAGACACAAAGATAAACTCAAAATGGATAAAAGATCTAAATGTGAGAAAAGATTCCATGAAAATCCTAGAGAACACAGGCAACACCCATTTTGAACTTGGCCACAGTAACTTCTTGCAAGATACATCCATGAAGGCAAGGGAAACAAAAGCAAAAATGAAGTATTGGGACTTCATCAAGATAAGAAGCTTCTGCACAGCAAAAGAAACAGTCAACGAAACTCAAAGACAACCTACAGAATGGGAGAAGATATTTCCAAATCACCTATCAGATAAAGGGCTAGATCCATGATCCAAGGATCCAAGATCTATACGTCTATATATCCCAGATCTCTAAAGAACTTATTAAACTCAACAGCCAAGAAAAACAATCCAATCATGAAATGGGTAAAAGACATGAACAGAAATCTCACAGAGGAAGTCATAGACATGGCTAACATGCACATGAGAAAGTGCTCCGCATCACTGGTCATAAGTGAAATACAAATCAAAACCACAATGAGATAGCACCTCACACTAGTGAGAATGGGGAAAATTAACAAGACAGCAAACCACAAATGTTGGAGAGGATGTGGAGAAAGGGGAACCCTCTTGCACCGTTGGTAGGAATGTGAACCGGTACAGCCACTCTGGAATACTGTGTGGAGGTTCCTCAAAGAGTTAAAAATAAATATGCCCTAGACCCAGCAATTGCACTGCTGGGGATTTACCCTAAAGATACACATGCAATGAAACCCCGGGACACCTGGCACCCCAATGTTTATAGCAGCAATGTCCACAATAGCCACACTGTGGAAGGAGCCTCGGTGTCCATCAAAAGAGGAATGGATAAAGAAGATGTGGTTTATGTATACAATGGAATATTACTCAGCCATTAGAAATGACAAATACCCACCATTTGCTTCAATGTGGATGGAACTGGAGGGTATTATGCTGAGTGAAATAGGTCAATCGGAGAAAGACAAACATTATATGGTCTCATTCCTTTGGGGAATATAAAAAATAGTGAAAGTGAATAAAGGGTAAATGAGAAAAATTAGTGGGAAACATCAGAAAGAGAGACAGAATATTAGAGACTCCTAACTCTGGGAATTGAACTAGGGGTGGTGGGAGGGCAGGTGGGTGAGGGATGTGGGTGAGTGGGTGACAGGCACTGAGGGGGGCACTTGATGGGATGAGCACTGGGTGTTATTCTATATGTTGGCAAATTGAACAGCAATAAAAAATAAATTTTTTTAAAAAAGAAACAATCACAAAACTGAAAGACAACCTACGGAATGGGAGAAGATAATTGCAAATGACCCATCAGATAAAGGGCTAGTATCCAAGAACTATAAAGAACTCATCAAACTCAACAGCCAAGAAACAAACAATACAATCATGAAATGGGCAAATGAAATGAACAGAAATTTCACAGAGGAAGTCATAGACATGGCTAACATGCACGTGAGAAAATGCTCCGCATCACTGGTCATCAGGGAAATACAAATCAAAACCACAATGAGATAGCACCTCACACTAGTGAGAATGGGGAAAATTAACAAGGCAGGAAACAACAAATGTTGGAGAGGATGTGGAGAAAGGGGAACCCTCTTGCACTGTTGGTGGGAATGTGAACTGGTACAGCCACTCTGGAAAACTGTGTGGAGGTGCCTCAAAGAGTTAAAAATAGAGCTACCCTGTGACAGAGCAATTGCAGTACTGGGGATTTACCCCAAAGATACAGATGCAGTGAAATGCCGGGACACCTGCACCCCAATGTTTATAGCAGCAATGTCCACAGTATCCAAACTGTGGAAGGAGCCTTGGTGTCCATCAAAAGATGAATGGATAAAGAAGATATGGTATATGTGTACAATGGAAGATTACTCAGCCATTAGAAACGACAAATACCCACTATTTGCTTCGACGTGGAGGGACCTGGAGGGTATTATGCTGAGTGAAATAAGTCAATTGGAAAAGGACAAAAATTATATGGTCTCATTCTTACGGGGAATATAAAAATTATTGAAAGGGAATAAAGGGAAAGGAGAGAAAATGAGTGAAAATATCAGTGAGGGTTACAAAACATGGGAGACACCTAACTCTGGGAAATGAAAAAGGGGAAGTGGACGGGGGGTTCGATTGACTGCGTGAGGGGCACTGAGGGGGGCACTTGGTGGAATGAGCACTGGGTGTTATGCTATATGTTGTCAAATTGAATCCCAATAATAAAAATTTTTAAAAAAAGGGATGGAGAAACAGTTTATCTTTTTGGTGGTAAAGGTGACAAAGTTGCAAAAGAGTATGCATATGGGGATTGTGGACAAACTGGGAGCCATTATTGAACCAATCTACCACACCTCCTATCTTATCTCTCACTTGTTTTTTTTTCTTTTTTTTTTTTTATAAAAGATTTGTATTTATTCAGAGAGGCACACAGAGAGAGGCAGAGACACATGCAGCGGGAGAATCAGTCTCCCCCATAGCCGAACTTGGGACTCTATCCCAGACCCCCAGGATCACGCCCTGAGCCAAAGGCAGATGCTCAATCACTGAGCCACCAAGCCATCCCTTCTCACTTGGTTTGAAAACTTTTTCTTTAGCTGTATAGGATTGCTTCCTCTTCTCTGAACATGTCATGCTGGTTTGTATTTCTGTGCCTTTTCTTGTGCTATTCTCTCTATTTGAATTACATTCCACTACCCATTGTCTCCTCACCCTACCATGATCTAGTTGGTTACTACTTATTTATTCCTTAAAGTTCACCTCCTGCTTCCTCAATCTCCAATGTAATCTTGCAGACTTCCATCATCACACTCTATTATATTCATCTGTTTACATTTTTATCTTCTCTAACCAGGCTTTAATCCCCTTGAGGGCAAGTACTGAATTTTATTTTGTGTACCTTGAGCTTGGTGGTGTACTTACGACATAACAGGAGCTTAATATGTATATACCTAATGAAAAAATAAATGAAGTGCTTCCCAATATTTCAGTAGCTGTGGCACTGCCTGTTCTTTTGACCCTGCAAACTGATATTTTAGCTGAAGTTATAACCACTTGTTTGAGTTCCTCAAGGTTCTATAAGACTTTCAAAACTTAGGGTTGATATTCTATTGAGACTTTGCAAGACCATTTTGAGATATGGGGAGATACTGTGGGAGGTTATCAAGACTAGGATTGGGAAGCACTTGCTTAGATGGGCATGAGCCAAAGCTATTGCCCTGCCTTGCTGAGAAGAATGGTTAATATCTCATATATGATGTGAAAATACAAGTCTTATAGATACAAAGTGCTAAGCCAAGTAGCAGAGGGGACAGTAAGAATGTTGCCTAGCAATTGAACATGTGTATGATACAGGATATTTGTTTTTCTGGATGACAGAGGTCAGAGAGATAGCTAACATGCTGAAGAAATATGGTGACAGCCATTTGTACCCAGAGATAAGAAAATGAAATGTTGTTCATGATGTACAGGAGGTGTGGAGAATGATTGAAAGTCTGTGAACTTGTATGTTTTCATTTCTGTCAGCGGATATTTTTCTCCCTCTTTCAAAGCGCCAGCCTTTTCATAAATAGTGCTTATTCTTCAACCCCTTTCAAAAAATAAACAGAAATCAACCCAGCATTTAATAGTTTTTGCTGAGAAAGAATTGAACACATTCCAATGAATCAGATACCCACTTAGCCTAGCCTAGCAGAGGCTGTTACTTAGAAGGCTGCCATAATGAGCCCAATGAGCTTTGGCTGCCCAGGGATTTCAAAGGCTTTAATGGTCCCAGCTCATTGTTTTCCTCCAGTGCCTTTATCTTCAAAAAAAGGAGTGGTGGCTGCATTGAGGCTTTCTTCACTTCTGCAAGCTTCATCATCTTTTGTCTCTGCTCAGTCTTTACCTCCTATAAAAGCATTCATATCATCTATCTCACCTTCTGGTTGGATGGAGGCACTGCCTTTTTCCTCCAATGATGGAGGCCTATTCAAGGGGGCTGTTTGGGCCTTTGAAAAAAGCTGGATATTGGAAGAAAAGTGGAGCTTGGGGAGAAAGTTATAAAACCAAATATTATATATTCCTTTTCAGCATATGACCTTCAAAGCTCACAGAAGTGATTGTAAGTTTAAAATTTCTAAAGCCTCAGACTCTAAAGACATTCTTTGTAGGGCTTTGTTTTCTGGATTTGAGGACTTGATTTCAGTGGGTCACATTACCCCATATTGGATCTCTCATTTACTGCTTGAATTTTTGCAAAGTGCAAGGCCTTTGCAAAGCCATAAATACATGAAAGTTGGCTTCATCTTTTTCAGCCCTTGTCTTCTAGTCAGCCTTACAAGGCTACCTTTGGGAGGTAGTTACCTCCAAACCACAACCTGTAATTGTGTGTAAGATTTTAAAAGTGCTTCTTAAAATCTTATGAACAGGAGCTTCCCCACATGAAGCCATTAACAGAACTCAAAATAGTTTATCAGCACAAGCCTGGGAGATGAATAGGATGCTGAAGAGCAAGACAGGTGTATAGAAGGGGTAGTAGAGTGATGTGGGTAACCGACTTCCTCTAAAAGGTTGGTGGGTAAAGGGAATTAGAAAAAGACTGGATTTGACAGGAGTGCATAAGTTCCTGAGGGGAAGAGAAATAGTTTTTATAAGGATCCTCCAAAGCAGTTATCAGTTTCCTAAGTATTTTAGAGTTTTATTTTGCATACACAAGCAAATATGAATATAGGGTTATCTCCATCTTTTTCTACATAAATAGTAATATAGTATACACATCATTCTGCCCTTTTCTTTTTTCACTTAAGGTACCTTGGAAATATTTTGATGTCAGTATTGGGAGGATTTCATCATTCCTTTTTATAGATGTGCACTATTCTCTTTAATAAATATGTCCTATTTTTCAACTAAATCCCTATCAATAGCATTGCATTTTTGCCATATATATGAGAATGCCTTTCTCGATAGCCTTACCACATTGTGAATTATCTGATTTTTTGATTTTTTGCCAATCTAGTAGATAAAAAGGGATATTTAAGTTTTATTTTGTGATTCTCTTATTATTAATGAGGTTGCACATTCTCCCATATGTTTAAGAGCCATTTGAAATTCTTTTTCAGTGAACTGTTGCATTCTTGGCTATTTTTGTTGTTGTGTTGTTGTTGGTTATCGGCCTTTTAACATACTGTACTAATCTTTGGAATTTGAAGCTATTAAGACACCTTCCCCTGATGTACAAAATGAGATGCAGAACCCCATTACATTCAGTGTAAAATACTGGGCATCATAGTGTCAAGAGCAGAGCTGGGTTGAGGTGAGCAGTATGAAAGGAGGTCGTTCCCATGAACACAATGACCAAAAGGGGTGCCATTTCAACAACAGTTGTAAAGGTTCTATGCTGATATGATGAAAAGACATCAGAGGAATCAGTGTGAAAATAAGACAAATAGGGAAAGTAGCCAAGGGTAGTATGTGTCCATTTCCCCCATCAACTAATAGCCTAGGCCAACATAAATAACCTCTGGCTCAGTCTCTGCCTCTTGTTGGAAACTGGCTATTACCTCTCTTCACTGACCATTGATGACTAATTCTTTGTGTGGGTAGATTTCTATGAGTAGTGGTAGCTTCAGGTTAATATAGGCAGAGCTCATTTTGTGAACATTTGTTTCTTTACATTTTTCAATTTTAATAATATAAGTCAGCATATCTAGAATATTATCAGTTTAACATGTAATCTATAATATAAAATAGTGATATATTTTATTTTTTATATATTAAGCTTCAAAAATCCAATATATATTTTATGCTTATAGCATATTTCAATTTAGAATAGCCACATTTCAAGTGCTCAGTGGCCAACTGACCTGATGGCTATCATATTAGACACAGTTATAGGAAGTGGAGAGCTATTTAAGCCTTTTTAAAAAAATAACTGGACTCTTTAAACAGTTTACTTTGGAATAATTTTAGTTTTATTTATTAATTTTTAAAAAAGATTTTATTTTATTATTTATTCATGAGAGACACAGAGAGAGAGGCAGAGACATAGGTAGAAGGAGAAGCAGGCTCCCTGTGGGGAGCCCGATGTGGAACTAGATCCCAGGACCCGGGGATCACGACCTGAACCAAAGGCAGATAGATGCTCAACCATTGAGCCACCTGGGTGCCCCATGAAATGATTTTAGTTTTACAGTGAGTTTTCATATGCCCTTTATCCAGTTTCCCCTAATGTAATTTTTTATTTTATCTATTTTACAACTCTTTGTCTCTATTTCTTCTTTTTTGAGAGATTTCTTCCATTTTATCTTTAAAATCTTCTCACGTATATTTTATTTCATATGTTTAATTTCTAAAAGCTTTTTCTTATTCTCTGGTTATTTCTATTTATAGCATACTGTTCTTGGTTCATGGATATACTCTCTTTGATCTCCCTGGGATTATTAATCATAGTTTTTATTACTCCTAGCATTATTTTTATTGCCTATTTTTTTAAAGCCTTTTTTGTTAGTGTCTTTCCTAAAATATTTGGTGATTCCTGGCTGTTATTTATGTTTAATTGTGAGGCATTAGTAAATATGAAAGGACATGAATGGACATTTATCTGTGGGTAGGACTTGACAGCAAGTAAAAATTGCACTGGATAACTATGTGAAGATGCAATTTTTAGATTAGGAGTCCCCTATTAATATCTATAATTCTTTTCTCACAGACTGCTCAGTATCCCTGCAGAAGCATTCTTTAGATTTCTGCCTGGGCAGTATAATCATATCTGCTGCTATTGTGAGAGATGCATGAGGGAAGAGAGCTGAGGGTCTCACTATTTGTCATCTGGATATTTACTTAATGCTTTTTTTCCAATAAGATCGTTCATGTGCATTTTCAGCTGTTCCTGGGATCCCCAGGTCCAGATCGTGTCTGATTTAACCTTATTGAAAATTAATCTGGGTAGAGTAGGAAGTAGTTGACTGTCACCAGCCCCCTTCTGTATTTCTTCCTTCAGTAATATCTTGTATTTATAATTCTTGAGCCTTTTTTGGATTTTTGAGGCCAAGATAGGCTTGCTACTTGATGACTGCTATTACTACAGACTTAGATTTAAAATTTATCTAACCTGCTAAGTCAGCTACTACTTAGGTATCAGCTTCCCATTATTCTAAGATGTTTACGTCTGCTATTTTCTCCCTTTCCATTCTCTTTGTGTGTATGCATTTTATTCATTTATTGTCATTTTAGTGGGTATTCAGGAGAGAGTAGAGGGAGATAAACGTGTGTTTAGTTATCCATACTTAGCCAGAAATCTAAGTATTTGATTTTAATAACTTTTCTTGTTTAAAATGATTTCATCGGGATCCCTGGGTGGCGCAGCGGTTTAGCGCCTGCCTTTGGCCCAGGGCGCGATCCTGGAGACCCGGGATCGAATCCCACGTCGGGCTCCCGGTGCATGGAGCCTGCTTCTCCCTCTGCCTATGTCTCTGCCTCTCTCTCTCTCTCTCTCTCTCTCTCTGTGACTATCATAAATAATAAAAAAAAATAAATAAAATGATTTCATCAGCCTGATATGCTTTCTAACTCCCACAGGCTCAAGAATGTCTCCTGTATGAGCGTTGGCATGTTTTGCTGCCCTGGCTGCTTAAAATTGCAGAGCTGTTCTGGACAACACTAATCTTAACTGCCTCAAAGTGAATAACTGAATAATTTCACTTTCATGTAAGGCTATGATTTTTCTCTAAAGGTACAAAAGGACAGAGCTATAGCATGCAAGAGGTGGAAGAGCACTTATCTTATAACACCACTGATCACAGAGTTTCGCAAGGTGTGATCTATGGAGCATTTATTCGTCAAAGTTCTCTAAGAGAAAAGATTTCTGTGGTCAAATAAATGTAGGAAACTAAAGCAGAGACCCACTTTGAGATTTCACAGAATATATGTCTTTAGTCTCAGAGAAGCCTGTAGAAACTTCTATCTCCAGCATATGGCCGGCTTTGCTGAGTTGGCACAAAAGGAAGGATTTTACAGAGGCCAAAAAGTAGTTGAAAACAGGAGAAACCTGAGAAGTAAGCTAGCTTTTGAACTTTTTTCCCTCAGGGTTTTTCTTGAATTCTAGAGACCTTGAGCTTCTCCCTTAAAAACTGTATTGGGAATGGGTAACAGGAGGTAAAGCGTAGAGCCAAGATAGATGGTTTTATAGGAAATCCTTGAATAAAGCCGGGAGTCCAAAGACACCTCACCCCCAGTGTGATGGCGAATGAGAACTAGCTAGTCCTACAAAATACTTTAAAACTGTCCCATAATGAGAACACTAGGCTTAGATTGTTTAAAGTTCAAACACTTAATGTAATAATTTCAACTTTATACAGATTATTCTAGAGAAAGTAAAACAGGGAATATACCTCAGCTTTTTCTAGTGAGCCCTAAAACCTCAAGAACAAAATTAGAGAAGGATAATTAAGGAAAGTAAAATTACAGGACGATGTTGCTCCTGAATGCAGATGTAAAAATCTTAAGGAGAATATTATAAAATTAAATACAACAAAATATAAGAAAGATAATATTTTAGAACAGAGCAAGGGTTATCCTAGAAATATAAGGTCAATTTAACATTAGAAAATAAATTAATGGGGCATCCCTGGATGGCTCAATGGTTTAGCACCTGCCTTTGGTCCAGGGCGTGATCTTGGAGCCCCGGAATTGAATCCACATCGGGTTCCCTGCATGGAACCTGCTTCTCCCTCTGCCTGTGTCTCTGCCCCCCTCTCTCTGTGTGTCTCTCATGAATAAACAAATAAAATCTTTAAAAAAAGGAAAATAAATTAATGTAATTCAGTGCATTAACAGAAAATAATATATGATGATCTCAATAGATGTGAAAAAGTATCAGGCAAAAAAGTCCATTGATTTAAAAAAATAAAGCTTTTGCAAACTAGATATAATTGGAAACTCTTATAACCTGTTACAGGGAATCTGTAAGCCTTAACACCAAACATCATTTTTGATGGATGAGTATTGAATTTATCCTTTTTAAGAAAGAAAATGAGGAGGCTGACTCTCATTTCTTCTATTATTATGTTAGGAGGACTAGTTACTGTACAAAAGACAAGGGAAAAATAAAATATATAATTGGAAAGGAAGAAATAAACTGTCATTTGTACATTTTCAGATTTTCTACTATAAATAGCTTTAAGTATCTGAGGATAAAGTATTTGAAGCAATAAGGATATAGCAAGTTTGACAGATTAAATACACAGAAATCAAATCCATTTCTATTCATCAGGGACAATTATTAGAAATGTTAGGAAGTACAATAAAAATGAAAACATTTGATAGCAACCACAAATATAAGGCAATCAAGAATTTTTTAAAAGTTGCAAGCCCTTTATAGGAAACATTGTAATAATTGAGAGATATATTACGGATAGAAAGGCTCAATACCAGCGATTAGTGATTTCTCCCTAAATTCATCTTTAGTTTCAACACAATTCCATTCAAATTGTCAACAAAGTTTTCCATGGAACTTGACAAGCTCCTTCTAGAACATATGGAAGAGCCAAAGAACTAGTAATAGCCATTACAGTCAAAGAACAAGAGGACAGGGGTGGAAGTGGGTGGGTTTCCCTAGAAAGTATGTTATAAAATATAGTGATTAAGAGCGCATAGGACAGCTATACACCAATAAATTAGGCAATCTAGAAGAAATGGACGCATTTCTGGAAAGCCACAAACTACCAAAACTGGAACAGGAAGAAATAGAAAACCTGAACAGGCCGATAACCAGGGAGGAAATTGAAGCAGTCATCAAAAACCTCCCAGGACACAAAAGTCTAGGGCCAGATGGCTTCCCTGGGGAATTCTATCAAACGTTTAAAGAAGAAACCATACCTATTCTACTAAAGCTGTTTGGAAAGATAGAAAGAGATGGAGTACTTCCAAATTTGTTCTATGAGGCCAGCATCACCTTAATTCCAAAACCAGACAAAGACCCCAGCAAAAAGGACAAATATAGACCAATATCCCTGATGAACACAGAAGCAAAAATTCTCAACAAGATACTAGCCAATAGGATCCAACAACACATTAAGAAAATTATTCACCATGACCAAGTAGGATTTATCCCCGGGACACAAGGCCGGTTCAACACTCGTAAAACAATCATTGTGATTCATCATATCAGCAAGAGAAAAAACAAGAACCATATGATCCTCTCAATAGATGCAGAGAAAGCATTTGACAAAATACAGCATCCATTCCTGATCAAAACTCTTCAGAGGGTAGGGATAGAGGCAACATTCCTCAACATCTTAAAAGCCATCTACGAAAAGCACACAGCAAATATCATTCTCAATGGGGAAGCACTGGGAGCCTTTCCCCTAAGATCAGGAACAAGACAGGGATGTCCACTCTCACCACTGCTATTCAACATAGTACTGGAAGTCCTAGCCTCAGCAATAAGACAACAAAAAGTCATTAAAGGCATTCAGATTGGCAAAGAAGAAGTCAAACTCTCCCTCTTCGCAGATGACATGATACTCTACATAGGAAACCCAAAGCCTCACCCCAAGATTGCTAGAACTCATACAGCAATTTGGCAGCATGGCAGGATACAAAATCAATGCTCAGAAGTCAGTGGCATATCTATACACTAAGAAAGAGCCTGAAGAAAGAGAAATTAAGGAGTCAATCCCATTTACAATTGCACCCAAAAGCATAAGATACCTAGGAATAAACCTAACCAAAGAGGTAAAGGATCTATACCCTAAAAACTATAGAACACTTCTGAAAGAAATTGAGGAAGACAGAGATGGAAGCATATTCCATGCTCATGGATTGGCAGAATTAATATTGTGAAAATGTCAATGTTACCCAGGGCAATATACACGTTTAACGCAATCCCTATCAAAATGCCATGGACTTTCTTCAGAGAGTTAGAACAAATTATTTTAAGATTTGTGTGGAATCAGAAAAGACCCCGAATTGCCAGGGGAATTTTAAAAAAGAAAACCATATCTGGGGGCATCACAATGCCAGATTTCAGGTTGTACTACAAAGTTGTGGTCATCAAGACAGTGTGGTACTGGCACAAAAACAGACACATAGATCAATGGAACAGAATAGAGAACCCAGAAGTGGACCCTCAACTTTATGGTCAACTAATATTCAGTAAAGGAGGAAAGACTATCCACTGGAAGAAAGACAGTCTCTTCAATAAATGGTGCTGGGAAAACTGAACATCCACATACAGAAGAACGAAACTAGACCATTCTCTTACACCATACACAAAGATCAACTCAAAATGGATGAAAGATCTAAATGTGAGACAAGATTCCATCAAAATCCTAGAGGAGAACACAGGCAACGCCCTTTTTGAACTTGGCCACAGTGACTTCTTGCAAGATACATCCATGAAGGCAAAAGAAACAAAAGCAAAAATGAACTATTGGGACTTCATCAAGATAAGAAGCTTTTGCACAGCAAAGGATACAGTCCACAAAACTAAAAGACAACCTACAGAATGGGAGAAGTTATTTGCAAATGAAGTATCAGATAAAGGGCTAGTGTCCAAGATCTTTAAGGAACTTATTAAACTCAACAGCAAAGAAACAAACAATCCAATCATGAAATGGGCAAAAGACATGAAGAGAAATCTCACAGAGGAAGACATAGACATGGCCAACATGCACATGAGAAAATGCTCTGCATCACTTGCCATCAGGGAAATACAAATCAAAACCACAATGAGATACCACCTCACACCAGTGAGAATGGGGAAAATTAACAAGGCAGGAAACCACACATGTGGGAGAGGATGCGGAGAAAAGGGAACCCTCTTACACTGTTGGTGGGAATGTGAACTGGTGCAGCCACTCTGGAAAACTGTGTGGAGTTCTCAAATTGAATAAAAAATAAATTTATTATTGAAAAAATTAAGAGTGCATAGGAAATAAGGCCAATTGTATTGAAGTATAACATACATACCATAAAATGCCCCTATTTAAAGGTATAGGTTAATGAATTTGAGCAAATGTATATACCTGTGAAATCACTACCTCTTTGCACTTGAACAGCTTCACCTAACCCTCAGTCCTTGGCAACAGCTGATCTACTTTTTGACACTATAGATATTTTTGGAGTCACCACTTTTGAAACTCAGTTAAAGTTTAACTTCTGCATACCCTCTGATCTAGCTGTTTGACTTTTAGAGATATATAGGAGGCAGGCACCTGAGTTGGCATCACTGCTGCTTGCAGCACCCATCCTTCCTGTATGTTGCTCTTGCTGCTTAGGTATGCTGCTCCTCTTTTTTTTTTCTCTCTAAAGATTTTATTTATTTATTTATTTGAGATAGGGAGAGAACAATCAGGGAGGAGAGGGAGAAGCAGACTCCCTGCTGAGCAGGGAGCCCAACGCGGTGCTCCATCCCAGGAGGCCAGGATCATGACCTGGGTTGAAGGCCGACGCCCAACTGACTGAGCTAACCAGGCACCCCCCATCTGCTCCTCTTTGACTCACATTTTCTTTTCCCCCTCTTTTTTCCTTTTCTTGTAATTTTGGTCTTTCCTGTTTTCCCGGTTTTTTCCTTGTTCTTTCTTCATTGCCTCTGAGTTTTTATGTCACTGATACTTTTTTCAAGATTACTATGCATTTTATTTTGCATTGGCTATAATCATGGTATTGGAGTTTCCGTGGCTATTTATTTTTTTAAGATTTTATTTATTTATTAATGAGACACACACACACACACACACACACACACAGGCAGAGACATAAGCAGAGGAAGAAGCAAGCTCCTTGCAGTGATCCTGATGTGGGACTCAATCCCTGGACCCCAGGATCATGCCCTGAGCCAAAGGCAGACGCTTAACCACTGAGCCACCCAGGCGTCCCTCCTTGGCTATTTCTGTCATCACCCAGTCTTCGGTTGTTTCTCCAACATATTCAATTAGAAAAAAGAAAAAAAAAGTCCCTCAGATTTCATGCCTTTCTGGATACTTCAGGTGGCAGAAGGCAGACCTCAAGTCAAGTGGGGTCTTGGGATGTAAGACCACATTTACCTGGTTGGTCGAGTTTCAGAAATTTGAGTCGCCTGGCATAGTTGTGACTGTAAGTAAAAAGTTAGCGATAATTACAACAGAATGCAATTTATACTACAAGAGAGGTGTGGGATTAGTTTTAAGCTGGATTTTGATTTATTGATTTAGAATTCTGTGAAATTTAGGATTATTTCTTCCTTGCTATTGGCTGTTACCTTTCTGTATATAAACAGTTTCACATCTCTCCCATACATTTATATTTTATAAATTAATTTTTTAATTGGAATATAGTTGACATACAATATTATATTAATTTCAGGTGTATGACCAGTGATTGAACATTTATATACATCACAAAATCCTTACGATGATAAGTTGTAGTTACCATCTGTCCCATTTATAAAAAATTATTACTTTTGCCTGAGATCCACTACTGGCTAATGCCTGATCAATCCCCTTTCCATAGCTACATTTCTTTTCTTCTTTTTAATTATTATTTTAAGTTTTATTTTCATTCCAGTGTAGCTAGCATACAGTGATATACTAGTTTCAGGTGTACAATATGCGATTCAACAATTCCATATGTTGCTCAGTGCTCATCAAGATAAATGTACTCTTAATTCTCTTTACCTATTTCACCCATCCCTGCCCTGCCCAATTCCCTTCTAGTAACCATCAACTTGTTTTCTATAAGTAAGAGTCCATTTCTTAATTAGTATGTATGTATGTATGTATGTATTTTTGTGTATTTTTTATTGGAGTTTGATTTGCCAACATATAGTATAACACCTCGTGCTCATCTCATCAAGTGTGCCCCTCAGTGCTTGTCACCCAGTCACCCCATCCCCCCACCCGCCTCCCCTTCCACTGCCCCTTGTTCGTTTTCCAGAGTTAGGAGTCTCTCATGTTTTGTCACCTTCTCTGATATTTCCCACTCATTTTCTCTCCTTTCCCCTATAATCCATTTCTTTTTTTTTATTTATGATAGTCACAGAGAGAGAGAGAGAGAGAGAGAGAGAGAGAGGCAGAGACACAGGCAGTGGGAGAAGCAGGCTCCATGCACCGGGAGCCCGACGTGGGATTCGATCCCGGGTCTCCAGGATCGCGCCCTGGGCCAAAGGCAGGCGCCAAACCGCTGCACCACCCAGGGATCCCCCCCTATAATCCATTTCACTATTTTTTATATTCCCCGTTAAAATGAGACCATATGATGTTTGTCCTTCTCTTACTTACTTCACTCAGCATATTACACTCCAGTTGCACCCACGTCAAAGCAAATGGTGGGTATTTGTCATTTCTAATGGCTAATATTCCATTGTATATATAGACCACATCTTCTTTATCCATTCACCTTTTGATGGACACCGAGGCTTCTTCCACAGTTTGGCTATTGTGGACATTGCTGCTAGAAACATTGGGGTGCAGGTGTCTCAGCTTTTCACTGCATCTGTATCTTTGGGGTAAATCCCCAGTAGTACAATTGCCGGGTTGTAGGGTAGCTCTATTTTTAACTCTCTGAGGAACCTCCACACAGTTTTCCAGAGTGGCTGTACCAGTTCACATTCCCACCAACCGTGCAAGAGGGTTCCCCTTTCTCCACATCCTCTCCAACATTTCTTGTTTCCTGTCTTGTTAATTTTCACTATTCTCACTAGTGTAAGGTGCTATCTCATTGACACACAAGTATTTAAAATTAAACCATCTAGGGACGCCTGGGTGGTTCAGCAACTAAGTGTCTGCCTTCGCTTCTTAATTAGGCTCTTCTTTTCCTTTGCTGTTTTTTTTTTAAGATTTTATTTCTTTATTCATGTGACACCCCCCCCCCACACACACACAGAGCAAGAGGCAGAGACATAGGCAGAGGGAGAAGCAGGCTCCCCACGGAGAGCCCAATGTGAGACTTGATCCCAGGACCCCGAGATCACGCCCTGAGCCAAAGGTAGACACTCAACCACTGAGCCACCCAGGTGCCCTGTTTTGTTTCTTAAATTCCACATATGAGCGAAATTTGTCTCTCTTTGACTGGCTTATTATACTTAGCATTATATTCTCTAGATCCATCCATTCTACTGCAAATGGGCAAGATTTCATTCTCTTTTATGAATAATGTCACATTGTGTATATATATACCACATCTTCTTTATCTATTCATCTTATCGGTAGACACAGGCTCCTTCCATAATTTGGCTATTGTAAATAATGTTGCTATAAACTTTGGCATGCATGTGTCCTTTTGAACTAATGTTCTTGCATTTTGGGGGTAAATACTGAATCATAGAGTAGTTCCATTTTTATCTTTTTGAAGAACCTCCTTGCTGTTTTCCAGAGTGGCAGCACCAGTTTGCATTCCAAACAGTAAATGAAGGTTCCTTTTTTTCTACATCCTTGTTTCTTGTGTTGTTGATTTTAGCCATTCTGACAGGTGTGTGATATTTCATTGTAATTTTGATTTTTATTCCCCTGCTGATGAGTGATGTTGAACATCTTTTCATGTGTCTCTTGGCCATATGGATGTCTTCTTTGCAGAGATGTCTGTTCTTGTCTTCTGCCCATTTTTAAATTAGATTGGGTTTTTTTTTGGATGTTGAGTTTTATAAGTTCTTTATATATTTTGGATACTAGTCCTTTATCAGATAGGTCATTTGCAAATGTCTTCTCCTATTCAGTAGGCTGCCTTTTAGTTTTTTTGATTGTTTCTTTTGCTGTGCAGAAGCTTTTTATTTGGATGTAGTCCCAATAGTTTATTTTTGCTTTTGTTCTACTTGCCTCAGGGGACATATATAGAAAAATGTTACTATGGCTGATGTCTGAGAAATATTGCCTGTACTCTCTTTGAGGATTTTAATGGTTTAAGGTCTCATGTTCAGGTCTTTTATCCATTTTGAGTTTATGTTTGTGTATGGTGTGAGAAAGTGGTCCAGTTTCATTTTTTGCATGTAGCTATCCAGTTTTCCCAACACCATGTGTTGAAGAGACTTTTTCTCATTAGATATTCTTTCCTACTTTGTCGAAGATTAGTTGAATATATACTTGTGGGTTTATTTCTAGGTTTTCTATTCTGTTCTATTAATCTATATGCTTATTTTTATGCCAGTATCATAAAATGTTTTGATTACTGTATCTTTGTAATATAACTAGAAGTCTGGAACTGTGATGCCTCTAGCTTGGATTTTCTTTTTCAAAATTGCTTTGGCTCTTTAGGGTCTTTGCGTTTCCATACAAATTTTAGGATTGTTTTTTTTTAGTTTGGTAAAAAATGCTGTTGGTATTTTGATAGAGGTTGTATTAAATGTGTAGATTTCTTCAGGTAGCATAGACATTTTAACAATATTGTTTTTCCAATCCATGAGTATGGAATGTCTTTCCATTTATTTTTATCATTTTCAATGTCTTTTAAATATATATATATATTTAATTTTTAATTTTAATTTTAATTTTTTAAATTTATTTTTTATTGGTGTTCAATTTGCCAGCATATAGCATAACACCCAGTGCTCATCCCATCAAATTTGATTTGCCAACATATAGTATGACACCCAATGCTCATCCTGTCTTTAATGTCTTTCATCATTGATTTATTCAGTGGTCAGGTCTTTTACCTTTTTGGTTAGGTTTATTCCTAGATATCTTATTATTTTGGTGAAATTATAAGTGAAGCTGTTTTCTTAATTCCTCTTTCTTCTGCTTCATGTTTGGTGGTATAGAAATATAACAGATTTCTGTACATTGATTTTGTATCCGGTGACTTCACTGAATTTATCAGTTTAATAGTTTTTGGTTGAGTCTTTTGGGTTTTTGATATCTAGTGTATCAGCTGCAAATAGTGAAAATTTTACTTCTTCCTTACCCATTTGGATTTTTATTTCTTCTACTGTCTGATTGCTGTAGCTACGACTTATAGTACTATGTGGAATAAAAGTGGTGAGAGTGGATATCCTTGTCTTGTTACTGACCCTAAAGGAAAAACTCTCAATTTTTCCCCATTGAATATGATGTTACATAGCCACCTTTCTTGAAAGAATTCTCCACATTCTTTAGCTTCCTTTCCTCTCTCTGGCTTGCTGAACCTACTGCAGTCTGTTTTCACTTATATCACTTTACTACATTGTCTTTTTACTAAGATTACTGATGAACTCCATGTTGCTAAATTAGATGGACAGTCTTCTGTGCTTATATATCCTTGGCCTCCCTTGTAGCATTTGTTTTTGTGGATCACTCCTTTCTGGAGAATTGGTCTCTCCTTTGCTTTTGTGAGCTATTCCCATGATTTCCTTCATCTTTCCAGGCATTCATTTCTCTAAGTCTCTCTCTTAATGTTGTTTCTTTGAGTTCTCATACTTGATCCTGTTCTCTTTTCACTCTCCATACTCTCAGTGACTGATCACATCCACTCTCATGACCCCCAAATTTAATCTCTTCAGTTTGAGCTCTCCTCTGAACTCCACATACATATCTCAACCTCTCCATGTAGATAATCATTCAGCCTGGTCCAGCTTGAAAAACAGGTTTGGGAGATCCCTGGGTGGCTCAGTGGTTTAGTGCCTGCCTTTGGCTCAGGGTGCGATCCTGGAGTCCTGGGATCGAGTACTGGTCGGGCTCCTGCCGTGGAGCCTGCTTCTCCCTCTGCCTGTGTCTCTGCCATTCTCTCTCTATGTCTATCATGAATAAATAAATAAAATCTTTTTTTTAAAGAAAAACAGGCTTGTAGAATGAGGAAGAGCAGAGAGAGGGTCTTCAGTGCCTTTCCATTTAAACTCTGATATGATCAGTACCTAGGTAAACTTCCTGTTTACTGGTTAGATAGATGGATATTAAGGTTCAGTTCCTTCAGAGCTCCTTCAGAGCCTTCAGAGCTGGCTGTGAATTCTGGTTGTCTTAAAATAAGTCTTTGGCTAAGTCATTTGATCTCTCTTGTTTTCACTTTCCTCATCCATGAAATGGGGATCATAATAATAGTATCTTTCATACAGAATTGTGGTTAAGATTATGTGATTAAAGGATTAAATCATGGAAACTCCTTTGTATTGGTTCTGACACTTGGTGAACACTCAGTGATATTTAAAAATATTATATATCATTGTTTTTTAAAATATTTTATTTACTTGAGAGAGAGAGAGAGAGAGAGAACAAGCAGTGGGGAGGGGCAGAGGGAGAAAAAGAGAGAGAAGTAGACTCCCTAATGAGCAGGAAGCCTGATGCATTGCTTAGTCCCAGGACCTGGAGATCATGACTGGAGCCAAAGGCAGATGCTTAAACAACTGAGTAACCCAGGCACCCTTATATATCATTGTTGTTGCTATTTTTGTTGCTGTGTCTTTTTGAGTTTGAATACATGTTCTACTACTTACAGGCTGTTGTGAGTCTTACCTTTATCTTCTGTAAAATGAGAATTAATATATCACCCAAGTGATACATATTTTTCTGTGGTGAGCATGAAATTAAATAGTGCAGGAATCTTTTGTTTTCCTTTTATATAGTGCAGGATTCTATAAACTTTTTTGTAAAGCACCACGTGGTAAGTATCTTCAGTTTTGTAGGCCATATGGTTTTTGTCACAACTATTCAAATCTGCTATTGTGGCACTGAAGCAGCCATAGGCAGTGTGCAAATGAATGTGCATGAGTGTGTTATATTGTTTTTATGTTTCATGAAATACTAATTCTTCTTTTGATTTTTCCAATCATTAGTAAATGTAAACATCTTTCTTAGTCTTCTGGTCATCAGAAGCAACTGGGAACCAAATTTGACCCAAGTGCTATAGTTTATTGATACCTGAAATGATGCATGCAAACTGAAGATTCCAGCAAAGGAGTATAAGTACTTGTATTCACATAACTAAAGAACATTCTTCACTATCTGAGAAGCAAAGGGGACAGCTGGTCTTCTCTCACAGAGATGCTAGCTCTGGCTGTTGTCATTCCTGCTGTGTGGGAAGAAGGAAATGATTGTAATCAGTCTTCGGCCTCTTTGAAAGCTCTGCCTCTATAAAATGTGCCCCCCCCAAAAAAAAAGTGTTCTTAGATTGGACCAACAAGATCAGTAGTTCTCCTTCTTGGGGAAGAGCAGAGAGTGGATATTCAATGCCTTTCCATTTAAAACCTGACCTAGTCAGTGAATGAATTTCTGCACATATCTTCCTCTCTGCTTACCATAAATGTTGTTGGATATGTACTATTTCCTAGTGGTTGGTACAAAGAGAATAAGATAGACAAGACTGCTGCCCTCATGGAACTTATATTTTGGTGGGAGTTACAAACATTGATAATTATTTGTGTAATTATTTGGGGGGAAATGTATCTGACACTAGTTTATTTAGACACTTCACCTTTCTTCTTTTTTAAAAAGATTTTATTTATTTATTCATGAGCGACACACAGAGAAAGGCAGAGACATATGCTGAGGGAGAAGCAGGCTCCTCATGGGGAGCCTGATGTGGGACTCGATCCCAGGACCCTGGGATCATGACCTGAACCAAAGGCAGACACTAAACTACTGAGCCACCCTGGTGCCCTCACCTTTCTTCTTTATGATTGCTTCTAATACCTATATTTACTTGCCTACTTGACATCTTCATTTTAGTATGTCACTAGCTTCTCAAACTTAGGTTGTTCCATGCAGAATTCTTGATTGATTCTATGCCACCTTCAAACCTGTGCTTTGCAAGACTTTCTCATCTTAGACAATTGCAACACCATCTACTTAATTATTTAAGCCAGAAATGGGGGATCATTTTATTTTATTTTACTTTTTTTTATGAATTTATTTTTTATTGGTGTTCAGTTTGTCAACATATAGAATAACAGCCAGTGCTCATCCCATCAAGTGCCCCCCTCAGTGCCCGTCACCCAGTCACCCCCACCCCCTGCCCACCTCCCCTTCCACCACCCCTAGTTCGTTTCCCAGAGTTAGGAGTCTCATGTTCCGTCTCCCTTTCTGATATTTCCCACTCATTTTTTCTCCCTTCCCCTTTATTCCCTTTCACTATTTTTTATATTCCCCAAATGAATGAGACCATATAATGTTTGTCCTTCTCCGACTGACTTATTTCACTCAGCATAATACCCTCCAGTTTTTTCCACGTCGGAGCAAATGGTGGGTATTTGTCATTTCTAATGGCTGAGTAATATTCCATTGTATACATAGACCACATCTACTAGAGGATTTTAAGGGGAAGTGGCATATGATCTGATTTCATGCCTATCGTGTACATAGGAGGAGGACTAGAATGAGAAAGGGATGCCAAACAGTTGGATGTTGCAGTAGTCAAGGCAGAGAGGATGATGACTTAGAAGAGGGGGTTAAAATGTCCAAGTTTGAAGAAGTTTTCAAATTCTGGTTATATTTTGGAGACAAAAGAGACAGAACTTAGTGGTTAACCAGATGTGAGAGATGAGAAAGAGGAAAAGTATAAAATGATCTCCCACCCTCCTGCACTGTTGGTGGGAATGTGAACTGGTGCAGTCACTCTAGAAAACTGTGTGGAGGTTCCTCATAGAGTTAAAAATAGATCTGCCCTACAACCCAGCAATTGCACTGCTGGGGATTTACCCCAAAGATACAGGTGCAGTGAAACGCCGGGACACCTGCACCCCGATGTTTCTAGCAGCAATGTCCACAATAGCTAAACTGTGGAAGGAGCCTTGGTGTACATTGAAAGATGAATGGATAAAGAAGATGTGGTTTATGTGTACAATGGAGTATTACTCAGCCATTAGAAATGACAAATACCCACCATTTGCTTCGATGTGGATGGAACTGTAGGGTATTATGCTGAGTGAAATAAGTCAGTCGGAGAAGGACAAACATTATAACTGAAGAATTTAGGAGCCCTCCAGGATTTTTGTTGCAGAAGTGACTGCCTTTTTTAGGGTGGGGAGATGAGCCATCCCATAGTTACCTTTGGTGTCCCTCAAGAAAACTAACTCAGAGATAATTTGGGTGGCATTTAGACACTTCTTCCCACAGCAGTGTTGCTATCAGACAGATGGAATGATGTGTTTTGAGGCTGTGCTTGTGTTTCCTTAGGCAGTGGCAACTTCTGAAGGATGTTTCTTTCACAGAGCTTGTTATCACTTGCAGAATTGCTGTCAGTTTCTTCCCTCTGCTTTCAATTACATATTATCTTACCTTTGTGTTCTTGACACCTGTATACAAACACTAGATAAAATGTGAATTATATGGATTCATCAACATATTTAAACCTGTTAATGGAGCCTAATAAATCTCAATAAACTTGCCCTTTTTCATGACATTTATGCTTAATAAGGTAATAAGTATGAAGTTGCATCGCTCCTCTATTATTTTTCTAGGAACAGTTGCCTCAGAACGTCCTTGAAAACAAGAAGAAAATAATCCATTGATCCATGCTGAAGCCTAATCACCCATATTTACCTCCTTTCCAGAAAAGCAGAGGCAGAAATGGATAGGTAGAACTCAGGGGCCAGGATTTTAGTAGGCAGTAACTATAATGGAAGGTAATGGCATCTACTGACTTGGAAAGCACATGAAACTCCGTATTTTAATTCCAGATTCCAGTGTCTGACACAGCTTTTGGTCTGTTAACTTGGATTCTATTTAAATTCTTTGGACCTCAGTTTCTGTATCTACAATGTAAGAAAAAAAATCTCTCATTTTGGGCTTGGAGGAATAAGTGATATGGTAATAGTTGGGAACTGTAGGTATAGATGCTCCATGAGAAGTTTTTTCTAGTTTTCCTATCTTCTCATTTCTGTGACTTCCTTTCAAATAGTCCTTGACTTCTGTGCCTGCCTCACTCCCAACAATCTTATTTCCTTTCATTTAGGTAGGTGGCCAGTACAACACTTTGACCTTCTCTCCAACTATACAGTTCCTCCCTACTCCACTTCAGCCAACCACAACACCTTTGATATTTCTGAATTTTGTATTATTTCATCTGTTTGATTTCAAAATCAGAGCTAGCCCCTCCATAAACTCTGATCCTTTAACCATCTTGCCCTTCATTCAGACTGAATCTGCTCCCACCACCCATATTGCAACCCTCTATCATAAACACAACCCTAGATACTCAACTCTTTCTAGTTCACATTGTTTTTCCTGTCTGTCCTTACCTCCCTGCCCACCAGAGATCTCATAGTCAGCCATACCACTGATGGTTGCTTTGGTATCCTTGGACTCTACACTCTGACTTTGCCACATGTTCACTAGGCCTTTCCCTACCTTGCTTATTGTCTTTTTTGGTATTGGGATACTGGTAGTTGTGGAAGAAAGGTACAAACATTTGTTGACTAGTTGGACTACAAAATAATGTTTTCTGCTCTTGTACCTTTATACTTCATCTACTCTCTACCATTTCTGTTCCATCAGCAATTATTCTAATTATCCTTGTTGATATCATATTCATCACAATGGATGTTCCAGATATTTTCTGTACAAATGCCAAATCCTACACCTTTACATTCTTGGCAGATGATCTTGTTTGTTACCTTATGAGAAGATAAAGGCTATCTATCATGGAACACCAGATATATATATATATATATATATATACACACACACATATATATACATATATATAATTATATTTATATATAAATATAATATATATAAAATTATATTTATATAATGATATATAATATATAATATACATAATATGATATATAATGATATATATTATATAATATATAATATATATAAATCATTTCACTTTGTTCATTTGCTCATAATTTCTCTGTATCTTTAGTTTTCTGTAAGTTTCCCCTCTTGTCTCAGCCAGAGAAGTGTTCCTCTTCTTTTTAAGCCTAGTTCCTCCACCTGGGTTTTAAGTTTCCCTTTTCCTTCCTAAGGTGGGGCTATGCTTCATCAATTTCTGCTCTTTCCCTAATATCCTCAGTCTTTCTTTCTTCATTACCTTTTACTCGTATCTCCTCTAGATGAAATAGAAGTTTCTCAATCATTCAGAAGTACTCTCTTATCTCTTTGCTTTTTTTAAAAAGTTTTACTTATTTATTTAGTTGAGAGATAAAGCTTGATCACATGCACATGCTAGTTGGTGGAGGGGCAGAGAGAGAATCCTCAAGCAGACTCCATGTTGAGCTCAGAAACCAGTAAGGACTCACTGCAGGGCTTGATCTCATGACCTATGAGATCATAATCTGAGCTGAAACCAAGAGTTCGACACTTAAATGAAAGTGCCACCCAGGCACCCTTCTCTTTGCTTCTTTTTGTTGCCAGTTCCTGAAATAGTATTCATACTATCTGCCTCTATTTTTTTTACAGTACACTCATTTTTCCCTCTTTAAAAAAATTAATTCCAGTATAGTAAATATACAGTATTGCATTAATTTCAGGTATACAATATAATGATTTACCAAGTCTATATATTATTCAGTACTCATCAAGATGAGTGTACTCTTAATCCCCTTCAGCTGTTTCACCCATCCCCACCTCCATCTTCCCTCTGGCAACCATCTGTTGCCTACAGTAGAGTATGTTTCTTGTTTTGTCTCTTTTTTTCTTTTTTTTAATAAATTAATTTTTATTGGTGTTCAATTTACCAAGATACAGAATAACACCCAGTGCTCATCCCGTCAAGTGTCCCCCTCAGTGCCAGTCACCCATTCACCACCACCCCCCGCCCTCCTCGCTTCCACCACCACTAGTTCGTTTCCCAGAGTTAGAAGTCTTTATGTTCTGTCTTCCTTTCTGATATTTCCCACACATTTCTTCTCCCTTCCCTTATATTCCCTTTCACTATTATTCATATTCCCCAAATGAATGAGAACATACACTGTTTGTCCTTTTCCGATTGACTTATTTCACTCAGCATAATACCCTCCAGTTCCATCCACGTTGAAGCAAATGGTGGGTATTTGTCATTTCTAATGGCTGAGTAATATTCCATTGTATACATAAACCACATCTTCTTTATCCATTCATCTTTCGATGAACACCGAGGCTCCTTCCACAGTGTGGCTATTGTGGACATGGCTGCTAGAAACATCGGGGTGCAGGTGTCCCGGCGTTTCATTGCATCTGAATCTTTGGGGTAAATCCCTAACAGTGCAATTGCTGGGTTATAGGGCAGGTCTATTTTTAACTCTTTGAGGAACCTCCACACAGTTTTCCAGAGTGGCTGCACCAGTTCACATTCCCACCCACAGTGTAAGAGGGTTCCCTTTTCTCCGCATCCTCTCCAACATTTGTTGTTTCCTGCCTTGTTAATTTTCCCCATTCTCACTGGTGTGAGGTGGTATCTCATTGTGGTTTTGATTTGTATTTCCCTGATGGCAAGTGATGCAGAGCATTTTCTCATGTGCATGTTGGCGATGTCTATGTCTTCCTCTGTGAGATTTCTCTTCATGTCTTTTGCCCATTTCATGATTGGATTGTTTGTTTCTTTGCTGTTGAGTTTAATAAGTTCTTTATAGATCTTGGAAACTAGCCCTTTATCTGATATGTCTTTTGCAAATATCTTCTCCCATTCTGTAGGTTGTCTTTTAGTTTTGTTGACTGTATCCTTTGCTGCGCAAAAGCTTCTTATCTTGATGAAGTCACAATAGTTCATTTTTGCTTTTGTTTCTTTTGCTTTCATGGATGTATCTTGCAAGAAGTTACTGTGGCCGAGTTCAAAAAGGGTGTTGCCTGTGTTCTCCTCTAGGATTTTGATGGAATCTTGTATCAATTTAGATCTTTCATCCATTTTGAGTTTATCTTTGTGTATGGTGCAAGAGAGTGGTCTAGTTTCGTTCTTCTGCATGTGGATGTCCAATTTTCCCAGCACCATTTATTGAAGAGACTGTCCTTTTTCCAGTGGATAGTCTTAACTACTTTGTCAAATATTAGTTGACCATAAAGTTGAGGGTCCACTTCTGGGTTCTCTATTCTGTTCCATTGATCTATTGTCTGTTTTTGTGCCAGTACCACAATGCCGTGATGACCACAACTTTGTAGTACAACCTGAAATCTGGCATTGTGATGCCCCCAGATATGGTTTTCTTTTTTAAAATTCCCCTGGCAATTCGGGGTCTTTTCTGATTCCACACAAATCTTAAAATAATTTGTTCTAACTCTCTGAAGAAAGTCCATGGTATTTTGATAGGGATTGCATTAAACGTGTATATTGCCCGGGTAACATTGACATTTTCACAATATTAATTCTTCGAATCCATGAACATGGAATATTTTTCCATCTCTTTGTGTCTTCCTCAAATTCTTTCAGAAGTGTTCTATAGTTTTTAGGGTATAGATCCTTTACCTCTTTGGTTAGGTTTATTCCTAGGTATCTTATGCTTTTGGGTGCAATTGTAAATGGGATTGACTCCTTAATTTCTCTTTCTTCAGGCTCTTTCTTAGTGTATAGATATGCCACTGACTTCTGAGCATTGATTTTGTATCCTGCCATGCTGCCAAATTGCTGTATGAGTTCTAGCAATCTTGGGGTGAGGCTTTGGGTTTCCTATGTAGAGTATCATGTCATCTGCGAAGAGGGAGAGTTTGACTTCTTCTTTGCCAATTTGAATGCCTTTAATGTCTTTTTGTTGTCTGATTGCTGAGGCTAGGACTTCCAATACTATGTTGAATAGCAGTGGTGAGAGTGGATATCCCTGTCTGGTTCCTGATCTTAGGGGAAAGGCTCCCAGTGCTTCCCCATTGAGAATGATATTTGCTGTGGGCTTTTTGTAGATGGCTTTTAAGATGTCGAGGAAAGTTCCCTCTATCCCTACACTCTGAAGAGTTTTGATCAGGAATGGATGCTGTATTTTGTCAAATGCTTTTTCTGCATCTATTGAGAGGATCATATGGTTCTTGGTTTTTCTCTTGCTGATATGATGAATCACATTGATTGTTTTACGAGTGTTGAACCAGCTTTGTGTCCCGGGGATAAATCCTACTTGGTCATGGTGAATAATTTTCTTAATGTGTTGTTGGATCCTATTGGCTAGTATCTTGTTGAGAATTTTTGCTTCTGTGTTCATTAGGGATATTGGTCTATAATTCTCCTTTTTGGTGGGGTCTTTGGTTTTGGAATTAAGGTGATGCTGGCCTCATAGAATGAATTTGGAAGTACTCCATCTCTTTCTATCTTTCCAAACAGCTTTAGTAGAATAGGTATGGTTTCTTCTTTAAACGTTTGATAGAATTCCCCTGGGAAGCCATCTGGCCCTGGACTCTTGTGTCTTGGGAGGTTTTTGATGACTGCTTCAATTTCCTCCCTGGTTATTGGCCTGTTCAGGTTTTCTATTTCTTCCTGTTCCAGTTTTGGTAGTTTGTGGCTTTCCAGGAATGCGTCCATTTCTTCTAGATTGCCTAATTTATTGGCATAGAGCTGTTCATAATATGTTTTTAAAATCGTTTGTATTTCCTTGGTGTTGGTAGTGATCTCTCCTTTCTCATTCATGATTTTATTAATTTGAGTCTTCTTTGTCTTCTTTTTCATAAGGTTGGCTAATGGTTTATCTATCTTATTAATTCTTTCAAAGAACCAACTCCTGGTTCTATTGATCTGTTCCACAGTTCTTCTGGTCTCAATTTCGTTGAGTTCTGCTCGAATTTTAATTAACTCTCTTCATCTGTTGGGCGTCAGGTCCATTTGCTGTTTTTTCTCTAGCTCCTTTATGTGTAAGGTTAGCTTTTGTCTTTGAGTTCTTTCCAGTTTTTGAATGGATGCTTGTATTGCGATGTATCCCCCTCAGGACTGCTTTTGCTGCATCCCAAAGATTTTGAACAGTTGTATCTTCATTCTCATTAGTTTCCACGAATCTTTTTAATTCTTCCTTAATTTCCTGGTTGACCCTTTTATCTTTTACCAGGATGGTCCTTAACCTCCACGTGTTTGATGTCCTTCCAAACTTCTTCTTGTGATTGAGTTCTAATTTCAAGGCGTTATGGTCTGAGAACATGCAGGGGACGATCCCAATCTTTTGGTATCGGTTCAGACCCGATTTGTGACCCAGTATGTGGTCTATTCTGGAGAAAGTTCCATGTGCACTTGAGAAGAATGTGTATTCAGTTGAGTTTGGATGTAAAGTTCTGTAGATATCTGTGAAATCTATCTGGTCCAGTGTATCATTTAAAGCTCTCGTTTCTTTGGAGATGTTGTGCTTAGAAGACCTATCGAGTGTAGAAAGCCCTAGATTGAAGTCACCAAGTATAAGTGTATTATTATCTAAGTATGTCTTCACTTTGGTTAATAATTCGTTTAAGTATTTGGCAGCTCCCACATTCGGGGCATATATATTGAGGATTGTTAAGTCCTCTTCCTGGATAGATCTTTAAGTATGATATAGTGTCCCTCTTCGTCTCTCACTACTGTCTTCGGGGTAAATTTTAGTTTAGCTGATATAAGGATGGCTACCCCTGCTTTCTTTTGAGAACCATTTGAATGGTAAATGGTTCTCCAACCTTTTATTTTCAGGTTGTAGGTGTCCTTCTGTCTAAAATGAGTCTCTTGTAGACAGCAAATAGATGGGTCCTGCTTTTTTATCCAGTCTGAAACCCTGCGCCTTTTGATGGGGTCATTAAGCCCGTTCACATTCAGAGTTACTATTGACAGATATGAGTTTAGTGTCATCATGATATCTATTTAGTCCTTGTTTTTGTGGATTGTTCCAGTGAACTTCTTCTTAAAGGGGAATTTTAAGAGTCCCCCTTAAAATTTCTTGCAGAGCTGGTTTGGAGGTCACATATTCTTTCAGTTCCTGCCTGTCTTGGAAGCTCTTTATCTCTCCTTCCATTTTGAATGAGAGCCTTGCTGGATAAAGTATTCTTGGTTGCATGTTCTTCTCATTTAGGACCCTGAATATATCCTGCCAGCCCTTTCTGGCCTGCCACGTCTCTGTGGAGAGGTCTGCTGTTACCCTAATATTCCTCCCCATGAAAGTCAGGGACTTCTTGTCTCTTGCTGCTTTACGCATCTTCTCTTTATCTTTCGAATTTGCAAGCTTCACTATTAAATGTCGAGGTGTTGAACGGTTTTTATTGATTTTAGGGGGGGATCTCTCTATTTCCTGGATCTGAATGCCTGTTTCCCTTCCCAGATTGGGAAAGTTTTCAGCTAGGATTTGTTCAAATACATATTCTGGCCCTCTGTCCCTTTCAGGCGCCCTCGGGAACCCCAATTAAACGTAGGTTTTTCTTCCTCAGGCTGTCATTTATTTCCCTTAATCTGTCTTCATGGTCTTTTAATTGTCTGTCTCTTTTTTCCTCAGTTTCCCTCTTTGCCATTAACTTGTCTTCTATGTGACTCACTCGTTCTTCCACCTCGTGAACCCTCGTTGTTAGGACTTCTAGTTTGGATTGCATCTCATTCAATTGATTTTTAATTTCTTCCTGATTGGATCGAAATTCTGCAGTCATGAAGTCTCGTGAGTCCTTAATGCTTTTTTCTAGAGCCACCAGTAGCCACCATAGTGCTTCTGAATTGGCTTTCTGACATTGAATTGTAATCCAGATTTTGTAACTCTGTGGGAGAGAGGACTGTTTCTGTTTCTTTCTTTTGAGGTGAGGTTTTCCTTCTAGTCATTTTGCTCAGTGCAGAGTGGCCAAAAACAAGTTGTATTGGGAAAAGGAGAGAAAGAGAGAGAAGGAAAGAAAAGAGAAAAAGAAAAAAGAAAAAGAAGAAAAAAAAGGAAAAAAGAGAAGAAAAAGAAGGAAAGGTGAAAAAAAGGGGGTGGGGTGGGGGAAGCAATCAGAAATCAAAAAGAAAAGAAAAAAGAAAAAAACAAAAACCACGGGGAAGTATCTTCTGAATCTGTATACTTTAAGTCCCTTGACTTCCCCTGGAACTTGTCCGTCCAGCTGTTCTTCTGGTGGAGGGGCCTGTTGTGCTGATTTTCAGGTGTTAGCACTTGGGGGAGCTGCTCTGCCCCTGCCTGCTGCAGGGCTCAGCCGGGGTTGTTTACCCCGTGAGGCCCCAGGAGGAACAGCCCCCGTGGTTATGGCAGCTCTGGAAGCCTGGATTCAGCCCCCGCAGGAACTACGGGGCTCTCCGTCCCGTCCGCAGGGCCTGGAGGCTCCGGGGCGGGGCCGCTGATCTGCTCAGCTCCGGGCAGGAGCGTCCTTGCTGTCCTGGGCCCTCCTGGCCCCTGCCTGTCCCGGGGGAGGCCGGATCCTGGGCTGTGTCCCGGCGCCCTGTGCTACGGGGACTGCGCTGTTGGATTCGCGCTCCGGGTCGCGCAGCCGCCGCTCTGCGGAGCCGCTCGAGCCACTCCGAGCTGCTCCGGGCCGCGCAGCCTCCTCTGCAGGGAGCCTCTTCCTCTACCCGAGCCGCCGCCGCCGAGCTGCTCCCGGAGCCGCACAGCCCCCTCCCTGTCTCTTTTTTTCTTTGTTCATTTGTTTTGTTTCTTACATTCCATATATAAAGAACTTATACAACTCAACAACAAAAACAACTCCCCAAATAATGCAATTAAAAAATGGGCAGAAGACAAGACATATTTCTCCAAAGGATATATACAGATGACCAACAGACATATGAAAAACCGCTCAATATCACTTATTATCAGGAAAATGCAAATCAAAACTACAGTGAGATATCACCTCACACCTGTCAGAGTGGCTAAAATCAAAAGCACAAGAAAACAAAAAGTGTTGGTGAAGATGTGGAGAAAAAGGAACCCTGTACACTGTTGTCATGAATGGAAACTGGTGCAGCCATTGAGGAAAGCAGTATGGAGTTTCCTCAAAACTTTTCCACTCTTTAATCTGACTTTTTCATCTAATGCTACTCACCAACTCAAACAGGACTTCTTTGAGCAGCTAGTTAGTAGTATCCCTTCATTATTTTCTAGTTTGCAGAGGTTCTTAAAGACTATTGCAAAAGAATCTTTTCTAGCCCTTATGGTTTCAAGCTAGGATGTCAGTATGAGACACAAGGTTCAGTGCTGGAGAGAAGTAAAATTACTTTATTTTAGTGATGGCCAAAGTAGCACTGAATAAGTTGTTTCTAGAGTATTTAGATGACCTGCAGATAGTGTGCTGGAGACAAATGTGTTCTGACACAGAATGTAGAATGAAGGTTTGGCTAAAAATATGATATAGACTGGAATTCCAGAGTCTACAATAATTTGGTTAGAATACCTGTAGAGGTGTAAGTGTTTTGATTTCCATTCTCTCATCCCAAATTTATTCCTTCCCTAGTAGTCTCCATCTTAGTAAAGGGTACAACCATCTATCTAGTTGCTCAAGCCAGAAAACTAATCATTCTTGATTTCTTTCTCTCACTCTCCAAAACCTTCCAGTCCTATCTACTTCCTATATGTGTCATAAATTCTATCACTTTTCTATCTTGACTGCCACTTTTATGTTCATCCCTCCATCATATCTCATCTAGACCACTATAATTATTTCCTAACTGGTCTCCCTGCTTCCACTCTTACCTCCTCTTACAACACAGTCACTTTTTCCCAAAATTTATACTCTGGTGTAATCTTTTAAAAATGTAAATCACACTTTGTCTCTCTTCTGGTTGCTTTTAATCACATGTAGAATTAAAAAAAACCTACTATTTTGCTTAAAACAATGTGGTTTTTTTTTAGTTTTTATAAGAAAGGAAGGAAGGAAGGAAAAAACATTAAAATAAAGTAACTCCTCACTTTTACTAAAAGACTCTCCAAGATTTGGCCTGTACTCAACACTATCCACCTTATTTTGTTTTGTACTTACTGGCTACATTCAATAAACAAGATATTCTCTTTTTCAGGAGCTTGTATTGTTTTTCTTCCAGGTATTTTCCTGCCTGTCTCATTCAAATCATTTAGATCTCAGCTTGCATGCCACCTCTTCAGAGAGCTCTGTTCTAACTACTGTATGGTTAAGTACTTTCTTTCTCATCATTGTGTTTTATTTTCTTCATGTCACTCATCAATTTTGAAATTATTTTATCTATTTAATTGTTTGGTGTTTATCTCCCTCACATGATTGCAAGATCCATGAGGGTAGGAAGAAGTATTTGAACTAAATTTTTAGAATTAAAAGAGTTTGCCAAATGGAAATATGAGAGAGAGGATTGTTCCAAGAACTGAAAACAGATGACTCAGAACTGCTGAAGGATATACTATGAGGGTGAAATGGGCAAGATAGAAAGTGGTGGGAGATATGGCAAGAGACACTTAGGCAGGGACCAGATTATGAAGGGTCTAGTATACTACCCAAAGAAGTTTGGATTTTGTGCTGTAGCTGATTGAAGGATATTGAGCAGAGAAGTAAAATGAAGATTTGTGTTACAGAGATTACTCTGAAAACACAGTGGAGGATGGATTGGCAGTATGTGAAGCAAGAAGAGGTAGTCAGGAAGTCATTGGGAAAGTGTAAGTAATGAAGAATATAATAACTAAGTCATGGGAGTGGGTAAGAGGATAGAGAAGAAAGGGCAGAGCTGAGTATCATTCAGGATGCAGGAGCTCAAGGACTTGGTGACCTTTAGTGAGGGAGTTGTGGAAGGGAGAAGGAGGAGGAAGAAGAGAAGAGGGGAGAGGGCAAGGTATTGGAGGGGAAGGGAGAGAAGAGGAGAGTTGGGGAAAGACGGGGTGGCTCTTGGGTTTCTGTATTTAGAATGAGAGGATGGTGGTGCCACTAACTATTTTAGGGAATTCAGGAGGAGGAACAAGGTCAGAGGGTTGGAAATTTTATTTTCAGTTTTGGTTATGTTGAATCAGCAGTAATAGTAAAAACTAGCAACAATAATTAGCATTTATTGAATGCTTGCTGGATCAGGCCCTGTGATGAACATTTTATGTTCAGTAGCTCATTTAATTCTCACAGGTAGGTACTATTTTCATTCCCATTTTACAGGTAAGAAAACTGCGGCATTAAGGTCAAATCACTTGCTCATAGTTGTAAATGTCAGAGGTAGAGTTTGAATCAGAGTCCACAATATAAACCAGTAGGCTAGATTGCCCTTCATTGTGGAACATTACAAGTGATGGTGTCCAGCAAGTATTTACATGCATGAATATGAAGTTTATAGGAAACTTGGGCTTGACATATGTATTTGAGAGTCATAAGCATATAGCATATAGTAGACACTTTGGGAGTCAATGAGATCTCCCAGCGAGAATAAGACAAGAGAGGCTTGGGTGGAATCCAGAGGATCACCTATATTTAAATATGAGTAAAGTAAGGAAGACTGGAAAGAAAATTGAAAAGAGAAGCCAGAGAGGTAGGAGGAAAACAAGGACAAAGTGGCATCATAGAAACCAAAGAAGAGGAAATGTAAAAATGAAGGTAATTGTCAAGCATCACATGCTCCTGAGGGTTAAGAACAGAACTGAGAAGGCTCCCTGTATTTGGGAAACAAAGAGGACTTTGGTGACTTCAGTGTGAACAGTTTTGGTGGAACAGTGAGAGTGAAAACCAGGTTTATAGGTTGAAGAGAGAGTTGGTGGCGAGGAAGGAGATATCAAGACAGATTACTTGCTTTAGAAGTTTGGTCATATAAGCAGAGGTGATGGACAGTGTGAAGAAAGGATAGAGTATCAAGGGTGGCAGGAATTTGTTTAAGATGAGCAAGATTTTTAGATTTTTATTTATGGAGGAGAATGAGCCAATTAGATGTTAAAAATAAGGGAGAGTTAAAGGCTCATCACTGGAGACAGATGATAGGATTAAGAGCCCAAGTGGATGTTAGGTCTGAGCTAGGGGGTGGGCCTCTCTCAGAGAGATAAGAAGGTAGACAGTGGCATGGATATAGTAAAGTATGAAGGGAAGCATCCATGAAGTTGGGGGAGATTATACCCAGTGGTTTTTGCTTTCTCTGGGGCCAGGAAATAGACCATCTGTTGAGAGAACCATATTGACAGAGAGTTGGGAGCACTTTGTGCTGCAAATCTGCAATTATCAGTTTGGGATTAATGTTTACCTAGCTGCTGAGCAGGGTGGTATCAGTAAATATGTAGTGTGTGCCCTATCTGTCCAGTGTTGATAAAGAAATCTATCATTTCCTGATCTCTGAAAAAGGTCATGGCCTCTAACCTTGGAGAACAGAGTTTCAGTATTACATATCTTCTCCAATTGGGAAAAATGTCTTTATTTTAATCAGAAACAAGTTTGGAATTTTTCAAAAGGGACTGTCAATAGAAAATTGGAGGAAGGAGCCAAAGAATACAGGCATGAACAGCCTTCAAGAATATAGATTCTTAGAGTGCCTGGATGGCTGAGTTAAGCATTTGATTTCAGCTCAGGTCATGATCTCAGGGTCCTGGGATGGAGCTCCGCATCAGGCTCCCTGCTCATTGGGGTGTCTGCTTCCCCTTTGCCCCTCCCTCCACTTGTGCTCTCTCTCTCTCTCTCAATCACTCAAATAAATAAATAAAATCTTAAAAAAGAATATAGATTCCTTATTTGAACTAGCCCTCACATGGTGTTAAAGATCAACTTGATTAACCCAAATTTCAAGGAGCCTAGGTTTCTTTTCCTCTCCTTGGTTCATTTTTATAGACTTTCAGTAGCTTTCCATTTGCTATTGCTGAATCATATCAGATAATCCCCTTTCCTGCATGGTGAAATATAGAATTTCCACCATCCTTTGTTGCCTTCATGTTCCTTATTCCTCCATTATAGAATACCCACTTCCTTCCTTCTGTATCCTAAATATTGCTTACTGTGATGGTTATTTTTTCTTTTTTTTTAATTTTTACTTATTTATGATAGTCACAGAGAGAGAGAGAGAGAGAGAGAGAGAGAGAGAGAGAGAGAGAGCCAGAGACACAGGCAGAGAGAGAAGCAGGCTCCATGCACCGGGAGCCTGACGTGGGACTCGATCCTGGGTCTCCAGGATCGCGCCCTGGGCCAAAGGCAGGAGCCAGACTGCTGCGCCACCCAGGGATCCCGGTTATTTTTTCATGTCACCTTGATTTGCCATGGGGGTGCTTAAATTAAACATCATTTCTGTGTGTGTTTATAGGGTGATTATAGATGAGATTAACATTTGAATTAGTGGACTCAGTAAAGCAGATTGCCCTTCCTAATGTGTGTGAGCGTCATCTAATATGTTTAGGTTCTGAATAGAAAAATAAGGTATAGGAAGGAAGAATTTACCCTTTTTTTTCAGCCTCATGGCCTGAGCTGTGACATTTCATTTAATCTGCCTTCAGACTCGGATATACACCACTGACTTCCCTGATTTTTACTCCTTTAGACTCAGACTATACTGCACCACTGGCTTTCCTGGGCTTCCAGCTTTCAGACAGCAAATTGTGGGATTTTGCAGCCTCCATAACTATATGAGCCAATTCCACATATTAAACCCCTTTGGAAATCTATTATCTATCTATCTATCTATCTATCTATCTATCTATCTATCTATCTACATATCCATCTATCTATGTCTAATCTCCAAGGGTTCTGTTATTCTGAAGAATCCTGAGTAATACACTTATCCTTGAAGTCTCTGATAAATATTCACATTCTCTCAGAAGCCTTTCTAAAGTTAACCTGTGGTAATCTCTTAAAGCTGTTCACCTTAAAACAATGGTGCTCAATCAATGGTGCTCATTGCTAATCATTATAATTATCTGGGTAGCTTTTAAAAATACTGCTGCTTAAGCTCTGCCCTAGAGAGTCTCTGGTGGGTCTTGGGCTTTGGCACAAGTTGCTTCTAGTGGCCAATGTTGAGAAGCTCTGTCTTAAAAGATATTGAGGGAATGGAAAAAAAATTGGAAAAGCTGCTAAACAGCTAGAATTATTCCTTTGTTCCTTAGTCCCTTGTGTGACTTTGGACAGTCACACTGACATTGATCTTTGACTTCCTTAGGTATTCTTCTGTCTGCTGCTGTGCCTTTGCCCTGTCTGATAGGCCATCCAATACCTGCCTGGTTTAATTGGCTTTGATTTTCAGGTTCATGTCACCATGTCTCTCTTTGAACCAGGCTACTTTCCTGCCTCTAGGTTTTTGTCTATGATCTTCCCAGATTCCAGACTTGCCTTCACTTGGAATGTGTGATTCCATTTTCAGGCTTCTGAACCTGGCATGTCCTGAGAATCCTCTCCTCTGCCCTACTTCCTCCCAGCAGCTCAAATTTGGGACTTGACAACTCCATGGTTTTGAATTACCTCAGCATCCTAGAATGTTCTCCAGATCTCTAGATCTTACCCTTGTTCATGTTGTGCATTAAAATAAGTCTCTAGTGTTTAGTACAAATACATCTAATCATCTCACCTCTACCATGAGCTACTTGAAGTCAGAACTCAGGCTTTTGCTGCCTGGTTTTCCCTTCTAGAACCTAGAACAGAGCTTGACACCTAGTAGTTACTCAGTAAGAGTGCTAGGTTTAATTTATAGACTTATAAAATTGTGAAGTTGGAGTTTGGGTTCCAGAGATGATGAAAGGCCTGGCTTGCTGTCCCTCTTTTAGGACATCTTCATTATCCTCACCTACTTCTATGCCATGTTTAATTATCTGAGTGGGACTCATTGCTGTTTGATCTAATACTGTCTTGTCAAGAATTGATCAATTGTGCCAACATGATGAAGGAGAGAAGACTCTTTTTAAGAGAAACAAACAAACAAACAAAAAGGCTCATGCTCTTCTACCTGGTAGCAGACTGTTAGAGAAGGTGGTAAGCAGATGATGGAAAGCCTATCCTCTTTCTATGTCATGTCCAAAGCATCTATTGGTCTCCTGTTATTGGCAAGCCATCTGGTTGGGTTTTGCCCTGTTTAGAGGCATCCCAAGATGAGAAGCTAACTTTTTCCTTTTCATTTCCATTCCCTTCAATAAGCTTACATTTTCTTGGCTGACAGTAGCTTAATTGCCTTCTTTGTGGAGTGATACACATTTTCAAAGAAGCTGCTTCAAGGCAGCAAAATGGAAAAGTCTGTCAATAAAGCAAGCAAATGGAGGGAATCTATTTTTTCCTTAGAAGAAGGGGGAAGTGGCCCTCAAAAAAAGTTCTTTAAGCCATCAAAAAACAAGAAAAACTAAAAATTTTCAGCAAAGGCCACTTGGTGGCACTTAGATGATAAACTGGCTTTTCCAATGTGAGTCAAACCTCTTAATTTTACAATAAAGAAACTGAGGCCTGGAGAAGGAAAATGATTTGCCAAGTATTATCCCGAGGAAGGTCTAGACTCTAGGTCTCTTTTGTTCTAGCTAGATGAGAGTTATTAGTATTTAGAGGCTCGGATTCTTTACCACTGTCTTTGCTAAAAGTTGATATGAGAACTTTAGTATTTTTCAGAAATAGAATAGATATAAGAAAGTTTTTTTCATGTATGTGGAGATGTTCCTATTGGAATCTAGAGACCAAGGTGTCACAAGAATGAATGTATACTAATAACCAGGTTGTAGTAGAGCAAGGAACTGAAGTGAATGGGTTGTTCCTGGCAGCTGGATTAATGAAGCACCCACAGAAAAGAGAATGGGGGTGTGAGAAGCCTGTACTGAAAGTTATGGTTCTTTTTTTCAGTTTTATAAGAGCCTTTGGCTTTGGCTTAAGAAGGGAGCTTTGGAGGAAGACTCCATTTTATGTTGGGTCAGGGCATCCTGAACAGAGCTACATAATGCCTATAGGTACCCAAGTGGCCCATCTCCCAGTTATTGCCACCTCAAGCAGGCCAATAACCAGAATTCTCATTTTATGGATTTCTGAAGTCTTATCATATTTTGGGTTCTGAGCAAACTAAGTCTTCAAATACAATTTCAGTTTCTTGATGCAGTAGAGCAGCAGCTAGGGTCTGTTTCCATCACTTGGGAGGAGTGGAGTAGTTTGAGAACTGTGATTCCTCCTCTGCTCTTCTGGTTCAGGAAGAATGTGGTAGAGGTGGGGAGACAGCCTAATAAGGTCAGTCTTGGTTGTGATTTTTTTTGAACAGTGAAGTTTATAGTGATGGATAAAGACATTGCAAGCCTTTTAAACCTTTGGTGCTGATACTGCCCAGGAAATATCTAAGGCATTTACTATAATACTGCCATTTTCCCTGCATATGCCTTTCTTGCTCACTGTTTGTCTTGCAGCCTCCAGTAACAGATGTAAGATTGCAGACAACCTCTGAATGCCCAGCTTTTTACACTGAATACATAGAAGCACTTCCCTTTGACCCTCACATTCCTTCTTTACTAGTTTATAGGGTGTAATAGGGCATTGTATTCACAAAGTTCATTTCAAATCAGCTAACCAACCCTGAGGCTGAGTTTCAAATCTCCATCTCTACCTGGAAGCACAGAGGGTTCCCTAGTTGCCAGGGGGAGGAAGAAGCAAGATGGCCTTTCTCTGGCAGTCACAATCATATCCATTGGCATGTTGTCCTAGAATCTCCGGTGCCAGAATCCTTCAGAAGTCAATCAAAGGCTTCCTTGGCTAGATAAGTAGGACACTACCTCTGGCAACTCTGCTGGTAAACAAAATGAAGTAATGCTGGCCAAGGAAGCAAAAATATGGAAACAGTGTCAAAGCAAAATCTGTCTTGCTGAACAGAGATTCTTATTTGCAGTATCACACTGGGCATGGAATGCTGTGAGTGCTGACACTAGGAAAGAGCAGATGGGGAAGTAACATAACTCTCAGCAACGAGGACTAGATATAGTTTTTAGAGAAGAGGCTAGAGGTGGTTTTTTGAAGTCAGCATGAAACATAATTTATTCAGAAGCACACCCAAACTTCCTGAGATTTTGGAACAGATGAAGCAGAAAAGGTGCTGAGCAGTTGCTCTAAACTGTCAATAAGAGTGAATCTAACATTCATGAGTCTAAGATCAGCTTATTATAGACTTGAGGCTGAGTGTGAATCAGGGCTAATATTCAGTTGAGAGAATTGCCTGATCTAGACTCTACCTTAAGCTACCAAAACTTGAAATTGGTTGTGTGTGTTTATAGAACTAGGTGCTTTGTTTAAAGTATGTGTTTCAATGTTTCTATAGTTCTTTATGGTAACTGGATTGATTTGATGCCAACTTAGCCAGGAAGTGAGTATGAGATAGTTGATTCACACCATAGCCCATATATTAGTTTGATTTCTATTTTAAAACCTGTGAGAAAGTCTAAAATCAATAACATTAGAGTAGACCCAGTAACCTATTCGACAATTTTAAAAAGAATTCTTAAGTAGCTTCTCTTGAATGAGTGAGAAGTGAATGATTTTCTGTCTTGAATTCAGAACGTCTGGCATATATAAATAAATAATAGCAATATTTTGGCCAAACCTCTGAGTAATGTTCTATGTTTAAGAAAGTGGATTTATCACTAAGATTTTGGAGAAAAAAAAGGATATGCAGGAAATGGATCCTAGGAAGGGTCCAGCAACCTTTTTAGCTTCAAAGCCTCCAAGATGAACTAAGATACCTAGGTATGAAGCCTCAGGCATGCTGAAGGCATAATCAGAGATATGTAAAGCAAGGAGATGAGAAAAACAAAATAGGGAAGCAAAGAGAGTTCCCAGAGAAGAGGCAGAAAGAAGGCAGTACAAATGAGTCAAGGGCCATTCAAAGTGCTAATAAGTTAGATTTTCCTTTCCTTGTTTTAGACTTTTGGAAGCATTTGAGGCTTACAACTAAGCTGGGACATTGATATTCTTTAAGTGTTGGTATCATCAGTCTGGATACTGACTCTTTAAAACATCACTGGCACCTGCCACTTTCCATCACTATCACCCCCTACTTGGTTTGTTCATTCATGCAACAAATATGTTTGCTGCAAATCAACAAATAGAACAGACAAAAATCATTCCACTAATAGGCTTTATATTCTAGAGGGGGAGGAAGATAATTAAAGCATGACAAAAGATAATTTCAAATAATGGTAAATGTTACAAAGAAAAGAAAACAACAGTATGTGATAGAATGACATACAATGCATGTGTGTGCACACATACTTATACTAATTTAGTCTAGATAGTAAGAGGAGGCATCATCAAAGGGGTGACATTTGAACAGACATGTGAATGACAAGAACCAACCAAACACCTGGAGGAAAAACATTTTATGTGTAGGTAACAGCAATGTGAAAAGTCCATAAGGCAGAAACAAACTCTGTGTTTGAGGAACAGCAAGAAGGCCAGTATAGGTAGAGTATATTGAGTGGAGGGAAGAGTGGTAGGAGATGAATTTAGAGATGTGGACAGGGGCAAGAACTAAAACTCTGAACTCTAGGCTCTGAGCTACACTAGAATTCTGTAGGTTCAGGAGAGAATTTGAATTTTATTTTGAAAGCAATGGGAAGCCATTGGTGGGTTTTAAGAAGAAGTGTCATATGATCTAATTAGTATATCCTTAATTTAAAAATACTCCATTTACTGTGTGGGGAATGAATTATAAGTGGGTAACACCAGAGATGGAAAGAACAATTGTGAGATATTTAAAAAAATCCAGGAAATAGATTATGGTATGTGGATTAATATAGTTGGAGATTGATATGGAAGGATGTTGGTTATACTGTGAATGTACATTTGACAGGAATTGCAGATGAATTACCTATCAGATATGAGAGAAAATGACAAATCCATGAAATTATGAACTGGGTAACTTGTGGTACGTTTTCTGAGGTAGAAAAATCACCCACCTCAGCAGTGAGGGCTTGGTTTTAGGTGGTGGTTGAGGATGGGGACCAAGACTTCAGTTGACAACATGTTAATATTGATATGTATATCAATAAGAAATGTCAGTTAGGTAATTGGACATGTAAATTGGAATCCAATGGGGATATAAATTTGAGAATTGTAATTTTAAGGCATATAGATGGATAAAGTCACCAAAGGTCAGAAAGTAAAGATAGAGAAGAATCAACTGCCATCAAACCCTGGCAATGACTTCATTTAGAGGTTGAGCCAAGGACAATACTAAGTAAAGGAAACTGAGAAAGAGGAGTAACTGAGGTAGGAGGAATATCAGGATAGTGTCTTAGATACCAAGAGAAAACATGTTTCAAGAAGGAGAGATTGTATTTTCCAAAGATGGCCATAATGATAACTCCCATTCTACATGCTTTTCTTACAATATGACCTTGACACTTCCCCATTAAGAAGTGGATTTCATATCCCCTCCCTTTGAACCTGGATTGACTTTTATGATTGCCTTGACCAGCAGAGTATGGTAGAAGTAGCACTTATGTGACTTCTGAAACTAAATAATAAAATGTAATTCAAATCCTATTTGGCTTTCTGTCTCTGTCTCTCTTAGGACATAAGACTTTGGAGCACTGAGCCCCCATATCAGAAGGTTTGTGACCTTGAGGCGGGGCAAGATGGCGGAAGAGTAGGGACCCCCACGTCACCTGTCCTCACCAACGTACCTAGATAACTTTCAAATCATCCTGAAAACCTACAAATTTGGCCTGAGATTTAAAGAGAGAACAGCTGGAACGCTACAGAGAGAAGAGTTCGTGCTTCTATCAAGGTAGGAAGAGGGGGGAAAAAACCTAAAGAAATAAAAAAGCATCCAAGGGGGAGGGGACCCCGCGAGGAGCCGGAAAATCCAGGAAAATCCAGGCGGCGAGAGCCCCCAGGACAGGAAAGCCCAGTCCTGGAGAAGCAGAAACTTTACCAATCTTCCCGATGGAAAGGCGCTCCAGGGAACTCGGGCAGGATCCCAGTAGGGGCAGTGATACCCTCAGGCTCCCAGGGGCACTAAGAGAGAAACTGCGCCCCGGGGGAGAGCGCGCCACACACCACGGGCTGAGCTCCCTAAAGGGCTGGAACACGCCTGGCGGGGCCCCAGGAACAGCTTGGAGGTGGCTCAGGTGGCGGATCCACACAGAGGGGGCTGCGTGGCCACGGGAGCAGCTCAGGCAGCACAGGCCCCGGAGTCCAGGGCGCCGGGGGACACAGCCCAAGATCCAGTGATCCCCCGGGACAGGTGGAGGCTGGGAGGACACAGGGCAGAAAGGACGCTCCTGCCTCTGGGTGGCCCTGAGCTTGCAAATCGGTGCCTCCCGTCCCTGAAGCATCCAGGCCCCTGCAGACTGGGAGATGCAATAGTTACTGTGGGAACTGACTCTGGGAATGGGGAGCTGGCTGCCGCCACTGTTGTTGTATCTCCTGGTGTCACCTTGTACCTGGGGCTGAGCAGGACCACCAGGGAGCAGGGGTCTCACAGGGTAAACAGCTCCCACTGAGCCATACATCTGGCAGGGAGCTGGGCAACTTCCCCAGGTACACACACACAGACACACATGAGAAACAGCACAGCAGGCCCCTCCCCCAGAAGACCAGCTGGAAGGACAAGGGAAGAGCAAGTTCTTGACCAAGAAGCGCTGGAAAGTTTCAAGGAAAGTCTAGGGACTTACAGTATATAGAATCAGAGGATACCCCTCCTTGTTTTTTGTTTTCTGTCCCCCCCCCCTTTTTTCTCTCTCTCTCTCTCTTTTTTCCTTTTTCCAGTACAACTTGTTTTTAGGCACTCTGCACTGAGCGAGATGACTAGAAGGAAAAACTCACCACAAAAGAAAGAATCAGAAACAGTACTCTCTCACACACAGTTACAGAACTTGGATTACTATTCGATGTCAGAAAGCCAATTCAGAAGCACAATTAGAAAGCTACTGGCGGCTCCAGGAAAAAAGCATAAAGAATTCAAGAGACTTCATGACTGCAGAATTTAGATCTAATCAGGCCGAAATTAAAAATCAATTCAGTGAAATGCAATCCAAACTAGAGGTCCTAATGATGAGGGTTAACGAGATAGAAGAACGAGTGAGTGACATAGAAGACAAGTTGATGGCAAGGAAGGAAGCTGAGGAAAAAAGAGAAAAACAATGAAAAGATCATGAGGATAGGTTAAGGGAAATAAGTGACAGCCTCAGAAGGAAAAATCTACGTTTATTTGGGGTTCCAGAGGGCGCCAAAAGGGACAGAGGACCAGAGAGTGTATTTGAACAAATCATAGCTGAGAACTTCCCTAATCTGGGAAGGCAAACAGGCATTCAGATCCAGGAGATAGAGAGACCCCCCCCAGAAAAATCAATAAAAATCGTTCAACACCCCGACATTTAATAGTGAAACTTGCAAATTCCAAAGATAAAGAGAAAATCCTTAAAGCCTCAAGAGACAAGAGATCCCTAACTTTTATGGGGAGAAGTATTAGGTTAAAGGCAGACCTCTCCACAGAGACCTGGCAGGCCAGAAGGGGCTGGCAGGATATATTCAGGGTCCTAAATGAGAAAAAAACTGCAGCCAAGAATACTTTATCCAGCAAGGCTCTCATTCAGAATAGAAGGAGAGATAGAGAGCTTCCAAGACAGAGAGAAACTGAAAGAAGATGTGACCACCAAATCAGCTCCGCAAGAAATATTAAGGGGGACTCTGTAAAAGAAAGAGGAAGTCCAAGGAAATAACCCACAAAAACAGGGACTGAATAGGTATTATGATGACAAAAATTCATATCTTTCAATAGTAACTCTGAACGTGAATGGGCTTAATGACCCCATCAAAAGGCGCAGGGTTTCAGACTGGATAAAAAAGCAAGACCCATCTCTTTGCTGTCTACGAGAGACTCATTTTAGACCTGAGGACACCTACAGCCTGAAAAGGAAAGGTTGGAGAACCATTTACCATTCAAATGGTCCTCAAAAGAAAGCAGGAGTAGCAATCCTCATATCAAATATAGTTTATCCCAAATACTGTAGTAAGAGATGAAGAGGGACACTATATCATACTTAAAGGATCTATCCAACAAGAGGACCTAACAATCATAAACCTAACCAAAGAGGTAAAGGATCTATACCCTTAAAACAACAGAACACTTCTGAAAGAAATTGAGGAAGACACAATGAGATGGAAACATATTTCATGCTCATGGATTGGAAGAATTAATATTGTGAAAATGTCCATCCTACCCAGGGCAATTTACACATTTAATGCAATCCCTATCAAAATACCATGGACTTTCTTGACAGAGCTGGAAGAAATCATCTTAAGATTTGGGTGGAATCAGAGAGGACCCCGAATAGCCAGAGGAATATTAAAAAAGAAAGCCATAGCTGGGGGCATCACAATGCCAGATTTCAGGTTGTACTACAAAGCTGTGGTCATCAAGACAGGGTGGTCCTGGTACAAAAACAGACACATAGATCAATGGAACTTAATGGAGAATCCAGAGGTGGACCCTCACCTTTATGGTCAAATAATCTTTGACAAACAGGAACGACTATCCACTGGAAAAAAGACAGTCTCTTCAATAAATGGTGCTGGGAAAACTGAACATCCACATACAGAAGAACAAAACTAGACCATTCTCTTACACCATACACAAAGATCAACTCAAAATGGATGAAAGATCTAAATGTGAGACAAGATTCCATCAAAATCCTAGACTAGAACACTGGCAGTACCCATTTTGAACTTGGTCACAGCAACTTCTTGCAAGATACATCCATGAAGGCAAGAGAAACAAAAACAAAAATGAATTTTGGGACTTCATCAAGATAAAAAGCTTCTGCACGGCAAAAGAAACAGTCAACGAAACTCAAAGACAACCTACAGGATGGGAGAAGATACTTGCAAATGACGTATCAGATAAAGGGCTAGTTACCAAGATCTATAAGGAACTTATTAAACTCAACAGCAAAGTAACAAACAATCCAATCATGAAATGGGCAAAAGACATGAAGAGAAATCTCACAGAGGAAGACGTAGACATGGCCAACAAGCACATGAGAAAATGCTCTGCATCCCTTGCCATCAGGGAAATACAAATCAAAACCACAATGAGATACCACCTCACACCAGTGAGAATGGGGAAAATTAACAAGGCGGGAAACAACAAATGTTGGAGAGGATGTGGAGAAAAGGGAACCCTCTTGCACTGTTTGTGGGAATGTGAACTGGTGCAGCCACTCTGGAAAACTGTGTGGAGGTTCCTCAAAAAGTTAAAAATAGATCTGCCCTACGACCCAGCAATTGCACTGCTGGGGATTTACCCCAAAGATACAGAGTAGTGAAATGCCTGCACCCCGATGTTTCTGGCAGCCATGTCCACAATAGCCAAACTGTGGAAGGAGCCTTGGTGTCCATCGAAAGATGACTGGATAAAGAAGATGTGGTTTATGTATACAATGGAATATTACTCAGCCATTAGGAATGACAAATACCCACCATTTGCTTCAACATGGATGGAACTGGAGGGTATTATGCTGAGTGAAGTAAGTCAATCGGAGAAAGACAGTGTATGTTCTCATTCATTTGGGGAATATGAATAATAGTGAAAGGGAATATAAGGGAAGGGAGAAGAAATGTGTGGGAAATATCAGAAAGGGAGACAGAACATAAAGACTCCTAACTCTGGGAAACGAACTAGGGGTGGTGGAAGGGGAGGAGGGCGGGGGGTGGGGGTGAATGGGTGACGGGCACTGAGGGGGACACTTGACGGGATGAGCACTGGGTGTTATTCTGTATGTTGGTAAATTGAACACCAATAAAAATTAATTTATTAAAAAATATATATGGTTTGTGACTTTGACACAACCATGCTGGAGAAACCAGGTAAAGAGACCATATATTAGAGAAAGAGATGCCAAAGGAAATCAGGTGGTCCAGCTGTTGGAGTCTTCTCAGAGTAGTTACTAGACATATGAATTAACAAGCCTTCAAATGAATCCAGTTCCAGCCATCATCATGCAACTGTGCATAAGATGTGAGAACTACCCAAGAAAATTGTTTCCAAGTATTTGACCCTTAGAAATTTGTAGACATAGTAAATATAATTGGAAATATCATAAGTTGGGAGGTATCAATATAAGCCCAAATAGAATGGATAGGGAACAGTGGGAAGGGAGAAGTAGAATCAGTGAGTATAAATGATTCTTTCAAGATTTTGGTTAAGGGAAGTAGAGACATGGGACAGTGGTTACAGGGATCAAGGGAAGTTTTTTTAAATGGCAGATACTTAAAGCTGGAGAAAACTCAGAAGAAGGAGAAATTAATGGTGTAAAAGGGAATGGCTCAGTTTCTCATTACATCTTACTTGGGCTATTGTAAGCCTTATTAAAGGGCCTGTCTCTGGTTTCTTCCCAGTCTAGTTTGTCTTGAATGCTACTACTTAATTTTCTAGACTCAAGTATGCATTTCATCATCACACCCTATTCAAACAAAATAAGCCAACTCTCAGTGGTTCTCCTTTGCTTTATACACCAGGTCAGGATCCAAGAGGTGGAAGAAAACATAAATAATCTAATATACACCTTTTTTAGGTACAAAGTAGGCAATGACTTGCCCAAAGTCAAACAGCTGCTCGGTGAGGCAGAGCTAGGGCCTCGAACTAGGTCTTATGAGTCAAAGTCTAATGTTTTGGGGGCAGTCTTAGCCCAATTAATGGCAGCCAAAAGTGACAGATGGAAGGGCTAGGATCTGGTTGAAACTTCCTTTTTTTTTTTTAAGAGAGAGAGTGGAAGAAGAAGAGAGAGAGGAAGAGCCACGGGAGAGACAGAATCTTAAGCAGGCTGTACACCAAGCACAGAGCCTGACACAGGCTCGATCTCACAACCCTGAGATCATGACCTGAGATAAAATCAGGAGTCAGGTGTTTAACCGACTGAGCTACCCAGGTGCCCCTAGACTTCCTCATTCTTAAAAGTCTATCTGATCATTTCTTTACAGTTCCACAGCTATCACCTTATTAGTTCAAGCTCCTATTACGTCTCATTTGGATGATCACAATAATTTCCTAAATATTTTGATTCTTGGTTCATGGCTCCTCTTTGGGAAGTAGCATAGCATAATGATTAAAAACGATAGGCTGATAGGCATTAGGGGTGTACTTGTCATGATGAGCACTGGGTGATGTATGGAAATGTTGAATTAGTATATTGTACACCTGAAACTAATATAACACTGCATGTTAGATATACTGGAATTAAAATAAAATTTTAAAAAGGATAGACTGTGCCCTTAATACTTTTGTAGAAACATATTTTGAAGTTTGATTCCTCCCTCTGCCGCTTACTAACTAGGTGACCTTCAGAAAGTTAAATAATCCTCTTGAGCCTGCAATTCCTTTATAAAATGGGACTTCAAGCATGGCAAAATAGTTTCTTACAATAGCCCTACTTATGCCAACACAGTACTGTTTTATAAGAAATGAGATCAGGACAACAACAAATGAAGACCCGTGACCCTTATGTCTAAATATTTAATAGTTATTAATCATGCTAACAAAATTGGATCTAGCCTTCGCCTGGACAAATATACCTTCATAATGACAGAACTAAAAAAAACAAAAAACAAGAAACCTGTTAAAATGTTTTCATATGACTGAAACTAAGAAAAATATCAAGATAACTGGATTTAATTATTATTGTGCGTGTTTGGATATTCTCTAGCAGGCTGCTGATGTTAGGATAAATCATAAAATAAGGGTTTGGGATCCCTGGGTGGTGCAGCGGTTTGGCGCCTGCCTTTGGCCCAGGGCGCGATCCTGGAGACCCAGGATCGAATCCCACGTCAGGCTCCCGGTGCATGGAGCCTGCTTCTCCCTCTGCTTGTGTCTCTGCCTCTCTCTCTCATTCTGTGTGACTATCATAAATAAAAAAAAAAAACCTGTTTCTTGGTTTAAAAATAAAATAAAATAAAATAAAATAAGGGTATATAATTAACACACTATTAAAAATTTATTCCATAAAATTTATTTTTCTTGCCTTTATGTCAGTAAAATCATTGATTATCTTGTTATAATCAAGATTTCTAATATAAGTTGTTTGATGGATTCTATGGAAACTAATAACCTAAAGAAATAAATAAAATATAATTGTATTCAAAGTGCAAATTTTGAATACATATTTATCAGAATGTTAAATAAAGGGGCACCTGGGGCGCTCAGTGGTTGAGCATTGACCTTTGGCTCAGGTGGTGATCCTAGGGTCCTGGGATTAAGTCCCATATCAGCTCCATGCTTCTCCCTGTGCCTATGTCTCTGTTTCTCTCTCTGTGTGTCTTTCATGAATAAATACATAAATCTTTAAAAAATGTTAAACAAATTGCATAGAACTAAAAAAGCTAAAATTATTTTTCATGTTTTCAAAAAAGTAATTTTTCTTAAGAAATATTCAAGATTGGGGATCCCTGGGTGGCGCAGCGGTTTGGTGCCTGCCTTTGGTCCAGGGCGCGATCCTGGAGACCCGGGATCGAATCCCACGTCGGGCTTCCGGTGCATGGAGCCTGCTTCTCCCTCTGCCTATGTCTCTGCCTCTCTCTCTCTCGCTCTCTCTCTATCATAAGTAAAAAAAAAATAAAAAAATAAAAAAAATTAAAAAAAAAAGAAATATTCAAGATTATAGATAAAAAATTAAGGGCAAATTTATAATTAACTAGGATTATATTTTATTTTTTTTGTTTTTTTTAAGGATTATATTTTAAATAAAATTATTTAAATATGACTAAAGATTTTAATTGAGTACTTTAAAAAATTCATTTAAATTCAATTTGCCAACATATAACACCCATTGCTCATCACATCATGTGCCCTCCTTAATGCCTGCCAGCCAGTTGCCCTATTGCTCCACTCACCTCCCTTTCTGCAACCCCTCGTTTGTTTTCCACAGTTAGGAGTCTCTTATGGAGTGTCTCTTATGGTTTGTTTCCCCCATTCCCTTAAGAACCCTATTACTATTTCTTACATTCCATATGTGAGTGAAACCATAGGGTAATTGTCTTTCCAATTGACATTTCATTCAGTTCCATCCACCTTGCAGTAAATGGTAGGTATTCATCCTTTCTGATGCCTGAGTAATATTCCATTGTGTATATATACCACATCTTCTTTATCCATTCATCTGATTGGGGGAATCCCAGCGTCCCAGGATCATGAACTGAGTTCAAGGCAGACACTTAACTGACTGAGCCACCCAGGAACCCCTGAAGATATATATATATATATATATATATATATATATATATATATATAATTGATGATATAGATATAGATATAGATATAGATATATAAATATCTCTCTCTCTCTATATATATATATCTTTTAATTTCAATAGCCCCAAAGCAACATAGTTTTTAATTCAATTTCAATTGATTAGCATATAATGTATTATTAGTTTCAGAGGTAGAGGTCAGTGATTCATCACTCTTATATAATACCCAGTGCTCATTACATCACCTGCTCTCCTTAACGTCCATCACCCAGTTACCCTATCCCCCCACCCCCTATACAATGTTATTTACACAAGACAAATAAAAAATATTACTACAGAAACTTGTAAAAAAATTTATAAACACTTTATTTGTAATGACCCCAAACTTGAAACAACCCAAAGGTCCATCAACAGATGAAGGAATAAGCAAATTGTGGTATATCTGGAAAACAATCCTACCAAGCAATAAAAGAGAATGACCTACTGATACACTGGATAACCTGGATGAATCTCAAGATAATCATGCTGAAAGAAGTCAGACAAAAATTACACGTAGCGTTTGTCTTAATTTATATGAAAACTTAGAAGTGAAAAATAGTCTATAATGACAAAAAGCAGATCAATAGTTGCCCAGGGACAGGGCTGGGAGGATAAAGAGGAGTGATAGGGAAGGTTTATAAAGAGGCCCACGAAAACTTTATGCTGATGGATATATTCATTATAGCGATTATGTTGATGGTACACATGTGTTAAAACATTAAATTGTATAAGTTTAATCAGTTCCTATTCATGTATTTATAGGCTGCACATTGTATCAAGAAATATCTTGAGTGATGAATAAGCGGATAAAGGTGCTCCCCTTCCCAAATATTTGCTATTTTAGCAGTAATTCCAGTGCCTTCACTCAAAGGAGTGACTAAAAGTCAGGTTGTGATGCAGAATAACAGAGTGCTTAAACTTGTTAGTGCTTGAACCAGACTGCGGAGGTTCTAATTCCAGCTCTTTCAATTCAACTAGCTGTGTGACTACAGGCATGTTACTTAACTTCTCTGTGTCATAGTTTCCTCATCTGCAAAGTACATATCAATACAATTAAGCTGTTACTACCAAAACAGTATTTCTTTTTTTTTAAGTTTTTAATTCCAATTGGTTAACATACAGTGTTATATTAGTTTTAGGTGTACAGTATAGTGATTCAATTCCATACAACACCCGGTGCTCATCACAACAAGTGCATTCCTTAATTCCCATCACCTATTTCACCCATCTGCCTACATCCCTCCTCTCTGGTAACCATCGGTATGTTCCAAATGATTAGGAGACTGTTTCTTGATTTCTCTCTCTCTCTCCTTTTCTTTGCTTTGCTCATTTGTTTTGCTGCATAAATTCCACATATGAGTGAAATCATATGGTATTTGTCTTTCTCTAACTGGCTGATTTCGCTTAGCATATATAGTACCCTCTAGTTCCATCCATGTTGCAAACGGCAAGATCTCATCCTTTCTATGGCTGTGTGATATTCCATTGTATGTATATATAAGACATCATCTCTATCTATTCATCTATCAATGGACACTTGGGTTGCTTCCATATATTCGCTATTATAAATAATGCTGCAATAAACATTAGGGTGTGTACATCTTTTCAAATTAGCGTTTTCATTTTCATCGGGCAAATACTCAGTAGCGGGGTTATTGGATCATACGGAACTTCTATTTTTAATTTTTTGAGGATGTCCATACTATTTTCTGCAGTGGCTGAGCCAATTTGCATTCCCACCAAGTGCAAGAGGGTTCCTTTTCCTCCACATCCTCGCCAACACCTGTTGTTCTTGTTTTGTTGATTTTAGCCATTCTGACAGGTGTGAGGTGATAATCTCATTGTAATTTTGACTTGCATTTCCTTGACAGAGTAAGTGATGATGAACATCTTCTCATTTGTCTGCTGGTCATCTGGCCGTCTTCTTTGGAGAAATGTCTGCTCACGTCTCCTGCCCATTTTAAAATTAGATTATTTGTTTCTTGGGTGTTGAGTTGTATAAGTTCTTTATATGTATTGGATACTAACCCTTTATCAGATATGTCATTTGAAAATATCTTCTCCCATTCTGCAGGTTGCCTTTAAGTTTTGTTGTTTCCTTTGCTGTGCAGAAAGTGGTCCAGTTTCATTCTTTTGCATGTTGCTGTCCAGTTTTCCCAGCACCATTTGTTGAAGAGACAGCCTTTTTCCCACTGGATATTCTTTCCTGCTTTGTTGAAGATTAACTGGCCATATATTTGTGGGTTTATTTCTGGGTTGTCTGTTCCGTTCTATTGATCTATGTGTCTAGTACCAAACAGAGTAGCACCATACCATCACAGTATGATAGTACCCTACTGTTTTTATTACAACAGTTTTGTACTATAACTTTTAGTCCGGAACTGTGATGCCTCCAGCTTGGCTTTTCTTTTTCAGAATTGCTTTGGCTATTCAAGGTGTTTTGTGGTTCCACACAAATTTTAGGACTGTTTGTTCTAGTTCTGTGAAAAATGCTGTTGGTATTTTGATAGAGACAGCATTAAATGTGTAGATTGCATTGGATAGTATAGACATTTTAACAATATTTGTTCTTCCAATCCATGAGCATGGGATGTCTTTCCATTTCTTTGTGTCACCTTCAATGTCTTTCATCATTGTGATGTATTTCCCCTCTTAGGGCCGCTTTTGCTGTATCCCAAAGATTTTGAATGGTTGTATCTTCATTTTCATTAGTTTCCATGAATCTTTTTAATTCTTCTCTAATTTCCTGGTGGACCCATTCATCTTTTAGTAGGATGCTCTTTAACCTCCACGTGTTTGAGTTTCTTCGAAATTTCTTCCTGTGATTGAGTTCTAGTTTCAGAGCACTGTGGTCTGAAAATCTGCAGGGGACAATCCCAATCTTTTGGTATGGGTTGAGACCTGATTTGTGACCCAGTATGTGGTCTATTCTGGAGAAAGTTCCATGCGCACTTGAGAAGAATGTGTATTCAGTTGCGTTCAGATGGAAAGGTCTGTATATATCTGTAAAATCCATCTGGTCCAGTGTATCATTTAAGACCCTTGTTTCTTTGGTGATGTTGTGCTTAGATGGGGCCAGGGCCAGATGGCATCCCAGGGGATTTCTATCAAACGTTTAAAGAAGAAACAATACCTATTCTACTAAAGCTGTTCCGAAGGATAGAAAGGGGTGGTATAAATCCAAACTCATTCTATGAGGCCAGCATCACCTTGATCCCAAAACCAGACAAAGACCCCACCAAAAAGGAGAATTATGGACCAATATCCCTGATGAACGTGGATGCAAAAATTCTCAACAAGGTACTAGCCAATGCGATTCAACAGTACATCAAGAAGATTATACAACATGCCCAAGTGGGATTTATCCCCGGGATGAAGGTTGGTTCAACACTCCTAAAACAATCAACATGATAGATCACATCAACAAGAGAAAAAACAGGAACCATATGATCCTCTCAATAGATGCAGAGAAAGCATTTGACAAAAGACAGCATCCATTCCTGATCAAAAATCTTCAGAGTGTAGGAATAGAGGGAACATTCCTCAGCGTCTTAAAAGCCATCTATGAAAAGCCCACAGCAAATATCATTCTCGGTGGGGAAACACTGGGAGCCTTTCCCCTAAGATCAGGAACAAGACAGGGATGTCTACTCTCACCACGGCTATCCAACATAGTACTAGAAGTCCTAGCCTCAGCAATCAGGCAACAAAAAGAAATAAAAAGCATTCCAGTTGGCAAAGAAAAAGTCAACCTCTCCCTCTTCGCAGATGACATGATACTGTACATAGAAAACCTAAAAGACTCCAACCCACGATTGCTAGAAGTCATACAGCAATTCAGCACTGTGGCAGGATACAAAATCAATGCCCAGAAATCAGTGGCATTTCTATACAGTAGCAATGGGACCAACGAAAGAGAAATTAAGGAGTCATCCCATTTACAATGGCACCCAAAAGCATAAGATACCTAGGAATAAACCTAACCAAAGAGGTAAAGGGTCTTTACCCTCAAAACTACAGAGCACTTCTGAAAGAAATGGAGGAAGAGACAAAGAAATGGAAAATTATTCCATGCTCATGGATTGGAAGAATTAATATTGCGAAAATGTCTTTGCTACCTAGGTCAATTTACACGTTCAGTGCAATCCTTATCAAAATACCATGGGCTTTCTTCACAGAGCTGGAACAAATCACCTTGAGATTTGTGTGGAATCAGAAATGACCCCGAATAGTCAGGGGAATATTGAAAAAGAAAACCAGAGGCCGGGGCATCACAATGCCGGATTTCAAGTTGTGCTACAAAGCTGTGATCATCAAGACGGTGGTACTGGCACAAAAACAGACACATAGATCAATGGAACAGAATAGAGATCCGCGAAACGGACCCTCAGCTCTATGGTCAACTAATATTCGACAAAGCGGGAAAGACTATCCACTGGTAAAAGGACAGTCTCTTCAATAAATGGTGCTGGGGAAAATTGGAAAGCCACGTGCAGCAGAATGAAGCTAGACCATTCGCTTACACCAGACACAAAGATAAACTTTAAATGGATGACAAATCTAAACGGGAGACAAGAATCCATCAAAATCCTAGAGGAGAACACAGGCAACACCCTTTTTGAACTTGGCCACAGCAACGTCTTGCAAGATACATCCATGAAGGCAAGAGAAACAAAAGCAAATATGAACTCTTGAGATAAAAAGCTTCTGCACAGCAAAAGAAACAGTCCACAAAACTAAAAGACAACCTACAGAACAGAAGATATTTGAAAATGACCTATCAGATAAAGGGCTAGTATCCAAGATCTATAAAGAACTCATCAAACTCAACAGCCAAGAAACAAACAATCCAATCATGAAATGGGCAAAAGACATGAACAGAAATTTCACCAAGAAGGCATAGACATGGCCAACAAGCACCTGAGAAAATGCTCTGCATCACTTGCCATCAGGGAAATACAAATCAAAACCACAATGAGATGCCACCTCAGACCAGTGAGAATGGGGAAAATTAACAAGGCAGGAAACCACAAATGTTGGAGAGGATGCGGAGAAAAGGGAACCCTCTTACACTGTTGGTGGGAATGTGAACTGGTGCAGCCACTCTGGAAAACTGTGTGGAGGTTCCTCAAAGAGTTAAAAATAGACCTGCCCTACGACCCAGCAATTGCACTGTTGGGGATTTACCACAAAGATTCAGATGCAATAAAATGCCGGGACACCTGCACCCCGATGTTTCTAGCAGCCATGTCCACAATAGCCAAACTGTGGAAGGAGCCTCGGTGTCCATCGAAAGATGAATGGATAAAGAAGATGTGGTTTATGTATACAATGGAATATTACTCAGCCATTAGGAATGACAAATACCCACCATTTGCTTCAACGTGGATGGAACTGGAGGGTATTATGCTGAGTGAAGTAAGTCAATCGGAGAGGGACAAACAGTGTATGATCTCATTCATTTGGGGAATATAAATAATAGTGAAAGGGAATATAAAGGAAGGGAGAAGAAATGTGTGGGAAATATCAGAAAGGGAGACAGAACATAAAGACTCCTAACTCTGGGAAACAAACTAGGGGTGGTGGAAGGGGAGGAGGGCGGGGGGTGGGGGGGAATGGGTGACGGGCACTGAGGGGGACACTTGACGGGATGAGCACTGGGTGTTATTCTGTATGTTGGTAAATTGAACACCAATAACAAATTAATTTATTAAAAAAAAGAAGATGTGGTATATGTATACAATGGAATATTACTCAGCCATTAGAAACGACAAATACCCACCATTTGCTTGGACGTGGATGGAACTGGAGGGTATTATGCTGAGTGAAGTAAGTTAATCGGAGAAGGACAATCATTTTATAGTTTCCCTCATACAGGGAATATAAAAAATAGTGAAAGGGATGATTGGGGAAAGGAGAGAAAATGGGTGGGAAAATCAGAGAGGGTTACAAAACACGAGAGACTCCTATCTCTGGGAAACGAACAAGGGGTAGTGGAAGGGGAGGTGGGCGGGCGAATGGGGTGACTGGGTGACCGGCACTGAGGGCGGCACTTGATGGGATGAGCAGTGGGTGTTATACTATATGGGTGTTATAACAACATATGTTATACTGTATGTTGACAAATCGAATATATATAGGCCTTTCACATCGTTGGTTAGGTTGTTTCCTACATATCTTATTATTTTTGGTGCAATTGTCAATGAGATTGTTTTCTTAGTTTCTCTTTTTGCTGCTTCCTGATTGTTATATAGAGATGCAACAGATTTCTGTACATGGAGTTTGTAACCTGTGACTTTATTGAATTCGTTTATCAGTTCTAGTTACTTGGGGGGAGACTTTTGGGCTTCCTGAATATATGCAGTATCATGTCATCTGCAAATGGTGAAAATTTTACTTCTTCCTTACCCATTTGGGTGTCTTTTATTTCTTTTATTGTCTGATTGTTGTAGCTGGGATTTTCAGTATGATGTGGGATAAAAGTGATGAGAGTGGACATCCTTGTCTTGTTCCTGACCTCAGGAGAAAAGCTCTCAGTTTTTCTCCCCATTAAGGATGACGTTAGCTGTGGGGTTTTCATATATGGCCTTTATTATTTTGCGGTATGTTCCCTCTAAACCCACTTTGTTGAGTGTTTTCATCATGAATAGATGTTACACTTTGTCAAAGGCTCTTTCTGCATCTCTTGAAATGATGTTTTTAATCCTTTCTCTCAGTGATGTGATATATCACATTGGTTGATTTGTGAATATTCAACCACTCTTGCCACCCAGGAATGAATCTCACTTGATCAAGGTGGATGACTTTTTAATGTATTTTTTTAATTCAGTTTGCTAGTATGTTATTGAGAATTTTTGCATCTATGTTCATCAGGGATATTGGTCTGTAGATCTCCTTTTTTAGTAGTGTCTTTATCTGGTTCTGGTATTAGGGTAATGCTGGCTTCACAGAATGAATTTGGAAGTTTTCCTTCCTTTTCTATTTTTTAGGGGTAGTTTGAGAAGAATAGGTACTAACTCTTCTTTAAATGTTTGGTAGAATTCACCTGTGAAGCCATCTGGCCCTAGACTTTTGCTTGTTGGGGGCTTTTTGATTACTGATGCAATTTCTTTGCTGATTATTGGACTGTTCAAGTTTCCTATTTCTTCCTGTTTTAGTTTTGGTAGTTTATATGTTTCTAGCAGTTTATCCCTTTCTTCTGGGTTGTCCAATTTGTTGGCATATCGTTTTTCATAATACTAAGAATTGTTTGTATTTCTGTGGTGCTGGTTGTTAATTTCTCTTCTCTCATGTGTGGTTTTATTTATTTGGGTCCCTTCTCTTCTTTCTTGATTTAAGTCTGGCTAGAGGTTTATCAGTTTTATTGATTTTTTTCCCAAAGTACCAGCTCCTGGTTTCATTGATCTGTTCTATTGGGTTTTTGTTTTTTAGTTTCCATATCATTTCTTCCTGGTCTGATCTATGTTATGCCCTTCCTTCTTCTGGTTTTAGTTTTTGTGCCTTGTTCTTTTTTTAGCTTAACTAGGCAGAAGGTTAGGTTGTTTGAGGTTTTTCTTGCTTCTTGAGGTAGGCCTGCATTGGTATAAACTTCCATTTTAGAACTGCTTTTGCAGCTCCTGGAATGTTGGGTTTTCATACATTTTTAAATTTCTTCTTTTATTCCTTGGTTGACCAATTCATTGTTTAGTAGCATGTTATTCAACATCTATTGATTTGTCGTCTTTCCAGATTTTTTCTTGTGGCTGAATTCTAGTTTCATAGCATCGTGGCCAGAAAAGATGCATGGTATGACTCTGATCTTCTTGAATTTGTTGAGACTTATATTGTGGCCTATTATATGGTCTATTCTGGAGAATGTAATGTGTACACTTGAAAAGAATGTGTATTCCGCTGTTTTAGGCTGGCATGTTCTGAATATGTCTGTTAAATCTATCTGGTCCAGTGTGTCATTCAAAGCCATTGTTTCCTTGTGATTTTCTGTTTAGATGGCCTGTTCATTGATGTAAGTGGGGTGTTAAAGACTGCTACTATAACTGTATTTTATTGATTAGTTTCTTTATGTTTGTTATTAACTTTTTTTGTGTATTTGGGTGCTCTTATGTTGGCTACATAAGTATTTAAAATTGTTATGTCTTATTGTTGGATTGTCCCCTTTATTATGATATAGTGCTCTAATTCATCTCTTGTTACAGTCTCTGCTTTAAAGTCTAGTTTTTCTGATACATGTATTGCTACTCTGCTTTTCTTTTGAGATCCATTTGCATGATAGATTATTCTCTATTCCCTCACTTTCCATCTGCAGGTGTCTTTAGGCCTAAAGTCAGTCTCTCATAGGCAGCATATAGATGGGTCTTGTTGTTTTTTTTTTAATCCATTCTGTCACCCTATTTGACATATATTTCTTGAACATCAGGTATGTGCCTGATCCTTTGACAGAAAATGGGAAACTTTTGGCAGGAATATTTATGGGCCACTAGTGGATCCCATCACGTTTACCACTAGCACACATAGGGCCAGAGCTCGCCTCTTCCTTCTGTGCTGTACTACAGTAAACACCTATAAGAGCATATAACACACTTCTGTTCTAGATGCAAGCTTAACTTGAGGACTCCTTTGTACTGGTGCCACTATCTTATGCACTTTCCAGCTCAATACTACCCACTGAATAAAATCAATAGTATCTGCATGGTCCTTTCTTTCTTAGATGAAACTTTTATAATACAATCTCTTGGTCTATCAGACAGAGGATACCCATGTATCCTTTCAACAGATATTGAATAATCACTATGTCCTGGGCAAGGTGTAAGGCATGGGCAAAACAGTGGTGAAGACATATTTCTACCCTCAATCAGTTCACAGGTTTATGGGAGAGACAGGGAACCCCACAAATAATACAACCTGTCTAGGAAAGATCTGCTGGTACTGCCTTTGTGGAACATGTGTGCCTGTGAAATCAAATATTCCCTGATTATCAAAGAAACTACATATGAGAGTTGGAGAGTATGAGCAGGTGAAGGTAAGGATACTTGGGTGACTTTTGATTCCCTTTCATGAAAAACTGATTGAGTCCTTGAAGAACTATGAAGATAGCAAAATCCTATTCCAAAAGGAATGGGCATGACTAGTGCCACCTTGCCTGCCTCCTGCTCCACCACCCCAGAAATCCCCACACATTACAGCTTTTCTTCACTACTTTGCTCTTTGTCTAGCAACTGTCACAGCGTGCACTTTCCTCCGCACTTGCTCTCTGTTAGCAATCTGTAATTATGCTCTGTAAAGATTACTGGGCACCAACACAAGCGATACCATTCCAGTCAACACTCTTGTGGAAGTGGAATCATGATGCTGTCCAAAAACAAGAGAGGAGGCCAAACCCAAATATAATCTCTTCCCAGCACACGTTGGAGAGCCTCCCCACCCCCATAGTCACGCAAAGGCAAATCTTTTGAGGGAATGCCATTTCCTTACTATGGAACCAGAGCACTCCACAGGACCACCTCCTTGGTAGTCTTGTTCTTTTAAGCACACACACACACACACACACACACACACATACATACCATTTAGATAGAGGCAGAGATTATCCCATAGCTCCAGAGCTACTGATAGCAGGTTTGGGACAAGGAATCTGCACTTTTTAAATTTAAATTCAATTTGCCAACATATAGTATGACACTCAGTGTTTATCTCATCATGTGTCCTCCTTAATGCCCGTCACCCCATTACCTATCCCCCCACCCACCTCCCTTTCTGCAACCCTTTGTTTCCCAGAGTTAGGAGTCTCTCATGCTTTGTCTCCCTCTCTAATTCTTCCCCACTCAGTTTCCCGCCCCCTTCCCTTATGGTCCCTTTCACTATTTCTTACATTCCACATATGAGTAAAACCATATGATAATTGTCTTTACCCAGCTGACTTATCACTCAGCATAATACCCTCCAGTTCTATCCACATCAGTATAAATGGTAGGTATTCATCCTTTCTCATGGCTGAGTAATATTCCATTGTGTATATACACCCATCTTCTTTATCCATTCATCTGTCGAAGGACATCATGGCTCTTTCCGGAGTTGGGTTATTGTGGACATTGCTGCTATGAACATTGGGAACTGAGTGGGAAAAGTCAGAGACGGAGACAAACCATGAGAGACTTCTAACTTTAGGAAACAAAGGGTTGTGGAAGGGGAGGTGGCTAGGGGGACGGGGTAACTGGGTGATGGGCACTGAGGAGGGCACTTGATGGGATGAGCACTGGGTGTTATACTAAATGTTGGCAAATTGAATTTAAATTTGAAAAATGTAAAAAAATATTGGGGTGCAGGTGTCCCATCATTCACTACATCTGTATCATTGGGGTAAACACCCAGTACTGCAATTGCTGAGTTATAAGGTAGCTCTGTTTTCAACTGCTTGAGGAAACTCCATACTGTTTTCCAGAGTGGCTGTACCAGATTTCTAGGAGTTTTCCATTTTTTTCCAGGTTGTCCAGTTTGTTGGCATCTAATTTTTCATAGTAGTCTCTTATATTTTGTTGTGTTTCTGTGGTGTTGGTTGTGATCCCTCCTCGTCCATTTTCTATTTTATCCATGTGGGTCATTTTTTCCTTTTGATAAGTCTGGCTAGGGGTTTATCAATTTTATTAATTCTTTCAAAGAACCAGTCTTATTTTTGTTGATCCATTGTACAGGGTTGTTGTTTTTTTATTTGTATTTTTATTTATGATCTAATCTTTATTATTTCCCTTCTTATGCTGGGTTTAGGCTTTATCTGTTGTTTTTTTTTCTATCTCCTTTGTGTAAAGTTAGGTTGTGTGTTTGAGACTTTTATTGCAAAATTGTCCTTTGTTACAACATACTTCCTTTTTATTATTGCTTTTGCTGGTTCACAAAAGTTTTGGACTGTCATGTTTTCAGTTTCATTTGCTTCTTTTTTTTTTTAGTTTTCTTTAATTCCCTGGTTAACCCATTTATTATTTGGTAGAATGTTCTTTCACCTCCATTTATGTTCCTTCCACATTTGCTCTTACTGTTGTTTTGAAGATTCAACAGCTCAGTACATTTATACTTGAGGCAGTGGCTAACACATAGGAAATCTTCATCAAATGTTAAGTGTTAGCATTCTGTGGAGACATATTGTGAAGACCTTCGAATTGCAGCCTGAGAACAGTGTAGGTTCAGATCCTGTCTCCTCCTCAGCTTCTATCCTTTATTGTTACCGGAGCTACTTTCTTGGGGTCATATACTCCAAGATGGAGATTCAGTTCTGCCTTGGCCTTCAGGATTCTCCCTGACAGCAGGCTAGAGGAATATCAGTCAATCCTGCCCAGAATAACTGCCTAAGTCTTTTCCTCAGGTCACCCTTCCTGCTGGGCCAGCCTTGACCTCAGGGCCCAGCTCTGAAAATTAGGTATTCATTTTGCTCTTGAGATCCAGTTGCTTCCATGATACTTCCTCATTTCTTGCTACTGTCTTTTTCCCTTTATATAAGTCCCAGTGCAGGTAACCTTCACAAGATTACCATCCCCCAAGGACTCAGCACTGCTTTGCTCTTGCCAGTTCTCTCCTTTTCAGGGACAGTGGGCCTGGTCACAAGCCCCAGGCCACTCTGAGTTGGGTCTTTCTACCTTCTAACAGATTTCTTTGATGCTGGTCAACTGCAAGCCTGCCTATACTTCTAGCGTTTGTGCCTGGATTCCTCTCACCATGATCCACCCACCTGTCAAGACCTCTGTACTACTTTGCACTGAAGCCCCTGGCACAGAGAACATGCCAGGATTATCACCTGCCAAGCTCTGTTCTACTGTGTTCTGCCTGCTGGATCAGAGTTACTTCCATCATCTGTACTGTATGCTCCCCAGGGTTTCTTCCTGCCGTTGATGAGAGAAGAGGCAGGAATATATCATGCAGGGCCTCCAGTGATCCTAGAGACCGGCTGTCTCTAGCACTTTCGGTATATCATTCTCCTGACATCAAAGACTTTGAGCATATACCTTTGACTTACATATATATGAACTGATTTATACATTACATAGTTAGCCCTATACTAATATATTATGGATATTATAGAATATACATATACAAAAACTTCAGGAATGAATAAAAATAAATATAAATAAAAGCCCTAATACTTTCTTCTCACAGAGGCTGTACATCTTAGAAATGTGCCTGGTGGAAAGCAAAGTGTGTAATATGGCTTGAAAAAGACAAACATGGAGGCCAGTTAAAAGACTGATTTAGGTAAGGGATAAAAGTGACTTGAACTCTTGGCTGTGGTATAAGGGACAAAATAAAGACATGAAATAAAATATGAATAAACCTCTTAAGAAGCTCACAGTCTAGTAAGGTGGACAAACAGGAAAAGTAATGATAACTATAACAAATGTTCTGATCAGTTCCACCATTAGTTCTGGGCAAGAAGGGATCTGGCTTGGGCCATATGGTTTAGAAGATTACATCTCTCTCTCTCTCTCTCTCTCTCTCTCTCTCTCTCTGTCTCTCTCTCTCTCTCTCACACACACACACACACACACACACACACACACACACTGCATTTATTGAAGAATATATAGCTGCCTCTGTCACTCCAGATCTAGGATTGAGCACAGTCATGCTCAATCCATAAACCTAACTATCCACTCTGATAAGTAATGCTATTCGGGCAATGATTTCTTTATCTCTTGCTCTATGTTCTCAAAGCAAAAGGAAACTGAAACTGAATGCCCTTGGGCTTTGGAGGTGGCATCTCTGCCAACTTTGAAGATTAACAATGTCTTAGTATATGAGGAATATTTGGGCAGGATAAACATGTTGGAAAGAGAGAAAAGACAAATTAATTGTCAAATTAATCATCCGCATGAATACAGTAGATTCTTGCATAAAGAGGCATTATTTCCAAGTAATGTCAATCATCCATTTTCTTGTTTCCTTTTATATTCTAGTTCAAAGTTACAGAAGTATTCAGGAGTTAGCACATGTATGTGGAAATTGCGCATGGCCACTAAGGAATAGTTGGCAATATTAAACTATATTTATTACTCTTAACATGTATATGTATATCTAGATACATTATGCATCAAGCGTGATACCAATTCTTATACTGGGAACTAAATAAACATTGAACACTAGAAGTGATAATAGTTTTATTTTTATAAAGACATTTAATAATATTTAATTTTTCAAATACTCAAGGAGGGAGGTAAGATGGTGGAATAGTTGGGGGCCCTTATTTCATTGAGTCCCCCAAATGTAGCTAGATAACTTTAAAACCATCCTGAACACCTGTGAATTCAACCTGAGATGTAAGGAAAAAATGGCTGGAACTCTAAAAATAGAAAAGTGACCACTTTTTGCAAGGTAGGAGTGCAGAGAGGAGAAACAGAGGGGATATATTGAAAGACAAATGGCAGGGGGAGGGAGCCTTTTCAAGCCAGCTGTAGGAAAGCAATACAGCCCTGGGGCACAAAATAGGGACCTTTATATATCTGCTCCTGAGAGAGTCTTCCCTGCCTTAAAGATGCTCAGTGGTGAAGTAGGACAAAATCGCGGTAGGGACAGTGAGGACTCAATATTCCAGTAGGCACAGAAAGAACAGGGGCACCTAATCCAGCAGAGTTTCCAAGCATTGGAGCAGGAAACAGGTTTAAGCCAGTGCGCTCGAGAGAAAGCTCAACTTGCGCCATAAACTGCAGATTTTAACTGGATGGCAGACCGATGCTGTCCTATGTCCCAGTAAGGGACTGTAAGGCAGCAACCCTCCTCAGGCATCTGGGAGAGTTGGAATGGGTGTGCACTCAAGTGGGTGAATGCTGTCCGCCCCAGGGCCCAGCAGCGGAGAAAAGAAGCAGGCTATCCTCCATTCCCTTCAGGAGAGGCAGAGTTGGTAATGGCACAAGACAGCAAAAGTTCTCCTGCCACATGGTGCATTTCAATTGTATGAATCAGTGCCCCCACGCCTGCCATCAGAAGGATCTGAGCCAGTGTGCACTAAGAGACTGCAGTTCCGTACAGGTGGGGAAGTCTTGGCTCCAGGGCTGGAGATATGGCCGCTGCCATTTTTTTTTCTTCCTTTCACCCTAAAGAGGCTCGGCCTCAGGGATCCCTGGGTGGCGCAGCGATTTGGCGCCTGCCTTTGGCCCAGGGCACGATCCTGGAGACCAGGGATCGAGTCCCACGTTGGGCTCCCGGTGCATGGAGCCTGCTTCTCCCTCTGCCTGTGTCTCTGCCTCTCTCTCTCTCTCTCTCTCTCTCTCTCTCTCTCTCTCCCTCTCTGTGTGTGTGTGTGTGTGACTATCATAAATAAATTTAAAAAAAATTAAAAAAAAAAAGAGGCTCGGCCTCTAGGGAACAAAAGCCTCACAGGGCAAGCAGTTTACACTGAGCCCAGCCACCTGGCAAAGGACAGGCCATCTTTACCCAGGCACAGACACCTGAGAATCAGCACAGCAGGCTCCTCCACCAGAAGAACAGATAGAAGAAAAGGGGAATAGCAAGTTTACTGACCAAGAAGCACTGGAAACCTCCAGGACTGAGGGAAAATAGTATCTGGAACTCAAGGTCTTTTCCTTATGATTCGTTTATGTTTTTCTGCTTTTACCAGTAGAAATTGCTTTTAGCCACTCGGCATTGAGCAAAATGACTAGAAGGAAAAATTCAACACACACACACACACACACACACACACACACACACACACATGAATCAGGGGAGGGGCAAGATGGTGGAAGAGTAGGGTCCCCAAGTCACCTCTCCCCACCAAATTACCTAGATAACCTTCAAATCATCCTGAAAATCTATGAATTTGGCCTGAGATTTAAAGAGAGAACCGTTGAAATGCTACAGTGAGAAGAGTTCAGGCTTTTATCAAGGTAGGAAGACGGGGAAAAAGAAATAAAGAAACAAAAGGCATCCAAGGGGGAGGGGCACCGCGAGGAGCCAGGCTAAGGCTGGGGCGAGCGCCCCCAGGACACGAAAGCACCATCCTGGAGAAGCAGGAGCTTCACCAATCTTCCCGGGCAGAAAGGCACTTGCAGAGAGTTAGAACAGGAACCCAGGAGGGGCGGGGATGTCCTCAGGCTCCCTGGGACACTAACAGACACCTGCGCCCTGGGGAGAGTACACTGAGATCCCTAAAGGGCTGCAGCCTGCTCGGCTGGACCTAGGAGCAGCTCAGAGGGGCTCGTGCCGAGTCTCTGCGGAGAGGGGGCTGCCCGGCCGGGAGCCGAATCCAACAGCGCAGGCCCGGGAGCACAGGGCGCCGGGGACACAGCCCAGGATCTGACCTCCCCCAGGACAGGCAGAGGCTAGGAGGGCCCAGGACAGCAAGGACACTCCTGCCCCGAGCTGAGCCTCCAGGCCCCTGGAGACTGAGAGCTCTGTAGTGACTGCGGGAGCTGAATCCAGGGCTCCAGTGCTGGCCGCCCCCACTGTGGTTGTTCCTCCTGGGGCCTCACAGGGTAAACAACCACCACTGAGCCTCACAGTGGCATCACCGGATAAACAGGATAAACATCACTCACTGAGCTCTGCACGAGGCACGGGGCAGAGCAGCCCCCCCAAGTGCTAACTCCTGAAATCAGCACAACAGGCCCCTCGCCAGAAGACCAGGTAGACAGACAGGGGAAAAACAAATTATTGACCAAGCAGCAAAGTTCGAGGGGAAGTCAAGAGACTTACAGTATACAGAATCAGAGGACACTACCCCTTGTTTTTTTTGTTTTGTTTTGTTTTGTTTTGTTTTGTTTTGCTTTTTGATATCTGTTTGCTTCCCCACCCCTTTTTCCCATTCTTTCTTTTTTCTCTTTTTCTTCTCTTTTTCTTCTTTCTTTTTTTTCTTTTCTTTCCTTCTTTCTCTCCTCTCTTTTTATCCTTTTCCCAATACAACTTGTTTTTGGCCACTCTGCACTGAGCAAAATGACTAGAAGGAAAACCTCACCTCAAAAGAAAGAATCAGAAACAGTCCTCTCTCCCACAGAGTTACAAAATCTGGATTACAATTCAATGTCAGAAAGCCAATTCAGAAGCACTATTATAAAGCTACTGGTGGCTCTAGAAAAAAGCATAAAAGACTCAAGAGACTTCATGACTGCAGAATTTAGATCCAATCAGGCAGAAATTAAAAATCAATGGAATGAGATGCAATCCAAACTAGAAGTCCTAACGACGAGGGTTAACGAGGTGGAAGAACGAGTGAGTGACATAGGAGACAACTTGATGGCAAAGAGGGAAACTGAGGAAAAAAGAGACAAACAATTAAAAGACCATGAGGATAGATTAAGGGAAGTGAGTGACAGCCTGAGGAAGAAAAATCTATGTTTAATTGGGGTTCCCAAGGGCGCCGAAAAGGACAGAGGTCCAGAAAATGTATTTGAACAAATCATAGCTAAAAACTTTCCTAATCTGGGAAGGGAAACAGGCATTCAGATCCAGGAAATAGAGAGATCCCCCGCCCAAAATAAATAAAAACCATTCAACACCTTGACATTGAATAGTTAAGCTTGCAAATTCCAAAGATAAAGAGAAGATCCTTAAAGCAGCAAGAGACAAGAAATCCCTGACTTTTATAGGGAGAAGTATTAGGGTAACAGCAGACCTCTCCACAGAGACGTGGCAGGCCAGAAAGGGCTGGCAGGATATATTCAGGTCCTAAATGAGAAGAACATGCAACCAAGAATACTCTATCCAGCAAGGCTCTCATTCAGAATGGAAGGAGAGATAAAGAGCTACCAAGACAGGCAGGAACTGAAAGAATATGTGACCTCCAAACCAGATCTGCAAGAAATTTTAAGGAGGACTCTCAAAATTCCCCTTTAAGAAGAAGTTTAGTGGAACAATCGACAAAAAAAGGGACTGAAAAGATACCATGATGACACTAAACTAATCTTTCAATAGTAACTCTGAACGTGAATGGGCTTAATGACCCCATCACAAGGCGCAGGGTGTCAGACTGGTTAAAAAAGCAGGACCCATCTATTTGCTGTCTACAAGAGACTCATTTAGACAGAAGGACACCTACAGCCTGAAAATAAGAGGTTGGAGAACCATTTGCCATTCAAATGGTCCTCAAAGGAAAGCAGGGGTACCCATCCTTGTATCAGATAAACTAAAATTTACCCCGAAGACTGTAGTGAGAGATGAAGACGGACACTATATCATACTTAAAGGTTCTATCCAACAAGAGGACTTAACAATCCTCAATATATATGCCCCGAATGTGGGAGCTGCCAAATATATCAATCAATTAATAACCAAAGTTAAGACATACTTAGATAGTAATACACTTATACTTGGTGACTTCAATCTAGCGCTTCTATACTGGATAGGTCTTCTAAGCACAACATCTCCAAAGAAATGAGATCTTTAAGTGATACTCTGGACCAGATGGATTTCACAGATATCGACAAAAGTTTACATCCAAACTCAACTGAATACACATTCTTCTCAAGTGCACATGAAACTTTCTCCAGGATAGACCACATACTGGGTCACAAATCAGGTCTTAACTGATACTAAAAGATTGGGATTGTCCCCTGCATATTCTCAAACCATAATGCCTTGAAATTAGACCTAAATCACAACAAGGAGTTTGGAAGGACTTCAGACTCCTGGAGGTTAAGGACCATCTTGCTAAAACATGAAAGGGTCAACCAGGAAATTAAGGAAGAATTAAAAAGATTCATGGAACCTAATGAGAATGAAGATACAACCATTCAAAATCTTTGGGATGCAGCAAATGCAGTCCTGGGGGAAATACACCACAATACAAGCATCCATTCAAAAAGTGGAAAGAACTCAAATACAAAAGCTAACCTTACACCTAAAGGAGCTAGAGAAAAAACAGGAAATAGATCCCACACCCAGCAGAAGAAGAGAGTTAATAAAGATTTGAGCAGAACCCAATGAAATCAACACCAGAAGAACTGTGGAACAGATCAAGAAAACCAGGAGTTGGTTCTTTGAAAGAATTAAGGTGATAAACCATTAGCCAGCCTTATTAAAAAGAAGAGCGAGAAGACTCCAATTAATAAAATCATGTATGATAAAGGAGAGATCACTACCAACACCAAGGAAATACAAACGATTCTAAAAACATATTATGAACACCTATACACCAATAAATTAGGAAACCTGGAAGAAATGGACGCATTTCTGGAAAGCCAAAAATTACCAAAACTGGAACAGGAAGAAATAGAAAACCTAAACAGCCCAATAACCTGGGAGAAAATTGAAGCAGTCATCAAAAACCTCCCAAGACACTAAAGACCAGGGCCAGATGGCTTCCCTGGAGAATTCTATCAAATGTTTAAAGAAGAAACCTTACCTATTCTACTAAAGCTGTTCAGAAAAATAGAAAGAGATGGTGTACTTCCAAATTTGTTCTATGAGGCCAGCATCACTTTAATTCCAAAACCAGACAAAGACCCCAGAAAAAAGGACAATTATAGACCAATATCCCTGATGAACATGGATGCAAAAATTCTCAACAAGATACTAGCCAATCAGATCCAACAGTACATTAAGAATATTATTCACCATGACCAAGTAGGATTTATTCCTGGGACACAAGGCTCTTTCAACACTCGTAAAACATTCAATGTGATTCATCATATCAGCAAGAGAAAAAACAAGAACCATATGATCCTCTCATTAGATGCAGAGAAAGCATTTGACAAAATACAGCATCCATTCCTGATCAAAACTCTTCAGAGGGTAGGGATAGAGGCAACATTCCTCAACATCTTAAAAGCCATCAATGAAAAACCCACAGCAAATATAATTCTCCATGGGGAAGCACTGGGAGCCTTTCCCCAAAGATCAGGAAGCAGACAGGGATGTCCACTCTCACCACTGCCATTCAACATAGTACTGGAAGTCCTAGCCTCAGCAATCAGACAACAACAACAAAAAAACATTAAAGGCATTCAATTTGGCAAAGAAGAGGTCAAACTCTCCCTCTTCACCAATGATATGATACTCTACATAGAAAACCCAAAAGACTCCACCCCAAGATTGCCAGAACTCATACAGCAATTTGGCAGTGTGGCAGGATACAAAATCAATGCTCAGAAGTCAGTGGCATTTCTATACACTAACAATGAGGCTGAAGAAAGAGAAATTAAGGAGTCAATCCCTATTACAATTGCACCCAAAAGCATAAGATACCTAGGAATAAACCAACCAAACCAAAGAGGTAAAGGATCTATACACTAAAAATTATAGAATACTTCTGAAAGAAATTGAGGAAGACACAAAGAGATGGAACAATATTCCATCCTCATGGATTGGCAGAATTAATACTGTGAAAATGCCAATGTTACCTAGGGCAATGTACACATTTTAATGCAATCCGTATCAAAATGCCATTGACTTTCTTGACAGAGCTGGAAGAAATCTTCTTAAGGTTTGTGTGGAATCATAAAAGACCCCGCGTAGCCAGGGGAATATTAAAAAAGAAAACCATAGCTGGTGGCACCACAATGCCAGATTTCAGGTTGTACTACAAAGCTGTGGTCATCAAGACAGGGTGGTACTGGCACAAAAACAGACACCTAGGTCAATGGAATAGAATGGAGATCCCAGAAGTGGACCCTCAACTTTATGGTCAACTAATATTCGACAAAGCAGGAAAGACTATCCACTGGAAAAAAAACAGTCTCTTCAATAGATGTTGTTGGCAAAACTGGACTTCCACCTGAAGAAGTATGAAACTAGACCATTCTCTTACACCATACACAAAGGTCCACTCAAGATGGATGAAAGATCTAAATGTGAGATAAGATTCCATCAAAATCCTAGAGGAGAACACTGGTAACACCCTTTTTGAACTTGGTCACAGCAACTTCTTGCAAGATACATCCATGAAGGCAGGAGAAACAAAAGCAAAAATGAACTATTGGAAGTTCATCAAGATGAAAAGTTTCTGCACAGCAGAAGAAATAGTCCACAAATCTAAAAGACCACCTACAGAAAGATAGAAGATATTTTCAAGTGACCTATCAGATAAAGGGCTAGTATCCAAGATCTATAAAGAACTCATCAAACTCAACAGCCAAGAAACAACCAATACAATCATGGAATAGGCAAAAGACAGAAACAGAAATTTCTTTTTTTTTTTAGAAACAGAAATTTCACCAAAGAAGGCATAGACATAGGCAACAAGCACCTGAGAAAATGCTCCGCATCACTTGCCATCAGGGAAATACAAATCAAAACCACAATGTGATACCACCTCACACCAGTGAGAATGGGGAACATTAACAAGACAGGGAACAACAAATGTTGGAGAGGATGTGTAGAAAGTGGAACCCTCTTGCACCGTTGGTGGGAATGTGAACTGGTGCAGCCACTCTGGAAAACTGTGTGGAGGTTCCTCAAAGAGTTAAAAATAGATCTGCACTACGAACCAGCAATTGTACTGCTTGGGATTTACCCCAAAGATACAGATGCAGTGAAACGCAGGACACCTGTGCCCCGATGTTTCTAGCAGCCATGTCCACAATAGCCAAACTGTGGAAAGAGCCTCGGTATCCATTGAAAGTTGAATGTATAAAGAAGCTGTGGTATATGTATACAATGGAATATTACTCAGCCATTAGAAACGACAAATACCCACCATTTGCTTCAAAATGGTTGGAATTGGAGGGTATTTTGCTGAGTGAAATAAGTCACTCATCGGAAAAGGACAAACATTATATGGTCTCATTCCTTTGGGGAATATAAAAATTAGTGAAAAGGAATAAAGGGAAGAGAGAGAAAATGCATGAAAATATCAGTGAGGGTGACAAAACATGAGAGACACCTTACTCCGGGAAATGAACAAGGGGTAGTGGAAAGGGAGGTGGGCAGAGCATTGTGGTGACTGCGTGATGGGTACTGATCAGGGCACTTTGCGGGATGAGCACTGGGTGTTACGCTAAATGTTGGCAGATTGAACTGCAATAAAAAAAATTAAGAAAATAAAAAAAATCACTCCTCCGCTGCGAGAGCCTTTTTGAAGTCTCCTACTATTAGTGTATTATTATTTATGTGTCTCTTTACTTCGGTTATTAATTGAATGATATAATTGGCTGCTCCCTCATTTCCCTCATTAGGGGCATAAATATTAATAATTTTTAGGTCTTCTTGTTTATAGACCCTTTAATTTTGATATAGTGCCCCTCCTCATCTCTTAATACAATCTTTGGTTTAATATGTAATTTATCTGATATAAGGATTGTTATCCCAGCTTGCTTTTGAGGATTATTTGTATGATAAATGGTTCTCCACTTCCACATTTTCAGTCTGAAGGTTTCCTTAGGTCTAAAATGAGTCACTTGGAGACAGCATATAGATGCATGTTGCTATTTGATCCAGTCTGATACCCTTTGTATTTTGACTGGAGCATTTAGCCCATTCACATTCAGAGTAACTATTGAAATATGTGAATTTAGTATCATAGTATTAACTGTACATTCGCTTTTTCTGTAGATGATTTATTTGGGCTCCCTTTTCACTTATAGGGTTCCCTCTAATATTTCTTGCAGAGCTGGTTTGGTAGCACATATTGTTTCAGTTTCTTTCTATCCTGGAAGCTCTTTATCTTTCCTTCTATCCTGAATGACAGCCTTGCTGAAAGTATTCTTGGCTGCATGTTTTTCTCGTTTAGTACCCTGAATATATCATACCAGCCCTTACTGGCCTACCAGGTCTCTGTGGATATTTCTGCTGTTAATCTGATATTTCTCCCCATATAAGTTAGGAATCTCTTGTCTCAAGCTCTTTTTGGGATTTTCTCTTTACCTCTGAAATTGGAAAGCTTCAGTATTGTATGTCAGGGTATTGATTGGTTTTTGTTAATTTGAGGGGAGGTCCTCTCCATCTCTTAGATATGCATGCTTGTTTCCTTCCCTAGATTAGGAATGTTCTCAACTATGACTTGTTCAAACATACTTTCTGGTCATCTCTCTCTTTTCACACCTTCTGGAATCCCAATAAGACTGATAGTATTCTTAAACTATCACCTAGTTCTGAGTGTATTTTGTTCTGTATGTTAGAAGGTAGTAAATTCCAGAATTATAAAACAAAACAAAATAAAATACCCCAAAACTTATACATCTACAAAAATTAAATTGAATACATTGAAAGGAAGAGTCAAAAATGAAGAGTGTAACTATGACATGTACATGTAAAAATATGAAAGTCAAAAACAGAAAAACTTAAAAATGAAGAGTTGATAAAATATTGTGGTTCAGACAGTAAAAAATGAATACTGGAAATTTTTAACCTGAAAGACAAACGAATCATAAGGAAAAGACCTTGAGTTCCAGATACTATTTTCCCTCAGTCCTGGAGGTTTCCAGTGCTTCTTGGTCAGTAAACTTGCTATTCCCCTTTTCTTCTATCTGTTCTTCTGGTGGAGGAGCCTGCTGTGCTGATTCTCAGGTGTCTGTGCCTGGGTAAAGATGGCCTGTCCTTTGCCAGGTGGCTGGGCTCAGTGTAAACTGCTTGCCCTGTGAGGCTTTTGTTCCCTAGAGGCCGAGCCTCTTTTTTTTTTTAATTTTTTTTAAATTTATTTATGATAGTCACACACACACACACACAGAGAGAGGAGAGAGAGAGAGAGAGAGAGAGAGAGAGAGAGAGAGAGGCAGAGACACAGGCAGAGGGAGAAGCAGGCTCCATGCACCGGGAGCCCAACGTGGGACTCGATCCCTGGTCTCCAGGATCGTGCCCTGGGCCAAAGGCAGGCGCCAAATCGCTGCGCCACCCAGGGATCCCTGAGGCCGAGCCTCTTTAGGGTGAAAGGAAGAAAAAAAAATGGCAGCGGCCATATCTCCAGCCCTGGAGCCAAGACTTCCCCACCTGTACGGAACTGCAGTCTCTTAGTGCACACTGGCTCAGATCCTTCTGATGGCAGGCGTGGGGGCACTGATTCATACAATTGAAATGCACCATGTGGCAGGAGAACTTTTGCTGTCTTGTGCCATTACCAACTCTGCCTCTCCTGAAGGGAATGGAGGATAGCCTGCTTCTTTTCTCCGCTGCTGGGCCCTGGGGCGGACAGCATTCACCCACTTGAGTGCACACCCATTCCAACTCTCCCAGATGCCTGAGGAGGGTTGCTGCCTTACAGTCCCTTACTGGGACATAGGACAGCATCGGTCTGCCATCCAGTTAAAATCTGCAGTTTATGGCGCAAGTTGAGCTTTCTCTCGAGCGCACTGGCTTAAACCTGTTTCCTGCTCCAATGCTTGGAAACTCTGCTGGATTAGGTGCCCCTGTTCTTTCTGTGCCTACTGGAATATTGAGTCCTCACTGTCCCTACCGCGATTTTGTCCTACTTCACCACTGAGCATCTTTAAGGCAGGGAAGACTCTCTCAGGAGCAGATATATAAAGGTCCCTATTTTGTGCCCCAGGGCTGTATTGCTTTCCTACAGCTGGCTTGAAAAGGCTCCCTCCCCCTGCCATTTGTCTTTCAATATATCCCCTCTGTTTCTCCTCTCTGCACTCCTACCTTGCAAAAAGTGGTCACTTTTCTATTTTTAGAGTTCCAGCCATTTTTTCCTTACATCTCAGGTTGAATTCACAGGTGTTCAGGATGGTTTTAAAGTTATCTAGCTACATTTGGGGGACTCAATGAAATAAGGGCCCCCAACTATTCCACCATCTTACCTCCCTCCTTGAGTATTTGAAAAATTAAATATTATTAAATGTCTTTATAAAAATAAAACTATTATCACTTCTAGTGTTCAATGTTTATTTAGTTCCCAGTATAAGAATTGGTATCACGCTTGATGCATAATGTATCTAGATATACATATACATGTTAAGAGTAATAAATATAGTTTAATATTGCCAACTATTCCTTAGTGGCCATGCGCAATTTCCACATACATGTGCTAACTCCTGAATACTTCTGTAACTTTGAACTAGAATATAAAAGGAAACAAGAAAATGGATGATTGACATTACTTGGAAATAATGCCTCTTTATGCAAGAATCTACTGTATTCATGCGGATGATTAATTTGACAATTAATTTGTCTTTTCTCTCTTTCCAACATGTTTATCCTGCCCAAATATTCCTCATATACTAAGACATTGTTAATCTTCAAAGTTGGCAGAGATGCCACCTCCAAAGCCCAAGGGCATTCAGTTTCAGTTTCCTTTTGCTTTGAGAACATAGAGCAAGAGATAAAGAAATCATTGCCCGAATAGCATTACTTATCAGAGTGGATAGTTAGGTTTATGGATTGAGCATGACTGTGCTCAATCCTAGATCTGGAGTGACAGAGGCAGCTATATATTCTTCAATAAATGCAGTGTGTGTGTGTGTGTGTGTGTGTGTGTGTGTGTGTGAGAGAGAGAGAGAGACAGAGAGAGAGAGAGAGAGAGAGAGAGAGAGAGAGAGATGTAATCTTCTAAACCATATGGCCCAAGCCAGATCCCTTCTTGCCCAGAACTAATGGTGGAACTGATCAGAACATTTGTTATAGTTATCATTACTTTTCCTGTTTGTCCACCTTACTAGACTGTGAGCTTCTTAAGAGGTTTATTCATATTTTATTTCATGTCTTTATTTTGTCCCTTATACCACAGCCAAGAGTTCAAGTCACTTTTATCCCTTACCTAAATCAGTCTTTTAACTGGCCTCCATGTTTGTCTTTTTCAAGCCATATTACACACTTTGCTTTCCACCAGGCACATTTCTAAGATGTACAGCCTCTGTGAGAAGAAAGTATTAGGGCTTTTATTTATATTTATTTTTATTCATTCCTGAAGTTTTTGTATATGTATATTCTATAATATCCATAATATATTAGTATAGGGCTAACTATGTAATGTATAAATCAGTTCATATATATGTAAGTCAAAGGTATATGCTCAAAGTCTTTGATGTCAGGAGAATGATATACCGAAAGTGCTAGAGACAGCCGGTCTCTAGGATCACTGGAGGCCCTGCATGATATATTCCTGCCTCTTCTCTCATCAACGGCAGGAAGAAACCCTGGGGAGCATACAGTACAGATGATGGAAGTAACTCTGATCCAGCAGGCAGAACACAGTAGAACAGAGCTTGGCAGGTGATAATCCTGGCATGTTCTCTGTGCCAGGGGCTTCAGTGCAAAGTAGTACAGAGGTCTTGACAGGTGGGTGGATCATGGTGAGAGGAATCCAGGCACAAACGCTAGAAGTATAGGCAGGCTTGCAGTTGACCAGCATCAAAGAAATCTGTTAGAAGGTAGAAAGACCCAACTCAGAGTGGCCTGGGGCTTGTGACCAGGCCCACTGTCCCTGAAAAGGAGAGAACTGGCAAGAGCAAAGCAGTGCTGAGTCCTTGGGGGATGGTAATCTTGTGAAGGTTACCTGCACTGGGACTTATATAAAGGGAAAAAGACAGTAGCAAGAAATGAGGAAGTATCATGGAAGCAACTGGATCTCAAGAGCAAAATGAATACCTAATTTTCAGAGCTGGGCCCTGAGGTCAAGGCTGGCCCAGCAGGAAGGGTGACCTGAGGAAAAGACTTAGGCAGTTATTCTGGGCAGGATTGACTGATATTCCTCTAGCCTGCTGTCAGGGAGAATCCTGAAGGCCAAGGCAGAACTGAATCTCCATCTTGGAGTATATGACCCCAAGAAAGTAGCTCCGGTAACAATAAAGGATAGAAGCTGAGGAGGAGACAGGATCTGAACCTACACTGTTCTCAGGCTGCAATTCGAAGGTCTTCACAATATGTCTCCACAGAATGCTAACACTTAACATTTGATGAAGATTTCCTATGTGTTAGCCACTGCCTCAAGTATAAATGTACTGAGCTGTTGAATCTTCAAAACAACAGTAAGAGCAAATGTGGAAGGAACATAAATGGAGGTGAAAGAACATTCTACCAAATAATAAATGGGTTAACCAGGGAATTAAAGAAAACTAAAAAAAAAAGAAGCAAATGAAACTGAAAACATGACAGTCCAAAACTTTTGTGAACCAGCAAAAGCAATAATAAAAAGGAAGTATGTTGTAACAAAGGACAATTTTGCAATAAAAGTCTCAAACACACAACCTAACTTTACACAAAGGAGATAGAAAAAAAAACAACAGATAAAGCCTAAACCCAGCATAAGAAGGGAAATAATAAAGATTAGATCATAAATAAAAATACAAATAAAAAAACAACAACCCTGTACAATGGATCAACAAAAATAAGACTGGTTCTTTGAAAGAATTAATAAAATTGATAAACCCCTAGCCAGACTTATCAAAAGGAAAAAATGACCCACATGGATAAAATAGAAAATGGACGAGGAGGGATCACAACCAACACCACAGAAACACAACAAAATATAAGAGACTACTATGAAAAATTAGATGCCAACAAACTGGACAACCTGGAAAAAAATGGAAAACTCCTAGAAATCTGGTACAGCCACTCTGGAAAACAGTATGGAGTTTCCTCAAGCAGTTGAAAACAGAGCTACCTTATAACTCAGCAATTGCAGTACTGGGTGTTTACCCCAATGATACAGATGTAGTGAATGATGGGACACCTGCACCCCAATATTTTTTTACATTTTTCAAATTTAAATTCAATTTGCCAACATTTAGTATAACACCCAGTGCTCATCCCATCAAGTGCCCTCCTCAGTGCCCATCACCCAGTTACCCCGTCCCCCTAGCCACCTCCCCTTCCACAACCCTTTGTTTCCTAAAGTTAGAAGTCTCTCATGGTTTGTCTCCGTCTCTGACTTTTCCCACTCAGTTCCCAATGTTCATAGCAGCAATGTCCACAATAACCCAACTCCGGAAAGAGCCATGATGTCCTTCGACAGATGAATGGATAAAGAAGATGGGTGTATATACACAATGGAATATTACTCAGCCATGAGAAAGGATGAATACCTACCATTTATACTGATGTGGATAGAACTGGAGGGTATTATGCTGAGTGATAAGTCAGCTGGGTAAAGACAATTATCATATGGTTTTACTCATATGTGGAATGTAAGAAATAGTGAAAGGGACCATAAGGGAAGGGGGCGGGAAACTGAGTGGGGAAGAATTAGAGAGGGAGACAAAGCATGAGAGACTCCTAACTCTGGGAAACAAAGGGTTGCAGAAAGGGAGGTGGGTGGGGGGATAGGTAATGGGGTGACGGGCATTAAGGAGGACACATGATGAGATAAACACTGAGTGTCATACTATATGTTGGCAAATTGAATTTAAATTTAAAAAGTGCAGATTCCTTGTCCCAAACCTGCTATCAGTAGCTCTGGAGCTATGGGATAATCTCTGCCTCTATCTAAATGGTATGTATGTGTGTGTGTGTGTGTGTGTGTGTGTGTGCTTAAAAGAACAAGACTACCAAGGAGGTGGTCCTGTGGAGTGCTCTGGTTCCATAGTAAGGAAATGGCATTCCCTCAAAAGATTTGCCTTTGCGTGACTATGGGGGTGGGGAGGCTCTCCAACGTGTGCTGGGAAGAGATTATATTTGGGTTTGGCCTCCTCTCTTGTTTTTGGACAGCATCATGATTCCACTTCCACAAGAGTGTTGACTGGAATGGTATCGCTTGTGTTGGTGCCCAGTAATCTTTACAGAGCATAATTACAGATTGCTAACAGAGAGCAAGTGCGGAGGAAAGTGCACGCTGTGACAGTTGCTAGACAAAGAGCAAAGTAGTGAAGAAAAGCTGTAATGTGTGGGGATTTCTGGGGTGGTGGAGCAGGAGGCAGGCAAGGTGGCACTAGTCATGCCCATTCCTTTTGGAATAGGATTTTGCTATCTTCATAGTTCTTCAAGGACTCAATCAGTTTTTCATGAAAGGGAATCAAAAGTCACCCAAGTATCCTTACCTTCACCTGCTCATACTCTCCAACTCTCATATGTAGTTTCTTTGATAATCAGGGAATATTTGATTTCACAGGCACACATGTTCCACAAAGGCAGTACCAGCAGATCTTTCCTAGACAGGTTGTATTATTTGTGGGGTTCCCTGTCTCTCCCATAAACCTGTGAACTGATTGAGGGTAGAAATATGTCTTCACCACTGTTTTGCCCATGCCTTACACCTTGCCCAGGACATAGTGATTATTCAATATCTGTTGAAAGGATACATGGGTATCCTCTGTCTGATAGACCAAGAGATTGTATTATAAAAGTTTCATCTAAGAAAGAAAGGACCATGCAGATACTATTGATTTTATTCAGTGGGTAGTATTGAGCTGGAAAGTGCATAAGATAGTGGCACCAGTACAAAGGAGTCCTCAAGTTAAGCTTGCATCTAGAACAGAAGTGTGTTATATGCTCTTATAGGTGTTTACTGTAGTACAGCACAGAAGGAAGAGGCGAGCTCTGGCCCTATGTGTGCTAGTGGTAAACGTGATGGGATCCACTAGTGGCCCATAAATATTCCTGCCAAAAGTTTCCCATTTTCTGTCAAAGGATCAGGCACATACCTGATGTTCAAGAAATATATGTCAAATAGGGTGACAGAATGGATTAAAAAAAAAACAACAAGACCCATCTATATGCTGCCTATGAGAGACTGACTTTAGGCCTAAAGACACCTGCAGATGGAAAGTGAGGGAATAGAGAATAATCTATCATGCAAATGGATCTCAAAAGAAAAGCAGAGTAGCAATACATGTATCAGAAAAACTAGACTTTAAAGCAGAGACTGTAACAAGAGATGAATTAGAGCACTATATCATAATAAAGGGGACAATCCAACAATAAGACATAACAATTTTAAATACTTATGTAGCCAACATAAGAGCACCCAAATACACAAAAAAAGTTAATAACAAACATAAAGAAACTAATCAATAAAATACAGTTATAGTAGCAGTCTTTAACACCCCACTTACATCAATGAACAGGCCATCTAAACAGAAAATCACAAGGAAACAATGGCTTTGAATGACACACTGGACCAGATAGATTTAACAGACATATTCAGAACATGCCAGCCTAAAACAGCGGAATACACATTCTTTTCAAGTGTACACATTACATTCTCCAGAATAGACCATATAATAGGCCACAATATAAGTCTCAACAAATTCAAGAAGATCAGAGTCATACCATGCATCTTTTCTGGCCACGATGCTATGAAACTAGAATTCAGCCACAAGAAAAAATCTGGAAAGACGACAAATCAATAGATGTTGAATAACATGCTACTAAACAATGAATTGGTCAACCAAGGAATAAAAGAAGAAATTTAAAAATGTATGAAAACCCAACATTCCAGGAGCTGCAAAAGCAGTTCTAAAATGGAAGTTTATACCAATGCAGGCCTACCTCAAGAAGCAAGAAAAACCTCAAACAACCTAACCTTCTGCCTAGTTAAGCTAAAAAAAGAACAAGGCACAAAAACTAAAACCAGAAGAAGGAAGGGCATAACATAGATCAGACCAGGAAGAAATGATATGGAAACTAAAAAACAAAAACCCAATAGAACAGATCAATGAAACCAGGAGCTGGTACTTTGGGAAAAAAATCAATAAAACTGATAAACCTCTAGCCAGACTTAAATCAAGAAAGAAGAGAAGGGACCCAAATAAATAAAACCACACATGAGAGAAGAGAAATTAACAACCAGCACCACAGAAATACAAACAATTCTTAGTATTATGAAAAACGATATGCCAACAAATTGGACAACCCAGAAGAAAGGGATAAACTGCTAGAAACATATAAACTACCAAAACTAAAACAGGAAGAAATAGGAAACTTGAACAGTCCAATAATCAGCAAAGAAATTGCATCAGTAATCAAAAAGCCCCCAACAAGCAAAAGTCTAGGGCCAGATGGCTTCACAGGTGAATTCTACCAAACATTTAAAGAAGAGTTAGTACCTATTCTTCTCAAACTACCCCTAAAAAATAGAAAAGGAAGGAAAACTTCCAAATTCATTCTGTGAAGCCAGCATTACCCTAATACCAGAACCAGATAAAGACACTATTAAAAAAGGAGATCTACAGACCAATATCCCTGATGAACATAGATGCAAAAATTCTCAATAACATACTAGCAAACTGAATTAAAAAAATACATTAAAAAGTCATCCACCTTGATCAAGTGAGATTCATTCCTGGGTGGCAAGAGTGGTTGAATATTCACAAATCAACCAATGTGATATATCACATCACTGAGAGAAAGGATTAAAAACATCATTTCAAGAGATGCAGAAAGAGCCTTTGACAAAGTGTAACATCTATTCATGATGAAAACACTCAACAAAGTGGGTTTAGAGGGAACATACCGCAAAATAATAAAGGCCATATATGAAAACCCCACAGCTAACGTCATCCTTAATGGGGAGAAAAACTGAGAGCTTTTCTCCTGAGGTCAGGAACAAGACAAGGATGTCCACTCTCATCACTTTTATCCCACATCATACTGAAAATCCCAGCTACAACAATCAGACAATAAAAGAAATAAAAGACACCCAAATGGGTAAGGAAGAAGTAAAATTTTCACCATTTGCAGATGACATGATACTGCATATATTCAGGAAGCCCAAAAGTCTCCCCCCAAGTAACTAGAACTGATAAACGAATTCAATAAAGTCACAGGTTACAAACTCCATGTACAGAAATCTGTTGCATCTCTATATAACAATCAGGAAGCAGCAAAAAGAGAAACTAAGAAAACAATCTCATTGACAATTGCACCAAAAATAATAAGATATGTAGGAAACAACCTAACCAACGATGTGAAAGGCCTATATATATTCGATTTGTCAACATACAGTATAACATATGTTGTTATAACACCCATATAGTATAACACCCACTGCTCATCCCATCAAGTGCCGCCCTCAGTGCCGGTCACCCAGTCACCCCATTCGCCCGCCCACCTCCCCTTCCACTACCCCTTGTTCGTTTCCCAGAGATAGGAGTCTCTCGTGTTTTGTAACCCTCTCTGATTTTCCCACCCATTTTCTCTCCTTTCCCCAATCATCCCTTTCACTATTTTTTATATTCCCTGTATGAGGGAAACTATAAAATGATTGTCCTTCTCCGATTAACTTACTTCACTCAGCATAATACCCTCCAGTTCCATCCACGTCCAAGCAAATGGTGGGTATTTGTCGTTTCTAATGGCTGAGTAATATTCCATTGTATACATATACCACATCTTCTTTTTTTTAATAAATTAATTTGTTATTGGTGTTCAATTTACCAACATACAGAATAACACCCAGTGCTCATCCCGTCAAGTGTCCCCCTCAGTGCCCGTCACCCATTCCCCCCCACCCCCCGCCCTCCTCCCCTTCCACCACCCCTAGTTTGTTTCCCAGAGTTAGGAGTCTTTATGTTCTGTCTCCCTTTCTGATATTTCCTACCCATTTCTTCTCCCTTCCTTTATATTCCCTTTCACTATTATTTATATTCCCCAAATGAATGAGATCATACACTGTTTGTCCCTCTCCGATTGACTTACTTCACTCAGCATAATACCCTCCAGTTCCATCCACGTTGAAGCAAATGGTGGGTATTTGTCATTCCTAATGGCTGAGTAATATTCCATTGTATACATAAACCACATCTTCTTTATCCATTCATCTTTCGATGGACACCGAGGCTCCTTCCACAGTTTGGCTATTGTGGACATGGCTGCTAGAAACATCGGGGTGCAGGTGTCCCGGCATTTTATTGCATCTGAATCTTTGTGGTAAATCCCCAACAGTGCAATTGCTGGGTCGTAGGGCAGGTCTATTTTTAACTCTTTGAGGAACCTCCACACAGTTTTCCAGAGTGGCTGCACCAGTTCACATTCCCACCAACAGTGTAAGAGGGTTCCCTTTTCTCCGCATCCTCTCCAACATTTGTGGTTTCCTGCCTTGTTAATTTTCCCCATTCTCACTGGTCTGAGGTGGCATCTCATTGTGGTTTTGATTTGTATTTCCCTGATGGCAAGTGATGCAGAGCATTTTCTCAGGTGCTTGTTGGCCATGTCTATGCCTTCTTGGTGAAATTTCTGTTCATGTCTTTTGCCCATTTCATGATTGGATTGTTTGTTTCTTGGCTGTTGAGTTTGATGAGTTCTTTATAGATCTTGGATACTAGCCCTTTATCTGATAGGTCATTTTCAAATATCTTCTGTTCTGTAGGTTGTCTTTTAGTTTTGTGGACTGTTTCTTTTGCTGTGCAGAAGCTTTTTATCTCAAGAGTTCATATTTGCTTTTGTTTCTCTTGCCTTCATGGATGTATCTTGCAAGACGTTGCTGTGGCCAAGTTCAAAAAGGGTGTTGCCTGTGTTCTCCTCTAGGATTTTGATGGATTCTTGTCTCCCGCTTAGATTTGTCATCCATTTAAAGTTTATCTTTGTGTCTGGTGTAAGCGAATGGTCTAGCTTCATTCTGCTGCACGTGGCTTTCCAATTTTCCCCAGCACCATTTATTGAAGAGACTGTCCTTTTACCAGTGGATAGTCTTTCCCGCTTTGTCGAATATTAGTTGACCATAGAGCTGAGGGTCCGTTTCGCGGATCTCTATTCTGTTCCATTGATCTATGTGTCTGTTTTTGTGCCAGTACCACCATCTTGATGATCACAGCTTTGTAGCACAACTTGAAATCTGGCATTGTGATGCCCCGGCCTCTGGTTTTCTTTTTCAATATTCCCCTGACTATTCGGGGTCATTTCTGATTCCACACAAATCTCAAGGTGATTTGTTCCAGCTCTGTGAAGAAAGCCCATGGTATTTTGATAAGGATTGCACTGAACGTGTAAATTGACCTAGGTAGCAAAGACATTTTCGCAATATTAATTCTTCCAATCCATGAGCATGGAATAATTTTCCATTTCTTTGTCTCTTCCTCCATTTCTTTCAGAAGTGCTCTGTAGTTTTGAGGGTAAAGACCCTTTACCTCTTTGGTTAGGTTTATTCCTAGGTATCTTATGCTTTTGGGTGCCATTGTAAATGGGATGACTCCTTAATTTCTCTTTCGTTGGTCCCATTGCTACTGTATAGAAATGCCACTGATTTCTGGGCATTGATTTTGTATCCTGCCACAGTGCTGAATTGCTGTATGACTTCTAGCAATCGTGGGTTGGAGTCTTTTAGGTTTTCTATGTACAGTATCATGTCATCTGCGAAGAGGGAGAGGTTGACTTTTTCTTTGCCAACTGGAATGCTTTTTATTTCTTTTTGTTGCCTGATTGCTGAGGCTAGGACTTCTAGTACTATGTTGGATAGCCGTGGTGAGAGTAGACATCCCTGTCTTGTTCCTGATCTTAGGGGAAAGGCTCCCAGTGTTTCCCCACCGAGAATGATATTTGCTGTGGGCTTTTCATAGATGGCTTTTAGGACGCTGAGGAATGTTCCCTCTATTCCTACACTCTGAAGATTTTTGATCAGGAATGGATGCTGTCTTTTGTCAAATGCTTTCTCTGCATCTATTGAGAGGATCATATGGTTCCTGTTTTTTCTCTTGTTGATGTGATCTATCATGTTGATTGTTTTAGGAGTGTTGAACCAACCTTCATCCCGGGGATAAATCCCACTTGGGCATGTTGTATAATCTTCTTGATGTACTGTTGAATCGCATTGGCTAGTACCTTGTTGAGAATTTTTGCATCCACGTTCATCAGGGATATTGGTCCATAATTCTCCTTTTTGGTGGGGTCTTTGTCTGGTTTTGGGATCAAGGTGATGCTGGCCTCATAGAATGAGTTTGGATTTATACCACCCCTTTCTATCCTTCGGAACAGCTTTAGTAGAATAGGTATTGTTTCTTCTTTAAACGTTTGATAGAAATCCCCTGGGATGCCATCTGGCCCTGGCCCCATCTAAGCACAACATCACCAAAGAAACAAGGGTCTTAAATGATACACTGGACCAGATGGATTTTACAGATATATACAGACCTTTCCATCTGAACGCAACTGAATACACATTCTTCTCAAGTGCGCATGGAACTTTCTCCAGAATAGACCACATACTGGGTCACAAATCAGGTCTCAACCCATACCAAAAGATTGGGATTGTCCCCTGCAGATTTTCAGACCACAGTGCTCTGAAACTAGAACTCAATCACAGGAAGAAATTTCGAAGAAACTCAAACACGTGGAGGTTAAAGAGCATCCTACTAAAAGATGAATGGGTCCACCAGGAAATTAGAGAAGAATTAAAAAGATTCATGGAAACTAATGAAAATGAAGATACAACCATTCAAAATCTTTGGGATACAGCAAAAGCGGCCCTAAGAGGGGAAATACATCACAATGATGAAAGACATTGAAGATGACACAAAGAAATGGAAAGACATCCCATGCTCATGGATTGGAAGAACAAATATTGTTAAAATGTCTATACTATCCAATGCAATCTACACATTTAATGCTGTCTCTATCAAAATACCAACAGCATTTTTCACAGAACTAGAACAAACAGTCCTAAAATTTGTGTGGAACCACAAAACACCTTGAATAGCCAAAGCAATTCTGAAAAAGAAAAGCCAAGCTGGAGGCATCACAGTTCCGGACTAAAAGTTATAGTACAAAACTGTTGTAATAAAAACAGTAGGGTACTATCATACTGTGATGGTATGGTGCTACTCTGTTTGGTACTAGACACATAGATCAATAGAACGGAACAGACAACCCAGAAATAAACCCACAAATATATGGCCAGTTAATCTTCAACAAAGCAGGAAAGAATATCCAGTGGGAAAAAGGCTGTCTCTTCAACAAATGGTGCTGGGAAAACTGGACAGCAACATGCAAAAGAATGAAACTGGACCACTTTCTGCACAGCAAAGGAAACAACAAAACTTAAAGGCAACCTGCAGAATGGGAGAAGATATTTTCAAATGACATATCTGATAAAGGGTTAGTATCCAATACATATAAAGAACTTATACAACTCAACACCCAAGAAACAAATAATCTAATTTTAAAATGGGCAGGAGACGTGAGCAGACATTTCTCCAAAGAAGACGGCCAGATGACCAGCAGACAAATGAGAAGATGTTCATCATCACTTACTCTGTCAAGGAAATGCAAGTCAAAATTACAATGAGATTATCACCTCACACCTGTCAGAATGGCTAAAATCAACAAAACAAGAACAACAGGTGTTGGCGAGGATGTGGAGGAAAAGGAACCCTCTTGCACTTGGTGGGAATGCAAATTGGCTCAGCCACTGCAGAAAATAGTATGGACATCCTCAAAAAATTAAAAATAGAAGTTCCGTATGATCCAATAACCCCGCTACTGAGTATTTGCCCGATGAAAATGAAAACGCTAATTTGAAAAGATGTACACACCCTAATGTTTATTGCAGCATTATTTATAATAGCGAATATATGGAAGCAACCCAAGTGTCCATTGATAGATGAATAGATAGAGATGATGTCTTATATATACATACAATGGAATATCACACAGCCATAGAAAGGATGAGATCTTGCCGTTTGCAACATGGATGGAACTAGAGGGTACTATATATGCTAAGCGAAATCAGCCAGTTAGAGAAAGACAAATACCATATGATTTCACTCATATGTGGAATTTATGCAGCAAAACAAATGAGCAAAGCAAAGAAAAGGAGAGAGAGAGAGAAATCAAGAAACAGTCTCCTAATCATTTGGAACATACCGATGGTTACCAGAGAGGAGGGATGTAGGCAGATGGGTGAAATAGGTGATGGGAATTAAGGAATGCACTTGTTGTGATGAGCACCGGGTGTTGTATGGAATTGAATCACTATACTGTACACCTAAAACTAATATAACACTGTATGTTAACCAATTGGAATTAAAAACTTAAAAAAAAAGAAATACTGTTTTGGTAGTAACAGCTTAATTGTATTGATATGTACTTTGCAGATGAGGAAACTATGACACAGAGAAGTTAAGTAACATGCCTGTAGTCACACAGCTAGTTGAATTGAAAGAGCTGGAATTAGAACCTCCGCAGTCTGGTTCAAGCACTAACAAGTTTAAGCACTCTGTTATTCTGCATCACAACCTGACTTTTAGTCACTCCTTTGAGTGAAGGCACTGGAATTACTGCTAAAATAGCAAATATTTGGGAAGGGGAGCACCTTTATCCGCTTATTCATCACTCAAGATATTTCTTGATACAATGTGCAGCCTATAAATACATGAATAGGAACTGATTAAACTTATACAATTTAATGTTTTAACACATGTGTACCATCAACATAATCGCTATAATGAATATATCCATCAGCATAAAGTTTTCGTGGGCCTCTTTATAAACCTTCCCTATCACTCCTCTTTATCCTCCCAGCCCTGTCCCTGGGCAACTATTGATCTGCTTTTTGTCATTATAGACTATTTTTCACTTCTAAGTTTTCATATAAATTAAGACAAACGCTACGTGTAATTTTTGTCTGACTTCTTTCAGCATGATTATCTTGAGATTCATCCAGGTTATCCAGTGTATCAGTAGGTCATTCTCTTTTATTGCTTGGTAGGATTGTTTTCCAGATATACCACAATTTGCTTATTCCTTCATCTGTTGATGGACCTTTGGGTTGTTTCAAGTTTGGGGTCATTACAAATAAAGTGTTTATAAATTTTTTTACAAGTTTCTGTAGTAATATTTTTTATTTGTCTTGTGTAAATAACATTGTATAGGGGGTGGGGGGATAGGGTAACTGGGTGATGGACGTTAAGGAGAGCAGGTGATGTAATGAGCACTGGGTATTATATAAGAGTGATGAATCACTGACCTCTACCTCTGAAACTAATAATACATTATATGCTAATCAATTGAAATTGAATTAAAAACTATGTTGCTTTGGGGCTATTGAAATTAAAAGATATATATATATATAGAGAGAGAGATATTTATATATCTATATCTATATCTATATCTATATCATCAATTATATATATATATATATATATATATATATATATATATCTATCTTCAGGGGTTCCTGGGTGGCTCAGTCAGTTAAGTGTCTGCCTTGAACTCAGGTCATGATCCTGGGACGCTGGGATTCCCCCAATCAGATGAATGGATAAAGAAGATGTGGTATATATACACAATGGAATATTACTCAGGCATCAGAAAGGATGAATACCTACCATTTACTGCAAGGTGGATGGAACTGAATGAAATGTCAATTGGAAAGACAATTACCCTATGGTTTCACTCACATATGGAATGTAAGAAATAGTAATAGGGTTCTTAAGGGAATGGGGGAAACAAACCATAAGAGACACTCCATAAGAGACTCCTAACTGTGGAAAACAAACGAGGGGTTGCAGAAAGGGAGGTGAGTGGAGCAATAGGGCAACTGGCTGGCAGGCATTAAGGAGGGCACATGATGTGATGAGCAATGGGTGTTATATGTTGGCAAATTGAATTTAAATGAATTTTTTAAAGTACTCAATTAAAATCTTTAGTCATATTTAAATAATTTTATTTAAAATATAATCCTTAAAAAAAACAAAAAAAATAAAATATAATCCTAGTTAATTATAAATTTGCCCTTAATTTTTTATCTATAATCTTGAATATTTCTTTTTTTTTTAATTTTTTTTATTTTTTTATTTTTTTTTTACTTATGATAGAGAGAGAGCGAGAGAGAGAGAGGCAGAGACATAGGCAGAGGGAGAAGCAGGCTCCATGCACCGGAAGCCCGACGTGGGATTCGATCCCGGGTCTCCAGGATCGCGCCCTGGACCAAAGGCAGGCACCAAACCGCTGCGCCACCCAGGGATCCCCAATCTTGAATATTTCTTAAGAAAAATTACTTTTTTGAAAACATGAAAAATAATTTTAGCTTTTTTAGTTCTATGCAATTTGTTTAACATTTTTTAAAGATTTATGTATTTATTCATGAAAGACACACAGAGAGAGAAACAGAGACATAGGCACAGGGAGAAGCATGGAGCTGATATGGGACTTAATCCCAGGACCCTAGGATCACCACCTGAGCCAAAGGTCAATGCTCAACCACTGAGCGCCCCAGGTGCCCCTTTATTTAACATTCTGATAAATATGTATTCAAAATTTGCACTTTGAATACAATTATATTTTATTTATTTCTTTAGGTTATTAGTTTCCATAGAATCCATCAAACAACTTATATTAGAAATCTTGATTATAACAAGATAATCAATGATTTTACTGACATAAAGGCAAGAAAAATAAATTTTATGGAATAAATTTTTAATAGTGTGTTAATTATATACCCTTATTTTATTTTATTTTATTTTATTTTTAAACCAAGAAACAGGTTTTTTTTTTTATTTATGATAGTCACACAGAATGAGAGAGAGAGGCAGAGACACAAGCAGAGGGAGAAGCAGGCTCCATGCACCGGGAGCCTGACGTGGGATTCGATCCTGGGTCTCCAGGATCGCGCCCTGGGCCAAAGGCAGGCGCCAAACCGCTGCACCACCCAGGGATCCCAAACCCTTATTTTATGATTTATCCTAACATCAGCAGCCTGCTAGAGAATATCCAAACACGCACAATAATAATTAAATCCAGTTATCTTGATATTTTTCTTAGTTTCAGTCATATGAAAACATTTTAACAGGTTTCTTGTTTTTGTTTTTTTTAGTTCTGTCATTATGAAGGTATATTTGTCCAGGCGAAGGCTAGATCCAATTTTGTTAGCATGATTAATAACTATTAAATATTTAGACATAAGGGTCACGGGTCTTCATTTGTTGTTGTCCTGATCTCATTTCTTATAAAACAGTACTGTGTTGGCATAAGTAGGGCTATTGTAAGAAACTATTTTGCCATGCTTGAAGTCCCATTTTATAAAGGAATTGCAGGCTCAAGAGGATTATTTAACTTTCTGAAGATCACCTAGTTAGTAAGCGGCAGAGGGAGGAATCAAACTTCAAAATATGTTTCTACAAAAGTATTAAGGGCACAGTCTATCCTTTTTAAAATTTTATTTTAATTCCAGTATATCTAACATGCAGTGTTATATTAGTTTCAGGTGTACAATATACTAATTCAACATTTCCATACATCACCCAGTGCTCATCATGACAAGTACACCCCTAATGCCTATCAGCCTATCGTTTTTAATCATTATGCTATGCTACTTCCCAAAGAGGAGCCATGAACCAAGAATCAAAATATTTAGGAAATTATTGTGATCATCCAAATGAGACGTAATAGGAGCTTGAACTAATAAGGTGATAGCTGTGGAACTGTAAAGAAATGATCAGATAGACTTTTAAGAATGAGGAAGTCTAGGGGCACCTGGGTAGCTCAGTCGGTTAAACACCTGACTCCTGATTTTATCTCAGGTCATGATCTCAGGGTTGTGAGATCGAGCCTGTGTCAGGCTCTGTGCTTGGTGTACAGCCTGCTTAAGATTCTGTCTCTCCCGTGGCTCTTCCTCTCTCTCTTCTTCTTCCACTCTCTCTCTTAAAAAAAAAAAAAGGAAGTTTCAACCAGATCCTAGCCCTTCCATCTGTCACTTTTGGCTGCCATTAATTGGGCTAAGACTGCCCCCAAAACATTAGACTTTGACTCATAAGACCTAGTTCGAGGCCCTAGCTCTGCCTCACCGAGCAGCTGTTTGACTTTGGGCAAGTCATTGCCTACTTTGTACCTAAAAAAGGTGTATATTAGATTATTTATGTTTTCTTCCACCTCTTGGATCCTGACCTGGTGTATAAAGCAAAGGAGAACCACTGAGAGTTGGCTTATTTTGTTTGAATAGGGTGTGATGATGAAATGCATACTTGAGTCTAGAAAATTAAGTAGTAGCATTCAAGACAAACTAGACTGGGAAGAAACCAGAGACAGGCCCTTTAATAAGGCTTACAATAGCCCAAGTAAGATGTAATGAGAAACTGAGCCATTCCCTTTTACACCATTAATTTCTCCTTCTTCTGAGTTTTCTCCAGCTTTAAGTATCTGCCATTTAAAAAAACTTCCCTTGATCCCTGTAACCACTGTCCCATGTCTCTACTTCCCTTAACCAAAATCTTGAAAGAATCATTTATACTCACTGATTCTACTTCTCCCTTCCCACTGTTCCCTATCCATTCTATTTGGGCTTATATTGATACCTCCCAACTTATGATATTTCCAATTATATTTACTATGTCTACAAATTTCTAAGGGTCAAATACTTGGAAACAATTTTCTTGGGTAGTTCTCACATCTTATGCACAGTTGCATGATGATGGCTGGAACTGGATTCATTTGAAGGCTTGTTAATTCATATGTCTAGTAACTACTCTGAGAAGACTCCAACAGCTGGACCACCTGATTTCCTTTGGCATCTCTTTCTCTAATATATGGTCTCTTTACCTGGTTTCTCCAGCATGGTTGTGTCAAAGTCACAAACCATATATATTTTTTAATAAATTAATTTTTATTGGTGTTCAATTTACCAACATACAGAATAACACCCAGTGCTCATCCCGTCAAGTGTCCCCCTCAGTGCCCGTCACCCATTCACCCCCACCCCCCGCCCTCCTCCCCTTCCACCACCCCTAGTTCGTTTCCCAGAGTTAGGAGTCTTTATGTTCTGTCTCCCTTTCTGATATTTCCCACACATTTCTTCTCCCTTCCCTTATATTCCCTTTCACTATTATTCATATTCCCCAAATGAATGAGAACATACACTGTCTTTCTCCGATTGACTTACTTCACTCAGCATAATACCCTCCAGTTCCATCCATGTTGAAGCAAATGGTGGGTATTTGTCATTCCTAATGGCTGAGTAATATTCCATTGTATACATAAACCACATCTTCTTTATCCAGTCATCTTTCGATGGACACCAAGGCTCCTTCCACAGTTTGGCTATTGTGGACATGGCTGCCAGAAACATCGGGGTGCAGGCATTTCACTACTCTGTATCTTTGGGGTAAATCCCCAGCAGTGCAATTGCTGGGTCGTAGGGCAGATCTATTTTTAACTTTTTGAGGAACCTCCACACAGTTTTCCAGAGTGGCTGCACCAGTTCACATTCCCACAAACAGTGCAAGAGGGTTCCCTTTTCTCCACATCCTCTCCAACATTTGTTGTTTCCCGCCTTGTTAATTTTCCCCATTCTCACTGGTGTGAGGTGGTATCTCATTGTGGTTTTGATTTGTATTTCCCTGATGGCAAGGGATGCAGAGCATTTTCTCATGTGCTTGTTGGCCATGTCTACGTCTTCCTCTGTGAGATTTCTCTTCATGTCTTTTGCCCATTTCATGATTGGATTGTTTGTTACTTTGCTGTTGAGTTTAATAAGTTCCTTATAGATCTTGGTAACTAGCCCTTTATCTGATACGTCATTTGCAAGTATCTTCTCCCATCCTGTAGGTTGTCTTTGAGTTTCGTTGACTGTTTCTTTTGCCGTGCAGAAGCTTTTTATCTTGATGAAGTCCCAAAATTCATTTTTGTTTTTGTTTCTCTTGCCTTCATGGATGTATCTTGCAAGAAGTTGCTGTGACCAAGTTCAAAATGGGTACTGCCAGTGTTCTAGTCTAGGATTTTGATGGAATCTTGTCTCACATTTAGATCTTTCATCCATTTTGAGTTGATCTTTGTGTATGGTGTAAGAGAATGGTCTAGTTTTGTTCTTCTGTATGTGGATGTTCAGTTTTCCCAGCACCATTTATTGAAGAGACTGTCTTTTTTCCAGTGGATAGTCGTTCCTGTTTGTCAAAGATTATTTGACCATAAAGGTGAGGGTCCACCTCTGGATTCTCCATTAAGTTCCATTGATCTATGTGTCTGTTTTTGTACCAGGACCACCCTGTCTTGATGACCACAGCTTTGTAGTACAACCTGAAATCTGGCATTGTGATGCCCCCAGCTATGGCTTTCTTTTTTAATATTCCTCTGGCTATTCGGGGTCCTCTCTGATTCCACCCAAATCTTAAGATGATTTCTTCCAGCTCTGTCAAGAAAGTCCATGGTATTTTGATAGGGATTGCATTAAATGTGTAAATTGCCCTGGGTAGGATGGACATTTTCACAATATTAATTCTTCCAATCCATGAGCATGAAATATGTTTCCATCTCATTGTGTCTTCCTCAATTTCTTTCAGAAGTGTTCTGTTGTTTTAAGGGTATAGATCCTTTACCTCTTTGGTTAGGTTTATGATTGTTAGGTCCTCTTGTTGGATAGATCCTTTAAGTATGATATAGTGTCCCTCTTCATCTCTTACTACAGTATTTGGGATAAACTATATTTGATATGAGGATTGCTACTCCTGCTTTCTTTTGAGGACCATTTGAATGGTAAATGGTTCTCCAACCTTTCCTTTTCAGGCTGTAGGTGTCCTCAGGTCTAAAATGAGTCTCTCGTAGACAGCAAAGAGATGGGTCTTGCTTTTTTATCCAGTCTGAAACCCTGCGCCTTTTGATGGGGTCATTAAGCCCATTCACGTTCAGAGTTACTATTGAAAGATATGAATTTTTGTCATCATAATACCTATTCAGTCCCTGTTTTTGTGGGTTATTTCCTTGGACTTCCTCTTTCTTTTACAGAGTCCCCCTTAATATTTCTTGCGGAGCTGATTTGGTGGTCACATCTTCTTTCAGTTTCTCTCTGTCTTGGAAGCTCTCTATCTCTCCTTCTATTCTGAATGAGAGCCTTGCTGGATAAAGTATTCTTGGCTGCAGTTTTTTTCTCATTTAGGACCCTGAATATATCCTGCCAGCCCCTTCTGGCCTGCCAGGTCTCTGTGGAGAGGTCTGCCTTTAACCTAATACTTCTCCCCATAAAAGTTAGGGATCTCTTGTCTCTTGAGGCTTTAAGGATTTTCTCTTTATCTTTGGAATTTGCAAGTTTCACTATTAAATGTCGGGGTGTTGAACGATTTTTATTGATTTTTCTGGGGGGGGGTCTCTCTATCTCCTGGATCTGAATGCCTGTTTGCCTTCCCAGATTAGGGAAGTTCTCAGCTATGATTTGTTCAAATACACTCTCTGGTCCTCTGTCCCTTTTGGCGCCCTCTGGAACCCCAAATAAACGTAGATTTTTCCTTCTGAGGCTGTCACTTATTTCCCTTAACCTATCCTCATGATCTTTTCATTGTTTTTCTCTTTTTTCCTCAGCTTCCTTCCTTGCCATCAACTTGTCTTCTATGTCACTCACTCGTTCTTCTATCTCGTTAACCCTCATCATTAGGACCTCTAGTTTGGATTGCATTTCACTGAATTGATTTTTAATTTCGGCCTGATTAGATCTAAATTCTGCAGTCATGAAGTCTCTTGAATTCTTTATGCTTTTTTCCTGGAGCCTCCAGTAGCTTTCTAATTGTGCTTCTGAATTGGCTTTCTGACATCGAATAGTAATCCAAGTTCTGTAACTGTGTGTGAGAGAGTACTGTTTCTGATTCTTTCTTTTGTGGTGAGTTTTTCCTTCTAGTCATCTCGCTCAGTGCAGAGTGCCTAAAAACAAGTTGTACTGGAAAAAGGAAAAAAGAGAGAGAGAGAGAGAGAAAAAAGGGGGGGGGGACAGAAAACAAAAAACAAGGAGGGGTATCCTCTGATTCTATATACTGTAAGTCCCTAGACTTTCCTTGAAACTTTCCAGCGCTTCTTGGTCAAGAACTTGCTCTTCCCTTGTCCTTCCAGCTGGTCTTCTGGGGGAGGGGCCTGCTGTGCTGTTTCTCATGTGTGTCTGTGTGTGTGTACCTGGGGAAGTTGCCCAGCTCCCTGCCAGATGTATGGCTCAGTGGGAGCTGTTTACCCTGTGAGACCCCTGCTCCCTGGTGGTCCTGCTCAGCCCCAGGTACAAGGTGACACCAGGAGATACAACAACAGTGGCGGCAGCCAGCTCCCCATTCCCAGAGTCAGTTCCCACAGTAACTATTGCATCTCCCAGTCTGCAGGGGCCTGGATGCTTCAGGGACGGGAGGCACCGATTTGCAAGCTCAGGGCCACCCAGAGGCAGGAGCGTCCTTTCTGCCCTGTGTCCTCCCAGCCTCCACCTGTCCCGGGGGATCACTGGATCTTGGGCTGTGTCCCCCGGCGCCCTGGACTCCGGGGCCTGTGCTGCCTGAGCTGCTCCCGTGGCCACGCAGCCCCCTCTGTGTGGATCCGCCACCTGAGCCACCTCCAAGCTGTTCCTGGGGCCCCGCCAGGCGTGTTCCAGCCCTTTAGGGAGCTCAGCCCGTGGTGTGTGGCGCGCTCTCCCCCGGGGCGCAGTTTCTCTCTTAGTGCCCCTGGGAGCCTGAGGGTATCACTGCCCCTACTGGGATCCTGCCCGAGTTCCCTGGAGCGCCTTTCCATCGGGAAGATTGGTAAAGTTTCTGCTTCTCCAGGACTGGGCTTTCCTGTCCTGGGGGCTCTCGCCACCTGGATTTTCCTGGATTTTCCGGCTCCTCGCGGGGTCCCCTCCCCCTTGGATGCTTTTTTATTTCTTTAGGTTTTTTCCCCCCTCTTCCTACCTTGATAGAAGCACGAACTCTTCTCTCTGTAGCGTTCCAGCTGTTCTCTCTTTAAATCTCAGGCCAAATTTGTAGGTTTTCAGGATGATTTGAAAGTTATCTAGGTACGTTGGTGAGGACAGGTGACGTGGGGGTCCCTACTCTTCCGCCATCTTGCCCCGCCTCAAGGTCACAAACCTTCTGATATGGGGGCTCAGTGCTCCAAAGTCTTATGTCCTAAGAGAGACAGAGACAGAAAGCCAAATAGGATTTGAATTACATTTTATTATTTAGTTTCAGAAGTCACATAAGTGCTACTTCTACCATACTCTGCTGGTCAAGGCAATCATAAAAGTCAATCCAGGTTCAAAGGGAGGGGATATGAAATCCACTTCTTAATGGGGAAGTGTCAAGGTCATATTGTAAGAAAAGCATGTAGAATGGGAGTTATCATTATGGCCATCTTTGGAAAATACAATCTCTCCTTCTTGAAACATGTTTTCTCTTGGTATCTAAGACACTATCCTGATATTCCTCCTACCTCAGTTACTCCTCTTTCTCAGTTTCCTTTACTTAGTATTGTCCTTGGCTCAACCTCTAAATGAAGTCATTGCCAGGGTTTGATGGCAGTTGATTCTTCTCTATCTTTACTTTCTGACCTTTGGTGACTTTATCCATCTATATGCCTTAAAATTACAATTCTCAAATTTATATCCCCATTGGATTCCAATTTACATGTCCAATTACCTAACTGACATTTCTTATTGATATACATATCAATATTAACATGTTGTCAACTGAAGTCTTGGTCCCCATCCTCAACCACCACCTAAAACCAAGCCCTCACTGCTGAGGTGGGTGATTTTTCTACCTCAGAAAACGTACCACAAGTTACCCAGTTCATAATTTCATGGATTTGTCATTTTCTCTCATATCTGATAGGTAATTCATCTGCAATTCCTGTCAAATGTACATTCACAGTATAACCAACATCCTTCCATATCAATCTCCAACTATATTAATCCACATACCATAATCTATTTCCTGGATTTTTTTAAATATCTCACAATTGTTCTTTCCATCTCTGGTGTTACCCACTTATAATTCATTCCCCACACAGTAAATGGAGTATTTTTAAATTAAGGATATACTAATTAGATCATATGACACTTCTTCTTAAAACCCACCAATGGCTTCCCATTGCTTTCAAAATAAAATTCAAATTCCTCTCCAACATTTGTTGTTTCCTGTCTTGTTAATGTTCACCATTCTCACTGGTGTGACGTGGTATCACATTGTGGTTTTGATTTGTATTTCCCTGATGGCAAGTGATGCAGAGTATTTTCTCATGTGCATGTTGGCCATGTCTATGTCTTCCTCTGTGAGATTTCTCTTCATGTCCTTTGCCCGTTTCATGATTGGATTGTTTGTTCCTTTGGTGTTGAGTTTAATAAGTTATTTATAGATCTTGGAAACTAGCCCTTTATCTGATAGGTCATTTGCAAATATCTTCTCCCATTCTATAGGTTGTCTTTTAGTTTTGTTGACTGTATCCCTTGCTGTGTAAAAGCTTCTTATCTTGATGAAGACCCAATAGTTCATTTTTGCTTTTGTTTCTTTTGCCTTCGTGGATGTATCTTGCAAGAAGTTAGTGAGGCCAAGTTCAAAAAGGGTGTTACCTGTGTTCACCCCTAGGATTTTGATGGAATCTTGTCTCACATTTAGGTCTTTCATCCATTTTGAGTTTATCTTTGTGTATGGTACAAGACAGTAGTCTAGTTTCATTCTTCTGAGTGTGGATGTCCAATTTTCCCAGCAACATTTATTGAAGAGATGGTCCTTCTTCCAGTGGATAGTCTTTCCTCCCTTGTCGAATATTAGTTGACCATAAAGTTGAGGGTCCACTTCTGGGTTCTCTATTTTGTTCCATTGATCTATGTGTATGTTTTTCTGCCAGTAAAGCCCTGTCTTGATGACCACAGCTTTATAGTACAACCTGAAATCTAGCATTGTGATGCTCCCAGATATGATTTTCTTTTTTAAAATTCCCCTGGGTATTTGTTGTTTCTAACGGCTGAGTAATATTCCATTGTATACAACAAATACCCACCATTTGCTTCAACGTGGATGGAACTGGAGGGTATTATGCTGAGTGAAGTAAGTCAATCGGAGAAGGACAAACAGTGTATGTTCTCACTCATTTGGGGAATATGAATAATAGTGAAGGGGAATATAAGGGAAGGGAGAAGAAATGTGTGGGAGATATCAGAAAGGGACACAGAACATAAAGACTTCTAACTCTGGGAAATGAACTAGGGGTGGTGGAAGGGGAGGAGGGCGGGGGGTGGGGGTGAATGGGTGACGGGCACGGAGGGGGACACTTGACGGGATGAGCACTGGGTGTTATTCTGTATGTTGGTAAATTGAACACCAATAAAAATTATTTAAAAAAAAAAAGAAAAAAAAATAGATATCATAAAATTTAAATGATATTCATGTAGATTTTAAATGTAAACAATAAAAATGTTTTAATATGCTTGAAAAAAAAATAAAATAAAATAAAATTCCCCTGGCAATTCGGGGTCTTTTCTGATTACACACAAATCTTAAAATAATTTGTTCTAACTCTCTGAAGAAAGTCCATGTTATTTTGATAGGGATTATATTAAACGTGTAAATTGCCCTGGGTAAAATTGCCATTTTCACAATATTAATTCTGCCAATCCATGAGCATGGAATATTTTTCAATCTCTTTGTGTCTTCCTCAATTTCTTTCAGGAGTGTTCTATATTTTTTACGGTATAGATCCTTTACCTCTTTGGTTAGGTTTATTCCTAGGTATCTTATGCTTTTGGGTGCAATTGTAAATGGGACTGACTCCTTAATTTCTCTTTCTTCAGGCTCTTTCTTAGTGTATAGATATGCCACTGACTTCTGAGCATTGATTTTGTATCCTGCCACGCTGCCAAATTGCTGTATGAGTTCTAGCAATCTTGGGGTGAGGCTTTGGGTTTCCTATGTAGATTATCATGTCATCGGCGAAGAGGGAGAGTTTGACTTCTTCTTTGCCAATTTGAATGCCTTTAATGTCTTTTTGTTGTCTGATTGCTGAGGCTAGGACTTCCAATACTATGTTGAATAGCAGTGATGAGAGTGGACATCCCTGTCTTGTTCCTGATCTTAGGGGAAAGGTTCCCAGTGCTTCCCCATTGAGAATGATATTTGCTGTGGGCTTTTTGTAGATGGCTTTTAAGATGCTAAGGAATGTTCCCTCTATCCCTACACTCTGAAGAGTTTTGATCATGAATGTATGCTGTATTTTGTCAAATGCTTTCTCTGCATCTATTGAGAGGATCATATGGTTCTTCCTTTTTCTATTGCTGATATGGTGTATCACACTGATTGTTTTACGAGTGTTGATCCAGCCTTGTGTCCCGGGGATAAATCCTACTTGGTCATGGTGAATAATTTTCTTAATGTACTGTTGGATCCTATTGGCTAGTATCTTGTTGAGAATTTTTGCATCCATGTTCATCAGGGATGTTGGTCTATAATTGTCCTTTTTGGTGGGGTCTTTGTCTGGTTTTGGAATTAAGGTGATGCTGGCCTCATAGAACGAATTTGGAAGTACTCCATCTCTGTCTATCTTTCCAAACAGCTTTAGTAGAATAGGTATGGTTTCTTCTTTAAACAATTGATAGAATTCCCCTGGGAAGCCATCTTGCCCTGGACTTTTGTGTCTTTGCAGGTTTTTTATGACTGCTTCAATTTCCTCCCTGGTTATTGGCATGTTCAGGTTTTCTATTTCTTCTAGTTCCAGTTTTGGTAGTTTGTGGCTTTCCAGAAATGCGTCCATTTCTTCCAGGTTGCCTAATTTATTGGCGTAGAGCTGTTCATAATATGTTTTTAAAATCGTTTGTATTTCCTTGGTGTTGGTAGTGATCTCTCCTTTCTCATTCATGATTTTATTAATTTAAGTCTTCTCTCTCTTCTTTTTAATAAGGCTGACTAATGATTTATCTATCTTATTAATTATTTCAAAGAACCAACTCCTGGTTTTGTTGATCTGTTTCACAGTTCTTCTGGTCTCAATTTCATTGAGTTCTGCTCGAATCTTTATTAACTCTCTTCTTCTGCTGGGTATAGGATCTATCTGCTGTTTTTTCTTTAGCTCCTTTAGGTGTAAAGTTAACTTTTGTATTTGAGTTCTTTCCAGTTTTTGGATGGATGCTTGTATTGCAATGTATTTCCTTCTCAGGACTGCTTTTGCTGCATCCCAAAGATTTTGAATGGTTTTATCTTCATTCTCATTAGTTTCCATGAATCTTTTAAATTCTTCCTTAATTTCCTGGTTGACTATTTCATCTTTTAACAGGATGGTCCTTAACCTCCACGTGTTTGAATTCCTTCCAAACTTCTTGTTGTGATTTAGTTTAAATATCAAGGCATTATGGTCTAAGAATATGCAGGGGACGATCCCAATCTTTTGGTATCAGTTAAGACCTGATTTGTGACCCAGTATGTGGTCTATTCTGGGGAAAGTTCCATGTCCACTTGAGATGAATGTGTATTCAGTTGAGTTTGGATGTAAAGTTCTATAGATATCTGTGAAATCCATCTGGTCCAGTGTATCATTTAAAGCTCTCGTTTCTTTGGAGATGTTGTGTTTAGAAGATCTATTGAGTGTAGAAAGCGCTAGATTGAAGTCACCAAGTGTAAGTGTATTATTATCTAAGTATGCCTTAACTTTGGTTATTAATTGATTGATATATATATATTTGGCAGCTCCCACATTCGGGGCATATATATTGATGATTGTTGGATAGATCCTTTAAGTATGATATAGTGTCCCTCTTCATCTCTCACTACAGTCTTCGGGGTAAATTTTAGTTTATCTGATATAATGATGGCGACCTCTGCTTTCTTTTGAGGACCATTTGAGTGGTAAATGGTTCTCCAACCTTTTGTTTTCAGGCTGTAGATGTCCTTCTGTCTAAAATGAGTCTCTTGTAGACAGCAAATAGATGGGTCCTGCTTTTTTATCCAGTCTAAAACCCTTTGCCTTTTGATGGAGTCATTAAGCCCATTCACGTTCAGAGTTACTATTGAAAGATATGAGTTTAGTGTCATCATGATATCTATTTAGTCCTTGTTTTTGTGGATTGTTCCACTGGACTTCTTCTTAAAGTGGAATTTTAAGAGTCCCCCTTAAAATTTCTTGCAGAGCTGGTTTGTAGGTCGCATATTCTTTCAGCTCTTGCCTGTCTGGGAATCTCTTTATCTCTCCTTCCATTCTGAATGAGAGCCTTGCGGGATAAAGTATTCTTGGTTGCATGTTCTTCTCATTTAGGACCCTGAATATATCCTGCCAGCCCTTTCTGGCCTGCCACGTCTCTGTGGAGAGGTCTGCTATTACCCTAATACTCCTCCCCATAAAATCAGGGATTTCTTGTCTCTTGCTGCTTTAAGGATCTTCTCTTTATCTTTGGAATTTGCAAGCTTCACTATTAAATGTCGAGGTGTTGAACGGTTTTTATTGATTTTAGGGGGGGGATCTCTCTATTTCCTGGATCTGAATGCCTGTTTCCCTTCCCAGATTGGGAAAGTTTTCAGCTAGGATTTGTTCAAATACATATTCTGGCCCTCTGGCCCTTTTGGCGTCCTCGGTAACCCCAATTAAACGTAGGTTTTTCTTCCTCAGGCTGTCATTTATTTCCCTTAATCTATCCTCATGGTCTTTTAATTTTTTGTCTCTTTTTTCCTCAGTTTCTCTCTTTACCATCAACTTGTCTTCTACGTCACTCACTCGTTCTTCCACCTCATTAACCGTCGTTGTTAGGACTTCTGGTTTGGATTGCATCTCATTCAATTGATTTTTAATTTCTGCTTGATTAGATCTAAATTCTGCAGTCATGAAGTCTCTTGAGTCCTTTATGCTTTTTTCTAGAGCCACCAGTAGCTTTCCAATAGTGCTTCTGAATTGGCTTTCTGACATTGAATTGTAATCCTGATTTTGTAACTCTGTGGGAGAGAGGACTGTTTCTGATTCTTTCTTTTGAAGTGAGGTTTTCCTTCTAGTCATTTTGCTCAGTGCAGAGTGGCCAAAAACAAGTTGTATTGGGAAAAAGGAGAAAAAGAGAGGGGAGAAAGAAGGAAATAAAAGAGAAAAATTAAAAAGGAGGAAGAAAAAGAGAAAGAAAAAGAAAGGGGAAAAAACGGCGGGGGAAGCAAACAGAAATCAAAAAGAAAGCAAAATACCCCGGGGGAGTATGTTCTGATTCTGTATACTTTAAGTCCCTTGACTTCCCCTGGAATTTGTCCGTCTAGCTGGTCTTCTGGGCGAGGGGCCTGCTGTGCTGATTTTCAGGTGTTAGCACTTGGGGGAGCTGCTCAGCCCCCTTCCTGGTGCAGGTCTCAGTGGGGGTTGCTTACCACGTGAGGCCCCAGGAGGAACAACCACAGTGGTGGCGGCCAGCTCTAGAGCCCTGGATTCAGCTCCCGCAGTAACTCCAGAGCTCTCCATCTGCAGGGGCCTGGATGCTCCGGGGGCGGGGCCGCTCATCTGCTTAGCTTGGGCAGGAGCGTCCTTGCTGTCCTGGGCCCTCCTGGCCTCTGCCTGTCCCGGGTGGAGGTCGGATCCTGGGCTGTGTCCTTAGCGCCCTGTGCTCTCGGGCCTGCGCTGTTGGATTCGCGCTCCCGCCCCGCAGCCCCCTCCGCGAAGCCGCAGCGCGAGCCCCTTCGAGCTGCTCCGGGGTCCCGCTGTGTCCGCTGCAGCCCTTAGGGAGCTCGGCGCACTCTCCCCGGGGCACAGGTGTCTGTTAGTGTCCCAGGGAGCCCGAGGGCATCCCCGCCCTCCTGGGGTCCTACTCTAACTCCCTGGGAGCGCCTTTCCCTCCGGGAAGATTGCTGAAGCTCCTGCTTCTCCAGGCGGGGCTCTCCTGTCCTGGGGGCACTCTTCCGGCTCAGCCCGGCACCTCGCGGGGCCCCTCCCCCTTGGAGGCCTTTTGTGTCTTTATTTCTTTTTCCACCGGTCTTCCTACCTTGATAGAAGCATCAACTCGTCTCACTGTAGCATTCTAGCTCTTCTCTCTTTAAATCTCAGGCCGAATTCGTAGATTTTCAGGATGATTTGAAGGTTATCTAGGTAATTTGGTGGGGACAGGTGACTTGGGGACCCTACTCTTCCGCCATCTTGCCCCTCCCACCTATTTATTTTAATTCACAAATAAAATTGTATATATTTAAAGTGTACAATGTGGTGATTTGATATACATATAATTTGTGAAATAATGACCATAATCACATTAATAAGCATATCCATCACCTCACATAGTTACCATTCTTTTTGTGTATAGTGAGAATCCTTAAGATCTACTCTCTTAGGAAAGTTCAAGTGTGACATACAGCTTCATTAGCTATAGTCACCATGCCATGCATTAGATCCCCAGGACTTATTCATCTTATAACTGAAAGCTTGTTTCCTTTGACCAGTATTTCCCCGTTTTCTACCATTCCTCTAGCCCCTGGCAACCACCATTCTACTCTCTGCTTCTATGAGTTCGAATTCTTTAGATTTCACATTTAAATTTGGTCATTCGGTATTTATCTGACTCTGTCTGGTTTATTTTACTGAGCAAAATGTCCTCCAGATTCATCCATGTTGTTGAAAATGGCAAGATTTCCCCTTATTTTTTATGGCTGAATAATATTCCACTGAGAGATGTGGAATAAATATGTCTATCTATACTATTTAAAGATGCATACTGAAGTATATAGAGGTTAAAGGGCATGCTTGAAATCTGTTTTAAAACAATTTAGAAATAAAGAAGAAAGGAATAACTATGTGGCTATATTTCTGTCTCTATCATTATCTCATTTTCCTTAAGCATTCACCAATCATGTAGCCGTCAACAGACTTAGGTTGTTTCTATGCCTTGGGTTTTGTGAGTAATGCTGCTGTGAACATGGTGGGGTGGTGGTGCAGCTATCTCTTTGAGATCCTGATTTCTTTTCTTTTGGATATATACCTAGAAGTAGGATTACTGGAACATATGGTAGTTTTATTTTTAGTTTTTTGAGGAACTTCCATACTGTTTTTTTTTATAGTGGCTACATCAATTTGCATTCCCACCAACAGTGTACAAGGACACACACTCCCCATATCCTCAGCAACACTTGTTATCTTTTGTCTTTTTCATAATAGTCATCCTTACAGGTGTGAGGTGATAGATCTTTGTGGTTTTATTTGCATTTTCCTGATAACCAGTGATTTTGAACACCTCTTCATATACCTATTGGCTATTTTTATGTCTTATTTGGAAAAATACCTATTTAGGTTTTTTCCCCATTTAAAAAAATTGGATCATTTGTTTTTCTTAGTTGTTAAATTGTGTAAATTCCTTATATATTTTGGATATTAACCTTTTATTAGCTAGATGGTTTGCAAATATTTTCTCCCCCTCTACAGGTTGCCTTTTCATTTTGTTAATGGTTTCTTTTTGATATATGGAAGGTTTTAAGTTTTATATAGTACCATGTTTATTTTGTTTTTGTTTCCTATGCTTTTTTTTTGTCATATCCAAACTATTATTGCCAAGGCCACTGTCAAGGAATTTTCCCTCTGTTTTCTTCTAGGGGTTTTACATTTTCAGGTATTATATTTAAGTCTTTAATCCATTCCAAATTAGTTTTTAGGAATGGTGTAAGGTAGGGGCCTACCTCATTCTTTTGCTGTGGTTATCTAGTTTTCCTAGCACCATTTATTGAACAGACTAACCTTTCCTCACTGAATATTTTTGGCTATCTTACCAAATATTAGTTGACCATTCATGCATGGGTTTATTTCTAAAGGCCTCTCTGTTGTGTTCCATTGGTCTATGTGTCTGTTTTTATGCCAGCACCATACTGTTTTGATGATTGTAGCTTTCTAACACAGTTTGAAATCAGGAAGTATGATGTCCCTAGGTTTATTCTTCTTTCTCAAAATTGTTTGGCTCTTCAGGGCTTTTGTAGTTCCATGCAAAATGTTAGGATTGTTGGTTCTAGTTCTGTGAAAAATGCCAATGGAATTTTTATGGGAATTGCATTGAATCTGTAGATTGCTTGTGGGTACTTTGGACATTTTAACAATATCAATTCTTCTATCCATGAACACGGGATATCTTTCCATTTATTTGTGCCTTCTTCAATTGATGTATGTGCAGTTCAAAGAATGAAAACAGAGCAAAATAAAATGAGTGCTTAGGTCATCACCATTCAGCTTATGAAAATAAAAATTGTCAGTCATTCTGAAGTTACCTGTTTGTGCATCCCTCTTCCTTCCACCCAGAGGTAAGTGCTAGCCTGAAATTTGGATAAGTCATTTACTTGCTTTTCATTATTTTTATCACACATATGTTTATCCCCAAATATTGTGTCATTATGTTTTAAAATTCATATAGATTAAATCATAGTATATCTTTTCTTTTTCTCAATATTATATTTCTCCAGATTCATTCGTGTTGATGTGAGTAGCTGTAATTGATTTTAACTACTGTATAACATGTGCTGTATAATTATAATAGGATTTATTTATACTGTTAATGGATATATGGGTTATTATCAGGTTTTTGGATTTTAAAGCATTGGTGCTATAGATATTCTTGTGCGTATTTGCCATTTAACAGGTGTAAAAGTTTCTCTAGGTATGCAGCTAGGGAATTCCTGGATTGGTTACATAGTATGTACATATTCAACCTGAATTTTATTAGAATTCTTTCAGACATGATTTGCATTTTCTTTTGCTAGTAGTCTGGAGGATACTACCAACCTTGGGACACTTGAAGTTGAATTTTTTGCTTTGGTTTTTGGACACATATTATGAATCTCAATCAGAGACTCACATGGGAGCCAAAATGTAGTTACAAATTATCAAGGGAATTTTTTTTCTGATTACTTTTGTTTACTGTCCATATCAGTTTTTTTTTGTGTGTGTGTTTTGTCTAGAGTTTATCATTATTATCTGTAGAAGGTAAGTTTCATTAGCAGCTTACTTCTCGATGCTAGTCATGACACATTGTTGATTGGAAAAAAAATCAAGATACACAATAGCATAAATTAAATGATTCTATAGCTTAATAAAATCTGGAAGGATATACACAATTTTTATTTGTAGAGAAGTAACATTATGAAGGACTTTACCATTTACTTTCTATACACTTGTTTGAATGTTTACACAGAACATGTATTACTTTTTAACCACAATAACAACAACAATAAAGATATTTTCATCTTGTGAAATGAAAATCTTGCTCCCAGAATAGGCTGTAGTCTCAGTCATTAAAATCACAACATATGTATAAGTAAATGGAAGATGTTAGAGTTAGCAGGAAGATAGATCTTTTTTCCGTGTGCTCTCATAGAAATAACATCCTGAAGGGTTTCATATTGGATCTAGAAAAAAATATAATGTATATAATAGTTGTCTTCTGGAGGGCCTCTAGACTCTTTTTCAAACACTCTAGATGAGAGCTGCTTCCAGAGCCCAGTGACATGTTTTTTCCCACACTGTATTTCCACCTTCTGGTCTGTCTTCCTGGCAGCACACTATATTCTACAATCTTCCAGACCTCTCTGCTGCTTCATATTCTCAAGGTCCATGCCCCCAAGGTGACAGCAAGGTAATATGACACCAACCTCCATGCAAATGTATTTATGGGTATCACTGGGTACCCATGTATTGCTGGGTGATCTCTCTCATTTCAACGTATCTTAACAAAAAATAGTCTTAGCACAAATAAGTCACTCTAACACTTGGGAATTCAGGCACAGCGGCTGAATGGATATGGATATGGGGTGAAAGACAAAGAATTTGGAATGAACTGAGCCTTGCATTAAAACTTTCTAGTAGGCCATAGTGATTCCTATTAACTCCCCTTGAACTCATTTATTGACCAGGACTTTGTTCTTTATGTAAATCACACAGCTCTAGCCCTTTCCTCTCCACTGACAGGAAGATAGTTCTAGAACTGAGTCCTGCATGCTAAAAATATCTTTTTTTTTTAGCTTTTCCCGTAAAAAACTGCAGCTAGTTTGATTAATCCACTGAGTCATTTGTCTCTATTAAGATTCTTGTAGCAGATGTCTGGAGAATAGGCTCTGGTCAGATAGCATTTGCCTTCCTTTGAGGCCAGAGCCTTATTCTTACTGGAACCAATGGTTCAGAAGATGTTTCAAGTGTCCCCTTAATTGCCATTCACCAGAAGAAAAGAAGGCCTTCTATTCTTTCTTGGTCACCACCATCAGCAAACCTCCTTTGAGCCTCATATCTCCTGTTTTTCCCCTTTTGAATCCCTTCATTATATCCTAACACATCACTATCACTACTTTCACTTCTTACCAACATCTATCTGTGTTCCAGTGTATTCTTTCCTCTTTCTGTATCCTAGTAAAGGAAAATATATACCCTCCCCCTTGCCACCTCGGACAAGATATTCTCCAAGTACTCTTTGGAAACTTCTGATTTCACTCCTTCTTTTTCCTGCATCCTTCATCTTTCTGATTCCATAAATTATTTACCCTTGGCTTAAAGGAAGAGTCAGGGATTACCTGGTCCAAATAAAATAGAAGTCTTCCCTGAAAACACCTTCCTGTGCTAAGAAAAATATAAGGAATAGCTCTCCCCCTAAAGCTGCTATTCTCTCTCTCCATCCTTCCCTTTGCCAACAATTTTTTAAAAGACTTTATTTATTTATTCATGAGATACACAGAGAGAGGGAGTGAGAGGCAGAGACACAGGCAGAGGGAGAAGCAGACTCCATGCAGGGAGCCTAATGTGGGACTCGGAGGTGGGACTCCAGGATCATGCCCTGGGCTGAAGGCAGGCGCTAAACTGCCCAAAGCCACCCAGGGATCCCCAGGGTTCCCCTGCCAGTAAATTTCTTAAAAGAGTGGCCTACATTTCCGGCCTCTATTACTTTCCCACCCACTTCTCTCAACCCATGGCAGGGTGGCTTGCACCTTTACCACTCTGGTAGAACTGTTGTTTTAAAAGTCATCAATGGCTTCCTGCATGGTCAATCTTGTGGCTTATTTTTAAATCTTTAGTTTTAATTTAGGAAGATTTCCTAGGTACATTAATGTTCTCAGTCACTGGACAAATACAAAAGGCCCAGTCTTTATTTCTGAGGAACAAATGAGAACTTGTGATAATGATGCTTGTTCCTGGGATGACACTAGGAATGGGGGTGGTGGGAGAAGGGAGGAGCCCTGGCCTTTCTTTTCTTGCTGTGATTAAAAATCAAATACGCAGGACAGCCCCGGTGGCTCAGTGGTTTATTGCTGCCTTCAGTCCAGGGCGTGATCTTGGAGACCCGGGATCCAGTCCCACATCAGGTTCCCTACATGGAGCCTGTTCCTCCCTCTGCCTGTGTCTCTGCCCCTTTCTCTCTCTCATGAATAAATAAATAAAATCTTTTAAAAAATCAAATAGGCATCTATTCTTTCATTGATTTATTTGATATATAATTTTGTGTATCAACCCTGTGGAAGAAGACAGCCTCCAGCTTTGAGATGTGATGACTTTTTTTTTCTCCTGTAAGGACCAAGAGATAGGCAAACCCTTAAATTGTCTTAGTATCTAAGTTACCTGTGCTAGACTCTCTGTAGGCTTAGCAATCAGTTTCCACACCTGGTTGCCACTCATCAAGAGCAGTGCTCACTTACTTGAGGGTGAATTTTAAAAGCCTCACCTTAAGACACAAAAGTATCCACTTTGCATCATTTTTAAGATACCATGAGCATAAGGTGGGAAGAATGATCTGAGTCTAATTTATCTGAAAATTCGGTTCTGGCAGAGGGAATTTAAGTTAATGTTAATAACAGAGTCTCTTGAAAAGAGGTCAAGGGGATAACATAGCTTTAAAAAATTCTGTTTCATAATCCTGTCTGTTCAGAAAAAGGAGGAGTGCAGTTTGTCTGAAGGAGGCAAGGGGGAGCCACGGCCTTAGGTCCTTCCTTCGAACTTCTGAGCTTAGTAGCAAAGGGAATCAATATTCAGAAAGAATTTGCCACAAGTTGCAAGAACTTGGACTCTTCATTCAATGTGATTATTTCCTACCCTCTAGCTGTCCATAAGGGAGGCTCGTAAACACGCTGTTCAGGCCTGATCAAAACATTAGCCAAGCCTTATGATGTTTGGACATGCTAGGCAACACCGGAGTGATTAATCATGGGGTTACTGACAGATGCTAAGTACAAGCATCTGTGTGTTAAGATTTTTCTTTTACTGATCAACACATAACAGGGCCTGAGGACTGGAAAAAAAGATAAAGCATATTTGGGGATGTGCAGTGCATGCAGATTTGATCCAGATCCAGGAATCAGAAAAGGACATGCAAAATGGGAACCTTGACATTACTAACTACACTTGAAGAATACTAAACACCATAATTCTCTTAATGATCCTGAATATTTTAAGGATAATTAAAGTTAACTAAAATGAAAGGCCCCACTTTTCAAAATACACATGGTGAGCATATTCAGAGAATGTGAAATTATACATTTCTGTTTTCCAGGTAAGAATTAATTTGTAGAAAGAATCCACCAGTAGAAAAACATTTATTTAATGCTCCTATTCTAGAAGGTACCAATTCCTTAGAAATTTTCTCAGTAACCAGGAAGAAAGTTCCTACCAGTCTAATAGAGGATTGAGTCAGTCACTGAAGCCTATAGGAAATGCATTTGTTAGGGTATAATCTATGATATTAAGTACTCAGGGGACTCACTATTAAATTATTAATCAGTGTCACTGTTGATTCAGGGGAAAAAATGAGTCTTCACAGATTTTACTAACTGATCTCCAGGTGTCTAGAGAAAATGAGATAAACCTCAACCCCAGGGCTTAAATATATGCATGCAATATGACTCCTTTAAAACGGAAGAATAAAAGTCCCTTCAGGGTTGGCATATTTTAGCTCCAACTACAGGAGATTATGAGAAATCTATTGTATAATTGTATTTGAGTCATAAAATGGTTGGAAATGTGCTTATTAAGAGGTTCACAATAAATAAAGGACAAAATCTTTTACAGAACCCAAGCTCAGAACCAAACAAGTAGCAAAAATCATCAAAAATGCCAAATAGGACAATGTAATTATTTAACACTTAACTGTGTAACTGAGGTGAACAAAGAGAATCACAGGTCATACTAGATGTGTATTTGTATGGTCTTCATTGGATTGTTTATCTTCATGACATTAAGACAAATGGATTCATAAAGAAAAATAATTAAGAAATATTGAGGGTTTAATGGGTGTCAGGTACTCTTCTACACGTATTACCACATTCAAGTCTCATGACAATTCTATGTTATAAGAAAGTACTATTATAATTCCCATTTTACATTGTTATCCCCATTTTATAGTAGAGGTAACTAAGGCTCATAGAAGACTTGCCCAGGATTACATGCAATTAGCAAGAGGTGGAGCTGGTATTCAAACCTAGACAGTCTAATTCTGTATTTATAACCATTGCATAGTAAGAGGGGCTTCTGCTCCTCATAGTCTACTGGAAGGAGCCTCATAGATCATTTATACCAAGTCCATCCCACCCCTTTGTATCCATATTACAGGGATAGTGAATCTGAGACCCAGAGTGGGGAAATTGGTAGCCTAAGTGCTGTGGCTGTTGCTGGGTTAAGAATTGCTAATTTAATCATGTTCAAATAATAGAAGAGTATCTTTAATCTTTGTTACCAGAATAAATAAGGAAATAAACAAGCCAGCTCAATAAATAAGCCAGCTCAAGTACCTTATTTGTTAGGGTACTTCTGGGGCCCTGTGGTTATAGAGTAAGAAGATGGAAGTGACTTTGCCCTCAAATCAGAGGGGCACAGCAAGAGTGAGGCCTCTGAGGATGGGAAAATGCTTACCTGCCTGACATATCTGTCCCTGGACTGTGCTAATCCTTCTTGGCTGAAAAGCCAGCCTGATTCCAAGTCTCAGTTGAAGCTGGCAGTTCACTTCAAATGGATTCTAAAAGGGCCCTGTTAATGCTCAGCCTCCAAGATTGGTGGGTAGATGGGAGCAGGAAGAAAGGGAAAGGCAATGTGGTTACAGGAATAGGGAGAACAGGGAGGGAGGGACTGAGATGCATTCCAATAAAGATCACTTCCTCTGGGCTTCCTCTTTATCTCCCACCATACCTCAGAGCCTTTACCTTCCCACTCTGACTCCTCTTACTTCCTTTGTTATGGGGAACTTTCAGAACCGTTCATAAGGAGAGGGCAAATTAAGCTTCAATAGGAACAATTAGTATTTGTTGACACACACACCCCCACCGCCACCCCCCTCCATCTTTGGGCATTTAGAGAAAAGAGAAAAAATGGTGAGCCCTGAGCTTGAAATCTTATGCAATCAGGCTGCTTAAAAAGAAAAAAAAAGGAAGTCATTATTTTTAGGTTTGTCATGTTTGTCTCACCATGATAAAGCGAACCATCTAATTCAAACTGAGGCCGGAGAACGAGCCCAGTGCAGCTGTCAAAGAAGCTTGGAGAAAAGGAGAAAAAATAGTTTTCACGTGCTGTTCCTTCCGTCTGGAATACTCTTCCCCCCACCTCTTGAGACTGCAACTCAATTGTCACTTCTTCAAGGAAGCATTGCCAGTAGCATTCCACCACCCTCTTCAAAGTTACAGTCCCCTCTTACCTGTTTTCAGAGCACCAGATAGTTCTCCTTGGTGTCACCTGTCACAATTGTGATTTCATTCTTACTAGTGTAGTTTTTTGGTAAATGTCTGTCCCCCACATTAGACTGGGAGTTTCACAGGGGCAGTGTTGGCATAATTCTTGGTACACATTAGATGCTCAGCAATGAAGCATTGCTGAAGAAATGAATGATTTATCAAACAAGATCCAGTATATGGGAGTAGGATATTTTTCATCATTTCCTCCGTGAAGAGAGTCCGTGTAGCATATGAATGCAGCACTGGAGTGGAGTCAGAGTACTTGGGTTCAAATCCCAGCTTTGACTTTTACTGTTTAACTTTGGTAAAATCACTTAAGGTCTCTGCCTCAGTTTCCTCATCTGTAGCATGGGGACAATAATTGCATCTTTTTCATAGTTCTGCTGTAGGACTAAGTGAGCTAATACATGTAAAGCACATACTTGGATATTTATTACATTCAATAAATGTGAACTATTATTTATTAAAGCCTTTCCTTCAGACCACACCAAGCAATTCTGTATAGCTTCTTTATATACAAATTGCACTTTCTGACACCAGTGGCAGAGATATTGCACTGCATTTTGATTCATACTCCTTGGGTCCATTCCTAACCCCCTGCCCCACTGGCCCATATTTGCTGTTTCACTCCATTACTTGATTTGATGTCACTGAAGCAGATAGTGAAGGAGTCCTTTGGTTTTTGCAGCTCCTGCCTTGTGAATGCCACTGATGTTTCTGGAAAAGGAATAAATATGATGGCAAAGCATAAATCCAGCAGCTGCCTAGGCTTCCTAGGTTGCAAAGTAGTAAAATGAAATAAGTGTCTTGTGTGTTTCACTTTGAAGTGACAGGGAAATAAGTGGCCCATCAACCATTAATTACTTGGCAGATCACTAATGAGGGGTTCTAGCTTCCACAAGATTGCCTCAGAGCCAGCTAGGTGCTTGCAGATCAGTACAGTGGTCATTACATTAATCAATGAAGAGGAATTGAGTGAAGTAAGGGGTTCTCATGTATTTGGTGGAGAGATTTGATTCATGAGGTTTCTAGGCTTTGAAACAAGTCATGATAAAAGGTTATTATGCCTTCTAATCTTGCCACCCATAGAAAACCATGGTGGGTATTCCATACATAAGCACTAGAAATCTTCATCTCCTGGACTCTTTGTGCACTGTTGATGAAAAGGGCTCTCATTTGTGTTCTTATGTTCATGTTGGATCCAGAGATTTTAGGATGAAAACTTGGTTTTCTGCTTCTAGTGAATATAGCAGCTTTGACTTTAAAAAAATTTTTTTTAAATTTTTATTTATTTATGATAGTCACACACACAGAGAGACACAGGCAGAGGGAGAAGCAGGCTCCATGCACGGGGAGCCCGACGTGGGATTCGATCCCAGGTCTCCAGGATTGTGCCCTAGGCCAAAGGCAGGCGCTAAACCACTGCGCCACCCAGGGTTCCCAGCTTTGACTTTTTTTAAAAAAGATTTTATTTATTCATGAGAGACACATAAACAGAGAGAGAGAGGCAGAGACACAGGCAGAGGGAGAAGCAGGCTCCATGCAGGGAGCCAGACATGGGACTCAATCTTGGGACTCCAGGATCATGCCCTGGGCTGAAGGCGGCGCTAAACCGCTGAGCCACCTGGGCTGCCCAGCTTTGACTTTTGTATGAGGGGAGTTCAATGTTTCTAAGCTCAGGTTCTAGAATAAAACAGCCTGGGTTCGAGTTCTAGAGCTACCAGTTATGAGTTCTGTGACCTTGGCCATGCTTCCTAACCTCTCTGTTCCAGTTTTTTCATTGGCAAAAAGATCCAAATCTTAAAGGTTGTTGTGAAGATTACATGAATTATTATGTATAAAGCATACAGAGTATCATACAGAGTAAATGGTCAACAAACTACTAGCAGTAGTAATATGTACTTCCTCTTTTTGATGTTCTTTTGGAGAATTGATTAGTTATGCAGCCATCTCTGTGCTAAAAACTTTACACACATAATCTCATTTAGTCTTCTCAATTACAGCTGCAAGATAGATATTATTCTCATCTCTGTTGTACAAGTGAGAAAACTGAGACTTTGAGAGATTAAATCACTTGTCTGAGGACGTAAGTAGTAGAACTTCATCTCTTCACCACCACAGGGGGAGAATGGGAGGAGGCTATAGAGAAGAGGGAAAGCTATCAAGGCTTTAGACAATATACTTGTTCTGTCCTCAGGGCACACTGAAAAGGAAAATTCAAGGGCCCCAGATAATCAGTCCCCCTCAGCTGAGCAAAGAATGCAGCATGCTACTGAGCTTCTCTAACATTTATACTCATTACCACCATGATAATTGCTCCCTTTGAAATGTAGCTACCCCCTTCCTCCCTGACTTGAGAGCAAACCAAAGAAATCTCTTTTTGGGAGTGATTAAAACAGGGACCCCTTGGACTCAAACTGCTATGGCTCAAATCTGACACCCTCCTTTTTTTCAAAATGGCACTATACTGCTTTATTTCAACGCTCAAACAATATAAGGAGAAGATAACTTCTGATGCTGAACTGTGTAATAATAAAGGAACAGAAGAACATTAACAACAAAAAGACAATTATTTAAAAGTACTTTACATTTCACAGCAGTGCTTTGACAATACTGGCAAGTGTTTCTGGCTAATTGCTTCCAATGTAATAGGGGTCTGAAAGAACCCCCTGATTTTAGCAAAAGAACCATCACATTTTCTCCAAATCTGACCTCTTTTTGAGTAATCTTCAACAATTATTCAACCCTCTAGGCCAATAGTTTCGGAACTGTGGCCTGAGGATCCAAGAAGTTCTTGAAATCAAAAAGTTTACGGACCACTGCTCTAGACTTAATTTCTTCTGTAGATTAGGAATGATAATAGTATCAACCTTTTGAAAATCATTAGGAAATTAAATGAGATAAGACATAAAGCTCCTAGCCCAGTGCCTGGTATATAGTAGGTGCTGAGTAAACAGTTATGATTTTCATTGTCATTATTATTTTCTACTTTGTTCTGGATTTTCTGAGGGTCTACAGCTAACCTTGTTAACTGTAATGCGGACATACATATGTTTATTTACTAGGAAAAAAACATACAACATTAATCCTTTGTGTGGCCATCACAATGCTGGGTATAGTAGCAAAAACACATTAAGAGTTTCAATCAGTCTGCAGTGAAAGAATTTATATGTAAAACAACATCCACCCAGGTAAGATGGAATGTGACTACTAGATCGAGTAGAATATATATGTAAAATTACACAGCTAGCTAGGCGTTCAGAGAAGAAGACCAGAGCCAGAGTTTGAAGGAGGTTAGGCTGGGTGATACATGTCCCAGAAATGCCCTAACCAAACTCAGTAAGAATGTGTGCCTTCTCAGAAATCCTACAGGTTATGTGCCAGGCCCTTAATATCTACATTGAAAATGGGATGCTCCTTGGTTATCTGGGAATACTCTGGTGTACTTTAACAAAACAAAACCCAAATTCCTACTTCCTAAATTGAGTTATCAGAAAATGCAGTGATTTGGAGTCAGTGACCTGGTTTCAAATCCTAGTTCTGTTACTTCAGTAGCTGTGGGAGCTGGGGCATGACCAGTCACTGTACGAAGTGCTGTGATCCTGTGTGGAAAATGGGGTTGATACTAATTGGCTCCCAACATAAGGAAGGCAAACGAGATCATGTAAGTGATGACACTTTGCAAACTATTAAGCCCTAAATGAATATGCAGTGGTGTCACCACATGATCTTTTGCTTCTTTTGCCTATTACATCTCTATCCCCATGATGTTCTGAGACTGGTGGCATCTGCTCCAGGGAGGAAGCAGGCCTGGAATAGCCTGGGTATTTACGGAGGAGATTGGCAGAGTCTGAGTTGTGAAACTCAGTGGTCTGCTCCAGATCATCCTGAGTTCCTCACTCTCCTGAGCACTAAATTTACTCTTCCCATTTTCTTAAAAATAGCTTTGCAATTTTGCTTATTATGTTTCTCCTTACTTTATGTTGGGCGGAGTTTAAGAATATCGTGCAAAGGGCTGTTCCTTACCTCAGAATGATCCTGTTGTGCTCATAGCTCACCTCTCATTGTCAGGCGCACAGCAGGAGAGTAACTTGCTCAGAATTGATGGCCTTTTCTAAACCCATTAAAGAAACTCTGAAGAATAGCTCTGCTGTTCCCAGGCCTGAGAAGGCTTATTTTATGTGGATTGGGTGCCTCCAATAAGCTAATCACTGGTGGAAGGGTAGCTGCAGCCTGCTCTTATTTGTTATCTAAGGACAGCTAATCCAGTCAGTCTGAGACGTGCTTACCCATACCTGCTTTGGAGTCTTCTTTTTACTGTGTAACCTTAGACAGTTTACTTCATCTGTCTAATTCAGTTGCTGCATCTGTCAAAAAGAGATCATAAGTACTGATCCAATAGGTCTAATGTGAGGACTGAAGAAGGAAATTCATTTACGTTGATCTCTGTGGCCAGCATACAGTCAGCAATCAGCAAATGCTAGCTACTATTACCATGATTATCCAAGGAGCTGGTCACAGGGTGAAGGAAGCCACACCCCTTACCTCTGAAGGTTTGGACCCAAAATGAGGTAAAATTCAAAAGCACAATCCAAATGTGGGTGGAAGGGCCAAGGAGGCTGCATTCAGTCCCATGATTATAACTCACTACTGGTGGTTTCACTGAATCCTTTCTTCCTTTCTACCCCCTCCTACCCAAACTGTGGACCTTACCACAGAACAAGCCATTCTTTTAACTTCTTAGAAACCAGTTTTCTTTTTTGTTTTTCCCCTAGGTGGAGTGAGGGAGAAGGGAAGAGAGAGAGAGAATAAACACCAGCTGGGATGAGAAATGTGAAGAAAAGACAGGTTTCTTTTTTTTCTGATTAAAAAAAAGAGTAGGGTAGTGGGGACAAGGAGAAAAATGTGTTCTTTTTGCAGAGGGGCTGTGGGGGAAGAGCTCTGAGGGCGGTTTCACCAAGGTTCCGCTTCTTCTAATCATCTCGACTCAGGCAATGCTCTGGCCCTAGCCAATAATTTATTTACACCAAAAGGTGCAGACGCCAGAGGCAGGTGTCAAAACAATTAATAACACTCCTGAAGTGAATAGTCTCTTTCTAACTCTGCCAGCCTGAGGGGAGTCTGCTTCTCAGGACAGCTAGAGCAGTCAGCCGGGTTGGGTCCACTCAGAACAGTTGATCCTGATCCGCAGCCACACCCCAAAGCCAGTCGAAAATAGGGTAAAGGTTTGTCTTTTTAAAGAACCTGCTTTTTGCCTTCTTTGCATTGCTGGGCACCCCCATAAAGCTAAATCTTTGCTAGTAAGTCTTTGAGCTTTCCTGCCCAGAAAAATGGAGAGGCAGATAGGTGACTTAAAATGATGGGAGCTGCTGCTCTTTGAAGATACATTAGAAATAAAGATGAAGCGTAGAGTTGAGGACTGAAAAAGTTTTTACTTTAAATTGAAACAGAGACACAGAAAGGCTAAATGCTTTGCTCAAGTAAGTAGCAGAGACAGAATTTGACCCCGGGCAGTCTGGCTCAAGTGCAGAGGCTCTTAACCATTCATCACATACTCTGTTTTGTTCTCTTTTGTTCAGTTCAGAGAAAGGGCTCTCTCTTGACTCTGCAGTCAAGGTGGTTGTTATAGCATACAAATATCCTTTCTACAACTGTGAGTGTTGGTATTTATTTCTCATTTCGGTCAAGAATCTCTTGATGCTTTGAATGCTTTCCCATCCATTCTGTACACAACTGCACACACTCTCAAGTAACTAAAATATTTTTCTTCTGGATTTAGGAAGCAGAAATTGTTCTCTTTGCATCTGGGGTAACTTATGAGTACACTATAATCTGAATTATGACTAAAATCAGTGGAGAAGCACTCAATTTTCAGTGAATGCCTGGCCATTCTAACTTTGAAGAAATGGGAAGGTATTTCTCAGTGATCTGACCTAGATACTCTGCACTTGAGTCATCCAGACCACATGATTCTCTTAGAATCATAAGAGATTAGGTAAACATCTGAATCTTGGAATTTTCAATCTCTGGGAGAATTTTTTTTTTCTTCATTCTTTTCCCCAATCCTGCCTAGTAGATGGCTGGGCCATGAGGAGTAAGGGTTTGAGATGATTATCAGGTTGCACACAAAGTTTGTTGGTGGATTGATTCTTAGAATCTGGTATACAAGAACTTTCAGAACCTCAAGAGCAAAACACATTGTGTTTCAGATTCCAGGGCCAGGTTCAATCTCATAAGATTTACGAGGTCAGAGTTTCCTAGAAAAAAATCCACACTGGGCAGTGTCCAGAAAGTTCCTATCACCTGCAGGATTGAAGAATCATTGTCTATGGGGAAAGTAATAGGTACTTATTTCATGTTTTGGCTTTCATTACAGATGGAAGTAGCAGCAGCAGCAACATAACCTTGGACCAACTGAGTGTTTAATTGAACTTCACCTGATGGCAAATTCGGTTGCTATTAACAGGGAGGTAGTTATCATGGTTAAATATACTCTGATTCAAGGAGAGTACTAGGGGAGCTTTTTAATATTTATGTGACAATAATTGATCTCTCACCACTGTCAAGTACTGCTAAAGACTTATCAGCTTGCTGTTTCAGCCCATATGTTGTAGCCAAGATGCGCTCCATGTGTCCTTCCTGTGCCTTGGGGAGAGAACATTTGCAGTGGATCAGAATAGAAAATGGTATGGGCTTCAGAAAAGCTCCTAGCACTTAGATTTCCCCTGTGATCAGATATGCGAGTTATAACTATAAAATAATGAGATTGCCTCCTCAAACCACTTGTGAAATGAAGCCTCAGTCCATAATTGTTTCCTTTATCACCTAGGGACCAAGAAAGGGGTGACTCAATTAAAGGGGGCTTCTTGTAGATTCACCTCGTATTGCATATAACTGATTTTGAATAGGCCATTCTGTGAGATCTGAAAACCCGCCCGCAATTAAAATGCTAACATCTATACCATTTGGTTTTTCTTAATGAGCCAGGTGCTGAATTTGCTTGTCTTACTTCAGCAATCAGAGTTTAGGTTCCCAGAAACCTAAGAAGTGGGCTTTTTAAAAATTTTACTTGAGTCATATTTTCTTTTTTTTTATAAATTTATTTTTTATGGTGTTCAATTTGCCAACATATAGAATAACACCCAGTGCTCATCCTGCCAAACGCCCACCTCAGTGCCCATCACCCAGTCACCCCCACCCTCTGCCCACCTCCCCTTCTACCACCCCTAGTTTGTTTCCCAGAGTTAGGAGTCTTTCATGTTCTGTCTCCCTTTCTGATATTTCCCACTTATTTTTTCTCCTTTCCCTTTTATTCCCTTTCACTATGTTTTATATTCCCCAAATGAATGAGACCATATAATGTTTGTCCTTCTCTGATTGACTTATTTCACTCAGCATAATACCCTCCAGTTCCATCCACGTCGAAGCAAATGGTGGGTATTTGTCGTTTTTAATGGCTGAGTAATATTCCATTGTATACATAAACCACATCTTTGTTATCCATTCATCTTTCGATGGACACCGAGGCTCCTTCCACAGTTTGGCTATTGTGGACATTGCTGCTAGAAACATCAGGGTGCAGGTGTCCCGGCGTTTCGTTGCATCTGTATCTTTGGGGAAAATTCCCAGCAGTGCAATTGCTGGGTCACAGGGCAGATCTATTTTTAACTCTTTGAGGAACCTCCACACAGTTTTCCAGAATGGCTGCACCAGTTCACATTCCCACCAACAGTGCAAGAGGGTTCCCCTTTCTCCACATCCTCTCCAACATTTGTGGTTTCCTACCTTGTTAATTTTCCCCATTCTCACTGGTGTGAGGTGGTATCCCATTGTGGTTTTGATTTGTATTTCCCTGATGGCAAGTGATGCGGAGCATTTTCTCATGTGCATGTTGGCCATGTCTATGTCTTCCTCTGTGAGATTTCTTTTTTTTTTTTTTTGAGATTTCTCTTCATGTCTTTTGCCCATTTCATGATTGGATTGTTTGTTTCTTTGGTGTTGAGTTTAATAAGTTCTTTATAGATCTTGGAAACTAGCCCTTTATCTGATAGGTCATTTGCAAATATCTTCTCCCATTCTGTAGGTTGTCTTTTAGTTTCGTTGACTGTATCCTTTGCTGTGCAAAAGCTTCTTATCTTGATGAAGTCCCAATAGTTCATTTTTGCTTTTGTTTCTCTTGCCTTCATGGATGTATCTTGCAAGAAGTTACTGTGGCCAAGTTCAAAAAGGGTGTTGCCTGTGTTCTCCTCTAGAAAGAAATTGAGGAAGACACAAAGAGATGAAAAAATATTCCATGCTCATGGATTGGCAGAATTAATATTGTGAAAATGTCAATGTTACCCAGGGCAATTTACACGTTTAATGCAATCCCTATCAAAATACCATGGATTTTCTTCAGAGAGTTGGAACAAATTATTTTAAGATTTGTGTGGAATCAGAAAAGACCCCGAATAGACAGGGGAATTTTAAAAAAGAAAACCATATCTGGGGGCATCACAATGCCAGATTGCAGGTTGTACTACAAAGCTGTGGTCATCAAGACCACAGTACTGGTACTGTGGTATTGGTATTGGCACAAAAACAGACACATAGATCAATGGAACAGAATAGAGAATCCAGAAGTAGACCCTCAACTTTATGGTCAACTAATATTCGATAAAGGAGGAAAGACTATCCACTGGAAGAAAGACAGTCTCTGCAATAAATGGTGCTGGGAAAATTGGACATCCACATGCAGAAGAATGAAACTAGACCACTCTCTTGCACCATACACAAAGATAAACTCAAAATGGATGAAACATCTAAATGTGAGACAAGATTCCATAAAAATCCTAGTTGAGTCATATTTTCATTAAGAATTTATTTATGGCCATGAGTGAACTACCCAGGGAAAGATTGTTTAACTATTTGATGCTGTGACAGTCCCCTCAGGTGAACTGCATCTGAGAACCACATTAGGGGTCAAGGAGACTGAACTGTTAATGTAAGGATCCCACAGCTATATTCACAGGGAGATTGCCCCAGTAGCTTTTCCTTCCCATTGAGCTAGGGTTGCCATGACTGTTGCATTTGTGACTGGAGGGTCATAATTCCAGTGGATGGGGCTAAGTAAGGCAAGCATATTGTGGGTCTTAAAGACCTGATGTTCATAAGTCTTCCTCAGAAACATGCTATCTATGAACTCAATCATATAATAAGCTTCTTCTATTAAAAAATCAAAACACAGCAAACATTCTGGAAAAATTGAATATGCCAGCCACATATGCTTATTCCTGAAATCAATGTATTCTCTTTTCTGGGATGGAGAAGCTCCTTTTCTGTTTGTTCATTTGTTTGCTTGTTTTTGGGGGGCAAGGGGAAAGGATGTTAAGTATGCTTTTTGAAAGAGACTTGAAGAACACGGACATTTAATTCTTCCCCAGAGCAACTAAAAAGGGCCTTAGAGAAAGTTTTCCTGTTAAAAACTTTAGAGAATTCCAGAAACAGGTTGAATGTAGTCATCAGGGGCCCTGGGCCAATGGTGTCTATATGTCTTAGACAAATTTCCAATTATTTGGAAAATCTCATCCGTAGTCCTAATGCCACAGTGCAAGTGAATTATTTCCTAAAACTCCTCTGGATATTCTGTTTTTCCCTCACTTCCTTTTTTCCCCTTAATCTGAAAGCTTTTTAAAATAATTAAAATAAATGGACCTTTAAACAAAAATTATCATGCTTTATTCTTTTCCTAAGTATTTTCACACCTATAATCTGACCTGGTCCTCACACACTTCTGCAATTGTAATTGATTATTCCTTTTGCCCAGATGAGGAAATTTAGTGACATTTAGGCTAATGCCTGGGTTCAGATGTGTTTCTGTTTCCAATTAGCAGACATTAATAACTTGAATCTGGTATAGCTTTAATATTCTATCCCTGTTGCCACTCATTATCAACTCACCACTGACTGACTACTTTCTGTTTTTTACCTATACGGTTAGGCTTACTAATTATCTGGGAATATTTGTGAAGAACTTGCTCCAGCTATGTATACTTTTCCCCAGGAAACAGCAAACCCATTGAAAATGTTGTTTGCAGTCCATTCATAGAGGCATTCCTAAGGAAGGCCATGACATGACCTAGGTTTAGAACCTCTCAGTGATAGTGATGTGCTTTTGAGATTATAGAGTCTGTGAAGGAGGATATCTTAGAAAGGTGATGACCTAAACCAAGGGTCAGCAATAATTTTTTTCTGTAAAGGGCCAGATAGTATTTTAGACTTTGTAGGCCATTGGGTCTCTGTGGCAATTACTCAGCTGTACATTAGTAACTCAAAAACAGCCATAGATTATACATATATATGTATATATATGTAGATATATATATGTATATGAATGGGTATGCTGTGTTCCAACAAAACTTTATTCATGGATGAAAAATTTAAATTTTATATACATTTATGTGTTCTTAAATATTAATTCTTCTTTCGATATTTTTTGCAACCATTTAAAAATGTAAAAAACATACTTAGTTTGTAGGTTGTAGGAAAACAGATAGCCAGCTGGATCTGACCTTATAAGGGCTGTAGTTTGCTAATCCCTGCCCTAGATCAGCAGTTTTTAGTTCTGGCTGCACATTAGGGTAACCTGGGGAGCCTTTAGGAAATACTGATGCTGAAAAAAAAAAGAAATAATTGATGCTGGACTATGTCTCTTGTGGTTCTGAATCAGTTGGTATAGGGTCATGCTTGGGCATCAGTTCTTTTTTAAAGCTCCTCCGGTGATTCTAAGGTGTAGCTGTGGTTGCGAAGAACTACTGATCTAGAGCTGTGTTTTCTAGCTCCAAGTTTAGCCCAGATCTTTTGTAAATAATGGAACTGCAAATTCTTAAGGGTCTCAACATACTCCATGGAATAAAGCTGATAACCAAAACAAGTTATCTTGTTTATCTGAATCATTTTTAAACACTGCTTGACTTACCCTTATTCAAGAGGCAGTAGGAGAAAGAGCACCAGACAGTATGACTTATGTAGACAAAAAAAGAAATAATAAAATAAAAATATTTATTTTCTATGGGTACATGCCTATGTATACAAATGCATAGAATGAGTTGGGAAAGCTATGTACCAAACAGATGATTCTGGTTACCTCTAGGGAGGAAATTAGAACTGCAGGGGTGAGGTGGGTTAAGGAAGGACTGATTTCAGCCTGCCTTGACTTAATCCTGACTCAGCCATTTATTAGCTATGTGACCATAGGCAAATAACTTTGCTTCCCTCTGCTCAGTTTTCTCATTAGTAAAATGAGGAAGATAGCCATATCTACCTCATACAGTATTTCTGGGATTTAAGTAATTTAAATACATGTAAAAACATTTAGAGCCTTTTTAAAAGATTTTATTTATTTATTCAGGGAGAGAGAGAGAGAGAGAGAGAGAGAGAGAGAGAGAGAGAGAGGCAGAGACACAGGCAGAGGGAGAAGCAGGCATCATACAGCCTGACGTGGGACTCGATTCAGGGTCTCCAGGGTTACGCCCTGGGCTGCAGGCGGCGCTAAACCGCTGCACCACCAGGGCTGCCCAACATTTAGAGCCTTATATGGTATGTACTAAATGCTTAATAAATGTTAGTCACTTTATCATTAAAAATGATTTAGAGGGGTGCCTGTGTGGCTCAGTCAGTTAAGCATCTGACTTCACCTCAGGCCATGATCTCAGGGTCCTGGGATTGAGGCCCACCTTGGACTCTCACTCACTAGGGAGTATGCTTCTCCCCTCTCCCTCCGCCCTCCTCTGGCGCACACTTTTCTCTTTCTCTTTCAAATAAATAAAAAAAAATCTTTAAAAAAAGGTTTTGAAAATACAAAGTAATATATTGGTGGTGATCAACCTTTTTTTGCCTCCATACTATTTTAGTGAGTAACTAGACTCTCTGAACACAGTGATTATCACCCAGCAGGAGTACTCACCCACTAAGGAGGCATATCAGACTCCCCATAGGGGAATCTATGGTTTGTAAACAACCCTCTAGAAATTCTGATATGCATTCCGAGTGGGCACAGCCCTCAGTCTACATGAATGAAATTATGTTTTCATTCATTGTCAAATATAAATCAACCCTGTCTCCCAGACACAGTGGAGGGTTGAATTCCCAGGAAACAGTTAGGAATAAAGTGATATAAATATGGAACTCTATATAGCTAAGAATCCCCACAATTAAAACCATCTTACTGTGTACAAATGGAGCTTCAAAGAAATATTAACTGTATGCAACCAAAAGGAATATTGAACCATAGCACCACCTCTTATATCCAACAGATGGTCTCTAAAATATATTGAATCCCCAATTCTCAACAATTTGAATGATATGGTATATGTTAGGGATCATTCAAAGAACAAAAAATGAATAATTTGAGTATCTTTGACTTTGTTTTTATAGGCACCATATTTGCCTTCTAAATTATGAGACTTAAATGCATGTTAATATGAGTTTGTAATTTTGACTGGCAGGAGAAACTGGGAATGTTTTTGGTACTAATGAGGACTTGATCTGAAAGGGGAAAATGGTTTTAAATGACCTATCAAGCTTATAATTAAAAATGGTTGATGTAAAAGTGAGGGAGTATGAAATTGTCAATCTCACCACTCAGGGTGGTAGCCTTACCAGAGAATTCATAGGAAAGGAAGATGCCATGTGTTTTAGGAAAATGATACTTGTTTGAGTATCAGAAGATCTAGCTTCTCATCTCTTCTGTTACTGACTTTGGGTTCATCAGTTAAACTTTCTAGGCCTCATTTTTCTTTTCCCTAATTTGACAAGACTGGACTTGATGAGTTCAAAGGTCCCTTTGGCCTTAATAGTATATTAATTGTAAATAGCAGTGTCCATAGCCATGAAGTTCTGTCTGGGGCCTTTCTCTGAGGAAACCATCTATGGCATGTGAGGGAGAAACAAAGCTCTCTGATGAACCCTCACCCATTTTTGGAACCAAATTAAACTTTAAGATGTCAGTTTTCATTGAAATGTCATTTCTGGATTGACTGCCTTGTCTAAAAAATAAAGGCCTTTTGATACATCTCTGCACTAGTCAGTGATGGTAAGCTTTGGGAATGTTTTCTAATATGACACAGCACATTGAATTTCTTTCTTTGGAATTAACTTCAACAGAGTAGCCTTATCAACTTTTGTGGAAGATGAAGATGACTGAGATATTTGCACCTCAGTGCTATATGCTAGTGAATGAATCTCTAGGAGAACCATACCTTATTACCCTTCTTCATTGTATTTGAACTTCCTGCTATTGCTGGTATTATTTAAGAAAACTGATTTTGTTCTGACTGCTATGTTCTGGGCAGTGCTGACTGACAGAAGCCATGGGGCATCTGGCTAAATAGAATTTCCTTTTTTACCCTCTACCTCATCATTCTGCTTTCTTGACCAAAAGGCCTCCTCACTTGTGGTATTGGGTCTCTTTAGCTGCAATGGACAGAGGTGGCTATGGCATTGCTCTGATATTTGGTAACATTCTCCATTAAGAGCTCTGTGGTTCTTACTCAGGATGAATCTGAACCAGCTTGAACCAGGGATTTGTTTTACTTTGCTTTAGTAAAGGCTTTTAATCTTCAAAAAAAATTCAAATAATTCTGTGAATTGCAAAAAGAAGGCTAATGAGTATGTCAGCAAAATAGTGATCATTAGTTTAGTGGAGAAAAAAATGACAACTTTCCCTTTACTTTATGTAGCATATCTGTATCATCCTTTTATTCTGCTCTTTGGACCGACTGTGTGGGCAGGCAAAGATATCTCCATTTTGCAAATTAGAATATTAATGAGTCTAGTGACTTGCCAAAGGACAGTTATTGATTGAAATGAGACTCTAATCCTAGCCTTTTGTCTCTTAGTGCTTGATTAGAATGATTATAGCCCTGCTTCTCTAAACTGTTTCTAGCAGGGAGCCACAACAGCATACTTAGGGGGTATATTGTAGGGAGTTCAAAAACAATAATAAAACTAATTCCAAGTCAATATGCTCTTTATTATCATGGTGACTTGGAAACTCTGAATAATATTAGTAATAAAATAATTCTCCCTTCTGAAGTAAACCATTTTTACCACTCCCTCCTGGGAGGCAAAGTCCTCAGGCTGTCCATCCAGTGCCAGAGATGCTGCTTAAAGCCAGAAGAGAAGACAGAAAGCTGGTCAGCAGGCTGGAGCCTGGAATAGCCCCTTACCAGGGCATGGAATCAATTAGCATGTGCTTATTGAACACTATTTCCTTGCTCAGCACTGGGTTAAGAGCTTGGAGGAGGAAAGAGTATTTCAGGCATGATCTCTGCTTCAGGAACTCAGTTACCTTGAAGAGATAAGACTTATGTTGAAGCTACTAAAGCTCACACTTGATACAGCAAATAATTAAGAGTGTGATAGGGCAGACTATACATTCTTCAAGAGCTTATTTATTCATTCATGAGTGGCATCTAGGTTTGGGTTCAGATTCTTTATCCATCATTCACTAGCTCTGTGATGTGGCACAAGTGATTTAGTCTCTCAGTATCACAATTTCCTCACCTGTAAAAACTGAGGGTGATAAGCTGGGCATTATAGTAGTATCAATAGGATTTCTTTGAGGATTAAATGAGATAGGAAGTACTTAATTGATTTTTAGCTATTATTCATTCACCAAACATTTGATGAGAATCTATTTCTTGCCATGTACTGTGCTAGCTGGAGCTATGGCCAGCCTTCAAGGAGCTTCTATGACTTATTCATTATCATCTATAGTTGCAAGGCAGTGTAGTGTAATGGCTTAGAGCACAGGCTCTGACATCAGATCTCCTAGGCTCAAATCCAACTTTTTTCATGTTCTTTCTGCCTGTGTGTTATTATTAGTCAAGTTACCCAATCTTTGTGTGCTTCATTTCCCTTATCTGTAAAATAGGGACCACATTAGTGCATGTATCATTTGGATTATTGTGAAGATTTTTTTAAGATTTTATTTATTTATACATGAAAAACACAGAGAGAGGCAGAGACACAAGCAGGCTTCATGCAGATAGCCAGATGTGGGACTCGATCCTGGGACCACGGAATGACTCCCTGGGCCAAAGGCAGGCACTTAACTACTGAGCCACCCAGGCATCCCTATTGTGAAGACTAAATGAACTGAAATATGCTGAGTACTTAGCATTGTGTCTTTTTTTTGTATTTGTCCTATGATTTTTTAAATTTTAATAAATTAATTTTTATTGGTGTTCAGTTTACCAACATACAGAATAACACCCAGTGCTCATCCCGTCAAGTGTCCCCCTCAGTGCCCGTCACCCATTCACCCCCACCCCCCGCCCTCCTCCCCCTCCACCACCCCTAGTTCATGTGTCTTGAACATAGTTAGCTCTTAATAAGTTTTAGCAGTTACCATTATTACAATTTGTTCTCTTACCTGCACTAATGGGGAAATAACACTAATTTGGAGATTGGTAAAAGGTTACTAAATCAGTTACAGAGATGGTTGAAACAAGATGATGTCTACCTTTTGACTGCACTCTGCTTACAGTAAAACCTTGATTATCCAGTATGAGATATTATGCTGAGCTTAATTTTCTAGTTAACCAACCAAGGGTTGCCTAGGATACCCTATTGATTTCAACCTTTGTGGTTGGAAATCTTTCTTGAATGTCAGTAGCCACTTTCTCAGTTTAGTAAATAGTCTAGTGATTATCTCTAAGTCTGTGATAGATGCAAAGGGTCTAATGTCAAGATGATGGGTTGGATGTTAGGGAGTCTAACTGTGATTGCAGTGAGCATGGTGGCTATCAGTTACTATTAGAATCATTGGGACTTCTAGCTTAGGCTTTGCCAAGGAGTGTTTTTCATGGTTTTAGTAACTTACAGTGCAGGAAATAGTTAATGGCTTCATAATTTTTTATGTCCCTAAGGTAAGAACTCAGTTGAAAGTTGCTATGACTATTTCTCAAAGCAAGGAGCAGGCAGCCGTATGTCACTTTCTCCATCTACCCTTATGGGTTGGGAGGGGCATAAAATGACTTTTTGGCAAAGACTGAGAGTCTTTTGGGGGCAGCAGAAAAGAGAACATTCTGTATGGGCAGAAAGCTATTCACAAAGAGTTCAGGGTCCTTTTGCTCCCTACATCTCTCTGGCCAGCCTTACCAGTCTACCACAATGCCTGAAAGTCCCACCATGAGAGTCAATACTGCCTAATAGAAATTTCTGCAATAATGGAAATGTTCTATAGCTACACCACCCAGTACAGTAGCCACTAACCACATGTGGCTATTGAGCACTTGAAAATTAAGTTTTGATTTAATTTAAGATAGCCACAGGTAGCATTCAGTGGCTACCATTATCGAATAGCATAGCTATAGATGCTTTAAGTAAAATGCTTAATTACCTTTTCTCCTAAAGACATTGAAGGTCCTCTTTTAAAAATAATTTATTTGAGTATAATTGACACACAATGTTACATTAGTTTCAGGTGTACAACATAATGCTTCTACACCTCTATACATTATGCTATGCTCATCACAAGTGAAGCAACCGTCTGTCACCATACAATGCTATTACAGTATTATCGACTATATTCCTTATGCTGTGCCATTTTTTCCTAGGATTTATTCATTCCATAATTGGAAACCTGTACCTCCAACTCCCCTTTACCCATTTTGCCCAATTCCCCACCCCCTACCTTCTGGCCATCATGAGCTTGTTCTCTGTATTTATAGATCTGATTCTGCTTTTTGTCTGTTTATTCATATGTTATTTGTCTTTCTAATTCTAACTTATTTCACTTAGCATAGTACCCTCTAGGTTTATCCATGTTGTCACACATGGCAAGATCTCATCCTTTCAAATGGCTGTGTGATATTCCACTGTGTTTTTATACCACATCTTCTTTATCTATTCATCTATTAGTGGACACGTGGGTTGCTTCCATATCTTAGCTATTGTAAATAATGCTGCAATAAACATAAGGGTCCGTATATCTTTTTAAATCAGTGTTTTTATTTTTTCGGTAAATACGTAGTGGTTGAATTATTGAATCATATAGTATTTCTATTTTTAATTTTCTGAGGAATATCCATACTGTTTTCCACAGTGGCTACACCAATTTGCATTTCTACCAGCAATGCACAAGGGTTCCTTTTTCTCCACCTCCTCACCAGCACTTGTTATTTCTTGTCTTTTTTATTTTAGCCATTCTGACAGGTATAAGGTGACATATCATTGTGGTTTTGATTTATACTTCTCTGATGATTGGTGATGTTGAGTGTCTTTGCTTATGTCTATTGGCCATCTAGATGTCTTCTTTGGGAAAATGTCTGTTGAGGTCCTCTGCTCCTTTTTTAAATTGGATTGTTTGAAAAAAAATAAATTGGATTGTTTGGGTTTTTGGCATTGAGTTGTATAAATTCTTTATGTATTTTAGATATTAATCCCTTATTGGATATGTCATTTGCACATATCTTCTCCCATTTAGTAGATTGCATTTTAATTTTGTTGATGGTTTCCTTCACTGTGCAAAAGCTTTTTGTTTTGATGTAGTCATAATAGTTTATTTTGCTCGTTTCCTTTGCCTGAGGAGACATATCTAGAAAAATGTTACTACAGATGATGTTAAAGAAATTACTGCCTGTGTTCCTGAAGGTTCCTGTTAAATTCCAGGTATGATATTTGAGAGAATATTAACTTATTATCCTGTGTTCATAACTGATTGTTGTATACATTGGCTTATTTATTCTTACCACCTAAGAGGGCCCAATATGAAATGGATGCAGATTGTTTGAAAGTGAAGGTGACAAGTGTTTTAAGAGAGAAAGGAATCTGGGCTGGGAGAACTTACAAAGAATAGGTAAGAAGACACTACTGAAGGGGCAAGTTGGGAGCCTCACATTAGGTGCTAAGAGACAACAAGAGCAGAAGCAAATTTGTCCTAATTTATCATATTTAAAAAATTTTTTTCCTAATTTATCATATTGGTTAGGGCTGGTGCATAATTAAGGAGGCAGAGTACAAGAGGAGATGGAGGGTGGAGTCATTACTACCTCATTAATGAAGACTCTTTCTTCACCCTGGCCTGTGTACATGGGGCTTGTGTGGGGGTGTCTAGCCCTGCAGTAGCAATGCCAGGACTGTATCCCAGAAGGCCACCTTTGGTGAGTCATAGGCCAGGGGACAGAAAGCAAGAGGAGGGCAAGGCACAGCTCTGTAAAAACTTCAACTCTGAGAGACATTCCCCAACATGCCAACGAAGGTAAAATCCATTAAGAACATCATCTTCAGTGGATAATGTTCGTAATACTTAGATAAAATGCCAATCAGCAACCTGTTGCTTCTCTCTGGGATCCTTGAGGCTTTTGCTGGCCGGACTGCTCACAGATAAGTCAGACTTTTCAACACAAACAGGTGAGTGATTTTCTAATTATTTGGAGATGTGGCATATTGTACATGTAGTAGCTACTTGGGGTGAAGTAATGACTATTTTAAATGTACTTGAAGCTGAATATGCTTTTAAAGACAGTATTAGCAGTGTCTAGTCACCTGGATGAGAAGGAGACCATTAGTTTTTGGTGGTTTAAACTTGTTTCTGATCCAGTTTAAGTGTTTGGCATTAAAGAAGTTTAATGCTTCATTATTTACCCTGGAAAAGATCAACAACCCCATGGTGAAAGTTCAAAATTTTGAGTACTAATCACATTTCCTAAGGCGAGTGAGCACCAGCAGGTGGGTGAGATCCAGCAGGGATCTGAAGCTAGTAAATTGCAGTGTCCTATGTGAGAAACAAGTATTGAATAGAGGACAGGGAAGTGTTCATAATGTGGGTGAAGAAGGAGAGAGTTTCAGGGGTTAGGGCACTCATAAGGATGCTCTGGGCTGACAGATGCTCTCCTATTTAGAAGGGGGCTTAGGGTTTATCCTTAAAGTAATCTGCTTAGTGACAGTCACAGTGGGAGAAAAGCTTCCATAGGAAACTAGCTGTGGATGTGGGGGGTTTTATTGAGCCCCAGATTAGAATATATGGACAGATATCTATCCATCTGACATAGAATAGAAAATTTGAAATTAGGCCTGTTCTGGAAATTCTCAGCATTATGGTTGGTTCTACTCTGGATTGCTCTCTCCTGCCAAAAAGAAAATTCTGCTTGAGAGTCACTGGCTATATTTTGTTGTGAAGGGTAAAGGATGGGGCTACCATCCCTCTGCCTCTTCCATGTTATTCATAAAAATGAAGCACCACCAACATTCAGTCTTGCTCCTAATATTTGCAAGGCATAAGGAAAAGTTACAAATGGAGGCATCGGTCTATATATAGCCTGTACCCCTGTGTCCCCTCACTTGTCTACTCCTGGTTTTCTTTCCACACCATCAGATGCCTAATGCACATGCAAATGGACATGCCAGACTATATGTTCAAGCTCCATGCAGCACTTCTCCATCCCAAACAGCTGTCTCTGGACCACCTAACAGGCTAGAGGTATGTAAAGCAATGCTGCTATTTGCTCCTGGGGGGATAGACCTGGGGAAGAGGCCTGCACAAGCCCTTGGAACAGGCTTCATGCTGTTTGGACAGAGAATTCCAGAGTCTCTTTACCTGGATTTCAGCCTAGAAGCTGTGAGTCCAGGCTCAAAGTGTGCATGTACCCTTGGCCAACTCACTTTCTAAGGAGAGGTACAGCCAGAGGAGAGTGAAAGCAGGGTCCTCTAAAGTGCAGGCCTTAGCGCAGGACCTCTCGCCTGGAACTAAAAGCAATATTGTTAACTTGATACCAGTATACACAAAGAAAAAATGTGGACAGACTGCTGGGTTACTACTGTTTTTGGTCAGAGACTCCATCAAACAGTGATGAGGTGTTGTGAGTATTGTGAAAATAACTTCAATGAGCTGAAAATGAATGGACACTGAGTACCAGCTGAGAGTGACCACCTACTCCTGTTGCTTAGCCTGCTACCATTTCTGTGCAACTGAGTACAATGAGAGTTGTCAGGACAAGACTCTAGGGCTGATGGCTGCCCACTCAGACAGTAAGCAGGGAGTAGGCAGTTTAAATGAAGTGAGTCAAGGATAGCTCTTGACTGCTTTAGATTTCAGGCTGACGCCTAAGAAAGTGCTGGAATCATAGCATAAAAGCTGAGCCCCACTGTGAGGCTTGCTTTATGAAGTTCGCTTTGGCATTATTCCTAGGAAGAAGTTGCTAGCATTACCAATGAAAGGGAATATCCCAGGAGCTGATGTTTTGCCTTTGTCTTTAAGAGGTGGTGGGAGCATAAGAGCTATATTGTGTACAACCTGGGATCTCTTTCTGGCTCTCCTGCTCATTGGTGAACTGTAGAGTTAAGAAACCCTTCCAGTCAGGTGGTGGCTAGGGTGTCTGGAACCCATCAATTTCGGTGCCCTCCTTTTATGTTTATGCCCCCAACCAAGTAAGCCAGATCACTCACCTGAATGAAGTGTGCTCCTAAGAAGGACCTCCACAGGTTTTTTCATTGGATTATCTCAATAATAAGAATGGCTACCATTGAGTGGTTTCTTATAAGTTTTTATTTTAATTCACTAGTTAACATTCAGTGTTATATTAGTTTTAGTTGTACAACAGTGGTTCAACACCTGGTGCTCATCACAACAAGTCCACTCCTTAATCCCCATCACCTATTTAACCCATCTGCCCACCCACTTTCCCTCTGGTAATCATCAGTTTATTCTCTATAGTTAAGAGTCTGTTTCTTATTTGGTCTCTCTCGCTCTTATTGGTTTTCTTTTTGCTCATTTGTTTTGTTTCTTAGATTCCACATACGAGCAGTCATATGGTACTTGTCTTTCTTTAACCAACTTACATAACTTAGCATTATATTCTCTAGCTACCCTCTAGTTCCATCCATGGCATTACAAATGACAAGATTTCATTCTTTTTATGGCCAAATAATATTCCAGTGTGTGTGTGTGGTGTGGTGTGTGTGTGTGTGTATTCACCACATCTTCTTTAGCCATTCATCAATTGATGCACACTTGGGCTGCTTCCATCTCTTGGCATTGTAAATAATGCTGCTATAAACATAAGGGTGCTTGTATCCCTTTGAAGTAGTGTTTTTGTATTCTTTGGGTAAATACCCAGTAGTGTGATTGCTGGATCATAGGGTAGTTCTATTTTTACTTTTTAAAGGAAGCTCCATATTGTTTTCTACAGTGGATGCACCAATTTGCATTCCCACTCACAGTGAAAGAGGGTTCCTTTTTCTCCACATTCTTGCCAACGTTTGTTGTTTCTTGTGTTGTTGATTTTAGTCATCCTAACAGGTGTGAGGTTATATCTCATTTAGTTTTAATTTGCATTTCCCTTATGATGAGTGATGTTGAGCATCTTTTTATGTATCTTGGCCATCTGGATGTTTTCTTTGGAGAAATGCCTATTCATGTCTTCTGCCCATTTTTTAAATTGGATTTTTTGTTTTTTGGCTTTGAGTTGTATAAGTTCTTTGTATATTTTGGATAATAACCCTTTATTGAGTATGCCACTTGTAAATACCTTCTCCAATTCAGTATATTGTCTTGTAGGTTTTTTTTTAAATTTTATTTATTTATTTATTTATGATAGTCGCAGAGAGAGAGAGAGAGGCAGAGACATAGGCAGAGGGAGAAGCAGGCTCCATGCACCGGGAGCCCGATGTGGGATTCGATCCCGGGTCTCCAGGATCGCGCCCCGGGCCAAAGGCAGGCGCCAAACCGCTGCGCCACCCAGGGATTCCTTGTCTTGTAGTTTTGTTGATTGTTTCCTTTGCTGTACAGAAGCTTTTAATTTTTATGTAGTCCAAATAGTTCATTTTTGCTTTTTTTTCCCTTGCCTCAGAAGATATATATACAAAAATGCTGCTACGACCAATGTCAGAGACTTTACTTCCTCTGCTCTCTTCTAGGAGTTTTATGTTTTCAGGTCTCACATTTAGGTCTAAAATCGATTTTGAGGGATCCCTGGGTGGCGCAGCGGTTTGGCGCCTGCCTTTGGCCCGGGGCGCGATCCTGGAGACCCAGGATCGAATCCCACATCGGGCTCCCGGTGCATGGAGCCTGCTTCTCCCTCTGCCTGTGTCTCTGCCTCTCTCTCTCTCTCTGTGACTATCATAAATAAATAAATAAGTAAATAAAAAATTAAATAAATAAATAAATAAATAAATAAATAAAAATTAAAAAAAAATAAAATCGATTTTGAGGTTATTTTCATGTATGGCATGAGAAAGTGGATGATTTTCATTCTTCTGCATGTTGCTGTACAGTTTTCCCAACACCATTTGTTGAAGAGACTGTCTTTTTCCCATTAGATATTCTTTCCTGCTTTATGAAAGATTAGTTGAACATATAGTTGTGGGCCCATTTTTTTATTTTTATTTATTTATGATAGTCACACAGAGAGAGAGAGAGAGGCAGAGACACAGGCAGAGGGAGAAGCAGGCTCCATGCACCGGGAGCCCGACGTGGGATTTGATCCCGGGTCTCCAGGATCGCGCCCCGGGTCAAAGGCAGGCGCCAAACCGCTGCGCCACCCAGGGATCCCTGTGGGTCCATTTCTGAGTACTCTTTTCTGTTGCATTGATCTCTGTGTCTGTTTTTGTTCCAGTACCATATTCTTTTGATCATTATAGCTTTGTAATATAACTTGAAATCCAGAATTGTGATGCCTCCAACTTTGCTTTTCTTTTTCAAGATTGCTTTGGCTATTCAGGATCTGTTGTGATTCATTCAAACTTTAGGATTGTCTGTCAACCAAAATGCTGTTGGTATTTTGATAGGGATAGCATTAAATATGTAGATTGCTTTGGATAGTATAGACATTTTAACAATATTTGTTCTAATCCATGAGCATGGAATATCTTTCTATTTCTTTGTGTTATCTCTAAATTCTTTCATCAGTGTTTCATAGTTTTGGTATAGATATTTCCCCTCTTTGGTTATGCTTATTCCTAGGTATCTTATTATTTTGGGATGCAATTGTAAATGGGATCATTAATTTCTCTTTCTGCTGCTTCATGATTGGTGTATAGAAATAAAAAAGATTTCTGCACATTGATTTTGTATCCTGAAAAATCTTTGAAGTTTTACTGAATTCATTTATCAGTTTTAGCAGTTCTTTTCCTGTGTCTTTGGGGTTTTCTATGTATAATATTTCTATGTATAGTATTATGCCATCCCAAATAGTGAAATTTTTGCTTCTTCCTTACACATTTGGATGCCTTTTATTTCTTTTTGTTGTCTAACTGCTGTAGTTAAGATTTCCTGTACTATGTGGAATAAAAGTGGTGAGAGTGGACATCATTGTATTGTTCCTGGGATTAAGAGAAAAGCTCTCAGTTTTTTCCCATTAAGGATGATGTCAGCTGTTAATTTTTCATATATGGTCTTTATTATTTTGAGGCATATTCTCTCTCAAACTATTTTGTTAAGTGTTTTTATCATGAATGGATGTTGTATTTTGTCAAAGGCTCTTTCTATATCTATTGAAAGGATCATATGGTTCTTATCCTTTCTCTCAGTGATGTGATGTATCATGTTGATTGATTTGCAAATATTGAACCACTGTGCAATGCAGGAATAAATCACATTTGATTGTGGGGAATAATTAATTTAATATATTGTTGGATTCTGTTTTCTAGTGTTTTGAAGAGAATGTTTACATCTATGTTCATCAGGGATATTGACTTGTAGTTCTCTTTTAGTAGTGCCGTTATCTGGTTTTGGTATCAGAGTAATACTAATCTCAAAGAATGAATTTGTAAATTTTCCTACCTTTTCTATTTTTTGAAATAGTTTGATAAGAATAAGTACTACCTCTCTTTAAATGTGTGGTAGAGGGGCAACAGGGTGGCTCAATCGATTAAAACTCCACTCTTAGTTTTGGCTTAGGTGGTGATATCAAGGTCATGAGATTGAGCCCTGCATCAGGTTCCACACGCAATGAGAAGCCTGCTCCAGATTTTCTCTCTCCCTCTCTGTCTCTGCCCCAAACTTATGATCTCTCTATCTCTCAAATAGATAAATAAATGTTTTTTGTATATTTTTTATTGGAGTTCTATTTGCCAACATACATAACACCCAGTGCTCATCCCATCTGGTGCCCCACTCAGTGCCTGTCACCCAGTCACCCCATCCCCCACCCACCTCCTGTTCCACTACCCTTTGTTCGTTTCCCAGAGTTAGGAGTCTCTCATGTTTTGTCACCCTCTCTGATTTTTCCCATTCATTTTCTCCCCTTTCCCCTATAATCCCTTTCATTATTTTTTATACTCCCCGTATGAGTGAAAGCATATAATATTTGTCCTTCTCCGATTGACTTACGTCACTTAGCATAATACCCTCCAGCTTCATCCACGTAAAAGCAAATGGTAGGTATTCATCATTTATGACTGAGTAATATTCCATTGTGTGTGTATATATATACCACAACTTTTATCCATTCATCTTTTGATGGACACGAGGTTCCTTCCACAGTTTGGCTATTGTGGACATTGCTGCTATAAACATTGGAGGTACAGGTGTCTTCACTTTTCACTGCATCTGTATCTTTGGGGTAAATCCCAAGCAGTGCAATTGATGGGTCATGCGATAGCTCTATTTTTAACTCTTGGAGGAACTGCCACACAGTTTTCCAGAGTGGCTGCCCAGTTCAAATTCCTACCAAAGGTGCAAGAGGGTTCCCCTTTCTCCACATCCTCTCCAACTTTTGTTGCTTCCTGTCTTGTTAATTTTCCCCATTCTCACTGGTGTGAGGTGGTATCTCATTGTGGTTTTGATTTGTATTTCCCTGATGGCAAGTGATGCGGAGCATTTTCTCAGGTGCTTGTTGGCCATGTCTATGCCTTCTTTGGTGAAATTTCTGTTCATGTCTTTTGCCCATTTCATGATTGGATTGTTTGTTTCTTTGCTGTTGAATTGAATAAATTCTTTATAGATCTTGGATACTAACCCTTTATCTGATACATCATTTGCAAACATCTTCTCCCATTCTGTAGCTTGTTTTTTAGATTTGTTGACTGTTTCATTTGCTGTGCAGAAGCTTTTTATCTTGGTTAAGTCCCAATAGTTCATTTTTGCATTTGTTTCTCTAGCCTTCATAGATGTATCTTGCAAGAAGTTGCTGTGGCCAAGTTCAAAAAGGGTTTTGCCTGTGTTCTTCTCTAGGATTCTGATGGATTCTTGTCCCACATTTAGATCTTTCATCCATTTTGAGCTTATCTTTGTGTATGGTGTAAGCGAATGATCTAGTTTCATTCCTCTGCAAATGGCTGTCTAATTTTCCCAGCAACATTTATTGAAGACACTGTCTTTTTTCCAGGGGATAGTCTTTCCTGCTTTGTTGAATATCAGTTGGCCATAGAGTTGAGGGTCCATTTCTGGATTCTCTATTCTGTTCCATTGATCTATATGTCTGTTTTTGTGCTAGTACCACTCTGTCTTGGTGATCACAGCTTTGTAGCACACTTGAAATCTGGTATTGAGATGACCCTGGCTCTGGTTTCTTTTTGAATATTCCCCTGGCAATTCGGGGTCTTTTCTGATTTCACACAAATCTTAAGATGATTTGTTCCAACTCTCTGAAGAAGGTCCATGGTATTTTGATAGGGATTGCATTAAATGTGTAAATTGCCCTGGGTAATATTGACATTTTCACAATATTAATTCTTCCCCTCCATGAGCATGGAATATTTTCGCATCTCTTTGTGTCTTCCTCAATTTCTTTCAGAAGTGTTCTATAGTTTTTAGGGTATAGTTCCTTTACCTCTTTGGTTAGGTTTATTCCTAGGTATCTTATGCTTTTGGGTGCAATTGTAAATGGGATTGATTCCTTAATTTCTCTTTTTTTTTAGTCTCATTGTTAGTGTAGAGAAATGCCACTGATTTCTAGGCATTGATTTTGTATCCTGCCACACTGCCGAATTGCTGTATGAGTTATAGCAATTGTGGGTTGGAGTCTTTTGGGTTTTCTATGTAGAGTATCATGTCATCTGTGAAGAGGGAGTGTTTGACTTCTTCTTTGCCAATTTGAATGCCTTTTATTTCTTTTTGTTGCCTGATTGCTGAGGCTAGGGCTTCTAGTACTATGTTGAATAGCAGTGGTGAGAGTGGACATCCCTGTCGTGTTCCTGATCTTAGGGGAAAGGCTCCCAGTGGTCCCCCACTGAGAATGATATTTCCTGTGGGCTTTTCGTAGATGGCTTTTAAGATGCTGAGGAATGTTCCCTCTATCCCTAAGCTCTGAAGAGTTGTGATCAGGAATTGGATGCTGTATTTTGTCAAATGCTTTTTCTGCATCTATTGAGAGGATAATACGGTTCTTGGTTTTTCTCTTGTTGATATGATGAATCACATTGATTGCTTTATGAGTGTTCAACCAGCATTGTATCCCAGGGGTAAATCCCACTTGGTAATGGTGAATAATCTTCTTCATGTACTGTTGGATCCTATTGGCTAGAATTTTGTTGAGAATTTTTGCATCTGTGTTCATCAGGGATATTGGACTATAATTCTCCTTTTTGGTGGGGCCTTTGTCTGGTTTTGGAATTAAGGTGATGCTGTCCTCATAGAACGAGTTTGGAAGTATTTCATGTCTTTCAATCTTTTGAAACAGCTTTAGTAGAATAGGTATTGTTTCTTCTTTAAATGTTTGATAGAGGGATCCCTGGGTGGCGCAGCGGTTTGGCGCCTGCCTTTGGCCCAGGGCGCGATTCTGGAGACCCCGGATCGAGTCCCACGTCGGGGTCCCGGTGCATGGAGCCTGCTTCTCCCTCTGCCTATGTCTCTGCCTCTCTTTCTCTCTGTGTGTGTGTGACTATCATAAAATAAATAAAAATTAAAAAAAAATGTTTGATAGAATTCCCCAGGGAAGCCATCTGGCCCTGGACTTTTGTGTCTTGGGAGGTTTTTGATGACTGCTTCAATTTCCTCCCTGGTTATTGGCCTGTTCAGGTTTTCTATTTCTTCTAGTTCCAGTTTTGGTAGTTTGTGATTTTTCAGTAATGCGTCCATTTCTTCTTGAGTGCCTAATTTATTGGCATATAGCTGCTCATAATAAGTTTTTTAACTCATTTGTATTTCCTTGGTATTGGTGGTGATCTCTCCCTTTTCATTCATGATTTTATTAATTAGAGTCTTTTCTCTCTTCTTTTTAATAAGGCTGGCTAATGGTTTATCTATTTTATTAATTCTTTCAAAGAACCAACTCCTGGTTTTGTTGATCTGTTCCAAAGTTCTTCTGGTGTCTATTTCATTGAGTTCTGCTCAAATCTTTATTAACTCTCTTCTTCTGCTGGGTGAAGGTTTCATTTCCTATTCCTTCTCCAGCTCCTTTAGGTGCAAGGTTAACATCTTGCTTGTATTTGAGTTCTTTCCAGTTTTTTGATCAATTCGTATATTGCGATGTATTTCCCCTTCAGGATTGCTTTGGCTGTATCCCTAAGATTTTGAATGGTTGTATCTTCATTCTCATTAGTTTCCATGAATCTTTTTAATTCTTCATTAATTTCCTGGTTGACCCTTTCATCTTTTAGCAGGATGGTCCTAACCTCCACGTGTTTGAAATCCTTCCAAACTTCTGGTTGTGATTTAGTTCTAATTTCAAGGCATTATGGTCTGAGAATATGCAGGGGACGACCCCAATATTTTGGTATCAGTTCAGAACCGATTTGTAACCCAGTATGTGGTCTATTCTGGAGAAAGTTCCATGTGCCCCCAACAAATTACCTAGATAACCTTCAAATCATCCTGAAAATCTACGAATTCAGCCTGCGATTTAAAGAGAGAACAGCTGGAATGCTACAGTGAGAAGAGTTCGCGCTTCTATCAAGGTAGGAAGACGGGGAAAAAGAAAGAAAGAAACAAAAGGCCTCCAAGGGGGAGGGGCCCCGCGAGGAGCCGGGCTAAGGCCGGGGCGAGTGTCCCCAGGACAGGAGAGCCCCGTCCCGGAGAAGCAGGAGCTGCACCAACCTTCCCGGGCGGCAAGGGGCTCGCAGGGAGTTGGAACAGGACACAGGAGAGCGAGGATGCCTCAGGCTCCCGGGGACACTAACAGACACCTGCGCGCGCAGGAGAGTGCGCCGAGCTCCCTAAAGGGCTGCAGCACGCACCACCGGGCTGAGCAGCTCGGAGGGACTCCGGAGGGGCTCCAGGGAGGGAGCTGCAGGGCGGGAGCGCGAATCCACCAGCGCAGGCCGGGAGCACAGGGCGCCGGGACACAGCCCAGGATCCGGCCTCCCCTGGGACAGGCAGAGGCCGGAGGAGCCCAGGACAGCAAGGACACTCCTGCCCCGAGCTGAGCACATCAGCGGCTCTGCCCCGGGGAGCCTCCAGGCCCTGCAGACAGAGAGCCCCATAGTTCCTGCAGAGGCTGAAACCAGGCTTCCAGAGTTGCCATAGCAACTGCGGCTGTTCCTCCTGGGGCCTCACGGGGTAAACAACCCCTGCTGAGCCCTACAGCAGGCAGGGGCAGAGCAGCTCCCCCAAGTGCTAACACCTGAGAAACAGCACAGCAGGCCCCTCCCCCAGAAGACCAGCTAGACGGACCAGTTCCAGGGGAAGTCAAGGGACTTAAAGTCTACAGATTCAGAAGATACTCCCCCGTTTTTTTCTTGTTTTTTTTTCTTTTCTTTTTGATTTCTGATTGCTTCCCCCACCCCCCTTTTTTTTCACCTTTCTTTCTTTTTCTTCTCTTTTTTTCCTTTTTCTTTTCTTATTCTTTTTTCTCTTTCTTTTTCCTTTTCTTCTCTCTCTATCTCTCCTTTTCCCAATACAACTTGTTTTTGGCCACTCTGCACTGAGCAAAATGACTAGAAGGAAAACCTCACCTCAAAAGAAAGAATCATAAACAGTCCTCTCTCCCACAGAGTTACAAAATCTGGATTACAATTCAATGTCAGAAAGCCAATTCAGGAGCACTATTATACAGCTACTGGTGGCTCTAGAAAAAAGCATTAAGGACTCACGAGACTTCATGACTACAGAATTTAGATCCAATCAGGCAGAAATTAAAAATCAATTGAATGAGATGCAATCCAAACTAGAAGACCTAACGACGAGGGTTAACGAGGTGGAAGAACAAGTGAGTTAAGGACCATCCTGCGAAAAGATAAAAGGGTCAACCAGGAAATTAAGGAAGAATTAAAAAGATTCATGGAAACTAATGAGAATGAAGATACAACTGTTCAAAATCTTTGGGATGCAGCAAAAGCAGTCCTCAGGGGGAAATACATCGCAATACAAGCATCCATTCAAAAACTGGAAAGAACTCAAATACAAAAGCTAACCTTACAGCTAAAGAAGCTAGAGAAGAAGCAGCAAATTGACCCGACGCCCAGCAGAAGAAGAGAGTTAATTAAAATTCGAGCAGAACTTAACGAAATTGAGACCATAAGAACTGTGGAACAGATCAACAGAACCAGGAGTTGGTTCTTTGAAAGAATTAATAAGATAGATAAACCATTAGCCAACCTTATTAAAAAGAAGAGAGAGAAGACTCAAATTAATAAAATCATGAATGAGAAAGGAGAGATCACTACCAACACCAAGGAAATACAAACGATTTTAAAAACATATTATGAACAGCTCTACGCCAATAAATTAGGCAATCTAGAAGAAATGGACGCATTCCTGGAAAGCCACAAACTACCAAAACTGGAGCAGGAAGAAATAGAAAACCTGAACAGGCCAATAACCACGGAGGAAATTGAAGAAGTCGTCAAAAACCTCCCAAGACACAAGAGTCCAGGGCCAGATGGCTTCCCAGGGGAATTCTATCAAACGTTTAAAGAAGAAATCATACCTATTCTACTAAAGCTGTTTGGAAAGATAGAAAGAGATGGAGTACTTCCAAATTCGTTCTATGAGGCCAGCATCACCTTAATTCCAAAACCAGACAAAGACCCCACCAAAAAGCAGAATTACAGAGCAATATCCCTGATGAACATGGATGCAAAAATTCTCAACAAGATACTAGGCAATAGGATCCAACAACACATTAAGAAAATTATTCACCATGACCAAGTAGGATTTATCCCCGGGACACAAGGCTGGTTCAACACTCGTAAAGCAATCAATGTGATTCATCATATCAGCAAGAGAAAAACCAAGAACCATATGATCCTCTCATTAGATGCAGAGGAAGCATTTGACAAGATACAGCATCCATTCCTGATCACAACTCTTCAGAGTGTAGGGATAGAGGGAACTTTCCTCGACATCTTAAAAGCCATCTACGAAAAGCCCACAGCAAATATCATTCTCAATGGGGAAGCACTGGGAGCGTTTCCCCTTAGATCAGGAACAAGACAGGGATATCCACTCTCACTACTGCTATTCATCATAGTATTGGATGTCCTAGCCTCAGCAATCAGACAACAAAAAGACATTAAAGGCATTCAAATTGGCAAAGAAGAAGTCAAACTCTCCCTCTTCGCCGATGACATGATACTCTACATAGAATACCCAAAAGCCTCCACCCCAAGATTGCTAGAACTCATACAGCAATTTGGTAGCGTGGCAGGATACAAAATCAATGCCCAGAAATCAATGGCATTCCTATACACTAACAATGAGACTGAAGAAAGAGAAATTAAGGAGTCAATCCCATTTACAATTGCACCCAAAAGGATAAGATACCTAGGAATAAACCTAACCAAAGAGGTAAAGGATCTATACCCTAAAACTATAGAACACTTATGAAAGAAATTGAGGAAGACACAAAGAGATGGAAAAATATTCCATGCTCATGGATTGGCAGAATTAATATTGTGAAAATGTCAATGTTACCCAGGGCAATTTACACGTTCAATTCAATCCCTATTAAAATACCATGGACTTTCTTCAGAGACTTAGAACAAATTATTTTAAGATTTGTGTGTAATCAGAAAAGACCCCGAATAGCCAGGGGAATTTTAAAAAAGAAAACCATATCTGGGGGCATCACAATGCCAGATTTCAGGTTGTACTACAAAGCTGTGGTCATCAAGAATGTGGTACTTGCACAAAAACAGACACATAGATCAATGGAACAGAATAGAGAACCCAGAAGTGGACCCTGAACTTTATGGTCAACTAATATTCGATAAAGGAGGAAAGACGATCCACTAGAAGAAAGACAGTCTCTGCAATAAATGGTGCTGGGAAAATTGGACATCCACATGCAGAAGAATGAAACTAGACCACTCTCTTGCACCATACAGAAATATAAACTCAAAATGGATGAAAGATCTAAATGTGAGACAAGATTCCATCAAAATCCTAGAGGAGAACACAGGCAACACCCTTTTTGAACTTGGCCACAGTAACTTCTTGCAAGATACATCCACGAAAGCAAAAGAAACAAAAGCAAAAATGAACTATTGGGACTTTATCAAGATAAGAAGCTTTTGCACAGCAAAGGATACAGTCAACAGAACTAAAAGACAACCTACAGAATGGGAAAGATATTTGCAAATAACATATCAGATAAAGGGCTAGTTTCCAAGATCTATAAAGAACTTATTAAACTCAACACCAAAGAAACAAACAGTCCAATCATGAAATGGGCAAAGGACATGAAGAGAAATCTCACAGAGGAAGACATAGACATGGCACACAAGCACATGAGAAAATGCTCTGCATCACTTGCCATCAGGGAAATACAAATCAAAACCACAATGAGATACCACCTCACACCAGTGAGAATGGGGAAAATGAACAAGGCAGGAAACCACAAATGTTGGAGAGGATGTGGAGAAAGGGGAACCCTCCTGCCCTTTTAGTGGGATTGTGAAATGGTGCAGCCACTCTGGAAAACTGTGTGGAGGTTCCTCAAAGAATTAAAAATAGACCTGCCCTTTGACCCAGCAATTGTACTGTTAGGGATTTACCCCAAAGATGCAGATGCAATGAAACGCTGTGACACCTGCACCCCGATGTTTCTAGCAGCCATGTCCACAATAGCCAAACTGTGGAAGGAGCCTCGGTGTCCATCGAAAGATGAATGGATAAGAAGATGTGGTTTATGTATACAATGGAATATTACTCAGCCATTAGAAACGACAAATACCCACCATTTGCTTCAATGTGGATGGAACTGGAGGGTATTATGCTGAGTGAAGTAAGTCAATCGGAGAAAGACAAACATTGTATGTTCTCATTCATTTGGGGAATATGAATATTAGTGAAAGGGAATATAAAGGAAGGGAGAAGAAATGTGTGGGAAATATCAGAAAGGGACATAGAACATAAAGACTCCTAACTCTGGGAAACGAACTAGGGGTGGTGGTAGGGGTGTTGGAAGGGGAGGAGGGGTGGGGGTGAATGGGTGACGGGTACTGAGGGGGTACTTTACGGGATGATCACTGGGTATTATTCTGTATGTTGGTAAATTGAACACCAATAAAAATTAATTTATTAAAAAAAATAAAAGTCTTGATCAAGAAAAAAAAAAGAATGTGTATTCGGTTGCATCTGGATGTAAAATTCTGTAAATATCTGTGAAATCCATCTGGTCCAGTGTATCATTTAAAGCTCTTGTTTCTTTGGAGATATTGTGCTTAATGATCTGTCAATTACAGAAAGCACCGTATTCAAGTCTCCCAGTATAAGTGTATTATTATCTAAGTATGTCTTAAATTTGTTTTTTAATTAATTGATATACTTGGCAGCTCCCACATTAGAGGCATAAATATTCATGATTCTTAGTTCCTCTTGTTGGATAGATCCTTTAAGTATGATATAGTCTCCCTCTCCGTCTCTTACTACAGTATTTGGGATAAACTTTAGTTTATCTGATATAAGGATGGCTACCCCTGCTTTCTTTTGAGGACCTTTTGAATGGTAAATGGTTCTCCATTTTTTCATTTTCAGGCGGTAGGTGACCTTACATCTAAAATGAGTCTCTTGTAGACAGCAAAGAGATGGGTCCTGCTTTTGTTTCCAGTCTGAAACCCTGTGCCTTTTGATGGGATCATTAAGCCCATTCACGTTCAGAATTACTATTGAAAGATATGAATTTAGTGTCATAATAATACCAATTTAGTCCCTGTTTTTGTGGATTGTTTCCTTGGATTTTGTGTTTCTTTTACAGAGTCCCCCTTAATATTTCTTGCCGAGCTGGTTTGATGGTCACATATTCCTTCAGTTTCTGCCTATCTTGGAAGCTCTTTCTATTTCTATTTCTATCTCTCCTTCTTCTGAATGAGAGCCTTGCTGGATAGAGTATTCTTGGCTGCATATTCTTCTTATATAGGACCCTGAGTATATCCTGCCAACTCTTTCTGGCCTTCCGGGTCTCTGTGGAGAGGTGTGCTGTTACCCTAATACTTCTCCACATAAAATTCAGGGATTTCTTGTCTCTTGCTACTTTAAGGATCTTCTCTTTATCTTTGGAATTTACAAGTTTCACTATTAAATGTCGGGGTGTTGAACGGTTTTTTATTGATTTTAGGGGGGATCTCTCTCTCCTGGATCTGAATGCCTGTTTGTCTCCCCATGTTAGGGAAGTTCTCAGCTGTGATTTGTTCAAATACACTTTCTGGTCCTCTGTCCCTTTTGGCACCCTCGGGAACCCCAATTAACCGTAGATTTTTCCTTTTGAGGCTGAGGCTGTCATTTATTTCCCTTAACCTTTCCTCATGATCTTTTAATTGTTTTTCTCTTTTTTCCTCAGCTTCCTTCCTTGCCATCAACTTGTCTTCTATGTCACTCACTCGTTCTTCTACCTCATTAACCCTCGTCATTAGGACTTCTAGTTTGGATTGCATCTCATTTAATTGACTTTTAATTTCAGCCTGATTAGATCTAAATTCTGCAGTCATGAAGTCTCTTGATTCCTTTATGATTTTATCCAGAGCCACCAATATCTTTATAATTGTGCTTCTGAATTGGCTTTCTGACTTTGAATTGTAATCTAAATTCTGTATCACTTTAGGAGAGAGTACTGTTTCTGATTCTTTCTTTTGTGGTGAGTTCTTCCTTCTAGTCATTTTGATTAGTGCAGAGTGGCTATAAACAGGTTGTACTGACTGTGGAAGGGGCCTCGGTGTCCATCAAAAGATGAATGGATAAAGAAGATGTGGTTTATGTATACAATGGAATATTACTCAGCCATTAGAAATGACAAATACCCACCATTTGCTTCAATGTGGATGGAACTGGAGGGTTTATGCTGAGTGAAATAAGTTAATCAGAGGACAAACATTATATGGTCTCATTCATTTGGGGAATATAAATAATAGTGAAAGGGAATAGAAGGGAAGGGAGAAGAAATGTGTGGGAAATGTCAGAAAGGGAGACAGAACATGAAGACTCGTAACTCTGGGAAACGAACTAGGGGTGGTGGAAGGGAAGGGGGGCAGGTGGTGAGGGTGAATGGGTGATGGGCACTGAGGGGGGCACTTGATGGGATGAGCACTGGGTGTTGTTTTGTATGTTGGCAAATTGAACACCAATAAAAAATAAATTTATTATTTAAAAGAAACAGGTTGTACAGGAAAATGGAAAAATGGGGGGAAAAGGGGAAAACAAACTAACAAAAACCAAAAACACATGGAGGGGTATCCTCTGATTCTATTTAGTTTAAGTCTCTGACTTCCCCTGGAGCTTCCCAGTGCTGCTTGGTTAAGAACTTGCTCTTCCCTTGTCCTTCCAGCTGGTCTTCTTGGGGAGGGACTTGCTGTGCTAATTCTCAGGTGTGTGCACCTGGGGGAGCTAGCCCACCCTTGCCAGTTGCACAGTTCAGTGGGAGCTGTTTCTCCTGTAAGGCCCCTGCTCACTGGCAGCCCTGCTCAGTCCAGGCACAAGGTTACATCAGGAGGAAGAAAAACAGTGGTGGCGGCCAGCTCTCCAGCCCTGCAGTCAGCTCCAGCAGTAAATACCACTGTCTCCCAGTCCGCAGGAGCTTGGATACTCCAGGGCTCGGGGGTGTTGATTTGCGCAGCTCATGGCCGCCCAGTGGCAGCAGCGTCCTCGTTGTCCTGTGTCCTCCTGGCCTCTGCCTGTCCCAGGGTGAGTGCAGGATCATGGACTGTGTCCGGTCAGCACCCTGGGATCCGGTGCCTGTCCTTTTGGAGGTGATAGAGGTGTTAACCAACCATATTATGGTAATCATTTTGCAATATATAAGTGTATCAAATTGCCACACTGTACACCTTTAAACCACACAATATTAGGTGTTAATTGTAGCTCAATAAATCTAGAAAAATAAAAGAAGAATAATAGGAGATATCTAAATGCCCATAGCATATATAGTCTCTGGCACATAGTAGGAGTCAAAGTATTTTTTTCTCCCTTCCATTCTTCTCCTTTCTCCTTTCTCTTTTTCTCTCCTCTTTACCTTTCTACCCTCCTTCCTTCATACCTACTAAAGCACCTAGTGCAGTGTGGAAGTTCCAAGAAATGTTAAATAAGTAGCTGTGGTCTTAAATTCAGTGTATTTTATGAGGTGAGAACTGACCAGAATGCTTTATTCTCTCAAAAACTGGTGGTCCCTGTTTGTGAAATGCCTGCTGTTTATTCTATCCAACATGACTCCTTTCTTCCCTTGTTGACTCAGGGGAGAGAACCAAACAGCAACCAAATTAGAGCCATGTGTTGGGCCAAATTGGACCCTAGTAATGTCTCTGGCATCCTACTTAGGTTTCCTGTACATATCCTTCTGTGAAGGCTGTACTGTAAATTACCCAAAGGTAGGCACTCTGTTATGTTTAGTGCTAAACACCCAGTAATTGACACAGTCCCCTATACATAGTAATTGCTCAGTAAATCTTTAAAATGACCAATTAAAGGAGTTCTGCACTATCAGAAACTTAGCTGGCTTCTTAGTAGAAATTGACATGCTGATCCTAACATTTATATGGAAGTGAGAGGAACCCAAAATAGCCAAAAACAATCCTGAAAAAGAAGAACAAGTAAGATTCCCACATCCCTCTTTTCAAAATTTATAAAAACTACAGTACTCAAGATGATATGTTACTAGGTTAAGGATAGATATATAGATCAGGAGGGGGCAAGATGGTGGAAGAGTAGGGTCCCCAAGTCACCTGTCCCCACCAAATTACCTAGATAACTTTCAAATCATCCTGAAAACCTACTAATTCAGCTTGAGATTTAAAGACAGAACAGCTGGAATGCTACAGTGAGAAGAGTTTGCTCATCTATCCAGGTAGGAAGAGGGGGGAAAAAAAGAAAGAAACAAAAGGCATCCAAGGGGGAGGGCCCCGCAAGGAGCTAGGCTAAGGCTGGGGCGAGTGCCCCCAGGACAGGAAAGCCCCGTCCTTGGAGAAGCAGGAGCTTCACCAATCTTCCCAGACCGAAAGGCATTCACAAGGAGTTGGAGCGGGATCCCAAGAGGGGTGGGGATGCCCTCAGGCTCCCTGGGACACTAACAGAGGACCTGCGCCCTGGGGGAGAGTGCACCACACCCTGCAGCCAAGCTCCCTAAAGGGCTGCAGCGGGCACACGGCTGGACTCAGGAGCAGCTAGGAGGCGGCTGGGGCAGAGGCTCCATGCAGAGGGAGCTGCGCCGCCGGGAGTGGGATTCCAGCAGCACAGGCCTGGGAGCCCAGGGTGCCGGGGACACAGCCCAAGATCCCGTGCTCCCCCAGGGACAGGCAGAAGCCAGGAGGGCACAAGACAGCAAGGACACTCCTGCCTCCAGGCGCCCTGAGATGAGCAGATCAGCGGCCCCCGCCCCCAGAGCATCCAGGCCCCTGCAGATGGAGACCTCCCTAATTAATGCAGGAACTGACTCCTGGGCTCCAGAGCTGGACGCTGACACTGTTGCTGTTCCTCCTGGAGCCTCACAGGATAAACAACCCCAACTGAACCTCACAGTGGCCTCACAGGATAAACAGGTTAAACAACTTTCACTGAGCCCTGCACAAGGCAGGGGGCTGAGCAGCTCCCCCAAATGCTAACACCGGAGAATCATCACAGCAGGCCCCTCCCCCAGAAGACCAGCTAGACGGACAGGGGAAAAACAAATTATTGACCAAGCAGCACTGGAGAGTTCCAGGGGAAGTCGAGGGATTTACGGTATACAGAATCAGAGAATACTCCCCCTTGTTTTTGTTTTCTGTTTGCTTCCCCCCCTTCTTTTCCTTTTCTTCTTTTTTTTCTTTTTCTTTTTCTTTTTCTTTTCCTCCTCTTCTTTTTCTCCTTTTCCCAATACAACATGTTTTTGGCCACTCACACTGAGTAAAATGACTAGAAGGAAAAACTCACCTCAAAAGAAAGAATCAGAAACAGTCCTCTCTTCCACAGAGTTACAAAATGTGGATTACAATTCAATATCAGAAAGCCAATTCAGAAGCACTATTATACAGCTACTGGTGGCTCTAGAAAAAAGCATAAAGGACTCAAGAGACTTCATGACTGCAGAATTTAGATCTAATCAGGTCAAAATTAAAAATCAATCAAATGAGATGCAATCCAAACCAGAGGTCCTAACGACGAGGGTTAACGAGGTAGAAAAACGAGTGAGTGACGTAGAAGACAAGTTGATGGCAAAGAGGGAAACTGAGGAAAAAAGAGAAAAAGATCATGAGGATAGATTAAGGGAAATAAAAAAAAGATTAAGGGAAATAAATGACAGCCTCAGAAAGTATAATCTATGTTTAATGGGGGTTCCCGAGGGCACCGAAAGGGACAGAGGACCAGAATATGTATTTGAACAAAGCATAGCTGAAAAATTTCCTAATCTGGGAAGGGAAACAGGCATTCAGATCCAGGAAATAGAGAGATTGCCCCCTAAAATCAATAAAAACTGCTCAACACCTCGACATTTAATAGTGAAGCTTGCAAATTCCAAGGAAAAAGAGAGGATCCTTAGAGCAGCAAGAGACAAGAAAGCTCTAACTTTTATGGGGAGAAATAGGAGATTAACAGCAGACCTCTCCACAGAGACTTGGCAGGCCAGAAAGGGCTGGCAGGATATATTCAGGGTCCTAAATGAGAAGAACATGCAGCCAAGAATATTTTATCCAGCAAGGCTGTCATTCAGAATAGAAGGAGAGATAAAGAGCTTCCAAGATAGGCAGGAACTGAAAGAATATGTGAACTCCAAACCAGCTCTGCAAGAAATTTTAAGGGGGACTCTTAAAATTCCTCTTTAAGAGGAAGGCCAATGGAACAATCCACAAAACAGGGACTGAATAGGTATCATGATGACACTAAACTCCTATTGTTCAATAGTAACTCTGAACGTCAACAGGCTTAATGACCTCATCAAAAGGTGCCGGGTTTCAGACTGGATAAAAAAGCAGGACCCATCTATTTGCTGTCTCCAAGAGACTCATTTTACACAGAAGGACACCTGCAGCCTGAAAATAAAAGTTTGCTGAACCATGTACCATTCAAATGGTCCTCAAAAGAAAGCAGGGGTAGCCATCCTTATATCAGATAAACTAAAGTTTATCCTGAAGATTGTAGTGAGAGATGAAGAGGGACACTATATCATACTTAAAGGATGTATCCAAGAAGAGGACTTAACAATCATCAATATATATCCCAGGATGGGTGAGCTGCCAAATATATCAATCAAGTAATAACCAAAGTTAAGACATACTTAGATAATAATACACTTATACTTGGTGATTTCAATCTAGCGCTTTCTACGCTCAATAGGTCTTCTAAGCACAACATCTCCAAAGAAACAAGAACTTTAAATGATACACTGGACCAGATGGATTTCACAAATATCTACAGAACTTTACATCCAAACGTAATGGAATATACATTCTTCTAAGTGCCCATGGAACTTTCTCCAGAATAGACCACATACTGGGTCACAAATCAGGTCTTAACTGATACCAAAAGATTGGGATCGTCCCCTGCATATTCTCAGACCATAATTCCTTGAAATTAGAACTAAATCACAACAAGAAGTTTGGAAGGATTTCAAACACGTGGAGGTTAAGGACCATCCTGCTTAAAGATGTAAGGGTCAACCAGGAAATTAAGGAAGAATTAAAAAGTTTCATGGAAACTAATGAGAATGAAGACACAACCATTCAAAATCTTTGGGATACAGCAAAAGCAGTCCTGAGGGGGAAATACATCGGAATACAAGCATCCATTCAAAAACTGGAAAGAACTCAAAGACGAAAGCTAAACTTACACATAAAGGAGCTAGAGAAAAAACAGCAGATAGATCCTATACCCAGCAGAAGAATAGAGTTAATAAAGATTTGAGCAGAACTCAATGAAATCGAGACCAGAAGAACTGTGGTACACATCAACAAAACCAGGACTTGGTTCGTTGAAAGAATTAATAAGGGATCCATGGGTGGCACAGTGGTTTGGCGCCTGCCTTTGGCCCAGGGCGCGATCCTGGAGACCCGGGATCGAATCCCACGTCGGGTTCCCGGTGCATGGAGCCTGCTTCTCCCTCTGCCTGTGTCTCTGCCTCTCTCTCTCTCTCTGTGTGACTAACATAAATTTAAAAAAATAAATAAATAAAAATAAAACAAAAAAACACTCTATAAAAAAAAGAATTAATAAGATAGATAAACCATTAGCCAGCCTTATTAAAAAGAAGAGAGAGACTCAAACTAATAAAATCATGGATGAGAAAGGAGAGTTCACTACTAACACCAGGAAATACAAATGATTTTAAAAACATAGTATGAGCAGCTATATGCCAATAAATTCGGCAACCTAGAAGAAATGGACACATTTCTGGAAAACCGCCAACTAACGAAACTGGAACTAGAAGAAATAGAAAACCTGAACAGGCCAATAACCAGGAGGAAATTGAAACAGTCATCAAAAACCTCCCAAGACACAAAAGTCCAGGGCAAGATGGCTTCCCTGGGGAATTCTACCAAACGTTTAAAGAAGAAACAACCCCCATTCTAGTAAAGCTGTTCGGAAAGATAGAAAGAGATGGAGTACTTCCAAACTCATTCTATGAGGCCAGCATCACCTTAATTCCAAAACCAGACAAAGACCCCACCAAAAAGGAAAATTATAGACCAATATCCCTAATGAACACAAATGCAAATATTTTCAACAAGATACTAGCCAGTAGGTTCCAACAATACATTAAGAAGATTATTCACCATGACCAAGTGGGATTTATCCCCGGGATGCTAGGCTGGTTCAAGACTCGTAAAGCAATCAATGTGATTCATCATATCAGGAAGAGAAAAAACAAGAACCATAGCATCCTCTCAATAGTTGCAGAGAAAGAATTTGACAAAATACAGCATCCATTCCTGATCACAACTCTTCAGAGGGTAGGGATAGAGGCAACATTCCTTGACATCTTAAAAGCCATCTACGAAAAGCCCACAGCAAATATCATTCTCAATGGGGAAGCACTGGGAGTGTTTCTCCTAAGATCAGGATCAAGACAGGGATGTCCACTCTCACTACTGCTATTCAACATAGTACTGGAAGTCCTAGCCTCAGCAATCAGACAACAAAAAGACATTAAAGGCATTCAAATTGGCAAAGAAGTCAAACTCTCCCTCTTCGCCGATGACATGATACTATACATAAAAACCCAAAAGACTCCACCCCAAGATTGCTAGAACTCATATAGCAATTTGGCAGTGTGGCAGGATACAAAATCAATGCCCAGAAGTTAGTGGCATTTCTATACACTAACAAGGAGACTGAAGAAAGATAAATTAAGGAGTCAATCCCATTTACAATTGCACCCAAAAGCATAAGATACCTAGGAATAAACCTAACCAAAGAGGTAAAGGATCTATACCCTAAAAACTATAGAACACTTCTGAAAGAAATTGAGGAAGACACAAAGAGATGGAAAAATATTCCATGCTCATGGATGGGAAGAATTAATATAGTGAGAATGTCAATGTTACCCAGGGCAATTTACATGTTTAATGCAATCCCTATCAAAATACCATGGACTTTCTTCAGAGAGTTGGAACAAATTATTTTAAGATTTGTGTGAAATCAGAAAAGACCCCGAATAGCCAGGGGAATATTAAAAAAGAAAACCATATCTGGGGGCATCACAATGCCAGATTTCAGGTTGTACTACAAAGTTGTGGTCATCAAGACAGTGTGGTACTGGCACAAAAACAGACATATAGATCAATGGAACAGAATAGAGAATCCAGAAGTGGACCCTCAACTCTATGGCCAACTAATATTTGGCAAAGGATGAAAGACTATCCTCTGGAAAAAAAGACAGTCTCTTCAATAAATGATGCTGGGAAAATTGGACATCCACATGCAGAAGAATGAAACTAGATCACTCTCTTGCACCATATACAGAGATAAACTCAAAATGGATGAAAGATCTAAATGTGAGACAAGATTCCATCAAAATCCTAGAGGAGAACTCAGGCAACACCCTTTTTGAACTCGGCCACAGTAATTTCTTGCAAGATACATCCATGAAGGCAAAAGAAACAAAAGCAAAAATGAACTATTGGGACTTCATCAAGATAAGAAGCTTTTGCACAGCAAAAGATACAGTCAACAAAACTAAAAGACAACCTACAGAATGGGAGAAGATATTTGCAAATGACGTATGAGTTAAAGGGCTAGTATCCAAGATCTATAAAGAACTTATTAAATTCAACAGCAAAGAAACGAACAATCCAATCATGAAATGGGTAAAAGACATGAAAAGAAATCTCACAGAGGAAGACATAGACATGGCCAACATGCACATGAGAAAATGCTCCGCATCACTTGCCATCAGGGAAATACAAATCAAAACCACAATGAGATACCACCTCACACCAGTGAGAATTGGGAAAATGAACAAGGCAGGAAACCACAAATGTTGGAGAGGATGTGGAGAAAGGGGAACCCTCCTGCCCTTTTAGTGGGATTGTGAACTGGTGCAGCCACTCTGGAAAACTGTGTGGAGGTTCCTCAAAGAGTTAAAAATAGAGCTGCCCTACGACCCAGCAATTGCACTGCTGGGGATTTTCCCCAAAGATACAGATGCAATGAAACGCCGGGACACCTGTACCCCGATGTTTCTAGCAGCAATGTCCACAATAGCCAAACTGTGGAAGGAGACTTAGTGTCCATCCAAAGATGACTGGATAAAGAAGCTTTGGTATATGTATACGATGGAATATTAGTCAGCCATTAGAAATGACAAATACCCATCATTTGCTTCGACGTGGATGGAATTGGAGGGTATTATGCTGAGTGAAATAAGTCAATCGGAGAAGGACAAACATCTTATGGTCTCATTCATTTGGGGAATATAAAAAATAGTGAAAAGGAATAAAGGGCAAAGGAGAAAAAATGAGTGGTAAATATCAGAGAGGGAGACAAATCATTAGAGACTCCTAACTCTGGGAAACGAACTCGGCGTGGTGGAAGGGGATGTGGGCGGGGGGTGAGGGTGACTGGGTGACTGGCACTGAGGGGGGCACTTGACGGGAATACAACTGGGTGTTATTCTATATGTTGGCAAATTGAACACCAATAAAGAATAAATTTTTAAAAAGATATATAGATCAACAGTATAAAATATAGAATCTAAAGCTAAACCCATATATTTGGTGAATTTATTTTCAACAAGGGTTTTGAAAGCATTCAATGGTGAGAAAGTATATTATCTCCAGCATATGATGGTGAGACATATGGTATCCATATACAAAGGAAAATTTAGACTCTTACATCTACCATATAGAAAAATTAACTCAAAATGCATCTAAGACCTAAATATGAGTGGTAAAATAACAAAATTCTTAGAAAATACCATAGGGATAAATATTCATGACCTTGAACTTGACAATAGATTATTTGATATGACACTGAAAATGAATGACAAAAGAAAAAAATAGATAAATTGGACTTCAAATTTTTAAACTTTTGTGAATCAAAGGATACTATCAAGAAAGTGAAAACACAACAAACAATGCGAAAAGATGTTTGTAAATCATATATCTGATAAAGGACTTTTATCTAGAACATATAAGATATTTTTACAATTCAGTAATAAAAGACAAGTAGATTGGAACCTTTGGATTGCACAGTTGACTAAGCATCCAACTCTTGGTTTCAGCTCAGGTTGTGACCTCAGGGTCATGAGATCATGCCCTGTGCTGGACACTGCTTTCAGCGTAAAGTCAGCTTAAGACTCTCTCTCTGCCCCTCCCCATGCTCTTTCTTTTTATAAAATATATAATTCTTTTAAAATAGATGAGTAGGTCAAAATGGGCCAATGATCAGAAAAAAATTTCCAAAGAAAAGAACAAATGGCCAGTAAGTGCATGAAAAGATCCTAAACATTATTAGTTATAAATGGTGTGCTAATTAAAACCAAAATGAGATACAATTTCCTATCTACTAGAATAGCTATAATCAAAAAGACAGATAGTAACAAGTGTTGGTGAGGTTGTAAAGAAATTGGAACCTTCATACATAATTGGTGGGAATGTAACTTGGTATAGCCACTTTGGAAAACATTCTGAAAGTTCTTCAAAGAGTTAAACATAGAGCTACCACTTGACCCAGCAATTCCACTTCCTTTCAAGAAAGCTGAAAATATGTCTATGTAAAAACTTGTACACAAATATTAATATCAGCATTATTCATAATAGCTGTAGGGTGGAAACAATATGAATGTCCATCAACTGATATATGGATGGGCGTGCCTGGGTGGCTCAGTTGGTTAAGCATATGACTCTTGAGCTCAGCTCAGGTCTTGATCTCAGGGTTGTGAGTTCAAGCCTCACACTGGGTTCCACACCAGGCGTGGAACCTACTTAAATAAAAATATTTGGGATGCCTGGATGGCTCAGTCAGTTAAGCATCCAGCTCTTGATTTCAGCTCAGGTCATGATCTCAAGGTTGTGAGACTGAGCACTGCATGATGCTCAGCAGTGGGCATGGAGCCTGCTTATGATTCTCTCTCTCTCTCTCTCTCTTTCCCCACACCCTTTCTTTCCCTTTCTCTCAAAGAAAATCCCCTGATACATGGATAAACAAAATGTGGTATGTTTATATAATGGAATATTATTTGGCTATACAAATGACTGAAGTACACACTACAATATGTATGAACCTTGAAAACATTATGGTGATTGAAAGAAGCCAGATATGAGAGGCCACATATTTTATGATTACATTTATATGAAATATTCAGAATAAGTAAATCTATAAAGACAGAAAGTAGATTTGTATTTTCCTAGGGCTAGGGTAGAGATAGAAGCTTACAGGGGGTGGGCAGATGATAACCGAAGCATAAAGGGATAAAGGGTTTCTTTTTTTTTTTTTTTACCTTGCATCATTTTATTTAATTTTCAGAAATTCCAGATTAGAAGGTATTATTGTTATTCACATCCTATACTTAAAGAATTAAAACACTGAGGATTAAGTAACCTGCCCAAGGTTACATAGATAGTATGAGTCAGGACTGAGATTGGTTCAGGACAGAGTTTCTTTTTTGGTTGATGGAAATGTTCCAAAATGGATCATGGTATTGGTTGTACAATTCCACCAATATGCTAATAGCCATTGCATTATACATTTTAAATGAATATGTTATGTAAATTATATCTCAATAAGTCTGTTAGCAAATAAACAAAATCTAGGCTTACCTATTAAATGATGCTATATTTATTCTCCCAATGAAAAAATCAGAAGCTCTGGGGTACAGCCCCAGCTTCAGTAATTTTTAAAAGCTCCCCAGGTAATTCAAATATGCAAGCATGAGTGAGAAACTCTTCACCAAAGGAATGAATGACTATATTTTATGTAAATTCTGATTAAGTGAATCAATGGATGGATGGGTGATGGAAGTCAGCCTTGCTTCGGTTGCCTGATTATGAAGCACAGCATAGTGTGTGGAGTATATCAGAGGGTGTCAATTTTATCTGAAGGCCTAACTCTTTCTCAGGCCCCAGAAGGATGTATGTGGTATGACCTTGTCAGCCCTTGCAGGATACACCTCCCTACACCTAGACTTCCAGGGCAGCACTGAAGAGACAGTGCATACATCTGTGGATTTGAGCTCCTTTCAGAGAAAGAACTCTGTCAACACAAAGCACAATATTATTGCATTTTTGTAAAGCTTTATGAATTTCCACATACCATCTGCCTGTTATTTTTACAAGTTCCTGCCTGAAGTAGGTTTGCATTTATGCTGACAGAATTTGAAAGCAAAATTGTAATATTGTTCCTCAGAATTATTATTGTATTGTCTTCCTAGTGGTTTTTTTTATTATGAGTTTTATTTTTCTCCCAGGGAGGCCTCCATGAATGAATCTAATGCATATAAATGAGGGCACTTAGATGCCATCCATAGAGAGCATGAGGTGGTTAGACTGTCAAAGCCAATGAGCTAATGTATTCCTAATCAGCCCAGCTTACAACATAATTTTATAGAGATAATTGAAATATTGGATAAATTGGATAAACTCAAGTATGTTGCATTTTGAACTATTTATATTTTTCATTCATTTTCGTTAAACAGAAGTTAAAAGTATATGCTTGCTACCCCACTCTTGTGTTATCTAGGCTAAAAAAAGCAAACCTGTTGGAACAGGTACATATAGCTTTTCACCCAAGATCTCCAAGTCCATTTCACCTCTATTGCTCAGAAAAAATTCTGTTTGTTGCACACAATTAAAAAAGAAAATCCCAGAACTGTTAGGCCTTGCACAATCACATGTAGAGTCATGAAACCTAGGAGCTTTTCTGATTTTGGGTTTAGAGTGACCCTTTTGGAAGGGACTGAAAGATATTTATAGCCCTAGGCAGAGGCCTTATAATATGACTGCTCTCCTCCAAATGCCAGGCAGATCCTCAGTGCTCTGTATGTCACCTGGCATGATCTGAAATCTTCCTTTCTCCAGGTCACTCCTTGCTTTTTTTTCCTAGGTGGTTTTATTAGCTGACATCCTCTACCCTGCTCTTGGGCCTCTTTGTTCTGTTCATTTCTAATGCCCCTGATCTTAGAGTTCCTGTTCATTCATGTCAGTATATCATCTTGTAATATTTATGGCACAGTTTGCATATAGTCAGTTTAAAGCTATGGACTACAAGGGGTGATGGTCTTACTTATTTTACCAAAATTTTCACTTACACACACGTACATATACTTTTTCATGCTTTATTCTAACCTCTGAACCCTGTAGAGTAGTATACTAAATTCATAGAGTCAACATGGAAAACCTGTAGGTAATCACAATCTTTAAAATGCTGCCCAAAGTTTAGTATTAACTAAAAGATAATGTCCAATATCATGGACAATGCAACCACCAAAATGATAAAGGAAGAACATTAAGGACAGTGGTGGAATATATAGTGTGACACATAGATTTCAGTAAATGTTTACTAATAGATTTATTCATTTCACACAAAGCTCTGACTTAGTAATTCCACACAAAACAAAAAAGAGACAAAAGCAATAGGCATCCTCTCAATAGCATATTTTATTTGGGGATTCAGAGAAAAAATGTGGATAAGAATTACCCCAAAGGATAATTGAGCACTTTTCCTAATCAGCAAAAAGGTTTATTTGGGGCAGTGGTTCTGACATTTGAGCATGTGTCAGAATCACTGAGATTTCCAAGTCCCACCTTCAGGGTTTCTGATTCACCAGGTCTAGGGTAGTGCCTAGTAACTTGCATCTCTAACAACTTCGCAGGTGATGCTGATGCTGCTGGTCATAAGGTAACTGGGACTAAGAGTTTTACAGGACTTGGGACTTTTAGTACTTAAAACTGAGGCAAACCAGAGTATATTGGCACAAATCCCAGGCAAACCAGGGTGGTTAGTCATCCTGCTGGTCCCAGACCAGACTTTGAAAACCATTAGTCTTGGAGTTTGTATGGTAATCAGCAAGGTGCCCCACATATTCAGACAATATCAGTATCCCATACTGTTTCAGCTCCAGATAGCCAAACTCAGTGATCAAACCAATTCCTAGAACAAAGAGGTACTTGGAAATTCAGTGTAAGTTGTCTGGTGTGTTCTCCTGACTCAATTTCTAGCCCTCGGCCTTCCCTTCTCCTTCCCTTACCCAAGTCTCTGGACTAGAAGGGACTTCCACTTGAGTTCTTCCCTTTCTCCAGGGGGAATCTGCTTTGAAGCAAGGAATATAGAATCACTGTGGAAGGCATTGTGTGGAATGTGCCAGCTCTTGGGTCAAACAGCTCTGTATTTGAATCTACCACTTTTTAGTCATGTTGCATTGCTAAAGTCACTCAACCTTCCTGAGCTTCAGTTTCATGTAGAAAATGAGGGGCATAATGCCTTCCTTACAGGCATTTTTATGAAACCCACTGTGAGAATGAAAGTAAATGTATGAACTGAGTCATTATGGTACCTGGCACATAGTAGGAACAAAATAACTATAATCATAAAAATATGAAGGTCTGAAGCCCATTATTGGATAGTTGAAGATCATAGCCAAAATACTGAAATGGAAAGTTTGCCCCTCCACAAGAGTTGTAGTCACTGAAATGAGGTACTTTGACCTTGTGTGGCTTGAAGTAAAAGCACAGAAGAGATGTCAAATAAGTCAGTTATATTACAGAAAGAAAATTCAAAGAGAAATAACTCCTCTGCATACCTGGAGAGTAAGAAGTGTTAATGAATTCAGAATCATTTTAAATATTTTCAATTAACAGATTTTCTTCCTATACCCACATAGCCAACATCAGCCATATTTTTAAGCAGGAGGTTCTTTCTTCATCCTCACAGGCATCTAACATGTTCAGGCTACCCTCTAACTTTTACTGGGGCAACATTCATTTTTTCTCTGCACACCATTTAGGCAGCCCTGCATGTCACTTACCTGATTTTTACACACTGCATGTCTTTTTTTCCAACTCTTTGCTCTTACATATAATGGGAAAAAAACCCTAATAACCTCAGTATTTATGTTGAGGAGTGGGTAGATTCATCAGAATTAGGTTGAGGACATGTTTTTACTTATAATTTTCTTTACCAACAGAATTTGCTTACAGCATGATGCTGTGCTACTCCTTTTTTTCTATGTGTTTGAATTCATACATTGAAACTGAGGAGGTTTGGACTGGAAGATTGTGTTTCCACAGCTCAGAAATTTACTCTCATAAAAATATGTTGGAGTCTGTGCATGGGCAATCTGAACTACTCTGCCTTTTTAAGGGATTTATATCTGCCTCATTTGTACACAAGATGCATGTGTTGTCACAAAAGGATTAATCATAGCTAAAATTTCTATAGTGCTTACTGTGTACCAGGTACTGTTATAACTTTTCTCTCTTAACCTGTCTTTTTCTCTCTCTTTCACTCTCTCTCTCATATCAAATTACTTGGAACCCACTTCCAAAGCTTTCATAAGCATCTTTTTAGGGCAAAGACAGACTGCAACACTAGTGTACATACCTTTCTGCCCAAGAGTTACTGCTTGTGAGTTGTGTGGATGGATCTTTCACACTCAGACTGGGGTGCTATCCATACACAAACAAGAGAGGATGGTACAGTGGGGAGCCAGGAGTAGGAAGAGACAGGAGGTAGTGGGTTGACTTTCCCTGTGCTGCCAAAATTTTATGAACTCTGAAGAGTCCAGGAATTTTGCAAACCTAGACTTCCATGCTGTTATAAAGGTATATTTATCAAGGTAGGAGGATATAACTTATTTAACAGTTTGTTAAACTTATTTGGACATGTGGTATATGGAGCTCCATTTGCACACTTGTCTCAGTTCCCCACACATGATAGAGACAGATTTGTTTAAGGCTGTGTATATATAGGTGTAGCCAGAAGGTCTGAAAAGGCTACCAGTGAGGTGGGGGTGGAGGAAGAAGAGAGGGAGGACATATACCTGGCTTGGGCTAACTTGTCGTTGCTCCTCAAAGATATGTCTGGAAAGTTCCAGTGAAATAAGTGGTTTAGTACGTAGATGCATGGACTAGACTCTCTTGAGTTTTAATCCTGGCTCTAGAACTTGTTAGCTTTATAACCTTGAGTGATTCCCTTAACCCCTGAGTTTTTCATTTTTCTCATCTGTAAAATGAAGATGATACTAATCTATCCTATATGGTACTAAAGTACTTAAAACCATGCTTGGCATGCAGTGTGGACACCATGGCCCTGTATTCCTCTCATCTTTTTCTACCAATGAGGGTGTCTTGGGAAGTGGCTTGCCAGAGGCTGTGGTGGTAGCCACATTCAAATAACATATATTTAAATAATACACCGAGGATCCCTGGGTGGTGCAGCGGTTTGGCGCCTGCCTTTGTCCCAGGGCGCGATCCTGGAGACCCGGGATCGAATCCCATGTCGGGCTCTCGGTGCATGGGGCCTGCTTCTCCCTCTACCTGTGTCTCTGCCTCTCTCTCTCTCTGTGTGTGTGACTATCATAAATAAATAAAAAATTAAAAAAAGCCATGCTTTAAAATAAATAAATAAATAAATAAATAAATAAATAAATAAAACACCACTTAGACCACAGAGTGGTTCCTAAGGTCCAGAGCACATAGGCAGTAGTGACTTCAGCCAGAGCAACCTTCTGGATCAGAGTAGTTTCTCTTAGGCACTTTTGGGACCTGAGATTGCAGTATCTTTGCTCAGAAAGCTGCATCAGTAAGGGATGACTAGGAAGGATTGATGGACACTTGTAAACACCTCTGAGGATTTTTGGAAATAGTTTGTAAAAGGTTAAACTTTCTGTATTCAAACATGCACAGAGCTGTTGTGATTTTAACATAGTTTAACATGACCTCATTTGCATTCTCTGATTGGAAAGACCCAGTCATTTGGATTCCAGAAGGATTTTAATTTTTATTTATTTATTTATGAGAGTCAGAGAGAGAGAGAGAGAGAGAGAGAGAGGCAGAGACACAGGCAGAGGGAGAAGCAGGCTCCATGCACCGGGAGCCCGATGTGGGATTTGATCGCGGGTCTCCAGGATCGCGCCCTGGGCCAAAGGCAGGCGCCAAACTGCTGCGCCACCCAGGGATCCCGGATTCCAGAAGGATTTTAAGCAGTTGAAAGACATGGTTAGATTTAAGGCTTCAGACATCTGCTATTAGTGTAGAAATGGGATAGGAGCTTTGCAGAAGTAGCAGTTAAGAAGGGGTTACAATAGGGATCCCTGGGTGGCGCAGCGGTTTAGCGCCTGCCTTTGGCCCAGGGCGCGATCCTGGAGACCCGCGATCAAATCCCACATCGGGCTCCCGGTGCATGGAGCCTGCTTCTCCCTCTGCCTGTGTCTCTGCCTCTCTCTCTCTCTCTCTCTCTCTCTCTCTCTCTCTCTCTCTCTCTTTCTGTATCATAAATAAAAAAATGTTTAAAAAAATAAAACCATTTAAAAAAAAGAAAAAAAGAAGGGGTTACAATAAATAGTATTCTGGTGCTAAATGAAGGACTAAACTAAGTTGGTGTTCATCACATCACGTGTCATCCTTAATGCCTAGGTGTTATATGCACCTGATGAATTATTGAACACTACATCGGAAAGTAATTATGTACTATATGTTGGCTGATTGAATTCAAATAAAAAAAAGAGTAGAGAGAAAAAAAACTAAGTTGGTGAAATGAAAGAAAGGGTAGAATAAAGGGGAGAAATTTAAAAGAATACTTTAGAAACACTCAATAGGATATCATGTTTATTTAGATACAGAAGATTAAAAAAAAGGAGAGGTCAAAGGTGACTCTCTAGGGAAGGGAGAGTTTTGTAGAGGTCAGCCAAGTCATTCTTTTGATGAAATCAAGTAAAAGAATAATTAAGAAATATCTACCAAGTGGAAAAATTAGGAGGTCATTGGGCCTTTGGTGCTTTGTCTCCAGCGGTTCATCCACTCCTGATTCATAGTCTTCCTTCATATTTATGTATGCTCTGGGGCCTCCTGAAAGTGCTACTATTTGAGTCTGCTTTGTTCTCTGACCTTTCCTGAAACCCAGCTCTCTTCAACTAGATTTTTCAGCCCTGGGTCCCATTCTCTTGGAACTTCCTCAGGTGAAACAAAAATTGCTTTCCAGATTCATACTAATGTTATATGATTTCTTTTCCTTTGGTGCCCTCAGTTCTTGGTCACACTGCTCTGAAGCATGAAGAGGTATACCAGATGAAGAGTGGTTGGGCAGTAAAGCAAGGTTTATTGGGTAATAGTAAACAGTATTGCTTTTATAATAACTAATATAATGATATAATATTCTTACCCCTTGGCCACTTTCCCAAATCCCAATTTTCTTTCCTCTGATTATAGGATTTCCCCAAGGCTAATGTTCCTACCCACAATCTTACAGCCTACTTAGTATTGTATGTACCTTCTGTCACCCAAAACAAGGGCCAGACAATAGTAAACACATTTCTTTTTTGTAAAAAAGATTTTATTTAGTTATTCATGAGAGACACACAGAGAGAGGCAGAGACATAGGCAGAGGGAGAATCAGGCTCCCTGCAAGGACCCTGATGCAGGACTTGATCCCAGGATCCTGGTATCATGACCTGAGCCAATTCAGATGCTCAACCACTGAGCCATTGAAGTGCCCCCGAGTAAACACATTTCAACTCTCACTTATTCCATCTTTATCTCATTCATTTTTGTAGGTGATTATCACATTTTGGAATTCATCCTCAAATTCGAGTAGTTTCCTGACAGGAAGACAGAGCAGGCCTGAGAAGGGGCTAGAGGCTGATCATGGGAAAGTTATCACACAGAAGATGGTAAAAGCGACACAATGAAGCACATAAATATAATATTATAATATAATATCATATATTATTATAATATAAATATAATAAATGGAAGCATTCAGTATATAAAGGTATTATATCTTTTATAAGCTGGCCTTTAAAATGCAAAGTTTGAGACTTGTAATCATAATAACAAGAGCAACTACTGTATGCTAAGCATTTTCCATGTATTATATCTCATTTTATTCTCACAACAAATTTGTAAGGCAGGTACTGATATCCTCATTTTACAGGTAAAATAATGGAGTCTTAGAGAGGTAAATTAGTTTGCCTGAGGTCACATAGCTAGTAAGGTGTAGAGCTGGAAATGACATTCAGGCCAAACTTGTCTCCACAGAGCCTCGCTTTAATCATTTAGTATAGACCAGGTACTGTCCTGAGCACTTTACATGTACTCTACCATTTAAGCCCTATAACAGTGCCATGACATAGGTGCTATTATTATCCTAAGTTTATAGGTGAGGAAACAGACACATAGAAATTATAACTCTTGTCTATTTAATAAACAGAGCCAGTGCACTTATCCATTACTCTGTAAACACAAGCCACAGTATGTGAGACAAATAGGAAAATTCCTAAGCAAAGAGATGGTATAACCTATGAAGATGAAGAATGGATCATTGATAGGCCAAAACATAAGTCCTAACAGGGATGGGTGGCAGTAGATGGGTTTGTCAAGGCCCCATATAGGTTCTTGATTTAGCCTCTTTTATTTATTTATTTATTTTTATTTTTTTATTTATGATAGTCATACAGAGAGAGAGAGAGGCAGAGACACAGGAAGAGGGAGAAGCAGGCTCCATGCACCGGGAGCCCGACGTGGGATTCGATCCCGGGTCTCCAGGATCGCGCCCTGGGCCAAAGGCAGGCGCCATACCGCCGCGCCACCCAGGGATCCCAATTTAGCCTCTTTTAATCAGTGAATGAGCTCTATTAGCCAATTGATTTTAAGGTGGATTCTAACATTCCATAGCATTTCTGAATAAGTTAAATCATTTAGATGACTCACTAATGTCTACTATCAGATCTTATGTAAAGTTCAATTTATGGCTTTGTCCATAATCTTGAAACAAAGTGGCAGCCAATGAGATTTCAGCAGACATTAATCCTATAAGTCCCTCTCTGTTATGGGTCCAGCTACCTCTCTCATTTCATATAAGACTTTATTTCTTATTCTACTCTAGCCATGATGGACTTCTTGATATACTTTGAATACCACAAGTTCATAGTTGCCTATATGCCCATTGCCTTGGAAAATGGTTGGCACATAATAGACACTTAATTATTTGTTGGATGATCAAAAGTTCCTGGTATTATAAATGGAGGAGATGATTTTTAAAAGATTTTATTTATTTATTTATGAGAGGCAGAGAAGGAGAGAGAGAGAGAGGCAGAGACACAGGCAGAAGGAGAAGCAGGCTCCGTGCAAGGAGACGGATGTGGGACTCCATCCCGGCACTCCAGATCACACCCTGAGCCGAAGGCAGACGGTTAACCTCTGAACCACCCAGGGGTCCCAAGAGATGGGATATTAAGCACAGATGGAGGCATATACCTTAGCTAGGAGGAATGTGAGCTTGTTTGTTTTATTTATTTATTTATTCATTTATTTATTTATTCATGAGAGACATAGAGAGAGAGAGGCAGAGACACAGGCAGAGGGAGAAGTAGGCTCCTCAAGGGGAGCCTGATGTGGGACTCAATCCTGGAACTCCGGGACCACGCCCTGAGCCGAAGGCAGACGCTCAACCACTGAGCCACCCAGGCATCCCTAGTTCATTTATTTTTTTTATAACAGGAGGAAAGAGGGATAATAGTAACAACACTCCAAATGGAAAATAGTTAAATAGGGCTTACTATTCCAAGAACTTTACACATATTAACTCAAAAAATTTTATAGCTCCATTAATTAGGGGTACCTGAGTGGCTTAGTCGGTTAAGTTACTGACTCTTGGTTATGGCTTAGGTCATGATCTCGGGGATCGGGCCCTGTATCAGGCTTCACACTTTGAGTCAGGTCCTGTGTCAGGCTCCACATTCAGTAGGGAGTCTGCTGTGGATTCTAGTTTTCCCTGTGCTCCTCCCCCAGCATTCTCTCTCTCAAATAAATAAATAAATAGATCTTTGAAAAACCAACTCTGTTAATTAGCTATTACTATTGTCCATATATTATAAAAAAACAAAAACCACAGAAAGGCTATGTGATTTGATAAAATTCACATAGCTAGTGAGTAGTAGAGCTGGCTCTGAGTTGTAAAAGGATAATATACACAGGTGTTAGGTAGGCCTTTATGTTTATATTCAAGAAGAGGAGAGCATTTATGTCTGATGGCTTCAATTTTTTCTGTAATTTGCTGAGAGGGAGGAGGATAGAGTCAAGGGATGGAGGTTGGAGGAGAATGAAGAAAATTTGTAGTCTGTGGAGGGTGGGAAATGGAATTGGTCAAAGACATATATTAGGATTGCAAGTGGCGCTGAGAACATATTGAGGCTGCTGTTCATGAATATACAGTGGTCGTAGTCTTCCATGTATATGACTTTGTCTAGCAATTATTAATCACTCTGACACAGACTTGGTGAAGTGGACAATAGTGTTCATCCAGGGTTAAGGTTTTGCCAGATGCATGCAATGAAATGAAAGCAAAGTAAGAGACTTTTTATTGAAAATATATGACTGGGACACCTGGGTGGCTCAGTTGGTTAAACATCTGCCTTCGGCTCAGGTCATGATCCCAGGGTCCTGTGATCAAGCTCCACATTAGGATTCTGGCTCCCCCTTACCCCTCTCTCCCCCCGCTCATGCTTTGTCTCTCATTATTTCTCTCTCTCTCTCTCTCTCTCAATAAATAAATAAATAAATAAATAAATAAATAAATAAATAAATAAAATATTTTTTAAAAAAAGATAGGAGTGAAGGATCTAAATTGGATAAAAATCAAGGTAAATAAAAGCTAACTGATGGACTGGGAGAAAGTGAAGTCAATTAATTGGAGATTTTAATGAAGTCAAAGAATAGTTGTAGGAAGTACTTGGAGAGGCAAAGTGGAAAGAGAAGAGGTTATGGACAGAGAACAGAATGTTGGAGAATATGGAAGGTGATGTAGATTCAGGGATATTAGGGATGAGTGGTTAAGCTGGAGTCATGGGGCAATTCAGAAGTCAAGGTACTAAGAAGCCAAGGATTTGGAAGAGCCATCTATATGGATATTGATGTCACTAAGGATGATGACAAGGCCTGGGTTGGGGAGTCTGATGCCAGAGTCTGATAAATGAAGGGATTGCTGACAGCTGTAGAAAGAGGAAGAGAGAGATTGGTATGGTCAGATGATGTAAAACAAAAGAGAGGTTTGTAAGAGTAAAGAGCACTAGAAATAGCAATGGGGAGCAAGGGTAACACCTGCTAAACCTCTGGCCCTGAGGTACTTGGGGTGTGGGAAAATAATTAGCTATCACTTCAGAGGGCTGCAGGGGGAAGCAGTGTCCACATTCCATTATTTACTTCAGTTTCCCATATACCTAAGGGTTCTCCTCCTTTTCCTTCTCTCCCCTGATTGTTTTCATATATTGACTAGGGTGTGTGTGTGTGTGTGTGTGTGTGTGTGTGTGTTCACAATGACTGACCATGTTTAAAAAATTCTAGTTCAGATGATAGATTCACCCAGTTAAGAAAGTTTGTTTGGTCCTCTAGTTAAAGCAAGGTGAGATGAAGAAAGTTTTCAAAAATCATCTTTTTTAAAAGGTCTAGAGGTCCTGCAGCTGTCCTCTACCAGCCTGAAGATGTCAGAGAGCTGTTGTGAGAGCTCCATGAGTGGCTAGGAGCAGAAGTGGGCCTGCTGTGTGTTTCACACAAAGCAGTGCCTTAAGGGGCCAGTTAGCTTCTGCCTTTAGTGAAATTGCTTCAAATAAGTTGATTAAGAGTTAAACGCCTGAGAGTATTTCCTGGTTTGGTGGTGGGAAATGAAATCCTCTTATCTTTGAAAAGGCCATTCCTTTCCATGGTGTGATGGATCAGAGGGAGGAAGATGGGGAAGGAAAGACAGAGAGGGAGAGGAGAGAGAGAGAGAGAGAGAGAGAGAGAGAGAGAGAGAGAGAGAACAATAGTGACCTAACTTACATGTCATTCAAGCAACAGCTCTGCTCTATTTAGTCTCCTTTAAATTGAGCAGGCACCAGGTCTTGGATTGTGATTAGATCTCATCTCCTTCAATCAAATCTTCCTTTGGGCTTTCCTGGTTTAATTAGTTCTGGATATTTGGCCAGTGTCATGAAAATCTTACCTAGGAAACAAGAGGAATAGTCACTGTACTAAACTCAGGTCTAGTAGGGAGCCAAGGCACTGGCTGGCTATTAGGTCTTTTATTTATTCTCAGGACTTTTTTCTCTAAGGATTTTTCATTTGAATTCAGAAGCAGGACATTTTTACATAGTCTTTTTTAAAGATTTATTTATGAGAGAGAGAGAGAGAGAGAGAGAGAGAGAGAGAGAGAGAGAGAGAATGACCAGGAGGAGGGGCAGAGGAAAAGGGAGATAGAGAATGTCAAGCAGACTCCCCACTGGGCATGGAGACTGACATGGGGCTCCATCTCACAAGTCAGAGATCATGACCTGAGCCAAAATCAAGAGTTAGATGCTCAAAAAACTGAGCCACCCAGGTACCCCTACATAGTCCTTTGAAATAGGTGACATCAAGAGAGCCCTCTCAAACTATAAAAGCACTGTTTATTTTTAATTATCAATAATTTTCACAAGACATCCTTGATGGAACCTTGAGCCAGGCTAATCCATATTCCATGCTAAGAGCCTTTTACTACTTAGCTGTGTGGAACAATGGTTAAACCAGGTCAACCTAGACTTCTTGGGTCAAAGTCCTGTCTCTTCACTTATTAACTATGTGACCTCAAGAATACATGGTCTCTCTAGGCTTCAGATCCCTCTTCTGTAAGATGTAGTGATGATAATAGTCTTATGGATGTATAGTAGTTAACACAGTACCTTAGTAAGTGATTAGTCAATATCAGCTCTTATTATTTTTATTTTATTCTATACTTTAAACTTTTTTGAGTATGTATTAATTTAATCATCAGTAAAAACAAAGATTTTGTAAAAGCCTGTTAGAATTGGACTAGTCTCTAGTCCTGTTTCAAAAAATACTCTAAAGACTTGTACTCCAGGCAGCCCGGTTGGCTCAGCGGTTTAGTGCCGCCTTCAGCTCAGGGCCTGATCCTGGAGAGCCGGGATCGAGTCCCACGTCAGGCTCCCTGCATGGAGCCTGCTTCTCCCTCTGCCTATGTCTCTGCCTCTCTCTCTCTCTCTCTCTCTCTCTCTCTCTCTGTCTCTCATAAATGAATAAATAATGAAAATAAAAAAGTATTTTAAAAAAGACATGTACTCCTATTATATGTGCATTTACCAATCTTCCCTGACTGAAAGGCACACGCAGGGAGCTCCAGCAGGATCCCAAGGGGGTGGGGATGCCCTCAGGCTTCCAGGGACACTAACAGACACCTGCGCCCCGGGAAGAGTGCGCCCAGCTCCCTAAAGGGCTGCAGCGCGCGCCCGGCTGGACCCGGGAGCAGCTCGGAGGGGCTCGGGCGGCGGCTTCGCGGAGAGGGGGCTGTGTGGCTCCGGGAGCAGCTCGGAGGGGCTCGGGCGGCGGCTCGGGCGGTGGCTCCGTGTGGAGGGGGCGGCCCGCCGGGAGCGCTAATACAACAGCGTAGGCTCGGGAGCACTGGGCGCCGGGGACACAGCCCAAGATCCGGCGCTCCCCCCGGGACAGGCAGAAGCCAGGAGGGCCCAGGACAGCAAGGACACTCCTGCCCCAAGCTGAGCAGATCAGCGGCCCCGTCCCCAGAGCATCCAGGCCCCTGCAGACTGAGAGCTCTGTAGTTACTGCAGGAACTGAATCCAGGGCTCCAGAGCTGGCCGCTGACACTGTGGTTGTTCCTCCTGGGGCCACACAGGATAAACAAACCCCACTGAGCTTCACAGTGGCCTCACAGGATAAACAGGTTAAACAACTTTCACCGAGCCCTGCACCAAGCTGGGGGCTGAGCAACTCCCCCAAATGCTCACACATGAAAATCAGCACAGCAGGCCCCTCCCCCCAGAAGACCAGCTAGATGGACAGGGGAAAAACAAATTATTGACCAAGCAGCACTGGAAAGTTACAGGGGAAGTCGAGAGATTTATGGTATACAGAATCAGATTATACTCCCCCCTTGTTTTTTGTTTTTTGATTTCTGTTTGCTTCCCCCACTTTTCCTTTCTTCTCTTCTCTTTTTTTCTTCTTTTTTTCTCTCTCTTTTTTTATTTTTATTTTCTTCTTTCTCTTCTCTATTTTTCTCCTTTTCCTAATACAACTTGTTTTTGGCCACTCTGAACTGAGCAAAATGACTAGAAGGAAAAACTCATCTCAAAAGAAAGAATAAGAAACAGTCCTCTCTCCCACAGAGTTACAAAATATGGATTACAATTGAATGTCAGAAAGCCAATTCAGAAGCACTATTATAAAGCTACTGGTGGCTCTAGAAAAAAGCATAAAGGACTTAAGAGACTTCATGACTGCAGAATTTAGATCTAATCAGGCAGAAATTAAAAATCAATTAAATGAGATGCAATCCAAACTAGAGGTCCTAATGGCGAGGGTTAATGGGGTAGAAGAATGAGTGAGTGACATAGAAGACAAGTTGATGGCAAAGCGGGAAAATGAGGAAAAAAGAGAAAAACAATTAAAAGATCATGAAGATAGATTAAGGGAAATAAATGACAGCCTCAGAAAGAATAATCTACGTTTATTTGGGGTTCCCAAAGGCACCAAAAGGGACAGAGTTCCAGAATAAGTATTTGAAGAAATCGTAGCTGAAAACTTTCCTAATCTGGGAAGGGAAACAGGCATTCAGATCCAGGAAATAGAAAGATTCCCCCCTAAAATCAATAAAAACTGCTCAAGACCTCGACATTTAATAGTGAAGCTTGCAAATTCCAATGATAAAGAGAGGATCCTTAAAGCAGCAAAAGACAAGAAAGCTCTAACTTTTATGGGGAGAAATATTAGATTAACAGCAGATCTCTCCACAGAGGCCTGGCAGGCCAGAAAGCGCTGGCAGGATATATTCAGGGTCCTAAATGAGAAAAAACTGCAGCCAAGAATGCATTATCCAGCACGGCTCTCATTCAGAATAGAGGAGAGATGAAGAGCTTCCAAGATAGGCAGGAACTGAAAGAATATGTGACCTCCAAACCAGCTCTGCAAGAAATTTTAAGGGTGACTCTTAGAATTCCTCCTTAAGAGGAAGGCCAATGGAACAATCCACAAAAACAGGGACTGAATAGGTATCATAATGACACCAAACTCATATCTTTCAATAGCAACTCTGAACGTGAATGGGCTTAACAACCCCATCAAAAGGCGCAGGGTTTCAGACTGGATAAAAAAGCAGGACCCATCTATTTGCTGTCTCCAAGAGACTCATTTTACACAGAAGGACACCTGCAGCCTGAAAATAAAAGTTTGCTGAACCATGTACCATTCAAATGGTCCTCAAAAGAAAGCAGGGGTAGCCATCCTTATATCAGATAAACTAAAGTTTATCCCGAAGACTATAGTGAGAGATGAAGAGGGACACTATATCATACTTAAAGGATGTATCCAAGAAGAGGACTTAACAATCATCAATATATATGCCGGGATGGGGGAGCTGCCAGATATATCAAGCAATTAATAACCAAAGTTAAGACATACTCAGATAATAATACACTTGTACTTGGTGACTTCAATATAGTGCTTTCTACACTTGATAGGTCTTCTAAGCACAACATCTCCAAAAAAAAAAAAAAAACCAAGAGCTTTAAATGATTTACTGGACCAGATGGATTTCACAGACATCTACAGAACTTTACATCCAAACGCAACTGAATACACATTCTTCTCAAGTGCACATGGAACTTTCTCCAGAATACACCACATATTGGGTCACAAATCAGGTCTTAACCAATACCAAAAGTTTGGGATCGTCTCCTGTGTATTCTCAGACCATAATGCCTTGAAATTAGAACTAAATCACAGCAAGAAGTTTGGAAGGATTTCAAACACATGAGGGATAAGGACCATCTTGCTAAAAGATGAAATAGTCAACCAGGAAATAAAGGAAGAATTAAAAAGATTCATGGAAACTAATGAGAATGAAGATAAAACCATTCAAAATCTTTGGGATACAGCAAAAGCAGTCCTGAGGGGGAAATACATCACAATACAAGCATCCCTCCAAAAACTGGAAAGAACTCAAATACAAAAACTAACTTGCCACCTAGAGGAGCTAGAGAAAAACCAGCAAATATATCCTACACCCAGCAGAAGAAGAGAGTTAATTAAGATTCAAGCAGAACTCAATGAAATCGAGACCAGAAGAACTGTGGTACAGATCAACAAAACCAGGACTTGGTTCGTTGAAAGAATTAATAAGATACATAAACCATTAGCCAGCCTTATTAAAAAGAAGAGAGAGAAAACTCAGATTAATAAAATCATGAATGAGAAAGGAGAGATCACTTGCAACACCAAGGAAATACAAACAATTTTAAAAACTTGTCATGAGCAGCGATAAACCAATAAATTAGGCAATCTAGAAGAAATGGACGCATTCCTGGAAAGCCACAAACTACCAAAACTGGAACTGGAAGAAATAGAAAACCTGAACAGGCCAATAACCAGGGAGGAAATTGAAGCAGTCATAAAAACCTCCCAAGACACAAAAGTCCAGGGCCAGATGGCTTCCCTGGGGAATTCTATCAAACGTTTAAAGAAGAAATCATACCTATTCTACTAAAGCTGTTTGGAAAGATAGAAAGAGATGGAGTACTTCCATACTCGTTCTATGAGGCCAGCATCACCTTAGTTCCAAAACCAGACAAAGACCCCACCAAAAAGGAGAATTACAGACCAATATCCCTGATGAACATGGATGCAAAAATTCTCAACAAGATACTAGCCAATAGGATCCAACAGTACATTAAGAAGATTATTCACCACGACCAAGTAGGATTTATCCCCGGGACACAAGGCTGGTTCAACACTCATAAAACAATCAATGTGATTCATCATATCAGCAAGAGAAAAACCAAGAACCATATGATCCTATCATTAGTTGCAGAGAAAGCATTTGACAAAATACAGCATGCATTCCTGATCAAAACTCTTCAGAGTTCAGGGAAAGAGTGAACATTCCTCAACATCTTAAAAGCCATCTATGAAAAGCCCACAACAAATATAATTCTGAAAGGGGAAGCACTGGGAGCCTTTCCCCTAAGATCAGGAACAAGACAGGGATGTCCACTCTCACCACTGCTATTCAACATAGTACTGGAAGTCCTAGCCTCAGCAATCGGACAACAAAAAGAAATAAAAGGCATTCAAATTGGCAAAGAAGTCAAACTCTCCCTCTTCGATGATGACATGATACTGTACATAGAAAACCCAAAAGACTCCACCCCAAGATTGCTGGAACTCATACAGTAATTTGGCAGCATGGCAGGATACAAAATCAATGCCCAGAAATCAGTGGCATTTCTATACACTGACAATGAGACTGAAGAAAGAGAAATTCAGGAGTCAATCCCATTTACACTTATACCCAAAAGCATAAGATACCTAGGAATAAACCTAACCAAAGAGGTAAAGGATCTATACCCTAAAAACTATAGAACACTTCTGAAAGAAATTGAGGAAGACACAAAGAGATGGTAAATATTCCATGCTCATGGATGGGAAGAATTAATATAGTGAAAATGTCAATGTTACCCAGGGCAATTTACACGTTTAATGCAATCCCTATCAAAATACCATGGACTTTCTTCAGAGAGTTAGAACAAATTATTTTAAGATTTGTGTGGAATCAGAAAAGACCCCAAATAGCCAGGGGATATTAAAAAAGAAAACCATAGCTGGGGGCATCACAATGCCAGATATCAGTTTGTACTACAAAGCTGTGATCATCAAGACAGTGTGCTACCGGCACAAAACCAGACACACAGATCAATGGAACAGAATAGAGAATCCAGAAGTGGACTCTCAACTTTATGGTCAACTAATATTCGACAAAGCAGGAAAGACTAGCCACTGGAAAAAAAGACAGTCTCTTCAAAAAATGGTGCTGGGAAAATTGGACATCCGCATGCAGAAGAATGAAACTAGACCACTCTCTTGCACCATACACAAAGATAAACTCAAAATCGTTGAAAGATCTAAATATGAGACAAGATTCCATCAAAATCCTAGAGGAGAACACAGGCAACACCCTTTTTGAACTTGGCCACAGTAACTTCTTGCAAGATACATCCATGAAGGCAAAAGAAACAAAAGCAAAAATGAACTATTGGGACTTCATCAAGATAAGAAGCTTTTGCACAGCAAAGGATACAGTCAACAGAACTAAAAGACAACCTACAGAATGGGAGAAGTTATTTGCAAATGACATATCAGATAAAGGGCTAGTATCCAAGATCTATAAATAACTTATTAAACTCAACACCAAAGAAACAAACAATCCAATCATGAAATGGGCAAAAGACATGAAGAGAAATCTCACAGAGGAAGACATAGACATGGCCAACACGCACATGAGAAAATGCTCTGCATCACTTGCCATCAGGGAAATACAAATCAAAACCACAATGAGATACCACCTCACACCACTGAGAATGGTGAACATTAACAAGACAGGAAACAACAAATGTTGGAGAGGATGTGGAGAAAGGGGAACCCTCTTGCACTGTTGGTGGGAATGTGAACTGGTGCAGCCACTCTGGAAAACTCTGTGGAGGTTTCTCAATGAGTTAAAAATAGATCTGCTCTATGACCCAGCAATTGCACTGCTGGGGATTTACTCCAAAGATACAGATGCAATGAAACGCCAGGACACCTGCACCCCGATATTTATAGCAGCAATGTCCACAATAGCCAAACTGTGGAAGGAGCAGCAGTGTCCATCGAAGGATGAATGGGTAAAGAAGATGTGGTTTATGTATACAATGGAATATTACTCAGCCATTAGAAACGACAAACGACAAAGAAACGATAAATATCCACCACTTGCTTCAACCTGGATGGAATGGAGGGTATTATGCTGAGTGAAATAAGTCAATCGGAGAAGGAAAAACATCGTATGGTCTCATTCATTTGGGGAATATAAAAAATAGTGAAAGGGAATAAAGGGGAAAGGAGAAAAAATGAATTGGAAATATCAGAAAGGGAGACAGAACATGAGAGTCTCCTAACTCTGGGAAACGAACCAGGGTTGGTGGAAGGGGGGATGGGCAGGGGGTGGGGGTGACTGGGTGACTGGCAATGAGGGGGGCACTTGATTGGATGAGCACTGGGTGTTATTCTATATGTTGGTAAATTGAACACCAATAAAAATAAATTTATAAAAAAAGGAATACAGTATATAATCATACAAAATAAATAAATATATGTGCATTTAGTAAGAGTTCTGTGGAAACTGTTCAGTCCATAAAGGAAAATAAAAGATCATGTTGTGGTTTTTCCCATAACACTTTCTAATAGATAGATCAGATAAAACTTTTACAATTAGGAAACCTATAAATATCAGAGGTGCCCATATTCTGGATATTTTAATGGAAACTGTAAATTTCATTATCACACAGTTAAAAAATATCATTAAAAGTAAATTGTACTCTGAAGGAACACTGAAAGAATTTGAGAAGCAGGTCTTTCCAGAAAGAAAGTGAATACTCACTCTGCTCAGAATGATCAGTGGCCCTTTTAGAGATGAGCATGTCTGATAACCATGAGATATTTGGTTAAAAGTGGAGCAGTTGAAAGATGTCCGTGACCTTCTACCTGATCCCTAACCCCTCCCTCATCTTCACCTCACTTGTGATCCTATTTTACACATTGAGTTTAGGACCAGAGCAGATAAGCAGCAAAAATATAATGTCAATCTTCAACCTCCTTTCCTTTTTCTTCTCTACTCTATTTCTCCTAGATTCCTATTAGGTCTTCATCCCTCTTACTTTCCCTTTGCTCTCCCTAGTAGTGCTACCTCCATGTTTCCTTCCCTAAAAGTCTGCCTTTGTCCTTTATTCCCTTCCCTCAATCAAATAGTTCTGACCTATATTTTATCCTCTGGCTGATATAATACAGTAATACATACCATGTTGGTAGCTGATAACTTTTAAATTTTATTTTCAAAATAATATCATCATATTTGAGAAGTTTAGGGATGTAAGAAGTAGAGGAAGTGCCATGGCAGCATAAATTGGTTGACCTTAGGCTGATCTGAGGGTACATGAAAGGTCTGTGTGGGGAAGGGACACTTTTGAATAGAAATCTGAAGGATGAATAGGAGGTATTTGGATGTAGAGGGGTACGGTGAAGGGTATTCCAGGCAGAGAGATTATTCAAAGACTCAGAGGTGGGAAGAAGCTTGACACTTAAGAGGAATGCAAAGAAGGCTAGTGTGAATGGAACATATAGATAAGCCTGAGGTTGTAGACAGAGGCTAGACGATTTGGGCCTTACAGGCCATGATAACAATTTTGAACTTCATCCTAAAAGTAGTGGAAAGCCATTAAAGTTTTTTGAGCAGTAGAGTAGCATGATCAAATTTTGTTTTGAATGAAGAACCACACCTTTCTTGGGTTCAGCCAGAGCTGGTCCCAGTTTACCTGACTATGATTCCATTTTCTTTCCATTGGGATGTGATTCTTCTCTATAAAGGGAGAGATGGTATACTCATTAAGGGAAATTCAAGAGACATCTATTTAATTTTGGAAATGGGTCTCTTAAATCACTTGGGTTTTCCTGTTGGGGTCATACCCCCACCATTTTTAAACTTTATTTATTATTTTTTAGAGAGAGAGAGCAAGAGAGTGAGCAGGGGAGGAACAGAGGGGGAGGGAGAGGGAAATAATCTCAAGCAGACTCCACACTGAGTGCAGGGCTCAGTCTTCCAACCCTAAGATCATGACCTGAACCAAAACTGATGCTTAACCCACTGATCCAGCCAGGCACCCCACCCTCACCCTTTTAGAGCTACTATTCTTGGAGAAGGTGACACACCAACTCTCCTGGATCAGATTATAAAGGCTCTTAGATCAAGCCTTTATCCTATGGACTGAGTAACAGCTTCTGAATCACAAAAATGACTCCCAAGTATTCCTCAGGCTGAACAGGTCGCCATTGGATTGCCACTGCATTCAATGCTGAGAACACATAATATCAATACTATTGCTTTTGGCTTTGAGTCTGAATAACACATCAAAATGGGTAATTGAATAATTTACTGTTCTTTAGGGTGGTTGCATATCATGGAGGCAGCCTAAATGGAATTAATTGTGGGCTAATTAAAGTGCTCCTGCTTCTTGCTCAAGTTTCCCCCTTAGGCATTGGCTGCAATGAGTTGTGCAAGTTGCAGAAAACTGTAAATTATGATTTGACTTAAAGAAAAATGGATTGCTTTTCTAATACTTATTGAACACTTAAAACAGATGTTTAAATCTCTACAAGTTTTAGATAGTTAAAATTATAAATCTGTGCTCTTTGAACAGGAACATGAGTAGGGATCAGAGGTATAAATAGTATCATGCTGAGGTGATTCATCTTGTGGGTTCAGGTTTACCATAACGAGGGCTGTCCCCAGGCAAATAGCAAAGCAGAGAAGTTTATCTTTGCTGCCTCCTTACCTCCGAGCATCCTAAACCCCCTGGAGCTGCTCTGTAGCTGCTCAGTACTTCCTATTGCAGGACCCATCTAATGCTGGTTCTTCTCTCTGACATAAAAGATTTATCTGTCTTATATTTCATTCTCCAAAGACTTTGCTGGATATACTAGTTAGAGTAATGGAACTGATTAATGGTTAAACTCTCAACTCTCAGTGGCTTGACACAATAGTCGATTTTTTATGCACAGGAAATCCAAAATGGGTGCTTCCTACTGGAGGCCCCTCTCTAGGGACTCATGCTACTTTCATCATGTGACTCTATCATCTTTGTTAGGCCTCCAGGTTGACATGCTCATCTGGGTCAAACTGGCAGAAGAAGGAGGGGGATGGAGGATCATGTGTGTGAGCTACGACTAGAAGTGTAGCTTGTGTTTACTGTCTGTGGACATGCCTAACTTCAGTGGAGGCTTGGAGATGTACTCTAGCTGTGTGTTTAGGGTGGAGAGAAAATGAGTTTGACGGATGGCTAGTCAGTCTCTTGGTAACTAAAGCAAACTTAATAACTTTGCAGTAAGGAGTTAGTGGCAACCCCCACCCCCACCCCCACTTAGGTAGTTTCATTTCAAATGGTTTTTTTTGGGGAAAAGAGATATATAGTTAGAAAACTGGTTGATGTATTAAATTGGGAACCACTTTTTATTTCATTGACTTTCAGTTACAAGTCAAATGTCATCTATCCAAACTTCTCTAAATATTTGATAATGACAGAATGAATACATTTTATGTCATATAGAGTGCTCTCTTTCTGTCTCCCTTGTTGTATCTTTCACTCTCTTTCTCTCTCTCTGTCACACACACACACACACACACACACACACACACGATGGTAGTGACGATGATGACGTTGGGTGTTGATTATAAAAGTAATGAGAAGCTTTTTCCTGGGAATTTCCTTCTTGAATTCAATTGGGATTTCTTTTGAGGACTGCTATGATCACAATTCCACCACTGTTTGACACTGAAATAGTTGTTTGAATGTTTAACCATTAAGCAATTAATCTAATAAGAAATTGGTGGCTTAAGTTGTTTTAAAGCAAAGCATCTTCTAGCATTCTACATTCACTAAAAGATACGAAATCAGAATAATATACCTAGTGATATTTCATATATGTTAAGATCAAGGACATTTGAAAAATGTGAACTGGCAATTTATTCACAAGGTTTTATGTATGAATCTATTCTAGTTTGCTTGGGCAAGAATGGGAAATTAACAAATATCTCTGTTCCTTTGCTTCTTTATCAATTTATTAGGTTACTGATAACCTTAAAACAATAAAATAAATTTATAAGCTTTATTCGGGTCTTTATTTTTAAACAGCTGATTTCATTTAATGGCATTTTATTTCACTTTCCAGAAACAGGCTCTGACCTTTAAACTAGCCTTTCTGGGGGCTAAGAACATCTCTTGTCCTATGCCAACGTCATAATATACAGATACAGTGGAGACTTACCCAGTAACTTTAAGACTAAAAGAATTTCTTAAAGCAATTGGAGATACATTGTCAGGAGCAAATACTGTAATACTCCTATTGTGGACCTGGTGAAATTTTAAGAGCTTGACTCACTGGAGTTGCTAAGGATTATTTTGAAGCTGTTGCCCCATCTTGGTTAATGTAGGTTTTATATATTCCCAATTAAGAGCCTTTATAATATGTCAGTTCTGTTCTCTTTCTGGTCCCCCCTTACACATATTAAAAGACAAAGCTATGAAAAATTTCATTCTATAGTGCTATATTTGGTTTCAGGGCACATGGAGTTCTACTTTCTCTGAATCTCCAGGCTAAGCCTATTCTGAGTATAGTGTTTTTTTTAATAATAAATTTATTTTTTATTGGTGTTCAATTTGCCAATATACAGAATAACACCCAGTGCTCATCCCGTCAAGTGCTCCCCTCAGTGCCCATCACCCATTCATCCCCACCCCCGCCCTCCTCCCCTTCCACCACCCCTAGTTCGTTTCCCAGAGTTAGGAGTAAATTTTTTTCCTCTTTCACCTTGCCTCTCCACACAAACTGCTTTCCACTCCACCCTTCAAACAGTTTCTGAAATAATTTAAGTTATTTTTGGCAATAACACCTTTCTCAATGTCTTGCATTAGCAGGAACTTTGTAATATCGATTTCCTAATTCTTATGCATAGATTACATATGCCCTCTGCCCTCAGGAAGCTTATGTTCATTGATAGAAAACATTATGTTTAAACAGACCAATTGAAAATGACTCCTTGGAATTTTTCAATGTGAACTCCTTCCAGTGATACCAGTGTCTTTCAGCAGTGATAGTGTAGCCTCCACGTGAGCTCTGGAGTGAGACAAGTCTCTCTTCAAATCCAGATGAGCAAGTTCCCAGCTGTGTGATTTGTGGAAAGTAATCTAATTTCTTTGAGCTTCAGTGTCCTCTTTTGGAAAGAATGATAGTACCTATCTCATGAGTCATTATGTGGACAAAATTAGATAATAAATGTAAAGTAGAACAATGTCTTGCACAGACATAAATGTAAGATACTATTATTGCAGATGGCACTTATGGAATTCCTGATCATACTGGCACCTGACCAGGGGACAGAATAGGAGATTTCCCCATGTTAAAGAGCTAAATATTCTCTCCCTCCCCATACTCTTTAGTTAAGATGAGTTCAGGGGAAAAATGGCATATTGCCTTATAGCAATCATAATTCTATGATTTTTAGAATAGGAAAGGAATAGCAATGATCATCTCTGGAAACTGTCCAGTGTCAAGGGAATTGATTGATTCCTCCTTTCCACAGGCTGAAGTAGGCCAGCACCTGGGCCAAAAGGCTTGGTTTGGGACTTAAAAGGTCTTATTTCCAAAGTGACAAGAAATGGGAGTCATATACTTATCAAGGGCCAAAAATTAAAAATCAAAGAAGCCAAGGCTCATTTTTTAAAGTGCAAATAATGAAAGAAGAGGAACAGGAGATGAAAGCAAAGGCTCAGGAGAAGAGCAGAATTTGCTTGGAGCAGGGGAGAGGAAAGCATAAGCAAGAATAGAGGGAAGGTGAGGGAACAGAGTTGAACATTGGCTTATTTTATGAGTTCATGGCCACATAGTGCATAAGTTAGTGACCTGGTCTAAATGTACACAGTTGATTGCACAGCATTTACTCAATTTTGTCACAACTCTGCCCCTGCAAAGATACCTGATTTTTTTTGCATACTCCAGACAAAGATTCTATTTTCAAAAAGGTATAAGAGAATGGTCAAAGAGCAGATGTGTCTTTTGCCAGTGACATTAAAACATTCATCAACTTCCTTATTTCTATTAGTGTCCTGTATTAGATCTATAATTTCCAAATTATTTATATATATTTTTCTCTCTCTTTGTCTCTTTTTAAAAGATTTTGCTTATTTATTCATGAAAGAGAGAGAGAGAGAGAGAGAGATATAGGCAGAGGGAGAAGCAGGCTCCCGACAGGGAACCCAATGCAGAACTCCATCCCAGGACCCCGGGATCATGACCTGAGCTGAAGTATGGCCATTTAACTGAGTCTGGCCAATGGAATATGGCTAGAAGTTTAGTGTCACTTTTAATACTGGCCCATGTAAAATTCTCCCATTTGATCTCCCACTAGTTCTCTTTCCCTTCTATTGGTTTGATGTTGATGCCCTGAATCAAGGAGATCAATGCATTAAAGCTGGCAGAGCCTCCACCAGTGTGGATGTACAGGTAACTGTGACTATCCCTCACCCATGAGGAACATCCATTTTGGATTTGGCTCAAGTAAGATCTCTATTATGTTAAGCTACTGAGACTTCAGGGTTTATCTTCTAAAGCTTTTAGTATGAAGTTAACATTGAAGGGGACCAGGCTGACCAAAGCAGAGAATTTCTGGGGGTAGTCATCACTGTCTTTCTTGAGATTTTTTCAGTTTCACCATTACCCAGAATTAATGCTGGACGCTAGATCTATATATAGTCTTTCAGGTCAATTGTCTCATGAATCATAACATTTTCAAGATGCTTTGTAAATATTTCTATGGGACCTTTAATGATCAGGGCTCCTAGCTGGACATTTCTTAACTCCTTAATCTCTTTACCAAGAAGTAAACGATCTGACAACAAACATTTTACTGCAATAGGGAGTTTGGTTTCTTTGGACCTATTAAAGCCTTCTTGGATAAGGGAAAGGTAGAGGAAAGCACATTAGCATGCATTGGGAAGGACTTAATTCATCTTCTGCCCACGTTGTGCCTTTACCCTGCTCCACACCTGTCTAAAGGCTCCTGGGAAGTAGGTTGGCTGGCTGCATTTAAGCGCAAGTGCCTCCTCAAGCACTTAGTAGAAAACAGCTTTGGCATAATGATGCTCCTGCTCCTACTCCATAGAAGGGAGGTGAAAAGATATTAGCAATTGACTTAGAAACTTGTGAAGATCTTGCCATTTGAATTTCCGTAATTAGTTGGTTGCTTAATTGTTCCTAGTTACGGGTGTCTTATGTATATCTTTTCCACAGAATTTGTCACTTTGATATTTGTTAATAGTTTTTAGTAGAAAATACTGACCTTCTTTCAGTAGGACAGGTGTCATCTAGCCCTGTGTAATTCAGAGTTCGTTTGGCTTGGTAACTTCTCACTCTGCCCTCCCCAGGGATTGATGCATCAGAACCCTGCTGACTGCAAACATGCAGCAGACTTGTGATGTTGACCAATTCTTCTATTGGATGCTGGTGAAGGTATGTTCTGGAGGCCACTGTCCTACCCCAGTGTCTTCTCCCTAACTGGAAGTTTCTCTCCCTGCCTAGTTGTCTTTCTAGTGTTTTCATTATTGAAGTAATGTTGAGGGCCTGAACATTATCTCTGGAAAGTTTTCAGTTAAGATGCAATACAAGACACAACTACAAGAGCTAGAGTGACCATTAACCACTAACAAAAGTGAGCTTATTAGCATTGCATGAAAAATAGGACATCGATAGAATGGTGTTCAGAGTGGAAAATTTTGCCAAATAGAATACTGCCTGCTTCAGTGGAGTGTCCTGGTGGAGGGGAAAGGATTCTTCAGAATCTCTGGGGCCAAGTGAGATCCCTGACAACTTTGGGAAAGTGTACTTTGGACCCCACCTCAAGGTGCCTCAGAAAAGGTGTATTCTCAAGAGAATTGGAAATGGTGGGCAGCCATAGAAATTACAGTAAGAAATGGAATTTGGAATGGGACAGAAGAGAGAATGAGAAGGAATTAGAAGCTTGCAATGGAAAGCAAGAGCAAGGATTTGAAAACTGAGATGCTGATAGATCAAGCCACATCCCTGGAGAGAATAGAGGCATATTTGCTGCTCCTCTCCATCAAACCTGGCAGCTCTTACCCTCACAGTTCTCTTTTGACCCATATATGAAGCAAATATTTAATGTTACTTGTTGGTTACCTTCTTAATATCTGTGTTGAGCATGCTAAAGCCATTCTGCAACCAGCTGGACTGCCACTGAAGTTCATACCATTAGCCTCACAGATCAGGACATGGCAATGCCTAGAAAAGCAATTCAGAGACATTCAGTGAATCCTTTCAGTGAATATCTAAGACTATAGGCACTATCACACATAGTCAGAGATAAAAGTACATTCCTGACTAACTCCTGTCAGTCACCATGAAATTTCTGCTGACATTTCTCTTCTTTCTACGAATTCTTTCTGTAACTGATGGTTTCCATTGTTAGGGAGTACTGGCAACTCACAAGTTTCACTGAGCCTGGCCAATAAACTGGGATTGTGTTTCCTTTTTAGTTCTCAAGGTTAATTATTAGTATTATTGCTGCTGTTGAGATATATATAATTTTAATAAAAAAGGTATAAAATATTAGTAAAATAAGAGGATGCCAATATAATGATGCTAATTGATCTATGGTAGCCATTAACTATAGATAAAATCATTCTTAAAAGCCACATTTTCCCACGTTACAGATAAGCAGAGATATACCCAAAAAGGTCATCTGTTTTCTAGAGAATATAGCCAGCTTAAGTACACAGGAACCCCAAAGACTTATCTTTTGTCTTACCTCAAGATCTACTTTTTACTACTGTTATAGACTTTGAGTATTTTATTGACTCTTTGCCTTTGGCTTCACTCAAGCAATGAAATCTTGCACCTGGATTAGCACAAGAAATACCTGCAGTTTATCCTCCAAATTTTTTGCCAGGATAAAAAACGTTCTTGCCTGTCAGAGGAATATAAGCAATATGCTCCTGTGTGAATACTTATTACTTCCCTGTCAGAAAAGGTTACAGAAATTTCCCTTTGGGGAGAATGCCTTGAAGATTTTTTTCCTCCTGTCTAGTAAATTTCTTGCAGATATACCTCTCTGGGTACTACAGTTGCAATTCCCTTTGGAAATTCACCTAGCATAAATGCACCATGGAGGAAAATTCCCATTGCGTTAAAGTATTGCAAATATTTTTCTCCTGAAATGAATATAGAATGTTTTCCTACCATGGAAGGGTTCTTGAAGTAGTATGATATATTGGTATTTGACTTGGAGAGTCCTGATCTTTCAGATCGCCATGGGCCACCTATAAAACATTGGGGTTGTGGGATAGGGTCAACCCTCTTATTGGACTCTAAGCCTGTAATTGGGAACTTCAACTGGAGTTGTCTTGGACAATAGGACTTGACCTGTGATATGTTTAAAATGGAGTAGTATTAGCTTGCCCATGAGTACCAACATTCTCAGATTTCGGGAAGACATAGCATGCAAGCAAATATACTGGTGCTCAGGGCATTTGGATAGATTTTCCAGCTGATAGCCAGGTTGGCACTTGCTCACCATTGCTTGTAAGAGCTATGTCATGAACTGCTGTCCTAGCGACTGTCAGCTAAGTGGACTTCCCCAATGGAATATTCAATAGAGTGTCATTGCTAGGTCACCAGCATTGCCTCTTTGTTGTGTATTGCTATGTTGCACATGACTACCATCATTGTAAGCTACCAGCCTTTTCATATAGATTTATTGATAAGGATAGAACAAGCAGTAGAGTGTTTACCAGCAAACAAAGACCCACAACTACAGCCACACCCTAGTGAGCTAAGCTGACCTAATCCCAGGACCAGAAATAATCTTTTTAATATAGACTCTACCCTCACAGAATCAAGTCAATAGTGGAAATATTAGGGCCTTAGACTCCTGCAATAATAATAATAACTAGCACTTATTGAGTTCTTACTATGTGTCAGGCATTGGTATCATCAAGCAAATTTGATAAAATTTGCATCCATAATAGTCAAATTTATAAAAGCAAAGAATAAAATGGTGATTGACAGTGGCTGAGGGAAGAGGAAAGAAGGAGTTGCTAATCAACAAATATAAAAATTCAGTTATTCAAAGTCAATAGGTTCTAGAGATCTGCTGCACAACATTGTGTCAGTAGATAACAGTACTGTACTGCACACCTAAAAAGATCTTTTAATTGGGTTAAATGTTCTTACCACGGTAAAATAAAATTTTGACAAGACATATGTAAATAACCTTGTACAGCCATCACCTCAATCAAGAAAATGAACATATCTTTTTTTAAAAGACTGTATTTATTTGACAGAGAGAGAGAGAGAACAAGCGGGGGCAGCTGCAGGCAGAGGGAGAGGGAGAAGCAGGCGCCCCAGTGAGCAGGGAGCTGGATAAGGGCCAGATCCCATGACCCTGGGATCATGACCTGAGCCAAAGGCAGACAGTTAACTGACTGAGCCACTCAAGTGCCCCCAAAATGAACATATCTATCAACCCAAAAAAGTTTCCTCCTATCTCTGTGTAGCCATCCTCCCATCATGGCCTTGACCCCAGGCAAACAATGCTCTGCTTTTGTCACTATAGATTAGTTTGCATTTTATATAGTTCTATATAAATGGAATAATTTACTATGCACCTTTTTCTCTGACTTATTTCACTCAGCATATCCATGCTGCTGTGTTTTTATTACTGAGTAGTATTCCACTGTATGGATATACCACAGCCAAGTGTAAGTCTTTGTGTATACAAAGGCTTTTATTTCTTCTGAGAGAATACCTAGGAGTGGAATTGGCTGGATCATGTGCTAGGTGTATGTTTAAGTTGTTAAGAAACTGCATGAAATTTATCCACGCAGTAGAACTACTCAGCAATAAAAGAATAATAATAACAAAAATAGTATTGAATTCTTACTATGTTCTAGGCATTAGTACGGTAGTCACCCTTTATCCACCATTTCCCCTTCCACAGTTTCAGTTATCTGCAGTCAATTGCAGTCCTGAAGCAGATGATTCTCCTTTCTACACATTGTCAGAAGTAATAGCCTAATGCTACATCATAGTGTTTATGTCATTCACCTTACTCCATCTCATCATGTAGGCATTTTATAATTTCACATCATCATCATCATGTGAAGAAGAAGGGGGAGTATAGCACAGAAAGATATTTTGAGATAGACCACATTTACATAACTTTTATTAACATATGTTGTTATATTTTTTTATTTTATTATTGTTGTTTATCTCCTACTCTGCCTAATTTAGAAATTAAAGTTTATCATAGGTAGGTATGTATAGGAAAAAGCAGAGTTTATATGGAGTATAGTACTATCCACGGCATCCACTGGAAGTCCTGGAGTGTATCCCCTACAGATAAGTGAGGACTATTTGTAAAAACAAGAAGTATTACTCATGTAATTCTCACCACAATTCAGTGATGTGATGCTATAATTTCCTCCATTTTATAAAGAGAAAACTGATGCACAGAGAGGTAAATTCATTTGTTCAGGGTCACACAGTAAAGCATGAGTATTATGATTTACAATTTCCACATATCAGGTATTTGACTCCAGCATCAAGGCTCTTCAACATCACATGTACTGCCTCCTTGCTGCTGTCAGAGAGGAAAGTAAAAATAGTTTTTAATACTAGGATTTTGGACTCCTATGTCATTTTGCCCATAGGGAAACATGCCTGGGTTTAGAAGTTCTTCAACCAGTTTAGAAGCATGACTATTAGATTCCTCCATTGACTTGCTGTGTCAACTTTCTAGTTCAATTGACTTCCTGTATTTTCTTTTCTTTCTTTTTTTCTTGGAGTTCAATTTGCAACATTTACCTTAACACCCAGTGCTCATCCCACCAAGTGCCCCCCTCAGTGCCCATCACCCAGTCACCCTAACCCCCCGCCCACCTCCCTTTCCACCACCCCTTCTTCATTTCCCAGAGTTAGGTGTCTCTCCTGTTTTGTCACCCTCACTGATATTTTCACTCATTTTCTCTCCTTTCCCTTTATTCACTTTCACTAATTTTTAAATTCCCCAAATGAATGAGACCATATAATGTTTGTCTTTTCTTTCTTTTTTTAATAATAAATTTAATTTTTTGGTGTTCAATTTGCCAACATACAGAATAACACCCAGTGCTCATCCCGTCAAGTGCCCCACTCAGTGCCCGTCACCCATTCACCCCCACCCCCGCCCTCCTCCCCTTCCACCACCCCTAGTTCATTTCCCAGAGTTAGGAAGTCTTTATGTTCTGTCTCCCTTTCTGATATTTCCCACACATTTCTTCTCCCTTCCCTTCTATTCCCTTTCACTATTATTCATATTCCCCAAATGAATGAGAACATACACGTTTGTCCTTCTCCGATTGACTTACTTCACTCAGCATAATACCCTCCAGTTCCATCCACGTTGAAGCAAATGGTGGGTATTTGTCGTTTCTAATGGCTGAGTAATATTCCATTGTATACATATACCACATCTTCTTTATCCATTCATCTTTCGATGGACACCGAGGCTCCTTCCACAGTTTGGCTATTGTGGACATTGCTGCTAGAAACATCGGGGTGCAGGTGTCCCGGCGTTTCATTGCATCTGAATCTTTGGGGTAAATCCCCAACAGTGCAATTGCTGGGTCGTAGGGCAGGTCTATTTTTAACTCTTTGAGGAACCTCCACACAGTTTTCCAGAGTGGCTGCACCAGTTCACATTCCCACCAACAGTGTAAGAGGGTTCCCCTTTCTCCACATCCTCTCCAACATTTGTGGATTCCTGCCTTGTTAATTTTCCCCATTCTCACTGGTGTGAGGTGGTATCTCATTGTGGTTTTGATTTGTATTTCCCTGATGGCAAGTGATGCAGAGCATTTTCTCATGTGCATGTTGCCCATCTCTATGTCTTCCTCTGTGAGATTTCTGTTCATGTCTTTTGCCCATTTCATGATTGGATTGTTTGTTTCTTTGCTGTTGAGTTTAAGAAGTTCTTTATAGATCTTGGAAACTAGCCCTTTATCTGATATGTCATTTGCAAATATCTTCTCCCATTCTGTAGGTTGTCTTTTAGTTCTGTTGACTGTATCCTTTGCTGTGCAAAAGCTTCTTATCTTGATGAAGTCCCAATAGTTCATTTTTGCTTTTGTTTCTTTTGCCTTCATGGATGTATCTTGCAAGAAGTCACTGTGGCCAAGTTCAAAAAGGGCGTTGCCTGTGTTCTCCTCTAGGATTTTGATGGAATCTTGTCTCACATTTAGAACTTTCATCCATTTTGAGTTTATCTTTGTGTATGGTGCAAGAGAGTGGTCTAGTTTCATTCTTCTGCATGTGGATGTCCAATTTTCCCAGCACCATTTATTGAAGAGACTGTCTTTCTTCCAATGGATAGTCTTTCCTCCTTTATCCAATATTAGTTGACCATAAAGTTCAGGGTCCACTTCTGGGTTCTCTATTCTGTTCCATTGATCTATTGTCTGTTTTTGTGCCAGTACCACACTGTCTTGATGACCACAGCTTTGTAGTATAACCTGAAATCTGGCATTGTGATGCCCCCAGGTATGGTTTTCTTTTTTAAAATTCCCCTGGCTATTCGGGGTCTTTTCTGATTCCACACAAATCTTAAAATGATTTGTTCGAACTCTCTGAAGAAAGTCCATGGTATTTTGACAGGGATTGCATTAAACGTGTAAATTGCCCTGGGTAACATTGACATTTTCACAATATTAATTCTGCCAATCCATGAGCATGGAATATTTTTCCATCTCTTTGTGTCTTCCTCAATTTCTTTCAGAAGTGTTCTGTAGTTTTTAGGGTATAGATCCTTTACATCTTTGGTTAGGTTTCTTCCTAGGTATCTTAGGCCTTTGGGTGCAATTGTAAATGGGATTGACTCCTTAATTTCTCTTTCTTCAGTCTCATTGTTAGTATAGAGAAATGCCACTGATTTCTGGGCATTTATTTTGTATCCTGCCACACTACCAAATTGCTGTATGAGTTCTAGCAATCTTGGGGTGGAGGCTTTTGGGTTTTCTATGTTGAGTATCATGTCATCAGTGAAGAGGGAGAGTTTGACTTCTTCTTTGCCAATTTGAATGCCTTTTATTTCCTTTTGTTGCCTGATTGCTGAGGCTAGGAGTTCTAGTACTATGTTGAATAGCAGTGGTGAGAGTGGACATCCCTGTCTTGTTCCTGATCTTAGGGGAAAGGCTCCCAGTGCTTCCCCATTGAGAATGATATTTGCTGTGGGCTTTTCTTTGATGGTTTTTAAGATGTTGAGGAATGTTCCCTCTTTCCCTACATTCTGAAGAGTTTTGATCAGGAATGGATGCTGTATTTTGTCAAATGCTTTCTCTGCGTCTAATGAGAGGATCATATGGTTCTTGGTTTTTCTCTTGCTGATATGATGAATCACATTGATTGTTTTACGAGTGTTGAACCAGCCTTGTGTCCCGGAGATAAATCCTACTTGGTCATGGTGAATAATTTTCTTAATGTACTCTTGCATCCTATTGGCTAGTATCCTGTTGAGAATTTTTGCATCCATGTTCATCAGGGACATTGGTCTGTAATTCTCCTTTTTGGTGGGGCCTTTGTCTGGTTTTGGAACTAAGGTGATGCTGGCCTCATAGAACGAGTTTGCAAGTACTCCATCTCTTTCTATCTTTCCAAACAGCTTTAGGAGAATAGGTATGGTTTCTTCTTTAAATGTTTGATAGAATTCCCCTGGGAAGCCATCTGGCCCTGGACTCTTGTGTCTTGGGAGGTTTTTGATGACTTCTTCAATTTCCTCCCTGGTTGTTGGCCTGTTCAGGTTTTCTATTTCTTCCTGCTCCAGTTTTGGTAGTTTGTGGCTTTCCAGGAATGCGTCCATTTCTTCTAGATTGCCTAATTTATTGGCGTATAGCTGTTCATAATATGTATTTAAAATCGTTTGTATTTCCTGGTGTTGGTAGTGATCTCTCCTTTCTCATTCATGATTTTATTAGTTTGAGTCTTCTCTCTCTTCTTTTTAATAAGGCTGGCTAATGGTTTATCTATCTTATAAATTCTTTCAAAGAACCAACTCCTGGTTTTGTTGATGTGTTCCACAGTTCTTCTGGTCTCGATTTCATTGAGTTCTGCTCGAATCTTAATTAACTCTCTTCTTCTGCTGGGTGTAGGATCCATTTGCTGTTTTTTCTCTAGCTCCTTTAGGTGTAAGTTTATCTTTTGTATTTGAGTTCTTTCCAGTTTTTGAATGGATGCTTGTATTGCGATGTATTTCCCCCTCAGGACTGCTTTTGCTGCATCCCAAAGATTTTGATCGTTTGTATCTTCATTCTCATTAGTTTCCATGAATATTTTTAATTCTTCCTTAATTTCCTGGTTGACACTTTCATCTTTTAGCAGGATGATCCTTAACCTCCACGTGTTTGAGGTCCTTCCAAACTTCTTGTTGTGATTTAGTTCTAATTTCAAGGCATTATGGTCTGAGAATATGCAGGAGACGATCCCAATATTTTGGTATTGGTTCATATCTGATTTGTGACCCAATATGTGGTCTATTCTGGAGAAAGTTCCATGTGCACTTGAGAAGAATGTGTATTCAGTTGCATTTGGATGTAAAGTTCTGTAGATATCTGTGAAATCCATCTGGTCCAGTGTATCATTTAAAGCTCTTGTGTTTTTGGAGATTGCTTAGAAGATGTATTGATTGCAGAAAGCGCTGTGTTCACGTCTCCAAGTATAAGTGTATTATTATCTAAGTATGTCTTAAATTTCGTTATCAATTGATTCATATACTTGGAAACTCCCGTATTCGGGACATAAATAGTTGTGATTGTTAGGTCCTCTGTTGGATAGATCCTTTAAGTATGATATAATATACCTCTTCAGACAGAACATAAAACTCCTAACTCTGGGAAATGAACTAGGGGTGGCGGAAGGGGAGGAAGGCAGGGGGTGGGGGTGAATGGGTGACAGGCACTGAGGGAGGCACTTGACAGGGTGAGCACTAGGTGTTATTCTGTATGTTGGCAAATTGAACACCAATAAAAAATAAATTTATTATTAAAAAATAATTTCCCTGTTCATCTCTTACTACAGTCTTTGGGATAAAGTTTAATTTATCTGATATGAGGATGGCTACCCTTGCTTTCTTTTGAGGACCGTTTGAATGGTACATAGTTCTCCAACCCTTTATTTTCAGGCTGTAGGTGTCCTTACATCTAAAATGAGTCTCTTGTAGACAGAAAATAGATGGGTCTTGCTTTTTTATCCAGTCTGAAACTCTGAGCCTTTTGATGGGGTCATTAAGCCCATTCACGTTCAGAGTTACTATTGAATGATATGAATTTTTGTCATCATGATATCTATTCAGTCCCTGTTTTTGCGGATTGTTTCCTTGGACTTTGTCTTTCTTTTACAGAGTCCCCCTTAATATTTCTTGCCAAGCTGGTTTGGTGGTCACATCTTCTTTCAGTTTCTGCCTATCTTGGAAGCTCTTTCTATTTCTATTTCTATCTCTCCTTCTATTCTGAATGAGAGCCTTGCTGGATAAATTATTCTTGTCTGCAGTTTCTTCTCATTTAGGACCCTGAATATATCCTGCCAGCCCTTTCTGTCCTGCCAGGTCTCTGTGGAGAGGTGTGCTGTTACCCTAATGCTTCTCCCCATAAAAGTTAGAGATTTCTTGTCTCTTGCTGCCTTAAGGATCTTCTCTTTATCTTTGGAATTTGCAAGTTTCACTATTAAATGTCGGGGTGTTGAGCAGTTTTTATTGATTTTAGGGTGGATCTATCTCCTGGATCTTAATTCCTGTTTCCTTTCCCAAGTTAGAGAAGTTCTCAGCTATGATTTGTTGAAATACACTCTCTTGTCCTCTGTCCCTTTCGGCGCCCTCTGGAACCCCAAATAAACATAGATTTTTTTTTCCTTCCGAGGCTGTCCTTTATTTCCCTTAACGTATCCTCATGATCTTTTAATTGTTTTTCTCTTTTTTCCTCAGCTTCCTTCTTTGCCATCAACTTTTCTTCTATGTCACTCACTCGTTCTTCTACCTCATTAATCCTCGTCTTTAGGACCTCTAGTTTGGATTGCATCTCACTTAATTGATTTTTAATTACAGCCTGATTAGATCTAAATTCTGTAGTCATGAAGTCTCTTGAATTCTTTATGCTTTTTTTCTGGAGCCACCAGTAGCTTTCTAATTGTGCTTCTGAATTGGCTTTTTGACATCGAATAGTAATCCAAATTCTGTAACTCTGTGGGAGAGAGTACTGTTTTTGTTTCTTTCTTTCATGGTGAGTTTTTCCTTCTAGTCATTTTGCTCAGTGCAGAGTGGCTAAAAACAAGTTGTACTGGAAAAAGGAAAAAAAAAAGAGCGGAAAAAAAGGGGGAGGAAAACAATCAGAAAACATAAAATAAGGTGGGGTATCCTCTGATTCTATATACTGTAAATTCCTTGACTTCCCCTGGAACTTTCCAGCTTGGTCAATCACTTGCTTTACCCAGTCCTTCCAGCTGCTATTCTGGGGCAGGGTCCTGCTGTGCTGATTCTCAAGTGTGTGCACCTGGGGGAGCTGCCCAGCCCCCTGTCAGGTGCACGACTCAGTGGGAGCTGTTTATCCTCTGAGGCCCCTGTTCAATCCCAGGTACAAGGTGACACCAGGAGGAACAACAACAGTGGCAGCGGCCAGCTCTCCAGCTCTGGAGTCAGCTCCCTGCAGTAACTATGATAGCTCCCAGTCCACAGGGGCCTGGATGCTCCAGGGGCAGGGGGCACCAATCTGCACAGCCCAGGGTTGCCCAGTGGCAGGAGCGTCCTTGCTGTCCTGTGTCCTCCCGGCCTCCGCCTGTCCCGGGGGTTGCTGGATCTTGGGCTGTGTCTCCCAGTGCTCTGTGCTCCGGGGCCTGCACTGCTGGAATTGTGCTCCCGTGGCCGTGCAGCCCTCTCTGCGCAGAGCCATGGCCTGAGCCATCCGAGCTGGTCTACGGCCCGCCAGGTGCGCGCTGCAGCCCTTTATGGAGCTGGGCCGCAGTGTGTGGCACGCTCTCCCCCGGGGCACAGGTCCTCTCTTAGTGCCTCTGGGAGCCTGAGGGCATCACTGCCCCTCCTGGGATCCTGCCGGAGTTCCCTGTGAGCGTCTTTCCATCCAGGAAGATTGGTAAAGCTCCTGCTTCTCTGGGACTGGGCTTTCCTGTCCTGGGGGCACTCGCCGCCTGGCCTTAGCTCAGCTCCTCACAGGGGGCCCTTCCTCCTTGGATGCTTTTTTATTTCTTTATTTTTTCCTGTCTTCCTACCTTGATAGAAGTGCAAACTCTTCTCACTGTAGCATTCCAGCTGTTCTCTCTTCAAATCTCAGGCCAAATTCGTAGGTTTTCAGGATGATTTGAAAGTTATCTAGGTAAGTTGGTGGGGACAAGTGACTTGGGGACCCTACTCTTCTGCCATCTTGCCCTGCCTCCTCTCACTTGACTTCTGAAGACTCCATTTCCACATCTAAAACTGTGACTAATAATACTTTCCACACCTACCTAAATTGTGAGAAGATGGGAAATAAATGTTCTTTGAACATGGCTCACACCTATTTTTCTTGAATTTATCCATCTGAAGTTTGGTGAATCTCAAATATTAGGTCACATGGGAGGTAAGACATACCACAGGCTCCAATCCAAGTTAAAATAAAGTGAAAATTAATACAAGTTCAGGCTAGAGAAAGGTGGAAGGCAAACTGACCTCCAATATACACCAAGAGAACTTACAAACTAGAAAGCAGACTGGGAGGTCAGGGTCAGGGGAAGAAAGAGGGAAAGGCAAGTTTGAGAGTAAGCAGCCTCTTTTCTTGTTCTGAGTGGTTTGCCTTTTCTTAACAGAATAGGACTATTTGAAATGAGAAGGAATAGAGGTGGAAATCGGGGTGCATCATGCATGAAGGCTGTGAAAGTGTGCAGTACTCACCATACAGAGAGTTACACTTAGAGGAGCTCCAATTCTAGGACCAATCACTCAGATGAATCACTCTTTCATGCCAGAACTTCCCTACTGAGAAAATAGTCATGGGATTTTGCACCTGTGGGAAAGGAATAGAGTCATCCAGGACCTCAGAGGAGCATCATGGAATTAGAGGAATGAAGTATATTAAAAGTATTTTATTTTGTCTGACAGAAAATCACATTATATCCAGTGTTGTAAAAGATAAGAGGTTCAGTATTCATTAAGAGGAAAAAATGCTCTCTGACCCACTGGGGCATTTAGTATCCTCTGTGTTCCTTACAGTTTTGTTGTACTAACAAAACAAAAAAAATAATGTTTGCCATTCATTCCATGCTTCTAATATGGCAGGATATGCTAGATGCTTTATACATATAGTCTCTCACTCTCAAAACAATCTTATGAGATAAGAAACATTATTATCCCCATTTTCTAAATGAGAAAACTGACCTTCAGAGATTAGTGACTTGTTCCTTGTCATGTAGCTAGTCGCAAACCTTCTCAGAGGCTTTCTATCCTCACAGTCATGACCAGTAAGTATCTGAATTTATTTTTGTTCACGTTTGTTTTCTAGTATATCGTCTTTCTGCCACACCAGGATGGAAATGACATAAGGGTAGAGATTTTGTTAAATTCATCAACATGTGCCTTACATTTAGAGCAGTTGGACAGGTAGAGTAGATGCTCCTTGTTCATAGTTATTGAATCAATCACAAAGTGATAGAGGTGGAACTTAATTCCATATATGTAAGTACTTCCAAAGCCTTGGATCTTTTGACTATCCCATATTGCTGCTTTCCTTCTGCACCTATTTTTCTTCTTTTTAAAAAAGATTTTATTTATTTATTTTTTTCATGAGAGACACACAGAAAGGCAGAGACATAGGCAGAGGGAGAAGCAGGCTCCCTGTGGGAAGCCCGATGTGGGACTGGATCCCAGGACCCCGGGATCACGCCCTGAGCCGAAGTCAGAGGCTCAACCACTGAGCCACCCTGGTGCCCCATGTACTTATTTTTTCTATTTAACTAGACTAAAATTTGAAAGTTACGACTCTTTGTTTTTACCTGTGCTCACTCTGTCCTCAGCAGTGACAGCAACAGCAAATAATCAGCTGAGGCTTTTTTTTTTTAAATGTAATTTAACCCCCAAACAAAACCTTGTTTCTCATGAGAAAAAATTCCTACAAGAGAAAGAAACAGGGATAGAATAAATAAAAAAAGTAACGAATTGACTATAATCTGTAGCATGGGAAAGTCCAACTCTGGGGGATTTTATCTGTTGTTAATTTGTGTGGGGGTGGGCAAAACTATTTTTCCTTCTTATCAGTAGGTGGCAGCACTTTTCTTAGACTGAAGATAAGCTAAACAATTTTAGATAACCTGGTCCAGATGCTGATAGATAAAGAGATTTTTAAAAGTCAAAGTTCACAAGTTCACCTTTTCTGGAGAATGGCTAACTTATTGAAATAGGGATTGAAAAACACCATTTGTTGAACATAATGTCAGTGCAGGAGATTTTCTAACAATTGCATCCATCAACTCTGGTACCTGTTTTCAGTCTGATAGGACTTACACAATTCTATCTTATTCATATGCAATAGAAATGTGATATACTGGGCCTTCTTGGCTTGCTTATGTAATCTAGTCTCTGCCCTACCTTTTACAAAATTGCTCAGCTGCCTTACATCATGGGTGTGACTAAACTGGAGCATTCTTCCTCCTTGGTGGGAGTTTTCTCTTCTTGTGGAGGGTGTTCAGAAGTTGCAGAGGAAGATATGTTTTGGTTAAAGTGGACTGGGACTGAGGTTGTATACTACTAGAGATGTATGCTTTGGAATTATTCTGTAATATCAGCCTTCATATGACTGGCTGCACAAGAAATGGTCAGTGGTTGGTCATTTACTTATCTGTCTCTTCAACTGATTTGGAAGCACTTTGAGAAAATGAATCATGTTTCCATTCCTTTTCCTATCCCTAGTTCTCAGCACAGGACTTTGGATATAATAGGTATTAAATTGAAGTGTGTTCTTTGGATATTTGGTTGTATTGTTCTGAAACCAGCACAATAATGGGAACCCTGTTGGACTTTATACCTTTTGGTCACATGATTCTGGTTCAGTGCTATTTGCAAAACATAGCTAAAGAAAATGCCTGAGTGTACAATCCTGTGTATAAATTTGTGCAAATGTAAAGTTTTATGTGGTCTATTTTGTTCTCATCTGTTGATCTCTGAGAGCCTTGAAGGACACATTGATATACTTATATTCTCATCATCAACTTCAACTGAGATTAAATCATGCTGGACTCTGGTGTTGCAATACAGAGATACAGTTCCTGCCTTTTAGGAGCTGGGATGCAAAACAAGGTCATGCAATCATGAGGAATAGTACAATTTCTCAGATTCCAAATGCTCACTGAACAAGGATGAATAAAAGAAATTCAGGTAAAAGTATTAATTTTAGCTAAGATATTCTGCCACAAGCTGTATGTGCCTGGTTATTTGAAACAACATGGATAATGTGAAATTTTCACTTTTATTGGAATGCTTGTTGTTGTGGAAACATAGCCATGCTGTGCTCAGAGCTCGGTATTCACCTCTCTTAAATGTCTTCAATGTATAAATTAGTCCCAAAGAGACTAAAAACCTAATGGTTTATTTTTTAAAGGAATTATTTGCTGAATCATTTTTTTCATGTGCTAATAATAGGTGAAAGAACATACCATGAATAGCTTCATAAAGTGATTGTGATTTTAGTTTTTATAGTTAATTTTTGCCGAAGCTGGCTGAAAAGAAGTGAAAAGCTCCAAGATCAAAGCCATGGTTTGATGAAAAGCAAATGTTTGATTATTTGTATAAACTACTTACAAAAGAATCATGGTTCTGAATGCAATGAAACTATTTTCAAGAAAGCAGTTATTCCGATTTTTGTTTTCTTTAAAGAAATCTCCATATGTAGTATGGAAATTTGCAAATAGAAGATAGAGAGGATACTGCCATTTAATGATTAAAAATATAAAATGGATTAAAGGACATCAAAATGATGGTGAAACTAAACAAGCTTTATGAATTTTAAATTAATCATATTCTTTGAAGGGAGAAAAAACCCTAATGATTTTCACTGCTATTTGCAAGTAGCATTTTGTGATGATTAATGCTTAATGCATTTGCTGTTGTAGGGAATTTACTTTTTCCCCCTTCCATACACATTTTCTCACCATTCTTACCCTAGGATCTTATCCAAGATGCATTGATTTCTCTATCAGTGATTTCTTCTAAATACCTAACTCACTCTTCAATCCTACAAGATTAACTACATCTGCAACTGCTGTGGCCAATTTCTGAAGTTTATGGTCCATTTCATAAAGTCTTATAAATCAGCCCTTACTTCCTTTTAATTATGTCTCCCTGTAGAATGCATGTGCCAGATTGCTTCAAATTTATATGTGAGGCCAAGAACCAGACAATCTTATCATGAGATAATTGTTTTAAATCCTATTAAGGTCTTTCCATATTAAAATGGCTGAGGTTAGGAATAGCAAGTCTGACAATCAACTGTGTTCCCTTTCATTCAAAGTCTGGCACAAGACTCATTAATTCTAAGACTTCTCTGACCAACTGCCTCTCCAAACATATCCACAATCCTCTCCACACCCATAGGTGGATCCCCTCCCCACCATATCCCTTAATATTTTTTTTTATTTTGCTTCTTCGAATTTAAGTAGAGTTTTAACTTTAAGAATATGTCTTATATACTTAGATTCTGCATTTTATAGCACAGTAGATAATAGCTTGAGCTCCTGAATCAGACTGTCAGGGTACTGTACCAGCTCTGCCATGTAATAGTAGTGTGATTTGGAGCAATTTGCTTAACCTATTCATGTCTCAGTTTCCTAATCTGCAAATTGGAGATGATAATAATAGCACTTTCCTCATAGGATTGCAAGAGTAAAAACTTTAAAATGTGTACAGCATTTAGCACATATTTGGCCCATAGTATTATGTAGATAGTAGTGGTGGTGGTGTATATATTAGCTATTTTGTTATTCTGTTTTGGGATGTTTCTCATTTCCAAATTACTTTTTAAGCTGTTTAAAGGCAAGAAGTATGTTTTCAGTATTCACATACCTCCCATGCTAGTTAAATTTATGCATCAACTTGACTGAATCAGAGGATATCCAGATAGTTGTTTAAAGATTATTTCTACACGTGTCTGTAAAGTGTTTCTGGATAAAATTACCATTTGACTTGGTGGACTCCCTAAAATAGATGGCCCTCTCCAGTGTGAATGGGCAACATTCAATGAGGGCCTAAACAGAAAAAAAGGTAGAAGAAAGGAATTCACCCCATTTTTCTGCATCATTGCTTAATCTGGAACACCTCGTGTTCTCCTGCCCTTGAACTAGTACTTCACACTTGGGCTCCCCTGGTTCTCAGACCTCCAGACTTGGACTGCATTACACCACTGGCTTCCTTGGGTCTCCATCTTGTAGAAGGCAGATCATGAGACTCCCCAGCCTCCATAAATGTGTGAGCCAATTCTTGGTAATAAAACTCCTTTTATATCAAATTGGTTCTGTTTCTCTGGATGACTCTGACTAATGCACTCTGTCTGTGCCCATATTGCAATGCACATAGGAGCTCTTAAAGTACTTCCTGAAATAATGAACAAATGAATCGATTATTTTAAGGATTCCAGTTGTATATATATTATGACTCCAATATAGCTGATGTGTTCAGAAAAATATTTATTATCAAGAACAAGCAAGTGTCTTTTTAAAAAAAAATTTATTTATTTATGATAGTCACACACACAGAGAGAGAGAGAGAGGCAGAGACACAGGCAGAGGGAGAAGCAGGCTCCATGCACCAGGAACCTGACGTGGGATTCGATCCCGGGTCTCCAGGATCGTGCCCTGGGCCAAAGGCAGGCGCTAAACCGCTGCGCCACCCAGGGATCCCCAAGCAAGTGTCTTTATCAGAGGAGGCAGTGCTGATTAGGAATAGCCCAGACCTCCCTTGAGTTCAGATCTGGGTGTGAAGAAGGCTTTTAGAAGTCCTCCTTGAAGAAGGATCATTTCAGAATTCAGAGGAACCTAAAAATTGTGTCCTAAGAAGCAGTGATGGAAGCCAGAGGAAAAAATACTTTGAGGGAGGTAGATATACATGTGTTCTCTGATGCAAGGGAAGGATTAGCCTTAATCTATGTTGCCCTGGTATGCAGAGTTAGACCAATAGATGAAAGTTATAGGATAGAATATTTGACCTCAATATAAAGAAATATTTTCTGGCCACCTGGACTGCCCAAAAATGGAATGAGTAGTCTTTAGTCTTGAAAAGTTGTTAGGCTAGATTCACAGGCAGCCACTTCCCCTTCATAGATGTCACTTTTGTAGTAGGAGCTTTGAGTCTCAACCATGACCAGTATACATGCAAGATCAGCTGCAGACCCACACTGGAAGAATTAGGGAGCATGTCTAATCTTCTTTCCACTTTATTTTAATGAAAGATAGAGGACAAAGGTTGTCAGTGCCATAATACTTAACCAGGTAACATGCTATGAGGACTCATAGAAAGGACAGTGTGATATGTTTTCTGGGCCTAGGTCATTCAATATTTTGTGAATCTGAAAAATCATTGAGGACAGTAATAACCAAATTCAGATTTCACAAATTAATACCTCCCTACACACTAAATGGATAGACTCACATAGAGCTACCAACATTTTATCTTACCAAGTAATGACATTAAAAAAATAACAAAACTCACTTACCATCTGGTTATATTATCATTTTATGAAAGAATTGGTGTTTAAAAAGAAGGAAAATTTAACATAATCTTAAAATAAAAAGTCTGAATGATTTTAGCATTATAAAAAGCATATAATGTCCATGATTTTCTCATTTCACCATCATGGACTGGCATGAGTTCACAATTCTGGCATTAGTGGTATTCTCTGATTGTTCCAAATAAGAATTCTATATATCTCCCTTCCAGACTTTAAATTTTTTTCTTTTTTTTTATTTATGATAGTCCTACAGAGAGAGAGAGAGAGAGAGAGAGAGAGAGAGGCAGAGACATAGGCAGAGGGAGAAGCAGGCTCCATGCACCGGGAGCCCGACATGGGATTCGATCCCGGGTCTCCAGGATCGCGCCCTGGGCCAAAGGCAGGTGCCAAACAGCTGCGCCACCCAGGGATCCCTCCCTTCCAGACTTAAAAAAAAAATCTGGCATTAGTGATATTCTCTGATTGTTTCAAGTAAGAGTTCTTTTTAAAGAATTTTAAAAAATATTTCATTGATTTAGTCATGAAAAACAGACAGAGACAGAGAGACAGAGGCAGAAGCAGGTTCCCCACAGAGCAGGAAGCCTGATGCGGGACTCGATCCCAGGACTCCGGGATCACGACCTGAACCAAAGGCAGACGCTAAACAACTGAGCCACCCAGGCACCCCAGACTTCTAATAGGATTGCTATTTTAAGCACTAATTCCTAAGTGAACATTTTATCCCATAGATCCCACAGAATTAAAAGTATAAGAAATATCTCCAGGAGCAGATAGGTCTCATCCTAATTTAGTCTTTGTTGGGGTTTGACATCATCCCTAGTGATCTCATGAACACTTATCATTTAGTCAGTAAGTCTGTGCTGGGCTATCTTTCAACTACTCTAAAGACTCAGAGAATAATGGTGTTATATTCCAATTTCAAATGCCAAATGACTAGGAATTATAGATGCTATTAGGAAAATAAGCTAATCCATGAAGAATTGGGACTTTAGGTCTTTAATGTCTCATAAAAGCCCATTGAACCTGCCTGCCATCATAAGTGAGGTAAAATTCCATTTTTCTGTAATGGATAATGTATTGAGGAAGCTCCTGGGGGAAAATATTCTAAATATCTACTCTGACAAGAAAGGACTCATCATTTTTAACCTTTAATTCCAGTTTAGAATATTTATATACAATTGCTACCGAGTTGGAATGTGTCTACATGTGAAATCACTTTTTTCAAGCATATTATCTGCTAATGAAATCATGGAGCAGTTTTTGGAGAGAAAAAAGACTAATCTTTTGGCTGCACAGCATAGGCTGTAAATTATAATTTGGATTACTGGTTTCTATACTGTATTACTTTGCTTTTAAATGCTCAGGTTCTCATTTAAAAATCGCATTATTCAGAAGCTCTTATGATGCTTTCAAAATCTCAGTTTTGGATATAAGGGATGTATGTTTTTTTTTCCCTTATGAAAATGCCATGTCTAGTAGGATTCCTTTTTTTTTTTTTGAAAAAAAAATTTTTTTTTTGGAGTTCAATTTGCCAACATATAGCATACCACCCAGTGCTCATCCTGCCAAGTGCCCCCCTCAGTGCCCATCACCCAGTCACCCCAAGCCCCCGCCCACCTTCCCTACCACTACCCCTTGTTCATTTCCCAGAGTTAGGTGTCTCTCATGTTTTGTCACTCTCACTGATATTTTCACTCATTTTCTCTCCTTTCCCTTTATTCCCTTTCAATAATTTTTATATTCCTCAAATGAATGAGACCATATAATGTTTGCCCTTTTCCGATTGACTTATTTCATTCAGCATAATACCCTCCAGGTCCATCCACATCGAAGCAAAAGGTGGGAATTTGTCGTTTCTAATGGCCGAGTAATATTCCATTGTATACATATACCACAGCTCTTTATTCATTCATCTTTTGATGGACACCGAGGCTCCTTCCACAGTTTGGGTATTGTGGACATTGCTGCTATAAACATTGGGGTGCAGGTGTCCTGGCGTTTCACTTCATCGGTATCTTTGGGGTAAATCCCCAACAGTGCAATTGCTGGGTCGTAAGGCAGATCTATTTTTAACTCTTTGAGGAACCTCCACACAGTTTTCCAGAGTGGCTGCACCAGTTCACATTCCCACCAACAGTGCAAGAGGGTTCCCCTTTCTCCACATCCTCTCCAACATTTGTTGTTTCATGTCTTGTTAATTTTCCCCATTCTCACTGGTGTGAGGTGGTATCTCATTGTGGTTTTGATTTGTATTTCCCTGATGGCAAGTGATGTGGGGCACTTTCTCATGTGCTTGTTGGCCATGTCTATGTCTTCCTCTGTGAAATTTCTGTTCATGTCTTTTGCCCATTTCATGATCGGATTGTTTGTTTCTTTGCTTTTGAGTTTAATAAGTTCTTTACAGATCTTGGATACTAGCCCTTTAGTAGGGTCATTTGCAAATATCTTCTCTCTTTCTGTAGGTTGTCTTTTAGTTTTGTGGACTGTTTCTTTTGCTGGGAAGAAGCTTTTTATCTTGATGAAGTCCTAATAGTTCATTTTGGCTTTTGTTTCCCTTGCCTTCATAGATGTATCTTGCAAGAAGTTACTGTGGCCAAGTTCAAAAAGGGTGTTGCCTGTGTTCTCCTCTAGGATTTTGATGGAATCTTGTCTCACATTTAGAACTTTCATCCATTTTGAGTTTATCTTTGTGTATGGTGCAAGAGAGTGGTCTAGTTTCATTCTTCTGCATGTGGATGTCCAATTTTTCCAGCACCATTTATTGAAGAGACTGTCTTTTTTCCAGTGGATAGTCTTTCCTGCTTTGTTGAATATTAGTTGACCATAAAGTTGAGGGTCCACTTCTGGATTCTCTATTCTGTTCCTTTGATCTATGTGTCTGTTTTTGTGCCAGGACCACACTGTCTTGATGACACTGCTTTGTAGTACAAACTGAAATCCGGCATTGTGGTGTCCCCAGCTATGGTTTTCTTTTTTAATATTCTCCTGGCTATTCGGGGTCTTTTCTGATTCCACACAAATCTTAAAATGATTTGTTCGAACTCTCTGAAGAAAGTCCCTGTTATTTTGACAGGGATTGCATTAAACGTGTAAATTGCCCTGGGTAACATTGACATTTTCACAATATTAATTCTGCCAATCCATGAGCATGGAATATTTTTCCATCTCTTTGTGTCTTCCTCAATTTCTTTCAGAAGTGTTCTGTAGTTTTTAGGGTATAGATCCTTTACATCTTTGGTTAGGTTTCTTCCTAGGTATCTTAGGCCTTTGGGTGCAATTGTAAATGGGATTGACTCCTTAATTTCTCTTTCTTCAGTCTCATTGTTAGTATAGAGAAATGCCACTGATTTCTGGGCATTTATTTTGTATCCTGCCACACTGTCAAATTGCTGTATGAGTTCTAGCAATCTTGGGGTGGAGGCTTTTGGGTTTTCTATGTTGAGTATCATGTCATCAGTGAAGAGGGAGAGTTTGACTTCTTCTTTGCCAATTTGAATGCCTTTTATTTCCTTTTGTTGCCTGATTGCTGAGGCTAGGAGTTCTAGTACTATGTTGAATAGCAGTGGTGAGAGTGGACATCCCTGTCTTGTTCCTGATCTTAGGGGAAAGGCTCCCAGTGCTTCCCCATTGAGAATGATATTTGCTGTGGACCTTTCTTAGATGGTTTTTAAGATGTTGAGGAATGTTCCCTCTTTCCCTACATTCTGAAGAGTTTTGATCAGGAATGGATGCTGTATTTTGTCAAGTGCTTTCTCTGCATCTATTGAGAGGATCATATGGTTCTTGGTTTTTCTCTTGCTGATATGTTGAATCACATTGAGTGTTTCACGAGTGTTGAACTAACCTTGCATCCCGGGGATAAATCCCACTTTGTCATGGTGTATAATCTTAATGTACTGTTGGATCCTATTGGCTAGTATCTTGTTGAGAATTTTTGCATCTGTGTTCATCAGGGATATTGGTCTACAATTATCCTTTTTGGTGGGGTCTTTGTCTGGTTTGGGGATCAAGGTGATGCTGGCCTCATAGAACGAGTTTGGAAGTACTCCATCTCTTTCTATCTTTCCAAACAGTATGGTTTCTTCTTTAAACGTTTGATAGAATTCCCCTGGGAAGCCATCTGGCCCTGGACTCTTGTGTCTTGGGAGGTTTTTGATGACTGCTTCAATTTCCTCCCTGGTTATTGGCCTGTTCAGGTTTTCTATTTCTTCCTGTTCCAGTTTTGGTAGTTTGTGGTTTTCCAGAAATGTGTCCATTTCTTCTAGATTGCCTAATTTATTGGCGTATAACTGCTCATAATCAGTTTTTAAAATTGTTTGTATTTCCTTGGTGTTGGTGGTGATCTCTCCTTTCTCATTCATGATTTTATTAATTTGAGTCTTTTCTCTCTTCTTTTTAATAAGGCTGGCTAATGGTTTATCTATCTTATTAATTCTTTCAAAGAACCAACTCCTGGTTTTGTTGATCTGTTCCACAGTTCTTCTGGTCTCTATTTCATTGAGTTCTGCTTGAATATTTACTAATTCTCTTCTTCTGCTGGGTGTAGGATGTATTTGCTGTTTTTTCTCCAGTACATTTAGGTGCAAGGTTAGCTTTTGTATTTGAGTTCTTTCCAGTTTTTGAATGGATGCTTGTATTGCGATGTATTTCCCCTCAGGACTGCTTTTGCTGTATCCTGTCTAGTAGAATTCCTAATGGATATTTTCCCACAGGTTAACCTGCATGTTCTGAATTGCTAACATCCAAGAAATATGTCTAGAACATTACAAATCTTGACAATCCCTGCTGAGATCATAGCTTGGAGGTACTGAGCACATTCTATGCCAAACCAACCCAGCTCTGACTAATGAACAAATTTCATTTATGGACTTTAGCTTAAGAATATTTCAGGAAGAGCCTCCTTCATACATAATTTCTTTCCTTCTCTACCACTAATGCTACCATAACCTTATTCTAGGCTCTCTCTTGGACTGTTGCATGGGGCACTTAACTGATCTCTTAACTTCCATTCTTGTCCACATACAATCCCCACAGCACTTAGAGTGATCTTAAAACTTAAATCAGATGCTATCCCTCTCTTGCATGAAAATTCTTCTTAAATGGCTTCCCATGGCACACAGAATAAAATGTAATCTCCTAACTATTGCCTGCAAGGCCTTGCATGATCTGTCCCCTGCATACTCCTATATTAATGCATTTTTCAATTATTCAACAAATATTTTTAAGTCCCTACCATGTTGAAGGTGAACAAAACAGAAAAAAGTTCCTGCCCTGACATTTTGGTTTCTCAACAAGACAAACATGACATAAAGGTAAAATATATAGTGAGTTCGATAGATTGAGTGCTATGGAGAAAAATAAGGCAGGGAAGAGGAATAGGGGAAGGCAATTTGAATCAGTCAGGTTTGTGGCATGAAAGTGATGGAGCACTCAGATTGGATACTTTGAGGAGTATTTCCTAAAGGGACTATTTACAAAGGTGTGGGCAAAATAGAGGTAAATCACAAAGAATAGTGTTTAGTAGAATTCAGTATTACCCCTCCAACTTGAAGGGTCAAAAAGATGGAGAAGTCATCAGAATAAGGAGAAACTGAAGATTGTATGGAGAAGTCTTCTGACAAACACAGTGATTTCAGATAAAGAGCATCAGCCACCCCTAGATGATTCTGTAAAGAGTGAATCTGGTAAATCAATATTCTGAGTCTCTTTCAGATCTTTGGTCTTCCACTGGCCAGACATAATACGAAGCCAGAAAAATAAGGGAGCCCATTGATGTAGCACAGCTGGTCAGTCCTGAAGAGAGGAACAGAAAACAGCACGAAGAAATGTGGAGAGTCTAGAGGCAAATAGAACATGTATAGTACAAGGTTGCAATTTTAAATAGGGTTGTCAGGGAAGACCTCAATACAAATGGGAGAAAATATATGTACACAACAGTACACATATTTCAAAAACATATTTTTAAAATATTCATAGCATCACTTTAAAATTTTTGGCTGTGGAGATAGGGGATGGGAATGCAGATAAAAGGAGATAAATAAGTAAACAAAACTAGTGACCAATTATGGTAATGTACCATGAACTAAGGAGTATGACTAACTCAACTATCTACCTCTACATAAAATACCACACACATGCACACACACACACACACACACACACACAGCAAAATGTTCCCAGGACTGGAGCTGAGGTATGTATAGCATCCTTGGAAATTCTAATGCACTTTCCTATACCACATCTACTTTTGATTGCCCAATACTACTTGAGAATAATGTAGCTTCTTTACTCTCCCACTAGTAGCCACCTCAAAAATCTGTAAATTTGTCAGGCTAATCTTGCCCAGCATAATCCAAAGCAATAGAATGTGGCATTTGCCCTTCATACTGCAGGATTTTATGTCTCCTTGGATTTTCCTCCAGTGCATCTGTTTATATTCAAGTAGAGATCTTTATGCCAGAAATTGGTCCTTATCTCAGTCACTAATTCTCAGTTATGTGCTCCACCACAGTCGACTATTCAAGAATTGGTTTCTGCCTTCCCAAATTCATTAAAGCTTTCACATAGGGCTAAGAAAAATACCTGTTTTTCAGGTTCTTTTCTTTCTTTTTTTAATATTTTATTTATTTATGAGAGACAGAGAGAGAGAGAGAGAGAGAGAGAGAGAGAGCAGAGACATAGGCAGAGGGAGAAGCAGGCTCCATGCAGGAAGCCCAATGTGGGACTTGATCCCAGGACTCTGGGATCATGCCCACCCAGGCGTCCCTTTCAGGTTCTTTTCATTGCTCTTGTCTTACCTTTATCCTTATCCTCTTCTCGTAATCCTCCTGGGGTCAGTCTACTGGCTTCAATTTTCATTTTTCCATCTTGCTCAACCCCTGATGTATATGACCTCCTGAGGTTAATTTACCCATTGCTTCTGACTTTTTGAACACTGTGCACCTTCTATTGCCTTTGAGCCTGACTCCATCTTCCTTGGATGGTTCAGACTTGAAGCTTTGCTCTAACCTTTTGTTTCCAGTTCCCTACCCTTACTCCAATCCTGGAATGCTCACATCAGCCTCTGCCTTGGGCCTTGGGTCCCAAGTTCTTCTGCAGGGCTGCCTCATTATTGTGCCAATTCCCTTTCTTCTGTGTCAGACTTACCTCAGCTCTCCTGATCTTGGATCCCACATTGGCACCCATGACTCACTGCCCTATATAATGCTCAGAGCTGACAATCTTATAGGCCTCTCCCCACTTACTCTGCCCGGTCACCATCAAAAACAAGCAAGGACAGAAGTCTGTATTTTGAAGCAGTTTCAGCAACAATTCATGAGCTCCGGGAGGAGAAACGGGATGTGACTTCTTAGCCTAGATGGACAATATTGCCACTTACCAAATGGAAAATATTAACAATAATTACTGAGAAGGAATGCTTTAGGAGTACTTAGTGCCCCAGGGGCTAAAAGCCCTTGCTGTCACATGGGACTCAGAGAGAGAGAGGGAGAGAGAGCGAGCGAGCAGAGAATTTGGCTGTGAAAGAAGGCTTTAAAGGGTCATGTTACACTTATAGTTCCCATTCTGAGCATCCTCAAGGAGAAAGAGAGCTGCATTGATTTTCATAATGAAAAATATTGTTTTCCTATTGCAGGGACAGTAGTGGGGACAGGGCAATGATTTAAAGGAAAATCAATTGGTTAAGAATCTTAGAGAGTTAATAGAATATGTCAGTTGAAGTCCTCTAGATAGGATATTTTTTTCTTTATATGGAAGATTTACACAGTTCCACAACTCACATTAGCATTAATGTGGATTTCACATGTAAATTTCCAGCAAATCCAAAAGAGTGCTAATTCTTTACACCTGGATGGTGCTCTGAAAAATCCTTTCTGCCCCCTTAGCTTTTCATAATGTGAAAGATAATAAAAAGCACACATTTGGAAATTGCCCATCAGGGATCCCTGGGTGGCGCAGCGGTTTGGCGCCTGCCTTTGGCCCAGGGCGTGATCCTGGAGACCCGGGATCGAATCCCACGTCGGGCTCCTGGTGCATGGAGCCTGCTTCTCCCTCTGCCTGTGTCTCTGCCTCTCTCTCTCTCTCAGTGTGACTATCATAAATAAATAAAAATTAAAAAAAGGAAATTGCCCATCCAAATGACATAAGTTACAACAAAGACAAGGTGTTTACGAGAAGTTCCTTGCTTCTAAGACAGAAGAGGCATTGACACCAGCCTTGTTATTATTAGCTGCTGTTCAGATAAAAGATGTTATGTAAATTTAAGGCACGGTCTTCTCATTTTCCATTATTATCACTGTATGTTGTTGAATTTGTTTAATTATATTGATTATTGGTCTACTGTTTCTATAGGAAATGATAGCAGTTATCTGCCTCTAGGGATAAAAGAGAAAGGTATTGGCTACTATCTTATTTTCTAGTCCACATGGAGAGAGAATGATTCGTTTTGATATTCTAAAAAAGCCTACCCAAAATGCTTTCTTACCAATGTGGGAATGAGGAGTATGGAAAAATAGGAACCAAATATGAAAATTGGAAGGAGGTGGATTTCAGATCAATATAATGAAAAGTGTTTAAAGTATTAGATCTGCTTCTAAATAGGTAGGGTCCTATTGTAGGAAGTGAGTTTTCTGTCAGTGGAAGTAGGTTTGGGAAATTGTGCAAAGGATTTCTGTATCAGCTATTCTGGCTAATTTCTGTATCAGCTAATCTGGAAAATTCATTCAACTCAGAGGGTTTTTAAAGCAATATTTCAAAGTATTTGGAGGAAAGAAATCAAATTTTTAGTTTTAAGAGGTGATTATGAAACGTTCAAGAACCTCAGAACCATGACACGTTTCCCCCTTTGAAAAACACTTTTTTTTATTTTGAAATAGTTACAGATTCCTATAAAATTGCAAAAACGGTACAGAGAAGTCCCATTTGTCCTTCACCAAGTTTCCCTTAGTAGTTACATCCTCCATAATTGTAGTACAATATCATAACCAGGATATTGACAACTTTTATTATAAAATTGTACTTCCCTTAAATAGTCTTGTTACAGGATTTCTTTTCCTTCAGTGTCTGTGGTTCTTGGTCATGTCTCTTCGAAGAATGGGGAAGTAGACCAGACAAAGAATGGTGGGCAGCATAGCAAAGTTTATCGAGCAAAAGTAAAGTTTATTGAGTGGTAGTACAAAGCTCCTGAAGATAGAGGGGACCTAAGGGTGTTGCCACCAGAGTTTCTAAGTCTAGGGATTTCTTTTTTTTTCTTTTTTTAAAAAAGATTTTATTTATTCACGAGAGACACAGAGAGAAAGGTAGAGACACAGGGAGAGGGAGGAGAAGCAGGCTCCATGCAGGAAGCCCGATGTGGGACTCGATCCCAGGACTCCAGGATCACGCCCTGAGTCAAAGGCAGACACTCAACTACTGAGCCACCCAGACGTCCCAAGTCTAGGGATTTCTATGGGCTTTTTGGAGGACTGTTTTAATTTGATGAACCTTCCATGTGCTTGCCCCCTAATCAGGTTTTTGCCATCTGCCTATCACATAGGAAAGGGTAGAGGGCTCCTTTCAGGGTGGTGTAAAATCCTTTTAAGAGTAGTTCCCTCTTAGGGTAGGGGCCCCTTTTCCCTGCCTGCCTTTCTTCCAACTACCCTTCATCAGTCTGAGGTTCCCAGATAATTTTTCTTTGTTTTTCCCCCTGTATATATGATTAAATCATATTTTCATGAATGGGAACTGTGTTAGAACTCAGAGTTGTATAAGAGATGGTAGAAGAAACAAATTTATAATCTAAAATTCTCTACATTTCCCCACTTATGTCTTTTTATTTCAGTCTCATAAGTAGTAGGTATAATGAAGTTCAGTGATTTGGTCATTATCACAAAGCTAGTAAGTGAGGTTGCAGAGCAAGAATTCAAACCCAGGTCTGGCTGATCTCAGATTTTGTAGAGGCCCTTCTGGATCAGCAAATTTCTGAATGGTGGTGATCCCTGGGTGGCTCAGCAGTTTAGCACCTGCCTTCGGCCCAGGGAGTGATCCTGGAGTCCCGGGATTGAGTCCCACATCAGGCTCCCTGAATGGAGCCTGCTTCTCCCTCTGCCTGTGTCTCTGCCTCTCTTTCTCTTTCTGTCTCTGTCTCTCTCTTTCTCTCTCTCTCTCTCTCTGTTTCTCATGAATAAATAAAGAAAGAAATCTTTAAAAAATTCTGAATGGTATGATGGTTAGCAGACTTCCTTAGACAGATCTTTGGTGTTAAGTTAGAAGTGGGAAACCACCCTCTCTGCCAAATTGATTACAAATAGTAGTAAAAGTTTAAATCTAGGATTCCAAGAAAGCATTTAAAAAGTTGTCCTTTGCTTATTGAAAACATAAGGATGCCCAAGTGCAGAAGGGGCTTTCTACATACAGTGGCAGCTTATATTGGATTATACCTATTATACTTATGATGGAAGAAATACATTAATAGTATTTTTTAAACCTTTATTTTGATATAACTATAAATTCATATGCAGTTGTAAGAACTAATATAGTGAGATCTTATGTACCTTTTACCCAGTTTCCCCCAAAGATACCTTGCAAAAATATAGTACAATATTATATAATATATATAATACACATTTATTAGACATAGTACTATAATACAATATATATACAATGAGGAAATTGACACTGATATATCGATCTTATTCAGATTTCATTAGTTTTATATGTACTCATTTGTGAGTGTTTTGTGTGTGTTTTCACGTTTTTAGTTCTTTGTAATTTTATCACACATGTAGATTCTTGCGACCACCATCAAAATCAAGTTAGAGAACAGTTCCAGCACTACAGGGATCTCTTGTATTGACCTTTTATAGTCAGAGGTATCTCTTCTGTTCCCCCTCCTAAGTCCTGACAACCACTGTTCTGTTCTCCATCTCCATAATTTTGTCATTTTAAGAATTTTATATAAATTGAATCATACAATAAGCAAACTTTCAAAATTGGCTTTTTCACTCAGCACAATTCCTGGGAGATTTATCCAAGTTGTTTTGTATATCAATAGTTTGTCCCCCCCCCCCCAACAGCTTATATGCTTTTTTTTTTTCTGAGTAGCATTCCATGGTATGTATTACCAATTTGTTTAACCATTCATCTATTTAAGGACATCTGGATGTTTCCAATTTTTGGCTATTACAATTAAAGCTGCTATAAACATTCATGTACAGGCTTATATGTGAACGTAAGTCTTCGTTTCTCTTGGATAAATGCCCAGGAGTGCATGCAAATCTTGGTCATATGTTATTCGCATGTTTAATTTTTTTAAGATTCTGTTACACTATCTTATAGAATGTCTGTGCCATCTACATTAATAGTCTTATACTGAGTGGTCATTTATTTTATGCTAACTCTGTTCTAGGTTCTAAGTACTTAATACACATCATCTCATTTAATCCTTAGAAAAACTCCTTCCATTTTTTAAAAAGATTTTATTTATTTATTTATTCATGACAGACACACACAGAGAGAGAGAGAGAGGCAGGGACACAGGTGGAGGGAGAAGCAGGCTCCATGCAGGGAGCCCGTCATGGGACTTGATCCTGGGTCACCAGGATCACACCCCCGGCTGAAGGTGGCGCTAAACCGCTGAGCCACCAGGGCTTCCCAGAAAAACTCCCTCCATTTTGACATATGAAGAAACTGAGGCCCAGATAGATTAAGTAATGTTTTCAAGGTCACGCAGCTGGGAAGTTGCGGAGATGCACTTTAATCCAGGCCAGTCAGACAATGGAGACCGTATGCACTCTTAAAAATGATACTATCCTACTTACTCCATTGGAAAAGGGCTCTAAGTAAAGCAGATGATAAGTTTTTCAATTTGTCAAACAGCAAATAAATAATACAGCATACTTCTTAGAAAGTATTGGTTTGACATTTAGGCTTAAAAACTCTACTTTGATGACTCAAAGAAAAGCTGGAGAAGGAGTTTCTAAGTTTGTGGGAACATGATGATTCTGCTTTGGTTGAGTTAGGATTTATATTCCCTGTGGTTTGACTATGGAAGAGTAGGAAGTACAGTAGACATGTAATAGAACACCTGAGCTCATCTTCTGGATTTCTCACTGACTAAATATGTGATCTTGAGCAAGTGACAACCTTACTGAGACTCAACTATGTCCTCATCTATGAAATGGGGCTAAAAACCCCTTTGTCACAGAGATTTTTATAAAGATTAAATGAGCCAGTGGATATTAATGCACTTTAAAAGCTCTAAAGCACTGTATAATTGCATAGGGTAATTGTTTTTACCTGAAATGATTATAGCAGCATTGCGGATATAATGTACAGGATGACTTGGATGTGCAGAGAAAATCCACTTGTACAATTGTACCTATATCTAATCTGGCCTTTCTCTTGAACCCATCCACCCATTTGAGAAGACTGGGTACCAAAACTGTAAATATCAAATTTGGTTTAAAACTTAGTGTGATTTGGAGGGGGCAAGATGGCGGAAGAGTAGGGTCCCCAAGTCACCTGTCCCCACCAAATTACCTAGATAACCTTCAGATCATCCTGAAAATCTACGAATTCAGCCTGAGATTTAAAGAGAGAACAGCTGGAACGCTACAGTGACAGAGTTAACGCTTCTATCAAGGTAGGAAGACGGGGGGGGGGGGGGAAGAAATAAAGAAACAAAAGGCATCCAAGGGGGAGGGGCCCCGCGAGGAGCCGGGCTAAGGCCGGGGCGAGTGCCCCCAGGACAGGAAAGCCCCTTCCCGGAGAAGCAGGAGCTGCACCAACCTTCCCGGCGGAAAGGCCCTCCCAGGGAGTTAGAGCAGGACCTCAGGAGGGCGGGGATGCCCTGAGGCTCCCTGGGACACTAACAGACACCTGCGCCCTGGGCAGAGTGCCACACCCCACGGCCGAGCTCCCTAAAGGGCTGCAGCACGCTAATGGCTGGACCCGGGAGCAGCTTGGCAGCGGCTCCGGCAGAGGCTCCCCGCAGAGGGGGCTGCGCGGCCCCCGGAAGCAGCTCCTAAGCGCCTCCATAGGAGGCTAGGCACTGAAGGGGCTGCGCGGCCGGGAGCGCAAATCGAACAGCGCAGGCCGGGAACACAGGACGCTGGGGACACGGCAAAGGATCCAGCCCCCCCCGGGACAGGCAGAGGCCAGGAGGGTCCAGGACAGCAAGGACGCTCCTGCCCCGAGCTGAGCAGATCAGCGGCCCCTCCCCGGAGCATGCAGGCCCCTGCAGACTGAGAGCTCGATAGTTACCGCAGGAGCTGAATCCAGGACTCCAGGGCTGGCTGCCGCCACTGTTGTCATTCCTCCTAGAGCCTCACAGGATAAACAACCCCCACTGAGCCTCACAGTGGCCTCACAAGATAAACAGGTTAAACATCTTTCACTGAGGCCTGCACCAGGCAAGGGGCTGAGCAGCTCCCCCAAGTGCTAACACCTGAAAATCAGCACAACAGGCCCCTCCCCCAGAAGACCACCTAGACCAAGAGGGGAAAAACAAATTATTGACCAAGCAGCACTGGAAAGTTCCAGGGGAAGTTGAGGGACTTAAAGTATACAGAATCACAGGACACTCCTGCTTGTTTTTTTGTTGGTTTGTTTGTTTTTTGATTTCTGTTTGCTTCCCCCCACTTTTTTCTTTTCTTCTTTTTTCTTTTTTTCTCTTCTTTTTTTTTCCTTTTTTTTTTCTTTTTCTTTTCTTCTTTCTCCTTTTTCCAACACAACTTGTTTTTGGCCACTCTGCACCAAGCAAAATGACTAGAATGAAAACATCACCTCAAAAGAAAGAATCCGAAACAGTCCTCTCTCCCACAGAGTTACAAAATCTGGATTAAAATTCAATGTCAGAAAGCCAACTCAGAAGCACTATTATACAGCTACTGGTGGCTCTAGAAAAAAGCATTAAGGACTCACGAGACTTCATGACTGCAGATTTTAGATCTAATCAGGCAGAAATTAAAAATCAATTAAATGAGATGCAACCCAAACTAGAAGTCCTAACGACGAGGGTTAACGAGGTGGAAGAATGAGTGAGTGACATAGAAGACAAGTTGATGGCAAAGAGGGAAACTGAGGAAAAAAGAGACAATTAAAAGATCATGAAGATAGATTAAGGGAAATAAGTGACAGCCTGAGGAAAAAAAATCTAAGTTTAATTGGGGTTCCCGAGGGCGCCGAAAGGGACAGAGGGCCAGAATATGTATTTGAACAAATCATAGCTCAAAACTTTCCTAATCTGGAAGGGAAACAGGCATTCAGATCCAGGAAATAGAGAGATATCCCCCTAAAATAAAAAAAAACGTTCAACACCTCGACACTTAATAGTGAAGCTTGCAAATTCCAAAGATAAAGAGAAGATCCTTAAAGCAGCAAGAGACAAGAGATCCCTAACTTTCATGGGGAGAAATATCACATTAACAGCAGACCTCTCCACAGAGACGTGGCAGGCCAGAAAGGGCTGGCAGGATATATTCAGGGTCCTAAATGAGAAAAACATGCAACCAAGTATAATTTATCCAGCAAGGCTCTCATTCAGAATAGAAGCAGAGATAAAGAGCTTCCAAGACAGGCAGGAACCGAAAGAATATGTGACCACCAAACCAGCTCTGCAAGAATTTTTAAGGGGACTCTTAAAAATCCTCTTTAAGAAGAAGTCCAATGGAACAATCCACAGAAACAAGGACTGAATAGGTATCATGATGACACTAAACTCATATCTCTCAATAGTAACTCTGAACGTGAATGGGCTTAATGACCCCATCAAAAGGCGCAGGGTTTCAGACTGGATAAAAAAGCAGGACCCATCTATTTGCTGTCTACAAGAGACTCATTTTAGACAGAAGGACACCTACAGCCTGAAAATAAAAGGTTGGAGAACTATTTACCATTCAAATGGTTCTCAAAAGAAAGCAGGGGTAGCCACCCTTATATCAGATAAACTAAAATTTATCCTGAAGACTGTAGTGAGAGATGAAGAGGGACACTATATCATACTTAAAGGATCTAACAAGAGGACTTAACAATCATCAATATATATGCCCCGAATATGGAAGCTGCCAAATATATCAATCAATTATAACCAAAATTAAGACATACTTAGATAATAATACACTTATACTTGGTGACTTCAATCTAGCGCTTTCTACACTCCATAGGTCTTCTAAGCACAATATCTTCAAAGAAACAAGAGCTTTAAATGATACACTGGACCAGATGGATTTCACAGTTATCTACAGAACTTTACATCCAAACGCAACTGAATACACACTCTTCTCAAGTGCACATGGAACTTTCTCCAGGATAGACCACATACTGGGTCACAAATCCGGTCTGAACAGATACCAAAAGATTGGGATCATCCCCTGCATATTCTCAGACCATAATGCCTTGAAATTAGAAGTAAATCACAACAAGAAGTTTGGAAGGACTTCAAACACGTTGAGGTTAAGGACCATCCTGCTAAAAGAAGAAAGGGTCAACCAGGAAATTAAGGAAGAATTAAAAAGATTCATGGAAACAAATGAGAATGAAGATACAACCACTCAAAATCTTTGGGATGCAGCAAAAGCAGTCATGAGGGGGAAATATATCGCAATACAAGCATCCATCCAAAAACTGGAAAGAACTCAAATACAAAAGCTAACCTTACACATAAAGGAGCTAGAGAAAAAACAGCAAATAGATCCCACACCCAGCAGAAGAAGAGAGTTAATAAAGATTCGAGCAGAATTCAATGAAATCGAGACCAGAAGAACTGTGGAACAGATCAACAAAACCAGGAGTTGGTTCTTTGAAAGAATTAATAAGATAAACCATTAGCCAGCCTTATTAAAAAGAAGATAGAGAAGACTCAAACTAATAAAATCATGAATGAGAAAGGAGAGATCACTACCAACACCAGGAAATACAAACGATTTTAAAAACATATTATGAACAGCTATACGCCAATAAATTAGGCAATCTAGAAGAAATGGACGCATTTCTGGAAAACCACAAACTACCAAAACTGGAGCAGGAAGAAATAGAAAATCTGAACAGGCCAATAACCAGGCAGGAAATTGAAGAAGTCATCAAAAACCTCCCAAGACACAAAAGTCTAGGGTGAGATGGCTTCCCTGGGGAATTCTATCAAACGTTTAAAGAAGAAACCATACCTATTCTACTAAAGCTGTTTGGAAAGATAGAAAGAGATGGAGTACTTCCAAATTCATTCTATGAGGCCAGCATCACCTTAATTCCAAAACCAGACAAAGACCCCACCAAAAGGAGAATTATACACCAATATCCCTGATGAACATGGATGCAAAAACTCTCAACAAGATACAAGCCAATTGGATCCAACAGTACATTAAGAAAATTATTCATCATGACCAAGTAGGATTTATCCCCGGGACACAAGGCTGGTTCAACACTCATAAAACAATCAATGTGATTCATCATATCAGCAAGAGAAAAACCAAGAACCATATGATCCTCTCAATAGATGCAGAGAAAGCATTTGACAAAATACAGCATCCATTCCTGATCAAAACTCTTCAGAGAGTAGGGATAGAGGGAACGTTCCTCAACATCTTAAAAGCCATCTATGAAAAGCCCACAGCAAATATCATTCTCAATGGGAAGCACTGGGAGCCTTTCCCCTAAGATCAGGAACAAGAGGGATGTCCACTCTCACCACTGCTATTCAACATAGTAATAGAAGTCCTAGCCTCAGCAATCAGACAACAAAAAGACATTAAAGGCATTCAAATTGGCAAAGAAGAAGTCAAACTCTCCCTCTTCGCCGATGACATGATATTGTACATAGAAAACCCAAAAGCCTCCACCCCAAGATTGTTAGAACTCATACAGCAATTTGGTAGCGTGGCAGGATACAAAATCAATGCCCAGAAATCAGTGGCATTTCTATACACTACAATGAGACTGAAGAAAGAGAAATTAAGGAGTCAATCCCATTTACAATTGCACCCAAAAGCATAAGATACCTAGGAATAAACCTAACCAAAGAGGTAAAGGATCTATACACTAAAAACTATAGAACACTTCTGAAGAATTGAGGAAGACACAAAGAGATGGAAAAATATTCCATGCTCATGGATTGGCAGAATTAATATTGTGAAAATGTCAATGTTACCCAGGGCAATTTACACGTTTAATGCAATCCCTATCAAAATACCATGGACTTTCTTCAGAGAGTTAGAACAAATTATTTTAAGATTTGTGTGGAATCAGAAAAGACCCCATATAGCCAGTGGAATTTAAAAAAGAAAACCATAGCTGGGGCATCACAATGCCAGATTTCAGGTTGTACTACATAGCTGTGGTCATCAAGACAGTGTGGTACTGGCACAAAAACAGACACATAGATCAATGGAACAGAATAGAGAACCCAGAATTGGACCCTCAACTTTATGGTCAACTAATATTCGATAAAGGAGGAAAGACTATCTACTGGAAGAAAGACAGTCTCTTCAATAAATGGTGCTGGGATAATTGGACATCCACATGCAGAAGAATGAAACTAGACCACTCTCTTACACCATACACAAAGATAAACTCAAAATGGATGAAAGATCTAAATGTGAGACAAGATTCCATCAAAATCCTAGAGGAGAACACAGGCAACACCCTTTTTGAACTCGGCCACAGTAACTTCTTGCAAGATACATCCATGAAGGCAAAAGAAACAAAAGCAAAAATGAACTATTGGGACTTCATCAAGATAAGAAGCTTTTGCACAGCAAAGGATACAGTCAACAAAACTCAAAGACAACCTACAGAATGGGAGAAGATATTTGCAAATGACGTATCAGATAAAGGGCTAGTTTCCAAAATCTATAAAGAACTTATTAAACTCAACACCAAAGAAACAAACAATCCAATCATGAAATGGGCAAAAGACATGAAGAGAAATCTCACAGAGGAAGACATAGACATGGCCAACATGCACATGAGAAAATGCTCTGCATCACTTGCCATCAGGGAAATACAAATCAAAACCACAATGAGATACCACCTCACACCAGTGAGAATGGGGAAAATTAACAAGGCAGGAAACAACAAATGTTGGAGAGGATGCGGAGAAAAGGGAACCCTCTTACACTGTTGGTGGGAATGTGAACTGGTGCAGCCACTCTGGAAAACTGTGTGGAGGTTCCTCAAAGAGTTAAAAATAGACCTGCCCTACGACCCAGCAATTGCACTGTTAGGGATTTACCCCAAAGATTCAGATGCAATGAAACGCCGGGACACCTGCACCCCGATGTTTCTAGCAGCCATGTCCACAATAGCCAAACTGTGGAAGGAGCCTCGGTGTCCATCGAAAGATGAATGGATAAAGAAGATGTGGTTTATGTATACAATGGAATATTACTCAGCCATTAGAAATGACAAATACCCACCATTTGCTTCGACGTGGATGGAACTGGAGGTATTATGCTGAGTGAAGTAAGTCAATCGGAGAAGGACAAACAGTGTATGTTCTCATTCATTTGGGGAATATAAATAATAGTGAAAGGGAATATAAGGGAAGGGAGAAGAAATGTGTGGGAAATATCAGAAAGGGAGACAGAACATAAAGACTCCTAACTCTGGGAAATGAACTAGGGGTGGTGGAAGGTGAGGAGGGCGGGCGGTGGGGGTGAATGGGTGATGGGCACTGAGGGGGCACTTGACGGGATGAGCACTGGGTGTTATTCTGTATGTTGGCAAATTGAACACCAATAAAAATTAAATTTATTATAAAGAAACAAATTGAACACCAATAAAAAATACATTTATTTTAAAAAATAAAATAAATAAAATATAAAAATATTTATTGGCTAAAAAAATTAAAAAATAAAAACAACTATAGCTAATGAAATAATAAATAAATAAATAAATAAATAAATAAATAAATAAATAAATAAATGCAGGCTATATATTAACCAGTGATAGGGCATGTTCCTGACGTTCAGAAAACAAAAAGAATGAAAGAAAGTAATAGGAAACTGAAGCAAACCTATACTAGCAGAACCATGAAGGATTCATGCCCCTCAGGAATGGTTCAGGTCCCCTCCATATTAAAGAACCCAAAAATGCAGAAGTGTTAGCTGAAGGCAAAGAACATGGGAAGGATAGAAGAAGAAGCAATCTAACAGCTTAAGAGACCTTGATCTTTTCTAAAAAAAATGATCCATTTATTAATTCATAGTTCAATAGGTCAGAATTCTGGGTTCTCTGCTTAGGGAGTCACACGTCCACCTCAGTTTATTGGTCAGGCTGGGATTTTACCTGGAGGTTCTGTGAAAGAATCAATTCTTAGATCATTCAGATTGTTGGCAAAATCAAGGAGACCATGGTCTTGTAATCAGTTCCAAAACGGGAACTGCAGCAGTCATCATATTCTCTTTCTTACTTACACACACGCACACACACACTGTTTACTTTCCCTTTCCTCAACTATATTCTATAAAATGTGTTGATGGTAATTAAGTTTATTATACTCTTTAAGTTACAGTATCTCCAGGTGGGATTATGACAAAACCATAAGATGAATGAACATCATGTAGAGATCTATTCAGTTACTGATGAAACTCTGGATATCCCCTTTTTTGAAAGAGGATGGATCCAGCTTTCTTTTTATCAGAAAGAGTTGCATTATGTTATTCATTACCATATTGTCATTGCTGTTCTTGTTCAAAGTATGTATATAAATATGAAAAGACATGGGGCACCTGTGTGGCTGAGTCCCTTAAGCATCTGTCTTAGGATCAGGTCATGATCCTGGGTTCTGGGATCGAGCCCTGCAGTGGGCTCCCCATTCAGTTAGGGAGCCTACTTCTTCCTCTCCTCCCTGCTCCTGCTCTTTCACTCTTTTAAAATCTTTTTTTAAAAAGTATGAAAACACAAATATGTACAATGTTTAGTATCAAGAGAGCTGAACTGCATTTGGCACCCATTTTCACCTCCTTCAAGCATGCCTCCTGTACTGGAAAAATAAAAATAAAAGTAAAAATAAACAAAATCTACATTTTGGAGATTCTCCTATAGTTATGTTTCTGGATACTAATTAGGTTCAGTCAGTTACACATACTTTCAAGAAACTTAGAAGGCAGAAGTGATTTGAGGATCATTTTCCTCCTGCTCTGATGGCTGTTGCTGTCGAGCAAAATCTTGAAGACCTTGGCTTTTTCTACAGCAGCATTCTAGTGTCCATTAGCATAGCTGGTGTTGAGAGTTAGTTGCACTGGGGTGAAGACTGGACTTAGCCTGAGATGCCCTGGCCCCAGGTTTATGAGGTAAAAACATAGCTGCAATAGTGGTGGCCTCTGGATCCCTCAAGCACAGCCATGTCTGTGTCCTTGAACTTAACAGTTCCATTGGGAAATTCGTGACACCCTGCCTTTCTGATGAGAGCAGAAGTAGCCTATCCTCCAACAGACCAATTCTTCAGTTTATTCTAAGATTCTTTTCTGGAGGCCCAGTTCAAAACTCATTCCTCTAGCCCAGTCAGTATTTTGGGAGGACCCTATTTCATGTATTAAATACCTAGAAAGGGAGAGTGGCTCTTATTTCCTACAACTGAGTCCTAGCTGATACAGATATGCTCTTAAGAAACCATTTTTACATGGAATCCTTATTTGCTTATTAAAGAATATAGTAGGGATGTCTGGGTGGCTCAGCCGTTGAGCCTCTGCCTTCAGCTCAGGGCGTGATCCCGGAGTTCGGGGATCGAGTCCTTCATGGGGCTCCCTGCAGGGAGGCTGCTTCTCCCTCTGCCTGTGTCTCTGCCTCTCTCTATGTGTGTGTGTGTGTGTCTCTCATAAATAAATAAATAAAATATTTCTTTAAAAATATAAAGAACATAGTATAAAAACCAGAGTTTCATTTTGATTGAATTTCAGGGAATGTTTGGCTTATAAAATGTTAAATTTAAATTTCTCTAATGCCCAGCTTATCTATCAAGCTTTTAATTATATATACAAACACATTTTCATAAAATAAATAATTAACTGCAAGACAAAGAAAAAAGCCTGCTCTAAATATTTGTGGATTTGTAAATTATTCCTGCCATTTAAACTAAGCTTTTAAAATACACTGATTTTCACTAAAATAAATTGAATTAAATTTAGTCTAATATCATCTCATATTTATTGAGGACTTATTCTGAGCTAAGCAGTGTTCCATCATCTTGCTTTCTTTTTTCCATCCTTAGCACAGATCTTAGATCTTTTGATTCCCCAGAAAATTGTCTTGTCATTTTCCAAAAACAAGGTAACATGGGATTATTTTAATGGTTAAAGCACAAACAAGTTGTGTTTGCAGCTTGAAGAGGTGCAGTCTTCAATGGATTTGGGTTCATTTCTAGGCCTAGCTACATTGCTATGTTAGAATTACTACAAACAATACAGAGGAAGTAGGGGCACTTGGGTAGCTCAGTTGGTTAATGGTCTGCCTTCAGCTAAAGTCCTGATCTCAGGATCCTGGCATGGATGTCCATGTGGGGCTCTCTGCTCAGTGGGGAGTTTGCTTCTCCCTCTCCCTCTGCCCCTACCCCCACTCATGCAAATGCTCTCTCACTCTCTTTCAAATAAATAAATTAAATCTTTAAGAAAAACAATACGAAGAAAGTAAATTGAGAAATCAGTAAAATTCTACTTGTATGTTGATAGTAAGAAATATAGTCCCTCTCCCATAGGGACTGTGCTATAATGAGTTAATATAATGGTGATGCAGTTAAATACTCTAATTTCTAGAAACATATTCTCCATTGACAAATGAGGTATGCTTCTTATTTTAAATATTTCTACTTCTCTCTATCTCCACACTACCAGCCTGTTAAAGCTTTTTATCATCTTTCATTTGATTTCTACTGTAGCCTCCTAACTGGTCTCCCTGTTCCATTCTTCCCTTCTAATTATAGTCCTTACACAGCAACCAGGGTGATCTTTTGTTAATGGTTAACTCAAAACATATCCCCACCCTTCTTAAAACTCTTTAATTCCTTCTCTCTGCACTTAAAACAAAAATCCTAAATCCTTAACATAGCCTTAATGATCTTGCATGATCAGGTAATTTCTAACTCTCTAGTCTTAGCTTCTCACTACTTAGACACCTCAATTTCTCCATTCATTGGATTTGTATTCACTTTCTTGAACATCCAGGTTCTTTCCTACCACTGTGCCATCTTACTTGCTGTTTCCTCTCCTTTTTTCAAAAAAAATATTTTGTTTATTTATCCATGAGAGAAACAGAGTGAGACAGAGGGAGAAGCAGACTCCCTGTGAGAAGCCTGATGTGGGACTCGACCCCAGGGTCACGACCGGAGCTACAGGCAGACACTCAACCACTGAGCCACCTGATGCCCCACTGTTTCCTCTCCTAAGAACACTTTCCCCTCTTCACTTTCGCATTACTGGCTCCTTCTCATCCCTCAAGGTCTTAAAAAAAGCCTATTTTTTCTTATGCAACTATGTGCTCTTCCTTCATAACCCATGTTACTGTTACATTTAAACACTTGTTTGAGTTTACTTCTTTAGTCTCTCTCCTACTAGACTAAGCTTCAAGATGGTAAAAATGAAGGACTCTGATTCCCTCTCCCAGTAGTGCTGGTAGGAGCAGACCAGAGAGTGAACCTTCCACATCTTATGTGAGAGAAGCAGGCAGATTTGATTTCCCTGACCTAGTGGCATTGCAGAGCTCAGCAAGGAGCTGTTCTCCCCACAGGAACCAGGTGCTGCTCTGATTCTCTTGCCAGGGTGATGTTGCTAGGGTCCAGTAGAGGGCTAAGCTTTCACTCACACCCAACATCAATGGGATAGATGGAGGCTCTGGAATTTGGGTCTAGTAAGAACTCTTCCCTACCCTAACCCTGGTGCCAGCAACATCCATTAGGAGTCTGAACCTACACACACACCCTGCAGCAGTAAGACTAAATGAAGTGATATGAAGCAGGGCTAGTTAGCATTTCACTTCCCACTTCCCCTGATTTCAGCAGAAGACAGTGAGCACCTGAGCCTTGACACCTACCTGGCCTCAATGAGATGGAATGAGGCAGTGGTAGGCAAGGTTAGTTAGCATTCTCTTTCTCTCCTTCCCCCACTGGTGTCCGTAGGGCCTTGTGGGACTGATATTCTTCCCTGCATCCTCCAAAAATAAAGCAGTTAAGTCAGACTGTTTCTCAAAGCGATGAGAGCAGTGAGGCCCAGGAGGGACCACCCCCACATGAAGGCAATGAGTAAGTTAGTGTTCTATTTTCACTGGAAAGTGTCAGCAGGGCCAAGCAGGTTGCTGATCTTCCACCTTAGCCATTTGCAATGAGGCAGTGTGAATTAGAAATCCACTTTTGCCAGGTGGTATCAGCAGAGCCAAGTGGGAAACTAAACATATACCCCCACACAAATCTATGCTACACCTCACAGGGAATCATCTGATTAAAAATATATTAAATAATATTGAGTCTTGTAATATCCAAAATGTCTAGGATAGAAAAGAAAAGATCACCAAGAAAATCATTAACATGAATGAGAAAATTCAATCAACAAATGCCAAAATTGAGATAAATCAGATTTTAAAGTAAACATCATAAAATGGTTAAGTAAATTATCTGCAAAAATAAAAAACACAGAACATCTCAGAAAATAAATATATGTTACATAAAAGAACCAAATGGAAATCATAGAAATGAAAAATATAATAACTAAAATTAAAAACTCACTGAAGAGCTCAAAAGTAGAGATAACAGGATAGAACCAGTAAACTTAGGGACAGACCAATAGAATTTATTCAGTCTAAGCAAAAACATCCATATCATTGTAGTCACAAAAGCAGAGGAATGAGAGAGTAGAATTGAATACATATTTTTTCAAATTTGAAAACTTCCCAAAGTTAGCAAAAAAAAAAAAAACAAAAACAAACAAGAAACATAAACCTATACGTTTAAGAAACTGAACATATCCCAAACAGGATAAATCCCCCCCAACAAAAAAAAAAAAAAAACATGCTGACATTGTAACTACATTTCTGTAAAAAAAAAAAAAAAAAACAACAACAACAAAAGGGGCACCTGGGTGACTCAGTGGTTGAGCATCTGCCTTTGGCTCAGTTCCTGATCCCAGGGTCCTGGGATAAAGTCCCGCATCAGGCTCCCTGCAGGGAGCCTGCTTCTTCCTCTGCCTATGTCTCTGCCTCTCTCATGAATGAATAAATAAAGTCTTTTTTAAAAAAACAAAGAAAGAATCTTGAAAGCAGCCAGAAAGAAATTACACATTACCTATAGGAGAAGAACAATTCAAATGATGAGAGACTTCTCATCAGAAACATAGGCCAGAAGGAAGTGGTGCAGCATTTTTCAAATACTGAAAGAAAAGAATTATCAACTGCAAATTCTATATACAGCAAAAATATGTTTTACGAATGAAAGGAAAATACACTCCCAAAGTAAAACTAGGAGAATATGTCATTAGCAAAACACTCAAAGAATGACTAAATGGAATTCTTTAAACAGAAGGGAAATGATAACAGAAGAAGACTTGGAACTTCAGAAAAGAAAGAAGAACATTGGAAGGAGTGAAAATAAGGATAAGTATTTTATTCCTCATGAATTTATTAAATTATATTTGATAGTTGAAGCAAAAAAATGTAACATCAGCTGATATCTGCTCAATGTATAATTTGAGAAAACAAAGGAGGAAGATAAAGAAACCTAAATAGCAGTAAGTTTTCTATACTACACTCAAAGTGGTAATGTGTCAATACTAGTAAAGTGTAATGCAATATGTATATATATTTTAATTCCTTGAAGCAACCGCTAAGAAGATTATCCAAAGCAATGTACTTAAAAACTATAAATAAATAAAGATGAATTCTTCAAAAAATTGTTCAAGTATTCTACTGAATGTAAGAAAAGATAAAGAAAGACAAAAATCAGAAAACTAATAATGTGGCATCCATAAAAAGGATAAGGAAATTCTATGAATAACTTTAATACCTAAAATTTTGATGATATAAATAAAAGACACAAACTATTAAAACTCATGCAAAAGGAAATTTATAATCCAATTTCAACTGGACCTACTCAAAATCAAAAACTTTTGCTCTGTAAAAGATTATTAATAAAATGAATAAAATGAGCAGAAGAACTGGCAAAAATATTTGTAAGCTATATATACCACAAAGGACTAGTATCTAAAATATTTAAAGAACTCTCAAAATACTTAGCAATAAAAAACAAACCATCCATTTAGAAAATAAGCAAAAGACGTGAGCACACATTTCACCAGAGAGGATACAAAGATGGCAAATATGCACATAAAAAGATGTAAAATGTCAGGGGTATCTGGGTGGCTCAGTCAGTTAAGTGTCTGCCTTTAGCTTAGGTCATGATCTTGGGGTCCTATCTGAGTTGGGCTCCCTGCTGAGTAGGGAGTCTGCTTCTCCCTCTCCCTCTGCCCCTCCCTCCTGTTCATGCTCGCTCTCTCTCTCAAATAAATAAATAAAATATTTTTAAAGATGTACAATATCATTAGCCATCATAGAAATTCAAATTAAAGCTACAATGAAATATCATTGCACACCTATCAGAAAATAAAAAATAGTGATGATATCAAATGCTGGTGAGCATACTGAGAAACAATATCACTAATACCATACCATTGCTGGTGGGCATGTAAAATTGTAAGCCACTCTAGAAAGAGTTTGGCAGCTTCTTATAAAACTAAACATGCAACTATCATATGACCCAGTAGTAGCACTCTTGGGAAATTTATCCCAGAGAATGAAAGTTATATTCACACAAAAACCTGTACACAAATGTTCTTAGCAGGTGTATTAGTGTGCTCAGGCTGCCATAACAAAATACCACAGACAAGATGGCTTAAACAACAGAAATTAAAAAAAAAAACAGAAATTTATTTTCTTACAGTTCTGGTTGCTAAAAGTCAGAAATCAAGATGTTGACAGGGTTAATTTCCTCTGAGGCTTCTTGCTGTGGCTTGCTGATAGCCAGGCTCTTGCTGCTTCATCACATGGTCAATCCTCATCCCTCTATGCACAAAATCCCATGGTGTCTCTCCTTTCTCTTATAAGAACACCAGATATATTGGATTAGGGCTGTAACCTAACAGCCTCATTTTTACTTAATTACCTCATTAAAGACCTTATCACCAAATATAGTTATATTCAGAGGTACTGGGTACTGGGGCCTGAACACATTAAATTTAGGGGAACATAACCCAGCCCATAACAGCAGCTCTATTTATAATGACCAAAAAGTGGAAACAACCCAAAATGTCCTTCGATGGGTGAATGGTTAAACAAACTGTGGTACATTTATACCACAGAATGCTACTCAGTAATAAAAAGGAACAGATTATTGATATACAAAGCAACCAAGATGAATTTCTGATGAATTATGCTGTGAAAAATTCAAAGGTTACAACACTATATGATTCAATTTATATAACATTCTTGAAATGACAAAATTATAGATGTAGAGAAGAAATTGCTGGTTGCTAGGGGTCAGGGACAGGGAGCTGTATGGCTATAAAAGGCCCACACATCTCCACAGAGAGAGGAGTGTGGCTATAAAAGGGCAACAAGGGGGATCCTTGTGGTGATGCAACTGCTCTTTATCCTGACAAAATCAATGCTAATATCCCATAAGATTGCATTATGTCTCAAGGTATTACCACTGAGGGAAAGAAGGTAAAGGGCACTTGGGATTACCATGTATTCTTTCTTCCAATTACACTTGCATCTATAATTAACCCAAAATAAAATCTACAAAAATGACCTAATTGTTAAATAAACTGCCATAAAATAAATATAAGAATTAGTTATAGTTAGTTTTCTTTATTTTTGAATGAATGAATGATTTAACTTAATAGACTGATCTCATAAACACTACTCATATTATTTACCCAGATGTGACCCCTCTGCCCGGACATATGTCACTCTATAGAAAATGTCAAATCCAGAAAGCTGTATAAAAGCTGCAATACTATGAAGGAGAGAAAGGATAAGAAAACGAGGGAGCAGGGATGCCTGGATGGTTCAGTAGTTAATCGTCTGCCTTCGGCTCAGGGCGTGATTCCGGTCCTGGGATTGAGTTCCGCATTGGGCGCCCTGCATGGAGCCTGCTTCTCCCTCTGCCTGTGTCTCTGCCTCTCTCTGTGTGTCTCTCATAAATAAATAAATAAAATAAAACCTTAAAAAAAAGAAAATGAGTGAGCAGATATTACAAACATTTACAGGAAACTACCTTTGGGACTGTAGGGAAAGCCCCGGGGCAGGAATAGAACAGCTCATTGGGTTATATGTGCACAGGAATAGAGTCTATTAGAGAAGGTTCATGGGAGTAAGGCACTAAGGAAGCTTTACTTGGCTGGAGTTCAGATGGCTGTACAGAGAGCAGGTTTGATCTTGTACTAAGGGGTGGAGCAAAAATGGAGCTTGTTTATCAGAATCAACAGCAGCTGAAAGGGAAACAGCTGTAAACTTGGCCCAGGATAAAAGTGAAGGAGAAATTATCAAGTAAGGACTCAGATAGTTGTAGGAGTAAGTCAGCCAACTTAATTCTGCTTAGTGGTGAGTTCCTGTAACTCCAGAATTCTTTTTTTAAAAAATGCATTTATTTTTTATTGGTGTTCAATTTGCCAACATATAGAATAACACCCAGTGCTCATCCCATCAAGTGCCCCCCTCAGTGCCCGTCACCCAGTCGCCCCCACCCCCCGCCCACCTCCCTTTCTACCACCCCTAGTTCGTTTCCCAGAGTTAGGAGTCTCTCATGTTCTGTCTCCCTTTCTGATATTTCCCACTCATTTTTTCTCCTTTCCCCTTTATTCCCTTTCACTATTTTTTATATTCCCCAAATGAATGAGACCATATAATGTTTGTCCTTTTTTTTAATTTTTATTTTAATTTATGATAGTCACAGAGACAGAGAGGCAGAGACACAGGCAGAGGGAGAAGCAGGCTCCATGCATCGGGAGCCCGACGTGGGATTCGATCCCGGGTCTCCAGGATCGCGCCCTGGGCCAAAGGCAGGCGCCAAACTGCTGAGCCACCCAGGGATCCCCATAATGTTTGTCCTTAACTCCAGAATTAAATGATGAGATCTATGCCCTACAACTGACCAACCTGCATATCAAATATACTTGGAAAACACTGTAAGCTGCAGTAAAGAAATAATTGTCATTTGACTGATCATGGGCCTTGCTGAGGAGCAGTGTTGAAAGACACGGGTTACTGTGAAAAGCAATAGAGGAAGTTCAAAGTTTGAAAATCCATTCCTTTCCCTCTGTACTTTCCTAAGTAGAAGCAGTATATTAGCATTGTCAATATACTAAATTTATTTTGGGGGTTGTCGTCTATTTGCTTTGCCCTCTTCCTCTCCCTCTCCCTATAATCACTTCATTTGACAAAGAGTTTTTTTAACATGTAAAATTTCCTTTAACAGAAGTATGCCAGTACTTCTAGTCAAGAGATAGGTTCTAATACAAGATTTATTGCTTTTTTGCCAATTGAAGAAGGAGAAGGGGACCTCTTTGTTTTGATTTTTAAGGCTTTTTTTTTTATAAATTAATTTTTATTGGTGTTCAATTTACCAACATACAGAATAACACCCAGTGCTCATCCCGTCAAGTGTACCCCTCAGTGCCCGTCACCCATTCACCCCCACCCCCCACCCTCCTCCCCCTCCACCACCCCTAGTTCATTTCCCAGAGTTAGAAGTCTTTATGTTCTGTCTCCCTTTCTGATATTTCTCACACATTTCTTCTCCCTTCCCATATATTCCCTTTCGCTATTATTCATATTCCCCAAATGAATGAGAACATACACTGTTTGTCCTTCTCCGGTTACTGTGACCAAGTTCAAAAAGGGTGTTGCCTGAGTTCTTCTCTGGGATTTTGATGGAATCTTGTCTCACATTTAGATCTTTCATCCATTTTGAGTTTATCTTTGTGTATGGTGCAAGAGAGTGGTCCAGTTTCATTCTTCTGCATGTGGATGTCCAATTTTCCCAGCACCATTTATTGAAGAGACTGTCTTTCTTCTAGTGGATCGTCTTTCCTCCTTTATCGTATATTAGTTGAGCATAAAGTTCAGGGTCCACTTCTGGGTTCTCTGTTCTGTTCCATTGATCTATATGTCTGTTTTTGTGCCAGTACCACACTGTCTTGATGAACACAGCTTTGTAGTACAACCTGAAATCTGGCATTGTGATGCCCCCAGATATGGTTTTCTTTTTTTAAAATTCCCCTGGCTGTTTGGGGTCTTTTCTGATTCCACACAAATCTTAAAATAATTTGTTCTAAGTCTCTGAAGAAAGTCCATGGTATTTTGATAGGGATTGCATTTTAGACAGAAGGACACCTACAACCTGAAAATAAAAGGTTGGAGAACCATTTACCATTCAAATGGTTCTCAAAATATACCCTAAAAACTACAGAACACTTCTGAAAGAAATTGAGGAAGACACAAAGAGATGGAAAAATATTCCATGCTCATGGATTGGCAGAATTAATATTGTGAAAATGTCAATGTTACCCAGGGCAATTTACACGTATAATGATTTTTAAGGCTTTAAAATGAAAGGTTACTTCTCAATAAGCTGAATGGGTCATTGATTTGAAAATGGCAATGTAGGGATCTTTCCCTAGAAAAATAACGGTCTCAAGTCACAAATATTTTTGAATTAAGCAGATCTCAAGAAATGTACAATTCTGAATTTCATGGGAAAGGCTACCTTCAAATGACAAATGCTTATTTATTGAGGGAAACCTGGGTTTGGATTTAATGCCTTTAATGTCTGACAATAAGGAGTATCAGAATATAAGTGAGAATAGTCAATGCTGCAACTAGCCTCATCCTTGAAGGAGCTCAATATCCGCTTCTCTTCATCTTGATCCTGGGCCTTTGAACCAGACCAGCTCACTCAAGAAGCCAGTATCAATTAAAACTAGTTTAAGCTCTTCAGCTCACTCATAGAAATGATTCTTAAATCCTTTCTGGCTTCATGTTCTATGTTGGGCTCTTGCTCTTAGCTGTTTTCCAATGTCAACCAGCTTCTAATCTTTTTGACTTTCTTTTTTGCTCGTGTTCTTTCACTTACCCCTCCAAAGATATAATTGTACTTTCCATGGATTTTTATCCCTGGATATTCCTACTTCTGACCTCCCTTGCTGTCTTAGTCCACATGGGTTACTATAACAAAATACCTCAGACTGCGTGGCTCATAAATAACAGAAATTTATTACTCACAGTTCTGGAGGCTGGAAGCCCAAGATCAAGGTGCTGGAATAGCTGAGTGAGGGCTCTCTTCTGGGTCACAAACTCCTCGTTGTGACTTCATATGGTGGAAGTGATGAGCTAGCTCTTGCGGGCCTCTTTTATAATGGCACTAACCCCATTAGTGAGGGTTCTGCCCTCATGACCTAATCACCTCCCAAAGGTCACACCTCCTAAATACCATCACATTGGGCGTTAAGGTTTAAACATATGAATTTGGCAGGGGACACAAACATTCAGACCGTAGCACTAGGTAATCGCTAACCCTCCACATTGAGTACAATTCCAGACCCTGAAACTCCTTTAAGGTCCTTGCTTACCTGACCAGAACCCCAGCCAGGCTCACACAGATCCCCCTGCAGGAGAAGGATGAGACAAATTCCACTTCTATCTCAGGTGCTCAGTTAATATTTTGGAGTTAGGAGAAGATGGATGACCTCACACTTGCACCTTCCAAGGCAAGAACAGACCAGAATCCATGAAAAGTTAGAACAGAGGCCACATTAACAATTGCAGTGGTTATATCAATAATGACAATAATTGCTGAGCAACTATGTGCCAGACACTATTCTAAGAAATTCATATGTTTAACTCACTTAATATGCACAACGACCTATGAGGTAAGTGTTATTATTATATTCATTTTACACATGAAGAAACTGTGGCACAAAGGTATTAAATAATTTGTCCAAAGATTTGCAGCTAGGAAGTGCCACCTGGGAGACAAACCAAGGTAATTTGGCTACATAGTATTATTAATGACTATACACCATTAGCAAACAGTGAGAAGGTGGCTTTCTACAAGCCAGAAAGAGAGTTCTCATCAGAATCTGACCCTAATCTTGCACTTCCAGCCTCCAGGACTGTGAGAAATAAATGTCTGTTGTATAAGTCACCTAGTCTATGGTATTTGTTATGGCAACCTGTGCTAAGACAGGACTATATAAACTTGCCTTATTCTGCTGCCCTCTTAAAACACTGGCTCTAGATAAAATGCTCATAAGGAAAAGAGAAAGGATATTTTCATGTACTAACCTCTTAGGTGGCTATAGGAGAAGTTATTTAGGAATTAGTTTAATGGGTCATAAAAGATTCACAGTGAAGTAATTTCACTGTGATATCAAAATTCAGGGCTGTTTCACAAGGTAACCAGATGCCAAGTTGGCTAAAACCCAGAGCAATGTAGTAAACTGAAAGGGAAAAGGGAAAGCCACAAAAAAAGGAAAACCAGGTTAGACCTCTAAGGAGGAGTAAAAAGAAATAATATAAGACAAAAAAGGTAACAGGAAACCATTCCCAGATCAAACAAAGTAAGAAAGAAGGACCAAAGAACATCATGGACCTCAAATAAATGAGAAAATTTGAGAGCAGGTGACTGAGCAAAGCTGTTTTCCTGGTCTTTCTGAAAATGTCCAGGTATGACCAGTTACCCAGAATAAAAGCCATTTGTGAAGGAAGGATAGTATGTCAGATCATAGAAAGGAAGAGACCAGCTGAAAAGAGCATTAGAATTTAGAAAACTGGCAGGTGTGAAGCATTAGGAATCTCCTTTAGAAGTGTCCAAGCCTAGAATACACAGTGTAGATCAAGTTTACAAAAGGTTACTTTACTTTACTTGTGGCTCATTAACTTACTGAAATCTCAAAGGGGAACTCCTCTTTCTTTTCCTAGCATGTGGAACTGAGTGGGATACATGGTAGATGCTTAGAAATCCTTGCTGACATCATCACTTAGAAGGGCTTCAGATTCTAGGTAGCAACCAACGTGCTTCTGTGAAGAGGAACTTATAACAAATTATGACAATCTCCCTATGAATTGACCTCTGAAAAATATGGGGATATAGTAGGTGAAATGTCACTGGATGTAATTAAGGAGTTTTATATTGTAAGTTTGTCACACTCTCTAAAAAGACAGGGAGATTAGAATTAGACCAAGGATAATACCTTAAGTAAGAATAAGAATAAAAATTAACCAGTAAGCTTGATGAAGGGGTATGATGAATCTAAATCTTGCATACAAAGGATAATATAAATATTTTGCTATGGTCATAAAAATACTGTTCTAACTGGTGTTTCAAGATTTCTCACAGAGGAAGACATAGACATGGCCAACATGCACATGAGAAAATGCTCTGCATCACTTGCCATCAGGGAAATGCAAATCAAAACCACAATGAGATACCACCTCACACCAGTAAGAATGGGGAAAATTAACAAGGCAGGAAACCACAAATGTTGGAGAGGATGTGGAGAAAAGGGAACCCTCTTACACTGTTGGTGGGAATGTGAACTGGTGCAACCACTCTGGAAAACTGTGTGGAGGTTCCTCAAAGAGTTAAAAATAGACCTGCCCTATGACCCAGAAATTGCACTGTTGGGGATTTACCCCAAAGATACAGATGCAATGAAACACCGGGACACCTGCACCCCGATGTTTCTAGCAGCAATGTCCACAATAGCCAAACTGTGGAAGGAGCCTCGGTGTCCATCAAAAAATGAATGGATAAAGAAGATGTGGTTTATGTATACAATGGAATATTGGGATCCCTGGGTGGCGCAGCGGTTTGGCGCCTGCCTTTGGCCCAGGGCGCGATCCTGGAGACCTGGGATGGAATCCCACATCGGGCTCCCGGTGCATGGAGCCTGCTTCTCCCTCTGCCTGTGTCTCTGCCTCTCTCTCTCTCTCTGTGACTATCATAAATAAATAAAAATTTAAAAAAGTTTAAAAAAAACAATGGAATATTACTCAGCCATTAGAAATGACAAATACACACAATTTGCTTCAACGTGGATGGAACTGGAGGGTATTATGCTGAGTGAAGTAAGTCAATCGGAGAAGGACAAACATATGTTCTCATTCATTTGGGGAATATAAATAATAGTGAAAGGGAACATAAGGGAAGGGAGAAGAAGTGTGTGGGAAATATCAGAAAGGGAGACAGAACATAAAGACTCCTAACTCTGGGAAATGAACTAGGGGTGGTGGAAGGGGAGGAGGGCGGGGGGTGGGGGTGAATGGGTGACGGGCACCGAGGGGGCACTTGACGGGATGAGCACTGGGTGTTATTCTGTAAGTGGGCAAATTGAACACCAATAAAAAATAAATTTATTATAAAAAAGGATTTGCCATGTGTCTCTATTTTGCTATAGAACTTTACATATTGAAAACTGCATAGTCAATTCTAATAACAAAATCATTCAATTCTACGTGATATTTTTTTCTTTATATTTGTTTCTTGGTCATACATGAAGCTTTGAGGAGCTATACAAAGCCATGGGGCATTGGTTTGAGCATCCCCACTTGACCAACATGACTAGAAATGGTCAGTCTCTAACTGAATATCAATTACCAAATATCAATTATACTTTTTATCTGCTGAACACTATTCTAGGCCATGGAGATGCAGTGGTGAATAACACAGACAAGGTCCCTACCTTCAATGGGCTTATGCTCTAGTAAAGGAAGACAGGTAATAAACAAGGAAACATAAAAAGATGGTTTCGTTTACTGATGAATATAGTAAATAACATGATAGAGTGTAAAGTGATAGAAAGACATTGCCAAGGTGGTCAAGAAAGGCCTTGATGTGGGGGATCCCTGGGTGGCTCAGCAGTTTAGCGCCTGCCTTCGGCTGACAGCATAATCCTGAAGTCCTGGGATCGAGTCCCACATCGGGCTCCCTGCATGGAGCCTGCTTCTCTCTCTGTATCTCTCATTAATAAATAAATAAAATCTTTAAGAAAAAAGAAAGAAAGAAAGGTCTTGATGTGGAGGTAATACTGGAGGTGGGTTTCTGAATGATGACAAGGAGATAGCCATGTTCTGGTGGAAGAATATTCCAAGGAGAGATACACATAATGAGTTGAAAAGATACTGTTCTCAGGGAACATATTAGCAGAACTCTCCCTGTCTATTTTTTGCCTTGCTCTATTCTAGCCATACTACATTTCTCTCTTCTATTGTGTACCTTTGAACATGCCATTTCCTCTGCCTGCAACACCATTCTCCCATTCCCTTTGGTTATCCTCTCTTCATTTTTAGAGTTCATGTTAGAGATGCCTTCCTCAAACAGGCCTTCCTTAATACCTCTTGAATGAGATTAGGATCCCATGCCAGACTTCCCATAGAACCCTGTATTTGCCTTTTATAACTCTCATCCTACATACAATTCAGTTAACATCTGCATTCTTTGATTTGCTGCAAGTCCCATGAAATTGGAGTTCACATATTGTCTATTGCTATCATTTACTGTTGATGTTATTATTATTATTATTATATCATCATCATCATCATTATCATCTGCCCTTTGATGATTTAAGCATTTACCTGCTGGAATCAGGAATCTGAGCTTAATAATCAGTTTGGGGCCCTGTGATTCATCTTCTATGCAGATAAAACATTTTTTTCACAGATGCTTTAAGGTTTAAATACATATCTTCTCCACTTAGTAAATTCTACTCATTTCATCTATGTTCACTGTTTTTCATTATTCCACAAATTAAATCACTGAAGTGACTTGAGTCACTGCCATAATAGGGAGTGTTCAAAGTTATAGTGTATCAGAATGACCTGTGTTGCTGGTTAAAAATACATCACACTCATTTGTCACTATTCTTTGAACATCTTTCACTGCCCATTGCTATCCAATTTTAAGGTAGCAAAGGGATAAAATGTAATCTGAGGTCTCAAGAGAAAGTAGAAATAGTTTTGAGCTCTGATAACTTCTTAGGCACTCATACAGCAAGCAAATCTTGTCACATAGATGTGGATGTTTCCTATGTGAATCTGAAAAAGAACACAAATAGAAGGAGTGAAAATCCCTTCAAAGCCACTTTGGTTTTTCCAAGCTTTCTGGCACAAAGTAAAATTTTAATATAGCAAAATTGGCTTGAAGTTCTGCAGAAAGTACCAGGTGCAGTTTAACTTTGAGCATGTTCTGTAATTTAAAAAGTCAATAATTGGAAGGTGAAAAATAATGAGCTCTACTACTATGCTAATAGCTTAATGAGGGAGTTGGGGTTTGTTTATGCACTTGGTATTGTTTTTCTAGACTGGTCTCCTGTCAGAAATTGCTTTAAAGCAGTAGCACAGAGTAGATAGGAAAGTGAAAGGCAAATTCAGTTCTGCACGAAAATTCTACACTTAGCATGGATTTTTTCACATCATATTTAGTGTCTGACCCTAGAGCCTAAGAGTCCATGGGATTTGTGTTCATAGCTTAAAGGGGCTGCTTTGCTGTGCTGGAACAGAGATGGCGATTTCTTTAGCAACTGACACATCTGACTTAAAAGCCAGGGTTGCACTAAACAGTCTAAAGGAAACCACACAGATCTGCAAGAATGATATGAAAATCCCTCCTTCTTATTAAGGAATAACTTTCATCCTACCACACCTCTGCTCCCAATGAAAATGCTTTTGGAGGGGGGGTACATACCAAATGTTCCTATCAAAGGTAAGATGGCTGGGTATCTTGAGAAATGCCCACTTTGTACACACCACCAACTAAAGAGGAATAGCTTTGGAAAGCACAAGAGAGAAGTACCCAGCATTTAGCTGTGTGACATATGCATGCTTTGAGGTTAAAGGGAATTTTTTTCCAGTATCATTGTCTAAATGAGTCACTTCTGCAACACATCCTACAGCAAGGAAGTCTAAATGGCTTTCTTCTTTGATGAAAAGACACAGCACACACTCACCTGGTCCCCAATAAATTGTAAAATGAGTTGGATTGTCTTTGACTGTCACTTAACCTTTCCATACTTATAACACTCTTCCCATTTGGCATCCTCCAGGACCCACTGCTTGCCTCCCCCATTTCTTTCATGCTGCCCCCTAAGGTGAGTACACCCTAGGTACAAGATTGTCTCTTCCTTGATTCCTAAATCATATCACATGTTACCCATCCTCTATTCCACTTTACCAGAACATTTCTCTCTCTCTCTCTCTCTCTCTCTCTCTCTCTCTCTCTCTCTCTCTCTCTCGTTGCCATGTAGTGAGTAGCCCCATAGAAATGCCCACATGGTGAAGAATTAAAGGCTCCTACTAATAGCCATAGGACTGAGCTTAGAAGTATATCCTTAATATTACTCAGCCATTAGAAATGACAAATACCCACCATTTGCTTCGACGTGGATGGAACTGGAGGGTATTATGCTGAGTGAAATAAGTCAATCGGAGAAGGACAAACATTATATGTTCTCATTCATTTGGGGAATATAAATAATAGTGAAAGTTAATAGAGGGAATAGAGGGGAAGGGTGAAGAAATGGGTAGGAAATATCAGAAAGGAAGACAGAACATGGAAGACTCCTAACTCTGGGAAACTAACTAGGGGTGGTGGAAAGGGAGGAGGGCGGGGGGTGGGGGTGACTGGGTGGCGGGTACCGAGGGGGGCACTTGATGGGATGAGCACTGGGTGTTATTCTGTATGTTGGCAAATTGAACACCAATAAAAAATAAATTTATTATTAAAAAAAAGAAGTATATCCTTAAGCCTCAGTCAAAATTTCAGGTGACCGAAGCCCTGGATGAAATTATGATGCCATACTAAATATAAGGGACAAAAGAGGGACAGTAATTAATAATAAAATAATATAGATCTTAATATATAAATATTTTGATATGACCACACTAAGAGGCAAAGTGAAGGGGCAAGATGTCTACTGTGAATAAGACCACTATATATGCAGATTGATTTAAGAATGTTACACTGGTGGGCAGCCCTGGTGACTTAGCGGTTTAGCGCCGCCTTTGGCCCAGGGCATGATCCTGGAGACCTGGAATCTAGTCCCACATCGGGCTCCCTGCATGGAGCCTGCTTCTCCCTCTGCTTGTATCTCGGCCTCCCTCTCTCTCTCTGTGTGTCTCTAATAAATAAATAAATAAAATCTTTTATTTTTATTTTTATTTTTTTTTAAATTTTTAATTTTTTTAATCTTATTTTATTTATGATAGTCACAGAGAGAGAGAGAGAGAGAGAGGCAGAGACATAGGCAGAGGGAGAAGCAGGCTCCATGCACCGGGAGCCCGACGTGGGATTTGATCCCGGGTCTCCAGGATCGCGCCCTGGGCCAAAGGCAGGCGCTAAACCGCTGCGCCACCTAGGGATCCCTAAATAAAATCTTTTAAAAAAAGAATGTTACACTGGTATTTCAAACACTGTAAGCACTAAACAAACCAGAAGACAATGTAGTGACATCTTTATAGAAAGAAAACTGTCAGCTCATAAGTCTATACCCAGCGAAAATATCTTTCAAAAATTAAGAAGAAATATAGATAGACGTCTTCAGACAAGAGCTGAGAATTCACTGCCAGCAGAACTGTAGCACAAGAAACATTAAAGGAATTTCTTCAGACAGAAGGAATACAATACCAGGCAGATACTTGGATGAATGAAAAAAAGTGATAAATATCAGAAATGTTTAAAAAATAAAGGTAAATACCATGAGAAGCATTGCCATCAGTAACAGAATTTTCCAAAATGATGAATGCAACTTGCTAAGGCTGTGTGGCTGGACTTGAGAAAGTTATTTAACTTCTCTGTGTCTCAGTTTCTTCATCTGTAAAATGAGAATAATAATAGTATGCACTTTTTAGGGTGCTGTGAGGATTAAATAAATTAATATATGTAAGATGCTTACAACAGTGCTTGGCATATAGTAAGCTGGATAAATTTTAGCTATTATTATTAATAGAGTTCTAACAAAGTAAAATCTTTGTTCAATAAATCATCAGTCTTAGAAAATTTAGCATATATTAATAACTGCAAAATATACTTTGTGTTTATAAGCAAAACAGATTTAAATTCTAGGATTGCATAATTCTAAATAGGTCTTGAACATTTTAACATTCAAAAGTCTTGTGGGACATAAGTAGGACAATTTTTCATCACGTGAAAATGTCCTCATTGTGAAACATCCTACATCCCTGGCCCTTCCTCTTACTCAGTAGCATCCTCCAGCATGTACCAAACAAAAACACCCTGACAAAATTTTAAAACAACCCATTCTGGCAATATAATCCCATTAAGAATCCTAATCCAGGAGCAGGCCGAGGTACTATGCACCATTATCTAAAAGCAATGGGATAGACAGCTAGTTTCCTAGAAGGAGACCTTTGCTACATTCTAAATGTACTTCTATCTCAGCCTGGGCTCAGATGCTTATTAGCCATGTGATTTTGGGCTAGTCCCTTAGTATTTCTGTGCCAAAGTTTCTTATTTGTAAAATATGGTTATAATAGTTCCTACATTACAGGGTTATAAGGATTAAGTGAGATAATGTATGTACAACACTTTTCAAATTATCTGACTCAAAATAAATAGTAGTAGGAGTTGTTGTTGTTGTTGTTAATAACCCTATGTGCTACAAGAGGAAAAGAGTAATCCTTTTATCTTGTCAGGGACTAGTGGCAGAGACTATTGATGCCCACCAAATAGTCCATTTACTCTGTTACATTTCCCAGTCCCCTTTCCAATTAGGGTAGAGCCTTGTGATGGTTCTGACCAATTGAACCAAGAGCAGAAGTGATGTGTCATTTAAAGGCTGAGGTAGGTAAGAATTGGTATTCTGTCTCCTTGTCTTTCTTCTCCACATCAGCCTTGCATGAGAGAGAAAAAAGCCTCTAATCAATGCATCCATATTTAACAGATGAGGAAACTGAGGTACAAAGAACGTTAAGATCAAATCAGCTTCAAATGCAGTGTCATTCAGTCTCTCACACACAATATGCCCTTCATGTAAACAAGGATTCTGTTGCCAAATTCAGCATTGCATCTAATTTCCCTCCCAAAACTATATAATAAGTAGAGAAAAATAGAACCCTGTCAAGAGGAAAGTACTAGGTGGTTGGTTAGGCCCACTCACTAGCTAGGAAAATCTCTTGCACACTCCAGATTCATCTCTGAAATTCAGTTTCATATCTTGGCAAAATGACAAACTTATTCACCATGGACATGAAGGGTTATTTTAAAGATTCAACACAAGGAATAATAAAATCAAATAAAGGATCTCCTATGCAAAAGTCACAGAATTTTAGAAATGGAAGTGGATTTTAGAGGTCATGTCATCCAATGCCTACACTTTACACATGAGGAAACTGAAGGCAAATAAGGGGAAAAGGATGCCTGAGATGTTCAAGTTAGATGATGATAGTCCTAGGATAATAAACAACCCTCTATATCAGTAACAATCCCATTAATGCCCGCTACCTCTGACATATGACAATCTAAATACACTTGGCCTTGCTTCCACTTTTTTTGGTATGGGTCCATAAAGTTATATAAGACGTTGAAACATCACATCAGGATGAACTGAAAGGCCTAGATTTCATTAAAATATGAGAAAAACTAGTTAATAATATGTAAATGTATCCAGGAAAAGAACATTAAAACACCAAATCCCTATCCAACATTCCCTAGAATCATTCATCACAACAAAACATCTGTGCTGTCCATGAAGAAAATGCATTTGGAGTTCTTTTTCCCCACGATGGGATTGTACAGAAGCATCTACCCTTGTTCCCAGTAATCTCTCAAGTGACTAGATGTCAATAAGGATACAGCATGTGGCTAGGGTCAGGAATGTGACCTGTTAATGTATTGTGGGGACACTATCTGTTTGTAGACAGAATGGTTCCCAACTTGTGTCTTGGATTTCTAAGCCTAGGGTCTGAACAAGTGATCAACCCAGCCCAACCTTTTGGTCTCCAGAAGCTGCAGGAAACAAAGACATTCATTCATCCCTGAAGAGTTTGCATCTCCAGCCAAATATCTCTTCAGCCACTTCAGCCTCTCCATATGTTAGTCTCAGAACCATGCAAGAGGAGAAAACAACATCGGGATGCAGTTTGCCTTGATCTCAAACTGCCTTTCTGTGGAAAAGCTCCTAGCTTGCTGTCTCCATTCCCACTGCTAGACTGCAAACTAGTAAATCTCAGCACAAGTAGCTGAAAGCCACATAGGCCCAGCTGCCCTGTGTAGGCCTTGGGAGCAACATATGTCATGTGTTACACATCAGGGGCTTGAATTACAGCATGCAGTGCTGAGGAGGATCCATTTATAAAAAGGACTTTTAAAAACAAAAGTATATTTTGTTAAGTCTGATATCATCTATACCTAGAAATTGAATCTTTTCTTTTCTTGGTGGGAGGAGGATGGAGGACAGACAGGGCCTAGTGAATACACCTGCCAGAATACCTCCATTATGCAGAATGCTGACAAGGCAAAATGTGGTACATACCCAAGTGGGGTTTTCCAGGTTTTCCAGTTGTCAGTGGCTTAGTGAAATCATTACTGAATTCCCTCAAGACCCCAAAATGCATATCATCTGGACCTGCTGATTGGTATATATTTCAAATTTGTTCATTTGCCTGCAATCTTTTTTATTAATTGCTCTTGCAAAGATTTTTATTACTGCTTAAAGGTCTCTACCCTTTTTTGTTCTTTTCATTTTGTTCTTTTTCTTTTATTAAGTTTTTTATTTTAATACTGGTATTTAACATACAATTTATATTAGTTTCAGGTATGCAATATAGTTATGCAACAATTCTATATATTCTATGTATTACATCTTCTTACATCACATCTTCTTTATCCATTCATTTGTTGAAGGACATCTCAGCTCCTTCCACAGTTTGGGTACTGTGTAGACTGCTGCTATGAATATTGGGGAGCACGTGCCCCTTCATTTCATTTCACTATGTCTGTATCTTTGAGGTAAGTACCCAGCAGTGCAATTGTGGGATCACAGGGTAGCTCTATTTTTAATTTCTTGAGGAACCTCCATGCTGTTTTCCAAAGTGGCTGCACCAGCTTGCAGTCCCACCAACAGTGCAAGAGGGTTCCTTTTTCTCCACATCCTTGCCAACATTTGTTGTTTCCTGTCTTGTGAATTTTAGTCATTTTCACCAGTGTAAAGTGGTATCTTTTTTTAAATTTTTTTTTAATTTATTTATGATAGTCACAGAGAGAGAAAGAGAGAGAGGCAGAGACATAGGCAGATGGAGAAGCAGGCTCCATGCAGCGGGAGCCCGATAGGGGATTCGATCCCGGGTCTCCAGGATCGCGCCCTGGGCCAAAGGCAGGCGCCAAACCGCTGCGCCACCCAGGGATCCCTGTAAAGTGGTATCTTATTGTGGTTTTTATTTGTATTTCCCTGCTGCCAAGTGATGTGGAACATTTTTTTCATATGCCTGGAAAGTGGTCCAGTTTCATTCTTTCAAGATTGCTTTGGCTATTCAGGGTCTTTTGTGGTTCCCTAGAAATTTTAGGGTTCCTTGTTCCGGTCCTGTGAAAAAATACTGTTGGTATTTTGATAGGGATTGCATTAAATGTGTAGTTTGCTTTGGGTAGTATAGACATTTTAACAATATTTGTTCTTCCAATCCATGTCTTTCCATTTCTTTGTGCCATCTTCAATTTCTTTCATCAATGTTTTAGAGTTTTCAGAGTTCAGGTCTTTCACCTATTTGGTTAAGTTTATTCCCAGGTATCTTAATATTTTTGGTGCAATCGTAAATAGGATTGTTTTCTTATTTTCTCTTTCTGCTGCTTATTAGTGCATAGAAATGCAACCAATTTCTGTACATTGATTTTGTATCCTGTGACCTTACTGAATTCATTTATCGGTTCTAACAGTTTTTGGTGTAGTTTTTTGGGTTTTCTATATATATAGTATCATGTCATTTGCAAATAGTGAAAGTTTTACTTCTTCCTTACCAATTTGAATACCTTTTAATTGTTTAATTTTTGTGACTAGGATTTCTAGTACTATGTTAAATAAAATTGAAGAGTGTAGACATCCTTGTCTTATTCCTGACCTTAGGGGAAAAGCTCTCCATTTTTCCCCATTAAGGATAATGTTAGTTGTTGGCTTTTCATATATGGCCTTTATTATGCTGAAGTATTTTCCCTTTAACTCTACTTCATTGAGGGTTTTTACCATGACTGTATGTTGTACTTTGTCAAGAGCTTTTTCTGCATCTGTTTAAATGATCACATGCCTTTCATCCTCCTACCGATGTGATGTATTATGCTGATTTATTTGCAAATATTGAAGCACCCTTGCATCCTGGAAATAAATCCCGCGTGATTGTGGTGAATAACTTTTTAATGTATTGTTGGATTCAGTTTGCTAGTACTTTGTTGAAGAATTTTACATCTATGTTCATCAGAGACACTGGCTTGTCTTTTTCAGTGGTGTGTTTCTGTGGCTTTGGTATCAGCATAATACTGGTCTCATAGAATAAATTTGGAAGTCTTCCTTCCTCTTCTATTTTCTGGAATTGTTTGACAAGAATAAGTATTAACTCTTCTTTAAATGTTTGGCTGAATTCACCTGTGAAGCTGTCTGGTTCTGGAATTTTGGGGGGTAGTTTTTTGATTACTGATTCAATTTCATTGCTGATAATTGGTATGTTCTGTTCTTTTCTAAATATCATTTTAATTTAATCAATTTAATTTATTTAATGAAATATGTAATTATAGGGATGCCTGGGTGGCTCAGTGGTTGAGCATCTGCCTTTGGCTCAGGGTGTGATCCCAGGATCCAGGATTGAATCCCACATCAGGCTCCCTGCAGGGAGCCTGCTTCTTCCTCTGCCTATGTTTCTGCCCCCCTTTCTCTCTCTCTCTGTCTCTCATGAATAAATAAAATCTTTTTTAAAAAAGAAATATGCAATTATATATATATGCATATTTACATATATACACATAGTTACATATACATACATATATATATATGGTTGAGTATTGTAATTATGTATGTGTACAGTATTTATAGTTACTTTCAGGAGAGTTGCTTTTTAAAGATTTGATCTCCCTTAAGTACAAATGCCCTAAATAAGATCTTTACAATTAGGTTATTCATTCTATTGCCATACCCATATTTTTCTGCTCAAATTAATTTCTCCCTTTACTTTTCCAGCTGCATCAAGGTTTACAGAGAATGCAGTCTGGGGTAGAAAATGCTTTAGCCCAGTGGCTATCAAACTTCAGCCTGCATCAGAATCCCCTGGAGAACTTGTCAAAACATGGATTGCTAAGCACACTCCAGTGTGATTCATTGGTCTAGTGGAGAAAAGAGTGCTGTGAGTTTGCATTTCTAACAAATTTCCAGGTAATACTGATGCTGCTGGTCCAGGGACCACACTTTGAGAACCACTGATTTGGGAGCTGTAGTAAGAAGCTTGGAATCTTGCTGATGCAAGCCTACCTGCCTAACTGACTCTGAGAGAGAAAGAGTACATAAGCTGGGAGGAAAAGAGGCAGAGAGAGGAAGAGAATCCTAAGCAGGCTCCACACTCAGCATGGGAGCCCAACACAGGGCTTGATCTTAGGACCCTGAAATCATGACCTAAGCTAAAATTAAGAGTCAGACATTTAACTGACTGAGCCCCATATCCTACCCCTTTACTAAAACTATGCAAGTTTGCATAGAACAGTAACCCATACTTGTGAAAAATGAGGGGTAAAAGTATATAATAATATGTACAAATTAGCTGTCCATGTTTGCTGCACACTGGTTAGACTAGGACAGATAAGGGGAAAAAAGGATGTGTTTAACAGTTCACCTCTGCCCTAGGCAAGCTTAATAATGAAAGTCTCAAACTTTAGTGTGAAAATTTAGATTGCATAAGTCCTCATCAGACCTTCTTGATGTGGATCTTGCGGCCCTGGCACAGGAATTTGCATTTCAACTGGTGATTCTGGTGCAGGTGACATAAGAACCACACTTTGAGATGCATTGCTTTAACAGTAGAAAGGCAGAACATATCAGAAAGAGACCAGAGTAATGCTTGTAAGAAAACCTGGAGGCAAGTGTCACTTCATAAAGAGCAAGCAACATATTCACAGCTAGCCAACAAATAGAGTGACCGGGGTAAAATCTGTTCCTGCAAATGGCATTTAGGATGTTTGGAGACATAAATAGGGACTTGTTTAGTAAAGAAACTGTCTCTAGCACTGAATGAGCCACTAAAAAATAACTGAGTTATACAATACTTTTGTTTAAAGATTTACAGATTTTCTTCAAAGCGCTTGTATTAACTAAACTGCATCTTCAATATACCTCTATGATCTCACCTTGCTCCATTTGAAAGATGAATAAATAGAAACCTAGAGATTACTTTGCTCCTGATCACACAATAAGTTAAGTGACAACTGAGATTAGATCTCAGGCCTCAGGACCTTCTTGAGACCCCCTCAGTTGTGCCAGGCAAAAGTCACAGTAAGAGATAACTGAAAATACACTTCACAGTCTACCAGGTTGGCCTCATTTTTTGGGTGATATGCCATGTTTTTGGTGATTATGTTTTTGTGCTGGAAGCTCATAAAACATGGTGCTAGTTAACAGGAACAAGAATAAACAAGCAAATGCCATAGTGCATTTGCCACTTAGATGTGTTTTGCCTTCTGGACTATCCTTCAAGATTATCCAAGACTGTGAGGAGAGACCACCCAGGCCCATTACTCTCATTACTCTTTATATTATCATTGTTTCAGGAACACAACACAGGATTCTGCTCTGTTATAAGCTATTGAAAAAAAAGTTATTTTGGGAAAGTTAGCATAATCTGGTATTCCTTTGCTATCTGCAAACTGCATTTACCTGAAGCAGTTGTCCCTAATTATTAGACACCCCTATGTATCTAGTATGGTCCATCTGTCTATACAGTGAATAGCTTTCCCTAAATGAACAGTCATTGAGGAAAGATAGACCAATCAGGGCCATGGTTAAAGAGCCAGGAAACAGTTGCTCTGTTGTTGGTTGGAACATGCAACACTTTAAATTTAAAAACCATGATACAGACACCTGGTCTCAAAGACCCAACCACAGGAATTAGAATGTGCAAAGGCATTGACCAGAAGAATGGAATTATATAAATATGAAATATTGGCTGGAGCCTCTAAATCTAACTAAATCCCTCCTATCCTACAGACCAGGTCAAAAGGCATGTATTTCATCCCTACCAAACCTCCTGATCCCGAAATTTCATTAAATATGAAAAAGAACACCTACTCTTCTATTTCCTAATTATTGGAGGAAGATAGACATTTTGAAAAGGGTTTTTATTGATTTGCTTTTTGCTGTATAATCTACTGGCATTCCAACTTGTCAGAATACTTGTTGTTCTGTAGCATTTGGAGGTGGGGGGAGCTATAAATAAATAGAGCTGTGAGAGTACAGCCCGCTGTCTGCATGGCTTGCAAGCCATCCCATTATAAAAACACATTCTAGAGCATGCCTTATTACCTTCTGTGTTCAGTAGCTGGCCTCTGCCCAAAGTTCGACAGGAATACCTTAGGTACTTGACATTTCACCTTCCATTTCTTTCAGCCCTTAGTCCCCCCCACACACACACACCTACTGCAGGGAGCAGGAGATAAGCCTCACTTCATGGGATTCAGAGATAATTTTAAAAAAGATAAGGGTGTTGGATACAAGGAAAAATGCAGATACTATTTTTTGCCTATTGTGAAATAATGCTCAGTATCAAAGACAGAAGCAAAGCAGTACATAAGTAAACTTTCATCAGAGCCCAATCTTTTACAGCCAATGATTACCTTTCAAGATATGCAAGCAATGCAACAGATCAAATCAGTATGATTTTCTGCTTTCCTGACATATTTCAAATCTCTCCCTGCAAACAGTTCTTTGGAAACAAACATCGGGGGCGGGGCAAGATGGCAGAGGAGTAGGGTGCTCAAGTCACCTGTCTCCAACAACTTACCTAGATAACTTTGAAACCATCCTGAACACCTATGAATTCGACCTGAGATTTAAAGAGAGGACATCTGGAATGCTACAGAGAGAAGAGTTTTCACTTCTAACAAGGTAAGGCAGAAAAAATAAAAAAGAATCAAGTGGGGGAGGGGCCATGCGAGGAGCCAGGTTAAGGCCTGTAGCGAAAGCCTCTGGATAGGAGAGCCCAGCCCGGGAGAAGCAGTAACTTTTAAAAAACCGCACCAGATTCTTCCCAGATGGAAAAGTGCTCAGCAGGGAAATTGGGCAGACTCGCAGGAGAGCCAGTGAAGCCTCCAGTTTCCTGGAGTTACTAATAGAGGAAGTATGCCGCGGGGGGGGGGGGGGGAGGAGTGCACCACAAACTGTGGACCGATCTCCAGAAATGGCTAGAGCGCGTACTCAGTGGGGCCTCAGGTGGCTCCCAGTGGCTCAGGTGGTGGTTCTAGACAAAGGGGGCTACACCCTGCTGTCTTCAGGAGCTGTGGGCCCAGGAGTGCAATTCCAACAGCACAGGCCCCAGATCCCAGGGCGCCAGGCAGACACAGCCCATGATCCTGTCCTCAGCCCGGGGAGAGCGCAGGACAGCGAGGACTCTCCTGCCGTTGGGCAACCCGAAGCTGTGCAGATCAGCAACCCCCCGCATACTGCCCTGGGAGCATCTAGGCCAGTGTGAACTGGGAGCTGTGGTAGTTACTGCGGGAGCTGACTCCAGGGCTGGAGAGCTGGCCTCCACCAGTGTGGTTGTCCCTCCTGGTGTCATCTTGTGCCTAGGACAGGCGGGGCCACCAGGGAACAGAGGCCTCATGGGGATCAACAGCTCCCTCTGAGCCCGGCACCTGGCAGGGGGTGGGGCAGCTCCCCCAGGTGCACACACCTGAGAATCAGCACAGCAGGCCCCTCCCCCAGAAGACCTGCTGGAAGAACAAGGAAAGAGCAAGTTCTTGACCAAGCAGTGCTAGAAAGCTCCAGGGGAAGTAGAGGGATTTACAGTATATAGAACAAGAGGGTACCCCTCGTATTTTTTTCTTCCTTTTTCCAGTACAACTTGTTTTTATATCAGACTAAATTTCCAATATTTTCTCTCTTCCCACCTTAACTACAATATTTTACCAGCTCCTCATTTTTAAGATTCTTCCTTTTTGACTTTCATATTTCTACAATTACAGGTCCTAGATATATTTTCCACTTCTAGATTCCCTTCAACATCCTCAACTTAATTGTGGAAGATATAAAACATATGCTTTTTTGGTTTTGTTTGTGTTTCTTGTTTTCTCTGCCTCATTTTGTTCTAAAATGGCAGAAGTAAAAACCTTCTAAAACATGACCAGCAGGCACCCAGAACCAAGTGGAATACCATGCTGATTCATTCTGTGAGATTCCTCATTCTCATTCTGCCCCCTCTTTTATCTCATTTATGTTATGGTGGTCAATGTTGGAGCCCTCTACAAGTATTTCTGGTTTATACAAATTTGGGACTGAGCATATTCTAATATACAGAACTTAATGTACTCAGAAACAGGAAGATCACCCTCTAGAACCCCTCAGGTAGACTACTATTTCACTTCACTACAAGTTCCTCACTGCCACAATCTCCCAGTCCCCCAACCTTTTCTTTCTTCTTCTGCTTTTATTACTTTTTACTTTCTTTCTTTTTTTTTTTTTTTTTGCTTCTTCTTTAGGATTCTTGGCCTTTTATTTTTTTCTACTTTTTTATTTTTTATTTTTTTTACTACTTTTTTAAAGTTACTTTTTCACTTTAGTGGTACTTTTGTTTTATTTTGATCTGACTTTTGTTTTCAATTTCTGGAGACTGGCCTCGGTAGAAACATCTAAGTTGAAATTTACCTAGGTCGTGGCCCACTCATACAGCCACTCTGCACTGAGCAAAATGACTAGAAAGAAAAACTCACCACAAAAGAAAGAATCAGAAAAAGTACTCTCTACCACAGAATTACAAAATTTGGATTACAATTCGATGGCAGAGAGACAATTGAGAAACACAATTATAAAGCTACTGGTGGCTCTGGAAAAAAGCAAAAGGGAATCCAGAGACTTCATGACTGCAGAATTTAGATCTAATCAAGCCAAAATCACAAATTAAATGACATGCAATCCAAACTGGGGGTCCTAATGATGAGGGTTAATGAGGAAGAAGAAAGAGTGAGTGACATAGAAGACAAGTTGATGGTGAGGAAAGAAGCTGAGGAAAAAAGAGAAGAAAAATTAAAACACCATGAGGAAAGGTAAAAATAAATAAATGATAGCCTCAGAAGGAAAGATCTACGTATAATTGGGGTTTCAGAGAGCACCAAGAGGGCCAGAGGACCAGAAAGCATATTTGAAAAAATCATAGCTGAGAACATCCCTAATTTGGAGAGGGAAACAGGCATTCAGATCCAGAAGATAGGGAGGTTCCCCCACATCAATAAAAAAACATTCAAATTAATAGTGAAACTTGCAAATTCCAAAGATAAACAAAAAATCATTAAAGCAGCAAGAGACAAGAGATCCCCAAATTATATGGGGAGAAATATTAGATTAAGAGCAGACCTCTCCACAGAGATCTGGCAGGCCAGAAAGCGTTAGCAGGATATATTCAAGGTACTAAATGAGAAGAATATGCAGCTAAGAATACTTTATCCCAAAATGCTCTCATTCAGAATAGAAGGAGAGATAAAGAGCTCCAAGATAGGCAGAAACTGAAAGAATATGTGACCACTAAACCATCTCTGCAAGAAATATTAAGGGGGACCCTGTAAAAGAAAGAGGAAGCCCAAAGAAATAATCCCACAAAACAGGTACTGAATAGGTATTATGATGACACCAAATTCATATCTTTCAATAGTAACTCTGAACGTAAATGGGCTAAATGATCCCATCAAAAGACACAGGCTTCCAGACTGCATAAAAAATCAAGACCCATATATTGCTGTCTACAAGAGACTCATTTTAGACGTAAGGACACCTCCAGCCTGAAAATAAAATGTTGGAGAACCATTTACCATTCAAATGGTCCTCAAAAGTATCTGGGGTAGCAATCCTCATATCAGATAAATTAAAGTTTATCCCAAAGACTGTAAAAAGAGACGAAGAGGGATATTATATCATAAATGATCTACCCAACAAGAAGACCTAATAATCATGAATATTTACATCCCTAATGTGGGACCTGCCAAGTATATCAATCAATTAACAAAGTAAAGATATAATTAGACAACCATTCACTAATAGTAGAAGACTTCAACATGGCGCTTTCTGCAAATGACAGATATTCTGAGCACAACATCTCCAAAGAAACAAGAGCTTTAAATGCTACACTGGACCAGATAGATTTTGCAGATATTTACAGAACTTTGCATCTGAAGAAACAGAATCCATATTCTTCTCAGTGCACATAGAACGTTCTCCAGAATAGACCATACTGGGTCACAATCAGGACTCAACCGATACCAAAAGATTGGGATTTTCCCCTGCATATTTTCAGACCATAATGCTTTGAAACTTGAACTCAATCACAAGAAGAAATTTGTAAAAAACTCAAACACGTGGAAGTTAAAGAGCATCCTACTAAAAGATGAATTGGTCAACCAGAAAATTAGAGAAGAATTTAAAAGATTCATGGAAAGTAATGAAACTGAAGATACAACCCTTCAAAATCTTTGGGATACGGCAAAAGCGGTCCTAAGAGGGAAATACATTTCAACACAAAAATCCCTCAAAAAATTGGACAAAGCTCAAATACACAAGCTAAACTTTCACGTAAAGGAACTGGAGAAAGAAGAGCAAATGAAACCTACACCAAGCCAAAAAAGAGAGATAATAAACATTCAAGCAGAACTCAATGAAATGCGGCCAGAAGGACTGTAGAACAGATAAATGAAACCAGGAGTTGGCTTTTTGAAAGAATTAATAAGATAGATACACCATTAGCCAGCCTTATTAAAAAGAAAAAAGATTCAAATTAATAAAATCATGAATGAAAGAGGAGAGATCACCACCAATACCAAGGAAATACAAAGGATTTTAAAAACATATTATGAGGGGATCCCTGGGTGGTTCAGTGGTTTGGAGCCTGCCTTTGGCCCAGGGCGCGATCCTGGAGTCCCGGGATCGAGTCCCACGTCGGGCTCCCGGCATGGAGCCTGCTTCTCCCTCCTCCTGTCTCTCTCTCTCTCTCTCTCTCTGTCTATCATGAATAAATAAATAAATCTTTAAAAAAACATATTATGAGCAGCTATACGTCAATAAATTAGGCAATCTAGAAGAAATGGATGCATTTCTGGAAAACCACAAACTACCAAAACTGGAACAGGAAGAAATAGAAAACCTGAACAGGAAAATAACCAGGGAGGAAATTGAAGCAGTCATCAAAAACTTCCCAAGACACAAAAGTCCAGGGCCAGATGGATTCCAGGTGAATTCTATAAAACGTTTAAAGAACAATTAATACCTATTCTACGAAAGGAAGGTGCTTTACCCTTAAAGATAAAAAGGGATGGAATACTTCCAAACTCATTTTATGAGTCCAGCATCACCTTAATTCCAAAAACAAAGACCCCACCAAAGGAGAATTATAGACCAATATCACTGATGAACACAGATGCAAAAATTTTTAACAAGATACTAGCCAATAGGATCCACAGTACATCAAGAAGATTATTCACCATGACCAAGTGGGTGTATCTCCGGGATGCAAGGCTGGCTTAACACTAGTAAACAATCAACATGATAGATAATATCAGCAAGACAAAAACCAAGAACCATATGATCCTCTCAATAGATGCAAAGAAAGCATTTGACAAAATACAGCATCCATTCCTGATCAAAACTCTTCAGAGTGTGGGGATAGAGGGAACAATTCCTCAACATCATAAAAGCCATCTACAAAAAGCCCACAGCAAATATCATTCTTTTTTTTATTTTATAAATTAATTTTTTCTTGGTGTTCAATTTACCAACATACAGAATAACACCCAGTGCTCATCCCGTCAAGTGTCCCCCTCAGTGCCCGTCACCCACTCACCCCCACCCCCCGCCCTCCTCCCCTTCCACCACCCCTAGTTCGTTTCCCAGTGTTAGGAGTCTTTATGTTCTGTCTCCCTTTCTGGCAAATATCATTCTTAATGGGGAAACACAGGGACCCTTTCCCCTAAGATCAGGAACACGACAGAGATGTCCACTCTCACCACGGCTATTGAACATAGTGCTAGAAGTCCTAGCCTCATAAGTCAGACAACAAAAATAAATAAAAGGCATTCAAGTTGGCAAAGAAGAAGTCAAACTCTTCCTCTTTGCAGATGACATGATTCTGTACGTAGAAAACCCAAAAGACACCACCCCAAGATTGCTAGAACTCATACAGCAATTTGGCAATGTGGCAGGATATAAAATCAATGCCCAGAAATCAGTGGTATTTCTATACACTGACAATGAGACTCAAGAAAGACAAATTTATGAATCAATCCTATTTACAATTGCACACAAAAGCATAAGATACCTAGGAATAAATTTAACCAAGAAAGTAAAGGATCTATACCCTAAAAACTACAGTACACTTCTGAAAGAAATTGAGGAAGACACAAAGATATTCCATGCTCATGGATTGGAAGAATTAATATTGTGAAAATGTCAGTGCTACCCAGGGCAATTTACATGGCCAAGGCAATCTTTATCAAAATACCATGGACTTTCTTCACAGAGTTCGAACAAATAATCTTGATATTTGTGTGGAATCAGAAAAGACCCCGAATAGCCAGGGGAATATTGAAAAAGAAAACTAAAGCCAGGGCATCACAATGCCGGATTTAGAATTGTACTTCAAAGCTGTGACCATCAAGTCTGTATGGTAGTGGCACAAAAACGGACACATATATCAATGGAAGAGAATAGAGAACTCAGAAATGGGCCCTCATCTCTATAGTCAACTAATATTCAACAAAGCAGGAAAGACTATCCATTGAAAAAGGACAGTCTCTTCAATAAATGGTGCTGGGAAAATTGGAAAGTCATGAGCAGAAGATTGAAATTAGACCATTCTCTTACACCATACACAAAGATAAACTCAAAATGGATGACAAATCTAAATGGGAGACAAGAATCCATCAAAATCCTAGAGGAGAACACAGGCAACACCCTTTTTGAACTTGGCCACAGCAACTTCTTGCAAGATACATCCATGAAGGCAAGAGAAACAAAAGCAAAAATGAACTATTGGGACTTATCGAAGATAAAAAGCTTCTGCACATCAAAAGAAACAGTCCACAAAACTAAAAGACAAGCTACAGAATGGGAGAAGATATTGGCAAATGACATATCAGATAAAGGGCTAGTTTCCAAGATCTATAAAGAACTTATTAAACTCAACAGCAAAGAAACAAACAAACCAATCATGAAATGGGCAAAAGACATGAACAGAAATCTCACAGAGGAAGACATAGACATGGCCAACAAGCACATGAGAAAATGCTCTGCATCACTGGCCATCAGGGAAATACAAATCAAAACCACAATGAGATAGCACCCCACACCAGCGAGAATGGGGAAAATTAACAAGACAGGAAACAACAAATGCTGGGGAGGATGTGGAGAAAGGGGAACCCTCTTGCACTGTTGGTGGGAATGTGAACTGGTGCAGCCACTCTGGAAAACTGTGTGGAGGTTCCTCAAAGAGTTAAAAATAGAGCTACCCAATGACAGTGCAATTGCAGTACTGTGAATTTACCCCAAAGATACAAATGCAGTGAAAAACCGAGACACCTGTACCCCCAATATTTATAGCAGGAATGTCCACCACAGCCAAAATGTGGAAGGAGCCTCGGTGTCCATCAAAATTTGTATGGATAGAGAAGATGTGGTTTATGTATACAATGGAATATTACTCAGCCATAAGAAACAGCGAATACCCACCATTTGCTTCAACATGGGTAGAAGTCGGGGGTATTATGCTGAGTGAATTAAGTCAATCAGAGAAGGACAAACATATGGTTTCATTCATTTGGGGAATATAAAAAATTGTGAAAGGGATTATAGGGGGAAGGAGAGAAAATGAGTGGGAAAAATCAGCGAGTGTGCCAGAACATGAGAGGCTCCTAATCCTAACTGGGAAACAAACAAGGGGTAGTGGAAGGGGAAGTGTGTGGGGGGATGGGGTGACTTGGTGTCGGGCACTTAGGGGGGCACTTGATGGGATGAGCACTGGGTGTTACAATATAAGTGGGCAAATCGAACTCCAATAAGAATTTTTTAAATTAGGAATAAAAAAAAGGAAACCAACATCAAACCTTCCTTTCATTTATATGCCCCCGACCTCATGTTTTTCCATGGTGAACCCTTGCAACCATCCTGCCTGGACGTCATATGGTTGACAGCCTCCCATTTCCTTTGTTTTTGAGCAAAAATCACAGTGGTCTTCTCTAATTGTTGTGATACCAGGTTGCAGGGAAGGTGTTATGGGAGAAGTATATAACTGTGTTCTGGATCGATTATAGGGGAAAGCCATGCTATAATGTCTTCTCTTCCTTTCTTTTCTACTTCCATTTTGCCCTTTCTACCCTCTTGGCATATAGTGTGAGTCTGAAAAAAGAAAAAAAAATGAGAAAATTCCTTTTTCTCTTTTCTCCCAACTACCTCAATTCTTACATGCAAATTGGTACTTGTACAATTTTTCCTACATTTCTCCTAGAAGAAATGAATTTCAGTTGACACACTGAGACCAGATCTTGAGATAGTGACCCAGGTACAGAATGTAGCTCATTTGTTCAATAGGTGTACTGTTGTTGCATACAATAAAAATAAATTGCTGCTTTTTTTTGAATACTTACTGTTGCAAGACTGTTTAACTGTTCCATCCCATTTCACCTTCACTAATGACTGCTACTTGCATTTTAGTTTGGAAAACTAAGGCATTGAAAAGTTATTTAACTTCTAGTAATGAAATTGAGACTTAAAAACCAGCATGTCTCACCACAAAACCTTTGTTTTTGATCACTATGTTTTACTTCCATTCAGTCAGATGAACTCTTCCAAGAAGCAAAAAATAAAAAAATAAAAAAACAAAAAATAAAGAAAAAATAGTTTGAAAATTATGATTGTGCTTTTCTCTTTTGCCTTCTTGAGTACTTAACTTACACCTTAGTCTGCCTGAGGCAATCATTTAGTGAGAGGGTAGGAATGGGATGATAGAGACATTAGCATTTATAATAGAAGGAGAATAAATGAAAAGAGAAAGACAGGGCAATATTCACGTCTAACATACAAAATACTCTGGGCTTTTGTCTTGACAATAACAGTGTAATTTATAAGATTTTTACTGCTACCTACATGTCTCTTTTCCATTGCTAGAATACATAAATTATATATATATATATATATATATATATATATATATATATATATATATATATTCTAAATTCCTTTAACTCTTCCTTTAGCAAAGGATCCAGATCATAGTATGCCCTAGAAAAATAATCCATTTCCTTGTGACAGCTAGGCCAATTCCATGTTAGAAGCAGGATACAACCTAGTAGAAGTAAAAAAAAAATCTCCACCTTCTCAGTCCGGGGGAATTGTGAGAGAGAGATAAGTGAAAGAAAGGCAAGAAAGAAAGTTAAGTCTACAAAGAGAAGCACGGTAAGATAAGTAAGGGTAACACTATTCCTAAACTGAAACTATGAGTCTACTTCACATACTTCACTATAGATAGATCAAAGTCTCTTTGGTCAGGCAGAGACCACTGAACTTTGGTTTTCCTCAACTACCTTCAGTTTTCAGGAGCAGTAGACACTGAGGCAGGAGACATTGGGTCTGTCATGGCAAAGAAAGAAGCCCAATCCAGAGACTTGCCAGTGGGCTAGATGGATGATCTGGTAGAGACTCAGAGGCTATAAACAATAGAGGCTGAGAGGAAGCATAGGCAAACAGGCACATTTCCAGGCTCTGAGGAAACCAAGAAAAGAGAGTCAAATTACAATTTGTGAAAATGTTGACCTTCAGCTGTAAACACCAGTGGAACAAGCAGTAAATAGGAGACAAGGGATATCAGTCAGCCACCAGAACCAGAGCACAAAGGCACTAGAGTCTAAGAACCCCTCATCTTCTACCTACACTGTTAAAAAACAAAATTCAACCAAGTAAATCTGAAGATCTAATTGGTTTTATTAAGCAATTCGTAAATGGGGCAGCATCCCACTAGCAGGTAGAAAGATGCTCAGAGAGGAAGGAGGGGCAAGATGGCAGAAGAGTAGGGTCCCCAAATCACCTGTCCCCAACAAATTACCTAGATAACTTTCAAATCATCCTGAAAATCTACGAATTCGGCCTGAGATTTAAAGAGAGAACAGCTGGAATGCTACAGTGAGAAGAGTTCGCGCTTCTATCAAGGTAGGAAGACGGGAAAAAGAAATAAAGAAACAAAAGGCCTCCGAGGGGGAGAGGCCCCACGAGGAGCCGGGCTAAGACCGGGGCGAGTGTCCCCAGGACAGGAGAGCCCCGTCCGGGAGAAGCAGGAGCTGCACCAACCTTCCCGGGCGAAAAGGGGCCCGCAGGGAGTTGGAACAGGACCCAGGAGGGCGGGGATGCCCTCGGGCTCCCTGGGACACTAACAGACACCTGCACCCCGGGAGAGTGCACCGAGCTCCCTAAGGGCTGCAGCGCGCACGGCGGGACCCGGAGCAGCTCGGAGGGGCTCAGGCGGCGGCTCCGCGGAGGGGGCTGCGGGGCGGGAGCGCGAATTCAACAGCGCAGGCTCCGGAGCACAGGGCACCGGGACACAGGCCAGGATCCGGCCTCCCCCCGGGACAGGCAGAGGCCGGGAGGGCCCAGGACAGCAAGGACGCTCCTGCTCTGAGCTGAGCAGATCAGCGGCCCCGCCCCGGAGCCTCCAGGCCCTGCAGACAGAGAGCCCCATAGTTCCTGCAGAGGCTGAATCCAGGCTTCCAGAGTTGCCATAGCAACTGCGGCTGTTCCTCCTGGGGCCTCACGGGGTAAACAACCACGGCTGACCCCTGCAGCAGGGAGGGGCAGAGCAGCTCCCCCAAGTGCTAACACCTGAAAAACAGCACAACAGGCCCCTCCCCCAGAAGAACAGCTAGACGGACCAGTTCCAGGGGAAGTCAAGGGACTTAAAGTCTACATATTCAGAAGATACTCCCCCGTGGTTTTTTTGTTTTTTTTTTTCTTTTTTCTTTTCTTTTTGATTTCTGATTGCTTCCCCCACCCCCCTTTTTTTCACCTTTCTATCTTTCTCTTTTTCTTCCTTTTTTTCCTTTTTTTTCTTTTTCTTTTTTCTCTTTCTCTTTTCTTTCCTTCTCTCTCTTTCTCTCCTTTTCCCAATACAACTTGTTTTTGGCCACTCTGCACGGAGCAAAATGACTAGAAGGAAAACCTCACCTCAAAAGAAAGAATCAGAAACAGCCCTCTCTCCCACAGAGTTACAAAATCTGGATTACAATTCAATGTCAGAAAGCCAATTCAGAAGCACTATCATCCAGCTACTGGTGGCTCTACAAAAAAACATTAAGGACTCACGAGACTTCATGACTGCAGAATTTATATCCAATCAGGCAGAAATTAAAAATCAATTGAATGAGGTGCAATCTAAACTAGAAGTCCTAACGACGAGGGTTAACGAGGTGGAAGAACGAGTGAGTGACATAGAAGACAAGTTAATGGCAAAGAGGGAAACTGAGGAAAAAAGAGACAGACAATTAAAAGACCATGAAGACAGATTAAGGGAAATAAATGACAGCCTAAGGAAGAAAAACCTACGTTTAATTGGGGTTCCCGAGGGCGCCGAAAGGGACAGAGGGCCAGAATATGTATTTGAACAAATCCTAGCTGAAAACTTTCCCAATCTGGGAAGGGAAACAGGCATTCAGATCCAGGAAATAGAGAGATCCCCCCCTAAAATCAATAAAAACCGTTCAACACCTCGACATCTAATAGTGAAGCTTGCAAATTCCAAAGATAAAGAGAAGATCCTTAAAGCAGCAAGAGACAAGAAGTCCCTGACTTTCATGGGGAGGCATATTAGGGTAACAGCAGACCTCTCCACAGAGAGGTGGCAGGCCAGAAAGGGCTGGCAGGATATAGTCAGGGTCCTAAATGAGAAGAACATGCAACCAAGAATACTTTATCCAGCAAGACTCTCATTCAAAATGGAAGGAGAGCTAAAGAGCTTCCAAGACAGGCAGGAACTGAAAGAATATGTGACCTCCAAACCAGCTCTGCAAGAAATTTTAAGGGGGACTCTTAAAATTCCCCTTTAAGAAGAAGTTCAGTGGAACAATCCACAAAAACAAGGACTAAATAGATATCATGATGACACTAAACTCATATCTGTCAATAGTAACTCTGAACGTGAACGGGCTTAATGACCCCATCAAAAGACGCAGGGTTTCAGACTGGATAAAAAAGGAGGACCCATCTATTTGCTGTCTACAAGAGACTCATTTTAGACAGAAGGACACCTACAACCTGAAAATAAAAGGTTGGAGAACCATTTACCATTCAAATGGTTCTCAAAAGAAAGCAGGGGTAGCCATCCTTATATCAGATAAACTAAAATTTACCCCGAAGACAGTAGTGAGAGACGAAGAGGGACACTATATCATACTTAAAGGATCTTTCCAACAAGAGGACTTAACAATCCTCAATATATATGCCCCGAATGTGGGAGCTGCCAAATACTTAAACGAATTATTAACCAAAGTGAAGAAATACTTAGATAATAATACACTTATACTTGGTGACTTCAATCTAGCTCTTTCTACCCTCGATAGGTCTTCTAAGCACAACATCTCCAAAGAAACGAGAGCTTTAAATGATACACTGGACCAGATGGATTTCACAGATATCTACAGAACTTTACATCCAAACTCAACTGAATACACTATTCTTCTCGAGTGCACATGGAACTTTCTCCAGAATATACCACATACTGGGTCAGAAATAGGGTCTTAACAGATACCAAAAGATTGGGATCGTCCCCTGCATATTCTCAGACCATAATGCCTTGAAATTAGAGCTCAATCACAAGAAGAAGTTTGGAAGGACCTCAAACACGTGGAGGTTAAGGACCATCCTGCTAAAAGATAAAAGAGTTAACCAGGAAATTAAGGAAGAATTAAAAAGATTCATGGAAACTAATGAGAATGAAGATACAACCGTTCAAAATCTTTGGGATGCAGCAAAAGCAGTCCTCAGGGGGAAATACATCGCAATACAAGCATCCATTCAAAAACTGGAAAGAACTCAAATACAAAAGCTAACCTTACACATAAAGGAGCTAGAGAAGAAGCAGCAAATCGACCCAACGCCCAGCAGAAGAAGAGAGTTAATTAAAATTCAAGCAGAACTCAACGAAATTGAGACCAGAAGAACTGTGGAACAGATCAATAGAACCAGGAGTTGGTTTTTTGAATTAATAAGATAGATAAGCCATTAGCCAACCTTATTAAAAAGAAGAGAGAGAAGACTCAAATTAATAAAATCATGAATGAGAAAGGAGAGATCACTACCAACACCAAGGAAATACAAACGATTTTAAAAACATATTATGAACAGCTCTACGCCAATAAATTAGGCAATCTAGAAGAAATGGATGCATTCCTGGAAAGCCACAAACTATCAAAACTGGAACAGGAATAAATAGAAAACCTGAACAGGCCAATAACCAGGGAGGAAATTGAAGCAGTCATCAAAAACCTCCCAAGACACAAAAGTCCAGGGCCAGATGGCTTCCCTGGGGAATTCTATCAAACGTTTACAGAAGAAACCATACCTATTCCACTAAAGCTGTTTGGAAAGATAGAAAGAGATGGAGTACTTCCAAATTCGTTCTATGAGGCCAGCATCGACCTTAATTCCAAAACCAGACAAAGACCCCTTCAAAAAGGACAATTTCAGACCAATAACCCTGATGAACATGGATGCAAAAATTCTCAACAAGATACTAGCCAATAGGATCCAACAATACATTAAGAAAATTATTCACGATGACCAAGTAGGATTTATCCCCGGGACACAAGGCTGATTCAACACTCATAAAACAATCAGTGTGATTCATCATATCAGCAAGAGAAAAACCAAGAACCATATGATCCTCTCATTAGACGCAGAGAAAGCATTTGACAAAATACAGCATCCATTCCTGATCAAAACTCTTCAGAGTGTAGGGATAGGGGGAACTTTCCTCGACATCTTAAAAGCCATCTACGAAAAGCCCACAGCAAATATCATTCTCAATGGGGAAGCACTGGGAGTGTTTCCCCTAAGATCAGGATCAAGACAGGGATGTCCACTCTCACCACTGCTATTCAACATAGTACTGGAAGTCATAGCCTCAGCAATCAGACAACAAAAAGACATTAAAGGCATTCAAATTGGCAAAGAAGAAGTCAAACTCTCTCTCTTCGCCGATGACATGATACTCTACCTAGAAAACCCAAAGGCCTCCACCCCAAGATTGCTAGAACTCATACAGCAATTTGGTAGTGTGGCAGGATACAAAATCAATGCCCAGAAATCAATGGCATTTCTATACACTAACAATGAGACTGAAGAAAGAGAAATTAAGGAGTCAATCCCATTTATAATTGCACCCAAAAGCATAAGATACCTAGGAATAAACCTAGCCAAAGAGGTAAAGGATCTATACCCTAAAAACTATAGAACACTTCTGAGAAATTGAGGAAGACACAAAGAGATGGAAAAATATTCCATGCTCATGGAATGGCAGAATTAGTATTGTGAAAATGTCAATGTTACCCAGGGCAATTTACACGTTTAATGCAATCCCTATCAAAATACCATGGACTTTCTTCAGTGAGACTTTGTTCGAAGTCCATGGTATTTTGATAGGGATTGCATTAAACGTGTAAATTGCCCTGGGTAACATTGACATTTTCACAATACTAATTCTGCCATTCCATGAGCATGGAATATTTTTCCCTCTCTTTGTGTCTTCCTCAATTTCTTTCTATAGATTTTAGTGTATAGATCCTTTACCTCTTTGGTTAGGTTTATTCCTAGGTACCTTCCGCTTTTGGGTGCAATTGTACAAGGGATTGACTCCTTAATTTCTCTTTCTTCAGTCTCATTGTTAGTGTATAGAAATGCCACTGATTTCTGGGCATTGATTTTGTATCCTGCCACGCTACCAAATTGCTGTATGAGTTCTAACAATCTTGGGGTGGAGGCTTTTGGGTTTTCTATGTACAATATCATGTCATCGGCGAAGAGGGAGAGTTTGACTTCTTCTTTGCCAATTTGAATGCCTTTAATGTCTTTTTGTTGTCTCTTTGCTGAGGCTAGGACTTCTATTACTATGTTGAATAGCAGTGGTGAGACTGGAAATCCCTCTTGTTCCTGATCTTAGGGGAAAGGCTCCCAGTGCTTCCCATTGAGAATTATATTTGTTGTGGGCTTTTCATAGATGGCTTTTAAGATGTTGAGGAACGTTCCCTCTATCCCTACTCTCTGAAGAGTTTTGATCAGGAATGGATGCTGTATTTTGTCAAATGCTTTCTCTGCATCTTTTGAGAGGATCATATGGTTCTTGGTTTTTCTCTTGCTGATATGATGAATCACATTGATTGTTTTATGAGTGTTGAACCAGCCTTGTGTCCCGGGGATGAATCCTACTTGGTCATGATGAATAATTTTCTTAATGTACTGTTGGATCCGATTGGCTTGTATCTTGTTGAGAATTTTTGCATCCATGTTCATCAGGGATATTGTGTATAATTCTCCTTTTGGTGGGGTCTTTGTCTGGTTTTGGAATTAAGGTGATGCTGGCCTCATAGAATGAATTTGGAAGTACTCCATCTCTTTCTATCTTTCCAAACAGCTTTAGTAGAATAGGTATGGTTTCTTCTTTAAACGTTTGATAGAATTCCCCTGGGAAGCCATCTCACCCTAGACTTTTGTGTCTTGGGAGGTTTTTATGACTGCTTCAATTTCCTGCCTGGTTATTGGCCTGTTCAGGTTTTCTATTTCTTCCTGTTCCAGTTTTGGTAGTTTGTGGTTTTCCAGGAATGCATCCATTTCTTCTAGATTGCCTAATTTATTGGCGTATAGCTGTTCATAATATGTTTTTAAAATCCTTTGTATTTCCTGGTGTTGGTACTGATCTCTACTTTCTCATTCATGATTTTATTAGTTTGAGTCTTCTCTATCTTCTTTTTAATAAGGCTGGCTAATGGTGTATCTATCTTATTAATTCTTTCAAAGCACCAACTCCTGGTTTTTTGATCTGTACCACAGTTCATCTGGTCTCGATTTCATTGAGTTCTGCTCGAATCTTTATTAACTCTCTTCTTCTGCTGGGTATAGGATCTATTTGCTGTTTTTCCTCTAGCTCCTTTAGGTGTAAGGTTAGCTTTTGTATTTGAGTTCTTTCCAGTTTTTGGATGGATGCTTGTATTGTGATGTGTTTCCCCTCAGGACTGCTTTTCCTGCATCCCAGAGATTTTGAATGGTTGTATCTTCATTCTCATGAGTTTCCATGAATCTTTTTAATTCTTCCTTAATTTCCTGGTTGACCCTTTCATCTTTTAGCTGGATGGTCCTTAACCTCCACGTGTTTGAGGTCCTTCCAAACTTATTGTTGTGATTTAGTTCTAATTTCAAGGCATTATGGTCTGAGAATATGCAGGGGATGATCCCAATCTTTTGGTATTGGTGCAGACCCGATTTGTGACCCAGTATGTGGTCTATTCTGGAGAAAGTTCCATGTGCACTTGAGAAGAATGTGTATTCAGTTGAGTTTGGATGTTAAGTTTTGTAGATATCTGTGAAATCCATTCAGTGTATCATTTAAACATCTCATTTCTTTGGGGATGTTGTGCTTAGAAGACCTATCGAATATAGAAAGTGCTAGGTTGAAGTCACCAAGTATAAGTGTATTATTATCTAAGTATTTCTTCACTTTGGTTATTAATTGATTGATGTATTTGGGAGCTCCCACATTCGGGGCATATATATTGAGGATTGTTAAGTCCTTTTGTTGGATAGATCCTTTAAGTATGATATTGTATCCCTCTTTATCTCTCAGTCTTCTGGGTAAATGTTAGTTTATCTGATATAAGGATGGCTACCCCTGCTTTCTTTTGAGGACCATTTGAACGGTAAATGGTTCTCCAATCTTTTATTTTCAGGCTGTAGGTGTCCTTCTGTCTAAAATGAGTCTCTTGTAGACAGCAAATAGATGGGTCCTGCTTTTTTATCCAGTCTGACACCCTGTGCCTTTTGATGGGGTCATTAAGCCCGTTCACGTTCAGAGTTACTATTGAAAGATATGAGTTTAGTGTCATCATGATATCTATTCAGTCCTTGTTTTTGTGGATTTTTCCACTGGACTTGTTCTTAAAGGGGAATTTTAAGAGTCCCCCTTAAAATTTCTTGCAGAGCTGGTTTGGGGGTCACATATTCTTTCAGTTCCTGCCTGTCTTGGAAGCTCTTTATCTCTCCTTCCATTCTGAATGAGAGCCTTGCTGGATAAAGTATTCTTGGTTGCATGTTTTTTTCATTTAGGACCCTGAATATATCCTGCCAGCCCTTTCTGGCCTGCCAGGTCTCTGTGGAGAGATCTGCTGTTACCCTAATACTCTTCTCCATAAAAGTCAGGTATTTCTTGTCTCTTGCTGCTTTAAGGATCTTCTCTTTATCTTTGGAATTTGCAAGCTTCACTATTAAATGTCGAGGTGTTGAACGGTTTTTATTGATTTTAGGGGGGGATCTCTCTATTTCCTCGATCTGAATGCCTGTTTCCCTTCCCAGATTAGGAAAGTTTTCAGCTAGGATTTGTTCAAATACATATTCTGGCCCTCTGTCCCTTTTCGGCGCCCTCGGGAACCTCAATTAAACGTAGGTTTTTCTTCCTCAGGCTGTTGTTTATTTCCCTTAGTCTATCTTCATGGTCTTTTAATTGTTTGTCTTTTTTTCCCTCAGTATCCCTCTTTGCCATCAACTTTTCTTCTATGTCACTCACTCGTTCTTCCACCTCGTTAACCCTGGTCGTTAGGAGTTCTAGTTTGGATTGCATCTCATTCAATTGATTTTTAATTTCTGCCTGATTAGATCTAAATTCTGCTGTCAAGAAGTCTGAGTCCTTTATGCTTTTTTCTAGAGCCACCAGTAGCTTTATAATAGTGCTTCTGAATTGACTTTCTGACATTGAATTGTAATCTAGATTTTGTAACTCTGTGGGAGAGAGGACTGTTTCTGATTCTTTCTTTTGAGGTGAGGTTTTCCTTCTAGTCATTTTGCTCAGTGCAGAGTGGCCAAAAACAAGTTGTATTGGGAAAAGGAGAAAAAGAGAGGGGAGAAAGAAGGAAAGAAAAGAGAAAAAGAAAAAAGGAAGAAAAAAAGGAAAAAAAAAGATGAAAAAAGAGAAAGAACAAGAAAGGAATAAAAGGGTGGGGGAAGCAAACAGAAATCAAAAAGGAAAAACAAAAACACGAGGGAGTATGCTCTGATTCTGTATACTTTAAGTCCCTTGACTTCCCCTGCAACTTGTCCGTCTAGCTGTTTTCTGGGGGAGGGGCCTGTTGTGCTGATTTTCAGGTGTTAGCACTTGAGGGAGCTGCTAAGGCCCCTGCCTGGTGCAGGGCTCAGTGGGGGTTGTTTACCCCGTGAGGCCCCAGGAGGAACAACCCCAGTGGTGGCGGCCAGCTCTAGAGCCCTGGATTCAGCTCCCACAGTAACTATGAAGCTCTCCGTCTGCAGGGGCCTGGATGCTCCAGGGGCGGGGCCGCTGATCTGCTCAGCTTGGGGCAGGAGCGTCCTTGCTGTCCTGGGCTCTCCTGGCCTCTGCCTGTCCCAGGGGGATGCCCGATCCTAGGCTGTGCCCTGGCGTCCAGTGCTCCCGGGCCTGCGCTGTTGGATTCGCGCTCCCGGCCGTGGAGCCGCCTCTCCGCTGCGCCTCCGCCCGAGCCCCAGGAGCTGCTCCTGGAGCTGCGCAGTCCCCTCCTCACGGAGCCTCTTCCTCTGCCGGAGCCGCCTCTGAGCTGCTCTTGGAGCCGCCCAGCCCTCTCCGCGGAGCCACCGCCCGAGGTCCTCGGAGCTGCTCCCAGGTCAAGCCCGGTCCACTGCAGCCCTTTAGGGAGCTCGGCCGTGGGGTGTGGCACTCTCCCCGGGGCGCAGGTGTCTGTTAGTGTCCCAAGGAGCCTGAGGGCATCCCCGCCCTCCTGGGGTCCTGCTCTAACTCCCTGCGAGTGCCTTTCTGCCAGGGAAGATTGGTGAAGCTCCTGCTTCTCTGGGATGGGGCTATCCTGTCCTGGGGACACTCGCCCTGGCCTTAGCCGGGCTGCTCTCGGGGCTCCTCCCCCTTGGATGCCTTTTGTTTCTTTAATTCTTTTTTCCCCCGTCTTCCTACCTTGATAGAAGCGCGAACTCTTCTCACTGTAGCATTCCAGCTGTTCTCTCTTTAAATCTCAGGCCGAATTCATAGATTTTCAGTATGATTTGAAGGTTTTCTAGGTAATTTGGTGGGGACAGGTGATTTGGGGACCCTACTCTTCCGCCATCTTGCCCCTCCCTCCCAATGTGTTAACATACAGAATAACACCCAGTGTTCATCCCGTCAAGTGCCCACCTCAGTGCCCAGCACCCAGTCACCCCCACCCCCTCCTGCCCACCTCCCCTTCTACCACCCTTAGTTCGTTTCCCAGAGTTAGGAGTCTTTCATGTTCTGTCCCCCTTTCTGATATTTCCCACTTATTTTTTCTCCTTTCCCCTTTATTCCCTTTCACTATTTTTTATATTCCCCAAATGAATGAGACCATATAATTTTTGTCCTTCACGGATTGACTTATTTCACTCAGCATAATACCCTCCAGTTCCATCCACATCGAAGCAAATGGTGGGTATTTGTCATTTCTAATGGCTGAGTAATACTCCATTGTATACATAGACCACATCTTCTTTATCCATTCATCTTCTGATGGACACTGAGGCTCTTTCCACAGTTTGGCTATTGTGGACATTGTTGCTATAAACATCAGGGTGCAGGTGTCCCAGCGTTTCATTGTATCTGTATCTTTGGGGTAAATCCCCAGCAGTGCAATTGCTGGGTCTTAGGGTAGATCTATTTTTAACTCTTTGAGGAACCTCCACACAGTTTTCCAGAGTGGCTGCACCAGTTCACATTCCCACCAACAGTGCAAGAGGGTTCCCCGTTCTCCACATCCTCTCCAACATTTGTGGTTTCCTGCCTTGTTAATTTTCCCCATTCTCACTGGTGTGAGATGGTATCTCATTATGGTTTTGATTTGTATTTCCCTGATGGCAAGTGATGCAGAGCATTTTCTCATGTGCGTGTTGGCCATGTCTATGTCTTCCTCTGTGAGATTTCTGTTCATGTCTTTTGCCCATTTTATGATTGGGTTGTTTGTTTCTTTGGTGTTGAGTTTAATAAGTTCTTTATAGATCTTGGAAACTAGCCCTTTATCTGATAGGTCATTTGCAAATATCTTCTCCCATTCTGTAGGTTGTCTTTTAGTTTTTTTTTCTGTATCCTTTGCTGTGCAAAAGCTTTTTATCTTGATGAAGTCCCAATAGTTCTTTTTTGCTTTTGTTTCTTTTCCCTTTTTCAACGTATCTTGCAAGAAGTTCGTGTGGCTGAGTTCAAAAAGGGTGTTGCCTGTGTTCTCCTCTAGAATTTTGATGGAATCTTGTCTCACATTTAGATCTTTCATCCATTTTGAGGTTATCTTTGTGTATGGTGCAAGAGAGTGGTCAAAGCTGTAGTCATCAAGACATGGTGGTACTGGCACAAAAACAAACACATAGATAAATGGAACAGAATAGAGAATCCAGAAGTGAACCCTCAACTTTATGGTCAACTAATGTTCAACAAAGCAGGAAAGACTACCCAGTGGAAAAAAGACAGTCTCTTCAATAAATGGTGCTGGGAAAATTGGACTTCCAATGCAGAAGAATGGAACTAGCTAGAGTTGTTTTTAATAATGGAGTAAGCAGGGCATCCCGGGTTGCTCAGTGGTTTAGTGCCGCCTTCAGCCCAAGGCGTGAACCTGGAGTCCCAGGATCAGTCCCAGGATTGAGTCCCATGTCAGGCTCCCTGCATGGAGCCTGCTTCTCCCTCTGCCTGTGACTCTGCCTCTCTCTCTCTCTCTCATGAATAAATAAATATAATCTTTAAAAAAATAATGGAGTAAGCATTCTGAACCCAACAACTCAAAACAAAAGTTAGGATCTTGACTGTAACCTCCCAGCACCACATTTCCCTCCATTTGAAGTAGCATCAAACTGCTTCTCTTTTTCATGATTCCTTGTTCCATTTTTATATAGTTATATTACATGGAAGTATATTCCTAAGGGATATATTTTAAATTTTTAGTTGTGTTTTGCTTTACAGAATAGATATAATGCTGCATGTAATGTTTAAGATTTATTTTGATATTTTACTTATTATCCTTATTTTTCTAAAAATCATACCTACTTTGTATTGATGTAGTTAATTCATCTGACTAGTTTATAGTAATCTATTATGTATCTGTACCACAGTTTATTCATCCTTTCTCTCATTAATGGGCATTAGGGTTGTTTCTAAGCATTTAGCGTTATAAGTAGTATTACTTTGAACTTTCTTGTACATATCTCCAGTTGTATGTATAAGAAATTATCTTTGGTAAATACCTGGGATTGGAAATGCTAACTCATAGCCTACGTAAATGTTCAACTTTAGGAAGTAATGTGAAACCATTTTAAAAAGTCATTTCAAAAATTTTCATTCCCAGAAGCAATGTGTAAGTCATATGGTGGCTCCATATCATCTCTAGTATTAGGTATTAATAGACCTTTTACGTTTTTTGCTAGTAAAATATCCATAAATTGGTATTTCACTATCTTGAATTGAATTTCCTCTATCATCATTGATGTTAAACTTACTTCATACATTTTTGCTCTTCTGTGTCTCTTCTTGTATGAAATGTCTCTTGTCCTTTTTTTTGTTTTGGGTTATTTGTCCTTCTCTTATGGTTGTATAGAATTTCTTTATATATTCTTGATACTTTTTCTTGGTTCTATGTACCTTAAGTACTGTTTTCCAGTCTGTAGCTTGTATTCTTCACTTTCTCTAAGTGGCCTTTTGATGAGTTTTATTATAGTCAAAATTACCATTTTTTTTAGTATCCTGGTAAAAAATACTCCAATGGATAAAATATTTTCATGCATATTTTCTACCAAGAGTTTTAATTTTTTTTGACTTTAGAATCTTTAATCCATCTGAAGTTGTTCTCTAGATGTGGTGTGAGGCAGAAACCAATTTCATCTTTTTCCATATGGTAGCCATTTTCCCAGCTTCATTTATTGAACAGCTCCTACTTTCACTACTAAGCAGATATGCTATCTCTGTTATATTGAAGGTTCATTCATTGTTGCGTCTGTTTCTTCTATCCCATTGACCATTTTATCTATCTCTGCTCCAGTATTATACTGTTTTAATTATTATAGTCTTATAATAATTCCTAATATCTGATAGGGTAAATGCCCTAAACCTGTTCTTCATCTTCAGTTATATTGACCCTATGTCTTCAACATGGAACATGGAAACTTAATATATAAGTTGAACTTTCATTGAATTTATTTATAGATAAATTTGAGGAAAAACAAAAATTTTAAAAAGATTTATTTATTTATTTTAGAGAGAGAGCTCATAAGCTTGGGGAGAGGCAGAAGGGAATATATAGAGACAATTCCTAACAGACTCCCTACTGACCATGGAGCCCAACATGGAGCTTGATCTCACGACTCTGAGATCATCACCTAAGATGAAACCAGAAGTCATATACTCAGTGGACTGAGCCACCCAGGCACCCCAAAAACCAACAGCTTTAAGATATTAAATATTCCTATCAAAAATAAATAAATAAATAAATAAATAAATAAATAAATAATATTCCTATCAACAATAAAGCATATTTAGTTTATTTAGATCTTTTAAAATATATATTAATAACACTTTATAATTTCCCCCATAGATGTTTTGTGAATTTATTAGACTTATTCCCAGAAACTTAGTATTTCTGATACTATTGTAAATAGTGTCTTAGGTAAATTTTTAATGATCTGCTGTTTGTGAATAGAAATGCAAAATAGTTTTGTATATTAACCCTATATGAAGCCATTTTGCTAAACTCTTCTGTTATTTCTAATGGCATGAAAGTATATGATTTGAATTTTCTAAAGAATTTATCACATCATTACAAATAATAACAATTTTGTTTTTTTTCCCTTTCCAATCCTTGTATATATTATTGTCTTATTACACTGGATAGGACTTCAAGTATAGTACTGAATGAAAGTGGCAATAATGGGTCTCCTTGTCTTGTTCCTGGTTTTAATGAGGCTGTGTCCAGTGTGTGCTCATTTAAGGTAATGCTAACTTTAGGATTATTTTACAGATGCTTTTATTTATCAGTTAAGACATCTCTTTTATTTCTAATTTAAGAAGTTTTATTTTTGTCATAAATAGGTTTTAAATTTGATGAAAGACTTTTCATATCTACTGAAATGATCATCTGTCTTTCCATAAAAATCTGTTAATACAGGGGCACCAGAGTGGTTCAGATGATTAAGCAGCCAACTCTTGGTTTCAGCTCAGATTATGATCTCAGGGTTATGAGATCAAGCCCTGCATTGGGCTCTATGCTCATTGGGGAGTCTGCTTAGGATTCTCTCTCTCCCTTTCCCTCTGCCTCTCCTTCTGTTTGCTCTCTCTCTAAAATAAATAAATGTTTTAAAAATCTGTTAATATAGTAAGGTATATTTATGGATTTTCTAATATTAAACCATCCTCGCATAACTGGGATACATTCAATTTGGCTATGATATATTGTCTTTTCTATACATTGATGGGTTTGATTTGCTAATATTTTATTTGGGATTTTGCATCTGTATTCATAAGTTAATAAAATCCATTATCTTGATTTCTCATAATTTTTTTTGTTCTGGTGTCAGAGTATACTTGTCTTGCAGAATAGATTGGGTAATATTCCTTGTTTTTCTGTTATCTGAAAGTGGTTTTTATCAAATTCAAGCTATCCCTTTCTTGAAAGTTTGATAGAATTTGTTTATAAAACAGTCTTGATCTAGTGTTTCCTTTGCAGGAAGATTTTAATCACTATATCTTTAAAATAATTATAAGATGATTTAAGACTTGGGGCCCCTGGGTGGCTCAGTGGTTGAGCATCTGCTTTTGGCTCAGGTGGTGATCCTTTGGTCCTGGGATCAAACTCTGCTCTGCTTCTCCCTCTGCCTATGTCTATGCCTCTCTTTTTGTGTTTCTCACGAATAGATAAATAAAATATTTTTTAAAAGATGATTTAAGACTTTTACATTTTTAAAAGTTTAAAATTTCTTTTTGAGTGAGTTCTGGTAAGTTATATTTTTTCTAGGGATTTGTCCATTTCTCCAAAGTTTTGAAAAGTGTTGGCCTTCAGTGTTGATTACATTATTTTATTATCTTTCAAAATACTATTACTTGTAGTTATGCCCCTTACTTTCATTTATATATTTTGTGTCTTCTCTCTTTTCTTTCTCCTCTCTTGATCAATCTGCTTAAAAGTTTATTTTGTTACCTTTCTTCCAAAGAGATTTTGTGTATATATATATATATATATATATATATATATATATATTAATTTCCTTAGTTTCCAGTCTTACATTTATTGTGTCTTTCCTTGTATTTTCATTGGGCTTATTCATCTTTTTTAAAAGGATTTTATTTTTATTTTATTTTAGAGAGAGAAAGAGAGAGAGTGTAGGGGGAAAGGCAGAGGGAAAGGGAAAGAATCTGAAGCAGACTCCCTAATGAGCATAAAGCCTGATGTGGGGCTCAGTCTCATCACCCTGAGATCATGACCTGAGCCAAAACTTAATAGTTGTATGCTTAACTGACTGAGCCATACAGGAGCCCCCTCTCTTGGGTTTTTAAAAAATAATTTATTAAGATTGACAATTATCTCATTTTTTTTTTTACTTTCTCTTGGTCATAGGTATTTAAGGCTAAAATCTCCCTCAAACCATTGGTTTTATTATGCCCTGGAAGTTTTGTTATATATTTTTATTATATTCAGTTGTAGTTATCCATTGAAGATTTAGCCATTAGGGCTCAAGTGGCTGAGCTGCTTGCTTTGCAGCCTGACTACGATGGAGAACCTTCTAATGCTCTGGGCCTCATTCAAAGTTGACAGAATTATGAGTTACTTGGTAAATGAGTCCAGTGAGATCATTCAAATATAGTATAGATTGCCACTAAGTTGCAAGGAAGCTTCCAATATTGTGCCTCTTTATTTAGTGGTAGGAGCTGTGAGATGCAGAAACTTGTTTTTCTCATTTGAGAGGATACTCCAAGATATCTCTGGCCAGTGGACCTCTAGGGACTTCACTGAGTCTCCTGATTTTTATGGATTTTATATTCCTACTACCAAGGCATCTGAAGTTCCTGCTTACCATGTCCCTTTCAACATGATATCATCAATAATAGTATGCTAGCATGATGTCTTGTGGTATAATTATGGTTCCAGTGTTATATCCCTGTAGTAAAATAGTGTCAATCTAAGAGCAGTACCTGTTATAGTAGGAAAAATTGCTTCTGGTCTTTCCTGTTGAGCAATACAGGGGTAAATAAGCATTTTCTAGATTGATAACTGCATACCAGGTGCTGGGGACTGTGTTGATTTGCTCCAATCTCTTTAAGAGACTACATGGAGAATAGCAGCTGCAAATTGGAGTTTATCTCTGGTTAAGCTGATAATACACTGTCAGTCTCCAAGATCTGAATCTTCAGCAAAGGCAAATAAACCACTTAAATGGGAAGTGATAGGAATCACTATCCCTGCACATATCTTTGGTTTCACTATTCTTTATGTTTTTCCCAGGAATACAATATTAACTCTTGGTTTACTCTTTTGGTGGAGAGGGAAATTCCACAGGCCTTCACTTGGCCCTTCTTTCTGTACTAGCCCTTGCTTTACAGGTTGGGGAGCCATTGTGGGGATTTGGCAGTTGTTAAGTATTAATTCCAATTTATGAATTCGGGAACTGGAGAAGTAGACACACGATTGGTTTCAGACCTACTGAGCCCACTGTGAGATGGATAGAATTCCATTTTGTCGTCTGATTCCTATATAAGCCCCTGCTTATAGGTACCAGTAGAACACAGTGATATTTTAGATCCCCTGGACTTAGTATTATTCAAACCAATGTCCAGTGATCCCTAAAGGTTTTAGGTATTTCTCTTTCCCCAGCATGCAGTTATCCTGTAAATGACTATAGATTCCTTTTGGTAAATCTAGAACAACAGATTTACAGTACATACTCATAATGGTATTATAGGATCTTCCCTAAAGGGGCTTTTGTTCTGGGAATTGTTTTAGGTTTGGGAATTGGATAAGGGACCATGTTATATGCATCCAGTAGGAATTTAATAGGTTGCTCATCTATTTTAGTCCAAGAACCTAATGAATAATTAAGTACTATCTTAAGTCCTATGCAGGTCAAGCCATTCTGAATAATATTCTTGCTTTGCTGCTTATTACAGTAGGCATACTCGCCTTGCCGCTGGTGGTTAAGTGTTGCTGGTCACTATCTGCCATTCTTTGATGCCATCATTCCCACTCAAATACGGCAGTCCATTTCAGTGGTAGATCTCCCACCTTCATCTCCAAACTGCAGAGGATAACCACCATAGTGGTTATTTTAAGTACTTTTTTGGGTTAAATTATTATACATACTAAGAAAAGTGCATAAAACAAAATGTATAGCTTAGTGAATTATGATAAAGTGAACATTGTAGAACAAATTACAAAATAGGACAATGCCTACACACAGAAATCCTCTGCATGCCACTTTGTAGTCAAATAACTCTCCTTTCACCAAAGTATAACTATTTTCCTACTTTTATGGTAAGCATTACATTTATTTATAATTTTACCATCTTAACATGCATCCGTAAACACATAACAATATTTGACTTATTTATGTTTTTGTTTTGAACCTTGCTTAAATGAGGCATATATTGGAAGTTTACCTTAAATCAGAGTATATATTATTTTATCTGGTTTCTTTTGCTCATCATTATAGTTGTGAGATTTATCCAAGTTGTCTCATGTAGCTATAGTTCATTTTGATTGTTGTATAGTATTCATTCTATGAATGTACTACAATTTATACACTGTTGAAAAAACATCTGAGTTATTTTCTATTTGGTGCTGTTACAAAAATGTTGTAATGAACATTCTTCTATATATCACTTAATGCACATGTGCATGCTTTCCTGTTGGGTACATACTCAGAAGCAGAATTGTCACCCTCCATTCTATTGTCATCCTTCCTTCAATTTTCCCATGTCTTAGCTTCTCCATGCATCTTTCTTGATATTTTCTTCAAAACTGTATTTTGGTTTACAAATTTTCTCTTCTTCTGCATCTAATCTCTATTTAATTCAACCACTAATTCTTAAAGTCAATTATTGCATTTTTTACCTCTAGAATTTCTGTTTTTAAAAACCTGCTTTGTATTTTCCTGCCCCTGATCTGTTTAAATTTTCAATCATTTCCCTTATCTTTGTAAACTGGAAAACATAGTTATTTTAAAATCTATATCTCAAAATTTCAGTATCTAGAGTACCATGGGTCTTTTTCTATGCCCTATTTTTCTTCTATTTCTTGTTCAAGTTGCCTGATTTGGTTTATCTTTCATGTATTCCAGATACTACATTAAAACATTTTTTAGAAATAATGTGAAGCTTGAAATAATGTTATCTTCCAGACATGGAATATTTTCTGTTACCTCTGCCAGGTACCTGGGAACACTAGCAATCTGGGATCATTTTAATCCAATATTAGGACTGAGATTTTCTGGGTCACCACAATGACTCAGAGCTGAGCTGAAGTCTGTGTGAAAGCTCATTTACTTCCAGTTCATCCTGAATTCTAGAGTACAGTATTCTAGGGTTCCAGCCCAAAGTGTCAGAGTTTTACCAGGGCTTCTATTCTTGATGGACTTAAATAAGTCATGTGCAGGTCTCTGAGCTAGCTTATTGAAGTCAGAGATTATTTTAGTTGTACCTATTTCTTTTTTTCTTTTAAATTTTTTAAAAATTCAATTAATCAACATATAGTATATCATTAGTTTCAGATATAGTATTCAATAACTCATCAGTTGCATATAACACCCAGTGTCCATCACAATAAGTGCACTCCTTAATGCTCATCACCCAATTACCCCATCCCCCCACACTCCTCCCCTCCAGCAAACCTCAGTTTGTTTCCTACAGTTAAGAGTCTCTCATTTTTCTCCCTCTTTGATGACTTCCCCTTCAGTTTTCCCTCCCTTCCCATATGATCTTCTGTGTTGTTTCCTGTATTCCACATATGAGTGAAACCATATAATTGCCTTCCTCTAATTGACTTACTTTGCTCAGCATAATACCCTCCAGTTTCATCCACATCGATGTAAATAGTAAATATTCATCCTTTCTGATGACTGAGTAATATTCCTTATATATATGCATATATATATCCCCCACATCTTCTTTATCCATTCATCTGTCAACAGACATCTCCACTCCTTCCACAGTTTGGTTATTGTGGGCATTGCTACTCTGAATATTGGGGTGCAAGTGCCCCTTCAGATCATTACATTTGTATCTTTGTGGTAAATACCTAGTAGTGCAATTGCTGGGTCATAGGGTAGCTCTATTTTTAACTTCTTGAGGAGCCTCCATACCATTTTCCAGAGTGACTATACCAGCTTGCATTCCCACCAACAGTGGAAGAGGGTTCCCCTTTCTCCACATCCTTGCCAACATTTGTTGCTTCGTGTCTTGTTAATTTTAGCCATTCTGACTGGTATAAGGCGGCATCTCATTATGGTTTAGATTTGTATTTCCCTGATGCCAAGTGATGTGGAACATTTTTTCATGTGTCTGTTGGCCATTTGTATGTCTTCTTTGGAGAAATGTCTGTTCAGTCTGCTGCCCATTTCTTGACTGGATTTTTTGTTTTCTGCGTGTTGAGTTTGATAAGTTCTTTCTAGATATTGGATACTAGCCCATTATTTGATGTATCATTTGTAAATATCTTCTCCCATTACATAGGTTGCCATTTAGTTTTGTTGACTGTTTTTTTTTTCTGTGCAGATTTTTATCTTGATGAAGTCCCAACAGTTCATTTTTACTTTTGTTCCCTTGCCTTTGGGGATGTGTCTAGCAAGAAGTTGCTGTGGCAAGAGTTTGCTGCCTGTGTTCTCCTCTAGGATTTTGATGGATTCCTGTCTCACATTTAGGTCTTTCATCCATTTTGAGTTTATCTTTGTGCAGAGTGTAATAGGAGGGCCTAGTTTCATTCTTCTACATGTGCTGTCCAATTTTCCCAGAACCGTTATTGAAGAGATTGTTTTTTCCCCATGGGATATTCTTTCCTTCTTTGTCAAATATTAGTTAACCATAGAGTTAAGGGTCCATTTCTGGGTTCTCTATCTGTTCCATTGATCTATGTGTCTGTTTTTGTGCCAATCTTGATGATTACAGCTTTGTAATACAGCTTGAAATCTGGCATGCTGCCAGACTTTCAGTCTGGTGATGCTGCCAGCTTTGGTTTTCTTTTTCGGATTGCTTTGAATATTCAGGGTCTTTTCTGATTCCATACAAATTTTATCATTATTTGTTCCAGCCTTGTGAAAAATTTTGTCATTATTTTAATTGAATTGAATGTTTAGATTGCTCTGGGTAGCATAGACACTTTAAGACTATTCTTCCAATCCATAAGCATGGAATGTTTTTCCATTTCTTTGTGTCTCCCTCAATTTCTTCAAAAGTTTTCTGTAGTTTTATTTTTATTTTTTTAATATTTTATTTATTTATTTATTCATGGGACACACACACACACACACACATATACACACACAGCGGCAGAGACACAGGCAGAGGGAGAATCAGGCTCCATGCAGGGAGCCCGATGTGGGACTCGATCCCGGGTCTCCAGGATCAGGTGCTGGGCCGAAGGTAGGCACTAAACCACTGAGCCACACAGGACCCCTAGTTTTCTGTAGTTTTTTGAGTACAGATCCTTTAATTCTTTGGTTAGGTTTATTTCTAGGTATCTTATGGTTTTTGCTGCAATTGTGAATGGGATCGATTCCTTAATTTCACTTTCTTCTGCTTCATTGTTAGTATGTAGAAATGCAACTGATTTCTGTGCATTGATTTTATATCCTGACACTTTGCTGAATTCCTTTATGAGTTCTAGCAATTTTGGAGTGGACTGTTTTGGTTTTTCCACATAGAGTATCATGTCGTTTGAGAAGATTGAGAGTTTGACTTCTTTGCCAATTTTTAAAAAAGATTTTATGTATTTATTCATGAGAGGCAGAGACATAAGCAGAGATAGAAGCAGGCTCGATGCAGGGATCCCAATGTAGGACTCAATCCTAGGACTCCAGGATCATGCCCTGAGCCAAAGGCAGATGTTCAACCGCTGAGCCATCCAAGCATCCTTTCTTTGCCAATTTGAATGCCTTTCATTTCTTTGTTGTCTGAATGCCAGACTTCCAGTACTATGTTGAATAACAATGGTGAGAGTGGGCATCCCTGTCATGTTCCTGACCTTAGGGGAAAAGCTTTCAGTTTTTCCCCATTGAGAATGATATTCACTGTGGGCTTTTTGTAGATGGCTTTTATGATATTGAGGTATGTTCCCTCTGTCCCTACACTGTGGAGAGTTTTATTTTTTTTTCTCTGACAATGGCCATTACAGCCAATATCTCAGCACAGATTTTTTTTTTTGTTTTTTTTAATAAATTAATTTTTATTGGTGTTCAATTTACCAACATACAGAATAACACCCAGTGCTCATCCCGTCAAGTGGAGAGTTTTAATCAAGAAAGAGTGCTGTATTTTGTCAAATGCTTTCTCTGCATCAATTGAGAGGATCTTAGGGTTCTTGTCCTTTCTTTTATAAATGTGATGTATCATGCTGATTGTTTTGGGAATATTGAGCAACCCTTGCAGCCCAGGAATAAATCCCACTTGGTCATGGTGAATGATCCTTTTAATGTACTTTTGGATCTTATTGGCTAATATCTTGGTGAGTGTTTGGCATCCATGTTCATCAGGGATATTGGTCTGTAATTCTCCTCTTTGATGGGATCTTTGTCTGGTTTTGGGATCAAGGTAATGGTGGCCCCATAGAATGAGTTTGGAAGTTTTCTAGTTATACTCATTTCAACAAATACTATCAAGAATTATGTTTTTCCCTTGTCTAGTGTCTTTAAATCCATTCCTACATCTATTCCACAAGTTCATGTTGACAAAAATTAACAGTATTTTGGAATAATTCAGCATGTGCTCCTTCTTTTATCAAATCAAACTTTGAGGGAGGTAGCACTATGGGATATTTCAGCAAGTCAGGACCAGCCTTCATCAACTAATGAGTAGAAGCCTCTTTTCATTAGTTGATGAAAGGTGGCAAAGGAAATTCAATGGACTTTGGAGGTTCAGATTATTTATCTTGTTATGAATTGTCTCAATTTCTAGGTGTGATATTCAATAATTTTTCCAGTTGGTATATTAGAGGCACTGAGCTATTAGAATTGACATCTGATTAACTATTATGGACACCTATCACTTTCAAGTATTTCAGTAAATGTTATCTTCTTAATGAAGAATACTATAGGCACATTTAAATTTCATCTTGCTTTAGACCCTGGCACTCCCTATCCCTCTTCTTTTACTCTAATAGTACTATAGATTTCAAGCATATTATATCATTTACACCAGAATATAAAGCATTCTATGAGGGCAGAGATTTTTACTTGTCATGTTTACTGTAATATTTACTCAATAAATATTTGTTGAATATTTGCATGGTACCAAATATTATATCATCATTAAATTATAAGAAACAAAATCCATCTGGCTATTTTAAGCAATAAATGGCTTAATATAGGCAATCAGGTGCTTACAAAGTTCTTGGATAGAGAAGTGAGTTCTAGACTGGTTGTCCCCGATCAACACTGTCAAATTATCCCATCAGAGGTAGTGCTAAGTCTGCTACATTCAGGAAGGTGAGGAGTGACTGCAGTGTGTAGGCCAGGCCTGGAACTTTAAAAGTGACTTAAGACCATCTTGCCATATCTTGCAATCCAGCAATAAGGAATTCACTACCATACTACAACTACCCCTCAATACTCATGTATCTAGTGATTGGATGCTGGAATTTTGCTGTAGCAAGACCTAGTGTTTCCAGATCTTGCTTTTGATGATTAGCAATAGCCAAAGTAGCAGGAAGATATTCCTGCCTCACTTAAATTTTACAAATTTGCATCTAGAACCCTGAAATATCTAGTCTTCCAGTATCTATTACAGGAGGGACACTAGGAGAAGATGAGAATGAATGTGATGTGCCAATTTATTGTATCTACTACATCAAAGTACTATGTGTACATAGTATATTTAACTCTCATATGCTCTTATTCAAACATCACTATTTTCTTGCAAAAAATGTAGAGTTTATCATGCAAAGCTAGTATAGTTAAAGAATGCCTTCCTTCCTTAAATTACTTTAACACTTCTGGAAGACTCTTTATGCAAAGATGTATTTCTTGTTCTTTCTATTGTGAAATTACAGTTGAAACCAACTGATAGCAATTGCACATCCCCCACCTGTTTATGAAAGTGATTATTTGTTAGCAGAGGCATGCTAAGAGGAGAGGACAGTGGAAGCAATCTGCCTAGTGAGATTTTATCACTAAAATTGTTTAGAAATAATGGCAAATGGTGATGATAAAAAGCAAACTGTCTTTTAGTCAATTTTATTATTGTTTAAAAATCTCTACAGAAAATATACACCTTATTGTCTGCACCTGGGGCAGTTGCTCCACTGCCTCATCCTTGTTATATTACTGTTTGTTAGCATTATTAAAGTTATTTTTACTTAGAGTAAGAGATTTTCATCTTGCTCCATAGGTAAACTCTAGAAAACAGATTTAAAAACAAAATTGTGAGGTGTGAAGTTAAATGACTGATATTAAAAGCATAGATGTGGAACAGTGATTCTCAACTATGGCTGTACATTAGGAAATTCTGGGGAGCTTTTAAAAAAATGCTGATCCCTGAGTCCAAACACCATACATTCTGATTAGATTGGTGTGGGATGAGGCCTGAGCCTGGGTACTTTTTGAAAGCTTCTAATATGCAATCAATGTTGGTAACTACTTTTTTTCATACTGGTAAAGCAATTGTGAGGTATATTTTAAGCTCTAAGTGTGGGTGTTTGTAGATGGGGTAAGAGGAGATTCTGCTGCTGTGCATTAAGTAACCAAAGCTTCCTGAAGGAAGTAGCCTTGATACATGGTATAGGGTATAGCAGCAAGACAGATGCTAACATGGCAGCTTCAGTCCAGATTTGGAATTGGATGGTGATGAGAAAGCAAAGTTTATTGGAAGGGAAGGAACTGTGAAAAGGGGATAGCAGTTTTGGAAGAATTTAGAAATCCCTGATTTGTGGCAACATTCTGAGGTTATATATCTATCGCATGATCAAGGCAATAGATTCTATTAACCCACTAGTATTCCCAGGAGTGGAACCCATCTGGAACTCTTTCTGAAGTTGAGTGTCAGGGCCAGACTTGTATCTAGGTCAATGGTTATCAACTTTGGGTGTATTTTAAGATTAAAGATTACTTGGGGAGCTGTAAAAATACTGATACTCAGGCCCCAACTCTCACAGATTCAAATTTAATCAATTTGGAATGGGACCTGGGGAATTGATATTTCCTGTTTTTGTTTTTTTATGTCATTTAAAAAATATCTTCAGGAGGCCCAGTGTATATATAGGGTTGAGAATGTCTGACCTAGATAGATCACAAATCTTTGCAAGGATGTCTGCCCCAAAGAGATTTTCTACACATTTTTCACAATGTTGTCCTCCTTTTATTAGTGTGTCCTATGAACATCAGACTCCCCTGACAACCCTACCCAGACCCCAATAATCATTCCCTCTGGTGCTAATTTAGTATCCTCCCAAGCATTTATCACCATTTGATATGAGTATAAATGTCATAACCAGTCTACTTCTCAACATCTCCAGGGCTACCACTCTGGTCTAAGCCATCATCATTTCTTGGTTGGATTTCTGCTTCTGCATTTTCACCCCTTACCATTTATCTCAATAAAGCCACTGAGTGACTTTTAAGATGCATGTCAGATCATGTCACTGTTATGCTTGAAAACCCACCAATGAATTTTCATCTCATTCGAACTGAGAGTCAAATTCATTACTATGACCTTTAAGGTCCTACATGATCCTTACCACTCTGGGATTCTATTACTGTCTCCCTCACTAACACTGTTCCAGCCACACCGGCCTCCTTGCTGTTCTCTGAATATACCAGTTATACTCCCACCTGGCAGTCTTTAAACTTGCTGTCTTCTTTGCCTGGGATGATCTTCCCCCAGATATCTGTATAGATCTTTCCACTTTGAATACTTTATTTAAAATTATAATTCTCTGTGCACACCCCATACAACCTATTCTCTTGTCCCTACTTTATCTCTTTCCATATTACTTATCAAAATATGACATGTTATGTTTTATATTTATATATACCTGTTTACTTTTCAGGGTCCATGTCTCTTCATTATAATATTAACCACATGAGGAAATAGAATTTTGTCTACTTTGCTCAGTGCTGATCTCTGGAACCTAAAGGAGTGCCTGCCACATAGTGGATGTTCCACAAATATTTTGTTGCTTGAATAAAAATCAAAGACATTGGGTTGTAACTTCATTATGCAAATATAAATGTTTTCTTTTCTCACTGGGGGAAAGAAAATAATACTTAATGAGTATCTATCAGCCAAGATGATAGGTACTTTTCACATGATATATTATTTAATCCTCAAAATATATCTGTAAATATATTTACAGATGTGAAACTGAGGCACATTGAGACTACTTTGCCCAAGGTCATATAGCTTATAAGTACTAGTGCTGCTAGATTTTGATTCCAAGTTTATCTGACTTCCAGGTTCATGTAATTGTTTAAATGAACACCCCCTCAAATTCATCCTTAGAAATGAGTTTACCAAATTAGTTCTTACTTTAATGATTTGGGAAGGGCAAGGAGGAGGCAGTCAAAGATATAAAGGAAAAATAGGGGATCCCTGGGTGGCGCAGCGGTTTGGCGCCTGCCTTTGGCCCAGGGCGCGATCCTGGAGACCCGGGATCGAATCCCACATCAGGCTCCTGGTGCATGGAGCCTGCTTCTCTCTCTGCCTGTGTCTCTGCCTCTCTCTCTCTCTCTCTGACTATCATAAATAAATAACAAAAATTAAAAATAAAAAAAAGAAAAATAGAAAGCTTATTGGCTGATGAGCTCCAATGGAATAGTTAGGGACAGGAAGCTCTGGAGGGTATAGGCAATTGTGGGGAAGGGCCAGTTAGGAGTTCAACAAAAGAATCTTCTTCACAGTTGGACTGACCTTTTGGCTTGGTATTAAGGTATTGACTTATATCCCAGGAACAAAGTAGAGACATCTCAAACCCTTTAATAAGAGTTAAAGAATCTATAACTATTAAAAATATATATAGATATTGCCTGTACTGGATTTCATGTGCTGTAGTTTGCATTCTCCTTCTCCCTACATTCTAGTTGTGCTTTACCTTACAGGGGAAAAAGCTTGTGGCAATGGCTGTAATAGTCCACTTTATCTCAACTAGTCTTGGGGCAGGGATGAGACTTTTAGAGGTCCTAAGCACTATGATTATGTCTGTCCTCAAAAAACTCCAAACCTTAAAATAATTGAAAGAAAGTTTTTAAAGTTTTAATTTTCTCCCATGTGACTAAATTGATGCTTTCCCCCCTTTATCAAATATCAACATCTTTCAGAATTTGTTCTTGGTAAGGGAGTGAATGGATATAGCTGATTTGTTGGTGCCTTAAGGAGTGCTTTGTGTGCCTTGGGTAAATAGAGAGCAAAGATCCAAGGGGCTACAGCAAAAGGAAGGGCAAGTTTGAAGGGTGGGAGGAGAAGGGGAGAAGTTTCAAGTGTAGAGTACTGCTGGAGTACAGAAGGACCAAGTGAAGTGACTAACTGGGGACCCTTGAATAGCCAGAGGGGTAGCCTGAGATCGGGGGAGGGGGGCTAGGTCACAAAAGGAAGGGGGAGCAGGATCAAACTGACCATTTTTATTAAAGATTCCCCCACCTGGGTAGTGATGCAAGTTGGTGAGCTATGGCATGGTGACTGGTGCTGCAGAGAAGGGTTAAATAGGGCCTTTGTCTAATCTCTGTTTTTATGCCAATGCAGAACACCAGGGAGATAAAACTGTGACCTTGTAAGGGGCAGAAACCATAGCTTCCACCACACCACTGATTCCTGGTCCTCATTCTTACCTGTTCTTTATACCTAACTAGGAAAAAAGTGAGAGTTCTGTGCTCACCAAGGCCCTTAGGGGATAAGAGCAGAGTGCACAGACAAATTGGACTAAACAGGGAGGGAGAGACAGGTCCTTAGTGCAATTTTACCAAATAATGAATTAAATAAGGAAAACCCATAAAATCAAAAAACCTCAAAAAACAAAACCTAAAATATTTAGATACCTAAATTCTTTTTTAATCAATGGTAACATTTTTGAGAACTTATTCCTCGTTCTATCATGCAGTAAATGCTCAATTTCACTGGAAGTATATTCTCATCTGATCTATATTCCACAACATTGACATTTCTCTTTTCATTCACTCTTAAGCCTATTCTGAGTAAAGACTGTGAATTGTATCATATTAGCAGTGGCTGTGAAATGGACTATTTTACACTAGTAGCTAGGATGAGACCAGAATATGGAATATAAAGCTAGTTTTAGAAATTTAATTTGCAGTAGATGTGTATGAATAATTTATGTGTCCTTACTTTATAACATAATAATTAAGGTCCCATTGATTTATTATAAAAAGTTAAAATATGTTTAATGATACCACTTTATCTGTGCATTTAAAATTAAAATATAAATCAAAGGTATCATTAAAAGTAATTTCACCTTACTGTATATTTCAAAGTCCATGGGTTATTTTATTCCAATTCTTCTAATCTCTTAATTCAGCTAAAAAAATAGATGACTCTAAGAAGTGACATGATAAATAATTTAAAGCATAACACTTTTATGCTATAATCCTGACAAGAGAAGTGAAAGACGATCTAAAATGGCAGAGGTTCTAAATTGCTGAAAAGGTATTAGCATTCTTGTATGAAGTTTTGGCAAATGAAAGAGAAAGTTCTGTTTATTGGCACTTTCTTATTGAAATATTTAGAAAGATTCAAATTGATAATGGGTTTGTTGATCTGGAGTGAATTCGTACAATCACTGTTGTGTCTAGAGCCAGTGATCACGACAAGGAAAAGAAACAAATTTGAGTCCTGGTCATCACTTAAGGAGATTGACTCAGAGGACTTGGAAATGCATGTCTGTGATGATCCATGATGGAATGGCAATACAAGGAAGAAGAAAAAGAAAAATATCAAGATTCAGATCCATTCTTCTATGAAAGAATGTATTTTATGTTAGCCTAGCATTTTCACTAAATGTGTCTGATTATTTTTAGCTTATTAAATGATACTCTAATAGTAGCTAGTTGGTATTTATCTACAAGGCATTCTAAATGTTTTGCAGGCACTTTCTTATTACTCTTTACCATATCCTTGTCAGGTGACAATATTTGCCACCCCCACCTCCCAAAGCAATTTAAGAGGAAGAAAAACAGTGTTACCAAATGAGGAATAGATGAATAGCAGAACTAGGATTTAAAGCAACAACAGCAGCAACAGAAAAATTTCTCAGATTTTCTGATTCCTACCCTAATATGTTCTGCATGGAGATTTGCTGTATTGCTTCAACATGTTTGATCTAAAATAATCAGCATGCAGGGGCATCTGAGTGGCTCAGTCAGTTGAGCATCCAACTCTTGATTTTGGCTCAGGTCATGATCTCAGGATAGTGGGATGGAGCCCTGTGTCCTGCTCCATGCTCAGAATGGAGTCTGCTTGAGATTCTCTCTCTCCCTCTCTCCCTCTCCCGTGTACACACACTCTCACTCTCTCTCAAATACATAAATTCATTAATTAATAAAAATGTTAAAATAACCAGCATGCAGTAAAAGTCCAACAATATGAACTTTTATTTTTTGAAAGTGATGTTTTTAACAACTGTGAGTTTCTTTGGTACCTTGATGGGAAATAAACAGAGCCCTTCAGATCTCTAAGATGTTGTCTTATATTCTAAGTAAAGATTCAGGGACGCCTGTGTGGCTCAGCGGTTGGGCAGCTGCCTTCGGCTCAGGTGGTGATCTTGGGATCCGGGATTGAAGCCCACATTGGGCTAGTGCGAAGAGCCTGCTTCTCCCTCTGCCTGTGTCTCTAGCCCCCCTTCTCTCTCTTTCTGTCTCTCATGAATAAATAAATAACTCTTAAAAAAAGATTCATATTGGGGTGGTGTATGGAGCTGAGTTTTGGGTGCAGTTCTTATTGGGGGCTTTCAATGACTCTTGGTATTTTTAAGTTAAGCTGCTTGTCCAAAGTGGACACTTTTAGAAAGTAGGGGTTTATATTGGCCTGAATACTTGTGCCCCTTCCATTCGTATGTTGAAATCTGAACCCTCAATATGTTGGTATTAAGAGGTGGAGATTTTGGGAGGTAATTAGGTCATAAGGATAGAGCCCTTATTAGTGATATTAGTGCATTTATGAGAAGAGACACCAGAGAACTTGCTCCCTTTCTCTTTCTTTTTCCATCATGTGAAGATAGAGGATGCCAAGAAGAAGACCATCACTTAAAATCCAGTCTTGTTGGCACCCTGATCTCAGATTTCCAGCCTGCTGGATTGTGAGAAACACGTTTGTTGTTTAAACTACCTGGTCTGTGATACTTTTGTTATAAGCAGCCTGAAATGACTAAAACAGGGTTTTGAAATTTTGTTAAAGGACCTTCATCTTTAAGTTTTGAGCAGATTACAAGTCTATGACATGCATTAATAGGGCTAATCCTGGTGTTTGTTCTTGTTCGACAACAATATTTTCTAGTAAAACATGATTCTTCTTGTGTTAAAATATCAGCTACTGAGTATGGCTAAGGAAAATGACATTCTGGTTGATTCAGCATTCTGGGTAATAAAAAGTTATCGTGCATGTACCAGTTTTCAAATACTGAGACTGCAGTACCATATACTTGACAGTAAACTGATGTTGAAGATGCTTACATTTTTCTCTGATCTAAAATACACTACAGAATCATAAGATATCGCTAAGGCATCTTAATAAATGAAGGAGTTTTCCTAGTCCTTCAGCCACAGATGTGCTGAAGTGACAGCTGAGAGTTTCAGTTGCTAGAATGCTGTGTAAGAATGTTTATCAGAAACACACAGCAATAATTAATTACCTTATGGCACTCCCTTTAAGATTGGCCCCAATTAGTGCTTAAAAGTACTCATGTCAAAATCAGAAGCCTTAACCTACAGCATTGCTATTTGAATTACAACTCCAATTTAAAGCATCGTTGTAGATACAGTATTGGCTCCTCATGTAGCAAAATTATTTCCCTAAATGTCAGAGGTATTTCTTTAAGCTCTAGATTGCTGGGGTTTTTTGTTCTGTGATAGGGAATTTCTTTTATTATAATGAAGAGGATTTTTTTCTTTTAGCGATAAAAGTCTGAACTCTTATCAATTAATTTAAAATATGTTTTTAACTGACTTTACCCTTTCTGGCAAATGTGCTGATGCTTAGTGATATCAGACTTTCCTTTGACAAGGGGATTCTTGTTGATTATAAAAATAAATATTGACTTCCTTTCTTTGAGGGCGACAGAGGTTTTTCAGTCCGAGGCTTATTTTTTCCTTTTCTCTTCAGAAACCCAAGCTGTTGAAGAGTTTTCTAAAGAATAAACCAAAAGTAAAGGGATTTAGGTGAAATGTAAGGAGAAATTTCCTGACAATATAGTAAAACATAGGAGTTAATTTTATCAAGGAAAGCTGTTGCAAATTAGGGAGGGCTCTCCTCCCCACCAAGAAGTCAGTCAAGGCTTGAGATGAGAGAGGGGAGAGCCAGTGCAGTGGTGATTCCTGCCTGTACCCACCTTCTGATGCTTGACCTTGCTGCTTCCTCACTTTAGGCCTCAGTAGGGAGATGGGGATAAAGCAAGAAGGATAAGGAGAGAAGAGAAGGTGACATATACTATCTCATTATGTTTGGGTTTTAAAGTCTAATACCTATGAAGCTCTGTCTTTCTCAGTGAGTTAAATACAAGCCTCTCAGCCTTACATTTGAAGTTCTCCACAATTTGGCTCTAAATCATTGTTCTGGGTTTTTCTCTCACTCATCCTTTGTAGGGTCACTGGGCCACAAACCACATTGGCTGGTCCCCCTTCCCAATAAAATGCACCACAAATTTCTGCTATCACTTGCTTATGCTTAGACTTTCTGGCCCTCCGGCTTTTATTGAACTTAAATCCTACCATTTTCTGCCTCACTCAGTCCTGGGCACATTGATCTCTTTGCTGTTCTTCTTTGCTGAACATGCTCCTGCTTCTTGGCCTTTGCACTTCCTATTTCTTCTGCTTTAAACACTCTGTCTGATGGGCATGTTCTTATCTTCTTTAAGACATTCCTTGGAAGAAAGACAGTCTCTTCAATAAATGGTGCTGGGAAAATTGGACATCCACATGCAGAAGAATGAAACTGGACCACTCTCTTGAACCATACACAAAGATAAACTCAAAATAGATGAAAGATCTAAATGTGAGACAAGATTCCATCAAAATCCCAGAGGAGAACTCAGGCAACACCCTTTTTGAACTTGGCCACAGTAACCGGAGAAGGACAAACAGTGTATGTTCTCATTCATTTGGGGAATATGAATAATAGTGAAAGGGAATATAAGGGAAGGGAGAAGAAATGTGTGAGAAATATCAGAAAGGGAGACAGAACATAAAGACTTCTAACTCTGGGAAATGAACTAGGGGTGGTGGAGGGGGAGGAGGGCGGGGGGTGTGGGTGAATGGGTGACGGGCACTGAGGGGGACACTTGACGGGATGAGCACTGGGTGTTATTCTGTATGTTGGTAAATTGAACACCAATAAAAATTAATTTATAAAATTAAAAAAAATAAGACATTCCTTGAATCTTGATTTTTCTGTGAGACATTCCTTGAACACTCTATAGTTTTCTTGGTTCTTTCCATATCATTGACCCTTCTTAATTTTTTCATAACACTATTCTCTGCTATATTATACCACTTGCTTGTATATTATATTTATTTTCTGTTCCCCCAAAGCACCAGAATTTAAGTTTCATTTTGGCAGAGGTTTTTGTCTGTGTTGTTCACTGCTGTACACCCAGTACCTAGAAACAGTGTCTGGCATATAGTGGGCTCTCATTAATTATTCACAGTACAAACAAATGAATTAATGCTATGCCTTCTGTCTGAAATCCCCCCTCTTCATATCCACTTATCCTTTATGCTACCTCCTTAGTGAAGCATTTCCTGATTCCTCCGAACATTATTTTTCCCTCCTGTGACTCCTTACAGTTTCTCTGTTTGGAGTGATCTTACTATATTTTCATCTGTGCCATTGTGACCTATGAGGTTTTTCTTCTTTCTGGTAAACGTTTGCTTCCTAAGGGCATAGATTGTGTTGCTTGCTATCCAAACCCCTTTCACAAATGTCTTAACTTCAAAACTCATTTAAGAGTTCCACTTCTGGCATGGCAGTGTGAGGAGCTCCATGAGAAGCTCTGGAAATTGTTCTAAGGGTGTACAGAAAATAAAGAAATATTTATTTAAAAAATCAACCCTTGATAAGAGCAGTTAGGCTTTGTGGCACTTAATCTATGACCCGTTCCTTTCCTCTTCCCCCACCCAGCTCAGCTTGATGAAAGCTTTACTCCTTGTGTGTGTGGCCAAGAGAACAGGACTCCCTGTCTCAGTTCCCGATGAGGGGGTATGATATCTTACTGGGAGGGACAAGTCACAAGCATTTTGTATCTGATCCAGCTTGAATTTGAACATGCTAAATTCCTGGTGAGTGTGGCTGAATGATTAAGAACTTCTTTTTTCCACTCAGCCCCCACTCAGCATGGAGGCTCTACCCAAGGCATAGCAGGATGGGAATACTGGGGCCCTGTCCACACTCACACTAGCTATATGGTAGGGTAGAGGTTCCTGCCAGGAGAGACAAACTAAGAAGATAAGAGCTACCACCTCTGCCTAGAGTAGTGGCTCAGATATTTTTCCCAGGTAGAGAGATAGTCCATAAGAACAGACATTTCTGAAATGAATGGATTTATTTGAAACAGAATGTGAGGGAAGTTCAAGCCTAAAGGCACTTTTCAAAACAATAAAGATTTTGGTTGTAAGCAAGTAAATGGAGGCTAGTTGCTCCTCTTAATTAAGAACAAGCTAAATTATAGGAAAGCTAGTTCACTATAGAGAATCAGGGAAAGAGCTATGAAGAACCCTCCTGGGGTCAGAGCAAACCTTAGAGATTGGCCCGCTAAAGTATTCCTGTCCAAATTTAACTGGATCAGACTATGGAGCAATTTATGCTCAGGGAACTGTTGAAAACAATAAAGAAATCAACCCAACAGTAGATCATAACAAAGTATGATACCAAAGGAAGCATACAGGAAGCATACAGCCTAACAGAGAGGTCAAGGAACGATACAAAGAGAGCCCTGCTAAAACCATAGTTATCTCAGGCTGATTGTGTGTGTGTATGGCCAAGTCTGTCCTCTGAGTAATGACACCAAATACTTAAGCAAGAAAAGAAAAGAAAAAAAAATCCCCAGAGAGTGGGAGGGGAGTCATTGTCTAGTGTTGCTACAATATATTACCTAATATCTCCAAGTTGCAACCCCAAATCATAAGGTATGCAAAAAAAATTGACACTTTACAAGAAGCAGAAAAAAACAACCAGGCAACAGAAACTGAGAGAACCAATATGTCTGATTTAACAAAGACTTCAAAGAAGTCATTATGTTTTAATACTTAAAGTAACCTATGCTTAAAGAAGTAAAATAAGTTATGATGAAAATGTAATCAAATAGAGAATATCAATAAAGAGATAGAACTTATCTATCACATAGAATTTCTATCGCATAGAAATTCTGGAGTTGAAAAGTACGAACTAAACTAGGGGTGGTGGAAGGGGAGGAGGGCAGGCGGTGAGGGTGAATGGGTGATGGGCACTGAGGGGGGCACTTGACAGGATGAGCACTGGGTGTTATTCTGTAAGTTGGCAAATTGAACACCAATAAAAAATAAATTTATTATAAAAAATAATAAAAAAAGAATAAAGTTAGGAAACTTATAAAAAAGAAAAAAAATAACCAAAATGAAAAATTTGTTAGAGGAACTGAACAGTAGATTGGAACTGGCAGAAGAATTAATGAACTTGAAAATAGATAGTTAGATATTAGTATCTGAAGGACAGAGGAAAAAATAATGATAAAAAATAACAGGGCCTTGGTGAAATGTGGGACGCCAATAAAACACACTAAATTATGTATAATGGGAATACCTGAAAGAGAGGAGAGAAAGAAGCAAAAAGAAAAAATTGTGGAAAGAGTGGCTGAAAATTTCCCTCATTTGATGGAAAACAGTAATCTACATATCAAAGTTCAGTAAACTACAAAGGATAAACACCAAGAGATCCATATGTAGATATATTATAGTAGAGATGTTGAAATTCAACAAAGAGAAAAATCCTAAAAGCAGCAAGAGAGAAAGGATTCATCACATACAAGAAAACCCCAATAAAATAAACAAGTAATTTCTTTCAGAAACAATGGATGCCAGAAGGCAGTGGGGTGGCATATTCAAAGTACTGAAAGAAAAAGGAAACTATCAATGAAGAATCCATATCCAGCAAAACTAGCTTTCAGAACTTACGGCAAAATAAAAACATTCTCCAATGAAATGATGTGAAAATTTGTTGCAAGAAGACTCATTTTGTAAGAAATGCGAATTGAGAGTCTTCAGTATGAAAGCAAATGACCCCACAAATTCATTTCAATCCACATGAAAAAAACATACATCAGTACAGGTAATTATATAATTATAAAAGGCAATATAAATAAATATTTTTTTCTTTATTCTCTTCACTTATTTAAAAAGCAATTGTATAAAAATACATATACACACACATATATGTACATGTATATATTCATAAGCACATTATATATAATTGTGCTGCTGGTTTTATATAGAAATGCATTATAATTGACAATAACAGCACAAATTGGGAGGGTGGGAGCAATGTTATATTAGAGAAAGGAAATGGCACTAGATGATAACTCATATCTACAGGAGAAAATGAAGAGAACCGGAAATAGTAAATAAGATTAATAATATAAGCTATATAAATATATATTTGCTTTCCTTCTCAGCTTCTTTAGAAGACACAAAATTATATAAAGTAATAATCATAACAATGCATTCTTGATTTTGTGACATATATAATATATATAATAATGTACAAAAATGGAAAAGAGGGCACACAGCTCTATAGGAGTAACATTTCTATTTATCACTGGGATTAAGTTAATATAAATCTGAACTAGGGGGCACCTGAGTGGTTCAGTGGTTGAGCATCTGCCTTTGGCTCAGGTCATAATCATGGGGTTCTTGGGATGGAGTCCCACATTGGGCTTTGCCTAAGGAGCCTGCTTCTCCCTCTGTTTATGTCCCTGCCTCTCTCTGTGTGTCTCTCATGAATAAATAAATAAAATCTTTTTTAAAAATCTGAAGTAGGAAGTATGTACAGATGTTCCATAGTTTATATAATCCATGTCCTAATGATAGATAATTAGGTTCTCTATGATCAAAACAAATACTTTTTAGGTGAAAATAATAGATACACATACTGAATATTTTTAAGCATAAAGGGAGTTGAATTAGTTATTGCTGCAATAATGCTTCATGACAATAACCCACAAAGTATCAGTGCATGTAACAGTAAACATTTATATTTCTTGTTTGCAGGTTTGTAAGTCAAGAAGTCAACTTGGGTTCAACTGATCTCATTTGGGCTTGCCTAGGTTTAGCCCCATGCTGTGAGCTGGTGTCAAGTTTGCTGGCATATGTCATCATTCTCATTGGACCAAAAGCTACCCAGGACTACTACTGGGTTGCAGAAGCTTAAGAGGCCAAACCATTAGTATCAACTCTGTTATTATTCCTTTGGTCAAAGTAAGTCACATGACCAACCCCAGTGGAGTAGGGAAATATGCTCCTCTTACTGTAGTGGGAGGTATTCAAAGTCACAAGGTAAAGGGTGTGAATTGACAGTTCTTAAACAGAGGATGTGACAAATTCCAATAGAATACATAACAAATAATAGAACATAAGTCTCACTTCACATTGCTGATCATTCACTGTTCGAAAAAACAACCATGGTTGCCAATTTCTTGAGTATTCACTCAGAAATATCTTTTTATATATGAGTATGTATATAGTGAATCAGTTCATATTAGCAGTTTCAAAAGACATTGCCATAGTGTTCTCCAAAGTGGTCACACTAGTTTATATTTTAGCTAACCAAATGAAAGGGTCTGTTTCTTCACATGCTTGCCAATGGTGTATGCTATGGAACATTCATTCTTTGCCATTATGGTTTAGTTTACAGTTCTTTTCCTATATATAGATGTCCATTTGGAGTTTTAACTGTGTAGTATCTATTCATATCCTTTGCCTACTTTTGTATTGGGTTGTTTTTTTCTAATTGTTTTGTAAGAGTCCTTTAGATATTAATGAAATTATCACTTTGAGCTGTAATTTTTCTCCCAGTTTATAGTTTGTCTTTTGACTTTTTAAAAATTTTTAAAGATTTATTTATTTATTTGAGAGATGAAAGAGAGAGAGAGAGAGAGAGAGAGAGAGAGAGAGAGAACACAAGCAGGAGGAGGGGCAGAGGGAGAGGGAGATAGAATCTTCAATCTGATTCCACACTGAGCATGGACCCTGATGTGGAACTCAATTCCAGGACACTGGGATCATGACCTGAGCTGAAATCAAGAATTGGCCACATCAACTGAGCCACCCAAGTGTCTTGTCTTTTGCTTTGCTTATGTCATTTTTTTTCTTTGCAGAAATGTTTAATATTAATGTAGTAAAATTTATCAATCCCTTTCCTATGGTTTATGAGTTTTGAGTTTTGCGCAGAAAGGTGCTCCACACCTGAGGAGGTCCACTTCTTGAGATTCTGATTTAACAGATCTGGAATTGGTACCAGGAATCTATAACAAGATGCCAAACCAATACTTTTTGACCATCAGCCAGTTCTAGGAAAGCGAATGAAAATGAATGAATGAAATGTAAGGCATCTCGTATGTAGTAGACACTCAAAAACTATTTGTTCTCTTGTGTCACCTTACTATACTAACAGGCAACTTTGAAATTTGCCTTGGACAAAAATAATAAAGTTCAGCATATTTTTTGGTTATTTCTTTCAAAGCTGCTTATTTCAGTTGTTAACTTCTCAAAGACTTTTGGCTTCAATAAATGGTTATCAGCTCTTCTCACCATTATTCAGTGAATATATATTGAGTGCCCACAATTTACCAAACTCTGTAAAGTTCTGTTCTTAATATTATTAGAAAGATGATGAAACTAACCCTACCTTAGTGGAACATGGGAATTGACTGTCTCTTTAGCAGTAGTGAATGACTTGTGTAAACCAAGCCCACACTCTGACCCATTTCTTCATGTAAGCAAGAGCAGTTTTGCAGAAAGGTCATCTGTAGGTAGGGATACTAATCATAGTTTGATGTGTAGTTCATAGTCATGAAATAGATTGGGCCTAGTTGGCTTAAACAGATATGACTCCAGCCTTGTTAATTTGGTGCTTGTCATAACAATAGTGATGCCAAATCTCATTATTAGCTCCTTGGGTGATTACACTCACTGCCCTTTTTCCTTTCCTGGGCTAGGCAGACTTGAAAATTTTTCTTGAAAATGCTTCTTGATTGTTAATATGTATATGAAATCACCCAAGGATCTTATTAAAGTGAAGATTCTGGGCAGCCTGGGTGGCTCAGCAGTTTAGCGCCTGCCTTTGGCCCAGGGCATGATCCTGGAGACTTGGAATCGAATCCTGCATCGGGCTCCCTGCATGGAGTCTGCTTCTCCCTCTGCCTGTGTCTCTGACTGTCTCTTTCTTTCTCTCTGTGTGTCTCTCATGAATAAATAAATAAAATCTTAAAAAAATAAAGTGAAGATTCTGATTTAGTAGTTCTGGGAGTGGGGCCCAAGATTCTACATTCCTAACAAGCTCCCAGGTGGTGCACCAGTGCTGCTGGTCCATGGATAACACTTTGAGGAGCAAAGTTCTAGACCATCAAGTTTCACTGAATAGTTTTTGAGAGGTCACTGGTTCCTTCCTCATTTTCTTCGCCTTTTGTTCCTGCTTGGACTCTTTATTCTTACATTCCTTAAATTCTTTGAGATCTCTTCATTTAACTATAAACCAGACTAGTGGGATTAGCCAAACAAGCAACCCTCTTTGGTACGTACCAAGAGCCCTTTTCCCATCCAAAGGAAATCCACTGATATGCCATGGTCCCTTAAATTCCCAGTTATAGAAAGTCTTCTTAAGATCTCTGGTGGAGGGTGATGTCACTCAGGAGAGTAAGGTTGGCAAGCCTAGTTAGTCATTTATCACACTGGATAACCAACCATTATCATCAGCAGAGAGGACTGGGAGAATGGGAGGTACATAGGAGAGTACCTTTTGATGGGATGGGAGGGGCAGAACTTGGATACATAAAGGCATACTGGGTGTTAGAATGAAGCTGGGTAGAATTGGGTATAGAAAGATGGTGAAGGACGCCTGGGTGGCTCAGTGTTTAGCGCCTGCCTTCAGCCCAGGGTGTGATCCTGGGGTCCCGGGATCAAGTCCCACATTGGCTCCCTGCATGGAGCCTGCATATCCCTCTGCCTATGTCTCTGCCTCTCTCTCTCTCTCTCTCTCTGCATCTCTCATGAATAAATAAATAAAAATCTTAAAAAAAAGAAAGATGGTGGAAGGAGGAATCAACAGGACAGGAAGATAGAGTTTTTGTTTTTGTTTTGTTATGTTTTGTTTTTTAATGTGTTGTCTACTTCACAATTTGCCAAAGGATGTTATTGGCTACTATCCTCAATGAGCTCTCTTCACTCCAACTACTACCTCCTTAACACCCTAATGTAAGTGAGAGCCCTCATGGTTTGGCCAAAAGGACTCACCCATGAGAGTCCAGTTGCTCAGCTCAGGACTAGGGTCTGAGGGCTTGGTGCTTTGCTAAAGGCTAGACTGGAAGCGCCAGGCACCCAACCAGGAAGGTAAGACTGGAGATGGTGGTTTCCTTTGTGTGTGTGTGTGTGTGTGTGTGTGTGTGTGTGTTTATTCTGTGTTGATGCCCTCACTAGCTGGTTGAAAGCATATGGTATTGAATATTAGTATTATTAATGTAGGTTGGGCTGTCAGCTGGAAGTGGTGAGGTGGACTGGCAGGGCAAGCTCGCAGGCAGAGGGAAGTTTGCATGAACTTCATAGTGAAGACGAAGAGAGAATTGGCTGTTTATTTCCTGTCAGAAGAATGGGCTTTTATATGAAAATAAGAGCTGTTACAGAACAACAGAAACTGTAGGGTATTTCTCCAGTTTCAAAAATATTGTCCCCTTCCCCTCCTCCCCTGCAGTGCATATGAAACAAAACCTTGGGAGGGAATATTGGTTTGTGCTGAAAGGACTTTTCCTTCCACACCTGGCATCTCTTGATTCCACAATTTAAACCTCAGTTGCAGAAAGAATTTTTCCGTTTTCCAGGATGTGATGGGTGAGATGGCCCACAGGGAAAAAAAAAGAATGCATAAACTTGGCACGAGAGGTGAAGGAGGGACCGCAACTTTAATTGTGCACAGGCTCAGGCTTTAAAAATCCAGTGGATGATGGACCGAAGCTAAGCTGACCAAGGAAGAAGGCTGGAAGGGCCCAAGTCTGTGCCAGGTGCCAGGCACAGAGTTCTCAGTTGCTCCCTCTAGGTCCCTGTCTCCATCTCTGGCTCATTGATTATTTGTAGCCAACACAGAGCGATGGAGCAACCTCAGGGGAACAGCTGGAGAAAGCTCAGAGAAAGACCAATAGGAGCACAGCTCCACAGCAAATGCTTGCTCATAGCACTCAGCTGACCCGTTAAATGAGCAATTCTGTTAAGTGTGTTAATCAGCAAGGAGCCTATGAGCCGAGTAGAAGGCTTTGGGAGATACCTGGAACAGAAACGGGACTCTTCCTCTGCTGCAATTCAGACCTTGTCGGTTTCTGAGTCTCAGTCCGTCTTCTCTATCACTCTTAAAGAGAGGAGCTCCTGGGCCCTGTGACCTTGGAGAACAGATGGTCAGGATCATCTCTGGAGAGCCTCAGGCACGCAGCTGAACAATCACAACCTATGTTCTATCTTCAAGCCCCCTCTCGGGGTCCCAGAACCCTCCTGTTCACTGTATGATGGTCAGGGCTGGAAAACCCTGAGACTTAGGGATTTCTAACGTGGGAAGGGTGGAAGGAGTTCTCTCTGGGACTGGGACACTCTCATTATGAATACAATTAGGTGACCTGTATTTTTAATACCATTAAGTTCTAGCCTGGGGGGAACCAAGTAGGTAAACTGCTGGTTGAGCTAGATACCTATTCAGTGGGTGGAACTAGGGTCCAGGATGGGTAAAAAACTTTGCCTAGCGCCCCAACCCTATATTCCGGCCTACTCTGGTACGGACACTAGACGGCGCTGCCGGGACGCGCTTTCCTTCTCCCAGGAAAGGTAAGAGGGAAGTGCTTTTTCCCCCGTCCTCCTCCTCCTCCTCCTTTTTTTTTTTTAAACCTGGGTATGGGGGACTCGGGGTTGGCAGTCTTTCCCAGTCTCCCTCCCCTCCTCGCGCTCCCAAATCCTAAGGGATGTGGAAGAGGAGGAGCAGCAGCAACCCTTTTCTGTGACGTGCCTGAGCTCTTCTCTCGAATCCCCACCTCCTCCCTGGTGCAATCAGTCAGCCCGGAGGCACCAAACTGTTAGCTATGGAGACGCAGCTCTAGGTGATTTCCACTACCTTCCTACCCCCACTCTAGGCATTATTTTGGAGGCAGCAACAGCGGTGGCAGGATGTGAGGCAAGCGTGGGGTGCACTTCCCAGGCGCTGCTCCCTCTTCGGAGCTAAGTGGGACCCAGTAGGCTTTTGCGCACCCGCTGGAGGGGGTTCACGGGAAAGCCTGGAGCAGCGAACCGGCGGGGAGAGGCCGGCCGAGTTCGCACCTGAAGCCTACACTGCAGTCTGGGTGGTAGGACTGCTGCACTTTAGAGCGTGCATGCTTTTTGAGGAGAGTGAGAGCTATAGGCTGAGGCACCTGCGCCCCTCGGTGGTGTACCATTTGGCCAAGACAAGGTGCAGCTAGAGCACCGCTGCTCCGAAGCAAAGTCGCAAAGGAAGAGGCCGAGAGGCAGGCGACTTCGAAGACTCTGGTCACAGAGCCGAGAGGTGGCACCTGACGTTCTAGCAAAGGGGAAGAGTATTTAGGAACCCTTTTTAGCTTCTCACTGTCCAACTCCCCTTGAAGTCTACAAAAGCTCTGCTGAACTCTAGAAATCTTCCCTGGGTGAGAAGTTTCCTAGCATCTTCTGGCTAGGACAGGGAGTGGAGAAAACAGGCGGGGCTGCTCTGTCCACTCCTCCAGAAGATACCGTTTCCTCCAAGCCGCCTCCAGCTCTGATCGCCTTTGGGTAGCCTCCCTTTTCGCTCAGGAAACTCAAGCCCACGCTCTTTGGAACCCAGCTCTCCGTTTCGCCCTGGACCGCGACTCATTGCTCCAGACATGGAACTGCATGAGTAAGCCCTGCTGGACGTCGCCCGCTGTTATGCAAGACTCAGACAGGTAATGCCCATTTGCATAACCGGACAGTAGGCTGGTGAGGAGAAAATGTGCTAGGCTCTCAGGTGACAGAAGGGAGCAGGCAGACTGCAACCAATAGAACCTCTATCTCTCCTTCAGCCCAGGTTCCCGCTCCTGGAAGCACTTGCCAGTTTTCTTTCTCTTCCTTCACCTCTCCCAGAAAGTTTAGGGACCAGAACTCTCAAGGCCAGGGGCTCCTTGCCTAGAAGGAGCGTGCGATCCCTGCTAGGTGCAGGCGAGCCGGTGCGTTGCATTTCTGCGGCCAGATCTCTGTGGTCTTTGCAGCTGGTGCGCGAACTTTGTAGCCTGGAAGATGCTTTTCCACTGGGCTCGTCTCTCCGATTCTGCCCACATTTCTGCCTGCAGCCAGGAGAGCAACCAGAGCACATTTAGGGCTCAAGGCGTCTCCTAGGCGAAGCAGCTAGGGGTTCCCCATTGATGAGCTCCAGCTCCTGGGGATTCCCAGCAGGGGACAAGAGAGAGCTCAGGTGATCTGAAAGCAACGATGCCTGCCAGCCTTGAAAACCAGAAGGGACCCCAACTCAGACTCTGGGATGCCCTATCTCCTCTCCCCACAGAAATCCCTGCTTCCTTTTGAGCCAGTTTCTCAGGTTCAGTGATCCTCTCCCAACCATTGCTCAGGGGAGAGGACGACCTGCGCTAAGCAGTGCTTCAGACTTTTTGAGAAGGAACCCCAGAGAGGGAGGAGAGCGTGAGGAGGGACAGCCACCCAGTGTGACCTGCCTTGTCGCTCTGAGCCTGAGATTGGAGCAAGGAACTTCATTTGTTACTTGCTGTCAGACGTCTAAGAAAAATGATTTGGCAAAGAAATGGCAAAGGAAGTATGTTATAATAATTCCCTGATCTAGGGATTTCTCCTGGTTCCTGGAGCCACTCCCCTCCCCATCTGTGGGACGCAGGGGCCCAGGAGGGAAACATTAGTAAACGGGTATTTAAGGTTTTCTATACGCCACCCACAAAAGTTGTGGCTGGGCTGAAATGCTGGAAAAGTACCTTTTCGATGAAAGCTACGTTGGGACTTATCACTGGTAGGTTTTGTGTGTGTGTGTGTGTGGGGGGGTCTATTCAGGAATAGTTTACCCTCCACCAGTATATTCAATCTCACCTTTTGTAGACGACCAAGAAGAAATCCTTCTCTTCCTGGCCAGGGGAGCCAAGTTGTGGATTACTGAACAGGTGGTACAGCTAGGCATCAGACCCCAAATAAGGAAATTGAGAGGAAGAAAAGGACCTGGCTCTGGGTTTTGCAAATTCAGCAGGCAAGTACTGCCCAGAAAGGCTACCTCAGTTGCAGCACTGCCCCCTCCAGAAGTCAGAAGTTAAGCGTCTGGAACAAGTGTGGGGACTGGGGGTGTCTTCCCCATTGACACCCTCCTCAGGCTCTTCCTGAGGAGTTGAAGTGTGGTACCCTTGCAATGCTGCACTACTGGGCTCTTTCTCAATACGGTAGGAGGCACTTAAGCTTCCACAGGTCTTGCACCTCAGAATACAGTTGTTTTGTTTTGTTTTGTTTTCAGTGCTCCTTACTTACAGAGAGGAATTAGGCAACCACCCTCAGGCCTAGGAAGATTGAAAATCCCACGTATACCTCAGCCAGAGACTTCAGGGGAAGTTTCTACCTGCACCCATTTCACCCTTTCTACCCCTTGTCCACAGAGTAACCCCCCACTATAGGGCCACTATGCTATTTGACCCTGCAGTGTCTGGACCTGATGCTGCTCACCATGTGAGCTCTCCAATTTGGGGTCTGCCTTGGGCTAGACAGCCTGCAATTACCGGGCGGTGGAAGCAGATGATTTAAATAGAAAGCATTTATGACGTGTGGGTAAAAGGCTTTGGCACTAAAGGCTCCTGGTTCGCCCACTCTCTCGCTCCAGCTGGTTGGAAGGAGGGGCAAGCGGTGACCAAAGCCTGACAGGCCAAGGGCAGGCCTTCAGAGCAGTAGGGCTGGGGATTTAAGCGAGGCTTTGCAGTATGGTCCCTGCTGCCCTTATAGATTTCTGAGTAGTCTTCACTCAGGTTGGCAATGGGCCATTTTCATTTTCTGTGGGACTACCACTGCTGGGACCTCTCTATGCAGAGGCTAAATGCACAGATAAGGCATGGGGGATATAGGAATTCCCCTGGACTGTGGCTTTTACAGGGAAAGTCAGGTCTGAGTCTTGATTTACCCATTCATTTCCTGAGACATGTTTTTTTAATTGAGTAGAACTTTCTTAAGTAATTGGTGATACAGTCCAAACAAGCATATGCCGTTTGCCAGGGTGAAAGGATGGTGTGGCTACCTGGAGAATAGCACAAATTACCCACCTGGCAAATGTTGCCACAGGTACAAAGCCATTGAAGTTTTGTTTAGTCTTAAGAAGACATGCACTGAAGTGTCCAGCCATTTAAAGGAGATGAATTTTGAAGTGACTCTTCCAGTTCTATTTAAAACAATAAATTTCATATTATCAATCACATTGGGTTGCATAGTTCACTGAAGTGGCTCAGGGCAAAGCATTTGCCATTTGAGAAGGGGGAAAGCCGGGGAAAGTGGAACAAATTAAAATATGGTTGAACTGATCAAATGCTTTGGTAAAACAGAATTGTGTGTTCACATCTTTCCCTTAAAGGAAGTCATCACTGTGTGCAGTTTGATGGCCTGAATAGATTCTGTGACGGGTTATTGCAGCATGATGAAACTTAAAGGAGAAAAATACATTTTTCCCCTGTACTTGGCTATATCTGTAACCATGACAGTACTGATTACAGCCAGGACTGTTAGAAGAAGACTATACATGTTGCCTTCTTCATTTGAAAAGTACTATAAGCCCTTTGGTGAAAATGTACTACAACGAAGCAGAAGAAACAAAAAATCCCAAGTTTCAACTATTTAGAAAAAAGGTATAAAGTAAGAAAAATCACCAAACCTCAGGGTATGGGCTAATGGGGCTTTTTAGGGTTGGTTTCTAGCTGTAGCCAGTAGCCCACACTCTTTAACCCCTAAGGTTTATTTCTTGAGCCTATATCAGGAAGCCACGATCAGAGCTAACTTGGTAGATAAAGGGAAATAAATGTTAAATGTGCAACATGTACTTTAATTATCATGAGCTAGGACTCGAAAATAAGCTTCTTAATAAGTTTAGACTTGGACTGTCAGTGCCAAAGGATTTGCTAAAGTAAAATATGCCTGGCCAATATAAGACCTGATGCAGAGAGTACTGCACAGGTCCATTTGACAAAAGCTATCACAAATTCGAACTCTGGGCTGGTTCACTTTGAACTGGTTCCCAATGAGATTGAAGGCATTGGGGTGAGTCCATTGTGGGTCAGTTTCTCTTGGGCTTCCCCAGCCACAGACATGGCTCCAAATCTTTGATAAAATAACCTAAACATATATTCTCTGTGCCAAGGACCGAGGCTTTAGGCTTCTTGCTTTATTTTCCTCCTTTAATCTGACCTCTTCATGTAGCAGTACCTTGGCTTCCCTCCTGAGTTCTCAAAGCTTTTTACCTAGCTTGTTTATTCTTCTAGCTGGGTGTTTTATTGGCAAATAAAAAGTATTCAGACACTAATTTAGCACCCCCTTCTCTTCAATATCATTCATCTGTGACTCCCAAATGCTTCATCCATTCCTGCCTCCTGCGTCCTGTCTTTTATTAAATGCCCTGAGTTCTGTCTCTGGAATAGGTTTTCTCCTTTACATTCCTATTGCTACCACTCCCTGTAAAGTCTTCTAGATTCTTTTGTTTCTTATTTTCCTTTCTCTCCTTCCCCTCTCCTCCCTTCCCCTCCATTCTTGACCTGGCCTCTGCTATAAAAGCCTCTTCTCTTCTTGTTGTTTTTAGCCTGCTCTCCAATTCACTATATGCTGCATATTAGGTCTCGTCTTCCTGAAGTCCATTTAGTCCTTGACTGAAGAGTATTGATATCTAGTGAGTGTATATTAAGATCACTGAATCTGAAAGAATTTATAACAATTATAATTACTTGATACATTAAGTACCTTCCTGTTCACATGATGATCTAGTTGGACCAGACCACTCATCATTATCCAACATAACTTTTGTTATCCACACTTTCTATCTCTGCTTATGCCATTCCTTTAACTTGGGAGTGTCTTTCTCCTTCTCCCATCTCTACTTCTCTGTCTGTTAAGAACAAATCATATTCAGGAAGTAGTCTAAGTGACACCTCTTTCTTTTATTTATGATAGTCACACACACACACACACACACACACACACACAGGCAGAGATATAGGCAGAGGGAGAAGCAGGCTCCATGCACCGGGAGCCCGACGTGGGATTCGATCCCGGGTCTCCAGCATCGCGCCCTGGGCCAAAGGCAGGCGCCAAACTGCTGCGCCACCCAGGGATCCCCAAGTGACACCTCTTTCATGCAGCCTTCCCTAATTTATCTTTCATGGTCCATAGCCAAAAGAATTTCCAAGAGTTCCTTCTTCTTGTTGATTCTTCTTTTATAGTACTTACCTTATTCTGAAACCATTATTGTTATTTATCACATTATCTCCTCTACTAAAGTTTAAACTTCTTGAAGGCTATATGTTATCTGTCCCTTATTCTGCAAGAGTGCCATGAAAATAAGAGGCATTCATTATATATTTAATTGAACTGCCACTGTGATCTCAGGGTTAGCCTTAACATTTAACTGAAAATCTCTATCTAAATGATAGTTTCAGGTTAATAGGTAATTGTCAAATCTATTATCTGTCAATATGGAACAGTCTAATAGGGCAGTTATTTTTTAAGTAATCATGCTTTAGAAGTACTTTGTCCAATAAACATGTGGTTGTATAAATTTAAACTGATCGCAATTAAATAAAACTAAAAATTTACTCAGTCTCACTAGCCACACTTCAAGTGCTCAGTAGCCACATGTGGCTAATGATTACCATATTGGAAAGTGCAGCTATAGAACATTTCCATTACTGTAGAAAGTTCTGTTAGGGAAGTGACATTATGCAACAATGGTTCTCCATGTTTATTTCCACCTAGAAACACATTCATAAAGACAACTGCTTATAACGGGTTATGCAGAGTTATTCACAGTCTCCAGTGCCATAGTGCTACCACTTTCTTTCCCTCTTGGAACATAAATCAGTTAATAACATTATAAGAATCACTTTGATTCCATTTGAGGGAGAAATGAGATATTTACACCACACGAAACACCAAAATTGCAGATGAAATTTTAAAGAATAATTTTAAGGACCTTGCTCTTCCACATACAAATTGTACTAGAAATAACACTAATTAGGTGCACCTGGGTGGCTCAGTCTTAATCATCAGACTTGATTTAGGCTCAGGTCATGATCTCAGGGTCCTGGGATTGAGCATCATGTGGGCTCCCTGCTCAGTGGGGAGACTGCTTCTCTCTCTCTCTCTCTCTCTCTCTCTCTCTCTCTCTCTCTCTCTCTCCCCCTCTCCCCCTCCCCCTGCTCACGCATTGAGCACATGCTCGCTCTCTCTCAATAAATAAATAAAATTTAAAAAATTAATAATAACACTAATTAAATGCTGTGGTACTTGTATAGAAACAGATCAATGTAACAGAACAGTGTCTACTTTTTTTGTGGAAATACTAGACTATCTCCAAATATACTATGAATTTTAAGATGAAAAGCCATTTCAAACCTATGGACTGGAAGAAAAGATGGCTTTTTTCAATAAATGTTATTTGGGCAGGGCTAGCCATTTAAAGGGAAATTTAATAAACCTACATCTATACTCACTATTTAGGTCAAAATTCCAGCTGGATCAAAGATTTAAATGAAAAGACTATAAAGGTACTAGAAAATATTTTATACTTTAAAATTTATATATTTAGTTATAATTTAGCATATATTTATAATATTTTTACAGTTTTGAGATTGAGGAGGATTTTCTAATCATTTTATGAAGACTGAAGATGTAAAGAAAAAGAGTAATGAATTTTACCTTCAAAAAACCTGTCTGGCAAAAAAAATACAAACTAGGAAAAAAAATCTGTGACCTATAACAAAGGGTAAATATTGTTAATATATAAATAAGTCCTACACAGAAATTAAAAAATAAATGTCCTAATAGCAAAGTGATGAAAAGTTATGAACAAAATACTCATAAAAAAGGAATACTGATAGGTAAAAACCTATTAGTTTATTTGCAAAGTGAGTTTGTCTATCAGATTATAGAAGGTTAACAAAACATGGTGTTGGCAAGGCTGTGGGGATAAATTATTTAATGCACTATGTAAATTGGTACATTTCCAGAGGTTTATTTGGCAATCTATTTAAAAATGTACAGTGTACATACCTTCTATGATCTAGCAATTTCACTAGAATTTAAGAAGATAAATGAGGGATCCCTGGGTGGCGCAGTGGTTTGGCGCCTGCCTTTGGCCCAGGGCGCGATCCTGGAGACCCGGGATCGAGTCCCACGTCGGGCTCCCGGTGCATGGAGCCTGCTTATCCCTCTGCCTGTGTCTCTGCCTCTCTCTCTCTGTGTGTGACTATCATAAATAAAAAAATAAAAAAAAGAAGATAAATGAAAGTGTTAGAAGATATATACCTAAGAGTGTTAACATTTTGTTTATAGTAAAAAAAAAATACTGAAAACAACCTGTCTCTAATAGTAGGTTAACTAGGTAAATTGAGATGTGTCAGTTTAGCCAGTTACTACATACACATTAAAGATAATGTAAATATACATTTATTGATATGAATGTATCCATATATATAATCTAATAGAAAAGATAGGTTGCAAAGCAGCATAATTCAATTTCTATATACATCTGTGTATTCCTGTACATGTACCTGTGCATATAGGCATATGAAATATATAGAAAATTTTTCACAAAAATGCTAATTATAAGTGGAGGGATTTGGGGTTTTCTTTTTAAAAATGTGCCTTTTGATCATTTGTATTTCCAATGAGAATGATAAAAGCATATATGATATAATGCATTTAAAATGCTTATCTCAGTACACAGTACTCAAATAATGCATGGTGGTAGTTATTTTTATGCTTGTATCATTTACAAGAGAAGCTCGTCAAATGCAAATTTCAGAAGGATTCAAGTGTTAAATGTAAAAAAAAAAAAGGAAAATATATAATAACTAGAGTAAAGTAAAAGTGACTTGGGAGGACTTTCCAATAATGAAAGAATAAGAAAAACCAATAGATCATTTACTTAACATTGAAAATGTATATATGTAAAATACATAACAACATAAAGGTAATGGAGACAAATACTTGCAGTATGTGATAGATTAAGGCCTACATTTACTTCAAAATACAATTTTCCATCAGTTAACCACCTCCAAATAATAAAAGGTTATTTGAATTCTTATTTTTTATATTACAAATATATGCATACCTATATAAAATTATTGTAGTATTTCACATCCCAATGCTAATAAACACCTACAATATTTCTGGTGTTATGGCTTGGAGGGGAAAAGATCATACATAATGTCCTGATTTACTTAGATGAGGAGAAAAAGCTCATAAGGTGGCAGCAGGTGTAGAATATCCTAAAATGGATTTACCCTGGTTCCTAGTTCCCTATAAATTTATACCTGCCAGTGCCACTGTTTGTACAGGGAACAGTCCTGCTGGATCCAAAAATATAGCTGATTTTTCTCCCTGCAACATTAGTTTTTTTTACCCTCAGAGTTTATGTCACCATTCTGGGGGGGGGAAAGAAAGAAAACTTGTATAAATAATCTGTGAACTTCCATTTAAGAGGACGTTTGTTTATTATTTTTGCTAATCATCAAAACTTCATAAGAACATGAATGTCCAAAAAATACCAAAATTATATCACTGATTCTTTAAAATGGTAGATTATGGATGAATTAGAAATGTAGTTTCCTCTGTTTTTTACAATTTCTATAATGAGGTCGTATTCCTTTTTTTTCTGTTTAAATTTTTATTTAAATTCTCGTTAGTTAACATACAGGACAATATTGGTTTCAGGAATACAATCCAGCAATGCATCACTTAGATACAGTACTCAGTGCTCATCATAACAAGTACCCTCCTGAGGTGCCTGGGTGGCTCAGTCGGTTAAGCATCTGCCTTCTGCTCAGGTCATGATCTCAGAGTCCTGGGATCTAGCCCCAAGTCTGGCCACCTGCTCAGTGGGGAGTCTGCTTCTCCCTCTTCCACTTCCTCTCCCTGCTCATTCTTTCTCTCTCTCAAGTAAATAAATAAAAAATATTTTTTAAGTTCCCTCCTTAATACCCATCATCTATCTAGCCCATCCTCTACCTGCCCCCCTCCATCAATCCTGTTTGTTCTCTAAGAGTCCCTTGTGGTTTGTTTCCCTTTCTCTTTTTTTTTCCTCCTCTCATATGTTCATGTTTTCCTTCTTAAATTCCACATATGAGTGGAATTATATGGTATTTGTCTTTGACTGATTTTGCTTAGCATACTACATTCTAGTTCCATCCATGTTGTTGCAAATGGCAAGATTTCAGTCTTTTTAATGGCTGAGTAATATTCAATTGTGTATATATGCTATTTCTTTTTTATTCATCACTCAGTGAACATTTAGGCTCTTTTTATAGTTTGGCTATTTTTTGTATATCTTTTATTGGAGTTCGATTTGCCAATTGGCTATTGTTGATAATGCTGCTATAAACATTGGCATGGATGTACCCCTTTGAATCTGTATTTTTGTATCCTTGGAGTAAATACTTAGTAGTGCTATTGCTGGATCATAGTATAGATCTATTTTTACCATTCTGAGGAACCTCCACACTGTTTTTCAGAGTGGCTATACTAGTTTGCATTCCTACCAACAGTGTAAGAGGGTTCCCCTTTCTCAGCATCCTTGCCAACACCTGTTGTTTCTGTGTTGTTAATTTTATTCAGTCTGACAGGTGTGAGATGGTATCTCATTGTGGTTTTGATTTGTATTTCCCTGATGATGAGAGATGTTGAGCATCTTTTCATGTTGTCTGTTAGCCATCTGGATGTCTTCTTCAGAAAAAATGTCTATTCATGTCCTCTGCCCATTTCTTAACTGGATTATTTGGTTTTAGGGTATTGGGTTTGGTAAGTTCTTTTATTTTTTTTTTATTTTTTTTATTTTTTATTTTTTTTTATAAATTAATTTTTATTGGTGTTCAATTTACCAACATACAGAATAACACCCAGTGCTCATCCCGTCAAGTGTACCCCTCAGTGCCCGTCACCCATTCACCCCCACCCCCCGCCCTCCTCCCCCTCCACCACCCCTAGTTCATTTCCCAGAGTTAGAAGTCTTTATGTTCTGTCTCCCTTTCTGATATTTCTCACACATTTCTTCTCCCTTCCCTTATATTCCCTTTCGCTATTATTCATATTCCCCAAATGAATGAGAACATACACTGTTTGTCCTTCTCCGGTTACTGTGGCCAAGTTCAAAAAGGGTGTTGCCTGAGTTCTTCTCTGGGATTTTGATGGAATCTTGTCTCACATTTAGATCTTTCATCCATTTTGAGTTTATCTTTGTGTATGGTGCATGAGAGTGGTCCAGTTTCATTCTTCTGCATGTGGATGTCCAATTTTCCCAGCACCATTTATTGAAGAGAGTGTCTTTCTTCTAGTGGATCGTCTTTCCTCCTTTATTGTATATTAGTTGAGCATAAAGTTCAGGGTCCACTTCTGGGTTCTCTGTTCTGTTCCATTGATCTATATGTCTGTTTTTGTGCCAGTACCACACTGTCTTGATGAACACAGCTTTGTAGTACAACCTGAAATCTGGCATTGTGATGCCCCCAGATATGGTTTTCTTTTTTAAAATTCCCCTGGCTGTTTGGGGTCTTTTCTGATTCCACACAAATCTTAAAATAATTTGTTCTAAGTCTCTGAAGAAAGTCCATGGTATTTTGATAGGGATTGCATTATACGTGTAAATTGCCCTGGGTAACATTGACATTTTCACAATATTAATTCTGCCAATCCATGAGCATGGAATATTTTTCCATCTCTTTGTGTCTTCCTCAATTTCTTTCAGAAGTGTTCTGTAGTTTTTAGGGTATATTTTGAGAACCATTTGAATGGTAAATGGTTCTCCAACCTTTTATTTTCAGGTTGTAGGTGTCCTTCTGTCTAAAATGAGTCTCTTGTAGACAGCAAATAGATGGGTCCTGTTTTTTTATCCAGTCTGAAACTCTGCGCCTTTTGATGGGGTCATTAAGCCCATTCACGTTCAGAGTTACTTGAACTTCTTCTTAAAGGGGAGTTTTAAGAGTCCCCCTTAAAATTTCTTGCAGAGCTGGTTTGGAGGTCACATATTCTTTCAGTTCCTGCCTGTCTTGGAAGCTCTTTATCTCTCCTTCCATTTTGAATGAGAGCCTTGCTGGATAAAGTATTCTTGGTTGCATGTTCTTCTCATTTAGGACCCTGAATATATCCTGCCAGCCCTTTCTGGCCTGCCACGTCTCTGTGGAGAGGTCTGCTGTTACCCTAATATTCCTCCCCATGAAAGTCAGGGACTTCTTGTCTCTTGCTGCTTTAAGGATCTTCTCTTTATCTTTGGAATTTGCAAGCTTCACTATTAGATGTCGAGGTGTTGAACGGTTTTTATTGATTTTAGGGGGGGATCTCTCTATTTCCTGGATCTGAATGCCTGTTTCCCTTCCCAGATTGGGAAAGTTTTCAGCTAGGATTTGTTCAAATACATATTCTGGCCCTCTGTCCCTTTCGGCGCCCTCGGGAACCCCAATTAAACGTAGGTTTTTCTTCCTCAGACTGTCATTTATTTGCCTTAATCTGTCTTCATGGTCCCTTAATTGTCTGTCTCTTTTTTCCTCAGTTTCCCTCTTTGCCATCAACTTGTCTTCTATGTCACTCACTCGTTCTTCCACCACGTTAACCCTCGTCATTAGGACTTCTAGTTTGGATTGCATCTCATTCAATTGATTTTTAATTTCTGCCTGATTGGATCTAAATTCTGCAGTCATGAAGTCTCGTGAGGCCTTAATGCTTTTTTCTAGAGCCACCAGTAGCTGTATAATGGTGCTTCTGAATTGGCTTTCTGACATTGAAGTGTAATCCAGATTTTGTAACTCTGTGGGAAAGAGGGCTGTTTCTGATTCTTTCTTTTGAAATGAGGTTTTCCTTCTAGTCATTTTGCTCAGTGCAGAGTGGCCAAAAACAAGTTGTATTGGAACACGGGGGAGTATCACTGGTCCCTCTAGCTGGTCTTCTGGGGGAGGGGCCTGCTGTGCTGATTTTCAGGTGTTAGCACTTGGGGGAGCTGCTCTGCCCCTGCCTGCTGCAGGGCTCAGCGGGGGTTGTTTACCCCGTGGGACCCAGGGAGGAACAGCAGCAGTTGCTATGGCAACTCTGGAAGCCTGGAGTCAGCCCCCGCAGGAACTACGGGGCTCGGGGCTCTCGGCTCTCCGTCCGCAGGGCCTGGAGGCTCCGGGGCGGGGCCGCTGATGTGCTCAGCTCGGGCAGGAGCGTCCTCGCTGTCCTGGGCCCCTCCGGCCTCTGCCTGTCCCAGGGGGAGGCCGGATCCTGGGCTGTGTCCCGGCGCCCTGTGCTCCGGGGCCTGCGCTGGTGGATTCGCGCTCCCGCCCCGCAGCTCCCTCCCTGGAGCCGCTCCCGAGCCCCTCCGAGCTGCTCCGGTCGGTCCCGCCGTGCGCAGCCCTTAGGGAGCTCGGAGCACTCCCCTGCGCTCGCAGGTGTCAGTGTCCCCGGGAGCCCAAGGGCATCCCCGCCCTCCTGGGTCCTGCTCCAACTCCCTGCGAGCCCCTTTCCGCCCGGGAAGGTTGGTGCAGCTCCTGCTTCTCCGGGACGGGGCTCTCCTGTCCTGGGGACACTCGCCCCGGCCTCAGCCCGGCTCCTCGCGGGGCCCCTCCCCCTCGGAGGCCTTTTGTTCCTTTATTTCTTTTTCCCCGTCTTCCTACCTTGATAGAAGCGCGAACTCTTCTCACTGTAGCATTCCAGCTGGTCTCTCTTTACATCTCAGGCTGAATTCGTAGATTTTCAGGATGGTTTGAAGGTTATCTAGGTAACTTGGTGGGGACAGGTGATTTGGGGACCCTGCTCTTCCGCCATCTTGCCCCTCCCTCCTGTGACCTTTTTTCGGTAAGTTCTTTTAGATTTTATCAGTTATGTCATTTACAAATATCTTCTTCCATTCCATAGGCTGCCTATTAGTTCTGTTGGTTATTTCCTTCACTATGCAGAAGCTTTTTATCTTGATGAAGACTCAATAGGTCAATTTCTGCTTTTGTTTTCCTTGCTTCAGGAGACATAAGCAAGTGAGAAGTTGCTATGGCCAAGGTCAAAGAAGTTTCTGCCTGTGTTCTCTAGGATTTTGATGGTTTCTATTCAATTAGGTTTTTAATTATTTTGAATATATTTTTGCATCTGGTGTAAGAAAGTGGTCCAGTTTCATTCTTTTGCATGTGGCTGTCCAGTTTTCCCAACACCATTTGTTAGACTTTTTTCCATAGGATATTCTTTCCTGCCTTGTTGAAGATTTGTTTACCATAGAGTTGTGGATCCATTTCTGGGTTTTCTGTTCTGTTCCATTGATCTATGTGTGTGTTTTTGTACCAGTACCAAACTGTCTTGATGACTACAGCTTTGTAATAGAGCTTAAAGCCTGGAATCATGATGCCTCCAGCTTTGCTTTTTCAGGATTGCTTTGGCTATTTGGAGTCTATGTGGTTCCATACAAATTTTAGGATTGTCTCTTCTAGTTTTGTGAAAAATGCTGGTGGTATTTTGATAGGGATTCCATTAAATGTGTAGATTGCTCTGGGTGGTATAGACATTTTAATAATGTTTGCTCTTCCAATCCATAAGCAGGGAATGTCTTTCCATTTCTTTCTGTCATCTTCAATTTTTTTTTTCACCAGTGTTTTATAGATTCCAGAGTATGGATTTTTACCCTTTTGGTTAGGTTCATTACTAGGTTTTTATATTTTTTGGTGCAATTATAAATGGGATTGATTCCTTGATTTCTTTTTCTACTGCTTCATTATTGGTCTATAGAAATGAAACAGATTTCTGTATATTGATTTTATATCCTGCATCTTAGCGGAATTAGTGTATTAGTTCTGGTAATTTTTTTGGTGGAGTTTTTCAGGTTTCCTATATAGAGTATAATGTCATTTGCAGATACTGAAATTTTGACTTCTTCCTTGCCAATGGATACATTTTATTTATTTTTTTGCTGATTGCTGAGGCTAAGACTTCCAGTACTATGTTAAATAGTAATGGTAAGAGCAGATGTCCCTATCTTGTTCCTGACTGTAGAGGAAAAAATCTGTTTTTTCATATTGAGGGTGATTTTAGCTGTGGGTCTTTTACATATGGTAAGGGAATGTTCAGAACTGACAATGGGCTCTTCTGGTTCTTGAATCAAAGGCATTAATAAAGCCACACCCTCAACTGGGGAAAAAGAGCCAGATCAGTACCCAGATGACCCTGGACAAAATATCTGCCTTCAGCTTTTTAAGATACAAAAAGTCTGTTTCCTTGAGGTCTAATCCTGATTTCTTATTTAATACCCTTTTTAATATAATATAAATATATATAAATAATAAATATATACATAATATAAGCAATATAAACATTTAATACCATGTTTAATGGTTTGTTTCTCTTTTGACCTTTTAATACCTTAGACTAATTTTTAATTAGAAAGACTAATTTTTAAACTTGTTAAAAATATTAATGTGATAAACATCTAAATTTAGATAGAATAAAAATAGTATAATGAACTCCATGTATCTATGACACAGCTTCAACAATTATTTAATGGATTGTTTTTATACTCAGTTTGAACCAAGGACTGTGGCCGATATTCTCCCATATATCTATTGAAAAATCTCATATGTATTTATTTGTATATAGCTATTGAAATGGTTGTTCTGGGATAAGACCCCAGCCCATCTAGCTCCAGAACCCATGCATTTAAATATGACAAAATTGTATGTACATATATATGCTAAAGTAATTCAGTTATTTTTTCCCTGAATGCTGGTATAAGAGGACATTTTTAGTTCTTTTATGTAACTTTCAAATTTTCCACATTAGGGTATGTTCCTTATATAATCATAAAACTACATGATATTAAAAATTGAAGTAAAGCCTCATTGTGCCATAGACATAACCCTTTCAACTCTTACATTTTGTCTTTTTGAAAAAGTGATCTGAGGCATTAGTACTGTGGTACATATTATTATTATTATTTTAAATACTAGACACATTTTTATTTAAGCTTTAGCAATAAAGACAACAATTTCCAGCTCTTTAAAAAAATTCCAGCTATTTTTGAAAAGTCTGCCTGTTGATGTAGGTTCGAGAAAGGATTCAATCAATAGACTAAATGTACAAACGAACAATGGCCAGACCATATGTGAAAATAAAACTGACTCACAGCCTGCAGCAATCAGCCCAGGAAGCCAGCCCTGCTATGAATCAGACTTCTAGGAAGTCAGACTACTATCTCTAGTAGCAGTATAGGAAAACAAACAGTAATTCTGTACCAATCAGTCCCAAATGGCACTATGGTACATATTAACCAAAAGCCCAATTATTTGGAAATGGTACTTGTAGTCTATTGATATAAAGATAACTCTATTTTGCAACTGAAAGGAGTAATGGGAACACCCCTGAGCCTTTTCCTTTAGAACCTAAAATGTACAGTTATTTCCACGTTGAGCCTAGTGAGGAGCCTTGTGACCCATTTGTGATATTGCTTCCTTTCTTATCCAGCCTAAACCTTGTTGTATGTTCCTCTTGCTATTATCCTCATCTAATTCTAGACACATCTTGTCACTAAACCTGCCCAGAAAACCCCTCATTCTTTGATCAATCTAACCACACTTTCTATGCTCCAACTGAACTCTTAGTGGAAATCATACCTTTGTTAGGACCAGTGCCACAACCAGTGCATGGTCTAAAGCCTAATCTGGGGTCTTCAGAGCTGCTAGGAAGACTTATTATGTATACCTATTCAGCTTTATCTCCCATCAGTTTTCCATGGTAGCTATTCTAAATATTCACTACTCATCTCAAGCAATATTTCCCCATTCAAGAAGATTCTCTCACCTTTTACTTCACTGTTAGACTTGACTTTCCAGCTTTATCCTGGTGTGTGTGTGTGTGTGTGTGTGTGCGCGCGCGCACGCATGCAAGCATGCACACTTTTCTCTCTCCCTCCCTTCCCAAACTCATCTAATTCTTAGTGTTTTGTTCAAAATCAATAATTCCACTGGATTCTGTGTTTAGGAATTTCATGTCCTTCATTATCCTCATAGGCAGATAAAATAATATAAGACAGTAAGAAGGACTCTTTCCCTCATTTTAACCAAGGAGAAAGATTAATATAGATATAAATGGGTCAAAGGTTTGGTAGAAAGAAGTTGAGAGAGCTTTCATCTAACTTCTGTTTTTTAATATGTTAACTTTTGTTCCATTGTCTGTCCTTTTATTCCCCATTGAATCCTTCGGGAAACTCTGCCCTGAATCAACTTAACTGTCTATTGCCTCCATTCTTTTTTTTATTTTTTATTTTTTTAATAAATTAATTTTTATTGGTGTTCAATTTACCAACATACAGAATAACACCCAGTGCTCATCCCGTCAAGTGTCCCCCTCAGTGCCAGTCACCCATTCACCCCCACCCCCCACCCTCCTCCCCCTCCACCACCCCTAGTTCGTTTCCCAGAGTTAGGAGGGTATTATATTGCCTCCATTCTTATACCTGAGCACAGTTGGAAAAAAAATTACACCGCTGTGTAGATTGGTATCACTTATAAATTCATGACCTCTTACCTCATTTGAACACTCAATGTTACCTACATATTCTGTGTTCACTCATGACCTCTTTCCCTCAAGCTCCAAATTGGCTATTTCAAACTTCCTTTTCAACTACCTCCCTGCTCACTCAACAGATGACACTATCTGCTACTTCACATGGAAAACAGAAGTCAAATGAAAGATCCCTCAAGCAAAAAGGAGACAATTATTAACTCTAAGGAAACTATAAAGTTGTACAAGAAAGGAGATTAAATTATAATATTTAAGTTTGGAAGTAAATATTCCTAATATTGTAAATTTGGAAGTAAATATTTAGTTTGGAAGTAAATATTCCTAATATTGTAAAACTGTGGTATAGCTTATATTTGAAAAATTGAGAGAAGGTAACTAGTCATTATCTTCCATATTAGGAACTCAATAAATAATAGTTTATAATATTGGCTAACTAAGAAGTAAAACTATGACATATTATTTGTAAACATGGAGATGAATAGGGGCACCTGGGTGGGTCAGTCGGTTAGGCATCCAACTTTTGATTTTGGCTCAGGTCTTGATCTCAGGGTCATAAGTTAGAGCCCTGCGTGGGACTCCAAGCTCAGTAAGGAGTCTGCTTGAGATTTTTCTCCCTCAGCCCTGCCCCCCCATTCTCTCTCTCCCTCTCCCTCTTTCTCTCTCTCTTTCTGTCTCTCTCCAAAAAAAAAAAAGATGAATAGGTAAATCTTTAAAAAAATACACAGGCTAAATAACAAGAAACAGCTTAAAAAGTTCAAAGTTGTCTTTAAGAAGGACTCGGGAGGAGGGAGCAGAGGACTGCTGTTTTATGTTAATAAGTCTTTTAGTATTAGGGACAGCCCCAGTGGCTCAGCTGTTTAGCACAGCCTTTAGCCCAGGGCCTGATCCTGGAGACCCAGGATCAAGTCCCATGTCAGGCTCCCTGCATGGAGCCTGCTTCTCTCTCTGCCTGTGTGTGTGTGTGTGTGTGTGTGTGTGTGCACGTGCCTCATGAATAAATAAATAAAATCTTTAAAAAATAAGTCTTTCAATATTATGTAACTATTACTTTGAAAAAATAATTTTCAAAAAGTTACAGTGAACTCTTTTGCATGGCATTTTGGAGGCAGAAGGCTGGCTGCTTTAGGGTGAAGATAAACATCTCTTTCCCAGCTACTGGCTGCCAGAAACTCATTGAAGTGGACAATGAGTACAAACTTCATACCTTTTATGAGAAATGTAGAAGCACAGAAGTTTCTGATGATGCTCTGGGTGAAGAATGGAAGGGTTACATGGTCTGAATCAGTGTTGGCAACAACAAATAAGGCTTCCTTATGAAATAGGGTGTCTTGTTCCATGGCTGTATCCACCTGCTGCTGAGTAAGGGGCATTCCTGTTATAGACCAAGGAGGACTGGAGAAAGAAAGCAAAAATCTGTTCAAGGTTGCATTGTGGGTGCCAATCTCAGCGTTCTCAACTTGGTCATTGTAAAAAAAAAGGGGGCCAAAGATTATTCCTGAACTCATGCTGCTGTGCCTCATTGCCTAGGCCTAAAAGACCTAGCAGAATCCACAAACTGTTTCAGTCTCTCTAAAAATGATGTCCTTCAATATTTGTGAGAAGGCCCCTAAACAAAGAAGGTAAGAAACCTAGAATTGAAGCACCCAAGGTTCTGCATCTTGTTATTCCACATGTCCTCCAACACAAACGTCAGTGCATTGCTCTGAAGAAACAGCATACTAAGAAAAATAATGATGAAGCTGCAGAATATACTGAACTTTGGGCTAAGAGAATAAAGAAGAAAGAAAAATGCCAGGACCAGATTGCCAAGAGATGGAGGATGTCCTCTCTGAGAGCCTCTCCCTCTAAGTCCAAGTCCAGTAAAAAAATGAGATTTTTTCTAAGATTAACCAATACATAATATCAGATATCAGAAAAAAACGGTTAGGATACAGAGAAGTGAGGAGGGTATGATTCATTGTAATGGGTTTGCAGTGAGTCTATCAACTTTCACTTAGAAAAATTTCCACTACCTTTTAGTTATGGCTGAATCTCACCTACTTTATGATTTTCCTCTGATAGAAAACTTGGCAGAAACTGTTTTCTAAAAAGAACTGGCTCCTTTAAATAGATCACAGTGGGTGTACGGAGCGGTTTCAGAACCTTGGATAGGAAATGTCACTACACAGCTTCTTTGGCCACCAAAAGCCCATGGATGGAGACAGTTTTCCAGTTAGGCTGTTTTTCAACATTTGGGTCAGGAACCACAGAGACTTTCCTCTGGGGTCTGGTATTCTCTTCCCAGGCCTTATATTTGTTACTTTATACTTTTAGCAAATACTGCCAAAATAGGAGACCCTTTTGTTATCTGGTTCACACAGGACCAAACTAAAAAAAAAAAAAAGATAGCTATTGAGCATTTAAGATGTGTCAGACACTGACACTTATAGAGGAAGTCTGTGAGAGAAGTGTATATTCACAGGGAAAATATAGGAATTTAATAAAGGAGGTACCCAAGGCAATGAAAAGTACTATATTGGTATTCATAACCTCAGCTCCCTGTGACTCTCTCTCTCCCATACTCTGTGACCTTGAGCATGTCACTTCCCCTAAATTTCCTCTTCTATACAATGAAAGGATTGGACTAAATAATTCTCAAACTTTAGGATGCATTGAAATTACCTGGGGTGCTTGTTACAAAGGCAGCTTCTTGTGGCCTCACCCCCAAAAGTTATTGAATTAACTGGAAGTTAGGTGGGTGGGGGGAGCAGAAATAGATTTTTTAATAAGCTCTTTTGGTGGGAACCACTGTTGAATTAATGAATCCTGGGCTCCATGCTATTTTCCAGCTCTAACATTTTATGACCTAGTATCCAGGTGGCACTGATAAGGATGTGATTGAAAGGGGAAGCAAAGGTTGAAGGAAAGATTTCAATAATTCATTAATTCACTGAATCAGGAAATATTTAAGTGCCTCTTACATACCTATTGAATAGGTATTCATGCGTATGAATAGCTTACGTACCAAGCTATTATCTGTTTTTTTCTGTATATGTTTTATTAATTTTTGGTGACTTGGGAAGGAATTGGGAAATAAAGAATGACATCTTTTAATGTCTGGACCAGTGCTTAGTGATGTACACATGTAGAAACTAATGTAAGAGGTGATAAGATTATTCGCAATAGCTACAAAGTGAAAATGACCCAAATGTCTATCAGCTGATAAATGGATAAACAAATTGTAGTGTATACCTATAGTGGAATATTATTCATCAATAAAAAGGAATGCAATACTGATACTTGCTACAAAATGGATGAGATTTGAAAACATTATGCTAAGTGAAGGAAATCAGATACAGAATGCCATGTATTATATAATTCCGTTTATATGAAGTGCTTAGAATAGGAGAATCAAAAGAGATAGTAATATTAGTGGTTGTCTAGGACTGGGCTTGGGGCATGGAGCTGGGTCAATGGGGAGTAACTTTTAAATAGGTATAAGGATTCTTTTTAGAGTGATATAGAAGTCTCTATTTTAGACTGTTTCAACTCTCAAGATAATGGCATCTCTTTTTCATTTTTGTGTTCCCAGCAATTAGTCAGTGTGTGGCCCCTGTTGAGATATTACTGGATGTTTATATAATAAAAGAATGTCTTCTGCAGTGTTTCTCTTGAGCACTTAGAGAGGCCCTAGCTAGTTTCCTTTGTGTAAATAGGATCCTGGGCCTGCCTTTGGACCCCAGTGTTCCTAAAGTAAATATGCAGATTCAGCTCCTTGCTATATACACACGAGGCATGCAGCACATGAATTTTCAAATACCTAAATATTAATCTCATGCCAAAACCTATTAACTAATAGCTGGTCTATAAACCATGTGAAAAGATTAGAAGCGTATATGAAAGTGTCCTCCCCATCACAAACCATTGCAGAATATAGATTGAAATTTAATTTTTCTCAGTTTCAACTCTCCTATCATTTTTATTAGTCTTCACAGTAAAAGCTATTCAGGGGGCCCACACAGCAGTGAAAAGATTGGCTTAGCCATTTATGTGCGCAGCATTTCTAAATGGCTTAGAACCTTCTTAATAAAGATCATAATTTGAACTTTTTGCTCTTTTTACTTCTGAAAATTAGAACAAAGTAAAATCATATGTCTTGGGACTAATCAGAAATCGAAGCCCGGAAACCCATTTGCTTGGTTTTGGAGAGCATGTACATGTTGTTGGTTATATTTGGAGATGCATAATTGAAATACTTTTACATTTGTACAGCACTTTTTAAACTTTTATAGCCCTTATATATCAAATATGTCATTTGAGCCTCAGAACAGCCCTCCTAAGATAAACCAGAGCATGGTACTAAAATCATAGGGCTCAAAGGCATCTATAAGCAAGTAGCTTAACTACCCAGCCCCCTTGACAGGTGCCAAAACTGAAATGCAGAGGTCACTGGTTGGCTCAAGGTGGTACTGCAAGTTTTCCTACATGAGGCATTCACTTTATAAATGCCTAATGACACTTAGAGGTAGAAAATGTCATTGAAACCACTGTAGTGCTGGTCAAGGTTGGCAGGAAGGATTAGAACCTGGAAGAAAAAAAAAAGAACCTGGAAGTACCTGCCTTGTGGTCCTAAGCACAGACTTCTCTCTCTCTTGGTACCCTTTATATACATCAATTTGACTTTTTCCTATCATTGAATTTACTATAATCCTCTAAATATATATACCTCCTGCAGCCTCCAAAGCAGTTAAACTCTTGTCAGTGGACATAAAATTTCTTGGTCTGGCAATCTTACTTTTATGTCGCCTTCAGTATTTCAGGTTGCCTGAGGTGCCATATTGATTAAGCTACATTCTGGAGAACTAAATATATGTAGAATATTATATGGCTCCCCTACTGAACACAAAACTTTAAATTAATGGGTCTCTCTTGTTGACATTGTAAAGTATGCAGATCTGAAATACAACTGTAATATTCCTTGCAGGACCATGTATTTACTTGTAATGTCTATAAAATGAATGGCTGTTCAAATGTAGAAGCTATGACAAAACACGGATGTTTATATAGGAGGTGACACAATGGAATAAGGATTACAGTGAGGACATGTAAAGTGAGAGGCCAAAAAGGGCTGGGAGAAGAAAATAATAAAATAGACCAGTGGCAGGGCAACTTTCCACTATGGAGGTCACAGCAAAATTCAATCAGCACATCAATCCTGAATATGGTTAGAGGTGATCATGTTTTGCTTTGTTTTTATATTTGTGTTTTGTGCCTTTCTTTGTTATCAGGTATAACTGAAATTGTGTCAGAAGAGTAGAGCCAAGTAGTTTGGGAGATTAATTAGAAATGCTGCACATCACAAGGCATTTGTAAATGAGGGAGGTAGAGGGAGATCTGATACAAATGGTGCTGAAAGTAGCACAGAACAAACCCTAGTTTAAGAAAAGTGGCTCAAGTAGGTTTTGGTGCACATATATTTTCCCTCTTGCTCTTTTGGCTCCTCCAAATCTCCCCAATAGATTTTTCTGCCTTTAAAATACACCTCTTGCCCCCACCCCACCCTAATTTTCAGCAAACAAGTTTATCAGGTCAGTATTTTGAAAGATATTGCTTAAATTAGTCTAAATTTCCAATGTATCCAGCTCCTCCCAGTTCTTAAATTATTACTATTAAATTAAACTGCTTATTGGCACTGCAAAATTTCATCTCCTGCAGTAGCCAGCTGCCAGGTCACAAAAAAAAAAAAAAACTTATCTGAACACCCTGTGAATTTTCTTTGGGCAGTAAAGTCAAGCATCTTGTTATCATGTAAGCATTAATTTTTAATGCTTTAATTTGACCCAAAGCATTTTGTTGTCTATGATGGGCTTCCCACTTATTTTGCTTTGGAAAAATCTGGAGTCTAAGTCTAAGCATTTTTCCCTTAATTCTAAAAGCAGTTTTCTGTTTTTTTCTCTTAAGTAGGACTGAGGACATTTGACTAAGAACCTTGTGCACCTCTTCTTTTTTTAGTTGCTGTTCTCTTCACTCATGATTTAATCCGTCTTAGGTTGTTGAAAAACAGCTCCCCAATTCTGAACACAGTGAAGGGAAGGGTAGCATCCTTTCAGGCTCTGTAAGCCTTGCTATGTGAGAGGATCAGAACATTCTAAAACTGTGATGTCCTTCCCAGAGGACCTAGGTAGCACAGTTAGTTAAGCATCTGACTTTTGGTTTCAGCTCAGGTCCTGATCCCAGGGTTGTGAGATGGAACCCTGCCTTGGGCTCCACAGTAAACTCAGAGTTTGCTTAGATTCTCTCTCCCTCTCCTCCCCCTACTTCTCTAAAAAATAAATAAATCTTTTAAAAATACAATAAGATGTGGTGTCCCTGAAAGAATTTGAAATCAATCTCTAGGGCAGCAGTACTCTATTATAGAAATTACTCTATTACACTGCAGGATCATCACTTACTAGCTCTGTGATTCTGGGCAAGTCACTTAACTTCTGTGTGCCTGCCTCAGTTACTGTCTATGCACACTGAGAAATCTTCTATTATGACCACCACAGATGCTCAGGCCTATCCCCAGAAGAGATTTTTAACTCAGTAGGCCTGATGCTGTGGCACAGGCACGTGGATTTTAACGAAGGTTTTTGGGGGGATTCTGATAACCACCTATTAAGAACTACTGCCGTAGGCAGTGATTCTCAAACTTTAATGTAATTAGAATCACCTGGGAGAAGGAAACTTATTATAAAGTGAACCTCTAGAAATTGTGCTACTACTCTATATCTACATATATCTGGTGGGAGGGCCCAGGAATGTGCATTTTAACTAGAACTCTAGGTGATTTGAATGCAGGCGGCTGCAAGAGCACCTTTGGGAAACACTGCTATAGAGGAATCACACTAGCACCCTATTATGGACTGAATGTTTGTATCTCTTTCCCATCCAATTCGTATGTTGAAACCCTAACCCCCAGTGTGATGTTAATTAGAAGTGGGCCTTTGGGAGGTAATTGGGTTTAGATGATTTCTAATGGTAGTGATGGGGGCACCATGATGGGATTAGTGCCCTTATGAGAAGAGGTAGAGAGACAAAAGCTCTAGTGAGTACACACATGCTCTCTCTCTTTCGTTCTCTTCATCATGTGAGGACACAGGGAGAAGGCCACTATCCATAAGCCAAGAAGAGGATACTCACCAGATGCCTAATCTGCTGGCACCTTGACCTGGGATTTATCAGCCTCCAGTACTTTCATAACTAAATTACTGTTGTTTAAACCACCTGGTCTATGGTAGTGTTTAGTAGTATCCTGGAGCCAAATAAGACACATACCCCTTCTTCACTGCATTTGTCTATAGCAATAATCTTTTAAGACTGCCAAGGTACTATTTTTAAAAATATTTTATTTATTTTATTAGGGAGAGAGAGAGAAGGAGGAGGGGCAGAGGGATAGGGAGAGAATTTTATGCAGACTCCCCGCTGAGCATGGAGCCCAACACTGGATCCTCAATCCAGGACCCTGAGATCATGACCTAAGCTGAAACCAAGAGTCGATTAACTGACTAAGCCATCTAGCCACACCACACAGGTAATGCTGCTGAATTACTTCCAGTGGGACAAAAAGCACAAGCTATAAAGTATTTTTTAGTCAGAGGAATTAGCACAGAAATGCATCCTCTAACCAATGGCATGTAATTGTAAGCTGGCTGCTGGGGATATAGTCTGTAGCCATAGAATGAAAAAAGCCAATTAACCATGTGGGAAGAGAACATCTGACAATAGAAATTATACCTTTAACCCTTGGTTCATTAGCATTGTGCCCTAATCAATTGAGATTACCAGCCAAATAACCATGAGAAAACTAGGAAAAAAGAAGCAGGATTATTTAGAGTTTATACTAGCCATACATTATGTGACTGGTGCTTAATGAGCCTGGTGAATTTTTTTGTGATAAAATGTTTTATTTGATTCTTTTGAAATACATTTCTATTCTATCATACCTGAAAAGAGAAAAATGAGGGCTGTGAGGAATTTTGAATCCTCACTTGTCCTCTGCCCATGCCGCACAACACCTGGCTCTCCACTCATTGTACAAATGGAACTTTCCATTCGTAGTGATTTCTAGGTCTCTATAGCACTTTGAAAACACACTAACTGAAAAATTCTACATGGTTTAATACCCCCCCTCACCGCACACACACATACCCAACTTAGGCTTCTTGTCTTCTCCACTTTTTGTGCACTGTTTCTTTGTGGGTCAGTGGTACCCCTGAACTTTCTGACAAATGTGTAAAAGGCAGCAGTTTGTGGAGTTGTTTATCCTCCACTTATAAATTCTTCTGGTTTAGGCCATATCCAGGATCAGCCTTTGAGTTAGTGCTAGGAATTGAAAATAAAGGAAAAGCATTCTTGAAAGTCCATCTTTTGAAAATGCAGCAGAAATCTTCAGTCTTACCCTTATTTCTGGAACCTAGAAACCTAAATTATCTTAGATCCTCATAAATTTTATTCACTCTCAGGGTTTTATTTTTTTATTTTTTTTTGTTTATTTATTTATGATAGTCACAGAGAGAGAGAGAGAGAGAGAGAGAGAGAGAGAGAGAGAGAGAGAGGCAGAGACACAGGCAGAGGGAGAAGCAGGCTCCATGCACCGGGAGCCTGATGTGGGATTCAATCCCGGGTCTCCAGGATCGCGCCCTGGGCCAAAGGCAGGCGCCAAACCGCTGCGCCACCCAGGGATCCCCACTCTCAGGGTTTTCAAATGTTGCAGGGAGATTTGTTTGGAGGTTTAACGAATTAACCATTGCTTCTAAAATGTGATTTTTTTGGAATGGTATACTAAGCAAAGTTCAGTGAATTAAATTAATGATAGCTTCATGAAGACAAAGAAGTTAATTTATTTCTCCAGGTCTCTGTATTTCTTAAGTCCTTGGAGTCTTGGGTTCCAAATATTCTTTACTTGTAGCTTTCAGAGAGCAGTGAAATGTGCTCTCTCCATGCCTGTATGTTTGCTTTAGGGCATCCATATTTCTTGAGCCATGCATTCAATTTGAGTCTTAAGAGGGGAAAAAAAGACTATTTCTAAGACATGACTTCTACAAACAGAGATTAAAAGGTGTGTAACTTTTTCCCATTTATGTGAAATATAGCTGTTCATAGTCTGCGTTTTGGAGGTATTAAGAAAACACTCCAATGTTAGTTTTATATTTTTGTGCCATATGGACATAACCTCTCTTCTTAATACCATGTGATTTTTTTTAATGTTTCAGATTTTTATTTAAATTCTATTTAGTTTAGTTAACATATAATGTAATATCAGTTTCAGGAATAGAATTTAATGATTCGTTACTTACATATAACACCCTCATCATAGTTAGTGCCCTCCTTAATACTCATCACCCATCTAGCCCATCACCCACCCACTTCCCTCCATCAACTCTCAGTTTGTTTTCTATAGGGAAGTCTCTCTTATAGTTTGCTTCACTCTCTTTTTTTCTTTCCCCTGTTTACCTGTTTTGTTTCTTAAATTCCCCCATACTAATGAAATCATATGGTATTTGTCTTTCTCTGACTTAGTTCACTTAGCATAATACACTCTAGCTCCATCCACATCATCGCATATGGCAAGATCTCATTCTTTTTGGTGGCTGAGTAATATTTCTCTGTGTGTGTGTTGTGTGTGCGTATGTGTGTATACACATATATACCACTATTTCTTTATTTGTTCATCAGTCAATGGACATTTGGGCTCTTTTCATTATTTGGCTATTGTTAATAATGCTGCTATAAGCATCAGGGTGCATGTGCCCCTTTGAATCAATATTTTTTATACTTTGGGTAAATATCTAGTAGTGCAATTTCTGGATCATAGGGTAATTCTATTTTCACCATTCTGAGGAACCTTCAAACTGTTTTCCAGAGTGGCTGTACCAGTTTGCGTTCCCACCAACAGTGTAAGAGGGTTCTCCTTTCTCTGCATCCTCACCAACATCTGTTATTTACCGTGTTGTTAATTAGCTACTCTAACAGGTGTGAGGGGATATATCATTGTAGTTTTGATTTGTAATACCCTGATGATGAGTGATGTTGAGCATTTTTCATGTATTTGTTTGCCATGTATATGTCTTGTTTGGTTTTATAAAATATTTTCTGCTTTGTGACATGGAGGGTTTCTTTTGGTAATTAGTAGTAAATAATGTTTGTTGTATAAAAACTGAAAGAGGGCTAGTATCTTTAGTAAAGGCAAACCATTCAAAAAAAAACTTGATACACTTTGTGTTGTGAAAGTGAATAATAAGACCTCCTTTGTGTTGTGAAAGTGAACCACTTGTTTGTCTTAATAAGACCTCCTTAAGCTAACTAATCTGACCAGTTATCAGATTCAGCCTTTATTCCTAGAATGAAATAAAGATTTACTGAAATTTTAACAAGTTCACTAACATTAATAAAAACAGGAGGCTTTATTTCAAAACAAATTGTTAGCATCAACAATAGAAAAATAGGTAAATTCTAATTCATATACCAGTTACCCTTTTTACCATCCATATTAGCCTGAGTTGGGTCTTTATATCCTTGACATACTTATCAGACTAGTTTTGCATATTTTACCACAAGGCTTTTGATAGTACTTATTTGAAAATCACCACTTGAATTAATGAACCTATTATTCTTATCAAGATGGGACATTCTCAAAAATATGATGGGTGCTCTAAATCATATTCCCTCTTCCTCCATCTAAAAAGAATTAAACCTTGTATGGCAGTGATCAGGAAAAGGACACAAGTACATGAGCTTATTGTGTGTTTTTTTTAATATAATGCATATCAGGAGAGATGAGCTATGATCTGAATCTTAACATGACCAAGGGTATCAAAACAGTACTAGGTTCTATGTCAGGAGACTTGAGTTCCAGGCTAGCCTCTGCCGCTGTGTGATCTCACATAGATGCTTTTTGGCCTCAGTTTTCTGACTTGTTTTCAAAGAGATAGATTGGTATAAATGACTACTCAGTTCTCTCACAGTTAAAAGCTCTTAATTCTGTGCTTTAGATTCTATCTGTGAGATGATTTTGTTCCCTCAATTTGTTCATGCCCCTTTCTTGCATCCCATTGAGTGTCCTTAACATAAAAGGTGATGGAACACATTGACCTCTGTTCTAGAAAATAGTCCCAGATGAGGAAAATTTCCATAACACCAGTGATTTCTAGGAATATAGGACTCTTCTGCATCCTGTTACCAGGAAGGACATACATAAGAGGAAAACAGGTATATCTGCAGACTACTGGACAAATGTCTGAAATTATTCTGACCTACCTAGAAAGCATCTTATCTTTTTTTCCTCTTTGCTCTGAGTTGAGACAGTCTGGTTGATCTGCTTCCATTCCTTTGACTTTACAGTTATTTTAGAAAACAAATAGTATTGGTATTAAGCTAGCACTAAATAGTATAGAAGGAGAGGCTTAAACATCTGTATCTTCCCACACATCTCAACCCCTGTCACCAACAAAAGCTATAGAAACACAAAAGGAACAACCATTACAGTGAATCTCTGTGCTCCCACAGCATGCATAAAGAATACACCATAGCCTATCAGATTATTTCCATATTTTTCCTGGCTGTAAGTCACAAGTAACTTTGATACAAATAATACTTGTGAATAAGCTGTATAAAATACTCACCAAGCTACACTGAAACTGTCCATGAAAGTGACAACTTGCTGTCACGAATGATGAAATATCCCTTGCATAAAAGACAATTGTGTTGATTGTAGAAAATGAAATGAGCTTTCTTAGGTTTCTTCCCTGTGTGATGGTGGTTTTTTAGACAGGAAAGCTCCTATACAGTGATGTTAGGCCATATATTTCATCTCAACTTTCATTTACAGTTGTCATTGTTGTGGGGAAAAACATTTTAATCAGTTTATGCATGAAGGTCAGATAAAACTGTGAACAAAATAATTCCTTTATGATAATATCAAAACAGAAGCATTGCTACACTTAAATTATGAAGCATGTTTCTCTTATCTGCAATACAATTGTGTGTATAACTTAATTGAATCGGAGAGTATATCTTATTTATGCTTCTGGTAAGCTCAAGAAATTATCTTCCCTTAGAGGCTTGAAGTTCTGATATTGGCTAAGAAAGACCAGATGATATTATGTTATAGGTATAAACTAAGTTATTTTTAAAAGAGATATGGGAATTATTTCAGGTCTTTGGAGTTTTGTTTAATAAACTGAAGTCATATTGACATTTTGTTGTGCCTTAGAAGACATATGATTTTTTAAAGTGCCTGAATATGTGTGAGTGGGGTGTGTGTGTGTGTGTGTGTGTGTGTGAGAGAGAGAGAGAGAGAGAGAGAGAGAGAGAGAGAGAGAGAATTGTTAGAGGTAACACAGTGGAGCAGATGTATTCATAATAAAAAAGATATTTTATCTGGTTTTTGAGTGTAAAAAGACACCCATTTAGTAGATAAACACATACATATGCACCCTGATGCCTGAACACATCTTCCTATTCCCAACCTCCACCACACGGGTCTTATCTGTTGCCTGCAAATGGAAATTTGAGACTATGCACTCCCAGAGGATGGAAAATTGATTATAGTTGCAAATGCCGATTACCAATTAAAAACCTTTAGGAACACAGTGTAGGGCTAGGTGATGTACATTAATAATTTAATACATACACATACCCTTTCGCATTCCCCAATACGCTTTCTAACATTTTAAGAAGTTCCACTAATTATGCTGCACACTAAAGTACAAAAAGAGGTAAAAGTTGCCCAGGAAATCACAAAAATTGTGTTACTTTCAAGAATTTAACCTATCAGACTTTTATTCCACTTTATTCTTAACAGTAACCACAAGGCATTTGCCCAGACCCTCAAATTCTTTTCCATATCTTTATGAAGTTATATATACTTTAGAGGTAAGAAACATTGCCAATTCCATTTTGGGAGTCTCCTTTTGAAGCACTGCAACTACTTATTTCACTAGTGGGAATGCTGGGGAAAAATAACATTTAATCTTTCATAATTTCTAGGATTATGTAGAGAGAAAAGAATATTTTTAATGTTTTCTAGCCACTGAAACATAATGCGGCAATTAAGCAACGCCTGTCTCCCTATTATACCTAAAAGTGATTCAGAAACTTATTTCAGTAATTTCAGATGGGTACTGTGAATTACATTGGTCAAAAGAAAAGATTATTTAGCAATGTGGGCAAAACATTAGCTGCCCTTAATATCTAGTTGAAATCCCTAAAAAGCAGAATTACTGTCTTTCAACATCTGTAGCACTATTGACATTAAAAAATCATAATGGTGACTATATATATCTTTATAACATTATATTATCAGGCCTCTGGGCCACTCTACTTTAAAGCTTCTTAATCTCCTTTGACCAAACAATTTAAAAAGGAATTGATAGCATTCTGACATCTGGTGGCTTGTAGAAAAATTTTAAAGCATTTTCAACTTGACTGATTTATTTGATCAAATAAAATAATTTGATTTATTTGATCAAATAAAATAAAATAAATAAAATAATTTTTAAAAATATGTGGGGATGCTTCTATGTCTTGGCTATTAAAAATAAAGCTTCAGGGAATATAGGGTTGCACATATATTTTCAAATTAATGTTTTATTAAATTAGTGGAATTACTGGGTCATTTGATAATTCAAATTTTTAATTCATTTTTTGAATTTTTTAATTTTTTGAGGAGTGTCCATACAGTTTTCTACAGGGGGTGCACCAGTTTTCATTCCTACCAACAGTGAATGAGGGTTCCTTTCTCTCCACATCCTTGCCAACATTTATTTCTTGTCTTTTTTTATTTTAGCCATTCTGACAGGTGTAAAGTAATATCTCATGTGGTTTTGATTTGAATTTCACTGATGATGAGTTATTTTGGTTATCTTTTCATGTGTCTTTTGGCCAACTCTATGTCATCTTTGGAAAAATGTCTATTTGGGTCCTCTATCCATTTTTTAATGTTGAAAGTTTTTATTTAAATTATAGTTGGTTACCATATAGTGTAATATTAGTTTCAGAGGTAGAATTTGGTTATTCATGACAATAAGTGCCTTCCTTAGTACCCATCACCCATTTAGCCCGTATCCTACTCACCTCCTCTCCAACAACCCTCAGCTTCTTCTCTGTTCTCAGCAGTCTTTTTTATGGTTTGCCTCCTTCTTTTTTTTTCTTTTCCTTGTGTTCATCTGTTTTGTTTCTTAAATTCTTCATATGAGTGAAATCATATGGTATTGGTCTTTCTCTGACTGACTTATTTCACTTAGCATACTCTAGCTTAATCCATGTCAATGCAAATGGCAAGATTTCATTCTTTTTAATGGCTGAGTAATATTCCTTTATATATATATGTATATTATTATATATGTATATCTACACACACACATACACACACACTGCTTCTTTATCCATTTATTAGCCAACAGACATTTGGGCTCTTCCCATAATCTGGCTATTGTTGATAATGCTGCTATAAGCATCAGGGTGCATGTGCATCTTTGAATCAGTATTTTTCTATCCTTTGGGTAAGTATCTAGTACTGCAATTTCTAGATCATAGTGTAGTTCTATTTTTACCATTCTGAGGAACCTCCAAACTGTTTTCCAGAGTGACTGTACCAGTTTGCATTCCTACCAACAGTGTAAGAGGGTTCCCCTTTAGCTGAATCCTCACCAATATCTGCTGTTTCCTGTGTTGTTAATTTTAGCCATTCTGACAGGTGTGAAGTGGTATCTCATTGTAGTTTTGATTTGTAATTCCCTGATGATGAGTGATATTGAGCATCTTTTCATGTGTCTATTAACTATCGCTATGTCTTTGGAAAAATGTCTATGTCTTCTGCCCATTTCTTGACTGGATTTTTTTTTTATTTGGGGGATATTGAGTTTGGTTAAGTTTTTATAGATTTTGGATACTAACCCTTTATTATATATGTCATTTGCAAATATCTTCTCCCATTCTGAAGGTTGCCTTTTAATTTTGTTGTTTCCTTTGCTGTGCAGAAACTTTTATTTATCTTGATGATGTCCCAATAATTCATTTTGCTTTTGTTTCCCTTGCCTCTGGTGATGTGTCTAGAAAGTTCCTATGGCAGATGTCAAAGAGGTTACTACCTGTGTTCTTCTTTAGGATTTTGTTGTTTGTTTTTTTTTTATCTCATACGTGCCCATTTTTTAAATTAGATTATTTGTTTTTCTTTGGTGTTGAGTTGTGTAAGTTCTTTATATATTTTGAATATTAAACCCTTTATTAGATATATCATTGGAAGATATCTTCTCCTATTCAGTAGATTGTATTTTTGTTTGGTTGATGGTTCCTTTTTCTGTGGAAATGTTTTATTTTGGTATAGTCCCAATAGCTGAATTTTGCTTTTATTTCCTTTGCCCGAGGAGACCTATCTAGAAAAAAGTTTCTATAACTGATGTCAAAGAAATTACTGCCTATGCTTTCTGGTGTATGGTATAAGAAATTGGTCTAGTTTCATTCTTTTGCATGTAGCTGCCCAGTTTTCCTAGCCCCATTTGTTGAAGAGACTATCTTTTCCCCCATTGTTTATTCTTGAATTCTTTGTTGTTTGCCAATTAATGACCGTAAAATCATGGGACCATAAATTCTGGGTTTTCTGTTCTGTACCATTGTTCTGTGTCTATACCATTTTGACTGCTACAGCTTTGTAGTGTATTTTGAAATCTGTGATTGTCATATCTCGGGCTTTGTTCTTCTTTTTCAAGATTGCTCTGACTATTCGGGGTCTTCTGTGCTTCCCTGTAAATTTTAGGATTATTTGCTCTAGTTCTGTGAAAAATGCTGGCATTTTAATAGGGATTGCATAAAATCTAGATTGCTTTGGGTAGTAGAGATATTTTAACAATATTTGTTTTTTTCCAATCCATGAGCATGCAATATCTGTCCATTGGGTTTGTGTCATCTTCAATTTCTTTTATCAATGTTTTATAGTTTTCAAAGTATGGATCTTTCATCTCCTTGGAAGTTTATTCCTAGATATCTTATTATTTTTAGAACAATTATAAATGGGATTTTCTTAATTTCTCTGCTACTTCATTATTCATGTATATAAATACAACAGATTTCTTTATACCAACTTTGTATCCTGTAACTTTACTGAATTCACTTATCTGTTGTTTTTTTGGCAGTCTTTAGGGTTTTCTATATATAGTATCATATCATCCATAAATAATAAAACTTCTTCCATACCAACTTGAATCCCTTTTATTTATTTTATTGTCTAATTGTTGTGGCTAGGACTTCTAGTACTATGTGGAATAAAACTGGTGAGAGTGGACATCCTTGTCTTTTTTATGAGCTAAGAAAAGCTCTCAGTTTTTCACCATTGAGTGTGATGTTAGCTGTGTATTTTTCATATATGGTCTTTATTATGTTGAGGTATATTCCCTCTAAACTTACTTTATTCAGAGTTTTTATCATGAATATAAGTTAAAATTTGCCAATGCTTTTTCTGCACCTCTTGAGATGGTCATATGGTTTTTATACTTTTCCTTATTGATATGATGTAGCACATTGATAGATTAGCAAATATTGAATCACTTTTGTTGGTCAGTTTGCTAGTATTTTGTTGAGGATTTTTGCATCTGTGTTCATCAGAGATATTGGCCTATAGTTTTATTTTTTGTAATATTGTCATCTGATTTTGGTATCAGGCTAATGATGGCCTTACAGAATGAATTTGGAAGCTTTCCTTCTTTTATTTTTTGGACTAGGTTAAGAAGGATAGGTATTAACTTATCTTTAAATGTTTGGTAGAAGTCACCTGTGAAGTATTCTGGTCCTAGACTGGTTTGTTGGGAGTTTTTTGACTAAAGTAGCCTGAATATCCATTGATAGATGAATAGATAAAGAAGATGTGGTTGTTACATATATAATGAAATATTACTCAGCCATAAAAAGAATGAAATCTTGCCATTTGCAACAACAGGGATGGAGTTAGAGTATAATGTTAAGTGAAATAAGTCAAAGAAAGGCAAATACCATATTGTTTTACTCATATGTGGAATTTAAGAAACAAAACACACGACCAAACAAAAAAGTGACAAACAAAAACTAGACACTTAATTACAGAGAACAAACTGATGGTTGCTGGAGAAGAGGGGGTAGTTGGGGGAATAGGTGAATTAGATAAAGAGGATTAAGAGTACACTTACCTTGATGAGCACTGAGAAACAGAGTTGTTGAATCACTATATTGTACACATGAAACTAACACTGTATGTTAATTATACCTCAATAAAAAAAGAAAAATATATTGGCAAGAATTCAGTACTAGAAAGAGAACTTCCACTCAGAAAGCATGGATTTCATCAATAAGCAGTTGTGTAACCTTGAGAAATTCCACTAGAACTTTGAACCTCAGTGTCCTTTTCCATAAAATTGAGGAGCTAAAACTGTATGAACTACGGTGATAGCATCCCAATGTACCTGGTTCTAGATTCAGTCTCATCTTCCATTTTGCATTCTTGTTGCCAAAATAACAAACAAACTTGAATGATCCCTTCCAATGTTTCTTACAATTTCTGCACCATAGTTCTTTCCCCTCTAGCCTTACCACCTACCCACACCTATATTATGTTCCTGCTATATCAAATGATTTGAAATTTTCTGAGTATAGCATGCTTTCTTACTCCCAAGCCAGATAATATGACCCAGGTAATATATTACTAAATTATTGTCTATCCAAAAAATGTTCAAGGACTCCCTACATAAAAATCACCTGGGAATGCTGGTTCAGAATGGGGATTCTTGCCTAGCACCAATTAGAATCTCTAACGGTTGGGCACAGGAATCTCAGTTGTGTTATAGGCTGTCATTTGAAAAGCATTGCTCTAGAGGAGGTATTCATAAACTTTTTGGTGCTTTGGTACCTTTTGGTAGTCAGTCGAAGACTATGGACCAGTTCTCAGAAAACTGTTTAAAAGGGAATCTGGGGGGCTCACTGGTTGAACATCTGCCTTTGGCTCAGGTCGTGATCCCGGGGTCCTGGCACTGAGTCCCATGTTGGGCTCCCTGCAGGAAGCCTGCTTCTTCCTCTGCCAATATCTCTGCCTTTCTCTGTGTCTCCTATAAATAGATAAATAAAATCTTAAAAAAAACTATTTATAGAGAGGTGGGGCAAGATGGTGGAAGAGTAGGATCCCCAAGTCACCTGTCCCCACGAACTTAGCTAGATAACTTTCAAATCATCCTGAACACCTACAATTCAGCCTGAGATTTAAAGAGAGAACAGCTGGAATGCTGCAGTGAGAAGAGTTCGCACTTCTATCAAGTACAACTTGTTTTTAGCCACTCTGCACTGAGCAAAGTGACTAGAAAGAACTCACCATAAAAAAAGGAATCAGAAACAGTCGTCTCTCCCACAGAGTTACAGAATTTGGATTACAATTCAATGTCAGAAAGCCAATTCAGAAGCACAATTATAAAGCGACTGGTGGCTCTGGAAAAAGCATAAAGGAATCAAGAGACTTCATGACTGCAGAATATGGATCTAATCTGGCCAAAATTAAACATCAAATAAATGAGATGCAATGGAAACTGGAGGTCCTAACAACGAGGGTTAATGAAGTAGAAGAAAGAGTGAGTGACATAGTAGACAAGCTGATGGCAAGGAAGGAAACTGAGGAAAAAAGAGAAAAACAATTAAAAGATCATGAGGAAAGGTTAAGGGAAATAAATGACAGCCTCAGAAGGAAAAAAATCTATATTTAATTGGGGTTCCAGAAGGCGCTGAAAGGGACAGAGGACCAGAAAGTGTATTTGAACAAATCATTGCTGAGAACATCCCTAACTTGGGGAGGAGAACAGGCATTCAGATCCAAGAGAGATCTCCCCCTAAAATCAATAAAAACTGTTCAACATCTTGACATCTAATAGTAAAACTTGAAAATTCCAAAGATAAAGAGAAGATCCTTAAAGTAGCAAGAGACAAGAAATCCCTAACCTTTATGGGGAGAAGTATTAGGTTAAGAGAAGACCTCTCCACAGAGACCTGGCAGTCCAGAAAGGGCTGGGTCCTTATGACCCTATATTCAGGGTCCTAAATGAGAAGAAATTGCAGCCAAGAATACTCTATCCAGCAAGGCTCTCATTCAGAATAGAGGGAGAGATAAAGAGCTTCCAAGACAGGGAGAAACTGAAATATGTGACCACCAAACGAGCTCTGAAAGAAATATTAAGAGAGACCCTGTAAAAGAAAGAGGAAGTCCAAGGAAACAATCCACAAAACAGGGACTGAATAGGTATTATGATGACACTAAATTCATATCTTTCAATAGTAACTCTCAATGTGAATGGGCTTAATTAGCCTATCAAAAGATACAGGGTTTCAGACTGGATAAAAAAGCAAGACCCATCTTCTTTATCCATTCATCTTTCGATGGACACCGAGGCTCCTTCCACAGTTTGGCTATTGTGGATATTGCTGCTATAAACATCAGGTGGTTTATGTATACAATGGAATATTAATTACTCAGCCATTAGAAACGACAAATACCCACCATTTGCTTCAACGTGGATGGAACTGGAAGGTATTATGCTGAGTGAAGTAAGTCAATTGGAGAAGGACAAACACTGTATGTTCTCATTCATTTGGGGAATATAAATAATAGTGAAAGGGAATATAAACGAAGGGAGGAGAAATGTGTGGGAAATATCAGAAAGGGAGACAGAACATAAAGACTCCTAACTCTGGGAAACGAACTAGGGGTGGTGGAAGGGGAGGAGGGCGGGGGGTGGGGGTGAATGGGTGATGGGCACTGAATGGGGGCACTTGACGGGATGAGCACTGGGTGTTATTCTGTACGTTGGTAAATTGAACATCAATAAAAAATTATTATTAAAAAAAGAAAATATGTTAGGTAAATGAAAAAAAAAAGCAAGACCCATCTATTTGCTGTCTACAAGAGACTCATTTTAGACCTAAAGACACCTCCAGCCTGAAAATGAAAGGTTGGAGAACAATGTACCATTCAAATGGTCCTCAAAATAAGGCAGGGGTAGAAATCCTCATTTCACATAACTTAAAGTTTATCCCAAAGACTAGTAAGAGATGAAGAGGGACACTGTATCATACTTAAAGGATCTATCCAACAAGAGGACATAACAATCATGAATATTTATGCCCCTAATGTAGAAGCTGCCAAGTACATCAATCAACTAATAACCAAAGTTAAGACATACTTAGATAATAATAAAATTATACTGGGAGATTTGAACACAGCACCTTCTGTAATTGACAGATCTTCAAAGCACAACATCTCCAAAGAAACAAAAGCATTAAATGATATACTGGACCAGATGGGATTTCACAGATATTTACAGAAATTTACATCCAGACGTAATTGAATACACATTCTTCTCAAGTACACATGGAACTTTCTCCAGAATAGACCACATACTGGGTCACAAATCAGGTCTTAACTGATACCAAAAGATTGGGATCGTGCCCTGCATATTTTCAGACCATAATGCTTTGAAACTTGAACTCAATCGCAAGAAGAAATTTGGAAGGAATTCAAACACGTGGAGGTTAAAGACCATCCTGCTAAAAGATGAAAGGGTCAACCAGGAAATTAGAGAAGAATTAAAAAGATTCATGGAAATGAATGAGAATGAAGATACAACCACTCAAAATCTTTGGGATACAGCAAAAGCAGTCCTGAGGGGGAAATACATCGCAATACAAGCATCCATCCAAAATCTGGAAAGAACTCACCTAAAGGAGCTGGAGAAGGAACAGCAAAGAAAACCTTCACCCAGCAGAAGAGAATTAATAAATATTCGGACAGAACTCAATGAAACTGAGTCCAGAAGAACTGTGGAAGAGATCAACAAAACGAGGACTTGGTTCTTTGAAAGAATTAATAAGATAGATAAACCGTTAGACAGCCTTATTAAAAAGAAGAGGGAAAACACTTTAATTAATAAAATCATGAATGAAAAGGGAGAGATCGCCACCAATACCAAGGAAATACAAATGATTTAAAAAACTTATTATGAGCAGCTATATGCCAATACATTAGGCAATCTAGAAGAAATGGATGCATTTCTGAAAAACCACGAACTACCAAAATTGGACAGGAAGAAATAGAAAACCTGAACAGGCTGATAACCAGGGAGGAAATTGAAGCAGTCATCAAAAAATCTCCTAAGATACAAAAGTCCAGGGCCAGAGGGTTTCCCAGGGGAGTTCTATCAAACTTTTAAAGAAGACACAATACCTATTCTACTAAGCTGGTCCGAATAGAGAAAGGAATCGAACACTTCCAAACTCGCTCTATGAGGCCAGCATCACCTTAATTCCAAAACCAGGCAAAGACCCCACCAAAAGGAGAATTATAGACCAATATCCCTGATGAAAACAGATGCAAAAATTCTCAACAAGATTCTAGCCAATAGGATCCAACAGTGCATTAAAAAGATTTTCAGGGATCCCTGGGTGGCGCAGCGGTTTGGGGCCTGCCTTTGGCCCAGGGTGTGATCCTGGAGACCCGGGATCGAATCCCACGTCGGGCTCCTGGTGCATGGAGCCTGCTTCTCCCTCTGCCTATGTCTCTCTCTCTCTCTCTCTCTCTCTCTCTCTCTCTCTGACTATCATAGATAAAAAAAAAAGATTTTCATGATGACCAAGTGGGATTTATCCCCGTGATACAAGGCTAGTTCAACACTCGTAAAGCAATCAATGTGATCATATCAACAAGAGAAAAAACAAGAATAATATGATCCTCTCAAAAGATGCAGAGAAAGCATTTGACAAAATACAGCATCCATTCCTGATCAAAACTCTTCAGAATGTAGGGATAGAGGGAAAATTCCTCATCATCTTAAAAGCCATCTACGAAAAGCCCACAGCAAATATCATTCTCAGTGGGGAAACACTGGGAGCCTTTCCCCTAAGATCAGGAACACGACAGGGATTTCCACTCTCACCACTGCAATTCAACATAGTACTAGAGTCCTAGCCTCAGCAATCAGACAACAAAAAGAAATAAAAGGCATTCAAATCGGCAAAGAAGAAGTCAAACTCTCCCTCTTTGCAGGTGACATGATACTGTACCTAGAGAACCCAAATGTTTCCACCCCAAGATTTCTAGAACTCCTACAGCAATTTGGCAGTGTGGCAGGATGCAAACTCAATGCCCAGAAATCAGTGGCATTTCTATACACTAACAATGAGACTGAAGAAAGAGAAATTAAGGAGTCAATCCCATTTACAATTGCACCCAAAGGCCTAAGATACCTAGGAATAAACCTAACCAAAGAGGTAATGGATCTATACCCTAAAAACTACAGAACACTTCTGAAAGAAATTGAGGAAGATTCATAGAGATGGAAAAATATTCCATGCTCATGGATTGGAAGAATTAATATTGTGAAAATATCAGTGCTACCCAGGGAAATTTACACATTTAATGCAATCCCTATCAATATAACATGGAGTTTCTTCACAGACTTGGAACAAATTATTTTAAGATTTGTGTAGAATCAGAAAAGACCCCGAATAGCCAGGGGAATATTAAAAAAGAAAACCAGATCTGGGGGCATCACAATGCCAGATTTCAGGTTGTACTACAAAGCTGTGGTCATCAAGACAGTGTGGTCCTGGCACAAAAACAGACACATAGATCAATAGAACAGAATAGGGAATCCAGAAGTGGACCCTCAACTTTACGGTCAACTAATATTCAACAAAGCAGGAAAGACTATTCACTGGAAAAATGACAGTCTCTTCAATAAATGGTGCTGGGAAAATTGGACAGCCACATGCAGAAGAATGAAACTAGACCACTCTCTTACACCATACACAAAGATAAACCAAAATGGATGAAAGATCTAAATGGGAGACAAGAATCCATCAAAATCCTAGAGAAGAACATTGGTAACACCCTTTTTGAACTTGGCCACAGCAACTTCTTTCAAGATACATCAATGAAGGCAAGGGATACAAAAGCAAAAATGAATTATTGGGACTTAATCAAGAGAAGAAGCTTCTGCACAGCAAAGGAAACAGTCCACAAAACTAAAAGACAACCTACAGAATGGGAGAAGATATTTGCAAATGACCTATCAGATAAAGGGCTAGTATAAAAGATCTATAAAAAACTTATTATACTCAACAGCAAAGAAACAAACAATCCAATCATGAAATGGGCAAAAGACATGAACAGAAATCTCACAGAGGAAGACATAGAGATGGGCAACATGCACATGAGAAAATGCTCTGCATCACTTGGCATCAGGGAAATACAAATCAAAACCACAATGAGATACCACCTCACACCAGTGAGAATGGTGAACATTAACAAGACAGGAAACAACAAATGTTGGAGAGGATGTGGAGAAAGGGGAACCCTCTTGCACTGTTGGTGGGAATGTGAACTGGTACAGCCACTCTGCACAAGTGTGTGGAGGTTCCTCAAAGAGTTAAAAATAGATCTGCCCTGTGACCCAGCAATTGCACTGCTGGGGATTTACCCCAAAGATACAGATGCAGTGAAATGCCGGGACACTGCACCCTGATGTTTATAGCAGCAATGTCCACAATAGCCAAACTGTGGAAGGGTCCTTGATGTCAATGAAAAGATGAATGGATAAAGAAGATGTGTTTTATGTATACAATGGAATATTACTCAGTCATTAGAAACGACAAATACCCACCATTTGCTTTGACGTGGATGGACCTGGAGGGTATTATGCTGAGTGAAATAAGTCAATCAGAGAAGGACAAACATTATATGGTCTCATTCATTTGGGGAATATAAAAAATAGTGAAAGGGAATAAAGGGGAAATGAGAAAAAATAAGTGGGAAATATCATAAAGGGAGACAGAATATTAAGACTCCTAACTCTGGGAAACAAACTAGGGGTGGTGGAAGGGGAGGTTGGTGGGGTGTGGGGGTGACTGGGTGGCGGGCATTGAGGTGGGCAGTTGACGGAATGAGCACGGGGTGTTATTCTGTATGTTGATAAATTGAACACCAATAAAAAATAAATTTATTTAAAAAAAATCACGAATACCCACCATATTCTTCAACGTGGTTGGAACTGGAGGGTAGTATGCTGAGTGAAATAAGTCAATTGGAGAAGTACAAACACTATATGGCCTCATTCATTTGGGGAATATAAAAGATAGTGAAAGGGAATAAAGGGGAAAGGAGAGAAAATGAGTTAAAATATCAGTGAGGGTCACAGAATATGACACCTAACTCTGGGAACAAACAAGTGGTGGTGGAACGGGAGTTGGGTGGGGGATTGGGGTTATTGGGTGGCTGGCACTGAGGGGGCACTTGTGGGGATGAGCACTGGGTGGGGTGTTATGCTCTATGTTGGCAAATTGAACTCCGTTAAAAAAACTATTTATGGATGCATCAAATAAAATACATAGGATCACAAAGGAAACCAATTGTATTGAAATTCAGTTATCAAAATATTCTTTAAAAAATTTGTTTAATAATTTGCATGTTTTTATTAACACATTAATGAGGTCTAGGAGCAAGGCTTATACTATCATAATTTGAAGAAAGAATGAGTGTAAGTGATATTTTAAGACATCTGCTAGAATTGGTAATGCAATATAAAATTATCTGTGATTTATATTAGTGACAGAGTAACAGGTTCAGCTAATGCTACTATGGTTTATTGGCTAGATTCATAATGGAAGGAAATGCTATGTTTCCAAGAGAATTAAGTTAAAATAATGGTACATTTTTTTTTACATCCAAGTTAATACACACCAGGCTTAGAATCCCTGGCTGGGAGGTTGTCCTACAGAGATTAGTGAGGGTGTAGTAAAGATAGGAGCTTGGCTTGAGATACTAGGCAGGGAAGCAAAATTGAGGGATGCAGGCAGGGGACCTCAGTATTTGGTATCATTATTGTAAATAATTAAAAGAGAAGTTGGGGACCAAAATATTTATTCCTCCATTGTCAGGCTTTTAATTGGTTGGTTTGGTTGTTATGCTTCTGAGTGGGCTTGTCTGCACACCCTTGTTATTATCCCTTCCTCTTGCATCCAGACTTTTTCAGAAGTTAGCTATTGAGAAATTTAGATTGTCACTATTTTGCGACTATGAGGGAGGAGCAATTTCCAGGATGAAGAGTGGTATTGTAGGATGAGGGACTAGCATATTTAGTAATGAGAGAGTCAGAAAACAGGCTAGTATTAAAATTAGTAAGATGTTCAGAGTAGCTGAGGCTATGAGTGGATGAGTGAAGAAGCTGGGAAGGTGGATTAACCTAAGTTTATAGAGGACCTTCCTACTGCACATATGGATTTGAATTTCATGATGGAACATGCAGGGATCCAGAGGAGAACTTTGTGATGAAGAGAAACATAGTAAAGTGTATTTTTTTATGAAAATAAATCTGCAGGCAAAATGAAAACAGATTGGAGAAAGGCAGACTATTTCTTAGGCTTTGGTAAGAACCCAATGGAAAAAATATGGGCTCTTTGTAGTGAAGCTATGGTGTTGAGACAGAGAAGAAGGAACAGATATGAGGGGTGTTAATGACTGATTTGGATGTGTACTATGAAGAAGAGGAGTTTGGATTACTTTGAAGTAGTTCTAGCTTTGGAATTCATGTGAATGGAAATACCTTTAACAGAGGTGTCAATTATGAGAGGCACAGCAAGTGTTTGGGAGATTTTTAGTTTTGTTTTGGACAACCTGAGTTTTTTTTTTAAGATTTTATTTTAAAGTAATCTCTACACCCAAGGTGAGCCTCATACTCACAACCCTGAAATCAGGAGTCACATGTTCCACTAACTGAGCTAGCCAGGTACCTCTGGATAGCCTGAGTTTTAACTGCTTTTTAAGCAGCAAATGAAAGTTGAATGAAGTTTGCATTTTTACTGTTATTCATAGTAATCCTTTAGGTAAATGATGTGAAATGTTCTTTTTGTCTAGAAATTGACAGCTTGTCTTTACAGAAACTATTGGACAGTTAGGTTTCAGAAATATACAGGATTTGGTATTATATTATTCTTTTAGTACACTTTCAATGAAATGTCAGCCAATGGCTGTCCTTCAAAGAGGTATAGTTGTACAGTTAATTCTTCTGTATAAAAAATACTTCATAAACTTGTAATGGGTTATGGCAATAGAGAATATCAGTAGGCTTGTCTTCCTATATTGAGGGCTTCAACATGTTTTGTATTCTCCATTTGCCTTTCTACCATAACTGCTGGGAAACAGAAGATTGTAGGTAGGGTGGGAGCAAGAAGCAGAAATAGTGTATGACTTTTTTTTTTTTTTTACAAAAGCTGTGTGACTTTTTATTCCTAACAACTGGTATGGACACAAAGGAAACTGGCTATTTGCAGCCATCTCCATACTCATTGCCCTTTCAGGTTTTGGGGTCTAGGTTAATTGAAGAGATTTACTGTGAAAGTGGGATGTTGAAATGCAGGGTTGACTTTTAACAGAAATGTGAGGGAAGTGATATTTGTCTTTGGTGTTATTTTCTCCTCTGCCTGGCTATTCCACATGTCTGTACCTGGTGCCTTTGTGTTAGGTCCTGATAGGATCACAGACCCCACTTCAGGATCTTGCCTAGACTTGCACTCTGTAGTAGACATTATTCCCTTGACCTTTCTCATTCCACAATAAAACTTACTGATCCTATATTTGATAAACTATGTTCTGTGAATATTTATGATTACTCATAGTTAAAATGTGCTATAACTTCCAACAATTGCATTTTAAGAAGGGTCTTGGAACAATGCTTTAACCTAAGGAAGTTACTGTAATGGTAGACTTGGAGGCACCATGGCAGTTGTAGTTCAGTGATCTTTCCTAACAGTCCTTAAAAATTATTGATAGCATAGACATGTGAAAGAATTTCAGAAAGTGCTGAAAAAATGTATTTATTTATAAAGGCTGAGAGAATAGAGAGTAGAAGTAGATTTATAAGGCAGACTTCATTTGTAGAAACTTTAACAAAGGAGAACAGGTGAGTTATTTTTGAAGATGGTAATAGAAGTGGAGTCAGGAGATATTGCATATTTTAATTTTTAAAAAAATTTCCATAGATTTAATATATATTTAATCATTTAAAGAGGTTGGTTGAAATACCCACTGGATTGGGCAAAAATGAAAACTTGTTTATTCCTCAATGAACTCCAGACTGAAGGAAGTTCTATGACACCTGACAAGTAATGCTGACAAGAAAGTCTTTAGGTTATCCATTTGTCTCTGCATGAGAATGTAAATTATTTTGTGTGTTTTGATTTGGCTTTTTAAATGTTGACAAGTCTCAAGTACCTGTAATAATAAACTCTAGCCAGGCAGGCATTCTCACAAACTGAATTAGCAAGTCCTGAATTATTTATTCTGTTATACCATTTCAAGTATGTGCAAAAAGTACCAAAATTAATTTTGCTTATCATTGATCCAAGAGAGCCCCTAAAAGAAGCATTTATGTTTCTGTACCGTCTTCTTTCCTGACCAGGAAAGTCTTGCAAGTGTCCTTCAGGGTTAGCATTGATGCTTACCTTTATGCTGGAAAGCAGCATCGACTCATAGACTAACTCCCGGGAAGTACTTCACCACCCTCCGTGAGTACCCTTTGTCCATGGTTTGGGTCAATTCATCATACCTGGATGCAGAGATTGGAAAAGTTCCCAAGGGATCTTTGTTTTGGGGGAGCTTAATCCTTCCACTGTCTCACTTGGAGTCAAATAGGGATGTGGAGAAAAAGTAGCCCTAGTAGAGGAAAACTAATTCGATCAATAATGAAAAACAGGGGCACCTGGGTGGCTGTCAGTTAAGTGTCTGTCTTTGGCTCAGGTCATGATCTCAGGCTCCTGGAATGGAGTCCCACATCGGGCTCCCTGCTCAGTGGGGAGTCTGATTCTCCCTCTGCCTCTCCCTGCTGTTCTCTCTCTCTCTCTCTCTCTCTCTCTCTCTCTCAAATAAATAAACCGAATCTTTAAAAAAATAATGAAAAAAAATGTTGACAAGTCTCAAGTATATGTTAATAGAAATGCTGTGATCAGAAGTCCATTAGAATGACATCTTGGAAAGAAAACTGATGTTAAATCAATAGTAAGAGAGAAAATTTAAAAAATGCAAACAAAACCCTCTCAGTGACATGCAGCACAAGATGGTTGGGTGCAAAGGGGAGAATGAGATGATAGAAATCCTCTACTTTAATTTTAATGAGAATAGCATAAAAGGCAATGCATCATAAATCATTCTCTATAGGGCTAAGTAAAAGACAAAAGAATTAGCATTGCCCATTCATGCTTTATGTAGAAAAACAGAATTTGTTTCTGAGAGGTATTTTTTTTAAATTTTTATTTATTTATGATAGTCAGAGAGAGAGAGAGAGAGAGAGGGGCACAGAGACATAGGCAGAGGGAGAAGCAGGCTCCATGCACCGGGAGCCCGATGTGGGATTCGATCCTGGGTCTCCAGGATCGCGCCCTGGGCCAAAGGCAGGCGCCAAACCGCTGCGCCACCCAGGGATCCCTCTGAGAGGTATTTTTGATTCAAAACCTAACAATGTGATACTGCCGTAAAGTATGGGCCTTGTTTTAATGACTATCTTGTATATACAGCAACAGTACAGAACTAGAAGTTACAAAGCTCTCCAGAGTATTAATAAATCAGGTTATATGCTGTGAAAATAAAAGGATAGAAACATGTTCACTATTCAAAAGTAGAAACAATACTAAAATTTTATTATAGAATTTCAGTTAACTTAGGCTTTGGATATGATATGTAAACCATGGAGCAGTTGTTTATATTACTATTGAAGAAAAATTATTAAAGATTATTAGATACTTGGGATATCCAAGTATTACCAATAAGTGCGCATTTATTGACCACTTGCTGTATGCATAATACTGTATTAAATACTATGGAGAAGAAGATGTAAAAATAAAGACAGACACTGAAGAAATATTTAAATGTGTGCTGGGCGTTATCCTTGGAGAAGTGCAGATACAATAAAAAATGTTAAAGTGGGGGATCCCTGGGTGGCGCAGCGGTTTGGCGCCTGCCTTTGGCCCAGGGCGTGATCCTGGAGACCCGGGATCGAATCCCACGTCGGGCTCCCGGTGCATGGAGCCTGCTTCTCCCTCTGCCTGTGTCTCTGCCTCTCTCTCTCTCTCTCTCTCTCTCTCTCTCTCTCTCTGTGTGTGTGTGTGTGTGACTATCATAAATAAATAAAAATTTAAAAAAATGTTAAAGTGGAGGGCAGCCCGGGTGGCTCAGTGGTTTAGTGCCACCTTTGGCCCAGGGCATGATCCTGGAGACCAGGGATTGAGTCCCACATCAGTCCCACGTCAGGCCTGCTTCTCCCTCTGCCTGTGTCTCTGTCTCTCTCTCTACTCTCTGTGTCTCTTTTTTTATATAAATTAATTTTTATTGGTGTTCAATTTACCAACATACAGAATAACACCCAGTGCTCATCCCGTCAAGTGTCCCCCTCAGTGCCCGTCACCCATTCACCCCCACCCCCCGCCCTCCTCCCCTTCCACCACCCCTAGTTCATTTCCCAGAGTTAGAAGTCTTTATGTTCTGTGTCCCTTTCTGATATCTCCCACACATTTCTTCTCCCTTCCCTTATATTCCCCTTCACTATTATTCATATTCCCCAAATGAATGAGAACATACACTGTTTGTCCTTCTCCGATTGACTTACTTCACTCAGCATAATACCCTCCAGTTCCATCCACGTTGAAGCAAATGGTGGGTATTTGTCGTTTCTAATGGCTGAGTAATATTCCATTGTATACATAGACCGCATCTTCTTTATCCATTCATCTTTCGATGGGCACCGAGGCTCCTTCCACAGTTTGGCTATTGTGGACATGGCTGCTAGAAACATCGGGGTGCAGGTGTCCCGGCGTTTCATTGCATCTGAATCTTTGGGGTAAATCCCTAACAGTGCAATTGCTGGGTCGTAGGGCAGGTCTATTTTTAATTCTTTGAGGAACCTCCACACAGTTTTCCAGAGTGGCTGCACCAGTTCACATTCCCACCAACAGTGTAAGAGGGTTCTCTCATTAATAAATAAATAAAATCTTTAAAAAGGTTTAAAGTGAAAGTATCTTGTCAGACCTGCAAATAAGAAGAAACACCCAGGAGGAATTATATATTTAAGTGAGGCTTGGAAGATGAGAAAAGTTAACCAGGTGAAAGAAGTACTACCATTCTGATAGTTAGCAGGGAGCATGTGTGGGGTTCTGGAGTTGAGAGAGACCATAACGTATTCTAGGGGACTTAACATCAGTGTGGTTGAGGCATAAGAAATAATGGGGAGTTTGGCTGGAGGTGGGACTGGAGAGTAGGGCAAGAATCATATTGTGAGGGGTCTTATAGACCACAATTAAAGATTTTAGTCTTTATTCTAAAGACAGTTGGGGATAGAGTAATTGGGTGATGGGCATTAAGGAGGGCACTTGATGTAATGAGCACCAGGTGTTATATGCAACTGATGAATCTCTAAATTCTACCCCTGAAACTAATAATACACTATATGTTCACTAACTTAAATTTAAATAAAGCAAAAAAATAAAGACAGTTGGAAGCTATGAAAGGTTTTAAGAACACAAAATGAAAAAAAAAGAACACAAAATGATATGCATTAAAAGTGATGGGAAAAGAGATGGTGAGGTCAACTTGGAAGGCAGTAATAATAGGTAGTTGGTTATTTTTTGCTGGACAGTTTAGTGCCCATGCTTGGCTACTGGGCTGTGTTTAACACGCCTCGATATGGAATAACCCATTTGTATTCCATGGAACTTTTTAAATAAGCTCATGATGGTTAAACAACAAATACCTCAAGAGATTCTGGCTGGGTTGACTTTATGGTTTCGTTTTAATATATCCAATTTTAATAAAGCAAATATATTAGGAGATGTTGCTAGTCATTTGGAGTGATCAAGAAGGAGATTGATAATTTGTTTTCTTTCCAGAAATGAAAGAAATACAGGAAGGAAGAGAACATAAAGAAAATGAAGATACATATGACCCATTAGTTAGACGGACAATGAACAGCAGGGGCTTTGCCATGTGTTGTCAATGTACAAAGTGTGATTCAAGAGATTTAGATTTGGTTACATTATTTTTCACTTGACTTATCATTGTAACTTCCTTAGGAACTCACTTAAATTAGTCATGCCTTAGTTTTTCTATTGTAAAAATCCTCCGACCTACAACCAAACATTATGCAGATTCAACTAATGAAATTTTGTCATTTAGAGTATCTTGAGCTCTAGCGAGAGATGTATCATACAAGAAGTCTTGATTACAATTGCTATGTTATGCTTATTTCCACTTCAGTTCCTTAGAAAATAAACACATTTTGAAGATATTCCTTAATAGGGATTTGGCAATGTAAGCAGTCCGCCTTGTAATATTGACACTTCTTTAATTGCATATTGAGTATGTGTCTTTAATAGGTATCTTATGGCAGGTACATTGACTTTCTTCTCCCTCCTGGTGTTGGTGTAATATTTTTACAGAACAGCAGAGGGAACTGTGAATATATCCTGATGTAAGGTACAAACAGGAAGATCTTTGCTTTAGCTTTGATTCAGTCTTGAGGGCTTTCAGTCATGTAGCAAACCTTGTCTACATTTCCTCTCTCTTTTCAAGACTACAATAACTAATACCATTTTGCCCACTTAGGATCACTAATGTGGTTTTTGTATATAGAGAAGGTACTAAGCCACCAACAGTTGATGGTGGCTCTGACTTTTTTTACTAGTGTATGTGTTGCATTTGAGCTTTTCACTCACTGCATTTCCCTCAGGACCAATGTAATGCCTCAGAGACATGGTGAAGATGAGGCTTTTGGCTCATGACTATGCTACAGAGAAACTTTCAATGGCCTCCATGGGATCTAAATGTAATTCTGACCTCAGTGTTGTGCTCAAATTACCCACGTAAGGTTGCTTTGGGAACCAATGGATCTTAATGGGCAGACTCACTCACAAAAATGTGCCATGTCAGGCAGCCCGGGTGGCTCAGCGGTTTAGCACCTCCTTCAGCCCAGGGCGTGATCCTGGAGCCCTGGGATCGAGTCCCATGTTGGGCTCCCTGTGTGGAGCCTGCTTCTCCCTCTGCCTGTGTCCCTGCCTCTGTTTGTGTGTGTGTGTATGTGTGTGTGTCTCATGAATAAATAAAATCTTTAAAAATAAATAAATAATAAATAAAATGTGCCATGTCTATTTAGTCAATGGGCAAAAATACAGCTGAATGGTATGTAGATGTCTTCTGTTGAGATGCAAACACAAATTTCTATGACCTGCTTTATGTATCTCTTAAGGAAATAAGATCCTGGAATTTTGTATTCAGTTTCCACCTACAGTCTCTCATTGTTTTTCTTTAATGGTAGCCTTCTAAGTCAAAACTGATCATCAAATTGTTTGTTACAACTTTCACCTTGATTGAGACTTTGTAAGTTATTAAGAAATGATTGAAAAAAAATAAATGTTTTTTTATAAGGTCTAGAAACTGCCTTTACATTGCAATGTTGTTTGCATTTAGCTATAGCCTACAATAATCTATTGACAGTATTTTACTTTTAAATAGTAGGGGAGGTATGTTATAATCTATTAGGAAGACTATTTCATACTATTCTAGATTAAAGGCAACAGCATAGTGTGAGCTTTAGACATTTGGCATCATGATCTGTCATCCAGGGCATTTGCCCAGGCTGCTTGGTAGAAGTCATCCCATTTTGAATATACACTGATTCCAGGAGATGGTTGCTTGTGGAGTAATCCAAAATACACTTTTGGGCTTATAAAACAGAGTTAAGGGGAGTAGTCTGCTGGCACCAGCCTGTTTTGGCTAGTAAGTTGATTGTGTATTGTTGTGATGAGCACTGGCTGATGTATGGAATTGTCAAATCACTATATTGTACAATTGAAACTAATATAACACTGTATGTTAATTATACTGGAATTAAAATTTAAAAAATAGGAAAAAGTTGATTGTGACATTTCTTCTCAATGCTGTGTTGTATGAAATAACATTAGTAGACTGAAATCAGCTATGGTGGGACTATTTACACTATAAGAATAGGCAAAGGCTATCAACCAGAACTTCCCTTCCCCTTGGAGACCTGGTTGGTAGACGTTTACCTATACACTACTGCCCGGGGACCATTATTCCAGACATTGAAGCATATCCCAGAGTAGACTTGACATAGGTCATTCTAGTACTAGGATTGAGACTGGCCCCATATTCCCAGGGTATTTTTGACAGTATTAAGAAATAGCCCAGTTCAAATTCATACTTTTGAAACTGAGAAACCACTAAGTCATTTGAAGAATGAAGGGCTAGAATGGGGCTGAATTATGATTCATTTTATTGCATTCATAGCAGTGTTGTCTAACAGACTGATTCCAGGTGCTAGTCATTTACCGTAAGTAAGAAATGTGGAATCTTTTGTTGCTAGAACAATTTACCAAACAAGTACCTTCCTGCCCATTCATGGCAAAGGAATGAGAGGAACTAAAGAAGTCCTCAACTTGAGTATACTCTATAAGTGGTTCAGCTCCCTGCCAGGCGCTGATGTATTGCATGTGTGTCTATCCCATCCTTGCAAATTCTCTTGGCTTAATGATTGTCAAAACACTGTGTAAATAGTCAGTATATTGAATGTGGCGATTTTCATAAGCTGTATTCTTTCTTTTTTTTTTTCTGACAAAGGACTTCCTGTGTTTTCTTTTTTCTTCAGAAGAATGCCTCAGATACCCGGGTTTTAGTGCTTTCATTTTTAGAATGAACATTCATCCTACTTTACAGTTAATATTTTTGACATTCAGAATGCTTTTGGAGTAGACCTTGACTTTGAAAACATTTTTTACTGGTAAAAATATTTATAACACACATAATAGACAAAGGTATACTTTTATTACAAACCATTTCAGAAACTAAATACATGAATGGAAAATAAGACAAAATATATAAATGAAGCTATTTACAGAAAGGAAGGAAATATAAGTAGTCAATAAATATGAGAAAAGATGCTCTATCTCACTCATAATTGAAAATGTAAATGCAAATTAAAACAATGTATCAATGTTGGTTAGGATCATGAAGTTAATAAGCACTCCCATGCTATTTTGGGGAGTATAAATTGTTATTAGGATCATTGGAGAAAATTTGGTAATACCTTTCAAGATATAGAATCCATTTAGCTTTGGACCCAAATTCTTTCTTCTGAGGATTTATCTTATAAAAATATATGCATGTAATTATAATACACATACTCACATGTGCATATACTCACACATATACACATATACACACAAGGGTATTCATTAAAACACTGTTTTACTTATATATAAAATGATGTCTGGAAGGATTCATATCAGACAGCAGTAGATACTTACCTTTGTTTATTGTGGAAAGGTGCTATGAAAAGGAAGGATAACAACCTTCATTATATATACTTCTATACCATCTGAATATATAATAATTAGCAGATAGTTACTTTTGTGTTTATATTGGAAATTGTTTGTTTTTATACTGTTTTACAAGCTTGTGCCTCTTTACCAACAATATGCTTTGAACTTATCTTTACTTCACTCTTCTCAACTGTTGCATAGCATTTTACCTCGAGTCATCATTCATTCAACCATCTTTTTTTCCATCCATCCATCCATCCATGTATCGAATGTATTCATGTATCTGCCTACCTACCCTCTAAATCATTTATTGCATGCTTATTTAAACCATTTTCTTCTCATATTATAGATATAATGCTTGTCTTTGGCTAAAACGAATCAACAAACAAGCAAACATAAAATAACAAAAGGAATGCAGTTGGAGAAGGGTACAAAAGGGAAAAAAAAACTATAGCCTAGTCTGATTCTCTAGAGGCAACAACTGTTAACAGCTTCTGTTCTAGTGGTTACTTTTATACCATTAAATAATATACTTATTATCATAACAGTACTGATATCAATATTGTTATATTATAAAATATAATAATAATAATAATAATATGCTTATAACTTCATTGTCTCTTTTCCTCTTCTCCCTTCCTCTTTTATTCTCTCATAACCTTTTTTTTTGTCTTTGTGCCAGGCTCAGAAGAAATCCATATGAGAAAATCTGAAACTGGCTTAGTTCATAATTTGGGACATTTGACCAAGATGAGGTGTATAATAAGTAAAGCACACATAATTTGAGGATACTCGCCATGAAAAGAATGGACAGAACCAGAGAGGGAAAGCAATACAGTTAGAGCAGGGAGAACCCATCAAGAAATGCAGGTCCTTCCCTGTTCCAGCCCCTTGCCTAGAACCTGAGAGGGCTAGGCTGCTGTTTGGTGTTTTAGTGGTCACTGAAATTCGCACTCAGAGTTCCTGGGACTCTGAACGGCATGATAAAATAGAAAGAGCATGACTTTGGAGTCCAAGAGACTTGATTCTGAATCTCATCTCTACGACTTTTTAGCTATGTGGTCTTAGGGCAATTTGATTAAATCTTTTGAGTGCCAGTGTTACTTATCTGTAAGCATTCCATAATATACTCAACACTATTCTAGGAAGAGTTAGATGATGATGATGATAACAATTAATATTTATTGACTACTTATTATGTGTGATTCTAAGTGCTTTATATTTATGGGGTGCTTATGTGATAGTACCTATAAGAGAAGGATATTGTTGATATCTCATTTACAGATGAAAAAAATATCAGATAAGATCAGATTAAATAACTTGCCAAAGCCTACAGCTGAAAAATGACACAGGCAGGACTTATCCTGAGGCAATCTGACTGCAGATTGTACAGTTATACTGTAATACAGTTATAAGTAAAGTACCTATTATGGTGTATGACACACAGTAGTGCTCAATATATATTTATTTCATTATTTCCTTTCTTTCCCACCATGACAGATTTAGCTCTTTCAACCAAAGGAGGCTGTGTGACATTATACAAGGTCATACACCTCTATTTTTCCACAGAAGCAAGCCATTAAATACTTTGCCTTAAATTTTGAAAGACTATACAAACTGTTCAGTATTATTGTTTAAGGCTGTAACAATACCTTGGCTCAGAGTGAGCAGTGATACTTTCTAAAGATGTGAGTAACAGCCTATCACTTCCTCCCTACAGCATTCAAACTCAAGTACGTAGGGAATTTGACAAAAATTCCTAGATACTCATGTCCCCTATGGTGTCAAAGGAACATGTGCAACTTGAGCCACAAAAATAGATCTATGCCTTCTGGAGTTCCTCAAAGCAGATAGACAAGTTTAGTTCAAGTAAGAAACCTGTTTTACATAAAAAAATACATCTGTATTTTTGTGAGAAAACTATGGTCACTGGAGGAGAAGAAAACAGTAAGGCAAGGAAGCAATGGTGGGTCTCAGTGAGAGAATTTATTTGGGTGGAGTCAGAGGAGAGAGGATGTCCAAACTGATCTCCCTGCATTCGTTCTTTTCCCACTCCAGTCAGAAGAATAGCTAGGATCTGAGAACAAGGCAAAGTGAACCTGTGGTTACTGGGAGATCAAGCAAGTAGCAACGTACCACTTTTTGACTCCCATTTTTTTGATAGTCTATATTTCTACCATTTTTGTATGTTTTAAGCTCCTCTTTCACACTGCTTCAGTAATGTATTTTCATCATTGTCTTAATGTCCATCATGTTCAATATATTACATTTGAAAAGTGGCACCAGTTTTTTCAAATGCTATCCTACTAGCTCTGCTTTGGATTTTTTTGTTTGTGTTTATTTTTATTTAGTTTTTTATATATGTTTTTATTGGAGTCTGATTTGTCAAGTGCCCCCTCAGTGCCCTGTCACCCAGTCACCCCATCCCCTCGCCCACCTCCCCTTCTACTACCCCTTGTTCGTTTCCCAGAGTTAGGAGTCTCTCATGTTCTTCATCTGCTTCTGATTTTAATCCATTCTTAGTAACTAGAGTGATCTGTTCCAAAATGGTAAGTCAGATCATGTCAAGTCCTTAAATCTTTACTCCCACTGCACTTAGGATAAGGTCCAAATTCCTTACCAAGGCCTATGATGCTCTACAGGTTCTGCCTCCTGCATACTTCTACAACTGTCTGTCCCCCTCTTCCATACACATTCTCTGATCCAATTACATTGATATATCTTCAGTTTCTGAATCAGACTATTTTAATTCAGCCATTGCGGATCTTACTTCCTTTAAGTGAAACATTGTCCCTTTGCTGGGTTAAACCTTACCCATTCTTCAAAGCTCAGATCAAGTGTCACTTCTTCAGGAAAGACTTCTGCGATCACACATACTAGATTGGGTCTCTAAGCACCATGCATATCTCCTTCTCGTGCTTACCATAATTGTTTAAGATGTTTCTTTCTTTCAATAGACTGTTAGCTTCCTAAGGACAAGGATCATGTTTGTCTCCCTTAAAGTACTGTATCCTTAGTACCTGCTAAGTACATATTATTGATTTTCAGTGTTTATCAAGTGATTTAAATTAAGGGGTATTTAAGTTGTGGTTGTCTCCTGTGGGTTTGTGCATGTGCATGAGCAGGTATATATGTGTGGACATGGATTTTATTTATTTTATTTTTTTTTGGACATGGATTTTATGATCCTCTGGCAAAATTCTGTACTTGACTTCAAAGTTAGTAGTTCAAATGGTTTGTTTATGCTTTACCAATGTCCAGTCTTTTGGTTCTCCTAAGGAAACATAAACTATAAAGTTGAAAATATTTGGAGGATTAATAATTTTTTTAAATGATTTTATTTTTTTATTCATAGAGACAGAGAGAGAGAGAGAGAGAGAGAGAGAGAGAGAGAGAGAAAGAGAGAGGCACAGGCACAGGCAGAGGGAGAAGCAAGCTCCACGCAGGGAGCCTGATGTGGGACTCGATCCAGGGTCCCCAGGATCAAACCCCAGGCTGCAGGCGGCACTAAACTGCTGCGCCACCGGGGCTGCCCAGATTAATAAATTTTTTATGAAAAATAACTCTGTATGGATATGTACTAGGTAGCAATATATGCCCAGAATTTAGCTCCTTTGTTAAAGTTTAGTTAAGAAATAGAGCAATTTGTTAGGGTATATATAGATCAGTGGGCTCAATAAAAATCCTAACTTTTCTATCTGTAAAGTGTGTCTTTAGGCTGTGACTCAGTAAAAAAGAAAGTGCTCTTTTAGTTGCAGATGAATTATTAGTTTCTGCCAGTTTGTTGCCTAAAGGTAATACATATTGATAAGCTCAGTTGAACCAGATTGTCCCTTATTGAATTTTTGATTATTCCAGTTATGGTGTTTTGTAGCAATCTGTTGAGACAATTCCTTGCACACAGGAACATTGGGTTGGATTAAATGAGACTAACTATTGCCCAACCTGCATGGTGTGTCTAAAGGACTAACTTTAAGAATAATGTATTTGGCACAAAATATGGAACTATGATTTTGATGTGCAAACATATATTGATAAGGGGAAAAATCCATCAACTCATTTCTATGATGATGTCAAATGATGACTGATTTGGCTGATTTTTAAATGGTTTTATTGAGATATAATTAATATACCATATATCTCACTGATTTAAAGTGTATAATTCAATAGTACTTAGGATATTCGGGGTTGTGCAACTCTTACCACTATCTTATCCCATGACAACTAACATGCTTTCTGAGTCTATGATTTTGCCTATTCTGGACATTTTATATAATGGACATTTTTTAATAATAAATTTATTTTTATTGGTGTTCAACGTGCCCACTTACAGAATAACACCCAGTGCTCATCCCGTCAAGTGCCCCCCTCAGTGCCCGTCACCCATTCACCCCCACCTCCCACCCTCCTCCCCTTCCACCACCCTTAGTTCGTTTCCCAGAGTTAGGAGTCTTCCATGTTCTGTCTCCCTTTCTGATATTTCCTACACATTTCTTCTCCCTTCCCTTCTATTCCCTTTCACTATTATTTATATTCCCCAAATGAATGAGACCATATAATGTTTGTCCTTCTCTGATTGACTTTTCACTCAGCATAATACCCTCCAGCTCCATCCACGTTGAAGCAAATGGTGGGTATTTGTCATTTCTAATGACTGAGTAATATTCCATTGTATACATAAACCACATCTTCTTTATCCATTCATCTTTCGATGGACACCGAGGCACCTTCCACAGTTTGGCTATTGTGGACATTGCTGCTAGAAACATCGAGATGCAGGTGTCCCGGCAATTCATTGCATCTGCATCTTTGGGGTAAATCCCCAGCAGTGCAATGGCTGGATTGTAGGGCAGGTCTATTTTTAGCTCTTTGAGGAACCTCCACAGAGTTTTCCAAAGTGGCTGCACCATTTCACATTCCCACCAACAGTGTAAGAGGGTTCCCTTTTCTACGCATCCTCTCCAACATTTGTGGTTTCCTGCCTTGTTAATTTTCCCCATTCTCACTGGTGTGAGGTGGTATCTCATTGTGGTTTTGATTTGTATTTCCCTGATGGCAAGTGATGCAGAGCATTTTCTCATGTGCTTGTGTGCCATGTCTATGTCTTCCTCTGTGAGATTTCTGTTCATGTCCTTTGCCCATTTCATGATTGGATTGTTTGTTTCTTTGCTGTTGAGTTTAATAAGTTCTTTATAGATCTTGGAAACTAGCCCTTTATCTGATACGTCATTTGCAAATATCTTCTCCCATTCTGTAGGTTGTCTTTTAGTTTTGTTGACTGTATCCTTTGCTGTGCAAAAGCTTTTTATCTTGATGAAGTCCCAATAGTTCCTTTTTGCTTTTGTTTCTTTTGCCTTCGTGGATGTATCTTGCAGGAAGTTACTGTGTTCTCCTCTAGGATTTTGATGGAATCTTGTCTCACATTTAGATCTTTCATCCATTTTGAGTTTATCTTTCTGTATGGTGCAAGGGAGTGGTCTAATTTCATTCTTCTGCATGTGGATGTCCAATTTTCCCAGCACCATTTATTGAAGAGACTGTCTAGTTTTTCCTCCTTTATCGAATATTAGTTGACCATAAAGTTGAGGGTCCACTTCTGGATTCTCTATTCTGTTCCATTGATCTATGTGTCTGTTTTTGTGCCAGTACCACCCTGTCTTGATGACCACAGCTTTGTAGTACAACCTGAAATCTGGCATTGTGATGCCCCCAGGTATGGTTTTCTTTTTTAATATTCCCCTGGCTATTCGTGGTCTTTTCTGATTCCACACAAATCTTAAAATAATTTGTTCCAGCTCTCTGAAGAAAGTCCATGGTATTTTGATAGGGAGTGCATTAAACGTGTAAATTGCCCCAGGTAGCATTGACATTTTCACAATATAATTCTGCCAATCCATGAGCATGGAATATTTTCCATCTCTTTGTGTCTTCTTCAATTTCTTTCAGAAGTGTTCTATAGTTTTTAGGGTATAGATCCTTTACCTCTTTAGTTAGGTTTATTCCTAGGTATCTTATGCTTTTGGGTGCAATTGTAAATGGGATTGACTCCTTAATTTCTCTTTCTTCAGTCTCATTGTTAGTATATAGAAATGCCACTGACTTCTGGGCATTGATTTTGTATCTTGCCACACTGCCTAATTGCTGTATGAGTTCTAGCAATCTTGGGGTGTAGGCTTTTGGGTTTTCTATGTAGAGTAGCAATGTCATCGGCGAAGACTGAGAGTTTGACTTCTTCTTTGCCAATTTGAATTCCTTTAATGTCTTTTTGTTGTCTTATTGCTGAGGCTAGGATTTCTAGTACTATGTTGAATAGCAGTGGTGAGAGTGGACATCCCTCTCTTCCTGATCTTAGGGGAAAGGCTCCCAGTGCTTCCCCATTGAGAATTTTATTTGCTGTGGGTTTTTTTTGTAGATGGCTTTTAAGATGTTGAGGAATGTTCCATCTATCCCCACACTCTGAAGAGTTTTGATCAGGAATGGATGCTGTATTTTGTCAAATGCTTTCTCTGCATCTATTGAAAGGATCATATCATTCTTGCTTTTTCTCTTGCTGATATGATGAATCACATTGATTGTTTTAAGAGTGTTGAACCAGCCTTGCATCCCGGGGATAAATCCCACTTGGTCATGGTGAAAATCTTCTTAATGTACTATTGTATCCTATTGGCTAGTATCTTGTTGAGAATTTTTGCATCCTTGTTCATCAGTGATATTGGTCTACAATTCTCCTTTTTGGTGAGGTCTTTGTCTGGTTTTGGGATCAAGGTGATGCTGGCCTCCTAGAACGAATTTGGAAGTATTCCTTCCCTTTTGTCTTTCGGAACAACTTTAGTAGAATACGTATTGTTTCCTCTATAAACGTTTGATAGAATTCCCCTAGGAAGCCATCTGTCCCTGGACTTTTGTGTCCTGGGAGATTTTTGATGGCTGCTTCAATTTCCTCCCTGTTTATCAGCCCGTTCAGGTTTTCCATTTCTTCCTGTTCCAGTTTTGGTAGTTTGTGGTTTTCTGGAAATGCGTCCATTTCTTCTAGATTGCCTAATTTATTGGCGTATAGCTGCTCATAATAAGTTTTAAAACCATTTGTATTTCCTTGGCATTGGTGGTGATCTCCCATTTTTCATTTGGATTTTATAAATTTGAGTCTTTTTTGTTTTTAATAAGGCTGGCTAATGGTTTATCTGTCTTTTTAATTCTTCACAGAACCAACCTCTGTTTTGTTTATCTGTTCCACAGTTCTCCTGGTCTCCATTTCATTGGTTCTGCTAGAATCTTTATTAACACTCTTCTTCTTCTGGGTGTAGATTTTATTTGTTGTTCCTTTTCCAGCTCCTTTAGGTGCAAGGTGAGCTTGTGTATTTGAGTTTTTCCATTTTTTTGAGGGATGCTTGTATTGAGATGTATTTCCCCCTCAGGACTGCTTTTGCTGTATCCTCTAAGATTTTGAAGGGTTGTATCCTCATTCTCATTAGTTTCCTTGAATCTTTTTAATTCTTCTCTAATTTTCGGGCTGACCCTTTTATCTTTTAGCAGGATGGTCTTTAACCTACCCATGTTTGAATTTCTTCTTGTGATTGAGTTCAAGTTTCAAAGCATTTTGGTCTGAAAATATGCAGGGGACTATCCCAGTCTTTTGGTATCAGTTAAGACCTGACTGTGACCCAGTATGTTGTCTATTCTGGAGAAAATTCAATGTGCACTTGAGAAGAATGTGTATTCAATTGCGTCTGGATGTAAAGTTCTGTAAATATCTGTGAAATCCAACTAGTCCAGTGTATCATTTAAAGCTCATGTTTCTTTTGAGATGTTGTGCTTAGAACTTCCGTCATTTGTAGAAAGCACCGTGTTGAAGTCTCCCAGTGTACGTGTATTCTTATCTAAGTATGTCTTAAGTTTTTTTATTAATTGATTGATGTACTTGGCAGCTCCCACATTAGGGGCATAAATATTCATGATTGTTAGGTCCTCTTGTTGGATAGATCCTTTAAGTATGATACAGTGTCCCTCTTCATCTCTTACTAGTCTTTGGGATAAACTTTAAGTTATGCAATATGAGGATTGCTACCCCTGCTTTGTTTTGAGGACCATTTGAATGGTAAATTGTTCTCCAACCTTTCATTTTCAGGCTGGAGGTGTCCTTGTGTCTCAAATGAGTCTCTTGTAGACAGCAAATAAATGGGTCTTGCTTTTTTATCCAGTCTGAAACCCTGCATCTTTTGATGGGATCATTAAGCCCATTCACGTTCAGAATAACTATTGAAAGATATGAATTTAGTGTCATCATAATATCTATTCAGTCCCTGTTTTGCGGGATTATTTCTTTGGGCTTCCTCTTTCTTTTATAGGGTTCCCCTTAATATTTCTTGCAGAGCTTATTTGGTGGTCACATATTTTTTCAGTTTCTATCTATCTTGGATGCTCTTTATCTTTCCTTCTATTTTGAATGAGAGCCTTGCTGGATAAAGTATTCTTGGCTACATGTTCTTATTTAGGACCTGAATATGTACTGCCAACCCTTTCTGGCCTGCCGGGTCTCTGTGGAGAGGTCTGCTGTTAATCTAGTAGTTTTCCCATATAAGTTAGGGATCTCTTGTCTCTTGCTGCTTCAAGGATTTTCTCTTTATCTTTGGAATTTGCAAGTTTCACTATTAAATGTTGGCTGTTGTACGGTTTTTATTGGTTTTATGGGGGGAGCTCTCTGTCTCCTGGATCTGAATGCCTGTTTTCCTCCCCAAGTTAGGGAAGTTCTCAGCTATGATTTGTTCAAGTACACTTTCTGGTCTGTCCCTTTCAGCGTCCTCCCAATCCCCAATGAAACAGATTTTTCCTTCTGAGGCTGTCATTTATTTCCCTTAACCTAACTTCATGGACTTTTAATTGTTTTTTTTTTCTTTTTTCCTCAGCTTCCTTCCTTGCCATCAACTTGTCTTCTATGTCACTCACTCTTTTTTTTTTTTTTTTTACCTCATTAACCCTTGTCGTTAGGCTTTCCAGTTTGGATTGCATCTCATTTATTTGATTTTTAATTTTGGCCTGATTAGATCCAAATTCTCAGTGATGAGGTGTCCTCAATCCTTTTTGCTTTTCTCCAGAGCCAGCAGTAGCTTTAGAATTATGCTTCTGAATTGACTTTCTGACATCGAATTTTAATCCAAATTCTGTAACTCTGTGGGAGAGAGTTCTGTTTCTGTTTTTTTCTTTTGTGGTGAGTTCTTTCTAGTCATTTTGTTCAGTGCAGAGTGGCTAAAAACGAGTTGTACTGGAAAAAAAGAAGAAAAAAAAGAGAAAAAAGAAGAAAAGACAAACAAAAACAGAAAACAAAAGGAGGGGTATTTTTTCAGTTTCTATATATCTTGGAAGCTCTTTATCTTCCCTTCTATTCTGAATGGTTCTATATACTGTAAATCCCTCCACTTCCCCTGGAGCTTTCCAGCTTTCCAGCGCTGCTTGGTCAAGAACTTCTCCTCCCCTGTGCTTCCAGCTGGTCTTCTGGTGGAGGGGCCTGCTGTGCTGATTCTCAGGTGTGTGCACCTGGGGGAGCTGCCCTGCCCCCTGCCAGGTACACGGCTCAGTGGGAGCTTTTTATCCTGTGAGGCCTCTGTTCTCTGGTGACCCCGCTCTGTCCCAGGCACAGGGTGACACCAGGAGGAACAACCACACTGGTGGCGGCCAGGTCTCCATCCCTGGAGTCAGCTCCCACAGTAACTACCACAGTCTCCCACTCTGCACTGGCCTCGATGCTCCCGGGGGCGGGGGGCGCTGATCTGCACAGCTCTGGGTCGCCCGGCGGCAGGAGCATCCTCGCTGTCCTTTGCCCTCCCAACCTCCGCCTGTCCCTGGGGGAGCACAGGATCCTGGGCTGTGTCCCGCACGGTGGTCGCTCCAGCCCTTTACCACTCTGCCGGCAGTTTGTGTCGCGCTCTCCCCCGGGGCGCACTTCCTCTGATAGTGACTCCAGGAACCTGAAGGCTTCACTGCCCCTCCTGGGATGCTGTCCGAGTTCCCTGCGAGCATTTTTCCATCCGGGAAGATTGTTAAAGTTTCTGCTTCTCCAGGACTGGGCTTTCCTGTCCTGGAGGCTCTCGCTGCCTAGCCTTAGCCTGGTTCCTCACGGGGGCCCCTCCCCCACTTGATTCTTATTTATTTATTTATTTATTTATTTATTTATTTATTTATTTGTTTGTTTGTTTATTCCATCTTCCTTCCTTGTTAGAAGTGCAAACTCTTCTCTCTGTAGCATCCCAGCTGTTCTCTCTTTAAATCTCAGGCCGAGTTCGTAGGTTTTCAGAATGATTTGAAAGTTATCTAGGTAAGTTGGTAGGGACAGGTGACTTGGGGACCCTACTCCTCCGCCATCTTGCCCCACCCTCCAGTGTTGTTTTCTTTTTTTTTTAAGTCAGCTCCATGCCCTCTGTGGAACCCAATGTGGGGCTTGAATTCAGGACCCTGAGATCAAGATTTGAGCTGAGATTAACAGTTGGAGGCTTAACCGACTGAGCCATACAGGTGCCCCAGTTCTAGTGGTTTTTAGTTGGTACCTTGGGATTTTTATATACCTGATAATGCAATCTGCAAGTAGATAGTTATATTGTTTCCCCCCAATCTGGATATCTTTTATTAGTTTTCTTGCTTAATTGCCTGTTTATAATCTCCAGTATAATGTTGGATCAAAGTGGCAATAGCAGACATCCTTGTTCTTGATCTTAAGGGGGCTGATTTTAGTATTTCATCATTAAGCATAATGTTTCTATGGGTTTTTTTAAGGATAAACTTTATCACGCCAAGTAATATCCCTTTTATTCTTAATTTTGTGAATGTCTTATCATGAAAAGATATTGGATTTTGTGAAATGCTTTTTCTGCTTCTATTGAGATGACTATGTGATTAATTTCCTTTATTTTATTGAGATGTTGCATTACATAGATTTATTTGTAGATGTTAAGCCAAGTTTGCATTTCTGGAATAAATCCTACTTTGCCATGATGTATAGTCTATTTTATTTGTTTCTCAATTCAGTTTGTTACTAATTTTTTTTGAGATTTTTTTTGGGGGGGTGTCTGTATTCAGGTATGTAGTTTTCTTTTTTTAAAAAATATTTCATTTATTTATTCATGAGAGACAGACAGAGAGAGAGAGAGAGAGAGAGAGAGAGAGAGAAGTATAGGCACAGGCAGAGGAAGAAGCAGGCTCCATGCAGGGATCCCGATGTGGGACTTGATCCCGGGACTCCAGGATCATGCTCTGGGCCAAAGGCAGGCGCTAAACTGCTGAGCCACCAAGGGATCCCCTGTAGTTTTCTTTTCAAGTGATGTCTTTTCTTGATGTTTATATCAGAGTATTATTTTATTATTATTATTTTTAAAGATTTTATTTATTCATTTGAGACAGAGAGAGAGAGAGAGAGAGAGAGAGAGAGAGCATGAGCAAGGCGCAGAGGCAGAAGGAAATGGAGAAGCTGACTCCCCACTGAGCAGGGAGCCCAACAAGGGGCTAATCCCAGGACCTGAAGACCATGACCTGAGCCAAAGACACATACCTAACCATTTGAGCCACCCAGGTGCCCTAGTATCAGGACATTATTTACCTAATAGAATGTATTGGGAAGTATTTTTATATTTTTTGAAGAATTGATATTAATTTTTCTTTAAATGTTTGATAGAATTCACTAGTAAAGCTATCTGGGCCTGGACTATTCTTTCTGGGACATTTTTTCATGGTTAATTCAGTTTCTTTACTTGTTATGGGTCTATTTAGATTCTTATATTTTCTTGGTCAGCCTTATGTTTTTTAAAGATTTTATTTATTTATTCATGAGAGACACACACAGAGAGAGGCAGAGACATAGGCAGAGACATATAGATATGTCTCTATATGGAGACATAGACTCGGTCCTGGGACTCCAGGATTATGCCCTGAGCCAAAGGCAGACGCTCAACCATTGTGCCACCCAGGTGTCCCAATAATATGCATTTCTATAGGCAAGATTATGCTTCTTATTGATTTTGTAGCCCAATATTTTCCTTATTTTTCTAATTATGCTTTTTATTAATTTTATAGCCTAAAATTTTGCCTTACTCTCCTGATGTCTAATGTCCAATGTCATTTCCTTCCAGCTTTATTGAAATAGCGTGTATAATGTATTTCAAAATAATTACCACCATAGCATTAGCTAACACCTCCATCCTGTCACATAATTAGTCTTTTTTTGTGGCGACAGTGTTTAAAATCTACTCTTTTAGCAAATTTCAACTATATAATGCAGTATTATTAGCAATGCTCATAATGTGGTATATTAGATCCCTGTAATTTTTTAATCCTGTAACTAGAAGTTTGTATATTTTCACCACTATCTCCACATTTCTCCCATCCCCAGCTCCTGGTAACTATCATGCTACAGTTCAAGTTCAGCTGTTTTAGATTCCACAAATAAATGATGTCACATAATACTAGGCTTTCTCTAATTTATTTCACTTAGCATAATGCCTTCAACTTTCATCCAAGTTGTCTCAAATGGCAGAATTTCCTTCTTTCTCATGGCTGAATAATATTCTGTGTATGTATGTATGTATATTAGGTTGTTTCCATATTGTGGCTATGGTGTGTAATGCTGCAATAAACATAGGACATCTCTTTGAGATCCTGTTTTCATTTCCTTTTGCAGCCTTCTTTTAAAAAAGATTTAATTTATTTTAGAGGTGGAGGAGAGAGAAAGAGAGAGAGTGCACAAATAGGCGGCAGAGACAGAGGGAGAGGGAGATAGAATCTCCCTGTGGGGTGCAGAGCCCTATCGATCTCACAGCCCATGACATCATGACCTGATCTGAAATCACCAGATGGATCTTTAACTGACTGAGCCACCCAGGCACCCCTATAGCCTGCTTTTAAAAAATTCACATAACATAAGCATTTTGCCATGCTGTTAAAATCATTTTAATGATATGCTTAATATACTATTATATAGATGGAACTTAAACTCTCTTCTATTTTTTTAAAACTCTCTTCTATTTTTTTTTAATTTTTTTATTTATTTATGATAGTCACAGAGAGAGAGAGAGAGAGAGGTGCAGAGACATAGGCAGAGGGAGAAGCAGGCTCCATGCACCGGGAGCCCGACGTGGGATTCGATCCTGGGTTTCCAGGATCGCGCCCTGGGCCAAAGGCAGGCGCCAAACCGCTGCGCCACCCAGGGATCCCGTCTCTTCTATTTTTAACCTTGTAACTTGCTTCTTAAGTTTTGATGTTATAAATTATACTGTAATCTTTGTGCATAAATCCTTTTATGAATATAATTCTGTATTTACAGTTTTGTATCTTAATTGCCCTTAGCATTACATTAAGAGCATTTCCCATATCACTAAAATTTTTGAACACCTAATTGTTAATAAATATATAATATTATACCATATGAGTATGCTATAGTTTATTTAACAAATTTCCTATTATTGGATATCTAGATTATTTTCTTTTTTAAAAAAAGATTTTATTTATTAATGAGAGACAGAGAGAGAGAGAGGCAGAGACATAAGCAGAGGGAGAAGTGGGCTCTATGCAGGAAGCCTGATGTGGAACTTGATCCTGAACCCTGGGATCACACCCTGAGCCAAAGGCAGATGCTCAACTGATGAGCCACCCAGGCATCACAGATATCTAGATTATTTTCAACTTTGGCAGTATAAATATGTCTAAAATGAACATAATAATGCATAAATCTTTAATTACATTTTAGATTATTTTCTTAAGATATACTGGGTTAAAGGATTTGAATTTTTTTGCCTGAAATTTTGCATTAAGGCAGAATCGTGTTCCATTATAAAGACATATTATAATTGATCTAACCTTTTCTATATTTTTGGATATTCTATATTTTTGTTATTAGAGATAATGCTAGAATAACATCATTGTACATGAGTCTTTGCATTATCTGAGATAGTAATTTTTAAAGGTTATTATACAAACAGAATAGCTAATTTGCTCTCCAGAAAATGAATGCTAATTTATATTCTTATTGCCAGTATATTAGTGTTTGTTCTACCTCAGGCTTTTTAATACTGAGGTAGATTGTTATTTTAAAGATTCTTGTTAATTTGATAGATGCTACCAGCGTTGATCAGAAAAGGGGCAATCACAAAATAGAATATTAGATGGGAGAGAGGGGTAAATTTTTGAAAGGCTTTAAGAAAAAAATGGGGTGATCCCAAGGTTTAGTTCAGCATTTTCAGGAAAGTTTTGGGCTATATTGGAAAGGAATGAGAAAACCAGTAAATATGGAAATAAGATTTCCAGGTTAATAATTATGATGATGATAATAACAATTGTTATTATAAAAATAAGTACCATTAATTTATTGAATTAGTCTCTAGGAGACTAAGTTAAAAATGCACATAACCAGGGATCAGTCTTTAGCTTTCTCCATTGGCTCCTTTTCAAGTATTATTATGTCTGGTGAACCAGTTGATACATGGGATCCTAAAGAGGTTAAGAAAGGAAATTTTAAAGGGGAAAAACCTCAACAACCATTTCTGCAGAAAGAGTGTGGTTATCCAATTGGAGGGTGTAAGTAGACCCCTGGGTTCATGTTTATGGTGGCAGTGGACACAAATTGTAGGACAGCAGGATAAACTTTTCTCCTTTCTGAAAAATGAAAGAGAGAGAAAAAGGGGTACTTATACTTTTCTTTTGTCTAGGTGTAACTTCAAAATCTTATAGCTATTGGCCAGTGAGGAGATATTATTAAGTCATAATGCTTCATGTCCATATAAAATGCATTCTCTGCTCTGCCCAAGACATGTATGCACATGCATGTGCACATACACACACACAAAGTTAGTCTGTCTGTACTGCTCTCCCCTTTGACCCCATGACCTCCTGCCAAACTTATTTTCCTTCTCCAGGTGTCACCCCCCTATCCAAAACTTTCTATGACTTCCCCAAGCAGAATTAATAACAATACCATTAACAATAGCTAACATGTACTGATGGCTGATGCTGTATCTGATAATGGGTTAGGCATTTAGTATGTATTATATACAATATAATACAAGCAATAACCTTATAAAGTAGGTATTACTATTACCACCATTTTTAGATGAGTAAATGGGAGGTCAGAGTGTGTAGGTAACTAGGCCAAGTTCATTCATCTAATAAGCAAAACTGTCCCCAAAAGGCTACATTGACCTACTTCACAGTAGTCAATAACCCAGATAAAGCATGATACATACCTTCCATCACTCAAAACCCTGTTGTACAGCTTACTTAATATGACAAAGTATGCATTATTTTATAATGTGTCCTGGGCACAATGTTTTCATCATCCTTTTATAATTAAAAATATAGGAAACAGGATATTGTAGAACTAAGTACTGTCATTTAAACACAGAAGCACAAATTAGATGCATTTAACTATTAGAGGAAAGTTCATTAATATAAATATTCTTTCTGACAGCTCCATGTTGTTTTTATTACATGGCATTTAAAATTATATACAGTGTCCTTGATACTGAATATTTCAAGGAGTTTAACTCCATTTCCTGTCTGTCTATCCATTTATCTATCAACAGTCAATAGTCACTGCTATTTCTGATAGACAAGAAAGGAATTTTACAAATATGAATTGCTTATTCTGTCTCCAACTGGCTTCTTGCTATATTGAAAGTTATTTACCTCATTGAATCTCAGTTTCCCCATATTTTGCACAAGGATAATGAAATTAAATTATTTCTTAAAATACCATAAAACCTCAATTAACTGTATGGAAAAAAGAAGGTATAAAGATTAATGGGGTTAGAAAAGTTGGTGTGGTGATCAACTGAGAAGGTGCCCTTTTAGCTGCTACCACTCAGTTCTATAGTTACATGAAAAAAAATTTGTTATGAGTCATAGAAACAATGAAAGCACAAAAATATTGGATATAGTTAAATGTGTTAATTAAAAACAAAAGCAAAAATGTGGACTCCAGAAATTTAGATTGCTGAATTTAATATCCAATGCTAGAAAAGCCCTAGAGTGAACTGTTTAACTTTTGAAAAAAGTACATGCCTCCTCAGTTCTCCTACCCAACCCTCTCTTTAGATACACTTGCCAGCTGTTTCACAGAAAATGTAAGCCACAAGATGGCAACTTCCCACCACACGATCTACAAACTTACCTATACCTTCACTTATCATTTCTACCTTCCTTCCATTTCTAATCTAAGATCAAAAAATCCTCCAGTGTATGGCAAATCTTTCCACTTGAGCTTCAGAAACTTTTTCTTATTCATCTATTTCTTTAGGATTTTTGCTCCTAAATGGTAAATTAACCATGTGTTTTATTTTACTATTTCTTGTCTGGCTCCTTTCCCTCAGCCTGTAGAGCTTGTTCAAATCTCTCTTACTCACCAAAGAAAAAACTCTTATGGTATTATTCCCTAAAACCTATAACCCCAGTCTAATCATGAGAAAAATAAGTTTATTTTCAAAAAATTTTTCTCTGACCCTATGCTGTAAAGTTACCCTATCTTTTTCCTATCACAGCTAATCTTTGTGATAGTTGTCTCTACTCACTCACTGTTCTACTTCCTTACCTTCAATTTACTCTTTAGTTTATACAGTCTGATTCTAGCCCTGATACTCCACTCATTTGTTTTTGGAAGTCTTCTCTTGGCTAATAGCCTTTCCTTGGCTACACATGAAGGAGAGTTCTTAGTTTTTGACTTACTTGATTACCCAGTAGCATTTAACATAGTTGTCATTCTTGAAATATGCTATTCTCTTGGCTTTTATCCTGGTTTCCCTTGTATCTCTCTTGTTAGTTTTTTTTCTCAGTCACTTTTGTAGACTTCTATGAACCTGCTCATCTTTTAAATGTTGGTGTTTCTCAAGGATCTATCCTTAGCCACCTTTTTATTTTGCCTCTATCCTTTGGTAATTTGATGACTCCTGTGACATTAAATACCATTTCAATGTTTAAGACTACCACATATATATCCCCAAGTCCCTTTTCTTCTCCTATCAGTATTTCCAATTTCTCACTGAACATCCATGCTCAGATGTACTATAGACAACTTAATCTCTACATGATCTGACCCTTGCTCACCTCTCTAGTATCAACTTTCTCTTTTCCTCCTATCCAACACTATGGTTCTGCTGCATTGAACTCATTTCAGTTCTGTGATGTGCCATGCTCTCTCAGAACAATCTTTCCTTTCATGTTCTCGGTTTCAGCTTAGAAGTCACTTTCCCCAGAAAGCTTTCTTTTTCTCCTAAATGTGGATTTGATTTTTTCCCCTCTTGGCCTTCAAGACACTCTGTATCTCTCCCCTCATTACATTTAAAACAATTCATTGTTATTAACTGTTTTTCTCTTCTACTAGACCATGATTACATAGAAGATAGATACCATACCTATTATGTTCCCATTTGTATCCCTGTTGTTGGCACACAATAAATTCATCAAATGCATAAATTAATGGATCTTAGAATCAAGTCAGACTAAACAAACCTGTTATTTTCTTTTGATAGAGTTATTTAATATATTATATGAAAGCCTGGTTTATCAAATGAATAATCTCTCATGACAAGATATCCCAATATGGGCTAGCTAACTAGATTCTGGTACATAAGTGAATTCATACCCAGTTGATCAATCAGATTAATGATCGATGCCAACATATAGAGAGGTGTATAGTGTCAATCCATAGGTCTTTGTTGTATGTATTTTTTTCTAAAGATTTTATTCATTTATTTGACAGTGGTGGGAGGGGTGGAGGGAGAGGGAAAGAGAAGCTGAAGTAGACGCCATGTTAAGTGCAGAGTCTGATGCAGAGTTTGAACTCAGGATCAAGAGATGATTACCTAACAGAAAACCAAGAGTCAGAAGCTTAAGCCACTGAGCCACCCAAGCAACCTCTGTTCTATGTCTTATTCAGAATTTTCTATGATTGACTTAATTGAAGGCAAAAAGAACACACTTATAAATGTTTGGTGACCCAAAGCTAGATGAGTCAATAAAAATGAGTACTAGCCTTATGATTTGAACTGGTTTAGTTAGACTAAAACTAATATATTGATATTTAATAGGGATTAATATAAAATTATAAGTTAGGGTAAAATAATTAAACATTTAAGAGGAATGTGTTATATGCCTACTGTGTTCTAGTCAGAAATGGTGCTGGGAATGCAAAAAAGAATAAATAATAGTTCTTGTCCTTGAAATGGTTACATTCTAGTGAGTATATTGAATCTAGATCATGGTATATAATACTCTGGTTACATTTTTTATTGTCTGTGTACAGAATATTTTGTGCTGCTCTGGGCATCATAATAATTTTTATAATAATATACCCATAAAGTATATTTATTTCAATGTAAATTTTAAATATTTCAATTGTATCAAGCAAGATAATTAAATTACTCTATCATCATAATCCTCAAATCATGGCGGCTTATAACAGCAAAATTTTATTTCTCAGTTATGTAACATTGGCTGTGAGATATGTTCTAAAAATTTTCATTCTATTACCCATACTGATGGAACAATCACTATTTTAAACATTACCACTCACTGTGGCAGAGGGAAAGATAGTTTGTAGAAGGCACATTGGCAAATAAATGCTCTTGCCTGAAAGTAAAATACAAGTGGGAGCAATAACTTTTGCTCATAAGTAATTGGCCAGAATCAGTCACATGCTCCATCAATCATAATGGGGCCAAGAAGTGCAATACTATCCTATGCCTGAAGGCAAAGAGATTTAAATATTTAGATAACTGAATTAATGACTACCATGTCTATATAAAGAGTGAAATTTACACTTCAATATTAGACTTTTTCCTACTCCCAAGAGTTACATTAACCTTTTCTATAAATTTCCATACACACATGCACATTTACATACATAGATTTTTCCATTAATTATGGGATCATATTTGTTTTCCATAAGTTATAGAGCTACTTATAGTAATGTACAACTCTACTTAAGTCTGTTTAATAGCTGTAAAGTATTCCATAGTATGCATATACCATACTTTATTCAACTACTCTTCTATGGAGGGGTACTTGTTTTTTCCCCTGATTTTGACTATTATAAGATATACTTCATTGACCATCCTTGAACATGCATATACATGCATATGTATTTAGATATCTGTAATATAAATTCCTAGCAAAGGAAATCCTGAGCACTTTAAATTTTGCTAAGTCCTGACAATTTGCCTTCCAAAGTGCTCTACCAATTTAAAATCTCAAAAACAGTGTATGGAAGTGTACATTATATTTTGAGAAAAATTTTGACAAATATTTTTATTGAAGGAAGAAAAGGTATAATGAGGGATATAATGAGGGATTTAGAAACCATGTAAAAATGAGTAATGATCATAGACTTCTTTGTCTAAACAGCTTATAAAACCTTATACACACTACTACTAAGTTTGCTGACTAGAGTAACACTGAAAAAAAGTAATCCTTCTTGCACATGACACTTCTGGTTACATCTTAATAATCAGAATGCAATTACCTGTCTATATGCAGTTGCAAGGAAGGCTGTGAAATGAAGACTCTATTTTGGGGGACTATATACTAAACCAAAAACTGCAGGCTATATAATCACCACAGGAAATAGACTAGTTGGAGAGACTTTTTGCTGTGCTCTTGGATCTCTATAGTTGCTTACAACCATTTTTTCCCTTTATATTTGCTTCTTTTTTTTTTTTGCCTTCCTTGTCTCTTCTGCTATCTCTCAGAATTTCCACCATCATTATTTTTCTTTTCTCTTGTTCTTTTCTCTTTCTCATTATTTCAACTTTTTGTATCTCCATTTCTTCCTTTTTCTCTCTGCTTCTGTATGTTTTCTCTATCTCCACATTTCTACTCTGTGTGTATTTTTTCTCTTTCCATCTGTTTCCTATCCATCTGTCTCTCTATCTTTAGCTGTCTCGGTTTTCTTACTTCCGTATTTCTGGCTCTTTTGGTTTCAGTCTCCATGTCTCTCTCTTTCTACATCCATTTCTAACTATTAGAGCTAATAATAGATGGGCTGCTGCTTCTTACAGTTGTTTTCATATGGTAGGAAGTACTTGAGGATAGTGTAGATACAGTATAAAAAGGATTTCTTGATTGGTTGATGGTTGAATTATATAACTATTGAGGTCTTTTCCAAGTTTGAGTCAAATTGAGAACCAATTTTCCCTTCTTACTAAGTAGAATATCATTTATATTATTGCATATTTGTTTTCTGATTGACAGTCTAGTAGAACCTCAAGGCCATCTCTGTGTGAATATCATGCTTTATTGTAGATGACTGCAGAATTAGAAGATACATTATCCCTCTCATCTATGATTTTACTTTGTATGGTTTCACTTATCCTCAGTCAACTATGGTCTGGAAGCAGATTATCCTCATTCTGGAAGTAGATGGTCCTCCTTCTAACCTAGCATCAGAGGGTCAGTAGTAGCCTAAAACTGTGTCACAACCCCTACACCATTCACCTGACTTCATCTTGTCCCATAGGCTTTTTACCATCTCACATCATACATAACAAGAAGAAGGTACAGTACATTAAGAGAGAAACAGATCACATGCACATAACTATTATTACAGCATATTTTTATAATTGTTCTATTATTAATTACTGTTATTAATCTCTAATTGTGCCTAATTTATAAATTAGACTTTATCATATGTATGTACATATAGGAAAAAACATGGTTTATATAGGGTTTGACACCACCTGTGGTTTTAGGCATTCACTTGGTTCTTGGAACATATCCCCTCTGGCTAAGAGGGGGCTACTGTATTAGAAATTAAAACGAATGTGTGTTGACTATAAAACTGTATCTAAAAATTAATTCTCTTTAATACATCTGTGATATACATGTAGGCTGTGTGTCTGTGTCTTCATAATTTCCAATTTGTTGGGAGATTATATATATGACTGGCTAGTACAAATGATTGGAAAACACTGTAAATACCACATTGTCTCTGATGGCAAGAAATTAAGAAATGATATGATTGTATATTCTCTGCAACCTAGCTAATAAATCTAGTTAGGTCTTTTAATTGTGTCAAAATATATTCATCAATTAAACTTGTTTTGCTTTCTAGAATTAGTAAGTATGCAATACAGATACTTTAAAAACTTAACATGAAGCAGGAACCTGACATACTTTCTATTTTAAGGGAGGAAAAGAGTAAAATGGAGAAGGTAATTTACAAACTAGACTTGAAAACCATTTGAGCATAATATTATCATTACGATTATCTGTCAAAAGATTTAGTTTAATTACATTTTTAAAAACTCTTGAAAATATGGCCCTACTCATATCAAGGATTTGGTACTCTGAGGAGAGGAATATTAATGCCTTCATTAGCCATTGTGCCAGCATCTCCAGTCTTTAGAATTCCTCGTGTGGCCTTTTGAGATTTTTAAATCCTAACCTTAGGAAATCAGTAAACACAAAGCCCCAGGGGAATATGAACTTCAGGAGTAAGAGCCCTTCTGTGTTTATATCCATAGTAGGTAGAAGATTAATTTTTTGGGAAAAAAAAGTAATTTTGAAATAACTGAGTAGCAGCATAATTGCCATCATATAAAGTATTATACATGCTCCTACACATTTTCTTCAAACAACAGTAAGTTGGTTGTAAAATCACCAAGAGAAAAAAGTTATAATGTAATAAACCTGAATTTTAGTGTAAGATTTTCAGGGCATAACCGGAGATGCTTCTGACACATTTAAAGAGATGTGTGAAACCATATGTTGGGAGCCCAGTGGTCACAGTTCTGAGACAGTCCTTGATCAATGATGATGTTTAAGACTGATTGCCATTGTGTGGATGCCTGGGTAGCTCAGCAGTTGAGCATCTGCCTTCGGCTCAGGGCATGATCTCCAGGTCCAGGACTGATTCCCACATCGGGCTCCTTGCAAGGAGCCTTCTTCTCCCTCTGCCTGTGTCTCTGCCTCTCTCTGTGTGTCTCTCATAAATAAATAAATAAAACCTTAAAAAAGACCGATTGCTGTTGCAGATGAACACTGCTAGGAGATTCATTACACTGGCTCTTTTTGACTGAATTGGCCATTTGGCAGCTTTTCCCTTTTGATAGGAAATCTGAATCACCTATTGAACATGCTGCAAAATACTTCTCTTAATCTACATTCCCTTAGCACTTAACATATATGGGTTATTCTTCACTGTCTTGCACTTGACTAAGCACTCTAGTATGCATGCATCTCCACAATGAAGTTGTAGATCCTTGAAGGCAAAGAACGATGTTTTATAGTCTTAAACTTGGCATATGACTCCCAAGGCATCTGACTCCTAGGACAAAAAATAGTTTAGTAGTGGTTAAGAGCTTGGGCTTTGCAATCACATAGACCTAAATTCAGATCTTCTTTTCCTTAATTTACCGTTGTCATGATCTTGAGTAAGTTATATATATCAGTTTCTTAAAAAAGTAAAATGGGGATAGTGACCTCAAGCTATTCCCCTTAGAATGAATGACAAAAAATAGTTTAGTAGTGGTTAAGAGCTTGGGCTTTATAATCACATAGACCTAATTTCAGATCTTCTTTTCCTTAATTTACTATTGTCATGATCTTGAGTAAGTTATATATCAGTTTCTTAAAAAGTAAAATGGGGATAATGACACCTCTAAAGTCATTGATAGGATAAAATATCATATAAAAGTTTAGTGCAGTGTTTGGCACACACAAATGTTCAATACATTATAATAATTATTATGATAAAATACAGATTTTCCTTGACTTACAAAGGGGCTACATATTGATTAACCCATCATAAGCTGAGAATATCATAAGTTGAAAATGCATTTTATACACCTAACCTATCAAATGTCACAGCTTAGCCTAGCCTACCTTAAACATACTCAGAGCACTTATATTAGCCTACAGTTGGGCAAAGTCATCTCAAATAAGGCCTATTTTGTAATAAAGTATTGAAAATCTCATGTCATTTATTGAATACTGTAATGGAAGTGAAAAACAAAATGATTGGATGAGAAGTATATCTGTTGTTTACCCTCATGTTTGTGTGACTGACTGGGAGACAGAAGTAGGAAAGGTGCAATTATGGATAGGATGAGTTGTAGGTAAGAGGAGCATGTCACACTTCTAATATCTAATCAGCAAGATTGAGTTGGTAACTGAGTATATACAGCAGAAAGCGTTAAATCAGAGATGAACCAATGTTCTCATTGAAGTCACTGGGAATAACATAGGTTCTAAATTGAGAGACAAGACAGGATAGCGAGAGTGTGCCTATGGTTTAGGAAAATTTTGAATAATAAACCATCTTTTGAAAGTCCAGAGCGTGCATAATTTTCTGAGTTGGAAATTGGACAAATAAATTTTATGTAAAATAAAGGATTATGTGGAGTCCATAATGGTCTTTTCAGAGTCTTGGTTTGGGTTCTCCCAAAAACAGACCCAAAGACAAGGTTTTGGATATAAGTAAGTAATTTGGGAAGTGATTCCAGAAAGTGCTGCAAGGGTATGGGAAAGTCAGACTGGAAGGGAGGAAAAGCAAATAAAGTGTGTGTTAATGAGCAGTTTCCCACTCAGTTTTATGGGAATATACCAAGGGTCACTGAGCGAGTTGTACTGATTATTCACTAACTCTCATCACCGACTGACAGTAACTCATGGGGTGTTAACAACCTCCCTTCTCTTCTGTTGAAGCTACTTTTGTAGATAGAGAAACCCCTCTGGTAGAGAAATATAGGAAGTCTTCTACAAATGACTTTTGGAGTAGGCCAAGAGGATATGTAGGGTACCAGCAGTGTCTACTATAGCAGGAGATACAACACGTCTTGGATTTAAATAATTATATATTTGATAATAGGTTTTCTATTTCAAACAAATGGATAACTTGAAAAATGACATTGAAAGCTGCCATTTATTTGTATTATTGAAACCCTAATATGATATTATCTACATTGATATTCTTCTTTTATTCATTGAAATATTTATTGATAATCTATTACATGTCAAGTTCTACACTAGTTGCTGAGGATACAAGTTAATGACTAAGTGACTAACTTTATGAAGTTTATATTCTAGTGGCCAAGGAGTGGACAGAAACAACCAAGCTAATAAATGTAGCTGATTCACTAAGAGTTTTAACTCATTAAAGTATAAACCACAAAATAGTATTATTTTTCACAGTGATTACTATTTGTTGTACCTACTGTATTTACCTTTTTCCATGAGGAGATAGCAACATTGATAAATATTTCAGTCTAATTCTATAACTTTCAAGCTGTTTTCAGAGTTTCATTTTGATTTTAAAGCCTTTGTCTTTACTCTAAGCTCCTGTCTGATTCAAATATTGTCTCTTCATTCAAACAGCTAAGACATGTAGCACTAGTGGCTGGGAATTTGGAGGGTGAATGGTGGGCTTTCACAGATCTCTCCTTCTTCCTCCTCTTTTCTCTGTGTCTTCTCATTTGGTGTTGCATTGGGAGATAAATGACTAGGAAATAGGGAAAGGAAAAAACACATGTTTGTGACTGCCTGTGTCTTCTCCTTGGTTAGGTCTTCTAGCTGTCTATGGGCACTATATAAATAGGTAGTTGTTATAGCAGGCCTGATGATGAGATGATCCCCCCAGCATCTCCTCTGAGCATTGTAAGTCCCTTGCAAAATTTGATTAATTTTTCTCTCAAGAACTTCAGCCAGTGGCATCATATTACTTTCTTCTCAAGTGTACTCATCTTGCTGCATGCTGCAAACCCTCTAGCAACAATCATCTATTTATCCAATCAACTTGGATTTTTATAATATGCCAAATACACCTTCCATGCTTCTTGGGACCCAGAAATTTAGTATGTGTTGTTAGGGATTAATACCAGTTTCTTTTGTCATCTGAAATCTCCAATACGCCATCTTTCCTCAAGGTGCTTTATCACTGTTCCAGTGGTATAGGAGAAGTTTAGCATGCCAATTGGAAAAGGAAAGCCTGCCATAATTATCAAAGGGTGGCCTTCTCCTCTTTCTCAGGCTTCTTTGCTTATTGATGGAGTGGGGATGGGATGATGAGAACTAGCTGCATTGGACAGCTGAATGGGTGGCCTCAGACCCCAAATTCTGGAAGTTTTCTGAATTTAGGATATTAGGTGGATAATCATTCTGAGGTCAATTCTGGGAATAGATGATCTCACTCAACACTTGGTATCATCCTGTTAACTCTCACATTCTGGGTAAGATTCTAGACTTTTAGGTAAAGACCAATTATTCAAAAAAATCTTTATTTGGGATTCTGGATCTTTAAAATGATATCCAGGGGCTCCTGGGTGGCTCAGTTGGTTAAACGTCTGCTTTCATCTCAGGTCATGAACCCAGAGTCCTGGGTTGCAGCCCCACATCAGGCTCCCTGCTCTGTGGTAAGTCTGCTTCTCTCCCTCCTGCTTCTACTCCTGTTCCCCTTGCTTATGTGCTCTCTGTCAAATAAATAAATAACATATTTTTAAAAAATGATATCCAGAGACTTTTCTTGCGTTTCCACTCAGATTTGCTTTTACCCATTATTTTGGGGATCATTATGCTTTCATCTTCATTGTCTCTTTTGCCATTTTTTTTGTCTTGGGTTTATGATAAGCCCAATGTACCTCTGTGGTGCTTATATTCTGATTGTTAGGGGATCCCAGATGCATCCATATATGGTACTCAATTTACCGAAAAGTCTTAACTCAATGAGAATAAACAGTAAAAAGGGTTTTGTTTTTCTCTCAAATGCCTACTGATGGTATTTTATTCAACCCCTTTCCCTTTTGTGAGTCAGGGGGCCTTAAAGATATCTCAGTCTAATTCAAAAATTTTACAGTTATTTTTGGCTTTGGAACAGTTTCATTCCAATGGTTTCACGTTCAGTATTGTTAATTTTCTTTTCCTTTCTTTTCTTTTCTTTTCTTTCTTTTCTTTTGTAAAATTCTATTTATTTATTCATGAGAGGAGGGGGGGGCAGGCAGAGGGAGAAGCAGGCTACATGCAGGGTGCCTGATGTGGAACTCTATCCCGGATCTCCAGGATCATGCCCTGGCCTGAAGGCGGCGCTAAACCGCTGAGCAACCCAGGGTGCTCCGGTGTTGTTAATTTTTTTCTTATTTATTTTTTTATAAATTTATTTTTTATTGGTGTTCAATTTGCCAATATATAGAAAAACACCCAGTGCTCATCCCATCAAATGCTCCCCTCAGTGCCCGTCACCCAGTAACGCCCACACCCTGCCCACCTCCCTTTCTACCACCGCTAGTTCGTTTCCCAGAGTTGAGTCTCTCACGTTCTATCTCCCTTTCTGATATTTCCCACTCATTTTTCTCCTTTCCCCTTTATTCCCTTTCACTATTATTTATATTCCCCAAATGAATGAGACGATATAATGTTTGTCCTTCCCCAATTGACTTATTTCACTCAGCATAATACCCTCCAGTTCCATCCACGTCCAAGCAAATGGTGGGTATTTGTCATTTCTAATGGCTGAGTAATATTCCATTGTATACATAAACCACGTCTTCTTTATCCATTCTTCTTTCGATGGATACCGAGGCACCTTCCACAGTTTGGCTATTGTGGACATTGCTGCTAGAAACATCAGGTTGCAGGTGTCCCGGCGTTTCACTGAATCTGTATCTTTGGGGTAAATCCCCAGCAGTGCAATTGCTGGGTCATAGGGCAGATCTATTTTTAACTCTTTGAGGAACCTCCACACAGTTTTCCAGAGTGGCTGTTCACATTCCCACCAACAGTGCAAGAGGGTTCCCCTTTCTCCACATCCTCTCCAACATTTGTGGTTTCCCGCCTTGTTAATTTTCCCCATTCTCACTGGTGTGAGGTGGTATCTCATTGTGGTTTTGATTTGTATTTCCCTGATGGCAAGGGATGCAGAGCATTTTCTCATGTGCTTGTTGGCCATGTCTACGTCTTCCTCTGTGAGATTTCTGTTCATGTCTTTGGCCTATTTCATGATTGGATTGTTTGTTTCTTTGCTGTTGAGTTTAATAAGTTCTTTATAGATCTTGGAAACTAGCCCTTTATCTTATATGTCATTTGCAAATATGTTCTCCCATTCTGTAGGTTGTCTTTTAGTTCTGTTGACTGTATCCTTTGCTGTGCAAAAGCTTCTTATCTTGATGAAGTCCCAATAGTTCATTTTTGCTTTTGTTTCTCTTGCCTTCATGGATGTATCTTACAAGAAGTTACTGTGGCCAAGTTCAAAAAGGGTGTTGCCTGTGTTCTCCTCTAGGATTTTGAAGGAATCTTGTCTCTCATTTAGATCTTTCATCCATTTTGAGTTTATCTTCGTGTATGATGCAAGAGAGTGGTCTAGTTTCATTCTTCTGCATGTGGATGTCCAATTTTCCCAGAACCATTTATTGAAGAGACTGTCTTTTTTCCAGTGGATAGTTTTTCCTCCTTGGTCGAATATTAGTTGACCATAAAATTGAGGGTCCACTTCCGGATTCTCTATTCTGTTCCATTGATCTGTGTGTCTGTTTTTGTGCCAGTACCACATTGTCTTGATGAATACGGCTTTGTAGTACAACCTGAAATCTGGTATTTTGATGCTCCCAGATATGGTTTTCCTTTTTAATATTCTGATTCCACACAAATCTTAAAATAATTTGTTCTAACTCTCTGAAGAAAGTCCATGGTATTTTGATAGGGATTGCATTAAACGTGTAAATTGCTCTGCGTAACATTGACATTTTCACAATATTAATTCTTCCAATCCAAGAGCATGGAATATTTTTCAATCTCTTCGTGTCTTCCTCAATTTCTTTCAGAAGTGTTCTATAGTTTTTAGGGTATACCTCCTTTACCACTTTTGTTAGGTTTATTCCTAGGTATCTTATGTTTTTGGGTGCAATTGTAATGGGATTGACTCCTTAATTTCTCTTTCTTCAGGCTCTTTCTTAGTGTATAGAAATGCCACTGACTTCTGAGCATTGATTTTGTATCCTGCCATACTGCCAAATTGCTATATGAGTTCTAGCAATCTCGGGATGGAGTCTTTTGGGTTTTCTATGTACAGTATCATGTCATCTGCAAAGACGGAGAGTTTGACTTCTTCTTTGCCAATTTGAATGCCTTTTATTTCTTGTTGTTGCCTGATTGCTGAGGCTAGGACTTCTAGTACTATGTTGAATAGCAGTGGTGAGAGTGGACATCCCTGTCATGTTGCTGATCTTAGGGGAAAGGCTCCCAGTGTTTCCCCATTAAGAATGATATTTGCTGTGGGCTTTTCATAGATGGCTTTTAAGATGCTGAGGAATGTTCCCTCTATCCTTACACTCTAAAGAGTTTTGATCAGGAATGGATGCTGTATTTTGTCAAATACTTTCTCTGCGTCTTTTGAGAGGATCATATGGTTCTTGGTTTTTCTCTTGCTGATATGATGAATCACATTCATTGTTTTGCAAGTGTTGACCTAGCCTTGCATCCCGGGGATAAATCTTAGTTGGTCATGGTGAATAATCTTCTTTATATATTGTTGTATTTTATTGGCTAATATCTTGTTGAGAATTTTTGCATCCGTGTTCATCAGGGACATTTTTGTATAATCCTCCTTTTTAGTGTGGTCTTTGTCTGGTTTTGGAATTACGGTGATGCTGGCCTCATAGACCGAGTTTGGAAGTATTCCATCTCCTTCTATCTTTCCGAACAGGTTTAGTAGAATAGGTATGTTTTCTTCTTTAAACGTTTGATAGAATTCTCCAGGGAAGCCATCTGGCCCTGGACTTTTGTGTCTTGGGAGGTTTTTGAGGACTGCTTCAATTTCCTCCCTGATTATTGACCTGTTCAGGTTTTCTATTTCTTCCTGTTCCAGTTTTGGTAGTTAGTGGTTTTCCAGAAATGCGTCCATTGCTTCTAGATTGCCGAATTTATTGGCGTATAGCTGCTTATAATATGTTTTTAAAATAGTTTGTATTTCCTTGGTGTTGGTAGTGATCTCTCCTTTCTCATTCATGATTTTATCAATTTGAGTCTTCTCTCTCTTCTTTTTAATAAGGCTGGCTAATGGTTTATCTATCTTATTAATTCTTTGAAAGAACCAACTCCTGGTTTTGTTGATCTGTTCCACAGTTCTTCTGGTCTCTATTTCATTGAGTTCTGCTTGAATCTTTATTAACTCTCTTCTTTTGCTGGGTGTAGGATCTATTTTCTGTTTTTTCTCTAGTTCCTTTAGGTGCAATGTTAGCTTTTGTATTTGAGTTCTTTCCAGTTTTTCGAGGGATGCTTGTATTGCCATGTATTTATCCCTGAGGACTGCTTTTGCTGTATCCCAAAGATTTTGAATGGTTGTATCTTCATTCTCTTTAGTTTCCATGAATCTTTTTAATTCTTCTCTAACTTCCTGGTTGACCGTTTTGTCTTTTAGCAGGATGGTCTTTAACCTCCACATGTTTGAAGTCCTTCCAAATGTCTTCTTGTGATTTAGTTCTAATTTCAAATCATTATGGCCTGAGAATACACAGGAGATGATCCCCATCTTTGGTATTGTTTAAGACCTGATTTGTGGTCTATTCTGGAGAACATTCCACGTGCACTTGAGAAGAATGTATATTCAGTTACATTTGGATGTAAAATTCTGTAAATATCTGTGAAATCCCACTGGAGCAGTGTATCATTTAGAGCTCTTGTTTCTTTGGCGATGTTGTGCTTAGAAAACCTATCGACTGTACAAAGCGCTACATTGAAGTGGCCAAGTATAAGTGTATTATCATCTCAGTATGTCTTCACTTTGGTTATTAATTGATTGATATATTTGGCAGCTCCCACATCGAGGCATATATATTGATGATTCTTAAGTCCTCTTGTTGGATAGATCCTTTAAGTATTATATAGTGTCCCTCTTCACCTCTCACTACAGTCTTTGGGATAAACTTTAGTTTATCTGATATAAGGATGGCTACCCCTGCATTCTTTTGAGGGCCATTTGAATGGTACATGGTTCTCCAACCTCTTATTTGCTGGCTGTAGGTGTCCTTCTGTCTAAAATGAGTCTCTTGTAGACAGCAAATAGATGGGTCTTGCTTTTATCCAGTCTGAAACCCTGCGCCTTTTGATGGGGTCATTAAGCCCATTCATGTTCACAGTTACTATTGAAAGATATGAGTTTAGTGTCATCATGATACCTATTCAGTCCCTGTTTTTGTGGATTGTTTCCTTGGACTTCCTCTTTCTTTTACAGGGTCCCCCTTAATATTTCTTGCAGAGCTAGTTTGGTGGTCACATATTCTTTCAGTTCCTGCCTATCTTGGAAGCTCTTCATCTCTCCTTCACTTCTGAATGAGAGCCTTGCTGGGTAAAGTATTATTGGCTGCATGTTCTTCTCATTTAGGACCCTGAATATATCCTGCCAGCCCTTTCGGGCCTGCCAGGTCTCTGTGGAGAGGTCTGCTGTTAATCTAATATTTCTCCCCATAAAAGTTAGAGATTTCTTGTCTCTTGCTGCTTTAAGGATCCTCTCTTTATCCTAGGAAGTTGCAAGCTTCACTATTAAAAGTCAAGGTGTTGAGCGGTTCTTATTGATTTTCGGGGGGGATCTCTCTATTTCCTGGATCTGAATGCCTGTTTCCCTTCCCAGATTAGGAAAGTTTTCAGCTATGATTTGTTCAAATACATATTCTGGACCTCTGTCCCTTTCGGCGCCCTCGGGAACCCCAATTAAACGTAGATTATTCTTTCTGAGGCTGTCATTTATTTCCCTTAATCTATCCTCATGATCTTTTAATTGTTTGTCTCTTTTTTCCTCAGTTTCCCTCTTTGCCATCAACTTGTCTTCTATGTCACTCACTCGTTCTTCCACCTCGTTAACCCTCATCGTTAGGACCTCTAGTTTGGATTGCATCTCATTCAATTGATTTTTAATTTCTGCCTGATTAGATCTAAATTCTGTAGTCATGAAGTCTCTTGAGTCCTGTATGCTTTTTTCTAGAGCCATCAGTAGCTGTATAATAGTGCTTCTGAATTGGCTTTCTGACATTGAATTGTAATACAGATTTTGTAGCTCTGTGGGAGAGAGGACTGTTTCTGATTCTTTCTTTTGAGGTGAGTTTTTCCTTATAGTCATTTTGCTCAGTGCAGAGTGGCCAAAAACAAGTTGTATTGGGAAAAGCAGAAAAAGAGAGAAGAGAAAGAAGAAAAGAAAAAAAAGAAAAAAGAGGAAGGAGAAAAAAAGAGAAGAAATGAAAAAAAGGGGGGGAGCAAACAGAAAACAAAAAAACTAGGGGGAGTATCCTCTGATTCTGTATAGTGTGAATACCTAGACTTACCCTGGAGCTTTCCAGTGCTGCTTGGTCAATACTTGCTTTTACCCTGTCCGTCTAGCTGGTCTTCTGGCGGAGGGGCCTGCTGTGCTGGTTCTCAGGTGTCAGCACTTGGGGGAGCTGCTCAGCCCCCAGCCTGGTGCATGGCTCAGTGGGCGTTGTTTATCCTGTTTATCCTGTGAGGCCACTGTGAGGGTCAGTGTGAGTTGTTTATCCTGTGAGGCCCCAGGAGGAACAACAACAATGTCAGCGGCCAGCTCTGGAGCCCTGGAGTCAGTTCCTGCTGTAACTAGGGAGGTCTCAGTCTGCAGGGGCCTGGATGCTCCGGGGGCTGGCGGGGGCCCCTGATCTCCACAGCTTGGGGCCGCCCAGCGGCAGGAGCGTCCTTGCTGTCCTGTGCCCTCCTGGCCTCTGCCTGTCCCGGGGAGAGCTCCTGGGCCTGTGCTGCTGGAATTGCGCTCCTGGGTCACGCAGCTTCCTCTGCGGGGAGCCTCTGCCTGAGCCGCCTCCGAGCTGCTCTGGGGTCCAGCTGGGCGTGTGCTGCAGCTCTTTAGGGAGCTTGGCCGCCGGGGTTTGGCGCGCTCTCCCCTGGTGCGCTGGTCCTCTGTTAGTGTCCCAGGAAGCCTGAGGGCATCCCCTTCCCTCCTGGGATCCTGCTCCAACTCCCTGTGAGTGCCTTTCCATCCGGGAAGATTGGTGAATTTCCTGCTTCTCCCCGATGGGGCTTTCCTGTCCTAGGGGTACTCACCCCAGCCTTAGCCCGCTTCCTCACGGGGCCCCTCCCCCTTGGTTGCCTTTTCTTTCTTTATTTCTTTTTTCCCGTCTTCCTACCTTGATAGAAGCGCGAACTCTTCTCACTGTAGCATTCCAGCTGTTCTCTCTTTAAATCTCAGGCCGAATTCGTAGGTTTTCAAGATGATTTGAAAGTTATCTAGGTAATTTGATGGGGACAGGTGACTTGGGGACCCTACTCTTCCGCCATCTTTCCCCCTCCCCCCAGTGTTGTTAATTTTAAAACATCAGTGTCAAAATTGAGTAAAAACTCTTCTTGTGACATAAATAAAAAAACCTTAAGTGCTCATCAGTCTTATGAATAAAACAGCAAGGAGATGAGCTAAAGAATGACAGAATTAGACTTTAAGATTAGATAGTTGGCGGCAGCCCATGTGTCTCGGCGGTTTAGCGCTGCCTTCAGTCCAGGGCCTTATCCTGGAGACCCAGGATCAGGTCCCACATCGGGCTCCCTGCATGGAGCCTGCTTCTCCCTCTGCCTGTGCCCCTCTCTCTCTCTGTGCCTCTCATGAATAAATAAATAAAATCTAAAAAAAGATTAGGTAGTTGGAAAAGGTGTTTGTGTGTGACTGAGGGCATGATTGAACTGTGCACTTTCATGTTTTCTTCCATTTAGATAAAAAGAAAGCCAGAAGTCACCAGAATGTCATTGTTTCTGTAATGTGTCTTTGAGGTATGTGAAATTTTAGCTCCTATTTTGTTGAGGCCAAGATCTGTGATTCAACTTCATATTCTTTTTTGACTTTTCAGCTACCAAGGAAAGTGAACAATGAAGCCACCATTTCTTTTAGCCCTTGTGATCTGTTCTGTAGTCAGCAAAAATTTAAGGATGGTGTCAAAGAGAAATTCTGGTAAGTTGCTGGCAAATTCTACTTGATCAAAATATGTAGTTTTTGTGAGCATCCAGAGAGCATTTGTGCCCTTAACTATGAATATCTTTAAACAGAAGTACTTGAATTCCAGCTATGTTGGAAAGTAGCCAAGATAAGAATGAGATTTTAGCCTACCCCTGGGAAATTGTTGGGGAACTGGTGGAATTTGTTCAATTTCAATTGCAGTATCCTTTCAGTGGACAATGAAATGTTAAGGGCCTACTTAGGGTTAGTTACATTTGCTAGTGACTTTACACCTGGGAGCAAACATTTGCAAATGAAAAGATAGGAAACCTTTAAAAATATATATCCTTTGCCTCTCAATTGAGTGTGCAGCATTGCTGTTTAAATTAAAACTTTTGACAAGTATTAGTGAGCTTTATTTTTTGGTACACTTTTTGGTACATGTTCACATTTGTACCAAATCTCTAACAGGCAGAGGCTGAAAGCCTCCAAATTCAGAAATATCAGCTAATTGCCTGAAGAGGAATTTCTTGAGGAGAAATATCTATTCCTAGAACATGGTGGCCTGGCAGGCAGCCATGATTGTACTGAAAGATTAGCTGTAGCCAGTAGGTATCCCAAAGTTTAAACATTGTTTAATAACACTTGAATATATATGTCTTTCAGTTTTGATTATATAGTCTAGCTATAATTACAAACCATGCATGAGATTTTAATAATTGATTTTCTGTCTACGATCATTCCAGTAAAACACTGGAGAATGTATTATTGCATGGAAACAAAAGACTACCATAGGGCTTTCTGCTAGCTTCTAATTACATTATTTCCTAGAATTAAATATATGCTTTTTACTTTCCTATTAAGTATAAAACCCAGGCAATAAAGTGCATGCCTATTTTTCAATGCAATAAATGCTGGTTAGTGCTTGGAGTTTGGTTAATGTTTGTTTTCTGAGGTGAAAATACTTGCTAATTGAAATAACTAAAGAATAGTATTGTTCTTCAATTGATAACATAGAAATAAGTCTTTCACAAAAATGGGTCATAGGTTGTAAAACAGAACAACACTGCTGAAGTCCAAAGGATTCTGGAATGGTAAGGGTAGGACAATATATTGTTTTTTTTCTCCCCTTAAGACTTATGTATATATATATTGTGACTCTTTATCAGCTGTGTTTGTAACATTTTGCCTATAATATCTCCAACTTAACATATTTTATGTGGCTGCCTTTCCTTGCCTCACTTTTGAGGTTTACATTTTTACTTTAAGTCTTGATTCAGATTAATTATTGATGAAATAAAATGCTTGGAGATAGCAAATGTAACCTGTTGGACCAGATCTCATTTTCCTCAGTTGGTTATGTCATCATGTCTGCAGTAGAGTTTGAATGGAAGAAAAGGGATCAAGAGTTTAAAAAGATGTTTATGTTATGGTAGTTTAATTCGGGTAAAATCCAAACTAAGAAACAAAAACAAGTTGCTATGTATGCATGTATCTGTTATCTTTCCTTGGCTTACTTATTATTTATGAGGAGAGAGGGTGTTAAAAATATGTATACATAGAGGGAGTTATCATTGGTGCACAGGTGTCCTTTAAAGATCAACTTTTTAATGCTTTGCTCCTTTATTCTTATCAAGTGTGAGGCCATTTGTGGCTTATGAAGGGTTCTTAGCTTTATTTTCTTGGTGTGGCCAAGTAGTACCATGTTTGCAGTGAGCTTTTTTTGGAAGAAGCATTACCTCAAAAGCTATTCCCCTTAGAATGAATGTATTTGTTAGTTTCAATCTCTTCCCCGCCATCTGTTTACCCTTAGCAACCTCCTAGGACAATAATAGCAATTATAATATTGGAACGAACTTTTCTTACAGATCTGGACAGTGGAGATGGTTTGATTGCAGTCAGTCTTTTTCTGATGCTTTCTTGCTTTTATTTATGGTGTATATGGAGTGGGCAGGAAAGAGTAATGTGTTGATGTTGTTGGTTTGTACATGTCTCTGTTCATGGTGTTTATTTCAAAATACAGAAACAAAAATCAAGTATTGTATAAATAAAAGACATCCTAATTCACACATAGGTGATGAGAATGGGGGTACTTTGGAGCAGTTCTTTTCACTCTTCTTTTCTATTTAGGTACTTCTATCATAACCCTATTCCCAGCCCCTATACTCATGTTAATATTATTTTATGTAAAAAAATAGAATTATTTGCACTCTCATTATGATGGTTTTGTTTGAGTTGACCTTATCTTTTGAAGAACATTAAAGACTGCTTTGGCAAATTTGTAGTACAAAATTCTGTTTCATGAAATCTGTGAGGTCTTTTGCCTTTACCAATTAAGGAGTTCTGGATTTAGGCTTGCATCATTGTTTTTCTTGGAATCACCAATGGAACTCAGAACTTTTATTTTATTCCCCTACTTCCCTTCCCCCAAGTGAAAAATGAATGATTGTGCCCTTTACTCACTAACATTTATAACTGTTTAGTGTGAGATGTGAAGGCAGTTATAATGATTTTTGTGCAGTTTATTATAGGCAGGGATCTCTTTAGCTAAGATCTCTATAACTACTAATGCCAAAGGCTTCTTTTACATACAAGACACAGGACCAAGGGATAGAAGCTTCTTCTGTGCTTGTCAATCAAGAAAAAGAATAAAAGACTCAACTTCTTTAAAACTTTAGTTTCGGCACATATTAAATGAACCTTCTAGTTTCTGGTAATATACATTTTTTAAGCTGCAGCATAGTTTGTTTCTAGGTAATACCCATTCATACTGGGCAGGCCTGACTAGCAGTCCTGCATAGAAAAACAGCAAAAATGGCTCTGAGATTGCATTAGAACATCCTAAAATGCATAGCATCTAATTTTAAGGACTGTAGCTGATTGGCCAAATGTGAGCTTGTCATTTTCACAGAGTACTCATGAGGTCCTTTACCATTGTCATTCTCTAAATTTAAAACTAGATAAGGTTATTTAGAAAGTCTATTAAAAATAGGTTTACTTTACTTAAAGGTGCCATTCTTTATGGCAGGGAATTGGCTATTATCTTGACAAAGGCTAATAGCAGAAATGCGTAGTAGAGGATATATGTACCTAAAACTAATTTTCAATAGGATGGGTGGGAGAAAAACTCTCTCAGGAAGAGGACATCCAAGGGCTTCTATATAGCTATTTCTTTTTACCTCAAAATTATGTTCCCAGAGTATACATGGCTTTTATTGGGGTGGGGGCATTAAACTGTCTCCTTTGCTTTTCTCTGACTTTTGCTGCTGTTGCTACATAAAAATGTGAGCTGTGTTAGGCAATTGTTGGCATTAGTCTCCCCAAGCCTGGATCTCCATATCAGGGAAGAAAGGAATAAGGTAACCAGTTTGATGAGAAGGTATGTTTAATTCTGAATCCAGATTGGGTCATTTTGCAATTAACACATTTGGGGGATGAGTATAACAAAGCAACATCTCAGTGATCTGGTGTTTGAAGGAAAAATGCAGACCTACCAAATTATCTTAATAAATTAGGGAAATGTAGTCCCTAAGGGTAAAGAGGATGTGAAGGCCTGATGGCACATATTGGGTACTTATATAGATAAATTTTGAATTGGCTTGAACATCCACTTTAATGTAATAAGAGAATGGCTTTACATGAGGCTTTGGCTTATAGATTTATAGAATTATGGAGTTTTCTGATTGTTGATGACAGAGTATCAGTTTGTTTTCACTAAAAATTATATGATTTTAGAATTTTTCATCATATGACTGAGGAAGATCTTAAGGCAGAAATAGAGGTTATGTGAGTTTACAATTCTAGTGCAAGCCAGAAAGAATATTTCAGACAGCTTCTAAGTGTAAACAAAATAACTTTCCTTGTGACATTGATATATAATTAAAGCTAAAATGATATATCATGCTTTGAATTTTGAAAAGGGAGACAAAATGTTTTATTTTAAAATAGTGGTTAGAAGTAATTTTGCTCTGAGGATTTTCACATTGTGCCTTTAGCTGTGGAGTACAAGAACACTAGATTAGAAGTTAGAAGATCAACAGGTGTTAATGAAATCTCATCTTCTAAATTTATTCTAATGAGCTAAGATCAAGGAGAAAAATACCTCCCCATGATCTCTTCTTTACCTGAAATGGATAATCTGAGATTTGATACTTTTATCTCTTTAATTAGGATGAGTTCCATGGAGGAAACTGGACCTTGGAAGGAAGGGAGAATGGTACGAAAGGATTAGCTTAGTCATTTGGAGCTGGTATAGGAGTGGTATTAAAGCTGGGAGTATGAGACAAAGTTTATAGCAAGTAAGGAGTAGTCAGAGATGAGAGAGATCGGTCAGAAACCATGTATAGACAGAATGGAGTTGGATGAAACACCTTATTAAAGAAATTGCAGGACAAATAATTTTAGCATTCGTATACAATGGAATATTACTCAGCCATTAGAAACGACAAATACCCACCATTTGCTTCAACGTGGATGGAACTGGAGGGTATTATGCTGAGTGAAGTAAGTCAATCGGAGAAGGACAAACAGTGTATGTTCTCACTCATTTGGGGAATATGAATAATAGTGAAGGGGAATATAAGGGAAGGGAGAAGAAATGTGTGGGAGATATCAGAAAGGGACACAGAACATAAAGACTTCTAACTCTGGGAAATGAACTAGGGGTGGTGGAAGGGGAGGAGGGCGGGGGATGGGGGTGAATGGGTGACGGGCACGGAGGGGGACACTTGACGGGATGAGCACTGGGTGTTATTCTGTATGTTGGTAAATTGAACACCAATAAAAATTAATTTATATAAAAAAATTTTAGCATTCGTAGTCATTGAATTTTATACGGCCAAAGGCATAGTCAATCATGAAAGAGTTATTGAACTCTTACTGTATGTGGAACATTACACTAGTCCTGTGGTGGGGGAAGAGGGTAGAGAAAATAAAGCTAAATTCCCTTGTTCAATGCTACTTAATCTAAATCTCATTAGAATAAATGAATGCCTAAGCAAATTTTGTTAACCTAAGAGAGTACTACACTACTATTAAAAAGACCAGTATTTAGAACATATTGATATACAGAAATGTGAATATAAATAATATTAAACAAAAAGCCCAGTATACAATGATGTTAAAATATGCATTTACACTAATAAAAATTAGAAAAGAATTTGGAATGATGTTTGTCATTTATAGATATATTTATAAATGATTTTTTTCTGCAAAGTCATTTAAATGCATCATAAAAATAAGAGATCTGTTTAACTGGAAGAAAACCCGTTATTGGGAGATGCTTCACATATGAGACTCAGAATAACACGAGAGAATTTGATTCAGTATTAAACTTGTGCAGCAAGGCCTCCAAAGCTAGGTGAGTCAGAGAAGGGCAGGATCAATATTGGACATTCTGTAGAAGATGAGAGGCTTGAGGGAAGTCCAGACAGCAGGTGGACCAAGAGTGAGCTGGAATAAGAGAGAGGGACATTCAAGGTAAGGAGCATAGTGTGAGTGAACAGATAGAGATGGCAGTGAGTATTGGCACATGTATCTGGGGAGAGATGTAAGTCAGCAAATGGGAAACAGTTGAATTGGCTAAGCAAGACACGTTAAGCTAAAAGATAAGTTCTAGAGTTCTGATTCCAGTAGGATAGATTAGTAGTAGATTTTATTTTTTCAGAAAAATAGTGATGAATGATCTCATTTGCAGTAATCTACAGTGATGACTGCAAAGGGTAGCCAGGTGAAAGAGCATTCTAAAATGATCCCATGAGGGAAACCAGAACTTGACTTGGGAATTTTACTGTGAGACAGGGATTAGTTTCTTTTTTTTGTTTTTGTAATCTTGAAACACTTTAAACCTATAGGAAAGTTACAAGAAAAGCACAATGGCTGCCCATATACCCTTGACCTGTATTCACCTTATTAACATTCTGTTGCATATTTTCTCTCCTCCATGTCTTGCTCCCTGTTGATCTTTTTTCACCATTAAGTATGATATTAGCTATGAGTTGTTTTTTTTGTTTTTGCTATGAGTTTTTATAGGTGTTCTTTAAGAGATTGAGGACTTTCCCTTCTTTCCTAGTTTGCTAGATTTTTTTTTATTGTGCGTTGGTATTGAATTTTGTCACATGCTTTTTCTGTATCTATTGAGATGATGATGATTTTCTTCTTTATTGTGTTAATGTGGTGAATTAAATGAATTTATTTTCAAATATTGAACCAGTCTTGCTACAAGAGATATGACCCAGTTAGTCATGATGTATTATTCATCTTATATATTGCTGGATTTATTTTAAAATTTTTGAGGATTTTTGCATCTGTATTTATGAATGATATTGTCTGTAATTTTTGACAATGTTTTCATTAGGTTTTGATGTTAGGATTGTGCTGGCCACATCTTAGAAAATATTGTTGCCTCTTCTGTTTTCTGAATGGCATTATTGCTCTCTCAAAAGTTTGTATTAACCATTGATATTATCTGCACTTGAACTTTATTTGTGGAAAGTTTTTGTTTGTTTATTGATGCTTTGATTTCTTCAGTAGGTGCAAAGCTACTTAGATTTTCTCTTCCTTCTTAAGTCAGTTTTGATAATTTGTGTTTTGTAAAGGATTTGTTCATTTAAGTTTTAATATTGACACAGAGTCATTAATAATATTCTTTTAATATGCTTTTTTAAAGATTTTATTTACTTGTTTGACAGAGAGAGAGCACAAGTAAGGGGAGCAGCAGGCAGAGGGAGAAGCAAGCTCCCCACTGAGCAGGGAGCCTGTTGTGGGGCTAGATTCCAGGGTCCTGGGATCATGGCCTGAGCCAAAGACAGACTGAGCCCCCCAGGCACCCCTCGTTTAATATCTTTCTAATGTCTGTTAGATCTGTAATATTATCCCTGCTTTCATTTCTATCCTTCCTTCCTACCCTCTTTCCTTTCCTTTCCTTTCCTTTCTTTCCTTTCCTTTCCTTTCCTTTCCTTTCCTTTCCTTTCCTTTCCTTTCCTTTCCTTTCCTTTCCTTTCCTTTCCTTTCCTTTCCTTTCCTTTCTTTCTTTCTTTCTTTCTTCTTCCTTCCTTCCTTCCTTCCTTCTCCTTCCTTCCTTCCTTCTTTTCTTTGATTAGTCTTGCTAAGGGTTTATTAATAAGTTAATTTATAATTTGAAAGAACCGGCTTTTGATTTTGTTAATTTTCTTTGTTGCTTACTTAATTGTTCCTTCACCATTCTTTATTCTTTTTTTCTTAATTTGTGTTTAATTTATTCTTTTTCTAGTTTCTTTTTTTTTAAGATTTTATTTATTTATTCATGAGAGAGAGGCAGAGACATAGGCAGAAGGAGAGGCAGGCTCCCTGTGGGGAGGCTGATGTGGGACTCAATCCCAGGATTCTGGGATCATGACTTGAACTGAAGCCAGATACTCAACCACTGAGTTACCCAGGTGCCCCTTTTTTTCTAGTTTCCTTAAAGTTGAAATTTACATCACAGATCACAAACCTTTATTTTTTCTAATAAAGATATTTAAAACTGAAAATGACCCTCTAAATATGCCTTACCTGTGAACCCAAAATTTTGATTGTGTTTTCATTATTATGTAGTTCAAAATATTTTCTAATTTCCCTTCTGATTTCTTCTTTGAGCTGGAATTATTTAAAAGTGTGTTATTTAATCTCCAAATATTAAAGGATATTATAAATATCTTCTTTGTATTATTTCTAATTTAATTCCACTCAGAGAATGTATTCTATAATATTTCAATCTCTTGATATTTACTGAGATTTATTCCATGTCACAACATATGGCCTCTATTGATAAATATTCCATACGTACTTGCAGTATTTGGTAAATTTCAATCAGGTCGAGATGGCTGACAGTGTTGTTTTCTTCTTTTCTTTTCTTTCTTTTCTTTTCTTTTTTCTTTCTTTTCTTTTCTTCTCTTTTCGACAGTTTCTTCTTTTATGTCCTTACTGATTTTATTGGATGCTTGTTTTATCAATTAGTGAGAGTGTTACTAATATATCCAGCTATAATTGTGGATTTGCCTCATTCTCCCTTTACCTTTGTCAACTTTACCTCATGAATTTTGATGCTCTTATTAGTTGCACACATATTTATAATTATTTTGTCTTCCTGAAGAATTGCATTCTTTATCTCTTATAATGCTATTTGTCTTGAATTTTGCTTTGTTTATGTTAATAGAGCTGCGCTGACTTATGCTTACTGTTTTTATGGCATATATTTTTCTTATCCTTTTCTCTCTTCCTATTTGTTGCTTTAAATGTGAAGTACATATTTTATAGACTGCGTATTATTGAGTCTTTTTATCCAGTCTAACAATGTCTGTCTTTTAGATAAAGTTATTAGTCTATTTACAGTGAATATAATTTTTGATATGTTTAAGTCACCATTTTCTATTTGTCTCTTCTAGTTTTTGTTATTGTTTTTACCTGTTGCTCCATTTTATTTTTATTTGGGGTTAACTTAATAATTTTTAGTATTCTATTTTATGTCCTCTACTGGCTTTATAACTATACCTTTTAAATAATTTTAATGAGGGATCCCTGGGTGGCGAAGCGGTTTAGCACCTGCCTTTGGCCCAGGGCACGATCCTGGAGACCCGGATCGAATCCCACGTCGGGCTCCCGGTGCATGGAGCCTGCTTCTCCCTCTGCCTGTGTCCCTGCCTCTCTCTCTCTCTGTGTGACTATCATAAATAAATAAAAATTAAAATAAATAAAAAATAAATAATTTTAATGAGTGCTTAAGTCTGGGAGTCACAAACTGTGGCTTGAGGGCCAAACCTACCCATTTCCTATTTTTGTAAAAAAAAAATAATGGAACACAGTCACACACATTTATTTGCATATTGTCTATGGCTGCTTTTGTGCTATAATAGCAGAGTTGAACAGCTACTACAAAGACTGTGTGGCCAATAGTGCTTAAAATATTTACTATTTGTCCATCTACAGAAAAACATCTGCTGTCTCCTGCTCTTGGGCTTACAGTGAGCATGCTTAACTTTACAAAGTCTTTTTAGAGTTAATATTGTACCACTACATATTTCACACATGAACCATCATATTTGTTACTTTCCTATTCTTGCTTATCACTTCATGTTTTACACTCCCCCCTTGCTACTTATACATCATATTTCACACTCACACTTCTTACTTCCCAGTTCACAAATGTAACAACTTTACAACAGTATAGTTCTATTTATGCAATTCTTCAACCTTCAAGTTATCGTTGTCATATATTTTTTTAAAGATTTTATTTATTTATTCATGAGAGACAGAGACACACACACACACACAGAGAGAGAGAGAGAGAGAGAGAGAGAGAGAGAGAGAGAGGCAGAGACACAGGCAAAGGGAGAAGCAGGATCCATGCAGGGAGTCTGATATGGGACTAGATCTCTGTACTCCTGGATCACGCCTCAGGCCGAAGGCAGGTGCTAAACTGCTGAGCCACCCAGGGATCCCCTTGTTGTCATAGAGTTTATTTCTACATATATTATAAATACTTTCTTAAACTGCAATTATTTGCTTTAAACAGTTTTAATTTCCTAAGTAATTATGATAACTTAAAAACAGCTTATACATTTCTCCATGTATTTATTATTTCTAGTGATCTTCTTTCCTTCTGGTCATTCCTTTCCAGTTTGTTGGACATTTTTTACCTTTTGTCATAGCACAAGTATGCTGGAGACAAATTCAGCTTTTGTTTATATAAAAATGTATTTGTTTCACCTCCTCTTTGAGAGTTATTTGCCCCAGATATAGAATGCTATGTTGAAAGTTTCATTATTTAGAAATGTCATTCCATTGTTTTTCAGTCTCTATAGTTTCTGATGAGAAGCCAAGTGAAAAATTTTATCATTGTTCCCTTGTATGTAATGTCTTTTTTTTTTTCCTGGCTGCTTTTAAGGCTCTCTCTTTGGTTTTCAGATCCTTGATTATCATGTGTTTAGTTGTTTTCTTTGTATTGATCATGCTTAGGTATAACTAAAACTCTTGAACTTTTAAATTAAAGTTTCCTATCAAATTTGAGGAATGTTTATTATTTTTAGTTATTTTCTGTCCCATTCTCAATTTCCTCTCCCTCTGAAACTCCTATTACGAGAATGCTTTACTGCTTTATAATTATTTCTCAGGTTCTGAGAGTCTATTTGTATTACTTCAATTATTTTTCCTATGCTTATCAGATTGGAAAATTTTATTGATCTGTCTTCAAGACACAGATTCTTTATTCTGCTTTCTGCTAAAACCCATCCAGTGAAATTTTTATTTCAATTACTATACTTTTCAGCTTTAGAAATTTCCTTTTGCATCCTTTTATAGGTTCCATTTCTCTGTTGATACTTACCATCTGGTGACTCATTGAGGCCATATGTTTCTTTATTTCTTTGAAAATATTTTATTTAGTTCTTTGGACATATTTATTATAGTTACCTTAAAGCCTTTGTCTACTACATCCAATCTCTGGGCCATCTCAAATTGCTTAAAAAATTTTTTTTCATTGATGTGGGTTACTTTTTTTTCCATGTCAAGTTATTATTATTATTATTATTATTATTATTAATTTTACTGAGTACTGAACTTTGTTGATAATACATTGTAGGGTTACTAGCTTCTCTGATGTTCCTCTAAAGGGTATTGTGTTCTAGCAACTGTTCAGTTATTAATCTTGAACTTTTTGTGTGAGGTTTTATCCTTTGTTAGAATAGATCTGTGGAAAACCCAAGGTATGTCTCAATCATCTTTAACTTAGCGAGATTCAACCTCTAATCTTTTTCTCCCTTGTGGATCTTGCCAGAGCTTGATTTTAGGCTTTATTAGGGAGAATCTAGAGTAGCCTATGTTTTATGACATAATTCTTTCTTATAAAGCAGGACCTTTCTGGTGTCTTAGCTGAATGACCAGGTATTAATAAAGTGTCTCTTAGGGCTGTTTGTACTCTAATGTCATTGTTCTATTATGAACTGTATAATGATCACTCTTTGATGATAAACTTTTGGCAGTCATGTCCTGTGCTTGTTCAGCTCAATCTTCAGCCCGGAGCTCATAGAGAACCTCCATACAGATTTCATGGACTCCCCTTTGTGAAGCTTTCTCCTTTAACTGCAGGTTCCAGTCATTTTAGCTGCTCTGATCTCTGTAACTTCAGTTTAGCAGGATAGCTAGGCTCTGTTAGGATTTCCATTCACTGTGACATAGTTGGGGAATTGTCCTCAAGTAGAGAGCTGGATTGTCTATGGGTCTCACTGCATGAATTTCCTTTTTTTTTTTTTTTTTTTTTTGGATATCACAGTCTTACACCACCTGAAAACAGTTGCTTCATATATTTTATCCACTTTTATCATTGCTTTCTGTAGGAGAGCTCGTCTGGTTCCAGTTATTTCTTCACAGCCTGAGGTGAAAATTATCTTGTTACCTTTTGATACCCCATCATTCTTCACGCACTTCCTTGCTTTCTGCATAAAGATGCTCCAGGCTTACTTTCATACTTTCTCCATCCCAGCACTAGAAATAGCCATTTCTCCTGACTCCTTTTAGTGGAAAATGTTATTTAGAAATAATTTCTTAAAAATGTGATTTAATAGGGTGCCTGAATGGCTCTGTTGGTTAAGCATCTGACTTCGGCTCAGGTCATGATCTCGGGGTCCTGGGTTTAAGCCCCACAAAGGGCAACCTGCTCAGGGAAGAGTCTGCTTCTATCTCTCACTCTCCTCTGTTCTTCCCCCTCTCCCTTATGATTTCTTTCTCTCTTTCTCAAACAAATAAATAAATAAAGTCTTTAAAAATGTGTTTTAATTTGGATACATCTGATTCAAATGCAACATGACAGGGTTCTTCACCTTTACCCATTCCCTGTTTTTTTTTTTTAATCTTCTTTTTCCCATAGTGGAAACCTCATTCCCATCAACATCAGTATATTTAATTATTTTATCCTATAATCCACACAAAATAGTTTCAGAACTATTATACCAAAACTACTATCAACAACAACCCTACTAAAAAGTATAAGATATCTTACAATATTTTTGTCCTTCAAACTCATCCTACTAAATCCGTATAGTCAGAGTGTTGTGTTCAAAATTTACTTGAATTAATTTTCTCTGTGCTTATGTTATTAATTCAATGAATAATTTTTTGTATGTGCTTTATTTGCTTTATTATACTTTTTGGTTAAATCTTATTTTCAAAGCATAAAATGTTTATATAATTTAAAATTCAAGATTATAGAAAGAAATTAATCAAAGAAATCTTGTAAATATAACTTTTTCTTCCACCTGGTCTCACATAGTCACTATTTATAATCAAATTCTTTAGTTTTTGGTATTTCCTCTTTTTCACAAATCAATATGTGAATTTTGTTTCCCCTTGTTTCATACTTAAAATATAGTAAAACATAACTATTTATTTGTTTCTTTGCTCCTTGTTTTTTTTACTTACTATATCTTGGAAATCAAGCAGTAGGATTGTTTTAATATTTTTCTTATTATAATAACATATTATACTTAATAAAAGTTGAAACAATATCAAAATGGAAAATTCTCTTATGATTTCATTTTCAGAGATAACTCATTGCATCTCATATAGATTCTTCCAGATAGTTTCTTTGGGTTTAGGTAGGTAGGTAGATAGACAGACAGGTAGATGATTACAAAATGTAATTTTCAATCTTAGGGTCATACTGCGTATAGTATTCTCCAATTTGATTTGTCACTTAACATGATTTATATCTATAACCTCTTATCCTTGGCAGTTCCTATGTAACTCAAACTTTTAAATATGGTGCAATTTTCCATTGTATAGACTTGTTATCAATTTAAGCCTGTGCTTGATTTTATCTTCAAGTTTTTGCTATTCCAGAACAGTGCTGCAAGAAGTGTCCTATTACACACATCATAGTGCACTAGAAAACCAACTGTTTTGTAGGATAGATCACTAGAAGTGGAAATATTGCATAAAAGTTTAATTTAAAATTTTAAAAGATGCTGACAAATTGCCCACCAATATCATTTTACTAAACCTATAGTTCCACCAACAGAATATCAGAGTTCCTATCTCATTATATAATTACTAATGGTAGTTGTCAATTAAATAATTTTAGCCAGTCTAAATCCAAATGAAAAAAAGTTATATTGTTTCTTAAAACCCCCATATTGGCTATATGTGTATGTTCCTAGAAGTGTGTGTATGTGTGTGTGAGTGAGAGAGAGAGAGAAAGATTGAGATTAAAATCAGCAGCAAAGCAATCCATATGGTTAGATCTCTGACCTTTCTATTAAGTTGGGCAACAAAGGATGATAAAGGAACAGGATAAAATGTGAGTTAAGACCTAAATTGATTATTTGGGTTGGGGTACAACATTAGCAACATCTGATATGATTGAAATATTGAAGTCCTTTGTGACAGTGATCCTCTGTAAATGAAAATGTGTGGACAATTAAGCTAATTAAAATATTGAATAAATTTAAATGCTGGAAAGTCTGAAAACAGTTCCATGTGGGGTCTTATCCAGCTCTGTAGTATCATCCAAATACAGAAGTTACCAAGCTTGGTATTGTGTTAGATTTGTTACTGTCTATAAAGGGGAAGAATGAGAGAGAAGTAAGAATAAATTGAGCATTCTATTAATTTTGATGTTGGGATTTAGCCCATCCACAAGAACAGCCAAGAACTGCAGTGAATGGGCTTTTTTTCTACCCTGTTGTTTTGGAATGAACGGATAACATATCTGCCAGAGTGGAGAAAAGCTTTGAATGCCTATAATTTCTGCTAGGTTGGTTTCTATCATAACGCAGCTCATGTAGGCATGTCAGGTAAATTGCATCCCTTGTGGCTCTGTTGACTTCTGCAGGTATAATTTTCCCTAAACGAAATATGTATTCTGTAAAAGTACACCATTACTACCTATTGTAGTTTGGTCCCTGGGGAAAGCTGACATCCAGAGATTTCTTAAAATATGCATGACACCCCTAGTCCATTAGAGGAATACTGAATAGACAGGTTTAAACTTTAGTCCATATTCTGATTCTTGCCCTATTTTTGCTTCCATATATTTATCTGAAACTATCAGAGAGAAGTACGATACTTTGTGAGGATTGCACCAGAACTGTTCTGTCTAAAAGAAATGTCGAATTTCAATGTCCTTCCCCCAGGCTAAGAAAAGTCAAATCCTGCTTCTCTCTGTGGGTGTGACTTAGGAGACCTGTATTGTAAGTGTGTCTCCCTAAATGGTTACAGACAAGAAACACATGGTTTTAAGAGGCACCCATTAAACCCTTGATGTATTTTTGGCATCACTGCTCTGTGGAGAAATGAGACAATGGTTGCTGAAACTAAATTCTTCTAAGGAATGTCATAGAAACGTGGCATTTGTTAATTCACCAAACATGCAAGCAGACTGAAAAAAAAGTCCTGTGCTGAGCACCTTGAGGTGATCAGAAATGGTTAAGGCATGCTCTTTGTCCTTAAGTAATTGAGTAAATCATAGGGGAAGGAAAAAATTAACATGCAGTGAGTGCTGCTCTATGCCAGGCCTTTACATTATTTCCTCATACAAAACACTGAGGTAGTAGGTCCCACTCTTGTCTTGTTTTACAGATTAGGAAATTGAGGCTTAGAGCCGCTAACTGACCACTCTTATGTAGCCAGTGAAGGGAAGAACCAGGATTTAAACCCAAATTTATCTGGCTTCAGAGTCCTTCTTTTAAATTCTCTGCCATACTGTTCCTTTGTGTGGGCACCGTTGTTCTCATTTTATAGATGAGAAACCTGAAACTCAGAGAGGGTAAGTTTATCTAAGGTCCCTAGCTATTAAATGGCAAATCCAGGTTTTGGATCATGGACTGATTCCAAAGTTCATGCTTTTTTGCTACACTATGGATATGTCTTATTTACAACTCTTATAAAAGGTATGAAATAATAAGTCACAAAAGAGGTACTGATATAGTTCAGCTGAAAGAAAAATTATTTCCAGCTAGGGAAGAGGGTAATTAGGGAAGGTATCATTTGAAATTGACTATGACAGCTGGATTGGGGATAGGGATGGGGGTGATATTTTTAGCAGAGGGAACAGCAGGAGCAAATGTATGGATGCTTAAAGTGCAGGCTATTTTTTGAGTACTAAATAGCCCAGTTTGGCTGGAGGATAGTATAAGATTCAACTGGTTGAAGAGACATCTTTGCACAGAAACAAGTAGCTGGACAGATGGTGTCTTGAGTTTTGAGTATATCCAGTTTTAAAAATTATAGGAAATATATTGAGAATCTAGAAAGGAAATATAGATTGAATTACTTCAATTTGGAGCCAATAGGCAAGGTTTGAGGGGACATTCTAGTCTTGGGCTCTAGTGTTTCTGTTCACACGCTTTCTATTTGCTATAATAAGAAGGTTCAATCAAAGCTGTACTTTCAATTATGAAAATAAAGAAATTGCTGAGTAAGGCGTCACCTTCAATTATAAATCAAAATGAAGTTTCTTTGTGTTCTTCAATCTTCAGCCTCAGGGCATTAAGGATTTAAAAAAGTAAAGGAACTTGTTTCTGGTCTTAACATTACCAGCAGGTGGCACTGTAATACATTCCTTCTATAGCTCTGAATTAGCGTTTTACCATCATGTGGCTGTCTTGAGGCCAACATGAGAAAGATTAACAGCTTTTATAGTTACTGTACTGGTGATTGGGCTGATCTTTGTATATATGCATTAAGTTCCCTCTCCATGATTCTCTAATTTGTGAGAGATACATGCTTAGATGATCGCAGAACCACCTCTGGATCCTTGAATTTTTCCCAAAGAAGGTGATGCTGAAGCATAGCTCTAGTTGCTTGTAAAGTCATTCCATGTGGAGGCTGAAGGCAGAACAAAGTTACAAGGCTGGCAGATTTTACCTTTGGCACTCCCCCCAGCCACTCTGCTTTAATGTCCTTGCTTCTTTCTTGGGCATATAGGCATCGTTAAGTCTGAATAGTATTCAGAAGATCCACAATTTTCTTGAACTATCTCTCCCTTTTCCCTGTACCCAGAACTGTCTTGATCTTTAATAGGTGACAGCTAGTCCATCTTTAAACCAATAGAGATTGGTACTTTGTGACAGTTGGCCATGCCTTCTGTTTTGAACTCTCTTCTCTTCTTGCTCAAGTGACACCACTTTATCTTGGATCTGTCCATATCTTATTTAGTCTCCATCTTTGTCTCATTTTCTTCTGACTATCCTTAAAAAGGTTTTCCACAAGTATTTTATCCTTAATACTCTCTGTTTTTCTTGAGTTTTCATTCCTTTGGCATTAACTCTCCGCTGTTAAGTGTTTCTCAACATTGGTTACATATTGAAATCACCTGGGGAGCTTTTAAAATATACCCTTGTACAAATCTCATCCCCCAAAGATACTGATTTATTTAGGCTGGAGGAAGGCTTGGACTTCAGTAAGTTAAATTTTATTTTAACTTTGAGGCGATTTTAATTACAGCCATGGGTAAAACCCCCTACCTTTTTGAGGCCTAGTCTAGCAGTCCAGTTTTTTTATGTATCTTCTGAGATACATGAAGTATCTTCCTATTAGACACCATCATTTGGCTGTCCCACCCAGGTACTCTGAACTCATTCTAAACTGAACTTTCAATCTCCTTCCTTCAAATTCCATCCTTCCTCTTGTGTACCATATCTTAGTTAAAATGGCTCATTCTTTTTGAGCCAGAATATATAGTGTAATCTCCAAATCTTTCATAATTTTCCATATCTAGCAACTACCAAATTCTACTAATTCTACTTGTAAAATATCTTCCAAATCCACCCCACTCTTTTTTTTTTATCATACCTGCTACTGACCTAGTTCAGCCTTTTATCATTTCTTTCCTAAAGATTCCACAATGCTCCTCCCTGGTCTTCCTACCTTCAGCTTCCAGTCCCATCTACACTCTCACCCATTTTTTAAATAATACTTGCAGATGGGGTTTTTACTAGTTTGTTTGTTTTTAATTATGGATATGATCATGCCTTTCTCCTATAACATAAAAACTCTGAGTTCCTACTGCATACAAGATAAAGCTTAAAAGCCTTGTGACACACAATCTGTGGTAAATAAGATCCTTCTTACTTTATTTCTTAGTTCGTTCATTCATTCATTCAATAATTAAACAGGCCACATGCCCCTCCACACACAAGCCATTCTGTGTTATTCATCATTCCAAAGAAATACCCCCCCAAACAAACAAAATTGTTCACTTTCCCAGCACTGAGCACTTGATCTTATGCTTTTCTTCACTTGTAAATCACTTCCCACCTTCTTTGCCTTTTGATAATCCTACTCATCTTTGAAGAACTATTTCAAATGTCATTTTCTCTGTGAAGCTTTTCCTGGATTGTCTCTGCCCACCCTGGTCTTCCAGGCAGAATTAATTTTGCCTCTTCTGTGCTCTGTAGCATTTCGTTTATACCTATATATTAGAACTGGTCATATTGTGATTTAGTTATTTGTATGTCTAGCTTTTCCACTACACTTATGAACTGTTCAAAGGCAAGAACTGTTTTTTTTTAAATTCTCTATACTGGAAGACTGCCTTGCACAAAGTACTTGATCTTCAAATATTTGTTAGATGACTGAATAAATGCTTAAGAATTGCTGGCACACTAGTAGGCTTGAGGAGCAGAATGATTGAGATAGGAAATCACTGAGCAATCTTGAATTACTAAGTATTCTACCTCTCACAGATGGGGATTATGGCCAGAGCACAGCCTGTGTACCCTTAAGTTCTGCTGTTTGATGAGGAGGATTTACCAGTGCTGTTGGAGCCCTCTGCAGCTCTGTCCTCATCTGTCCAGCCCACATTTGCATAGACTTTATAGTCTATAATCTTTCAATGTACAAACACCACCCATTTCAGCTAATCTCCTTACTGTTGGGTGATGGCCTATTTATGACTGACATGGTATGAACTAACTAAGGACAGAACATTGGAGAGCAAAATCTGGGGAGGGCTGGCCAATTGTTTTATTTTTCTTAAAAGAAAATACCATCCATAAGACCTGGAATTACAAAGAGGCTCAAAAAATGCTGTGTAAATGAAGAGTAAAAGTCTTTTTCTGCAATATAGGCCATGAGATCCCATGTTAAAATGTATGCTTTTCATGCAAAATAATAGACAAAACAGCAGTAATGGCAGAACTGGGAATAAGCAGGTTTTAAACCCTGTAGTCCTAATACTTTTGACGGCGTTTTTTCCTCCTTATCCAGCGTACCCAGTAGAATGACAATATAAAGGAATCCCCAGTTGTCAAGAGAGTAGGAGGGCCTGATTTTATCACTATGCTGCTATATCAACTGGTCTAAGTTAGCCTTTTATTGAAACTCTGCATTTCATCCTCCCTTTTTATTTTTGTTCAAAGCGAAGTTTTCTAGTTCTTTTGAGCTCTTCCTCAGTCACTCTCTTAATTTCTCCTTTGATATCAGACCCCAGACCTCTTGTACTTCTTTTCATTTTATTCAATCCCTAGGTGACATTCTTAAATCCTTTGTGTTTCACATAACTGCTGTTTGGTCAAAGCTGTTGCTATTGATTTTAGCTTGCTTTTTACTTATAATTAATTCTATGTTTTTAAAGAGCTGACCAATTAGTGAGCAGATAGCTAAAATTTGATCTTGAATTGAAGAAATCTACCTTAGATCCAAATTACAATTTGAGTGCCATAAAAATGAAAACTATACAGCAAACGATCCCTTGGAACATAATTTAAAAACAAATTCACTACCCAGTCATATGCCTTTGCCCCTTCCTTTTCTAGTTTGTTACTTTTAATTCTCGAGCAGAGCCCCTGAATGGCATGAAAATGTGGTTCACCAACTCATCCTGCTGATTAGAAAAGTGAACAGGAAACATGTCATTTATGGAGAATGTCATGGTCAGGAAGTTAGAGCAAAACCATCTTGAGGCTTTGACAATTTGTTGCCTAAATGACATTTGTTTTTCAGTCTGAAGAGGGCCTTTCCATTTCCTCTTAGGAGGCTTGAACTCTGACTCCAGTGTTTTGAGGCCCAGGATGTTAGGTTTACCTCTCTCACACATAAGAATAGGGAAGAGAATGAGCAGCATCATGTTCTCAGTAATTGCACCTTTCTCTTTTCTAATGTGGTTTTAGGATCTTTCTTTTTGTACTTTTATTCTTTGAATTATAAGATGGGACTTGCCATACCTCCTGACTTTGCAAGAGTTTTATTATAGAAAAGACTTGTATCATCACTCTTCTTAGATGTCCCCCCTTGCATTAGTTGGTGCCTTTTTGTTGCTCTTTAAAAGCTTTCTCTGCCATTTTCATATTCTGATTATTTATGCTGCTTTGAATGTCCATTTGGGAAGGTGATCAGATTTTTTTTTCTTTTAAGAAACTGGAGGATGGACTTTTGCATTATTTTGCATAAATTAACATGTTGATTTTGTATACACTCACAGGTTATGGGTTAATTTACATAAACCTGGCTTTCAGGAAGGTAAAGACCTTGTCAAAGAAAATGAAATAAGTCAAGATAGGTGAACCCAACTATTTTCAAGCTATCAGAAAATGGGGTAGACAAAGAGCTGTAAGGCAGAAACTTCTTACACTGTACTTACAAAATCTTCATGTAGTAAGGAACTAGAGAGGTTATCTAATCCATGGGGATGGGAATCCTTTCTAGAGCATACCACACAGGTGATAATCTAATTAACAGCTATATTTTCAGAATCGGATCCCAGGATCATGCCTGGAGCCAAAAGCAGACACTCAACCATTGAGCCACCCAGGCATCCTGACATCTTTAAATTCTTAATAGTTTTTTTAACAAATGACTGTGAATTTCATTTTATACTGGGACGCTCAAATTAGAAGAAACTGCCTAATAGCATGAAGTTCAAACAAATCACTAAAAACTCCTAGAATATGAGATTTTGGGTAATTCTTTCAGAGAGCCTTATATCATCCTTCTGTTTAGCCTCTGACTCTTCTTGTATTTCCAAATAGTTTATCTTCTTAATTAGGGATGAAATGAGAGCAATCTCTGCTTCCTCTTTTAAGTTCTCTTCAGTTTCTTGCCTGCTCTATTCCAAGTCTTTTAACCTAAAATTCATTGTCATTTTGGAACTTATCTAATTTATCTATATAATATTTCAAACCTTGAAAGCAACTTAAGCACAAAGGCAGATTGAATCTAACTGGAGAAAATTAACAACTTTCATTAACACTAGGAGAGTTCTTTTTTCTCCTTCAATATCTGGAATTTAAGCACAGTGAGTTCTGTCAAAGCAAAAATAAATCCTTAAATTAGTTCAGATCTATTCAATTTAATTTTATTAACTTCTATCTTGCTCTATATGAAAACTTTTAAGTTTGTCCTTTTTATTTTTGATTCATCAGGGTCTTTCCCCCTCATATATAATACTCTTAATAAATTTAATATAGCATATTATATATTCTCATACCAAATTATATATTTAATTTATAACATTAAACTTAGAAACACTTAATTTGAAATTTTAGTAGCATATTTTGTTTAGGCATATTATTAAAATTATGTTCATAACACATCAGTAATTTTATTGAAGTACACCAAGCGCAGGCCCTCCTCAGGTTCACTGGACAAATATGCTATTGTTCCTTGGTGACCTTGGCTTTTGTTGTGCAGAAAGGAAGATCACACACCCTGGAACATGCGAGTGCGATTTGAGACAAATCTATATTGGTCAGCTGAGAGTAGGTCTAATCTTCTAAAGGTGATGAAAGGGGGAAAAATAGGTTCTAGGATTGCAATGCTAAAGGAACAGTGATTGTTTTACCTTGGAATAAAGAAGTCTAAAGATTGGCTGACTTGGAAGAAATGAGGTATTTTTGACGAAGAAGAGTTGTCTTCTGTATTCAAAGAGGAATAGATGATTTAAGACTTAGCTTACATTTGAAGAAGCTTCTTTTTAAATTAAAAGAATCATGTTCTGTGTAGGATAGAGATTCATTTCTCTAAGACAAAATTTGCTTCAAATTTTAAATTTCCACCCTTGGGCTTAAAATCCTGCTTCTGTGGTACACCAACACTGGCATGTGCTTTTCTGCTGATTTGCCTCTCATCTTGTATTTTTCATTTCCATTATTATGTGTTGGGCATATGTCCCTCTTGGGGAAGAATGAAGATAGAAGGAAAGAAGTCCCTTATTAAGTGACCAGAATGACCATCCTTAAATATCTGTGTGGGCATTGTCATTTTCAACTTTGTCATCTGTGAGGCTATGTAGTTATTTCAATTTTGTTGTCACTACCCAAAACATTTTTTCATCTACTATTTGAAAATTCCCTTCAGAACCCATAGCATGATATAAATGCAGTTTTGACCTAGCCTTTGAGAGTAATTTGCTTCTTTAAAATAGCTAACATACATTTGCATCATATCTAGTTACTTATTTTATTATTTAGATGAGTGAAGTAGTGCATTTTCAGCAAAAATCATGTTATAATAGTAAAGCAATAAACTGGATTTAGAGGCACAATTAAGAGAAAACATTTTACATTATAGTAGGGCCTAAAATAGTGCTAGTGGGTAAAATAGAAGGTTGGTCAGTACTTCAGTGATTAAAGGAAAATAATCATTCAGATTTTAAATTCAATTGTCTTGTTATTTAGATTAATTTGTTTATTGACTTGGATTCAATATAGTCTCATTATAATATCACACATGTGTAGTCAATTAACAGAAGAGTCATAAAATCATGGAATATTAGCTCTTGAAATCCCTAGAGATCCTTTTGTCTAGTGCCCTCACCCCTACCTTTATCATTCTCATGTTCATATTTCAGCTGAAATCTCATTCAAAGAAGGCTATCAGTGGACTGTCACTGGACGCCCAAGAAGAGCTTAGTTTCCCTAGTGCTTGGTCAGGGCTTAAGAAATAGTAGGTACTTAATAAATATTCATTGAATTAATAAGTACATGAATGTATTTGTTTGGAAGAACCTGCCAGAAGTTACAGTGTCTTAAAGTTATTATCATGTTAATGATTATACAAACCTGTAGAGTAGAGGAGGGGAAGTAATCTGATTATTGGTGCATTCTGATTGGTATTCCAGTTAAGTGAGAGTTTTGTATAAATAAATATATGAAGATTGTCCTATCTCCTCAAATATTAAAAAGGGCTCTTTTTTTTAAGACTATCTTTGCAATTTGACCAAATTCAAATGTGACTGCTTCTTGCTCTTGTAACTGCCAACTGCCAGGTGCCATATGGAATTGTTTGGCCTGGTATTGCCTGTAGGGAGCTAACCATGTTCTGCTAAGAAGAGATCAGATTGATGGAAAAGAAATTCTCTGCTGAATATCTAGCTTTCACTAGATATGCACTTCAGTCTTTGGGATCTGTACTTTCCATATGCTGGCCCAGTGCACAATCCATCCTACTTTCTTCTTTTCCCAGCATAGCTATAGCCATGAGACAGAGACTTACTTTGACTACACATGAAGAATCCATGTAGGGCAAGTTCTAAAACAAGGAATCTGGACACTTTGATTCTAGTCCTGGCAGTGTTACAATCTTTGACATTGTGGCTAAGTCATTTTTTTTTCTCTCTGGGCCTCAGTGTTCTCATATAAAAAAAATAATGAGGGGCTTGGGCTAGGTCCAAATTCTTCTCAAAAACATGTTCTGTGCATTTCTAGAGATTTGTTGGAAATGCTGGGGGCTAATGCAGGGATCAGAGAGAGAGGCAGAAGCAGGAGACTGGGTTCACCCACCCCACTTCAACCATAGAGTCCTCACTTTTGTTTGGTATGATATACTTCTTTGAAAGATTTGTTTGAAAAATATATTCACTGACATGGTGAAAGTTCATGGTAGATGCAGTTTAGTTGTTAAGGTAGTTGAAATTATTCTATCTACAGTTTCATAGTTCAGTATTGTTGGCTTTTGGTGTTGCTGATTGAATCGAATGGACCACAGGATAATCTGATCAACTGTTGTAAGGGTCTATCAAGTTGGCCACCTGGCTGCCTCTACTTGGATAACTCAGCAGTAGCTTTAGGTTAAGGAGTGTAAATTATGCAACTGGTAGTAGAAGAGGCTGTTTTTCTTTCTTGTGGAGATTGTTGTAGGTGATATAGGGTTCTGGACAGGACTATATGGAGTTCTGTTAACATACCCTCCTCTCCTCCCCAACCCCATCCTAAGGCCTAGAGTTGGACTTCCTGTAAATGATTGCGTGCCTATATGCTGAAAGCTAAATTGATCCAAGTAACAGAGTCATTCCTAAAATGTACATTTTATCATTTTATTAGCTCTCATCCTTTCAAACCCGATCGATCCTTCACTATAGGAAGCATGATTAGTGCTCCTAATAGGCTGATAGGAAGACATATACTACTCTAGAGATGGACCAGGAAAGGGGAAAATACATTGTGATCTGAAATATGTGTTTTATTTTCAGGTACGCACTGATCTGTGGTTCAAAGTGTGATGGGTTTTCAGTGGAAATGATCTGGTTTTTTCTTCGATTTTATTACTATTTAGTACTGATTTGTGTAGCATTTTCATTTGCGCAGTAGTTTAGGGGTCATGTGAATGGTCACTATTCTCATTCTCGTTTCACAGATGAGGAGCCAGAGGTACAAGGAGGAACTAGAGAGTTGGCCCAGGGTCATATGGTAAATTGATGGTGGGGGTGAAGGTTACTGCCATCAAATTTCCACAAGCCCTCACCTATATCCCATCATTGGTTCCAATCTCCTCCTGCAAGAACACCGTGCATTACTAATAAACCTTCCACTAAGCTAGTTGGAGGCCTTTGCTAGAAAATGCCAAACTGTGGCTGGGGCTTTGCTCTGAACTTTAGGGTCATCTGAACAGCTTTTTCTGTGGCTTAACCTAATGGGAACAAAGCTGCAAATGCTTCAGGATTCTTGTTGAAAACTTGCAGGAGGGGATGATTGACAGTGCAGGTGTTGTGACATTGTACATTTATAAACCATCAAAAGTTAGATTTCTAGTAGAAAACTCACCAAAAATTGCTTTATTTTGCTTTGTTTTAATGAATTGCATCTTGGGTTGCCTGTAGGGATGGATTGCATTTAAAGATCACCTGACAATGCAGCTTCCACACTCTGATTTTCCCAAAAAGCGAGGGCAGCACTATTTTTGGAGTTATGGATTATCAGTTTTGGTAGCCAAAATAGCTCCTAATTTCCTCTTCAGCTCAAAGATCAGCATTTTTTTTGGATCAAAAACATTTACAACCATTTTAAAGTGAACAGAATGAGAGAGAGGAAGGAAGGCAAACATAGAAAATAATTATATATAAGGTTAGTAACTGATATGTGGAATTCAAACTTTTAGGCTTATTTGTTCAATATGAATTAAACAGTCACTTTATTTCCAGACATATACAAGAGGTAAAAGAGTATTCCCTTCTGATTCCTTTAACTGACAGAAATGGAGTAACCTTGAATATCCACTTAGACATTTCCCCCAATTTTCTGCTTTCAAGAAGCCTTCCATGATTAAGTGAGCAGTAGGAAATTATTACTGCTTTATGCCAGCTTAATTGTTAAAACGTGTTCTCTTCTTCTGTAAGATACACTTTTATTCATTTGGACCTATGCAATATACGTGTGTTATTTCTTTGTAATGTAGGTGCCTATTCAGCCAAATTAGATAACTACTCAGGAAGAGTTATTAGAAAGAGGCCTTGCTCTGGAACCATACCGATCTGGGTCTAAATTCAACACATGCCATAGGTAACTATCTATGGAACCTCAAGTACATTAACAAATCACCAGTACCTTATCTGTAAACTAAAATAATCTATTGTTTAAGAGTAACTGTAAGAATTGTAGAAAATATGTAGAAGAGCACATATACAAGGCTTGATATATTACACTTGATACTCAATAGATGGCAGTTGTTTTATTGCTGCTATTATATTCCTTTTTTTGTAAATTTATTTTTTATTGGTGTTCAATTTGCCAACATATAGAATAACACCCAGTGCTCATCCCATCAAGTGCCCCCCTCAGTGCCCGTCACCCAGTCACTCCCACGGCCTGCCCACCTCCCCTTCCACCACTCCTAGTTCGTTTCCCAGAGTTCTATCTCCCTTTCTGATATTTCCCACTCATTTTTCTCCTTATTCCCTGTCACTATTTTTTATATTCCCCAAATGAATGAGACCATATAATGTTTGTCCTTCTTCAATTGACTTATTTCACTCAGCATAATACCCTCCAGTTCCATCCACATCGAAGCAAATGATGGGTATTTGTAATTTCTAATGGCTGAGTAATATTCCATTGTATACATAAACCACATCTTCTTTATCCATTCATCTTTCGATGGACACCGGGGCTCCTTCCACAGTTTAGCTATTGTGGACATGGCTGCTAGAAACATTGGGGTGCAGGTGTCCCAGCGTTTAATTGCATCTGTATCTTTGGGGTAAATCCCCAGCAGTGCAATTGCTGAGTCATAGGGCAGATCTATTTTTAACATTTTGAGGAACCTCCACACAGTTTTCCAGAGTGGCTGCACCAGTTCACATTCCCACCAACAGTGCAAAGGGTTCCCCTTTATCCACATCCTCTCCAACATTGTTGTTTCCTGCCTTGTTAATTTTCCCCATTCTCACTGGTGTGAGATGGTATCTCATTGTGGTTTTGATTTGTATTTCCCTGATGGCAAGTGATGCAGAGCATTTTCTCATGGGCTTGTTGGCCATGTCTATGTCTTCGTCTGTGAGATTTCTGTTCATGTCATTTGCCCATTTCATGATTGGATTGTTTGTTTCTTTGCTGTTGAGTATAATAAGTTCTTTATGGATCTTGGAAACTAGCCATTTATCTGATATGTCATTTGCAAATATCTTCTCCCATTCTGTAGGTTGTCTTTGAGTTTTGTTGACTGTATCTTTTGCTGTGCAAAAGCTTCTTATCTTGATGAAGTCCCAATAGTTCATTTTTGCTTTTGTTTCTCTTGCCTTCATGGATGTATCTTACAAGAAGTTACTGTGGCCAAGTTCAAAAAGGGTGTTGCCTGTGTTCTCCTCTAGGATTTTGAAGGAATCTTGTCTCTCATTTAGATCTTTCATCCATTTTGAGTTTATCTTCGTGTATGATGCAAGAGAGTGGTCTAGTTTCATTCTTCTGCATGTGGATGTTCAATTTTCCCAGCACCATTTGTTGAAGAGACTGTCTTTCTTCCAGTGGATAGTCTTTCCTCCTTTGTCAAATATTAGTTGACCATAAAGTTGAGGGTCCACTTCTGGATTCTCTATTCTGTTCCATTGATCTATGTGTCTGTTTTTGTGCCAGTACCACCCTGTCTTGATGACCACAGCTTTGTAGTACAACCTGAAATCTGGCATTGTGGTGCCCCCAGATATGGTTTTCTTTTTTAATATTCCCCTGGCTATTCGGGGTCTTTTCTGATTCCACACAAATCATAAAATAATTTGTTCCAACTCTCTGAAGAAAGTCCATGGTATTTTGATAGGGAGTGCATTAAACGTGTAAATTGCCCCAGGTAGCATTGACATTTTCACAATATTAATTCTGCCAATCCACGAGCATGGAATATTTTCCATCTCTTTATGTCTTCCCCAATTTCTTTCAGAAGTGTTCTATAGTTTTTAGGGTATAGATCCTTTACCTCTTTAGTTAGGTTTATTCCTAGGTATCTTATGCTTTTGGGTGCAATTGTAAATGGGATTGACTCCTTAATTTCTCTTTCTTCAGTCTCATTGTTAGTATAGAGAAATGCCACTGATTTCTGGGCATTTATTTTGTATCCTGCCACACTGCCAAATTGCTGTATGAGTTCTAGCAATCTTAGGGTGGAGTCTTTTGGGTTTTCTATGTACAGTATCCTGTCATCTGCAAAGAGGGAGAGTTTGACTTCTTCTTTGCCAATTTGAATGCCTTTTTTTCCTTTTGTTGCCTGATTGGTGAGGCTAGGACTTCTAGTACTATGTTGAATAGCAGTGGTGAGAGTGGACATCCCTGTCTTGTTCCTGATCTTAGAGGAAAGGCTCCCAGTGCTTCCCCATTGAGAATGACATTTGCTGTGGGCTTTTTGTAGATGGCTTTTAAGATGTTGAGGAAAGTTCCCTGTATCCCTACACTCTGAAGAGTTTTGATCAGGAATGGATGCTGTATTTTGTCAAATGCTTTCTCTGCATCTAATGAGAGGATCATATGGTTCTTGTTTTTTCTCTTGCTGATATGATGAATTACATTGATTGTTTTACAAGTGTTGAACCAGCCTTGCATCCTGGGTATAAATCCTACTTTGTCATGGTGAATAATCTTCTTAATGTATTGTTGTATCCTATTGGCTAGTATCTTGTTGAGAATTTTTGCATCCATGTTCATCAGGGATATCGGTCTATAATTCTCCTTTTTGGTGGGGTCTTTGTCTGGTTTTGGAATTAAGGTGATGCTGGCCTCATAGAACGAGTTTGGAAGTACTCCATCTCTTTCTGTCTTTCCAAACAGCTTTAGTAGAATAGGTATGGTTTCTTCTTTAAACGTTTGATAGAATTGCCCCTGGGAATCCATCTGGCCCTGGACTTTTGTGTCTTCGGAGGTTTTTGATGACTGCTTCAATTTCCTCCCTGGTTATTGGCCTGTTCAGGTTTTCTATTTCTTCCTGTTCCAGTTTTGGTAGTTTGTTGTTTTCTCGAAATGTATCCATTTCTTCTAGATTGCCTAATTTATTGATGTACAGCTGCTCATGACAAGTTTTTAAAATCGTTGATCTGCTCAGGTCTGGGTCCCCCGGGGACAGGAGCATCCTTGCTGTCCTGGGCCCTCCTGGCTTCTGCCTGTCCCGGGGGGAGCGCTGGTTCTTGGGCTGTGTCCCGGGTGCCCTGTGCTCCTGAACCTGCGCTGTTGGAATCCCGCTCCTGGCGGCGCAGCCCCCTCCATGCTGAGCCTCCGCCCGAGCCCCTCCGAGCTGCTCCCGGGTCCAGCGGTGGGCCCGCTGCAGCCCTTTAGGGAGCTTGGCCGCAGGGTGTGGCGTGCTCTCCTTGGGGGCGCAGATGCTCTGTTAGTGCCCCAGGGAGCCTCAGGGCATCCCCGCCCCTCCTGGGATCCTGCTCCAACTCCCCGGGAGTGCCTTTCCGCCCCGGAAGATTGGTGAAGCTCCTGCTTCTCCAGAATGGGGCTTTCCTGTACTGGGGGCACTCGCCCCGGCCTTAGTCCGGCTCCTCACGGCCCCCCCCCACCCCGGGAGGCCTTTTGTTTCTTTAATTCTTCACCACCACCACCCCCCCCCCCATCTTCCTACCTTGATAGAAGTGCGAATTCTTCTCACTGTAGCATTCCAGCTGTTCTCTCTTTAAATCTCAGGCCGAATTCGTAGGTTTTCAAGATGATTTGAAACTTATCTAGGTAATTTGGTGGGGACAGGTGATTTGGGGACCCTACTTTTCCGCCATCTTGCCCCGTCTCCCCAATCTGTATCCTGCCTCCCCAATCTGTAATCTATTATATTCCTTAAATCAAAATTTCCTTAGTTGTTTTAGACAAAATATAAATGATAGCAGCCCTAAGGAAGGGCCTTTGGTTCCTCTTTTCTGGGCAGAGAAAGCATTTTATGTATATGAGGTTAAAGGGTAGCGTTAGGCAATGCATTTTATTATTTTTATTTCTCTTCTCTCCTTTTCCATAACTAGTAGTTACCTACAATTGTCTTTAATACTTAAAGTGTCATGAGATTATTATGTCATTTTTGTAAAAGAGTATTTACATAAAGAGATAAGATGTAACTGAGCATATATATAAACACTGGCCTTAGTTTTCACTCTTGGCAAGTAGAGGCCTTTTAAAATTATTTTCTAAATATTTATTTATTTATTTTAGAGAGATACAGTATGGACATTGGGGTAAGGGTAGAGAGAGAAGAGAATCCTGAAGCAGACTCTCACTGAATGAGGAGCCTGATATGGGGCTAGATCCCAGGACCCTTAGATCATGACCTGAGCCAAAACCAAGAGTCAGCCACCCAACAGACTGTGAACCACCCAGGTGCCCCAGCAAGTAGAGGCCTTTAAGACATAACTTGAAAGCTTATTAAATTTTGTGGAGGAAGTCAGAAAATGCTTTAGAAGGAGGTAAGAGAAGGCACTTTTGGTTTTGGCTCCAAGAAATTCCCCAAGAATGGAATCCCACTTAAAAACCCAATGACCTAAGAGGAAGTAGAAGTTTGGCTAAATATTTTAAAATTTATTTGCTTGTTCTAAGCTTTAAACATTCATGATCTGGAGTTTCTGGGCAAGGGTAAAATCACTAGGTAGATAAGGTCCATGTAGCTAAGGGTCCTTGTTGGCTTTCTGAAAAAGGTATAGGAGATGTGAGCTGGTTTTCAAGGCTCCCTCCCCCCAAACTTTTATGTCTATTTCTCTGTTCATACTGAGGATGGAGTCCTCCTGGCTGACCTAAAATATATCCCCAGAGATGCCGATTAGGCAAGGCAGAACTGAACAATTGGGCCTGTGCTGTCCTAGTATAAAAAACTAAAGTTCTCAAGGAGTTAGAGCAATTGATCCTCCTCAAATCTGGTTCTAAGTGTCATGATTTGTTTCTGGAAGCAACAAAAATAACAATTTCAATGAACACTAATTCAATGTGCCAGATTCTGTGCTGATCATTTGATGCAGAAGATATTCCTTAATGCTTACAACAACTCTATAATAGATATTACATAGAAGAGAAGATTCTTTGGCCAAAAAAAGTTTGAAAATACTGGGTAAAAAAAGTTAAGGGGGTTTCTTTATTTCAGGACTTCTCAGAACCTTTAATATGCCAATTAGTGCTATGAGGTCCAAGAGGGATTTAGATTTCTCAATTGTATTGGATCATGGAAACTTTTTTTTCAAAGTGCACCTAGAGAGATAAACACCCTTTGGGACATGGTTTCCTATAGCTTTCTTGCGGAATTCACACTTATTACCCTTGAATATTGGACTATGTTCTGTCTTTGCCATGGTCTTGTCTTGTCCCCAAGTAAGTCACAATACCTAATCTTAAAACAATTTGTGTGTTTATATCTGTTCCCTGGAGAAATAGATCTGTGCCCCTAATCTACCCATATCCAAGCCACCATCATCCTTCACCAAGACTATTGTAGTAGCCTCAACTTATCTTCTAGCATCTTTTTTTCCACATTGGTTTTTATATAGATTTATTTTATTATTTAAGAAAAGAATGGGAAGTAAATTGACCACTTTTATAGAAACTCTATTTGTATTGTTTTTCCTTTGATTTTTATACTTTAAGAGACCACAGTGTCTTCTCAATTTTAAAACAAAGTTTGTTGCCATAAAATGTATTAATTTTACTTCATTGGTTAGAGATTAAAGCTGATTGCTTTTCCATTTAAAACATCATTATGCTACAACTACTTCTAGTGTTCTCATCATACAAAGTGTTATTACCAGCTTCAAAAAAGATGTGAAATTTGTATAACAGTATTGATGGATTTTATAATAAACACTCACCAAGAAATGTCCAATACTTTACTGATGTTATTAGACCTATAGAATCAAATACCATTAGACTGACATATTTCAGGACACAATGTTTTATTTCTTTCCAAATGATAAAAACTAAGTTTATGACCATGGAGTTATATAGTATCATTTCTCATTTTCCTCTAAATCACAGTCCATGCTGCAGCCAGTGATTCTAAACAAACCCACAAACCAAAACAAAATTACATTGAACTACTATTTTATTGAAATCCTGTTAATACTTCCATCATACTCAGAATACAACTCTCTAACACCTTATTGTGGCCTACAAACCCCTGTACAGCCTAAATCCTGCCAATCTCTGCAGCCTCATTCCATACCATTCTCTGTTCCCCAGGCTGTCTCTGCTGTAGCCACACGGTTGATTCTTCTGGTATTCCAGGCTAATTCCTCTTTAGGGCATATTCTATTTCTACTCTTTGGAATGTCCTTTCACCTGTCTTGATACTCCTACTCACCCTTCATCTCTTTGCTTGAAAGCTGCTTTCTCAGAGAGAATGTCACTAACTACCCCCAAAATTGAGAGCATCCAGTTTTCCTGGGCTAAAGTTGAAGGAGTTTTTGTACAATTGAACTTCTTAGAGCCTTTAACATAATAAAATGTATTATGAACTTCAAGAGAGATATGAAATACCCTTTAGATCATTGATCACAATGTTTATTTGTCTAATGACTATCTTCCAACTAGACTCTGGGCCTGTGAGAGCAAAGAAAATGTTTGTCCACTAGTGCTGTACCCCTAATGCTTAATGTGGTACCTGCCTGGCTTGTGATAGGGATTCAGCACATATTTGTTGAATGAATGAAAAAATGAATATGATTCTTCGTGCTATTGGCATGTTATTTTATAGCTGGGTTGCTGCTGAGTCATTTAATATTTTTGATATAATCTCTTCCTACTCAGGATTTTTACCTCTTATTTAAACCAGATCACTTTGGAAGGGAAAGCTAGAATTAGAGACAGCGTAGATTGGTAACAACTGAGGGTTGGTTATAGCAATACTTGGCTTTTATATTTTTAAATGAATAATCTTTTAAAATTATTTAGTGTTTTATTTTCTATTTTTCATATTTTATATAGTCTTTAATACTTAATTTTTATAATTAAAAGAATTCATTTTTTAAAGATTTTATTTATTCATGAGAGACACACACACACACAGAGAGAGAGAGAGAGAGAGACAGAGACAGAGACAGAGACAGAGACACAGGCAGAGGGAGAATCAGGCTCCATGCAGGGAGCCTGATGTGGGACTCGATTCTGGGACTTCAGGATCATGCCCTGGGCCAAAGGCAGGTGCTAAACAGCTGAGCCACCCAGGGATCCCCCAAAAGAATTCTTTAAAATCCTTAGCTTTAAACATTTTTAAAGTTCTAGTTCAAAGTAAAATAACAAAGCATGCACTACATTTGTTTCCCAATTAGCCATACCTGTGGGAAGCCTTCCTTAGGCCATAAAGTCCAAGCACCACATGAGTCTGGTAGCATCTGACCTTCAGACTAGGCCTTAAGGGCCCATGAAAATAGGAAATACCATTTATTTATTTATTTATTTATTTATTTATTTATTTATTTTTAATTACTTTCTTAAAAATTTCAATTAAATTAACATATAATGTATTATCACTTTCAGAGGTACAATTCAGTGATTCATCAGTCTTCTATGATACCTAGTGCTCGTTACATCCTGTGCACTCCTTAACGTCCATCACTCAGTTAACCTCTCTCTGCCCCCCCCCCACTTCCAGCAACCCTCAGTTGGTTTCTTATGACTAAGAGTCTCTTATGGTTTGTCTCCCTCCCTGATTTCATCTTTTTCCCTTCTTTCCCCTATGATCCTGTTTTGTTTCTTAATTTCCACATATGAGTGAGATCACATGATAATTGTCTTTCTCTGATTTATTTATTTTGCTTAGCATAATACCCTTTAGTTCCATCCTTGTCACTGCAAAGGACAAGATTTCATTTTTTAACGGCTGAGTAGCATTCCATTGTATGTATGTGTGTATATATATAGAACCAAATGTCAGTTTACTTTTTTGGTTCTGTTTGATTATAGTAATAAACTATTCATGAACATGCAGCGTCTATCATCTTTCCCCTCCTAACAATTGTGGGAGTCTGGTAACAAAATGTACAAGCAAAACAAACAAGAACCAAGGGGTCATAGGAGGTAGGAGTGATGGTAGGGGAAGGAGGGTCTGGGCTTTGTGGACAGTGGGATGTGGGGGTAGAGGGTAGCAAGAATCTGGCTTCAAGTCTGGAAGGTGAATGAAGCCAGGACATGGCCAGAGGAGTCAGAATGGAGCTGCATTCTTCTTTACCTATCTGTCGATGGACATCTGCGCTCTTTCCATAGTTTGGCTATTTTGGACATTGCTGCTATACACATTAAGGTGCAGGTACCCCTTTGCATCACTACATTTGTATCCCTAGCAGTGTAATTCTTGGGTCATAGGGTAGCTCTATTTTTAACTTTTTGAGGAACCTCAATACTGTTTTCCAGAGTGGCTGCATTAGCTTGCGCTCCCCGCAACAGTGTAAGAGGGTTTCCCTTTCTCTACATCCTTGCCATCATCTGTCATTTCCTGATTTGTTAATTTTAGCCATTCTGATTGATGTGAAGTGGTATCTTATTGTGGTTTTGATTTGTACTTCACTGATGTTGAGTGATGTTGAGAATTTTTTCATGTGTCTGTTGGCCATTTGTATGTCTGCTTTGGAGAAATGTCTTTTCAAGTCTTCTGTCAATTTCTTGACTGGATTATTTGTTTTTTGGGTGTTCAGTTTGATAAGTTCTTTATAAATCTTGGATATTAGCCCTTTATCTGATATGTCATTTGTAAGTATCTTCTCCCATTCTATCAGCTGCCTTTGTTTTCTTATTTCCTTTGCTGTGCAAAAGCTTTTTATCTTGAAGTCCCAATAGTTCATTTTTGTTTTTGTTTCCCTTGCTTTTGGAGATGTGCCTAGCAAGAAGTTGCTGTGGCTGGGGTCACAGAGGCCTGTGTTCTCCTCTAGGATTTTGATGGATTCCTGTCTCACATTTAGGTGTTTCATCCATTTTGAATTTATTTTTGTGTATGGTGTAAGGAAATGGTCCAGTTTCACTCTTTTACATGTAGCTGTCTAATTTTCCCAACACTATTTGTTGAAGAGATTGTCTTTTTTTTTTAATTGAATGTTCTTTCCAGTTTTGTCGAAGTTTAGTTGACCGTAGAGTTAAGGGTCCATTTCTGGGTTCTAAATTCTGTTCCATTGATCTATGAGTCTGTTTTTGTGCCAGTACCAAACTGTCTTCATGATTACAGCTTTGTAATATAGCTTGAAGTCCAGAATTGTGATGACACCAGCTTCAGTTTTCTTTTTCAACATTTTTTTGACTATTCAGGGTCTTTTCTGGTTCCATAAATATTTTATGAAAAGCCCACAGTGAGTATCATTCTCAATGGGGAAAAACTGAGAGCTTTTCCCTCAGGGTCAGGAACATGACAGGAGGGATGTCCACTGTCACCACTGTTGTTTAGCATAGTATTAGAAGTCCTACCACCAGCAATCACACAACAAAAAGAAATAAAAGGCATCCAAACTAGCAAAGAAGAAGTCAAACCCTCACTCTTCACAGATGACATGATAATATGTGTGGAAAACCCAAAAGACTTCACCCCAAAATTTCTAGGACTCATACAGGAATTCAGCACAGTAGCAGGATATAAAATCAATGTAATCAGTTGCATTTCTGTACACTAACAGTGAGACAGAAGAAAGAGGAATTAGGAATTGATCTCATTTACAATTGCACCAAAAACCATAAGATACTTAGGAATAAACCTAACCAAAGAGACAAAGGATCTGTACTCAGAAAACTATAGAACACTCATGAAAGAAATTGAGGAAGATGCAAAGAAATGGAAAAATGTTCCATGCTCACAGAAGAATGAATATTGTTAAAATGTATGTTAGAGCAATCTATACATTCAATGCAATCCCTATAAAAATACCATCAACTTTTTTTTTCACAGAGCTTTATAAGGATGCCAAGCCTGCAAATCCCAAACCAGAGCATGAGTACACAGTAAATATGTGTTGGCAGGTTTTTATGTAAGATGTGGTGCTGTTATATACGTTTTGTCCTATGATCCTCTTTGTAACACGTGGAACATATTTTCATTGCTACCAAGCAGGATTAGAGGTTCAGATGTGATCTGTGGAAGAAAACAACTGACTGGACCCTATAACAAAGGAAATCATGACTTGGGGCACATTAACTGAGCTTTTAAACCAAATGAGGTACTTGCTTGCCTAATTCTCTGAGTCCTCTAGGACTCTTTGAGAGGCTGGGAACAGGTAGAACTACTAAGAGGACAGCGCAGTGTACAGCTCCCAAGGTCACTTCCTGATAATTGGATGGGAAAGATGCCCAGTATTAGTTCTTTGAGAAGGGCCCCTTCTAGAAGAGCATACCCTTCCCAGAAAAAGAAAACATGGGTGGAAAAATGCAGACAAAAGGAACTCCACAGGAGGTTATTGGTGTCTGTTATTTATTATCAGTTACATCCAAGTCCCATAGCACTGCCAATATGGCTCATGTTGAGTTTCTATGCCATGTTTTGGTTTAGTTGGCAAGCAGATTTCACCATGATATGCTAAAGGCTCATTAATAGATTACTAACACTAAAAGAGGAAGATTCAACCTATTGAGAGAATGGGCCTCATTAATGGTGTGGAAATTAAGCAGTCTCCATCTAACTAATCAATTGTAAGAGACTGACCTTCCTGGAGGCTACAACTCATTAAAGGAATACACACAGATGGTAAAAGGCTCAAAGGTATTTAAAAAATATGTGAAAAGAACTCCATTAATAAGACAAACCTAACCCAACTGCCCATGATTTGGCTCTTGTTCCCTATGCTATATGTAATTTGGAACATTATTTATGAGAATAAATTTGCCTGATAATATCTACAGTTTTCAAATTTTTATGAAGATAATGGATTATGATCAACAGTCAAAATAATTTGCTTTCATGAAAAAAGTCTATAGGAAGAATTGACTGATAATAATAGCTTTATTTATTCAGTAACTCATTTATCCAAGGATAATTGCCTTGAAGGAGAAGTGGATTCTAAGCCTAATACAATAAATGTTTATTTGGAATTGTATTTGACTGTTTCTTCTTTTTTTTCTCATCAAATGCTTTCTCATGTGTGAACTGTTAATAAATTATTCCAATATCTCTAAGGGCCTTGCTGAAGATGTTCATACTGAAATGTTCCATAAATATGTTTGAATTTTTCTGATAGCAAACCAGTAGTGACATGAGAAATAGCATGACTATACTTCAAGCAGGACAATGCATATGATAGCCAATTCACTACTGCTAGCCTTATCCCAAACTTGTCAAGCTACTGCACAAGCCCCAAGTGGTAGTGCATAGGACATATTAAAATCTTGTATCTCTTTTCTTTCCCTCAGCCATTCTGTCTTAAGCAGTTTGAAGTCTGCAATGAGTTGGGTTGTTTAGAATTTTATTTGGCAATGAGTTTTTTTTTAAATAAATTTATTTTTTATTGGTGTTCATTTGCCAACATACAGAATAACACCCAGTCCTCATCCCGTCAAGTGCCCCCTCAGTGCCTGTCACCCTGTCACCCCCAGCCCCCACTCTCCTCCCCTTCCACCACCCCGAGTTCATTTCCCAGAGTTAGGAGTCTTTATGTTCTGTCTCCCTTTCTGACATTGCACGCACATTTCCTCTCCCTTCCCTTATATTCCCTTTCACTATTATTTATATTCCCCAAATGAATGAGACGATATAATGTTTGTCCTTCTCCGATTGACTTATTTCACGCAGCATTATACCCTCCAGTTCGATCCATGTCGAAGCAAATGGTGGGTATTTGTCGTTTCTAATGGCTGAGTAATATTCCATTGTATACATAAACCACATCTTCTTTATCCATTCATCTTTCGATGGGCACCGAGGCTCCTTCCACAGTTTGGCTATTGTGGATATTGCTGCCAGAAACATCGGGGTGCAGGTGTCCCGGCGTTTCATTGCATCTGTATCTTTGGAGTAAATCCCCAACAGTGCAATTGCTGGGTCGGAGGGCAGGTCTATTTTTAACTCTTTGAGGAACCTCCACACAGTTTTCCAGAGTGGCTGCACCAGTTCACATTCCCACCAACAGTGTAAGAGGGTTCCCTTTTCTCTGCATCCTCTCCAACATTTGTGGTTTCCTGCCTTGTTAATTTTCCCAATTCTCACTGGTGTGAGGTGGTATCTCATTGTGGTTTTGATTTGTATTTCCCTGATGGCAAGTGATGCAGAGCATTTTCTCATGTGCGTGTTGGCCATGTCTATGTCTTCGTCTGTGAGATTTCTCTTCATGTCTTTTGCCCATTTCATGATTGGATTGTTTGTTTCTTTGGTGTTGAGTTTAAGAAGTTCTTTATAGATCTTGGAAACTAGCCCTTTATCTGATACGTCATTTGCAAACATCTTCTCCCATTCTGTAGGTTGTCTTTTAGTTTTGTGGACTGTATCCTTTGCTGTGCAAAAGCTTCTTATCTTGATGAAGTCCCAAAAGTTCATGTTTGCTTTTGTTTCTTTTGCCTTTGTGGATGTATCCTGCAAGAAGTTACTGTGGCCAAGTTGAAAAAGGGTGTTGCCTGTATTCTCCTCTAGGATTTTGATGGAATCTTGTGTCACATTTAGATCTTTTATCCATTCTGAGTTTATCTTTGTGTATGGTGCAAGAGAGTGGTCTAGTTTCATTCTTCTGCATGTGGATGTCCAATTTTCCCAGCACCATTTATTGAAGAGCCTGTCTTTGTCCAATGGATAGTCTTTCCTCCTTTATTGAATATTAGTTGACCATAAAGTTCAGGTCCACTCTGGGTTCTCTACCCTGTTCCATTGATCTATGTGTCTGTTTTTGTGCCAGTACCACCCTGTCTTGATGACCACAGCTTCGTAGTACAACCTGAAATCTGGCATTGTGATGCCCCCAGATATGGTTTTCTTTTTTAATATTCCCTCGGCTATTTGGGGTCTTTTCTGCTTCCATACAAATCATAAAATAATTTGTTCTAACTCTCTGAAGAAAGTCCATGGTATTTTGAGAGGGATTGCATTAAACGTGTAAATTGCCCTGGGTAACATTGACATTTTCACAATATTAATTCTGCCAATCCATGAGCATGGAATATGTTTCCATCTCTTTGTGTCTTCCTCAATTTCTTTCAGAAGTGTTCTATAGTTTTTAGGGTATAGATCCTTTACCTCTTTGGTTAGGTTTATTCCTAGGTGTCTTATGCTTTGGGTGCAATTGTAAATGGGATTGACTCCTTAATTTCTCTTTCTTCAGTCTCATTGTTAGTGTATAGAAATGCCACTGATTTCTGGGCATTGATTTTGTATCCTGCCATGCTACCAAATTGCTGTATGAGTTCTAGAAATCTTGGGGTGGAGGCCTTTGGGTTTTCTATGTAAAGTATCATGTCATCGGCAAAGAGGGAGAGTTTGACTTCTTCTTTGCCAATTTGAATGCCTTTAATGTCTTTTTGTTGTCTGATTGCTGAGGCTAGAACTTCCAGTACTACGTTGAATAGCAGTGGTGAGAGTGGACGTCCCTGTCTTGTTCCTGATCTTAGGGGAAAGGCTCCCAGTGCATCCCCATTGAGAATGATATTTGCTGTGGGCTTTTCATAGATGGCTTTTAAGATGTTGAGGAATGTTCCCTCTATCCCTACACTCTGAAGAGTTTTGATCAGGAATGGATGCTGTATTTGTCAAATGCTTTATCTGCATCTAATGAGAGGATCATATGGTTCTTGTTTTTTCTCTTGCTGATATGATGAATCACATTGATTGTTTTACGAGTGTTGAACCAGTCTTGTGTCCTGGGAATAAATCCTACTTGGTCATGGTGAATAATCTTCTTAATGTATTGTTGTATCCTATTGGCTAGTATCTTGTTGAGAATTTTTGCATCCATGTTCATCAGGGATATTGGTCTATAATTCTCCTTTTTGGTGGGGTCTTTGTCTGGTTTTGGAATTAAGGTGATGCTGGTCTCATAGAACGAATTTGGAAGTACTCCATCTCTTTCTATCTTTCCAAACAGCTTTAGTAGAATAGGTATAGTTTCTTCTTTAAACGTTTGATAGAATTCCCCTGGAAGCCATCTGGCCCTGGACTTTTGTGTCTTGGGTGGTTTTGGATGACTGCTTCAAATTCCTCCCTGGTTATTGGCCTGTTCAGGTTTTCTGTTTCTTTCCTGTTCCAGTTTTGGTAGTTTGCGGCTTTCCAGAAATGTGTCCATTTCTTCTAGATTGCCGAATTTATTGGCGTATAGCTGTTCATAATATGTTTTTAAAATAGTTTGTATTTCCTTGGTGTTGGTAGTGATCTCTCCTTTCTCATTCATGATTTTATTTTTTTTTTATAAATTAATTTTTATTGGTGTTCAATTTACCAACCTACAGAATAACACCCAGTGCTCATCCCGTCAAGTGTCCCCCTCCGTGCCCGTCACCCATTCACCCCCACCCCCCGCCCTCCTCCCCTTCCACCACCCCTAGTTCATTTCCCAGAGTTAGAAGTCTTTATGTTCTGTGTCCCTTTCTGATATCTCCCACACATTTATTCTCCCTTTCCTTATATTCCCCTTCACTATTATTCATATTCCCCAAATAAGTGAGCATGATTTTATTAATTTGAGTCTTCTCTCTCTTCTTTTTCATAAGGCTGGCTAATGGTTTATCTATCTTGTTGATTCTTTCAAAGAATCAACTCCTGGTTTTGTTGATTTGTTCCACAGTTCTTCTGGTCTCGATTTCGTTGAGTTCTGCTCGAATCCTAATTACCTCTCTTCTTCTACTGGGTGTACGATATATTTGCTGTTTTTTCTCTAGCTCCTCTATGTGTAAGGTTAGCTTTTGTATTTGAGTTCTTTCCAGTTTTTGAATGGATGCTTGTATTGCAATGTATTTCCCCCTCAGGATTGCTTTTGCTGCATCCCAAGGATTTTGAATGGTTGTATCTTCATGCTCATTAGTTTCCATGAATCTTTTTAATTTTTCCTTAATTTCCTGGTTGACCCTTTCATCTTTTAGCAGGATGGTCCTTATCCTCCACGTGTTTGAAGTCCTTCCAAACTTCTTGTTGTGATTTAGTTCTAATTTCAAGGCATTATGGTCTGAGAATATGCAAGGGGCGATCACAATCTTTTGGTATCGGTTCAGACCCGATTTGTGACCCAGTATGTGGTCTATTCTGGAGAAAGTTCCATGTGCATTTGAGAAGAATGTGTATTCAGTTGAGTTTGGATGTAAAGTTCTGTAGATATCTGTGAAATCCATCTCATCCAGTGTATCATTTAAAGCTCTTGCTTCTTTGGAGATGTTGTTTTTAGAAGACCTATCGAATGTAGAAAGCGCTAGATTGAAGTCACGAAGTATAAGTGTATTATCATCTAAGTATGTCTTCACTTTGGTTATTAATTGATTGATATATTTGGCAGCTCCCACATTCGGGGCATATATATTGAGGATTGTTAAGTACTCTTGTTGGATAGATCCTTTAAGTATGATATAGTGTCCCTCTTCATCTCTCCCTACAGTCTTCGGGGTAAATTTTAGTTTATCTGATATAAGGACGGCTACCCCTGCTTTCTTTTGAGGACCATTTGAATGGTAAATGGTTCTCCAACCTTTTATTTTCAGGTTGTAGGTGTCTTTCTGTCGAAAATGAGTCTCTTGTAGACAGCAAATAGATGGGTCCTGCTTTTTTATCCAGTCTGAAACCCTGTGCCTTTTGATGGGGTCATTAAGCCCGTTCATGTTCAGAATTACTATTGAAAGATATGAGTTTAGTGTCATGATGATATCTATTCAGTCCATGTTCTTATGGCTTATTTATTTGGGCTTCCTCTTTCTTTTACAGGTCCCCCCTTAAAATTTCTTGCAGAGCTGGTTTGGAGGTCACATATTCTTTCAGTTCCTGCCTGTCTTGGAAGCTCTTCATCTCTCCTTCCATTCTGAATGAGAGCCTTCCTGGATAAAGTATTCTTGGTTGCCTGTTCTTATCATTTAGGACCCTGAATATATCCTGCAAGCCCTTTCTGACCTGCCAGGTCTCTGTGGAGAGTCTGCTGTTACCCTAATACTCCTCCCCATAAAAGTCAGGGATTTCTTGTCTCTTGCTGCTTTAAGGATCTTCTCTTTATGTTTGGAATTTACAAGCTTCACTATAAAATGTAGAGGTGTTGAATGGTTTTTATTGATTTTAGGGGGGATCTCTCTATTTCCTGGATCTGAATGACTGTTTCCCTTCCCAGATTAGGAAAGTTTTCAGCTATGATTTTTTCAAATACATATTCTGGCTCTTTGTCCCTTTCGGCACCCTCAGGAACCCCAATTAAACATAGGTTTTTCTTCCTCAGGCTGTCGGTTATTTCCCTGAATTTGTCCTCATGATCTTTTAATTGTTTGTCTCTTTTTTCCTCAGTTTCCCTCTTTGCAATCAACTTGTCTTCTATGTCACTCACTTGTTCTTCCACCTCGTTAACCCTCTTTGTTAGGACTTCTCGTTTGGATTGCATTTCATTCTATTGATTTTTTTAATTTTTTTATTTATTTATTATAGTCACAGAGAGAGAAAGAGAGAGAGGCAGAGACATAGGCAGATGGAGAAGCAGGTTCCATGCACCGGGAGCCCGATGTGGGATTCGATCCCCGGTCTCCAGGATCGCGCCCTGGGCCAAAGGCAGGCGCCAAACTGCTGCGCCATCCAGGGATCCCCATTCTATTGATTTTAAATTTCTGCCTGATTAGATCTAAATTCTGCAGTCATGAAGTCTCTTGAGTCCTTTGCGCTTTTTTCTAGAGCCACCAGTAGCTGTATAATAGTGCTTCTGAATTGGCTTTCTGACATTGAATTGTAATCCACATTTTGTAACTCTGTGGGAGAGAGGACTGTTTCTGATTCTTTCTTTTGAGGTGAGGTTTTCCTTCTAGTCATTTTGCTCAGTGCAGAGTGTCCAAAAACAAGTTGTATTGGGCAAAGGAGAAAAAGAGATGTGAGAAAGAAGGAAAAAAAAGAGAAAAAGAAAAAAGGAAGAAAAAAAGAAGAAAAAGAAAGAAAGGAAAAAAACGGGTGGTGGAAGCAAACAGAAATCAAAAAGCAAAAAAAAAAAAAAAAACACGGGGGAGTATCTTCTGTTTCTGTAGACTTTAAGTCCCTTGACTTCCACTGGAACTGGTCCGTCTAGCTGGTCTTCTGGGGGAGGGGCCTGTTGTGCTGATTTTCAGGTGTTAGCACTTGGGGGAGCTGCTCTGTCCCCTGCCTGGCGCAGGGCTCAGTGGGGCTTGTTTACCCCGTCAGGCCCCAGGAGGAACAACCACAGTGGCAGTGGCCAGCTCTGGAGCCCTGGATTCAGCTCCCACTGTAACTACAGAGCTCTTGGTCCGCAGGAGCCTGGATACTCTGGGGACTGGGCCGCTGATCTGCTCAGCTTGGGGCAGGAGCGTCCTTGCTGTCCTGGGCCCTCCTGGCCTCTGCCTGTCCCGGGTGGAGGCCAGATGCTGGGCTGTGTCCCCGGCGCCTTGTGCTCCCGGGCCTGCGCTGTTGGGTTAGCGCTCCCGGCCGTGCAGCCCCCTCTGGCGGAGCTGCTGCCCGAGCCCCTCGGAGCTGCTCCCCAGCCCCGGGGCGCACTGCATCCCTGTAGGGAGCTCGGCGCACTCTCCCTGGTGTGCAGTCGTTCTGGTAGTGTCCCAGGGAGCCTGAGGGCATCCCCGCCCTCCTGGGGTCCTGCTCTAAATCCCTGCAGGCACCTTTCCGCCCGGGAAGTTTGGTGAAGCTCCTGCTTCTCAGGGCGGGGCTCTCCTGTCCTGGGGGCACTCGGGGACTTAGCCCGGCTCCTGGCGGGGGGCCTCCCCCTTGGATGCCTTTTCTTTATTTCTTTTTTCCCTGTCTTCCTACCTTGATAGAAGGGGGAACACTTCTCACTGTAGCATTCCAGCTCTTCTCTCTTTAAATCTCAGGCCGAATTCGTAGATTTTCAGGATGATTTGAAGCTTATCTAGGTAATTTGGTGGGGACAGGTGATTTGAGGACCCTACTCTTCCACCATCTTGCCCCTCCTCTGCACTGAGTTTTAGTGACATCATATACTCATGTCTTTTTTTCACCTTGCCCATGTTTTAAGATTTCTTTTTCTTCTTCATCTTCCTTCTCAGAAATCTCTGGTTCTGGCATCTTCAGTGAAAGCAGCCAGATGAATTCCTAGGGACCCTTTTAATTTTATTTAGATAGAAAGCTCCCTCAAGGGAAGACCTTTACTTCCTGTTTGGTAAAGTGCAACATTTGCTCATAGCTCTCTGTCCCTAACAGAATTAGGAAATGTGTCTTGGAGTAGAGTCAAGCACTGACAGGAAGACATCCAACAGTCTGTTTTCTATGCTGTTTGCTCAGAAGAATGGTGGTGTGACAATACAATGGCCCTAGGTCATTTGTAATTGGTTAAGGTCCAGAGGTAGAGGAATTTTAAATGCTGGAAAGCAAAGTGCAAGAATAGTAGTTGTCTCTTTTGCATATTTGCCCTACCAAGATTGGTAGATTGTAAGATTTGAAATTTTAGTGGTCTAAGATAGTCACTAAATTTTAATTAATAAGCCATTTTAGCAGACCTCTACAATAGTCTCCATGTACACCACATTTCTTAAAGCAGATGCTGCCTTTTGCTACCTCAGGGCCTAGCTTCTTCATGAAGCCTTCTTCCCTTAATACCTTCCCTGTTAGGTTTTTTTTTTTTCTTTATTGCCTCTACCAGAGTCTAATCAGTATTAACAAAAATCCTGATTAGGCTTTGGGATTTTTTTTAAAGCTCTACCATGTTGAATGCTCCATGTCACCTCAATGGCAAAAATAGGCTCATTTGTACCTTGGACATATGGCCTTTTGGTTAAACTCCAGGGGCTTTAGACTATTTGTTGGAATTTTGCTGGATTATTATTAGATGACAGACAAGACAAATAAATATAATCTCTGGCCAAATTTACAGATTTTGGTAACATTTCTCTCTATTAAATTTTGACCATAATAAGACAATAGAGACCTTCATACAATAAATTAGTTCATGCACTTTGTTTTAGCTTTTATAGACAGAGAAATATCATAAGTATTTTCTCTCAAAACCAAAATGAGTTGTAAACATTTGTATTGGGCCTCTAGAAAAGAATTAGGTTTGCCAGTAAGAGTTGAAACAAGGATATCTCTGCTTGGTTCTGAGACCCTGAATTCTGTTCCAAAATAGATAAGACAACATTGGGTCTTGACCTCTATCTTTGTGTTTTTTAGTGGTTGACTGTGTGAGTCACCTATGTCTGAATGGTAATAATAACAATGAGGATCCAGAACCATTCATCCAGACAGAACAAGGAACTGAACAGCTGGGTCTTCTCTAGTACCAGATGGCCCTATTTTGCAGAAGAAGAAACCAATGCCTAGTTAGTTAGGCAAAACAGCTGGGCAAGGGCCTCATTCCACAAGTATTCAGTAGAATTTTGCTCCCTTTTCTTGTGTATTACTGGTTAGAACATTACTATCCCGACAATCTATTAATATTATCTTATTCCTTGTTATAGGGAAGTCTCTTAAATGAATGGTTGCTCCATTTCCCTTTTATAAAGATGGGGCAAATGACATTAATTTATTCACTAAATCTCTCAGCAGAAATAATCTAGGCACTAAAAAGACAGAGGTTTAAAAAAAAGATGTAGCCCATATCTGGAGATATGCACTATCTTTTTCTATAGGGAGAGATACACATAACAATTACAATAAAATTCAGATATAGCTATAACAGAGTTTAGAACAAAATTCTGTGTGAATATTGTATTGTTACAGAAGAAGCATTCTTTGCCAGACTCTTGAGCATTTTGAAGAATACATAGGGATCTTATATATCTATATATCCTAAAACTTTTTGAAAATTGCATATAAGCATACAGCTTTTCTATTTCTATGTTACCATCATCCAATACTGAGCTTGAATGTGTTGTGTAAAGAACAACTGAACCACTGAAAAAATTGGCAAGATTGTCTAAGATGCTTTTTAATATCTCGTTGCTCTGTCTGTGCCTTTCTTCTTTGTGTCACTCCTACTTAGAACCCTCTTTTTTCTATACACACCAGGTTTATATTTCAATGCCACACTTGAGGGGCTGATAGGTTTGCATTTAGGGTATCTGTAGAGGGTCTGCAGTGTGCACAGGAAATAAGATACTTAAGCAACTAACCCTCATTCTAAAGTCACTTGTCAAGTACTGGATGTTAGAGGTTTGCAGCATGTTGGGTGACCTTCGTTGAGGAACATTTGTAGAAAGGGGCTGACACATAATGATACCTTGGCAGGAATGAGGCACGCAGATGTGTGAGCTGTTCTTTAATCATATATTTAAATTTCCTATATTCAGAAGATTCACTTTTGTTATGAGAAAGAACATTGAACCATCTAGTTTCTGGGTTGTAACATGGGCACCTTTTTTTCTAATTTAGTTCTGCCTTGATAGTATTGATGCTCAATATGGGAGTAGCTTCCATATGTTCTAATTAAGTAGCCAAAGTTTGGCTTCTGTGGATTGTTTCTTTAATGCAGGCAGTTAATAGCTCATAATGACTCAGAAAGAACTGTCTAGCCAATCTTGCCAAAACCAAAATTGTGTTTCATTTTTTATTTCCCCAACTGTTCTCGCACTTTTGGGGATATTAAACATATTTACATTTGGGAGGAACCTCATATGAAGCTCTGTGGAAAAGATAACACTACTCTGTATGATTCTATAAACCATATGTAGCTAAACAATGCATATGAAAGACACATATGCACACACACTTGTCGGGGCCAACATTCTTGCAAGCCTTATTTTTGATCCTCAGAATTTGTCAATAAGAAATTGGTGAAAACTCCTGCCTCTCCTCACTCCTATTTGGAAGCAGAATTCATTTTCAGGTATTTATGATCTCTTCAGATTGTGATTAACACCTGTGGACTTAAAGCCAGTAACCCCCGGCATGTAGTAGAAAAAAGGGAACATAGCCAATAGCCTGACCAGTCACTATTCCTGTTTGCTAGTGCTACTAAGATTGATCAAATGCTCTGACCTGGAATTTAAGTATTTTGCTATTCTGTACTGTTTTTTTTATTATTATCAGTTCTACTTGATTTTTCTGGTTACCTTTCTAGACCTAAGATACCCTCCGAAACTCTCTTGGCCTGCGGGACCAACCCAGTTCAGTTTCCTTCTTGTCAGCCATGTTTCGCTTCTGCTCATACCTGGGGAGCTTTTTTGAAAATGGAGGAGAGATTTTGAATATCCAGGAATGAGAGGGATAAAGAATAAAGTAAGGACCCTGTGAAGGCAGAAGTGATTGGGATCCAGAGCTCAGAAGGAAGTGCTAAAAGAGGAGAGACATCTTTTTTTATTGTAAGAGTAGGGAAGGAGAAAAAGTTGAGGACAGACACAGTTTTAATTAGTTTTGGCAACTGGAAATCAAAGTGGCTTCCATTTTGAATTTAAATTGGACGTAAGGTTAGTCAGCTGAGAGAAAAGGAGAAATGGAAGAACAGAGATTGAGAAAGTAGCTAAAATTTGGAATAGAACCTGCATACACATCCTCTTTCCCTACACCAATTGTCCCTATCAGCAGGGACTAGACCAGCTAATCAGAAATGTTTCTGTCAGAGAGTAACCATATTGAAAAGTTTGAAAACTTAATTAGTAAATTGCTTTAATGAGCAGCTCTCTGCAACCCTGATCCATCAAAAATAACAGTTGGTACTATTACAAACAGATAGTGTCTAGCCTAGGCTGAGCTCTCAATGTCATCCAGCAATCCCTTGACTGGCTTTTTAAATATATTTTTTATTGGAGTTTGAATTGCCAACATATAGCATAACACCCAGTGCTCATCCCATCAAGTGCCCCCCCTCAGTGCCTGTCACCCAGTCACCCCTACCCCCTGCCCACTTTCCTTTCTACCACCCCTTGTACGGTTCCCAGAGTTAGGTGTCTCTCATGTTCTGTCACCCTCACTGATCCTTCCCACTCATTTTCTCTCCTATCCCCTTTATTCCCTTTCACTATTTTTTATATTCCCCAAATGAATGAGACCATATAATGTTTGTCCTTCACCAATTGACTTACTTCACTCAGCATAATACCCTCCAGTTCCATCCACATTAAAGCAAATGGTGGGTAGTTGTCATTTCTAATGGTTGAGTAATATTCCATTGTATACATATACCACAGCTTCTTTATCCATTCACCTTTTGATGGACAGCAAGGCTCCTTCCATTGTTTGGCTATTGTGGACATTGCTGCTATAAACATTGGGGGGCAGGTGTCCCGGCATTTCATTGCATCTGTATCTTTGGGGTAAACCCCCAGCATGCAATTGCTGGGTCATAGGGCAGTTCTCTCTTTGAGGAACCTCCACACAGAACTCTTTGAGGAACCTCCACACAGTTGCCAGAGTGGCTGTACCAGTTCACATTCCCACCAACAATGCAAGAGGGTTCCCCTTTATCCACATCATTTCCAACATTTGTTGTTTCCTGTCTTGTTAATGTCTACCATTCTCACTGGTGTGAGGTGGTATCTCATTGTGGTTTTGATTTGTATTTCCTTGATGGCAGTGATACAGCGCATTTCCTGATGTGCTTGTTGGCCATGTCTGTCTTCCTCTGTGAAATTTCTGTTCATGTCTTTGCTCATTTCATGATTGGATTGTTTGTTTCTTTGCTGTCGAGTTTAATAAGTTCTTTATAGATCTTGCATACCAGTCTTTTATCTGATACGCCATTTGCAAATATCTTCTCCCATTCTGTAGGTTGTCTTTTAGTTTTGTTGACTGTTTCTTTTGCTGGGCAGGAACTTTTTATCCTGATGAAATCCCAAGAGTTCCTTTTTGCTTTTGTTTCTCTTGCCTTCACGGATGTATGTTGCAAGAAGTTACTGTGGCCAAGTTCAAAAAGGGTGTTGCCTGTGTTCTTCTCTAGGATTTTTTTTCCTTTTCTGGGATTTTGATGGATTCTTGTCTCACATTTGGATTTGTCATCCATTTTGAGTTTATCTTTGTGTATGGTATAAGAGAATGGTCTAGTTTCATTCTTCTGCCCGTGGCTGTCCAATTTTCCCAGCACCATTTATTGAAGAGATTGTCCTTTTTCCAATGGATAGTCTTTCCTGCTTTGTCGAATATTAGTTGACCATAGAGTTGAGGGCCCATTTCTGGGATCTCTATTCTGTTCCATTGATCTATGTGTGTTTTTGTGACAGTACCACCCTGTGCTGATGATCACAGTTTTGTAGTACAACTTGAAATCCAGCATTGTGATGCCCCTGGCTCTGGTTTTCTTTTTCAATATTCTCCTGGCTATTTGGGGTCTTTTCTGATTCCACACAAATCTTAAGATTATTTTTCCCAACTCTCAGAAGAAAGTCCATGGTATTTTGATAGGGATTGCATTGAATGTGTAAATCGCCCTGGGTAGCATAGACATTTTCACAATATTAATTCTTCCAATCCATGAGCATGGGATATTTTTCCATCTCTTTGTGTCTTCCTCAATTTTTTTCAGAAGTGCCCTGTAGTTTTTAGGGTATAGGGTAAATGTACTGTTGGATCTCATTGGCTAGTATCTTGTTGAGAATTTTTGCATCCGTGTTCATCAGGGATATTGGTCTATACTTCTCCTTTTTGGTGGGGTCTTTGTCTGGTTTTGGAATTAAGGTGATGCTGGTCTCTTAAAATGAGTTTGGAAGTATTCCATACTTTCCTATCTTTTGGAGCAGCTTTAGTAGAATAGGTATTGTTGCTTCTTTAAACGTTTGATAGAATTCCCCTGGAAAGCCATCTGGCCCTAGACGTTTGTGTCTTGGGAGGTTTTTGATGACTGCTTCAATTTCCTCCCTGGTTTTTGGCCTGTTCAGGTTTTCTATTTCTTCCTGTTCCAGTTTTGGTAGTTTGTGGTTTTCCAGAAATATGTCCATTTCTTCTAGATTGCCTAATTTATTGGCATATAGCTGCTCATAATATGTATTTAAAATCATTTGTATTTCCTTGGTATTGGATGTGATCTCTCCTTTTTCATTTGTGATTTTATTAATTAGAGTTTTTTACCTTTTATTTTTAATAAGGCTGGATAATATTTTATCTGTCTTAATAATTCTTTCAAAGAGCCAACTCCTAGTGTTGTTGACCTGTTGTACAGTTCTTCTGGTCTCTATTTCATTGAATTCTGCTCGAATCTTTATTAACTCTCTTCTTCTGCTTGGTGTAGGTTTTATTTGCTCTTCTTTTCCAGCTCCTTTAGGTGCAAAGTTAGCTTGTGTATTTTAATTTTATCCACTTCTTTGAGGAATGCTTGTATTGCGATGTATTTCCCTCTTAGGACTTCTTTTGCTGTATCCCAAAGATTTTGAACAGTTGTATCTTCCTTCTCATTAGTTTCCATGAATCTTTTTAATTCTTCTCTAATTTCCTGGTAGACCCTTTCACCTTTAGCAGGATGGTCTTTAACCTCCACGTGTTTGAATCTCTTCCAAATTTCTTCTTGCGACTGAGTTCAAGTCAAAGCATTATGGTCTGAAAATATGCAGGGGACAATCCCAATCTTTTGGTATCAGTTGAGAACTGATTTGTGACCCAGTATGTGGTCTATTCTGGAGAGAGTTCTATGTGCACTTGAGAAGAATGTGTATTTAGTTGCGTTTGGATGTAAAGTTCTGTAAATATCTGTGAAATCCATCTGGTCCAGTGTATCATTTAAAGCTCTTGTTTCTTTGGAGATGTTGTGCTTAGAAAATCTGTCATTTGCAGAAAGTGTCATGTTGAAGTCTTCCAGTATTAGTGTATTATTTATTATCTAAGTACATCTTAACTTTGGTTATTAATTGATTGATATACTTGGCAGCTCCCACATTAGGGGCATAAATATTCATGATTGTTAGGTCCTGTTGTTGGATAGATCCTTTAAGTATGGCACAGTGTCCCTCTTCTTCTCTTACTACAGTCTTTGGGAAAAACTTTAATTTATCTGATATGAGGATTTCTACCTCTGCTTTCTTTTGAGGACCATTTGAATGGTAAAGGGTTCTCCACCCTTTCATTTTCAGGTTGTAGGTGTCCTTAGGTCTAAAATTAGTCTCTTGTAGACAGCAAATAGGTGGATCTTGCTTGTTTATCCAGTCTGAAACCCTGCATCTTTTGATGGGATCATTCAACCCATTCATGTTCAGAGTTACTCTTGAAAGATATGAATTTATTGTCCTCATAATACCAATTCAGTCCCTGTTTTTGTGGATTATTTATTTGTGCGACCTCTTTCTTTTAAAGAGTCCCCCCTTAATATTTCTTGCAGAGCTGGTTTAGTGGTCGCACATTCTTTCAGTTTCTGCTTATCTTGGAAGCTCTTTATCTCTCTTTCTATTCTGAATGAGAGCCTTGCTGGATAAAGTATTCTTGGCTGCAGGTTCTTCTCATTTATTAGCCTGAATATATCCTGCCAGCCCTTTCTTGTCTGCCAGGTCTCTGTGGAGAGATCTGCTGTTAATCTGATATTTCTCCCCATTTAAATTAGGGATCTCTTGTCTTTTGCTGCTTTAAGGATTTTCTCTTTATCTTGAGAATTTGCAAGTCTCACTATTAAATGTCAAGGTGTTGAATGGTTTTTATTCATTTTAGGGGGGATCTCTCCATCTCCTGGATCTGAATGACTGTTTCCCTCCCCAAGTTAGGGAAGTTCTCAGCTTTGATTTGTTCAAATACACTCTCTGGTCCTCTGTCCCTTTCGGCGTCCTCCCAAACCCCAATGAAACATAGATTTTTCCTTCTGAAGCTGTCATTTATTTTCCTTAACCTTTCCTCATGGTCTTTTGTTTTTCTCTTTTTACCTCAGCTTCTTTTCTTGCCATCAACTTGTCTTCTATGTCACTCACTCGTTCTTCTACCTCATTACCCCTCATTGTTAGGACCTCCAGTTTGGATTGCATCTCATTTAATTGATTTTTAATTTCAGCCTGATTGTGTCTAAATTCTGCAGTCATGAAGTCTCTTAAATCCTCTATGCTTTTTTCCAGAGCCACCAGTAGCTTTATAATTGTGCTTCTGAATTAGCTCTCTGCCATTGAATTGTAATCCAAATTCTGTAACTCTGTGGGAGAGAGTAGTGTTTTTCATTCTTTCTTTTGTGGTGAGTTCTTCTTTCTATTCATTTTGTTCAGTGCAGAGTGGTTAAAAACCAGTTGTACTTGTTAGAAGCGCAAACTCTTCTCTATCATTCGAGCTGTTCTCTCTTTAAATCTTAGGTTGAATTTGTAGGTGTTCAGGATGATTTGAATGTTATAGGTAAATAGGTGGGGACAGGTGACTTGGGGACCCTACTCTTTTGCCATCTTGCCCATAATCTGTCTTGACTGGCTTTTTGATCCACTACCTCTGCCATTATATGTGGCTTCTGACCCTAAGAAGTATGTTAGGTTGTAATATTTGGACCTGAAAGTTGGTGGTGAGAAGATACTTTTGCTTGGAGGCCATGGCAGGACCTAGCTTATGTGACCATCAAGTATTTTTTTAATGCTAATTGACAAAAAAGCATGAGTCTTTCTTTATTTTCTGGAGCTTCTGAGGGAAGATAATCTAAAGTCCCATGTGAAGAAAATCTTCTGGGATGTCTGAGTGGCATTGGTATTATGATGACAATAAATTCATATCTTTCAAGAGTAACTCTGAACGTGAATGGGCTAAATGATCCCATCAAAAGATGCAGGGTTTCAGACTGGATAAACAAGCAGGATCAATATATTTGCTGTCTACAAGAGACTCGTTTTAGACCTAAGGACACCTATAGCCTGAAAATGAAAGGGTGGACTTTAATAAAAATCCTTTATAGTTCTATGAATGCTGTTAGCTGAGAAACTAGAATCTTCTATCATAACAGAAATGTGTTCATGTGTGGCTAATGGTCTATATGAAATGAGTGTACATATGAAATTGTCTATATGAAATGAATGTACATATGACTAAGGGAAGACTTTGAGATGAAAAAGTGGTAGACTTTGCGACCAGGGAATTTGTGATAGATCTAATGTTTGGCCTAGCATCAAATTCATTGTGTTGGTAGCAGTAATCAATTCTGATATATGTAAGTTCTGATATATAAATAAAGGAATAATATGAAACTGAGGTATCTGAAGGACAGGCATGTAGGGATGATAATAATAATAATAATAATAATAATAATAATAATAATAATTAGAGAATTGCTGTGTTTAAGGCACTTTTCTCATTACTTTCTCATTACTTAATCTGTATTAATTCATTTAAACTTCACGAGAGCCCTATGAAATAGGTACTGCTTTTATCCACTGAGGAGTAGGGAGTTTAAGTAACTTCCTCAGGGTTACAGAGCTATTTCATAAGAGAGCAAGATTTCAAACTCAAGCAGTTAATTGTGATGACAGCAAGGAATTATCATCTCTGTTTTTATTATTATTTTTATTTTTCATCTATGTTTTTAAAACATAGATTTAGTATGTTGTTCAAAGTTAAATAGGTAGTGGAACTAAATTTTTTAGGAACCTAGATTTTCTGTCAGTAAAATATTGTTTTGTTACTATACCCTTGGTACTCAAAGTATCTGCAATACTTATATCACTAGGGAGCTTATTAGAAATGCAGACTCTCAGGACACTTCTAAAATCTGCTAAATCTAAATCTGTATTTGTATGAACATTAAAGTTTGAGAAACAATGGGCTTCACTGATACTGGTTCATGGGACAGATAGGGTCAAGTACCATTAACTAAAGATAGAAACAACATGCCTATTATCCATCTAAGAAAGGGTGGATTTGGGAATCTGGTGTTTTCAAATAGCAGGAAAGACGGGTTTAAATAGTTGACCAGCCCTGGAGTTCAGAGTTATGTAAATGAGACTGTATAGGAACTGAAGTTCTGTGCAGTAACTTTTTTACAAAGGAGGAACTGAAGTATGTAGTCAGGTCTGGACCAGCAGCTAGACCTCCTAGAGATCTTTTTATTTACTTGCTGTCGATAGAGCTGGTTCTGAATGTCTGACTTGCAGTGATTTCAGAAGGGAGGCTTGCAGGATGGATTTGGCATACCCTCTACTTGACCTTTTGGCCTCTCTGTCCTAGAAGAATCACAGATTTCACTTCTTTAAGTAAACCTGATATATGAAAATCTAGATACATAATAAGCAAAAGTTACAGTTGTGAAAATCTAAATTTGTGGACCATGTAACTGAATTATTTGTTGTATTAGAGGACACATCACATGTTTCCTTTCAATAATGAGCTCTGCTAGCACATTTAAGTCAGAATTCAATTTTCAGGACTATTAATAATGCAACCTTGTAGGAAGGTACATAGTATATGTGAGGTGTACCTCCATGAGCTAGGATCATTTGCCTAAACAGCTGCATAAAGTGATTTGAATGTTTACAGAGTTAGATAAATAAGGTTTTGGTATATGTACCCTTTAAAAGACAATAGAGGTGCTTTCTGGAGAACATACCACTTTTGATTTTAGGCTTCCTTCAGTTCCACTGTTTTAGAGTTTTAGTCTTCATGGTCCATTGAACTGAACTTGTGACTTAAAGAGGTTCACTGAACTGAGATTTATTGGAATTTGAGGGAGGAAACAGTGAAATCAGACTGTTTTGTTATTTTTGTACAAGACTTCCTAAACAACATTTCACAAACCACATTGTGCCAGTTGCCTTTGTTCATCCATCTACCCACTCATCTAACCACTAATTCATTAATTCAAGCCAATATTGTCCATATTCACTTTGTTAGGGCTAGAGACACAACAGCTGACAAGACAGATACAGTTCCTATCATTTTGAACCTTATAGTCTATTGTGAGATGCAGCCAGGTTAACCAGGCAGTTAGTTGCCAGTAGTGTCATTATCAACTGGAACAATTGAACTGTAGGATGTCATGGAAACACAGAAAAGGTGTTTATGACTCAAACCAGCTGCAATTCATAGATATACATAAGATTTTACTCCAAAAAAATTTTAAACAGTGAACACTTATTATTTTACAGTTTCTGTGGACTAGGCACTGGATTATGATTTAGCTGGATACTCTGCTTCAGGGTTTCTCATTGGCTGCAATCCAGGTATTGTCCAGGACTCCAGTCATCTCAATGCTTAACTGGGGAATGATTCACTTCAAAGCTCACTCATGTAATTGTTGGCAGAATTCAGTTCCTAATGGGTTTTTTACTGTGGGCATCAGTTCCTTGCTTTTTGTTGACCTCAGTTCACCCTCAACTACATGCCACATTGGATTTTCTCTAGGGAAGCTTACAGTATGGCAGTTGGCTTCATCAAAGTGAGAAAGCAATGGAAAAAGAGAGTGACAACAAGACAGAATCATAGTTTTTTGTAAACTAATCCCAGAAACAATGTCTAATCAGTTTTGCCATATACTGATCCTTAGAAACAACTTACTAGGTCCATCTGTGCCCAAAGAAAGCAGCCCAGACCCAAAGGGGAGAGGATAATATTAACAAGGATATGAATATTAGGAGGCAAGGATCATTGGGGGCCATTTTAGAAGCTGCTTACCATAGAAATGTCATGGTGTGAAGATGTGAGTTACAGCTGCTTAATGGTTCTATTGTGCTATTTTTGGTCTCATTTTTACAACTCAAAATTTGTCACAAGATTCCTCTGCCTCCAGTCCATGGTATATTATCATAGGCTTATCTGGATTGACAAAAACCCCACAACAAAACACAAAACAAAACAAACAACAACACAAAACTATTCTGGTTGTGAAGTCCTCTTTCTTCCATCATCTCTTTTCTTCAAAAGATTTTATTTATTTATGAGAGAGAGAGAGAGAGAGAGAGAGAGACGCAGAGACACAGGAAGAGGGAAAAGTAGGCCCCATGCAGGGGACCCGATGTGGGACTCGATCCTGGGACTCTAGAATCATGCCCTGCGCCGAAGGCGGGCGCTAAACCACCGAGCCACCCAGGCATCCCTCTCTTCCATCATCTCAATCATAATAGTTAGGTCATAAAAAGTTTTCAGAAAGAATAAAAATATATGAGCAAGTGCAAATTTAGTCCCAGGTTTTGTGGTGGTTGTCCAAGATTCCTGGTAGGCCTCTTTCCTCAGACACCTGTTCTAATTAGATTCTTTTTTAAAATTGAAGTATAATTAACATACATTGTTATATTAGTTTCAGGTATATGGCCTATCAATTCAACAATTCGGTACATTACCCAGTGCTCACCATGATAAGTGTAGTCACCATCTGTCACCAACCAATGTTATTATTGACTATATTCACTATGCTGTACTTTCCATCTTTGTAATTTATTTTTTTATAACTACAAGTTTGTACCTCTTAATCCCCTTTATCTGTTTCACCCTACCTCTCCTCTGGCAACTGTCAGTTCTCGTATATGTAATAGTCTTTTTTGTTTACTTTTTTTATTCATTTGTTTTTTTTTAGATTCCATGTATAAGTGAAATCATATGGTATTTGCTTTTCTCTGACTGACTTCTTTCACTTAATATCCTCTAGTCCATCTATGCTGTTGCAGATGTCAAGATCTCATTCTTTTTATGGCTGAGTAATGGCCAATTGTATATACATATATACATATACATATATATACACATATATACACATATCTTCTTTATCCATTTATCTATCAGTGGACATGGGTTGCTTCCATACCTTGGCTATGCTAAATAATGCTGCAATAAACATAGGGGTGCATGTAACTTTTCAAATTAATGTTATCATTTTCTTTGGATAAATACCCAGTAGTGGAATTACTTAATCATGGTATTTCTATTTTTAATTTTTTGAGCAACCTCCATGCTGTTTTCTACAATGGCTGCACCAATTTACATTCCCATCAGTGCACAAGGGTTCCTTTTTTCTCCACTTCCTTGCCTACGCTTGCTATTTCTTGTCTTTTTGATTCTAGTTATTTGACAGGTGTAAACTGAAATCTCATTGTGGTTTTGATTTGCATTTCCGTAACGATTGGTGATGTGAGCATCTTTTCATGAGTCTGTTGGCAACCTGTATATCTTCTTTGTAAAAATGATCCTCTGCCTATTTTTGACCCAGACTTAGATTTTTGGGTGTTGAGTTGTATAAGTTTTTTATGTATTTTGAATATTAACCCCTTACCAGATATATCGTTTGCAAATATCTTCTCCCATTCAGTAGGCCTGCCTTTTCATTTTATTGATGATTTCTTTTTTTTAAAGATTATTTATTCATGAGAGAGAGCGAGAGAGAGAGAGGCAGAGACACAGGCAGAGGGAGAAGCAGGCCCCACGCAGGTAGCCCGATGTGGGACTCCATCCCGGGTCTCCAGGATGACGCCCTGGGCCAAAGGTGGCACTAAACCGCTGAGCCACCCGGGCTGCCCCTGATGATTTCTTTTTGTCCGTTTTTGTGCCAGTATCATACTGTTTTGATTACTATGGCTTTGTAGTTTGTCTTAAAATCTGAGATTGTTATACATCCAGCTTTGTTCTTTCTCAAGACTGCCTGATCGTTTGTGGTTTCATACAAATTTTATTATTCTTTACAAAATACAATATCTATTTATGATAAAAACTCTCAACAAAGTAGATGTAGAAGGAACTTTCCTCAACCTAATAAAAGCCATATGTAAAGCATCCACAACTAACCTCATACTCAATAGAGAAAAACTGAGAGCTTTTTTTTTTTTCTATAAGATCAGAGACAAGACTAGGGTGTCCATTTTTCATTCCACTTGAACTGCCTACTGGAAGTCCTAGCTGTAGCAGTCAGACAAAAAGAAGAAATAAAAGGCATCCAAATTATTGAGCAAGTAGTAAAATTGTCAGCATTTGCAAATGACATGATAGTGTATCTAGAAAACCCTAAAGACTTCACCAAAAACTATTAGAACTGATAAATGAGTTCAGTAATTTCAGGATACAAAATAATATATAGAAACCTGTTGCATTTGTGTACATGAATAATGGAATAACAAATTAAGAAAACAATCCCATTTAACTGTTCCACCAAGAAAGAGTAAAATACCTATGAATAAACTTAACCAAGGAGGTAAAAGACCTATACTCTGCAAACATTGATGAAAGAAATTAAAGACAACACAACAAATGTAAAGATATTTCATACTCCTAGATTGGAATAATTAATATTGTTAAAATACCCATACCACCCAAAGCAATCTACAGATTCAATGCAATCCCTATCAAAATACCAACTGCATTTTTCACAGGACTAAAGTAACTGATTAGTTTCTTTTGGTTGTGAATGGCTCATTCAAGGTACCTTAGGTAATGGATAATTTATAACAAATATTTCTGTTGGTTGACTCAGAAAATGCTTGAAAACGAGGTCTCAGGAAGAGTTCTATATTTGATAAGGAAAGGTATATGCCACTATAAGAGACCCCAAAATAGAATGATTTAATTAAGCAAGATGGAAATCTCTCAATTTCTCTCTCTGTCACACTCTCCTTCTTCCACCCTCTGTCATCTCTCCCCTTTATCTCCTTCCCTCCTCCCTTATTTTTTCTTTCATTTTAGTATAGCTGGTATCAGCAGGTTGTGTACTTGTGCTCCATGAGGTAGTTCAAGAATCCAGGTGCCTTGTTTCAGCATTCTCTAGAGCAGGGATTGGTAAATAATGTCTGACAGGCCAAATCTAGCTTGCTACTTGCTTTTATAAATAAAGTTTTACTTGAATGCAGCTACCACCATTCTATTATATATCATTTATGGCTGCTTTAGCTCTACAACAGCAAAATTGACAGAGACCTTGTAGACTGCAAAACCCTAACTTTTTGCTATATGGCACATTACACAAAATGTTTGCCTGCCCCTACTCTAGGGCATTGTCCATGTGTGCATGGTTTCTGCCATGTTTTAATTCAAGATTATGAGAAGAGAAAAGAGTGAGTTCAGAGTAACACATTTTATTTCAGGAAATTGATGAGAAAGTTGTATACATCACTTTTGCTCACAAGCCATTGATGAGAACTTAGCCATGTACCCACACCTGGCAGGAAGTGTGGCTGGGAAAAATAGTCTCTTTTGAGTGGCTTTGTGTTTAGATAATACTCAAGGCAAGAGGATAATTGCTACAAATATTCTTCTCATTTTTCAATTAGATAACCTAAGGCACAATGAGATGAATTTACTTAGTTAATGTCACAGAGTTTGTGAGAACTATTTTCTGACATCAGCAGTGGTGCTGAGCTGCTAGCCGAAAAAGCAGTAGTAGTGTTGGGCTACTTAGAGAATTCAGAATCCAAAGAAGCTTCAGAGAGATCTGTATATCAGAGTAGGTAATTTTCAGATCTCTTTTCTTTCTCTCCTCTTGTAAACTGGCTTTCTATTCTTTTACTCAGTGTGTGTGTGTGTGTGTGTGTGTGTGTGTGTATGTATGTCTGTATTTTTTTCTCCATTCCACCCTCTACTTATTCATGTTTTTTCCTTATTACAATTCTCTCTTGACCATAATTTCCTCATGACTTTAGTTTTGCTTCATGCCATTTTTAAAATTATCTTTTCAGTTTCACCTTTCAAGATTCTCTTTATATTACCTCTTTCACATTTCTAAAAGGGAGAATTAGATGAGTCCAGATTGTTTGTCATTAGAGTTTCTGGACATACTGGGGATGGCTGACATAGGATCAGTTATTGCCCTTGTTTTTCACATCAGGGATTGTTTAGGATGGGATCACTTGGTGTAAAAGATGGCTTTCTAGGGTTTTCCCTTGAACAAAGGAATGGGGATAGATAGCTGACAGGCTTACCATAACACCATACTCATCAAATCCACAGCTCCTCTTGACACCTAATACTATACTGTTCCAAGCCTTTATGTAAATCTTTCTGTCTGTTATAAATGAAACTTGTCAGCCTGGTTTTGCTGTGTATGAGCCAAATATCATCAATGCTTCTCATTATTTATTTTTTTTAAATCCTTTCAAGTATGAATTCCCCTGGTATAGATAGCACTTGGTAGTTACAATTTGTTGATGAACATAGATAGACCTGTTGATAGATTTAGCTGTAATCAGATGACTGAGTATAAAAACAATATCTTTCTTAGGAATTCAAGAAAGTTGGGCTTATAATTTCTCATTTCATTATGTTTATCTTTTCTCTCCTCACAGCAGGAGTATTCACCTCAAAGTTCTCCTCCATTGTAGGAATGAGTGCTTATTGTGTGGCAGACACTGTGCTGGATGCATATATTTATTTAATCCTCACACCAATGCTGCAACGTAGGTACCAGCATAGTAGTCCCCCTTATCTATAGTTTTTCTTTCTGTGGTTTCAATTACCTGCAGTAAACTACAGTGTGAAGCAGATGATTCTCCTTCTTACCTATCGTCAGAAGGTCAGTAAATTGCCTAACACTACATCACAATGCCTATGTCATTTACCTCATTTCACCTCACCATGTAGGCATTTTATGATCTCATATCATCACAAAGAAGTGAGAACAAAAAATAAAAAAAATTAAAAAATTTTATGGGAAGCCTGGGTGGCTCAGCAGTTTAGCGCTGCCTTCAGCCCGGGGCATGATCCTGGAGACCCGGGATTGAGTCCCATGTCAGGCTCCCTGCATGGAGCCTGCTTCTCCCTCTGCCTGTGTCTCTGCTTCTCTCTCTTTGTGTCTCTCATAAATACACAAATAACAAATCTTTAAAAAATAAATAAAAATAAAAAACTTTAAAAAGGACAGTACAGAATGAGACATTTTGAGGGAGACCACATTCACATACCTTTTCTTACAGTATACTGTTATGATTGTTCTGTTTTGTTATTATTGTTAATATCTTACTGTATCTTATTTATAAATTAAACTTTATTGTAGTTATGTGGGTTTGGTACTATTTGTGGATTCAGGCATTCACTGGGGTCTTGGAACATATCCCACTTGGATAAAGGAGGATTACTGTATTAGCTTCATTTTGCAGTGGAAGAAAATGAGGCACAGAGGTAGAGTGATTTTCCCCAAGTCACATAGCTAATAAGTGGCAAAGCCAGAATTCTAGCTCAGGAGGTTTGATTCCAAAATGAGGTACTACATTCCTATAGTTCAAACTTTTAAGTACTCTGTATGCAAAGTTCTGCAGTGACAGAGGGTATAATTCTGTTTTCTGTGCCGTTTTTCCTCAGGAACTACTTTCAAGCTCTGTATGTACCAGTTACTGATATCTCTGGGAAAACTGTCAGAGTCCAACAAGTAAACTATATATGTGTAAAAATATTTAGTGATACATTTTAATGATGAATTTAAAATTTTCATATGAAGTCAGGAAAGTACATCGCATATTTTTGTATGCTATGGGTAAATCCTAGTAGTGCAATTGCTGGATTGTAGAGTTGTATTTTTAACTTTTTGAGAAAGCCCCATACTGTTTTCCACAATGGCTACACCAGATTGTAGTCCTACCAACAGGGCATGAGGGTTCTCCTTTGCCTACATCCTCACCAACATCTGTTGTTTCTTGTGTTGTTGGCTCTAGCCGTTCTGATAGGTGTGAGGTGATATTTCATGGTAGTTTTGATTCATATTTCCCTGATGATCAATGAGATTTGTATTTCCCTGATGATCTGTGATGTTGAGCATCTTTTAATGTGTCAGTTGGCCATCTGTATGTCTTCTTTGGAGAAAAGTCTATTCATGTCTTCTGCCCATTTTTAAAATTGAATTATTTTTTTTAGGCGTTGAGTTTTGTAAGTTCTTTATATATATTGGATACTAACCCTTTATCAGATATGTCATTTGCAAATATCTTCTTTCATTCTGTAGGCCGCTGTGTAGTTTTGTTTATTGTTTCCTTTGCTGTACAGACAGTTTTGATTTTCTTGAGGTACCAATAGTTCATTTTTGCTTGTTTTGCTTGCCTCAGGAGGCATATCTATAAAGAAGTTGCTACATCCAGTGTTAAAGAGGTTACTGCCTATGTTCTCCTCTAGGGTTTTTATGGTTTCACGTTTCACATTTAGGTCTTTAATCCATTTTGAATTTATTTTTGTGTATGGTATAAGAAAGCGGTCCAGTTTCATTCTTTTGCATGTTGCTATCCAGTTTTCCCAGCACCATTTGTTGAAGAGACTGTCTTTCTCCCACTGGATGATCTTTCCTGCTTTGCTGAAAATTAACCATATAGTTATGGGTTCATTTCTGAGTTTTCTCTACTATTCCATTGATCATTGTGTCAGTTTTTGTGCCAGTACTACACTGTTTTAAGGGATACATGCACCCCCGTGTTTATAGTGACATTATGTATACTAGTCAAACTATGGAAACAGCCCAAATGTTGATAGACTGATGAATGAATAAGGAATATATGGTAGTGATATACAACTGAATATTGTATATTAGCCATAAAAAAGAATGAAATCTTGCCATTTACAATGACATGGATGGAGCTAGAGAATATTATGCTAGTGAAATAAGTCAGTCAGAGAAAGACAAATACCATATGATTTCACTTATACATGAAATTTAATAAACAAAACAAATGAGGAAAGGGAGCAAGAAGAGAGGCAAACCAAGAAATGTACCTTAAGTATTTATAACAAACTGATGGTTGGGATGCCTGGGTGGCTCAGTGATTGAGCGTCTGCCTTTGGCTCAGGGTGTGATCCCGGGATCCTGAAATCGAGTCCCACATTGGGCTCCCCACAGGGAGTCTGCCTCTCCCTCTGCATTTGTCTGTGTGTGTGTGTGTGTCTCTCATGAATAAATAAAATGTTTTTTAAAAAACCGATGGTTGCCAGAGGGGAGGTAGGTAGGGGGATGGGTTAAATAGGTGATGGGAATTAAGGAGTGCATTTGTTGTGCTGAGCACCAGGTGTTTTATGGAAGTATTGACTTACCATATTGTATACCTGGAACTAATTTTATACTGTATGTTAACTAACTGGATTCTAAATAAAAAATTTTTTAAAAGAAGGTGGATTGGATAAATGAATGTATTTATAGAGTTGTCCAAATAAATATTTAGTATCTAGCATAAACAGTCTGCATTATCTTGATAAGTCCAGAGAGTTAATTTTTCTTAGTATGGGTTAATTGTATAGCCACAAATAATTCCAGTTAGTAATGTATACTGTGTGAGTAGTATGAGTAGACATATTTTAAGTCTTTTTATTTTTATTTTTAAAAATATTTTATTACTTTATTCATGAGCGACACAGAGAGTGAGAGACATAGGTAGAGGGAGAAGCAGGTTCCTTGAGGGGAGCCTGATGTAGGACCTGATCCCAGGACCTCGGGATCATGCCCTGAGCCAAAGTCAGATGCTCAACCACTGAGCCACCCAGATGCCCTGATTTTAAGTCTTTTTTTTTAAATTTTAAGTCTTTTTAAACTACATGAAGTTTTATAGTGGTATGTAGTGTGACATTGGTATACGACTAACGCCAGAATGGTCTTTTGTGGGAAAGGAATGCTAACAAAATTTTAAGAAAATATTTAGGCTACAAATGTAACTGCTGGTCTGCAAGATTTGCACGTCCTAGTCCTTATTTACCCTCCCTTTATTCTGTTTCTCTTCATTAAATCATGTTCAACCTTTCCTTTAACACCTGACTCAAAATGCTCTATGTGCTCTCAGGACTTCTAGACACATTTCATACACACATTTGCTTTTGCTGACATGTTTTTTGTAACTGGTCTTAAGTCACCTCATGTACATTTTCTTTTTTCCTCACATTATATGGACTGAAATGTCTTCACGGTGTCAGGAAGGGCTTTTGCAAACAGAAAGTGAGCAGTAAATGATGTTGACTGATTACCTTTAAAGAACACACACATCTGCTTACTGCAGGTCAAGACTCAGAATTCCTAATGAATACACCTTTCCTTAATCACAAAGACCTACTAGGAAGAAGGGAATAAAGCACTTATAGCTTTTATAACAGCATAAAACAAAACAAGCATAAAACAAACAAACCAAAAAAACCTTCACTATTTGATTTTCTCCAGGCCTACTCTGATTGCTTCAACCTAACAATTAAGGTTATTCCAAGAGTATTTTGTAAATAAAGGTAAAGTCAGCCTACATTCATTTCTTAAAAAGAATATATGGATATTTCAATGTGTTTGATCCCTACGTAAATTGCCATAATGCTTTGTAGAAGATAGTAGTACACTTACTGCGGTAGTCCGGTAGAGGAGTGGCCAAGGAAGTGTGTGAAGTGTGTGTGTCTGTGTTATGTGGTCTTCTCTAGTAACGCTGAACCCTTTCTGTGAGATTTGTGAGACTCCTGATTTATCAGCAAAAGATATAACAAGAGTTTGTCTATATAAGAGAAAGTAAAGCCTTGGAATTGAAGCAAGGGATTATGAGCTCAATATTTGCTTGAACTCCTAAATTATAAAGGAAGGTTGACAGGCCTGAGTTTGGTATGATGAAGTATTTTAGAAGACATCAATAAAATTTGGGGCATTTAATAGAAAACATGTGGGCAAGTATTCTCCAACTCTAGAAGCTTTGGGGGCAATGTCCTGGTGATCACAGTTCTCCTATGAATCCCTGGTCTCAGCTGCATCCAAATAATTGACCCAACGATTTTCTAGTTAAAAGAAAGCTGGCCTCACTTAGGAATGTCCTAAGGAGTCAGTTTTGCTCTGGCCCATTCTTTTTATCTTAAGACTAGTTTAAATCAAAGTATCCATTGCTGTCTTTTAAGCATGTTGGCACACTAATTAATTTGCTGTCAGTAGGACAGAGATTTGTATAGTTTAGCTGTCTGAATGTCTGGGTATTTTTGACATTCTGTCCTTTCTCTCTTGGACTCCTTTGACCAGTACAGCTCAGTGCCTTGTTCTATATGCACAGCTCTATGTGTGTTTCCTCCACCATAGAATGTGTTCCGTGTTATTTGGTAATACTTTTATTAAATGCAACTAGTAATAATAGAGTTAGTTGTTTATATGGCTGTTTCCCTCACCAAACTGTGAACAAAGTACAAGATCATATCTTATTCTTCTCCTTATCACCAACATCTAACAAAAAGTAAGTGATTTATAAATGTTCTATGAGTGAATGAGCCTGAATTATGGCTTGGCTCAGAACCAAGGTGAAAATAATCACACTAATGAAAATTATAATAGTTGGCTTTTATTGAGCATTTACTATGTACCAGACATTGTTTTGAGCACTGAAATGAATTATATCAATTAATATTCACAACTACCTATGGGAAGATATCCACATTTATAAATGAGGACACTGAGGCCCAGAGAGGTTAATTTATTTGCCAAAAGTCACACATCTACTATATGTCAGAGTAAGGATTCAAACCAAGGCACATCAGTCTCTAAATTTCTACCACCACATTTCCTGCTACAATGTGGAACTTGTGAGACCCAAATAAGCTTGGCTTCCTGGTGGGGAGCTCAGAGTGACTTCAAGTTTCTGGGCCCAATCTAGCTTCATGATAGAAAAAAATTTATATATATAAATAAACATTGACATTCGATTTATATATATAAATATAAATTGACATTCGATTTGCCAACATATAATACCCAGTGCTCATCCCATCAGGTGCCCTCCTCAGTGCCGGTCACCCAGTCACCACATCCCCCCACCCTCCTCCCCTTCCACTACCCCTTGTTCATTTCCCAATTAGGAGTCTCTCATGTTTTGTCACCCACTCTGATTTTTCCCACTCATTTTCCCTCCTTTCCCCTAGAATCCCTCTCACTATTTCTTATATTCTCCAAATGAATGAGACCATATAATGATTGTCCTTCTCCTATTGACTTACTTCACTCAGCATAATACCCTCCAGTTCCATCCACGTCGAAGCAAATGGTGGGTATTTGTTGTTTCTAATGGCTGAGCAATATTCCATTGTACACATAGACCACATCTTTTTTATCCATTCATCTGCACAGCTCGGGGGGCTCCCGGTGGCAGGAGGGTCCTCACTGTCCTGGGCCCTCACAGCCTCCGCCTGTCGGGGGGAGGGGAGCGCAGTATCCTCGGCTGTGTCCTCTGGCACCCTGGGATCCAGGCCCTGTGCTACTGGAACCATACTCCCAGGGCTGTGGCTCCAAGAGGCAGCAGGGCACAGATTCCTCCATCCAGAACTGGCCTAACCCACTGGCTTCTCCCAAATGCCCCGAGGACTGCATGCTCAAGCCTTTTATGGAGATTGGTCTGTAGTTTGCGGTGCGCTCCGCTCCCCCACCTCCCCGCGCACCCTCTATTAGTGACTCCGGGGAGACTGGAGGCTTCACTGACCCTCCTGTGATTCTGCCTGATTTCCCTGCTAAGCACTTTTCCATTTGGGAAGAATCTGGTTTGGATTTTTAAAGTTCCCACTTCTCCAGGGCTGGGCTCTCCTGTCCTGGAGGCTGTCACTGCTTCACTTTAGCCCAGCTCCTCGCGGTGCGCCTCCCCCACTTTATTCTTTTTTATTTATTTATATTTTTCCGCCTTCCTACCTTGTTAGAAGTGAAAACCCTTCTCTCTGTAGCGTTCTGGCTGTTCTCTCTTTAAATCTCAGGTTGAATTCATAGGTGTTCAGTATGATTTGGAAGTTATCTAGGTAAGTTGGTGGGGCCAGGTGACATGGGGACCCTACTCGTCCGCCATCTTGCCCCACCCTCTGATAGAACAAATTATAATCCAGATTATCCTAGAAACCTGAAAATTTACTGGTAACATGAAATTTTCTTCCAGAACAGGCAGAGACTACTCTTATTTTGGGATAAGATGATAGTGCTAGAGGAGAATTCTGTGGCATTGTGGTATTTGGTTCAAACAGTTTCTTTGTGATTCTCACTTATTGGACTCTGTGTGCTTCCTCTTTGACCTATCTTCATAATGTAAGGGATTCAGATCACTAAGAATGGGTCATATGTATTCCTGGCAGAGAGAGTATCACTTATGAAAGTCTTGATGTGGGAAGGAGCTTGGCATATTCAAGGCGTAAAAAAGTGGCTAGTGTGGCTGGAACATAGGGACTGAGTGGCAGAGAAACTAGATGAACCTGAGAGGGGGATTAACTAATTCAGAACCTCCATAGAGCTCAAGATGAGTGTGGTGAGACAGTGTTATGAATGAAGAAACAATAATAGATGAGATTCTCTTCTACTTCAGTGAGGTAAACCCCTTGAAAACACTGAAGATGGCCTTTTGTTGAATTCTCTGCTATGATAGAATTGTTTTCTAAGGAAATTCTAGAATGCAGGCAGGACCTTAATTATACTCAGAATATGTTCCCTAAGAACACAGTGTCTATGAAAAATTCAGGAGTAGGGACTTTGGGCCAATATACAGATAAATGTATAGATAGCTTAGAGATACAAATACAGATAATTAAATAAAATGAAATCCTCTAATAGAATTACTGGGTGTGTTGAAAATTTTAGTCACTAATTACAACTTAATGAAATAACAACTTAATTCCCATACCTACTCCTTTCCTTTTGGATCTATAATTTACATAACAAATTATTCATCTAATGGTTAATCATCTGCCTCCCTGGTTAGACTCCAATGAGATAGTCCGAGGTTTGAAGAAAATTATTCTTGAAATGCTCCAGGATTCCTGAAACTCAGGAAAGTCCAGGGCCCCAGGAAGCTGGACTCCTTACTTTTCTGGGGGTGGTGGGAAGGTCTCCATGTTTTGTAGTTTTCTCCATAGAAGCAGTAGATTTAGAGGAGGGGTGTGTGTTAGGAAGTGACCTGGCAACAAAGGCAAGGAATTAACATTCACTGAATGCCTATCATGAGTCAGGCATCTTACATTTGTTACCTCATATAGTTAGCACAACTGTTTGAGGTAGATGTTATTAATTACCACTTTAGAGTTGAGGAGAATGGAACTCAGATAAGTTAGGTGGCTTGCCCAAGATCATACAGCTACTTAAGTTGTGGAGCAGGGAATCAAGTACTGTGCAATTCTGTCTACTTGTAAAGTTGTGCCCTTCCAGCTTCCCCTTTGCCTGCTTCCTTGTTTTTCTAATAGCTGTCTTCTCTCTACCTCTCAGGTTTTCACCAGAGAATGGCTCCTTTATTTGGAAATCAGGACCTAATAGGGAGGAAGACCGAAATTCGTATTTGTTGGGCATCTAGTATTTCTAGTTGTGCAAAATGAAAATCTCACCAGTTGAATAAATTTATGGTTATTTTTGCACGCTCCACCCCACACCTTCCACTGCCCCTGTTTTCTGCTTGGTACCACCACATTATATATAACCTCCCCTTTCATTTCTCTTTAGCTGTAGGAAATTGACCTCCCAAAATAATTTCTGGAAGTTGAATTCAGGATTAATTGTATATCATGAACCAAAAATAAAGTACTTTAATCAGGTTTCTTGATAATCTGAGAACCCTAAATAGATTGAAGGGGAGACAGAAGTCTTTTGTGAATATGGATGGTTAGTTCAAGCCTATGTAAAGTACAACAATGAGGGCTACCTTTGGCAGCCTAATGCCAGAATAAAGGCAATGGGTCTTTGTGGGGTGGTGGTGGTGTGGTGATCGGGAGAGGGAATTCCGCTAAGAATATGAATTATTTAAAGGCAGAGATTATATCTTGTTTTTTGTTTCCAGCACCTAACACAGTGACTTGCATATATAGTAGGTACTCAATGAATATTTATTAAACATTCAAATGTAAAGTTCTAAAAAATATGAATACTTGAAACATCTTTTTTTTTGGTTAATAGTTTTAAATAATTCACACTACAAGAACAAAGTCAAGGAAGTATAGTCACCCTTTGGTGGAAGTGCTATGAGTAACAGATGACGAATATTGACAATAGTTCCATCCCTGCCATTAGCTAGGTATGTGCCCATGAACAAGTCACTCAACTATTCTGTGATCCTGTTACCTCATCTGTAAAATACACAGTATAGAATGTTTCTAAAATGGTTTTATTTATATGAGTTCATTCTTTTATGCATATAATGAAAATAGCCAATATTTATTTAGGTCCTGATGGTTCATAAGGACTCATGTATATTATCTCACTGAAGCCTCCCACAATGTTCTGAAGTAAATATTATTATCTCAGTTTCACAGATGAATAAACAAAGGCTCAGATTAAGGAAGTAATTTGTACTACTGCTAAGTAAGTCTTTTGACTCAAATCCAATCCTTTTTCCAGGTACCACAGCTCTTTCCACATAGTAATTACCTGTAGTTTAATAATGCTTCCAACATGCTTGAAAAATCATTTGTTCCTTTAAGTCCTCAAACATCTCTCTTCCAGTTGTATTTGATTGTTAATTTACTCAGCAAATTCATTTCTAAATGTCAAATCAGTGAAAGTTAACTTATTAGGAATTTCACATTCTTGAAGTCTTAATTAATGAGGCTTTCCTTTATTCTTTTGCAATGAGCCTTGGCTTTTTGGTAAAGAAAATGTATTTGCCCTGCTGGAAGCTTCTGCGCGGTATGAGGGTTTGTACCTTTTAGCTTATCTAGAAATGGAATCTATGCTGTAATTAAGCCATCTCTTTTACCGCTAACAATAGAAAGTACACCTGCCTTTGCTTTAATGTGGGTTCATATTATTAGTGTAGATATGACATTATGGATAGAGAAAACTGTACATATACCCATTTAGAATATTTTGAAAATTATTTGATGCCATTGCTGCTAATGACGAGATATTAAATCTACTACTGGTCATTTTAACATATATTATGATAAATAATATTTCCTTTATTTTTAAAATTTTTAAAAAAGATTTTATTTGTTTATTCATGAGAGACACACACACACAGAGAGGCAGAGACACAGGCAGAAGGAGAAGCAGGCTCCATGCAGGGAGCCTGACGTGGGACTCGATCCCAGGTCTCCAGGATCATGCCCTGGGCTGAAGGCATCACTAAACCGACGAGCCACCTGGGCTGCCCAATAATATTTCCCTTAAACTTCACCCCCCTTGGGAATGACTCCTCAAATGTATACATTTCCCCAGGACATGACACACTGGCTAGGTTTTCATAATTTAATGGAGTATGAAGGGACTTTGGCAGATATTACTGAACCTGTCAGATTTAACTGCTTGTAAGTTCAATTAGGGGAAAAAACAAGTTTGGAGAATATATCAAAATTAAATTAGTCTGCAAATTGGGGTTGTTAGCTTACTCTTTGGGGGCCATTTATCAAAAGGGAAAGGATACATGACACCTACAATCAACTAATTAAATGCATTAGGTCCTGATGGGTGGTTTTTAATATTTACCACCTCTTCAAATCTATTCGGCCAGGAAACCTGGTATGAAAGAGTTCCAGTGGTAAGCATTATATAAATAAGTATACTGAATGAGTAATTGAGGTATAGGCAGAAGGTATTTCCTCACCCCCTTCTTTTAATTGAAAGAGCCTGCTCTAATTTCTGGTTCCTTTTAATAACCAATTTAGGTATTGCCAACAAGATCATTTTATTGTACATTAAATACTTTATTAATTTATTATTTAACCTTGTTCATCATGAATGAAGATGTTTATAGGTATTAACTGATTATACTACTGCTGATTCCAGAATTGAACTTCTAGTACGCTAACAATATTTCTTACACTTTTGGATGATGTTTAGAAGAATTATAACCTGGAATAAATAAACCAGGTAATACAAACATTGCATGGAGGTGTTCTTTCAAAGTAACCATGTTCTTTCTTTGCCATATAACGTGACTTCAACTAGATTTATCATAAGCTTGCTATTAATTGAACTGTTTCAGACCTATAGTTTTTATATGGACTTCATCCCACAATAGTGCAAACATTAACAATGTTGTTTTGCTTCTTATAATCATTTGCCATCCTCCCACTATTTGGGCAAATGTTTATTTGGAAGCTTTTTAGTCCTTTATTCCTGAACAAAAAAGGAGTATGATAGTTCTAGTCATCGTAAGACAGCAGTAAGACAGCAGTCAAGAATAAACAACTGATGAGGAATGGTATGGATTAGTGCTTTTTCCACTCTCAGCTTTATAAGTATCCTTGCTTGCTCTTTGATTTTGGCAAAGTTAGAGCTTCTTTGGACTTTGGCTTCCTCATCCTTGAACTCCCTATCTAATTCAGTTTAACATTTCTATTTCTTTATCTATTGTCATTCATGTCATCACACAATTGCTGATACCTTCCTTTGGTCTTTTTCTTTCTATCTGGCTGTCTTAATCTTGGTCTTGTAGTCCTTTTACCCTTAGGACTGATTCACGTTTTTTATCTCTCCTTACGCCTTTTGTTTATTTATGTAGGACAGCTGAGTTGCCTGTCTTCTTGTAGAATTTGCACTGGGGCCCTTGTTTGATGGCAGTTCTTTCTAGCCTCTTATGTCTGTAATGGGAAGACCCTTTTTATCTGTTAAGAATCAGTGACTCACAGAAGAGAAAATAAATTGAGGGCAATATATTAATAAAAGTTAACCTAATTTTAAAATTAGAAAGAGGGATGCTTGGGTGGCTAAGCGGTTGAGCGTCTGCCTTTGACTCAGGCTGTGATCCTGGATTCCCGGGATCTAGTCCCACATTGGGCTCCCTGCATGGAGCCTCCTTCTCTCTCTGCCTATGTCTCTGCCTCTCTCTCTGTGTGTTTCTCATGAATAAATAAATAAATAAATAATCTTTAAAATCCAGAACAAAAACATCAAAGTTTGATCTGTGAGTAGTAAATATATTTATTTACTAGATACTGCATCAATTTGCTCCTTGCATAGCATAGCCTATTGGGTTGTGGAATAGCTGAGGTAGAGAGCCAGATGAACCTAGAGAGTAGAAAGCAAGGAAAATGCTGTAGAACACAGAGATTAAGGGATTGTTACTATCTGAGCAGGGAATTGGGGGAGCATTGACCTTAAAGTAATCAACCTCAACCACTCCATAGATTGTCCATGGCAAATTTTCAAATCCAAGTTACTTTCTCTTTGGTTTCTAGCACATGCTTGGTCTTTCTTCCCAATTGGTGGATGCTTAGGAAATCCAAACTAATTTTGATACTAACCTGCCAAATTTAATTGAGAAGAAATGTCTGTTGTTGAAAAAAAAATTTTAAAAATCATCAAACGGGGATCCCTGGGTGGCTCAGTGGTTTAGTGCCTGCCTTTGGTCCAGGGCGTGATCCTGGAGTCCTGGGATGGAGTCCCGTGTCAGCCTCCCGGCATGAAGCCTGCTTCTCCCTCTGCCTGTGTCTCTACATCTCTCTCTCCTCTCTAGGTCTATCATAAATAAATAAATAAATAAATAAATAAATAAATAAATAAATCTTAAAAAAATCATAAAACACATGAAAAGTTTTGGATTTTCTACTCTTTCATATTAAATATATGCAAGAGATTTACATGTTAAAGAGCAGACCTATGGCATAATGCTTGAGTATGGTTCTGGAGTCAGAATGAATTTAAACCTGATCTACATTCTGGTCGTATGACCATGGGCAAGTAACTTGTTGCTTTCAATACTGCTGTGTCAGCTCAGAAAGCAGTTTTGCCCAGGGTGTGCTACTGGGGCTCTCCCATTCAGAGAAGGCACTCTGAAATGTTAAGAAGTAACAGTTCTGAATTATGCCAAATTCACTGATGTTTCAGATAATGGTGCTAATAGGTTGCTGAGGCTCCAAAGCTGATTACCAAGTAAAAAACAGAAAATGGGAAAAAGTTTTGTTGAGGTTACAATTTCACACCCACTAAGATGGCTATGATAAAAGAATAACAAGTATTGGCAAAGATGTGGGGAAATTGGAATCCTCCTCCGCTGCTGGTCAGAATGGAAACTGGTTCAGCCACTGTGGAAAACGTTTGCAGTTTATTTAAAAATTAAACAGAATTACCGTATAACTCGGCAATTCCACTATTAGATATATGACCAAAACAATTGAAAGCAGAGATTCCAACAAATATATGCACAAGCATGTTCATGGTACCACTCTTCACAATAGCCAAAGATGGAAAGTGCCCAGTCATCCATCAGTGAATGAATAGAAAGATGGATTCCATATCCATACAATGGAATACTATGTAGCTTTGGAAAGCAATAAAGTACTGATCCATTCAATGTAGATGATCACTGAAAGTGTTATGCTATGTAAAACAAACCAGACATAAAAGGCTTCATATTTTGTGATCCGTTTATATGAAAAAATAGCAAATCCATGGAGAGAGAATCCATATTAGTAGTTACCAGGGCCTGAGGTAAGGGGGAAATGGGGGAAAATGCTTAATGCCTATGGGTTTTTGTTTTGGGGGTGATGGAAATGTTTTGGAACTAGGTAGAGGTAGTGGCTGCACAACATTGTGAAAATGCTAAATGTTACTGAATTGTTGACTTTATTATTTTATTTATTTGAACATAGTTGACACAGGATGTTACACTAGTTGCAAGTATACAACATAATGATCAATTAACTCTATATGTTATGCTGTGTTTACCACAAGCGTAGCTAACATCTGTCACCATGCAGCACTATTACAATACCATTCCACCATTCAGTATTTACCCAAAGAAAATGAAAACATTAATTTGAAAAGATATATGTACCTCTATGTTTATTCCAACATTATTTACAATAGCCAACATATGGAAGCAGCCCTAGTGTCCATTGATAGAGGGAGTGGTTAAAGATGTGATATGTATATCATATATATATATATATATATATGAATATTAGCCATAAAAAGGATACCATCTTGCCATTTGTGACAACATGGATGGGCCTAGAAAGTATTATGCTAAGTGAATTGTTCAATTTATCTTTTTTTTAAATTTTTATTTATTTATTTATGATAGTCACAGAGAGGGAGAGAGAGGCAGAGACATAGGCAGAGGGAGAAGCAGGCTCCATGCACCAGGAGCCTGATGTGGGATTCGACCCTGGGTCTCCAGGATCACGCCCTGGGCCAAAGGCAGGCCCCAAACCGCTGTGCCACCCAGGGATCCCTGAATTGTTCAATTTAAACTGGCTAATTTTATGTTATGTGAATTTCATTTTAATACATTTTATCTGTATGTATATCTATTTATGTATCTTATACTTTCTAAATTTGTCTCAGACTCTAATTTAAAAATCATGTACCGAACAGCCTGGGTAGCCCAGCGGTTTAGCACCACCTTCAGCCCAGGGCAGGATCCTGGAGTCCCGGGATCGAGTCCCACGTCGGGCTCCCTGCGTGGAGCCTGCCTCTCCCTCTGCTTGTGTCTCTGCCTCTCTCTCTCTCTCTCTCTCTCTCTCTCTCTCTGTCATGAATAAATAAAATATTTTTTAAAAAATCATGTACCTTGGGGCACCTGGATGGCTCAGTGGTTGCGCATTTGCCTTTGGCTCAGGTCGTGATTCCCGGGGTCCTGGGATCGAGTTCCACATCAGCCTTCCTGCATGGAGCCTGCTTCTCCCTCTGCCTATGCCTCTGCCTCTCTCCGTGTGTCTCTCATTCCTAAATAAATAAATAAATAAATAAATCTTTAATAAAATAAAATAAAAATCATACCTAAACTCTGATATTTCTCAAATACACCAGCACACTATATACACTTACCCCTTAAAACTACTGACAATAAGTTGCATTTTATTTTCCTATGATCCTCACTGAAGTGTGTGTGTGTGTGTGTGTGTGAGAGAGAGAGAGAGAGAGAGAGAGAGAGAGACAGAGAGACAGAGAGAGAGAGAGAGAGAATATGTATAAGTGGGTTTGGGAATAAGCAGTTCAGTAGCATCTAGTAGAAGAAAACTTCAGCCCCAAGATAATTTATAAAATCTGAGGGATAAAGTCAAAGTAACACCCACCTATACCTTTCACCAATATAAGGAAATCTAAAATGATTAATGAATATATGGCACGGAAAATAAAGACAAATTTGGCAAAATAAGATCAGTTCAAAGGGTTTATCTGTGTGCTGTGAGATGAGATAGAACACAATGGCATGAAATAATGTCTGTCTTCAAAAAGCAAAAAATGGGAATAAGAGGAAAATGTATAAACAGGCCTGTGGGCACTGACCTGGCCTGCTCAAAACAAAACAAAACAAAGTAAAACAAAAGGTTTTTGGTGACTATTCTGCATTCCAACCATGTATAATAGGGATTTATGAGGTGGGAGGAGAGATGCTAGGAGAGGGAGAAAGAGTAAATGTGGATGTGTTTGTATTCAAATTAATCTCCAGAGTAAACATAGTTATAAAATCTCTAGAATTCAAATTTCCACTTCAGTACTTCACTATGAAAAATATTTTCTGAGGAGCAGTGGAAGCATGCCAGGTGACCATTAGAGGGACCTATGGGATTGGTAGAATAGTGAAGGACATCCTGCAAGCTTTGAATGTGTAGTAAGTAGGTTTATTTACAGGCTCCCCCTGCTTGGGCCATGGACTGTAGTCTTACCACAAAAAGAATATGAATTTTGAGAAAGATTATCTTTGAAGGTATAAATGCCTGCCATTCCTGTGAAATGAGGACCAATTTAACTAGGGTTTATTTAATGGATCAATAGGGTTGAAGGGCAAAGGTTTACCACAAGGAATAAATTGATGCCCAATGTATTTTTGCCTCCAAGGTTAGAAAAGTGAGAGAATGGAAAGAAAAGAGTGAAGAGTTAATACTAGGATCTAAGTGAAATCTTGTGAGCTTCCGCAAATGATTCATTTCTGCTGGCTGGCATGTCCTTTAGATCTATATATCTATAGGGACAAAAATGGGAAAATTACTCTCTGCCTTTCTGAGATATATATTTCCCTCTTATGGTCTTTTCAAATACCTAGCCCTTAAATAAATATGCAACCAAATAAGGAGAGAAAATACAACAATATAGATTTAATATAATAGAGGGCTGGGAGTAGACTGTGATTTTTTTATTCTTACTGAATGAACATTAAAAATATCAGTGTTTTATTTTATCACTGAGAGTAATAACCCCACCATCCCAGATTTGTACTGCCTATAATAAACTATACATTTTGTTGACAAAACTTTAGTCTCTTAGCCTTTGTAGCAGCACCCCCATCCATGGGCATCTCTATAAGTCCCCTTCCTTCAACAGCTATTTTCATTTTCCCCTGAGAATAGACAAGGAAAGATAGTCATTGGCTGAAGCAGAAGCATTTTGATAAGATAATAGTTATTACAAGGAATTTTATTGCAAGGAAATATTTATTTTTCCGGATCAATGATAAAAACAGATTCATAGGGATTCAGGGCAAGATGGCGGAAGAGTAGGGTCCCCAAATCACCTGTCCCCAACAAATTACCTAGATAACCTTCAAATCATCCTGAAAATCTACAAATTCAGCCTGAGATTTAAAGAGAGACCAGCTGGAACGCTACAGTGAGAAGAGTTCGCGCTTCTATCAAGGTAGGAAGACGGGGAAAAAGAAATAAAGAAACAAAAGGCCTCCGAGGGGGAGGGGGCCCGCGAGGAGGCCGGCGGAGGCCGGGGCGAGTGTCCCCAGGACAGGAGAGCCCCGTCCCGGAGAAGCAGGAGCTGCACCAACCTTCCCGGGCGGAAAGGGGCCCGCAGGGAGTTAGAGCAGGACCCAGGAGGGCGGGGATGCCCTCGGGCTCCCTGGGACACTAACAGACACCTGCGCCCCGGGAGAGTGCGCCGAGCTCCCTAAGGGCTGCAGCGCGCACGGCGGGACCCGGAGCAGCTCGGAGGGGCTCAGGCGGCGGCTCGGCGGAGGGGGCTGCGGGCGGGAGCGCAAATCCAACAGCGCAGGCCCCAGAGCACAGGGCGCCGGGACACAGCCCAGGATCCAGCCTCCCCCGGGACAGGCAGAGGCCGGGAGGGCCCAGGACAGCAAGGACGCTCCTGCCCCGAGCTGAGCACATCAGCGGCCCTGCCCCGGGGAGCCTCCAGGCCCTGCAGACAGAGAGCCCCGTAGATCCTGCAGAGGCTGAATCCAGACTTCCAGGTTGCCATAGCAACTGCGGCTGTTCCTCCTGGGGCCTCACGGGGTAAACAACCCCCGCTGAGCCCTGCAGCAGGCAGGGGAAGAGCAGCTCCCCCAAGTGCTAACACCTGAAAATCACCACAGCAGGCCCCTCCCCCAGAAGACCAGCTGGACGGACCAGTTCCAGGGGAAGTAAAGGGACTTAAAGTCTACAGATTCAGAAGATACTCCCCCGTGTTTTTTGTTTTTTTTTCTTTTTTCTTTTCTTTTTGATTTCTGATTGCTTCCCCCACCCCCTTTTTTCATCACCTTTCTTTCTTTTTCTTCTCTTCTTTTCCTTTTTCTCTTTCTCTTTCCTTTTCTTCTCTCTCTATCTCTCCTTTTCCCAATACAACTTGTTTTTGGCCACTCTGCACTGAGCAAAATGACTAGAAGGAAAACCTCACCTCAAAAGAAAGAATCAGAAACAGTCCTCTCTCCCACAGAGTTACAAAATCTGGATTACAATTCAATGTCAGAAAGCCAATTCAGAAGCACTATTCTACAGCTACTGGTGGCTCTAGAAAAAACCATTAAGGACTCACGAGACTTCATGACTGCAGAATTTAGATCCAATCAGGCAGAAATTAAAAATCAATTGAATGAGATGCAATCCAAACTAGAGGTCCTAACGAGGAGGGTTAACGAGGTGGAAGAACGAGTGAGTGACATAGAAGACGAGTTAATGGCAAAGAGGGAAACTGAGGAAAAAAGAGACAGACAATTCAAGGACCATGAAGACAGATTAGGGGAAATAAATGACAGCCTAAGGAAGAAAAACCTACGTTTAATTGGGGTTCCCGAGGGCGCCGAAAGGGACAGAGGGCCAGAATATGTATTTGAACAAATCCTAGCTGAAAACTTTCCCAATCTGGGAAGGGAAACAGGCATTCAGATCCAGGAAATAGAGAGATCCCCCCTAAAATCAATAAAAACCGTTCAACACCTCGACATCTAATAGTGAAGCTTGCAAATTCCAAAGATAAAGAGAAGATCCTTAAAGCAGCAAGAGACAAGAAGTCCCTGACTTTCATGGGGAGGAATATTAGGGTAACAGCAGACCTCTCCACAGAGACGTGGCAGGCCAGAAAGGGCTGGCAGGATATATTCAGGGTCCTAAATGAGAAGAACATGCAACCAAGAATACTTTATCCAGCAAGGCTCTCATTCAAAATGGAAGGAGAGATAAAGAGCTTCCAAGACAGGCAGGAACTGAAAGAATATGTGACCTCCAAACCAGCTCTGCAAGAAATTTTAAGGGGGACTCTTAAAACTCCCCTTTAAGAAGAAGTTCAGTGGAACAATCCACAAAAACAAGGACTAAATAGATATCATGATGACACTAAACTCATATCTGTCAATAGTAACTCTGAACGTGAACGGGCTTAATGACCCCATCAAAAGGCGCAGGGTTTCAGACTGGATAAAAAAGCAGGACCCATCTATTTGCTGTCTACAAGAGACTCATTTTAGACAGAAGGACACCTACAACCTGAAAATAAAAGGTTGGAGAACCATTTACCATTCAAATGGTTCTCAAAAGAAAGCAGGGGTAGCCATCCTTATATCAGATAAACTAAAATTTACCCCGAAGACAGTAGTGAGAGACGAAGAGGGACACTGTATCATACTTAAAGGATCTATCTATCCAGCAAGAGGACTTAACAATCCTCAATATATATGCCCCGAATGTGGGAGCTGCCAAATACTTAAACGAATTATTAACCAAAGCGAAGAAATACTTAGATAATAATACACTTATACTTGGTGACTTCAATCTAGCTCTTTCTACTCTCGATAGGTCTTCTAAGCACAACATCTCCAAAGAAACGAGAGCTTTAAATGATACACTGGACCAGATAGATTTCACAGATATCTACAGAACTTTACATCCAAACTCACCTGAATACACATTCTTCTCAAGTGCACATGGAACTTTCTCCAGAATAGACCACATACTGGGTCACAAATCGGGTCTGAACTGATACCAAAAGATTGGGATTGTCCCCTGCATATTCTCAGACCATAACGCCTTGAAATTAGAACTCAATCACAAGAAGAAGTTTGGAAGGACCTCAAACACGTGGAGGTTAAGGACCATCCTGCTAAAAGATAAAAGGGTCAACCAGGAAATTAAGGAAGAATTAAAAAGATTCATGGAAACTAATGAGAATGAAGATACAACAGTTCAAAATCTTTGGGATGCAGCAAAAGCAGTCCTGAGGGGGAAATACATCGCAATATAAGCATCCATCCAAAAACTGGAAAGAACTCAAATACAAAAGCTAACCTTACACATAAAGGAGCTAGAGAAGAAGCAGCAAATCGACCCGACGCCCAGCAAAAGAAGAGAGTTAATTAAAATTCGAGCAGAAATCAACGAAATTGAGACCAGAAGAACTGTGGAACAGATCAATAGAACCAGGAGTTGGTTCTTTGAAAGAATTAATAAGATAGATAAACCATTAGCCAACCTTATTAAAAAGAAGAGAGAGAAGTCTCAAATTAATAAAATCATGAATGAGAAAGGAGAGATCACTACCAACACCAAGGAAATACAAACGATTTTAAAAACATATTATGAACAGCTCTACGCCAATAAATTAGGCAATCTAGAAGAAATGGACGCATTCCTGGAAAGCCACAAACTACCAAAACTGGAACAGGAAGAAATAGAAAACCTGAACAGGCCAATAACCAGGGAGGAAATTGAAGAAGTCATCAAAAACCTCCCAAGACACAAGAGTCCAGGGCCAGATGGCTTCCCAGGGAAATTCTATCAAATGTTTAAAGAAGAAATCATACCTATTCTACTAAAGCTGTTTGGAAAGATAGAAAGAGATGGAGTACTTCCAAATTCATTCTATGAGGCCAGCATCACCTTAATTCCAAAACCAGACAAAGACCCCACCAAAAAGGAGAATTACAGACCAATATCCCTGATGAACATGGATGCAAAAATTCTCAACAAGATACTAGCCAATAGGATCCAACAACACATTAAGAAAATTATTCACCATGACCAAGTAGGATTGATCCCCGGGACACAAGGCTGGTTCAACACTCGTATAACAATCAATGTGATTCATCATATCAGCAAGAGAAAAACCAAGAAACATATGATCCTCTCATTAGATGCAGAGAAAGCATTTGACAAAATACAGCATCCATTCCTGATCAAAACTCTTCAGAGTGTAGGGATAGAGGGAACTTTCCTCGACATCCTAAAAGCAATCTACGAAAAGCCCACAGCAAATATCATTCTCAATGGGGAAGCACTGGGAGCCTTTCCCCTAAGATCAGGAACAAGACAGGGATGTTCACTCTCACCACTGCTATTCAACATAGTATTGGAAGTCCTGGCCTCAGCAATCAGACAACAAAAAGACATAAAGGCATTCAAATTGGCAAAGAAGAAGTCAAACTCTCCCTCTTCGCCGATGACATGATACTCTACATAGAAAACCCAAAGCCTCCACCCCAAGATTGCTAGAACTCATACAGCAATTTGGTAGCGTGGCAGGATACAAAATCAATGCCCAGAAATCAGTGGCATTCCTATACACTAACAATGAGACTGAAGAAAGAGAAATGAAGGAGTCAATCCCATTTATAATTGCACCCAAAAGCATAAGATACCTAGGAATAAACCTAACTAAAGAGGTAAAGGATCTATACCCTAAAAACTATAGAACACTTCTGAAAGAAATTGAGGAAGACACAAAGAGATGGAAAAATATTCCATGCTCATGGATTGGCAGAATTAATATTGTGAAAATGTCAATGTTACCCCGGGCAATCTACACGTTCAATGCAATCCTATCAAAATACCATGGACTTTCTTAAGAGACTTAGAACAAATTATTTTAAGATTTGTGTGGAATCCGAAAAGACCCCGAATAGACAGGGGAATTTTAAAAAAGAAAACCATATCTGGGGGCATCACAATGCCAGATTTCAGGTTGTACTACAATGCTGTGGTCATCAAGACAGTGTGGTACTGGCACAAAAACAGACACATAGATCAGTGGAACAGAATAGAGAACCCAGAAGTGGACCCTGAACTTTATGGTCAACTAATATTCGACAAAGGAGGAAAGACGATCCACTGGAAGAAAGACAGTCTCTTCAATAAATGGTGCTGTGAAAATTGGACATCCACATACAGAAGAATGAAACTAGACCACTCTCTTGCACCATATACAAAGATAAACTCAAAATGAATGAAAGATCTAAATGAGAGACAAGATTCCATCTAAATCCTAGAGGAGAACACAGGCAACACCCTTTTTGAACTTGGCCACAGTAACTTCTTGCAAGATACATCCACGAAAACAAACGAAACAAAAGCAAAAATGAACTCTTGTGACTTCATCAAGATAAGAAGCTTTTGCACAGCAAAGGATACAGTCAACAAAACTCAAAGACAACCTACAGAATGGGAGAAGATATTTGCAAATAACATATCAGATAAAGGGCTAGTTTCCAAAATCTATAAAGAACTTATTAAACTCAACAGCAAAGAAACAATCCAATCATGAAATGGGCAAAAGACATGAAGAGAAATCTCACAGAGGAAGACATAGACATGGCCAACATGCACATGAGAAAATGCTCTGCATCACTTGCCATCAGGGAAATACAAATCAAAACCACAATGAAATACCACCTCACACCAGTGAGAATGGGGAAAATTAACAAGGCAGGAAACAACAAATGTTGGAGAGGATGCGGAGAAAAGGGAACCCTCTTACACTGTTGGTGGGAATGTGAACTGGTGCAGCCAGTCTGCAAAACTGTGTGGAGGTTCCTCAAAGAATTAAAAATAGACCTGCCCTACGACCCAGCAATTGCACTGTTAGGGATTTACCCCAAAGATTCAGATGCAACGAAACGCCGGGACACCTGCACCCCGATGTTTCTAGCAGCCATGTCCACAATAGCCAAACTATGGAAGGAGCCTCGGTGCCCATCGAAAGATGAATGGATAAAGAAGATGTGGTTTATGTATACAATGGAATATTACTCAGCCATTAGAAACGACAAATACCCACCATTTGCTTCAACGTGGATGGAACTGGAGGGTATTATCCTGAGTGAAGTAAGTCAATTGGAGAAGGACCAACAGTGTATGTTCTCATTCATTTGGGGAATATGAATAATAGTGAAAGGGAATATAAGGGAAGGGAGAGGAAATGTGTGGGAAATATCAGAAAGGGAGACAGAACATAAAGACTTCTAACTCTGGGAAATGAACTAGGGGTGGTGGAGGGGGAGGAGGGCGGGGGGTGGGGGTGAATGGGTGACGGGCACTGAGGGGGACACTTGACGGGATGAGCACTGGGTGTTATTCTGTATGTTGGTAAATTGAACACAATAAAAATTAATTTATTTAAAAAAACAGATTCATAGGCAAAAGCTTCACAACAGTTTGTTAACACAAATTAGGTATGTTAGGGCTGGTTCCCTAAGCTTTCAGTGCTGGTGTTATAGAACACACATCTTACTTTTCTGCAGATTTGCTTCTGTCGTCAGTATTGGAGAACAAATTATGGACTAGATAGGCTCTGGAATATTTTTAATATCCTAATTAGTCATGGAAGAAAACTGAGGAATCTTTCAACTATGTTCTTTTTCTGTTTTGTTTAAGATGCCTCTAACTTAGACTGAATGAGTCTCCATCACCTAGCTTTCCTGATACTTCTCTACCTCCTCTTCCCCACTGGAAATGAGAGAAATACAAACCAATTTAAGCAATTTGTGATCAGCTTCCCTAACAAGCCACCTACATACACCAAGAATATGAGCTCAAATTACATCATTTGAAAAAGATTTAAAGTGCAATTCCTTCCACATTACTCTTCATTGTCACTTAACCCACAATAATGGGAATAGATAATTTGTTTCTGAAATTCAGGAACTCTTTTATTTCTATATTCAAAGCCAAAATGGGGTTTGATTTACTTCAAGTTTAAATAATCTATTTTGGGGGTATACCGTTGCATATATAGAGATATCCAGAAGTAAGCATTTTTAATTTAATTTAATTTTTTATTTAAATTAAATTTGCCAACATATAGTATAATACCCAGGGCTCAACACGTCAAGTGCCCTCCTCAGTCCCTGTCACCCAGTTACCCCATCCCTCCACCCATCTCCCCTTCTACAACCCTTTGTTTGTTTCCCAGAGTTAGGCGTCTCTCATGGTTTGTCTTCCTTTCTAATTTTTCCCACTCAGTTCCCCTCCTTTCCCTTATAATCTCTTTCACTATTTCTTATATTCCATGTATGAGTGAAACTGTATGATGATTGTCCTTCTCCAATTGACTTATTTCACTCAGCATAATACCCTTCAGTTCCATCCATGTTGAAGCAAATGGTGGGTATTTGTCCTTTCTGATGGCTAATATTCCACTGTCTATATATACCTCATCTTCTTTATCCATTCATCTGTCAAAGGACATCATGGCTCCTTCCACAGTTTGGTTATTGTGGAATTGCTGCTATGAACATTGAGGTGCAGGTGTCCCGGTGTTTCACTACATCAGTATCTTTTGGGTAAATACCTAGTAGTGCAATTGATGGGTCATAGGGTAGCTCAGTTTTTAACTTCTTGAGGAAGAAGTAGATGTATAAAGAGTTATTTCAGTTGAGTAGTGTGTTAGTTAAGCTAGGCTGGATTAAGCTGCAGTAACAAACAACCCTTAAATTTCAGTGTTTTAACACAATAGAAGTTCTTGCAAAGTTCTTCTATGAGTGCAGGTGACTTTCCAGGGTATCTGACTTCATACTGTGACTTCAGAATCCTTTGATAATTTCAGTTTCATCCTCAAGGTGACATACATTCACTTCCTCTCACAGGCCATTGACCAGAACTAATTGCCTGGCCCTGCCCAACTTTAAGGGGGTCAGAGAAAACCTGAGAAATATATTTTTCCATGTTTCCAAAAGGGGAAGAAAACTGGATATAGGCAAATATAAGAAATGTATATAACAATTTATATTAAGTGGATCTGCTTAATGAAATGTTGACTTCTTCCTAATAATCTTGATCAAAGGGTTTGGACAAAGTGGAAAGGCAGGCCTATTTATTTGTGAGTTTTTAAAATGAATTGAGCCAAGCTAGTTGGGAGTACTAGAGAGAAGTAGCTGAGAAGTATGCTCAACTTAGTAAAAGTAGCTTAGATCCACTATTTGAAAAGTATACTTTAAGCAAAATCAATACAAAAAATCCAAACACCCAAAGTAAATAAACCATGTGGTATATATTTGATTAGACACTCAATCAACATGTATATTTGGAATGTCCATGGTATATGTAGTCCAATTTTTGAAAAATGATTTACTACAGGTATTTTTAATTCAAAGGGCAGCAAACTTTTGTTAAAGGGCCAGCTAATGCATATTTTAGCTTTGTGAGCAATACGGTCTCTGTCACAACTACTCAACTGCTTCATTATAGTATGAAAGAAGCTACTGAAAATAAATAAATCAATAAGCATCCTTATGTACCAATAAAACTTTATTTACAAAAATAGTGAGCTGTAAATTCTGACTTCCACTTTAAATAGTGATACTCCCTAGTGAATTAGAAAGTTCAAAGACACTTTTTTATTATTAGCAAGGGCAAAGAAATTTCAAAACTAAGCCAGTGATGGTTCATTAGAATCAAAGACAAAATTGCTCTAAGATAGTAAGTTAAGTCCACGGGAAATAGGGTTTGATTAATTTATCATTTTTCACAAATGATTGATATTTGTATCATTATACCTGAATCTATCAGTTAGGATGCTTTTGGTCACAAAGAATAGAAAAAAAACTCAAACTGGCCTATGTATGAATATAAATTTATTGGCCTATATGATTAAAAAATTCAGAGTAGTCTCTAGGTGTAGTTTATCATAGTCCCATTCTTATTTCTGCTTCAGTCTCTTGATTCTGCCTTTTTGTTAATATCACCTTTGTCCCTTTGTCCTCTGGCTGGGCATTCTCATGATCACATAGTAGTTTCTAGCATTAATTGGGGCTACCTGTTCTCATATTCACATGTTAGAGAGAGAATGATTATATTTCATTTAGCCATTGAACCAAAACACTGAGCTCCCTCTATTTTTCCTATGCTTAAACCAATTAATACGGCAAACAAAGAATTATTCTGGCTCAGATCAATAATGGTGCATTACTTAAGCTAAGGATAGAATCAAGCTCACCCAACAGAAAGACTGAATGAATGTTGAAGAAGCAACCCCATTACCTTTCACACGGAGTCATTTTTACTCACATCTTCATTCTGTTGCAACTTATTGTTAGCCTATGTATGGAAAGAGGTGGGGCACCACATAATTTTTATTTTAGCAAGAACCTCAACCTAGAGATCTTTAAATGTGAGTACCATGTTGCAATTTTGCTGAAAGCCATTTAGATACTGCAAGATACCCTTCAGTTGCTTTAGGGAAGATCAGATTTCTTACTGGTGGGGATGGGGGTCACAGAGGTCACTGATTATTGCTGTGTGATTCCTGCAGATAGGCAAACTGAGCATAATTAATGTGTATAAGAACTACAGAGAAATAAATTTGTTTTCAGAGAACTAAACAGAGAAAGGTAAGCTGACATCTCATGCTACATCAAGAGATCTATATCTGAGATCCTTCTTACAGTATGTATGTATGTAAGTATTTATTTATTTATTTATTTATTTATTTATTTATTTTTAAACGACTTTATTTATTTGACAGAGAGCATGAGCAAGGGGAGTGGCAGGCAGAGGGAGAGGGAGAAGCAGGCTCCCCGCTGAGCAGGGAGCCCCATGTGGGGCTCCATTCCAGGACCCTGGGATCATGACCTGAGCCAAAGAAGGGCACATGCTCAACTGACTGAGTCGCCCAAGCACCCCATTATTTTATTTTTATACCCCAGAATGTAAGACTCATATTTGGTTGCCATATCTCAAAAAATGCATCAAAGAATGTCCACAAAATTAGAATATAGGCACATCTGTCACAAAATCTAGAGTAAGAGACAAATCCACATCATGGGATTTTTATTATGGTCAGTGATGTAGTAGTATCCCAAAAGTTTTAGTGTAATTTAGAAAGATCCAAGATGGGTGGGTGACTAAGATAGCAGCATAGTAGGAGGACCCTAGGCTTGCCTTGTCCCTCAAACACAGCTAGATAACTATCTAATTATTTTGAATACTTAAGAAATTGACCTGAGAACTGATAGAACAAACTACATAACTAGAGGTAGAGAAGAGGCCACTTTGAGGAAGGTAGGAAGTGTGGAGATATGGTTTGGGAGAGAAATGGATCATGGGTACTGTGGAGGGAGACCTCGTCATGAAGAAAAATGAGAGAGAAAGTGCACCAGGGATTGCACAAGGAGAACACTTCCTCAAAGCCATTGGCTGGGAAAATGAGAGGGGCTGATAATCATGACTTTTTATAAGCAGTGTGGCTCAAAGACTTTTAGAATTTTGGAGGTCCACAACATGGCTCCAGTAGAGCCCTGAAGGCACTGCTCTACTCCTACAGAGAAGGCAGGCAGGTAACCAAGGAGCAAATGGTACAATCTGAGGATTGCTTACAGTGCATGAGGCAGACTGGTGCCTCTTATTGGAGCGCATTTGTAAGAGATGGCCTGTCTTTCCTGGGACCAAAGAGCCAGCAGGCACCATTTTCCTCCCCTGCTCCTCAACATAAGCACAGAGACACCTGCTGAGGGTGCCTAATTTGGACACTATACAGGCTGTTTTGCCTGATTTACTCCAAATCCCATGCCCCTGCTCTCTGGTGTGATTGCCCTTCTGGCTCAAACCTGCATCAGCCCCTGCATGGCGAAACCTTTTCCCAGAGGACTAGCACAGACCTTCATCATACCAGGTCCCTGAAGTTTGGAATTTTGAAAGTCAGCAGGCCTGGCTAGGTAGAGCCAGAGTTGTACAGTGCTGTACAGCTCAAAGCAGGCAAGCGACCCAGACACAGACAATATGAAATCAGCAATCTGAAAAATTCCTGTGGTGCATGAAGGGAAATTATTTACTCCTCTGAAAGTGCTTCCCTGAGAGCAGCAAGCACATACTCCCCTCTCCATGAACAAAGGAGTGTGTTGGCACCATTTCCTGCCCCCCAATGCCCAGTATAAACCAACTTCAGTAAACAGCATTGTGCCAACACTGACTCCCTAAACTGCTTACACTAAATCCTGTCCCCACTGTGCTCTACTGGTATTGCTTTTCTTGGACAAGTATGCATTAGGACCAGTGCAGTGCCCTTCCTCCAGAAGACCAGCACAAACCCCTGTACACACCATGTCTACTGACCTTTCAGTTCCGCAAGGCTTCAGTTCTAGTGGAAATAGCATCAGATCTCTTTTAGCAGGCAGGCAGAGCACACCTGGTTAAAGCTCACCACACTCTAGCCAAGGTCCAAACTCCCCACTCTAGGCAAGAAAAAAAGCTGTAAAGGACTGACCTGAACAATAGAGCAGCCAAACACAGCAGCAGAATGTATGAAACATGCACTAGAGACACTTCCTAAAGTATCAGGCCCTGAATATTATATGACCACTGCTTCATAAAGCCACTACTCTCAAGAGCAGGAAGCCTAACAGGCTTTCCTACACGCAGAGGAAGAGACCTAGACAAAATGCCAAAATGGAAGAATTCATCCCAAAAGAAAGAACAAGAAAGGGTAATCACTAGAGATCTAACCCAAACAGATGTAATATGTTTGATCCAGAATTTAAAGCAAAAATCCTAAGATACTAGCTAGGCTTCAGAAAACCAAAGAAGACATCAATGAGACCCCTCACTGCAGAGATAAAAGAGGTAAAAACTAATTAGGCCAAAACGAAAAATGTAATAACCAAGATGCAAAACCAACTGGATGTAATGACCACAAGGATAGAAGAATTATAGGTGTGAATAAGTGATGTATAAGATAGAACTATGGGAAATAATGAAGTTGAACAGAAGAGGGAATAGAATTGTGGAAAATAATGAAACTGAACAAAAGAGGGAAAGAAGAATCTTGGATCGCAGAAGCAGACTTAGGGAACTCAGGGACTCCATCAAACACAATAACAACTGTATCATAGGAGTCCCAGAAGAAGAAGAGAGAGAAGGAGGCAGGGGTTTATTTGAGGAAATTTTAGCTGAAAACTTCCCAAATCTGGTGAAGGAAACAGACATCCAAATCCAGGAGGCACAGAGAACTCCTGTCAAAATCAACAAAAGTGAAACAACACCAAAACATATTGTACTTAAGTTTGCAAAATATAAAGAAAAAAATTCCAGAAGTAGCAAGACAAAAGAAGTTCCTAACTTACAAGACCAATAAGTTAGTAGCAGATCTCTCCACAGAAACTTGGCAAGCCAGATGACAGTGGCATGATACATTCAAAGTGCTGAATGGGAAAAGTCTGCAGCCAAGAATACTCTATCAAGCAATCAAGAAAAGAAGGAGAGATAGAGTTTCTCAAACAAAAATGAAAGGAGTTTGTGATCACTAAACCAACCAACCAACCATGCAAGAAATATTAAAGGGGACGCTTTAGGTGGGAAAGAAAAACCCAAAATGACAAAGACTAAAAGGAAATGGAGAAAATCTCGAGAAACAACAACAAAACAAGTAATAAAATGGCATTAAATACACATCTATCAATAATAACTATTAATGTAAGTGGACTAAACAACCCAATCAAAAGATATAGGATGTCAGAATGGATAAAAAGACCCATCTGTATGCTGCCTACAAGAGACTCATTTTGGACCTAAAGACATCTACAGATTGAAAGTGAGGGAATGGGGGGATATTTATCATGCAAATGGACATCAAAAGAAAACCACAGTAACAATACTTATATTGGACAAACTAGATTTTAAACCAAAGACTATACAAGAGATGATGAGGAGTATTATGTCATTATTAAAGGGTCTATCCACCAAGAAGATCTAACAATTGTGAATATTTATACTGCCAACTTGGGAGCTCCAATATATAAATTAATTAATAACAAACATAAACTCACTGATAATAATACAATAATAGTAGAGAATGACACTACTGTTTGAGTGACACACTGGACCAAATGGACTTAACAGATATATTCAGAGTATTTCATCCTGAAGCAGCACAATACATATTCTTTTTGAGTGCACATGGAACATTCTCCAGAATAGATCACATACTGGGTCACAAATCAGGTCTCAACCAGTACAAAAAGGTTGATATTATACTATGCATATTTTCAGACCACAATGATATGAAACTTGAAGTTAACCACAAGAAAAAAATTTGGAAAGATCACAAATACATGGAGGTTAAACAACATCCTACTGAAGAATGAATGAGTTAAACAATTAAAGAAATAAAAAGTACATGGAAGCAAATGAAAATGAAAAATGACAGTCCAAAATCTTTGGGATGCATCGGGAGTGGTTCTAAGAGGGAAGTATATTTCAATACAGGACTACCTCAAGAAGCAAGACAAGTCTGAAATATACAGCCTAATCTTACATCTAAAGGAGCTAGAAAAGGAACAGCAAATAAAGCCTAAAACCAGAAGGAGGTGGAAATAATAAAGATTAGAGCAGAAATAAATGATATAGAAACAAAGAAAAAATCCCAGTGGAACAGATCAATGAAACTAAGGGATGGCTCTTTGAAAGAATTAATAAAATTGATAGCCCTATGAAAAATTGTATGCCAACAAACTGGGTAATCTGGAAGAAATGGAAAAATTCCTAGAAACATGCAAACTACCAAAACTGAAAGAGGAAGAAATAGAAAATTTGAGCAGGCCCATAACCAGCAAAGAAATTGAATCAGTAATCAAAAATCTCCCAACAGGGATGCCTGGATGGCTCAGTGGTTAAGCATCTGCCTTTGGCTCAGGGTGTGATCCTGGAGTCCCAGGATCAAGTCTCACACATTGAGCTTCCTGTAGGAACCCTTATTCTCCCTCTGCCTGTGTCTCTGCTTCTCTCTCTGTGTCTCTCATGAATAAATAAATAAAATCATTTTTAAAAATCCTCCCCCCAAAAGTCCAGAATCAGATGGCTTCCCAGGGTAATTCTACAGCTAGTTATTGTTTTTTAAAGATGTTTATTTATCTGAGAGAGAAAGAGAGCACAAGCAGGGGGCGGGGCAGAGGGAGAGGGAGAAGCAAACCCCCCACCAAGCAGGGAGCCTCACAGGACCCCGGGATCATGACCAGAGCCAAAAGCAGCCACTTAAGTGACTGAGCCACCCAGGTGCCCCTCTACCAGCCATTTAAAGAGGAGTTAATACCTATTCTTCTGAAGATGTTCCCAAAAATAGAAATCGAAGGAGAACTTTCAAACTCATTCTATGAGGCCATTACCTTGATTCCAAAACCAAAGTGCCCACTAAGAAGGAAAATTACAGTCCAAAATCCCTGATGAACATGAATGCAAAAATTCTCAACAAGGCTAATCAAATCCAACAGTATGTTAAAATAATTATTCACCACGATTGAGTGGGATTTATTCCTGGGCTGCAAAACTAGTTTAATACTCACAAAACACTCATCATGATACACATTAATAAAAGAATAAGAGCCATATTCAATAGATGCAATAAATAGATGCAGAAAAGCATTTGACAAAATACAGCATCCATTCTTGAAAAAAAAACCCTCAACAAAGTAGGGATAAATGGAATATACCTCAATATTGCTTCAAAGGCCATACATGAAAGACTCATAGCTAATATCATCCTCAATGGGGAAAAATTGAGAACTTTTCCTCTATGGTAAGGAACCAGGCAGAGGTGTCCACTCTCACCGTTACTATTTAACACAATATTGGAAGTCTTAGCTTCAGCAATCAGACAACAAAAAAAAAAATTAGAGGCATCCAAACCAGCAAGAAAGAAGTCTAACTTTCACTAATAGCAGATGACAAAAATACAGATTCAAAGGGGTATGTGCACCCTGATGGTTGTAGCAGCATTATCAACAATAGCCAAACTATGGAAAATGACAGTTGACAGATGTCTGTCAACTGATGAATGGTTAAGAAGAAGTGGGAGATTAGATAGATGGTGGATATATTAGATAGATAGATAGATAGATAGATAGATAGATAATTGATAATGGAATATTACTCAGCCATTAAAAAGAATGAAATCTCTCTCCATTTGCAATGACATGTCCTTTAGATTTGCAGGCCATACAGTCTCTATTACAATTTTTCAACTCTGCCATTATAGCACAAAAGTGGCCATGGACAATGCATATCTACTTCACTCTGTTATATTTCTATGCAATCTTTTAAGCTCTTTCCAGTTCATTAGGCATTTTTGGGAGGAGTGTTTTAAAACTGACCTGTTTGAAGGCTATGCACAAGCAGGTACAGAAGGCAGGGAAAAGTAGATTGTATAAAAAAATGCAAACCTTGCTACATGAGTCATAGAGGAGCATGGTATAAGGTATAAAAACAAAAACAAAACATAAAACCTGTTCTCTCTGCTACTAATCTCAAAGTTTAAGGATGTTTAGAAAAGAAAACATCTTCATTTTCCTTCATCTTTTATACAAACCAGTCTTAAACTAATATAAACTTCTTTGTTGATGGTATATTCTTAGCTAGTGGCTGAGGATACTTACGACTTCTAGTAATTGATTTCTCATTTTATGAAGGAATATGTTTTCACATCTGCTTTAAAGTTGTTGAGATAAAATATGTCTTTTAGTATCTTTTTTCACATTTTATTTAAATTTTAGTTAACATATAGTGTAATATTGACTTTACAACTAGAATTTAGTGATTCATCACTTACATATAACACCCAGTGCTAATCATAACAAGTGCCCTCTTTAATGCCTATCACCCATTTAGATCATGCCTCTGCTGACCTCCCCTCCAGTAACCCTCAGTTTGTTCTCTGTTGTTAAGAGTCTTTTATGGTTTGTTTTACTCTCTCTTTTTTTCCCTTCCCATGTGTTCATCTGTTTTGTTTCTTAAATTCCACATATGTTATTTGTCTTTCTCTGATTGACTTATTTTGATTAGCATTATACACTCTAGCTCCATCCATGTTATTGCAAATGGCAAGACTTCATTTTTTTTTTGATGGCTGAGTAATCCTAAGTGTATATATGCACAGGACATGCATAGACAGAAGAATCTGACAAATGAGTAAGTTATATTGCAAGAAAAAGCATATATGGTAATGTAATGCACAGGATATACTATAATGACATATTTTGTTGCCAAAATGCTTACTATTTATTGCAAAAATATAATTTTTAAGTTTAGTGTTAGTGTTAATAATAATTGAGGATAAGGTAAATGATAGGGAAGCCTCTGAGAATGCAGATTGTTTCTTTCCCATGCTACAGTAGAATGTTCATTCCTTTCTTCTCAGTTTGGTACCCAGCCAGTATGAACACATACAAGCATACCAGTTATTCATAGCTGACATCCATTTTGATTGGCCCAGTGCCCATTCTGAATGGTGGGTGCCTATGATTTACCCTTGGGTTTAAATATGTGTTAATTAGAACTACTAGATTGAGTCTTGAGAAGGAGCATAAAAACAAAGCTAAAGTGTGAAGTGTCATCAACCAGTTATAGAAGCAATAAAAAATTAATGACCAATTTCCAATAGTTTGGAGGATAAAATACAATTATGTTGAATTTTCAGAAATGTTGAAGAAAAACATCCTATTATTAACCCCTAGAAATCCTGTTAAAATAACATTTTATAATCCAGCAAGAAATTCCAACTTTCCAGAAAAAAAAGAAAACCTATAACTTCTAGGAGTAGAGTACAGTATGATCAGACTGTATAAACTAGAAATGTGATTTTAATGGCCATGTCGTCAAGAAGATGAGGCCTTGAGTCCTTGCAAAGTGAGATTTTAGTATTATAGTCCCCTGAGGATAGCTGGTACCCTTGAATTTATGACCTTTAGTAAAAATGTGAAGAAAAAAATCTTATCAACAAAGTAAGAAACTTACTCCTTGCCTCAAATTTAATGGAAAAATAATCTTCCACAAACATTTGTAACCAATGGCTTGAAATTCATCCCAAACCTAGAAAATAGCATGAAAATTGGTTCTGAGCTGTGGTTCTCCTGGGATTCTAGGCAGAAGCAAAATCAAAACACCTCTTAAGAAACATGCAACACAGGCTCTAATATATTCTTAGAGAAAAATAGTATTCCTTTAAAACATGAATTTATAACAAAATATTACCAAACACATGAGGAAATGGTCTATCATAATGAAAGTCAGTAGGCATAACAAACAACAGGATTATATCCCCAAGAAATGTAGTAGAATAGAGATATAAGAAAGAATTAAAAACTCAAAACTCTAAAAACTGAGTAAGCGACTATGAAAGCATGACTGGTGGATTTACAAAACAAGAAAACAAACTTTTAGAAATAAAAATTATTATTTGTGGACTAATCATCAGATTATATAAATGTAGAGGGACCTCCAGTAGGCTGTAAAATAGGCTGAGGCAATCACTCATAATGCAGCAGAGAGATAAAGGGATTACTAAACATGAGAAGATAAGAGACATGAGAATGAGAAGATTCAACATATATCTAAAAGGGGCTCTAAAAAAGAATAATTAAGAAACATGAAGGAGAAGCAATATTCAAAGATACAATGGCTGGGACGTCTGGGTGGCTTAGTGGTTGAGCATCTGCCTTTGGCTCAGGTGGTAATCCCTGGGTCCTGGGATTGAGTCCCAAATCAGGCTCCCAGCAGGGAGCCTGCTTTTTCCTCTGCCTGTGTCTCTGCCTCTCTCTGCGTGTCTCTCATGAGTAAATAAATATTTCTTTTAAAAAAGAATAAACTGTAATTAAAAAATAAAAACCCAAAGAGATAATGGCTGATCATTTTTCAAAAGAAAGACATGATACAGATTTAAGAAACTCAGTAAGCACCAAGCAGGATAAGTAAAAAAGAACTCTGCAGGTTGTAATCTCATAATGAAATGGAGGACCCCAAAGGAGAATAGAAAATGTTAAAATCCACCAAAAAGAAAAGACAGATTATTTATAGAGGAACAGCAAATGGACCAACTACAAACTTCAAAACAAAAATAACTGAGGCCAAAAGAGAAAGGAATAGTATCTTCAAAGTGCTAAGGAAGGGATCCCTGGGTGGCGCAGCGGTTTAGCGCCTGCCTTTGGCCCAGGGCGCGATCCTGGAGACCTGGGATTGAATCCCACGTCGGGCTCCCAGTGCATGGAGCCTGCTTCTCCCCCTGTCTGTGTCTCTGCCTCTCTCTGTGTGTGTGACTATCATAAATAAAAAAATAAAAAATTAAAAAAACCCAAAGTGCTAAGGAGAATAACTATTTAGAACTTCTATACCCAGTAAATATCATAAAAGAGTATGGATAAAAGAAATGCAAATTTAGCTTAAGACTGAGTACACTTACTACTTTTATATATTCAGTGAAAGAACTAAAAAAAAATACCAGAAGAAAGAAAATTGAATCCAGAAAGAAGATACATGAAGCAAGTGTGACCAACGAATTGGTAAATATAGGTAAGTATAAAGAAGTGCTGATTAAATAAAACAATAACATTCATGATTAAATGATAAATTATAAGGTTATATATTATGGGTTTAGTTGTGTGTCCTCCTCCCCAAAATACATGTGTGTAGTCCTAATTCTCAGTACCTCAGCATGCGACTTCATCGGAAACAGAGTTGTTATAGATGTAACTTGTTAAATGGAGATCATACTGGAATAGAGTGGGTGCCTAATATAATATGAGTGGTCTTTATAAAAAAGGAGAAATTTGGATCACATAAACACTTCATTATGTGAAGAATGGAGTTATGCTGCCACAGCCAAGGAAATACCAGAAGTTAGGAGCAAGATCTTGGCATAGATCCTCCCCTGGTGCCTTCAGAAGAACCACGGTCTACCAATACCTTGATCTTAGACAAATTTCTGTTGTTTAAACCACTGTTTTTAGGCCTTTGTTATGAAAACCCTAGTACACTGATATAAATTATAAAATAGATTAGAACACTTGAAAAGAATAGCAGTAGATAGAAGTATATAATAAGTGTAATCAGAATTGCATTTTTATAAGTCTCTTATAGCTTGAGAGGAAGAGTGGAAATATTGATCAACTTTAGATTTTAAGTAGAGTATTCATGTTAAAATTTTAAGGATAATCAACAAAATAATTTAAATTGAATATTTATAGCAAAAACAGTATAAGTACAATGACTGTAAAAGACCGGAGCTCATCTATTAAGGACATAGAAGATAATATTTAAAAAATGTCTATATACAAGAGAAGGGATAAATGTAAAATGTAACACAGAAGAGTTGAAAATAGGAATGAAGGAGGACACCTGGGTGGCTCAGCGGTTGAACATCTATCTTTAGCTCAGGGCATGATCCCAGGGTCCTGGGATCAAGTCCTGTAACAGGCTCCCTGCAAGGTGCCTCCTTCTCCCTCTGCCTATGTCTCTGCCTGTCTCTCTGTGGCTCTCACGAATAAATAAATAAAATCTTAAAAAAAAGAAAATAGGTATAAAGGACAGTTGTGGCAAACAGTAACTAAAACAAAACTGGCAGTGCAATAGTGATATAAGAAAAATTATTCCCTATGCTGCACTTTTCATAGTGAGCATTGAGTAATGTATAGAATTGTTGAATCAATATGTTGATTCACCTGAAACTACTATAAAATTGTATGTCAATTGTACTTCAAAAAATAATAGAAATAAAAGAAAAAACTAAGGCAAAAAGCCATTTTAGTGATAAGAAGGGTCACCTCTCAATGATAAGGAACAAAACTCCATATGAAATATGAAGACATATTTTAAAATTACATAACCTCAAATATATAAAGCAAGATTTGAAAAAATACAGGGAAACATTTATGTATTTATATTCATATTTGAGGATTTTAACACACTCCACAATAATTGATAGAAGATGCAGGAAAACACTAAGTGGATTTATGGAACAAATTTGATCTAATAGACATAAATAGAAATCCGAGTACACTAATTAGGTACAATTCTTTTTCTTTCAATTAATTATGAAATATTTCTAAAAATTGTGTAGTAGAGTATAAGAAAAATCTTAAAAAAATCTCCAAGTTTATATAAAAATCACTTTCTCTGACAACACTGCAATAAAGTTATAAATCAATTTAAAGTGGCAAAAAACCTTCTGCATTTTACAATTTAAAAAAAACCTCCTTAATATAATCTATTAGTTAAAAAATGTCACATGGAAAATTAAAAACATTGAGAATTGAGCAACGATGATGACACTACTTACCAAAACTTGTGGGATACTCTTAAAAAATCATTTGGACAGAAATTGTGAGCTTCAGATAAATGTGTAAGAAAAGAAGGACAACTAGCATGAATGAACTGTGTTCAGTTTAAGAAATTAGAAAAGAAAGTCAACAAAAAAAATCAGCAAGAACAAAATCTTATTCTTGAAATGACTAGTAGACAGAGCTAACAAAATAAATAAACTAATTTTACAAAGAAAATTTACAAATGATCGATATTGGGAATGAAAAAGGAGACATCACAGATACAGGTTGAGTTTAAAAACACACTACAATACTTTGAATAACTTTCTAAATAAATCTGAGGATTATATAGTGGACACCGTGCAAAAATAAAACTTACTAAAACTGTATCGAGGAGGAATAAGTGACCTGTACAAACCAATGACCATTAAATAAATTCTATTGATAGTAAAAAATCTAGTACGAAAAATATCACCAGATCTAGTGGCCTCTTTGTCAGTTTACCAAATTTTCAAGGAATTGATAATATCTATTGTATATCAACTCTTTCAAAAGAAGAAGAAGGAAGCCTTCCCTCAGCTAATTTTTAGAGTCTAGCATAGTCTTGTCACCCAAACTAGACAGATATACTTTGAGAAAGATAAATCACAAGATTACCTCACTTATGTACATGATAGCAAAAAGTCGTAAGTATAGTATCGGCAAATTAAATCCATGAATGGATTTGATTAGTGAGCTATCAACTTCATGCCAATTTGGATTTATACCAGAAATATTAAAGAGTAGTTTAACTTTAAGAATCTGTTAATGAAAAAAAAAAAAAAGAATCTGTTAATGTCGGGCAGCCCGGGTGGCTCAGCGGTTTAGTGCTGCTTTCAGCCCAGGGCCTAATCCTGGAGACCTGGGATCAAGTCCCATGTCGGGTTCCCTGCATAGAGCCTCCTCCCTCTGCCTGTGTCTCTGCCTCTCTCTCTCTCTGTGTCTCTCATGAATAAATAAATAACATCTTTAAATAAAAAGAATCTGTTAATGTCTTTGATCACCTTAAAGAAAATTTATATAACCATTTCCAAAAGATTAAAAAAGCGATTATTATAATTCAATATAATTTTATTATTTAAAAACTAGCAAACTAGGAATACAATAGGATTTTTAAAATTGGATAAATGTTATTGACCAAGGAATATTTGGAACAAAACAATGCTGCCTACTCTCATTACCTCAGTGTAACAGACAATAAAAAGGAAAAATAAGTAAAAGTTATGTGATGGAAAAGAAAACAAACCAAAACTGTTGAGAAAATGATTATCTTTATATTTTAATACCTTGATATCAAAATATCTTTATACCGCAGTTTGGAATAAAGGGGAAAGGAGAAAAAAAATGAGTGGGAAATATCAGAAAGGGAGACGAAACATGAGAGACCCCTAACTCTGCGAAACGAACTAGGGGTGGTGGAAGGGGAGGTGGGCGGGAGGTGGAGGTGACTGGGTGATGGGCACTGAGGGGGGCACTTGATGGGATGGGCACTGAGGGGGGCACTTGATGGGATGAGCACAGAATGTTGGCAAATTAAACACCAATAAAAAATAAATTTATAGAAAGAAAAAAAAACAAAAAACGCCAAAATATCTTTATAGAAAAATAAAATTTAAATAACCTTTAGGTAAACTGTTCAAACTAAAAATAACTCAGCAAAATTTCTGGCAAATACAAAACATATTACCATAAACCTTATAGGTATGTAAATTAAAACCATAATGAGATACCATGAGATACAAACCTATCAGGTTGGCTAGAATAATTTTTTAAAAAAATACCGTATCAGTGACAGTGAGAATGAAAAGTAACTAAAACTTGCATACATTGCCAATGAGAATTTAAGCTACTCTGGAAAACAGTTTGGCACTTCTTAAAATAAAACTAAACATGTAATTCCCATACAACCCTGCAATTGCACCTCTGGGCATTTATCCCAGAGAAATGAAAAGTCATGTTTACCAACAAACCTGTACATGAATGTGTAGAGAGCTTTATTTCTAATAAACCTAAATTGGAAACAACCCAAATGTCCAACAACACATGAATGGATATTACATATTGTGGTATATTCACATAATGGAATACTGCTCAGTAATAAGAAAAAAATGCACTTTTGATACATGTGTCAACTTGGATGAATTACAAAGGCAGCCAGTCTGAAAAAGGTTGAATACTTTATGATTTCATTTATATGACATTCTCAGAAAGACAAAACTATAGTAACAGAGTTGTTGGCAGGGTTTAGGAGTGGAGTGAGAATGTGATTACAAAGGGATAATCACTTCATGATTGTAGTGTTTGTACCCTGATTGTAGTGTTGGTTACATCTATACATGTATTAAAATTTATATAACAACACAGCAAAAAAGGTTAATTTCGCTGTATGTTAACTTAGAAAATAAAATTTAGAAATTTAAAAATTACTTTATAAAAAAGTACACGTGCAGTACCAGAAGAATGATCATACATCCCAGTTGGCCTGGAACAGCTCCAATTCATGCCTTTGCCCTTGTATAATTATTAATAGTGTCACTCTCAAAATGTCTGGCTCAAATAGTACATTATACAGTTACCCTAAACAAGACATTTGTTTTCATTTTAAAGCTTGCAAAGCAATAGAAAAGGATATATTGCTTGTTTACCATTTATTTTATTTTTTTAGGAGGAGAATTTGTTTTATTTTGTTGTGTTTATAGGACTATGGTGCATCCTGTGGAACTTTTAGAAGAGGCCCCTAAATAGATTGAAGGATCCTACACTACATTTGTGAAGCCTTCTTTTTTTTTTAATAAATTAATTTTTATTGGTGTTCAATTTACCAACATACAGAATAACACCCAGTGCTCATCCCGTCAAGTGTCCCCCTCCATGCCCGTCACACATTCACCCCCACCCCCCGCCCTCCTCCCCTTCCACCACCCCTAGTTCATTTCCCAGAGTTAGAAGTCTTTATGTTCTGTCTCCCTTTCTGATATCTCCCACACATTTTTTCTCCCTTCCCTTATATTCCCCTTCACTATTATTCATATTCACCAAATGAATGAGAATATGTACTGTTTGTCCTTCTCCGATTGACTTACTTCACTCAGCATAATACCCTCCAGTTCCATCCACGTTGAAGCAAATGGTGGGTATTTGTCGTTTCTAATGGCTGAGTAATATTCCATTGTATACATAAACCACATCTTCTTTATCCATTCATCTTTCGATAGGCACCGAGGCTCCTTCCACAGTTTGGCTATTGTGGACATGGCTGCTAGAAACATCGGGGTGCAGGTGTCCCGGCGTTTCGTTGCATCTGAATCTTTGGGGTAAATCCCTAACAGTGCAATTGCTGGGTCGTAGGGCAGGTCTATTTTTAATTCTTTGAGGAACCTCCACACAGTTTTGCAGACTGGCTGCACCAGTTCACATTCCCACCAACAGTGTAAGAGGGTTCCCTTTTCTCCGCATTCTCTCCAACATTTGTTGTTTCCTGCCTTGTTAATTTTCCCCATTCTCACTGGTGTGAGGTGGTATCTCATTGTGGTTTTGATTTGTATTTCCCTGATGGCAAGTGATGCAGAGCATTTTCTCATGTGCATGTTGGCCATGTCTATGTCTTCCTCTGTGAGATTTCTCTTCATGTCTTTTGCCCATTTCATGATTGGATTGTTTGTTTCTTTGCTGTTGAGTTTAATAAGTTCTTTATAGATTTTGGAAAGTAACCCTTTATCTGATATGTTATTTGCAAATATCTTCTCCCATTCTGTAGGTTGTCTTTGAGTTTTGTTGACTGTATCCTTTGCTGCGCAAAAGCTTCTTATCTTGATGAAGTCCCAATAGTTCATTTTTGCTTTTGTTTCTTTTGCTTTCCTGGATGTATCTTGCAAGAAGTTACTGTGGCCAAGTTCAAAAAGGGTGTTGCCTGTGTTCTCCTCAAGGATTTAGATGGAGTCTTGTCTCACATTTAAATCTTTCATCCATTTTGAGTTTATCTTTGTGTCTGGTGAAAGAGAGTGGTCTACTTTCATTCTTCTGCATGTGGATGACCAATTTTCCCAGCACCATTTATTGAAGAGACTGTCTTTCTTCCAGTGGATCGTCTTTCCTCCTTTGTCGAATATTAGTTGACCATAAAGTTCAGGGTCCATTTCTGGGTTCTCTATTCTGTTCCATTGGTCTATGTGTCTGTTTTTGTGCCAGTACCACACTGTCTTGATGACCACGGCTTTGTAGTACAACCTGAAATCTGGCATTGTGATGCCCCCAGCTATGGTTTTCTTTTTTAAAATTCCCCTGGCTATTCGGGGTCTTTTCTGATTCCACACAAATCTTAAAATAATTTGTTCTAAGTCTCTGAAGAAAGTCCATGGTATTTTGATAGGGATTGCATTGAACGTGTAAATTGCCCTGGGTAGCATTGACATTTTCACAATATTAATTCTGCCAATCCATGAGCATGGAATATTTTTCCATCTCTTTGTGTCTTCCTCAATTTCTTTCAGAAGTGTTCTATCGTTTTTAGGGTATAGATCCTTTACCTCTTTGGTTAGGTTTATTCCTAGGTATCTTATGCTTTTGGGTGCAATTGTAAATGGGATTGACTCCTTAATTTCTCTTTCTTCAGTCTCATTGTTAGTGTATAGGAATGCCATTGATTTCTGGGCATTGATTTTGTATCCTGCCACGCTACCAAATTGCTGTATGAGTTCTAGAAATCTTGGGGTGGAGGCTTTTGGGTTTTCTATGTAGAGTATCATGTCATCGGCGAAGAGGAAGAGTTTGACTTCTTCTTTGCCAATTTGAATGCCTTTAATGTCTTTTTGTTGTATGGTTGCTGAGGCTAGGACTTCCACTACTATGTTGAATAGCAGTGGTGAGAGTGGACCTCACTGTCTTATTCCTGATTTAGGGGAAAGGCTCCCAGTGCTTCCCCATTGAGGATGATATTTGCTGTGGGCTTTTCGTAGATGGCTTTTAAGATGTCGAGGAAAGTTCCCTCTATCCCTACACTCTGAAGAGTTTTGATCAGGAATGGATGCTGTATTTTGTCAAATGCTTTCTCTGCATCTAATGAGAGGATCATATGGTTCTTGGTTTTTCTCTTGCTGATATGATGAATCACATTGATTGTTTTACGAGTGTTGAACCAGCCTTGTGTCCCGGGGATAAATCCTACTTGGTCATGGTGAATAATTTTCTTAATGTGTTGTTGGATCCTATTGGCTTGTATCTTGTTGAGAATTTTTGCATCCATGTTCATCAGGGATATTGGTCTATAATTCTCCTTTTTGGTGGGGTCTTTGTCTGGTTTTGGAATTAAGGTGATGCTGGCCTCATAGAATGAATTTGGAAGTACTCCATCTCTTTCTATCTTTCCAAACAGCTTTAGTAGAATAGGTATGATTTCTTCTTTAAACGTTTGATAGAATTTCCCTGGGAAGCCATCTGGCCCTGGACTCTTGTGTCTTGGGAGGTTTTTGATGACTTCTTCAATTTCCTCCCTGGTTATTGGCCTGTTCAGGTTTTCTATTTCTTCCTGTTCCAGTTTTGGTAGTTTGTGGCTTTCCAGGAATGCGTCCATTTCTTCTAGATTGCCTAATTTATTGGCGTAGAGCTGTTCATAATATGTTTTTAAAATCGTTTGTATTTCCTTGGTGTTGGTAGTGATCTCTCCTTTCTCATTCATGATTTTATTAATTTGAGTCTTCTCTCTCTTCTTTTTAATAAGGTTGGCTAATGGTTTATCTATCTTATTAATTCTTTCAAAGAACCAACTCCTGGTTCTATTGATCTGTTCCACAGTTCTTCTGGTCTCAATTTCGTTGATTTCTGCTCGAATTTTAATTAACTCTCTTCTTCTGCTGTGCGTCGGGTCGATTTGCTGCTTCTTCTCTAGCTCTTTTATGTGTAAGGTAAGCTTTTGTATTTGAGTTCTTTCCAGTTTTTGGATGGATGCTTGAATTGCGATGTATTTCCCCCTCAGGACTGCTTTTGCTGCATCCCAAAGATTTTGAACAGTTGTATCTTCATTCTCATTAGTTTCCATGAATCTTTTTAATTCTTCCTTAATTTCCTGGTTGACCCTTTTATCTTTTAGCAGGATGGTCCTTAACCTCCACGTGTTTGAGGTCCTTCCAAACTTCTTCTTGTGATTGAGTTCTAATTTCAAGGCGTTATGGTCTGAGAATATGCAGGGGACGATCCCAATCTTTTGGTATCGGTTCAGACCCGATTTGTGACCCAGTATGTGGTCTATTCTGGAGAAAGTTCCATGTGCACTTGAGAAGAATGTGTATTCAGTTCAGTTTGGATGTAAAGTTCTGTAGATATCTGTGAAATCTATCTGGTTCAGTGTATCATTTAAAGCTCTCGTTTCTTTGGAGATGTTGTGCTTAGAAGACCTATCGAGGGTAGAAAGAGCTAGATTGAAGTCACCAAGTATAAGTGTATTATTATCTAAGTATTTCTTCACTTTGGTTAATAATTCGTTTAAGTATTTGGCAGTTCCCACATTCGGGGCATATATATTGAGGATTGTTAAGTCCTCTTGTTGGATAGATCCTTTAAGTATGATATAGTGTCCCTCTTCGTCTCTCACTACTGTCTTCGGAGTGAATTTTAGTTTATCTGATATAAGGATGGCTACCCCTGCTTTCTTTTGAGAACCATTTGAATGGTAAATGGTTCTCCAACCTTTTATTTTCAGGTTGTAGGTGTCCTTCTGTCTAAAATGAGTCTCTTGTAGACAGCAAATAGATGGGTCCTGCTTTTTTATCCAGTCTGAAACCCTGCGCCTTTTGATGGGGTCATTAAGCCCGTTCATGTTCAGAGTTACTATTGACAGATATGAGTTTAGTGTCATCATGATATCTATTCAGTCCTTGTTTTTGTGGATTGTTCCACTGAACTTCTTCTTAAAGGGGAATTTTAAGAGTCCCCCTTAAAATTTCTTGCAGAGCTGGTTTGGAGGTCACATATTCTTTCAGTTCCTGCCTGTCTTGGAAGCTCTTTATCTCTCCTTCCATTTTGAATGAGAGCCTTGCTGGATAAAGTATTCTTGGTTGCATGTTCTTCTCATTTAGGACCCTGAATATATCCTGCCAGCCCTTTCTGGCCTGCCACGTCTCTGTGGAGAGTTCTGCTGTTACCCTAATATTCCTCCCCATGAAAGTCAGGGACTTCTTGTCTCTTGCTGCTTTAAGGACCTTCTCTTTATCTTTGGAATTTGCAAGCTTCACTATTAGATGTCGAGGTGTTGAACGGTTTTTATTGATTTTAGGGGGGGATCTCTCTATTTCCTGGATCTGAATGCCTGTTTCCCTTCCCAGATTGGGAAAGTTTTCAGCTAGGATTTGTTCAAATACATATTCTGGCCCTCTGTCCCTTTCAGGCGCCCTCGGGAACCCCAATTAAACGTAGGTTTTTCTTCCTTAGGCTGTCATTTAATTCCCTTAATCTGTCTTCATGGTCCTTTAATTGTTTGTCTCTTTTTTCCTCAGTTTCCCTCTTTGCCATTAACTTGTCTTCTATGTCACTCACTTGTTCTTCCACCTCATTAACCCTCGTCGTTAGGACTTCTAGTTTGGATTGCATCTCATTCAGTTGATTTTTAATTTCTGCCTGATTGGATCTAAATTCTGCAGTCATGAAGTCTCGTGAGTCCTTAATGCTTTTTTCTAGAGCCACCAGTAGCTGTATAATAGTGATTCTGAATTGGCTTTCTGACATTGAATTGTAATCCAGATTTTGTAACTCTGTGGGAGAGAGGGCTGTTTTTGATTCTTTCTTTTGAGGTGAGGTTTTCCTTCTAGTCATTTTGCTCAGTGCGGAGTGGCCCAAAACAAGTTGTATTGGGAAAAGGAGAGAAAGAGAGAGAAGGAAAGAAAAGAGAAAAAGAAAAAAGAAAAAGAAAAGAAAAAGGAAAAAAGAGAAGAAAAAGGGAAAGAAAAAGAAAGAAAGGTGAAAAAAAGGGGGTGGGGGAAGCAATCAGAAATCAAAAAGAAAAGAAAAAAGAAAAAAAAAAAAACACGGGGGAGTATTTTCTGAATCTGTAGACTTTAAGTCCCTTGACTTCCCCTGGAACTGGTCCGTCCAGCTGGTCTTCTGGGGGAGGGGCCTGTTGCGCTGATTTTCAGGTGTTAGCACTTGGGGTAGCTGCTCTGCCCCTGCCTGCTGCAGGGCTCAGCGGGGGTTGTTTACCCTGTGAGGTCTCAGGAGGAACAGTTGCAGTTGCTATGGCAACTCTGGAAGCCTGGATTCAGCCTCCGCAGGAACTATGGGGTCAGGGCTCTCGGCTCTCTGTCTGCAGGGCCTGGAGGCTCCGGGGCGGGGCCGCTGATCTGCTCAGCTCGGGGCAGGAGCGTCCTTGCTGTCCTGGACCCTCCCGGCCTCTGCCTGTCCCGGGGGGAGGCCGGATCCTGGGCTGTGCCCCGGCGCCCTGTGCTCCGGGGCCTGCGCTGTTGGATTCACGCTCCCGCCCCGCAGCTCCCTCCCTTGAGCCGCTCCCGAGCCCCTCCGAACTGCTCCGGTGCGCGCTGCAGCCCTTAGGGAGCTCGGCGCACTCTCCCGGGCGCAGGTGTCTGTTAGTGTCCCAGGGAGCCCGAGGGCATCCCCGCCCTCCTGGGTCCTGCTCTAACTCCCTGCGAGCCCCTTTCCGCCGGGAAGGTTGGTGCAGCTCCTGCTTCTCCGGGACGGGTCTCTCCTGTCCTGGGGACACTCGCCCCGGCCTCAGCCCGGCTCCTCGCGGGGCCCCTCCCCCTCGGAGGCCTTTTGTTTCTTTATTTCTTTTTCCCCGTCTTCCTACCTTGATAGAAGCGCGAACTCTTCTCACTGTAGCGTTCCAGCTGGTCTCTCTTTAAATCTCAGGCCGAATTCCTAGATTTTCAGGATGATTTGAAGGTTATCTAGGTGATTTGTTGGGGACAGGTGATTTGGAGACCCTACTCTTCCGCCATCTTGCCCCTCCTCCTCTTGTTTACCATTTAATTATAGAAACACAGAACTTGCTGGAATATACATTTTCACATAGAGACAGAGAATTAAGGAATAGGGACTTTAGCCAAATTAAATATGACAAAATTAAAAATTAAATAAATATAAGGTGGCTCTCAATGGAAAGAAAAAAAGAAAGTAATTTACAATTAACAGATCATATTTGTGATAGAACTTGATCAATTCTTTTTTTTTTAATCCAAGAAACAGACTCTCAACTATAGAGAATAAACTAATGGTTACCAGAAGGGAGGAGAGTAGGGGGATGGGTTAAATAGCTGATGGGGATTAAGGAGTGTTTTTGTCATGATGAGAACAGGGTGATGTATGGAAGTGTTGAAACACTATATTGTACACCTGAAACTAATATTATACTGTATGTTAACAAATTTAAATAAAAACTTAAAGAGCTGATCAATTCCTAAGGCAAGTGAATGATTGGAAATGTTGGTCCTCTCAGGTTGTTGAAAAGTGAAATGGTAGGCACTAATGTCACCTATCATCTGACTATTCTGACTGAAACTACTCCATTCTGATACCCATGGATGGCATTTTTTAAAGAAGACTCTGCTTGGCAATTATATGAACAATAGCTATCCTGAGTAGGGGAACCACTATTACCCTAATGCAGAGATGAAAATTACAGACACAGTAGCTACCCAAAGACTAGAATATGTTATTGTCACATACTGCTTTTAATGGGAAGGAAAAAAGCATGTCATTAGCATCAAGTGCATCTTGGAGTGAGTTTCTCCTTAGAAGAGTGACTCAGTGTGCTAATGTGATTTGCTATTTGCCTTTGACTGGAAGAAGACACAGGGTTTAAGTAAATGAAGTTCTTATATGATAATTTGAAGTTCATAATATTTTCTCCAATCCATTTGCAGAACTCCTTTAAACATGAATTTTTTATAGAACTAAGATTTATTTTGATGTTCCCACATTAGTCAGGGCAATGCAACGAGGTCTTTGCCCCTTATGTAAAAATATTGTCAGAGACCATCAGCATCCTTACCCTCAACCCCACTTCCTCTGAAAAATAGATATGGCTCTCATTTGAGTACTCATTGTTTCTTTTTTTTTTATTTTGCTCCCTTTTGCCAAAAATTCCTTCATTGAGGTATAATTTATATACCATACAATTCACCCATTTAAAGTCTACAGTTCAGTGGGGTTTTAGTATATTTGTGTGTATGTGCAGCCATCACTCCAGTTGATTTTAGAGTAGCTCCATCACCTTACAAAAGAAACCTTGTACCCTTTAGCTATCACCTCCTATCTCTTCATCCCCCACCCTATCCCTAAGCAACCACCGATTTACTTTCTGTCTCCCTATTCTGTACTTTCATATGAATGAAATCTTATAATATCAGGTTTTGTGGATAGCTTCTTATACTTAGCATAATGTTTTAAATGTTCATCTATATTGTAGCATATATCAGTATTTCATTCTTTTCTCTGACTGAATAATATTCCATAATGTGGATATGCCACACTTGGTTTATCCATTTGTATATTGATGAACATTTGGGTTGTTTCTATCTTTTGGCAATTGTGAATAATCTTGCTATAAACATTTGTGTATAAGTTTCTGTGCAGATGTATGTTTTCAAATTACTTGTGCATATGCCTAGGAATAGAATATTTTGTCATAGTAACTCTAAGTTTAATTATACAAGAAATTGTCAGACTGTTTTCCAAAGTGGCTATACCATTTTACATTCCCATCAGCAGTGTGAGGGCTCCGATTTTCTTAACATCCTCACCAACATTTGTTATTACCTGACTTTTTTATTCTAGTGATCCTAATAGATTTGAAGTGGCATCTTACTGTGTTTTGATTTGCATTTACCTGATGACTAATGACATTGAACATCTTTGCATGTGCTTAATTGATCATTTGTGCATATTTTTTTTGAGAAATGTTTATACAAATCTTCTGTACATGTCTAATTTGATTATTTGTCTTTTTATTTTTTACTTGTAAGAGTTATTTGTATATTCTATATGTAAGTCTCTTGTCATATATATAATTTGTAAATATGTTTTGTCAATCTATAAGCTGTCTTTTTACTTTATTGATGGTGGCCTTGGAATCACAGAAGTTTGTTTTTCATTTATCTATTTTTTTCTTTTATTGCCCATACTTTTTCCATCATGAAGATTTCCCCCTATGTTATCATCCAAAAGTTTTATGGTTTTTGCAAATATATTTAGATCTTTGATCCATTTTGAGTTAGTTTTTGTATATGGTATGAAGTAAATATCCAATTTCATTCTTTTTCATGTGGCTATCCAGTTCTCCAGGACAACTTGTTGAAAAGACTATTCTCTACCTGTTGAATGGTCTTGGCACCCTTGTCAAAAATCAACTGATCATGTACATATGTATTAGTTTCTGGATTGTATGTTCTATCCCACTGATCTATACATATATCTTTGTGTGAATTAGCACATATGTTGATTACCTTTTCTTGTCATAAATTTTGAAATTGGTGTTAAGTCATAATTTATTTATTTTTTTCCAAGATAGTTTTGGCTGTTTGGGTCTCCTGCAATTCTATATGAACTTTAGAATGTGATTGTCAATTTCTACAGAGGCCGGTAGGGATTCTGATAGGGATGGCATTTAAATTGTAGATAAGTTTTAGGAGTGTTGCTATCTTAATGATGTTATCTTCAGTCCATGAATATGGTATGTTTTTCCATTCATTTAGATCTTCATAAATTTCTTTCAGTAATGTTTTGTAGTTTTCAGTATATAAGTTTTGCATTTTTTCTGTTAAATGTTTTCTGAAGTATTTTATTCTTTTTGATGCTGCTGTGAATGGAATTTTTTCAGATTTTTTTATTTATTCACTTGAGGGAGAGGTAGCACAAGCAGGAGGAGGTAGGGCAGAGAGAGAGGAAGAAGCAGGCTCCTTGTTGAGCACAGAGCCCTATGCATTGAGCAGGCCTGGAATTGTTTTTTTAAATTTTATTCTTTGGACTTTTCATTGCTAGTATATAGAAATACAGTTAATTTTTGTGTATTAATCTTATATCCTGCACCTTTCTTTTACTCATTTGTTAGTAATTATAGTTCCTTACTGGATTCCTTAGTATTTTCCATAGACAATTACATCTGTGACTAGAGAAAATTTTACTTCTTCCTTTTCAATCTGAATATCTTTTTTTCTTGTTTAATTGCTCTGTCTAGAACCTTCAGTACAATACTGAAGTGGAGAGAACAAAATATTGCCTTGCTCCTGATCTTAGTGAGAAAGCATCCAGTATTTTACCATCAAGTATGACGTTAACTGTGGGTTTTTTATAGATGCTCTTTATCAGATTGAAGAAGCTTAATTCTATTTATTGTTTGTTTGAGTTTTTTAATTATGAAAGGATGTTAGATTTTGTCAGATACTTTTTCTAAGTATATTGAGATGATTGTGTGATTTTTGTTTTTTATTCTATTTATATGATGTACTAAAATAATTGATTTTCAGATGTTAAACCAACCTTTCATCTGTGGAATAAATCCCATGGGGTCATGATATATAATTCTTTTTATATGTTGCTAGATTCAGTTTGCTAGTATCTTATTAAAGTTATTTGATACTTTCTATGTCAATTCTACTTCTTTGTACATTAGAAAAACATTGTTGCTATAGTATAGCATTTCTTTCTCTCCTTATAATGTTGGCTTAATGGGAAGAAATGCTCAATTCTGGACCAACTAGATAAATAAAACAATTCATGCTAATAACTTCCTTTCAGTGTCCTATTCCATTTATGAAACAAAATCTATTTTATTTTTATTGAGATACAACTACATGTAGCATTACATTAGTTTCAAGGGTACAACATTATTCAATATTTTTATGTATTACAAAATAATCACTACAATAAGCCTAGTTAACATCTATCACCACACACAACTACAATTTTTTCTTATGATGAGAATTTTCAAGATCTACTCTCTTAGCAACTTTCAAATATATAATACAGTTTTATTACCTATATTCACCATGCTGTACATTATTACATCCCTAGGACTTATTTACTTTATAATTGGAACTTTCTAATTTTGGCCACCTATTTTCATCTATTTTGTCTGCTCCCCACCCCTCACCTCTGGCAACCACCAATCTATTCTCTGTATCTATGTGTTTGGTTTTTAAACAAAATCTATTTTAAAGTTTTAATTTTTCTCCAAGTTTATTCTGTTTGTTAAATTGCTGCTATTGCTTATTTTCCCATAAGTTAATTTTTATTGTTTTTATCTTTGATAAATTAATTAATGAGATAATTTATCCTTTCTGGCTGAAACTGTATCTTTTAGTAACAATTGCAGTAAAATGACACTGGGTTGAATTAGGAGTTAAGGTGAAAACCCAAGTCTACAACCTACTTCCTCCATCTGCCCAATCTGATTTAAATAATTTGCTTCCCACCCCCTAACACTGTTCCATTTAATGCCAAGCATGTTGTGCTTCATTACCCTTGACTGATTCATTCTTTATTCTGTATCTTCTGCATAAATACGGAGTACACATATTATTGCAGCTAACATGGCTTATAGTCATTTTTTGCATTTACTGACCTCTTGTACTTGAAATGACAATTTTGCCAAAAGTGTGAGGACTTCCACTTTTATACATTTCCAGTTTTAAACATGATGGAGTCAGTAGGTGTATGTTGTTCAGGGTAGGACTTCTCATAACTGTAACTCTGACATCTTTCTCAGTGTGTTCATTGTGTCTAGATTTCATCCTCAACATCTTCAGTGATTTGTTCCCCCTGTAATAAGTCAAACTTCCTTAGCTTGGTATCCAAGACCCTCCATATTGTGGCCCACCATATCTATACACGCCCAGTTGCCATTGTTTCCTATTGTGCACCATTTCCTGTACTTATGCTAGCTTCCGCATTGCCTCAGATACATACTGAATTTTTCTTTCCTTGATTTTCTCATATGGAATGTCTATTCTCTCTTCTACACTAATATAAATTCCGCAAGACCCAATATAGGCCTTAATGGCCCATGAAGTCATCCTTGACTAGATCAACCCTCAATAATCTCCTCTGACTATACAGCACTTATAATTGTGATTATAGAATTTAGAGTAATGACATTTTCTATTGGTAGCTATTGCTTCACATGAATTACTATTCTCTTCGTAGGCTTTTGGCAGGGCAGTGCTCCTGTCTTATGCCTCTTTTCTCCTTGTGGAACATAATAGGTGCTCATTAAATCTTTCTGATTGACTGGAATACTCATTTAAAATTTTACTTCACTGTTTTAAACAACCAGAAGTTGATCACTCTTATCATCAGTTATTCCCAGAACTTTTCTGTGTCTTTCAGTCTTCAGTCAATCATCAAGAATATTTTATTTTTTTAAATTATTTATTTATTTATTCATGATAGTCACACACACAGAGAGAGAGAGAGAGAGGCAGAGACACAGATAGAGGGAGAAGCAGGCTCCATGCACCGGGAGCCCGACGTGGGACTCGATCCCGTGGCTCCAGGATTGCGCCCCGGGCCAAAGGCAGGCGCCAAACCGCTGCGCCACGTAGGGATCCCCCCCATCAAGAATATTTTAACAATATAGTATCAAAACAGTATATCTACCATGAAGCTATTATACAATTCCAGGCCTCTGAGTATTCTAGTGCTGTTCTGTATCTTGTAAGAATGTCACAATACCAAAAGCAAGGGTAATGTCCTACGGAAATAAAATAACTATTTTGCTTTCTAAGATAGTTCAACCTGTGCTCAAAAACAAGAAAGTAAGTTCATGATCGACCAAATTTTTGCTGAGAACTTAAAGCTTCTTGGAAAGTAGTAGCCTAGTAATCATGCCACTGTTGGTGGTGATTGTGATGTTAGCAATCTTAGTCTAAATAATATGTCACTGTAGACATGGAATATGAACTTTGTGGCATGCAAAAGCAGTGGATGGTGATCAGTGATTGAGGCAGGACAAGAGGTCAGAACTTGGAGAATTAAGGGTTTAGTTGAACTCAGACATCCATGCAAAGGTTTGGGTCAATGTATCTAAGCATTCAAGATTCAGGCAGATGCATAAAATCTGGTGGCTCAGGTGTAGAAGAAATCACAGAAGTACTCAAAGAGCAATAAGGAGAGCTTTAAGTTGAGTTAATATTTACTTCATTTAGAACTATTTCTTTTACTTCTCATTTGGGCAAAAGCCAATCAGAGTTCAAACCAGCTCAAGGTCAGGTAAAGCCAGGGTAAGTATCTCAATCTGCTTTGAGTAAGGGATGTTAAGCCACAGACAAAAAGATGGTCCTTACATTCTATCAAAATAACATTTTAATAATGGAATAAGAAGAGACTGAAGCAAGCAATATGTACATACAGGATTTATTTGAAATGTGTCAAAATATATCGTAAATTGGAATGCAGAAGTTCTGCTTTGTAGCAAATCCAATGACTATTGATTTTGATACTGCTGAAATAAGAAATTATTCATGCATATAGGTTCTGTCTGGTACAATTCACAGCCTAATTGATTAGCTTCCAATAAACCAGAAAAAGGAGAAAGGCAAACTCTGCTTTAAATAACCAAGAATCATTATAGCTTATAAAGCTATTGTTTTGGCATGAGGACTGATTCTGTATTAGCATTTATTTCAGCATAAAAAAGTGGGACATCTAAAGTCATGTTAGGAGGGGTGAATAGATGATAGTTATTGTACATGATGTTATGCTTGTAGTGCCTAGCAAGGTAGACTCTCAAGACCTGTCAGTCCCTTGGCCTTTTAGTTAGTGAAATGACTATCAACTCTTAACGTAAGGATGAGAAGTTTCTATTCCTGAATATCAGGCAAAATTTGTGATTTCATGAATCTTTTGGTTTGGTCTTGCTAGTCTTCTTGCTCTTCTGCCACTATCATTGCTCATGTTGTTCTCCCATCACTCCAAATGCTCTCTCACTTCCTGTCTAACATTGCAAGTTCTATGCATCCTTCAAGGCTCAGCACAAGACTGACCTACTCGGAAAGTACCATTTCATTATTCCCATATACACTGAGTTCTACTTGCTCTGATATTCTAGTTTCCTTTAACAGTAAAATATCCATCAACATTCAGTTAATGTTTTTTTGTTTCTTAACTTATTTCATTCAAATAGACTTTAAATTGAATGTCAAAACTCACTCGTTTATTTATCTTGATGTTTCCACAGTATCTAGCACTACTCTGGGTACGTAGCTACATCATATACACACGCCACATTTGTTTCAGAATGGGGTCACAGTCCAAACCAGGAACTTTTGAGAGTCAAAAGGGCGCCATTATAATTCTTCCTTTGAAATGTGCCCCATAATAGGTGGTTTGTTAGATAGGTAGAGGGAAGAGAATAGATAAATAAATAATAAAGTCAAATGTTAATGGCAGATTTTAGGTGGTGATCATTGTAAAATCACTTCAACTTTTCTGTATCTTTAAAAGATTTCATAAAAAATATTGGAAAAATACAATTATGCTGGGACAAAAATGCATAAACCAAGATATATGGTCTTTCTAGTTCAGAGTTGTTACAGAATTGATCTCAAAAAGAAAAGCGTGAGTAGGAAGAGGTATGAAAAGGAGGGAAAAGAAGAAATGTAGCTAGATGGATGGGCATGGTATAAACTAATAGATTAATTTAAGATCTAGGATTAGGAATCTGGGTTTAACATCACCATTCTTCCAAAACTGACAGTTATTACATTTTAAAATGGGTCATAGGAGGGAGCAATGATATGTTTAGGGAAGAGGACCAAATAGAAGTTGTGACATTAGCTTCCAGTGTAGCACTATTTATATAGCACCAAGCTAGGCTACACAGAGGCCAGGCCTCTATGAAGCATATATCTTCGGGAAGGAGACCTTTTGGTTTGTTTACTTCAGAAGTAGCAGTTGGCATAACAGGTGATAAGGGTAGAAACATCTCATTGAATATCCCCCAGGAAATCCTGGCTCTCATTGTTTCTTTGCTTTACATGGAGGGTATTTCTAACAAGAAAATGTGGATTTTAATTATTTTTTTAAAAGTTGGCTCTATTTTCCTAAGATCTAACCCAATGATTCTCAAACTTGGCTTCACAAGGTAATCATCTGGGTAGTTTTAAAAAATAATGGTGCCTGGGGCCTACCTCCAGAGGTTCCGATTTAATTGGGTATGGGGTATGGCCTAGGCATCAGATTTTAAAAACCTTCCCATATGATTCTAAAGTTTAAGAACCACTGATGTCACTCTTGAGATGTTGATAGATCTTCAATTCAAAGGAGCTCTTGACCATAAGGATAGCTCCCAATGACACTACAAATGAACTTCTCTGTAGAAGAGAGAGTTGGATGCATAGAGAAGGTATTTCTGTTTCTGTGAGAGAAAGGCTAGGGAAAAAGAGAATTGTATGAAATTTTGTTCTGTGGACCAGAATTTAAACTACAGCACTACTTCTAATAACTTGTGTCTGTTGTTCTATTCCCTGCGATCCATAAATAATAAAAAACTGAATAAATGTTTAATTATTTTTTTCATGATAATACACTTCAATTTTTTTCATCTTGTAAGTTTGGATATTTTTATTTTTTTCAGGTCAAATTCTACTTGTTGTTTTAGAACATTATATATCTACTTAGGTCAAGTAATATGATACATGTTTTATGGTCTTGTGGCTAATAATGAAGCATGGCTAGATGAGGTGGTGAGGAACACTGTACATTCCTGTTTCACCTATTTGTTAGAAGAGTCTTAGGAAGTGGGTAAAAGTACTATTTTACTAGAAACTAATAGGAGGAAGCAGATTGTAAACTATCTGTTCTAGGCACGTATATTTTTCTCCTCTCTTGATCAATAAGACCAGTCACTACTTATGTTATCTATTGCTTATTTATTATTGCCTACAACAGTGACATAAACATCCTTTTTGTAGGGTCCTGGTATATGGCTGCAGATTATCAGCAACCTATGATTTGAGTGGTTTGGTCACTTGTCAGGTAGAGATGTCATTTGGTAGACAATGTATTTGATTTGCAGGCCAGGATCTAGGAATTCTGGTTTCAAAAGTCATTACTTACTTCATGCAAAATATCTACTGGAGTTATATTATGATGATTTTTCAACTTCTATGGGATCTCAAACATTAGACCAGAAAAGTACTGTCTGTTATATTAGTGCCTATTTTACATTATCCTTTATCTGCCTAGAAAGGTATCAGATTTATCTCCTTTAAGTATAGTTTCAAAGCAATAACCTGAGCTTTAATGGAATTGGGATTCTATTTGAGAAATTAAAGGCTTTGATATTATGAAAACTCATTCATTCTATCTACTTTTCCTCTTCCTCTCCACCCCATTTTTAAAATCTTTTTACAGCTTAGGTTAGAGTTACTGCTCCAAATCTAGTCGATTATTTATCAGGGAATCTCAGCTCTACTTTTAATTGGCCTTGGCCTTATTCAATCTAACTATAATAATTTGATTTTTAATAAAATATTCAATCATGATTTACCATATGGTGAACATCATTTATACATAAAAGCTTCTTGCTGTTCTACCTTTGGAAATTGTTAGAGAATCTCAGTAAGTGTTTTCTAGCCATCTGCTTTTCTTTCAAACCTTGTGTTAATGTAGACATCTTCAGTGGTAACTCCAGGGTTATTAAACTGCAGTGTCCAGTTGAGTGCCCTTGGGCATAACTCTTTAGAAAGCAAAACTGCATGAAAAGATCTCATTTCCTGCTTTGATACTAATGTGCCCCAACGCAGATTTCATTGCATGGGAAGGGTGCTTATACATACCTTACATGCAGCTATCTTTCAAGTGGGGTAGCTTCCTTTAAGAACTCATTGTCACAAGACCCAAACTTACCGAACAGATTAACTTCTGGTGCAAGTGATTACATTACTAAAATCTTTTTCACTTTGCTAGAAGTAATTTTCTATGGAATTTCTTTAAATTGGAGTTCCCCTGGTGCATTTAAGCATCTGTTTATAAATCTATAATTGATGTAAAATGGAAGGGATAAGAAAAATAGGATAAAATGCTATAAAATACTGCTATCAAAGTCTAAAAATTGAAGCAAATAATCTCTAATACTGTATTATAAGCCAATGTAGAAATGATTCCATTTACAGAAATTTAGTTTATACTCAAATTTTTGGAACACATTTATTGCACAAGGTGATAAATATTTGTATTTGGATTAGTGATCTCTTCATTTTAAAACAAAAGGCTACCTCCTTTAGCTCTCTAAATAACTTTATTTTAAAAGTGTATGTAGCAGGAAATTAAGTGGACCTACTATCTTTAGCCTTCACCTTCATTTGCAATAATATCTATAAATTTTTATCTGTAATATTTATAAAAGTTTCACATTCTGATGTCAAACAACTTAAATGAGATGTCAACCAAGGGACAAAGAAATAAACTTGAGGGGAATTTCTTGTTTTTTTTTTTTGTTTGTTTGTTTGACCAGTGAGGATCAGCAAAATGGCTTAACATCCATGAACTGATCACTAAATTATTCAGCTATGAGAGTGACCTTCAAGTACCACAGTAAGGATGATCAATTTTGAAATTCAGTGCAGGAAAAAATGCTTTTGCATAATGAAATATTATGGTGAATAAATAGTAAGATTCCTGCAAACCTGTGATTCATTGCACAGCTATTTTGATTTACTGAGTCGATTGGTAAGACACAGTAAGAGGCAATTTTCTTATTATGTCCAGAGGTTTTCCATTCTCTCTATCACTAAATACAGATCTCTGAACTGTATTATAGGCACAGGGTAATATTCCTGTTGGATGAAGAGGCCAAGAAATTTAATGACAATTTTGTATGATTAAAAACTGAAGCAACACTCCTGAATCTGATAAATGCAAAATCTGGTTATTGCCAGCATAATCTTGGCAGTGAGGACTTATGTTCATTTTATTCAATGAGACAAAAGAAGGGTCAACTATTAAAAAAAACATTTTTCTTGTTTTATAAGCATTTGGTAATACTTGCTATTTCCTCAGGGCTATCACTGAACTTACATTTGGGATAGATTTTTGAAGTAAATAGTTGCAAGAGGTTTTGATGGCTTAAAGGAGAGAAAGCGTGAGGCCTCTTAGACAATATTTTCATTTCCCTAAAAGTTGAGCATGTTTGTACACATGCAACTTAATTTTGTTTCTTTGGCAAATTATAAATGCCTCAAAGGTGAGGATCTTGTTTTTTAATTTATTTGGAATTTCACAGTAATGGTAAGCTAGCTCATAGTAGGCACTCAGTCTCTAAAAACATCAAGAAAATGAGCCACATAGTGTCTAGACAGTTCCAAGTCTATAGTCAGAAAGGACTCATACTGTAAACCCAGCCTTTCAGTGCTTTGTGATTTGAGTTGGCTATAAACATTAAAATGGCATGTATTCAGGTTAACTGCTCACCACTTCAGAAGATGCAGCTGGCATTTTAACCCCAAATTGATAATGCTTAACTTTTTCTAATTCCCAAGGAAGATCTTTGACCCAGGACAATGGAACATCCCTGAAAGAAGGGAAAAAACTCCTTTTGATATGACTACAGAATCTGGCAGGACTCTTAGATTTTAAAGGCAAGTAAAGAATGTGGAAATCACAGTTGAATTTCCAAAAAAAAAAAAAAAAAAGAAATGTGGCTTCAGTTTAACACATTTCAGTGCCAATTCTAAGTATCTATTCTGAATCCAGTTGACCTGCTTAGAATATACCAATTTAAATGAGGTCTGTTTTTCTGCTTATAGATTTTATAGAGATATAGACAAACTACTTTCTGCTTAGAATTCTATTGAGACCAGTCTAAAAAGTTGAGGAGTAGCTGGCATGGTTCATTAGAGGAGTTAATTGACCTTGAAATGCACTGAGTTATGTGTATTTACTCTCAGTTTGAGGGGTTGTGTTTACTTTAGGTGACTTTTCAGTGTTCGTAAATATATAGTAATACATTTTTCTTTTTTTTTTTTTTTTTTTTTTTTATAAATTAATTTTTATTGGTGTTCAATTTACCAACATACAGAATAACACCCAGTGCTCATCCCGTCAAGTGTACCCCCCAGTGCCCGTCACCCATTCACCCCCACCCCCCACCCTCCTCCCCCTCCACCACCCCTAGTTCATTTCCCAGAGTTAGAAGTCTTTATGTTCTGTCTCCCTTTCTGATATTTCTCACACATTTCTTCTCCCTTCCCTTATATTCCCTTTCGCTATTATTCATATTCCCCAAATGAATGAGAACATACACCGTTTGTCCTTCTCCGGTTACTGTGGCCAAGTTCAAAAAGGGTGTTGCCTGAGTTCTCCTCTGGGATTTTGATGGAATCTTGTCTCACATTTAGATCTTTCATCTATTTTGAGTTTATCTTTGTGTATGGTGCAAGAGAGTGGTCCAGTTTCATTCTTCTGCATGTGGATGTCCAATTTTCCCAGCACCATTTATTGAAGAGACTGTCTTTCTTCTAGTGGATCGTCTTTCCTCCTTTATCGCATATTAGTTGAGCATAAAGTTCAGGGTCCACTTCTGGGTTCTCTGTTCTGTTCCATTGATCTATATGTCTGTTTTTGTGCCAGTACCACACTGCCTTGATGAACACAGCTTTGTAGTACAACCTGAAATCTGGCATTGCGATGCCCCCAGATATGGTTTTCTTTTTTTTAAAATTCCCCTGGCTGTTTGGGGTCTTTTCTGATTCCACACAAATCTTAAAATAATTTGTTCTAAGTCTCTGAAGAAAGTCCATGGTATTTTGATAGGGATTGCATTATACGTGTAAATTGCCCTGGGTAACATTGACATTTTCACAATATTAATTCTGCCAATCCATGAGCATGGAATATTTTTCCATCTCTTTGTGTCTTCCTCAATTTCTTTCAGAAGTGTTCTGTAGTTTTTAGGGTATATTTTGAGAACCATTTGAATGGTAAATGGTTCTCCAACCTTTTATTTTCAGGTTGTAGGTGTCCTTCTGTCTAAAATGAGTCTCTTGTAGACAGCAAATAGATGGGTCCTGTTTTTTTATCCAGTCTGAAACTCTGCGCCTTTTGATGGGGTCATTAAGCCCATTCACGTTCAGAGTTACTTGAACTTCTTCTTAAAGGGGAGTTTTAAGAGTCCCCCTTAAAATTTCTTGCAGAGCTGGTTTGGAGGTCACATATTCTTTCAGTTCCTGCCTGTCTTGGAAGCTCTTTATCTCTCCTTCCATTTTGAATGAGAGCCTTGCTGGATAAAGTATTCTTGGTTGCATGTTCTTCTCATTTAGGACCCTGAATATATCCTGCCAGCCCTTTCTGGCCTGCCAGGTCTCTGTGGAGAGGTCTGCTGTTACCCTAATATTCCTCCCCATGAAAGTCAGGGACTTCTTGTCTCTTGCTGCTTTAAGGATCTTCTCTTTATCTTTGGAATTTGCAAGCTTCACTATTAGATGTCGAGGTGTTGAACGGTTTTTATTGATTTTAGGGGGGGATCTCTCTATTTCCTGGATCTGAATGCCTGTTTCCCTTCCCAGATTGGGAAAGTTTTCAGCTAGGATTTGTTCAAATACATATTCTGGCCCTCTGTCCCTTTCGGCGCCCTCGGGAACCCCAATTAAACGTAGGTTTTTCTGCCTCAGGCTGTCGTTTATTTGCCTTAATCTGTCTTCATGGTCCTTCAATTGTTTATCTCTTTTTTCCTCAGTTTCCCTCTTTGCCATTAACTTGTCTTCTATGTCACTCACTCGTTCTTCCACCTCGTTAACCCTCGTCGTTAGGACTTCTAGTTTGGATTGCATCTCATTCAATTGATTTTTAATTTCTGCCTGATTGGATCTAAATTCTGCAGTCATGAAGTCTCGTGAGGCCTTAATGCTTTTTTCTAGAGCCACCAGTAGCTGTAGAATAGTGCTTCTGAATTGGCTTTCTGACATTGAAGTGTAATCCAGATTTTGTAACTCTGTGGGAGAGAGGGCTGTTTCTGATTCTTTCTTTTGAGTTGAGGTTTTCCTTCTAGTCATTTTGCTCAGTGCAGAGTGGCCAGAAACAAGTTGTATTGGAACACGGGGGAGTATCACTGGCCCCTCTAGCTGGTCTTCTGGGGGAGGGGCCTGTTGCGTTGATTTTCAGGTGTTAGCACTTGGGGGAGCTGCTCTGCCCCTGCCTGCTGCAGGGCTCTGCGGGGGTTGTTTACCCCGCCAGGCCCCAGGAGGAACAGCCGCAGTTGCTATTGCAACTCTGGAAGCCTGGATTCAGCCTCCGCAGGAACTACGGGCTCGGGGCTCTCGGCTCTCCGTCCGCAGGGCCTGGAGGCTCCGGGGCGGGGCCGCTGATCTGCTCAGCTCGGGGCAGGAGCGTCCTCGCTGTCTCGGGCCCTCCCGGCCTCTGCCTGTCCCGGGGGAGGCCGGATCCTGGGCTGTGTCCCGGCGCCCTGTGCTCCGGGGCCTGCGCTGTTGGATTCGCGCTCCCGCCCTGCAGCTCCCTCCCTGGAGCCGCTCCCGAGCCCCTCCGAGCTGCTCCGGTCGGTCCCTCCGTGCGCGCTGCAGCCCTTAGGGAGCTCGGAGCACTCTCCTGCGCTCGCAGGTGTCTGTTAGTGTCCCCGGGAGCCTGAGGGCATCCCCGCTCTCCTGGGTGCTGCTCCAACTCCCTGCGAGCCCCTTTCCGCCCGCCCGGGAAGGTTGGTGCAGCTCCTGCTCCTCCGGGACGGGGCTTTCCTGTCCTGGGGACACTCGCCCCGGCCTCAGCCCGGCTCCTCGCGGGGCCCCTCCCCCTCGGAGGCCTTTTGTTTCTTTATTTCTTTTTCCCCGTCTTCCTACCTTGATAGAAGCGCGAACTCTTCTCACTGTAGCATTCCAGCTGGTCTCTCTTTACATCTCAGGCCGAATTCGTAGATTTTCAGGATGGTTTGAAGGTTATCTAGGTAATTTGGTGGGGACCAGTAATACATTTTTCAAAGTTATTCCTGTTCTTATATTTTTGAGGCCATTTTCTTGCTTCAGAATTTTTTTGCCTCTTCTGATTTTGGTTTCAAAATTCTTTTTCTAAACATTTTTATTATTCTCATACAAAGATAATTGGAATTGGTTTAGAGAGCCTTTTAAGGAACACTTTTCAAGCTCATAGTTTACCTCCCTCTGATTGAAAACTGCAGTAGAGCAATGACAGGAAAGTAAACATTTTGGCTTATACAGTAATAATTATCATTTTAAATATTTAAAAATTACCGCTAATTCAAAGAAACTTCAAAAGCTCTTTCCAAGCATAAAATTTTAGGATTGCAAGAGAGTTTCTACCATCATCTGCTACTTCCCTGTGTCTTCTTGAAGCTTAATAGCCTCTGAGCTTTCTTTAGCCTGAGGTGCAAAAGGATCCTGCTGCATGCTTCATTGGGCTTGAAAATAGTAGGTAAAAGAAAATATTGTGCAAACACAGTGTGCAAACTCTTTAATATACAAATAACTTTATAGTCTTCCTTTTGCTAGAAAGTGTTCTTTTTTTTCCCAGTAGTCAGATAAATTGTGCTGAACCAGTGGCACCCTCTTGCCTGCTGTCTCTTTAGACCCAGAGCACAAATTTTTAAGGTGGTTGATGACAGAGGTTCAAAGGTAATAGATCCAGATTGGAGAGCTGAGAAAAGGAATCCAGCCCTAAGCAAGAAGCAAGTGAAGAGTTTTGGCCTCATTAATGACTATATATAAGCAGATAAGCTAACCTAATCATAGGGCAAGTACATGTTTTTGGGCTGGAGGAGGCTCTATGTTGAGAACCAGAATGTGGTATACTAAATGAATGTGCTTTCTCTACGAAAAGGGATCAGTGGCTGAGGTGGAGATGGAGTCAAGAGGAAGGAGAGGGTGAGACATTGGTAAATATGGATAGGGGAAATATAGGCTTAATATGTTTTGAACAGTCTTTATCATTTTGGGAAGAAAATACTAAGAATGACTCTCACTTTGGGAAGGAAGAATGTTATGAGCTATTGCTGATTTTAAAGGCATTTAAATATTTATACATATATTTTCATTTAGACTATTTTTTCAGTACCATTCAGGAAGTCAAAGGAATGGTCTCAGACTTTCTTTATGTGTAAATCTGTATATCTATTTATTTATGCAAATTTCTCTTGGAAGAATTTGGCCACACAAACAGCATTGACAGGCTTTTCAAGCATAGTGGGTTAATTCTCCCATGTGACTTTCATCAAATAACTAATCTTTTTTTGTGTGTTTTCAACTGCAGATCTACTATTCTTAGACTAGTTATGAGACTAAACAGCATAAGCTGTTTGTTTATCCTTTTGTTTAGTTACTTATTCATTCACTCGGCAAATATTTACTGAGATCCTAATATGTGTGCCAGGCATTTCATAGTACAATTTATTCATGCAGAATGTTTATTGAGCACTACTCTGTACTGTTAAAACCAGTAAATAGTATGAAAATATTTCTTTTTTTTCAAATGTATCTTTCTCTGCCTTACAAAACTTTATTTTATAATTCTTTATCTAGATTTAGCCATTATAATTAATTTCAAAACTCCTTGGATGTAGGCAAGTTATCAATTATACATAAATAAGTGAGACAATATGTATGGAAACACTTTTTTAGAGAGAAAGAATGAGCACAAGTGGAGGGGGAGAGTAAGAGAATCTCAAGCAGACCTCCTACTGAGTGTGGAGCCCTATTAGGGACTCAGTTTCACAACCATGAGATCATGGCCTGAGCTGAAATCAAGAGTGGGATACTTAACTGATAGAACTACCCATATGCCCCTGGAATCACTTTTAAAAGTATAAAGCCATGTATGAATGCAGGGTGATGTTGCTATTATTTGTGCTTGCTTATCACCCATGCTGGGACAAAGATGAATAGCTCATATATAGAAGCATAGAATGACTGTATCCCCTCTCTCCCCCAGAAAGCGGCATAGCAACAGCTGGCTTTCCCTTCCCTCTAGTCTCATTCTGTTTTAGGAAAGCTGATCTGCTTTGGGACAGAGTATGATTGTTAAGCCTCCCTGTGGGTTACAAGTATGCTTTTAACTGTGACTATTGATGCTGCTGCTACAGAACCCCCTCTGACTTTCTTTTAAATGTTTCATTCTGTACAAGAATTTTTAAAAATCCATCTTACTCTCTCCCCATGAATAGAGTAGATCAGATTAGTTTTGTAGGGCTGAATTTTCACCAGTGCTTTAGCAGTACCGGAGTCCCAGGCTTGCAGGGAGTCCCCACTGAATTGTAAATGCTCCCATCCCCAGAGGACACCTCAGTGTAACTCTGAAAGCAGTCAGTAGCTTTCATTAAGCAGTGATTTGATTAGAGAAAAATAAAAGTTGCTTGAGCATTCATTTTTGCAGTGGTGCATAACAAATTTATGCAAGTTCCCATGCCACTAATCTGCAAGCAAAATATAAAAATATGATTCCAAGCCATGTGCACCTGTATTGAAGTTTAATCAGGTACAAATATTAATGAAAAGAATAAATTTTTTTTATAAATTAATTTTTATTGGTGTTCAATTTACCAACATACAGAATAACACCCAGTGCTCATCCCGTCAAGTGTCCCCCTCCATGCCCGCCACCCATTCACCCCCACCCCCCGCCCTCCTCCCCTTCCACCACCCCTAGTTCATTTCCCAGAGTTAGAAGTCTTTATGTTCTGTGTCCCTTTCTGATATCTCCCACACATTTCTTCTCCCTTCCCTTATATTCCCCTTCACTATTATTCATATTCCCCAAATGAGTGAGAACATACACTGTTTGTCCTTCTCCGATTGACTTACTTCACTCAGCATAATACCCTCCAGTTCCATCCACGTTGAAGCAAATGGTGGGTATTTGTTGTTTCTAATGGCTGAGTAATATTCCATTGTATACATAAACCACATCTTCTTTATCCATTCATCTTTCGATGGGCACCGAGGCTCCTTCCACAGTTTGGCTATTGTGGACATGGCTGCTAGAAACATCGGGGTGCAGGTGCCCCGGCGTTTCATTGCATCTGAATCTTCGGGGTAAATCCCTAACAGTGCAATTGCTGGGTCGTAGGGCAGGTCTATTTTTAATTCTTTGAGGAACCTCCACACAGTTTTCCAGAGTGGCTGCACCAGTTCACATTCCCACCAACAGTGTAAGAGGGTTCCCTTTTCTCCACATCCTCTCCAACATTTGTTGTTTCCTGCCTTATTAATTTTCCCCATTCTCACTGGTGTGAGGTGGTATCTCATTGTGGTTTTGATTTGTATTTCCCTGATGGCAAGTGATGCAGAGCATTTTCTCATGTGCATGTTGGCCATGTCTATGTCTTCCTCTGTGAGGTTTCTCTTCATGTCTTTTGCCCATTTCATGATTGGATTGTTTGTTTCTTTGGTGTTAAGTTTAATAAGTTCTTTATAGATTTTGGATACTAGCCCTTTATCTGATATGTTATTTGCAAATATCTTCTCCCATTCTGTAGGTTGTCTTTGAGTTTTGTTGACTGTATCCTTTGCTGTGCAAAAGCTTCTTATCTTGATGAAGTCCCAATAGTTCATTTTTGCTTTTGATTCTTTTGCTTTCGTGGATGTATCTTGCAAGAAGTTACTGTGGCCAAGTTCAAAAAGGGTGTTGCCTGTGTTCTCCTCTAGGATTTTGATGGAGTCTTGTCTCACATTTAAATCTTTCATCCATTTTGAGTTTATCTTTGTGTATGGTGCAAGAGAGTGGTCTAGTTTCATTCTTCTGCATGTGGATGACCAATTTTCCCAGCACCATTTATTGAAGAGACTGTCTTTCTTCCAGTGGATCGTCTTTCCTCCTTTGTCGAATATTAGTTGACCATAAAGTTCAGGGTCCATTTCTGGATTCTCTATTCTGTTCCATTGGTCTATGTGTCTGTTTTTGTGCCAGTACCACACTGTCTTGATGACCACAGCTTTGTAGTACAACCTGAAATCTGGCATTGTGATGCCCCCAGCTATGGTTTTCTTTTTTAAAATTCCCCTGGCTATTCGGGGTCTTTTCTGATTCCACACAAATCTTAAAATAATTTGTTCTAAGTCTCTGAAAAAAGTCCATGGTATTTTGATAGGGATTGCATTGAACGTGTAAATTGCCCTGGGTAGCATTGACATTTTCACAATATTAATTCTGCCAATCCATGAGCATGGAATATTTTTCCATCTCTTTGTGTCTTCCTCAATTTCTTTCAGAAGTGTTCTATAGTTTTTAGGGTATAGATCCTTTACCTCTTTGGTTAGGTTTATTCCTAGGTATCTTATGCTTTTGGGTGCAATTGTAAATGGGATTGACTCCTTAATTTCTCTTTCTTCAGTCTCATTGTTAGTGTATAGGAATGCCATTGATTTCTGGGCATTGATTTTGTATCCTGCCACGCTACCAAATTGCTGTATGAGTTCTAGCAATCTTGGGGTGGAGGCTTTTGGGTTTTCTATGTAGAGTATCATGTCATCGGCGAAGAGGGAGAGTTTGACTTCTTCTTTGCCAATTTGAATGCCTTTAATGTCTTTTTGTTGTCTGATTGCTGAGGCTAGGACTTCCAATACTATGTTGAATAGCAGTGGTGAGAGTGGACATCCCTGTCTGGTTCCTGATCTTAGGGGAAAGGCTCCCAGTGCTTCCCCATTGAGAATGATATTTGCTGTGGGCTTTTCATAGATGGCTTTTAAGATATCGAGGAAAGTTCCCTCTATCCCTACACTCTGAAGAGTTTTGATCAGGAATGGATGCTGTATTTTGTCAAATGCTTTCTCTGCATCTAATGAGAGGATCAAAAAAATCACAGCTGTTTGAGGTTTGTAAAATATTGGAAAGAGAGCTTTAGTGTATTAATAATTTTGGTGTTTTCAGTCTAAACAAAAAAAAAATTTAAAGGAAATCCCAAACAAGAAAGTTCTTTAGTTACTGGCTGGCATTAGGAAAATACAGCTAAAGAACGATTCAGCTAAATGACTTGGTTGACTTAATAATCAAGGTGTGACTGAACTGTTTTAAATATATAAACTAAGAGGAGGTCTTTATTGAGAATTTTGTTACATTCTCAGACAAGAGCTTTAAGCATGAAGTAGATAGCTAACAGCTAGAATGATGCCAACACATAATAGATACCCAAAAAATGTTTGTTAAAATTATTCATTAATTAATGTTGATTAATTTAATAAGTAATTTAAATATCATAGAAGGAATAGTATTCAACTTCCGAGTAAAGAAAAACTTTATATTTTACAATGGTACAGAAAAGAACAATAATATTTATTTAATGCTAGGATCAGTGCTGGACACTTTACATACATTCTTTTATTATTTTAACAACTCATGAAGTAATAGCCTACTTTAAGAGACAAAGAAACTGAGCCTAATTTACAATGAAACTAAGTTGACCATATGTCCACAATTTGTATAGTTTCACTCCAAGGTCCTGGTCTTTCCTCCGAATCACAATTCATATTATTTCATTCAGTATCTTAAAGAATACTTGTGGGTCCTTCCAAGAGGCCAATTGTGTTACTTTTGACAACCAGTATCAAATTTATCTGAGAACCTAAGATTCTAAATCAATACCCCACAAATCTTTGTCACTAAAATATGCACTAGAGTATGAGCTTCCAAATGTAGAGGAGATACTGTTATGGAAGATTGCTGCCAATGTGTTTCTCTTAATATTATATTTTACTTTGGTCTTCAGGATAGTGATCTGAGTACCACTGGATAAGAGAGATGCTAAAAAGTCTGTTTATAAATCTCTGTCTCTCACTATTTGTGGTTGTATGGAATGAGTCAGAACCTTCTTTCTGAATCTTGTTCTTTAATATTGAACATAACATCTTCATTCATGGCAATCCTGAAAGCTAAAGGTATAATTTAATGTTACAAGTTTTCTGTATTGTTGAAAGGTAGAGAGCAAGTACTCCTGCCCCATCCTTGTCTGTTTTTAGGGGAAGGGAAGAGTGGTAAAGGGAATAATTTCTGGGGTTAGGTCTGATGGATGTGGCTTTCATACATTGATATAAACAGTTGACTAAAGTGGAAAGAAAGTGAGGGAGCCAGAATTAAGTTATTCTGTAAACCATTGTGATTCAGGCAATTTGGAAGACAAAATCTTTCCTCTTCTATACTTCTTTCTGTCACTCTTTATCACAAAAACACAGGCTTCTAGTACTTGAGCCTTACTCCTTATTTAGGCATGCAAAGCTCAAAATGATCTGGCTTCAATATGCTCCTTCAGTGTAAATTCAAGGTTTGGTTAGTCTTTATGACTAATTAACTCTCCCTAAACATATCAATTTACTTATCTTGTTCTGAAACTTTCCTTCTCTGCTTGTGACTTTTTTGCCCTTTTCTGGAATGCCCTGCCTCATACTCTTTCCATTCTTCGTTCCAACCAGATACAAATATTTTCTTTCAAGATCCAACTCATATCTCATCTCCACAAAGACTTGCTTGAAACTTCAGCTCAAAGCAGTCTTTCTTTGTATTCCTGTAATATTTTCTAATTACCTATGCCTTCTACCTCCCCTCCTTCTTCCCCCGCTTCTTCTTTCTCTTTCTCCCTCCCTACTTTCTTCTTCTTCCTTATTCTCCCTCATTCCCTTTCTCTATTCCTAACTTTCTCCTTCTCCCTCCTCCTCTCGCTACCTTCCTCCCTCGTTTCCTTCTTTTTCTTCAACATTTTCTTGCTGAATATCTGCAAAGCATTACATACTTGTTTCTAGGAACACAATAATTGTCTCAAACAGATACAGTCCTTACTTTTATGGAGGTCACACTTAAATGGAGCAGACAACTACTAATCAAAGAAATAACGTATGGCTGTTCTGAAGTAAAAGAACATGCCTTTAAAAAGTAGATGACAAAAGGATGACATAGACCAAGAAAACTGACCAGAGAGGTGTACAAGGAATGCCTCCTGAAGAACTGATTACTAAACTGAAGTCTAAAGTTAGTCATTAATCAGTCATTAATCATTAATCTGTGTAGTCATTAATCAGGCTGAGGGGTAAAGCCTGGGAAGAGCATTACAGACATGCAAATTGCATATGGGCAGTATTATGGTGAGAGGAGTGGGGCAAGTTCAAGGTAAAGAAGAATGCCACTGTGCTTGGAATGTACTTATATGACTTTTTTTTGGCTCATGTTCCCTCTTCAAATATATCATATGATACTTTTGGACAAGGATTATTTTTACTTAATTTTTTGAAAGGATCATAATAATCTTTGAGTCCAAACCCCAATAGGTCCTGAAAGGTTCAATGGTTTGCTGAAACTCATATGCATAGAGACATAGGTCTCCTGTATAATTCCTCCTATGTCCAGTGTTCTTTCATTGAAATTGTTTTTTGTAACTTTGTAAATAGTGCATCTCTGGAATAAGCCTCTGCATGTGGGAGATGGTTGAGAAATGCTTTCATTTACAGTTGGTGACTGTGTGATCATCTGTAGAACAGGTGAGAGCAAGAAGATGTAGAATTGAAAGGTGTTTCATTATATGGAAGAATTTTATAGAGAAAAGTATAACTCATGTTCATTGCAAAGAAGCACATGTTAGGGAGGATATATATGTTTGTAAAGGATCATGATAACCATGCTTTGGGATACATAGGATAAAAACTCAATCTTTGAAGAAAATTTGTGTGAAAGAAGAGATGAAGGACACTGTAATGATAGTTCAGAAAATCTTGGATTTAATGCTGTTCCAAAGAATATCTTAGGATTGAAAGATAAAAAGATAAACAAAACAGGAGAGACTCCTAACTCTCGGAAATGAACAAGGGGTAGTGGATGGAAGGGGAGGTTGGCAGGGGAATGGCAAGTGACTGGGTGATGGGCACTGAGGGGGGCACTTGATGGGATGAGCACTGGGTGTTCTACTATATGTTGGCAAATCGAACTCCAATAAAAATATACCAAAAAAAGGTTAAATAGTAATCTGGTTGGGACTTTATTGGTGTGACAGTTTTAAACCATGGTCCTAAAATTCTTTGACATTCTAACCATGGATGAGTGTGGGCTTATGTTTCTTCCCCTTGAATCTGGGTTCTGTGATGGTTTGACGAGTAGAATGCAGTGAAGGTGACACTATGCCAGTTTCTGGGTGTAGGCTTTATGAAACTGGCAGCTTCTACTTCCTCTCTCTTAGGAAGCTTACTTTTACAACCTGGCCATCATGCTGTGAGGAAGCCAAGCAGGTCATGGTGAAACCACATGGAGAAAAAAAAACCAAGGCCTCTGGCTCACAACCCTGGGTAAGCTTCCAGCTCCTACCTACCAGCAATGTGAATGAATCATCTTCAATGTAGATCCTACAGTCCCCAGTTGAGCCACTCCCGCTGATACTTCATAGATCAGAGATAAGCTGTTCCTGCTAAGACCTGCCAAAAATTGCAGATTTATGAGCCAAGTAAATAATTATTGTTTGAAGCAAATAAGTTGTGGATATTTTTTAGTAATTAATAATCAATACAATTAGGAATATCTTTGAGACCTGCTGAACACTGGACAAGTTAGAAATATCTCAGGTTTTATAAAAGGCCCTTCAATTTTAGAGGTTGAAGGCAAATTGAGGAAGCCAAGAACAACCTGCTAAATTGAAAGAACGAACACCAAAACAAATCCATCAATCACAGGGAGCAATTATGGGGTCCTGGGGGAAATGTAGCAGTAAAAATTTGATTTAGAGTGAGTGGGTAGAAGATACAGAAATGAAAAACTAGAGAGCAATGTTTGGATTCCAAGAGAGTAAAGTTTGAACTATGTGAGAAGGCAAATGACCCATTTAAGAACATAGGTTAAAATAGGATAAATAGAGCTAAATGCCAGATCACCAGCAGAGATGTGTCTGAGGTCCTTGAATATCTGGTGGCACCTTGGTAGTGTCTCTTCCTCATCTTGACTCTGACTCAGAGTTTATCCCTTGCATGCCTAGCCCATCTGCTTCCCTACAGGGTCTTTACACACACTATTTCAAGCACCCTGGGGGCACTAGGGGTTTCAGCTTGCACAAACAGGTTAATATCCCTTTCAGTCTTGGATTGACTTATTTCACTCAGCATAATACCCTCCAGTTCCATCCACATCGAAGCAAATGGTGGGTATTTGTTGTTTCTAATGCAGTCCATGTATCTGAGCTCAAAAAATAATAAGATAGATAATAGAGTTGATATATTTCAAAATTTCATGTCAAAAATGGAACTAGAGTTTGAAAGTGGGGTTTACTTATATATGCAATAATTCACCTTCATTTATATGTAATAAAGCTGAGGTATATGTTCCTTTAGGAGTTCTTGGGTCAAATTATCATAGCTAAAAGGATGGATTAAATAATAATGTATATCATGTTCAGTACCAAGTAATTCCTGCCTGAGAGTGAACCTATTCATCGTAACAGGTGACTACATGGAATACATTAAGACAATTAATAAATGCACAGTGTATAAATGCATAACTATGAACAAAAATAGTTTCATATTTAATGGCTGAAGTTTCATGTTTAATTAAGTTAGGCCTTGGGGAATGCAATCACTTTATTTGCCATTAGTTCAGGAAAGCTTAGTACTAGCCTAATAGGTAAAATAGCTGCCTGGCTAGGAAAAGGCAATGAAAGGTACGATTTTTGAGAGTGTTTTGGAACAATTGATACTCCTGAGAAGTGAATGAAATTTATGCATTTCTGAGGCTCTCTCATCAGTGTGGGTAGTATTATGGATGAAGTGCTTTAAAGATTCCAGACATATGCCACATTCATTTTACCCAGATGATGAATGACTTATTGATAGTCCAGGCTTTGTACTATTTGTGATTCCAGTTCTTTTAGTAGCTATGATGTCTTGAACCTGATACTTACTAGGATAGATGTTATTAATGGTCACTATTCAGTCTTTCATTTGCAATAAAGCGAAAGGGCAATTGGAGGGCCATGAGGTCATTTGAATAACAGATTCCTTGAAGTCATTTATGTGTTCCCATTTTGGGAACTTATAAAAAAAAAGCAGAAGCTAATTTGAACACTACTGCATTTTGGATGAGTTTCCATTTGAGGAGTTCCAGAAAACTCCCACAAGTCAGATTTAGAGGAGTTTTCAGAAGATTGCCAAAGATGGTGCAGTGTTGCTGGCAGGAGGAGAAACAACAAGCAGATGTTTGAGAAGAGAGGAGCCCATTCTGGGAAACTATTCCTGGGCATTCAATGAGCGAGACCGGGAAGGAAGCAAGTTCAGAATAAAGATGAGAGAGCCTGAGTTGGGCGTGCACCTGCCTAAAAATAGACCTACAAATTTCAGAGTTCCAAGTTCCTAAAGTAACTTCAGACAGATATAGTCACTAATTAATCTCTTGAACATTGCATGAAAACTGTCTGGCACTGTAACTAATCTTGTGACAACTTGCTGTTATTGTGGTAATGTTTTAGTTTAGCTTGGCTTTCTCCTATTTTTTTCAACATGCTTCTTTCTGTACTTATCACATGTTTTTAAAATCTGAATAGTTAGAAATATGTGGCATTTTTAATCATTGAGCAGTTGTAAGTCCATCATCTCTCTAGGCTCACTCTCCTCATATATAAGAGAAAGAAAATAAACTAGATGGTATGTTCAATCAATTCCAACACTAGAGTCAATGATTCATTTGGACCAAACTATAAAATCATGAGCCAGAGAGGTCAATATTTATAAATTTTCTGTCTCTCACCACTAATGAAAAGGGGAAAAATGTAGAGATCCTTAAAAATTGGCAGAATGATCACTTTTTGATAAGCCAAAGGGAATATATTGCATGTATATCACTGCTTGGAGACATATTCTTTCAATAAATATTCGCTAATTATAAACTATATACCAGGCACTGTGCAAGGTGCTGCAAATACCACAGTAAGCCAAACATAGATGGTTCTTGCTTGGGGAATGTAAAGACTAGTTGAAAAATCACAAATATTAAATACTGTAATTATATACTTATAACTGAGGTTAATTGCTAAGAAGGAGAATTAAGAAGGGTGAACCTAGCCTAAATAGGAATGGGGTTTAGAGTGACTTCATGGAAGGGGCAGGCTCTATTTGACCTTCCTAAATATTTTTGAATTTTCATTTCTTGAAGTTGCTTAAAATTGGGTTCACTTATGACAGGGACTCGATAGCCTTCCTTGAATACATGGCTATAATTTAAATGCCCTAGCACAAGCTCTGTACGTATCACATTCTCATTTTATAAAATAACTTACAGTGAGAATAATGATCTATTTGAATCACGTTATGTGGCTTAATGGTGATTGTTACTATCCAAGAAAATATTTAGCATTTGTCTTGGTGTGGTTCTTGCTAGATATGCCATGGGTCTCTGGGTCTCTGGTTCTCTGTTAGGCATGCTATGAGGTAAATAGGCAGAACTTAATTTTTTGAAAAATATTTTATTTTTTATTTTTATTTTTTTTAGGATTTTATTTTTATTTTTATTTATTTTATTTTTTTATTTTTAATTAATTTTATTGGTGTTCAATTTACCAACATACAGAATAACACCCAGTGCTCATCCCGTCAAGTGTACCCCTCAGTGCCCGTCACCCATTCACCCCCACCCCCCGCCCTCCTCCCCCTCCACCACCCCTAGTTCATTTCCCAGAGTTAGAAGTCTTTATGTTCTGACTCCCTTTCTGATATTTCTCACACATTTCTTCTCCCTTCCCTTATATTCCCTTTCACTATTATTCATATTCCCCAAATGAATGAGAACATACACTGTTTGTCCTTCTCCGGTTACTGTGGCCAAGTTCAAAAAGGGTGTTGCCTGAGTTCTCCTCTGGGATTTTGATGGGATCTTGTCTCACATTTAGATCTTTCATCTATTTTGAGTTTATCTTTGTGTCTGGTGCAAGAGAGTGGTCCAGTTTCATTCTTCTGCATGTGGATGTCCAATTTTCCCAGCACCATTTATTGAAGAGACTGTCTTTCTTCCAGTGGATCGTCTTTCCTCCTTTATCGTATATTAGTTGACCATAAAGTTCAGGGTCCACTTCTGGGTTCTCTGTTCTGTTCCATTGATCTATATGTCTGTTTTTGTGCCAGTACCACACTGTCTTGATGACCACAACTTTGTAGTACAACCTGAAATCTGGCATTGTGATGCCCCCAGATATGGTTTTCTTTTTTAAAATTCCCCTGGCTGTTCGGGGTCTTTTCTGATTCCACACAAATCTTAAAATAATTTGTTCTAAGTCTCTAAAGAAAGTCCATGGTATTTTGATAGGGATTGCATTATACGTGTAAATTGCCCTGGGTAACATTGACATTTTCACAATATTATTTTTTAAAAAATTTTGTATATTTGACAGAGAGAGCATAAGCAGAGGGAGCAGCAGAGGGAGATGGAGAAGCAGGCTCCCCACTGAGCAGGGAGCCAGATGCAGGACTTGATCCCAGGACCCTGAGATCATGACCTGAGCCAAAGGCAGATGCTTAACTGACTGAGCCACCCCAGTGCCCCTAGGCAGAACTTAATTGAGTTTTCTCACTCAAAGCAGGTGTGGATGCATTTCTTTTTAATTTGTAGGCGAGCAATAATCTTTGTATCTTTGTCTTTGCTACCAAAATGCTTCTCTTCGATGCTGATCGAACATGTTCTGTATTCCACTCTGAAACTCACAGAGATCTTTCTTTTGGTACTAGTGCCCCAGTATTCCAGATTTATGCCCCTTTTTGCCAACACATATCTGTTGCTAAAGTCATGGTCTTTCCACACGGCTCATGATCATACTCACTGTCATCCATACCTTTGCTCCTGTGCCCTACATGCATGGAATGATTTCCTAAACCCTTTTAGCCTAGATAATTCTATCCCATCAATAAAGTTTTTCTCCTGATCAAAGTTCCTATCAACTATTGCTAGGCCACACTGAACTTTTCTACTTATAAGTTCCTAATAGAATATAAGAATTTAAGGCCCCATAACATCTACCATTTTTGAAGAGCCCCTCGGCTTCCAGACCTAGCACATAACTATACTCCAGAGAGATGCTCAATAAATATATAATGACTTGAATCCTGTCCTTTGAAAAAGTGAAACATGAGAGGACTCAATGGAAAAGAGGAAACAATATGCACAGAGCAAGGTACATAATCTTTTCACAATTATGTGCATTTGGAAAGAGGGACATGAACACATTTGAAACCTCTCCTAGCCATATAAAGAGAGATCTGTCACTTTCTTCTGGTCTAAGGCAAGTATGTACCCTTAAACATCTGGGTTTGTGATACTCTAAGGTTATGGGGATAGGGCAAATAGAATTTAGAGCATCTGAGACTTTTTCTTTGGTTAACATGCCTCATGATTTGGGGATAGTTTATACACTGATGAATCAGAAGGCCAGAAAAATAGGTTTAATTTTGCTGTTCAGTGAACTTATATTTTTGTGAATTTGAGGACAACAGTTTGTATGGTGTTTTCCTACCAATTCTGTGTTCCTTGACCTAAAGTCTTGGTTAGGGGCATAAACAACATGATTGTATAAGTTGTGTATGTTTTGAAACCACTAGAAGTGGCTCTAATGTGTTAATATAGGATATAGTTTCATTTCCTTTTGTCAGATTAGAGGCACTTGAATACAAAACACATGCAGCTGTGGGATATTGCAATGATTCATAGGCATGTATTTGCAGCATATTTTCTAGAGAATTTAACCTGTTAGCAAGTCTATCCAATTCCTTTTCAATTTCTAAAACCTAACATTACTTTTTCTTCTTGGTATTGTTTTGTCTGGATTTTAAGATATGTATTTCCCCAAATTATATTTTATTTTAGGTTAGGGAAAATATTTTTCCTTTTTAAATTTTTTTTCTTTTTTGTGTATATTTTTTATTGGAGTTTGATATGCAAACATATAGCATAACACCCAGTGCTCATCCCATCAAATGCCCCATCAGTGCCCATCACCCAGTCACCCCATCCCCCCACACACCTCCCTTTCCACCACCCCTTGTTCATTTCCCAGTGTTAGGAGTCTCTCATGCTCTGTCATCCTCTCTGATATTTCCCACTCATTTTCTCTCCTTTCCCCTTTATTCCGTTTCACTGTTTTTTAAATTTCCCAAATGAATGAGAAGATATAATGTTTGTCCTTCTCCGATTGACTTATTCACTCAGCATAATACCCTCCACTTCCATCCACGTCGAAGCAAATGGTGGGTATTTGTTGTTCTAATGGCTGAATAATACTCCATTGTATACATAGACCACATCTTTTTTATCCATTCATCTTTCGATGGACACCGAGGCTCCTTCCACAGTTTGGCTATTGTGGACATTGCTGCTATAAACATTGGGGTGCAGGTGTCCTGGCATTTCACTCATCTGTATGGTTGGGGTAAATCCCCAGCAGTGCAATTGTGGGGTTGTAGGGCAGTTCTATTTTTAACGCTTTGAGGAACCTCCGGACAGTTTTCCAGAGTGGCTGAACCAGTTCACATTCCCACCAACAGTGCAAGAGGGTTCCCCTTTCTCCACATCCTCTCCAACATTTTTTGTTTCCTGTCTTGTTAATTTTCAACATTCTCACTCATGTGAGGTGGTATCTCATTATGATTTTAATTTGTATTTCCCTGATGGCAAGGGATGCAGAGAATTTTCATGCGCTTTTTGGCCACATGTATCCCTTCTTTGGTGAAATCTCTGTTCAGGTCTTTTGCCCATTTCATGATTGGATTGTTTGTCTCTTTGCTGTTGAGTTTAATAAGTTCTTTATAGATCTTGGGTACTAGCCCTTTTTCTGATATGGCTTATGCAAATATCTTCTCCCATTCTGAAGGTTGCCTTTTAGTTTTGATGACTGTTTCTTCTGCTGTGCAGAAGCTTTTTCTCTTGATTAAGTCCCAATAATTCATTTTTGCTTTTGTTTCCCTTGCCTTCATAGATGTATCTTGCAAGAAGTTGCTATGGCCAAGTTCGAAACAGGTGTTGCATGTGTTCTCTTCTAGGATTTTATGGATTCTTGTCTCCCATTTAGATCCTTCATCCATTTTGGTTTATCTTTGTGTCTGGTGTAAGAGAATGGTCTAGTTTCATTCTTCTGCATGTGGCTGTCCAATTTTCCCAGCACCATTTATTGAAGAGACTGTCTTTTTTCCGAGGGATAGTCTTTCCTGCTTTGTCAAATATTAGTTGGCCACAGATTGAGGGCCCATTTCTGGGTTCTGCATTCTGTTCCATTTCTCTATGTGTCTGTTTTTCTGCCATTGCCACACTGTTGTGATGATCACAGCATTGTAGTAAAACCTGAATTCTGGCATTGTAATGCCCCCAGCTCTGGTTTTCATTTCAAAATTCCCCTGGCTATTTGGGTCTTTTCTGATTCCACAGAAATCTTAAGATTATTTGTTCCAGCTCTGTGAAGAAAGTCCATGGTATCTTGATTTGGATTGCATTAAATGTGCAAATTGCCCTGAGTACCATTGACATTTTCACAATATTCCAATCCATGAGCATGGAATATGTTTCCATCTCTTGTGTCTTCCTCATTTTCTTTTAGAAGTGTTCTGTAGTTTTTAGAGTATAGATCCCTTACCTCTAGGTTAGGTTTATTCCTAGGTATCTTATGCTTTGAGTGCAATTGTAAATGGTATTGACTTCTTAATTTCGTTCTTCAGTCTCATTGTTAGTGTATAGAAATGCCACTGATTTCTGGGCATTGATTTTGTATCCTGCCATACTGCCAAATTGCTGTATGAGTTCCAGCAATCTTGGGGTGGAGTTTTGGGTTTTCTATGTACAATATCATGTCATCTGCAGAGGGAGAGTTTGACTTCTTCTTTGCCAATTTGAATGCCTTTTATTTCTTTTTGTTGCCTAACTGCTGAGGCTAGGACTTCTAATACTATGTTGAATAGCAGTGGTGAGGTGAGAGTGGATATCCCTGTCATGTTCCTGATCTTAGGGGAAAGGCTCCCAGTGTTTCCCCATTGAGAATGATATTTGCTGTTTGCTTTTCATAGATTGCTTTTAAGATGCTGAGGATTGTAGGAGGAATAGATCCCTCTATTCCTACACTCTGAAGAGTTTTGATCAGGAATGGATGCTGTATTTTGTCAAATGTTTTCTCTGCATCTATTGAGAGGGTCATATGGTTCTTGTATTTTCTCTTGTTGATATTTGTCAATCACATTGATTGCTTTACGAGTGTTGAACCAGCCTTGCATCCCAGGGATAAATCCCACTTGGTCATGGTGAATAATCTTCTTAATGTATTGTTGGATGCTATTGGCTAGTCTCTTGTTGAGAATTTTTGCATCCATGTTCATCAGGGATATTGGTCTATAATTCTCCTCTTTGGTGGGGTCTTTGTCTGGTTTTGGAATTAAGGTGATGCTGGCCTCATGGAATGAGTTTAGAATTATTCCATCCCTTTCTATCTTTCTGAACAGCTTTAGTAGAATAGGTATTGTTGCTTCTTTAAACTTTTGATAGAATTCCCCTGGGAAGCCATCTGGGCCTGGAATTTTGTGTCTTGGGAGGTTTTTGATGACTGCTTCAATTTCCTCCCCAATTATTGGCCTGTTCAGGTTTTCTATTTCTTCCTGTTCCAGTTTTGGTAGTTCGTGGTTTTCCAGAAATGCATCCATTTCTTCTAGATTGCCTAATTTATTGGCATATAGCTGCTCATAATATGTTTTTAAAATCAGTTGTATTTCATTGGTATTGTTTGTGATCTCTCCTTTTTCATTCGTGATTTTATTAGAGTCTTTTCTCTTTTGTTTTTAATAAGGCTGGCTAGTGGTTTATCTCTCTTATTAATTCTTTCAAAGAACCAACTCCTGGTTTTGTTGATCTGTTCCACAGTTCTTCTGGTCTCTATTTCATTCAGTTCTGCTCAAATCTTTATGAACTCTCTTCTTCTGCTTGGTGTAGGTTTTATTTGCTGTTCTTTCTCCAGTTCCTTTAGGTGCAAGGTTAGCTTGTATATTTTATTTTTTTTCCAATTTTTTGAGGGATGCTTGTATTGTGATGTATTTCCTTCTCAGGTCTGCTTTTCCTTTATCCCAAAGATTTTGAATGGATGTATCTTCATTCTCATTAGTTTCTATGAATCTTTTTAATTATTCTCTTATTTCCTAGTTGACCCTTTCATCTTTTAGCATGTTGTGCTTAGAAAATCTGTCATTTGCAGAAAGTACCGCGTTGAAGTCTCCCAGTATTAGTGTATTATTATCTAAGTATGTCTTTACTTTGGTTATTAATTGATATACTTGGCAGCTCCCACATTTGGTGCATGAGTATTCATGATTGTTTGGTCCTCTTGTTGGATAGATCCTTTAAGTAAGATATAGTGTCCCTCTTCATCTCTTACTACAGACTTTGGGATAAACTGTAATTTATCTGATATGAGGATTGCTACCCCTGCTGTCTTTTGAGGACCATTTGCATGGTAAATGATTCTCCACCCTTTCATTTTCAGGCTGGAGGTGTCCTTAGGTCTAAAATTAGTCTCTTGTAGATGCAAACAGATGGGTCTTGCTTATTTATCCAGTCTGAAACCCTGCATCTTTTAATGGGATCATTTAGCCCTTTTACGTTCAGAGTTACTATTGAAACATAAGAATTTAGTGTCATCATAATACCTACTCAGTCCCTGTTTTTGTGGATTATTTGGGCGTCCTCTTTCTTTTACACAGTCCCCCTTACATTTCTTGCCGAGCTGGTTTGGTGGTCACCTATTTTTTCAATTCCTGCCTATCTTGGAAGCTCTTTATCTCTCCTTCTGTTCTGAATGAGGGCCTTGATGGATAGAGTATTCTTGGCTGCATGTTCTTCTCATTTAGGACCCTGAATATATCCTGCCAGCCCTTTCTGGTCTGCCAGATCTCTGTGGAGAGGTCTGCTATTAATCTAATAGTTCTCCCCATATAAGTTAGGGATCCCTTGTCTCTTGCTGCTTTCAGGATTTTCTCTTTATCTTTGGAATTTGCAAATTTCAGTATTAGATGTTAAGGTGTTGAACGGTTGTTATTGCTTTTAAGGGGGGGGGGATCTCTGTATCTTCTCGATCTGAATGCCTGTTTCCCTCCCCAAATTGGGGATGTTCTCAGCTATGATTTGTTCAAATATGCTTTCTGGCCCCCTGTCCCTTTTGGCGCCCTCTGAAACACCAATTAAATGTAGATTTTTCCTTCTGAGGCTGTCATTTATTTCCCTTAACCTTTCCTCATGGTCTTTTAACTGTTTTTCTCTTTTTCCTCAGCTTCCTTCCTTGCCATCACCTTGTCTTCTATGTCACACACTTTCTTCCACCTCATTAACCCTCATCATTAGGACCTTCAGTTTGGATTGCATCTCATTTAATTGATTTTTAATTTTGGCCTGATTAGATCTAAATTCTGCAGTCATGAAGTCTCTTGAATGCTTTATGCTTTTTTTCCAGAGCCACCAGTATCTTTGTAATTGTGTTTCTGAATTGGCTTTCTGACCTCGAATTGTAATCCAAATTCTGTAACTCTGTGGCAGAGAGTACTGTTTCTGTTTCTTTCTCTTGTGGTGAGTTCTTTCTAGACATTTTGCTCAGGGCAGAGTGACTAAAAACAAGTTGTATTGGAAAAAGGAAGAAAAAGAAAAATATGAAAAAGAAAAAACAAAAACAAAAACTAGGATGAATATCCTCTGGTTCTATGTAGGGTAAATCCCTCGACTTCCTCTGGAGCTTTCCAGAGCTGCTCCGCCAAGAACTTGCTCTTCTGCTGTCCTTCCAGCTGGTCTTCTGGGGGAAGGGCCTGCTGTGCTGACTCTCAGGTGTGTGCCCGGTTCAGTGGGAGCTGTTTATCCTCTGAGGCCCCTGTTCCCTCATGGCCTTGCTCCAACCCAGGCACAGGGTGATGCCAGGAGGAACAACAATATGGGCAGCGGCCAGGTCTCCAGTTCTGGAGTCAGCTCCCACAGTAACTACTGCATTCTCCCAGTCCACACTGGCCTGGATGCTCCGGCAGCCGGCGGGTACTGATCTGCACAGCTCGGGGGCGCCTGGGGGCAGGAGTGGCAAGGAGTCCTTGCTGTCCTGTGCCCTCCCCACCTCCACTTGTCCGGGAAGGAGTGTAGGATCCTGGGCTGTGTCCCCCGGCGCCCTGGGATCGGGGCCTGCACTGCTGGAATCGCGCCTGGGGCCGCGGCTCCCGAAGGCAGTAGGGCGCAGCCCCCTCTGCCCAGAGCCGCAGCCTGAGCTTCTCCCAAGGCCCCACGGTGCGCAGGCTCCAGCCCTTTATGAGTTTGGCCCACAATCTGTGGCGGGCTCTCCCTCGGGGGTGCTCTTCCTCTGTTAGTGACTCGGGGAACGTGGAGGCTCCACTGCCCCTCCTGGGATCCTGCCCGGTTTCCCTGTTAAGCGCCTTTTCATCCAGGAATAATCCGTCGCAGATTTTTAAAGTTCCTGCTTCTCCAGGGCTGGGCTTTCCTGTCCTGGGAGGCTCTCGCTGCCCGGCTTTATCCTGTCTCCTCGCAGGGCCCCTCCCCTACTTGAATCTTTTTAATTTTTTTTTCTGCCTTCCTACCTTGTTAGAAGCACAAACTCTTCTCTCTGTAGCGTTCCAGCTGTTCTCTTTTTAAATCTCAGGTTGAATTCGCAGGTTTTCAGAATGATTTTAAAGTTATCTAGGTATTGATAGGGACAGGTGACTTGGGGACCTTACTCCTCTGCCTTCTTGCCCTGCCTGCCCCCTAGGTTAAGGAAAATATTGAGTAATTTCAAAGTCGTTGTGGATGGCTTTGATAGCAGTAGATAAATAGAAAGTTAAATAATTCAGGTAAGGTTCATAAGAAAGTGAGCAGTGGGACTGAGCTAAGACTCCCATCCATTTTGCCAGTTGTCTCTCAGATTCTCTCCACTAATGAATCTGAAATACAGCAGTCTTCCAGTGTTTGGAAGTAGCAAGTAAATCATCAAATAAAGGAAATGGTCATGGTGGTTTAGAAAATGTCCATCACTTTTACATTTTCCCCAAAAATGTATTTTGAGTATATAGATCAAAGAGATTATTTTTACAAATTAAATCTGATTGGCACCACTCCTGTTAAATGAAAATGTGTCTACTGGATATTGAAATAAAATTTTTAAAATTTGGCAATCAAAAAGCTTGTTAAAATTTGTGCCTGTTTTGAGAAGTTCATAGTGCTTAAAAATTAATGTTGATTAAATGATGAATTGATTGGAGAGAGGCCATGTATAAAATTGGGCATAGAAAGTGGGGGCAGTTGCAGAAATTTCTGGGCTAGCCGAGGAAATCTCATTACTGAAACCAAAGGGCTGGAGAATTCACGAATGGCAGTATCACAAATGATTGCTCGCATTACAATGAAACTGGTAGGTCAATGGATATTTTATTATTGTACCTGGTTATATTATTATTGAAGTTAGATCTTTTTGCTATGGAAATAGTTTAGCACTTATAATGTGTTATTTTAATAAGATGCCCATATGCAATGGCATTTTATATGAATTGTAAATGTTAGCCAGTAGACCAAGTTGGATAAGTAATACAAAAAGGATTACTTTCAAATGAAACAATTGTAGAGAGTCAAACATGAGTTTCATTAGCTAATTGGTACTGTTTCCCTGAGCATGTGAGAGCCAGACTATGATGTAGAAATCACTAAGTCAAAGCAGTATTGAGCATACTTCATTGTAGAACCTGAGTGATCACAAGGGTTAAAAAACTAGGACATAATCTAGAGCTTGCAACAAATTGTTTAAAGCATATTTGCTAAAAGCTCACCTACTATTTGATTTTTTCCCCTCTCACAATTTATGTGTTTATTGCAAACCTAACCAAACTTTAAAATGAACAACAGCATCACACTCAGAGTATTGTGGAACAGATACCACAGTCTGAGCAGGGCTTATCACAGAAATTTCTTCTATATGCTGTGTGGAATAGCAAGGGAATGTTACAGACAACTTTCCCAGAGGTTGCTTTTTTAAAAATTTATCTTAATGGCAGCCCTGGGATGAAGGCAAGGTCTATTATCTCCATTTCATAGGTTAGAATATTGAGGTACCAAGAAGCTTTAAGTAGATAACAAAGTCAAAATGTGAACCTGAATATTCTGCCCCCAGGTCCAGTTTTTTCCCCTATGACACATGACTTAACATGGATTACACAATTGTAGTTAAAATTCTCAAAGTTCTGTTACAACCTCAATTTAGAGTTTTAGATTTCTGCTTTCAACTGTATGAAAAATGCATAGTTTGAAAAATGATGTATGTCACCCTTAGCGCCCTCAGCCAATAGGAATATTATGAAGAGAAACTACACAAGTAGATTTTACTGGAATTACTTTGCATTAAAACCAGAGCAAGTAGGCCTTGATTTAAGTAAATGAAATATAATAAAGCCCAAATGTTTAACCTAGATAATATGCCAAAGAGTTGCTTTAAATAGGGAATTTCACTTGTATGTTTTAAAACAAATTATAAAAATATTATTTCTAGCAGCTTTGAATGAAATACATTTATTATTCAAAACAAAGGTCACCTATACTACCCAATAGTAGGGCCAAAGTAGGAAATGAAATTGTTGTTCAAACTAAATCTCAACACCTTCTTGTGTGATTTTTGCACATCTAAAATGATATAACACTCTTCCCTAATATTCACACATTGACACATTTGGCATCTACATGATGACAAATGATTGTGAATTTTCATATCAAAACAACATCAAATAGATTTACTCATGTATATTTGTATTGGAGTGTACAAGAAAATGTATTGCTTAAAAGAAATGAGATGTGAGGTGCCAGGTAATGAAAAGAGATACTTTTTAGTGCTTTTTACCTAACTCATTCCTAGTTCATGATAACTTTTATTTAGGTCTTATCCAAATAAAGCCATAAATATTACACAACACAATGGAAAGACCCTCTCATGAAACAGTTGGCATTTACACTGATCCTGAAGGATACAGAATCACTTTAATAGCCACAGGAGTTTGACCTAGTCCAGAAAATGCCTAGTTAACAATTTTTTTGGAAAATAGAGTAAGCCTTTATTTATTTATTCCATAGATATTTACTGAGCATCCATCAAATGACAGGTACTGTTGTAGATGCTTGATATATAACAGTTGTTAAAAATGGAAAAAAGGGGATCCCTGGGTGGCGCAGCGGTTTGGCGCCTGCCTTTGGCCCAGGGCGCGATCCTGGAGACCCAGGATCGAATCCCACATCGGGCTCCCGGTGCATGGAGCCTGCTTCTCCCTCTGCCTGTGTCTCTGCCTCTCTCTCTGTGTGTGTGTGACTATCATAAATAAATAAAAAAATTAAAAAAAAAATAAAAATGGAAAAAAAATCCCTGCCCTCACAGAGCTCACATTTCAGTGGGGGCAGGAGCAGACCATTATCAAAATAAGTAAAATACATAATACAAATTTTTAAAGCTAAAGAGAAAAATTCAAGGAAGTGGAATATGAAGTGTATGGGTGAAATTTTGTTTTTTTAATTGTTAAATATTTTATTTTCTTACATATTTTTTAAATTGGAGTTCAATTTGCCAACATATAGCATAACACTATGGGTGAAATTTTGAATAAACAGTCCAGGGAAAGCCTCACCTAAAGGAAGTGAGGGAGTAAGCCATGAAGATACCTAGAAGAAGAATATTCCAAGCAGAAGGAATAGCAAGTGTAAAGGCCCTGACGTGTTTGCATGCTTGGGGTGTTTGAGGAATAGTTATGAAATCAGTGTGTTCAGAGGAGAATGTATATAGACAGGTAGAACAGAATGGGTCAGAGAGTTAACAGAGGTCCAGATTGGATGGGGGCCTATTGGTCCTAGTAAAGACTTCTATTCAAGAGAGAGAAAGGAAGACAGCATACATAGATCTAACTTATGTTTTAGCAAGAACATTTTGGTTACAATAATTGCAAAAGATAAAAAGGATAAGGACAGAAACAGGCCAGTTAGAAGACTATTGCAATAATCCTGGTGAGAGATGATGACAGTTTCAGGTGGTGATAGATTTTCTGACAGATCATATATGGGGTATGAGAGAAAGAAAGGAATCAAAGTTTTTTGGGCTGAATAACTGGAAAGATGATGTTTATGTGTTAATGAGATGGGGAAACTGCAGGAATCTGGCTGGGGAGGGTAGTAAACATCAGATCTCAATTTTGAGCATGTGTGACTTAAGCTGTCTATTAAATAGCTAAGGGAAATGTATGGATTGTGGATGTATGACTCTGGATTTGGGAGAGACATTATGGTTGGATATATAAATTTGGAAGTCATCAGCTAATAAATTGTATTTAAAGCTGTGTGAATGAATGAGTTTGCATAAGGAATTTTTACACAAAGGAAAAAAATCAGATCTGTTGACATGAGAAAACATTACAAAATAGTATGCATAGAATAGTCTCTTTTCTTGGGAAAGTAAATGGTTATAGAAAGAAGAATGAAAAGGTTACCAAAGTCATCTTTGGTACTAAGCATATTGATGATTCTCATTTTATTCTTTTATGTTTTTCTGTATTTCCCATATTTTCTTAATTGGAAAACGATTAGTTTTATAACTAGAAAGCAGAATAGAAAGATAAACACTATTAAGACTTTTATCTAGAGTTGTTCTCTAATGTCTAAAGTAAAATATTTTATTTGTTATAAGGGCCCTCACATATACATATACCTACAGAGAAAACATGCTGATAAAAAAGTTATTTGAATCAAAGTATACATGACATGATTGGGGCTTGCCATCAAATGCTTCTGTCCTTACATAGAGTTAAATTAATACAACTGATACATATGTTCCTGGACAGTAGAGAATATAACGACCTGGGGATAGCTAAAACCAACAGGACTACATCCAACCAGAATAGATTGGAACCCTTGCGGCTAGTCAAAATCACATCCATTGGGAAAAGAGAATTAATTCAATCCTTGTTCCATTCTCTTGTGACATTCTTTTCCCTGAAGGCCTTTTGCCTTCTTCCTCTATCAGTTCCCACTCAGGGAACAGGGTATCTGCTGGTTCAGCAAGCTAGCTTATTATGGCCAATTTTTCACACATAGGAAAAAATATCATCTTATCACCTTGAGTTTTAAAGTTCAGATACTCCCTATTTTTTTTCTTTTAGGTACTGACATTCTTAACAATTCACTTTTGCATTCTCTTCCTCTCCTCATTTGATTATGATAAGGATTCTTCTCCCCACCTTTTCTGGTAGTGACTCAGACATAGCTAAAGGGGGCTTTTCTCACATTTCCTTTGGAAAGGGAGAAGAAATTCTGTGTTTGGCCTGAGGTCAAAAAGAGAATATTTTAGTAAAATGCAGGATAGTTGATGCAGTTATGAGTGACTAAAAAAGGAGTTGTAATGGAAAATACATTTCCATTTTGAGCTGTAGCATTTGTTACCATGAGTGGTGGCACTTTATTAAAGTGTATACCTGCATGGTATGATTTTTTTAAGTAGAAAGTTAGAAAATTAGTACAGAGATATATTTTTGCATATGTCTGAGCTTCCATTAATTATTAATCCTCTCCCTGATGATCTGGTGATCTACTTTATTTCTTCCTCTTCCAAAAAGTGCTGTGGCCAACTCTAAAAGTTTCTTTAAATAAATGAGACATGTTACTTGATTTTCTAGATTCCAAAAATCAAACCAGTCTGCCTCCAGCATTCTATTAATTTTGGCAATTTTCATCAAACTTAGAATAACAGTTAAAAAATAATAAGAAAAAAAACCTTAGAATACAGAGAATGTAATTTACATTCATCCCCAGTCTCCTGCTCTGATATACATATCTCCCTTCACACATATTTCTACCTTTACTTTCTATTATTAATTACAGAGATTGAGTCTCTGGAGGACCCACACATTATTGAATTTGGATCAACAGTGTACTCCAAGGCATCAGGTTATAAACTTTTTGCCTAACAGCAGACTTGGGATCTTATAGAATGAATACAAAGCTTGATGTTTTGGAGACCTTATTGTACATCCTACATCTGCCACATATTAGCTGAGTAATCATCAGGAAACCACTTAAGTACTTATTTAACTATAAAGCAGTATAATACTGGTTTTGCTGGTAACTATTATGATGGGCACTGAATTCAGATAGACCTAGACCTAGATTTAAATCTATTAGTTGGACAAGTAAAATCACTTATTGTATTACCCTCTGTTTCCATGCTTATGGTATTGGAATAATATCTACTTTTTCAGGAACTTTGTGAAGATTAAACAAGAAAATGTTTACATGTATCTAGAACCAGTGTTTGGGACATATAGTATATATAAAATTTTTATCTATTGTTGTTGCTGTTGCCCTACTACTTTGTAGTATAAGTATTCTCTTACCTGTGATAATCAGGAGGCTTGCACTAAGTTAAAACCAGCCTATATCGGGGGGGGGGGGATTGGATTTATAAGTCAAGCCACAAGTTAAATAACAGTTGTTACTTAAACTGCCATAAACTAGAAGAAAAATTTGAGAGAGACCTAGAAGAATTGCTATCATTTGTAGAGCAATTAAAAATTTTTTGGAAGCTTGTGTCAGAAATAAGGGACAAAATATTCTATTTTGCCACTGAGAGAATGGGAGTGAAGCCACAACTAAAATTTCTCTTGAGGCAAAAGGCAAGACATTGTACATAAAAAAAATGATAGTAACTTGGTTCTGTTTCTACAAAAAGCCTAAATATCTCACAGTCATTTACTCATTTTGTCTTCATTTTATGTACTATGAGCAGGATGGATAGCTTAATGGTTAACAGCCTGGACTTTGGGTCCAGATGGCCTGGATCCAGTCTAACTTTGCTACTTACTAGCAACATGACCTTAAGAAAGGCATTTAATTTCTCTTCATTTGTAAAACGGGGATGATAATAATATTGCCTGCCACATAGAGTTGTGATGATTAAAGTGAGTTAACTATGGCAAAGTGCTTTGAGCAGTTTCTATCACACAGGAAGTCCTATGTCAACATTGATCAAATAAAATTAAAGATATTTTTAAAAGAGTTGATTTGTAGGCTCTGCATAATGTCAAAGGACATTCCTCATGCCCCCCCCCCATTAGCTTAGCAAATATTTCACCTTTAAAGTCAATTACCAATTTGTATAGAGCATATATATTTAGTGGATTGCCATTTGTGTGCATGTGTTTGTGTGTGTATGTTGTGTGAAACTAGATTATCCTCACCTTTTCTTATATTCATAGAAGAATAGATAAGGTCTTCAGGCATGGTGGGAAAAATAAAACACCATCAAAAGACCTTTGAGTCTTCTGAATTGGTCTGGATTTTAAAAGAAGAATCATGTTGAGCTTTTGCTTGAATAACTATTAATACAGTAATATTTCTATGATGTTCTACTTTGTGCTTTTCTTGGTACAGATAAAAGTTTATAGTGGTAAACACACGTAAATAAAGGCCACTGACTCCTACTGCCCTGTTGGGGCCACTGTTAACACATAAGAAACATACACATTGACACTGCATTTATTTTTATAACTTATATTTCAGATTTTCTCTGGTCTATGTGGGATAACCACAAGACTCTCTATGAAAAATAGTTTGAGAAAGACCACTTACTTTCAATAATGAGAACAAGACACTGTACTTTGTTTGTCATTGTTGCAGTTGCAGTCAAAGTAACATGTCTTCCAAGTTGTGAATAAAACTGAAAATTGAAAGTACTTGCATCAGTGGAGACCTCTATTCCCCTGTGGCTTCATGAAAATATTTGTCCTCTGTTTCTGAATGACAGGCAGGGCCATATCCTGAAGAGTGCTGCCCATTCATGGCATACCATCTTGATAAGTTATTTCAAAGCTCTATCAAAGTATTTTTCAAGTATATTGTGAACTACTGGGATCATTTAAGCTTTTAAGATTTTTTTTAAATCTTTTTTTTTTAAAGATCATTTAAGATTTTCACCTAGGACTTGTTTTCTTGGTATTAGTTGGGGAGTGTATACAGTGAGAAAAGACACTATGCATTGGTGTGGTCAGAGGGATCTTAGCTCAGCATATATTAATCAGTTAACTTAAAATCAAAACAATACAGCACTTTTTGAAGTATATGTACCACACCCTGCAAGTAAGTCAACATTTGATTGAAGGGAAGAAGTTAAAAAAAAAGCAATTTTCTACAGAGATACATGGGGTAATCCATTCAGAGAAGACCTCTTCCTAAATATCAAGAATTCTAAGTCCTCATTTAAAAGTTCAAATGAAGGGTGGGGTAAGATGGCGGAAGAGTAGGGGTCCTCAACTCACCTGGTCCCACCAACTTGCCTAGGTAACTTTAGGATCACCCTGAACACTACCAATTTGACCTGAGATTTAAAGAGATAACAGCCAGAACGCTAAGAGAAAAGGGTTTTTGCTTCTAGCAAGGTAGGAAAGAAGAAAAAAATAAATAAAACAGAATAAAGTGGGAGAGGGGCACCGTGAGGAGCCACGCTAAGGCCAGGAGGAAGCAACCAGGACAGGAAAGCCCAGCCCTGCAGAAGCAGGAACTTTAAAAATCACCAGAATTTAAAAATCTTCCCTGATGGAAAAAGGCTCAGCAGGGAAATCGGGCTGAATCACAGGAGGATCAGTGAAGCCTCCAGTTTCCTAGAGTCACCAATAGAGGAAGAGCACCTGGGGGAAAGTGCACCACAAACTGTGGACCAATCTCAGTAAAGGGCTGGAGTGCATGGAGTTACAGAATTTGGATTACAATTCAGTGTCAGAAAGCCAATTCAGAAGGACAATTATAAAGCTACTGGTAGCTCTGGAAAAAAAGCATAAATAATTCAAAAGACTTCATGACTGCAGAATTTAGATCTAATCAGACCAAAATTAAAAATCAATTAAATGAGATGCAATCCAAACTGGAGGTCTTAACGATGAGGGCTAATGAAGTGGAAGAAAGAGTGAGCGACATAGAAGACAAACTGATGGCAAGGAAGGAAGTAGAGGAAAAAAAAAGGGAAAAACAATGAAAAGACCATGAGGAAAGGTTAAGGGAAATAAATGATAGCCTCAGAAGGAAGAATCTACATATAATTGGGGTTCCAGAGAGAGCCAAGAGGGCCAGAGGGCCAGAAATCACATTTGAACAAATCAAAGCAGAAAACTTCCCTAATTTGAGGAGGGAAACAAGCAGTCAGATCCAGGAGATAGAGAGCCCCCCCTCCGCTAAAATCAATAAAACCCTTCAACACCTTGACATTTAATAGTGAAACTTGCAAATTCCAAAAATAGAAAATCTTTAAAGCAGCGAGAGACAAAAGATTCGTAACTTATATGGGGAGAATTATCACATTAACTGCAGACCTCTCCACAAAGACCTGTCAGGCCAGAAAGGGCTGGCAGGATATATTCAGGGTCCTAAATGAGAAGAACATGCAGCCAAGAATACTATATCCACCAAGGCTCTAATTCAGAATAGAAGGAGAGATAAAGTGCTTCCAAGATAGGCAGAAACTGAAAGAATATGTGACCACCAAATCAGCTCTGCAAGAAATATTAAGGGGGGACCTGTAAAAGAAAGAGGAAGCCCAAATAAATAAGCCACAAGAACATGGACTGAATAGGTATGATGACACAAAATTCATATCTTTCAATAGTTCTTCTGAACATAAATGAGCTAAATGATCCCATTAAAAGATGCAGGTTTTCTTTCATACTGGATAAAAAAGCAAGACCCATTTATTTGCTGTCTACAAGAGACTCATTTTAGACCTAGAGACACCTCCAGCCTGAAAATGAAAGGGTGGAGAACCATTTACCATGCAAATGGTCCTCAAAAGAAATCTGGGGTAGCAATTCTCATATCAGATAGTTTATCCCAAAGAGTGTAGTAAGAGATAAAGAGGGACACTATATCATACTTACAGGGTCTATCCAACAAGAAGACCTAACAATCATGAATATTTATGCCCTGAATGCGGGAGCTGCCAAGTATAGCAATCAATTAATAACCAAAATAAAAGATACTTAGATAATAATACACTAATAGTAGAAGTCTTCAAAACGACTCTTTCTGTAAATGACAGATATTCTAAGCATAACATCACCGAAGAAACAAGGGCTTTAAATGATACACTGGACCAGATGGATTTCACAGATATATACAGAACTTTCCATCTGAACACAACTGAATACACATTCTTCTCAAGTGCACCTGGAACTTTCTCCAGAATAGACGAGATACTGGTGACCACCAATCAGGTCTCAACCAATAACAAGAGATTGGGTTTGTCCCCTCAGATTGTCAGACAACAATGCTTTAAAACTAGAACTCAATCACAGGAAGAAATTTGAAAGAAACACAAACACATGGAGTTTAAAGATCCTACTAAAAGATGAATGGGTCAACCAGGAAATTAGAGAAGATTTAAAAAGATTTATGGAAACTAATGAAAATGAAGATACAAACACTCCAAATCTTTGGAATACAACAAAAGCAGTCCTAAAAGGGAAATACATCACAAAACAAGCATCCCTCAAAAAATTGGAAAAAACCCAATACACAAGCTAACCTCACACCCAAAGGAGCTGGAGAAAGAACAGCAAATAAAACCTACACCAAGCCGAAGAAGAGAGATAATAAATATTTGAGCAGAACTCAGTGAAATAGAGACCAGAAAAACTGTAGAAACAAAACCAGGAGTTGATTCTCTGAAAGAATTAATAATATAGATAAACCATTAGCCAGCATTATTAAAAACAAAAGAGAAAAGACTCAAATTAATAAATCCATGAATGAAAGAGGAGAGATTACAAACAATACCAACGAAACATAAACGATTTTAAAAAGGTATTGTGAGCAGCTATATGCCAATAAATTAGGCAATCTAGAAGAAATGGACACGTTTCTGGAAAACCACAAATTACCAAAATTGGACAGGAAGAAATAGAAAAACTGAATAGGCCTATTATTCATAGGGAATATGAATAATAGTGAAAGGGAATATAAGGGAAGGGAGAAGAAATGTGTGAGAAATATCAGAAAGGGAGACAGAACATAAAGACTTCTAACTCTGGGAAATGAACTAGGGGTGGTGGAGGGGGAGGAGGGTGGGGGGTGGGGGTGAATGGGTGACGGGCACTGAGGGGTACACTTGACGGGATGAGCACTGGGTGTTATTCTGTATGTTGGTAAATTGAACACCAATAAAAATTAATTTATATAAAAAAAAACTGAATAGGCCAATAATAACCAGGGAGGAAATTGAAGCAGTCATCAAAAACCTCCCAAGACACAAAAATCCAGGGCCAGATGGCTTCCCGGGGGAATTCTATCAAACGTTTAAAGAAGAAATAATACCTATTCTACTAAAGCTGTTCCATAGGATAGAAAGGGATGGAATACTTCCAAACTCGTTCTATGAGGCCAGCATCACATTAATTCCAAAACCAAAGACCCCACCAAAAAGGAGAATTATAGGCCAATATCCCTGATGAACATGGATGCAAAAATTCTCAACAAGAGACTAGCCAATAGGATCCAAGAGGACAATAAGATTATTCACCATGACCAAGTGGAATTTATCTCCAGAATGCAAGGTTAATTCAACACTCCTAAAACAATCAGCCTAATAGATCACATCAACAGGAGAAAAAACAAGAAAAAACAAGAGCCATATGATCCTCTCAATAGATGCAGACAAAGCATTTGACAAAATAGAGCATTCATTCCTTTAAAAGTCTTCAGAGTTTAGGGATAGAGGGAACATTCTTTTGTATCTTAAAAGCCATCTATGAAAATCAAACAGGAAATATTCTCAATGGGGAAACACTGGGAGCCTTTCCCCTAAGATCAGGAACAAGACAGGGATGTCCACTCTCACCACTGCTATTCAACGTAGTACTAGCAGTCCTAGCCTCAGCAATCAGACAACAAAAAGAAATAAAAGGCATTCAATTTGGCAAAAAGTCAACCTCTCCCTCTTTACAGATGACATGATACTGTACATAGAAAACCCAAAAGACTCCACCCCAAGATTGCTAGAACTCATACAGCAATTCGGCAGTGTGGCAGGATACAAAACCAATGCCCAGAAATCAGTGGTATTTCTATACACTAACAATGAGACTAAAGAAAGAGAAATTAAGGAGTCAATCCCATTTACAGTTGCACCAAAAAGCATAAGATACCTAGGAATAAACCTAACCTAAGAGGTAAAGGATCTGTACTCTAATAAGTACAGAACACTTCTAAAAAGAAATTGAGGAAGATGGAATGAGATGGAAAAACATCCCAAGCTCATGTTTTGGAAGAATAAATATTATGAAAATGTCCATGTCTCCCAGGGCAATTTACACATTCAATGCAATCCCTATCAAAATACAATGCCAGATTTCAAGTTGTACTACAAAGCTCTGATCAAGACAATATGGTACTGGCACAAAGAGAGACACATAGATCAATGGAACAGAATGGAGAACCCAGAAATGGGCCCTCAACTCTATGGTCAACTAATATTCGACAAAGCAGGAAAGACTATCCACTGGAAAAAAGGATAGTCTCTTCAAGAAATGGTGCTGGGAAAATCGGATAGCCATGTGCTGAAGAATGAAACTAGACCATTCTCTTACACCATACACAAAAAAAAAAGGATGAAAGGTCTAAATGAGAGACAAGAATACATCAAAATCCTAGAGAAGAACATAGGCAACTCCCTTCTTGAAATTGGCCACAGCACCTTCTTGCAAGATACATCTATGAAGGCAAGGGAAACAAAGGCAAAAATGATCTATTGGGACTTAATGAAGATAAAAAGCTTCTGTACAGCAAAAGAAACAGCAAAACTGCAAGACAACTTACAGAATGGGAGAAGATATTTGCAAATGCCATATCAGATAATGAGCTAGTATCCAAGATTTATAAAGAACTTATTAAACTCAGCAAAGAGACAAACAATCCAATCATGAAATGGTCAAAAGATATGAACAGAAATTTCACCAAAGAAAAGACATACATGGCCAAGAAGCACATGAGAATATGATCCACATCACTTGCCATCAGGGAAATACAAATCAAAACCACAATGAGATACCACCTCACACCAGTGAGAATGTTGAAAATTAATAAGACAGGAAACAACAAATGTTAGAGAGGATATGGAGAAAGAGGGACCCTCTTGCACTGTTGGTGGGAATATGAAATGGTACAGCCACTCTAGAAAACTGTGTGGTGGTTCCTCAGAGTTCAAAGTAGAGCTACCCTATGACCCAGCAATTGCACTGCTGGGGATTTACCCCAAAGGTAGAGATGCAGTGAAACGCCGGAACACCTGCACCCCGATGTTTCTAGCAGCAATGTCCACAATGGCTAAACTGTGGAAGGAGCCTTGGTGTCCATCGAAAGATGAATGGATAAAAAAGATGTGGTATATGTATACAATGGAATATTACTCAGCCATTATAAATGATGAATACCCACCATTTGATTCGATATGGATGGAATTTGAGGGTATTATGCTGAGTGACATAAGTCAGTTGGAGAAGGACAATCATTACATGGTTTCACTCATATGGGGAATATAAAAAATAATGAAAGAGAACATTGGGGAAAGGGGAGAAAATGAGTGGGAAAAATCAGAGAGGGTGACAGAACATGAGAGACCCCTAACTCTGGGAAACGAAGAAGGGGTGGTGGAAAGGTAGGTAGGGGGGATGGGGCGACTGGGTGACGGGCACTGAGGGGGCAGTTGATGAGATGAGCACTTGGTGTTATACTATATGTTGGCAGATCGCACTCCAATAAAATAATATTTAAAAAAATTTCAGTGGACTTAAGGAAAAGGGTAGAAATCCTCTGATGTCCCCTGGGAATATTTCAAAGTCGCCTCCCTTTTACTCTCCCCTCCTGCTTGCTGCTAATTCATATCAAACATAGAACTTGACTTTCCAGATTCTATCTTGTTTGATTTTAGATACCTTTCCCATAGTGTGACATCATAATCATCCTCATGATTAACATTATTGGATACTTATTAGATCCTACGCACTATTCTAAGTGCTTTGCATGTATTGGATAATTCTTACAACCCCATGAGGTAGATTATTATTTTTCTCATTGAGGACAGAGATACAACATGCCCAAGGCATCAGAGTTGTAAATGGTGTAGCTGAGATTCAAATCTAAGAAATCTTGCTCCAGAATCCATCATGTTATCCACCATAATATCAACCTCAAGTGACACATATAAAAAGATGACACAAATTAACCATTATTGCCAGGTCAAAGCCCACTTTTATTATTATTTTGTTTTTAGTAATAGGGCTGATTTTGCACTAAGGAATCAACAATCTCTCAGATGGCATTTAGTTGACCCAGGTTATACCTTTGTGAAACAACTAACCAGTGCTTGGATTGTGGTCTGCTATCTTGCAACTTTTACAGCTGGACCTGAAGTCAGTGACCTTGGCAGGTGATTGTTGGACAGAGAATATTTGCTTGCTAGATGTACCATGGTGGGTTTTTTTTTCCTTTTCCAGGATTCATCTAGAAGTTTCCTTTGGGTGAGATATATTTTCCTTTTTTCCTAAATACTGGTGCATTTTAGAAAATTAGAACCAGTGAGTTTCTGGGGGTCATCCATCAGCAGCAACATCAGAAGCTGATTTGTCACTAACAAGCAGCCTCTTTGCTTTGCCATTTGAAAGTATGAGAGGAGGGATCCCTGGGTGGCACAGCGGTTTGGCGCCTGCCTTTGGCCCAGGGCGCGATCCTAGAGACCTGGGATCGAGTCCCACGTCGGGCTCCCGGTGCATGGAGCCTGCTTCTCCCTCTCCCTCTGCCTGTGTCTCTCCCTCTCTCTCTCTCTGTATGACTATCGTAAATAAAAAAATAAAAAAAATGAAAGTATGAGAGGACTCCAAACATTTTTTTTGTCTGTGTGTTTAGAGTGTCCCTGAAAATTGATTCCTGTTCTCCTTGTGATTTCTTTTACATATCACCTTGGAATAATGCCTTTGACTAAAAGGGATATTTTTTCTAATGCTTATGCTTTAATTTAGAAACAACTGATCTGATATTTTCCGACTTATCTCCAAACCTGAAAATTCATGTGTCTAGGAAAATAGGAGTTTCTTTTTTTATATAAATTTATTTTTTATTAGTGTTCAATTTGCCAACATATAGAATAACACCCAGTGCTCATTCCATCAAGTGCCCCCCTCAATGCCCATCACCAAGTCACCCCCACCCCCCCGCCCACCTTCCCTTCCACCACCCCTAGTTCGTTTCCCAGAATTAGGAGTCTCTCATGTTCTGTCTCCCTTTCTGATATTTCCCACTCATTTTTTTCTCCTTTCCCCTTTATTCCCTTTCACTATTTTTATAGTCCCCAAATGAATGAGACCATATAATGTTTGTCCTTCTCCGATTGACTTATTTCACTCAGCATAATACCCTCCAGTTCCATCCACGTCGAAGCAAACGGTAGGTGAAAATAGGAGTTTCTAATGAAAAGGCTAACACAATCTCAGTATCTCTAGGGTTTTGGACATCTGCCATCCAATGAAGTAGTATTTTTGTGTCCTGTAAAATACAAAACATCTTCCTGCAATGAGTATATTTAACACCTTTGGGTTTTCTTTTCAGTTCAGCTGAATGTACCTAGGAACAAGTGCAACTTAATACAGGTAAAAAAAAGTTTGAAACAAGGCATTTATATCTGAAAATCATTTTGTAAGCATACTGAACCCCAAAATCAAATTACAAACACCAATAAAACCAATGATGGCTAGTAAGAATAAAGTAAGTGACAAAGATGTATACTATGATTAAATCGTATAAAGAGGAAAAATTTATATTCCACAATTCAAAGAGAGTCCAGGAGTCAGAATCTAGAGTAGATATCAAAGCCTAGGTAGACACAGTGGTAAGAGTGGCAAAAAGAAAAAGGAAAAACATACATTGTCATCTGAGCCATCTAACTATTTTCCCTGCCTTCATTTTTTACCCAGCTTAATTATTTTCTACACTGCTACCAGAATTCTTCCTGAAGAACATATCAGATGATGTCTCTCCCTGATTATATTCAATGTTTCCCTATAGTCTTTTGAAAAATGTTTAAGATTTTTCACTATCTGTACCCAACCTATTTTCACCCTTCTCAAATACTATTCCTATCCTTAGACCCCTCATATCTATGCTCAGTGGCTCCAAACTGGGAAGGGTGGCATTTGGAAAACTGTTGGGGTGTTTTGGGTTGTCATAATGAGTGAGGATGATATGGGTATTTAATGATCTGGAGCAAGGGATACTAAGCATGCTGTATTGAGTGAAATAGACCCTTACCATTGTAGAATTGTTCCGCAAAAAATGCCAATAGCACCCTTGGCAAGACACTGCAAGTTTCTAGCTAAGCTGGACTATTTTCAGGTCTCTAGAAATGACTCACAATTTATTAGTAATGCACCTTTGCTTCTGTTCTTCCTTCTCCTTTCTGTGTTTGCCTCTTTATTTTGTTTTGCCTGTCATCATCTGAATAATCTTCATTGGATAGCTTTTCCATTACATTCTTTCCAGATCTCCACTGAGAACTACGCTCTACCTCCATCCTCCCAGAGTTGCTGAAAATTCTTTGATATAATAGAAAAATATTATTATGAAAGTCAGGAGACCCAAATCTTTGCAATGGTACTGCCATTAGCCAAGTGTATGACATGAGGAAAAGATTTGTATTATCTGGGCTGTAGTTTATTCATCCATAAAATTAGGAAATTGAAAAAAAAATGAGGGGTTTGAATTAGACATTCCCTAAGGTCCCTTCCACTGCTAACTTTCTATGTGCCCCTTATCGCATATCTCATTTTAATGACAGATCTTTATATCCCTCATTGTAGCACCTTGCATATCATGTGCCTCAAATAGTTCTTGACTGGACCATTCCAGAGGAGTTTATATTCCCTGCCTTTTGTTGAAGGTAGCACTGGCCATTGGCTGTATAAATATGTTGTACTAAATCCAGGAAATATGTATGTGTGGACTAAGAAAAGAGCAAGGGCCAGTTGTCGGAGATCACTTAAGACAGGGAAGAGCCCAGATGCCTGGGTGGCTCAGTGGTTGAGCATCTGTCTTTGGCCCAGGGTGTGATCCTGGAGTCCCGGGATCGAGTCCCACATTGAGCTCCCTGCATGGAGCCTGCTTCTCTCTCTGCCTATGTCTCTGCCTCTCTCTGTGTTTCTCTCATGAATAAATAAATAAAATCTTTTTTAAAAAGGGAAGAGCCATGTCCAGTAATAATTTTGTTGGGTAATTATTACCATTACTAAACCTATGTAGAAAAGATCACACACATTTAATGGATGCAAGAAAATGTGTTAGATATTGTTTTTGCAATATATGGAAAAGTCTTCTCTGACAAAGTAGCGATAATTATAAAAGATATATCACACAGATTTATAATCCTGTGGTCTGAAACAGGCTGGTTGTCTTAAAATTAGAAGTTTTGTAGGCTTCAAACGTGTTCAATTGGCACTTGCCTTGATATAAAAGTTCCCTTAGAGACTGGCTAGAATCACATCCATGCTATCTAGATGTACTTTCACAGCTGTGAGTCTGCATTTTGATGTATGAGCATAATGCAAAGTACCTAGTTTGCATTATCTCCCCCAGATGCAGGATTTTTCTTAAGGCTTTCTAAAAGATGTCACTAAACCTGAGCATCACGGCTTGGCTTCTGTTTGAATCTCAGAACTGTCTCAGCTATAAACTTGATGGATCCATCATGGCATTTCTCTAGTGTTGCCACTTTCATTAAAAGATTTGGACACATACTGACTCACTGCTGCCCAACATCTTTCTTTTTTTCTTCTTTTAATAAGTCATATAAATGTATTACCTAATTTTTATGACATCCAGAATTATTTTTTTTGCCCAAGGCCAATCTACCTTGAGGCTAAAGGGTGAGTTATTCTTTGAGTACACCTTCTCCTATCCCAGGTTTAATTGTGACCTTTTGAATTTCTGGGGATCCTGTTTTCTCCATGTCTATCTACTCCCAGAGCACTCAGTGCTTCCTGCACAGTTTGGACCATGTTTTAGAAATAAAACACTAATTCAAGAATCAAATCTAGGCAGTCTGCCTTCAGAGTCTGTGCTCTTGACTCCCAATCTAAACTAGAGTAACTGAAATTAGGAGGTAGGGGCTATAAAACAGTTGTTCAGGAAGGCAACACTCTTGTCCTCTCAATCTATTTCAACCACAGCACATCCACTTTTATCTTTTATATATATTAGATTTTAGTTTGAGTTGTTGGTTGAAGAAAAAATTCTTTTGCTAAAAATGTGAAAAACTATTAACAGGTATATAGACTTTAATGAAGCCTTAAACCTAGGCCTGCTCTGAGGGGAGTGTTTGTGGAAATCTGATTCTTGGAAATCAGTCCTTTATTTATTCATCTTTGTAGAAAACATGCAGGTATGTACTGAATTGCTTTCAGTTATTTGCAACCTTATGAATGAGAAAGCAGATAAGTAACCAGAGTCTCTAGAGTTAACCGGTTAGGAAGGGCCAAGATATTAAAAATGGCAGAGGATGCCTTGCATTAAGGACTAAATGAGTTCTTCATTTTGAACAGTTGGTATCATTCATAGTAGGGTAATTTCAGGGAACTTGAAGACCCAGGAAGCTGACCCTTCCAACTGGGAAGAGTGCTGAGTCTCGCTCTATGTAACTGCCATCTGCGTGTAGTAAATTATGTTTGTTACATACATTATGGGAACTCATATCCTTTCCTTATTTGTGTTGGGAATCTTTCTGTTAACTCTGTTACCATCCCATTTCTCTTTTTCTTTCTTTCTTTCTTTCTTTCTTTCTTTCTTTCTTTCTTTCTTTCTTTCTTCTTTCTTTCTTCTTTTTTCTTTCTTTCTTTCTTTCTCTTCCTTTTTCTTTCTTTCTGGAAGAAATGGCCACTTGTTTTATTCCCATGTTTCTTTTTTAAAAATTTTATTTAAATTCGGTTTACCAGCATATAACACCCAGGGCTCATCTTGTCATGTGCCTTCCTTAGTGCCCCTCACCCAGTTACCCCATCCCCCCACCCAACTCCCCTTCTACAACCCTTTGTTTCCCAGAGTTAGGAGTCTCTCATTGTTACCATCCCATCTCAAGATAAGAGGTGCAAAGGTGAGAATCTATGTGATGAGAAGATAACTTAAATTCAAAATGTTGTCTCCAATGTGAAGGCCAAGAAGCAAAGAAGGCTTTTAATAAAGCCAAACATTTTAGGAGGCCCTATTGCATCTGGAACTCTGTTTTAACTAGTTTTCATGATATTCCTGGTCCTTGGACTCAACAAAATCACCAAATATTATCCTATAGAACACAATCCTCACCAATTCTGTAAATATCAGTGGTAGATTGAGAGTGAGAAAAGATTGTCTTACTTGTTTTGGATGGTAAGTTGTTCCACACATCATCAACTATTTTAAGTTTAGTCAGTGCTGTGGAAGATATGAAGTGAGAGCACTACATTTCTAATCATGGATGTCCAATAAGAAACCTAAAGGTACTTATTTCTTTGAAAGCAGGAGTCTAGCTTGACGCGATTCTGTGTACAGGTCCCTACATGTTATACTCAGTGAATAATAAGGAACCATAATATTAAAATAACCAAAATGATAGACCTTGGTCAACCTATATTTTAGATAGCAACTTAAATCCTCAGAAAGCTGGATGTAACACTCATCATCTCCAACCACCATCACCATCACCATAGCAACTAACATTTATTAAGCACTCTTTATTGGCTACCATTCATAATATCATTTAGTTATTACAGCAACGGTACAGTTAGGTTCTGTTATAATCTCCATTTGGTGGAGGTTTAACTGAGGTTCAGAAAACTTAGGTAACTTACCCATGGCCATACAACTATTAATTATCAGAACCATGATTCATAGCCAGAGAGTCTGAGTCCAGAACCTGTGCCTTAAGTATTATTCAAGGTGCATTCTGATATAGAGAGAAATGAACTGAAGAGACCAATTTTGATTACCATAAAAAGGAGTGTAGACTTCTCAAATGCCCATTGGAAGATTGTCCTGAACTGTAAATTCCAGGGAAAGTATTGTATAGAGGCTCATCTATTTCTGAGCTTCTTTAAAAACTGAGGGAGTGGGGCACCTGAGTGGCTCAGTGGTTGGGTGTCTGCCTTTGGCTCTGGTTGTTTCCTGGGGTCCTGGGATTGAGTCCTGTGTCAGGCTCCCCGCATGGAGCCTGCTTCTCCCTCTGCCTATGTCTCTGCCTCTCTCTCCATGTCTCTCATGAATAAATAAAAAAAAATTTTTAAAACGTACCTAGGAGGAAAATATAATACCCCCATGATCCCTTTTTCTACCATGTCTTGAGGATTTTTTCTTTAATTGAAAATGCCACATTCTTGAGGAACTCTGAGCTGTAGGATGTTTACTTTTGGTTTTACCAACCATATCTCCCCTCCAGCAGAATGTCAGTGCCAGAGATGTTGGACAGAAGCCCAATAGAGGTTAGCCCCAGTGTTATTTATCAGTGTATACGCTGCAGAATAAAGTATATGTGATAATTGATTGACTCTTCATTAGCCTTTGAAGACTGATAACTCAATTAGCATGTCAGATACTGATTATATGACTCTTTCAAAAATCCTCAAAGGTAATTTTTATTTAGTATTAGATAAGGTGTGAGAGGTGTTTTTTGTTGTTGTTGTTGTTTATATTTTATTAAAAGTTCTTATTTCCTTTGACTATTCTCAGCAGAAGAAGCAGTGTTGCCTTGATAGTTGGGTTTCTTCTTTTTAATTTGCATGTTTCACAAAATAATGATGATATTTTGAAATAGATAAGGAAATAAGAATTTTAAAGTTCTGGCTGAAATAATTTTGATTTTCAGCCTCCAGCTGAGAGAGAATGTGTGTTCAGCTGGTTAGCAGAGCAGCCCTGCTCAGTAGCACGTATGGCTGGATTAGAACAGTCAGAGGGGTAATAAGGGAAAGTCTGGTCCAGGTCTGGGTTACAGGTTTTTTTTTCCTTTGTTTTTTTTTAAAGATTTTATTTATTAATTTGAGAAAGAGGAAGAGAAATCACACAAAAGGGGGAGCAGCAGAGAGAGAAGCAGACTCCCTGTTGAGCAGGGAGCCTGATGTGGGGCTTGATCCCAGGACCCTGAAAAGCTTAACCAACTGAACCATGTAGGTGCCCCTGGGTTACAGTTTTAAGGCAGTGGTATACAAGTGGTTTTGATTGAACATAATGGTCAGGAAAAAAAAATTTGTATCTACATGCCTCTGCCAGTGTGTGTGTGTGTGTGTGTGTGTGTGTGTGTGCGTGTGTGTGTATCACAATATTATGTACATTTCATATTTTTTCCTTTACCCTGGATCTCTTTATAACTGCAAAGTTCATGCAGCATACTTTGAAAACCACTGGTTTAGGAATTATATTTTATGTGACCTAGGCAAGTCTCTTAGATGTTCTGGACCTCAGTTCTCCATATGTGATAGGAGAAAGATGTACTAACTAAAATGTAGTTTCAGGTTTCATTTTATGCTTATTTGAATTTTTTTCCTAAGGTATTCCCACAGGCTTTATCCATTATTTCGGGATGAAATTTAAGTTGCTGCTTTGGTGACATTTTGAGTCAGATTATTACTGAAGAATGAGAACCACATTGTTTGTTCCAATTAGAAGTCCTGCAATAACATTTGCACATGCATATTTATTTACCTGATTATTTTAGTATGGCTAAAATACAATTACTAAGTTAAGGTAGTAACATAATTTTCCCCCACGTGTTTTCTTTATTTCCACTCAATCTCTTCTGTGTTCTTTGTTAAGTCATTTAGAGATACTCACTGATACAGTGGCTTCTAACAGTGGAAATTTATTTTGTTCAGACTAAAGCCCTTTTATGAAAGACTACCAAAATTTAAAAAAATAAAGCTGTCAATTACTTGGTTAAGTGGTTATTGGGTAAAAAAAAAACAAAACCTGACTTGTTAAAAGTAATCTGGGCTTTTATAGACCTGTTTCTAAGATTCATGTTTGCTGTAATTTCCACATGTTTAAAGTACAGAGAAATATGATTTACTTTGTCTATGAAATGTGAAATCCTACATACATATTATTCTAAAGACATAAATACCATACCCTCTCAACTATAGAGAAATGGATAATCTTATGCATGTTTCAGTATTCAAACCAAGTTTATTCCATTTATGTTATTGAGTAAAATAACAAATTACTTTTTACTAGTCTTTTGAGTTGGTGAGATCAATCTCTGCCCTTCACATGTCCAGTATGAAGGTATTGTGAAAATACTTCAGTGTACCATGAGAGGTACAATTCTCTAGTCTTTGAAAAGTGAAAGAATATATCTTTATGGAATCAAGAAAATGACTTAATGTGGGGCAGCTGAGTGACTCAGTTGGTTGAGCATCTGACTCTTGATTTAGGCTCAGGTCATAATCTCATGATCCTGAGATTGAGCCTTGCATCCGTATCCACACTCAGGAAGGAGTGTGCTTATTCTTTTCCCTCCCCCATTTGCATTCTCTCTCTCTCAAATAAATAAATGAAAGCTTAAAAAAAAGAAAATGACTTAATTTGTATGCCTTCTCCTTTTAATATTCATATGATAATGTTATTGTATATTTCCATTCATATATTTTAATTTGTAATTGCATATTTCCTTGATTGAATTCTTAGATAATTTTCATTTGTGTATATTAATTGGGTATTGATTATTTTGTCACTCAGAATTCATTCACCCTTCTTTTTGAAACCATATCTTTGTAGACCATACCTTTTTACCCTTTGTAGATTACTTCTTTCCATTCTCTGCCCAAGTACTTATGGTAGGCATGTGATCTAGATCTAAATTAATTAGAATTTTAGCTTCCCCTAAGCATTAATTATTAGTTCAGTGATGGGCATATGAGCTACCTAGAACAAAAGAAATGTAGTGACAGTTTCACAAAAACTTCTGGGAAAGAGGTTCATGATCTTTTTAATGGACTTAGAGTTGTATGAATTAAGTTCTGGAGTTGCTACAGCATTATGACCATGGCAGACAAATCTGAAATGAATAAGAAGTAGAGGTGAAAGTCAAGTTATGAAGTATGGGATCTTGGATACTTGCTTGAGCCATTGGTACAGACCTGTTTATCTAGAATTTTTCATTATATCATTTAATAAATTCCCTTTTTATTTAAGCCACTTAAGAGTTCTACCTTCCGTCACTTGCAACTAAAAGAATCGAATTGACTTATCCCTGCCCAATCCCAGGGCAAGACCTAGGCTTTATTTTTTTATTTTTAAGATTTTTAAATTTATTTATTCATGAGAGACACACAGAGAGAGGCAGAGACATAGACAAAGGGAGAGGCAGGCTCCCTATGGGGAGCCTGATGCAGGACTCAGTCCCAGGACCCTGGGATCACAACCTGAGCCAAAGGCAGATGCTCAACCACTGAGCCACCCAGGTGCTCTGCAAGACCTAGGCTTTATATAGCCACCCACAGTCCCATATCTTTCAACATGAACAGAGAGGAAAGGAGAAAGAAAGTGAGATGGGGGAGGGAAGGAATATGAAATGGCCTGGATTAGCAGAATAGGTTAAAATGAGGCATATTTTTCCCTTTATATGGTGATTTGTTTATTTATTTGGTGATCCACTATACAAGGCACTGTGCTAGGCCCTGGACATTCAGAGTTGAAAGATAACTCTGGAGTTGACAATGTAGTCAAAAAGATACGTATGTAAGCCAATGATTCCAACACAAGGAATACTTGCCACTGTAATTGAAGGATGTTCAAAGTACATGTAACTAAGATAGGAAACTTGAACTCTGCTCTGTAGTGTAAATATTAGGCAGCCAAGTGGAAAAAGCCATTGCAGACAAAGGGAATAACATGAGGCATGTTCTTTGGAAGTTCCTGAGCTTTAAGTGCCTTATGTAGCTACTGGCAATGGTGATACAGATTCATATTGGAAGAAAGTTTTGTGCATGACTAACTAGTGGTTCATGGGTCCCTGAGACAGTAATTAAAGGGCTGATACTCCTATTTAAAAATAATGCCAGTGCACAGATCTGGGTCAGAATAATAGAGAGGGAATTTAGCTTCCCACTAGAATCCAAGCCACATTATTTGAATGTATATGTGTGCCTCCAGTGGGGTTCCAGTGCAGCACAAAGACTATACCATAGATGTGATCTCTGCCCCAAAGGAGGATAAAATTTGAGATAGCCATTTGGATACGAAGTAAAAGAATGGAATTGAGGTAGCAAAATTAAAAATTTCATTGAGCTAATTTCACTTATTTCATTGATATGTGACTAGATATTTACCTCATTTGCAAGTCACGGGTAAAGAATGGAAAACAAATAAAAGATATAATTAGGAAAGTGTCTATAAATTTTTCAGTGTGTAATATAATAGTTAGCTTTCTCTTCTGATAAAATTTGATGTTTTAGATCTCTCCCTTATTAGGCTGTGCTGTATTTTTTCAAGGAACTAAAGAATGCCATGTTTCCTCCCATAGAAGAAGATCAGATTTTTGTTTTTGTTTTTATTTTTGCCAACCATGCTAGAAAATTCACACTCCCTACCCTTAACTGACAGTCTTCCTATTCCATCACTGTATTACTAAATGGCTTTTAATGTGCACTGAGTGTCAGCATTCTTCTAGGTACCCTGGAGGAAAAAGAGCTCTGCCTGAGCATTCATTCTAAATTAAGAATAAAGGTTAATGCTCAATTGTGAAGTTTTGCAAATTTCAAGATACTATCTTAAAGTTACTTTCCAAAAGCTTAATAGTAATACTACTCAGATTCTCATTTACTTAGATACAAACTGTCTACAGTCAGGGTCAATTGTGCTTCAGCACAGCTTATAGCTATAGATGATCACATGATATATGGCAGTTAAAACACACAGGGGAGCTGTGGTTTTGAATTTAAAGATGTTTTAATTAAATGGAACATAAAAATAGTAGTAGGGAAATATAGCTTGCTATAGCTAATAGACTATAGCCTAGATTTTGGAAAATCTCCCACTAAAAAAATCCAAATTTAGTAAAATGAATGGGGTGATTAGTAGCATTACTGAAGGATTTATATATGGAGTATTTCTTTTTTTTTATTTTTATTTATTTATGATAGTCACACACAGAGAGAGAGAGAGGCAGAGACACAGGCAGAGGGAGAAGCAGGCTCCATGCACCGGGAGCCCGACGTGGGACTCAATCCCGGGTCTCCAGGATCGCGCCCTGGGCCAAAGGCAGGCACCAAACCGCTGCGCCACCCAGGGATCCCATATATGGAGTATTTCTAAAATATGTAAATGCATCTGCTGCTTTTAAGTGTTGGTTTTAATAGATTATGAACTCTGGTGAGAAGGATAGCAAGGAAACAAAGGTCAAGTATTTAAAGCTAATGTTAATTGAAAAATTAAGATGGACCATCCTTACAGTTATAATGTATAAGTGGAGAAAAACATTCAACTTACAATTAGAAAAGTATCTGCATATGAGGAAGCACTAGTGTTTTGATGGTCATAGAAAGGGATCCTGGTATGTGTAATAGCAAAAGACATAATGTGCTAGTGTAATCACCCTACACATTTAGTTAAAAAAACATGGTGCAAGTAAAAGTTTATGAGGAGAGAGGAGGAAATAAGGAAGGAGAGGTGCTGGTGAGGTTGGGGGGAGGAAGAAGGAAGGAAGGAGGATGGGAGGAAAAGAGAGAAATCAGAAAATAATGTGGCACTATTTGGCTACCATGCATATTTGGAACAGGAATTATTTTCACTAGAGTCCAGGTATGTCTCTTGCCCTTGCTAACTTATTTATTCATTCTTAGGTGTATTCCTTTATTCATTCAGTGGACATGTATTTGATGAGCAATTATGATGTGGAGACATATAATAATTGGTAAAAGAAAGGAGAATATTGAGGGGAAATGAAACATCAGGTCACCAAGTTGGAGAAATCCTTGCATTAGTGAATCAGGAATGAATAAATCTGTGCTGTGTAGAAAGAGAGTGCTAAGCTTCTGCCACATTCTTGATGTCTTCCAATTGTACTTCTACCTCCTGAAAGACTCATTAGGGAACAATGCCTTTGAATGCTAAACTGGAAATGGGAATAGTAGGATTATTCTTTTGGCTTTGACCTCAAGTTAGTTGACTGACCTTGGGCCAACCCTTAAGCTTTCTGTGCCTCGGTCTCCTTGTCTAAAAAAGAAAATAGGGGATCCCTGGGTGGCGCAGCGGTTTGGCGCCTGCCTTTGGCCCAGGGCGCGATCCTGGAGACCCGGGATCGAGTCCCACGTCGGGCTCCTGGTGCATGGAGCCTGCTTCTCCCTCTGCCTGTGTCTCTGCCTCTCTCTCTCTCTCTCTCTCTCTCTCTCTCTCTCTCTCTGACTATCATAAAGAAATAAAAATTTAAAAAAAATAAAAAGAAAAAGAAAAAAGAAAATAATTCTGTAATTCTGCTTGCCCTAGCCTCACATGGATGAATTTGGGATTAATTAGATTTAAAAAGTGATAAGTGAAGCACATTAAAGCTCCTCAGATGTGGGTACTAAGTGAGCAGGACAAATAATTCAAATGTCAGCTTTAGAACTGTAATTGGGGCTCATTTTAAATGGGTCACTTTGTGAAAACCAAGAGCAAGTGGAATTAAAAAAATAAACTGTATTTTATGACATATTTTCAGAACAATTAAGATAGCATAGAGAGGTCACATATATCTTACACCCAATTTCCATTATTGTTAACATCTTACATTAGTATGTATATTTGTAAAGTTAATTGATGAATCGATACTTACAAATGCATTATTATTAAGTAAAATCTGTATGTTATCAGATTTCCTTACTTTTTACCTAATGCCCCTTTTCTGTTCCAAGATACTATATCCAAGATATTATATTACTTATGTGTCTACTTAGGCCCCCCTTGCTATATTGGCTTCTGGAAACCTTCCCTATTTTTGATGAACTTGACATTTTTTAACTTGTGGTAAAATATGCATAACATAAAACTTACCATCTTAGCCATTTTTAAGCATAACCATCACTACCATCCATCTCCAGAACACTTTTCATCTTGCAAAACTGAAACTCCATATTCATTTAAGACTAACATCCCATTCTCATCTCTTTCAGCCCCTAGTAACTACCATTCTACTTTCTGTCTCTATGAATTTGGCTATTCTAGATATCTCATAAAACCAAAATCATACAGTATTCATTCTTTTGTGTCTGGTTTATTTCATTTAACATAATATTCTCAGTGTTTATCCCTGTTGTAGAATGTTTCAGAATTTCTTCCTTTCTTAAAATGGAATAATAACCCACTGTATAAATATACCACATTTTGCTTATTCATTCATCTGTTAATGGATATTTGAGTTATTTCTACCCTTAGCTGTTATAAATAATGCTGGTGTAAATTTAGGCATACAAATGTATCTTTGAGCCTCTGCTTTTAATTCTTTGGGTATATACCAAGAAGCAGAATTACTGGATCATATTATAGTTCTATTTTTAATTTTTTGAGGTGCCTCCATACTGTTTACCATAGTGGTGGCACTATTTTGTATTCCCTGTACAAGGGTTCCTTTTTCTCACATCCTTGCCAACAATTATTATTTTATGTGGTATTTATTATTTATTTATATAATAAATAATAAAATATCATTATTATATTTAAATTATATTTATTATTTTATGTGGTAGCCACCCTAATGGGTGTGAAGTAATATTTGATTTGAATTTTTCTAATTATTAGTGATGTGAAGTGTCTTTTCATATGCTTGTTGGCCATATATTGTATATCTTGTATATCTTCTTTAGAGAAATGTCTATTCAAGTTGTTTGCCCATTTCATAATCAGGTTGTTTATTTGTTGTTATTGTTTTTTAAGATTTTATTTATTCATGAGAGAGAGAGAGAGAGAGAGAGAGAGAGAGAGAGAGAGAGAGGCAGAGACACAGCAGAGGGAGAAGCAGGCTCCATGCAGGGAGCCCAACGTGGGACCCGATCCCGGGTCCCCAGGATCAGGCCCTGGGCCCAAGGCGGCACTAAACCGCTGAGCCACCCAGGCTGCCCCTGTTATTGTTGATTTGTAGGAGTTCCTTATTTAATCCAGATACTAACCCCTTATTAACTATATTATTTGTAAATATTTTCTCCCATTCCATGGGGTGTTGCAAATTTTTTTAAAGATTTTATTTATTCATGAGAGACATACAGAGAAGGCAGAGGCATAGACAGAGAGAGAAGCATGTGGGACCCCATCCCTGAACTCCAGCATCATGCTCTGAGCTGAAGGCAGACACTCAACTGAGGAGCCACCCAGGCTTCCTGAGAATGCAAATTTTAAACAGACTTGCAAACTATTTTGATGTAAATACTCAACTAATCTGACATTTTAGTTTTCTAGCCAGAATTTAAAGCTCATCACCTTATTCTTAATGACTCCTACCCTCACACTCTTAAAGTTAGTCAGAGATGTGTGATTCAGAAAAGAATTGCAATGCAATGGAACGAGAGAAAATAAAGAATAAGTGAATCAATGAATTCATAGTAGCTTCTATCCAACATACTTCAGATCCATAAAAAATATCCCCAAGATGTTTCTTGGTTTTTTTTTTATTTTGTACTTTTAAAACATTACTCTTATATTAGTAAATTAAAATTAATTTTGTTTACTGAACAGGTAGCCTGTTGCTACCTTTCCTAAAATGTTTCCCCTCTCCATAAACAGAAAGGACCAGATCCCTTCAGATCAAGCTTCAAATTGCCCAAATTTTGTCTTAGGAAAGATGAATTTGTCCCTGTGAATCAGGGGCAGGTAGCCCAGGGGACAGATGGATGTCAGTGACTGTTTCCAGAGATTATCATTATAATATTTCACCATTCTATCTCACCCTACCTCCATTTTTTTCCTATACCTTTTCTCAAACTGCTTAATCTTCTAATTTCTATTGATTTTTCTCCTCCTCCCTTTTAATGAATGAAACTGCCCAACTGGCCTATCTAAAGTACTAGTTGGCAGAACTGGGCTTGGACCTATAGCTTGTAATTTCAACTTGCTTTTAGGCCTCTTCCCAAAGCAGTAGTTAGAAATGTGTTTTTTGACAGAATTTGAAGGTCAAGAAGATAATTATGAGGAATTTTCAGCTTTTCTCCTAGGAACCATTTGTTGGTCTTAGCACATGAGTTTAGATGTACTGAGAGCAAAATCTCCACACAGAGTAGGCTGATGTTTACATCATCTTCAAGGCACTATCAGATATAATTGGGACTAGCAGGGCTAAGATACTGGAAAGAAAGGAAGGAATGGATAAAACAAAAGCACATAAGATGGAAAGTGTAGAGTTATACCAATGATGAGATTGGGCATTTGTATAGTGTCCAGAGCACCCTTCTTGCTCAGAATGTTTAGGAAGAACAAAATGTCTACAATAATGAAGCCAAATGTAGTATCTGGTACTATACATATAATATCTCATTCAATCCTCTCAATGACCCAGTAATATAGGTACTATTATTATCACCCTCATTTTGCAAAGGAAGGAATGAAGCACAGAGAGGTTAAGTGAATTGCCCAAGATTATACAGGAAAACTTAAGGATCAGACCAGGTATGTTATGTCAGACTCTATAACTCTTGCTACTAACCCAACTTTGGTGTTTGACTTCCTTCCTTCCTTCCTTCCTTCTTGATTGTTTGCTTGCTTGCTTGCTTGCTTAATAGTTGGTGGAGGGTAAAAAAATATAGGTAATAATGTGAAGGCAAAAAAAAAAGTGTTCTCACAAGGGAGAGAAAAGGTAAGGGCAGGAGTATGGTGCCAGAAAGAAAGCTAGAGTTGGTAGAGAGAGAAAAGAGTTAGATGACAGTTAAAGGGACACTTAGAAGAAAATATTTGGTACCTGATATCTTAGTGACTCCTATATCTTCTTAAATATTAACAATGACTAAATGAAAATGATAAAATAGGATTTTTAATATCAAAATAGTAGTAAAAAATATTCTCTTTTTAATGAGTATAGGTTAAATAGACGTAAAGAGTAGTAGTAACCAGGAAACAAGGTCAGGTAGGGTCTTATAGATGGATATAAAAAATATGAACATAAAACAAATCTCAAGAAAAACAGTATTCGCTCATGCTTTCCTAGAGCATTCCAGGGTTGCTTACCTTATATTACTTCTATGGATACCTAAACCATTTTCTGTTTATCTAGCTGTTTGAGCAATTGCCAGTGACAGCCTCTGTAATTCTGACAAGTCACTGCCACATTGATAAATCCAGGGATAATGCTAGTGCCTATGTAATCACAGGGCACAGATCAAGCTAGAATTTTTCATTGATATCACTCTGTGACAAAAACAAAACAAAACAAAAAAACAAAACCCAACAAGTTGCCATTTGCAGAAACTGAGTAAACAACTTGCTAGAATAACTAGGAAAATGATACCTTTTTCAGGTATGCTGTTGGTATAATGCTATTTAGGTTTTCTGGGCTGCTATGTTTCAACAAGTCTCACTGGGCAATGGTTTTGTATCTTGATAATGGTATTCTCTTAATAACATTTAATTTCTAAGACTTGGTCTTGATAATTTTTCCCTTTTTCCATTCCTCCAGCATTAGAAATTGGCAAAAATAAAAAAAATGCAACCATTACAATTCTAGCTGAATAAAGTGTCCCTATTTTTTTCCATTTGCCATGAATTTTGCGTTCTGACAAGGGCTTGACCTTTGGAGAAGCAAACTTTTCTTGGGTTGCTCCTGTGATGCATTTTTTTAAATTTCTTATGTTTTTTAGAAGCTATTTATCTGTGTTAAGCATTTGCCATCTAAACAGGTCAGTTCTTCACTGACTTATTCTCATTGCATATGCTATGGAATCCTCCTTCGTAGGAACAGAATTACCCATGCATTTGGAAATTCTTTTCCTAGCAAATTTCTATAGACTAGAACTTCCACATAATTTGCAGTGTACTACAATGAAATGTAATTCCTTGGGATTACCCAATAATGGCACAAAAATGTTAAATCTTAAGGCAATCCTTTCTCTAGTTTTCTTATACATATTTTTTAATCATAGAAACTCTTATTTGTGAATTTAATTGAAAGAATAGATTTCATTTTTCCACCTTATTGAGCCACTCTTCATATAGCCATATGTGACACTTACTAAGCAATTATAGTGAGACATAGTGGGGTTTTTAAAGATTTTATTTATTTATTCATGAGAGACACACAGAGAGAGGCAGAGATATAGGTAGAAGGAGAAGAAGGCTCCTTGCAGGGAGCCCGATGTGGGACTCGATCCCAGACCGGGAGCATGCCCTGAGTGGAAGGCAGACATTCAACCGCTGAGCCACCCAGGCATCCTCAGACATAGTGTTAAGTGCTTTGCATACATTATCTTTACAAAAACCCCAGTACATTATTAGTTCCATTTTACAGATGAGAGAATTGAGGCTCAGAGTGTTTAAGAGACTCCCAAAGGCCAACACCTAGTTAGTAATATTAAAGCTAAGATTCATAACCTGTCTGACTCTAGAGTGGGTATTTTTAAACAGTTCATTGTATTACTTAGGATATAGGCTAAAATACTGTAACAAAGAGCCCCTAAAATACAGTGGTTAAAAAATGTAGAAGTTTCTTTCTCTTTGAGTTCTCTCTAATTGGAGTAGCTCTGCTCCATGGGATGCCTTAGGGACCCAGATTCCTTTCATCTTATTACTCTACAGTGAACTTGAATGCCCCTCATTTGCATAGTCAAATACATCTGTACTCCAGCCCACAGGAAAGAGGAAAGAGAGGATGTATAGGTTAAGTATTTTCATTTCTAAGAGAGTGAAGCAGAAGATGCATGTATCACTTTTGCCTGTATCTTTTAGCTACTCAGGTACACTTAGTTGTAAGGAAAGCTGTGAAATGTAGTCTGTGATTGGGCAGATATGTGTCTTGCTAGAATAGGGGAGGGGCTTTATTACTGAAATGAATAAGGAAAGAAAAAATTTCATGGGGCAATCAGCAGTCTGCTCTGGCAGACTATATTACCTGATGCTATTCATCATCACCCCCTCCTGTATAGACCAAGACAGCACCAATGGGAGATTATCTTATGTAGAGTAGAAGATAGACACCCTTGATACTATAGATATAAAGATTCAGGGATGAGGAGTTTTATATCGCAACTGACATATATTCATGCTAATATTTACTGATTTTTACAGCTCTTCTTGAAAAGTTTGGTTTAGGGGGTATTGATTGTTTTAGCATTTATATAGTAGTCAGACTTTTGCTCTGTCTTTAGTCATTTTTTAATTTTTTTCTCTATTATAATTGACAACCTAAACCATCAAGTTAATCTCTTTTGTTAGACTTTTATTCTTGTAAATATGCATTAGCTGCACATTTTTTTCTGAACATCTTACTCAGTTGGAACGAACATGGCTCCTGGAAAATTGGTAATGCTTTTGATATGATCATTCTTAGCTTTATTTCTGTATCAGTGTAAGTGTACAGGCTGGTAGTTGCTAAGGTAAAGAGTCAGAATAGGTTCCATAGTTTATAGCAGACCTATTTGAGTCCCAAGTATGACTGGTATGTAGAGATGCCCTTCCATAGAAGCCACTGAGACTATGATTTCACAGATGGCAATTCTTCACCTCACAGAAGAGTATGTGATAATGAAGTTTCTTGGAATAGTAGTAGCTGTTCTGGGCTTCCTTCAGGAAAATTTCATTCTAAGGTCTAGGAATGAAATACTTGGTACACATGCAAATACTTCCTTAATAAATTTTTTAAAAGCCTTCCAAGAAACGATTGTGTAAGAAAACTGACAAAATTAGCATTGAATGTAGTAGAAAATACTTGTGTGAATTCTCATTTGAGTGTTAATGTGAGTGGGTGGGCAGGTAGATGAGTTATATAATCTGATATGAGGAGAAATGTGGTGTTGATAGGCTTGACAGGTATCCTTCTCATTTTCCAGAACTTTCCAGAATTTTCTACACTTTCTTCAAAGTCCATGACAAGTGTTTTCTCTGGAAACAGATTGCTCAAAATGATTAGTCACTACATGGAAAACCCAATCCAATTTATCTCTATAAACCAAAGTTGGCTGATTCTTTTCTAAGACCTATGGGATCAGAAGGTATTCTGCTTATATACTTCCCCATCACAAGACCAATATCAAGATTCATTGTTATTTATCACAATACAGCTTAAATGTCAAGGCTGCCTGTTTAATTGGCAATGCCTATTGAATTTTTAACTTATGCTGAAAAGGTGAGTACTGATGGCTGTTTTTATGAGGTGTTTCATTTGGTGTTTTATTTTGGCTTAATTCTGTTTTTATTGTCAGAAGATGCATTTTCTCTACTGGAATTTCTACTGCTCAGTGTACTGGTTATCTACACTATGACAGCTATGTAACTTCAATGTCAGATACACTGCTCCCAAGTCATACTAGATTTACACATTCTATTACACTTCTATTGAACAGCTCTTAATCTGCTCAGAAGAAAACATGCTACAACCAGCAAATTTTATCCCCTTTCATTTAATAGGAACATTTCTTGGCAAGAGTGGACAATTGCATTGGGAAACATTCCAACTAAATCTGTCCAGTTTTGAATAGATTTTGAAAGGCTAACTCTATAAAAACCAAACTCTGATTGATACTTTAATATTACCATGATATCCAATTTCTAACCCTATTCTATTGACTGATTTGTCCCCTCCCCCAAATACCAATAATTCCTAGGAATCTTGCCTAATGTAATCTCCATTTTAGTTACTAAAAGGTGAATTTTATTTATAATAGAATTTCATGATGAAAGAGATATAAATGTATTTCCTGGGATAACTTTAGTGCATAATCTTATATTGGTTATATTTCAAAGAATGACTTTTCAGTTGTGTACTCTTGGATTCATGCAGCAGTGGACTGTATTATATGGGGCTATTCAGAATTCACTGGATGATTTTATCTGTAGAGAGACATATTTGAAATTAAGAGGAAATGGGACACCTGGGTGGCTCAGTGGTTGAGCATCTGCCTTTGGCTCAGGGCATGATCCCGGGGTCCTGGGATCGAGTTCCGCATCAAGCTCCCTGCATGGAGTCTGCTTCTCCCTCTGCCTGTGTCTCTGCCTCTCTCTCTCTGTGTCTCTCAGGAATAAATAAATATAATCTTTTAAAAAATAGGGAAGGGGACAGTGTTCTTTCTATAGCTTGCATTTTGAGGTATGTAATGTCTGATATTAAAGCCAGTTCATTATTCTCATTGCTTCTTCTCTCCTAAGGCAGTGTGAATTTAAAATAACAAGATACTGGGACAGAGAATATTACTACTACCCTCTTTTGTACAAAAGGGACAATAATAATGCCTGGCTTGCAAAGTTGAGGTAATGATGAAGTGAATATAAATATTGTGAAACATGTTAAATATATGGACAACAATATTAAAAGCCTCTGAAGAGAAAATAGACTCTACCTTTGTGGAGTGGATTATCCACACATGTCTCTATGTATTTTCTGATTTTTTCTCCTCTCCTCTTTCTTGCTCTCCTTCTTGCTCTCCTCTCTCTTTATCTCTCTCCTCTGTCCTCTGAATACTGTACTTTTCCTTTTAGTACATGTACTAGGCACCAAGTTTTCTCATCTTGACTCTGGAGTTTTATGGTACTTCCTTTTATGTCTTCTTTGACATCTTTATATAGTGGACATCTCTAAACTTAGACTCGTACTCTGAAATCTATTCTCCCTGAAGACCCCCCAAAAGGGCTAAGCAGTAATCAGCTCAGAAGTAAAAGGAAAAATTGTGAGAAAAAAGAACAGGATCAAAAGTGGAAAATCAACATTAATGTTGACAACATGACCAGTTTCCTGAACATCTCTTTTATTGTCTAGCACCATAAGTGGAAAGGTACTGGGAACTTCAAGGATTGTCTCCTTTTCTTGCAGTGGTAAATATTTTAGACTTGAAAAAAATTAGATAATAGCTACTGGGTGAAATAAAAACAAATCCTAAAACAGACTAGTTACATTATAATTGTAACTGTTGTATGCTATCCCTGCACTAATTTAGCCTATTTGGTGTTTTTCCTGGGGTGTAAAGTTGGCTGTGTTATTTCAATTACTGTAAAATAGTTGGCTTTGAATTTGAGTGCTATCTTTCTCCCTTCTTATTCAGATTCTTGTTCCTTCTGCCCTCAGTGTCTGACCTTGCATCTGCCTTTAGTTTCATAGTCCTTACTCCTTTTTCTTCCCTGAGCCAACCCCCACTGTTAGCATTTTGAATGCCTTTGACTTTATAAGATACCCATTCCTATAGCTCAGCAGTTCTATCTTGTTGCAGCTACTTTAGCACTTACCTCTTATCTCTTTCAAAAAGCAAGATGAACCTAAGCAGCAACTCTGGCAAAACAAACTACTCAGAAGCTGGCTTGATGTTATCTCTGAGAGAGCTTTGCTTAGTTGGCAGAAGCAAATGTCATGCATGCCTCCATGTTGCTTGTCACTGGGAGTATGATTTGTCACTTGGGATTCTTAAGCATTTTATATGAGGCCCTGACTGGCTCAGCTCCTCATCAGAATGCACTACAATTTGTCCACTTCAAACCCACCAGGAGCAGAGAGCATTTACTTTGACATCTGCTCTTTGAAGCAGCCCATTAATATTGCACTTGATGTGTTAGGGTTTCAATGAAATACTTTTCTCTTAGTTCTTTTATCCACAATAAGATGGCCTGGTTCAAGGGCAGTAATAACCCTAAGCCACTTTTCTTTTTTCTTTTCACTTTTGACAGTCACTCTATGTCCTTGCCTATTTCTAATCCACAGAGCCTTTCTGCTCAGTAATTGTGGTGCAAAGATTGGGGTAGGGCAACACCTATTGGTCTCCCAGGATTTGTCAACTCACAGAAGTACCTCACTAAGCTCTCCAATGATCTTACATACTTTGCTACTTCTCTTGTTTTCCAAATATATTAATGAAAATAACTCCTGCTCTTCATCACTTGCCATCAGGGAAATACAAAAGTCAAAACCACAATTAGATACCACCTCCTCACACCCATGAGAATGGCGAAAATTAACAAGACAAGAAACAACAAATGTTGGAGAGGATGTGGAGAAAGGGGAACCTCTTGTACTGTTGGTAGGAATGCAAACTGGTACAGCCACTCTGCAAAACTGTGTGGAGGTTCCTCAAAGAGTTAAAAATGAATTGCCCTATGACCCAGCAACTGCACTACTGGGGATTTACCCCAAAGATACAGATGCAGTGAAACCCTGGGACACTTGCTCCCCAATGTTTATAGCAGCAATGTCCACAATAGCCAAACTGTGGAAGGAGCCTCGGTGTCCATCGAAAGATGAATGGATAAAGAAGATGTGGTTTATGTATACAATGGAATATTACTCAGCCATTAGATATGACAAATACCCACCATTTGCTTCGATGTGGATGGAACTGGAGGGTATTATGCTGAGTGGAGTAAGTCAATTGGAGAAGGACAATCATCATATGGTTTCACTCATACGTGGAATATAAGAAATAGTGAAAGGGATTATGAGGGAAAGGAGGGAAAACGAGTGGGAAACTTTAGAGAGGAAGACAAAACATGAAAGACTCCTAACTTCTGGGAAATGAACAAAGGGTAGTGGAAGGGGAGGTGGGTGGGGGCATGGGGTAACTGGGTGACGGGCACTGAGGGGGCACTTGATGGGATGAGCACTGGGTGTTATACTATATATTGGCAAATTGAACTTCAATTAAAAATGAGAAAAAGAAAAGAAAATGACTCCTAATATAGATGCTATTGTATAGTTAAAACCTATCATATGCCAGATGCTAAGCTAGATATTGTATATACATTATATAATCTCACCTAATCCCTATAGAACCACTGTAGGGAAGGTAAAAATTTAGGGTCTGAGAAATTAAGCAGCTTGCCCAAGGTCACATGGGTAGGCAATGTGGAATTTAGGGCTAAAAATAGCTTAAAGTTTTAACCCTTCCTGAACTGCCACTATTTTAAAAAATAATTATTTTGTCATTATTTTCAAGCAACAAACATTTATTGAACACTATTTTGTAACTGTCACTATGCTAGGCATTTGTGATATAGATAAAAAACATAGTGCCTACTTTTTACATATTGAATATGCTAGGGTGGAGAGAGAGATAAATCAAATGTTAGAGGCATACAGATGGTGTTATGAAAACCCAGAGGTGGAGTACTTAACCCAGTGTAGAGAAGGTTATTTAACCTACGTTGTCTCACAGAGTAAGAATATTCAATCTCTCTCTCTCTCTCTCTCTCTCTCTCTCTCTCACACACACACACACACACACCCTGCATCCCTAGATAGGCCTTCTTTTTCCCTTTGTACTTCTTTTGCATATCTTGGTCATAGCATTTATTCATTTTATTCATTCATTTAATAACAGTGTATTAAGTACCCACTCTGTGTGCCAGGCTCTATTTTAGGCACTGGGAACCAAGCAATCAACAAAGCAAAGTCTTGCTCACTTGGATTTCACTTTATAGTGTGCAGACAAACAAGAAACCAATATATAGATGGGTATAGAATAAGTGTCAGGTGGTGAAAGTGATATAAAGGGAAATAAATCAGAATGATGAGGTAGAGAATGATAGAAAATGTTATTTTATAGGGAAGACTTCTGTGAGAGGGTAACACTTCTCATGTAGTACTGTGATTATTTGTTTACATTTCTGGATCCTCCTAGATATTCTGCACTTCTGGAGGTAATGGGCCATGTCCTACTTTTCTTTGTATCAGACAAAGACAAAAAGCCCCAGAAGGTTGGGGGAATATTGGCTAAGGCATGGTGGAAGTCAGTGAATCTGCAGTTATCAAGAATGAAGGTCAGGTGATGGGTAAGTTAAGGGAGTGAGAGAGCTTGAGCGCTGGGAGATTCTGGTCAGAGAATAGGAGATTTTAAGATTTAAGAGATTGGACAATTTCAAATGATTTCATGGAGGCTTTTTGGCTAGGAGGGACTAGGTGGAGTAGAGGGGAAGGCAACTGAGTTGAATAGCTCAAACTGTGAGGCTAAGGCAATTCTCAAACTTGGTTGCTTATTATAATCACTTAGAGTGCTTTTAAAAATGAGTCATGGGATCTTACCATAGGAAATTTTGACTCATAAGGTCTGAGTAACCTTCAGGAAAGTTGTGTTTTTAAAATAAGCTCCACAGAAGATTTAGATGCATAAAACCACTGGACTAGGAAGTGAGATATTTGACCCATGTGGGTTTTGAAACCATACAAGATTTGCCAGGATTGAGTTGAGAAGAGGCCCATGAACCAGGTATAATAGTTTTTAATAAATCTTGAAAGTGACCAGAAATCAATAGATGGTTGTGACAAGAAAGGGGAGAGTGTGGTGGAATCAAATTGGATGAGCTTGGAAAAGGAGCGGTTTTACACAAGGATGAAAGATGTATCAAAATCTTCTACCAATTAGGGTCTGTGCAGGATTTTAGACATCAGTGTGCAGTTGGGAGTGCTTTTGCATGAAATGAAAGCCTTGCTTGTTAGATTTGAAATCAGGGAAGTTAGGAATTGTCTGTTTCACTTAGATGTACAATCAGCCTTGTACTTGGGAAATGAAGACTCTAGCTCCATTTCTGCATTTAAGAGAGAACTTGGACAAGTTATTTGGACAAACCTCTATAATATGGGCCTGCCTTTGAGAAAAAATACTGGATAATTCCTAGAGCATTTCTGAGTTTTTGGACCTAATATTATACATAGCTATAAGTAAGAACAATTTATTAGACATCAAATATATGCAAAATGTTTCTGTCCTACCTGCTGAGAAAAGTTATTTTTTCCTAAAATTACATAGTGGGGAGAATAGCAGTTATTGCTTTCTGAATATTTGAGGTTTTGTGGTATATTGACTCATTGTGGTTTAGAGATAAAAATTACCATGAACTTTCATTTTGTTTGGGTTTTTTCCCTAGACAGGTGACACTCCCTCCAAAAAAAAAACTTTATAAGCTCTACTTAAATAATGGAAGGAACATATATATGGGTCAATAATTTTTATTCATATCATCATCATCATCAACAACATCATCATTTAGAGTCTTAGAAAGATCCTAGTGTTTTAATGTTAGACAAGCCTGCATTTGATTTCTGGCCCTTGATAATTAGCGTTCTGTCCAAAGTAGTTTATTCATTTGGATTTTAATCCCCTCCTCTGTAAAAGAAGGATAATAATAGTTTCTTTACACCACTGTGGGAGCTAAATGAGACGATGTATGCAAATGTACATGGCACATGTTAGGTAGATCAATAAAGGTTGACTACTTACCCAGCTCTTCTTAGATGCCTTCTTAATTTTATTGTAGCCAGTGAAAATTCTTTTTCATTGAGTATGAAATATTCTAATTAATATGTTTATTAATTGTTACTTCCTGTCAATGGGACAATTTTAGTCTGTAGATTATATATGCATTTGTTACTTGCCTGTGGTAGAACGTATTTGAAAGGGGGAATACCAATTTCAAGCTAGACTATTGATTTCTGGAATAAAATGTGAGAAAAAAAAGTAACGATTCAGGATGTATTTTTCCTTTGTGTGCTAAATGCCTAAACAGGAATATAAAGGAGAAATATGCTTGTGATTTGCAATGTGATTTTTACATATGACCCTGGTAATATAATTTTTAAGACCCGAATATAAATTTCAAGTCAGAAAGGTAACCTTTTCTAATTGCAGTGAAAAACAAACAAGTAAACAAGGCTAAAATCTCTAAATGCTTTGGCTATAAGTTTATCTTTAATAGTCACTAATTTATATGGCCAAGGAGGCTTCTGTTTGCAAAGCCATCCCCTTAAGAGCCAAGGTTAAGCAAGTGAGTGGCATGAGTTATAAATGAATTGAAAATTGCCCTCTGTTCTAGCCCAATGCAATGGTCCATGTTTTGTAATGAGCCCTAGTTGGCAAGGTAACTCAGGTCATCAGGAGGAGCTCACTACAGACTGTTCCATTTGTCACTGCTGGCTGAAGGACACACAGGCTGGGGAAGCTGGCACTCTGCAGAATTTTTATGGTGCTGCATGCATGTGATGGTCTCTTTCATCAGACTGTAATTCAATAATAAATATTTAAAAAACCTATGTTTAAATAATTCTAGGGTTGTGACACAAACTGACCAAAGCTAGGAGAATTACTACTGGCACTAGGACTTACCCATGGAGCAGGTTGTGTGAGGGGAAAAAAAGGATGGATGCTAGGAGACAGTCTATTCATGAAGGAGTGTTATCTGCATGACTATTTTTCTTTCTTTCTTTCTTTCTTTTTTTTTTTTGCAATGCTTTGATCATTTGGCCATGTGGTTTAGTGTAGTCATTTTTCAGTTTAGTGTTTCTTTATACTCTATGCCTCCTGCTAAGAGAGAGACCAAAATGAGTAAAGGGTAACCAGAATCATTACATGAACTTTGTTGTAATAAACAGGAGCCAACCTTATGGAATAGATTCTGCCATTTGCCCCCAGAATGGTGGATGGTTAAAAGAAAATCACTAGAACAGAGATCAGTTGAGGAATGGAAAAATTCTTCAAGTGTTTTTTTCATGAGGAAAACTGCTTTATTGTTTTCTGTTATAAAAGTAACATATACTCATTCTAGAAACTTCAAACAGTACAGGAAAGCTATAAAGAAGACTAGAACTGTGAAAATGACCTATTACAATCCCTTTCTGCATGTATCAGATATAATATCTGTTAACATTTTTATATATCTCCTTCTGTTATAATCTTTAAACAATCATTTATTTTCATTAGAATTAGAATAAATTTCTTTTTTTAATTTTTATTTATTTATGATAGTCACACAGATTGAGAGAGAGAGAGAGGCAGAGACACAGGCAGAGGGAGAAGCAGGCTCCATGCACCGGGAGCCCAACGTGGGATTCGATCCCAGGTCTCCAGGATCCTGCCCTGGGCCAAAGGCAGGTGCTAAACCTTGCGCCACCCAGGGATCCCTAGAATAAATTTCTAAAAATTTAATTCCCATTTTAAGAACTTGTGATTCTGTTTTTTTTTAAAAAAAGTTTATTCATGAGACACACACACAGAGAGAGACAGAGAGAGACAGAGAGACAGAGACAGAGAGAGAGAGAGAGAGAGAGAACAGGCAGAGGGAGAAGTAGGCTTCATGCAAAGAGCCCGATGTGGGACTCGATTCCGGGATTCCTGGATCACACCCTGAGCTGAAGGCAGACACTCAACCACTGAGCCACCCAGGCATCCTAAGAACTTATGATTCTTTTTATTTTTATTTTTATTTATTTATGATAGTAACACACACACACACACAGAGAGAGAGAGAGAGAGAGAGAGAGAGAGGCAGAGACATAGGCAGAGGGAGAAGCAGGCTCCATGCACCGGGAGCCCAACGTGGGATTCGATCCCGGGTCTCCAGGATCGCGCCCTGAGCCAAAGGCAGGCGCTAAACCGCTGCGCCACCCAGGGATCCCAGAACTTATGATTCTTATATAAAAATGGCCCTTCACAAGAGAGGGCTAACTTCTATTGTAGTACCAGTGTGTAAAAGTGCAAAAGGAAGTCAGTGGTCACCAGTGATTGAATAATGACCATGTGCTAGCCATTGCTCTAAGCCTTTTATATACATGGACTCATTTAATCCCCCTAATAACTGTATTCAATAGGTATTATTAGCATTTCTATTTTACAGTTGGGGAAACTGAGATTTAGAAAGGTTACACAGCTAGTTATAAGGTTGAACCAGAATGTTAATTTAGATCTTAGTGTAGGAGAAAAGAATAGCTTCTCTCTCTCTCTCTCTCTCTCTCTCTCTCTCTCTCTCTCTCTCTCTCAGTGGTGTTCAGAGAGAAACAACCAGTGAAGGAAGAAGCTAGTGAGCAAGTAAAGAACCAGGGGAATCCCAAACCTCTGTGAATCTTCAAATTAAGGAGTTTTAGAAAAGATGTTCTGGCATTTTGTTCATTACTAAATAAAGAGAACTTCCTCTTCAATGATGCACTTCATTAGCCAAAATTAACCAATAAGAAAAAAAATACAGATACAGACTCACTTTTGCATGTGTGCAAACACACACACACACACGGAACGAGTAACCCCTTTTTAGCTCTGAATATCATGTTCTCTTTCTGCTCCTCAGTCCAAATATTTGGAAGAATATGATCTTCATCACATGAGGAACTCCCACATATCCAGCATTAAACTGGAGTGGGTATATACATATTCATAAATCAAGTACTAGATAGAGAATTGAATCTCTCATTCTTTCACCACTTTTTATGAAAGAGCAGAACATGTGAATAACTTTATGACCTTAGGCTCATCATTTCCCCTTTCTGAGTCTCACTTTCTCCTTTTCTAAAAGACTAAATGTGAAGGCCTTTTGAGCTGTAAGAGCCTGTATTTCTACTTTCAAGCAGTTACTAAGTACTCTAACTTTGGGATATTCTCCTGAACATCTCCTATTTTTCATTTTTTGTAACCTCTCATGGCTGCTTAACCTATAACTTGCCTAGTGTTGCCAGAAATTGTTTTGTGAAAGACACTGGGTGATAAATAGGTGAAACACTTAATAGACTATCAAATGGTGACAATTATGATCCTGCAAGAGGGCTTATCATAGTATTTTTGAGTTTTCAGTATCACAAAGGACCTTCAGTAAGATTGCTCAAGTCTCTTAGTTTTACAAGAGTGATTGGGGCACAGAGATATAAAGTGACTTTTTCCCAGTCTCACATATAATTAACAGGAGAGACATAAATAGAACCAAGATTTCTTAACCCCTGGTCTAGAGTAGAGTTTCCCAAAATCTATTCCATTTGACCCAAGTTTTTCAACATATTCTGGGTGGGAGTGAGAACATGGGAAAGAAGATCCTGAGTTCAAATAAGTTTGGAAAGGGGCACCTAGCTGGCTCAGTAGGTTAAGTAGCCAGCTTTTTTTTTATAAATTAATTTTTATTGGTGTTCAATTTACCAACATACAGAATAACACCCAGTGCTCATCCCGTCAAGTGTCCCCCTCCGTGCCCGTCACCCATTCACCCCCACCCCCCGCCCTCCTCCCCTTCCACCACCCCTAGTTCATTTCCCAGAGTTAGAAGTCTTTATGTTCTGTGTCCCTTTCTGATATCTCCCACACATTTCTTCTCCCTTCCCTTATATTCCCCTTCACTATTATTCATATTCCCCAAATGAATGAGAACATACACTGTTTGTCCTTCTCCGATTGACTTACTTCACTCAGCATAATACCCTCCAGTTCCATCCACGTTGAAATGTAGCCAGATTTTGATCTCAGCTTAGGTCCTGATCTTAGTCATGGGATTGAATCCCATGTTGAGCTCCATGCTCAGTGGGGAGTCTGTTTGAGGACTCTTTCTCTCCCTCTCCTTCTGCCTCTCCCCCTGTTTGTGCTTTCTCTCTCTTTTTCTCTCTCTCTAAAATAAATAAATAAATCTTTTAAAAAGTTTGGGAAATGCAGATCTGTTTAGTGAAGACATAGGCACATTGAAGTCTGTGAGAAGTCCTGCAGTATAGAATCATTGTCAGCTTTTTTTTAAGTTTCTCAAATATATTAACTAATGATGATGAGATGATATATCAATAATAGTTGTTTCCATTTATTGAACCCTCTGCATGTATGACAGGCAATATTGTAAGTCCTCATATATTCTGAGATGTTTAATCATCATGAAAACACTGTGAAAGTTTTCATCATCCCCATTTTTTGAGGGGGAGGGGGAAAGCAAGGCACTGAAAAATAAAGTAATTTGCTCAGTTATGCAACTAGTATGGGACAAAGCTGGGACTTCAACAAGCAGTTTAGTTCCAAGCCTGGGATCCTAAATAAATATGGTTAGTTTATCATGGCAGCTTTTGTAGGTGTAATCCCTCTAAAATTCTATAGAACTAACCTTCTTTAAGAGCATATGTCTTAGTCTGTTCAAGAAGAGGTTTATTTGCTATAACAAAATACTAAAGACTGGATAGCTTGTAAACAACAGAAATTTATTACACTTCTGGAAGTTGGAAACTCCAAGATCAAGGTACCAGTATGGTAGTATTTTGAGCTCTTTTCCTGGTTTATAGCTGGCACCTTCTTGCTGTGTCCTCTCATGGTAAAAGGGGCATGATATCTCTCTGAAGCCTCTTTTATAAAGACACTATTTCCATTCATGAAGACTTCAGCCTCATCACCTGATTACCTCCCAAAGGCTCCACTTTCTAATACCATAACATTGGGTACTGGAATTTTTATATATAAATGTTGGAGGAACAGAAACATTCAGACCATAGCAATTTATGTTAGGAAATATTGCTCTAGAATTTTTTCCAGTATGCACAGTGAAATAGAATTAGATGGGGATGCCTGGGTGGCTCAGCAGTTGAGTGTCTGCCTTTGGCTCAGGACCTGATCCCAGATTCCCGGGATAGAGTCCTGTATCAGGCTTCTTGCATGGAACCTGCTTCTTCTCCCTCTGCCTGTGTCTCTGCCTCTCTTTCTGTGTCTCTCATGAATAAATAAAATTTCAAAAAAGAAATAGGATTAGATAAAATATCATAGAACTTTGGAATAGCAGAGAGCTGGAATAGACTTTAGAGATCAGTTCACATGGCAAAGAGGAATCTGGGGCCAGGAGGGAGAATCTCTAGCTCCAGGTGCATGGCAACTGGAACAGCTGGAACTAGGAACTAGGGCTTCTTATTCCTAATTTAATGGTATCTGTTTACTAGAAATCTCTGTGGATAATGGAATAAAAGAATGTTTACACTTCTTCACTGAGGAATTTGAGGGCCACATGCATTATCACTGCTCCTTCCTGAACTTATACATGACAACAAGACACAAGGGATATGGAGTAGAAGTTGGGTACCTGGGAGGAAAAGGCAACCAGTTTTGTTGAATAAATAAACACTACTAACATTGTTATTGTATTTGATGGCTGTTAGATCACTTTCACAGCTGTTTTTTAGTGGTGTGATAGGAGAGACAGATCAAAAGGCATAGACAGTAGATCATGCGTCTGGAAAGGGAAAGTGTAGCAGTGGCTGATAGTTATGGAGGTTAAGAGAAGAGTCCTGGACTGATTAGAATAAAATTGGTGATTTAGGGCCTGGCCATAATTATCAGCTTGCTTAATCTTCATTTTATTATAAATTATTGAAAGGATACCTCCAAACTCCTGCAAAGAGGAAAGAAAATTCTTAAGGGACTTTCTTAACTACCATGGACCTTTTAAATTGGTTTCCATCCCTCAGTGAAGATAATTTGCTTTAAGTACCCAAGAGAAGCAAGACTGTAAAGTAACTGTCACTAAACTAGTTTCATATTATTTCTTCTAGTCCAAAAATTTTTTAAATATTTTATTTATTCATGAGAGAGAGAGAGAGAGAGAGAGAGAGAAAGAGAGAGAGAGAGGCAGAGACACAGGCAGAGGGAGAAGCAGGCTCCATGCAGGGAGCCCGACATGGGACTTGATCCCCGGACTCCAGGATCATGCCCTGGGCTGAAGGCAGGTACTAAACCGCTGAGCCACTTTGGGATCCCCCTAGTCAAAATTTTTTTTAAAATTTGAAAGCTCACTACCCCATTAAATGTTGGGGTTTATGATTGGAAGTCATATTTTACAACTCACATTTCCAACTGGGGAACTAAGGTCATGATGGGATTTGCCACTGAGGATTTCTGTTGTTCCAACTGTTAAGGCCACATGTGTTAAGCTCATTGAGTGTCTCAGGCTGTGGACTGCCATTATTTTCATATATAGATTTGCTTTTTATTGTTTGCAATTCAGGTGGGGAGAGAAGTAAATGGTATGTTCCCTCTATAAGGCCCTCTAACTTCAGGAGGACATCAGTCGAGGTCTATGTCAGTCCTCTTCACTAATATATCACCAATGTATAGCACAGTTTCTGGAATACAGTAGGTAGTCAGTAAATAACTGTTGAATAAATAAATGTTATAGTGAAAGGTATGTGAAATATAGGCAGAAATTGTGTGCCTCTTTGTAGTCTACTCAAAGTAGATAGTCAATGTTTATTCATGATGTTTGTCATGATAATTGGGTCTAATTTGCACAATCTAATCTATAAAAGCTAATTAGCTGCTGTTTAGGTTTTATGACTGCTGTTGGGGTAGAAGGCACAGTTGGATGTTAAAAATGATAGTTTTCCTAGCCAGGATCTTCTAGTGACACCATATATTAGATCAGTGAACGTCTGTTGGAGTACAGGGAAAAGTGATATCCTATATTTGGATTTTCAAAACAATAGGTATTTTCAAAACAACAGATATTAATCACCCTCCTCTTCTACCACAATTATAAAGATGAGGAAACCCAGGGTAAGTGACTTACCATAAGCACCAGCTGGTTAGTGGTATAGCTGCAACTCTAAGGTAAATTTTCTGTTTCACAGTTCATTGTTCTTGTCACTACCCCTCACTGTTACCACTAATCAACAATGGGAGGATTTTCTTGGAACTGTAACTCGATTTTAGTGCTGAAAAATATCTTAGGGACTCTGTAAAATTTGTTAACCATTGACTAACTTACATGTATGCCAGGGTCACCTGCATTTGAGAAAGTTCTTACCAAGTATGAAAGTATTAACTTTGTTTCTAATCTAAAAAAATACTAGAAGATGAATATGACATTACCAAGTGTTTACTTCCCACTTCTCATGTAACAGGCAGTGTAAAGGATATTGGAAAATGTAGAGAAACACTCTATGCTTTTCTGGCAGTTTGCAATTTTACACTAGAGAGAACATGAAAATGCCTGACACCTTCAAAGAACAATGCACTCTACTACAGAAATGTTAGGAGTGTGGTGCAGTGTTTAAGTTGTGCTGGAGTTCAGAGGAGGGAGGGATCATTAAGTAAACTTCTGATGACAAGATAATGGCTTTTGAGAGCAGACTTCAGCATTCTCTTTTTGCTGCAACCTCCCTCCTTTTCTGTTCACACCCCTTTTCAACAAGTTTGGTGGTGGTGGTGACTAATTAGATAAGAAGGGCTCCTATCTCAACCACTAACTCATTTTGTTGATTTCCTACCCAGTGACTCCTTGGGGGGAAGACAGGTGATGGGGTTCATAATGTGATAAATATTTGGATGCCTATGTCTTGGGGATAGAGATTTTTGTATATGAAATTATGGAAACAGGCAAGCTTACTTTGAGAACACTTTTTTTAAAAAAGAGGAAGCTATGTTTCGATGTGTATAAAGGGATTTATGCTGTCCTTGATATCAAAATTTTATGTTTTTATAAATATGTGTCAATTTGACAGTAGTATTTCCATAAGGGAATATGTAGATGGAAGTGTTCTAATGATTTCCCCAGTGATAAGAATTAATGGATATTTTCTCTTACAGTTCAAAACAGGCAAAGGACACTTGAAATAAGATGCTTTACTTGAAAAAACAAAAAGATGCTTTACTTGAGTTAAATAATAGTTTGTCTGTAATTGTGTTCCTTTTCTTCCTTTCTTTCTTTATTTAGCATCTCCTATATGAAGATTTTCTGGCTCTATTATAAGACCATTTATTTTCTTTTTTTAAAAAACATACAGTATTATATTAGTTTCAGGTGTACAATATAGTGATTCAACACTTCCATACATCACCCTGTGCTCATCATGGTAAGTGCACTCCTTAATCCCCATCACATATTTCACCCATCCCCCATCCACCTCCTCTCTGATAACTATCGGTTTGTTCTCCACAGTTAAGAGTCTGATTCTTGGTTTCACTCTCTTTTATTGCTTTTCTTGTTTTCTTTCTTAAATTCCTTATATTAGTGACATCATATGACATTTGTCTTTCTATGACTGACTTATTTAATTTAGCATCATACTCTAGCTCCATCCATGGCATTGCAAATGGCAAGATTTCATTCTTTTTGTGGCTGAATAATATTCCAGTGTGTGTGTGTGTGTGTGTGTGTGTGTGTGTGTGTGTGTGTATCATCTCTTCTTTATCCATTCATAAATCAATGGACACTTGGGCTGCTTCCATAATTTGGCTACTGTAAATAATGCTGCTATAAATACAGGGGTGCATGTATGACTTTGAATTAGTGTTTGTATTCTTTGGGTAAGTACCCAATAGTATGACGGCTAGATCATAAGGTAGTTTTATTTTTAACTTTTTGAGGAAGCTCCATACTGTTTCCCGCAGTGTCTACACTAGTTTGCATTCCCACCAGCAGTGCATGAATGTTCCTTTTTCTCCACATCCTCATGAGGCCACTTCTTTATGAACCTCCAGATGTTGCTGGATATGGGATAGTTTAGACACTTGATAGAAACGTGGCCTTTATTTCCCTATTAGCCCTTCCTTCCAAATGAACCTACCTCTTAGGAAAGTGTAAAGTGATTTGTTGGAGGAGATTTGGAAATGAGGTTCCCTTCTTCGGAGTCAAATGGTTTAGCATTTGAATAGAGAAAATATGCTCCTTTGTGCCTTCCGAAGACTTACATCAGAACCACATAACGCATATTCTGAGCTGATTAACTGGGTAAAGATGGGTTTGTTCTGACCTGGAACTAGATAGCTGACTTTAGAGCAAGTCAACTCTGAGGAAAGAGCGAGTTTCAGCAGCTTCGTTGCTGAGCACAGCTGAGAAGAAACTATTTGTTTCCACGGAGGAAAAAGAAATCTTCAAAGCAGGACTTCTTTCTCCCACTTTTTTAATTCCACAACTGCATTTTCCTCTCCAGTATATCTTAATTTCTCAAAATCTGAAGCTATTATTGCGTGTGTCTTTTTTTTCACAAAGTACAAATCTTAGCAATAAAAAGTGATGGATTGTATTATTAGAAAAGGGAAGAACTGTGGCTTTTTAGGGCCCCACATTGAAAACCTTTTCTGTCATTTGGATCTCTCCAAAAGTACAAAGTCTCTTTGTGAATTTTTGGGGGATGGGGGATGTCTAAGTTTGTCTGCTATAAAATTACTCTGGCATACTTATGCTCTTGCTATTGGGACTTAGCAGCCTGTATGAATAATTTGTGTGAATAAATTGCATCTGTCTTTACAGAACTTGCTAGAGCCTTATCCTTCCTAACAAAAAAAAAGGATGTCATCTTCAGGGTCCTCACTGATTTAAAGTGGCAGGTAATATGGAAATAGATGACAATCTGAAGTTCCTATGGTGGTTTCAAAATCCAAGCAAATATTTCCAACAAAAAGACTAATGAAGTCTGCCCTATATGAGAACCATGCTAGGGAAGGCATTTGACTGAATTTCTACTTTTCTCTCTGTGTTGCTGACCTCAGCTAGGGATCTCACTTCCACTAGAACAAGAGTGATTCTTGTTGCATTTATAAGGAGGACACTAGGCTGGGAATCAGGAGACCTCATTTCTAATTCCATCTTTGACATCAATGGTTGACTACTGCTGAGAATTTTTTTTTTAATTTTTGTGTTTTATTTTCCCTGTCTTTAGAATGGGGGTAAAACTACTTGCTCTAGCTATTTCATAGGGATGTTGCAAGAATGCAACAAGGCAATGATTGTCCTAGAACTCTTTCAAAGGTATAAACAAAAGTGATATCTAAGCTAAAGGTATTGTGGGGAAATTATTATTGCTTAATATTTTTATGGTTCTTTTGAAACAAGCTCTTTGGTGCTTTTTCTCTGAGAAAAGAGACGATTGATGTGAGGTCCTGTCATGGATGTTACAGAGAATAATAAATAATAATACAAACAGGGGAGGGCCTTGGGAGACACAAGATCTTTCTGGAAAGCCTGAAAAGCTGAAGGAAACAGGAATATTCATGGGCTGGCCCAAGGAAAAAGAAAGCTACCAAGACCCTGATCTATATGTTGTGCAGTAAGATGAAGAAAAGTATTCCTATGCTTCTAGTGAAAAAGATTGCTATCAGAACTCAGTAATAGTGACGCCCCTTCCCTATTCTTGGCTGGAAGAGGTAGCAGAGGGAAGAAATCCTCATGCACATGGCCAGTGTTCAAGATAAAGCCAGGAATGTAAAATCTTCAGGGAAGAGGGTAGTTCTTTCCATTTCTTTTCTCCCCTACCGATATTTAAAATCTCTTGTTTCTTCATAAAAAAAAACAAATCCTGCTACCTAAACTGTAATTATCTCTTCAAACTCCAAAGTAATATTTGCTATAATAGAATTACAGTATGTCCAGAGAAACTTGTACTTCTCTGTGTTTTGGTAGAAAGCAATTTAACCTATGTGATAAAGGGAAATAGCTGACTTGAGAGCTCTGTCTCTTTTTATTTCCCCCTGTGCCACTGAAAGAATGATTGGAGTGATGAGGGCAGTATTTCCCAAAGTGTGTTCTGTGCAATATTAATCTCTGTAGGTGTTTTTGCTTTGTTTTTGTTTTTGATTTTTGTTTTCAAAAAAGGGGTTACATGGTCAGATACATTGGGAAATGCTTCATAATGTGGTTTCCTCTTGGAAATTTGCCACACGTCTGTTAGGATAGTGAAAACTTTGAGAAATCTAACAGGAAAAGAATGTTTAAATTTGTTTAATCCAGCATTTCATAATCTTAGTTCCTTTCTGAAGCCCCCTTTTGATATATTACCAATCAGCATTTCTCTTGTTCAATAGAAGACTTTTAAGAGGCAGATTCATTCTTTGATATAACTATAATTTAGGTTGCTACACTAGATATCAAATCCTCAGGTTATAGAATTCAGTATTGCTGGTGAGCCTTCTCCAAAATTAATATCATTGCACTTAGACAAAGATACAATCAGGCCAGTGATGTTTTCTGTCTGAATAAACTATTAAAATGCTAGAGTAATTTGACAGTCTCTCCATTCTGAGCTGGCCAAAGATTGAAAGTAGTCCGTACTTATTGCATGCTCACTATGAGCCAGCTAATGTTCTAGATAGGTTGGGTGGTTCCCTAGTCCAGAGCCTAGGGAACTGAGGGATAGAGGTTAAGTAAATCACTCAAGGTCACAGACCTAGTAAGAGACAGATGTGGGATATGGTCTGTTTAACTCCAGAGTTTATGATTTTAACTTAAAATATTTAAAGTCAGACCCTGACTTCTTTTTTTTTTTGAAGATTTTATTTATTCATGAGAGATGGAGAGAGAGAGAGAGAGAGAGAGAGGCAGAGACACAGGCAGAAGGAGAAGCAGGCTCCATGCATGGAGCCTGATGTGGGACTCAATCCCAGGTCCCCAGGATCACACCCTGGGATGAAGGTGATGCTAAACCGCTGAGCCACCCAGGCTGCCCCAGACCCTGACTTCTAAGCAGAAAATGGCATTTCAAAAATTTCAGAATTCTATATCTGAATACTGTATCAGCCAAGACTCTATAGCATAAAGGAGTTTGTCTTTGGTTAAGAGGGCCTCCTGTATCATCAGAGTCAGTGTATTATAACTAATTTAGAAAATAGCTGTTCAGTTTAAAGTACCCTGAAGGTGACATGCATTGGCAAACTTCTTTTTGTCCACTTATTTTCAGGCCTATTTCTAGCTTTTTTCACTGCTATTGTTGGATGTCATCTCTTTAAGCAACTTGTTTAGGAGCTATAAATATAATGTCCCTCAAATGAGTGCTTTTAATTGTTTAACTGTCCTTAATCTCATTAGAGCCCTATCCATTCCTTTGTCATTGCTCTAGAGAGGCAGCTTAACCTAGCCTCCTTTTATGGACATAATGGAAACACCTTCATGCCTCTAGACAAAACTAGCTCCAACTCAAGGAAGATGACATCCACCTAATTATTAGCTTATCTTTATTATATTATTATATTATATGTCAGGCATGTTATAAGTGTTTTACAAGGATTGAATCATTTAATCCACACCACACTATCAAGGAGGTACTATTGTTATCCTCATTTTACAGATAAGAGTATGGAAATTCACAGAGGTTAGGTTACTTGCTCAATATTACACAGCTAGTAACTTAGGTCTCAAACTCTGGTCTGTATGATTCCAGGGTATGTACTATTAATCACTGTATTATACTAGTCTGGCTATACCTGGATTAGTTTTTCCTCAACCTGAATCTTGCCATTGTTGCGAGTATATTCCTACCATCCTCCTAGCTCTGCCATTCTGGTCTGTCTAGTTCATTAGTTCTCCAACTTGCTTCAGTGTGCACCAGAATCACCTAGAAGTCATAAGAAAACATAGATTCTAGGCTACATCCCCAGAGCTTCTGCTTTAAGAAGCAAGGTGGTGGATGAGGGTGGAAAGCTGAGAATTTGTATTCCTGACATATTCCCAGGTGCTGGTCCAAAGACCACACTGAGAACGATTTATGTACTGTAGTCACTACTTTGACCAACTCCAAGTCCTCCTCTTCCTCTTCTTCTTCCTCCTCCTCCTCTTCTTCTTCCTCCTCTTCGTCTTCTTCTGTTTTTGGAGAGGGAGCAAGAGAGGGGAAGACGGAGTGAGAGAAAGAGAATCTTAAGCAGGTTTCACACCTAGCACAGGGCCCAACACTGTGATCATGACCAGAGCTGAAATGAAGAGTCTGACACTTAACTGACCGAGCCTCCAGGTGCCCCTCCAACTCTTCTTTTATTTATTTATTTTTAAATTTTATTTATTTATGATAGTTACACAGAGAGAGAGAGAGAGAGGCAGAGACATAGGCAGAGGGAGAAGCAGGCTCCATGCACCGGGAGCCCGATGTGGGATTCGATCCTGGGTCTCCAGGATCGTGCCCTGGGCCAAAGGCAGGCGCCAAACCGCTGCGCCACCCAGGGATCCCTCCAACTCTTCTTTAAAAGCTGATTTTCTCTTGAGCAAGACTGATTTTCACTGTTTATTAAAACAGAACCAAATATTTCTACTTTGACCCATTTAAAACATCATCTAAATACACATATCTCCAAGTTATTTTTTAAAGTAGTTTCACCATACTATATGTTGATCATATTCTTGAGCAGAAGTAATTTGGCATAAAGGTAAGATTTTAGGGATTTATCTCCAAGTAATTTCCCAATGGCTTGCATCCCACCATTAGCATTATCCCTTATATACTTTATGTGACATTTAACTTGGCTAAGGAAATGGTAAGTGGAAGCATATTCACTACAAGAATACTTAATGAGGCAATGTGGCTTGGGGATGAGGGCATGCACAGACGTTGTAATCAGACAGACCTGGGTTTGAATCTCAAGTTTGCTTTTTTTGCCACTTAACTAGTTCTATAACTGTGTTCAAGTGATGCAACTTTTCTGAACTCTGTTACCTGTATAATGGGTAATGATTATAGAATTAACTTCATGATACTATAAATAAGATTATGTAATGATAGCATATTCTACCATGACAGACATAAAGCAAAATCAATAAACAGTGCCTAGTTTATGTTAGTGGCTACCAACCTCTAATCTTCAGATGTGTAGAGTACCAAAAAGTTGTTGCAAGGGGTCCTTGACACTGCGTGCAAACTGCTATCTGCAGATGAAATCAGTAAGACATAGCACATACATGTACAATTATTTTCCAACCTACATAGATGTTGACTTAATTAGTAAAATACAAATGCACTTATATTACTGAATTTGTAAAAAATTTTATGTCATTATGTAGTATTTATATTTACATCGGCAAATATTAAAAGATCAACTATTTTACATTTAAAAAGAATCCTCATAAAAGAAAGAGAAAAACTGAAAAACAGATTCTGAGCTATAGAGAACAAACTGATGGTTACCAGAGGGGAGGTTTATGGAGAGGGGATGGTTGAAGTAGATGATGGAGATTGAGTACACTTATGATGAGCACTGAGTAATGTTTAGAATTGTTGAATCACTATATTGTACACATAAAACTAATATTATATTGTATGTTAACTAACTAGAAATAAAAAAAGATAACCACAGTAAAACTAGTTTGTTTACAAATTTTTAAATAATAAGATAAAAAGAATCCTCATGGTTTAAAAGGTTGTAGAGTAGTGGTTTATCGGAGTAATCTATTGATCCACTATTCCCTAGCAAAGAGCAGGCCTCTGAAAGGGAAGAGCCCAGCTCAGTTTTGATAAGCAGAAGAGACAGAGGGAGTTATGGCATGGGGGTATTGCTTTAGGAAGGCATGATCTTGTGGGCTGCTATAGTTTGGCAATCTGAGAAACTGAGAGCTAATGTGAGGATATCAGTCTGGAAGGAAGAGGGATAGCAACAACTCTTATCGAAATACCCAGAGAACCCAATGACCAGATAATGTGTTCTTAGATAACTGTGCATCTCAAGTGAACAAGACCAATGGTCTATCTAGCTTTTCAGAAGGACTATGGAAATTCATTAGGATAACAGCATCTGTCTATGGGATTTATATGCCCAGTGCAGGAAAATGTATTGTTGCTTTATTCTAATTACATTATCCAGTCAAAACCTCTGGAATGATTAGGAAACAGTCCCTGAAATAGGAAGGAATTGGTGGAAGTGAAATTTATAGTTTCTTTGATAAAATGATTATCTTCAGGGATTCAGGCTCTGATTCACTCTGATCACTGTGTGAAAATATTGCTGAATAAGGTACTGAGCAAATTCAAGTTGTCATTAAGAGGACTGTGGTTGGTATCATCAAATTATATTCATTATTCAGATAAATGTTCCATGCCCCCTTAATAGTCTGCATTCTCATTGACTTAAGCATTCAGTTAGATTTTTGTTTTATTTTTGTTTTTACATAAGAGGAAGGGTCAGGTGGTACTCATAACATCTTGCTGGAACTTCATAGGTGTCATAAATATTTGTAAATCAGGATAAAATTATATGTATTTTCCTAGTCTAAAAGTGCAAGCTTAAGTTTGAATTCGTTATTTGACATGGTTTGGTCATGGTAATAGTTGTTATTTGGTAGCAGTTTAGATTGATTCAGAGGGAAAAGGGAATGATTCTGTTTTATGTTTCTATTTCTAGGAATAGCTGAATTCAGTTTCATCTAATTGGCACTCAAAACACAACTATTCTACCCTTTCTTTATAGCTTTCTTTTCCATATTTTTATTTTCATTTCCACCCACTCATATATAGGCCATTTAAAAATGTCTCTATAGCCATTTAAAAAAATGTCTTCATAAGTCAGAGAAAGACAAATGCCATATGATGTCATTCATACGTGAAATTTAAGAAACAAACAAGCAAAGGGAGTAAAAGAGAGAGAGAAGCCAAGAAACAGACTCTAAACTGTGGAGAACAATCGAATGGCTACCAGAGGGGAGGTGGGTGGAGGGATGTGTGAAATACATGATGGGGATTAAGGAGTACACTTGTTATGATGAACACCAGGTGTTGTAAGGAAGTGTTGAATCACTATATTGTACACCTGGAAATAATATTACACTGTATGTTAACTGTAATTTAAAAAAAAACTTAAAAAATAAATAAGTCTTCAATTTTCCTCCCAATAGATTTTACAACAAATATTTGCTCTCAAGTAACTTTCTCCTACAACTTAGTACACTCCTGAATTCCTTTCCATTTACTTTCCACTTCTGCCTACCTCTCCTACCATCCTTTAATGAGGGCTCAGAGAATAGAAACTCATATTAACACCACCCTAAGGAAACAGCATCAGAAAATAAATTGACTTCTAAAGAAAGTTATCATGTCATGTATTATAAAGCTGGAGAAACTCATTTGTACTTTACCTGTTAATTTGTAGTTAATATCTCTACTGTTAATACAATTAATAAAATTTAAATGACTATAATCTATCCACCTAACATAATTATTTTCATTTTTGTGGATGCATAATACACAATTTTAGATCATTCAGCCACTGTATGCACACAGTTTTATGTTTTGGTTTTTCAATTAATACATAAATATTATTTTGTGTTTGTCCATAGTATTCATGATTAAAATTTCTATTAGCAGCTTGATATTCCAAATTTTTGATCTAGCATAAGTTATTTAGCCATTCCCCTCATCTGTTGTGTTTTGATTATCTCTTATATTACTTATCCATCTTCCATTAGAGTGGCTAAGCAAAAGTTTGACTTTACAATTGCTGTCCTCTAAGATATCAATCCCTAGATGTTTCTGCTTGACTGTCCCACCTCTTCCATTTCTACCTGGGTTGGCCTGAACTCTGCCAGGTAAAGGTTAGTTACCCAGTAAGAAATCTTTACATATAGTATAAAGTTGCAAGGGGACACCTACGGCACGGCAAGCTCCCTGTTTGGTGTTTCATATTATCTCACTTAGTCTTCTCAGTCTGTCTATAAGAAGATCACAAATTATTTACACTTGGGATGAATGGGAATGATGAGTGGGTAAACTGGTGGGGGAGAAGAAAGGAGAAAATATGGAGGTGATGCATTTATTAAACATATAACAAGCCATTCTCACAGGATAAGAGTGTTTGGATATCTTCCTTTTCTTCTCCCACCCTAGGTCTGACATTTGGTCTGCATTTACTGCTCGCCTGAACTATAAAGCTCCACCTGAGCACCATGTGTAATTTCCAAATATTTCCTGCATAAAGTGGAAAAAAACACTTTTATAGTTATTTGTATTTCAGTTGAAAGTTGTCTTATAAAAATGCAAAAAAGAATCACTGAGATGAGGGACATTTTTATTTTATTATTATTTTTAAAATAAATTTATTTTTATTGGTGTTCAATTTGTCAACATACAGAATAACACCCAGTGCTCATCCCATCAAGTGTCTACCTCAGTGCCCGCCACCCAGTCACCCCCACCTCCCATCCACCACCCCTAGTTCGTTTCCCAGAGTTAGGAATCTTTCATGTTCTGTCTCCCTTTCTGATATTTTCCACTTATTTTTTCTCCTTTCCCCTTTATTCCCTTTCACTATTTTTTATATTCCCCAAATGAATGAGACCATATAATTTTTGTCCTTCTCCGATTGACTTATTTCACTCAGCATAATACCCTCCAGTTCCATCCACGTCGAAGCAAATGGTGGGCATTTGTCGTTTCTAATGGCTGAGTAATATTCCATTGTATACATAGACCACATCTTCTTTATCCATTCATCTTCCGATGGACACCGAGGCTCCTTCCACAGTTTGGCTATTGTGAGGGACACTTTTAAATAAGATCTCTGCCAGACCCTATTTGAATAGGTACCAGCTTCTTACTACTAGGCGCTCTCAGATGTATACAATGGTGGCTAAGATTTGTGTGGATAAAAATATATTTTTCCCACTCTTGAAATCTATACTGAAGTATTTCTAAGCAGGGGAAATTCCTTCTGCTCATCTAGACTTCTCTTGCCCCCTAGTTTGTAAGAAATGCCATCTTCCATCCTGTTTGAGCATTAGGGTACTCTGTTTCTCCAGGCCAGCCAGCTTGAAGACTTCTTCAGGATGCTGCTAAAGAATGGTATTATACTTTATCCATTCTTTGCAATTATGTCAGAATTCCTGATACTTTTTTTGAAAAATGTGGAGACCCAGGCTGATTGGTCCAGCCTTGTTGCGATCAGCGGTTTCTAGGAATGACTACCTAAGCCTAACTTTGAGGTTCTTATGAATTTAGACACTAAAAACAGTATCGAACTATGTAAAGAGCTGCTATTGTGTGGGCACAATGATGACAATTCATCATTTGTGGGCACACAGATGAGGCTTAAAGACTTTTTGATGGTCATGACAAGAACAATTAGGAGAGAATGAACAAACTTTACTTCATAGGAGGTTCTGGTGATGAGTAGTGAATTTATGATATATTGAAGTTTATTCTACTTTTCTCTATGTCAAGCCAAAAAGTACTCATTAGGCAACCATTCTATATAAGACCATGTGCAAAATGCTGTGGGAGATATGGTGATCAATAAAACTGGTTCTTCTTCCTTCAAGTTTAAATTCTGGTTGGGATGACAAGACATGAAAAATTATAACACAGGAGATAAGTAGTTCAAGGCAGTAACAGAAGAGGTGTCATGAGACAAAACGTTATTATTTAACAAATGAATGATGCAGACAGTGTTCTAGGAATTGAAAGAAGATAGAGCTTAGAGGTATGCTGATATAGTGGTTCTTCTCCTGCTATTCTCTCTGCCTGAAATGTCCACTCCATACATCCCTCCATACCTGTAGAATTCCTGTTTCTCTTTTGAGATATGATTCAGTCATAGCTTTCTCGGTATAATCTTCATCAATCCACCTAAAGTTAATCACATTATCTTCTGTAAGTTCATAGAAACTTAAACTCACTAAGATTATGTAAAGAGCTGCTGTTGTGTGGGCCTCTAATAACCTTAATATACCACAATAATTCATCATTTGTGGGCACATGGATGAGCCTTAAAGACTATAATAAAATAATACACATATATTGCTGTCATTATTTGTTTGTACATTGTACTCCTCCACTAAGTAGAAACTTTCAAGGGTAGGGGAAATTTGATATGAATTTATCTTTCTGTCCCAGGAACCAACCTTAGAGTTGGATATATAGTCAGTGTTCAATTCATTTGTTGAAATGAAATAAAATGTAGTGGAAAGAGCACTGGATTTGTGGTCTGAATTAAAATAGCATTTAGCTTAGTAAATGTTTGTTTTTCTTTTTTTAAAGATTTTATTTATTCATTTAAATTATTTATTTATTCATTCATGAGAGAGAGAGAGAGAGAGAGAGAAAGAGAGAGAGAGAGAGAGAGAGAGAGAGAGAGGAAGAGACACAGGCAGAAGGAGAAGCAGGCTCCATGCAGGGAGCCTGATGTGGGACTCGATCCCAGAACTCCAGGATCACGCCCTGGGCCAAAGGTAGGTGCTAAACCCCTGAGCCACTCAGGGATCCCTAAATGTTTGTTTTTCTGAATTGTGTGTCTTTTCATCTCTATAGACTAAGTAGAATGATCTCTAAAATTCTTTGTAACACTGAAAGTTGTGCAATCTTAGACTGAGAGTGGTTCTTTTTTTAATTTAAATTCAAGTTAGTTAACATATTGTGTAGTACTAATTTCAGGAGCAGAATTTAGTGATTCATCACTTACATAAAACACTCAGTGCTCATCCCAACAAATGCCTTCCTTTCTGCCCAAAACCCATTTAGCCCATGCCTCCACCCACCTCTCTTCCAGCAACCCTCAGTTTGTGCTCTATAGTTAAAAGTCTCCTATGGTTTGCCTCCGTCTCTCTGTTTTTATCTAACTTATTTTTCTGTCCCTTTCCCTATGTTCATCTGCTTTGTTTCTTAAATTCCACATATGAGTGAAATCATATGGTATTTGCCTTTCTCTGACTTATTTTGCTTAGCAGAATACACTCCAGTTCCATCCACATTGCTGCAAATGGCAAGATTTTATTGTTTTTGATTGCTGAGTAATATTCTATTGTATATATATACCACATCTTCTTTATCCATTCATCAGTTGATGGACATCTGGGCTCTTCCCATAGTTGGACTATTGTGGACATTGCTGCTATAGATATTGGGGTGCATGTGCCCATTTGAATCAGCAGTTTTGCATCCTTTGGATAAATTCCTAGTAGTACAATTGCTGGGTCATAGGATAGTTCTATTTTTAATTTTTTGAGGAACCTCCATGCTGTTTTCCAGAGTGGCTACACCAGTTTGCATTCCCACCATGTGCAAAAGGGTAGACTGGGAGTGGTTCTTAAAAGTTTTCCATAACTGCTGCTGCAAATAATAATTATGATGATAATAATAGTAGCTAATGTTTACTGCAAACCTGCTATGGGCTAAGCACAGAACATGAATTATCTTCTTCAACCCTCAAAATAATGTTACATGGTAAACACTATTATTACACTCATTTTCCAGAAGAGGACACTAAGACTCCAAGAAGTTGAAGAATTTGCTCAAAGTCACACAGCTAGAAAGTGTTGAAATGAGGACTCCAGTTCAAATCACTTAATAGCTGTGCTAGTTATTATCAACCCTCAGTATACATTAGGATTACTAAGGGTTTAAAACAAAAATGATGACCAGGTCCAACTCTTCTGGGATTCTGATTCAATTGGTCTGTGGAGGGAACTGAACATTGACAGTATTTACAAAGCTCCCCCACGTGACTTTATTGTGCCAACAGGTTTGAGAACCACTGCATTTATTATCCTATTATTCAGTCTTTGAGACAATAGCTGGCTCTTGTCAAACAGTAGGGTTTCCATGAGTAAAAGAAAGGAGGTATTCTGTCTGTGAACTTTTGCAAAAATTATTATAATACACAAATATCTGAATGTGTCTTATTTCTCTCAAGCAAGAGTCTTTTGTTATATCAAGGCTACTTAGATCTGGGTATATAGATCAGACTATGCCCCAGCTGTAAGTGCATTTGGAAACATTTTCAACACATTTCCCAGTTTCAGAAAGAGATGGTTTCTGCACTGGCTTGTACTCAGTCTTCTGCCGTCACTCTTCAAAGGTCGAAGGAACAAACTTTCCTTCAATAGGGACAGTAAGTTCTCTTTGATTTGTACACTGGACTACAAACCTGTCAATTTCTAAGTGACAGTTTTAATTTGGAATTTGTGAATCAGATTATCTGGTTGAGAAAGCTGGAATGAAAGAATTTTGAAAAAGGATGTAGAATGGCCTTCCCTTACTTTATGGTACAACACTTTACATGGGGCTAGCTTTACAGCAGTCTTGAAACATTCCTCTCTGGCCAGTACACTAAAACAAGCAGCTTATTTGGGGTTTTTGCAGCTGCTATTGCTGATGGGGGTGGCCTCCTAAGGACAGGATCCCTGAGGGGATAGAGAACTGGAAAGAAATTGGTAGCAAACCAGCTGCTGAATAACTCCTGAGTGTTCTGAAAGACTCATTGCAAGAGAATTGTCAGGAAAGGGACACCTTGATTAGGAACATTTCAGGGTGTTCAAATTGTTTGCCTTTTATAAGCAAGCCATTTAGACTCTGCTTGGCAATACACTTCTGGCAGATGACTTAATCTTCTGGCCAGATTAACTACTACTTAAAATTACAATTATTCAGCTGGGAAGGGTGATTTAGGGGTTTCCTGTAAATGGGATACAGAGGAAAACTGTGGGTCACAGTAGGCTGGTGAGCAGCATCTTAGTGAGAGTGCCTCTAAATGTCTTAGTTGCAGAGGCTTATGGTGTTAAAAAGCTAAAAAGGGAAGTAGATCACTTTGGGTCAAACTCAGACTCCTAGAACCCAATTCATTCCCTTTCAGTTTTGACTGCTTGTTCTCGTCAAAATAGACTGTGGCCAATGGAGTTTGGCTTTGGTAACTTTTTGCACCTTGCTAGAATCCCCTCGGAAAGTTATCCCCAGTTTCTCTGTACCTTCAGCATTAATGACTAGGTACTTGGCTAAGAAAGGGGACAGACTCTGAAAACAATGGTATGATTCTGAGAAGCAGATCATTTATACTCTTATCATAAAACATTTTCTGTACAATGGAAGATGAGACAGTCTGAATGGTACAAGAATACTAGATATTAATTAGGTAGTCATGATAATTATGAGAGGCAAAATATCCACAGAGACTAGGGTTTCAGGAATGAAACATTTTAAAGAGTTTGAATTATTTAAAAAAAAGAGTGAATTGTATCTCTACCACTTGCTGACTTGAATGTTTCACATTAGTTTTCTGAGCTCATCCTTATCTGACTATACTGGGAGAATTTAATAAGATGATACATATGATATGTTTAGTAGGAAACAATAAAAATTTGACTATTATTTCTTATCATTTCCAGCACTACCACATGTTTTCACTACTTTCATCTCAGATACTCAGTATTACTTCAGACTTCATGGCTGCCAATTCCCTCCCCAGTGCAGTGTTCTACCTCTCCTGGAGAATGAGTACCATGATCCCAGGCCTTCTTTCTACCCTAATACCTAACTTATTTTTGATTCAACCCCTTTGGATGATGTTCTCTATTATATAGCTATTTATTATTTACCAATGAGGTGTTCTCTGTGAGGCTTATTTCTTCAACTGTAAAATAAAAATATTACCTCCTCCATATGGTTGTCAAGAGGATTAACTGAGATAATCCATGTTAAAGGGCTTAGCACAGAGCCTGGTCTGTGGTTGTACTCTGTAAATAAATGTTGGCTGCATTTGTATATGTATATTTGTCAAAATAGGATAGTGATGAGATTTGCAGAAAGATGCTAACAAACACAAGTTGAGATATTTCTTTCATGGCAAAGGATCCAGAAATGTAGAAGGATGGTTGCATATAGCAGTAAATGGGATATCATGTTCCCATATGAAAGCGTGGCTCTTAGGTTCCCAGAGGTCTCCCTGGGCAAGTGCAGCTATGAGAAACACCACCTGCCTAAATAAGGATTGTACTACATTCTAAAAGATCCTTTTTCCATTCTTACTTTGTTTGTTGTTGTTGTTGTTGTTGTTTTATTTTAGCCCTCTCTCTCAGTCCCATCCAACCATTCTTCAGGCTTTGGCTGCAAATCTACCCACTCACCCACCAAGGATGAATAAATCATCACAACTTCTTTACATTCCTAAGTATTTAGGGGAAAACTAGGTGAGGAGAAGGCCACTTTCCTGGAGACATCAGCAAACAGGACAGGGCTCAGGCCTGTTTGGTGTTTATTCCTTCAGGCCTATGGTGATGCTTTGGAACAGAGTTCGTCTTTATTCTGAAGTAGTAAGACCTTGTTTTTAAGTTGGAACAAAAGATCTCCAAACAGGAGTTTTTTCCTTAAAAATGCTCAATACAAAATAATGCAAACTTGTAAAAAAAATTCAATGAGTATGGCAAAGTGTAAGTAGAAAAGTGAAAAATACATGTTACTTCATCCACATTCCTACCCTGCCAATCCCAACCGCACAGATAACCACTGTAAACTCTTTGTTGTACATCCTTCTCAATTTCTCTCATTACCTATAAATAAACATATATGTTCAAAAATAGGATCCTACTATAAGTATTGATCTGCTTCCCCTCTCACATAACAGCATATCTTAGCATTCTTTCTATGTCAATATATTAAACTTCTTATCCATTTTTAGCAATGCATCCATTATTATGAAGGCATAATATAGACTTCAGGGTTTCTTTCAGTTTTTTCTTCTTATGAAAAAAATTTAGATGAAAATGACAATTAAGTTCGCTAGGTTTACCTGGGTATTAAGTGGGAGAGTAAAGATTTGGACCTATATTAACTGACTCCAGAACCCACAGGATTAAGTGCTAGGCATTGCTTTTTTCTATAACCTGATTACTTTTACCCTTGGTTTTTAATGTAGGCAGTAGTTATGGGGTACCAATAAAATCTCAGAGTTGAAAGAGATCTTTTTTAAAAAAGATTTTATTTATTTATTTATGAGAGACACAGAGAGAGAGAGGCAGAGACATAGGCAGAGGGCGAAGCAGGCTCCATACAGGGATGTGGAACTCCGTCCTGGGACTCCAGGATCACGCCCTGAGCCAAAGGCAGAGGCTCAACCAACCGCTGAGCCACCCAGGTGTCCCTGAAAGGGATCTTTGAAATAGGTTATTTATTCTAACTCCTGACTTTATAAACAAATAATTAGGTGGTTTCTCTTTAGGAAAATTCACTCTAGAAACTTAATTTCGATGATATAAAACTCCATTAATTTGTTTGCATTTGTAGTGGTAGAAGCTCTGGGTTGCTTTATACAGTAGTTTATCTTGTATCCTTTATATTTTATCACCATTTTTTCATATGATGCTCACAACCCTCTAAGTAAGGTAAGCTATTATTATGCCCATTTCATAAATGCCCATTTCCTAAAGGAAATTTAGTTTCCTTTAGGCCCAAGGAAACTAAAAAGCTTAGATTTATATAGTCAGTCACTAAAGGCAACCTGAATGGCAGGTAAAGGAGTTTCAACATTCCTTTAAAGACAATGGAGTATTAAAGTCTTGAGTGGGAGAGAAGTTGTGAGAGTTAAGTAAATGAGAATAAGTAGATGGTGACACAATTAACTATAAAGCTTCAAGAATAGGAGTGGCAAGAGCCAAGATAATAAGCCAGGTCGGCCATTCAAGTATGAATATATAAGGAGCATGAATAATCTTGATAGCCATCAGACGGAAAAAGAGATGAATGAGAAAAAAAAACATCAGGAGGACAATATTGCTAGGGATTGGCATTGGCTAGAGATGGGAGACGAGAGAAAGAATAGAACATAAGGATAATTCCGAATATATTGGCCACATTGTTTTGTACTTTACAAATAGGAAAATCAATGGGGCACCTGGGTGGCTCAGTCACTTAGGTATCCAACACTTGATTTTAGCTTGGATCTTGATCTTAGGGTTGTGAGTTCAAGTCCTGCATTGAGCATGGAGCATACTTGGAAAAAAAAAAGAAAATCTAATGTTGGAGTGAAGAACAGTTTGGATTAGGACTTGCTGAGTGCTAGTGGTTAGGTGTCTAAATAGAAATGTGCAGCAAATTTTAGAAAATGTAGGACTGGGACTTTGTTGAGAACAGTTCTGGAGGTTTATTCTTAATAGTCTTCTATTTTCACAGAGCTGTTCACATACTAAATATAAAATTTAAGTTGTAAGTGTAGTAGGTCTGTAAATAGACCTTAAGAATCTTCTACTTCAATGGAACTAGAGAGTATTATGCTAAGTGAAATAAGTCAGTCAGAGAAAGACAAATAGCATATGATTTCACTCATATGTGGAATTTAAGAAGCAAAACAGATGAACACAGGAGAAGCAAAGGAAAAATAAAATAAGATGTAAACGGAGAGGGAGGCAAACCATAAGAGACTCTTAACTATGGGGAACAAACTGAAGGTTGCTGGAGGGGAGGTGGGTGGGGGGATGGGGTAACTAGGTGTTGGGTATTAAGGAGGGCACTTGAAGGAGTGAGCACTGGGTATTGTAGTCTACTGATGAATCACTGAATTATACCTCTGAAACTAATAATGCAGTACATGTTAATTAAATTGAATTTGAATATTTTTTTTAAAAGAATGACTCCAAGTCCCTCATTTTACAAGAGACCAATTGATGAAATAACTCGCCCAGGGCCCTGTAGTTCCTGAGTGGTGATAACAAGTCAGATTTCCCAAGTCTCAGTTCACTGTTCTTTCCTGAACAATAGAGGTTACAAACTAGAAATGGACCACTGATAGTCCTGTTTGATCAGTATAGTTGATTGTATTACTGTTCACAAATACTTGTCGCCTCTATCTAAGGGAGGATTATACTCCCTGTTCCCAACTGAAATCAGTCTTGGCCACATGACTTGCTTTAGCCAGTGAAATGTGACCAGAGGTGATGTGCAATATTTCTGAGAGGAAATTTAAGACATAGTTTAAGTGCATGATTCACCAGTTTTTCATTTTCTTTTGCCACGAGGTCATCAATATTCTAGATAGAAGTTGCTTGTAAGCCTGAGTAGTAGACTGAACATGACATGGAGCAGAGACATAGCTGACCTATGATGCAACTATAATGTGGGTAAGGAACAAACTTTTGTTGTACGCTAAGATTCTGTGGTCATGTATAAATACAGAATAACCTATCCTACCCTAACCAATACAGCCTACATAATTTAAGAAAATTGAATCAGTGGCTAACATTTAAAAATTTGGAAAGTTAACAGAAAAATCCAGACTTCAGGTTTCTAATGAAAAATTGGTTCAGCTGGTAAGTTTGGTCTACTACATAACATGCATTGACTGGAGCTGAATAGCAGAACCCCCTTAGAAACATAAGCTGACTCTAATTTACCCCCAGCATCCAATACTCTATAATTGCCTTTTACACCCACCCATCTTGTTCTTCACTTATTTACATTACCTACCTGGTCCTTGTAAACATTTGCCACTCTGGTTGTAAAGCAAATTTTCTCACCCATCAGGGAAAATATGCTAGAGGCAAAAAAGAATAGAGGACTGAAGACAGAACTTTAGGTAATACCTATCTACAAGGATAAGACAGAATCAGTGGGGGGATAGATAATAATTGGTTAGAAAACCTAAAAGAAAACCTGATTTGGCTAGTTACCAAAACAAACAAAAAAACCCACAAGGATGAGAAGAGTCAAGGAGGAGGGATAATCAACTTCAGGAAAAACTATACAATTCAAGAATAAAAACTGTGAAAAAAAGCAAGTCATATGTAGCCTGCAAGAAAATAATTATAGTGTTTTGGTGATCATGGAAGCCAGAAGGTAAGAGATTAAGGAGCAAAGGGCTGCTAAGAAAATGAAGGTGTTGAGATAAAGTTTTTCATAGGTTTGGCATTGAATTGAAGGAGAAAGATAATTTGTCTCTAAAAAGCCAGCATAATCAAGCCAAAAGAGTTATTTTCCTTCTCTTTTTTGGGTGGGAGCAGGAGAGAGACAAGGGGCAACACATGTTTGCCAAACATTGGCAAAAGAGCGAGTAAAAAGGAACCAGATGACTGAAGAGCAAAGTGTGGAAGGTGACTGGAAGCATGGATGGAGAACACAGGTGAAGAAGTTAGTTTTTGCAATAAGGTATAATAGACTTTCATTTAAGTCTGCCAACATGGAATATGGGATCTTAATGAAGTGTCAATAGTGACTCAGGATAGCAGTGTCTGGGCCCCATAGTGGAAGTGGGGTAAGATAAGAATGATGACCTTGTGTAGGAGTTCATAGGTCTGCTCTCTCTGGTTACAGTCTGAATGAGAAGTTAGGAAGGGAAGGATCTGATAATTGAGAGACTGACTGTCATTTGTGGCAGGAACCTGAGCCATGTGCCCAGATACAATCTTGGTTTCTTTCTGGTCCTCTCTTTTCTGTCAGTTCTGCAGTTGTCCTCATAAGAAATGCCTCTTATCTCACATGGGTTAGTGAGTTTGGGAAGGAAAAATGCAGTTTACTGTGATAGCAGTAAGTGCAATGCAAATATCCACTAAGACACTGGAAATGCACCTTGGGGCTTTGAATTTCATTTTAAGAGGCAAACACTGTTCATCAAATAGCACCCTCTGAAGAAGGAATCTAGAATGACAAAATATGCTAAATTTAGTAGTTTTCAGCCTGTGATCCTAGATCCCCTGGAGATCCTGTTAATGGTCTGCATACTGAGCCCTTATATGATTAGTTTACAATATGACAATATTGATATTTCTGTCAACATAAAATAGAAATTTACTTATACTGTATTAGCATCTCATTGTCATACTTTGGTTTGGACAAAAAAAAATAGTAATTGACCCTATAGAACTTTCCTATCACACAGCAAAAGGGAGGACCACTGAGCATCATGATATTCATAGGAGACCATGTTCTCATTATCACTATAAACCACAATGAAAATATTGTGAAGGTATCTCTAGTAGGGTCTTAGTGGACAATGAGGCAAGTAAGATGGTATTGTTTTCTTAAACTGCCTTAACAAAAGCAGGAGAATTTATGCTACTATATCTGGTAAACTCTGTTTTGTGAAAGCATTCAGGTAGGGAGGGTTCTTGGGATGGAATCCAATAGTAGATGGTCCATAGAATCATTTGCTTTTGGGAGAGACTGGAGGATAGAAACAAAATTATAATCATTGCCCAAATCTTAGGGGGTCCTATTTATTTTTCCATTCCTTCAGCAGTTTCATTTTTCTAAGTATTGAGTGGGGCCAGGATATAGAGAGGAGATTGGAAGTGGGAAATGTTCTGCCTTAGGAGGGAATGTACAGAGGGAGGGGCAAGATGGCGGAAGAGCAGGGTCCCCAAATCACCTGTCCCCACCAAATTACCTAGATAACCTTCAAATCATCCTGAATATCTACGAATTCGGCCTGAGATGTAAAGAGAGACCAGCTGGAATGCTACAGTGAGCAGAGTTCGTGCTTCTATCAAGGTAGGAAGACGGGGAAAAAGAAATAAAGAAACAAAAGGCCTCCGAGGGGGAGGGGTCCCGCGAGGAGCTGGGCTAGGCCGGGGCGAGTGTCCCCAGGACAGGAGAGCCCGGTCCCGGAGAAGCAGGAGCTGTACCAACCTGCCCGGGCGGAAAGGGGCTCACAGGGAGTTAGAGCAGGACCCAGGAGGGCGGGGATGCCCTCGGGCTCCCTGGGACACTAACAGACACCTGCGAGCGCAGGAGAGTGCGCCGAGCTCCCTAAGGGCTGCAGCGCCCGCACAGCGGACCGGAGCAGCTCGGAGGGCTCGGGAGCCGCTCCAGGGAGGGAGCTGCAGGGCGGGAGCACGAATCCAACAGCGCAGGCCCCGGAGCACAGGGCGCCGGGACACAGCCCAGGATCCCGCCTCCCCGTGGGACAGGCAGAGGCCGGGAGGGCCCAGGACAGCGAGGACGCTCCTGCCCCGAGCTGAGCAGATCAGCGGCCCCGCCCCGGAGCCTCCAGGCCCTGCAGACGGAGAACCGAGAGCCCCGATCCCCCGTAGTTCCTGCGGAGGCTGAATCCAGGCTTCCAGAGTTGCCATAGCAACTGCTGCTGATCCTCCTGGGGCCCCACGGGGTAAACAACCCCCGCTGAGCCCTGCAGCAGGCAGGGGCAGAGCAGCTCCCCCAAGTGCTAACACCTGAAAACCAGCACAGCAGGCCCCTCCCCCAGAAGACCAGCTAGACGGACCAGTGATACTCCCCCGTGTTCCAATACAACTTGTTTTTGGCCACTCTGCACTGAGCAAAATGACTAGAAGGAAAACCTCACCTCAAAAGAAAGAATCAGAAACAGCCCTCTCTCCCACAGAGTTACAAAATCTGGATTACACTTCAATGTCAGAAAGCCAATTCAGAAGCACTATTCTACAGCTACTGGTGGCTCTAGAAAAAAGCATTAAGGACTCACGAGACTTCATGACTGCAGAATTTAGATCCAATCAGGCAGAAATTAAAAATCAATTGAATGAGATGCAATCCAAACTAGAAGTCCTAACGACGAGGGTTAACGAGGTGGAAGAACGAGTGAGTGACATAGAAGACAAGTTAATGGCAAAGAGGGAAACTGAGGAAAAAAGAGACAATCAATTAAGGGACCATGAAGACAGATTAAGGCAAATAAATGACAGTCTAAGGAAGAAAAACCTACGTTTAATTGGGGTTCCCGAAGGCGCCGAAAGGGACAGAGGGCCAGAATATGTATTTGAACAAATCCTAGCTGAAAACTTTCCCAATCTGGGAAGGGAAACTGGCATTCAGATCCAGGAAATAGAGAGATCCCCCCCTAAAATCAATAAAAACCGTTCAACACCTCGACATTTAATAGTGAAGCTTGCAAATTCCAAAGATAAAGAGAAGATCCTTAAAGCAGCAAGAGACAAGAAGTCCCTGACTTTCATGGGGAGGAATATTAGGGTAACAGCAGACCTCTCCACAGAGACGTGGCAGGCCAGAAAGGGCTGGCAGGATATATTCAGGGTCCTAAATGAGAAGAACATGCAACCAAGAATACTTTATCCAGCAAGGCTCTCATTCAAAATGGAAGGAGAGATAAAGAGCTTCCAAGACAGGCAGGAACTGAAAGAATATGTGACATCCAAACCAGCTCTGCAAGAAATTTTAAGGGGGACTCTTAAAACTCCCCTTTAAGAAGAAGTTCAGTGGAACAATCCACAAAAACAAGGACTAAATAGATATCATGATGACACTAAACTCATATCTGTCAATAGTAACTCTGAACGTGAATGGGCTTAATGACCCCATCAAAAGGCGCAGGGTTTCAGACTGGATAAAAAGGCAGGACCCATCTATTTGCTGTCTACAAGAGACTCATTTTAGACAGAAGGACACCTACAACCTGAAAATAAAAGGTTAGAGAACCATTTACCATTCAAATGGTTCTCAAAATATACTCTAAAAACTATAGAACACTTCTGAAAGAAATTGAGGAAGACACAAAGAGATGGAAAAATATTCCATGCTCATGGATTGGCAGAATTAATATTGTGAAAATGTCAATGTTACCCAGGGCAATTTACACGTATAATGCAATCCCTATCAAAATACCATGGACTTTCTTCAGAGACTTAGAACAAATTATTTTAAGATTTGTGTGGAATCAGAAAAAACCCCAAACAGCCAGGGGAATTTTAAAAAAGAAAACCGTATCTGGGGGCATCACAATGCCAGATTTCAGGTTGTACTACAAAGCTGTGTTCATCAAGACAGTGTGGTACTGGCACAAAAACAGACACATAGATCAATGGAACAGAATAGAGAACCCAGAAGTGGACCCTGAACTTTATGGTCAACTAATATACGATAAAGGAGGAAAGACGATCCACTGGAAGAAAGACAGTCTCTTCAATAAATGGTGCTGGGAAAATTGGACATCCACATGCAGAAGAATGAAACTGGACCACTCTCTTGCACCATACACAAAGATAAACTCAAAATAGATGAAAGATCTAAATGTGAGACAAGATTCCATCAAAATCCCAGAGGAGAACTCAGGCAACACCCTTTTTGAACTTGGCCACAGTAACCGGAGAAGGACAAACAGTGTATGTTCTCATTCATTTGGGGAATATGAATAATAGTGAAAGGGAATATAAGGGAAGGGAGAAGAAATGTGTGAAAAATATCAGAAAGGGAGACAGAACATAAAGACTTCTAACTCTGGGAAATGAACTAGGGGTGGTGGAGGGTGAGGAGGGCGGGGGGTGGGGGTGAATGGGTGACGGGCACTGAGGGGGACACTTGACGGGATGAGCACTGGGTGTTATTCTGTATGTTGGTAAATTGAACACCAATAAAAATTAATTTATAAAAAAAAAGGAGGGAATGTACAGGAAGAGAAGGACCTGATTCTTGGACAGTAGAGGAAAAAACAAAGAAAAATGACTTGTCTCAATTCTAATTTACCTTTATTGTTTCTTCCTTTGTCACTAGACTACACTAGGCATAAAAATTAAGAATTAGTGCAGTGGGCAAAATCGTATCTGTTCAGCTTATTCTTCCAACTATGACAGTGACACCTAAGGACATGCAACTGTAGAACTAGGTTGCCTCTTTTGACATCAACTGTTTCTCTCTTTTTTTTTCAACTGTTTCTCTTAATTACATACTTTTAAACACACATAATTTTATACTTTTATAGCTGGCCTCAGAAAAGAGTTTGGAAAATCCATTCTGAGGAAGTGATATTTATATAATGCCTTAAGAATGAGTAGGAGCGAGATGCTAGGTTGGCTCAGCAGTTGAACATCTACCTTTGGCTCAAGGCATATCCCATGGTCCTGGGATGGAGTCCCGCATCTGGGTCCCCAGCAGGGAGCCTGCGTCTCTCTGTCTGCCTATGTCTCTGCCTCTCTCTGTGTGTGTCTCTCATTAATAAATAAATAAAATTCTTTAAAAAAGAATGAGTAAGAGCTGATGAGTGGTGATGGGGTGAGAAAAATTGTATTCTAGACAGAATTAACATATGCAACTGCCTTGAGATGGGAAGAAGCAGGGAATGCTTGAGGAATTTAAAAATTCAGTGGAACATGGTGAACAAGTGGGAGAATTATATCAGGTGAGACTGGAGGCTCAGGCAAGGAACAGAAGCATAAGACTCTCCGGGACTCAGTGTCCCATTGAATATTTACTGAAAACAGGTTCATGATATTGTTGGGTATTTTATACTAGAACATCTCCATATTCTCAGGCTTATGTTGTGTTCCAGAGTCACTCATTTGTGCATTCAACAAGCATATATTGAATGTCTATTATGTGCCATGTACTTTAGGCCACTGAGTTGTATGCCTCCGGTATTTGTAAATTATAGGCTGCCAGCCATAATGTGGTCACTTTGTCAGTTCTGTCACTGTGATAGACTCAGAATCAGTTTTCTTTTTCATTATTAATATTTTACATAAAACATCACTGTTTTGGAGAATGTATGACATCACTGGTTTGGAGAACAGGGCCCGATGTCAGTGACTTCTGCTGCTAGCTATCTGGAGAATATCTTCCAAGGGTGTCATTAAGCTCTTGGTGGACAAGAACAAGAGAAGAAAAAGAAACTACATCTGTGTCTTTATGCCAATGAAGCAATATTCGGGGTGGTGTTAGGTATAGTTCTCACAGCTGTCTTCTCTTTAGCTCTATGAGCTCTGACGAGGAGCCTGTAATTGTTACTTTGAGGATTGGTGGATGCCATTTCCTTATTTTTTCTAGCCTTGCTTTATTTAGACTCTGTTTTCTTTCCCCTACTGTCTCTATCCATTTTCCCCCGTATCTCTTATTCAATTATCCTAGTTGTGTCTCTGCGTATGGGTACCAGTGGTAAGGACTCTGCTCTCAATAGTAGGGAAAGCAAGCTAACACTAGGCTAGTCCTGACCCCAAAATAAATCTTTGCAGGTATCTTCCTCTTCATCTGCATTCACAAATACTATTTATGCTGAAGGAATAAAGCCAATGGGGAAAAGTGGTTTTCTCATCTGGATACGTATTGAAGAAGCTTTTTCTATCTACTCTGGTCTTCATTGGTCTCACCTTCCTCTGAACTGTATAGTATATTGAATAAGAACCTAAGATTTAGCTTTTGATCATATATTGTATTGTGTTGGTTTATAGTTCTGGCATATGCATTGATTTTGTTTTTCTAACAGAATTTAAAACTCCCTCAGAGAAGGGACTATGAGCCTACTTTATTTTCTGTCACCCTTAGAGTTGAACAAAATGGTAGGCATATGGTTTAGTTATTCAATGGATACTTGATTGAATTAATAAGACCTGCTACCTTGTTATGTACAGAGACTTAACATAAAGGAAGACCTTAGGATTCCTACCTGCTTTTCTTTGATTATTAGAGGGTAATAGAATATTTTATAATTCTACCATTATTACCCTCTTTCAGTTGTCTTTCTATTTGTAAACCAGTATAGAGACATGGATTGAGAGGAAACATTTGATTCTTCATCTCAAATCCTACCTCTTTTTGTGGCAATCTCCATTATCCAAGGATGCCTTTGCCTTGCCTCTGTATCAGGGAAAGTGAGAGCCAAGTAATGTTCTTTGTTTTTTCAGTTTGAAGCTTGCTTTTTTTTTATTTTTTTCTGTTTAGCAATTTGCTTTTACCACCTCACTACTTTTACTAGCTCCCTAGGATTTCATTATGTATATATAACATTTTTTAAATTCTTTTTTTATATAAATTTATATTTTATTGGTGTTCAATTTGCAAACATATAGAATAACACCCAGTGCTCATCCCATCAAGTACCCCCCTCAGTGCCCATCACCCAGTCACCCCTACCCCCCCGCCCACCTCCCCTTCCACCACCCCTAGTTCGTTTCCCAGAGTTAGGAGTCTCTCATGTTCTGTCTCCCTTTCTGATAATTCCCACTCATTTTTTCTCCTTTCCCCTTTATTCCCTTTCACTATTTTTTATATTCCCCAAATGAATGAGACCATATAATGTTTTTCCTTCTCCGATTGACTCATTTCACTCAGCATAATACCTTCCAGTTCCAACCACGTCAAAGCAAATGGTGAGTATTTGTCGTTTCTAATGGCTGAGTAATATTCCATTGTATACATATACCACATCTTCTTTATCCATTCATCTTTTGATGGACACCGAGGCTCCTTCCACAGTTTGGCTATTGTGGACATTGCTACTATAAACATCGGGGTGCAGGTGTCCTGGCGTTTCATTGCATTTGTATCTTTGGGGTAAATCCTCAACAGTGCAATTGCTGGGTCATAGGGCAGATCTATTTTTAACTCCTTGAGGAACCTCTGAACAGTTTTCCAGAGTGGCTGCACCAGTTCACATTCCCACCAACAGTGCAGGAGGGTTTCCCTTTTTCCACATCCTCTCCAACATTTGTGGTTTCCTGCCTTGTTAATTTTCCCCATTCTCACTGGTGTGAGGTGGTATTTCATTGTAGTTTTGATTTGTATTTCCCTGATGGCAAGGGATGCAGAGCATTTTCTCATGTGCTTGTTGGCCATGTCTATGTCTTCCTCTGTGAGATTTCTGTTCATCCACCAGGCTGGGGGCTGAGCAACTCCCCCAAGTAATGTTCTTAATGAGTGGCTGTATCCCTTATTTGTCCTCATACCCTCTGAAGCAGCTCAGGAGGGAAAGAGAATGGTAATATGGGAGGACAATAATATGAGATATTTGGAATATGGTATAAATGAAGGGAACAGATATCACCTGAAGCTTCAAATTAATTCCATCAGATCTTTGCACTGGGCAGCCCCGGTGGCTTAGTAGTTTAGTGCTGCCTTCAGCCCAGGACCCGATCCTGGGGACCCAGGATCGAGTCCCACGTTGGGCTCCCTGCATAGAACCTGCTTCTCCCTCTGTCTGTGTCTCTGCCTCTCTCTCTGTGTGTGTCTCTCATGAATAAATAAATAAAAATCTTAAAAAAAATCTTTGCATTGTTAAGACTAAATGGTAAGGGCTGAGGGAGAAGTGGTATGTGAAGATGAAGACACTCCTTGGTTTTGGCAGCCTGTGCTTGGGAAATTCAGATGAGAGATTGAGTTGTTGATGTTCTTAGTCAATAAATTGCATGAGGTCAGTGGTGGAGAAACAGCTTAAAAACCAATGGAATGAGAGAGTGTTTTAGTTTTATATTGTTGCTGTAACAAATTGCAACAAACTTGGTAGCTTAAAACAGCACATTTTTACTATCTTACAGTTCTGAAAGCCAGAATGAGTCTTACTGGGATAAAATAAGGTATGGACAGGGCTGTGTTCCTTTCTGGAGGCATTAGGGAAGAAGCCATTTCTTTGCCTTTTCCAGCTTCTAGAGGCTGTCTGCATTTCTTGTCTTGTGGACCCTTTCCATATTCAAAGCACCAACTAACCATATGTGGACAAACTTGGGTGAAAAGTATATAGATGACGGAAGACATGGGCCAAGAAACACCAATTGAGAGCCAATGCCGTTCTAAAGCTATAAAAAATATTACGTAAATTTTATCAGAAACAGATAGCTTAAGAGCCTAGTCATGCTATTTAAAAATAGTTTTTTAATTATTTCTAATGTATATAAATGCATTTTATTTTGTATATATGTTCATTTTTATGTTTGTTTTAAAATGAAAGTTAATAGTGCTGAATTTTGTGACTTAAGATGTAGTATAAGATAAAGTCCACGTGAGCAATTTCATGAATGTGCTTATACTTAGCCTTCTAATCCCAAAGTTAATTGTTTAAATGTTCCTTTGTGCTCTCCTTCATATCCTTCCACTTCATCCTGGACCACTTTCCTCCCTTTACTTTTTCCCATTTTTACCCATTGTTTTTGGTTCCTACCATTTTCACTTTGTCCCTCTACTGATATCATACAGTTTTTTGATTGAGAAGTTAATAAAATAGAGTCAAGCCCAGCATATATACATTCTGAGGGCAGAAATTCAGTTTTGGGAAATTCCTCAAATATTTAGTCCCATGCTAAATGCTAGTTAAATCTCAAGTTTAAAGATAATATTTTAATGGTTTCCTGTAGCCAATCCCCTAGAGCCCCTCTATGTTTTTAATCCCTGAGTGCCTACCTTTAAAAAAAATAACCATTTTTGAGGGTACTATACACTTGTCTAACTTTTCTCTAACTTACATTGACCAGAGACATGGATCTGATTTCCATGTGTCCTTTAATGTAATTCTAGTTCATGACTACAGTCTGTGTTCTTTTTTCTAGAAGTTTTTTGTTTGTTTTTTGTTTTTACAGACATAGTTCAGGTGAATAAAATGAAAATGTGACTAGTTGTATACCAGATTTCTATTTCTGTTATTGGAGAAAGAATTCCTGAGTTTCTGCCCTGATAGTAGGTCAATACTTCCTTCTTTGTACATGAAGGAAGGCACATAGCCAGCTCTGCAGACAAAAAAATGTTTTCATTATTCATCTTAGTCCTCAATTAGTCCTAATTTCTCAGAATGGCCTCATTAATCTCAGAATGGTTTACAAAGAAACATGGCTTTAAAACTGAGAATAACTGCTAATGACATGATCCTAAGGCAAAGTCATCTTTGCACAGTAGGAACTTGGTTTGATAGTCTAGTGATGAAGAATATCTGATGGGCAGTTTGAATCTGTTAGTGTAGCAAACTCAACAAGGTGGCAGTATAACATAACATGGTGGTTAAATGTTAGGTCTCTGGAATCATGAAGAGTTAAGATGGGTTCTGACTCCAATGTTCACTAGGTTTATGATCTTAAACAAGTTACTTAAGCTTTCTGAGCTTAACTTTTAACATTTGTAACACTGTATATCTTGGAGGATTTACTGAATCATGGGGAGATATTCATTGAATGCTATTTTCTCTAAGAAATCAGACAACTTCCCATCCAAAAAATCTACGTACAGGGACACACTATAAATCAAACTCAAATAAGGAGCTGGGTGTCAAAGGGGACGAGTTCTAGAGCCTGATGCCTTGGATTCATATCTAAACTTTAGCATTTAGTATATATGCGGCTTCAGGCCAGTTATTTCATCTTCTTGCTTCAGTTTTTTCAATTTATAAAATAGGAATAGTAATAGTACCTACCTCAAAGGCTTGGTATGAGGATTAAATGAATTAATATAGCTAAAACACTCAGCATTGTGCTGGGCACATACTAAGTGTTCAAGAAGGGCTATCTCCTCTTATTATTATGTTGTTGATACTACTACTCCTAAATAAATAAACAGCATAGATGTGGAGATTGAGATAGGGGACCAGATCAAGGATGATTCCTGGGTTTCTAGCTTGAGCAACTGGGTTTGTGGTGGTATCATTTATTGGAATGGAGGAAATTGGAGGAGGAATAGATTTGGGGCATAAGTCAGGGGATTGGCAAAATTTGGTTTTTGATGTGTTAAGTGTGAGATGCTTGTTGAAAATCAATATAAAAGCTTGGAGTTTCCCAAATGAATGAGACCATATAATGTTTGTCCTTCTCGGATTGACTTATTTCACTCAACATAATACTCTCCAGTTCCATCCACATCGAAGAAAATGGTGGGTATTTGTTGTTTCTAATGGCTGATTAATATTCCATTGTATACATAAACCACATCTTCTTTAACCATTCATCTTTCGATGGTAAAATATAGTGAAAGCGAATAAAGGGGAAAGGAGAAAAATGAGTGGGAAATATCAGGGAGGGAGACAGAACATGAGAGACTCCTAAATCTGGGAAATGAACTAGGGGTGGTGGAAGGAGAGGTGGGTGGAGGGTGGGGGTGACTGGATAACGGGCACTGAGGGGGCACTTGATGGGATGAGCACTGGGTGTTATTCTATATGTTGGCAAATTGAACACCAATAAAAAATAAATTTATAAAAAAAAAGAAGAGAAAGTGCCTAATAAAGTTGTCTTCTTTGCATCTAAAAAAAAAAAAAGCTTGGCGTTGACAGTTTTTCTATAGTTCTGGGGTTCACAAAACTATACACCAGGGATATACATTTGGTAATAGTCAAAATACTGATTTTTAAGATTATGAGGAAACCAACAGAGAATTTAGAGAGGGAAGGAAATAGATGACTATCAATCTCTGGGGTATAGATGATGAAGAACTAGCAAATGAGACTAAGAGGTGTGGCAAAAAGAAAGTCAGAAGGATACCTACCTTTCATGGTAGTTGAGACAGAAGAGTTTCAAGAAAGAGCAGTTAAGATGACATGATGCTGTATAGAAAACCCAAAAGACTCCACCCCAAGATTGATAGAACTCATACAGCAATTAGGCAGTGTGGCAGGATACAAAATCAATGCCCAGAAATCAATGGCATTTCTATACACTAACCATGAGACTGAAGAAAGAGAAATTAAGGAGTCAATCCCATTTACAATTGCACCCCAAAGCATAAGATACCTAGGAATAAACCTAACCAAAGAGGTAAAGGATCTATACCCTAAAAACTATAGAACACTTCTGAAAGAAATTGAGGAAGACAGAGATGGAAGCATATTCCATGCTCATGGATTGGAAGAATTAATATTGTGAAAATGTCCATGCTACCCAGGGCAATTTACACACTCTGTGCAATCCCTATCAAAATACCATGGACTTTCTTCAGAGAGTTGGAAGAAATCATCTTAAGATTTGTGTGGAATCAGAAAAGAACCCAAATAGCCAGGGGAATATTGAAAATGAAAACCAGCTGGGGGCATCACAATGCCGGATTTCAAGTTGTACTACAAAGCTATGATCATCAAGACAGTATAGTGCTGGCACAAAGAGAGACACATAGATCAATGGAACAGAATAGAGAATCCAGAAGTGGCCCCTCAACTCTATGGTCAACTAATGTTTGACAAAGCGGGAAAGACTATCCACTGGAAAAAGGACAGTCTCTTCAATAAATGGTGCTGGGAATTTTGGACAGCCACGTGCAGAAGAATGAAGCTAGACCATTCTCTTACACAATACACAAAGATAAACTCAAAATGAATGAAAGATTTAAATGGGAAACAAGAATCCATCAAAATCCTAGAGAAGAACACAGGGAACACCCTTTTTGAACTTAGCCACAGCAACTTCTTGCAAGATACATCTATGAAGGCAAGGGAAACAAGTGCAAAAATGAATTATTGGTACTTAATCACGATAAAAAGCTTCTGCACAGCAAAAGAAACAGTCAACAAAACCCAAAGACAATCTACAGAATGGGAGAAGATACTTGCAAATGATGTATCAGGTAAAGGGCTGGTATCCAAGATCTATAAGGAACTTATTAAACTCAACAGCAAAGAAACAAACAATCTAATCCTGAAATGGGCAAAAGACATGAACAGAAATTTCACCAAAGAAGACATACACATGGCCAACAAGCACATGAGAAAATGCTCTGCATCCCTTGCTATGAGGGAAATACAAATCAAAACCATAATGAGATACCACGTCACACCAGTGAGAATGGGGAAAATTAATAAGACAGGAAACAACAAATATTGGAGAGGATGTGGAGAAAGGGGAACCCTCCTGCACTGTTGGTGGGAATGTGAACTGGTTCAGTCACTCTGGAAAACTGTTCAGAGGTTCCTCAAAGAGTTAAAAATAGATCTGCCATATGACCCAGCAATTGCACTGCTTCGGATTTACCCCAAAGATACAGATGCAGTGAAATGCCAGAACACCTGCACCCCGATGTTTATAGCAGCAATGTCCACAATAACCAAACTGTGGAAGGAGCCTTGGTGTCCATCGAAAGATGAATGGATAAACAAGATGTGGTCTATGTATACAACAGAATATCACTCAGCCATTAGAAAGGTCAATTACCCACCATTTGCTTCAATGTGGATGGAACTGGAGGGTATTATGCTGAGTGAAGCAAGTCAATCGGAGAAGGACAAACATTATATGGTCTCATTCGTTCATGGAATATAAAAAAAATAGTGAAAGGGAATAAAGGGGGAAGGAGAGAAAATGATTAAAAATATCAGTAAGGATGACAGAACATGAGAGACTCCTAACTCTGGGAAACAAACAAGGGGTAGTGGGCGGGGGGTTGGGTGACTGGGTGACAGGCACTGAGTGGGGCACTTGCTCAGATGAGCACTGGGTGTTATGCTATATGTTGGCAAATTGAACTCCAATAAAAATAAATAAATAAATAAATAAATAAATAAATAAATAAATAAAACAAGAAAGAGTAGTTAACTGTAAAATGAAGACAGAGAAATATCCATTGTGTTTGGCCCTTTTAAGAAGTTTGGTTATGAAGCAGCACAAATGTGATGATAGCTGGATGTGTCATCAAGGAAGGATCTCTTTTTAAAAATATGGGAAACTCTAATGTATGTATGTGTGCTAATCAAGATGATTCATTAGAAAAGGAGAAATTAGGGAAGAGAAAATGAGAGGATGGAATCCAGATTACACATGGAGGCATTGGCTTTTGATAGGAGCAAGGGTACTGCTTTTTTTTTACTGCCTTTATTTCTATGAGAAATATAATATTGTGTATATAGCACAATGCCTAACATATAGTAAGTACTCAATCATTGTAGCTGTTATAATTGTTGTTGTTAACATTAACTTAAAAGCCATGCTGACTTGCACATGGAAAAAGATAGTTTGAACATGCTCGGAGCCCAGGGCCTTGGTGGAATGAAGGCCTTGTTAAGGAATTGGCATTTAGAAGGTCCAATCCTAAGCAAACACCCACAAAATGTGGTTCTAAGGTATAAAAGTTATTTGGCTAGGTTGGCCCACCTGACCTAGCCAATTTTTTTTGTTTCAGGGGAGGGTGGGAGGCATCTTTGATTAGGACATGGACAAGAAGGCAAGGTACTTTTATCAAGTGTATTTCAAAGTGGCTCTGAGAAATGGGTAGAGTTAGCACCTTTGAGATTCATTGATTAGCATATCCAGAGATAGGTAGCTGACACTCTTCTGGTACATGTTGTCCCTATAACTTATGTACTTAAGGAGAGAATGAAGCATGCCTGTTCATTATATTTACCTTAGCAAAATGTGCTTCCAGATGATGACATTAAGTAGGAAGCACTTTGTAATTTACATTGCTTATATGATATCATTGCCTGTGCTCTAAATACAATGAGTTGAGGGTCTTAGCTATTATTCTTTTAGAAACAAGTCCCTTTTGTTGAGGGCTGATTTTTCCCCCCAGCAGCCTGAAATGCTTTTTGCTTATATCTGCTCTTTGCATATTCATGAATGACTATAAATGAGAGCTTTGTGATTTTTCAAAAATGCTTTAAAATTTCCTATGGACATGAGTTTTCAGTTTTGTCCTCAAGTAGTCATTATGCAACCACTAGAAGTCTAAATATTCAATCAGATTTTCACTCTGTTTTTTAGATAAAAAAGAGTTCGATTGATATTAGATATGAAAGATGGAATGTGCTTTAAAACTTTCAATTGATCATTTCATATCACTATTAGAGAGCAAGATACTTATTAGGCTTTTCCCACACTGTGTCTTGTCCTTATTAAAGTTTGTAAGAAGCTACCTGGCCAGGAAATGAACTGAATTGGTTTTGAACATGCCTTGTTATTGGTACCATAGGTCTTTTCTCCTGACTACTGAGGTTGGCCCTTTGATTTCTGTGAATTTCCAGATTCTTGACTATTTGCCTTAGTCTCTAGGATTTAAGCCTATTTTTGTTTATTCTGCTGTCATGCTTTGTCCTCCCTGTTTTCAAACTTGTGTGTACTTGCCTGATTTAATTTACTAACTCATCTCAAATGTTAAATAAGGTATGCATTCTGATTCTAGAGTACTGGACTGATCTTCGTCCTAGAACACCAGCCTTTTTTTAAAGATTTTTTTTATTTATTCATGAAAGACACAGAGAGAGAGGCAGAGACACAAGTAGAGGGAGAAGTGGGCTCCATGCAGGGAGCCCGATGTGGGACTCGATCCCAGGACTCCAGGATCATGCCCTGAGCCGAAGGCAAATGCTCAACTGCTGAGCCACCCAGATGTCCCAAACACCAGCTTTTTACTCTTGCCTCCACATTATGACTCCTTGCACCAGCATTGGGAGCTGGATAAATTATGGTTCTGACCTAGGACATTATTTCGGATTTTCATAGCAATTGTGGTAGAATAGGAAGGATACTATGCTTGTTGTTCAAATATCTGAGTTTAAATTCTGGCACTACCAGAAACTAAGTACTTATAAGCAAATATGTTAACTTCTCTGAATTTCAGTTTCCTACCTTGAAAAATAGAAATAATTTGTGCTTCACTCATTTTTTGTGAAGATTAAAGATACCACATGTAAATGCATCTAACATGATATTTGGTGTATGTTTATTAAAATATGAAAATTCTCATAGACATTTCTGTTTCATTAAATAGTTTGTTACTTTTTACAGGCAAATATTAAATGTATTTTCAGAGCAAACAATAGCCCATAAGTAAAACGTATCAATGACAAAAATTTCCTGGTCAAAAAAGTAAAAAAAAAAAAAAATTGCCACACAAACTCATTTTAACAAGGTCCCAAGTTTCCCAATTAATTTGTCTTCAATTTTTATGTATTCTGATCACCAATTGCAATATGTCTTCTCTGAAAACAATATGACAAATTGTAAATTTCTTGTAGAGAAACTGAATATCTGGAACTGAGCAAAAATATGACAATGATTATAAGAATGAATATTTTTTGTATTTGGTGGTGAAGCTTTTTGTTAATAGGTAATAATTTGATTTGACCTTTTGTCCATGTATAAAGTGTGATTTGTTTCTTCTGTTCAATGTGAGATTTATTAGAACAGCATCATAACATAACATTTTAATGCATAGATTTTTGGGTAAAATTTGGGTGAAGTAATGCTCTTAAAATACAACCCCATATGATTAAAATGACTTGCCATCAAAAACATGCTCTAACCATAAAGAAGATGAGAAAGTGAATCATCTCTTTTAGAGTACTTAGTATGTGGACAAATATTTTGTGTACAGCATCCTATTCAATGCTTAGGAAAAGCCTGTAAGGCAAATATCATTATTCATGATTTATAGATGTAAAAGCTGAAGCTTTGAAGGTCAGAGAAGTTAAATAACCTGTCGGTGGTCGTGCAGCTAGTTGAGAATGAAGCTGGGATGCAAACTCAGGTTTTTCTTATTCTAGTTCCCTGGGTTCTTTTTACTACCTGAGGTAAACTAATTCTGTCTCTTGATACCAGAATGATACAGAGACTCTATATTTAGAAACTGTTCATCAGGGGCACCTGGGTGACTCAGTTGGTTAAACATTTGCTTTCAGCTCAGGTCATGATCTAAGGGTCCTGGGATGGAGCCCCAGGGTAATGAGGGGACACAGAATGGGAAAAGCTGGGTAGATCATATTCAGAGGTACATTGTTTTCAGCTAATTTATGAACACTACACATTAGACCTGCAGGTTGGAAGAACTCAACCATTACCACATGCCATCCTCAAAAAAGAGGAAAGAAAAAAGAGGAAGGTCACTACTGAAGAAATATATTACTACTGTATGTGGAATGGTATTTGTCAGTCATTTTAGTGTCATTTCATCCCTGTCATTATCTTATTACAGGACGACAGTGTTTTACTCAAGGTGTATGTGTGTGCTATTGTTTGCACTGGGAAATAAATCAGCAATGCTATAATATTATTCCCCTAAGAGAATTGTATATGTTTTTTAATACATTAATCATGCATCCCACAAATAACTTTCCCTAGGAAAATTCAGTCATCAGTTTCATCCCTGTTAACATATACAGCATCCATATTGCTAGAGTATAGAGTCAAAGAGTTCATATTTGAGATCTTCCATTTATTAGGTGTCCATGGTCAGTTTACTTAATCCCCCTGAACCTCAATACCTCCTATCAGATAGGTCTAGGACTACCTTAAGGATGTATAATAAAAAAGAAATGAGGAAAAAATGTATGTACACATTGTCTTATATCCTGTTAAACATCACATGGCAATGAATGGAAACTATTTCCATTGCTGATAATGACAAAATTATAGTGACTTAAATACCATTAGCTCTGCACTGCTTATGGAAGCTATCATTGTGTGTGTATGCATGTGTTTTGACTCCATATCTAGACTCCTATTCTCTTGAGGACAAGGAGAGCATCTAACAATTTTTTGATATCTCTAAAGCTCATGACAGGTGTGTAATACATTATGGTTACTCATAATGAGTTTTGCCTACAACAATATTCAGGTCACCTTTCTGTTCCCACATCCCATTCCATAAACTACCAAAGCCAATGCAAAGAGGGAGCAATACTTCAACTTTTTTTGCATTATCTTTTCTTTATTTGCAGTTACTTGCAGTGACTATCCTAGGAAAGTTATTTAACACTTTGAACTGACTTTTAAGGTAATAATTAAAATTTTTTAACTATGGGGACACCTGGGTGGCTAAGCAGTTGAGCGTCTGCCTTTGGCTCAGGGCATGATCCTGGGATCCAGGATCGGGTCCCATATCATGCTTGCTGTGAGGAGCCTGCTTCTCCCTCTGCCTATGTCTTGCCTCTCTCTGTGTGTCTCTCATGAATAAATAAATAAATCTTTTAAAAAATTTTTTAACTATGTATCTTAGGTATTCTGTCTGCAACTATAGAAAGCTATAGTTGGGAGTGTGTTTTCCATTATGCCATGTTATTTGACTAATTGCCTTTTTTTAAAAAAATAAATTTATTTTTTATTGGTGTTCAATTTAACAACATACAGAATAACACCCAGTGCTCATCCCATCAAGTGCCCCCCTCACTGCCTGTCACCCATTCACCCCCACCCCCTGCCCTCCTCCCCTTCCACCACCCCTAGTTCGTTTCCCAGAGTTAAGAGACTTTATGTTCTGTCTCCCTTTCTGATATTTCCGACACATTTCTTCTCCCTTCCCTTATATTCGCTTTCACTATTATTTATATTCCCCAAATAATGAGAATATACAATGTCCTTCTCCGATTGACTTACTTCACTCAGCATAATACCCTCAAGTTCCATCCACATTGAAGCAAATGGTGGGTATTTGTCGTTTCTAATGGCTGAGTAATATTCCAATATACATATACCACATCTTCTTTATCCATTCATCTTTCGATGGACACCAAGGCTCCTTCCACAGTTTGGCTATTGTGGACATTGCTGCTAGAAACATCGGGGTGCAGGTGTCCCGGCGTTTCATTGCATCTGAATCTTTGGGGTAAATCCCCAACAGTGCAATTGCTGAGTCGTAGGGCAGGTCTATTTTAAACTCTTTGAGGAACCTCCACACAGTTTTCCAGAGTGACTGCACCAGTTCACATTCCCACCAACAGTGTAAGAGGGTTCCCTTTTCTCCGCATCCTCTCCAACATTTGTGGTTTCCTGCCTTGTTAATTTCCCCCATTCTCAATGGTGTGAGGTGGTATCTCATTGTGGTTTTGATTTGTATTTCCCTCATGGCAAGGGATGCAGAGCATTTTCTCATGTGCATGTTGGCCATGTCTATGTCTTCCTCTGAGATTTCTCATCATGTCTTTTGCCCATTTCATGATTGGATTGTTTGTTTCTTTGGTGTGGAGTATAATAAGTACTTTATAGATCTTAGAAACTAGCCCTTTATCCAATAGGTCATTTGCAAATATCTTCTCCCATTCTGTAGGTTGTCTTTTAGTTTTGTTGACTGTATTCTTTGCTGTGCAAAAGCTTCTTATCTTGATGAAGTCCCAATAGTTCATTTTTGCTTTTGTTTCTTTTGCCTTCGTGGATGAAGCTTGCAAGAAGTTACTGTGGCTGAGTTCAAAAAGGGTGTTGCCTATGTTCTCCTCTAGGATTTTGATGGAATCTTGTCTCACATTTAGATCTTTCATCAATTTTGAGTTTATCATTGTGTATGGTGCAAGACAACGGTCTAGCTTCATTCTTGTGCATGTGGATGTCTAATTTTGCCAGCACCATCTATTGAAGAGACTTTCTTCCAGTGGATAGTCTTTCCTCCTTTATCGAATATTAGTTGACCATAAAGTTCAGGGTCCACTTCTGGGTTCTCTATTCTGTTCCATTGATCTATGTGTCTGTTTTTGTGCCAGTACCACACTGTCTTGATGACGACAGCTTTGTAGTACAACCTGAAATCTGGCATTGTGATGCCCCCAGATATGGTTTTCTTTTTTAAACTTCCCCTGGCTATTCGGGGTCTTTTCTGATTGCACACAAATCTTAAAATAATTTGTTCTAACTCTCTGAAGAAAGTCCATGGTATTTTGAGAGGGATTGCATTAAACGTGTAAATTGCCCTAGGTCACATTGACATTTTCACAATATTAATTCTGCCAATCCATGAGCATGGAATATGTTTCCATCTCTTTGTGTCTTCCTCAATTTCTTTCAGAACTGTTCTATAGTTTTTAGGGTATAGATCCTTTACCTCTTTGGTTAGGTTTATTCCTAGGTATCTTATGCTTTTGGGTGCAATTATAAATGGGATTGACTCCTTAATTTCTCTTTCTTCAGTCTCATTGTTAGTGTATAGAAATGCCATTGATTTCTGGGCATTGATTTTGTATCCTGCCACACTACCAAATTGCTGTATGAGTTCTAGCAATCTTGGGGTGGAGGCCTTTGGGTTTTCTAGGTAGAGTATCATGTCATCGGCGAAGAGAGAGAGTTTGACTTCTTCTTTGCCAATTTGAATGCCTTTAATGTCTTTTTGTTGTCTGAGTGCTGAGGCTATGACTTCCAGTACTATGTTGAATAGCAGTGGTGAGAGTGGACATCCCTGTCTTGATCCTGATCTTAGGAGAAACACTCCCAGTGCTTCCCCATTGAGAATGATATTTGCTGTGGGCTTTTCGTAGATGGCTTTTAAGATGTCGAGGAATGTTCCCCCTATCCCTACACTCTGAAGAGTTTTGATCAGGAATGGATGCTGTATTTTGTCAAATGCTTTCTCTGCGTCTAATGAGAGGATCATATGGTTCTTGGTTTTTCTCTTGCTGATATGATGAATCACACTGATTGTTTTATGAGTGTTGAATCAGCCTTGTGTCCCGGGGATAAATCCTACTTGGTCATCGTGAATAATTTTCTTAATGTATTGTTGGATCCTATTGGCTAGTATCTTGTTGAGAATTTTTGCATCCATGTTCATCAGGGTTATTGGTCTGTAATTGTCCTTTTTGAAGGGGTCTTTGTCTGGTTTTGGAATTAACGTGATGCTGGCCTCATAGAACGAATTTGGAAGTACTCCATCTCTTTCTATCTTTCCAAACAGCTTTAGTAGAATAGGTATGGTTTCTTCAGTAAAAGTTTGATAGAATTCCCCAGGGAAGCCATATGGCCCTGGACTTTTGTGTCTTGGGAGGTTTTTGATGACTGCTTCAATTTCCTCCCTGGTTATTGGCCTGTTCAGGTTTTCTATTTCTTCCTGTTCCAGTTTTGGTAGTTTGTGGCTTTCCAGGAATGCATCCATTTCTTCTAGATTGCCTAATTTATTGGCGTAGAGCTGTTCATAATATGTTTTTAAAATCGTTTGTATTTCCTTGGTGTTGGTAGTGATCTCTCCTTTCTCATTCATGATTTTATTAATTTGAGTCTTCTCTCTCTTCTTTTTAATAAGGTTGGCTAATGGTTTATCTATCTTATTAATTCTTTCAAAAAACCAACTCCTGGTTCTATTGATCTGTTCCACAGTTCTTCTGGTCTGAATTTCGTTGATTTCTGCTCAAATTTTAATTAACTCTCTTCTTCTGCTGGGCGTTGGGTCGATTTGCTGCTTCTTCTCTAGCTCCTTTATGTGTAAGATTAGCTTTTGTATTTGAGTTCTTTCCAGTTTTTGAATGGATGCTTGTATTGTGATGTATTTCCCCCTCAGGACTGCTTTTGCTGCATCCCAAAGATTTTGAACAGTTCTATCTTCATTCTCATTAGTTTCCATGAATCTTTTTAATTCTTCCTTAATTTCCTGGTTGACCCTTTTATCTTTTAGCAGGATGGTCCTTAACCTCCACGTGTTTGAAGTCCTTCCAAACTTCTTCTTGTGATTGAGTTCTAATTTCAAGGCATTATGGTCTGAGAATATGCAGGGGACGATCCCAATCTTTTGGTATCAGTTCAGACCCGATTTCTGACCCAGTATGTGGTCTATTCTGGAGAAAGTTCCATGTGCACTCGAGAAGAATATGTATTCAGTTGAGTTTGGATGTAAAGTTCTGTAGATATCTGTGAAATCCATCTGGTCCAGTGTATCATTTAAAGCTCTCATTTCTTTGGAGATGTTGTGCTTAGAAGACCTATCGAGGGTAGAAAGAGCTAGATTGAAGTCACCAAGTATAAGTGTATTATTATCTAAGTATTTCTTCACTTTGGTTAATAATTCGTTTAAGTATTTGGCAGCTCCCACATTCGGGGCATATATATTGAGGATTGTTAAGTCCTCTTGTTGGAAAGATCCTTTAAGTATGATATAGTGTCCCTCTTCGTCTCTCACTACTGTCTTCGGGGTAAATTTTAGTTTATCTGATATAAGGATGGCTACCCCTGCTTTCTTTTGAGAACCATTTGAATGGTAAATGGTTCTCCAACCTTTTATTTTCAGGTTGTAGGTGTCCTTCTGTCTAAAATGAGTCTCTTGTAGACAGCAAATAGATGGGTCCTGCTTTTTTATCCAGTCCGAAACCCTGCGCCTTTTGATGGGGTCATTAAGCCCGTTCACGTTCAGAGTTACTATTGACAGATATGAGTTTAGTGTCATCATGATATCTATTCAGTCTTTGTTTTTGTGGATTGTTCCACTGAACTTCTTCTTAAAGGGGAATTTTAAGAGTCCCCCTTAAAATTTCTTGCAGAGCTGGTTTGGAGGTCACATATTCTTTCAGTTCCTGCCTGTCTTGGAAGCTCTTTATCTCTCCTTCCATTTTGAATGAGAGCCTTGCTGGATAAAGTATTCTTGGTTGCATGTTCTTCTCATTTAGGACCCTGAATATATCCTGCCAGCCCTTTCTGGCCTGCCACGTCTCTGTGGAAAGGTCTGCTGTTACCCTAATACTCCTCCCCATAAAGGTCAGGGATTTCTTGTCTCTTGCTGCTTTAAGGATCTTCTCTTTATCTTTGGAATTTGCAAGCTTCACTATTAGATGTTGAGGTGTTGAATGGTTTTTATTGATTTTAGGGGGCAATCTCTCTATTTTCTGGATCTGAATGCCTGTTTCCCTTCCCAGATTGGGAAAGTTTTCAGCTAGGATTTGTTCAAATACATATTCTGGCCCTCTGGCCCTTTCGGCGCCCTCGGGAACCCCAATTAAACGTACGATTTTCTTCCTCAGGCTGTCATTTATTTCCCTTAATCTATCCTCAGGGTCTTTTAATTGTTTGTCTCTTTTTTCCTCAGTTTCCCTCTTTGCCATCAACTTGTCTTCTATGTCACTCACTCGTTCTTCCACCTTGTTAACCCTCGTCGTTAGGACTTCTAGTTTGGATTGCATCTCATTCAATTGATTTTTAATTTCTGCCTGATTGGATCTAAATTCTGCAGTCATGAAGTCTCTTGAGTCCTTTATGCTTTTTTCTAGAGCCACCAGTAGCTGTAGAATAGTGCTTCTGAATTGGCTTTCTGACATTGAATTGTAATCCAGATTTTGTAACTCTGTGGGTGAGAGGACTGTTTCTTTCTTTTGAGGTGAGGTTTTCCTTCTAGTCATTTTGCTCAGTGCATAGTGGCCAAAAACAAGTTGTATTGGGAAAAGGAGAAAAAGAGAGAGAAAGAAGGAAAGAAAAGAGAAAAAGAAAAAAGGAAGAAAAAAAAAACAAGAGAAGAAAAATAGAAAGGAAAAGAAAGGAAAAAAAGGGTGGGGGAAGCAAACAGAAATCAAAAAGAAAAAAAAGGAAAAGAAAAGAAAAAAACACGGGGGAGTATCTTCTGTTTCTGTATACTTTAAGTCCCTTGACTTCCCCTGGAACTGGTCCGTCTAGCTGGTCTTCTGGGGGAGGGGCCTGCTGTGCTGATTTTCAGGTGTTAGCACTTGGGGGAGCTGCTCTGCCCCCTGCCTGGTGCAGGGCTCTGCGGGGGTTGTTTAACCCGTGAGGCTCCAGGAGGAACATCCCAATGGCGGCGGCAGCTCTGGAGCCCTGGATCCAGCTCCCACAATAACTACAGAGCTCTCTGTCTGCAGGGCCTGGAGGCTCCGGGGCGGGGCCGCTGATCTGCTCAGCTTGGGCAGGAGCGTCCTTGCTTTCCTGGACCCACCGAGCTGCTCCCGGGTCCCGCCGTGCGCTCTTAGGGATCTCGGCGCACTCTCCTGGGTACGCTGCAGGTGCCTGTTAGCGTCCCAGGGAGCCGGAGGTCATCCCCGCCCTCCTGGGGTCCTGCTCTAACTCCCTGGGGGCACCTTTCCGCCCGGGAAGGTTGGTGCAGCTCCTGCTTCTCTGGGACGGGGCTCTCCTGTCCTGGGGACACTCGCCCCGGCCTCAGCCCGGCTCCTCGCGGGACCCCTCCCCCTCGGAGGCCTTTTGTTTCTTTATTTCTTTTTCCCCGTCTTCCTACCTTGATAGAAGCGCGAACTCTTCTCACTGTAGCGTTCCAGGTGGTCTCTCTTTAAATCTCAGTCCGAATTCGTAGATTTTCAGGATGATTTGAAGGTTATCTAGGTAATTTGGTGGGGACAGGTGATTTGGGGACCCTGCTCTTCCGCCATCTTGCCCCTCCCTCCGACTAATTGCCTTTTACTACAGGAGTAGTTTACTGATTTTTTTCAAAGATGGAAATTTCTATTTAAATACCTAAATTTAAAGATTCTTTTTTTAAAAAAAATATTTTATTTATTCATGAGAAACACACAGAGAGAGGCAGAGACATAGGAAGAGGGAGAAGCAGGTTCCCTGCAAGGAGCCTGATGCGGAGCTCAATCCCAGGACCCTGGGATCATGACCTGAGCTAAATGTCAATACTTAACCATTGAGCTACCGAGGTGCCCCTAGATTTAAAGATTCTTAATACACACTATTTTAAAATTAGCCAACCAAAAATTTTTTTGGGGGGGAATATAAATAATAGTGAAAGGGAATAGAAGGGACGGGAGAAGAAATGGGTAGGAAATATCAGAAAGGGAGACAGAACATGAAGACTCCTTAACTCTGGAAACGCACTAGGGGTGGTGGAAGGGGAGGAGGGCGGGGGTGGGGGTGATTGGGTGAAGGGCACTGAGGGGGGCACTTGACGGGATAAGCACTGGGTGTTATTCTGTATGTTGGCAAATTGAACACCAATAAAAAATAAATTTATTATTAAAAAACCAACAATTATTGAATGCTAATTATGTGTCAGATTCTATTCTATGTCCTTTATGCATATTCAATTATATAATTCTCACAGTAACTCTATGAGGTAGAACATCATTATGAACCCCATTTTATAGATTAAGAAACTAAGGCATAGAGAGGTTAAGTAAATTCCCCAAGGTCATACAGGTAACAGTAGTGAGGCAGGGATTTATATACAGGTAATCTGACTCCAAAACTCCCCTTAGTTTTAAAATTATACTGCCTTTTACTATATCTTGGTGCTAGGTTTTTAAATGAAATAAATTCTAGCTATCATTATCACTGATTCTTAAATATTATGTGTTTATTCTGGTCCTTGACCTCATTCACAGATCTCAATTAGGATTTTTCCTTTTTAGTTCACTCTGCTTCTCTTAGCTGGGAATCCATTTTTTTAAAACCAACTTTGCATCAAAATCCATTGCAGGTATCTTTCATCATGTGCCATCTAATTAAAATAACCCTTTCTGTTCCATATTTTTAAAAAAGGCTTTACCTTAGCCACATTATCTGATCTCTTCTTACTATGATGCCTGTGTGTTAACTGAAGCCCACATAAGTCTATTAGTCTCATGCAAACATGATGTTACCATGTAGTTAGATATGCAGCCAGAAGATAAAATTTTCATTTTGTCTTCAAGAGTATTCATTTCTCTTCCCTTCTCTGCCTATGTAAGAATCCATCTGCTGTGTTTAGTGTTACTTGAAATTTTTATATAATGCATTAACAAGTGGACCTCATATCTTATAGCCTTGGCTACATACTGCTTTAGAAATGCACTTGTCATACTAATTTAAAAGCCAGCAGATATGTATTCCTCCAAGCCAAAAGTGGCTTTGAGGATAAAAGTAGAGTATTTTTACCATAGCCTTTGGTTAGTAGAAACTAAAACATTAAACATGCCTATACAACTCCATTTACCTAATAGTAATGATCGTGATGTTTAAAAAATATTTAAAGGTAACTAGTATCTGATATTTCAAACCCCAGTTGTTCATTGTGGAATATTTCATTTTGTCTACTTACACATTCTTTTCTTTCTTAAATTTGAATCTCAGTTCTTCTTGATATGGCTTTCTGAACAGGAAGATTGAAAAAAGAAATGGAAGGATTTTCCAAGGAGGTGACACAGTTTCTTTTGAGAATTTTAAGTATAGGATGGACAATTTTCTTTCTTCTACTTTGTGGAGGTTTTAATGAAGCAAATTGCTTCTATCATAAGAGCTTCCTTTCCCTTAGGTGTTCTAACTTTAGTGGAACTTCAGACTGGGACTTTTGAGTTTGACATGAATTCTTATGGAAGACTTTCTGCTTATGGTTCACTTAAAGTACTGTTTGCCCCATTTGTTTAAATATGGAGAAGTAATTTGTTTTCACTGCAGTCTGATTTCTGTTTTTCTAATCTGCCTTTGTATTGGATTTCATTGCTCTAAAAGTGCATCTTTTTGTATGCCTGGGCTCAACATCACTTGAAAAAGTTGATTTTGGCTCCCTTGACAATTTCATCTTGCTACATATGTATTCTTCTAAATTTTACATTTAGGGACTTTTACTATATGAAATGAGAATTATAAGAAAGATAATTTGTATAGAAACTATATATCAGGGGCACCTGGGTGGCTCAGTTGGTTGAGTGTCTTGCCTTTGGCCCAGGTCATGATCCCGGGGTGCTGGGATGAGCCCTGCATTGGGCTCCCTGCTTGGTGGTGCTTCTCCCTCTCCCTCTGCCTGCTGCAGCCTCTGCCTGTGCTCTCTCTCTCTTCTCTCTCTTACTTTCTCCCAGATAAATAAAATCTTTTTTAAAAAAGAAAATATATATCATATTTTCATGAGTACAAGATTAATCTTGCATATTTTTCTTCCATTTCAGCAATAATTTTTTGTCATCTGATTTGTTCCACTCACATTTCTTTTTATTTGTATTTTAATATATAAGTACTGTTCATTTTTGAATGATGAAAGTAATTTGGGGGACCACAAAAAAATCTTTTCATGTTCAAATTATAATCATTTTAAGAATTTAAGTTTATTCAATCTGAATTTGTCTGGTGTAAAATCATTTGGTTCTTAAAAAGTCAACCTTCTTAGTCATCCACTCAGAGCCAGACTGTCTGCGTTGATTAGAAACAGCTGGGATGCATATGGTGCCACCAAAAGCCTCTTACAGAAGAAAGAGGCCCATAGGGGAGGTTTGCCCTAGGAGAGAGTTGAGCAGAGGCTAGTTGTGCCAAGAGTATAGCAAGAATTAGTTGAGGACAATTCAGGAAAGTTAATTGGAACTTAAAATCTTCTATTGGTAAAAATGTTGTAAGTTGGGGGTTGGCTTAGCCAGTTAGGATAAACATATTGGGATAAAATACTGGGAGGTTCAAAACAATGTAAAAGTGAGAAGAAATCTATGAAGAATCAACACTGCCTGCTTCCTTTGAAGATATTTTTTCCTTTTTGTTCTTTGCTGTCTTTAATATTGCATAAGTATATTGCTTTTTGTTTGTTGGTTGTTTCATTGGTTTTGGTGATATATTTGGCTTTCTTCATTTATAAACTGCCAGCGTTTTTTTATTGGAACTTCTGAGTCTGTTTTACTGCCCCAAACAAAGGAACCCCTAATCTTTTGGCAACAACCACAAAATTAAAGGCATTATTTCTGGAATTAGTTCATTTAGGATGCATCCTAAAGGCTCCCTAATGTCAAGCCAAATTCTTAAGAAGTTACACGTAGAAACATTCTGATCAATCCTGTTGCAAAAATTTTTTCATTTATTTTTTCTGCTTATCTGTCATTCCACTCTTCCTTGTCATTTAATATTTTGCTGAAAACCTCTTCTGTAAGATTTTGCTGATTTGATTGAGAGATAGTAGAACTTTTATGGTCACTCAGTCCCTTCCCTATTCTATTCAGAATCCTTGATTCAGCTGGTCATTTATCTCTGTGATGGTTTTAATATTTTATTATCTAGCTTGTCCTCTGGCTTTTTGTTTACATTGTTACTGGCTTTTTAAAGTTTTTAGGTGCTAGTAGGGACTGTGATTTTGTTTTGTTATCTCTTTACTATTTATAGTGATGAACCATCTATAATAACAAATCATTGAAAACAGCTTCTGTTTGGTTTTGGAGGATGTATTATAATACATAATAATATTAAAGTCAATTTGCATTCCCTCAATACCCACCACTGAACATCAGCGAAAGAGGGCCCCAAAGCTGTGTGCGGGAGATAAGAGGAAATCAGGTATAAATATTGTACACACAAATGATTCACTTATAGTCACTGAGACTTGTTACTCCCATTCATAGCTTTTGATATGAACAAACACTTTACAGAGACTTGTTAATTAATAAAAACACAAAGAATGCAAAGGTTTGGCAGACTTTCATGTTGATTAGTAACAATTTTGCTCTTGTATCTACAACATACAGTGCAATACAACTTGGATTCTTCTTGTTCATCATGACTATATTCATGGGCTTAATCTGGCTGGAAGTGGTTAAATGTAGGTTTTACTATATCCCCCTATTCCTCCATCCAAGCGTCTTCTTTTGGTGTTTTCCGTTCCCTCCTTTTGAAACATGAACCCTTTGGTTCTCTTCTTATATTTTTATAACATGAAAGATGAGACTGTCTTCAGCCTCCTTCTGATAGGGCCCTAGTATTTGTTCCTGAAAATGAGAAATTAGGTAGAAAATCGATCCCTGTCAGTGTTTATAAGTTCTTGCGAAATTTTAAAAAAACATATCATTAGATTGATCAGAGATCATATTAACCTAATCTAACTCCCTCGTTCTTTTTTTTTAATTTTTTTAAATTTATTTATGATAGTCACATAGAGAGAGAGAGAGAGAGACAGAGAGAGAGACAGAGACACAGGCAGAGGGAGAAGCAGGCTCCATGCACCGGGAGCCTGATGTGGGATTCGATCCCGGGTCTCCAGGATCGCGCCCTGGGCCAAAGGCAGGCGCCAAACCGCTGCGCCACCCAGGGATCCCTAACTCCCTCGTTCTATGTATGTACTTTTCTAAAAGCCTAAAAATCACCATCTAATAAATCTCTTGTTTTCATTATTAAAATATAAAGTTATAGTAGGGCTTAGTGTTTTGATTAAATACTGACTCAAAATCTGTTTAATAACCACTAAATCTGAGACACAGAGAGGGTAAGTGATTTTCTTAAAGCTATTTAGGTGTTTAATGAAACAGGTATGTTTGAGGATTATGATTCTCCTTGTAAAAATATTTCCAGGTTAGACAAAAGGTTCCACAAACTGATTTTATAGGAAAAAAAATGAAGTTTAACTTTGGTATTTAAGTCTCTACAACTTGGTTCCACCCTATATAACCAAGTTTATCTCTTCAGTGTATGTCTCATATAGGTCATATTAGTTACTTTCTAATTTGATGTGTTTTTGAAATATTTCTTTTAGATTTGAAATTTTTTATTGTCTTTTTAAGTACCTCCAGTTCCTCAGCACTTTGTATGGGACTAAGCATAATATATGCTCAAAAATTAATTTAAAAATCCATTAACTTCCACTTAGGTATTATAGAAATTTATACCACTAATACTGGCACCACAGATCCAAAGGCATTATTATAACTGATGCTTTTCTTTGCTTCCTCACCTGTCTCTGTTGAAGACTTACCTGATATGCTAGCAGTTCATTAGAAAAAAATACTTCTGTGGATGAAACCCTTAGCCATGGTTTCAAAACAAAAGAATTTGCCTTAAGTTCCACTGACTTCAATCTAATTTCCCATAGCCAGACACAACATTGTAGTAGCAGTCATGCCCGGCCTTCTTGTGGTAGTGATTAAATCAAACGTTTGCTCCCATTTTTCAAGCATTGATATTAAGGAGTCAGCTGAAGGAAGCTAATGGGATGATCCATTCTGTATGATGTTTGATATTTATTATACATGTCAAGAAATGACCACAGTGGCCTGTGGGCTATGTATAAACATGAATAATGCATCTTACTTATGTGCTGGTTAGTAATTTATTATTATTATTATTTATATACAGGTGAAAGAAAAGAACATATGAGTTGTAGCTATTTCTAATTTTGACCTTTCTGAGGAATGTGTGGGATATAATAATTCCATGTAAAATTTAACATGACCACTTTCTCTGCTTAGTTTGTTCAAACTATAATTTGACTTGACCTTGTAGGCTTAAGCAACATGTCCATATACATTTTATTCCTCCATAAGCATCCTTGAGACTGTTAACTTGTGATGACCTAGTATTTAGGAGATTTTTATAGGTACCCAAGTATTTGTGTGTTTTGTAAAGTTAATATCAAGTGTTTGATATTAGAAGGCTTCCGTGAGCCTTCTAATTTCTTCTTCATTCCCTTTTTTCCTGTGAATTAAAACCAAGGTACTTTTTCTTGATCTTCTTTAAACATTAAAAATGGAATAATCTTTACTGAGTGGCCCAGATAAATGTTGATGGTACCTAGCAACTCCCTAGGATATTCAGTTATGTCAGCTTGTTCCAAAGTGAGTACCATGGGTCACTGGTTTTGAGACATATTGGTTAATAGGTGCTATATGAAAAAAGAGGAAGGTATCTGTGATTAAATAAGTTCAGATAAAACTTCTATTTTAGTTTATGACTTTTCAGAGCCTTTAACATACTAATATTCCTTGTGAATTTCTAGGAAAGGGATATATTAAGCAGTATTTGGAACTTTTTTCATATGAAATGCATACAGCTTTTCCTTCCCTTGCTCAAAAAAAATTTAAAAACACACAAACTTAGAATCTCATCAGCACACACTCTCCTGTGACAAATCTCATAGAAATGGTGATTATTGTTCCACAAAGTACATTTTGGGAAATACTACATTAGATCAAATCCTGTACTAAGTATATGGAGATATGAGTTCCAGTTCCTTCTTTGCCACAGAGTAGTTTTATAACCTTGGAGAAGTTGCCTTTATGTCTCTTGCATTTCCTGATTTTTTAAAAGTTATGAAGTTGAACTAGATCTGAGTCAGGAGTGGAAATCATATATTAGAATCAACTCTAAGGTGTTCCCCATCTCCTAACCAAGATTTAACATACTCCTTTTACCTCTTTGAAGTTCAAAAACTACCACTACCTTAGGAGCATAGAGTGTTCCTTATCTGGGTTGAGATGAAGAACAGAGGCTGAGAACCACAGGACTGAATCCTCTTTGTGCTTACTTCCATCTCACACATATCATGTATATTACTGACAGCAAGTTACCTTAAAGATTTTTTTTAAATTGGGATCCCTGGGTGGCGCAGCGGTTTGGCGCCTGCCTTTGGCCCAGGGCGCGATCCTGGAGACCCGGGATCGAATCCCACATTGGGCTCCCGGTGCATGGAGCCTGCTTCTCCCTCTGCCTATGTCTCTACCTCTCTCTCTCTCTCTCTCTGACTACCATAAATAAAATTTTAAAAAAAGATTTTTTAAAATTTATGTATTCATGAGAGAGAAGCAGAGACATGGACAGAGGGAGAAGCAGGCTCTTCACAGGGAGCCCAATGCAGGACTCTATCCCAGGACCTTGAGATCACCACCTGACCCAAAGGCAGACACTCAACCCCTGAGCCACCCAGGCATCCCTACCCCAAAATTTTGTATGGCTGTCTGAAAGGATGGTAATATTTTCTGGTGATGTTACATTCCCTGATAGAGTTTGTCAAAAGTTTTCTGCTACTTAGAAGCAGTTATCGGGATCCCTGGGTGGCGCAGCGGTTTGGCGCCTGCCTTTGGCCCGGGGCGCGATCCTGGAGACCCTGGATCGGGTCCCACGTCGGGCTCCCGGTGCATGGAGCCTGCTTCTCCCTCTGCCTGTGTCTCTACCTCTCTCTCTCTCTCTGTGTGTGTGACTATCATAAATTTAAAAAAAATTAAAAAAAAATAAAAAAAGAAGCAGTTATAAACATCTACACTTTATTATCTATTTTAGAAATACTTGTGACTTGGGTAGTGTTTCCTAGGAGCTAACCTTGAGATTAGGATTCTTGTGCAAATGGTTTATTGAGGGAGTGAACTCAAGAAAAACTTGTAAGGGAGTAAGGAAAGTAGAATAGGGCAGGAGAAGCAGCTATGTAAATCAGAAGTATAGGTTGACCCCATTTGGGCTTTCGGAACATGAATTACATTACAGAGTTTGTCCTGCCCAGAGGAAAGGAAAATGGACTTTTGTACCTTGCATCTGTCAGTCATTGGGTATATGTTACTTCTGGGATGGAGCATAACCTCTTTAGCATATGCAGGCCAGGCAGCTTCTATCAGCTCCTGAGAAGGGTGCTGCTGTAAATCATTAGCAGCCAACCTTCACAGAAGCTGGATAGTGGGTGCACCAGCCCAATAAAAGGGATCTGGCTACGACACTAATAACATCTGCTACAGCTTACTTGTGAGTAATTAAAATTCCCTTTGGTTTCACATCCACATGTAGGCAATTAACAGATACATTCCAAAGAAAAGGCAGTTTTTAAATGTAATTCAAGTCAGGTATTTATTGAGTGCCTACGATTAGTCTAGCTGTACAATGCTACATAATGTGGAGAATATTAAGAAGAAATGATCATTATTCTTGCACTTGAAAAGCTTACAGTTTTGCCAGCGTGATGAATACTATGGACAAAACATTATAAGATATCATAAATAAGTATATGATCATGTGTTACATGAATGGTACAAGCTGGTATCAGAGGCAGCATTCTTATGAAACCAGAGTAGAGCGACTTTGAGTAAAGATTCAAAGTGCTGGGTCAGGTCATTCTTTAGTATTTAGTAGAGAGAGTGGGTCATTATAGAGGACAGATGAAAGGAAAAACATCTTAGAGGAAAGCAGGACTTAAGCTGAGTCCACAAGTACAGGTGAAAAAGAATGTGGCAGTTATAAGGTGGAGGAGGGGTTTACAGGGTGAAAAACCTGAGTAAACTCTCTGGGATATATTATATGTGTTTCGAGGAAGCATTGAAGGGCATGGCGTGACAGGACAAGCCAGGGCATGGCTTGGCCAGATTTGTGCTGCAAGGTAGTGGAAAGAGCATAGTGAGATAGATGGCACTGGACTGTGAAAGAAGTAGCGAACCAAACAGAAGAATCTGAATTCATTTCTTAGGCAATGGTGAGCTACTGAAAGTCCTTGAGCATGAGAATGACCTAATTAAATGGTGTTTTAAGAAAGGTCATCTGCACAACATGAAGTAATTGGATCTGTATTTAATCTATGTACTTTTTAAAAGTGCATAGACTTTAATATGTCAGGAATTAGTTTATTTAAATCTTTTGTTAGTGACTTGTATTTGAAATGCAGTTACCTAACACAGATCTGCTTGATTACATTCAGGTTTTCAGAAACAGCTGTGTAGGTCATTGGGCAGCTCTGATTTTAGTTTAAAAGTAACATTAAGTGATGAGAAAAAAGAGACTCATTCAAAACTTTCATTTTGCCTTTCAAACCAAAACCCAGGGATAATTATTCATAATCATTCCTAAGTGTGAAATGTGACATTGTTTCATGAGTCACCATCTAGGTTTTAACTACACAGGCATAAAAAAGCACAACGTGATTCCACACAGGCTATTTGAGAAAGCATTCAGAGAAATTGCCTGCCTTTTCTTGTTGACTTTCTGTTTATAGGTATGGAATCCTAATGGCCTGAAGACACTCTGCAGTAGGATTACATTTAGTAAACAGCATGTGTTGAGCACACACTGTATGCAGAAAAACTGAAGTGGGGACTGGTTACAAAAGAAAGAAAATGTTTTTGCCCTTGGGGATGCTGTGGTGTAAAGCAGGCAATAGAATGTTTGAAATATATATGAGAACATTTGTAAAGCAATATCTGAAAGGAGATGAGTAAGATACAGATAGTCAACACCAAAGAGCTAGAAGTCACAAAATAGGGCTAGAGATGTGAGGAAGTCACAAGATCATATAATTTTCTGACCTGGGCCATTTTCCCCTCACATCAGTATGGATTAATAAGAGAAAGAGATACTGTTTTCCTTCCTGGAAACTTTGAATTGCTGAAGTATATATCATCAGATTTGAAAATATCCATTCTATTAATGTGGTTCCTTAATGGTAAGTTATTACATCTTTCTAGAAGAGCCAAAATCTTCTGTGAGTGAAGTATATTATACAGGAGAGTTTTATAAATGATTCTAAAGTCACAGTGTGAGGGACACCTGGGTGGCTCAGTGGTTGAGCTTCTGCCTTTGGCCCAGGACATGATCCTGGGGTCCAGGAATTGAGTCCTGCATCGGGCTCCCTGCATGGAGCCTTCTTCTCCCTCTGCCTGTATCTCTGCCTCTCTGTGTGTCTCTCATGAATAACTAAATAAAACCTTTAAAAGAAAAGTCACAGTGTGAGCCTCTGTTCCTCCTGTCAGCATGTGTATTTGCTTTGGTCTAACTAATGGATTGACCTCTGCCTGGACTACAAACAAATCCCCATCTTCTTAACTCACAAATGAAGGTTCTTAAACTGATGTCCAGAAATAGGTCCAGAAAATAAGACAATAGCTGGGATTCTGGGGTGATGGATGGGGTTGCAAAGCTTAAGGCTTCCAAGTCAGACTAATATTAGCTGGACTTGGCATCTACTTACTAAAATGGGTCAGGGAGCAGGAATATGGAATCCAAGGGAAAGGGATAAAGTGAGAGAATGGCAATCTGGACTGAGTTAGGGACAAATGGGGCTAGGCAGGGCTAGGTAGGGGGCCATGGAAACAGGCTCACAAAAATCCCAAAAATGATGAGGTGTAAGGAAACCAGAGATAATGAAACAAGCCAGACTACCTTACCCTAGATATGGGTGGGGATGGTGTCTTTTTAAATGATAGTCATCTGTGACCAACGATGAATAACCAGACCCCAAAAAAGATATAAGCCATTAAAGATGTTATCAGTAGTCCCTACTCAAAGGTGATATCAATAGATATGTTAAAAGGATTTAGGTTCCCTGGTTGGCTTTCAATAAAAGACCAACCCTACAAGCCCTCAGTGGCAACCCTGTCAGGACCCCTCTCACTTCTGAGAGCTTTACTCAACTCTCCATTGTCCACGAGATTCATTCTTTGACTCCATGAGACAAGAACCAAGCCCTCCCGTATCAGGACCAGAGTGTGCTAGAAAACAAGGCTGATATGTGGTGAGAAAATTGTGGTTCAAAATGGGGGAAGCTAGGTCAGTATAGCAGAGATTAAGCCAAAACTATGGACAAGAGCCCAGATTCCTATTATAAGAGTATCTTACAACTTTGAAAAGCCTATAGGATCTCTTTGAACACATGGTTAACAGCAGAGATTCTAGAATCAGATAACCTTAATACACTTCTCAAAACTCTGCCAACTATCAGCTGTGGTACCCTGGGCAAGTTCCTTAACTATGTTAAGGCTTGATTGTTGAAAATGAGGACAACTATAGCATTTTGCCACATAGATTTTGGTATGAGTTAAATGGGATAATATATGTTAAACATCTGATCCAGTGCCTGGTATATTGTGAGCATTCAGTATAAGGTAGTTATAATTACCCTTACCATTGCTGCTGTTTTCCTTCCTCCACCACTGGATCATTAATATAATTTGGAGCAGCAAAGTATCAGTACTATATATGGTATCCCAAGAAGATTGAACTAGATGATTTGGGATGGCTTTTCCTGTGGGAATGTTCTGTAGACTAAATATAAAATATTTGAGACATAGAAATTTTTAGTTACCTGCTATTCAAATATTTATTATCTCAAAGCCTAAAGCCTTCTAAGTGCTAAAACTCAGCTGTGTATTAGATATGTCAACAAGACAACATTCACATTCACAACAGGGAAAGAAATCATGACGAACTCTGCAGAAGCTCACATGAAAAATGAATGACAGAAATTAGTCTCTAACCAAAAGGGAATGGCTTGATAAGGAATTATTTTCCACGTGACCTTGAAAGGTCATGAATGAGTAAAATGCCTTTAAATGTCTTCATTCTGTGTTGTGAATTCTTGCATGTTTAGAGAATATGCACACACTTTTGGAATAATTTCTTATATTTCTTTAACTACCCTCACTTCTTCCATGCTTAGTACCACCGTCTTATACATAATGGTAGTAGCACTCATACAGTGATTCATCATAGAAATTGATAGCTTTTTCTGGCCTTTGTAAAGCTTATCTTCAAAAGCTAAATTAATATATGAATTCTGTAGTTCATCAAGAATAAAAGATTTTAATAGCTTTGATTCACAAATAGATAAAATTTATAGAGGAAATTATTTTTGCAATACTATATGAAGATTTATAATCTATGGTTTAATTTATTCTAATCAGAATGTGAGATTTCAGTATAAATCTGCTTTTAATCATTCCAGTGGCTTCAAAACAATTCTGTTAGTTTTTCTAATTTGCATTCAAACTTTCTTGTCTCTATTTGAGTGAAGTTGGCTATCTTGTACTGTTTATACAATAGGGTTAGAAAATTCCCATAATGCCATATTGCTTTTTAAAACTTCTATGTGTGATGAGCTGCTATTGTTCACTTTGGCTCTTCTCAAAACTTGAAAAATATACTGATTATCTTACCTGAAGCTGAGCAAACATGTATTTGGTCTCTAGAGGTGAAAAATTCCATTTGCACCCTGCTAAGTACTTGACAAGTCAGTTCTTTATAGAGTGGTTGAAAAGGTCATGGATCTCCCTAGCGGTAAGAGAAAGTCAAACAGGTTGGGGCATATAGGTTTAGGATTTAAGAGATTAGACTTGCAGATAGCAAGCTGTTGAGAAATGACATTATCCATTCTCTGCATAAATGTCTTTGTCCTTTCTTGATGTTCCAAGGGTAGAAGGTGAAACATTATAAAAATGTACCAGATTACAGCAGGTTAGTAATTTTCAAGCATTTTCCAGTTCCCAGGTATAGCAAATCATCTCCCGTGGTATACTTGCCCCAAATCTGGCCCTCCACAAAGAAAATCCCCACCACAGAATTAATGGATCTTTTTATAAGATTCCAATTTTATAAGATCTGCTTCTTTATTAAACATTGCTATCACATTTTCTTGTTGAAAACTAGCATTGTGTAGGCCTGACAATCAAAATTTGGAGCAAGCATGGATTGTCTATGGAGGACTCTTATAGTCTACCAACAGTCCTGAGGCCACAATTTGAGAACTGAGAACACATGGAAATTTAATAAATTGTAGAACACTACTGCCTGGGTAGTAGCTTTAAGTTCTCTCACAATTCAGATTAATCAGGACCACCATATGAAATGTCATTGCTTTCTTCTCCTAAATCCATGTTTTTGTTCCTATAGTACCTGCTTTTAGTAGCAATCATATTGTCATACATAATTAACAAATCTTCATTTTTAAACTAATTTTTAGAGTCCTGCAGTTTTAGGGGAAAATTAGTGGCACCATATTTAGAACACTATCACATTTGTAATTCAGTAGGCAATATTCTTGCAGATTTTCAGTCAGCCAGTACCTATAGTCTTTCCTCATTCAGGTTCTAAGGCTGAAGGAAGAATCTCAACTTTAAAGAGTTATTGATAATGTCAATGAAGGCACAGGTTGGTACCATGATGACAATATAAATCAAAAGGGTCCTTGGGGGGGCACCTGGGTAACTCAGTCAGTTGAGGGGCTGACTCTTGATTTTGGCTCAGGTCATGATTTTGGGGTTGTGAGATCAAACTCTGTCAGGCTGCATGCATGCTTGGCGGGAAGTCTGCTTCTCTCTCTCTCTCTCTCTCTCTCTCTCTCCCCATCTCTAAATAAATAAATCTTAAAAAAAAAAGAGATTCCTTGGCAAGGGTGACAAAAGCTAAAGTAAACAAATGGGATTATATCAAGGTAAAAAGCTTCTGCCAACCAAAGGAAACCATCAACAAAATGAAAAGGCAACATGATAAATAGAAGACATTTGCAAATCATACATCTGATAAGGAGTTAATACCCCAAATATATAAAGAACTTAAACAACAACCGAAAAAGCAACCTGGTAACCAAATGGGCAAGGATGTGAACAGACATTTTTCAAAAAAGGCATACAGATGGCCAGCAGGCACTTAAAAAGATGCTCAACATTACTAATTATTAAGGAAATGCAAATCAAAACTGCAATGAAATATCACCTCACAAGTCAGATTGGTGATTATCAAAAAGATAAAAATAACAAGTGTTGATGGGAATGTGCAGCAAAGGGAACACTTACACTGTGGGTGGGAATATAAATTGATGAACACACTATGCAAAACAGTATGGAGGTTCACCAAAAAAATAAAAATAGAACTATCATATAATCCAGCAATTCCATTTCTGGGTATTTATCTGAATAAAATGAAAATAACAATTCTAAGAGGACACCCTATGTTCACTGCAGCATTATTTACAAAAGCCAAGATATGGAAGTAACCTAAGTGTCTGTTGATTGATGAATGGATAAACAAGAAGTGGCACACACACACAAACACATACATACACAGAAATATTACTCAGCCATAAGGAAGAATGAAATCTTGCCATTTGTTACTACATGGATATACCTAAAGGGGAATTATGATAAGTGGAATAATCAGAGAAAGACAAATACCTTATGACTTTACTTATATGTAGAATATAAAAAACTAACAAAAAACAAAACAGATGGGACCCCTGGGTGGCGCAGCAGTTTGGCGCCTGCCTTTGGCCCAGGGCGTGATCCTGGAGACCCGGGATCGAATCCCATATCGGGCTCCCGGTGCATGGAGCCTGCTTCTCCCTCTGCCTGTGTCTCTGCCTCTCTCTCTCTGTGACTATCATAAAATAAAAATAAAATTAAAAAAAAATAAAAAAAAACAGAAACAGACTCATAGATTGAGGAAATAAACTGTTGGTTACCAGTGGGAGAAGAGTTAGAGAGCAGGCAGAAAAGATGAAGGAGTTTAAAAGGTACAAACTTTCAGTTATAAGATAAATTAAGTAACGAGGATGTAATGTACGCCATAAGAAATGTATCCAATAATATTGTAATGACTTTGTATGGTGACATGATAACTAGACTTATTACAGGGATAATTTCATAATGTGTAAATATATTAAATCCCTATGATATACACTTAAAACTAACAAGATGTTGTGTATCAGTCATATTTTAATAAAAATGCTCCTTAGCTGCTAAATACTACAGTGTCCAAGGTTTAGGATTCCTTTCTTCCTTAAGGGTAGAAACGAAACTTACTTAGTATGCCTAAGCCTAGCAGAGAGTTTTGAACATGGTAGATGTACAGAGAAAATTTTAAAATGATTTTAACTTACATTAATTAAGATTCTTTTTGGTATCCACAGCAATACTTTATAGGATTTTCAGCAATCAGAGTGGGATTTGACCTCAACTGTAGACCTCCTATTGGCATAAACTTCACTAATTTCTTTCTTTCTTTTTTTTTAGTAGGAGAAAACATTTATTTTATATGCACATAGGGGCTACATAGAAAACAGAATCCAAATAAATAGGCTTGAGACTTTATATACCATTTTTAAAAAGGTGATAAATGTAGAGAAGTGACAAAGGAAAAGGGGTTTGGGCTTCTGGGAAGAGGGTAAATTTTGAGAAAGTAAATATATGGGGAAACTAAGGGAAAAGAAGGGCCATTTAGTAAGGGTTGTTATGCAGACTAAAGTTGACAATCTCCAGTGATAGGAGACTTTGGTGGTTAAGAATTCTTTGTATAGGGGCTGGAGGAGGAACATCTTTATTTTTTTAATAAATTTATTTTTTATTGGTGTTCAATTTACCAACATACAGAATAACACCCAGTGCTCATCCCGTCAAGTGCCCCCCTCCGTGCCCGTCACCCATTCACCCCAACCCCCGCCCTCCTCCCCTTCCACCACCCCTAGTTCCTTTCCCAGAGTTAGGAGTCTTTATGTTCTGTCTCCCTTTCTGATATTTCCCACTCATTTCTTCTCCCTTCCCTTATATTTATTCCCTTTCACTATTATTTATATTCCCCAAATGAATGAGAACATATAATGTTTGTCCTTCTCCGATTCCAAAGATACAGATGCAATGAAATGCGAGGACACCTGCACCCCAATGTTTCTAGCAGCCATGTCCACAATAGCCAAACTGTGGAAGGAGCCTTGGTGTCCATTGAAAGATGAATGGATAAAGAAGATGTTGTTTATGTATACAATGGAATATTACTCAGCCATTAGAAACGACAAATACCCACCATTAACTTCACTAATTTCTAAAGTCAGACCCAATTGTTAATTTTCTTAGAGAACTGTATACCAAGGCAAAGTTAAACACAAACTTGCAATTTGTTTCAAAATAAAACCTAACTTAAAAACACCCAACTTTTAAATTTCATTACAACCAATTAAAAGAGAATAAAACTGAAATGCATTGTCCTTAGGCTTTTAGAGGTCCTTACCTCCTCCAAAGAATTCATAGATCAACAGAAATGTAAGCTTAAAAAAATTAACCCCACCATCCATGTCACCTTCACTCCTTTGGTCTTGTTTTAGTGAAAAGCATGTATTTGGTCTAAAATAAGAATTTTACATTTCAAAAAGAACAATTTATAAGAAAATTCTTAAATCAAAATAATATGAGTGAAGTAGTATTACATATAGAGACAAGAGCAAAACCCAAGTTTTCCCCCAAAGGATCTGAAAATATCTTCAAGAGTCAATGACCTTTCATTTAGCCTTTGAATAGGAAGAGTCATTCTTTAGCTAGACAGCTGGCTAGAAATAAATAAAAATGAGATTGCAAGGAAGACCAGAGATTAATCTCTTTCCCACATTGCTGAGACTCTGAAACTGTAATATGGTACTAAATTTATACAGATAATGGCTTGATTGACCTAACCTATTCAGCTCTTCTCCCATTGAGGTTTTGTTCAAATGGCTTTTAAATTTATTTCTGATGAGGTTACTAGGGTGTATGCTATATCGTTAATATGTTTTTCCCTCCACCTTGAATGCTGCATCAAAAAGATTTCATTATTTCTAGCTGTTTACTGAAATATCCATGGGTGCCTCTACTTGTGGGCATTTATTTACCTATGAATATTTTGGGTTCAAGAAGACCAAGAGTAAAGGGAGAGGAAAAAGCAAAGGCTTTTAATTTGCTGAAAGAGACATGAAACAACCTGAAAGTGACCCAACGATATCTCTAATCAAGTGTCAAATTCTGTACTCAAGCCAAGAACAGAGTGGGGCAGCAAGATATAGTAGAAAGAGCATAGGCTTTGGAATCACACAGACTTGGATTCAAACTCCAGCCCTAACCATATCATGTCTTGGAGCTTCAGTCTCTTCAACAGCAAAAAGTGCTTATATAAGGAGACTTTTCTGACAGGATTGGTGTATAGAGCAAATAAGAAACATGCTAAAGTGCCTAGCACAGTGACTGGGTCTCAATTAATGGTAGGTGTTATGATTATTACAGACTGAAATTAGGGAGTTGGCCACAGAGCTATAATTTGGGGGAGATGAGTTACTGGGTCTGGACAGAAAGGGAATTTATTCTAACTGGTATAAAGGTAGCCACCTTCTCTATAATGAATATAATGGACCTCAGAAAATCATACCCTACCACCTGCCTGCTTGGCACAATATATGTAATATAGTTTAATGAATGTAACTTCAGGCATCAGCCTAAAACTACTTGGAGGTAATTATTACTTTATGTTGCAGTTTCAATGAAGGAGACAGGCAGAATAGAGTTCAATTTTACAGTCTTACATTTTAGTCATTACTTAAAGCCACAGAGCCATATTTAATCTTTGGATTTTCCTCTTTGCAAGTAGTTTCTAAGACAGAAAACATGTCATGTGCTATCTAAATTTCAGATTTTAAAAAGACATTTAGCTCTATAACTCTGGATGATAAAAAAAACCCATTTAATGGAGAATATTATTTTGCTGTCTATTTGATCAATAAATTAAATAGATTAATTAAGTCAGGCTGTCAAGACCAATGACTGTCACTAATGATAGCCAGTGGAGCTGACCCATTTATCAAAGATGAGGCTGGTGAAAGGCAGTCTTTGTCTTGTAATTCTGTAATGAATATAAAGAAATAGCTCATGGTGAGAAAACCATCTAACCCCTGGCTGTACCTCAAGGTAAAGTAGATATGGTGGGGAAAACCCCACCATTGTTATTTTTACTTGCTCAGTTGATTTAGGTTTTCTTTTTCTGTTTTTTTCTCTATTTCTTTGTATCTATTCCTGTTGTTTTGCATGCCATGTGATGTTCCTTCAGAATTTCAAACATAATCAATAACTATTCCCCTTGCTTATCTGAATTGGAATTCTATGTGGCATGTGACATACCAAAGATATAGAAAACATCATCCTTGCTTTCCTGGAGTGTCTTGAAAAATGATATATGACTGGAAAACTTAAAAAAAAATCTCTCTGGGGGACTAAAATGGCCAAATGAGAGATTTGTTAAATTGGAATCCAGGATCAGACTGATGTAAGACCATTGCCTACTATAATCAAGTAATTAAGATCCCTCAGTGGTATTAACAGATACCATGCTTCCTGGACTCTAGCTGTCTCATTTTCCTTTCCTTCCCTCCTCCTTGGATTTTTGCCTTGGTGCATAACAATCTTAGACTGGCAAGATCTGATCATGATTTCTGCCTACAATGTTCTACTTTTAATTCCAGAGCCCTACTCTTAACTATATTGTCTGTGTTCCTAAAACACCTAGAATGATTAGGAAGAAATGCGAAAATACCCTCCCTTGACAACATGATAATGCAGGTCAGATCAGTGGTCTGTTTTGTTCAGCATTCTGACAAAGGTTCCAAAAAAGATTTATGGAAAATCATTTTGGTTGTCCTTTATGGCACTCAGTTTCATAAGGCTAAGAGTGACCCTAACAAGTCTATTTTTTCTTTAATAACCCAATTATTTATGGGCTCATCAATAAATGTTTATTGAATACCTACTGTGTGCCAAGCACATGTGAGCACTGGGGACACAAAATACAAATAAAATACTATCAGTGCCCTCAAAGATACCCTGTAGAGTAGGAGAGACAGACATAATAAAAAATGTGATGTAGTAGGTTCTGTCAAACATATGTACAAGGAAAAGGGTGGTCAGAGAAGAGATGAAGTTCGAATTGGGTCTAAAGGACAAATAGGAATTTGTTAGACAAAAGGAAGAAGGGCATCTAAGGCATAGAACAGCCCACATATGCTGTGCAGAATAGAACAGCAAGTTACAATTTGAAACTAAACTTAGTATAAAATGATGAGCCTGATGAGCCTGAAACTTAGTATAAAAAGAAGTGAGAGAGATGAATGGATAAAGAAGATGTGGTTTATGTATACAATGGAATATTACTCAGCCATTAGAAACGACAAATACCCACCATTTGCTTCAACGTGGATGGAACTGGAGGGTATTATGCTGAGTGAAGTAATTCAATCGGAGAAGGACAAACAGTGTATGTTCTCACTCATTTGGGGAATATGAATAATAGTGAAGGGGAATATAAGGGAAGGGAGAAGAAATGTGTGGGAGATATCAGAAAGGGACACAGAACATAAAGACTTCTAACTCTGGGAAATGAACTAGGGGTGGTGGAAGGGGAGGAGGGCGGGGGGTGGGGGTGAATGGGTGACGGGCACGGAGGGGGACACTTGACGGGATGAGCACTGGGTGTTATTCTGTATGTTGGTAAATTGAACACCAATAAAAATTAATTTATAAAAAAAAGAAGTGAGAGATATTGCTGGAATGGCTGACAGACTTGAACATGGAGACCCTTGTATATTATATTAAAGATCTGTGCTTTATCTTGAGACATAATGGTGAACTGCAGTTTGTTCACTGCTTTCATTAAATAAGTTGTTGGTTATTGTATGAGCTTCATATGTTGAAGTTCTTTTTTTAAAAAAGATGTTATTTATTTATTCATGAGAGACACACACACAGAGAGAAAGAGAGAGAGAGAGAGAGAGAGAGAGAGAGAGAGAGAGGCAGAGGCACAGGCAGAGGGAGAAGCAGGGTCCATGCAGGGAGCCCAACATGGGACTTGATCCCGGGTCTCCAGGATCACACCCTGGGCTGAAGGCGGCGCTAAACCACTGAGCCACCCAGGCTGCCCCATATGTTGAAATCCTAACCCCTAACACCACAGATTGTGACTGTACTTGAAGACAAAGCCTTTAAAGTAATTAAGGTACAATGAGGCCATTAGGGTGAGGCTCTATTCCAATGTGACCAATGTCTTTATAAGAAGAGAAGGATGCAGAAAGGCACAGAGCAAAAGTCATATGAAGACACAGGAAGAGAACTACCATCTCCAGTCTCATCCTTGTACCATGAAATCCACATACCTGATGTTCTCCCTGTGTCTTCACTTTTATTTAGGTTTGCCAACACCTTGATCTCAAACTGCTATCCTCCAGAACTACGAGACAATAAATTTCTGTTGTTCAAGCTATACAGTCTATGTTACATTGTTATGGCAGTTCTAGAAAACTAATAAAATCATTAATAAGGTCCTAAGTTTTATAAATAGTTAACTTTTTTGAATAAAATGAAAATACATTCAAAAAAGGAAAGAAAATACATTCAACTTTAATCCTATAATAACATGACTCTCATTCACTTACTGTATAATACGTTCTCTTGAATGTAAATCAGTGAAGCCATCTTAATATTTGAACAAAGTAGTGACAAGGTTAGATGTGTGTTCAGATCATTATTCCAGTAGCAGTGTAGAGGGAGGATTATAGGACACTGTGATAAGAAATGGAGAAATGGGTTAGGAAAATATTGGGGGTCTTTATGGGACCTGATAAACCTGAAAGCACACCACCTCTTTCCTGCTTGAGGTTTAAACCAATTGAGAAATAAAACAAAGTTGGGAGGTGGAGATGGAAATAATACCTAAAATGCTATAAAGACTGGGTGGCTGGAAGGCGTAGCTGATCATAAGAACCAAATAGGTTTGGGACGTCTGGGTGGCTCAGCGTTTGAGCATCTGCCTTTGGCTAAGGATGTGATCCCAGGATCCAGGATTGAGTCCCACATTGGGCTCCCTGCATAGAGGCTGCTTCTCCCCCTGTCTGTGTCTCTATCTCCCTCTGTCTTTGTCTCTCATTAATACATAAATTAATCTTAAAAAAGATTAAATACTATTTCAGAATCATCTTTGTTCCTTCAGCAGTTTAACGCCTCAGTGAAGGAACAGTACAATTCATATTTCCAGTTGAATAATATTGACCAATTCTAACTCTGAAACTTAAAATGATCATTTTTTAAAGACATTTTCTTACCTGGGGTGGCAAGACTTGTCTTAATATAGAAGCCATCATTGGATAATATATGTTTTTCTATGGCTTTTGGGCCCCAAAAGGCTCCCACACTTGGGAGAAGCTTGATGTAGAGTTGTCATTAAGAACTCTTGTCGGGGATCCCTGGGTGGCTCAGTGGTTTGGCGCCTGCCTTCAGCCCAGGGCGTAATAATCCTGGAGACCTGGGATCAAGGCCCGCATTGGGCTCCCTGCATGGAGCCTGCTTCTGTCTCTCTCTCTCTCTCTCTCTCTCTCTCTCTCTCTCTCTCTGTCTCTTTCTATGTGTCTCTCATGGATAAATAAATAAAAATCTTAAAAAAAAGAACTCTTGTCACAGGAATGCCTGGGTGGCTCAGCAGTTGACTGTCTGCCTTTGGCTCAGGGCATGATCCCGGCGGGATCCCAGGATGGAGTACCACATCGAGCTCCCTGCATGGGGCCTGCATGGGGCCTGCCTCTCCCTCTGCCTGTGTCTCTGCCTCTCTCACTGTGTCCCTCATGAATAAATAAAATCTTAAAAAAACTAAAATACAATTTAAAAGAAGAAAGAACTCTTGTCATATAAAAAAAAAGAACTCTGGTCATAACTCAGAGGGGGATATAAGCCAAGCAACCAACTACCTTTCTTGAATTCTGAATGTTGCCCTGCTAAGTGGCATTCACTTAGTCTCTAGGCTGTGTTATAAAGAACATTTGGATTCCCACATTGTGGTTTTCTTTTCCTTTCAATTTTATAGATTGATCAATTAATTTCAGAGGCCAAGCATAAAGAGAATCCTTCACACTAGATAGTCTTCATTCAGAAACAATTATCAGATCTCACATTCTTTGTTCCTGAGCTCTGAAAACTTCAAGGGGATTCACTATGTTTCAGGAATATATCATAATTACGCAGAAGGGAAGTGGCAAAGAAACTGCTTTAAGTTGGGAGAAAATACAAAGCCAGAACATGCAAAGTGGCTTATTCAGAGTACCTCTGGAATATTCACTCAATTGGATTCAGACCCTCTACTGCCCTGGCCAGTAACCTTCCTTCTACAGTAACCACACAATCAGCCTATTAGTTTATAATGGTGCTTTTCCATGTGACACATAGTGACTGCTTAATAAATGTGCATTGAATGAATTAATTAATGAAGGAATGAATGTTTGAATGCTAGTTACATAAATGTAAAGTTACTTCTGACCTGTGATTTGGACAATGAATAAAACCATGAAATCCAAAGGAATAGTGTTCTGCAAATTGCAGGTCACAACTCATTAGAGGGTTATATACTCAATTAATTTAGTAAGTTACTATCAGCCTTTGTAAGAAATAGAATGGTAGGAAATATAAAATATTGGGGTATATTAGACATAGTAAGGATAATTTTACTCTGTTAAATTTTTAGCTATATGTATGTGTTAATGTATGGATCATGTGTGGATGATGAGTAAAGTGTATATATTAATGTAACAATCAAAATAGCTTGAGGCCAACAAACTATGGCCTAAGAATCAAATTTGGCATACTGCTTCTGTCTTAGCCCAGTCAGCTATAACAGAATTTCATAGACTGGGTGGATTATAAACAACAGAAATTTGTTTCTTTCAATTCTGGATGTTGAGAAGTCCACGATCAAGGCACTGGCAGATTTGGTGTCTGGTGAGAGCCCATTTCTTGGTTCATAGATGGGTATCTTCTCACTGTTCTTGTATGGTGGAAGGGGCAAATTTTCTCTCTGGGGTCTCTTTTATAAGGGTACTAATCTCATTCATGAAGACTCTACCTTCATGACCTGATAACCTTCTAAAGGCCCCATGTCCAAATACCATTACAATGGGGGAATCAGTTTCAACATTCAGTCTAAGGCAGCCTCTCTGTAGATGAAGTTTTACTGGAACATAACCCTACTCATTCATTTACATATTGCCTAGGCTTCTTTTGCACTACAGTGGCAGAGCTAGGTAGTTGTGACCCACAAAACCTAAAATACTTACTCTTTGGCCTTTTACAGAAAGAGTTTGCCAATCTCTGCATTATAAAATACTAGATACATTTAGGTGTAAAAACCTGTTTTTTTTATGGGTTAGGATAAAACTGAAGCTCATATAATCAATATATACCTAATTGGGAGTTAATTTTGTTTCTTTGGACTCAGAGCAAGTGTTACTAGGGTTTGAATACCTATAAATTTATTTAAATTGAGCTAATGGAAAATAATGTTAGAATTTGGGCCAAAATGAGTGTGTGTTTACTGAACATGATCATGTTCTTGGATGGTGGGTTGAGGCTCTCTTGTTAGTGAAGTTTTCTTACCCTGTATAAACTTTGCAAACCCTACTCAAGAAGATTCTAGAATCAATGATATGACCAACTTACAACCTTTATATATGCTTTCAAAACTGTAGAGTTATGCATCCAGAAACCCAAATAAAAGTGCCATTTAGAGTTGGGGAACTAAAAACATACCACAACAAGGTGGACATGAAGCTAGCTATGTGAAATGAATAAAGAACAGCAGGTAGCATCTAACTGCCTTTTCTTTTCCCTAAAACCTTGGCTGTTTAAGTTACTCACCAGCAAGAAATATTGATTCTTATACTCCTGTGCATTTGTGGACATTGTGCCATATATATAAGAACTTGGTGGATGCTGGGAACTGTAATAATCAGCATGTCCAGAACATCAAGTATGTAGATGTGATGATAGGATGACACTAGAGAGGTTGATAATGCCCATGTCTTGCATTAGAAGGGGCCCTATGAATCAAGCTAAGGAGAACTTGACCTTCATTCTATAGAAAATGGAGACTATGGGAGTCTTTTACTCAGGGGAGGCAGGTTAGAGTGCATTTAGATGAATCCTTTGTAGTATGACCAATGAATTGGGAGGTGATAGAGAGTTAAGGAAGGAAAGAGACCAGTTTGGAGGTTATTTTAACAATCTAGTTGAGCAGTACTAAAGGCCCATAGTGAGTGTAGTGAGCATGAGAACCAGGCCATGGGTGGTTTCATAGATTTGAAATATATTCAGGAGGCACAGCCACAAAACTTGTGAAGAGGAATGTTAAGAGATTAATCTGGAAGTTAACTTGGGACCTTTAATAGAGGGCTCTTTATGCCACATTAAAAAGTTCAGACTTTATCCTTAAAGGCACTAGGGAGCCACTGATGGAAATGTACTCTGCTGCAGTATTAAAAAAAAATGGATTGAAGGGATCTTTGGGTGGTGCAGCGGTTTAGCGCCTGCCTTTGGCCCAGGGCTCGATCCTGGAGACCCGGTATCAAATCCCACGTCGGGCTCCCGGTGCATGGAGCCTGCTTCTCCCTCTGCCTGTGTCTCTGCCTCTCTCTCTCTCTCTCTCTCTCTCTCTCTCTCTCTCTCCCTCTCTCTCTCTCTCTCTCTCTCTCTCTCTCTCTGTGTGTGTGTGTGTGTGTGTGTGTGTGTGTAACTATCATAAAAAATGGATTGAAAATGGACAAGCCCAGAGGTAGGGAGACCCATTAGGAAGCTATTTCCAGTAGACCTAGTTAGAAAGTATTTTTGAGTGAGACTATGAGTACATTTTTTACATTAACTTCCTCCTATCTTCTCCTGAGCATGAGAGGAGTAATCCAATTATAAGAGTATGGTAATTTAGCTATCTTGTGAGATTGAAGAGAATATATTTTAGACATACTAGTAGTAGGGTATTGGATAACTTGGTTATGCAAAGCTCTGAAATTCTATATTTGCGTATGTATTTTGAGAAATACTAATTCTTCTATTGGGATTTCCTTTATGGATACCTTTCTCCTTTAGGATATTAAATTACCTGTGCTCTAAAGAGAACCAGGGAGGGCAGCTCTGGTGGCTCAGAGGTTTAGCGCCACCTTCCGCCCAGGGCGTGATCCTGGAGATCGGGGATCGAGTCCCACATCAGGCTCCCTACATGGAGCCTGCTTCTCCCTCAACCTGTGTCTCTGCCTCTCTCTCTCTCTCTCTCTCTCTCTCTCATACATAAAATAAAATAAAATAAAATAAAATAAAATAAAATAAAATAAAAATAAAGAGAACCAGGGAAAGCAATGGAGCAATTTCTTCCTTTTCATTTTGTTTGAAATCTAATACCAGAAATATTTGCAACAATACCAGTTGACTACAGGAAAGAACTTGATGACTTGTCCCCAATAGGGCATCTGACATTGTGACATCATCTTGCATATATAATTGTTATTTATTTGATCCCCAAAGAAACATAAGTGCTGTTTCTATGGCTGTAGAAATTTGCATAACCCAAGATCTGTGAAGCTATACCTTTCCAATTAATCTTTGCGAGGGGAAGGAATTATAGTCATTTGTAAATTACACTGCTAATTAATTTTTACACAAATCAGTTTTTTAACCAAATATACAAGTCAGCCTTGCACAGCTCTGAATACTACATATATCCATTGCCTTAAAAAGTCTCCAATCAAATCATTATCTCATTTTATCTCATACAGGAAAGCAAACTCACTGGGTTCAGACATATTTATTTTCTTTTCTGTATTAACTATGATGTCTGAAGGTGACTTAAATGATCTTTTCTGTCTTTTTGAATGTATGTTTAACATAAAATATTCACTTATTCCTTCTAATATCAAATATCTTACATTGTGTAATAATGTTGGTCTCAAGAAAAATATCAACTTTTCCTAAACCCCAATGTTATTTTCTGACCAGTTATTAAAATTCTTTTAATGCAAGTTTATTTATTTGGGTTTTTTTAGGAGGTAAGGGGAAGTATCTTGTGTATATTCAGTGTCATTTACCCAAGACTGAGAAACTACTATAAATACATTTTAGTAAATGCTAGAGGAGAACACAGGTAACACCCTTTTTGAACTTGGCCACAGCAACTTCTTTCAAGATACATCTATGAAGGCAAGGGAAACAAACGCAAAAATGAACTATTGGGACTTCATCAAGATAAAAAGCTTCTGCACAGCAAAAGAAACAGTCAACAAAACTAAATGACTACCTACAGATTGGGAGAAGGTATTTGCAAATGACATATCAGATAAAGGGCTAGTATCCAAGATCTATAAAGAACTTATTAAACTCAACAGCAAAGAAACAAACAATCCAATCGTGAAATGCGCAAAAGATATGAACAGAAATTTCACCAAAGGAGACATGGACATGGCCAAGTTGCACATGAGAAAATGCTCCGCATCACTTACCATCAGGGAAATACAAATCAAAACCACAATGAGATACCACATCACACCAGTGAGAATGGGGATAATTAATATGACAGGAAACAACAAATGTTGGAGAAGATGTGGAGAAAGGGGAACCCTCTTGCACTGTTGGTGGGAATGTGAACTGGTACAGCCACTCTGCAAAGCTATGTGGAGGTTCTTCAAAGAGTTAAAAATAGAGCTACCCTATGACCCAGCAATTGCACCACTGGGTATTTACCCCAAAGATAGAGATGCAGTGAAAAGCCGAGACACCTGCACCCCAATGTTCATAGCAGCAATGTCCACAATGGTCAATCTGTGGAAGGAGCCTTGGTGTCTATCGAAAGATGAATGGATAAAGAAGATGTGATATATGTATATATATATATATATATATATATATATATATATATATATATATATACACACACACACACACACACACAATGGAATATTGCTCAACCATTATAAATGACAAATACCCACCATTTGCTTCGACATGGATGGAACTGGTGGGTATTATGCTGAGTGAAATAAGTCAAATGGAGAAGGACAATCATTATATGGTTTCACTCATACAGGGAATATAAAAAATAGTGAAAGGGATTATAGGGGAAAGGAGAGAAAATGAGTGGTAAAAATTAGAGAGGGTGACAAAACATGAGAGACTCCCAACTTTGGGAAACTAACGAGGGGTAGTGGCAGGGGAGGTGGGTGGGGGTATGGGGTCACTGGGTGATAGGCACTGAGGGAGGCACTTGATGGGATGAGCACTTGGTGTTATACTATATGTTGGCAAATCAAACTTCAATAAAAAATATTTAAAAAGAAATGTATTTTTCTGTGAAATAAATAAATAAAATAATAAAATATTTTTCCCCAAAACTTATATGCCACTTCACGGTTTTCTATAGAATTTTTTTGGAGGGGATCTTTATGCTTTTAGGACAGTTCTAACCAAACTATATATCTATCATTGTATTAGTGACTACTTTCACCCAGAGAGAGCTAGAACCAACCTTTATCAATGAAGCTACAGGAATGTCTATTAAATAAAGACATTCAAACACAGGAAAGAGGAAGTAGGTTGTATTTGTGACGTTTGGTTCTCACCCTTCCACTGTCATTTCTTCTTTAAGAATTTTTTCCATCACTACTACCCTGTTGCACATGTCTGGTAATTGTTAGAAGAAACATTTATTTCACTGAATGTAGTGGGAGTACTTTTTTTAAGTTATCTCTGTTGAGATGGGATTATTAAATAGAGTATCTCTTATATGTATTCTGTAGAGCCCTCATGGTAACACATACCCCTGGGATGTTGTATCTTTTCCACTATCAATACACTAAGATATTGCTCTTTCAGCTGTTTTATAATAGCTTCCTTGGATAAGGCTATAGATCAAATGAACATGGAGCCAACAGTCAGTTCTATGAATAAGAACAGTGGTTGTTGTTTATTGAGCACCTACAATGTGCCAGGTACTTATGCTAAGAGTACTCTAAGTACTTTTGCATTATCTCATTTTGTTTTTACAACAATTTCATGAGGAAGTACTAAGAAAGGTTACCTTATTTAAAAATATATAAACTTTTAATTACTCATGATTGTGAAGAGATGTGGTAGCAGGGTCACTATATAGCTTTGGAATTTTTCTTATGTTTAACTACAAATAACAATAATAACCAACATGTATTGGATGCTTAGTATGTGCCAGGTGCTATGTTAAGCATCTTAACTGGGTTATCACAATGGAGATACTCTAAATTTAGAGATCAGGGAACTGAGAATCAGAGAAGTTAAGTAGCTGGCTCAAAGCCATGCCATAAATCAGGCAATCTAAATTCAATCCCTGTTTTGGCTGGCTCTAAAGTCTACTCTTAATTCCTATATCCCTTTGCTTACTGTCCTACACATCTCCCTACCATATCCTGCTTCATTGTAACTTTTTCTTATACTACTTGGGAAAATTATCAGAGTCACATTTTTTCCTCTTTCTGTGATTTCTCTCAGGATGCCTTGTTTTATTGGCTCTACTGGAACTATTCTGTTCTCTCCCCCAAGAGAGAAAATTGTCTTCAAGATAACTAAAGTCTTTTGTATTTTGATTTTTGTCATTTCTAAATTGTCAGTGTGAGTATGGAAGACATTTGTATGCCTTATGGAACTCATCTGATCTCTCTCTCTAAATGAAACTATGTTCCTGAATTCTTTGGGAAAATATTCTAATTATGAAATTACTCCAATTGTGTTATCAGCCCCTTTGTGAACTTTCTACTGAGACATTGGACAGCATTTCCAGATCCTCCAAAAAGACAAGCACATGGGGGAAAATCAAACTAAATAACTATTCATATAAGTCCTTAAATGCTCAAAATGGAAACAAATATGACTTGAAAAAGTTCAGAGTATGTAAAAATAAGTCCCTGAAAAAATGTGTCCCTTTTCATATGAATCTCGCTAAATGAGGCTAATAAGTCAAAAAGTTAGTTTAGAAATATTTTATACTCAGAATGTCTACTAAAAACATTTTTATAATGAAATTGCCTTTACAATTGTTTTAAAATGTAGAAACAAACCTGCAGATAGCCTTTTGCTTTTATCCAAATTAAATATTTTTTTTCTACTGTCACATCATAATACAAGTCTGGGACACAAGAATAGAAATGTAGAACCAGGTACTGCCATTTAGTCTCTTTTGTCCTTAATTTCTTCATCTATGTAATAAGGGGATTTTCTTGATCCTATCCAACTCTGACATCATTTTTTATCCTTACCATGGATGATTTGGCTCTAAATAACATTTTCCATTATTTAAAAATTCAAAGTAATTATAGTCCTTCTTGTTTTTTTTTTTCTGAAATATTTTATACATTTACTAGTGTTATGTGCCTAATTCTAAACTCCCCTGTGTAAAAGGGACAGGAAGGCCTTGGATTAATTCCAAGCAAGATACACAAATGTGATTAGAATGCAAACTGAGATATCCTAGATGTTAATAACACATTGGTATGAGTGATTCCTTCTCTTAGTCCTCATTATATGTCAAAACTTTCTGACTCTTAGGACAATTACCATATTGTAGGAACAGTTTTGTACACTTCAATTAAATTATTAAATTATTTTTAACTATTTTGTAGAAGTTAGACTTATATTCTCAATTAAGTTATAAGTTTCTTAAGGGCAACAATCATGGTTTTGTCTTATTTTGTATTTTTCACAGTGCCTAACATCAAAAAGTGCATTCAGATCATTGTTCAATTGTATCTGTTGTTGAGAGACCCTGCATGATTTAGTGTTGCATATAAATTCTGGCCAAGATAGAGAACAGAGCAGAAAGGAAATACTTATCACAAACAAATAAAATACTGGATAAAATATATTTTTAAATATTTAGACAGACCTGTAAACATAAAAAAGGTATGCTTAGGTGTTACAAATGAAGAAGAAACCACAGCTAAAGTAGTGAGCAATAATCAAAGCTGCATAGAATATGAATGATCGGGACTCTACACTTTAACTTAGGGGCTGGTAATCTAATTTTATATAAATTGGGAGTACAAGTAATTTCAAGTTGTCTGGGACCTGAAACCTATACAATTTAGAAAGCTCTCCTTAAAAGTTATCTTACTTTTCAATTTCACCAAAATCCATGATCACATGGGCACAATTACAAGGCCACTCCTTGGACCATGGAAGGAGCCAATGCTAGTGAGGCCCAGAAACTAAGCTTCATTAGCTATCTGGTAAATCTGATTCTGGCCTGTTGTCTAGATCATAAGTTCATTAAAGGGCAAGGAGTGGGAATGAGTTTTCCCAGAGCCAGGAAAGCAATGTTTCATTAATTAATGACTCCTGGAAAATCTCTGCTGCCTGGCCTAGGGTCTTATAGATAATTAATTCACTAATTACCCTAATATCTAGATAATATGAGAGAGACTAGAACCCTATCCTTGAGTTGTAGAGACCTAAAGCTAATAAATGGGTGTAAAATCTGGTTTGGTTTGGGAATGGTACATCTTTTCATACTCAGGCAGAAGCATCTATGAAACCATAATAAAGGATACCATCACAAACCATGCTCTACTTATGTGTCTTCTGCAGAATAAGGTTCACATCTCCATGGAGGTTGGGCTCAAAAATAAAATTATAGAGTGACATCACCAAGATGGTGACATAGGTTGTTTCTGACTTTGCTCCCCCTCACAAGAACAGCTAACAACTATTCAAGAACAAGACATCACTGAGAGAATCCTAGCACACAGAAGTGAGGCTGGAGGACCTTCCTGAGACCTAGACAGAAGAGTGAGAAGTAGTACACATTGACCACATTGCCCCTCTGCCCAGGCTAGCATAGTACCACATGGACAGGTTTCTCTGAGCCTTTAGTTCCTCCAGTGGTAAAATACAACCTGGGAGGGGGTGCTGGAAAACCAGCCTCCCACAGTATAGTGAGTCACATTGCAGGAGCTCCTACTCTGATTTCATACCATAGGATTTGCAGGGGCAAGTGTAGGACTCACCCACTGTGAATTTGGCTGTGATGGAGAAAGGGGGAGGGGCTTGCAGCAACCAGCCCACAGATCTTGATAGACTGAGTTCATACATGCAGTACCCAGTAGTAATCACCACCTGCAACTTTGCTCATCTGCAGAACCACGTCAGGGGTTCACTCTGATTAGGGATCTCATTGAGGTGTAGATCTGCCTATTTGGATCCTTAAACAAATTTTACCAGCCCTAAGGCTTGTTTTGTCCATGACCAGGCAAGGAGCTGAATCACAGCCCCACTCATGGTGAAGGATGTATTTTGGCCTCATCTGACCAGAAGGGCTGGTGACAACTCCTGGAAGCAGTGTAGCCCAGAGGAACTTGAGCCAATAGGCAGGAAGGCAGAACTCATCATCCCCAGAGGAAAGTCAGTGCATGACACAGAGAATTCTTGTGTTATGCACATGCATATGTATTAATTCATAGCTAGCGCTGATGGTAGTTCATGGTCTCTCCCAACTGAAAAGTCTGTGAAATTGAAAGAAACCTGCAGTGGCCTCTCCTACTCCTGCCTAAGCAAAGGTGCATGGACATAGGCCCACACTCTGTGGAGAACGTTTTTCCACCCCATTGACCAGAATGGCTGAAGACAACTCCTGGAAGCAGTGTAGCTTGATGAAATTTGAGCCAAGAGGTGGACAGCCAGAGCTGATAGTTTGCAGATCAAACTCAGTGGCCCGTTTTGGTCAGGAAACTTCGGTGCAAGTTGACTTAAGTTAAGACAATGAACAAAGAGATTTACCAGCCATGCCTGTGCAGGGAATCTAATTTGTAGATCCACTTATTGCTGAATATAGCTTTTAGCCTCTCCAATCAGAAACTTAATTAGAGCACATAGGAACCTGTGTAGTCCATAATCCATTCAGTAGCACTCTATACAGTGACACTTGAATGGAGAGCACAGCCTGTGGCTTCCCCCATTAGCAGAGCCAAATTTGTGGCCTCATCTGACCAGGGAAGTAAATGCACACTCTGTCCTGATGTGGGTCTGCAAGCAATGAACTGTATAGGCCCTGGCTCCCATACTGCAGCCCTGTCAGGGCATGGAAGCTAATTCATAGTTCCATATAATACTGAATATAGTACCCAGTCCCTACCATCTAGTTAGCCTGATTAGAGAATCCAGGGAACTGCAGAGCCCATCCTATACTTCACTTAGGTAGGAAACTAAGCCAGCATTTTTATCCAACTATTCTAAGCCAGGGCACACGCCCTCATTTCTGTCCTCAGATCCTAAACAGTTGTCTTACCTAAAAATAGACCATAATAGCAGACCCCATCCACCCAAAGACATTACCACCAGACACACTCAGAAACCCAAACTGAGCTGACTGGTAAAAAAAAAAAAAAAAAAAAAACTGTCTCTGACAAAGAAAAACTACAGAGTCTGAAGAGAGAATCTGATTTTTGAAATGCACAGATACCAATATACGGAATCAAGGAATCGAATATAAGGAATCAAGGAACACACACACACACACAGGTAAATATGGTACTACCAAATGAGACTAATAAAGCTTCAATAATTGAACCTAAAGAAATAGAGAACTATGACGTGTCAGACAAGGAATTAAGAATACTCCTGTTAAGGAAGTCTAGTGAATGAAAAGAAAACATAGACAACTAAACAAAATGAGGAAAATGATGCCTGAACAAATGAAAAGTTGCATGAGAAGTTCAACAGGGAAATAGCAACCATCAAAGAAAGAAAAGAAAGTCCAGGAGAGAATGGGATGACATATACAAAATATGGAAAGAAAATAACTGTCACCCAAGAATTTGGTATCCAGTAAAGCTGTCCTTCAGAAGCAAAGGCAAGATAAATCTTTCCCAAACAAACAAAAGCTAAAGATGTTCATTACCATCAGACCTGCCTTATAAGAAGGAATACTAAAGGGAGCTCTCTGAATGGAAATGAAAGAATACTAATTAACATTATTAAAACATAACAAGATAATGTAAGTCTCACTAGTAGTGTCAAATATATAGTCATAGATTTTGTCATGTGGTAATATAGTAGTGAATAATTCACTTACAAGTCTAGTTTAAAAGTTTAAAAAATGGATATAGTAAAAAATAACCATAATACAATAATCTGTTATTAGTTATACAGTATTTTTTAAAATCTAATTTGTCACCACAGTAATCTAAAACATGAGGGGGAGAAGTAAAAGTGTATAGTTTACAACTTCTATCGAAGTTAAGTTGTTATTAATTTACAGTAGGGTGTTATAAGTTTAACATATTTTATGTAAGCTTCATGGCAACCACAAGACAAAATCCTGTTGTAATTATAAAAAAGAACATGGTTAAGAAGTCAAAGCATACTGATACCAAAAGACACCAAAACACATGCAAACACACACACACACACACACACACACACACACACACAGCAGGATAAGAAATAAGGAAAAATGGAGCTACAAAATAACCAGGAAACAATAATAGGTAAGTCCTTACCTATCAATAATTATTTTAAATGTAACCAATTATCCATTTAAAATACAGAAAATGGCTGAATGGATAAAGAAAACAAGCTCCGACAAAATGTCTATAAGAAATTCATTTAGCGGGGGGGAGCGGCAAGATGGTGTAAGAGTAGGGTCTCCAAGTCACCTGTCCCCACCAAATTACCTAGATAACCTTCAAATCATCCTGAAAATCTACGAATTCGGACTGAGATTTAAAGAGAGAACAGCTGGAATGCTACAGTAAGAAGAGTTCGCGCTTCTATCAAGGTAGGAAGACGGGGAAAAAGAAATAAAGAAACAAAAGGCATCCAAGGGGGAGGGGCCCCGCGAGGAGCCGGGCTGAGGCCGGGGTGAGTGTCCCCAGGACAGGAGAGCCCCGTCCCGGAGAAGCTGGAGCTGCACCAACCTTCCCGGGCGGAAAGGCGCCCGCAGGGAGTTAGAGCAGGACCCAGGAGGGCGGGGATGCCCTCAGGCTCCCTGGGACACTAACAGACACCTGCGCCCCGGGGAGAGTGCGCCGAGCTCCCTAAAGGGCTGCAGCGCGCCCACGGCTGGACCCGGGAGCAGCTCTGAGGGGCTCGCGCAGAGGAAGAGTCTCCGTGCGGAGGGGGCTGCAGGGCTCCGGGAGCAGCTCCGAGGGGCTCGGGCAGCGGGTCCGCAGAGAGGCGGCTGCGCCACCGGGAGCGCGAATCCAACAGCGCAGGCCCGGGAGCACAGGGCGCCGGGCACACAGCCCAGGATCCAGCCTACCCCTGGGACAGGCAGAGGCCAGGAGGACCCAGGACGGCAAGGACGCTCCTGCCCCGAGCTGAGCAGATCAGCGGCCCCGCCCCGGAGCATCCAGGCCCCTGCAGACAGAGAGCCCCGGAGTTACTGTGGGAGCTGAATCCAGGTTTCCAGAGCTGGCCCCGCCACTGTGGTTGTTCCTCCTGGGGCCTCACGAGGTAAACAACCCTCACTGAGCCCTGCACCAGGCAGGGGGCAGAGCAGCTCCCCCAAGTGCTAACACCTGAAAATCAGCACAGCAGGCCCCTCCCCCAGAAGACCAGCTAGACGGACAAGTTCCAGGGGAAGTCAAGGGACTTAAAGTATACAGAATCAGAAGATACTCCCCCGTGGGTTTTTTTTTTTCATTTTGATTTCTGTTTGCTTCCCCCACCCTTTTTTTCCCTTTCTTTCTCTTTCTCTTTCTCTTCTCTTTTTTTCCTTTTTTCTTTTTTCTTTTTCTCTTTTCTTTCCTCCTTTCTCTCCTCTCTTTTTCTCCTTTTCCCAATACAACTTGTTGGCTACTCTGTATTGTGTTGGCCACTCTGCACTGAGCAAAATGTGTAGAAGGAAAACCTCACCTCAAAAGAAAGAATCAGAAACAGTCCTCTCTCCCACAGTTACAAAATCTGGATTACAATTCAATGTCAGAAAGCCAGTTCAGAAGCACTATTATAAAGCTACTGGTGGCTCTAGATAAAAGCATAAAGGACTCAAGAGACTTCATGACTGCAGAATTTAGATCTAATCATCGAAAGATGAATGGATAAAGAAGATGTGGTTTATGTATACAATGGAATATTACTCAGCCATTAGAAACGACAAATACCCACCATTTGCTTCAACGTGGATGGAACTGGAGGGTATTATGCTGAGTGAAGTAAGTCAATCGGAGAAGGACAAACATTATATGTTCTCATTCATTTGGGGAATATAAATAATAATGAAAGGGAATATAAAGGAAGGGAGAAGAAGTGTGTGGGAAATATCAGAAAGGGAGACAGAACATAAAGACACCTAACTCTGGGAAACGAACTAGGGGTGGTGGAAGGGGAGGAGGGCAGGGGTTGGGGGTGAATGGGTGACGAGCACTGAGGGGGGCACTTGACGGGATGAGCACTGGGTGTTATTCTGTATGTTGGCAAATTGAACACCAATAAAAAATAAATTTATTATTAAAAAAAAGAAATTCATTTAGCTTTAAGGACACACATAGGCATAGACTAAGAGTGAAGGGATGGAAAAAGACATTCAAGCAAATGATAACCGAGAGAGAGATAGCTATACTTGTATCAGACAAAACAGCCTTTAAACTAAACTAAAAATGGTAAAAAAAAAGACAAAAGTCATTATATAATTTTAATGGGGTCAATACATCAAGAAGTTGTAACAATTATAAATAAATATTTATCTGTCTAACATTGAGCACCTAAATATACAAAGCAAAAACTAACAGAGCTAAAAGGAGAAATAAACAATAATATGGTAATGGTTGGGGATTTTAATGCCCCACCCTTAACAATGTATAGATCATCTAAACATTGAATCAATAAGGAAACAGTGGATTTGAACAACACTGTAGATCAAATGAACCTGACATACAGAACATTCCATTCAACATTAGCAGAATACACATTCTTTCAAGCATCCATGGAACATTTTTTAGGATAGGCCACACGTTAGGCCACAAAATAAGTCTTGGCAAATTTAAGACTGAAATCATACCAAGTATTTTCTCTGACCATATTGGCATGAAATTAGAAATAACAAGAGAAAAACTATAAAAAATCATGAACACATGGAATTTAACACTCCCCTTGAACAACCAATGGATCAAAGAGAAACTAGAGGGAAATAAAAGACATCCTTGAGCCAAACAAAAATGGAAATACAACATACCAGAAATTGTCGCACACTGCAAAATAGGGAGGAAGGAATTTGATAGGAATATATGCCTACGTTTAGAAGGAAGAAAGACCCCCAAGAAACAGCCTAACTCTATACCTTAAAAAAACTAGGAAAAGAAGAATGAACTGAGCCTGATGTTAGCAGAAGGAAATAATAAAGATTAGAGCAGAAATAAATGAAATATATAACATAAAAACAATAGAAACGATTAACCAAACTAAATTAGGTTCTTTGAAAAGATAAAATTGACAAACCCTTAGGCTAACCATGGAAAAAAGAAGCATGGCCCAAATCAACAAAATTATAAATGAAAAGGAGACATTACAACTTATATCACAGAAATTCAAAGAATCATAAGAGCTTACTGTGAAAAACTATAATATGCCAACAAAGTAGACAACCAAGAAGAAATAGAAAAATTCTTAGAGACATAAAACTTATCCAGATTTAATCAGGAAGAAATAAAAAATCTGAAGGAACCAATTACTATTGAGCAGATTGACTCAGTAATCAACAATTTCCCAACAAAGAAAAGCCCAGCACCAGATAGGTTTCCCTGGTGAATTTTACCTAACTCTTAAAGAATTAACACTATTCCTTCTTAAACTCTTCTGAGAAATCAAAGAAGGAATACTCCTACACCCATTTTTTTGGAGCCAGCATTATCCTGATACCAAAATATCAAAGAGATGCTACTAGAAAGCAAAACTACAGGCCAATGTCCCTGATGCATATAGATCAAAAATTCTCAATAATTACTGGCAAACCAAAGTCAGCAGCATGTTAAAAGGATCATTTACCATGCTCAAGTGAGACTTATTCCTAGGAGGCAAGGATGGTTCAACATACACAAATCAATCAATGTCATACATCACATTAACACAACAAAAGAAAAGAATCATAAAAGCATCTAAATAGATGCAGGAAAAAATTGACTAAATTCCAGTCATAAGAACTCTTAAGAAATTAGGTATAGAAGGAACATATCTCAATATAATAAAGGAAATATATAGCAAACCCGCAGCTAACATCACACTTGATGATAAAAAAAAAAAAAAAGATTGTCCTCTAAGATCAGGAACAAAAGCATCCACTCTTACCATTTCTTTTCAACATAATACTAGAATCCCTAGCTAGAGTAACCAGGCAAGACAAAGAAATAAAAGGTATCAGAATTGGAAAGGAAGAAGTAAAATCATCTCTGTTTGTAGATAACCCCCCAAGGATGCAACAACAACAACTACAACTACAACACGGTTAGATCTCATCAATAAATTCTTTAAAGTTTCAGGATATAAAATGAACAAAAAATCAGTACTATTTCCATATGCTAACAATGAATTTTCTGAAAAAGAAATAAAGAAATCTATCCAATAGCACTGCTATATGATATGTAGGGTTAAGAAAGCTTCACATATATAGCATCACACTTCCTAATTTCAATCTATACTATAAAGATATCATCATCAACACAGTATTATGATATAGGTTCATAGTATTATGGTACTGGTATAAAAACAGAGAAATAGACCAATAGAACACAGTCAGGAGCCCAGAAAGAAATCCAAACATGCAATCAACTAATATTTGACAGAGAGTAAAGAATGCTCGATGTGGAAAAGTCAGTCTTCTCAATAAATGGCTGGGATAAGTGGATATTCACACATAAGAGAGTGAAACTGAACCTATATCATGCGTCATTCACAAACATTCACTTAAAATAGATTAAAGACTTAGATATAAGGCCTGAAACCATGAAACTCCTAAAAAAACCTTAGGAATAAATCTCCTTGACATGAGTCTTAGTAATGATTTTTTGGTTATCACACCTAAAGCACAAGCAACAAAATAAAAAATAAATGAGACTACATCAAATCTAACAGCTTCTACACACCAAAAGAAACCATCAACAAAGTGAAAAAAAACCTATAGAATGAGAAAAAAATATTTGCAAACCATTTATCTGATAGAGGTTAATATCCAATATATATATAAAGGACTCATGCAACTCAATAGCAAAACAAAAGAAACAAACAAAAAACCAGATAACCCAATACAATAAAGGGCAAAGGACCTGAATAGACATTCCTCCAAAGAAGGTATACAAAAGGCCAACAGATACATGACAAGATGCTCAACATCAGTAGTCATTAGGGAAATGCCAAATAAACCCACAATAAGATATCATTTCATGCCTGTTAGAATGACCATCATCAGGGCAGCCTGGGTGGCTCAGCAGTTTAGTGCTGCTTTGAGCCCAGGGCCTGATGCTGGAGACACGGGATTGAGTCCCATGTCAGGCTCCCTGCATAAAGTCTGCTTCTCCCTCTGCCTGTGTCTCTGCCTGCCTCTCTCTCTCATGAATAAATAAAGAAAATCTTAAAAAAAAGAATGGCCATCATTAAAAAGAAAACAGATAACAAATGCTGGCTATATATAGCAATGTATATATTGCATTATTTATAATAACCAAACAACCTAAATATTCTTCAATGGATGAATGGATAAAGAATTTGTGGTAAATATACACAATGGAATATTATTCAGCCATAAAAAATGAGAAAATTTTTACCATTTGTGACAATATGAATGAATCTTGAAGGCATTATGGTAAGTGAAATAAATCAGAGAAAGACAAATACATCATGGTATCACTTATGTAGCATCTAAAAAAACTAATAAAAAGGAGAAAAGACTGTGGTTACCAGAGGTAGAAGGTAGGGAGAAGGGTAATTGGAGGAAAGTGGTCAAAATGTACAAACTTCCAGTTATAAGATAAATAAGTAGTAGGGTGTAATGTACAGTATGATGATATAGCTAACACAGCTATATGATATGTAGGGTTAAAAAAGTAAATCCTAGAAGTTCTCACCAAAAGAAAAATATTTTTCCTTTCTTTCTTTCTTTCTTTCTTTCTTTCTTTCTTTCTTTCTTTCTTTCTTTCTTTCTTTTTAAAAGTTATATCTAAATGAGAAGATAAATGTTAGCTGAACCTATTGTGGTAATCATTTCACAATATATGTAAGTCAAACCATCATGCTTTCCACCTTATAGAGTGATTTTGGTCAATAATTTCTTAAGAAATCTGGAAGAAAATTATAAAACATATGAAGAACTTCAACATCAAGAAAGATATACCACAGAACTAATAGATAGATGAATTCACATTCAAACAACTAAAGATAGTCAAGCAATACAAATGGGACTTCAAAGTAAGAAATTTTAAAATGCATATGTATAGACACATATACATAATATGGGTTTTAACAAAGTATCATTACCTTTAAACACAAATACTCTTTTGCATTATAGAAGTTATATGAGTCATTTTTAGTTAAGTTATGATACAATAATAAACAACCTCAAGATCTCAGTGGCTTACAAAAACAAAGATTGATTTCTTCCTTAGGAGTTTCCTACATGTTCACTGCAGCTCTGCTCCATATTCTCTCTACCTAGGACCTAGGCTAAAGAAACAGTCCTTACCTGGAACATTGATATTTTCATTTCAGAGAGAAAAAAGCAAGATGGTAGACCACTTGATTGTTCTTAAAAGTCCTGAAAAACAGCGTGCATTACTTCCACTCATATTGCCTTAGTCAAACCAAGTCATATGTCTAGGCCAGAGGATAATAGGGTAAAGGTGCATGATGTTCTTGTAAGGAGAAACAGTGAATATTTTGAACAAAGGAAACAAAACTTGACAAAACTTTTGGCATTAGCAAGTGAGTCCCTCTGGTGCATATAATGAGGCTTGAAAATCATTATTTTATGTAGTTTTCCCCTATAATTTTAGATATTCTTAAAAACTCTTTATTGATATGATAAGATTATCATCATTACTCTTCAATTAGCTAGATCCAAATACAGTTATGGATATCATTCCCTCAATTCCACTTCCACTTCCAATTTAGAGTTCTTTCCCAATCTTTATTATATCTGCACGCAAATCTCTAAATTACGTTTTCAAATTTTTAACTCTTTCTCTGAAATTTAGGATGTGCACAGGATTGTGAACAGGGTATATGGTGTGAAACATGTTTTTCCTCGTCAGAATAATCTGATTTTAATTTACCTTACCATGAACGCCAGAGCAGGATAGTTCTAATGGCAACATTCATTCTCTACCCACAAACCAGGTTTACTTCTTGGACTGGTTATTGATGCTGCCAAGGATAGAGGAAAGTGAATAAAAGGAAAAGGCAAGCTTCATTTAGTAACACACTAGAAAAATCAATGGCTGGGAAATAGAAATCGGCAAAATTGGCAGGACGAATTTTTATATTCAAGCATAGCAGGGGCCGGAATATAAATCTGCACCCTGACCAGATAATAACCAAATAAAATGATGACAATACTAGAAAGGCAATTGACAAAGCTCTTTTCTAATGTTTTAGTGCATGAGGAATGTCCGCCTCTTAGATTCACTGATTCAAGATTCTGTCAGTTTAAATTTTGGAATTAAAGTTTCTCATTAGGATTCTCTAGCCTCCCTGATTGTATAGACCTGAGGTAGAGAGATATAAGCTCCTGGAAAGTGATTAACCAAGAACTTTAATGCTGAAGGGATTTAGCAAGTCTGGATTTTAGTGGGGTATACTTATAGGAGCTCTGTTCTTCAGGTTTGAATTTCATCTTCTATGATAAATTTAATCTCACAGTCAGTAATTTTTCAGTGTTATATCTGAGAAATGGGACACTGTTCTGAGATCTCTCTAGCCTATTATAAAATAAGAGGTTTTCCAACTTTGTGATGGTGAAGGAAAGAACTAGTTCGCTAATCTCAATTTATACCCATTCCCATCACTAATCTGAGGTGTATTTTACTCCATGAAGCTTACTCTGAAAATTCCAGCTCTTGCTTATTTTTCATTTTCTGAACTTCTGGGGGAGATTTTTTGGCTTGAAACACACTATGGCCCTATACTCCTCAGTACTATTTCTTAAATTAATTCATACTCTTTAGTTTATTGAGTGCCTACCCTGTCAGATGCTGTGTTTAACAATGAGGACACAAAAAATGGGTAAACCATGACTCCTGCCTCAAGATGCTCACAGTTTAATGTAGGAGGATAGAAAAGTAACTGTATAGTTAAAATACAATGTGATAAACACTAAGAGGTAAGCACAGGATATTGTGAAGATATTTGGTTGTATGTTTTTTTTTTTCTACCTAACCAGATAGTAAGGAGAAAAGCCATATCTTCTCTTTTCTCCCAGTTTCCATAGAGCCTGGACTATAATACCCTTGGCCTGAGATCTTTTTCTCCAGATGGCTATATTCTTTGTTCTGTCTATTCCTTTGCTCAAAAATGAAGTTCTCAGAGATACTTGAGTTATGTTATTCAAAACTGCATCACACTCCCCTCCCCCCACACATATACAGTCACATTCTAGAAGTATATGTCTTCTTTCCTTTCTTTATTTTCTACTTGGTATATATCACCATTTGATATACTTCATCATTTACCTATTTCATTTCATTTATTATCTATTTTGACTGTTAGAAGGTAAGCTCTATGAGATCAGGGATATATCTGTCTTGCCCAATGTTTTGTCTCTAGAGAGGCCTATAATTATTCAAGGCACATTGTAGTAATTCAAAAGATATTTGTTGAATTAATGGATTGATGATAGAAGCACTAGTAGGTAGTTAAGAAATAATTTTTTTAATTGACTGAATGATTTATCTTTTGAATCATACTAGACTACTACTACCTCTACTTTTGATTTGGTTTGATATTGAAAGGCCTGTTCTGTCATTCTTTGACTTTGAAGAGTTGGTACTCTTTGAGCCACACATCAGAGCCCTCATAACTTTGCAGTAACAAAGTCATAACTGTCTTTTAAAAAAATAATTAATTGATTAATTAATTAATTAATTAATTAATTTATGAGAGAGAGAATGACTGGGGGAAGGGCAAAGAGAGATGGAGAAGCAGACTCCCTGCTGAGTAGGAAGCCTGACATGGGGCTTGATCCCAGGACCCTGGGATCATGAACTGAGCTGAAAGCATATGCTTAACTGGTTGTGTCATCCAGGTGCCCCATAACCGGCTGTTTTAATTAAACTTGCTTTAACCCTCTGATGGCATTCAATACATGGATCATGCTTTGAGAATTACTGATATAACTCATGAAAACTCATTTTTTAGAATTTTGTTCAATCTACATAATATGTTCACAGCCATGACAATTTTATCTTAAACATTTATTTTTATTTGGGATCTTCCACAAACTAGGGAAATTTCATATTTAAGAAGTCAGAGATTTTTCTTTCTTTGTGCTCCACTTAAAATCAAGATATCTTATTTTTATGTCAGTTATTAAGACTGATTTTTAAATATTTAGTACTGTATCACTTATATGTAAACTCTAAATAGGAAAAACTCAGAGAGAGACAGTAGAGTGGTAGTTATTTGGGAGTGAGGGTGGAGAAATGGGGAGGTATTGCTCTAAGTACAAACTCTCAGTTATAAGATTAACAGGTTTGGGGATCTAATGTACAGCATGAAGATTCTAGCTAGTAATACTGTATCACATAGTTGAATGTTGCTAAGAGGGTAGGTTTTAAATGTTCTTACCACAAAAAAGAAATGGTAACTATAAACTGGATAGAGGTGGTAGCTAATACCATGATGGTAATCATTTTGCAACTCATAAATATATAAAATCAACACACTATACACCTTAAACTTATACTATTTATATACCAATTATATCTCAATAAAGCTAGAAAAATATTTAGCTAGTTTTAAGGCAAAGGTTGGTCAAGGTTTAAAAAATGACAGCAGTTTCTGTTTGAAGATTCTTGATTATTTTTCCCAAGTCAAAAGAAAACCTGGTTTACACACACACACACACACACACACACACACCACAAACACACATCACTGTCACATATTTTCCTTTTTTCCTTTTCAGTACTTAACTTTAGGTAAAATTTCTCATTAAGATATGTGGGTATCTTTTTAGAAAAGATTTAAAATCAGCATTTTTAAAAACTTACACATGAGAAGTTCTTTTTTTTTAAACTTTTTTTAAATTTTTATTTATTTATGACAGTCACACAGATAGAGAGAGAGAGGCAGAGACACAAGCAGAGAGAGAAGCAGGCTCCATGCACCGGGAGCCCGACGTGGGACTCGATCCCGGGTATCCAGGATCGCGCCCTGGGCCAAAGGCGGGCGCTAAACCGCTGCGCCACCCAGGGATCCCCCACATGAGAAGTTCTATTCAAGAAAACTCAGAACCAACTTGGTAATGTGTGAGTTAGATTCACAATGCAAACATCAAATGTGCAACAGAGCCATCAACAACTGTAATCAATCGAGCTGCCTATGTATACAGGACATTTTTTTTAGGTTTACCCAAGAGCAAAGGAGAAAAGGTAAGTAATCTGTGAACAAACATTGTTTACTGGGAGAGATGACAAACCAACTACTAAAGAAGTAATGGGCATGTACAAGACCTAGATAAAATGAAATAAGGCCCTAAATAAATTTGGGAAATATTTAGTAAAAGTCTATGCCCCCACATGCCTCCACACTGTAGCATATCATTAGACCTCCACACTGTAGCATATCATTAGATAGTGTTTGGGTGGCTTATAGGAGACTTTGTAATCTAAAACTCTTTTGGCTTTTATTCCATAAATATGTCTCTACCAAGTGGCTTTTTATTGCCTTTACTGTTTTTTTGTTTGTTTGTTTTTGTTTTTTTGTTTTTTTTAGCACATCTTCATGTGCATGGTAAGGCTACATAGACTGAGGTGTAATTCCATGGCTCTGGACCACTAAGCAACTTTGGGACTTTGGGTTAGTCAGAAGTGTAGTTTCACTGTACTCTGTGTCAGGTTGTAATGATCTTCCCTTTGACCCGGGTTTCTGCTAATATTTTACTATCTATTAAAAGATATTGTCATATTAAGATGAAAATTCAATGGCTTTCTGGATTTTTTATATGTGGGTAAAATTGTCATAATAACTATGATTGTTGAGCACCTTGTATCCTGCAGGTCCTGTGTTGTGCTTTATATATTACTATCTATATTAATTTTCACAACCACCTGATGATGTAGGTATTCTTATCACCTATATTTTAAAGATAAAGAAACTGAGGCACAATGAAATTAAATAATTTATTCAACCTCACTTATGATCTTGTCATATATATATATATATATATATATATATATATATATATAATATAGAGAGAGGGGGGGGAGAGAGAGAATCAGAATTAATCTTATGAATATGCCAAGTAATTTTAAGAGGTCTCTTTTCTCTCCCAAGTTTATCTTTCCTACTGAAATGCTGGTGGCTAAAATCTTAAAATTTAAAAACACTTTATATTAGCTTAAAGCTTCTCTTTCTCTATTTAAAGGACAGATGTTTCTGGAAATCTAATTATAACAAATATTACTGGGACTTAAAATCAGTGTATTTTATCAGCCCTTTTGAAATTTTTATGAATGTAAGTTTAGGTAATGTGAGGGGTCTAGATACATGAAATTGATAAGAAAAACTCATTACCAAGGAATATATGGCAGAAGGTTTTAAGGGAACTAAAAGATCAACTGCATCCTGACTTCCAATTAAGCCAGCACCATAGTTAATAAATGCTTTTTAATGATGTGGTATATATTGTGTTAGTCACAAAGCTATATAAAACATTATACCATCTAGAAAAAAATGAAGTTCTTTGTAATTCATGTTTTTGTTTGATTTTTAGATTTCCTATTTTTATTAAGTTGTGGATAGTCAGTGTGAATAATTATGTAGCAACTTATTGCTAGTTGGAATTTAGAATGGGTCATTGTCCTATGGGGACATAGCTCCAGACTATTGAAAATTCTTAGTCCTATCTATTTTGAATGCAAAATTTAAAAAAACCTAACACATCAATCTATAATAGAAAACAAATATAACCAGGGGAAAAATACAGGTATGAGCAAAATACAGTCTTGTTTCATAAAATCGATGGTTCTTTTGCATATTTGTTTTCTTGCAATATTCATGAGAAAGTCAAGTATAACTTTTGTGTCAATTGGCAACTTGGAGAACCAAACATAGCAGTTTCCATTGCAAGTGTAATATGTTGGTCCTTTATTGAATTATTTGGGACTCCCTTGGTTGAGTGAACTTTGTATTTCCTTTGCAATGGTATATACAACATTAAATTCTTGCCTGAAGCCAATTTCTTCCAGATACTTCCAGCTCCCCAAATCTGGTGTGTATTATGGCACTAATTCTTATTGGCATGATATGTTGTATTTTGTAAATGTAGCCATTTGACTTCTTTCTCTAAGCAGATATGAGTTTAGCTATCATGGGTTCTTTTATTGTAGCATCTTCTATTTTTTGTGTCATAGCCATAGGATTTGTGTGTGGGTCATTTTTGGTGAGATGGGATGAAAGTAGAGACAGCGAGAAATACTCAAAATTACAAAAGAGCTTATTCAAGACAAAGTCTGGATTAAATTACCTAAGAAATGATTTCCAGGTAGTAGAAAAGGATGGTGAAGTTGTCAATCAGGGTAATGTGAAAAGTACAGAAGTGTAGAATGAGTTACTTGCTCAAATTATGGTACCTTTCATTTATCCCTGCTGAGTCCACAAAATTTCTTTTGCAATACTTTTCTCTCCCTCTGCTACTCTTTATTTCTCCTTTAAGTAATTGTGGTCAGCCACAAATGTGCCAGTTATCTTCTCTGATGATTAGGATTGGGTTTCACCTCAAAGAATGCCTGGAACAAATTATGGAAGAAAACCTTAAAATTGGGGACATATGGTCTTAGCCCAGTAGGCTAGTCAAAGTCTTTCTTGGCAAGATACTGAGTGAAGCTTCTGTGGGACAGTCCTGCCAGAAATTGGTACCTTTCCTAATCCCCCAAATTACTGTGGTAGAGATTAGGGCTTTTTTTCAAAGAAAAAGCACAGTCTTCTTGAGCATACAGCTTCTGGAATGCTGTGCCATATTATAGACCCTCCAGGAATCAGATAACATTCACTTATCCACTTGCTCTTTAATACCAATTTAGAATACATTTTCTGGTAGAAGCCCTAAACAAGTCTGTTCCCTACATCTGTTATTTTCCATGAGGATGGCCTTTCCAGATTTTTACTTGTTTGTTTCTATCATCCAAGTTCACCACTTAGAGCCCTTTCTTAAGTAAGGAGATAGAACTTCATGACATATTTTACAAAGAAGAAACTAATTAGTGCATCACAAAAATAAAAATTTGCTGTAGTTTGGATAGGTTTATGTGATTCTTATGTAAACTGTTAGGAATACTGCATTTCTATGGAAGTGTAGTATCTAACAATTTAAAAATTTTGTCACAAGACTTAGTTTTTTGTTTCCCAAATCAAAGTCCCAGTAAAATAAGTGAAGGGGAATATAGGGGAAGGGAGAAGAAATGTGTGGGAGATATCAGAAAGGGACACAGAACATAAAGACTTCTAACTCTGGGAAATGAACTAGGGGTGGTGGAAGGGGAGGAGGGCAGGGAGTGGGGGTGAATGGGTGACGGGCACGGAGGGGGACAGTTGACGGGATGAGCACTGGGTGTTATTCTGTATGTTGGTAAATTGAACACCAATAAAAATTAATTTATAAAAAAAAATAAGTAATCCTTCAAAGTGCCTTCGACTTCTGGGTCCTGTGATTGATTCTGTAGGTTATTCATGTTTTATATTTTACAATATTCGATGGCATAGACTGATTTTGAGCCTTAAAAATGTTTCAGTAATGACCTCATTTTACCTAGTGGTTATTAATATGTAGTATAGTTTAACAGTACTATATCCTTTTAAAAGTAGTTTGAGGGATCCCTGGGTGGCGCAGCGGTTTGGCGTCTGCCCTTGGCTCAGGGCGCGATCCTGGAGACCCGGGATCGAATCCCACGTCAGGCTCCCGGTGCATGGAGCCTGCTTCTCCCTCTGCCTGTGTCTCTGCCTCTCTCTCTCTCTCTCTCTCTCTCTCTCTCTCTCTCTCTCTCTGTGAATATCATAAATAAATAAATTTAAAAAAAAATAAATAAAAGTAGTTTGAGACTCAGACTTTATACAAAGTAATTCTAGTCTCTTGAACTTTACATATAATTAGACTGTAGTAGAAATGAAGGGTTATCTTGTCGTTTTAAGATGGCACTTTGCTAACTAAAGGCAAAACGTTTATTTTGTAGCTATCCTCCCCTCACTGAGAGAATAGCTTAAATGGGTGACAAATGATATTTATCTTTCTTTATGATTATGTTCTTTGCCAATGAATATGGGAGTCTTCATTTCTCTTCTTAGAAATGTTGCTAGATTTTATTCAGTAAAAAGTAGTCATTCCTCATACTTATCTGTAAATTGCATTGAATCTAGTTGTAGTCACATTAGGAAGTAATGATTTACATGCTTTCTAATTATTTATCTACTTATATAAGCAGAGTTCCATTTTAGAAATGTTATTGAATTAATGCTGTAATGTATAGAATAAAGAAAAATAATTTCCATAGATTAAGCTCTGCTTTTCAGCAATCTGATCTTCTTTTGCATGCTCTCTTATGTAATATAGGTGCATGGAGGTACTAAACTGGTAATTTATTATAAGATTTAAAAAGACTCTAGAAGACTATATAGAAAATGCTTATCTACTGAAAAGTGGCTGTTTTCCTTAATATAAATCTCTAAGAGGCTAAACCCATGTAGCTAATGTATCCATTTTGTTTTAGAACTGCAGATACAACACAACCCAAGGAGTATCAGTTGTTCTCTATTTCCCTATGCAGGGATGTTAGAAGGATGAGGTAGATGGCAGGTGTATTCTCAGAAAGACCTGCAATATAAACAAGGGAAGGAGATGAAACATTTTTTGAAGACTTTCCCTAAGCCAGAAATAAATGGCCTTAACAAAGGGGGAGGATACAATAAAAGTTTGTTTTTAAAAAATGCCAGTTTTATGAAAAAAATCTAAGCTTAGTACTAATGGAAAAATATTCTACCATGTGTAAGCTCCTACTATATTCAAGTATATATGTTTCTCTTTGTGGAATATTTGCTTTCCTAAAAAAATGAACATCTCATTTTATAATGGACAGGATATTACTATTTACAAGATGTAAATATGCTTATAGAAATATGAGAATATAACACACAAATGCTACAGAAATGCAAAAGAATAATAGAAAGGTGAGACCTGGCATCAGATATATACATATATATATTTTTTTCTTTTTTAAAAGATTTTATTTATTTATTCATGAGAGACACACAGAAAGAGAAGCAGAGACATAGGCAGAGGGAGAAGCAGGGAGCCTGATGCAGGACTCAATCCCCAGACTGGGATCATGCCCTGAGCCAAAGGCAGACGCTCAACTGCCGAGCCACCCAGATGTCCCCAGATATATATATTTAAAAGCATTGTTAGAAGAAATTGGAAAATGGAGGGGTCATAAATTGGTGTGAGGAGCATGAGAAAAATAAATTCATGAGGTGATTTTTTTTCTTGTAAGTACCCATTTTCAATAATCAATCAAGAAAAATTGTTGCTTTTCGTTGGAAGCTGTTTGGTTATTTATTGCTAAATAACAAAGCATCCCGAAACTGATGGATTTAACAATTTATTATCTTTTATGGTTCTATAGATTGACTAGTCTCAGCTGATCAGTTGTTGAGATCTCATGCAGTTATCATCAGATGTCTGGGACTGGAATCATCTGAAAACTAGATGTCAAGATGTATTCTTGACACATGTCTCTAGGGCTTAGTTTGGGATAGCAGGAAAGCTGAGGGGAGGCTGGGAATTTCTCCTTCTATGTGGTATCTCTGCATGGTAGCTTTGGCTTCATCACAACATAGTGGTGGTCTCAGGAAAGTTGGACTTCTCACGTTATAATTGTTTCCCTCAGAGTAAGTGCTTCAAGAAATAGGAAATGAAAGTGGCCAGTCTTTGAATCCTGGGCTCAGTGTGTGGCCTAATCACTTCCTCATATTCTATTGGTCATAATACTCAAAGTCTGCCAAAATTCAAAGAGAGAAGATATAGACCCTAGCTTCCAATGGGAGAAGTGTCAAAATATCTGTAGCCATCATTAATCTACTATAAATGTTAGGTGTGATAGGTAAGCAAGGTGCCTCTTACATCTCCTTTGTTAAAATAGCAGAGACAAGAAATCAAAACCTATAGAGAAGCGAGCAGATCTACTTCGGTATGGCAAAGTGAACAGTAAGTGCCTCAAAAGCAACTCCAAGGATCATAGTGCCAATGATCTTGACATTACAACTATGTTGTCCATGAAAAGTAGCTAGAAATTACCTTTATAAGTCATATCCTATGTGTGTGTACTAGGGTTATAGGCTACTTAAGAAACTTTTATTAAAATGAAAAATTTAAAGATCTTGAACACACAAAAGGTACAATGGTAAATGTTACTTTATTTTTCTGCTCTTGTTCCATTAATGTTTTTTAAAGGCATATTGAGTTCCTCTTAATACTTAACTGGACCAGTCATAAGCCTTAGAGACAGGAGGCCCTAATTTTTAATAAGTATTTTGCTTCATTTCCGTGGAAACTGGTTTGGGTGGTATATCTTACTGGGTATGTGCTTATGTACCTTCATGTGCTGATCTTTAGGAAAGAATAAAATGATAGTGGAATGGCAGTAATAAAAATTGGAAAGATCAGTACAGGTCTGGTGGAACAAAAGGGATTTCGTAAGATGGCTGGTGTTGATTTTATGGTATAAGAACTACACTAAGCCACATATGCCTCATATAGCAGGCCCCATGAGGGACAAGTAAGTATAGGTATGCTAGCATTCATAGTTGCAAGTGAATTTTAAAACGACTTAAAATGTGTAAGCTTTCTAATCCTTATTTAAAGTAAGAATCTGGAAAACAAAATTTTGACCTTTTACTGTGTTGCCTTTTATATACTTTGGCAGAAGCTTGGGCTTTTGTCCTGAATTAATTTGAAAATTTGATTTAAAATATTGTGCTTCTCCATTCCTCCTTCACCCCCTTGGAAACTTTTAAACGGGAAAAAAGGATTATTTTGGATGTTCATGCTTGCCTGATTTGAAAGAATATTAATGGGGAGAGTTTAATGTATCTATAAGCAATTACCAAAATGACCTTAATAAAATGGCATTAATATAATAGAAAAATTGCCTCAGATATCACCTTTTGTCTATAGAGCCAGTGCCAAACTAAATGATTTTAATCACAATCTAGATTTACTTTCCATTGTTTTTGTTAAAGTCTTATGATCTGTTGTTGCCTCAGTACTATGACAACAGCAGGGTAGTAAACGAAGGGATTTAGAGTCTGAGATACATCTTTACTCCAAGTATTCATTCTCAACTTACTGTCAGACAAATCTATCTTTTGTAACTTGGTTTTCAACAAAAGGTTTTATTTGAGAGATTTTCCTAGAGAGTTTCAAATGTGTAACTGCTAGAGTATTGATAATCAGTAAAATAAATATGACAAGGAATTAGAAAGAGAATAGATAGCAAATCTATGTTGTTGTTGCTGTTTTGAACCAGTTAACCCTCTCTTGAAAATGCTAATTCATGGCTTCTCCTTTGATAAATGCAAATGAAAGTTTGGATGCTTGGCCTAAAATGGCTAATTTATGAAAAACAACTGCATTCTTCGAAATGCAAATATGCTTAATAAACTAATGACTCCAAATGGCCGCCTTTCTTTTTTTTTCACGATTTAATCTTTTTTTAAATAAATTTATTTTTTATTGGTGTTCAATTTGCCAACATACAGAATAACACCCAGAGCTCATCCCGTCAAGTGTCCCCCTCAGTGCCGGCCACCCAGTCACGCCCACCCCCTGCCCTCCTCCCTTTCCACCACCCCTAGTCAGTTTCCCAGAGTCAGGACTCTTTATGTTCTGTCTCCCTTTCTGATATTGCCTACCCATTTCTTCTCCGTTCCCTTCTATTCCCTTTCACTATTATTTATAATCCCCAAATGAATGAGAACATATAATGTTTGTCCTTCTCCAATTGACTTATTTCACTCAGCATAATACCCCCGAGTTCCATCCACGTTGAAGCAAATGGTGGGTATTTGTCGTTTCTAATGGCTGAGTAATATTCCATTGTATTCATAAACCACATCTTCTTTATGCAGTCATCTTTCGATGAACACCAAGGCTCCTTCCACAGTTTGGCTATTGTGGACATTGCTGCTGTCCCAGCGTTTCATTGCATCTCTATCTTTGGGGTAAATCTCCAACAGTACAATTGGAAACATCGGGGTGCAGGTGTCCCGGTGTTTCATTGCATCTCTATCTTTGGGGTAAATCTCCAGCAGTACAATTGCTGGGTCGTGGGGAAGGTCTATTTTTTAACCCTTTGAGGAACCTCCACACAGTTTTCCAGAGTGGCTGCACCAGTTCACATTCCCACCAACAGTGTAAGAGGGTTCCCTTTTCTCTGCATCCTCTCCAACATTTGTGGTTTCCTGCCTTGTTAATTTTCCCCATTCTCACTGGTGTGAGGTGGTATCTCATTGTGGTTTTGATTTGTATTTCCCTGATGGCAAGTGATGCACAGCATTATCTCATGTGTGTGTTGCCATGTCTATCTCTTCCTCTGTGAGATTTCTCTTCATGTCTTTTGCCCATTTCATGATTGGATTGTTTGTTTCTTTGATGTGGAGTTTAATAAGTTATTTATAGATCTTGGAAACTAGACCTTTATCTGATAAGTCATTAGCAAATATCCTCTCCCATTCTGTAGGTTGTCTTTGAGTTTTGTTGACTGTATCCATTGCAGTGAAAAAGCTTCTTATCTTGATGAAGTCCCAATAGTTCATTTTTGCTTTTGTTTCTTTCGTCTTTGTGGATGTATCTTGCAAGAAGTTACTGTGGCCCAGTTCAAAAAGGGTGTTGCCTGTGTTCTCCTCTAGGATTTTGATGGAATCTTGTCTCACATTTAGATCTTTCATCCACTTTGAGTTTATCTTTGTGTCTGGTGAAAGAGAATGGTCTAGTTTCATTCTTCTGCATGTGAATGTCCAATTTTCCCAGCACCATTTATTGAAGAGGCTGTCTTTCTTCCAGTGCATACTCTTTCCTCCTTTATCGAATATTAGTTGACCATGAAGTTGAGGGCCCACTTCTGGATTCTCTATTCTGTTCCATTGATCTATGTGTCTGTTTTTGTGCCAGTACCACACTGTCTTGATGACGACAGCTTTGTAGTACAACCTGAAATCTGGCATTGTGATGCCCCCAGATATGGTTTTCTTTTTTAAAATTCCCCTGGCTATTCGGGGTCTTTTCTGATTCCACAAAAATCCTAAAACAATTTGTTCTAACTCTCTGAAGAAAGTCCATGGTATTTTGATAGGGATTGCATTAAACGTGTAAATTGCCCTGGGTCACATTGACATTTTCACAATATTAATTCTGCCAATCCATGAGCATGGAATATTTTTCCATCTCTTTGTGTCTTCCTCAATTTCTTTCAGAAGTGTTCCATACTTTACCTCTTTGGTTAGGTTTATTCCTAGGTATCTTATGCTTTTAGGTGCAATTGTAAATGGGATTGACTCCTTAATTTCTCTTTCTTCAGTCTCATTGTTAGTGTATAGAAATGCCACTGACTTTTGGGCGTTGATTTTGTATCCTGCCACACTGTCAAATTGCTGTATGGGTTCTAGCAATCTCAGGGTGGAGGCTTTTGGGTTTTCTATGTAGAGTATCATGTCATCGGCAAAGAGTGAGAGTTTGACTTCTTCTTTGCCAATTTGAATGCCTTTAATGTCTTTTTGTTGTCTCTTTGCTGAGGCTAGGACTTCCAGTACTATGTTGAATAGCAGTGGTGAGAGTGGACATCCCTGTCTTGTTCCTGATCTTAGGGGAAAGACTCCCAGTGCTGCCCCATTGAGAATGATATTGCTGTGCGCTTTTCATAGATGGCTTTTAAGATGTTGAGGAATGTTCCCTCTATCCCTACACTCTGAAGAGTTTTGATCAGGAATGGATGCTGTATTTTGTCAAATGCCTTCTCTGCATCTAATGACAGGATCATATGGTTCTTGGTTTTTCTCTTGCTGATATGATGAATCACACTGATTGTTTTACGAGTGTTGAACCAGCCTTGTGTCCCAGGGATAAATCCTACTTGGTCATGGTGAATAATTTTCTTAATGTATTGTTGTATCCTATTGGCTAGTATCTTGTTGAGAATTTTTGCATCCATGTTCATCACGGATATTGGTGTATAATCCTCCTGTTTGGTGGGGTCTTTGTCTGGTTTTGGAATTAACGTGATGCTGGCCTCATAGAATGAATTTGGAAGTACTCCATCTCTTTCTATCTTTCCAAACAGCTTTAGTAGAATAGGTATGGTTTCTTCTTTAAACGTTTGATAGAAATCCCCAGGGAAACCATCTGGCCCTGGACTTTTGTGTCTTGGGAGGTTTTTGATGACTGCTTCAATTTCCTCCCTGGTTATTGGCCTGTTCAGGTTTTCTATTTCTTCCTGTTCCAGTTTTGGTAGTTTGTGGCTCTCCAGGAATGCGTCCATTTCTTCTAGATTGCCTAACTTATTGGCGTATAGCTGTTCATAATTTTAACAACTTAAAATCGTTTGTATTTCCTTGGTGTTGGTAGCGATCTCTCTATTCTCATTCATGATTTTATTAATCTGACTTTTCTCTCTCTTCTTTTTAATAAGGCTGGCTAATGGTTTATCTATCTTATTAATTCTTTGAAGGAACCAACTCCTGGTTTTGTTGATCTGTTCCACAGTTCTTCTGGTCTCGATTTCGTTGAGTTCTGCTCAAATCTTTATTAACTCTCTTCTTCTGCTGGGTGTAGGATCTATTTGCTGTTTTTGCTCTAGCTCCTTTAGGTGTAAGGTTAGTTTTTTGTATTTGAGTTCTTTCCAGTTTTTGAATGGATGCTTGTATTGCGATGTATTTCCCCCTCAGGACTGCTTTTGCTGCATCCCAAAGATTTTGAACGGTTCTATCTTCATTCTCATTAGATTCCATGAATCTTTTTAATTCTTCCTTAATTTCCTGGTTGACCCTTTCATCTTTTAGCAGGATGGTCCTTAACCTCCACGTGTTTGAGGTCCTTCCAAACTTCTTGTTGTGACTTAGTTCTAATTTCAAGGCATTATGGTCTGAGAATATGCAGGGGATGATTCCAATCTTTTGGTATCATTTCAGACCCGATTTGTGACCCAGTATGTGGTCTATTCTGGAGAAAGTTGCATGTGCGCTTGAGAAGAATGTGTTTGGATGTAAAGTTCTGTAGATATCTGTGAAATCCATCTGGTCCAGTGTATCATTTAAAGCTTTCATTTCTTTGGAGATGTTGTTTTTAGAAGACCTATCGAATGTAGAAAGCGCTAGATTGAAGTCACCAAGTATAAGTGTATTATTATCTAAGTATGTCTTAACTTTGGTTAGTAATTGATTGATATATTTATCAGCTCCCACATTCGAGGCATATATATTGAGGATTGTTAAGTCCTCTTGTTGGATAGATCCTTTAAGTATGATATAGTGTCCCTCTTCATCTCTCACTACAGTCTTCGGGGTAAATGTTAGTTTATCTGATATAAGGATGGCTACCCCTGCTTTCTTTTGAGGACCATTTGAATGGTAAATGGTTCTCCAACCTTTTATTTTCAGGCTGTAGGTTTCCTTCTGTCTATAATGAGCCTCTTGTAGACAGCAAATAGATGGGTCCTGCTTTTTTATCCAGTCTGAAACCCTGCACCTTTTGACGGGGTCATTAAGCCCGTTCACGTTCAGAGTTACTATTGAAAGATATGAGTTTAGTGTCATCATGACATCTATTCAGTCCTTGTTTTTGTGGATATCTCCACGGGACTTCTTCTTAAAGGGGAATTTTAAGAGTCCCCCTTAAAATTTCTTGCAGAGCTGGTTTGGAGGTCACATATTCTTTCAGTTCCTGCCTGTCTTGGAAGCTCTTCATCTCTCCTTCCATTCTGAATGAGAGCATTCCTGGATAAAGTATTCTTGGTTGCATGTGTTTCTCATTTAGGACCCTGAATATATCCTGCCAGCCCTTTCTGGCCTGCCAGGTCTCTGTGGAGAGGTCTGCTGTTACCCTAATACTCCTCCCCATAAAAGTCAGGGATTTCTTGTCTCTTGCTGCTTTAAGGATCTTCTCTTTATCTTTGGAATTTGCAAGCTTCGCTATTAAATGTCGAGGTGTCGACAAGTTTTTATTGATTTTTAGGGGGGATCTCTCTATTTCCTTGATATGAATGCCTGTTTCCCTTCCAGATTAGGAAAGTTTTCAGCTCTGATTTGTTCAAATACATATTCTGGCCCTCTGTGTCTTTCGGCGCCTTTGGGAACCCCAATTAAACGTAGGTTTTTCTTCCTCAGGCTGTCATTTATTTCCCTTAATCTATCCTCATGGTCTTTTAATTGTTTGTCTCTTTTTTCCTCAGTTTCCCTCTTTGCCATCAACTTGTCTTCTATGTCACTCACTCGTTCTTCCACCTCGTTAACCCTTGTCGTTAGGACTTCTAGTTTGGATTGCATCTCATTCAATTCAATTGATTTTTTTATTTATGATAGTCAGAGAGCGAGAGAGGGAGAGTGAGAGAGGCAGAGACATAGGCAGAGGGAGAAGCAGGCCCGATCCCGGGCATGGAGCCTGTTTCTCCCTCTGCCTGTGTCTCTGCCTCTCTCTCTCTCTCTCTCTCTCTGTGTGTGTGTGTGTGTGTGTGTGACTATCATAAATAAATAAAAAATATTTTTAAAAAATGCCTGGCCTGTTCAAAATCAGCCTGCATTGTTATTTCCTTGTCTAGACAGAAAAGTTGCCACTTTGCTTAACTCTTACAAGCTAGATGTGTAGTCAGGACTCCTATTCTCTGCCAATTTTGCATGACACTATATAATGAAATTTTAAAATAGACTTTTTCCCCCCATGAAGGCTCTTAATGGTCAGACATCTACAAACCTTTTCTTGGATTCTGTGTTTTAATCTCTGAACTGAACTTTTTCTTTGTTCTTTTTAGTTTTCCCTAAAGTCACCCCATTGATGATAATTGTAGGAAATACATTTAAGAAAATGATACTTTTCCATTACCACTGTAGTCAAAGGATCATTTTGTTTCTTTTTCTGCTGTTGATTTCTTTTTTGGTGAGTTGTTTTTGTGTGATGAAAGATTAATAGTAAGGAAATACTCGTTTATTACAAATATTTTTTTTTTGTTTTTTCCCTCCAGCAGGAGTATCAACATAAATCTCAATTAAATAGCTTAAGTAGTAATAATGCTTTTCCAATTGCTTACCATTACACAGGAGATATGGCTGACTATATGGCACTACCTGAGCCATACATTTTACATTTGCAATCAGCCTATTATAGATGAACTGTGAATATTGGAGAGGGCTTTTTATGATAATTGGAAGTTGTTTTCCTTGAAGTATGTAAGGCCCTTGAGAGAGCTTGAATTACTTGTCCGTAATTTTGTTATAAGCTTTAATGCTATTTATTTAACTTGAAGTGTATGGCTCCTCAATATATTTTCCTGTGTCTTTTGATTGAGTGCCATACATGCTATAGTCTCAATAACATGTTTATTTTGAATATAATTATAAATTTTATTTTGTTTGTTGCTCTCATTATTTATTCATGAGAGAGACAGAGAGAGAGAGAGGCAGAGACACAGGCAGAGGGAGAAGCAGGCTCCACGCAGGGTGCCTAACATGGGACTCAATCCTGGGTCTCCAGGATCTAAGGCAGGTGCCAAACCGCTGAGCCACCCAGCTTGCTTGTTGCTCTCAACTTCTGAGTTATCTTCCCTTAGGGCATGATTCATAGAAAAATGAAACTAACCTCTGGATTTTAAATTAAGTATGTGAATAGAAATACAAAATATAGTCTCTCTTTGATTCCACCTGGTTCTTTCTGTGCTCTGAGTAAACTGACCCAATTCAAATACTGACTGAATCTGTAGGTGATGTGTCCAACATTTTCTGCAACACATACTTATGCGTTCTTGTAGTTTCCTTCCTTACCCTTACAATCTTTCTCTGATTTGGCTGGTCTCCTCTCTGCTCGCTGAATAACTAATGTTCATTCCTAGTGTAGGACAATTTCTCTGCCCAGAATATCCTTCCTCCTCCTCAAAACTTATCCAGATCCCCTATTATCTCCCTTTAACAAGATAGTTCAGCTTATTTTATACTGCATCTATGAATATTTGTGTAACTACTCCCCAGCCAAAATTGATCCCTTATCATCCACCTGCTCTTAGCACTTACTTTCTAGGCCTCTATGTTAGTCTAATCCCATATGTAATGACACCTTGCTTCTCTGGAGATTAGAAGTATGGGAAAGCCCACCTAAAGTAGTAATCACAAGGCTACTATATCTTAGGTGAAAATTTTACTAAGATGCTTAATACATAATTTAATTCCAATTCTTAGTGAACTTGATTATCTGGTTTTTGAGTCCTCAAGTGAAAAAGATGCAATCAACCAAACCTCATTTTCCTTATCTGTTAGATTGAAATTATAGTTGTATTACATCACATCTAAGATTCCATTGATTTAAGACACACTACTATTTTATGTATCACTAGGAAAGAAAAGATGATGCCCATATAAATATGTCATGAGAGTTTGTTATTACCTATAATTTGTATTTTATACTTCTTGAAAGAACTCTTTTTATCATTATTTAAACATGGTTTTTGGTTATCATATAAATATGCTTGGCATACGGGCTAAAATACAGCAATGCATTTTCAACAGCTTTTTATTGAAATATAATTAACATACAATGCTATATTAGTTTCAAGTATACAACATATTGATTCAACAATTCTATACATTCCACATTTCCTAATCTCTGGAAAATTCTCTTCATGGTCATGCTTCTGCAGCACAGTGTGATAATACTAGTCAGATCTTGGATCAAACTTCTCTCTGCCAATCACTGGCTTTATGATCTTGAGCACATTACTTAAAATTTTGGAGCCTTTCTTTACCTATAAAATGGGGGAAATGATTGCTATTTCTCACTGTTATTTAAAGCAAATGAGATAATAGAAGCTATGTGCATGCATTAGCTCTCTGCCATGCTTGACTCTACACAATTAGCCTCCTACGACTTGGCTCATTGAAAAAAAAGACCCTAGTTTTCTTTAAAATATCTATACACTTGGTTGTAACTGCATGTTTAGACAATGTTTTGCAATCTGAAAATTCATTATGATTCAGTTTTGTACTTTATAAAATTAAATATTCTATTTTATAGGACTGTATATGGTTTCAAATTTATATAACTTTACTCAAAATAAGGAATATAAGCTATCAAATACATTTATTTATAGTTGTAGAGCTCAATAACATGTCAGGAATACTTCAAGTAGATCACAAGCATCTCTATAGGGCAGAAGTTGTGCTTGTTATGTCTTCTATTTGCCACATTGAATATTACTCAGAATTCCCAGATGACCCTATTAATGTCTGGTAATCCCCCAAACTGCTCCAACTGTAAAATGCTGGGGATTGCTGTTTTCCTTGAAAACAAAACAAAATTAAAAATTTTTATTGCATGGAAACTAAGGAAATCAGGGTATGTTGGACTGTAATGCTGCATTTTTAGTAACCAGACTCAAAAAATGTAATGATGAGTGGCAAAAAAATTTGTCAATTGGTAGACACAATTCTAACATAGCACAGCCCTTTAAAGTTACCATCATTAGATTTAATTGTAGATGTAATGGTTAAACTGGTCCTTTCTCTTTAGATTTCTCACCTGGAAGTATAGAATAGCCTAGAATTGGAAAAAATAAGAACAAACCAGTTTGTGTCTGTATCTGCCTAAATTTCTCTTCTTTCCTATCTCTTTGTCTTCCTTCATCCTGAATTTTCTTATGTATTTATTGGGTGACTGTAAATATGAAAATAAATAAAATGTTTTTCCCCTGGAGGAGCTCTAACCTACCACTTTCCAGAGGCCTAGAGAGGCTAATTGATTTGCCTAAAGTCACACAGCTAGTAAGTGACAGAACTGGGATTAGAATCCATTTCAGTTTTCTGCCAATTAAATTCCATAAATATTAATCAGGCATCTAAGTACAATGGACTCTGCCCAACTCTATTTATCCATTTGATTTTCTTTCTTCCTAGAAAGAAATGTAAACCAGAAATGGAAATTTCTCAGTCACATACCATGGATTCTGTTGCGGTAATGTTCATATAAACACTGTTTTCATGGAATGAGATTGAAGTATCATACTAAATTTTCAGCAACTAAAACATAGTAGATAGTATTATTTATCTTACATCAAGATAAATATTGCACTTTGCCTAGAGGCAGCCTTGGTAGTTTAGGTACCCTGCTTTCAGAGACCCAGCTGTCAAAAATTCAAGCTTATCAAAGAGATAAATAAGGATAAGTTTGTTCCCATTACAGAAGGATTCTTTAACTTACAAATGGATTCACTGCAGGGTTCCTTTAAAGGAGCTCTCTCTTCATACTTTTTAGTATATGCTTGTTGATCAATTGGCTACTCATCAGAAAAAACTGAGGAAGAGACAAATAGCTAAGGTGTTAGAAATTGCTGCCAGGTTATGATCCCTGAAATAAAGATTAAACTCCTCAAACATTATAATGTAATTTGGTGGGAAACAGCATTTGATTTATGTAAAATTGAATTCAGACACTAATTAATATATATATATATATATACACAGTATAAAAAAGCACACTGAACATACATAATAAAACATTTTAGAGCAGAGGATCTTAGCATATATAGACACTTGAGGAGGAGTTCTGTGAATGGGCATAACAGTGAATTATTGATGCTTTTAAAAATACCCCATAACTCACTGGCTTAAATGCAAAAATCACTTATTCTCATCTATACATTTGCAAGTCAGCTTGAGGTTCGGTGATCTAGGCTGGACTTAGCTGGGCTGAGCTTCAAGTAGCAGATTGAGTCCAGGTCTACTCTGTATGTCTCTCATCTTGCTTGGGCCAAAAAATCTGGACTCCATTTCTCATGGAAATGGCAGAAATGCAAGAGAGAGGAGCAGAAATATGCAATGGCTCTTAGAGACTAAGATTGAAACTAGCATTATGCCACTTACATTGGCCAAAGCAAATTGTTGGCTAAGACCAACATCAATGGGAGAATGAATATTCTCTGCCTCTAGTGAGAAGAGCTACAAAGTCTTAAGGCATAAGACATGAATATAAGGAAAGGAGAAGGATTAGGAGCGATGATGTAGTCTACCACAATAGGCTTCAAGGTTACCAAAAAGCCACTGAAATTGTTTACTAAAATGTTGTATTGTATAGGGATATTTTTCTAGGGAACAAGATCCCACTGTCCATCAGATTCTCAGGGTGGTAACAGGATTCCATTTATTTCCATATAAGAACCACTTACTGTTGGTGGGAATGTGAACTGGTGCAGCCACTCTGGAAAACTGTGTGGAGGTTCCTCAAAGAATTAAAAATAAACCTGCCCTACGACCCAGCAATTGCACTGTTAGGGATTTACCCCAAAGATTCAGATGCAATGAAACGCTGAGACACCTGCACCCCGATGTTTCTAGCAGCCATGTCCACAATAGCCAAACTGTGGAAGGAGCCTCGGTGTCCATCGAAAGATGAATGGATAAAGAAGATGTGGTTTATGTATACAATGGAATATTACTCAGCCATTAGAAACGACAAATACCCACCATTTGCTTCAACGTGGATGGAACTGGAGGGTATTATGCTGAGTGAAGTAAGTCAATCGGAGAAGGACAAACAGTGTATGTTCTCACTCATTTGGGGAATATGAATAATAGTGAAGGGGAATATAAGGGAAGGGAGAAGAAATGTGTGGGAGATATCAGAAAGGGACACAGAACATAAAGACTTCTAACTCTGGGAAATGAACTAGGGGTGGTGGAAGGGGAGGAGGGCGGGGGGTGGGGGTGAATGGGTGACGGGCACGGAGGGGGACACTTGACGGGATGAGCACTGGGTGTTATTCTGTATGTTGGTAAATTGAACACCAATAAAAATTAATTTATAAAAATAAAAAAAAGAATCAGAAAAAAAAGAAACAGTAATGAGGAAACTTGATATTGCAAAATCATTAAAATGGAGGAAAGCTTGAGGAGTACTCTCTATTAGAAAGAAAATATAAAGAGATAAAAATTAGGAGAAATCATAAATGTGAAGGGCAGAAAGCAGAGATCCAGCAGTGATGATATCATATATCTGAAGATCAAATCAAAAGAAATGTAAGAGAAACAGTAACAAAAGATGTAATAAGAGAAAACTTCTGCTATGAAAATAAAGACTTTGATTTTTTAGATAAAAAAAAAAGAACCACTTACTCCAGGGCCTTTTGTTATTCATTTATTTGTTCACTCAACTATATTAATATACCCCAGTGAATGGTCCAGTGTTTACTGGGGGGTATTTCATAATTTTTAAGTGATTTTAGTGTTGGCTACTTTCCATCAGGCTGTGTATTTTGAGAGCCCACTTGATTTGGCAGGGCTCTATTCAGCACCTGGTAGCCGTTCGGTGCCCAAAACTTAGTGAACAACTCTCTCCCATAGTGGTATGTTAGTGAATTCCTTATGGAAACAACACAGCTGGAGTGGAGACACTGAAACAAGAAAAACCTAGTTTCAAATTCTAGCCCTGCCATTCACTACCTGTATGATCTCAGGGAAGAGAATAAACTTCTATGTGCCTTAGTTTCCCTATCTGTAAAATGGGAGTAACAGTTCCCATGCTACAGGATCATTGTGAGGATTAAATGTGACAATGTGTGTATAGTACTTATCACATGTTCAGCATTCAATAAATGCTAGTCCCTCTCATTCCCATGATTGCCTACGTTGCACTAATACTTTTATCTTTGCTGTATAAGTCATATCTCCCTCTCCTGTGAGATATTAATAAAGAAATTTCTGAATTCTATTCCTTCTTATTCTTTGACTCTTAAGAACAGCAATTAGCTGTTTCTTTCTATCATCATATGGTGGACCCATGATCAAGCTACACTAATACTTAGCATTTCCATGAATTCTTTTCAGCCTTTCACTCCTAGTATGGATGTTATAGAAGTAGAGTAGATTCTTGTTTTCTAGGAGGGGACTGCCAAGGCCAAAAGGAAATTGAACTTTGTCTTTCCAGCCACCTCTGGCTTTTGACATAACAGAGACCAGAGAGGCGAAAAATAATTCCTGGCAAGTAAAGTACTTTTTGACACAGTAGATTAAGCCATAATGGAAAAAGTTCTGAGATGTTGTTTTTCACAAATTACCACTGTTAACCTCCAAATTACATCAACTGAGATGATTATTTTGTTCTTTGAACTCTGACATAGACTGGGCGAACCCTCTTAGGGAGTGAGAAAAAAACATTTCTCTAGGTTAGTAGGAACTTGCCTATTTTGAATCTTATTTAAGCTAGTAATAACGCTGTTAACTTTGGCAATTCTTTCTGGATCTAAAAAGAAATACTCTAAGTAATTATCTGTAAAAATTATCTCAGCTTTAAGTCTAACAGGTTTTCAAAAAAGTTTCATTTATTTATTTGAGAGACAAGGGGAGGGGTAGAGGGAGGGAGAGAGAGAGAGAGAGAGAGAGAGAGAGAGAGAGAGAGAGAATCTCAAGCAGATTCCCCACAGAGCTCAGAGCCCAACTCAAGACTCAATCTCACTATCCATGAGCCAAAACTGAGTTGAACCTTTGACTGACTGAGCCACCCAGGCATCCTTCTAATAGGTTTTCTATGTAGCACTGAGCAACATGGCAGTTCCAGAATGGCAGCTGTATAATTAACAAATAATAACTTTTAGGATATGTTCTATCTTTATCTATCTTCTAGAAATATTACTAATATTACAGATAACAGTCAGTTCCAGCTTGGCCAATGTAAATGAAAATAAGATTAGGTTAGAAATTTTAAATATTTTATATCTGAAATGCTTTTATAGTTCATTCATTAAATTCATGTAAGAAAGGCAATAACTAAATAAAAAAGAAAGAAAGAAAACATTATAAACTGTGGTGAATACTATTAAGGAAATAAGCTGTTTATAAAGTATATATACTATCCAAAGGGACTGAAAAGGCTACTCTTTTTTTTGAAGAATATTTTATTTATTTGATTATTTATTTATTTGAGAGAGAGAACCAGCAAGACAGAGCACATGTTGGCGGGGTGGGGGTGGGGGGGAGGGCACATGGAGAAGCAGGCTCCTGGCTGAGGACTCTGGAATCATGATCTGAGCTGAAGGCAGAAGCTTAACTAACTGAGCAACCCAGGTACCCCATCAACTACTCTTCAAAAGAGCATTTTTAATACATTTTAAAATTGATGTAATTTCCATAACATATGACGGGAAATAAAATATTGTCCAACAAGTTATTTGTCCTATTAGAGCTGTAGCTTCTTTGGGGAGGAGGCATTAAAAGTTGATGTTATTTAATACAGTATCCCAGATCTTTTTGTTACATTTTGAAATTGCTACTATTTTGTGAATCTTTAAAGGGGAGAAAGTGAGCCATATTAAGGGCTCTTACTTAGGCAAGGCTAACCAATTTTGGTGAACAAAGAAAAACTTTTTCATTAAATGTAGCCAGCTTAGTAAGCAATACACTAAGTTATCAACTTTATATGTGTTGGTTGGATGTTATTCCCTCTTCTCTACCCAACAATTCTGGTTCCACACTAGAAGAGAAGTTATTTAAGAAAAACACACACACACACACAACCACTTTTGAAGGTAATTCTACATTAGGCTTTCAATGAAAATGAATTCTGGAAACCCTTAGAAATGTAAATACCAGAGTAAAATCTAAAGAACTAACTCTCTTAGGAGGTGATTGAGTAGACTTGTAACAAAGGGAAAATAGTAGGTGTTCTCTATGATTCCCCAGAACTTTAAAGTCAGCTAAATTATCCCTATTTTATAGGCAATAATAATGGAACACAGAAGGGATAAGTGGTGTTCTGTTCTGCCATACAGCAGTGGGTATCAAAGTAAGGGTTAAAACTGAGAGCATTCTGGCTCTTAACTTTCATCTGTAGTTTGGATTGTTGAGTCCAAGGAGAGAAAGAATATTGGGTCAAAAATTTACTTAAGGGGCACCTGGGTAGCTCAGTGGTTGAGCACCTGCCTTTGGCTCAGGTCATGGTCCCGGCGTCCTGGGATCAAGTCCCCCATCAGGTTCCCCACAGGGAGCCTGCTTCTCCCTCTGCCTATGTCTCTGCCTCTCTCTCTGTGTCTCTCATGAGTAAATAAATAATTTTTTTTAAAAAATTATTTAAAATTGCCTGTGTATTCTTGCATTCTACTTGCAAATGTTCTCTTCATACCTGTGTACTACTATATCACCAACTAATGTATACTGTTGACAGTCACTTGTTTAATTGTTCCTCTCTTGACAGTTCTGCACTAAACTGAAAAGTACTCCTCTGAATGTGTTTTTTTTTAATTCCAGCTTTACACACTTCATCATGTTATGTTTCTTATTTTCCCCTTGCCTCCAACAGGTTAGAGTGAGATTTGGCTTAGAGAATAGTATCATGGTCCAATTTCCCATATTATATCTAACTAATTGAGAAGCCATAGTCACAGGTATTATACAATAGGTATAGCTAAAGATTTAGTAGTAGGGGCACCTAGGTGGCTCAGTCAGTTGAGTGTCTGCCTTTGGCTTGGGTAGTGATCTCGGGGTCCTGAGATTGAGCCCCGTGTCAGGCTCCCTGCTTGGCTGGGAGTTATCTTCCCCCTCTGCCCCTCTCTTTCCCCTCCCTGCTTGTACTCTCTGCTCTTTCTTGTGCTCTCTCTCTCAAATAAATAAAAATAGGGCAGCCGGATGGCTCAGCGGTTTATCGCCGCGTTCAGCCCAGGGCCTGATCCTGGAGACCCGAATCGAGTCCCCCGTCGGTCTCCTTGCATGGGGCCTGCTTCTCCCTCTGCCTGTGTCTCTGCCTCTCTCTGTGTGTGTGTCTCTCATGAATAAATAAATTAAAATCTTTAAAAAGAGGTAAATAAATAAAAATAAAATCTTAAAAAAAAAACAAAGGTCTAGTAGTAATAAAGGTATTTTGGTTCCAACCCCAGTGTATCTTTAGAAACATGTTTTCCTTTTGTCATAGTCTTTCTGAGGTCTGTAGGGTCGACACTCTCGTTTGATATTGGGTAACACAAAAGTGTGGTAACCCAATGAATGTCATGCTTCCTCCCTAAAGTACCAGTATTCTCATTTCACAGTTGCCCAAGGAATCACAGCCATTAGGATGTGTGGCATATACTTACTTCTAGTTGGGTTATCACTTATCTCAGATGACTAGTAGTGCTTCCAGATTATAGCTGATCTAAGAATATTCCTTTTTATGATTTTTATTTATTTATTCATGAAAGATACAGAGACGGAAAGAGGCAGAGACACAGGCAGACGGCAAAGCAGGCTCCATGCAGGGAGCCCGATGTGGGACTCGATCCCGGGACTCCAGGTCACGCCCTGGGCCAAAGGCAGGCGCTAAACCACTGAGCCACCCAGGGATCCCCTGATCTAAGAATATTCCACATATCAACCTTTCTTAACTGTAACAACTATCAGTCTCTAGTTAGTGAAACATATTTTTTAAAAGATTTTATTTATTTATTCATGAGAGACACACACACACAGAGAGGCAGAGACACAGGCAGAGGGAGAAGCAGGCTCCATGCAGGGAACCCGAGGTGGGACTTGATCCTGGGTCCCCAGGATCACACCCCGGCTGAAGGCAGCGCTAAACCGCTGAGCCACCCAGGCTGCCCTTTTTATGTTGTTTACAGTATTTTTCCCCAACTGCTTTATGTTGAATTTCCATTATTCTGTTTACTTCTGTGCGAAATTCATTTATTTTTTTTTAATTTTTATTTATTTATGATAGTCAGAGAGAGAGAGAGGCAGAGACATAGGCAGAGGGAGAAGCAGGCTCCATGCACCGGGAGCCTGACGTGGGACTCGATCCCGGGTCTCCAGGATCGCGCCCTGGGCCAAAGGCAGGCGCTAAACCGCTGCGCCACCCAGGGATCCCAATTCATTTAATTTTTGATATATGTTACTAATTTTATCCATCTGTGTAGCCAATGGTGACAATCCTGCCATGACATGAATGTTAAATTGACATTTCTTGGTTTAAAAATTTATAAAATTAAATGTATTTTAAATATTTGAATTTCCTCTTTGAATGTGGTCAGTATAAGCAACTTGCATTTTTAGACCCTAATTGCAGTGATATCTTGGGGTTTTTGTTTCTCTTTTTTTTCCTAATGTTTTTTAATTGTGTAACTTTCCCCACTCTCACAGCCTCTCATCCTACATACCCACCCACACATCTGATTTATGAGCTCTCTACACAAGAAGAAGGAATGGGAATGACTGGGGGATGTGCAATTAAAATGATAAATTTTCAGATCGTCTCTAAATCATTTTCCTTGTAGCTTTCTACATCTAAGACTGTATCATGAGGCTTATTGACATATGGAAAGGAAAAAGGGAGAGAAAAGCACATTTAAGTAATTTTAGGAATGAGAACAGCAATATGATAAAATGAAGATGTGAAAAATCAGAAGAGAATATTATGGAGCAACGTTATGCCAACAAAATTGAAAACATAAATTCAATGGATATATTAATACAGTATATAATTTATCAAATTTGACTCAAGAAAAATCAGAAAACCTTCATAAATATGCTTAAACTCATCGAATAGGTAATAAAAATTAACCTATGCCTAAAAAAAATCCCAGGTCCAGGTGATTAGTTGATTTTACTGGCAAATTTACTGTAACTTTCAAGAATAAAATGGTCTAATTTACATGAACAATTTTGGAAAATGGAAAAAAGAAAGCTACTCAAATTACTTTATGAGACTAGTATAACTTTGATTAAAAAAATTGGAGAGGATGCGGAGAAAAGGGAACCCTCTTACACTGTTGGTGGGAATGTGAACTGGTGCAGCCACTCTGGAAAACTGTGTGGAGGTTCCTCAAAGAATTAAAAATAGACCTGCCCTACGACCCAGCAATTGCACTGTTAGGGATTTACCCCAAAGATTCAGAGGCAATGAAACGCCGGGGCACCTGCACCCCGATGTTTCTAGCAGCCATGTCCACAATAGCCAAACTGTGGAAGGAGCCTCGGTGCCCATCGAAAGATGAATGGATAAAGAAGATGTGGTTTATGTATACAATGGAATATTACTCAGCCATTAGAAACAACAAATACCCACCATTTGCTTCAACGTGGATGGAACTGGAGGGTATTATGCTGAGTGAAGTAAGTCAATCGGAGAAGGACAAACAGTGTATGTTCTCACTCATTTGGGGAATATGAATAATAGTGAAGGGGAATATAAGGGAAGGGAGAAGAAATGTGTGGGAGATATCAGAAAGGGACACAGAACATAAAGACTTCTAACTCTGGGAAATGAACTAGGGGTGGTGGAAGGGGAGGAGGGCGGGGGGTGGGGGTGAATGGGTGACGGGCATGGAGGGGGACACTTGACGGGATGAGCACTGGGTGTTATTCTGTATGTTGGTAAATTGAACACCAATAAAAATTAATTTATAAAAAAAATAAATAAAGTTTCCGATGAGGATGAAAAAAAAATATGTAAAAAAATAAATAAGAATTAAAAAAAAGAAAAAATAATTTTTCCATGTTGTGCTTGGTTCTAAAGTAAGGAAAAGGAATAAAAGACAGGGCTTATCTTTTAGGAACTCAAATTTTCCTGCTACTAGTTAGCTCTGAATTGTACCTAAGAGTCACATACTGAGCTGTTAAAAAATTACCAAAGCTCAGGCCCCACCCAATTAAATAAAAATCACTAGGATTGGGGGCTGAGTATACAGTTAACTACTGGTAGAGCTCTAAGACAGATTATGAAGAGAGCTTAACTAAAGTATAAAGTGTTATAAGAATTCAACTAGGGGCACGTGGGTGGGACAGTTGGATGTGTGACCCATTTTTGGTTTCACTTCAGGTCCTGATCTCAGGGTGGAGAGATTGGGCCCTGTGTCAGGCTCCCCACTCAGCATGGAGTCTGCTTAAGACTCTCTCTTCCTTGACCTCTGCCTCTCCCCCACACTCACAGGCTTGCTTGCTCTCTCTTTCTCTCTCTCTCTCTAAAATAAATAAATATTTTTTTTAAAAAAAGATTGCAACTAAATCTTTAAATCTTTCAGGGAGGAGTTGTCAATATTTAAAGATTTCACCAAAAACGTTATCAGATGGTAGTCAATAAGGTATCACCACTAGTGTGCCTGATTTTTCTCAGATGTCTGTTTTCTCTCCTACTTTCTATGACCAATGCTAGTTAGTTCTGTTTCTGGGTTCCTAGGTGGATTTCTTCTTCTGTTGAATTCTTTCTTCCCTACCACATATATTTAATACCTTTGGAGAATTATTTTCTTAGGAATCTTTGGTGAACCAGACAGAAAGACCCATTTTGTTTGTTTGCATTGCGTTGAGAATTACTTGCATTCACAGTTGTTATTTTCTTTTGTTTTGCTGCACTCCTGTACAACCCATTGATTTCTCCCCAAATTGCTTTGGAATGGACAGATATCTTCTTGGTCATTAAATACATTTTTCATGCATGGGTTTTAAATTATTTCTCAACCTTATTACTTCTTCCCATTTTGTCCAAATATTTTAGTGTGGTAGATGTAATATATTGTCTCCCCAACACTGACCCCACTACAGTGTAGTCAATGAGACACTTACCCTGGTTCTCATATATGAAGTCTCATTACATTTCACATAATTTTTCCTATGTGGAATGCCTAACTAAAGATTAAAGGAGGAGATGGGGTTGTCTAGATGAGTTTTTTAATAGGCTTTCCACCAATCCTCCTTTTAGCCCCACCTCAAACCCTGCCTTTGGAGGTAATGTCTTCAATATCTGTGTTTCAGGAATTGCATGGAAAGAATAGACTTCTTTCTTGTTGGTTTTCTGACATGGTTTAAGTTTTCACTTTATTCAGTATGCTAATTTAATTACTATTCATTTATTTGCTTTCTAGCTTCCAAAATTTTGTTGACATTTTTTGTTTGCTATTATCTTCTTTCCTATTGTGCGTGTTTATTTATTTAATGTCAATTTAGTAGGGTTTTGGAAAGGAGATTAAAAAAGCGTATGCTAAATCTGTCATGTTTTTTGAGAAGTAGCTATTTGCATTTAATAAATATTTTAATTTCATATCAGTGAGCCAAGTTTATCAATATTGTCATATACTAATTATCAAAACATAAATCATGCCTTAAATCACCATATACGTTACACATATAAATCTATGAATGTATTCATTGTTTCCGAATTTATCATAATGCACACTCTGGTCTGAGATTGTCACCTTGAACTCAAATTTGGCAAGATGGTATGAATGTTTAGACAAAAGCTATATAAATGCTTGGGAATGGTTAATGAATTCAAAGAATGAGTTATTTGCTTTTCTAGAATTTTTATGCTTTTCAGCTCTTTCTCATTTCCTATGATAAATTCCTCAGAAGGTAAATCAGGATGTTTATGTCATCTTCAAGAAACAGACTAAGAGTTAAGAGATTCAATGGTAAGCAGAATAGTATAGATCATACCAGCCTGACTGCACTTAGAATCTTTGATCTATAGTTCTCAGTTAAATTCTAAAGAAATAAAATGGAAATTTGTCTTTTCTGATCTTTTGACTATTTCCTAGCTCTATTAGTCAAACAGGGTTGGAGGAGGGAAATACACATTTGTAGGATTTCCCTAATGTCATTTTGTGAATGCTTGACTTTTAAAATAGTTTCTTTTAAGTCAACTGCTTTGAAGCCACTTAACTCTATCAGTTAAAGAGGACTGCACGAGAAGATATAATTTTGTCCATGAAGACTTATCAAAAATTTAAAGATCATGAAAAGGAAGAGCTAGGAGAAGAACAAATTTTGGTCTGTAATCTTTTATTATTAAGAAATCAATCATTTTAATAATTATTTATTATTATTATTTCCTAATTTTTGAAGCTACAAAATAAAATTGGAACAACTAGGAAACACATGAACAAGAAGACAAGATCTTTTTAGGAAGAAAAGCCAAAGGCTGAAAGAGAGACAGAGAAAGAGGGAGAGAGAGAATATGATTAATACATAAAATCTTGAAGGAGGTAGAGTAGAAGAATATAGATCCCCCCCCAAGTCTATTGATCCTATTCCCAGTCCCAAATACATAGTCTCAAATCTCAAAAACATACATTTACAACAAATGGCAAATAAAATATGGTACTATATTTAGGAAGGAGCTGGCTATAAATTGTCAGGAAGAATCAATGCAATAACCAAATGTAAATCCATTAATTTAACAAACTTTTATTGAGTCTCTACTCTAGTTAGGCATTAAATTAGACCAGATTGTTAATATAAAAATAAATTATTTTCATTGACCTTATGGAATAGATAAATGAATAAGGTGTGTAAACAACTGAGTGGAATACTGTGTGGTAGGTGCTAGGGAAGTGTCCGAAAAATAGCTATAGTGGTGGTGCAAAGGATGTCAAATGGGTCATGAAGTCTTAATAACAGAGTAGAAGCTTGAGCTGAATAATAAAGTATGAGTGGAACTTTTGCAGGCAAAGATATTAAGGAAGAACATCTAATGGGAAAAGAACAATATTTATAAACATATAAGTCTATAAAATGGCATATGAAAGTCAGAGCACAACTAATAATTCTCATTAGCTGGTGCATGGTGTTTGAGGCAACAAGTGGTATATTAGTTTTCTATTGCTGCATAAGAAAATAACACAGAGGGCAGCCTGGGTGGCTCAGCGGTTTAGCACCGCCTTTAGCCCAGGTCATGATCCTGGAGACCCCAGATTGAGACCCACATCAGGCTCCCAGCATGGAGCCTGTTTCTTCCTCTGCCCCGTCTCTGCCTCTCTCTCTCTCTCTCTCTCTCTCTCTCTCTCTCATAAATAAATAAAATCTTAAAAAAAAGAAAAGAAAATAACACAGAATTAGAAGCTTAAAACAATACAAATTTAATAAATCACAGTTTCTGTAGGGCAAATGTCTGCTTATAGCCTGACTGGGTTCTCTCTTCAGGGTCTCACAAACTATAATCAAGTTGTTGACCAGATACATTCTCATGTGGACGTCAGATTGTTGGCAGAATTAATTCCCTTCTATGATATATCATCTGCAAATATGTTCCTACTTACTGGGTTGCTTTTTTGTTTTGTTGATAGTTTCCTTTTCTGTACAAAACGTTTTTATTTTGGCGTAGTCTCAATAGTTTAATTTTGCTTTTTGTTTCCCTTGCCTGAGGAGACAGATTCATAAATATGTTCCTAAGAGCAATGTCCAAGAGATTACTGCTTATGTTTTCTTCTAGGAGATTTATGGTTTCAGGTCTCACATTTACGTCTTTAATCCATTTTGAGTTTATTTTTGTGTATGGTGTAAGAAAGGGTTTGACAGGGATCCCTGGGTGGCGCAGCGGTTTGGCGCCTGCCTTTGGCCAGGGCGCGATTCTGGAGACCCGGGATCGAATCCCACGTTGGGCTCCCGGTGCATGGAGCCTGCTTCTCCCTCTGCCTGTGTCTCTGCCTCTCTCTCTCTCTCTCTGTGTGACTATCATAAATTAAAAGAAAAAAAAGGAAGGGTTTGACATTTAGTATTTAACCAGTAACTAAGCACTAACCAGTAGTGGAAACTTAGAGTGTTTGAACTGGGAAAATAGCATACATGTAGCTTATGAGTTAGCAAATACCTCAAGGAGAAATTAACTACAGAATTTCTGGCCTATCTCTTTCTTGGATCATGCCTCCTTAAGTCCCTACCACTTTGGAAGCCCCAAACTCCAACTTTTGTCTCCTTACTATGGTGGGACTGCTGTGAGCCTCAGATCAATACTTCTTTTGGCTCTCTTCTTGACATTGTTAGTAGATGAATGCCCTGGGGATAAAAGCGACAATGAATGCAGAGCTCACCTAGGTGTAATTCCCTCCTATACTGAATCTTGGATTCTTTGAATTATGGTTACTTTGGTTGATATCTATACCTTAAATTCATATATTTAAAAACTTCATACAGCTTTTATAGTTGTTCTCAGCCTGATGTAATCTAGTGCATCATGGCCAGAAGTAGAAAGTGGTCTTGAAATATCTAGTTTCTTGGGACACCTGGGTTGCTCAGTGGTTGAGCATCTGCCTTGGGCTCAGGTCATGATTCCAGGTCCTGGGATTGAGTCTCACGTCAGGCTCCCTGCAGAGAAGCTGCTTCTTCCTCTGCCTATGTCTCTACCTCTCTCTGTGTGTCTCTCATGGATAAATAAATTAAAAATTTTAAAAAATAAATAAATCAAATGGGGTTGTTTAAAAAAGGAAATTTCTAGTTTGTTGGTGAACCAATAGTTTTAAATCATGTCTTAGCTTGGTTTCTTTTTTTTTTTTTTTTTTTTTTTTTTTTTTTAGCTTGGTTTCTTATCTTGACTTTTGTTCTCCGGATGATGATCTTTTGCATTAGTAGATCTATTCTTATTTTCAGGGAAGAATATTCATTGGCCTTCCAGCTCTAAAAAATTTGGTAGGCTATTATTACATAACTTTCCAGAGGAGGCAGCATGATTTCAAAGACGAAAAAACCCACAAATCTAACTATTTACATTGTTCTGAATTGTCTATAGGAAAGAATCATATGTAGGCTCTTACAATGCCACACCAAAAACTATGTCATAGAATAGAAGGTTCTGCTGAAATGAGGGTACAAGCCTTTCATCTGCAGTAAACAGCTCAGAATAAATCCTCTCCTACCAATGGGGTAGCCAGAGCCTTTTGCCAGTGGCCCAGTGGTATTCTCTTTATACATAAAAGCTAACAGCTTACTAAGAAGAAACAAGCCAAAGTCCAGATACTAAGAATTTGACAAAACCTTGGAAGACACAAAGGCAGCAATATATATATATATAGCTTCCTATGTGACTGGTGACCCACTCCTTGAGAGCTTTCAGAAACAATTTGCAACTAGACTTTTAGCATGTTTTTTATGTAGAATCTTGTGATGTATTTTTTGTTTGCTACATTGAATAATTATATTTCAAGTCTAGGTTAGTCCTGAAAGATTCTATTTGGGTTTTAACCTTGAATACCCTGCCATGCAACAACATAATAATATTTTCTTTATGCTACTATGCCTGAATTTATCAGAGTTTATAAATAAAATGTATTTTTCAAAAACTAAATATCACTAATTCACTTCATGAAGCTTTATTGAGAACATAGATTTGAATGAGTCAAACTAATAATTCCTGCTATCAAGACTTGCAATATGTAACAAAAAAGATACATAAATCACATTTTGCTGGTTGGATTTATACCTTCCCATTTTATCTACTACAGTTACAAATGCTCACTTAATAAACTTTAAATTTTTTTTCTCTCAAATAATTACTTTCTGACTAAAAAAATATTTATTTACTTAAACTGAACAAAGCTTTGCAACACTCTGGGAATTTAGGAGTTCTTTTGCCCATAAATTGAAAATAGATTTAACACAACTTAAACTTATTTGCTAATCTCCTTTCCTTCTTCCTTTTTTCATATCTTCCATTGTACTAATTTCAAAGGTTAGTACAGAAAACATGACTAGATTAACCCAAAATCTATTGCCAAATTCAGAGTCAGTTCCATCCTATTTGGGAACTGGTTTTATATACAACATTGTTGCCAATTGCAACACACTGAAATCAATTGACAGTCATCACTTGCTTGCTGAAGGCAACCAACTGGAGCAAACTACTGAAATAATAGGTGAACCTGTTCAAATATATAAAGAACACTTGAATAGACTGGCTTTGTATAGTCTGGAGAAAAGACAGAAAGGGAGGTAGAAACATGATAGCTATATTTAAATGTTTTAAGAGTTGTCATGTTGAAGAGGAATTAAACTCATTATAGAAGGTCGCAAACAATAGAAATAGGATTAACCATAAGAAGCTACAAGAAGAAAGATTTCAGCTAAATATAAGGATAAGCTTTGGAAGAGTCACTGAAAACAATTGCAATGTTTTATTTTTTTTTCATTTAAATTCAAGTTAGTTAACATATAGTGTACTATTAGTTTCAGGAGTGGAATTTACTGATTCATCACTTACATATAATACATAGTGTTCATCCCAACAAGTGTCCTTCCTTATTGCCCATCACCCATTTAGCCCATCCCACCACCCATCTCCCCTCCAGCAAGCCTCAGTGTGTTCTCTATAGTTAAGAGTCTCTTATGGTTTACCTTTCACTGTGTTTTTATTTTATTTTTCCTTCCTTGCCCCTATGTTCATCTGTTTTGTTTCTTAAATTCCACATAAAAGTGAAGTCATATGGTATTTGTCTTTCTCTGACCAATTTATTTTGCTTAGCATAATACACTCTAGTTCCATCATGTCATTACAAAAGGCAAGATTTCATTCTTTTTGATAGCTCAGTAATATTCCATTTTTTATATATGCACCTCTTCTTTATCTGTTCACCTGTCAATGGACATCTGGGCTCTTTTATTCTGGCTATTGTGGACATTGCTGCTATAAACATTGGGGTGTATGTGCCCATTCAAATCAGCACTTTTGTTTCCTTTGGATAAATACCTAGTAGTATAATTGCTGTGTCATAGAATAGTTCTATTTTTGAAAAAGATTTATTTATTTACTTTTGAGAGAGAGAGAGAGAGCAGAAGGCAGGGACAGAGGGAAAGGAAGAGAAAGAGAAACTCAGGAAGACTCCCTGCTAGCACAGAGCTCAACAGAGCCTGGCCAGAGCCAAAATCAAGAATCAGATGCTTAACCAACTGGGCCACCCAGGCGCCCCAAGTAGTTCTATTTTTAACTTTTTGAAGAACCTCCATACTATTTTCCAGCGTGGCTGGACCAGTTTGCATTCCCACTAACAGTTTAAAAGGGTTACCCTTTCTCTGCATCCTCACCAACATCTGTTCTTTCCTGATTTGTTAGTTTAAGCCATTCTGATAGGTGTGAGGTGGTATCTCACTGTGATTTTGACTGTATTTCCCTGATGAAGAGCATCTTTTCATTTGTCTGCTAGCCATCTGGATGTCTTCTTTAGGAACGTATTCATGTCTTCTGCCCATTTCTTAACTGGATTATTTGATTTGGGGGTGTTGAGATTGATAAGTTCTTTATAGATTTTGGATACTAACTATCTGATATCATTTGCAAATATCTTTTCCTATTCTGTAGGCTGCCTTTCAGTTTTATTGATTGTTTCCTTCACTGTGCAGAAGCTTTTTATCTTGATAAGGTCCCAATAGTTCATTTTTGCTTTTATTTCTCTTGCCTCCAGAGACGTGTCTAATAAGAAATTGCTGTGCCCAAGGTACAAGACATTGCTGCCTGTTTTCTCCTCTAGAATTTTGATGGATTCCTGTTTCACATTTAGATCTTTCAACTATTTTGAATTTATTTTTGTATATGGTGTAAGAAAGTGGTCCAATTTCATACTTCAGCATATTGCTATCCATGAATTCCCAACACCATCTGTTGAGGAGAGTTTTTTTCCATTGGATATTCCTTCCTCTTTTGTCAAAGACTAGTTGACCACATAGTGGTGGGTCCATTTCTGAGTTCTTTATTCTGTTCCATTGATCTGTGTGTCTCTTTTTGTGCTAGTACCATACTGTCTTCATGATTGCAGCTTCATAATACATCTTGAAGTATGGGTTTGTGATAACTCCTGCTTTGTCTTTCTTTTTAACATTACTTTGGCTATTCAAGGTCTTTTCTGGTTCCACACAAAGTTTAGAATTGTTTGTTGAAGCTCTACGTTACTATTTTGATCAGGATGCTATTTTGATCAGGATTGCATTGGATGTGTAGATTGCTTTGGGTAGCATAGACATTTTAACAATAATTATTCTTCCAGTCCATGAACATGGAATGTTTTTCCATTTCTTTGCGTCATCTTCAGTTTCTTTCATAAGTATTCTATACTTTGTGGCATACAGATCTTTTATTTCTTTTTTTTCCATTTCTTTGCGTCATCTTCAGTTTCTTTCATAAGTATTCTATACTTTGTGGCATACAGATCTTTTATTTCTTTTTTTTAAAGATTTTATTCATGAGAAACACACCGAAAAAGATAGAGACACTGGCAGAGGGAGATGCAGGCTCCTTGTGCAAACCTGGTGTGGGACTCAATCCTGGGACTCTGGGACCACACCCTGAGCCAAAGGCAGATGCTCAACCACTGAGCCATCCAGGTGTCCCTGAGCTACCCAAGTGTCCCACAGATCTTTTATTTCTTTGGTTAGGTTTATTTCTAGGTATCTTGTAGTTTTTGGTGCAATTTTAAATGGAATCAATTCCTTGATTTCTGTTTCTGCTGCTTCATTACTGGTGTATAGAAATGCAACAGATTTCTGTACATTGATTTTATATCATGCGACTTTACTGAATTCATGAATTCAGTCTTTTGGTGGAGTCTTTTGGGTTTTCTACATAGAGTATCATGTTGTCCGAAAAGAATGATAGTTTGACTTCTTCCTTGCAGTTCTGGATGCCTTTTATTTCTTTTTATTGTCTGATTGCTGAAGTTAGGACTTTCAGTACCAGCTTAAATAGTAATGATGAGGGTGGACATCTTTGTCATGTTCCTGACCTTAGGGGAAAAGCTCTCAGTTTTTCCCCACTGAGTATGATATTCACTGTGGGTCTTTGGCATGGCCTTTATGATGTTGAGATATGTTCCTTGTATCCCTACTTTATTAATGGTTTTTATCAAGAAAGCATGCTGTATTTTGTCAAATGCTTTTTTCTGCATCTATTAAAAGGATCATTTGGTTTTTATTCTCTCTTTTATTAATGTATTGTACCACACTGATTGATTTGCAGATATTCAACCACCCCTGCAGCCCAGGAATAAATCTCACTTAATCATGGTGAATAATCCTTTTAGTGTACTGTCGGATTTAATTAGCTAGTATTCTGTTGATAATTTTTGTATCCATGTTCATCAGGGATATTGGTCTGTAACTCTCTGTTCTGGTTAGGTCTTGGTCTGGTTTTGGATTCAAGGTAATGCTGGCCTCATAGAATGAGTTTGGAAGTTCCCCTTCCATTTCTATTTTTTGGAACAGCCTCAGAAAAATAGGTATTAATTATTCTTTAAATAATTGGTAGAATTCCCTTGGAAAGCCATCCAGCCCTGGACTTTTGTTTGTTGGGAAATTTTTAATTACTCATTCAATTTCTTTCTGGTTATCAGTCCGTTCAAGTTTTCTGTTTCTTCCCATTTCAGTTTTGGTAGTTTCTATGTTTCTAGGAATTTATCCATTTCTACCAGATTGTCCAATTTGTTGGCATATAAGCTCATAATATTCTTTTAAAATTGTTTTTATTTCTGCAGTATTGGTTGTGATCACTCTTCTTTCAGTTGTGATTTTATTTATTTGGATCCTTTCTATTTTCTTTTTGGCAAGTCTGCCTAGGGATTTATCAATTTTGACAATTCTTTCAAATAACCATTTCCTAGTTTTGTTTACCTATTCTACTGCTTTTTTATTTCTATATCATTTATTTATGCTTTAATCTTTATTATTTCCCTTCTTCTGCTGGCTTTGGGCTTTATTTGCTGTTCTTTTCCCAGTTCCTTTAGCTGTAAGCTTAGGTTGTACATTTGAGTCCTTTCTTGCTTCTTGAGGAAGGCCTGTGTTGGTATATACTTCCCTCTTATGATCACCTTTCATGCATTCCAAAGGTTTTGGACTGCCATGTTTTCATTTTCATTTGCTTTCATATATTTTTTCAAATTTCTTCTTTAATTTCCTGGTTGACCATTCATTCTTTAGTAGGATGTTCTTTAACAACCTCCATGTGTTTGCTGTATTCCCAGATTTTTTTCTTGTGGTTGACTTCAAGTTTCATAGTGTTATGGTCTGAAAATATTAATGGTATTATCTCAATCTTTTTGTGCTGGTTGAGTGCTGATTGTGACCCAGTATGTGATCTATTCTGGAGAATGTTCTACGTGCACTCAAAAAGAATGTGTATTCTCCTGCTTTAGGATGAAATGCTCTGAATATATATGTGAAGTCCATCTGGTCCATTGTGTCATTCAGAGTCCTTAATTTCCTTGTTGATCTTCTGCTTAGATGATCTTTTCATTGCTGTGAGTGGGGTGTTAAAGTCTCCTACTATTATTGTATTAGTATCAATGAATTTCTTTAAGTTTCTTCTTAATTGATTTATGTTTTTGGCTGCTTCCAAGTTGGAGGCATAAATATTTACAATTGTTAGGTAGGAAAAAAATGTTAGGTAGGTCCTCTTGCTGATAGATCCCTTTATTACGATATTGTGCCCTTCTCCATCTATTATCACGGTCCTTGATTTAAAATCTAGTTTGTCTGATATAAGTATGGCTACTCCAGCTTTCTTTTAATGTCCATTAGCATGGTAGATCATTCTCCACCCTCTCACTTTCAATCTGGAGGTGTCTGGTCTCAAATGAGCCTTGTAAGCAACATTTTGATAGGTCTTGTTTTTTCAATCCATTCTGATCCCTTATGTCTTTTGATTAGAGTATTGAGTCCATTTACATTCAGAGTAATTATTGGTAGATATGAATTTAATGCCATTGTATGACCTGTAAAGTTTCTGTTCCTGTAAATTGTCTCTCTTCCTTTCTAGTCTTGCTTTTTTTGTCTCTTCTCACTTAAAGGGTCCCCCTTAATATTTCTTGCAGAGCTGTTTAGTGTTCACAAACTCCTTTAGTTTTTGCTTGTCTTGAAACTCTTTATCTCTCCTTCTGTTCTGAGTGGCAGCCTTGCTGACTATAGTAATCCTGGCTGCATTTTTCTCCCACTCAGCATGTTGAATATTTCATGCCACTCTCTTCTGGCCTGCCAATTTTCTGTGGACAGATCTACTGCTAACCTTGTGTGTCTGCTTCTGAAGGTTGAGGACCTTTTGTCCCTAGCTGCTTTCAGAATGTTTTCTTTATCTTTGTATTTTGCAAGTTTCACTATGATATGTCATGGTATTGACCTGTTGTTGTTGATTTTAAGGGGAGTTGTCTGTGCCTCTTGGGCTTGAATACCTGTTTCCTTCCCCAGATTAGGGAAGTTCTCAGCTATAATTTGTTCAAATAAAACTTCTTTCCCTTTTTCCTGCGTTTCTTCTGGAAGTCCTATGACATAGGTATTATTGTGGTTTGTGGAATTACTGAGTTCCCTAAGTCTATATTTGCGATCTAATGGTTTTCTCTCCCTCTTCATTTCAGCTTCATTATTTTCCATAATTTTATCTTCAATATCACATATTCAATCCTCTGCTTCTTCTGTCCTCACTGTGATTACATCCGATCAGTTTTGCATTATGGTTATAGTAGTTTTTATTTTGGCCTGACTAGTTTTTTGTCTTTTATGTCTGCATCAAGCGTTTCTCTGGTGTATTCCGTGCTTCTTTCAAGCCCAGAAAATATTCTTATAACTATTGTTCTAAGTTCTTTTTCAGATATATTGCTTATATCTGTTTTGAGCATATCCTTAGCTCTAATTTCTTCCTGGTCTTTCTTTTGTGGAGTAGTCTTCCATCTTGTTATTATGTCTATGTTTCTGTCTTTTGCATATTATGAAAGCTTGTTATGTTTCCTGCTCCTGAAACATACTAGTATATTAAGAAGGTATTATATGGGGATCCCTGGGTGGCTCAGCGGTTTGGCGCCTGCCTTTGGCCCAGGGCGCAATCCTGGAGTCCCGGGATTGAGTCCCACATCGGGCTCCCGGCATGGAGTCTGCTTCTCCCTCCTCCTGCCTCTCTCTCTCTCTCTATCATAAATAAATAAAAATAAATCTTTTTTTAAAAAAAGAAGGTATTATATACTGTCCAGAACCTGGCACTTCAGGAAGTGTTTCTAATGTATGCTTTGTGCACTCTGCTGTTGTGTCTTGGTTGCTCTATCCCACAGGTCAGTCTTCTACAAAGTTCCTCCTTGATTGCAGTGGGGAGTGTTTGGACCTTTAACTAGGCATACTTTGATTTGTTTGTTAAGATAAGCCTGATAAAACAAATGAGTAGAAAGCTTGATCTAAGAAAAAAGGAAAAGGAAGAAAAAGAAAAAAAAGAAAACAAACAAGCAAAAACTATAAGTCTGATTCCAAAAAGAGTAAGGAGGAAAAAAGAAAAGAAAAGAAAGCCTGATCCAAAAAAAAAGAGAGAAAAGGCAACATACAAACAAACCAATAAATGAACACAAACCTATAAGTCTGATTCCAAAGATAAAAGAAAAATGTATATAATAAAATATAATAAAAATATGAAAAAATAAAAAGAAAACCCAGTCCTATTTCCAACAGAACTGAAGCCAATGCTTTAGAACACTCTATGATCAGTAGAGTTGGTACATGCATTGAGAGGTGGGCTGTGTTGATCTTTTTTTGTGTGTGTGTTGATCGTCCTTCTAAGGACAATCTAAGGGAGAGGCCTACTGTGTTTCCTTACAGTCAGACATGGCCTAGTAAAGATGCCCCTGCTGGGAACAGGAGGGGTAGTGTTTGGTATAAGTGACTAGATCCTCTACTGGAGGTGCTGTATTCCTCTCTGAAGTCCTACCATGCTAGTGGAAGGGTATGGTGGTGGAAGATGCATAACCCTGCCCTCTAGGCCCTGAGGAGGGGAATTCATGGCTGCTGCTATTCAGGAAACTCTCAGAGAAAAGTGAACAATCTCCCCTCCTGTGTCCCAGGCTTTAGTCAGATCCCCACCCTCAACCTGTCTGTGCCTAGGTTGTTGGTTTGCCTGGCACCACAGTTCTTCTGTTTTATCTCTGGCAGGTATCTGGGATTCAAAACTCCATATCTTCAAGGACCCAGCAAGGCCCAGATGCACTCTCTTCCCCTAGAGAAAAGACTTGAAGGGCTATGTCTGGCACTGTTTGGTCTCAGAAAAGCAGTTGCTTGCCTGCATAGGTACCTAGAATCTGCTGAAGCACAGAAAAAAAGCTGCAATCAGATTATTTGCCCTCTGTGCATGCCTCTGTCTCCTTTTGTTGAACAGCCTCTCAGTAGCCCCAGCAAGCCTTTGTCTTTGGAGAGGCAAAATGCTCTCTTCCAAATGTACCCCATGAAGGGGAGCGATCTCTTCCAGTGCAACCCAGGGGATCCTACACTGAGGCATCTTGTGAGGACACTATGCAGTGTTCTCTCTCTCTCTCTCCTGCTCTCTCCTGTTCTCTCACTTCTCCCTGACTTAACTCACAAAAAGGGCTCCCTCTCCTTTGTGGCACTGCAGTTTTTCTCTTTCCTAATTCACAGCTCTGAACCTCATGCATCTGCCACATTCTCTCCCTCCAATTGTGCAGATTGCTTTCTTAATCCTCATATCAATTTCCTACCAAAATGATTTGATGTTGATCTAGCTATGTTGGAGGGATGAGGCAAGTTCAGGAAGGTTCCCCTACTACTCCAGTATCTTAACTCCTCCCAGAAAAGCAACAATACATTTTGAATTTAAGAGAAAAGACTTTCTTAAATCTCAAAGTGTTGCTTAGTTCTTCTGTTAAGTTAGTTAAAGAAATAAAAGTCTTATGTAAGAAAGAATTATTTAAGGACTAATTATTGAAAGTTCATTAAGTGACATCTTTAAAGTACTGAAAGAAAATAGCAGTTAACCTAGAATTCTTTACTCATTGAAAACATTCTCCAAAAATGAAGACAAATTAAATTTCAGTAAGTTTATTTTTGAAAAGACAAAATATGTCAGAATTTGGCACCTTCTTACCTACTCTGAATGAAATATGAAGGGGAGCTATTTAGGCAGTAGGAAAATAACCCCGGATGGAAGGATGGGAAGGCAGAAGGAATGAAGAACAAAAGAAAAGAAAATATGTGAGGGAATATAAAGGGATATTATAAAAGAATATTACTTATTTAAAATAACATCTTGTGAGGTTTAAAAAATATATATAGAAGAAAATGCATATCCACAATAGTTTACATTACAGGAATATAAGAAGGATTAAAGTATTTTAAGATCTTTACAACGTCTGGAAAGTGGTAAAAGTGTTATGTAATCTATAATAGGTCAAGAGTACATGATGTAATTTCTAGGGTAATCACTGAAAAATACTAACTACCAAGGTAAAAGAATGAATTACCATAATTTAAGAGTTGGAGGAAATGAAATAATAAATAAAAGTGAAAAACACTCATTTGTTCCAAAAGAAAGAATAGAAGAAGATGGGAATAAAAAACAGATAGGACAAGTAGAGAGTTGATTTAGACCAAAATATATAATAATGGCTTTAAATGTAAGTAGACTACTCCAAATAAATGAAAAAATTATCAAACCTGATTTAAAAAAATACTGTTTACAAGAGACAAAACTTAAATAAAAGACAAAAAGATGGAAGCCAAAGACAAAAGATACCAGCCAAAAGAAAGCTGGTATAATTATACTAATATCAGACCAAGTCAACTCCAAGCTATATTGCTACTAAAGACAAAGGCATATTTCATAATGATAGAAAAAGAAGTCAATCTAGCAGGAAGAACAAAGAAACTATCCTAAATTTAATTACTGTAATATCCTCAATAGTTATAAATCAAAAATTGGCAGAAGTAAAACCACAATCATAGTTTAAAGTTTTGAGAGACTTCCCTTGGTAACTGATAAAAGAAACAGAAAACAATCAGTAAGTATATAGAGCGTCTGAGTAAAAAATGATATCTATTCTCGACACATACAGTAAACTATATCAAATACAGAATGTGTCACCTTTTTATCAAATGCACATTAATATTTACCAAAATAGATCTTATGCTGGGAATAAAGAAAATGTTAATAATTTCTAAGGACTAAAATCATAAGCATGTTCTTTGCTCACTAAGTAGAATTAAACTAGAATATCCCTAAATGTTTGGAAATTAAGTAAAACATTTTAAAATAAAATATACTTTTAAAATATGACATTTTAGAACTTTAGTTTTTTAAATATTTATTTATTTATTCATGAGAGAGAGAGAGAAAGAGAGAGAGAGAGACAGAGACACAGGCAGAGGGAGAAGCAGGCTCCATGGCGGGAGCCCGAAGCGGGACTCCATCCCGGGAGTCCAGGATCACGCCCTGGGCCAAAGGCAGGCGCTAAACCGCCGAGCCACCCAGGGATCCCCTAGAACTTTAAAATAAAGGTAATGTAGTACTTAGAAGGAAATGTATAGCTGTAAAGATGCATCTATTAGTAAAGAAGAAAGAATAAAATCAATATACTAATTATCTCAAGCTACTCAAAGAAGAGTAGAAATAAAATTTATTAAAGATAAATAATGAAGTAAATGAAATGGAAAATAATCATAAAATAAAGAAAACCAATAAACTTAAAAGTTGATTATCTGGGAAGTTTAATAAAATTGACAAACCTCAGAGTGCCTGGGTGGCTCATTTGGTTAGGCATCTACCTTCAGCTCAGGTCATGATCCTGGAGTCCAGGATTGAGAGCTCCAGCAGGGAGCTCAGAGGGAGTCTGCTTCTCCCTCTGTCCCTCATCCTGCTCATGCTCTCTTTCATTCTATCTTTCAAATAAAATATTTTTTAAAAATTGACAAAACTCTACCAAGGCTGATCAAGAAAAAAAAAGGTAAATAGAAATTACCAACCAAGAATAATATGCCTTATAGATAGTTAAAAACACCATTAAAATATTATGACCTGGTCACCTTGGTGGCTTAGATAGTTAAACATCTGCCTTCACCTCAGGTTATGATCCCAGGGTGTGGGGATCAAGTTCTGTATTGGGCTCCCTGCTCAGCAGGTAGTCTGCTTCTCTCTCTGTTCCTTGCTCTCTCTCAAATAAATAAAATTGTTTAAAAAATGTATGACCTTATGCCCAATATTTTGAAGATTTAGATGAAATGTACAAATTCTGGGGAGGCAGGGCAAGATGGCGGAAGAATAGGGTCCCCAAGTCACCTGTCCCCACCAAATTACCCAGATAACCTTCAAATCATCCTGAAAACCTACGAATTTGGCCTGAGAATTAAAGAGAGAACAGGAATGCTACAATGAGAAGGATTCACGCTTCTATCAAGGTAGGAAGACGGGGAAAAAAGAAATAAAGAAACAAAAGGCATCCAAGGGGGAGGGCCCCGTGAGGAGCCGGGCTAAGGCCGGGGCGAGTGCCCCCAGGACAGGAGAGCCCCGTCCCGGAGAAGCAGGAGCTTCACCAATCTTCCCAGGCAGAAAGGGGCTTGCAGGGAGTTAGAGCAGACCCCAGGAGGGGCGGGGATGCCCTCGGGCTCCCTGGGACACTAACAGACACCTGCGCCCCAGGGAGAGCGCGCCACACCCCGTGGCCAAGCTCCCTAAAGGGCTGCGGCGCGTGCCCAGCTGGACCCGGGAGCAGCTCGGAAGTGGCTCAGGCAGCGGCTCCACGCAGAGGGGGCTGCACGGCCCCGGGAGCAGCTCGGGGGCAGATGGGGCAGAGGCTCCATGCAAAGGGAGCTGCGCGGCCGGGAGCTCGATTCCAGCAGCACAGGCCCGGGAGAACAGGGCGCCGGGGACACAGCCCAGGATCATGCGCTCCCCCCCAGGACAGGCAGAGGCCAGGAGGGCACAGGACAGCAAGGACACTCCTGCCACCGGGCGACCCCGAGCTGAGCAAATCAGGGGCCCCCGCCCCCGGAGCATCCAGGCCCCTGCAGACTGAGAGCTCCATAGTTACTGCAGGAGCTGAATCCAGGGCTCCATGGCTGGCCACCGCCACTGTTGTTCCTCCTGGGACCTCAAAGGATAAACAACCCCCACTGAGCCTCACAGTGGCCTCACCAGATAAACAGGATAAACATCTTTCACTGAGCCCTGTACCAGGCAGGGGGCTGAGCAGCTCCCCCAAGTGCTCACACCTGAAAATCAGCACAGCAGGCCCCTCCCCCAGAAGACCAGCTAGACTGACGGAAAAACAAATTATTGACCAAGCAGAACTGGAAAGTTCCACGGGAACTTGAGGGATTTACAGGATACAGAATCAGAGGATACTCCCCCTTATTTTTTGTTTTTTGATTTCTGTTTGCTCCCCCCCCCTTTTTTTTCTTTTCTCTTTTCTTCTCTTTTTGTTTCTCTTTTTTCCTTTTTCTTTCTTTCTTTTTCTTTTCTTCTCTCTTTTTCTCCTTTTCCCAGTACAACGTGTTTTTGGCCAATCTGCACTGAGCAAAATGACTAGAAGGAAAACCTCACGTCAAAAGAAAGAATCAGAAACAGTCCTCTCTCCCACAGAGTTACAAAATCTGGATTACAATTCAATGTCAGAAAGCCAATTCAGAAGCACTATTATACAGCTACTGGTGGCTCTAGAAAAAAGCATAAAGGACTCAAGAGACTTCATGACTGCAGAATTTAATTCTAATCAGGCAGAAATTAAAAATCAATTAAATGAGATGCAATCCAAACTAGAGGTCCTAACAATGAGGGTTAATGAGGTGGAAGAACGAGTGAGTGACATAGAAGACAAGTTGATGGCAAAGAGGGAAACTGAGGAAAAAAGAGACAAACAAAAGATCATGAGGATAGATTCAGGGAAATAAATGACAGCCTGATGAAGAAAAATCTACATTTAATTGGGGTTCCCAATGGCGCCGAAAGGGACAGAGGTCCAGAATATATATTTCAACAAATCATAGCTGAAAACTTTCCTAATCTGGGAAGGGAAACACGCATTCAGATCCAGGAAATAGAGAGATTCCCCCCTAAAATCAATAAAAACCGCTCAACACCTCAACATTTAATAGTGAAGCTTGCAAATTCCAAGAATAAAGAGAAGATCCTTAAAGCAGCAAGAGATACAAATTCTCTAACTTTTATGGGGAGAAATATTAGATTAACAGTAGACCTATCACAGAGCCCTGGCAGGCCAGAAAGGGATGGCAGGATATATTCAGGGTCCTAAATGAGAAGAACATGCATCCAAGAATACTTTATCCAGCAAGGCTTTCATTCAGAATAGAAGGAGAGATAAAGAGCTTCCAAGATAGGGAGGAAATGAAAGAATATGTGAGCACCAAACTAGCTCTGCAAGAAATTTTAAGGGGGACTCTTAAAATTCCTCTTTAAGAAGAAGTCTAAGGGAACAATCCACAAAAACAGGGACTAAATAGGTATCATGATGACACTAAACTCATATCTTTCAATAATAACTCTGAACGTGAATGGACTTAAAGACCCCATCAAAAGGCGCAGGGTGTCAGACTGGATAAAAAAGCAAGACCCATCTATTTCTGTCTACAAGAGACTCATTTTAGAAATAAGAACACCTACAGCCTGAAAATAAAAGGTTGGAGAACCATTTAACATTTGAATGGTCCTCAAAAGAAAGAAGGGGTAGCCATCCTTATATCAGATAAACTAAAGCTTATCCTGAAGACTGTAGTAAGAGATGAAGAGGGAAACTATATCATACTTAAAGGATCTATCCAAGAAGAGGATTTAACAATCATCAATATATATGACCCGAATGTGGGAGCTGACAAATATATCAATCAATTAATAACCAAATAAAGACATACTTAGATAATACACTTATACTTGGTGACTTCAATCTAGCGCTTTCTACACTGAATAGGTCTTCTAAACACAACATCTATCTCCAAAGAAACAAGAGCTTTAAATGATACACTGGACCAGATGGATTTCACAGATATCTACAGAACTTTACATCGAAATGCAACTGAATACAAATTCTTCTCAAGTGCACATGGTACTTTCTCTGGAATAGACCACATATTCGGTCACAAATCAGGTCTGAACTGATACCAAAACATTGGGATCGTCCCCTGCATATTCTCAGACCATAATGCCTTGAAATTAGAACTAAATCACAAGAAGAAGTTTGGAAGGACTTCAAACACGTGGAGGTTAAGGGCCATCCTGCTAAAAGATGAAAGGGTCAACCAGGAAATTAAAGAAGAATTAAAAAGATTCATGGAAACTAATGAGAATGAAGATACAACCATTCAAAATTTTTGGGATACAGCAAAAGTAGTCCTGAGGGGGAAATACATCGTAATACAAGCAGCCATCCAAAAACTGGAAAGAACTCAAATACAGAAGCTAACCTTACACCTAAAGGAGCTAGAGAAAAAACAGCAAATAGATCCTACACACAGCAGAAGAAGAGAGTTAATAAATTTTCGAGCAGAACTCAATGAAATGGAGACCAGAAGAACTGTGGAACATATCAACAAAACCTGGAGTTGGTTCTTTGAAAGAATTAATAGGATAGATAAACCATTAGCCAGCCTTATTAAAAAGAAGACAGAGAAGACTCAAAAAATATCATGAATGAGAAAGGAGAGATCACTACCAACACCAAGGAAATACAAACGATTTTAAAAACATATTATGAACAGCTATACGCCAATAACTTAGGCAATCTAGAAGAAATGGACGCATTTCTGGAAAGCCACAAACTACCAAAACTGGAACTGGAAGAAACAGAAAACCTGAACAGGCCAATAACCAGGGAAGAAATTGAAGCAGTCATCAAAAACCTCCCAAGACACAAGAGTCCAGGGCCAGATGGCTTCCCTGGGGAATTCTATCAAATGTTTAAAGAAGAAACCATACCTATTCTACTAAAGCTATTTGGAAAGATAGAAAGAGATGGAGTACTTCCAAATTCGTTCTGTGAGGCCAGAATCACCTTATCCAAAGTCAGACAAAGACCCCACCAAAAAGGAGAATTCTAGACCAATATCCGTGATGAACATGGATGCAAAAATTCTCAAAAAGATACTAGCCAATAGGATACAACAATACATTAAGATTATTCACCATGACCAACTAGGATTTATCCTCGGGATGTAAAACAATCAATGTGATTCATCGTATCATCAAGAGAAAAACCAAGAACCATATGATCCTCTCATTAGATGCAGAGAAGGCATTTGACAAAATACAGCATCCATTCCTGATCAAAACTCTTCAGAGTGTAGGGATAGAGGGAACATTCCTCGACATATTAAAAGCCATCTACGAAAAGCCAACAACAAATATCATTCTCAATGGGAAGCACTGGGAGCCTTTCCACTAAGATCTGGAACAAGACAGGGATGTCCACTCTCACCACTGCTATTCAACATAGTACTGGAAGTCCTAGCCTCAGCAATCAGACAACAAAAAGACATTAAAGGCATTCAAATTGGCAAAGAAGAAGTCAAACTCTCCCTCTTTGCTGATGACATGATACTCTACATAGAAAACCCAAAAGCCTCCACCCCAAGATTGCTAGAACTCATACAGCAATTTGGTAGCGTGGCAGGATACAAAATCAATGCCCAGAAGTCAGTGGCATTTCTATACACTAACAAGGAGACTGAAGAAAGAGAAATTAAGGAGTCAATCCCATTTACAATTGCACCCAAAAGCATAAGATACCTAGGAATAAACCTAACCAAAGATGTAAAGGATCTATACCCTAAAAACTATAGAACACTTCTGAAAGAAATTGGGGAAGACACAACGAGATGGAAAAATATTCCATGCTCATGGATTGGCAGGAATTAATATTGTGAAAATGTCAATGTTACCCAGGGCAATGTACACATTTAATGCAATCCCTATCAAAATACCATGGACTTTCTTCAGAGAGTTAGAACAAATTATTTTAAGATTTGTGTGGAATCAAAAAGACCCCGAATAGCCAGGGGAATTTTTAAAAAGAAAACCATAGCTGGGGTCATCACAATGCCAGATTTCAGGTTGTACTACAAAGCTGTGGTCATCAAGACAGTGTGGTACTGGCACAAAAACAGACACATAGATCAATGGAACAGAATAGAGAATCCAGAAGTTGGCCCTCAACTTTATGGTCAACTAATATTCGACAAAGCAGGAAAGACTATCCACTGGAAAAAGGACAGTCTCTTCAATAAATGGTGCTGGGAAAATTGGACATCCACATTCAGAAGAATGAAACTAGACTACTGTCTTGAACCATACACAAAGATAAACTCAAAATGGATGAAAGATCTAAATGTGAGACAAGAGTCCATCAAAATCCTAGAGGAGAACGCAGACAACACCCTTTTTGAACTTGGTCACAGTAACTTCTTGCAAAATTCATCCATGTGGGCAAGAGAAACAAAAGCAAAAATGAACTATTGGGACTTCATCAAGATAAGAATCTTTTGCACAGCAAAGAATACAGTCAACAAAACTTAAAGACAATCTACAGAATGGGAGAAGATATTTGCAAATGACATATCAGATTAAGGGCTAGTTTCCAAGATCTATGAAGAACTTATTAAACTCAGCAGCAAAGAAACAAACAGTCCAATCATGAAATGGGCAAAATTTATGAACAGAAATCTCACAGAGGAAGACACAGACATGGCCAACAAGCACATGAGAAAATGCTCCGCATTACTTGCCTTCAGGGAAATACAACGAAAATCACAATGAGATACCACCTCACACCAGTGAGTTTGGGGAAAATTAACAAGGCAGGAAACCACAAATGTTGGAGAGGATGTGGAGAAAAGGGAACTCTCCTGTACTGTTGGTGGGAATGTGAACTGGTGCAGCCACTCTGGAAAACTGTGTGGAGGTTCCTCAAAGAGTTAAAAATAGATCTTCCCTACGACCCAGCAATTGCACTGCTTGGGATTTATCCGAAAGATACGGATGCAATGAAACGCCGGGACACCTGCACCATGATGTTTCTAACAGCAATATCCACAATAGCCAAACTGTGGAAGGAGCCTCGGTGTCCATTGAAAGATGAATGGATAAAGATGTGGTCTATGTATACAATGGAATATTACTTAGCCATTAGAAATGACAAATACCCACCATTTGCTTCGACATGGATGGAACTAGAGGGTATTATGCTGAGTGAAATGAGTCAATCAGAGAAGGACAAACATTATATGGTCTCATTCATTTAGGGAATATAAAATTAGTGAAAGGGAATAAAGGGAGAGGAGAAAAAATGAGTGGGGAATATCTGAACAGAGACAGAACATGAGTGACTCCTAACTCTGGGAAATGAACTAGGGGTGGTGGAAGGGGAGGTGGGCAGGGGTGGGGGTGAGTGGGTGACGGGCACTGAGGTGGGCACTTGAAGGGATGAGTACTGGGTGTTATTCTATATGTTGGCAAATTGAACACCAATAAAAAATATATTTATAAAAAAAAGAAATGTACAAATTCCTTGAAAAGTGTAACCTAGCAAAACTTTTTAAAGAAGAAATTAAAAAAATTAAGTTTTCATATATTTACTTAAAAACAGTAAACCTTAAATTAAGCCTTACTTAAAACAACAACAACAACAACAAAACTGGTCCAGGATAGCCTTGGTGGCTTGGTCAGTTGTGTCTGCCTTTGATTCAGTTCATGGTCCCCAGGTCCTGGGATCGAGCTCCACATTGGGCTCCCTGGTCTGCGGGGATCTGCTTCTTCCTCTGCCCCTCTACCTGCTTGTACTCTCTATCTCAAATAAAGAAATAAAATCTTTTGAAACAACAGGCCCAGATGGTAAGAAGGGAATCTTCTAAGCATTTAAGGACGAAATAATATCACTCTTATACAAACTCAGGAAACAAAAATGAAGGAACATTTTCTTATTTCTTTTATATGTTAGCATAATCTTGATATCAAAACCTGATAACATAACAAAAGAATAATAAAAGGCATTTACAGCATAAGTATAAACAAAACTTTTAAAGCAAAATAATAGGAAACTCTAGTAGTATAGATATAAAGGATAATAAATCACAAAAATATTCATGTTTATATCAGTTATGTATAGTTAACATTAAAGGAGAAACCTGAATGATTTGAAAAGATGCCAAAAAAGGTTCAATAAAGATTCATGATAATTCTTAGCAAACTAAGAATTGAAGAGATTCTTAATCTAACAAAGGGGAGCTGCAACAAACTATATAGTAAGTGTTAATAATAAAATAGGAAATATTTCCTCCTGTGATTGGGAATGAGATAAAGATACCTACTTTTTCTTTCCTTATTATCTGCTAAACTTGCTGATAAATTTATCACTATCTTGCAAGTCATGGTCAGTAAAATAAAGCAAAGAAAAGGGTAAGTCTAAAAATCAGATAAGAATAAATATAATTATTATTATTTGAAGGCAACAAGATTGTATAACAGAATATTTTCTAGATGTATAAATAAAATATTAAAATTAAGAAGTCAACTTAGCATGACTGTTTATCACAAAGTAAAGCTACAAAATGCAGTTGATTTTAACATACTAGCAAAAAACAATTAGAAAGTGAAATATTAAGAAACAGTTAAGGTTTACTATAGCCTCAAAATCTACCACCTATTTTTTAAAAAGCTTTAAATAACTCTACGTAAAAAACTACAAAGCATTATTGAGAGTAATTACAGATCTAAATAAAAAAAGGGTTATACCATGTTTATGATTTGGAAATCTCAATGTTGAGAAATATATATATTATTTATTATATTATATATTATATATGTTATATATATATATATTCTTCAATGTATGCTTATCATCATTGCTTCATTTTAAAGAAACTCTTTCTGGACTTTAAGATGGTGATATAAATAACCTTTTTCCCTCACCTGGGCCTACATCACCCTATTTCTCCATTCTTATCTCTTTTCCCTGTAACCTTTTAGCTTTGTATTAGTAAATAAAATTCTGTCATCTGACATTCTTAACCCTGAGAATAGATGTAGATCCTCGAAATCACATAGAAAGATCTCTCCATTCTTTATGTCAAATGTTCTGAAATTATCAGCAAGAGTGCAAATGTTTGTAGTGTGTTTGAAGCAAGTCATAGAAAATAAAAATGTGTCAATTGTGTTATTTAATATAGAATATTGAAATGGCAGTGAGAGAGAATGAGATTGACACTTTTTATTTTTTTTCTACCTCCAGGGTTTAAAATGTTCTTTGTTACTATTGTTATTTAGGAAAGAACCAAAATATATGATAAAGCAAAACAAGCAACTCTCCCTGATAAAAATAAGTACCTGTTTCCTAGTTTATGGAAAGAAAGAAAGAAAGAAAGAAAGAAAGAAAGAAGAAGAAGGGAAAAGAAGAATATAAAAATCTCAAGGCCTCTCACATTCTTCAGATATCAGGGAAAACTATTAATTTCTCATTAGATTTCTAATATTGTAATATTCAAGAAGAGCAAACTAACTCATTGCAAAAGAATATCCCTTAGGTCAGATGTGGTCCTGAGTGAAAATGAAATTAGGAACTCTTTCATTTGATTATTACTCACAGTTTTTTTTTCTTACATTTGGTTCCCAAATTGGCTGTGGGTTTTAAAGTGAGGACTTTGCCAAATCAAGTCACTAACAGGCAGGAGTAGGGTAATTTCACAAGGTAGACCAGGCAAATAAAGGCCTCCCCTGGTCCCAGACCTAGAATAGGTTATCTCATTAACCCCAGAGGAAATGCCTAATTACCCTCTGGAGCAGTCTAACTGTATTTGCAAGGCAAGAATTCAAACCCCAGGATTTGCAAATGAGTATGCCCAGTTGAGCTGAGTCAGCACCTAAAAATTGCTTGAAAGGAAAACTGGCTTAAAGTTTTGCCTAGAAACAAATAGAAACCTGGATATTAAGAGTTTGTGACTGAATTCTATGCAAGATAAAGCAAACTGCTTCTTAATTCAGAAAAGTCAGAAAAACTCTTTCCGTGATTTATTTTCATTTGCAGTAGCAGTGGCTTCTGAGTTCACTTTAACAGATATACTAGTTACTGCCCTACATAATAATACTAGAGAAGATCATTTAGGACTCCAAAAGAAAGTTTGTGTAACAACTGTAAAAGTCTACTAATTAGGAAATTAGCAAGTTAGATATTAACTACAGAATTTTCCATAGTCTAATGCTATGTCTCTCAACTGAAAATTTCAGATGATATAACATATACTAATAACTGCCAACACTGTATCTTTTATTTCTGGCTGACCACCATGGCAGAATAGAGCATATTCTTAATCAGGCCAAGATTCTAGATTTGGTTTCCTATAGTGGTAACCTTGGCTCTATTCTTTGATGACAAATCATATCCCAACCACATAAAAAGGTCATAAAAGGAACTAAAAAAAATATGTGTGCTCTATATAACCTCATTCATACAAGAAATAATGACTAAGCACATACCATAATCATGGCTTGTTGCCTGAAAAATACAAAAGAAAAAATAGGGAGGTCATTGAAAAAGTATATACTGTTTATGATGTTCCAATACGTTTATGTTAATATTATATTAACATTCATTTATTTAATACTTGAAGAGTTGCAGAGCAAAGGATATTGGCAAAGATTCCATGTCTAAGCATTTGACTTCCACTAATTATGATAACCACTTCTGTTGGCAAAAACTAACTTAGATATTACTATTTAAAATACAAGAAAGGGATCCCTGGGTGGCGCAGCGGTTTGGCGCCTGCCTTTGGCCCAGGGCGTGATGCTGGAGACCCAGGATCGAGTCCCACGTCGGGCTCCCGGTGCATGGGGCCTGCTTCTCCCTCTGCCTGTGTCTCTGCCTCTCTCTCTCTCTCTCTGTGACTATCATAAATAAAAAAAATTAAAATACAAGAAAGAGATAAGGGGGAGAGAGGCTTGGGAAGATGGTAGAGTAGGAGGACCCTAAACTCACTTCATCCCACATTTTCTTTTTTTTTTTTAATTTTTTTTAATTTATTTATGATAGTCATACAGAGAGAGAGAGAGGCAGAGACACAGGCAGAGGAAGAAGCAGGCTCCATGCACCGGGAGCCTGACGTGGGATTCGATCCCGGATCTCCAGGATCGCGCCCTGGGCCAAAGGCAGGCGCCAAACCGCTGCGCCACCCAGGGATCCCCATCCCACATTTTCAACTAGATATCACTCACATCCAAATAAATAAGCTAGAGAGTGATCCAAAGACTGGCAGAACAAACTCTATAAATAAATGTAGAGAGGAAGCCAATGAGGAGAGGTAAGGAAAGGCAAAAGCCAGGTGCTACCCACAGGAGGGAGGGAGTTGCAGGTGCAGAGAGGGGAAAACAAGTGAACCCACATAGGGAAAACAAGTTTCCACAATATCTGGCCTTGAAAACCAGAGGGGCTGAGTTCCATGAGTTGGGAGCCTGAATCTTTAGAATTCAGCTGACTTAGCACTGGGCAATCCAGGAGGGCAAGTAATTGCCAGGTCTCTGGCCTTAAAGAGACAACAGCCTGTAAAGAGGCAACATAGAAGCAAGAGCTTGCATAACGGGAAGATCTGTTTATGCTGATTTCAGAGTGTGTTGGGGGTACATTTCTCTGAGAACAGAGGAGCTGGCAGGGGCTATTTTCCTCCCCTGCTCCCCAGCATAAACCAGATGGGTTTATGTGCAGCACTGCACAGACAATTGCTCTCTAGCCTGCTAGCAGTGTACCTGGCCCATCAGTTCTCCTGATGACTGGCTCACTCCAAACCTGCTGGCCTGGGCCATGGGCTCCATGCAAATTTTGTTAACACTTCGGGAGCCTCACCTAGCTACCACCCATACAAAAGCCACACCCATGCCCAGCCACCACAAACATAGCCATGTGCCCATGGCCACCATTACTGCTACATGCTGTGCCCCTGGGTGCTACCATGATTTGGGGGATTGGACCTAGTACTAGTGGCTAAGTGCAAATTTTGCTAATACTGCCACCCCACCTCTGAGCCCTTCTGCAGTCATACCCCCTCATAACTTGCCTGCCTGGCTCTAACATCACAAAGAGCAAGCACAGCCAACAGCAGGCAGAGAGTCAGTGCAGATAACTGGACCAAAAGGAAAAGCAACTCAGACACAATAGTAGAACACAAGCAACACACATAGGAGAACTTCCCTGAAGTTTCAGGTTCTGGTGAATAGGGGACACTGCACTGCAGGGCAATGTAGGACCTGTTCCTCATAAAGCCACTACTTTCAACAGAAGAGGACATACCTGACTTTCCTAACACACAAAAACAGACACAGGGAGGTAGAAAATAATGAGGAGACAGAGAAATATGTCCAAAATGAGAAAACAAGGCAAAATCAGAGCATAAGAGCTAAGCAAAGGGGGGAACTTGATGGGATGAGCACTGGGTGTTATTCTATATGTTGGCAAACTGAACACCAATAAAAAATAAATTTATTAAAAAATGTAATTAAAAAAGACAGAAATAAGTAATATACCTGATACAGAATTTAAAGTAATGATTATAAAGATGCTCATGGACTTCAGAAGAGGATGGAAGCCATCAGTGAGACCCTTGACAAAAAGATAAAACTCACATATCAGAGATAAAGAACTCAATAAATGAAATAAAAAATACAATAAATGGAATAAATAGTAATATGCAGTGAGCAGAGCAACCTATCAGTGACCTGGAGGATAGAGTAATGTAAAAAATCAAGCTGAACAGGTGAGAGGCAAATACTGCATGATGAGACTAGACCTAGAGAACTCAGTGACTCCATCAAGTGTAATAGCATTTACATTATAGGCATTCCAGAAGGAGAAAAGAGACAAAAGGGTGTAGAAAATGTATTTAAAGAAATAATAGCTGAAAACTTGCTGAATATGGGGAGGGAAACAGAGAACCAGATTCAGGAGAAACAGAGATCCCCCACCAAATTCAACAAAAAGAGGGCCATACCAAGACATACAGTAATTAAAATGGCAAAAAAATAGTGATAAAGAATTTTAAAGGTTACAAGAGATGAGAAGACAGTTATATACAAAAGAAACCCCATAAGGATATCATATGATTTTTTTTAACAGAAACTTTGCAGAACAAAGTGGTATGATGTATACAAAGTGCTAAAAGGAAAAATCTGCAGCCAGGAATATTCTAGTCAACAAGGCCATCATTCAGAATAGAAGGAGAAATAAAGAGTTTCTTAGACAAACAAAATTTGAAAGAATTCATGATCACTAAACCAGCCCTATAAGAAATGTCAAGGGGGACTCTGCATGGAAACCAAAAACCAAAAGTGAGGGTAAGAAAAATAAGAAACACAAATGCAAAAAAAAAAAAAAAAAAAAAAAAAAAAAAAAAAAAAACCTAAATATATTTGTAAAAATCAGCCAAGCACAAAATAAAAGGATGCAAATTATGATAATATCTGAAATATGGAGAAGAGAGGAGTAAAGAATGTATTCAACATTATGCAACCATCAGCATTATATAGACTGCTATGTGCAAAAGCCGTTATATAGAAACCAGATGGTAACCACAAATCAAAAAACAGTAATGGATATGCAAAAAATAAAGAGTGAGAAATCCTAGTATATTACTAAAGAAAACCAGCACAATGAAAATGATAAAGAGAAGAAAGGGACAGAGAAAAACTAGAAAAATCAACCACAAAAGAAGTCACAAAATGGCAAAAAAATACATATTAATAAACTTGAATGTAAATAGACAAAATGCTGCAATCAAAACACACTGGAGGGGGCGGGGCAAGACAGCAGAGGAGTAGGGTCCCTAGAGTCACCTGTCCCCACCAACTTACCTAGATAACTTTCAAATCATCCTGAAAACCTATGAATCCGACCTGAGATTTAAAGAGAGAACGGCTTGAACGCTACAGAGAGGAGTTTGTGCTTCTAAGAAGTACAACTCGTTTTTAGCCACTCTGCACTGAGAAAATTGACTAGAAAGAAGAACTCACCACAAAAGAAAGAATCAGAAACAGTCCTCTCTGCCACAGAGTTACAGAATTTCTATTACAATTCAATGTCAGAAAGCCAATTCAAAAGCACAATTATAAAGCTACTGGTGACTCTGGAAAAAAGCATAAAGGATGCAAGACACTTCATGACTGCAGAATTTAGATCTAATCAGGCCTAAATTAAAAATCAATTAAATGAGATGCAGGGCAGCCCTGGTGGCGCAGCGGTTTGGTGCAGCCTGCAGCCTGGGGTGTGATCCTGGAGACCCGAGATCGAGTCCCACATTGGGCTCCCTGCGTGGAGCCTGCTTCTCCCTCTGTCTGTGTCTCTGCCCCTCTCTATCTGTGTCTATGAATAAATAAATAAAATCTTTAAAAAATAAAAATAAATGAGATGCAATACAAACTGGAGGTCCTAATGATGAGGGTTAATGAAGTAGAAGAAAGAGTGAGTGAGACAGAAGACAAGTTGGTGCCACGGAAGGAAGCTGAGGAAAAAAGAAAAAAAAATTAAAGATCGTGAGGAAAGTTTAAGGGAAATAAATAACAGCCTCAGAAAGAAAAAAAATCTATGTATAATTGGGGTTCCAGAGGGCACCAAAAAGGAAAGAGGACTAGAAAGCATATTTGAACAAATCATAGCAGAGAACTTCCCTAATTTTGGGAGGGAAACAAGCATTCCGATCCAGGAGATAGAGAGATCCCCCCAAAAATCAATAAAAACCATTCAACACCTTGACATTTAATAGTGAAACTTGAAAATTCCCCACATGAAGAGAAAATCCTTAAAGCAGCAAGATAAGAGATCCCTAACATATGGGGAGAAATATTAGATTAACAGCAGACCTCTCTACAAAGACCTGGCAGGACAGAAAGGGCTGGCAGGATATATTCAGGGTCCTAAATAAGAAGAACATGCAGCCAAGAATACTTTCTCCAGCAAGGCTTTCATTCAGAATGGAAGGAGAGATAAAGAGCTTCCAAGATAGGCAGAAACTGAAAGAATATGTGACCAACAAACCAGATCTGCAAGAAATATTAAGCATCTGTAAAAGAAAGTGTATCCTAAAAGAAATAATCCACAAAAACTGGGACTGAATAGGTATTATGATGACACTAAACTCTTATCTTTCGATAGTAATTCTGAACGTGAATGGGCTTAATGATCCCATCAAAAGATGCAGGGTTTCAGACTGGATAAAAAAGCAAGACTCATCTATTTGCTGTCTACAAGAGACTCATTTTAGACCTAAGAACACCTACAGCCTCAAAATGAAAGGGTGGAGAACCATTTACTATTTAAATGGTCCTCAAAAGATAGCAGGGGTATCAATCCTCATATCACATAAGTTAAAGTTTATCCCAAAGACTGTAGTAAGAGATGAAGAAAGACACTATATCATACTTAAAGGATCTATCCAACAAGAGGACCTAACAACCATGAATATTTATGTCCCTAATTGAGAGCTGCCAAGTATATCAATCAATTAATAACCAAAGTTAAGACATACTTAGATAATAACACACTAATACTCGGAGACATCAACACGGTGCTTTCTGAAAATGACATATCTTCTAAGCACAACATCTCCAAAGAAACAAGAGCGTTAAATGATACACTGGACCAGAAGGATTTCACAGATATTTACCGTACTTTTCATCCAAACGCAACTGAATATACATTCCTCTCAAGTGCACATGGAACTTTCTCCAGAATAGATGACATACTGGGTCACAAATCAGGTCTTAACTGATACCAAAAGATAGGGATTGTACCCTGCGTATTTTCAGACAATAATGCTTTGAAACTTGAACTCAATCAGAAGAAGAAATTTGGAATAAATTCGGAAGAAATTCAAACACATGGAGGTTAAAGACCATCCTGCAAAAAGATGAAAGGGTCAACCAGGAAATTAGAGAAGAATTAAAATGATTCATGGAAAGGAATGAGAATGAAGATACAACCATTCAAAATCTTTGGGATACAGCAAAAGCAGTCCTCGGAGGGAAATACATCACAATACAAGCATCCCTCAAAAAAGTGGAAAACACTCAAATACACAAGCTAACTTCGCACCTAAAGGAACTGGAGAAAGAACAGCAAATAAAACCTACACCAAGCAGAAGACGAGAGTTAATAAATATTCAAGCAGAACTCAATGAAATAGAAACCAGAAGAACTGTAGAACAGATCAACAAAACCAGCAGTTGATTCTTTGAAAGAATTAATAAGATAGATAAACCATTAGCCAGCCTTATTAAAAACAAAATAGAAAAAACTAATTAATAAAATCACGAATGAAAAAGGAGAGATCACACCCAAAAACAAGGAAATACAAATAATTTTAAAAAACATATTATGAGCAGCTATATGCCAATAAATTAGGCAATCTGGAAAAATGGACCCATTTCTGGAAAACCACAAACTACCAAAAGTGGAACTGGAAGAAATAGAAAACCTGAACAGGCCAATAACTGGGGAGGAAATTGAAGCAGTCATCAAAAACCTCTGAAAACACAAAAGTCCAAGGCCAGATGGCTTCCCAGGGGAAGTCTATCAAACGTTTAAAAATAAACAATACCTATTCTACTAAAGCTGTTCCAAAAGAGAGAAAGGGATGGAATACTTCCAAACTCATTCTATGAGGCCAGAATCACCTTAATGCCAAAAGCAGGAAAAGACCCCACCAAAAAGGAGAATTATAGACCAATATCCCTGATGAACATGGATGCAAAAATTCTCAACAAGATACTAGCCAAGAGGATCCAACAGTACATTAAGATTATTCACCATGACCAAGTGGGATTTATCCCCAGGATGCAAGGCTGGTTCACCACTCGTAAAACAAACAACGTGATAGATCATATCAACAAGAGAAAACACAAGCACCATATGATCCTCTCATTAAATGCAGAGAAGGCATTTGACAAAATACAGCATCCATTCCTGATCAAAACTCTTCAGAGTGTGGAATAGAGGGAACATTCCTCAGCATCTTAAAAACCATCTACGAAAAGCCCACAGCAAATATCATTCTCAATGGGGAATCAAAGGGAGCATTTCTCCTAAGATCAGGAACATGACAAGGATGTCCGCTCTCACCATGACTATTCAACATAGTACTAGAAGCCCTAGCCTCAGCAATCAGGCAACAAAAAGAAATAAAAGGCATTCAAATTGGCAAAGAAGGAGTCAAACTCTCCCTCTTTGCAGATGACTTGATACTGTACATAGAAAACCCAAAAGACTCTACCCCAAGATTGCTAGAACTCATACAGCAATTCAGCAGTGTGGCAGGATACAAAATCAATGCCCAGAAATCAGTGGCATTTCTATACACTAACAATGAGACTGAAGAAAGAGAAATTAAAGAGTCAATCCCACTTACAATTGCACCCAAAACCATAAGATACCCAGGGATAAACCTAACCTAGAGGTAAGGGATCTATACCCTAAAAACTACAGAGTACTTCTGAAAGAAAATGAGGAGGACACAAAGAGATGGAAAAATATTCCATGCTCATGGATGCTGCCCTGGGCAATTTGCACATTTAATGGAATCTCTATCAATATACTATGGACTTTCTTTACAGAGTTGGAACAAATTATCTTAAGATGTGTGTGGAATCAGAAAAGATCCCGAATAGCCTGGGGAATATTGAAAAGGAAAACCAGAGCCGGGGGCATCACAATGCTGGATTTCAGGTTTTCCTACAACACTGTGATAATCACAACAGTGTGGAACTAGCATAAAAACAGACACCCAGATCAATGGAATGGAATGGAGAACCCAGAAATGGGCCCTCAACTCTATCTATGGTCAACTAATATTCGACAAAGAAGGAAAGACTATCCACTGGAAAAAGGACAGTCTCTTCAATAAATGGTGCTGGGAAAATTGGACAGCCTCGTGCAGAAGAATGAAACTACACCATTCTCTTACAGCAGATACAAAGGTAACTCAAAATAGATGAAAGATTTAAATGGGAGGCAAGAATCCGTCAAAATCCTAGAGGAGAACACAAGCAACACCCCTTTTGAACTTGGCCACAGCAACTTCTTAAAAGATACATCTATGAAGGCAAGGGAAACAAAAGCAGACATGAATTATTGGAACTTAATGAAGAAAAATATCTTCTACAGAGCAAAAGAAACTGTCATCAAAACTAAAAGGCAACCTACAGGGATCCCTGGGTGGCGCAGCGGTTTGGCGCCTGCCTTTGGCCCAGGGCGCGATCCTGGAGACCCGGGATCGAATCCCACATCGGGCTCCCGGTGCATGGAGCCTGCTTCTCCCTCTGCCTATGTCTCTGCCTCTCTCTCTCTCTCTCTCTCTCTCTCTCTCTGTGACTATCATAAATAAAAAAAAATTAAAAGGCAACCTACAGAATGGGAGAAGATATTTGCAAATGACATCAGATAAAGGGCTGGTATCCAGGATCTATAAAGAACATATTAAACTCAACAGCAAAGAAACAAAGCATCCAATCATGAAATGGGCAAAAGACATGAACAGAAAGCTCACAGAGGAAGACATAGACATGGCCAACACACACATGAGATAATGCTGTGCATCACTTGCCATCAGGGAAATACAAATCAAACCACAATTAGATACCACCTCACACCAGTGGGAATGGGGAAAATTAACAAGGCAGGAAACAACAAATGTTTCAGAGGATGTGGAGAAAAGGGAACCTTCTTGCACTGTTGGTGGGAATGTGAACTGGTGCAGCCACTCTGGAAAACTGTGTGGAGGTTCCTCAAAGAGTTAAAAATAGACCTGCCCTATGACCCAGCAATTGCACTGCTGGGGATTTACCCCAAAGATACAGATGCAATGAAATGCCAGGACACCTGTACCCCGATGTTTATAGCAGCAATGTCCACAATAGCCAAACTGTGGAAGGAACCTCGGTGTCCATTTAAAGGTGAATGGATAAAGAAGATGTGGTCTATGTATACAATGGAATATTACTCAGCCATTAGAAATGACAAATACCCACCATTTGCTTCAACGTGGATGGAACTGGAGGGTATTATGCTGAGTGAAATGAGTCAATCGGAGAAAGGCAAACATTATATGGTCTCATTCATTTGGGGAATATAAAAAATAGTGAAAGGGAATAAAGTGGAAAGGAGAAAAATGAATGGGAAATATAAGAAAGAGAGACAGAACATGAGAGATCCCTAACTCTGGGAAACGAACAAGGGGTATTGGAAGAGGAGGCGGGTGGGGGGATGGGGTGACTGGGTGACGGGCACTGAGGCAGGCACTTGATGGGATGTGCACTGGGTGTTATGCTATATGTTGGCAAATCGAACTCCAATAAGAAAATATATACAAAACATAAAAACAAAACAAAACAAAACACATGGGGTAACAGAGTGGTTAAAATAAAAAGACCCATCTAAATGCTGCCTACAAGAATGTCACTTCAGACTTAAAGACACCTGTAGATTGAAAGTTAAGGATTGGACAAATGTTTATCATGAAAATTGGTGTCAAAAGAATGAGAAAAATACTTATATTAGATGTAATAGACTTTTAAACAATGTCTGGTAAGGGGCACTGGGTAGGAGTAGATATCTACCTTCAGCTCATGTCATGATCCCAGGGCCTGGGATTGAGCCTCAAATCAGGCTCTCTGCTCATGGGGAGCCTGCTTCTCCCTCTCCCTCTGCGTCCTGCTCCACTTGCTTGTGCTCTCTCTTTCTCTCTGTAAAATAATAGACAAAAAAAAAAGATTTTATGCATGTCTTAAAACAGAGAAAGAAGGACACTATATAATAATAAAAGGGACAATCCAACAAGAAGATAAAACAATTGTATATGCACCCAACATGGGAACACCCAAATGCATAAAAGTTAATAACAAACATAAAGGAATTAATTGATAGTAATACAATAGTAAGAGACTTTAACACCTCATTTACATCAGTGGACAGATTATCCAAACATAAAATAAGTAAGGAAACTTGTTTTTTTAATAAATTAAATTTTATTGGTGTTCAATTTACCAACATAGAGAATAACACGCAGTGCCCCCCTCAGTGCCCGTCACCCATTCACCCCCACCCCCCACCATCCTCCACTTCCACCACCCCTAGTTCGTTTCCCAGAGTTAGGAGTCTTTATGTTCTGTCTCCCTTTCTGATATTTCCCACACATTTCTTCTCCCTTCCCTTATATTCCCTTTCACTATTATTCATATTCCCCAAATGAATGAGAACATACACTGTTTGTCCTTCTCCGATTGACTTACTTCACTCAGCATAATACCCTCCAGTTCCATCCATGTTGAAGCAAATGGTGGGTATTTCTCGTTTCTAATGGCTGAGTAATATTTCATTGTGTACATAAACCGCATCTTCGTAATCCATTCATCTTTCGATGGACACCGAGGCTCCTTCCACAGTTTGGCTATTGTGGACATTGATGCTATAAACATCGGGGTACAGGTGTCTTGGCATTTCATTGTATCTGTATCTTTGGGGTAAAGCCCCAGCAGTGCAATTGCTGGGTCATAGGGCAGGTCTATTTTTAACTCTTTGAGGAACCTCCACACAGTTTTCCAGAGTGACTGCACCAGTTCACATTCCCACCAACAGTGTAAGAGGGTTCCCTTTTCTCCACATCCTCTCCAACATTTGTTGTCTCCTGCCTTGTTAATTATCCCCATTCTCACTGGTGTGAGGTGGTATCTCATTGTGGTTTTGATTTGTATTTCCCTGATGGCAAGTGATGCAGAGCATTTTCTCATGTGCATGTTGGCCATGTCTATGTCTTCCTCTGTGAGATTTCTCTTCATGTCTTTTGCCCATTTCAGGATTGGATTGTTTGTTTCTTTGGTGTTCAATTTAATAAGTTCTTTATAGATCTTGGAAACTAGCCCTTTATCTGATACGTCATTTGCAAATATCTTCTCCCATTCTGTAGGCTGTCTTTTAGTTTTGTTGACTGTATCCTTTGCTGTACAAAAGCTTCTTATCTTGATGAAGACCCAATAATTCATTTTTGCTTTTGTTTCTTTTGCCTTTGTGGATGTATCTTGCAAGAAGTTACTGTGGCCGAATTCAAAAAGGGTGTTGCCTGTGTTCTCCTCTAGGATTTAGATGGACTCTTGTCTCACATTAAGATCTTTCATCCATTTTGAGTTTATCTTTGTGTCTGGTGAAAGAGAGTGGTCTACTTTCATTCTTCTGCATGTGGATGTCCAATTTTCCCAGCACCATTTATTGAAGAGACTGTTTTTCTTCCACTGGATAGTCTTTCCTCCTTTATCGAATATTAGGTGACCATAAAGTTCAGGGTCCACTTCTGGGTTCTCTATTCTGTTCCATTGATCTATGTGTCTGTTTTTGTGCCAGTACCACACTGTCTTGATGACCACAGCTTCGTAGTACAACCTGAAATCTGGCATTGTGATGCCCCCAGATATGGTTTTCTTTTTTAAAATTCCCCTGGCTATTCGGGGTCTTTTCTGAACCCACACAAATCTTAAAATAATTTGTTCTAACTCTCTGAAGAAAGTCCATGGTATTTTGATAGGGATTGCATTAAACGTGTAAATTGCCCTGGGTAACATTGACATTTTCACAATATTAATTCTGCCAATCCATGAGCATGGAATATTTTTCCATCTCTTTGTGTCTTCCTCAATTTCTTTCAAAAGTGTTCTATAGTTTTTAGGGTATAGATCCTTTACTTCTTTGGTTAGGTTTATTCCTGGGTATCTTATGCTTTTGGGTGCAATTGTAAATGGGATTGACTTCTTAATTTCTCTTTCTTCAGTCTCATTGTTAGTGTATAGAAATGCCACTGACTTCTGGGCATTGATTTTGTATCCTGCCATGCTACCAAATTGCTGTATGAGTTCTAGAAATCTTGGGGTGGAGGCTTTTGGGTTTTCTATGTAGAGTATCATGTCATCGGCGAAGAGGAAGAGTTTGACTTCTTCTTTGCCAATTTGAATGCCTTTAATGTCTTTTTGTTGTCTGATTGCTGAGGCTAGGACTTCCAAAACTATGTTGAATAGCAGTGGTGAGAGTGGACATCCCTGTCTGGTTCCTGATCTTAGGGGAAAGGCTCCCAGTGCTTCCCCATTGAGAATGATATTTGCTGTGGGCTTTTCGTAGATGGCTTTTAAGATGTCGAGGAAAGTTCCCTCTATCCCTACACTCTGAAGAGTTTTGATCAGGAATGGATGCTGTATTTTGTCAAATGCTTTCTCTGCATCTAATGAGAGGATCATATGGTTCTTGGTTTTTCTCTTGCTGATATGATGAATCGCATTGAGTGTTTTACGAGTGTTGAACCAGCCTTGTGTCCCGGGGATAATTCCTCCTTGGTCATGGTGAATAATTTTTCTTAATGTACTGTTGGTTCCTATTGACTCGTATCCTGTTGAGAATTTTTGTATCCATGTTCATCAGGGATATTGGTCTGTAATTCTCCTTTTTGGTGGGGTCCTTGTCTGGTTTTGGAATTAAGGTGATGCTGGCCTCAGAGAATGAAATTGGAAGCACTCCGTCTCTTTCTATCTTTCCAAACCGCTCTAGTAGAATAGGTATGATTTCTTCTTTAAACGTTTGATAGAATTCCCCTGGGAAGCCATCTGGCCCTGGACTCTTGTGTCTTGGGAGGTTTTTGATGACTGCTTCAATTTCCTCCCTGGTTATTGGCCTGTTCAGGTTTTCTATTTTTTCCTGTTCCAGTTTTGGTAGTTTGTGGCTTTCCAGGAATGTGTCCATTTCTTTTAGATTGCCTAATTTATTGGCGTAGAGCTGTTCATAATATGTTTTTAAAATCGTTTGTATTTCCTTGGTGTTGGTAGTGATCTCTCCTTTCTCATTCATGATTTTATTAATTTGAGTCTTCTCTTCTTTTTAATAAGGTTGGCTAATGGTTTATCTATCTTATTAATTCTTTCAAAGAACCAACTCCAGGTTTTGTTGATATGTTCCACAGTTCTTCTGGTCTCAATTTCATTGAGTTCTGCTCGAATTTTAATTAACTCTCTTCTTCTGCTGGGTGTAGGATCTATTTGCTGTTTTTTCTCTAGCTCCTTTGGGTGTAAGGTTAGCTTTTGTATTTGAGTTCTTTCCAGTTTTTGGATGGATGCTTGTATTGCGATGTATTTCCCCCTTAGGACTGCTTTGGCTGCATCCGAAAGGTTTTGAACGGTTGTATCTTCATTCTCATTAATTTCCATGAATCTTTTTAATTCTTCCTTAATTTCCTGGTTGACCCTTTCATCTTTTAGCAGGATGGTCCTTAACCTCCACGTGTTTGAGGTCCTTCCAAACTTCTTGTTCTGATTTAGTTCTAATTCCAAGGCATTATGGTCTGAGAATATGCAGGGGAGGATCCCTATCTTTTGGTATCGGTTCAGACCCGATTTGTGACCCAGTATGTGGTCTATTCTGGAGAAAGTTCCATGTGAACTTGAGAAGAATGTGTATTCAGTTGAGTTTGGATGTAAAGTTCTGTAGATATCTGTGAAATCCATCTGGTCCAGTGTATCACTTAAAGCTCTCGTTTTTTTTTTTTTTTGGAAATGTTGTTTTTAGAAGACCTATTGAGTGTAGAAAACGCTAGATTGAAGTCACCAAGTATAAGTGTATTACTATCTAAGTATTTCTTCACTTTGGTTAGTAATTGATTGATATATCTGGCAGCTCCCACATTCGGGGCATATATATTGAGGATTGTTAAGTCCTCTTGTTGGATAGATCCTTTAACTATGATTTAGTGTCCCTCTTCATCTCTCACTACAGTCTTCGGGGTAAATGTTAGTTTATCTGATATAAGGATGGCTACCCCTGCTTTCTTTTGAATGGTAAAATGGTAAATGGCTTCATTTGAATGGTAAATGTTTCTCCAACCTTTATTTTCAGGCTGTAGGTGTCCTTCTGTCTAAAATGAGTCTCTTATAGACAGCAAATAGATGGGTCCTGCTTTTTTATCCAGTCTGAAACCCTGCGCCTTTTGATGGGGTCATTAAGCCCGTTCACGTTCAGAGTTACTATTGAAAGATATGAGTTTAGTGTCATCATGACATCTATTCAGTCCTTGTTTTTGTGGATATTTCCACGGGACTTCTTCTTAAAGGGGAATTTTAAGAGTCCCCCTTAAAATTTCTTGCAGAGCTGGTTTGGAGGTCACATATTCTTTCAGTTCCTGCCTGTCTTGGAAGCTCTTTATCTCTCCTTCCATTCTGAATGAGAGCCTTGCTGGGTAAAATATTCTTGGTTGCATGTTTATCTCATTTAGGACCCTGAATATATCCTGCCAGCCCTTTCTGGCCTGCCACGTCTCTGTGAGGAAGTCTGCTGTTACCCTAATACTTCTCCCCATAAAAGTCAGGGATTTCTTGTCTCTTGCTGCTTTAAGGATTTTCTCTTATCTTTGGAATTTGCAAACTTCACTATTAAATGTCGAGGTGTTGAACGGTTTTTATTGATTTTAGGGGGGATCTCTCTATTTCCTGGATCTGAATGCCTGTTTCCCTTCCCAGATTAGGAAAGTGTTCAGCTAGGATTTGTTCAAATACATATTCTGGTCCTCTGGCCCTTTCTGTGCCCTCGGAACCCCAATTAAACGTAGGTTTTTCTTCCTCAGGCTGTCATTTATTTCCCTTAGTCTATCTTCATGGTCTTTTAATTGTTTGTCTCTTTTTTCCTCAGTTTCCCTCTTTGCCATCAACTTGCCTTCTATGTCACTCACTCGTTCTTCCACCTCATTAACCCTGGTCGTTAGGACTTCTAGTTTGGATTGCATCTCATTCAATTGATTTTTAATTTCTGCCTGATTGGATCTAAATTCTGCAGTCATGAAGTCTCTTGAGTCCTTTATGCTTTTTTCTAGAGCCACCAGTAGCTGTATAATAGTGCTTCTGAACTGGCTTTCTGACATTGAATTGTAATCCAGATTTTGTAACTCTGAGGGAGAGAGGACTGTTTCTGATTCTTTCTTTTGAGGTGAGGTTTTCCTTCTAGTCATTTTGCTCAGTGCGGAGTGGCCAAAAACAAGTTGTATTGGGAAAAGGAGAAAAAGAGAGGAGAGAAAGAAGGAAAGAAAAGAGAAAAGGAAAAAAGAAAAAAGGAAGAAAAAAGGGAAAAAGGGCAGAAAAAGTGACAGAAAAAGAAAGAAAGGGGGAAAAACGGTGGGGAAGCAATCAGAAATCAAAAAGAAAAAAAAAACACAGGGCAGTATCTTCTGATTCTGTATACTTTAAGTCCCTTGACTTCCCCTGGAACTTGTCCGTCTAGTTGGCCTTCTGGGGGAGGGGCCTGTTGTGCTGATTTTCAGGCTTTAGCACTTGGGGGAGCTGCTCTGCCCCTGCCTGCTGCAGGGCTCAGCAGGGGTTGTTTACCCCGTGAGGCCCTGGAGGAACAACCACAGTGGCGGGGCGAGCTTTGGAAACCTGGATTCAGCTCCCACTGTAACTAGGGAGCTATCAGTCTGCAGGGCTTGGAGGCTCCGGGGCGAGGCCGCTGATCTGCTCAGCTTGGGGGCAGGAGCGCCCTTGCTGTCCTGGCCCCTCCCAGCCTCTGCCTGTCCCGGGGGAAGGCCGGATCCTGGGCTGTGTCCTGGCGCCCTGTGCTCCCGAGCCTGGGCCTGCGCTGTTGGATTCTGTTCCTTGCCGAGCAGCCCCCTCTGCGCGGAGCCTCTTCCTCTGCCGGAGCCGCCGCCAACGAGCTGCTCCCGGGGCCGCGCAGCCCCCTCCGCGGAGCCGCCGCCCGAGCCTCTCCGAGCTGCTCCTGGTCCCACCGTGCGCGCTGCAGCCCTTAGGGAGCTCCGCGCACTCTCCCCGGGGCGCAGGTGTCTGTTAGTGTCCCAGGGAGCCTGAGAGCATCCCCGCCCTCCTGGGTCCTGCTCTAACTCCCTGCGAGCCCCTTTCCGCCCGGGAAGGTTGGTGCAGCTCCTGCTTCTCCGGGACGGAGCTCTCCTGTCCTGGGGACACTCGCCCCGGCCTCAGCCCGGCTCCTCGCGGGGCCCCTCCCCCTTGGATGCCTTTTGCTTCTTTATTTCTTTTTACCCCCGTCTTCCTACCTTGATAGAAGCACGAACTCTTCTCACTGTAACATTCCAGTCTCTCTTTAAATCTCAGGCCGAATTCGTAGATTTTCAGGATGATTTGAAGTTTATCTAGGTAATTTGGTGGGGGCAGGTGATTTGGGGACCCCACTCTTCCGCCATCTTGCCCCTCCTCCAGGAAACTTGTTTTTTATTGCACAATGAACCAGATGAATTTAATGGATCTATTAGAATATTCCCTCCTAAAATAGCAGACTACACATTCTTTTCAAATGCACAGGAAACATTCTCCAGAATAGATCATCTATTAGGCCACAAAGCAAATCTCAACAAATTTAAGAAGATCAAAGTCATAACATGTTTTTTGTTTTTTTGTTTTTTGTTTTTTAACCACAGAACTATGAAACTGAAAATTAACCACAAGAAAATATCTGGAGAAACACAAAATACATGGATGTTAAGTAACATGCTACTACACAATGAATGTGTCAAGCAAGAAATAAAAAAAGTTACATGGAAACAAATGATAATGAAAACATAATAGTTCAAAAACTTTGAGATGCACGAGAAGTAGTTCTAAGAGGGAATTTGATAGCAATATAGGCCTATGTCAAGAACCAAGAAAAATCTCAAATAAACAACCCAACTTTATACCTAAAAGTGGTAGAAAAGGAACAACAAACAAAACCTAAAACCAACAGAAGGAAGGAAGTAGTAAAGATTATAGCAGAAATAAATGATACAGAAACTAAAACAAAGCAAAACAAAACAAAAAAACAATGGAACAGGTCAATGAAACTAGGAGATGATTCTTTGAAAAAAATCAATAAAATTGATAAATCTCTAGTAAGATTTATCAAGAAAAAAAAGAGAAACGACCCCCCCCCAAAAAAAAAGAAAAAAAGAGAAAGGACCCAATAAAATCACAAATGAGACAGGAGAAATAACACCACAGAGATACAAACATTATAAGAGAATATTATGAAAAACAATATGCCAGCCAATTGAAAACCTAGTAGAAATGGATAAATTCCTACCAACATATAAATGACCAAAACAGGAAGAAATAGAAATTTGAACAGCCAGTATAGAAATTAACTCAGTAATCAAAAAACTCCCAACAAACAGCAGTCCAGGATCAGATGGCTTCACAGGCAAATTCTACCAAGCATTTCAAGAAGAGTTAATAGCTATTCTTCTCAAACTATTCCCCCCCCCAAAAAAAAAAAAACAGAAAAGGAAGGAAAACTTCCAAATTCATTCTATGAGACCAGCATTACCCTGAAACCAAAATCAGATAAAGAGTCCACTAAAAAAGAAAACTACAGGCTAATCTCTGATGAACATGGATGCAAAAATATTCAACAAAATAATAGTAAACCAAATCCAATAGCACATTTAAAAATCATTCAACACGATCAAACAAGATTTATTCCTGGGTTGCAAGAGTGATTCGGTACTCACAAATCAATCAACATAATACATAATATCAATAAGAGAAAGGATAAGAACCATGTGATCATTTCAATAGATGCAGAAAAACCTTTGACAAAGCGCAATGTCCACTAATGATAAAAACCGTCAACAAAGTAGGTTTAAAGGGAACACACCTCAACATCATAAAGGCTATATATGAAAAACACATAGCTAACATTATCCCTAATGGGGAAAAACGGAGAGCTTTTCCCCTAAGGTCAGGAACATGATAGGATTGTCCACTGTCACCACTGTTGTTCAACAAAGTACTGAAAGTCCTAGCCACAACAATCAGAAAGCAAAAGAAATAAAAGCAATTGGTAAAGAAGAAGTAAAGCTTTCACTATTTACAGATGATATGATACTATATAGAGAAAACCCAAAAGATTCTACCAAAAAAGCTACTAGAACTGATAAATGAATTTGTAAAGCCACATCATACAAAATCAATTTACAGAAATATGTTGCATTCCTATACACTGATAATGAAGCAGCAGAAAATAAATTACGAAAATAATCCCATTTACAATTGCACCAAAAATAATATGATACCTAGGAATAAACCAGAGGTGAAAGACATGTACTTGGAAAACTTTATAAAACACTGATGAAAGAAATTTAAGAAACAAACAAATGGAAAGATATTCTATGCTCAGGGACTGGAAGAGCAAATACCGTTAAAATGTCTATATTATCCAAAGCAATCTACACATTTAATACAATCCCTATCAAAATACCATCAGCATATTTCACAGAACAAGAACATTAGATGACTCTTATGCCACATTTCAGATCCTCTCTGCCTCACAAGTCTCTGGAGCTCTTTGGTACTTTTTCTGCCCCAGCCAATCTTGTAGGGACTACTTTTGTTTGGGCTCACAATGACTTTACAAAGGTATAATTTTGCTTCATTTCTGTACTGTGTGACTAATATTTCTCATTCAGAGGCCTTCCTATTGCCACTGAAGCATGAGATGTTATGGGACTCACTCAGCACCCTTGTCTACATAACTCAGAAGTTGTGAGGGAAGTCATGTTTTGTGGGGAGACTCTGACCAATGGAGACTGTTGCTGGCAAATAATTTCTATTCTTTCCCCCCACCCCAACATATTTACTCTTCTGAGTCACAATAGTTCATACAGCCCCTCAGTAAATGCTCCATAGAATCAAAGAATCAGTCAACTGTGCTTCATACCAAGTAGTGGCCAACTTAGCATCACTTTCTCCTACCTCTTTTCTCCTCCCATCTTCACTTTCCTTTTCCCTTACTTCTGCTGCCCTGGCATTGCATTGCCTAATAGTAGTAGTGGCACATATGATTTTTGCCTAAGGCTGTGATTTCTAGAGATACCAAACTAAGATAGAGACCATTTACATACATTGGAAAAACGGTTACACTTATCAGTAATAAAATTATAAGAACAAGCATGGTACAGCTAACAATAACATCAGATTAGTGGATAACTCCGGGAAAGAGGGAATAAGTAACACTTTAACTGAACTAATAATATTCTATCTATATAAAGGGAGAGAAAAATCTGAAGTAAATATGGCAAAACTTTTATAAACCTGAGTGGTAGACATATCCCTTACTTTCCTTATATCCTATCCATATATATTATTATTAATATATATTATATATTATATAATTAATATACATTATATTATATATTAATATATATAGGGAGAGAGAGAGAGAGAGGAGAGATCATTCAATTCCATACTCTAAGTTTCATTCCAAATCTAACTGTATTTTACCTAAAAAGGGAAGAATTTTTAAAATTGATATATGCTGCACAATACCATAAAATTTACTCTTTTAACACATATAATTTAATGGTTTTTAATATACTTATAATGTGTAATCATCATCACTTTGTAAATCCACAGTATTTTCATTACCTCAAAAGTAAACCTATTAGTTGTCATTTCCCATATCCAGCTCCCACTTCCCCCACTCCTACACCTGACCTCTAGTAACTTCTAGTCTACTCTTTCACTGTGAATTTCCCTATTCTAGACATATCAAATAAATGGAATCATAGAAGATATGGGCTTTCTGTCTGCTTCTTTCACTTGCTATAATATTTTCAGATTTATCCATGTTGTATGTATCAGTGCATCATTTATTTAAGGCTGAATACTATTCTTTTGTATGGATATGTCACAGTTTGCATATCCATAAATGGATGGACATTTAGGTTGCATCTACTTCTTGGCTATCATGAATAATGCTGCTATAAACTTTCTTATATATGTGTTTATAAGGACTTATGTTTTCATTTCTCTTGGGTATATATCTAGGAGTAGAATTACTGAGTCATATGGTAAACTATGTTTAACCATACATATATATATATATACATATATATATGACATATGTAATATATATTTAGAAAACAGATAAGCTGTTTTCTAAAATGGCTGTGCCATTTTAAATTCCTATTAGAGATGTATGTATGACTGTCCTAATTTTTGCACATCCTTGGCAACACAATAACAGTTTTCTCAATTATAGCCAACCTAGCAGGTTTGAAGTAGTATCTCCTTATTCTTTGTACTTGCATTTTCCCCAAGACTAAAAATGAGCTCTTTTCATGTGCTTGAGAAGGGTCTACTTGGATCCTTGGCCCATTTTAAAATTGGTTTATTTGTCATTTTATTGATGAATTGTTAAGAGTTCTTTATATATTCTGGATATTCTCTTTTCGGAAAACTGAATTGTAAACATTTTTTCTATTCTGAGAGTTGTCTTTTTCACTTTTCTGGTAGAATCTTTTGAAGTGTAAAATATTTTAATTTTGATGATGTTGAATTTATTTTTTCTTTGGTTACTTATGCTTTTTGGAGTCATATCAAAGAAACGATTGCTTAATCCAAGATCATGAGAATTTACCCCTATGTTTTCCTTTTATACTTTTAGCTCTTACATTGAGGTTTCTGATCCACTTCAAGTTAACACTTTTGGATATGGTGTGAAGTATTGGTCCAAATTCATTCTTTTGCATGTGGATATTGAGTTATTATAGCTCCATTTTTTGGAAAAGTTTAATTTTTCTATTAGATAATTTTGATATTCTCATCTAAAAGCAATTAACCCTACTAGAAATTCCCAGTGATATCTTCTTTTTTATCTGACTATAGTATTTATTATTATTACTACACTCAGTCCTCTGTCATATTGTGTTGCCATCTAACTTTAGTACTTTTGAAGACAGGAGTGATGAGTTATAAACATTTACATTTCCCAAAGTACACTGCCCAACATTTTGTTCTAGATTTGTTGAATGAATGTTGAATGGATGAAGAGAGTTTAAAATACCTTCTGACACTATTATCCTAGATTCATATTCAAAGTGTGACTGAATTTTTCCCACCTTTCTTTCATAACAAAAAATACATAATTTAGAGATATTTAAAGACATGAAATACAATTTGGAGTTTAGCTTAAATATGAATTACATCGCTTCTACTTTCCAATGTTTTTGACTACTTGAAGTCAATAATGCTTCCTTTTTATGTGAGTGCCCTGCCGTGGAAGTATTTTTCCTCTCTGTTTTCTATAGAATACAACATTTTAAATCAGAATATCATTTTATGTTATCTTCTTAAGAAGTATGACAAATGACATTGTCACCACTCAAGAGAGTGTTCACCTGAAAGCACCAGAGCCAGTTCTTTAGTATTTGGTGAAAACAGATGGTAGCATTCCAATCACAAAATGCATCTCCACTTTATAGGTATGGACAGGAGAAAAGTCCAACTCAACATTTAGGTCAGTGTTTGATTAGATTCATTATAGATATTGACCCAGTTTCTCCTGGTTCCTTGATTATTTGCCAACAAATGTTTGTCAATCTTTAATTCTCTTTCTTAGCCTGCATAGAGAGTGTGGTGGAACATAGGGATTAGCAACTCCAAGTTTATCTAGCTCAGAAGACTTGAAGAAACCTTTTAGATTTAGTCATGCTGAGGGAGACATGTTTTTTCTCTATCAGATTGGGAATGTGCCACACTTAGAGAACTTAGTTATTCCAACAAAATGTTTTTTTTTCTCTCTTTTTCTGTGCCAGAATGAGACTGTGGAGAATAAGCAAAGTTGATGTTGCTTGAAGAAATTTCAAGGTTTCCCAGCTCACAGAGCTCAATAGCCATGGAAATAAGAACTGGCCAAAAACATACTTGGGCTGGATGATAATTGGGAGCCGCTTGAGGAAAGGGGACATAAATATGTGCTATGCGATATTACTCCATGGAATTGAATAGGCTGGTGTTTTAAGAAATAATAGGGGAAAAATGGGCTCTTTTGTGTAGGTTTGTTAGGTAGGTAGTGATGGGGATGAGAGGAATGGCTTGGCTTTGCTACACTGAAACAGGATTTGTAGTAATAATACAGATTCCATATATTTCTGGTAAAGGATTTTTGAAAATAAAATAAACTGGTCTTAGATTCATTCACATTTCATTTGCTTAAGGAATTAATAAAGTTTCTCATTGGGGTATCAGGGAAAAATGGATGCTTTGATATTCTTGCCATTTTATTAGAAAAAAAAAGGTATGCTATGCTCCCAAGTTGGCTTGTATAACCTTTTATAGCAAGGTTATCAAAAATTAATGCAACTTGTTCCTGTGACCCCTTAGGCATTATAAGGGGTTTCACACTATTATAAATAGATTTAGCAAATGCAACATTAGCATAATTCATGGAATTCATGCCATTTTTACACTTATGACAATATGAACCACATCAATAAAATCCTTAGTCCTTCATTTTTTCATGAGCCAATTTCTCTTGACTCAGTAGACTCAGCCTTATATTAAGTGCTATGCTCAAGAGGATTCTGCAAATGCAGTGCAGACTGTCACTTTCTATGCCACCTGCTCCCATTTATGTTCCACACCATTGGTGTTCACTGGTCCAGTTGGGCCCTCTCTAGCAACACTAGCCCCAAGAGCTTGGCTTTCCAGTGTCAGCATACATTCTCAGTTCCAGAATTCCAGCATCACACCTCAAGCATTATTTGTTTAGCTCAGGCTTTCTTACTACAGTGTTTATTTCTGCTACTGTTTAACCATTTTTTAATTTATCTGACTCAACTCCAGGTACTTTTTACTCAATCTCTGGCAGGTTGTTAACCAGCATGTGTATTTGGGGCAGCAATTCATTCATCCATTTTGACATCCACACCTGACATCTTCATTAATGCTCAGCACAAATTTCTTAGATTCCATATCTGTTTGGTGTCTACATATTCCTTCTGTATCCAGCTCTTTGCCACAAAGTATATTTCATGTAAATGTCACATTTTTTCAAATGTTTCACATGTCTACAGTGGAACCATATGCCTTATAGAAATGATGTCTTTTCAAGTCTGCATCCAAACATAGCTTATCAATAACAAATTGATAAAAATTTTAAGTCAGCTTGTAAGCTTTTTCACTTTTTCTGAAATTTTTTTTAGGGCTTATAAACTTTTTCCCATGTGATTGCTTATGTTCTGTACTCTTATGTTCTTTTTTGACATCAACCACAACCACATTACTACCTTTTTATTGCCCTTTCAATTAATCAGAGTCAGCTGAGGCTGCCTCAAGAGAATGTTTCTTCTCTGTTTATTGAGTTTGGGGCTATCTCTGTCACATAAATTCTTCTGCTTTGGACTTTCTTCAATTGTATAACCATTTGGTAAGCTCTTAAAACATCAGTGACGTTCAGTTGTCAGAAAACCCACATTGAGGAAGAAGTAGTGTTGCTACTTTTAGGGAATTAACTTAAGATCTATGGTCAGGCATTATGAGTTGCGCATTGAAAGATAAAGGAAACCCCAGGAGAGCCACACTCACAAGAAATAAGTTGTGCCTGGTCTATAAATGTGACTTGAGAGCTGTTGGTTTTACTTGTTTATATAGTTGTTACCATTGTTGAACAATTGTTAACATTCATTGAGTGCTTACCATGTGCTAGGTACTCTGTGAAGGCCTTTGCGTAAAGTATCTCATTCAACATTCACAGTAGCCCTTCAAAGTGGATTCTCTTATTATCCCTGTTTCATAGATGAGAGAATGGAGACTCAAGTGGATGAATCACTTGTTAAAAGACAAACAACTGGTAAATGGTAGAATAGGTATTTGAACTTAGGTAGTGTAACTTCAGAATCTATATTTCTCTTGACCTTCACATTGTACAGCCTTCTTATAATGATATCTAAATTTTTTGTGCACATATGACCATCTAGGCACACAGTATAGTTAGCTACCATGTACATATTTAGTTTATTGAATCATTTCATCAGCCCTTCAAGACAGGTGACACTATTGTTTTTCTTTTACAGATGAAGAAACTGAGGCTTAGAGTAAATAAGTAGTGTCTCCAAAATGACATAGCTATTAAGTAGCAGAGACAGGATTTGAATTCATATATGCAAACACTGTGCTATACTATACGAGTAGAGGATTAAAAACTAACCAAAAAACTGATCTATATAAACTAACCAGAAAAACTGATCTATATAGGTTCTTATAGCAAGAAGTAAAAATCATACCTTTAATACTTCTACTTGGAGGGCCTATTAAATGGAGGATGTTGGGATATATAATCACTATCAATAATTTATATGTAATTATTCCTGATATTGAAAATGACAAGATTTCCCAGGAACATGGAATCAATACCTTTCTTTTTTTTTAATACCTTTCTTCATTAAGAAATTTGACTTACTAAGGAATTCCAGAATGACCTTTTCAAAAGTATCACTAAGAAGAGGTGGAGTAGAATGTGATGTATACCGCTAGGAAAAGTGAATATATATTTATCTGTACTACAGTAGAAACAGCAACAGCAAAAGAAAGCATGAGTCAAAGGATTACGATTTTATAATAACCCCCTCCCTCCAAAAACAACCTGCCAGTGAGCTGCTAACATCTATATTTGACTGTCTATTTGGCAGGAGAGGTTGGCATATTGAAGACACAGGATATTTGGCTGAAGAAGGTAGGAAATATGATTTAAGAATATGAGCTGCTGTCTAACGCAGGCAGGCCAGGGTAGACTTCCACAGTGTGAGGCATGGAAGCCCTAGGTAGTAGGGGAATGTGTGGCAGAAGTCCATTGAAAAGTTAGAAAAATAATCAAAGACAGATTTTATCTTTATCAGACCTTTAATCATGGCTAACCTTAATTTTAGGTATTATTTATTTCTACTTCTGAGAATCTTAAAATTATCTGAGAGAAATAAAAGACTTTTTTTTCTTTTTTATTATTTGTTTATTATTTATGAGAGAGAGAGAGAGAGAGAGAGAGAGAGGCAGAGGGAGAAGCAGGCTCCATGCACCGGGAGCCCGATGTGGGATTCGATCCCGGGTCTCCAGGATCGCGCCCTGGGCCAAAGGCAGGCGCCAAACCGCTGCGCGACCCAGGGATCCCAAGACTTTTTTTTTTAATTCTAGAGTTTGGGTTGGGAAATTTTTGCTTCCTAACATACTGAGGTTAGCAGGGATTTAGAATTTGCTGCCAGGAATCGAATCCCACGTCCGGCTCCCGGTGCACGGAGCCTGCCTCTCCCTCTGCCTATGTCTCTGCCTCTCTCTCTTTCTGTGACTATCATAAAATTAAAAAAAAAATAAATAAAAACCTTTAAAAAAAAAAGAATTTGCTGCCAGCCTTCTCTTGGAATGTTTTTTCCTTGGCATAGCCCTGGAAATGCTAACTTTGAAAAATGGCATCTGGCTAGCAATCCCTATCTCAGCCACTCTTGGATTTCCACTAAAGTGTATATGAAGACATAACAAATGATGAGAACTCAAAACAATGCTGATAATTTGGACTGACAGTCAAATTACCCCCAGAACTAAGGAGAAATTTTCACTCTGAAAGAAGTAGATTGAAAAGTACAATCAGTGGACCGCTCCCGCTATGCAGCTAGAAATTTGGTAAGCTAATGCACTGAGACTAAGTAGAAAAAGTGCTGTTTTGCTCCCATACAGTCTCAATACTGATTTCAAAATATGAATTTTATATTCAGAAAAGGGATAGTTGTTTTATTGCACAAAAGGTACGATTTTAGTGGGGTAGAAGGTGGGTCACCACCCCCTAAAATATTGCCATTCTTCCCATATATACTTGGGAACTAAAACTACCAGAAAACAATTAAGGAAGACAGTAAAGGATGGAAAATACTTTGGCTTTGGGAGTTTGAGAATGAAGCAGTAATGAATCACATTCTCAAGAATTGGCCCCACAAACAAATTTCTGTAAGTAGGAGCAGAGAAAAGAAAAATCTTGGTAGGAATGTATTCCAGAGATTTCAGTATTTCATGTATTCCATCAGTTCAGATTATCAACAAAGCAGGCAATTGGGTAAGGAGAAGACCCAATATTATTTCAAAAGAAATACATTAGATGAAATCAAGTTACAAAGAACAGACAATTGAGAATAGGAGATATTTATATCAACCTATCATCCAGTTGTATATCTGATAAAGGGATTTCTCTAAAACCTAGTCTGAGCACAGCTTAAGAAAAATTATTGTATCCTAACTATTGGCAAATATAGGGTGAAGATAGATTGCAACTCCTTTGAAATAAGCAATAAAAGAAAAAAACAATATGAAACATGGAATAATTGCAAAGAGGCTAAAAGACAAAATTTTTCTGCAGAATCAAAGAGCACATTTCTTTAATTTTTAAAGGAATCAAAAATATTAGAAAATATTTTGCGATTTTAACTAAAATGAAAGATGATAACTTCTAGAAGAAAAAGCAAAGTATAAAATGGCAGGGGTTCAGAACCTTTTGTAGGGTCATGGACCACTTTGAAAATATGATGAAAATTTTAGGCCTTCTCTCCATATAAGACAAACTTATAAATATAGTCACATTTTTTTCCATCCAATTTCTGAAGTTTAATGTATCCTCTGAAGTCCTCTATAAACAGAGCTCAGTCTAAGAACCCCTGCCACAATTAAAGAACAGATGAAGATAACAGAATGAGCCTATTAAAAATGGGAAATAAGATAAACAAAGATTATAAGTAATTAAAACTCAGCCACAGATTTATATTGTCATGAAGTCATATAAAGAGCAGAATGGACAAAGTTGACAATCAAATCAGTAAAAATGTTATACATACTTGAAAAAATTCTCAGAAAGCAATGAAAATGACAAAGATAAGACTCATCTTCTCCAGATAAATTTGAAGAATGGATAACTGGTCTAAAAATCTTAATTATTCCTAAGGAAGGAAAAAAACCCAACTACAACAATGATGAGATGTATGTAGAGAAGAAGAAAATTTTCTTGAAATAGGAAAAGTAGACCCATCACAGTTAAGGCAAAATTAGTGAAAAGAAGAAAAGGAAGATAGCCACACTTTCTAAAGATTTTTTATTTTAAATCATAGGTTGTTTGGCATAGAAATATAAATAGTCAAGAGGGACTATAAATAATAATAAAAGCAAAAAAATATAGTGTAGTGCATAAGATTTGTGCTATGGAGCCAGGCCAATTCTACTGCTTAGTACTTATATGGATTTGGATGAAGTGAGTAATTATTTTGAATCTGTTTCACATCTCTGAAACAGAACTACTAATAGTTATCTCACAGGACTATTGCAAGAATTAAGTGAGATAATTTATATGAAACGCTTTACTAAAGGACTGACATTCAGGAGGCACTGCCTGTCTGTGACTATATTGCTGCTACTATCATCATCATCATCATCATTTGTCATCATCACTGTCATAATCATAATGGACGGTAGGATTATAGATAATTTTTAGTTTATTATTTTTTATATTTTCTAAATCTTCTACAATGAACATATATTACTTTTTAATCATAAAAATATGTTACTTAAAAATATGTTACTTAAAACAATAACTATACACAAATTGATATATATATATAGTGCAGGGCCAACAGAGGCATCACAGGGCCATAGAAGCATAGAAATGTAAAATTTTAGACTAATTTTCTTAATTTTTTTTGCAACAAGCATGTATTAGTTGTGGGCGACCGCGAACTAGCTGGAGTAACTGAACCAAACCAGCCCGGACTTGCATCCCTCATTCACTCAAAAGGCTCGAGAGCCTAAAGGGTGAATAGTTGGTAGACGCTTGAGAAAGGGCTTGAGCAATGGTTCACAGGGCTCGCTTGTACGTGATCGCCCACATAACACAATAGATACAACTTATTCTGACCTGGTCATAAATGTAAATAAGGGTCTGTCTGCCCTTGCTGGTCTGTTTACCATACCTAATATTCCTTTGAAATATGCACATCTGGAGCAACAAGCTTATCTATTTACCAAGGTCTTCTGGCACCGTGAATCTGTCTTGCATGCTGAGAAAAGGGAACTTTGGAGAGTTTCACAAACCTGCTAAAAATAAACATCTTCTTGGCTTTGTTTTGCTCATGCTATAAAATGTTGTAAAACCTTGAATAAAGCTGGCTGCTTGGACATCATCCACTGTGTCCCTCCTGTCCCCATCTTTACTTTTCTTTTATTTTCCTCATCCCCTTATCCTCGGGACCCTGATCGTGTTGCCGCAGCGGGCGCAACAATTAGTTTTATAATGAAAACTTTATTTTGTTTTACAAGCTTATTTTATTTAAAAGTTATGGGAGCTAAATATACTCCCTGTAGAGTGTTGGGACCCTGCAAAAGCATACGAGAGGATGTGTTCAGTGTCGTTTACCAAGAAATGAACGTTGTTGATCTTTTGCGTACATTTGTGTATATTTTTGTATGTATTTCCATTTCTATTCTTTTTTTAAGATTTTATGTATTTATTCATGAGACACACAGAGAGAGAAAGAGACAGAGAGAGAGAGAGAGAGAGAGAGAGAGAGAGAGAGCAGAGAGAGAAGCAGGCTCCATGCAGGGAGCCTGATGTGGGACTCAATCCCGGGACTCCAGGACCACACCCTGGGCTGAAGGCAGGTGCCAAACCACTGACCACACAGGGATCCCTCCATTTCTATTCTTGAGATAATACCAAGTATATAGTTCCGTATCCTGCTTTGTATAACTTAATATTGTACTGAGAAAATTATCCATGCCCTTGAAATCTCTGTAAACATAATTTTAATAGTTGCTCAGATGATTTATCTATCCTGCAATTGTAGTATATCTAGATTGTTCATGATTTTCTGTTATTATGGTTGATGCTCTAATAAACATATATGTATATGAGTCTTATTCTGAATTTTTGATCATTTCTTTAAAATTAATTCCTATAAGCAGATATATTAGGCCAAAAAAAGATATATATTCCTAAGACTCTTAATGAATCTTGATACTTGTGTGAAAAGTTGTAGCAATTTATACTGCTCTTCCACCTACTGTCTTAACACTCTAGTCTCATCAGTTTTAGTTGTTTTAACTTTTATTACTTTGCTTAGGGCAGCCCGGGTGGCTCAGAGGTTTAGTGCCGCCTTCAGCCCAGGTTGTGACCCTGGAGACCCGGGATCGAGTCCCCTGTCTGGATCCCCACATGGAATCTGCTTCTCCCTCTGCCTGTGTCTCTGCCTCTCTCTCTCATGATCTGTGCCTCTCATGAAGAAATAAAGTCTTTTTAAAAAGTTTATTACTTTGCTTATATATTAACTTGAAAACTTATTTTCATATGTTTATTGGCCATTTGTAGTTCTTCCTCTATGAACTGCTTCTCTGTGACTTTTGTCATTTTTTTCATTTTGTAGTCTTAGATATTTCTTTGTGACTTTTAATAACCCTATTTATTCTGAAGATAGATATTTGCACATTAAAAAACAAAAAGAAATTCATGATAAATATTCTCAGTAAACTAACAATAGAGACCTTCCTCAACCTGATGAAGAGTATCTGCAAAAACTGCACAGCTAACATGAGAAACTCCAAGATTTCCAACCAAGATCAGGTACAAGGCAAGGGTGACCCCTCTTAGTACACCTTTTTAACATCTCACTGAAAGTTCTAGCTAATGCAATAAGACAAGAAAAGGAAGTAAAAGATATAAAGAATGAGAAGGAAGAACTGAAACTTTCTTTGTTTACAGATGACATAATTATCTATGTAGAAAATTCAAAAGAATCAACAACAACCAAAAAACCCTCCTGGAAATAATAAGCATTTATAGTAAGGTTGCAGGATACAAGGTTAATATACAAAAGTCAGTCACTTTCTGTATACCAGCATGAGAAAGTGGAATTTGAAATTTGAAACATAATACCATTTACATTAGCACTCTCCAAAATGGAATACTTAGGTACAGGTACAAATCTAACAAAATATGCAACAGATCTATGTGAGAAAAACTACAAAACCCTTATGAATGAAATCAATTAATAGTAATTTAATAATTAAATTAAATTAATTAATAATTAAATGGAGAGCTATTCTATGTTTATACATATGAAGACTCAATATTGTTAAGATGTCAGTTCTTTCCAACTTTATCTAAAGATTCAGTTAAATCCCAAATCATAAGCCCAGCAAGTTATTTTGTGGATGTTGACAAACTAATTCTAAAGTTTATATGAATAGGCAAAAGACACAGAATAGCCAACACAATCTGGAAAGAGAAGGAACTGACACTATCTGACTTAAAGACTTAGTATAAAGCTACAGTAATCAATACAATGTGGTATTGGTGAAAGAATAGACAGATATACAATGGAACAGAATAGAGATCCTAGAAATAGACTCATAAATAAAGTCAATTGAACTTTAATCAAGGAGCCAAGGTAATACAATGGAGCAAAGATAGCCTTCTCAACAAAGGGTGCTGGAATAACTGGACACCTACAGGAAAAAAAAAGAATCTAGATACAAACCTTACACCCTTCACAAAAAAACCCTAAATGTAAAAATGCAAAACTATAAAACTCCTGGAAGATAACAAAGGAGAAAACTTAAATGACCTTGTGTATGATAACTTTTTAGATACAATACCATGGTGAGATCCATGAAAGCAATAATTGATAAGCTGGATATTCTTAAAATTATAAACTTCTGCAAAAAAACAATGTCAAGAGAATGAGAAGACAAGCCATAAACTGTAAGAAAAGCTTTGCGGAAAACACATCTGATAAAGGACAGTTATCCCAAATATATAAAGAACTCTTAAAACACAATGATAACAAAAGATTAAAAGATCTTATTAAAAGATGACCCAAGATTTTTTTTATTCATTTTTATTTATTCATGAGAGACACAGAGAGAGGCAGAGACATAGGCAGGGGAGAAGCACGCTCCCTCCCGGGAGCCTGATGCTGGACTTAACCCCAGGACCCCAGGATCACACCCTGAGCCAAAGGCAGACACTCAAACCACTCAGTCACCCAGGTGTCCCATGACCCAAGATTTTTTTTTTTACAGATTTTGTTTATTTATTTATAGAGACACAGAGAGAGAATGAGAGGCAGAGACACAGGCAGAGGGAGAAGCAGGTTCCATGCAGAGAGCCTGACGCGGGACTCGATCCAGGGTCTCCAGGATCACGCCCCGGGCTGCAGGCGGCACCAAACCGCTGCGCCACCGGGGCTGCCCTAATATACACCTTACTACAGAAGGTACGTAGATGGCAACAGGACTATGAAAAGATGCCCCATTTCATATGTTACCAGGGAAATGCAAATTAAAACAAGATGCCATTGCACACTTTTAGAATGGCCAAAATCCATAATACTGACAACACCCCAAACACTAGCAAAAATGTGGAGCAACTGGAACTCTAATTCATTTCAGGTGGGAATGCAAAATATTACAGCCATTTTGGAAGACTGGTGGTTTCTTATAAAAGTAAACATACTCTTACCATATGATCCAGAAAATTAGCTGGATTGAAGCATTTACCCAAGGAATGGAAAATTTATGTTCACATAACAACCTGCACACAGATGTTTATAGCAGTTTTGTTAATAATTTCCCAAACCTAGAAGCAAGCAAAATGTCCTTCATAAGGTGAATAGATAAACTGTCGTATTTCAGACAATGAAATATTATTCAGTGCCAAAAATAAACAAGCTATCAAACCATGAAAAGACACGGGAAAAAGTTAAATGCATATTGCTAAGTGAAATAAGCCCATCTTATAGGGCTACATACTGTAGGATTCTAACTAAATAACCTCTGTAAAAGGTAAAACTACAGAGACAGTAAAAAGATCAGTCATTGCCAGGGGTTGGGAGAAGAGAGTGGGATGAATAGAATTTTTAAGGCAGTATAAAAATACTCTGTATGATAATATAATGATGGACACAGTCATTACGCATTTGTCCAAACCCATATAATATACAACACTGAGAGTAAACCCTAATGTAAACTATGGACTTTGGATGATTATGATGTGCCAACATAGGTTTATTAATTGCAACAAATGTACCATTTGGTGATGTTGATAACAAGAGAGGCTATGTATATTCTGAGAATAGGGAGTATATAGAAAATAATTATGCCTTCTCCTCAGTTTTGCTGTGAAACTAAAACTGCTCTCTAAAATAAGCTTAAAAAAAGAAAACTTTGTTATAAAGTGTAAATGAAATATTTTTGACCACTGTGACCAAAGACCAAAATTTTTGTGGCAAAAAGAAAATGGAAAGAAAGAAAGCTTCATAGAATGATATATAAATGTTCCTCTGGAGAGAATTTATGAATTCTAGCCAAGGCTTTCTTTTTAAGCATGTGAAAATTAACATATCATCTGTTTTAATCCATAAATATACTCTTCAGCAGTCATTTTCACTTGAAGAGTGTGCTACACTTGCAAAGCCAAATGTGTTTTTCTTTTCATTTGTTCCGTTCTTCTTAGTAGGCCCAGAATGGACTGGATACTTTCCAAGGCTAGAACTAAATATGATCTTACAGGATCTCAGTTCTTGGAAATTTTGTGAATGTGTATGTAACTATTATGACAGGGCAAGAATGTGGTATAATAAGAGCATAAAATTCTCAGTTAGGATGTCCCTGGCTCTCTGTTCTCAAATGTTTTCAACATTTCTCCGTATTCAGAACTGAAACCTCTAGCATTATTCTTACCTGGGCAACATGTTTCTGTTCTTCCACAGTTGGGTTTCCTCAAACTCTATGGCTTCTACTATAAGCAGAGCCTAAACTTTCCTATTGAGAATATATTCTACACTGAGCATAACTGATTGTGTGCTATGCATCCCTTGATACCATGTTTTCTTCCTTTTTCATGGAATCATTATTTCTTCTCCTTCTCCCTACCTTTAGTTATTTTACTGCACCACTCTTCCTCCATTTCATTCTCTGTTTAAATTTATATCCCTTCTGCTTATAATAGAAGCCATAGAGTTTCACATTGCAGGTGTGGGCAAGTCAGTGGGTAGCTTTTCTCCAAATGGTGATTCAGGAAATCTGATTTATTCCAAACTGTGGAATCCTCTCCCATAGGGCTTTCAGAGTCTTCTGCGTCCATCCCAAAGATGGGGAAAGAAAGAGTAGAAAAAGACACACCCACCCACTAAAATCTGCCACCTGGAAGTGATAGTCATCACTTCTCTTCACATGCTGTTGGCAAGAACTAGTTACATGGACATACTTGAATCCACAAAGGGGCTGGGAAATGTAGTTCCTGACTAGATAGCTGCCTCCCAGCAATATCAGTACACAATGAAGAGGAGCATGCACTTTTGGTGAACAGCTAGCTCCTTCAGTCTTAGTAAGTTATAGCACTTATCAAGATGTCTCTGGAAATTGCCAACACAGGCTTTTAGGACACATTGCTCTTCTCTTTACCATCTAAATGCTCTTTTGCTGTGTGTCAGGGTTATGTTTATCATTGGAGCTTATACTTTTTGGATAAAAATAGGCTGTTTCATTTCTTTCTTACTAAGGTAGTGATTTCAGCGTCTTCACATTTAGCTGCGTATTACTTTTATTTTAAATGAATGTAGTTAGCAAGCATGAAGTGTGTAAGATAGTAAATCCTAAGTTGTAGGCAGCTACCTCATTTATTCAGCTGCTGGTTTCCATTTGGTTGACCAGACGGAGCACTTTGCATTCTATAATATGTAATATTTGGATTCAGTAAAATGGCTTAAGTTTTGATTAAAGAGAAAGCTTGAAAAGGTTTAAAAGATAAGCCAGTAATATTGAAAACATTACAATCTGGTTTAGATAAACAATCATCTGAATGAATTACATATAAACATAATTTGGGGGGCAGAAAGCAGTTCTTTAGAAATTGCTCTTAGAATATGATTTTTATGTATGCTCTGAATATTAAAATAGTTCATGATTATGGATAACATTTGTTGGAAAATGCAGTGTTGCTTTATTAGAATGCTCGCCCAGTATCAGTATGGTATTATTTTTTGATTATCAGTTTATCTTTTCTTCTCTGAGAATCAAAATAAAACATTGAAATTTGGGATCTTCTAATAGCACCTAGAGTTTTCTTCAAAATACCTATTAGCAGTGTGAGTATGAAAATTGTGTAGCCTATGTCTGAAATGCAATGTCCAAATATCTACAAAATAATGATTGCAATAGATTTATTGAATTAGTACTGATAAAATGACTTTGCCTTCACTGAAATGTTTCCAACACTAAATTTATATAATGAATTACTCTCTCCTCTTTCCTTTTTGTTTCCTGCTCTAGTTTAGTTAGCAGGTTAATTAAATGCTAATATTAAATTCACTGGAGTATAAAAAAAAGGACTAGTGTCCACACTGTTGATTAAATGGCAAGGTAGAAGGCTGGCCATGATGTTTAATTAGAAACATGGGATCTGTTGATTTCTTTGTGTAATCTGGCCATCTGAATGTCAATTCTTTTCTAACAAATGACCAGGGAAAAGAGGAAAATGATGACATGGGAAAAGAGCATTTTTTCATTTAAAAAATAATTGATAAGTAAGCATTATGAAATTAGTCATTACTTTACATCAGTGTTTTGTCATGTGTGTTCCATTGAAATATTAGTCCTGTGAAACAATCCATAAAAAGGGTTCTACAAGCAAATAAATTAGGGAAACACTGAACCCTCTCTCACAGATAATCACAACATGTTAGCATTTTAAAGGCTTTGAGAAATTCTTTAGTTTGGAAGCCCATTTGACATTTTTTTAACCTAGAGTTATCAATTTACATTAAACCACTATTTTTGTTTAGTAAGCATTAACTCTAATCACTGGATCTCTTTCCTTTTCTCATAAGGAAGAAGTGAGAAATAATGCTTGTAGTTGTTTAAGAGCAGACATTTTTTTTTCTTTTCAAGGTAAGCTATATACCCAAAAGAACTGGAAATGGGTTTTCAAACAAAAACTTGTATACAGGTGTTCATAGCAGGTCTATTCAGAATAGCTAAAAGGTGGAAAAAAACTCAAATTTCTGCCAATAGATGAATGAATAAAGAAATGAGGCATATGTATGTAATGGAATATTATTTGGCCATAAAAGGAAATAAAGTAGTGATACATACTACATGAAAACATGCTAAGCAAAAGAGGCCAGTCACATAAGAATACATATTATATATTTCATTTATATGAAATGTTCAGAAGAGGCAAATCTCAAGAAATGTAAAGTAGATTAGTGAGTGATTGCTTAGGGCTGGGGGGAGGTGGGGCAGGGGGATGACAGCTAAAGCATGTAAAGTATCTCTTAGTGGTGATGAAAATGTAAAATTGACCATGGTGATGGTTGCGCATATCTGTGAATATACAAAACACCATTGAATTGCATATATAAAATGAACTGTATGGAATGTGGGTTATATCTCAGTAAGGCTATTAAAATATGATGATCATCATTTAGTAAATATTTAAATGTCCACAAGCTCCTCTTCTTAAATATAGGGACATTTTGTTTTAAGTAGGGTTATCTTGATAAAGCTGCTCGGCATTTTCTGTTTTTTTTTCCATTTAAATCATTAATAGCAATATTATACACTTCAAAACTGATATATAATAATGGAGATATACATATGTCTCCATTATTATATATCAGTTATATAATTGATAGATAGATAGATAGATGATAGATATCTCTCTATATATCATATAAACATGGATATTTGTTCCTGTGTGTGTGTGTGTGTGTGTGTGTGCGTATTCTTTTCAAATAACCTAGTTTGGAGTAAAGTCTATTACTATAATATGTGTATGTATGTATGTATATGTATCATGTACTGTAATATGTATATATATGTGTGTTATCAACAAACTTTCATAAAGGCCTAATAGAAATGTAAAGTAATATACTATTATCCCTGATTTGTGGCAATTAAAAAAATAGCAACCCAATATAAGCCTCAAGATTTTATTGTGAGTGTTAAAGAAAGACCAATTTGGCATTTTAGGGTTTGTTTATTCTGGTTATGATCTCACTGGCTTTTTCATGTCAGCTTCTTTTGCTGATTGCTCTTCTTCTTCTTCTTCTTCTTCTTTCTTTTTTTTTTTTTTTTTTGATTTCTTAACATTGGAGTGTCCTGGGGCTCAGTCCTGTACCTGTTATTTTTTTTATCTGCACTGATTCCCTTAGTCATCTCATTCAGTTTCACAACATTAAATAGTTTTATATTGATAATTCTATAATTTCTCTAGACCAGATTTTTCCCCTGAACTCGACTTGAATAGATAATTTGCATTCTCATCATCTCCATTTGTATGTCTAATAGATATCTCACATTTAACTTGTCCCCAACTAAACTGAACTTTTTACTAAATCCTGCTCCATCTAATCTTCATTTAGTAGTTAATGGCTATTCCATTTTTTCTGTTTCTCAGATTAAATCCTTTGAGTCACCTTGATTGATTGATCTCTCATATTTCATTCAGTCATGCTGCCCCCATAGGGCCTTTGCACTGACTGTTCTCTCTACCTGGAATGTTCTTCCCTGGCATCCATATGCTGGGGTCCCTTTCTCCCTTCAATCCTTTGTTCATATGTCACATTATTTCTTTAATGAGGACCACACAAATCACACAACTTAAAATTGCAAACAGTGCCACTGATCCCCTGCCTACTCTATTTTTTTCTATAATACTTATCACCATCTAACATGTTATAAGATTTAGTTATCTTGTTAATGTTTAACTGTCTTTCCCCAATAAAATGTAAATGCCATTAAGAGCAGAAGTTTTTGTCTATTTTGCTTACTTCATGTATCCACAGTGCCAGAAACTGTAATGGACACATAGGTAGCACTTGATAAATACTGTTCAATTGACAGATGATACTATGTTGCATATAGTATCTATTCTTTTTAATGACCTTAAACATGGTTCTTCATGTTTGGCAGTGACTGATGTGGATTTTCTAAGAGAAATGTAACATTTACTTTCTTCTTTTTTTAAAAAAAATATTTATTTATTCATTTGAGAGAGAGAGAGAGAGAGAGAGAGAGAGAGCTAACACACAAGCAAGAAGGGCAGAGGAAGAGGGAGAAAGAATCTGAAGCAGACCCTGAGCTGAGCATGGAGCCCAAGGTGGTGCTTGATCTCACAATCTTGAAATCATGATCTGAGCTTAACCGACTATGCCACCCAGACACCCCTGTAACACTCCATTTCATAAGACACATAATGTGTATTTTCTGACTGGATCAACATGTGCTACTTATAACAATGAACAAGCAGCTATTTTTTAACCACATGCCATCTCCACCCACAACCATCTCTAATTCAAATGAAGTGTCAAATTGTAATACTTTTTAAAAATATATTTTACTTATTTATTTGACACAGAGAGAGAGTGAGGGAGCACAAGCAAGAGGAATAGCAGAGGGAGAGGGAAAAGCAAGCTCTCCACTGAGCAGGGAGCAGATTGAGGCCTTGGGGCTCAATTCCAGGACCCTGAGATCATAAACCAAGCCAAAGGCATACAGGTAACCAGCTGAGTCACCCAGGTGCCCTCAAGTTGTCATTTTTATCAATTACTAAAAAAAATTCCAATTTCTATAATTCTTCCACTAGAAAGTAAGAGCCTTGATTTCTGAATTTTCTCTTTTTTCTTTTCTCCTCTATACAGCCTCAAAAGTGAAACCAAGGACATTTTACATGAAAGTTTGTATTATGATAACATCTAATTATCATTTATGTTTCACACTGAGTGGTTTTTGGAAGTTCTCAAGGCTTTGTTCTCTTACCAACATTAACTTGTCTCTAAAAACAGGTAGTTTACAGCCTAGCCAAGAAAGCAAAATAGTATATGTGTGTAATTAGCACAAATTAATCATGCTATGAGAACTTTAATTTCAGATTTGGGAACTTAAATGATTCTTATATTTAAGCTGTCAACCTCAGAGTCTCATTAGTCTAAATTTTACATTTAATTGATGAGGACTGTTCTGCCTCCTTAGAACTGTCACATATAGTTTTTAAGTTACATGATGTCCAGTGGGAAACACTGCTTTAGGATTCCTTTTTCTGAGTCTTAGTTCAAGCTTTTTCATTAACTTATTATGTGATTCCAGACTAATTATTTAATCTTTCTGTGCCTCAGGGTTTTTAAACGTAAGAATTCAGAGAGGTATTCTTCTGCTGTGCCTGTCTTAGAGAAAGAGAAATTGATGTGTGCTGAACAGAGCATAGGTTTTGGAGTCATAAAGACCTATATTCAATTCCTGCCACAGCCAGTAGCTGGTTTTGTGGCTTTAGGGAAGTTCATATCATTGATCCTTATTTCTGTCATCTCCAAAATGATGATAAGACCTATTTCACAAGATTGTGAGGATTAGGTAAGTAATTTGAAAAGTGCGTAGTATAGTGGCCAGCACAAATCTCACTTTTCTTCCTCTTGTTGCTTATCCACCTGCCTCTATCCTAGTTGTAAAATGAGGTTATGAGTGTTAAATTTTATATAAGTGACTATCACATAGTAGCTGAATAATAACTGCCAGTTTTTTTGGATGTGCTACTAAGTAATTAAGGTTACTAAATAAGGAAGATTGAATATTATAAATAGTGGGAGGAGGAAAATGAGAAGGAAAATATGAAAACTCAGTAAATTTAATAATTATTCCTATTTAAAACAACAATATGCCATTGGTTTGATAGTGCCCAGCTGCCCAAATGTCTAAAATATCCCCAAGCTAAACTCTGTCGCATAGATGAGCCCATTATCTGAGTCCTATATTTTTGCAAAGATTTCATAAGATATGTAATATAGATTCATAACTAAAAAAAGTTTTTATCAAGTTCATCACTTTGCCCAACATGTTTAACAATCAGAGTGTTATCTGCTGCTAATTGGAATCAGCTATACAATACACAGGGCTCATTGACCTCTTTGGAAATAAGTATCTTAGAGGAACATTGTGTCTTTATAAAAGGATACCAGTCCATTTTAACAACTTCATATATGCCTTTTTTTATATGCTCCCAAAGTAAAATGTATAATGTATGTGAATATTAAAGATGAATGTTTGCTAATGTCCTGAAAAGGCCATTTGTAAGTTCATTGATTATGATCCTATTGCAATGAGTATTTGTAGTACATCTTGCCTTGATTTAATTCACTATTAATCATATATAAGTGGTAATGTGCTCCAATATATATAGACCTTTTCTGATTTTCATACAATTTACTTTCTCTTTTTTTCTGCTTACTTTAGAATCAAATGGATAAATACTTTTTTTCTTTTATAGGACCATAAATGTAGTCCTATTCCCCTGGGCTTTTAAAAAGATGTATAAATATATCTTAATTGTAAAATACATGCTAATTTTATTATTTTTAACTAAATTTAAAATCATGATGCATAACTGCGTAGCATTTGCTATAATTTCAGATATGGAGGTACAAAAACATATAACTCACTTAAGGTGACTATACAATCATTTATATTCAACCATCTGAGATGAAATTACCAAAAAAAGAATGAAAGTAACACTTTTTTGGTTCTAATGGAAAAGTTTAAATAATACCTAATTCATGAAAAGGACTTTAACTTTTTGATGTTCAGCTTAACAGTTCAATTCAACAAACTATCCTGAGCAGTCTACCATAGTGCTGAAGAGCATGGGCTTTGCAATCAAGTGATCTGGGTTTGGTTTCCCATATCACAGTTTACTCTCTGACTCTAGGCAAGTTACTCAACTGCTAACTGTCTTAGTTTCTTCAAGTGTACAGTTGGGCTCTTATACCTACTTTGCCAGAATGTAGTCAGGATTCAACAGGAAAGTATGTATGTGTGCCTGGCTACCGAAAGCACTCAATAACTGGCAACTGCTATTACAAACTATGTGCCAGACTCTATATACATTGATTATACAAAGATAAGTAAGATATTATCTGGTACTGAAGTTAGAGTAAACAGAATGTATATTGAGATACAACAGTAATGCCACTGGCTTGACAAGTTACATGTAACAATCAGCCACATTACTTAGCTAGCTATATTGCACATATTATAGGATATATCTTCAGTGCTGAAATGAGCACTTAACACTGATTTAAAATTCCTTGTGAGGCTTAAGTTGGGCTATACTTTTACAATACAAAATATGCTAGCTATTGGGACACCTGGGTGGCTCAGCGGTTGAGTGACTGCCTTTGGCTCAAAGGCATGATCCTGGTCTGGGGATCGAGCCCCGCATCAGGCTCCCTGTGAGTGGCTTGCTTCTCCCTCTACCTATGTCTCTGCCTCTATCTCAGTGTCTCTCATGAATAAATAAATTAAATATTTTTTTTAAAAATGCTAGTTATAAAATGTATTTTTGTGGAAATTTATTATATCCTTAACATCTTTGGAATGGGCTAAACATGTAAGAAAAGGAAAATTTACTTTGCTCTAAATGAACTAAAATTAAATTTACATTTTGGAAAATAGTTTTTTATCATTTTTGCTCAGAAGCTTCACATGAAAAACTTCTAAGGAAGCCAAAAGAACATACCTCCACTATCTATAGGTCTGTTGGTCAATCTCTGTAGATTGCTTTATATTTAAAAGATACAGTCCTCCAGAGTGCAATAAAAATGTAATAAATCACAAGAACAAATGGTTTATCTCCATGCAAAGTGTCTTTATTTTAACAAAGGAAACACCAACACACAAAATAATGTTGTAATTATCTCATTGATAGTTATGTGTTAATATCTCAGAAAGGGGGACACCTGCATGGCTCAGTGGTTGTGCATCTGCCTTCAGCCAAGAGTGTGATCCAGGGGTCCTGGGATGGAGTCCTGCATCGAGCTCCCTATGGGGAGCCTTTGTGTCCCTCTGCCTTTGTGTCTGCCTTTCTCTGTGTCTCTCATGAATGAATAAATAAAATCTTAAAAAACATTCTCAGAAGAAAGAACTTTGAGGGTGTGTGATAGGCACTGATCATTCATCAATTAAAGGTACCTATGTAGTAGATCTGTGGTAGATAAGTAAAAGATAGGTGTTTTCCAAATCATCTACTACCCTCCCTGCATTCATCAGCTGATGGAGCTACAGGAGTATCATTAGAATGATACCAAGTTCTTCTGATATCCAATTTACAAAATTCAGTTTTCCAGTTAGTTTAGTATTTTATTCAGAAAAAGCTGTCAACTAACAATCCCTGTTTGTCAAATTCTGATCAGAGCTCACAATGGTGATTCCCAAAGCTCAGCAAGGTTCTTCTGAATCAGAAGAGACTCATTTATGTGCAGTGTAATATTATGTATGGACTATATTTTGATGCATACTTTAGCAACTCGTCATTCCTGGATAGTGTATCAGGTATGATTATAAGTAATGTTATTGCTTTTTTGGGGTGGCTTGTAAATGGCCTCTGAAGGCAATTGCAAAAGGTGAGTTAAAATGTCTTCAATAACTCCAATATTATATGAATATATACATTCCATAGCTACCATGATGAAAAGCCACTTAGTTTATTTACTCTGTACATGGCTGAAGTGTTGGCCTTGCCTTCAAGGATACTGTGGTCTAGTTGAGGAGATTAACAGGTCAATAGGCATTTATTTATAGTGAAGTACAGTAAGTGCTCCTACAGAAGAAAACAGGTTCTATGGGAGCCCAGAAGAGGAACCGATAACCAAGTTAGAGAAGTCTTTGTAAATTGGAATGAAAAGATACATTTGGATAGATAAGTTCTGAGATGTTCATGTCACATATTGTGTCACAATATCTATTTTTTATATGTCATATTTTGGTATTCTCTTTAGTGACAAAATCCTTAGCAAAACATTCCACGTGAAAAAGAACCACAAAATTGTTTTGTCTTCTCTATTACAAGAAATTCATATAACCAGGCTCAGATAAAAGGTTCAGGAACTTTATTCGGCCTCTTCGTTTTGATACCCGGTAGCTAAGCTAACTGGCTTAGTATAAGATGAACAATGAATCCAAAAAATAGGATTACATTTCTAAATGGAGCAGAGGTATTCTCATTATGAGTATAAATGTTTATTTTTCTCCCATAAACTGCAGCCATAGTATGTGTTCTACTGTGTTTCTGATTTTCCTGGTGATGTGAATCAGAGATTCAATTAACCACCAATCAACAGCCAAGCATGCCAATCTGGACACTAACACATCTAGTGTATGTTTTCTTGGCATGGCTCATAATCTAATTTTCTTTTCCCTCTCTACTTCTCTTCTTTGCACTTTCTATAGAATGACTGTTCTTGTTGAATGGTGAATTGAACAAGAGTGAGGAGAGTGGGAATTAGGTGGGAATTAGGTAGTATTCCAAACTGACAAAATTAGGCTGTGGAAATCAAAAGGTGTCCAGGGACAGTTACATTGAAGAAAGAGTTGAAGGGATACTCTTCCTCTCTGCCCCAGGGCAATAGGTCCCACTGAATTAATTCAGCTGGCAAGCTATTTAAAAAATGCCATGTGTGTAAAATAGATTCACAGGGAAACAATGTTAACTCTAAAGTACTCTGTAGATATGCACATATTTTCACATAGCAGACATTGACTCTAGAGAAGAGGAAAACCATTGTGATTTTCAATCATTAATAATAAGTCTTCAAATCATTAGTATGCAGCATGGAAGTAGTTTTTCCCTTCTTGGCATCATGATCCACAAAACCATGGATTTTTTAATACATAGATTCAATTCAATTCAATACATATTTCCTGAAGACTATGTGCTGGATATGTGGTAAAACACAAGACAGACATAGTTCCTATACTCATGGAGTTTCCAGTCTGTCAGGCAACACAAATACTACACCAGTAGTTATAGGTATTATGACTTATGAAAGAAAAGTCGATGAGTTGGGAGTATAAAAGAGTGCTTAATTTAGCCTTAGAGCAGGTAGCTATGGTCAGAGGCTTATCTATAACTATAGCTGGGAGATGAGAAGGGTAGAGGAGAGACTATTCAGGCTCTATTATTTATAGCTGAAATATGCTTAAAAGTCACTGAGACACTTTCTTCAGGGAATTTGGGTGTGGGACAGTCTCTCCCTGTTTCACATGCTTTATATGCATATATTTCCTCTCTATGCTGGAGTGCTGATTACTCTTTACATTCACCTCAAGGTAATGGAGTCATTTCGTGAGTGCTAAACTTCCCACGCTCTGTAACTTTCAAGTGTTAAACTTCCCATGCTTTGTAATTCTTCTAGAAGAGTTAACCCTTACCCATCATTTAGGAACTCTGTAGGTGAGTTCTCCAATAATTCTATGGCATTCTCAGACCCAGCACAATACCTTTACCCTTCTTCCATCTGGCTTCAGAATCTTATCTCCTAGTAGGAAATATAAGGAGTTAAATTTGGTTTTAGCCACTCCTATTGTTCATTCATTAAGAGTCTTCTGTGCCAAACAGTACACCACGAATAGGAGTCAGTTTTCTCTGTTAGTGAAAAACTACCAGAGGGCAAGAAAGTATTTTTAATAAAGTAGAAAGGCACTGTGAAATCTAACAGTATTTGTTCTGGTACTTGCCTAAAGTGATTCAAAGTTCCTTTCTAGGGTAAAAGGAAGTATGTACAAAAGAGTTGGGGATCAGTACTTTTTTCCATGCTCCACAGGTAGTCTGCAGAAAGCCTGGTAAATTATCTTTCTGCATGTCTGTCCTGTTATGAGCCAAGTAAAGGACATAGAAGATAAAGTGCTGCTTTTCCTTCACACCCAGCTCAGGCTAACTTGGTAGGTAAAAGGTAACCCTGGAATACACTGAATTGGAAAGAAGATCTAGGTTCTAGTAGTCCTTATGGTGCTACTGACTGACACTAATCTTTGCAATGATATGGATGGAACTAGAGTGTATTATCTAAATGAAATAAATCAGTATGAGAAAGACAAATATCATATGATTTCATTCATATGTGAATTTAAGAAAAAAAAGAGTTGAACATAGGGGAAGGGAAGGAGAAATAAGATAAAAACAGAGAGGCAAACCATAAGAGACACAACTATAGGAAAAAAGAACAGTTCAGTATTCATCTTTTTTCAAGTCATCTCTACATACAATTTCTTTTGACCAAAAAGGTCTATGTCTTTTATAAAAAATTATAAACCATTGTACCAGATAATTTCTAGAAATTATGATTTTTTATTGATTTAGATATCCTGCTCCGAAAGGCCTTCAGGCTGCTGGATAATTCAGAAAGCGAGCTGATGTAGGAAGATGTGGCTTAGACAGAAGGTGCTTAAAAATCCCTGGAGGCCTAAAGGGAAATAATTTCCTCTTCTTGCATGTATATTTGCTGCTGCTGAATTAAGATATAACAAACAGTGGAAGGTTGACTGTTCCTCTGGGTATAGCCAGAGAGCTTCCCTTGAATGAGGTGCATGGTGCTAATAGTCCAAACCCAGAAAGATGTAGGTTAAACAGTAGATACTCCAAAGGTGTCAATTACCAGTATCTTGTATTTCCACAGTGAGCTAGGAAGAGTATCAGGTCAGGAATTGCTTCTGAGTGCAAAGTCTCTTGGAGTAAGGGAGGAACAAGCCTTAGAAAGCTTTTAGTTTGTAGAAGTGCGGTCGTCTTTGGATGTGACTAAATGGGTAGGGAGATCAGTTCTGAAGAACTACTTAGGCAGGATGATGCCTAGGGGCATTGAACTGAGAGGTGAGCTTAGAGGTAGAGGGAGGGAAGCAGACAATGCTTCTATGAGCCCATCCTGCCTAATCAAAATGGGATCATTGATATGGACTGAATGTGTGTGTTCCCACAAAATTCATATGTTGAAATCCTAACCCCCCAGTGTGATGATATTAGGAATTGGGACCTTGGAAGGTAATTAGGTCATGATGGAGGAGCCCTCATGAATAGGAATAGTGCTTTTATAAAATTGAACCCAGAGAGCTTCCACCTTCTTTCTGCCAAGTGAGGATAAAATAAGAAGAAAAAAAAATCTACAGCCCAGAAGGCTCTCACCAGAACCTAACCATGCCTGCACCCTGATCTAAGATTTCCAATTTCCAGAATGGTGAGAAACTTGCTTATAAGCCACCCAGTCAAGTACTATTGTACTTGGTTATAACAGTGTGAACTAAGACAATTATCTCAAGGACTTTGAGATCCAAGGAAACACACACATTGCTTTTATTTGGGATTTTTACAATTAGAAATAGACTTTAGAAATTATACTTTATACTATTTTTATTGTGATTATTTCATTTTAATTTCCTCTTAATTTTGTTAAAGTTGTTTTTGAAAATGTTATGTCATAATTATTATCTGAAATAAATTTATTTCTTTAAGAATATTCTTGGCTGGGCTGGCATCATGGACATGCGACCTGTGCAGTTGTTTTGTTTACTGCTCTGCTGTTGCTTTCTTGAAATTCTTAATAAGCTTTTGAACAAAGGACCCTGCATTTTTATTTTTTACTAAGTTCCACAAATTATGCATCTATCTTATTCTAATTTTCCTGGATTATATGGTCCATGGATGGTGGTAGGAAAGGAAAGAAAGTGGACAGAAATGTGATTTATTGTACAATGTGATTTATTGTAGACCCCAAACATCTGGGATTTGTCGTCAAGCCTCACTATCAGGTTGAACTGGATAGAAATTGAGATAACCTTGGTTCTTGAGATTGGGAGGTGAAGTGTGAAGTTCCATGAGATCTAGGTATAGTCATTTCTATACTGCCACTTAGGTAATTCAGGTCTGTCATACATGAATTATTTTTGAGGTGCTCTATGTGAACTTATTTTGAAAATTTGGCTATAGAGACAAAGCAGATGGAGTGCTGCATTAGTATTTATTGCTTCCACCAGATAAAAAAAGAAGGAAACTGCTAATAGCTGCCTACCACTCCAAAATGCTATATGCAGTACAGATTAAGTGAATACTGACACATGCCTCGGGTGCTCCCATAGGAGAGGTGTTGAGGCATTATTGAGATTATTTATTGTATTGTTTATAGTATTCTCATGAAGCTGTCAGGATGAGGCCAAATATAATGGTTAAAGTTGCAGAATTGTAGGCATCAGAGAAAAGAAATGTATCTCAGGTTTAGCAACCTGAAGGTAAGCTCCAAATTAACATGCATGACAGATTAAAAACCCATTTCATTTGGCTATAATGGCACCAATTGAGTTGTTTGTTACTGACCTACTATCACTAGGATGTATACTCTAAGAGGTTCTTTCTGAGAAAAAATAGGCTTCCTTTTCTTTCCACAGATCCTGGAATTAGCAACAGAGATGTGATGAATATATGCAGGCAGTCTGTGTCTATAGGGCTTTAAGACAAATTAATTTGCCAGCCAATAACTGGAATCTTGCTGGTACCTCTTCTGAATGGGTAAAGAGTCATCTCTCTTTGGTCTGTTAAAAAAAATCCAAAGAAAGCATGCATACTCTAACCTCTCATGGTAGGGAAAGAGCTTTAAGAAGAATATGGCAGACTAATAAAACTTATTTGTATTAGCCTTTTTATTTTCAGTTTACATCCCCCCATCTGGAAACAGGCTATCATGTGTCTTCTCATTTTTTAAGTTAGTACTTAAATTTAAACAGAGTTGTATGTGGGTCTTCCACCAACACATACTCTTGGTGCTCTGGGACTCATAGTGGTAACTTGCAGTTCCTGAAATCAATCTTGCTCTGAAATGGGGCCATCCAATGTGTAGCTTCCACCTCGTACAGTCATTTGCACTGAGAGAAATGAAAATTGGAGCACATTTTTTAATGTGCTTTCTTTTTTACAAGGACTGCCTGGAAGACTGGTCCTTTGCCAATATGATGTAGGCTTGTTTGACTTAGTGTCTTATTCTTGAGGTTTTCTCTCACATTTGAGGGTACCAACTGAGGATCATGCACCATGAGCACTACGGACTACATGTGTGGGTACAGCCAGAACTATCCACATCAAAGGACATCACTCTTCAGCTTAAGATTTTATTCTCTCAGGCCTGCTAGAATGTTGTGAAACCCTTATTATGCCTTTCCTTTGCCTCTACTGCTTTCCTTAACCTGAGTGCCTTCCTTTATTCTTTCTCCCTGCCCAAACCCAAACTTCATCACTCCCTCATGTGCCACCATCTTCATGAAGTCTCTTCTAAGTACATCTCAAGTCCATCATCCTATCCTTAAAATTCAGATGGTACTTAAGCTCTTTGCCATAATATTGTTTACTTAGCTATCTTATACTTCAATTTTCCTTTTTTGTTATAGTTTTAGGTCTCTTTAGCCATACAGTTCCTACAGGGTATATACTTATTTATTCATTTTTTACCCTACAGAGCACCTGCATCACTTAGTAAATATATAATTATTCAGTCAGTAGAAGGGTTAAATCATTGATGGCTTTATTCATATTGTGAATATTATATGAAAAGAGCAGTCTTCACACACACTACCTTGTTGGTTAACATAGGACAAAAGGCTAGGGAATATATTGGAGGAAAAAAGGAAAGCAAGAGTACTTCAGTGTTGCTTAGAATAATCATCAAAAAAGAGATTATTCCTATTTTAAGATCAGGAAACCAAGGCATAGAGATGTTAACTGAGTTGCTCAGAATTACATATCTCATTAGTAAGTGACAGAACTAAAACTTGAATCCAATTCTCTGACTAAATGCTATGCCCTTCCACACTGTAAAACATAATATCCTGGTGATTGTGGGGTAAGTAAGAGTCCTTCACTTTTTCTGTCTTTCTTAAAAGGAAGCATTCAGGGAAGAATGTGTCTGTATGGAAAAGATGGAGTTTGAGGAAAAAGAATAGCTATTTAACACTTTGAATTTTGAGTGCTGACTAATTGCAATATGTGAATCAAAACTAATGTTAATCTCTTTTCATCTTCACCCTGGTTCTTATAACAACTCATTTCCTCCCCCATTTCACTTCTTTCCACATTGCATTTCCCTCCACCTCTCCCTAAATATCTAAATCCAGTTTTGCAAGAAAAAGTTACAGACTAAAAACTGCTATAGTCACACCTGGAATTTAGATCAATTTTACTGAAACAAGCTCTGACTGCCACTTTGTGTTGCATTCCCATAGTAGAATGAGAGAAAGAAAAAAAAAAACCTGAAAGCTCAGCAACCACAGCTCCTAGATCTTGTGCATTTATAACTTTTCTCTTCCTTGTCAAGTTGCCTATTTTTCTAACTTTGTTTTTGAAAAGGAGACACAAGTTAGAATGATACCATAATAATCATATTTTGATTACTTTGTACTTGAAAAATGCACAGAAGGGTGTTGCTCTACAGTAACAGAAAATCACGATTTTTTTTTTTTTGGATAAGAGATGGAGATGTAAGAAAGCTTGTAAAAGCATCCTGAGAACTCTAGTCTCTCTGACCTACTATAGTAATAATCAGAGGGCCTCAGACACATCTTTCTACCTACAGTGGCCTTCCATGTGCCTAAATGTAGGCTCAGTGTCACTTGTGCTCAGAAGGAAAAAGATTAAAAATAAAAATCAAAAGAAGCAACCTTTCCTGAGTAGAAAAGGAAAAACAAACAAACAAACAAACAAACAAAAAAAAAGGAACAAGCCAGAAGGGAATAGGGACATTAAATGCCAGACTTTGATTTTAGCCTAAAGGCAATTGAGGACTACTGAAAGTGTGGCAGGAAGAGTTTAAACAAGGTGCCTCGCTCTAATGACTAATTGATGGCTGGACCAGAATTAAAATCAAAGTCCCTTACTTCAGTTCCTGTGTATTGGGTTGCTTCTCTAAGTAACAGCATTTGGGACAGAAATATAAAAGCGCAGCGAGTATGTGTAAGTGATGAATCACTAAATTCCACTCCTGAAACCAATACTACACAATATGTAAACTAACTTGAATTTAAATAATTTTTTAAAAAACTCAAATAAAAAAAGAAATACAAAAGTGCAGTGATTAAGAGATTAGGCTTTAGACTCAGCTATCTCTGTTCACGTTTCATTTCCACCACCATATACCTGTGTGAACTTGGATCCCATTTTCCACATCTATACAATGGGAATAATAAGAGTACTTATGTTATCAGATTGTTCTGCGGATTAAATGAGATAGCGTATATAGATTTAGGATAACATCTCTGGCATATAGTAAATACTTAATAAATAGTGGTTGCCATTAGAAAGGGAAGAGAGAAGAAGGAAAAAGACAGCAAACAAGAAAAGAGAAGGGAAGAAAAAAGAAAAGAAAAATCTAAAAACAGCCAAAGATCAAATATTGCTGCCTTAGAGTCAGATCAGATATGGGGATGTGAACTGACCTGGATCCTGAGCCCTTGCCTAATTTTTTTTGGTGGATTTTTTTTAATAAATTAATTTTTATTGGTGTTCAATTTACCAACATACAGAATAACACCCAGTGCTCATCCCGTCAAGTGTCCCCCTCAGTGCCCGTCACCCATTCACCCCCACCCCCGCCCTCCTCCCCTTCCACCACCCCTAGTTCATTTCCCAGAGTTAGGAGTCTTTATGTTCTGTCTCCCTTTCTGATATTTCCCACACATTTCTTCTCCCTTCCCTTATATTCCCTTTCACTATTATTCATATTCCCCAAATGAATGAGAACATACACTGTTGGTCCTTCTCTGATTGACTTACTTCACTCAGCATAATACCCTTCAGTTCCATCCACATTGAAGCAAATGATGGGTATTTGTCGTTTCTAATGGCTGAGTAATATTCCATTGTATACATAAACCACATCTTCTTTATCCATTCATCTTTCGATGGACACCGAGGCTCCTTCCACAGTTTGGCTATTGTGGACATGGCTGCTAGAAATATCGGGGTGCAGGTGTCCCGGTGTTTCATTGCATCTGAATCTTTGGGGTAAATCCCTAGCAGTGCAATTGCTGGGTCGTAGGGCAGGTCTATTTTTAACTCTTTGAGGAACCTCCACACAGTTTTCCAGAGTGGCTGCACCAGTTCACATTCCCACCCACAGTGTAAGAGTGTTCCCTTTTCTCCGCATCCTCTCCAACATTTGTTGTTTCCTGCCTTGTTAATTTTCCCCATTCTCACTGGTGTGAGGTGGTATCTCATTGTGGTTTTGATTTGTATTTCCCTGATGGCAAGTGATGCGGAGCATTTTCTCATGTGGATGTTGGCCATGTCTATGTCTTCCTCTGTGAGATTTCTCTTCATGTCTTTTGCCCATTTCATGATTGGATTATTTGTTTCTTTGCTGTTGAGTTTAATAAGTTCTTTATAGATTTTGGAAACTAGCCCTTTATCTGATATGTTATTTGCAAATATCTTCTCCCATTCTGTAGGTTGTCTTTTAGTTTTGTTGACTGTATCCTTTGCTGTGCAAAAGCTTCTTATCTTGATGAAGTCCCAATAGTTCATTTTTGCTTTTGTTTCTTTTGCTTTCGTGGATGTATCTTGCAAGAAGTTACTGTGGCCAAGTTCAAAAAGGGTGTTGCCTGTGTTCTCCTCTAGGATTTTGATGGAATCTTGTCTCACATTTAGATCTTTCATCCATTTTGAGTTTATCTTCGTGTATGGTGCAAGAGAGTGGTCTAGTTTCATTCTTCTGCATGTGGATGTTCAATTTTCCCAGCACCATTTATTGAAGAGACTGTCTTTCTTCCAATGGATAGTCTTTCCTCCTTTATCGAATTTTTAATGTCTTGTTGAGTCAATTCAGCTTTGCTTGAGTTGCTGGGTCTCTTATCTCCATCCACCCTTTGAAATGCTGTTTTGCTGCCATCCACATCCTGATGCTAGAGGATACTACTGTTATCATGACTTGGCTCTCCTCACTGTGGGTAATATTTTTGCAAGTCTCCTTCCAGTCTCAGCTCAGTTTTCACCTCATCTGAAAATTCTTCCTTGACCAACTTATATAAAATAGCTACCCCTACCCCATCCCTTTAGGAACACTCAATCCCATTATTTTATTTTTCCATAAAATATAGTATTAACTCAAAAAAATAAAAAAATATAGTATTAACTCAGATTACCTAATATGTTTATTCAATTATTGCCTGATATTTTCCACTGAAATGTAAGCTACTTAAGAGCAGAGGCCCTGTTGGTCTTATATACAGCACTTTTTCTTAAGCTTCTAGTACAATTTGCTGGATGAATGAATGAATGCATGAATGAATGAATAAATGAATTTGGAAGGTGCTTATTGAGCAGTTATTACATACTTAAAGCCTGACTACTTGTGGAGAATAGACACAACTGGCTTCCTGGAGAGTTTACCAATAGAAATGCCAGACTTTAAAAAGTTGATATGTGCCATGTTTCTTGTTATTTCATGTCACTTGGCTTTCACAGCAGCAGTAGTTCAGGAACTATTTCAAGCTTCATGGGCCAAGATATTTTCAACTCTCTCTACAGAGCTGCAGGGTTTGGTTCAGTTTTAGGAATATTTCCAGCTCCGTTCCTTCCACCTAATTCAGTGTTGGACCATTGAGTTCTAAAAACATTGGCATGGTAAAATGTATTTCCTAACATAGGCCCCAAATGATTTTGAAGGTAAGTAAATATACTTTGGAAGCTGATGTTTTGCCAAGATCTTTGCCATGTGCTAAAGGTAAAGACCATTAATACAGTGAGCCTAAGTAGACTGAATCATAATGACTGGTATTTTTAGGAATTTTCTCTAAGCTTATCAACTTCTCTATAAGAAGAAATGGAAAGTCTTAAGAGGAAGCCCTGCTAATATGAAAATCATTTTCTCCAAGTGCAAAAGGTAGGAAACTTTAAATTAGCAGATGCTACTAATGACAACCACCACCATGGCCATTTAGTGCATAGTTTACACCAGGAACGCTAAGTACTTTACATGCATCTACTCAAAGGAACAGAAGGACACTTTAGAGTTAAGATTGACATATATATATATATATATATATATATATATATATATATATATATAAAGCCATTTCTTTTACTGGAATAAGACACATCAACATCCTAGTTTAAGGAGGGTGCTGTTTTAAAGACTGTAATTGCACTTTTTTATTGCTTTATTGCTTCTCTCCACAATCCTGGGCTAACTCTACAATCTCTGTTTCTCATCTTCATTATTCATTTGCCTTCTATGGGCTTCTGCATCCATTATTCAGACAATGAGGCTGATGTTACAAGCTCTAACTACCAAATAACACATTTACTCCTACCACCAAAGAGTGCTAGATGGCTGTTATCTCAATTTATCTGTCTTGTAAAAGATTTATACAAATGTTGGGCATTCCTTTGGTCATTGTTATGATTATCATTACTTGCCTGGGTTTCTTCATCTTAGAGTGGTACTAACAGTAACCAGTTACATTACATGTGGATTCCCACCAGAATCAAAGTACCCACAGTCCTTGGATGATTAGATATTGAAGATATTGAATAATTTGCTGAATCTGGTAGTATTTTGTTAGTGGTAGCCATGGTATTTCAGAAATGAGATCTGGATTTAACTGAGCTATGATAGAGTTTTCCAGGTTTTAGTAGGTGTATGTTGGGCTTTCTTTTTTAAAACTTATAAAATGCTTCGTTTTCATACTACTTGATAAGGAAAAGAATTTTGATTCACTTTTTATTGAGGTATAATTGATATATAACATTATGTATGTTTCAGGTACCACAATAATATAACGTATACATTACAAAGTGACTACCACCATAAATCTAGTTACCATCTATTACCATTCACTTTAGCTCCTTGCACATCCTCCAATCCCTTTCTCCTCTGGTAACTACCAATCTATTCTCTGTATTTATAATTTTGTTTTTGTTTTGTTTTATAATTTTGTTTTATTCTTTAGCTTCTACATATAAGTGAAATCGTAAGGTATTTATTCTCCTTCATTGGACTTGTTTCACTTAGCATAATCCCCTCAAGGTCTATCCATGTTATCAAAAATGGCAAATTTTCCTTCTTTTTTATGCCTGAGTAGTACTCCATTGTATGTATGTACACACACCCACATGCACACACACACACACACACACCATATCTTCTTTGTACATTCATCCATAGACGCTTAGATTGTTTCCATATCTTGGCTATTGTAAATAATGCTGCAATAAATATATGGGTACATATATCTTTTTGGATTGGTGTTTTCATATTCTTTCGATGAATACCCAGAAGTGCAATAGCTGGACCATATGGTAATTCTGTCAAGTTTTTGAGAAATCTCCATACTATTTTCCATGATGGCTACACCAGTTTACATTCCCACCAACAGGGTTCCCTTTTTTCCACATCCTAACACTTGCTCTTCTTGTCTTTCTGATAATGACCATTCTAACAGGTGTAGTGGTTTGGGGTTTGCATTCCCCTGAGTGATGTTGAAGAACTTTTCATATGGCTGTTGAGCATATGCATGTCTTTGGAAAAAATGTCCATTCAGATCCTCTGTCCAATTTTAAATCAAGCTGTTTGAGGTTTTGTTGTTGAGTTGTATGTTTTTTATAGATTTTGAATATTAACCCCTTATCAGATACAGGTTTTGCAAATATCTTCCCCCATTCAATAGGTTACTTTTTCATTTTGTTGATGGTTTCATTTGCTGTGCAGAATATTTTAGTTTGATATAGTCCCATTTGTTTATTTCTGCTTTGTTTCCCTAGGCTTGGCATAGATCTACAAACACATCACTAAGAATTATTTCAAGGAGCTACTGCCTCTGTTAATGTTCTCCTAGGATTTTTATGGTTTCAGGTCCTACATTCAAGTCTTCAATCAATTTCAAGTTAATTTTTGTATATGGTATAAGACAGTAGTCTAGTATCATTCTTCTGCATGTGGCTGTCCAGTTATCCCAGCAGCATTTATTGAAGAGACTGTTTCTCTAGTGTATAGTCTTACCTCTTCTGTTGTAAATTAATTGGCTATTTATGTATGAGTTTATTTCTGGGCTCTCTTTTTTATTCCATTGATCTATGCATCTGTTTTTTATGCCAATGCCATACTATTTTGACTACTATAGCTTTGAAGTATAGTTTGAAATCAGAGTATGAAACCTCCAGCTTTGTTCTTCTTCCTTAATTTCTCTTTGCTATTTAAGATCTTTAAGAACTTTTTCCATACAAATTTTAGGATTAGTTGTTCCAGCTCTGTGGAAAATACCATTGGTATTTTTATAAATATTACATTGAATCTGTAGATTGCTTTAGGTAGTATGGACATTTAAACAATATTAATTCTTCTAATCCATGAGAATGAAATATCCTTCCATTCATTTGTGTCTTCTTCATTTTTGTTTAATCAGTGTCTTGTGGTTTTCAGTGTACAGGACTTTCATCTCCTTAGTTAAATTTGTTCCTAGGTATTTTGGGTTTTTTTTAGACAATTCTAAACATGATTATTAATTTCTCTTTCTGATAGCTTTTTATTAATGTATAGAAATGCAATGTGTTTTTGTATATTGATTTTGTATCCTGCAAATTTGTTTATCCTCAGTTTTTTTTTTTTTGGTGGGGTGGAATCTTTAAGGTTTTCTATATATAGTATTGTGCCATCTTTGAATACTGACAGTTTTACTTCTTTCCTTTAGATTTGCATGCCTTTTATTTCTTTTTCTTGACTTACTAGGCTAGGGCTAGGGCTAGGGCTTCCAATACTTTGTTGAATGAAAGTGGCAAGAATGGGCATCCTTGTCTTTTCCCTTATCTTACAGGAAAAGCTTGGACCTTTTCATTGTTGCATATGATATTAGTGGTAGGTTTGTCATATAAAGCCTTTATTATGTTGATGTACATTCCCTCTATGCCCACTTTGTTGAGAGTTTTTATCATAAAATGGATGTTGAATTTTATAAATGAGTTTTCTATATTTTATTGAGATTATCATATCATTTTTATTCATCATTCTGTTAATGCAGTGTATTACATTGATTTGCAGATGTTGAACCATCCTTGCATCTTTGGAATAAATTCTATTTGACCACAGTATATCATCCTTTTAATGTACTGTTGAATTTGGTTTTCTAGTATTTTGTTGAGCATTTTTGCATTTATGTTCATCAGGAATAGTGGCCTATAATTTTCCTCTTTGTGGTGTTCTTTTCTTTTTTTGTGGAATTCTCTTTTTTTTAAAGTAAAGTAACTTTATTTTTTTTAATTTTTTTCTAATAAATTTATTTTTTATTGGTGTTCACCAGTGAAACCACCTGGTCCTAGATTTTAGTTGTTGGGAGATTTTCATTACTGATTCAATATCCTTGCAAGTAATTAGTCTATTCAGATTTTCTATTTCTTCTTGAGTCAGTCTTAGAAGATTGTAGGCTTCTAGGAATTTATCCATTTCCTGTAGGTATTCCAGTTTGTTGAGCAGTATTTGTTCATTGTTGTCTCATGATCCTTTGTATTTCTGTGATAATCATTTGTAACTTCTCTTTCATCCTTGCTTTTATTTATTTGAGTTAGTCTAGAAAAAGGTTTGTTTATTTTTGGAAGAATCAGCTGTTAATTTCATTGATCTTTTTTATTACCTTTTTAGTTTATATTTCATTTATTTCTGCTCTAACCTTTATTATTTTGTTTATCTTAATGTTTGGGCTTCTTCTCTTTTTTTTTAGTTCTTTTAGGTACAAAGTTATATTGTTTATCTGAGATTTTTCTTATTTCTTGAAGTAGGCCTATATCACTATAAACGTCCCTTTTATTTTTATTTTTTAAAGATTTTATTTATTTATTCATGAAAGAAACAGAAAGGAGAGAGGCAGAGACATAGGCAGAGAGAGAGAGAAGCAGGCTCCATGTAGGGAGACCAATGTGGGACTCAATCCCAGGTCTCCAGGATCATGCCCTGGGCCAAAGGCAGGCACTCAACCACTGAGCCATCCAGGTGTCCCTAAACTTCCTTTTTAAAAGAGCACTAGGTGCTATACTATATGTTGGCAAATTGAATTTAAATTAAAAAATTAAATGAAATAAAACTTTTTGTTGCATTCCATAGATTTTGAACCATTGTGTTTTTGCTTTCCTTTGTCTATAGATTTTTTAAAAATTTTTCCATTGATTTCTTCGTTGACCCAATGGTTGTTAGTGCCTGTGAGTTAGGACAAGGACAAGGGAGGGCACTAATATGTTGTCTTCCTGCTCATATTCCCTGGGGCACTTTTATAGACTCTGGATGTGGAGTAAACCTGAATCATGCCCTTCAGGTTGAAGCTCCAGAACAAGAAAATAGGCCTTTTTCACATAAAGACTGGGGATATGGGGCAGCCCCAGTGGCGCAGCGGTTTAGCGCCGCCTGCAGCCTAGGGCACGATCCTGGAGACCTGGGATCGAGTCCCACATCAGGCTTCCTGCATGGAGCCTGCTTCTCCCTCTGTCTGTATCTCTGCCCCGCCCCCCGAATAAATAAATAAATTTTAAAAAAAGACTGGGGATATGAATCTATCTGATGTTTGTGCAGTGCCCTGGGGGTGGTAGCCTACCAAAGACTGCCTCTGCAATTGTTTCAGACCTGTGGGGCCCAGAAATACAATTTCCTCCTAGTACCTGGAGCCAGGTACTCAAGGACCATCCCCTGTACTTAAGGAGTTGCAGTTATGTCAAGGCCTACTGCAGCTATGGTGCTCAGGGACCAGGTACTCAACTAACTCAGCTGTGGCGGAGCAGGCTGCAGATGTCACACAAGAGGGCAGAGTGCCTGGCTGTCCTGGCTTTGGTGTGCTTTGGGCTGAGGTTGAGTGGTTCATGGCTGTGTGCATGGTGATAGTGTACTGTGCTGCCCTACTGTGGCATGCTGGGGTGGGGTGTCTGCATCCTGACAGCCCGAGCAGCCACTCCTACCAGAGCTAGCAGAATAAGGGCAGAGGAGTGCAAAAATGGCACTAGCCTGCATTGGCATCAATAGGGTAGAAGAATGCAAAAGTGGTATCTGCCAGTACCTCTGTCCCTGGAAAAAGTCCCAACAGTTTCCTTCCTCTTTAACTGATGCTTTAAGATTAACAAATGAGTCTCCTTTACATATGGTCTAAGTCTCTCATTTTTTTTAAAGATTTTATTTATTTATTCCTGAGAGATACACAGAGAGAGAGAGGGGCAGAGACACAGGCAGAGGGAGAAGCAGGCTCCATGCAGGGAGCCTGACATGGGACTCGACCCCGGGTCTCCAGGATCACACCCTGGGCTGCAGGCGGTGCTAAACCGCTATGCCACCAGGGCTGCCCTCTAGGTCCCTTTCAAACTGTTGATGTTGTACTGGGTCCTGGGGCCAGTGTGTCTGTGCATGAGCCCTTTAAGAACAGATTTTCCATTTCTTATAGCCCCATGATTCTCCTGGAAGTAAGCCCCATTTGTTTTTTAATGCCCAATGCTTTGGGGGCTTGTCTCATTAGTGCAGTTGCCAGGGTTGGGGTACCTAATAGGGGACACAAATCTCTTACTCCTCAGTGACAAGCTCTGTATATGAATGAGATCCATTCTGGCTGTGGGTCACCACAGTGGGGTTTCTTACAAGACCATGTCTCTGCTTCTCATACTCATCTCAAGGTGGCCTTTTTATCCATTGTAGTAGAGGTGCTGTTTAGCCAGGTTTTAAGTACTTTTCAGAGGGAATTGTTCTATATGTAGCTTTAGATTTGTTGTGTTTGTGGGAGGAGGTGATTTTATGCTACCATCTTGAACCCCACTTGCCTTGAAAAGTCTTGAGGAAGCAGTTAACATTTACATTTGCTCTTCTCACCGGATTTCATTATAAATCTAACTATTCATATGTAATCTCATACATCTCCTACAGTAATGTTATTTGCCTAACAAAAAATCATTTCCTTCAGGAATGCTGAGCATGTCCTACACATATCAGTATGGCTTTATGGAAAACGTTCTGACATCTAGGTGTTTCTTATGACATTAATGAGGTCAATGCCCTAACCTGCCATCCTGAATTAGAAATCACTCCTGGATCTTATTGTGCCCTCGGGGCTGGTAAATATATTCCATGCCCTTGGACCCAAATAACATATCAGCAATGTCTTTTACCTTCCTTGGGCCAGTCTACATAGGTCCTGAAATAGATGATGCTTTTAAGTTTGGAGTTTAAATTGGGTCAGAAGAGAAACAAAATACTTTCTTTTTATACTCTTGCATGCTTCCTCCATTGTCATTCTAGTATTTTTGACATGAAGTTTCTCTCAACCATGCTTTCAGAGTCTCTTTCTGCAAAATTTAAAATAAACATGGTATCTACAAATAACAAGACGTAAAGATAAGTATCTTTCAAACACATAGGATTCATTTTCCACACATACCATAACAAATGATAGTATGGATATGTGCATGTGTTTGTGTGTGTGTGTATGTGTAATTATGTAATCAGATACTATTCTTTATGGATCTATGATAGATTCACAGGTATTTTAATTATCTATGAAATCTAATGGTGAGTGTATGTTATTCAAAATTCACTTATTCCAGGTTGGGTTTAAAAACTGTCCAGGGCAGCCCGGGTGGCTCAGCAGTTTAGCGCCACCTTCAGCCCAGGGCCTGATGCTGGAGACCCGGGATCCAGTCCCACGTCGGGCTCCCGGCATGGAGCCTGCTTCTTCCTCTGCCTGTGTCTCTGCCTCTCTGTGTGTGTGTGTCTCATGAATAAATAAATAAAATCTTAAAAAAATAAAAAAAAAACTGTCCAATAACTGCTTTACAGAACTAATATTATTTATATTCATTCATTTCGGCCAATTCCTAAACAAAAGCTTCAGAGAAAACAATTTTACTTTGGCTTTGCCTAAGATATATGCCTAATGGTTGACTTGGCATTTTATATATTACCTGTTTTTATCATGGTAGTACATTATGCCAGGGATTAATTTCTTGTATATACAAGAAAAAGAGGAAATAATTCTCTACCCATCTCTCTACCTAAATCAACATCAAAGACATTCAGATATGATTCATGAATATCAGTTAGTTTGGACAATATGGCACACTAGATATCCTTGGAATCAAGTGGAATGCTTTAAAGAAAAAAGCCTCATGCATGGACCCCAACCTGGGGATTCCAATTAAATGTTATATGATGGGACTCTAGTATAAGTATTTTTAAAATAGCCCCACATGAATCTAATCTAGCCAAGGTGGAGAACCATTCTTCCAGGTCAGATTTAGTAGACATTATTGGTAAAGGAAAACATAGTAAATATTTTAGATTTTGCAGGCCAGTCAGTATATGTTGCAACTACTCAATTTCCCACTGTTCCCCTTTAAAGCAGTATTACAGTCACTGACCACCCACTTAACAATGGTTACTACAAAAAATGGTTACTATATTTCAAAGCATATGTCATTGCATAAATGCAATCTCATTCCTCAGTGACCTTCACAAGTTCAAAGTCAGTGAGCTTACTTTGTATTGATAGTATTCTAGCTATATGGCAATTTCTGTTGTTTTCTAGTTTTAAATCAAATCATTTTAGCAAGGGTAGATGTAGAACTTTAGGAGTTTTTGGCCTTTCTATAGATATTTTCCTTGGCAATGGTCCAATTGAGTTAACCATTTAGTAACCTATGTTTTGGGAACACATTAATGAAATGTGTTCTACACAAACATCTAAAACTGACTTTGTTTCTCAGAGGACAAAATGTAAGAACCAGGTGTTGTTGTTATTACCTTTATTGTTTTAGGAAGGTATAATATTTATTTGATTTCAATCTTGGAAAAATTTAAAGAAGCTGGGGGTGGGGGGGAGATAATTACTTTGTATTTTAAAAACAAAAAGCCAATATAAGAAACTCTGCCATGACTGATTATAGTGTCCAGACTAAGAACTCTCAGTCTTTTCCAGAATAATTTATGAGGAAAGAGTTAATGACATATGTGGGATTTTCAAAACATTTAAGTAAAAAAAAAAATATGGAAAGCACTTTTGAGAAAACACGGCCCACAACAATTCCATTACCCCCCCCCCCAAACTTCTCAGGCTGTTACTTTACTTATATGTTCCTATCCATAACCTTGCTAGATGCCAAGTGAAGAGGCCACAAAAGTAGAATAAGACTTGGTCTTTGCCAGAAAGCTAGCTCTGGAGACAGTAATTGTTATGGAAACAAGCACTGCCTTGGGTTATACAGATATGATAGGAGCATAGAATTTCAAATGAACTGGAGTAATCAGAGCTGATCATCTGGTGTAGATAGGCATTAAAGAATTGAATACATTACTGTTTTGAAAATATTAGTGTTGATTAATGCTAATTATAAGTTAGTGAGTCCATCCTACCTTAAGGTCAGACATATTGTCAGATAACAAAATATGTTTTATTTATTTTTATTTATTTTTTTTTTTATTGATTTATGACAGTCACACAGAGAGAGAGAGAGAGGCAGAGACACAGGCAGAGGGAGAAGCAGGCTCCATGCACCGGGAGCCCGACGTGGGATTTGATCCTGGGTCTCCAGGATTGCGCCCTGGCCCAAAGGCAGGCGCTAAACCGCTGCGCCACACAGGGATCCCCAAAATATGTTTTAAAGAGTGCCTTCAAAGAGATACATCGAAAAGCATGTTTATTGTTTCGTTGTTGGAAAGCTGCAGAGAGATGAAAGTGATGTTGTACTATCTTTGACTTGTAGTTAAGTACTAAATAGAAGGAAAATTACTAAAACTGACTGCAAGTAGTAGGGATAAAAATAATAAAAGTATTAAGTGGTATTCAAGGGAAAATTGGTGAAAATCTGTATTGATTAAAATATATAAAAATCAAATGTGCCTTTTCCTTTCTTTTTTTAATTTTTATTTATTTATGATAGTCACAGAGAGAGAGAGAAAGAGAGGCAGAGACACAAGCAGAGGGAGAAGCAGAGGGAGAAGCAGGCTCCATGCACCGGGAGCCCGACGTGGGATTCGATCCCGGGTCTCCAGGATCGCGCCCTGGGCCAAAGGCAGGCGCCAAACTGCTGCGCCACCCAGGGATCCCTCCTTTCTTTAAGTTTATAGAAGATTGAATTAAATGCCCTTTCAGCAGCAAAATCAAATTTATTTCTAGAATACATTTGAATGTTTTCAGGTAATAGTGATCAAATAGAGTTCCTCATATCAAAAATTTTTAATTAGAAAAATAAATATTAAAAATACCCCATTGATGCTTCACAGCTAAGTTGAATGAGTGCATAACTGATAACAGAGAGATTACATACGTGAGGGATGGGTAGGTGTTTTGCTGCAACCTGTAACTGTCCTCATAGATGTCAGCTTGTAATTACTGCCTCTTGTCAGAATGATCCCACCCACATGGATTTCCCAGAATTTAGCAAACTGTCAGAATAGAGAAAGTGATAAAAAAAGAGTGGTGATAAAAAGACAGGTAATATATAATATGTTTTTTTCCTTAAAAAACACTTCTCTGCATAAATGAAGCATTTAATGAATGTCTTTGGAGCTATCAGGTATTTTTCTTTTCTAGAGAACTAGCTACATCACATTTACAAACTACCCCATTGTGTATACCTGTATTTCAGTGTTGGCATTTTATCTTAGAAACTCATGATATGGGATCCCTGGGTGGCGCAGTGGTTTGGCGCCTGCCTTTGGCCCAGGGCGTGATCCTGGAGACCTGGGATCGAATCCCACGTCGGGCTCCCGGTGCATGGAGCCTGCCTATGTCTCTGCCTATGTCTCTGCCTCTCTCTCTCTCTCTGTGTGTGACTATCATAAATAAATAAAAAATAATTATAAAAAAAGAAACTCATGATATATGAAAGGAAATGAAAAACTAGTAGTAGATTCCCTATGCCAGTCTTAAAAACTCAAACCAATCCAGTAATTTTATATTAGTCAATGTCACTCATTTGCCTTTTGTCATCTTTGCTCATAATATTTTTCTTCCTTTCTATTTGTCCTTTAGGAGTTTGCTCAAATCTCAAGCTTTTCCTGACTATTTATCTCCATATTCTTCTTCCCTTTCTCTGAATGTCTCTGTAGCACTGAGGGTTTGATAACACATGATCTTAAATTTGTCTCTAGATTCTTATTCTGATATGCTTCACCATAGTGCATGTTCTTCTAGGACTTGGCACTTCTCTGAACCTGTTTCTCTATGTATACAGTGGGGGTGGTAATCTTAAAGTCTTCTTTGGAGAATTATTATTTTTTTTATTTTAATTCTTTTTTAATTTTATTTATTTATTTATTTATGATAGTCACAGAGAGAGAGAGACGCAGAGACATAGGCAGAGGGAGAAGCAGGCTCCATGCACCGGGAGCCCGATGTGGGATTCGATCCTGGGTCTCCAGGATCGCGCCCTGGGCCAAAGGCAGGCGCCAAACCGCTGCGCCACCCAGGGATCCCTTCTTTGGAGAATTAAATGAGATAAACCATGTTAATTGTATAGCATAGAGCCTGGCAGAGTAAATGTCCAATAAATTATAACTATTCTTATGGACTCTGTAAATGTTAATAATTGATAGTTTGATTAAGCTTCCATTCAAGCCTGCATTCTATGAGAATATAATTATTTGTCTGCTAGAAAGAGCCTCAGACCATACAGAAGCAAAAACTAGTTAAAAGTTGGAGATATTGTTGGGACACCTGGGTGGCTCAGTGGTTGGGCATCTGCCTTCGGCTCAGGGCGTGATCCATGAGTCCCAGGATAGACTTCTGCACTGGGCTCCCTGCAGGGAGCCTTCTTCTCCCTCTGCCTATCTCTGCCTGTTTCTCTCTCTCTCTCTCTAGCTCTCATAAATAAATAAATAAATAATAAATAAATAAATAAATCTTTCTAAAAAATTGGAAATACTGTCAACTAGTTCTTTCCTCTACATGCCTCTCATAACTAGTTTAGCTGAATTATCTGAATGACATAACTGGCTGTTTGGGTGTCTCGGCATTACAATATGTTTAATATATATATTTCCACAAAAATTATTGCTAAGAAAAAGAAAATGAAGAATAAAGTCATGCCTCTGAGGCATTTAGATAAAGTTGCTACTTAACTCACTAAAACAGCCATTTGACAGGCATTTTAATTTTTTTTTCTGACATCAGTTGAATCTCTAACTTGATTAAATTGCCTAGGATTTTGTGTGTAGAAACAGCTTCAGTCTCTTGTAGTCCTGTCATGATTTCTTTTAAGTGCCAAGTGTATGGACCAATACTTAGTCTTCTTATTATTCCTCTGCGGGGAATTCTCCAGTTGCAACAAAACATTAAGAAATGGCATGAAATGTGTGCACGGTGTCTGTCTGCCTCATAGCACTATGTTAATATGATGCGTTTTGCTTGGCAAAGCAGCACTGCATAATAGGGCCCTTGTTTCCAATATTCTCCCATATAGTGGTCTGTTCTGCATTCTCACTTCTTCACATTCTGGTGGTAAGAAATAAATTCCATTCTGTACAATAAGCACACAATTGCCCCAGCCTATGTGCAAATATCATACTCAGCAGTCAGAGCTATGCAGGGGAATGACCCTTTCAGCACAGAAAATAGTGCTCCAGGGATGTGAGTCAATGCAGCCTCTGAAAAGGCCAAGGGATAGTACAAGCGTGTTGAGACTGTGACTTAATGTGATACATGCTTCTGGGAAACACACAAGGTGGTATCAGTATCTTATTTAATTGGGATTTATACCCTGATTTCCTTCAGAAGAATTTGAAGTAGCTTATAAGTTGATCATAATGCAGAAAAGAATGAAGCAATGAGGGATTAAAATAGATATTATACTGTTCATAAACACAGCTATGTCACTCCCAACTATGGAAATATACCATTTTTTAGTTAATCAGCGAGGGTTTTTTTTTCTTGCTTATGCCCTATCAGGCCCCTAAATATAAATTTTAGACACTCTTCATTGTTGGTTAGATCACTGGTCATCTCAGATTTTTGCCCTCCTCCTTTCCTACTGCTCAAAAATGCTGGGGGCACCTGGGTGGCTCAGATGGTTAAGCATCTGCCTTCGGGCTCAGGTCATGATTTTGTAGTCCTGGGATCTAGCCTCTCTCTGGCTCCCTGCTCTGCAGGGAGTCTGCTTCTCCCTCACTCTCCCCTCCCATGACCCATGCTCTCTCTCTCTCTGTCTCTGAAATAAAACCTTAAAAAAAAGAAATGTTTCCTACAAAGGCGCTCTACCCTGTAGTGTCATCAGGAACAGAATGCCTGGAGACCAAGGCTGCCCCCACTGAATTACACAGTGCAGCCTTCATCTGCTTTGTGACAGCAAGTGCGAATGGGTATGACTTGCATGTATGCTTTTCAGTGAACCATTAATTACCTGCATGATGTGTCTGTCCCTGGGCAATAGCCATGATAGCACAGCCCCCGTAGTAAAGCATGCCTGTTAAATTTTGTAGACAGTGGAAAAGTTCTGTGTTTTTCTTCCTACAGGCTTTAGTTTATCTTGCCAGCCAAAGGCACAGTACAAACACCTTTGCCAACATCCATGAGGCTCTAAGACCAAGCTCTACTTTTAAAGGTTTGAGAAAGTGTGTCTTGTTTTAAGTCTTTAGTATTCCAGAGTGAAGAGTTAGTTTCCACAATTCTGGCTCTAATGGTTTTTCCCTGACCACTGGCCATCTGTTGTAGTGCAGAACATTTCCTCCAGAGATACATGCCTTAGCAAATTTTTGTCATCACTCTCATAAGAAGTCAACATTTTTCTTGTCACCGTTCAGTCCTTGTAAACCACTTCTGAATTGACAGCTGTCACCAACATGCTTAGGTAACAATTTAGGTTGGCTTAATTGACCAAGGTTCAATTTTCTATGTCTCACTAAACACCAAGAAATTGGGGTTGATTTATAGTTAGGAACTAATGCCTGATTATATGTAATTTTATCAATGAATTATGGGATATTGTAGTTTCTATGCATCCTTAATAGTAATTGTTCAAACAGAACTGGATACAGTATTTTGGCTGTATATGCATTAAAGATTGAATTCGCAGACATTCTACAGCTCAATTTCTTATAGTTTTATTGATAGGAAGGCATCAATATCTAGGCTTTGCCATCTTTTGTTAGCACATAATATCTAATCTAATTCTAGTTAAGCCTTGAGTATCAGAGAAGACACTGACAATATTACTGCTTAAAATATTTTGGTTTTATTTTTATTGTGCTTTTATTGAGGCCTATTTTTTAAATTTAAAAACATGCACTCCACACATCCTAAAATGCTTTTGAGAAGATATGTTTTGGAAACTGTATATTTTAAAATTCACTGATTAAGGAAAGTTATACTTTCTCTTCAGGTATGCATTTTTTCAGCAAATATGGACATGTACTTTTCTAATATACAAATGTACAAACTACATGGTGATAAGGGAACTGCTAACACTATTTGCACTACACTTAAGGTAATAAAGAGGCTTATCCAGAGCTGACTACAAAGTGAGCTTTCATAAAGTGAATTATATTTCTCCCATTTTATTACTTTCTTCTTCTTTCCCCATCTGGCTGGAAAGGCAAGTGTCAACTATGGATACCTTGTCAGAGCCACAGTGATGCAGTGAGCAAATTGAATATACCCTTCCTCAGGCAATCCTGGTGACCTTCTGGAAATGCTGAGTATAAGAAATGTATTTGCTATTTACTTATTTCCTTGTGGTTACTTTTACTACAGGCATATGGGGTACACATCTTGAGACCTGATGGCAAATAAGGCATAGGGCTTAGTCTTTATTGTTATACTTTGGGTACTTAATACTCAAACAGCACTGTAATGCCCTCTAAGGATGCACTATCTTTCTTATAAATCTGTACTTCTAGTCCCAAACGGGACTAAATAAGTGTAGATGGCCCAACCTACCATCATATATGGTAGACCAACTCAGAATGCATGGTTTGTTCCTGCTGCTGGGAATAAGCAGTGTGTGAAAGAGAGTAAATGTATTATTGACAAAGATAATTCTAGCTAAATATTTTCTCAGGTTTCTGAGTCTCCTTTATGTGCCTAACTGGCAGCTTTTGGTCCTTTGGACTATACAGTATCTTCTCACAAGACAAGAATTATGCCTGTTATTTGCTCTCATACAATGCCTCTTTACTGTCCAATATTTGAGATATTTTTAGTTTGGGGGGTGAGAAGGACATAAGAGCATATTCTCTCATCATGGAATGATTTCCTGAATCAGCAAGTTATATTACTGCTTGGCTGGAAATTCTGTGTAAATATCTTCTCTCTAGTCCAGATTTCAGAGGTAAACCTTAAAATTCATTTTAACCAAATCTATATAAATATTTCCTGAATTATCTGATACTAGTTATTTAAAGTCATTATGTCATGATACCATTTTGCTCTCTTTGATTTTATTCTTCATCTCTTTCATTTTATTATATATGTTATCAGAGTCCACTGCCATGCTTTTCTATTTTCTTTGCCTGTAAAGGAATTAGAACAATTGCTTAAGTTCCCCTGTTCTGGTTCAATTTTCAGGTAGTTAATTCATCACTCCTTATTTTTTATGCAGCAGTTAGAAACAATTTGGCTTTTGACCATCATATGTGCTATCAGTGATGATTGTTTTCTGTACTAGGCAGTCGGATCTTGTTGCCAAGTCAAGGATAAACTATATTGAATTCTATCTCCTGTATCACCAAAAACCTATGTTATTGATTGACAAACTAAGATCAATGTGTATCTGTTCACTTATAATAGGAGTTTTTAATGATTTCTCCATGTATAAGAACTTATTAGCAAACCGGGATCCCTGGGTGGCGCAGCGGTTTGGCGCCTGCCTTTGGCCCAGGGCGCGATCCTGGAGACCCGGGATCGAATCCCACGTCGGGCTCCCGGTGCATGGAGCCTGCTTCTCCCTCTGCCTGTGTCTCTGCCTCTCTCTCTCTCTCTCTGTGACTATCATAAATAAATAAAAGTTAAAAAAAATTAAAAAAAAAAGAACTTATTAGCAAACCCCATAAAAATCTGCAGTCATGTTTTTTCTTATATGGTTTAAATGTCACAGGAAAGTATTACTATTTTGCTTGGCTACTAAGAGAATTTAGAAGCTTCTTTCTCATTTGTATCGTGTAAATAAAACTCTAATATTTTACAAATCCACCGTGGGATGGAGTTGGAGGGATATATTTTTAAATTTTACTAAGCGAAATAAGATTCAGAGGAAGATAAATATCATATGATTTCATTCATATATAGAATTTAAGGGACAAAACAGGTTGAGCATAGGGGAAGTGAAAGAAAAATAAAGTAAGATGAAAATTGAGAGGGAATAAAGTAAGATGAAAATTGCAAACCATAAGAGACTCTTAACTCCGGGGAACAAATTGAAGGTAGCTAGAGGGAGGTAGGAAGGGAGATGAGGTAACTGGGTGATGGACGGTACCTGATGAATCACTAAATTCTACCCCTGAAACAAATAATACACTTTATGTTAACTAACTTTAACTTAAATTTCAAAAAGTAGCATTCTTCATGATACATAATGAGGGACTTCAAAATGATATTAAAACAGTCCTGCATCCATGCTTCTTCTTTTTCTTTACTAGTAATCTGAAAGGAAAAATATCAATAATGTGCTAATCTCCACAGCAAATCATGAGATACAGTGGTTCTTGCAAAGAATATAAGGTGACTTGAGAATTATAAAAAATATAACAGGTATTGAATACTCTTCAAAAGCATAAAAACATCAATGGCCTAAGAGAGAGAGAAGACCTTTAAAGCATATTACAAACTATTATTTGATAAGGCAGGCATGTTATTTGATACTTTCTTTGGGGTCAGTAGCAGTCAAAAGACCTGTATTACAAAATTATATTTAAATGTCAGCAGCTATTTTATTCTAGATGCATTATCCTATTCCTGAAGCTGTTTAGATGCATATTTTTTTGAAAAAAATTGTGATTACTGTAGGGATGCTGACCTATTCCTACAGGATGTTTAGGACCTATTAGAGAAGAAAGACTTTAGTTGATCAGGTGTTTTATCTTCTAAATCTGCTCTCCTACAATTCTCCACCCATTTCTGGCATCTGGCCGGATCCCGCGGGAACCTGAAAAAGGCCAGGTCCGACTGCGTGCTCTTCCTCCTGCAGTTGGGGGCAGCGCAGAAGTTCGGCATCGTCGCCCACCCGCCCAGCCGGCCCAGCCCTCCCCTCCCCGCCTCCTCAGGGCAGCCCACCCGCCCGTCGGGGCCAGGGAGGGGATCCAGGCCGGCGCCGAGAAGAAAGACTTTAGTAGGAATGTTTGGCATTGTTAACCCCAGTGAAGCCTGGTAGAAAAAACTATAAGATGGCTGAAGGTATGGAAACTAGCCTAAAATTCAGCTTGCTAGTAGGTGACATTAGGAAAAAATTTAAGGAAATGCAAATGGTAGGTGACCAATGAGTAATAAAAATGCTTACTACTCTTATATTTTCATACTCCCTACTCCTGAGACCTTGAGCATTTAGGACTCCAGACCTACTATTTTTTGCTCTGTTCAATGTCTCATTGTTTCGTTTTTTTTACACAAAATGTTATTACATTCGTACTTTTAAGTTGTTTTTTTAATAATAAATTTATTTTTTATTGGTGTTCAATTTGCCAACATACAGAATAACACCCAGTGCTCATCCTGTCAAGTGCTCCCCTCAGTGCCCGTCACCCATTCACCCCCACCCCCTGCCCTCCTCCCCTTCCACCACCCCTAGTTCGTTTCCCAGAAGTTGTTAAGCAACCTAGGCAAAGGAAGAGTTCATGCTACATATGCCTAGAGATCAGTGATCAAGGGACCAGATGAGTTACTTCAGGTGGACAAAGAGAGATTCAGAGGAGAGGCTCACACAGTGGCCAGAGGAAGAACAAGAGTCTTGGAGTCAGGCCCCAAAAGGAAATTGAAGTGGTAACATAGATAAGAGGCCAGAAAGCCTCTCAAAGAATTGATAGAATGCTAGAGGACTGCCTTCCAATAGACAAGAGACAAATAGAACTGTCCAAAGGCTCACAGATGATAACAAATTGGCCCCAGAATGTTCATATTGAAGGTTTACAGGTCAGCGCTCTATTAAGAGCTCAAAAAACAAGTTCAACAATTGTAATTTCAAAGGATTTTCCCTCCCTTTGTTGTATTGTTTAAGCCAACATTTATTGAACACTGGTAGACAGGCTCTAAGGAATAGAGAAATCTATAAAATAGTGTCCCTATCACAAGCTCATCATTTCATGGGGAGAACTACAGAGAAAATCCACAATTATGAAAGCAGTAAGTGGTATGATAATCAGTAGGAGCTAAGAGAGAGCAATAGAGAGATACCTGCATTTTATGGAGGTTTGAATTTTGGGTCATATGTGAACAAAACCAAAAATGATCTTACACAAGAATGTCACTGGAGTTGAATCTTTAAAAATAAGGAGAACTGGGGAACCTGGGTAGTTTAGTTGGTTAAATGTCTAACTCTTGATTTTGACCCAGGTCATGAACTCATGGGTCATGAGATCCAGCCCAGAGTCAGGCTCTGTGCTCAGTGGGGAGTCTTCTTGAAGATTCTCTCTCTCTCTCTCTGCCCCTCTCCTCACTCATGTTCATGTGTGTTCTCCCTTTCTTTCTCTCTCAAATAAATAAAATCTTTAAGAAATTAAAAATGAATAAAAACAAGAATTGGCCAGGTGGATGGGAAACATGCAAATTAGTAGGAAATATATGTGCTAAGGCATTGAGGGAACCAAGTGTGGCTTCTTCAGGATGCTATAAATAGGCCTGAAAAGGAGTGGAAAGGAAAGATGGCAGGAGATAATGCTAGAAAGATAAGTAAGGGCCAGATCATGGGAGGCCTTTGTAGGCCAAAGTAAAGTGTCTGGATGTTACCTTGGAAACAATAGGAAACCACTGAAGGATACTAAGCAGGGAGTGACATAATCAGATTTGCATTTTAGAAAAAAAATCAAACTGGCAGCTATGTGGTTAGTACTATAATAAAGGTAAGCAAGAGAATTAGAGGAATATAGGGGAGATACACAGAAGGGTGCACCTAACTAAACTAGTATAAGGATTTGTGAAACATGGACTTATTTAACTTGAGCTCTTTTTTTCCCTCCATAATCTCTAGTGCTTTTTAGTTTACAGGAGTTGAGGATATTTGCTAGGATATAATGGCTGAAGAACATAGTGATTTCTAACATATCTATAGATTATAGCTACATAATGTAGTTAGAGGGCTACCAAGATGCATGGGGCAATTTTCCTATCTCTTTGAGGATGACAAGTAAGACTATCAGCCTGCAACACAGTCCTCATGGCTTTGTTAGAGGTAGAATCCTGACTTCTCATATCATCAGCAATGTCATTAGAGAAAATCAGGAATTTAATGTTTCACTTTGGGTTTTCTCTATTCGATATGAATATCTGAGATTTTTCAAAGAATGGAAAAGGCCACAAAAACCAAACAACTTCTCAATTTCCCTTTAAAATAAAGTTACGGTTATACCAACAATAGGGCCACACCTAGCTCAAGCAATATTGTTCAATAATTTGTCTTGAGGAAGAATAGGAGAAACTTAATTTTAGATTTTCAGTTTCTCTTGGGATAGAGTTCACAGCTACATCAGTGATTACAGTTTCCTTTGAAAGTGAATTCAAAGGTCATTGTCACCTGTTTTGAATTGTGGCCCTGGTATTTGCTGCAATTATTACATGAAACAGCTGAGAACCTTGACATTGTAAACTGAGCAGAATCACTTGAAAGGAAAGTTCCCCCTGATACTTACACGTTTGTGTTTTCGTTGTCTAATGCAAGCTGACCAAAACTGTATTTATCAGAGGGAGTCAGGAAACTGATTTTATTGCAGTGGATAAGTAAAGCATATATAAATTATTAATTTCCAAGTCCTAAAATGTTTCGTATGGCTTCAGCATCTTTATGCATGAGTCTGACATTAATTGTTTCTAATGAAGTTTTTAAATTGATTTTGCCATTAGTATTTTGCAAGTTCAGGAATGCCTAGGTGGCTCAGTGGTTGAGCATCTGCTTTCAGCTCAGGACATGATCCCAGTCCAGGAATTGAGTCTCAAATCCAGCTCCCTGTGAGGAGCCAGCTTCTCCCTCTGCTTGTGTCTCTGCCTCTCTCTGTGTGTCTCTCATGAATAAATAAAATATTTAAAAATATTTTTGTAGGTTCAGCTATTATTATTGGCACCCCCTGTGAATGTCAACAGTTTACTCACAAGGAAGTGAGAGTATATGAGGCTTATGTATATAAGCCAATATTATTTCACAAGGAAATACAATGTTGCTTAAGACAAAGTTTGTCTGAAGAGTAAAGGTGAACAACTAATCAATACTTGTTTGTACATTATTATTTAAGGGGATCATTTACCTTAAATTCTGTTTCCTATTAACTCAGAATTTAGTCTTTTGTTGTGATTTAATTGTATACCTTTTAAAGTATGATTGCCTTTCATTTTGATGTTATAGTCACTGAAGCATTCAGGGAAGCGCAGATAGGACTTAAATCCCTCCAATCCCCTAGTCAATATTTACTGAAATTTCATGAAGTGTGCAGGACTATACTACTTTTGTAAAGAATATCTCATTGAATCCTCAATACACAACCCTAGAGACAAGTACATTTTACATATAAGAAATCCAAGGTCCAGGGTCATTATATAGTACACCCAAGGCCTCACAAATTTTAAATAATAGAGCCAAGATGTGAATTTAAGCAGAGTCCAGAAATATTACACAAGACCAATATGCTTTTGTCTTAATACAATGTTTTTATCAGCCAGAATCAAGACAGTCAGCACCTATAAGAGGGTTCATACCATTACCAATAAATAGTCTGGCTTCAGAGTTAAAATTTTATATACATTAAAATTATTGATCCTTTTATACCCTATGATCCAATTCCATTCCTAAATAATTACCCTAGAGAAATAAAAAGATGTCCACAGGAAGACTTTGTCACAAATATTTATAGCTACTTTATTCCTAATAGCCAAAAATTGTAAATAATCCAAATTTCTATCAATGGGTGAATGAGTTAAGTATATTCATACAATAGAATACCACTCAATGGTTAAAAGAAATGAATTGCTAATACACACAACATGAATGAATTTCATATACATAGTGATGACTAAATGAAGCCAGGTAAAGGAGAGTATTACAATACTATATGATTCCATTTACATAAAGTTCAAAAATAGACAAAACTAAGCTTCAGTTAAAAAAAAATTAGAGCAGTGGTTACCTCTGGAGAGGGATTGACTAGAAAGGCTATGAAGAAACTTTCTGAGGTGGTGGAAAGATCATTTAACTTAATTGAGATGTGGAATATGCAGGCTTATACATTTGAAAAACCTCATTGAACTATATACTTAAGATCTGGACATTAGACTCCTTAGAAATTATACTCCACCCAAAAATATAAAACAAACAAGAGCAAAATGTAACCCTCAAAATAACTGTCACATAGGCCAAATGGGTAGAGCATATCCAAACCATTATCAGGCCAAGGGTCCAGAATCAAGGCATCTACTCTGAGGAGACTGAGATGGGGCTTTTGAAGATGCACAGTGGAATTGATAGAAGGTGCCTAGCCAGGTGCTTCTAAGAATTTTAGCCAGAAGGACATGAGAAAAGGGTATCAGAGGCCAAATCTATCCCTAAGAAAATGACTGTGATCTCCTTTAGGAAAAACCCATGGATTTTCATCTCTGTTATGCCAGTGCTTAATACACTAGGACAAGGATAAGCTTTGAGCAAAACATCAATAGAAAAGCTTCCATTTCTTCTAAAACACCCTGCCCCAGCTATTCCCTCAGCTTGCTTCTCCATTGTACTCAGGTCTCTGCTTAAAAGACACCTCTTCAGGCAGGCCTTCCTTGCCCATCTATCAACAATAATCACCCCTATGCTTACCTTAACTCTCTGTTCTCTTCCTTGCTTCACTTGTCTTTGTAGCCTTTATATTATGTTACATAACTGTTGGTTTATCTAGCTACTCTTTGTCTCCATCCACTAGAATATAAGTTCCTTGAGGGCAAGAACTTTATCTGTTTTGCTCACTACTGTATCCTCAGTGCCTAAAAAAGTGTCTAGTACATAGCAGGTGATCAATAAATGTTAAAGTGACATATTAATGATAAATCCTGCTGGTCAAAATAAAATAGTGCAGACTTATCTTGTGAGAGTAGAACCTGTGTCTTATGTGGCATAAGATTACCTGTGCCTAGAGTTACTATGTTATACTCAGACACATTGGTCTGTTTCATAAAACGTGCTTACTGTAACTAATAAATCAGCCAATGGTCAAGAAAAGGTAAAGTAAAGGCCTGGCTATGAGGCTGAATTGAGTTGCCTTCTAGTTGTAGTTTCTGCCACCTGGGCCATGGGGTTCAAATAGTCTTAAGAACTAAAGACACTTGCTCCAATTTGTCTTTATGATAGAAGCAGAAAGTGCTACTTTTCTGTGTGTTGACATCTGTCAGAGTTAGTTTCCTTTCATACTGAAAGAGATCAATCCTTCATGTGATAGAGGATTATCCTCTTTGCCACCTATAAGCTAGCTTTGATCCCTCTTATCTCTCTTCCTGAAGGGGTGTCACCATTTTACCATTTCTTTAGCAACCTACAGAGTTCTAAACAAGGTACTATTTTAAGTAAAGACATACCTACCAAACCACTCATTTATATGGCTATTTTAGTGGCTTGAACTTTCTCAGATTTTCTGAAATGAAATGTCTGAACATCAGATTTTTAAGTTAGGTTAATAAAAGAAGGGGAAGTTAATGCTACCAAAGCAATACTGTCTTATTTTTTATTTTTTCTCCTATTATAAAGTCATTCCACAAACATGACAGTTTAATTTTCTTACACAATCAAAACTCAGATTCACTCAATAAGAAAGTTTATACTGAGGTTCAGACTTACTATCCTCAATGTCTGTTTGAGCCAGTTCAGTTTAATTCTAAATCCAGCAAACATTTTAAAAACTCTTGCTCCATGCTAGACACAGTACTAGATAATGAGATAAAAAAAACCAACACAATCTCTGCCCTCATAGAGAATATAATCTGTAAGTATGTAACAAATAACTAAGGTATGATGAGTAACATAAAGGAAGATATGCTAGGTAGAAGGGTACAAGCAGTATAGGGAAAATAGAGAATCAGGAAGTTCTTCTCTGAGGAGGCAATACTGAAGCTGAAACTTAAAAGATAAGTGAAAATTAGCCATGGATAGACTGAAAATGGTTACTATCTTTCACATTGATTGATCACTTCTTTGATTCTAGCATGAGTGCTAGCATGTAGTCATGGCAAAGTCTGTTGGCTTGTCTCTTAAGTAGATAACAAAGAATTAGATATAAAGAGAATGCCATGCCTTGAATGAATGTATTAAATCATTCAACAAATATTTATTGAGTGTCTAGTACATATGCCAGACGCTGTTCTAGGCCCTAGGAAGACAGTAGCAAATAAGACAGATGATTTTTTTGTGTGTGTGTGATCAAGGAGCTTATACCTAGTGTGAGGAGAAGGACAACAAAATCATAAGTGATCAAATGCCATGTACTAATAAATATTGACAAATAGACTGAGATGTTTTCTTTTCATTAGATAGGAGGTCACATTTACGCTGAGCCATGATTGTAAGAAGCCAGTCAGGTAAGTATTGGAGGAAGAAAATCCCAGGAAGATATAACAGTAAAAGTAAGAGACTTAAGATAGGGAAAACTTGGCAAATTGGAGAAACAGGGCACTATGGCTAGATTATAGTGGGCAACAATATAGTGAGCAAAAAGAAAGAGTGGATAGAGATGAGGTAGACAGGAGTCAATTCATGTCTAGTTTTGTGAACTCAGAGAATTCAGGATTGGACTCTAAGTGTGAAGAAACCTCCCTAGAACTTTACCAGTAGGCACTACCCACATGTGGCTACTGAGCACTTAAAATGTGTGGCTAGTTCAAATTGAGACGCACTAAGGGTAAATTACACATTAGATTTATGGGACTTAGTGTGAAAAATAGAATATGAAATTATCTCATTAGTAGTTTTATATGAACTACATGTTGAAAAGGATAACATTTTAGATATTTTTGATTAAACAAAATATATTAACAGTAATTTCACATTTCTCTATACTTTTTAAAAAATAGCAACTAGGGGTACCTGGGTGGCTCAGTCAGTTAAGCGTATGCCTTTGGCTCAGGTCATGATCCAAGGGTCCTGGAATCAAGCCCTGCATCAGGCTCCTTGTTCAGCAGGAGCCTGCTTCTCTCTCTCTCTCTTTCTCTCTCTCTCTCTCTCTGCCTTTCCCCCTGCTTGTGCTCTCTCTCTCTCTCACTTGCTCTTTCAAATAAATAAAATAAAATAAAAAGTAGTGACTATAAAATTGAAAGTTACATATATGGCTCATATTTGTGTCTCATATTATATTTCTACTGGACAATACTGACCTAGAAGGTTTCAAGCAAAACAGTGACATAATATTATTTCTGGATTTCTGAAGATCACTGTGGCTGTTGTATGGAGGAAGGATTGGAGGAAGACAATACTGGAAGCAGGATAACTAATTTTAAAGTTCTTGCAACAATTAGAAAAAAAAGATAATGATGACCTGGACTAGGTGATAATAGTGGAGGTAGCTGGAAAGGGTAAGATTTATGAAAATTTTGGTAGATAGCATTGATTTTATTTTCTTACAGATTGGGTTCAGATAATGAGGGGGAAGAGAATTCCCAAAAACAAATCCTTGGGTTTTTAGCAATTGTGTATATGGTGGTACCATTTAATGAGATGAAGATGGAGAGCAGAGACAGTTTCTTGTTAGGAGTGGAAATCAAGCATTCTGTTTTGGAGATCTTAAATTTGAGATATTTGTTGTATATTCAAGTTGATGAGTTAAGTAGGCAATTGAATATAAGACTCTAAATTGCGGGGAGAAATCAGAACTGGGGATATACATTTAGGATTCATAAGCATATAGATGTAAATACCACCTGTGGGAATAGATGGCATTGCCTAGTGATAGTCTATAGAAAACAGATGAAGTTCCAAGGACAAAGTCCTAAGACATAACATCATAAGAAGGTTGAGCAAAAAAGAAGAACCTAGCAAAAAGGATAAAGAAGGAATTTCTAGTGAATTAGAAGGGGAAAAAAGGAGTGGAAACACAGAAGACAACTATAGAAAGTGTTCTGTATCAGAAGGAGGGAATAGTCACCTGTGTTATATGCTGATGAGAAACCAGATAAGTGAAGACTGAGAAGTTATTGTTCTACTTGGTAACATAAAGGTCATTGGATACTTTGACTTAAACAGCCTTGGCAAAGTGATGGCAGAAGCCCCATTGGGCTGGGATGAGGAGAGAATGTGGGTGAGGAAGTGGAGACAGGAAGTATGACAACTTTTTCAAGATTTGCCTTGAGGGGAAGCAAAGAAATGGACAATATCTGGAGAAAGATATGGTTGTAAGGGGAAATTTTCTTGTGTTTGTTTTATTAAAATAGGAGACACTAGAATATTTAAATGCTAATAGGAATGATCCCATAAAGAGGGAAGAATTAATAACACAGGAGAGAAAAGGAACAATTGCAAGGGTATGTTTTGATAAATCTAGATGGACCTTTTTAATAGGAACAGGGATACATGATCCATTGTAATATTAGAAGTCTGAGAATGTGACAATATCATCAACTGACATTATGTGTATTTGAGGTGGAAAAGTGTGGAGGGGTAAGGGGCAGAGAAATGAGCTATTGCAGTTGATTCTGAAGAGAGTGGAAAAGGTGTGCAGTATTTTTTTAAGTGCAAAATTAACATACTAGGGAAGTGCAGGAATATCTCTGGGCAATACTGTGTATCATTTGAGATTTGTGGCCATGCAGTTAAAGTGAGGTCAATCCACACATTTGTATGATTTTCTTCAACAATAGTCTGGAAATGAATGAAGGAACTTAAATGCATTCAATAGCTAAGGTGATAGAAAGCTAATTGTTGCTTGCTTTTTAAAAATGTTGCATGATGTTTACTTAGTCTGGCCTAGAAAATTTCCTTCAAGCTTGCCTTAATTCTAGCATACATCTGGCCTATGATTGTGATAATGCCAAATGATATTTTTTCCCTATGTGTAAGGCAAATGTTGAATTTCATGTCTGGTCTTTTCAATTTCTTACTTAGTTTTCTGTCATATAATCTTCCATTTCAACATTATCCCTCTCAGTCATAACATTTCTTTACTCCTTCCCACACACTATTTGGTCATATTTCTCAGTTGTCTCTCATTTCCTTAAGTATCTGTGTTCTTTTATAGATCTTCCATCCTTTCTCAGTACTTTTTTCCTGTTTCATGTCCTCCTCAAAACCTATTGAAGATTCACTTCCTATCAGATCATATATTGGTATATTTTATTTTGATATCCTTTTCATACAGAATATATGTTATTAGAAAAGTGCTTATGAATATTTCTTAAAGTTTCCTCTCTGCAGATAATTTTCTTAACCTAGCATAAGTTCCAAAAAACTCCACCTGTAATTACTATGGAATTATAATAAGTCTACTTCCCATTTATAGCTGAAGAATTTTTTGATCACTTGATATCAGTAATTCAACTGAAAATAACTACTATTGGAAACTTGGGGCAGCATAAAAATAGGTACAAGCTGTAGATCTTTCATGGCTGGCAGTGGGAGCTTGAGACATATTTGCCCTCTGCTAAGATGGTCCTTACCTAAGACTGTTCTGGGAATCCAAAAACACTGATTATACATACCATCATCAGTCTCCAGCTTGATTGTTGGTATAAATGTTCTTAATTTTTAATGTTTAAAAATGATATGATGATTCCTTTATTAACTCTGGCTCTTTTCGGGGATCCCTGGGTGGCGCAGCGTTTTGGCGCCTGCCTTTGGCCCAGGGCGCGATCCTGGAGACCCGGGATCGAATCCCACATCAGGCTCCCGGTGCATGGAGCCTGCTTCTCCCTCTGCCTCTGTCTCTGCCTCTCTCTCTCTCTGTGACTATCATAAATAAAAAAAAAAAAACTCTGGCTCTTTTCTAAAGAAACATTATCACCTAATCAATAACTACATCTACTGAAGTACAAAATAAAATCAAATTTGTATTAAGAAAGCTTTTAATATACTTTCAAAAAAGCCTAATCTCTGGTATTTAAACACTCAAATTTTAAAGATTACATTAAAATGGCATCTGTTAAAAAAACAAAGAAATAAAAATAAAAATAATAAAAAAATAATAAAATGGCATCTGTTGCTGACAATAATTACATTAGTTCCAGTTGCTATACAAAGTCCAGAGAACTACAGGTTAATTATAATTAAGTCTTAGTTATTAATCACAAAAATCTGTTGCTATTGAACTCCAGGTATAATGACAAGTATAGTTTGCTGCCTCCCTGTCTTCGCTCTCCATGGGTGGGTCATTTTAATCCCCAGCATTGCTCCAACACCTAAAGATCAATTTGGCCCCTAATCGGAGGACATAGAAAGACCTATTGGAGCCCTTAGCCCAGCAGCAAATATGCCTTCATCCACTTTTGCTTGTTCCTTGTGACCAAGTCCTTACCTAATATTCAAATTTAAATAACCGTGTTTCCATCTTTTGTCCCATACCACGTGTATAACCTGTTGCTCCAAATTACCTTAAAAACTGACCCTACCCACCTGTTGAGATGTCCTATGTTATCTAACATTGGGTCTTCCTGGTGTCAACTGCTTATCTGATTAGACTTCCTAACATTGCCTTCTGCTGTGATCTGCACAGAATACCTGTACTACTTAGGTAAATGTATCTAGTCTCCAGAATTCTGGACATCCCATCTCTGGTCTACTCTACAGACAGCGCATTCTCTTTAGACCCTTCACAATAGTTACTCTATGTAATCATTCGCAAAGAAACCAAGTTCTTTACTCACTGAACAATAAACAGAGATGAAAAAGCTGGGCTTCAGAAGGCTTATTCTGTTTCATCATTAAGGTATGATTGTCTTATTTCTGTTTGAGACTTTCTAGACAAAATTGTTCTAACGTGAAGAGTGAAGATGAAACTTAAAGCCCAAATTAAATAGACGCAAGAGCAGTTAAATAACTGCTTCTGAAGAGGAAAAACCAAAACAAAGTCTTTGGAGAATGTTGAGTCTTAATAGCATGAACTTTATTTTATTTTATTTTTTAAACATTTTTAAATTTAAATTCAATTTGCCAACATATAGTATAACACCCAGTGCTCATCCCATCAAGTAGCATGAAATTCATGGGGAAATTTGGCATCTTTTAAAGTGAAGTTTGGAAATAATAGTTCTTTAAAAATATTTTATTTACTTATCCATGAGACACAGAGAGAGAGGCAGAGACATAGGCAGAGGGAGAAGTAGGCTCCTCACAGGGAGCCTGATGCGGGACAGGATCCCTGGACTGGGATCACGCCCTGAGCCAAAGGCAGATGCTCAACCACTGAGCAACCCAGGCATCCCAGGAAATAATAGTTCTAAACAGGAAATCTTAATAAATGGATACACCAAGCAACGTGACAAGGGTAAAGGGCTTTCTTATTACACAGTAGGTAAACTCAGGAGAAGGAAAGCAGAAGCAATTCACAGGCTCAGGTTTGCATATCAAAAGAGTGAAAGATGATGTGAAAAAAAAAAAGATTGCATGAAAAGTGAGGGTACTCTGAAGTGAACAGAAATCAGAATCTAGTGAGGTTGGTGATGGGGACCAAAGTGAAACCAAAGCGGGTAAAAATAAAAGTGATGAGTTTCTGAAGAATGAATTTGGAAAGATTGCAGCAAGAGCTGTGTGAAATTGAATGAGTGCAAGCAGGAAACAGCACAGAATAGAAATGCAAAGCGTTAGAGGTCCTTCAATAGGGTCCTAAGGGTTCCGCCTGTCATCCACTAATAACAGTTATAGGAGCTAAAGAGGCCTCTGTGTCTGAACTGCTATATGCAAAAAGCATGGGAGGACAAAGGGAGATCTATTCATAGAATAAAACATCGGGTTTACAGGGAGACAAGAAAATACCACAGAACAAATTTGAGAGTAAAATTAAGATAAGCCTGACAAAAGAAGAGAGTGAAAAGAAGAGCTAACCTACATTAGATGCCTCAAAAGCCCATCCATTTTACAATTTTGGTTTTCTGAATGATAGGCAAACGCAAACTCCACCTTAATAACATCTTTTGTGATCTAGAAGTTGTGCCTTACGTATTTTGAAATTTCTCCTTGATTTGTGAAATGTGGTCTTTGAATCCTTTTTGAAGTCACAGGAACTAAATGTTTTAAATCTTGTAAACAATGGTCCATGGACTCTCTGGGAAAGAAAACCTTAAATTTTATTCTGAACATGGTAACATTTGCATTGTTTACATATAATATTTACCTTCCTACAGTGAAAAATGTCAGTAGCCATTACTCCAACCCCCTTAACACACCCACACACACCAAAATTATTATGTATCAATATTATAGGAAAAGGAAAATATTTCTGAAGAGATTCTATGAATTAAAGCCCTTTAAAGTTGAGTACTATTAAAAAAGAATAACAAAGAAAAATATGTTTTATAATATTTAAAAGACTCACAATTTCAAATGATCTAGTTCTATAAACACCATCACAATGTCATTTCATTTATAATGTTTTATTGAGATGGTATATAAGAGTTCTAAAAATTTGGTATCCTGAAGAATCACTGAGATTGATAAAGAAATGAGTTAAGACAATGATATTAATCTGGACAGAAGAATGTGATCAGTGGGATTTCTAAATGTTGGGAATCTCTAGTAATGAAGACAATGGTGGGTGTCATTTTTGAGATCTCATTCTAATATATATATATGACATTATATGCAGACCTAACGGTAACCACACGGCAAAATTTATAGAAAATGCACAAAAGACATAAAAGAATAAAAGAAATAAAGGAATCTAAACATAATACTAAAGAAAGCCATTAAATCTCTCTCAGGGGAGAGAAAAAGAAAAGAATAGAGAGGAGCTACAATAGCAGCCAGAGACAATTAACAAAATAGCACTAAGTACATAATTATTAATAATTAATTTAATGTAAGTCAGCCAAGTTCTCCAATCAAAAGACATAGAGTGGGTGAATAAATGTTAAAAAATCCACATCTTTATGCTGCCTATAAGAAACTCACTCTAGATCTAAGGACACAGGCTGAAAGTGAGGCCATACAGAAAGATGTTACATGCAAATGAGAATGAAAAGGAAGCTGATGTAGCTATACTTATATTAGACAAAATAGACTTTAAAACAAAGACTAATAAAAGACAAAGAAGGGCATTATATAATGATGAAGGGGTCAATCCAACAAGACTATATAATATTTATAAATATATATGTACCCAATATAGTATCACCAAAATATATAGAGTAATTATTAACAGAGCTAAGAGAAGAAATTGACAGCAATACCATAATAGTGGGGGAATTTAATATCCAGCTTACATTATTGGATAAATTATCCAGACAGAAAATCAGTAAGGATATATTGGCCATAAAAGGCACATTAGACCAGATGGACTTAATAGATATATATACAGAGTATTCCATCCAAAAGTAACAAAATACACATTCTTCTCAAGTGCACATAGAACATTCTCCAGGATAGATCACATGTTAGGCTACAAAATAAATCTCAGTAAATACAAGAAGATTAAACATATTAAGAGTCTTTTCTGATCCTGGTGGTATGACATCAGAAATCAATTACAAGAAGAAAATTGTTAAAACCACACAAATGTGAAGATTAAATAACATGTTACTGAACAACCAGTGGGGCATTGAAGAAATCAAGAAAGAAATTTAAAAAAATATCTAGAGACAAATTAAAATGGAAATATGGCATACCAAAACATATGGAATGAAGTAAAAGTGATTCTATGCTATATGTTGGCAAATTGAACTCCAATAAAAAAGAAAAAAAGTGATTCTAAGAATTATATACCAATACAGGTCTACCTCAAGAAATACAAAATAAAATCTAAAATAAATAATCTAACTTTACACCTAATGGAGCTAGGAAAAGAAGAACAAATGAAGCCCAAGTTAGTAGAAGGAAAGGAAATAATAAAGATCAAAGCAGAATAAATGAAATAGAGATTAAAAAGACAATAGAAATGATCAGTGAAACTAAAATCTGATTCTTCACGAAGATAAACAAAATTGACAAACTATTAGTTAGACTCACTAAGAAAAAGGGAGGGCTCAAATAAAATCAGAAATGGAAGAAAAGTTATGGCTGATACCACAGAAATAAAATAATCATAAGAAATTACCACAAGCAATTATACACCAACAAATTGGACAACCTAGAGGAAAGAGATACATTTCCAGAAACATGCAATTCTTCCAAGACTGAATCATGACAAAATAGAACATCTGAGTAGATGGATTTCTAATATGAATCAGTAATCAAAAACCTCCCAATAATTGAAAATCCAGGACCAAATGGTTTTACTGGTGAATTCTACCAACTATTCAAAGATTTAATAGTTATCCTTTTGAAAGTTCAAAAAATCGAAGACGTAGGAATGCTTCCAAATTTATTTTATGAGGCTAGCATCACCCAGGTACCATTACCAGTCAAGGACACCAGGAAAGCAAGAAAGCAAAGAAGAAAAGAAAGAGAAAAAAAAAGAAAAAGAAAAGAAAAGAAAAAGAAAGAGAGGGATGAAGGAAGGGAAGAAAGAAGGAAAGAAAGAAAAGAAAGAAGGAAAGTGGGAGGAAAGGAGAGGGGAGAGAGAGGAGAGGGAGACAGAGAGGGAGATGGAGAGAGAGAGGGAGATGGAGAGGAAGAGAGGGAAGGAGGGAAGGAAGGAAGGAGAAAATCACAAGCCCATATCTCTGTTGACATAAATGCCAAAATCCTCAAAATAGTGACAAACAAAATTTAACAATACATTAAAAGGATCATACACCATGATCAAGTGGGATTTATTCCAAAGATGCAAGAATAATTCAACATTTGAAATCAATGTGATAGACTGCATTAAAAGTATGAGGGATAGGGATCCCTGGGTGGCGCAGCGGTTTAGCGCCTGCCTTTGGCCCAGGGCGCGATCCTGGAGACCCGGGATCGAATCCCACATTGGGCTTCCGGTGCATGGAGCCTGCTTCTCCCTCTGCCTGTGTCTCTGCCTCTCTCTCTCTCACTGTGTGCCTATCATAAATAAATAAAAATTAAAAAAAAATTTAAAAAAAAAGTATGAGGGATAAATATCATATGATCTCAATAGATGCAGAAAAAAAGCATTTGACCGAATTCAACATCTATTTATGATAAAAATTTAATAAAGTGGGTATATCAAGAATGTTCCTCAAAATAATAAAATACACAGCTAACATCATACTCTGTGGTAAAAAGCTCAAAGCTTTTCTTCTAAGAAAAGGAACAAGAGAAGGATGCCCACTCTTGCCACTTTTATTCAACATAGTATTGGAAGTCCTAACCACAGAAATAGAGCAAGAGAAAGAAATAAAAAGCATCCAAATAAAAAAGAAGTAAAACTGTCACTGTTTGAAGATGACATGGTAGTATATATAAAAAATCCTAAAGACTTCACCAGAAAAACCCTGTTGGATGAATAAACAAATAGAATAAATTTGTAGGACACAAAATTCAGTATACAGAAAATTATTCCATTTCCATACAATGATAATAAACTATTATGAAAGAAATTCTTAAGAAAGCAAATGGGAAAAAATTAAGAAAGCAATCCCATTTACAATTGTATCAAAAATAATAAAATACCTAGGAATAAGTTTAACCAAAGAAATGAAAGACATGTAGGGACACCTGGGTGGCTCAGTTGGTTGGGTGTCTGACCCTTGACTTCAGCTCAGTTCATGATATCATGGGTTGTGGGATCCATTGCTGCATGGGGCTCTGCACTCAGTGGAAGTCCGCTTGGGGAGGTCTGCCCCTCCCAATGCATGTGCATGTGTGCTCTCACTCTCTTTCTAAAATAAATAAATAAATCTTAAAAAAAAAGAAATGAAGGGTGCCTGACTGGTGCAGTTGGTGAAGTGGCCAACTCTTTCAGCTCAGGTCATGATCTCAGGGTCCTGGGATCAAGCCCTGCCATGTGCTGTATGCTCAATAGGAATCTGCTTGAAGCTTCCCTCTCTCCCTCTCCCTCTGCTCCTCCCTGCTAAGTGCTCTCTCTCCCTCTCTCTCTCTAAAATAAATAAATAAATATTTAAAGAAATACCTGTACACTGAAAACTATAAGACACTGATAAAAGAAAACGAGGAAGACACAAATGAATCAAAAGATATTCTGTGTTCATGAATTAGAAGAATTAACATTGTTAAAATGTTTATACTACCGAAGGCAATCTGCAGAATCACTGCAATTCTTATCAAAATCCCAATGGTATTTTTCTAAATAGAACAAATAATCTTAAAATGGAACCGTAAAACATCTCAAATACCCAAAATGATCTTGAGAAAGAAAAGACTGGAGGAGATATCATTGTCTAATTTCAAACTATGCTGCAGAGCTTTATTAATTAAAATAGTATAGAATTGTCATGAAAATGCACACACAGCACAATGGAACAGAATTGAAAGCCCATAAATCAACCTGCACATATATAGGCAATTAATTTACAGCAAAAAAAGCCAAGAACATACGATGGAAAAAGGACAGTCTCTTTAATAAATGGCACTGGGAAAACTGGAAAACCACATACAAAAGAATAAAATTAGACCACTATCTTAAACCATACACAGAAATTAACTCAAATGAATTAAAGACATGGATATAAGACCTGAAACCATAAGATTAATATACAATACATAAAGAATATATATAACTCAACAATAAAGAACAACTCAATTAAAAATGGGCAGAGGATTTGCATAGACATTTTTCCTCAGGAGACATCCAGATGGCCAACAATCACATGAAAAGTTGTTCACCATCACTAATTACTAGAGAAATGCAAATAAAAACCACAATGAGATATCACCTCATAGCTATTAGAATGGCTATTATCAAAAGACAAAAAATAACTAGCATGTGAGAGGATATGAGGAAAAAAGAACCCTTATACACTGTTGGTGGGAATGTAAATTAGTGCTGCCACTATGGAAAACAGTATGTATATTCCTCAGAAAATTAGACATATGACTGATGAATGGATAAAGACATGGTATATATACAATGGAATATTACTCAGCCATTAAGAATGAAATCTTGCCATTTGCAACAGTATGGATGGAGCTGGAGAGTGTTATACTAAGTGAAATGAGTCATAGAAAGAAAAATACCATATGATTTCACATATATGTGGAATTTAAGAAACAAAAAACAAATGAGCATATGGGGGAAAAGAGAGAGAAGCAAACCAAGAAACAGACTTAACTATAGAGAATAAACTGATGGTTACCAGAGGGGAAGTAGGTGGGCGAGTGGGTTAAATAGGTGATGGGAATTAGGAGTGCATGTGGTCTAATGAGCACCAGGAATTATTCTATGTAAATGTTGAATCACTAAATTGTCCACCTGAAAATAATATCACACTGTATTTAACTGGATTTTACATAAAAACTTTTAAAAATTAGGAATAATATGATCCAGCTACTTCACTTCTAGGTATTTATCTGAAGAATACAAAAATTTTAATTAAAAAAGACATAAGCACCCTATGTTTATTGCAGCATTATTTGCAATAACCAATATATGGAAATAACCTACAAGTGTCTATCAATAGATGAATGGATAAAAAGGATGTGATACACACACATACATGCACACAATGGAATATCACTCAACTATAAAGAAGAATGAAATCTGTCCACTTGCAAAAACATGAATGGACCTTAAGGGTATTGTGCTAAGTAAATAAGTCAGAGAATAACAAATACTGTATGATTTTACTCATATATGGAATCTAAAAAAAGAATATAGAAAACAATATAAAAACAAACTCACAGATACAGAGAATAGATTAATGGTTACCAGAGGAGAAGGGTTTTGGAATGGGAGATGAACAAAATGGGTAAATAGGGTCAATTGTTTGCCAAATGGTAGTAACTAGACTTTTAGTGATGGTCACTTTGTAGTATATATAGAGTCAAATTACAATGTTATATTCGTGAAGCTTTTATAATATTATAAACCAATTTTTATTTTAACAAAAAAGAGAGACTTTTAGAGTTTTAGATCATCTATCACCAGAAAAGACTGCCCATTCACTATTCCACTTAGATATTTTGATATCTATTTTCAGTATACACATCTCCTGATGAGGTGGATTTAATGCTCTAAATCATCAGAAAAGGAGAGCTGCCTGGATTTCCAAGGATGAATGAATAACCAGAATATATATCATGAAGAGTGGGTTAAAATAATGTGCTTGGATAGGGAGTGGTTGAAGCTTTGTTCAGCCTATATTTCTTCTTGTGTGTCTTCTTTCCTCATCTGCTTATCATTAGAGGCCTACTAATTCCAACTTTCTAGTCACTATCTAATCCAAGTTTTGTACATGTTAGTCCTCTCTATGATGCTTTGAACTCTTGATTAAAAAATAACATCTAATCATCTCTGTATCCTCAGGTGGCTTTGTTAAAATTATATGAACTTAGATAATAGAAGGGATAATTTTTAGCCTTTTTAGACTTAGGTCTCCTAGGCCAGTTCCCTGTCATTTCTCTAAAAAATTGTGGACTACAATATTATTCCCTTTAAATAATGAGCAGCATTTTGGTAGGAACAGTTTCCCTAAAGGGAGTGATTTCTGATTTTCATAGCTATGGAGTCTTTCTTACATTTTGTATAGATAAGGGGCAAGGCAACTAAAAGAAATGTATTCTGAGAATTCAAGTACATAAGGGATTTTTATCTTTACCTAATGTGGAGTTTTGCTGTGTTTTGTCTCTCTAAAAACCATGCTGCTTCAGAATTTAATGAGATTATATGATGTATTATCATCATTTGTGAATGCAATTATCAGCTGTAATTAATCCTGCTCTTTCTGAGAAGCAGTATTGGGTGTTTTTTTGTCCCTCCTGGTGGGTATTTGCGTCACTCTTACTTTATGAACTTTGACCAGAACTACTGCAGAAGGGAAGGGTAAGAAAAATAGATGTTTGGAATAAGACTTTTTATGACTTTATGTGAGCCTTTATGAGAGCCTGGGAAGAAACATCTCATGGGAATTCACATCATCTGGAGAAAAAGCAATTTAAATCCTCATATACAGATATAAATTATACTACTAATTTGTAGAAGAAAAATAATACTGAATACTTCCTGCTGAATTAAAGCATATGTTTAATTAATTAAAGCAACATCAGTTCCTTGAGTGCAACTTTTTCAGGACACCTGGGTAGGCCTTACATTTCAAGGAAGATATAAATGATTAGTTCTAGGGATCCCTGGGTGGCTCAGTGGTTCAGCGCCTGCCTTCAGACCAGGGCGTGATCCTGGAGTCCCGGGATCGAGTCCCACATCAGGCTTCCTGCATGGAGCCTGCTTCTCCCTCTGACTGTGTCTCTGCCTCTCTCTCTTTCTCTCTGTGTATCTCATGAATAAATAAATAAAATCTTTAAAAAATGATTAGCTCTAGAATTGTGAGATCTACTGAATAAATGAAATGGTAAGTCTCAGGCAATTCTTCTATGCATTTAAGCAATAATATTTTATACTCACAAGATTCCAAGCCAGTTATTATTATTAAGAAATTCAGCTCACAGCTCACAGCTCACATAGAACCCTGAGAGCTACTGTCTCTAAAAATGAACCAAGAACACACTTCGAGATTGTGTCACTGTTGGGACCCCGTTGTGTCATCTTACTACCACCATTATTTTTACCACCATATAGGCAGGATAACTATAAGCCCTTGTCAGTCTTTCTCAGAAGAGGATAGATTTGTAAGACCTATATTGAATAGCTCAGAGCCAGGGCTCACAGATATTAATTTTCAAACTACCAGAAGTTCTAAAAGCCTTTCCTGGTCTTTTTGAGGAATCTTCATACTGTTTTCCAGAGTGGCTGCCCCAGTTTGCATTTCTACCAACCGGATAAGAGGGTTGCCTTTTCTCCACAGCCTTGCTGACACCTGTTGCTTCTTGTGTTGTTGATTTTAACCATTCTGATTGGTGTCAGGTGATATCTCATTGTAGTTTTGATTTGTATTTCCCTGATGATGAGTGATGTTGAACATCTTTTCATCTGTCTATTGGCCATCTGGATGTCTTCTTTGGAGAAATGTCTATTCATGTCTTCTGCCCATTTTTAACTGAACTATTTGTTTTTTGGATATTGAGTTTTATAAGTTCTTTATAGATTTTGGATACTAACCCTTTATCAGATATGTCATTTGCGAATATCTTCTCCCATTCCATAGGTTGCCTTTTAGTTTTGTTGATTCCTTCACTGTACAGACGCTTCATATTTTGATGAATCCTGATAGTTTACTCTTGCCTCAGGAGCCATATATAGTGAGAAGTTGCTATAGCTGATGTCACAGAGGTTCCTGCCTATGTTCTTCTCTAGGATTTTAATGGTTTCATGTCTCACATTTAGGCCATTCATCCCTTTTGAATCTATTTTTGTGTATGGTGTAATAGAGTGGTCCAATTTCATTCTTTTGCATGCTGCTGCCTAGTTTTCCCAATACCATTTGTTTAAGAGACTTTACCATCACATATTCTTTCCTGCTTTGTTGAAGAATAATTGACTATGTAGTTGTGGGTTTATTTCTAGGTTTTCTATTCTGTTCCATTTATCTATGTATCTGTTTGGGGGCCAGTAGACCATACTGTTTTGATCACTACAGCTTTGTAATATAACTTAAGTCTGGAATTATGATGCCTCCAGCTTCACTTTTCTTTTTTTAAGGTTGCTTTGGCTATTTGGGATCTTTTGTGGTTCCATAGAAATTTTAGGATTCTTTGCTTTATCTCGGTGAAAAATGCTGTTGGTATTTTGATTGAAATTGCATTAAATGTGCAGATTCCTCCAAAAGTTAAAAATAAAACCATTTTATGATCCAGCAACTGCACTACTAGGTATTTATCCAAAGAATACAAAAAATACTAATTCAAAAGAATACATGCACCCTGATGTGTTTATCCCTGATGTTTATAGCAGCATTATCTATAATAGTAAATAATAGAAACAACCCAAGTGTTCATCAACTGATGAATAAAGAAGATGTGAAATATATATATATATATATATATATATATATATATATATATATTATTCAACCATAAAGAAGAATGTGATTTTGCTATTTGCAGTGACATGGTTGGAGCTAGAGAGTATTATGCTAAGTGAAATAAGTCAGTCAGAGAAAGACAAATACCATATGATTTCACTCATGTGTAATGTAAGAAACAATACAAATGAACATGGGGGAGTGGGGGGGGGAGATGCAAACCAAGAAACAGACTCTTAACTATAGAGAACAAAGTGATAGTTACTAGAGGTTCTGTTGGTGGGAGGATGGGCTAGATAGGTGATGGATATTAAGGAGCACACTTGTTGTGATAAGCACCAGATGTCATGGAAGTGTTAAACCACTAAATTGTATGTCTAAAACTAATATTATACTGTATTTTAACTAAGTGCAATTTAAATAAAAAGTTAAAAAAATTAAAAGCCATACCTGGTCAATTGTAAAAACAGAATTTTTGCAATTATGAGCCTTTCCCCAAGGGGGCTCTCTGCCAAGAAAAAAAAATCTAGCTCACAGCTGCCTTTCTTATTCCCCCATCTGTGCTTGCCTCTCATAACTGTCTTTTATTCCTGCCAGCAGCTTGTATCCTCAACTCCCATCAGTGAAAGGCTTGGCTAGATGCTGAAACAGGTATAACAGGATGAGGGGCATACTGGAACTGAAAGAAGTGAAGTGACTTGTCTTCACTTGCAAAAGAAAATGGCAGAACTGATGAATGAGAGGTGCTCAGTTATTTTTTTAATTGAACTGTTCTTTAAACATTGGGAAACATTAAAAAGAATAGGAACAATTTTAGAATGCTGATGTATAGTCCTACAATTTCATTTTATAAATGGAGAAACTGTGGCCCAGATAGTGTGACTTGTCCAGAACTAAGCTCCACCTAGGTCATCTGGCACAGACCAGCACTGCTTTTCCAGCACTTTTCTGATTAGTATTCCATAGGCCAAATATATCTACCACTATTTAGTTAAATCTTGGCATATACCTACTGCTTATGCTAAAGAAGGAGATTCTGTCCTAATTTAAATTTTAGTAACATGAACAGTATTTAGGATTTAAATTGGATGACAGTAGGGCCTAGCAATCTTGTAAGGTCTCTTCTAATGCTAAAATTTCTAGTCACAATATCCACCAGTGCCAAAGGTAAAAACGATTCATACTAAGCACAGTACCAAGCACACTGGAGCTCTCCTCCTTCCCTTTAAGGAAGATGGAACATTGAATTACTACATAATCATGTTTTCCGTGAAATTTACTTTTGAATATAGATAATTGTGTTAGAGTCACAGTGGGAATGTAAGCTGATAATGTAGATATGCTGCAAAGATTTAGTGATGAGATCAGAAATGAGTAAATGAGAAATGTCAAGAAGAGAATAGTCCATGGCAAGAAACTACAAAGGCAAAGTAGAAAAAGTCAGAAGTTTTTTTTTTAGTACCATAAACACTATAGTTTGGTGACTCATTAATGATGAACTCACTAATGGTAAACTGATTAATAAAGGCAATACTCCTCCTTCAAAATGACAATTACACATTTTAATAAAAGAGAGAAACATCTTTCCTGTTTCCACATGGATTTTAGGGTATTGTTTCTTCAGTGTTTACAAATTATAGTATTATTCTGTTTATACTGAACTATCATGACTTCTCCAACTATCCTCTCTATGTTTGGAGTTCATCTGCACTGAGGCAGGCATGTTTTCTCTTCTGAGTCTTTTTCCCCAACATGTAGTATGCATTTGAAGATGGTCGTGGATGGGGTATGCAGTCTATGGGTCATCAAATAAAGGGATATTTAATGAACTAAACAAAGCTTGAAAGTTTGGTCTTAGGGAACACCATGCTCATCCAGAATATGTGGAATTGGTAACTCATAAAGGGTACAATTTCAGGTATCAGAAAGGCTCAACATTTCCTCTCCTTCTTTCACTCATACCTATTTCAACTAGAAGATAAAATTCCACTATCTAAACGTTATTCTGTTAGTGTGAGACCTTAGTCTCTGGCATAATCATCCTACACCATTCATCAAATTGTCACTAATCATTGGCAACTTAGCATACATGAAGTATCTGAGCCCATATTTTTAAAGGAAAGAAGAAGAACAATGAGGGTCCTAGACCTCTAGTCCAGGAAAAGGGCCCACAGTATGGATGCTACATAGAAAAAGGTAAATAGCCTATTAAACAGTTTTGTCTCAGGTGGGCCTGCCCTAGAGGCAAGTAACAATGTTTATGAGGCAAGTGGATCAATAATTCTGATCTCATTCTTTGGCTTTGGGAAGTGAAGGTTGGTATAGGCAACACAAAGGTGTCAAAAACATTGTCATAGACTTTCAAAACTATAAGGATCTTCAGCAAACACAACAAAGAGTGAAAGAGGCAAAGCAACTTGTCTACGATTACAAATGAGAGTGGCAGAGCTCTGACTAATGAGAAGGTACTTGATATTCTTTGACTCAAAGACATTTTCAATTAGAGAACTAATGTGATTAAAATAGTTTTTATCTCTTTGTAATACTGTTTTGCCATGTGTGACCTTTCAACACTGTGCTTTTCATGGAGTGTTTCCCCCCAAGTATGTGCAGATCCTTACCATCCTCTTCCAAGTCTCCACCAACTACCTTAAATAAGCTTAGCCTTGAGATCTATACACTCTGGAAATAACCTATGCATAATTTTAATTCATGTTTTTATTTTACCTTTTAAATTAACTGTGCATAGTAATATTTAATCATTTATCTTTTGTGTACAAGGGACTTGTATTACTAGCAATGATTCTTGTCATCTTTTCTGTAGAGATATTTTTGGTTATGTTTTTTAGTCACACTATTTTAAGAGCTGGTGAGTCCCAGGAGTAAATAATGAATTGCATATTTGTTTGTTTGTTTTTTGAATTGCATATTTGAATGGCTTCTGAGAAAGTTAGGGTACATTCTGTTAACCCAGAAATGCCAGTCTGATGTAGTACAGATAGAAGTTTTTCCTAAAATAGCACTTGGCACCTTGGCAGTGTGTGCATTTCAACCAATTTTATTACTTATTATAATTATTATAACTTATAATCTTATGCCTACAAGAGTTTAACTCTCATTCTGGGATGGACTTGGAGAGTTTCATTTGCATGCATGATATATATATATATATATATATATATATATATATGATATATATCTTAATACAGTTTTACTTTTTATCATCATTTGTTTCTATTTTGCCACACTTTTAAGTTTGCTAGTTAGATCCACAAGGGAAGTATCTGCCATATTACAATATTTATATTAGAAGGTTTAATAGAAGAGAGAGAATGTCACTGTAGTAATTGGCCATTTCCCCCATCTTAATAGCATTCCAGAACAAAGAATCTTTAGATAGTAATGCTCAGCAAAAGACATTTGTGCTGCCTCATCTCTGATTTGTCCATTCTTATGTTTCTATAAATGTTTCTGAGGGTCCTCAACAAATGGGTTTACCAAAGACTCTAGGCCTGTTGTTTGTCATTTGCTGCATTGCCTGTGCTAGAGGAAAGGTGAACTAAAAAGAAATTAACAAAAATAATTAGAGAATTCTGGAATGCTGGAAAATTCAGAATTAACAAGGGTTTATGATATTAGGTAAGTTCAAGTTCTAAAGCAATTTTTGATTATAGAACTTAAATTATTTTTTAAAAAAATTTCTCACATTACAGGCCAATAGTAGAAGTAAGGAGAGTCAGAGGATAAGTCACTCTCCTGGTGAGATGAGTGAAACATTGGCAGGGGAGGGAACTGGGGAGGTAACAATCTTAGGAACTTGATAGGAAGGTCTTGAATGGGAGTTAAGGGTTAGAAATTTACTTGAAAAACACAACATATGGCTAGGGACTTGAGCTTTGTCTCCAAATCTTGGTTCTTCCCTTTACTAGTTGTGTGACTTTGGATAATTTACTCAAACTCTATAAACCTGCCTCCTCATATGTGAAGGTGGTACAATAATTCAACTTCATACTGTTGCTGTGAAATTCAAAAGAGATAATATATGTAAAGTAATTAGTGAAGTGCCTGGCGCCATAGTAAGTGTTCAATAAATGGAAAATGGCATTAATATTTTATTTAATTCTCAGTGTTTATTATGGCTCCCCCAGGATTCTCCTTTTATGAAGTATCTCTGAAAAGTACTCTTTCCACTTTTCCCCCTTGCTTTTTAAATTGCTTTTGTAAAGAATAAATTTACTGAGGTATAACTTATCATCATAAAAATCACCTAATTTAATTGTACATTTAAATGAATTTTAATAAATTTTAAAAGTTTATCAATTGTCACCACAATCCAATTTAGAACATTTTCATCATAACCATCTCCAGGCAACCAAATAATCTACTTTCTGTCTCTATGGATTTGACTATTCTGGACAATTCATATAAGTGGAATTATATAAAATGTGTTCTTTTGTGACTGGCTTCTTTCATTTATCAAGATAATTTTTCAAGTTTCATGTTGAAATATCTGTGTAGTACCATGAATCAGTACTTAATTCCTTTTTATGCCTGAATAATATTCCATTGTATGGATATACCACATTTCTATTCATTAATCAGTTGATGGGCGTATGAGTTTGTTTCCACTTTTTGGCTATTATGAATAATAGTTCTGTGACTATTTGTGTTCAAATCTTTGTGTGGACATATGTTTTCTCATCTCTTGGGTAGATACCTAGAAGTGAAATTATGGTGGCATTACTATTAATATTAGCAGTAGTATTTACTACTACTGTATCATAATCCATCTGACAATTAATTCTTATGGCAAAACAAAGTAACTTCAGATTCCCTTAAAGAAGTATACCTTAAAAAAGGCAATAGCTCTTAAATTTAAAAAAAGGAAATATTCCTATGGAAACCCAGTTTAATCATAGGAGGGATCATTTGAAGGCATTTTATTCATACCACCTTTAGGAGGATTCTAAAGACAATGGTTCAGTTTTGTTTTTGTTTTTTAACACCTCAAGTTTTATCTTGTCTACACTTTTATAAGATAACCATCTGAATGTCTATAGGATATATGATTCTTCAGGATGGCACAGACTTTTCAGGGATTTATGCAGGGTAAAAATAATGGTATCTGAATCTGGGCATCAAAGCAAGGAAGATATATCTTATGATATCCCTGCCTTCTTTTTTTCCTGGGATGCATAAATCATCCCTTAAAAGAAGTGGGAGAAAATAGGAATGTTTCCATACCAGTCAGTGAAATGAAATTCAATTCTATGGCAAGGAAGTCTACACAGTAATTTGTCCACAATGAAGGTGTCAGGGCTTTCTAGGTTCCCAGCCAAGAGGTTATACTCATATGCCCCTTAAAGCAGTAAGTGAGTTCCTGAAAAGTAATTGATGCTCATCTTGCAGGTCCTCTAATGCTATGTATTTTAGTACCAACTGTATGCCCAGTTTATAGTCCTTTTGTCAGGGAAGCAAGGTTAGTTTTTGCATGTATGTGTACCATGCACACACACACATACACATACACACTCGAACAAAGAATGAATACAATATTAAGTTTTAATTTGTGTGGTTCCATAGGATTTCAACAAAGTCAGTATAGTTTGGAGTACCCATGTTAAGCTATAATACAATTTTTTAAACATTTTTTCATGTAATTTCTTTGGTTCCTTGTCCTTGCCCTACTCACATCTTTTGTAAGAAGGAAGTTAGTTATGTTGATTTGAGCTCTGATAGGAAAACCCATTGAGCAATGTGCCAAGTCAAAAGGATTCAGTTGGGTTAGATGACTGTGGAGGGGTTGTCGCTAAACATGTGGTTCAGGAACTTCTTTCATCCAAATAACCTCGAGCACATGCTAAAAATGCATGGAAGTAGGCCAAGAAATACTCATTTTGATTATGCTCTCCAAGTGACTGTGATGCACACTTGTTTGAGAACACTGAGGTAGAGATCTGGATATTTGCTTTATCTCCATCAATTACCCAAATGTAACTTCATGGGAAAGAATTCAGTGGGATATTGTTTGTAAGCTATAACTGAACAAAGAGGAGAGAGAATGTATGTGAAAACTCCTGTGGCTTCTATCAGAGTCTCAGACAACTCCATGACCTCAGGAAATATTAAGAATCACTGTTACTAGAGACCTTGAGTGAGATTTCTGGCTTTAGTTCAATTCTTTTTGTGTTCCTAGCTAGGTCAGCAGCACAGCAGCATCAAAGAGTTGTATCCTTAGGGCTGATTATCACAGTGGAAGGGAGCAGTAGTTCTGATACAGTTCCATGAGTACTAGGGAATGCTGTAAGGGATCTACATTAAGAGAGGCCTTTGAGAAGTAGAAACAGACTCCTTCCACCCAGTATGGTCTCTATACCTCCTGCCCACCATAGATAGAGGCATATCAACCAGACTGTAGACTAGTAACATCTTAGATTGTGGAAAGAAAACCTGAGTCCTCCTTTGCTGGTATGGTGAGGAAACTAGACAGAGGATTCTGGAGAGTGCAATCCAGCTTTCTACCCTAATGACTCTCCCTCTCTGTAATGAAGTCATCTACTTCTTCATTTCCTCCCTTTAGAAGACAGATTTTCTTGCCTTTATGCCTACAAAAATCCTCTTCATTATCCAAGCCTAAGTCAAGCTTTACCTCCTATAATTTTTTTCCAGGATTACTCTACTAACATACTGATCTCTTTCTTCCATTGTCTCTTATGGCACATAATCAATGTCTCCGTAGATTGTGCTTTAATTAAAAACTGTTCCATGTATTTGTTTTATTTCCTCAGTTAAATTGTAAGCCACTAGTATACAGGACAGAGCTGTCTTGACTCCTATAGTATAATTCAATAAATATAGCATAATATGCACTAGGCATAGAGTAGGTGTTCAGTCACTTGAACTGAAGTGACTAGGATGTTAATTTCGAAGGGTTTTTGAACATAGCATCCCAAAATATGCTACTTTGACAAACTGATTATTTTGAGCTGAAGGGGCTTGAGAAACAGCAGATTCAGGAAGAGCTCTCTGGCTTCCCCCTTTCTACCTAAAAGCAGGCCATAAAATTAACCATATGGAAAGTAGCTTCCCTATACCAGGGAGAGAAGAACATTCTTTGTTTTTATTGCATATTTTATTTTTTTCACTATTATTAACATACAGTGTTCTATTAGTTTCAGGTAGACAATATAGTGATTCACAATTCTATACATTACTCAATGCTAATCATAAGTGTACTTTTTAATCCCATCTCCTATTTCACCCATCCTGCTACCCACCTCCCCTCTGGTAACCGTTGGTTTGTTCTCTATAGTTAAGAGTCTTTCTTGGTTTGTCTCTGTCCTCTTTTCCTTTGCTCAATTGTTTTGTTTCTTAAATTCCACATATGAGTGAAATCATATTTGTGTTTCTCTGACTTATTTCATGTAGCATTATAGTCTCTAGTTCCATCCATGTTCTTGCAAATGGCAAGATTTCATTCTTTTTATGGCTAAATAATATTCTATTGTCTGTATATACCAATTATTTTTTAGCATTCACCTATCAATGGACACTTGGGCTACTTCCATATATTGGCTATTATAAATAATGCTGCTATAAACACAGGGGTGCACATATCCTTCTGACTTAGTGTTTTTGTATTTTGTAGGTAAAGATCCAGCAGCATGATTACTTGATTGTAGGGTTGTTTTATTTTTAACATTTTGAGGAGCCTCCATACTGTTTTCCAGAGTGGCCATACCAGTTTGCATTCCCACCAACAATGCATGAGGGTTCCTTTATATCGACATCCTTGTCAACACTTGTTATTTCCTTTGATTTTAGCCATTCTGACAGATATGAGGTGATTTCTCATTGTAGTTTTGATTTGTATTTCCCTGATGATAAGTGATATTGGCCATATGGATGTCTTCTTGGGAGAAATGTCTGTTCATGCCATCTACACATTTTTAACTGGATTATTTGTTTTTTGGGTATTGAGCTTTATAATTTCCTTATAGATTTTGAATACTAACCTTTTATCAGTTATGTCATTTGGAAATATCTTCTCCCATTACATAGATCGCCTTTTAGTTTTACTGTTTCTTACTATGCAGAAATTTTTATTTTGATGTAGTTCCAATAGCTTATTTTTGCTTTTATTTCCCTTGCCTCAGGAGACATAACTAGAAAAATGTTACTATGGCCAATATCAGAAAAAATACTGCCTGTGCTCTCTTCTAGGATTTTTATGGTTTCAGAACTCACATTTAGGTCATTCATCCATTTTAAGTTTATTTTTGTGTATGGTATAAGAAAGTGGTCCAGTTTCATTCTATAAGAAAGTGGTCCAGTTTCATTCTTTTCCATGTAACTGTCCTGTCTTCCCAACACCATTTGTTAAAGACTGTTTTTCCCCATTGTGTATTCTTTCCCCCTTTAACAAAGATTGACCATATAGTTGTGGGTTCATTTCTGGGTTTTCTATTCTGTTCCATAGATCTTGTATGTCTGTTTTTGTGCCAGTATCATACTGTTTGATTACTATAGCTTTGTAATATAACTCGAAGTCTGAAATTGTTATGTCTCTGATTTTGTTTTTCTTTTTCAATATTGCTTTGGCTATTTGGGTCTTTTCTGGTTCCATATAAATTGTAGTATTATTTGTTCTAGTTCTGTGAATAATGTTGGTATTTTGATAAGGATTGCATTAAATCTGTAGATCGTTTTGAGTAGTATAGACATTTTAAGAATATTTGTTCCTCTAATCCATAAGCATGGAATATCTCCATTGTGTCATTATCAATTTCTTTCATCAATGTTTTATAGTTCTTTCATCAATGTTTTATAGTTTTCAGAGTTTAGGTCTTTTAACTCTTTGATTAAGTTTGCTCTCAGGTATTTTATTATTTTTGGTGTAATTGTAAATGGAATTGTTTTCTTAATTTCTCTGTTACTTCATTATTAGTGCATAGAAATGCAACCAATTTCTCTATGTTGATTTTGTATCCTGCAAATTTACTGAATGCATTTATTAATTCTAGTAGTTTTTGGTGTAGTCTTTAGGGCTTTTTATATATAGTATCATGTTGTCTGCAAATACTGAAAATTTTACTTCTTCCTTACTGATTTGGATTCTTTTATTTCTTTTGGTTATCTAATTGCTGTGGCTAGAACTTTCAGTACTATGTTGAATAAAAGTAGTGAGATTAGACATCCTTGTCTTGTTCCTGACCTTGGGGAAAAACCCTCTCAGTTTTTTCATATATGGCCTTTATTATATTGAGGTATGTTCCCTCTAACCTTACTTTGTTTAGGGTTTTTTTTTTATCATGAATGGATGTTGTATTTTGTCAAATGCTCGTCCTGCATCTATTGAAATGATCATATGATTTTTGTCCTTTCTCTTGTTGATATGATGGATTACGTTGATTGATTTTTGAGTATTGAACCACCCTTGCATCCCAGGCATAAATATTGCTTGATCATGGTGAATGATTTTTTAAATGTATGATTGGATTCAGTTTGCTAGCATTTTGTTTACAATATTTGCATCTATATTCATCAGAGACATTGGCCTATAGTTATCTTTTTTAGTGGAATCTTTATCTGGTTTTGGTATCAGGGTAAATCTGCCTCATAGAATGAATATGGAAGTTTTCTTTCTTCTTCTATTCTTTCTGGAATAGATTGAGAATAGACATTAACTCTTTTTAAAATGTTTGGTAGAATTCACCTGTGAAGCTGTCTATTCCTGGACTTTTCTTTGTTGGGAGTTCTTGATTATTGATTCAATATAATTGCTGGTAATTGGTCTGTTCAAATCTTCTATTTCTTCTTGCTTTAATTTTCATAGATTATATGTTACTAGGAATTTATCCATTTATTCTAGGTTGTTCCATTTTTCAACATATAATTTTCCAAATATTCTTTTAGAATTTGTTATATTTCAGTGGTGTTGGATGTTTTTCTTCTTTTTCATTTGTGACTGTTCATTTAGGTCTCTTTCTTTCTTTCTTTCTTTCTTTCTCTTTCTTTCTTTCTTTCTTTCTTTCTTTCTTTCTTTCTTTCTTTCTTTCTTTTTCTTTCGATGAGTCTGGCCAGAGATTTATCAGTTTGATTGATCTCTTCAAGAACTTGCAATGGTTTCATTGATCTGTTGTACTGATTTTTTTATTCATTTATTTTAGTTTCAATGTCCTTTATTTCTGCCCTGATATTAATTACCTCCTTCTACTGGATTTAGGTCTTGTTTGTTGTTCTTTTTCTAGCTCATTTACACGTAAGTTTATGTTTTTTTTATTTGAGTTTTTTTATTGCTTCTTGAGGTAGGCCTGTATTGCTATAAACTTCCCTCTTAAAACTACTTTTGCAAAACAAAACAAAACAAACTACTTTTGCTACATCCCAAAGATTTTAGACCATTGAGTTTTCATTTTCATTCATTTCCAAGTACTTTATTTACTTACTTATTTATTTATTTAGTTAGTTAGTTAGTTAGTTAGTTAGTTATGGGAGAGGGGTAGAGAGAAAGGGAGAGAGAGATAATTAGGCAAGCTCCACACCCAGTACAGAGCCCCAACACAGGGCTCAACTCATCACCCTGAGATCATGACTTGAACTGAAATCAAGAATCAGGTGCTCAGCCAAGTGAGCCACCCAGGTGCCCCTTCTTTTTGGATTTCTTGATTGGCCCATTTGTTGTTTAGTAGCATGCTATTTAACTTCCATATATTTATTATCTTTCCAGATAGTTTTATTTTGGTTGATTTCTAGTTTTTCATGTTGTGGTCAGAAAAAAAAATGCATGTTATGCTTTTGATCTTTTTAAATTTTTGAGTCTTGTTTTGTGGCTCAATCTGTGATTTATTCTACAGAAGGTTCTGTGAGCACTTGACAAGAATGTGTATTCTGCTGTTTTAGGATGGAATGTTCTAAATATCTGTTAAATCCATCTGCCTCAATGTGTCAATCAAAGCCACTGTTTCCTCATTGATTTTGGATATTGTTGATTTTGTTTGGATGATCTGTCCATCTATTTAAGTGGGATGTTAAATTCCACAATTGTTATTGTGTTATCATAACTTAGTTAATATTTGTTGTTAACTATTTTATGCATTTGGATGTTCCCATGTTGCATGCATAAATATTTACAATTGCTGTATCTTCTTGTTGGATTGACCCATTTATTTTTCTATAGTGCCTCATTTTATCTTGTCACATTTTATAGTCAATTTTGTCTGATGCAAGTTTGCTGCCCTGGCTTTTTTGATTTTTTTTATTTTTATTTATTTATTATAGTCACACACAGAGAGAGAGAGAGGCAGAGACACAGGCAGAGGGAGAAGCAGGCCCCATGCACCGGGAGCCCGACGTGGGATTCGATCCTGGGTCTCCAGGATCGCGCCCTGGGCCAAAGGCAGGCGCTAAACCGCTGCGCCACCCAGGGATCCCCTGCCCTGGCTTTTTTTAAAACCCCCATATGCATGATAAATGTTTCTCCATCCTTTCACTTTCAATCTGCAGGTATCTTTAGGTCTGAAATGAGTCTCTTATAGGCAGTATATAGTTGGGTCATACTTTTTATCTACTCTGTCACTTTATGCCTTTTGATTGGAGCATTTAGTCCATTTACATTCAAAGTAATTATTGATAGATATGAATTTATGCCATTATATAATTGTTTTTTCTCTCATTTGATTTCTTGATTTCTTTCCATTACTCTGTCTTACAGTTTATTAATTCATTCCTCTGCTTCCTCTAACCCACTGTTTACCATGTGTGTTTTTAATTTCATTTATTGTGTTTTCATCTCTGATTAGTTCTTTTCCTTAATATCTTTTTTTTAAGTGAATCACTGATGTTCTCCACTCTTTCCTCAAGTTCTGTGAGTATCTTTATGACCATTACTTTAAATTCTCTATCAGACCTTTACTTATATTCATTTCATTTAGGTCTCTTGATGCAGTGTTTTTCTTGTTCTTTCATTTGAAACATATTTCTCTAGCTCCTCATTTTGTCTAACTCTCTGTGTCTTTTTCCATGTGTTAGAGAAGTCAGCTAAGACTTTTTCTGTTGAAGGTAATGACCTTATGACAAAGAGGTACTGTAATGCCCTATAGTGCAATACCCCCTGACCCCCAGGACCTGGAACTTCAAGGGATTGTCTCCTATGTGTGTTGCCTATGCCATGTTATTGCATCATGACTGCTTTTTCTTTCAGTACACTCGTCTTCAGAGGTTCTCTTTGACTGTTATGAAGAGTGTTTGGCCATGGCCTGGGTTGGACACATTTTAACAGGTTGTGTGCTGGTCTGCTTGCAAAATGAGACTTGCCACCACCAATACCAGAACCAAGGCCCTGAAAAAGTTGCAGGTTGGAAAATGTGGTGCTGGTGAGATTTCTGCTGGGCTTCTGGGGAAAGAGCCTCACAGCACTGGGACTGAGGCAAGTGTGATTGTGAAGGGAGTATCTGCTGAGGTGTAAGGGGATAGGGATTGGTTTAAGCAAGTTAGGTAGCAAGTTTTGGCACTATGCTGGTTACCACAGGTGGACATGTATTTGTGCTGAGAAATAAAGGAGGGAAATGGTGCATCCCTGCTCCTTTGTTCCTGAAGAGGTCTCCCTGTGATTCCAGCCTCTCTGGGACACACTCTGAGATGTGTAAATCACTCTCCCTCTCATGTGTCCCAGGTATTTTTAAAATTGCTACATCTACCCTGTTGTCTCCACGAACTATTTGTCTGCCATCTCTCTAATGGTGGGGCCTCAGCTTCCTAATGCCCTCCAGTGTCTCCCAGAGCCAAGCCCACTGATTTTTAAAGTTCCAGGCTTTAAGTCCCACTGGTTGTAAGAACTCATGAAATTTGACTCTTCTAGCTTTTAAAGCCAAATATTATAGGTATTCATCTTCCCTGTATGAGTTTCCCGGTGTGACAGTCTGTTTCTCACCCTTTTCCATGCTACCAGTGTCTCCTGACCACTGACAGCAATGCTCTGTTTCACTCCCCAACTGTGTCTCTACGTTTCTTACTTTTGACATGGCCTCTCCTCTACCTTCGATTGTGGAGTTTGTTCTGCCAATCTTCAGGTCATTTTCTGGATTATTTACACTGATGTGTTTTCTATTTGTATCTGTGGGAGGAGATAAGCTTAGGGTCCTCCTCCTCAGCCATCTTCCCAGACTTCCTAGGAGAGCATTCTTATCACTGAAGACTGAAAGTCAATGCCAAAGTGGACCTGTAAAAACAAACCTTCTGGAGTATCCCTTATTTTTCATTAGGTTAGCCTATTTGTTTCCTACTCCTCATCCCACAATTTATTGCCTCTAGTTCAAGCTTCTTTGTCTTGCCACATCCCCAGAATTTATTGTTCTTTGTTTCAAAAAGTATATAAGCTTTGGGTTTAATGTCTTCTTTGAGTCATCATTTTTCTTTTAAAGACTCCCACATGCATATAAAAATATTAAATACAATTTGTATGCTTTTCTCCTGTTAACCTGTCTTATATTGGGTTAGATCTTAGTCCCCTCCAGAGAACCTAGGATGGTAAGAGGAAATTTTCTCTTCCCTACAATTACTTGTAATTATATTCCTCCAATTGTGTCTTCAAAGTTTGGTTCTATAGGGGATGTAGAAAGAATGCTGGTAAAGAAATGGGAAACTCACATCACATCAAAAGAAAGGCACTTTTATTAAGTGAGGAGAAACTATAGTTTTCATTGTTTAAAATACTTTTGCAAATAAACCAGATTTTGTTTATAAGAGAAAGGGGTAATGGTCCCTTAAAACAAAAGGAAAATAACAGAGCACTTGAATCACACTTTTAAGTGTCTGAATTTTTCTTTGAAAGTGAATAGCTTTTAAAAACATCAAGGACTCTAGCTCTTAAGAACCAAACAACACACACACACACACACACACACACACACGATTTCAGTATGCAATTACAGTATTAACTAAAAAAGAGGAGAAACTAGAAAGGTTGTTCTAATAGCATAATACACAGTGGAGAGGGGGTAAGAGCTAAGTGAATAGAACAGAACAGGGGATAGACTATGAGGAAGGGAGCAGAGACATATCTAGCGATGAAATTTTTTAAAAATAGATGAAGTGGAAAAGAGATATACAAGGAAAATAGCTTACAGTAGTAGGAAGCTTAGAAAAAAGTGACTAAGACAGAAAACATGTCTGAAACCTGAGCTCTTCCTATGCTCCAGTTAAAGAATGACTACTTGGCAATGCAAGTAAAAAAGCTGACCCTCATCTGCTTTTAGGCAAGCTACTGAAAGCAGCATGAAAAGTTGCCAGGAGAAGCCTCTTAGCCCAAAGTAACAACCCTCCCTCCATGAGGAGTCTGAAATCCCCACCATCAAACTAATTCTTTGGGTTGAAGCTTTCCATTTCCAGTATCATTCCTTAAAAAGTAATTTAAATTGACCACAAGAGCTAAAATACATATTATTTTGATGGGGACATAGACCATTCATGAAAATTAGTCTTTCAGATTACTTTTAAATGTGCACACTTCCCAAGAGGAACAAAGCACTTCATGTTTTGACCTGTCCAGCCTGATCATTTCCTAATCCTTACCCTTTTGCTTGTTACACTGCAGCTATAAATGAATACTCCATGTTCTTTTGTGTTCCTTTCTCTTTGCATGTGGCTTTCTCTCTGTTGAGAATGCCCTCCTCTTACCTTTTCCTCAACCTCAGCTCAAAAATATATCCTGTGGGGATCCCTGGGTGGCGCAGCGGTTCGGCGCCTGCCTTTGGCCCAGGGCGCGATCCTGGAGACCCGGGATCGTATCCCACGTCGGGCTCCCGGGGCATGGAGCCTGCTTCTCCCCCTGCCTGTGTCTCTGCCTCTCTCTCTCTCTCTCTCTCTCTGTGTGTGTGTGTGTGACTATCATTAAATATATATATATATATATATATATATATATATATATATATCTTGTGACGCCTTCCTTGTTTTGCCTTCTTTTGTACTTCCACTGCCATTTGCATATGCCTTATTTTGAGCAATATTGATGATGTATTATAATTAATGTTTTCAGTATCTACGTTCTTCTTTAGACTGCAGTTTCATGCTTCTAAACTAACTGATGCTTATTTTGTAACCACATGTATCACATTGTAGAGGCAGCATTGTTTAAAATCTGGGGTACTGGGGTCAGAGACACTTGAATTAGAATCCCTGCTCTTATATTTTCTAGCTGTGTAATCTTGGATAAAAGTTACATAACCTCTCTGAGCCTCAGTTTTGTCATTTAAAAACCAGGGCTAACAACAACAACAATAATAATATCTAATAATATTATGTAAACATTTAAATAAAATAATGCATGTATGCAAAAGTCCTCTGTCTGCTTAGATGATTTAAACCTCCATTTATGGAAAAATACAATAGAAGACTAGAAGTCAAGAATATTGAGTGCTATTTTGAGTTTCTGCACTGACTCACTTTTTATTCCTAGTAACTTACTCAAGTCCCATTTTTTTTAATTTTTACTTACTTATGATAGTCACAGAGAGAGAGAGAGAGAGAGAGGCAGAGACACAGGCGGAGGGAGAAGCAGGCTCCATGCACCGGGAGCCCGATGTGGGATTCGATCCCGGGTCTCCAGGATCGCGCCCTGGGCCAAAGGCAGGCGCCAAACCGCTGCGCCACCCAGGGATCCCCTCAAGTCCCATTTTTTCTCTTTCCAACAAACATCAAGATATTGGTCTCCTGCATTTTCTATGACCAATGAATTTAAACAGAGGGAGTAACCTGGAAGGAAATTGGGGCTTCTCAGAGCGAGGTAGCCAAGAAATGCCAGGTGTTGCTATGGCCATCTGAGAAATAGCCAATCGTTTTAATCAAAATTGTTACCATTTCTTGAGGGCTTTTTTATAATGTGCCCAGGCACTAGGCCAACCACTTTATAGTTCACTGTTTTTAGTTATGTATAAGCCTGGTTGGTCACCAGGCAGGCATGCAGGGAGAGTATTCAAGTATGGAATTGGGTAGCCTTGGGTAGAATAAGATTTTATTCTTCAGTAGCATCTTTTCCTTTCTTTTTTAAAAATATTTTATTTATCTATTCATGAGAGACACAGAGAGAAGGCAGAGACATAGGCAGAGGGAGAAGCAGACTCCCCACTGGAATCCCAATGCCAGACTCAATCCTGGAACTCCAGGATCACACCCTGAGCCAAAGGCAGACAGATACCCAACTGCTGAGCCACCCAGGCGTCCCAGCATCTTTTCCTTTCTTATAGAGTTAAGTTTTTTGTTCTGTCCTTTACTGTCACTCTAGATATTTTTCTTTTGTTCAAAGAAATATGAGGAGAACTATGCCTTCATCCGTTGTCTGAAGTCCTATGTCATGTCTGGAATCTAGTTCATGGGGAAAGCTATAAAAGTTGAAACACCAGCTCTATAAAAACAGCGAAAAGTGTCTTCTTATGAAGTGAGGTTACTACTTAAGGTATAATTAGTAGTTGCACATACATTAGCAATTAGAAAGTCAGGGGAATCAAGACATGAACAAAAGACCATCTGTTATGAGAGAAATATTCAATCCTCAAAATCAGTAATGCTCTCATCTTGAAACATAATAAATAGTTAAAGAATAACAAAAGAACGTCTTATTGCTTGCTAAAAATACTCTTGGGAATTCCCCCAAAAGAGCTACACAATAATAGTAAAAGCTCTGATTTTTTTTTTTTGAAAAATTGAGCTAGAAAAAGTACTGGCAACAATTTTCCTCTGACCTTATTCTAATGTTCAGGGACTCCCTCAAAAGTAATTGCAGATCTCAACTGTTAATTGTTAAGGAAAACAATTTTGGGTTATGATTAAAACATACTTTGAATTTAAAAATCCCTTTAACTCATTTATGAAAATCACATGAAGAATTTTTGGTTTACCTCCTAAATGTAGCAGACCAGGAGGAATCGCAGGAGACCCTGAAGAGTAGGGAGAAAGGCCCAGATTTTGAAGCCAGAGAAACCTGATTGTTAAAATTCTGCCTTCCCCACTTAATATGGGACCCTGGGCAGTTTCTTAACTTAATTAAATCTCAGATTCCTTCTCTATAAAATGGAAATAATAATATTGCCTAGCTCATTGTGTTTTTGTGAAGTTTATTTTTTTAATATTTTATTTATTTATGAGAGAGAGAGAGATTGAGAGAGAGAGAAATTGAGACAGAGAGAGAGAGATTGAGAGAGAGAGGCAGAGGGAGAAGCAGGCTCCATGCAGGGAGCTGGATGTGGGACTCGATCCCGGGTCTCCAGGATCAGGCCCTGGGTTAAAGGCGGTGCTAAAACACTGAGCCACCCAGGCTGACCAATTGTGAAGTTTAAACAAAATAATGAAATCAAGCATTTAGCCCAGTGCTGCTGCAGCTGTTGTTATTGTTGTTGTTGTTGTTATCCCTGTGACAGAATTCTGGGCAGGATGGACAGGGAGTTATCGTGAATGACAGTCTTATGTCTTTACCTAATGGTGCCAGTTTGATCTGAAATCTTTGAAATGAGGATTAATAATATTAGTACTCACTATATAGGGCTATGAGAAGGCAAGGAGGTAAAATAGCATAGTACCTGGCATGCGGTATACATTCAGTGAATATTAATGGCTACTATTATTGTTTAGTATAGTATCTATACATAGGATCTCATTAGACTTTAGGTTTTGTTGTTACTCCTAGGAATTTCCCTGTCCACCAAATAGTTACAAGAGGGCAGAAATGCCTCAGCATTGGCTAGTGTTTGGGGAAAACCTACATTGCTGCTGGACTTGGGCAGTGACTCAGTGAGGTGGACAGAGAAGAGACAAAAAGAGATGGTGCTACTTATATAATGTAGATTAGATATATGGGAGTGAGGAGTTCATGCTAAATTAACGTGACTAGACATTCATTTTAAAGCTGATCCATCCCTGCCTTAGCATATCCATCTTTTTCGCATCATTTATTATGGTTATTGGACAGTGTCAGCAGGTTTCTAAGATAATGCCACCCTGCAAAATAAGTTGATGTCCCATTTCTCTTCAGTTTTAATCTCATTGTCAGATCTAACTTGGGGAGGTAGACTTGAATTATTTCCAGATAACTTACATGAACATTCCACAAATCTCTTGAGATGTACTCAAGTCAAAGTTCTGGTTTGTGTTCAATTGTAATGCAAGGTCAGAGCCTCTAACACAAATGTCATTTCAATCCTTTAGTGCATATTTCCTCTGCAGGACTATGGATGTTAATTCTAGAGTGCTGTGGCTCCAGGGCCATCTAAGAGACTCTGGGGGCTATGGAAAAGTACACTAAGAAAGTTCCCTTAACAGTTTTATCCCCAGAAAATCAAGTTAAAAAAAATCAAAAGCAATCTGAGAATGGAGGGAAAGCCCCTTCTTGGGTATGATGCTGGGAGTGTATGTTGACTGTGGGGCTTTGTATACATATGAGCTAGCTAGGGAACTGAGGACATCTCTGTTTCACTGGGTGGGCCATCTCTGCCACTGGTACTCACTTTTTAGGGAGGGAGATTCTCAAGAGATTGTTTCAGGAGGCTTAGATATTTAAGGCAGATTTCATCTATTTTCATTTGCTACAACTGTCATTCTGTTAAGTTTACTTGTTCTTTGGATGATTGTGTTCATGACTAAAACTAGACTGTCCAAGACAGTAAGTGGGCATTTGCCTATGATAACCTAACCTGAGCCTCCTACTTTCCTCAATTCCTTCCTTCTTTTTTTCCACATTTATTCAAGTAGTAAATAATACTTAAGCATGGATCTGTCATACGACAGAAAGACAGTAGAGCTAGAGATACATAACAGCAACCAAAACATGCATGGCCCTTGACCTTGGTTAGTCAGTACAGTTAAGATGTGAGTATTAACATTTACTCATAACATTTAACATAACATGTACATTAACAATTGTACAAAGTGACAAGTGAATGAAGGTACTCCCTAATGCACATTTCTGAGCATTCTATATGTCAATTATTTTTATCCTTCACAAGATTTATGTCAGTTCTCTTTTCTCATGAGGAACTTTATAATATATATTTAAACAAAATATATGGGATTTAAGAAACAAAACAAATTAACAAGGAAAAAGAGACAAACAAAATTATAGACTCTTAAATATCGAGAACAAACTGGTGGTTGCCAGAAGGGAGGTCGGTGGGGGGATGAGTGAAATAAGTGAAGAGAATTAAGAGTACACTTGTCATGATGAGCACTGAATAATGTATAGAATTGTTGAACCACTATATTGTACATGTGAAACTAATATAACACTCTATGTTAATTATATTGGAATTAAAAGTAAATACTAAATATAACTATATACATATATATACATATATAGTATTTACTTTTAATTCCAATATAAATATATACTTGGATGCATAGTACCATATATATGTATGTGTATATGTATACACACATACACACATATATGCACATATTTAACATAGAGATTTTTTTTCAATTTATTTATTTATGATAGTCACAGAGAGAGAGAGAGAGAGAGAGAGAGGCAGAGACACAGGCAGAGGGAGAAGCAGGCTCCATGCACCAGGAGCCCGATATGGGATTCGATCCCGGGTCTCCAGGATCGCGCCCTGGGCCAAAGGCAGGCGCCAAACCGCTGCGCCACTCAGGGATCCCTAACATAGAGATTTGAAATCTGTATAGTCCAGGGTTACTGAAATTCTTGGATAGATAAGGACTCAGTACATGGAGAAATAGGGGAATTTAAGAAATATGACTTCTTCTAAGCAGTTTACTTATCGTCACTATGATACAAGATAAAATAACTGGATTATAATCTTTAATTTCTGAAGATATTGCTATTTTACTTTGTGCCTCTTTTCTAAAGAGTTCACAGTAATGTGTGCTAAATGACTTATAGATGCAACCTTCCTCTCTCTATCTTAATGGAGTGCTTTTTCAAGAAGCAGAAGAAATTTAAAACTTAAGTGACGTCCCACTCCACACTCCATGTTACTGGAAATAAGAAGGGTCTTTTTATGTATAGCCCAGTCTCCTCAGCTTTCAGCTCTGTGCTCATTAATAGGTGCTAACCCCACAGGTAGATGGCATAAGAGACTGCATGTTAAATAGGATGTGAAAGACACTGAAAGCTGCAGCTATCAGCCTACTGAGATGTAGAAACCTCTCCTCCCATTCCAGTGACCCCTTTGGAATTTATGGAAGTCTGTATTTGAAAGTCAAATATCTGCTTTGAGAGGGCAGCATCACCCAGTTCCATCCTGTAAAGGAAATGGTTAGTGGGAGAGTGGATTTTCCCCTGTGGAGAAGGATTCAGAAAAGGTCTAAAATCTGAAATGCCTTAGGATGGATTTTTACAGTTTAAAATTGGTGGATGCTAAGGCCACTGAATACCTCTTGATATCAGCTATAAGCTGAGGTACATACATGTACATGAAAATGAAAAATATAGGGCATGAAATGAGAGGAAAATAGACATAGAAAGGAGATAAGAATGTGTGTGACCTAACACAAACTTTCCCTGTTTTATAATTTTGTTAGGCTAACACTGTGATTCTTTATAGAGCCAATATAAGCACTAGAGTCCTTGAGCTTTGTGTTTTAGTGCTCCAGTTAATTGTAAGCCCTTTGAAGTTAGGAACCTAGATTTTAGTTATTTTCTTTTATCACTTGCCCCTAGGTCTGACCTGATACATGATAAATGTTTAGTAAGTGTTAGATGAAAAAAAGGAATGCAGTTTCAGGTTTCTGAAACTTTGGAATATTCTCTCACATTCTTTATTCTGGTCAAATGTCTTATTGGTGTCTTCCCTGATCACCCTATCTCAAATTGCACCTTAATGTTCCAGGACCTTAACTTGCTTTATTTAACTCTATAGCAATTATCACCACCTGAAATTATATCATGCAATTTATTCTTATCCTGTTTATTGTCTGCCTATTTTGCTAGAATCTAACTTTTAAAATGGCGGGGACCTTGTTGGCTTGTTCACTGCTGAATCTCCAGTACATAGAACAGTGTCCAATACAAAATAGCATCTCAACACATACTTGTAGAAGAATGTACCAGCAGCTCTAGAAATGGTCTCCCAAATAGCTTTACTCCATTAATTTTTGTCAAATTTGGATTCTGAAGAATATCAGAAAGATTTGGGAGATAATATTTTTTTAATAAATTAATTTTTATTGGTGTTCAATTTACCAACATACAGAATAACACCCAGTGCTCATCCCGTCAAGTGTCCCCCTCAGTGCCCGTCACCCATTCACCCCCACCCCCCCTCCTCCCCCTCCACCACCCCTAGTTCATTTCCCACAGTTAGAAGTCTTTATGTTCTGTCTCCCTTTCTGATATTTCCCACACATTTCATCTCCCTTCCCTTATATTCCCTTTCACTATTATTCATATTCCCCAAATGAATGAGAACATACACACTGTTTGTCCTTCTCCGATTGACTTACTTCACTCAGCATAATACCCTCCAGTTCCATCCACGTTGAAGCAAATGGTGGGTATTTGTCGTTTCTAATGGCTGAGTAATATTCCATTGTATACATAAACCACATCTCCTTTATCCATTCATCTTTCGATGGGCACCGAGGCTCCTTCCACAGTTTGGCTATTGTGGACATTGCTGCTATAAACATCGGGGTGCAGGTGTGCCGGCATTTCATTGTATCTGTATCTTTGGGGTAAATGCCCAGCAGTGCAATTGCTGGGTCGTAGGGCAGATCTATTTTTAATTCTTTGAGGAACCTCCACACAGTTTTCCAGAGTGGCTGCACCAGTTCACATTCCCACCAACGAGATCCCTAGAGAGAGAAAAATTTCTTCTAATTCTAGGTTCATTGCTTCAAGTAGTCAATAAAATGTTAAGAAGAATAAAAAAGTAAAACAGGCAATGAATAAGAAATCTTGGCAACATCACTATGTTTTCACTTTATCAGGGGCAGGTGGTTTTTGTAAGTATTTGTTTATTTCAAAAGGGTAGCACTGTTTGAATTAATTTACTAGTTACAATCTTCATTGCTCAGAAGTGATTTTTCACATTTCAATGATTATTTTCTGAAATATTTTCAAGGACAGTGGCTTTATGTTGAAAATAGAAAACATACTTGAAGAGTTGTATGTATCTCACAATTGAAACTGTGCAATTAATATCTTCATGCATTTGGCAACTATTATACTTCTTTAAAATATGATTCAGAGACAGAATATTTTGCAACCAAAAGAAGAATATTTGTCTTGTTTTAATGAAAGTCCTGTATCTAACAGCTCAGTTAATGAGAATAGCCCCTTGTGTCAAATTCAAATTCTCATTTAGCACTTTTCCCAAGCAGATAGCTTTCTGCCCATCATGTACTTTTGCATTGAAGCATATTGGCAATGGGCAATACAGGGAGACTTGAAGTCAAATTCTCCTTTTAATCTGGAACTAGAAATAGTCCTTTTCATCTTCCAGGTTTATCTTTATTTTTTTCCAGGTTTATCTTTAGATGATATATATGTGATACTTTATTTTTCAGAAGTTCATCCCCTGAGTTTACTCAGATATAAAGTGCAGACAGATATAAACTTGTACACTGTTTAAAGTAACACAAGAGAAGATAGTAGTGTATGATCCATGCTGTGAAATAATAGCACAAAATTCTGAGTGTGGACTAAAACAGTATTAAATAAAGAGAAAATGATGTTGTGAGAATCAAATTATGGTTTAGAGGCTCTTTTGTTAGGGGTTCAGAAATAGGTGAGGAACTAGTAGTGATAACAAAGACAAAATTAGATGTGCTGCTTTGTTGTTGTTGGGGGCAAATGGTGGTTTCTGAAAGATTCACTGGTTGAGCAGAAGGGGTGTAATTCTACAAGTGAAAGAAAAAAGAGGAATCATTACTGCAAGCTTTTACAACTCTCTGTCCGATTTCCCTATAACATATAGCTGCTGGGAGGTGTGTTGGGTGGTGTTCAGTAAAAGGAGACAGCATATTGATGTTGACAGAGACGGAGCAGTAAATTTGGCAAGAGACTTTCATTAGTTGTTGCCTTTTTGTTAACTTCTTTCCAACTTATGATTTGTTAGTGGAGTTGCTATGTTGTTTTTCATACTTATCCTTTGCTTTTCTTTAGTAGCAGTGATGATTTTTTTTGTATGGAAATGCATTTTCTATGCCTGTTGATATAAAGTAAGGCTTTTTCTCTTTCCAACCATTTTTTTCCCCTGTGGTAACACTTGAAAATGAACTTGCAATCTTTTCCACTGTGTTTTGTAGGGGGATTATGGACAAAAACTCTTTTGAGATATCTTGGTTTGTTCCCGCTTAGGACTATTAGTTTCACACACTCTTCAGTTTTCTTGTCTTTAAGTAGGATTGAGGAATAAAAGAGAGGAGTCTCAAAACATATTTTCTTACTTAGTACAAGTGAATCCTTTAATATGATTTACTTACATTTTATTTATTTATTCAAAAGGGACACAGAGAGAAGCAGAGATATAGGCAGAGGGAGAAGCAGGCTCCCTACAGGGAGCCCAATGCAGGACTCTATCTGAGGACCCCAGGAAAACAACCTGAGCCAGAGGCAGATGCTCAACCACTGAGCCACCAGGTGCCCCCTTTAATATGATTTTATTTGAAAACTTATAACTCTAATTATTGCTCAACTGTGTTGTCAGGACCACTTTTTTGTTGTTTGTTTTTTGGAAAGCATCCCAAGGGGAAATCATTTCCTCTGTCCTCTGAATAGCCAGGCTGCTATATTTTCCTTAAACAGTAAGCTGACCAGACTTTGACTTTGACTTGAGCATATTTCTGGCCTGCTCTTTAATATCAAAATAATCTTAAAAGCCCATAGGATTAATGTTGAAAGTTAGTTCACTTTTTCCCCCTATTAGCTCAGCAATACTGTAATATGCCTCTCCCCTGTTCCTTTTTTTTTTTTTTTGAGTATAAGGGCTATGAACTTGATTTGATTTCATAAAGCAGAAAAGGGTCACCTTGGGGGCACTTGGGTGGCTCAGTGGTTGAACATCTACCTGCAGCTCAGGTCATGATCAAGTCCCATGTCGGACTCCCTGCTCAGCGAGGAGTATGCTTCTCCCTCTCTCTATCCCTCTGTGTGCTTGTGCTTGCAAGCTCTCTGTCAAATAAAAAAAAAATATATATATATATATATATACACCTAAAATATATATATATAATATCTTTTTAAAAAACCCAAAGTATCACTTTGACAATACTATGAAACTTATTAGATTATGTTACTGCAAAAGAAAATAATAAAAACATTGCATAAGGGTGTTCCTAAATTCCTTACAAGGCAAAGTCATTCATAATAGTTGTCATTATTTCTTATAGTCCCTCCCCTTTCACTCTCAGGAATCCATTAATAGCCACAATATACTTTAATATTTGGCAATGGGTATTTTATGAAAGAAAACAGTGTTGTTTAGGGGCATCTGGGTGGCTATGCATTAATGAACCTTTTGGTTATGAAGAAAAGACCCTAAACTGAGGGTAGAGATTGAAACAAATAGGAGCTAAATTGCTCTTCTCAATATGAGAACAGCATTTTGAATTTTCTACCAGACAGCCAAAGAGACAGAGTAAAGAACAGGAATCTTTGGAAAGCAGTCGATGGGAGAATGGGCTCCAAAATCATGACAGCTGGCCAGTAATGAAACATAATAATGGTATGAATTGGTATTTGACAGTCAATTTTTATAAGTTGTTACCTACTCTGTGCAGTAATCCCCCTCCATTAAACTAACTTTAGTAAAAGTCAGTTACTTGCAAAAGCACTGTGTTATTGGTACATTAGGAGTCATGCAGAGTGGTTTATATACATGGAGTGAATCAGTGCAGAAAGAGAAGAGCTATCTGTAATAATAATAATAATGCCAAGATGGCAGAAGTAGATAAAGAATTGAGCCAAATGGTGGAATTCTGAATTAAAGTTAATAACAATGACTAGGAAAATACAAGGAAATATTAAGAAGAGTGTGGACTTCCTGTAATTATATAAAATAGAGATTTGAGTTATTTTCATTAAATATTTAAGGAAAGAATTAGCCCAGAAAGCCAGAGAACTAGGGTGCATTCAATTTAAATATGTGAGAGAAAGGGGCACCTGGGTGGCTCAGTGTTGAGTGTCTGCCTTTGGCTCAGGTCGTGATCCCAGGGTCCAGGGATCAAGTCTCACATAAGGCTCCCTTCAGGGAGTCTGCTTCTCCTTCTGTCTATGTCTCTGCCTCTCTCTGTGTGTGTCTCTCATGAATAAATAAATAAAATCTTAAAAAAATAAAAATATAAATAAATAAATAAATAAATAAATAAATAAATAAATAAATAAATAAATATGTGAAAGAAAATATAAACACTCCTGGGGCATGATTAGTATATGAATATTCATGTATTCAGATTTTACTTATTTTGCATTATTGTACTTGGTCAGATTTGCTGTCTTTTTTTAAGATTTATTTATTTATTTGAGAGAGAGAAAATGCTGGGGTTGGAGGGTAGAGAGTGAATCTCAAGCGGACTCCACACTGAGCACAGAGCCTGTTGTAGAGCTTGATCTCATGACCCTGAGATCACAACCTGAGCTGAAACCAAGAGTTAGATGCTTAACCAACTCAGCCACATAGGTGCCCCAGATTTGCTGTCTTGAAATAGAGTTGTTCAAGAGGGGAGCACTTGATGGGATGAGCACTGGGTGTTATTCTATATGTTGGCAAATTGAACACCAATAAAAATTAATTTATTAAAAAAATATAAAAAAATAAAAAAGACCTGTTTTCAATACCTTAATACTTTACTTGGGTTTGTATTTTAGGTTTATGAAGTCAATCATTCTATGTTTTTGCTGAAGGCCTATTTTGCTATAGTAGTTTTTATATGAATTTTCAAGTTAATAATTATAATACTACCATAATGATAAGTTCTTTATTAAAAACTGCACTCCCTAGCACACCTCATCCCCTTCAGAAATCATGTTAAAACAAACTTGGGAAACACTAAACCAGAATCTACCAAGAACAGATTCTAAATTCACATCAGCAAAGTAATGGCTCTAAACGATACCACAATGTGGGGTGGGGGGGGCATAATTTACCTAATATATGTTTATGTCTCATGGATATAATGTTCATTAAAATAAAATAATCTAGGGGATCCCTGGGTGGCTCAGTGGTTTAGCACCTGCCTTTGGCCCAGGGCGTGATCCTGGGGTCCCGGGATTGAGTCCCGCATCAGGCTCTCTGCATGAAGCCTGCTTCTCACTCTGCCTGTGTCTCTGCCTTTCTCTCTCTCTTTCTGTGTCCCTCATGAATAAATAAATAAAATCTTTTTTTAAAAAATCCAGAGTGTTTTTATATTATCTCATTTAGTGATCAAAGGGAGAAAAAAATCATACAACTCCATTTGTGTTTAATATATCTTTATGTATAAAGATATTATGCTAGGAACAATTTATGGCTTTTATTTCATGAGAAAACTGAATTCAATCTTACTTTTTCCATCTTATACTCACATTTACTGAGTGCTTCATTCTCTTTAATACAATGTTTATCATGTTCCACTGAACAGATATTATGAGGTATTACTATAATGCTTTAATAGAGTGATGTAGTTTCCCTTTTTTTGTATATGAGTCTGCCATTTTTGAATCCAACTTCTCATATATTTTATACAGCTCCTCCCACCAACCATAGCTTCCATGGAAGACCATGAAGCATCTATATATTCTTTTGACAATGTGACAAAACCAAAAATAGTTAAAAAGGAATTTGTCTAACATCTATAAGAGAGACACTTTACCTAACTAAGGGGTTTGTAGCTCCAGTCCCCTGGTTTGCTCAATGCCCTTTTCCAGTCTTAGAAGCCCACAAGATGAGTCCCTGAAATACCCTAGGACATGGACAACCATGGATCCAAGCCAAATACCTTCAGTAAGATTCTAAGAAATGAAATCATAGAAAATTTAAGCCAATTAGCCAAGATTACATAGCTAGTTAGCATCAAGACAGAAATACTAATATAAGTTACTCATACTAGTCCTGGCTTCTCTTTCTTATGAAACAATCCAGGTATTTTTAAGTTTCCAAAACGAACAACTACTATCCATAACATATACATATACACACAAACTAAAGAAATAGCACATTTAGGAAAAAGCACTAGTGAGATGTTTTACTGCACCACTTACTGAATCAAAAGAAAATGCCAGAGACATTTTCCTTTGGAAAACTAAATAAAAGATTTTGTTTCTATATAAAGTTTATTGGGAATATTTGCCTGCTGTCTAGTATATGCCTTGATATCCTAGGCCAAATGAAGGGCTGATTGGTGTCAAGAACCCACATGTTGAAGGATTTCTAAAATCTCATTAATGTGACAGACAATGATACTTTTATGGCATGAATTTGATTTTAAGACTTATTTATAAAAATTGGCCATGATAGTACTTTTAGAGCTATTACAGCTGAGCATGGTAACAATATACAATACAGGGGGAAAAAAGAAGGCCGATAGATTTCTAAATTATGAGAACTTTTATTCAGAATTACTCCATTTTAAATGGCTAACAAGTACGTGAAAAGGTAATCAGCATCTCTAATCAGGGAAGAACAAATGAAAATCACAGTGAGATATCACCTCATACATTTTAGAACGGCTGTTATAAAAAAGACATGAGATAACAAGTGCTGGCAAGGGTGTGGAAAAAAAGAGGACCCTTGTGCACTGCTGGCAGGAATGTAAATTGGTACAATCACTGTGGAAAACTGTATGAAGTTTCCACACAAAATTAAAAATAGAACTACTGTATTAACCAGCAATTCTACTTCTGGTTATATATCTAAAGAAAATGAAATTACTAATCACTATCTCAAAGAGATATCTGCATACCCTTATTCATTGCAGCATTATTCACAATAACCAAAAATTGAAACAACCTATGTTCCCATAAAAGGATACATGGATAAAGGAAATTTAGATAGATAGATAGATGATATAGATTATATAATGTTTATAATGGAATATTATTCAGCCACAAAAAAGAATGAAACCTTGTCATTTGTAGCAACACAGTTGGACCTTGAGGACATTGCACTAAGTGACAGAGAAAGAAAAATACTATATGATCTCATTTATATGTGGAATCTAAAAATATCAAATTCATAGCAACAGAGGGTAGAATGGTGGTTGCTAGGGACTGAGGGGTTGGGGAAATGGGGAGATGTTGGGTACAAACTTTTAGTTATAAGTTCCAGGGATCTAAAGTGCAGCATAGACACTATAGTTAACAATATTGTGCTGTATGCTTAAAAGTTGCTATGAGTGTAGAGCTTTAATGTTCTCACCATAACAACAAGAAAGGGGTACTTGTGAGAGATGAAGGATGTGTTAGCTAACCTTATTGTGGTAAGCATTTCATGATATACACATGTATCAAATCACCGTATTGTATATCTTAAACTTATACAATGTTATGTGTCAATTATGTCTCAATAAAGCTGGGGGAAAAGAATAACTATATTGTGTCTTCAACATAGAGACTTGTCAGAGATAATGGAGAAACTCTCTTAACTCATTAGTTAACTTCGTATATGCTTCTGGGAAACACAGAAATCTAGAAGATGGAATGATTCTTTTGTGGGTATTAATATGCACAACTTTGCTGGTGGATATTGCTTTAGAATTCCCTAGAAGACAAAAGGAGTAGGAAAAATTAGTAAGTGGAACAGGAAATGCATAAGTATAACCTAAGAAGGCTGAGTGGGAACTTTATGGGATGATGTTCATTACGTGAATGTCAAAATTGATAGTTGGATTGGAAGGGAAGAGAAAGAAATGAGAGGGAAGACAGTGATGTTACTTGACAAAGGTTAAAGGAAAATTGAAACACTGTGTGATAGTGATTTGTGGGGGAGGAATGAGCAAGGTAGTGGGGCTGATAGGGGAGGGTGGGTAATGGGCCTCAACAGAATGGAGAATTCTTGTCAGCAAAGAGAAAGAGAAAAGAGTAGATAATTAGAGGGGGCCAGTGATGCTAGACTAGAGTGTGGACTGGATGGTTATGAGTGTGAGATGACACAATGAGCAGTGGGCAGGGGAAGCAATATTCATCATGTACCTTCCATGTACCAGTCGATAGACCATGGGCTTCACATTTATTATCTTACTGAAATCTACCTCAGAGGTCCCTAAAGGATAATTATCTTTGAATCCATATTCATGCTCTGCTTTCCTTATATTACAATGACTGAAGAATTTAAGCACCTATCAAAGGCCAGCCCTGCCTTATGTATTCTGGATCCCATTGCCTCAATTTCTCTTTTTACTGGAACATATCCAATGGCATTCCAATATGCTCTACTCCCTCCTGTCTTTTTTCTTTTTTTTATGATAGTCACACAGTGAGAGAGAGAGGCGCAGAGACACAGGCAGAGGGAGAAGCAGGCTCCATGCACCGGGAGCCCGACGTGGGATTCGATCCCAGGTCTCCAGGATCGCGCCCTGGGCCAAAGACAAGTGCCAAACTGCTGCGCCACCCAGGGATCCCTCCCTCCTGTCTTAAATAAGTAAATGAAACTCTTCAACCTTCACTTTTCCCTAAGCTATTGCCCCATTTCTCTACTCCCTTTCATGGAAAAATTTCTTGGGATTTTTACATTCATTGATTCCATTTCCACACCTCTAATTGGCTTTTGAACATAGGTAGGGGTGGAACAAGGGGAACACTCCTTCCCCTTAAGTCCAATTCTCCAAGTGTTATGCTGTCATAATGGTTGTTAAGAATATAGTAAAAAAAACTATTAAAGTATTCAAAAGCATGACCATGAGAAAGATAAATTAGTCACAGGTTTTCCGTTTTTATAAAATGTCCTTGATCTTTTACGAATTGCCCAAACCTTTCTCTGGCCTGGGCACACCTATAGCCTCGTGCACACACTTCTGCTATTCAATTAATTCTAATCTGGCCTCTATCCATCTCAATCAACTGAAATAGCTCTTGTTAAAGTCACCAATGACCACTATGTTGGAAAAATACAATGATAACTTCTCTGTCTTCATATTATTCAATATCTCAATAGGATCCAGTTAATCATGTCTTCTTGGACAACTGTTTCACCTGGATTACTTGACATTATACTCTTCTGTTCTTTTTTTCCTAGCTTACTGTCCAGTCATTCCCACTCTCCTTTACTTGTTCTCCTTTTTCTCCCTGACTTTTAAATTTTGAACTGCAGGGAACTGGGGCAAAGGAAGCATGCATGGTATTTGGTATCTCATCATACCACTTTGGTGAAAGAGCATAGTGGCTATAGAATCTCTTTCTAGGTACATGATTAGTGACTGAACCTCCAATTCCCTGTCTCCTGGTCCTGCTGGAAGATTATCTACATTTTGCATTAATTTCTAGCTCCTTCTTTACAGCTCTGCCTTCTATCTGTATTCTGTGTCCCCACAGGAATGTTTTCTTTGAAATGTGTCCTGAATCCACTTCTTGCTTAACTAAAGTAGCATATTAAAGGAGACAGAAAGGGAATATAAGTAGGATCAATGCCTATAAGCTATGATGTCATACCAAAGGGAAAAATGTCATTTTTCAATAGGCTGAGGAAAATGGGCTTTCCTTGGTTTAAGGACTGAGAGGGAATAATTTATAGTGATGATTAAAGGAACAAAATACATATAACTTGGCTTAAGAAGAAGTCTAAAGATCTGCACATCTCTCCAATTGTGTAAACATTAGCAAGATAAAATATTGATTTAGTTTAGTAAATGGTACAAAGAGGCTGTAATTAACAATAATGAACTTACACATAAAGAAACCAGAGAGGGTGCAATGGAAATATTATAATAAACACATGGATTAACTGTGGAAAGTCCTTTAAATGGAATTTTTACTAATAAAGGCAAACCAACTCTATGCAATAAAACAAATGGCAATTAGGCAAAATCAGTGATATCCTCAACTGCAACCTTGCACAGCAGCAAAGAACACTAGTTCTCTGTCTTCTGTGTCCTTAATGCGGATGACAGTTCCTGTACTTCCCAATATACGTATAAATGGGTTTGAGGTCAGCCTTTGCCTATAATCATCCCCTGATCTTTTAAAGACAATGATAACCAACTTGTTTTCACATCAGAGCACATATAGGAAAGGAAAATATGTCTGTGGCTCACTGGATATCAGAGGAGACTAGCCACAAATTCTAGCTGCTCTAGACTCTGCTTAACCATCCCAAGGATGGAGGGGGTTGATATGTTGGCTTACCTAGAATCCATTCTTGGCAAACCAGTGTTCTTCAAAACACTGGTTGGAAAGAACTGTCCTGAAACCTTTTGTTTAGGCAAGGAAGGCAAGTCATATCCAATTCTCAATTCCTTCTTCCAGTATCTCTCTTTTACTACCTTCTTTTTTAAAAGATTTTATTTTTAGGGATCCCTGGGTGGCGCAGCGATTTGGCGCCTGCCTTTGGCCCAGGGCGCGATTCTGGAGACCCGGGATCGAATCCCACGTCGGGCTCCCGGTGCATGGAGCCTGGTTCTCCCTCTGCCTGTGTCTCTGCCTCTCTCTCTCTCTCTCTCTCTCTCTCTGTCTGTGTGTGTGTGTGTGTGTGACTATCATAAATAAATAAAAATTAAAAAAAATAAAATAAAAGATTTTATTTTTAGTTAGTTTCTTTATCCAATGCAGGGCTTGAACTTATAACCATAAGATCAAGAGTCACATGCTTTACTGACTAAGCCAGCCAGGCACCCCTCTTTTACTGCCTTCTCATGGCTGCAGTGAAATAAGTCCTTTTACCTTCTACCAATCCCTTTTCTACCCAGTTATTGCTTTGATATCATAGCCCAATTTCTTCCAAGAGTCTTATAATGCAAAAACAGAGTCATGGTCAGTTTATCCTTAGGAGAGTATCAGGCATTTTCTAGTTCTTTAGTAGGCATCTGAGTTTACCACTACATCTTAGAAGTTCCAGTAGAATAGAACCAATTGTCATGAACTTATTAAACTACCCAATGGAAGTTTGCCTGCTTTATGTTTAGATTGTCCTTTTTGTCCTGAAAGGAGGCACAATTTACCAACTACCAGCAAAGAGTTATAATCTCTTTGAAGTTGCCAAGTCTATGTAGTAACAACATCTACTATTCTGGGGTTATTGAGCCTAATTTTATGAATATCAACTACAGTAGTTTAATTATATATTCCTCAACAGACCTAGGACTGCATACTGTTTAAAAATTGGGAAAAGATATCACTCTTAGAGAAAAGAGCCAACCTGCAATATGCAGGCCTCTCAATGCATTAAACCTAGTGCTCAGGGCAACCCATGTGGCTCAGCAGTTTAGTGCCGCCTTCAGCCCAGGGCCTGATCCTGGGGTTCCGGGATCGAGTCCCACATTGGGCTCTCTCTCTCTCTCTGTCTCATGAATAAATAAATAAAATCTTTTTAAAAAACTAGTGCTCAAAGTAGTTGGTAAAAAGGAAGCTCTAGGGGTGCCTTGGTGGCTCAATTGGTGAAGCATCTGCCTTCGGCTCAGGTCATGGTCTCAGGGTCCTGGGTTCGAGCTCCGCATCCGGCTCCTTGCTTAGCAAGGAGTCTGCTGCTCCCTCTGTTTCTGCCCCTCCCTCTATTGCTTCCCCTGTCTGTGTGATCTCTCTCTCTGTCATGAGACACACATACACACACACAGGGGGAGAGAGAGAGAGAGAGAGAGAGAGAGAGAGAGAGAGGCAGAGACACAGGCAGAAGGAGAAGCAGGCTCCATTCAGGGAGCCTGACGTGGGACTTGATCCTGGGTCTCCAGGATCACACCCTGGGCTGAAGGCAATGCTAAACCGCTGAGCTACCTGGGCTGCCCAATAAAATCTTTTTTAAAAAAGCTCCAAATACAGGCTAGAATGTCAATAAAGTAAGAAGATAGTAGTCTTTGTATTTGATGGAATTGATGGGATAAGTGGAAAGTATACAGAACCAAGACTTAGGAGTTCTGGGTTCTCTCTAGACTTGGTCCTATCATTTGAAAATGTTGTGGACTTAGATCTACTAATCATATTTAAAATGAGTTTATTAACATGGTGAATTAACACAAGGATATTTCTCTTCCATCTTCCAACCCCAGTAAAATGATGGCAAAGAAATAAAAAGGTTATAATTTACCTAAATAAAAACACACCACATGGGATGCCTGGGTGGCTCAACGGTTAAGCACCTGCCTTGGCTCAGGGTGTGATCCTGGAGTCCTGGGATCGAGTCCCACATCAGGCTCCCTGCATGGGGACTTCTTCTCCCTCTGCCTATGTCTCTGCCTCTCTCTCTCTCTCTCTCTCTCTCTCTCTCTCTCTCTGTGTGTGTGTGTGTGTGTGTCTCTAATGAATAAATAAATTAAAAAAAGAAAAGGCCCACCACAATTGGCTAGAAAATGACAGCACACCAGAGATAGCAACAAAAATTTGGAAATTGGAAAGCAGATGGACAAGTGTTACATCAACTCAGCAGACCTTGGGTAAGTGAAACTTAGGTCTGTGGAGAAGGAGAGTGGGGAGGCAAGAGGCAATAACATTATTTTTTTATATTTTATTTATTTATCCATGAGAGACACAGAGAGAGAGGCAGAGACATAGGCAGAAGGCAGAAGGGCTCCCACAGGGAGCCTGATGCGGGATGCGATTCCCGGATTGGGATCACGCCCTCAGCCAAAGGCAGACTCTCAACTGCTGAGCCACCCAGGCATCCTGATAAAACTCTTTAAAAACTAGAAATATTAAATATTTCTTTAAGCAGGGCAGTAAAATGGAACTGAAAAAAAAATGCAGCCTGATGAAATGTCTTTAAAGCAAGGAATTAGACCCCTGCCACAGATTCCTTTCCCATCCTGTCCTCTCAGACAGCTGCCTCTGCCATTCCCATTCTAGTTGAAGACTGGAGGCTTACTTTCTGGAGAAGCTAAACCACTCAGGCTCTGCACTCAGACCCAGCTGAGAACAGAGGAGATGCCTCTATTCTGAAAACAGGATCAATGAGAGAAGCTCTGCATATTGAACAGTAAAGGCTCCAATACCTTTTCCACACTCAGCTCCAAGAAACTGGGAACCAGGTTTTTACTTCAAAGCACACATTGGAGCAGGACAGAGATCTCTAGGAGGGATATCTCCAAGAAGAACATAAAACTGATAGCATACTGATATCTCTGTGCATTCAGAGGAGGTTTTTTATTCTTTAGAGAATTTGGGGATGAGTTAATTATTGGTACATAGAAAACTAAGGACATGAAAGGAATAAGCCAATTAATGAAGAGCAGAAAAATGAAAAGTCATACAAGGAAAGGTAATCATAATAAACTAATTATAACATATCATAATAAGGCATAAATCATATAGCTCAGCTATAAATAATGTTATAGTGTCATAATACTGTAAACACTGAACCAATTTTACTAAATGTGGTGTATGCATTGGGTGAGGAGGGCACTTAGAAAAGCTTAGTTCTCAGCTTATAATATGAAGTCAGCCAATAGTATTTAAAGCTGAAAAAATGTTGAAATAATGGTATAAGTGTATAATTTAGATATGTATTGGTTAACACCAGAAAAAAAGTAACAAAGAATTGAACATGTAGTTTGCTTTTAAAGAGGATGATGCAAGGGACTGTTCTTTTCATTATGAGCCCAGTAGTACCAGTTGCCTTTTTTAAGTATGTGCATTTATTACTTAGATTAAAAAATTAATTTTTGAAAAAGGTATTTTGACTAAATAACCTTCAATGTCTTCTATCTGGAAAATTTGATGACTATGAAAAGCTTGAATACTTATCTCAAGAGCCTCACTCCTTCATTAAATTATATACTGCTTAAGAAGAAGCAATGTTAAGACTTCCAAACCCTTAAAGACTCGCTAGTATTTGACAGGCTCAAATTACTCATGAGGGTAGCTTACTACTGTTGTTAGAATTCAGATAGGTAAATGTACTCCCTGCTACAGATGTAGAGCTGATTTTACTTTAGATATTGCATGACTTTCATATATGTGCTTCTTCTGAAAAATACATGGAGAGTAAATATGTCTTGAGACAACCAAAAATTGAAAGCTACCATGAATAGTATATAGTCTGACCAAGGAGAGAATTTTTTATGTCCCACTACTGACCCTCACCCCATCGCCCAGGATTTCCTGGTATTTAATTTCTCCTTGAGTTACAACTTTTATGTCCCTCTCTTTATTTGGTTCTTAGCATTTACTTAAAAACTCTAGTTATCAGTTCTTATAGGCATCACTAGCAGTAACTCTAAAATTCCAGACTGAACCTGTTTCTTGCCTGTTGGTGAATCCAAGTACTAATTCTTTGTTTCTCATTCCTGTCTTTGCCCAATCCCTGCATTGTATCTAGTGCATTCCAACAATATATAAATTATACTTGATTCACCAAAAACCTCTGTTATAATATTAAATATAACAGGTTGGTGACTACCAAAATGCCATGTAAGTCTTTTTTTTTTTTTACTGGTGGGTTTGAGTACAGTGTTATTTCTTTTTGCATTCTTATTAGTTAATTCTCTATTAGATGCCATCCATCTTTCATTGTCCATTCTCTTACACTGCTTACACTGTTTACCCTCATAAGAATTAAAACCTTTTTTTTTTCTTTTTGGTGCCAAACATTGTAAAAGGGCGAACACAAACAACTTGCCCCGGGGGCATTTCTTTATCTCCCTTACTCTTCTCCCCTTCCTCCCATTTATCACATCAAATCCTTTCACATGATCATAATTCTCATCCTGCCTTCTCCCTTCACTCATGGATATCTAAAGATTCCTGGTGTGGTTCCTTTCACATGGTAGGAAGTATCCCATATCCAGGCCTATATTGCCCTCCCATATCTAACAAAAGATAGCTGTCTAGAGGGTAGTCCAAGATGGTAGAATAGGAAGATCTTGAATTCACCCCTCCTACAGACACACTGAATCTATAACTATAAATGATCAAGTCCCTCTAAGAAAGACCTGAAAACTAGCTCAATAGCTCCTTCACAGCAAAGGGTAAAAAGGCCACAAATAGATACAGTTGGAGAAGCAGAGACTTAGTCCCATTAAAAACCTAACTTTTGGGGCAGCCCTGGTGGCTTGGCGGTTTAGCACCGCCTTCAGCCCAGGGCGTGATCCTGGAGACCCAGGATCGAGTCCCACATTAGGCTCCCTGAGTCATGAATAAATAAAAATAAAATCTTTAACAAAAAAAAAACAAAAAAAAACCACTAACTTTTGGGACGCTGGGGTGGCTCAGTGGTTGAGCATCTGTCTTTGGCTGAGGGTGCGATCCCAGAGTCCCAGGATCAGGTCCCACATCGGGCTCCCTGCATGGAGCCTGTTTCTCTCTCTGCCTTTGTCTCTGCCTCTGTCTCTCTGTGTCTCTCATGAATAAATAAATAAAATTTTTTAAACAAACAAACAAACAAAAAGCCAACTTTCCTAGTGTGGCAATGCACAGTTGGGAGGGATCTCAGAAATCCAGAGTTTCTCCCTGAGGAGTAAGGGATTTGTGCCCCACATCAGGCATTTCAGCCCCTGGGACCTACAATGGAGAGATGAGCCCCAAAAATGTATGGCTTTGAAAACAAACAGGGCTCTTGTCCAGGAGACTGAAGGGACTGTAAGTTACTGAGATACTTCTCTTAAAAGGGCTCATGCACAGACTCACTTGCCCCAGAAACTAGCATAAAAGCTGCAGTTTAAAAAGGCCCTGGGCTGTATGTGAAGGAGATTTATTTTTTAAAAAGATTTATTTACTTATTTGAGAGAGAGAGAGAGAGAGAAGGAGCGAGCATGGGGTGGGAGGGGCAGAGGGAGAGGGAAAGAATCTCAAGCAGACTCTGTGCTAAGCACAGAGCCTCTATATGAAGGAGATTCATTTACTAATTTTAAACCATCTGAAAGAGGGTTAAGGACCTTTTGGATTCTCCCTGGGTCCAGAGGTACTGGCTGGTCCATTTTTGTACTCTTCCTCTACCTTCATAGCACCAGTAAGCACCCTCCAGCCCTTTACTCTCCCTTGGCCCTGCTAAACCAGGTGGGTGTGCACAATCCACAAAGGGGATTCTTCTTGATCACATGATTCTGGTGGCCAGTTGGGCTTGTGCTTCTGGGTCCCACAGCACTGTAAAAATCAGATATATAGCTCTTAGCAGACTACTACCCACAAGGCTCTATACAGACAGCAGACTGAAACACACCCCCAGTCTTTCTGTGAAAAATGCCTATTTGCTTGTCCCAGAGCTTTAACCTGAGGGGCAATCTTCAGGTTTGCTATACATCTAGAAGCTGTGGAGGTACTGTCAAGGGAATGTAGATTGGATGCTATCTTTGCATTCTCCCTTGGCCTTGCTATAGCTTAATGGTAACTCCAAAAAAGGAACTTATATACACTTGTCTGAAGTCCTGATTTTTTATGACTGTTGTCCAGGTCACCTCGTCTGGAGGCTAGCAGTTTATGAGTGTGGTCTAAGAGGACTGCATACACCAGCATACTTTAAATGCTGCTGCCTGAGAGTCTTGCTTCCAATCAGCCCGAAACTAGGTGCTGAGTGAAATCCCTGCCATTGGAGCACTGACAGGTCTTGGCATACCCTCAACAACTGAGAACTATCAAGAATAAATCAGGCTGCTTAGATAATCACAAAGGTCTGATAGACAACCAAGAGCCAGAGCAAGGTTGAAAGATAAGTTTCATTTCTTACACAAGGCCACAATTTCAACACTATGTATTGGCCATTTTGCCTAATACATAGAAAGAATACAGAGAGTCAAGCAAAATGAGGGGGGAAAGGGGTATATTCCAAAGAGAGAGAGAGAGAGAGAGAGAGAGAGAGAGAGAGAGAGAATAAGATAAAACCTCAGGGAAGAAAAAAACCCTAATGAAATGGAGATAAGTCATTTACCTAATAAAGAGTTCAAAGTAATGGTCATAAAGATGTTCACCAAACTTGGGAGAAGAATGAATTAACACATTGAGAGCTTTATTACTATAATGTATATAATTATACCTCAATTTTTAAAAAAGTAACTGTCTAGATTTCCACCCAGTTTGGGCAATGGTCTCTGCTAGAGAATTGGAACTTAAGGGCAGCCCTAGTGGCTCAGTGGTTTAGCGCCACCTTCAGCCCAGGGCGTGCTCCTGGAGACCTGGGATAGAGACCCACGTCAGGCTCCCTTCATGGAGCCTGCTTCTCCCTCTGCTTGTTTCTCTGCCTCTCTCTCTTTCTCTGTTTCTCATGAATAAATAAATAAAATATTTAAAAAAGAATTGGAACTTAAAACATAATTTAAGTGGTAAGGGTTGAAATCTCTTTAATGTAATTCTCCTCCCAGGAAATAGCTATACCTTAATGGGCTCCTTCATTCTACATTATTTAAAGAAGGTACAGGTGTGGGGGTGGGCATTGCGTGTGTGCACATGTATATGAGGGAATGGTGGCTAATAGATAGCAATGGAGCAAGGGGATTGGGAAATGTTTCTGGTGGCATTCACTTCTCACTATGTGCAGGGAGTTGCATGTTCCCTATGTACAGAGGGGTTTTTTGAAGGTAGAACTTCATTTGAATATTTTAATTTGGGATTGGAAGATGATACATATTTAATAGACACCATTTATTATTATATCAAAATATCACAACTTTGGTAACTTGCATTTCCTTCAGACTTCCTTTTTCTTTCAGATCTCCAATAATTTTTAACCTTCTATGTATGTTTGGCATGCCATTTTACTCTGTAAAATCAGTATGCTGTTTCAGCCAATAAAAACAGAAAATTGCTTTTAAGTAATTAATCTCTTTATTCATTTTTTTGCAAGAAGTGGAACTCACTTTCATGAAATATTTCCTTTTGGTTGATAATTCTTGATATTAGCTTGGGTGTTATGGTTTCAGTCCAGCTGCTAATGATGTAGGATTCCTATGCTCTAGAGAAAAGGTTTTAGAAGTAATTAAGTGTGAATGCCTCCTCATCTGCTTGTCTTCTATGCTAACAAGGCTTCTCTTATTTAAAAGTGCCAGCTTTAGCCTAATTTTTTTTTCAGATTTAGCACTTTAGGATTTGTGAGGTGGCCATATACTCTCCTGATTCAGTCATCATACTTTGGGAAAAGAGACAATATGATAGAAAATGAAGATGCTAACTGAAAAACAACTGTCAGTTTCTATCACCAACAAAGATTGGATGGCAATCATAGGTAATCTGGGGTGTTGATTCATGCCTAATACATGTTTAATCTGAGAAAAAGACATTTTCTTTCTGGAAGTCAACGGATTGAAGGAAAAAAGAAGAGAGAAAAAGAGATGGCAGGTATACAGCAAACCCAATTAAAGAATGGTGATTCAGAGGTGCCTGGGTAGCTCAGATGGTTAAGCATCAGACCCTTGACTCTTGATTTTGGCTCAGGTCATGATCTCAGAGTTGTGAGATTGAGTCCCTTGTGGGCTCGGCACTGGGCATGGAGTCTGCTTAAGATTCTCTATCCCTCTGCCTGCCTGCCCCACTCTCTCTCCCTCTCTTAAAAAAAAAAGGTGGGTGTCATTCAATAGCCTGAAAGATCTGCTTCAGAAACAACTTCACAGACCACTATTTAGACCAATGCAAATGCAGAAATGAGGAGGTAAGGAGACATTGAGGAAGGAGGAAGAGGAATGGAGACAGCACACCAGGAAGTTTATCCATTATGACAGTCTAGGTAGAATAAGTGGAAGGAGAGGCAATACAGCTGTGAGGGGACAAGTTAGTTCCCCATAAGATATTAATGAGGTGTTTATGACATGTCATAAAGCACAGGCTAAGGAAAGAATTCATCTAACAATGGAGTAATCAGGGATCCCTGAGTGGCGCAGCGGTTTGGCGCCTGCCTTTGGCTCAGGGCGCGATCCTGGAGACCCGGGATCGAATCCCATATCGGGCTCCCGGTGCATGGAGCCTGCTTCTCCCTCTGCCTGTGTCTCTGCCTCTCTCTCTCTCTCTCTGTGTGACTATCATAAATAAATAAATTAAAAAAAAAAGAAAAAAAAAACAATGGAGTAATCAGTCAAAGTATTGCAAAATCTTGTAGTGCTACTTAAGTGGGGTTTTTTTTGTTTGGTTGTTTTTTTACTGTTAGTGTATTTTCATGCTTAATGAACTAAATCACTGGCCCAATTTATTTAGAGCATCTATGTTCAGAAATATAATGTGAGTTACATATGTAATTAAAAATTTTTGGTAGCCAAATTTAAAAAATAGGAAAATAAAACTGGTGAAATGAAATTTAATAATTTATTTAGCACAATATATTATCAAAAATCATAACTTTACCAAGTAATCAATATAAAAGATTATTGATGAGATATAGTACATTCTTCTTTGTTACAATGATACTTAGAAACCTAGTATTGAAAAAAAAAGAAACCTAGTATTGCACAGTGTATCTTAATTTGGACTAAGCCCATTTGATGTGCTCAATAGCCACATGTGGCTAATGGCTGCCATATTGAACGCTATAGGTTTAGAGGAAGCTATCTTTGCATCACCACCTATGAAGTAGTCTTAAAGACAAAACAAAATTGAATTTGATGAAGCTGCTAAATCTTCGCTGTCTAATACAGTAATTACTAGCAACATGTGGCAATTTAAATCAATAAAAATTATTTAAAATTAAAAATGAAGTAACTTGGTTACACTGGCCACATTTCAAGTTCAAAAAAGCCATATGTTATTAGGCTAATGGCTACCCTATTAAGCACCACAGGTTTAGAGACCTAATGCTGCTATCATCCAAACTGAAAACTAGAGAACAATGTCCAAATCATAGGGAATTTGTATTACCCTTGATGAAAACAAGCATTTGTTTTACATTTCATTTCAAAATCCTCTTTTACAGTGTGAACTTCTTCCTGCTCCCTCCCCTCAATAAAACCTTACCATGCCCTTACCTATAGGATGCAACACTGTCTAAGAATACTGAAAAATTAAACTATGCGGATACCCCTTCTCTCTCAATAATCACATTTTTTTCATGGTTTGTAGATGTGTGGCATCTTGTAATATATGGCACATACGGAAAAAAAGTTGTTAGGAGTGAATTACTGAGCATGATGACATACCTTACAAAACGTTATAATTTTAGACAGCACTCTGACAATTGTAGGATGTAGAGTTTGGAAATGAAAGAAAGAAAAGAAGAAAGAAGAAAGAAAGAAAAGAAAGAAAGATGAAAGAAAGAAAAAGAAAGAAAGAAGGAAAGAGAAGGAAAGAAAGAAAGAAAAGAAAGGAGGGAAGGAAGGAAGGAAGGAAGGAAGGAAGGAAGGAAGGAAGGAAGAAAGAAAGATGCAAACATATAACAATACTCTTTCTTTCCCACCCACCACCCACCCCCTTCTCTTATATTTTAGGCATTTTTTTTAGTGTCTATGCTCTGGGCAGTGTTCTAACTTGATATTTGCAAGTCAATGGCAAGGTCTGCTCAGCACCTTGGGAATTACATAGTCACAGACAATTAGTCTTTTAAAAGGTCTACTGCTTGGAAATTTGCCACTAAACTCAGTATAGCCTCAGCACATAATGTAAATTTTTAATGATTATAACTTTTCTAAATTCAGCCTTTAACAAATCTTATAGCAGTTTTTTGAAACTTTTAAATCAAACATAACCCAATTAGGTTGGTATTTGATTAAACTGAACTGCCACTCCACTGAAGTGTTTAAATAAATCAACATTAATATGCTTTTACTACAGTAAATAAAGTTACATCTATATAGTTGAAATGTCAATATCCACATATGACTCTTGAAAATTAAGTACTCCCTGCACTCTGAATAATGAATCCAGTATTAATTTGGGGAAAACTATTGATTTCTTTTTATAGACTGGTGGGAGTATTTTGCCCCAAAACCGTAAAAGTTCTTAATTCTTAAAAATAATAAACCAAATATTTGTTCAATTTTAAAACCACTGACTTGTCCTAATAATGATTTTTAATCTTTTTTTATTTTATTTATTCATGAGAAACACAGAGAGAGAGAGAAAGAGAGAGAGAGAGAGAGAGAGAGAGAGAGGCAGAGACACAGGCTCCATGCAAGGAGCCTGACGTGGGACTCGATGCTGGGTCTCCAGGATCAGGCCCTGGGCCCAAGGCAGCACTAAACCACTGAGCCACCCAGGCTGCCCCTAATAATGGTTCTGATTAATGATCGTTTTCTCCCTAAAATACAATACTGATTGATCCTTCAAAGAATAGCTATAAGGAATCTTTTTCATTTCTAATAGGATAAAATTGTTGGGAGACATTTGGCTGCTTTGCTTTCCCACTCTGCCAGCAAGTACTTGCATTGTTTGCCCAATAACAATTTTTCTATAGCAGATAGTCTTCATCAAAGGTTAACTATCATCAAGTGGCTGGAAAAAAACTCCTGTTTCTGTCCATAGATGCAGCATGATGAGATTAAATATCTCATCTAAGGGTAAAGAAAATTTTATATTTTTAAAGATTTTATTTATTTATTTTGGAAAAAGAATTTCAAGCAGACTCCATGCTGAGCATGAAGCCTGATGCTGGGCTCCATCTCAGGACCCGAGGTCATGACCATGAGATCATGACCTGGGCCAAAAGAGTCAGATACTTAACCAACTGAGCCACCCAGGCATCCCAAGAAAGCTTTTTAGAAGGAAGACTTAAGTATGCTTAAAAATGTAGCTTTCCATTTTCCATTTTTATTGCAATCCAACAGATAGATGCTATAGATGGTGCTACATTTTCCATGATATTCACAGTTCTGCATTTTACTGATAGGCCATCTTTATGTGTCCCTTAGCAGCTTCTTTGATTTTTGACTAGTCCTCTGAATCCTGTAATGGATGAGTTTCAAAGTACAGTAAATTCTAGGGGCGCCTGGGTGGATCAGTTGGTTCAGTGTCTGTCTTTGGCTCAGATCATGATCCCAGAGTCCTGGGATCGAGCCCTGCATCAGGCTCCCTGCTCATCAGGGAGCCTGGTTCTCCCTCTGCCTCTCCCTCTCCCCACTCCTCCTGCTCATGCTCTCTCTCTCTCTTTCTCTCTCTCAAATAAATAAATAAAATCTTTTAAAAACAAGTACACTAAATTCTCATTTGAGTGCCCTCTGTTTGTGGTAAACTTGAAGCAAGTCTACCTTGGAACTCTTGTTCACTGGAAAGAGATGTTTATGCAGTCTATGCTAGACCAAGTATGATTAGAATTAGGTTTGGGCACAAGTGATAGAAAACTGTAAAGAAAAGTGGCTTAAACAAGATAGGTTCTTTCTTTCATACATTCAAGTGCAGAAGTACACAGTAGGACTGGTATGGTCTAGTCCTTTGATCTTACAGATCTTTCTTGGCTGGCCTTTATTGGGAAAGATACCCTGTGTTCAAAGAGTGCTTCCTCCACCCATCATGTCTGTATTCTACCCAACAAGGAGGAAAGGGAAGAAGAGGGAAAACTCCTTCCTTTAAGGACATTTCTAAGAATTTGCATACTTCTACTTTTATCTCATTGGCTGGGAATTAGTCTGCTAACCACAGGTAGGTGCAAGGATGACTGGGAAATAGTCTTTATGCTGTGTGACCATAAGCTCAGCTAAGAATATGGAATTCTGTTATCTCAAAACAAAGGGGCATACTGGGGGAAAACTAAGGGTCTGTGCCATACTGTTCTCTGGCACGGAACTCTTGGTCAGCAAAAGACCATTTCATGAACCTGGTTGTACTGCTAGAAAAATAAAGGAAGTGACTAAGTTTCTAGTAGAGCTTCCTAAAAGAATTACTTAAAATTCTTTTTTTCCCCTGGTTTGCTATATTTTCAGAGCCCCTCTCACCACAGCATATGAAAACTCTTTCTTCTCTCAGAGGTCTCAAAATGTCTTGGATTTCAGCTGTTTATCAAAAGTTCTTATACTTCCATGATAAGAAGTTACTTTCCAATTTTACACACTGGCATAGAATGTCATGGGGAGAAAAAAAGTTGAATTGTTTTCTCATGTGCCTGAACTTTTATTCTTTTCCAGTTTTACCCTTTCTTAGTTGCCACACATTGAAACCCCTCTGCTGACATTAAAACTATCTATATAAACCAAAATTAGTTGAAGTTTTGGAGTTGATTAAATAATAATAACAATCACTGTTTTGAGTACATACTCTATGCCAGGTATTGTTCTAGGGTTTCATTTACATTATCTCATTAAATCTTCAGAATAACCCAACATGGTATGACTATTATTATTGCCCTTAGATTTTAAATGGGGAGACTGAAGTTCATAGAAGTTACATAATTTGCCCAAATCCCCACAGTTAGTGACAAATGGAGTCCAAGATTCATATCTCAAAAAACTGAATCTAGATTCCAACCGAGTCTCCTCCCTGGCCTTAAAAACAACAATAGCACATGATTAGTTGATATTTTTCTATCGAAAAAAATCTAAATCTGTGCCGTTAAAGATGCTAGGCACTAGCCACATATGGCTATTTACATTTAAATTTGAGTTCATTGAAACTAATTTAAAATCTCAGTTCTTTAGTCATATTAGCCACATCTCATGTGCTCATTAAACACATGTGGCCTGGCCATCATATTGAACAGCACATATACGGAACATGCCTATCATCATAGAGTCTCTTGGAGAGTACTGATCTAGATAACTCAGGTCCTAACCTAGATATCTTCTTAGCCTGAATTATCTACCTATCAATGTAGATATGGCTAAAAAGAAACAGGTACAATATCTTAAAGAAGATATTGACTGAATTTATCATTTTGATTCATAAATTTCACATTATAAACAAAAATTTGAGTGAAAAATATGACTGTTCCTTGAATACCATCTCTGAAATCATCACAAACCCATTACCATGTCCTCATTATAACCCTTATACTTACTGTTATATAAATGTGAATATTTATACTTAATCTTAACCAAAAGGCCAAGAAGTGATAAAATATGAATATTTTAGTGGTGAAATCATGTCAGACATATAATATCAATTTTATAGAGTCAATGTCTGATAGTACACAGCTTGACCTATATAGTATACATGACACCTGTTAGTCCTCTCAATGTTATATATAATAAGATAACTTTGATTCTTATTACTTTTGGCATTGTACAGCGAATGTTTTGACAATGGTAAAAATAAAATGAGAAATGCGAAGATACATATCTGTGTGTAGCAGCTAAGCACAATTGCTTCTAACCTTACCCTTTGCTATTTTATAAATTTATATTAAAGACTAAAAAGGTGAGTACCTAAAAAAAGGAACTGGATTTATATGTGGATTTAATATACAGTCAAATGCAAATCCCTATCCTTTAGAAATGCCAAAGTTACAACTTCGAAAATGTTGTGGTAAAAGTACTCAGTCTCACTAAATCATGCCAGTCTTTTATTGAAAAAGCCCAGTGTGTTTGCCTATTTGAAAATGCTGTATTAAAAGAGTACTCTGGTAGTTGGGCAGGGAAAGAGCAACCAAAATGCCTTAATACACTGCTGCATTCAATTAGGCCCACTTTTCTTTTTTCAAAGGTGAAAGGGGAAGCTTTTAACTTTAAAAAGCAACATTTTCCTGTAATTTAAATATCTATTCTTTGTGTCCCTAAGAAAACATTCAGAAGGTAAATTAGCAAACACCTCAGTTATTTTAATCTTGAAAGAAAAATGACAGGTTTCTTCCTGAGCATCACAGCCAAATCAGTAATTTTCCTATCTGTATTATTTCTGACTTAAAGAGTTCCAACTAAAAATAATAAAATGTCATATTAAGGAAGCATATATTCTCTCACCTCCATATACTGGAATTTTTCTTGGCACTAACAGAGTATTCTTGAAAAAAAAGTAGATTTGCATTTCAATCAAAGAACCTCAGCTATAAGACAGAGCAGTGATGGTCTTTCAAAGTTCAATTTCAATGCACCTCTGAGATAAAAGGAGTCTTCTGACAATATTTAGCACCCTGTGTTGCATTGTGTAATTTTAGGTACTATGTAAAATCCAAAAATGTACTTGATCATTATAAAACCCACAGCTCTGAACTGGTTAAAAAAAACAAATTCTCTAAAGCAGATATGGTAATTGCAGTCTTGATTTGAAGAAATGAAGAAATTTAGGGGTAGGATAAATGGGATCATCAAGACTAATCATTTTATTTGAGAGAAAAGAAAACATAACCCTAAATAACTTATCATTAGGAATGGGTACATAGATCAAGTCCTAAACTCTGAAAGAGGAAATCTGAATATGGGTCTCAGCTCTAAAATTTATTGTGTCACCTTGGCTTGTCACTTTCACTTACCCTGGACCTGCTTCCTCCTCTGTAAATAACATGAAACTCATTTTATTATATGTGCTGCCGAAGCGAGCACAACATGAAACTCATTTTAGATCTTAGGGTATATGTATGTTTTCTTGTTATTTGCCAAAGTTTAAGCAACTAGTTAGTATTTTAGCAGACTCTAATAAAACATTAAATTAGCCAGAATACATTATGATGGTGATAGTGAGGAGGAGGATGATTCGTTTAATTTGAGGAAGATGCTAAACCCCAAGCAAGGTAGTATCAGGAATTCATTTTAAAAATGGCTTATAGGAAGTATTTTTAAATATTTAATTAAATATCTCAAGCCATAGTCTTAGACATTCTAATTTTCCATCTCCTGCTCTGAATAGTGAGTTCTGATATGCACAGTGATGACCATGAAGTCCTGAATGATCATCATTGCCAGTAAAAACTCAACTCTTTGTACTAGATTTCACTCACTTGAGTTGAAAATTTGTCTTGAGCATTTAAAAATAATTTTCAACAAGGGTTAAAAACAACAAAAATGCTTTCTTCTCAACTTTTGGTTAGATAATATCCCATTCACAAAGCATACTAGTTAATGAAGTTTTTACTAGTAAAACTAAGTTAAGTCGAGCAAGTGAATTTTTTGGCCTGGCCAAATGTGTACACTGATGTGATCACTTGGATTTTACTGTACTGTTTAGTAAAGAGTAAATTGTACAAACAGTGACATATGTAGGTTTGGCTAAGGCACAGATACTTTATATGTGATGAACATAGGCGTTAGCAGACATAATTGAAGTTGTTGCTACCATGATTACACAGTTTCCCAGCCAACTCTGTAAATGATACTGAGATCCCTTACCTTCTAAGAACAATTGCTACTCAATTATCTCCTCTGGCTTATTTCCAATGGGAAGTCACAGTTTAGCTACCTCCATCCAGCAGCTTTCCCTTACAGTGAATCGTAAGATCTTTATTATGAGGAAGGAACTGGGGCTTTTCATCACTGCATCTCTAGCATGGAACACAGAATCCAATACATAGTAGATGCGTCATAAATTACTAATGAACTAAACAATGGAACAGGAAGCAGAAGTTATTTTTTATTAATAGCTTGCTCTTTCAGGGCCAATTTTGTAGTTATCTTAAGTTAGATCCCTCAAATTTTAGCCAAGATGGAATAGCATGTTATCTGAATGTTTATCTAGAAAGTTACTTCTCCCTTTTCCTCCCTTTGCTGTCAATGAGAGAAAATTGTCTAAATCTTTTTTATAACAAATGTCTTCCATAGACACACATAGCAATTTGTTGACTGAATATATTGGAAACAAAGTGAGCTTATGAAACAAAAGTAGAGCTATTTTGCAAAATTTTTTTCCTTTGCTCCAGGGGAAAAATGTATATATCTTAGAATTAACTCAATTTAGATGATGACATTGACAAAATGAAGAAGGTATGCCCACAGAAGGGAAGAGTTGACATACTAAACAAATCGTTTTTCCTTAAGTATGAACATAACTCAACAGCAAGTGAGGGAGCTGCCATGTCAGTTTCCATGATGAAAGCCAAATATTTTAATGAGGGTAATCACACAAGCAGTTTTCCTCCTAACTACTTCAAAGCTTAAAAATGCAGGAGTAGGATCAAATCCATTTTATTTCGAAGTGAAATCCTAACAACCAGGAGCAAAAATGTTTGTAAATTATTGTCAGATAATTATTAACAGTTGTCTGCTTCAGAAGTAAATGCGAATATGCATGCTAGGGACATGCTTTGTGACAATCTGTTGATTGACCAAAAACTGAGGTACTGGAAGTGCTCCTTATGTTGGAAGAGTTTGTTTCTGCTTTATCATTGATTAAAGGAGGAGAATCTGGTTTAACATCAGCTACAATGTTGATGATACACCCCATACTAAACAATGATAATAGCCTCTTGCTTCTATCAGCAGCATAGGAGTTAGGCGTTTTTGCAAGCAAAACTAAGCGCTGGTCTTTGAGCATTTCATGTGTCCATCTTTGATCTCTGTGCCAAAGCATCTAATCAAGGAGCTATGTTTATCTTCATTATATACTTACCAAGATCATTAAAACTAAATGCTGAGAGACCTTCAATTTATTTCATGAAAAGTGTTGAACAGTGTTCTGCTTCAACCCTCCTGAAAAAGGTTTGGAGCCACTCAGTCTGAGTAACCATAAAATAGGTGGGAATTGTGCCTGTCAGTCACCTGTCAGCCAGTTCCCTTTGAGTCAAAGGGAACCTTTGGTCAAACCTGGGAAGGGAACCTTTGAGTCAAAATCAAAAATCAAAACCTGTTGAGTTTCTAATACCTACTGACCATGTGAAGAAAGCATTTTTTTGACATGATTTAGAGGATTACATGTTTTATGCTAACTATTCCAGTTTTCTGGAAACAAAGCTATGAAGATGAAATAGGCAGTTCAATATAGTAATTATATTTGATTGAAAAAAATAAAACCAAAACCTGATGGTAATGGAATGCCTAGCCCCTGATGAGCATCATGTCAAATTTAAATAATTAGAAAGGTCAACCAGAAAGGAAAGGATTTGAGAGTTCAAATGATATACACACAGAGACAATACTGTTTGATTTCTATCTTGACCTGTAACAGAGCTTCTCTAATGGAGTTTGATGAAAACTAGCAGTTATAAAAAGGTCTCCTGGGTGATTTCATTCCTAATCTCCTGTTTAGGTGATGATTTATATTAATTTATTTCTTTCAGACTCCTAAATTTCTCTTATTGGCATTTCATCCTAAAAGGCACTGGTTTCACACTCTGGTTAGGCATCCCTTTCTGCTCCCTGCTGGGGTAAGAAGTAGGGCAAGGTGTGGAGGAGCAGGGAGTCAGAACTGAAACTATTTTGAGAAAAATCAAAGACTGGGAGTATGGTGTTAAGAGAGTAACCTACTACTGTCAGTCTTGGAGAAGAGCTAGAACTGAGAAATATTAAGGACATTGCAAAAGCCTCAGTGTTCAAATATATAAAAGCTATCCTTTTTATGGAAAATGCTGGTGGTAAAGTTGTATAGCCATAGTTGTTTAAAGACATGTGTGTGTGTGTGCATTTTTACTGTACTTTGTTTTAATTTAATTGTTGTTTTACAAGTTGCAGTGATTAAGACCTACTGCACTGAAGGTACTGCCTTGGGCAGGAGTTGTATTAAATTTGGTAACCATGACAGGATAGCTGGCTGTTTGGGAGTTTATCTATGTTTGTGTGTCTTTCTTCTACTCCCTCTTCCTTGCTTTCCAACTCTGGAGGTAGGTTCCCTGAAGTGGTTTTCAGATTAGTACTGCTTTTACACAGTGTGTAAAAGGGAAGTTAGAATTAACTGAACATTGCAAGTTACTGATGGTGGGAGAGATGGGGAATACAGGAAGGGAGGTGTGAAGATTTTGAATGGGTGGCAGGCTGAAATGCACTGACACAGAGACCTGAAATGCGCTCTGTTTTGAAACATTGATGCCAAAATTTTCCTTTCTTTCCCCACTGTCAGAATTCTATCTCTTCTTTGTTTCTCCCTAGTACTTCAGCAAGGCAGTTGCCTTTGTTCCTGTACCAGAACACATCTTCATTAGTTTCCCAAGCGATCCTGCCTGCTTACCATATCCAACCCTTGTTGCCTATTAATTTTTAACTATTTTATATCCAAAATTATACTTGATTTCCTGAGTCACACTTTCCTGAAGCAAAACCTACTAGCATCAACTGTGATACCAACTAAACCCAAATGTGTCCTCAGCTGCTGACATTTTGACTGACAAATATGATGGTTGTAAGAGGCAGAGCAATTGGATTTTATCAGTTACATAAATGCCTAGACTAACCAGCCCCATGGAAATGTATTTTTAACTAGTGTCTCAGGACTGTAAAACTCAACAAGGACCAACATGGATTTAAGAAATACCAATGTGGCTTATGGGAAGGGCTTATGAACTCTCAAGTCTATATATGCATATAACTTGTATTTTGATGGTGGGTAGCCTTTCATTTGTTACCATAGCACTCCTTTTCCCTCTCAACACACATTTTTAATTGGCTTTCTATAAATATGTGTCAGTACCAATAAGGCAAATTAGGGCAGGGCAGAAAAAGTAGCACAAGGAATATTACAGTGAACTTTGCTTTAAAACTAAGAGAAGGCAATAGAATTTTAAATGACATGCCAAAGTTCCCCCTTCCCACATTCCTGTTTGAAATGCTGAGTTACTGTGCAATCTCCTTAAATATAAACCATATTTCAACCATATTCTGGACCAGAAGCCATATAAGTATGTGCTTCTTTGCACTTGGGAAAATAAAAGAATTTTGCACTTGGGATCAATTGGAAGGATTAGTCGGTGCAAATGAATTAAAAAGAAGTGTTAGTTCTCTAAGTTAAGATTTCAGTTTTCAGAAAAAAAGTTAGAAATCACCTCTCATAGTCACTAGTGTCTAGACCAATGGTTCTTAATGGAGGGTATCTATGAAACTTTAAAACACACACACACACTCACACACACACATGCACACATACACAAACATACAGTAACTTCACTCAAATTTTCTCTCCACTGGAAGTTCAGATTCAGTAGATCTGGAGTAGGGCCTGAGCACTTGCATTCTTAAATGCTCCATTAGACATTCTGATGTAAAACTAACATTGAAAATCTCCTGCCCCAGATGTTTAAATTTAGTCTGGAGTTTGATGTCATGCAGGTACTTTATTGTGGAACAGATTTATTTAGCAAATATTATTTGCCAAGAACTGTTCCAAGTACTTTAGAATATTAATTCACTTAATTATTTTTATTTTTTTATTTAAATTCAATTTGCCAACACATAATATAGCACCCAGTGCTCATCCCATCAAGTATCCTCCTTAGTGTCCATAATTCACTTAGTATTTTTGTATCAACTCTATAAGGTAGATGCTATTATCACCACCTCCATTTTGAAGATAAAGGCAAAGAGAGGTGCTTAGCTTATTCAAAATCATACCAATAATCTTTTATCATAAATAAAAAGATATTAAAATAATACCCCATAGAGATGTATTTATTATTCTTAGGTCAATTATATATCAAAGTTCTATAGACAATATGAAATAACTATGGTGGTAACTTATGACATTAACCAGAGTGGGAGAAGATACCTGGATTTAGTTTGTGAATATTAAGGAGTATATGAAGTGACTTTACTCTCAAATTCTCCTAAAACAAAATGAAGAGCTAAGGAATAGGCTCTCCAGTGAAACTTTATTCTGGGGGAAGGGGAGGGAAAATATGACACAATCAAATATATTTTAGTATGTGAATGATTGCTACTATTGTTAAAACTTATAATTGTAGTCTTCACTTCTTGCATTTTTACAAATAATGATAATAAACAACAAACCCAGTCTTCTTGATGACCTTAAAATGGACTCAAATAATATCAATAGAATGACCTGTTATTGCAAAATTTAGCAACCAGAACTTCAGAATCTAGTCCATAAATTCACTTTTCTGTGTTTGTTAATCCATGGTGCTGTGCTGACCTGTCTTTAATAATAAAATAGACCAGAAAGTAATAAGAAGACCTGAGTTTCTAACTTCTAGTTCTGAGACTAATGGTCTCTATACTCTCTCCCATATCAAAGCCTCAATTTCTTCATCTCTAAAATGGATGGGTTTGCTTTAGATGATCTCTTCAAGGTCTCTACCAGTATTAACATACTGTTAAGGGCCATGGCGACAGGGAGCTCATGACTTTTCTTTTATTCTTCAAAGTAATTATTTGTTCCTACCTACCTCCTGAGATCTATGAGTAAGCATCAGTTAGAACAAATGTAGTGCTCTGTGGTGGACAGCTGAGTTCTCTTACCTAACAGAAATTAATTTGTCAACTTTCTTTAGGTGTTGTCCGGTAACATCTTGCTCAGTGATAGACTGAGCCAGAGGCAGTGTTTGACTAACATTCAATTATACCATAGTTCTAAAGAGGCAGTGCATTATTTTCTTTTTTAAAGATCTTTTTTCAGTTTTATTGAGAATAATTGACATATCCAATTTTTTTTAAGTACACTCTACACCCAACATGGGGCTCGAACTCATGACTCTGAGATCAGGAGTGACATGCTCTACAGACTGAGGCACCCAGGCACTTCTATATTCTTCTTTAAATTAAATTGGGATGCCTCAAAACATGTAAAATGGATGATAAGATGCAAGAAATTTTCCCTATGCATTTTAACGCTTTCATTTTGAGATTGTTGATGCTGTATCTGGTTTTACTACCTTTTAAAATTTGTAAAGATCAGAAGAAAAGTTTTCTGGAAAATTTCATTCTGGTAATCACTACTGAGCCTTTGTGCTATTAGTCAAGTTGCTCCTCTTTGACCTGTCCCTTCAAGATAGCAGAAGGTTAGGAGAACTTCTTCCTAGGGAAAATGGCCCAAGAAAGATCAAGCTAGGGGTGGTGGTTAGGAAATGGAGGAGGTTTGAGGGCTGTGGAGTAATCTTTTTTTTTTTTTTTCAACAGGAGTTGAATTATCAGAGCCCCTTCATTATCAACTTTTCTCCTTTAATAGAAGCTGTTGTTCTTATTGAGATTGATTTTGTGTTTCTCACTTTACTTCATCAGCCTTTTTAGTGAGAAGCCATGGAATATTTCAGGACATTCTTCCTAAGGTATCAAACAAGTCAGCATGGCTAGCCCCTGCTCCTTGGCCCCTTGTCTGTGTGATGAAGGAATTGACCTTCATGTCTTTTGCTGGGCATAGGATGGCATGATTTTCTTGACATGCTTATTGCCTGATATTTCAAGAGTTCATCTAAATTTGGCTTGGGAATCTCCTGGGCAGGGCTAGGCCAAAGGGACTGTTTTGCTACTTGGAGAATAGTATCTCTTAAAGGCTCCTTGTTATCTGGGGAAAAGAAAAAATCCATTGCTCTGCCCCTGGTCCCAGCCGAGCCTTTTTTTCCTAATTAATACTTAACTTGGCATCAGTGCTGCTGTGTGCCAGACACCAAGGAAATAGCCAAGCAAAACTCTTAGGTAAATATCCTCTACCAGGAAGGACACTGGAAAGATTGAAAACAATCTTTTTTCTCCAAATTACCTTATTTTAAAAAGAATTACTGTATTTTCTCAGATTTCAAAAGTCATAATGAATATACTCACCTTTTAAGAAATGTGAAAGCATACAGAACAAAACATGAAGGGTGCACCTGGGTGGCTGAGTGATTGAGCATCTGCCTTTGGCTCAGGTTGTGATCCTGGGGTTCTGGGAGCTAGTCCCACATCGGGCTCCCTACAGGGAACCTGCTTATCCCTCTGCCTATGTCTCTACCTCTCTCTCTCTGTCTCTCTCTCTCATGAATAAATAAATAAAATCATTTTTAAAAAGAACAAAATATGAAGGTCCTCCTTAATCTCTCTCTCATCCTTAGTGGTTTCATTTGTATTTTTCCAGTTCTCTTTCTATGTATTCACATTCATATGTATATATAAAGCAATGTGATTTGTTTTTCTTTGTGTCCAATAAAACTTTCTGCAGTATGGAAAAATATTCTAAATCTTCACTACCCAGTATGGCTTTGGATGATGATTACCTACCTATAGTTGGGATTATTGTCATGGGCTATGAAACAGATTAAAATTAAGCATACACATTGGTCCTTGTGGCCAGAATTCTAGTCACTTAAGATAATTGAGATTATCCCTCAAAGGAGACAAGGAAATCTCCTGAACTGCACAATAAGTATAAGGCTAAAGGCAGGGAGCAACTTGGTTTGCTGGAGATTAACTCATTAATGCCTAGGATTTGTAATAAGAGTATAGGTCAAGTTCCAATTCCAATGTTTAGTTTCTGTGTGACCTTAAGAAGGTCACCCAACCTCTTTTTATCTCAGTTTTTTTTTTCGTTTATGAAATGGTGGGCAATAATAATACCTACCTTGTATAGTGAGGATTCAGTGAAAAGTGTGTATTAAGTATGTAGAACCAATAGGAGGTATGCAGCGGCAACTGCTACTGCTGCTCCTGCCATTTTCATTCCTATTAACAATAGCAACTGCCAGTAGTTCAATCATCACCACCGTCAGTCAGAGAATGCAGATGCTGGTGACCTAAGTTCTGATGCAACTCTGCAACACCCTCAAAGACAGGGGGCAGCTCCCTAAGTTCTGTGTGCTTCAGGTGTTTACTTTGTCTAAACAGGATAATGACAATTATTCTTAGAGGATTCTTGTGATAATTAATTAGAAACACCACTTGCATACCTAGGATATATTGATCCACCAACCTGAAGTGTTTTTTTAGAGTCACCCACCTGCAAACGAGACAGTTTCTTTTGACGTACTGGGATTGTCCTGACTTTAGGGTAGATTTCATGAGATATCTAATTTTTTTACTGAGCCATCTCTCCCACTTAACATCACCCCCAATTACATGCTGTCATGTAACATTTGAGGAAAGAAAATATTCCAAAGAGATTTCCTTGAGAATCAGCACTGGGGTTGCTTTTGTATTCTTAATTCTCCATTTTCTTAATTCTGAAAGAAATGCAGGCACTTCTGACTATGTGGTTTATGAACCGTATCACAGTTTGATTGGAATAATGTATTTTTTGTAACACATTTTAAATGCATGCCTGTGACACACCCCTTTGCATGATTGTTTCTCTAAGATCTACTGGAAATGTCAGTCTGTTTAAAGGGAGTTGTTAAATGTTAATGTAGGAATGTTTATGAAGCTCTTCCAAAAAAGGATACTGTGTAAATCATAACATCAATCCAAATGGTTAATAATTAGCTACTGTTAATTCAGACTAATTATGGGAGAAACTGGTCTGAACTGGTGGTGAATCTAAACAGTAGAATATGTGAAAAGGAGAGCTGGGTAGTTGATGATGAATAAGAATCATGCTGGGCCTGTTTTAATGAAAGATAAGATTCATTTGTAATTGTAATCACTGTAATAAGGGATGGAATTAAAGTATTTGAAAGCACAGTTTGGTCTATTAAGTAGTTTGAATATTCCTCCAGCATTCCTGTTTATACCATTAATTTGCTTAGCAAAGCCTTCCTTCATTGATAATGCAAGGTCGATTTAAGCCCAGCCTGCGTTCAAATGATCTCCAAACTTGGGTTTTCCTGAGGTCCACATTAATGAGGACTTATTACAGTAATAAATCTAGAAAGATCAAAACCTAGAGAAGGCTATAGCTTATGATGTCTTTTATTTTACTTAATTGCTTTGTTTTTTCCTACTATAAATTTCACTTTTAGTGCTACTTTACATGTGATGTTGGGATTAGAAATCTGAAAACATCAGAACTAAATGTGTATTTTTAAGTAGAGACAAACTTATTAGTGCCAATTAATCTTCAATGAGTGTAACATCAATAAAGTAAGTAGATAATATAAAAATGTTAATTTTTATTGCTGATCTTAAATACTGCTTTAAGGTGAAGAAAAACCTTAATATTATGGCTCAAGAGTCAAGTCACACTAGATTAGCATTGTTGTATATTAATAATGAAAATACTTGAGCCTGATTAGTGTCACTTAAAGTTTTTGCGAATCAGGGATATGCCCTTACAAATTAAACAGTTTGAATACCGGATAAAGAGTCTAGGGAAATAATTCTTGTTAAAAAGTTAGAACCTTCACTTTTCTTCTAAGGGAAGATTTATCATTGGTATAGAATTACATACCATTCACTCTGCAGCCTGAAAAGGATGGAACTTTGCAGACTATAAGGGTGTAATAAAGGAGCCACTAAAATTGATTTTCATTTAAGTAGATTACTAGTGTTTTTTCCTCAAAAGGAAGGAGTGTTCTGTATTCCTCCAACCTATTTTCAGCCATGATATTCTTTCTACATGGACAATTAGACACCACTTCATTTGAGGATGTTTAAATGTCCCTTATTACTTCCATCCTGAACTCCAAAACCTTTTTTAGCTTAGTGAAAAAAAAAAGAACAAACCTATAAAAATTAATGTGCAAAAATTTCCAACAAGTGTAAAGATAAACTTAATTGTAAGGTAGGCAAGGAGGGTCCCCATTATTCTTCTGCTTGCTTTTCTTCCTCCAATCCTGCCCAGCCCTTAATATACCCAGTGGGCTTCACCCTAGCCCACTATTTTCTAGTGCAATGCACCAGACTAGCCTGAACTCCCCTTCCCGTTTTCGTTTCCATCGACTGACTTCTGCAAAACGTACTTGTCCTGAGGGATTTATCAGACCCTTGCTATCTGTCAAGAGTGTTTTTATGAGTAGTAATAGCAGTAGGAGGAATCATAATGTAACAATGAAAACAATAGCCAGTGTTGAGTACACTGTTTTATTGTGCTCCAGATGCTCTTCAAGCATTTTATATCTAGTACTTCATTTAATCCTCACTTTTACAGATGATGAGATTGAGGCTTTAGAAAGATTAAATGACATGTCTAAGGTACCACAGTGAGTAGAGGACTCACTCTTGTTTGTTTAATTCCAAGGGTCCAATCTCTTAACCACTGCTATTCTATACTGCCTAATCAGTTTTAGGAAAAGCAATAAGAATTAATATCCCAGAAAGCGTTTTGAAAGACTCATTAATGTTTGTTATCTCTTAACTATTTATAGTTCATTATCAGATTTTGTTGCATTCTGTCTTATTAAAAAAGTAGAGAGACAGAAGAGGGTAAGGTGAGGTAAGGAAAAGAAGATGAGAAGGAAAAGGAGAAATAATTAACTGTCAGACTGGAGTGGACAGTTTGCCTTAGTTGAGCACCCAAATGGATAACCTCTAGACCTCTCATTCTCCTTGATGAGGTAGGTGCAGGCCGCCCAAAGCTAAGTTGATATAGTGAAAATGATGTAAATATTCCCCACCTTCCATCTCTGTTCATGTACCAATTCCTGGCCCAATCATTTGTGGCCAGGATAGCCCAATTGGTTTCACTCAACACAAGTTATAGCAATTTATGTGAGAAAGAACTCCCTCAGGGCACTTTCCTTAAAAGGTCTATGAATACAGGCAAGGCAGGTTCCTGAAATTACCCTGACTTCTCCTAGAGCCTAGGAAATACAAATCTGTGTAATTTTCCTGGGCTAAATCATTTGGTGGACAACATAAAAATTGGGAAAACCTTCAGATGAGAAGAATTGGCTTTGCCTCAGGTATGAGAGTTCTTCCAACCCTAAGACTATGTCCTGAAATATTTGCTGCTACACTTTTGCTTCTATCTCACTTCCAAAATCACTACTGTCTCCTGGATACACTCTGGGATCTTACTGGTTTCAAATCCTTTCCTAATTAGCCATGCATGATTCTGGCTCTCTGAGTATAAAAATTCTTTTGTTTTCTTTAATATGAACCATAAGAGCTCAGTTTCCAGCTGGTCCTAGATACGTAGGGGAACTGTTGAGCTCTGTTTTAGTGGCAATTGCCTTTGCTGGTTGAAAGGTCTGTTTTGCTCTCCAGCTGCGTTCGTGTGTTACTTATATAAATTAGCTACTTTTGGAAATGCAGGTAATTTTAAGATAAAAACTTTTACTTTGATAAAAGCCTAAGTAAGAGCCATACCTTCTGAAACTAACCTGAAGTGCATACTCTTGCATCTGTTTCCTGACTAGGCTCTAGCTTTCTTCAACTGGAGCAGCCATTCACCAGAGATGTCCCGGAGTTCACTGCAAAGAAACCATGCTTTCAAAAGTGCCCCTAGCAGTAATTCTCCCATGAGTGGTCTTTGATGTTGACAATTTTTGGGTCATCTACCCTCTGATCCTATTCTGTTACTAATTCACTAGGCATGATCTCTGACAAACTGCACACGTATAGGATTCGACCCTAGAATAGGAAAAACCAAATTACTGGACACTAGAAATTAGGGTGACCAATCATTCTGGTTTGCCCAGGATTGTTCCAGATTTAGCACTGAAAATCCTGTCAAGGGAAACTGCTTAGTCCAAAAGAATCAAGGATTGTTGGTCACCCTCCTTGACCTATCTTAGGCCATATAGTGCATTAGACAGAACACTAGTCTTCAAAAATCTTGGCTCAAGTCCTACCAGTGTTACTTATTGTTATATTTAACCATATATTCTTCTGTTTTTCCATAGTCATTATAAAACTTTTAATTCTTTTTTTATAAAACTTTTAATTCTATATTTTGACATTTATGTGTTTAATGTTTTTGTCTCACACTAGAGAGTAAACACCATAAGTGCTACTGTCATTTCTTCTTTATAACCCATTACATCTCCAACACTCAGCACAATGTCTCACATGAGGTAAACACTCAACATTTCTCTACTGAATGAATGAAGTCACTTAATTAGCTCTCTGTTATCTCATCCATAATAAATATATTATTTTTTTATTTCCAAGAATTATTGTGAAGAATTAAGACTGTATATGTGTGAAAGAGGCAACATACATATTTCATAAGCCATACAAAAAAAGCTTATTGATGATGTGATTATAATATGTGCTCCATAATAATACTTGCCTTTTATTGAGAAATGCACTGAATTCTAGGCCATTTTAATGTTTTATTTTGACTCATCCTCACAATTAGTCTTCAAATAAGTAAGTAAATATTATCCCCATTTTAGATGTGAGTAAACTGATGCAGCAAAAAGATAGGAGTGAAATACAAAGTTAGAAGGCACAGTCCTCAAGACCACCCTCACTTTTGACACCAACTGCAAATTTGGGTGGTACCCCAAACCACCCTCATATAAGATGGTTCACTAGAAGGGCTCACAAAATTTACTGAAAGCTACCATATTCACAGTTATAGTTGATTACAGAGAAAGAGTACAAGTTAAAATGAAAGGAGAAGCACCCACAGCAGACACCAGAAATACCAGATGTGGAACTTGTATTATCTCTGTGTGGATTCAGGACACATTACCCTCCTAGCGTTAAAGTGTGACAGTATTCATGGAGTATTGTCAACAAGGGAGGCTCACTTAAGCCTCGGGGTTTGGTATTTATTGAGATTCTATTAAATAGATATGACTGATCAATTGCCCACATGGCTGATTTCAGTTTCTAGATTAACTGATACTATGTGACCTGTGCCCATACTCTAAATTACATTGTTATGATCTGGCCAGTTCAATGCCCTCAAACAAAGATTATCTTCAAGGAGCTGAGGTAAAAGGCCAGACCTCTGTTTTACGCAAATTTAAATTCTTTACTATACAGAGGTAGAGAGAAGTCAGTCAACTTGCCAAAGGTTGCACAGCTAATACATATACACTCTAGTCAACCTCCCTCTAGTACCCATGCTTTTATTTTCCATTGTTTGCCCTGTATATCTGATAGATGAATGCAATTTTGATGTACTATAAAATGATACATGTTCTCATATATAGATTAAAGAAGGGCTTGCCCGGAGGTTAAAAAAATAAAAGGTCAGTAACAACAGCCCTCAAACATGAAACTTTTATTCCTCGAACCCTGATCTAGGCCCACACTGGGAAAAACGTAAAGTGACCAAAGCTTGACAGTTTGTCCATTCCACTGTTCCACTTACCTCCTCTTTTGTGCCCTAGGGCTGATAAACACAATCACATGCACACACACACACACACACACACATATCTTTAGTCACAATGGACTTCATTCTAAATGGTCTATTCAAGAAATTCCATTTTAAGTATTAAATAAGAGTTGACAATTCCTCCTGGGTCCATTTGCTTTTAAAATGAGCCTCTTCAACATAAAGATGGCCAACAGATACATGAAAAGGTGCTCAACATCACTCATCATCAGGGAAATGCAAATCAAATCTACAATGAGATATGACCTCATACCTGTCAGAATGGCTAACATAAAAAACACAAGAAACGTGAAATGTTGGCAAGGATGTTGAGTAAAATGAATCTTCATGCACTGTTAATGGGAATGCATACTGGTGCTAAGTCATTCCCTCAAGTGTGATAAAAAAATAAAGTCTTATTATCCTGCTTGGTGCAATGGAAACATCTTGCATTATGAGGTCATACATACAGATTGAAATTCAGGATATGCCACTTCCAAGTTGTGTGACCTATACATTTTCTGATAGAAAAATGCTTAGCCTTTTTGAGATTCAGTATTTTTATATATAAAATGAGGTAATAGCATTTATCTTGCAAGTAATGTAAAGGACCTATCATGATGTATTGCTTTATTTTCCTCCTCAGTGTTTCTGAAGACTAAAGAATTAAGTGTCTTTTTTAAAAAAACTTAAAAATTTTGGTTTGCTTCAGTCACATATTTTGCCAACCAACTCATTTTTTAAGCAAGCATTAGGCCCAACATGGGGCTTGATCTTAAGTCCCTGAGGCACCCTCAAGAATGAGCATCTTAATAACTTGATAGATCAAATAAAATATTTTGTACAATCCATCTGTCACACACACAACATGTATATATAAGAATATAGGCATGCCTGAATGGCTCAGTGGTTGAGCATCTCAGGGCATGATCTTGGGATCCTGGGATCGAGTCCCACATCAGGCTCCCTGCAGGGAGCCTGCTTCTTCCTCTGCCTAAGTCTCTGCCTCTCTCTGTGTGTCTCTCATGAATAAATAAATAAAATGTTTAATATATATATACACTGAAAAGACTATTTTTCTCCACTGAATGACAATGGCACCCTAGTTGAAATCATTGATCATAAATGTATATTTTTCTTTTCCCAGATTCTCAATTCTATTCCATTGATCTATGTGTCTATCCCTATGTTAGCTTCGTAGTACTTTTTGAAATCAGGAGTGTGATTCTTCCAACTTTGATCATCCATTTCAAAATTATTTTGGTTATTCAGAGTCCCTGGTAATTCCATATGAATTTTTAAATTAGCCTATCCATTTGTGCAAAAACAAAAAGGTAGTTGGAATTTTGATAGTGATTATATTGAACCTAGGTCACTTTGGGGGAATATTGCCATTTTAACATTAAGTCTTTCAATCCATAAATACAGTATGTCTTTCCATTTATTTAGATCTTCTTTAATTTGTTTAAGAAATGTTTCATTGCATTCAGTGTATAAATCTTGCACTTCCTTGATTAAATTTAAGTATTCTTTATGATGTTATTATTGGCATTGTTTTCTTAATTTCATTTTCAGATCGTTCATTGCTATTCTATATTTTTGTAGATTGATCTTGTTATCTTGCAACACCTTGCTGAATTCATGTGTTATCTCAAACAGATTTTTAGTGTATTCATTAGGGATTTCGATATACAAGGTTATATCATCTAGAAATGGGTAGTTTTATTTCTTTTCCAATTTGTATTCTTTTTATTTCATTTTTGCCTAATTGCCCTGCCTATTACCCTGTACCTTCAGTACAATGTTGAATAGAAGTAGAAAGAGTAGACATTCTTGTCTTGTTCCAGACCTTCAGGGGAAAACTTTCAGTCTTTCATCATTAGGTATGCTTCTAACTCTCGGTTTTTCATAGATTACCTTTATCATGTTAAGTAACTTACTTTGTATTCTTATTTTGTGTGTGTGTGGGGGGTGTTTTTATAATGAAAACATGTTTGGTTTTGTCAAATACTTTTTCTATATCTATTGAGATGATCATGGGCTTCCCCCTCTTTATTTTATTAATATTACAAAGCTACAGTAAATAAGATAATGTGGTACTGTATAGACATAAAATTCAATAGAATAAAATTGAAAATCCAGAAAAAATCCCATATATCTATGGTCAGTTGATTTTTAACAAGGGTGCCAAAACTGTTCAATGGGGAATGAATAGTCTTTTCAACAAATGGTGCTGTAAAAACTGGATATCCACATGTGAAAGGATGAACTCAGACCCCTAGATCATACCACATACAAAAATCTAACTCAAAATTGATCACAGATATATACATATATATGAGCTAAAACCATAAAACTCTTAGAAGGAAACACAGGTGTAAATCTTTGTGACCTTGGATTAGGCAATTGTTTCATAGATATTACACTTAAAGAAGAAGCAACCAAAGAAAAGCTAGATAAATTAGACTTCATCAAAATGAACTTTTGTGCATCATAAGACACTATCAAGAAAATGAAGACAACCCAAATAATTTGAGAAGAATTTATAATCATATATTTAGAATATATTAAAAACTCTTTAAATCAACCATAAAAAGGTTAACAATACAAATTTTAAAAGGGCAAAGTATATGAATAGACATTTCTCCAAAGAGGTTATACAAATGGCCAATAAGCACATGAAAAGATGTGTAATATTATCCATCATTAGGGAAATGCAAATCAAAATTTCTATGGGACACTACTTCACATCATTTAGAATGGCCATAATTTACAAATAAAAAGGAACAAAAATGAATGTTCATGAGGATATGTAGAAACTAAAAATCTAATGTATTGCAGATGGGAATGTAAAATGGTACAGGCATTACAGCAAATAGTTCATCATTTCCTCAAAAAGCTATACTTAGAGTTATCATATAACCCAGTAATTGTGCTTTTAGATATATACCCAAAAGAAATAAAAACATATGTCCATGCAAACACTCATACATGAATGTACACAGCAGCATTTCTCATAGTAGTCAAAATTTGGGAATCAGCCAAATATCCATTAAGTGAGGAATGGGGGAAAATATATCAGTACGATGAAGTATTATTGAGTCATAAAAAGGAATAAAATACCTCACACATACTATGATGTGGATGAATGTTAAAAACATTGATATTTTAATCCCAAAAGGTGTTTGAGAAAAAATTAAAACCTGTTATGAGTCATAAAATAATAAATAAATATACAAACAATACAAAAATCTGCCACCTGCCCTAACTTTGTCAGGTATCTCCATGACACTTCAATCTATCCAACCAGTCATTCACAAGCTATAATAACTTAAAGATGCCAGGTCCCCCTCAGGATATTGACTCAGGTCCAGAGTCTGTGTGGACCTTTTTTCTTCCTACATAAAAGAAACAAACAAGAATATCCCATTTCTGGGAGAGGCAGTAGGAGATATATATTTACATTACTTGCAAGATATATGCTATTTGGTTATATATATATATATATATATATATATATATATATATATCCTAATATACTTCTAAGGTCAACTGAGATGAAAGTTCAGCCTCATGGTTAAACAGCCTTCAGTTTCATCTGGAATTGCATACTTGTTTGCTTACACTTTATAAAATTCCTCCACTTAAGATGACACAAAAAGCCAAGTTATTTAGTTGCATACACTGTTCAAGTTTGAAAGTTTGACATGCACACGCTGTTTGTTGTGTTGCAGTAATCAACCGTAATCAGAAAATATCTCATTTTATGTTTCTCTGAATTCTCAGTGATCTTTTCCCCCCTTCTTTCCTCTTCCCTAACTCTGACCACTTAATCGTAACTTTATTATTCCCCTGCCCTTCACACAAACTGCCTTGATAGAAATATAAGAAATTTGACTAAATTATCTGGCACAGAATTTTAACATTGGTAATTCTCCTACAAAATCTCCTAGTCTAAGCTATCTTTGAGATATGCAACTACTTTGTGTCTGAAACTGTGGAGAACAGGGCTGGGAAATGTGCCCATCATATAGGGAAAAGGTATTCTAGTATCTTCATTTTGTCCCTCTCACTTTCTCTAAGAATGGAACACAAATCTCATTCCAGAAAGATATGTGAAAAATATTTCTACAATAGCATATACTAGGAGTATCTACACCTTCACTAAGGCCCTGAGAGGCAAAGTGTCCTTCTTAAAGCTGGACAATTCTGATTTTTAACGTCATCTCCTTCCTCATTATGTGATGCTGCCATTTATCTCTTATAGAATCTTTATTCTTTACTAGCTCCTCCAATTTCCTCCTTCTCTCCTTCCCTCAATCCTTATTTTCAGTTTTTCTGTCTCTTTTTTATTCTCTGTTTTCTTGATAAAGCACAGCTTGTATTTCCTTCATTTTTATTTTCTTAGGATTTTTATATCTAGGTCTGCCTACTTAATCAGTTTACTGCTTTATCATCTCATGCACCTCCTCTCTGGTTCTGGCTGGATTGCCCACTTGACCCTACTACTGTTCATAACCTACCAGGAAAAATCCCATTGGGCCATCTTTCATTTTGAAATGTTTTTTGTCTTGCCTTGGAACCACAGAAAATTAGTCACTTAAGTAAAGGAAATATATTTTCAAGTATTTAACAAGGTGTCCATCAGGCACAATTTGTTTGTTTTTTTATAATAAATTTATTTTTATTGGTGTTCAATTTACCAACATACAGAATAACACCCAGTCCTCATCCCGTCAAGTGTCCCCATCAGTGCCCGTTACCCATTCACCCCCAACGCCCGCCCTCCTCCCCTTCCACAACCCCTAGTTCGTTTCCCAGAGTTAGGAGTCTTTATGTTCTGTCTCCCTTTCTGATATTTCCCACACATTTCTTCTCCCTTCCATTATATTCCCTTTCACTATTATTTATATTCCCCAAATGAATGAGAACATATAATGTTTGTCTTTCTCCGATTGACTTACTTCACTCAGCATAATACCCTCCAGTTCCATCCACGTTGAAAAAAATGATGGGTATTTGTCATTTCTAATGGCTGAGTAATATTCCATTGTATACATAAACCACATCTTCTTTATCCATTCATCTTTCGATGGACACCGAGGCTCCCTCCACAGTTTGACTATTGTGGACATTGCTGCTATAAACATCAGGGTGCAGGTGTCTCGGCGTTTCATTGCATCTGAATCTTTGGCATCAGGCACAATTTGAAACAACTCCTAGGAAAATCTCTGAATTTTGTTCCCAAATATTTAGATATATTTTGATCTGCAGGCCTTCCTTATTCTGTCCACATTTTGTTTAAAAAAAGTATGCCTCATGAAGCATCAGACTGAATATAAGAAAATCAATAAGTAATCTGTGTGATAATTAATTAAGGTACCATAATGAATTACTGTTTATTCCCCTCCTGATTTGGGTCAGAGTTGTGTTTGATTTGGGAAGTTGTCCATTTTCAATTATGGTTTGTGTTCTTTTGATGTGACTGGAATGAATGACTAGCAGAAAATAATGTTATGGCAGAAAACTGTGGGATAAGTTTAACATGGTGAAGGTGTAACTTGGGAAAAGTTAGTTCCAAGATAATGCTAATACAATGGCAAAGTAGTGTGGGAAAAGGTTCTCTCCACATGTGTAGGCAAGGGTATGATGAAGCCAACTTTGTTCTCTGTGCATTGCTCTCAGTTTTTGAATATTCAGCAAACATTTAGTGAGCAAATGTTCTATGCCAGGCATTGTCCAATGCACTAGGTTTAAAGACATTTACAAGAACACTGTGGTCCCTGAGAGAACTTAGAGTCTGAAAAGGGAGACCAGCATTAAACAGAATCACACGCATAATTCATTAATTACATTTTTTTAAGGGCTACAAGAGTATACCTTGTGTAGCCGGATTTTTCCACAACCCCAATATTACTATTCAAACTAAAGTCAGGACCTGAAAGGTCTCTATGGCCTTCTGTATACCATAAAGGCTAAGGATATAAGTAAATAATGAATAAAGAGATTCCTTCTCAGGATGCAGTGAGAGGTCTAGGTTACTCCAGTTTGTGGTCTAGAGTATCAGAAAACATGTCTCAGTAGAGGCAGCTTGTCACCCAGGTGCAATCTCAACTTCGGGATGCTTGTTTTACCTGGTGAGAACTAGTCCTCATTGGAACATGGCCTGAAGACTGGCTGATAATAATGATCAAGAATAGGCTCTTTTGGCCATTAATAAATGCTTGTGTGTGTGGGGGGGGGTAATGATAGACCAAATTCTCTGGCAGAGAGGTATTCCTAATAGAAAAGACTTCAGGATTGCCTAGTGTTAAAAAAAATATCAGAAAGATTGAAAAAGGGTGGCTGGAGAACTTCAACAAGTGAATAGGTTTCTATTTATTCTGGATGGTATAGGAATCATCAATTGGAAGGCGGAGGGTCCAGAGCAGATCTTTTCAGATATAGGATTTTGTGAAGTTTGATTTGCTGAGGTACTAGCACTCCTATAAGAATGGTTGAATGCCAATTCCACTTTCCTTAAATGTGCATTTAAAGAGCATTCACTGGCGCCAATTTATTCTTAGTTCTGTGGGCCTTCCTATGTATATGTCACATAGACAGGGACATTACTTATATTTGATACAATGATCCCAGCCTAAATGTGCTCACAGTTTTCATAACTCAATATAGTATAATCATACTTAACTTAGGGAATGAGTAACTGCCCCTTTCTCTTCCCTATGGGCATATGATTAATTGGCTTCATAGTAAAAATGCCTTCAATACAGACCTAAGTTTCAGTGGGCTCCCAGAAGGTTAGGTTTTAAATCTAGACAGAGTTTACTTGGCCTTACCTCATTAAACTTATATAAGTCAAGTTTAAAAACCAAGGCCTTTTCATATCAGCAAGGGCAAGAAAAGCCTAAAGTAATCACAAGAGTTTACCTAGCATGTGTCAGACAGGTTCCAAATGCTAGTTGACTAGCACGTACACCTTTATGCCCGAGGATGCTGCATTTTAATGATTAGTCCCATTTTATAATAAGTGGCACATAGAATCTTTCTGGTATATTTTACATAACATTGCAGGAGGCAGGGTCATTCTGACTCCATCTGCACATTAAATTATCACTAGTATCTACTTGTTCTATTTGTGATATTAAACATCTATAATCTGAGGCATATTCAGATATTTGCATAATCAATATACTGCATATGTAAATGTATTGTGGTTATCTGAGCACAGATGTGTGTGACAATAGTTGTTTCTCCCTCTAGCACTGGTAAGGACTGTGCCATTCCAACAGCCTTAGTGATTTTGACCTTTTATCTAGCATACCTGAAGAAAATTAGGCATTACTACTTAAGTGGCATGGTTAGGGAAGGGGAGGTAGATGATTCAAAGGACCTAATCATGTTCTTTTTCTACTCTACAAGACGGGGTACTGTTGTTGTTAGGAACACAGGCTCTGGAGTCACATGGCCTAGGTTTGAATCATGGAACCAAGGTTACTAAGTCTCTGTTTCTGTATCCAAATCTGTAAAATGGAGATAATTACAGTATGGATCTCATAAGGTAGTCATGAGGATTAGATACATTAATCCATGTAAAATGTGTAGAGCAGCATCTGAGATAGAGGTATCATTGAGTGAATGTTAGTTCTTATTATTACCCCCCAAATAAAGCCCAAATCCCCTTCTCTACTTTTTTTTTTTATTTATGATAGTCACACAGAGAGAGAGAGAGAGAGGCGCAGAGACACAGGCAGAGGGAGAAGCAGGCTCCACGAACCGGGAGCCCGACGTGGGATTCGATCCCGGGTCTCCAGGATCGCGTCCTGGGCCAAAGGCAGGCGCCAAACCGCTACGCCACCCAGGGATCCCCCCTTCTCTACTTTTAACTGTCTTCACTGCTACTATAATCCAAGTCACTTTCACCTTTTCCCAAATTCATTCTCAGCGGTACAGCAAGTGTAATCTTAAAACATAAATCCTATCAAGGTATCTTCTTATTTAAAAGCTTTCAGTGGCTCTCCTTCACACTAAGAATATAGCCCAAACTCCTTTCCCTGATCTATAGAGGCTTATATGATCTGACACATCCTCCCTCTTAGATCTAGTATCCTACCACTCCCCACCCTTTTCTCACTGAACCTCAGCTGTGCTTGCCTGCTGCTTGCTGTTACGGAAATCACATAAAAGTGTCCTGCCTTACAACCTTTGCATAAAGGTATTTTCTCTGCCTGGAACAGTCTTATCTCTGATCTTCATATGGCTTTGTTCCTTGTCATTTTGTCTCACCAGAATGGCCTTCTGGGCCACCAACTCTGAAAGAACCACCTGGGCACTACCTATCCATCAGCCTGTTTAAATTCTTTGCATAGCACTTATCACTCTTATAGGTTCTAGTTTATTTGTTTAGAGTCTGTCTCCCCTTACCAGAATATAATATTCATGACAGCAGGATCCTTGATCACTACTTCATTCATTCAATAAATATTTATTGAGAGCCTACTATGTGCCAGGCACTGTTCTAGGGGAGATATTATATTGTATAATACAGATAAAAATTATTGCCCTCTTAAAGCTGATTTTCTACTAGGTTTGAATGGACAGTAAGAAAATAAACAGTAAACTCTATTATATAACAGATGATGAAAAGCAGTATGGGAGGGTAATGAATGCACTATGGCAATGGTGGTGGCAGTGAATGTGTGTATGTGTGTGTGTCTGTGTGTGTTGTGATTTTAAATAAGGGTGTCAAGAAAGACCTCACTGACAAGGGGACATCTGAGTAAAGACATGAGGGTAGAACTATCTGTATTTTGGAGGGAAGACCAAGTATAAATGCCCAGATATAGGACAAGCATACAACAAGAAATTAGTGTGGCTGAGTAGTGTGAGTGAATGGAGTGGAGTGAGGCTGGGAGTAGAAGGAGGTGAGCTCAGAGTGAGTAATTTGAGGAGGGGTGGCCAGATTACGTGGGTGATAGCCAAGGACAGGTCTGTAGATTTCCTCCTAAATTACATGGAGACCAAGTGGATCAATTTGAATAGAGGAGCAATATGACTTATATGTTTTAGAAGTATCAATTGGATTTCTGGATGGAAATTAAACAGTAGGAGGGCAAGGGTAGGAGAGAGACCAACTAACAGGCTATTGCAATAATACAGAATAGAAGATGATGAAGATATAGATCTGGTGGTATCTAGATAGATATCATTTTAAGATACAATTATATGGTTTGGTGACTAGAACAGTGCCAAGCATAGGGTTGGCATTCATACATGTTTTTAACTGAGGGGTGCTTGGGTGGCCCTGTTGGTTAAACATGTCCCTATTAGGGATGCCTGGGTGGCTCAATGGTTGAGCATCTGCCTTTGGTTCAGGGAATGGTCCCAGAGTCCTGGGATTGAGTCCCATATTGGGCTCCCCTTGAGGAGCCTGCTTCTCCCTCTGCCTGTGTCTCTTCCTCTCTCTGTGTGTCTCTTGTGAATGAATAAATAAAATCTTTAAAAAAATTATAAAAAACCCAGTGAGGGAGCTTTATAGCAGAGGTTGTTGTTGGTGATGGTGGTAGTGGTGGTGGTAGTGTGTGTGTGTGTGTGTGTGTGTGTGTGTGTGTGTAGGCAGCAGTAATATAAGATCTAAAAATCAAATTTAAAAAGATAAGAATGGAAAGTAAGGAACAAATTGATTTTGAAACCGGTAAATACAGCTGGACGGACAGTGGACACAAATGTGGATAGATCTTATTTAGCAAAATTTTTCAACTACAGCAATATATAATATTTCATATAGTGAAACAATTAAAATATTTATGAGTAACATTTACCTGATATGAGATTCCTATTATATATGACTTGCTATTTATTTTATAGCAGATTTCCTCATGTTTTGTTATATTACTCCAGTGTTGCTAATGAATTTGATACATATATAATTCTCACATCTTTACTTTTTTCGGTGTATTCAAACATATTTTTAATGAATTAATTTTTTATTGGTGTTCAATTTGCCAACATACAGAATAACACCCAGTGCTCATCCCGTCAAGTGTCCCCCTCAGCGCCCGTCACCCACTCATCCCCAACCCCCGGCCTCCTCCCCTTCCACCCCCCTAGTTCGTTTCCCAGAGTTAGGACTCTTTATGTTCTGTCTCCCTTTCTGATATTTCCCACACATTTCTTCTCCCTTCCCTTATATTCCCTTTCACTATTATTCATATTCCCCTATTGAATGAGAACATACACTGTTTGTCATTCTCCGATTGACTTACTTCACTCAGCATAATACCCTCCAGTTCCATCCACATTGAAGCAAATGGTGGGTATTTGGCGTTTCTAATGGCTGAGTAATATTCCATTACATACATAAACCACATCTTCTTTATCCATTCATCTTTTGATGGGCACCGAGGCTCCTTCCACAGTTTGGCTATTGTGGACATGGCTGCTAGAAACATCGGGGTGCAGGTGTCCCGGCGTTTCATTGCATCTGAATATTTGGGGTAAATCCCTAGCAGTGCAATTGCTGGGTCGTAGGGTATGTCTATTTTTAACTCTTTGAGGAACCTCCACACAGTTTTCCAGAGTGGCTGCACCAGTTCACATTCCCACCAACAGTGTAAGAGGGTTCCCTTTTCTCTGCATCCTCTCCAACATTTGTTGTTTCCTGCCTTGTTAATTTTCCCCATTCTCACTGGTGTGAGGTGGTATCTCATTGTGGTTTTGATTTGTATTTCCCTGATGGCAAGTGATGCAGAGCTTTTTCTCATGTGCATGTTGGCCATGTCTATGTCTTCCTCTGTGAGATTTCTCTTCATGTCTTTTGCCCATTTCATGATTGGATTGTTTGTTTCTTTGGTGTTGAGTTTAATAAGTTCTTTATAGATTTTGGAAACTAGACCTTTATCTGATACGTCATTTGCAAATATCTTCTCCCATTCTGTAGGTTGTCTTTTAGTTTTGTTGACTGTATCCTTTGCTGTGCAAAAGCTTCTTATCTTGATGAAGTCCCAATAGTTCATTTTTGCTTTTGTTTCTTTTGCCTTCGTGGATGTATCTTGCAAGAAGTTACTGTGGCCGAGTTCAAAAAGGGTGTTGCCTGTGTTCTCCTCTAGGATTTTGGTGGAATCTTGTCTCACATTTAGATCTTTCATCCATTTTGAGTTTATCTTTGTGTCTGGTGAAAGAGAGTGGTCCAGTTTCATTCTTCTGCATGTGGATGTCCAATTTTCCCAGCACCATTTATTGAAGAGACTTTCTTCCAGTGGATAGTCTTTCCTCCTTTATTGAATATTCGTTGACCATAAAGTTGAGGGTCCACTTCTGGGTTCTCTATTCTGTTCCATTGGTCTATGTGTCTGTTTTTGTGCCAGTACCACACTGTCTTGATGACCACAGCTTCGTAGTACAACCTGAAATCTGGCATTGTGATGACCACAGCTATGGTTTTCTTTTTTAAAATTCCCCTGGCTATTCGGGGTCTTTTTTGATTCCAAACAAATCTTAAAATAATTTGTTCTAACTCTCTGAAGAAAGTCCATGGTATTTTAATAGGGTTTGCACTAAACGTGTAAATTGCCCTGGGTAACATTGACATTTTCACAATATTAATTCTGCCAATCCATGAGCATGGAATATTTTTCCATCTCTTTGTGTCTTCCTCAATTTCTTTCAGAAGTGCTCTATAGTTTTTAGGGTATAGATCCTTTACCTCTTTGGTTAGGTTTATTCCTAGGTATCTTATGCTTTTGGGTGCAATTGTAAATGGGATTGACTCCTTAATTTCTCTTTCTTCAGTCTCATTGTTAGTGTATAGAAATGCCATTGATTTCTGGGCATTGATTTTGTATCCTGCCACGCTACCAAATTGCTGTATGAGTTCTAGCAATCTTGGGGTGGAGGCTTTTGGGTTTTCTATGTAGAGTATCCTGTCATCGGCGAAGAGGGAGAGTTTGACTTCTTCTTTGCCAATTTGAATGCCTTTAATGTCTTTTTGTTGTCCGATTGCTGAGGCTAGGACTTCCAGTACTATGTTGAATAGCAGTGGTGAGAGTGGACATCCCTGTCTTGTTCCTGATCTTAGGAGAAAGGCTCCCAGTGCTTCCCCATTGAGAATGATATTTGCTGTGGGCTTTTCATAGATGGCTTTTAGGATGTCGAGGAAAATTCCCTCTATCCCTACACTCTGAGGAGTTTTGATCAGGAATGGATGCTGTATTTTGTCAAATGCTTTCTCTGCATCTAATGAGAGGATCATATGGTTCTTGGTTTTTCTCTTGCTGATATGATGAATCACATTGATTGTTTTTCGAGTGTTGAACCAGCCTTGTGTCCCGGGGATAAATCCTACTTGGTCATGGTGAATAATTTTCTTAATGTGTTGTTGGATCCTATTGGCTAGTATCTTGTTGAGAATTTTTGCATCCATGTTCATCAGGGATATTGGTCTGTAATTCTCCTTTTTGGTGGGGTCTTTGTCTGGTTTTGGAATTAAGGTGATACTGGCCTCATAGAACGAATTTGGAAGTACTCCATCTCTTTCTATCTTTCCAAACAGCTTTAGTAGAATATGTATGATTTCTTCTTTAAACGTTTGATAGAATTCCCCTGGGAAGCCATCTGGCCCTGGACTCTTGTGTCTTGGGAGGTTTTTGATGACTGCTTCAATTTCCTCCCTGGTTATTGGCCTGTTCAGGTTTTCTATTTCTTCCTGTTCCAGTTTTGGTAGTTTGTGGCTTTCCAGGAATGCGTCCATTTCTTCTAGATTGCCTAATTTATTGGCGTAGAGCTGTTCATAATATGGTTTTAAAATCGTTTGTATTTCCTTGGTGTTGGTAGTGATCTCTCCTTTCTCATTCATGATTTTATTAATTTGAGTCTTCTCTCTCTTCTTTTTAATAAGGTTGGCTAATGGTTTATCTATCTTATTAATTCTTTCAAAGAACCAACTCCTGGTTTTGTTGATCTGTTCCACAGTTCTCGTCTCAATTTCGTTGATTTCTGCTCGAATTTTAATTAACTCTCTTCTTCTGCTGGGTGTAGGATCTATTTGCTGTTTTTTCTCTAGCTGCTTTAGGTGTAGGGTTAGCTTTTGTATTTGAGTTCTTTCCAGTTTTTGAATGGATGCTTGTATTGCGATGTATTTCCCCCTCAGGACTGCTTTTGCTGCATCCCAAAGATTTTGAACGGTTGTATCTTCATTCTCATTAGTTTCCATGAATCTTTTTAATTCTTCCTTAATTTCCTGGTTGACCCTTTCATCTTTTAGCAGGATGGTCCTTAACCTCCACGTGTTTGAGGTCCTTCCAAACTTCTTGTTGTGATTTAGTTCTAATTTCAAGGCATTATGGTCTGAGAATATGCAGGGGACGATCCTAATCTTTTGGTGTCGGTTCAGACCTGACTTGTGACCCAGTATGTGGTCTATTCTGGAGAAAGTTCCATGTGCACTTGAGAAGAAAGTGTATTTAGTTGAGTTTGGATGTAAAGTTCTGTAGATATCTGTGAAATCTATCTGGTCCAGTGTATCATTTAAACCTCTCTTTTCTTTGGAGATGTTGTGCTTAGAAGACCTATCGAGGGTGGAAAGAGCTAGATTGAAGTCACCAAGTATATGTGTATTATTATCTAAGTATTTCTTCACTTTGGTTATTAATTCGTTTAAATATTTGGCAGCTCCCACATTTGGGTCATATATATTGAGGATTGTTAAGTCCTCTTGTTGGATAGATCCTTTAAGTATGAGATAGTGTCCCTCTTCATCTCTCACTGTAGTCTTCGGGGTAATTTTGTTTATCTGATAGAAGGATGGCTACCCCTGCTTTCTTTTGAGAACCATTTGAATGGTAAATGGTTCTCCAACCTTTTATTTTCAGGTTGTAGGTGTCCTTCTGTCTAAAATGAGTCTCTTGTAGACAGCAAATAGATGGGTCCTGCTTTTTTATCCAGTCTGAAACCCTGTGCCTTTTGATGGGGTCATTAAGCCCGTTCACATTCAGAGTTATTATCGAAAGATATGAGTTTAGGGTAATCATGATATCTATTCATTCCTTGTTTTTGTGGATTGTTCCACTGAACTTCTTCTTAAAGGGGAATTTTAAGAGTCCCCCTTAAAATTTCTTGCAGAGCTGGTTTGGAGGTCACATATTCTTTCAGTTCCTGCCTGTCTTGGAAGCTCTTTATCTCTCCTTCCATTTTGAATGAGAGCCTTGCTGGATAAAGTATTCTTGGTTGCATGTTCTTCTCATTTAGGACCCTGAATATATCCTGCCAGCCCTTTCTGGCCTGCCAGGTCTCTGTGGGGAGGTCTGCTGTTACCCTAATACTCCTCCCCATAAAGGTCAGGGATTTCTTGTCTCTTGCTGCTTTAAGTATCTTCTCTTTATCTTCGGAATTTGCAAGCTTCACTATTAAATGTCGAGGTGTTGAACGGTTTTTATTGACTTTAGGGGGGCATCTCTCTATTTCCTGGATCTGAATGCCTGTTTCCCTTCCCAGATTGGGAAAGTTTTCAGCTAGGATTTGTTCAAATACATATTCTGGCCCTCTGTCCCTTTCGGCGCCCTCGGGAACCCCAATTAAACGTAGGTTTTTCTTCCTTAGGCTGTCATTTATTTCCCTTAATCTTTCTTCATGGTCTTTTAATTGTCTGTCTCTTTTTCCTCAGTCTCCCTCTTTGCCATCAACTTGTCTTCTATGTCACTCACTCGTTCTTCCACCTTGTTAACCCTCGTCGTTAGGACTTCTAGTTTGGATTGCATCTCATTCAATTGATTTTTAATTTCTGCCTGATTGGATCTAAATTCTGCAGTCATGAAGTCTCTTGAGTCCTTAATGCTTTTTTCTAGAGCCACCAGTAGCTGGATAATAGTGCTTCTGAATTGGCCTTCTGACATTGAATTGCAATCCAGATTTTGTATCTCTGTGGGAGAGAGGACTGTTTCTGATTCTTTTGAGGTGAAGGTTTCCTTCTAGTTATTTTGCTCAGTGCAGAGTGGCCAAAAACAAGTTGTATTGGGAAGAGGAGAAAAAGAGAGAGAGAGAAGGAAAGAAAAGAGAAAAGAAAAAAGAAAAAGAAGAAAAAAGGAAAAAAGAAGAAAAAGAGATAGAAAAAGAAAGGTGAAAAAAAAGGGGTGGGGGAAGCAATCAGAAATCATAAAGAAAAAAAAACCACGGGGGAGTATCTTCTGAATCTGTAGACTTTAAGTCCCTTGACTTCCCCTGGAACTGGTCCGTCTAGCTGGTCTTCTGGGGGAGGGGCCTCTTGTGCTGATTTTCAGGTGTTAGCACTTGGGGGAGCTGCTCTGCCCCTGCCTGCTGCAGGGCTCAGTGGGGGTTGTTTACCCCGTGAGGCCCCCGGAGGAACAACCACAGTGGCGTCGGCCAGCTCTGGAGCCCTGGATTCAGCCCCCGCAGTAACTCCGGAGCTCTCTGTCTGCAGGGCCTGGATGCTCCGGGGGTGGGGCCACTGATCTGCTCAGCTTGGGGCAGGAGCGTCCTTGTGTCCTGGGCCCTCCTGGCCTCTGCCCGTCCCGGGGGGAGGCCGGATCCTGGGCTGTGTCCCGGCGCCCAGTATTCCGGGTCTGCGCTGTTGGATTCGCGCTCCCGCCCCGCAGCCCCCTCCACGGAGCCGCGCCCGAGCCCCTCCGAGCTGCTCCTGGTCCCGCCGTGTGCGCTGCAGCCCTTTAGGGAGCCCGGCGCACTCTCCCCGGCCGCAGGTGTCTGTTAGTGTCCCAGGGAGCCTGAGGGCATCCCCGCCTCCTGGGTCCTCCTCTAACTCCCTGCAGGCGCCTTTCCGCCCGGGAAGGTTGGTGAAGATCCTGCTTCTCTGGGACGGGGCTCTCCTGTCCTGGGGACACTCGCCCCGGCCTCAGCCCGGCTCCTCGCGGGGCCCCTCCCCCTCGGAGGCCTTTTGTTTCTTTATTTCTTTTTCCCCGTCTTCCTACCTTGATAGAATCACGAACTCTTCTCACTGTAGCATTCCAGCTGGTCTCTCTTTAAATCTCATGCCGAATTCGTAGATTTTCAGGATGATTTGAAGGTTATCTAGGTAATTTGGTGGGGACAGGTGATTTGGGGAGCCTACTCTTCTGCCATCTTGCCCCTCCTCCTTCTCACATCTTTATAAATAATTTTTACTTCTTGGAAGTTTGTTGGATCTTGCCATGTTTTTCATGTTCTAAAATTTCACTATGTGATTTCTGGTTATGAGCATGCACCTACATATATGCATTTGTATGTGCGAATGCATGTGAGAATGTGCATGCCTTAGTTTGCCTTAATTAATCAAACAAACACGGTCTATTCTTGTGGTTGAGTTGGAGACAAATACGCAAGGAAATAAATACAATAATAAAAACTGAATGCTATTGAGGATTGACTATGCAACAGATACTGTACAAAAGGATTTACATTTCTTACTAAAGGCACTCTTTAGCACTTGTTACTACTTGAAATTATCTTAATTCCTCATTTATATTTATTTTATGTTTTCCCCAACTGTATTCAAAGTTCCATGAAAGCAAGCATTTTGCCTGTCTTGTTCACAGCTGTATCTGCTGGGTGTTGCAGAGTATTCAATAATTATTTTTAGGTGATAGAATGGATGAATTCCATATTATCTTCATGTTAGCCCTGTTAGATGGCAAGTACATAAATTATCATACCCATCCTATATATAAGGATATGACGCTCTGGAATGGAAATGGACTTGGGAATTAGAATCAAATAAAGATATGACTACTAATAATAATTATATTAAAGCTTTATTGAGTGCTTACTATGTATAATGCAGTGTGCTAGATTCCCCATATGGCTTATATTGTTGAATTTTTACAATAATTTTGTGAGGTAGGTACTATTATTATTCCCTTTTTATATGTGAGGAGTTTGAAGATCAGAGAGATGAAGTGATTCATTCAAGATCATACAGCCAGGGGTGTGTAATTAATCCCCATGTTTCTTTTCAAAGCCTATGCTCTCTCCACTACACCAAGGTGCTCACTTTCGGCTGTGAGGGATGCTTGGGCTTTATCTGTGCTATAAGAGTATTCCATATAGTGTATTTTTTTACTTACTTCACTGCTATTTGGGCTCATTACCTTACTCTGAATACAAAGAAAGAAACTAAAATCAGAACGGGAGAGTTACTTGCTCAAGGTTATAGTTTCTAGTAATAGAGCTAAGGCCAGAAATAGGGCTCCTGACTTCTGCTTCAGTTTTCTTTGACACAACCACGTTATTTCCTCCCTTGTCTCAGTGGTTTTCAAATGTAACCTCTCCTAAGAAAGTTTGCTTTCCAAACAGGGCTGCAAATATTAAAGGCTCCTTGTACTTTCAGAACCTTGAAACTAATGGTACATATGTGACAATTGCATATATTTGGGTGGCCTCCCACTCTGCTTCTAATTAAGGAGGAGAGAAATGGCCTGAGCAAAGTAGAATCTCAGGTTTCCTCAGTCTGAAAACCTATCCTTAGCTTTATAGTCCTCAAAATAAATTCACTACACATTTGGGGAAGATAAGTGATCAAAAAGACTCAGAATAAAGACAACTAGGTGGAATGAGCTCACTGAAGTTTGACCCATGCAGATACAACGAGTAAGCAGCCTCTTTTTTGTGGATTTCAGGGACCTCAAAGCATGACAGCTCCATCATTTGCTCTTTAAAAATATTTGTATATGACTTTCATTAAATTTGGAAATATAAGATAACATAGAATAAGGGGGAAAAAAGGTAATGGAATCATTTGTCACTAGTTCATTTATCAGTGGAGCTGTCATGTAGAAAAGTAGAAGGAGGGATGCCTGGGTGGCTCAGCCGTTGAGCACCTGCCTTCCGCTCAGGGTGTGATCTTAGAGTCTCGGGATTGAGTCCCACATCAGTCTCCCTGCATGGAGCCTGCTTCTCCTTCTGTCTATATCTCTACCTCTCTCTCTCTGTATCTCTCATGAATAAATAAATAAAATCTTTAAAAAAAAAAAGAAAAGTAGAATGAATGTGACAGAAGAGCCAAATTCAGATGAGAGAAAGAATTCATGGTTAAAACCTTGGCCTCTGGAATCATTCTACCTGCATTTGAAGCCTAGCTCTTCCATCTGCTAGTTTTGCAACCATGGAGGAGTCCCTTCTTGAGCTGCATTTGCCCTGTCTATAAAATGTGGCTAATCATAGTACCCACAACCTAAGATTTTTGGAAATACTGAGATTATATGAATAAATGGCTCAGGGGAAGCTGGGTGGCTCAGTGACTGAGCATCTGCTTTCAGCTCAGGGCATGATCTTGGGGTCCAGGGATTGAGTCTGGCATTTGGCTCCCCATAGCCTGCTTCTCCATCTGCCTATGTCTCTGCCTTTCTCTGTGTCTCTCATGAATAAATAAATAAAATCTTTAATAAAGAAATAAGTAAAGAAATAAATGACTCAGAATAGTGTCTGGCATAATAGTAAATGGTAATAGATCTTATATGGGAGGAAAGATCAGAAAATTATAACTTGTTTCCTTACACTATAACATGTGATTTAGTAAACATTTATCGTGCCTTCCCTCTGGGGCAAGCACTGTGCTAACCACAGAAGAGATGCAAGAGATGCATCCTCTGCCCTCAAGGACTATCCAATCTAAGAGGATATAGACTAACAGTAATGCCATTTCTTTTCTCAGTAAGCATTTCCCACTACAGGCATTATTTGCCACCATTTATCTCCTTCTCTTTATCACTTAGCTATTCAGTATACAGAATGTTAAAGACCAGATGGTGTTAAGATGCCTATTTTAGGACTAGTTGTAAAATTTCATTCTTTATCTTACATTTAACACAGTATCTTAATAAGAAAACCATTCACAAAGCATTTATGGAGTACTTACTCTTAGTGGGTACCTTGAGAAGGATATAAAAAGGAATGCAGCTGTGGGCCTTTGGGAAAAGCACAAGACTTAAAAGTTGGAAAATTTGGGTTTGAGTCAGGGCTTTGCTATTGACCAGTTAAGTGACCCTGGATGAATCATTTAACTGTGTTCCTGGGAATATTAAATGAACTAAAAAAGAGGAAAGCAGCTGGCTTCAAGAATTATCCAGTTTTTCACTCTTTCATTAATTTAGCAGAAGACACAAGGGTCTCTGCTTTTAGTGAAATAATTCTATTTGAGAATATTTAGAGAGACAGAATGCCATAACAAACTTCCCATTATCTCATCCCCTACCATGTTACTAAACTTGTCTCTTCCTAAGTTTATTACTGACCTTGTTGTCAGTGAATCCAATGGTCACTTCTAGATCCTCATTTTATGTGACTTTTCATCAGTTTTCTCCAGAGTTGACCACTCTGTCCTTAATAGTGTTTTCCCTTGGGTTTCTGTGATATGCTCTCCTGATTTCTTCTGTAATTGCTCTTTCTCAATCTTTTTTTTTTGAGGCCTTCCTCTAATATCTAAAAATTATATCTCCTCAAACCTCAATCTGGACCCTCTTTTCTTCTTACCAGTCTACCCTCCCTAGGCTTCAATTACTATCTATACATAAATATGACCCAGATCTATTTATCATTAGCCCAGCTCTTCTGGGCTCAGACCCACATAGCCAATTACCTTGGCAATGTCTGAATCTGGATACCCATATTCCACAAGCATCTTAAACTCAATATGTCACAAGATGAATTTATTGACTAACCTCCTCTCTGAAACCCATTCTGCCACTCCTCCATTCTTCTCTATTCCAGTAAAGGGTAAGACTATTTGCCCATTTGTTTAAGTCAGAAACCTAGATATGACCCTTGACAGTATTCTTTTCCTTCCCTTCCCAATCTAATCCGTCAGCAAGTTCTGTTGGTTTTTAAACCAAAATACATGTTGTCTATGTTAAAGTCTCTTAATCTTCTCTACCACCACCTTATTCTAAGCCTCAACTGTGTCTGTGCTAGAACACTGAAACATTCTTTTAACAAAATCCAGCATATATACTATTCCCTCAACCCCAAATCCATTTGCCTGAGTGACCTTTCACAAATATAAATGATATTATTTCATGTCACTTCTGCTAGGAAGAATTTCATGCCTAACCCTTGACCCCAGCCTGGGTTAGTCTACCTATTTTGTATTCCATAGAATCCGGCACTTTCCCTTTTTCCTATTCCGCACCCATTTATTTACTTTTTCAGTTTTATTCCTCCACATTATACTATAAATTCTTTATTTTATTTTATTTTTTATTGGAGTTCAATTTGCCAACATATAGCATAACACCCAGTGCTCATCCCACCAAGTGCCCCCCTCAGTGCCCGTCACCCAGTCACCCCCACCCCTCGCCCACCTCCCTTTCCACCACCCCTTGTTCGTTTCTCAGAGTTAGGAGTCTCTCATGTTCTGTCTCCCTCTCTGATATTTCCCACTCATATTTTCTCCTTTCCCCTTTATTCCCTTTCACTAATTTTTATATTCCCCAAATGAATGAGAACATATAATGTTTGTCCTTCTCCAATTGACTTATTTCACTCAGCATAATACCCTCCAGTTCCATCCACATTGAAGCAAATGGTGGGTATTTGTCATTTCTAATGGCTGAGTAATATTCCATTGTATACATAAACCACATCTTCTTTATCCATTCATCTTTCGATGGACACTGAGGCTCCTTCCACAGTTTAGCTATTGTGGACATTGCTGCTAGAAACATCAGGGTGCAGGTGTCCCGGCGTTTCATTGCATCTATATCTTTGGGGTAAATCCCCAACAGTGCAATTGCTGGGTCGTAGGGCAGATCTATTTTTAACTCTTTGAGGAACCTCTACACAGTTTTCCAGAGTGGCTGCACCAGTTCACATTCCCACCAACAGTGTAAGAGGGTTCCCCTTTCACCACATCCTCTCCAACATTTGTGGTTTCCTGCCTTGTTAATTTCCCCCATTTTCACTGATGTGAGGTAGTATCTCATTGTGGTTTTGATTTGTATTTTCCTGATGGCATTTCCTCATGTGCATGTTGGCCTTGTCTATGTCTTCCTCTGTGAGATTTCTGTTCATGTCTTTTGCCCATTTCATGATTGGATTGTTTGTTTCTTTGCTGTTGAGTTTAATAAGTTCTTTATAGATCTTGGACCTTTATCTGATACGTCATTTGCAAATATCTTCTCCCATTCTGCAGGTTGTCTTTTAGTTTTGTTGACTGTTTCGTTGGCTGTGCAAAAGCTTCTTATCTTGATGAAGTCCCAATAGTTCATTTTTGTTTTTGTTTCTCTTGCTTTCATGGATGTATCTTGCAAGAAGTTACTGTGGCCAAGTTCAAAAAGGGTGTTGCCTGTGTTCTCCTCTAGAATTTTGATGGAATCTTGTCTCACATTTAGATCTTTCATCCATTTTGAGTTTATCTTTGTGTATGGTGTAAGATAAATTCTATAAAGACAGAAGCTGTGTCTCTCTTATTTATTAAACACAATACCTGGCATGTAAGCAGATAACTGTTAAAATGAATTTACATAAATGTTCATAGCAGCATCATGCATAATAGCCAAAAATTAGAAACTACCCATATTTCCATCATCTGATGAATGGATAAGCAAATGTAGTATATCCATCCCATGAAATATTATTTAGACATAAAGAAGAATAAAATTTTTTGATTCAAGCTATAGCACAAGTGAACCTTGGAAACATTATAATAAATGAAAGAAGCCAGTCACAAAAGACCACACATTGTATTGATTCTATTTGATGAGAAATAGCCAAAAGAGGCAAATCAATCCAAAGAGACAGAAAGTAGATTTGTGGTTGTCAGAGGCTGGGAAAAGGAGGGAATGGGGTGTGACTGCCAATAGGTATGGGGTTACATTTTGGGGTGATGAAAATATTCTAAAATTAGATAGTGGTGATGGATGCACAAGTCTATGAATATAGGTATATCTCGGAGATATTGTGGGTTCAGTTCACAGTAAAGTGAATATTGCAATAGAGCAAGTCAAATGAGTTTTTTGTTTTCCCAGTGTATATAAAAGTTATGTTTACACTGTACTGTAGTCTATTAAGTGTGCAATAGCATTATGTCTAAAAAACAATCTACAGGGGCGGCCCGGGTGGCTCAGCGGTTTAGCGCCGCCTTCAGCCCAGGACCTGATCCTGGAGACCCGGGATCAAGTCACACGTCGGGCTCCCTGCATGGAGCCTGCTTCTCCCTCTGCCTATGTCTCTGCCTCTCTCTGTGTGTCTCCCGTGAATAAATAAATAAAATCTTAAAAAAGAAACAATCTACATACCTTAATTAAAAATACGTTATTGCTAGAAAACTCTATGCTACCACATAAGCTTTCAGCAAATTGTAATCACTGATCACAGATTGCCATAACAAATATAATAGTAGTGAAAAAGTTTAAAATATTGCAAGAATTACCAAAATGTGTCACGAGATACAAAATGGGCAAATGCTGTTGGAAAATGGTACTGATAGACTTCCTCCATGCAGGGTTGCCACATACCTTCAATTTATTAAAAAAAAATAACTCAATGTCTGTGAAGCACAACAAAGTGAAGTGCAAAACGGGGTACATCTGTACAATAAAAAAGCACTAAATCACACACGTCATGTGAGATTCATGGTATGTAAATTACATCTCAATAAAGCTATTAAAAGCAAGTTAATATACTCTAAGGTACATATAAATATAAAACTAAACACTGTAAACTAATACTGAGTGGTTTTTAATTTACTGGTGGGTAAAGAAACAGGAAATTCTTACGAATTACACACACCCATTTTATGCCTCTGTTTTTACCACCTGGGGACTTGGCAACTGGGAGAGGAAGCATAGAGTCCTACATTTGGAAAGGACCTGTGATGTGGGAAACAAAGGAGAAGAGAAATTATTAAATTTTCTTACTACCGGGATCCCTGGGTGGCGCAGCGGTTTGGCGCCTGCCTTTGACCCAGGGCGCGATCCTGGAGACCCGGGATCGAGTCCCACGTCGGGCTCCCGGTGCATGGAGCCTGCTTCTCCCTCTGCCTGTGTCTCTGCCTCTCTCTCTCTCTCTCTCTGTGTGACTATCATAAATAAATAAAAAAAATTTAAAAAAAAATTTTCTTACTACCTACAGCCCATTGACAAGTCCTTGAAACAGGCAGAGTGACATTCCTCTAGGGACTCAACTTCTTGTGAGAACTTTCTTTACCTTTTCCATCTCTTTCAATGCTGTCTTTTTATCCTTTGTTGTAAAGGCTCTATTCAACCTGTTTTCAGGTCTTCTTCAGAGGAAATTATTCCATATTTTATTGTGAATTTGTTCTATTCATGAAACGGGATGAGTTCAGGATATTCCTATACCACCATCTTGAACCACATTCTAAAAATCTCTTTTGTCTAAGTGATGGGGGAACACAGGGCTAGCTGAGGACAAAGCACGAGCCCAGGGCAGCACATTGACAAGTCCTTGAAACAGGCAAAGGGACATTCCTCTACAGACTCATCTGCCTCAATGTTTATACTTTGCTAAAGGCAAAAGGCAATCTTAGTCCTACCCCCAGGATTCTGTAATTCTACTTTAACATTTAAAAGTTCCTTTAGGGGCAGCCCCGGTGGCACAGTGGTTTGGTGCCACCTGCAGCCCAGGGCATGATCCTGGAGGCCCTGGATCGAGTCCCACATTGGGCTCCCTGCATGGAGCCTGCTTCTCCCTCTTCCTGTGTCTCTGCCTCTGTGTCTCTCGTGAATAAATAAATAAAATCTTTTTTAAAAGTTCCTTTAGAAAATTCCCTTATCTCTAAATCCCCCAAGATATATGTTGGCAATCATCCCCCAAGCATGTGGCCCACCTATATACATCCAAAGGCTCTCATGACTAAGGTTTAATTAGATGGTAATAAATGACCTTTTCCCAACAATAGCTAGCCCCCAAAAGGTTCTGGAAACCTAGCTTCCAAAATTCCTTACCGCTATCCCTAACCTCCTCCCCACTTGAAAGCATATATTCGGTCACCCATCACAACCCCAGGGCAACTCTTCTGCTCCGAGGGTCCTGTCCTCTGTGCTCTAATAAAACCACCCTTTTTTTTTTTTTGCATCAAAGGTGTTTCAAGACTTCTTTCTTGACCCCCAGCTTCGAACCCTAACCTCTTTCCTACATCAATTCTACATGTGAGAAAATGGAGCAGGCAGACGGAAAGTGACTCCCCAAGTTCACACAGCAAATTAGTAACCAAATCTATACTAAATCCCTTGTCTCCTGAGTCTCATTTCAGGATTCCTTCCATTATATCAGCCAAGTCAGCCTTCTTAAGAGCTTTTCCAGAAGCTTTTCACAACAACTGGTGCTTACAAATTATTGTTCACTCCTATCTGCATGGGAGGCTGAGAAATGTAGTTTCTGTTAATAAGGAAGAAAGGTAATGGATTTGGGGGAGGCAACTTGCAGTTTCTGCCACAGATTCTTCTGATAATTTTGGATATGCCAGTATTTAGATCCGAAAGAATCTAGTATTCTCTGAGGTTACTTCTGAAGTCAGCAGCAACATTTCCAGTAGAGTATGAATACAATAGTCACACACTGAACCCCTTTCATGATAAACATCTCTAGCCCCAATCCACAGACTCAGCAGATCCTGAGTAAATTGCATTTGGCAGGGACTGGCTGCAAGTCAGAATGGCTCAAATGAAACTTTGCTTTAGAAACAAATGAAGGCAACACTCACTACCCTGACTTAAGGAAACAGGTGAAAGACACTTTTTGAATGCAAATTGCCACCTGGAAGATAAAAATGCTGGGTGATTTGTTGTCTTTTTTTTAATGAAGGTTTAAAATGTTTTCTTACATATTCCTTTGCTACATCTAATTACATCAATTTAAGGGAAAGGGTTGACAAAAATGGATAATATTTATACTTAAAGTTATTTTAGAGTGTAACAAGAATTGCAGAAGTTTAAATATTTTTAATCATCCCTTTACTCTTGATGGTAGTGGTAGTTTTAATAAGTGATTGACGACATTTATCGCATTTTTTCCTATTTGTTGGAAACAACCTTTCTAAAGTAAAATTGTATCAGGGAGGTCTAGGTTGCAGATGGTATAGTGGCCTCTTTTCTCTTACAGTTAGCAACTTCCCCCTGAGGAAATCAGAGGAAATCAATGTTAACGGTGCTGAAAATACCTGGAAGCTTGAAGTCTAGAAGACAAAAGGAAAGGGTGGCTAGTTCCTGCCTATACACTGTGTCCTGATTAAGAAACCAGATCTGCAGAATCCCTTTTACTTTATTGACTTAGTTTCATAGCAACCCCAAGAGTCATGTAATATTGTCCATTTTCAGGAAAGAGCATGCAATGACAACAATTCCTCCGGATAAGTTAATTATCTGCCTTGAAGAATGCTTCAAGTGCCTTGATCTACTAATGATATTAGATAGCACCGGTTGTTCTGAGGCATTTTAATGAGTACCCATGCAGCAACGACAGTCTTCAGCAAAGTATTTCTGACTTTTAATTAACTTAGAAAGTTTTCTTGGGCATTTTATTTTATTTTTGGCTATTGTTGTTTTGAAACTGAGAATGAAGGAAGGAAATTATATGGTAGGTAGCAAATGCATTCTTTCTGAATCTCTCTAGATGACATAAATTAATGGCTGGTCTCATTTTGCATGCTCCTGTGCATGAAAAGAAATAAATTAAGACAGTGATGCTATTTAATTATTATAGGAAGAATTCATTTTTGATCAAAATTATCTAGAGCTTTCCAGCTTTGGCATCTTATCTGTTTTACTGAGCCACCTCCCAGGCCAATGAACTAACTCAGTCTGCCAAATGGCACTGTTTAAATTTTAGTGATTCTGGCCCCAAATCTTACTGTCTATATCCACTGCATTGAAAGGATACCCTTTTCTGAAGCATAAGAAATTCTATTACCCAGAAGCTTGGGACAAGTTAAATTAGTCTGTAGACAATTTAACTACAGGAACACTTGCCTCTAGGAAAACCATTAATTTTGTTTAAAGTGACTATATTGCTGTCACTGGGGGACTTTCCAAATTTCTTTGTTACCACAGAGCCTTGCTTAAAGAATTTTGATTGACTAAATGCTCTTTTTTTCTGCTTTTTTTGCCAAAAAGATCATACATACACAAATATGCAAATATGTACAGAAATTTAGCTAAATTTTGATGGATCTTTTCATGGGTTTTCTGAACAATTCAAGTAGGGTTTCTATAAGTCAAAAAGAGAAAGAAGACTCTGGAACTGGATTTACACTATACTCTGCACTAATTAAAATGCTTCACCTAAAGACATTATATGAGAAAGTGAACAGAAAGGTATTTGGGGGAGGGGCGCTTGGGTGGCTCATCTGTTAAGCTTCTGACTCTTGGTTTCAGCTCAGGTCGTGATCTCAGGGTCATGAGATCAAACCCCACATCCGGCTCCCTGCTCAGCACTAAGTCTGCTTAAGGTTTTCTCTCCCTCTACCTCTGCCCCTACCCAGTGTTTGTTCTCGCTTGTGCACTCTCACTGTCAATCTCTCCAAAACAAATAAATAAATATTTTTTTTTAAAGAAAGGTATTTGAGTATTCCATTTTGGGAAATTTAAGGTGTGTAGTCTTAGTCAAAAGCACAAGCTCACTGAATACATATCAACTTACATTTCCAAATTTGTGTCAGCCTGAAATTTTTCTGACTGTGAAATCCTCAAAGCAACACAAGTCTGTGTGGGTCAAGTCCCATATCCTCACTCTACACCGTTGCAGATGCAGGAATCCTCTGCATCCAAAGTTGCTACAAAAGAAACAGATTGCTAAAATAGATTAATTCTGCTTGTAGCTTTCTAGATGCCCTCGAGGGTAGCAAGTTATTCTTTGAAGAAATTATGCATGTTCCTCTAAAGCAATTGTATTATCAGTTAAAGGGCCCTATTGGTCTCAGGCCTATATTAGAAGTGGCTTTTAAAAGATGGGTAGGCCTAACAGATAAATAAAAGAAAAAGACAGTCTGCAGAGATCTCACTTCTGGTAACCAAAAACAAGCATTTTAGCAGAAAACCTGGCTTCTGTTGCAATTGATACAAGGGCAAATGGTAGGGGATCCTGGGTGGCTCAGCGGTTTAACACCTGCCTCAGGCCCAGGGTATGATCCTGGAGTCCCAGGATCCAGTCCTTCATTAGGCTCTCTGCATGGAGCCTGCTTCTCCTTCTTCCTGTGTCCCTGCCTTTCTCTCTCTCTCTCTCTGTGTGTGTGTGTGTGTGTGTGTCTTTCATGAATAAATAAGTAAAATCTTTAAAAAAGGGGGGATGGCTGAAGTTATACAGGGATGACATAAAATTATTTATTTATTTATTTATTTATTGGCACCAAATCTTTTTTTAAATTTTATTTATTTATTAATGAGAGACACACAGAGAGAATCAGAGACATAGGCAGAGGGAGTGCTACTATTGGGCTTTCTTCTCCGTAGCTTATGCTGAGTGGGAATGACATTCTCCTACCCTCTCTCCTTACTTTCTCTACCATAAAAAATTGCATGATGAGGTCTTATAAGACCAAGCGTGTGTGTTTGTTGCATGAGCAAAGAGATTTGGAGGTGAGCTAAATTCATAGCTAAATTCATAAATATGTTAACCAAGAGCTTATGTGTAACAAAATGAGGCTCTCTGTGTTGCTAGTTTTCCAGAAATATATTCCCATTTACTCTGCCTCACAACAGGCCTTCTCACAGTGGATCATTCTGCCTCCACCAATTGGCATCTTGCTTTGAATTCTAGCTATGCTTTTGTTATCCTTACCATTTCTCTTTCAATCTGCGTCTACCTTCCCTGAATCCTCTCTGATACTCAACGTATTGTAGCTTATATATAAAAGTGAAAACTAACCAATTTTTCCATTTGTTGTTGTTGCTTGTTTCCTTGTTTATATCCTGACTTCAGATTTGAGGACTGTTTACTGATTATTCATAATAATTGTAAGGCACATGAATGCAACTAATTCAAAGTACAGTATGGGGGCAGTCCGGGTGGCTCAGCAGTTTAGGGCCGCCTTCAGCCCAGCGCCTGATCCTGGGAACCCAGGATCGAGTCCCATGTCAGGCTCCCTGCATGGAGCCTGCTTCTCCCTCTGCCTGTGTCTCTGCCTCTCTCTCTCTCTCTCTCTCTCTCTCTCTCTCTCTGTCTCTCATGAATAAATAAATAAAATCTTAAAAAAGTAAAACCTTAAAAAAAGTACAGTATGGGAAGAGTGAAGGCTTTAGAATGAAAGAGACCTAGATTCAAGCCCTATTGCTACCATTTATTACTTACCTTATTTGAGGCATATACTTCTCTTAACCTACCTCCATTGCTTCCTCCAGAAAACGGGATTAATAAGAGTATTTATTGTTGGGTTTTTAGGATGAAAAGTCATTCTCCTCTCCATATTCTGAGTTCTATATTCTATATTCCACTTTTTGAGTTAGGAAAATGGAGATCAAAATGTCAATCTCATTATTAATAAAGTTGATTTAAATCTGAGACTAATTATTGCAAATATTTTCCTATACCTATACCTTGAATTACACTTACCCAACCAGGCAGTGACAGGCAGAACTGGACAGCCACAGTCTTTCCCCTCAAGGCAAAACTGTTCCCCAAAGTTTTCCTAAAGATTTAGCTGGGAATGAAGAAAGACCGGAAACTCAGAAGTGAATGATTCATACCTGCCCAGTCCCTTCCTTCAATCTTGCCAAGCAGGTATTCCTTCCTCCCTTAGGCAAGAGTGGCGAGGGATGGAGAAAGGCCAGAATTGTTCCTTCTCTACTTCTTGTCCTAGGCTTATATGGTCTGGCAACCACAGTACTCATACTTAGCAATGAAATTAGCCAGGGGGTGAATGGGTATGGAAGAAGCTGAGAAATAAGACCAGGAACGAAGGATGAAATTCTGAGACTGCAAGAATTTCTGTGGCTCCTTCACAGAGCAGCAGACCTACATATTAATACTTGAGGTGACTGAAGTATGAAGTGTCCATTTTTTATTTAAATATACTTTTGAAAATTGAAAAAAATTGCCAAAAACACTTATTCCATTATAGAACTAATTTCGGTAGGGATTTATTTATTTTTTTAAAAGAATTTTTTTTTAATTTTTATTTATTTATGATAGTCACAGAGAGAGAGAGAGAGGCAGAGACATAGGCAGAGGGAGAAGCAGGCTCCATGCACCGGGAGCCCGATGTGGGATTCGATCCCGGGTTTCCAGGATCGCGCCCTGGGCCAAAGGCAGGCGCCAAACCGCTGCGCCACCCAGGGATCCCCTTGGTAGGGATTTAGAGTTGCAGAGCAATTCAGGGTCATAAAATATCTTTTTTTTTTATTGAAGAGCACTGGATATTATACTATACATTGGCAAACTGAACTTCAATAAAAAATGTCTTTTTTAAAAAAGATTTATTTATTTATTTGAGAGAGAGAGAGAATGCAAGTGGAAGGAGAGGCAGAGGAAGAGAGAGAATCCTCAAGCAGACTCCCTGCAGAAGGTGGCTCAATCCCAGGACCCTGAAATCACGACCTGAGCCAAAATCAAGAGTTGGCCATTCAACCAAGTGAGCCACCCAGGCACCCCAGGGTCATAAAACATCTTCTACCTGGAGCCTTGGTTCTTCTTGGATGACTTAACATTGCTGACAAATGTGCCTGTACGACAACTTAAATTTCACCTAGGTCCAGAAAATAATTGCCAAGATATTGCAGAAAATTCCCTGTAAAAAATTAAGTTTTTCCCTAGAGGGTGTTCCAGTATAATGGCATCTTTTTAAAACAATCATTTGCAACTATTTTAAATCTTCTAGTTCGGTGAACTTATTACTATCATGATTCATTTCTGTGTTTCTCTGGTGTACCTTATACATCAAAATCACTATTTAGAACATTTTGTGACTTGAAAGTAAGAGCTTATTTTTTTAAGAATATGGTACTTTTTCCTATAAATTTTAGTGCAAATGTGAAAATTCAGTATCTGAGAGTCCAGACCGATTGTCCAGTTGTTTGTGGGAAATCATTAGGTTTGATTAGGGGTACGGTGGGGAAACTGGTATAGAAGAGAGAATGTGGGGCAGCACAGGTGGCTCAGTGGTTTAGCGCCACCTTCAGCCGAGGGTGTGATCCTGGAGACCTGGGATCAAGTCCCACGTCAGGTTCCCTGCATGGAGCCTGCTTCTCCCTCTGCCTGTGTCTCTTCCTCTCTCTCTGTCTCTCATGAATAAATAAATATAATATTTAAAAAAAAGAAGAGAGTGAGGAGGGGCAAGATGGCGGAAGAGTAGGGTCCCCAAATCACCTGTCCCCAACAAATTACCTAGATAACCTTCAAATCATCCTGAAAATCTACGAATTCGGCCTGAGATTTAAAGAGAGACCAGCTGGAATGCTACAGTGAGAGGAGTTCGCGCTTCTATCAAGGTAGGAAGACGGGGAAAAAGAAATAAAGACACAAAAGGCCTCCGAGGGGGAGGGGCCCCGCGAGGAGCCGGGCTAGGGCCGGGGCGAGTGTCCCCAGGACAGGAGAGCCCCGTCCCGGAGGAGCAGGAGCTGCACCAACCTTCCCGGGCGGGCGGAAAGGGGCTCGCAGGGAGTTGGAGCAGGACCCAGGAGGGCGGGGATGCCCTCGGGCTCCCAGGGACACTAAGAGACACCTGCGAGCGCAGGAGAGTGCTCCGAGCTCCCTAAGGGCTGCAGCACGCACCAGAGCAGTTCGGAGGGGCTCGGGAGCGGCTCCAGGGAGGGAGCTGCGGGGCGGGAGCGCAAATCCAACAACGCAGGCCCCGGAGCACAGGGCGCCGGGACACAGCCCAGGATCCGGCCTCCCCCCGGGACAGGCAGAGGCCGGGAGGGCACAGGACAGCAAGGACGCTCCTGCCCCGAGCTGAGCAGATCAGCGGCCCCGCCCCGGAGCCTCCAGGCCCTGCAGACGGAGAGCCGAGAGCCCCGAGCCCCGTAGTTCCTGCGGAGGCTGAATCCAGGCTTCCAGAGTTGCCATAGCAACTGCAACTGTTCCTCCTGAGACCTCACGGGGTAAACAACACCCGCTGAGCCCTGCAGCAGGCAGGGACAGAGCAGCTCCCCCAAGTGCTAACACCTGAAAATCAGCACAACAGGCCCCTCCACCAGAACACCAGCTGGACGGACCAGTTCCAGGGGAAGTCAAGGGACTTAAAGTCTACAGAAATACTCCCCCGTGTTTTTTTTTTTCTTTTTTTTCTTTTTTCTTTTCTTTTTGATTTCTGATTGCTTCCCCCACCCCCTTTTTTTTACCTTTCTTTCTTTTTCTTTCCCTTCTTCTTCTCTTCTTTCCTTTTTCTTTACTTTTTTTTTCTTTTTCTCTTTTCTTTCCTTCTCTCTCTTTCTCTCCTTTTCCCAATACAACTTGTTTTTGGCCACTCTGCACTGAGCAAAATGACTAGAAGGAAAACCTCACCTCAAAGGAAAGAATCAGAAACAGCCCTCTCTCTCACAGAGCTACAAAATCTGGATTACAATTCAATGTCAGAAAGCCAATTCAGAAGCACTATTATACAGCTACTGGTGGCTCTAGAAAAAAGCATTAAGGACTCACGAGACTTCATGACTGCAGAATTTAGATCCAATCAGGCAGAAATTAAAAATCAACTGAATGAGATGCAATCCAAACTAGAAGTCCTAACGACGAGGGTTAACGAGGTGGAAGAACGAGTGAGTGACATAGAAGACAAGTTGATGGCAAAGAGGAAAACTGAGGAAAAAAGAGACAAACAATTAAAAGGTCATGAGGACAGATTAAGGGAAATAAATGACAGCCTAAGGAAGAAAAACCTACGTTTAATTGGGGTTCCCGAGGGCGCCGAAAGGGACAGAGGGCCAGAATATGTATTTGAACAAATCCTAGCTGAAAAATTTCCCAATCTGGGAAGGGAAACAGGCATTCAGATCCAGGAAATAGAGAGATCCCCCCCTAAAATCAATAAAAACCGTTCAACACCTCGACACTTAATAGTGAAGCTTGCAAATTCCAAAGATAAAGAGAAGATCCTTAAAGCAGCAAGCTACAAGAAGTCCCTGACTTTCATGGGGAGGAATATTAGGGTAACAGCAGACCTCTCCACAGAGACGTGGCAGGCCAGAAAGGGCTGGCAGGATATATTCAGGGTCCTAAATGAGAAGAACATGCAACCAAGAATACTTTATCCAGCAAGGCTCTCATTCAAAATGGAAGGAGAGATAAAGAGCTTCCAAGACAGGCAGGAACTGAAAGAATATGTGACCTCCAAACCAGCTCTGCAAGAAATTTTAAGGGGGACTCTTAAAATTCCCCTTTAAGAAGAAGTTCAGTGGAACAATCCACAAAAACAAGGACTAAATAGATATCATGATGACACTAAACTCATATCTGTCAATAGTAACTCTGAACGTGAACGGGCTTAATGACCCCATCAAAAGGCGCAGGGTTTCAGACTGTATAAAAAAGCAGGACCCATCTATTTGCTGTCTACAAGAGACTCATTTTAGACAGAAGGACACCTACAACCTGAAAATAAAAGGTTGGAGAACCATTTACCATTCAAATGGTTCTCAAAAGAAAGCAGGGGTAGCCATCCTTATATCAGATAAACTAAAATTCACTCCGAAGACAGTAGTGAGAGACGAAGAGGGACACTATATCATACTTAAAGGATCTATCCAACAAGAGGACTTAACAATCCTCAATATATATGCCCCGAATGTGGGAGCTGCCAAATACTTAAACGAATTATTAACCAAAGTAAAGAAATACTTAGATAATTATACACTTATACTTGGTGACTTCAATCTAGCTCTCTCTACCCTTGATAGGTCTTCTAAACACAACATCTCCAAAGAAACGAGAGCTTTAAATGATACACTGGACCAGATAGATTTCACAGATATCTACAGAACTTTACATCCAAACTCAACTGAATACACATTCTTCTCAAGTGCACATGGAACTTTTTCCAGAATAGACCACATACTGGGTCACAAATCGGGTCTGAACCGATACCAAAAGATTGGGATCGTCCCCTGCATATTCTCAGACCATAACGCCTTGAAATTAGAACTCAATCACAAGAAGAAGTTTGGAAGGACCTCAAACACGTGGAGGTTAAGGACCATCCTGCGAAAAGATAAAAGGGTCAACCAGAAAATTAAGGAAGAATTAAAAAGATTCATGGAAACTAATGAGAATGAAGATACAACTGTTCAAAATCTTTGGGATGCAGCAAAAGCAGTCCTGAGGGGGAAATACATCGCAATACAAGCATCCATTCAAAAACTGGAAAGAACTCAAATACAAAAGCTAACCTTACACATAAAGGAGCTAGAGAAGAAGCAGCAAATCGACCCGATGCCCAGCAGAAGAAGAGAGTTAATTAAAATTCGAGCAGAAATCAACGAAATTGAGACCAGAAGAACTGTGGAACAGATCAATAGAACCAGGAGTTGGTTCTTTGAAAGAATTAATAAGATAGATAAACCATTAGCCAACCTTATTAAAAAGAAGAGACAGAAGACACAAATTAATAAAATCATGAATGAGAAAGGAGAGATCACTACCAACACCAAGGAAATACAAACGATTTTAAAAACATATTATGAACAGCTCTACGCCAATAAATTAGGCAATCTAGAAGAAATGGACGCATTCCTGGAAAGCCACAAACTACCAAAACTGGTGCAGGAAGAAATAGAAAACCTGAACAGGCCAATAACCAGGGAGGAAATTGAAGAAGTCATCAAAAACCTCCCAAGACACAAGAGTCCAGGGCCAGATGGCTTCCCAGGGGAATTCTATCAAACGTTTAAAGAAGAACAACTATCTAAAGCTGTTTGGAAAGATAGAAAGAGATGGAGTACTTCCAAATTCATTCTATGAGGCCAGCATCACCTTAATTCCAAAACCAGACAAAGACCCCACCAAAAAGGAGAATTATAGACCAATATCCCTGATGAACATGGATGCAAAAATTCTCAACAAGATACTAGCCAATAGGATCCAACAACACATTAAGAAAATTATTCACCATGACCAAGTAGGATTTATCCCCGGGACACAAGGCTGGTTCAACACTCGTAAAACAATCAATGTGATTCATCATATCAGCAAGAGAAAAAACAAGAACCATATGATCCTCTCATTAGATGCAGAGAAAGCATTTGACAAAATACAGCATCCATTCCTGATCAAAACTCTTCAGAGTGTAGGGATAGAGGGAACTTTCCTCGACATCTTAAAAGCCATCTACGAAAAGCCCACAGCAAATATCATTCTCAATGGGGAAGCACTGGGAGCCTTTCCCCTAAGATCAGGAACCAGACAGGGATGTCCACTCTCACCACTGCTATTCAACATAGTATTGGAAGTCCTAGCCTCAGCAATCAGACAACAAAAAGACATTAAAGGCATTCAAATTGGCAAAGAAGAAGTCAAACTCTCCCTCTTCGCCGATGACATGATACTCTACATAGAAAACCCAAAAGCCTCCACCCCAAGATTGCTAGAACTCATACACCAATTTGGTAGCGTGGCAGGATACAAAATCAATGCCCAGAAATCAATGGCATTCCTATACACTAACAATGAGACTGAAGAAAGAGAAATTAAGGAGTCAATCCCATTTACAATTGCACCCAAAAGCATAAGATACCTAGGAATAAACCTAACCAAAGAGGTAAAGGATCTATACCCTAAAAACTATAGAACACTTCTGAAAGAAATTGAGGAAGACACAAAGAGATGGAAAAATATTCCATGCTCATGGATTGGCAGAATTAATATTGTGAAAATGTCAATGTTACCCAGGGCAATTTACACGTTCAATGCAATCCCTATCAAAATACCATGGACTTTTTTCAGAGACTTAGAAGAAATTATTTTAAGATTTGTGTGGAATCAGAAAAGACCCCGAATAGCCAGGGGAATTTTAAAAAAGAAAACCATAGCTGGGGGCATCACAATGCCAGATTTCAGGTTGTACTACAAAGCTGTGGTCATCAAGACAGTGTGGTACTGGCACAAAAACAGACACATAGACCAATGAAACAGAATAGAGAACCCAGAAATGGACCCTGAACTTTATGGTCAACTAATATTCGACAAAGGAGGAAAGACGATCCACTGGAAGAAAGACAGTCTCTTCAATAAATGGTGCTGGGAAAATTGGTCATCCACATGCAGAAGAATGAAACTAGACCACTCTCTTGCACCATACACAAAGATAAACTCAAAATGGATGAAAGATCTAAATGTGAGAGGAGAATCCATCAAAATCCTAGAGGAGAACACAGGCAACACCCTTTTTGAACTTGGCCACAGTAACTTCTTGCAAGATACATCCACGAAAACAAAAGAAACAAAAGCCAAAATGAACTATTTGGACTTCATCAAGATAAGAAGCTTTTGCACAGCAAAGGATACAGTCAACAAAACTCAAAGACAACCTACAGAATGGGAGAAGATATTTGCAAATAACATATCAGATAAAGGGCTAGTTTCCAAAATCTATAAAGAACTTCTTAAACTCAACACCAAAGAAACAAACAATCCAATCATGAAATGGGCAAAAGACATGAAGAGAAATCTCACAGAGGAAGACATAGACATGGCCAACATGCACATGAGAAAAAGCTCTGCATCACTTGCCATCAGGGAAATACAAATCAAAACCACAATGAGATACCACCTCACACCAGTGAGAATGGGGAAAATTAACAAGGCAGGAAACAACAAATGTTGGAGAGGATGCGGAGAAAAGGGAACCCTCTTACACTGTTGGTGGGAATGTGAACTGGTGCAGCCACTCTGGAAAACTGTGTGGAGGTTCCTCAAAGAATTAAAAATAGACCTGCCCTACGACCCAGCAATTGCACTGTTAGGGATTTACCCCAAAGATTCAGATGCAATGAAACGCCGGGGCACCTGCACCCCGATGTTTCTAGCAGCCATGTCCACAATAGCCAAACTGTGGAAGGAGCCTCGGTGCCCATCGAAAGATGAATGGATAAAGAAGATGTGGTTTATGTATACAATGGAATATTACTAAGCCATTAGAAACGACAAATACCCACCATTTGCTTCAACATGGATGGAACTGTAGGGTATTATGCTGAGTGAAGTAAGTCAATCGGAGAAGGACAAACAGTGTATGTTCTCATTCATTTGGGGAATATGAATAATAGTGAAGGGGAATATAAGGGAAGGGAGAAGAAATGTGTGGGAGATATCAGAAAGGGACACAGAACATAAAGACTTCTAACTCTGGGAAATGAACTAGGGGTGGTGGAAGGGGAGGAGGGCGGGGGGTGGGGGTGAATGGGTGACGGGCACGGAGGGGGACACTTGATGCGATGAGCACTGGGTGTTATTCTGTATGTTGGTAAATTGAACACCAATAAAAATTAATTTATAAAAAAAAAAGAAGAGAGATTGTGATATTTTGTTTTGGGGTTAGTTTTTTACAGGAGAGTCTCTAGAAGTTGTTTTCCTACCATCTTGATTTTAATGGTGTTGACCCTAAAAAGAACAAGTTACCTTTCCATAGTTGACACAGGCTGTCAACACAGAAGTAGGCTAGGCTTTGCACCATTCATTCCAATGCTTAGGCTGCTCCCAAGAGGGACTGATGAAGAGTAACCCAGCCACACTACTGGATAAACAAGCTGAAGTTTAAAGTTTTTTCTTGAGAGCATTAACATAATTTAAGCACATGAAGTAAGTGACCCACTTTCTACCTTGCAGAACTGTGCAGAGTAAAGACAGAAATAAACCCCACTTTTAAACGGTCTCTATTAGTTGGTGCCTGACAGCCTTAAATTCAATATTGGATCCGTAAACCTCAGCAAATATTCAAATGGAAATTCAAAAATAGTTGCTGAAAGTAACTAAGTTTCTACCTCATTGTAGAGAACAAAATCTATGGATACTGTGGTTGATTCAATAAAATATTTGAGGTGGCATTATCCAACAATTTAAATGAGGCCTTCGGTGATCCAGAAACAAAAAGTCACCACATGAGTTATTGTGTGTTATCACCAAAGGTCGGAGCCTTCAGCCCCTATAGCTGGAGGAAAGTAATAGTGCAAAGTGCAGACGTCTGGCATTGGGGCTGGTGAGATGATAGGAGAGGAAAGCCCTAGGCAGCTACTGTCCCGTTTTCTTGTCTCAGTGACAGCTGGTAACACCCACTAGCACTTTTAACTCCATTCACAAATGTGCAAGTAAATTGAAACCAGTTTGTATTAGGAATAACTTTGCTCCACAAAGGTGGCTCACTTGAATGGTCGAGCAACCCAGCCTTTTAGCTACTATAGCTCTGTTAGTTTAGGAATGCCAAATTAACCAAATAAAGAAAAGAAAGGAAAAGAAGAGAAAGGGAGGAAGAAAAGGAAAGAAAAGAAAAAGAAAACCACACTACAAAAGCCTAAAATCTCCATGGACCTAAATGCAATTTCTATTGTTCTTCTGAAATATATTGTTTTTCATTTCTCTGATTTGTCATTTAAATGAGAGCTGAATATTCCTGTTTGGGGAAGCTTACACAGAGACAGGTATTCACCTGTGAGCAGAGATGTATATACATATTAAAAAGTGTCCATCATGTGTAATACTTCAAAAATTTATTGTGGGGTACTCCAATCAGGTGGGGAGTCCACCAGATTTGGGGGCGTCCCAATTGGATGGGGGCCAGCAGTGAAGATGGCGAATGAATTTATCTGAGGTAGAACAAAAGAGGTAGAAGTTTATTTAATACTCTGCAAAGGAGCAGTGGGCAGGACAGAAAAGGAAACATTGTCTGTGACAAGGTGGTGGTGAGGGGCCACAGTTATAGGGTGGAGTGAGGGCATATGGGATATATGGAATTGTCCCCTTTCTGGTAATCTTAGGAACTGTGCCTAGTTGCAATTGGTCAGAGCCTATGGCTATGTTGATGTTTGTCACTTAATGAACCTGTTTGCATTCAGCTCAGTGGTCACTGTGGGCCCTTTTGCCTTGCTCAAGTTTCCATTGCTCTGAGGCTCCTGGGTGGCTCAGTGGTTGAATGTCTGCCTTTGGCTCAGGTCCTGATCCTAGGGATCGAGTCCTGCATCAGGCAACTTGCTCAGCTGGAAGCCTGCTTCTCCCTCTCCCTCTGCCTGCCTTGTGCGCACATGCTCTCTCTCTGTCAAATAAACAAATAAAATATTTTTTAAAAGTTTCCATTGCTCAAGCCTATTACCTCAATGCAGCCTCTACAAATATGTCACCGAACCCTAATAAAAATGAGATGCAAAAAATAAAATGGATGGGTGTTTCTGCTTTTTCCTTGTTATCTACAACTATATAAATTTTAAATGCTTGCTTTTATAAGTGACTTACTGGTAGCAAAGCCAGTGACTTGGGGACAGGCCTTATGGGCGTTAGTCTTACAGAGGAAGCAAGCTCAGTACAGTTGTTACATCTCATAGGATCCACTTTGACCTGTGAGATAGCCAAGGATTTAGATACAAGCTCTGTCATAGCAGGGTTCTGTTGTGTTTTACACAGTTCAGTAAATCAACTTGTACACCTATGTCTCATGTGAGAAAGAACTTAAGTCAAGTTTGAAAGAAATGAGGAAGCAAACAAGAAGGATTTCGATACAAATTGAAGTATATCATTTTGCGTCTTAGAGGTTATTTGATTACAAGGAACAGAAACCCTTACAAGCTCAGCTGAGTAAAGGAAAATGCATTTTAAGGGTAAAGGAACTCTCATGTAACCTCACCTCACTGGGAATTAGAAACTGTCAGGCAGCTCATCTATCCATCTCTTGTTTTCTGTAGCCACACAATCTGTCATCTCTGCTTCTTTCAGCCATCCTGCCTTCTGCATAATGGCTTCCTCCATCTGGTTCTTAATTTCGACTTCCCCATAACTCCTGCTCACCTGGGGCTTTAGGTTGTCATTGCACCTATTCTGCCTTCAAATGTTTTTGACCTTATACTTCCAGTGCTCAGTAACTTCTGACCTATTTAGTCTTTGTTTCTCTTTGTTCCTTTTCTTAAGAGAATTGGATGGTCTTTTGCCAGTCAATAAATTAGCTCATTTCCAGCATGTGTGTCCAACTAGGCAGTGTTGGGAGTGGGGAAAAGGTGGTGACAAAGAATGTATAGGTGTGAGCAATGCTGCTTAAGTTGAAAGAGTTCATTGGGTACTGCAGACAAATTGACTAATGCATTGATACAGCCATTATTGTGATGATAATGATGACTATAGTAAATTAAATTACTACAGTAATTAAAACAGTTACATTTATGGAGCTCTTGTCAAGCATATTACCTACATTGTTATTTCATCTTCACAACAACCCTATAAAGCAGATTTTACTATTCCACTTTTTACTGACAGGAAAATTAAGGCACAAAAAGTTAAGTGATATGTGCAAGGTCACACAGCTATAGTAAGTGATTGAGCAAGACTCAAACACTGACAGTCTAACACCCAAAGCTCTGCTCTTCTTAACTACTATGCCCTTCACTGCTTAACTGATGATTCTGAACCAGTCATCATTAATTTGTAAAATGTAGGCTGCAAAGTAGCTTCTTTGTGAAGAACAAGTGAAATTCATTTTAACCAGTAAAGTCTTCATAGTATATCTCTCTATAGATAGATGATAGATAGATAGATGATAGATAGATATAGATTTCAAGTCCTGACATAGGGAGAAAGGCATTAGATCACCTCAAGAAATATTTGTGTCTATGTAGGTGAAAGAGAAGAAATACTCTCTTGTTGGGTTATTCTAGTTCTTTCAGATAAATGAAATAGACTTTAAGTATTCGTGATTGGAGCATTACCTATTTGTCTCTTTGCCTTAATATTTATTTTAATTCAAATTAAATCTGCCTTGTAGCCAGGAGTAAGAGTAAGATCCAGCACTTTGGAGTGGAAGCTGAAGCTGGTGTATGTGATGTTACTGCCCTCTTCCCGAGCTACCCTTTTATTGCTCTTCTGGGAATCCAGTTAAATTACAGCTGCTGATATATTGTGGACTGTGGATCTAAATTCTGGCTTTGACCAAGTCAAGAGCTGCTTTCTTTGGGCATTATTTCACCTCCTGTTTTATCTGTGCTGTCACCTAAATTTAGCACTTAGACTATACTCCTCTATGTCTGCAGAAGTTTTAAATTATTTTCCAGTGATGCATACCGTGTCCATGCAGAGTTGCATTTGACAGATTTGCAGTACAGCCTTAGAGCTCTTCGACTTCTTTTTTAATAAATTAGGTCAGTAGCTCCCATGGATTTGACTTTGGAATGGGTTGTAAAGTGATGTGTTTCCCACAAAACTGATGAGTTCTCTTCGTGTTTTTTTTCCCTTCTGCTGTGCATTTTACCATCTGGCAGACCAATCAGCTTATTGAAAGCAAAAGATAGGTACTCTTTCTTGGATCTTAGGAGATGTCAAATGCCTGGTGCATTAAGACCCTTCCCTCTAATTGTGGAAATGAGGTCTGTGTGCAGAGCTGCAATAGTGTTCTAAATTGAGGGATCTTGAATAAGACATAAATCCAAATTTCACACCTTTTTTATATGGGCTTCAACAAGTGTCAGCTGTAATCGTTAGAACAGCCAGACCTATTAATCCATAGATAAAAATGATTCAATTAAAGTGAAATATAAATATTGAAGGTAACGTAAAACCAAATGAGGCAAATCACAGAATTTATGTGCAAATAAATTCACTGAATAAAAATTATCCAGTACATGCAAAGTCCATATACTGTCTTGGTAATGCTATAATTAAAGCAGAGAGTCATGTCATACTGGCCTTTTCTTTCTTTTTTTGTATATTTTTTATTGGAGTTTGATTTGCCAACATATAGTATAGCACCCAGGGCTCATCCCGTCAAGTGCTCCCCTCAGTGCCCGTCACACAGTCACCCCATCCCCCCACCCACCTCCCCTTCCAGTACCCCCTGTTCATTTCCCAGAGTTTGGAGTATCTCATGTTCTGTCACCCTCTCTGATTTTTCCCTATCATTTTCTCTCTTTCCCCCTATAATCCCTTTCACTATTTTTTATATTCCCTGAATGAATGAGACCATATAATGTTTGTCCTTCTCCAACTGACTTACTTCACTCAGCATAATACCCTCCAGTTCCATCCACATTGAAGCAAATGATGGGTATTTGTCGTTTCTAATGGCTGAGGAATATTCCATTGTATACATAGACCACATCTTCTTTATCCATTCACCTTTTGATGGATACCGAGGCTCCTTCCACAGTTTGGCTATTGTGGACATTGCTGCTATGAACATTGGGGTGCAGGTGTCTCGGCATTTCACTGCATTTGTATCTTTGGGGTAAATCCCCAGTAGTGCAATTGCTGGGTTGTAGGGCAGTTCTATTTTTGATTCTTTAAGGAACCTCCACACAGTTTTCCAGAGTGGCTGCACCAGTTCACATTCCCACCAACAGTGCCAGAGGGTTCCCCTTTCCACATCCTCTCCAACATTTGTTGTTTCCTGTCTTGTTAATTTTCCCCATTCTCACTGGCGTGACGTGGTATCTCACTGTGGTTTTGATTTGTATTTCCCTGATGGCAAGTGATGTGGAGCATTTTCTCATGTGCTTGTTGGCCATGTCATACTGGCCTTTTCCATCTGCTCTGTGATCTCTTAAGAGACCCATTCAAACAGAATGACAGCTGACCTCAAAATGATACATTCTGATACTACCCATTTTAATAGGGCTGATGGTTATGCACATTTTGTCTTCATTTGTACTGGGCCATGAGTGATTTTCCATTACATTGAGTAAAATGGAGCATATGGTTTTCCATTAAACAGTTTTTTAAGCTGCTATTTTATGTTCTGAATAAATTATTTTTTCAGTTTTTATAATCAGTAGATTGTATTGGAGGTTTAAAAAAATTGTTCCGTAAATTCAAGTGACATTAGAAAGCAGTAGTGATTAACAAAATAGAGGCACTCATCTTTTTCTTCATAGTTATTGTTATCTAATAAAAGCAAGGGGGTTCCTATTTGGGGCCTCAAATGTTGTATCTATGTAATTGACATGAGAGACATGTGAATGAGGAACCAATATTCATAATACTAATCAATTTCATTTATTTTGCTTCTCTTGTGCATGCCTTACTGTCTTTTTTTTTTTTGGCCTCACTGTCTTTATTGCCACCATCTTAATGTGGTTGTTTCTAATAACATTCAGAAGGTAGGTTGTTTCTAATAACATTTTAAAGGCAGGGGATCTGGAACACAGATGTGTCAGGTGTAAAGGCTCTCATCCTCAGAGACATTCAAATTGGCTAAAAGAAACCCCACTGAACAGTGCAGCTGAAGATACAGCATTTATCCATCTGTTTGCATCCAGTTTACCTTGTGATAGTCTATTTAATTTGTGGTCCCTGGAGTGTCTCTATTTCATGAGTACATGCATTTTTTTTTGTTGATGTTGGAACTGCACAAAGAGAGGATTGGTAACCCTTGGAACTAGGGTGAGCTTTAGAAAATTAGGTTTTCTGTTTTGTTTTGAACAAACAATTCAAGTTCTCATGAGAGGATTTGCTATAGTCAAAGTCTCAACTTATTGGAAGGGATTTTTAAATGTTTCCTCTTTGGGTTTGGAGGGAAAAAAAGAAAGAAATGACACTAATGTAATATAATAGAGGCTGCTTGAAAAACTGAGGTTTAAAATATACATCAGTTTAAAAGTTTCTTAAATAAAATCTGAGCCATAACCAGGGACAGGCAGTATCCATGGAGTGAATCAGACTAACTCACACAAGAGGCTAGAGAATTATAAAAATATAATAATCAGGCAAATACCCATTGCTGTCTGGGGAAATGTGACCCTGGCATAGTCACCTCTTAAATCAGAGAACCTAATTTGCCAATGTGAAAAATGTCACATTATATATGGGATATTACTTATAAGTAAAATCCAAATTGAATTTCCTAGAAAACATATTTGAGTATGTCTACGAGAAGCAGGAATCACATTCATTCATTTCTGCAGTCAGGAAACATTTGCCAAGTATCTCATAGGTTCCTGACATTGTTTGAGGTTCAGGGGATGTGTTAGTGAAAAAACCCAAAGTCTGTGTTCTCATAAAGCTAACATTCTGGTTGGGGGAAGGCAGGCAATAAACAAATAAACTTGTTATCTGTTCTGTACAATGCAAAGGACCCATCAATTAGTCTTTAATTTGCATGTTGGTTCAAATATAAATATTTACGATCCTTTCCTGAAAGTCCAAACTTTATACCTAAATGCATACTGATGAACGAAATGAAATGGAACATAAATACTCACTTCAATGAAATCACGTTCATGTTAGCTATTCACTTTGAAAATTTTCCTTTTGTTTTACCCAAGTCAATATAGTACTTGATTATAGTGCTGTGGAGAGAATACAGGTTTAGATTCTGCCAAGACACTTTTACCTAAGTACTTATATTCTGGTGGAGAAAAACAACAATTGCAAAAAAACAAACAAACAAAAAAAAAACAAGAGAATGAACTGGAGAAAGGAAGATGGGGGAGAGGTTTGAGAACACTTTATTCTTGTGATATTTAAGGATTCATTTTCACATTGGGACAATATCCAAGTAGCATAGTTTAGTGGGACCCCATGTTAGGATGGCATTATAGTTAAAGATTCAGTCTTTGAACCAGTTAGCTCAGATCTATTCCATGTTCTTACCCCAACCAGTCATCAAATGCAAGCCACAAATTATAAGCAGGTGCACATGTTCCCCACAACTGGAAAAATAATGGATGAAACATATCTTCTTTCTATATGATCAATGATTCATGGGAATAATTGGTAGATAGATTATCTGAGATTTAGTTGGTGAATTAGAACCATGAATCTGCCAGAGCTTTCAGAACAAAGAGAATACTAAATGAGATTTCTTTGTGGGTGGTAATGGCTATGGCAGTATGGAGGACGATTGACTATATTTTTATTTTATTTTATTTTATTTTATTTTATTTTAGTAAGGAAGAGGATTATTTAAATACATATTTAAACATTCAAAGCTATATTTGCTGATATGTCCGTGAACTAGGATTTTTCTTTCAAGTGACCTTGAGATAGGGCTACATATATCAAAGTTCTAGTTTTATCTCCCTCTATGGTCCTCAAAACCTACAGGCTTTTAAACAAAGACCCTCCTAACTAATCAAACATATCTGTTCCTGGGCCTCTCCAAGATGATTTAGAGCTAAGTAGCCTCAAACCTGGCTTGGTTCAGTGCTATAATCTTTTATGGTTCCTTTTGTATGTAGCAAATTCTCATCAACATCACTTCTATTAATCGTGCATCTAAATGTAGCATCATTAGGACAATTTCAACTTTTTTTAAGGCACAACCTGGAATTCCTGTCATTTGTAAATTGGCTCATAACAGCCCTGGCACTCCGCTTAAGTGCTTAACTAGTCATTATTCCTCCCTGTACTACAAAGCCTTTATGCTGTCAATAGCCCATTCTGCCTTTCTGGTATCACTCACCATGTTACCTTTAAAACAGTGATTTTTAAAATTTTGTAGTGAGTGGGTAGAAGAGGTAGAGTGGGGTCATAGGCCGCTTTTGAGGATCTGGAGAAAACTGTGAAATTTCCCCACAGGAAAAAAATGCACATGCACACTGGTTTTTACATGCATTTTCGGGGGATTTATAGACTTGTGAAGCCCATCATCCATAGATCTCAAATTATAAAGTTTCATTGTCGAGATTATATGATATTTATTTTAAATAAATGCTGCCTATGCCTAATTATAGGCTTATTTATATTATCATATTTTAAAACCTATTTTGTTAGAAGAAGATGTGCCTAATTGTTTTTCTCCTTTTTGAATTTCCCTTTGACTTTGTTCACCTGCTTCAAAAGACTTGATTTTTTATTAAGGTAGTCACAGTTACAAGTATGTAAAATTTGAATAAAATATTCATAGCATGTTTTTATGATTCCTAAATGTATCATTTTGCTGTATTTTTTATTTGTTGTCTTATTTTTATTTAGAGAAGGAATTTTGATATGCCCTGAGCCTTACACAATCATATATTTATCTATAGATAGTCTGAACATTTCTTGTTCGAGTGACTTATAGTTTGGGTTACTTTCTTTTCCAGCTCTTGTTGAGTTCTAGGCCCTTAGAAGAAGGGATACTGTTTGTAAATACAAATACACTTCTTCACTAAAGTTACATTGGTTCATGTCATAAATTCTAAGAGAGAAGGGGTTGTGTCTGTTTTATTTTCCTTTGTATTTATTTCCAGAGCTTAGCACAGTGGCTGGCAGACAGAAGGTTCTTAAGAAATGTGTGTGGAGGGATCCCTGGGTGGCCCAGCGGTTTGGCGCCTGCCTTTGACCCAGGGCGCGATCTTGGAGACCCGGGATCGAATCCCACGTCGGGCTCCCGGTGCATGGAGCCTGCTTCTGTCTCTCTCTCTCTCTCTCTCTCTCTCTGACTATCATAAAAAAAAAGAAATGTGTGTGGAATGTATAACAAGGCACTAAAGCTTGCTTATTTGGAAAAGCTTAATGTTTTAAAAATGATTTAATCATTCTAATTCTGCAAGTTTTTTCAGTGTTCATCCATTTTTCTCAAAGTCACGTGCTAACTCTTTGCTAATTCTGGCCAAATGGTGGTTATATGGGAGGAAGGCCCACCAAAATAACAAAACACTTTTGAGTGAATGAAATTTTATTTAACTCAGGTACCGAAGTTCCAACTAAACATACAAAAACTGTTTCCAAGCAGATGTTCTTTGATTGCATTACAAAAATAGGTAATAATAATTTATTAATTTTTTTCCAGTAGGTATTTACAAAGCACTTAAAACTAGTTCTCTCAAGAAAGACAAACATAGGCCTAGGAATATAATTTCAGAATTAGAAGGGACCTTAGAAACTATGGAGTTCTAATTCCCATCCAGTATAAGAAATCTTTTGACAATACCCTGCTGCAGTGACAGAGAGCATGCTATTTTTGTAGGCAGTCTATTCCATCGTTGAAAAGTTCTTCTTTAATATCGACTCAAATCCTGCCTCCCCATAATTGTCCTAGTCAAATCTCCATAGCCACACAGAATAAGTTTACTTTCTCTTCCACATGAAAATACTTCACATATTTTATGACATCAAATGGGACTGACAGATTCACCTATTGACCTAGCAGGTAACTCTATACCAATATGTACTAGCTAGTTTCTGAGAAATTTCAAGCAAGGATTCAATTAGAAGAAGCCATTTGGAGAATAGAGGTTACATCCACAATTTCCTCCCTGATCTACCCCCTCTCTAGAGGGAATCACTTCTCAAGATTTTTTGATTATGAGAACATGGATATGGTATCATGTTGGCAAACATGCCTGCATAGTTGACATTGGGTATAAGCTTATGACTACCATTCATTGGTTTATGTGTTCCTTTTTTTCTCCCCACATATATTGAAAAGCAAACTTCATCAAGTTTCCTTTCTAAATTGTTATAGCTCCAAGCTAGTGCTATCTATGTAGTATTATTGTAATGCCATTTTTTTCTGCTAAGGATTAAATAAGCTCCTCTTTTAGCCATTAGCTAAAGAGATTATTTTCCTTAGTGGTTTTTGCTAAGGATTAAATAAGTTCCCCATTTAGCCATTTGCTAAAGAGGTGAAATTATTTTTCTTAGTGGTTGAAGTTAAGTATAGCAGGTGTGCCAAAGTGAATTAATATGCCTCTGAAATACCTCTGAATTGGGCCAGAAATTTTAATTGTGGAAACCATTCTCTTTATCCTAGTTCTCATTACAGATGACTAGGCAGGAAAGGTTTATGTCATGATGTAGGTGTCAGCTGTATTAATATTCTCTGAATACCAGAGAACATTTCCTTAGCAACAAATACAACAAGGCAATATACCAAAGGTTTAGGTTTTTTTCCCAAGTTGGTCAGGTATTGCTGCAAGCCTCTGACAAAAGGGCATCACCACATATAATAATGAGGATAACCCTCCTCTCCATGACCTTTGATATTTTTCCCCGAAATGTTCTTGAGAGTTGGAAATTAATTGCAGTATAGCAAAAAACTATGAGCATTAGCTGAAGCTTCATCTTTGCTTCCTTTTTTATTTCTAAAAAAAATTTGGCTTTGATGATTTTCCACTAGTGTTTACACAAGTGCTATTCAGACTTCCAAAAGAGCAAACAAGGAAAGGAATTTAATTGCTAGATGCATTTGAGTAAGATATCTGATAAGTACAGGGTAATCAGTGAAGCTATAAAGCAGTAAGAAACAAATAAGTTTTTTCCCAATCAATTGTTTTGATATTTGAAAGGCTGAGAGCCTCACAGACAAATTTTTTCATCCTAGCAAAGGAAGAACTGTATTGCTAACTACTTCTCCAATGACTGTAGACCAAATATTTGTTCAGTATATTTATTATGGCTTATTTATTTTGTTTTATGGGTAGGTATCTATATTATATCCTAAATAACTCATGTGACCGAGGACTATCGTGTCTAGTTTGAGCATGAGTGTAAGTTGTATGGTGATTTTGTAGGACAATAGATTTTTAGGATTAAAAGAAATAGATCTTTTGAGCTTCTAGCCACATTAGACTAGGACAATGATACACTTGAAAGAATAGGGTAACTTGTCCAAAGTAACATAACTGGGTCATGGGAATCAGTGATAGATATCTTTGTGTAACTCTTTAGAGATCCTTAAACAAAAAATGGAAAAAAGCTAACAGACCAATTCCTTCAGTGTTTTGGGTTTTTGTTTGTTTGTTTTAGTATAGCTGACATATAATGTTACATTAGTTTCAGGTATACAACACAGTGATTTAACATTTCTATTCATTATGCTATCTGCTCACCACATATATATCTATAATCTGTCACCATGCAAAGCTATTGCAATACCATTTACTATATTTCCAGTGCTTTACTTTTTATCCCCATGACTTATTCATCCCATTACTGGAGGCCTGTATCTCCTACTTCCCTTCACCCTTCACTATCCCTCTTCCACACTCCTCTCTGGCAACCATCAGTTTGTTCTCTGAACTTACAGGTCCAATTCTGTTTTTTTGTTTGCTTATCCATTCATTTTGTTTCTTAGATTCCACATATAAATGAAATCATATGATATTTATCTGTATCTGACTTATTTCACTTAGCAGAATACCCTCTAGCTCCATCCATGTTTTTGCAAATGGCAAAATCTCATCCTTTTTATGGCTGAATAATATTCCATTGCATGTGTATATACCACATCATCTTTATCCATCATCTATCAATGGACACTTGGGTTACCTCCATATCTTGCTACTGTAAGTAATGCTTCAATAAACATAGGGGTGAATATATCTTTCTGAATTTGTGTTTTCATTTTCTTTGGGTAAATACCCAGTAGTAGAATATTAGAAATATTCTATTAGGGGCTTACATCCAAAATATATAAAGAACTTATATAAGTCAACACTCCCCAAAATAATAATACCATTAAAAGTTGGGCAGAGGACCTGAAAAGACATTTTTCCAAAGAAGACATACAGATAGCCAAAAGTCACAAAATGCTCAAAATCACTAATCACCAGGAAAATGTGAGTCAAAACCACAATGAAATATCACCTTACACCTGTCAGAATGACTAGAATAAAAAAAAAACACATGACAAGTGTTGGCAAGGATGAAGAGAAAAAGAAACCCTTGTGCATTGTTAGTGGGAATGTAAATTGGTGCAACCACTGAGGAAAACAGTATGGATCCCTTCAGGTTTTTATAATAAATTTCAGTTTTGACAAATATGTTGTATTGAACCAAAAACTTTATAGAGAACATCCTTTGGTGTCTTACTAGCTATGTTAGATCCTAGGGACACCGCAAGGAAAACTCAAACAAACATGCTTCACTCTAGACAAATAAAAACATTTTTTATTGAAAAATGTAAAATAAACAACAACTATAAATAGAAAACAGCCAATTTTCAGAGTGTACTGCTTTCACAGATATCCAGTCGAATGTCCTAGACTTCTTTCCACTTAGAGATATAGGAAATGTTTTATATATATATATATATATATATATATATATATATATATATATACTATATAAGTGTATGTGTATATATATGTATATATATGTATACTATATATGTACATATAGTACAAAAACAGATTTTTAAAGTGAAATTGCATTATGCTTTGGTGTGCATATTTACATAAACTAAATCAAAACAGGGCCACTTGGATGGCTTAGTTGGTTAAGCCTCTGCCTTCAGCTCAGGTCATGATCCCATGGTCCTGGAATTGAGCCCCACATCAGGCTCTCTGCTCAGCTGGGAGTCTACTTCTCCCTCTGCCCCTCCCCCCTCCTCCTTGTGCTATCTCTTGCTTGCTCTCTCTCTTTCTCAAAAATAAATAAAATCTTTAAAAAAATCTAAATATTCAAAGGAGTTTGCTATCCATCTCTAATTCCTTCTGTTTAAGAAACTTGTACTAACCATTAAACAGTGGGTAAGGGAAGTACCTAATAGAATTCTTCATTCTCCTTTCTGTGTCCCTGGACTTCTTTCAGCCAGGTTTTGGTGAAGTATCTCTTTGCTTCAAGACCATTATTACTCACCGTTAGGCTCTTCTTCTTCTTTTTTTTTTAAAAGCACTTGCTAAAAACATGGACTGTAAATGTTATGTATTTTTCTTATTCTTCCCTCTTCCTATTACAATTTACTACCACCCTCTATCAGAACCACCTATCTACCACTACCCTCAAACCAATATTAACAACCTTGTGTATATTATTATGTAATTTTCTATACACATAAGCACACACATGGGAGATTTTCTGTTTTATGCAAGTGAGATTATGCTTGTTTGCATCGTCATTTGCTGGTCATCTTGGAAATCCCTTCAAGTAACCTGGTATGATGCATTTAACTCATTAGTTTCTAATTTAGTTTATAGTGTTGTAAGGTGTGAATAAATCATAATTTATTCATCCATTCCTACAGTATTTCCTGCCTCCAACATTTGATAATGTTGCTGACCCACCCTGTTTTTACTTCTGCTTCAGATTCTATATATTTTCCAAGTTCCACATCTCTTACTGCTATTGCCCTGATTAAAACCACCTCTTCTAGCACTTGTTTCTAGTCTGTCTTCCATTGCCCTCTAGTGATTTCTTATATTTAGGTCTTAGTTCTATAAATGAATTGTAAGCTCCTTAAAGACATACATGGATTTTGTCTAATATTAACCACAGTAAAAAAAAAAGGTGCATTCACAGAGCAACATCAGTTATAATTTAGCAATGATGGAGAAGAAGTGTTAGAGCTGTAAGTCTAGACCACAGAAGGATAGAAGAATCTCAGAGCCTTTAAATTTTCTTTGTACTGTAATTTCTGCCAGTCATTTAATTCTTTTCTAAAGCTGCTTTAAAGTATATCTCTTCTATGAAGTTGCTTAGTTCTGTGTATTTTTGTATCGATGAAGTTATGACTTCCTCCTAGACCTTTGATTTTTTTTTCATCTCTTTGCTGACTTTTAGCCAGTGTGATTGATTTACTGACAGAATAGAAAGACCTCAGGGGCTTTTAGATCTAAAGGTTGTTCCAAATCTCAGGTAACTCTGGAATTGTTGAGGATATATCTCTGAGTTACCTAGAGGTATCTTTGAGCCCCAGATCAACTGTTATCTAAACTACATATTGAGGAGGTCTAGGATTAGAGTTCTTTGTATGCAACCAAACATCATGAGAACTAGGTGATCCTTTTGGTTTATTTCCATCCATCAAGACAAGTTCATTGAAGCTTGAGTAATTCCTCTGTTTAAAACCCTTCAGTGGTACTCCAATATGTGCAGATTAAAATATAAGTTAATTAGTATGAAAACAAAATCCCACATGATCTCTTCTCACCTCACCTACATATTGAGCTTAACTTTTCACTGCTCCTGATGTTGATGATGATGTTAGTGGTGTTGGTAATGATAATCCTGATAATAACTAATGCTTATTGAGTGCATACTATATGCTAGACACATTCATTCTCTAGTTGAATCTTCACAAAACCATACAAGGTAGGAATTTTTGTTAACTCTATTTTACCAATGACTACATTGAATCTCAAATTTCCTAAGTAACATTATATCACAGGGCTATTAAGTGAGAGAACTAGGAATGGTCCTTTAAACAAAATAACATTCCTAACCATTATTTCAGTGCTCCTCAAATATTATTATGCATAATAATCACCTAGAGTGCTTTTTAAAAAAACGATTTTTAGACCTTACACTAGAAATTCAGATTCAATAGGTCTAGAGTCTGGGTTAAGCAATCCACAAATTTACTTAGTACTTGCAAGTGATTCTGATGTATAACAGCTCACTGTTTGGGAAGTACTGTCCTACAACAGTGCTTCTCAAACTTTATTATGCATAGGAATTACCTAGGGATTTTGTTAAACTGTAGATGCTGATTCATAAGGTCTAGGGTGGGGCCTGACTTTCTGCATTTCTAACAAGCTCCCAGGGGATACAAATATTGCTGGTCTGCAGACTGGACTTGAGGTAGAAAAGTCTTATACAACAGTATGACTTAGTCCATGGACCAAGACAGAATGTGAGTTTAGCATAAACATGGGTTTAATTATAGTCAAATAGTATGTTATACAATAGATATATTCCAGAAAATTCATATGTAAATCTAATTTATATTACATAGATTTCATTTTCACATTGACTTTTATGATCATGAGAGAGTTACTGCCATTATTTTTTTCTAACATCTCCAACAGCTGACCACTTAAATTTTATTAGTCAAGTATTTGTTAAGGAATGACATCTTACACAAAAACTCAAGTACTTAGAAGCAAGAGCTAACTAGATATAGAAACCCATAGTGACTCCTTTAGTAAAGTGAATGATCTTTTTGTAATGTAAATAAGAAGTTAAAAAGAGAAGAAAATCTTAGATTCCTAGATTTGAAAATGATGAGACAAATCATTTTATTCAAACTTCTAGTCTGAAAGATATGAAAAGAAAGGTGAGAAAGGGAAGATAGTATGACTAAATTCAGAAAATTAGTGACAGCTGGAATCAAACCCTATTCTGCTTGGAGTTTTGATTGTCCTTATTGGCTGGTTGTTTTCATTTTCAAAGGGTATCCTCAATTATATCTTGGCTGAACTGAACTCAAACGAGAAATGTATTTTTACTGTTTTATGTAAGAGGAAAGAGTTCAACATTTATAACTGTTTTTCCTCTTATTAAATATGACTCTAGACAAAGTTTAGGAATCTTTTATTCTGCAAAGGTCTAGGTAGTAAACATCTTAGGTTTTGTGGGTCATATAGTCTCTATCACAATTCTTCAACTGCTATTTTAGCATGGAAACTGCCATATATAATATGTAATATACATGTAACAGCCATATTATGTATATATACAACATATATATACTATATTATATATAAATATATACATATATTTATACATGTATAAATATACATGTATACATGTATATATACATCTGCATTATATATATACACATATATATAGTGTGTATATACATATATATAAACCCAAATGACTATGGATATGGATGCAGAATTTTGAATTTTCATATGTCATGAAATATTTTCACTCTTTTGATTTTAAAAATAATTTTGAATTAAGCTGTAAAAATCATTTTTAGCTTACAAGCTATTACAAAAACAAGAAGCAGGTCAGATTTGTCCCAATGGCCATAATTTGCTGACCTCTCCTATAAATTAGTTTCATTCTTCCAATCAGATGATAATATGATCTTTTCTTAAGTTCAGCAGGTATTTATTTCCTGACCATCACACAAAAAATAAGTTAGCCTTTCAAATTACACTTATAGTGTTAGTAGTGTTGTAGGAGTTTTATTTGTTTGTTTAAGTTTCAGGAGTAGAAAAAGGAAAGCTAACAGAAAAGAGGCCCATGGTAGTTTAAGAGTGGACATCTCTGCTTTGCTAGATTATTTCTCATCTCCATGGGTTAGGGATAAAGGAAAGCCCAAGTAGGTAGGCATGCTAAAAAGCAGTTTGCTTCACCATAGCCATAGTAGTCTTTGTTACTAAAAGGACATAGCAGAGGCACCTGGGTGGCTTAGTAGGTCAAGTGTCTGCCTTTGGCTTAGGTCATGACCCCAACCTGTTTCTCCCTCTCCCCCTGCTTGTGCTCTCTCTCTCTCTCTCCTCTCTCTCTCTCATAAATAAAATCTTTTTTTTTTAAGAGACAGGGTAAAGGATCTTTTTTTTTAAAATTTTTATTTATTTATGATAGTCACACACACACACAGAGAGAGAGAGAGAGGCAGAGACATAGGCAGAGGGAGAAGCAGGCTCCATGCACCGGGAGCCCGATGTGGGATTCGATCCTGGGTCTCCAGGATCGCGCCCCGGGCCAAAGGCAGGCGCCAAACCGCTGCGCCACCCAGGGATCCCTAAAATCTTTTTTTTTTTTTTTAAAGGACAGTGCATTTCTTTTAAAGCAGTCTATGGTCTGTGTTACAGTTAGGGAATGAGGAATTTGCTGAAGTTTTAATGCAGTCTATTCCTTTAATTCATGGCAAGGCAGCAAGAAAATGACAGCAGTTTGAAAGCAAATGGTGTATAGGTGGCAGTTGGTCAAATACTAAAGGTTTCAAGGAAAGTCCTCTTGGTTCATTGTCAGATCATACCAAAGTACCAAGAAAAAAAGGAAAATGTCATATTAGCATAGTTGCTTTGCAAATGTCAGTTTTAACAATGCTCAGGTGACAAAGTTGGTGCTCCACCACTTATTTATTTTAATCAAAGAAAAATCACAGTTGGAAATCCAACCAGAATACTGTCAAATGCCATTAGCCTTTTTACACTTCAGTCAAAATGGTGGGTGGGTTGCCTCTTCTCAAGAAGGTTCAATTAAGATAATTTCCAGCATTTCTAAGTTGGTAAGGGTCCTCATAATAATAATAATCAATGTAGAATCCAGAGTTCTTTAAAAAAATTGGCTTCCAGGCTGAAAACACAAGCACGAATTTAACCATTCCAGCATGATATTTTTGCAGACTGCCCAGCCTTCGAATAGCCAGCTGCAATAGGAAGATGGCCAAGAAAAGAGGACGATGTGCCTGGCTGGCTTCCCACCCTACTTCCTTTCGCAAACTGATGACTTTTTTCATAAAAAATTTTCCCCTAAGGAAATCTAGAAAAGGATTCTTGCTAGGGATATACATGAAAGAATTAAACTCTCCAAATATATAATAAGAAGAGGTCATGCTGTTTCTTGTATTCCCTGTATTGTGATTAAAACAGAACGAAGACATTTTGGGCAAACTTGCTAGGGGGAGAAGAGCACAATTTCCTCGGGTTTTTTTCCTCGGGTAGTTCCTCGGGTTTTCAGAGGTGAAACTTAATTGAAATTGATGTGGAAAAAAGCAAAGAGTAAAAAGTGCTGCTTGAATGGAGGCAACTTGAATCAGTAAAAGCATGCTATGTGTAGAGTTCCTTGTGGGGTTGAAGTTTGTTCAATAAATGTTTCTACAAAGTTACATTGCTCTCCCTATTTCACTGGTAGCAGTTGAGCCTCAGAATCACCTCCATTGTTTCTTTTCTTATAAATATCCACATATTCATAAATCTAAAGATATCTGTATTTATCTAAATATCTATCAAAATACTAGAGATAGACTTCACTTTGTCCAGTAAACACATTACTAGAAATATTATGTGTAAGTAGAATCTTTGAATCAAATTCTATTTTCCCACTAATTTTCATGATTTTGGAGAGATATTTAATATTATTTTTATTGATCTTCAATAGACCATGGTTGCTAACACTTTAGCATTTTTTCTTTTCCCCCTATTCTTAGCTTATGTCAAATAGCAATATATAAACAGATCTAAATGTATTTGTAACTTAAGACAATTTGACTTTAATATTTTCTGTATAGTGAAAACAAGATTTATACAAATAGCCATCTCAATGTATCTGCTCTTAATTTTAGGATTTTAAATAATAGATTCTACTTGTGCATGTGTATGAGCATGTGTGTGTGTGTGTGTGTATACCCCAAGTGTCTTTCATATAAATTTTCTCTCAGGACCAACAATCAAGTTATTCCAAATTATATTATTTATTTATTTATACTGCACCGTCATAGAAAGACCTGTAGCTGTATTCTTACCAGAAATGACACATTCTACTGCTTTTCTATTTCTGTAAGATATATTAGAGCTTAGTGTTTGTAAAATTGTCTTGCTAATCTTGGACTTCATTTAATTCCATTTTCTGATTGAGTTCTTTAGCTTGGGTGATTTCTGATGCCACAGACTGCTTTTATTAACTGTAAACATTTATCTGTGATGCCAGAATAATCCAAAGTGTATTCATTCATATTAGTTAATTACCTAATCAATCCAGTGAGCAATTTCAATTTAACCTCTTTTCTGATAGAATTGGCCAACAGCTTGAATGAAATTTCTGGTCAATTAAATCAAAATTTTAGAAAAAGTAGTTTCATGTAGATACATCTGTACTACGGGGTTTCATCCCCCACCCTACATCATTGAACTAGTGTAATGTGTTGCACATTCATTCATTCATTCAACAAATATTTATTAATTTCTTGCTATGTTCTAGAGATATAATGAGGAATAAGATGGTGTCCCTCTCTTCAGGGTGCTTACAGACAGAATTATTCAAGAGCAGCTGCTTTACTTAGTTTTTCCCACCTGTGGTATCAATATTGTGATTCAAATAGCTAAGTAGTTAGTGTTCACTGTATCAGATGTTTAATACTATCCACAGGGCCTCTTTATCTGAGGGCCGGGAGAAACTTTATGACCGATGAAAGAAAAAGTTGATAATTATGAGGACCCACAGTCTGTAATGAGAACTATATCATTTTACAAATCTATACAATGAATTCTAATATCAGCCTCCATTTATTCTTCAGAAAGATTTAGTATTAGTCCTGGCCAAGTACAGATCTTATATGTGCCCTATATTTGTGCCTTTCCCACTGAGTCTGATCTCTGCCTTTTTTTTCTTGTAAGACCCTTCATTTTAATACTTAATCTTTGGTCTATAATCCTAGAAATTATTGTGAAATTGTATACCCCTGCATCTCTAACTGGAGTTTGTTATCTCTGCAGTCTGTCTACTGGAGTTGTTCTTCTGGTTAGGACCAAGATGGGGAAGAAAAAAGGAGGAGGGCTACTTTGGAAAGGTCATATCTTACTTGGATTCAGAGCTAAAAAACGGAACCCCCACTTGGTACTATTGGTGCTATTTGTCCATGCCATCTTCTGGGTAACACAAACATTTCCAAGAAATGGTAGTTACTATTTAACTTAGTTAATAAATAAGATTTGCCACAAACTGGGTTACACTAGCATGAGAAAAGTCCTCCTGGTGCTTTTCATTTCAGTAGTTCCCAGTTTAACTGCTATAGTTGGTTGCTGGTGGTTTAGTAGTTAGAGCAGCTATTAAATGATTTGGTGTGCTTGTAGAGTTCTATAAACATGTTACTTTTAGTTTCTTTTTTTTGTCAAAGGCTGGCAAAACACTAAATTAGTTGGTTGTTTATGTAGATTCAAATAAAGGAATTTCAAAAGCAAATCTTTATGCCATTCAAGCATTTCATTATCCATTTGTAGACTGCATGATATGGAAAGCTTCATTTTGCATAGTTAGATAATTGCTAAATAAATATTTTTGGCATTACTAATACATGATAATAGAACTTGAGTGGAGAATTAAATTGTAAGGTCCTTGAAGATATCAGCTGTATCTTAAATCATATCTTTAATCCTTAGTAACTACACAATGATGGGCAATAAATGCTCAAAAATTATTTTATGATTTTATAATATCAAAATGATTGAGTTGATAATTTGTTAAGGATCTAGTTTAGGGATTTCAGAGGAAGCACAGGAAATATTTACCTTTCATAGTCTTCCATAAAGAAATATGTTATGCAGATAGCCAGATTCTTCTAAAGACTACTTTCTCTGCACACTGTTTCAGAAGGGGTTTAGGATTTTTAATTACTGGTTGTTTCTCTGCTGTATTGAAACCTTAAGCAAAGGTTTTAAAATTTCAAGCTGTGGATTTCGAACTAACTCCACACTTTATAGCATGTTCTTGGGATTGCCACTACAGTGAAATCTGGGAGAGAAGAGTTCCACAGAGGGCCTAGAAGGTGGTATCATCAACTTTAATGGAATCCATATATGTTGAATAAAGCAAAGAATTAAGACTAACCGTGAGCATTAGGGAGGATAGTATTTTGTGACTTTATGCATTTTTGAATGTATTCAAGTGTTAACAAGATGATTATTCATTGCACCTGAATATGCATGCAGGTTAATGCTTTCTTACTGAAAGGAGATTTCATCCAGATAGTGTTTATTCACATTGATCTAGCTGACTTCAGAAGGTGATATAGATTTTTCTATAGCCAACAACTGTTAGAAGTCCCAGGCTTGCATTATATTTTCCCTAGTACTCATTTAGCCTTCTTTGATCCTTATTGTCTGTTTTTTTTCTAAAGCCTCCTTTCTGGGAAGTTGCAAATGGGTGCAGTAAATATGCTCCATATAGGCATATGCGAATATGATCTGTATTTTCTGTCACCTGCTATATGCAATGTACAAATGCTATGGATAAATGAGCACTTGGATGACTGTAGTGAGTTACACAGTTAAGGAGGCTGTGCTTAATATGGTATTTATTTACATTCACTAATTGACTTTAAAGAGTGTTATCATAATTTGCTCATGGTGTATGTATTCATGTCCTTGTAGAACTGAAGCCATCATCAGAAAATTACAGTATTATCTCAATATTTTAGTTGACAGTAGGTTGTAACAACAAACTCCCATTTTCTTCTAACTGCACCCCCACCCTTGCATCACTGACTTGTGCACTGTATACTAAAATAGAGTAGCAAGAGATTAGTGGAATAGGAATAGAGAATGGGCAGGATAAATGTGGGGACATTTTCTGAAAGAGTCAACTTCTAAGTTAGCTTTGTAAAATGGGGAAGGATATGCGTGAGAGGGCAATAGAACCAAATTAGAATTTCCTGCTAGGTTTTCTTATGCTCTGGCTTAGAGAGATCTTGGGCAGAGATAAAGCTGTATAAATACATGTTGGATAGAGTTGTCTCTCCATGTTGTGCCCAAGATTGCGAATCCGAGAAACCACCAAGGAGCCGACACCGATGCAAACACACGAGGGTTTATTTACAAGCTCGAGCTTGGGTGCAAGTATACCCGACACAGCGGAGCAGGGACTTGGACCCCGAGGTGGGTTTCAGCTTAGTTTTTATAGGCTGGTCTAGGGGATCTTCAGAAGGGGTGGAGGAATTTCTCAAGTTCTGTTTACATTTTGATATGGGGCTTTCAAGGGCGTAGAGCTCTGTTCTCATTCTAATAGGGGCTTTCTAGGACGTTAAGCTGCAAGCTGTTTTCTTCCTGTAACTGAAGTAAGGTAATAAGGTCAGCTCTTATTCACAGGGGCCTGGGATGGCTGCACTTGTGATAACACTAAACTCAAAGTGGAATGGCCTTAATTTTCTCGGCCTCCACACCCACTGTGAGCCCTCTCCTGCCCTGCCAAGTAAGCCAAATTAGGAATGTGATATCTGAGTCATTGTGTGCTTTCTAGTGAAAAAATGAAGACTTAAAATAGTAGAACTTGATGAATGGAGAAAGAATACCAGATGGCCTGAGGCAGGTAGAGAGAGTAGATAGCACTGTAAGAAAGTCCTGTCTTTCCACACACTCTAGAGTTGTGCTATCCAGTACAATAGCCATTAACTACATGGGTCTGTTTAAATGTAAATTAATTAAAATTTCAGTTCCTTAGTCACACTAGCTACCTTACAAATGCTCAGTAGCAACATATGACTAGCTACTATTCTATTAGATAGAGATACAGAACATTTCTACCACCACAGAAAATTCTATGGAGCTGTACTGTTCTAAAGCAGTGGGCAGGAATTTGACATCAATTGGTAGAAGGCCTCTAGAGAGTTGAGTGACAGAGTGACCACAAAAAAAATTTTTGTGAGAGTGGGTGAAAACACGAGTGATTCTAAATGACAAAGCAAGAAACAAAAGCACAAATAGGTGTATATTTAATGCTTCTGGAAATTTCAAATGTACATCTGTGATGGTTTTCACTGGAAGATAAATCTAGCCTATATTTAAATCAAAGTGATTGAAAATTTGTTCTTTTACTTTGGGTTGATTGGTCTGATATTTTTCACTACAGGTATCTGGTGGATTTACAGGTTATCTTCCCTATTTTTTTCATGTTTAGGCCCAATTCCTAATTTGTGTTGGTCCATTGCTTTGATGTCAAGGTATTACCAAACTGTTGTTGAGTATACTTCCAGTATATAAACAGAGTAGTAAAGGGATGCTACATTTTGTGAAAGGATAATTATTTGTCTTTTCTCTACTGTATGTTTCCAGGAGATAGGGGATGAGAAAGTTTTTGATAGGCATTAAGTACTAATCAAATATAAAACTCTATTGTTATACTGCCCATAATACTTGAAGGGATACACACATCTTGATATCGAAAAGATGTTCACTTGCATTGTTTTCTATGACTTTTCTATTTAAAACCTGTGTTTGTACCTTGCTCAAAATACAATGTCCTCATGGGCAAAGATAATTGGTGCAGTTCTTCTCAGTAAGTGCTTATGGAATTAAAGGATGACTGCCTGTGCAGATGACAGCCACTAGTATTAAGTCTTTCCCTACACCCTTTCCAAATGCCTCCACTGACCAGCAAGAAAATTCATTTAAATGGTTCAGATGTTATTTTGTTATATTTGCCCATTAGGATTTAGTTTATTCTTTCTTTTCTTTTATTTTTTTTATTTGTTATGTTTTGTATTTTTTTGTATTGGAGTTCGATTTGCCAACATATAGTATAACACCCAGTGCTCATCCCGTCAAGTGCTCCCCTCAGTGCCCATCACCCAGTCACCCCATCCCCCTGCCCATCTCCCCTTCCACTACCCTTGTTCATTTCCCAGAGTTAGGAATCTCTCATGTTCTGTCACCATCTCTGATTTTTCCCACTCATTTTATCTCCTTTCCCCTATAATCCCTTTCACTATTTTTTATATTCCCTGTATGAGTGAAACCATATTATGTTTGTCCTTCTCTGATTGACTTATTTCACTTAGCATAATACCCTCCATTAGCTTATTTTTTCTTTTTTTTTTCATTTTCAATTTATTTATTTGTTTATATTAACATAGACTCATCTTTGGTGTCAGCATTGTCATTTATTGTGTGTACATTTGCTACAACTTTTTTGCTACAACTTTTTATATTTGCTGTGTTTTTATTTTTTTTATTTTTTTTATTTTTATAAATTAATTTTTATTGGTGTTCAATTTACCAACATACAGAATAACACCCAGTGCTCATTCTTTCTTTAAACAATGGAGCATCTACCATTTTTGAGGCATAGTTAGAAGGCCTTGTGACATTTGTGAGGTTAAATTAGGCATTCCCTGCCCTTGAGGTGTTTATAATCCAATAAAAGTTTACTACAAAAAAAGAGGAAGTGGATATCATTAAGAGGTATAGGCAAGTTGCTATGAAAAGTTAGAGTAAGAAATGGAAAGGGTGGCTGCCATTTATTGGGTACCTACTATATGCCAAGTTTTTAACCTATGTAACCCTATTGTTATGCACCAGCATGTCTGAAAGGCACATTCTATTATAGAAATAGTACATTTTCAGCAGTAGCTAACTATGAATACTGTTAGCATCTATAGGATAGTATACAGCATCTCTTAACTTTGTAGTCCATAGAAAGTCAGCCTCAAATAAGTACTTGAAAGCTTCCCCCTCTCCTTTCCACAACTCCACGCTCTCCCCAGAAGCCTGGCTCCATCATGCTAGTGTCCCATATGGTAGAAGCCTGTTAGACTATCCTTCTTGGATCTATGCTGGACTTTTAGACATCTATAGAGATAAGGTTAAATATTATTTAGATTATTGATGTTAGAGTAATATAAAGACAAATCTTTCTTGCTAATATTAATAATTTTTTGTGTATAACCTTGCTTAAAATGCTGAGAAGAACCCTTACTATACACAAGGGGTGAGGTTGGAAAGGAACTATAGGGGCATAACACTTCATCCTATCCTCTGTCCCAATACTCACATGCTTACTTCATCTCATCTAATCAAGAAAAATTTTATGGAAGACATTGAAGAATCTGGATTTTGAATATGGTAAGAGGACCCTGTGTGCAAAAGAACAAATTCAAGTGCTAGGGTTTTGTTCTTCTTGCCATTGCTTATTTGTTTCTTTGTTCAGTTCATCATATTAGACAAAATAATTCATATATATATTGAATTCAAAACAATGTGGAGTTTAGTTTGAGAAAGAATGAAATATGAAAGGGACCAGTGGGATATAAAGCTGGAGAGGTTGATGGGGAGAGACTAGGTTGAGGAGAGTCTCATATGCCTAGTGACTGAAATTTATTTGGTAGAGAAAATGAGCCAAATCACCATCTAATGTGAATACAGCTGTCTAAAAGTGATACATATTGCTTTGCTCTTTTATGAACTAAACTCCTATTCACACAGACAAATGTGTATCTAGCTAGGTGGTAGTAAAGAACATGTGGTAGAGCTGCCTACTTGGTTCATTCAATTACCATCAGACATGGAATGGTACAGGTGTGCTAAGGGGAGGAGGGAGACCCAAAAGAAATAAAATTAGTTAATGTCCTCTGACTTCAGAGGATTTATAATTTAATTAGGGAATAGAGTGTGGTCACATTCAAAATGACTGAAGAACACTGGAGCAGAAAATGCTAATAAAATCTCAATAGTTATTCTCTTTTTTACCTTTCTCCAGCACCCCAATTTTGTTGTTGGAAGCAACCTGCCTTTTCAGATTCACTTGCAACTTTGGTAGTTGTATGACAAAATTCTACTGAACAGCCCCTATGCTGTTAGACACAGTGCTGAGATTAGATACCACCTCTTCTTATTTTTCTTCCCTTCTGGACTAGAATGAAGATATTATTATGCTGGAGGTGGAGCAGCCATACTGGGACCATAAAGTGCCAAGACACAAACATAAAAATCAAATGTCAGGGATAAAATACAAGGATATAATGAACCTGGAATGTCGATGACGTTGTGAAGGACCTGGGCTGCTGGTACCAGCCCTGGACTGCTTGTCTCTGGCCTTTTCATTATGTGAGAGGAAAAATAACCCACCCATTTGTTTCAGCCACTGAGGTTGGGTCTTCTGTTACTACTCAAAGTCAAATGCAAACCCAATTGATACAATACTCATAGAGTAGCCTATCCCAAAGTGCAAATGAGTATGTACACAGTAACACCCTAAGAAGGCTTTATGAATTTGTTTTTAAGCTTAGGTGTAAACTTTGGAGGATTAAAGGAGCAATTCCATATGTTCAGTAGTAGCAAATGTAAATAGGGAGTTGTAATACAAAATTACGTTCATCAGAGGAAAGAATTTAAAGAAAGCCAACGGTGGAATAAATTAATGTTAGGGGTGTGAAACGTGTATGTGGGTATGTGGGAAAAAAAAGATGCAAGTGGTGTGGAGGAACATCAGAAATCATGAGGTTCAAATAATAAATAGAAAGTCCTCCAGTCTAATTGGCCTCCCCCCAAAAAAAAGGTTGCAGGAAAGTGACCCAATCTGAAGAAGTGACCCAGTCCGAATGCAAAGCTCCTTCCCTGGGATCCTTCCATGTCTTCATTTACTCTTATAAATGAATCTATGATTTGTCTCTGGCCAAGCCTAAATGAATACCATTCTTTTTCATTAGTAAGTTCTTTAAAATCAATAATGTTTTCTTTAAGGGAAAGCTTTAGCTGTTACAAATTTATATTCCATTAAATTTTCACTTTCATTTAGATTTTAAGCTACAGACTATATGTAATTTTACTGAATTACTGAATCCCCGGAATCACATCCTGAGCCGACAGACGGTCAACCTCTGAGCCACCTAGGTGTCCTGGCATCCCAGGATGGAGTCCCACATCAGGCTCCCCACAGGGAGCCTGCTTCTCCCTCTGCCTCTGTCTCTGCCTCTCTCTGTGTGTCTCTCATGAATAAATAAACTTTTTTTTTTTAAAAGAAGGCTTTGAGTGTTGCAAGGCTTTGTATGAGGTTTATCTTTATAGGTCATTTAAGAGGTGGCAAGTAAGGGTAAATGATGGTGTCATAGGTTATGGGGGTGGATGTATCCTTTTCCCATGTAAAGTTTGAAACTCAAGGCAAATTAGGTCGCAATTTTTTATGTGTAGTTCCTAAGGCAGGTTAATATGTCTCAGAGAAAGGAAACCTCAGATCTCATCATTTTGGATGCCACATTTCAGGATATTTTGTTTTAAATAGGGCCCCAAAATGACATAATTAAGTTATGTAGCCTAAGTTGAGCTGTCATGGAGACTAAAAATTCAGTACAGTTTTCCCCCAAAAGTAGTTGGCTGAAAGTATAACATCGGTACTCTATTATTTTCCTTGCATAAAATTAACACATCACAACCAATGGTTATTTTCAATTATGTAGCATCAAATGAGTCTTAAAAGAGATTAGAGCAAGATTTGTGGTAGTTTTGGAGAATTCCTGCAATTGACAGTTTGACACAGCATGATTTCAGATTATGTCAAATCCTACAAAAGCATGTGTAGACTGCTTGGGAGGAGGGATTCTTTTCAATTCCATCTTGTTGGAAATATTTGCCATGAAGTAATAATAATGCCTTTAATATGCAAATGATTATAATTGCATTTATTACACTGTCAAATGCAAGCTCAAATACCAGTTGTTTTACAACCCGGCACATCACACAAAATAAGAGAAAGGACTGCTCTCATTATTGAGTTTACGAGAGGAAGAACAAATTCTTTTTTCCCTGAAGTTGCTTTCTTTTTCTCGTAGATGTGTTCTTTCCCCCAACCTTGAAAAAAAAAGAGTTTAGCTGATCACTGAAAAATTTTGACATACAGATTTTCTCCTTAGCCTTCATCTATATCCCAATAGTCCTATATGTGCACAACACTTTCACTAACATAAATTGCACTTGAAGGGGACTTTGCAGTAAACTACCTTTATTCTTATGTACTATTTGATTTACTGTTTGTTTTTTTTTTTTAATTTCCCAGGTGTCTCATCATTTCCTTATCACTTAAATAGGACTACTGTTTTGTCCCATTCATTTTTCCAGCTTCATTCACCTGGGCTCATTTCATCTTTCACTCCTAGCTGAAGAGTCCCTTCATAGATGCTGTGTTTATCCCATAATTAAGCACATGTGTGAGGAGAAGGGGAGGAAATAGCCGCTTTGCAGCTTCAGTGAAGGTTGTTTAAATCTGACTTTCAAAAGACATTCCCCGGTATATGGGACTTCTCTATTTTCTCACATAGAGATCATTTTATTCAGAACATTAAATGCTTAGTGGTCTTGGTATACCGCTTAGACTCAAAAGATTGCAGCCAGAGTCTCCTTTCCACAGATGGATGTGGAGGGTGTATGAGTCTATTGCCTTCCGTCCATTTCTTTGCCTCCCTTATTTGCTCCTGCCCATCTTTCCTGTGCTCCTATCTTTCCTTCTCCCCTTCATGGAAGCAACCACTTACATCAATGCTTTATTGGTAGCAACACTTTCTTTGCGTTATTTTTTTACTTGTCTAAGTTCTTCCTTCCAACTACCTATAATAGAGAAATGAGCAGTTTTACCATCAATATTGGAAGATTCTGAGCTAGGACAGATTTACCATCAATATATTGGGAGAGTTTGTTCTTTCTTTTCCCTCTGAATCACAGACAGTTCAAACTCTTACTTCAAATGTAAATCTTGGGAAGGCTGTGCATTAAACCAGTGTCAGCCATTAACTCCTATATACTAATTAGGTTGTTAGAGGTTAGCCTCATTATTAGCCTCTAAGGGGTGGGGCCTGAGACAGATGAGTTGGGGTGCTAAGGGCGAAGTCAAGAGCCAGTACATGGGATCTTCCATGAAGGGTATAGTCTGTCTCCTCATGCTACTGTCCTTATGCAAGTTCTTTTTTTCAGCAGCTTTCTCAGTGTCTATCCCTCAAATTCATCATCTGCTCTCTAGCCAGGTGGTATTTGTGGTATTTTTATTTGACTTTGAAAAAGATTTTATTTATTTATTTATTTATTTATTTATTTATTTATTTATTTGAGAGAGAGAGAGAGAGAGAGAGAGAGAGAGAGAGAAAGGGGAGAGAGAGAGAGAGAGAAACAGAGTCCCTGCTGAGCATGGATCCTGATGTGGGGCTCCATTTCGGGACCCTGATATCATGACCTGAGCCAAAGTCAGACACTTAACCAACTGAGCCACCCTGGTGCCCCAGGGTGATCTTTTTAAAACTCACATGTCCTATTTAAACTGTAATGGTTCACACTGTTTACAGTATAATATTTTGGCTCCTTAGTATAGTTAAGATCCTTTAGGATGTGGCCCTAGAATCTATTTTCTATCTCTCACTGTCATGTACTATCTTCTCACTTTGCTTTCTAGTCCTGCAGAGTTGTTTCTATTTTACCTATGCACCCCAAGTGGTTTGATGAACTCCCTGTCTTTGTTTTTGTTCACAGTGTTCCCTGTACCAGGAGCATTCTTTTTCTTATCCTTTGGCTAACTGCTCATTGCCAGCACCTACCACAGAGCCTGATAGATAGCAGCTGCTAAAATTGTATGGTTTAATGAATGAATGAATGAATGAATGAATGAATGATGAATTCTATACATCTCTCAAGACTTTGCTTAGAGATTCTTTCACTGGCTACATCGATATACCCTCTCCACCAGTCCAAGTTGGGCAGAAACCTCTTGCTTCCAAAACACACTATACCCACCCCCATCATAACACTTACCTTCTCTAAATGCAAGGTTCTTGCATTTTTTATTATGTTCCTTATCCCTAACACCTGATAAAGGACCTGGCTGAGAAGGGTGTTCAGTAAATGTTTTTTGAACCCAATTCTTATTTTGGAGAATAAGGATCAGCAAATCTTTGGTCAAGTGAATCCTAATTTCTCCTCTTCTATTACCAATCTAGCCCCCAGAAGACAGAGTATCTCTTAAATATTTTTAATAGCGGTCAGTGTTTTGGATATTAAACTGAGATAGTACATATAAAGCTGCTTTACGAATCCTAAAGTATTTTGGTGATGAGATGCATTATTATCTATTTTGTACATATCAAATGAAAAATATTATTTGGACCACATTCAGTCAAAGGCAGGGCTCTGCACTTTCCTACTTCAGCCTTCCTCTGTTAGCTTTGATCCCTAAAACCCTCAGATTTTCCTGCAGTAGTTCAGTACACAGAAGGCATGTTGGCGAGGAACTGTCAGAATGGGGATTATTTATAAAGAATAGCATTAGTTAGGGTCTTCCTTTCTTAGATTCAAAATTACCCAGCTGCTGCAATAGCTTTGCAGACTTGGGTTTCAAAGTAATATTAGACATATTCACCAGACATTTCCAGCATGGTTGCCTCCTTTTAATCTTCTTCCCAGTCTTTGAGAGGTATAGGGTGTCCCTGTCTTTGTCCCTGTGGAAGTATGGTCATTTCTTTTGGGGACCCAGGCTTATCATAGTTATCCAGCCTATACTGATGCCAAAGCCATCTCATTTGCTGCTAAGACTATACAGTAGCTCTCACTCCTAAGAAACCCATTTTGGGCTATGTGAAAAATTAACCCTGTTCTGCCCCTGCCTGAAAAGTAGATATATTCTGTTCTATCTTTCATCCCAGCTGGTCCAAAAGGGTTCTGTTCCCTTTCATATTGATCTTATGCCATATTCTTCTGGCTCTCAATTTGTACACTAGGCCTTCACAGAGCCTCTACCTCCTGTTCTTGCTCTTTTGAGAAAGTCTTAGAAAGCCTGAGAAAGTATCCTGCAGCCCTGGTCTATTAGAGGGTGGGAGAAGATTTCAGCCCCACCTATTCTTTCTATCTGAGCAGCTTAGTGTTTTCCAAATTCTCTTATCTGAATCATATAGATCTTACATTTGTATTTTGTATTTCAGAAGCTCTTGTTCCTGACTTCAACTGTACTTCCTTAAATATATATATATATATATATATATATATATATATATATATATATAACAGCTTTATTGAGATATACTTCACATAATACACAAGAGTCATTTAAAGTATACAATTCAGTGGTCTTTAGTGTATTCATAGAGTTCTGCAACCACTACCACAATCAATTTTAGAACATTTTCACCAGTCCCCCAAAATCCCCGGACCCTTTCACAGCTACACCCTACCCCATCTGGCCAACTACCCCTGGCAAACACTAGTCTACTTTCTGTTTTTGTACCTATTCTGCACATTTCATATAAGTGGAATCATAATATGTGGACTTTTGTGCCTTCTTTCATTTAGCATCATGCTTTCAAAGGTCAGCCATGTTTTAGCATGTGTCAGAACTTTATTCCTTCTTATGATAATATTCCATTGTATGGCTATATCACATTTTGTTTATCCATTTGTCTGTTAATCGGTGTTTCAGTTGTTTCATTTTTTTTTATAAATTGATTTTTATTGGTGTTCAATTTACCAACATACAGAATAACACCCAGTGCTCATCCCGTCAAGTGTACCCCTCAGTGCCCGTCACCCATTCACCCCCACCCCCCACCCTCCTCCCCCTCCACCACCCCTAGTTCATTTCCCAGAGTTAGAAGTCTTTATGTTCTGTCTCCCTTTCTGATATTTCTCACACATTTCTTCTCCCTTCCCTTATATTCCCTTTCGCTATTATTCATATTCCCCAAATGAATGAGAACATACACTGTTTGTCCTTCTCCGGTTACTGTGGCCAAGTTCAAAAAGGGTGTTGCCTGAGTTCTTCTCTGGGATTTTGATGGAATCTTGTCTCACATTTAGATCTTTCATCTATTTTGAGTTTATCTTTGTGTATGGTGCAAGAGAGTGGTCCAGTTTCATTCTTCTGCATGTGGATGTCCAATTTTCCCAGCACCATTTATTGAAGAGACTGTCTTTCTTCTAGTGGATCGTCTTTCCTCCTTTATCGTATATTAGTTGAGCATAAAGTTCAGGGTCCACTTCTGGGTTCTCTGTTCTGTTCCATTGATCTATATGTCTGTTTTTGTGCCAGTACCACACTGTCTTGATGAACACAGCTTTGTAGTACAACCTGAAATCTGGCATTGTGATGCCCCCAGATATGGTTTTCTTTTTTTAAAATTCCCCTGGCTGTTTGGGGTCTTTTCTGATTCCACACAAATCTTAAAATAATTTGTTCTAAGTCTCTGAAGAAAGTCCATGGTATTTTGATAGGGATTGCATTATACGTGTAAATTGCCCTGGGTAACATTGACATTTTCACAATATTAATTCTGCCAATCCATGAGCATGGAATATTTTTCCAACTCTTTGTGTCTTCCTCAATTTCTTTCAGAAGTGTTCTGTAGTTTTTAGGGTATATTTTGAGAACCATTTGAATGGTAAATGGTTCTCCAACCTTTTATTTTCAGGTTGTAGGTGTCCTTCTGTCTAAAATGAGTCTCTTGTAGACAGCAAATAGATGGGTCCTGTTTTTTTATCCAGTCTGAAACTCTGCGCCTTTTGATGGGGTCATTAAGCCCATTCACGTTCAGAGTTACTTGAACTTCTTCTTAAAGGGGAGTTTTAAGAGTCCCCCTTAAAATTTCTTGCAGAGCTGGTTTGGAGGTCACATATTCTTTCAGTTCCTGCCTGTCTTGGAAGCTCTTTATCTCTCCTTCCATTCTGAATGAGAGCCTTGCTGGATAAAGTATTCTTGGTTGCATGTTCTTCTCATTTAGGACCCTGAATATATCCTGCCAGCCCTTTCTGGCCTGCCAGGTCTCTGTGGAGAGGTCTGCTGTTACCCTAATATTCCTCCCCATGAAAGTCAGGGACTTCTTGTCTCTTGCTGCTTTAAGGATCTTCTCTTTATCTTTGGAATTTGCAAGCTTCACTATTAGATGTCGAGGTGTTGAACGGTTTTTATTGATTTTAGGGGGGATCTCTCTATTTCCTGGATCCGAATGCCTGTTTCCCTTCCCAGATTGGGAAAGTTTTCAGCTAGGATTTGTTCAAATACATATTCTGGCCCTCTGTCCCTTTCGGCGCCCTCGGGAACCCCAATTAAACGTAGGTTTTTCTTCCTTAGAGTGTCATTTATTTGCCTTAATCTGTCTTCATGGTTCTTTAATTGTTTATCTCTTTTTTCCTCAGTTTCCCTCTTTGCCATTAACTTGTCTTCTATGTCACTCACTCGTTCTTCCACCTCGTTAACCCTCGTCGTTAGGACTTCTAGTTTGGATTGCATCTCATTCAATTGATTTTTAATTTCTGCCTGATTGGATCTAAATTCTGCAGTCATGAAGTCTCGTGAGGCCTTAATGCTTTTTTCTAGAGCCACCAGTAGCTGTAGAATAGTGCTTCTGAATTGGCTTTCTGACATTGAAGTGTAATCCAGATTTTGTAACTCTGTGGGAGAGAGGGCTGTTTCTGATTCTTTCTTTTGAAGTGAGGTTTTCCTTCTAGTCATTTTGCTCAGTGCAGAGTGGCCAAAAACAAGTTGTATTGGAACACGGGGGAGTATCACTGGTCCCTCTAGCTGGTCTTCTGGGGGAGGGGCCTGTTGCGCTGATTCTCAGGTGTTAGCACTTGGGGGAGCTGCTCTGCCCCTGCCTGCTGCAGGGCTCAGCGGGGGTTGTTTACCCCGTGAGGTCTCAGGAGGAACAGTTGCAGTTGCTATGGCAACTCTGGAAGCCTGGATTCAGCCTCCGCAGGAACTACGGGGCTCGGGGCTCTCGGCTCTCAGTCCGCAGGGCCTGGAGGCTCCGGGGCGGGGCCGCTGATCTGCTCAGCTCGGGGCAGGAGCGTCCTTGCTGTCCTGGGCCCTCCCGGCCTCTGCCTGTCCCGGGGGGAGGCCGGATCCTGGGCTGTGTCCCGGCGCCCTGTGCTCCGGGGCCTGTGTTGTTGGATTTGCGCTCCCGCCCCGCAGCTCCCTCCCTGGAGCCGCTCCCGAGCCCCTCCGAACTGCTCTGGTGCGTGCTGCAGCCCTTAGGGAGCTCGGAGCACTCTCCTGCGCTCGCAGGTGTCTGTTAGTGTCCCAGGGAGCCTGAGGGCATCCCCGCTCTCCTGGGTCCTGCTCCAACTCCCTGCGAGCCCCTTTCCGCCCGCCCGGGAAGGTTGGTGCAGCTCCTGCTCCTCCGGGACGGGGCTCTCCTGTCCTGGGGACACTCGCCCCGGCCTCAGCCCGGCTCCTCGCGGGGCCCCTCCCCCTCGGAGGCCTTTTGTTTCTTTATTTCTTTTTCCCCCGTCTTCCTACCTTGATAGAAGCGCGGACTTTTCTCACTGTAGCATTCCAGCTGGTCTCTCTTTACATCTCAGGCCGAATTCGTAAATTTTCAGGATGGTTTGAAGGTTATCTAGGTAATTTGGTGGGGACAGGTGATTTGGGGACCCTGCTCTTCCGCCATCTTGCCCCTCCCCCACCAGTTGTTTCATTTTTAAGCTATTATGAATAATGCTGCTATGAACAGTCATGAACAAATTTTTGCATGCACATATGTTTTTATTTATCGTGGGTATTGTTAAAAAAATCCAACTGACTAAATTAAAGATCTAATTGGCTTTATTTAACTATTCATAAATTAGGCATCATTCTGTCTAGCAAATAGAAAGGAGCTCTGAGGAGCTGTAGAAAATGGAAGACTTTTATAGGCAAAAGGCAGCAGGGCAAGGAAGTTATTCTAGTGAAAAGTGGGTTGTTTCAGGCAAAGTCACCTTCCTTTGGGGGAAGTGGGGGGTATTTCAGGCAGATTACCTCACTAATGCTGACCAGTTAATTCCAGATTGACTAGTTAGTAGTTACATTCCTGGGTGAGGCTGAAATTGCAATAGGGTTAGGTATTAAGTCTTGTTTTGCTGATGTGGGGCTCAGCACACTGACTCCATTTTGGAACTTTGTTTTTTCCTTCTTCTTTTTTTTAAACAGTATATACCTATGAGCAGAATTGCTAATTCACTTTTAATATTAAGACTTCAGACTTTTATAGAAACACTAATATATAGTATGTTCTCTTATGAAGGTGGGAGGAGGATGGCATTGCCACTGTTGCCCTCCAAATCCTTAGAGTAAACAAACCTAATTATTAAAACAAGTTGCCTTTTTCCTACCTTCAAAGTATTCATAACAGGGTATTATTATGTTAACAAACTCTGTGTAATGAGGTAATTGTTTTATTTTTTTCCTGCTTATCAAAATCAATGATATATTAACATTTGCATTGCAAACCATCCTATTTAAAGTGGTAAAATAGCCTTCTCCTAGGAAAATATTTTTTCTCTACATATGGCTGAAGCTAATTAGGAAATAGACCTACAAGCTCTAACACAAATTCTATATTCTCAGGAATCTGTACAAATTACAATTTTGATGGCCAATGTAATGTCCTAATTTTTATTTCATACCTGAACAGCAGTATTGAGTTGACAGTATCCAAAGGAATTCATTTGAAAATGTACTATTTGTATTTTGCAAATAGTATGCTGTGAATGTGTTATCTGATGAAGCCTATATTTTCTTGTTAAATTTACTTAACATTTTATTGAAATCTAGGAAATTTGTTTTAGTGCAAAGGAAGTAGAGATATAATCTCTCATAGGCACACGTGAGGGTGGTGAAGATAGTGATTTTTAGTTTTCTCTTAAAGGGAATTCTAAGTTGCCATTTTAACATCCACAAATAAGTTCAAGTTTGCCCCTGGATCTAAGACATTCTTAGAAGAATGTTTCCATATTAGCAAGGAAATTCTCCTAGGTCACTGGATGTGCAGTCTTTGGCTCTGTTTTTGAGGCAGAAAAAAAAACAGTGCATTCATAAGGGATGAGAAGATGACAGCAGCCGAAGCCAACTTCTTAGAGACTGAGACTGAGACTTTTACAGATGGCAAACCATGCTGCTATATTAGTCTGAAGCCTTAGCATTGATTTTTTTGTAGGGAGAATCTATGGAATCTCTTTTAAAATGCCAAACATGTCTTTTAAGGACAAAAGCCAAGCTGCTCTTTTAGTCTGAAGTACTTATCTTAGCTTTTTTTTTTTTTTTTTTGGTGGGGAGAATTTCTGGCATCTTCTTTTTAAATGCTAAATATGTATTTAAGGTATATCTGTATGTATGATATCCATAGACTGAAATTTCACTTGAGTGATCTGAAGTCCAGGAAAAAGGAACATAATGACAGTCCTTAAGTGAAAGATCTGCAAAAATATGTAAAAAGTAGCAGAAATGGGGGAGAAAAAGCAGTGGACTTAACACCTGATTGCAGTCCTACTGCTGCCACTTACTAGGTATATAACCTTGAGTACATTCCTTAACTATGCTGTGCCCATTCAGTGCCATAGTTTCCTCATCTGTAAAATGGGAATAAAGAGTAATAATACCTATTTCATAATGTGGTGATCAAATGAGGACATGCCTATGAATGCACTGTGCAAATGGTTAGTCATAAGACAAATATGCATTTAAATAATTGTTTTTTAAAAAATCAGTTTAAATTTTAATTAATAATGATAATAACACATTGTTCTTCATAGAAAGGTTATCCTATGGTATCTGGATGAAGTGAAAGGGGAGACTAGATTTACATGAATTTAAATTTTCTTTTTTTTTTAAGATTTTATTTATTTATTCATGATAGACACAGAGAGAGAGAGGCAGAGGGAGAAGCAGGCTCCATGCAGGGAACCCGATGTGGGACTCAATCCCCGGACTCCAGAATCACGCCTGGACCGAAGGCAGGCGCCAAACCGCTGAGCCACCCAGGGATCCCTGAATTTAAATTTTCATCAGTTAACACATGTTCCTTTCAAAATCTAGGCTTTTGTACTATTTCCCTTTACTTCATCACAGTTAAATATATGAAATGAAGATACTCAGATATCAGATAGTTTAACAATATAGAATCATCAGTCGAGCAGGGAAATAACACCAAAACACAATTAAACCAAACACTACTCAAGTAACTGAGCACTAAAATATCTAAATGCTGTTAACAAAAGATACACTGTACTATCAGGACTTGATTCTGGGTACTCTTTGGTAATTGAGTCCGAGTTCAACATTTAATTTTGTCTGCCAGAGGGGCAGGGTGATAACAAGGTGGCGCACCTTCTAACTCTAGGGTTCTGAGGTGCAAGTCAGGCCCCAGCTTAATCTATTTCCACTAGGCCTATTGAGGGTGAAAAATCCACTTGTTCAAATATTTCACTGACACTAGAAACTGCTTGTTTAAAGGGCCCCCAGGTGTCTTTCTCTCTCTACACAGTGCATTCTTTTTGACATTTCATTACTTCTCAGTCTTGTTAAACATCTTCATTCCTTTGAGTAAATTAACAGCTGTCTCAGTAGAAAGTAGATCTACTGTCTGTCTCAGACTGGACTAGGTTGACAGTTTTCAGGCTGCTTCAGCCTTAAGGGACAGAACTAAGTGGTTTGTCTTTCATGGAGGGTAATAAGTGTTTCTGTTGTTGGTTGGTTCATCTATAACTAACTGCTCAGGGTCTGGCACACAATCTGTCATGGATCTTAATAAGTTACCCTTTGGTTATGCACTTAGAAACAACACTTGTATTACTAATATTGCAACCAAATGTTGAGGTAAATCACCACAGGTGACAAATAGAGCTTAAATAATTTGCCCCACTACTTCCTTGACCTGTTTTGGAAAGTGAGGAAATGGCAAATGAATCAAGTGATAGGAACATCCTGTATTTGTGGAGAAACAGAGAAAATAACTTTTTCTGTGGGGAAAAGTATATAGTATCTGTATTTCTAACGAGATTATTTCAATTATGTGTCACTCTTTAAAAGTTTGCTTTTGATTTCACATTGTGAAAAACTTCCTGAATTGTGTCTACTTTCCTAAGTTAATGAGTGTCTACTTTCCTATGTTAATGAAAAGTTGATCAAGTTAAAATAAACTTTCCTATAATGATGGGAATACTTAGAGTGTCCTTGAACAAGTTTGTTGTGTAACTATGGTACCCAGTGTTTCTGAACCACTGCTTTGACAATCAGTGAATGATGTTCATAGTTATATATGGAGATGTAGATGGTTTAGGAGATTGAGCTGAATAGCACTAAGTTCTTCATTCATTAGAAATATTTTTAATGAAATTACTATTGTGTTTTTTCCTCCATGTGACTTGTCATTCCCTTTTCTAAGAAGAGTATTCAAATCATGAGTTGAGAGTTCTCTTAATTGTTATATAATTGTGATCTAGCTAATTCAGATTCTATTCTAGTAGAGGGGGAGAGAAAGAAGGAGGGGGAGAGAGAGAGGTAAGGACAGAGAGAGAAAGTGATATTGAGATTACAATAATCAAAATGCTGTCCATTCTATGAACGCATTTACAATGTAGGTTTTTTAAAGATTTGCAGATTTATCACAGTGAACAGGAGAAAATTCAACTAGAAGGAAAATTCTACTTCCTCTATCTTACTGACTATTGGGAGTCAGTAAGAGTTTATAGGATGATAAACACAAATAATAAATTTGGGATAGTACCCACAGCCTATGTTATTTTAATATATTAGATAATGAACTATATGATGACATGAAAAAATTTCACTCCTATAAAAATGGCTTTTTCAGGTATATATTGCTGACAATTCATCTTATAAAAGAGAATTTTCTAATAGTTGACTATCATCCTATTCATAGTTCACTGAATGTGCCCTATGGTCCATAAAAATAACAAGGAACATTTTTGTTATGCGATACAGCATTATTCTGAGGAGCCACTGCATAGCCACAAGTGCTCCATTTACTGTTTACTAAATCCTGTAATCAAATTAAATGAGGCATTTTATGTGCCCTGTAATTCATTTAAATCATCATACATGTTGGTGATTATATGCAAATTTTGACTATTCATAGGGTCCTATTCAAGGGCATTTTAAAGCCTAGATAGAAAACTTTTCAGTTTCTGAACATGACAAATGTAATTTAATCAGTTAATTATTTTCTTTATTTAGCTCAGCTGAACTCTGAGACAACTTGACATGTATATGTTAGTCCTCTTTCAACATGCGTTAACACCAGGGTTTAGAATAATTCTTCCAACTTGGAGTCCTTATGGGCAAATGTTCAGATATGTCTGCAAAGGGCCAAAATATGAACTGGGTTATGTACTAATGATAAACACCATCATAATACAGCTAACATTTGTTGAACATGTTTTATATTCCAATCACATGACCTATATTAGCTTACTATATTAATTTACTTAATTCTGACAACGATCAAGGAGATAATATTTCATTTCCCTCTATTTATATATGAGGAAAGTGAATCACAAGGGGGTTAAAAAATCGCTCAATTTTGCCTGGGTTCAAAGTGGCAGACCGAGAATACAAACTCCATTAGCCCGAACTTAATATCCATACTCTTAATTGCTAAACTATTCAACTCACTGATGTCTGCATATGATATGGTAGAGTCCTATTGCACCAAAATTATTGGTTTGTCCTTCTGTGCCCTTTAGTTTCTGTCCCATTTTTTTCCTCTCTTAATCTCAGTGCCAAACACCCATTGTCTCCATTGCCTTACTACTCAGGGCATCCTACATTTTATGCTGATAGTTTTGGTCCCCAAATTTGGAATTTTGAGATCAGAATAAAGGTTGTTATGGTTTTAGTTTTGTTTTCTTCCTTATTGTGTTCAAACTCTTTATTTAACTCTTTCTATTGCTCCTGTGTCTTTCACTGGATCCCCTGCTCTTGTTCCTCATTCTGTTCTCCTTCTTCCTTCATTTTTTTTCTTTATAAATGCATTTGTTATCATGACTCCAAATACTACCTCTATCTAAGCTTTCTCTCAAACCTGTATCACCAGCCTTATGATTTTTACAAGCTCTTTTCTTTTTAACCATCTACTATACCTGCCATGAGCTCAATTAGCCTAAGAACAAACTCATTACCTGTTTAACCAAACCAGTTTGACTATCCTTTTTTAATTGTAATGGTGTGATTCAGCCTCAAAATTCATTTGTTATTCATTCTTCTGATTCCTTATCTCCTCAATCATCAAATCCTGTTGACCCTTCTTTTGTAATGTATCTCACCATTAAATCCTTTGTATTCCCAGGGCCTGAATATTTTCCAGGCATCATTATCTCTTGCTTACAAGAGTACAATAACCTTCTGGTCTCCTGCCTTCCATGGTGCTTACCCCCTTGTGTCTTTTAAGATTTCATATCCTGATAACCTGTTTGCTGAGGTTAGGCAAGAGGAATACACCCATAATAAACTAGAGTTAAAATAAGTGCCAACAGAATAGTTTGGAGTCAGGGGAGCAAACTCGTTTTGTTGGTTGGGGTACTCAGGGAAAGCCTTATGAAGGAGATAGAATTTAGAATTTATTTCAATAACAAAAAGACTAGGGGAAGCATTTAAGATTGGGGGACTATGGGAATAGAAGCTTGAGATGAAAAGGCAAGAAAAAAAGTTAGGTGAGTGGCACCTGGGTAGTTCAGTGGGTTAAGCGTCTGACTCTTGGTTTTGGCTCAGGTCATCATCTCAGGGTCATGAGATGAAGCCCTGAATTGGGCTCTGCACTCAGTGTGGAGTCTGCTTGAAATTCTCTCTTTCCCTCTCCTTCTGTCCCTTCCCCTCTCGCTCTCTCTCACTCTCTCTAAAATAAATAAATCTTAAAAAGATACCAAGTCCTTAAAAAAAAAAAGTTTGGTGACAGTAGGCTTGGCTGAACTAGAATGCTATTGTAGGAAAAATAAAGTTGGAAATGTAGACTGGGCTCTGCTTGTAGGGAGGCTTGAATACCATGGAGAGAAACATAAAATGTATCCTGTAGAAAATGGATAGAGACTTGATAAAATTGGCATTTCAGGAACATGAATCTGGCAGCTGTGTGCAGGATAGATTAGTGAGAGGAGAGACTGGAGAGAGGAGGACTGGACAGGAGGTAGTAATAGAGTTCAGATGTGAGTTAATGAAGGCTTTCAATAGGATGGTAGTGGGAACAGAACTGGTGAGATGGATGCAGTTGTAAGAAGCATTATGGCAGGAAATTTGATAAGGTTTTTGAAAGGCTATCAGAGACTTTTAATATCTCTTCTTCATAGTCTCTTTTCTTCTTCCAATGATGTTTATTGAATGAGATCATATATTTTATATTTCAGTAGGTGCTTGGTATATGTTGGTTGATTTTATTCTAACATTTCTGGCTATGGTGTGGGCTCTGCTTCATAGCTAACATAGGTTTAACTCCATTTGCATTTTTAGCAACACTCCACAAAGTGAATGTATTTGCACAAATGACAGATGTTGTTGGCTTAATTTTGTAAACTATTTAAAATTTGGCTCATTTCTTTTCATTTTCAAAATATGTTTTATTCAAGGGAACTATATGGCTACTCATCTCGGAAGAGACTTGCTATTGCCTGAAAAATACAGTTGGCTTTATGATCCTAATGTTATAAAGCAACCAGGTAATGGAGTATCTCTATAAAAAAGGTATTAATTTGACCATGAGACTCTTTTTCAAATACCAATATATTTCATATTCTGAAGCCAGTTTCTATAAGCATACATATAAATGTTACCTTAAATTGATGATTGGTACAACTTATATTGATAAGATTTGGTGTATTTCACAGTACTTCCCATTAGAGGAAATTGTTAGAGGAATTTCTCTGTTTTGGCTAAAATTTTAGAGCCCTGAATTCTAATGCCAGGTCTGCCCATTAAGTGTTGTGAGAATTTAGGCAAGGCACTTAACTTTCCTGGGTCTCTTTTTCTCCCACCTGTAAAATCAATGAGAGGCTTGGACTACATGAACTTTAAGGTCTCTTCTAATTCAAAGTCTATGATTTTATGATGAAGGCAAAATAATCACCTGCCCTCTGGTATTGGGTTAAGCCAAATGTCAGAAATCATAGCAAGGCTTGCAGGAAACAGAGTAAACAGCTCTCTATGTGGAGTGAAGAGCAGCATTTTGTCCAAAGTACTTCGCATGTCTGTCACCAAATGGCTCTTCTACCACCCAATTTTGAAACTTAAAAATCCCCTCCTATCATTTTAATGTTTTTTTGTGTAAAAGCAATATGTTTCCAGAAGGCCCATTTGGAACTTTATGAGATGCAGAGCCTTTCAGCCTATCACCATCAAGTTAGTGCAGATTCATTTATTTCTAGAGAAAAAGAAGATTCTTGAAGGGATTTGGTACAGGACAAGCCTAACGACTCTCCTATCTCATTCTCCCATTTTCTGTCACTTCCTTTCACTTTCATTTTCTTTCACTTCCTTTCATCTTTCCATTTTTCTCTCTTTTGGTAGTAGAAGAGGCAGAAAAAGAGCTCTAGTAGAAATATTTGGGAAGAGGGGATCCCTGGGTGGCTCAGCGGTTTTTTAAGAAGGAAACTAAAACTCATCCACCCTAAAGATAAATAATAACCTGAAGTATGTCTTACAATTACATCAAAATTGGGATCCCTGGGTGGCGCAGCGGTTTGGCGCCTGCCTTTGGCCCAGGGCGTGATCCTGGTGACTCAGGATCGAATCCCACGTCGGGCTCCCGGTGCATGGAGCCTGCTTCTCCCTCTGCCTATGTCTCTGCCTCTCTCTCTCTCTGTGTGACTATCATAAAAAAAAAAAAAAAAAAAAAAAAAAAAAACAATTACATCAAAATTAATATTTTAACAATAACAACAAAAATCTCTCCCACTTGCTGGGTGAATTCATAAAATGTTACTCATTAGAGCACTTTTATACTGTTCATTAAGAAATAATGTTTTTGATTTATAAAGTTTCAGTGATGGAAGATGTGTTTGATACAGGTCAGAATCCCTGTATGCCTGTCCACACACTTTACTGGAATATATCTTTTGCTGTCCTTAACTCCCATTTTCATCCCATATGACACTACCTCCAAAAACAATGCTAAGATAGAAGGTGATATGGTCTAATAATCCATTTTTCATGAGAGGAAACAAACTACATGGATTAAGTGACTTGCTTAAAGGTCATTCAGTTAATGATTACATAGACCTGGTTTAAAGAGCCGATATACTTGTTATTGTTTGTAATGAAAATGTTTATTTTCTCAGAAAATGTTTACTTTCTCAGAACATTATCTGTTGGGGCCTCACCTAGTAAGTCAACCTGAGGCTCATGCTGCTTTGAACATTTGCCGTTATGTAAAGTCCAAAGAATGCTTTTACCAACTTCTGTCACCTGTGCTCTCCCTCTCCCACAAAATTGAAAGCAAGGAACCATAGAACTATTGAACTCTCTTTGCAGTCCACTTACAAGTGTGTGATTCAGCTCTAGGTTTCTCATGGATTATTCTGACTGAGCTTATTGCTTTAATGTCTCATTGGTCCCTGTATTCACTCCACAGCCCAATGCAAGCAGATATGAAAATTGTCCTGGCATCCTGGATGCATTCTTTCATATTATTTTGTTATACAACATGATGGAATTTTATAAATGTGTTTACACCACATCTAGGGATGACTTGCAGTTTAGGGGCAGTGCTGCCACTTAAGAGAAAAATGTGAGAATGGAATTAGAATGATATATATTTTAAATGCTGCTTATACCTTTAGGGTATTTCCATATTTCAATTTTGCGAGTGTTCTGAAAAGTTCTTCTGAATATATTTTTAGATATTCAAATATTTTATATATGTATTTTTCAAGCTAGTTTATCCATCTGCCTTTCATTTCATCCTCCTAAATAGGAGTCATCTGGAACTTAAAACAAGTAAGCCATAAATGTAGGAGAGAAGAAGGAAGAAAGAGGGACAGAGAGGAGGGGTATTCTGATTGAGATGGATTGATTAATTTCAATTTATCTGAGATGAACAAAAAGGCATATGGGTTTCCCAATTGCTTTGCTTTCAAACTGGAGAAGGCTACACAATTAATCCAAATATAAGAAAGGGAATTCAACAAAATATTTGATGGAAAATTTGTCCTCCTGGACCAAGACATGAAACTCTTTGAAGTGGTCCACCTAGATAGTGAACTCTAGATGTCACCTGATAGGTAGATCATGCTCCCTTTGAACTGGGTATGGTTAAAATAAGCTGCTACTTAAGTCACTACCCTGTTTTAGAAAGTACATCAACAAATTACTATGGTTTTTCTCATTTACTTGAACTTAAAACTGGATTCTGGGTAACAAGATATGAGACAAATGAGTGTAACAACTCATTATACTGTAGTATAAATTGCTCTAGGTGATGGTACCATAGCAAAATTATTATAGGAAGAATCAAGATGCAAATATTATTTATTTGACAGGAAGCAGAAAGATTACTCAGAGACTATGTACATGTGCTTCTGTAATTGCTCATAAATTATTATGGTTCATGCTAAAATTCACCCAATTTGTATATACCACGTGGTTTTATTTTAAATAAGAAAAATACAAATTGTTAGGAATTGGAAAATGTAGTCTGCATGATAAAATGAATTACTAACATTGGTAGTAGTCTGTGTGCAACTTTTTCATTTCTTATCACCTATCTGTCAAAATCTTTATTCCATGACAGCTTTTTAAGACCATGTTGCTTGCAAAACCACAACAGAAAAATCTGACACTGGAATCTCACTAAAATATTATTTGCCATAAATTAGAGTTCATTATTAGGTGGGTGTATCTTAGACCCTCTCCAAGGAGATTTAGTTTTTGGATGACATAAGGTACTTTCCCTTATAATGTGGCTTTCCTGGCCCTGATCCTAAAAATTGTGTTACAGGAGGCTTCAGCAGGCTTATCTCTGAATAGCCTCTTTTTAAAAAATGTATTTATTTATTATTTTAGAGAGAGTATGCACATGAGTAGGGGGGAGGGGCAGAGGGAGAGGGAGATAAGCAGACTGGGGGGGCAATGGGGGACTTGATCCCAGGACCCTGAGATCATGACCTGTGCTGAAATCAAGAGTCAGATGCTAAACTGACTAAGCCACCCAGGCGCCCCATGCACAGCTCTTTGAACTGAGTTTTATGGTTGGAATAAACTTCCTTCGTTCAGGAATAAATGCCTCCTTATGCAATCCAGTCTATGTCTATTCCCCATTCTTAGATGATACTATAAATCAAGAGTTATATAATAATGTAAAGTATGTGTTTGTCTTACTTATGCTACAGTGGCAAGAGCACTAACTGTGTAGTCAAGAATACAGCTGTAGTTGAGGCATGTGAGTGGCTCATTCAGTTGAATGTCTGCCTTCAGCTTAGGTCATGATCCTGGGGTTCTGGGACCCAGCCCTAGGTAGGGCACCCTGCTCGGTGGGGAGTCTGCTTCTCCCTTTCCCCCTGCTTCTCTCTCTCCCTCTGCTCTGTCCTGCCCCATTCTGCTCCTACTCTCTCTCTCTCTCTCTCTCTCTCTTTCTCTCTGTCAAATATTATTTGACAGAGCAAGCACAAGCAGGGGGAGATACAGAGGGAGAGAGATGCAGGTTCCCACCAAGCATGAAGCCCAATGTGAGGCTTGATCCCAGCACCCCGGGGTTATGACCTGAGCCAAAGGCAGACACTTAACTAAGCCACCCAGGCACCCCAATAAATAATTTTTTAAAAAAAGGATAGGACTGTAACTTATTGATATAAATTGCAAAGCTTCTCTAGATCTCAGTTTCCTAGGTAACTTGGAATAACCATGTATCCTGTCTACCACCCATGACTTGTGAGGAAGAAATGCAAATTTGTGGGAAAATATAGATGTAGAATGGAAGATATTTCTTTTGCTTCTGAAATGAAGATCAAATGCTTCACAATATTATTCAGAATGTGTGTGGTCAGGAACAACTTTGGAATTTTTGGAAGAATTCAAATTAGGCATAGTATTCTAGGGCATGTTATATATACAATGGCCACAACTGTCTGAAGAGAAAATAAACACAAGTTTCCTTAAACAGCTATTTCTGTGCATCAAATGATGTTAAGACAAATATGTTTCATCCATTATTTCATGTAACTGAATTATGTTTTAAAAAATACTTAATGAAGGAAACTTCAGAATTGCTCTTTTACACACATGGAAACTCACATTTATAAAAATGGGGACACTGGGATCCCTGGGTGGCGCAGCAGTTTGGTGCCTGCCTTTGGCCCAGGGCGCGATCCTGGAGACCCGGGATCGAATCCCACATTGGGCTCCCGGTGCATGGAGCCTGCTTCTCCCTCTGCCTATGTCTCTGCCTCTCTCTCTCTCTCTGTGACTATCATAAATAAAAAAAAAATTAGAGTTGCATTTCTGGTTAAAAAAAATGGGGACACTATGCAAAATTCTGTGTATGACAGTAGAGTTAGGCAATTGTCTTGAAGTTTCTCTAACCTTTAGATCAGGTGTAGGCAAGCTATGGTCAAGGGGCCAAACCTGGCTCACTGCCTGTTTTTATAGGGTTCTATTGGAACACAGCGATGCTTAATTGTTTACATATCATCTATGGCTGCTTTCTCATTAAGGTGGCAGAGTTGAGTGTTTCTGATAGACAGTATGACCTACAGAACTGAAAATAATTATCATTATCAGAGCCTTTACAGAAAAAGTTGGCGGGCTCCTGCTCTATACATTGTAGAAAAGGCTGCTCCCAAAGTTCCTCCCCTTTGTCACATGAAATACACCCTTTTTCCATGATGTGCACCATCTTTTTAGGTACTCATTTTGCCTAATGAAGGAAGCTACAAGGATCAGATGACATGTGTCTTGTTTCCGCTTTTGGTTCCTTCAAATTGTCTTTCCAACTTTCCCTGTATAGGCAATAAGAATACTAGCTAGTCTTTACTAACTGGAGTTCCCTGACAAGTTTAGAAGATTTTGTTTCTCATACAAGTATTGAAGGAAGGTAAACCACATTTTCTAGAATCTTTGATAGATCTGTTAATATATCATGCATATTTCACATTGAATTAGCAGAACCTGCAAGTGTGATACACAATAAATACCCTCTATGCTTTCTACCCTGGTCTCTGGAGCTCCTTTTATTTCTGGATCCCTACATTTTGCAGGTGTCTCCCTGCATCACATCACATTCCTAAGAAGATGGCCATTTCAGGCTCAGGAAAGAAAAGAAAGTCTCACAGTCAGGCTTAGCCTGAGGAAAGAAGAGACTGGTCCAAGGTCCTTTCTTATTTGCATTTGTCCATCACATCACTGAACTCGATTTAAGGGCCTGCCATTTCATTAAGACTCCCCACATCCCACCTTTGTTCTAATGATGAGATTTAAGAGAACTCTTCTGAAGGCATCACAACCTATACAAGGTATCTGGGAGGCTGATGAATTAGACATTGTTGTAATGAGTTAAGGACATTCACGTGTTTCCTGTTAAAAGCTGAAAGTGGTGAAAAATAACCTAAAGGATTTCAAATACTTTTGAAAAACAAAACAGAAATCTTGTATTATGTTGGAGTTCACTAATCAAGAGCTGACAGCAGATTGCCTGGTAATCAGGCTGTGCCTCAGAAGCAATGATTGAGTTCATATATCCTTCTTTGGATATGAGATGTTGATAGGATTCAAATTGGTCTGAACTGATTCCCAAACTTCCCTTTTATGATTATGGTTAAATATGTCCAGGGTCATCAGTTATTCCTGGTTTTCCCAGGACTGTTCTGGTTTTAAAACTGAAAGTCCCATATTCTGAGAAACCCTTCAGTCTCAAACTGGGGCAAGTTGGTTACCCTAGATTTGACTATTGGTTAAAATAATAGCCTCAACCCTATATACTCTGCAAAGAAATGTGGAGAAGATAGGTGATCAAGTGCCAGCTAGTGGCAGAAGTGAGATCTGCTAAGAAGCAAACTGAACAGGGCATGGGCAGGTGCTCTGCTGGGTTACTGTAATGGGTAGCATTTTATAGGGGCTCCCTGCCTTAACCACATTTTCCCTTAAGTACTTCGAATTCATGTGCTGTCTCTGCTGTGTATTGGCACTATAGCATAGTCCTTAAAATCTCAGTCCTGTGGGTTTAAGTCCTGGCTCTGCCATTTATAAGCTGTGTGAATGGATTACCCTGTCTGTGTCTTAATTTCACTATATATAAATAAGGATACTAATAACAATAGCTACTTTGTGGGATTTAGAAAAATACTAAACAAGTCATTACAAAGCACTTAAAACAGTGTTGAACTTAGTATACACTTAGTGCTGGCTACTATTATATCATCCCTGTATGCTTTCTTTGCACGAATCACTGTCATGTGGGTGTCTCATAGCACCTTGAACTTAATGTATTTAAACCTGAACTCCTCATCTTTGTCCCCAACTGCTCATCCTCCTTTGTTGGCTCTCATGAAGGAAGAAAGTTACCTGAGCTAGAAACCTTGGACCACTCGTGACTTCCTTTTTTTCCTTCAGTCTCTACATCCAGGCAATGATGCCTTATACTACCTAAATATCTAACACTGGCTATTCATTGATTCTTTGATTTATATATTCTTCATTTATTATAGAACATTTATTGGGTACCACCCATTGTGCTGTAGAATTTGTGAGCTTGGTATTACTGTCAACCAAGCAGAAACTGGGGAGCCACTAACTCCTCCCTTCCCCTCATTATTCAATGCCAATCCTTCTGCCTGTTTTGTATTGCTTATATTCATCCATTCTCTTTTCTATCAGTTTGGTTCATCTTCATATCTTTTTTTACCTGAAGTATGGTAATATTCCATAAATGATCTCTATGCTCCCAGTCTTGACTCCCCCAACCCCCAGTCTTTACTCCATACTACAACCAGAATGATTGTTGTAAAAACTATTCTAAAGATCTTTCAATGGCTACATATAACTTTCAGGATAATTTTCAAACTTCTTAGCTTATTCTACAAAGCCTCTTTGCGATCTCTTATTCACCCTGCTAGAATCACCTGACATTTACCCATATGCTCCAGCCATATGGAACTTCTTGTAATTTCCTAAACATGTCACATTGTTTCAGGCCTCTATGACCTCACATGTGTGGTTTCCTGTGCTTGGGATGCCCTTTCCTCTGTATTCATCTAGCTATTGGCTCCTCATTCTTTAAAATTTAATTCAATAGTCACCTCCTTTGCAAAGCCCCTCCTTAACCTCCCAATCTGGCTTAGCAATTTCCATGACATCTCTTTCCTCTATGGTATCATATTGAAGAGGCGGGATGCTTAATGGTTAAGAGCATGGCCTTAGCAACAAACACATGAGAAAATGCTCCGCATCAGGGAAATACAAATCAAAACCACAATGAGATACCACCTCACACCAGTGAGAATGGTGAACATTAACAAGACAGGAAACAACAAATGTTGTAGAGGATGTGGAGAAAGGAGAACCCTCTTGCACTGTTGGTGGGAATGTGAACTGGTGCAGCCACTCTGCAAAACTGCGTGGAGGTTCCTCAAAGAGTTAAAAATAGATCTGCCCTATGACCCAGCAATTGCACTGCTGGGGATTTAACCCAAAGATACAGATTCAGTGAAATACCAAGACACCTGCACCCCAACGTTTATAGCAGCAATGTCCACAATAGCTAAACTGTGTAAAGGGCCTAGATGTCCTTCAACAGATGAATGGATAAAGATGTGGTCTATATATACAATGGAATATTCCTCAACCATTAGAAAGGACAAATACCCACCATTTGCTTTGATGTGGATGGAACTGGAACTGGAGGGTATTATGCTGAGTGAAGTAGGTCAATTAGAGGACAATCATCATATAGTTTCATTCATACGGGGAGTATAAGAAATAGTGAAATGGACTATAAGGGAAAGGAGGGAAAATTAGTGGGAAAAATTAGAGAGGGAGAAAAGCCATAAGAGACTCCTAACTCTGGGAAATGAACAAAGGGTTGCAGAAGAGGGGATGGGCAGGGAGATAGGGAAACTGGGTGATGGGCACTGAGGAGGGCACTTGAAGGGATGAGCATTGGGTGTTATACTATGTTGGAAAATCGAACGTCAATAAAAACAAAACAAAACAAAACACAAAACAAAACAAAGCAAAAAGCATGGCCTTAGGATCAGTCTCCTTGGATTTGAATGTTGGCTCTCGTACTTACCAGCATTGTAAGGATTTAGGGATTTGGGCAGGTTACCTAACCCTCAGTATCTTTGTCTACACAATCAGGAAATAATACTAAAACCTACCTCAAGGGGTTGTGGTGAGGATTAAATGAGTTAATACATGTAAAATGCTTAGATTAGTTCCTGGTACATGGTAAACACTTGTGTTGCTTATTATTATCATTATCACCATAACGGTTTATTTAATATTCCCACTAGACTGTAATCCTCCTGAGAGCAAGGACCATGTGTGACTTGACAGTGTTGTCCCAGGGATTATTCTGTTTCCTGACACAGGGGCTCAATAAACGCTTGTGAATGAATGAATGAATAAATAATAAGTAAAATAAAGAAATGGAGAAATAAAATGACTTCCCCCACCAGAAAAAAAAATTAATATCTAAACCCACCAGGCTCCATTTAGCCTCTTATACCTGGAAGAGGCAGGGGCTAGGGCTTTCAGCTGGTCCTTTCTATTTAGCTATTGGGGGAAATTATGCAGGCTTAGCTCTGTCTTCAAATGCCAGGAATTTTTGCCTTTATTATCACTTTAAGCCTTGGGAAAATAATCAAAATCCCCTATCCCAAAAGTGAAGTCCTAGCAAAACACAAAGGGAAAAAACAAGTGGAAAGGCCTCTTAATCACGGAGCTAGCTTTACTCCATTCTGCTCATTCTAGACATTTGGAGAAATGATTTCAAGAATTTGCCAGATTCCAAATTAACCAGAAAGCATATGAACTGGGATGACTGATAGAACAGTAGGAACATCTCTGCTTTACAGAAATGGAGACAGGCTGACTTAGATTTGAGACTGTACAGTTACATAAGAGGAGCCTTCTTGATGATACTTTTCATGGGGAGTGGGGAGGAATCTTCTATTTGATTGGCAACTCTTCTATAGTTAAGACTTAGTCCAAACTCACTGCAAGACCATTTTTAAAATGCCATCAAATGTTACAAGCCTTATTGTGAATCATTACCTTATTTCTGTCCACTTCTCTTTGTCATCATTACCACTCTGTGGGATTTGATCTTGCCTTTCTTCAACCAGATAACTAGGCAAGCTGGGCTTAATGCTCCAACTTCTCTCATCTCTTTTCTGAACATACAATCAAGGAGTCCCAGATCACTCACTGGAGCAGTGAGATAGTTGTTCGAACTCTGACATTCAGAGATAATGAGGTGGCAGGAAGGGTTGGCCCAGCACTCTTTGATGAAAAGGTGGGAGTAAAAAAAAAAGAAAAGGTGGGAGTATTTATCATTTTATGACCAACAATTTTGCTGGGCCCCCACAATGGGTCTATTTCTAAGGAATGATTTCCTAACTCTGTGAATGAGCTATATAGGCTGAAACAAAATTTTCAGAAGATAAACATTACCTTTATTTGGTTAGTTTTATTCTTCCTTCTTTATACCTGCTTCTTATGGATTTGCTCCAGCTGAAACACCAAACTCTAAGGCAGTTGTGAATGGCGGCAAAAAACTACCTAGTTGATTTAGTTGATTCAGTCTACTGGTCAGTCACTTTAACAGGAGAGGACAAACACAATTCTGTGAAAACTGCTTTGGAAGGGTGGCAGACAGAACTGAGACAGCATGGTACCAACCTACCCCATCCTCTTGACCCACATGCACATACCAACATAGCAGCTTCCAGAAGAGCCTTGCTTGCGATAGAAGTGGGACAGCTTCATTACAAAACTGTAAAGCTGGGGAAGTATGTCTTCAGGAAAAGTAGTGAAAGAACATGTATTTTGGAGTTAGGGCAATTATTTGCTACTTTATTATTATTTTATTAGTAGTGGTATTTCAATGTATAGAGTTTTTACTAGGCACCAAGATCTCTGTTGGGTCCTTTATATAGTTTACATTTCACATTTTAATGACTCAGGAGAAAGGTACTGTTATAATCCCCATTTTATATATGGGGAAACTAAGGCACAGATAGGTTATCCTAATTGCCTAGAGTCATACAGCCACAATCAATAGCAGATCCTGCATTCAAGGATAGGTAGGGGGAGACAAACCATGGGAGACTCAACTCTGGGAAACAAACTGAGGGTTGCTAAAGGGGAGGTGGGTAGGGGGATAGGGTAACTGGGCGACAGGCATTAAGGAGGGTACATGACGTGATGAGCACTAGGTGTTATACTCAACTGAGGAATTACTGAAAACTACATCTGAAACTAATGATGTACTGTATGTTGGCTAATTGGATTTAAAGTAAAAAAAAACAACACAAAAAACATAGGTATGTTTGTTTCTTGACATTTTCTAAATTCTTGACATTTTTCCTTTTCTGCTTCTCTAACATATGACCATGGCCAAGTAATCTAACTCCAAGTTTCCCAACCAGTGTTCCATAGATAGACTATAGGGGTGCCAACACATTAAATCCTCAGCTCTTGGGTGGTCAGTAAAGTCTGGGGTGACTAGTAATTTTGAGCTGCTAGAAACCTTGTCATTTTATCCCAATAAGCAAATATATTTTATTATGTTGTATGTGTATGATGACATGAAAAAGTTTAGGCAGTACTAATTAACTTCTGTTAAGTGTAGTCATCTATAATGTTGGATTAATCATTTTTATTTGCTGGGGTTTTTGGTGAGGATTAAATGAGCTAATGTACATAAGTCACTGTATTACTCAGAGTTCTCCAGAGAATATCTCTCTATCCATCCATCCATTGATCCCTATATATAGAGAGATTTATTATAAGGAATTGGCCCATGCAGTCACAGAGCCTGACAAGTCCCAAGATCAGCAGTAAGCAAGCTGGAGATCCAAGATTACTGATGGTATAAGTTCCAGTCCAATTGCTGGCAGGCTTGGCCTAAGAAGAGCTGATGTTTCAGTTTGAGTCCAAAGGCAGGAAAAAAGCCAATGTCCCAGCTCGAAGCAGTCAGGCAGAAGGAAATTATCTCTTACTCAAGGGAAAATCTTTGTTTTATTTGGGCCTTCAACTGATTGGATGAGGTCCACCCACATGAAGGAGGACAATATGTTTTGCTCAGTCTACTGATTCAAATGTTAATCTCATCCAGAAAACCCTTAATAGACCCACTCAGAATAATGTTTGACCAAACATCTGGGCACTCTGTGGCCCATTTAAGTTGACACATAAAATTAATCACAATAGTCACCTGACATGATATCTGACATGTAGCAAGGGTGCAATAAAAGATCCTTCCCTCCAGAGAGTAATGGATTAATCAGATAAAGGAATATATGCTCACATATAATATCTCTGCTAGGAGGTTTGTACTCATCCTAGGGAGTAAGACATTCTAATTCAGAAAAACTGCATGACTCCCAGAGACTCTAAAAGGTGACACAAAGGAGGCAAACCCAGGTAAATCCCTTTAGTTGGGAAGTCTTTTAATTCCCTTTCAGAATAAACAAGATCTGGTGGATGGCAGTGGTGGTGGTGGTGGGGATGGTTTGCTTATTCCTGCTACAAATTGAGCTGGTCCCTGGGTTTGGTCAGGAAGAGCAATAGGCTTTATATGTTACAACTTTGAAAGTCAGCAGACTCCAATGAGGTGTCTGCTTCAGGTCCCCTCTCCCAGCTGTCTCATAATATTGAAGTCAATGTCATAAAGGAGAAAATATATGCAGCCACATGCAGCTTCTGCCCTGTTACAAAAAGTGTCCATGCATCTTGCTAGTAATGACCCCAACCAAAGAAATATATAACAAAAGGAGTTTTCTTAATCTTTTGTATTTGTCATCTGCAAAGCAGTGTGCAAATATGGTAATAGCAAAAAAAATTACAAACAAGTATATTAAAGTATTTATAACATCTTAAGGGGAGATTATCAGGATAATGAGTTAAATTATGGTTGCCAATGTGAACTGAATTAATACAACTGATACTAAACATTATTTCTAATAACATAAGTTGGCATTCCTAATATTAAACATTATTTCTAATGTTTAGAAACATTTTTTTATAAATTAATTTTTATTGGTGTTCAATTTACCAACATACAGAATAACACCCAGTGCTCATCCCATCAAGTGTACCCCTCAGTGCCCGTCACCCATTCACCCCCACCCCCCACCCTCCTCCCCCTCCACCACCCCTAGTTCATTTCCCAGAGTTAGAAGTCTTTATGTTCTGTCTCCCTTTCTGATATTTCTCACACATTTCTTCTCCCTTCCCTTATATTCCCTTTCGCTATTATTCATATTCCCCAAATGAATGAGAACATACACTGTTTGTCCTTCTCCGGTTACTGTGGCCAAGTTCAAAAAGGGTGTTGCCTGAGTTCTTCTCTGGGATTTTGATGGAATCTTGTCTCACATTTAGATCTTTCATCTATTTTGAGTTTATCTTTGTGTATGGTGCAAGAGAGTGGTCCAGTTTCATTCTTCTGCATGTGGATGTCCAATTTTCCCAGCACCATTTATTGAAGAGACTGTCTTTCTTCTAGTGGATCGTCTTTCCTCCTTTATTGTATATTAGTTGAGCATAAAGTTCAGGGTCCACTTCTGGGTTCTCTGTTCTATTCCATTGATCTATATGTCTGTTTTTGTGCCAGTACCACACTGTCTTGATGAACACAGCTTTGTAGTACAACCTGAAATCTGGCATTGTGATGCCCCCAGATATGGTTTTCTTTTTTTAAAATTCCCCTGGCTGTTTGGGGTCTTTTCTGATTCCACACAAATCTTAAAATAATTTGTTCTAAGTCTCTGAAGAAAGTCCATGGTATTTTGATAGGGATTGCATTATACGTGTAAATTGCCCTGGGTAACATTGACATTTTCACAATATTAATTCTGCCAATCCATGAGCATGGAATATTTTTCCATCTCTTTGTGTCTTCCTCAATTTCTTTCAGAAGTGTTCTGTAGTTTTTAGGGTATATTTTGAGAACCATTTGAATGGTAAATGGTTCTCCAACCTTTTATTTTCAGGTTGTAGGTGTCCTTCTGTCTAAAATGAGTCTCTTGTAGACAGCAAATAGATGGGTCCTGTTTTTTTTATCCAGTCTGAAACCCTGCGCCTTTTGATGGGGTCATTAAGCCCATTCACGTTCAGAGTTACTTGAACTTCTTCTTAAAGGGGAGTTTTAAGAGTCCCCCTTAAAATTTCTTGCAGAGCTGGTTTGGAGGTCACATATTCTTTCAGTTCCTGCCTGTCCTGGAAGCTCTTTATCTCTCCTTCCATTTTGAATGAGAGCCTTGCTGGATAAAGTATTCTTGGTTGCATGTTCTTCTCATTTAGGACCCTGAATATATCCTGCCAGCCCTTTCTGGCCTGCCACGTCTCTGTGGAGAGGTCTGCTGTTACCCTAATATTCCTCCCCATGAAAGTCAGGGACTTCTTGTCTCTTGCTGCTTTAAGGATCTTCTCTTTATCTTTGGAATTTGCAAGCTTCACTATTAGATGTCGAGGTGTTGAACGGTTTTTATTGATTTTAGGGGGGGATCTCTCTATTTCCTGGATCTGAATGCCTGTTTCCCTTCCCAGATTGGGAAAGTTTTCAGCTAGGATTTGTTCAAATACATATTCTGGCCCTCTGTCCCTTTCGGCGCCCTCGGGAACCCCAATTAAACGTAGGTTTTTCTTCCGTAGAGTGTCATTTATTTCCCTTAATCTGTCTTCATGGTCCCTTAATTGATTGTCTCTTTTTTCCTCAGTTTCCCTCTTTGCCATTAACTTGTCTTCTATGTCACTCACTCGTTCTTCCACCTCGTTAACCCTCGTCGTTAGGACTTCTAGTTTGGATTGCATCTCATTCAATTGATTTTTAATTTCTGCCTGATTGGATCTAAATTCTGCAGTCATGAAGTCTCGTGAGTCCTTAATGCTTTTTTCTAGAGCCACCAGTAGCTGTAGAATAGTGCTTCTGAATTGGCTTTCTGACATTGAAGTGTAATCCAGATTTTGTAACTCTGTGGGAAAGAGGGCTGTTTCTGATTCTTTCTTTTGAGGTGAGGTTTTCCTTCTAGTCATTTTGCTCAGTGCAGAGTGGCCAAAAACAAGTTGTATTGGAACACGGGGGAGTATCACTGGTCCGTCCAGCTGGTCTTCTGGGGGAGGGGCCTGCTGTGCTGATTTTCAGGTGTTAGCACTTGGGGGAGCTGCTCTGCCCCTGCCTGCTGCAGGGCTCAGCGGGGGAACCCCCGTCAGGCCCCAGGAGGATCAGCCACAGTTGCTATGGCAACTCTGGAAGCCTGGATTCAGCCTCCGCAGGAACTATGGGGCTCGGGGCTCTCGGTTCTCCGTCCGCAGGGCCTGGAGGCTCCGGGGCGGGGCCGCTGATCTGCTCAGCTCCGGGCAGGAGCGTCCTTGCTGTCTCGGGCCCTCCCGGCCTCTGCCTGTCCCGGGGGAGGCCGGATCCTGGGCTGTGTCCCGGCGCCCTGTGCTCCGGGGCCTGCGCTGTGGGATTCGCGCTCCCGCCCCGCAGCCCCCTCCGCGGAGCCGCCGCCCGAGCCCCTCCGAGCTGCTCCGGTCGGTCCCTCCGTGCGCCGCTGCAGCCCTTAGGGAGCTCGGAGCACTCTCCTGCGCTCGCAGGTGTCTGTTAGTGTCCCAGGGAGCCCGAGGGCATCCCCGCCCTCCTGTGTCCTGTTCCAACTCCCTGCGAGCCCCTTTCCACCCGGGAAGGTTGGTGCAGCTCCTGCTCCTCCGGGACGGGGCTCTCCTGTCCTGGGGACACTCGCCCCGGCCTCAGCCCGGCTCCTCGCGGGCCCCTCCCCCTCGGAGGCCTTTTGTTTCTTTATTTCTTTTTCCCCGTCTTCCTACCTTGATAGAAGCGCGAACTCTTCTCACTGTAGCGTTCCAGCTGGTCTCTCTTTACATCTCAGGCCGAATTCGTAGATTTTCAGGATGGTTTGAAGGTTATCTAGGTAATTTGGTGGGGACAGGTGACTCGGGGACCCTGCTCTTCCGCCATCTTGCCCCTCTGTTTAGAAACATTAAATTACATTACAGATAAATTGCATTACAGATAAGAATTATCACTGCTAAAGTTATAAATTGTATTAACTATATTATTAATAATAACTAATACTTACTGAGAGCCTACTAAGTATTAGACACCATGTGTTCTAAATGCCTGACTTGTATTTATCACCAAATTCTCACATTGACTTTATGAAGTAGACCCAGATATTAACCCTGTTTTGCTGATATGGAAACTGAAACGCACAGATGTTGAAATGACTTCCCTAAGGAAACACAAATAGGGAGTTGCAGAAGTGGTAACTAGACCTAGTTCCAAGGCCCAAATCCTTAATCCCATGCTATAAATAATTTATTTCCAGACTTTTATAGTATCTCATTCTATTTGAGAATTTGTTGGAATTAAGCAAAGAATAGTGCAAAGGGTCTGAGAAGACCTAGCCTTTGTGAGGGTCCTTTGTTTTTGTTTTTGGTTTTTTGTTTTTTGTGGGTTTTTTTGTTTGTTTTGTGTGGTTTTTTTGTTTGTTTGTTTTTGGTTTAGAGTGGGGTTTGGAGAAGTCCAGACACTGGACAGAAGGTCACACATCATTAAGCATATGCCTGGGACTTGGGCTTGCAGTCCCATGTTTAGCAAGGCAACAGGTAGGGGGTGATGTTAAGCTCATATTTGTGGGGGGATCTTTGAACCAGCAGGACTGAGATAAAAGTGACAGGAGGATTTAATGAACAATTGGAATTTCATCAGGAAAAAAGCTTTTGCATTGCAAAGGGGACAATCAAAAAACTAAAACGCAGCCTACAGAATGGGAAAAGATATTTGTAAATGACATATTAGATAAAGAGCTAGTATCTAAAATATATAAAGAACTTATCAAGCTCAATACCCAAGAAAATAAAAATTCAGTCAATAAATAAGCAGAAGGGGAATCCCTGGGTGGCACAGTGGTTTGGCGCCTGCCTTTGGCCCAGGGCGCGATCCTGGAGACTTGGGATCGAGTCCCACATCGGGCTCCCGGTGCATGGAGCCTGCTTATCCCTCTGCCTGTGTCTCTGCCTCTCTCTCTCTCTCTCTCTCTCTCTCTCTCTCTCTCTCTCTCTCTCTGTGTGTGTGTGTGTGACTATCATAAATAAATTAAAAAAAAGAAATAAGCATAAGACATGAACAGATATTTCTTCAAGGAAGACATACAAATGGCTAATAGACACATGAAAACATGCTCAATATCACTCATCATCATGGAAATATAAATCAAAACCATGATGAGATATCACCTCACACCAGACAGAACAGCTAAAATTAACAAGTCAGGAAATGACAGATATTGGCAAGGATGCGGAGAGAGGGAAACACTGTTACAGTGTTGGTGGGAATGCAACTTGGTGCAGCCACTCTGTAAAACAGTGTGGAGGTTCCTCAAAAAGTTTAAAACAGAACTAGCCTATGACCCAGCAATTATACTACTAAGTATACAATGCACCCCATTGTTGAGGATATAAGGGAAGATGACCATCTTTGGAAATGGAATAAGTCATTGGGGAATCTGTAGTCAAGTGTGAAGCTGATAGGTGGGATCCATTAGAATCTTGTCACATTTCCCAGACCTCGTGGATAGGCAGCTGAATCATGTGGCATTGTTTAGTTGATGGGGTGGTTCATGCGGACATCTACCCACAGGCATCATGCATCACTGGCTTTGGAGCAGGAGGCTGGGTAAAAAAGGCAGGTCAGTACCAGGAGGTAGAAGGGGCACAGAACTTTCTCTCACAATTCCTGTCCTCCTCTATCCTAGGAAGAGTCTAGAAAGAGAAAAGGGACTAGAAAAGAGGCGGATGGACCAGGGACAGCTGGAGGTCAAAGAGAGCAGTCCTTGAGGCTGTAGAAACACCTGGGGAGGGGGCACTTTTACAGAACTGTCACACCCTTTCCAGGAGACCCTATCTTGCTAAACTCAAACAGAAGTACATCATACTACATTTTTGAGAACTGCATAGCTACAGCCCAAGGGACCCTGTAGAGGGTCAGCACAATGCATTTCTTGACGAGGACACCCTGTAGTCTGCCAAGCATTGGCACCAGAAGGCCGGGCTGACCTGGGACAAAGAGAGAATCAGCTGTGTTTGACAGTCTTGGGAGAACAGTTGGGGGAAATTTGGCAGACGAAATGCATGTGGGGAAGGCTTGAGGTCAAAGAGTTTGAGCAGGGCAAAGTGAGGAAGGGCAAAAGCCAGGGGAACATTACCTTATGGACAAAACCAGTCATCCTCCTGGATGAAAAAGGAGAGGAACTAATGGGTGAGGCCTTCTTAGGGTCCTAATAATCTGAGAAAGGAAAAGGAAAGGGTGATTAAGAAGTTATATTAATTTTCCATTAGTTATATTAGATTACCACAAATTCAGCAGCTTAAAACAATACCAATTTATTAGCTCACCATTTGGTAGGTCAGAAGTCCAGGTGGACTCACCTGAGTTTTCTGCTTAAGGTCCCACAAGGCCAAAGTCAAGTGTCAGCCTTGCAGGCATCCCAGATGGAGGCTCCAGGGAAGAATCTTTCCATGTTCATTCAGGGTATTGGAAGGCCAAAGTGCCCACTACCCTGCTAGCTGTTGGCCAGGGGCCAATCTCTGTACCTTGAGGTCCTTGTATTCCTTTTTAAGTGCCCCCCATCTTCAAAGCCAGCATTTCTGCATTCAAATTTCTCTGCATTTTCTTCTGCAGCTGTAGAAAGTTCTCTGTTCCCCAGAACTCATATGATTAGGTAAGATCCACTTGAATAATCTCCCTATTTTATGGTCAACTGTGTCATAGAACAGCATTATCACAGAGGTGGTATTTCATCATATTCATAAGATCTAGGGATGAGGACAGGGCATCTTTGGTGGGTCTCTGTAGGATTTCTGTCTGCTACAAGAGTATTTAGGGAGTGAGGTGACAGGGACTTTGTATTTCACCAGGAACATCAGGCCCCAGAGAGCTACCCCATACCTTCAGGCAAAGCAGGGTCCAGGAACTTGTTTTGGTTCCAGAGATGGGTATGGGGAAGAGATGGCGGGCATCCCCTGGCAAGTGTTATCTCTTAACAATTTATCATCTAGTGAAGTAGATGGGCCCCAGAAATTGAGCTACAATGACTAGAAGTGAGAATGGAAGGAAGGAGAAATGGGTCAGGAGGACTCTAGGAGTTCTGGGACTTAAGATTCCCCCATCCCCAAGTCTCCTAAACAGAGTGTGAAAGGATCCCTCCCACCTCCTAGCCTCCCTAAATGGGGGCATTACTTACCCCTCTGGAATTGCATGGTGAGACTTATGTGGCAGGAACATACTGATAGCCAGGCTCAGCCATGTCTAAGTCACACTGAATTACTTAGAGATATGGTGGTTAACAACTGCAGACTTGCTCAAGAGTGGTTTGGGACAAAGCCAGGAGCAAAGCAAAGGCCAGCAGGAAAATAGGGTGTCTGGTATTTAACTTTGGTTTTCCATGGGCCTCGTAGGAGGGGAAGGGAATGGTCAGGCCTCCATGGATTGGTGGGCTCCATGGTTTGGTGGAATCTGGGTCTCCCTGTTCTAGTGGCCCTCACTGTGGCAGTCTGGGCTGTGTTATTCTCAAAGATTCTGCAAAATGCCCAAGCTCATTGATAGAAAAATAATCATCGACAAGGAACTGTGGCCTGGCCTTTATAGATAAGCATGCCCAGGTAAGCCATCCTCTCTCTGTTTTACACTCTAGAGATCTTTCAACCAGCCTTCTACTAGTGTGCAGATTGGTGCTGGTGTGGTGTACTTGGGGTTTTAACTGCTTATTAAACTGACTTCCAAGGGGCGGGGCAAGATGGCAGAGGAGTAGGGTCCCCAAGTCACCTGTCCGCACTAACTTACCTAGATAACTTTTGAATCATCCTGAAAACCTATGAATTCAACCTGAGATTTAAAGAGAACAGCTGGAACGCTACAGAGAGAAGAGTTTTCGCTTTTAACAAGGAAGGAAGGCAGAAACAAAAAAGAAGCAAGTGGGGGAGGGGCCCCGCGAGGAGCTGGGCTAAGGGGGTTGCGAAAGCCTCCAGGACAGGAAAGCCCAGCCCTCGAGAAGCAGGAACTTTTAAAATCTGCATCGGATTCTTCCTGGTAGAAAGGCACTCAGCAGGGAACTCGGGAAGAATCACAGGAGGGGCAGTGGAGCCTTCAGTCTCTGGAATCACTAGTAGAGGAAGTGCTGCCCCAGGGGAGAGCGTGTCACACACCACCCGCGATCTCAGTAAAGGGCTGGAGCATGCACCTGGCGGGGCCTCGGGAGAAGCCGGTGGGTCAGGGGGTGGCTCTAGGCGGAGGGGGCGGCGCCCTGCTGCCTTCACGAGGCCCGGCTCCGGGAGCGTGATTCCAGCAGCACAGGCCCTGGATCCCAGGGCACCGGAGGACCACAGCCCAGGATCCTGTGCTCCCCCTGGAACAGGCGGAAGCAGGGAAGGCACAGGAAAGCGAGGACTCTCCTGCCTCTGGGCACCCCCAAGCTGGGCAGATCAATACCCCCTACCCAGTGCAGACTGGGAAACTGCGGGAGTTACTGGAGGGAACTGACTCCAGGGCTGCAGAGCTGGCCATGGCCAGTGTTGTTGTTCCTCCTTCTGTCACCCTTTGCCTGGGTTGGAGCAGGGCTGCCAAGGAACAGTGGCCTCATGGGGTAAACGGCTCCCACTGAGCCCAGCACCTGGCAGGGGGCGGGGCAACTCCCCAGGTGCACACACCTGAGAATCAGCACAGCAGGCCTCTCCCCCAGAAGACCAGCTGGAAGGATGGGGAAGAACACATTCTTGACCAAGCAGCACTGGAAAGCTCCAGGGGAAGTCGAGGGATTTACAGTATATAGAACCAGTGGGTACCCCTCCTTGTTTTCCTTCCTTTTTCCAGTACAACTCGTTTTTATATCAGACCCTAAATTTCCAGGGTTTTTTTTTCTCTTTTCCCACCTTAACTACAATAATTTACCACCTCTTCATTTTTAAGATTCTTCCTTTTTGACTTTCATATTTCTACAATTACAGGTCCTAGATATACTTTCCACTTCTAGATTCCCTTCAACATACTCAAATTAATTTTGGGAGATATACAAGATATGTTTTGTGTGTGTGTGTGTGTGTGTGTATGTGTGTTTTGTTTTCTTGGCCTCATTTTGTTCTACAATGACGGCAGTTACTACTTTCTAAAACATGACCAGTATGCACCCAGAACCAAGTGGTATACTGTGCTGGTTCATTTTGTGAGATTCCTCATTCCCATTCTGCCCCCTCTTTTATCTCATTTATGTTTTAGTGGCCAATGTTGAGGCCCTCTACAAATATTTCTGGTTTATATAAAATTGGGGCTGAGCATCTTCTAATATACAGAACTTAATATACTCAGATATAAGAGGATCACCCTCAATAGAACCCCTCGATAGATTACATTTTACCTCCACTACAACTTCTTCACCACCACCATCTGCCAATACCCACCCTTTTTCCCCTCCTTTTTCTTGCTTTTTCTTTTTTTCTCCTCTTCTGTACGACTCCTGAGCTTTAATTTTTTTACTACTTTGCTTTAAAATTTGTTTTTCACTTTAGTGGTCCTTTTGTTTATTTCCTTTTGATTTTGGTTTTCAAATTCTGGTCTCTGGCCTCGGCAGAATCATCTAGGGTGAAATTTACCTAGGTTGTGGCTGATTCTTGACACAGCCCACTCATACAGCCACTCTGCACTAAGCAAAAACACTAGAAAGAAGAACTCACCACAAAAGAAACAATCAGGAACAGTGCTCTCTCCCACAGACTTACAAAATTTGGATTACAATGCGATGGCAGAAAGCCAATTCAGAAGCACAATTATAAAGCTACTCGTGGCTCTGGAAGGAAGCATAAAGGATTCAAGAGACTTGATGACTGCAGAATTTAGATCTAATTGGGCCAAAATTAAAAATCAATTAAATGAGTTGCAATCCAAACTGGAGGTCCTAATGATGAGGGTTAATGAGGTAGAAGAAAAAAGTGAGTGACATAAAAGACAAGTTGATGACAAAGAAGGAAGCTGAGGAAAAAAGAGAAAAACAATTAAAAGACCATGAGGAAAGGTTGAGGGAAATAAATGACAGCCGCAGAAGGAAAAATCTACATTTAATTGGGGTTCCAGAGGGTGCTGAGATGGCCAGACGGCCAGAAAGCATATTTGAACAAATCATAGCTGAGAATTTCCCTAATTTGGGGAGGGAAACAGGCATTCAGATCCAGGAGATAGAGAGGTCCCCTGCTAAAATCAATAAAAATCGTTCAACACCTCGATATTTAATAGTGAAACTTGCAAATTCCAAAGATAAAGAGAAAATCCTTAAAGCAGCAAGAGAAAAGAGATCCCTAACTAATATGGGGAGAAATATTAGATTAACAGCAGACCTCTCCACAGAGACCTGGCAGGCCAGAAAGGGCTGGCAGGATATATTCAGGCTAATAAATGAGAAGAACCTGCAGCCAAGAATACTTTATCCAGCAAGGCTCTCATTCAGAATAGAAGGAGAATTAAAGAACTTAAAGATAGGCAGAAACTGAAAGAATGTGTGACCTCCAAACCAGCTCTGCAAGAAATATTAATGGGGGACACTTTAAAAGAAAGAGGACACCCAAATAATCCACAAAAACAGAGACTGAATAGGTATTATGATGACACAAAAATCATATCTTTCAAGAGTAACTCTGAAAGTGAATGGGCTGAATGATTCCATCAAAAGGCGCAGGGTTTCAGACTGGATAAAAAAGCAAGACCCATCTATTTGCTGTCTACAAGAGACTCATTTTAGACCTAAAGACACTTACAGCCTGAAAATGAAAGGGTGGAGGACCATTTATTTCAAATGGTCCTCAAAAGATAGCAGGGGTAGCAATCCTCATATCAGATAAATTAAAGTTATCCCAAAGACTGTAGTAAGAGATGAAAAGGGACACTATATCATACTTAAAGGATCTATCCAACAAGAGGACCTAACAATCATGAATATTTATGGTCCTAACATGGGAGCTGCCAAGTATATCAATCAGTTAATAACCAAAGTAAAGACATAGATAATAATACACTAATACTGGGAGACTTCAACACGGCAATTTCTGCAAATGACAGATCTTCTAAGCACAACATCTACAAAGAAATAAGAGCTTTAAATGATACACTGGACCAGAAGGATCTCACAGATATTTACAAAGTTTTCTTTTTTTTTAATAAATTAATTTTTATTGGTGTTCAATTTACCAACATACAGAATAACACCCAGTGCTCATCCCGTCAAGTGTCCCCCTCAGTGCCCGTCACCCATTCCCCCCACCCCCCGCCCTCCTCCCCCTCCACCACCCCTAGTTCATTTCCCAGAGTTAGGAGTCTTTATGTTCTATCTCCCTTTCTGATATTTCCCACACATTTCTTCTCCCTTCCCTTATATTCCCTTTCACTATTATTCATATTCCCCAAATGAATGAGAACATACACTGTTTGTCCTCCGATTGACTTACTTCACTCAGCATAATACCCTCCAGTTCCATCCACGTTGAAGCAAATGATGGGTATTTATCGTTTCTAATGGCTGAGTAATATTCCATTGTATACATAAACCACATCTTCTTTATCCATTCATCTTTCGATGGACACCGAGGCTCCTTCCACAGTTTGGCTATTGTGGACATGGCTGCTAGAAACATCGGGGTGAAGGTGTCCCGGCATTTCATTGCATCTGAATCTTTGGGGTAAATCCCTAACAGTGCAATTGCTGGGTCGTAGGGCAGATCTATTGTTAACTCTTTGAGGAACCTCCACACAGTTTTCCAGAGTGGCTGCACCAGTTCACATTCCCACCAACAGTGTAAGAGGGTTCCCTTTTCTCCGCATCCTCTCCAACATTTGTTGTTTCCTGCCTTGTTAATTTTCCCCATTCTCACTGGTGTGACGTGGTATCTCATTGTGGTTTTGATTTGTATTTCCCTGATGGCAAGTGATGCAGAGCATTTTCTCATGTGCATGTTGGCCATGTCTATGTCTTCCTCTGTGAGATTTCTCTTCATGTCTTTTGCCCATTTAATGATTGGATTGTTTGTTTCTTTGGTGTTGAGTTTAATAAGTTCTTTATAGATCCTGGAAACTAGCCCTTTATCTGATATGTCATTTGCAAATATCTTCTCCCATTCTGTAGGTTGTCTTTGAGTTTTGTTGACTGTATCCTTTGCTGTGCAAAAGCTTCTTATCTTGATGAAGTCCCAATAGTTCATTTTTGCTTTTGTTTCTTTTGCTTTCGTGGATGTATCTTGCAAGAAGTTACTGTGGCCAAGTTCAAAAAGGGTGTTGCCTGTGTTCTCCTCTAGGATTTTGATGGAATCTTGTCTCACATTTAGATCTTTCATCCATTTTGAGTTTATCTTTGTGTGGTGCAAGAGAGTGGTCTAGTTTCATTCTTCTGCATGTGGATGTCCAATTTTCCCAGCACCATTTATTGAAGAGACTGTCTTTCTTCCAGTGGATAGTCTTTCCTCCTTTATCGAATATTAGTTGACCATAAAGTTCAGGGTCCACTTCTGGGTTCTCTATTCTGTTCCATTGATCTATGTGTCTGTTTTTGTGCCAGTACCACACTGTCTTGATGACCAAAGCTTTGTAGTACAACCATTTACAAAGTTTTCATCCAAACGCAACTGAATACACATTCTTCTCAAGTGCACATGGAACTTTCTCCAGAATAGACGACATACTGGGTCACAAATCAAGTCTCAACCAATACCAAAAGATTGGAATTGTCCCCTGAATATTTTCAGACCATAATTCTTTGAAACTTGAACTCAATCAGAAAAAGAAATTCAGAGGAAATTCAAATGCATGGAGGTTAAAGAGATCCTGCTGGGCAACCTGGGTGGCTCAGCAGTTTAGCACTGCCTTTGGCCCGGGTGTGACCCTGGAGACCTGGGATTGAGTCCCACGTCCCTGCATGCAGCCTGGTTCTCCCTCTGCCTGTGTCTCTAACCTTTCTCTCTCTCTCTCTCTCTCTTTCATGAATAAATAACTAAAATCTTAAAAAAATTAAATAAAAAGCATCCTGGTAAATAATAAAAGGCTCAAACAGGAAATTAGAGAAGAATTAAAAAGATTCATGGAAACTAATGAGAATGAAGATAAAACTGTTCAAAATCTTTGGGATATGGCAAAAGCAGTCCTAAGAGGGAAATAAATCACAATAAAAGCATCCCTCAAAAAATTGGAAAAAACTCAAAAACACAAGTTAACCTCACACCTAAAAGGAACTGGAGAAAGAAGAGTAAATAAATCCGACACCCAGCAGAAGAGAGTTCATAAAGATTCGAGCAGAACAAAATGAAATAGAGACCAGAATAACTGTAGAACAGATCAACAAAAACCAGGAATTGGTTCTTTGAAACAATTAATAAGATAGATAAACCATTGGCCAGCCTTATTAAAAACAAAAAAGACTCAAATTAATAAAATTATAAATGAAAAAAAGGAGAGGGGGGGAGGAGCAAGATGGCGGAAGAGCAGGGTCCCCAAATCACCTGTCCCCACCAAATTACCTAGATAACCTTCAAACCATCCTGAAAATTTACGAATTCGGCCTGAGATGTAAAGAGAGACCAGCTGGAATGCTACAGTGAGAGGAGTTCGCGCTTCTATCAAGGTAGGAAGACGGGGAAAAAGAAATAAAGACACAAAAGTCCTCCGAGGGGGAGGGGCCCCGCGAGGAGCCGGGCTGAGGCCGGGGCGAGTGTCCCCAGGACAGGAGAGCCCCGTCCCGGAGGAGCAGGAGCTGCACCAACCTTCCCGGGCGGGCGGAAATGGGCTCGCAGGGAGTTGGAGCAGGACCCAGGAGGGCGGGGATGCCCTCGGGCTCCCTGGGACACTAACAGACACCTGCGAGCGCAGAAGAGTGCTCCGAGCTCCCTAAGGGCTGCAGCGCGCACAGCGGGGCCAGAGCAGCGCGGAGGGGCTCGGGCGGCGGCTCCGCGGAGGGGGCTGCGGGGCGGGAGCGCGAATCCAACAGCGCAGACCCCGGAGCACAGGGCGCCGGGACACAGCCCAGGATCCGGCCTCCCCCGGGACAGGCAGAGGCCGGGAGGGCCCAGGCAGCGAGGACGCTCCTGCCCCGAGCTGAGCAGATCAGCGGCCCCGCCCGGAGCCTCCAGGCCCTGCGGACGGAGAGCCGAGAGCCCCGAGCCCCGTAGTTCCTGCGGAGGCTGACTCCAGGCTTCCAGAGTTGCCATAGCAACTGCGGCTGTTCCTCCTGGGGCCCCACGGGGTAAACAACCCCCGCTGAGCCCAGCAGCAGGCAGGGGCAGAGCAGCTCCCCCAAGTGCTAACACCTGAAAATCAGCACAGCAGGCCCCTCCCCCAGAAGACCAGCTGGACGGACCAGTGATACTCCCCCGTGTTCCAATACAACTTGTTTTTGGCCACTCTGCACTGAGCAAAATGACTAGAAGGAAAACCTCACCTCAAAAGAAAGAATCAGAAACAGCCCTCTTTCCCACAGAGTTACAAAATCTGGATTACACTTCAATGTCAGAACGCCAATTCAGAAGCACTATTTTACAGCTACTGGTGGCTCTAGAAAAAAGCATTAAGGCCTCACGAGACTTCATGACTGCAGAATTTAGATCCAATCAGGCAGAAATTAAAAATCAATTGAATGAGATGCAATCCAAACTAGAAGTCCTAACGACGAGGGTTAACGAGGTGGAAGAACGAGTGAGTGACATAGAAGACAAGTTAATGGCAAAGAGGGAAACTGAGGAAAAAAGAGATAAACAATTAAAGAACCATGAAGACAGATTAAGGCAAATAAATGACAGTCTGAGGAAGAAAAACCTACATTTAATTGGGGTTCCCGAGGGCGCCGAAAGGGACCGAGGGCCAGAATATGTATTTGAACAAATCCTAGCTGAAAACTTTCCCAATCTGGGAAGGGAAACAGGCATTCAGATCCAGGAAATAGAGAGATCCCCCCCTAAAATCAATAAAAACCGTTCAACACCTCGACATCTAATAGTGAAGCTTGCAAATTCCAAAGATAAAGAGAAGATCCTTAAAGCAGCAAGAGACAAGAAGTCCCTGACTTTCATGGGGAGGAATATTAGGGTAACAGCAGACCTCTCCACAGAGACGTGGCAGGCCAGAAAGGGCTGGCAGGATATATTCAGGGTCCTAAATGAGAAGAACATGCAACCAAGAATACTTTATCCAGCAAGGCTCTCATTCAAAATGGAAGGAGAGATAAAGAGCTTCCAAGACAGGCAGGAACTGAAAGAATATGTGACCTCCAAACCAGCTCTGCAAGAAATTTTAAGGGGGACTCTTAAAATTCCCCTTTAAGAAGAAGTTCAGTGGAACAATCCACAAAAAAAAGGACTGAATAGATATCATGATGACACTAAACTCATATCTGTCAATAGTAACTCTGAACGTGAATGGGCTTAATGACCCCATCAAAAGGCGCAGGGTTTCAGACTGGATAAAAAAGCAGGACCCATCTATTTGCTGTCTACAAGAGACTCATTTTAGACAGAAGGACACCTACAACCTGAAAATAAAAGGTTGGAGAACCATTTACCATTCAAATGGTTCTCAAAATATACCCTAAAAACTATAGAACACTTCTGAAAGAAATTGAGGAAGACACAAAGAGATGGAAAAATACTCCATGCTCATGGATTGGCAGAATTAATATTGTGAAAATGTCAATGTTACCCAGGGCAATTTACACGTATAATGCAATCCCTATCAAAGTACCATGGACTTTCTTCAGAGACTTAGAACAAATTATTTTAAGATTTGTGTGGAATCAGAAAAGACCCCAAACAGCCAGGGGAATTTTAAAAAAAGAAAACCATATCTGGGGGCATCACAATGCCAGATTTCAGGTTGTACTACAAAGCTGTGTTCATCAAGACAGTGTGGTACTGGCACAAAACAGACATATAGATCAATGGAACAGAACAGAGAACCCAGAAGTGGACCCTGAACTTTATGGTCAACTAATATACGATAAAGGAGGAAAGACGATCCACTGGAAGAAAGACAGTCTCTTCAATAAATGGTGCTGGGAAAATTGGACATCCACATGCAGAAGAATGAAACTGGACCACTCTCTTGCACCATACACAAAGATAAACTCAAAATAGATGAAAGATCTAAATGTGAGACAAGATTCCATCAAAATCCCAGAGGAGAACTCAGGCAACACCCTTTTTGAACTTGGCCACAGTAACCGGAGAAGGACAAACAGTGTATGTTCTCATTCATTTGGGGAATATGAATAATAGTGAAAGGGAATATAAGGGAAGGGAAAAGAAATGTGTGAGAAATATCAGAAAGGGAGACAGAACATAAAGACTTCTAACTCTGGGAAATGAACTAGGGGTGGTGGAGGGGGAGGAGGGCGGGGGGTGGGGGTGAATGGGTGACGGGCACTGAGGGGTACACTTGACGGGATGAGCACTGGGTGTTATTCTGTATGTTGGTAAATTGAACACCAATAAAAATTAATTTATAAAATTAAATAAATAAATAAATAAATAAAGAAAAAAAGGAGAGATCACAACCAATACCAAGGAAATACAAACCATTTTTAAAAACATATTATGAGCAGCTATACACCAAGAAATTAGGCAATCTAGAAGAAATGGATGCATTTCTGGAAAAGCACAAACTACCAAAACTGAAACAGAAAGAAATAGAAAACCCGAACAGGCCAGTAACCAGGGAGGAAAATGAAACAGTCATCAAAAACCTCCCAAGACACAAATATCCAGGGCCAGATGGCTTCCCAGGGGAATTCTATCAAACATTTAAAGAAGAAACAATACCTATTCTACTAAAGCTGTTCCATAGGATAGAAAGGGATGGAATACTTCCAAACTCTTTTATGAGACCAGCATCACCTTAATTCATAAAACAAAGAACCCACCAAAAAGGAGAATTATAGACCAATATCCCTGATGAACACAGATGCAAAAATTCTCAACAAGATACTAGCCAATATGATCCAATAGTACATTAAGAAGATTATTCACCATGAACAAGTGGGATTTATCCCCAGGATGCAAGGCTGGTTCAACACTCATAAAGCAATCAACGTGATAGATCATATCAACAAGAGAAAACACAAGAACCATATGATCCTCTCAATAGATGCAGAGAAAGCATTTGACAAAATACAGCTCTCATTCCTGATCAAAACTCTTCAGAGTGTAGGGATAGAGGGAACATTCCATAGCATCTTAAAAGCCATCTACGAAAAGCCCACAGCAAATATCATTCTTAATGGGGAAACACTGGGAGCCTTTCCTCTAAGATCAGGAACACGACAGGGATGTCCATTCTCACCACTGGTATTCAACATAGTAGTAGAAGTCCTAGCCTCAGCAATCAGGCAACAAAAAGAAATAAAAGGCATTCAAATTGGCAAAGAAGAAGTCAAACTCTCCCTCTTCCGAGATGACATGATACTGTACATAGGAAACCCAAAAGACTCCATCCCAAGATTGCTAGAACTCATACAATAATTCGGCAATGTGGTAGGATACAAAATCAATGCCCAGAAGTCAGTGGCATTTCCATACACTAACAATGAAACTGAAGAAAGAGAAAATAAAGAGTCAATTCCATTTAAAATTGCACCCCAAAAGCATAAGATACCTAGGAATAAACTTAACCAAAGAGGTAAAGGGTCTATACCCTAAAAACTACAGAACACTTCTGAAAGAAAATGAGGAAGACACAAAGAGATGGAAAACTATTCCATGCTCATGGATTGGAATAATTGATATTGTGAAAATGTCAATGCTACCCAGGGCAATTTACACATTCAATGCAATCCCTAACAAAATACCATGGACTTTCTTCAGAGAGTTGGACCAAATCATCTTAAGATTTCTGTGGCGTCAGACAAGATCCCGAATAGCCAGGGAAACACTGAAAAAGAAAACCAGAATCAGGGGCATCACAATGCCAGATTTCAAGTTGTACTACAAAGCTGTGATCAAGACAATATGGTACTGGCACAAAGAGAGACACATAGATCAATGGAACAGAATGGAGAACCCAGAAATGGGCCCTCAACTCTATGGTCAACTAATATTCGACAAAGCAGGAAAGACTATCCACTGGAAAAAGGAAAGTCTCTTCAATGAATGGTGCTCGGAATTTTGGACAGCTATGTGCAGAAGAATGAAACTAGACCATTCTCTTTCACTAGACACAAAGATAAAGTCAAAATGGATGAAAGATCTAAATGTGAGACAAGATTACATCAAAATCCTAGAGAAGAACACAGGCAAAACCCTTTTTGAACTTGGCCACAGCAACTTCTTGCAAGATACATCTATGAAGGCAAGGGAAACAAAAGCAAAAATGAATTATTTGGACTTAAGATAAAAACTTCTACACAGCAAAGGATACAGTCATCAAAACTAAAAGGCAACCTTCAGAATGGGAGAAGATATTTGCAAATGACGTATCGGATAAAGGGCTAGTATCCAAGATCTATAAAGAACTTACTAAACTCAACACCAAAGAAACAAACAATCCAATCATGAAACGGGCACAAGACACAAACGGAAATTTCACCAAAGAAGACATACACATGGCCAACAAACACATGAGAAAATGCTCTGCGTCAGTTGCCATCAGGGAAATACAAACCAAAACCACAATGAGATACCATGTCACACCACTGAGAATGGTGAACATTAACAAGACAGAAGATCACAAATGTTGTAGAGGATGTGGAGAAAGGGGAACCCTCTTGCACTGTTGGTGGGAATGTGAACTGGTACAGCCACTCTGGACAACTGTGTGGAGGTTCCTCAAAGAGTTCAAAATAGAACTGCCCTACGACCCAGCAATTGCACTGCTGAGCATTTACCCTAGAGATACAAATGCAGTGAAAGGGCAGGACACCTGCACCCCAATGTTTATAGCAGCAATATCCACAATAGCCAAACTGTGAAAGGAACCTCGGTGTCCATCGAAAGATGAATGGATAAAGAAGATGTGATCTATATACACAATGGAATATTACTCAGACATTAGAAACGACAAATACCCATCATTTGCTTCAATGTGGATGGAACTGGAGGGTATTACGCTGAGTGAAGTAAGTCAATCGGAGAAGGACAAATATTATATGGTCTCATTCATTTGGGGAATATAAAAAATAGTGAAAGGGAATAAAGGGGAAAGGAGAGAAAATGAGTGGGAAATATCAGATAGGGTGACAGAGCATGAGAGACTCCTAACTCTGGGAAATGAACAAGGGTTGGTAGAAAGGGAAGTGTGTGGGGGGTTGGGGTGACTGGGTGATGGGCACTGAGGGGAGCACTTGACGGGATGAGCACTGGGTGTTATACTATATTTGTCAAATCGAACTCCAATGAAAATTATACAAAAAAAAGAAATAAATAAAATATTACTTTGTAAAAGAAAAAAAATAAACAGACTTCCACCCCATTCTATCTTTACATCTCATTTTCAACCTCCCACAACTCCTAGTGGGAACCCTTGCTTCCCATTCCTTATTCTGAAGGGCTGAGAAACCCCTATCCCAGTAACAGATCTCCTTTGTTCCTTCTTTCTATGCTTTGTTTACATAGTCGTCATCATCTTTCTTGTCTTTACTTTCTCTACTCCATTGACTCTAGTCTTCCAGGCCTTATCCATTGAGATGGATCTTATCCAAGTATATATTGGACACATGCAGGCTGCAAGCCTTGCACATGGTGTGATGTCAAATACTAGCTGTATAAACAGCTGTAAACAACAGGCTATTGATATGAGGTATCTTCCGTTGACCAGGGAACTCACTGTAGGTGGATAACGGTGGAGACAGTGGTGTCACAGATGGAGAGAGAAAAAGAGCACTCATTAACTGAGCATCAAGAATAGTATCTTTCTTTGCATTTTTCCTTTTTAAAATTTCCTTACTCTTTTTACCTGGGCTACTAGGATGCTAAGCACCATAATGAAGGATTAACCAAACTTTTAGAATTTTTTATTGTGCACCAACACTCCACCAGATGCTTTCGACCTGGGTTACTTCAAATGCGTCTCCTGAGGGCATTAGGAGGGATAGATTCAACTCCCCCCCACTCCAACTCTGGTCACCCCACCTCTGCCTGGATCCCAAACATCAGCACCTCTAACAGCAGCCACTGCCTGTGCCTATGACCATTTAAGATGAAAAAGAAAGAAACCCTCATTATTTTCTGATACATAATAATAATAAGATAGTAACTTGGATAAAATATTAGTTATATGTGATAATTATTTCCATGAATATCTAAGCAGTGGTTAAGAGAATAGAACCCAGAAACAAGCTGGCTGTGGAACATCAGGCAAGACATTTAAACTTTCCAAATCTCAGTTTGTTCAAATGTTATCTGGGGATGTCTATAATACCTATATTGCCTACATGGTTATTGTGGAGATTGATTAATGCATATAAAACACTTAAGCAGCATGTGATACACAGTAAGGAGTCAAGAAATTCTCCTATTATTAATATTATCATCATTACTACTGTGTTCCAAGTCTTAACTCATTTAAATCTGATAAAAACCTTGTGAGGTGTGAATTTTTTCCTAGTTTACAAGAAACATTCATTCCTAATAGCATTAATTGCAACTATAGTACTAATATAAACACAAATAACAGTGTCAGTGATGCTTCATAAATATGTTCATTTTATAGATGCATGCCAAGATTTTCAGGAGTGGCAGTAACTAGATTATAATATCAATGTAATGTAATTGTCAATATTCTAAAATCACCTCCATTTCAGAGGCGGCATGAGATAACACCATTATTCTTATAATGATACCCATTATTAGGGTAGGTGCTAAAATAACATTGGTAATAATAATAACAACATTAGGGATCCCTGGGTGGCGCAGTGGTTTGGCGCCTGCCTTTGGCCCAGGGCACGATCCTGGAGACCCGGGATCGAATCCCACGTCGGGATCCCGGTGCATGGAGCCTGCTTATCCCTCTGCCTGTGTCTCTGCCTCTCTCTCTCTCTCTCTCTCTCTCTCTCTGTGTGTGTGTGACTATCATAAATAAAAAAAAACAACATTAACATTAATAATAATAACAACATTAATAGCAACAACATTAATTAATGTGATATAATTATGCTATTTTGAGGAGGAGAAAAATATCACACCAGCATTATTAAGAATGGTAGTTACTGTGGTTTTTAAAAATATATAATAATGCAATTAACTGCATTAATGTTTTACCTCAGTTATCCTGATTCTGATCAGATGAAAAGGTTTTCTTAGCAGTATAGAATTAATTTTGTATTATTTTTATTAGTAAATTATTTAATTGTATTATACTTACTATAGCATTTGCAATAAATAATACAATTGTGGCATACATAATAACAATACAATTGTGGTATCCATTATAATAATGATTAATGATACAATCACTTTATAATAATGGATACGATAAAGGTGAAATAAATGCTATAATCAATAATAACGTAAGCACAAATAATGGAGGACAATGATTATCCCCAATTAACGTATCCCCAGTGAAAGGCAAAGCATAGCGCAAGTCTTCCTGGTGGTGCTTCCTGGCTAACTAATATTATAACATTATAATAGTCATTTAACTACAGACAATATTATGGGTATGCTATAATTATGCCCCCTTTACCACGGGGACAGTCAGTACCTGGGCCCAGGGACATATATTAGTTCTTTAATGTTAACCTAGCTGCACATAGTAACATTACGGAACGTCCTATAACCATACCCACTTCTGAGACAGGAGGCGGCGAGGCTAGTGAAATTAGCCAGCATCCGGGCTAGTGAAATTATGCCTATGGCGCTAACGCTACGCAGATGCAGACCCTATGCAGGCAGTGGTCTGAACGGGGCCATTTCCCCGGTGCGGAGGGCCAGGGCCAGTTCCGCAATGGATGGCGCCCCTTTGAGCAATGTCTTGACCTCATCCCTGCAACAGGTACTTAGGCTGCACGCGGGCATCCGTCTCCCCACCCACAGCCCAGGGACTGGCTTCCCGGCCCGCGTCCCCTCGGCCCACAGCCTTCCTCTGCAAACTCTCCCCAGAACATGCTACCTTCTAGCAGTCGCTGAGGAGAGACTCTCCACCAGGCCAGTGTCGTGGACATTTCCTCCTCGAGGCCACAAGAGCCGACCCGCACTCCAGGTGCCCCAGGGCTGCGGTCCCCCCCCCAGGCCAGGAGAAGAGGAGCCGGAAAGGCGGGGGAACCAGGCAGAGCTACCGCTGGGGGCAGCCGAGGGGAGAAACTGCTTCCCCCTTCCTTTCTCGCCTTTGCTAGTCACGGATCTGGATGAGCCTGGCATTCACGGTGCGGACCATGTACACGTTATGAGTGGATGGGGATCGGATACGCTTGGGGTATGGGGTAAGGAAGGGAAGTATTCAGGGTGTGGGAGATGCTCCTGGAGCTGATGTGAATGAGCGGAGGTTATCAAACCACCTTTCCCTTTGGCCAGTCCTGGAACCAGTAATTGCTCCCGGGACCCCCAACTGATTTAAACAGATACATGAAGGATGTTGGCAGCCAGTTTGCTGAGTAGGTATCTGAAGGAACGATGTACTAGACATAGGGCACAGCCATTGCAAAGGCCTGGAAGTTAGGAGAAGCTCTGCTGGTTTTATAAATTACCAGAAGGGCCCTAGCACAGACCAATTTGTGTTGACAAATAATAAAAATAAATATTGACCGACTAACACGGAAGTCTCAACTTTATTTAGCCCTACTCTTCTTTTGTAGGATAGTTACAACTTTATCTGATAAATGTTTATTTAAATATATGATATTTTATATAAGACATATATTAGGATGAATCATTAAATTGTCAGTATTTAACCTTTTGATTTATAAAAACAGAAATTTCATGATTCAGTTATAGTCAACTTACAATTATAATTATAAATACATTTAGTTATAACTATTTTATTCTATAAATATACATTATGGTTACATAAATATAAGATAAATGTTATATAAAATTTGCAGATTTATAAACTATAAGTATGATATGCAGTCTGTACATTTATATGTAATTTATAAAATATAAATATATGCAATCTTTAATATTGTAACAGTTTTTATAATATAGCATGCACCATATATGTATACACATATTACTCTATACTATCATATGTAATTAATATGAAAACACATATATCATGTTGAAATATTTCATAATGGCCCTTCACTGTCCTGAAATGAAATTTATAGGTAATATGACTTACCTCTGCCCCAAAATTGAAAAAAATCAATTTAATATAACCTAAATTATATTAGGTTTAATATAAAGATGATGTAAAAGACAGTTTTTATTGAAATAATGTGTATTGTCGCATGTAAATGCTTGGGAAGTACAGTAGAAGAATAAGCTAGATATGTAGTTAATAGGAATAGTAGTAGTAGTCCAAATAGTAATAGAAGAGACTTGCTGAGTATTGTCTGTGTGCCAGGCACTGATCTAAGCACTTGAAACGCACTGATATATTTAATCCTCACAGCCTCCTGATGGAGCCTGCAGAGGGTTTCCATTATTTCGTTAGCTCCACAGGAATGAGGGGTTTATGATAGTTGAATGATGTGCTAAACTTGGAAATGGAAATAAGTTATCTAAAGAAGATGAGTAAGCCCTAATCAGCACTTACTTTGGAGTCTCCATTTCCTAGTTGACACGGAATTTGATTTGCAATAGGGGCAGCAGCAAAGTGTAGAATTTAAGATGTGGGCTCTGCTTGTAACTTTTAGAACCTTGCTATTTGATGAGTAGCAGTTGTGTCTCTGCCATGAATCAGAACCCTCCCCGTAATGGAGGAGAACTTCGACAGTATCAGAAGTCTCGTCCTGAAATCTGTGTGGCAGTACATGGCATGGAAGCGACTAACTTTGGGCAGAAAATGCTTGTAGACTCAGATTTGCCTGCACTAGGGCTTTGCGTGTGAGAGTTGCAGTGTGCGCATCTATGGGGTTTGTGCACACTTCTAACCATGCTCTTTTAGACCTCAGTTGACTGGAACTCACATCACAAGAACCCTCAGTTCACTGGCTTTTATTCCCACCTCTACTCTCTGTTGTAAGACAAACTTTTAGTCATCACAATAACTTTTCTTCAGGCTACCTATTTATGTGTGCAAGAACCTAAAAGTTGGAAGGAATAGTGGTTATGTCCAGACAGGGATTTGAGGTAAGGATGGGACTGTGTATGGTGGTTAAAGGGGACATTAGCTATATCATCAATACTTTATTTCTTTAATAAAACAAAGCTACTGAAAGCAAATAGGGAAAAAGTTAACATTATTAAATTTGGATGGTAAAAATCATGGGAATTTGCATTATTCTCTTTTGTTCTCTGTGGTTTTGAAATGAAGGGAAACAATCAAAAAGATTGCCAGGGGGAAATTTTCCAGTTTAGCACATATGCAGATTGTCTTCTTGACCAAAGACCTCACCATCAGATAATCTGTTATTGGTGCTTGGTCAGAGCTTGTCTAGTGTAATACCTCCATTTCTTCTCAGAGTAGAAACGGACTTTCTCAGATGTCATGTAAATCTTTTTAAAGAAGCAGAGGAAGAACCCAGGGTTTCTGAAATCTAGAGGTGGACTGAGAACCCAGGATTTGATCTCTTCACTCTGTTATGCCCTTTTCTTATATTGCCCAGTTATTGTTTCAATAACTTTTCAGAAATGACGGGTGTAGGGTGACAACCCCAAGGGCCTGACAAATCCTCAGTCAATTCAGAAAGATTTCAGTCTCATCATGATTCTTTACTTACTAAAATAGAAAGTGGATTTGGATGTCTTAGAAAAGATTTTCAACAATCCAAAGGTTAACCTCCAGCTAATGTAAAAATTAACCAAGAAGTTCACTCTACTAGCACTAAATTGTGCAAGATATCATGGAATGAGAATATAGAAAACCACATTCAGTAAGACCTACTAAGTGTCTGGTCCAGGAGGTGCTTGAGCGATGAAATGAAAAAGGGAAGAAATTCCATGAGCAGAGTGACATTGACTAATGTGCCAATCAATACGGCAGGAAAACCAGGATGCCACTCCCAACTTGACACCTAGGTAAAACAAACTCAGAGCATGACTAAAATTTGGTTGGGAAGGTGTGGAAGGTGGGAGAAATGGTATGAGGGCGCAGACAGGAAAGAGCTGAATGGGTAAGGGCCTGCTGTTCCCTTACAAGGAAGGCTAGGGTAGGACTAGAAGGAGGAGATCAGCCTGTCAACAGCCACGCATTTTGACAGTGTATAGCCTAATTTGGAAGAGCTTGGGTGGTAGACTTGGCGATTTTAGCTGACTTACCAAGGAATTATGAATTCTGGAGCAGGAATTTGGCATAGAGCTTGTTATTCCTGTTGTAAGTGATGCTGGCTAATGGAAAGGTGGCAGTCATTTGTTCTTGTCAACACATTTTGGACATTGGAGCCTGTCTCCTGACATTCCTTTTTTTAAATAATAAATTTATTTTTTATTGGGGTTCAATTTGCCAACATAGAGAATAACACTCAGTGCTCATCCCGTCAAGTGCCCCCTCAGTGCCCGTCACCCATTCACCCCCACCGCCCACCCTCCTCCCCTTCCATCACCCCTAGTTCATTTCCCAGAGTTAGGAGTCTTTATGTTCTGTCTCCCTTTCTGATATTTCCTACCCATTTCTTCTCCCTTCCCTTCTATTCCCTTTCACTATTATTTATATTCCCCAAATGAATGAGAACATATAATGTTTGTCCTTCTCCGATTGACTTATTTCACTCAGCATAATACCCTCCAGTTCCATCCACGTTGAAGTAAATGGTGGGTATTTGTCATGTCTAATGGCTGAGTAATATTCCATTGTATACATAAACCACATCTTCTTTATCCATTCATCTTTCGATGGACACCGAGGCTCTGTCCACAGTATGGCTATTGTGGATATTGCTGCTAGAAACATCGGGGTGCAGGTGTTCCGGCGTTTCATTGCATCTGAATCTTTGGGGTAAATCCCCAGCAGTGCAATTGCTGGGTCATAGGGCAGGTCTATTTTAAACTCTTTGAGGAACCTCCACACAGTTTTCCAGAGTGGCTGCACCAGTTCACATTCCCACCAACAGTGTAAGAGTGTTCCCTCCGCATCCTCTCCAACATTTGTGGTTTCCTGCCTTGTTAATTTTCCCCATTCTCACTGGTGTGAGGTGGTATCTCATTGTGGTTTTGATTTGTATTTCCCTAATGGCAAGTGATGCAGAGCATTTTCTCATGTGCGTGTTGGCCTTGTCTATGTCTTCCTCTGTGAGATTTCTGTTCATGTCTTTTGCCCATTTCATGATTGGATTGTTTGTTTCTTTGGTGTTGAGTTTAAGAAGTTCTTTATAGATCTTGGAAACTAGCCCTTTATCTGATACGTCATTTGCAAACATCTTCTCCCATTCTGTAGGTTGTCTTTGAGTTTTGTTGACTATATACTTTGCTGTACAAAAGCTTCTTATCTTGATGAAGTCCCAATAGTTCATGCTTCCTTTGTTTCTTTTGCCTTTGTGGATGTATCTTGCAAGGAGTTACTGTGGCCAAGTTCAAAAAGGGCATTGCCTGTGTTCCCCTCTAGGATTTTGATGGAATCTTGTCTCACATGTAGATCTTTCATCCATTTTCAGGTTATCTTTGTGTATGGTGCAAGAGAGTGGTCTAGTTTCATTCTCCTGCATGTGGATATCCAATTTTCCCAGTACCATTTATTGCAGAGACTGTCTTTCTCCAATGGATAGTCTTTCCTCCTTTATCGAATATTAGTTGACCATAAAGTTGAGGGTCCACTTCTGGATTATCTGTTCTGTTCCATTGATCTATGTGTCTGTTTTTGAGCCAGTACCACACTGTCTTGATGACCACAGCTTTGTAGTACAACCTGAAATCTGGCATTGTGATGCCCCCAGATATGGTTTTCTTTTTTAAAATTCCCCTGGCTATTCGGAGTCTTTTCTGATTCCACACAAATCTTAAAATAATTTGTTCTAACTCTCTGAAGAAAGTCCATGATATTTTCATAGGGATTGCATTAAACGTGTAAATTACCCTGGGTAACATTGACATTTTCACAATATTAATTCTGCCAATCCATGAGCATGGAATATTTTTCCATCTCTTTGTGTCCTCCTCAATTTCTTTCAGAAGTGTTCACTCGTCATAAGGGTATAGATCCTTTACCTCTTTGGTTAGGTTTATTCCTAGGTATCTTATGCTTTTGGGTGCCATTGTAAATGGGATTGACTCCTTAATTTCTCTTTCATCAGTCTCATTGTTAGTGTATAGAAATGCCACTGACTTCTGGGCATTCATTTTTTATCCTCCTTCGCTGCCAAATTGCTGTATGAGTTCTAGCAATCTTGGGGTGGAGGCTTTTGGGTTTTCTATGTAGAGTGTCCTGTCATCGGCGAAGAGGAAGAGTTTGACTTCTTCTTTGCCAATTCGAATGCCTTTAATGTCTTTTTGTTGACTGATTGCTGAGGCTAGGACTTCTAGTACTATGTTGAATAGCAGTGGTGAGAGTGGACATCCCTGTCTTGTTCCTGATCTTAGGGGAAAGGCTCCCAGTGTTTCCCCATTGAGAATGATATTTGCTGTGGGCTTTTCGTAGATGGCTTTTAAGATGCTGAGGAATGTTCCCTCTATCCCTACACTCTGAAGAGTTTTGATCAGGAATGGATGCTGTATTTTGTCAAATGCTTTCTCTGCATCTAATGAGAGGATCATATGGTTCTTGGTTTTTCTCTTGCTGATATGATGAATCACATTGATTGTTTTACGAGTGTTGAACCAGCCTTGTGTCCCAGGGATAAATCCTACTTGGTCATGGTGATCTAGTCATTTTGCCAGTGCAGGGTGGCCAAAAACAAGTTGTATTGCGAAAAGGAGATAGAGGAGAGAAAGAAGGAAAGAAAAGAGAAAAAGAAAAAAGAAAAAAGGAAGAAAAAAAGAAAAATAAGAGAAGAAAAAGAGAAAGAAAAAGAAAGCAAGGGAAAAAAGGATGGGGGAAGCAAACAGAAATCAAAAAGCAAAAAAACAAAAAACAAACAAACAAACAAACAAACAAAAAACCATGGGGGAGTATCTTCTGATTCTGTATACTTAAATTCCTTGACTTCCCCTGGAACTTGTCAGTCTAGCTGGTCTTCTGGGGGAGGGGCCTGTTGTGCTGATTTTCAGGTGTTAGCACTTGGGGTAGCTGCTCAGGGAAAGATATTTAAGCTGTTTATCCTGTGAGGCCACTGTGAGGCTCAGTGGGGGTTGTTTACTCTGTGAGGCCCCAGGAGGAACAACCACAGTGGAGGTGGCCAGCACTGGAGCCCTGGATTCAGCTCCCGCAGTAACTACGGTGCTCTCAGTCTGCAGGGGCCTGGATGTTCAGTTCGGGGGCAGGAGCGTCCTTGCTGTCCTGGGCCCTCCTGGCCCCTGCCTGTCCCGGGGGAGGCCGGATCCTGGGCTGTGTCCCCGGCGCCCTGTGCTCCCGGGCCTGCGCTGTTGGATTCGCGCTCCGGCCGGGCAGCCGCCTCTCCGCGGAGCCTGGGCCTGAGCCCTCTGACCTGCTCCTGGGTTCAGCCGTGCGCGTTGCAGCCCTTCAGAGAGCTCGGCGCACTCTCCCCGGGGCGCAGGTGTCTGTTAGTGTCCCAGGGAGCCCGAGGGCATCCCCGCCTTCCTGGGATCCTGCTCTAACTCCCTGCGAGCCCCTTTCCGCCCGGGAAGGTTGGTGCAGCTCCTGCTTCTCCGGGACGGGGCTCTCCTGTCCTGGGGACACTCGCCCCGGCCTCAGCCCAGCTCCTCGCGGGGCCCCTCCCCCTTGGAGGCCTTTTGTTTCTTTATCCGCCCCCCCAATCTTCCTACCTTGATAGAAGTGTGAACTCTTCTCACTGTAGCATTACAGCTGTTCTCTCTTTAAATCTCAGGCCGAATTCGTAGATTTTCAGGATGATTTGAAGGTTATCTAGGTAATTTGGTGGGGACAGGTGACTTGGGGAACCCTACTCTTCCGCCATCTTGCCCCTCCTCCCTCTCCTGACATTCCTATCAGAATTTGGACACATCACTGCTTTCTGTGGTGGGTAGCAGCAGGGGCAATCCTAAAGTCTTTGATAAATACAACTTTTGATTATTAGTGAATTTTGGGGAAAAAAACCCACATGGTTTCATCCCATAAAGTTTTAATGAGTGCCTACTATGTTCAATACATTGGTCCTAGCAATAGAAAGTAAATGAGATGCCCATCTAACCGAGGAGATATGTAGACAAACACGTAGTGAGAGATGGATTCACATGGAGCAATGAAGTCTGTTTTCAGAGAAGAAGTGGCATTTGAAGCTGCATCGTGGAGGATTAGGATCTCAATAGATAGGCACAGAGGCAAAGGGTATACTGGAGGAAGAGCAAAAGAAGTGAATGGCATGTTCAGGACAGGTGAGTATTGAAGTATTGGATGTGCAAAGAACTATGGGGAGGGGCAGAAAAGACAGGCGTCTAGAGTGAGCCAGGGGAGCTAGGCTTAGGGATTTGCACACCTGGAGCCACTGCAGGTTTTGAGCAGTGAAAGGATGGTCATATACTTCAGAAAGATCACTTTAGTAGCAGTTTCAAGAACAGATTGGAATGGGAAAGTTGGAAAATCATTTTAGAAGGGAATCACAATAGTCCAAACAAGATAGAAGGATCTGGACTTTCACATCTATGAGGATGGAGAGTAGGGGAAGAATTTCAATAATTTTTCAGAAGCAATGAGCTTTACTGTCTTTTTGGGAGGAGCAGGGGGAGGTCATTGGGAAGGGAAAGGCAAGATTCAGGGATGTTTTCCAAAGAATTTGATGTGGATGGCTGTGAACATGGGAGGCGGAGTAGATTTGGCATGGAAGATAAACTTACTGCCAAGCATCCTGGATTTGAGGGGGCAGCAGAAAGCCTGCTAGAGGGATTGGCAGGGAGTTCTTATATCCTGTATCCCACAGGCTCATTTACTGCCGCAGCCATCAAATTAACATCAGTGCATCTGAGAAAGGCTCCTGGCTAGTAATGAATTCCCAAGGAAGCTCTTATGAGGCCTCAGGTAATCAGGAGTGGAGGAGTTGGTTGTAGTGTTTCATGTGGCTTCACCTCCAGAACGTAATTGAGGCTCATTTGTTGGGTAAAGATCTAAGGAATGATCTTGACAAAGCATAGCACAGATCCTGTAATGAAAGGGAAATGAAGATGGTTGCCAGCCCATTATTAAGCATAATAACTAGGTTGAAATGAGATGAAACACTTCATTTAGGCAGAACTTCCCTATTGACAAATGGCAGGGGGTAAAAGTGTGAAAGGAAAGCATATAATCCAATTCATAAAAAGTATAGAAATGCTTTTTAAAACTTGAAGCGATAATCACTCATTGTATATATAGAGTTGGGGTGGGGGATGTTTTCTCTATTGATAGATACTGATGCACAGATGAAAGTTTTTAAAATAAATTTTTTTCTACTGACAGAACTTTATTTAAAAAATAATGAGACAGCTCTGTCCATATTCCCAGGCTGGGGGCAAGGAGGCTTGCGTCCAGCAGAAAGGGCACAGGCCATTTACTTCTTGGAGACCTTGACTTCTTGTGCTTGGAGCTGCCCACTTGAGGCAGATAAGTGTTCACCATGATGAGTATAAATGCAAAGAAACTTGTTTTTAGGTCCATGTTTGGGGGAGCTGAGAGAGAAATAGAAAGCATTTAACTCCTGTGTTAAAGTGTTAGAAATAAAAATAAGAACACTGTGTTCAAAATTATAATACATAAATACAAATGTTAAGATAAACTCAACTCAGGGCACTTGGGTGGCTCAGTCGATTAAGCATCTGCCTTCCGCTTAGGTCATGATCCGAGGGTCCTGGGATCGAGCCGCCCATTAGGCTCCATGATCATGGAGGAGTCTGCTTCTCCCTCTGCTCCTGCCCTCACTCCTGCTCAACCTCTCCCCTCTCTCTAAAAGAAATAAATAAAATCTTAAAAAAAGATAAACACAACTCTATTCCTAGATTATGATTTTAGGGATTGGGTGATCATCCCTAGATATTTTATTTTAAATCAGTATGGGTCAGATAAAATTGATCCTAGTTTTAGATCTGATCTTAAGAGGTTAAATAAAATACACAAATTATTAAGAATTCATTACTCTATAAGTACTGTGTGTAATTTATAGATATATAATTGGCATACATTATTTTATGGTTATTATTCCCACAATGGTTATTATTTGAGGATACATTATCATTCAGCTAGAAAGGTCTACTGTACTGGACAGGCATGTGCTCTTTGGAATACATACAACAATTTCGATAGCATCAAGCAAATTTTAATATTTTAATGGCTCATGAGCTGGGATGAGAGTATAGGAGGCAATATGTAAAACACACAGCATGTAAGAACATAAGTTCTGGAGTCAAACTCACCTGTGTTGGGATCCACACTACCACAACAACTTGCATGACCTTGAGCAAGTCATTTGAACTGAGGTTTTTTTTTTCTCCTCAGTAAAATGGGAATGAGAAGAGTCCCTACGTCCCAGAGTTAACAGGATAGTAAAATGAGAAAAATACATGCAAAGCACCTATCAGTACCCAGCTGTTCTGTACTAAGGCTCAATGAATGCCAGTAGCTGCTGTTGCACCTTTATGTGCAGGGTCATCCACCTGCTGTGTGTAAACTGATTACCTAGGTTGAGGAAGAACTCAGCTGCATGCTCAACTTTTGGCTCCCTCTGTCACCCACAGTGGTGCATCCCCAGGTGTGCTGTGATCCCTCCCCAACGACCAGTGGTTGGCAGATAGCAGTTTTTTTAGTTGTACAGTTTAGGTGGGGAAATGTTAAGTGCTACACAAAAAACTTGGACAGCTCCCCCTCTAGTGGTGATTTGATGAATTGCCCCCAACAATTGCCCTGTTGATCACAAACAGGAGAGCTGGCTGTAAAAATGAAACGGATATAGTTGGCAGAAAGGAAAACAGCTGGTTTAACAAATGAATTTATTAATCACAAACATATAATAAGCTAGTAACAAATGTACATCTGAGGCTTAAGTTGTAATGAATGTCATTAAGATATCTGCAGCTTGCATATTTTCTCCTATGCTAATTAGCCATTTTACCTAAACAGATTTCTAATTTGGGGGAAAAAATCCAGAATTGGCAATTCTACACATAGTTACGTGTCCTACTCCCAATAAAAATTACTGTACACAATACTTTTTTCTAAAATAATGTAATTATTGTTGATAACGGCATCTTATCCTCTTTTAGTAATTTATAAACTTTTCTCAGAGCTTTGTTTTCACAGCAGGTAGGTGTAGTATGTTTCCCTCTCCTGGTTGTATTGAGGAGAAAACCAAGGCTTTTCTATAAAGAGGCTAAATAGGTTTTCTTTTGTCACCCAAGGCACTTCTCATGGGATTGTATTAGATTTTACCCCTAGGAATCTCCTCTTGGCAAAATAAATTGCATGGACACTGGTATGTCCCTTATGTGCTCATAAACATCATCTCTTTTTTTTTTCTATTTGAATCTTCATGTTGGGACACCTAAAAACACAGTTGTTTGGCAGATTGGAATGAAAATGATTAAAATAGAAACCTGGGTTTTTTAAAACAAATTTTAAATATTTATTTTTACTTATTTTAGAGAGAAAGCACGCTCAAGCTGGGGGGAAGGCCAGAGAGAGGCAGAGCAGCAGACTCCCCACTGAGCAGGGTGCCTCACCTGGGGCTTGATCCCAGGATCCTGAGATCATGATCTGAGCAGAAACCAAGACTTGGAGGCTTAAGTGACTGAGCCACCTATGCGCCCTGTGACCTAGGTTTTAAAGAAGTAGCTTTTTTTTTTGCTCCATTATAATTGTTTTGGATAGCTCAGATATTAAAGCATTTCTGCCAAAAAGACTAAACCGAGAGTAATAACTTTGTGAGCCTTACAGAAATGTAAATCAAGGTAGTAGAGATGAGAATCTAAAGAAATAGTTTTTTAATATTGTATAAGTACAATAGCAAATCAAGTATTTAATTGATTCTTGAATACTCAAGCTATTCATAAGACTTATGAGTGAACAGAAAATGGATAATTTAGAAATAGGAGGTATTTTCTAATGGAATGGCAGGAATATTTATAACCATATAGAGTTATTAAGAAGCAGAGAACAGGCAGCACTCACTTATACTTTTGATGAGCTGATGCTGTAGCAAGTTTCAATCCATATGTAGAATTTCACTGTTTGGGAGGGAAAACTGTTTTTTTTTTCTTGTAGTGCCTCTATTTATACTTGGGGCTGGTCAATGAAACCCAGTTCTCAACTCACCTGTGGGAGAAGCTGGTCTGTCCAGAAACTGCTTTTCTCAGGAACCCTGTCAGGGCCAACTTAAACAGGTGTGACTGGAGTTGTAAACAGAATGGGCCTGAACGCTCTAGATTATAGACTTGTGCTGATGAGATCAAGCTTGCAGGTTGGCTTCCTCTGTGTGCTACTCAGTTCCGCTAAGTCCCCAACCTGGCCATAGTCTGCACCTTTGTCAGCTGCATGACAGATTCCTATTTGCCAAATATGTATAGAGTGTCAACATGTGAGGGGCCCTGAAAGTGAGGCATATTATTGCAAACTCATTCTCATGATAGAAACATGACTTGCACTGATGACTTCTGGTGGCACCATCTTTGATTCCTGCAATGACCTTGGCTAATTGAATTCTATGCGACCTTTCTCCTCTTCCTGCCTTTTAGTGACCCTCTCACACCTTTTGATGCTTCTCCTTTAACCTCACAGTTTCAGTTCCTTCATGCTGCCTTGCCACCTGACTTCCCAGGTCTCTTAATACAGTACATCCTTCTTAGTTGCTTCACCATTCCCAAATCTAAAAAATGGCTGTGCTATATCATATTCTATCCCCTCTTGCCCTGCTCTTGGCTTATTTCCCTAGGAATAGCAATCTAAGAGAAACAAGTCATACTATCATGTTGAGATCTAGTAGGGTCCAATACTCTCTTGATATAAGAATACAATGCCTTAACTCATAGGAATGGATTTCTACTCATGAAACATCAGTGTGGCAAAATATTTGGTGGCAGATGGGCCTTCATGGATCCTTGGTATCATACCCTTTGTCTACCTTTTTTAAAAGATTTTATTTGTTTATTCATGGGAGACAGAGATTGAGAGAGGCAGAGACACAAGCAGAGGGAGAAGCAGGCTCCATGCAGGGAGCCTGACACCGGACTCAATCCCGGGCCCCCAGGATCAGGCCCTGGGCTGAAGGTGGCACTAAACCGCTGAGCTACCCGGGCTGCCCCCCTTTGTCTACTTTTGAGGAAGACTCCCTCTGGTTTCTTGAAATACCTTATATTGTAACTCTATTGTGAATACTAAAGGAAAAGAATAAAGGAGATAACACACAGAAATTGTTTTCCTCATTACTGCAGATCTGTTTTCTGCCTATTGACCACCTTTTAACTAAATACTTCCTTTTTACTAGCTAAACAAGAGAACAGAGAAAAAGAAACTATGAATCTATTAAATCAAATACATTTTGCTCAAGTAGTAGTGCTTAGAAGGAAATGAATTCTCAGTATACTCTCAAGGTCTGTGTGATAAAGCCAATTGTGAATGCAGTTAAATGTCTTCAACTGCCTTTGAGCATGATCATTGTGTCTCAGAAGCAGATATTTTGATTATCTTCAATACCAACTATGTCCTGTTACTAATGGGCCAAACCAGACTGTTAATACTGTAAAAGCGAGATTGTACAACAGATCATTTAAAGGAAGCAACTAAAGGGATTTAGGGAACAAATGGGAAAAAAAAAACATTCCAAAAGGGTTTTTTAAAAGTAAGTAATTATAGAGGTTGAAGCTACTTTGCTAAGCCAAATTTAATTCAAAAACATTTGCTGTGCATCGTAGGGTTAGGGGAATAAACTAGACTATTTAAGAGTCTTTTTAAATTATCCTCAGGTTTTTGTTTTTGTTAATGCCTGGGAACAGTGTCACAGGCAATCCATTGAAAGGAATAGTATCAAATTCATTAAAGATTATAAAGCAATAAATATTAAAATTACATTTAATCCAGAGAGGATTACCATAATTTACCATGACCCAGAAAGTTGAGCTAATGCAGATTCTCCCCGTCTATTATTGACACTTAGGAGAGTGACACATGACAGGTAAACAACTAATACCAGGGAGTGAATAATAAAGCTCTGCAAGAGCTTGCTAGTCTTAAGTACATATTTAGTCTAATCCAGTTGTGCCTTCTTGCTTCAACAGTGCAAAATGGTCATCAAAATCCATAGTGGTGAATCTGGTACCTTCTGAATCCTCAAAGAAAGTTCAAATGCCCTTCATATAAATTTAGAATGATTTATTTGGTTATTAATTTGTTTTCCAATGAATATATACATAAGAGGATTTGAAGCAGCTTATAACAAAAGCCCATATGTAGCATGGCAATAAAAAATGAAGTCAGAAAGAGAGATCAGAAGAAACCACAGAATTCAAAAACTTTCTTGGGCTGTAGACCCTTTTAGTGATCTATTAAATAGCTGTGGAACATCTCCCCAGAAAAGTATTACTATGCAAATAGGCATAGCAACGTTTAAGCCTATCCAGGCACCCTCCCCCTGTGTGACTTTGAACCCTGGTCAAGAACCCTTGAATAGAGGAAGCGGTATCTTGAGGTAAGGTAGTTATTGCATTTGGGGACACCTGAGAGGCCAAGTTGGTTAACCGTCCCAATTTTGGTTTAGGCTCAGGTCCTGATCTCAGGGTCATGAGATCAGCCCAGAGTTGGCTCTTCACTCAGCATGGAGTCTGCTTAAGGTTCTTTTTACCTCTCTCCCTCTCCCTCTGCCCCTCCCCCTCCCACCTCCCTCCTATGTGCCTGTGCACACTCCCTCTCTGCCCCTCTCCCTTGCACCTGCACACACTCTCACTAAAATAAATAAAACTTAAAAAGAAAAAGATAATGTTTGTCCTTTTCCGATTGACATTATATGGTCTGATTCATTTGGGGAATATAAAAAATAGTGAAAGGGAATAAAATATAATAATAAAATAGTGAAAGGGGAGGTGGGCGGGGGTGGGGGTGACTGAGTGACGGGCACTGAGGGGGGCACTTGATGGGATGAGCACTGGGTGTTATTCTATATGTTGGCAAACTGAACACCAATAAAAATAAATTTATAAAAAAGAAAAAGATATTATTGCACTTGAGTATTGTATTTAGCCCTGAGCTTCCTGTCAACTGAGGTTAAGAGATAAATACACTGGGCTGAGGAGTTCTCAAAATCTACAAAAAGAAGCAGATCAGTTTACAAAATTATAAGTGAAACACATAATTTTAAAATGGCAGTGTTTATACGTTTATGAAAGGGTTTTTTCTAAAGAGTAATCAAGTAATATAAAGGGATGTTGCATAATTTGATTGAAATTCTTTGAAATTAAATAATTGGAGGTAGAATATCTATGATAATTGTGCTGGCTCGTATATTAAATTAGCCAATGTCATTTCCAACCATTCTGGGAAGGAGGGAATCTACTGTATATGTCTTTCTTTAATGGTAGATTTACCCACCTAATATTATTTGATTAAAACTGACATTAATATAATATATTCCCATGAGCAAACATCAGCTGAGCAGCAAGGGAGGCCTTAGGGTATAAAAAGAAATCAAACTGTGATTAAATATCTATTAATAGTTCATACCATGGAAAACAGACATTTAGATAATAGCAAATAATCACTTTAGGTGCCTGCTGCTTCCAACTTTTCTTGAAGGCAAATAAATAACACAATCATTCCTGTCACAATTATAAGCAGAATCAGTATAGGGTAGGGGTTAAGAACCTTGGACAAAGTCACTGAACTTCTTTGAGTCTCAGTTTTCTTGTCTGTAAAATGAAAATCATAAATGAATCTAAAGGCTGCTCCTAGGCTGTACAAGGGTCCCCTGGAAGTATTTCTTTTGTGGGACTCCTGTCCAAACACCTTGAGTCCCCTAAAATCTATGTCAGTGTCATCCTAGCTATCCAATCTCACACAATCCTGTGAAGGAAATACCACATGACTAGCAGGAGTAATCCATTTGCCAGACTAGTCTGCCAGAATTGGGACCTGTTGGTGGGGCCCCAGGACAACCACATAAGCACCAGTGCTGGATGAAGCTCTTTGAAGGATCCAGTCAACTGCAAGTAGAAGGTCACTGTAGAGGACTGAAAATTCCACAGAGGCACAGAGCTAGAATAGGGATCCTATTGGCAGGTCTTGAAGGATGCTGGTCTATCTCAAAGGAGCAGTAGGAAGATTGGCAGGTCTAAGAAGGATGCTGGTCTATATCAAAGGAGCAGTAGGAAGATTAAAGTAATCTATGTAAAGCACTTGACATGCAAATTCCGTGAAGCCTGGCTCACAGTAAGTCCTCAGTAACATGTTGGCAGTGATTATTGTGCTTATCATTAGTATTAATGATACTCACTGCATTTCATGCCCAATCTGGTTTTCTTTCAGTGGATGGCTGCATTGACTGGTCAGTGGATCTCAAGACATACATGGCTTTGGCAGGTGAACCAGTACGAGTGAAATGCGCCCTTTTCTACAGTTATATTCGCACCAACTATAGCATGGCCCAGAGCACTGGGCTCAGGCTTATGTGGTACAAAAATAAAGGTGATTTAGAAGAGCCCATCATCTTTTCAGAGGTCAGGATGAGCAAAGAAGAAGATTCAATATGGTTTCACTCAGCAGAGGCACAAGACAGTGGATTCTACACTTGTGTTTTAAGGTGAGTGCTACATGAAAATATTATTCAGTACCATAGCTAGTAGTTTTTTCATTGGGCCTGGAGTATATAGAGGTGTTGCTCATGTTATACAATGGACATTTTCTTGAAATATAGTTGCAGAGTATGTGGAGCTTCAGTAAATTAAATTCTAATTATTTACTGGAACTACAGAGTGGATTCTTACCAAATTTTCATAAAATGGGACTTTCATATACTGTGAATACACATATAATTTAGAAAAGTTTTGATCCATTTCTTCCTTGACTCCACCCCTACCTTAGGGTCTTATATGAACAGTTGTTTTTTCATAGAGCCGGTTGGCTCAATGATCTTAATACCTGACTATGAAAATGGCCTAAAGTATCATTTAGGCCAAGGTGTCTCCTTTTTTGTTGATGGAAAATAGCTTCAGGTGCTGCTGGGAGATCTCTTAGCAAATGGACTGCTGTTGAAATTTTTCACATAATTTCCAATATGACCTTGAGTCCACTGTATCTAAATATTCAACATGGAGCCCTGTAAACACACCGTCATCATGAGTTCCTAGGTGCTTTGTGGGGAATATATCACAGATACAATTCATTTTTGCAAGAAGCAATCTGCTTTATCTGTAGAGATTCCACAGTATGTCCTCCCTTCCCCTTGTGCCCTGGTGCTAGGATCTAGGATCTAGAATCTCAGATAGAGACTGCATTAGGTATTGAAGTAGATAGCTGAAATGACCTTTACAACATTTTCAATTCTACCATTTTGGGAGTCTCTGATCTTGCTCACCAGGGACCTACACTCTATTATTTGATTTTAACTTCTTGGAAATGCAGACCCTTCCTATTTTTGTCTCCTATGGACTTTGATGCCGAAGCTATGTCACCTCTTTATCAAAAACACTTTGAACTCCATGGTGAGGCCTCATTGTTCAAAAGGCCAGGAGAACAAGGTGGTGTATAAATAATCTTCTTGATGCTCTAAGCATCAAATGTGTTTTGTATCTGTGTGTTTTGAGGGGGGGGGTTTGGGGAAGCAACTGGTGAGCATAGTTTCTGTTTGTGGTGGGCAAAAACTCTAGGATATTGGCAGAAATAGCAATCATTCTCATCACATCCTTAGTGATATCAATATTTTCATGTACTTGGGCATCCCGTAGCACAATTGAGAAAAGGATGTTAATTCAACTTCAGTGATGGCCACTGTATTCTTTTGGGTGCTGCTACCCTTTTCCTGCTTACCTCCTCTCCACCCTCCGTGCTCATTCAATCCTGCCAATCTAAGACAGATCTCTTTTCCTCCTTCTGATCCATCTGCTTTTTTGTTTTGTTTTGTTTTTGTTTCCACAGATTTAAAATTTTATTTGTAAAGCATCAATTCACTGTATAGATGTTCTATACTGATAATGAATTATCAAATTAATTATTGTTTACTTTCCCTGTCCTGCTTATATCCCCAGACTTGCTACTCCTCTTTTCTAACCCATTATCGTACTTTGAGCAATGTTAATAATCCAGTGTGTATCCTTGCATACCTTCTCTCTATTCTTTGAAGGATATCTATCTATCATCTATCTATCTATCTATCTATCTATCTATCTATCTATCTATCATCTATCTATCTAGATGTATATGGGGATTTTCTCCTCATTATTTTACAAAATAAGAGTTATATATTTCTCTGCAGTTTCTTTTCTCACTAAAAATACATAGTGGGAATCTTTCCAAGTCAATAGAGAGCTCACTCATCCTTTTAAGTATATGATCTGTGTTGCTTAATAGTCTATAATGCCACAATTTAGTCAATTATTTTCCCATTTATGTGCATGTATTTTGTTTCCAAGTACCCTTCTATTTGCTTGTATATAAATTTATAAATTTCACAAGTTTTAGACTTACATAATTATTACAAAGATATTACAGTAAGTTCCTACACTCATTTCCGCTATTATTAATACCTTACCTGATTATGGAACATTTGTTACAATTAATGAACTAATAGTGATACATTATTATTGACTAAAGTCCATGTTTATTCAGAGTTCCTTAGATTTTCCTTAATGTCTTTTTGCTATTCTAGGATCCTATTTGGGATCCCACATTACATTTAGTTGTTAGGTCTCCTTAAGCTCCTTTTGGCTGTGGGAGTTTTTCCTACTTTACTTATTTCTTATGACCTTGACAGTTTTTTTAAAAGATTCTATTTATTCATGAGACACACACACACACACAGAGAGAGAGAGAGAGAGAGAGAGAGAGAGAGAGAGATATCCAGGCAGAGGGAGAAGCAGGCTCCATGTAGGGAGCCTGATGAGGACCTGATCCCGGGACCCCAGGCCCTGGGCTGAAGGCAGCGCCAAACCACCTAGTCACTCGGGCTGCCCAGACCTTGACAGTTTGAATAGTACTGTTCAGATATTTTGTAGAATCCCTCAGTTGCAATTTATCTGTTACTTATTTCTTGGTTAGATGGAGGTAATGTGTTTTTTTGGGGGAAGACCACAGATGTAAAATATTCTCATTATATCATATCAAGGGACAAAGTATCAATATGCCTTATCACTTTTGATACTGACCTTGATCACCTGGCATGAGGTAGTATTTGTCTTTCTCCCTAGTAAAGTTACTTTTTTCTCCTCTTTTTTCATACTCTCCTCTTTGGAAGAAAGTAGTTACTCACAGCTCATAATTAAGGAGTGGGGAGTTATTTTCCACCTCATCAAGGGCAGAGTAGCTACATAAAATTACTTATAATTCTTCTTTATGGAATATTTGTCTTTTTACTTCTATTTAATCAGTATGAACTCATGGATATTTATATTATACATTAGGTAATAATCCAATGCTACTTTATTTTTTGGCTTAAATTCTTCTACCTTTGTCCATTGGGAGTTCTTTCAGTTGGCATAGCTATCCCTTTGACATAATCTCATTATTGTGTGTGTATGTATGTGTGTGTGTTTGTATGTCTTTTGAGCATTTCTTTATAAGAAATGCACTTTTTAAGTGCTAAAATTAGCACAATAGGATGCTCCAGACTTATCTTATATTTCCTGCTCCAGTCCTAGTCTTTCTGCAGCCATTTTTCCAAGGACCCTAATTCCTTTTAATGGAGAATTTAATTAGAAACAAAGATTTATGCCCTAGTATGTTCATTGCTACTGTGGTGTGATTGCTTCTAGGCCTTCTCAGTTGACAGCCTATTTGCTTTTTAAACAAAGCACAAGTGGGATTTCCCAGTGCTTCTGAAACCCTTTCCTGTAGTTTCCCGTAGGTGGCCCTCTCCTTCAAGTATACATCAGATTGTCTATTTTATTTTATTTTATTATTATTTTTTTAATAAATTAATTTTTTTATTGGTGTTCAATTTACCAACATACAGAATAACACCCAGTGCTCATCCCGTCAAGTGTCCCCCTCAGTGCCCATCACCCATTCACCCCCACCCCCCACCCTCCTCCCCTTCCACCACCCCTAGTTCGTTTCCCAGAGTTAGGAGTCTTTATGTTCTGTCTCCCTTTCTGATATTTCCCACACATTTCTTCTCCCTTCCCTTATATTCCCTTTCACTATTATTTATATTCCCCAAATGAATGAGAACATACACTGGTATTATGCTGAGTGAAGTAAGTCAATTGGAGAAGGACAAACAGATTGTCTATTTTAGATATCGTCTAAGTCAGTGGTTCTCAACTCACATGCAGATCAGTAGAAGAGAAAAAGGATGATATCTCATTGAGCAGAGGTTTGGTTCATGCGGTAGATCTTTTATTCATGCAATAGATCTTAAAGAGTGATTGGGACTGACGAGGTGAGTAAAACTTTTGAAAATCTTACCTCATGTGTACCTTGGTGAGGAAAATAAAAGCCTTGGGAACCACTGTTCTGAAGGAAGCAACAGTCTTTTGTCAAATCAGAGGTAGAGAAATCTCTTCCAGAATGACACAAGTGATCTAGCTAGCATCTGGATGTGTATAATAAATATGTTTTTCAGGTCTAGTACTGGCCACTGAATCCAAATATGTGCCAAGTGAAAATTTCAGTCCATATAGGTAATTTTATGCCATTGCCAGGAGAGTGACTTTTACAGTGAAAAAGGCTCTGAATTTGACAATGTCTGCATCTACCTAACATCCCCAATTTGACACCACTTTAAGATAATTATGGATGATTTTTTTACTCTGCAATATTGACCTCGTTAAAAATTGATCTATTGATTTTAGTGTGTTCTAAAATACAGACATGACATATTTAGTAATATTATCCACCCATTTTAATCATAGCAAAAAAATTACTGTTTGTGATCTTTTTGTAGCCGATCACTCATTTTTGTGTTTTTTCTTTGGCCAGTTTCAAGAGTGATTAGTTAAATTTCTCAGTATGTTAGCAAAGGATTATAGTAATAGAGAAATGTTGGAGAAGTGAGTCATATTTTGAGAGGCAGTGCCAGTCTAAGAATTAGTCTCCCCCCCCCCACCTTGCGACTTGAATCTTTTCAGCGGAGGCACTAGTAGGATAAAAATGATGAGAGTAATCTTAATTTGACAAAAATCCCACATATCACTTTGCCAACAACTTGGAACAAGGGATGACTTAAGCTATGGATGAAGACAAATATATTGATATAATCCTGAATTTTATTCATAGGCAGTGAAATGATTAAGTATTATCAAACATCTGTAGAAACCTGAGTGTTTCGGGATCGCAATAGCCAAGTGAAGTGAACCAGTTATAGGTTCAAAAACCATTATGACTATTTACTTCTCCATCAAAGTAAACAGGACAAGGAACCCCCTTCTTAAATGGGAACATAATCCAACTATTTTTGGCCTTTAGTAATCGTTGAAATAAATGCGGTTCTCAAAATCTGTATGTCTCACAAACTCTTTCTAAAGGGTTTCTTAGTGTATTTATCTAGCCCAGAGGCATGACATTTACCTTGCTATTCATCTCATTTTAGTGATTACTACTCCAACAAAACAGCATCATCAGAAAAGTTGAGGCAGTACAGATATTTGAAATAAGAAATGTAGCATGTTGCTAAGTATTGAATCTGTATATGAGCATTCATTATATTGTTTTTATTTTTGTATATGTTTGAAATGTTCCATAGTGAAAAAGAAAATAAATAAATACAAATGTACAGTAATTTTACCTGATTTTAATGGTCCTTAAATGATCCTGATATGTAAGTGCCTATGTAGTATATAGTAAACAAGTTCTGTATGTTAGTCAACAAATGTTCACTGAGCATGCACAATGGGATTTGCTTTATGCCATGTTGCAAGGAAATCTGTGTCCTTAGAAAAGAAAGTAATTGTCTCAGTCTACCTAAGACATTAAGAAATATGTTTTACCACCTTTCACCCTCCTACCCTACTCCCCATCACAATTACCAAGAGATTATCAGTGAGCATTTCTCATAATTTAATTCCAATATAACTATTGATCCTTGAAAAGTTAAGTGTCAATGTGTAGCTTGCTTAGGTACCAATTTTCAGGAGAGAAGATAGTTTCTAATAGGAAAAATGAGAATCTAGATCTTATAGAATTAACTGAACTCAGAAAAGTTCAAGACTGTATAACAGAGTCTTGAGAAAGTGACTATGCCTTCTCTGGTCTGCATAAGCTAATATGTGATGCAACTAGTCATCTTTTCCCTGTTTTTGGATATAAGTGAGAGTCCCTGGTTTAACTTATTTTTTGTAGCAAGTATGCATAAAGGAACACATATATAATGTGAAAAGATTAATATTTCAATCTCTAAAACTTGATGATCTACTTATTCATAAAATTATAGGTAATGAAATAGCAAAGTAGTAGCATTTGTAATTTACTTTAATTTCATTAAAAGTTAATTAGATATGCTGCAATATTTAGAAGTATTTCCATACTGTTATATATTATCTATGTAATGCTCAAAAATATAAGCCACTTTATTGTACAATACCTATGTAATTTGAACCCCATTTAGTTTGTTTACTGGAGGGGAGCAGATGTTTATAGTATAGTCAACAGATTCTGTGCTTTCTAAGAACAGGTTATACTTGATAATCATAATATGATAACTGATTTCAAATAATCATTGATGAGCTAGTGAACACTGGTATTCATATATGTATATATTCATCCTTGTGTCATTATACAAACTTCAGGGACTTTCTGTTTTATGATTATTTTGCTCATATCAAGGTTTTAATTTGTTGCAGGAGTTGCAAATTTAGAATCTTTTCAGGGCCAAAAAGTAGGTAATGCCATGATTGTGACAGGCCATCTGAAACATTTTAGAGTGTTGAAGGGCTATAGCAATCTTCTCAGTAGTAATCTCATTTTCATGTTTCTAGTCTTGCCACTACCTCTAGCTGACCTATACACAAATTCCAGTCATCTAGAGACCCTCCAGAGCTTCAGCTCATTGATCCCACAATTTTTTCACTGTCCTTTGCTCTTTTCCCACCTAGCATAGTTGAAGTTTCATGATCAGTCATTATAATCACTCCTATATATACCCTCTTGATTTCGTTGACCCATTCTCCCTTCATCTTACTTGTGAAAACCACAGTACTATTTAAACCAACTCTCCATCTATGCTTGTACCTGCATCCCTGCAGCTGATCTTGACTGAAGGGAAATATAACTTTGACTAGTCTCACTTTAAATTCATTATCATAAACCTCAAACAGACCATTAATATTGATAAATAGTTTTACTGTGTATTCCTATTCTATTCAGTCTCTCATCCTCCTAGATGACTATTTTACATTGCTCTCCTCCAATTTCAAACACCTCTTCCCCTTGATTCCCATTTTACTGAAAAATATTGAAGCAATTAGGAGAGAATTTCCACTATATTCACCCAATGATTGGCATCTGTACCTGCATACTCTGCATATTCTTTAAGTCTTTTATCATTGATGGACTAGCTTTGCTGCTATGTAAGGCCAATCACTTCACTTGTCACTAGATTCTATCCATATTTGCCTACCCAAGGAAATCACCTGAGCATTTCTCCCTATGTTGTGGAATTTTCTATTTCTACTGGATAATTTCTATCAGCATACACATAGGTTGATATTTATGCCATCTAAAAAATGTCTTCTCAGGTCCACTTCCCCTGCCAGCCACTGCCCATTTCCTCACTTCCATTTGCAGCAAAAATACTTTAAAAAACTGCTGTCTGTTCTCAGAGTCTTGAGCTCCTCTCCACTAATTCTCTGTTAGAATTTTTAGAAAATCTCAATTAGAATTTTGCTTTCACTACTGCACCAAAATTGTTCTTATTAAAGTCTCTAGTTCCTCAATGATGCTAAATCCAATGGTCAGGTCAATGTCACTCCTACTTTTACTTAATCAGTGCACTTGGCACAGTTGATCACACCCTTCTTTTTGATGTATGTTATTTACCTGACTTCCAGAGAATCACACTATTCTAGTTTTCTTTCTACTCTATCAGTTACTCTTTCTTAAGTTCCTTTGCTGGTTCCTCATAGTCCCCCTTAATGTTAGGGGACCCTGGGGCTTGGTCCTTAGTTTTTTCCATCTCTGTCCATACTTACTCATTCCATGATTTGTTTATACAGTCTTACAATTTTACATACCATCTGTACACTGATAGCTCCAACATGTATACCTTCCGGCCCAGATCTCTCTCCTAAAATACAGTCAGGTAGACTTTTCAGCATCTCTGTGTGGTGTCAAAACTACTTAATGTTGCAGATTGCACTTCTGATCTCCCTCCTGTCTTACCACAGGTTCCTAGAAAACAAAGCCTGAAGCAAAAGCTAACATGTATTAGGGAATATAATCCCAGAGACACAAGAGTGAAGGAAAAGGGAAGTGAGGCAAAGGAAGAGGGAGATTATTTTGAGATAGTTGACCTAGGAAGAGAAATTGAGACTTTATCTCTCAGCTCCCACATCCCATTGATCAAGAGGTTATCCCATAGGGTTTTAACGCCCTCAAACTTTGGGGATTGCAGAGACTGTGCCCTCCATACCACTGCTACCACTCTGGTCCAAGCCACTCTCTTTTTTTTTTTTCCGAAGCCTATAATCAATATTTTTTTATTGAAACATAGTTGACATACAATGTTACATTAATTTCAGGTGTACAACATAGCAATTTAACAAATCTATGCCTATTTTCAAAAATTTTATCTACTCTAATATTTTTAAATCAACTTTATTGAGATATAATTTACATAACAAAGTGTACCCATCTTAAGTGTAGACATCACTATGCTTTAATAAATTTGTAAATCTGTAAATCACCTCCACATTAGAGATAAAAAATATTTTTACCTCTCCAAGCATTCCCTTAAGCCTTACCAAATGATTCTCATACCCATCTTTTATTTATTTTTTTAATAAATTAATTTTTATTGGTGTTCAATTTACCAACATACAGAATAACACCCAGTGCTCATCCCGTCAAGTGTACCCCTCAGTGCCCGTCACCCATTCACCCCCACCCCCCGCCCTCCTCCCCCTCCACCACCCCTAGTTCATTTCCCAGAGTTAGAAGTCTTTATGTTCTGTCTCCCTTTCTGATATTTCTCACACATTTCTTCTCCCTTCCCTTATATTCCCTTTCACTATTATTCATATTCCCCAAATGAATGAGAACATACACTGTCCTTCTCCGGTTACTGTGGCCAAGTTCAAAAAGGGTGTTGCCTGAGTTCTCCTCTGGGATTTTGATGGAATCTTGTCTCACATTTAGATCTTTCATCTATTTTGAGTTTATCTTTGTGTATGGTGCAAGAGAGTGGTCCAGTTTCATTCTTCTGCATGTGGATGTCCAATTTTCCCAGCACCATTTATTGAAGAGACTGTCTTTCTTCTAGTGGATCGTCTTTCCTCCTTTATCGTATATTAGTTGAGCATAAAGTTCAGGGTCCACTTCTGGGTTCTCTGTTCTGTTCCATTGATCTATATGTCTGTTTTTGTGCCAGTACCACACTGTCTTGATGAACACAGCTTTGTAGTACAACCTGAAATCTGGCATTGTGATGCCCCCAGATATGGTTTTCTTTTTTTAAAATTCCCCTGGCTGTTTGGGGTCTTTTCTGATTCCACACAAATCTTAAATTTATTTGTTCTAAGTCTCTGAAGAAAGTCCATGGTATTTTGATAGGGATTGCATTATACGTGTAAATTGCCCTGGGTAACATTGACATTTTCACAATATTAATTCTGCCAATCCATGAGCATGGAATATTTTTCCATCTCTTTGTGTCTTCCTCAATTTCTTTCAGAAGTGTTCTGTAGTTTTTAGGGTATATTTTGAGAACCATTTGAATGGTAAATGGTTCTCCAACCTTTTATTTTCAGGTTGTAGGTGTCCTTCTGTCTAAAATGAGTCTCTTGTAGACAGCAAATAGATGGGTCCTGTTTTTTTATCCAGTCTGAAACTCTGCGCCTTTTGATGGGGTCATTAAGCCCATTCACGTTCAGAGTTACTTGAACTTCTTCTTAAAGGGGAGTTTTAAGAGTCCCCCTTAAAATTTCTTGCAGAGCTGGTTTGGAGGTCACATATTCTTTCAGTTCCTGCCTGTCTTGGAAGCTCTTTATCTCTCCTTCCATTTTGAATGAGAGCCTTGCTGGATAAAGTATTCTTGGTTGCATGTTCTTCTCATTTAGGACCCTGAATATATCCTGCCAGCCCTTTCTGGCCTGCCAGGTCTCTGTGGAGAGGTCTGCTGTTACCCTAATATTCCTCCCCATGAAAGTCAGGGACTTCTTGTCTCTTGCTGCTTTAAGGATCTTCTCTTTATCTTTGGAATTTGCAAGCTTCACTATTAGATGTCGAGGTGTTGAACGGTTTTTATTGATTTTAGGGGGGGATCTCTCTATTTCCTGGATCTGAATGCCTGTTTCCCTTCCCAGATTGGGAAAGTTTTCAGCTAGGATTTGTTCAAATACATATTCTGGCCCTCTGTCCCTTTCGGCGCCCTCGGGAACCCCAATTAAACGTAGGTTTTTCTTCCTCAGACTGTCATTTATTTGCCTTAATCTGTCTTCATGGTTCTTTAATTGTTTATCTCTTTTTTCCTCAGTTTCCCTCTTTGCCATTAACTTGTCTTCTATGTCACTCACTCGTTCTTCCACCTCGTTAACCCTCGTCGTTAGGACTTCTAGTTTGGATTGCATCTCATTCAATTGATTTTTAATTTCTGCCTGATTGGATCTAAATTCTGCAGTCATGAAGTCTCGTGAGGCCTTAATGCTTTTTTCTAGAGCCACCAGTAGCTGTATAATGGTGCTTCTGAATTGGCTTTCTGACATTGAAGTGTAATCCAGATTTTGTAACTCTGTGGGAGAGAGGGCTGTTTCTGATTCTTTCTTTTGAAGTGAGGTTTTCCTTCTAGTCATTTTGCTCAGTGCAGAGTGGCCAAAAACAAGTTGTATTGGAACACGGGGGAGTATCACTGGTCCCTCTAGCTGGTCTTCTGGGGGAGGGGCCTGCTGTGCTGATTCTCAGGTGTTAGCACTTGGGGGAGCTGCTCTGCCCCTGCCTGCTGCAGGGCTCAGTGGGGGTTGTTTACCCCGCCAGGCCCCAGGAGGAACAGTCGCAGTTGCTATGGCAACTCTGGAAGCCTGGATTCAGCCTCCGCAGGAACTACGGGGCTCAGGGCTCTCGGCTCTCCGTCCGCAGGGCCTGGAGGCTCCGGGGCGGGGCCGCTGATCTGCTCAGCTCGGGGCAGGAGCGTCCTCGCTGTCCTGGGCCCTCCCGGCCTCTGCCTGTCCCGGGGGAGGCCGGATCCTGGGCTGTGTCCCGGCGCCCTGTGCTCCGGGGCCTGCGCTGTTGGATTCGCGCTCCCGCCCCGCAGCCCCCTCCGCGGAGCCGCCGCCCGAGCGCCTCCGAGCTGCTCCGGCCCCGCCGTGCGCGCTGCAGCCCTTAGGGAGCTCGGCGCACTCTCCCGGGGCGCAGGTGTCTGTTAGTGTCCCCGGGAGCCCGAGGGCATCCCCGCCCTCCTGGGTCCTGCTCCAACTCCCTGCGGGCCCCTTTCCGCCCGCCCGGGAAGGTTGGTGCAGCTCCTGCTCCTCCGGGACGGGGCTCTCCTGTCCTGGGGACACTCGCCCCGGCCTCAGCCCGGCTCCTCGCGGGCCCCTCCCCCTCGGAGGCCTTTTGTTTCTTTATCTCTTTTTCCCCGTCTTCCTACCTCGATAGAAGCGTGAACTCTTCTCACTGTAGCATTCCAGCTGGTCTCTCTTTACATCTCAGGCCGAATTCGTAGATTTTCAGGATGGTTTGAAGGTTATCTAGGTAATTTGTTGGGGACAGGTGATTTGGGGACCCTGCTCTTCCGCCATCTTGCCCCTCCCCATCCAAGCCACTCTCTTTTATCTCTGTTGTTACAATGACTTCTAATCAGTTTCTCTGCTTTTCTATATGTCTCCCCTCAATCTATTCTTTTTTTAAAGATCTTATTTATTTATTCATGAGAGACACACAGAGCGGCAGAGGCATAGGCAGAAGGAGAAGCAGACTCCCCTGCGGGGAGACTAATGTGGGACTTGATCCCAGGACCCCAGGATCATGACCTGAGCCAAAGGCAGATGCTCAACCACTGAACCACCCAGGTGCTCTTCCCTTCAATCTATTCTTTTTTTAAAAATATGTTATTTATTTATTTATTCGAGAGAGAGAGAGAGAGAGAGAGAGAAAGAGAGAGAGAGAGAGAGAGGAGAGAGAGAGAGGCAGAGACACAGGCAGAGGGAGAAGCAGGCTCCATGCAGGGAGCCTGATGTGGGACTCAATCCCAGGTCTCCAGGATCAGGCCCTGGGCTAAAGGTGGTGCTAAACTGCTGAGCCACCTGGGCTGCCCCCAATCTATTCTTAATACCAGTAGTCACATATATTTTTGTTCTACACAGGACCTTCTGATGGGATCCTATTTAATTTGGAATTAAAGCCAGGCTCTTACTAGGGCATACAAGGTCCTCTTACCTTACTGTTTCTCAAACAGGTATACTCTCGGGCATACTCCAGCTTTACGGTTTTTGCATTTACTCTTACCTCTGTCTAGAATGCTTTATTCTCCTATAGCTACATGATTAACTCCCTCATTTACTTCAGTTGTACAATTTCCTCTATTTCAATCTTATCAATGCATCTCCCTTGACTATTTTATTTATATATAATCTTCTCTTCCACTCAGTCCACATCCTCTGTACTGATACCTCCTACCTGCTCTTATTTTTTCCACATCAACTTTTATGATATATTAAATTTACCCATTATATTTATTGTTTATTTTCTATATCCTTATGCTAGGATGAAAGCTCCTGAAGGACAGAGATCTCTATCTTTTATGCTCACTAATATAGCTCAAGAGCCTAGAACAGTGTACAGCACATAGTAAATGCTCAACAAATGATTATTGAATGAGTGAGCTATGTTTCAGTTAAAGTCAGGCAGCCACCTGACATCCAAATTAGTGTTACCATATAGGAATATAGGCCAAATCTTTCCATATCTTTTGAATTTTTTGAAGAAAAACCTGAAATCTGTATATTTTTATGAAATTTCCCAAATACTTCAATTTTCTGGGCTCCTGTCTCAAGAGTCCCTACTCAGATTTAACCAGTAGACTCACAGTTTACAAACTCTGAATTACTAGGTTTTGACTCCAACATTACCGTAGGGAGTAATGGCATATTTTAGTTATGCGACCTGTGCCTTGATTTCCTCACCTGGAAAATGAAAATTTGTGTATTCAACTTAAGATATTTTGAACACCTGCAGTAGATGTTTGGCATATAGCATTGAACAAGACAAGACATATTAAAGTTCCTACTTTCCTGGAACTTACCTTCAAGAGTGGGGGAAACATATAAATACATTCACAAAACTGTGTTGGGTAGTACTTACAGTGAGAATAAAAAAGGATCATGTTACAAGAGTGACCAGAAGGCCATTTTTGGTTAAGTGGTCAAGAAGGGCCTCCCAGAGGAAGGAACTTAAAAGTTGTGACCTGCATGGCACGAAGGAACAAGCCTTGTGAACATCAGTGGGAACAGTGTGCTCGTGCACAGCAGAGTGAACAGTAAGTGCAAAGGTTATGAAACAGGAGCAGGCTTGTTATATTCAAGGAAACTAAAAAAGGCCAGTCTGGGTAGAGTACAGTGAACTGAGGGAAAATGGTATTGGATGAGGCTGGAGAGGCCAGGTCAGATCCTGTTGCATATTGTGGGCCGGAATAAGAACTTGATTTGTTTTAAAGATTTTATTTATTTATTCATGAGACACATTTATTTATTCATGAGACACACACACAGAGAGAGGCAGAAAAATAGGTAGAGGAAGAAGGCTCCTCACAGGGAGCCTGATGTGGGATTTGATCCCAGGAACCCAGGATCATGCCCTGAGCCAAAGGCAGACGCTCAACCACTGAGCCACCCAGGTGCCCCAAGAAGTTGATTTTTATTAGTAATCAGAAGCAAATGGAGAATGTTATAGATTGTTTATTTTAAGCTGGGGAATAATATGATCAGATTTACATTTTTAAAAGATCACTCTAGCTGCCTCAGTGAGAATGGATTGTAGGGAGACAAGCAAGAAGACCAAGTTAGAAAGCAGTTTTATCAGTTGGATTGGGATGGTAGCTAGGAGGATAAGTGAATGGAACCAAGATATGTACTGAAGGATGAGCTGACAGGATGTACTGATGCACTGGATGTGAAAAATAAAATAGTTGAATAAAGGAGGACACCTATGTTTTTGACTTAAGCAACTGAGTAAATCATGGGGCTCTTAACTGAGAGAACACCTGAAGAGGAACAAGGATAATAGTGTCTACCTGAGAGAATGCTGATGAGCAGTTAGCACCAAAGCTGACAGAGAGTAAGTGCTCAGCACATTATCTCTTATTTCTATTTTTACTACCAATACCACTATTATTACCAGTGCTGACTTTTTAGCCTTTATCATATGGCAAACACTGTGATAATCCTCAGTAACCCTGTGAGGTCACTCTTACTATTGAAGATGATAAAACTGGTGCTCAGAGATTTAAAGATCCTGTTCAGTGATACATAGCTATTAAATAGTGGAGTTGAAACTTGGACTCAGGTATATGTAACTCATGCACATAATTAGGTTGTTTTTTTTACTGTATTTTCTTTTATCACCTATTTTTACTGTTCTTCATAGGCATATTTATATTAACAACAAATGAGATATGCTTAATTCTTGCCTGTATAAAGTTCTGTGATTCTGTTTTCAGTTTCCAAGGTGTAAAATATCATCTGGTGATGAGCATGAGGTTATGTTGATTAAAGATGGACAACAGAGGACAGTGAAATAGAGATTCTTAGTTTATGATAAGTGAGGATCAAGTTAAAGCAGAAATTTACAGTGGTAACACCAGATTACATGTCTTACAGTTTGAAAACCTTGATCACTTATGTTTCTAAATATTGTGCAGACATGCTTAAAAGTTGTTTTCTACCAAAAAATAAGATATGGAGGAACCTTGAGCATCTACTCTGTGAAAGGTACCAAAAAAGGCAAAAATAAATGACAGGCCTCCTGCCTTCTAACAGATTAAAACAGGAATTAGGACATGTATACAAACTGCAGTCAAACAAGTAAAAAAGACACTATTCCATGTGGTTCAGCATATAACTGTATCTAGTGAAACAGTACAGCAACTAAACAATTTTAAAAGTTTGAATATATAGGCATTTAGTCCTTTGAAAAACATCAGTGGGAAGCCAATTTATGTCCAGCAACATTTACGATCAGCTTTTTATATGACTTTCATGTTCAATATCTCTTACACAATACAACTACCAGAAAACTCTCTTTTTTAAAAAAATAAATTTATTTTTTATTGGTGTTCAATTTACCAACATACAGAATAACACCCAGTGCTCATCCCGTCAAGTGTCCCCCTCAGTGCCCATCACCCATTCACCCCCACCCCCGCCCTCCTCCCCTTCCACCACCCCTAGTTCATTTCCCAGAGTTAGGAGTCTTTATGTTCTGTGTCCCTTTCTGATATTTCCCACACATTTCTTCTCCCTTCCCTTATATTCCCTTTCACTATTATTCATATTCCCCAAATGAATGAGAACATACACTGTTTGTCCTTCTCCGATTGACTTACTTCACTCAGCATAATACCCTCCAGTTCCATCCACGTTGAAGCAAATGGTGGGTATTTGTCGTTTCTAATGGCTGAGTAATATTCCATTGTATACATAAACCACATCTTCTTTATCCATTCATCTTTCGATGGACACCGAGGCTCCTTCCACAGTTTGGCTATTGTGGACATGGCTGCTAGAAACATCGGGGTGCAGGTGTCCCGGCGTTTCATTGCATCTGAATCTTTGGGGTAAATCCCTAACAGTGCAATTGCTGGGTCGTAGGGCAGGTCTATTTTTAATTCTTTGAGGAACCTCCACACAGTTTTCCAGAGTGGCTGCACCAGTTCACATTCCCACCAACAGTGTAAGAGGGTTCCCTTTTCTCCGCATCCTCTCCAACATTTGTTGTTTCCTGCCTTGTTAATTTTCCCCATTCTCACTGGTGTGAGGTGGTATCTCATTGTGGTTTTGATTTGTATTTCCCTGATGGCAAGTGATGCAGAGCATTTTCTCATGTGCATGTTGGCCATGTCTATGTCTTCCTCTGTGAGATTTCTCTTCATGTCTTTTGCCCATTTCATGATTGGATTGTTTGTTTCTTTGGTGTTGAGTTTAATAAGTTCTTTATAGATCTTGGAAACTAGCCCTTTATCTGATATGTTATTTGCAAATATCTTCTCCCATTCTGTAGGTTGTCTTTGAGTTTTGTTGACTGTATCCTTTGCTGTGCAAAAGCTTCTTATCTTGATGAAGTCCCAATAGTTCATTTTTGCTTTTGTTTCTTTTGCTTTCGTGGATGTATCTTGCAAGAAGTTACTGTGGCCAAGTTCAAAAAGGGTGTTGCCTGTGTTCTCCTCTAGGATTTTGATGGAATCTTGTCTCACATTTAGATCTTTCATCCATTTTGAGTTTATCTTTGTGTATGGTGCAAGAGAGTGGTCTAGTTTCATTCTTCTGCATGTGGATGTCCAATTTTCCCAGCACCATTTATTGAAGAGACTGTCTTTCTTCCAGTGGATCGTCTTTCCTCCTTTATCGAATATTAGTTGACCATAAAGTTCAGGGTCCACTTTTGGGTTCTCTATTCTGTTCCATTGATCTATGTGTCTGTTTTTGTGCCAGTACCACACTGTCTTGATGACCACAGCTTTGTAGTACAACCTGAAATCTGGCATTGTGATGCCCCAGCTATGGTTTTCTTTTTTAAAATTCCCCTGGCTATTCGGGGTCTTTTCTGATTCCACACAAATCTTAAAATAATTTGTTCTAACTCTCTGAAGAAAGTCCATGGTATTTTGATAGGGATTGCATTGAACGTGTAAATTGCCCTGGGTAACATTGACATTTTCACAATATTAATTCTGCCAATCCATGAGCATGGAATATTTTTCCATCTCTTTGTGTCTTCCTCAATTTCTTTCAGAAGTGTTCTGTAGTTTTTAGGGTATAGATCCTTTACCTCTTTGGTTAGGTTTATTCCTAGGTATCTTATGCTTTTGGGTGCAATTGTAAATGGGATTGACTCCTTAATTTCTCTTTCTTCAGTCTCATTGTTAGTGTATAGAAATGCCATTGATTTCTGGGCATTGATTTTGTATCCTGCCACGCTACCAAATTGCTGTATGAGTTCTAGCAATCTTGGGGTGGAGGCTTTTGGGTTTTCTATGTAGAGTATCATGTCATCGGCGAAGAGGGAGAGTTTGACTTCTTCTTTGCCAATTTGAATGCCTTTAATGTCTTTTTGTTGTCTGATTGCTGAGGCTAGGACTTCCAATACTATGTTGAATAGCAGTGGTGAGAGTGGACATCCCTGTCTTGTTCCTGATCTTAGGGGAAAGGCTCCCAGTGCTTCCCCATTGAGAATGATATTTGCTGTGGGCTTTTCGTAGATGGCTTTTAAGATGTCGAGGAAAGTTCCCTCTATCCCTACACTCTGAAGAGTTTTGATCAGGAATGGATGCTGTATTTTGTCAAATGCTTTCTCTGCATCTAATGAGAGGATCATATGGTTCTTGGTTTTTCTCTTGCTGATATGATGAATCACATTGATTGTTTTACGAGTGTTGAACCAGCCTTGCATTCCGGGGATAAATCCTACTTGGTCATGGTGAATAATTTTCTTAATGTGTTGTTGGATCCTATTGGCTAGTATCTTGTTGAGAATTTTTGCATCCATGTTCATCAGGGATATTGGTCTGTAATTCTCCTTTTTGGTGGGGTCTTTGTCTGGTTTTGGAATTAAGGTGATGCTGGCCTCATAGAACGAATTTGGAAGTACTCCATCTCTTTCTTCTTTCCAAACAGCTTTAGTAGAATAGGTATGATTTCTTCTTTAAACGTTTGATAGAATTCCCCTGGGAAGCCATCTGGCCCTGGACTCTTGTGTCTTGGGAGGTTTTTGATGACTGCTTCAATTTCCTCCCTGGTTATTGGCCTGTTCAGGTTTTCTATTTCTTCCTGTTCCAGTTTTGGTAGTTTGTGGCTTTCCAGGAATGCGTCCATTTCTTCTAGATTGCCTAATTTATTGGCGTATAGCTGCTCATAATATGTTTTTAAAATCGTTTGTATTTCCTTGGTGTTGGTAGTGATCTCTCCTTTCTCATTCATGATTTTATTAATTTGAGTCTTCTCTCTCTTCTTTTTAATAAGGCTAGCTAATGGTTTATCTATCTTATTAATTCTTTCAAAGAACCAACTCCTGGTTTTGTTGATCTGTTCCCAGTTCTTCTGGTCTCGATTTCGTTGAGTTCTGCTCGAATCTTTAATTAACTTTCTTCTTCTGCTGGGTGTAGGATCGATTTGCTGCTTTTTCTCTAGCTCCTTTATGTGTAAGGTTAGCTTTTGTATTTGAGTTCTTTCCAGTTTTTGAATGGATGCTTGTATTGCGATGTATTTCCCCCTCAGGACTGCTTTTGCTGCATCCCAAAGATTTTGAACAGTTGTATCTTCATTCTCATTAGTTTCCATGAATCTTTTTAATTCTTCCTTAATTTCCTGGTTGACCCTTTCATCTTTTAGCAGGATGGTCCTTAACGTCCACGTGTTTGAAGTCCTTCCAAACTTCTTCTTGTGATTGAGTTCTAATTTTCAAGGCATTATGGTCTGAGAATACGCAGGGGACGATCCCATTCTTTTGGTATCGGTTCAGACCTGATTTGTGACCCATATGTGGTCTATTCTGGAGAAAGTTCCATGTGCACTTGAGAAGAATGTGTATTCATTTGCGTTTGGATGTTAAGTTCTGTAGATATCTGTGAAATCCATCTGGTCCAGTGTATCATTTAAAGCTCTCTATTGGAGATGTTGTGCTTAGAAGACATATTGAGTGTAGAAAGAGCTAGATTGAAGTCACCATGTATAAGTGTATTATTATCTAAGTATGTCTTAACTTTCGTTATTAATTGATATATTTGGCAGCTCCCACATTCGGGGCATATATATTGATGATTGTTAAGTCCTCTTCTTGGATAGATCCTTTAAGTATGATAATAGTGTTCCTCTTCATCTCTCATACAGTCTTCGGGATAAATTTTAGTTTATCTGATATAAGGATGGCTACCCCTGCTTTCTTTTGAGAACCATTTGAATGGTAAATGGTTCTCCAACCTTTTATTTTCAGGCTGTAGGTGTCCTTCTGTCTAAAATGCGTCTCTTGTAGACAGCAAATAGATGGGTCCTGCTTTTTTATCCAGTCTGAATCCCTACGCCTTTTGATGGGGTCTTTAAGCCCATTCACATTCAGCATTACTATTGAAAGATATGAGTTTAGTGTCATCATGATACCTATTCAGTTCCTGTTTTTGTGGATTGTTACTTGGACTTCTTCTTAAAGAGGAATTTTAAGAGTCCCCCTTCAAATTTCTTGCAGAGCTGGTTTCAGTGGTCACATATTCTTTCAGTTCCTGCCTGTCTTGGAAGCTCTTTAGCTCTCCTTCCATTCTGAATGAGAGCCTTGCTGGATAAAGTATTCTTGGTTGCATGTTTTTCTCATTTAGGACCCTGAATATATCCTGCCAGTCCTTTCTGGCCTTCCAGGTCTCTGTGGAGAGGTCTGCTGTTACTCTGATATTCCTCCCCATATGTTAGGGATTTCTTGTCTCTTGCTGCTTTAAGTATCTTCTCTTTATCTTTGGAATTTGCAAGCTTCACTATTAAATGTCAAGGTGTTGTACGGTTTTTATTGATTTTAGGGGGGGAATCTCTCTGTTTCCTGGATCTGAATGCCTGTTTCCCTTCCCAGATTAGGAAAGTTTTCAGCTAGGATTTGTTCAAATACATATCCTGGACCTCTGTTCCTTTCGGCACCCTCAGGAACCCCAATTAAACGTAGATTTTTCTTCCTCAGGCTGTCACTTATTTCCCTGAATCTATCCTCATGATCTTTTGTTTGTTTCTTTTTTCCTCAGTTTCCCTGTTTGCCATCAACTTGTCTTCTCTGTCACTCACTCGTTCTTCCACCTTGTTAACCCTTGTCATTAGGACCTCTAGTTTGAAAAAAAAAAACGACCCTAGTTTGGATTGCATCTCATTTAATTGATTTTTAATTTCTGCCTGATTAGATCTAAATTCTGCAATCATGAAGTCTCTTGAGTCCTTTATGCTTTTTTCTCGAGCCACCAGTAGCTTTATAATAGTGCTTCTGAATTGGCTTTCTGACATTGAATTGTAACCCAAATTTTGTAACTCTGTGGGAGAGAGGACTGTTTCTGATTCTTTTGAGGTGAGGTTTTCCTTCTAGTCATTTTTCTCAGTGCAGAGTGGCCAAAAGCAGTTGTATTGGGAATAGGAGAAAAAGAGAGAAGAGAAAGAAAGAAAGAAAGAAAAAGAACAAAAGAAAAAAGGAAAAGAGAAAAAAAGGGTAGAAAAGAAAAAGGAAAAAAAGGGGGGAAAGGAAACCGAAATCAAGACAAAAAGGGGTAGTATCCTCTGATTCTGTATACTGTAAATCCTCTACTTCCCCTGGAACTTTCCAGTGCTGCTTGGTCATAATTTATTTTCCCCTGTCAGTCTAGCTGGTCTTCTGGGGTAGGGGCCTGCTGTGCTGATTTTCAGGTGTGAGCATTTGGGGGAGTTGCTCAGCCCCTGCCTGGTGCAGGGCTCAGTGAAGATGTGTAAGCTGTTTATCTGGTGAGGCCACTGTGAGGCTCAGTGGGGTTGTTTATCCCGTGAAGCCCAAGAGGAACAGCAACAGTGGCTGCGGTGTGCTCTCCAGCCTGGATTCAGCCCCCGCAGTAACTACAGAGCTCTATCTGCAGGGCCTGGAGGCTCCGGGGCGGGGCCACTGATCTGCTCAGCTCTGGGCAGGAGCGTCCTTGCTGTCCTGTGCCCTCCTGGCCTCTGCCTGTCCCGAGGAGGCCGGATCCTGGGCTGTGTCCCGACGCCCTGTGCCTCCAGGACTGCGCTGTTGGATTCGCGCTCAGCGCTGTGCAGCCCCCTCCCCGCGGAGCCGCTGCCTGAACCACCTCCGAGCTGCTCCGGGTCCAGCCGTGCGTGCGCTGCAGCCCTTTAGGGAGCTCGGCCGCGGATGGTGCGCTCTCCCCTGGCGCAGGTGCTATGTTAGTGTCCCAGGGAGCCTGAGGGCATCCCCTCCCTCCTGGGATCCTGCTCTAACTCCCTGCGAACCCCTTTCTGTCCGGGAAGATTGGTGAAGCTCCTCTTTCTCTAAGCGGGGCTTTCCTGTCCTGGGGACACTCGCCCCGGCCTCAGCCCGGCTCCTCGCGGGGCCCCTCCCCCTCGGAGGCCTTTTGTTTCTTTATTTCTTTTTCCCCGTCTTCCTACCTTGATAGAAGCATGAACTCTCCTCACTGTAGCATTCCAGCTGTTTTCTCTTTAAACCTCAGGCCGAATTAGATTTTAAGGATGATTTGAAGGTTATCTAGGTAATTTGTTGGGGACAGGTGACTTGGGGACCCTACTCTTCCGCCATCTTGCCCCGCCCTCCTACTTTCCATTATTTTACAGAAAGGTGTAGCCAAGTTTGACTTCCCAGAGTGTGGATAGGTTATTAGAAACAGGGAGGTCAGAGGTACCTTCCCTGGTCATTCCCTTTCACAACTTTGCTTGCCATTACCTCAAATGCAAGCCCAGAGAGCATCATTAGCAATTTTATAGAGGTAAAAATCACTGGTTTTGACTAAGACATTGGCTCCTGTGAAAGTTTCATCCTCTTCCCTTGACAATTAGAGCTGGGTATTTTTTCCAGCACCATCATTTTTAAAGCTGTCTTACTCTTTAGCTACCCACTAAGCATGCTAGCCCAAAGGCTCAAAAGCCAAGTCAGATCACCTTTGTTGGGTTTGTTGATATTTAGTGATAAAAATGAAATCAACTTTGGGATCCCTGGGTGGCACAGCGGTTTGGCGCCTGCCTTTGGCCCAGGGCGCGATCCTGGAGACCCGGGATCGAATCCCATATCGGGCTCCCGGTGCATGGAGCCTGCTTCTCCCTCTGCCTGTGTCTCTGCCTCTCTCTCTCTCTATCATAAATAAAAATTTTTTTAAATGAAATCAATTTTAATTTATTAAATTCTTTCCTCTTGACATATAGAGAAAAAACTTTTAAACTGTAACACATGAAATCATGAAAATATCAAAATTTTTTTCTAAATCCTACCAAACATAAACTCAAAATCCAAACAGACTGAAATCTTTTCTTGAAAAAAATTAGTTATGAAAACAAATTGTAACATCAGAGATTTGTCTCTGGTGCCCTCCTAGAACTCCCTCCTTCCAGTGGCCCCTAGTCCCCATTGCCTTCCCCTTTGGTTCTTTCAGTTGGGTCCTATCCTAAGTGGATCCTATGTACAGCTTGATGATTCTTTCCTCTCCCCTTCCTTCCCACATCCCCATAAATATGCCATATACCTAAATATGCCACTGCCCAGAAGCCCCCACCTGTCTTCATTCTCAGGTGCCTTGTCTAAGGCACTCTTACACTCTTACACACTCTTTGTTTCCCATCTTTTTGTCTCACAGATCAGTGTCTCTTCTCTTCTCCTGTCCCAAAGAAGAGGTGGCCTTTACAAACCCACTGAAGCCAGCAAATTCACTTCCATTTCTTTTTTTTTTTTGGTATATCTATGAACATTTATTTTTGCAACACAAAAGTATATAAAATAGAAGCTCTTCACCTACTGCCCCATCCTATTCCTTTTTTTCTGAAAAGAAAAAAAAAGCTTTTCCAGACTTTTTCTGTACTTTTTGAAATGCCAATCTATAACAGAAGGCATACATTAATCTATAATATGCATATCATACGTATGTACACTTAGAGAACTTTGGGGGTTTTGTTTCATACAAACAATTTTTTTCATTGAATAGTATAATGGACATGCCTCCAAAACAGTATACAGTATCTATTCCCTTCTTTTACATATTTCTTGTGTTTTCAAGCTTTCTTCAGCTGTCTCCTCCATGGTTCAAGTTCTCCCATTATTCAAAACAACCTTGGGGGCACCTGGGTGGCTCAGTGGTTGAGCCACCTTTGGCTCAGGGCGTGATCCTGGGGTCCTGGGTTCGATTCCCACATCGGGCACCCCATGGACAGCCTGCTTCTCTGTGTGTCTCTCATGAATAATTAAATAAAAAAAGAACCCTGTATCTCTCAGCAATGTATCCTACCCCACGCCTTCCTTTCAAAGCCAGGAGTCCTTGAAGATCCTCCCATATTGACTGTACTTGCTTCCCACCTACTCCCTGGTCCTTGCAGTTTGGTGTCTGCCTCTCCCCTCCCCATATCTGCTCAAAAATCTACCTTTTTCTCCTCCTTAGGGCCTCCTGCAGCCCTGGGCACTGCTGAGCGTGCTCTCCTTATAACTCTCTTTACCCTGTTCTTACTACTCCCAAGGACCTTATAGCTTACATGGTCCCCAAGCAGGGGTGATTTTGCCGTCCGGTGGGCATGTTATAGTATCTGGAGACATTTCTGGTTGTCACAATGGAGGAGTAGGTGCTATTGCCATCTGGTGTGGAGGCTAGTGATTCTACCAAACAACCTAAATGCATAGAACAGTACCCTGAAACACATAAGTATCCAACCCAAAATATCAAGAGTACCGAGGTTGTGAAACCCTGCCCTAGAGAAATTTAAACAAGCCCAAGGACATTTCTGACAAATATAGGCCCTTTAATAACTACCTAGGGATTTGGCCCAAAATCTTGAAAATAATTGTATCTGTTCCCAAATGAGACAACTCAAAGTCATGTCCAGATGTTGCAGAGATGTACCAGGCTCATGACAGCTTCAGGTTCTAGGTCCACAGGACCCAGATAAAATCCAAGGCTCCTCCAGTTGTTTGTGTGGTACAGGTGGTGTGACCCCTTACCAACCTTCCACCTATGGGCTAAACCATACATTCAGCCATGCTCAATACAGCGTATAGTCATAAGAGGGGAGACACAGACAATCCTTCCCCTCCCCCTTTCTTGGTTTACCCCCTCCCTCTGGAAATTGATTTCCACTGGAATATATTCTGTTCCACATTTCTGAATTCACTGAGGGCTTTGTAGCCAGATTCTTCTCCCACTATTATCCTGGTGATGGGTTGGGGGAGAGAATCCCTCAGGATGGCAACATACTTTGGTCAGTGGTCTAAACCAGTAAACCCTCTGGGCACCATCAGTGCTGATTCACCTCCTTGGCAGCGGCATGAGTTCCCTGTTCAGATTTGACTGTACCCAGTTCTGCCAACTGGGTACTGGGAGGATTCTTCAATCATAGGGCTGAACAGCCTTAGCCATCCTTGCCTGCAGCTGATGCTGGTGTCCTCTGTACACAGCCCTGAGAGATTCCCTTGGGGTGGCAAATCTCTGCTGGGCTGTAAGCCTGTGGTTAACCTCAGGCCTGTTTTGATTGTTTCTTGCGATACAACTTGATCAGAACACGAACAAGTTTCCTGTCCAGGTCCTGGAGACTCTTGGGATGCAGGAATCCCCACCTCCCATCACTCCCTGACATACCTCCCGGGCCAGTTCTGACATTTTCTTTGATGGTCTGTGGTTTGCAACTATTCTTTCCAATTTCTAACTTGGAAATAATCTGGTTTCCTAGAACAGGAACCCACTCAAGTTAGCTTACAGAAAAAGGGATCTGTACAGAGTGCATTTTCATATAGCACAATTGCAGGAAAAGTTGTTACACCACCACTCTCTCTCTCTCTCTGAGGTTGCAGGATCAACTCCTGCAAGCTTCTCTGTGCTTGTATACTCCCTAGGACTTCATACTGGCATCCTCTAAAAGACATCTGGCCTCTGTAAAGCACATGGTTATGCTCCCTCACATCCAGAGTCAGGTCTCAGCTGTGGCCTCAATACCTATGATTCTGACCTTGGCCCCAACTCCAAAGGACCCACTGTATCCTTCCCCAGCATCAACCTATGGAATCTGCCTCTCTGTTCAGATTCTCTAGAGTGAGAACCTGTTTGGCCCAGGATAGGTCAAATGTCCACTCCTGCTCCAATCACATACAGCCTAGCCTTGTCATATACATGGCTGCTCAGGTCCAGCAGATACTAGCGTTGGGGAAGGAGACACATACTAAGAAGCTAAGGTGCTTCTGGGGTGTGGAATGCTAATGCTCTGGAACACAAAGGGGGTAATCAAAGTAAGTCTTTATGTTTTACTCCTGCCCCCAACCACCCAATCTATATACCCTCCCCTGCCGCCATGCCATACCCCACCTCCCAACCCACTTTTCCACCTCTTTCATAACCCCCTTGCCCCATCTGCACACCCTCCCTCACCCTTCCCCTCCCTCTGAAAATTGATTTCCCACTGGGATATATTTATGTTCTATTTCACATTTCTGAATTCACTGAGGGCTTTGCAGCCAAATTCCCCTCCCACAGTGGAAGCAGATTTCCCTCCGTGAAAAATTCACAGCTTTACACCAAGGACAGTCCCAATCCCCAGGCCTGCGAAATATGGGAAGTCTTCTCTGCTGATAGGGTTCAGAGTTTCGCCTGTCTCTTTGGGATTCTTGAGTTTCTGTTCCCTGGGACCCTGCATCAGACCACACAGTAACATCAGAGGGCTTCCAGTGGGGAGATGTTGGAGATGGAGCGCCTGCTGTGAACGTTGCTGCTGGTGGGGATGGTGTGGGTGCAGGTGGGAAGGGGGATGAGGGGCATGAGTAGGAGTATGTGAATGAGGCAGGGAGCTGGACAGGAAGGGGTGATGTTGTGTCTCTGGACCCCCGCTTCATGGTCCCAGAGAAATAAAACATGGCTGTTTCTATTGATCTGAGATCTCCCTCCCTCTGCCCACCAGTGGTGTAATTTTTCTGCTCCTCAGCTCCAAAAATGTGTGTGGGGCCTCTACCCAGTTTCTTTGTGACCTCTGACCCTTCTGAGTCCTTCTGTCGTCGTCTTCCTCTTCTTATGGTGTCAGCAGTTGTAGCAGAAGTAGCAGCAGCCCCCGCCTCCTCTTCCTCCTCACCTGCTCCTTCTGTCCCAGCCCCACTGGCAGTGGTCAGGCCTGGCTCCTCTGCGACCTGGACCCTCTGCTCCCGCTCCCGCGGAGACCCCAGCTCCTAGAGAGAAGTGGGCAGAGTTGAGACCCATTCTGGGAGTAATAAGGGGGTGGGGCAGGGGACCAAGGTGAAGTAATCTTACAGCCCGGAGGAGCTTCCACCTCAGGAGATCCTGTTCCTTCTGCATCTCCGTCAGGTTGGCTTGTGTCTGCCGCAGCTGAAAGGCTGCCTCTTGGCGCTCCATATCTTGCTGTGCTGTGAGCTCCTTTAGGTCTGAAGCCAAGGCCTGTGTGGCGGACTTATGCAGTTTGGCGAAGTCCTGGAGCCAGTGTACCCTGCGCCCCTGTAACTGGCCCTGCTTGTGGGCAAAGCGCACGCCCAGGGCCAGGCTGCTCCAGGCACAGGCCTCTTTGGCCTCGCTGGACACTGTGGTGTCCTCCAGGATGGTCCTGAGCTTGTTCTCCACCTCCTCCCAGGACAGGGATAGATTTTCGAGGTAGAACTCGGGGCCTTTTGTGTGCCCGGCCATCTTCTCATTGATGAAAGCTACCACCTTGTCGTGCTGGAAACCACCACTAGGGTCCTCGGGTTTCAAGGCCATGATGACTGAAGGCCTTAGGGGTTTGGCTGGCCCTGTGGGGTGAATCAACCAGTTGCCCCTGCCCCTCCCCTTTAGACCCAGCCCACTTGATCTCTTCCCTTCGGATGGGACCACCCCGCTCCCCTCCGCCCCCCTCACAAAGACCCCTGACTGGCTTGCCCTGCCCTAGTACACTTCTCACCAGACCTCGCCTTTCTAGCTGTGGTTAGAGGAGGTGCAGACGTATGGCGCCCGCCTACCATACCAGTACCAGAAGAGAAAGCGTACCTCTCTCTCTCGAGGTGCTCCGAAGAAAGGAAGTCTCCAGGCCAACCCTCAAGGCTTTTACCCTGGGAGTGTTCCAACTTCCAGAGACAGTGGGGGTGGGAAGGAATGCATGAGGAAGGTCCTCCATCTCCTCCCCAGGACATAAGGGAACTTGCTACAATTTTGAAAGTCCTCGACGTGGGTGAAGAAACAGGAGGGGTCAGGAAAGACAGAACTGAGAATGTGAAACACTCGTAATCAAGTATAAAAGTTTCATTCTCCACTCTCCCCCCCCCCGCACCATAATGGTTTGTCCCACAGCAGGGGCCCCTCCCCTCCTACGGTGGAATGTTCTAGAATGGGGGGAAAAGCTCCCTCCCCACCAGGAAGATTCTGTATCTATCTCCTGTTCCAGACATTCCTGAACTAGAATACGAAAGTCAGCATGCATATATATATATATATATATATATATATATATATATATATATATTTTTTTTTTTGTAAAGGGCCAGGTACTAATTATTTGAAGCTTTGTAAGCAAAAGATCTCTATCCCAACTACTTGTAGCATAAAACATGCATTAAAAATACTTGAAGAAATAAGATTGGACAGCGCGGGTGGCTCAGTGGTTTAGCGCCACCTTCAGCCCAGGATGTGATCCTGGAGACCCGGAATTGAGTCCCACGTCGGGCTTCCTGCATGGAGCCTGCTTCTCCCTCTGCCTGTGTCTCTGTGTCTCTCATCAATAAATAAATAAATAAATATAAAAAAATAAATTAATTAAAATTTTAAAAAAAGAAATAAGATTGGCTATATTCCAGTAAAACTTTATGTATAAAAACAAGCAACTGGCAGGATTTGGCCTGTAGTTTAACAACTCCTGGTTTAGAGTCAATTTCACCCTTCCCCCCAAGAAATGATTTTCCTCCTATATTCCTATGTTCGGTTTAGAAACTTCAAAATCGTCAACAGCACTTGCCTTTAATAACATAGCAAATTGATCCCCAAGTCTTGTTGCTACTGTCTCAGAAACTTCTTTTGATATCCAGTCCCATTTAAAGAATGCCTGCATTGCCTCCTAAATAATCTCCCTAACTTTAATCTCTTTCTAACTCCTGTTTCCTATGATCATGCTACTTTCAAGCTTAAAAGTATTTGATGGCTTCCTGTGACACACTCCTTGGCCTAATATTAGAATTTCCTTTAGTCTATCTTTCTAATTTAATTCTCTTTATTCTCTTTTCTGTGCTATTATTTATTCACTGGAGGGACTGGCCATGTAGATACACTCATTTTGGGTTTTAATTTATTTTTCCCTTTGAAAAAAATCAGAAATTCATTATTTATTATTTGGGAATTATGTTTTGTTTTGTGAACTCACATTGAAATAGATTAACATTTCTTCTCTAAGTGTCTTGCATCAGATAGAAAAAAATAATGTCCCAGGCATCAAAACATTACTTAAGAAGATGGATAAATCCCAGAGGTTTAAATCCTATTGTTTTAGCTCTCTTTTTAAACTGTTATTTTTTTCCATTTCAATTTATGTATTTTATTTATTAGTCTTAAATGGAAAGGGTTCATGTTTTGGCTTGTTCTGCAGTGACTTCTTCTTTTTATAATTTTATTTATTTTTTCGAGAGAGAGAGAGAGAGAGAGGCAGAGAGAGGGAGAAGCAGGTTCCATTCAGGGAACCTGACGTGGGACTCTATCCCCGGTCTCTAGGATCATGCCCTGGGCTGAAGCGGCACTAAACCGCTGAGTCACCCAGGCTGCCCCTGCAGTGACTTCTGAAAGATCATTCAGGAGATAAATGTAGAAATTGAAATGGCAAGGAAAGAGGGGAGATACTGGAGTCAGGGAGACACATTAAGGATATGTCACAATAATTCCATATGTAAACTAAGGCAGTGGAAGTTAGAGTGGAGAGAACAGTGTAGAGAGCTCTTTGGTTGATAGAATTCATAGAAATGTCAGGGGTACAGATGAGAAAATGAGTAAGGTAATTCCCAGGTTTCTGATACAGGACACTAGTAGATAGTGATGCTATAGACTTAGATGGAGAATGAAAAAGAAGCTGTTTGGGAGGGAGTTCACCTGTAGACATATTGATATTGAGATACCTGTAGGGCATCCTAAGAGAGATACCCCCACAGGCAGTTAGATATATGAGTCTAATACTAGGACAGACATTAGGGCTGGAGACATAATATTGAAAAGTGGAAGTTGGGTTCTAAGTTGTAGTTGAAATAACCCAGGGAGAAGATAGCAATAAGGACAGGGTGCTGAGGACAGTTCTCTTACAACTCTCCACTCTCACTGATAGCTTTATAGCTGACCTGATTGCTCCTTTGCCTTCTATGCTTCTGGCCTCAGAACATTTCTTACCCTTTTTTATTCCTTCTATAGCACTGTAAACCTGGACTTCAGGTTGTGATCACTTGTATCTGTATGCTATCATTATTCCACTTCTGCTTATAAATTCTTTTAGAAGATTTTCATTTTTTAAGTTGTTATTTAAATTCCAGTTCATGAACATACAGTGTAATATTAGTTTCAGGTATACAATATAGTGATTCCATACTTCCATACAACACCCAGTGCTCATCACAAATGCACTCCTTAATCTCCAGCACCTATTTAACCTGTTGCCCTACCTACCTCCCTTCTTGTAACCATTAGTTTGTTCTCTATAGTTAAGAGTTCATCTCTTGGTGTCTCTCTCTCTCTCCCCTATGATTATTTGTTTTGTTTCTTAAATTCCATGTATGAGTGAAATTACATGGTATTTGTCTTTCTCTGTTTTTGCTTAGTAAAATAATTTCTAGCTCTATTCATGTCATTGGAAATGACAAGATTTCATTATTTTTATGGCTAATATTCCTGTGTGTGTGTATGTGTGTGTGTATCACAGATTATTTATACATTCATCAGTCCATGGACATTTGGGCTATTTCCCTAATTTGACTATTGTAGATAATGCTGCTATAAACATCAGGGTGCATGTATCCCTCTGAATTAGTATTTTTGTGGGGTTTTTTTTGGTAAATATCTAGTGGTATAATTGCTGAATCATAGGGAGGTTCTATTTTTAACTTTTGGAGGAACCTCCATACTGTTTTCCAGTGTTGGCTGCACCAGTTTGCATTCCCACCAGTAGTGCTAGAGGGTTCCTTTTTCTCCACATCCTTGCCAACACCTTTCGTTTCTTGTGTTGATGATTTCAGCCATTCTGACAGGTGTGTAGTTTTGATCTGTATTTCCCTGATGATGAGTGATGTCTACTGCTTATTTTTAAATTGGATTATTCATTTTTTGAGTTTGATAAGATCTTTATAGATTTTTGATAATAACCCTTTATCAGATATGTCATTTGCAAATATCTTCTCCCATTCCAAAGGTTATCTTTTAGTTTTGTTGATTGTTTCCTTTGCTGTGCAGGAACTTTTTATTTTGATGAAGTCCTAATAGTTTATTTTTGCTTTTGTTTCCCTTGCCTCAGGAGACCTATCTTGTAAGAAGTTGCTGTGGCCGATGTCAAAGTGGTTAGTGCTGTGTTCTCCTGTAGGATTTTAATGGTTTCCTGTTTCAGATTTAGGTCTTTAATTATTTTGAATTTAGTTTTGCATCTGGTGTAAGAAAGTGGGCAAGTTTCATTCTTTTGCATGGTGTCCAGTTTTCCCAATACCATTTATGGGAGAGACTGTCTTTTTTTCCCATTGAATATTCTTTCTTGCTTTGTTGAAAATTAATTGACCATGTAGTTGTGGGTTCATTTCTGGGTTTTCTATTCTGTTCTCTTGATGTATGTATCTATTTTGTGCCAGTACCATACTGTTTTCATCCATACAGCGTTGAGTTTTCAAATTTATTTTTGCAAGAGACAGAGCTCGAGAGCACATGCACAGGAGCGGGGGGGGGGGGGCAGAGGGTGAAGTGGACTCCATGCTGAGCAGGGAGCCCTTTGCAGGACTCTACTCCTGTATCCTAGGATCATGACCTGAGCCAAAGGCAGATGCTTAATTGATTGAGCCATCCAGGTGTCCCATCAATATAACTTTGTAATATAACTTGGAGTCTAGGATTGAGATGCCTCCAGGTTTGCTTTTCTTTTTTTCTTTTTTTCAAAAAAGATTTTATTTGTTTATTCATGAGAGACACACACAGAGAGAGAAGCAGAGACACAGACAGAGGGAGAAGCAGGCTCCATACAGGGAGCCCGACGTGGGACTCCATCCCAGGTCTCCAGGATCAGGCCCCAAGCTGAAGGCAGTGCTAAACCGCTGAGCCACCCGGGCTGCCCCTGCTTTTCTTTTTCAGGGTTGCTTTGGCTATTTGGGGTCTTTTGTGGTTCCAAACATTTTAGGATTGTTCTAGCTCTGTGAAAAATGCTTTTGGTATTTTGGTAGGGATTGCATTAAATGTGTAGATTGCTTTGGGTAATATAGACATTTTAACAATGCTTATTATTCCATCCATGAGAATGGAATGCTTTTCCATTTCTTTGTATCCTTTTCAGTTTCTTTCATCAGCATTTTATAGTTTTCAGAGTACCAGTCTTTCTTCTCTTTGGTTAAGTTTATTCTTAGATATCATGCGGATTTTGGTGTAATTGTAAATGGGATTGATTCCTTAATTTCTCTATCTGTTACTTCATTATTGGTGTAGAGAGATGCAACAGATTTCTGTATGTTGTTTGTATCCTGCGACTTTACTGAATTAGTGTATCAGTTCTAGTAATTTTTTGGAAGAATCTTTTGGGTTTTCTATACAGAGGATCATGTTACCTGCAAATGTTGTAAGTTTGACTTCTTTGCTGAATTGGATGCATTTAATTTCTTTTTGTTGTTTGACTACTGTGGCTAGAATTTGTAGTACTCTCTTAAATAACAGTGGTGAGAGTGGACATCTTGTACCTGACCTTAGGGTAAAAGTTCTCAGTTTTTTTTCCCATTGAGGATATTAGCTGTGGGTTTTTTGTTTCTTTTTTTGCATATGGCCTTTATTTTGTTGAGGTATGTTTCCTGTAAACCTACTTTGCTGAGAGTTTTTATCATGAATGGATGTTGTACTTGTCATAGGCTTTTTCTGCATCTACTGAGAAGATCATATGGTCCTTATTGTTTCTTTTGTTAATGTGGTATATCAGATTGATTTGCAAATATTAAACCACTCTTGCAGCCCAGGAATAAATCTCACTTGATCGTGGTGAATGATTCTTTTAATGAACTTTGGATTTGGTTTGCTCGTATTTTACTGAGAATTTTTGCATTCATGTTCATTAGAGATATTGATCTATAGTTATCTTTTATACTGAAATCTTTATCTGGTTTAGGTATCAGGGTAATGCTGGCCTCATAGTATAAATATGTAAGTTTTCCTTCTTTTTCTATTTTTTGGAATAGTTTGAGAAGTATACATATTAACTCTTCTTGAAATGGTTGGAAGAATGCTCCTGTGAAGCCACCTGCCCCTGGCCTTTCATTTATTAAGAGATTTTTTATGACTGATTCAATTTCTTTACTGTTTTTCAGTCTGTTCAAGTTTTCTATTTCTTTCATTTCAATTTTGGTAGTTTATGTTTCTAGGAATTTATCCATTTCTTTCAGTTTGTTTAATTTGTTGGCATATCATTTTTCACAATATTTTCTTATAATTGTATTTCTGTGCTGTTAGATATTATTTTTTTCTCTATCATTTGTGATTTTATTTGGGCCTTTTTTTCTTTTCTTTTCTTTTTCTTTTTTTTGACTTTATTTTTTTATTGAAGTTCAATTTGACAACATATAGTATAACACCCAGTGCTCATCCTCAGTGTCTTTTCTTTTTAATGTCGTTCTAGATTTTTATCAGTTTTATTGTTTTTTTTTCCACAGGACCAGCTCCTTGTTTCATTGATCTGTTCCTTTTTTTAAAGTTTGTATATAATTTATTTCTGCTTTACTGTCATCTTTTTATTTTAATGAGATACATATTTATTATATAGTATTTTATTATAATTATTATGTGTTATAATCTTTACTATTTCCTTCCTTCTGCTGGCTTTAGTTTTCATTTATTGTTCCTTTTTTAGCTCCTTCAGGTATAATGTTAGTGTGCATATTTGAGATTTTTCTTTCTTCTTGAAGTAGGTCTGTGTTGCTATAAACTCCCCTCTTTGGAATACTTTTGCTGCATCCCAAAGTTTTTGAACCATTGTGTTTTCATTTCCATTTCTTTCCATGTATTTTTTAAATTTCTCCTTTGATTTCCTGGTTGACCCCATTGTTTAGTAGCATGTTGTTTAACCTCCAGGAATTTTGGTCTTTCAAAATGTTTTTCTTGTGGTTAACTTAAGTTTCATAGCATTGTGGTCAGAAATTATGCACAGCATGATCTCAGTCTTTTTGTTGAGGCCTAACCTAATATGTGTGTATTCTGGATTAAGTCCCATGTGCACTTGAAAAGAATGTATATTCTGCTCTTTTATGATGGAATATTCTAAATATATCTGTTAAATGCATCTATTCCAGTGTGTCATTCAAAGCCATTGTTTTCTTGTAGGTTTTCTGTTTAATCTGTCCATTCATGTAAGTCGGGTGTCAAAGACCCTTACTATTATTGAATTATTATCGATTAGTTCCTTTTATGATTGTTATTAGTTGTTTTACGTATTTGGGTGCTCTCATGTTGGGTGCATAAATATTTACAATTGTTAGATCTTCTTGTTAGATTGTGCCCTTTATTATGATATAGTGTGCTTCTTCATTTCTCTTTTTTTAAGATTTTATTTATTTATTCATGAGAGACACACACACACACAGAGAGAGAGAGAGAGAGAGAGAGAGAGAGAGAGAGAGGCAGAGACATAGGCAGAGGGAGAAGCAGGCTCCATGCAGAGAGCCTGATGTGGGACTTGATCCCGGGACTCCAGGATCACTCCCTGGGCTGAAGGCAGATGCTTAACTGCTGAGCCACCCAGACATCCCCTTCATCTTTTGTTAAAGTCTTCATTTTAAAGTCTGGTTTTTCTAGTATAACTTTTGCCACTCCAGCTTTCTTTTGATATCTACTTGTATGATAAATCTTTCTTCATCCCTTTACTTTAAATCTGCAAGTATCATCAGAAAAGACCCCAAATAGCCAGGGGAATATTAAAAAGAAAACCAGAGCTGGGGGCATCACAATGCCAGATTTCAGGTTGTACTACAAAGCTGTGGTCATCAAGACAGTGTGGTACTGGTACAAAAACAGACACATATATCAATGGAACAGAATAGAGAATCCAGAAGTGGACCCTCAACTTTATGGTCAACTAATATTCAACAAAACAGGAAAGACTATCCACTGGACAAAAGACAGTGTCTTCAATAAATGGTGCTGGGAAATTGGACATCCACATGCAGAAGAATGAAACTAGACCATACTCTTACACCATACACAAAGATAACCTGAAAATGGATGAAAGAGGGATCCCTGGGTGGCGCAGCGGTTTGGCACCTGCCTTTGGCCCAGGGTGCAATCCTGGAGACCCGGGATCGAATCCCACGTCGGGCTTCCGGTGCATGGAGCCTGATTCTCCCTCTGCCTATGTCTCTGCCTCTCTCTCTCTCTCTGTGTGTGTGACTATCATAAATAAATAAAAAAAATTAAAAAAATGGGTGAAAGATCTAAATGTGAGACAAGATTCCATCAAAATCCTAGAGGAGAACACAGGCAACACTCTTTTTGAACTTGGCCACAGCAACTTTTTGCAAGATACATCCATGAAGGCAAGAGAAACAAAAGCAAAAATGAACTATTGGGACTTCATCAAGATAAGAAGCTTTTGCACAGCAAAGGATACAGTCAACAAAACTAAAAGACAACCTGCAGAATGGGAGAAGATATTTGCAAATGACCTATCAGATAAAGGGCTAGTTTCCAAGATCTATAAAGAACTTATTAAACTCAACAGCAAAGAAACAAACAATTCAATCATGAACTGAGCAAAAGACATGAACAGAAATCTCACAGAGGAAGACATAGACAAGGCCAACATGCACATGAGAAAAAGCTCCGCATCACTGGCCATGAGGGAAATACAAATCAAAACCACAATGAGATACCACCTCACACCAGTAAGAATGGTGAACATTAACAAGACAGGAAACAACAAATGTTGTAGAGGATGTGGAGAAAGGGGAGCCCTCTTGCACTGTTGGTGGGAATGTGAACTGGTAGAGCCACTCTGGAAAACTGTGTGGAGGTTCCTCAAAGAGTTAAAAATAGATCTGCCCTACGACCCAGCAATCGCACTGCTGGGGATTTATCCCAAAGATACAGATGCAGTGAATCCCCGGAACACCTGCACCCCGATGTTTCTAGCAGCAATGTCCACAATAGCCAAACTGTGGAAGGAGCCTTGGTGTCCATCAAAAGATGAATGGATAAAGAAGATGTGGTCTATGTATACAATGGAATATTACTCAGCCATTAGAAACAATAAATACCCACCATATGCTTCGACGTGGATGGAACTGGAGGGTATTGTGCTGAGTGAAATAAGTCAATCGGAAAAGCACAAATATTATATGGTCTCATATATTAGGGAATATAAAAATTAGTGAAAGGGAATAAATGAAAAGGAGAGAAAATGAGTGAAAATATCAGTGAGGGTGACAAAATATGAGACACCTAACTCTGGGAAACAAACAAGGGGTAGTGGAAAGGGAGGTGGGTGGGGGGTTGTGGTGACTGGGTGATGGGCAGAGTGGGGCACTTGGCGTTATGCTATATGTTGGCAAATTGAACTCCAATAAAAAATTTAAAAAATAAATCTGCAAGTATCATTAAGTCTAAAATGAGCCTCTTGTAGGCAGCATATAGATGGGTCTTGTTTTTTTTTTTAAATTATTTATTTATTTATTTATGATAGAGAGAGAGAGAGAGAGAGAGAGAGAGAGAGAGAGAGAGAGAGGCAGAGACACAGGCAGAGGGAGAAGCAGGCTCCATGCACCGGGAGCCCGACGTGGGATTCGATCCCGGGTCTCCAGGATCGCGCCCTGGGCCAAAGGCAGGCGCCAAACCGCTGCGCCACCCAGGGATCCCTTGTTTTTTTTTTTTTTTTTTTAACCCATTCTAATACTCTATGTCTTTTGATTGGAGAATTCAATCCATTTTCAGAGTCACTACTGATAGGTATGTATTTTGTACCATTTTATTATTTTGTTGTTTCTGGAGATTTTCTCTGCTCCTTTCATGTCTTTGTCACTTTTGGTCTTACCTTTCCACCCAAAGAGTCTCCTTTAATATTTCTTGCAGGATTGGTTTACTGTTCACATACTCCTTTAGTTTTTGTCTAGGAATCTCTTCATCTCTCCTTCTATTCTGAATGATAGCTTTGCTAGAAAGTACTCTTGATTGCAGATTTTTCCCATTCAGCAATTTGAATGTATTATGCCACTCTCTTCTTGTTTGCCACATTTTTGTTCAGAAATCTCCTTTGTAAGTCACGGATTTATTTTGTCTTGCTGCTTTTAAGAATTTTTCTTGATCACTGTATTTCATAAATTTAATTCCAATGTGTCTTGGTGTTGGCTTGCTTTTGTTGATTTTGATGGGAGTTCTCTGTGCATCCCGAATGTGGATATCTGTTTCCTTCCCCAGGCTAGGGAAGTTTTCAGCTACTATTTCCTCAATAAATTTTCTGCTCCTTTTTCTCTCTTCTTCTGGTACTCTTATGACACGAATGTTACTGTGTCTGATGGAGTCACTGAGTTGCCTAAGTCTATTCTCATGTTCCATAATTCTTCTTTCTCTCTTTTGTTTGACTTTCTTATTTTCCATTATTTTATCTTCTATATCACTGGTTTGTCCCTCTGCTTCTTCCATTCTACTGTTCATTGAGGCAAGCCTATTTCCAATCTCAGCTTTTATATATTTCATTTCTAATAAGTCAATCAGAGAAAGACAACCATCATATGGTTTCACTCTTATATGGAATATAAGAGATATAAGAAAGGGAATAAGGGAAAGGAGGGAAACTGAGTGGGGAAAAATTAGAGAGGAAGGCAAACCAAAAAAGACTCCTAACTCTGGGAAACAAACAAAAGGTTGCAGAGGGGGAGGGGCTGGGGTGATAGGGTGAATGGGTGATGGGCATTAAGGAGGGCACTTGATGGGATGAGCACTGGGTGTTACACGATATGTTGGCAAATTGAATTTAAATAAAAAATAAATTCACCTCTGATTTTTGTTAACTCTTTTATCTCTGTGGTAATCGTCTCCCTGATGTCTTCCACTCTTTTCTCAAGTCCAGCAAGTATCCTTATAATTGTTGCTTCAAATTCTCCACCAGGCATGATACTTATAGCTATTTTACTTAGATCACTGTCTGTGGCCTTATCTTCTTCTTTCATTTGGGATGAATTTCTCTGTCATGGCATTTTGTCTAAGACTTTGTCTTCTCTGTGTTAGAAAAGCCAGTTATGTTTCCTGCATCTGAGAGTAATGGCTTTATGAAGAAGAGCTCATGTAATGCCCAGGGCCTGGCTCATCAGGGTGTGTTTCCCAATGTATACTGCCTGTGCTCTGCTATTGTATTCTGGCTGCTTTCCTTCAGACAAGAAATATACAGAGGCTCTTCTTGCCTGTACTTGGCAGTGTTTGGTCCTTGGCCAGAATATGGTGAGTTTTAACTAGGTGTGCTCTGGTTTGCTTGTTAAATGAGGCCTGACACTACTTCCACTATAACTGAAGCCCTGCAGAACTCTCTGGGAAAGAGGTGTGGTGTGAGCTTGAGTTTCTGCTGGTCTTCTGGGGAAGGAGACTGCTACACCAGGACTGAGACAAGCTTGACTGAGGAGAGCAGTTCCCCCTGAGTGTAAGGCGGTGGGGTTGCTGTAAGCAAGTTAGATAGTTGGTGTTGGTGCTGTGCTGCTTTCTGCAGGTGGCTCAGTGCTTATGCTGAGAGGCTGGGGAGGGAAATGGCACCAGCCAGCTCCTTTGTCCCTAAAGAGGCATCTCCATGCACCCTGCCTCTCAGAGATGTGCTCCAAAAAGAGCAAATATCTCCTTCACTGTGTCTCAGGCAATTTTCAGAGTATTGTTTCCACGCTGCCCACCCCCAGGTTATTATCCTGCCTTCTCTCCAGGAGCTAAGCAGTGTCCTTTCAGATCTATCCTAGCCAAGCCCACTGACCTTTAAAACTACAGGTTTTAAGCCTTGCTTGTTGCAAGAACTCACAAAAATCAGCACCTCTTGTTTTTTCCAGCCAGTGGTTTTAGGGAAATGTTCTTGTGAGTTTCCCTGTGTGATCTACCCTCACCCTTTTCTGTGACCACAGCTCCCTCCTCTCTACAGCTGCTGCAATCTATTTCTCCCCTAAACCATGTATCTGCATTTTCTACCTTCTTCACTGTGGCTTCTTCTCTCTTTTTATTTGTGGAGTTTGTCTTATAAATATTCCAGTTGATTTCTGGAGTATTCAAAATGATTTGATAGTTATCTAGTTGTGTTCATGGGGCAAGACATGAACACAACTAGGGGTCCTTCTACTCTGTCATCATCTCTTCTCCTGCTAGTAAGTCATTTCTTTTGGACAAAGGATTGGAGAAGGGATAAAATGAAGGCAGAGAAACCTGTTAGAATGCTAATTTGATCTTGCATGCAAAACAGGGTAACAGTCCTGTGGCAGGATTTAGGATAGATAGCAAATAAAGAAAGAATTTTGAAGCAGAATTAGCACAACTTCTTAACCAATTGTATATAGGGAATAAGTATGAGGAAGTGGGGTGGAGGAAGATTTTGAGGCATCTGACTTGAGAAACTAGATGGTGTGGTTAGTGATGCCTCTAATCTTAATAGATATTATATGAGGAAGAATAGATTGTAGGGAAGAGATAATAACCTCAGTTTGGGACTGACAAGTGCCTTCATGACAATTGTATGGATATACTTGGCTAGGTCTTAGGAGAGAGGACAGAACTAGAAAAATATTATAGACTTGGATGCCTTCAGCACTTAGTTTGTGGTTGAAATTTAGTGCTAGAACACATAGTGCTGGAGATGAATGTTGAAGGGAGAAGAGAACACAAACAAAACAGAGTAAGGAATCATGAGGCCTGGGGGAAGATGGGAAACATTTTTGGAAATAGGGTGAAGAAGAAAAGACAGTAATATAGTAATAAGGAATGATCAGAGAAGTAGGCAATCATAAGAGAGGAATCTTAGTAGTAAGAAGAGATCAAGAAAGTTGAAGGAAAGTTTCAAGTTTAAAATAATGCACAGAGGTCAGATAGGACGAGGGTGAACAAGAGGTCATTAGATTTGTCTAATAAGATATCCTTAATGAGATTAGTGATAGAAATTCAATAGAATGATGGAGCAGAAGCCAAAGGATAGTGGGCCATAGAGTGATGTTAGAGCAGCATGCAGATATTTTAAATGTTGAAAAGTCTTTCAAGATCTTTGACAGTGACAGGTATAGTGAGTAGGCAGGAATCAAAAAGCAAATCTTGGAGTCATAGGGTATGACAGCTTATTTGCTAAGACAGATAACATATAATTCCAACACAAAGACAAGGAGAATACTTTGGCATCTACTGTATGGGGAGGAAGATAACCATATATAAAGAAAACTGCTTTTGTAGAGTTTGAAATGTAACTCAGGCAATAAAGCAAAACCTTTGTAAATACTAAAAGAATAATTACAAAACAACACATTGCCCAATATAAAAACATCAGTGTGATCTAAATAAGAAGCAGTGAAGAAGTAAGAAATATGTATTAGTGAAATTGGTTGAGGAAGACTTTCTGGAGGAGGGTTTTTTGTTTTTAACAGAAACAACAGGGTTCTCCGTAGATTTCTGAAGAGCATTTTGGCTATGATATGATGTGAAGCAGATTGACTCTCTTTTTAAAAAGATTTTATTTATTTATTTACTTATTTATTTGAGAGAGAGAGAGAGAGAGGAAGAGAGAGAGATAGAGAGAGAGAGCACAAGCAGGGGGAGTGGTAGAGGGAGAGGGAGAAGCAGACTCCCCACCAAGCAGGGAGCCTGATGCAGGGCTTGATCCCAGGACCCTGGGATCATGACCAGAGCTGAAAGCAAGTACTTAACCAACAGAACCACCCAGGCACCCCACAGATTCACTCTCTTAAAATTGTCTTCAACCAAACAATAAAGCAGGGGTCACTCATACCATGGTGGGGATGATGGTCATGGCAAGGAATGTTTTTTTTTTAATAAATTAATTTTTATTGGTGTCCAATTTACCAACATACAGAATAACACCCAGTGCTCATCCCGTCAAGTGTACCCCTCAGTGCCCGTCACCCATTCACCCCCACCCCCCACCCTCCTCCCCCTCCACCACCCCTAGTTCATTTCCCAGAGTTAGAAGTCTTTATGTTCTGTCTCCCTTTCTGATATTTCTCACACATTTCTTCTCCCTTCCCTTATATTCCCTTTCGCTATTATTCATATTCCCCAAATGAATGAGAACATACACTGTTTGTCCTTCTCCGGTTACTGTGGCCAAGTTCAAAAAGGGTGTTGCCTGAGTTCTTCTCTGGGATTTTGATGGAATCTTGTCTCACATTTAGATCTTTCATCTATTTTGAGTTTATCTTTGTGTATGGTGCAAGAGAGTGGTCCAGTTTCATTCTTCTGCATGTGGATGTCCAATTTTCCCAGCACCATTTATTGAAGAGACTGTCTTTCTTCTAGTGGATCGTCTTTCCTCCTTTATCGTATATTAGTTGAGCATAAAGTTCAGGGTCCACTTCTGGGTTCTCTGTTCTGTTCCATTGATCTATATGTCTGTTTTTGTGCCAGTACCACACTGTCTTGATGAACACAGCTTTGTAGTACAACCTGAAATCTGGCATTGTGATGCCCCCAGATATGGTTTTCTTTTTTTAAAATTCCCCTGGCTGTTTGGGGTCTTTTCTGATTCCACACAAATCTTAAAATAATTTGTTCTAAGTCTCTGAAGAAAGTCCATGGTATTTTGATAGGGATTGCATTAAACGTGTAAATTGCCCTGGGTAACATTGACATTTTCACAATATTAATTCTGCCAATCCATGAGCATGGAATATTTTTCGATCTCTTTGTGTCTTCCTCAATTTCTTTCAGAAGAGTTCTGTAGTTTTTAGGGTATATTTTGAGAACCATTTGAATGGTAAATGGTTCTCCAACCTTTTATTTTCAGGTTGTAGGTGTCCTTCTGTCTAAAATGAGTCTCTTGTAGACAGCAAATAGATGGGTCCTGTTTTTTTATCCAGTCTGAAACTCTGCGCCTTTTGATGGGGTCATTAAGCCCATTCACGTTCAGAGTTACTTGAACTTCTTCTTAAAGGGGAGTTTTAAGAGTCCCCCTTAAAATTTCTTGCAGAGCTGGTTTGGAGGTCACATATTCTTTCAGTTCCTGCCTGTCTTGGAAGCTCTTTATCTCTCCTTCCATTTTGAATGAGAGCCTTGCTGGATAAAGTATTCTTGGTTGCATGTTCTTCTCATTTAGGACCCTGAATATATCCTGCCAGCCCTTTCTGGCCTGCCACGTCTCTGTGGAGAGGTCTGCTGTTACCCTAATATTCCTCCCCATGAAATTCAGGGACTTCTTGTCTCTTGCTGCTTTAAGGATCATCTCTTTATCTTTGGAATTTGCAAGCTTCACTATTAGATGTCGAGGTGTTGAACGGTTTTTATTGATTTTAGGGGGGGATCTCTCTATTTCCTGGATCTGAATGCCTGTTTCCCTTCCCAGATTGGGAAAGTTTTCAGCTAGGATTTGTTCAAATACATATTCTGGCCCTCTGTCCCTTTCGGCGCCCTCGGGAACCCCAATTAAACGTAGGTTTTTCTTCCTTAGACTGTCATTTATTTGCCTTAATCTGTCTTCATGGTCCCTTAATTGATTGTCTCTTTTTTCCTCAGTTTCCCTCTTGCCATTAACTTGTCTTCTATGTCACTCACTCGTTCTTCCACCTCGTTAACCCTCGTCGTTAGGACTTCTAGTTTGGATTGCATCTCATTCAATTGATTTTTAATTTCTGCCTGATTGGATCTAAATTCTGCAGTCATGAAGTCTCGTGAGCCCTTAATGCTTTTTTCTAGAGCCACCAGTAGCTGTAGAATAGTGCTTCTGAATTGGCTTTCTGACATTGAAGTGTAATCCAGATTTTGTAACCCTGTGGGAGAGAGGGCTGTTTCTGATTCTTTCTTTTGAAGTGAGGTTTTCCTTCTAGTCATTTTGCTCAGTGCAGAGTGGCCAGAAACAAGTTGTATTGGAACACGGGGGAGTATCACTGGTCCGTCTAGCTGGTCTTCTGGGGGAGGGGCCTGTTGCGCGGATTTTCAGGTGTTAGCACTTGGGGGAGCTGCTCTGCCCCTGCCTGCTGCAGGGCTCAGCGGGGGTTTTTTACCCCGTGGGGCCCCAGGAGGATCAGCCGCAGTTGCTATGGCAACTCTGGAAGCCTGGATTCAGCCTCCGCAGGAACTACGGGGCTCGGGGCTCTCGGTCTCTCCGTCCGCAGGGCCTGGAGGCTCCGGGGCGGGGCCGCTGATCTGCTCAGCTCGGGGCAGGAGCGTCCTCGCTGTCCTGGGCCCTCCCGGCCTCTGCCTGTCCCGGGGGAGGCGGGATCTTGGGCTGTGTCCCTGCGCCCTGTGCTCCGGGGCCTGCGCTGTTGGATTCGTGCTCCCGCCCTGCAGCTCCCTCCCTGGAGCCGCTCCCGAGCCCCTCTGAGCTGCTCCGGGTCCCGCCGTGCGCGCTGCAGCCCTTAGGGAGCTCGGAGCACTCCCCTGTGCTTGCAGGTGTCTGTTAGTGTCCCCGGGAGCCCGAGGGCATCCCCGCCCTCCTGGGTCCTGCTCCAACTCCCTGCGAGCCCCTTTCCGCCCGCCCGGGAAGGTTGGTGCAGCTCCTGCTTCTCCGGGACGGGGCTCTCCTGTCCTGGGGACACTCGCCCCAGCCTCAGCCCGGCTCCTCGCGGGCCCCTCCCCCTCGGAGGCCTTTTGTTTCTTTATTTCTTTTTCCCCATCTTCCTACCTTGATAGAAGCGCGAACTCTTCTCACTGTAGCATTCCAGCTGGTCTCTCTTTACATCTCAGGCCGAATTCGTAGATTTTCAGGATGGTTTGAAGGTTATCTAGGTAATTTGGTGGGGACAGGTGATTTGGGGACCCTACTCTTCCGCCATCTTGCCCCTCCCTCCCCCCATGGCAAGGAATGTTTTGAATTTATCTTGATTATTCCCTTACCTTTACCACATCTCAGTCATTGGCAGACAGAGTTTTAACTAGCTATTTGTACCCATAGGTGGCAGATTGCAATTACTTTCTTTAAGAATGGTTACTTGAACTTGCTGCTGGAAAGATCCATAATTCTCCATTATCTATGAAGGGATTATCATATATATATATATATATATATATATATATATATATACACAATTTTTTTCTTGAGTAGGTTTCTGACTTAAATGCTCAACCCCAAATAAATTATGCTTTGTTTTGAATTCAGGATGCGTGATATTTTGATGATAAAATTATGTCTTAAGCAAGTTGATTTTAGAATATATATAATTTCTATTGTAATCTGGTTCATTGGCTTTCTTTTTAAATAACAACAAAACCCAAAATATATTCATTTAAATTACAGTTTGGTTTGGGAGTCAGTAGATAATGTATTAATAATGGTGATGATGTTAAAAATGGTTGATTTTTATTAATCACTTACCATGAGCCAGGTACTGTGCTAAGTGTTTTAAATGAACTACCTCATTGTTGGAAGACAGTTCTCTGTTGGTCTCTTGGACTTCTGCATGTTTTATGAGCACAGGTACTCACTATCCCTTTTCCCAGATTACTTTTTCAGGGATATGTATATAGAGAGAACAATCACAAAAGCTGGAAAATAGTGTCTTTCACCAGAGCAAAGGGCAGGTTTGCTTACAGCCTTGGAAAATATAGATAGTGGCTCCCTTTGGAGCAAAGGGCAGGCATGCTTATGACCCATTATAAAAGATTTGTGTTTTCTAAACTTGGGATTCTTCTCCTTTAATGCAACCCACTGCTTGTGCAGGTGTAATCTGGCCCTCTTTGTATTGTCCTATAGGAATTGTTAGGGAAGTATCACAGATGCTGATACTTTGGCTGCTTTCATTGCTGTGAAAAATTAACTGTCTACTGTTTCCAACCCAGTAGTCTTTTGTCTTCTACCAATACCCGTGAAAATGGTAGCCCGATTTATTAGCTTGCAAGTATGGAAAAATCACAGATCCCCAACTCTTACAATTTTTAACATTTGTGTAATATAATACCCGTTTATAGATAACCCTTCTTTAATTTCATTTTACATATGGAAAAATGAAGCTCAGTGACCTGTCCAGAGATCCATAGTTAGGATATGAGAGCTGGGATTTGAACCCAAAATTCTTTTTCTTCAGAGGCCATATTCTCAAGCAGTGAGCTACTCAGGTCCAGTTCAGTTCAAGTCTGTGAGTTAACCTTTTCTCTGAATGCATCATGAACCATAAAGAGATTATTTTTGAATAATCTTGGGTTGGAGATAATCAGTGCCATGCCAAAGGCTGCGTGTTCATGTCAGCAGGAGAGAACAGTATTATCTGTTTATACCTTCAATAAATCCTTGTTTGTTTATTAATCAAGTTTCTGCCTAATGGAAAAAAATGTGCATAAACTCCAACCTATTATAGTGACATTCTTATAGACTAGAGATATCATCTATGAATGATGATAATTTTTGTTAAAATAATAAAAAAATAAAAAAAAAACCCTAAACTATTTACAACTCTAGATAAGATTATTATTTTCTTGTAGACCAAAAAGGGCAAAAGTAAGATTTTTAAAAAGATCCTGTGTTTCCCCAACTTACCATAGCACAGATATTTTTGTTGTTGTTTTATTTTTGAGGTCTCCCCCATGGGGCAAGTCCCTTTTTTAAAAATTTGAATTCGAAGATCATTAACATCCAGTGTTATATTACTTCCAAGTGTACAATATAGTGATTCAATAATTCTATATATTACTCAGTGCTCATCAATATAAGTATACTCTTAATTTCCTTCACCAATTTCATCCATCCTCCCACCCAACTTCATCCATCCTCCCACCCAACTTCCCTCCAACCCAAACTTCCCATTTGTTCTCTATAGTTAAGAGTATGTTTTTTGGTTTGTCTCTTTTTTCCCCTTTTGTTCATTTGTTTTGTTTTTATTTTTATTGCAGCATTATAGCACAGATATTTTTTATGATTGTATTAAGTTTATATCTGCCTTACCATATATACAAGCAGCATGGCACATAGCAGATGTTCAATAAATGTCATTTGAATGTATCTAAAAGGCTGTAGCTCTTCATAAAATGATAATATTAAGAAACTGATCAGAGCTTTGGGCCTCCTGCTCTTTTATTAAGGCTTTTATTTTTTAGAGATGTTTGATTCACAGCAAAATTTGAGAGGAAGATACAGAAGTTCCCCATATACCTCCTGCCCCCACACATGCATAGCCCATTATCAGCATCCACTGCCAGAATGAACATTTGCTATAATTGATTAACCAACATTGATACGTCATTTTCACCTAGAGTCCATAGATTTCTTTTTTTTAAAGTCCATAGATTTCATTGTGGTTTATTCCTGCTGTACATTCTATAGATTTGGACAAATGTATAATGGCACGTATCCATCATTAGAGTATCATACAGAGTATTTTCACTGCCCTTAAAATCCTCTATGTTTCACCTATTCCTCCTTCCTCCCAACCCTTGGCAACCACTGATATTTTTAGTGTCTCCATAATTTTGCCTTTTCAAAATATTATATAGTTGGATCCTACAGTATGTGGCTTTTTCAGTTGGCTTCCTTTACTTAGTAATATGCATTTAAGTTTCCTCCATATCTTTTCATGGCTTGGAAGCTTATTTATTTTTAGCATTTAATAATATTCCATTGTGTGGATATACCATAATTTATTTACATATTCATCTACTAAGGGATATCATGGTTGCTTCCAAATTTTGGCAATTATGAACAAAACTATAAACATCTGTGTGTAGGCTTTTGTGTGGACATAATTTTTCCCCTCTTTTGGGTAGATACCAAAGAACACAAATGCTAGATTGTACGGCAAGGGTATATTTGGTTTTGTTAAAAAACTGCCAAACCATCTTCCAAGTGGCTGTACGATTTTGCATTCCCACTAGCAATGAATGAGAGTTCCTGTTTCACTACATCCTCACTAGCATTTGGTATTGTCAGTGTTCCGGATTTTGGCCATTCTTTTTTTTTTAAGGTTTTTTTAAAATTTACTTATGAGAGACACACACACACACAGAGGGAGAGGCAGAGACACAGGCAGAGGGAGAAACATGCAGGGAGAGACACATACAGGAAGCCTGACGTGGGACTCAATCCCAGGACCCCAGGATCAGGCCCTGGGCTGAAGGCAGCACTAAACCGCTAAGCCACCTGGGCTGCCCTGGATTTTGGCCATTCTAATAGGTGTGCAGTTTGTTTTCATTTGCTCATGTTTGTTTTCATTTGCATTTCCCTGGTAACATATGATATACATCTTTTCCAATGTCTATTTGCCATTTGTATGTCTTATCTTCTTTGATGAAATTTCTGTTAAGGTCTTTGACCTATTTTAATTTTTTTTTCATTTCTTTATTGTTGAGTTTTAAGAATTCTTTATATATTTTGGATAATAGTCCTTTATTAGATGTGTCATCTATTAATATTTTCTCTGTCTGTGTCTTGTTTTCTAATTCTCCTGACATTGACTTTTGTAGAGCAGAAGTTTTTAATTTTATTAACTTTAAGTTATTTTTTTCATAGATCATGTCCATGATGTTTTAATTAAAAAATCATTGCGATATCCAGGGTCATCTAGGTTTTCTCCTGTGTTATTTTCTAAAATTTTTATGGTTTTGGATTTTACATTTAGTTCTGTGATCCAATTTGAAATTATTTTTCATAATAGGTGTAAAGATCTGTGTCTAGATTAATTTTTTTTGTTTGGATGCCCAGTTGTTCCAGTACCATTTGTTTATTTTTACTTTTTATTATTTTATTTGATTTTTAGAAGATTTATTTATTTATATGATAGGAGAGAGAGGGTAGAGGGAGAGTGAGAAGAAGATAATCTCAAGTAGATTCCCTATTGAGTACAGAGCCCAACATGGGACTCTGTCTCAGGACTCTGAGATCATGACCTAAGTTGAAACCAAGAGGCAGATGCTTAACCAGTAAGCCATCCAGGCATCCCAGTACCATCCATTGAAAAGACATTCTTTGTTCCATTGTGTTGCCTTTGCTTCTTTGTCAAAGATCAGTTGACTATATCTATGTAGGGCAGAAATAACCATAGCTCTAATTACAGAATTTCTCATAAGTTTTCACTATCAAATCTTTAATGTGGCAATATTTACCACTGGGAAAGAAGTTTGAAGTGTCTTATAGTTTAGAAGATGAGTACAGCTGTTCTATGTAGCTATGTAGCTACCTTATGGTCAGAGATGATCTCATTAGCATTTTGTTTTCTATCGTCCTGTCTGTTGAAATGGAAAACTGTTCTGTGTTGTTTTGATGTTGTTTCTTATTTCTAGGCAAGTCCAAATGGAAAGGTAAACATTATTGAAATATAGAGAGCACAAATAAAGTTCTAAACACCCAGTAAAGCCATTTTGCTATTTCTCTGTTCCTACAGAAACTCGACATATTGCATGAAGGTGTCAATGTCCCTGACTGTTGCAGAGAATGAATCAGGCCTGTGCTACAATAGTAGGATACGCTATTTAGAAAAATCCGAAGTCACTAAAAGAAAGGAGATCTCCTGTCCAGACATGGATGACTTTAAAAAGTCCGATCAGGAGCCTGATGTTGTGTGGTACAAGGTAACTCAGCATGGTGTCAATTACTTTTCTTTTTTTCTTAATCTTAAGTCAATAGCTGGCTTGGGGATAGAAAAAGGGAGAAATTTTATTTCTAGTTTTTGGTATTAAATATTTCATTGAGAAAAATGAACAGATCCACATTTAAATAATTCAGAGCTATGATTTCTGTATATTACTGTTTTTTATTTTTTAAAGGTTTTTTAATTTATTTATTCATGAGACATACAGAGAGAGAGAGAGAGAGGCAGAGACACAGGCAGAGGGAGAAGCAGGCTCCATGCAGGGAGCCCGATGTGGGACTTGATCCCAGGACTCCAGGATCACACCCTGGGCCAAAGGCAGGATCTAAACTGCTGAGCCACCCAGGCATCCCATATTACTGGTTTTAATGGACTTCCATCAGCAGATGTAACAAGCAATCCCATATTATCCAACTACAAAAATAATTAAAAACTCCCCCTCTCAAACTTACGAGAGCAAGTGGGAAGAAGAGTAAAGACTTCAGTAACACATGAAAGAAAGTATTCGAGGGACATAGAAAAATTATTTACTGTTAGGAGCAAAGGCCCATTATTACAAGTACTACTTCCCAACAAAGGAGGAAGCTATAAATTACTACTCCTGGGCCTACAGTGGCAATGAGAAAGAGCAGTGTCACTGGAACCTGGCAGTAATGGAATGGGCCTGACAAAAGCTGTAGCCTTAAAAGAACATATGAACTGTGGCAGATAAAGAAGGATTGAGTGGGAAAAATACCCTAACCCTTCTTAACTCCTGCCTTCTGGTTTCCTGCTAGCACCCATTAAAAACTTAAGCAGAAGTCAGAGGGCAAATCCAGGAGATAGAATCAGAAGTCTTCAGATTCCCTGGGAATAGATTAGGTCAGACAGGGCAGAGATTAGATCTAGAAAAAGCAGAGAAGTAACCACACAACGTTCTAGCTGTGACATTCCCCCTGCTAGCCTGGGGCCCCATGGTTCTATAAGATAACTAACTGTACCCTCTGCCAACTCTAAGCAATGGTAGTTGACACATGCCTCCAGTCTCCGGGAGTCACTAATGGAGGAAGTGCCCCCTGGGGGAGAGCACCACGCACGGTGGGCTGAGCACGGTAAAGGGATGGAGCACCCATCCATTGGGGCCTCGGGAGAAGTCGATTGGTCAGTGGGTGGCTCTGGACAGAGGGGGGCTGTGCCCTGCTGCCTTCAGGAGCCGAGACCCCCGGAGCACGATTCAAGCAGCACAGGCCCTGGATCCCGGGGTGCCAGCGGACACAGCCCAGGATCCTTCCCACTCCCCCCCCGGGACAGGCAGAGGTGGGGAGGGCCCAGGACAGTGAGGACTCCCCTGCTTTCAGGTGCCCCCGAGCTGTACAGATCAGCACCCCCCCCCCGCCCCCCGCCCCCCCCGGAGCATCCAGGCCAGTGTGGACTGGGAGACTGCAGGAGTTACTGCAGGGAGCTGACTCCAGAGCTGCAAATCTGGATGCCACCATTGTTGTTTTTCCTCCTTGTTTCACCCTATGCCTGGGAGAGGTGGGGCCACCAGGGAACAGGGGCCTCACAGGATAAACAGCTCCTAAGGAGCTTGGCACCTGGCAGGGGGTGGGGCAGCTCCCTCAGGTGCACACACCTAGGAATCAGCACAGCAGGCCCTTCCCCCAGAAGACCAGCTGGAAGAACCAGGGAAGAGCAAGTTCTTGACCAAGCAGCACTGGTAAGCTCCAGGGGAAGTCGAGGGATTTACAGTATATAGAACTAGAGGGTACCCCTCCTTTTTTTTCTTCCTTGTTCCAGTACGACTTGCTTTTGTATCAGAAGGTAAATTTCCAATTTTTCCTCTTTTCCCACCTTAACTACAATAATTTAACACCTCTTCATTTTTAAGGTTCTTCCTTTTTGACTTTCATATTTCTACAGCTACAGGTCCTAGATATACTTTCCACTTCTAGATTCCATTCAACATACTCAACTTAATTGAGGGAGATATACAGATATTTTTGTTTTGTTTTGTGTTTTTTTGTTTTCTCGGCCTCATTTTGTTTTACAATGGTGGAAGTTTATAGGTTCTAAAACATGGCCAGTATGCACCCAGAACCAAGTGGTATACTGTTCTAGTTCATTCTGTGAGATTCCTCAGTCCCATTCTGCCCCCCCTCTTTTATCTCATTTATGTTTTGGTGTTCAATGTTTAGGCCCTCTACAAGTACTTCTGGTTTATATAAATTTAGGACTGAGCATCTTCTAATATACAGAATTTAATATACTAAGAAACAAGAGGATCACCCTCTAGAGCCCCTCGGGTAGACTACATTCTCCCTCTACTACAACTTCTTCACCACAACCATCTCCCAATAACCCCTTTTTTTCTTTTTTCTTTTCTTTTTTTTTCTTCTTCTTTGGGATTCCTGGCCTTTTATTTTTTACTACTTTGTTTTAAAATTTGTTTTTCACTTTAGTGGTCCTTTTGTTTATTTCGTTCTCATCTTGGTTTTAAATTTCTGGTCTCTGACCTCAGCAGAATCATCTACATGAAATATACTTAGGTTGTGGTTGATATTCTTGACGCAGCCCGCTCATACAGCCACTCTGCACTGAGAAAAAACACTAGAAAGAAGAACTTGCCACAAAAGAAACAATCAGAAACAGTGCTCTCTGCCACAGAGTTACAGAATTTGGATTACAATGCGATGGCAAAAAGCCAATTCAGAAGCACAATTATAAAGCTAATGGTGACTCTGGAAAAAAAGCATAAAGGATTCAAGAGACTTCATGACTGGAGAATTTAAATCTAATCAGGCCAAAATTAAAAATCAATTAAATGAGTTGCAATCCAAACTGGAGGTCCTAACCACGTGGGTTAATGAGGTAGAAGAACAAAGGGAGTGACATAAAAGACAAGTTGATGACAAGGAAGGAAGCTGAGGAAAAAAACATAAAAACAAAAGAGAATGATGAAAGGTTGAGGGAAATAAACGACAGCCTCAGAAAGAAAAATCTACGTATAATCGGGGTTCCAGAGGGTGACGAGAGTGTCAGAGGGCCAGAAAGCATATTTGAACAAATCATAGCTGAGAACTTCCCTAATTTTGGGAGCGAAACAGGCATTCAGATCCAGGAGACGGTCCCACCTAAAATCAATAAAAACCGTCAACACCTCAACAATTAATAGTGAAACTTGCAGATTCTAAAGAAAAAGCGAAAATCCTTAAAGGAGCAAGAGATAAGAGATCCCTAGCTTATATGGGGAGAAATACTAGATTAACAGCAGACCTCTCCACAGTGACCTGGCAGGCCAGAAGGGCTGGCAGTATATATTCAGGGTCCTAAATGAGAAGAACATGCAGCCAAGAATACTTTATCCAGCGAGGGTCTCATTCAGAATAGAAGGAGAGATAAAGAGCTTCAAGATAGGCAGAAACTGAAAGAATATGTGACCACCAAATCAGCTCTACAAGAAATACTAAGGGGGACTCTGTAAAAGAAAGAGAAATCCAAGGAAATAATCCACAAAAACAGAGACTGAATAGATATTATGATGACACTAAATTCTTATCTTTCAAGAGTAACTCTGAACGTGAATGGGCTAAAAGATCCGATCCAAAGATGCAGGGTTTCAGACTAGATAAACAAGCAAAACCATATACTTGCTGTCTACAAGAGACTCATTTTATTTATTTATTTATTTATTTATTTATTTATTTATTTATTATTTATTTATTCATGAGACACACACACACACACACAGAGAGAGAGAGAGAGAGAGAGAGAGAGAGAGAGAGAGAGAGGCAGAGACACAAGCAGAGGGAGAAGCAGGCTCCATGCAGGGAGTGTGACGTGGGACTCGATCCCCGGTCTTCAGGATCACACCCAGGGATGAAGGTGGCACTAAATCACTGAGCCACCAGGGCTGCCTAAGAAACTCATTTTAGACCTAAGGACACCTACCGCCTGAAAATCAAAGGGTGAAGAACCATTTACAATTCAAATGGTCCTCAAGAGAAAGCAGGGGTAGCCATCCTTATATCAGATAAATTAAAGTTTATCCCTAAGACTTTAATAAGAGATGAAGAGGGACACTATGTCATACTTAAAGGATCTATCCAACAAGAGGACCTAACAATCATGAATATTTACGCTCCTAATGTGGTAGTTGCCAAGTATATAAATCAATTAATAACCAAAGTAAAGGCATACTTAGATAACCTACCACTACTGGGAGACTTCAAAATGGCACTTTCTGCAAATGACAGATATTCTAAGCACAACATCTACAAAGAAACAAGAGCTTTATTTTTTTTGTTTTTTGTTTATAATATATTTATTTTTATTGGTGTTCAATTTACCAACATACAGAATAACACCCAGTGCTCATCCCGTCAAGTGCCCCCTCAGTGCCCGTCACCCATTCACCCCCACCCCATGCCCTCCTCCCCTTCTACCACCCCTAGTTCATTTCCCAGAGTTAGGAGTCTTTATGTTCTGTCTCCCTTTCTGATATTTCCCACACATTTCTTCTCCCTTCCCTTATATTCCCTTTCACTATTATTTGTATTCCCCAAATGAATGAGAACATGCACTGTTTGTCCTTCTCCGATTGACTTACTTCACTCAGCGTAATACCCTCCAGTTCCATCCACGTGGAAGCAAATGGTGGGTATTTGTCGTTTCTAATGGCTGAGTAATATTCCATTGTATACATAAACCACATCTTCTTTATCCATTCATCTTTCGATGGACACCGAGGCTCCTTCCACAGTTTGGCTTTTGTGGACATGGCTGCTATAAACATCGGGTGCAGGTGTCCCGGCGTTTCATTGCATCTGTATCTTTGGGGTAAATCCCTAACAGTGCAATTGCTGGGTCGTAGGGCAGATCTATTTTTAATTCTTTGAGGAACCTCCACACAGTTTTCCAGAGTGGCTGCACCAGTTCACATTCCCACCAACAGTGTAAGAGGGTTCCCTTTTCTCCTCATCCTCTCCAACATTTGTGGTTTCCTGCCTTGTTAATTTTCCCCATTCTCACTGGTGTGAGGTGGTATCTCATTGTGGTTTTGATTTGTATTTCCCTGATGGCAAGTGATGCAGAGCTTTTTCTCATGTGCATGTTGGCCATGTCTATGTCTTCCTCTGTGAGATTTCTCTTCATGTCTTTTGCCCATTTCAGGATTGGATTGTTTGTTTCTTTGGTGTTGAGTTTAATGAGTTCTTTATAGATCTTGGAAACTAGCCCTTTATCTGATATGTCATTTGCAAATATCTTCTCCCATTCTGTAGGTTGTCTTTTAGTTTTGTTGACTGTATCCTTTGCTGTGCAAAAGCTTCTTATCTTGATGAAGTCCCAATAGTTCATTTTTGCTTTTGTTTCTTTTGCCTTCGTGGATGTATCTTGCAAGAAGTTACTGTGGCCGAGTTCAAAAAGGGTGTTGCCTGTGTTCTCCTCTAGGATTTTGATGGAATCTTGTCTCACATTTAGATCTTTCATCCATTTTGAGTTTATCTTTGTGTATGGTGCAAGAGAGTGGTCTAGTTTCATTCTTCTGCATGTGGATGTCCAATTTTCCCAGCACCATTTATTGAAGAGACTGTCTTTCTTCCAGTGGATAGTCTTTCCTCCTTTATCTAATATTAGTTGACCATAAAGTTCAGGGTCCACTTCTGGGTTCTCTATTCTGTTCCATTGATCTATGTGTCTGTTTTTGTGCCAGTACCACACTGTCTTGATGACCACAGCTTTGTAGTACAACCTGAAATCTGGCATTGTGATGCCCCCAGCTATGGTTTTCGTTTTTTAAAATTCCCCTGGCTATTCGGGGTCTTTTCTGATTTCACACAAATCTTAAAATAATTTGTTCTAACTCTCTGAAGAAAGTCCATGGTATTTTAATAGGGATTGCATTAAACGTGTAGATTGCCCTGGGTAACATTGACATTTTCACAATATTAATTCTGCCAATCCATGAGCATGGAATATATTTCCATCTCTTTGTGTCTTCCTCAATTTCTTTCAGAAGTGTTCTGTAGTTTTTAGGGTATAGACCCTTTACCTCTTTAGTTAGGTTTATTCATAGGTATCTTATGCTTTTGGGTGCAATTGTAAATGGGATTGATTCCTTAATTTCTCTTTCTTCAGTCTCATTGTTAGTGTATAGAAATGCCATTGATTTCTGGGCATTGATTTTGTATCCTGCCATGCTAACAAATTGCTGTATGAGTTCTGGCAATCTTGGGGTGGAGGCGTTTGGGTTTTCTGTGTAGAGTATCCTGTCATTGGCGAAGAGGGAGAGTTTGACTTCTTTTTGCCAATTTGAATGCCTTTAATGTCTTTTTGTTGTCTGATTGTGAGGCTAGGACTTCTAGTACTATGTTGAATAGCAGTGGTGAGAGTGTACATCCCTGTCTTGTTCCTGATCTTAGGGAAAGGCTCCCAGTGTTTCCCCATTGAGAATGATATTTGCTGTGGGCTTTTCGTAGATGGCTTTTAAGATGTTGAGGAATGTTCCCTCTATCCCTACACTCTGAAGAGTTTTGAACAGGAATGGACGCTGTATTTTGTCAAATGCTTTCTCTGCATCTAATGAGAGGATCATATGGTTCTTGGTTTTTCTCTTGCTGATATGATGAATCACATTGATTGTTTTACGAGTGTTGAACCATCCTTGTGTCCTGGGAATAAATCCTACTTGGTCATGATGAATAAATTTCTTAATGTATTGTTGGATCCTATTGGCTAGTATCTTGTTGAGAATTTTTGCATCCATGTTCATCAGGGATATTGGTCTGTAATTCTCCTTTTTGGTGGGGTCTTTGTCTGGTTTTGGAATTAAGGTGATGCTGGCCTCATAGAACGAATTTGGAAGTACTCCATCTCTTTCTATCTTTCCAAACAGCTTTAGTAGAATAGGTATGATTTCTTCTTTAAACGTTTGATAGAATTCCCCTGGGAAGCCATCTGGCCCTGGACTCTTGTGTCTTGGGAGGTTTTTGATGACTGCTTCAATTTCCTCCCTGGTTATTGGCCTGTTCAGGTTTTCTATTTCTTCCTGTTCCAGTTTTGGTAGTTTGTGGCTTTCCAGGAATGCGTCCATTTCTTCTAGATTGCCTAATTTATTGGCATAGAGCTGTTCATAATATGTTTTTATAATCGTTTGTATTTCCTTGGTGTTGGTAGTGATCTCTCCTTTCTCATTCATGATTTTATTAATTTGAGTCTTCTCTCTCTTCTTTTTAATAAGGTTGGCTAATGGTTTATCTATCTTATTAATTCTTTCAAAGAACCAGCTCCTGGTTTTCTTGATCTGTTCCACAGTTCTTCTGGTCTCGATTTCGTTGAGTTCTGCTCGAATCTTTATTAACTCTCTTCTTCTGCTGGGTGTAGGGTCTATTTGCTGTTTTTCTCTAGCTCCTTTAGGTGTAAGGTTAGCTTTTGTATTTGAGTTCTTTCCAGTTTTTGAATGGATGCTTGTATTGCAATGTATTTCCCCCTTAGGACGGCTTTTGCTGCATCCCAAAGATTTTGAACAGTTGTATCTTCATTCTCATTAGTTTCCATGAATCTTTTTAATTGTTCTCTAATTTCTGGTTGACCCTTTTATCTTTTTGCAGGATGGTCCTTAACCTCCACGTGTTTGAGATCCTTCCAACCTTCTTGTTGTGATTTAGTTCTAATTTCAAGGCATTATGGTCTGAGAATATGCAGGGGACGATCCAAATCTTTTGGTATCAGTTCAGACCCGATTTGTGACCCAGTATGTGGTCTATTCTGCAGAAAGTTGCATGTGCGCTTGAGAAGAATGTGTATTCAGTTGAGTTTGGATGTAAAGTTCTGTAGATATCTGTCAAATCCATCTGGTCCAGTGTATCATTTAAAGCTCTCGTTTCTTTGGAGATGTTGTGCTTAGAAGACCTATCGAGTATAGAAAGAGCTAGATTGAAGTCACCAAGTATAAGTGTATTATTATCTAAGTATTTCTTCATTTTGGTTAGTAATTGATTTAAGTATTTGGCAGCTCCCACATTCGTGGCATATATATTGAGGATTGTTAAGTCCTCTTGTTAAGTCTCTTGATCCTTTAAGTATGATATAGTGTCCCTCTTCATCTCTCACTACAGTCTTCGGGGTAAACTTCAGTTTGTCTGATATAAGGATGGGTACCCCTGCTTTCCTTTGAGGACCATTTGAATGGTAAATGGTTCTCCAACCTTTTATTTTCAGGTTGTAGGTGTCCTTCTGTCTAAAATGAGTCTCTTGTAGACAGCAAATAGATGGGTCCTGCTTTTTTATCCAGTCTGAAACCCTGCACCTTTTGATAGGGTCTTTAAGCCCATTCACGTTCAGAGTTACTATTGACAGATATGAGTTTAGTGTCACCATGATACCTATTCAGTCCTTGTTTTTGTGGATTGTTCCACTGAACTTCTTAAAGGGGAATTTTAAGAGTCCCCCTTAAAATTTCTTGCAGAGCTGGTTTGGAGGTCACATATTCTTTCAGTTCCTGCCTGTCTTGGAAGCTCTTTATCTCTCTTTCCATTTTGAACGAGAGCCTTGCTGGATAAAGTATTCTTGGCTGCATGTTCTTCTCATTTAGGACCCTGAATATATCCTGCCAGCCCTTTCTGGCCTGCCAGGTCTCTGTGGAGCGGTCTGCTGTTACCCTAATACTCCTCCCCATAAAAGTCAGGGATTTCTTGTCTCTTGCTGCTTTAAGGATCTTCTCTTTATCTTTGGAATTTGCAAGCTTCACTATTAAATGTCGAGGTGTTGAACGGTTTTTTTTTTTTTTATTTTAGGAGGGGATCTCTCTATTTCCTGGATCTGAATGCCTGTTTCTCTTCCCAGATTAGGAAAGTTTTCAGCTATGATTTGTTCAAATACATATTCTGGCCCTCTGTCCCTTTTGGTGCCCTCGGGAACCCCAATTAAACGTAGGTTTTTCTTCCTCAGACTTCGTTTTTTTTTCCCTTAATCTATCTTCATGGTCTTTTAATTGTTTGTCTCTTTTTTCCTCAGTTTCCCTCTTTGCTATGAACTTTTCTTCTATGTCACTCACTAGTTCTTCCACCTCGTTAACCCTGGTCGTTAAGACTTCTAGCTTGAATTGCATCTAATTTAATTGATTTTTAATTTCTGCCTGATTGGATCTAAATTCTGCAGTCATGAAATCTCTTGAGTCCTTTATGCTTTTTTCTAGAGCCACCAGTAGCTTTATAATAGTGCTTCTGTATTGGCTTTCTGACATTGAATTGTAATCCAGATTTTGTACCTCTGTGGGAGAGAGGACTGTTTCTGATACTTTCTTTTGAGGTGAGGTTTTCCTTCTAGTTATTTTGCTCAGTGCAGAGTGGCCAAAAACAAGTTGTATTGGGAAAAGGAGAAAAAGAGAGGAGAGAAAGAAGGAAAGAAAAGAGAAAAACATAAAAGAAAAAAGGAAGAAAAAAGAAAAGAGAAGAAAAAGAGAGAGAAAAAGGAAGGGAAAAAAGGGTGGAGGAAGCAAACAGATATCAAAAAGAAAAAAAAAAAAACACGGGGGAGTATCTTCTGATTCTGTATACTTTAAGTCCCTTGACTTCCACTGGAACTTGTCCGTCTAGCTGGTCTTCTGGGGGAGGGGCCTTTTGTGCTGATTTTCAGGTGTTAGTGCTTGGGGGAGCTGCTCTGCCCCCTGCCTGGTGCAGGGCTCAGTGGGGGTTGTTTACCCTGTGAGGCCTCAGGAGGAACAACCACAGAGGCGGTGCCAGCTCTGGAGCCCTGGATTCAGCTCCCACAGCAACTACAGAGGTCTTGGTCTGCAGGGCCTGGAGGCTTCGGGGCGGGGCCACTGATCTGCTCAGCTTGGGGCAGGAGAGTCCTTGCTGTCCTGGGCCCTCCCGGCCTCTGCGTGTCCCGGGGGGAGGCCGGATCCTGGGCTGTGTCCCGGCGCCCTGTGCTCCGGGGCCTGTGCTGTTGGATCCACGCTCCTGGCCATGCAGCCGCCTCTCCACGGAGCCGCCGCCTGAGCCTCAGGAGCTGTTCCCTGAGCCACGGTGCCCCCTCTGCAGGTAGCCTCTTCCTCTGCCAGAGCTGCCTCTTAGCTGCTCCCCAGCCGCTCAGCCCCCTCCGCGGAGCCGCCGCCCGAGCCCCCCCCCCCCAGCTGCTCCCGGGTCAATGCGGATGCGCGCTGCAGCCCTTTAGGGAGCTCGGCCCACTCTCCCCGGGGCGCAGCTGCTCTGCTAGTGTCCCACGGGGCCTGAGGGCATCCTCTCCCTCCTGGGATCCTGCTCTAACTCCCTGCGAGCGCCTTTCCGCCCGGGAAGATTGGTGAAGCTCCTGCTTCTCCGGGTTGGGAGCGTTCCTGTCCTGGGGACACTCGCCCCGGCCTTAGCCCAGCTCCACGCAGGGCGCCTCCTCCTTGGATGCCTTTTGTTTCTTTATTTCTTTTTTCCCTGTCTTCCTACCTTGATAGAAGCACGAACTCTTCTGACTGTAGCATTCCAGCTATTCTCTCTTTAAATCTCAGGCCGAATTCGTAGATTTTCAGGATGATTTGAAGGTTATCTAGGTAATTTGGTGGGGACAGGTGATTTGGGGACCCTACTCTTCCACCATCTTTCCCCTCTCCGAAACAAGAACTTTAAATGATAACACTGGACCAGATGGATTTCGCAGATATTCACAGAACTTTACATCTAAACGCAACTGAATACACATTCTTCTCAAGTGCCAATGGAACCTTTTCCAGAATAGACCACATACTGGGTCACAAATCAGGTCCTAACCGATACCAAAAGATTGGGATTGTCATATTTTCAAACCATAATGCTCTGAAACTTGAACTCAATCTCAAGAAGAAATTTTAAAGAAACTCAAACACGTGGAGGTTAAAGGATATCCTGCTAAAAGATGAAAGGGTCAACCAGGAAATTAGAGAAGAATTAAAAAGATTCATGGAAACTAATGAGAATGAAGATACAACCGTTCAAAATCTTTGGGATACAGCAAAAGCAGTCCTGAGAGGGAAATACATCAAAATACAAGCATCCCTCAGAAAATTGGAAAAAACTCAAATACACAAGCTAACTTTGCACCTAAAGGAACTGGAGAAAGAACAGCAAATAAAACCTACACCAAGCAGAAGAAGAGAGTTAATAAAGATTCGAGCAGAACTCAATGAAATAGAGACCAGAGTAACTGTGGAACAGATCAACAAAACCAGGAGCTTGTTCTTTGAAATAATTAATAACATAGATAAACCATTAGCCAGCCTTATTAAAAACAAAATAGAAAAGACTGCAATTAATAAAATTATGAACGAAAAAAGGAGAGATCACAATGAATACCAAGGAAATACAAACAATTTTAAAAACATTATGAGCAGCTATACATCAATAAATTAGTCAATCTAGAAGAAATGGATGCATTTCTGGAAAACCACAAACTATCAAAACTGGAACAGGAAGAAATGAAAACCTGAGCAGGCCAATAAACATGGAGGAAATTGAAGCCATCATTAAATACCTCCCAAGACACAAAGGTGCACGGCCAGATGGCTTCCCAGGGGAAATTCTATCAAATGTTTAAAAAAGAAACAATACATATTCTACTAAAGCTGTTCCAAAAGTTAGAAAGGCATGGAATACTTCCACACTCGTTTTATGAGGCCAGAATCACCTTAATTCCAAAAGCAGACAAAGACCACACCAAAAAGGAAAATTCTAGACCAATATCCCTGATGAACACTGATGAAAAAATTCTCAAAAAGATACTAGCCAATAGGATCCAATAGTACATTAAGAAGATTATTCACCATGAACAAGTGGGGTTTGTCCCCAGGATGCAAGGCTGGTTCAACACTCGTAAAGCAATCAATGTGATAGATAATATCAAAAAGAGAAAAAAACAAGAACCATATGGTCCTCTCAATAGATGCAGAGAAAGCATTTGACAAAATACAGCATCCATTCCTAATCAAAACTTTTCAGAGTGTAGGGATAGAGGGAACATTCCTTAGCATCTTAATAGCCATCTACAAAGACTATACTTTCAGGGATCTTTTCTGTAGTTTGTCAAAACCCATCTACGAAAAGCCCACAGCAAATATCATTCTCCATGGGGAAACACTGAGAGCCTCTCCCCTAAGATCAGGAACAAGACACGGATGTCACTTTCACCACTGCTATTCAACATAGTACTAGAAGTCCTAGCCTCAGGAATCAGACAACAAAAAGACGTTAAAGGCATTCAATTTGGCAAAGAAGAAGTCAAACTCTCCCTCTTTGCAGATGACTTGATACTGTACATAGAAAACCCAAAAGACTCTATCCCAAGATGGCTAGAACTCATACAGCAATTCGGCAGTGTGGAAGGATACAAAATCAATGTCCTGAAATCACTGGCATTTCTATACATTAACAATGAGACTGAAGAAAGTGAAAATAAGGAGTCAATCCCATTTACAATTGCACCCCAAAGCATAAGATACCTAGGAATAAACCTTACCAAAGAGGTAAGTGTCTATACCTTAAAAACTACAGAACCCTTCTGACAGAAAGTGAGGAAGACAGAAAGAGATGGAAAAATATTCCATTCTCATGGATTGGAAGAATTAATATTGTGAAAATGTCAATGCTACCCATGGCACTTTACACATTCTGTTCAATCCCTATCAAAATATCATGGACTTTCTTCAGAGAGTCGGAACAAATAATCTTAAGATTTGTGTGGAATCAGAAAAGACCCCGAATAGCCAGGGGGATATTTAAAAAGAAAACCAGAGGCCGGAGCATCACAATGCTGTATTTCAAGTTGTACTACAGACTGTGATCATTATTGCAGTATGGTATGGCACAAAAACAGACACATAGATCATTGGAACAGAATAGAGAACCCAGAAATTGGCCCTGAACTCTAATAGTCAACTAATATTCAACAAAGCAGGAATGGCTATCCCCTGGAAGAAGACAGTCTCTTCAATAAATGGTGCTGGGAAAATTGGACGTCCATATGCAGAATGAAACTAGACCATTCTGTTACACTATACACAAAGATAAGCTCAAGTGGATGAAAGATCTAAATGTGAGACAAGATTCCATCAAAATCCTAGAGGAGAACCCTGGCAACACCCTTTTGGAACTTGGCCACAGCAACTTCTTGCAAGGTACATATATAAAGACAGGGGAAAGAAGAGTAAAAATGAACTATTGGGACTTAAGTTTAAAAGCTTCTGCACAGCAAAAGAAACAGTCAACAAAACTCAAAGACAACCTACAGAATGGGAGAAGATATTTGCAAATATATATCAATTAAAGGGCTAGCATCCAAGATCTATAAAGAACTTATTAACCACAACAGCAAAGAAACAAACAATCCAATCATGAAATGGGAAAAAGACATGAACAGAAATTTTACCGAAGAAGACATGGGCAACAAAGATGAGAAAATGCTCCACATCACTTGCAATCAGGAAAATACAAATCAAAACCACAATGAGATACCACCTCACACCAGTGAGAATGGTGAACATTATCGAGACAGGAAACAATAAATGTTGGACAGGATGTGGAGAATGGGAACCCTCTTACACTGTTGGTGGGAATGTGAACTGGTACAGTCGCTCTGGAAAACTGTGTGGAGGTTCCTCAAAGAGCTCAAAATAGAACTGCTCTATGACCCAGCAATTGCACTGCTGGGGATTTACCCCAGAGATACAGATGCAGTTAAACTGCAGGACACCTGCACCCCAATGTTTAGCAGCAATGTCCACAGTAGCCAAACTATTTGCTGATCTATTTGCTGCTTTTTCTCCAGCTCCTTTAGGTGCAAGGCTAGCTTTTGTATTTGAGTACTTTCCAGTTTTTGGATGGATGCTTGTATTGCGATGTATTTCCCCCTTAGGACTGCTTTTGCTGCATCCCAAAGATTTTGAATGGTTGTATCTTCATTCTCATTATTTTCCATGAATCTTTTTAATTGTTCTCTAATTGTCTGGTTGACTCTTTTATCTTTTAGCAGGATGGTCTTTAACCTCCACGTGTTTGAAATCCTTCCAAACTTCTTCTTGTGATTTAGTTCTAATTTCAAAGGATTATGTTCTGAAAATATGCAGGGGACGATCCCAATCTTTTGGTATTGGTTAAGACCTGATTTGTGACCCAGTATGTGGTCTATTCTGGAAAAAGTTCCACGTTCACTTGAGAAGAATGTGTATTCAGTTGCATTGGGATGTAAAGTTCTGTAAATATCTGTGAAATCCATCTGGTCCAGTGTGTCAATTAAAGCTCTTTTTTCTCTGAGATGTTGTGCTTAGAAGATCTGTCACTTGTAGAAAGTGCTACGTTCAAGTCACCAAGTATAAATGTATTACTATCTAAGTATGTCTTAACTTTGGTTATTAATTGATTGATATTCTTGGCAGCTCCCACATTCGGGGCATATATATTGATGATTGTTAGGTCCTCTTCTTGGGTAGATCCTTTAAGTATGATATAGTGTCCCTCTTCATCTTTTACTACAGTCCTCGGGATAAACTTTAATTCATCTGATATAAGGATGGCTACCCCTGCTTTCTTTTGAGGACAGTTTGAATGGTAAATGGTTCTCAACCCTTTCATTTTCAGGCTGTAGGTGTCCTTATATCTAAAATGAGTCTCTTGTAGACATCAAATAGATGGGTCCTGCTTTTTTATCCAGTCTGAAACCCTGCACCTTTTTTTCGGGTCATTAAGTCCATTCGCATTCAGAGTTATTGAAAGATATGAATTTAGTGTCATCATGATACCTATTCAGTCCCTGTTTTTATCGATTGTTCCCTTGGACATTCTCTTTCTTTTACAGAGTCCTCCTCAGTATTTTTTGCAGAGCCGGCTGGGTGGTCACATTTTCTTTCAGTTTCTGCCTATCTTGGAAGCTCTTTATCTCTCCTTCTATTCTGAATGAGAGCCTTGCTGGATAAAGTATTCTTGGCTGCAGGTTCTTCTCATTTAGGACCCTGAATATATCCTGCCAGCCCTTTCTGGCCTGCCAGGTCACTGTGGAGAGGTCTGCTGTTATTCTAATATTTCTCCCCATAAAAGTTAGAGATTTCTTGTCTCTTGCTGTTTTAAGGATCTTCTCTTTATCTTCGGAATTTGCAAGTTTCACTATTAAATGTCAGGTTTTGAGCGGTTTTTATTGATTTTAGGGGGGATCTATTTCCTGTTTCTCTTCCCAGGTTAGGAAAGTTTTCAGCTATGATTTGTTCAAATACATATTCTGGCCCTCTGTCCCTTTCGGCGCCCTTTGGAACTCCAATTAAACATAGATTTTTCCTTCTTAGGCTGTCATTTATTTCCCTTAACCTTTCCTCATGGTCTTTTAATTGTTTTTTTCTTTTTTCCTCAGCTTCTTTCCTTGCCATCAACTTTTCTTCTATGTCACTCTTTCATCTTCCTCATTAACCTTCATCGTTAGGACCTCTAGTTTGGATTGCATTTCATTTAATTGATTTTTAATTTCTGCCTGATTAGATCTAAATTCTGCAGTCATGAAGTCTATTGAATCCTTTATGCTTTTTTAGAGCCACCAGTAGCTTTATAATTGTGCTTCTGAATTGGCTTTCTGACATCGAATTGTAAGCCAAATTTTGCAACTCTGTGGGAGAGAGGACTGTTTCTGATTCTTTTGCAGTGAGTTTTTCCTTCTAGTCATTTAGCTCAGTGAAGAGTGGCCAAAAACAAGTTATCATGGAAAAAGGAGAAAAAGAGAGAAGAGAAAAAGTAAAAAAGAAGATGAAAAAAGAAAGAAAAAAAGGGGGTTGGGAAGCAAACAGAAAACAAAAAATAAGGGGGAGTATCCTCTGATTCTATATACTGTAAATCCCTCGACTTCCCCTGGAACTTTCCAGTGCTGCTTGGTGAATAACTTGCTTTTCCCCTGTCCTTCTAACTGGTCTTCTGGGGGAGGGGCCTGCTGTGCTGATTCTCAGGTGTGTGCACCTGGGGGAGCTGCTCAACCCCCTGCCTGGTGCAAGGCTCAGTGGGAGTTGTTTATCCTGTGAGGCCCCAGGAAGAACAACAACAGTGGCGGTGGCCAGCTCTCCAGCCCTGGGTCAGCTCCGCAGTAACTATCATAGCTCCCAGTCCGCAGGGGCCTGGATGCTCGGGGGGGGGGGGGGGGCGGGGGCCGCCGATCTGCACAGCTCCGGGCTGCTCGGTGGCAGGAGCGTCCTTGCTTTCCTGTGTCCTCCCGCCCTCTGCCTGTCCGGGGAAGAGCACCAGATCTTGGGCTGTGTCACCCAGCACCCTGGGCTCCGGAGCCTGTGCCACTGTAATCACGCTCCCGGGCCACAGAGCCCCCTCTGCCCGACCCGCCTCCGAGCTCCTCCCAGGCCCAGCCAGGCGCGCACTGCAGCCCTTTAGGGAGCTGGGCCGCGGGGTATGGCCTGCTCTCCCCAGGACGCAGTTTCTCTGTTAGTGTCCCAGGGAGCCTGAGGGCATCCCCGCCCCTCCTGGGGTCCTGCTCCAAATCCCTGCGAGCACCTTTCCGTCTGGGAAGATTGGTGAAGCTCCTTTTCTCCGGGATGGGGCTTTCCTGCCCTGGGGGCTCTCGCCCCGCGGCCTTAGACTGGGTCCTCGCGGGGGCCCCTCCCCTTGGATGCTTTTTTATTTGCTTATTATTATTATTTTTTTCCGTCTTCCTACCTTGATAGAAGCACAAAATCTTCTCACTATATTCTTCCAGCTGTTCTCTCTTTAAATCTCAGGCCAAATTCATAGGTTTTCAGGATGATTTGAAAGTTATCTTGGTAATTTGGTGGGGACAGGTGACTTGGGGACCCTACTCTTCCGCCATCTTGCCCCCTCCTCCCCTGAGCCTAGTTTTAAACAGTATATAAAAGTTTGGCAGGTAAGACATGTAGGACAGAGAGATCAACATGTGAAGCATTCAGCTGTGTAATCACATGGAGTAAGCAAAAAAATTCTGAATAGTTGTATCATTGACAGTGGCAGTAAGTAGGCAGAGACCAGATGCTAAAGAGCCTACATATGGGCAGGGTTCAAATCCCAGGTCTGCAACTGTATAATCTAACTCACTGTATTACCTGTAATTCTGTTCTATGAATTAAATTAGGTAATAAATGAATATGCTTGAAACAGTGTCAGGCTCTGTAAACACTCAAAAGAAAGGAGCTACTGACCAAACGGTTTCATGGAATCAATGGATTGCTTTAAATAGTGGCATCCTACAATCAGATGTGCATTTCTCAAAGATCATTTGAGCGGATATGAAAAAGATACTCAGCCTGTAGAAAGAGACGTTGCTTAAGAGGCTTTAATTTGTTTTGATCTGTTTTTAATCCCTTGAATATTATTGAGGATATAAAGGAAGCCCCTCCTAAGCCTGGATTCTTATAACAATTTAGTAAAGATCAACAGCAAACTCCTGTTAAGTTTGAGAAAAGCATACACATCAAAATAAGATTATAAAAATTGACAAAATAGATTATTTTGATAAATCAAGAAATTGTATAGTCAAAACTCAACTTATAAGACCTTTATTCCTAATTGCCAAAAACTAGAAGCATCCCAAATGCTCTTCAACAATAAATGGCTAGGGATGCCTGGGTGGCTCAGGTCATTAAACATCTGCCTTTGGCTCAGGTCACAATCCTGGGGTCCTGGGATTGAGCCCCATGTCAGGCTCCCTGCTCAGTGGGGAGTCTGCTTCTGCCTCTACCCTGCTCGTGTTCTCTCTCTCTCTCTCTCTCTCTCTCTCTCTCTGTCTCTTAAATAAATAAAATTTTTAAAAACAATGAATGGCATGGCTAAACAGTGATATATTTCTACAGTAGAATACTGGACTACTACTTACTAGTGAAAGAAATGAACTATTGATATATACCACAACATAGACAAATCTCAAATGAATTATACTTAGTGAAAGGAGACAGGAACAGAAAGCTACATATAATACTATTCCATTTATATAACATTCCGCAAAACAATAAGAACAGAAAACAGATGAGTTTTTACCAAGGACAGGGGCTAAGAAGAGGGAATTGATTACAAAGTGACATGGAGGAACTTGGGAATGATAGAAACATTCTATAATCTCAATTTTGTTGCATACATTTGCCAAAACACGTCAAATTATATGGGTAAAAAGGATAAGTTTTATGTTTGTACATTATACAAAATAATATGACTTTTAAAAAAAATCTTAAATTCCCAACTAGAGTATTAGATAACTATTTTTTTAGCTTCTTTTGTAACATTTTCCTTTTTATAGTAGCAGCAAATATCAAGTAAGGACTTAGTCATTAAATTTTTATAAGATGTATGGGATGTATGGCAGACATTATTACATCTATTTTATATGTGAGGAAACAGAGGTTCAGTGACATACAATTAATTACTTATCCACATTAATGGTGGAATGGTAACCAGAATCCACATCCCTCGATCAAAGACAGGTGCTTATATATTTCAAATCACCATTCCTCTCACATTAACCCATCATCTTTGTAATTTACCAATAGTAAAGAACCCCTCTTTGACTTCTAATACCATATCTAGGAATAAAAACAAGGATAAATGGGACTTAAATCATGTGTAACTCACCAGTTTTAAGGCACACTAAACTGAAGCCTTCATGGGTTTCACAGCCCATCCCTTCTGTATAAAAATATCTTTGAAAATTCTAGTTAACAGATTAAAAGTTTAAGGATGAAATGCAATTTTATGGTTACAAAAGAAGGTACACAGTAATATCATTACCAAAGGGATTCAGAATCCCTAAGAATTTTGCCAGACTACTTTTTAGCAAAAAAGTGTTGGTCATTTGGGCTGTGGTAGTATAAAATCTCCAGTGACTTTCTTCTCCTATTATGAAAACTGTCAAAATGTATAGCAAGATAAATCAATATAAAGCTCTTAACTTTGGAAGCTTAAATTATTGTTATGAGTGACGGGATTTAAAAATGGTCTTTCCTAAAGTATTATTTTAGTAGATGAAATTACCTCCTTATAATTCATCTGGTACTTTTATTAAACATGGTATGACTCAGAGATCTAATTATTTTTCGAATAACTTTTGGAAAAATATTTTTTTCTTTGAGTTTGATTTGCCAACATATAGCATAACACCCAGTGCTCATCCCATCAAGTCCCCCCTCAGTGCCCGTCACCCAGTCACCCCATCTCCCCACCCACCTCCCTTTCCACTACCCCTTGTTTATTTCCCAGAGTTAGGAGTCTCTCATTTTCTGTACCCTCACTGATACTTTCACTCATTTTGTCTCCTTTCTCCTTTATTCCCTTTCACTATTTTTTATATTCCCCAAATGAATGAGACCATATAATGTTTATCCTTCTCTGATTGACTTATTTCACTCAGCATAATACCCTCCAGTTCCATCCACGTTGAAGTAAATGGTGGGTATTTGTCATTTCTAATGGCTGAGTAATATTCCATTGTATACATAGACCACATCTTCTTTATCCATTCATCTTTCGATGGACACTGAGGTTCCTTCCACAGTTTGGCTACTGTGGACATTGCTGCTATAAACGTTGGAGTACAGGTGTCCTGCAGTTTCACTGCATCTGTATCTTTGGGGTAAATCCCTAACAGTGCAATTGCTGGGTCATAGGGTAGCTCTATTTTTAAATCTTTGAGGCACCTCCACACAGTTTTCCAGAGTGGCTGTACCAGTTCACATTCCCACCAACAGTGCAAGAGGGATCCCCTTTCTCCACATCCTCTCCAACATTTGTTGTTTCCTGTCTTTCAACAGATCTTTCTATTGAACATCCTGGGCTCCCAACCTAGTAAATACTGGCAAGGGACACATGCCACTCAAGAAAGCTGGCAGGGAGGGAAGGAAGCTGGACTTTAAGGATTGACATTATTTTGACTGAACAAGGATGTCCTACAACAAACTGCTCTGAGGGCTTAGCCAGCCCATGAACTGGAGCTGTTTGTTGAATTTAGGTACCTCCAGCAAGGCTGGCCCTCAGCAAAACCTTCAAGTTGATCAAGTTTATGTTAATGATCTCAGAGAACCAATATTAGGGGCCTGCTCATATTTGAGGCTTTGATGGTTTTTCCTTGTCTCAAATAAACAACCATTTTGAGACATGATTTACATGTCTCAAATTTCTTTACCTAACAGGCTGTCAAAATTAAATGGGTGTGGAGCAATGTGATATGGCCTGTTCAGAAGAAAAGAGGTCATAGAAAGATTGAGGACAGGAGAGAAACAATGACTGTAGTAAGCCTGGCAGCTGTAGTTTAAGGGAGAGATGATGCAAATAGTGGAGTAAAAAACATGGTAGACTTCTGAGGTTTGATATAGGTATCCAGATATGTGAAGGCTAGCCAGTGAGATAATTTTGTAGAGGATGGTTTGGTGGGCGCAGGATGGTTGTCTATAAGCCTCTTCTGAACAAAGTATAGTTCCTCTACCCACCTGCTAGGATTAGTGCTGGAGTGGCCTCGTAAGAGCTATACATTTTCAGTGGGTTAAAGTATTATGTTCCTGGGCATGGTTAACCAATTAGTTGAGATTGGTTTTCACCTGATTAGTCCATTAGCACCAGTTTTCACCAAAGTGAGTTGGAGGTTTGGAGGAGATATAATCCAAGAATGTGAAAGTTTTGGAATGGAAAGCATTCACTGTGCTGGATGACCACCATATATAGTGCTGCTCAATCAGAGTGTAATGAATAAACTCTGCAAGCCTCTGGGCTCTGGCTGCTTACATGGTAGTATATGTTATCCTCATATGCAGAGTAAAAATCTGATACCTAAAGTACTTAAACAAATTTGCCCAAGATCACAGAACTTGGGTGAATCCCAGATTTTGACCTTGAGCTGTCTTGCTCTGACAACAGTTCGCCTTTTCATCTATACTACATTGTCTCTCCAGAAGGGTGGGGATGGCCTGACAATAACATTTTACTATGCCATAGTTTTTTATAAAATCCACAAAATCCTATTGGGTACGGGACGCCTGGGTGACTCAGCGGTTGAGTGTCTCTGCCTTTGGCGCAGGATGTGATCCCAAGGTCCAGGATCGAGTCCCGCATTGTTCTCCTTGTCAGGAGCCTGCTTCTCCCTCTGCCTATGTCTCTGCTTCTCTCTGTGTGTCTCACATTAATAAATAAATAAAATCTTAAAAAAACCCTATTGGGTACAAATAATCTTTTATAAGGCTACATGGCAACTTGGAAAGCAGTTGATCTAGCCCAAAGAATGTGTTAAGATTCCAGGCTGTTCTTCATCAGAGGTTATTTTCTAACTCCTATTCTTTAGATTTTACTTCCCAGGGAAAAAAGAAATCAAAGCAGTGTGCAGGGAAAATGAAAATGGTTAGAGCTAATTGCATATGGACTCGCCCCAAATATGACATTAGAAAACAATGTCGTTTGTCTTTGAATACAATGAGTGTGTGGGCTCATTTGCCCACCCCCACCACTACTATGTGAAAGTGAAGCAGCTCAGTTTTCATTTTCCTTTCCTCTCAAAATGCCCAGAGGGACCATATTTTTGTTTAATAACCTTCAGAATGATTCTTTAGAAATCTGAGTCTATCAGAGTTTGAAGCAATGCGAAAATAATTGTGGATTATTATTGTATAATGATAGTGGCAGCTGGACTATTTTTTTCTTTTTGTTCAGACTTTCTTTTTCATTTTCCCAGAAACCTTATATCCCAAGGTTTAACTCAGAAGCCAATTTCATATAGGTGATAACCTTGCCAGACGTGCTATGTAATATAATTTCAGACAGCCCCTTAACTGTTCTTTGGAAAGACCCTAGGGAGTGAAGCAGCCTTATATCTAGATCCTCTAGATAGTATTACTTTTATTTATTCTCTGACAATGTGTGTAGGTATTTGTATTGGACATAAAGCAAGCATATCTCTTAAATATCATACCTGTGAACTTAAGTGCCAATTTTTTTGTTTTGTTGCCGAAACCCCTGCTTATCACAAAAGAAAAAATCTGTTACAAGTAAGAAACTACTAAATGAATACTCATTTTTTTCAAGTCATTTTACACACACGTGTGTGCATGCATGTACACAAATCTGCAGAACTGTGAGAGTCAGCTCTGATTCTACCTTTGTGCGAATGTTTAGGATATATGTGTGGTGAGCAGGAGTGGGGGGGGGGAGGAGTAGTAGAGATGTTGGGAAAAGAGAAAAGTTCTCTTAACAATTATTTACATCATTGTCCTCACAATTGCCTTGACTGACAGATTCAGAGTTTAGATGATAAAGTATTTTTTCCTTGATTATTCAGCACCACCTCACAGCTGTCCCCTACACCTTCTCTTGATGTTTGTATAGCTTTTGGCCACCACTTTGGCTGAACATTTGAGATGAGTGGTAGACAAACTGGAACCATATCTAAAAAGTAGTCTGTGAAAATTCACAAAAGGCAAAGCCACTTGGCTGAATATTCCTACATACTTGGTTATTGCTGTGTCCTTGTCACTCTCTGAAAAAGTGTTAATCTTTTCTAGAGAAGTCCAATCCGAGGAGTGAGACTCTCTCATATTCCCATCAGGAGTATAGAAAAATTGTCTTCCAAACCCAAATAATATAATCTGGTCATATATCACTGAATTCAGAAAATAAGTGGGTAACTGCTGTATTTCATTACTAGAACAAAATGTGTACTTATTTTACCTAGCTATATTTCTAGAGAACTGACTAAGCCTAATTTTCTAGACCCTTTGCCCTCATCCCCACCCACCCAAATGGATCTCTTGATTATGAAGAGGGAGACTCCGGAATATTAGCATTAGTTTTCAACTATAAGAAATGATTAATAAAACCATTGTAAACTACATTGACAACATAAAATCCTATCATAAATTTTTAATAATGCCTAAGGCTCCCTTGTAGTATACTATGTTGCTAAATGAACACTATTCTCTTAGGACTCTTTGAAAATATCCCTGTCAAATAGAAAACAAAAACAAAAACAGGGCTTTATAATGGTATTTAGCAATTTTTAAGATTCCACTCTACCTCTTTTGCCCTTTGGGGAGTTTGTATGCTTTTCCATTTTTTTTTTTGCAAAATATCTCTATAAAGACTTTCTGCACTTGGGATCAGGCCTCTAAAGTAGGTCTTAGGCTAATAGTTGTGATATTTTAATTGTACACACTAAGACGCATTTGTGATTTTTTTCTGATCATTGACTTAACTTTAGGTATATATTATGAAAGTTAAAGAGGAGTACAAACAAAGTGAAAGTACTAACTTGCCAGTACCAAGACTTGATGAGAAGTTTAATTTTTTGCTTTCTTGTAAATATTTTCTATGCAGGAATGCAAGCCAAAAATGTGGAGAAGTATAATAATACAGAAAGGAAACACTCTTCTAATCCAAGAAGTTCAAGAAGAAGATGGAGGAAATTATACTTGTGAACTTAAGTTTGAAGGAAAACTTGTAAGACGAACAACTGAATTGAAAGTTACAGGTAAGAATTGGTTCCACCAAATTATGGCAAATGAAATTTTAAGTATAATTTGGTATGGGAAGAAGTTGTTTCCAAAACAAAGAATGAACTTGCAGTGAATTTAGAATTGGCTGCAAATCAATGGTTGGAAAGCTTACATTGAATACGTTGTACTGATAAACTATATGTAGAATATGGGCAATTGATTTAGGGAACATGAGCCTAATTGCTGCATATCTGTTCTCTGCCTTTATGAAAAGTTCTTTACTCTTCAAGATATCATTGACTGTTACTAAGCATCTCAGAAAAGATATTCTGGAACCACTTCAGAATGTTGACTTAACCCATATGTAGAATATCCTTGTAGGTAATGCCTGCCTGCTTCAGACTGAGATTCAGTCAGGCTTTTGGAATGACATCCTTTTGGACTGCATCCAGAATATAATTTATACAAAATTGCTTATAAATGACTGATGTTATTGTGTGCCTCTAGTGATTCTTAAATGGAGCAACTCCAAACAAATAGTGTGTATGTGTGTATTTTAAATCTGAAGCAAAAGTAAAGTATAAACTAGTAATTCTACTCACACCAAATGGAAGAGAGAAACTCAGGATATTCTTATCTTGTGGAGAATGTTAGAAAGTAATTTTTAGGGACATGTGACAGAACCTAATACCATGAAAGTTATCCCTGATGATGAGTGTGATGCACCCTAAAAAACTTCATGACAAAAGTCTACCTGCTATTGTTCCTGAGCAAACCTTGCCTAATTTTTTCTTCTTTATATATATGTTAGATTGTGTGTGTGTGTGTGTGTGTAAGTGTTCACACACGTTTGTATTGTGGCTAAAACCTGAGCCATAGTAAAATTTGACATTATCCAGACAATTGTAATATTGATTGCATTAATTAATTAATTTATGGCTGATGCTCTTGGGCATTACCTGTTTAACTATGTAATGTTCACATCAGCTAGTTGGTTAATTATAACATATTCACACTAATGTTAGGAATACAGATCCATTTACTAATAATGACACTTGTTGAGTAAGTTCATTGCTGTAACTCATATTTAATTAAGTTTTTGATCCTTGAGACTCAGAAGTTTGCTCTGTCTTTTTTCAAAATTCTGAATGTTAACACAAGGAATACAAAATATTTTATTAGAGGGGCACCTGGGTGGAACAGTTAATAAAAAGTCCAACTCTTGGTTTTGGGTCAGGTCATGACCTCAGATTTATAAGATTGAGCCCTATATCAGGCTCTGAACTCAGCATGGAATCTGCTTAAATTTGTCTCCCCCTTTCCCTTTGCCCTTCCCCCACTGCACATTTTCTCTCCCTTTCTCTCTCTGTCAGATAAATAAATATATATGTTTTAAATATTTTATTTATTTATTTATTTATTTATTTGAGAGAGAGAGAGAGAGAGAACACTAGCAAGGGGAGTGGAAGAGGGAGAAGCAGGCTTCCTGCTCAGCAAGGAGCCCAACATAGGACTTAATTCCAGGACTCTGTGATCATGACCTGAGCCAAAGGCAGACACTTAAATGACTGAGCCACTTAGATGCCCCATAAATAAATATTTAAAAAATATTTAATTAGAAACTAATATACATATGCTTTAGTTCATTTTATATCCTAATATATGGCAGTTCTACTTAGTCTGAATTTGTAGAGTAACTTCTGTGGAGGTTTAAATTATCCTTTTGATTAGAATTGCATATCCTTTCCTCTATGAGGTTTTATAATAACTACCCTAAAGGGACAAACCCAAATAGGAAAGATCTGCCTTTGGTTGATTTCTAGTTTCATCAATGTGAAGTAGACTTCCTGTATCATTCAAGGATAAGAATCACCCAGGCCATTATACATCATTAATAAGTGATCTGACCATGCACAAATCCTTGCAGTATCATCATTTTGACTACAGTCACACAATCTGTATCAGTTGTTTGCGGAACACTTCCATTGGGAATTATTTACGAAAATCTGTAGCATTATAGTATTGGGTTTGAGTCTTAAATTGGATCAGAGTAGAGTTTACACTAAACCTCTTTTATGCTTCCATCTAATGGGTTATGGTGACAACACATTTACTTTTTTAGTTTCTTTTTAGATTCTGGAAAAACAGAGCTAGAACTACTTCTTTTGGGTATTTTATAAGGTGTTAATTCACTTGCCCTAAACTTTTAGTATAGTTAAACTATGGATTTAAAATTTCACTTCAACTCTACCTCCCAGAGGTTTTCAAACTTTAATGCACATCAGAATCATGTGGAGGGACCCAGGTGGGATAAAGATGAGGTTCTTTAAATACAGGTTCCGTCTCCCTCCTCCAGATTCTAGTTCAATACATTAGTAAGAATGGGAACATGCTTTTTTGTCCAGGTAATTCTGTTGTATGTCTTCCAAGGATTATGCTTTGAGAAACAATAGCTGAGAGATTAATGCTAAAGAAGTCACTCACGGGTTTGATTTTCTTGTGAGCATGTTAGTTCACATACACACACACCAAACTCATTTTCATAGGCCCACAATTGTTTTACCTAACTTCCTAAGAGCTGTCATGAAAATATGACTCCTTGGTCACCAAGGGAAATCTGTCAAGAGAATATGGGGATGAAGCAGCCTCACCTACTGAAACAGTAATTTTTCATTTATCGTTTGAGGAAAAATATACTGAGCATGTATCACATGCTGGAGAAAAAATAGTTAACAATTGTCCTTGGGTCAGTTGTTATCATTCATATAAGAAGATATCAAGTTTATGTATTTATTAACATACTTCAAATATTATGCTTGATGTAGAAACAAAATGGTCTCCTGGTATAGAGGTTTAAGATGTTGCTCTGTGAAAATTTATTTTTAATTTTTATATAAGTTATATTGTGCTTTTTATGTTTGGAATTACAAAGCAAACAGCTTGTCCTCTTGTGATTCAAAATATAAGGCTGTGATTATTTAAAAAGTAACCCACTCTTGGGAATCCCTGGGTGGCTCAGTGGTTTGGCGTCTGCCTTCGGCCCAGGGAGTGATCCTGGAGAATCCCAGATCGAGTCCCATGGCAGGATCCCTGCATGGAGCCTGCTTCTCCCTCTGCCTGTGTCTCTGCCTCTCTCTGTGTGTCTTTCATGAATAAAAAAATCTTTAATTATTTTTAAAAGTAACCCACTCATACTTGTTTTCAGTTTAGCAATACACAGGCATGGAATAGGTATTTCAACATAAAATTAATAGGATTGGTTAATTACAAAATTATGTAGATAGAAGTTCTTTAAAATTGTATATTGCAAGTATGCAAACCTTAAAAGATAATAAAAAATTTAAGAGGTTACTTTCTGACCATTCTTTTTAAATTTATGTATTTGAGAAATATTTTTTCAGTAAAACAAGCAGTTTTTTTCATTTTTTAATTTTTATTTATGATAGTCACACACAGAGAGAGAGGCAGAGACACAGGCAGAGGGAGAAGCAGGCTCCATGTACCAGGAGCCCGACGTGGGATTTGATCCCAGGTCTCCAGGATCACGCCCTGGGCCAAAGGCAGGCGCCAAACTGCTGCGCCACCCAGGGATCCCAAAACAAGTAGTTTTTGAAGTGTGTAGGTGCTACTTGCTTTAAATGGATCAGCTATAAAAAGATCCAGATATTCAAAACTGATGAATTAGAAGGTAACCATTGGTCTTATGAAATTATTATTATTATTTTTTTAAAACAAAAATGTTTATTTGAAATTTTTACTTTACAACGAGTGAAGAAAACACACAGCTCCACTTTGGAAAAATTGTATATTTCCCTAACTTTATGTGTTAAGAATTCTTAAGCCTCTGTTGTAAACCAGGGAAAGATCTTTACCAAATAAAACACATTTATATGAAATGGGCAAAAGACATGAAGAGAAATCTCACAGAGGAAGACATAGACATGGCCAACATGCACATGAGAAAATGCTCTGCATCACTTGCCATCAGGGAAATACAAATCAAAACCACAATGAGATACCACCTCACACCAGTGAGAATGGGGAAAATGAACAAGGCAGAAAACAACAAATGTTGGAGAGGATGCGGAGAAAAGGGAACACTCTTACACTGTTGGTGGGAATGTGAACTGGTGTAGCCACTCTGGAAAACTGTGTGGAGGTTCCTCAAAGAATTAAAAATAGACCTGCCCTACGACCCAGCAATTGCACTGTTAGGGATTTACCCCGAAGATTCAGATGCAATGAAACGCCTGGGCACCTGCACCCCGATGTTTCTAGCAGCCATGTCCACAATAGCCAAACTGTGGAAGGAGCCTTGGTGTCCATTGAAAGATGAATGGATAAAGAAGATGTGGTTTATGTATACAATGGAATATTACTCAGCCATTAGAAACGACAAATACCCACCATTTGCTTCAACGTGGATGGAACTGTAGGGTATTATGCTGAGTGAAGTAAGTCAATCGGAGAAGGACAAACAGTGTATGTTCTCATTCATTTGGGGAATATGAATAATAGTGAAAGGGAATATTTTTTTCCATATAAAAGAATTTGTCATAGGATTTCTTTAAATAGCCAGGTTTCCTACTGCATTAAAATAGGATTTGAATTAAATGCAACTTTTCTGGAATACTTTTGATATATAAATTATTGCAGATTTGTATAATATTATTGTGGACATTTCTTTTTATTCTTTTGGAGGGTTCAGATGAATAGGGAAGTGTTTAACAACAAATAGACATGTACATTAGTGTGTTTAGGTCATTTGTCAAAGATGCCAACAACTAACAGTTTTATTTCCCATAGCATATTGTAGGTGGCTCTTTGTTATTTTAGAGAAATTCTCCCTTTATTCTCACATTGAATTTTGTGCAGAGGGCTAGTTGAAGTGGTAAGAAGAAAAGGGAGTGCTGATTATATGATAGTGAGAATATAGAACAGGTGATAACGGAAGAAGAGGAGTGGGAGAGTAGAAAAGATAATGTAATAGAGTCTCTGGGAATTAGAGGAGACTGTCTGCCTTGAGAAGGTCAAAGGCAGTCAAATTATAGGGGCTTCCCAAAATGAATACAAGCAGGAATCTGGCACTAATTAATTGTATTGGAAGATAATTCACCATTCACCTAGCAAATCATTCACAAATGCATGATTTTATTCAGCTTTTTAGAAATGTACTTGGCTACTTAGAAAAAACACTAACCAGTTCTTTGGTGAATATGCAAATAATATCCATCCTTCTGATCATTGTAAACAGCTCTAGAGTTCCAGATTTGGGACTCTTCACATGTTAGGTTAATCTCTTAATCTGTTTGTGTCTAAATGCCATGGCTAGAAAGAGAAGTTTATTCTATGGATATGTTTCAAGGATTTGCTGCTAGGTTATTATTAAGCAATAGTAGCAACACAATCTGGACACACAAAGCTTGGTAAAATTACAGAGTGGAAATTGGGATCGGTTTTTGGTGAAGATGCTCAAATGCATGCCTTCAGTAAGTGCTTTTAATTTTCCTTTGCCGGGATCCCTGGGTGGCACAGCGGTTTGGCGCCTGTCTTTGGCCTGGGGCGGGATCCTGGAGACCCGGGATCGAATCCCACATCGGGCTCCCGGTGCATGGAGCCTGCTTCTCCCTCTGCCTGTGTCTCTGCCTCTCTCTCTCTCTCTCTCTCTGTGACTATCATAAGTAAATAAAAAAAATTAAACCCTTTCCATTTGTGGTCAAAAAAAAAGTTTTAATTTCACTTTGCCAAGTTATAACTAACTGTAGTGCATTGTACGTGTCATTGAGACTGCATAGCTTATTAGAACAACCTTCCTCTGATGTATGGCTGCTATTTACACACAGAGGAAGCAATTTCACATTAGGCTTGAAATCAGGCTTTTCCTGGCCCTGGCTCTTTGTTTCTTTATGCCTCTACTGTTAATGCTTAGACATTGGGGGGAAAGTGGGATTAGGAAAAATAGTGGAACGTGGAAATATGGTGGCAAATTGGAGGAAGAAACAGAATTGAGATTCTGACTGAATAATGACAATATAACAAAACTGTAATAATCATAATAGGGGCACTCAGAGAGCTAATATCTATTGAGAGCTCTCTGTGTGGCAGACATTGTGCTTTGTGTTTTTCATTCATTTTCTCATGTAATCCTCAGAACAATCATATGAGGGTGAAGGCTGTTATTGTCCCCATTTTATTGAGAAAGAAAATTTAGGTGAAGTGGTGTGCCTTAGGTCACATATTTTGTAATTGGCAGAGCATGGATACCAATCTAGGTCTTTCTGACTCTCAAATATAACTTTTTACCCACTAATAAGCACAAACAAAAAATTTCATTCACCAAATATATATTACATACATTGAAAAAATATGTCAAAATATTGATCATAATGCTCATTATTCCACTATCATGTCCTTTCTGGACATTAACTATTTGGTCTTCAATAATTTCCTATAGGAATTTGGATACCATTAAAAAGGATACACTTAATATTTTGGAACCTAGTCCTTATAGCTCTCAGTGGGCACCTTAGATCAGATTAGTAGAAATGGGACACAGAATTAAATCTGAGCTTAGGATGGTGGCAAGAGAGAAACAAAAAAAGCGTGGTGTCAAAAAAAGCAAGAATGTGCAGAAGATGGAATTTGTCAAGCTTCATATTTTGGTACCAAATGGCCCTATTAATATGGAAATCCATATTGAGAAAAAAATGGATTAGTGAGTTTCACTGTAGTTATCATAATTATTTCAAGCTAGTTGAAGTGAAGTGATGGAGAGCAGTCTAGCTAAACAATGTTGATTCCATCGGTAAAGAGCAGTCACACATAAATCGGTGCCTATTCTGTGCAACAAGGAACATAGGATGTAAGTTTCTTAATGTGGTTCTGAAAGCAGACAGGTAGAGACAGAATTATGTTCTCTTTGGAATCTGTGAAAATTTTAATTTTTTTTCAGTATAACAAATAGTGTTTCAAACAGTGTTTCCAAAATTTGTTCTGTGGAGCTCCAAATCTAAGAGATGTTAGTAGTTATTTCTGGAAGAGAGAAAGGAGAAGAGAGGAGGGGGACAGAGAGGTTTTGTGGCAATGTGTTTATCTGCTGGGTCAAAGTTAAACAGATTTCTTTTTTTGCAAGGCATTTCAGCACATCTTAGTGCATATCATATTCTAATATGTATTACGGTTTTCCAAAAGGAGGATGAAATATAGTTTAGGACATTTCCTAAACTTGTGTGATCACATAACATAACCCTGTCCCAGAGTAAACTGTGGCTCAGAGAGTTTAAACCATTTTTCCTGGGGTGGCAGATGGTGAATGGCTTGGCCACGACTAGAACCTGCATCTTCTGATTCCTAATATAACGCTTTTTCTATCATATCCCATTGTTACTCTGTCTATAGTCCCTTATTCCTGGCTTCTGGGCCAGAAAAAGAGGAAATGCATCCACAGGAGGACTCCAAATTGGCGACTTCAGAGCTCAGGTCTAAAGATCCCTGAAATAGGGATCCCTGGGTGGCACAGTGATTTGGTGCCTGCCTTTGGCCCATGGCGCAATCCTGGAGACAGGGATCGAATCCCACATCGGGCTCCCGGTGCATGGAGCCTGCTTATCCCTCTGCCTGTGTCTCTGCCTCTCTGTGACTATCATAAGTAAATTAAAAAAATAAATAAAGATCCCTGAAATAATCTATTATATAAAACGTTCATTTGCCAATCCATCATTTTGGCTTAAAGAAGAAATAGCTGAGATTCTGTTACTTCTATAAAAGGAAAAGCATTTACTGCTGATGGTTGAATCCAAGCCAGCAAAAGGGCAATGCCCTAATCAATAGTCAGATGCTTCTGGAAGCTAGACAAGTCATGTACCTGAATGGGTGCGCGAAGCAACACAGAGAGGCAAGTTGGAGAGTATTAGAATCCCTGACTCAGCCCTAGCTTGTTATCATGTAAAATTAAGGATCCAATCCTACTAGGCTCTCTAATTTTTGAAGAGATCATAGGAGTCTGGATTTTTATGTAGAAATCTCTGGTTTGTTCATCACTGTAGTGGACTAAATAAATAAGACATGCCTATATTCTAAATTCAGTTTGGGAGCTGCCTTTCTGTGGCCTTTAAAGAGTTTGGTTCAGTAGTGCTTTTCAACAAGTGAGTGACTGTGTGGCTGGCTCAGACTTGGCTCCGCTATTTTCATCTCCAGCAGTGAGTGGGAAAAAAAAATACAAGTGGCCTGGAGAACAGCACTCAGAAGCCATCCTAATCACACCATCCAGATGACTGGTCGATTCTAGCAGAGAGTGAAGGGCACAATTTATGGATGCAGTACTACAGGAGGGGTATTGACAAATTGATCACCTTACAGAGAAGAGCAATTTAGGTGATGAAGCAAGTTCATTTCAAATGTTACAGATAAATGAAAAGCCCTGGGGATGAAGCACCCACCTTGCAGCTGCCCCGAAGTAGTGCTGTGTGAAGCACTGAGGGGAACAAGTCATTAGCATATGTTCTCTCTCCTTCGTGTTCTGAGCATCCAGTTAGCATGATCTGAATGTCTGTGTCCTGATTATCATGTGAGAATGTATCTCATTTATACCTTCCATATGACTTAATGAGGAAAGCCCTCAGCAGTCAGTAGCCCTTGGCCACATTAAGGAAACTTTCACATGACTGACTGTGCATTTCATAATTGTTCTTTTGCACAGTCGCAGGTACAAAAATCTCATGACCAAAACCAGCTTGTAGCAGCTCCTTTGCCTTTCCTCTGAGGACTCCCTTTCCCTGCCTGGGTGACCCTGGCCTTTCCTAGCCTGCCCAGCCCACTGAGAATAACATCTTTGTCCCTTTTCTGATTCTTTCAAATGTCCTCATGTCCTGTCTTTTCGATAGCCCATCTCCTCAGATTCTTATTTTCTGGTGGAGCTCATCTAATACCTCAATACGATGAAGAATTCCTGACCAATAATGGCCCCCAATGCTTCCCTTTACAGCTAACATATTTGCAATTTAATAGATATTTCAATTCTGTAAATCATAGGCATGACTAATGGTGGGAATTTCTGGCAGCTTTGCAGTGCCTTTCCCAGAGTGTCACAATTCATACCCTGCAGGTGGCTGTTTTCTCCCTCTAGAAACAAGGTCAACTCTACTCATGACCTTGGGTGACTAGGAGAAAAAAAAATCCTGCTTAGAATTAGGTGGAAGGAGGGAGGGCCTTGAGTATCAGTTTAAGGAGTGTTTTTTACCCCTTCCTCTTCTGCCACTATTGTATTGTACTTCCTTTTTACCCCCTATTGCTCTCACCCCTGCTTCAGCCTATGACATAGGGCTATCTGTTAATGACAGACAAGCTCAAAGAGATCTCCAGTCTCTGTCCTAGGGAAATGTTTGCATGTTTCTATGCCTTATAGGGAGATGAACAAATACTATTCACTGTCCCATCAGCAGAAAGCTGGTCTTCCTTCTCTGCAAATTTCCCTGGACTGTGAGAACATTCATTCCTGTGGGTTTGTTTCATAAGTAGGTGTGCAGGAGACCTGCTTGGAGAGATGAGGGTGAGCAAGTTAGAGAACATGGCAGCAGGATATGGTAAACGTGCCCAATTTCAGGTCAGTTCCGCTCAAGTGGCTCTCTTCCATCACCTGAGGTGATCGTTGACTCCTTGGCTGACTCTTCTGACTTGAATTAGGGGTGAGGGAAGGGGTTCTTGGGAAGGAATTGTGGTGTGACTCCTAGGTATAAAGACCTCTGAGATTCCTGGGCACAGATTTTTCTGAGGTCCATTATGTTCATTTGTGAAAGTCTCAGTCAGCTACCTTGTTCTCCATCCTGAAAGCAGTGGTTTGAGCAAGCTAAGAACATTTTATGGAGCCACCCTTCTAGAGGATGAAAACTAGGAGCTTGGTATGGTGAGAGATTAGCCATGAACCAGATCTAACAGAATGGAGCAGATGCTCAGAGGACAACCATTTATTGGGTCAGGTATTGTAGTGTACCATCCGACAAAGTTCACAACAACCTTGGAAGTTTGGAAATATTTCTTCTATTTTATAAGGGTAGAAAGGGAGGCTCAGAGGGGATAAGTTACTTGTCTGTGATCACATAGATAGTAAGTGGTGGAGTTAGGATTCAAACTAACATTTGTTCCAAAACCTTGCTCTTAAAAGCAACCAGCTACAAACCACCTGCATGGCTCCTGTACACAATAATGCTCAAGAAATGTCGCTGAGAAAAATTACTTAACTTCCCTGAATTTCAACTTCTACATTGGTAAATTGGGGCTAAAATGTTCCTTTCCTTCCTGCTTACTTGCCTGCTTCACGTTCTTTCATTCCTCTTTGCCAAGCCACATTTGTACTTCGGTACTTCTTCCATGAAGCCTTCACAGATTAATCTCATTTATGGTCACCTGTTTCTTTCTTCTAAATTCCCTTGGCAATTTTGCAAAAGTTTTCACCACATTGACACTAATTTATAATTAATTATCTTGAAGTACTTGGTGTAGGTTTTGTCTCACCAAATAGATTAATGCCCTCCGCATTCTATTGTTTCCCATACAAAGGTTTACGCTAACATTTAGATACAACATATAATTATGGAGCTAGGAGCTAGGCACTATGTTTTCACATATATTATCTCATTTAAGAATCTCAAAATCCTGTGAGCTATTGTCATTTTAGCCCCACTTTACTGTTGAAGTTGAAGTTCAGATAAATAATTTTTCTCAGTGTTCTACTGTAACTAAATCATAGCACTGCAATGAAGGTTCAAGAGGTGGTAATGGTTTTCTCAAAGCCTGAGCCCCTTCCGCTAGCAAATGCTTATAGAACTATACGTTGTTCATAGTACTATACTCTGATTTGACTATAACAAATTTTGTTATGTGGAGATGGATAAGACCTTTTGCTGAGAAAAATGGAGGAAGCTGTTTCTAAGAAATTTGAGCTAAACCAAGTATTTAATTCTTAAAGAAGACCCGTGGAAAACTGAAAACTTGATTGGCCCCCTTGGACTTTGCTTCAGAGTCAGAAAAACATGATTCAAATCCTTAGTATGATAGTAGCTGTGTGACTTTAAAAAAATTTATTCTTCTGAACTTCAGTTTTTTTCCCCATGCAAAATGGGGAGGTGTTACTGTGTTCAGTGGAGAAAATATACAAAAAGCACTTAGAATGGTATCTGGGAGATATTAGGTATTCAAAAATGATATTAATTATTGTGATTAGCATCATTTTTATCATTATTATTAAGACTGGAAAGCTTGCAAAGATGACCTCACAGCCATTTTACCACAAGAAAGCAGTCTAACAAATGGTTTAAGACAAATTGCTATTTTTAATAGGGTGCTTTATTTACAGGTGATGAAGTTTTTTTTTTTTTAAGTAGGAAGTTAACCAGGGTCTATGACAAACTCAAGCAAAAGGCTACAAACATAGGTATTAGAGGCCAAACTGTTTCATTCAAGGATATGCAATCATGTGGAATAATTCGTCAATTAAGGTGAACAGAGCAAATATTGTTGTCCGTATAAATGAGCTTTTGCAGCCAGTGAGACATCTGAATGATGTGTGAACCAAGAGCAAAGACTGCTGAGACAAAGCTGAGGTGCAAATGAGTCCTGAGGACAAGAATGTTAAGGAAAGTGGCCTTTTCCTGTCCAGCAATTCCTTGTGTCATTATGATTCATCACTGGCGGTTTATAAAGACAGTTAAATTGCCTCCTTTGGCTGTCAAATAGGAAAATAATTCATCAGTTCAAGTCTATAAATCATTTCTTGGTACTGAGTGTACTTTATATAGCTGGAAATCTCTTCATGATTTGGCACTGTGTTCCAGTGGGGATCCTGAGGGGCAACTGGGAAGCACCAGATACAGCAGCCTAAGTGATGAGCTGCATATACATAGGTCGGCAGCCAGGGAAAGTTGATTCCTTTCTGGGGCATGTTGCTTTGATTCTGTCTGACTGGTTAGGAAAAACACCCCACCCCCCCATGTGCCTGGCATATAGTAGTCACTTAATATATTTGTTGAATGAGTGAAGAATTTAAGTGTTTTGTGTATTTTGAATCCTTTGCATCAGTGCTCACCTACAGTGTCTGATGACTCTCTCCAGTGTATTCTGGGAAAATGAGATTAAAAAGGCAGTAATAATTATGCTCAGAGGATATGGGGTCAGGATACCCTGACTTGTTTGCCCAATTTGTATGCTCAGGACATCACAGCTTCACTATAAACTCTGGCATCAAAGTTACATGAGAAACCATTGGACTTCCATTTTTTTTCCTGATCAAAGCCTTTTAAAATAATAATTTAATCACCTAAACCCCCTTGTTCCTAAGATCAAACACCTGGTAGTATCTATATCTTCATTTTTTTAGAGAGGGAGGGGGAGGAACAGAGGTAGAGGGAGAATCTTAAGCAGGCTCCACACCCAGTACAGAGCTGATCCAAAATCTAGAGTCAGATGCTTAACTGACTGAGCCACCAGGTGCCCCTATATCCTCATATTTTTTACTAGTAAATTTAACTTCATGATACTAATTAGTGTACCTCCTGTCTAACATATGAAGTAAAAGGTGAAAAGAACATTTTAGAATAAGTGAACAATTATTTATTTAATTTTGTGATTATCAAACTTGGATCTACAATTAGTATATTTGATATTATCTTCTTATTCATCAAATACTCATTGTGCTGGATGAATAGAGGTGAACTCTATTCTAGGGGTTACAAGAGTTAATAAGTTAACTTTTATTTTAAGAGACATGGTTGAGCTTATTAGTTGTAGTGAGGGGTAGGGAAAACAGAGATTAAACACATGGATAAGTATATAATTAATAAATGCAGTAAGTGATAAAAAGAAAAACAACAGACTGAAAAGTAGGTAGATCCTTACTTTATCTTGGATCATTGGGGAAAAGTCTGCTTGAAGCAAAATAACAGTCACACTGGATCCTGAAGGTTAAGAAAAAGCCATCTAGGTGAAGAGTGTACAAAAAATATTTCAGAGAAAATAGATTTTTGGCCATGAGGTGCCAAAGATCCTTGCAAGCTTAGGGAACAGAAAGAGCAATGTGGCTAGATTATAGGAAGTAGTGGGGAGAGTGAGGCAAAATGAGATTTGGAAGGTAGACAAGAGCCAGATAACACAGTACCTTAGAAGGTTTTGGTCTTTATCCTAAGAGCAGGAGGACATCATTGAACAATTTTCAATAGGAAACTGTCACATTCCTTCTGACTTACATGAAAAAAAAGTCTTCCCCTGGATGGTCCAGGGAGAACAGATGGAAGCAGGCAGAGAGACAAGTTAGGAGGCTATTGTAATATCTCAAAGAAAGCTGATGGTGGCTTGAACTAGAGTAGTAGTAATAGAGATAGAAATATGTGGGCAGATTCAAGAGATATTTTAGAGATAGAAATGATTGGACTTTTTCATGATGATTCCTAGATTTTTGGTTTTAGTAACAGAGTAGATAGTAGTGCTATTTACTAAAATGGGGAAGACTAAGGGAGGCAAGATTTTGTGGCAAGATTCAGATTCTGTTTGGGCTATGTTTTATTTGAGATACCCATTAGACATCCTAGAGGAGATGCAGAGTAGGCAGTTGGATATATGAGCCTGGCATTCAGAGAGAAGTCTGGAATATAAATACAAATTTTGGAGCTGTCTGCATGCTATGTGGGGTAGGATACAATGAAGTATTAAGTTCTGTGGGGCAACTGATATTACTATAGGAGATAAATGCAAACTGTAGCTTCTAGGCCTTTTAAAAAATATTTTATTTGTTTATTCATGAGAGACTCAGAGAGAGAGGCAGAGACAGAGGCAGAGGGAAAAGCAGGCTCCATGCAGGAAGCCTGATGTGGGACTTGATCCCGGGATTGCGGCATCATGCCCTGAGCCAATGACAGACACTCAACTGCTGAGCCACCCAGGCATCCCTCCTAGGCCTTATATTACATATTTTCTCTAGAGGACTATGACAGTGTAGGAAAGCTACTTGTCATGGTTTTCCCAAGCCTCATCAAATTGTTAAATATCATGCATGATGTTTGTACCTATATTTTTGCTGATATGTGGAGATGACATCCCACATTTAACTGACATTTGAATCTCTCAGTGCTAGAGGAATATAACTAATGACATATTAAATAGTCACTATTTATTATATATGTCATGCACCAAATATTAATCACTTTAAATACATTTATTTCTAATAATTACCATAGCTCTAAAAAGAACAGGCCTCAATTAATGGATAAAGAAACTCAGATTCAAGAAGTTACATGACTTTCCTAAGGCCACCCAACAGGTATGCTTAGTCTTTCCCCATTCCAGTCCCACACTTTGGGAAAAGTGACTCTAAATTTCTTTTTGAAGTTCTTCCATTTTCCTAAGCCGTTAAAACCAAAGAAAAAGGAAGAGAAAATTGAGATATGCAAACTTTCTGCTAGATCTCTTCAAATTTGAATAAAAGCCTGCTAAGTTGGATTGTTGCAAGGGCCCTTTTATTTGATTTCTGGTGCACACATACAACCTGCTGTTCAGGTACCCATTGCTTTCTGGTTATCATTCCTTCCACCCAAGGTTATTGAGATAAAACTTATGTATGAGCTCGCTGGTTATTCTGAAGCCGACTGCCTACCTAGACTAGCAGCTGCCTTCATACCCACTGGATACCTTGTTTTAAAATCTTGGTTTGAAGACTACTCCCAACAGGAGGATGAGTCCCTGAGAGCAGTACAATGAAAGGAGCATAGAGCCTGGTACATAATCAATTCACTGTAAATGATAACTACTATAAGTATAATTTTATCATCTCATTGCATGATAACTTAAAAGCCTGTGGAATAGGTGTTAACCGTTTTACTTATGAGGAAATCAAGACTCAGCAAGCTTAAGTAACTTGCCCAAGGTCACACAGCAAATAAGAGATTGAGTTGGTATTTGAAAGCTATTCTCTCTGATTCCTCAACTTATAATTCATGCATTCTCAAGTTTAATGACCAAGTGAATCCAGGGGACAGTTAGAGAACACAGGACGGTAGAGTTAGATAGGCAGAGTAGACTTGATTATTGGAGGGCCTTGAATGTCAGGGAGAATAGCCCATATTCTTGGAATATTTGGGAAGATGTACCATGGAAAGTTAGGAGTTTTCCTCACTGATAAATAAGGTCCAGCTTCTCACCATTAGGTACCTGTTTCCCAACTGAAATCCTTCACAAACATACATAAACTCTGCTCCTTCACCTATGCCTATTAGAGCCCAGAAGGCTTTCCTTACCTTGTGCTGTCTGGTTTGCACCCATGTCCTTGTAGTTCCTCATTTTAACTCAATTCAAGTTAAGATTTTTTTCTGAATCTCTTGTCTCTGCAAAGGCACTATCTATGCTAGTTGCTGCTGCATTGATTGTTGGGGGCATGCAGGTGTCCCTCATTGAACCAACTGGCCTGTGTAAGTCTAGGAATGGGGAGAGCTAGGAAGAAAGATGCTGGAGAGATAGCCAATGTCATTTTCTTAGCACTTCTTCAAGAGACATGTATTTACCCTGTCCTGTAACCAAATATTCTCCAGTTCCCAGAGCCTTTTTAAACTTTAATCAATGAATTTCTACTCACTTGGGATTCTAGCTACATATACTTCGGATTTATCCAATAACATTTGCAAACAAGAAGTAGCTACAAGAGTCGATGAGAACTTGAAAGGGACTTTGAAGAGCATACAATCTTATAACCTCATTCTGTAGATGGGGTAGCAGAACTCGGAGAGGTTAATTTATGTGCCCCAAAGATAGTTTAGGAATAAGTAAGCTGGGGCTTTTCTTGGTACAGTCCTGCTTTCCACCAATTTCTACCACTCCACACTGCCTTTCTAACTGAGTCCCATGTCTGGCCTTAGAAGCATTTTTATGCCAAATTTAATCGATGTCTTCATTATAATTGAAATATTTAAGCCAAATTAATGTAAAGCCTTCAGAGAGTTCTGCTGATCTGGTTGATAAAAGTCATTCAAGCAAAACTGTGGAAGTATATGGGATTTTTGACATTTTCCAGAAACCATCACCCTATATTCTTCAATAACTCTCAGAATTTATGATAAAAGAAGACAATTTTAAACTAACCTTGGAAGACTCCATATTTGTCTCCTTTTGGTTGGTTCATAAGTCAGTTTTCTAATCCAGAGGTTTTTTTCGATCCTCAAAACATGCATCCTTCTTCAGAGATGATATGTACTGCAAAATCACCTCATGAACTACTTTGTGAGCATTAAAATCTATTAGCAGGGACAGACCAGGAAGCAGAGCTGAGGAATTACTCTAGCAGCCTCCCCTCCTCAAGGTAATTATAGCAGAGTGGAAAGAGTATTGGATTTAGTAAGAAAGATTTGGTTTAAATTCATTTCTTTGCCACTAACTCAGAGTGACCCAGGGCAAGTTACTGAACTTTGCTGAGCCTCTGTTTCTACATATGTTTGCATACCTTTGTCTTACAGGGTTGTTGGGAGAATTTGAGATAACAGAGTAAATGACAGCTATTTCTGTTATTGCTATTGTCATTATGATTATGAGTTACCACTCTTATTAGTCCTACTAATAATAGTACTACCAGTGCTGCTACTATTATTATCACTAATCTACTTACTAAGTTGCAAAGGAGGAAAAAATCCCCATATATATGTGAGCAGGTGAAATCAGCTCAAGAACAGAAAAGATTTGAGACACGGTAAGACAATGATGGAATAAAACAGTTTGTAATAATGTATCGGATCTAGAGAGTTCAAACAACCTATGAAATAAAAACAATACCTTAGTTGAGTAATGGAAAATATAACTTTATAAATCCATTTGTTAAAAAATAATCCTCTCACTAAACTAGCCTGTAAGTTCCAACAGTTAGTGCAACAATGGGCTAAATATCTTGATAAAAGTCTGTGAAGCGTGCTATGGAAGCCCAGAGATGAGATCTTCTAGAGATTGGGCAGAGGTGGGGAACTCTGGGCAGAGTGGGTGGGAATGGGAAGCCGAAGAAGAGAGAGAGATCTCTCTCTTGGAGATACCTGGATTATTTTCGATTTGATATATACTCATTTGTCCAACCTATCCTCTAGACATTAAATTTTCAAAGACAAAAGAAAAACAACGTTTTTACACCTTCCTCATCTCCATCCTGCCCTTAGGAAAATAAGCAAACTGGCTGTATATTCCTTGCCTGTGAATCGAGAGGGAATTCCTAATGTACGGACAGATTTCTCAGTCTCTGGCAGACCATCAGTGTTCTTATCCCTTTGCAAGGTACAATAGGCTCCTATAAAGTGCTGTGTAAATGAAATGAGTAAATTAAATCTTGGTTTAAATAAATTGAGTAGTTTGCTATTTAATACTGTAAATTAAAACAGCATTTTCTAATATTTTTCCATATACTCCCATTTATTTCCTCAACTTTGCTTAAGGCAGCACTTGTTTTTTGTTGTTGTTGTTGTTGTTGTTGTTGTTGTTTACAAATGTTTTATTTAAATTACTTCAAAATAGATTTTTCTTACATACATTTATTTTTAAATCAACTTTATTACCCCTGAAAAGTTTCAGTTAATCTCCTTTACCCCTGCTCCCAGGCAGCCATCTATCTACTTTTTGTCACTAGAGATACTGGGGGAAAGCCATCCCCCTACCTCTTTTAACTTTAAATTAAAATTTTTATATCCTAACCTTAAGGCTATATATGAGTAATTACATAGACTAAGGAAAAGTGCTGACTGCATCATGCTTGCTTTAGTATGCTTCCTGGGGTCATGGTAGTGGTAGTATTCTTAAGAGGGGATTCTAGGAAAGATAATCTGTGGGGGCCACAAAATAATGGGACTTTATTTACAGGAAGTCAGTTTATCATTCCCGTAGAAATTACATCATCATTTGTGTATTGGTACTCTCTTTTATTTTTTGTTAAAAATGTCATTTTTAACCTTCATAGGTCAAGGGTAGTTCATCTGAATGGTTTCAGGACTTGCTATACAGACCAGGGTTTATATTCTTGTCCCACACTCTTACCAGCTATATGAACCTAGACAAGGCACATGGCTTCTCTGTAAAGTGGGGATAATAATATATTCCTCTAGGATTATTGTGAGGATTAAAAAGAGATAATGTAGAATAAATTTTGCCTAGCACAGAATGGCCATTAAAAAATGCAGGTCTTTATAATCCCAAATCATAGACCATTTAACAAGTATTTACTGAATATGTAATGTTCCTGATAATGTGCTAAGGAGGCCCTCAGAGGATTCAGAGGAAGAGTAAGTTATAAGTTTATGGAATGATGAAACTGGATGAGGTCTTAATCTAAACCTATCCTTTTACTAGAGATCAAGAGAATCTATAGAGGGGTAAAGTGACTTGTTGGAGGTCATTGTCCATTTAATCAACAAATATTTACTGAATATCTACTATACTCTAAATATTGTTCTAGGGAATAAAGATTTAACAGTAGCTAAAAAAACCCAACTACCTTCATGGAGTGTGTATTCTAGTTGGAGAAGATAAGAAGATAGACAAGATAAATGAGCATTGTGTGTGCATGTGCACATGAGACAGAGAAAGCAGCGGGGGGGGGGCGGAGATGTGCTATGGGGAAAAATAGGAAGTTTTGACTGTACTTTACAGAATGGTCAGAGAAGGCCTAAGTGATAAAGTGGTATTTGAATAGAGACCTGACAGAAGTGAGGGAGTTAGCCATGCTGACATTTCAGAGACCATTTTTCTGGTTGGAGGGAGGGGTAGCAAATGCCAAGGCACTGGGTGGAAGCCTTTAGATTTCAAGGAACAACAAGGAGAGTAAAGCAGAGTGAGCAGTGGAGGGGGAATTAGGAGATGAGGTCAGGGAGGTGATGGTGGCATGGTCAGGTAATGTAGGGCTGTGTAGGTGATTGTAAAGATTTGGGCATTTACTCTTTGATGAAAAGCGATTGGAGGATTTTAAACAGAGGCTTGACATGGTTCAGTATATTTTACCAGGCCATTCTGGATCCTGGGTGGGACACAGAGTAAAGGGGCAAAGACTGGAACAAAGAGGCCATTTAAGAGGCGATTGCTGTAGTACAAAGGGAAGGTGATGATGGCTTGAGCTACAATGTTAGCAACAAAGGTAATTTAATGTGATAGAATTGTGGTTATGTTTTCAAGGTGGAGCCAACAGGTTTTTTTTGGATATATTGAATGCAAAGAATGAGAGAAAGAGACAAGTTACAAATAGTTCCAGATTTCTTGGCCTGTGTGACTAAAAAAATAGAGTTTCTGATTATCAAGATGGGGAAGATTAAGAATCACGAGTTTGGTTTTGTACATGTTACATCTGAAATGTCTCTTTGACAGATATCCAAGTGGAGATATTAGATGAGCAGTTGAGTATATGAGTTTAAGGGAGAAGTCCACCACGTAGAAAAACATTTGGGAGTGGGCAGTATATAAATAAGAAGCAAGTCCATGAGATCATTGAGGAATGTAGATAGAAAAAGAGATCCTCAAATCTGTTTCTTTCACTGTGCTACAATGCATCTCCAGGTGCTTGTCCTTGAGAGTAGTCCTTCATTCCTTTATGTACTTAAGAGCTTGTTGTGTGCTAGGCATTCCCTTAGGTGCTAAAATCCTAAAGTAAATAAACATTGATCTCTGCTTTTAAGGCATCCATGGTCTAACAGAGAAATGAGCTATATTAACAATGACAATACAGCATGTTTAATGCTATAGTAGAATCATGTACAAAATATGGAAACCCAGAATTCATCTTGGATGGAAGTGGGGATGGTGGAAGAAGTCTTTGCAAAGAAAGTGACTTTTGATAATGAAATTTCAGTGATGAATAAAAGTCCACTAGACAAAAGCAAAAGTTATCTAGAAATGCTTCAGAGAACTGAAACATCTCAGCATTGTTTTGAAATATAGGTTATGATTTTTCAAGTGGACACGCTGGAGAAGGGCTAGAGATGGGCAAGGGCCAGATGATTCAGGGTTAATGGATGCTGTGCTAAATCCTGGAGCTCAGATTTTATCTTGTAGATGGTTGATTGCCATAGAAAGATTTTTAAATGGGGAAATTTTTTTTTATTATTACAGGACTTGTTGGTAGCAAATTGGGAAGGGGGGAAAGAAAGGGTGTCAAGTGAATAACTTCCTCATTTTCTCCTTAGGTGATTTAGTTGATGGTTATGACAAAGTCCTAGATCATTGAAGTTCCAGTATTGAATATGTCAGAAAGTTACAGATCTCTTGCTCAAATTTGATTAAAGTTGAGTACCCTTACACTAGAGAAGTGAATACTGCATAACCAGATGCCTTACTAACACTTGATGGAGTTGGATTTTCCTGTAAGGGAACCATCCAAGTTCATTGAACTTTACTGTTCTATTAGGAACATTTCTGTTTTTGCTAAGGCAAAAGTGGGTCAAGTACTGGGACACATGGCTCTGAAGGGCCATCAGATGAGATCTACAGCTGGGCCCTTAGCCTCTCATAAAGACAGTTTTTGCCTATTTAAAACATCCTCTAAGCTTGATCAAAATCAAAACCATTTTGAAATGTAATGAATTATTTTATTTTGTGCTGAATTGCTACTTGTCAAAGCCTCTTACATGGAACAGGATGTTTGAGAACTAAGTTCACTGGGACCTTTGTGTGATACTTTGTGCTTTAAAAAAAAGAAATGAGGGTCTTACAGAACAGATATATTAGATGTATATTTTTTCCAATAACAAAACACCTGCCTACTACCTTTAAATATTTATTTACTCTTCATTAACTATCTGACAGAAAGTCAAGGGAAGCAAGAATGAAACTTTAGCATGGAGTTCTGTGTCCAACTGAATCATAATATGTTTCAAGCTTACATGATGGATTTGTGGCATTTATGAATGATCACAAAGTGATCAGGGGTAGAAGTCAGAATTCTCAAACATAGGTCTTTTATTTTGTTAAGAAGCACTGGTGAAATCACTTAACTTCATTAAGGAAACAATACCCATTAGTTTTTATTTATTTTAAAATATGTAATACTTATACACAGTCAAAATAATCCAAACTACAAATATGTGTATACTAAAAAAATCCCCCTTCTACCTCTAACCTCTTACCTAGATACACTCATGTTTTCCAGTTTCTTGGATATCTTTCCATAAATATTTTATTACATGTAATAGTGGTTCTCAAAGTATGGCCCAAGGATTCCTAGGAACTCCATGACGCTTTCATAAGATCCATGCAAGTTCAAAACTATTTTCATAATAATACTGATAAAATCACGAGTTATATTAACACATACCTAGCAATTACACTTCTGGAAATTTTGTGCTTATACATACTGACACCAACAGTGGCTGAGAATATGTGATTCCCAAATCCTTGTCAACACAATTTTTCCCCAAACATTTTGCTTTTTGCCCAGAAGATAGGAGAAACATTTTACGTCATTGTATGTTTATTTGATTTATCTTATGATTGTTGTTAAACATATTTTAATATATTTTAAAACCATTACATTTTACTTTTATGTAAACCATATAGTTTCACTTCTTTAAAGAGAACCTTGGCACCTTGGTTTAGGTAATCTTTAGATTTCTAAATATAATTATTAGACAAAGTAATGTAAACCTTCAGTTTTCCCCTTTTGACTGAACTTAGTACCTCAAACTCTACCAACTCTTCAGCTCTGACATTCAGCCTCAACAGAAACAGATACAATTGAGCCATGTAAGAAGTTCACTTAGAATGTTTATGTTATAGTGATTGAACTGTTTATAATAAAACTAAAACTAGAGAGTTGAGCAAAAGCAATGTGCAACAATAGATCATAATGTAATGAAAAATATGTTTTTGGATATAAGTGATGTGCTATTTCCTTTACCTGTCCTTTGTGGAAAACAATGAGGCACATTATTCCTGGATCTGTCATCATTTCCCACAGTTCAGTGGACAAATTCCTCAAGATCTTGCACTTTCTGTTTGCCAGAGCTCTGCTTTTCTAGAGCCAAAGGAAAGGGAAATTTTTGTAGACTTGTATCAGAAACCTTGAGCTTAGTAATAACTGGAGTAATTTCAGAAATGAGACTATTGCATGAAATAATAGGACTGCATTAGAATGACTATGTTTTTTAATATGATGAGGCTTCTCACCCAATACAGATGCGAAGATTTTCTAACAAAGATCACAGCCACATAATTGACACGTCTGTTTTGAATCATCTGGTGCAATTTAATCTGTATGGGAAAGCACAATAAAGGAAACTACAAGGAAGAGTCATAGCAACATAAAAGGTGATCAGGGGAAAGCATTGCTTTTTCAATGTCTATCTGCTGGGCTTATTTCTCAAAACATCTTTGGGAGCCTCCCACTGTTCATTTTTAACAAAAGTAAGTCAAATGAAAAACTAGATGGCTTACCTTTATTTCTTGCTTCATTCTTAGTTGGCTATAATGACTGGGGAAATGTTATTTTTTTATATATAATGATAGTGGAGAAGAGTGAATTGATTGAACAACAAATGTACAGATTCTACTAAGTGCTCATTATGTACACAACCCTATCTATGTTAGATGCTGTTTAAGACATGACACCTGTTTTTCAGGGGGAAAAATCACATAGCAGAAAATCATCATTGAGCTCATATCAGGCGCTTTGCTAGATCTTTTACACATGTTATCTCATGTAATGCTCCAAATAACTTCGTGAATAGGTACTATAATTTGTACTTAATGGATATGCAGATTAAGGCTTAGAGAAGCAGTTTGCCAAAGGAGACATAATTAATAAATGGCAGATTCAGGATTCAAATTTAGGTCTGTTTGGCTCCATAGTTTGGGTTCTTTCCATTAATCATGTTATCTCAGGTTATGGAGATACATCTAATACAGTTGAAATAATTAGAAAACATTCTATGGTAAAGTTAAACACCCTGTGGTTGAATTGTGTGTGTGTGTGTGTGTGTGTGTGTGTGTGTGTTGAAGTGTTTCAGTGTGAAGCAGAATAATTAGCAGAAGATATTCACGAGGTAGATGGGCTAGAGTAGACAGTTATGTGATTGGTGGAGAATTAGGGGGAGGGCATTCAAGGCAAAGGCTACAAAATGAGCACACTATAGAAGAAGGAACAAGCCATATGTGTTTGTGGGATTAATCAATCTAACTTAAACATGAGGAGTTGTAGGAAGTGAAGGTAGATAGGAAGGGAGGAGATAAATTATGGAGGACCTTAAAAGCTAAGGCATATAGATTAGGCTTTTTGGACTAGGCAGTAGGGAACCATGGAATGTCTAGTTAGATTCTTCTGGCAGGTGATTTTGGTGGCAGAGTGACTAGACCTGAGGTTATTGAATTGGTCTGATGTGAGGTAGGTGAATGTCTTTTCACATGAAAGCACTTGAATTAGATTTCTAAAGACTTAATTTATCTATGCTTTACATTATTTGCTTTAGGTCAAAATGATTAACTCTTGATAAGTGGGTAGGTAAAGTGACTTCATAGGTTGGGTTATATGTGAATTAGTGACATCTAAATAACTAGGACTAAATCTAGGGAAGCGTTTTTCAAACTATGGACTATGACCCATTATTAGGTTATAAATGAGTGTTGAAGATTGTGATTGGTGTTTTTTTTAAACTGAAATAGGAAATAGAATAAAATTGCAGATGATAAAAGAAAGCATTTTGTGAAATTTTATACCAATTATGTGTGTGTGCACACATGTGCATTAAATCATGGCATAAAATATATTTATTACTGTGGCTTGTGGGAGAAAAAAGTTTGAAACTGATCTAGAAAATAACACTGAATTAGATCTTTTTTTCATCCATGTAAATTATTATTGTCAAAGTCTACATGGTTGATTTGAACATTAATTGACAAGCCCCTCACCACTCTTTTGTTCAGGACCTCTTTGCCTCTTGCCCAGTCTGTTTCTTACCACCTAAACTGATCTGTATGCCTTCAGTCTCACACTACCAATCCATCGTATACCCAGCTGCCAGATCAATCTTTCTTAAGCACTGCTTGCATTATATCATTCCCCTTCCAAAAGAAAAAAAAAGTGGCCATTCATTCATTTATTTAATATTCATTCAGCACTTGCTGGCTGATCACCTAGGAAATGAAGACCAAACTCCAGGTTTAATGAGATATGCAATGCCTTTCATATTCTTGCTCCAGACTATCCTTCCAACTTTATTTATAACTATAGCACAACAGAGACCCCAGGGATTATCTTAACTGTACTACTTGTTTTTTTTTTAACAGAAGACATGTGTTTTTCCCCCCATAACTTTTGTTCATGCTGTTCCCCATTTACTTGTCCTTCTCATTCTTTAAGGTCCATGACAAATATTATCTCTTCTTTCAGGCCTTTTATAATCCTGAATTTGCTGTGCATACTTAGTTTCTCCTCTGGATCCACACAATATATTTTGCCACTCATGTGAGACTTATCACATTTTGTCTTGTATTATATAAATTGGGTTAATTCCCTTTTCTAGATTAAAAAAAAACTCTTGAAAGCGAGAGTCACTTCTTTTTCACCTCTACAGTGGAAGCAGTGTCTTGTATATGGTAGATGATCAGTAAACAACAGCTCCTGAATAAATAAAAGTACTGAAGTCATGGAGCACCAGGGTGGCTCAGTTGGTTAAGTGTCCAACTCTTCATTTCAGCTCAGGTCATGTTTTCAGGATTGTGAGAAGTGAGTCCTGTGTCAGGCTCCACACTGGATATGGAGTATACTTTGGATTCTCTCTCTGCCCTCTCCACCTCTGGTTTGCACACATGTGCGCTCTCTCTCTCAAGAAAAACCTGAATTCGGGATGCTTGGGTGGCCCACCGGTTGAGCGGTTGAACATCTGCCTTTGGCTCAGGGCGTGATCCTGGAGTCCTGATCGAGTCTCACATCGGGCTCCCCACAGGGAGCCTGCTTCTCCCTCTACCTATGTCTCTGCCTCTCTCTCTCTGTGTGTGTCTCTCATGAATAAATAAAATCTTTTAAAGAAAAAGAAAAATGTGAATTCATGCCACAGTTTAGTATCGTTCTTTTTTATTTAAGCACAATGACATTGTACAGTTCAGCAAAGTATTTTCCCAATATTTTTCTCTGTGTTACTAACTGCTCGAGAGAGAATAGACCAAAAGAAAGAGCACTGCTCCAGGAATCAGAAGACCTTAACACTAGTTTTGGCTCTGTTACTAGAAATTCTGTCACCTTTAACATACCATTTGATATCTCTAGTTCTTTTGGCTTAAAGTATTGATCCTATAAAAATAAGAGACTAGTCTAGTTAACTTGAGGTCTTTTCTAACATTCAATCCTAGGTTATTACTATATGAATTTCATTCACCCAGCAAATATTTATTAGGTTCTTACTGGGGATACAGCATTAAACAAAACTATATACTTCCATGGACTTGTTATTATGACATTGGAGACAAACAATAAGCAAATAGAATGTGATATAGTAAGACAGTAATAAATGCTAAAATAAAAATAAAATAGGGCAAAAGGAGGAAGAATAACAGGAAAGGTCTCTCTGGAGAGGCAACGTTTGATCAGAATTCTATAAGAAAATGAGAGATCTGGGGAGGTAAAGCATATCAGACCAATGCTGCTACTCTGAAATTCCTGAGATCAGAAAGTGCTTTGCTCCTTGGAAAAAACGAATGAATGCCAGTATGGCTGGGCCATAGAGAGCAAGAGGCTGAATAGTAGAACATGAGGTCAGAGAGTGCTATGGACTTAATGTTTATGCCCCCTCCCATTTATATGTTAACACTTAATGCCAATATGATGGCATTTGGAGGGCCTTTGGGAAGTGATTAGGTCATTTGGGTGGAGCCCTCATGAATGGGATTAGCATCCTTATAAGAGAAGCCAAAGAACTTCCTAGTCCTTTCTGCCATGTGAGGACACAGTGAAAATATGGTTGCCTATGTACTAGGAAGTAGGACTTCACAAGACACGGAATCTGCTAGTGCCTTTTTCTTGGAATTTCTGGCCTCCAGAACTGTGAGAAATAAATTTCTGTTATTTATGTCATTCAGTCTTTGGTATTTTGTTATAGCAGCACAGATGGGAGAAAATAGAGAAGTAGTCAAGAACTAGATCATATGGAGTCTTTTCAGTAGCATAGAGATTTAGAATGTTATTCTAAGCATAACGGAAAGCCATCAGAAAACTTTAAGCAGAGGTGTGACATGATCTGCCTTACACTTTAAAATGATCACACTGACTGCCCTTAGAAAATGGATGGTAAAAGTGGAGTCAGGAAGACTGATTAGGAAGCTATTATAATAGTTTCTTCAAGAGATGATAGTTGAGGCTGGTGACAAGCCATGCAGTGTTGTGTCAAGAGGGTGTCAGACTTCCTAAGGAAGCTAAGCAGCCATACCAGCCCAGAGCAGGGAGGAGGAAGGGAAACACAGCCTGTGAGAGGGCACTGGAGTATGAGGTTGGAAAGAGGATCCACGGATTCACCATAAGCCAGGAAGCATCTATCTCTGAATTGTCCCTAATTGCAGCAAAGTTTAACCATGACAGCACAGGAGTGAAATACTTAAACTTGGCCAGAGAAGACTCAACATCTTGTTCAGTGTGCAGTTCCTCACCACTCCCACAGACAGAACTGGTGTTCCACACGTTCTGGAGCATACAGTCCTATGTGGCTCTCAGAAATACCCATGTAGAGATCCTTTCTTCAAAATGCTAAACACATCACTGTCCAGTTTTATGAATGCCTTCTCAGCTAGCAGTTATACTCTGTACCCATTTTCCACACAAAATCCCCAGGACTTCCCAAATCAGTGTATTTAATTGCAGCCTTTTCCCCACGCTTACAGGAGTTAGATTTCTGGCAGAAAGGATGATGACTAGAACATGAGAATCTGAGGAACCCCCAGACACTGGTAAACTTTAAAGGAGTCATCTTAGTGACATGAAAGGAGCATATACAGATAATGAGAGGATATTCTACAGCACCTTCAGAACCAACCCCTGCTTGATCCTTCATATATGGTGATCTCCGGTGTCAATCCATTGTACATCCCAGACCTCATGTGGGAGCACTTTAAACCTTTCCAAGCTATCCATTATCACCGCAGTAATGCTAGTTAATCTTTCATTTTTAAAGTTAATTAATGGTGGGATGATTAAGAGTTGACTCGTGGAGGAGGGGCAAGATGGCGGAAGAGTAGGGTCCCCAAATCACCTGACCCCAACAAATTACCTAGATAACCTTCAAATCATCCTGAAAATCTACGAATTCGGCCTGAGATTTAAAGAGAGACCAGCTGGAACGCTACAGTGAGAAGAGTTCGCGCTTCTATCAAGGTAGGAAGACGGGGAAAAAGAAATAAAGAAACAGAAGGCCTCCGAGGGGGAGGGGCCCCGCGAGGAGCTGGGCTAAGGCCCGGGCGAGTGTCCCCAGGACAGGAGAGCCCCGTCCCGGAGAAGCAGGAGCTGCACCAACCTTCCCGGGCGGGCGGAAAGGGGCTCGCAGGGAGTTGGAGCAGGACCCAGGAGGGCGGGGATGCCCTCGGCCTCCCTGGGACACTAACAGACACCCGCGAGCGCAGGAGAGTGCGCCGAGATCCCTAAGGGCTGCAGCGCGCACCGGAGCAGCTCGGAGGGGCTCGGGAGCGGCTCCAGGGAGGGAGCTGTGGGCCGGGAGCGCGAATCCAACAGCGCAGGCCCCGGAGCACAGGGCGCCGGGACACAGCCCAGGATCCGGCCTCCCCCGGGACAGGCAGAGGCCGGGAGGGCCCAGGACAGCGAGGACGCTCATGCCCGGAGCTGAGCAGATCAGCGGCCGCGCCCCGGAGCCTCCAGGCCCTGCGGACGGAGAACCGAGAGCCCCGAGCCCCGTAGTTCCTGCGGAGGCCGAATCCAGGCTTCCAGAGTTGCCATAGCAACTGCGGCTGTTCCTCCTGGGGCCTCACGGGGTAAACAACCCCCGCTGAGCCCTGCAGCAGGCAGGGGCAGAGCAGCTCCCCCAAGTGCTAACACCTGAAAATCAGCACAGCAGGCCCCTCCCCCAGAAGACCAGCTAGACGGACCAGTTCCAGGGGAAGTCAAGGGACTTAAAGTCTACAGATTCAGAAGATACTCCCCCGTGTTTTTTTTGTTTTGTTTTGTTTTCTTTTTTCTTTTCTTTTTGATTTCTGATTGCTTCCCCCACCCCCCTTTTTTTTCACCTTTCTTTCTTTTTCTCTTTTTCTTCTCTTTTTTTTCCCTTTTTTTCTTTTTCTTTTTTCTTTTTCTCTTTTCTTTCCTTCTCTCTTTCTCAATACAACTTGTTTTTGGCCACTCTGAATTGAGCAAAATGACTAGAAGGAAAACCTCACCTCAAAAGAAAGAATCACAAACAGCCCTCTCTCCCACAGAGGTACAAAATCTGGATTACAATTCAATGTCAGAAAGCCAATTCAGAAGCACTATTATACAGCTACTGGTGGCTCTAGAAAAAAGCATTAAGGACACACGAGACTTCATGACTGCAGAATTTAGATCCAATCAGGCAGAAATTAAAAATCAATTGAATGAGATGCAATCCAAACAGGAAGTCCTAACGACGAGGGTTAACGAGGTAGAAGAACGAGTGAGTGACATACAAGACAAGTTAATGGCAAAGAGGGAAACTGAGGAAAAAAGACACAGACAATTAAAAGACCATGAAGACAGATTAAGGGAAATAAATGACAGCCTAAGGAAGAAAACCCTACGTTTAATTGGGGTTCCCGAGGGCGCCGAAAGGGACAGAGGGCCAGAATATGTATTTGAACAAATCCTAGCTGAAAACTTTCCCAATCTGGGAAGGGAAACAGGCATTCAGATCCCGGAAATAGAGAGATCCCCCCCCTAAAATCAATAAAAACCGTTCAACACCTCGGCATCTAATAGTGAAGCTTGCAAATTCCAAAGATAAAGAGAAGATCCTTAAAGCAGCAAGAGGCAAGAAGTCCCTGACTTTCATGGGGAGGAATATTAGGGTAACAGCAGACCTCTCCACAGAGACGTGGCAGGCCAGAAAGGGCTGGCAGGATATATTCAGGGTCCTAAATGAGAAGAATATGCAACCAAGAATACTTTATCCAGCAAGGCTCTCATTCAAAATGGAAGGAGAGATAAAGAACTTCCAAGACAGGCAGGAACTGAAAGAATATGTGACCTCCAAACCAGCTCTGCAAGAAATTTTAAGGGGGACTCTTAAAATTCCCCTTTAAGAAGAAGTTCAGTGGAACAATCCACAAAAACAAAGACTGAATAGATATCATGATGACACTAAACTCATATCTTTCAATAGTAACTCTGAACGTGAACGGGCTTAATGACCCCATCAAAAGGCGCAGGGTTTCAGACTGGATAAAAAAGGAGGACCCATCTATTTGCTGTCTACAAGAGACTCATTTTAGACAGAAGGACACCTACAACCTGAAAATAAAAGGTTGGAGAACCATTTACCATTCAAATGGTTCTCAAAAGAAAGCAGGGGTAGCCATCCTTATATCAGATAAACTAAAATTTACCCCGAAGACAGTAGTGAGAGACGAAGAGGGACACTATATCATACTTAAAGGATCTATCCAACAAGATGACTTAACAATCCTCAATATATATGTCCCGAATGTGGGAGCTGCCAAATACTTAAACGAATTATTAACCAAAGTGAAGAAATACTTAGATAATAATACACTTATACTTGGTGACTTCAATCTAGCTCTTTCTACCCTCGATAGGTCTTCTAAGCACAACATCTCCAAAGAAACGAGAGCTTTAAATGATACACTGGACCAGATAGATTTCACAGATATCTACAGAACTTTACATCCAAACTCAACTGAATACACATTCTTCTCAAGTGCACATGGAACTTTCTCCAGAATAGACCACATACTGGGTCACAAATCGGGTCTGAACTGATACTAAAAGATTGGGATCATCCCCTGCATATTCTCAGACCATAACGCCTTGAAATTAGAACTCAATCACAACAAGAAGTTTGGAAGGACCTCAAACACGTGGAGGTTAAGGACCATCCTGCTAAAAGATAAAAGGGTCAACCAGGAAATTAAGGAAGAATTAAAAAGATTCATGGAAACTAATGAGAATGAAGATACAACCGTTCAAAATCTTTGGGATGCAGCAAAAGCAGTCCTGAGGGGGAAATACATCGCAATACAAGCATCCATTCAAAAACTGGAAAGAACTCAAATACAAAAGCTAACCTTTCACATAAAGGAGCTGGAGAAGAAGCAGCAAATCGACCCAACGCCCAGCAGAAGAAGAGAGTTAATTAAAATTCGAGCAGAACTCCACGAAATTGAGATCTGTGGAACAGATCAATAGAACCAGGAGTTAGTTTTTTGAAAGAATTAATAAGATAGATAAACCATTAGCCAACCTTATTAAAAAGAAGAGAGAGAACACTCAAATTAATAAAATCATGAATGAGAAAGGAGAGATCACTACCAACACCAAGGAAATACAAACGATTTTAAAAACATATTATGAACAGCTCTACGCCAATAAATTAGGCAATCTAGAAGAAATGGACGCGTTCCTGGAAAGCCACAAACTACCAAAACTGGAACAGGAAGAAATAGAAAACCTGAACAGGCCAATAACCAGGGAGGAAATAGAAGAAGTCATCAAAAACCTCCCAAGACACAAGAGTCCAGGGCCAGATGGCTTCCCAGGGGAATTCTATCAAACGTTTAAAGAAGAATTAAAAAAAAAATAAAGAAGAAATCATACCTATTCTACTAAAGCTGTTTGGAAAGATAGAAAAAGATGGAGTACTTCCAAATTCATTCTATGAGGCCAGCATCACCTTAATTCCAAAACCAGACAAAGACCCCACCAAAAAGGAGAATTACAGACCAATATCCCTGATGAACATGGATGCAAAAATTCTCAACAAGATACTAGCCAATAGGATCCAACAATACATTAAGAAAATTATTCACCATGACCAAGTAGGATTTATCCCCGGGACACAAGGCTGGTTCAACACTCGTAAAACAATCAATGTGATTCATCATATCAGCAAGAGAAAAACCAAGAACCATATGATCCTCTCATTAGATGCAGAGAAAGCATTTGACAAAATACAGCATCCATTCCTGATCAAAACTCTTCAGAGTGTAGGGATAGAGGGAACATTCCTCACCATCTTAAAAGCCATCTGCGAAAAGCCCACAGCAAATATCATTCTCAATGGGGAAGCACTGGGAGCCTTTCCCCTAAGATCAGGAACCAGACAGGGATGTCCACTCTCACCACTGCTATTCAACATAGTATTGGAAGTCCTAGCCTCAGCAATCAGACAACAAAAAGACATTAAAGGCATTCAAATTGGCAAAGAAGAAGTCAAACTCTCCCTCTTCGCCGATGACATGATACTGTACATAGAAAACCCAAAAGCCTCCACCCCAAGATTGCTAGAACTCATACAGCAATTTGGTAGTGTGGCAGGATACAAAATCAATGCCCAGAAATCAATGGCATTTCCATACACTAACAATGAGACTGAAGAATGAGAAATTAAGGAGTCAATCCCATTTACAATGGCACCCAAAAGCATAAGATACCTAGGAATAAACCTAACCAAAGAGGTAAAGGATCTATACCCTAAAAACTATAGAACACTTCTGAAAGAAATTGAGGAAGACACAGAGAGATGGAAAAATATTCCATGCTCATGGATTGGCAGAATTAATATTGTGAAAATGTCAATGTTACCCAGGGCAATCTACACGTTTAATGCAATCCCTATCAAAATACCATGGACTTTCTTCAGAGAGTTAGAACAAATTATTTTAAGATTTGTGTGGAATCAGAAAAGACCCCAAATAGCCAGGGGGAATTTTAAAAAAAGAAAACCATATCTGGGGGCATCACAATGCCAGATTTCAGATTGTATTACAAAGGAGGAAAGACTATCCATTGGAGAAAGACAGTCTCTGCAATAAATGGTACTGGGAAAATTGGATATCCACATGCAGGAGAATGAAACTAGACCACTCTCTTGCACCATACACAAAGATAAACTCAAAATGGATGAAAGATCTAAATGTGAGACAAGATTCCATCAAAATCCTAGAGGAGAACACAGGCAACACCCTTTTTGAACTTGGCCACAGTAACTTCTTGCAAGATACATCCACGAAGGCAAAAGAAACAAAAGCCAAAATGAACTATTGGGACTTCATCAAGATAAGAAGCTTTTGCACAGCAAAGGATACAGTCCACAAAACTAAAAGACAACCTACAGGATGGGAGAAGATATTTGCAAATGACATATCAGATAAAGGGCTAGTTTCCAAAATCTATAAAGAACATATTAAACTCAACACCAAAGAAACAAACAATCCAATCATGAAATGGGCAAAAGACATGAAGAGAAATCTCACAGAGGAAGACATAGACATGGCCAACATGCACATGAGAAAATGCTCTGCATCACTTGCCATCAGGGAAATACAAATCAAAACCACAATGAGATACCACCTCACACCAGTGAGAATGGGGAAAATTAACAAGGCAGGAAACAACAAATGTTGGAGAGGATGCGGAGAAAAGGGAACACTCTTACACTGTGGGTGGGAATGTGAACTGGTGCAGCCACTCTGCAAAACTGTGTGGAGGTTCCTTAAAGAGTTAAAAATAGACCTGCCCTATGACCCAGCAATTTCACTGTTAGGGATTCACCCCAAAGATTCAGATGCAATGAAACGCCGGGACACCTGCGCCCCGATGTTTCTAGCAGCCATGTCCACAATAGCCAAACTGTGGATGGAGCCTCGGTGTCCATCGAAAGATGAATGGATAAAGAAGATGTGGTTTATGTATACAATGGAATATTACTCAGCCATTAGAAACGACAAATACCCACCATTTGCTTCAAAGTGGATGGAACTGGAGGGTATTATGCTGAGTAAGTAAGTCAATTGGAGAAAGACAAATAGTGTATGTTCTCATTCATTTGTGGAATATGAATAACAGTGAAAGGGAATATAAGGGAAGGGAGAAGAAATGTGTGGGTAATAGTAGAAAGGGACACAGAACATAAAGACTCCTAACTCTGGGAAACAAACTAGGGGTGGTGGAGGGGGAGGAGGGCGGGGGGTGGGGGTGAATGTGTGACGGGCACTGAGAGGGACACGTGACGGGATGAGCACTGGGTGTTATTCTGTATGTTGGTAAATTGAACACCAATAAAAATTAATTTATTAAAAAAAGTTGAATGGATAAAGAAGATGTGGTTTATGTATACAATGGAATATTACCCAGCCATTGAAATGACAAATACCCATTTGCTTCGAGGTGGATGGAACTGGAGGGTATTATGCTGAGTGAAGTAAGTCAATCGGAGAAGGAGAAACAGTGTATGTTCTCATTCATTTGGGGAATATGAATAATAGTGAAAGGGAGTAGAAGGGAAGGGAGAAGAAATGTGTGGGAAATATCAGAAAGGGAGACAGAATATGAGAGACTCCTAACTCTGGGAAACAAACTAGGGGTGGTGGAAGGGGAGGAGGGCGGGGGGTGGGGGTGAATGGGTCACGGGCACTGAGATGGGCACTTGAGGGGATGAGCACTGGGTGTTATTCTGATGTTGGCAAATTGAACGCCAATAAAAAATAAATTTATTATTTAAAAAAAAGAGTTGACTCGTTTGCTCACACTAAATGACATGGCTTCTCTTACATTTGGCCAGGAATTGTTTGCTCTAAGAACTATGTAAATTAGGTGATTCTTCAGTTAATAGATTGCTCCTCTCATTTACTTGGACACACATTCTGAAAATCTACAGCAAGAACTCTTACATGCCCAGCATGACAGTAACACCACCTCCTAAAGAAGGACCCTTTACTGCCACCCTCCCTCCCCTGCATCTCAGCTTTATGATGTATAACATGGGATTGCTGGCTTTTGTCCCCCTTCTAAGGTTGACAGGATCAGGAAAGCTTGTAACCCCTGTGAGGGAAGTGCCCCAGGAAATGTCAGTTGCCCTTACTATAAACTTGGATACTTGCTTTTTGATAAATTGCTTGTTTCATATGTTACTGATAATAAAACACTAATGTGTACATTTATAAATAAATCAAATATTGGTGTAAAATAAAAAGAAAGATGATAGTTGATTAGAATCACTGATAGCAGTGGAAACAGAGAGAAGTAGATAGATTTGGGATATAATCTGTAGGGAAAATGGACAGAAATTGTTAATAGATTAAATATGGGGGATGAAGAAAAGATGGTATTACAGGGTGACTCTTAGATTCCTTTCTTAATTAACTGGGTGGGATGGTAATATCATTTACTAAAGCGGAGAAAACTGGGAGTGGGGGAAAACAGGTTGGAGGGTTCAGGCTGGAAATTGAATAAATAGTTAAGTTTGTGATATGATAAATTGAAAATATCTTTTAGACATTTAAATGCAAGAAGTAAAATATGTAATTGGATATATGTCATGAATATGGGTAGAATTCAGTACTGGAGATGTAATTTCAAGGGCCATCACTATATAAATAGCACCTAGAAAGTCGTCTTAGCTAGAGAAGAAAAAATATGTACACATATTCATAAACATACACCTGAGGTATAAAGAACTTCAGCATTTCCAGACTGCGTAGAAGAGTCGGCAAAAGAGAGTGAGAAAGAGTGGCCAAAGAGTATGGGTGTTGCAGAAGCTGAGAGAAGGTACTGTTTTGAGTTTAATGGAATGATCATCTCTGGCAAATGCTGCGGAGACTGAGTAAGTTGAGGACTAGGAATAAATCATTATTATGGCAACAAACATAATGACCTCATTGGACACCTTAACGAAAATTATTTTTAATGTGATGATAGGGACAAAATCCTAACAAGAATGACTTGAAGACAGACTGAGAAATGAGAAAAGGGAGAAAATGAGTGTAAACAACCCTTTTGAGAAATTTTGCTATGCAGGAGAAATAAAGAAATAGCTGGAGGAGGATATGGACATCAAAGAGACTTCTTGTTTTTGTTTGCGGGAAGATAAGATACAATGCAGATAAAGTCCCTATCTTATGTAAGAACTAGGTACAGTTCCTACCATTGTCATGTACATATTAGATCTATTTTTTTAAAGATTTTATTTATTTATTCATTAGAGACAGAGAGAGAGAGAGAGAGAGAGAGAGAGAGAGAGAGAGAGAGAGAGAGGCAGAGACACAGGAGGAGGGAGAAGCAGGCTCCATGCAAGGAGCCCAATGTGGGACTCGATCCAGGGACTCCAGGATCATGCCCTGGGCCAAAGGCAGGCGCCAAGCCTCTGAGCCACCCAGGGATCCCCTAGATCTATTTTTTAAAATACACTCTATGCCTTAAGCATGACTAGTCACAGCTTTCATTTAAAAATTATCTCTTTCCCTTTATTTTTTCCCCTTTCCTTCCTCCCTTCTTCCCTTCCTCCTTCCTCTTCTCTCTCTTTCTTTCTCTCTTTCAATAAAAAAAAAAGTCAAAATTCCCACTTGGCATTTCTTCATTGCTCTTTCAAATGCTTTGTATTCCCTCCTAAATGGAAATTCTTCCCAAATCTATTTTGAAGGTACTGCATTTATGAGAAAACACAAAGTGCAAGCTACTATTGCTGGATAATCAATTGCTCCTTTATTATGGCTGATATTCCACACTGGGGTAAATAATTTTATTTATAACATTTAGAGATAATTTATAAAGGCCTAGGATACAAAATTAAATGGAAGACCTGCAAGGGACATCTGCTTGGGGCAGAGGAATGTTATTTTTTCATACTATCATTGTATTTACTAAGACTGATGGGGAAATAACTTTTTAAATCCAACTTTTAAAAATTTTGAATATTTTTCCTTTTCTTGCTTGAGCAGTTAGATGACATTCCTTATGATTACACAGGTTTAATACTTTTTAAAAAGATTTTATTTATTTATTCATGAGAGACAGAGACATAGGCAGAGGGAGAAACAGGCTCCCTGCGGGGAGCCTCATGTGAGACTCAATCCCAGGACCTTGGGATCATGACCTGAGCTGGGATCATGATATGAGCCGAAGGCACACACTCAACCACTGAGCCACCCAGATGCCCCCGCAGGTTCAATTCTTAACCCTTCAAAAAGGTAAATACCTGGTGTAGAGTTGTAAAGTTTCAAGCATGGTATAGTGAACTCCCATATACCTTTTAACAGAATGAATTTTTTTACACAGATGCACATTTTCTTGCCTTATTTACTTTTTAATTCTTGACATATCTAACATCTCTATCTATACAGTTGGAGATATATCTCTATATTATAGATATCTAATTTATAATATAGATATTATATTATCATATATAATTATAACATTATGTATGTATATATTTCTTCTGGACAGTTTGAGAATTGGAGATATCATGCCCCCTTAATCATATATATTCCAGTGTATATTTGTTAAGAACAAGAGTATTCTCTTACATACACCAAGGTACAGTTTTCAAAGTCAGGAAATTTAACACTGATACATTACTTTTGTCTAATTAGCAGTCTATATTCAAATTTGGGTATTTGCTTTAATCATGTTTTTTTTTCCCTAATACAGAACCAAATTCAGGAGCACATGTTGCATTTAGTGATATCTATTTAGTTATCTTTAATCTGGAACAATTTTTAAGACTTTGTGTTCCTTGAGTTTGGAAATTTCTAAAGTATAGACCAATTAAGTGTACAGTTCAGTGAATTTTGTCCATTGGATACAGCCGTGTTATCCACACTCCTGTCAAGATTTAGACCATTTCAATCAACCTAGAAATTTCTCCTGTGTCCCTTCCAAGTAAATCTCTCTTCTTTGTTGGAGTACTCAATGTTCTAAGTTTATTTTATTTTATTTATTTTATTTTATTTTTACCAGAGATTATTTTTGTCACTTCTAGAACTTCCTCTAAATAGAAGCACTAGTTAATGTTTTATATTTGAGAGATTTGTCCATGTTATTAGGTGTATCAGCAGTTCATTCTCCTTTACTACTGAGGATCCATTCTTCTGTTGATGGATGTTTGTGTTGTTTCTATTTTTTTAAAGATTTTATTTATTTATTCATGAGACACACACACACACACAGAGAGAGAGAGAGAGAGAGAGAGAGAGAGAGAGAGGCAGAGACATAGGCAGAGAGAGAAGTAAGCTCTATGCAGGGAGCCCAATGTGGGACTTGATCCTGGGTCTCTAGTATCACACCCTGGGCGGAAGGTAGGCACTAAACCACTGAGCCATCCAGCGATCCCCGTGTTGTTTCTATTTTTGAGCAACTAAGAATAAAGCTGTGAACATTCTTGTACAGATTTTTCATGGAGATTTTCATTCTTCTTTGGTAAATACCTAGTAGTAGAATTGCTGGTTCGAAGAATAGATGCAAGGGCAGCCTGGGTGGCTCTGTGGTTTGGTGCTGCCTTCGACCCGGGGCCTGATCCTGAACACCCGGGATCGAGTCCCACGTCGGGCTCCCTGAGTGGAGCCTGCTCCTCCCTCTGCCTGTGCTGTGCCTGTCTCTCTCTCCCTCTCTCCCTAAAAAAACAAAAACAAAAATACACACACAAACAAAACAAAAAACAAAGTCATATTTGAACTTTAAAATAAACTGTCAAATATTTTGCCAAAATAATTGTATCATTTTATTTCTCACCAGTATTGTGTGAGAATTTCAATAACTCTATATCCTTCCCTCATTTGGTATTCTCTGTCTTTGTCATTCTTTCATTCTTTTTTATTCGAGTGGGTAAGAGGTGGAATCTTATAATGGTTTTAATTTATATTTCCCCAGTGACTAATCATAGATCTTCTCTTGTAAATGTATTTTTAATTTTTGGACTTGAACTTATATGACAGATCTAGGGCTATTCAGATTTTTCATATCATTTTCAGCTTTGGTAACTGTGTTTTTTAATTTATCTATTTTATCTAAGTTTTTGAGCTGGCATAAAGTTGCTTATAATATAGCCTTATCCTTTTTCTATCTGTAATGCTATCCTCTTTTTCTTTCTGGTATTAGTAATTAAAACTTTTTTTTTCATCAGTCTCTCTAGAAGTTTATCAATTTTAGTTATCTTTTCAAATAGTCAACTTTTGTGCTTTATTGTTTTTCTACCTTCAATATGTTTATTTCTGCTATTCTCTTTATTATGTACTTTCTTCTACTTACTTTAGGTTTAATTTTTCTTGTCTTTTTCTAGCTTCCTAAGGTACAAATTTAGAAAGTTGATTTTAAACATTTTTAGCATAAGCATTTAAATAACATTTCCTCTAATAAATGTTAGCCAAGTCCCACAAATTTTTTACATACTGTATTTTTATCATTATTCTGTCCAAAAATATTTTTCTGTTATTATTGTGATTTCTTCTTTGGTTAATACCATGGAAATGTATTGTATAATTTTCAAATATTAGGGCTTTTTAAGATATCATATTGTTATCATTTCTAATTTAATTTTATGTTCAAAGAATATATTTTTAATATTTCAAATTTTCAAATCTATTGGGACATATTTTATGCTATATATCTATTTACTTCCCTTTATATATATGTTTATTTTACTCTCTTTACATTTAACATACTTACTGATATTCCTAAGTCTATGCCTTAATTTGATATATATTTTCTATTTGTCCCATCTGGTTTTTGTTCTGTTCCTCCTTTCATGCCTTCTTCTGTGTGGGGGATTTAGTCAAGTATATTTTAGTAGGACATTTTAATTTATTTTTTGGCCATTCAATTATATTTCTTTACATTTGTTTTAGGTATTTCTTTAGGGATTATAGCATATGTCTTTATTTTATTCCAGTACACTTAGTTAATTTTCTACTTCTTATAAAACACGAGAACTTTCAAATAGTATATTTTTATTTTTCTACTCTCATCCTTCGTGCATGATTATATATATATATGTTTATATATATATTTAAGTATATATGTATAAAATTTATATTTGTATGTATACTTTATAGACATTGTGACCCAATGCAACATTATAATATTTAAAATGTAAAAAATAAGAATTAGGAGGCAACTCCAAGTAAAGTATACAGGCAGTATCAAAAAGGGACAGTTCATAAACTGAGATCTAGACGGGAAATAGAAAAGCTGTGAAAAACAGGCACAAGAGAACTAAAGATTGATAGTCTTCTGGGACCATGTTGTGTTAAGCAAAACTCTAAAAATATCGCTGTAACACAGCATAGCAATTGCATTTCTTAATGATAATGCACATAAAAAATCATTAAATATTAAGTATTAATCAGCAAATATAGTTTCCAAAGGCAGGTAAGTATAAAATTATATTTCAGATAGCTTTCAATTCCAAGGCCTTATCTAGAAAATTCACATACATGAATATATGTATTGCTTGATGATTCAGGATGATTCACTAGTACAATGTGTGCATGTTTGTATATGCATATTTAGAGACAATATGTGTGTGTGATAAGTTCATTTGTGTGACACTGCTCATAAGGAAATTGGGCAACAGGGTTACCAATTCAAGTGTCTCTTCTATTAGTGGTTGTGGTTGGAGGTAAGTGACCTCTTTATACATCATTTGAACATTCTCTTTACAAAATGACCATTTGAACCTTAGTATTCCCTTACTACCTGGGCAGAGTGTGAAACAAATGCATTATTTCAGATTAGGACAAGATAACTTGACCCTAGTTGCAAAGAACAGGCAAGAATATGACACTAGAGGGATCCCTGGGTGGCGCAGCGGTTTAGCGCCTGCCTTTGGCCCAGGGCGCGATCCTGGAGACCCAGGATCGAATCCCACGTCGGGCTCCCGGTGCATGGAGCCTGCTTCTCCATCTGCCTGTGTCTCTGCCCCTCTCTCTCTGTCTCTCTGTGACTATTGTAAATAAATAAAAATTAAAAAAAAAAGAATATGACACTAGAAAATGAAATCCACAATTCAGTTGAAGCAATGAGATGCATCCAATTCTCTTTTATTGTAAGTGTATATCATCTCATTTAGTATCTAGAGACTTTAAGGAGTCAGTTAAAGATGACTATGAATTCTATGTTATAGAGGTAGTGTCAACGGCTCAAAGTAGTTCCATTATGGAAAAAGACCTTAATTTCCAACCTTAAGTGATATTATCAGATAACTTATGTCTTTTCATTGTTCCTTGACACAAACTAGTCTTTGTTCTTTGATGGGAAATCTTTTTGGATACAGAGATAGTTGGCATTACATTTCCTGAAATTGTATAGCATTACATATGAGGAAGGCTCAGGAATTAATATGAAATATTTGAATTTTTAAAAGATGTTCAGGACCTTAAGAATTGTACAGATATTCTCAGAATTTTATATATACATAGTAAATAGTTAAGATAAAAGGCAACTTAGGACCTTTGTTTTCCCCCTGTATGCCAAATATATTTTTCCTAGGTTCAAACCACAGTTTATTATCAATTGAATGAACAAAAGTATAAAATAATGGAAAATTAAGATTGTGAGAGACCAATGTGCCCATTAAACTACTTGATTTTGGAATACATGTTCATACAAATATTTTCATATTGTCCGAATCATGCAGCAGGCATTCTAAAAGTTTAGCATAAAGTTGTTCAAGTCCCCATTCTGACCTATTACCTAATCAATTCTGGGAACAGAATAGCTCAATTCTTCTCTTTTTGATGCCTCTCAGACTAGCCTATGATGAATTGCCTTAGGTCAAACCTTCCCTGGAAGAGGGTTTCAGAAACCTTGCCTGGAACTTCTAAAAGTTACATAAGTCATATGCTAGATTTTAACAAATAAAATAGTTAAGTGGTGCCATAGGCATTCCTGATCAATGAACTTGGAACCCTGGAGATTAGAAATGATTTGGGGGCTCAGAATAATTTTAGCAGAACATTGGGACTTGGTTCTTTTCATCTTGTAGCCCCATTTCTTCTGGAAGAAAGCAAAGAAAAATTATAGTGATCTAATGATTGATCTTGGTAAAAGTATTTGCATATAGTCAGGTAGCTAAGCTCCTGGAGGAGTGCATCTCACTGTTACACTTTTTTTTCATAATTTTTTTTATTTTTCCATGTTATGCAAGGGACAACTAGAGGTACTTACCAGTGGCATTACATTATACTTGGCTATTCTTTTTAAAATTTGACATTTAATAAATTCTTAGGATTATCTCCCTCAAAAGCCTCAATAATCTTTCTTTTGTGATTATTTTTACAGATTTTGTTCAGAACTTGTGAAGGCAGCTGATTTAGCCTGCAGTTTAATAACATAAATGCTATATTGTACATCAAAGTTTAGATAAATGCATGCAGGGTGTTAAAGAGTAGGGGAGTAGAGGGATGGGGAGATCCAAACATTCACATTTTCAATGCTATACTTTTCATTAAAGAAAGATTGCTTTAGGAATCAAGGGGAAAGGAGAGAAAATGAGTGGGAAATATCAGAGAAGGAGACAGAACATGAGAGACTCCTAACTCTGGGAAACAAACAAAGGGTGGTGGGAAGGGAGGTGGATGGGGGGTTGGGGTGACTGGGTGAAGGGCACTGAGTGGGGCACTTGATGGGATGAGCACTGGGTGTTATCCTATATGTTGGCAAATTGAAATCCAATAAAGAGTAATTAAAAAAAAAGAAAGATTGCTTTAGAAAACCCTTTGGCAATGCATAACCCTTTGTTCTTAAGGCTTCAACAAGGATTATGCAACAATTCATTTACAGATGGGGATTTGGACTCAAGTAAATTCTAATCAAAACCTATGTAGGACATTGTTCCTTTCTTTATTTAAAATGCCCTGTTAGCTAGTTTTCTAAATACATTGAATTATAATCTTGTATGAACTACATCTCTTTGAAAGGTTTCAGAATCCAAATTAGATCTTAGGTGAAGAATAAAGTAAATGCCACAACAAATGTATTTAACTATAACAAAGTGGACTGTTACCTCTGATGCTGTGTCTCCTAAAAAAAGCCTAGTGGCTTTTTCTATTACCAGGATCTACATAATTTGCTCTTATTTATTTGAAAAAAAAATCACTAATATTGGTGATATTTGAGAATGAACTTATTTTCTAGTGGATCTTGATATTTCCAAAGATGATGATTAGTTTGACACACTCTAGGCTTTGAAAAAGGTTCTCTGTTTTCTATATATCCATATGAATATTTATTTATGTTGATGAGAACAGAGAAGACCAAAGAGCCTCAACCAGACTGTTTCAGGTCACACTGCAAGTTATAGGCAGGTGTATTTTTGTCAGTCTGCTATTGTCTTCTAACCGATTAGGTCATTTACCATTTTCTCCTTTCTATTATTTTATATATCCCACCTTATTCCTCAAAAGGTAGGATCCAGCTTATGAAAATACATAAAATATGCAGAAATGGGGAAAAAGGGAATTAAGGGTAAGTGAAGATGAAGCCAGGATAAGGTCAGTAAACAAATTGAAGCCACACACTGTTGTATGATTTAATTGTAGGTACAGGAGAAAGTTTTTTTAATATAGCCTGATGCAACTGGGGTCAGGATAGGGTGAACAGGTGAGGATGGGGTACAAAAGTATCTAATGCTTGTAACATTTCAGTGGCTGTCTTAGTCTAGTTCTCTAGGGAAGAGTATCAGTTCCTTGAAGAGAAGAAGAAAATGGGAAGCAGAAAGACTGCATTTTTAAAATTGTCAAATGAATCTACTTGTTGGAACACAAATAATTTAGTAGAAGACAGACCATCATAATAAAATTTTCTTGCCTCCCCTTGAATTCCCTTAGAGTTATTTAGCTTTTCTATTAAGATGCTTTGACTTGTTGAAAGTGCCCAATGACCAAAATGACTATTGAAATTTGAACCAAAAGTATGTGTGCTTCCATTTACTTCTAGAAATAGAAGGTCTCAATGACAAATGTTAGTCCAGAGTATTCCTTATTCTGTGCAGCTTTGGCAAGCCAAAGAGCCTGGCCATTAAACAGAAAATGACTGGACCTCAGGTGCTGACCCCTTCTACTCTGCCAGAATATGGTGATGTTTTCTTAGCCCTGCAGTTGGCCTTAAAGTCAGGCAAAAGAAATTTTGAACATTTTTCCAGATACCTTTGAAACCTCAGGGCCTTTTCACTTGATACTTCCTTAGCCAGGAGTGCTCTTCCACCTTATACCTATGTGGGCAGCTCCCTTACATTTTCAAGACTTTACTTATATGTCATCTTTCAGTGAGGTTTTATTTGACCACCATATTTAAAACCACATCCTCCTTCAGTACAACCTTACTTAATTTTTGTGGGGAGGACTTAGCACCTTCTAATATAGGACATAGTTTACTATCTTGTTTTATTTATTGTCTGCCTTTTTCTCACTAGAATATAAGAACCATGTGGGCATGTAATTTTATTCACTTGTAAAAAATTGAGGTGAAATTCATTTAACATAAAATTGACCATTTTTAAATGCACAATTCAGTGACCATTAGAACAGTCACAATTTGGTGCAACCATTACATCTATCTAGTTCTAAAACATTTTTTCTATTCTCTCAAAAGGAAATTCCATAGCCATTAAGCACTTTCCATCCCCCTGTCTTCCCCTAGTCCCTAGGAACTACTAATTTGCTTTCTGTTGTACATCCATTTTTGACTGTATGCTATTTTATGAGGCTGGTGAGAAACATAATGCTCAAAAAATTGACCTGGTCCAATAACAAAGGTATTAAAAAATATAGCTAGTGATGGGCCATCATAGAAAAATCAGCTTATTAATCAAAGAAAAAGGGCATGAAACAAATGATGGCCAGGACTGTGTACTCATTAGTTATCTGGCTTTAACCAGAAATATGAAACAAAGATATGTAGGCAATTTGGTTATAATAAAGACATTGCAAAAATGGTTACTGATGAAACCAGGCAGGAAAAAAAGAGAATCAGGAAATTAGAGTATTTAAATATGTAAGCTTTCTACCATAAGGGAGAAGAGAATTGGTTACTGTATATTACAAATCCTGTAAACTGAGAACTTGAACTTGATGAAGACAAAATCAAAACAACGCATAAGGAGGAAACAATCATAAGAGAGAAAGTCAACTTCATCTGTATTCAAAATGTTTGGTCATGTTGTTAAGAGGCAGAGGCTAATGGGAGTGACAACGGGTAAAAACCAAAGGAGCCGTTTGATGCCAAATTAAACTCATTTTTGTATTAATTGCCTAATGGCACAATTCATCTTCTACTGTTAAGTGACTCTTGAATCTCCAGGAATCAGAAGCACTAGAAACATTGGGGGAAAGTGGTCATTGATTTAAACATTCAATTTTAATCCATAACTCAGGGGTGTAGATATCCAGTATTTTTTTTTTCTTTTAGGTAAAAAGTACCTTACCTATAAAGCCAAATCTGAGATAGCTGGATTAAAAATCACTAGAGGCTCTAATCTGGGCTTCGCTAGTAATAGCTTGGTGACTTTAGGCTATTTACCCTTTTTCATCTGATTATCTCATTTTACCTTGCCTATCTCATAGTGATTTTTCAAAGTAAAACTAGGCTGTTTGTTAAAAAAAACTCTTTGAAATAGAATTCAGCAACTTACAATTTTAATATTTACAAATATCTGTTTGTTGACTTGGGAAAATAAGAAAAAAATCCTTCTGGGGCTTAAATATTTAGTAAGGATTTAATTGCAAGCATTAAATTCCTCTATAAAAAAATTCCTCTATAAAGGGCAGTCACTAGTAGTTCAAACTGGTTTTTTGATGTGGTTTTTAAATATGAAAAAGGTGATGATTATGTTTATCCATTTGCACAGGGTTTTCACTCTTTGTACTCTGAGCTTCTGAAGTAGTTTTTCTTAGAGCCTTCAGCAGCTTCTTGTATCCCTTCAGTGCAGGGCACAGTATTTTCTCTGTATGTCTTATGATTTCAGAGAGACCACGGCATTTTTGAAGAATTGTAATTAATTGCAATCCACATGTGGGGGAAGCATCTTATTATAAGAGGCTAGTCTGGAGAGGTAAACATATCCAAGTTATGGAGTATCTTTTATGATATGAGCCAGGTTAAGAAGTTTAGATATTTATTTTAAGGCATTCACAAGCCACTTAAGGGTTTTAGGCATGGTGTGAGATCATCAGGTTTGCATTTTAGAAAAATCGCTCTACCTGACTTCTGGACTAAATGTGGGAAAGACTGGAATGAAGAGACCAGTTAAGAGAAGAAAGATGATGAAAATGTCTAAACTAAGGTGTTGATTGTGGGGAAGGAGAGGATAAATGGATTTGAGTGATATTAGGGAAGTAGAATCAATAGGACCTCATAAGTGATTGGATGTGAGAGGTCAGGGAGAAAAAAATAGGAAAGGATAACATCCAGGTTTCTGGTACCATTCATTTAAATTAAAAACCGAACAACCAACAAATAAATAGCCAATCCACCTTGTAACCATATTTATTTGGAAAACTTTAGCTATTAGGTTTCCTTTCCTTTTCTTTCTTTCCTGCTATTGGAGACTCAATATGATACAAAGAGTAGAAACACAGGTTGTTGAGTCAGACAGACCTGGGTTCAAACCCTGATTTCACTTTTTACTCACTGTGTTATTTTAGGAAATTTGCCTAACCTTTCTGTGCCTCCCTTGGCTTCTTCATCTATAATATGATAATATCCTTAATACTTATCTCATAGGGTTTTGATGAGGGAAAAATGGTTAATCTACACAAAGTATTTAGAACAGCGCCTGACATTTAATAAGTACTTAGGAAATGTCAGAAATTTTTATTGTTGTTGGTGTTATTATTATAATTATTATTACTGTTAGTTTTAGACCAATTCCACAAATACTACCTAAAGCTATGTTTCTTATTTTCAGCACCAGTCATGTGCCCACATGTAGAATATGAATGAGCCTCAATGATGTCTTACATCTGCATAGGGACTTTGAGGATAAGATTTGGTGAGAAAGGGAACAAAAAGGGTGAAAACTGTATTTTCAGTCCCTTATTTAAAATAAAAAATCATGTTTGTTGGCCGTTCAACTGGGGGATTTGGATTTGTCTTCAACAGCATTCTTTACTGAGCAAAAACTTTACTTTTCTGAAGTAGCCTTTCCTTTTTTCTTTTTTCCCCTAAGAACTAAAAGTATTACTATAACTTCAGTGGCAGAAATGAAACTGAAACAAGACTGAACTTATTTTGTGAGGTAGCTGCTATTTTCCCATTTCACAGGTGAGGAAACTAGAGTTTAGTAAAGTTAAACAACTTGCTTAGAGTCACACAGGTCGTATTACAGTTGGGATTCAACTGAAACAGTAAGCATTTTATGAATTATTATGTGATGAGCACTTTTAGGTACTATAGGGGAGGGATATAAGTCTCTGACCTCTGGGAGTTTTATATTAGAGAACCACACAAGATTGTGTAGAAGCAGGGACCAGGCTATGTGGTACAGCTAGTAAGCACTATAGAGTTAAAGAGAAGGAAGACATCTGTGGCATTTGTTAAGTCAGAGAAGGCTTTTTGGAAGAGATGGAACCTGACATAGCTCTCAAAACAAAATGTAAGAAATATATTGTTTTAAGTTGGAAGTAGTTGAGAGAGGATTATTCCAAGCAGAAGTGAGACTAGAGTGAAGACACAGAAAGAATATAGTGTGTGTTGAAAGGATTCATGGCTTGTTTGTGGAAGGGAGCAACAGAGTGAAGTATATAGTATGACAGGGTAAGCTAAGCAGATAGAAAGTCTTAAATGCCAACCTCAGGGGTTTCTCTCTGCTTTAGAGTTATTTATTGAATAAGCAAATTTCTCTTTGTCCCACTGTTGTTATCCATCAAGCATAACATGAGATACATTGGCTTCCCCAAGTGCTGCTATATATTATGTTTGTAAGGAGAAATGTGACATGATGAGTTGAGATGTTCAAAGGCAATCACAACCTTCAATGCAATATGAAACTCAACTCAAGCTGGTAGGATTTTTATGCTCACCAGCAACCCAGTGATACATTATTTAATATCTTAAATTATATCTTTTTTCTCCTTTCTCTAACAGGCCTGTTTCTTTCAATGTTCTGCCAGTTCTAGTGACTCCAGCTGTTGCTGTCACACTTAATACAGCCTCCGCAGAGCTTAGATACTGTGCCGCTGCACCAGCTTTCCCACAGCCCAGAAAAGGAGCTTTGAGATGAGCTGTTCTTTCTATATCTATTGATGTTTAGGTTTCAACCTGACAAAGATCCCAGATTGACCTGCAACTTAACTCTGCTATCAGTGAGAGAGTAAGAATCTGTAAGCTTAGCTCCCTCTAATACCACAGCAAGGTCACTCACAAAGCTGGTAGCTTGTCGAATTGCATGAAATGATCCAAGATAGCACAAAACTCCCAATGTATTAAATGTCAGTGCCCTCATTTACAAAGTCAGGCATCCGAATTGTGCCTGGTATGAAGCATTAGGCAGTGGTTCTAGGAAATTGAGCTCAAGGGCGTGAACATCATAACTTTGGAATTATTGGCATTGACATGGTTGTTTTCACCCATTGTGATGGGAATGTATTCATGAAAGAAGCAAGACGATTCTGAAAAGTGCCATGCAATTATGAACCATTGGGGGATTAAAAAAGAGTGCTCTCATGCTTGCTTTCTTGCTAGTGATTTTTTATTCCCTATTTTGCTTTATGGTAGTCTATATGTCAGTCAAATAAAATATAATCAGTAGTTTACTATTTGTGATTTTACTGCTGCTTATACAAAAATATGCAGATGTTCTAAAATGTGTAAAATGCTAGGATATTATAAATGAGGTGCACATGTAGTGGAAATAACACTGTGTATACTAATACATACACAAACACATAGGAGCTTGGTCTTGTGAGACTCAGAACTCTTGGATGACAGTTTATTATTAAATAAACAGCTTATTAAAGATGTTATGGAAAAGAATGCAAGCAAAAAAGGCACAGCTTGCATTTCCATTAATGAAATACTAGAATGGCTTATGATCTCAAAAATGGAAAGTTGATCTGAAATGTAGGAAGCTACAGACAGATATGTGTGTATACATATATAATATGTCTGTATGTGTGTGTGTACAGATATAGATATGAATAAAAATATATACATATTGTATGTGTGAGTGTATATGAAGTTCACACTGACACACAAGATGGTTGAGGGCCATGGGAAGAAGCGATTAAAATCAGGCTCTGGCCTGTCCTCCTGACTTGTAAGACCATGCTCCCTACCTGTGTACCATCTCTGGCTTTTCACAGAAAAGTCCTTGGTCTCTGGAAAGTCTTTCCCTCCATGTCTGCCTGGGAAATCTTGATTTATTCCTCAAGGTACAGCTCAGATATGGCCTTATCCATAAAACCTCCTCACGTTTACCCGCCAATCTCATGTTCCCCAACCCCAGGAGATGTGACATCTCCTGTGGCTATGGGATGGGGATGGGACATCAGCATTGGGGTGTTGGAGACATTAGGATGGGAGGAAGTTGACAAAAATTATTAGAAGTTTACACTCAGAACTTGTGCTTTGTAGTCATAACAATCACCCCTAGTGATTCTCATTATTGGGCAAGTTTGGGAAATGCTACACTGTCTTTTCCTCTCAATTAATACAAGAGAAAACTAAGGATCAGAGAGGGAGAATTAAGTTGCTTGAGATCACACAGTCATTTAGTAACAGAACCAAGACTAGCATGCAGATAGCTCACTATCCTTATAGTTCAGTTATATACTGCTTTATATTATATTGCCACAGCAGGATCAGCTACAGAATTTGTAGGGCTTAGTGAAAAATGAAAATGCAGGTCCCCTTGTTAAAAAATTATTCAGCATTTCAAGACAGCAAAATCAGAGCATTAAACCAAGCACAGGGCCCTTCTCCATACAGAGCCCTGTGCAACTGCATAGATCACAGACCCATGAAGCTGGCTTTGTCCACAGAGAATGTTCACTTTATCTTGTATGTGGTAGGTCTTTCTATAAATACTTATTTGATTAACACCTCTCATTTGCCAGGAATCTATGAGAGTGGGATGGTAGGCAAATATGTTTTGATGTAAACATAGGAGAGAAGAAAAATAAATCTGCACATAAGGTTACCAACATTTGCGTTGGGATATCCACACAAGTTTCATGCATCAGCTGAGTTTGCTACAAGAGCTGTCCAGTATAAGAAATTCTTAAGTAACCAACACAGAAACTCAGACTAGTAATAACATGAATTTCAAACCTTTGGGAACCATGATTGGAGGAGATTTTGCAGCCATATCAGTCCACAGGGCTGGGAACAAAAGTAAAAAAAAATCTACTGGACAACTCTGTATTTAACGAAGAATGATTTGGGGTACAAAAATAAATCTTTTGAGTTTATTAAATAAAATATACCTGAGGAATTGTGTAGTGGAGCTCCCTTGGTAAAGCTTAGACTTAAAGAATAATCAAAGCTTTTATGAGATGTCTGTAATTACTGATCCTTATGCCACCATCTGACCTCTGAACATCACAACTACTATGGAATATTGTCTGGGTGATCCACATTATCTCTTTTGGCCACAGATTCTTAATTTATATTTGTATTAATTTTCTATTGCTACATAACAAGCAACCACAAACTTAATGGCTTTTAAGCCACCGATTTTTTCTCCTGGTTTCTATAAGTCAGAAGTCCAAACACAGTATAACTGGTTTCTCTGATCAGAGTGTCACAAGGCTAAAATCAAGTTGATGTGTGGGCTGTATTATCATCTTAAGCTTGGGGTCCTCTTCCAAGCTTATTCATGTTGGCTAAATTATATTCCTTGTGGTTATAGGATAGAAGTCTCTATTTTCATTTTTACTGTCACCTGGGGCGGGGTGGGGGGGTCATTCCCAGTTTCTAAAGGCTGTCCTCATGTCCTAGTTTCATAGCCCTCTGCATAGGCAGTTCCTAAAATAATTATTTGCTTTCTTTCAGGCCATCAGGAGAGCATCTACTAATGCTTAGAATTTCTCTGACTTTCCCAGTATTTTAAGGTTTCACCTAATTAGGTCAGGCTTAACCAGGATCACCTCCCTTTTTGTTAACAAAGTCAACTGATTAGGGACCTTAATCTCATCTGCAAAATTCCTTCATCTTTGTAACATATCATAAGCCAATCATGAAAGTGGTATCCTATCATATTCACAAAGGGGGTGACAACACAAGGTGTGTATACCAGGGCTCAGGATTCTTAAAGGCCATCTTAGAATTCTGCCTACCATAATATCCATGAATGAACTTTGGAGGCATGTCTAAAAATCATATAAAATGTCATGCAAAAATTTGTATGATTGTGCATTTTTCCTGGGAAACATTTACCAGCTTTCAACAAGGGAGGTTCATGACCCAAATGTCATTAAGAACAACTGGTTTGCCAGATAATATGCATTGGCAAGAAGTGACCTAGGTACTTATTTTTGAAAGAATTGTACTCATGTCTCTTCACAGAACCAAATAATTCAAATGTGGTGTTTTTCTTTTTAAAGATTATTTTTTGAGACAGATTGAGAAAGACCATGGTTGGGGGGAGGGACAGAGGGAGAGAGAGAAGCAGGCTCCCTGTTGAGCATGGAGGAGCCTGACTCCGTACTCAATCCTATGATCCCGAGATTATGAACTGAGCTGTAGGTAGACACTTAACTGACTTAGCCACCCAGGTGCCCCTCAAGTGTAGTGTTTATTAAGATGAGATAGGAGATGGCTCAATTTTCATTTAAAACGTAATTTTTGTGCAGTTTTGTTTTAAACCAATAACCAATGGACATTTCAAACAGATTTTGTTACTGTGTTTGTATTTAAATTTACTATTGAGGAAGCATCTGCTGCTCTCTTTATCATATTTGCCTACCTGTGTCTCCACTCTCCTGCAACTGGCTGGCTGTAACTTTTTGGGCAATGGGAAGAAGTTACGTCTGGTGTGTTTTACTGTCCCTGTTAGATATTAGCTATGACAGACAATCATCAGTGCTAAATTAATTACGTTTCCTTTCCTATCATTTATCAAATTATTTCACATGAAGCTTAGAAACTTCAGGCTAAGTTGTAAACAACTTGAGGACAGGTATCAAGTCCTGTGCTATATATTCTGTCTACCATGATTTTGAGCAGGGAATAAGCCCGTAATAAATATTCAGTGAATTCACTTCAATTCAGCAAATAATATTGAGGAGGTATTGTGTATAGGAACTGTAACAAAGGAAAAACAAAATTATGTACCTCAGGTTTACGATCTAGGGAATATATGATAATCACAACCCGAAGATTGTAATATGATACAAGGTTGGAACATTGCCAAGTGGAAGACATAAGCAAAGTGTCAGGCCAGATCACATGTCACATCTGATTGTGGGTAGATGAGTATGGGTGCTAGGCAAAGTACTGAGTCAGAGAATAGCAAACAGGAGGTGAAAATTGCAATGTGTAATTAGAAATGGCATACAGAGAGAAGAAATCTTTCAAGTATAAGAAGGGGTAAGGAAATAAGAAAACTGTGCTTCAAGTAAATGGATATATTTTACATGCTCATGGTGGCCCATATTTCTCCTGCTTTTCTGATTGGATTCTTTTATCTCTTCTCTACTTGCTCAAATGGAAATATCCTTTGTGGTCCAATTTTAAATGTCAGCATCTCCATGTAACTTTTCTGCTCAGTCAGGCCAGAAAGAATCTTTTCCTCCTCCAAAATGCCATAGTATGTTATCTACATTTTTCTCAGGTCATTTTCTGCTCTTTAGCATAGTTTTTATATGCACATTGTATTTACTCTATCACCACTAATAAAAAAATCCCTTTAATTTATATTGCAATTTCTGTTTGAAAAACAATATCACATACATTTTTTTATTGTTTCCTTCGTTGCAGATGAAAAACTAATCCTCAGAAAGCCCCAGACTTTACTGTTAGCAAGTAATAAATCCAGGATATGATTCTAAGTTTCAGAATTCACACCTAGTGTGTCTTTTTTGTTTTTTTTCACCACATCATTCTTTGTGTGCATGTGTACATAAAAATAGCTATGAAGGTGACAAAAATGATTTTTGCTGATATTTAAAATGTTGCTATCCCTGACCACTTTACTTCGGATGTCCAGTGAAAAATGCCATTTAACTCATGTGACAGATCCATCTTTATAAATCATCTTCCTCATAAACAAATTATGGGAATGGGTGAGTCTAACCCAGTTTAACATCCCTATATTTCTTTTAAATTGATCTTTAATACATATTCTCAATACCCCTATAATGATATAATTTAAATACTATAAATTTTACCCATTTTAAGTATGCAATGACTAAATGATGTGGAGTATCTTTTTTATGTGGTTATTGACCATTTGTATATCTTTTTTGGAGAAATGTCTGTTCAGATCTTTGCCCATTTTTTATTGGATTGTCATTTTATTCTCTGAATTTTAACAGATTGTTATAGATTATGGATAAATGTTCTTTATCAGATATACGATTTGCAAGTTATTTTCTCCGGGTCTGTGACTTGTCTTCATTTTGTCAGTGGTGACCTTTGAGGCAGAACTTTTTTATTTATTATTGAATTAGGATTGACATAAAATGTCAATCAATGACAAAAAAAGAACTTTTTTATTTATTATTGAATTAGGATTGACATAAAATGACAATCAATGACAAAAAAATATATTATTTTCAGGTGTGCAACATATTGATTTATTGATTGATCAATTCTATACATTACTCAGTGTTTGCCATTATAAAGGCAGTTCCCATCTGTCACCATAGAACATTATTACAGCGCTGTTGACTATAAAATATTTTGAAAATTTCTTTATTTTAGAGAAAGAGAGTACAAGTGAGGGGAGGGGCAGAGGGAGAGAATCTTCAGGTAGAGTCCCCACTGAGTGCAAAGCCGGACATGGAGCTTCATCTCACTACCCATGAGATTATGACCTGAGCCAAAACCAAGAGTTGGATGCTTAACTGACTGAGCACCCAGGCTTCCTGACTATAAAACTTTTGATGAAGTCCAATTGGCTTATTTTTTATTTTGTCTCTAATGCTTTTGGTGTCGGATCTAAGAAATCTTTGCCTAACTCAAAATTATGAAGATTTACTCCAGTGTTTTCCTCTAAGAGTTTTATAGTTTTAGATACTTTACCTTCAAGTCTAGGGTCCATTTTGAGTATACATTTGTGTATGGTATGATCTAATCTTTTTGCATTGGCCCAGTACAATATTTTTTTTAAATTACACTTTCCCCACTTAAATGCCTTTCACTTTTGTTAGAAGTTTATTAACCGGGATCCCTGGGTGGCGCAGCGGTTTGGCGCCTGCCTTTGGCCCAGGGCGCGATCCTGGAGACCCGGGATCGAATCCCACATCGGACTTCCGGTGCATGGAGCCTGCTTCTCCCTCTGCCTGTGTCTCTGCCTCTCTCTCTCTCTCTCTCTCTCTCTCTCTCTCTCTGACTATCATAAATAAATTTAAAAAAAATTAAAAAAAAGAAGTTTATTAACCATAAATATGAGTTTGCTTTTGTTTCATTGATTCTATTCTATATATCTATCCTTAAGAAAATATAAGTCATCTGATTTTTCTGATTGTTCTGACTGTTCTAGGTCCTTTGCCTTTCCATACAAATTTTTTATTTTTATTTTTTAAAGATTTTACTTATTTATTCATGAGAGAAACACAGGCAGAAGGAGAAGCAGGATCTCTCTGGGGACCCCAATGTAGGATTCAACCCCAGGACCCCAGGACCATAACCTGAGCTGACGGCAGATGCTTAACCACTGAGCCACCCAGGCATCTCTCTATATAAATTTTAGAATTAATTTAGTAGTTTCTGTTCAAATAAAGCCTACTGATATTTTGATAGAAATTATGTTGAATTTATAGATAAAGTGGAGGATAACTGTGGTCTTAACATTGAATCCTCAATCTATAGACATCAATACCTCTCTATTTATTTAGGTCTTCTTTATACACTTTTCTTTTTTAATATTTTATTTATTTATTCATGATAGACATAGAGAGAGAGGCAGAGGGAGAGGCAGGCTCCATGCCAGGAGCGCGACGCGGGACTCAATCCCGGGTCTCCAGGATTGCGCCCTGGGCCAAAGGCAGGCGCTAAACCGCTGAACCACCCAGGGATCCCTTTATACACTTTTCTTAAATGAGTACATAAATGAAATACTTTTTTCTGTAAAATAGCAAGGTCTCCAATTTTGTCCTAGCAAAGTCTGTGTAAATAAGAAAAGACAACTCTGGATGGTAGGCTAATACAAATTATATTCTCGCATTTTTTGAGAACTTAATCAAAGTTGAGTGATTATTTTATCGTATTCATTCACTCACTCATTCATTCATTCATTCATTCATGGTGCAAGGGAAATGAAAAGAAGGTTGGGTGGAAAAGTTCTAGGCTGTCCAGAGGTCTAAGGAAGGTTTGACAAGGCCATCAGTGAGTCCTCAATCCAAAATCAAGTTACAAAGTGTTTTCTGTCTCCCATGAATGGGCCTGCCTTTGTATCCCTGTCATGCCCAGTCAGTGCTTGGGAGAAGCCTATGGGACACACATAGTCTCAACACCAGTGTGGTGATGGATTTCAGCACATAGTAGCTAGGGTCCTTGGTCAATTACATTTCCTATAGTTGTAGGTCTGTGAGGTGCATTCTCATGGCCATTACAATACATGACCAAGCAATACTATTCTTCCTTTCCGAGAGCTTCAAAAGAAGGATCTGGTCACTCTGCCCATGAGCCAGTTTTCCTTGATGTTCAGTCTTATGGTATCCCTAATGCTATGCAATATAAATTCTCCGACATCCATGCCGACACTGCATTCATGTGCTTGACTGAGTCATGGTTCTTTCTGAAGAAGTAGCAAGGAAAAATGTGACTGGATCTTAGCAACATTGATTATTTAAGGTCTAGCAGTAGGGTCCTGCTAATGAATTGTCTGGATAAATTATGTATGAGATTCCCTTTTTAAATCTGTGTGCTTCTTGCTGTTTTACCAGGAAAGCGAACTAAATAGGAAGTCTACAGTGGCTGGTGGGAGGGCTTCTTTTCAGAGGATGTAGACGTTGTAACCATTGAGATGAATGTCATGGAAAGAGTTTGTTTAAGGAAATAGGTGAGAAGCCTGACCTTAGAAACAGCATGTAGATAGAATAGAGAGGCTACTGAAAAGATGTATTCCCTATAGTGGGCACTTTGGTGGCAGATCATCTTCTTTTTTATTTAAAGATTTTATTAATTTATTCATGAAAGACACAGAGAAAGAGACAGAGATATAAGCAGAGGGTGAAGCAGACTCCCTGCAGGGAGCCTGATGCAGAACTCAATCCCAGGATTATGTCCTGAGGCGAAGGCAGACACTCAACCACTGAGCCACACAGCTGCCCTGGCAGATCATATTCTTTATATATGTGGGGATTGTACATTTAAATGGGCAGACTTTGGGAAAGTATACTTTCTCATCTATGTTTTTAATTATTCATATCTCTAAAAATCAATCTTCTGTTGTAGGTGACTTACCAATGAATCCTGTACTATCATGTAATTATAAGCTTCTTTCCATTATGATATCTTTTCAGACTCCAGCAAAGGCAAGGGATAAGTTGTAAAGTGGAACATTCTTAAATTAAGACAATGAAAAAATAAGGTATCAATATTACAATTATGAAAGAAGTACTGTCTGGGGGCACAGGATTTAATTTAATATAAATATTACTTTATCTGCTCCCTTTGTCAAAATTTTTTTCTGATTCTAAGAGGAAGTTGTAACAGTCCTCAGATTGTTCTATACTCTCAAAAAAAAGTCATTACCATTTCAAAAAAATCAACGTTTTTTGGAAGAAAAAGTTTGTGGAACCTCACCATTTTAAAGTAGAATTATGCTTTTACTTCATATGATTTCAGCTGTTCTGATTACATTTTAGTTGAGTAGCTTAATTTTCATGGCTCTAACCCATCCTAATATACTTATTCAGTAAAATTTTACCAACTTGTATAAGAGAAGATATTTTAACTTGTTATGGTTTTGCCATGAGAGTGAATGTAATAAGTATACTAATTTCTTCTGTTCCTTCTTGGTTTGTATCTGCTTTCTTACGTCTGGCCTTCCCATGAATGTGAAAAGCAGCAAAACCCTATAGAATTCAGTTGAAGATTGAGACAGCTAATTATTATTGAATTATTGGGGTGGTGTTTATCAAAGCTCTATTCCTGGCAGGTCACTGCTGCCATAGAAAAACCTATTTTTCTTTGTTGATTGACTATAGATTTAATCTTTAGAAAATATTTGGGTACAGATTCTCATTCAAATCTCATTAATGAATAGAACTGATATATTGTTAAAATGACTCAGTCTAGAATTGTTGGCTTATGCTCATTTACTCCTTCAACTGTTGACTTGTGATTATAATATGCTAATTATGCATAGCATTAGATACAGTTTATATATCATGACTACTAGGAGGAACCTTAGAGATCATCTGATCCACCTTCCCCATATTTTACCAGGTGGGAAACTGTGTGGCTCAAGTCACAAGCAAGTAAGTGGGAGCAAACTCTCTTTGGCCTGAATTTATATCTCCAGACACCTATTCTGGTGCTTATCCTATCTGTTCATTTTTTGGTAGCTACATGGAAATTGACAGTGAACATTGTCTGAATTAGGCAACTGTTTAACCTTACATTGAAAATTAAGAGAGCAGGGGTGCCTGGGTTGGCTCAGTTAGTTAAGAGTCCAACTCTTGATTTCAGCTCAGGTCATAAACTCAGGGTCCTGAGATTGAGGCCTGAGTTGGTCTCGGTGATCAGCAGGGAGTACTCTTAATATTCTTTCCCTCTCCCTCTGCCCCTTCCTTTGCTCATGCTGTCTCTAAAATAAATAAATAAATCTTTAAAAAAAGAAAATTAAGAGAGCAAGTGGCTATAAATAGAGTAGGATGAAATTTCTCAAATTCATTGTAAAAAATTGAAATCTATTTCTTAGGAATTATTTCAGGTTGTTGATCATAGCTTCATGACACCTAATTTGGAACTGAGCCTCTGGCCCTGCCCTGTCCTGTACTTCATATGTGGGTTTTAAGTACTTGAAATGCAGCTACTCCAAATTGAAATAGATGAACTGTGAATGTAAACTGTATAATGAATTTGAAATACTAGTATAAAAGTGATATTAATATTGTGATATTATCACATCAATCATTAATATTATATTATATATATTGAAATTATAATATTTGGATATATTGGGTTAAATAAATTTATTATTAAAATTAATATTACACATTTCTTTTTACTTTTTTCTTTTTATTTTTTTAATGTGGCTACTAGAAGATTTTACATTACATATGTAGCTCATATTCTGTTGGGTAACACTTATCAGATTGGTGCTACTCAAAGTATGGTTCATGGACTACCAGTGTTGGCGTTTCCTAAGAGTTTGATATAAATGTAGAGTTTTATGTCTCACACCAAACCTATGCAATCTGAATCTGCATTTCAACAAGATTCTTAAGGTGATTTCTGTGCATTAAAGCTTGATAAATACTAATCTGGCACATGCATTCCTTATTCAGATACTTCCTAGTTCTCCATGTAGAACTTGTTGGATCCCTTCTGCCATAACATGTGGCAGTTAGGGCCAGGCAATCCAAGACATGCTGGCCCTAACCTTTGGTATATTTTTAAGCTATGTTTATGTGCTAACATCTTACACTCTCAAAGAATCCTACCCTCCTTTCACACAAACATGATTCTTACTAATAAATCAGCCAGCAGTTATGAAGGCAGGAATTCCAAAAGGCCAAAGATAAAAAGTAAAAATGCTGTTGATAATCAGATCTGTTTCCTTCTCAGGTATCTTTTCTACTGCTACATTTGGACAGCTAAATGTCTATTTTATATTTACCTCTGGTATACTATTGGAATCACAATATAAGGCATCCAAAATGAAATTTATTATCTTATTTGTAAAGTATGCTTCCTTCTACATTTCTGGTCCTGTTAAATTTCACCACCATCTACCTATATACCTAAGTGAAACCTGAAAGTTATAATTAGTAGTCCTTCTTTCACTGCTCCCTCTAAACCTGAAATCCAAATGTCTACTTAGAATGGTCATTTTTCCTCAGATCTCTGTCTTGAATTTGTTCCTCTTTTCCATTTCATTTGTCCTAATTCAGATTTTTAAAAATCATTATACTAGTGTCTTTCTTAATCTTCTGCCTCTAGTCCCTCTCCTTTCTAAGCCATCTTCTTCATTGAAGCCATAAACATCTTTCTCACATACAAATCTGATAATGCTTGAAACCCTTTCCTGATACCCCAGTAGCTCTATCTCCTTGTAAAATGGAATTAATAATAGTACCTATGTCAAAGGCTTGCTGTGATAATTACATAAGTTAATATATATAAAGGGTTTAAGAATAGTGCCTGGCACAGAGTAATCATTATGTAGATTCTAGCTTATATTATAATTATTATTCAAGGCCTTTTACAACATATGACCTCAACCTGCTTTTCTAATGAAACCAGTGTTCTATCCATTTCTTAGAACATCCAAAACATTTTGTGGTTTGTGTGTTCCCTCATACTGGTTGCTATGCCTGGAATATATTTACTTTATTTTTATGCCTAGAAAAATCCTACTTCCCATTTTTTTTCCTTGAGTTGGTTTCTGGCTTTCAAGCCTTCTTTTTTATGGCAAAAATTTACCTATACCTCATGCTTATATGTTGTAATATATCTGTGAACTGAGATTTTCTAATGCTGGAAGCTTATATATTCCATCTGATAAATATATGATGTTATCCAAATGAAGTATGTGGCAACATTTCAGATTTCATTCCCATGAACATTCAAACCAAAGTAACCAAAGCTCTCCCAGACGGTGAATTGAATAGCTAATTTTTGTAAACACAACAGCAGGTGGTTTCCTAATTTATCCAAACTCTGAGGAAAAAGAGTCATTTGTGACTTTCATAATGACACTAATGGATTGAAAAAAAATTTAGCCATCCTGTTTATATATAAAGTTTTAAAGCACTCTTACTTGATGTTTTTCTCCTGTTTCATTTGACATAATTAATTCTAGTTAGAATTACAGGCATAACTTGCTTTACAAAATATATCTATTCTAAAAGAGATATAGTTCAATGGAATTGCTTATAATAAAATATCTTTTTTTATTTTTTTAAAGATTTTATTTATTTATTCATGATAGTCACAGAGAGAGAGAGACAGAGAGGCAGAGACACAGACAGAGGGAGAAGCGGGCTCCATGCAGAGAGCCTGACGTGGGATTCGATCCCGGGTCTCCAGGATCACGCCCCGGGCCAAAGGCAGGCGCCAAACCGCTGCGCCACCCAGGGATCCCTGCTTATAATAAAATATCTTAATGTCATTAAGGAAATTTGAAATTTAAAGAAATCCGATAGTGACTCCTACCATGATATCACCTCCTAACTTAAAGTGAACTCTGACAGCATGCATCAGCATCCCTTGCAGGTGTCTATCAAACTTCTCAATTCCTTAGTGGTACCTCGGACCGATAAAGTAGAATTTCTGAAGGCAGGTCCAGAAATCTTCATTTTTAATAAGCCATCCCCCAAGTAATGTACATGCAGATAAATGTTTGAAAACCACTGAGCTCAATCTGCATTTGCTGCTTATCCCCCACAGGAAACTTGTACTAGAATTTATTTGGATTGCTATGGTGATTCTTTGAATATGCATTGCTCCTTTTGCCTACCTGTCTTTGCTTGTGCTGGTTCTGCCTTTGATTCTTTATCTTGCCATTGTCTCATTTTTTTCATCTTTTACTGTTTTATTTGCTTTTTAAATGTTCTCTACTTAAAGGTGCTTTCTCTGGATTCTGCTGCTAGGAGCAGTCTGTCTCCTACTAAAAACACTTTGTGTGTACCACTCATGAAATCTTGCATGTATTGATTTGAGCTCCTGGCATATGAATTAGTATTAGTCTTTTCTAGGATGAACCTCAGTGTCTTTTTCACCACTCAAATATCTGCACACACGTGCACTGTCCTTCATATGGCAAAAACATGCAACAAAACTTGAGAAATAGTTTATTAGAGAAAACATGACTACTATTTTATATGAAAGCTTTCTTAAAGTGAAACATTGGCATAATTAGGCAGGCTAATTGGATGCAAGGGTGAGTCCTTGAAATAAAGGTATGACTTGGTATGGTTTGGTAAAATGAAATCTAAAGATACAAACTTCTAGATACAAACTTCTAGACCTGTGCCTGCCCAGCCTACCCTTCTTCTCAAACCCTCCGTTCTTTTGCTTCCTCTATTCTGCAGGATTCTGTGTTACTTCTCTCAGTTTGGTGATTTTATATGGATGTCTCTGCAAAGAATTTAGTCCTTGATGCCCTTTTTCCTGATCCTGGACTCATTCTTACCCATATTAGCTTTACCATAGCTATTTAGTGGGCAGGACCAAATCCCTTCCTTTAATAGATATATGTATGCAAATAAAGAGATGCATCTGCCACTTGATGACTAAGGTAACTCAGAGCTAACTGGTGCTGCAATAAGCACAGAGCTGTGTTACAAAGAGCTCCTCTTAGTGGGTATCTCTGAAATAATAAAAAAAAGGTAGTTGCTACTCCTGATGCCTTTCTTCAGCAGTCACATTGGTTTAGTTCCTAGCTCCTAGCCTAATTATTTCAAGCTTAGAAAAAAAAAAGCCATGGCACTGAACCAGGACAGAGATTTTAAACGAATGTCTGATGTATCCAAGCATGTGCGAGCACAGACATACATATAAAACCCATTTATACTGGATATAAAAACTTAGATGAAAATCTTTCCAGTCGACTACCTCAAAATTTTTAATAAATGTTGTGCTGTTTTGGGAAAACCACTTTTGAGTTGGGGCCAGAAAGGATAGAATGTGGTGAAAAGGCTGAAGATAGAGGAATCACTGGAAAGCACAAACTAAATAATGTTGCCCTACTTTACCAAAACTTTTACATTGAGAAAAATTACATTGAGAATTCTGAATTCACTGGTCTCACTATATAATAGCAGAAACCATGGGTGGGAGAAAATGTCCCGCATTTTTTTAAGATTTATTTATTCATCACACACACACACACACACACACACACACACAGAGGCAGAGATATAGGCAGAGGGAGAAGCAGGCTCCTTGTGGGGAGCCTGATGCGGGACTCGATCCCAGGACCCCAGGATCACACCCTGAGTCGAAGGCAGATCCTCAGCCACTGAGCCACAGAGGTGTCCCATGTCCTTCATTTTTCACTGGAAACATCTTTTTGCTCTAACACAAAAGAATGTTTGTCAATGAAAATTCACACCCAATTGAGTACAGTTATTGGTTGAGATTAAATATCTCTCATTTAGAGGTTTCATGGCTGTTATGAAGAAAATTTCTACAGCCCTTCCAAAAACTTGAAACTGCCTGATTGAAACTGATGGAAACCAACTGAGTTATAGTACTGGTGAAAAGCCACACATTTCCCACTTTGAAAATACAAGTGATCACAGAGCCATTTAGCTCAAAAGAAAATGATCGTCATCTTAGCAGGTTTGTTGAGCCTTACGGAACAGATCAGATAAACTTGTAAAACGATAGCATCACTCACTTACACACTGCAGAGTTATAATTGAGATACCCAGTTACTGAGATGCTCTTGTCCTGAAAAGGGCTCTAATTTGGCCTGATTTTTCTTCTCTGCTTTGGATCCTTTCAAGGAATCATATATATATATATATATATATATATATATATATATATATATATATCTTTATTGATTGCCTATTACATACAAAATAATTTTGTAGTCTTTTAAGTCTATGCTATTCCTAATAACTTTCACATACTTTGGATTCTGTGATACTATATTTTCCTGGTTCTGCTTTTTAGTCACAAATGTAGTGTTCTCTTTCTCTGTTTACCTCTAACATGTAGCCTCGTTCCCCAAGGCTTTATTCTTGGTTTGTTTCTCTTCTTCTACACCCTCTCTGGGTAACATCCCATTCTCAGCATGACTCCTAAAGTCTGCATCTCTAAACTAGTTTCTCTCCTGAATTCAAGATAAACACTTGCAGCTGCCTTATTGGCAAAGCTGTCATGGTTACTCTGTTGATACCCTCTTTATAATCCCAATAACACATATTATCTTCTACCTAATCCTTATTTTTGATGTAATTTTTTTCCTTATCATCATACATCAAATGTTTTCACAGCTTGTTAATTCTACCTTTCCTGTGTGTTTTCTCCTTTCAATTCCTATCTCCAACACCTTAGTTTAGTAAGTAATTACAAACTAGCAGGCTATAGGCCAGATGTATTTGTTTAAACAGCCAAATGTTTTTTTTTTAATGTAACTGCCTCTGTGCTCATCAAGCGAAGTGTACTTTTAATCCTCTTTATCTAGTTCACCCATGCCCCCACCCACCTCCCTTCTGGCAATTCCCAATTTGTTCTTTGTATTCAAGAGTCTGTTTTTTGTTTGTCTCTTTTTTCCTTTGTTCATTTATTTTCTTTCTTAAGTTCAACATATGAGTAAAATCATATGGTATTTCTCATTCTCTGACTTAATTCACTTAGCATTATACACTCTAAGTCCAACCATATTGTTGTGACAAGATTTCATTCCTTTTCATGGTGAAGTAATATTTCATAGTACATATATACCCCATTTTCTTTATCCATTCATCTTTCAGTGAACACTTCGGTTACTTCCATATCTTGGCTGTTGTAAGTAAATAATGCTGTGATAAACATAAGGATGTGTATGTCTTTTTTGAATTAGTATTTTCATTTTCATTGGGTAAATACTCAGTGGTGGACTTCCTGGATCATATGGTAGTTTCACTTTTAATTTTTTGAGAGACCTCTTACTGTTTTCCACAGTGGTTGCATCAATTTGCGTTCCCATCAACAGTGCATGAGGATACCTTTTTCCCTACACCCTCCCCAACACTTGTTATTTCTCTCTCTTTTTTTTTTATTTTAGCCAATTCACAGGTGTAAAGTGATATCTCATTGTGATTTTAATTTGCACTTCCTTGATGATTAGTGATGCTGAGCATCTTTTCATGTGTCTATTGACCATCCGGATGTGTTATTTGGAAAAATGTCTATTCAGTTATTCTGCCAATTTTTTATTTGGATTATTTGTGTTTGTGTGTGTGTGTGTATTGAGTTCTATAATTTCTTTATATATTTTGGATATTAACCCCTTAATGGATATATAATTTGTAAATATCTTCTCCCATTCAGTAGATTGCCTTTTTGTTTTGTCAATGATTTCCTTCACTGTGCAGAAGCTTTTTATTTTGGTATAGTCCCAATAGTTTAATTTTGCTTTTGTTTCCCTTGCCAGAGGAGGCATATCTAGAAAAATGTTTCTACAGCCAATGTCAAAGCAATTACTGCCTATATTTTCTTCTAGGAATTTTATGGCTTCAGGTATCACATTTATGCCTTTAATCCATTTTGAGTTTATTTTTGTGTATGGTGTAAGAGGTCCAGTTTCATTCATTCACATGTAGCTGTCCAGCTACCATTTGCCAGCACCATTTGTTGGAAATACTTTTTCTCATTGCATATTGTTGTCTTATTTTTCATAGATTAATTGACCATAAAGCATGAGTTTATTTCTGGACTCTGTTCTTTTCCATTGATGTAGTTGTCTCTTTTTGTGCCAGTACCACACTGTTTTGATTGCTACAGTTTTGTAGTATATCTTGAAATCTGGGATTGTGATACCTTCAGCTTTGTTCTTTAATTTCAAGATTGTTTTGGCTACTCCAGGTCTTTTGTGCTTCCATACAAATATTAGGGATATTCTAATTCTCTGAAAAATGCTATTAGTATTTTGATAGAAGTTGAATTAAATCTATAGAATGCTTTGGGTAATATGGACATTTTAACAATAGTGGTCCATGAGCATGAAATATCTTTCCATTTGTTTGTATCATATTTAATTTCTTTCATCAATTCTATAGGTTTTTGAGTATAGATCTTTCACCTCCTTGATTAAGTTTATTCCTAGGTATTTTTTTTTCCTTTTTAGTGCAATTATAAGTGCAACTTTTTTAATTTCTCTTTTTGCTACTTTGTTATTAGTATATAGAAGTGCAATAGATTTCTTCTTTATATTTATTTTCTATCCTGTGACTTTACTGAATGTGTTTATCAGTTCTAGCAGTTTTCCTGTAGATTCCTTACAGTTTGCTATATGTAATATGTCATCTACAAATAGTGAAAGTTTTATTTCTTCCTTGCCAATCTGGATGAATTTTACTTCTTTTTCTTGTCTGATTGTTGTGACTAGGACTTCCAGTACTAGGTGGAATAAAATCAGTAAGAGTGGACATCCTCGTCTTGTCTCTGTTCTTAGAGGATTATCTTTCTGTTTGTCACCATTGAGTATGATATTAGCTATGGATTTTTCATATATGGCCTTTATTATGTTGAAGTATGTTCTTTTTAAACCTACTTTTTTGAGAACTTTTATCATGAATAGATGTTGTACTATGTCAAATGCTTTTTATGCATCTATTGAAATGATCATGAGGTTTTTATCTTCTTTTGTTAATGTGATTTATCATGTTGATTGATTTTTGAATATTAAAACACCCTTGCATCCTAGGACTAAAGCCCATTTAATAATGGTGAATGTTTTTTTTAATGTATTGTTGGATTCAGCTTTTTAATATTTTTTGAGGATTTTTACATTTATGTTCATCAGAGATATTGTATTGGTCTGCAGTTTTCTTTCTTTATAGTATCTTTATCTGGTTTTGGTATCAGGTAGTACTGGCATCATAGAATGGATTGGGAAGCTTTCCTTCTATTTCTTTAGAAAAGTTTAAGAAGAACAAGTATTTTAACCCTTCGTTAAACACTTGGTAGAATTCACCTGTGAAGCCTTGTCATCCTGGAAGTTTGTTTTTTGGGAGGTTTTTTTTTTTAATTTCTGATTCAATTTCATTGATTTACTCAAATTTTCTATTTCTTTTTTCTATTTCTTCCTGATTCTTTTTTGGAAGATTATTTGTTTTTAGGAATTTATCCATTCTTTCTAGGTTGATGTATTTGTTTGTATATAATTTTTGTAATGTTCTTTTATAATCCTTTTTATTTCTATGGTGTCTATTGTTATTTCTCCTCTTTTGTTTCTCAGTTTACTTATTTGATTCTTCTTTCTTCTTTTTGGATTAGTCTGGCTAAGAGATTATCAACTTTGTTGATCTTTTCAAAGAACCAGCTCCTGGTTTCATTGATCTTTTCTATTGTTGTTTTAGTCTCCATTTCATTTATTTCTGTTGAATCTTACTTATTTTCTTCCTTATACTGGATTTGAGTTTTGTTTATTCCTCTTTTGCTAGCTCCTTTAGGTATAAGTTTAGGTTGTTTATGTGTGATTTTTCTTGCTTCTTGAGGCAGGCTTGTATTTTTTTAATTATTTATTTTTGTTTTTATAATTCCAGTATAATTAATATACAGTGTTATATTAGTTTCAGGTATACAATTTAGTGATTCAACAATTCTATAAATTACTCAGTGCTCATCATAATAATTGTACTTGTAAACCCCTTCACCTTTCACCCATTCCCCCACTCACCTTCCCTCTGGTAACCACCAGTTTTTTCTCTATTTTTAAGTGTCTGTTTTATTATTTGTATCTTTTTTTTCTTTCTTTCTCTGTTTTGTTTCTTAAATTCCACAATGAGAAAAATCATATGGTATTTGTCTTTCTCTGACTGGCTTATTGTGCTTAGCATTATACTTTCTAGATCCATCCACGTTGTTGCAGATGGCAAGATTTCATTCTTTTTATGGCTAATATTTCAGTGTGTGTGTGTGTGTGTGTGTGTATCACATCTTCTTTATCCAAGGAGGTCCACACTAAAATACATAATAATTAAAACAGCTGAAGTAGTGATAAAGAGAATTTTAAAAGCAGCAAGAAAAAAAACATTTCTAACAATAGAAACCTCACCTCCTTGGGTTCATTTTTTGAGGAGCTTTCTATGCCTCCTAGATCTGGATGTCTGCTGGTTTCCCCAGATTAGAAAATGTGTAGTTATTATTTCTTCAAATAACTCTTCTGCCTCCTTTTTTCTCTCTCTTCTCTTCTGGGAACTTTATAATGCAAATATTATTATACTCGACAATGTTGCTGAGTTCCCTTAACCTATTCTCAATTATTATTTTTTTCCTTTGCTGTTCAGCTTAGTAGCTTTCCATTACTCTGTCTTCTAGTTCACTAATCTGTTCTGCCTCTTCTTAACTACTATTGACTCCTTGTGTATTTGTTAAAATTTCAGTTATCGAGTTCTTCATTTGACTCATTCACTTTTATATTTTCTGTCTCTGTGGAAAGTCTCACTGAGATCCTCCCTTCTTTTCTCAAGTCCAGTGTGTATCTTTATGACAATTACTTTGAACTCTTTATTAGGTATATTGTTTATCTCCATTTCATTTATCCCTTTTTATAGCTTTGTCCTCTTCTTTCATTTAGGACATATTACCCTATTTCCTGATTTTTGTCTCTCTGTGTTTGTTTCTATGTATTAGGGAAGTCATTATGTCTCCTGATCTGTAAAGTAATGACCTTATGAAGAAGAGGTCCTTTTGTGCCCTGTAGTGCAATGTCCCCTGTTCATCAGAACCAAGAACTTCAAGGAATATCTCCTATGTGTGCTGGGTGTGCCCTATTATTGTAGCTGAGCCTTATTTGCCTTCCATCCAGTTTGCTTCATAGGCCACTTTGCCTGTTGTGAACAAGTTTTGATTCCTGTGCTATTAAGCTATTAAGAGCCCAGTCTGAGGCCTCCTTGGGTTTGTAGTTTGGTGGTGTCAGCAGTCAGATCAGACATCTGCTCTTAAGCCATTTGTTGGGACAACAGCTATACTGAAGTGTAGGGCACTCTCCTTGTGTTGTCCCCTGAGGCTTTAGTTGATGGGTATGGGTGGGACCGGCAGACAAACCAGATACCTGTCTCTAGTACATGTGTTGGAGCTGCAATAGCACTTACTTGCAAGGTGCTTTCACTGCCTTGTTGCTGAGAGGCTTTGTTGATGAGTGGGGCTGGCAGACCAGATCCCTGTCCCCAGATTTTCTGCTGGGGCTGCAGATGCACTGGTTGGCAGGGCATTCTTTCTGCACTGCCAGTTATAAGGTTCAGCATCTGGGAAAGCTTTTAAACTGGTGGATGTGGTTATCTTTTCCTATTTCCAGGGCAGGAGTCACACTGGAGTGGTGTCAGTCCCTTCCGGGGCTATTTCAAGAATGAGATGAGGCTAGAACTGCTTTGAAGGGACTTCTGCTGAGTGGTGGGTTGGATAGGGCATATCACAGGAGAATACAGGGCAGGGCATGTGATGGTAACAAATTAGGTGGAGAGAGTTCATGGTCATTCCCACAGGGTCCAACTATCTAGACTGTGGAGTTGGGGAGAGAATGGTACCAACCAGCTCTTTTGTTCTCAGAGAAGTCACCTAAGCTCCATGCCCCTCTAGCACACATTCTGAGATTAGTAAATAAATCTTCTTCATCTATATCCCTGGTACTTTTTCAAACTGCTGCTTCTATGTTGCATCTAGGGGTATTGCTAGGCTATCTTTTCAAGGGCAGGTACTCCATTTCCTATTGCCCTCCAGCTCACCCAGAGCTGAGTCTCCTAATTTTAAAGTACTTTCGAGTTAAGCCCCACTGGTTGAAAAAACTCATGCAGTTAAGCCCCTCTAATTTTCAAAGGCAAGTGTTATGGGGATTTGTCTTCCCAGTGCAGGTCCTCCTGCCTGAGGTGCCTGGGGTGCCTGGGGTGGGGTCTGCTTCTCCCTCTTTTCCATACTCATGACGTTCATCCCATTTATGGTTAGTATTACTGGGAGTTTGGCTTCCAATCACATCTCCACCCTTCCTGCTATTTTCAGTGTATCCTCCTTTCTATGACCAACTGAAAAGTCTCTTTCTCCAGTGTTTGGTTGTTTTCTGGGTTGGTTGAATTGGTGTGGCTGTTATCTAGGTATGTCCATGGGACAAGGTGAGCTTAGGATTCTCCCACTGTACCATCTTCCCCACCAAAACATGGACTGTAAAAGAAACTAAGCTATTTTGGAAAAAGATGTAGGAAAATTAATCATGCTTTCTTTTTTTTTTTTTTTTAAATATTTTATTTATTTATTAGAACACAGAGAGAGAGAGAGAGGCAGAGACACAGGCGAGGGAGAAGCAGGCTCCATGCACCGGGAGCCCAACGTGGGATTCGATCCCGGGTCTCCAGGATCGCGCCCTGGGCCAAAGGCAGGCGCTAAACCGCTGCGCCACCCAGGGATCCCTTAATCATGCTTTCTTATCACATTCTTCTTTATTCTCTTTTTTTCTTTATTCTCTGTTATAAGTCAACATATTGAGCTTATTGCATGCTGTAGGCCCAGAAGCCAAGTTCTGATGTTCTCATTGTCTTTACTCTCTACTAGCATAGGATAAACTATAATGGAGTGCTTGCCTTTGTTCATATTAGTGCTAGAATTGTAGCCAGAGGTACTCAGGTACCTTGCTAGAATTGTAGCCAGAGGTACTCAGGTACCTTGCTGATGAAGAGATCATTCTGCAAACAGCTTGGAGAGAGAAAGACTATGCCTTATGTCTTTATCAGTCACAGCACCTAGAATAGTATAACAAACAGAGGCTATTCCTAAACTCTTTTTGATGGATTTCCTCTAGCTGAATCTAAAGATTCAATGTTGTTCATTGGAGCCCAGACTTCTGTCTAGGCACAGATACTGATTATACTTCTTCTGCCTATAACTTTTACACCATGCCCTCCTCCCCAAAGCTTGTGGTACTCTGTCATTTTTTAAGGTGCTTGCAGTTACATCATCATAGAGTTGCAGACAGGCTGGTGCTCTTCTGAAGCCAAGGGGAGACAAATTGCAACTGGCCTACTCTAACTGGGCTCGGCAATACTGCATTTGAAAAGAGGCTTCTGAAGGATGACTTTTTCCATTGTTTTTTTCCCCTCTTCTTCAGCATCTTTCACTGCCTCCAACTCCTGCTTACAACTAATTATCTGAAGCAGTTTAACTACATGTTCATTTAAACTAGCAGCACAGCAAACTGTTTGACATGATACCCCCAATGGGAGGTTGAACTAGTATTTAGCTCATCACTGCCAGGATAGGTTCTAGTTGTTTGACTAGCAGAAGGCTAATATTGTTTTTGATGGTTTCTCTGGGACGTTCTACTCTGGCATCTGCCATGTAGATTCCTTATTGGAAAATCTAGAAGTTCCTCAAAACATATAGAGAATCATTTACCAATAAAGCCTCCAGATAAATAGATGGTCTCATATTTTAGCTGTTGAAACTCTCACCACATGTATTTTCAGAATCCTTTAATTCATTGTGTATGGAGCATTTGGAAAGAAACTAAAGGTGGGGAGATGGTGAGGAAGAGTTGGGGACATAATATGGTAAGTATGTGTATAAGGATAAGAGGAAAACATTTTAAAGAAAAACATCAGGGATCCCTGGGTGGCTCAGCAGTTTAGCGCCTGCCTTTGGCCCAGGGCGCGATCCTGGAGTCCCAGGATCGAGTCCCACGTCGGGCTCCTGGCATGGAGTCTGCTTCTCCCTCTGCCTGTGTCTCTGCCTCTCTTTCGCTCTCTACGTCTATCATGAAAAAATAAATAAAAGCTTTAAAAAAATAAAACCTGCTTAGCAGTCTGTCTCCCTTTCTGATATTTCCCACACATTTCTTCTCCCTTCCCTTATATTCCCTTTCACTATTATTTATATTCCCCAAATGAATGAGACCATACACTGTTTGTCCTTCTCCGATTGACTTGCTTCACTCAGCATAATACCCTCCAGTTCCATCCACATTGAAGCAAATGGTGGGTATTTGTCGTTTCTAATGGCTGAGTAATATTCCATTACATACATAAACCACATCTTCTTTATCCATTCATCTTTCGATGGACACCGAGGCTCCTTCCACAGTTTGGCTATTGTGGACATGGCTGCTAGAAACATCGGGGTGCAGGTGTCCCGGCGTTTCATTGCATCTGAATCTTTGGGGTAAATCCCCAACAGTGCAATTGCTGGGTCGTAGGGCAGGTCTATTTTGAACTCTTTGAGGAACCTCCATACAGTTTTCCAGAGTGGCTGCACCAGTTCACATTCCCACCCACAGTGTAAGAGGGTTCCCCTTTGTCCACATCCTCTCCAACATTTGTGGTTTCCTGCCTTGTTAATTTTCCCCATTCTCACTGGTGTGAGGTGGTATCTCATTGTGGTTTTGATTTGTATTTCCCTGATGGCAAGTGATGCAGAGCATTTTCTCACGTGCATGTTGGCCATGTCTATGTCTTCCTCTGTGAGATTTCTCTTCATGTCTTTTGCCCATTTCATGATTGGATTGTTTCTTTGGTGTTGAGTTTAATAAGTTCTTTATAGATCTTGGAAAGTAGCCCTTTATCTGATATGTCATTTGCAAATATCTTCTCCCATTCTGTAGGTTGTCTTTGAGTTTTGTTGACTGTATCCTTTGCTGTGCAAAAGCTTCTTATCTTGATGAAGTCCCAATAGTTCATTTTCGCTTTTGTTTCTTTTGCCTTCATGGATGTATCTTGCAAGAAGTTACTGTGGCCAAGTTCAAAAAGGGTGTTGCCTGTGTTCTCCTCTAGGATTTTTTTAAATTTTTTTTAATTTTTTATTTATTTATGATAGTCACACACACACACACACAGAGGCAGAGACACAGGCAGAGGGAGAAGCAGGCTCCATGCACTGGGAGCCCGATGTGGGATTCGATCCCGGGTCTCCAGGATCGCGCCCTGGGCCAAAGGCAGGCGCCAAAACGCTGCGCCACCCAGGGATCCCCTCCTCTAGGATTTTGATGGAATTTTGTCTCACATTTAGGCATTTCATCCATTTTGAGTTTATCTTTCTGTTTGGCGCAAAAGAGTGGTCTAGTTTCATTCTTCTGCATGTGGATGTCCAATTTTCCCAGCACCATTTATTGAAGAGACTGTCTTTCCTCCAATGGATAGTCTTTCCTCCTTTATCAAATATTAGTTGACGATAAAGTTCAGGGTGCACTTCTGGATTCTCTATTCTGTTCCATTGATCTATGTGTCTGTTTTTGTGCCAGTACCACACTGTCTTGATGACCACAGCTTTGTAGTACAACCTGAAATCTGGCATTGGGATGTCCCCAGCTATGGTTTTCTTTTTTAAAATTCCCTTGGCTATTCAGGGTCTTTTCTGATTCCACACAAATCTTAAAATAATTTGTTCTAACTCTCTGAAGAATGTCACAGCTTTGTAGTACAACCTGAAATCTGGCATTGGGATGTCCCCAGCTATGGTTTTCTTTTTTAAAATTCCCTTGGCTATTCAGGGTCTTTTCTGATTCCACACAAATCTTAAAATAATTTGTTCTAACTCTCTGAAGAATGTCCATGGTATTTTGATAGGGATCGCATTAAACGTGTAAATTGCCCAGGGTAATATTGACATTGTCACAATATTAATTCTGCCAATCCATGAGCATGGAATATTTTTCCATCTCTTTGTGTCTTCCTCAATTTCTTTCAGAAGTGTTCTATAGTTTTTAGGGTATAGATCCTTTACCTCTTTGGTTAGGTTTATTCCTAGGTATCTTATGCTTTTGGCTGCCATTGTAAATGGGATTGACTCCTTAATTTCTCTTTCTTCAGTCTCATTTTAGTGTATAGAAATGCCTTTGATTTCTGGGCATTGATTTTGTATCCTGCCATGCTACCAAATTGCTGTGTGAGTTCTAGCAATCTTGGGGTGGAGGCTTTTGGGTTTTCTTTTTTTTTTTTTGTTCTTTTGGCTTTTGGGTTTTCTATGTAGAGTATCATGTCATCGGGGAAGAGGGAGATTTGACTTCTTCTTTGCCAAATTGAATGCCTTTAATGTCTTTTTGTTTTCTGATTGCTGAGGCTAGGACTTCCAGTACTATGTTGAATAGCAGTGGTGAGAGTGGACATCCCTGTCTTGTTCCTGATCTTAGGGAAAGGCTCCCAGTGCTTCCCCATTGAGAATTATGTTTGCTGTGGGCTTTTCATAGATGGCTTTTAAGATGCTGAGGAATGTTCCCTCTATACCTACACTCTGAAGAGTTTTGATCTGGAATGGATGCTGAATTTTGTCAAATGCTTTCTCTGCATCTAATGAGAGGATCATATGGTTCTTGGGTTTTCTCTTGCTGATATGATGAATCACATTGATTGTTTTACGAGTGTTGAACCAGCCTTGTGTCCCGGGGATAAATCCTACTTCGTCATGGTGAATAATTTTCTTAATGTGTTGTTGGATCCTATTGGCTAGTACCTTGTTGAGAATTTTTGCATCCATGTTCATCACGGATATTGGTCTATAATTCTCCTTTTTGGTGGGGTCTTTGTCTGGTTTTGGAATTAACGTGATGCTGGCCTCATAGAACGAATTTGGAAGTATTCCATCTCTTTCTATGTTTCCAAACAGCTTTAGTAGAATAGGTATGATTTCTTCTTTCAACGTTTGATAGAATTCCCCTGGGAAGCCATCTGTCCCTGGACAATTGTGTCTTGGGAGGTTTTTGATGACTTCTTCAATTTCCTCCCTGGTTATTGGCCTGTTCAGGTTTTCTATTTCCTCCTGTTCCAGTTTTGGTATTTTGTGGCTTTCCAGGAATGTGTCCATTTCTTCTAGATTGCCTAATTTATTGGCGTATAGCTGTTCATAATATGTTTTTAAAATAGTTTGTATTTCCTTGGTGTTGGTAGTGATCTCTCCTTTCTCATTCATGATTTTATTAATTTGAGTCTTCTCTCTCTTCTTTTTAATAAGGTTGGCTAATGGTTTATCTATCTTATTAATTCTTTCAAAGAACCAACTCCTGGTTTTGTTGATCTGTTCCACGGTTCCTCTGGTCTCGATTTCGTTGAGTTCTGCTCGAATCTTTATTAACTCTCTTCTTCTGCTGGGTGTAGGATCTATTTGCTGTTTTTTCTCTAGCTGCTTTAGGTGTAAGGTTAGCTTTTGTATTTGAGTTCTTTCCAGTTTTTGAATGGATGCTTGTATTGCGATGTGTTTCCCCCTCAGGACTGCTTTTGCTGCATCCCGAAGATTTTGAACAGTTGTATCTTCATTCTCATTAGTTTCCATGAATCTTTTTAATTCTTCCTTAATTTCCTGGTTGACCCTTTCATCTTTTAGCAGGATGGTCCTTAACCTCCATGTGTTTGACGTCCTTCCAAACTTCTTGTTGTGATTTATTTCTAATTTCTAGGCATTATGGTCTGAGAATATGCAGGGGACGATCCCAATGTTTGGTATCGGTTCAGACCCGATTTTTTTTTCATACCCGATTTGTGACCCAGTATGTGGTCTATTCTGGAGAAAGTTCCATGTGCACTTGAGAAGAATGTGTATTCAGTTGAGTTTGGATGTAAAGTTCTGTAGATATCTGTGAAATCCATCTGGTCCACTGTATCATTTAAAGCTCTCGTTTCTTTGGAGATGTTGGGCTTAGAAGACCTATTGAGGGTAGAAAGAGCTAGATTGAAGTCACCAAGTATAAGTGTATTATTATCTAAGTATTTCTTCACTTTGGTTAGTAATTGATTGATATATTTGGCAGCTCCCACATTCGGGACATATATATTGAGGATTGTTAAGTCCTCTTGTTGGATAGATCCTTTAAGTATGAGATAGTGTCCCTCTTCATCTCTCACTGTAATCTTTGGGGTAAATGTTAGTTTATCTGATATAAGATTGACTACCCCTGCTTTCTTTTGAGGACCATTTGAATGGTAAATGATTCTCCAACCTTTATTTTCAGGCTGTAGATGTCCTTCTGTCTAAAATGAGTCTCTTGTAGACAGCAAATAGATGGGTCCTGCTTTTTTATCCAGTCTGAAACCCTTCACCTTTTGATGGGGTCATTAAGCCCGTTCACGTTCAGAGTTCCTATTGACAGATATGAGTTTAGTGCCATCATGATATCTATTCAGTCCTTGTTTTTGTGGATTGTTCCTTTGGACTTCTTCTTAAAGGGGAATTTAAGAGTCCCCCTTAAAATTTCTTGCAGAGCTGGTTTGGAGGTCACATATTCTTTCAGTTCCTGCCTGTCTTGGAAGCTCTTCATCTCTCCTTCCATTTTGAATGAGAGCCTTGCTGGATAAAATATTTTTGGCTGCATGTTCTTCTCATTTAGGACCCTGAATATATCCTGCCAGCCCTTTCTGGCCTGCCAGGTCTCTGTGGAGAGGTCTGCTGTTAGCCTAATACTCCTCCCCATAAAAGTCAGGGATTTCTTGTCTCTTGCTACTTTAAGGATCTTCTCTTTATCTTTGGAATTCGCAAGCTTCACTATTAAATGTCGAGGAGTTGAATGGTTTTTATTGATTTTACAGGGGATCTCTCTATTTCCTGGATCTGAATGCCTTCCCAGCTTAGGAAAGTTTTCAGCTATGATTTGTTCATATACATATTGTGGCCTTCTGTCCCTTTTGGTGCCCTCAGGACCCTAATTAAATGTAGATTTTTCTTCCTCAGGCTGTCATTTATTTCCCTAATCTATCTTCATGGTCTTTTAATTGTCTCTTTTTTCCTCAGTTTCCCTCTTTGCTATCAACTTGTCTTCTATGTCACTCACTCGTTCTTCCACCTTGTTAACCCTGGTCTTTAGGACTTCCAGTTTTTTTTTTAAATTTTTATTTATTTATGATAGTCAGAGAGAGAGAGAGAGAGAGAGGCAGAGACACAGGCAGAGGGAGAAGCAGGCTCCATGCACCAGGAGCCCGACGTGGGACTCAATCTCGGCTCTCCAGGATCACGCCCTGGGCTAAAGGCAGGCGCCAAACCGCTGCGCCACCCAGGAATCCCCAGGACTTCTAGTTTGGATTGCATCTCATTCAATTGATTTTTAATTTCTGTCAGATTGGATCTAAATTCTGCAGTCATGAAGTCTCTTGAGTCCTTTATGCTTTTTTCTAGAGCCACCAGTAGCTGTATAATAGTGCTTCTGAATTGGCTTTCTGACATTGAATTGTAATCCAGATTTTGTACCTCTGTGGGAGAGAAGACTGTTTCTGACTCTTTCTTTTGAGGTGAGGCTTTCCTTCTAGTCATTTTGCTCAGTGCAGAGTGGGCAAAAACAAGTTGTATTGGGAAAAGGAGAAAAAGGGAGGAGAAACAGAAGGAAAGAAAAGAGAAAAAGAAAAAAAAGGAAGAAAAAAAGAGAAGAAAAAGAGAAAGAGAAAGAAAGGAAAAAAGGGGGTGGGGGAAGCAAACAAAACAAAAAGTAAAAAAACAAAAAACACGGGGGAGTATCTTCTGATTCTGTATAATTGAAGTCCCTTGACTTCCCCTGGAACTTGTCCGTCTAGCTGGTCTTCTGGGGGAGGGGCCTGTTGTGCTGATTTTCAGGTGTTAGCACTTGGGGGAGCTGCTCTGCCCCCTGCCTGGTTCAGGGGTCAGTGGGGGTTGTTTACCCCGTGAGGCCCCAGGAGGAACAACCACAGTGGCTGCGGCCAGCTCTGCAGCCCTGGATTCAGCTCCCACAGTAACTCCGGTGCTCTCCTTCTGCGGTGCTTGGAGGGTCCAGGGCAGGGCTGCTAATCTGCTCAGCTTGGGGCAGGAGTGTCCTTGCTGTCCTGGGCCCTCCCGGCCTCCGCCTGTCCTAGGGGGAGGCCGGATCCTGGGCTGTGATCAGGCGCCCAGTGCTCCCGGGCCTGCGCAGTTGGACTCGAGCTCCTGGTGGTGCAGCCCCCTCTGCGGAGCCGCCGCCCAAGCCCCTCTGAGCTGCCCCCAGAGCCGCGCAGCCCCCTCCGCACAGAGCCTCTTCCTCTGCCCGAGCCCCTCCGAGCTGCTCCTGGGTCCAGCCAAGCGCGCTGCAGCCCTTAAGGAGCTCGGCGCACTCTCCCCGGGGGGTGCAGTTTCTCTCTAGTGTCCCAGGGAGCCTGAGGGCATCCCCGCCCTCCTAGGGTCCTGCTCCAACTCCCTGCGAGGCCTTTCTGCCGGGGAAGATTGGTGCAGCTCCTGCTTCTCCGGGACAGGGCTCTCCTGTCCTGGGGACACTGGCCCGGCCTTAGCCCGGCTCCTCGCGGGGCCTCTCCCCCTGGAGGCCTTTTGTTTCTTTATTTCTTTTTTCCCCGTCTTCCTACCTTGATAGAAGCGCGAACTCTTCTCTGTAGCATTCCAGCTATTCTCTCTTTAAATCTCAGGCCGAATTCGTAGATTTTCAGGATAATTTGAAGGTTATCTAGGTAATTTGGTGGGGACAGGTGATTTGGGGACCCTACTCTTCCGCCATCTTCCCCCTCCTCCTCTAGATTGCCTAATTTATTGGCGTATACCTGCTCATAATATGTTTTTAAAATCGTTTGTATTTCCTTGGTATTGGTTGTGATCTCTCCTTTTTCACTCACGATTTTATTAATTAGTCTTTTCTCTTTTGTTTTTAATAAGGCTGTGTAATGGTTTATCTATCTTATTAATTTTTTCAAAGAACCAACTCCTAGTTTTGTGTTCTGTTCCACAGTTCTTCTGGTCTCTATTTCATTGAGTTCTGCTCGAATCTTTATGAGCTCTCTTATTCTTCTTGGTATAGGTTTTATTTGCTGTTCTTTCTCCAGTTCCTTTAGGTGTGAGGTTAGCTTGTGTATTTGAGTTTTTCCAATTTTTTGAGGGATGCTTGTATTGTGATGTATTTCCCTCTTAGGACTGCTTTTGCTGCTCCAAAGATTTTGAACAGTTGTATCTTCATTCTCCTTAGTTTCCATGAATCTTTGTAATTCTTCTCTAATTTCCTAATTTCCTTTCATATTTTAGCAGGATGCTCTTTAACCTCCACGTGTTTGAGTTTCTTCCACTTTTCTTCTTCTGATTGAGTTCTAGTTTCAAAGCATTATGGTGTGAAAATATGCAGGGGACAATCCCAATCTTTTGGTATCCATTGAGACCTGATTTGTGACCCAGTATGTGGTCTATTCTGGAGACAGTTCCATGTGCACTTGAGAAGAATGTGTGTTCAGCTGCATTTGGGTGAAAGTTCAGTAAATATCTGGAAATCCTTCTGGTCCAGGGTATCATTTAAAGCTCTTGTTTCTTTGGAGATGTTGTGCTTAGAAGATCTGTCATTTGCAGAAAGCTCCGTGTTGAAGTCTCCCAGTATTAATGTATTATTATCTAAGTATGTCTTAACTTTGGCTATTAGTTGATTGATATACTTGGCAGCTCCCACATTAGGGGCATAAATATTCATGATTGTTAGGTCTTCTTGTTGGATAGATCATTTAAGTATGATATAGTGTCCCTCTTCATCTCTCACTACAGTCTTCGGGATAAATGTTAGTTTATCTGATATAAGGATGGCTACCCCTGCTTTCTTTTGAGGACCATTTGAATGGTTAATGGTTCTCCACCCTTTCATTTTCAGGTGGTGGGTGTCCATAGGTCTAAAATGAGTCTCTTGTAGACAGCAGATAGATGTGTCTTGCTTTTTTATACAGTCTGAAACCATGTGTCTTTTGATGGGATCATACTATTGAAAGATATGAATTTAGTGTCATCATAATTCCTATTCAGTCCCTGTTTTTGTGGATTGTTTCCTTGGACCTCCTCTTTCTTTTACAGAGTCTCTTTAATATTTCTTGCAGAGCTGGTTTGGTGGTCACATATTCTTTCAGTTCCTGCCTATCTTGGAAGCTCTTTATCTCTCCTTTTCTGAATGAGAGCCTTGCTAGATAAAGTATTTTGGCTGCAGGTTCTTCTCATTTAGGACCCTGACTATATCCTGCCAGCCCTTTCTGGCCTGCCAAGTCTCTGTGGAGAGGTCTGCTGTTAATCTAATATTTCTCCACATATAAATTAGGGCTCTCTTGTCTCTTGCTGCTTTAAGGATCTTCTCTTTATCTTTGGAATTTGCAAGCTTCACTATTAAATGTTGAGTTGTTGAATGTTTTTTATTGATTTTAGGGGGGGATCTCTCTATTTCGTGGATCTGAATACCCGTTTCCCTCCCCAAGGTAGGGATGTTCTTAGCTATGATTTGTTCAAATATGCTTTCTGGCCCTCTGGCCCTCTCAGTGCCCTCTGAACCCCCAATTATACATAGATTTTTTTCCTCCTGAGGCTGTCATTTATTTACCTTAACCTTTCCTCATGGTCTTTTAATTGTTTTTCTCTTTTTTCCTCAGCTTCCTTCCTTGCCATCAGCTTGTCTTCTATGTCACTCACTTTTTTTTTCTACCTCATTAACCCTCATCGTTAGGACCTCCAGTTTGGATTGCATCTCAATTGATTGATTTTTAATTTTGGCCTGATTAGATCTAAGTTCTGCAGTCATGAAATCTCTTGAATCCTTTATGCTTTTTTTCCAGAGCCACCAGTAGCTTTATACTTGTGCTTCTGAATTAGCTTTCTGACATTAAATTATTATCCAGATTCTGTAACTCTGTGGTAGAGAGTACTGTTTCTGATTCTTTCTTTTGTGTTGAGACTTCCTTCAAGTCCTTTTTCTCAGTGCAAAGTGGCTAAAAACAAGTTGTACTTGGTAGAAACGCAAACTCTTTTCTCTGTAGCATGCCAGCTCTTCTCTCTTTAAGTCTCAGGTTGAATTTGTCGGTTTTCAGGATGATTTGAAAGTTATCTAGGTAAGTTGGTGGGACAGGTGACTTGGGGACCCTACTCCTCTGCCATCTTGCCCATTTCCCTGATTTTTTTTTTAATTTGAAGGACTTTATAGCATAGTGAAATGGACTTCAAGTCAGTATTTTCCAATTAGAATCATCTTGCTCTAAACATGATCGTGGATGGCATTTTAGGCGATTCACTAAACACTGTTATTCCTTATTCCTCCAGTTTCTTGTTCCTCCATCTCCTTTTCATGCCCTCGGATATATCACAGAATGTATCCTCAGGAGGTTATTAGAAATTTAATTTGCCTACTCACTTAACCCTCAATCAAGTCCATGGTAGTCATATCCTAAGCACAGGAATAGATTTAGGCTGTTTGTCCATATTTCTATTCTAGGGACCAATATGAAAATCACACAAGCAGTATAATAAGGCACTGGACTCTAAGGGTATAACTGTTGTCTCTTTTGTGCCAGGCTCTAGATAGGAGGTTATTATCTGGACCATTAAGGCAAGGAGTGTACCTAATAACTATAATATCTCTGAAGCCTACTTTCATATTTTCTTAAACTCTGTGTCACTTAAGTATGAAGCATTATAAAGTTAAAACACACACACACACAGACACACACACATGCTCACACAGCTTTGTTATAAGCAGAAGCCACTGAGTATAAAGCCAAAAGTCTTTTGAACAAGCTGCCTCTCACTTAGGCCTAATAAACTCTGATTGTTTTAGAAAATGCAGTTTAATAATTCCCATAACCCAGGTGTCAATGATTCCATGTCCCAGGAAAATAAAATGAAACAGAATGAATTGAGTTGAATAATATTGAGAACTCTGAACATACAATGCAGTGTATGAACTCCAGGTATTTCACTTTTGATTTCTATGAGCAGTGATATATTTTTTGTTATAGAAATAAAAGGAAAACTACTGGAGTACTCAGATATCCACTTCTCTGTACTAGTATAACCCACAAAGAAACAAAAGCTCTGTTTATGAATAAGCTCTAAAATCTATCAGAAAAAAAGTGCCTTCATTTTCATTGTCACCAGAGGGGCTTCTGCCAAATAAGGAAGTAGATGTTGTACTGGCTGAGGCTTTAATTTGTGGCTGCAGGAAAATAGAATCTGACTTAAAAATCCTGAAGAATATCAGGCTTTTATCATGCTGGTTTGGGGGGATAGAACTAATGTCAGTGTCACAAGCTAACTGGGGTAGACCTGGCTTTGACTGAATGGGGCTGTTGTATTTCCAAGATGTAGCCTGGCTTCTGGGTATAAGCAGCTTAAGTGTAGGGGAGGCCTGTTCTAGTTTAAAAGTAATTTTTTTAAGGAAAGGGCTTCATTGTATAATAATTTAGCATCGAAAAGGATAGTAAATGTAGCTATTTTTGTCCAGGTAGCATTATTGAACGAGACAATTTTAAACAGCCTTTTCACTTTTAACATAGATAATACATAGGTTGTTCTTGGTTAGAAAGACTGCTAGCTGCCATCTCCAGAAGGGATGTGAATATAGCATACACACGTGCTTATATTTTCCCCTCTAACTCTTCATAGCACCCCCCTCCAGTACCTCTCTCCCCCAAGGATCTGAAAGGGGTTTATCTTGTGTCCAATTCTGGCTCCTGACTCTTATATTAAGTTTTAACTTTTATCCAATTGGACATACACCGTAGAGTTTAGAGTATAGTGGTGTCTGGGGCCAGACAGACTTGGATACAAATCATGATTGGATCACTTACTAGTTATGTGATCCTAGGCAAGGCACTTAACTTTTCTGAGCCTCATTTTCCACAAACATGTAGTTGAACTAATAATAGCAATTATTTCATAGGTTTTCTTTGAAGATTAAGCAAGGTAATAAAGAATTTTTCACAATATTTGGTAGACATTCAAAAATGGTAGTTGCTGCTTTTATTATCTTGTTGTGGTATTTTAACTCATATTTCAACATTATCATCAGCTGCAGCAACAATAGCATCAGTATCACCATTGTCATCATCATCATCACCCTTGGCCAACATTGCCTGTAGGGGTTGCCTGGTCAAACAGAAATCACCAGGCCCAAGTTTCTCAGTAATGACACCTTTGACATTTTGGGCTGTGTAATTCTTGGTTGGAGTAAGAGGAAGCTGTCCTATACATTATAGGATATTTAGTAGCATCCCTGCCTTTTACCCACTGGATACCAATATCACACACCCCACCTTAAAGCTATGCATACAGAACTGTCTCAGACATGCCAAGTGTCCTCTGGGTGGGGCGTGGGCAACATTGCAGCCAGATGAGAAACACTACTCTAAGCATTCTTTGGTTTAAAAATTGCCATGAAAACTATCTGCCATTCTACCATTCATAAACATATTACTCTCCATTAGTTTGACTCTGGTTTCATCTGGCAACTTTAGGCTTCATCTTGGACTCCCCTTTTGGTTTCTTGAGGTTCCTTGTTTTTGACCTTCATTTTGGAACTACAACTCTGTGACGGACAGTTCTAATCCTTAATGTATCTCTGGACTAACAACTTATTGGTCCTTGCTTTGGACTTTCAGCCTTTATCTGCCAATTCCTAGTGCTAGACTAGTAGCTTCCCAACAGAGGCTTTCCTTTTAAATTTTCGTATAAAAGGCAACTGAAATGACAGTTCTGGAACCAGACATCTTAGGTTAGAATCCTAGCTCTGCCAATTACTCAGTTATCTTAAACTTAATGTCTCCATTTTCTTCCATCTGTAAAATAAGAATACTAATAAGAATACTGCTTCATAGGGTTGTTGTGGGATTAGGTGGATTAAAACATACTTAGAGCACTGCCTGGCACAATGGCAAACACCATATAAGTATAAACTATTATTATTACTACTCGCGTAAAGACTCCCATGTGAGAAGTGTTAGCATAAGCAAGGGTTAACTAACCTCTAGGCCCCATCTCAGTGTTCCATAAAGGCTGCCAAATTGGCCATATGTATATGCTTGCCAATGAAGGGCAGGACTTTTTTCCCCATCCTAACTCTGCTTCTACTGTTGAGAGGGTTGTTTTAATAAATCTGGGGCACCCTCCCACACATCATGAAGTCACCTAGCCAAGTCCCCAGGGAATAAGTTGCTACTTATAACAGGAGAAGACTCTTTGGCCTAAGAAGTTGCTCCATTCTTTCATATTTTCCTATCAGAGCCTCACCTTAATTTCTTCCTCTGTGACTGTGAAGACATCATCAACAAGGTCCCTTATAATAGGCCACGTGTTTTAGTCAATGCTGGATTTGACACCATCTGCTATGGTTTCTGGAGGATAGGGACTGGAAGTCAGTTCCCCTTTCAGCTTGGATTGGTAGCAGTCATCTGCATTCAAGGGTTCAGCAGCATATACCTTCACACTAGGTGTGAGAGCCCGGAAAGAGGAATATTAGACACCTTACAACTAGCCACATCATTTTGCCTGCATATATATAGTAAAATAAGCAATACAGGTAACTCAGTTCTGTTCAAGAGCTTTTTCTTTGATAAATGTAATAAAAATTAGACCTCCAGCATTTTAAATTGTATGCCTAATACTGCCCATTAGATGTTGCTTAGGTCACATCTGGTTCTACTGGTAACTAGGGAAAGGAGTAGCTTCTGAGTTGGATAGTGAGTTGTTGAGGTGTAATTCAGAGAAAGGACTGTAATTGCTTTTTGCTCTGTAAAGTTGCAACAGATTAAGAACAGGGCACAGAAGAGCCTTCTATTTCAAGTGCCAAGGATTGATGAGAAGGAATAGCAATTTGGGGGGATGTTGAGCCAAATATCCACAGTGTACTACAATATAAAATAAAATTCTCCATGCCTGAAAAAAAAAGGCTGCCAAATTTTTCATGCCACGGTGCATATTGAAAGTAATAAATATTTGTTCATCAAACTAGAGCAAATGAAGGAGGCTCTGACTACCTGAGGGCTGAGGAGATCAATATCTCAGCCATGTGTAACCCATTTTGTGATACTTAGTGGTTCACAGCATTCTGGTTTGAAAGCTTTGTACCAAGCTCATCTAAATTAAAGGATAAACATTCCACATAGTGACCTAATTAGAAATTCTAATTTCCGATTTTGTTACTTAGATCCCAGTGCCTTCTAGGTCTAATAAGCCTTGCAGTGTCTACAGTGGTTCTATGGTTTTCCTCTTTGAACAAGATAAAATAAAACAAATCAATGTCTGTGGAATATCGTGGTTTTAAACACTTTTTCCCCCTCTAAATCCTCAATCTAGCAGATCCCACAAGTATAGAATTATGGGAATTTAACTCAATAATGTTTGAGAATAGGAGCTTTTCAATCAAATTTCACATGATGATCCACTCTATTTTATAATTTTCTTTGGGAAAGGATGGGGCAAAAATAACTCAGGATATAAAAAGGACTATTTTCTCTGATTTTCTGTTTGAGTACTGTGGCTTTGATTTTATGGCATGATAGGACTGTTTTTCATTTGTGACCTCTCCAAGCACTGATTTTTAAGCAACTCATTAGCATATGCTTCCTCTGCATGATTCATTCAAGCAACTGATTCCTTGGTTACTTCAACACACTAGAATAATATACTATCTTCCTCCCATAAACATTCTAAATTGTGGTTTAAATACATTGAGCCAGAAAAAAAAATTTTTAAGTCGACTTCCTGAAAAATATCCTACACAAAAGAATGGTACAATGAACCTTCTAAGGTAAAGCAAGGCTTTGGTGAAAGTAGCCATCCCTTCCAATTAAGGTCTGACTTAAACAACACACTGTCAGCTCTACTAGAATCTGGGGCACTGAACACATTGCATTTTCCCATTGCCACTGTCAGTACCCTGGTTTGTGCCTTTGTTAGCTCACGTCTTGACATTGATATTAGCCACATAATTGGACTGCTTACTTTTCCTCTTCCAAGACCTCCCATAATAACTTCCTAAAACATAACTTTGATAGTATCATTTCACTTCCCCCAATCCCTCAATAATAGCTCCCTATTGCTTGATGAATAAATGTGTAGGAATCATAGAAATTCTAGAATGTCAGCATTGGAAGGAATCCTGGGTTATAACTCAGTGGTTGCCAATCTCTGGTCTCTGAACCAGTGCCAGCAGTTTGCACCAATCCTCAGTGGAATGAAAAAAATAAAGTGAAGTAACCACTCCTTAAAATGAAATGTATCCATCTCGAAAATTCTTTGAAGTTACCTTGAATTTTTTTTCTGGTAAAACTCTACATCTTAGCAAGACTTATCTTGCTAATTTTTATTTATTTATTTTAAATTTAATTAGCCAACATATAGCACATCATTAGTTTCAGATGTAATGTTCAATAATTTATCAGTTGCGTATCATCACAATATATGCCCTACTTAATTTTTGTTTTGAAATATTCTTTATTTAATGAAATGATGGTACTAATAGATGGTAGCTTTTTATTTGTTTGTTGTTTTTAATGCTTATACTTGGCAAAATGATGTCAGCAACCCTTTGTTGCTTTGTGCCTGCCCCTTTAAAAACTTTTACTGATCCGTGCAATCTATAAGTCTGGGAACCACTCATTTCATAAATGAGAAAATTGAAGAAAGAAGGATTAAATGACTTATTTAAGGCCATACTGATAGTGGCAATTCTGGACTGCAAAACCAGACATTAGCCTCAACTCTTTATCATGACATTGAAAGCCCTTTGTATTTAAATCCCAGTATGCCTTTGCAGATTTTTCCAGGCTGCCCTCAAAAAAACCCTGTGTTTTAACCACTCGTGATTATGTGCCATTCCTAAAATGTGTGGCTTGCATTCTTTAACTAACTTAACTATCCTCCCCAGATCCCACCCATTTCAAGTACTGCCTCTGTTACAAAAATTTAATGTGAAAAGGCATCCTTCCCTTTTCTGTGCTCCCATAAATTTCTACCACTTATCAACATATCATACCTTGCCCAGGCTGTCATCAGCTGTTGCCTATACCTCCCAATATGTTCTCCATTTCAGTAAATGGCATCACCATCTACCCAATTGCTCAAGCTGGAAACAGAAGTCATCCCTTACCACTGTCTGTACCAATGTCTAATTAATCATGAAGCCCTGTCATCATTATCTCCAAAGTTCATCTTGTATTTGTCTGCATTAATTTTTTTTTCTTTTGCTTTAATTCTTTAACTGGACTACTGCACAGATCATTCTGTGTTTCCTTGTTCTACCTGCAATCCACTCTTTACTTCACAGCCAATTTTATAAAGGCTTGTACCTTTCCTTGTAAATTCCTTCAGTGGTTTTCCATAGCCTCCAAGATAAAATCTAGAAAGTTCATCATGTTATGTAAGATATGTAGTATCATTGTATACTTCTCCAGTCATCTTTTGCTACTCCTGTTTGCACATTTTCCTTCAGCCTTATAGAACTTTCAACTCCTTGAATGCATTTTTCTCACTCTTTCACTCTTGTTGGCAGATCCTCTCACCTCTGTGGACTCTCACATATACTATTTCTACTGCCTAGAACACTTCCTTTAGGAAACCTTCCTGGATTCCCTAAGTACCTTTCCCTTTCCATAACACTTAGCACATTGTATTATAATTGCTTGTTTAATTGATTTCCTTTCTACTTAGATTATATGAACCAAGAGGTCAGGGATCATATGTATTATACTCACCATTGTATTCTAGCTCTTGGCTCTGGCATGCAGTAGGCACTCAATAAAGGCATGCTGTATGAATGAAAGTTTAATACTATACTTCCTCTTACACAATTGAGCCTTGTATTCCAGTTTTATTTCCTTTATTTGACTATAGTTTTCTGAAAGTTACAGAAATCTTTTATGTTGTAATACCATTTTATTTTTTTTTCTGTGTAATACCATTTTATAGTACCATACATACTATAGACTGTTCCTAAATATTTGACATGATTAAGCTAGTTTTTCTTAAGGGGCCAAGGATAAGAATTGCAGTGCATGTTTACAGTAGCACAACCTACTGTGCTGTAGAACAACCCTCTGCAATGTATGGATTATAGGATCATACTAGTACTGATTGCTTATAACCTTGCATTTTGGGTACTTGCACACACCCCTATAAAATATTCCTGCCTTACCAGGTTGAAATTAGGAGGTGCCCTATAGTTTCATAAAAGTAAAATATAACTGTCAAATAGGGATTATACTGCATTTTAGGTGATAAAAATTGTAAAACTCTTTAAGTGACCTATGATGCCTAGGCCTTTATATGTGTGTGTGTGTGTGTGTGTGTGTGTGTGTGTGTGTGTGTGTTTTAGGGATTGAACTCAAAGTGAAGTTTACAGGAAGCTGTAGTAAGAGTGATAGCTTCACACTGAAACCAAATATTTCACTTAAACCATTCAAAAGTCAATCCAGTTTTTTGTGGGTGATTTTATTTATTGAAAAGACATTTTTGAACTTCCAGTTTATTGATTCATTTTTCAACATCCAGAACATATGGAGATGTCATCAGTCACAGATACTTCATATTGCACAAATTGGACTCTAATCCTCAGCCTGTTTGTATTCATCATAATACCTGAATTCTTCAACAAAATAATCCGTAAGGCAAGAAGCTTTTCTTCTATTTTTTGTTTTCAACAGACTCAACCTAAATGGATTATTTTCTTTGTAAAAGGTGAACAAAGCATCAGCACTGGTGATTATTTTTTATAGGTTTTGCCTCAAGCCTGGCTCATTCCTCTTGTGTACAAGAGTTTTTCCTGCTCAGACCATTTGGATTTATTCAATTTAGAACAAACTGAAACCAAATGATGAGAATACTGTTTAACTTTTCTGTAACCTATCTGAATGATAACCCAGTGTACATAGTGGAGGATGGTGCCAAAAGACATATTAGGCTCAATAGTGGGAATTGTGACAAGCTTCTGTGCCCATGCTTAAAGAAATCTTCCCTGATCTAGTGTAAGTTAGTGCTCACATCTCTCCCATGTATAATCCTATATCAAACCAAACAGTTCTTGACAATGGATGGACGATGGAGGTGAAGGAAAGGGAGAAGGAATCAAGGATACCTTCACCAGTATAATCCCAGCATTATTGCCTTGCTTATGCTAGGCTCTAAATAAATATTTATTGAAGGAATAAATAGCTTGGAATTAAACACATTTGGCACTGTTAGCCACAATATAGAGAGTATAAAATTAATGCTTGCTTAGATTAATAGGTGGCCATATGTATACTTGATAAGACCATAGTTTTGGAACTCAGGAAGGCCTGGGTTTAAATCCTGACTTCACCATTCAAGCTGTATGACCTTGCAAGAGTTACTTACCCTTGCTTTCTCTGCCTATAAAATATAAATCAGCTCATACCAACTTCAAAGATAGTAGGGGGCAATTATATAAAACAATACATTTAATGTATTTGGAATGGTACATGGCAGAAAGTATTTCATAGAGGTAGCTATTATTGTTATTGTTAGCATGTAATAGTATTTAATACCATTAGGTGTCTGGAAAATAGTAAATATTCAGTAATTGTTAGCTCTAAGTATTATAATTATCGTTATAATAGTTTTGTTATTTAAATAACAAACTGTTGTTTAACTATTTGTTATTTAAATAATAGTTTTGTCCATTTATTTTCAATGGAATGCTTATGGGAACAAAAATTGCCCTTTTAATATTGAGCATAGATTATTAGTCATAATCGCAGTAATTGTTATCTCTTATGCAGGAAGGAGTAGGCATGGGATATCTTTGCATTTATAACAATAAGAGTGTTGATTATCGCTCTTATAATTTATGTAAATTGTTCAGAAATGAACAAATTGAATGATTTGTTTGTTCTAACCCTGAAAGTTAGCAAAAAATATCAGGACAGGGTAAAGTAGGATTTGGCCATAATAGCTACATGGCTTTTGCTTTCTTTTATGAAAACATATTTCAAATTCATTCAAGGATATGCTGGCTTTCATGCACCTGGCATAAGTGCTCCAGTTTCTGAAAATGTGCATGTATTTAGATGTGTGCACATTATATATGTATATGTAGGATACACATGTATGCATAGTATACCCATATGTTTATATATTTATTTTACATATATATTTATATGTATATAAATAATATTAAAATGTTTCCTACCTAGGACTGCCATGGAAAATAGTTGAAGGAAGTTCCATTCAGATGCTTAGGCAAATGGTAATTGTTCTTGGTAACCACAGATTGAGCCAATGCAAATTTGTAGGCTTTAGAAAGATTACTATTCTCCAGGTTTATTTTCTAATTTGATCTTATAAATTTTTTGATGTTTCTTTTAGCATTTTTCCAGCTTTATTGAAATATGATTGGAAAATAAAAATTGTATATACTTAGGTTGCAATTTGTGGTGTTTAAAGTTATACAACATGTGATACAATATACATATACTTTGTGAAATGATTAGTACAGTTAATTAAGATATACATTACCTCACATAGTTACTGCTTGTTTTTCCAAGCCACAATGAGAAATCACCTCACTCCTGTTATTATGGCTACTATCAAAAAGACAAAAGGTAACAAGTGTTGGCAAAGATGTGGAGAAAAGAGAAGCTTTGTGCAGTGTTGATAGGAATGTAAATTGGTACAAGCATTATGGAAAAAAGAATGGAATTTCCTCAAAAATTTAGAAATAGAACTGCTATATGACCTGTTTTTTACTTTTTTAAATTTCCACACAATCCATTTTTCTTTCACTATCTCATTTATTTTATGTTGCTATGCTATAGTGGTTATCTAGGAGAAAACAAATTTTACATTAGTAACAAATTTGGTCTCACTTTTTAAATCATGAAAACAAGCTTTTTCTAATATTATGGCTAGCAAATCAATAAAAATCCAGAATCTTCATTGAACACCTACTATATGTCTTGTCTATGTGTCCTTACTATGTGTTAGTGCAGAAAGTATGAAACTCTGTCTCTTTCCTGAAAGAACCTCAAATCTAGCTAGGGAGATGTGAGATATATATATATATATATATATATATATATATATATATATATTACTATAATTTCCACATATATATATACATGTGTATATACAAGGCAGACTATTGCTATACTGATAAATGAAAATGAATATTGAGCCTCAGAGGAGCAAACACTGTTATGAGCTCCCATGGTCTAAAAAGGTTTTGGGGGGCAGTCCGGGTGGCTCAGCGGTTTAGCACCGCCTTCAGCCCAGGGCGCGATCCTGGAGACCCAGGATCGGGTCCTGTGTCAGGCTCCCTGCATGGAGCCTGCTTCTCCTCTGCCTGTGTCTCTGCCTCTCTCTCTTTCTGTGTCTCTCATGAATAAATAAAATATTTTTTAGAAAGGTTTTTGGGAGGAGGGGCAAGATGGCGGAAGAGCAGGGTCCCCGAGTCACCTGTCCCCACCAAATTACCTAGATAACCTTCAAACCATCCTGAAAATCTACAAATTCAGCCTGAGATGTAAAGAGAGACCAGCTGGAATGCTACAGTGAGAAGAGTTCGCGCTTCTATCAAGGTAGGAAGACGGGGAAAAAGAAATAAAGACACAAAAGGCCTCCGAGGGGGAGGGGCCCCGCGAGGAGCCGGGCTGAGGCCGGGGCGAGTGTCCCCAGGACAGGAGAGCCCCGTCCCGGAGGAGCAGGAGCTGCACCAACCTTCCCGGGCGGGCGGAAAGGGGCTCGCAGGGAGTTGGAGCAGGACCCAGGAGGGCGGGGATGCCCTCGGGCTCCCGGGGACACTCACAGACACCTGCGCCCTGGGAGAGTGCGCCGAGCTCCCTAAGGGCTGCAGCGCGCACGGCTGGGCCAGAGCAGCTCGGAGGGGCTCGGGAGCAGCTCCAGGGAGGGAGCTGCGGGGCGGGAGCGCGAATCCAACAGCGCAGGCCCCGGAGCACAGGGTGCCGGGACACAGCCCAGGATCCGGCCTCCCCCGGGACAGGCAGAGGCCGGGAGGGCCCAGGACAGCGAGGACGCTCCTGCCCCGAGCTGAGCAGATCAGCGGCCCCGCCCCGGAGCCTCCAGGCCCTGCGGACGGAGAACCGAGAGCCCCGAGCCCCGTAGTTCCTGCGGAGGCTGAATCCAGGCTTCCAGAGTTGCCATAGCAACTGCGACTGTTCCTCCTGGGGCCTGACGGGGTAAACAACCCCCGCTGAGCCCTGCAGCAGGCAGGGGCAGAGCAGCTCCCCCAAGTGCTAACACCTGAAAATCTGCGCAACAGGCCCCTCCCCCAGAAGACCAGCTGGACGGACCAGTGATACTCCCCCGTGTTCCAAAACAACTTGTTTTTGGCCACTCTGCACTGAGCAAAATGACTAGAAGGAAAACCTCACTTCAAAAGAAAGAATCAGAAACAGCCCTCTTTCCCACAGAGTTACAAAATCTGGATTACACTTCAATGTCAGAAAGCCAATTCAGAAGCACCATTATACAGCTACTGGTGGCTCTAGAAAAAAGCATTAAGGCCTCACGAGACTTCATGACTGCAGAATTTAGATCCAATCAGGCAGAAATTAAAAATCAACTGAATGAGATGCAATCCAAACTAGAAGTCCTAACGACGAGGGTTAACGAGGTGGAAGAACGAGTGAGTGACATAGAAGACAAGTTAATGGCAAAGAGGGAAACTGAGGAAAAAAGAGATAAACAATTAAAGAACCATGAAGACAGATTAAGGGAAATAAATGACACTCTAAGGAAGAAAAACCTACGTTTAATTGGGGTTCCCGAGGGCGCTGAAAGGGACAGAGGGCCAGACTATGTATTTGAACAAATCCTAGCTGAAAACTTTCCCAATCTGGGAAGGGAAACAGGCATTCAGATCCCGGAAATAGAGAGATCCCCCCCCTCCTAAAATCAATAAAAACCGTTCAACACCTCGACATCTAATAGTGAAGCTTGCAAATTCCAAAGATAAAGAGAAGATCCTTAAAGCAGCAAGAGACAAGAAGTCCCTGACTTTCATGGGGAGGAATATTAGGGTAACAGCAGACCTCTCCACAGAGACGTGGCAGGCCAGAAAGGGCTGGCAGGATATATTCAGGGTCCTAAATGAGAAGAACATGCAACCAAGAATACTTTATCCAGCAAGGCTCTCATTCAAAATGGAAGGAGAGATAAAGAGCTTCCAAGACAGGCAGGAACTGAAAGAATATGTGACCTCCAAACCAGCTCTGCAAGAAATTTTAAGGGGGACTCTTAAAACTCCCCTTTAAGAAGAAGTTCAGTAGAACAATCCACAAAAACAAGGACTAAATAGATATCATGATGACACTAAACTCATATCTGTCAATAGTAACTCTGAACGTGAATGGGCTTAATGACCCCATCAAAAGGCGCAGGGTTTCAGACTGGATAAAAAAACAGGACCCATCTATTTGCTGTCTACAAGAGACTCATTTTAGACAGAAAGACACCTACAACCTGAAAATAAATGGTTGGAGAACCATTTACCATTCAAATGGTTCTCAAAATATACCCTAAAAACTATAGAACACTTCTGAAAGAAATTGAGGAAGACACAAAGAGATGGAAAAATATTCCACGCTCATGGATTGGCAGAATTAATATTGTGAAAATGTCAATGTTACCCAGGGCAATTTACACGTATAATGCAATCCCTATCAAATACCATGGACTTTCTTCAGAGACTTAGAACAAGTTATTTTAAGATTTGTGTGGAATCAGAAAAGACCCCGAACAGCCAGGGGAATTTTAAAAAAGAAAACCATATCTGGGGGCATCACAATGCCAGATTTCAGGTTGTACTACAAAGCTGTGTTCATCAAGACAGTGTGGTACTGGCACAAAAACAGACATATAGATCAATGGAACAGAATAGAGAACCCAGAAGTGGACCCTGAACTTTATGGTCAACTAATATACGATAAAGGAGGAAAGACGATCCACTGGAAGAAAGACAGTCTCTTCAATAAATGGTGCTGGGAAAATTGGACATCCACATGCAGAAGAATGAAACTGGACCACTCTCTTGCACCATACACAAAGATAAACTCAAAATGGATGAAAGATCTAAATGTGAGGCAAGATTCCATCAAAATCCCAGAGGAGAACTCAGGCAACACCCTTTTTGAACTTGGCCACAGTAACCGGAGAAGGACAAACAGTGTATGTTCTCATTCATTTGGGGAATATGAATAATAGTGAAAGGGAATATAAGGGAAGGGAGAAGAAATGTGTGAGAAATATCAGAAAGGGAGACAAAACATAAAGACTTCTAACTCTGGGAAATGAACTAGGGGTGGTGGAGGGGGAGGAGGGCGGGTGGTGAATGGGGGATGGGCACTGAGGGGGACACTTGACGGGATGAGCACTGGGTGTTATTCTGTATGTTGGTAAATTGAACACCAATAAAAATTAATTTATATATTAAAAAAAATAAAGGCAACGAAATTAAAAAGAAAATCATCAAAGGTACTCAATGGCTCTGAAACCTGTTCAAATAGCTTTATAAATGTCCACTGTTAAAAAAAAAAAGGTTTTTGGGAATATCATAGTGTAGGTTCCATAGGAACAGATTCTGAGACAAGGAGTTGTATGCATAAAGTTTATTTGGGAGTGATCTTGGGAAACAATACATAAAAGGAAATAAAAAAGGTAAAAGTTAAGAATTGGGCAGAGGGAGAATTTGGCCCATAATGTAGTTGCTATATGGCCACAGCAGATCTTACAAAGAGACCTGGTGCTGAGCTGAGCCTTCAGTGTTATCACAAATTGAAACAAGGGGGCTGGTGTTTTGAATCTTTGTATCACTCAGTCTTTGGCTATGGACTACTTCCTACAAGCCGGTTACAATTCTACAATTCTACCTTTGTAGATAGGTCTAGGTTTGACAGTCAGTAGTCTGATACTCCTAGCAGTTGGGAAATGGATACATTGGCCCTAAAGAGTACCAGAGTACCTACTACAAGGCATTATAACCTCAACTGGAGGTTTGAAGGTTGGATAGGATTTAAATAAATGTAGAAGACAATTGACAGATATGTACTATCAGGTAGAGAATGGTGTGGGAATAGACAAATTATATAATGGAGAGAGCAAATAATCAGGTTTTGACTCAATTTTGGTTGAATTCCTACTTTGTAAAGGCACTATGCTATGATGGGAATCTTTATGATGTAGCATCTCATGTAATCATTATTATAACCCTTTGAGGTTATTTCCATTTCATACATAGGAAAGATGGATCTCAGCATGGTTATGAATTGCCCAAAGTCATTCATGAATTAAGTGGTAGAGCTAGCACTGAAACCTAAGCCTTCTGTCTCCAATGACTTTTCTGTCTCTTACACCATGTTTATGTGACTGAAAACTAAGAAATATGCCTGAAAATGAGAGCAGTAGTTTATAGAGAGTCTGTCTATAGTAGACATTCTGGTTCTTGGTCCCATACTTTATTGTATCAATCTCTAGTTGTCTCAAGAGTATAATATACTACTACTGCTAATGCTAATACTAATACTAATACTAATAATATATTCATTATTAGTAGTAATATTATTAGTACTGGCTGTTGTTTGCCAAGACTATGTTATACTTTCCTTCTCTCTGTGGATTAATGCATTTATTCCTCACAACAAACTGGAGGAAGGTAGTATTGTCTGTATTTTATGGATAAGGTAACTGAAACTCAGATAGTGTAATAAACTTGTTCAATGTGACATGGTTAGAATATGACACAGCTGAGATTAGAATGTGGCAGAGATGAGATTAGAATCCACATCTCCTTGACTCCCAACATCTGTGATTTTAAGCACTATATACTTTAAGTCTCTCTCTCTCTCTCTTTTTGTATCTTCTATAGTCCTTTTTACATTACTGGGCACATGGTTGATGCTTAGCGATTACTTATCACCTTAACAACCTGTGATACATGGCTTTGGCTCTCTACTTCAGTGTCAACAATTTTCACAAAGTTGGCTAACAGGAATATTATGTGAAACAAGAGAGTAAACTGGTGAGCCCAAAAGAATGAGTCTTCACTTGATTTCTTCCAGGCTTTAGGTTCTATAGACTATGTCTACATTCTTGGATTGACTTTATTCATCATTTCATGCTCATCATTCACCCACCCTTTATTATAATAAATATAACTTGAGTCTTGTGTGCCAGACACTGTTTTAGATGGTAAAAAGTAAGGCAAAGTCCCTATCCTCATTAAGTTTATATTCTAGAGCAATTAAATATATGATATGTTCAGATGGTGATCAGTATTCTGGAGAAAAAAAATAGCCTAGTGAGGATTGGGGGTGGGGTAGGATTGGATAAGAGATTGATATTTTAGGTAAGGTGGACAGGAGGGTTTTTTTTATAAGACTTGAGCAGAGATATGAAGGAAGAGAAGTGAGCCATGCAAGTCTGCTGAAGAAGAATGTTATAGACAGAGAGAACAGCAAATGTCAAGTCCTGGAAACAAGGACATTCCTGGCATGTTAGTGGAACAGCAAAATACAATTAATGAGATGTTATAATATTTTGCTAAGTGACTCACCAGTGATATGAAAGATTTAAAAGTTCTGTCCCAAGTTGGCTATGTATATATCCTACTAGAGTAGATTTGGCATGATATGAAAGAATTCAAGAACAGGACCAATGGGAAGATTAGTGTTTGGAACCAACTCATCAAAAAGAAATAGTGAGATGGGCTGTTTAGCGACCGTTTTTAGCAGTTCCATGCATAATTTTTATAAGGAACAGTGGAACAGCCATCTGAGGAGTAAATTTTCCCCATTCCCTTTAGGAAGTAGTTACAAATTAGAAAATCAGTCATGAAATAATGTGACTTCTGATGATATGAAAATTATTTGGGGGGTGGTAGAAAGCAGGAAGGTGGTTGTATTCAGTCAACAGGTGAGAAGTTTAGAAAAAAATAAAAGGTTGAACTGAGCAATTTCAGAATGGAATTATCTTCATTTTCTTTTCTTTTTTTAAAAGATTTATTTATTCATGAGAGACACACACAGAGAGAGGCAGAGACACAGGCAGAGGGAGAAGCAGGCTCCCCACAGGGAGCCTTATGCGGGACTCCATCCCTGATCCCAGGATCATGTCCTGAACCTAAGGCAGACACCCAACCACTGAGCCACCTAGGCGTCCCTTCATTTTATTTTCAAACTAAACAAAGTGTTTTGACATAAGGGGAAGTGACTCTAAAATGCCAGCTTTATTGACATGTTCTGAGTCATTTGCAAGAGTGACATGATTCTAGGGACAAGTGTGAACTTGATGTTAAGCTGGATAAGCCTGAAACTAGATTTGTAGAGAGTATTGAGTGGTACATTCATTCAGTTATTTATTTATGTATATACTGATGTCCTGTCTGTTCCAAAATGGAGTTGAAGCAGGCTACAGAGCTATGTCTATAACAAGATGAAAAGTAAGAGAGGAAATTAAGAGGAAATAATAATTGTAGGGGGAAAAATATATAATGGAATTATGGTGAAACTGCCTAAACTGCATGCCACCAGATTCTGTACAATTACCTAGAGGGAGGCCATAAAACATATAGCTCTGAAATTTCTTGAAGCAATTGAAAGAGCCTAGTAAATAATCAGTTCTTGAATGTGTAGTTCTTATAAAATTAAAATTAAATAGAAGTTCAGGAGAGGTAAGAGAGAAATTTTTTTTCCTCTGTGGCAAACAGATCCTAAGGTGTCTCTCAGTGATTTCCCACATCCAAATGCTCATGCTCCTGTGTAATCCTTTCCTGTTGAGAATGGGCATACCTTTGACTGCTCCTAATCAACAGAATATAGCAATGGTTCTGAGTTGACACTCTGATATCACATTGTTATATTATATTCTGTCTTAGCAGACTGGAGTAGGAGACTATCTTCATTGCTTGCTAGAAGGACATAAGTAGCCATGCTGTGAAAGGGCCTATGGAAGGGTCCACAGGGCAGGAACAGCTTTCAACTTCTCAGAGAACACTTAACTGTAGTTCTATGTAGAATCAGGATAAATAGGCTATGTGACTATTGAATGTCCCTGAAAGATCTTTGTGTGTGTGTGTGTGTATATATATATATATATATATATATATATATATATTTCAACCTGCTTTGAGATACTTTAGTGTAGCAGTCTAAATAATCTGGAATAAGATCTGTCACCTTCCACATAGGACTCTTGTATGGTATCCATCTACTCATTTGCACTTTGAACATTTCAGTCTTCTACTGAATATGTAATTACTTTACTGACTGCTAAATAATAATGTCATTTGCTCAATTCCTTTAACACTAGACACATAATCATCTGTTTAAAAACAAGTATGCAAGATTCTCACTGATCTTCTGAATGTCTTTAAAGCTTTTCAACTTATAAATAACATATACACCTGTCTTCTTTGCTTTAGCAAATGTGAAACAGAATGGTTTCCCTGTGGTAGCATTTTCATCATTCTCCAGTAATCCTAGAAAAATGAAGGTGGATGGGTGCTTTTTTGCCTTAACTCAGTGTGATAAAACCCCTAGCTTCTGTTCAAGAGTTCCATTTAATTTAAAAGGGAGAGGGCTTGCTTTATTCCAAATTAATATGTTTTATCATTCAGGAGACTGATGGAATTATACAATTCTCTCAATTAAAGTAGATGATAAAGTTTTAAGACATATTTTACAACGTTTCACTGTTATAGGCCACATGGGAGTCTAGCTTTTTTTTTCCCCTTCATAACCTGTAGGGTTAGGAACTCCACTTTCCAGTAAACAATAGGCTTTATCCTCAATAATAGGAACTGTACAGTGTCATCAGTGAAAGAAGTATTCTCAGGTCTGTTACTTCACTAAAATATTCCTTATGTCTTCCAGCCTCAAATATCCAGGAAATATCTTGTGAAAGCAGGCAGGTTATCAGTAACAAACAAAAACAACAAAACATTTTTTAGATAATAATCAACTTGATTTATGGTACTGAACTGGTTATTTATTTTGTTCAAGTTGAGTTATAGCCTTAAAAGTCAGGACTGAATCAACATAGGATTTGTAGGATTTTATTTCTCACCAGGCTAATGGCTTTGCATTCAAATGCCATTAAATTCATAGAGAATGAAAAAATGTTCCTCTACCCTCTCAGGTTCAGTGTCTGAGGTCTGCAAATTAAACTGACAAAAGACCGATTAATAGGAGAAAAGGTTTATTTTACATGCACATGTAAATTTCACAGAAAAGAAGTGAAAACCCAAAGAAATGGTTAGGCTTGAGAGCTTATGTACCACTTTAACAATGGGTAGTACATTGTGGAGAAGTGACAAGAAAAAGGAAAAGGGATTTGGGCTTTTAGGGGTAGTAAATTGTGGGAAGGTAAATATATAAGGAAGCTAATGGAAGATATTTGTTATTTTTACTAAGATTTATTTATGCAAGCTCATCTTGATATTGTCTTTCCATCTCCTGTGATTAGTGTCCTTCTCTCCTGGTATGGGGGAGTGGAAGGAGGACATTTTCACAATGGAAATGTATACTTTTCTTTTAGGCAAAAAGGGAGAGGTCAGAGAGTTCTGTGTCTTCTGTTTTTTAGTTGCCTTCAGCTCAAAATAATCCTTATGGCAGGTCTGAGAATGGCATATTCTGATCACTTTCACTAGTAAACTCTTGATTAATCAATATCCAGAGTATTGTGAATTTCAATTAACCAGAACTTTTCCATCAGTAAATCATTAGAAATCAAACTGATATCAGAGATAGTGTTAAGAAAATCAACAACCTTTCACATGGTTTCAACTCCATGCATATTAAGAATAATCAACATTTTTCCTGTCTCCATCTTCAACCCTTCCCAATTATTAGTGATTCCTCTGCTCATAAACCTGAGACCCTCTGAAAAGAAGGTAATCAATACAATAATGATATTAACAATGATACTACTTGGCATTTACTGTGTTTAGTTCTTATAAGAATCCTTCACTGTTATTATTTCATTTTTATAGTTAGGAAAAATGAAGCTCAGAAAAATTAACTAATTTGTCCAAGGTCATGTGGGTAGATAGTAAGGCAGAATTGGGATCAGAGGCCAGTTTTTCTGGCTCCTAGTCTATTTTACTTTTCATTAAGTTTTCTTATCTATAAAGTGTGATCTATAAAGATCATAAGTTTTGAGAATAGAATAATCTCATTTATAACCTAAGCCTGTGACCCTAGATATATCATTTTGAGGATGTCTCTTATACTTGCTGAAGTTTAGTTTTCTCATTTGGAGTTCTTAGCTGTATCAACCTCATAAGGTTAGTTACTGTGAACATTAAATAAGACAATCCATGTAAAGTCTTTAGTGCAATGTCTTATCGATAGTAAGTGCTCAATGTCAAAAATCCACTGTTATTATCAATAATAACATTATAAGTTGTAATAAGTTTATTAGTATAATCATCATCATAATTGTTTCAGCATGATTGTTAATTATTTCCATAGGCCCAACCCAATTTATAGGCCAAATAGGCATACATGATCAGAAACACCTTGAGGGACAACAAAAGACCTCCTTGAGCTTAAATGTCTTTCCACAGACCTGGCATACAATTCCATCATTAACATTAACTTTTAATGGCTTTTTGAATATGCATGCACACACGTTTGCATGCTATTAACCCACTCTGAGTGGAAAACATGGCCTCAGGGAAATGAAAATTGAAAATTGAGTCAGTCACGGTTTTTTGTTTTTGAATCGGTTTTTGTACAGGTAGGGATAAGGAAAAACATCATTGCCATTATATGTAGACTGCCAGGCACCATTTTGATCCCCACAGCAAACTTAGTAGACACTATTATTCTCCTTCTCACTTTATACATAAGACAACTAAAAGACAATGGTGTTAGTTGACTTGCCCACAGTAAGTCACTAGCACCAACTCGGATTCAAACCCAAATTGGCTTGACTGCAGTGTCACTGCTCATAAGGACAGTTGTAAGCTGCTGGCACATAATCTCAGTGAAGAAACTCAGCAGCCAGAGGTAGCCAAGACTGACCTCTGCTATTCAGTATTAATCATTTATTGTAAATGACTAAAGGCTTTTTCTGGAAATATACCATGTCTGGCTGTTAAAAAAGTGACATCATTTGGATGATGACTATTACTTTGACTTTTCAATAAAAATAAAAAAGCACTTATACATTTCTTTTGAAAAGTCAAAATAAACGAATGCTTATGGAGTAAGATTTTATTAGCAAGTGACTTTGTTTTCCAATTTTATACCTTTAACACCAGAGAGAATTTACAGAAGAGTGTAATAGAATTCAATCAGCAAACATAATTATTTAGCTTAGATGATTTGAAGAATCTAAATCTGAATATGAGTAAGTCTCCAATATATGACTTTGCAGTTGGAATAATAATTTTCTTTACAGGAATTACTTCCCAAAAGTCAGATGGTATCCATCCATTATTCCTCACTTTTTGTTTGCCCTCTTATTTATGATGCTACCCTTGGGCAATCAACTCTTCATCTAATGAACACATACCTGGAGCTTGAACTTGTCTCCCTTATTCTTGGATTCTAGCCTATGTGACTTCTCTTTTAACTCTACTACTTTTCCAAGACATGCCAAGTCTCCCTATGAAAACAAATTACTGAAGAACTTCCTATTGTTTCCTCTCTGTTGAACATGCCAATCTCAGGACACCCTCAGTAACCCATTCCTAATTGCTCAGAGTGTTTGTATTGATCATACTCCATCACTGTATTTTCTCAATGCAAATTTAGGTCTTATTTTAAAGATTTTTAGTTTATTTATTCATGAGAGACACAGAGAGAGGCAGAGACAGGCACAGGGAGAGGCAGGCTCCCTGAGGGGATCCTGATGTGGGATTGGATGCAGACATTCAACCACTGAGCCACCCAGGTGCCCCAAATTTAAGTCTTATTGCAGGTCTTTGAGTGTTCTCTGTGACACTGGCTATTGAACGATGAGCTGATGATTTTTATTGTTTATATTTGTCAAATATTTATTCATTTCAGAAGTGGTAAACTAACCAGATACAGGCCCACATATCTACTTCGTTTGACCTCTAGTGTTTTTTTTCTCAAAATTTACTTTAGTTGCCAATATTTAAACATATAAAAATCAATAAAGATCTGTATTTCCAGATTGTCTTCAATTATTTTATGGCTGTCATGGCTAGAGTTCAGTAGTAGCCACCTCCTTTTAAAAGAGTATTCTTCAGGTTGTACAATCTATTGTCTCTTCCTTGTTGTTCTTATACCTTTGGCCTATTCATTTATATTTCCAGGCTGGCTCCTGTAGCATGTACATTTAGAAACCCTGATTATTTTGTAGTAAATACATGTTTACTCTAGGAAAATTAGAAGATAAAAATAAGCAACAAAATATCATAGCCATTTGCAGATCCACCATCCATAGTCAGCCACAATTAATATTTGGTCCACATTCTTCCAGTAAATTCTCTCAGATAAGTAGGTAGGTATAGTAATGATTACACACCAATATATATTGTTTTTCTTTATTTCAGTGCAATGAAGACAGACTACTCATGGAATGAAAGTTCAAGTTAGTTTTCTAGTAAATTGAGAGATGGGCTAAAACACATTTTGCTTCAGTGTTTGACATGGAAAATATGTTCAAATATGCCGTTGTATTTTTTTTGTCTAATAAACTAGTAATTAGAGTTGAAATGGTCTAATATGGACTAGGATATTTAAAAGTTTTTATGATTTTCTTTCAGTCATATCTGAGATGGTTATTCAGGAAATGGATATGGCTGAGGAATGCATAATAGTTTGTTATTAAATTTAGGCTGTACCCTAAATCTTGAAGCTTCACATGAATTTCTTCTTTTTCATGTCTTCTGTGCTGAAGTTTTCTCTATAACATCACTGTTAAGAGCTTCTAAAGGTATATCTGAATGTCTCCAACAACAAGTCCAACCTGTCCAACAAGTCACAACCTGACTTTTTGCTTAGCTATTAAAAAGGCTTTCTTTTAATAAGCTTAAATTTGTGCTCCTACAACTTTTACCCATTAGATTTAGTTCTGCTCTTTGGGGGACAGAGAGAATAAATTTATTTCCTTTTCTATACATCAATTCTTTTAATATCTAAAGAGAATGCTCTCATATTCTTTCCTAAGTCAAACCTCAGCTCTTTAATGGATCTTAATATTGATAGTATGGTTTTCAGGCCCTTTATCATATTGAGGGACTCCTCTGAAGGTGCTATTATATGCTAACATTCCAGATATTAGCACCCATAAGAGAAAAAATATATAGTATAAAAACTAAATCCCATTTTAATAACAAATTAGTTTCCTTGAGATTTAATTGGAGCCAGTATTTGTTGCTCTTGTTAGAGTTCGTAGTGCTGAAACATTCAAACAATTGCATAAACCTTTCATTGCATTCTACCTGTTGTACATAGTTTTGGTACAATCTTTACCTTTAAATACTTCACCATATTTTAAGGATCTCATTAATTCACTATCAAGTTAACTATTTAACATTTTTAATTAATTTAATTTATAGTGGTGAGATTCCTAACAACTCATCTTACTATATCAATCAGTATCATAATGTTTAGTGAGAGAAGGTCTAAGAAGTCATTCAGGGAATACTGCCTAAAAACTCCATCCTGATAGGGTCAGAGTCCCAAAGGACAATTAGGTTTGTTCCAAATGGCCTAAAGAAAAACTGGTACTTGCTATATTTCTCATCTTTTACAAAAGCCAAAAGAAAGTCAAAAGTCATCATTCATTATGTAGAAGAGGAAAAACTTTCTCTATCCCCTTATATTAAGTCACTGGGACTTGCAAATTAAACTGACAAAAGATTTACAGGAAAAGAGGAATACACATTTTGTTGATATTTTATATTAGTTGGGGCTTCACAGAAAATAAGCAAAAACCCAAAGACCTGAAAGCTTATTATATACCATTTCATAAAGGGAGATAAATTATGGAGAAGTGATTAGAGGAAAAAGTTTTGTGTCCCTAGAGGCAGTAAGGGGGAAGAAAAGGTGACTAGGAAGGTTGTATAGTAAGGTTTATTAGATAGACTCAATTTGCTCTGGTGATAAGAATCATTCTCTTCTTCTTGGTATGGAAGAGCAGGGGGAGATCTTTACAAAGGTATAAATTTCCCTTTTATAAGGAAGGGGGAGGGCAGAGAGCTCATCCTGTGTCTGCTGTTTCTCAGTTGCCTCAGCTGAAAATAATCAATATGCTAAAGTAGCATATATTCGAGTGGTATATCTTGACCCCCTTCAATTACTCAAAATTGGCATTTTGGGAATTAGTCAACCTGCTGAAAGGAAATATGTAAGCTATTTATTGCCACATTGTTTGCTTTTGAGATAACTGACATCTGCCCTCTTTTATGAGATGTTAGAAGCTAGCTTAGTTTGTAGAAGTTTATCACCCATGATTTGAATTATAATGTTAATAATCTGTTCTTTATAATATAACATTTGGTTACATAATGGCTTTTATCTTTCCTTCATGTGCACAAGTCTTGTCTTGCCAACTGTTTCATAATCTTTTTGAAACCAAGACTCATAACCTTTACTTTTGTGGTTTCCCCCCCTCCACAACATCTAGTACAGTAAGCACTTAATAATTACTTCTTAACTGGACAAGATCTGTATGTGGGCTGTGTAGCTTGGCTCTGTTCTGACATTCCAGTTTATGCCATTAACCCCACCCAGCTTTCTAGGAAGATTTCAGTCACATGGGGACTAGGCAGGGAAGTTTAGATGATTTACAAACCAGGCCTCAATGCTAGGGTAAAAAAACCTAAAAGTTCTTATGCTGCTACTCAGATGTCAGATTGCCCAAGCTCATACAGACAGTATACTAATTGAGGCTGGCTGGTCCTGGCAAGTTTAAGGCTCTACATGTAGCCTTAACTTGCTCTTTGTGGATCATTGATAAAGAGTATTCACACATTAGGCCAAGCACTCCCCCAAGTCATGTTTTACATGTTTACTTTGAGAGATTTGCTCTTCCTCCTGGTAAGATTGTTCCCTCTCCCTCCTTTAGGAAATATGAAATTTGTCTCCAGTCACGAAAATTTTATATTAACCTATTTTTCAATCTTTACTGAAGAAAATCCTTTTTTCTGCTGCTCTGGCTTTGATCAGCTGAAAAATGGCAGCCACCTTACTCTGGTACTTTTAAGTTTGCTACTCAGCATTTCTCAAATTACCTGAGATTCTTTTCTTCATGGTAGAAGATAAATCCTTAGATTCTTTTATCAGAAATTATCACTACATTAAAAAAGAGCCCCTGAGATGTTCCTTCCTAATCTACATATTAAAAATATAAGCATTTTAGCCATTTTCTCAAAGTCATATCAGCATAATAGAAGTAGATACATACAAAGGAAACTAGTTATTGATCAAAGAGATTGTCTTAGTTCTAAATGTTCTGTTTTAGAACATCAAACTATAGAGAACTTTTAGTAGAATTGCAGTAGTTTTATCTTGTTGAACAACCTATATGTTGATTGTTAAACAGTGAACACCAATGCCAGATCAACTATGCCATTAGTTGTTTGATATATAAACATATTAAAATTTTGAATATTTTCATTAAGAAATGAATATATGTATAGATAAAATGTTCAAGCAGTATAACATTGCAAGTAAAAAACGTATTCTGTCTTCTGCCCTCTATCATCAGTCTTGTTTCTGAGAGGCAATCACTCTTAAGAAATTTTTGTCTAGGGGATCCCTGGGTGGCGCAGCGGTTTAGCGCCTGCCTTTGGCCCAGGGCGCAATCCTGGAGACCCGGGATCGAATCCCACGTCGGGCTCCTGGTGCATGGGGCCTGCTTCTCCCTCTGCCTATGTCTCTGCCTCTCTCTCTCTCTCTCTCTCTCTCTCTCTCTGTGACTATCAAAAATAAATAAAAAAAAATTTTTAAAAATTTTTGTCTAAATGTTCCCCAAATTTCTATAATTATACAAGCTTAGATGTATCTTATATCTGTATATCCTTTACTTTCTTTTTACACAGATGGGGGTAAATGTGACATAAAATTTTATACCTTGTGTTTCCTTATCTTCACAATATGTCTTTGAGATGATTTCATTTCAGCACATATTGATATGATCATCATGTTAAATTACTGCATAATAGTTTACTATAGATATTTCATAATTTATTTTAACAAGGCCCCATCCCCACCTAGGACATTCAAGTGGTGTGTGTGTGTGTGTGTGTGTGTGTGTATCTGTGTGTGAAAGAGAGAGAGAGAGAAGATACTGAGAAATATTTCTCAATGTATGCATTTGTTAAACATACTGGAATGACCGATTGTTCATGTAATCTTTTTCTTGATATCTGACAGTTATGCCAGTTGGGAAAAATGTATTAATTCAGTTTTATAGGTATTTATGAAGGCTTACTCTGTATCCAGTACTATGCTAGACACTATTGCATATAAAAAATGTATAGGACGAATTCCTGTTCACACATATTTTCCTTTGTAATTAAGACCAGGTTTACCCACATAAAAATAAAAGATTGGGTACACAGGAAATGAAATGCCAGTTAGATGTTCAATATAAACAGGGAGGCCTCCAGACTAGCACCAGGTTGTGTGTGTAGGCCAACTGAAATGACTCTCTCCATCAGAAGAATTCCACACTGGGAACATATATTGCCTTTCTGGGACACCTGAGGTGTGACCTAAGCTCACATTTGAAGACTATGGACAAATTTTGAAGACCACGAAGTTTTCCTTACAGAGAAACAACTTGATAAGAAGCAAGGAAATCTGACAGAAGCAAACTGTATATTAAAATAATATTTATCTATATTGAGACCAGTTTGCTCTCAGAAAAAAACTGAAAAGCAGTCTTTCCAAAGTACACAGATATAAGCTTATCTACACCATATAGATGCAGTGGCATGGCCACTCTAATTTATTTCCAAAAAAAAAAAAAAAACACTATTTTTTTCAACTGTAAACTGCTGTTTGGAAAAAAAAAAACAGTCCGCATTTCAGAGAAGCAAGGGAGAGTAAATAAGAGAGGAGGCTGATGTTGATTAGACTACTGATCTTTGAGGTTTTAGGTATAAGGGAGATTTTCAAGGTTTAAAATATTGTATATGGAAATTGAGAGGGCAAAGATTTGAGAGAAGGCAGAATCACCATTTTCATTTTATAAAGAATGCTGTATTTTAATTATGTCTTTTTCTTGTATTTTAAAACTTGGAATTTGGGGACTCTTGACAGATGGAAGAGGTACAGATTAGAATTCAATATTTTGGTGGGTTATAAGCTTCTTTTTGCTAATACAATCATGTAAGGAAAATGATATGGTGATAGAATGTGATAAAATGCATTTGGAGGAAAGCATTCTATGCTGCTCGATATCCAAAATTTTGGAACATGTGTTGTGATAACAGAATGAAGGAACAACTTTGACAGAATACATTTAGTTAAAATGAAAACAGGGAATGGGAAAAAATGCTTTTAAAAGATTTTTTATCTGAACTATAAAACATTTAATGAAATATATTTTTAATCCAAGTAAATATTTAAGTCTCAGCCATTACCTCTTATTCCTTGTAAAATGTTCACCAACTAGGAACATATAACTTAACATTTAATAAAGTACAAAAAATACACCAGCTTCTCAGAAATACTATTCTGCCCGATTTTCTTTTCTATTCAACAAATATTCCTTGAGTGGCTACTATATACAAAACATCACAGTAGGCCTTTTGGGAGTACAAACTCAAAAGGCAGCCCACTGATTATAGTCAGGAGATTTGCCTCCTAATCCCAGTTCTGCCACATACTATTTATGTGATTTAGAGATTCACTTCTTGTGTTATGGCTGGATTTGATGATCTCTGTGATTCCTTCCAACCACAGTATGGTCCATTTCAGTGAGTAAGACAATTAGTATCCCCAAAAGGTTTACAGTGTGTGTGTGTGTGTGTGTGTGTGTGTGTGTGTGTGTGTCATGAAGCTGTTACAGAAAAAAAAACAATGAGAAAAAGCAGAAAGATATCAATAATTTAAAAAAGAGAGCTACAAACAAAACAACATAGTTTCAAAGGAAGGAGCTGTCATAGCAATGGATGATATCATTAATAGCTTCACAGGGGAAATGGCCTTGAAGGATTAAGCTTTGATAGGCAAGAATAAAGGTCTTGGAAACTACCCAGCTTCTTTTGTGGACCTTCTCCATCCTGGATATTACTCAGGATTTGTCATTGACAAAGTAAAGATGACAGAAAATCAACCTTTGAAGTTTTTTTTTTTAATTTTTGAAGTAGTAATTAGGTATATATTGGATTAGTAGACAATAAAGCTTAAAAGGGAGATGATGGAGTAGTGCATGGAGTGGGGGTCATAGGAATGGTATTCCCCTGCAAATGCTAATTACAGGGGAATTATATTTGTATGATGCTTAATCTGCAAAATGTTTTGATATCACCAATATCTAGGATGTGAGAGTATGACAGAGCTATTAAGAAAATTGCTTTGGACTCAAGCAAACCTGGATTTATATCTCAGTTCTGCCATTTACAAGTGGCATAATCTTGAAAGTCACTTGGCTTCTTGTAACTGTTTTCTTATTTGTGAAATGTTAATAACAACTACATCATTAGATGACTATAAGTTTTACATAATATTGGGTATATAAAGCATTTAACAATATAATTGACATAAGACATACTCCAAAAAATGGTAGCTACAAGGTAATATGTCAGATACTGTTCTCTCTTTCAGTGGAAAGTTAAAACTGAGGCTCTGAGATTCTGTGTCATTTATTAGAATCTAGTATTTTTTTCTATTATACCAGTGATTCCTAGCCTGAAATTTCTGCCCACACCCTCTCCCCAGGGGAATCTATGAAGGTAATAATGAGAATTTATAAGTCATTTTCAATATTTGGAAAGAGCCAAACAAAGCATTCATTTACTTGTGATAAATTACACAATTTGACTAAAATGTCAAGTCTCTTTGCTTTTGCCTGAAATTATATCAACTCATTTTGGTAATACTGGCTATCTCATGCTGATAGCCAGTGGGAAACTGGCAGTTTCCAATGGGAAACTGATTGGCAGCTATATATGTCTTTGATGAATAGAAATGGGAAAAGTGAGTTTTATCATAAATGCAGTTGATCTAGGAGACGTTTTTTAAAGCTTGGGAGAACATGGAGGAAAAATAAAACATTCCCTTGTTGCTTAAACTATTGAGAAGCAATGTACTATATTCACTGGCTCAGGAAAAATGGGGAATAAGGAGAGTAGACAGATAGGAAGTTGTGGTCAGAGAAAACTTCGGAGTTTGATAGATCAAAGGTAATTTTAAAAAATAATACATGTGCTTGAAATGAGGATATGACTTGTGGTTTCTTCCTGTGAGAAAAAATGAAGAAACTGAGGCCCAACGAGGGTCAAGGAATTGGCCAAGTTGGCAGAAGCAGCTTATGGCAGAGCCAATATTTCAATCCAGTCTGATGACTCCCTGTTCCATAGCTCTCTCCATTCCAAAGTAAAGAAATATAATTATGCTGTCTTAAGTTCATAATGTCCACAATGGTATTTTCTCTAGGCCTGATTTTAATATTGACCTGTTCTAGTCAAAGAGAGAAAACACTAGTTAGAAGAAGAATGAAAGTGCAATTACAAACTTACAGACAGCTAACATAAAAATGTCTCTTTTGTATTGATTGGCTTCTTTATTGACTTGGCAGTATGGCTCACCATATCCTTTTCTAAAGCTGTACTGAAAATCCTTCAGTTCCACTTCATCCTTCAGAGTTAAAATAAATATGACAGGCACAGAGGGAAAAGAGGACGAATAATCATAACAGTTATAATTTACTTATGTACAAATCAGGGGTCAGAGACTTTACTCATGCATCTCTATTTGTTGAGTTCCTACTGTGCATAGAAGTCTATTTACATGGATTACTTCAATACCACCTTATTGGTAGTTATTATCCTTAATTTACAAATGAGGAAGTAAACATAGAGTTGATGAGTGATTTACTCAAGGTTACACAGCCAGGGATATTAGATTTGGAAGTTGAACCAAGATCTATCTTTTACATGCATGCTTTTCAGTTATTCCTTCCTAGTTTGATTCCTAACTATGCTACCTTACCACAGAACTTGTTTCTTCATCGTCTCAACTCCCACTTCCTCTTATGTCCATTATTCCTTTATATCATAGTGCTGAACACATAAAGTTCAGGGAACCAAAGATAGAAACACAAATCCATTCATGTTAACCAAATTGTGTGTAGCCTTGCTTGCACACTAAACAAAGGGAATAATATGTAGAAATATTTGATTTGGGGGAGAGAAAATAGGAAACATTTTATGTTAATAGATACACTTTACTGATTACTTATTTTATGTCAACCAGTATACCTGTATGCATTTTAATATGTTTAATTCTTATAGCAACCAAATAAAATAAGTATTGTTATCATCGTCATCCCTATTGTGTAGATAGGGAAAGTAAGGCATAGAAAGGTTAACTAACTTGCCAAAAAAACCCAGAACTCATACAGAAATTTGGCAGTGTGGCAGGGTACAAAATCAATGCCCAGAAGTCAGTGGCATTTCTATACACTAACAATGAGACTGAAGAAAGAGAAATTAAGGAGTCAATCCCATTTACAATTGCACCCAAAAGCATAAGATACCTAGGAATAAACCTAACCAAAGAGGTAAAGGATCTATACCCTAAAAACTACACAACCCTTCTGAAAGAAATTGAGGAAGACACAGAGATGGAAACATATTCCATGCTCATGGATTGGCAGAATTAATATTGTGACAATGTCAATGCTACCCAGGGCAATCTACACATTTAATGAAATCCCTATCAAAATACCATGGACATTCTTCAAAGAGTTTGAACAAATCATCTTAAGATTTGTGTGGAACCAGAAAAGACCCCGAATAGCCAGGGGAATATTAAAAAAGAAAACCATATCTGGGGGCATCACAATGCCAGATTTCAAGTTGTACTACAAAGCTGTGGTCATCAAGACAGTGTGGTACTGGCACAAAAACAGACACATAGATCAATGGAACAGAATAGAGAATCCAGAAGTGGACCCTGAACTTTATGGTCAACTAAATTCGACAAAGCAGGAAAGACTATCCACTGCAAAAAAGACAGTCTCTTCAATAAACAGTGCTGGGAAAACTGGACAGCCACATGCAGAAGAATCAAACTAGACCATTCTTTTACACCATACACAAAAATAAACTCAAAATGGATGAAAGATCTAAATGTGAGTCAACATTCCATCAAAATCCTAGAGGAGAACACAGGCAACACCCTTTTTGAACTCGGCCACAGTAACTACTTGCAAGATACATCCATGAAGGCAAGAGAAACAAAAGCAAAAATGAACTATTGTGACTTCATCAAGATAAGAAGCTTTCGCACAGCAAAAGAAACAGTCAACAAAACTAAAAGACAACCTGCAGAATGGGAGAAGATATTTGCAAATGACCTATCAGATAAAGGGCTAGTATACAAGATCTATAAAGAACTTATTTTTTAATAATAAATTTATTTTTTATTGGTGTTCAATTTGCCAACATACAGAATAACACCCAGTGCTCATCCCGTCAAGTGCCCCCATCAGTGCCCGCCACCCAGTCACCCCCACCTCCCGCCCTCCTCCCCTTCCACCACCCCTAGTTTGTTTCCCAGAGTTAGGAGTCTTCATGTTCTGTCTCCCTTTCTGATATTTCCTACCCATTTCTTCTCCCTTCCTGTCTATTCCCTTTCACTATTATTTATATTCCCCAAATGAATGAGACCATATAATGTTTGTCCTTCTCCAATTGACTTATTTCACCCAGCATAATACCCTCCAGTTCCATCCACATCGAAGCAAATGGTAGGTATTTGTCATTTCTAATGGCTGAGTAATATTCCATTGTATACATAAACCACATCTTCTTTTTTTTTTAAACCACATCTTCTTTATCCATTCATCTTTCAATGGACACTGAGTGTATTTGTCATTTCTAATGGCTGGGTAACTCAACAGCAAAGAAACAAACAATCCAATCATGAAATGGGCAAAAGACATGAACAGAAATCTCACAGAGGAAGACATAAACATGGCCAACAAGCACATGAGAAAATGTTCCGCATCACTTGCCATCAGGGAAATACAAATCAAAACTACAATGAGATACCACCTCAGACCAGTGAGAATGGGGAAAATTAACAAGGCAGGAAACAACAAATGTTGGAGAGGATGTGGAGAAAGGGGAACCCTCTTGCACTGTTGGTGGGAATGTGAACTGATGCAGCCACTCTAGAAAACTGTGTGGAAGTTCCTCAAAGAGTTAAAAATAGATCTGCCCTACGGCCCAGCAGTTGCCCTGCTGGGGATTTACCCCAAGGATACAGATGCTGGGAAATGCTGGGACACCTACACCCCGATGTTTATATCAACAATGTCCACAATAGCCAAACTGTGGAAGCACCCTCGGTGTCCATCGAAAGATGAATGGATAAAGAAGATGTGGTTTATGTATACAATGGAATATTACTGAGCCATTAGAAATGACAAATACTCACCATTTGCTTCGACGTGGATGGAACTGGAGGGTATTATGCTGAGTGAAATAAGTCAATCGAAGGACAAACATTATATGGTCTCATTCATTTGGGGAATATAAAAAATAGTGAAAGGGAATAAAGGGGAAAGGAGAGAAAATGAGTGGGAAATATCAGAGAGGGAGACAGAAAATGAGAGACTCCTAACTCTGGGAAATGAACAAGGGGGGGGTGGAAAGGGAGGTGGGCAGGGGGTGGGGGTGACTGGGTGAAGGGCACTGAGGGGGGCACTTGATGGGATGAGCATTGGGTGTTATGCTGTATGTTGGCAAATTGAACTCAAATAAATAAATATATATATATATATATATATATATATATATTTCCAAAAAATTAAATAAAAGGAATACTTATTTAAAAAATTAGGAAAATAACAGATAATAAGGAACAAAACTTATTTAAGAGAGATTTAAACCCAGGCAGCCAGTTTCCAGTTTTCGAGCTTATAATAATCAGGATAGTACTTTCAACATAGTACGTAGTACCATAATTAAATGATTGTTTAAAATAATCTAGGGGTGCCTGGGTGTCTCAGTTGGGTAAGGGTCTGCCTTCTGCTCAGGTCATGATCCCAGGGTCCTGCGATCGAGTCACATGTTGGGCTCCCTGCTCAGCAGGGAGTCTGCTTCTCCCTCTCCCTCGACCCTGCTTGTGCTCTCTCTCACCCTCTCTCTCAAATAAATAAATAAAATCTTAAAAAAATAAAAAAAATGTAGAAGTGAGTAGACAAAAGTGTAAACTGAATCTGTAGCAATGAGAGCTGAAAGAAGTGTATGAATGCCATAGTTATTTTAGAGAAAGAAGTAACTGGCAAGTGTCAGATTTGAGTGAAAAAGAGAATCATTGTATCATTGATAGGGCTTATTATTTTTTTAATCTAAAGAGATAAAAAATTTGGAGAACAAGGGCTTAATTTGTTTTTTGACATTCTGAGCCTGAATTGATAGTAAAATATCCAAGTAGAAAGACCCATTAAGCAGATGAAATATGGAATTGAATCTCAAATGTGAAGACAGAACCACACTCTGGAGGCAGAAGACCATATGAAGAAAGATGATAGTGGAAGCCAAGAGAATTAATTGATGAGAACCTATAAGGAGCAAAGGCTTACAACATGTAGACATTGCCTACTTTACCTTTCCTCATGATGTTAGCATTGCAATAAGATTTAACCTCTGATTTAACTTGTTCCCAGTTAAGAAGTTTCCTTACTTTCTCAGACTCCTCTCCACAAACATAAACCACAATAGAATGTAGTCCCATTCAGGAAGGAAAGCTGTTAACACATTAGGCCTTTAAAGGAAGAAAAATTCCTATGGACCTCTGTTGTGCTCTAAAGTTATGTTTACTATATATTTTATAAAATTATGGACAGATATTGAATTAGTTTTAAATCCTTGAATGTATAACTTTTTTCAAAAACAGAATTACAGGTGGAATATATATATAAAACTGCAACACTGATAATTTAAAAGTCATGTTAATTAACCAAATTTTATTGAAATAAAGTCACTGCATGAAATATGACTACATATTAACTGATAAGTTCAGGTTCTTTTGAGTTGTACGTGGCTGGGTTACTACGTGCTGTGGGATGCTTCAATTACCTACCACTTTTTGTTAATTGGATTATTAAGTGCACCATGATGTCCTTTGGTTCTCATTTGACATGAAGGCATCATTTGTATATATTTATATGTATATACTTCTATAGAGTACTAATTGGTGCCAATATAATTATTAAAAATATATAAAAGTTGTCATTTAAGCCATGTGGAATACTCAGTTATAAGATAATCACCTAGAAAATTCAAAATATGTTTTTTTAATTTATTTTTGTTGAAATATATATACACGCACAAACTCATAGATATTCTCATAGAAGAGTTCTATACCCAAAATATAGTTTGAGAAATGATCATTTGAAGGTAAGAGATAACATATACAATCTTACCATAGCATAATACATTGCAACATTTTCCTAGTACTACTAAATTTGATCCTGCCTATATGTTCATAATAATGACAGTAAGATTTAGGAGACATGAGTTCTCAACTTGGTTCTGCCACTATGCTATTATGGGACCTTAATGAAAGTGCTTTACCTCTCTACCTCAGTTTTCTGAGGCCATTTATGAAGGTAGATCATGACTCCAAATGCATTACAAAGAGTATTTGTTTTGTTGCTATTTTGGACATGTGATCAGAAATTGTGTACCTAGGTGTCATGCTTGTCACCTGCATATCGATCATCATACTGTATATATTTTCTATAGAAATGTAACTAACTTAATGGCTATGAGTAGACAGTTCTGTTTTGTTTATGTAGTCATAGTAATCAGGACGACTCCCTTACTATGAAACATAAAACTGCACTGTAAGTGAAACATGTAGTTACAGTGTGTAATTATTTCATCATAACATTTAATTTAATAAAGATCTGTTTGCAAATTAGGGAATAAAGAACTTGGCATTCACAGGACATTTAAAAAAATAAAACCTTTTCAACTTCTAAAGAATTTAGCTTAATTTAAAAACCAAAAAGTGATTGGCTTATATTATGCTTTGAGTTTTTACTAAATGGGTAATTGATGAAAATAAGCTATTCTATAAAAGCTTAAATAGTAACTCTGGCCATGTCAGCTGCCACAGTTTTGCCTGCCTACACAAAGCATTTAGAATGTACATACTCATACTGAAAAATACCACAAGAAGTTTTGTATCAAAACATCAAGGTTATTTTCACTGATAATGACTCAATACCATTAAAAGAAAATAATTTGTTGTGACCACAGATTTTCTGGAAACATTGTAAGAACCATTGGCAACTTTATGCATATTAGTTGAGAGGTCTTTTTAATTTCCAGCTTAAATTCTTCAAGTTATAAGAACAAGTCAGTTTGATCACTGAAAAAGAAAAAGAGAAAGAGCAATAACTAACCCAATGAAGAGGCCAATTCAGTAATGGTCTAATTTACCACTGAAAATAGTGGAAGGCTTACATCTCTCAATGTCTCAGCCAATGACTATTTTGCTCTTGAAATCACCCTCTAATTAGGACAGAGTCTGAAGTTTCTTGTGTCTAGATTTATCAGAGATTTTTGTGTAGAGTATCTCTCTTACCAACAATTTAGCTTTATTTAATACATCATGATTGTATCTTGTTATCATTTTGTCTTGACTTGCTTTGTGTCTTATTATATAAAAGGGGTACTAATCTTTGGGTATTAGTTCCTTATTAAAGTCAACTGAAATTTGCAACTTGAGTTGTAAGCTTGTATTTATGATTATAAATAATTTACTGCAAAGAAATTCCTTTTTTTGAGCTAGGTTTTATGTTTTTTGTATATTTGTTATATATTTTTTGATTTGCCAACATAGAGTATAACACCCAGTGCTCATCCTGTCAAATGCCCTCCTCAGTGACCATCACCCAGTGACGCCATACCCCTTCCACCTCCCCTTCCACTACCCCTTGTTCGTTTCCCAGAGTTAGGAGTCTCTCATCTTTTGTCACCCTCTCTGATTTTTCCCACTAATTTTCTCTCCTTTCCCCTATAACCCCTTTCACTATTTTTATATTCCCATATGAGTGAAGCCATATGATGATTGTCCTTCTCCAATTGACTGACTTCACTCAGCATAATACCCTCTAGTTCCATCCATGTCGAAGCAAATGATGGCTATTCATCATTTCTAATGGCTGAGTAATATTCCATTGTGTATATAGACCACATCTTCTTTATCCATTCATCTTTCAATGGACACTTAGGCTCCTTACACAGTTTGGCTATTGCAGACATTGCTGCTATAAACATTGGGGTGCAGGTGTCTTGCCATTTCACTGCATTAGGATCTTTGGGGTACATCCCCAGCAGTGCAATGGCTGAATTATAGAGTAGTTCTATTTTTAACTCTTTGCGGAAGCTCCACACAGTTTTCCAGAGTGGCTGCACTAGTTCACATTCCCACCAACAGTGCAAGAGGAACGGTTCCCCTTTCTCCACATCCTCTACAACATTTGTTGTTTCCTGTCTCATTAATTTTCACCATTCTCACTGGCTTGAGATGGTATCTCATTGTGGTTTTGATTTGTAATTCCCTGATGGCAAGTGATGCAGAATATTTTCTCATGGACTGGTTGGCCATGTCTATGTCTTCTTTGGTGAAATTTCTGTTCATGTCTTTTGCCCATTTCATGATTGGATTGTTTGTTTCTTTGCTGTTGAGTTTAATAAATTCTTTATAGATCTTGGATACCAGCCCTTTATCTGATATGGCATTTTCAAATATCTTCTCCCATGGGTTGTCTTTTAGTTTTGTGGACTGTTTCTTTTGCTGTACAGAAGCTTCTTATCTTGATTAAGTCCCAATAGATCATTTTTGCTTTTGTTTCTCTTGCCTTTATAGATGTATCTTGCAAGAGGTTGCTGTGGCCAAGTTCAAAAAGGGTGTTGCCTGTGTTCTCCTCTAGGATTTTGATGGAATCTTGTGTCCCATTTAGATCTTTCATCCATTTTGAGTTTATTTTTGTGTATGGTGTAAGAGAATGGTCTAGTTTGATTCTTCTGCATGTGGCTATCCAGTTTTCCCAGCACCATTTATTGAAGAGACTTTCCTTTTTCCAGTGGATAGTCTATCAATTCCTGATCAAAACTCTTCAGAGCATAGGGATAAAGGGAACATTCCTCAGCATCTTAAAAGCCATCTATGAAAAGCCCACAGCAAATATCATTCTCAATGGGGAAAAACTGAAAGCCTTTCACCTAAGATCAGGACCATGACAGGGATGTCCACTCTCACCACTGCTATTCAGCATAGTACTACAAGTCCTAGCCTCAGCAATCAGACAACAAAAAGAAATAAAAGGCATTCAAATTGGCAAAGAAGAAGTCCAACTCTCCCTCTTCACAGATGGCATGATACTCTACATAGAAAACCCAAAAGATTCCACCCCAAGATTACTAGAACTCATAAAGCAATTCGGCAACGTGGCAGGATACAAAATCAATGCCCAGATGTCAGTGGCATTTCTATACACTAACAGTGAGACTAAAAAAAAGGAAAATTAAGGAGTCAGTCCCATTTACAATGGTACCCAAAAGCATAAGATACCTAGGAATAAACCTAACCAAAGAGGTAAAGGATTTATACCCTAACAACTAGAGAACGCTTCTGAAAGAAATTGAGGAAGACACAGAGATGGAAAAAATATTCCTCGTTCATAGAGTGGAATAATCAATATTGTGAAAATGTCTATGCTACTCAGGGCAATTTACATATTCAATGCAATCCCTATCAAAATACCATGGACATTCTTTAGAGAGTTGGAACAAACCATCTTAAGATTTGTGTGGAATCAGAAAAGACCCCGAATAGCCAGGGGGCTATTGAAAAAGAAAACCATAGCTGAGGGCATCACAATGCCAGATTTCAAGTTGTACTACAAACCTGTGATCATCAGGGCAGTGTGGTTGTGGCAGAAAAACAGACACATAGATCAATGGAACAGCATAGAGAACCCAGAAATGGGCCCTCAACTCTATGGTCAACTAATATTCGACAAAGCAGGAAAGACTAATCACTGGAAAAAGAATTTCTTCAAAGAAATTCTTAGCATGATATATTATCAGCATAGATTATTATGTTTTAATTTTAATGTGTTTTTAAAATATGAACATGGTAATAATTTTCCTCCTGCTTAGTTTTGGTAGGAGATAATTTTGTGGCTTCCTACTCCATTCCTAGTTTGGATTCTAAGATATACCACTCATTGATAGTACTATTTTTTTATTACTGGCAATTTATAGAATATTTTATTCATAATTTTAAATTTCTTTGACATAAAGTGGATCAACAGATTGAGTCTATTTATCTTTGGAATTAAAGTATAATTTTAGTGTCAATCATCAGTTGTCACTTACTGATTCAATTTGCAGAGAACTCTTTAATTTTTTTCAATACTGTTATTTATTGGTTTCCTCACTTTATTCTATAGCCAGTATCTGGGCATAGGCATTAAATTGCCATTTTACTTTAAAGACAAACCATTTGAGTTTCTCTCTCTCAGGGAGAGGGACAAGCAGGCTTGGTGCTAAGTGCAGAGCCTGACCCAATCCTGCAACCCTGAGATTATGACCAAGGCTGAAATCAAGAGTTGGACACTCAACCGACTGAGCCACCCAGGATCCCCTGAGTTTCTCTTTTAATTACCAGATGTTACTGTTGAGGTGACTGGAACTGGATCATGTATAGTTGTTAGGCAAGTACAATTCAGGAGCTGTGAATGTGTTAGAGGAGTTTCCTCTGGGTAATTCTGCTCAATATTTTTGGGGTAGGAACTAGAGATTGGTCAGCAATGGGTTAAATAAATATTCCATTAGACAGTAAATGTTTTCCCTTTTGGGGAATTTCTATTCTTCTAGGGAAAATATAGAGGGTGTTTTACCTTGCTCTGTCTAGAACAGCAGCTAGGATCTCCAACATTGTTCTTTTTAAAATGATTTCCAAGGTGACGAATGAATATTTTATTAGTAGAGCCTACCTTTAGGTAGGGTGCCTATATAATTTATCATCCAAACTAGAAAACTTTTGAGAATGAAAAAGGTTACTACTAATAATTATGCTGGGACAACAGGCAATTGCATTATATGGTCTGTTCAACTGGGGACAATATGGAGACTTGTCTCAACCCTGCCACCCCACCCTTCCTTGTCCCTCTACCCACCCTCCTCCTAGCCTATGGAAGCTATAAGCCTATGTTCTGTGAGACACAGATAGCTCAGAGTCTCTTCAATCATATTGATTAATGTTCTTCTTTCAAGGGTCCCTTAAAAATAATAATCTCTTACTCATCTGTCTTTCAGTCAAAAAATGTATTTCATAATGTTTCCATGTTCCCTTCCTCTTTTTGTGCCCCTCTAACCATCAGACTTTCAGAGAAAAAGGAAGATGACACCATGGTCTTCCTAAATTGCAAATCTTTTTAAAAGGATTTTATTTGTTTATTTATTTATTTATTTGAGAGCGAGAAAGAGAGAGAGAGGTAGTGAGAGAGTGAGAGAGAGCAGGGAGGACAAATGGGGAGAAGAGCAAGAAGCAGGCTTTCCTCAGAGCAGGGAGCCCAATTTGGGGCTCAATCACAGGACCCTGAGACCATGACCTGAATGGAAGACAGATGCTTAACTGACTGAGCCACTCAGGCACCCCCATAAATTGTAAATCTAATCAAAACACTCCACTACATAAAATACTTCAGTGGGTCTCCACCACCAAGGTCATTGTGATATGGCCCTTGCCTCAAATCCCACCATTTTCTACATCCTTCCTTTCACCAATCATGAATTTCTCCCCATTAACAAGTTGACATTCCTATAATACAGAAACATCTATATTGTTGAATCCCAGATATAAGGACTATGCCTATACATTAGAAATTGTGCCATCATCTAGCAGAGTACCCGATGTATAATTGGTTTAATAAATGTTAAAGGAGTAAATGAAAGTTAAATTCCCTATGAAAACTTATATTTGGGGGAATTTATTTAAAATATGAATGAGTATTATAGCAACCATCATCCTTTTGATCTGCTTAGTTAAAAGTTTTCTATGATTTTTTTAGGCTCTGTACAGAGACATTACTTTATAAAATAGTATTCCCCACTATCTTGTAGTCCCTTAACATGCTTAGGGAAAGCTAATTTATTAGTAATAGGAAGCCAAATCTCAAGACCTTACTTAACCAAATTTCATTCTTTGCTATTCTGTGTGAGGGAAATATGTTCACAGATAGTTACACTATCCATGGTATGAGTTTTGCCTCTGGTATATCCAGAGTGAAAAGCTAACTTTGTAAATATGCATTCCAGGTGGCTTCCTTCAGGTAAGTATGGTAAGAGACCCAATGGCAAAAAATAAATAAATTTTTAAAATCAATAAATAAAAAAATATATGATAAAATAAAGAGCTGGAATCACTATCACCAATCTCACAATGATGCTTTACTAAATTATAGCATACAAAACACTATTACAGACATTTTCTTCATTTAATCCTTGGACTCGTGGTGGTGGGGGAGCTTTGTAAGGTAGGTAAGGTGAGGTAATTTTTATCTATTTTTTACACATGAGGAAACTAGCTTGTGATATTAAGTTCATTTATTTCAGCCAATGTAGTAGGCTTCAATTATTTATGAAACTCCAGAGTGAATAATAATCATGTCATAGAGTACTCCAAGAAATTAATGATATCCAAGGAGTCTTAGTCCTTTAGTATAACTTTGATTCATTTAAAATATGCTATTCTGGGGATCCCTGGGTGGCGCAGTGGTTTGGCGCCTGCCTTTGGCCCAGGGCGCGATCCTGGAGACCCGGGATTGAATCCCACGTCAGGCTCCCGGTGCATGGAGCCTGCTTCTCCCTCTGCCTGTGTCTCTGTCTCTGTCTCTCTCTCTCTCTGTGTGTGACTATCATAAATAAATAAAAATTAAAAAAAATAAAATAAAATATGCTATTCTATAAAACCAGGCCATTAGACATAAAGATGACTGACTGTGTCTAAAGATTAGAATGATAAAGGTTAGCTAGGTTCTGTTGGCTACTTACTCTGAATACTTAAGATGCATAATCAGAAGCCACTGAAGTTTTATTTTCTTGCCTATTTGGGGCTTCTCATCAGCAACAGTTCACAGAGCTAGTTTGAAACATTCATTGGAAGCAGAGGTTGTGCAGAAAAAATCTTGTTACTCTTTCCTCTTAGGAAACAAAATAAATAAACAAAAAAACCCAAATACATACATTTGTACATACATACATAAATGGTGTCCTCTGATCTTGACCTCAGTTGATGAAAAATAAGTAGAGCTCTTGACTTGGTATAATCACCTGGCACTTCACCAGTACTTGAATTACTGAATTGTCACCAAAATGTATGTCAAGTATTTTGCACATTTAAGACATTGTGCAGCATGCCACATATCCCAGGAGAAGATGAGGAACTTTGACAGTGACATATTTTTAAAGGTACAAATGGCATATTTTTGAGTTATGAGCCTTATTCTCAGTAGTCCTAATAATACATTTATCCCTCTTAGTGAAAGGGCCTCATAAATCAGCCATGGCAATGTGCAATGTTCTCAAATTCATGTATGGAGATATATGTATATTTTTAGTATGCCCATCATTGTGCTGAAGGGTTGATGAGTGAGTGTGTGTGTGTTTCCTCCAGACTTTGACTTCAATGAAACCATGTAGAATCTTAAATAGGCCCTTTATTCAAGTTAACAAATCTTAGTGCATTTCTGTTGGCTATTTTCTTTATGTCCTTGGTTCTTTTTGGCATCCATTTTAAAATTGGGATACTTATTGAAAAATAATTTGAATTAAGGTATAATTAAAAGGAATTTTCTTTTTTTTTAAACTTTTTTTTTTATTTTTATTTATTTATGATAGTCACAGAGAGAGAGAGAGGCAGAGACACAGGCAGAGGGAGAAGCAGGCTCCATGCACCGGGAGCCCGATGTGGGATTCGATCCGGGGTCTCCAGGATCGCGCCCTGGGCCAAAGGCAGGCACCAAACCGCTGCGCCACCCAGGGATCCCCTAAAAGGAATTTTCTAAGAATCTGGTGATCTCATTAAAATGTCAGGATTTAATAAATCCTGAATATTTATTGAGTTGATTCAATAAACATTGTTGACTGTGAATATATAGACTATGTTTGACAACAATACAAATTGAGACAATGACAACATATATATTTGTTATTATTGTATATAAATATATATTATTGTATATAAATATATATCATATATTATATATAAAATATATATAAAACTGGGACAATAACACATATATACACATATATGTAATATATCCATACAAACTCACTCAACACTAGACTCTAGTGCTAGACACTTAGACATATTACATATTATTTAACTTTTGCAACTATGCTCTGAGAGCATTATTAATGTATCTATTTCATAGATAAGGAAACCGAGGCTGTGATAATTAAAATAATCTGTCCTTGATCAAAAGGTCTTTAACAAGTTGTTTAATAATGTTGTGCTTTCCAATAAAATGAGTGTAAGCAAGTTTACAGTAACTTTTGATCAAATGAGATGATACTCGTAAAATGGTTTTTGTATGCTCTGAACCACCATGAGAGGTTTGTTACCTAATTTTACTAGCTTTGCTGGGTTGCTTAATGAGCAGATAAAGCATGTGCTTATGGCATTAACAAGGCAGAGAAATCTATAAATCTTGATGAATACTTTTTCAAAAAGATTTTATTTATTTATTTAACAGAGAGCACAAGTGGGGGAGGGAGCAGCAGGCAGAGGGAGAGGGAAAAGCAGACTCCCCACTGAGCAGGAAGCCCTGTGGTGATACTGATGACTGAGGAGGGGAGGGTTGACTCTGGGATCATGACCTGAGCCTTAAACAGATGCTTAACTGACTGAGCCACCCAGGCACTCTTTGATGAATATTTTTGAAGCATAGAATTAACCATGAGAAAAAAAAAACTTTTTGCATTTGCTAAAACATATTTTGTAATTTAGAATTGTGTTTACTTCAAATTACCTGTATTTGGAGATCTGATCTTTTCAGAGCTCTAAATGTTGTGATATAGCTCCTTCTTGATTTCTTGGTACTGGGAAATTATTTTAATCATCCAATCTCTCATCATTCCAAAATGCACAAAGAACTGAACTATCCTCTCTTCCTTCTCAAATTCTCAAGAGTATCAGCCTTCTTTGCTAGTCCAATGGCATTATTTTAGTTCAGGCCCTCATTATGTCTTATGACTAGTCTCCCTTCTGTAGTCTTCCTCTTCCTTTAATCTATTTAATTACTATTTATAGACTTACTTTATTAAAACCCTACTTCTTCAATTCAGGAACCTATAAAGAATCCCTATTGCTTACCATATCAAGGCCAAATTCCTCTGCATTGTTTTCATGATCTTCCAAATGTTGACCCTTAAGCACAAATCTAGTCTTTAGTTTCACTGTCCCTAACATTCTATTCTGGTTAAGCTATTTTCTCATTGTGTTCTATACAAGTTATGTTAATTCTTGCCTCCAAGATTTTGCTCTTGTTATTGCCCTGACACACAATGTTCTTACTCCTCCTCTCCATCTATCTAAATTCTTACCACCCTCCAATATTCAGTTCAATCTCTGAATCCTCTATGAAGTCTTCTCTATAATTTTAGTTGATGCTCAGTTCTACATTTTCTAATTGCCCTATTATGATTATAGCACACATTTTAATATTTAATTGCTCTCTAATTATTTGATATATGTTAATTTTGTCTCTATACCCAGACTGTAACTTCTAGAGTCTAGCAGAGTACATACAGTAAGTACCTAATAATGCAGTAAATTTTCTTGTTTATAAGCTATGCAGTATAGAGACTCTATGAATTTAATGTTACCTACTTTGACTATATGAAATTAGGATTACTGTATATGGTGATATGTATTTTCTATGCCTTTCACAAATGTATGGGTTTTCTTTAACCACTCCTATCTTGGTACTAGAAGAAACTAGAAACCACTTCTCTAGTCAGTCATCCTACTCCGGGACTGAAAGTATTCTTATACACATCTTCATGTAATCATCATAAAGAAAAAGTTATATTTTTTGAAAATGAGATATTCTTAAACTCATTTTTATTAAGGACAGAAAGCTATTTATTTAGTTTAAACTTTTATTTAAATTCTAGTTAACATATAGTGCAGTGTTGGTTTCAGGAGTAGAATTTAGTGATTCATAACTTACATACAACACCTGGTACTCATCAAAGTGCCCTTCTTAATACTCATCACTCATTTAGCCCATTCCCTGCCCACATCCCCTCCATCAACCCTGTTTGTTTCCTGTAGTTTAGAGTCTCTTATAGTCTGTCTCCCTCTCTCTTAAGCTCATTTTTAAAAAATTATTTATTTTTTAAATCCAGTATAGTTAACATACAGTGTTATATTAGTTTCAGGTGTACAATATAGTGATTCAATAATCTTATACATTACTCAGTACTCCTCATGATCAGTGTGCTCTTAATCCCCTTCACATATTTCACTCATTCTCCCTCACTCCTCTCTGGCAACCATCAGTTTGTTCTCTGTATTTAAGAGTCTGTTTTTTGTCTCTTTTTTCTTTGTGTGTTTGTTTTGCTTCTTAAATTCCACATATAAGTGAAATCATATGGTATTTGTTTTTCTCTGACTGACTTATTTCACTTAACTTTTACCCTCTAGATCCATCTGTGTTGTCCCAAATGGCTAGATTTCATTCTTTTTTATGGCTGACATACATATATATGTATGTATATATATACACATATACCACTTATGTAGTAATCACATCAGCTATAGAAATATTTTCTAGATATATTTCCTTTGGCAAAGGAAATAAAAGCAAAATTAAACTATTAAGATTATACTGAAATAAAAAGCTTTTTGCACAGCTTAAGTTCATTTAGAACAGGAAAGTAGAGACTGAAAAGAAGATTTAAATGAGGAAGTGATAAAAAATAAATAAATGAGGAAGAGATGCATAAGTTGGTTTGTGACAGACAAGTAGGATATTCATAAGAAAGAAATGTGAGAGGCAAAGGAATTCTTGACACATAGATCTTTGGATGAGAAACATGGTGTATCTTCAGTGACATATAAATAGTAAAGATGGCTAGAACTTAGGATTGGTTCAAGACAAGTAAGGGTATGGTAATAGGGATGCAGTTGGAAAAAAAACCTTGAGGGCAGCCCTGGTGGCCCAGCAGTTTAGCACCACCTTCAACCCAGGGCATGATCCTGGAGACTGGGGATCAAATCCCGTGTCAGGCTCCCTGCATGGAGCCTGCTTCTCCCTCTCCCTCTGCCTGTGTCTCTGCTTCTCTCTCTGTGTTTCTCATGAATAAATAAATAAAATCTTTTTAAAAAAGGAAAAAAAAACACTTGAACATATTTCCAAAGTTGAATAAATCATGTTTAATGCCACCTTCCCAACTGAGTCCTTGTATCTTCCTTCTCAGTGGTAATAATGTGGGAAACAAGGGCAGAAGGAAATGTAAATAAAATTAAATGTCCTTTTATTATAAACTATAACCCATTGACAAATACTTGAGGCAGGCCTACCATAAGGCTTCTCCAGGAAGTTCAAACTGTCTTAATGTTAATGCCTTGCTAGAGGGAGAAATAGCCTTGGTTTGACAATAGCAAGACCTGTGAGTATCCTGTTAGTTTTCTTTAGCATATGAAAATCCTTTTGGGCTTCCCTTACCTTTACTTCCCCCAACCCCAAAGTATATAATCAGTTGCTTCTGACTATCCTGGGACAGCAAGCAGCACAGCAGCAGTTCATTTTGCCCACTAGTCCTATCTCTGTGTTTTAATAAAACTACTTTTATGCACCAAAGATGCCTCAAGATTTCTTTCTTGGCCATTGGCTCCAGACCTCAACAACACTAGTCAAAAAACATATCAACTGTACCACCACCCACCCAATTTCTTAAGATTCCGATAACAGAAATTCAGCTGTCATTCTAGACTCCTTTTCCTTTTCCCTTCCCTTCCTGCACAGCAAAGCCCTAAATTCTGCTCAAAGTGCATTCAGATTAACCTGGAAAATTGTTAGAAATGCAAATTATGAGGTCCAAACTCTGATGGCTGAGTCAGAAACCCTGGAGTTTGGGCCTAACTCTCTGGGTTTTAACAGATCTTCTAGGGTATTCTTATGCACATGAAAGCTTAAGGGCCACTGCTGCAGGCAATGAGGAATCTTTGAGATGCTTGAAGCAGGCAAGTGACCCAGTAGAATATGCATTTTAGAAAGGTCATTCTGATATTTATTCAGAAGATAGAATAGAAGGGTGTAAAACTGAAGGTAAACAGGACCAGTTAGTGTAACATTTTAAAAATCCAAAATGAGGAGGAGGGGCAAGATGGCGGAAGAGTAGGGTCCCCAAATCACCTGTCCCCAACAAATTACCTATATAAACTTCAAATCATCCTGAAAATCTAGGAATTCGGCCTGAGATTTAAAGAGAGATGGGATCCCTGGGTGGCGCAGCGGTTTGGCGACTGCCTTTGGCCCAGGGCGCGATCCTGGAGACCCGGGATCGAATCCCACGTCGGGCTCCCAGTGCATGGAGCCTGATTCTCCCTCTGCCTGTGTCTCTGCCTCTCTCTCTCTCTGTATGACTATCGTAAATAAATAAATAAAATTTAAAAAAAATAGAGAACAGCTGGAATGCTACAGTGAGAAGAGTTCGCACTTCTATCAAGGTAGGAAGGGGGGGAAGAATTAAAGAAACAAAAGGCATCCAAGGGGGAGGGGCCCCGAGTGGAGCGGGGCTAAGGGTGGGGCGAGTGCCCCCAGGACAGGAAAGCCCCGACCCAGAGAAACAGGAGATTCACCAATCTTCCCAGGCAGAAAGCCCTCTCAGGGAGTTAGAGCAGGATCCCAGGAGGGCGGGGATGCCCTAAGGCTCCCTGGGACACTAACAGAGCAATTGCCCACCAGAGAGAGTGCGCCGAGCTCCCTGAAGGGCTGCAGTGCGCAAGCATTGACCCGGGAGCAGCTTGGAGGGGCTCGGGCGGCGGCTCCGCGGAGAGGGGTCTCCTGGGCTGCGAGCGTGAATCCAACAGCGCAGGCCTGGGAGCACAGGGCGCCGGGGACACAGCCCAGGATCCGGCCTCCCCCCGGGACAGGCAAAGGCCAGGAGGGCCCAGGACAGCAAGGACACTCCTGCCCCAGGCTGAGCAGATAAGCGGCCCCGCCCCCGGAGCATCCAGGCCCCTGCAGACAGAACTCTATAGTTACTGTGGGAGCTGAATCCAGGACTCCAGAGCTGGCCGCCGCCACTGGGGTTGTTCCTCCTGGGGCCTCATGGGGTAAACAACCCCCACTGAGCCCTGCACCAGGCAGGGGGCAGAGCAGCTCCCCCAAGTGCTAACACCTGAAAATCAGCACAGCAGGCCCTTCCCCCAGAAGACCAACTAGACGGAAAGTTCCAGGGGAAGTCAAGGGACTTAAAGTATACAGAATCAAAAGATACTCCCCCATGTTTTTTTTCTTTTTTTGCTTTTTGATTTCTGTTTGCTTCCCCCACCCCTTTTTTCCTTTCTTTCTCTTTTTCTTCTTTTTTTCGTTTTTCTTCCTTTTTTTCTTTTTTCCTTTTCTCTTTTCTTTCCTTCTTTCTCTCCTCTCTTTTTCTCCTTTTCCCAATACAAATTGTTTTTGGCCACTCTGCACTGAGCAAAATGACTATAAGGAAAACCTCACCTCAAAAGAAAGAATCAGAAACATTCCTCTCTCCCACAGAGTTACAAAATCTGGATTACAATTCAATGTCAGAAAGCCAATTCAGAAGCACTATTATAAAGCTACTGGTGGCTCTACAAAAAAGCATAAAAGACTCAAGAGACTTCATGATTGCAGAATTTAGATCTAATCAGGCAGAACTTAAAAATCAATTGAATGAGATGCAATCCAAACTAGAAGTCCTAACGATGAGGCTTAACGAGGTGGAAGAACCAGTGAGTGACATAGAAGACAAGTTGTTGGCAAAGAGGGAAACTGAGGAAAAAAGAGACAAACAATTAAAAGACCATGAAGATAGATTAACGGAAATAAACGACAGCCTGAAGAAGAAAAACCTACGTTTAATTGGGGTTCCCGAGGGCGCCGAAAGGGACAGAGGGCCAGACTATGTATTTGAACAAATCCTAGCTGAAAACTTTCCCAATCTGGGAAGGGAAACAGGCATTCAGATCCAGGAAATAGAGAGATTCCCCCCCTAAAATCAATAAAAATCGTTCAACACCTCAACATTTAATAGTTAAGCTTGCAAATGCCAAAGATAAAGAGAAGATCATTAAAGCAGCAAGAGACAAGAAATCCCTGACTTTTATGGGGAGGACTATTAGGGTAACAGCAGACCTCTCCACAGAGATGTGACAGGCCAGAAAGGACTTGCAGGATATATTCAAGGTCCTAAATGAGAAGAACATGCAACCAAAAATACTTTATCCAGAAAGGCTCACATTCAGAATGGAAGGAGAGATAAAGAGCTTCCAAGACAGGCAGGAACTGAAAGAATATGTGACCTCCAAACCAGCTCTACAAGAAATTTTAAGGGGGACTCTTAAAATTCCCCTTTAGGAAGAAGTCCAAAGGAACAATCCACAAAAACAAGGACTGAGGGATCCCTGGGTGGCGCAGCGGTTTGGCGCCTGCCTTTGGCCCAGGGCGCGATCCTGGAGACCCGGATCGAATCCCACGTCGGGATCCCGGTGCATGGAGCCTGCTTCTCCCTCTGCCTATGTCTCTGCCCCTCTCTCTCTCTCTGTGACTATCATAAATAAATAAAAATTAAAAAAATTAAAAAAAAAACAAGGACTGAATAGATATCATGATGACATGAAACTCATATCTTTCAATAGTAACTCTAAACGTGAACGGGCTTAATGACCCCATCAAAAGCTGAAGGGTGTCAGACTGGATAAAAAAGCAGGACCCATCTATTTGCTGTCTACAAGAGACTCATTTTAGGCAGAAGGACACCTACAGCCTGAAAATAAAGGTTGGAGAACCATTTACCATTCAAATGAAGCCATTTACCATTTTACCATTCAAAAGAAGCAGGGGTAGCCATCCTTATATCAGATAAACTAACATTTACCCCGAAAACTGTAGTGAGAGATGAAGAGGGACACTAAATCATACTTAAAGGATCTATCCAACAAGAGGACTTAACAATCCTCAATATATATGCCCCGAATGTGGGAGCTGCCAAATATATCAATCAATTACTAACCAAAGTGAAGAAATACTTAGATAGTAATACACTAATACTTGGTGACTTCAATCTAGCGTTTTCTACACTCAATAGGTCTTCTAAAAACAACATTTCCAAAAAAAAAAAAAAAAAACGAGAGCTTTAAATGATACACTGGACCAGATGGATTTCACAGATATCTACAGAACTTTACATCCAAACTCAACTGAATACACATTCTTCTCAAGCGCACATGCAACTTTCTCCAGAATAGACCACATACTGGGTCACAAATCGGGTCTGAACCGATACCAAAGATTGGGATCGTCCCCTGCATATTCTCAGACCATAATGCCTTGAAATAAGAACTACATCACAACAAGAAGTTTGGAAGGACTTCAAACACATGGAGGTTAAGGACCATCCTGCTAAAAGATGAAAGGGTCAACCAGGAAATTAAGGAAGAATTAAAAAGATTCATGGAAACTAAAGAGAATGAAGATACAACCGTTCAAAATCTTTGGGATACAGCAAAAGCAGTCCTGAGGGGGAAATACATCGCAATACAAGCATCCATTCAAAAACTGGAAAGAACTCAAATTCCAAAGCTAACCTTACACATACAGGAGCTGGAGAAAAAAACAGCAAATGGATCCTACACCCAGCAGAAGAAGAGAGTTAATAAAGATTCGAGCAGAACTCAACGAAATTGAGACCAGAAGAACTGGAACAGACCAACAAAACCAGGAGTTGGTTCTTTGAAAGAATTAATAAGACAGATTAAACCATTAGCCAGCCTTATTAAAAAGAGGAGAGTGAAGACTCAAATTAATAAAATCATGAATGAGAAAGGAGAGATCACTACCAACACCAAGGAAATATAAGCCATTTTAAAAACATATTACGAACAGGTATACACCAAAAAATTAGGCAATCTAGAAGAAATGGACACATTCCTGGAAAGTCACAAACTACCAACATTGGAACAGGAAGAAATAGAAAAGTTGAACAGGCCAATAACCAGGGAGGATATGAAGCAGTCATCAAAAACCTCCCAGGACACAAAAGTCCAGGGCCAGATGGCTTCCCAGGGGAATTCTATCAAACGTTTAAAGAAGAAACCATACCTATTCTACTAAAGCTGTTTGGAAAGATAGAAAGAGATGGAGTACTTCCAAATTCGTTCTATGAGGCCAGCATCACCTTAATTCCAAAACCAGACAAAGAACCCACCAAAAAGGAGAATTACAGACCAATTTCCCTGATGTACATGGATTGAAAAATTCTCAACAAGATACTAGCCAATAGGATCCAACAATACATTAAGAAAATTATTCACCATGACCAAGTAGGATTTATCCCCGGGACACAAGGTTGGTTCAACACTGGTAAAACACTCAATGTGATTCATCATATCAGCAGGAGAAAAACCAAGAACCATATGATCCTCTCATTAGATGCAGAGAAAGCATTTGACAAAAGACAGTATCCATTCCTGATCAAAACTCTTCAGAGTGTAGGTATAGAGGGAACGTTCCTCAACATCTTAAAAGCCATCTACGAAAAGCCCACAGCAAATATAATTCTCAGTGGGGAAACACTGGGAGCCTTTCCCTTAAGATCAGGAACAAGACAGTGATGTCCACTCTCACCACTGCTATTCAACATAGTATTGGAAGTCCTAGCCTCAGCAATCAGACAACAAAAAGACATTAAAGGCATTCAAATTGTCAAAGAAGAAGTCAAACTCTCCCTCTTCGCCGATGACATGATATTCTACATAGAAAACCCAAAAGCCTCCACCCCAAGATTTCTAGAACTCACACAGAAATTTGGTAGTGTGGCAGCATACAAAATCAATGCCCAGAAGTCAGTGGCATTTCTATACACTAACAAAGAGACTGAAGAAAGAGAAATTAAGGAGTCAATCCCATTTACAATTGCACCCAAAAGCATAAGATACCTAGGAATAAACCTAACTAAAGAGGTAAAGGATCTATACCCTAAAAACTATAGAACAGTTCTGAAGAAATTGAGGAAGACACAAAGAGATGGAAAAATATTCCATGCTCATGGATTGGCAGAATTAATATTGTGAAAATGTCAATGTTACCCAGGGCAATTTACACGTTTAATGCGATCCCTATCAAAATACCATGGACTTTCTTCAGAGAGTTAGAACAAATTATTTTAAGATTTGTGTGGAATCAGAAAAGACCCCGAATAGCCAGGGGAATTTTAAAAAAGAAAACCATATCTGGGGGCATCACAATGCCAGATTTCAGGTTGTACTACGAAGCTGTGGTCATCAAGACAGTGTGGTAGTGGCACAAAAACAGACACATAGATCAATGGAACAGAATAGAGAACCCAGAAGTGGACCCTCAACTTTATGGTCAACTAATATTCGATAAAGGAGGAAAGACTATCCATTGGAGGAAAGACAGTCTCTTCAATAAATGGTTCTGGGAAAATTGGACATCCACATGCAGAAGAATGAAACTAGACCACTCTCTTGCACCATACAGAAAGATAAACTCAAAATGGAGGAAAGATCTAAATGTGAGACAAGATTCCATCAAAATCCTAGAGGAGAACACAGGCAACACCCTTTTTGAACTTGGCCACAGCAACTTCTTGCAAGATACTCCACGAAAGCAAAAGAAACAAAAGCAAAAATGAACTATTGGGACTTCATCAAGATAAGAAGCTTTTGCACAGCAAAGGATACAGTCAACAAAACTAAAAGACAACCTACAGAATGGGAGAAGATATTTGCAAATAACATATCAGATAAAGGGCTAGTTTCCAAAATCTATAAAGAACTTATTAAACTCAACAGCAAAGAAACAAACAATCCAATCATGAAATGGGCAAAAGACATGAAGAGAAATCTCACAGAGGAAGACATAGACATGGCCAACATGCACATGAGAAAATGCTCTGCATCACTTGCCATCAGGGAAATACAATCAAAACCACAATGAGATACCACCTCACACCAGTGAGAATGGGGAAAATTAACAAGGCAAGAAAGCACAAATATTGGAGAGGATGTGGAGAAAAGGGAACCCTCTTACACTGTTGGTGGGAATGTGAACTGGTGCAGCCACTCTGGAAAACCGTGTGGAGGTTCCTCAAGTATTTAAAAATAGACCTGCCCTACGACCCAGCAATTGCACTGTTGGGGATTTACCCCAAAGATACAGATGCAATGAAACGCCGGGACACCTGCACCCCGATGTTTCTAGCAGCAATGTCCACAATAGCCAAACTGTGGAAGGAGCCTCGGTGTGCATCGAAAGATGAATGGATAAAGAAGATGTGGTTTATGTATACAATGGAATATTACTCAGCCATTAGAAATGACAAATACCCACCATTTGCTTCTATGTGGATTGAACTGGAGGGTACTATGCTGAGTGAAATAAGTCAATCGGAGAAGGACAAACATTTTATGTTCTCATTCATTTGGGGGAATATAAATAATAGTGAAAGGGAATATAAGGGAAGGGAGAAGAAATATGTGGGAAATTTCAGAAAGGAAGACAGAACATAAAGACTCCTAACCCTGGGAAAGGAACTAGGGGTGGTCGAAGAGGAGGAGAGCGGGGGGTGGGTGTGAATTGGTGACGGGCACTGATGGGGGCACTTGATGGGATGAGCACTGGGTGTTATTCTGTATGTTGGCAAATTGAACATCAATAAAAAATAAATTTATTTTTTTAAAAAATAAATAAATTTTAAAAATTAAAATAAGTAAAAAATCCAAAATGAAATAGAGGAAAAGATAGATATATGAGCTTTTAAAGAGTTAGAATTGATTTATTTATGTCACCATTTGAATGTACAGGATAAATCAGAGGAAGTAGAGTAACGGCTCTGGTACACTAATTAAAAATGGTAGTCAGGATTTGGAGGAAATAGTGCTTTGCTATTTTGCTCTTTTTATTTTTTTTGATACATTGAGTTGAGGCGACTTTAGGGTACTAGGTGTCAATGTTTATTTAAAAAGTTGGACACTTGATTCTGAACTTTCAGAGAGATAGGAGAGGGATCATGGGCTACAGATAAATATCTTGGAGTCAGCAGTGTACTAGGTGGTAGTGGTCATTGTCCAAATGGTTTAAATAACCCAGAAAACCATTTAGAGTGAGAAGAAGACCAAAAATGAAGTTTTGGAGAATAACAATAATTAAAGGAGGCCTTAAAAGAAGACTGAGGAATGACTAGGAGGAGTAAGAGAGCCATAACAAGAGAATAGTATTTCAATGAGAGCAACAGTATCAAATACCATATAAAGGTCAAGTAAGATAAAAACTAATTAATTATATTTTTCATTTATGGAGTCACTGATGTACTTAGTAATAGCAGTTTTAGAAAAGTTTTTAGAGAAGACAGCTGCGAATTGAGGAGTTAATTAGAATAGATTAAGTGGAAATTTTAAATGTAACTTGTTTATGAAAGGAAGGAAGGAGAGAGAAAGTGACAGCTAGATTATGTATATATATATATATCTTATATATATATATATATATATCCATGATATATATATATCCTATATCAGTATATATATATATATATATATATATATCAGTATAGTTTTCTTTTTTATTTAGTTTTCTTTATTAAGTTAAAGAATTGCATATATTTACAATCTGAAAGGAAAAAACAAGAAGGAAAGCCTGAAGATAAAGTAGGGAGAGGGGGAACTTGATGGAATAAGGTCTAAGAGGATATGTGAAGAGGTAAAGTCCAGGGCACAGGAGAGGTATTAACTTAGAATACTGTGCTGTTATTATCTGTAAACGTATTTGCCTCTTCCACCTAAACTGAGAACTTTCCAAGTGAATGGACAATCTTTTTCATCCCTAGTATACAAGGCCTAATAAATATTTGTTAAATGAATTAAAACCTGTTCTTTTGATACTTCCTCTCTCTCCCACTTTGTTAGTTTCCCCACAATTTTCCATCCTCACCTCTCTTCTTTTTTTCCAATATTCAGTCTTCTGATGAGATCTCATCCATGTCCAAAAGTTCCTCTTTCTGAGACAGGAGAGGCTAAGTTGTGACTATATCTTTTATACTCAGAAAAATACTAAATAATTATACTGGCCCTGGCTTCCTTTTTGCCTTCTCTTTGAGCTGTGGTAAGTAGAACTGGATTGGCTTTGAGGGTTGTATTCCAATATGCTATAGATACTTGACACATATACCATTTTATTTCTTAGTATTCCTGCCAGGCCCCTTTCCAAATCCTCCAACCCTGGGAACTTTCCATTTTCATCCCCCATTCCTTCTTTCAGTAGAAGGTATCCTTTGTTGCATGCCTTCTTATTCTGGGAAGGGCTTCAGAGAAGCTTTTTGATGGTGATTTTAAAATGCATCAGAGTAACTTGCCTGTTCCAATAGACTTTATTTTGACTTTGTTGACTTGTCATTTGCTGAAAGATATAAGTAGCTTCACAGTAAAAGAGGGAGTATTATACATAGGCTAAAGCAGGATAATTATTTTTGTCCTCAGAGAAAAATCTGATCTAAAGATATATTTGATTTTTCATGTATGTAATTAGGAATGACCATTTGAGATAGAAGCAGAGATGCCCATGAACCCAATTTCCAAAGTAGTAATTTACTATATTTATTTCAAAGTAAGATTCTGTGGCTAATTTTAGTAAATGCCTTGGAACCAAACCAATGTGCTTTAGAAAGATTTGGATGTTTAGTTTTTAACCCTTCCATGTTTGCTTCTAAAAGTTCTAGGGGGATCCCTGGGTGGCTCAGCGGTTTAGCGCCTGCCTTTGGCCCAGGGCGCGATCCTGGAGTTCAGTGATCAATTCCCGCATCGGGCTCCCGGCATGGAGACTGTTTCTGTCTCTGCCTCTCTCTGTCTATCATGAATAAATAAATAAATCTTTAAAAAAAAGTTCTAATAGTTGTCTGTGAATGAAATACATTATATATATAAGAAAAAAAGCTGTTTCCTTTTCAGTGCCTTGCTGCAGCAACTGGAAGGTAAATTAGAATGCCAGCTTGTTATAAAGAGCACATTAATCTTTCTCTAGGGCAAGACTGGTCTTTCTTCTCCATAGTGCCTAACACAGTGCAGGGGAATCAGTAGAAACTCAAGCCATACTTGTTGACTTGAAAGCTTACACATAGAACATCTTGACCTCTACCTCCTCCTTGAGAATATCCCTGGTAATGCTATATTTAGACAATGGTTCTTGTCTAAATCTGGAGACAAGGTTTTATCTGTGGAACAGATGCTCATTGTAGTTCATAAGGCATACTGAATAAAAATTCAGAAAAGAGATGAGTTAATTTAAAAATAAGTGGGAAGTATCAGAAAGGGACACAGAACATGAGAGACTCCTAACTCTGGGAAACAAACTAGGGGTGGTGGAAGGGGAGGTGGGTGGGGGTGGGGGTGTCTGGGTGACGGGCACTGAGTGGGGCACTTGATGGGATGAGCACTGGGTGTTATTCTATATGTTTGCAAATTGAACACCAATAAAAAATAAAATTATAAAAAAAGAGATGAGTTAATTTGTATAATTTTCAGAAATCCCCTCAAAAGGCCCACAAGAATAGGAGGCTGGTAAACATCCTTCTAACTCATTTTCTTTCTTTCACTGGTACTATCAATGATCTGGTTTCTAATTTTCTGAACCATTTTTTATTCCTCTTTTTTAAAAAAATTCTATAAATATTAGAAGACATTCTGTTACTATATACTATTGCCACTTTATGGTTACTTTTTGTATTTGTTCTTATAAGCAGAATAAAGATAAAAAATCCATTTAAATATTGCCCATACCTACCAGGCAGTCTTTTCCCTTACCATCTGTATCCTTTTTAGACATCTCTTAATCCTCCAAAAGTACCATACTTCTATCACAGGACTGATCACCCTATATTGTAATTGTCTGTTATTTTTATCTGTTTCACCTATATTGACTAGATCACAGGCAGGAAGTATCTTTATACCTGGTATGAATTCAAGTGTATAGTACAAATTTAATATATATTTGTTGGATAAGTGAATATACGATGCTCCAGTATAGCCAGATTTGGTAGAACACTGTAAAAACCTTAATTAATCAGACCCTATTTAATTATCTTATTTATGTATTTATGAGCACCTATTATGTGTCAAGCACTGTTAGGCACTGTGGATATAATGGTAAATTAAAATAAGGATGATCCCTACTCTTATAGAACTAATAATCCAGTGGAGGAGGCAGATATATAGTCATATAAATGCATGTAAAATTACAACTGTGATAAGTGTCATTAATGAGAGGTACCTAGTGCTGTAAGATCTAATAACAGGGGCAGCCCTGGTGGCTCAGCGGTTTAGCGCCACCTTCCGCCCAGGGCCTGATCCTAGAAACCGGGGATCCAGTCCCACGTTGGGCTCCCTGCATGGAGCCTGCTTCTCCCTCTGCCTGAGTTTCTGCCCCCCCCCTCTCTCTCTCTGTGTGTGTGTGTGTGTGTGTGTGTGTGTGTCTCATGAATAAGTAAATAAAATATTTTTAAAAAAAGAGCTAATAACAGGGCAGGATGAGAGGTTTTCCTAATCTAGGAGAAAGTGATACTTGAATTGATATCTGAAAGATCATTTGGCATTACCTGGGTAAAACGCAAAAGAAAATGTTCCAGAAAATACAAACAGTACTCTGTGAAGCTTGATCAGAGGCACCAACAGGAAGAGATGAGGTTAGAGAAATAATCAGGTGCTAAATTATTTAGCATCTTGTAGGCCAATTTAAGGAACTTTTGTTTTTATCCTGAAAGCAACAGGGAACTTACCCATTCTCTAGTTGTGTTCTAACCACCACTCCTTTCCACCAATTCAAATCTTATTATTCAGGTGTAGTTCAAATCTTATGTCCTCCGAGATTACTCCATGATTACTTCTGTCTAGATGCAGTAACATTTCCATTTTTATAGCACTGATTTGTACTATTCATATACTCATTCTAATGGCTCAAATATTGTCCTACCTTGTATTTTTATAATAGTTCCACACATGGCTTTTGGTTTAAGTGATTGTAATAATTGTCTTCTGAATCCCTCCTAAATATTCATAGCCCAATACTCTATTTATACTGAATTTTCAACTTATATTAAGCCATGAAACCAGATACAAACCCATATTTGGAATAGATGAAGGGAAATACTTTGATATTAATGCTCTTCCTGATCATACACAAGCAGTAATTTGGAAAAATTAAAAGAAAATCTCATTGACCATTTTATTGGTTGTATCATGGCAATTATTTCACTAAGTTGGTTTGTCTTTTTTTTTAGCTCACTTGTCTTTTCACTACATTTATCAATCAGTACTTTACTCATTCAATAAGAATATATTAATTTAATTTTATTTATTTATTTTTAATTTTTATTTATGATAGTCACACACACAGAGAGAGAGAGGCAGAGACATAGAGGGAGAAGCAGGCCCCATGCACCGGGAGCCCGACATGGGATTTGATCCGGGTCTCCAGGATCGCGCCCTGGGCCAAAGGCAGGCACCAAACCGCTGTGCCACCCAGGGATCCCTCAATAAGAATATATTAAATGTATATTATGGAGCAGCCAATGTGCAGATAGGAACTGAAGACTAAAATATGAATATAACATGGTCTTGAGCATTTTGAAGCTCAGGAAGATGATATCCATAGCTATTAACAATAAGCATATTTTAATTTCCAAAAAAGACTAGTCTGGATTGGTTGACAGTCATAGTCCTTAAACAGCTTGCAAATGATGCATTTCATTTTCATAGAAAATGCAGCCTCAACATAAGATTAGGAATACAAAGTCTGGATATTGTAGAATGCATTCAGCATTAAATTAATGCAACAAAAATTTCTCTGTGATTATTCGTTATTGTTATTGAACATCTAGGTATTGTCATTTTAAATGTATATTTTTTATTGAAGTTCGATTTGCCAACATATAATATAACACCCAGTGCTCATCCCGTCAAACATCTAGGTACTGTATAGGTAATGTGAAAAGCAGAGGTTTGCAAGAAGAACAACACATCCACATTTTTCAGTATGGCCAGGTAAATTTGCTTCCAATTGTGAGGCAATCCAGAACCAGGCCTCCCTGAGGTTTAGGATTTCCATTGTGATGCAACTAACAAGTAATGGATAAGTCCACAGCTAGAACAATTAGCAACTTATCATGAATTTTTTTAAAGAATTGTTTTGGTCAAGTACATAGAATTCCAGTTATTCACCCTAAGTCCTGGAATTGTCTAAAACCTAGTTAAAACTTTTCTTCTTGGAAAGGACACAATAAGCTGATTCTGCTAATCAGATGTATTTTTAAGTATCCTAAAGGTAAGTAAGTAGCAGAGTTTAGGTGCTTGAAAAAAATCTATGCTTTCTGAACTGACATTTGAAAAAAATGCTCCTAAAATTAAACAGTGTTATATAATTGTTTAATGTATTAACATTTAATTAATTGACTACTTAATTCACTGAGGCATTCACATCAGAGACTCTTGCTCTAAGATCTCATAAAGAAGCAGTCAACAAAACTTGCAAAAATGAAAACAAAACTTTAAAATAACCTAATATCCATTGAGAATCTTTTTTGACATCTTTAGTTATTTCATCCAAAGCAATACAATCTCTAGGAATTGTCATCAAATTATAAGAATTTTTCAAAAGGGACATACCACTCTGCTATGATATATACTCATTTTGAAATATTAATGATTGTGAGCCAGAGTGTCTATAAACATACTTCTCAACTTTGAATACTAGTTAGACTTTCAGCAAGATAAGGGTAACAAGGAAATTTAACTTTCCTGGTCTGTTTTCAAGGCAGGTATGAAGATGTTAAAAAAGACAGGAGTGGCTGGGTTATAAGAATGATTTATTATAGCTATTCCCTGAGTTAGCATCTTAGATCTCTTTTTGTTCATATAATTTGTTTCCATCGTAACAACTATACTTTTATATGATAAAAATAAGATGAAACAAAACCACTGAGAATATCTACATTGTCTTTGTTGCTGGAAGACAGACGATGACCTGAGTCATGGGCTGCTTTGGCTTTGATTAAAATTAAAATCTTGTATGGATTACAGTTCTGAACATATGTCTCAAACTCCACGTGCCCACATTATGGTGCATTCAAAATATTTTATGCTAACAGATTACAATAGGTAACAATATGCCTTTGTTTCCTACAAAAGAATAAGTCAGTAAATTGTTTTACTTAATTGTAAAAAGACCAGCTCAAAATGCAAATATATCCCAATAGCTCTAAATCCCACTGTAATTCTTCCTAATTTAAGGCATTTATGAACTCATAACAGAGGCTCAAGCTGTTCATATTTCTAGCTTATTTTATTTATCTTTCTCTTATTACCTGTTCCACTCAAAGCTTTGCAAATATTGAAAATCCTGCACATGTTAAAGGAGAGACTTCATCCATTAAAGTATACTGCAACACAGTAGGAAGAATGGAAGCATTGTGTGAACTGCATGACTTATGTGAGTTTATTTTTCTTTCCCTGGTTTGTTATAACAGCTAACTTTACCTAGTCATGTAATGATTAGAAGGTTCTAAATTCTTCAGTTGAACTCTGTATTTCAAAGTACCTGCTCAACTAGGTGAGGAGAATGCCCCCCCCCCTTTTTTTACAGTAGGGGATTTGGTGAAATGGTTAGAGGTTAATGTAACATCTAGCTTTCTAAATGCCTTCAAAGAACAAGTACAAATGCACAGTTTATTAAAGAGAGTCAACAGTGCCATTTTCCTGAAGCTTACTCACCAAATAAATGACATTTTGAAATATTATTTTTTTAAAAAAATAAAAGACCAACCCAACCATTATATAAAATAAAAATAAAAAACTCTTGTGTTAACATCTTGAATCTAGTCTCAGGGAAGCTGTTTTATGAGATTTACTTGTGCAATTTGGTTGCAGGTGCTTATGGTTTATAGAGAAGCTCATGGAAATAGAATCTGAATGAAGAACCAAAACGAAAATAACAGCATTAGATAATTCACATGGAGTACATGTCACATTCATCATGTGTTTGTCATGTTGATTTAATGCTAATGTCTTGAGGAATATTTGAGACTCATGTCTGTGACCTTCAGATGTCTGGGGAATGGTTCAGGATCAAATTCCCAGAAGGATCTTATGTGATAAGGTTTGGGCTACCCCTCAGCCTGCATTATTTGAGACTTTCCCCATGCTCTGGCCTTAACCAATTTCTGTACACCTTTAAAAGGCTATAAAGTTTTTGCAATCCTACTGCTGTATTTGTTCTTTCCTTTGTTAATGGAATAATTTGCTGACTAAGCTATCTTTAGGAAACAAAAATATATTGCTGCTTAATTTAGCATTTGCATGCGATGTTTTAGATGGTACACGTCCTACAGATAGGTACATAGTCATATGCTTCTCTCTCCCAATGTGACTCACACAGTGATAGTTATAAAATCAATGTTCAGCAAAGATTTATTCATTGATCGATCCTTGTATCTCTCACTCGATTACTCTTAGACATTAGATTCAGAAGATAAGAGAGGAGGGAATTTTAAATCCTGCCTCATGGTTCCTCCAAACACAGAGATATGAACCACCTCATGATGAAGAACCAGAAAAAAAAAAAAGATCAGACTGTAAACTTCATCCTTATCTATCAGAGCATAAGACTTGTTGAGGTGATTTTCCCTGTTGATGTTAACCATGTCCTCATTTCTCAGGGTCAGCCTTACAGATCAACTAAATTAGAATAATGCTTTGACATGTCTTTACCTCTTTTCTCACCACCATGGAATAGAATGCTTAGTATTTGTTGTTTTTGTTGTAGATAATTTCTAATATGTAATTTGTTATTCCATATGTAATTTATTATCCCTGTACAATTGTGCTTTTTTTCTTCCCTGAATTTTTCTATCTCTTTTTATTTCTTTTCTCTTCAGGGACAGGGGAGGGGAAAAATCCGAGAAAGGGTTAGTAGGGATGACATGATCTCCTGATTCTCTATTTTTTATATTTATATTCAAAAGGTTCAACAATTATACAATCCAGGATCAGTTTCTAGCTCTGATGATGTGTTATCTGACTAGGGTTTCTAACCCAAACTGATAAAAAATTCCATGAACAAACATATATTCCCCATATAAGCAAATTTTTTTTGTATATGTTTCAAAAACATTCTAAGCCAGTAGTGAATATACTTTGTTCTCATGCATGGTGATACACAGACACAGGTACAGATATATTTGTTTTTGATAAGTGATGTGAGGTTCACATAAGTGTAATTACAATGTGTTGTATTGAGGTTAGTATTCATAGATGTGTATACTTAGATTTTTGAAATTTCACAGTGGTGAAACACTGAACATTCAAATACTCTTCCTTTTTTTAACCCTTGGTTTCACATTGATTTGATTTAGTAACATAAGATTAATGGTGATATAAATTTGGATTGCTCTCGAAAAAGAAATAATTCAGGCAACTAAGATTAAAAATCTCGCATTAATATCCCATAATTATATGAGAACTTAAGGGATTTTCAAGCATAAAATAAGATAAGGCCTCTTTATCACATAGACTAGCATTTACTTGGAACTTGGTCTGAAAGTTAGGAGTGATGTAGGCTAAGTTTTAGATATACCTCTACCACTTACTTGCTATATGAGCTTGGACAAATTATTTTTTCTCTAGGCCTTTATGCTACTATCTGTAAAATACAATGTTACTACAGATTATTCTAAATCACAGACTGATGCTGAATTTTTATTATGACTGGTACTTGGTTTATTTGCCAAATCTCTCTCTCTTTTGAAATGCTTAGGTATGTTCACAAGCATATAGTTTGAGATGTCAAGCAAGACATTAATCTTTACTTTTATTAACTTTTTCATAAGTATATTTTGAGTACCTCTTCTAAATCAGTAAATTAATTTCTGTGTATAATTAAATCATTTAAAGCATATGTAAAATTCAAGATGAATTACCATTGGCCTTGAAGATGCTATAAATTAGATATTCCTTAAAAATTCTATATATTTAGGGGTGCCTGGGTGGCTCAGTTGGTTGAGTCCAGCTCTTGATTTGGGGCATGATATCAGGGTTGTGAGATTCAGCCCCACATCAGGCTCCATGCTCAGAGGTGAGTCTGCTTGAGATTCTTTCTCTCTTCCTCTACCCCTTCCACTGCTCACACACTTGCTCTCTTCATGAAAGACACACAGAGAGAGACAGAGACAGGCTGAAGGAGAAGCAGGATTCCCACAGGGAGCCTGCTGTGGGACTCAATCCCAGGACCCTAGCATCGTGACCTGAGCCAAAGGCAGATGCTCAACCACTAAGCTACCCAGGTGCCCCAATAAATAAATCTTTTTATTTATTTTTATTTTTTTATTGAACTTAGATTTGCCAACATAGTATAACACCCGGTGCTCATCCCATCAAGTGCCCTCCTCAGTGTCTGTCACCCAGTTACCCCATCCCTCCCACTGCCTCCCCTTCCACTACCCTTTGTTTGTTTCCCAGAGTTAGGAGTCTCTCATGTTTTGTCACTATCTCTAATTTTTCCCACTCATTTTCCCTCCTTTCCCTTATAATCCCTTTTACTATTTCTTATATTCCCCATATGAGTGAAACCATATGATGATTGTCCTTCTCCAATTAACTTACTTCACTCAGCATAACACCCTCCAGTTCCATCCACGTCAAAGCAAATGGTGGGTATTTGTCCTTTCTAGTGGCTGAGTAATATTGCATTGTACATATACACCACATCTTCGTTATCTGTTCATCTGTTGAAGGACATCGAGACTCCTTCCGTGGTTTGACTATTGTGGACATTGCTGCTATAAACACCCAATAAATAAATCTTTAAAAAATCAAAATTCTATATAATTAACAATTATTTTTTGAGACTCTGCTATGTTTAAGACATTTTTTCAAGAGCAAGTGATATAAGAATGATGAAAAAGGTCCCTGCTCTTCTAGAGATTATATTTTTTGGGTAAGAGACATAAAATGGATAAAAAACAAACACAAAATATCAGCTAGTGGAAAGTGCCATTCAGAGAAAACATATGTGATGTGGTAGAGAGTGATAGGGGAGGTGTATCATATGTAAGAAAAGGCCAAGATCTGAATGCCACAAAGGAGCCAGCCACAAGAAGATGAGTGAAGAAAATATTACAGACTGATAGTATGCAAAAGCCCAGAGCAAAAATAAGCTTAGCATGTTTGAGGAATTTAAAGGAGATTAGACACTTGAATATTTAGAATTTAAACATAGAAGAAGTTAGTAAAGAGAAAGATTGGTCAGTGGAGTATGAGGGAAGCCAAAAGAGAGCACTTCAAGTGTGAGAGGAGTAGTAAATTATGTCAGATATATCTGAGAAGATAATTTAGGGTAAGAACTAAGAGATGGCTATCAAGAGTTGCAGTATGGAGATCACTGAGTGGTGGTAAAGGAAGCCCAATTAGTGTTGACTGAGGAAAGAATGTGGAGTTATGAAATGAAGCCAGTTATTCTACACAACTATCTCAAGAAGTTTTGCTATAAAGGAGTGGAGATAGGAAGCTGTAGCTAAAGGGGCATATTAAGTCAAGGGAGGGTTTTGTTTTATTTGTATGAAGATCAGAGATACTAGAGTTTGATGTTTGTTGGTGGAAATAAACCAATAGAGAAATATTTTGCCAGAGGAGAGAAAGGGGTATAATTGTAAAAGCAAAGTTTACAAAGAGGTAAAAAGTGTAGTACCCATTGCACAAAGGAGATGTTGGCCTTTAAAGTAGGAGAAGTGAACAGCCTGGGTGGCTCAGCGGTTTAGCGTCGCCTTCGGCCTGAGACCCAGGATAGAGTCCCACGTCGGGCTCCCTGCATGGAGCCTGCTTCTCCCTCTGCCTGTGTCTGTGCCTCTCTCTCTCTGTGTGTCTCTCATGGATAAATAACTAAAATCTTTTAAAAAATGAAGTAGGAGAAGCTTTTTATCCAAAGCCATAGGAATGAAGGAAGATTCTGAGCATTCATATTTGGGAATTTCTGTTTGCTCCCATTTTCTTAATGAAGTATTGCTACAAGGTCATCAACCTAGGATCCAGAGATGCAGATGATCAGGTATATAAGGTTTGAGGTGAAAAGAGAAGGAATGAAATAATAATTATGGAACATGGAAAAAGAACCTGCTAAGGAGAAGAGAAGACTAATTACTCTGATTTTGGGCAAGTCACTTATGCTCTCTTAGCTTTAGGTTCTCTTTTTTTTGTTCTAAAATATAAGTATCAGATGTCATTATATAGAGTTGAAAATGAAACCTAAATGTGTAATGTGTCAAAGCTCAATATTTTTACAGACTTTTTAAACATCAGAGAAATATTTTAGGAATTAATATTTATTATGGTGAATAAAATATATTTGAAGTTCAAGTAAAATTATTCCATGTAATACTTTTAATCCAAAATAGAATATATAATATGATTCTATTTTTGTAAAAGTATATTTCTTTCTCCATCTTTCTATTTGTATGTAGGTGGCTGGAATGATGTTTAATAAATGTTGATAAAAATGTTACAAATGGTAAGGTTTTGTGTAGTAGTATTTGTCAAAATCTTCTTTGTGCTTTTCCATATTTTATTCACTTTTGTCATATAGTTTCTATAAAATAGTGAATTCATTGTTGTTTTAAAACATTGCTTTAATGTGGATAGCATGGTTTCTTGCTGCAGTAGATAGAATAGCAACCCCCTTCTCCCCGCAAAAGATGTCCAAATCCTAATCCCTGAGCATGTTAATATGTTTGGTTACATAGTAATGGGGGAGTTAAGGTTGCAGATGGAATTAAGGTTGCTAATCAGCTGACCTTGAGATGGGGAAATTATATTGGACTATCCAGGTGGGCCCATTGTAATCACAAGCGTCCTTATATAAGGAAGAAAAAGCAGAAGAGAACCAAAAAGATGGCAGCATGAGAGAGACACAGCCCAATATTGCTGGCTTTCAAGGTGGAACAATGGGAATATGAGCTAAAGCATGCAGGTGTCTTTAAGAAGCTGGGAAAGGCAAGGTAATAGATCATCCCTGAGAACCTCCAAAAAGAATGCAACCCTACATCTTATTTTAGCTCATCAAAATCTGTGTTGGAATTCTGATCTACAGAACTATAAGATAATAAATTTGCATTGCTTTAAGCCACTAAATTAATGGTAATTTGTAACAGTAGCCATAGAAAACTAATATACTTGCTTTCACCCATTCTTTTCTAATCTATTCTTTATACAGCAATCAGAGTGAACTTTATAGACCAGCATTATCTAGTAGAGTAGCTACAGGCCAAATGTGGCAAATGAGCACTTAGAATGTGGCTGGTCTGAAATGAGGTATACTGTATGGGAAAAATTGCACTGGATTTTGAAGACATAGTATAAAAATATGAAATATCTCATTAATGATTTCCTACATTTAAAGTGTTTTATTTTACTTTTTTAATGTGGCTACTAGAAAATTTTAAATTACTTACATGAGCCACATTATATGTCTATTAGCACTGATAAAAAGTTAATAGGATACTCTAATATCCCCTTTTAAAACCCTTTACTAATTTCTCACTATTTAGAATATATGTCAGATTAGTATTTAGAATGTAAAATAGTATTTAGAATATATATCAAATTCTTCAACTTAAACTTATAAGATCCTGCAAATTTGGCATCTGGTACCCATCTAGGTTTATCTTTTGCCTCTTCTACTCTTCCATTCTAATGGGCCAGGCCTCTTTTTGGGCCTTTGCACATGTTGTTTGGTGGGCCCGGAAAATTCTTCATCTTGCTCTTCATCTGACTGAAAGCTTCTCATCTTTCCATTTCAGCTCAGATCCACTTAGAGAAACTTTCTTTGGCTTCCCAGCATAAAATAAGTCTACTGTATTCACCATTCATAGCACCCTGAAATTTTTCATAAAGGCTGTTTTTATAAGTTGTAATGATAAATTTATCTGCTTATTTTAAAAATTCTCTTCAAAAATGATAAGCTCATTATACATTTTTAACCACTGTATACTTAAAGCTAGGCAAGGTGTAGATGTTCAGTAAATATTTATTAAATGAATGTAGAATGATCACATGATGTAATGTCTATGCAAGCACTTTGTCAACTGTAATGTACTACATACATATAACAGCCTTACAGTAGTAATAGTAATAGGAAGAGATGGAGGAAGAGGGGAAGGAAGAGAAAGAAGAGAAGAAATTGAGTAGTTTTAAAGTCAAATTTTAAATAGATTTTCTTGTAATCTTAGGTTTTATCTTCAAACCATTGTGAATAAATAGCACAGTAGGCAGTTATAGTACATTGCCTTTTAAAAACACTTGTATTTTTGGGATCCCTGGGTGGCGCAGCGGTTTGGCGCCTGCCTTTGGCCCAGGGCGCGATCCTGGAGACCCGGGATCGAATCCCACATCAGGCTCCCGGTGCATGGAGCCTGCTTCTCCCTCTGCCTGTGTCTCTGCCTCTCTCTCTCTCTCTCTGTGACTATCATAAATAAATAAAAAAAATAAAAAAAAAAACACTTGTATTTTCAAAGACATTTCTCCTTAAAGGAAGTTTTTAAAGAAGTTTTTTTTAAGTTTCTTCTTTCTTCTTCTTCTTCAATTCTTCTTTCTTCTTATACAAATTTCACAAAACTATTTGCCAATGACTCATTCCAACCTACCTTCTCTAAGGCATACATTTCTATTTCCACAGTGGATAGCACCATGGAATGGAGCAGGAGTGGTGGAGAAAATAAAAAACAACACTGGGGATATTTTAGTAAAACTTTTCATATAGTAGCAAATCAGAACACAAATGGATCAATTTAAAAAAAAAACATTTCTACCATCCATTGGTTTCTTTTGGTTTCCTAATGTTTAGTCTCTCCCTCTCCTCTTATCCCAGTACCCATTGGTCATTTCAACAATTAAATATGTCGCTTGTGATACTATCCACAGGTGCTTTTTGAGACCTGGTAGTCTTGGGTAAATACACTGAGGGTATGGGAGAGACTTTACAAGCCATTGTGATGAGCAGTAGGGCATGAGTCACAATTTTTTTTTACCTAAAATAGGAAATTGAATACTGGAGAAGATAAAGTTTTTAGGAGATTCAAGAGGCCCCAAATATATCCACAGGCATCCCGCAATTACCGTATTAGGGCCTTGTGCAATTCATCATATTTAGGAGAGTAGGAGCAGTGGTAACAAATATTTGCACAGTCTGTCAATTCACTATTAGTACTCTAAGTGAAGTTGTCCAGAGATGTATGTCTACTTGAGACTGTTTTTGCAACACCAAATGAAATAATATGTAATAATATGTAATATGTAATGTTCTGCAGTATTGCTATAAACAAGTACAACTGCTCTTTGCTTCCTTTCTTTCTTTTTCACTGATAAAATGAGTTTAAGCTTAGCCTTTTAAAAATGACCTTAAAGTAAATTTTACTACTTTTGTACCTTTTCAACAATAGTTTCTGACTTAAAGTTAACCTTCTCATTAGCATTTTAATAGCCCAAAAAGTCTACCTTGTACTTAGTAGCACATTACAATCTGCATTTAAATGGAAATGTTGTAAAAGAGCAACATAAAAAATTGCTTATGTTCGAAAAGTTGTTTTTCTGGATTTTGTTTTTGTGTTTTCCTATGGCATAGCCTCTCTATATTTTAGACAATGATTAAGGATGCTCTTTTTGAAGTCACTGAATTAATTCTGAAGAAAGCATTATCAGTACCAATCTCCTGCCATTAATAAGAGCATCCTAATTTGATATTTGAAAAATAATACTGAGAATCTGATGCTTTTAAAATCAAGATTAATCTACTCATTTCAGATTCAAAAAGCAAAGACAAACTAAAACCTTTAGGCTTGTATTTGTTAGATATAAATAGATAGGGATAATCAGACTTAAGACAGTTTTAAAGAATGGGAATGTGTAATTATTACAAGATATGACTCAATAAGGCATAACCAGAAAAGTTCTATTATATGATACTTGGCATTGTTTGCCTCAGATAAATCTCTTTTGCCACCACCTTCCTCTCTACCCATACACACATATCAATTAAAACTTTATTACAACACCCTAAGTGCTCCCATCTCTGCCTCTGTGCTTTTTTTCAATCACAGTATGTCAAATAAGACTGCCTGAGTTCAAACTCTTTTCACCACTTACTAGCCATGTCGTCTTGGCATGTCACCCAATCTTTCTGTAATTCCATATCTGTATCTGCATAGTGAAGATAGAAAGAATGAAAGATAGAAATGAAAGAAGATAGAAAGTAATGCAGATAAAGTATTTTGACATAATGCTCACAATTAATGTAAGCTATTATTTGTATTGCTTTATACTATTAATACTATGACTACTATTTTTCTACCACCAGCCCTCTAAATACCCTACATTTATTAAACCAGCTCCTTAAAGCACCGTCCTTTTCATAGCCCTCTTGTATTAAAAAGAATAGATAAGGGCTCTTCTCTCATCCCACCTTTGCCTCAGTCTCATTTGCTTCTCATTGTGAAGAGAAAGAGACTGACAAGGTTAAAGAAGCAGATCTTTGGCTAATGTAATCCCAGCCCAAAAGGTAGCATTAAAAACAATGCAGAGCATCAAAGCTGGTTCTTTAATAACTCCATTTCTTTCAGTTTCCTGACATGACACCAAGACCGCAGTATTTCTTCATAATTTGTCCCCTATGTCTTGACAACCTAGTTCAGTTTTTTTTTAAAGATTTTATTTACTTATTCATGAGAGACACAGAGAGGCAGAGACACAGGCAGAGGGAGAAACAGGCTCCATGCAGGAAGCCCGATGTGGAACTCCATCCCGGAACTCCAGGATCATGCCCTGAGCTAAATAAAGGCAGATACTCAACTGCTGAGCCACCCAGGCGTCCCAAGTTTTGTAAATTATAACACTTTGTCCTTTCTTCAGAAGTTAATTTCATTCAGGATCAACAAGAAGTATCTGTGTTAGGGGATTGAGAGGGAGTGGGGAAGATTTTACAAAACAAAATTTTGAAGCACTGCCTTTTCTACCAAACAGGAAATTAGATTTGTATGAAATCTCTACAAGATTATTAGGAACCCTGCAAGAAGTAGTATTCATTTGGTTAGCATTCATCACATGGACTGCAATTATTTGGTTTTACATTTTTTTCTATCATCATAATATGAGTTCCTTCAAGGCAAGGTCAATTCCTCAGTAATGCTATGTCCTTTAGTCTTTGTCTTGTAAGGGATACTCAGAAGATGTTTATTGAATGAGTATGTGAAAAGATGAAAGGATGAGACCTGGATCTTAACCTCAAGAGGTTTATAGTCTAGTAGAAAAGACCACCTGCATACATAAATAGCAGTAATCATCACCTCACCCTACCTTTTTAGTACCTTCCTTGTCTACCCTCCCACTTGTTCAGTCCACAGGTCACCAAGAACATGACCTGTACTCTTATGCCTCTTTTCCAGAGTTTCTTCTGCCTAGAATACCCTTCCCCTCATTTTCTGCTTAGTAAAGTGCTGTTCATTTGTCAAGGTATCACTCTAATAGTATCTTCTCAGTTAAGTCTTTTCTGAGTCTCCTCCCCAAGCAGAATGAATACCTCTCTCCTCTGCCCACTTGTGGCCCTTTTCATTTATCTCTCAGCACAGTTATTTTTCTATCATCTCTTCAGCTTTTAAAAAGATTTATTTATTTATTCATGAGAGACACAGAGAGAAAGGCAGAGACATAGGCAGAGGGAGAAGCAGGCTCCCTGAGGTGAGCCTGATGTAGGACTCGATCACAGGACCCCGGATCATGCCCTGAGCCAAAGGCAGATGCTCAACCACTAAGCCACCCAGGTGTCTCTCATATATTCAACTTTAATGTGAACTCCAAAAGAAGTGGAACTTTATCTTACTGATTTATGTAACTCTATGGCCAAGGACAATGTCCCATATATAGTTAGTGTTCAACACATGGTTGAGTGAAAAAAATGAATGAATCAATGACTCAAAGAATGATTATTACAAATACCCTAAAAAAGGTAAAATAAGAACTTTGGGAACCACTGGGTGGCTCAGTCGGTTAAGCATCTGCCTTTGGCTCAGGTCATGATCCCAAGGTCCTGGAATCAAGTACCCCCATCTGGCTACCTGCTTAGTGGGAAGTCTGCTTCTTCCACTCCTCCCTACTTGTGCTCTCTCTCACTATATCTGTCGCTACCTGTACCTCTCTCTCAAATAAATAAGTAAAATCTTAAAAAAAAAGAACTTTGGTTAATAATAATCTATCAATGGGCACCTGGGTGGCTCAGTAGGTTAAACTGAGTCTGACTTCAACTCGGGTCATCATGTCAGGGTCCTGGGATAGAGACTCTTGTTTGGCTCTGTGCTCAGTAGGTAGTCTGCTTCCCCCCCCCGCCCCTCCCCCCACTCATTCATTCTTTCATTCTCTCTCTCTCTTCCTCACTCTCTCAAATAAATGGATAAAATCTTTAAAAAAATAATAATCTATATCTTCACTTATTAGTTGGGATACGTCTATAGTGAGAAACTTGCCCTCATAAGAAGTACTTAGTTACCCTGAGGTACAGTTCATACAGGATTCTTTATGTACTGGTTTTAAGAATGAGTTGGTTTTGTATTATTCAAAGGTGAGACCAATGAGGTTTCTTAGGTGTCAGTGTGAGCTCACAGATTTTATGTGTTTCAATTCACTGTAGTTCATAATGATGCTGAAATTGTTCTATTTTTGGCCTGTGGAAGCTCTTCATGTTGACTCTTAAGTTCTTTTGATAGGACCTCAGTAGTCAAGAACAAGTCTCTTCAATAAATGATGTTGGGAGGGCAGCCCCGGTGGCGCAGCGGTTTAGCACCGCCTGCAACCCGGGGTGTGATCCTGGAGTCCCGAAATCGAGTCCCACGTCAGGCTCCCTGCATGGAGCCTGCTTCTCCCTGTGTCTCTGCCTCTCTCTCTCTCTCTCTCTCTCTCTCTCTCTCTGAATAAATCTTAAAAAAAATGGTGTTGGGAAAATTGGATAGCCACATGCAAAAGAATGAAGAAACTGGGCAGCCCGGGTGGCTCAGCGGTTTAGCGCATCCTTCAGCCCAGGGCGTGATCCTGGAGCCCCAGGATCGAGTCCCACGTTGGGCTCCCTGCATGGAGCCTGCTTCTCCCTCTGCCTGTGTCTCTGCCTCTCTCTCTCCTCTCTGTGTATTCTCATGAATACATAAATAAAATCTTTAAGAAAAAAAATAATAATCTATCAGTATTGGCTCATCAATTATAATAAATGTACCATATTGATACAAAGTATTAATAACAAACTATATATGAAGGGAGAACTGAAGTAGTATATACAAATTCTACTCTCAACTCAATTTTTCCCAAAAACTACTCTAAAAATAAATCATATTTACACAAAAAAATCTAGTGAAAAATAAATTCTCAAGGAAAAAAATAAAATATTTTACCTAAAGTCTCCTAATTTTATGTGTGTAGAACTGGAATTTATTTAACTTTATGTCATAAATTTGAATTCAAGTATCATATGAATAGTATCTGCCCATGGTCTTTAGCATCATATAACACTGGCCTTTGTAAATAACAACGTGAGTTTGGAAGGGAGACTAAAATTGCCAAATATCCCTTTGAAGAAATGAACACAGGTGCAGCTAGATACCATTCTTCCTTTAGATTCTATATAATTAATATTTGGGGACCCAACTGTACATATGCAGAGAAGTTGATTAAGGTTTTTGCAAATGTAACAATAATCATTATTCATATACAAACATTTGATTTAAGACTGTTCAAATGTGCCATGAGGTAAAATATAATAATGTTCCAGGTATCCTGCATGCAAAAAATTCATCATGTACATTTCCAGATATCTCCAGTTCTATAGTGGAAATTCTTTCATTAGCCAATAGAAATTTAAAAATAATATGGAACTTGCCCAGAGGCTTTTATGTGCCTATGTTTTTAAAATGGGGTTTATTGCATTTGAATATGCAGTGTAAGCCATAAAGCAAATATGCCCCCTTGGGGAAAAAAACACATGGCAATTTCCATTATAACAATTTGTAAGTGGACATTTATAATGTGTGTTTGCCGAACTAGGGGTGGTTGAAGGGGAGGAGGGCGGGGGATGGGGGTGAATGGGTGACGGGCACTGAGGGGGGCTCTTGACGGGATGAGCACTGGGTGTTATTCTGTATGTTGGTAAATTGAACACCAATAAAAATAAATTTATTTAAAAAAAGAAAAATAATAATGTGTGTTTGCTCAGGGATATTGTTTTTTTAAAATCCATCCTGAAACAAGTGGTCCAGTAGCCACATCTTGAAAGAGAATGAGATGGTTATAATTGACCCTTTGATATTATCAAAAGCAAAAATAAATTTGAATGATATTAAAAATATGAATAATTATTAAATTTTGTAGTTTGGTGCCAAGTGCCAAGTTCAAATTCTCCTCTTCATGGTTAAATTTCTCCCCACCTCAGTCCCAGTCCTTCTTTACTTTGTCAGTTTCCATACCTTGTGTCTGTCCTCATTGACTGCCATCACCATTGCCTGTTCTTATGGTAGATTCTGTAAGCATTCATCATAGATGTGTGTAGATAAACGAAGCAAAATTTTTTTTTTTAATTTTTTTTTTTATTTATTTATGATAGTCACAGAGAGAGAGAGAGGCAGAGACATAGGCAGAGGGAGAAGCAGGCTCCATGCACCGGGAGCCCAATGTGGGATTCGATCCTGGGTCTCCAGGATCGCGCCCTGGGCCAAAGGCAGGCGCCAAGCTGCTGCGCCACCCAGGGATCCCAAACGAAGCAAAATTAACCACAGGTGATATTATACTACCTAAAGCATAATATCAACACTTATGATTTATTAAGGGATATTCTGATTAATTGCATATTTTGTTTTATACTTCTGTCAGAATAATAGCTGACTAATCTTCATGGAATTTCTATGTAGTAATACTCAAATTTGCAATTATATTAAACACAGTTGAATTTTGATCTGGTATTTGTTCACACTTTCCATCATTATTGGATGGTAGATATAGGAGGTGGAGAAAATTGATTCAAATCTATTCCAATCCCAAAATGCACATGGGGACTTATTCTTTAAAATAATACATGGGGATGCCTGGGTGGCTCAACAGTTGAGAGTCTGCCTTTGGCTCAGGGCGTGATCCTGGAGTTCAGGGATCAAGTCCCACATTGGGCTTCCTGCATGGAGTCTGCTTCTCCCTCTCCCTATGTCTCTGCGTCTCTCGTTGTGTCTCTCATGAATAAAAAAATAAAATCTTTTAAAAAAACACATGGTAACTTGCTCACTTGTCATTTACCTTATTATTACAGAAGTCAAGAGCAGAAAATATCTTAATTACTCTTGCTCTCAAGTTATTTGGTACTGTGATAAAGTGAGGAACTTTGAAAGTGGCTGGATCATAACTGACAAAAACTCATGAAAGATTATATGCTTCATCATCCCCAGTAGCACCTCTGGCTGGTTTTGCTGACATTAGCAGATTCTTTAATCTCTATAATCATTGCATTGGAAGTAAAAATACAGAATCCCCAGAGAAGTATATCGCCTAGGTACAACCACAAAAATAAATTGATTCTATATGTGAGTGCTTTAAAAATTTGGAGTAACACGTGGCAAATTCCATTATAGCAACTGGTAAATGGACATCAATGTGTGATTGCTCAGGGATATTGTTTTGTTAAAATTCATCCTGAAACAAGTGGTCCATTAGTCAAATCTTTAAAATCTATTTTATCATAAAGGAAAATTCCACTGTCATAATTACTTGTTTTCATGGGGTTTGGCTGGTATTATCAATCCACTATTATTTTAGAAATATGACAGTGATAACCATTTGTTATTACTGGTTTTTATTTAGATGTTCCTGATTTTCTAAGAGTGTGATGGACTTATGATAGAAATATCAATCAATGTAATAAGCATTTTACAGTCATCATATACAGTTACTTTGAGTATTTGCTTTCATTCTATATGTATCAAGGATTCCACATCTATTTCCATAAGCCTTCTTTTTTTAAGATTTTATTTATTTATTCTTGAGAGACATGAAGAGAGAGAGAGGTAGAGACACAGGCAGAGGGAGAAGCAGACTCCGTGCAAGGGAGCCTGATGTGGGACTTGATCCTCGGACTCCAGGATCATGCCCTGGGTGGAAAGCAGGCACTAAACTGCTGAGTCACTCAGGGAGCCCTTTCCATAAGCCTTCTTAAAAGCCAGAACTCTACTCAACTGAGAGTGGGAATGTTGTTCATTGTTTTCCAGAAATAGACTTGAATGCTACTATATTTTGGGCAGAGGATCACAAACACATCCGCATGAGAAGGAAACAGATGTAAAGAAAAAAGTGCTATATTTATTTCAAACCCAGAGAGCAATGCAAGTATCATAGAAAATTTGTGCCAATGATTATATATATTCTTTTGCTGACAGCTTGGTCTACAAAGCTGCTAGAATGCAGCATCAGCAAGTTTAACCGAGAGGCAACTCCAAACTGATGGATAATATGTAATTCAGTAAATGAAATCAAGTAGGAGTTTTAAAATCAGTTACATCTCCTTTCATCAGACATTTCTTCATCTCGTCACTTTTTTATGGACTATACACTGGAATTAATAGGAAATATCATCTGCAGGGTTATTTTTTTTAAATTTGTCCCTTGTTGTAAAGGAAGACCATTTGTGAAAGGAATTGTTACAAATGCATATTTGTTACTGATAAGTGATACTATATGTGACCCAGTGCTTCACAGTCTCCTTCATATTAAAAAAAGTAGGTTTGATTTGAAAAAAATTTAACCCAGGTTCTTTGCTTTATTTTAAGTATAAAAAATAAAAGGAAAATTGAATCTGGAAGATTTTTGGAGTCATGTGATTAATTTATTCTCAAACTTATCTTCACACTATAAACTAACTACAAGCACTTTTTGAAAATGTAATCTTGGACTTCACTCAGAGATTTTAATTCAGGAGATCTGAAATGTGACCTGAGAACCTACATTATAAGCAGGCCTGCTGGGTACTTTTAATTTAATTGGTCCATGTAGTATATTAGAACTACTGATTTAGTCTAACTCTTTATCCAATGTAGAGTCCTCTACAAAATCCTTAACATGTGTCATCATTCAGTGACACAAGGCAATCCATTCCATTGTTGGTTGATTCTAATTGGAGAAAGTTCTGTTAAACCCAAGCCCTAGAAACTTCTCCCTAATAGCGTGTTCCCAGCAACCTCATAATGAATACTCCACAGTCAGACATGTAGTTGGCCCAGTGTCTTGCTTAGATAATTCTGTCTGAAGGACTAAGAACTGTGTGTATCAACAAACTAAATTACAATGCAAGGTACATTTATATTGATAAAGCAAAAATATTCATAGGTCTATGCCCCCTAGTTAGCAGCTAAGCTTTATTTTAATGTTTTCTCAGCAATGACTTACAATAAGAACTTAAATCTTGGCTGAGTATCTAAGATCAAGATTTCTCACATTAACGACAGCACCAACTCAATCAGTATTGGGAAGTTTGAGAATTTTGACTGAAAAGCCCCACTAACCTCCTCAGAGCTATCAAGGTTACAACTGGATTTAACTCCGGCCTCAGACTCCTCCTGGAAAGAAAGAGCCCCATCTACTTGTCCTGAATTTCTTTAAGAAAAAAAGACAACCCTGGGAAGCCTGTGCCAAGATAATCATACTATGGGGAATAAGAATAGTACACAATTGGGGTAGGAAGTGGAATGATAAAGAGGATTTACATTGAAACTAAGCTGAGGTGGGGGTGGAGGGAACCTGCACGGAAGCTAAATAGTGAACAAAGGGACGGAGTGTGTAACTGACAAGCCTTTTCTTCTATGTCTTCCTTCTCAGTATGCTTATCTCTTGCCTACCTCAGTTCTCAGCTCTGTCATGCTTCATGATCTTATAAACACCACCCAGGAGTATCCCAAGGGTCCTCTTCCAAGTAGTCAGCTGAGGTTGAGGGACAGATTGTTTACTCTGGGTCCAGCTGACCCACCAGGGTGCGGTCAGACTAAAAAGAAATCTAGGGCAGCTATGAGTCTGTCCTGATAATAAAACATGATCCACAGTTCCAGAATGAAGCTAACCTAGAAAAGGAAGTCTAAATCTTACCTTGGAGAGAAGAGGTGGTCACAAACCAGACCCTAACTGAGAATAACACTGACTAACCACGAAGTGGTGTGAGCTGAATAAAGGAGATTACCTGGGTGAGTCAGCTCACAAATTTCTTTTTACTGAATGCAACTAGAAAGGTAGATGTCACCTCCATGTAAATGACCTGATGACTTAAGGCAAAGATAGGCAGGGGAAGAGAAAGGGACAGTAATAAAGAAGATCAGAGTGGAGAGGAGTTAGGAAAAGGGAAATTGAAGAGATAGGAAAATTTAGGATGATGGGGGCATTTCCCCCAGGAATTTTAAGTAATGCAGCCACTGTTTTTTTTTTTTTTTTTCTGAAGCCAATTTCTATGGCTAGAATCCAGCCAGTTCGAAATAAAATGACAGTAACTTTCTTTTTTGATTCAAGGAAACAACCCCTGGTATCTTCTTCCTTTCATTTGCTGGTTTGTGTGCACAAGCCCATCATAAGGAAAAGGGGAGCTGAGCGTGTACTGACCATGCCTCCTCCAATCTTCAATGAGCCTCACAAGGTCTTTTTAAGACTGACGTGAAGTTTTAATTTTTTTTCCCTTTTTTGCCCCCAGCTTTATGGAGGCATGATTGACAAAAATTGTATATGTTTAGGATGTACAACATAATTTTTAAAGATGCATTTTTTATGTTGGAGAATGAGAAAGCAGAGTGAATGTCTGTCTGCTTATTCTGACACCACCAAGAACTTTCCATATTTAATTTAGCTAATTTCAATAAAAAATGCTAAGAACCACAATAGAGATGAAAACAGTAACATAAACCTGACTAAATACAAGCCCCATTGTATGTGATTAAAATAAAGATTAGCTGTTAACTAGGGGGCCCCTGTAGAATGGGGCAGGAAATTAAAGTAATTAAATGGGCCCTCTCTCCCAGTTATTCTCTATAAAAGCATTTATCTATTTCTGCCATAGCACATATCAAGAGCTGTAATTATCTTATTTATTCTCCTTGTTTTTTGTTTGTTTGTTTGTTTACTACCTGTCTTCCTTCTAGTAGAATGCCAGATTCATGAGGGCAGGGATGATTGACTGTTTTCTTGCCTATTATATATATTCTCAGGGCCTAGAACACTACCTGCATATAGCAAACACAAATTAAACATGTATTGAGTGGGTAATGGTTTATCTATCTTATTAATTCAAAGAACCAACTCCTAGATTTGTTGATCTGTTCTACAGTCCTTCTGATCTTTATTTCATTGAAGATTGCTCAAAACTTTATTATCTCTCTTCCTCTGCTTGGTGTAGGTTTCATCTGCTGTTCTTGTCTCCAGTTTCTTTAGGCACGAGGTTAGCTTGTGTATTTGGGTATTTCCCTCTTAGGGAAATGTATTTCCCTCTTAGGACTACTTTTGCTATATCCCAAAAACTTTGAACGGCTGTATCTTCATTCTCATTAGTTTTCATGAATCTTTGTAATTATTCTCTAATTTCCTGGTTGACACTTTCATCTTTTAGCAGCATGCTCTTTAAGCTCCACATGCTTGAGTTTCCTCCAAATTTCTTCTTGTGATTGAGTTTTAGTTTCAAGGCACTGTGGTATGGAAATATGCAGGGGACAATCCCAGTCTTTTGATATTGGTTGAGACCTGATTTGTGACCCAGTATGTGGTCTATTCTGGAGAAAGTTCCATGTGCACTTGAGAAGAATGTGTATTCAGTTGCGTTCAGATGGAAGTTCTGTGTATATCTGTGAAATCCATCTGGTTCAGTGTATCATTTTAAGCCCTTGTTTCTTTGGAGATGTTGTGCTTAGAATATCTGTCATTTGCAGAAAGTGCCATGTTGAAGTCTCCTACTTTTAGTATATTATTATCTAAGTATGTCTTTACTTTGGTTATTAATTGATTGATATACTTGGCAGCTCCCACATTAGGGGCATAAATATTCATGATTGTCAGGTCTTCTTGTTGGATAGACCCTTTAAGTATGATATAGGGTCCATCTTCATCTCTTACTACAGTCTTCGGGATAAACCTTAATTTATCTGATATGAGTATTGCTACCCCTGCTTTCTTTTGAGGACCATTTGAATGGTAAATGGTTCTCCACCCTTTCATTTTCAGGCTGAAGGTGTCCTTAGGTCTAAAACGAGTCTCTGTAGATGGCAAATAGATGAGTCTTGCTTTTTTATCCAGTCTGAAACCTTGTATCTTTTGATGGGATCATTTAGCCCATTCACGTTCAGAGTTACTACTGAAAGATATGAATTTAGTGTCATCATGATACCTATTCAGTCCCTGTTTTTGTCGATTGTTCCCTTGGACTTCATCTTTCTTTTACAGAGTCCCCCTTAGTATTTCTTGCAGAGCTGGCTGGGTGGTCACATATTCTTTCAGTTTCTGCCTATCTTGGAAGCTCTTTATCTCTCCTTCTAGTCTGAATGAGAGCCTTGCTGGATAAAGTATTCTTGGCTGCAGGTTCTTCTCATTTAGGACCCTGAATATATCCTGCCAGCCCTTTCTGGCCTGCCAGGTCTCTGTGAAGAGGTCTGCTGTGAATCTAATATTTCTCCCCATATAAGTTAGGAATCTCTTGTCTCTCACTGCTTTAAGGATTTTCTCTTTATCTTTGAAATTTGCAAGTTTCATTATTAAATGTCGAGGTGTTGAATTTTTTTTATTTGGGGGGGAACCTCTCTATCTCCTGGATCTGAATGCCTGTTTCCTTCCCCAAATTAGAGAAGTTCTCAGCTATGATTTGTTCAAATATGCTTTCTGGCCCTCTGGCCCTCTCAGTGCCCTCTGAACCCCCAATTACACATAGATTTTGCCTTCTGAGGCTGTCATTTATTTCCCTTAACCTATCCTCATGATCTTTTAATTGTTTTTCTCTTTTTTCCTCAGCTTCCTTCCTTGTCATCAACTTGTCTTCTATGTCACTCACTCTTTCTTTCACCTCATTAACCCTCATCATTAGGACCTCCAGTTTGGATTGCCTCTCATTTAATTGATTTTTAATTTCAGCCTGATTAGATCTAAATTATGCAGTCATGAAGTCTCTTCAACCCTTTATTCTTTTTTCCAGAGCCACTAGTAGCTTTATAATTGTGCTTCTGAATTGGCTTTCTGACATTGAACTGTAATCCAAATTCTTTAACTCTGTGGTAGAGAATACTGTTTCTGTTTCTTTATTTTGTGGTGAGTTCTTCCTTCTAGTCATTTTGCTCAGGGTAGAGTGACTGTATGAGTGGGCTGAATCAAGAATATCAACGATGCCCTAAGTAAATTTCAGCCTAGATGATTCTGATGAGGTCAGAGACCAGAAATTAAAAACAAGGATCAGAACAAAATAAAAGGACCTTAAAGTGAAAAAAAATTTTTTAAACAAAGTAGTAAAAAATAAAAGGCCAACATTTCCAAAGAAGAAAATAAAGGAGAAAAAAGAAGAGAAAAAAAAATAAAAAGAGAAAAAAAAAAGGGAGGAGACTTGGAGATGGTGTTGGTGACGAAGTTGTAGTGGAGGGAGAATGTAGTCTACCTGAGGGGTCCTAGAGGGTGATCCTCTTGGTTCTGAGTGTATTAAGTTCTGTATGTTAGAAGATACTCAGTCCCGGGATCCCTGGGTGGCGCAGTGGTTTAGCGCCTGCCTTTGGCCCAGGGCGCGATCCTGGAGACCCCGGATCGAGTCCCACGTCAGGCTCCCAGTGCATGGAGCCTGCTTCTCCCTCTGCCTGTGTCTCTGCCTCTCTCTCTCTCTCTCTCTCTCTGTGTGTGTGTGTGTGTGTGTATGTGTGACTATCATAAATAAATTTTTTTAAAAAATTAGAAGATACTCAGTCCCAAATTTATATAAACCAGAAATACTTGTAGAGAGCCCCAACATTGACCACCGAAACATAAATGAGATAAAAGAGGGGGGCAGAATGGGAATGAAGAGAGAATATAATCTCACAGAATGAACTAGCACAGTATACCACTTGATTCTGGGTGCATGCTGGTCATGTTTTAGAAGGTATTAACTCCTGCCATTGCAGAACAAAATGAGGCAGAGAAAACAAAAACACAAAACAAAACAAAAAAGTATATCATATATCTCCCAAAAGTAAATTGAGTATGTTGAAGAGAATCTAGAAGTGGAAAATATATTTAAGACATGTAATAGTAGAAATATGAAAACCAATAAGGGAGAAACTTAAAAATGAAGAGCTGGTAAAATATTGTAGTTAAGGTGGGAAAAGAGAAAAAAATATTGGAAATTTTTAGTCTGATATAAAAACGAGTTGTTCTGGGAAAAAAGGGGGATAAGGAGGGGTACCGTCTAGTTCTATATAGTATAAATTCCTGGACTTCCTCTGGAGCTTTCTAGCACTGCTTGTTTAAGAACTTGCTCTTCCCCTATCCTTCCAGCTGGTCTTCTGGGGGAGGGTCCTGCTGTGCTGATTTTCAGGTGTATGTACCTGGGGGAGATGCTTCTCACCCCTGCCGGGTGCCAGGCTCAGTGGGAGCTGTTTACCCAATGAGGCCTCTGTTCCTTGGTGGCCCGCCCTTCCCAGGCAGAAGGTGAAACAAAGAGGAACAACAACACTGGCAGATGTGGGACCCGATCCCAGAACTCTGAGCTTAAGGCAGATGCCCAACTGCTGAGCCACCCAGGCATCTCAGGCACTTTTTTTTTTTTGGTAATTTGTGATCATATATATATATATATATATATATATATATATATATATTTGCTTCTTTATAGTCTCCTCCCCTCGTTTGTGGTATCCATGAGTACTGGGACTGTGTCTCTTTTTGCTCTACACTGTATTTCCAGCACCTTATACAATCTTTGGTGCAGGATTGACAATTAAATACTTGCTGATTGTGTGAGTAAGAAAAGAGATGGATAAAGCAGTTACTATTATTCCTTCCCCCATTCCTCAATGTGCAGACATGCCATCCTGGTTCTTGGTATTTTTAGAAAAGTCTTGATAACCTCAATTACACTTTAATGATTTGAAATGAAGTTTACAAGAATAATTTATTTTGAAAGGAAGAAATATAAGGAAGGGATACCCTTTTGTTTTCTTTCTTATGCACAAAGTAGTGGGTCCAAAGCTGAATTTTCTTTATATATATACTATACTTATAGCAACACCATATACCATGTTATTTTTTGTCACAAGCAGCAAATTCCCAACTGGGTGCCACAGAGCCCTTTGGAAATTTGGCTGGCTGGGCCTCGTAAGGCATTTTAATTGGATCATGTTGTATTGGTTACTGTCCCTGGGCTGGGTTCTATTCTTCTTCGCGCTGGGGTGGGGAGGGGCAGGGCTTGTACAGGCTCCTTGTCAGGCCTCCTGCTGTTAGCACTAGCTGTTTCCCTCTCTCCTGATTCTTGCATCCTCCCACCTGTTCTGAGACTCTCTAACACCCCATGACTTGGAGCAGCTGTTGTCTCTGCCTCTGAGTCAGGCATGTGTCCATTAGGGGGTTTATATAACTAGGCCCTGGGAGGGATTTTTCCCAAGTGGAGCCACCTCAAGTATTTTATTTACTTTAGGATATATCACTTCTGCTTGCTTATCCTTCCTAGTAAGTGTCATGTCTCTAAACTTTCTGGAGTCATGTTTTAAATGCAGCATCTGCATGTACCACATATATGGTTTGCTGATTTGCAGATCCTGGCACCACTCCTTCTCTTATACCAGACATTCAGTAAGTATTGTTTAATCAAATTGGATCAAACTTGAAGGCTTATTGGTGTCATTAGAAGAGGTAGAATCCAAAATGACTGTCTTCCTAGGAAGAAAGTATCTTCATATCTTTAACATTTTGAGAACTTCATTTGTGAGGATGACATGTTTAGGTGAGATTTTTTTTTCAAAGATTTTATTTATTTATTTATTTATTTATTTATTTATTTATTTATTTATGAGAGAAAGAGAAAGCATGAGTAAGGAGGAGAAAGAGGGGGCTCCATCCCAAGACCCTGGGATTTTTACTGAGCTGAAGTCAGATGCTTAACTGACTGAGCCACCCAGGCACCCCGTTTAGGTGAGATTTAGATTATAGTTTAAGACTAATGACTAACTGCTGACCTCTATCAGTAACAGGAAGGGTTATTTAGTAAATCTGTTACTGAGTTTCTAATTCAGTCACTACTGAAAGTATCTAAAATAATATATATACAAAGTCATCATAAGTAGATGTAGATTTGGAATATTCCAATAAGGATTCTGGTTTAAAATATTGCAATGTATGCCTTTAGTATACATAAATTCAAAGAAGTAAATTAAAAAATTGAAAAGAAAATAAGAATCATAAACAAATTTTAATGTTACAACAGAAAGTAAAATTGAATCATATAGCAACATCTAGGTTTCTCTCTTTTCAAAAAGGAGTATTGGAGTATCAAAATGAAGGGGATAATAATATCTAAACCAAAAAACTGTAAAATGTTTGATACACTAAATAAATTGAACTGTCAAGGATTTTCAAAGGCTTAAAGTTTCCTACATATAGGTACTAGTGGTCTAAAATTTATTTGAGTTTTAAAAACTCCCTGGTTCCAGACTCCAGGGATACAAACAAATAAATATGGTAGCTTTGCCTTTCTCTGTTGAAACTAAATTTCACTAACTTTCAGCTTTGTTTTCATTTCTGAATCATCACTTTGCTAACTTAGATTTACTTTGTCTAAATGCCATTTGCTTTGATAATCTCAGAAGCGATTTCCCACAAAGAGTTCCTGACAGCAGTAGTCAGCTCTGTCTGAGACTTTTTCTGAATTTCTAGGTGTCATTTGACTCCACCTTCACCTTGATCTGCTGCTCCTTTCATTCACCTCTGCAAAGAAAAGGAGCTTCACTCATCTTATTTTTATATTTGGCAAATGATAGCAACCAATAGTATTTATAATTTTGACATACATAATTGAGAATGAAAGCAGACATGATTTTCCAAGATTTAATTACTAAATCTGTGGTACATTTGTATAGTCTTGTGATTTGGACATTTCATGGATGTAGTGTCCCTCTTATAGAACTAGCCATTCAGGCTTAGCCTTCATTTACTTTCTTACTCCCAAGATCACTGTGATTTATGTAAAATTAGTGTAAAAAGGTCGGTTGCCTTGAGAATTCAGATCTGGTTGCGTGACTTGGAAATTAGGTAGAATGTGCTTGGTTTTCCCCCCATAAATCTGAAAAGCCTGTGATTTTCCTATCCCTGGAGGCAATCTGCTAGATTAGAGACATGTTCTGTCCCAAAGACAGAAGCTCAAGAATACCTAGAAATATCTTGATCTGAAACAGAAGCCATACTAGGCTTCATGAAGAAGGCTTTGGAATATAAAAATCAGATTAGACTAAAAATCTCAGAATCTGGATCCCTGGGGGGCTCAGCAGTTTAGTGCCTGCCTTTGGCCCAGGGCGTGATCCTGGAGTCCCGGGATCAAGTCCCACATCAGGCTCCCTGCATGGAGCCTGCTTCTCCCTCTGCCTCTCCCTCTGCCTGTGTCTCTACCTCTCTTTCTCTTTCTCTCTGTGTCTCAAATAAATAAATAAATAAATAAATAAATAAATAAATAAATAAAATCTAAAAAAAAATTCCCAGAATCTTACCCTAAATCTTACTTTTTATCACAGAAGTTGTTCACCATTTGGCACATGATCTAGTGGCACATTCTAAATAAAAAATAGGATGACATGAATTAGCATATTGACCAAAAACTGTGAAAATGAGCTTTAATTTATAAATGAGTTGTAGCTGAACCTCAACATGGACAGAATGCTGAATATTCAGGAGAAAAACATATGGAATTTCTGTTATTTATCTCTAGGGACACCATGAATATATCCAATCAATCTGTCAGGTAAAAGATACTATAGGCATCACTCATTGTCAAGAGATTTGATTTAGAGACTAGACCTACAGAATCTGGTGACACAAAACAATGCTTTTCAAAATTTAATATGATTCACAATAAACTGCTATGCTTGATAAAATGCAAAATTTTAGTCCCTTACCAAAGAAAGTATAATTCACTGGATTTGGTGTTGGCTCAAGAATCTGCCTTTAAACAAACAAAGCAAGTTGACCTTCAGCTATCTTTAATGGGTAAGTCAACTATGCCCTTGTAGCATGAAAGCATCCATAGACAAAATGTAAACAAATAGGAGTGAAAGTGTTCCAGTAAAACTTTATTTATAAGGCAAAAAGCCTAAAGCTGGATTTCATCCATGGGCCACAAGAAGTAAGCATAGTTTTCAGGTCCTGAGCCCTGGCCTAAAGGATTGACTCTTCCTAGAAACATAGTACTTCTAGTCTCAGAATTTTATTTTGGAGCTGGTTTGAAGTTTATATCTAAGGAGCACCTATTGGTCAACTATGGTAATGAAGCACATTTCCATTTACTATTGTAAATATGAAATAAGGTGGAGAAAAAATTTCCTTGAGTTGTGTACACAAAATAAAGAATACTCATGACCAGGGATACCTGGGTGGCTCAGTGGTTAAGCATCTGCCTTCGGCTCAGGGCGTGATCTCGGGGCCCGGGGATTGAATCCCACAGTGGCCTCCCTGAGAGGAGCTTGCTTCTCCCTTTGCCTATGTCTCTGCCTCTCTTTCTGTGTCTCTCATGAATAAATAATTTTTTTTAAAAAAAAAAAGAATACTCATGACCATTTTCTCCAGAAAATCATCCTGGATTAATTAAGCCCAGTTTTCAGTTAGCCAAAACATTCTCTTGCTTATGTTTTCTGTATGACTCACATTGATAATTTTGAACCCTTCTATGACAGTAGTATGGGGCAACAGGATTCAGTAAGACCATTTTGATAGAGCAAGGATGGAACACACCTGGCATTTGTGCTGCCATTTCCATTTCTAATACCATGGCAGACACTGCCAAACATTTATGGTACTCTTTCCTTCTGAGTATATATCTGACCACAACATCTCAAAAATCTTAGTGATTTGTTATCAAGTGACAGAGTTGTCATGTGAGATTAAACTTACATGTTATCCCTTAATAAATTAGCCTTGCTATGTGGTGTTTTTGTTATTTGTGGTTATTCTATTTGGGAGTACATAATATTACTTCTACTATTCCTTTTCTTTTTATTCTGCTATATCTTAAAGTAATTATAAGCCTTGCCCCAAAGAATTCCATAGTATATTTTGAATAGTTGTCATTGTTTTCCTCTTAGATAATAAGTATTTTAAATTCATGGGCTCTGCCTAGTTTATCATGTTATATCCTGAAATCACTCCAGAAACACTTGAAAAGTTAATACAGAATCATTTCTCATTAGAATGTCAATGTTAATATTATGATATCATTAGTATACTAAAAACTTCTGCTAATAGTTAATTAATTAAAGTATATTTGAAACTATAAAAACTGATATTGGGGCAGCCTGGGTGGCTCAGTGGTTTAGCGCCATCTTCAGCCCAGGGTGTGATCCTGGAGACCCGGGATCGAGTCCCATGTCAGGCTCCCTGCATGGAGCCTGCTTCTCCCTCTGCCTGTGTCTCTGCCTCTCTCTCTCTCATGAGTAAATAAATAAAATCTTTTAAAAAAAATCTGATATTGGCAATTTGGAACTGAAGATACTTATAGTCTGATTTTAGGTCAGATATTTGTAAACTATAGCATAGTCTTTACACTTGATCTTAGCCAAACTCCAAGAAGTGATAAACTATAGAATATTCTTTGAAATAGCACTTTTGATCAATTTGGGTTAATACTCTTAAAGGATTAATTGGCTTCATAATCAAAGTCCTTGCTTACCAAATACAATATAGTGTATAGCATTAAATAGACTCACTTGCATAGCATAGTACTGACTCAGCAAACTTGTTATATTATATGCTGGCTATTGTAATAGAACTTGTTTAATAAAATTCGAAGAAAATTACCATTTAACAAAAACAAAACAGTTTTCACGGGATTTTCAATTTTATCCTGGCATGTAAAACTCATGTGTAATATGAGTATATCTGACTATTTACGGAGTGGTGGTCAGTATTTTACTGTTGGTAGGATTGGTTACAAAGAAGTGTTGAACAGAAACTCAAATTGAATAGGATTAAAAACTAAGTGCAGAGGACTAATGCAGTCCTACTAGGTAGCTTGTCCTAAAATTTCTAGGATATGACAGCCTGGTAAATGGGGCTTTTCTAGTGGTATGTGATCTGAGAGGTCATCTCCATCAGACCCCAAGCTTTTTACCTAGCAAATTTGATAGAGGCTCAACTGTCAAAATAAACTAGATGGATACTAGCATCCCTTTATATTTAATACATGTGTTTCAGCACCAAAATGTCTCTCACAGACAAACCATGTTTTTCAAGCTTTTTCTACAGTCCCATGTTAGGCCCTGGGATTCATTATCTGACTTCTGATATTTCCAAAGCTTCATGACAGGATCTGACTTTTTATTTTTAACCAACTTGCTTCTCTTAAAACATGGAAAATCTCTTCTCTCTGCTTAAAAAAACAAAACAAAACAAAATGAAACAAAACTATCAACAGCCTTAGGCAAAGAGAAGGCATTTGTTAGAGACTCTAGGAAGAGCCATTTGCAGAAAAAAACACATTTCCCATATTTATAGTTCTTTTTTTCCCCATCATTATAGTTCTGATGTCTGTCTTTGAGACAGATAAGAACCTATCTTCTCTAGGTATTCTCTAGTCTTGGCATTTACTGAAAATACACAGGAAGTAGGGAGAGTTTATAAGTGAATGTAGGAAAATGAAAGACCGGGAACTCATGTGCATATTACAGGGAGAGAAGAGACAGTGCAAAAGAAATGTTAGTGCAGAGAGGCTCTTTTTTTATTTTTTTTTAATTTTTATTTATTTATGATAGTCAGAGAGAGAGAGAGAGAGAGAGAGGCAGAGACACAGGCAGAGGGAGAAGCAGGCTCCATGCACCGGGAGCCCGACATGGGATTCGATCCCGGGTCTCCAGGATCGCGCCCTGGGCCAAAGGCAGGCGCCAAACCACTGCGCCACCCAGGGATCCCCTGCAGAGAGGCTCTTATAAAGGAATCTGAGGTTAAGAAATCTGTGTTCAGAGTTTTGAGTATGTTGTAGGAAATCAGATCCAGATGGTTTTTGGACATGCTCTGGCCAAAATTTGACCAAGCTTGTAAATTGCTTATTGACAGGCTCAATTTACCAGACTAAGAACCCTCATGCTCCAAGGTTTAGGTGAGCAGAACTAGCCCCCAGCAAATTTGGGCAAAAAAATTACGTGTTCTCAGTCTGCATTTTCTATACTTTTCTCAGCCACGAATGTTCCCACCGTAACTATCATATCTGGTGCTCAGTAGCCTTCCCAGTTACTCAGCCTCTCCCTCTGGAAGATCACAACATCTAGTAAAGATTTGGAGAGCTCATTTATTTTAAAGTGTTAATGATGACTGACAGGGTTCAATTTGTTTCCTTTCCCAGGGGAATGCATTTAGAGTCTAAGAAATTATCTATTTGAGCAATTTTGAATATTCTTCAGTTACATGGGAGAGGTATTGGTGATATAGCCTACCTTCTTACTGTCCCTGAAATCATAGCATCTATAGGCAATTGAGCACTCATAAAATCTTCCCTGTGGCTGGCTATGGAAATACAGGTAGGGAAGTTGGGAAAAGTTTTCCTAGTGTTTGATTAAGCACTATCACTAAGCTACTTTTTTCTTTTGCATTTGTTTGACACTTTGAATTTAGTTTTCTGGAAAAGAAACTCTGATAAAAATACTAGAGACTCCTTAAAGACTTATCCCAAGATTTCCTAGAAAAACAGTGTATATTTTCTTCTATTTTTCAAGGTTATTTGGAGAGTGGAATAGGGGAACATTCAGAGCTCAGGACAAACCCACCAATTATAAAATGTCAGCCAGGCCTTTTGGAAGCTACTTGCCACATCCAGGAAGCCCATTGCTAAAAATCAAAGGACCAATTTGTTGGTTTTAACCCCGATTAATTTCTCATCAAGTTATTTTATCTATCCAAACAATTATCTGACAGTAGATGTAATTGATTTTTGTGTATGTGTTGATGACAGATAAGAAACTAATACTTGTAATGTTATAAACCATGCCTGAGCAGAAATCATTATATCAACTTGAATTTTAATATATAAAACTATTCTTGTTTTTTAATAAATGGTTTGCTCCTTGATATAGAAGATACTTTTATTATCCTTTTTATTACTTCCACATAGTTCAGGGTTTAATATTCTAGTCTAGCTATGTTTAGTTATAAAACCGACACACATGCTTATCACTGAGCACAATATAGTGACTATCAATGTGTTTTTTTCCTACAATGACTATATTTATATCTAGTGAGAATTGAAAATCATCAACTATTTATTTGGCTGGCCCCATTTCTCTTAGCTTATTAAAACTACTGCTCATGTGTTGGGGATCCCTAGTTTATTTTATTGCAGCTGAATAAACCAACCTAAATTAATTAAATGCTTCTATTCGTTGCTACATTTACAAAATTAGGAAATTGGATAGGATGAATATAAGGTACCATAGATATGTCATCTAATATCCCTTTAAGCATTAAACATCTATAAATATATGTTTATCTTTGGTTCCCTAACAATAATACCTTACATCTAATAATACTTTCTAATTTACTTACAAGAGCCTAATTGATTCTTGCAATTACATATTTACATAATTTACTGAGTTTCTGCTAAATGTCTGCAGTGTAGCCTCTGAGAATATAAAGCTGATAGAGATAGTCCAGAGATTATTATCCCAATTTTAGAGAGAAATAATTGGAGACTCAGAGAAATGTAGTGATTTACCAAAGATTACAGTTGTGTAGCTGGGACAGAATCGCAAGTATTTTGACTTAGTCTTTTGATACTTTCATTCTACCTCTTGTATACAAGTACATGGAAGAGCATAAAATGTTAAAGTTATGGATATGGCACCAAAAGCATCATCCATAAAAGAAAAAAATGGACTTTTTCAAAACTTAAATTTGCTACATAAAAAAAACACTGCTAAAATAAGGAAAAGAAGAGTCACAGAGTGGGAGCAAGTATTTGCAAATCATATATGTAATAAACTATTTGAATCCAAAATATGTGAGAATGCTCAGAACTCAATAATGAGGAAAACAAAAATAGGCTGAATGGACACTTAACCAAAGAAGATCTACAAATAACAAATAGACACAGGAAAATATATTAAACATTATTACTTATCAGGGTATTATAAACTTAAATCACACTATGCAACCATTGCATGCCTATTAATATAGCTAATATTTAAAAAGTACCGACAATACCAAGTGCTGAGAGGGATGTGGAACAATTGGAAATTCATATAGTCCTGATAGGAATGGAAGATGGTTCAGCCATGGTGGAAAATGGCAGGTTCATATGAAGTTAAATGTATGCTTACCATATGATCCAGCAATCTTAAAAGGATAATGTGTGTTTGCACAAAAAATCTGTACAATGAGTATTTATAGTACTATTCATAATTCATAATTCATAATTACCTCAAACTGGAAACAGCCCACATGGACTTCAGCAAGTTTTGTATCCTGTTTACGATGGTAGAAAAACAGTCTATGCATGTGTTAAAACTCATGGAACTCTACATGCAAAAATGTTAAAAAGATAATTATTATACATTAATTCTTATAGCCAAGATTTAAATAATAAGTGAGGTTTGGAAGATAGCTGTGCTCACCACTATACCACAAACAATTCAGGACTTCAAATTATATTATAAGGCTGTAGTAATCAAAATAATATGGTAATGGCACAAAAAATAGACACTTGTATCCATGGAGCAGTATAAAAAAACCCAGAAATGAACCCAGAATTCTATTATCAATTACTTTTTGAGAAAGCAGGAAAGAATATCCAAGGTGAAAAAGAGAATCTCTTCAATAAATGGTGTTGGGGAAACTGGACAGCCACATGCAAAAGAATGAAACTTGTCCACTTTCATATACCATACATAAAAATAAATGCAAAATGGAGTAAAGACCTAAATGTGAGACCAGAAACCATAAGAATCCTAGAGGAGAACACAGGCAGTAAAGTATTTGACATCAGCCATAGCAACTTCTTTCTATATATGTCTCCTGTGGCAAGGGAAACAAATGCAAAAATAAACAATTGGGACTATATCAAAACAAAGTGCTTCTGCACAGAGAAGGAGATAATCAACAAAACTTAAAGGCCACTTCCAAAATAGGAGAAGATATTTGCGAATGATATATCTGATAAAAGTTTTTTATCCAAATTATATAAAGAACTTATAAAACATAACACTCAAAAAAATAAAACTAAACACTCAAAAATGAACAATCCAATTAAAAAATGGACAGAAGACATGAATACACGTTTTTCCAAAGAAGACATCCACATGGCCAACAGACACACGAAAAGATGCTCAACATTACACATCATCAGGGAAACAAATCAAAACTACAATGAGATATCACCTCACAGCATTCAGAATGGCTAAAATTAACACAAGAAACAAGAGTTGCTGGCAAGGATCCCAAGAAAGGGGAACCCTCTTACATTGTTTGTGGGAATGCAAACTGGTGCACCGATTCTGGGAAACAGTATGCACCGATCCTGGAAACTACCCTATGATCCAGCAATTGTACTACTAGGTATTACCCAAAGGATTCAAAAATACCTATTTGAAGGGATACTGACATTTATAGGAGCATTATCCACAATAAACAAATTAAGGAAAGAGCCCAAGTATCCATCAACTAATGAACGGGTAAAAAAATAGCATATAATGGAATATTACTCAGCCATCAAAGAGAATGAAATCTTGCCATTTGTAATGATGTGGATGGAGCTAAAGGGTCTTATGCTAAGCAAAATAAGTCAGTCAGAGGAAGACAAATACCATAAGATTTCACTGATGTATGGAATTTAAGAAACAAAACAAAGGAGCAAAAGGAAAAAAAAAACAAGAGAAAGAGAGAAAGCAAGAAACAGACTCTTATAGACAACAAACTGATAGTTACCAGAGGGGAGGGGTTGGGAGATGGGTGAAAGAGGTGATGAGGATTAAAAAGTACATTCGTCTTAATGAATGCTGTGTAATGTATAGAATTGCTGAATCACTGTATTGTCCACCTGAAACTAACATTACACTGTACGTTAACTAAGTGGAATTTAAAACCTTAAAAAAAGTAACAACAAAAAAGAAAATGTAAAAAAAAATAAGTGAAGTTTGAATTCAGCACTAACACTTCTTTTATCTTATTAGCAACACTCCTCTAGGCATCCAGTCTCTCCTCAGTTCTCTCAGCTTTCATATGTTCTGAAGAACCAATTCACACAAAAATTCAAATGATACTAATATATACATGTGTTTCTTCTGGTAGGGTCATTTTCATTTGAGCAGATCACAGAAGTCTTGTGTTAAGTATTGCATCTCAGTGAGTTGGAGCCTAAGGATTGGCCAGTGTGTAAAGGAGCCCCTATAGAGAGAATAGAGCTAAAACAGCCTTCTATGCTTTTCTGAAACTGAAGTATATTTGTTTAGCTTTTCAAATTTTATTTTGTAGATTGTGTAAGAGTATGACACAGTCTAGTTGGTGCTATAGATTAATATATAGAGATATATATCACCCCTTCCCAATATTGAATATACTCAGATCAGGAAAGGAAATCATAATTGAAATGAAAAACAGCACCTTGAAATCGTGACTTCTTAAAATAAATAATTTAATTGATAAGTTTCTTACATCAAAATTCTGAAACTAGGGCAGCATTATTATACACACATTATTTTTATTGTCACTTTCTGAGAGCTGAGTAACTATTCATGTTAATTGCTTTTTTATTTTTATTTTTTTAATTTTTATTTATTTATTATAGTCACAGAGAGAGAGAGAGAGAGAGAGAGAAAGACAGAGACACAGGCAGAGGGAGAAGCAGGCTCCATGCACCGGGAGCCTGACATGGGATTCGATCCCGGGTCTCCAGGATCGCGCCCTGGGCCAAAGGCAGGCGCTAAACCGCTGCGCCACCCAGGGATCCCGTGTTAATTGCTTTTTAAAAGCTGTCTAACAGATTCCTTTTGTACAGTACAAAATGTTTAAAGCAAAAATTCATTATTGATTGTTTTTTTAAAGATTTATTTGAGAAAGAGAGAGAGAACAGGGATTGGGGAGAGAAGGAGAGAGAGAGAAAAAGAGAGGGAGAGAGACTCTCAAGCCGACTCCATCCTGAGCATGGATCTCCACATGGGGCTCCATCTCATTACCCATGAGATCATGACCTGAGCCAAAATCACTGGTCAGATGCTTAACTTATCAAGCCACCGAGGCACCACTCATTTATTTTTTAAAGCTAATTTACATATTAGGCTTTCCTAGAATGAGGTCAATGTGTGCAAGAATCGAGAGGTTTCAAACACTGCAGAATTTATTACAAACTTCACTTTTTATTTGTATTGATATCAAAAACAGTTAAACCAGACTTTCAAGCCATACTACAAATAGTATAGTGAGTGTTTGTACATTAATCATATAAAATCATGTATATTAGATCTCAGTAAAAGTAATAAAGGACTTCAAAATATATTAGAGTTGCAGCTCTTTCCAAAATGACCCTATCAAAAAAAAATAAAAAAAAATGACCCTATCAACATTCTGACTTAATTGGAATATTTTACCTATATTTATTTTCATTTTCATGTCAGGTTTGAAAAATATTTCAAGGTACACATCACAAGTGCATACGACATATGATCTTAATTGTACTTTTTTTTGCCTCTGTCAAAATCAGATGAAATGTAAACACAAGAATTACTAAAACTATGATAGGATGTTTACCCTATCTAGAGGCAGGTGCCAGGAATGCCCAATCTTGGGTTATATCCACCAAATCCCGGTATCACTGATCAACTCTGCTTAAAAGCACTCCAATCAGAATCTTCCTTGAGAAGAACAGCAATAAAACAAAATGTTGTAGTGGGTTAAAAAATAGTTGAGAGGCTGAATGTTTAGTTACATCCATTAACCTTCAACTTGGATGATGTGGATAGAGGAAGATGGTTTTGTTTTCAGCATGACACTTGAATAAATTAATGGTTTGATTAAAATGTAGTATTAGAGATTAAAAGTATAATATGGATAATACAGTATCAGAGAAGATAGTAAAACCACCAGGGAAAGTATTTAAACCTGAGAAAGAGAACACGTCAAAACTAATAGCCAGGGGAGGGGGCAGGATGACGGAAGAGTAGGGTCCCCAAGGCACGTGTCCCCACGAAATTACCTAGATAACTTTCAAATCATCCTGAAAACCTACGAATTCAGTCTGAGATTTAAAGAGAGAACAGCTGGAATGCTACAGTGAGAAGAGTTTGCACTTCTATCAAGGTACGAAGATGGAAAAAAAATAATAAAGAAATAAAAAAGCATCCAAGGGGGAGGGGCCCCGTGAGGAGCTGAGCTAACGCCTCCGGCGAGTGCCCCCAAGATAGGAAAGCCCCGTCCTGGAGAAGCAGGAGCTTCACGAACCTTCCCTGACGGAAAGGCCTCACAGGGAGGTGGAGCAGGATCCCAGGAGGGGTGTGGATGCCCTCAGGCTCCCAGGGGCACTAACAGAGGATCTGTGCCCCAGGGGAGAGTGCGCCACACCCAGCAGCCGAGCTCCGTAAAGGGCTGCAGCCTGCGCACAGCTGGGCCCTGGAGCAGCTCTGAGGCGGCTCAGGCAGCAGCTCTGCGTGGAGGGGGCTGCGCGGCCCTGGAGCCCAGGGCGCTGGAGACACAGCCCAAAGATACGGCCCTCCTCCCGGACAGGCAGAGACCCGGAGAGCCCAGGACAACAAGGACACTACTGCCATTGGGCGGCCCAGAGATGTGCAGATCAGCAGCCCCACCCAGAACATCCAGGCCCCTGCAGACTGACAGCTACAGTAGTTACTACGGGAGCCGACTCCAGGGCTGGAGAGCTGGCTGCTGCCACTGTTGTTGTTCCTCCTGGGGCCTCACAGGATAAACAACTCCCACTGAGCTGTGCACCAGGCAGGGGGCTGAGCAGCTCCCCCAGGTGCTCACACCTGAGAATCAGCACTGCAGGCCCCTCCCCCAGTAGACCAGCTAGAAGGACAGGGGAAAAGCAAGTTATTGACCAAGCATCACTGGAAAGTTCCAGGGGAAGTCGAGAGATTTACAGTATATAGAATCACAGGATACTCCCCCTTGTTTTTTGTTTTCTGTTTGCTTCCCCCACCTTTTTTCTCTTCTTTTTTTTCTTTTTCTTTTATTTTTCTCTTCTCTCTTTTTCTCCTTTTCCGAGTACAACTTGCTTTTGGCCACTCTGCACTGAGCAAAATGACTAGAAGGAAAAACTCACCTCAAAAGAAAGAATCAAAAACAGTCCTCTCTCCCACGGAGTTACAAAATTTGGATTACAATTCGATGTCAGAAAGCCAATTCAGAAGCACTATTTTAAATCTACTGGTGGCTCTAGAAAAAAACATAAAGGATTTAAGAGACTTCATGAATGCAGAATTTAGATCTAATCAGACAGAAATTAAAAATGAATTAAATGAGATGCAATCCAAAATGGAGGTCCTAACGATGGGAGATAACGAGGCAGAAGAACGAGTCAGGGACATAAAAGACAAGTTGATGGCAAAGAGAAAAATTGAGGAAAAAAGAGAAAAACAATTAAAAGATCATGACAATAAGTTAAGGGAAATAAATGACAGCCTCAGAAGGAAAAATCTGGGGTTCCCGAGGGCGCCAAAAGGGACAGAGGTCCAGAATATGTATTTGAACAAATAATAGCTGAGAACTTCCCTGACTTGGGAAGGGAAACAGGCATTCAGATCCAGGAAATAGAGAGATCCCCCCCCCTAAAATCAATAAAAACTGCTCAACACAACAACATTTAATAGTGAAGCTTACAAATTCCAAAGATAAAGAGAAGATCCTTAAAGCAGCAAGAGACAAGAAATCTCTAACTTTTATGGGAAGAAATATTAGATTCACAGCAGACTTCTCCACAGAGACCTGGCAGGCCAGAAAGGGCTGGCAGGATATATTCAGGGTCTGAAATGAGAAGAACATGCAGCCAAGAATACTTTATCCAGCAAGACTCTCATTCAGACTAGAAGGAGAGATAAAGAGCTTCCAAGATAGGCAGAAACTGAAAGAATATGTGACCACCAAACCAGCTCTGCAAGAAATACTAAGGGGGACTCTGTAAAAGAAAGAGAAAGTCCAAGGGAACAATCGACAGAAACAGGGACTGAATAAGTATCATGATGACACTAAGTTCATGTCTTTCAATAGTAACTCTGAACGTGAATCGGCTTAAAGACCCCATCCAAAGGCACAGGGTTTCAGACTGGATAAAAAAGAAAGGCATTCAAATTGGTAAAGAAGAAGTCAAACTCTCCCTCTTCGCCGATGACATGATACTCTACATAGAAAACCCAAAAGCCTCCACCCCAGGATTGCTAGAACTCATACAGCAATTTGGTAGCGTGGCAGGATACAAAATCAATGCCCAGAAATCAATGGCATTCCTATACACTAACAATGAGACTGAAGAAAGAGAAATTAAGGAGTCAATCCCATTTACAATTGCACCCAAAAGCATAAGATACCTAGGAATAAACCTAACCAAAGAGTAAAAGGATCTATACCCTAAAAACTATAGAACACTTCTGAAAGAAATTGAGGAAGACACAAAGAGATGGAAAAATATTCCATGCTCATGGATTGGCAGAATTAATATTGTGAAAATGTCAATGCTACCCAGGGCAATTTATACGTTCAATGCAATCCCTATCAAAATAACATGGACTTTTTTCAGAGACTTAGAACAAATTATTTTAAGATTTGTGTGGAATCAGAAAAGACCCCGAATAGCCAGGGGAATTTTAAAAACGAAAACCATATCTGCGGGCATCACAATGCCAGATTTCAGGTTGTACTACAAAGCTGTGGTCATCAAGACAGTGTGGTACTGGCACAAAAACAGACACATAGACCAATGGAACAGAATAGAGAATCCAGAAATGGACCCTGAACTTTATGGTCAACTAATATTCGACAAAGGAGGAAAGACGATCCACTGGAAGAAAGACAGTCTCTTCAATAAATGGTGCTGGGAAAATTGGTCATCCACATGCAGAAGAATGAAACTAGACCACTCTCTTGCACCATACACAAAGATAAACTCAAAATGGATGAAATATTTAAATGTGAGACAAGACTCCATCAAAATCCTAGAGGAGAACACAGGCAACACCCTTTTTGAACTTGGCCACAGTAACTTCTTGCAAGATACATCCACGAAAACAAAAGAAACAAAAGAAAAATGAACTATTGGGACTTCATCAAGATAAGAAGCTTTTGCACAGCAAAGGATACAGTCAACAAAACTCAAAGACAACCTACAGAATGGGAGAAGATATTTGCAAATAACATATCAGATAAAGGGCTAGTTTCCAAAATCTATAAAGAACTTATTAAACTCAACACCAAAGAAACAAACAATCCAACCATGAAATGGGCAAAAGACATGAACAGAAATCTCACAGAGGAAGACATAGACATGGCCAACATGCACATGAGAAAATGCTCTGCATCACTTGCCATCAGGGAAATACAAATCAAAACCACAATGAGATACCACCTCACACCAGTGAGAATGGGGAAAATTAATAAGGCAGGAAACAACAAATGTTGGAGAGGATGCGGAGAAAAGGGAACCCTCTTACACTGTTGGTGGGAATGTGAACTGGTGCAGCCACTCTGGAAAACTGTGTGGAGGTTCCTCAAAGAATTAAAAATAGACCTGCCCTACGACCCAGCAATTGCACTGTTAGGGATTTACCCCGAAGATTCAGATGCAATGAAACGCCGGGGCACCTGCACCCCGATGTTTCTAGCAGCCATGTCCACAATAGCCAAACTGTGGAAGGAGCCTCGGTGCCCATCGAAAGATGAATGGATAAAGAAGTTGTGGTTTATGTATCCAATGGAATATTCCTCAGCCATTAGAAACGACAAATACCCACCATTTGCTTCAAAGTGGATGGAACTGGAGGGTATTATGCTGAGTGAAGTAAGTCAATCGGAGAAGGACAAACAGTGTATGTTCTCACTCATTTGGGGAATATGAATAATAGTGAAGGGGAATATAAGGGAAGGGAGAAGAAATGTGTGGGAGATATCAGAAAGGGACACAGAACATAAAGACTTCTAACTCTGGGAAATGAACTAGGGGTGGTGGAAGGGGAGGAGGGCGGGGGGTGGGGGTGAATGGGTGACGGGCACGGAGGGGGACACTTGACGGGATGAGCACTGGGTGTTATTCTGTATGTTGGTAAATTGAACACCAATAAAAATTAATTTATATATAAAAAAAAGAAAGACCCGTCTATTTGCTGTCTACAGGAGACTGATTTTAGACATAAGGACACGTACAGCCTGAAAATAAAAGGTTGGAGAGCCATGTACCATTCAAATTGTCCTCAAAAGAAAGCAGGGGTAACCATCCTTATATCAGATAACTAAAGTTTATCCCAAAGACTGTAGTAAGAGATGAAGAGGGACAGTATATCATACTTAAAGGATCTATCCAAGAAGAGGACTTAACAATCCTCAATATTTATGCCCTGAATGTGGGAGCTGCCAAGTATATCAATCAATTAATTACCAATGTTAAGACATACTTAGATAATAACACTTATACTTGGTGACTTGAATGTAGTGCTTTCGACAATCGACAGGTCTTCTAACCACAACATCTCCAAAGAAACAAGAGCTTTAAATGATACACTGGACCAAATGGATTTCACAGATATTTACAGAACTTTACATCCAAACTCAACTGAATATACATTCTTCTCAAGTGCACATGGAACTTTCCAGAATAGACCACATACTGGGTCACAAATCAGGTCTTAACCAATACCAAAAGATTGGGATCGTCCCCTGCATATTTTCAGACCATAATGCTTTGAAATTAGAACTAAATCACAAGGGGATCCCTGGGTGGCACAGCAGTTTGGCGCCTGCCTTTGGCTCAGGGCGCGATCCTGGAGACCCGGGATCGAATCCCATATCGGGTTCCCGGTGCATGGAGCCTGCTTCTCCCTCTTCCTATGTCTCTGCCTCTCTCTCTCTCTCTCTCTCTCTCTCTCTCTGTGTGTGTGTGTGTGTGACTATCATAAATAAATAAATTAAAAAAAAAGAACTAAATCACAAGAAGAAGTTTGGAAGGATTTCAAACGCGTGGAGGTAAAGGACCATCCTGCTAAAAGATAAAAGGGTCAACCAGGAAATTAGAGAAAAATTAAAAGGATTCATGAAAACTAATGAGAATGAAGATACAACCATTCAAAACATTTGGGATACAGCAAAAGCATTCCTGAGGGGGAAATACATCGCAATACAAGCATCCATCCAAAAACTGGAAAGAACTAAAATACAAAAGCTAACCTTGCACCTAAAGAGGCTGGAGAAAAAAACAGCAAATAGATCCTACACCCAGCAGAAGAAGAGAGTTAATAAAGATTCAAGCAGAACTTAATGAAATAGAGACCAGAAGAACTGTGAACAGATTAACAAAAACAGGAGTTGGTTCTTTGAAAGAATTAATAAGATAGATAAACCAAGAGCCAGCCTTATTAAAAGAAGAGAGAAAACACTCAAATTAATAAAATCATGAATGAGAAAGGAGAGGTCACCAACAATACCAAGGAAATACAAACGATCTTAAAAAACTTATTATGAGAAGCCTTATGCCAATAAATTAGGCAACCTAGAAGAAATGGACGCATTTCAGGAAAACCACAAAGTACCGAAACTGGAACAGGAAGAAATAGAAAACTGGAACAAGCCAATAACTAGGTAGAAAATGGAAACAGTCATCAAAAACCACCCAAGACACAAAAGTCCAGGGCCAGATGGCTTCCCAGGGGAATTCTATCAAACGTTTAAAGAAGAAACCATACCTATTCTACTAAAGCTGTAGAAAGCTAAAGCTTTTCCATACCTATTCTACTAAACCATACCTATTCTACTAAAGCTTTTCTGTTCAGAAAAGATAGAAAGAGGTGGAATATTTCCAAACTCGTTCTATGAGGCCAGAATCACCTTAATTCCAAAACCAAAGACCTCACCACAAAGGAGAATTCTAGACCAATATCCCTGATGAACATGGATGCAAAAATTCTCAAGATACTAGCCAACACAATGGAACAATACATTAAGAAATTATTCACCCTGACCAAGTGGGATTTATCCCCGGGTTGCAAGGCTGGTCCAACACTCGTAAAGCAATCAATGTGATAGGTCATATCAACAAGGGAAAACACAAGAACCATATGACCCTCTCAATAGGTGCAGAGAAAGCATTTGACAAAATACAGCATCCATTCCTGATCAAAACTCTTCAGAGTGTAGGAATAGAGGGAACATTCCTCAGCATCTTAAAAGCCATCTACGAAAAGCCCACAGCAAATATCATTCTCAAAGGGGAAACACTGGGAGCCTTTTCCCTAAGATCAGGAACACGACAGGGATGTCCACTCTCACCACTGCTATTCAATATAGTACTAGATGTCCTAGCCTCAGCACTCAGACAGCAAACAGAAATAAAAGGCATTCAAATTGGCAAAGAAGAAGTCCAACTCTCCCTCTTCACAGATGACATGATACCGTACCTAGAAAACCCAAAAGACTCCACCCCAGGATTGCTAGAACTCATACAACAATTCAGTAGAGTGTAGGATACAAAATCAATGCTCAGAAGTCAGTGGCATTTCTATACACTAACAATGAGACTGAAGAAAGAGAAATTAAGGAGTCAATCCCATTTACAATTGCACCCAAAAGCATAAGATATCTAGGAATAAACCTAACCAAAGAGGTAAAGGATCTATACCCTAAAAACCACAGAACATTTCTGAAAGAAATTGAGGAAGACACAAAGAGATGGAAAAATATTCCATGGTCATGGATTGGAAGAATTAATATTGTGACAATGTCAATGCTACCCAGGGCAATTTACACATTCTGTGCAATCCCTATCAAAATACTGTGGACTTTCATCAGAGAGTTGGAACAAATCATCTTAAGATTTGTGTGGAATCAAAGAAGACCCCGAATAGCTAGGGGAATTTTAAAAAAGAAAACCATAGCTGGGGGCATCACAATGCCAGATTTCAGGTTGTACTACAAAGCTGTGGTCATCAAGACAGAGTGGTACTGGCACAAAAACAGACACCTAGAACAATGGAACAGAATAGAGAATCCAGAAGTGGACCCTCAACTTTATGGTCAACTAACATTCGACAAAGGAGGAAAGACTATCCACTAGGAAAAAGACAGTCTCTTCACTAAATGGTGCTGGGAAAATTTGGACATCCATATGCAGAAGAATGAACCTGGACCATTCTCTTACACCATACACAAAAATAAACTCAAAATGGAGGAAATATTTAAATGTGAGACAATATTCCATCCAAATCCTAGGGGAGAACACAGGCAACACCCTTTTTGAACTTGGCCACAGTAACTTCTTGCAAGATACATACATGAAGGCAAGAGAAACAAAAGCAAAAATGAACTATTGGGACTTCATCAAGATAAGAAGCTTTTGCACAGCAAAAGAAACAGTCAACAAAACTAAAAGACAACCTACAGAATGGGAGAAGATATTTGCAAATGTCCTATCAGATAAAGGGCTAGTATCCAAGATTTATAAAGAACCTATTAAAGTCAACAGCAAGGAAACCAACAATGCAATCATGAAATGGGCAAAAGACATGAACAGAAATCTCACAGAGGAAGACATAGACATGGCCAACAAGCCCATGAGAAAATGTTCTGCATCTCTTGCCATCAGGGAAATACAAATCAAAACCACAATGAGATACCACCTCACACCAGTGAGAATGGGGAAAATTAACAAGGCAGGAAACCACAAATGTTGGAGAGGATGTGGAGAAAGGGGAACCCTCCTGCATTCTTGGTGGGAATGTGAACTGGTGCAGCCACTCTGGAAAACTGTGTGGAGGTTCCTCAAAGAGTTAAAAATAGATCTGCCCTACGACTCAGCAATTGCACTGCTGGGGATTTACCTCAAAGATACAGATGCAATGAAACGCCGGGACATCTGCACCCCAATGTTTATAGCAGCAATATCCACAATAGCCACACTGTGAAAGAAGCTTCGGTGTCCATTGAAAGTGAATGGATATAGAAGATGCGGTCTATGTATACAATGGAATATTACTCAGACATTAGAAACGACAAATACCCACCATTTGCTTCAACGTGGATGGAACTGGAGGGTATTATGCTGAGTGAAATAAGTCAATCCGAGAAGGACAAACATTATATGGTCTTATTCATTTGGGGAATATAAAAAATAGTGAAAGGGAATAAAGGGGAAAGAAGAAAAAATGAGTGGGAATTATCAGAGAGGGAGACAGAAGAGAGACTCCTAACTCTGGGAAACGATCAAGGAGTGGTGGAAAAGAGGTGGGCAGGGGGTGGGGGTGACTGAGTGATGGGCATTGAGTGGGGTACTCGATGGGATGAGCACCTGGTGTTTTGCTTTATGTTGGCAAATTGAACTCTAATTTTTTTTAAAAAATGCAGCCAGTGGTATCCAAAGTGATGTCAGTCTTGGTGGCAGACATCTGAGCTTATGCAGAGCTGGGGGGGCTAATAGCTTGCTCATATGTAATTGAAATAAAATAGAGATAGGTGGGAAGGCTGGACTAAATAGAGAAAATAAAGGTCCTGGAGCTCTTGGGTGGCTCAGTCGGTTAAGCATCCAACTCTTGATTTCAGCTCAGGTCATGATCTCAGGGTTGTGAGATTGAGCCCCAAGTCAGGCTCCACACTGAATAGGGAGTCTGCTCTTCTCCCTCGCCCTCTCTCCCTGCCCCTCCCCCTACTCATGTGTCTGCACTCTCTCCCTCTCTCTCAAATAAATAAATCTTTAAATAAAAAAATAAAAATAAATAAAAAAACAAAAGTAATAGCCAAAACACGACTAAATATTTGCATCTCATCAAAATAAAATGGCTGTGGGGATCCCTGGGTGGCGCAGCGGTTTGGCGCCTGCCTTTGGCCCAGGGCGCGATCCTGGAGACCTGGGATCGAGTCCCACATCGGGCTTCCAGTGCATGGAGCCTGCTTCTCCCTCTGCCTGTGTCTCTGCCTCTCTCTCTCTCTGTGACTATCATAAACAAATAAAAAATTAAAGAAAAAAAATGGCTGTGATTCAGTGTTTAAATATCATCAGCTTTTTGTTCTTTCAGGTATCCTACTCCCTACCCCTTAATTTTAAGCATCGTCCACCTTCCTCCAAACACTCCAACTAGGGAAATGTCTAAGAGTAAATGAAATTTGAGCAATGGCCCAGAGTTGGATGACTTAAGAAATACTGATTTGGTTAATAAACACCAGATAAGGGGTATATGCCAAGGATTAAGGAGAAGCTTTAGCTAGAAATGAAGGAAAGATTGAAATGACATAAATCACAATATCCTGAAGCAGCCAGCTCCATCTAAGGAGGAAAGGAATATCGAATCAGAATTAGAGAAAAGAGATAGGAGACAAAACTTAGTAACCCAAACAGGTAAATATTGAAAACTGTGGGGTGACTACAGGAGGTGAGTTAGGGATTGTGTATCTGTGTGCATCAGAGAAAAGTGCTGTGCTGGAAAAAATGAATTGTGTAACCATAGAATCCCTTTTTGTGCTCATTCTTTATACTAAGCTGATATCACTGCAGCTTTTGTCCCTGTCAGATGGGCTGGTTTGTGGTGAACTGCAACAAAAGTGGCTTTACTTAAAATGAAGTCCTTTACCACATCAGAGTGGTGCAATTGTAGGATATTGGCATCCTCTTCTCCATTAGTCCTGAAAAACCCAAACAGAAATCGAATAACTGGTAATAAGGAAATTATGCAGGTCCAGGTTTATGAAGAAAATGAGAAGCCACATAGTGCTCTCTCTCTTGTCAGTTAGTGACCCACCTTTCTGTCTGTTGCCATTTGTAAGCTTGAACTCTACCTCTTCTGTCATCTGTACTTGACTATTGGTCCAGTTCCCATATGTTTATGACTTCACTTCCTTTGTGCTACATCTACTTTACTTCAGATTCTGATTAGATCCTGTGTTTCTTTTTTTCTAATAAAATAATTTTTATTGGTGTTCAATTTACCAACATACAGAATAACACCCAGTGCTCATCCCATCAAGTGTCCCCCTCCGTGCCCGTCACCCATTCACCCCCACCCCCTCCCTCCTCCCCTTCCACCACCCCTAGTTCATTTCTCAGAGTTAGAAGTCTTTATGTTCTGTCTCCCTTTCTGATATTTCCCACACATTTCTTCTCCCTTCCCTTATATTCCCCTTCACTATTATTCATATTCCCCAAATGAATGAGAACATACACTGTTTGTCCTTCTCCAATTGACTTACTTCACTCAGCATAATACCCTCCAGTTCCATCCACTTTGAAGCAAATGGTGGGTATTTGTCGTTTCTAATGGCTGAGTAATATTCCATTGTATACATAAACCACATCTTCTTTATCCATTCATCTTTCGATGGGCACCGAGGCTCCTTCCACAGTTTGGCTATTGTGGACATGGCTGCAAGAAACATCGGGGTGCAGGTGTCCCGGCGTTTCATTGCATCTGAATCTTTGGGGTAAATCCCTAACAGTGCAATTGCTGGGTCGTAGGGCAGGTCTATTTTTAATTCTTTGAGGAACCTCCACACAGTTTTCCAGAGTGGCTGCACCAGTTCACATTCCCACCAACAGTGTAAGAGGGTTCCCTTTTCTCCGCATCCTCTCCAACATTTGTTGTTTCCTGCCTTGTTAATTTTCCTCATTCTCACTGGTGTGAGGTGGTATCTCATTGTGGTTTTGATTTGTATTTCCCTGATGGCAAGTAATGCAGAGCATTTTCTCATGTGCATGTTAGCCATGTCTATGTCTTCCTCTGTGAGATTTCTGTTCATGTCTTTTGCCCATTTCATGATTGGATTGTTTGTTTCTTTGGTGTTGAGTTTAATAAGTTCTTTATAGATTTTGGAAACTAGCCCTTTGTCTGATATGTCATTTGCAAATATCTTCTCCCATTCTGTAGATTGTCTTTGAGTTTTGTTGACTGTATCCTTTGCTGTGCAAAAGCTTCTTATCTTGATGAAGTCCCAATAGTTCATTTTTCTTTTGTTTCTTTTGCTTTCGTGGAGTATCTTGCAAGAAGTTACTGTGGCCAAGTTCAAAAAGGGTGTTGCCTGTGTTCTCCTCTAGGATTTTGATGGAGTCTTGTCTCACATTTAAATATTTCATCCATTTTGAGTTTATCTTTGTGTATGGTGCAAGAGAGTGGTCTAGTTTCATTCTTCTGCATGTGGATGACCAATTTTCCCAGCACCATTTATTGAAGAGACTGTCTTTCTTCCAGTGGATCGTCTTTCCTCCTTTGTCGAATATTAGTTGACCATAAAGTTCAGGGTCCATTTATGGGTTCTCTATTCTGTTCCATTGGTCTATGTGTCTGTTTTTGTGCCAGTACCACACTGTCTTGATGACCACAGCTTTGTAGTACAACCTGAAATCTGGCATTGTGATGCCCCCAGCTATGGTTTTCTTTTTTAAAATTCCCCTGGCTATTCGGGGTCTTTTCTGATTCCACACAAATCTTAAAATAATTTGTTCTAAGTCTCTGAAAAAAGTCCATGGTATTTTGATAGGGATTGCATTGAACGTGTAAATTGCCCTGGGTAGCATTGACATTTTCACAATATTAATTCTGCCAATCCATGAGCATGGAATATTTTTCCATCTCTTTGTGTCCTCCTCAATTTCTTTCAGAAGTGTTCTATAGTTTTTAGGGTATAGATCATTTACCTCTTTGGTTAGGTTTATTCCTACGTATCTTATGCTTTTGGGTGCAATTGTAAATGGGATTAACTCCTTAATTTCTCTTTCTTCAGTCTCATTGTTAGTGTATAGAAATGCGATTCATTTCTGGGCATTGATTTTGTATCCTGCCACACTACCAAGTTGCTGTATGAGTTCTAGCAATCTTGGGGTGGAGGCTTTTGGGTTTTCTATGTAGAGTATCATGTCATCGGCGAAGGGGGAGAGTTTGACTTCTTTGCCAATTTGAATGCCTTTAATGTCTCTTTGTTGTCTGATTGCTGAGGCTAGGACTTCCAATACTATGTTGAATAGCAGTGGTGAGAGTGGACATCCCTGTCTGGTTCCTGATCTTAGGGGAAAGGCTCCCAGTGCTTCCCCATTGAGAATGATATTTCCTGTGGGCTTTTCATAGATGGCTTTTAAGATGTCGAGGAAAGTTCCCTCTATCCCTACACTCTGAAGAGTTTTGATCAGGAATGGATGCTGTATTTTGTCAAATGCTTTCTCTGCATCTAATGAGAGGATCATATGGTTCTTGGTTTTTCTCTTGCTGATATGATGAATCACATTGATTGTTTTACGAGTGTTGAACCAGCCTTGTGTCCCGGGGATAAATCCTACTTGGTCATGGTGAATAATTTTCTTTTTTTTTTTTTTTTGTTTTCTTGGTGTTTATATTCTAATGGGCAAAATTTAGTCTGCATATATCAATATATACTTTATGTAATCAATATAATCTTGCATTAATAACATTACATGTATCTATTGATAACATAAGTCAACATAATTTATTTCCAATTTAGGAAAAAGTGACATACAAGAAATTTTTTAGAGCTACTACTCACAAGATCATGGCTTGTCATTTTTGTAGTTGAGAATACGATCATTTATGACTTTTTCTTCATAAGGCCTTTTGACTGTCACTCACTATGATATATGTATGAGTAAGAATCTATCATAATTTCTCAATTGGTATTAAAAAGAAACTAACTCAGCAGAGTTGTCCTTGCCTATTCATCAGAAAAAGGTGTTAAACTTGCCTTTTTCTAAACTTTGAAATCCTTCCTTTTCTTCCAGGTGTTTTCCAAAATCAAGGTACTAGTGTCTACTTTACATTTACTAATTCCTATCACTTGGTCCTGATTTTGAAACTCTTCATTTTTTCAAATTCTTCTTCATACATTAAATTTTCTAATTTTGTTTCCAGACTTTAACCAAAAGTAGCTAGCACACTGCTTTACTCATTACAACCAAGAATTGGTGAACAAGAGTATGTTCTCACTCATTTGGGGAATATGAATAATAGTGAAGGGGAATATAAGGGAAGGGAGAAGAAATGTGTGGGAGATATCAGAAAGGGACACAGAACATAAAGACTTCTAACTCTGGGAAATGAACTAGGGGTGGTGGAAGGGGAGGAGGGCGGGGGGTGGGGGTGAATGGGTGACGGGCACGGAGGGGGACACTTGACGGGATGAGCACTGGGTGTTATTCTGTATGTTGGTAAATTGAACACCAATAAAAATTAATTTATAAAAAAAAAATGCCAAGATAGAGGAATCTATCCCATGAAAGAGCCAGATAAGGCCATGGCCAAAGATCTAAGTGAAATAGATATAAGTAACATGCCTGGTAGGGAATTTAAAGCAACAGTTATAAAAATACTCATTGAATTTGAGAAAAGAATAATTTTCTTAATGTGTTGTTGGATCCTATTGGCTAGTATCTTGTTGAGAATTTTTGCATCCATGTTCATCAGGGACATTGGTCTGTAATTCTCCTTTTTGGTGGGGTCTTTGTCTGGTTTTGGAATTAAGGTGATGCTGGCCTCATAGAATGAATTTGGAAGTACTCCATCTCTTTCTATCTTTCCAAACAGCTTTAGTAGAATAGGTATTATTTCTTCTTTAAACGTTTGATAGAATTCCCCTAGGAAGCCATCTGGCCCTGGACACTTGTGTCTTGGGAGGTTTTTGATGACTTCTTCAATTTCCTCCCTGGTTATTGGCCTGTTCAGGTTTTCTATTTCTTCCTGCTCCACTTTTGGTAGTTTGTGGCTTTCCAGGAATGCGTCCATTTCTTCTAGATTGCCTAATTTATTGGCGTAGAGCTGTTCATAATATGTTTTTAAAATCGTTTGTATTTCCTTGGTGTTGGTAGTGATCTCTCCTTTCTAATTCATGATTTTATTAATTTGAGTCTTCTCTCTCTTCTTTTTAATAAGGTTGGCTAATGGTTTATCTATCTTATTAATTCTTTCAAAGAACCAACTCCTGGTTCTATTGATCTGTTCCACAGTTCTTCTGGTCTCAATTTTGTTGATTTCTGCTCGAATTTTAATTAACTCTCTTCTTCTGCTGGGCGTCGGGTTGATTTGCTGCTTCTTCTCTAGCTCCTTTATGTGTAAGGTTAGCTTTTGTATTTGAGTTCTTTCCAGTTTTTGAATGGATGCTTGTATTGCGATGTATTTCCCCCTCAGGACTGCTTTTGCTGCATCCCAAAGATTTTGAACAGTTGTATCTTCATTCTCATTAGTTTCCATGAATCTTTTTAATTCTTCCTTAATTTCCTGGTTGACCCTTTTATCTTTTAGCAGGATGGTCCTTAACCTCCACGTGTTTGAGGTCCTTCCAAACTTCTTGTTGTGATTTAGTTCTAATTTCAAGGCGTTATGGTCTGAGAATATGCAGGGGACGATCCCAATCTTTGGTATCGGTTCAGACCCGATTTTTTTTTTTCAGACCCGATTTGTGACCCAGTATGTGGTCTATTCTGGAGAAAGTTCCATGTGCACTTGAGAAGAATGTGATTCAGTTGAGTTTGGTTGTAAAGTTCTGTAGATATCTGTGAAATCTATCTGGTCCAGTGTATCATTTAAAGCTCTCGTTTCTTTGGAGATGTTGTGTTTAGAAGACTTATCAAGGGTAGAAAGAGCTAGATTGAAGTCACCAAGTATAAGTGTATTATTATCTAAGTATTTCTTTACTTTGGTTAATAATTCGTTTAAGTATTTGGCAGCTCCCACATTCGGGGCATATATATTGAGGATTGTTAAGTCCTCTTGTTGGATAGATCCTTTAAGTATGATATAGTGTCCCTCTTCGTCTCTCACTACTGTCTTCGGAGTAAATTTTAGTTTATCTGATATAAGGATGGCTACCCCTGCTTTCTTTTGAGAACCATTTGAATGGTAAATGGTTCTCCAACCTTTTATTTTCAGGTTGTAGGTGTCCTTCTGTCTAAAATGAGTCTCTTGTAGACAGCAAATAGATGGGTCCTGCTTTTTTATCCAGTCTGAAACCCTGCGCCTTTTGATGGGGTCATTAAGCCCGTTCACGTTCAGAGTTACTATTGACAGATATGAGTTTAGTGTCATCATGATATCTATTTAGTCCTTGTTTTTGTGGATTGTTCCACTGAACTTCTTCTTAAAGGGGAATTTTAAGAGTCCCCCTTAAAATTTCTTGCAGAGCTGGTTTGGAGGTCACATATTCTTTCAGTTCCTGCCTGTCTTGGAAGCTCTTTATCTCTCCTTCCATTTTGAATGAGAGCCTTGCTGGATAAAGTATTCTTGGTTGCATGTTCTTCTCATTTAGGACCCTGAATATATCTTGCCAGCCCTTTCTGGCCTGCCACGTCTCTGTGGAGAGGTCTGCTGTTACCCTAATATTCCTCCCCATGAAAGTCAGGGACTTCTTGTCTCTTGCTGCTTTAAGGATCTTCTCTTTATCTTTGGAATTTGCAAGCTTCACTATTAGATGTCGAGGTGTTGAACGGTTTTTATTGATTTTAGGGGGGGGGATCTCTCTATTTCCGGGATCTGAATGCCTGTTTCCCTTCCCAGATTGGGAAAGTTTTCAGCTAGGTTTTGTTCAAATACATATTCTGGCCCTCTGTCCCTTTTCGGCGCCTTCGGGAACCCCAATTAAACGTAGGTTTTTCTTCCTTAGGCTGTCATTTAATTCCCTTAATCTGTCTTCATTGTCCTTTAATTGTTTGTCTCTTTTTTCCTCAGTTTCCCTCTTTGCCATTAACTTGTCTTCTATGTCACTCACTCGTTCTTCCACCTCGTTAACCCTCGTCGTTAGGACTTCTAGTTTGGATTGCATCTCATTCAATTGATTTTTAATTTCTGCCTGATTGGATCTAAATTCTGCAGTCATGAAGTCTTGTGAGTCCTTAATGCTTTTTTCTAGAGCCACCAGTAGCTGTAAAATAGTGCTTCTGAATTGGCTTTCTGACATTGAATTGTAATCCAGATTTTGTAACTCTGTGGGAGAGAGGGCTGTTTCTGATTCTTTCTTTTGAGGTGAGGTTTTCCTTCTAGTCATTTTGCTCAGTGCGGAGTGGCCAAAAACAAGTTGTATTGGGGAAAGGGAGAGAAAGAGAGAGAAGGAAAGAAAAGAGAAAAAGAAAAAAGAAAAAGAAAAGAAAAAGGAAAAAAGAGAAGAAAAAGGGAAACAAAAAGAAAGAAAGGTGAAAAAAAAGGGGGGTGGGGGAAGCAATCAGAAATGAAAAGGAAAAGAAAAAAGAAAAAAAAAAACAAAAAACACGGGGGAGTATTTTCTGAATCTGTAGACTTTAAGTCCCTTGACTTCCCCTGGAACTGGTCCGTCCAGCTGGTCTTCTGGGGGAGGGGCCTGTTGCGCTGATTTTCAGGTGTTAGCACTTGGGGGAGCTGCTCTGCCCCTGCCTGCTGCAGGGCTCAGCGGGGGTTGTTTACCCCGTGAGGCCTCAGGAGGAACAGCTGCAGTTGCTATGGCAACTCTGGAAGCCTGGATTCAGCCTCCGCAGGAACTACGGGGCTCGGGGCTCTCGGTTCTCCGTCTGCAGGGCCTGGAGGCTCCGGGGCGGGGCCGCTGATCTGCTCAGCTCGGGGTGGGAGCGTCCTTGATGTCCTGGGCACTCCCGGCCTCTGCCTGTCCTGGGGGAGGCCGGATCCTGGGCTGTGTCCCAGCGCCCTGTGCTCCGAGGCCTGCGCTGTTGGATTCGCGCTCCAGCCCCGCAGCTCCCTCCCTGGAGCCGCTCCGGAGCCCCTTCAAACTGCTCCGGTGCGCGCTGCAGCCCTTAGGGAGCTCGGAGCAGTCTCCTGCGCTCGCAGGTGTCTGTTAGTGTCCCACAGAGCCCGAGGGCATCCCCGCCCTCCTGGGTCCTGCTCCAACTCCCTGCGAGCCCCTTGCCGCCCGGGAAGGTTGGTGCAGCTCCTGCTCTTCCGGGACGGGGCTCTGCTTTCCTGGGGACACTCGCCCCGGCCTCAGCCCGGCTCCTCGCGGGGCCCCTCCCCCTCGGAGGCCTTTTGTTCCTTTATTTCGTTTTCCCAGTCTTCCTACCTTGATAGAAGCGCGAACTCTTCTCACTGTAGCGTTCCAGCTGGTCTCTCTTTAAATCTCAGGCCTAATTCGTAGATTTTCAGGATGATTTGAAGGTTATCTAGGTAATTTGGTGGGGACAGGTGATTTGGGGACCCTACTCTTCCGCCATCTTGCCCCTCCTCCAGATCCTGTGTTTCTGAGCCACAAGTCGTAATTGTTGATTGCATGAATGTTTGGTTTTGGAATTTTTACTTTGACTGCACTGTGATCTCTATTAATAGCAGTACAGTTGCTCAGCCAAAAGTGCCCAAGACCCTTCCCCCAGCAATAAAACTTTTCTTGAATAAGAAAAATGGGGAAGAAGGATAGAAGGGAAATGATATGAAGGAGACATTGGGGTAGCTCTGAGGTCTACTTAGCATTTTATATTTTATTTCATAGAGAAGAACCATCGTGTGTGTGTGTCCTTGACAGTTTGTTAAATTTCCTCATCTGTAAAATGGGAATAGCAATGTCTATCCTACTGTCCTCATAAGCTTGTGAAAATCAAATTCATAAATGTGTATGAAAGTGTTCTGTAAATACAAAATTTTACTCAAATATAAGAGATTATTATTGCAAATTATACATATTGTTAAAGGTGATTTTCTTCACAAACTTCCATTTTTGGAAATTTCCTTGAAATACTCACTGAAAACTTCAATACAAATAATGTTACTTCTTTCTCTCAGAGTTCTTCACTGTATTATTTATAAAGTTTTCCATAAGGACAACCAAGGATCTGAGGCTAGCCTTTACACAAGTAAAGTCTAAACTTATTACTGGTTTAAGGGATTTAATTGGTTACTGATAGGCTGTTAGATTGAATTAGAAAACATCCAAATAGGTTTAAATTGTCAATTCAATGAAAACACTACATATGAAGTGCTTATATGTTATGACCTACCCTTTGAAGTGAATACTCATTGTCCTTCTTTAAAGAGAAAGAACCCAGCATATGACCCTATGCCACCAAAACAGTCTGGGCATAGAACTTTTGCTGTACATTATTAGGGAGCTCAGATGGGGAACAGAATAGAGAGTTCAGAAGTGGACCCTCAACTTTATGTTCAACTAATATTCGACAAAGGAGGAAAGACTATCCACTGGAAAAAAGTCTCTTCACTAAATGGTGCTGGGAAAATTGGACATCCACAAAATATTTTATGGGACCAAGAAGCAGAAGAGAATTAACAAAGAGACACAAATGAGATGTGACAAGTAAAAAGCAAACTGCAAGATGGTAGAATTAAATGCAACCATATTAATAGTTACATTGAGGACGCACGAAATATTACTGTTAATAATAAATTTCATGATAAAAAAGGCCAGTTCATCAAGAATATGCAAGTCTTAAATTTGTATTCATCTAATCACTGTGTTTAACACAGCTCCTGGCACACAGAACTATTATTAATGGAAGGGTACTCAATACAAAGAAATCCATTAATGTAATTCACTATGTAAATAGATCAAAGGAGGTAGAACTCATGACATTTCAATATGGGCAAAAATGCATTTGCTAAAATTCAATGATCACCCTTTTTAAAATTTTTTACATATATTATATATAATTGGAGTTCAATTTGCCAACATATAGCATAACACCCAGGGCTCATCCCATCAACTGCCACCCTCAGTGCCCGTCACCCCGTCACCCCCACCCCAGCCCACCTCCACTTCTACCACTCCTTGTTCGTTTCCCAGAGTTAGGAGTCTCTCGTGTTCTGTCTCCCTTTCTGATATTTCCCACTCATTTGTCTCCTTTCCCCTTTATACCCTTTCACTATGTTTTATATTCCCCAAAAGAAGGAGACCATATAATGCTTGTCCTTCTCCGACTGACTTATTTCACTCAGCATAATACCTCCAGTTCCATCCACGTCAAAGCAAATGGTGGGTATTTGTCGTTTCTAATATCTGAGTAATATTCCATTGTATACAGACAACATCTACATTTTATGTATTTATTTTTATAAATTTATTTTTATTGATGTTCAATTTCCCAACATATAGAATAACACCCAGTGCTGATCCCGTCAAGTGCCCCCCTCAGTGCCCGTCACCCAGTCACCCCCACCCCTGCCCACCTCCCCTTCCACCACCCCTAGTTCATTTCCCAGAGTTAGGAGTCTCTCATGTTCTGTTTCCCTTTCTGATATTTCCCACTCATTTTTTCTCCTTTCCCCTTTATTCCCTTTCACTATTTTTTATATTCCCCAAATGAATGAGACCATATAATGGTCCTTCTCCAATTGACTTATTTCACTCAGCATAATACCCTCTAGTTCCATCCACGTCGAAGCAAATGGTGGGTATTTGTCGTTTCTAATGTCTGAGTAATATTCCATTGTGTTCATAAACCACATCTTCTTTATCCATTCATCTTTCATTGGACACCGAGGCTCCTTCCACAGTTTGGCTATTGTGGACATTGCTGCTATAAACATCGGGGTGCAGGTGTCAGGGCGTTTCATTGCATCTGTATCTTTGGGGTAAATCCCCAGCAGTGCAATTGCTGGGTCGTAGAGAAGGTCTATTTTTAACTCTTTGAGGAACCTCCACATAGTTTTCCAGAGTGGCTGCACCAGTTCACATTCCCAGCAAGAGTGCAGGAGGGTTCCCCTTTCTCCACATCCTCTCCAACATTTGTTGTTTCCTGCCTTTTTAATTTTCCCCATTCTCACTGGTGTGAGGTGGTATCTCATTGTGGTTTTGATTTGTATTTTCCTGATGGCCAGTGATGTGGAGCATTTTCTCATGTGCATGTTGGCCATGTCTATGTCTTCCTCTGTGAGATTTCTTTCATGTAGTTTGCCCATTTCATGATTGGATTGATTTTTTCTTTGCTGTTGAGTTTAATAAGTTCTTTATAGATCTTGGATACTAGCCCTTTATCTGATGAGTCATTTGCAAATATTTTCTCCCATTCTGTAGTAGGTTGTCTTTTAGTTTTGTTGATTGTTTCTTTTGCTGTGCAAAATTTTTTATCTTCATGAAGTCCTAATAGTTCATTTTTGCTTTTGTTTCCCTTGCGTTTATGGATGTATCTTGCAAGAAGTTACTGTGGCCAAGTTCAAAAAGGGTGTTGCCTGTGTTCTCCTCTAGGATTTGGATGGAATATTGTCTCACATTTAATTTCCCATTTTGAGTTTATCTTTGTGTATGGTGTAGGAGAATGTTCCAGTTTCATTCCTCTGCATGTGGATGTCCAATTTTCCCAGCACCATTTAGTGAAGAGACTTTTTTCCAGTGGATAGTCTTTCCTCCTTTGTCGAATATTAGTTGAACATAAAGTTGAGGGTCCACTTCTGAACTCTCTATTCTGTTCCATTGTGTCTGTTTTTGTGCCAGAACCACACTGTCTTGATGACCACAGGTTTGTAGTACAACGTGAAATCTGGCATTGTGATGCCCCCAGCTATGGTTTTCTTTTTTAATATTCCCCTGGCTATTCGAGGTCTTCTTTGATTCCACACAAATCTTAAGATGACTTGTTCCAACTCTCTGAAGAAAGTCCATGGTATTTTGATAGGGATTGCACAGAACGTGTAAATTGCCCTTGGTAGCATTGACATTGTCACAATATTAATTCTTCCAATCCATGACCATGGAATATTTTTCCATCTCTTTGTGTCTTCCTCAATTTCTTTCAGAAATGTTCTGTAGTTTTTAGGGTATAGATCCTTTACCTCTTTGGTTGGGTTTATTCCTAGGTATCTTATGATTTTGGGTGCAATTATAAATGGGATTGACTCCATAATTTCTCTTTCTTCAGTCTCATTGTTAGTGTATAGAAATGCCACTGACTTCTGAGCATTGATTTTGTATCCTACACTCTACTGAATTGTTGTATGAGTTCTAGCAATCCTGGGGTGGAGTCTTTTGGGTTTTCTAGGTACGGTATCATGTCATCTGTGAAGAGGGAGAGTTGGACTTCTTCTTTGCCAATTTGAATGCCTTTTATTTCTGTTTGCTGTCTGAGTGCTGAGGCTAGGACATCTAGTACTATATTGAATAGCAGTGGTGAGAGTGGACATCCCTGTCGTGTTCCTGATCTTAGGGAAAAGGCTCCCAGTGTTTCCCCTTTGAGAATGATATTTGCTGTGGGCTTTTCGTAGATGGCTTTTAAGATGCTGAGGAATGTTCCCTCTATTCCTACACTCTGAAGAGTTTTGATCAGGAATGGATGCTGTATTTTGTCAAATGCTTTTTCTGCACCTATTGAGAGGATCATATGGTTCTTGTGTTTTCCCTTGCTGATATGGCCTATCACATTGATTGCTTTACAAGTGTTGAACCAGCCTTGCATCCCGGGGATAAACCCCACTTGGTCATGGTGAATAATCTTCTTAATGTATTGTTGTATCCTATTGGCTAGTATCTTGTTGAGAATTTTTCAATCCATGTTCATCTGGGATATTGGTCTAGAATTCTTTTTGGTGGGGTCTTTGTCTGGAATTAAAGGTGATGCTGGCTTCATAGAAACGTTTGGAAGTATTCCATCTCTTTCTATCTTTCCGAACACCTTTAGTAGAATAGGTATGGTTTCTTCTTTAAACGTTTGATAGAATTCCCCTGGGAAACCACCTGGCCCTGGACTTTTGTGTCTTGGGAGGTTTCTGATGACTGCTTCCATTTCCTCCCTATTTATTGGCCTTTTCAGGTTTTATATTTCTTCCTTTTCCAGTTTCGGTAGTTTGTGGTTTTCCAGAAATGCGTCCATTTCTTCTAGGTTGCCTAATTTATTGGCGTAGAGCTGCTCATAATATGTTTTTAAAATCGTTTGTATTTCCTTGGTATTGTTGGTGACCTCTCCTTTCTCATTCATGATTTTATTAATTTGAGTATTTTCTCTCTTCTTTTAATAAGGCTGGCTCTTGGTTTATCTATCTTATTAATTCTTTCGAAGAACCAACTCCTGGTTTTGTTAATCTGTTCCACAGTTCTTCTGGTCTCTATTTCATTGAGTTCTGCTCGAATCTTTATTAACTCTCTTCTTCTGCTGGGTGTAGGATCCATTTGCTGTTTTTTTCTCCAGCTCCTTTAGGTGCAAGGTTAGCTTTTGTATTAGGTTCTTTCCAGTTTTTTGATGGATGCTTGTATTGTGATGTATTTCCCTCTTGGGACTGCTTTTGCTGTATCCCAAAGATTTTGAATGGTTGTATCTTCATTCTCATTAGTTTTCATGAATCTTTTTAATTCTTCTTTAATTTCCTGGTTGACCCTTTTATCTTTTAGCAGGATGGTCCTTAACCTCCACGTGTTTGAAGTCCTTCCAAACTTCTTGTTGTGATTTAGTTCTAATTTCAAGGCATTGTGGTCTGAGAATATGCGGGGACGATCCCAATCTTTTGGTATCAGTTAAGACCTGATTTGTGACCTAGTATGTGGTTTATTCTGGAGAAAGTTCCAAGTGCACTTGAGAAGAATGTGTATTCAGTTGAGTTTGGATGTAAAGTTTTGTAGATATCTGTGAAATCCATCTGGTCCAGTGTATCATTTAAAGCTCTCGTTTCTTTGGAGATGTTGTGCTTAGAAGACCTATCGAGGGATCCCTGGGTGGCGCAGCGGTTTGGCGCCTGCCTTTGGCCCAGGGCGCGATCCTGGAGACCCGGGATCGAATCCCACGTCGGGCTCCCGGTGCATGGAGCCTGCTTCTCCCTCTGCCTGTGTCTCTGCCTCTCTCTCTCTCTCTCTCTCACTGTGTGCCTATCATAAATAAATAAAATTAAAAAAATATTTAAAAAAAAAAGAACTATCGAGTATAGAAAGCACTCGATTGAAGTCACCAAGTATACGTGTATTATCTAAGTATGTCTTAACTTTGATTATTAATTGATTGATATACTTGGCAGCTCCCACATTTGGGGCATAAATATTGAGGATTGTTAACTCCTCTTCTTGGATAGATCCTTTAAGTATTATATAGTGTCCCTCTTCATCTCTTACTACAGTCTTTGGGATAAACTTTAGTTATCTGATATAAGGATGGCTACCCCTGCTTTCTTTTGAGGACCATTTGAATGGTAAATGGTTCTCCAACCTTTTATTTTCAGGCTGTAGGTGTCCTTCTGTCTAAAATGTGTCTCTTGTAGACAGCAAATAGATGGGTCCTGCTTTTTTTATCCAGTCTGACACCCTGCGCCTTTTGATGGGGTGATTAAGCCCATTCACATTCAGAGTTACTATTGAAAAATAGGAGTTTAGTGTCATCTTGATACCTATTCAGTCCCTGTTTTTGTGGATTGTTCCTTTGGACTTCTTCTTAAAGGGGATTTTTAATTTCTGCCTGATTAGATCTAAATTCTGCAGTCATGAAGTCTCTTGAATCCTTTATGCTTTTTTCTAGAGCCACCAGTAGCTTTAAAATAGTGCTTCTGCTGGGTGTTATTCTGTATGTTGGTAAATCGAACACCAATAAAAATTAATTTATTAAAATAAATAAATAAACAAATAAAATCTTAAAAAAATAATAACTTACTCTGATATGCTGCCAGTTATATCCCCTTTCCTCCTTCAGATCTACCCTTCACCTTGTCCACCCTGCTCTCTGCCCAGGAAGTTGATCTGAATGTCAGCTCTTTGTGGAGGGGGTTTGGGGAAGGGTGGAGAGGTCAGACTAATTAATAAACTGAGTCTAGTCCTGAAAAGTTCACCTTAGGCTGTCTATGACCTTCGACAGAAGATTACTGCTCCTCTCAAGGTAGCAAACTATAGGATTCTCTCCTTCTGTGATCCAGTAACTGCTCCCTCACTTTGTCCCTTCTGGTCCAGAAGGAACCCCCAGTGCTACTAATCCTGGATTATACTACTCCTCCTCCTTGTAATTCTACTCACGCTTCTGTTAAGAATCCTTCTGTAAATAAACACTTCTAGAATTAAAAATAAAATAAAATAAAATAGTGCTTCTGAATTGGCTTTCTGACGTTGAATTTTTTTTTCCTGACGTTGAATTGTAATCCAAATTTTGTAACTCTGTGGGAGAGAGGACTGTTTAGGAATCATTCTTTTGAGGTGAGTTTTTCCTTCTAGTCATTTTGCTCAGTGCAGAGTGGCCAAAAGCAAGTTGTACTGGGAAAAGGAGAAAAAGAGAGAAGAGAAAAAATAAAAGAAAAGAAAAAAAAAGAAGAGAAAAAAGGTAAGGGAAGCAAACAGAAAACAAAAAACAAGGGGGAGTATCCTCTGATTCTATATACTGTAAATCCCTCGACTTCCCCTGGAACTTTCCAGTGATGCTTGGTCAATAACTTGCTTTTCCCCTGTCCTTCTAGCTGGTCTTCTTGGGAGGGGCCTGCTGTGCTGATTCTCAGGTGTGAGCACCTGGGGGAGCTGCTCAGCCCCCTGCCTGGTGCACAGCTCAGTGGGAGTTGTTTATCGTGTTTATCCTGTGAGGCCACTGTGAGGCTCAGTGGGCGTTGTTTATCCTGTGAGGCCCCAGGAGGAACAACAACAGTGGCGGCAGCCAGCTCTCCAGTCCTGGAGTCAGCTCCGCAGTAACTACCGCAGCTCCCAGTCTGCAGGGGCCTGGATGCTTTGGGGGCGGGGGCAGCTGATCTGCACAGCTCGTGGCCGCCCAGCTGCAGGAGCGTCCTGGCTGTCCTGTGTCCTCGGGACCTCCTCCTGTCCCGGGGGGATTGCCAGATCCTAGGCTGTGTCCCCCAGAACCCTGGGCTCTGGGGCCTGCACCACTGTAATGGCGCTCCTAAGGCCGCGCTGCTGCCCCCGCGTGGAGCAGCCATTGGAGCCGCTGCCAGAGCTGTTCTGGGGGCCTGCAGGGCGCACACTGCAGCCCTTTAGGAAGATAGGCCCATGGTGTGTGGGGCGCTCTCCCCAGTGCACGGTTCCTCTGTTAGTGCCCCTGGGAGCCTGAGGACATCCACTCCCCTCCTGGGATCCTGCTCCAACTCCCTGTGAGGCCTTTCCGTCAGGGAAGGTTCATGAAGCTCCTGCTTCTCTGGGAGGGGTTTTCCTGTCCTGGGGGCACTGGCCCCAGCCTTAACCCGGCTCCTCGCGGAGCCCCTCCCCCTTGGATGCCTTTTGTTTCTTTTTTTTATTTTTTTATTTTTTAATTTTTTTTACTTTTTATTTTTTGCCTTTTGTTTCTTTATTTCTTTTTTCCCCTTCTTCCTTGATAGAAGCCCGAACTCTTCTCACTGTAGCATTCCAGCAGTTCTCTCTTTAAATCTCAGGCCGAATTCTTAGGTTTTCAGGATGATTTGAAAGTTATCTAGGTAATTTGGTGGGGATAGGTGACTTGGTGACCTTATTCTCCGCCATCTTGCCCCTCCCTCCCTCGGAATCCAATCATCACTCTTGATTAAAAACTAGTAAACAATAACTCTTGACAAACTAGCAGTAGAAGGAAACTTTGTTAATAATGGTTAGCATACACCAAAAGCAAATATTTTATATAAAATATTATAGTCATTTCTTCCAATGTTAGAAATATGATTAATTTGCTCTGAGCATTTTTGCTTTTTAATCTTGTAATGGAGAGTCTAACTAATGCAATAAGACAGGGAAAAATAATATACATAAATATTATAATGGAAAGACATAGGTATAGTTATTTGCAAACAAGAAATTGTCTTAGAACTCAAGAAAAAATTACTAGCATCAGTAAAGATTTCAACATGAGGTTTAGATACAAAAGTAGTAGAGCAAAATCAATGCTTTCCTATATATTATCAATAGTATATTAAAGAATAAAACAGTAAAAAGAACCTATTCTCAACAAAAAGAAGAATTACAAAATTCCTAACAACAACATAAGATTCATAGGTGGGAAACTATAAAGCTCTAGGAAAAAAATAAGTGATCTAGTAAATGCAGATATTCCCTTCCTAAATGGAAAGCCACTGTTTTTGAGATATAAATCTTCCCAAGTTAATTAGAACTGTAATGCAACTCTAATCATTATATATGAAACGTAACAAGCTGATTCTATAGGTCACATGATAGAAAAATCAGTACAGTTTTAACTTTTTAAAATTAAAGCATGCTCCTTCATATCTTGAATAACAAAGAACAATGAAACATAATAGAACACTAATGACTGAAGAAGTTGAAGCACCAGGAGGCAGAGTACTTTCTTGGCAAATGCTCTTAACTTAGCAGCTAATCCATATTACTTTAAAACTGTTATAGAGCAAATGCATGTAATATTTTAATTATTTTAATATGGCTAACATCGTGAAACCAAAGGCGACAAAGATAACCCGTAACAAGCCTACAGTTCATACTCATAAGCACAGATGCAGACATTTAAAATAAAATACAGGGAAATAGAATTAGTACACCACAATGAAGTAATGTGTAGTCCATAAATGCAAAAGTGGTTTAAGATTATGACAAATACTAATGCTTTTCATAGGCTAAAAGAGACGAAGAAGCACCTGACTATCTAGAGATGACCTGTCCATCATTGATTGTTATGTTCATTCAACAATTTGTAGAGCCAGGCATTATTCTCAGTTTTGGGATAAAATTAGACACTCATCTGTACCATCAAAAAAACACATTGTAGGGAGGAAAACAGTCAGATAAATAAATACTAGTGCTAAAGTATCGAAGAAGTATTTAGACAGGGGATATACTAGAAAGAGAATAAATAGATGGTCAAATTTCTGTCTGAAATCAATAGAAAATAATATTCACATTGGGAAACACTAGAAGTCATTTTATTCCACTTGAGAGCAATACAGCTACTCACTCCATGATTAAAACTGTACTCAACAAGTGGAAACCAATGCATTAGAATAGTTGAAAACAAATGAGTCCTGTGCACTGGGAAAGAAAATTGTGATATTCAGTGATAATTACTGAAGACAATCAGTTGAAAAAATACTAGAAGAGAAGTATGCAGTAGTAAGATGGCAAGTTACAGAAAATATAGAACACTTTAAAAAATCTATTAGCAATAGCTACATAATGGAAAAATATATCTTCATACTAGCAAAAGGTACTATAATATGCCTTGATACAAATGACAGAAAATGCACAGGACCCACAACAAGAAAATGATACAACTCTGAGGATTAAAAAAAATCCTAACCATCTTTCTAGAAAGAAATATTCAGCATTATAAAGAAGCAATTTCTCTCTAAATAATTTATAAACTCAATGGAATTCTAGTGAAAATAGTAATGTAATTTTGAAGGGAGGAATTTAGAAACTGTTCTTTTTAAAAAGTTTTACCTTTATTTTTGGCAGAGTTATACATATTCACTTGAAGTATAACAAGTACTATTAGCTTATAACAGCCACCTTCAGGGCGGCCCGGGAGGCTCAGCGGTTTAGCGCTGCCTTCAGCCCGCGGAATGGTCCTGGAAACCCGAGATCGAGTCCCACAGCGGGCTACCTGTGTGGATCCTGTTTTTCCCTCTGCCTGTGTCTCTGTGTCTCTCATGAATAAATAAAAATTAAAAATCTTAAAAAAAGGTTGATATCTGCTTTTCAGGAGGAACGCTGAAATATTCAATACACCCTACCTCCTTTGGAAAGTAAAATTGAGAAATAGCCCAAGTATGTTTTAAGGATCCTTTCAACCCACTCTCCATACTTGTTTTTTATGAACTCTCATCTATATAGTGTCTTATGTCTTCCTACTGACATAAGAGCACACACAGAATCTTCCACATCTTAGACAAAGGTAAACACTTGGTAAATATTAGCTAATGGTGTGGGTTAAAGTCCCTCTGACTTTAGCCACTTTCCCTCATTTTCAAAATTGGCTACATGAGGAGTTCTAGGTTCATAGTTCCAAAATAATTTAGGCTGTGCATGCTCCGTGCCAAATGAGTCATCTGAGTTCTGTTCATGCTTTCTGATCATTGACAGTGAATCCAGTCTAAGCCACTTGTTAAGTTTTATTTAATCAGTAAATCAAATTGGATGATCTAGCCAAAATTTGTATCCTATTGATTTTGTATGTCCAAATAATCTAATCAAACTGACTTTTTGCAGTCCATGTATCACTTAACAATTGACCTGTAAATAGCCAATCTACCAGAAATAAAGATACAGCTTTATGCAGAGTCATAATAATAAGTCCCATTTTCCTTTTAGATTCTCTCAGTTCCCTTTGTCTACGGCAAGGAAAGAACACTCATACATTCTGTGTTGTGCATTTCATGATCTCCCTCCCTCCACAACATATATCTGCTGCTCCTCCAGTAATTTATCTAAACTGAGATTACAGTGCCAAGTCAGCAGAGGAGAAACAAATACTTAAAAAGTAAGAGTTATTTAGGATACCATAACATAATATTAAAATACTGTATATTTATTATTTTTTTCTGGCATATATATTGGAATGCATCTAGGCAACCTGTGATCCCTGTTGTTTTCAGTTAGATTTCAACCACCTTAGCCTCCTCCAGCAGCTTTAAAAAATTACCTGTTGTATTTTGAAATTACGCAGATTCATATGTACCTATAAGAAATAATACAGAGATCCCATGTGCTCTATATCCAGTGTACTCCAGTTGAGACCTCTTGTAAAACTATAGTACAGTATCACAGAAGGGATATTGACATTGATACAGTCCACCAATTTTATTTAGATTTCCCAATTTTATTTGTACTTTTTTGCATATGTGTGGTTCTGTGTAATTTTATTATACTTGTGAGTTTGTGGAACCACCACAGTTAAGATACTGAATAATTCCATTACCATATGTTTCTCCTTTTAAGTACGTCAGCCTTCTTCTTGTTCCCTATTTCAAAAATTTTATTTCAAAAATGTTACATCAATTGAATCATATAATATGTCACCCTCTGGGGTGGCTCTTTTTTCTCTCAGAATAATTTGGATATCCATCCAAGTTGATGCATGTATCACAAATTCATTCTTTTTATTACAGAATGGTATTCTATGTTACAGATGTACCAGTTTGTTTAACCACTCATCTATCGAAGGACACTTGGGCTCTTTCTGTTTTGGGTTGTTATGAATAAAGCTGCTATAAACATTTGTGTACAAGTTTTTATGTGAAATAAGTTTTTTTTAAAGATTTTATTTATTTATTCATGAGAGACACAGAAAGAGAGGCAGAGACATAGGCAGAGGGAGAAGCAGGCTCCCTGCGGGGAACCCAATGCGGGACTTGATCCTAGTTTTTATTACTATGGTATAAATGCCCAAAACTGAAATTGCTAGGCTATATTATAGTAGAATATTTATTTTTTATAAGAAACTAATATGTATATGCAATTTTTATTCTCTTAATCTACTTAGACTGTATACTTTCTGTGTTTGGGTTCTGAAATATTTACCTATTTTTGTTTTTATTTTTTAATTTAAATTCAATTAGCCAACATATAGAACATCACTAGTTTCAGATGTAGAGTTCAGTAATTCATCAGTTGCATATAACACACAGTGCTCATCACGTCAAGTGCCCTCCTTAATGCCCATCACTAAGTTTCTCCATCCCCCCACCCATCTCCCCTCCAGCAATCCTGTTTCTTTCCCATACTTAAGAGTCTCTCATGGTTTGTCTCCCTCTCTGCTTTCTTCCCATTTCATCTTTTCCTCTCTTCCCCTATGATCCTTTGCACTGTTTATTTTATTCCTCATATGAATGAAATCATATGATAATTGTCCTTCTCTGACTGACTTATTTTGCTCCTCCAGTTCCATCCAGGTCTATGTAAATAATAAGATTTCATCTTTCTGATGGCTGGGTAATGTACCCAAGATCTATAAAGAACTTGTCAAGCTTAATACCCCCAAAAAACAAATAATGCTGTCAAGAAATGGGCAGAAGACATAAAATATTTATTTTAAATATATATTATTTTTCCAAACTTTTTGGTTCCCCCTTAAAGATCAGCTTCTTTTCCGTTTATATAATCATCCATACCTCTGTGTTTGTCTTCTAGCAGCAGTGCAATATTCAAGATTTTGTCTTTCTGGCTTGGGTATGTGAGCAAGATATAAAGGATAATAATACAACATGTCTTGAAGAGAGGAAAAAGGTTGCTATAATAATAGAAAATCTATTTAATCTATTTAAATCTATTTGACAACCCTTCATGTAAAAACTAGAGAAAATCCTACATAAATAGAATGAGTATTTGGGACATGTATACATGGGCATATGTTTTCTTTTCAAAAAATAAAACTATTACAAATGTCCCCTAAGTTTCTTTTTCTAATTGTCTTGGATATTCTAGCTAGGATCATGATCCAAATCAAAGTATCCAAATTCACAAATATAGGTAATAAGAAATATACACTCATTAAATTACCATAGAGAAAATTTGGTTGGCAAAACAATTATACTAATCTAAGTGTGAATATCTCCAATTTACTAATATGATTCTTTACTTAAGTTATATTGGCTATACTAACTTAAAATTCCATCTATCAGATTGGTTGAATCATATTTTTTCAGCACCTATTTTGACAAAATGGTTAACAGGCAAAGTTCTGTCTTCAGTACCCACAAATCCACCAGACTCAGTTCCTTGTGTTTCTTCTGCCACAGTACATGGGAAGCAGGTAATATTTCTCTATAATGGGCTTTCCATGTGACCACAAACATGTTTTAAGAACAGTCATTTTCATTTAAGAAAGTACACAAAAACATCTCCAATCTGAAGAATCTTACCATTTCCTTCTAAAGAAAGGATGCTGATGCTCTAATGTCATTTTCCTCCCATCCTACATAACTCCCTTTGTTCCTTACATCTTTTCTCTTCCCTTTCTTCCCTCCCTCTCTTCATTGTTTCCTTCCAGGCATATTTTTACATTGCATCTCTCAAGTGTGGTGTATTAATCACATAAGTGCATAAATAATTACATGCTGCTCATATGGGAATTTTTCCAAGCAGTGGAGGCTAGCAAGCTATATAATGAGCTTGTTGTATCTCCTCCTCTTTCCTTACCCTGAAATGAAATGACAGTATCTGTGACTAGAATATTATAATGCTAAACAGACCAAAACATCTGATATTATTTAGTTACTGATGGGCAAGAAGAATTTCCCTCGTTGCTTCCTTCTTCATTTAAAAAAAAAAAAACAAAAACAAAAAACAAAAAGCCTTCTCTTAGAAGACCATCTGTATTCAGCACATCATGAGCTTTTATACAGATGTGTGCTAAAATTCTGTCACTTATCAACGCAGACCAAATACCAGGCACTGATTCATCCATTTATCCAGAATAATGCCATGTTGTACATTCAAGGGCAATGCAGTTAAAATAGGTCATTTCAGTTTGTCACTTGAGAGAATATCAAACACAAGTATTTGAACCAGACAGACATGGCTTTAAATCTATGTTCTGTTTTTGCTAGTTTCCGTATGTATATTTATTTCCTTTATTATATATAGGTTGAAATGTGCGGGGTTTACAAGATTACAAGAAATAATATATGCAAAGTGCCCACTCAGGACTGTGCCTGGCACATACGCAGCATTCTGACTATTGTTGGATGCTTCTGACATTCCAGGAAAATTTCCAGGGCCTCAAGTTTTCCAAATGGACCCACTCCATACTTTATAGAATTTTTTTCTGTAGTGTCAGATGTCCCTAATGCCTTTTAGCAGAACAGAGTCCCCTTCAACTTCACTGAATAGAAGGAGATTATTAGAGACTGAGGCAAGGAGAAACTAGTGTTAATGATTTTTTCCTCATAGACACTTTTCTTTAAGTCTTTTAATTAGCAAAATCTATCTGAATGAGAATTTCTAATTTACTAAATGTTACCCTAGTGTCTTAAAAGGGTTAATGCCACTTCCAAATTGAGTATGTTAGGCCCTAAAAAAATCTGAGCACAAATCCATACATATCTGTGTGAATTAATTTCAGCCTGCTTTTCTTTACCCTTGAAGGTTCAGGTTGTCTAAATATAAAGCATTTAAAAAATGTGTAAAGCATTTAGATTCTCTTAAGCAATTTATATTTAAGAAAATTACTGAATCTTTCTTCATAAATAATTACTTTCATTATGGAGAACAATACTATACTGTCATAAATCCATTATAATAGGAATGAAGTAAGCAATAATGGTATAGCATAGTAGCAAGAAAGGAGACTAAAGATAACTGAAGGCAAGTGTGTGAATGCTTAAAGCAAGACACAGAAGGAAACAATATCTAGGCGTATGTGTGTTGAATGTGTAAAAATGTGTGTGAATATGTGTAAGTGTGTGTGTGTAATTTATAAAGAGCAGCCCCATAAGAAGTAAATATCCTGTTAGGGATGTTGCTCCTTTGGTTCTTAAACAAACAGGAAATTGGAAAACATCCACCTTTAGCTGTACTCATGGTTTGCATAGCCCTCCCTCCCTGCTACCCCAAACAGATCTTTCATGGAGTATTATTGATTCCTCCTGCCTGGGGATAGTCCCCAAATTATCTCATTACTGGCCTGCTTAGTCCTATCAAAAGTTGGATTATTAAGGAGCTGTGTAAAGCCTTGTTTCCTAATAATAAAAGCACAATGGCCATCTTGATGGAGATTAATATCTCACTTGGGGTTATGTAATAGTTTCTTTATTCCATTCCAGTTGCAGCCCCCTTCCTAATTTTTCAAAATGCCACTGAAGCCCATTTCATGAAATTGCAAAGTAATCTCACAGTGATGAATCACTTTTAGAAAGAGAAAATTTGCTGAAGCTATGGATTTGCATTCCCTGTGTCATTTTAGTTAAAATGAGAAATTCTTGGAATTTATACATAAACAGCACTGCATTTTGGCCTTATTTATTCAAGTAGGCTCTTGAAATCAGAGCCTGGTTTTAATTATACTTTGCCATTGTGTGAAGAGAGAAAAATTGTCTTCTTGAATTTAGCTATTTGTTATAAGTTTAGGACTTTCAAGGAATAGTTTGTTAAAATACTCCTGAAAAAGTTAAGGTCAGAATGATTGTTCTCAGAGGCAAATCTATGAATTCTCTTTCTACCTGGCAATTCATCAAATCAGGTCCTCTGAGGGAGACAGCCCAGTTGTTTTAGCATCAGTGCATTCCCCCACTTTTTTCCCACCCTCCTCTTTTCCAAGACCTGCATCAGAATTAAGAGTTTGAATTCTTGTGCCTACATGGCCTTTTGCTCAACTCAGTCAATCCACACTACTCGTCTTTGGTTCAGATCCCTAGAGCACTCTCCTAATATGCCATCTGTGGCCTGATTCCCATTTTCTCTTCCCTCTAGTAGGTGTTAGAAAGGCAGAGTCAGTATTGTGTCTCATGAAATCCCTACCTTGTATTCATGGAGTAATCCACTTGGCTGAATGGTTTCCTCTGTAAAATGTAATTATTTGATTTAACAATAGATAAGAAAATTTGATATGTTTGGGATAGCAGAGAGGATCACTAGCTTTTTCCTTTTTAAAGATTATTTATTAATTAATTCATAAGAGACACACACAGAGAGGCAGAGACATAGGCAGAGGGAGAAGCAGGGTTCCCGCAGGGAGCCTGCTGTGGGACTCGATCCCAGGACCCCAGAATCATGACCTAAGCCAAAGACAGATGCTCAACCACTGAGCCACCCAGGTGCCTTTTTGTTTAGCAACAATACGTTTACCCTGTATGGAATAGGCAAGTCCATGGATTTTTTTTTCACCATTGTTGAACTAAGCTATAATGTTTTCCCTTTACCTAGATTAGCATCTATTGAACACTTGATGTACCGTCCATTCAGTGGACAGTAAGAAGTGAGAAAGTGGGTGCAGGCAAAGAATGTTGAATATATGTGCCCTGCTGGGACACCTGGGTGACTCAGTTGGTTGAGTGTCCGAGTCCTGGTTTTGGCTCAGGTCATGATCTCATGGGTCCTGGGATCGAGGCCTGTGTCAGGCCCCCTTTAGGCTCAATGCTCAGCATGAAGTTAGCTTGGATTTCTCTCTCTCCCCCTCCCTCCACTTGTGTGTTGTCTCTCTCTCTTTCTCTCTCTCTCTCAAATAAATAACAAATCTTAAAAAAATGTGTGCCCTGCTCATAAACATAAATAAACTTTTGGCTTCTTTTGAAGGAACTGGGTTATTGATTTGATAATCCTTCCAGAACCCGAAGAGGTACTAGGTAGTTCCATCTCAGTGTTCTAATTCTGTTTTTGCTAATAAACAGGTATTTGACTGTAGGAAACGTCATTTTACCTTTTTGGGTAACCATTTATATAAAAATAGGGGATTGACTACATACTTAATATCTCTCTTTCTTGCACACATACAAATACACACACACACATGCGTGCACATGTGGACCACCCTAGAATGCATGCAAAGTATGTGGTCAGTAGGGAGAATAATGAGTCAAAGAAAATTCCTTCTAGGACATAAGTTTTAAATTTTATTTTGTCCCTTAAGTGTACAGAGAAATGACCATATTGAGAAGATTTGCCTCAACTACAGTTTTCTGTCTTCCTCTCCCTCTGCCTCTTCCCCTGTGCTCTCTGTCTCCCTCCCTCACCCCTCTCTCAAATAAATATTCTTTATAAGAATAAAATCTATAAAAAATTACTTTCAACATGATCTAGTATTTGTCCTCCGACTTTAGTTCTGCATGCATGTCTAACCCATTATATATTAAGCATTTCTAGCTTCTGCTTGAGACCATTTATAGAATTCTGCCAAAACTCTTACATCTACAAATTTGACTGTATAATCCCTGAAGGCAAGGGCTGTAAAATCTTCTGTTTCTTTACAGTGTCCAGCACAGTGTCAGCCACATAACAGTTATCAGTAAATACCTTCTTATATAGGTATCTTCATTTCAAGTATGGCACCAATGTTTGGGCATTCCTATTTGAATTTTGTAAAGATTATAAATTGGATTAACAGAATAAGACTGTGGTAATAATCAAAATCATATGAGCTACAATTTATCAAGGGCTTACCATCTATTTTATGTATATTATCTCATTTAATCCTTACAAAAATCCTGTAAGAAAAATTCTGTTATTCTCACTTACTTATGGAGAAACTGAGGCACAAAGTGGTTACATCATTTTATAAGCTCATATTGATAATAAGTAGTGAAGCTGGGATTTTTTTATCCATGTCTGGTTAGTAAACCTTTAACTACTATTGTATTGACTTCTTGACATTAAAGAAAAACCCTTTACCAGATACTGTGAGCTGTCACTTATCTAATTCCATAGTCTTCATTTCTCCTCCCATCTAGAAAGAAAACAACATAGCATTCACTTCTTTTTCAAGCTTCAGTCCTGAGAGACATCCGTGTTTTCCCTTTTTGAAATTGATTGTGTAAACGGCTTTTTTTCTGAGCATGTAAACTCAGCATCAAAAATCTCTTTGAATGGAAAGACACATTCTAATTTTATACCATCGAGTCATGGAAGTGAGTAATTATGGAATTTGAGAGCTGTCTTACTTCTGAAATAGATTATTAGTTGTAGACTATTGTTGATTTATTTTCCTCTGTTATTACTTAAAGATAGACTTGGTTTTATGTTAAAGGTGTTAAATGTGCAAAGATATTAATATTCTAAAAATTCAACCTTTTTTAGAGATGGACATTATATTTGTAGGCAACTAATCAATCCATCCTGATAAGAACTACTGTACCTACTGGAATTTTTTTTATAAATTTATTTTTTATTGGTGTTCAATTTGCCAACATACAGAATAACACCCAGTGCTCATCCCATCAAGTGCCCCCCTCAGTGCCCGTCACCCAGTCACCCCCACCCCCCGCCCACCTCCCCTTCCACCACCCCTAGTTCGTTTCCCAGAGTTAGGAGTCTCTCATGTTCTGTCTCCCTTTCTGATATTTCTCACTCATTTTTTCTCCTTTCCCCCTTATTCACTTTCACTATTTTTATATTCCCCAAATGAATGAGACCATATAATGTTTGTCCTTCTCCGATTGACTTATTTCACTCAGCATAATACCCTCCAGTTCCATCCACGTTGAAGCAAATGGTGGGTATTTGTCGTTTCTAATGGCTGAGTAATATTCCATTGTATACATAAACCACATCTTCTTTATCCATTCATCTTTCGATGGACACCGAGGCTCCTTCCACAGTTCGGCTATTATGGACATTGCTGCTATGAACATCGGGGTGCACCCTACTGGAATTTTAAGCTAATTCTGGATAGCCAGAGGTGAACACCCATGGATATATTGGCAAATTTAAGGAGTAAGGAAATAAACCAAACTCCTACTTAGTAGATTGCAAGCTCAGCAAGGAAAGTGCTGTCAACATTTCAGAGTGGGAAGATTGACCTCCCTTTTCTGTGGAAGGGGCTTTCTCACTTTGTTCAAGGACAATGGGCTTTTAAGAAAATACATCCCTGACTCAGTTTAGTTTTCAAGCTGCTTATGACTGCTTTTCTATGTTCTCTAGCTTTTCTATCTTTTAAGAGCATAAGATCCCTTGAGCATTCTGAATGGCATACTTTATCCCTGACATTATTGATGCTGCACATATATCTTCCTAGGCCATCCAAATCGGCATATTCCAAGGATTTGCAAGGGATAGAGGTAGCACCACTATAAGCCAGAATTGATGGTCTAAATCAACCAGCCAAGTGAAGACTTTGTCTCCTGAATCAGAAGTCAGAATTCTGTAAGTCCCCAGCCATGAGTATGGTCCTTAGGAAGTTGACCTTTTGGAGGTTGGACTCCTTGGTGACATTACAGTTTGCCTAATATCAAATAATTTAGGCCTTTTATTCAGCTGCTTTTCATTGTCAAGACATATTCAATAAAAATATTTTTGGAAAATACATGCTTTTAGCATAAATGAATAATATATTGACTCAAGTTGGTTGAAAATCACAAGTTTAAACTGCTCTATCTTCTGTAGCTCATAATTTTTGGCATTGGAATTATGTTTTAAGGTGGAAGAACAATCTGCATGAATGCTCTGATTGGTCATGGAATATTAATTGGCTGCAGACATAGTGTTTAGAGCTCCAAGTTAAGGATGACAAGAATGATAGCTTTCATTTATATGTAAAACTCCAACTGTCCCTTATAGGCGGATAATTGGATCCTGCTTCATTTGTCACTCTTTCTTTACTTTTCAATAGATGAAAAAGAAAGGATTATGAAAGATTGAACCTTTCTGGATAATGAAAGATCGAACCTTTCTGATACATGTTTTTTTAAATCACTTTGAACCAAACAGGGTACCTCAGTCATATTGCTTCTCAAAAGTGCACTTATTTTCTTTCAATTTTTTGAGTATATTTGACACACACTGTTACATTAGTTTCAGGTGTACAACATAGTGATTCAATATATCTATAATGTTATGTTATGCTCACCACAAGTGTAGCTACCATCTGTCACCATACAATGTTATTACAACACCATTGATTGTATTCCATATGCTGCACCTTTTATTATTGTGATTTATTCATTCCAAAACTGGAAGCCTATATTTCCCACTTACACGTTTTGCCCATCTCCCCACCCCCTTCCCTCTGGCAACCATCAAATTGTTCCCTGTATTTATAGCTCTGTTTCTGCTTTTTGTTTGTTTATTCATTTTTTTTGTTTTTTTTTAGATTTCACATATGAGTGAGAATATATGATAATTATCTTTCTCAGTCTTACTTATTTCACTTAGCAGAATACCCTCTACATCCATCCATGTTGTTGCAAATAGCAAGAGCTCATCCTTTTTATGGATGCATGATACTCCAGTGTGTGTGTGTGTGTGTGTGTGTGTGTGTGTGACATCTTCTTTATTCATTCATCTATTAATAGCAACTTAGATTGCTTCCATATCTTGACTATCGTAAATAATGCTGCACTAAATATAGGGGGTATATGTTTCTTTTTGAATTAATGTTTTCGTTTTCTTGGGGAAAAGACCCAGTAGTGGAATTATTTGATCATATGGTATTTTTATTTTTAATTTTTTGAAGAACTTTCATACTATTTTCTACAGTGGTTGTGCCAATTTACATTCTTACCAATAGTGCAATAGAAAAGCATGCATATTTTCTTTTCATCAGATTAGGAAGGGCATGAGCTGTGTCTTAGTCTGTTTGGGCTGCTATGACTAAAATACCATATATTTGGTAGCTTCTAAACAACAGACATTTATTTCTTATAATACTAGGAGTTTGAGAGGTCTAAGATTAAGGCACTGGAAGTTTTGGTGTCTGGAAAGGGTGAGGAAGCATTGGCAGATGTCTTCTTACTGTAATCTCACATGGTAGAAGGGGCAAGGGAACTCTCTGATGACTACTTTATAAGGGCACTCATCCTATTAATGAGGGTTCCACTGTCATAACCTAAGCATGTCCCATATGCCCCACCTCCTAATATTATCACATTGGACATTAGGTTTCAACATATGAATTTTAAGAGGACACAAACATTCAGACCATAGCAAGCTGGTATAAAGTGAATATTTATTCATTGAAAAATATCAAACACAGGATATTGTCTCTGAGATTTTTAACACATTAACAGTATATGAGCTAGCCTTATATGAGCTATTTTTTGATGACCAAAGAGAAATACAATCTGGTTTAATATCCTAGTGAAATGAAGTATTGATGTTCATTGCTTTCAACATGCCACTCAATCGCTTGGACAAGTTATTCAGGGAAGACTTGGCTTTATATGAAGCCAGAGACCATCTGCATAAGGATATTTTTATCAGGGACTCTGAAAGAGCATCATATTCCAACATAATTCCCTTTGGGTTAGGATTAGATTCTACTCCATATAATGAAAACCCTACTTAATAGTTTTTTTTCAAACTCATAAACACTTATTCTCTCAAGCAATAAGAAGCAGAAGTTAGTCCAGGGTGATATGGAAGCTGCAAGAAGTCATCAGGGATCTAGGCTTCAACTCTCTTTCTGCTCCTCCATATTTTACATAGAACTTCTACTCCCAAATTACAAGATGGCTGCTGGAGCTCCAGACATCAAAACTATATTCCATGGAGCAGAGTAATTAGAGGTATGAGGTAAATGTCACCTGGGAAACAAAAACCAGGAGAAAACTGAACATAAGGCAAGGGACATTGTGATAAGAAAAAGTAGAAATAAAACTTGCCTTAGCATCAGAATCAACTATAGGATTGTAACGGACTTCTAAAAAATATAGATTCACACTCAGACCTACTGGATTGTGTTCTATAGTAGAAGGATCCAGGAATCAGATCTTCAATTAGCCCTCTACATAATCCTGATAATCAGGTAATGTCTTACCTGGAATGACACTAGTAGAAGTAAAAAGCAAACCAAAAGATATATAATGGTTCAACCATAGTAGAAATTTATTTTTTTGCTCGAAGTCCTAAAAAAGTATTTTTAAAGGACCTAGGCTCCTTTATTCTTGAGATTTTTACCATTTTAGCATTTAACTTCCAGGGTCTCCATTATCATTTGTATAAAGCTGGTAGAAGAGAAAACAGTATGAAAAAACTATGTGGGACATTTTTATGAACCAGGCCTGGAAGTAATTTGTATCACTTCCATTTACATTGCACTGACTAGAACTCAGACTCATGGTCACACCTAACTGCAACGGAGGTTGGCACATGTAGTTTAGGTACATGTTCAGAAAGAAGCAAAGAAAGAGACATCTTGGTGGCTCAGCAGTTGAGCGTCTGCCTTTGGCTCAACATGTGATCCCGGGATCTGAGGATCAAGTCGCTCATTGGCGGGCTCCATGTGAGGAGCCTTTTTTTTCTGCCCCTTTCTCTGTGTCATTCATTCGAATGATGAATGAATGAATAATAAATAAATAAATAAATAAATAAATAAATAAATAAAAGAAAAGACAGATTTTGCAGAATAGGTAGCAGTCTTTGTGACAGGAGAACCTGAGGACAGAGCTGGCTTTATGGTCATTTTTCCTATATAGTCATACAGGGCCCCATGCTTAGAAGGGCCCCACACTTTGTTTAATGATCTGCTGTTACTATCTTGAAATTCTTAGTATCTTTTGAATGAAAGGATATGTGGGACCCATGTATTCATTTTGCACTGGACTCTACAAATTATTTAGCAGGTCCAGTTTGAGTAAGAATGACCCAGAGCATAAGGCAAAGCCATAAAAATATGGATTGGTGGGGAACTTTGGGCATTCAGCAGGCACTGTAGTTCAGAAGTATTGATTAATGAACCAGTTATCTTGACCACCAGAGAGCACTCTCTCAGGGTGCTGTCCTGTTCTGCATTTTTTATCAGTGACTTAGATGACATATAAATTATACTTATCATATTTGCAGATGAGAGGAAGTTGGGAGGGACAGTTAATTCTTTGGAAGACAATTCTTATTCAAAAAGATCTCAGTAGTTTGGAATGATGGGTTGAAACTAACCAGATGACATTTAATCAGAAAAAAATGTAAAGTTTTTCATTCAGGTCCAAAAATCCAACTGCAAAAGTACAGTCTTGGGATTTTATTTGGCTAAGAGCACAAGAAGAGTGACTAGTTTGCCAAAAATGCTAATTCAGTCTCAGTCTGTATCACAGGAAGGTAGGGTCCAGAACAATAGAAGTATTGGTTCCATTGCACTTTACAATGGAACATCTGTAATTGTGTGTTCAGTTATTGTGCCATATTTAAGAGGCCTATTGACAGACTAGATTGTGCCCAAAAAAGGATGTCTAGAATGGTAAAAGGTTTTGAAATACGTACCACCTAAAAAACAATGGACAATTGAAGGAACTTGGAGTATTTCGCTTGGAAAGGGGATGATTTTCAGAAGGGTAAGAGGTGAAAAAGATCAAGAAATCTGTCTACAAACATTTTAGGCGTTGGCATATAGAAGACGTTTTGGTTTATTTTGTGTTATTCCAAAGAGCCGAAATAGGACCAAGAGAAAATTCATGCAAAAGAAACAAATTTTATCCACGTTGAAGCAAATGGTGGGTATTTGTCGTTTCTAATGGCTGAGTAATATTCCATTGTATACATAAACCACATCTTCTTTATCCATTCATCTTTCGATGGGAATTATGCTGAGTGAAGTAAGTCAATCGGAGAAGGACAAACAGTGTATGTTCTCACTCATTTGGGGAATATGAATAATAGTGAAAGGGAATATAAGGGAAGGGAGAAGAAATGTGTGGGAAATATCAGAAAGGGAGATAGAACATAAAGACTTCTAACTCTGGGAAATGAACTAGGGGTGGTGGAAGGGGAGGAGGGCGGGGGGTGGGGGTGAATGGGTGACGGGCACTGAGGGGGACACTTGACGGGATGAGCACTGGGTGTTATTCTGTATGTTGGTAAATTGAACACCAATAAAAATTAATTTATTAAAAAAATAAATAAAAATAAAAATAAAAATAAAAAATAAAAAAAGAAAAAAAAAGAAAAAAATTTTAACAAATGTAAGGAATGCATTCTTAGTATTTATTAAAAATTGAAGTGATTTGGGCAGCCTGGGTGGCTCAGCGGTTTAACGCCGCCTTCAGCCCAGGGCGTGATCCTGGAGACCTGTATGGAGCCTGCTTCTCCTTCTGTGTCTCTGCCTTTCTGTGTGTGTGTGTGTGTGTGTGTGTGTGTGTGTGTGATGAATAAATAAATAAAATCTTTTTAAAAAATTGAAGTGATCAACCTTGTGAGGTAGCGAGCCTATTGCAAAAAAAGTTATCAAGCCAAGCCTGAATGCTAGGGACTCTTTAGAGGGGATTCATGTGTTAGGAGGACTAGAAGCTTTCTAATTATGATTTTGTAGGACTAAATGCATGTTGAAATTATGCAAATTGATCAGAAATCTGTTAATCTTCTCCTTAACAAGGACTCTGGAACTAGACTGCCTAAATTTAGAACTCAGCTCTGTTTCTTACTTGCTGTGTAGCCTCAGATAGGTCACCTAATTTCTCGATGCCTCATTTATTTATCTGTAAAATGAAGATAATAATGGGTACACCATACACAGAGTTGTTGTAAGTACCAAATGAATTAATATCTATTAAGTCATTAGAACAGTTTCTGACTTACAATAAGTGCCATGTAAGTGTTATGTAGTTGATGATTCTCCTCCCTTTTTTCAGTAAATGTAGCCTTTCATTGCAGTTAGATAAATTTGCACTAGACATAAACTAGAATGCCATGGTGGCAAAGCTTTTTAAAACACTGAACAAGCAACCAAAATGGTCTTATAGGTTTCTTGCTTAGGGGCCTCTAAGAGTGACATAAGATAGCTATATTTCTTGGATGCATTGTTCGAAGTTGTAACTTTAGGAGGACGTTTTCCACATTATAGGTTGTATTTTTAGAGTATTTTTTAACTTCATAGGATTTTTATATTTCTTACTTAATTCTCATACTACTACATATGACAGTTATCCCCATTTTGAAGATGTGGAAACTAACCAACATAAAAGTTAACTGAATTGTCCAAGGTAATACAGTAAATTATTAGTGGAATCAGGATTAGAACTCAGGTGTCTTAGATTTTAACCCAGGGCTCAAACAATATACCACATGGAGTCTGAGCTGCCTTTTTTCTGTCCATTCTAAGGAAGACATTTCATTAAGCTGATGAAGTGGCTTCTATTATTCTGCTAATAATTTGTCTATCTGCATTGCAGCAAAATTTACAGCTTAATTTACATCCAACAAGCTTAATTTCCTTTTGGTTTTGCAGGGGCTAGGGAAGTCAATAAAATCACTGACTTAAGCTCAGTGTATTATCCAGATAGATACTATTGAAACACACTTGCCAGCTCATCCATTTCTTTATACATTTTATATATATTTTTAAGCTGTAGAGGAAAATGCAATCCCCTTATCAAGGCAGAAACTGGCCATGTGACTTTTAGATATGGATCTCTATACACAAGTAGTATGATGTCTCAAGGTATTGAAAAATTGAATTTTTGAAGTGAAACTTGCTTTGGTGATTCTGATATTCTGTCTCTACCCTACTCCCACCTCTTCCCATTAGTATCCCCACCCTTTCAACCTTCTGTTCTTTGTCATACCTGTTCTGAGTCATAACTTACATTGGATTCCCTCCCTAGGGGTAGATACAGCTCAATGTTCTATTTAATTGGCAAAATAATAATTGCTATCATTTATTGATAACTCTGAGCCAGTTCTCTACTTCACACTTTAGAAACATGATCTTATTTAATCCTCATAACTATCTGAAAGAGTGGGTACTATTACCATCCACAGTTACATGTTAAGGAAATGGAATCCTAGTGGGTTAAGAAACATGATCAAGGTCAAACATTAAGTAGGAAAGCCAGATTCAAACTCAGGTATTCTTAACCCAGAGCCTATGGTCTCAACAGAAATAGGTTTGTGACCTAGATAGGGAGTGGCAGATGTTTTTGAGAGTTGGAAGAGGCTTTTCATAACATATAAGCAGGCATCTGCTCTGAATTAGGGTGACATCAGCCCAATGCTGATGAGCATCACAGACATTTCCAAAATCTGGATACACATAAGACAGGCAAAAGGAGAAGCTTTTGCTATCCCCCAAACTAAGACTCCTCCCTCAAGAGCTGGGTAGTGCTTTTTTCTTCTTTTGGGCTCTTTGAGACTAAATGGCTATATGCTGTGAGTCCCAGCTGTCAAGGCTAAAGCATTGATGGGGTATCATCCCATAGACAAAGATCCTAGAGCCATAGGTTTTGGTCAGATAAATAACTAGTCAGACTAAAATCAGAACAGTAGACAGTCACCTCATGCAAGATCTATCTGCAGTGTTTTTACTAGTTTATAACCCTAGGTAATCACCCCCCACAGAAAAGAGTTTCCTGAAAAGCCTTTTGTTCTCTCATAAATGACCCAACCACTTCGTGACTAAAGACAGTATTAGAGAAAGTGTGTGTTTGCTTTGGAAACATCCAATGGCACCAGTTCAATGTGGCATAAGGCCAGAGCAGCCTTGAGCACCAGGGTTTCCATCTGTACTGGAATGTTCTGTAGGGAAGCATTAAACCAGATCAAGGGATTTGGGGGTGAAGAAGGAGATATGCAGACCCTCAGGTGAATTAGACCACACTTGGAAGCTGCTACATTTAAACCATTAGAGAGAAAACTGTAGCGACTACCCCATCAAAGCATTAGCCTGCCTTATTGTTTTCAAAGTCTGCTTACTCAGAGATGCACATTCTCCTTAGGAGCATTGGGTCCAATCTCTTGACGAAAATACATCAGGAGATTAACTTAATTAATTAACTAACTAAGCTGAGGAAATGTTTATCCTATCAGAATATATGGAGCCATCTTTAAAATTTTACAGAGGGAAGATTTATTAGATTGATTTAAAAAGGCAAGGCAGGGATCCCTGGGTGGCGCAGCGGTTTGGCGCCTGCCTTTGGCCCAGGGGCGATCCGGGAGACCCTGGATCGAATCCCACGTCGGGCTCCCGGTGCATGGAGCCTGCTTCTCCCTCTGCCTATGTCTCTGACACTCTCTCTCTCTCTGTGTGTGTGTGTGTGTGTGTGTGTGTGACTATCATAAATAAAAAAAAAATAAAAGGCAAGGCATTCTGTCTTAGGAGAGATGTGGATTCTACTTTGAAATTTCTGAGATTTTTATATTTCAGTTTCTGGAGACAACAATCCTTGCTCTACTAGCCTCCCAGTTGGACTTAATGAGATAATAACTAAAAGGAGATAGTGCTTTGTAAATTCGATTGATTTTTCTCTTTTCTTTGGTTCTTCCACATTTGATAATTGCATCTTGAAATCACCTAGCTTATATTTTCTCCTTGGAACTGTGAACAATCTTAATTGGCTTCATTTGAAAATCAATTTCAACATTATAGGTCATCAACTTATATTTGATTAATTAATTTAGTGCTCAAATTTACAAAGACAGGAACAAGCTTCGAAATCTCCCAGAAGGCTGCCATCATGTGGGAAATTAATCAAGATTTCCTAGTGTTAAGTTCTGACTTCAGTGATGAAAATAAAACAAAATGACTTTACTTTCAGATATTATTCTAGTAGGATTGAGTTCATTTGAAATGCTATTACATATTTATCCTGGACAAATTCAGGGAAAAATATCCTGGCTTTAAAGTCAGATAGACGGGGATCCCCGGGTGGCTCAGCGGTTTAGTGCCTGCCTTCAGCCCAAGGCATGATCCTGGAGACCCAGGATCGAGTCCCACATCGGGCTCCCTGCATGGAGCCTGCTTCTCCCTTTGCCTGTGTCTCTACCTCTCTCTCTCTCTCTGTGTGTGTGTGTGTCTCTCATGAGTAAATAAAATAAAATCTTTAAAAAAATAAAGTCAGATAGACATAGATCTGGTTAACAGTTCTGCCATTTTTGCTAGCTGGGTGACTTGGTCAAGTTACCCAATGTCTCTGAACCTTAATTTCCTCAACAATAAAACAGGAACGATAGCAGTATTCACTTTATAGGAATGTTGTGAGGATTAAATGAGACTAGGAGACTATAGAATAGGAGTCAGGGAATGGGAGTTTAAATCTTGGTTCTGGCTTGTTGTAGCTGTGTATCATTAGGTGAGTAATTTAACTTCCCTGAACCTGTTTTCTCATCTGCAAAGTAAAAACAACATTGCAATTTATAGATTTTTGATGACCATATGTTCGACTTTCTCTCATAGAAACAAATGGGTTACTCATAATGAAATATTATCTGGAAATTCAAAGGTGACATTAAGGAGGGTAAAACGATAATATCTTGTGATTGATACCAGCTCTATTTTCCACTTTAGACCTCAAAACTAAGTTTTGTTTTGTTTTTTTTTAAGTTAGGATGGCTCACTACTTAGGACAATTTCTTCATGAGTTCTAAATATCACATCATGTTCAATGTGCATCAAAAGGTTACTGTGAATTAGAAAATTATTCTCATCATGAAACTTTTGATTCTAAAGCAGTTGCTAATTTAACATCCGTAGTTGTAGTTTTCACTGGGGGCGATTAGCACATCCAAACAGTTAACATTGCTTAAGTGATATTTTGTTTTTACTTCTTACTTTGCATTATAAAATGTGTTAATAGGCCATGGATGCCTAATGAGTTCAATAGTGATAAATAAATGTCATTAAGCTGAAAAGAAAAATATCAATATCAGCCCAATCTTGGGATCCCTTGGTGACTCAGCGGTTTGGCACCTGCCTTCAGCCCAGGGCCTGATCCCAGATTCCCTGGATCGAGTCCCACATCAGGCTCCTTGCATGGAGCCTGCTTCTCCTCCCTCTGCCTGTGACTCTCTCTTTCTGTGTCTCTCATGAATAAATAAATAACATCTTTAAAAAAATAAGCACATGCAATGTATGCTATTGTTCCATATGACAACCAATATGTCACATTCCACTTTACATTCCATTTGTATTTTATTTGATTACCTTTTGTGACATTTTAGTAGGCAGATTAAGGGCCTCCTAAAGATGTTCACATTTTGATCTTTTAGGAGTATGTTAGGTTATATAGCAAAGGCAAATTAAAGTTCCAAATGGAATTGTGGTAGCTAATTACCTAACTTTAAAATAGGGCAATTATCCTGAATTATACAGGCAAACCCAAAGGAACCACAAGGGGTCATTAAAAGTGGAAGAGTGAGGGAGAAGAGAAGGTTGAAGAGATGTGAAAATGACTCAACCTGCCATTTCTGACTTTGAACACGGATGAAGGTCTAGCACCAATGAATGTAGGCAGCCTTTAGAAGCTGGAAATGGAGAGGTTAAATTCTCCCCCTAGGAACTCAGAAAAGGACTCAGCCCTGTCAACTCCTTAATTCTAGTCCAGTAAGACCCACATTAAACTTCTAAACTCTCAAACTATAAGATACTAATAAATGTGTTGATTTAAGCCACTAAGTTTGTGATAACTTGTAACAACAATAAAAATGAAAAGAGGTATTCACCACTTTCTGTCATTTACTTACAGACATCTGTCTATGTCTATCTCTTGTACTAGAATAACTCTTTTGACTTGACTCAGTATATTCTTCAAATTTGTACTTGTGCATATTTGTATATCCTAACCCCAGCACAGAAGCACACATTGTTTAGTAAAGTACATTTCTGTAATAGAAGAACTTATAAATGTTTGTTAACTGATTGAAAGAAAATTGACACCAAATAATCTAAGGTTGGATTTTCATCCCACTCATTGACCTATAGAATTGTGTAGATACAACCCAAGGTATTTAATCAATTCATTCCAAAACTACATTAACTAAATATCTATTTTCTTTTGGTGGTGCTTATATGGAAACAAGATGTATTTTGGATAAAAAAGAAACAGTCTTTTTTTTTTTTTAAAGAAACAGTCTTAAGTCAAAAACCAAAAAGGAGAGGTGATAAGATGGAATAGTGGCTATGAGTTCAGACTCAAGAGTCAAGTAGACTTTTGTTGAATCTTGGTCTTTTTGTATTTATAAAAGCAATATGATTTTAGGCAAATCACTTAATCTCACTGACCCTCGATTTTTTTATCTACCAAATGTTGATAATATAAGGAACTACCTTATACATTTTTGTAAAGATTTAATGAAGGGAATGAATGTAAAAGCTTGGCATGGAATGCATAGATAATCAGTTTCATTCATGATGCAGTAGCGAGAATATTGAACTATAATTCAGGAAAGGGGGTTTTAGTCTTCTGCTTTGTCACTAATTTGCAGTAAGAGGTTCAGCAAACGCCTTTCATTTCTAGCTTTAAGTTACTTCATCTGTCAAAATAGCTATATGAATTAGACAATAAGAGCTTGTCTACCTCTGAAATTAACCATTCTTGAGTTATCTTATTATATTAGTAGGTATCACTATCTGGGCCAAATTTCTAGGATCAAACAGATCAGTAACCACAGAACCAAATGAGGATTTTCATGCAAGGTAAAAATTGATCTATCTCATAAAGATGTGGTATGTACACACACAGATATACACATACACAATGGAAAATTATTCAGCCATGAGAAGGAAGGAAATCCTGACATTTGTGACAACACAAATGGACTTGAAGACATTATGCTAAGTGAAATAAGTCAGAGAAAGACAAATATTGTATGATCTCACTTAAACATAGACTATTAAAAAGCCAAACTCATAGAAACAGAGTAGAATGGTGGTTATCAGAGGCTGGAAAGCAGGGGAAATGGGTAGATGTTGGTATAAAATTCCATTTAGAAATAGTAATTATGTGGGATCCCTGGGTGGCACAGTGGTTTAGCGCCTGCCTTTGGCCCAGGGCACGATCCTGGAAACCCAGGATCGAATCCCACGTCGGGCTCCCGGTGCATGGGGCCTGCTTCTCCCTCTGCCTATGTCTCTGCCTCTCTCTCTCTGTGTGTGTGACTATCATAAATAAATAAAAAAATTTAAAAAAAGAAATAGTAATTATGTGATATGATGTTTGTTAACACTGTGGTCATAATAATATTGCAGTATATAAGTATGTCAAATTAAAGTTGTACACCTTAAACTTAAACAATGTTATATGTCAAATATATCTCAATAAAGCTGGAAAGAAAACTTTAAAATTGGTCTATTTGGGGATCCCTGGGTGGCGCAGCTGTTTGGCGCCTGCCTTTGGCCCAGGGCGCGATCCTGGAGGCCCGGGATCGAATCCTACATCGGGATCCCGGTGCATGGAGCCTGCTTCTCCCTCTGCCTGTGTCTCTGCCTCTCTGTCTCTCTGTCTTTCTCTCTCTCTCTGTGACTATCATAAAAAAATTAAAATTGGTCTATTTTCTATGTTCCACCTCTCATATTTATTTTAGGGCTAACTACTACCTATGTTCTGTGTGGAACCAAGAAGTGTACCCTGTTGTATAATTTCTTGGATAATAACCATATTTGGAATGTGTTGGACATATACAATATAAGGGTCCAGGGAGTACTACTTTAGAGAGAGGAGGCAAAATCCTACTTGAAAGGGAGAAGGCAAGAGTGAAGAAAAAGCATGCTCTGTGAAGGAAAAAAAAAATCATACCTTCAAATCTCTGTTTAAGTTTCCATTTGCCCCAAAGTTGTTTTCTTTTCAAGTTTGAAGGAGTTGTTTTATGTCTGGGCAGATTTGTGCTGAATAAACATTCTTTTCTCCAGAGAAGGGCCCTGTGTCAAATGGCATTGAGAAGAAATTGCTCTGCCTTTATGCTCAAGTTTTCCCAAAGTTCATGCATTGCTCAAAACTCAAATATTAGTGGAAGTAATATGGAATATGGATGAAAGGGCACCTCAGGGCAACTTCACAGCAGCCCTGGCTATTCACCACCCTGAAGGCACATCCACTGAATTGCAAAGCAGGACATAGGTGCTGAGCCAGATGCCCAGTGTGATTACTAGAAGAACCCTAAGCTGTGCAGGGGCAATGGCCAAGTAGGTTACCCAGACTTTCCCTGGAAACTTAGCATCTGACTGTTAAAGGATCACTTATTCATTTGAAGAATTTAAGACTTTAATTTCTATGTTAAATAAGTCAAGTATTTGCAGTGGCTTTAAATGCTATTAATTATATTTAATATTTTTAATGCAACCAGAATGTGTTTTTTAAAGAAAGCAATAAAATCCTATAAACATTACCTCCTATCTTTTTGACTGTGGTTCTCCATAATTTTCTTTCAAATACATACATGAGGAACATGAGCTATCACCATCAGCAATAGCGAATTACTTAAGGAAATTATTCCTAAAGTAGGGAGGGATAGGGAGGTATGGGAGATGCATATTAAAATACCTGAAAGTTGAACCACCAATGGTTTGCAAACAAATACCCAAATGAATCTGGGAATCACTGGCTTTATTTTTTACCTGAATCCATCACAGCCTTTCTATTAGAGCTGAAACACATAGAGAATACATATTCTCCCTGGATGTTAATAAAGAATATGTGTCAGTCTACTCACTTCTGTTTTAAATAAAGCAGGGAATTTTAGAATTTTGGGAGAGAAAATATTTATAAAAATTAACTGGATTTAATGCTTAGTTGGTGGAGGTAAGAACAGGCTGAAATTAAAACCAGACTTGATTTTTAATGGACATTAATGCATTTTTTAAATTTAAAATATGCTTGGGTTCTCTTTCCTAAGGCCATTAAGAAGTCAAGGAGTCAATCATAATAATGGTCGTAGGATCTTCAGGAAAATAACTTTGTCTTCATCAGCTTCTACTGAAGGCCACCCTGTTTGTTGGCCAATAACAATGTGAAGACAAGAGTTCGGGGAAGAATCCTGGGGCTGAACATGCATCTGCTGTTTAAACCCATACTAAAGAATAAAGCCTATCATTTCACATTTAGAGACAATCCTTCAAAAGTAATTAGCCTTAGGAGAGGAGGTTCAGATATCATAAGTTTTTACTAAAGTTTAAATTGCAGAGACTACAAGATGGCGGAAGAGCAGGGTCCCCAAATCACCTGTCCCCAACAAATTACCTAGATAACCTTCAAATCATCCTGAAAATCTACGAATTCGGCCTGAGATGTAAAGAGAGACCAGCTGGAATGCTACAGTGAGAAGAGTTCGTGCTTCTATCAGGTAGGAAGACTGGGAAAAAGAAATAAAGAAACAAAAGGCCTCCGAGGGGGAGGGGCCCCGCGAGGAGCCGGGCTGAGGCCGGGGCGAGTGTCCCCAGGACAGGAGAGCCCCGTCCCGGAGCAGCAGGAGCTGCACCAACCTTCCCGGGTGGAAAGGGGCTCGCAGGGAGTTGGAACAGGACACAGGAGGGCGGGGATGCCCTCGGGCTCCCTGGGACACTAACAGACACCTGTGAGCGCAGGAGAGTGCGCCGAGCTCCCTAAGGGTTGCAGCGCGCACCGGAGCAGCTCGGAGGGGCTCGGGAGCGGCTCCAGGGAGGGAGCTGCAGGCCGGGAGCACAGGGCGCCGGGACACAGCCCAGGATCCGGCCTCCCCCGGGACAGGCAGAGGCCGGGAGGGCCCAGGACAGCGAGGACGCTCCTGCCCTGAGCTGAGCAGATCAGCGGCCCCGCCCCGGAGCCTCCAGGCCCTGCAGACGGAGAGCCGAGAGCCCCGAGCCCCGTAGTTCCTGCGGCTGAATCCAGACTTCCAGAGTTGCCATAGCAACTGCGGCTGTTCCTCCTGGGGCCTCATGGGGTAAACAACCCCCGCTGAGCCCTGCACCAGGCAGGGGCAGAGCAGATCCCCCAAGTGCTAACACCTGAAAATCAGCACAGCAGGCCCCTCCCCCAGAAGACCAGCTAGACGGACCAGTGATACTCCCCCGTGTTCCAATACAACTTGTTTTTGGCCACTCTGCACTGAGCAAAATGACTAGAAGGAAAACCTCACCTCAAAAGAAAGAATCAGAGACAGCCCTCTTTCCCACAGAGTTACAAAATCTGGATTACACTTCAATGTCAGAAAGCCAATTCAGAAGCACTATTATACAGCTACTGGTGGCTCTAGAAAAAAGCATTAAGGACTCACGAGACTTCATGACTGCAGAATTTAGATCCAATCAGGCAGAAATTAAAAATCAATTGAATGAGATGCAATCCAAACTAGAAGTCCTAACGACGAGGGTTAACGAGGTGGAAGAACGAGTGAGTGACATAGAAGACAAGTTAATGGCAAAGAGGGAAACTGAGGAAAAAAGAGACAAACAATTAAAGGACCATGAAGACAGATTAAGGCAAATAAATGACAGCCTAAGGAAGAAAAACCTACGTTTAATTGGGGTTCCCGAGGGCGCCGAAAGGGCCAGAGGGCCAGAATATCTACTTGAACAAATCCTAGCTGAAAACTTTCCTAATCTGGGAAGGGAAACAGGCATTCAGATCCAGGAAATAGAGAGATCCCCCCCTCAAATCAATAAAAACCGTTCAACACCTCGACATTTAATAGTGAAGCTTGCAAATTCCAAAGATAAAGAGAAGATCCTTAAAGCAGCAAGAGACAAGAAGTCCCTGACTTTCATGGGGAGGAATATTAGGGTAACAGCAGACCTCTCCACAGAGACGTGGCAGGCCAGAAAGGGCTGGCAGGATATATTCAGGGTCCTAAATGAGAAGAACATGCAACCAAGAATACTTTATCCAGCAAGGCTCTCATTCAAAATGGAAGGAGAGATAAAGAGCTTCCAAGACAGGCAGGAACTGAAAGAATATGTGACCTCCAAACCAGCTCTGCAAGAAATTTTAAGGGGGACTCTTAAAATTCCCCTTTAAGAAGAAGTTCAGTGGAACAATCCACAAAAACAAGGACTGAATAGATATCATGAGGACACTAAACTCATATCTGTCAATAGTAACTCTGAACGTGAATGGGCTTAATGACCCCATCAAAAGGCGCAGGGTTTCAGACTGGATAAAAAAGCAGGACCCATCTATTTGCTGTCTACAAGAGACTCATTTTAGACAGAAGGACACCTACAACCTGAAATTAAAAGGTTGGAGAACCATTTACCATTCAAATGGTTCTCAAAATATACCCTAAAAACAATAGAACACTTCTGAAAGAAATTGAGGAAGACACAAAGAGATGGAAAAATATTCCATGCTCATGGATTGGCAGAATTAATATTGTGAAAATGTCAATGTTACCCAGGGCAATTTACACGTATAATGCAATCCCTATCAAAATACCATGGACTTTCTTCAGAGACTTAGAACAAATTATTTTAAGATTTGTGTGGAATCAGAAAAGACCCCGAACAGCCAGGGGAATTTTAAAAAAGAAAACCATATCTGGGGGCATCACAATGCCAGATTTCAGGTTGTACTACAAAGCTGTGGTCATCAAGACAGTGTGGTACTGGCACAAAAACAGACACATAGATCAATGGAACAGAATAGAGAACCCAGAAGTGGACCCTGAACTTTATGGTCAACTAATATTCGATAAAGGAGGAAAGACGATCCACTGGAAGAAAGACAGTCTCTTCAATAAATGGTGCTGGGAAAATTGGACATCCACATGCAGAAGAATGAAACTGGACCACTCTCTTGCACCATACACAAAGATAAACTCAAAATGGATGAAAGATCTAAATGTGAGACAAGATTCCATCAAAATCCTAGTGGAGAACTCAGGAAACACCCTTTTTGAACTTGGCCACAGTAACCGGAGAAGGACAAACAGTGTTTGTTCTCATTCATTTGGGGAATATGAATAATAGTGAAAGGGAATATAAGGGAAGGGAGAAGAAATGTGTGAGAAATATCAGAAAGGGAGACAGAACATAAAGACTTCTAACTCTGGGAAATGAACTAGGGGTGGTGGAAGGGTAGGAGGGCGGGGGGTGGGGGTGAATGGGTGACGGGCACTGAGGGGGACACTTGACGGGATGAGCACTGGGTGTTTTTCTGTATGTTGGTAAATTGAACACCAATAAAAATTAATTTATAAGTAAAAAAAAAGTAAATTGCAGAGACTACTTTGCAGCAAGTTTTGATTAGAGACATAATTCCTGGCGCGTAAAAGGCAGAAGAAGAAACTTCTTCAAAGTAGGGCACCTGCATCCTAATATTTATAGTGACAATGTCCACAATAGCCAAACTATGGAACGAGCCCAGATGTTCATTGACAGATGAATGTATATGGAAGATGTGAGAATACACACACACACACACACACAATGGAATATTACTCAGATATTAAAAAAATAAATCTTGCAATTTGCAATGATGTGATGGAACCAGAGGGTATTATGCTAAGCAAAATAAGTCACTCAGAGAAAAACAATTATCATATTATTTCACTCATATGTGGAATTTAAGAAACAAAACAGGATCATAGGGAAAGAGAGGGAAAAATAAAACAAGATGAAATTAGAGAAGGAGACAAATCATAAGAGTCTCAACCATAGGAAACAAACTGAGGATTGCTGGAGGGGGTGGATGGGGTAACTGGGTGATGGACATTAAGGAGGGTATGTGATGTAAGAAGCACTGGGTGTTATATATAACTGATGAATCACTGAACTGTACCCCTGAAACTAGTAATACACTATATGTTAATTAATTGAATATAAATAAAATTCTTGAAAGACCAAAGTAGGGTATGCAAAAAAGTGAAGCTTCACACACGTTATATCCAACACTGGTCCTATTTGAGCTAAGGTTTGGAGGACTAAAAATGAAATTAAATAATCATGTTTATTGTGTTTTTCCTATATCATCATCTAAATTAGGGGACTTTCAGCCTAGTAATCTTATTTTTTTAAGATTTTATTTATTTATTCATGAGAGACACACACAGAGAGAGGCAGAGACACAGCAGAGAGAGAAGCAGGCTCCATGCAGGGAGCCCGATGTGGGACTCTATCCTGGGTCTCTGGGATCAGGCCTTGGGCTGAAGGCGGCACTAAACTGCTGAGCCACCCAGGCTGCCCTCAGCCTAGTAACCTTAGAAATAAAATACTTACATGTGACTTTAGATCCATTAAATGGCCAATAAAATGTGTTTGCCATAATTGAGAAGTCTATGTAGTTAATTCAGAAAGAGGTATTTCTTTCCAAAGATTAATAGTGCTTATCATGTTTCCAGAGATCAGCAATTTCTGGATTCATTCTGTGTTCAATTTATGAAATCTCGAAACTAGTAGACTACTTGAATGAGGCTTAGCTAATCTCCCTTCATGATTACAGGAAACCTTTAAAGATATTAACAATATCCCTGATTCTCCCTATATCTAATTTACTTAGTTAGGGTCTCAATTTTGTTTCCCATATAAGACTACTCCCAAGTCTTTTTTCGCAAGATCCTTAATTCTCAAGAATGCCAGGCAACCTAAGTTTCCTGCAAGGCAGTGTTCTTAATCATGGGAGATTTTTCTCCCCAGGTGTATTTGCCAATGTCTGGAGACATTATTGGTTGTTACAACTTGGAGAAGATGCTAGTGCTTGTAGTGAGTAAAGGCCAGGGACGCAGCTAAACATCCTATAATGCACAAGAGAGTGACAAGCAACAGAGAACTTTCTGGTAATGAAAATTAATAGTGCTGATGCTGAGAAATCCTGCTTTAAGGAATTCTTTTCCTCAAGGTGTACATGCAGTCTTGGCTAGGGCTGCAGCTCAAAACTTACCTATTCAGACTTGACACAACAGAAATACAAAGAATTATAAGACAATATTATGAAAAATTATATGCCAACAAATAGGACAACCTAGAAAAAAATGAGTAAATTCCTAGAAACATACTATCTTCCAAAACTGAATCAAGAAGATATAGAAAATTTGAAATGTCTAATTATTATTAATGAAATTACATCAGTAATCAAAAAAATTCCCAACAAACAAAAGTCTGGGACCAGACGGCTTCATAGGTGAATTCCACTAAACATTTAAAGAAGAATTAATACCTTTTCTTAAACTACTCCAAAACATAGAAGAAGAAGGACATTTTCCAAATTCATCCATAGCCCAGCATTACACTGATATCAAAACCAGACAAAGGCACTATAAAGAAATAAAACTACAGGCCTATATATCTCTGAACATACAGGCAAACATTCTCAACAAAATATTAGCAAATCAAATTTAACATATATTAAATGGGTTATTCACCATGATGCAGTGATAGTTATTCTAGGCATGCAAGAGTGGTTCAATATTCACAAATTGGTCAGTGTCATTTATCACATTAACAAGAGGAAGGAAAAAAACCATATGATCATCTCAATAGTTGCAGAAAAAGCATTTGATAAAGTACAACATTCACTTATGATGAAAACTCTCAATAAAGGGGTTTAGAGGTCAAAATGACAGAGATTATATATGAAAAACCTATAGCTAATATCATATTCAGTGGTGAAAACCTGAAAGCTTTTCCCCTAAGATCAGGAACAACAGAAGTATGTTTGCTCTTACTGCTTTTATTCAGCACAGTACTGGAAATCCTAGCTGCAGCAATCAGACAAGAAAAAGAAATAAAGACATCCAGATTGGTAAGGAAAAAGTAAAACTGTCACTTTTTGCAGATGACAAGATCCTATATATAGAAAACCCTAAAAATTCCTTAGAGGAGGGGCAAGATGGCGGAAGAGCAGGGTCCCCAAATCACCTGTCCCCACCAAATTACCTAGATAACCTTCAAACCATCCTGAAAATTTACGAATTCGGCCTGAGATGTAAAGAGAGACCAGCTGGAATGCTACAGTGAGAAGAGTCCGCGCTTCTATCAAGGTAGGAAGACGGGGAAAAAGAAATAAAGGAACAAAAGGCCTCCGAGGGGGAGGGGCCCCGCGAGGAGCCGGGCTGAGGCCGGGGCGAGTGTCCCCAGGACAGGAGAGCCCCGTCCCGTCCCGGAGGAGCAGGAGCTGCACCAACCTTCCCGGGCGGGCGGAAAGGGGCTCGCAGGGAGTTGGAGCAGGACCCAGGAGGGCGGGGATGCCCTCGGGCTCCCGGGGACACTAACAGACACCTGCGAGCGGAGGAGAGTGCTCCGAGCTCCCTAAGGGCTGCAGCGCGCGCGCACGGAGGGACCGACCGGAGCAGCTCGGAGGGGCTCGGGAGCGGCTCCGGGAGGGAGCTGCGGGGCGGGAGCGCGAATCCAACAGCGCAGGCCCCGGAGCACAGGGCGCCGGGACACAGCCCAGGATCCGGCCTCCCCCGGGACAGGCAGAGGCCGGGAGGGCCCGAGACAGCGAGGACGCTCCTGCCCCGAGCTGAGCAGATCAGCGGCCCCGCCCCGGAGCCTCCAGGCCCTGCGGACGGAGAGCCGAGAGCCCCGAGCCCCATAGTTCCTGCGGAGGCTGAATCCAGGCTTCCAGAGTTGCCATAGCAACTGCTGCTGTTCCTCCTGGGGCCTGGCGGGGTAAACAACCCCCGCAGAGCCCTGCAGCAGGCAGGGGCAGAGCAGCTCCCCCAAGTGCTAACACCTGAAAATCAACGCAACAGGCCCCTCCCCCAGAAGACCAGCTAGAGGGGCCAGTGATACTCCCCCGTGTTCCAATACAACTTGTTTCTGGCCACTCTGCACTGAGCAAAATGACTAGAAGGAAAACCTCAACTCAAAAGAAAGAATCAGAAACAGCCCTCTCTCCCACAGAGTTACAAAATCTGGATTACACTTCAATGTCAGAAAGCCAATTCAGAAGCACTATTCTACAGCTACTGGTGGCTCTAGAAAAAAGCATTAAGGCCTCACGAGACTTCATGACTGCAGAATTTAGATCCAATCAGGCAGAAATTAAAAATCAATTGAATGAGATGCAATCCAAACTAGAAGTCCTAACGACGAGGGTTAACGAGGTGGAAGAACGAGTGAGTGACATAGAAGACAAGTTAATGGCAAAGAGGGAAACTGAGGAAAAAAGAGATAAACAATTGAAGGACCATGAAGACAGATTAAGGCAAATAAACGACAGCCTGAGGAAGAAAAACCTACGTTTAATTGGGGTTCCCGAGGGCGCCGAAAGGGACAGAGGGCCAGAATATGTATTTGAACAAATCCTAGCTGAAAACTTTCCCAATCTGGGAAGGGAAACAGGCATTCAGATCCAGGAAATAGAGAGATCCCCCCCTAAAATCAATAAAAACCGTTCAACACCTCGACATCTAATAGTGAAGCTTGCAAATTCCAAAGATAAAGAGAAGATCCTTAAAGCAGCAAGAGACAAGAAGTCCCTGACTTTCATGGGGAGGAATATTAGGGTAACAGCAGACCTCTCCACAGAGACGTGGCAGGCCAGAAAGGGCTGGCAGGATATATTCAGGGTCCTAAATGAGAAGAACATGCAACCAAGAATACTTTATCCAGCAAGGCTCTCATTCAAAATGGAAGGAGAGATAAAGAGCTTCCAAGACAGGCAGGAACTGAAAGAATATGTGACCTCCAAACCAGCTCTGCAAGAAATTTTAAGGGGGACTCTTAAAACTCCCCTTTAAGAAGAAGTTCAAGTAACTCTGAACGTGAATGGGCTTAATGACCCCATCAAAAGGCGCAGAGTTTCAGACTGGATAAAAAAACAGGACCCATCTATTTGCTGTCTACAAGAGACTCATTTTAGACAGAAGGACACCTACAACCTGAAAATAAAAGGTTGGAGAACCATTTACCATTCAAATGGTTCTCAAAATATACCCTAAAAACTACAGAACACTTCTGAAAGAAATTGAGGAAGACACAAAGAGATGGAAAAATATTCCATGCTCATGGATTGGCAGAATTAATATTGTGAAAATGTCAATGTTACCCAGGGCAATTTACACGTATAATGCAATCCCTATCAAAATACCATGGACTTTCTTCAGAGACTTAGAACAAATTATTTTAAGATTTGTGTGGAATCAGAAAAGACCCCAAACAGCCAGGGGAATTTTAAAAAAAGAAAACCATATCTGGGGGCATCGCAATGCCAGATTTCAGGTTGTACTACAAAGCTGTGTTCATCAAGGCAGTGTGGTACTGGCACAAAAACAGACACATAGATCAATGGAACAGAACAGAGAACCCAGAAGTGGACCCTGAACTTTATGCTCAACTAATATGCGATAAAGGAGGAAAGACGATCCACTAGAAGAAAGACAGTCTCTTCAATAAATGGTGCTGGGAAAATTGGACATCCACATGCAGAAGAATGAAACTGGACCACTCTCTTGCACCATACACAAAGATAAACTCAAAATAGATGAAAGATCTAAATGTGAGACAAGATTCCATCAAAATCCCAGAGGAGAACTCAGGCAACACCCTTTTTGAACTTGGCCACAGTAACCGGAGAAGGACAAACGGTGTATGTTCTCATTCATTTGGGGAATATGAATAATAGCGAAAGGGAATATAAGGGAAGGGAGAAGAAATGTGTGAGAAATATCAGAAAGGGAGACAGAACATAAAGACTTCTAACTCTGGGAAATGAACTAGGGGTGGTGGAGGGGGAGGAGGGTGGGGGGTGGGGGTGAATGGGTGACGGGCACTGGGGGGTACACTTGACGGGATGAGCACTGGGTGTTATTCTGTATGTTGGTAAATTGAACACCAATAAAAATTAATTTATAAAAAAAAAAATTCCTTAGAGAACTGTTAGAACTAATGAATAAATTTAATAAAGTTGCAGGATACAAAATAATGTACAGAAATCTGTTGCATTTCTATAAACTATTAACAAAATAGCAGAAAGAGAAATTATGAAAACAATCACATTACCACTTGCACCAAAAATAATTAAATGCTTAGGAATAAACTTAACCAAGGAGGTGAAAGACTTGTGCTCTGCAAACTATAAGACACTGATGAAAGAAATTAAACATGACACAAATGAATGGAAAGATATACCATTCTTATGGATTGGGAGAATTAATATTGTTAAAATGTCCACATTACCCAAAGTAATCTACAGATTCAATGCAAACCCTATCAAAATACCAAAATCATTTTCCACAGAACCAAAAAAAATCCTAAAATTTGTATGGAACCACAAAAGACCCTGGATAGTCAAAGCAACCTTGAGAAAGAATAACAAGGCTAGAAGTTCCATAATCCAAGATTTAAAGATATACTACAAAGCTAGAGTAGTCAAAGCAGTATAATATTTGCACAAAAATATAAACATAGATCAATGGAACAGAATGGAGAGCCCAGAAGTGTACCATCACATATATGACCAATTCATCTATGACAGAGGAGGCAAGAATGCAAGATGATGAAAAGACAGTCTATTCAATAAATGATTTTGGGAAAACTGGACAGCTACATGGAAAAGAATAAAACTGGACTACTTTCTTATACTACACACAAAAATACACATAAATTGGATTAAAGAACTAAATGTAAAACTTGAAATCATATAACACTCCTAAAAGAAAATAAAGGCAGTAATCTCTTAGACATCAGCCCTAGCAAAATATTTATGGGTGTGTCTCCTCAGGCAATGAAAACAAACAAACAGACAAACAAAGCAAAATCTTATTTCACAGCAAAAGAAATCTTCAACAAAACAAAACAAAAAAACACCCTAATGAGTGGGAGAAGGTATTTGCAAATGATATTGCCAATAAGAAGTTAATATACAAAATATATAAAGAACTTCTAGAATTCAACACCAAAACAACAACAACAAACAGACTATATGATTAAAAAATGGGCAGAGGATGTGAATAGACGTTTTTCCAAAGACATACAGATGGCCAAGAGACAAATGACAAGCTGCTTAACATCACTAATCATCAAGGAACTGGAAATCAGAACCACAGTATCACCTCACATTAGTCAGAATGACTAGTATTGAAAAAGCAAGAGATAATAAATATTGATGAGAGTGTAGAGAAAAGGTAACCCTTTACACCATTGGTGGGAATGTAAATTAGTGAAACCCTGGAAAACAATATGAAGTTTTCTCAAAAAATTAAAATAGAAATACCATATGATCTAATAATTCCACTACTGGATATTTACTCAAATAAAACAAAAATATTAATTTGAAAAGATATATGCATCCCTATGTTTATTAAAGCATTGTTTATAATAGCAATGATATGGATGCAATCCAAGTATCCATTGATAGGTGAATGGATAAAGAAGATATGTTAGATAAATAATTATATATGCCATATATTATATTATATTAATATTAATGCATAATTATATATATTCCATTATTACTCAGGAATACAAAAGAATGAGATGTTGCCATTTGTGACAACATGGATGAAACTAGAAGGTATTATACTAAATGAAACAAGTCAAAGAAAGACATGCCATCTGATTTCACTTATATATGGACTCTAAAAAACCAAACAAACAACCTCTTAAATACAGGGAACAAACTGGTGATTGCCAGAGGAGAGGGGCTGGGGGATGGATGAAATAGATAAAGGAAATTAAAAAGAAAAGGGGGGATCCCTGTGTGGCGCAGCGGTTTAGCGTCTGCCTTTGGCCCAGGGCGCGATCCTGGAGGCCCGGGATCGAATCCCACGTCGGGCTTCCGGTGCCTGGAGCCTGCTTCTCCCTCTGCCTGTGTCTCTGCCTCTCTCTCTCTTTCTCTCTCTGTGTGTGTGTGACTATCATAAATAAATAAAAATTAAAAAAATATTAAAAAAAAACTTGTCCATTTAACCTCTCTTTCCCGGAATTTTGAATCTGGATCAAAATGACACAAGAACAAAGAACAAGACACAACACAATGATGCAAAACAAAAAGAGACATAAAACTAGTTGGAGAAAATTCAATTTAATGATGGGATCAAGAAGAAATTGTGTAGTCCTTTTTGCCTGTGTAACGAGACCAGGCCTGGTTCCTTTTCTAGCCCTAAACTTCGTTCCTCAGACATCCTGTTCATCCTTGAGATATCCTTCTGATAAATTGTCTTTTTGCTTAAATTTGCAAAAATTTGTTTCTGTTCCTTGTAATAAAAAACCCATGGGAAGCAACTGTTTTTAGAGAAAGAATATCATAAGAAAGTTAATTTTGAGATTGTGCTTATTTGTTCCATAGTGTCAGGCACTATCTTAATTGCTGAGTTATATGAAATATGATACTTGTCTTCCAGGAGTTTAAAAATCTAGTGAGGGAGACTAGACATACCCATGTAAAGTGAGGTTTAATATGTAGTCAAAATAGTGTATGCTATGAACCAAATGAGTGGTTCAAAGAAATAGTATGCTTTAGGATTTCATTTTTAGGCAAACCAGAGAGAGTAAAGGTTAGTTTAGGCTTTTTTTCAGGGCGATTTTCTGGAGAATTTAAGACTGGCTTTTAGAAGTTAGATAGGACTTGCGATGGCAAAAAAAAAAAAAAAAAAAAAAAACAAGGTAAAGTTTTTATAGAAGTATTGTGGGCATGGTGAAATCAGACAAAACTCACTTCAGATCTCTACTAGTCCAAAGCTGCTTGCTTTATTTCTAAAATATAAAATGCCTTAGAACTATACTTGCCACACAATAGATGCCAAATTAATGATAACTATGGTAACTATTATTATTTGTTTTCAAGCTTAGGGAAAGTGTCTAAGCCAAGATGCAGAGTTGGAAATTAATGAGATGTGTTAAGGGACAAGTGAGGTCAAATAACTTGACCCTTGCATTGATAAAGTAGAAGAGTGGGTAAAAAGGCAGGAAGGTTTTTTTTAAAGGTTATATTGTGGCATTCTTTATATCTAGCTGACAGTTTCAGATTTTATCCTCTTGTAAATATAGGAAACACTGGTAGATTTTCAATGGTTAAATGTTGTGGTGAAAATAGTGACTATGGAATGTGATTTAAATGTTGGTGTATTGAATGGATTTGGAGAAATCCATTTCATTAACCTTAACATACACATTCCATTATGGCTCCATTCATAGAAACTAATAAGTCACTCTATGATCCTAGTGTGTTCATACAGTTAGTATCCTTTGCATATAGCTCTCCTACTCCCTCCCAGTAGGTTTTCTGGCAAGTCTAATTAAACAGACAAATTAACAATGAAAGAGGACAATGAAGCTTGTAACAGTATGTAATACTTAGGCAATATAGTCAAATAAACTGATTTACTCAATCAAACAACTAATTCTACTGATTTTTTATAATATGTTCACCAAAACTGACCAATCATTTCAGTCAAATCAATTGGTTTGTATGGGTGGACACAACCTTTACCTATAATAGAGAAGAGAGAGCTAGTTCTTCTCAGGAAAGTTAGTGTCAAACACAGAAAGCCTAGCTTTAGAAAGAAGCAGGCAGAATTAGTAATAGTTTCAGTTGCACATTAAGACTGCTGTCATGGTATACTCAGTAGATCAATTATATTTAAGGATAATTAAACATAGCAGCTACAGAGGGAAATGCAGGAGAGGCATTGTGGACTGAAACATTAGTACCAAATTGTATTGCTTGCTCTCATTCTTTCAATCAAAACAAGCTTGAGCAGTGAATTTAAAGATAACATAAACCCCAAAATTAGTCCCTATAGAAGTCCAGGATAAGTTTTTAAATAAAATTATAAATCTTCACTCTGTTGTTTAGGGGTCCAGTATTGACAGTTATCCCCCTTCATTTCTCAAACAGTAACTGTGAATTTAAGCAATGTCCACAATAGCCAAACTGTGGAAGGAGCCTCGGTGTCCATCGAAAGGTGAATGGATAAAGAAGATGTGGTTTATGTATACAATGGAATATTACTCAGCCATTAGAAACGACAAACACCCACCATCTGCTTTAACGTGGACGGAAGTGGAGGGTATTATGCTGAGTGAAATAAGCCAATCAGAGAAGGACAAACATTATATGGTCTCATTCATTTGGGGAATATAAATAATAGTGAAAGGGAATAAAGGGGAAAGGAGAAAAAAATGAGTGGGAAATATCCAAAAGAGAGACAGAACATGAGAGACTCCTAACTCTGGGAAACGAACTAGGGGTGGTGGAAGGGGAGGTGGGCGGGGGGTGGGGATGACTGGGTGAAGGGCACTGAGGGGGGCACTTGATGAGATGAGCACTGGGTGTTATTCTATATGTTGGCAAATTGAGCACCAATAAAAAAATAAATTAAAAAATCAGTAACTGTGAATTTCAGATGAGATTTTTTTGCCAGCTTTCTTTTTTTCTTTTATAAATTTATTTTTTATTGGTGTTCAATTTGCCAACATATAGAATAACACCCAGTGCTCATCTCATCAAGTGCCCCCCTCAGTGCCCGTCACCCAGTCACCCCCACCCCCCGCCCACCTCCCTTTCTACTACCCCTAGTCCGTTTCCCAGAGTTAGGAGTCTCTCAGATGAGATTTTTAAAGAGAAGAAAGAAATGAATGTGTCTGCCCATGGCAGCATGTTCTCTAGCTAATCTGCAAATGCTATAATTATGCTGGGTGCTGATAGATTTGTCTCTGGGCTGGTGGTCAGGATCCAGATGAACTGCAGTTGCTGTTCTGTCATTACCAATGTCCTGCACTTCTTGGCAATTCCCAGGCCTAGACATGATATTGGAATTTAATGAGGCTCCACACCCATGTATCCCATTGGGATGTGTTAGCGTTTAAGTATAAATTCATCCCATTTCATTCATGGGAGTAGAAAAAAATGTATATGTGTGGAATGACATATAGGAATCATGTCTCTGTTGGCTGTTTGCCACAAAGCCACTCCTATTGCCCTAGGAAACTTAGGTTAGTGTGTAGTCAAAGAGGCTAAAACCATTCACTATTGAGCATTTGTACCTGTCTTCTGCCTACAACTTTTGTGTCTTCTTGCAGTTCTGCAAATGGGGGCTTTTGGTCACAAGGGGCACCAAATGAGACAGTGTAAGCTTCATTTAGCTTCATCTCTAAATTGGCCATAATTGTAACTATCTTCCTTACTTTCCAAGGTCATTGTGTAGATCACATGAGCTAATATTTCTGAAAGCACTTTGAAAATTATGAACCGCCTATAAATGTAGGACAATTAAAATTATCATTTCTATTAATAAATGTCACTTCAGTAATTGATATATGATAATGAAGTCAGGATAAATATATCTGTAGTCCATGGCAGGAGGTAAGGATGAGGAACAACAAAGTCCCCACAAATTCATATCCTGATAAGAATTGGGCAAGTTATTCATCTTTGAGCATGAAATATATTACTTACATTGCTTCCCACCTATCACATTCTAAGTAATTCATTTGGAGGCAATATAGAGCTGAAAATAAGAGTAAGAAGAGTTTCCAGCAGGCTAATTGTCTATAATCTGGATGTTTAAAGCAAATTGAGAATAATTCTACAAAGAAATAAAAATTATTTTAATAAATAAAATGTGGTTGACTGGATTTTATTTAATTTTAATTTTATTCATGTTTTGTCTATGCATATTGTTCAAAGGGTAGAAAAAGTGTACAATGAAAATTAAATTTTTCTCTGCCCAACTATGCTGTCCTTATCCCCTCCATTCTTTAGCCACTCATTTCCTCTATAACTGTTATCAGTTTTACATGTATCCATTCAGAAATATTCCATACTTAAACATTTTTGTATGTGTATATACATTTATTACATACATATACATATAGTTTTCTTTTTACACAAAAGAAAGTATGCTGTGCACACTGCTGAACAGTATATCGTGGAGATCTTTGTATAACAGATATACAGATTTACCTAATTATCTTAAATAGCTGCATTTTGGTATATTATTATATGGAGGTACCATATTATTTAACTACTGCTGTCCTACTGATGGATATTTTGATTGTTTGCAGTATTTTGCTATTACAAACAGTAACAACATCAAACACCTGTTATGACTGGGATTTTAAATTCAGATATTTAAGTTTTGCTTAAAGTATATCCTTTATGTTTCAAATAATATTTTAATATCAGATTATTAAGGGTAACTGAAATATTTAGGAAATGAAAACTATAGATATTGTATTTGTATGTTTGTCCACATTATGCCCAAATCAGTTCATAACAGCAAGTGCATTCCTTAATCCTCATCATTTACTTTACCCATTGCCACACTCACCTCCCTTCTGGTAGCCATCAGTTTGTTCTCTATAATTAAGAGTCTGTTTCTTAGTTTACTTCTCTCTCTCTTTTCCCCTTTGTTCATTTGTTTTGTTTCTTAAGTTCCACATATGAGTGAAATCATATGGAATTTGTCTTTGACTGACTTATTTTGCATGTCATAATATTCTCTAGCACCCTCTATGTCATTGAAAATGGCAAGATTTCACTCTTCTAATGGCTGAGTAATATTTCACTCTGTATGTGTATCCATTCATCAGTTGATAGACACTTAGGCTGTTTCCATAGTTTGGCTATTGTAGATAATGCTGGAGTAAACAGTGGGGTATATGTAACCCTTTGAATTAGTATTTTTGTATCCTTTGAGTAAATACCTAGTAGTGCAATTTCTGGAACATATGGTAGTTATTTTGCTTTTTAAGTTTATTTGTTTAAGTAATCTCTCCATCCAGCGTGGGGCTCCAACACACAACCCCAAAATCAAAAGTCTCATGCTCCTCTGAGCAGTTGCCTGTGGTTGTTCTATTTTTAAACTCCATACTGTTTTCCAATGACTGCACCAGTTAGCATTCCCATCAACAGTGCAGGAGGGTTTCCATTTCTCCACATCCTCACCAGCACCTGTGGTTTCTTGTATTCTTCATTTTAGCCATTCTGATTTGTGAGGTGATATCTCATTGTAGTTTTGATTTGTATTTGCCTGATGATGAGTGGTGTTGATAATCTTTTAAAATGTCTGTTGGCCACCTTTATGTGTTCTTTGGAAAAACGTCTATTCATGTCTTCTGTCCATTTTTAATAGGGTTATTCATTTATGAGGTGTTGAGTTTTTTTAAAAGATTTTATTTATTTATTCATGAGAGACACAGGGAGAAGAGGCAGAGACATAGGCAGAGGGAGAAGCAGCCTCCCTGAAGGGAACCAGATGCAGGACTTGAACCCAGGACCCGGGATCATGACCTGAGCCAAAAGCAGATACTCAACTAATGAGTCACTCAAGTACTCCAGGGGGTGTTGAATTTTATAAGTTCTTTATATATTTTAGATAGTAAACTTTTATCAGATATGTCATTTACAAATTTATTTTCCCATTCTATAGGTTGCCTTTTAGTTTTCTTTATTATTTCCTTTTTAAAAAAGATTTTATTTATTTATGAGAGAGAGAGAGAGAGAGAGAGAGAGAGAGAGAGAGAGAGAGAGAGGCAGAGACACAGGCAGTGGGAGAAGCAGGTTCCATGCAGGGAGCCTGATGTGGGACTCGATCCCAGGACTCCAGGATCATGCCCTGGGCTGAAGGCAGGCACTAAACCACTGAGCCATCCAGGGATCCCCTTCTTGATTATTACCTTTGCTGTGCAGAAGCCTTTTTTATTTTGATGAAGTCCCAATAGTTTATTTTTGTTTTTGTTTCCGTTGCCTCAGGAGACTTATCTAGTAAGAAGTTGCCATGGCTGATGTCACAGAGGTTACTACCTGTGTTATCCTTTAGAATTTTGATGGTTTCCTGTCTCATATTTAGGTTTTTCACCATTTTGATTTCATTTTTGTGTACAGGATAAGAAAATGGTCCAGTTTCATTTTTTTGCATGTTGTTGTTCAGTTTTCCCAACACCATGTGTTGAAGAGACTATCATTTTCCTTGTGTATTCTTTCCTGCTTTGTTGAAGATTAATTCATCATATAGATGTGGATTTATTTCTGGGTTTTCTGTCCTGTTCTGTTGATCTGTGTCTCTATTTTTGTGCCAAGTTAGAAAAATACATTTGATTCTATAAGGACAAGATGTATTGTAGTCCCCAAGTAAAAATTTGTTGGAAAAATAAGAAAAATTCACTAAAATTTTACCATTTCAAGCATTTTGGATATCAGAAAGATAAGGTTGATTTAACATAAAGCTCTTTCCTAAGTGCATTTGTTTGTTATCAACAACTATTTTGGGCATCCAACCAAATTTATATATTTCTCTACTCTTACTTGTTATCTGATCAACTTTTATTTCTTTGTCTCTTCTTTTTTTTATTGGAGTTCAATTTGCCAATGTATAGCGTATCACCCAGTGCTCATCCCGTCAAGTGCCCCCCTCTGTGCCTGTCAACCAATCACCCCAACCTCCCACCCACCTACCTTTCCACTACCGCTTGTTCATTTCCCAGAGTTAGGTGTCTCTCATGCTCTGTCTCCCAAACTGATATTTTCACTCATTTTCTCTACTTTCCCCTTTACTCCCTTCCACTATTTTTTGTACTCCCCAAATGAATGAGATCATATAATGTTTCTCCTTCTCTGATTGACTTATTTCACTCAGCATAATACCTTCCAGTTCCATCCACGTTGAAGCAAATGGCGGGTATTTGACATTTCTAATGGAAGAGTAATATTCCATTGTATACATACACCACATCTTCTTTATCCATTCATCTTTCGATGGACACCGAGGTTCCTTTCACAGTTTGGCTATTGTGGACATTGCTACTATAAACATTGGGGGGTAGGTGTCTCAGTTTTTCACTGCATCTGATTCTTTGGGGTAAATCCCCAGCAGTGCAATTGCTGGGTCGTAGAGAAGGTCTATTTTTAACTCTTGAGGAACCTCTACACAGTTTTCCAGAGTGGCTGTACCAGTTCACATTCCCACCAACAGTGCAAGAGGGTTCCCCTTTCTCCACATCCTCTCCGACATTTATTGTTTCCTGTCTTGTAAATGTTCACCATTCTCACTGGTTTGAGGTGGTATCTCATAGCGGTTTTGGTTTGTATTTCCCTGATGGCAAGTGATGCAGAGCATTTTCTCATGTGCTTGTTGGCCATGTCTATGTCTTTGGTGAAATTTCTGTTCATGTCTTTTGCCCATTTCATGATTGGATTGTTTGTTTCTTTGGTGATGAGTTTAATAAGTTCTTTATAGATCTTGGATACTAACCCTTAATCTGATATGTCATTTGCAAATATCTTCTCCCATTCTGTAGGTTGTCTTTTAGTTGTGTTGACTGTTTCTTTTGCTGTGCAGAAGCTTTTAATCTTGATTAGGTCCCAGTAGTTAATTTTTGCTTTTCTATCCCTTGCTTTCAGAGATGTATCTTGCCAGAAGTTGCTGTGGCCAAGTTCAAAAAGAGTATTGCCTGTGTTCTTCTCTAGGATTTTGATGGATTCTTGTCTCACATTTAGATCTTTCATCCATTTTGAGGTTATCTTTGTGTATGGTGTAAGAGAATGGTCTAGTTTCATTCTTCTGCCCATGGCTGTCCAATTTTCCCAGCACCATTTATTGAAGAGACTGTCCTTTTTCCAGTGGATAGTCTTTCCTGCTTTGTCCAATATTAGTTGACCATAAAGTAAAGGGCCCATTTCTGGATTCTCTATTCTGTTCCATTGATCTATGTGTCTATTTTTGGGCCAGTACCACACTGTGTTGACGATCACAGCTTTGTATTACAACCTGAAATCTGGCATTCTGATGCCCCAGCTGTGGTTTTCTCTTTTAATATTCCCCTGGTTATTTGGGGTCTTTTCTGATTCCACACAAATCTTAAGATGATTTGTTCCAACTCTCTGAAGAAAGTCCATAGTATTTTGGGAGGGCTTGCATCAAATGTGCAAGTTGCCCTGGGTAGCATTGACATTTTCACAGGATTAATTCTTCCAATCCATGAGCATTGGATATTTCTCCATCTCTTTGTGTCTTCCTCAATTTCTTTCAGAAGGATTCTGTAGTTTTTAGGGAATAGATCCTTTACCTCTTTGGTCAGGTTTATTCCTAGGTATCTTATGCTTTTGGGTGCAATTGTAAATGGGATTGACTCCTTAATTTCTCTTTAAGTCTCATTGTTAGCTAATAGAAATGCCACCAGGGGGTCCCAGGGTGGCTCAGTGGATTAGTACCTGCCTTTAGCCCAGGGAGTGATGCTGGAGTCCCGGGATCAAGTCCCACATCAGGCTCCCTGCATGGAGCCTGCTTCTCCCTCTGCCTATGTCTCTGCCTCTCTGTCTCTCTGTGTCTCTCTCTGTGTCTCTCATGAATAAGTAAATAAAATCTAAAAAAAAAAAGAGAAATGCCACTGACTTCTGGGCATTGATTTTGTATTCTGCCACACTGTCAATTTCTGTATGAGTTCTAGTGATCTTGGGGTGGAGTCTTTTGGGTTTTCTAGGTACAGTATCATGTCATCTGTGAAGAGAGAGAGTTGGACTTCTTCCTTGCCAGTTTGAATGCCTTTTATTTCTTTTTGTTGTCTGATTGCTGAGGCTAGGACTTCCAGTACTATGTTGAATAGCAGTGGTGAGAGTGGACATCCCTGTCTTGTTCCTGATCTTAGGGGAAAGGCTCCCAGTGTTTCCCCATTGAGAATGATATTTGCTGTGGGCTTTTCGTAGATGGCTTTTAAGATGCTAGAGGAATGTTCCCTCGATCCCTGCACTCTGAAGAGTTTTGATCAGGAATGGATGCTGTATTTTGTCAAACACTTTCTCTGCATCTATTGAGAGGATCATTTCTCTTGTTGATATGATCTATCACATTGATTGCTTTATGAGTGTTGAACCAGCCTTGAGTCCCGGGGAGAATCCCACTTGGCCATGGTGAATAATCTTCTTAATGTAGTGTAGGATCCTATTGGCTAATATCTTGTTGAGAATTTTTGCATCTGTGTTCATCAGGGATATTGGTCTAGAATTCTCCTTTTTGGTGTGGTCTGGTTTTGGAATTAAGGTGATGCTGGCCTCATAGAACGAGTTTGGAAGTATTCCACCTCTTTCTAATTTTCCGAACAGCTTTAGTAGAATACATATTGTTTCTTCCTTAAACGTTTGATAGAATTCTCCTGGGAAGCCAACTGGCCCTGGACTTTTGTGTCTTGGGAGGTTTTTGATGACTGCTTCAATTTCCTCCCTCATTATCGGCCTGTTCAGGTTTTCTCTTTCTTCCTGTTCCACTTTTGGTAGTTTGTGGTTTCCCAGAAATGTGTCCATTTCTTCTAGATTGCCTAATTTATTGGCACATAGTTGCTCATAATATATATTTAAAATCGGTTGTATTTCCTTGGTATTGTTGGTGATCTCTCCTTTTTCATTCATGATTTTATTAATTTGAGTCTTTTCTTTCTTTTTTTTTAAATAAGGCTGGCTAATAATGGTTTATCTATCTTATTAATTCTTTCAAAGAACCAACTCCTGGTTTTGTTGATCTGTTCCACAGTTCTTCTAGTCTCTATTTCATGGAGTTCTGCTCGAGTCTTTATTAACTCTCTTCTTCTGCTGGGTGTAGATTTTATTTGCTGTTTTTTCTCCAGTTCCTTTAGGTGTTCTTTTTTCTCTTCTAAAAAGCCTAATAATTATGAGATAAGCTACTGTCATGTCAGCACAGAATTCCTATGCCAGTCAGTTAATGATGGTTTAATAATGACCTCTTATATGCTCAGCTTTATTCCATGTCTCCTGTGAATTACAAAGACATATAAAACATTTCCCATTAATAGGCAAGAATCTAATTAGACAGTTGGAGCAAGGCATAAATATGGGAACAGTTAAAAGGAATTCAGGCCATAAATAATAGCTCAATGCAAGGTTTGTCATAAACTATTTTGTATCTGTGCACCAAGTGATCTCATTTCCTTTTTCTGGGTGCCTCTCAAATTTTTCCTTTTTTAAAATTTCTTCAAACTCCACCAGTAATGACTCTTCATCCTTCCCTGTCCACACCCTGCACAACTGCATTATTATTGCATCCTCTTAGCTGTTTTGTTCTCCTCTAAACTATCCTATATAGGAAGCCAATCATCTTTAGATAGCACTTCCCTTGAGTCTTTTGTTGCTGTTGTTCCAATAATCTACAGTGGTCTTGTAGTCTACTACATCATGTCCAAATTCCTCTGCATGTTTCTTAGGATCCTCCAGAGTTGAGCTCCATCCTATTTTCATTTCTAATCCCCCTATGTCATGAGCAACTTGCTCTTTACCCTACCCCATCCAGCTCCTTTTTATCAGATCATTTTCTTCTAGTAATATTATGCTTTATGTTCTACCTCTCTTCCTTGGTTTGTGTTCATCTTTCATTCATTTATTCTTTCTTACTCTCTTTCAAAATCTCTTCCATTCCTTAAGGTCTATGTGGAGACCCATTTCCTTCATAAAACTTTCCCCAACTCTTCCAGCCAATATTGGCTTTTGCTTTCTCCATTTATTTGCCATATACAGTCTCATGTCTCAAATGCTACAATTTTTCACTAGATTGTAGTCTTTGTTCTATTATCTCTTTAGTTTGCTGTGCTAGTTCTGTGTTCACAGTCCTAGATTGTAAATTGAGGGTAAATATAAAGACTTTATTTCCTTCTCCCTTAGCACTTATCACAGCATTTGGTGGAAAATAAGATGCTCAATCAATATTTTTAATCATTATCCTAATGAAGGTACAAGTGTTTTATTATATTGTTTCAGAGGCTGAGTGGAGAATGGAGCATGATTCAGAGGTGTAGAAGGTTCAATCCACCAGAAATGTCTATTAGGGTTGTATTTTATTAATATTATTTAGCACCACAAAGTACATATGGAGACTTAATGCTTATCTGATTATACTTTTAAAATCTGTATTTCTTTGTACTTACAGCCTTATAAAAATCAGTCAAAATAGTCCATTTGTTTGATCTTGCTTGAAAGTGTAGATGTTGAAATGGTCTATTTACAGTGACCCAATGGTGCTTTAAATGTGCTGGGAAATGGATATTGTATGGATAGAGTAACAAATGAAGCAAAAACACTGTCTAATAAATGTTTACAAACCATCAAGTCTACAAACACTAAATATCATTCACAATAAGATCTTTCTTATCCTGCAATTTATCTCAATTTTTCCATTACCTTCTTTAATTTTCTCTTCTAGCTTTACTCACAGACAAGCCTCCCAAGCCATTGTTCCCCATGGAGAATCAGCCAAATGTTATAGATGTCCAGCTGGGTAAGTGCCCTTCTGGGAATAATAGATCCTAAACTCCTTCTCTGTTAACAGATGGGGAAGATTGCATGAACCAGGAAAGGTTTATTGCCACTGTTATTGCATGCAAATCAATTTTTGTCTGCTCATTTTTAACCCTGAAGTTCAGTACATTAGAAGTTTAAGGAAATGAGTTTGTATTGCATCAAGGAATTATAATACTAATTGCTTACACTAGGTATTAAGTGTGCTATAGGACAGAGCCTTTTAAATCTGTGATTGATAGATTCAGAGATGTTATGCATTGGTGATTGGTACAAAAGACATTTCATGCTTGTCAGCCAAAATTTTTATTTAGATAACATTAACTCCTGGAAAACAACACTTTTAAAAAGAAAATATCCCTTCGGTACAACCCTTAAAATGATTTGACAATATTATTTCCAGTGGCACAATCTAGAGTTCTTTAAAACTTGTTTTTACTTTGAGATCCTGAATATTTATGAATCATATAATGTTGGTGAAAGTAACAAGATGATTTGTTGGTGCTGTTTGTTTACAGACTCAAATAAGGGTACAAGGTGTTGAGCTTTACTTTTGAGTCCCCTACCAGTAATAATACTTGTATTTCAAGAACTATAAGCTTGAGACTCAGAAGCCTATTAGCATCTCTTTCACACCATGGCCTTTACTTTAAACCATGTACTTTAACATTTGTGAGCTTTTATCTACCTTGGGTTTCATTCAGTTCTCAGAATTTCTTTAATTCTAAACAAGACAAGTGAATAATATGTTGGAAATGTATTGGGTTGATTTGGGGTATATGATTTATTGAAACCTATGATCATAGTAGTAACTATCAATTATATAGCTAGGGAAAATGAATTGGCCCCAATATTTCACCCACTTTGGAAGGTGTTTTATTCAACATTTGATCATTCCAATACAATTTGGATTGTTAGAAGCTTATTTCTTTCTTAAGAATGGGTGGGAGTTACATTCCTAAGAACTTGTTCATCTTTCCAAAAAGAAATACAGCACATTGTAGTTAATACAGCCTACCAGTATGAGTACCAAAATTAAGTATTTTCAAACAAACAAAAAAAGAAAGGAAACATGTTAAGAATAGATTGTGGAAGTCATGACTATTTTGTAGCTAATGTTGACATATTAGACTATGTTTCTTCCCCCACCACTTGTATTATTTTGCAGAGTCATTACATTTTGTTATAGACAAATCTAGATGCCCTGACACATACCCTCAGTAATTTTTGCTGACAACTTTCCATCAATACCGGGATAAAAATACCTCAAGTTGTACTTTGTGGTTTTCCAGGGGTTACATGAACCATAAGATGATCTTATATCATTAGTTTTCATGAAGATTTAAGTGGGTAAATCATTTTTATATGAAAACTTATATATTAAGAAGTAGAAAGCAAAATTTACACAACTATCTCAAATTTTGTGTTTGTGGTCCATGGGTGAGTACTTCTTCATTCATCTCTGCTATTAGTCAAGCTTTAACCAAAATGTTAGAGGATTACTATCCTAAAACAAGGAGAAAGATCACTACAGGGAGTACATTTCACTCAGATTTACTGGGTGCAGAGTTTGTATGTCATATTTAGGACATTACTAAGATGTGTGCTTGGTATGAATATGTAATTCAACACAGGCATATATGCCAAAATAACCCACCACCAACACCACCCTATAAAATTACTAAATTTACTAAATTATTGGTAATCATTTACTAAATAAAATAATTACTAAAATAATCTACATTAGGTACAAGGCTGAACTTTTTAGTTTTTAGTTTGTGACACAGTTTGGAGACAACTTTATTAACAGAAAGATTGAGACTACTCAATTTTCATTCCAGAAGGAGTTTCTCTGAAATGCTAAAGAAACCATGTAATTCAAATAAAGGAAAACAAAATCAGTTAAACCAGATCTTTGGCACTTGAAAGAACATGTAATGGTTAATTAGGTGATTTTAATTCTTCCACATATTTATTTAACACCATTTATTCACAACTGGAAGTCATTTTGTAACTTACTGTGATGCTTCAATAATAAGGTGATGTTAGGAGCACTGTAAATGTCAGAGAGCTTCTCAGTATCAGTGGGAGTTCTGTATTCAGAACATTTAGAAACCCCAAGTGCAAAAAGGAGAGAAATATAATTGGGTGATTGGACATCCCTGTCTATTTCTGGAAAACTTTCAAAATTCAGTAAGATCATTAAAACTTCTGGAAATTATTTTTCTTAATTTTTTTGAGTTCATTGAGCAAATTCAGCTTTAGACATCCTCAAATTAGAACAAATTAGAACTACCAAAGAATACAACAATCCAATTCCAATGGCTAAGCACATTAACAAGTTCAGGTTTCCCAAATCTCAGTACCTAAAATTTGAGGCAATATTCTATTAGATTAAAGTTGGCCACAGATTTTTTTTCCTTCTCTTACCATTTAAACATAGTTTATCATCCCCCTCTCCTTGAATCCAAGATGGCCTTAGGAAATGATCAATAGAGTATTATAGAAATGATATTCTGGGATTTTGGAGGCCTGGTCAAAAGAAACCTTGCAGCTTCTCTTCAGGACTCCTGGTCTTCTCTGAAACTACCATGCTATGAGAAGCTCAAGGCACATGGAGAGGCCCTAGAGGATGGGGCACCATTTGAAAAAATAAAGAGGTCAATGAACAACACCAAGCTGATAAGTGGAGAACCAGTGTTGGAATTGGATCCTTTATCCCCAGCTGCCCTGGCTTATGCTGTGTAGTTCAGGCACAAACCGTTAAGGCAAAATGTTATATTTCTAACCCAAAAAAAGTTATGAGCAAAATAAAATTGTCATTAGCCACTAAGTTATGTAGATGTTAAACAACAATAGATACCTAAAAAAAATCAATTTCCTCTAAAACATTGTAACTTCCATTTTCCCCACGGAATAGAATCCTATGCAAGCATTTTGTGCAAAATGAAAAATATTGTGGGAAATGCTTGAATACTAACTTCAGGATAGTTTCAGAAAACATGGTCTGGAAAAATTATTTATGTGTTTGTTTGAGGGTTATACTTAGTTCACAGTTCTGCATATTTGTAAAGGCAATCCAGTAAGTGAAATTTTTCAGTAGAAATGAATATTTTTTGTGCATGGGTTGGCATTAGTGCAGATATTTTGTTGTGTCTCTAGAGGAAAATAAACATCTTGGCTTTCTCTTTTCTATAGTGTAATTCATTAGTCATCCACAATGTTATAGAAATTTACAAAGTTTTTGCTGACATCGTGATGACTGGTTGTTGTTAGATTGTGTTCACATTGTAATGCTGAAAGAAGATTAATCTTAACCAAATAACCATACATTTTGAAATGATAAACACATTGTTAACAAAATAATAAGAAAACTACTGCTCTCACAAAGCAAGCCTATTCAGCTAAAGTTGCCTGTGGTAATGTATGAAATATAAAGACAAAAACAATGTACAAAACACACAAAAATTCTTATTTGGTCTTATTACCTTCCATTTATTTTCTTACTGTGAAGATAAATTTAGATTGAATTTTATTAAAAAAAAAACTTTTACTATACCTGCGCTGAGCTCTTTATTTTGGCAGTTGAAAATAAATACATTTTCATTTTTAAGACAAAATAACACTGGATTACAGCATATTAATTCATATTACACTTTAATACCAAAGTATTGAAACATTATAGCAACATGTGTCCTAATTGAAATGCTAGGTAGACCTTTATTTGGATACTTTTAAAAAAATAGAACCCAAAGGCATGTTTTATAAATTGTAACAGGCACCTAGAAGCTTTAAAAAAGCCATGAATAAATGTGGAAGAAAAGATTTGAAATCTGACATCTAATTTCAATTGAGGATAAATTTGGAAATGTAACCTGTTCTCATTGATGATGATAATTTTTTTTTGGAAATTTTCTAAGACTTAAAAATCAGTCTTATGCAGAAAATAAATATAAACACTGTTTACTTTCTCCTTTTGTGTCAAAGAGTCAAGATGAAGGTTTGGGGGCCTAAAGCATATCCAAAATCTCAGGCTAGTGGAATAGTCCAAGCTAATTGAATACCTCAGATGCTTCAAAAAGCCAGATAGTCATTTCTAGATGAATCTGATCCATTATGAAAGATTCTCTTTATTTCTCTTCTATTCTCATTCAGAATGTACTTTATTTTTACAAGCTATTCAAATTCATATTTCATGACCGTGTTATGTGCTACTGGCTCAAACTTTCTCTGTGTGTAAAAGAGTGTTAACCTTCATCAGAAATTGATTTCACCAGCATATCAGTTTCTACTGAAAATTATATTAGGTCTCCTAAGAGACCACTGCAAAAGATTCTACAAAACAATAAAGCAAAATATAATATTTAATGCAATACTCAGGACTACAAGGCAAAAATAAGTAATGAATTGGAGCCTTAAAATAGGAAATGAACTATTCAACTAAATATATCTTTTTAAAACTTCATTTATATAGAAACAGTTTTTGTGTTATTAACAGATGCCAAACACTGTGTTAGATCCTGGGGATATAGAGGTAAATAAAATGAGGTCCTTGGCCATAAGACATTCTCAGTCTACCGGGGAAGGCAGATGTGTAAGCAGAATTACAGTGCAATATGATAACTATGAAAAGGGAGAGTGGCTATTTTTTGTGAGAAGACCTCATAAATTAACAGTTCTGCACTCTGACTTTTACACAATATAATGATATAATTCTGTAACCTTACTCAAGTACTAAATTTATGTGAAAATAATTAAAAATTACAAAAGGTATAACCTTTTGAAATAATAGATTATCCACCATTTGCTTCAATATGGCAATACTAAAAATGGAAATTTTTAAAGAATGTTATTCATTTATTTGAGAGACACAGTGAAAGAGAGAAAGAGAGGAAGAGTAGGGGAGGGGCAGAAATAGAGGGAGAAGCAGACTTCTGGCTGAGCAGGGAGCCCAATGTGGGGCTGGATCCCAGGATCCTGGGATCATGACCTGAGCTAAAGACAGACACTTAACCTACCATGAGCCACCTAGGTGCCCCTAAACATGGAAATTTATTATAACCTTGTGTCTCTTCAGTTTAGCAAAATGAGTCAACTCTTTCTAAAGTTGTCACAGAATAAATAATCCCAAACTAGTCATGAACCAATTGAGTGAAAATGTCAACCTAGGGGCACCTGGGTGACTCAGTGGTTGAGCATTTGCCTTCAGCCCAGGGCATGATCCCAGGATCCTAGGGTCGAGTCCCCGCATCCGGCTCCCTGTAAGGAGCCTGCTTCTCCCTCTGCCTATGTCTCTGCCTCTCTCTGTGTGCCTCTCATGAATAAATTTTTAAAAAAATCTTTAAAAAAATGTCACGCTAGAATTACTATCACTATAAATAGTAATACATGATAATTTCATTAGCTTGAATCACAATTTGGTATTGCATTGTGGATATCCTGGTGGTAGCAAGGGATTTCTTTGAATTTTTTGTGTTTTTGTATACTCCTCCTACCTGTTAGCTTCAAATAACTCCTTGAAAACTTTATTTACTCTAGAGTAAGTGAAGACTTTGCAAAGGAAGTTCATTTAGCATTCTTCGCACATGTAGTTGAAGCTGGTTCATGACAGCATTTACTCTCCCTTGTAGACATTCTAGGGTTAATGAGCTGTTTCCTAAAGATATATTTTATGTAGGATAACATGCATGAACTCAGCATGGGCCACCCAAACTGTACTACCCAAAATGTACAACATGTGCATTATTTACAACTTTGGAAAATCTATGTCAAGCGTTTCCCTGCAACTTGGCTGCCACATTAGCAGTTAAGACTGAAACTGGTTTACTTATATTGTCTTAGTTTCTATAACTTAATTGTACTTGTTCTGAGACACTTAAGAGTAAAAAGAAAAAAAGGAGTAAAAAGAAAAAAGTTAATAGTTTACTAAAGATTTGTCTGTAACGTGATAAGTTGATTATGAACATTTTAGGAATAACATGATGGTTGACCAGACCTCTATACATATATTGCTGTTTGGGGGCATTGCCAAAGTTTATGTCCCATTGAGATTTAATATAAGCTTGAAAGTATTTCATTATACTTTGTTAATGCCAATATCATGATTTTACACATATGGAAACAAAGTTTTTTGAAAATTCACTATGTACTAGGCACTGGAGTATGCATTTATATATACACTGTTTTATTTATTCTTCATAAGAATCCAAAGTAGTAATAGGTATTGTTGAAATATTTTGCAAATTAGGAAATTCAGCTTCCAGCAGATAAAATAACTTTCTTGAAGCTACATATTTAATAAGTGGCAGAAATTAAATTTTGATCTGATTCGTTTGATTCCAAAGTTGTGTTATTTTTATTATGGCATTTCAAATATGGTAAGATTATCTAGGGCTCAGGGGAAGGGGGTGAAGGATGAGGTAACTAGGTGATGGACTTTAAGGAAGACACATGATGTAAGGAGCACTATTATATAAGACTGATGAATCACTGAACTCTACCTCTGAAACAAATAATACACTATAAGTTAATTAATTGAATTTAAATAAATGTTTAAAAACAAAGTAAAATAAAAATAAATAAATAAAATAGGATCACTGTGTAAAACAAAAGATTATCTAGGCCTCGTATTAGATCTTCAAAAAAGCTATCACTCTAATATAGACATTTTAATAAAATAACTATATTATATATTTAACTATATTATTAAATATTATATATAATATATTATTAAGTATATATTTATAACGAGTATTATTATTATATTATTATTTAATAATACTCTACAACTAATAATAGTTATTGTAATATTTAGTATTACTAATACATCTTCTAGTAACAGTTGTTATAATAATATTTAGTTTTATTTCATCATAGGTCTACTACTTATAATAATATTAGTAGTGTGATAATAATATTTATAATATCATTTAATAATAGTTCCCATACTACTATTACTACTACTACTACTATTATTGTTAGTAGTAGTAGTAAAACTATCATTTATTGATTGTTTGACAGATGCTAGACACTGTACTAAATATTTTATTTTATTTTACTTTTTTTATAAATTAATTTTTTATTGGTGTTCAATTTACCAACATACAGAATAACACCCAGTGCTCATCCCGTCAAGTGTCCCCTTCAGTGCCCGTCACCCACTCACCACCACCCCCCGCCCTCCTCCCCTTCCACCACCCATAGTTCGTTTCCCAGAGATAGGAGTCTTTATGTTCTGTCTCCCTTTCTGATATTTCCCACACATTTCCTCTCCCTTCCCTTATATTCCCTTTCACTATTATTTATTTATTTATTTATTTTTTTAAGGAATATTTTTTTATAAATTAATTTTTATTGGTGTTCAATTTACCAACATACAGAATAACACCCAGTGCTCATCCCGTCAAGTGTCCCCCTCCGTGCCCGTCACCCATTCACCCCCACCCTCCGCTCTCCTCCCCTTCCACCACCCCTAGTTCATTTCCCAGAGTTAGAAGTCTTTATGTTCTGTGTCCCTTTCTGATATCTCCCACACATTTCTTCTCCCTTCCCTTATATTCCCCTTCACTATTATTTATATTCCCCAAATGAATGAGAACATACACTGTTTGTCCTTCTCCGATTGACTTACTTCACTCAGCATAATACCCTCCAGTTCCATCCACGTTGAAGCAAATGGTGGGTATTTGTCGTTTCTAATGGCTGAGTAATATTCCATTGTATACATAGACCACATCTTCTTTATCCATTCATCTTTCGATGGGCACCGAGGCTCCTTCCACAGTTTGGCTATTGTGGACATGGCTGCTAGAAACATCGGGGTGCAGGTGTCCCAGCGTTTCATTGCATCTGTATCTTTGGGGTAAATCCCCAACAGTGCAATTGCTGGGTCGTAGGGCAGGTCTATTTTTAACTCTTTGAGGAACCTCCACACAGTTGTCCAGAGTGGCTGCACCAGTTCACATTCCCACCAACAGTGTAAGAGGGTTCCCTTTTCTCCGCATCCTCTCCAACATTTGTTGTTTCCTGCCTTGTTAATTTTCCCCATTCTCACTGGTGTGAGGTGGTATCTCATTGTGGCTTTTTTTTTAATTTTTATTCATTTATGATAGTCACAGAGAGAGAGAGGGGCAGAGACACAGGCAGAGGGAGAAGCAGGCTCCATGCACCGGGAGCCCGACGTGGGATTCGATCCCGGGTCTCCAGGATCGCGCCCTGGGCCAAAGGCAGGTGCCAAACTGCTGCGCCACCCAGGGATCCCTCATTGTGGTTTTGATTTGTATTTCCCTGATGGCAAGGGATGCAGAGCATTTTCTCATGTGCATGTTGGCCATGTCTATGTCTTCCTCTGTGAGATTTCTCTTCATGTCTTTTGCCCATTTCATGATTGGATTGTTTGTTTCTTTGGTGTTGAGTTTAATATGTTCTTTATAGATTTTGGAAACTAGCCCTTTATCTGATATGTCATTTGCAAATATCTTCTCCCATCCTGTAGGTTGTCTTTGAGTTTTGTTGACTGTATCCTTTGCTGTGCAAAAGCTTCTTATCTTGATGAAGTCCCAATAGTTCATTTTGGCTTTTGTTTCTTTTGCCTTCGTGGATGTATCTTGCAAGAAGTTACTGTGGCCAAGTTCAAAAAGGGTGTTGCCTGTGTTCTCCTCTAGGATTTTGATGGAATCTTGTCTCACTATTAGATCTTTCCTCCATTTTGAGTTTATCTTTGTGTATGGTGCAAGAGAGTGGTCTAGTTTCATTCTTCTGCATGTGGATGTCCAATTTTCCCAGCACCATTTATTGAAGAGACTGTCTTTCTTCCAGTGGATAGTCTTTCCTCCTTTATCGAATATTAGTTGACCATAAAGTTCAGGGTCTACTTCTGGGTTCTCTATTCTGTTCCATTGATCTATGTGCCTGTTTTTGTGCCAGTACCACACTGTCTTCATGAAGACAGCTTTGTAGTACAACCTGAAATCTGGCATTGTGATGCCCCCAGCTATGGTTTTCTTTTTTAAAATTCCCCTGGCTTTCGGGGTCTTTTCTGATTCCACACAAATCTTAAACTAATTTCTTCTAACTCTCTGAAGAAAGTCTATGGTATTTTGATAGGGATTGCATTCAACGTGTAAATTGCCCTGGGTAACATTGACATTTTCACAATATTAATTCTGCCAATCCATGAGCAAGGAATGTTTTTCCATCTCTTTGTGTCTTCCTCAATTTCTTTCAGAAGTGTTCTATAGTTTTTAGGGTATAGATCCTTTACCTCTTTGGTTAGGTTTATTCCTAGGTATCTTATGCTTTTGGGTGCAATTATAAATGGGATTGACTCCTTAATTTCTCTTTCTTCAGTCTCATTGTTAGTGTATAGAAATGCCATTGATTTCTGGGCATTGATTTTGTATCCTGCCACACTACCAAGTTGCTGTATGAGTTCTAGCAATCTTGGGGTGGAGGCTTTTGGGTTTTCTATGTAGAGTATCATGTCATCGGCGAAGAGGGAGAGTTTGACTTCTTCTTTGCCAATTTGAATGCCTTTAATGTCTTTTTGTTGTCTGATTGCTGAGGCTAGGACTTCCAATACTATGTTGAATAGCAGTGGTGAGAGTGGACATCCCTGTCTTGTTCCTGATCTTAGGGGAAAGGCTCCCAGTGCTTCCCCATTGAGAATGATATTTGTTGTGAGCTTTCGTAGATGGCTTTTAAGATGTCGAGGAAAGTTCCCTCTATCCTTACACTCTGAAGAGTTTTGATCAGGAATGGATGCTGTATTTTGTCAAATGCTTTCTCTGCTTCTAATGAGAGGATCATATGGTTCTTGGTTTTTCTCTTGCTATGATGAATCACATTGATTGTTTTACGAGTGTTGAACCAGCCTTGTGTCCCGTGGATAAATCCTATTTGGTCGTGGTGAATAATTTTCTTAATGTGTTGTTGGATCCTATTGGCTAGTATCTTGTTGAGAATTTTTGCATCCATGTTCATCAGGGATATTGGCCTGTAATTCTCCTTTTTGGTGGGGTCTTTGTCTGGTTTTGGAATTAAGGTGATGCTGGCCTCATAGAATGCATTTGGAAGTACTCCATCTCTTTCTATCTTTCCAAACAGCTTTAGTAGAATAGGTATGATTCCTTCTTTAAACATTTGATAGAATTCCCCTGGGAAGCCATCTGGCCCTGGACTCTTGTGTCTTGAGAGGTTTTTGATGACTGCTTCAATTTCCTCCCTGGTTATTGGCCTGTTCAGGTTGTCTCTTTCTTCCTGTTCCAGTTTTGGTAGTTTGTGGCTTTCCAGGAATGCGTCCATTTCTTCTAGATTGCCTAATTTATTGGCGTAGAGCTGGTCATAATATGTTTTTAAAATCATTTGTATTTCCTTGGTGTTGGTAGTGATCTCTCCTTTCTCATTCATGATTTTATTAATTTGAGTCTTCTCTCTCTTCTTTTTAATAAGGTTGGCTAATGATTCATCTATCTTATTAATTCTTTCAAAGAACCAACTCCTGGTTCTGTTGATCTGTTCCACAGTTCTTCTGGTCTCAATTTCGTTGAGTTCTGCTCGAATTTTTATTAACTCTCTTCTTCTGCTGGGTGTAGGATCTATTTGCTGCTTTTTCTCTAGCTCCTTTATGTATAAGGTTAGCTTTTGTCTTTGAGTTCTTTCCAGTTTTTGAATGGATGCTTGTATTGTGATGTATTCCCCCCTCAGGACTGCTTTTGCTGCATCCCAAAGATTTTGAACTGTTGTATCTTCATTCTCATTAGTTTCCATGAATCTTTTTAATTCCTCCTTAATTTCCTGGTTGACCCTTTCATCTTTTAGCAGGATGGTCCTTAACCTCCACGTGTTTGAGGTCCTTCCAAACTTCTTGTTGTGATTTAGTTCTAATTTCAAGGCGTTATGGTCTGAGAATATGCAGGGGACGATTCCAATCTTTTGGTATCGGTTCAGACCCGATTTGTGACCCAGTATGTGGTCTATTCTGGAGAAAGTTCCATGTGCACTTGAGAAGAATGTGTATTCAGTTGAGTTTGGATGTAAAGTTCTGTAGATATCTGTGAAATCCATCTGGTCCAGTGTATCATTTAAAGGTCTCGTTTCTTTGGAGATGTTGTGCTTAGAAGACCTATCGAGGGTAGAAAGAGCTAGATTGAAGTCACCAAGTATAAGTGTATTATTATCTAAGTATTTCTTCACTTTGGTTAATAATTGGTTTAAGTATTTGGCAGCTCCCACATTCGGGGCATATATATTGAGGATTGTTAAGTCCTCTTGTTGGATAGATCCTTTAAGTATGAGATAGTGTCCCTCTTCATCTCTCACTGTAGTCTTCGGGGTAAATTTTAGTTTATCTGATATAAGGATGGCTACCCCTGCTTTCTTTTGAGGACCATTTGAATGGTAAATAGTTCTCCAACCTTTTATTTTCAGGATGTAGGTGTCCTTCTCTCTAAAATGAGTCTCTTGTAGACAGCAAATAGATGGGTCCTGCTTTTTTATCCAGTCTGAAACCCTGCGCCTTTTGATGGGGTCATTAAGCCCGTTCACGTTCAGAGTTACTATTGACAGATATGAGTTTAGTGTCACCATGATATCTATTCAGTCCTTGTTTTTGTGGATTGTTCCACTGAACTTCTTCTTAAAGGGGAATTTTAAGAGTCCCCCTTAAAATTTCTTGCAGAGCTGGTTTGGAGGTCACATATTCTTTCAGTTCCTGCCTGTCTTGGAAGCTCTTTATCTCTCCTTCCATTTTGAATGAGAGCCTTGCTGGATAAAGTATTCTTGGTTGCATGTTCTTCTCATTTAGGACCCTGAATATATCCTGCCAGCCCTTTCTGGCCTGCCACGTCTATGTGGAGAGGTCTGCTGTTACCCTAATATTCCTCCCCATGAAAGTCAGGGACTTCTTGTCTCTTGCTGCTTTAAGGATCTTCTCTTTATCTTTGGAATTTGCAAGCTTCACTATTAGATGTCGAGGTGTTGAATGGTTTTTATTGATTTTAGGGGGGGATCTCTCTATTTCCTTGATCTGAATGCCTGTTTCCCTTCCCAGGTTAGGAAAGTTTTCAGCTAGGATTTGTTCAAGTAGATATTCTGGCCTTCTGGCCCTTTTGGCGCCCTCAGGAACCCCAATTAAACGTAGGTTTTTCTTCCTTAGGCTGTCATTTATTTCCCTTCATCTGTCTTCGTGGTCTTTTAATTGTCTGTCTCTTTTTTCCTCAGTTTCCCTCTTTACCATCAACTTGTCTTCTATGTCACTCACTCGTTCTTCCACCTCATTAACCCTCGTCGTTAGGACTTCTAGCTTGGATTGCATCTCATTCAATTGATTTTTAATTTCTGCCTGATTGGATCTAAATTCTGCAGTCATGAAGTCTAGTGAGTCCTTAAAGCTTTTTTCTAGAGCCACCAGTAGCTGTATAATAGTGCTTCTGAATTGGCTTTCTGACATTGAATTGTAATCCAGATTTTGTAACTCTGTGGGAGCGAGGGCTGTTTCTGATTCTTTCTTTTGAGGTGAGGTTTTCCTTCTAGTCATTTTGCTCAGTGCAGAGTGGGCAAAAACAAGTTGTATTGGGAAAAGGAGAAAAAGAGAGAGAAGGAAAGAAAAGAGAAAAAGAAAAAAGAAAAGAAGAAAAAGGAAAAAAGAGAAGAAAAAGAGAAAGAAAAAGAAAGGTGAAAAAAGGGGGGTGGGGGAAGCAATCAGAAATCAAAAAGAAAAAAAAAAACAAAAAACACGGGGGAGTATCTTCTGATTCTGTAGACTTTAAGTCCCTTGACTTCCCCTGGAACTGGTCCGTCCAGCTGGTCTTCTGGGGGAGGGGCCTGCTGTGCTGATTTTCAGGTGTTAGCACTTGGGGGAGCTGCTCTGCCCCTGCCTGCTGCAGGGCTCAGTGGGGTTGTTTGCCCCGTGAGGCCCCAGGAGGAACAGCCACAGTGGCTATGACAGCTCTCGAAGCCTGGATTCAGCCCCCGCAGTAACTCCGGGGCTCTCTGTCCTTCCGCAGGGCCTGGAGGCTCCGGGGCGGGGCCGCTGATCTGCTCAGCTCGGGGCAGGAGCGTCCTTGCTTTCCTGGGCCCTCCCGGCCTCTGCCTGTCCCGGGGGAGGCCGGATCCTGGGCTGTATCCCGGCGCCCTGTGCTACGCGGCCTGCGCTGTTGGATTCGCCCTCCCGGTTGCGTAGCCGCCGCTCTGCGGAGCCACTCGAGCCCCTCCGAGCTGCTCCCGGCCGCGCAGCCCCCTCCGCATGGAGCCTCTTCCTCTGCCCGAGCCGCCGCCGCCGAGCTGCTCCCGGAGCCGCGCAGCCCCCTCCGCGGAGCCGCCGCCCGAGCCCCTCCGAGCTGCTCTGGTCCCGCTGTGCGCGCTGCAGCCCTTAGGGAGCTCGGCGCACTCTCCCTGGGGCGCAGGTGTCTGTTAGTGTCCCAGGGAGCCCGAGGGCATCCCCGCCCTCCTGGGTCCTGCTCTAACTCCCTGCGAGCCCCTTTCCGCCCGGGAAGGTTGGTGCAGCTCCTGCTTCTCTGGGACGGGGCTCTCCTGTCCTGGGGACACTCGCCCCGGCCTTCAGCCCGGCTCCTCGCGGGGCCCCTCCCCCTTGGATGCCTTTTGTTTCTTTATTTCGTTTTCCCCGTCTTCCTACCTTGATAGAAGCGCGAACTCTTCTCGCTGTAGCATTCCAGCTGGTCTCTCTTTAAATCTCAGGCCGAGGGATCCCTGGGTGGCGCAGTGGTTTGGCGCCTGCCTTTGGCTCAGGGCGCGATCCTGGAGACCCGGGATCGAATCCCATATCGGGCTCCCGGTGCATGGAGCCTGCTTCTCCCTCTGCCTATGTCTCTGCCTCTCTCTCTCTCTCTGTGACTATCATAAATAAATAAATTTAAAAAAAAATAAATCTCAGGCCGAATTCATAGATTTTCAGGATGATTTGAAGGTTATCTAGGTAATTTGGTGGGGACAGGTGACCTGGGGACCTACTCTTCCGCCATCTTGCCCCTCCTTCTGTACTAAATATTTTAATGGATTATCTCATTTAATCTTCCCAATAACTCTGAGATAGATGAAACTATTTGTCCCATTTTTAAAAAGCATTAATAAGATCTTGTTCATATACTATACAACTGACCTACTTAAATGATACATTTCAGTGGTTTCTAATACATTCATAGAGTCATGCAACCATCACCACAATAAATTTCAGAACATTGCATCATCCCCTAAAGAAATTCCATACACATTAGTAGTTACTTCCCAGTACTCCACCTCCACTCACACCTACAGCTCCAGGCAACTATTAATCAGTTTTCTATGTTTATAGGTTTGCCTATTCTGGACATTTCATATAAATGAAATCATACAACATGTGTCCTTTTGTGATTGGCTTCTCACACTTACAATATTGTTCTCAAGATTAAAATATATAGCTTGTCTCAGTACCTCCCTTTTTATTGCCAAATAATATTGTATCTTATGGATATATCACATTTTACTTATCCATTCATCAGTTGAAAGACATTTTGGTTGTTTCCAGTATTCAGCTATTATAAATAATGCTGCTGGGCAGCCCCAGTGGCTCAGTGGTTTAGGTCCGCCTTAAGTCCAGGGCATGACCCTGGAGACCAGGGATCGAGTCCCACATCAGGCTCCCTGCATGGAGCCTGCTTCTCCCTCTGCCTGTGTCTCTGCCTCTCTCTCTCTCTCTCTCTCTCTCTCTCTCTCTCTGTGTGTGTGTGTGTGTCTCATGAATAAATAAATAAAATCTTTTTAAAAATGCTGCTATACACAGTGTATAAATTTTCACGTGAACATATGTTGCCATTTTGGGGTATATACCTAGAGTAGAATTGTTGGGTTATATGGTCACTCCGTATTTAACCTTTGGAGAGCTGCCAGATTTTTTGCTGAAGCAACTGCACCATTTTACCTTCCCAGCAGAAATGCACAAGCATTCCAATCTCTTCACATCCTCACCAATACTTGTTATTTTCTACTTTTTTAAAATAGTATTTATCTCAATGAGTATATGTAGTGGCAACTCATTATGCTTTTGATTTGCACTTCCCTAATGGCTAATGATACTAAACATCTTTTTGTGTGCTTATTTGCCATTTGTACATCTTCTTTGGATAGATATCTATGGCCCATTTTTTAAATGAGGCAATTGGGCTCAGAGAAGTTTATAAGTAGTGAGGCCTAAGCTGGCACTCTTAAACTTACCCATAATACTCATTAATGTTAATACTATTGTTTACTCTGTCTTCTTGTTGGGGGTTTACTTCTGTTCCCTTTATTAAAAATAGATTTTTGGACAGAATGTGAATGATTCTATATGAAGAGTTAAAAGCATATTCAGTTTTGAGTTGGTTCAGTGTGAAAGTAAAAATGAGCAAGAGAGCATTATTTTAATTTTTTTTTACTTTTGTAACTCAGGCTAAAACACTTTTTCAAATGGCAAACTAATTCAAAAGCTGCAGATATACCTGAAAACTAGCTATGAAGTGCAAGGCCATACAGAAAAGTTTCTTGAGGGATGTACACTTAAATGGTCAGAAAGTTGCATGTACCCCAGCATCTGAACAGATATTAAGAAATTCACGTGTCATTCAAGGATGGGAAGGATAGATTAGAAACTAAAAAGCAGATTATGGAACTCTTGGCTTTTGGAATTTATTAGGAACATATGTCAAATGAGGACATTATTCTCCAACAGTATGCTCTGTTTGTATTAATATCAACACCGTCACCTTTATAGTACTTTTCAGCAGTTCTGTCTTCTAATCTATTTTAGTCAGTGGATAAAGGATGCTTTTTAAATATCTGAAGAGGGAAAAATAAAGCTACACACCCTGACTATGGTTAAACATTCAACATGAACTGAGGGAAAAACAGAGTAATTTAGACACCCCTTCCAACTCAAATGGATTATATTATTTTATACAAATAAAAATGGATTTTATATTACAGGTGTACTTATAGAAAATTGAGAGAAATGTCATCTGGCTAGTTCATACATAAACCACTTTTAGTGGTTTTAAACACTTTTAGTGTTTTCATAACTGAAGTGGAAGGGTAGTTTTGCATCACTTAGATAATGCCCTTAATTATTCTCTATGCTTTATTATAGATATGGCTTAAACTTTGGAAGACCTTTTGCTTCTTTGGAAATAATTCTTTCCACAAATTACTGAGAGATATCAGGAGTGGTATGTAAATATCTGGTCTTGTTAATAGGCATATATATTGCTATGATTTAGAGAACACCAGAAAACTTACCCCTTCCTTTACAACCTTTATTCTAAATATATCTGTGTTATCGTGATTGCAACAGTAGATCAGGATTAACACAAAATGAGGGTCAGGCAAGAGATCTAGAGGAAAATCTCAGAGATTTGTAAAACAGAGCTGATACTATAGAGACAAGGTAGCAACCTGAAGCTTAGGAGGTTAGAGCTAGCAGAAGTATCAGCAAGGTGGTAAGCAAAAGGGTAGGTCAGAGAACACACGAATCTTTGGTTTCTTTTTTTTTTTAATTTTTTTTTTATTTACGATAGTCATACAGAGAGAGAGAGAGAGGCAGAGACACAGGCAGAGGGAGAAGCAGGCTCCATGCACCGGGAGCCCGACGTGGGATTCGATCCCGGGTCTCCAGGATCGCGCCCTGGGCCAAAGGCAGGCGCCAAACCGCTGCGCCACCCAGGGATCCCGAATCTTGGGTTTCTAGTAAGATGGGAAAGTCAAAGGCTGAGAGTACATCAGAAATCAGACAACGAATGGATAATGAAAGATCAAAGGCAGTGACATTAGACCTGTAAGAGTTTATGCTTGACTTTCACAAATGTATTGCCACTGTGGGCAAAGTCCTCAAAAAAGAAAATTGGAAAGAACTGTGGCTTTGGGTGATGGAGAGGACATATTTGGCAATTAGGAGCAGTTTAAGACTTCTTGTGTGAGAAAGGAACCTCCCTAAAAATGTAGAGGGCAAATGTGGCCTAAGACCAGTTCTGATAGAAATACTATAGTGTTTGCCAATAACTAAATTTTGAAAATTGAATTAATAGTGTATACATTATATCCAAAAATATAACTTGGTTATGTTTACAAATATAGCATAAAACCAGGAAATTCTTTATATTGAAATTTTGCATATGCTTTATATACTTGTTTTCAAGAACAGGCACTCCGGACCACTGAGGGTCTACTTCTGATAGTTTAATTTCCTTAGCTACAAATATGTTGAGAGTTAAAATACAATGATTTTAACACAGTATAATTAAGGTGTTTGATAAGTTTTTAACTTGGTGAGCTGACAACCATTTTATATCTCAAAGTTGATTGTGGTGATAAGTCAGCAAAGGAAAAAAAGAATGTGAATGTGTGGTGTGAGACCTTCCTAATAAGGAGAGGGAATTTTGGTCAATTCTCAGTTTGAAAGCCCCCTTACATCAATTATGGGAAAATGAAAGTATTTGGAGAAGAGAATTGCAGAAAAACAAGGGTTAATTTTAATGGCGATATACTGTATTTATGCAATATACTTCTCCAAGGACTCAAAGCTTTTATTTCAGGTACCATTTAATTAATTTCTTTAAACTTCTATAAAATAGGATGAGCCGTTATTAACTATTGACATGTATGGGATTAAAGTTCTTTGTAACACCCATAGGCAGTTTAAATGAACCTACTAGTGAGGAATCTGCTGTATCAGTAATAAATAATTATCAGCCTGACCTTTATTAGCTCAGAATTACTGTTGGCTCTGTTTTTATATATGTAGGAATGTGCAACAGGAATGGTCTATATACTCACTTTTAGCTGTGTAGCTGCTTCTTTTCTCAGCCTAGTAATTAGCTTATTAATTTAGTAACAGATGTTCTCAATACTGGCCACTTAGTATATTAAACTCGTAGCTCTTAAACTCTGCAGATTGGTACACTGTGCTTGCCTTTACTCCCTAGTTCTACTTGTTGATTCTAGGGATTTTAGTTTTTGTATTCTTCTGATGTACAAAGAATTCTTAAAGAGGATATGCAAAAGAACAAATAAGGTAGCAATAGTAGTGGGTACAGGTCAACATTTTCAGTAGGAAAGAGAGAGAGAGAGAGAGAGACCATTCCTTCATATAATGTGTAAAAATAGCTCAATAAAAATGGAGCTTCTAATTTGTGAAAGGCAAGTTCATGGTTCTATTATTCCACTAGATTATTGGTTTCTTTAAACCTTCTACTTCTTTTCCATTATGACTGTATACATCAATGAATACATCTATTAGCCATTTTCCATTTGTCTTCTTCAAATGGAATGTTTTCTTGTATTTAATCTATTCTTACCAGCGTTCCATCTCCACTTCAGTGGTCTTTATTCCAGCAGAAGGAATCTTGGTGCAACTTATTTTATTCTATAAATCTGGAAACCAGTGTCACATCTGAAGTCACTAAAGAAATAAACCAAGACTGGGGCTCATTGGGTTAAGCATCTGACTCTTGATCTCTGCTCCAGTCATGATCTCTGGATTGAGACCCATATCAGGCTCCATGCTCATTGTGGAGTCTCCTGGAAATTCTCTCCCTCTCCCTCTGACTCTCTCCTACTAGTGCTTTCTCTCTCTCTCTCTCTCTCTCTCTCTCTCTCTCTCTCTCTAATAAATAAGTAAGGAGTGCCTGAGTGGCTCAGCCACTTAAGCATATGACTCTTGATTTTGGTTCAGGTCATGATCTCAGCATTATGGGATCAAGCCCCACTTCAGGCTCTGTGCTCAGTGCAGAGTTTGCTTGTACCACTCCCTCTGCTCCTACTCCTGCTCACCTCTCTTTCATAAATAAATAAAATCCTAAAGAAATAAATTTTAAAAAAGAAAAGACCAAGACTATTCAACATGAAATGCCTCAATTTTCTTCCATTCTATTTCAAAATGTGTCTTCATTTTTATCCTTTCTTTTTCACTTTTCTCTATTCTAGGAAGAAGAGGTACCATGATCTCTTTCCAAATTTAAATTGTCTACTCTTACTTTTGATTTCACCCATTCTCATATGTTTTGCTAACCTTGAGTTATCACTCCTTACAACTGCATTTTCAAATTTTGTCCTATAGCAAATACACTAAATTTACCCCCATTCTAGTTGAATATACATAATAAAAAATAATTTTCTTACCCTGCTTCCTCTTCAAAATACACTATCCCATTTCTCTTTTTTCCTACTTACACCTAATTTCTTGAAAAAGTTTATATAGGCCATTTGTTACACTATGCCTCCTTTAGTTCCCTTTTCTTACTGAATCTGTCAATCTTACCATTCTGTTAAAGCTCATCTCAGTTATTTAATTAAATGTCTTCTTATAATTACATAATTCTACATCTTCCACATCTTCCTTAGTGCCTCTTCCTTCTCAAGACCATTTTACTCCATCTGGCACCACTGAACAAAGTATTTGCTACACCTTACTTGGCACACAATTCAATGTGCAATGGACACCTCCTCATTCTTAAAAATATTGTGTTTGCTCTACTAGTTCTCAACCTAATTATCTTCTTTCTTCTCAATATCTGCTTCTGATTTCTGTCCCTAACTGCTTCCTTAATTGGTTGTAGTGAGGAAGAAGAGGATGGTAGAAATTTGAACCATAAAGAAAAATTTTAAATCTTCGCACTATTAAATCATGAGAATTAAGATTTGCCTAATGCGTAGGCCTTTCTTAAAGAAGGTAGAAGTGTATGCTTTCATTTATTTTGTAAAGAGGAATGCCTATTCTTATTTAATGAAAGTTTTAAGAAGGGCCTCTTATTCTTCACTATGACTATTGATAGGAGTCATCCAATCACTAAGATATTTATTGAAAACCAACTTTATGTTAGATCCTGTGGAGATACACAAATGACTAAAATGCAGACATGGCACTCTGGAGATTGGAATTTAGCTGAGGTGATTGAGATAAATAATATAAGAAGTAACATCAGTAAGATGATAGAATAGGAAGCACCAGACCTTATCCCTCTACAGAAACATTTACTTCACAACAATAAACAGTCAAAAAAAAACCTTTATGAGAATTCCAAAAATAGGATAAGAATTCACAGTACCATAAGCAAGCTCAAAGCAAAGAATGGTTGCACTGAAGGGGTAAGAAAAACTGTTGCATTTTAACCATGTCAACTCCTCCTCCAAGCTGGAAGAGCTTGAAAATGGTAGGAAAAGCCCACCTTGCAACTTCTCACTTGGAAAGGAAAGAGAAGAGTGGAATATACATCTAAGATTATGGATTTTGGGGGAACTGTGCAATGGATTGGTTTCTGTGTCTCCTGACTTAGAGTACTAATGGGGAACCAGCATGTATGAGATGTCCAAGGGCCCGCAAAAAACAAAAGAGCTCAGCACCTTGAGGCAGTACAGAAGAATCTGGAGTATTGCGGACAGACACTGGAGGGAGCAAATACTACAAGTCCCTCAAAAGAAACCAGAAAACCTCTCTAATTGGAAAATTATGGAGAAGATGTGTCTGCAAAGAATGTTTAAGAGGACCCTAGAGTCTCTAGCCAGGCTGACTAATGAAGGTATTTTCCTGTATGAAGCCTTTCTGTAAAGAGTGGGAGAGGTGGCTGTGTTTTAAAATACATGGTTAATAGCACAAATTTTCAAGGCACACAAACAAATAGGGGGGAGACCATTGAAGGAACAAATAAATCTCTCAAAACCAAACCTATGGAGATGGAGATATGTGAACTACCTGACAAAAATTAAAGATAGCAATCATGTAGATGTTCAGTGAGTGCAGGAAAATTATGCATAGACAAAGTGAAAATATTTACAAAGGGGTAGAGAATTTTTTTTTAAAAAAAACAAGTTTTTGGAGCTGAAGAATACAGTAACTGAATTGAAAAATTTGTTACAGAAGTTCCACAGCAGATTTGACCAAGCAGATGAAAGAATCAGTGAACTCAAGACCATCATTTGAAATTATCCAGTCAAAGGAGCAAAAGAAAAAAAAAAACAGAAAAGTGAAGAAATTAAGAGACATAGGGGCCACCAATAGGTGGGCCAATATACAGATTATAGGAGTCTCAGAAGAGGAAGAAAAAGGGACAGAGAGTTACTTTGAATAGAGAAAAATCCCCAAATCTGGTGGATATCCAGATTCAGAAAGCCCTGAAGATTACAATTAGGATGAATACAAAGAAGTCCATACCATGATAAACTATAAGTAAATTGTCAAAAGTCAAAAATAGAGAAAGAATTTCGAATGCAGCAAGAGAAAAATGATTCATTATATACAAGGAAGCCCCCACAAGACTATAAATGAATTTCTCAGCAGAAATTCTGCAGGCCAGAAGAAAATGGAATGATATATTTAAAGTACTTAAAGCAAAACAAACAAACACACACAAAAACCCTGCCAACCAAATATACTAGGTTCAGCAAAACTGCCCTTCAAAAATAAAGGAAAAATAGACTTTCTCAGATAGACAAAAACTGAATGAGATAATTACCATCAGACCTACCTTATAAGAAATGCTAAAATAAGTTTTTCAAATTAAAATGAAAGGATACTAGGCAGCAACATGAAAACCTCTGAAAGTATAAAGTTCACTTATAAAAGTTAATAAATAGACGAATACATAATACTATAATATTGAAATGGTTGTGCATAAATAATTTAAATTATGGTATAGAAGTTAAAAGACAAAAGTAGAAAAAATAAATATAACCATGAAATAAGTAATGTATCACAATATAAAAAGATGTAATTAGCGGCATCAATAACACAATGTTACAAAGTTGGGGGAATAAAAATAGTTTTTGTATGCAATTGTAGTTAAGTTATTATCAGCTAATATAGATTGTGATAACTACAAGATGCTTTATGTCATCCCCATTGTAACCACAAAGAAAATACCTGTAGTAGATACACAAAAATTAGAGAGGACTCAAAGCATGTCATGACAAAAGAAAATTAACAAAACACAAAGGAAGACAGCAGCAAAAGAAAGGAGAAGAAAAGCTATAAGACAGATAGAAAATAATTAGCAAAATGACAATTGTTAAGTATACACCTTCAGTAATTAATTCAAAATGTATTAAAGTCTCTAATCAAAAAAATGCTGTGGCTTAATAGATAAGAACCAAAACCAAACCAAATCCAAAACCTGAGAGATAAGTACACACTGTTTAGGACACTCATTTTTGGTATAAGGACACACAGGGGTGGAAGGCAAAAAGATGGAGAAAAAATGTCCATGCACATGTTAACTAGAAGAGAGCAGGGGTGGCCATACATATGTCAGACAAAATGGACTTCAAGTAAAAAAAAAAAAATCTGTCACAAGAAACACATCACATAATGGTAAAAAGCTCAAATAACTAGGAATATATAACAACTATAAATATATTTGCACCAAACATCAGGACACCCATATATATAAAGCAATCATTGACAGAACTAGAGGGAGAAATAAATAGCAACACAATTATTAGTGGGCTTTAATACCCTACTTTCAATAATAGATAGAACATCCAGACAGAAGATCAACATGGAAATAAAAAACTTCAACAACACTGTAGACCAATATATCTAACAGACATATACAGTACATTCCACACTACATTAGCATAATATACATCCTTCTGCAGCACACACACACGGAACATTTACCAGGACAAATCACATGTTAAGTCATAAAACAAGTGTTAACAAATGTAAAGATATTGAAAGTATACCAAGTATCATTTCTGACCACAATGGAATGAAACCAGAAACAAATAGCAGAAGGAAAACTGGAAATTCCACAGATATGTGGGCATCAAATAACATAGTCTTGAACAACCAGTGGATCAAAGAATAAATCAAAAGGGCAAATTGAAAATATCTTGAGAAAACCAAAAGTTAAAATACAACATACTAAAACTTACAGGATGCATCAAAAGCAGAACTGAGGGAAGTTTATGGTAATAAATACCTACACTAAAAAGAAGAACTACTTCAAATACAGAAACCTACCTGTACAGGTTAAAGAACTAGAGAAAGAATAAAGTAAGGCCAAGTTAGCAGGGAAAAAAGGAAATTACAGAGATTAGACAAGAAATCAATGAAATAGAGAATAGAAAAATGATAGAAAAAATCAACAAAACTAGCAGGTTTTTTATCAGCAAAATTGACAAACTTTATGTAGACTAAAAAAACCACATAGTATTCTCAAATGAGTAAAGTCAGAAATGAAAGAGAAAATATTACAGCTGATTCCACAGAAATAAAAAATAATTATAAGAGACCACTATGAACTATTATACACTAACAAACTGGATAACCTAAAAAGAATTGGTACACTCCTGGAAACATGCAACTTATCAAGAAAGACTGAATTATAAAGAAACAGAAAATCTTAACAGACCTCTAACTAGTAAGGAAATTAAAGCAATAACCAAAAATCTTCCAACAAAGAAAAGGCCAGGAGTAAATTATCTTACTGGAGAATTCTATAAAAAATGTAAAGAAAAATTAATGTTGATCTTTCAAACTCTTCCAAACATTTGAACAGGAAAGAATACCTCCAAACTTATTTTATGAGGCCAACCTATCCTGATAACAAAGCTAGACAAGGGGTGCCTGGGTGGCTCAGTGGTTGAGCGTTTGCCTTTGGCTCAGGGTGTGATCCTGGGGTCCAGAGATCAAGTCCTGCCTCAGGCTCCCTATGAGGAGCCTGGTTCTCCCACTGCCTGTATCTCTGCCTCTCTGTGTGTGTCTCTCTTGAATAAATAAATAAAATCTTTTTGAAAAGCTAGACAAGGATGCTACAAGAAAACAAATTTGTAGGCCTATATCCATGATGGATGTAGATATAAGACTCTTCAACAGATTACTAGCAAACCAAATTCAACAGCACATTAAAAGAATCATACACCATGACCAAGTGTGATTTATCCCTAGGGTGAGGAGGATGGTTTAATATATAGAAATCAATCAATGTGATAAACCACATTAACAGAATAAAAGATAAACAGCATGTGATCATCTCAGTAGATGCAGGAAAGATAATTACAATATTCATTCAACTTTTCATAATAAAAACACTGAACAAACTAGGACTAGAAGAAAATTGCCTCTGGCATGCCTGAGTGGCTCAGTCCGTTAAGTGGCTACCCTTCAGTTCAGGCCATGATCTCAGGGTCCTGGAATTGAGTCCCTCATCAGGCTCCCTGCTTATGGGGAATCTGTTTCTCCCTCTTTCTCTGCCTCCCCCAGCTTCTCTCTCTCTCTCTTTCTCTCTCTCTCTCTCTCTCTCTCTCTCTCTCTCTCTCTCCCTCTTTCAAATAAATATATAAATAACCTTAAAAGAGAAGAATAAAATTACCTCAACATAATAATGGCCATGGCCATATATAAAAGCCTATGGCTAACATTGCACTCAACAATGAAAAAGAGAAAGTTTCCCTCTCAGTTCAGGAACAGGGCTAGGATAACGACTCTTGTCATTTCTATTCAATATAGTAATGAAAATCTTAGCCAGATAAATTACTTAAGAACAAGAAATTAAAGACATCCTATTCAGAAAGGAAGAAATTTGTTTATTGATGACATGATCTTATATACAGAAAATCCTAAGGGTTTCACAAAGCAAAAACCTGTTAACTAATAAATGAATTCATCGAAGTTGCAGCATACAAATCAACATACAAAAATCAGTTGCATTTTATTAACTTGCAATGAGCCATCCAAAAAGGAAATTAAGAAATGATCCCATTTACAATAGCACTAAAAAGAATAAAATATTTAAGAATAAATTTGATTGAGGAGTTGAAAGACTAGCATACTGAAAACTATAAAATATTTTTGAAAAAATTAAAGAAGACACAAATAAATTGAAAGATACCCTATGTTCATGGATCAGAAGACTTAATATTATTAAAATGTCCCCCCTTCCTAAATAAATCTACATACAGATTCAATAAAATTCCTATCGAAATTCAAATAGCATTTTTTCCTCAGAAATATTTTAAAAACAGTTTTATTCTTTAAAATATTTTATTTATTTATTTTTAGAGGAAGGTAGAGAATCAGAGGGAGTGGGAGAGGGTCAAGCAGATTCTATGCTGAGCAAAGAGCTCAATGCAAGGCTCAATCCCACAACCCTAATATGACCAGAGCCAAGAGTCTGAATCTCTACCAACTGAACCACCATTACCCCAAAAAGCAGTTTTAATATTCATACAGAACTACAGAGTACCCTGAATAGCCAAAATAATCTTGAGGTAGAAGAACAAAGTAGCTACTTCATACTTCCTGACTTTAAAACATATTACAAAGATAATCAATCAAAATAGTATTGTAGTGGCATGATAATATATGTGTAGACCAATGGAAGAGAGATCCGGAAATAAACTTTTCCAAAAGGTGCTAATTCCTCTCAATAGGGAAAAGATTGTCTCTTCAACAAATGTGTTGGAAAAACTGGATACCCATATGCAAAAAAAGTGAAATCAGACTCTTTCTCTATGCCACACACTAAAATCAACTCAAAATTGATTAAAATATTAAGTGTAAGGCCAAAAACTCCTACCAAAAACATGTGGGGAAAGCATCATGACATTGGTCTTGGCAATAATTTCTTAGATGTGATACTGAAGGACAGACAATAAAAGTAAATAAATAGACAGGTGGGACATAACAACCTAAAATATTTCTGGACAGCAGAGGAAAAAAATTAATAGAGTAAAGAGGAAAATTACAGAATGGGAAAAGTATTTGCAAACCATATTTCTGATAAGGGATTAAAGTAAGAAATGGATAAGGAACTCTTACAATTCAATAACAAAAAGTCCAAAAATCTGATTTTTTAAATTGGCAAAATCGAATAGATATTTCTCCAAAGAAGACATATCTGTAGTCAATAGGTTTATGAAAAGATGCACTAATCATCAAGTGAATGCAAATAAAAACCCCATTGGGATAACACCTCACACCTGTTACGATGTACATTATTAAAACAAAAACAAACAAAAAGAAACCAGAAAATAAGTGCTGTTGAGAATGTAGACAAATTGTAACCATTATACACAGTTAATGGAAGTGTAAAATGGTGTAGCGGCTATGAGAAACAATATGAATGTTCCTGAAAAAAAATTAAAGATAGAGTTGCCACTTGATCCAGTAATCTCACTTCTCTGTATTTGTCCAAAATAATTGTAATCAGTATCTCTAAAAAAACATCTGCACTCCTTTGTTCATTGCAGCATTATTCACAGTAGCCAAAGTATGGAAACAATCTAAAAGTCCACTGATGGGTATAAGTGGATAAAGAAAATGTGGTGTATATACAATAGAATATTATTCAGCCTTTAAGAGAATGACATAAGGGAGTTAAGATGGTGGAGTAGTAGGGGGACCTTGGGCTTGTCTTGTCATTTGAAGACAGGTAGATTGAACTCAGATTATTTTGAATACCTAGGAAATCAATCTGATTAAAAGAACAATCTGAACAATCAGAGGGAGATACCATGGCAGGTAAGAAATGAGAAGATGTGAATTGGGGGAGAGGAAAGCTGTGGTGCCTCAGAGGGGAGGGAACCCTTTCTGCAAAGAAAGCAGAGAGAAAGAGAAAGGGGGAGAGAGAGAGAGCAACGAGTATGGTTCACACAAGAGGAAAACACTTCCCCAGAAGCACTGACTGAAGAGTCAAGAGGAACTGACTATTGCAAGTTTTTGCAAGTAGAAGAGCTCAAATTCTGAGGTATTGGAAGTCAGTGGCATCCACCACACTTGAATTGGGCTTGTGTGGCAGTGGTCCTGGGGAGAAGAAGGGCAGAGGCCTGGGAACAGACAGCATGATATAGGGATTCCCTGAGTTACTCTAGGCAAGAACATTCTCCTTCTTGGAGTACATTTGGAAGAGGTATATTACTTCTTCAAGGTACTCAAGGACAAAAGACCCAATTGGTGCCATTGAGTGGGTGTTTATTGGCAGATAACAGAGGTGTCCACAGAGGGCAGATAACTGGGTCACTGCATTTTACTGTGCTTCACCATAAACTCCAAGGACATGCATGGCCATGGGACTCATTTTTGGGGACTAAATGGCACCAGAGAGTTTGGCAAGGCTCTTCTGTGGAAGAAAGGAGCAGGGCATTTCCTGTGGGGTCCTTTAAAGATTTGGAATTTTGAATCCTGCTTTGTGCCAGAGATAAAACACTGTAGAACTGTTGCACTGGGAGTGCAGACAGCCCAGGCATAAACAGAATGGGGGCACCAATCTGATGGAAGCCTGGGATATAAGAGGAGAGGGTTAATTGTTTACTTTTCTCTGAGGTCTTTCTGAGCAGCAGTGGATGCAAGCTTCCTTCTCCAAGGATGAGAGAGTGGGGGGATGTCGTTTCCCCACCCACCCACTAGCGTAGTGAGATCAGTGAGCAACACGGCACCCCCAATAGAGGCTGGAGTTGCTTACACCAACCCCCACCCTGCCCCTACCATGTCTTGCAGGTTCACCTTTTACTAGGACAGATCTGAGAGCCAGTCCAGTGGACCTCTACCCCAGCAGACCAGCACAGGCCTCTGACACACACCAAGTCTACCGATCATAGTTTTTTCCCATTTCCCTTTCTCTTTTTGTGGATTAGTCTTCCTCTTATTTTTTTTTCCTTTGGAATTGGACATATAATTTTTTGTTTGTCTGTTTTTTTTTTTGTTGTTGTTCCTTTTCCTTTTTTTCCTTTTTTAGACCAGGGTTTTTTTTTAACAAAGCTTATTTTAACAAACAAACTAAAGCATACCTACTTAAATGTCCAAACACTACTTTCTGCAAGCAAGAAGGAATTCTGAATAGGACTGACCTGTAGGAAAGAACAGCCAGAACACCACAGCAGAGTGCACACAGTATACACCAGAAACACTTCCTGAAGTGCCAGGCACTGGACAGTTTATGACCCCTTCTTACTATAGCATTACTCTTAGGAGCAGGAAACATAAGAAGCTTTCATAACACACAAAAGACATAAGCCTACACAAAATGACAAGACTCAGGAGTTATCCCAAAAGACAAATCAAGTAGAAATCAAAGACAGGGATGTACTCAAAACAGTATAAGCAGTATAGCTGAACAAGAATTCAGAACAGTCATAAGAATACTAGGTAGGCTTGAAAGAAGGATAGAATACACTAGAGAAACCCTTGCTGCAGAGATAAATGACCTAAAAACTAGTCAGCCAACATTTTAAAAAAGCTCTAACTGAGATGCAAAACTGACTGGATGTAATCATAACAGGGATGGAAGACTCAGAGGATTGAACAGGTAATAAAGAAGATAGAATTATGGAAAAATCAAGCTGAAATGAAGAGGGAAAGAAAACTATTAGATAATAAATATAGACTTGGGGAACTCAGCAACTCCACAGAGTGCAATAATATGTGTATCATAGGAGTCTAATAGGAAGAAGAGTGGGGGGGAAAGGTCAGAAGGTTTATTTGAACAAATTATAGCTGAAAACTTCCTTAATCTGGGTAAGGAAACAGGCATTCCAGTCCAAGAAGCACAGGAAACTCCCCATAAAATCAAAAAACAGGTCAACATAAAGACATATCATAGTTAAACTTGCAAAATACACAAGTAAGTGGATGATTCTAAAAGCAGCTAGGGACAAAAGGTCCTCAACCTACGAGGGAAGGGATGTAAGGTTAGTAGCAGACCTATCCACAAAAACTTGTCAGGCCAGAAGAGAATGGCATGATATATTCAATATATGCTGAATGGGAAAAATACACAGCCATAAATACTGTAGCCAACAAGGCTGTCATTTGGAACAGAAGGACAGATAGTTTCCAAGACAAGCAAAAACTAAAGGAGTTCATGAACACTAAACCAGCTCTACAAGAAATTTTAAAGGGGATCCTTTAAGTGGGAAAGAGAGACCAAAAGCAACAAAGACTAGAAAGGAAAACAGACAACCTACAGGAACAGTGACTTTATAGGTAATACAATGGCACTAAATTCATATCTATCAATAACTACTCTGAATATAATTGGACTCAATGCTCTAATCAAAAAGGCATAGGGTTTCTGAATGGATAAAAAAAACAACCAAGACCTATCAATATGCTTCTTACAAGAGACATACTTTAGACCAAAAGAAACTCCAAATTGAAAGTAAGGGGAAGGAGAGCTATTTATCATGCTAATGAACACAAAAGGAAAGCTGGAATAGTATTGCTTATATCAGAAATAAAAAAAAAACTAGATTTTATACCAAAGACTGTAATAAGAGATGAAGAAGGGCACTATATCTTAATAAAGGGGTCTATCCAACAAGAAGATCTAACAACTGTAAATATTTATGCCCCCAACTTGGCAGCAGCCAAATATATAAATGGATTAATAACAAACTTAAAGAAACCTATTGATAATAGTAGGGGACTTTAACACCCCACTCACAGCAATAGACAGATTATCTAAGCAGAAGATCAACAAGGAAACATGGCTTTGAATGACACTGTGCCAGATGGACTTAAATATATTCAGAACATTTCATCCTAAAGCAGCAGAATACACATTCTTTTTGAGTGCACATGGAGCATTCTCCAGAATAGTTCACATCTTGGCTCACAAATCAGCTCTCAACCAATACAAAATGATTGCGATCATACCATGCATATTTTCAGATCACAGCACTATGAAGATTGAATTAAACCAGAAGAAAAAATTTGGAAAGGCCACAAATACATGTAGGTTAAAGAACATCCTATGAAAGAATGAACTGGTTAACCAAGAAATTAAAGAAGAAATAAAAGCATCCATGAAAGCAAATGAAAATGAAAACATGATAGTCCAAAACCATTGGGATACGTCAAAGGTCATCATAAGAGGGACTCATATAAGAATACAGGCCTTCCTCAAGAAGCAAGAGAGGTCTCAAATATACAATCTAACTTTATACCTAAAGGAGCTCGAAAAAGAACAGCAAGTAAAGTTTAAAACCAGCAGAAGTGAAATAATAAATAATAGAGCACAAATAAGTTGATATAAAAGGAAAAAAAAAAGTAGAACAGATCAATGAAACTAGGAGCTAGTTATTTGAAAGAATGATCAAAATTGATAAATACCTAGCCAGATTTATCAAAAAGAATACAAAAAGGACCCAAATCAAATCAAATCAAATGAAAAAGAAGAGATCACAATCAACACCACAGAAATACAAATGATTATAAGAGAATATAATTGGATATAGGCCAACAAATTGGACAATCTGGAAGAAATGGATAAATTCCTGGAAACATAAATAACTAAAACTGAAACAGGAAGAAATAGAAAATTTGAACAGACCCATAACCAGCAAAGAAATTGAATCAGTACTAAAAAATCTCCCAAAATACAAGAGTCTAGGGCTGGATGGCTTCCCAGGGAACTTCTACCAAACATTTAATGAAGAGTTACTACCTATTCTTCTAAAACTATTCCAAAAAATAGAAATGGAGTGAAAACTTCCAAACTCATGTATGAGGACAGCATTACCTTGATTCCAATTCCAGAAAATACTCCACTAAAAAGGAGAATTACAGACCAATATCCCTAATGAACATGAATGAAAAAATGTTCAGCAAGATCAAATCCAATAGTACATTAAAAGAATTACTCACCACAATCAAGTGGAATTCATTTATGGGCTGCAATCATGGATCAATATCTGCAAATCAATAAATATGATATGCCACATTAATAAAAGAAAGGATAAGAACCATATGATACTCTCAATAGATGCAAACAAGGCATTTTCCAAAATACAGTATCCTTTCTTGATAAAGATTCTCAAGAAAGTAGAGATCAAAGAAATGCAACTCAACACCAAAAAGGCCATATATGAAAGACCCTTAGTTACTATCATCCTCAATGGGGACAAACTGAGCGCTTTTCCCCTAAGGTTAGGAAGAAGACAATGTCCTCTCTCTACACTGTTGTTCAATATAGTACTATAAGTCATAGCCTCAGAAATCAGACAACAAAAATTGACAAGAAAGAGGTCAAACTTCATGCATCGCAGACAACTGATATTCTGTAGGAAACCCAACACATTCCATCCAAAAATTGCTAAAACCAATATATGAATTCAACAAAGTCTTGGGATATAAAACCGAGATATGGAAGTCTGTTGCATGTATATAAACCAATAATGAAGCAGCAGAAAGAGCAGATTCCATTTACAATCGAACCAAAAACTATATGTTAACTGTGAATAAACCTATCCAAAGAGGTAAAAGATCTGTAGGCTGAAAACTAGATAAAACTTATGACAGAAATTGAAGACACAAAGAAATGAAAAAACATTCCATGGTCATGGAGTAAAAGAACAAATTTTGACCTTTTTGTGGCAAGATGGCAAAGGAGTAGGGGTCCTAAACTCACCTGGTCCCACAAATTTACCTGATAACTTCCAAATCATCCTGAACACCTACGAATTCGACCTGAGATTTAAAGAGACAACAGTCAGAACACTACAGAAAGAAGGGTTTTCACATCTAGCAAGGCAGAAAGGAGGAAAAAAAATAAAAAAGAATCATGTAGGGGAGGGACATTGCGAGGAGCCAGGCTAAAGTGGCGCAGAAGCCTCCGGACAGGAAAGCCCAGCCATGGAGAAGCAGGAACTTTAAAAATCCGCACCAGATTCATCCTGGATGGAAAAGTGCTCAGCAGGGAAATTGGGCAGAATCACAGGAGAGGCAGTGAAACCTACAGTTTTCCGGAGTCACCAATAAAGGAAGCGCGCCTGGGGGGAAACATGCCACAAACTGTGAGCCGATCTCGGAAAAGGGCTGGAGCGCAACTGGCAGGGCATTGGGAGAAGCTGGTCGGTCAGGCGAGTGGCTTGGGATGGAGGGGTCTGCACCCTGCTGCCTTCGGGAGCCACGCCCTGGGAGTATGATTCTAGCAGCAGAGTCCCTGGATCCCAGGGCACTGGGCAGACAGCCGGCATTCCTGCGCTCCCCCTGGGACAGGTGGAGGCAAGGAGAGCACAGGACAGTGAGGACTCTCCTGCCACCAGGCGCCCGCAAGCTGTACAGATCAGCGCACTCGTGCTGCCCTGGGAGCATCTAGGTCAGTGCGGACTGGGAGACTGCATTAGTTACTGTGGGGAGCTGACTCCAGAGCTGGAGACTGGGCCGTAGCCAGTGTTGTTCTTCCTTGTTTCACCCTGTGTCTGGGAGGGGAGAGGCCACCAGGATCTGAGGCCTCACAGGGTAAAAAGCTCCTACTGAGCCCAGCACCTGGCAGTGGGACGGGGCATCTCCCCGAGGTACACACACCTGGGAATCAGCACAGCAGGCCCCTCCCCCAGAAGACCAACTGGAGGGAGAGGGGAGGAGCAAGTTCTTGAACAAGCCGTGCTGGAAAGCTCCAGGGGAAGCCCAGGGATTTATACTACATAGAACTAGAGGGTATCCCCCCTTTTCTCCCTTTTTCCAGTACAACTCATTTTTATATCCAACTAAAAATTTCCAATATTTTTTCCTTTTTTGCACCTTAACTACAATATTTTATCGGCTCTTCACTTTTAAGTTTCTCCCTTATTGACTTTCATATTTCTACAATTACATGTCTTAGATATATTTTCCACTTCTAGATTACCTTCAACATACTCATTTTACTTTTGGGAGATATATGAGATTCTTTTTGTTTTGCTTTGTGTTTTTTGTTTTGCTTTGTTTTGTTTTCTCTGTCTCATTTTGTTCTACAATGGCAGAAGTTAATACCTTCTAAAACATGACCAGCATGCACCCAGAACCAAGTGGTATACCATGCTACTTCATTCTGCGAGATTATATTCTCTCTTCATTCCCATTCTGCTTCCACCACCTTTTATCTCATTTGTTTTGGTGGTCAATGTTGGGGCTTTCTACAAGTATTGCTGGTTTATATAAATTTTGAAATAAGCTTCTTGTAACATACAGAATTTAATACAATCAGAATCAAGGGGGTCACCCTTTAGGACCCCTCAGGTAGACTACATTCCTCCTCCACTACAACTTCTTCACCAGCATCATTTCCTAGTGTCCCCCTTTTCTCTTCTCCTTTTTTCTTTTTCTTTTCCTCTTTACTTTTTTTTTCTCTTCCTTTTTTCCATCTTCTTTGGGATTCTTGGCCTTTTATTTTTTATATTTTATTTTAAAATTTGTTTTACATTTTTCTGGTCCTTTTCTTTCATTTTGTTCTCACTTTTGTTTTCATTTTTATGGTCTCTGACCTCATCAGAGTCATATAGGGTGAGATTTACTTAGGTTGTGGTTGATATTCTTGACTCAGCTCACTCATACGGCCACTCTGCACTCATAAAAATGACTGGAAGGAAGAAATAACCACAAAGGAAAGAATCAGAAACCATACTATCTGCCAGAGAGTTATAGAAAGTGAATTACAATTTGATCAGAAAGCCAATTCAGAAACACAATTATAAAGCTACTGAAGGTTCTGGAAAAAAGCAGAAAGGACTGAAGAGACTTCATGACTCCAGAATTTAGATCTACTCAGGCCAAAATTAAAAATCAACTCAATGAGATGCAATCCAAGCTGAAGGTTCAAATGACAAGGGTTAATGAGGTGAAAGAAAGAGTGAGTGACATAGAAGACAAGTTGATGCCACGGAAGGAAGCTGAGAAAAAAAAGAGAAAAACAAAAGACTATGAGGAAAGGTTAATGGAAATAAATGACAGCCTCAGAAGGAAAAAATCTATGTATAATTGGGAGTCCAGAGGGTGCCAAGAGGGCCGGAGGGCCAGAAAGCATATTTGAACAAATCATAGCTAGGAACTGCCCTAATTTGGGGAGGGAAACAGGCATTTAAATCCAGGAGATAGAAAGGTCCCTCCCAAATCAGTAAAAACCGTTCAACACCTCAACATTTAATAGTGAAACTTGTAAATTCCAAAGATAAAGAGAAAATCCTTGAAGTAGCAAGAGACAAGAGCTTCTTACCTTATAAGGGGCAAAATATTAGATTAACAGCATACCTCTCCACAGAGATCTGGCAGGCCAAAAAGGACTGGCAGGATATATTCAGGGTAAAAGTGAGAAGAACAGGGCAGCCTGGGTGGCTCAGTGGTTTTAGCGCTGCCTTCAGTCCAGGGCCTGATCCTGGAAACCCAGGATCGAGTCCCATGTCAGACTCCCTGCATAGAGCCTGCGTCTCCCTCTGCCTGTGTCTCTGCCTCTCTCTCTTTCTCTCTCTGTGTGTGTGTGTCTCATGAATAAATAAATAAAATCTTTTTAAAAAGTGAGAACATGCATCCAAGAATACTTTATCCAAGAAGGCTCTCATTCAGAACAGAAGGAGAGATAAAGAGTTTCCAAGATATGCAGAAACTGAAAGAATATGTGACCACCAAACCAGCTCTGCAAGAATTATTAAGGGGGACTCTGTAAAAGAAAGAGGAAACCCAAAGAAATAATCCATAAAACAGGGACTGAATAGGTATTACGATGACACTAAATTTGTATTGTTCAATAGTTACTCTGAATGTGAATGGGCTAAATGATCCCATCAAAAGATACAGGGTTTTGGACTGGATAAAAAAGCAAGACCCATCTATTTGCTGTCTACAACAGACTCATTTTACACCTAAGGACACCTCTAGCCTGAAAATGAAAGTTTAGGGAAACATTTACCATTCAAATGGTCCTCAAAAGAAAGCTGGGGTACAAATCTTCATATCAGAGAAATTAAAGTTTATCCCAAGACTGTAGTAAGAGATGAAGAGGGACATTATATCATACTAAAAGGATCTATCCAACAAGAAGACCTAACAGTCATTAATATCTATGCCCCTAATGTGGGATCTTCCATGTATATCAATCAATTAATAATCAGAGTAAAAACATAGATAATAATATACTAATAGTAGGAGACTTCAACATGGCACTTTCTGCAAATGACAGATGCTTCTAAGCATCTCCAAGGAAACAAGAGCCTTAAATGATACACTGAACCTGATGGATTTCACAGATAGTTACAGAACTTTACATCCAAACTCAACTGAATACACATTATTCACAGGTGCACATGGAACTTTCTCCAAATCACACCACATACTGGATCTCAAATCAGGTCTAAACTGATACCAAAAGATTGGTATTATCCCTTGCATATTTTCAGACCATAATGCTTTGAAACTAGAACTCAATCACAAGAAGAAATTTGGAAGAAACTCGAACACATGGCGGTTAAAGAGCATCCTTCTAAAAGATGAATGGGTCAACCAGTAAATTAGAGAATTACAAAGATTCATGGAAACTAATGAGAATGAAGATACAACTGTTCAAAATCCTTGGGATACAGCAAAAGCAGTCCTTAGAGGGAAATACATCACAATTCAAGCGTCCCTCAAAAAAATGGAAAAACCTTAAACACAAGAGCTAACCTCATACCTAAAGGAACTGGGGAAAGAACAGCAAATAAAACATACACTGAACAAGAAGAGAGATAATAGACTCAAGCAGAACTCAATGAAATAGAGACCAGAAGAACTGCAGAACAGATCAACAAAAGCAGTTGTTGGTTCTTTGAAAGAATTAATAATATAGATAAACCCCTAGCCAGCCTTATTAAAAAGAAAAAAGACTCAAATTAATAAAAACATGAATGAAAGAGGAGATATCACAAATGATTTTAAAAATGTATTATGAGCAGCTATACGCCAAGCAATTAGGAAATCTAGAAGAAATGGATGCATTTTCAGAAACCACAAATTACTAAAATTAAACAGGAAGAAATAGAAAATCTGAACAGACCAATAACCACGAAGGAAATGAAAGAAGTCATCAAACCCTCCCAAGACACAAAAGTCCAGGGCCAGATGTCTTCCCAGGGGAATTCTATCAAATGTTTAAAGAAAAAAAAAGGAAAAAAACTCCAAATTTTTAAAGAAGAAATAATACTTATTCTACTAGCGCTGTTCTGAAGGATAGAAAGGGATGGAATATTTCTAAACGGGTTTTATGAGGCCAGCATCACCTTAATTCCAAAACCAGACAAAGACCTGACAAAAAAAGGAGAATTATAGACCAATATCCATGATGAATACAGATGCAAAAATTGTCAGCAAGATACTAGCCAATATGTTGCAAAGTACATAAAGAAGTTTATTTACCATGACCAAGTGGGATCCAAGGCTGGCTCAACACTCATAAAACAATTAACATGATAGATCACATCAACAATAGTAAAACAAGAAGCATATCATCTTCTCAATAGGTGCAGAGAAAGCATTTGACAAAAAAACACAGGAGTGTAGAGATAGAGGGAATATTCGTCAGCATATTAAAAGCCATCTATAAAATCCCACAACAAAGATCATTCTTACTGGGGAAAAACTGAGATCCTTTCCCCTAAGATCAGGAGCATGATATGGATGTGCACTCTCACCACTGCTATTCAACATAGTAGTAAAGTCCTAGCCTCAGCAATCAGGCAACAAAAAGAAATAAAAGGCATTCAAATTGGCAAAGAAGAAGTCCAACACTCCCTCTTCACAGACGACATGATACTGTATGTGGAAAACCTAAAAGACTCCACCCCAAAATTCCTAGAACTCATACAGCAATTCAGAAACATGGCAGGATGCAAAAATCAATGCCCAGAAATCAGTGGTGTTTCTATACACTATCAATGAGACTGAAGAAAGAGAAATTAAGGAGTCAATCCCATTTACAATTACACCCAAAAGCATAAGATACCTAGGAATAAACCTAACCAAAGAGGTAAAGGATCTATACCCTAAAAACAACAGAACACTTCTGAAAGAAATTGAAGAAGACACAGAGAGATGGAACAATATTCCATGCTCATGGATTGGAAGAATTAATACAGTGAAAATGTCAATGCTATCCAGGGCAACGTACACATTTAATGCAATCCCTATCAAAATACCATGGACTCTCTTCAGACAGTTGGAACAAATCATCTTAAGATTTTTGTGGAATCAGAAAAGACTTCGAATAGTCAGAGGAATATTGAAAAAGAAAACCAGAGCTGGGGGCATCACAATGCCAGATTTCAAGCTGTACTACAGAGCTGTGATCATCAAGACAGTATGGTACTGGCACAAAAACAGACCCCTAGATCAATGGAAGAGAATAGAGAACCCAGAAAAGGGCCCTGAACTCTATGATTAACTAATATTTGACAAAGCAGGAAAGACTATCCACTGGAAAAAAAAGACAGTCTCTTCAGTAAATGGTGCTGGGAAAATTGGACAGCCATGGGCAGAAGAATGAAACTAGACCATTATCTTACACCATACACAAAGATAAACTCAAAATAGATGAAAGATCTAAATGTGAGATAAGAATCTACCAAAATCCTAGAGGAGAACACAGGCAACACCCTTTTTGAACTTGGCCACAGATACATCTTTGAAGGCAAGGGAAACAAAAGCAAAAATTATCTATTGGGACTTCATCAAGATAAGAAGCTTTTGCACAGCAAAATAAACAGTCAACAAAACTAAAAGACAACCTACAAAATGGGAGAAAATATTTGCAAATGACATGTCAGATAAAGGGCTGGTATCCAAGATTTATAAAATAACTTATTAATTCAACAGCAAAGAAACAAACAATCCAATCATGAAATGGGCAAAAGACATGAACAGAAATTTTACAGAGAATGACATATACATGGCCAACAAGCACATGAGAAAATGCTCTGCATCACTTGCCATCAGGGAAATACAAATTAAAACCATAATGAGATACCACCTCACACCAGTGAGAATGGGGAAAATTAACAAGGCAGGAAACAACAAATGTTGGAGAAGATGTGGAGAAAGGGGAACCCTCTTGCACTGTTGGTGGGAATATGAACTGGTGCAGCCACTCTAGAAAACTGTGTGGAGGTTCTTCAAAAAGTTAAAAATAGAGCTACTCTATGACCCATTAATTGCACTACTTGGGATTTACCCCAAAGATACAGATGCATTGAACAGCCAAGACACCTGCATCCCAATGTTATAGCAGCAATGCCCACAATAGCCAAACTGTGGAAGGAGCCTCATTGTCCATCAAAAGATGTATGTATAAAGAAGATGTGGTAAATATGTATACAATGGAATATTACTCAACCATTAGAAACAATGAATAGCCACCATTTTTTCAACATGGATGGAACTGGAGGGTATTATGCTGAGTGAAGTAAGTCAATCAGAGAAGGACAAGCATATGGTCTCACTCATATATGGGGAATATAAAAAAATAGTGAAAGGGATTATACGGTAAAGGAGAGAAAACAAGTGGGAAAAATCAGAGAGGGTGACAGAACATGAGAGACTCCTAAATCTGGGAAACGAACAAGTGGTAGAGGAAGTGGAGGTTGGTGGGGGAATGGGGTGACTGGGTGACAGACACTGAGGGGAGCACTTGATGGTATGAGCACTGGGTGTTATGCTATATGTTGGCAAATCGAACTCCAATAAAAATTTACCAAAAAAGTCCTTTTCAAGAGTCTTCTGGAACCTGGACCATATTTTTGCAAGAGCATCAGAATACCACCTGTAAAGAACAGGGCAGTCAAAAATGGACATAGTTAAAGACCCAATGACAGTTCATTATAATGCAGTCGAGAAGAAAATTTGATTATTTTTTGTAACACACAGCGTTTTAACAATTCAAATGTCAAGTGATGGCACTGTACCAGGACATGTTTCAACTTTAGGAATTTCATTTCGTTTTTGGAATACCAACAGCATTCATGCACCCAAAATAATCTAAGTGGGCTTATTATTATTTTTTTGACAATTCTTCTCATGTTACTTCACATAGCAGGTAAACTACATATATTAGCCTAGAGATTATTTAGTGTTTGACTTTCTGGAAATCTGTTGAAAATCAATGAACTAATGAACGAACAAGCAAACAGCTAGCCAGTCAGCCAGCCAGCCAGCCAAACCAACCAACCAACCAACCAACCAACCAACCAACCAACCAACATCTCAGAAGGTTTCAAGGCACATGCCTACAAAGGATCATGGATCATTACAAAACTGAAACCTCAGTATCTGTTTTGCCAAGGTGACTCTAGGAGATTCTACAGGAGGTTATAGAGTTGTCACCAAAATGTATCTCCTTTAATACTGAGAAGTTTTCATTCTCTTATGTAGGTAAAGACTGGATAAAAACAAATATAAAAACCTTGCTCTTCTGGGCAGGTAAAGTAAAAAAAAATCAAAAACAAAACAAAAACACCCCCCCAAAAAACAAAAAAAACATTGTCTTTTCTTCTTTGTGCACAATCACTTATCAAGAGTAGACAGCCAATGCAAGAAAACCTTGTCATTTTAACAGAGAGAAGAGCCAAATCTCAATGTTACACAAGTGTACTTGTAAAATTCACTTCTCCCAATTTCAGTCCATCTTGACCATGCATACAATTCCTTTTCAAAACATCTCCTTCAGGGACACCTGGGTGGCTCAGCGGTTGAGTGTCTCCCTTTGGCTCAGGGCGTGATCCTGGGGTCCTGGGATCAAGTCCCACAGCAAGCTCCCTGCATGGATCCTGCTTCTTCTTCTGCCTGTGTCTCTGCCTCTCTCTCTCTCTCTCTCTCTCTCTCTCTCTCTCTGTGTGTGTGTGTGTGTGTGTGTGTATGTGTGTGTGTCTTTCATGAATACATAAATAAAATATTTTTTTAAAAAAAGGACAAATTTTGTTTAAATATCTGTACTATCCAAAGAAATCTACACATTCAGTGCAATCCCCACCAAAATAACACCAGCATTTTTCACAGAGCTAGAACAAACTATTCTAAGTTTTGAAAGGAACTGGAAAAGACCCTGAATAACCAAAGTAATGTTGAAAAAGAGAAGTAAAGCAAGAGGCATCACAATTCCAGACTTCAAGCTTCACTACAAAGCTCTAATCCTGACAGTGTGTAACTGGCACAAGAACAGATAAATTGATCAATGGATCAGAATTGAGAACCTAGAAATAAACCCTTACCTCTATGGTCAACTCATCTTTCACAAAGCAGGAAAGAATATCCAGTGGGGAAAAAAAGATAGTCTAGTCAACAAATGGTGTTTGGAAAACTGGACAGCCACATGCAAAAGAATGAAACTGGACCACTTTCTTACACCATACATAAAAGTAATGTTAAAATGGTTAAACGACCTAAATGTGAGACAGGAGGCTATCAATACCTAGAAGAAAATAAGAGCAGCATCCCCTTTGAACTCGGCCATAGCAACTTCTTACTAGACATGTCTTTGGCAGGAAGGGAAACAAAAGCAAAAATGAAGTATTAGGACTTCATCAAGATAAAAAGCTTATGCACAGCAAAGGAAGCAAGCCATATAACTAAAAGACAACCTACAAAATTAGAGAATATATTCCAAATGAATTAAAGGGCTAGGATTAAAAATATATAAAGAATCTTTCAAATTCAACACTCCAAAAATAATCCAGTTAAGAAATGAGAAGACATTAAGAGACATTTCTCCAAATAAGACATGTAAATAACTAACAGAAACATGAAAAAATGTCCATCACTCATCATCAAGGAAATAAAAATCAGATCCACAATGAGATACCACCTCATACCTGTCATAATGGATAAAATTAACAACTCAGGAAACAACAGATGTTGGTGAGGATATGGAGAATGGGGAGTGCTCTTACATTGTTGATGGGGATGCAAACTGGTAGAACCATTCTGGAAAACAGTATGGAGGTTCCTCAAAAAGTTAAAAATAGAACTAATCCTTTGACCCAGCAATTTTACTACTAGGCATTTATCCAGAGGATACAAAAATAGTTATCTGAAGGGGCACATGCACCCCAATGTTTATAGTAGCTCTGTCAATAATAGCCAAATTATGAAAAGGACTCAAATGTCCATTGACTGATGAATGTATTAAGAAGGTGATTTATATATAATGGAATATTACTAACCATCAAAATGAATGACACCTTGCCATTTGCAATCATGTGGATGGAACAAGAGGATATTATGCTAAGTGAAATACATCAGTCAGAAAAAGTCAAATACCATATGATTTCACTCTTATGTGAAATTTAAGAAACAAAGCAGATGAACATAGGGGAGGTGAAGGAAAAATAAGATAAAAAATAGAAAGGCAAACAAACCATAAGAGACTCTTTTTTAAAAGATTTTATTTATTTATTTGGGAGATGGCACAAGGAGAGAGAGTGGGAGAGAGAGAGAGAGAGAGAGAGAGAGAGAGAGAAGAGGAGCAGGCTCTCCATGGAGCAGGTAGCCCAACACAGGGCTTGACCTCAGGACCCTGGATCATGACCTTTGCCAAAGGGAGATGCTTAACTGACTGAGCCACCCAGGTGCCCCAAGAGACTCTTAATTATAGACAACAAACTGAGGGTTGCTGAAGGGGAGGTGCATAGGGGAATATCCTAAAACGGTGATGGGAATTAAGAAGGGCACCGATTGTGATGAGCACTGGGGTTATATGTAAGTGACAAATCACTAAATTCTACTCCTGAAACCAATACTACACTCTATACATTAACTAACTTGGTTTTAAATAAAAATGTGGAAGAAAAAAAACCAATATAAATCCTGTTCTATGCTACACTATGGATGAAACTTGAGGACATTATGCTAAGTGACATCAATCAGTCCTAGAAAGACAAATACTGCATGATTACCCTTATATGAGGTATCAAAAGTAGCCAAACTCGTAGAAGCAAAAAGTGGAATGTTGGTTTCCAGGGGCTGGGGGAAAGAGGATATGGGAAGTTCATGTTCCAAGCGTACAGAGTTTCAGTCATGCAAGATGAAAAATTTTCAGAGGTCTGCTCTTTGACAGTGGACATATAATTAACAATACTGTACTGTACCTTTAAAGATTTGTTAAGAAGGTAGGTTACATGTTATCTGTTACTACAACAAAAGTTTACAGGACAGTTAGTGAGAAGTGTCTTAACAGATTTTTCAAGTCAGAAACTTTTGGAAGACTTGAATACACTTCTCTCTATCATCTTGCATATCATGCCAACAGTGTTTAGAGTTCTTCCTACTTCAAATCTTCTGTATCATTGATTCAACAGCTTCAGATCAGGGTCCTGTATTTCTCACTGGGACAAGTATTATAATGGATTCCAAACTGATCTCTTTGCTTTCAGTCTTTCACCTCCAATCAATTCTAATCACTATAACCAGTAAAAAAAATGTAAATATTATATATCACTCCTGATTAAATCACTTCAGTAACTTTTTATTACCTATCAAAGAAAGAAAACACCATTTTTCCTTGATTACTGGCTACCAGCTATGTCTCCAGTCCTATCCTGTCCTTGCATCCTTTAGTCCAGCTATAAAACTATTTCCCTTACTTTTATTTATGCAGAAACTCATGCCCTTCCCCACCTCCAGCCACCTGACATTTTTTATAGCAATAATGGGTTTAGCATTACTTCCTATTGATATCTTTCTTGATTCCAGATCCATAATTGCTGGAAGGAGTTATGTCTCATTTTCTTAAAAAATGCCTTATAAAAAATTTATTATGAAATTTTCTATCCTGGCATGTATAGCTTTTAATCATACCTTAATTTGTCAACTGCCTTTCTTTAATAGACTGTGAACTTGACTCTTAGATATTTGGTAACATTTCTTTCCCAGAAATTAACATAGTGCTAGATGGTCAGGGAATGTTCTATGTATGTATATGTGCATATATGAATGAATAAATAAACAAGTGAGTGAATTTATGAGATAATAAGTTTCAGATGGCCTGCCAACATCACTCACTTCAGCCTTCACATTAATTTTTGTATACTTCCTAAATTCAATTTTACTTTAGAAGACAACCTTGTGGTTTTATTCATGCTATCAATACTTACAGAATCTTAAAATTGGAGGAAATCTCATGGCTTATATTACTAAGGATAAGTAACTCCAGCAAATACAATAAATTAACACAAAACTGCAGTGACTTAACATAAAAAAAACCTTTAATTTTTGCTAACTTGAAGTATGGTTGGGTGCTCAGGTGACTTTCTATGAAAATGGCTTTACTATCCCCTAGGGACCTTTCAGAGCCTTTTGTTGGATCTTCTGCAATTATCTATTGGAGGAGGGGAAGAGAGAATGAGAGCAAGGGAGAAGGAAATAGAGACAGAGAGGGAGATGTCACAATCTTCAAGGGGGCTGAAGAATGTAGAGGAACACACGGATATGGGTGAACACTGATGGTCCCCACAACAGTCATCTATTCCTACCCAATGTTGGGATACCTCTGGAAGTATCCTTAAAAGATGATTATCTGAAAGAAGTTTGATGACAATGGAGAACTCACTATATACACAAAGCAACTTGTTCAATTATTTTATGATTCTAGTCACTAAAATGTTCTTTATGCTAAACCATGATCTCCCTCTTGTAGTAAGAGAGTACATTTATTTTTCTTCCATTAAGCCACTCAAATATTTGAATAAAGTACCAGATCCCCCCAGCATCTTATCCTCCTTGAGATAAACATTTCCAATTTGTATTAACTTTTTATAGGAACTTTACACTATTATGGCTGTCCTCTTCTGGATATATTATAATGATGTTAGTCTATATCTTAAAATATGAAATCATATGCCAATTATGGCCTCTCATAGAGATCAGGATACTGACTTCCTACAATCTGGTCACTATATAAAATGAAATCATGCATATAAAATCGCTTTTCATAATGTAAAGCAGCATGCTTGTAGAAGGTCTCATTATTATTACAAATGTAGCTTGAGATTGTGGAGCTTATTCAGCAGCCACATCACACTGTTGGACAGTAATTGAAACTTGTAGTCAGCTAAATCCCCAAACCTTTTTCACAGGAATTGCTACATGAAAGAGCCCCATAATCATTTATTCCACGGTCAATGATAACTACACCATTCATTTTCTGCCTTTGAGAAAATAGGTTTCCAGGGCTAACTACCAATTTAAAACTCTTGACAAGTTTTAGATACAATCAACCCACACAAACCACTTTGACCAAATTCAGTGGGTTTTTTAAAAGTATAAATTCAGTTAACTAAGCATATTTTAAAATTTTTGTCTGCATGACAACAAATACCTGATTTAAGGCCCCTTTTATCTACTTGTGGCATTGGTGAGGGAACAGCCTTAAACTTTTGATTTCCTCTTCAGTAGCTAATGGTTTTGTTTTCACTAACGCTCTCTGTGGTCAAGAAATGCACATTTTCTTGGAATTTGCAAACAGTGAGAGCAATTTAAATTATATAGAAGCACCAAAACCATAAATAATAGCAACCTCGAGATCTCATTACTAGTATAAAGCAGAAATATGGAAAAACATAACTTTTCCACCATATTCTTTTTCTTCTCTCTCTAGGAACATTCTGGATCATTACTTCTCAAGCCCATAAATCAGAGCCATCTCTTAAATCCAGGATTAGCAGTCCATAATGAAAGGATCAGAATTTTTAAATGCAGTCATTTTAATTGCTTAGTCTATTTGTATGTCTCCATAGAGAATGTGATAGTGTTTTTAAATACTGGGTTTTTAAAATAATTCCCATTGAATTAATTGGACTACTTTAAGCAGTGAAAGGCAACTACATTATGTAGTATTTGAAGTATACTAACTCTCTTCAGTCTTGATAAGCCAGAAGTTGCAGTTTTCCAAGTACGAGAAAAAAGAAATTAACTTCCATATTGAATAATGAAAGTACATAGTGGTTTTGACAGAGTCTAAAAACCTAATAATGTTTCTCTATTTACTACAAAAATAAGAGGTGCAAGCCTATGTAGATCTACTACATATTTCATTATGACACACTAACCCATAGCCTTACTACATATACAATTTCCTGGGTGTACTATAACAAAGTGCCACAAATGGGGTGACTTAAAACAACAGAAATTTATTGTCTCACAGTCCCAGAGACTAGAAGTCTGAAATCAAAATGTCCACAGTGTTGGTTCCTTCTGAAGACTCTGAGGGTGAATCTGTTCCACGTTTCTTTTATAGCTTCTGGCAGTTGCCTATAATTCTTTGTGACCCTTGGCTTGTAGATGTGTCATTCCAATCTCTGTCACTGCCATCCCATGCCGTTCTCTCCCTGTCTGTGTCTTTTTCTACCTCTAAATTTTCCTCTTCTTATAAGGGCAATAGTGATTGGAATATAGATCTCATTTTACTTCAGTGTAACCTTATCTCAACTCTGCAAAGACCTGATTTCCAAATAAGATCATATTCACAAGTACCAGGCATTAGGAATATAGCTTTTGGGGTACACAATTCAATTTATAACACCACACCTACTTACAGTGATATTAACATGACAGTGAAATCTGGATGAGAAATAAAATCTTCAGTTTCAAGTGAGAAAATTGCTGTACTAAAATATGAATGTTTGGAAGCTTTGACATTTGAGTTTTCATATTATTGGTGGCTTCTAGAAAGATATACTATTAGACAAGCACATAGGCAGGTCTTGTGCATATAAGAAAAATCTTATCTGAAAGTAAGCTGTGTCCTCAGTCCTGAATTTACAAATCTAGTTTACCAGGTACACAGAGAAAAATCCTCGAGTATATATGAAACCTCTTTCAAAATTGGGCCTTATGCTCTTCCTCCTGTGAGCCCGTCAGAGCCCGTGCGCCCCGCTGCCCTCACCATGGCCGCGCTCACCCAGAGCCCGCAGTGCCAGAAGCTGCAGAAGTGGCGTCGCAAGCAGGGCTCAACCTGCGCCACCTTTTCAAGGGGGACAAGGAACGCTTCAACTGCTTCAGCTTGAACCTGAACACCAACCATTGGCATATTCTGGTGGATTATTCCAAGAACCTTGTGACCGACACTGTGATGCAGATGCTGGTGGACCTGGCCAAGTCCAGGGGTGTGGAGGCTGCCCGGGAGCGCATGTTCAATGGCGAGAAGATCAACTTCACGGAGGATCGGGTGGTGCTGCGTGTGGCCTTGTGCAACCGGTCAAACACACCCATTCTGGTGGATGGCAAGGATGTGATGCCAGAGGTCAACAAGGTCCTGGAGAAGAGGAAGTCTTTCTGCCAGCGCGTCTGCAGCGGTGAGTGGAAGGGGTACTTGGGCAAGCCTATCACGGACGTCATTAACATCGGCCTTGGCGGCTCTGACCTGGGGCCCCTTATGCTGACTGAAGCCCTTAAGCCGTACTTTTCAGGAGGACCCCGGGTCTGGTTTGTCTCCAACATCAACGGGACCCACATTTCCAAAACCCTGGCCACCCTGAACCCTGAGTCCTCTCTGTTCATCATTGCCTCCAAGACCTTTACCACCCAGGAGACCATTACAAATGCGGAGACGGCGAAGGAGTGGTTTCTCCTGTAGGCCAAGGATCCTTCTGCAGTCGTGAAGCACTTTGTCGCCCTGTCTACCAACACGACCAAAGTGAAGGAGTTTGGGATTGACCTTCAAAACATGTTGGAGTTCTGGGATTGGGTGGGAGGATGCTACTCGCTGTGGTCAGCCATTGGACTCTCCATTGCACTGCAAGTGGGATTTGACAACTTCGAGCAGCTGCTCTCGGGCTCACTGGATGGACCAGCACTTCCGTATGATGCCCTTGGAGAAGAACGCCCTTGTCCTGCTGGCTCTGCTGGGCATCTGGTACATCAACTGTTTTGGGTGTGAGACGCAGGCCATGCTGCCCCAAGACCAGTACCTGCACCGCTTTGCTGCCTACTTTCAGCAGGGTGACATGGAGTCCAACAGGAAGTACATCACCAAGTCCGGCACTCCTGTGGACCACCAGACGGCCCCATTGTGTGTGTGGGGGGGAGCCAGGAACCAATGGCCAGCATGCCTTCTATCAGTTCATCCACCAAGGCACCAAGATGATACCCTGTGACTTCCTCATCCCAGTCCAGACCCAGCACCCGATAAGGAAGGGTCTGCATCACAAGATCCTCCTGGCCAACTTTTTGGCCCAAACTGAGGCCCTGATGACGGGGAAGTCAACAGAAGAGGCTCAGAAGGAGCTGCAGGCTGCAGGAAAGAGTCCAGAGGACTTTGAGAAGCTGTTGCCACACAAGGTCTTTGAAGGAAATAGCCCAAAAAATTCTATTGTGTTCACCAAGCTCACGCCATTCATTCTGGGAGCCTTGATTGCCACGTACGAGCACAAGATCAGGGTGTCATCTGGGACATCAACAGCTTTGACCAGTGGGAGGTGGAGCTGGGAAAGCAGCTGGCCAAGAAAATTGAGCCTGAACTTGATGGCAGTAGCCCAGTCACCTCTCACGACTCTTCCACGAATGGGCTAATCAATTTCATCAAGCAGGAGCGTGAGGCCAGAAGCCAATAAACTCATGCCCAACTGCAGTCCCTGTTGTAACTGGTCCTTCTTGTCTCTCCTCACCAGAGATGCGCTGCACAATCTTTCCCAGAGCACCCTCTGGTTGCGGGCTTGGAGCACAAGCCCTTTGGGGGAAGCCGGTCTGGAATTGCCACCCCTGCGCATCCATGTCCGTGTGCCCTCTGTTTTATGATTGGCTTAAGTGTTTCAGTGCAGCTGATTTTTCTGACCATGTTCACTTTGTTTGTGTACCAGATAGAAAAATAAAGATGCCACAAAGGAAAAAACAAAAACAAAAACAAAATTGGGCCTTATTTGAAGTATTTTTCCCTCCCTCTTTTTTAAAAAATATTTTATTATTTATTAATGAGAGACACACACACACACACACACACAGAGACAGACAGACAGACAGACAGAGAAGCAGGCTCCACACAGGGACTTGATCCCAGGTCTCCAGGATCACAACCCAGGCTAAAGGTGGCATTAAACCGCTGAGCCACCAGGGCTGCCCTTTCCTCCATCTCTTAAGGCCATAAGGGCTTAGTCATTTTAGCTGTCTCCCTTGACAGAAATACTACCTCATCATCGGGAAAATTCTAAGACACTGGTGTGTTTATAGAGTTTGTATTTATGGAGCAATATCGCCTTATAGATAAAAAATTGAATAAAAATCTTTCATTATAACATAGCACCAAGGAGGGCAAAATTGGACCAATTTAATCTTATTTTAAAGATTTATTTATTTATTTACTTATTTATTTATTAGAAAGAGAGCATGAGCAGGAGGAGGAGCAGAGGCAGAGGGAGAAGCAGAATCCCCACTGAACAGGGAACCCAACTCTGGACTTGATCCCAGGACCTTGGGATCATGACCTGAGCCAAAGGCAGACACTTAACCAACTAAGCTACCCAGACACCCTTGACCAATTTAATCTTAAGGGTATACATACGCAGGATAGAAGTGGTATGGTAAACAAGTGTAACTTCAGAGTTATGTTTCTTTCTTAGCCTAAAAAAATGTGGAGAAAAGGAGTAACTTGGGAAGTGAAGAAAAAATAGCTTACACACATCTAATGTTATAGATGGATTACAGATAATTGTAAACCAGGTTTCTAGATTATTGCTTTGAAGTAGTGGGATTGTGTATTGCCGTATTATCACTGGGATTTCTTTTATTTATTTATTTATTTATTTATTTATTTATTTATTTATTTATTTATTTATTTATTCTTTGAGTAGTTTTTTTATTTTTTTTCTTTTTTTAATTAATTTTTCATATAAATTAATTTTTATTGGTGTTCAATTTACCAACATACAGAATAACACCCAGTGCTCATCCCGTCAAGTGTCCCCCTCAGTGCCCGTCACCCATTCAACCCCACCCCCCGCCCTCCTCCCCCTCCACCACCCCTAGTTCATTTCACAGAGTTAGAAGTCTTTATGTTCTGTCTCCCTTTCTGATATTTCTCACACATTTCTTCTCCCTTCCCTTATATTCCCTTTCACTATTATTCATATTCCCCAAATGAATGAGAACATACACTGTTTGTCCTTCTCCGGTTACTGTGGCCAAGTTCAAAAAGGGTGTTGCCTGAGTTCTCCTCTGGGATTTTGATGGAATCTTGCCTCACATTTAGATCTTTCATCTATTTTGAGTTTATCTTTGTGTATGGTGCAAGAGAGTGGTCCAGTTTCATTCTTCTGCATGTGGATGTCCAATTTTCCCAGCACCATTTATTGAAGAGACTGTCTTTCCAGTGGATCGTCTTTCCTCCTTTATCGTATATTAGTTGACCATAAAGTTCAGGGTCCACTTCTGGGTTCTCTGTTCTGTTCCATTGATCTATATGTCTGTTTTTGTGCCAGTACCACACTGTCTTGATGAACACAGCTTTGTAGTACAACCTGAGATCTGGCATTGTGATGCCCCCAGATATGGTTTTCTTTTTTAAAATTCCCCTGGCTATTCGGGGTCTTTTCTGATTCCACACAAATCTTAAAGTAATTTGTTCTAAGTCTCTGAAGAAAGTCCATGGTATTTTGATAGGGATTGCATTATACGTGTAAATTGCCCTGGGTAACATTGACATTTTCACAATATTAATTCTGCCAATCCATGAGCATGGAATATTTTTCCATCTCTTTGTGTCTTCCTCAATTTCTTTCAGAAGTGTTCTATAGATTTTAGGGTATATTTTGAGAACCATTTGAATGGTACATGGTTCTCCAACCTTTTATTTTCAGGTTGTAGGTGTCCTTCTGTCTAAAATGAGTCTCTTGTAGACAGCAAATAGATGGGTCCTGCTTTTTTTATCCAGTCTGAAACCCTGCGCCTTTTGATGGGGTCATTAAGCCCATTCACGTTCAGAGTTACTATTGACAGATATGAGTTTAGTGTCATCATTATATCTATTTAGTCCTTGTTTTTGTGGATTGTTCCACTGAACTTCTTCTTAAAGGGGAGTTTTAAGAGTCCCCCTTAAAATTTCTTGCAGAGCTGGTTTGGAGGTCACATATTCTTTCAGTTCCTGCCTGTCTTGGAAGCTCTTTATCTCTCCTTCCATTTTGAATGAGAGCCTTGCTGGATAAAGTATTCTTGGTTGCATGTTCTTCTCATTTAGGACCCTGAATATATCCTGCCAGCCCTTTCTGGCCTGCCACGTCTCTGTGGAGAGGTCTGCTGTTACCCTAATATTCCTCCCCATGAAAGTCAGGGACTTCTTGTCTCTTGCTGCTTTAAGGATCTTCTCTTTATCTTTGGAATTTGCAAGCTTCACTATTAAATGTCGAGGTGTTGAACGGTTTTTATTGATTTTAGGGGGGGATCTCTCTATTTCCTGGATCTGAATGCCTGTTTCCCTTCCCAGATTGGGAAAGTTTTCAGCTAGGATTTGTTCAAATACATATTCTGGCCCTCTGTCCCTTTCGGCGCCCTCGGGAACCCCAATTAAACGTAGGTTTTTCTTCCTTAGACTGTCATTTATTTGCCTTAATCTGTCTTCATGGTCCCTTAATTGATTGTCTCTTTTTTCCTCAGTTTCCCTCTTTGCCATTAACTTGTCTTCTATGTCACTCACTCGTTCTTCCACCTCGTTAACCCTCGTCGTTAGGACTTCTAGTTTGGATTGCATCTCATTCAATTGATTTTTAATTTCTGCCTGATTGGATCTAAATTCTGCAGTCATGAAGTCTCGTGAGGCCTTAATGCTTTTTTCTAGAGCCACCAGTAGCTGTAGAATAGTGCTTCTGAATTGGCTTTCTGACATTGAAGTGTAATCCAGATTTTGTAACTCTGTGGGAGCGAGGGCTGTTTCTGATTCTTTCTTTTGAGGTGAGGTTTTCCTTCTAGTCATTTTGCTCAGTGCAGAGTGGCCAAAAACAAGTTGTATTGGAACACGGGGGAGTATCACTGGTCCGTCTAGCTGGTCTTCTGGGGGAGGGGCCTGCTGTGCTGATTTTCAGGTGTTAGCACTTGGGGGAGCTGCTCTGCCCCTGCCTGCTGCCGGGCTCAGCGGGGGTTGTTTACCCCGTGGGGCCCCAGGAGGAACAGCCGCAGTTGCTATGGCAACTCTGGAAGCCTGGATTTAGCCTCTGCAGGAACTATGGGGCTCGGGGCTCTCGGTTCTCCGTCCGCAGGGCCTGGAGGCTCCGGGGCGGGGCCGCTGATCTGCTCAGCTCGGGGCAGGAGCGTCCTTGCTGTCCTGGGCCCTCCCGGCCTCTGCCTGTCCCGGGGGAGGCCGGATCCTGGGCTGTGTCCCGGCGCCCTGTGCTCCGGGGCCTGCGCTGGTGGATTCGCGCTCCCGCCCCGCAGCTCCCTCCCTGGAGCCGCTCCCGAGCCCCTCCGAACTGCTCCGGTGCGCGCTGCAGCCCTTAGGGAGCTCGGAGCACTCTCCTGCGCTCGCAGGTGTCTATTAGTGTCCCAGGGAGCCCGAGGGCAATCCCGCCCTCCTGGGTCCTGCTCCAACTCCCTGCGAGCCCCTTTCCGCCCGCCCGGGAAGGTTGGTGCAGCTCCTGCTCCTCCGGGACGGGGCTCTCCTGTCCTGGGGACACTCGCCCCGGCCTCAGCCCGGCTCCTCGCGGGCCCCTCCCCCTCGGAGGCCTTTTGTTTCTTTATTTCTTTTTCCCCGTCTTCCTACCTTGATAGAAGCGCGAACTTTTCTCACTGTAGCATTCCAGCTGGTCTCTCTTTACATCTCAGGCCGAATTCGTAAATTTTCAGGATGGTTTGAAGGTTATCTAGGTAATTTGGTGGGGACAGGTGATTTGGGGACCCTGCTCTTCCGCCATCTTGCCCCTCCCCCCGGGATTTCTTTTAGTCTAAACATATGATGCAACCTGGGTCTTCCTTCTAGCATCTTGTATAGGGCAGTGTAGATGCCATGTATAGTCACTGTGGACAATAAGTTCAGACAATAGATGGTCAAAAGGTGCTAAATAAATACATGTGCTATGGTCCCATAAATAAAAGTGTAGTATTCATTTTTGTTGTGATCCCTAGGTCCTTTTAATGTCAGTATGGCCTTGTGGGATGGTTTTTGTTTTTGTTCTTTCTAGAGCCATAAAATAACCTTTCACCTCCCCTTCCTTACTTAAGGGGCTATTTCATGTCCACAAACATGGCCTTTGCCAATGTATTCTAATTTGCATAGATTTTTATTAGCTCTAAATACAAATAGGTAATTAAAGTGAAGTTTTATTAGATTTGACTTATTCAACAAAGTGTTATTGAGTGCTAATGATGTATAGGTACTGTTCTAAACATTGTGGATATAACATAGATACAGTTTTCCTCATGGTGATTATTGCCTAAAAAGGGAGACAGAGGGATCCCTGGGTGGCGCAGCGGTTTGGCGCCTGCCTTTGGCTCAGGGCGCGATCCTGGAGACGCGGGATCGAATCCCATATCAGGCTCCCGGTGCATGGAGCCTGCTTCTCCCTCTGCCTATGTCTCTGCCTCTCTCTCTCTCTCTCTCTGTGACTATCATAAATAAATAAATTTAAAAAAAAATTTAAAAAAGGGAGACAGAGCTTATTTTTTTGGGGGGGGAGACAAAGCTTAAATAAATTAGCCAATTTTGCATGAATGTAAAATTAAAAATTGTGATTAAATGTTATGAATAGAAAAAAATGAATGTTATGAATAGGAAGACGAAAATTATATGAGAGAACATCAATTAGATTGTGGATGGGTAGAGATGCATGGTGTCAGCAAGTTTAGAAGTGGAGACTTAAAGAATGAGAAGGAAGCAGCATGCAAAAATTGAGGAGAATGTTTCGTGCAAAGGGAATTGCATATGTTATGGTCCTATAGAAGGGAAAAGGTTGAAAGCACTTGAGACCTAAATGGAATGTAGCTAGAAAATTGCAATCTGTGGAAACAGAAGTATGGATGGCATGAAGTGACATCATAAAGGTGAGGAATTTTCACACCATGCAGAACCTCAAGAATCAAAAAAGTCTCATGATGCAATATACATAAAACATATTTTTAACTTTTTATTTTGAAATAATTTTAGACTTACAGAAATGTAAAAATAGCACAGGGTTCCTAAATAGCTTTCACCCAGCTTATTTTATTTATTTTATTTTTAAAACATTTTATTTATTCATTGGGGTGGTGCAGAGGGACAAGCAGACTCTGTTGAGTACAGAGCTCAGAACAGGGCTCTATCCCACAACCCTGAGATCATGACCTGAGCCGAAATCAAGAGTCAGGTACCAATTGACTACCCAGGCACTCCCATAGAGCTTCTTTTAGTTAAAAAGATATTGTAGTATTTCATGCAAAATATGAAGGTGGCTAAGACTAAAGGTGTTGGTGGACGTAACATCACTTAAATTAACCTACTATGCCTCAGACGCTGTGTTAAAGTGCTAGAGATGCAGTAATGAGCAAGCAAGTCTGGTTTCTGTCTTCAAGAGCTTGCATCTAGTGGACTTACCAATGGATTGGATATGGGATGATAAGAAAGAGGATAGTGTAATGAAAGTTTGCCAGGTTTCTGATTTGAACGTTTGAATGAATAGAGATGTCATTCACTGAAGTGGGCATTTCAATTATCTATAACTCTATAACAACCTTAAAATTTAGTGTCTTAAAAACAAGTATTTATTATTTCTTATGATGCTGTGGGATTCTCAGTGGTTCTGATGCTGCACATTATTTCAACTGTGGTCATTCATGAAGTTGAATTTAGTTGAGATCTTTGCTGAGCACGGAATCTCATCATGACTTCACTGACATTTCTTGGGCCTTGGTGTTGAACTTTGTCAAAAGCACCTCATTTCGTGTCCACGTGGCTTTTCTCTTTCCACACTGTATTTATTATTCATTAGTTTAGTCCAAGCTTCTTTACATAGCAACTCTCTTCTAGGACAGGGAGAAGGTATTAGGTCTTTTAAAAACTAGGCCTACTATGTCTCTGCCTCTCTCTCTCTCTCTCTCTCTCTCTCTCTATCTATATATATATATATATATATATATATATATAAAATAAATAAACATTTAAAAAAGATAAATAAAATAAAAATTTGGATCCCTGGGTGGCGCAGCGGTTTGGCGCCTGCCTTTGGCCCAGGGCGCAATCCTGGAGACCCGTGATCGAATCCCACGTTGGGCTCCCGGTTCATGGAGCCTACTTCTCCCTCTGCCTATGTCTCTTCCTCTCTCTCTCTCTCTCTCTCTCTCTCTCTCTCTCTCTCTGTGTGTGTGTGTGTGTGTGACTATCATAAATAAATAAAAAAATTTAAAAAGATAAATAAAATAAAAACTAAGCCTAAAATGGGCATCACTTCCACCATATTCTATTGGTCCAAAGTATGTCACAAGACAAACCCAAATTCAAGGGGAAGAGAAATCAATTCCTAATTTCAAAAAAGAAACTATGTAATTTTTGGTGGCATTTTTTGGAGACAGTCTACTACTGTAGAAAAGTGTGGAAAGAGATTTGGATTATAAATCACAACATCACATGAGAGATCACAATATTAGAGCTAAGAGGATCCTAAGAGAACTTCTGGTCTGATTACATTATTTTTCACATGAGTAAACTCAAGCCCAGAGAATTAAAGTGACATTTTAAGGTCATACAGCTAATTGGGGCATGATACCGAAAGTACAGTTTTCCCAAGTCTGCCAGTGCTTTTTTATAATAGATTCCTACTATCTCTTTGTATAACAAAATGTAATCTACTCTCAAATTCTCCTTCTTTCAACATTTCTTAAGTTAATGTTTGAAGGAAATGTAACTTGTTTTCCAGGCAACCTCATGGGTTTCTAGTGCCTATGGAAGAATAAGTAAATGGAGTATCATCTTAGGAAATCAAGAAAGAGATTGGGCTCTGGCTATATTTTATTTCGTTTGCCTGTTTATCAAATGGATTCATGTTGTATCATTTTAGGTTGTTCTTACTCTATCTGTCAAGAGGATGAATTATTTGAATTTGAATGCCTCATATGTTCTGTAAATTACAAATAACAACATTTGAATCCACTATCTTGACCTTTTCAACAATGCATAATTTTCAGGGCATGCCATTGTACATCTTTTCTTGTTTACAGCCTCAATGAACTGTAGAAAAGAAGTGGAATGGCTATCAAATTAAAATATACAATACTTAGAAGGTCAAAATAATGTATCATGAGACTTTTTTTTTCAAAGCAAGGATTAAAATAGGGATGTCTATCTTATTACTCCTTCACTTTCCCTTCTTCCCAGTCATACGCACACAATGGGAATATCTGATTTAAAAGACTGTGCACATCATGATGGTGTGGATGGAAGAAATGAACAATATAATAACTAAAGTTGTACTAATATTTGAGTTCATCTGGAATAGGATTTTTGCTATGTATGGACAGACTGTAGATCCATTTCACAAATGGGTTTAATAGTGTTGCATTTATCAAACCTAGTCTGGAAACATTCTTAAGGATTTGTAATTATCTCAATTTCTAAAAATTTTAATTATAAATTTAATCTTAATTCGTTTTAATGTTACTGTTGAAAAACCATTTAGCACATACTTAAGAGAAACACAGGGTATCAAATAAAAATGGTGGTATTGGAATCTTAATATGTTAAGAGTCATTATCTATTTCAGTGGTATTCCCCTTTTAGTAGTGGAACAATTTCTCCAAAAGCAATTTAAAGCTGAAGCCCAATATGAAAACATATTGAGAGGAATCAGCTTTAGTGAAGGAAATGATGACCCTAATGAAGTCCCAATCCAATTGGGGTCCAGCCACTGCCATAAATCCCCTGGGGCTCTACAGAATGGCTATTGAAAATCTCTGTTCTACTGCAATGTATTGCTGTCTGAAACAGCCACTAATCCTCTATAAAGCTAACTTTCATTATTTTGCCCTAAGGAAGGTGAGACCCAGAATCCCCCTGAGGATAGGAGAAGGGTATTTCTTTTCATTTCTTCTAGACCCATATAGCAACCTTGACAGTACTATGCCCACAGTTAGATTTCATTCAAATACTTGGGACTGCCTTCAACATCAGAGTCCTTTTCAGAGACCATATTGCCAAGATAAATAACTTCTGAAACAGTAACAAAGCTAATGGCAGCCGTATACCATAGATGGGCTATGTTATTCACATCACTTAGCTTTAATCATCAAGCTGCTTCTCTTTCATCAAAATTATTGCAGACCTGTGATGGTGAATAATTGTGTTGTATACCTGATACGAATGTAACATTGTATGTCAACTATACTCAAATGAAAAAGCTAAAATAAGAAAATTAATGCAAACCTGTGTTTGAATTTCACCCTGCTCCACACTGCTACTTGCATTTCATTAGGCTTACTTCAAGTAGCTGATGTTTGCTAGCTCTGAAGAACAGTTCCTCAGTAGTTGCTCTTAGGCTTCAGAAATTGGAAAGAATAGTTGTAGAGCCACCCACAGAAGGTCCCTCAGGAGCTGGCAGAAAAGAAAAAAAAGGAAAGCATTTCTTTACTGCCAAGTTATAAAAAGAAGAAAGGTGAGCTTTCCCATTCCTTTTTTGTGTCCAACACTGGAAGATTTATTCCTTGATCAAGTACCAGTGTTTACAGACTCATTCTTAAAGCAGTGGGAGAAAATATCAATTAGTAAAATCCAACTAAATCACAGTAGATCTACAAACCAGTAATTAACAAATTACATTCTATTAAGCAAAGGAAATTTCTCTAAGCATTAGGAAACAAGGGATATGGTCCTAGATGTGTCACAAAGAAGATTGATATTAGGCAACTAATTTTGCCTCAGTAGCTCATCTTATTTTTAATCCATAGAATAGGGATTCATTCATTCAATCATCATATATTTATTGAACACTTGCTATGTGTCAGGCAAAATTCCAGGTATAGGATTTAACAGAAAACAAGACCAACAAATTTCCTGCCCTCATGGTGCTTACATTTTAGTTGGGGAAAGAGATAAATATTCGTAAGCAAACAAATATATAAGTTGTTCACAGATCCTGATAACTTCCATGACGGAAAAGAACAAGATAATTTGATATTAAACTCACTGAGGAGATTACTTCATATGGAGTGATCAGAGGAGCCATCACAAAGGAGAATTAAAGGAAAAGAATGATTTAACCATTGAAGAAGCTTGAGGAACTTATGAAAAAAAAAGCCAGCCTTTCATTGGCCAACAGGAAGATTATAGACTGAGACAATGACTGTAGTTGTAGACTAGATATAAAATGATGGACTTCTTAACAACTGGACCTCATTAGGAGCCTCTAGCTAACAGAAAATAATAGAATTTTCTCAGGACTTAACATGTTTGAAAATATATAAATTATGTTTAATTTCATAAAGTACAAGAAAGAAGCACATGTATATATTTGTGTGCTATGCCTCTGAATTCTACCATGAATAATCAATGAAAAACATTTCAAAAGGGAAGATAAATGGTACGATGTAGTTTATAGCCACAGGATAGACCAACTGGGCTGTTTCTAAAAGCAACTGGAACTAGATATAAAAAAAATCTTAGGGTAGTGTTTCCCACGTGGTCCAGCAAGATACAAACAAAAGTTTTATAATCATTTAAATCTGGGAAGGGCCTCATACCCTCTCCCCATCTTGGAAATTGTACTGAATATTGGTCCATCAGTTTCTGCAATCTTGTGTAATAAAGAAACTTATTGAGTTTTGATTTACCCATCATTTTATAAACATAATTCACCATGGAATAACTAGTGTAGCAAAGTGTATGTGTTTGTGTACATACGTTTTTATGTAATATATGCATTTGTGTATATGTGTATGTTATACCCACCAACGTCTCACTGAGCACGCCTTATCAAAAGCTACATCTGTGGTTCGGTAACTAGTATGAAAAACAAATGGGCACATGGGTGACTCAGTTGGTTAAGCATCAGACTTTAGGTCATGATCTCAGGGTCCTACAGCCTTACGGCAGTCATGTTGCCTGCAAAACAGGTGTATTTGGAAAACTGCTGCTCAGGATTAGCACACTATGGCCAAACTCATGGGCAAACTTCAGCCCATGTCAGGCTTCCCACTCAGCGGTTGTTTGCTTGTCCCTCTCCCTCTGCCTCTCCCCTTGCTTGTGCTCTCTATTTCTCTCTCAAGTAAATAAACAAAATCTTAAAAAATGAAAAATAAAAGAAAACCAAATGGATTCTGCTGTTACTAGCATTGAACGTTACCTTGTGTGGTAGATCAAATAAAGCTTCTTTATTTTTATTTTTTTATATTTTTATCTTTATTTTTTAATAATATATTTTTTATTGGGGTTCAATTTGCCAACATACAAAATAACAACCAGTAATCATCCCGTCAAGTGCCCCCTCAGTGCCCGTCACCCATTCAACCCCACCCCCCGCCCTCCTCCCTTTCCACCACCCCTAGTTCATTTCCCAGAGTTAGGAGTCTTCATGTTCTGTCTCCCTTTCTGATATTTCCTATCCATTTCTTCACCCTTCCCTTCTATTCCCTTTCACTATTATTTATATTCCCCAAATGAATGAGACCATATAATGTTTGTCCTTCTCCGATTGACTTATTTCACTCAGCATAATACCCTCCAGTTCCATCCACGTTGAAGCAAATGGTGGGTATTTGTCATTTCTAATGGCTGAGTAATATTCCATTGTATACATAAACCACATCTTCTTTATCCATTCATCTTTCATTGGACACCGAGGCTCCTTCCACAGTTTGGCTATTGTGGACATTGCTGCTATAAACATGGGGTGCAGATGTCCCGGCGTTTCATTGCATCTGCATCTTTGGGGTAAATCCCCAACAGTGCAATTGCTGGGTCTTAGGGCAGGTCTATTTTTAACTCTTTGAGGAACCTCCACACAGTTGTCCAGAGTGGCTGCACCAGTTCACATCCCCACCAACACTGCAAGAGGGTTCCCTTTTCTCCGCATCCTCTCCAACATTTGTGGTTTCCTGCCTTGCTAATTTTCCCCATTCCCAAAGGGAATGGTGGTATCTTCCCAATGGGAGGTGGTATCTCATTGTGGTTTTGATTTGTATTTCCCTGATGGCAAGTGATGCAGAGCATTTTTTCATGTGCATGTTGGCCATGTCTATGCCTTCCTATGTGAGATTTCTGTTCATGTCTTTGCCCATTTCATGATTGGATTGTTTCTTTGGTGTTGAGTTTAAGAAGTTCTTTATAGATCTTGGAAACTAGCCCTTTATCTGATATGTTATTTGCAAATACCTTCTCCCATTCTGTAGGTTGTCTTTTAGTTTTCTTGACTGTATCCTTTGCTGTGCAAAAGCTTCTTATCTTGAAGAAGTGCCAATAGTTCATTTTTGCTTTGTTTCTTTTGCCTTCATGGATGTATCTTGCAAGAAGTTACTGTGGTCGAGTTCAAAAAGGGTGTTGCCTGTGTTCTCCTCTAGGATTTTGATGGAATCTTGTCTCACATTTAGATCTTTCATCCATTTTGAGTTTATCTTTCTATATGGTGCAAGAGAGTGGTCTAGTTTCATTCTTCTGCATGTGGATGTCCAATTTTCCCAGCACCATTTATTGAAGAGGCTGTCTTTTTTCCAGTGGATAGTCTTTCCTCCTTTATCGAATATTAGTTGACCATAAAGTTGAGGGTCCACTTCTGGGTTCTCTATTCTATTCCATTGATCTATGTGTCTGTTTTTGTGCCAGTACCACACTGTCTTGATGACCACAGCTTTGTAGTACAACCTGAAATCTGGCATTGTGATGCCCCCAGCTATGGTTTTCTTTTTTAATTTTCCCCTGGCTATTCGGGGCTTTTCTGATTCCACACAAATCTTAAAATAATTTGTTCGAACTCTCTGAAGAAAGTCCATGGTATTTTGATAGGGATTGCATTAAACGTGTAAATTGCCCTAGGTAACATTGACATTTTCACAATATTAATTCTGCCAATCCATGAGCATGGAATATTTTTCCATCTCTTTGTGTCTTCCTCCATTTCTTCAGAAGTGTTCTATAGTTTTTAGGGTATAGATTCTTTACCTCTTTGGTTAGGTTTATTCCTAGGTATCTTAGGCTTTTTGGTGCAATTGTAAATGGGATTGACACCTTAATTTCTCTTTCTTTAGGCTCATTGTTAGTGTATAGAAATGCCACTGACTTCTGGGCATTGATTTTGTATCCTGCCACACTGCCAAATTGCTGTATGAGTTCTAGCAATCTTGGGGTGGAGGCTTTGGGTTTTCTATGTAGAGTACCATGTCATCTGCAAAGAGGGAGAGTTTGACTTCTTCTTCGCCAATTTGAATGCCTTTTATTTCTTTCTGTTGTCTGATTGCTAAGGCTAAGACTTCCAGTACTATGTTGAATAGCAGTGGTGAGAGTGGACGTCCCTGTCTTGTTTCTGATCTTAGGGGAAAGGCTCCCAGTGTTTCCCCATTGAGAATTATATTTGCTGTGGGCTTTTCGTAGATGGCTTTTAAGATGTCGAGGAATGTTCCCTCTATCCCTACACTCTGAAGAGTTTTGATCAGGATTTGATGCTGTATTTTGTCAAATGCTTTCTCTGCATCTAATGAGAGGATCATATGGTTCTTGGTTTTTCTCTTGCTGATATGATGAATCACATTGTGTGTTTTACGAGTGTTGAACCAGCCTGTGTCCCGGGGATAAATCCTACTTGGTCATGTTGAATAATTTTCTTAATGTATTGTTGGAATCTATTGGCTGGTATCTTGTTGAGAATGTTTGCATCCATGTTCATCAGGGATATTGGTCTATAATTTTCCTTTTTGGTGGGGTCTTTGTCTGGTTTTGGAATTAAGGTGATGCTGGCCTCATAGAACGAGTTTGGAAGCATTCCATCTCTTTCTATCTTTCCAAACAGCTTTAGTAGAAGAGGTATGGTTTCTTCTTTAAACGTTTGATGGAATTCTCCTGGGAAGCCATCTGACCCTGGACTTTTGTGTCTTGGGAGGTTTTTGATGACTGCTTCAATTTCCTCCCTGATTATTATCAGGTTTTCTATTTCTTCCTGTTCCAGTTTTGTTAATTTGTGCCTTTCCAGAAATGCGTCCAATTCTAGATTGCCTAATTTATTGGCGTATAGCTGTTCATAATATGTTTTTAAAATGGTTTATATTTCCTTGGTGTTGGTAGTGATCTTTCCTTTCTCATTCATGATTTTATTAATTTGAGTTTTCTCTCTCTTCTTTTTAATAAGGCTGGCTAATGGTTTATCTATCTTATTAATTCTTTCAAAGATCCAACTCCTGGTTTTGTTGGTCTGTTCCAGTTCTTCTGGTCTCGATTTCATTGAGTTCTGCTCGAATCTTTATTAACTTTCTTCTTCTGCTGGGTGTAGGATCTTATTGCTGTTTTTTCTCTAGCTCCTTTAGGTGGAAGGTTACCTTTTGTATTTGAGTTCTTTCCAGTTTTTGGATGGATGCTTGTATTGAGATGTATTTCCCCTCAGGACTGCTTTGCTGCATCCCAAAGATTTTGAACGGTTGTATCTTCATTCTCATTAGTTTCCATGAATCTTTTTAATTCTTCCTTAATTTCCTGGTTCACCCTTTCATCTTTTAGCAAGAGGGTCCTTAACCTTCATGTGTTTGAAGTCCTTCCGAACTTCTTGTTCTTATTTAGTTCTAATTTTAAGGCGTTATGGTCTGAGAATATGCAGAGGACGATCCCAATCTTTTGATTTCGGTTCAGATCTGATTTGTGACCCAGTATGTGGTCTATTCTGGAGAAAGTTCCATGTGCACTTGAGAAGAATGTGTATTCAGTTGAGTTTGGATGTAAAGTTCTCTGGATATCTGTGAAATCCATCTGGTCCAGTGTATTATTTAGAGCTGTCGTTTCTTTGGAGATGTTGTGTTTAGAAGACCTATCGAGTGTAGAAAGCGCTAGATTGAAGTCACGAAGTATAAGTGTATTATTAAAAGTATGTCTTAACTTTGGTTATTAATTGATTGATATATTTGGCAGCTCCCACATTCAGGGCATATATATTGAGGATTGTTAAGTCTTCTTGTTGGATAGATCCTTTAAGTATGATATAGTGTTCCTCTTCATCTCTCATACAGTCTTCGAGGTAAATTTTAGTTTATCTGATATAAGGATGGCTACCCCTGCTTTCTTTTGAGGACCATTGAATGGTAAATGGTTCTCCAACCTTTATTTTCAAGCTGTAGGTGTCCTTCTGTCTAAAATGAGTCTTTTGTAGACAGCAAATAGATGGGTCCTGCTTTTTTATCCAGTTTGAGACCCTGAGTCTTTTGATGGGGTCATTAAGCCCATTCACATTCACAGTTACTATTGAAAGATATGAGTTTAGTGATATGATATCTATTCATTCCCCATTTTTGTGGATTGTTCCCCTGGACTTCCTCTTAAAGGGGACTTTTGAGAGTCCCCCTTAAAATTTCTTACAGAGCTGGTTTGGAGGTCACATATTCTTTCAGTTCCTGTCTGTTCTGGAAGCTCTTTATCTCTCCTTCCATTCTGAATGAGAGCCTTGCTGGATAAAGTATTCTTGGTTGCGTGTTTTTCTCATTTAGGACCCTGAATATATCCTGCCAGCCCTTTCTGGCCTGCCACGTCTCTGTGGAGAGGTGTGCTGTTACCCTAATACTTCTCCCCATAAAAGTCAGGGATTTCTTGTCTCTTGCTGCTTTAAGGATCTTCTCTTTATCTTTGGAATTTGCAAGCTTAACTATTAAATGTCGAGGTGTTGAGTGGTTTTTCTTGATTTTAGGGGGGATCTCTCTATTTCCTGGATCTGAATGCCTGTTTCCCTTCCCAGATTGGGAAAGTTTTCAGCTATGATTTGTTCAAATACATATTCTGGCCCTCTGTCCCTTTCAGCGCCCTCGGGAACACCAATTAAACATAGGTTTTTCTTCCTCTGGCTGTTATTTACTTCCCTTAATCTATCATCATGGTCTTTTGTTTGTCTCTTTTTTCCTCAGTTTCCCTCTTTGCCAACAACTTTTCTTCTATGTCACTCACTCGTTCTTCCACCTCTTTAACCCTCGTCGTTAGGACTTCCAGTTTGGATTGCATTTCATTCAATTGCTTTTTAATTTCTGCCTGATTAGATGTAAATTCTGCAGTCCTAAAGTCTCTGTAGTCCTTTATGCTTTTTCCTAGAGCCACCAGTAGCTGTATAATAGTGCTTCTGAATTGGCTTTCTGACATTGAATTGTAATCCAGATTTTGTAACTCTGTGGGAGAGAGGACTGTTTCTGATTCTTTCTTTTGAGGTGAGGTTTTCCTTCTAGTCATTTTGCTCAGTGCAGAGTGGCCAAAAACAAGTTGTATGGGAAAAGGAGAAAAAGAGAGAAGAGAAAGAAGGAAAAAAAGAAAAAAGAAAGAAAATAAAATATATGAAAAAGAGAAAAAAGAAAGAAAGGAAAAAAAGGGGTGGGGGAAGCAAACAGAAATCAAAAAGCAAAAACAAAAACAAAAACAAAAAAAACAAGGGGGTGTATCCTCTGATTCTGTATACTGTAAGTCCCTTGACTTCCCCTTCCAGTGCTGCTTGGTGAATCATTTGTTTTTCCCTGTCCATCTAGCTGGTCTTCTGGGGGAGGGGCCTGTTGTGCTGATTTTAGGTGTTAGCACTTGGGGGAGCTGCTCTGCCCCCTGCCTGGTGCAGGGCTCAGTGGATGTTGTTTTCCCCATGAGGCCCCACAGGAACAACCACAGTGGCTGTGGCCAGCTCTGGAGTCCTGGTTTCAGCTCCCGCAGTAACTACATAGCTCTCAGCCTGCAGGGGCATGGATGCTCCGGGGACCGGGCCGCTGATCTGCTCAGCTTGGGGCAGGAGCGTCCTTGCTGTCCTGCGTCCTCCTGGCCTCTGCCTCTCCCGGGTGTAGGCCGGATCCTGGGCTGTGTCCCCGAGGCCCTGTGCTCCCGGGCCTGCGCTGTTGGATTTGCACTCCTGGCTGGGCAGCCCCCTCTCCGTGGAGCCTCCGCCCGAGCCACTCCGAGCTGCTCCTGGGTCCAGCCGTGGGCGCGCTGCAGACCTTTAGGGAGCACGGGATCCCTGGGTGGCGCAGCGGTTTGGCGCCTGCCTTTGGCCCAGGGCACGATCCTGGAGACCCGGGATCGAGTCCCACATCGGGCTCCCGGTGCATGGAGCCTGCTTCTCCCTCTGCCTATGTCTCTGCCTCTCTCGTTCTCTCTCTGTTACTATCATAAATAAATAAAAATTAAAAAAAAATATTAGGGAGCTCGGCGCACTCTCCCTGGGGCGCAGGTGTCTGTTAGTGTCCCAGGGAGCCCGAGGGCATCCCCGCCCTCCTGGGTCCTGCTCCAACTCCCTGTGGGCGCCTTTCTGCCCGGGAAGATTGGTGCAGCTCCTGCTTCTCCAGGACAGGGCTTTCCAGTCCTGGGGGCACTCGCCCCGGCCTTCGCCCGGATCCTCGCGGGGATCCTCCCCCTTGGATGCCTTTTGTTTCTTTATTTCTTTTTTCCCCATCTTCCTACCTTGATAGAAGCGCGAACTCTTCTCACTGTAGCATTCCAGCTGTTCTCTCTTTAAATCTCAGGCCGAATTCGTAGATTTTCAGGATGATTTGAAGGTTATCTAGGTAATTTGGTGGGGACAGGTGACTTGGGGACCCTACTCTTCCGCCATCTTGCCCCTCACTCCAGAATAAAGCTCCTTTAAAAGATATCCATAACCTAATCCTTTAAATTTGTTAGCATATTACTTTACATGACAAAGGGAAATTAAGATTGTAGCTAGAATTTCATTATATTATCTGCGTGGGCTCAATGTAATTATAAGAGTCCTTAAAAGTGAAAGGAGGCAGGATTGGTAGGAGTGATATGATGTGTGAGATTAACTCAACTCAACATTGTTGTCTTTGAAGACTGAGGAAAGGGGCCACTAGCCAAGGGAAGACTGCTAGAAGCTGGAAAGGGCAAGGAAACATGGAACATCAAGAAAAGAATGAAGCCCTGCCAAAACCTTGATTTTAGACTAAGTGAGACCTATGTTAGACTTGTGACCTACAGAACTGTAAGATAATTAATTTGCAACATACACAACAGGAGAAAATATTTGGAAACTATCTATCTCAAGATAATGAGCTAATACCACAAATATATAAGAATATCCTACCCTAAATAAAAAGAAACAAAAACAAAAAACTCACAAAAAGTAACCTGATTTTTAAAAAGATCCAAGAACTTTAATAGACATTTCTCTAAAGAAGACACAGATGGCCACCCGGTGTATGAAAAGGTGTTCAACTTCACAAATAATCAGAGAAATACAGATCAAAACTACAGTAAGATATGAACATCTCATACCTGTTATGATGGGTATTACTAGAAGAAAAAGGTAAAGAAAAAGAAAACCTCAAAAGACAAAAGCAAGTATTGGTAAAGATGTAGAGAAATTGAAACCCTTGTACACTGTCAATGGGAATGTGGAATGATGTGGCTACTATGGCAAACAGTATGGATATTTCTCAAAGAATTGAAAATAGAGCTACCAATCACATGGTCCAGCAATCCTACTTAAGGGTGTATATCCAAGATAATTAAAATCGGGATCCCAAAGAGATAGCTGCACTTCCATGTTCATTGCAGCATTATTCACAATAACTGAGATATAGAAAGAACCCAAAAGCCATTGACAGATAAATATATAAAGAAAATATGACACATGCATATAATGGAATATTATTCAATCTTAAAAAAAAAAAGGAAATCCTGCCATTTGTAACAGCATAGATGAACCTAGAGGACTTTATGCTAGGTGAAATAAACCAATCATATAATGACAAACAATGCATGATTCCACTTATACTGGCTATCTAACATAGTCAAACTCATAGAAGGAAAGAATAGAAGAGTGGTTATAAGGGGATGGGGTAAGGAAAAAAATGGAGAATTGTTGCTCAACGATTATAAAATTTCTGTTATACAAGATGAAGTTATAGAGATTTGCTGTACAACATAATGCATATAGTTAACAATGTGGTATTGTAAATTTTGTACATTAAAAAGTTTAAATATTGTGTTATGTATTCTTACTACAACAAAACACGAACAAGCGTAAGGAATTTTTGGAGGTGATGAATATATTATATTTAGTACTTTGATTGGATTGATAGTATTAGGAGTGTGGGCCTATGTCCAAACCCTTAAGGTGTATACATTAAAGTTGAGCAATACATTGTATATCAATTATACTTCAATAAAGCTAACAAGATAATAAACTTGTTTGACTTTATGCCACTAAATTTGTGATAAACTGTTCTAGCAATTGTAGATAACAAGTACACTTTATCTTAGGTAGAGTGCACTGAGCTGGAAAAGGAACTAACACCATATAGAAAGCACATTTAGTAGACTACTTTGTTGGTGTGACTTAAAGAATGCAGTTCCCTCAGCTATATTGACTGGATATACTACTGAAGCTGACCACTCACACTTACATAGAAAGTGGATGCAAATCAAGATCTAATTGAGCTCCTTAAGGCATGCAAATTGTAGAGATATTTCACTTACCAGCATTTTCATATTTTTCATTGGTTCTATTTAACCAACTCTTTATATATTAGAAAAGATCACTGGTTATGATGAGAAAATTCTTTTCCATTTTATCAACTTTGTTGCTCTAGGTCCATAAGGATAGTGTGAGTATGGATGATGTCTTTATTTCTGAAGCAAGTATTCTTGGGTCCTGCTTCTTGAAAGCTGCAAAGAATTTTCTAGAAAAACTCTGTTCAGTAGAGTATTTTGTGCCATACATATAAAAAGTTCCATAGACCTAGTCTCAGTAGGGCTTTGAATTTTTGTTCTAGCCATAATGAAGAATTTTTCCTGAGCCACCCATCCACCCACCCACATGTGCCTTCTCCTTAACAAATAGCCAGAAATTCATTACCCAAAATCAAGATTACAGACTGACACAATAATTGTAGAGATGGACTAGAGAGAAGATGATTGGCTTTTATAACTGGAGCCATAAACTTGGTCTCATCAATAGCTAGGTAAACTAACAGGAAAAAATATTTTTACTTTAGCTTTGAGAATAATTAAATTAGCATCTACTGTATAGTAGAGTATTGAACAAGAGGTTATCTCTGCTTTATAGCAAATATCTTGAAATAAACATCTGACTGAATGAGACTATTAACCCATGTTTAACTGAATGTTTTACAAAGAATAACTTATATGTCTTTAAAACTGAATTCCTGTGTAATTATATGATTAGATACTGCATGTATACCAGTCACTTTTTAGGTGGTTGGCTCCTTCAGTAAACAGGTTACAGAGGAACTAAAAATTTGAGTGAAACCAAATCTAAAATTCTATATGTGATGCAAATACTTAAGATTCTATTTCCACACTTTTAAAGTCTTTTTTCTCTAATTGCAGTGCAACCATATGGCATTTCTGGGTGAAAAATTGTCACAGGCAGTTTTTCTTTTCATGGATTATTAAATTGGCTCCAAACAGCTCTCAAGGATAGATATCATGATTGGACATGGGCCTTTCACCTCTTCTCTGTGGTTTCTTTTCTTTTTGTGTGTGTGTATTTAAAAAATATTGAGGTATAATTGACATATAAAATTATAAGACACTAAAATATATAATGTAATGATTTAATATACATATGCATTATAAAAGAATTCTTCCCATTGGATTAACGAACACATCCATCACCTTACATACTTACATTTTTGTTGTTATTGTTTTGATGAAAACATTTAAATTATTCTCTTTACAAACTTTAATTATATAATATAGCATTATCAACTATACATTAGATTCTCAGACCTTATATATTTTATAATTGAAATTTTGTGCTTTTTACTAAAGTCTCCTTATTTTCCCTACCCCTAGCCCCAGCAACCTCTGACTGTTTCTATGAGTTTGACTTTTTTTTAAGTTCCCAGTATAAGTGGTTACATGCAATATTTGTCTTTCTGACTCTGGCTTATTTCACTTAGATAGATAACCTCCAGGTTTATCTATGTTGTCACAAATGACAGGTTTTCCTTGTTTTTAAAACTTAATTATATTTTTTGTATTAATGAATATACCTACCACATTTTTATCCATTCATCCATCCATAGATACTCAGGTGGTTTCCATATGTTAGCTTATGTGAGTAATGCTGCTATGAGTATGCAAGTATAAATATTTCAAGATAATTATTTCATTTCCTTTGGATGGTTGGATCATATGGTAGTTCTATTTTTAATTTTTTTGAGGAACCTCCATATTGTTTTCCATAGTGGCTATACCAGTTTACAGTCACAACAAGAATGCACAAGGGTTTGACATTTACAGACAATAACCATTGGAATCACAGTGCTTAATTTATGCAGTACAGGAGAACAGCGTGATTTAGTGTAGTGTGGAGGCATGTGGAACAAGAAGAATTTTGTTTTCAACCCTGCTGAATCTTTAGCAAGTTGCCATATCCTTCTGTGCCTTTATTTATTTACCAAATAAGAGGAAATACTCCTACCAGAGCACAATTATTAAAAATCTTATATGTGGAAAAATACTAAAACATTGTAACCCACTATGCCAAGTGTAGCTTAGAAATACGAGCAGAAATATCCTAGAAGTACACAAGGTGGTCCAAGAATCAGAGGGAATAAAAGAAAGCTTTTGAGGAGAAACTACTGATGTACAGTGGGATGGGGGTAGTCACAAAAAGGAAGGAAAGGGTTAATAGAAGTTCTGCTTCAGAGCTTTTACCTTACCAAGTTCCTTAAGGACCAAATGCACCAGTAAACCACTGTAAACAAAGATTCTGCTTTCTTTAACTTGTTTAAAACATTAACCTTTGTCAGCCTCCAGGGCAGATCCTGCTAGAGCAAATCAATCAAATCAAGGTCGAGGAGAAGTGGGAGAAAAAACAGAGTTAAGATGGGAATGAAAGGAGTGTATAAGAAGAGCTTTATAAATTAGTGCTATGAACATGTCAGGAAAAAAGACATGCTAATCATAATAATAAGGCTTTGAACACAGAGTTATTTTCTTTTCAGAACATCCATGGGTTTATAGCCATTTCCTCCTTTACTGTCCTGGAAGTCAGAGAGGATATGTTTACTGATTGCAACATTCTTTCTGTCAGGTTTAATCCGATTGGTAGTGAAATGAAATAGAGAGGCCAGGCAAAAGTTGGTGGGACAGGTTCTTGGATGAGGTTCCGCAGCCCCTAGGGAAGGGAGAGAGCAGGGAAGTCATGGGCCGGGGAGTGCAAGCGGGATTTTTAAGGGGGGAGGAGTAAGGGGTTGTGTGTCTGTATGGGATGATAGGTATTAGGGCATATTACTGGTGAAATCAGTATGGGGCAATAACTGCTTATGCCCTTATATGGGGTCTGGGTAAAGTATGGTTCATGTTTCCTGCATAGATCCTGTCTCCCCTTGACGTGTCCTCGGGTGTGTGGTCTGCTGGTGATGGGAAAGTTCTGAAGTGGGGGCAACAAGGTGGAGGGGCTGCCACCATTTTGTTGGTGCCTCCCAATCCCCCTTGATCCCGCCGGCCCAACACTTTCAACTGAAGACAGAACCACAGACCAATATTTTCCTGATAAAGCCAGGAGACAGACACCCCAATAGTTCTTTAAAAAAACACACCAATAGTTCTCAAATATTTGGTAATCACAGATCATTTTGAGAATATAATGAAAATCACACAAATTCTGCAGGGAAAATAATGTCCAGAAGCTGAAAATTGTGCATGTAATGTCAGGAAGTTCATAGAGTTTCAGACCCCATATTAGAAATCTCTGTTTACATTGGACTACTCCAGCATCTTTTTGCGTGCTCATTTGTCAGCTTCACCACTGAGGAGGAAGATCAGTGAGGGTATTAGAGTGATTTCTACTTAATACATTTAGGCCTTAAAAAATTTATTCAACTCTCAGGTCAATGATTAGCAAGATAAAGCATGACTGGAATGCAGTAGATGATAAGTGTTTTGGGAGCTCACTGGAGGCTTGAGTGATCAAGAGGATCTTCAGTGAGTCTGAAGGATCTGAACTAACCTTAGAACATTTAAAGCAGGAGAGAGGGAAGAAAAGACTTGTTTAGATTATTACATGAGACTGTCTTGAATGGCTAGAGATTCCTGTTAGGGATGTGGTGGGAAAGAAAACTAGGAACTTGTAAGCAGGAGGAATAGAGTGGAACAGATATGATGCAAATCCCTTGATATATGTTTTGTGACTTGGAAGCAAGGAAATGGATAATGGATCTAGCTTATCTGATAAAAGTAAATGAGAAAATATCATATAAACCTGTGAGAATTACACCTCTATCCTCGTGGTTTGTTTTAGTTTATGTGACAATAGAAGATTCTGAGCTGTACTTGGATTCACAGAAAATCTATTCCTATAGAAGTTGAAGGATTGCCAGTAAGGTTTAGAAGTTCGCGATGTATAAGATTGTGTTTCTGAGAGAAGTCCAATGCCTACAAGTCAAGGGATGAATGGGGGGAATGAATATGAATAAATAATATGGAGGCTCAAACATTTTCTTTTGAGTATGTGATTATAGGTCTGGAGACCTCTGGTTGCGATGGTTTTCCCCAGCCAGACCATGTTTTTACTGAGTGCATATTGTTTATTCAGATAGCAAGTAACCCTGTGCAGTAGTGTCTTGGCAAGAAAGAAATCTATCCTTCTTGCACTAGACAGGTATTTTTCATTTAACCCATCATTCTGAAGTTACTGCATTGTTTTCGAAAGTTGTATCAAGCTATTCAGAGTTGATTTTGACAGTAGCTCTAGAACACAGGAGAGAGCCCATAATTACAAAATGGCATGACATCTGGAGGGGAAGTTAGAAAACATCTAGGTGTTGAGTATTCAGGATGTCAAACATCTGGCTCCAATGAAAGATTTAGGGGGCAGGGAAAGCACCTGCTTGGAAATTGTTTAGTTGACTTTTATAGCTTGTATATTTGTATATGTATACTGTGTGTGTGTGTGTGTGTGTGTGTGTGTGTATTTGTATAGGACACATCTCCCCTAGTAGATGAAAAGCTATTTCAGAACAGAATCCATTTGATATTACACTATACTAATTAGAGTGGCATGCATATAGGAAATAATGAATGTAGTAAATTCAAGATTGAGTAGTGATATTTAAAACAGCTTTTGAAACCATCAGTTCTACATTCGCTGGATGATATTTTTAGTGTCTACTATATTTTAGATAAACACTTGGGAAAACAAATATAAAATACACAGTCGTTTTCTAGAAGTATCTCACTGTCTAGTAGAAGACACAGAGAAGTAGGTAAAGAGTACATAGTAAGTATTGGTGTAATAGAATGTGCAGAGAGTCCTGAAATATTTCAGAGGAAGGGTACCTAACACAGGTTACAGGTTTGGACAGGAATTCAGCCATAGAGGCGATACAGCAGGACTAGTTAGGATGGTATTAGTAGAACATTTGAAATTGGGCTCCAGATTTTCAGACTAGAGTTCTTTCCTCTAGGCACAAGAAATATGATTTATAAAGTCATAGAAATACAGGTCAGGAGTGTTTTGAAGGGAAATTTGTCAGTTATTAACTAGGCATTATTTATTCCTTTATTGACACCAGGATGTCATACTAAGTGCTGAGAATGAGATGGTAATTAATAGGAAATGTTTACAGATCATTCTCTCAAGAAAGTAAGTAATATCCAGGTGAGTAAATAATATCCAGGTATAATACTGTAAACGTATGATGAATTTTCTACCTAATTCCAAATTCATGTATGCATCTCCCTCCTAGGTGTTTCAACCTGGCAATCCTGCTAGTACTTTAGTTTGAATACAATCAGAATCCCCATGGCTATCACATAAGACCCTCCCCCTCCAATTCTCAGCAAACATCGTGACTACAGCATTTATTTATTTTATAATGCAAACTGAAATGCTTGCTGTTTCCAATGCATGGTCTGTTGTTTCCACCAATGTGTTTTTGTCCATCCTATTCCCTCTATTGGAAAACTTTTTCTACCATTTCTGCATATTCAAATCCTACTCCACACATTAAGGCCCCAATAAAAGTTACCTACTAACCAGGAAATTTCTGATTCCCACTTTATCATCCCTTAAAAACAAAATAAATTCTTGATGTGAGTGCTACTTTATTCAAGATTTCATATAATTTATATGTACTTCTCTCATAGTAGAAAGAGAGATTTAGGTATCATTCATACAAATATAATAATTGAAGCCTTAAAGTAATATGAAATTGCCAAAGGGCACAGCAAAGAGAGAAAATAGAATAATGTTGAGGTCAGAGTTTAGGGGAACAAACTATAGGGGGTCTGAGGGAAAATAAAGCCAAAGAAGTGGACAGATACAGTAGGAAAAAACTGAGAGCAAACAGAAAGTGATGAATATTGAATAAGGTAGAAAATCAAGAGAAAGAAATAAGCAATGAATATCTGTTGAGTGAATGAAAGGATGGAGAAAGAATGAACAAATGAGAGAAGAAAAAACAAATGAAGAGGCCACTAGATTTAAGTCTTTGGTAAGTGGTGATAATGAAGAAATTTTAAGGGAAGAGAAAAGAAAGAATTGAAATCTGAAAAATTTGTGGTGGAATCCTGGGTCTTCTACTGTGTAAACTTAAGGAAATTATTTCTTTTTTTAAAAAAATTTAAAATTAATTTTAGAGATTGAGAGGAAGTGAGAGCAGAGGGAAGGGCAGAGGGAGAGAGAATCTCGAGTGGACTCCTCACTGAGCAAAGAGCCTGACATGGGACTCTTTCATGACCCAGAGATCCTGACCTGAACTGAAATCAAGAGTTGGATGCCTAACTGACTAAGCCACCCAGGCACCCCTTTAAGCAAGTTACTTGTACAAGATTATTTTCCTATCTCTGAATAGGAAATAGGAAAATAACCACCCCCCTTACCTGCATCTCAGGATTATTGTATGGATTCAGTAATAATGTAAGCAAAATATAAAGTACAATACAAATGTAAGATGGTAGGGATCCCTGGGTGGCGCAGCGGTTTGGCGCCTGCCTTTGGCCCAGGGCGCAATCCTGGAGACCCGGGATCGAATCCCACATTGGGCTCCCGGTGCATGGAGCCTGCTTCTCCCTCTGCCTGTGTCTCTGCCTCTCTCTCTCTCTCTCTCTCTCTCTCTCTCTCTCTCTCTCTGTGATTATCATAAATAAAAATTTAAAAAAAATAATTAAAAAAACAAATGTAAGATAGTATAATTAGCATCATTTTAATGTGCTCTACAAATGAGAAGGCATTCAGCCCCTGGTCCAGAAGAAAGATACTATGAGAAACGAGTTTACAAAGTTCCAATTAACAGTCATCATGACTTCCAGAGTATCTGTTGGAATTGAGTAGGTATTGTATGAATTTAATTTTATTTTTAGATGTGATTCCAATAGATAGCTGCATGGTATATCTTGCTTTGGAAAATCAATTATGAAATTTATTAAAAGAAAAGAAATTTGCTTTCTCTAGGATTGGCTTTTCCCAACACTCCTTGAAGAAATTATAGCCATAGAGCCAAAGGTGTTTCAGATCTCTTGTTTTCAACCTCCAGGTTACTATTTACTAGTGACTTATTTCAAGTAGTTGGTTACCAATAAAACCTGTAAATAGATTCAAGTATAGCCTTATGGTAACTGGCTTACATTTCTATATTAATTCTTGAATTAAAGAAAAAGGTTAGTATGCTAGGAATTGTTTATAATCTATAACCTTCCCTACTTATGTCACAACTCAGACATCTTTACATCTTTTGCCATGAGTGCACTGGTAGAAAAAAAGTTTATTAATCTGCCATATCTTCAGAGATCATCCAATCCTATAACCCTATTCATAGGTTAGGAAAGTTAAGGCCTCAAATAAGGAGAGAGAGTTACTCCCAAAAATAGTTAGAAGCAAGAACAGATTTCCTGATCTTAATCCAAGATCCTTTTCACTATATTAGCCTTTCTCAAAATGTGTGAATGTATGTGATGTCACACACACACATAAACATATACACATAAATACAAATTCACGTACATGTACCTACAAGCATTTATTGGGAAGGGAGGTTAAGTAAATTTAGAAAGTAACATGCCCTATACCATCTTTATAATGATTCTCTCATGAAGTCTCCCCAGATGATACCAACACAACTTGTGAATAAAACAAAGCTGGCTTTATTTCTTAGATACCTTCACAAAGCTTTTGACTGTGTCTTAGAGTCAGGAAGGTGAATTTATTAAGTATTAGAAATTTTTATTATAGTGGGAATTACAAATGTGGGGGTTTGAGTAGAATTGACCAAGAACCATGAATGATACAACAGTACAGGACTGGAGGAAACAGCAAGATGAGGATTTTGAGGGGAGGATTCAAAGAATCTTAGGACTCAAACTCTCTGTTGAATACTTTCCATTGAAGAGTTGGTTGAGTCTTTCAGGTATTTCCTTTAGTGAAGAAACTATTTACTTGGACAAGACAGTCTTGGAAGAGTAAATAAATGCTTATAAAGATAATGAAATAGCAGAGTCATGTTAATATAGACAGTAAGGTATGGTTTTGGTCTCAATGTCTAGACTGAATGTGAAAGTAGGTTTTGGTTTTCAATTAACAATGCCTGGGAGCCTCTGACTCTTAATTTCAGCTCAGGTCATGGTCTCAGGATGAGATCTAGCTCAAATTGGGCTCCACACTAGGTATGGAGCCTGTTTAAGATTCTCTCTCTCCCTCCTCCTTTGCTCTTCCACTCCACTTGCTCTGGTGCTCTTCTTAAAAAATGTTTATTAAAACTTTAGAGAAGTCCTGAATTGATTAAATTTGTTTCACTTTTATTTTAAACTGAGGTTTTTTCAATATCTATCTGACTGCAGAAGCCTACTTTTCACTTTAAACACATTCTAGAAAACCTCATTCTATCTTGTTCTTTTTAAAATTCATACTTATTTGGTACCTATTCAGAAGTTGATTAGTTAATAATTGTCTAAAAACATTAAACAGAAGGTACAAAGTATCCTCACACAATAGTAGCAGTTTTTTTTTGTTTTGCTTTGATGACTGATCTATCTAACCAGTCTGCCCGCCTAAGTTCCTTTTATTATATGCTACGTGACTATTGCTCTCTCTCCCTTTCTGAGAAGAACTGCATGAGTTCTAAAGCATTTAGTCAAGGACCCTTTAGTACTACAAGAATTAGGTACCTGGAACGGATCATTCTATTTACCTTTTCATCACTTTGAACCAGAAAAATATTTCTTTGTACCTATCTTGCTTATACCTCATTTGTCAATGAGTTGGGGGTCAGTCATCATTTGCATTTTGGGATGCTCACACTCAGGTGATTTTCAAGTACTACTTTTCAGTTATATTTTAATATAGTTTTCAAAATTGTTTTCCCATTTTAATGAGTATTTACTATAGATTAATCACTTGTCAAATTTGATTTATAAAAATGACTCTTTTGAGTTTATCAGCTTCATAAGAGAAGTATCACCAAATTCTTAAAATTCTTCCTTATCTAATTTTACCACAGCATACCTAAGACTGGATTTTACCTTTTAAAACTTAAAATTGTGCCATATTGTTTTTTCTTCTCAGAGCAACAGTTTATGGCCTATTCATTTCCTTAAATTACTCAAACACCTACAGGTATTTAATACATAGCCATGCAGAACTTTAAGTGTGAAAACAGTGAGTTCAAATGTAATTGTGTGAGCACAAATGAATTGAAGGTAAACTCACAAATGAAGGATTGGGCTATAATGTTGTGCTTGCTAAAACTAACTGCTTAGACTCTCTTAGATTAAATTCAGTTGTTCTCAAGGTATTAGCCAGATAGTTCCTTTCTTTTTTTAAAAAGATTTATTTATTCATTTATGATAGACACACACACACACAGAGGCAGAGACACAGGAGGAGGGAGAAGCAGGCTCCATGGAGGGAGCCCAACGTGGGACTCGATCCTGGGACTCCAGGATTGCGCCCTGGCCCAAGGCAGGCGCTAAACCGCTGAGCCACCCAGGGATCCCCCCAGATAGTTCCTTTCTTATAGCTATTTCTGACAATGAAGAAACTCAGGTTGAGGCCAAGTGGGTTTTTCTAGCTACATTAAATGGGTTAGAGACTCACATGGGGATTTGGAAGACAAGAACAATAAAATAGGACTAGAGAGGAGCAAATATACTGTGACTTATTCTTTAACTTAAATCATATGACACCAGGACATTTAAAGAAAATAAAACAGTCATCTGATGTTTAGTTGCAAATCATGAAGCTATGTGTGCCTTAGTGATGTAAATCATCCTTATCACCAAGTAACATAAGATGTTACTTAGTAGTAGTTGTATGGATAACTACAGCCTAGTTGCTCATAGGATGCCTAAATGGTTTGTGGAAATTTCATTAAATCAATTTTAATTTTTTTTTATTTTTTTTTCAATTTTAATTTTTAACATTTTCCAGCATTTCCTATTTATCAGCACTTTCTCATATATTATTTCAGTTGATCCTCTCAATAATTCTTGACATAGCCATTATCATAGTCTTAATATCGTACATTCCTAATATATATTAAATTAAGCAATTCAGTACATGGCCATCAATGAATTTTAATTGAATTAAAACCTTGAGTTTCAAAAGTTGTAACTTTCTTCTGTGAATATGACAAGTTTGGAGGCAGCTATCAAGCTTTGCTATATGGAATTATTTTATTTGAAAGAGGTGATTTGACACATAATGTATCTGAATCATAATGATAAATCCCATGTCTATATAAGTTAGTACTTTTGCATATCAACACATTATGTAAAAAATAGACTTCATTTAGTCATTAAAATAAATTTTCTACATGATGTCAAGCATCTGGATATTCAGAACCATACAGCAATCATATCTGGAGCCATCTGGGCATTTGGCATTATTTGAAAATGAATAACGTGACATATTTGCCTGTGTACATCATTCTAACATTTAGTGTTGAGATCAGTAATTACATACCTGTATACTCAGTCCCACCCTACCTTCTGTGATACTTTATGTTTCTACATAGGGAAATATAAAAAATTCTAATTACTCCATAACTTGGTACTTAGTTCAATGGTTCTGCAACTTGTCTGATATTATAGTCAGTTGAAGGCTTTAAAAAGTACAAATGTCTTGAGCTCACTCCAAGAGATTCTGATTTAGTTGTTCTGGAGTAGGTAGTTCTAATATAAAGATAAAGTTAAGAACCATTGATCTAGTTCATTCACTTGCTGGTCCTGTGCTGTCCTTGGTATCTCAATGCTCCCCAGTAATCAATTTCTTGTTTAGTACACTTAATCCCTAGTGGTTGTCAATAACTGGATCACTGAAACTTACTTATCTCCTATCAAACTTGGACTCCTACCAAATTCTTTCCACTTGAAACTCAATCATGTGCTTGATATGGCACTGCTTGGCTAGAAAACAGCAGGTCTTAGAATCTGGTTCTCTGTTGACCAGTCTCCTATTCTCTGGAATGGGGTACTTTTTTCCCATATTCTGATGCCTGACCTTTGACCAAATTTAGGAATCTTACTAAGATTTTCATTAGTGATTCTGTTCAGTCTGCCACAACATACCATTAAAAATTTGATTTATAACATGGGTATTTAGATGATTATGAAATATTTTGCCTTTATCCTCCAAATGCTTTGGTATTATGCTGCCACAAATGGTATAGTATGGTAGTAAGTTTAGAGTTAGGCTATTTGAAATGTAATACTGGTTCCAGCATTTTCTAGCTGCATGACCTTGAATCACTTATGTACCCTCTCTTAGTCTCAGTTTTCACATCCATGCAATAGAGATAATGGTCTTAATTTTTTGGGTTATGAACATTAAGTGAAGTAATGCTCATAGCGTGTTTTACACAGAGCCTACATATTTGTGTTCAAATCCATGTTAGCAACTCTGTTTTTAAATAATAAAAATTCAGCAGGTAACTAGAGCTTGTTTAAAATCAACAATGATTTGGCAACCAGGGATCCCTGGGTGGCTCAGGGTTTAGTGCCTGCCTTCGGCCCAGGTTGTGATCCTGGAGTCCCGGGATTGAGTCCCACATCGGGTTCCCTGCATGGAGCCTGCTTCTCCCTCTGCCTGTGTCTCTGCCTCTGTGTGTGTGTGTGTCTCATGAATAAATAAATAAAATATTAAAAAAAATGATTTGGCAATCAAAACAAATTGTCTCATCCATCTTACTCTCCATTTATACAGTAGGCCTCTTATATTTACATATCTTTCAGAACAATGAATTCGCCTTGTAAGTACTGAATTTTTCAGGGAAGAAGTGGATAAGGGTTCATCTTACTTCTAATGTATGGGACATCCATTGCCTTTGATATCATCGATAAATGCTAGGATACTTATTTTATAATTACTTTATTGCCAGGAGTTTTCAATGAAGCCATAAAAGTTAAAAAATGATCAGCCTAATTGCCTCAAGATAGATATGTAATGCATAAATTTCTTGTTTAATGGGTCTAGTAATAAGCCACCTGTTTCCCCGGCTTCTTTCCAAGTTCAGTTATATGAATGACTAGTCCTTTCTTTTTTTTTTAATTAATTTTATTGGTGCTCAATTTACCAACATACAGAATAACACCCAGTGCTCATCCCGTCAAGTGTACCCCTCAGTGCCCGTCACCCATTCACCCCCACCCCCCGCCCTCCTCCCCCTCCACCACCCCTAGTTCATTTCCCAGAGTTAGAAGTCTTTATGTTCTGACTCCCTTTCTGATATTTCTCACACATTTCTTCTCCCTTCCCTTATATTCCCTTTCACTATTATTCATATTCCCCAAATGAATGAGAACATACACTGTTTGTCCTTCTCCGGTTACTGTGGCCAAGTTCAAAAAGGGTGTTGCCTGAGTTCTCCTCTGGGATTTTGATGGAATCTTGCCTCACATTTAGATCTTTCATCTATTTTGAGTTTATCTTTGTGTATGGTGCAAGAGAGTGGTCCAGTTTCATTCTTCTGCATGTGGATGTCCAATTTTCCCAGCACCATTTATTGAAGAGACTGTCTTTCTTCCAGTGGATCGTCTTTCTTCCTTTATCGTGTATTAGTTGAGCATAAAGTTCAGGGTCCACTTCTGGGTTCTCTGTTCTGTTCCATTGATCTATATGTCTGTTTTTGTGCCAGTACCACACTGTCTTGATGACCACAGCTTTGTAGTACAACCTGAAATCTGGCATTGTGATGCCCCCAGATATGGTTTTCTTTTTTAAAATTCCCCTGGCTGTTCGGGGTCTTTTCTGATTCCACACAAATCTTAAAATAATTTGTTCTAAGTCTCTAAAGAAAGTCCATGGTATTTTGATAGGGATTGCATTATACGTGTAAATTGCCCGGGGTAACATTGACATTTTCACAATATTAATTCTGCCAATCCATGAGCATGGAATATTTTTCCATCTCTTTGTGTCTTCCTCAATTTCTTTCAGAAGTGTTCTATAGTTTTTAGGGTATATTTTGAGACCCATTTGAATGGCAAATGGTTCTCCAACCTTTTATTTTCAGGCTGTAGGTGTCCTTCTGTCTAAAATGAGTCTCTTGTAGACAGCAAATAGATGGGTCCTGCTTTTTTATCCAGTCTGAAACCCTGCGCCTTTTGATGGGGTCATTAAGCCCATTCACGTTCAGAGTTACTATTGAGAGATAGGAGTTTAGTGTCATCATGATATCTATTTAGTCCTTGTTTTTGTGGATTGTTCCACTGAACTTCTTCTTAAAGGGGAGTTTTAAGAGTCCCCCTTAAAATTTCTTGCAGAGCTGGTTTGGAGGTCACATATTCTTTCAGTTCCTGCCTGTCTTGGAAGCTCTTTATCTCTCCTTCCATTTTGAATGAGAGCCTTGCTGGATAGAGTATTCTTGGTTGCATGTTCTTCTCATTTAGGACCCTGAATATATCCTGCCAGCCCTTTCTGGCCTGCCAGGTCTCTGTGGAGAGGTCTGCTGTTACCCTAATATTCCTCCCCATGAAAGTCAGGGACTTCTTGTCTCTTGCTGCTTTAAGGATCTTCTCTTTATCTTTGGAATTTGCAAGCTTCACTATTAGATGTCGAGGTGTTGAACGGTTTTTATTGATTTTAGGGGGGGATCTCTCTATTTCCTGGATCTGAATGCCTGTTTCCCTTCCCAGATTGGGAAAGTTTTCAGCTAGGATTTGTCGAGCCCCGTAGTTCCTGCGGAGGCTGAATCCAGGCTTCCAGAGTTGCCATAGCCACTGCGGCTGTTCCTCCTGGGGCCCCACGGGGTAAACAACCCCCACTGAGCCCCGCAGCAGGCAGGGGCAGAGCAGCTCCCCCAAGTGCTAACACCTGAAAATCAGCACAACAGGCCCCTCCCCCAGAAGACCAGCTGGACGGACCAGTGATACTCCCCCGTGTTCCAATACAACTTGTTTTTGGCCACTCTGCACTGAGCAAAATGACTAGAAGGAAAACTTCACCTCAAAAGAAAGAATCAGAAACAGCCCTCTTTCCCACAGAGTTACAAAATCTGGATTACACTTCAATGTCAGAAAGCCAATTCAGAGGCACTATTATACAGCTACTGGTGGCTCTAGAAAAAAGCATAAAGGCCTCACGAGACTTCATGACTGCAGAATTTAGATCCAATCAGGCAGAAATTAAAAATCAATTGAATGAGATGCAATCCAAACTAGAAGTCCTAACGACGAGGGTTAACGAGGTGGAAGAACGAGTGAGTGACATAGAAGACAAGTTAATGGCAAAGAGGGAAACTGAGGAAAAAAGAGACAATCAATTAAGGGACCATGAAGACAGATTAAGGCAAATAAATGACACTCTAAGGAAGAAAAACCTACGTTTAATTGGGGTTCCCGAGGGCGCCGAAAGGGCCAGAGGGCCAGAATATGTATTTGAACAAGTTGTATTGGAACACGGGGGAGTATCACTGGTCCGTCTAGCTGGTCTTCTGGGGGAGGGGCCTGCTGTGCTGATTCTCAGGTGTTAGCACTTGGGGGAGCTGCTCTGCCCCTGCCTGCTGCAGGGCTCAGCGGGGGTTGTTTACCCCGTGGGGCCCCAGGAAGATCAGCCGCAGTTGCTATGGCAACTCTGGAAGCCTGGATTCAGCCTCCGCAGGAACTACAGGGCTCGGGGCTCTCGGTTCTCCGTCTGCAGGGCCTGGAGGCTCCGGGGCGGGGCCGCTGATCTGCTCAGCTCGGGGCAGGAGCGTCCTTGCTGTCCTGGGCCCTCCCGGCCTCTGCCTGTCCCGGGGGAGGCCGGATCCTGGGCTGTGTCCCGGCGCCCTGTGCTCCGGGGCCTGCGCTGGTGGATTCGCGCTCCAGCCCCGCAGCTCCCTCCCTGGAGCCGCTCCTGAGCCCCTCCGAGCTGCTCTGGTCCCGCCGTGCGCGCTGTAGCCCTTAGGGTGCTCGTAGCACTCTCCTGAGCTCGCAGGTGTCTGTTAGTGTCCCCGGGAGCCCGAGGGCATCCCCGCCCTCCTGGGTCCTGCTCTAACTCCCTGCGAGCCCCTTTCCCCCGGGAAGGTTGGTGCAGCTCCTGCTCCTCCGGGACGGGGCTCCCCTGTCCTGGGGACACTCGCCCCGGCCTCAGCCCGGCTCCTCGCGGGGCCCCTCCCCCTCGGAGGCCTTTTGTTCCTTCATTTCTTTTTCCCCGTCTTCCTACCTCGATAGAAGCGCGAACTCTTCTCACTGTAGCATTCCAGCTGGTCTCTCTTTACATCTCAGGCCGAATTCGTAGATTTTCAGGATGGTTTGAAGGTTATCTAGGTAATTTGGTGGGGACAGGTGATTTGGGGACCCTGCTCTTCAGCCATCTTGCCCCTCCCCTCCTGACTAGTCCTTTCTGAAGTTAATAAACCCAGACTTTGAAGTGCTGTAATGCTGTAATTTAATGGCAGCTCATCTCAATTTTGCATCTTACATAATCAGATAATTGTAGGTTTTGAGAAAATATCCATGCCCTGCTTATCACTTTTATTGCACATTCATCATTGAGCTATCCTCTAGGCCGAAGTTCTGGACTTAAAGGCCCCACTTAGAGGATGAATGAGAAATAATAAGAAGAAAGGAGATAGAAGTAGGCAGTTGGTGGGGTACTTGGCTGATTTGTTCAAGACCAAATTTACAGCATTCTAGCATAACTGAATTTAATAGTCAGTCTGGTCAGCCATCATTTCCTATTTGACTGCATTATTTAATCTATCACAACATTCAAAGACCGCCATACATAATCCTATATAGAATATGTATATATCAAGTCTAAATGAGCCTTGCCACTTTTAACATATCAGAGATCTGGGCTCCAATATTCAGAATATGTGATGAATCAGATTTCTCTGAAAAAAGAGGGTGTAATTATTCTTAACAGATTAACAATGTTATCAGATGGAGGAAGGTGTGTTTAAGCCACTTAAAGCACATCGTTTCCAAGCACCTACAAACGCATTTGCTGCAAATACTAGATAGGATATTTATAAATCATTATGGCAAGCCTGATGAAACTTGTTTTGTGTTTACAGTAAAGATTTTGAGAATGTTATTCATTATTTGCTCTACAAAAAATCATGAAACATACATTTCTCTCTGGTCTTATTATTAGGAATAGTTGCGCTTACAAAGAAAAGAGTATTAATTAGAGAATAAAATCTGAGTTTTCTAGTCAGGACTAGCTAGGGTTAAATCCTAACTCTGTCACTTCCTGGCTGTGTGGTCTTTGGCAAATCACTTAACCTCTATGACCCTCAGTTTCCTCACCTGTAAAATGAGAATAAAGTAGCCCCTTTGGTGAATTCAATGAACATGAAAAGTGCTTAAAACTATGCCTGACACATATGGCAAGTGCTCAGTAAATATTTGCTGTAAAGTATCATTTTTTTATAGGTAATCAGTTTATTTTTTTCCAGATAAATGGATGAATATTTCATCCATGTTGCTCCAGACAGCTTAAAGTTCACTTTGGGGCCCACCTCGCATAAGAGTAGACTTTCCATTTTGTGATTCCTCATTACATTTCAACTATTATTTTAAATTTATTTGACTTTGTAAATTGTTTGAATGTCTGTAAAACCATTTTAGAATAAGACATATATCAATCACCCGAAGAAGCGATAAAATACAAGGCAAAACTCCCTTACCTTCAGCTACTATGAAGAATTGAAGCCTCACAAAAAGTGTCTTTCAGAAGTTGTCATTTAAACCTTTTTATGATTTGCTGCCTCTGCATTTTTCCAAATTTATTTTAAGCTAATTGTAAATACGTGATATTTCACCCCTAAATACTTCATCATGCATGTCTAAAAATATAAGGGCATTTTCTTTTGTAACCACAGTATGATAGAAACATCTGACAAAATTGACAATAGGAATTAATGTATTTTAAGAGATTATAGACTTCTTGAAAGGTAGAGATAGTGGCTTCTACTACTTTTCATATCAGTGACTGAACAGATATGGGTATATGTTCTCAGTGCATCCTTGTGAACTGCCTAGTCATTTAATTGCTCCATGCAGTTTTATTGAGTTTGCTCAGTTCTTCTCTCTGAAATACAGAGGTAGTGAGGGTGACAGAACATGAGAGACACCTAACTCTGGGAAAAGAACAAGGGTTGGTGGAAAGGGAGGTGAGTGGAGGGTTGGGGTGACTGGGTGATGGGCACTAAGGGGGGCACTTGATGGGATGAACACTGGGTGTTACGCTATATGTTGGCATATCGAACTCTAATAAAGAATATACAAAAAAAGAGAAAACTCCTCTTTGCTGCTCTTGATCCCTCCTTCCTGCCCCTTCTGAAGCCATCAAGAGAGAAAACAATGGAGTGAAATTAAACTCCTCTTTTTTTTTTTGTAAATTCATACAGGTTACCCTTCCCATGGCATCCTGAATCTATAGGCAAGTTAATAAGTCTTTCCCCATCAGCAAAAATCATTGATTTCTCATGAACTGTGGTAGTTAATATTTGTTAGATACTTTGAGATTCATAGATGGAAGTTGCAATATATACCTGGAGCTATCTTAATCCCATAGTTAAATGAATTATGTCAGTAAATAATGATTAAAGTAGTTACTATATCAACTCTAGCATCAGAAGTTCTAAAATAATCCATAGTAACAACTAGCCTCAATCTTTTCCCACCTTTTTCCATTTATAATATCTTTACTTCTCCTTGTCTAGCTTTTAGAAATTCTTTCATCATTTTGGAAAATTGATGAATTATTTAATAATTTTAATAAATCATTAAATAAATATTTAATAAAATATTTCATAATTTTCTGCATGCTAGGGATATGAAATTTTCTTGAATTTGATCAGATGTGATTAGTGTGTTGTCCATTTGAGGCTTTGCCTGTTGTTTTCAAGAAATATATTATTTAATTCCATCATTCTCTGGGGGAACTCAGGCCAAAATAATGCTATTGGAAAGATCAGACCCCTCAAAATTCTTCACCACATGGAAAATGTACCTAATTATTTAACAACATCTTTCATCAGCATTACCCTCAATTCATTCTTCCTTGATTGTGTTCTCTCAAATATTAGAGATTAAATCTTGGTGCAAATATTTAATCTTGGACAAAGCTTCACATTTAGAAATAGCATGGGTTCCATCATGCCTAGACAAGCACTGTGCAGCTCTTATTCCCATGATGGTAGTTATTGACAGGAATGCTGCCACTCTTTGCTATTACAGGTTCCATTAATGCTGCCAGGAGAAAGGGACTCTGGCATTTTGGCAGGTGCTTTTTGCCAGGCTCTATACTTTTTTTTTAAGATTTTATTTATTTATTTATTTATTTATTTATTTATTTATTTATTTATTTATGAGAGAGAGAGAGAGAAAGAGAGAGAGAGAGAGAGGCAGAGGGAGAAGCAGGCTCCATGCAGGGAGCCCGATGTGGGACTCAATCCCGGGACTCCAGGATTACACCCTGGGCTGAAGGCAGGCGTTAAACCAGTGAGCCACCTAGGGATCTCCCAGGCTCTATACTTTTTAAAAATCTTTACAACTTGGCTACACAGAGATTTTAGGAGTGCTATTTGACATCCTGGCTGTTGACTTAGTCATAAGTGAAAAATACACTAAATTGTCTTTGTATTGTCTTTTGCTTTTTCTGGTCTTGTGCTCTCTGGGCAGGGGACATGTATTTCACATATGTCAAAGTTTAATGTAAAGTAATAATGTTCACATTTGATAGTATGGATCACCTTAAATGCATTTCTGGGTTTGATCATCATCATAACACTAAGATTAAGCTAGAACTAATTGGTCCGTTTTATAGATGAGCAAGCTAAGAACATTTTCATTTTAATTTCCTAAAATCACAAAGGCCAGGAAGAGAGTCTGGCCTGGCCAAAGTCTAATGTGCTGCTTCTTGATCTAACTTGGTTATCTTCTTAATGAGAATTTGACAAAAAGCTGCTAACCACAAGCCAAGAGACCAGGTTTTAGAGTCGGTTGTAAGAGTTGAATAAATGAATCGTAGCAGATATAATTTAAAGAAGATTGATCCATAGCCTTCATTCATAAGATATTACAGTTGAATGAACCTGTATTTCCAGATGTCTACTATTTATGTTCCCATGTTGATCAAAGTCTCCACCAAGTAAATAATGGCCAGTTGTGGATGATAACTCACAAATGTGTCTTTCTTTCCAAAGTCTACAAGCAAAAGAGGACATATAATGAGTATGAGTATGTATGTGTGTGTCCTTCTCTGTCTCTCTCTGTGTCTCTCATGAAAAAATAAATAAAATCTTTAAAAAATAAGATTTACCCTTAGATTAACTGTAGCACAATTTATATGCTAAGGATTTTGAATTGATAATTAAGAAAAAAATGAATCCTGCCCCATGTAATGATTATTGAAAAATAACTAATTTGCGTATTTCCAAATAATGTGAATGAGACATTGGCTTTTGGATTGTCTTTTCACCACTAACCACAAGACAAATTGGTGAGCAGTGGTAAGTGGTTATTCTTGTGAAAAATCACAACACACCAAGGAGGTAGATATCTGTATATAACAGTCGGGAGTTTCTGGTTCTCTCCCTTGAAATGTATCAAGTAGTCTCTTTATGACCCTACTGCCTTTCCTTCTTCTTTCCTTCTATCAGCCTCCCTTCTGCCCACCATCTTCTCTGGTTACACTTGATTTAACCAGAACTCCTACCACTGACTCAAATGGAAAATATGTGGAACTGCTGCCCAGAAAACAGACATGTGGCAGAATCCTCTTGGACGCCAGTGGTCTCATTGAGTGCTAATGATAGCCTGCAAGGACTATCAATCATTTCAGGGAATACCCATGTCATAGGATACAAGGATCTCAAAAGAGTTAATGCACACCTTTCAAAATGTGCAAATCAGTAGTTGTTAGTGTCCAGAAATGAATTTGATAGTGGACAATGTAGGATGGCAATAACAGTAAGAGTGTTCTGAATTTGAATAGAACTTTTCCCCTTGTCAGTGTACTTTCCCATCTGTTATCTCATTTAATCCTCACAACAGTCCTATAAAGCAGTCATGGCAAGGAGGTATTATCACCCCCTATTTGACCCATGAGGAAACCCAAGTGAAATGATGAGTTAATGATAGAACCTGGACTAGAATTTAGGGCATCCAACCCTGACTATTTATTCAGTCATCCAGCTATTCATTCCTTCTTTCAAATATAGCAGCTTCAGCCTTAGTATTTCAGATGCCTTTAAGGAGAGAGGGTGAATATCTTTTTTTAGATATTTATTTTATTTTTCATGAATTTATTTATTTGGAAAAATTTCAAATGCACAGAAATATTGCGTTGAAATTACAATCAATATCCATATACGCTTTATGTGGATTTACCAAATTGTTAACATTGTGCCATGTTTATATCATCTCTATGGATACACATATGCCTAAGTATGCATGTATGTATTTTTTCTAAACCATTTGGAAATAAGTTGCAGATATGATACTTCTCCTGTAAATAATTTAGCATTTGTCTTATAAAAATAAGGATCTTCTCATACATAACTAGAATACAATTATCATAGGAAATTTAACGTTGATATAATTCTATATCTAATACATATTCTACATTCAAATTTCTCCAATTATTCCAATAATGTTCTTTAGAGTATTTTCCTGATCCAGAATCCAATTAAAGATTATGCATATCAGGGATCCCTGGGTGGCGCAGCGGTTTAGCGCCTGCCTTTGGCCCAGGGCGCGATCCTGGAGACCCGGGATCGAATCCCACGTTGGGCTCCCGGTGCATGGAGCCTGCTTCTCCCTCTGCCTGTGTCTCTGCCTCTCTCTCTCTCTCTCACTGTGTGCCTATCATAAATAATTAAAAAAAAGATTATGCATATCATTTATTGATCATGTCTTTCTCCTTTAATCTAGAACAGTTGCCTGACCTTTGTAAAATTTAAATTTATTTCTAATTGAGTTCATGACATTGACATTTTTGAAGCAACTAGACCAATTGTAGTGTAGAATTACCTTCTATTTGAATTTGTCTGATTGTTTCCTCATGATTAGATTCATGTTATACATTTTTGACCAAAATGCTACTGGAATGATCCTTGTGTACTTCTCTGTGCCTAACTTACAGAGGCACATGATTTATCTTTGTCCCACTATTGGTTATTCTACCTTTGATGATTTGCTTGAGGGATTATCTGACAGATTAATCCACTGTAAAGGCATCTTTTATCCTTTATAATTAATTAATAATCTGTTGGATGATACCTTGAGACAATGTGAATACTCTGTTCAATAAAACCTTTTTTTGATAATTCTTTCCTGAATCAGTGATGGCAGTGGTGGTTGATAACTGATGATTTCTAACTTCTGCATGTATATCAATTGATATTTCTACATAAAAAAGATCTCTCTCCTCTTTCATTACTATTAACATGGACTCATAGACTTTTTAATCTGATGCTGTCCATTTTGACATGTGCCAATCTTAAGTGTACAACTCAGTAAATTATTTTTATTACAGTTCAACCATGTTTTAGTGTTCAGTTCAGGGCATTTAGAATATTCAAATTTTTGTTCAACCATCACCAGAATTTTTTAATCCTCTCAAACTGAAAGTGCATATGTATTAAGCAAAGCTCCCCATTCCTGCCTACTCCAAGCCATTGGCAGCCACCATTCTAATTTCTGTCTCTACAAATTTGACTATTTTAGGTATCTTGTATAAGTGGAATCATAAAAAATATTCTTTTATGCATGGCTTATTTCATTTAGCATAGTGTCTTCAAAATCCATCCATGTTGCAGCATGTTATCAGAATTTCCTTTCTTTTTAAGACTGAAAAATAGTCCATTGTGTGGATATATCTCATTTTGCTTATCTACTTATCTTTAGATGGACACCTGGGTTGCATCTGCATTTTGGCTATTATACATAATGCTTTAAGGAATATTGATGTGCAAATATCTATTCGAGTTTCTGTTTTCAATTCTTTTGAGTATATGTATCCAAAGGTAGAATTACTGAATCATATGGTACTTATATAATTAATTTTTTTGAGGACCTTCTATATAATTTCCCTAGCAACCACACCATTTTACATTCCCACCAGCAATGCAAAGGTTCCAATTACTTCACCTCCTTACCAACATATTTATTTAATAATAGTAAAACTAAAGATATAAAAAATGGTATCTCGTTATAGTTTTGATTTACATTTCTCTAACAATTAGTGATATTGAACATCTTTTCATGTGTTTATTGCCCACTTGTATATTTTCTTTGAAGAAATTTCTACTCAACGCCTTTGCCCATTTTTAAATCAAGTTGTTTATCTTTTTAAGTTGTTATTTAAATTAAATATTAATTAACATACTGTGTAATATTAGTTTCAGGTGTACAATATAGTGATTCAACACTTCCATACATCACCTTGTGCTCATCACAACAAACGCAATCCTTAATCCCCAACACATATTTCACCCATCCCTACCAACTTCCCCTCTGGTAATCATCAGTTTGTACTTAAAAGTCTATTTCTTGGTTTGCCTCTCTCCTTCTTTCTCCCTATGATTGTTTGTTTTGTGTCTTAGTTTCACATATGAGTGATATCATATGGTATTTGTCTTTCTCTCACTGGCTTATTTCACTTAGCATAATGCTTTCTAGCTCCATCCACATCATTGCAAATGGCAGGATTTTATTATTTCTATGGCTGAATAATATATATATATATATTATAATATAATATACTATAATATACTATATATACTATATATAGTATACTATAATATACTATAATATTATATATATAGTATCTTCTGTATACATTTTCAGTCAGTCAACATTTGGGCTGTTTCCATAATTTGGCTATTGTAGATAATGCTACTGAATACTACTGTAAACATGAGGTTGCATGTATCCCTTTAAATTAGTATTTTTATATTCTTTGGGTAAATATATCAAGTTGAATTGCTGGATCATAGGGTAGTTTTATTTTTAACATTTTAAGGAACCTGCATACTGTTTTCCATGGTGGCTGCACAAGTTTGTATTCCCACCAACAGTGCAAGAGGGTTCCCCTTTCTCCACATCCTTGCCAGCATCTGTTGTTTCTTGTACTGTTGATTTTAGCCATACTGGCAGATGTGAGGTGCTACCTCATTGTAGTTTTGATTTGTATTTCCCTGATGATGACTGACATTGAGCATCTTTTCATGTTCCTGTTGGCCATCTATATTTACAAGTTGTTTATTTTTCATTTGTTGTTGAGTTGTAGGAGTTCTTTATATATTCTGGATACTAATCCCTAATCAGACATATGGTTTGTAAATATTTTCTCTCATTCTCTAGATTGCCTTTTTACTCTGTTGGTTATGTCCTTTGATGCACAAAAGTTGTTAATTTTGATGAAGTCCATTTTATTTTTTTTCTCTGTTGCCTGTGCATTTGGCGCTATACCCAGGAAATCATGACTGCATTCAATGTCATGAAACTTTCCCCCTACATTTTCTTCTTAAGGATTTTATAGGTTTCTTTCTTATGTTTAGGTTTTTTGACCCACTTTGAATTCATTTTTGTATATGGTGTAAGTTAAGGGTCCAATGTCATTCTTTTGCATGTGGGTATCCAATTTTCCTAATACTATTTGTTCAAAAGACTATCTTTTCCCCCATTGAATTGCCTTGACCCCTTTATCAAATATTATTTGATTCTATATGCAAAGATTTATCTCTGGGCTCTCTCTTCTATTCCATTGGTTTAAATGTCTCTCTTATACTAGAACAACACTGTTTTGATTGGTAAATCTTTGTAGTAACCTTTGAAATCAGGAAATGCAAGGCCTCCAGCTTTATTCTTTTTCAAGATTGTTTTGGCTATTCAGGGTCTGTTGAGATTCCATGTAAATTTTAGGATGGGTTTTCCTACTTATGCAAAAAAAATCATTGTGATTTTTGATAGGGATTTTATTAAAGCTGTAGTTGGTTTTGAGTTTTACTGATGTATTAACAATATTAAGTCTTCTATTTGTGTCTTTAATTTCTTTCAGCAACATATTTACTTTTCAGCATACAAGTCTTTTGCCTCCTTGATTAAGTTTATTCCTAAGTATTTTATTATTTTTTATTTGACTGTAAGTGAAATTGTTTTCTTTATTTCCTTTTTTGTTTTTTTTGTTATTATATATAGAAGCACTACTGATTTTCTGTTTTGATTTTTATCCAGCTCAGTGAAGTTTTACATATAAATGTACCTATCTAATTAGCACATCAATATATAAAAACTATCAACCCAGAAAATTCTTTCATTTCCACTTCCAGTTTATACTCTGCAATGCTAGTATGTAGTCTGTTAGCATATATTTGATTGGCAAATTTTTGAACTTCATGTAATTGATTCTAACAGTATGCACCCTATTGCTCATTTTTTAATGAACATAAGTTTATTAAATACCTACATTTTGTTAATATGCCAAGTATTTTGTATGAGCACAGAGCCCCTGACTTCAAGGAACTAAAGATTTAGTAAGAGAAAGAAGTTTCACCACTTGAAGGAGTGGCAGTATAGGTTGGATGCAGACTGACATGCATGGATAAACTTGGGTCAATGACATGGCTCCTACAGTTCTGGTATCCCCTAGAGATGAGATGAACAGGATAGAATAATTTGCCAGGTAAAGGGAAGAAAGTGTGCAAACACATGGACATGCTGGGCTTATCTGGGGAACTGTTTGGGGTGTCAGTTTTACTGGAGTATAGTTGGATGACTTTTAGTCCAGAGGTGGACAAGCAAAGGTATGTTGTGTTCAAATTGTTTTGGGGATGGATTTATATTATCATTGGATTAGGAATTTATTCTTACTGCTGAAAGATTTCATTGCATGATTGTACCAAAATGTGTTTATCCATTCTTTTGTTAATGGGAATTTGGGTTATTGCCATGTTTTGGCTTCTGTAAATAAAGCTAATATCAATATTCTTGTTAAAGGCTTTGGTAAACATATGGACTCATTTCTCTTGGATATCTACCTATGAGTGGGAATAAATAGATATTATGGTAACTGCATGTTCAACTTTGAAAAGAACCACCAATTTTTTTCAAAGTGATTGTGTGATCTTGGCATTGTAATTTGTCACATTTTTAAACTTTCCGGTGTATGCAGTGGTATCTCATGGTAGTTTTATTTTGTATAATCTTGATTACAAATAGTATTAAACACCTTTTCATATTTTTATTATCTCACTCATATGTGGATATTTTTTGTATATATTCTTTTATTGGAGTTTGATTTGTCAACATATAGCATAACACCCAGTGCTCATCCCGTCAAGTGCCCCCCTCAGTGCCCGTCACACAGTCACCCCAACCCCCCATCCAACTCCCTTTCCACCACTGCTTCTTTGTTTCCCAGAGTTAGGTGTCACTCGTGTTCTAACACCCTCACTGATATTTCCCACTCATTTTCTATCCTTTCCCCTAAAATACCTTTTAGAATTTTTATACTTCCCAAATGAATGAGACAATAAAATGTTTGTCTTTTTCTTACTGACTTACTTCACCCAGCATAATACCTTCTAGTTCCATTCACATTGAAGCAAATAGTGGGTATTTGTCATTTCTAATGGCTGAGTAATATTCCATTGTTTACATAGACCACATCTTTATCCATTCATCTTTCAGTGGACATCGAGGCTACTTCCACAGTTTGGCTATTGTGGACATTGTTGCTATAAACATTGGGGTCCAGGTGTTTCTGTTTTTTGCTGCATCTGTATCTTTGGGGTAAATCCCCAGCAGTGCAATTGCTGGGTCATAGGGCAGTTTTATTTTTAACTCTTTGAGGAACCTCCACACAGTTTCGCAGAGTGGCTGTACCAGTTCACATTCCCACCAACAGTGCAAGAGGGTTCCCCTTTCTCCACATCTTCTCCAACATTTGTTGTTTCCTGTCTTGTTAATTTTCACCATTCTCACTGGTGTGAGGTGGTATCTCATTATGGTTTTGATCTGTATTTCCCTGATGGCAAGTCATGTGGAGCATGTTTTCATGTGCTTCTTGGCCATATGTGTGTCTTCTTTGTTGAAATTTCTGTTCATATCTTTCGAACATTTCATGATTGGATTGTTTCTTTGCTGTTGAGTTTAATAACTTTTTTATAGATCTTGGATACTAGCCCTTTACCTGATATGTCATTTGCAAATATCTTCTTCCATTCTGTAGGTTGTCTTTTAGTTTTGTTGATTGTTTCTTTTGCTGTGCAGAAGATTTTTATCTTAATGAAGTCCCAATAGTTCATTTTGCTTTTGTTTCCCTTGCCTTCATAGATGTATCTTGCAAGAAGTTGCTGTGGCCAAGTTCAAAATGGGTGTTGCCTGTGTTCTCCTCTAGGATTTTGATGGATTCCTGCCTCATATTTAGATCTTTCATCCATTTTGAGTTTATCTTTGTGCCTGATGTAAGAGAATGGTCTAGTGTCATTCTTCTGCACATGGCTATCCAATTTTCCCAGCACCATAGATTGAAGAGACTGTCCTTTATCCAGTGGATAGTCTTTCCTGCTTTGTTTAATATTAGTTGACCATTAGTTGAGGGCCAATTTCTGGGTTTTCTATTCTGTTCCATTGATTTATTCTTTTTGGGCCAGTACCACACTGTCTTGATGATCGCAGCTTTGTAGTACAACCCAAAATCCAGCATTGTGATGCCCCTGGATCTGATTTTCTTTTTCAATATTCCCCTGACTATTCGGGGTCTTTTCTGATTCCACACAAATCTTAAGATGATTTGTTCCAACTCTCTGAAGAAAGTCCATGGTATTTTGATAGGGATTGCATTAAATGTGTACATTACCCCAGGGTTGCATTGCATTCACATTTTTCACAGTATTAATTCTTCCAGTTCTTGAGCATGGAATATTTTTCCATCTCTTTGTGTCTTCCTCAACTTCTTTCAGAGGTGTTCTGTAGTTTTTAGGCTATATATCCTTTACCTCTTTGGTTAGGTTTATTCCTAGGTATCTTAGGCTTTTCGGTGCAATTGTAAATGGGACTGACTCATTAATTTCTTTTTTTTTTCAGTTTCATTGTTAGTGTATAGAAATGCCACTGACTTCTGGTCATTGATTTTGTATCCTGCCACACTGCCAAATTGCTGTATGAGTTCTAGCAATCTTGGGGCGGAGTCTTTTGGTTTTTTTTACGTACAGTATCATGTCATCTGTGAAGAGGGAGAGTTTGACTTCTTTGCCACTTTGAATGCCTTTTATTTCTTTTTGTTGTCTGATTGCTGAGGCTACGACTTCTAGTACTATGTTGAATAGCAATAGTGAAAGTGGACATCTCTGTCATGTTCCTGATCTTAGGGGAAAGGCTCCCAGTGTTTCCCCATTCAGAATGATATTTGCTGTGGGCTTTTCATAGATGGCTTTTAAGATGCTAAGGAATGTTTCCTCTATCCCTACACTCTGAAGAGTTTTGATCAGGATTTGATGCTGTATTTTGACAAATGCTTTCTCTGCATCTATTGACAGGATCATATGGTTCTTGTGTTATCTCTTGTTGATATGATCTATCATGTTGATTGCTTTACGAGTGTTGAACCAGCCTTATATCATGGGAATAAATCCCACTTGGCCATGGTGAATAATCTTCTTAATGTACTGTTGGATCCTATTGGCTAGTATCTTGTTGAGAATTCTTGCATCCATGTTCATCAGGGATATTGGTCTAGAATTCTCCTTTTTGGTGGGGTCTTTGTCTGACTTTGGAATTAAGGTGATGCTGGCCTTATAGAACAAGTTTGGAAGTATTCCATCCTTTTCTATCTTTTGGAACAGCTTTAGTAGAATAGGAATTGTTTCTTCCTTAAAAGTTTGATAGAATTCTCCTTGGAAGCCATTTGGTCCGGACTTTTGTGTCTTTGGAGGTTTTTGATGACTGTTTCAATTTCCTCCCTAGTTATCAGCCTTTTCAGGTTTTCTATTTCTTCCTTTTCCACTTTTGATAATTTGTGGTTTTCCAGAAATGCATCCATTTCTTCTAGATTGCCTAATTTATTGGCATATAGCTGTTCATAATATGTTTTTAAAATCGTTTGTAATTCCTTGGTATTGGTTGTGATCTCTCCTTTTTCATTCATGATTTTATTAGAGTTTTTTCTCTTTTGTTTTTAATAAGGCTGGCTATTGGCTTATATATCTTATTAATTATTTCAAAGATCCAAATCCTGGTATTGTTGATCTGTTCCACAGTTCTTCTGGTCTCTATTTCATTGAGTTCTGCTCGAGTCTTTATGAATTCTCTTCTTCTGCTTGGTGTAGGTTTTATTTGCTCTTCTTTTCCAGTTCCTTTAAGTGCAAGGTTGGCTTGTGTATTTGAATTTTTTTCCAATTTTTTGAGCGATGTTTGTATTGCAATATATTTCCCTCTCAAGACTGCTTTTTCTGAAAAAAAAAAAAAAGACTGCTTTTTCTGTATCCCAAATATTTTAAACAGTTGTATCTTCATTCCCATTAGTTTCCATGAATCTTTTTAATTGTTCTCTAATTTCCTGGTTGACCCTTTCATCTTTTAGCTAGATGCTCTTTAACCTTCACATGTTTGAATTTGTTCCAAATTTCTTCTTGTGATTGGGTTCAAGTTTCAAAGAAGTATGGTCTGAAAATACGCAGGAGACGATCCCAATCTTTTGGTATCGGTTCAGACCTGATTTGTGACCCAGTATGTGGTTTATTCTGGAGAAAGTTCCATGAGCACTTGAGAAGAATGTGTATTCAGTTGCGTTTGGATGTAAGGTTTTATAAATATCTGTGAAATCCATCAGGTGCAGAGTATCATTTCAAGCTCTTGTTTCCTTGGATATGTTGTGCTTAGAAAATCTGTTATTTGCAGAAAGCACTGTGTTGAAGTCTCCCAGTATTACTGTATTATTATCTAAGTATGTCCTAACTTTGGTTATTAATTGATTGATATGCTTGGCAGCTCCCACATTCGGGGCATAAATATTCGTGATTGTTAGGTCCTCTTGTTGGACAGATCCTTTAAGTATGATATAGTGTTCCTCTTCATCTCTTACTACAGTCTTTGGTATAAACTTTAATTTATCTGATAGGAGGATGGCTACCCCTGCTTTCTTTTGAGGACCATTTGAATGGTAAATGGTTCTCCACTTTTTCATTTTCAGGCTGTACATGGCCTTAGGTCTAAAATGAGTCTCTTGTAGACAGCAGATAGATGGGTCTTGCCTTTTTATCCTGTCTGAAACCCTGCATGTTTTGATCCCATTTTGATAAATGGGATCATTTAGCCCATTCACATTCAGAGTTACTCTAGAAAGATACGAATTCATTGTCATCATAATACCTATTCAGTCCCTGTTTTTGTGGATTATTTCTTTGAGCATCCTTTTTCTTTTACAGAGACCCCCTTAATATTTCTTGCAGAGCTGGTTTGGTGGTCACATATTCTTGCAGTTTCTGCCTATCTTGGAAGCTCTTTATCTCTCCTTCTATTCTGAGTGAAAGCCTTGCTGGATAAAGTATTCTTGGCTGCATGTTCTTCTCATTTAGGACCCTGAATACATCCTGCCAGCCCTTTCTGGCCTGCCAGGTCTCCGTGGAGAGGTCTGCTGCGAATCTAATATTTCTCCCCATAAAAGTTAGGGATCTCTTGTGTCTTTCTGCTTTAAGGACTTTCTCTTTATCTTTGAAATTTGTAAGTTTCACCATTAAATGTTGAGGTGTTGAACGGGTTTTATTGATTTTAGGGAGGGACCTCTCTAACTCCTGGATCTGAAAGCCAGTTTCCCTCCCCAATTTAGGGAAGTTTTCAGCTATGATTTGTTCAAATATGCTTTCTGACCCTCTGGCCCCCTCGACACCCTCTGGAACCTCAATTATACATCGTTTTTTCCTTCCGAGGTTGTCATTTATTACCCTCATGGTCTTTTAATTGTTTTTATCTTTTTTCTCAGCCTCTTTCCTTGTCATCAACTTGTCTTCTATGTCCCTCACTCTTTCTTCTACCTCATTAACCCTTGTCATTAGGACCTCCAGTTTGGATTGCATCTCAGTTAATTGATTTTTAATTTCGGTCTGATTAGATCTAAATTCTGCAGTCATGAAGTCTCTTGAATGCTTTATGCTTTTTTTTTTCCAGAGCCACCAGTAGCTTTCTATTGGTGTTTCTGAATTGGCTTTCATACATCGAATTGTAATCCAAATTCTGTAACTCTGTGGCAGAGAGTACTGTTTCTGATTCTTTCTTTTGTGGTGAGTTATTCTTTCTAGTCATTTGGCTCAGTGCAGAGTGGCTGTATGAGTGGGCTGCATCAAGAATATCAACCACGACCTAAGTAGATTTCCCCCAGATGATTCTGCTAAAGTCAGAGACCAGAAATTGAAAACCAAGATGAGAAGGAAATAAACAAAAGTACCACTAAAGTGAAAAAAAAATAAAACATGGGGATCCCTGGGTGGCTCAGTGGTTTAGGACCTGCCTTCAGCCCAGGGTGTGATTCTGGAGTCCTGGGATCGAATACCACATTGGACTCCCTGCATCATGGAACCTGCTTCTCCCTCTGCCTGTGTCTCTGCCTCTCTCTCTCTCTCTCTCTCTCTCTCTCTCTCTCTGTGTGTGTGTGTGTGTCTCTCATGAATAAATAAGTACAATCTTAAAAAAAAGTAGTAAAAAATAAATGGCCAGGAATCCTAAAGAAGAATAAGAGAGGGGAAAAAAAGAAAAGAAAAAGTAAAAAGAAAAAAAAAGGAGAGGAAAGAAAAAAAGAGGGGGTTTACTGGGAGATGGTGGTGGTTACAATGTTGTAGTAGAGGGAGAATGTAGTCTACCTGAGGGGTTCTAGAGAGTCATCCTCTTGTTTGAGTATATTAAGTTCTGTATGCTAGAAGATGCTCACCCCAAATTTATATAAACCAGAAATACTTATAGAGGGCCCCAACATTGACCATCAAAGCATAAATGACATAAAAGAGAGGGGCAGATTGGGAATGGGGAATCTCACAGAATGAACCAGCACGGTATACCACTTGGTTCTGGGTGCACACCTGTCGTGTTTTCTAAGGTATTAACTTCTACCATTGTAGAACAAAATGAGACAGAGAAAACAAAAAACACAAAATAAAACAAAAAATACATATCTTTTATATCTCCCAAGATTGAGTATGTTGAAGGGAATCTAGATGTGGAGAATATATCTAGGACCTGTAATTGTTGAAATATGAAAGTCGAAAAGGGAGAAACTTAAAAATGAAGAGCTGGTAAAATATTGTAGATAAGGTGGGAAAAGGGAAAAAATGGAAATTAACTGTCTGATATAAAAATGAGTTGTACTGGAAAAAGGAAGCAAAAAAAACAGGGGTACCCTCTGGTTCTGTATACTGTAAATCCCTCAACTTCCCCTGGAGCTTTCCAGTGCTGCTTGGTCAAGAACTTGTTCTTCCCCTGTCCTTCCAGTTGGTCTTCTGGGGAAGGGGCCTGCTGTGCTGATTCTTAGGTGTGTGTACCTGGGGGACCTGCCCCGCCCCCTTCCAGTTGCTGGGCTCAGAGGGAGCTGTTGTCCCTGTGAGTCCTCTGTTCCCTGGCAGCCCTGCCCCTCCCAGGCACAGGGTGAAACAAGGAGGATCAGCACTGGTGGCGGCCAGGTCTCCAGCCCTGGAGTCAGCTCCTGCAGTAGCTACCGCAGTCTCCCAGTCCACAATGGCCTAGATGCTTCCGGGCGGCATGGGTATGCTGATCTTCCCAGCTTGGGGGCGCCCAGAGGCAGGATGTCCTGTCGATATCCTGTCCCGTCTCCGCCTCTGCCTGTCCCGGGTCAAGTGCAGGATCATGGGCTGTGTCCACCCAGCGCCCTGGTATCCGGGGCCAGTGCTGCTGGAATTAGGCTCCCGGGGCTGTGCCTCCCAAAAGTAGCAGGGCACAGACCCCTCCTCCTGGACCCCCTGCCTGCCCACCTGGCTTCTCCTGAGGCCCCGCTGGGTGCGTGTTCCAGCCCTTTACCGAGATCGGCCTTCAGTGTGTGGTGCGCTCTTCCCCGGGGCAGCACTTCTTCTATTAGTGACTCTGGGACACTGGAGGCTCCACTGCCCCTCCTGCGATTCTGCCCAATTTCCCTGCTAAGCACCTTTCAGTCTGGGAAGAACCCGGCCCAGATTTTTAAAATTCCTGCTTCTCTGGGCCTGGGCTCTCCTGTCCCGGAGGCTTTCACCACCTGGCCTTAGCTGGGCTCCTCGCAGGGCCCCTCCCCCGCTTGATTCTTTTTTTGTTTTTCCACCTTCCTACCTTGTTAGAAGTGAAAACCCTTGACTTTGTAGCAGTTCTAGCTCTTCTATCTAAATCTCAGGTAGAATTCGTAGGTTTTCAGGATTATTTGGAAGTAATCTAGGTAATTTCGTGGGTCCAGGGTTGTTGAGGTCCCTACTCCTCCACCGTCTCCAAGGTAGAGTGAATTTTAAGCAGACACTGCACTGAGCACAAATCCCTATGCGGGGCTTGATCTCAGGACCCTGAAATCATGACCTGAGCTGAAACCAAAAGTCAGATACTCAACTCTACTGTTCCACCCAGGCACCCCAAGTAAGTGTACTCTTGATCCTATCTATTTCACCCATTCACTCACCCAGTCACCTCTCCTCAGGCTAAAACCAGTTTTTTCTCTGTATTTCACAGTCTGTTTTTTCTTTGTTCATTTGTTTTGTTTTTTAGATTCCACATATAAGTGAAATCATATGGTATTTGTCTTTCTTTATGACTTATTTCACTTAGCATAATGCCATCTAGGACCTTCCATGTTGTTGCAAATGGCAAGATCCCATTCTTTTTATGGCTGAGTGATATTCCAGTGTGTGTGTGTGTGTGTGTGTGTGTGTGTGTGTGTGTTTATATACCACATCTTCTTTATTCATCCATCTACTGGTGGACACTTGAGTTGCTTCCATATCTTGGCTATTGTAAATAATGCTGCAATAAATATCATGTACATATATCTTTTGGATTAGTGTTTATAGTGGTTTTGTTTTCTTTGGGCAAATACCCAATAGTGGAATTCCTAGATTATATGATACTTGTATTTTTTATTTTTTGAGGAAACCCCATACAGTTTTCCACAGTGGCTGCACCAATTTATATTCCCACCAATGATGCATGAAATTTCCTTTTTCTCTACATCCTTGCTAACACTTGCTGTGTATGATACTATTGATACTAGCCATTCTGACAGGTGTGAGGTGATGTCTCATTGTGATTTCGATTTGCATTTCCCTAATGATTAATGATGTTGAAGATCTTTTCATGTGTCTGTTGTCCATCTGTATATCTTCTTTGGAAAAATATCTATTCAGGTCTTCTGTCCACTTATGATCAGATTGCTTGTTTTGTGTGTGTGTGTGTGTGTGTGTGTGTAAGCTGTATAAATTCTTTAGATATACTGGGCATTAACCTCTTCTTGAATATATCATCTGTATATATCTTTTCCCATTCGTTAGGTTGCCTTTTTCTTTTGTTGGTAGTTTCTTCTGCTGTGCAAATCCTTTTATTTTAATTTAGTTTTGCTTTTGTTTTTCTTAGAAGGTATATCCATAAATATGGTGCTATGGCTGATGCCCAAGAGATTACTATCTATGTTTTCTTCTAGGGATTTTTACTTTAAGGTCTCACATTTAGGTCTCTAATATATTTTTAGTTTATTTCTATGTATGGTGTAAGAAAGTGCTCCAGTTTAATTTTTTGCATGTAGCTCTCCAGTTTTCCCAACATCATTTATTGAAAATACTCTTTTCCCCATTGTATATTTTTGCCTCCTTTGCGATAGAATATTTAAACATATAGGTGTGGGTTTATTTGTGGGCTCTCTAACCTCATCCTTTGTTTTATGTGTCTATTTTTTTTGTGTGCCAGCAGCATGCCATTTTTTTTTTTTGCTAAAGCTTTGTAGTATATCTCAAATTCTGGGATTGAGATACCTCCAACTTTGTTCTTTCTCAATATTGCTTTGGCTTTTGGGTCTTTTGTGATTTCATACAAATTTTAGGATTATTTGTTCTAGTTCCATGAAAAATACTTTTGAAATTTTAATAGGGACTTCATCAAATCTGCAGATTGCCTTGGGTAGTATGGACATTTTAGTAATATTAATTTCTACAACTTATGAGCATGGAGTATCTTTCCATTTGTTTGTGTCATTTTAAATTTCAACAAAGTCATAGTTCTCAGACTCTTTTACCTCTTCAATCAAATTTATTCCTACTTATTTTATTCTTCTTGGTGCAGGCATAAATGGGATTGTTTTCTTAATTTCTCTCCCTGATAATTTGTTATTCATGTATAGAAATGCGACAGATACCTGTATCCTGTAACTTTACTGAATTCATTTATTAGTTGTAATAGTTTTTTCTTTCTGGTAGAGACTTTAGAATTTTTAAATACAGTATTAAGTCATCTGTAAATAGTGAGTTTTACTTCTTGCTTACCAATTTGGATGTCTTTTATTTATCTTGTCTGATTGCTGCAAACAGGGTTCTAATACTATGTTGAGAATACTAGAAGTGGTGAGAGTGGGTATACTTATCTTGTTCCAGATCTTAGAGGTGAAACTCTCAATTTTCCTGATTCAGTATGATGTTAGTTGTGGATTTTTCATATGTATTCTTTATTATGTCGGTGTATGATCCCTCTACACACACTTTGTTGAAAGTTTTTATCATGAATGGATTTTGTACTTTATCATATGCTTTTTTTGCCTCAATAGAAATGATCATATGGTTTTTATCCTTTCTCTTGTTGATGTGCTGTATCACATTGATTTGGAAATATTGAATCACCCTTGTATCCTGGCAATAAATTCCACTTGATTGTGGCAAATGATTTTTTTAATGTATTGTTGGCTTTGGTATGCTCATATTTTATTGAGGACTTTTGCATCTCTGTTCATCAGAGATATTGGCCTGTAGTTGTCTTTTTTTGTAGTGCCTTTATATAGTTTTTCTATCAGTGTAATCCAGACCTCATAAAATGAATTTGGAAATTTTACTTCCTCTTTTATTTTTTGGAATAATTTGTGAAGAATAGGTATTAAGCCTTCTTTAAGTGGTTGGTAGAATTTGTTTGTATAGCCATCTGGCCCTGGACTTTTGTCTTTTGGGAGATTTTTGATTACTGATTTGATTTCTTTGCTGGTTATTAGTCTGTTCAAATTTTCTATTTGTTTCTGAATTAGTTTGGATGATTGTATATTTCTAGAAATTATCCATTTCTTATAGGTTGTCCAATTTGCACATAATTTTTTCATAATATTCTCTTGTAATTCTTTGCATTTCTGTGGCTCCAGTTGTTATTTCTCCTCCTTAGTTTCTATTTATATTTGAGTCCTCTCTTTTATTCTTTATAAGTCTGGCCAAATATTTATCAATTTTATCTTTTCAAGGAACCGGCTCTTGGTTTCATTGATCTTTTCTATTGTTCCTTTAGTTTCTATTTTATTTATTTCTGCTCCAATATTTATTATATCCTTCTCTTTACTAGTTTTGAGCCTTGTTTGTTCCTCTTTTTCCAGCTTTATTAGGTATAACATTAGTTTATTTACTTGAAAGTTTTCTTGTTTCTTGAAGTAGGCCTGTATTGCTAGAAACTTCTTAGAACTGCTTTTGCTCTATCTGAAAGATCTTAGACCATTGTGTTTTTATTTTAATTTGTTTCTGAACTTTTTATTTTACTCTTTGATTTATTGGCTGACCCATTTGTTGTTTAGTAGCATGTTGTTTAGCTTCTGTGTGTTTATGTTCTTTTTAGATTTAGTCTATTTAGATTTAAAGTAATTATTGATATGTAAGTAATTATTGCCATTTGTTAATCGTTTTCTGGTTGTTTTTTGTAGCTCTCTGTTCCTTTCTTCTTCTCTTGCTATCTTACCTTTTGGTTTGATGGCTTTCTCTAGTGTTTTTCTTGGATTTCTTTCTCTTTATTTTTTGCGTATCTACTATAGGTTTTTCATTTTGGGTTATAATTGAGTTCTTATATAACATGTTATGTGTGTAACAGTCTATATTAAGTCGATGATAGCTTAAGTTTGAACACATTCTAAAAGCACAAATTTTCCTCCCCTCCAAATTTTATGTATGTGATGTCATATTTTACATATTTTTGTTTAGCCCTTGACTAACTTTTGTGGATATAATTGACTTTACTACTTTGGTGTTCTAACAATATTGGCTTTATAAATGATTAATCTACTACCTTTACAATATGTTTGCTTTTATTTATAAAAACTTTAACTTTCATAACTTTCTTACTTTTAGTTGTGGCCTTTTCTCTCTACTCAAAAATTCCCTCCAACATTTCTTATAAGTCCAGTTTAGTGATAATGAACTCCTTTAATTTTTGTCTGTCTGGAAAACTTTAGTTTTAGCTCTGTGCGGAATGACAACTTTGTCAGGTAGAGGTATAGTTTTTCTCCTTTCACCACTCTGAATGTATTATGTCACTGTCTTCTGGTCTCAAAGTTTCTGCTGAAAATCAGCTGATAGTCCTATAGGGTGTCCCTTCCATGTAAATGTGTTCTTTTCTTTTGTTGCTTTAATTATCTATCATTATTGTTTTGCCATTTGAATGATTTTACATGTCTTGGTGTGCACCTCCTTGGGTTCATCTTGTTTGGTGCCTTCTATGTTGCCTAGATAGGAATGTTTCCTTTTCCAGATTACAGAAATTTTCAGCTATTACTTCTTCAAATAAATTTTCTGCCTCTTTATCTCTTCTTCTGGGCTCCCTATAATGTGAATTTTATTACACTTGATGATGTCACTGAGTTCCCTTAACCTATTCTCATTTTTTCACTGTTTTTTTTTTAATTTTTGCTATCTACTTGGTTATTTTCCACTACCTTGTCTTCCTAATCTGTTCTTCTGCTTCGTTTAATTTGCTGTTAATTTCTTGTAGCATATTTGTGTTTCAGTTATTGAATACTCAGCTCTGTTTTTTTTAAATATTGTCTCTCTTTATTAATGTTCTCACTGAGATCAACCACTCTTTTCTCAAGTCCAGTGAGTATTTTTATGACTATTACTTATAATTTTTTAATCAGGCATATTGCTTATCTCTGTTTCATTCAGCTCTTTTGCTGTGATTTTTGTTTTATTTGTTTGCTTTTCATTTGGGACACATTTTTCTCTGTCCTTATTTTGTCTAACTCTTTGTTTCTATGTATTAAGTAAGTCAGCTATGTTTTCTAGTTTTGAAGGTAGTGCCCTTGTGTAGAATAGGTCTTATGGTATCCTGTAACACAATTCTCCCTGGTTACCAGAACCAGTCACTCCAGGGGTGTCTCGTATATTGGTGACATGTACCCTAATGTTGTGGCTGAGTTGCAACTTCCTTCAGCCCAATTTACTAAAGTGATTCACTTTGTCTGCTGTAGATACACTGGTCAGGCTTTGTTCCCTGCATTGTTAAGTGCTCTATATGTGGCTATTGCAGGCCTGTTGGTGGATGGGTGCAATAGTCAGCCTAGATGTCTGCAATTAGTCTTTCTGCCTCAGCTACAGATACACTGAAGGGCAGGGCTTGCTCCCTCCACAGCCATCTAAGAGGCTAGGCTACTGAAACTGTGGGTGTGTTGATGTATGGGATTATCTCCCTTCTCCCCAGGGAAGGAGTCACTTTGGAGTGGTGCCAATTCTTGGTTGGGCTGCCTTCAGGGCATGATGGGGTAGGAGCTGTTTTGGAGGGATTCCTGCTGAAGCAGATGGGTTGAATGGAGCAAGTCTGTAGCAGAATGCCAAGTGGTGGATGCAGTGCTAGAAAGATAGATGGAGATTGTTAGCACTGGCTCCTGCAAGCATCCAGCTATTTAGGCTGGGGAAGGGGAAGAGAAATGATGTCCACAAGCCTTTTCATTCCCAGAGAAATTTCCTGAAGATCCCCCACCCTCCAGCACATGTTCTAAGATTAGTCAACAAGTATCACTCAGTTATACCTCAGGCGATTTTCAAACTACTGCTTCCATGCTGTTTCAGGCCAAGTTATTTATTATGCTAGTTCTGTAAGGGTAGGGATTTATTTCTTATAACCCTCTGGCTTTCCTAACATTAAGCCCACTGATTTTTAAAGCTCCTGAAGTTAAACCTCACTGGCTTCATAGCCAGATATTATGAGGACTTGTCTTCCCAGTGTAGGTCCTCAGCGCTGGGGGTGGCTGCTATCTAATCCTTTTGTTTCTCTATGCTTGTGGTGTCCCTCCTGCTTGTGGTTAGTCCCACCAGGTGTCTAGGTCCCAACCATATCTCCATCTTTCCTAAGCTTTTTGATGTGACCTTCTCTCTATGATTAACTCAGTCCTCAGTCCTCAGATTGTTTTCAGAATTAGTTTTGTAAATAGAGCTATTATCTTGGGATGTCCATGGGACAAGGTGAGCTCAGGATTCTCCTACTCTACCATCTTGCCCAATTCCTAGCCTTCATTTTGGATTTGGAATCCTTTGCTGATATTTTTTTCAGCATTTTAAATATATCATTCTAGCCTTCATTGTTATGAAGTCTGCGGTAATCATATTAATGGTCTTCCTATATGTGATTATTTTTTCTCTTGTTGCTTTCAAGACTTTGCCTTTGTTTTTGACTTTTAGTGGTTTGCTTATGATATATTTAGGTATAGATTCCTTTGTGTTTATCTTACTTGGAACTTTTTGAACTTCTCTGACATATATATTAAATATGGTCACTATGCTGTATATTCTTTTCTCAAGACTTATTTATTTTACAACTGGAAGTTTGTAACTTTTGATCACTTTCACCCATTTTGCCAACTGTCTACCCCTACTTCTGGCATCCACCAATCTTTTCTCTACATCTGTGAATTTTTGTTTGTTTGTTTTAGATTCCACATGTGTGTGAGATCATATGGTATGGTATTTGTCTTTTTCCATTGGACCTACTTCACTTTTCATTTAGCACAATGCCCTAAAGATCCCTCCATGTTGTTGCAAATGGCAGGATAGCCTTTATTATGGCTGAATAATATTCCATTGTATATATTTATGGCACGGTTTTTAATCCATTCATCCATCAATGAACACTATAGTTGTTTTCACATCTTGGCTATTATAAATAATGCTGCAATGAACATGGGAGTGCAGATATTTTATTGAGTTAATGTTTTAATATCCTTTGGATAAATGCCCAGAAATGGAATTGCTAGATCATAATATAGTTCTATTTTTAATTTTTTAAAAAGCCTTCATATCATTTTCCATAGTGGTTGTACCAATTTACATTTCCACCAACAGTACATAAGGATCCCTTTTCTCCACATCCTTGCCAACACTTGTTATTCCTTATCTTTTTGATAATAGCCATTCTAACAGGTATGAAGCAATATTTCATCATGGTTTTGATTTACAGTTTCCTGATGATTGGTGATGTTGAATACCTTTTCATGTAAAGGACAGTTTTATTGACTGATTTTTTAAAACTGTGTATAAATCATGATTTCATGTTTCTTTACATGTTTTGTAGATTTTATCTGAGCATTTTAGATAACAGTGTTGCATCTCTGGATTTTGATCTCCTCACCACCACTGTGGCTTATTATAGTTGCTATTTTCTCTTTGTTTAGTGACTTGCCTAAACCAATTCTATGAAATCTGTCATGCCCACTGTTTGTAGCCTATGAAATCACTGTCAAGTTTTTCTTCCTTTTCTTACTTTAAGTCTGTATTCATAGAAATTGCTCCTGGGTCACATAACTTAGTTGTTAACCAGTGATTTTTCTGTCATAGGTTATCCCTAAGCCCCTCAAAACGATAAGCCTTTGCTGATGGGCTTATGTATGTGTAAGGAAGGACACTCAAAGTCTAAACTATGCAAATTTTACTTTTCTTGGGGCCCTTTCACATCTTATCAGAATTTACTCTTAATAAGCACGTACATGTTTGCAGCCTCAGGGTTGGCTAAAGGTGTGTATCTAGCTTGGGCTAGCACTCAGGGCTATGTGTGTCCCAAACATGAATGCAGCCTTGAGTTAATAGAGCTGTTGGTCCTTCTCACTCACCTGCCTGCAAAATGATCACTTCCACTGACAACACTGTTGGGCATGAGTTTTTCCAATGTTCACCTTTCCAAATCGCATTGATGGCAGCAGAGAAGTTGCCATTTCTCATGGTCTGCTGCCTGCTGATAGAATCTTTGCCTTGGTTAGAAGGGGCAGGGGAGGGAAAAGGCAGTAAGGCAGAGAGAAGCCCCACCAAGATCACCACTTTTCTTACCCAAACATCATCAGTTTTTCATGAATAAATTATATTCAGATTCTTACATGACTTTAGCCAATTTCCAGATTGCTTAAGTGGTTATTTTTGTCAATTTTCCCATCATTACAGTTGCTTTTTGGAGAGAAAATTTGCCAATTACCTTACTTAACCAAAGCCAGAACTTGCATCTTATGCATTGTCTCTCTGCTTACTAAACATAGAATTAACTAAAGAAATAAACAAAGCATCCCATGAGTCCCAATGAATAAATGGATGTATTGTACCTTGCTTTTCACAGAATATTTGTTGAATGTAATTTGAAAGCTCTAGTTAACATAGTATTTTAAATTGGTTCAATCATTTATTCAAGTAATTTCTTGAGACTCTAATATGTGCTATTTTTGGTGGTGGTGGTGGTATCTATTAGATTGTTTTATATTTTTTCCTAAAAAATTTATTATGGTGAAATAAACATAACATGAAATGTATGTATCATCTTCATCATTTTAAGTGTATATTTCAGTGGCATTCAGCACATTCACTGTTGTTGTGCAGCCATAACTACCATCCATTTCCTGAACTCCATCTTCCTAAACTGACACTCTGTATCCATTAAACACTAGCTCCCCATTCTTCCTTCTCCCAAACCCTAGCAACCACCACCCTATTTTCTGTTTTTATGAATTTGACTATTCTAGGGACCATATAGAAGTAGAATTAAAATGTGCCATTTTTTAAATCCAGTGTTCCAAGTCTCATAATTCACCTATCCCAAAGGTATTTAATATTTAGTTAGGAAAACAGACATGCAAATAAACAAAAACAATACAATAAGATGAATGAGATGGAGAGGGGGAGGAGGGAAAATAAGAAAGATGATACTAGGTGTTCCTGCTACCTCAAGGAACCCTATGGTGAGTTTTTATAAAATTAATAATATTCAGGGATGCCTGAGTGGCTCAGTGGTTGAGTGTCTGCTTTTGGCTCAGGGCATGATCTCAGAGTCCCGGGATCAAGTCCCACATCAGGCTCCTTGCATGGAGCCTGCTTCTCCCTCTGCCTGTGTCTCTCCCTCTCTCTCTCTGTGTGTGTCTCTTATGAATAAATAAATAAAATCTTAAAAAAATAATATTCACTATCTACTGATACACACACACACACACACACACAGGACAAGTATAGAATTGGGTGTGTACAACAGGAAGGAGGAATTTGCATGTATTGTGTTGTATCAGCAAGAATGTCCTGATGGATGCCTGGGTGGCTGAGTGGTTGAGCGTCTGCCTTTGGCTCAGGCCATGATTCCAGGGTCCTGGAATCAAGTCCCACATCAGGCTCCCTGAAGGGAGCCTACTCTTCCTCTACCTATAACTCTGCCTGTATCTGTGTGTCTCTCATGAATAAATAAAATATTTTTAAAAATGTTCTGAAAATTGTGCACTTGGAGCCTGACCTTTGAAGAAGAAACTTGAGTTATGGCAAGAAAGAGGAAAAACATACTTCATAAGTAATTGAATTCATCTTTATCAGAGGTCCTGTTACCTGTAGGTACAAACTACATTTCTGAAAATAAGTGGGAAATATCAGAGAGGGTGACAAAACATGAGAGACACCTAACTCTGGGAAATAAACAAGGGGTAGTGGAAGGGGAGGTGGGCAGAGGGATGGGGTGACTGGGTGACGGGCACTGAGGGGAGCACTTGACGGGATGAGCACTGAGTGTTATGCTATATGTTGGCAAATCGAACTCCAATAAAAAATATATACAAAAATATCTAAGAGATTTTGAAATGATTTGGAGTCTAACATCAAATATAAGGAGTAGAATGATATTCTCTCCACTTCTATTTTCTGAAATATATTATAGTTGATTATTCTCAGTGAAGTTGAGCATATGGTCCTAAAATGGCTCTAAATGATTTTATATTTTTTTCTGTTTTATTATTAACCATCTGATACTTTTTTTTATAAATTAATTTTTATTGGTGTTCAATTTACCAACATACAGAATAACACCCAGTGCTCATCCCGTCAAGTGTCCCCCTCCGTGCCCATCACCCATTCACCCCCACCCCCCGCCCTCCTCCCCTTCCACCACCCCTAGTTCATTTCCCAGAGTTAGAAGTCTTTATGTTCTGTGTCCCTTTCTGATATCTCCCACACATTTCTTCTCCCTTCCCTTATATTCCCCTTCATTATTATTCATATTCCCCAAATGAGTGAGAACATACACTGTTTGTCCTTCTCCGATTGACTTACTTCACTCAGCATAATACCCTCCAGTTCCATCCACGTTGAAGCAAATGGTGGGTATTTGTCGTTTCTAATGGCTGAGTAATATTCCATTGTATACATAAACCACATCTTCTTTATCCATTCATCTTTCGATGGGCACCGAGGCTCCTTCCACAGTTTGGCTATTGTGGACATGGCTGCTAGAAACATCGGGGTGCAGGTGCCCCGGCGTTTCATTGCATCTGAATCTTCGGGGTAAATCCCTAACAGTGCAATTGCTGGGTCGTAGGGCAGGTCTATTTTTAATTCTTTGAGGAACCTCCACACAGTTTTCCAGAGTGGCTGCACCAGTTCACATTCCCACCAACAGTGTAAGAGGGTTCCCTTTTCTCCACATCCTCTCCAACATTTGTTGTTTCCTGCCTTGTTAATTTTCCCCATTCTCACTGGTGTGAGGTGGTATCTCATTGTGGTTTTGATTTGTATTTCCCTGATGGCAAGTGATGCAGAGCATTTTCTCATGTGCATGTTGGCCATGTCTATGTCTTCCTCTGTGAGATTTCTCTTCATGTCTTTTGCCCATTTCATGATTGGATTGTTTGTTTCTTTGGTGTTGAGTTTAATAAGTTCTTTATAGATTTTGGAAACTAGCCCTTTATCTGATATGTTATTTGCAAATATCTTCTCCCATTCTGTAGGTTGTCTTTGAGTTTTGTTGACTGTATCCTTTGCTGTGCAAAAGCTTCTTATCTTGATGAAGTCCCAATAGTTCATTTTTGCTTTTGTTTCTTTTGTTTTCGTGGATGTATCTTGCAAGAAGTTACTGTGGCCAAGTTCAAAAAGGGTGTTGACTGTGTTCTCCTCTAGGATTTTGATGGAGTCTTGTCTCACATTTAAATCTTTCATCCATTTTGAGTTTATCTTTGTGTATGGTGCAAGAGAGTGGTCTAGTTTCATTCTTCTGCATGTGGATGACCAATTTTCCCAGCACCATTTATTGAAGAGACTGTCTTTCTTCCAGTGGATCGTCTTTCCTCCTTTGTCGAATATTAGTTGACCATAAAGTTCAGGGTCCATTTCTGGATTCTCTATTCTGTTCCATTGGTCTATGTGTCTGTTTTTGTGCCAGTACCACACTGTCTTGATGACCACAGCTTTGTAGTACAACCTGAAATCTGGCATTGTGATGCCCCCAGCTATGGTTTTCTTTTTTAAAATTCCCCTGACTATTCGGGGTCTTTTCTGATTCCACACAAATCTTAAAATAATTTGTTCTAAGTCTCTGAAAAAAGTCCATGGTATTTTGATAGGGATTGCATTGAACGTGTAAATTGCCCTGGGTAGCATTGACATTTTCACAATATTAATTCTGCCAATCCATGAGCATGGAATATTTTTCCATCTCTTTGTGTCTTCCTCAATTTCTTTCAGAAGTGTTCTATAGTTTTTAGGGTATAGATCCTTTACCTCTTTGGTTAGGTTTATTCCTAGGTATCTTATGCTTTTGGGTGCAATTGTAAATGGGATTGACCCCTTAATTTCTCTTTCTTCAGTCTCATTGTTAGTGTATAGGAATGCCATTGATTTCTGGGCATTGATTTTGTATCCTGCCACGCTACCAAAATGCTGTATGAGTTCTAGCAATCTTGGGGTGGAGGCTTTTGGGTTTTCTATGTAGAGGATCATGTCATCGGCGAAGAGGGAGAGTTTGACTTCTTCTTTGCCAATTTGAATGCCTTTAATGTCTTTTTGTTGTCTGATTGCTGAGGCTAGGACTTCCAATACTATGTTGAATAGCAGTGGTGAGAGTGGACATCCCTGTCTGGTTCCTGATCTTAGGGGAAAGGCTCCCAGTGCTTCCCCATTGAGAATGATATTTGCTGTGGGCTTTTCGTAGATGGCTTTTAAGATATCGAGGAAAGTTCCCTCTATCTCTACACTCTGAAGAGTTTTGATCAGGAATGGATGCTGTATTTTGTCAAATGCTTTCTCTGCATCTAATGAGAGGATCATATGGTTCTTGGTTTTTCTCTTGCTGATATGATGAATCACATTGATTGTTTTATGAGTGTTGAACCAGCCTTGCATCCCGGGGATAAATCCTACTTGGTCATGGTGAATAATTTTCTTAATGTGTTGTTGGATCCTATTGGCTAGTATCTTGTTGAGAATTTTTGCATCCATGTTCATCAGGGATATTGGTCTGTAATTCTCCTTTTTGGTGGGGTCTTTGTCTGGTTTTGGAATTAAGGTGATGCTGGCCTCATAGAATGAATTTGGAAGTACTCCATCTCTTTCTATCTTTCCAAACAGCTTTAGTAGAATAGGTATGATTTCTTCTTTAAACGTTTGATAAAATTCCCCTGGGAAGCCATCTGGCCCTGGACTCTTGTGTCTTGGGAGGTTTTTGATGACTTCTTCAATTTCCTCCCTGGTTATTGGCCTGTTCAGGTTTTCTATTTCTTCCTGCTCCAATTTTGGTAGTTTGTGGCTTTCCAGGAATGTATCCATTTCTTCTAGATTGCCTAATTTATTGGCGTAGAGCTGTTCATAATATGTTTTTAAAATCGTTTGTATTTCCTTGGTGTTGGTAGTGATCTCTCCTTTCTCATTCATGATTTTATTAATTTGAGTCTTCTCTCTCTTCTTTTTAATAAGGTTGGCTAATGGTTTATCTATCTTATTAATTCTTTCAAAGAACCAACTCCTGGTTCTATTGATCTGTTCCACAGTTCTTCTGGTCTCAATTTCGTTGAGTTCTGCTCGAATTTTAATTAACTCTCTTCTTCTGCTGGGCGTCGGGTTGATTTGCTGCTTCTTCTCTAGCTCCTTTATGTGTAAGGTTAGCTTTTGTATTTGAGTTCTTTCCAGTTTTTGAATGGATGCGTGTATTGCGATGTATTTCCCCCTCAGGACTGCTTTTGCTGCATCCCAAAGATTTTGATCGTTTGTATCTTCATTCTCATTAGTTTCCATGAATCTTTTTAATTCTTCCTTAATTTCCTGGTTGACCCTTTTATCTTTTAGCAGGATGGTCCTTAACCTCCACGTGTTTGAGGTCCTTCCAAACTTCTTCTTGTGATTGAGTTCTAATTTCAAGGCGTTATGGTCTGAGAATATGCAGGGGACGATCCCAATCTTTTGGTATCGGTTCAGACCCGATTTGTGACCCAGTATGTGGTCTATTCTGGAAAAAGTTCCATGTGCACTTGAGAAGAATGTGTATTCAGTTGAGTTTGGATGTAAAGTTCTGTAGATATCTGTGAAATCTATCTGGTCCAGTGTATCATTTAAAGCTCTCGTTTCTTTGGAGATGTTGTGTTTAGAAGACCTATCAAGGGTAGAGAGAGCTAGATTGAAGTCACCAAGTATAAGTGTATTATTATCTAAGTATTTCTTTACTTTGGTTAATAATTCGTTTAAGTATTTGGCAGCTCCCACATTCGGGGCATATATATTGAGGATTGTTAAGTCCTCTTGTTGGATAGATCCTTTAAGTATGATATAGTGTCCCTCTTCGTCTCTCACTACTGTCTTCGGAGTGAATTTTAGTTTATCTGATATAAGGATGGCTACCCCTGCTTTCTTTTGAGAACCATTTGAATGGTAAATGGTTCTCCAACCTTTTATTTTCAGGTTGTAGGTGTCCTTCTGTCTAAAATGAGTCTCTTGTAGACAGCAAATAGATGGGTCCTGCTTTTTTATCCAGTCTGAAACCCTGCGCCTTTTGATGGGGTCATTAAGCCCGTTCACGTTCAGAGTTACTATTGACAGATATGAGTTTAGTGTCATCATGATATCTATTTAGTCCTTGTTTTTGTGGATTGTTCCACTGAACTTCTTCTTAAAGGGGAGTTTTAAGAGTCCCCCTTAAAATTTCTTGCAGAGCTGGTTTGGAGGTCACATATTCTTTCAGTTCCTGCCTGTCTTGGAAGCTCTTTATCTCTCCTTCCATTTTGAATGAGAGCCTTGCTGGATAGAGTATTCTTGGTTGCATGTTCTTCTCATTTAGGACCCTGAATATATCCTGCCAGCCCTTTCTGGCCTGCCACGTCTCTGTGGAGAGGTCTGCTGTTACCCTAATATTCCTCCCCATGAAAGTCAGGGACTTCTTGTCTCTTGCTGCTTTAAGGATCTTCTCTTTATCTTTGGAATTTGCAAGCTTCACTATTAAATGTCGAGGTGTTGAACGGTTTTTATTGATTTTAGGGGGGGATCTCTCTATTTCCTGGATCTGAATGCCTGTTTCCCTTCCCAGATTGGGAAAGTTTTCAGCTAGGATTTGTTCAAATACATATTCTAGCCCTCTGGCCCTTTCGGCACCCTCGGGAACCCCAATTAAACGTAGGTTTTTCTTCCTTAGAGTGTCATTTATTTCCCTTAATCTGTCTTCATGGTTCTTTAATTGTTTATCTCTTTTTTCCTCAGTTTCCCTCTTTGCCATTAACTTGTCTTCTATGTCACTCACTCGTTCTTCCACCTCGTTAACCCTCGTCGTTAGGACTTCTAGTTTGGATTGCATCTCATTCAGTTGATTTTTAATTTCTGCCTGATTGGATCTAAATTCTGCAGTCATGAAGTCTCGTGAGTCCTTAATGCTTTTTTCTAGAGCCACCAGTAGCTGTATAATAGTGCTTCTGAATTGGCTTTCTGACATTGAATTGTAATCCAGATTTTGTAGCTCTGTGGGAGAGAGGGCTGTTTCTGATTCTTTCTTTTGAGGTGAGGTTTTCCTTCTAGTCATTTTGCTCAGTGCGGAGTGGCCAAAAACAAGTTGTATTGGGAGAATGAGAGAAAGAGAGAGAAGGAAAGAAAAGAGAAAAAGAAAATAGAAAAAGAAAAGAAAAAGGAAAGAAGAGAAGAAAAAGGGAAAGAAAAAGAAAGAAAGGTGAAAAAAAAGGGGGGTGGGGGAAGCAATCAGAAATCAAAAAGAAAAGAAAAAAGAAAAGACAAAAAAAAAAAACACGGGGGAGTATTTCTGTAGACTTTAAGTCCCTTGACTTCCCCTGGAACTGGTCCGTCCAGCTGGTCTTCTGGGGGAGGGGCCTGTTGCGCTGATTTTCAGGTGTTAGCACTTGGGGGAGCTGCTCTGCCCCTGCCTGCTGCAGGGCTCAGCGGGGGTTGTTTACCCCGTGAGGTCTCAGGAGGAACAGTTGCAGTTGCTATGGCAACTCTGGAAGCCTGGATTCAGCCTCCGCAGGAACTACAGGGCTCGGGGCTCTCGGCTTTCCATCTGCAGGGCCTGGAGGCTCCGGGGCGGGGCCGCTGATCTGCTCAGTTCGGGGCAGGAGCGTCCTTGCTGTCCTGGGCCCTCCCGGCCTCTGCCTGTCCCGGGGGAGGCCGGATCCTGGGCTGTGTCCCGGCGCCCTGTGCTCCGGGGCCTGCGCTGTTGGATTCGCGCTCCCGCCCCGCAGCTCCCTCCCTGGAGCCGCTCCCAAGCCCCTCCGAGCTGCTCCGGTCGGTCCCTCCGTGCGCGCTGCAGCCCTTAGGGAGCTCGGCGCACTCTCCCGGGGCGCAGGTGTCTGTTAGTGTCCCAGGGAGCCCGAGGGCATCCCCGCCCTCCTGGGTCCTGCTCCAACTCCCTGCGAGCCCCTTTCCGCCCGCCCGGGAAGGTTGGTGCAGTCCTCCTGCTCTCCTGTCCTGGGGACACTCGCCCCGGCCTCAGCCCGGCTCCTCACGGGGCCCCTCCCCCTTGGAGGCCTTTTGTTTCTTTATTTATTTTCCCCCGTCTTCCTACCTTGATAGAAGCGTGAACTCCTCTCACTGTAGCGTTCCAGCTGGTCTCTCTTTAAATCTCAGGCCGAATTCGTAGATTTTCAGGATGGTTTGAAGGTTATCTAGGTAATTTGTTGGGGACAGGTGATTTGGGGACCCTACTCTTCCGCCATCTTGCCCCTCCCTCGCGCCTTTACCTCCCATCTGATACTTTGAATGAGGCAGCATATGGCAGTTAATTTTCTTCTCCAGTTTCTTGTGCACAATATTCAAACAATTCAAAGCAATACATATTCCATTTGTCTTAAATGGATGAATTATACCTCCTGCATTTTGTGGAGACATAGAACAAGCCATGAGACAGATTTCAGCTAAATGTTATTTTGCTTCCTAGGAAGCATTTAGAGAATGCATTTAAAATTATGTGAGCTTGGGACGCCTGGGTGGCTCAGCGGTTAAGTGTTTGCCTTCGGCTCAGGGCAGGATCCTGGGGTCCCAGGATCGAGTCCCACATTGGGATCCCTGCATGGAGCCTACTTCTGCCTCTGCTTATGTCTCTGCTTCTTTTTGTGTCTCTCATGAATAATAAAAAATTATGTGAGCTTTAAGTACAAATGAAATGCTGAAATGCTACTTTAATTATGGCATGTACAGTAAATCTAAACAAACAGATGAATAGCCTCTATGGTGCATTTCTAATACAAAGGCCCCATTAGCTCTTTCAAAGGACATTTAAATATTTAAAAAAGACATTATGTACAATTATAGATTTTTGATATTGAGGCCATTTAAAGTCATCTAATAAACACATCTATTACTGAAAAATATTCTATACCCCCCTGATTCAGTTATCTATTATTGTCTAACTAACCCTCTCAAAATTTAGTTTTAAACAGCCATTATATACATATATTTTTTCTTGTGATTCTGTAGGTCACCAATTTGGACAAAACTTAGCTAAGCAGGTTTTTCCTGGTTTCACCTGGGTTTACTCATATGACTACAGTCATCTGGTGGCTTTGCCATCTAGCAATGGTCTAATATGACCTCACTTGTATGTTCAGTGGTTACTACCAGCTGTTGGTTGCGTCTTTCTCCATCTGGTTTCTCATTTTCTTTCTTTATTTTTATTTATTTTTATTTTTTTTCTTTCTTTATTTTTAATATTTGTTTATTCATGAGAGACACAGAGAGAGGCAGAGACATAGACAGAGGGAGAAGCAGACTCCTCGCAAGGAGCCTGATGCGGGACTCGCTCCCAGACTGGGATCATGCCCTGAGCTGAAGGCAGATGCTCAACTGCCGAGCTACGCAGGCATCCCTGTTTTCTCATTTTCAAAGTTAATGCAAACTCCAAATGGTGGGGGATAATGATTCAAGACAGGAGAAGTTTCAGTGTGCACATATTTTGTGAGTCTCTACTTCTGTCAACGTTTGTTAATGTCCCATTGCAAAAGCAAATCATATAACCAAGCCTAGTTTCAAGGGGTGGAGAAATAGACTCTATCTCTTGATGGGAGGAGTAGGAAAGTCAAAGTGCTTGCAATCAAAGATGTAACAATTTGGGCTCCTAAATAATCTGTCAAATTCTGTTATTGTGTCTGTACATCTTTTACTTGATCATCTTTAATGGAAAGAAGTTTAGTACCTTCCAGAATAGCCTGTTTCACTATAGTTTAGTTCCATCTTCCCTTAGCTTCCATACATTAGCGACAATTTTTCATTTAGGCATACAGCTATCCAGCCAACCAGCAAGTAAGCATGCATGTAATATGCTAAGCACTAAATAGCATAAAACAATATCATGAATAGAACAAATATGATTCTTGCTGTCAAGAAAATCATATTTACTGTGGGAAGACATACAGTAAACAAGAAAACCAATATATTTTGAAAAATTTATATGTGCCTTGAATTAGTCAAGAGAACCATGAAAGCATGTAACAGGAAAAACTGTTCTAAGGGAGAGGAAGTCAGGAAAAGCTTACTTGAAGAAGTGACAAAATGATTAGCCAGGTAAAGAGTAAGGGAAAACAGCATTTCAGGCAGAGTAAATAAACAGCATTGGCAAAGGTCCTGAGGTGAAAAGAACTTTACTTGCTCCAAGCCAGTATAATTAGAACAAAATGGAAAGTGTTGTAAAGTACTTTTGCATATTAGACAGTGAGCAATTTGTTTAGACCCTTGTGAAGTTTTGTTATTTTATTTCTTGTAGTCATATAGAACAATCAAATTCCTTTTTATGGCATAGCAGTTTAGGGTGATAAGTTAAGAATATAGAATACGGAGATAAGTTGTCTAGCTAAGAATCCACACTATCATTTACTATATGATCTCCAATCTGTTTCTTCATCTCTAAAATGTAGATTATAATAGCTACTTCATGAGTTTTTATGTGAATTATGTAGGATAATTTATGTAAAGGGCTTAAAAATTTTCAATACATAGTAAATGGTAAATAAATGGTAATTATTATCATTTTTTGCCCACTTCACTGTATTGGATCATTATCCTCCAAATGTACTCAAAACATATGGGTTTTACTTTTTAATTCTTTTATTTTTAATTTTTAAATTTTTTAATAAATTTATTTTTTATTGGTGTTCAATTTGTCAAGATACAGAATAACACCCAGTGCTCATACCGTCAAGTGCTCACCTCAGTGCGCGCCACCCAGTCACCCACATCCCCTACCCACCTCCCCTTCCACCACCCCTAGTTCGTTTCCCAGAGTTAGGAGTCTTTCATGTTCTGTCTCCCTTTCTGATATTTCCCACTTATTTTTCTCCTTTCCCCTTTATTCCCTTTCACTATTTTTTATATTCCCCAAATGAATGAGACCATATAATGTTTGTCCTTCTCCAATTGACTTATTGCACTCAGCATAATACCCTCCAGTTCCATCCACGTAAGCAAATGGTGGGTATTTGTCATTTCTAATGGCTGAGTAATATTCCATTGTATACATAGACCACATCTTCTTTATCCATTCATCTTTCTATGGACACTGAGGCTCCTTCCACAGTTCGGCTATTGTGGACATTGCTGCTATAAACATCGGGGTGCAGGTGTCCTGGCATCTCATTGCATCTGTATCTTTGGGGTAAATCCCCAGCAGTGCAGTTGCTGGGTCCTAGGGCAGCTCTATTTTTAACTCTTTGAGGAACCTCCACACAGTTGTCCAGAGTGGCTGCACCAGTTCACATCCCCACCAACAGTGCAAGAGGGTTCCCTTTACTCCTCATCCTCTCCAACATTGGTTGTTTCCTGCCTTGCTAATTTTCCCCATTCTCACTGATGTGAGGTGGTATCTCATTGTGGTTTTGATTTGTATTTCCCTGATGGCAAGTGATGCGGAGTATTTTCTCATGTGCATGTTGGCCATGTCTATGTCTTCCTCTGTGAGATTTCTGTTCATGTCTTTTGCCCATTTCATGATTGGATTGTGTGTTTCTTTGCTGTTGAGTTTGATAAGTTCTTTATACATCTTGGAAACGGGATCCCTGGGTGGCGCAGTGGTTTGGCGCCTGCCTTTGGCCCAGGGCGCGATCCTGGAGACCCGGGATCGAATCCCACGTCGGGTTCCTGGTGCATGGAGCCTGCTTCTCCCTCTGCCTGTGTCTCTGCCTCTCTCTCTCTCTCTCTCTCTCTCTCTCTCTCTCTCTCTCTCTGTGACTATCATAAATAAATAGAAAATTAAAAAAAAAAAGAATACATCTTGGAAACTAGCCCTTTATCGGATACGTCATTTGCAGATATCTTCTCCCATTCTGTAGGTTGTCTTTGAGTTTTGTTGACTGTATCCTTTGCTGTTCAGAATCTTCTTATCTTGATGAAGTCCCAATAGTTCATTTTTGCTTTTGTTTATTTTGCCTTCGTGGATGTATCTTGCAAGAAGTTACTGTGGCCGAGTTCAAAAAGGGTGTTGCCTGTGTTCTCCTCTAGGATTTTAATGGAATCTTGTCTCACATTTAGATCTTTTATCCATTTTGAGGTTATCTTTGTGCATGGTGCAAGAGAGTGGTCCAGTTTCATTCTTCTGCATGTGGATGTCCAATTTTCCCAGCACCATTTATTGAAGAGACTGTCTTTCTTCCAGTGGGTAGTCTTTCCTCCTTTATCGAATATTAGTTGACCATAAAGTTGAGAGTCCACTTCTGGATTCTCTATTCTGTTCCATTGATCTATGTGTCTGTATTAGTGCCAGCACCACACTGTCTTGATGACCACAGCTTTGTAGTACAACCTGAAATCTGGCATTGTGAGGCCCCCAGATATGGTTTTCTTTTTTAAAATTCCCCTGGCTATTCGGGGTCTTTTCTGATTCCACACAAATCTTAAAATAATTTGTTGGAACTCTCTGAAGAAAGTCCATGGTATTTTGATAGGGATTGCATAAAACATGTAAATTACCCTGGGTAACGTTGACATTTTCACAATATTAATTCTTCCAATCCATGAGCATGGAATATTTTTCCATCTCTTTGTGTCTTCCTCCATTTCTTTCAGAAGTGATGTGTAGTTTTTAGGGTATGGATCCTTTACCTCTTTGGTTAGGTTTATTCCTAGGTATCTTATGCTTTGGGGTGCAATTGTAAATGGGATTGACTCCTTAATTTCTCTTTCTTCAGTCTCCTTGTTAGTGTATAGAAATGCCACTGACTTCTGAGCATTGATTTTGTATCCTGCCACACTGCCAAATTGCTGTATGAGTTCTAGCAATCTTGGGGTGGAGGCTTTTGTGTTTTCTATGTAGAGTATCATGTCATCAGTGAAGAGGGAGAGATTGACTTCTTCTTTGCCAATTTGAATGCCTTTAATATCTTTCTGTCGTCTGATTGCTGAGGCTAGGACTTCTATACTATGTTGAATAGCAGTGGTGAGAGTGTACATCCCTGTCTTGTTCCCCATTGAGAATGATGTTTGCTTTGAGCTTTTTGTTGATGGCTTTTAAGATGTTGAGTAATGTTCCATCTATCCCTACAGTCTGAAGAGTTTTGATCAAGAATGGATGCTGTATTTTGTCAAATTTTTTCTCTGCATCTATTGAAAGGATCAAATGGTTCTTGTTTTTTTCTCTTGCTGACATGATGAATCACATTGATTGTTTTACGAGTGTTGAACCAGCCTTGCATATCAGGGATAAATCCTACTTGGTCATGGTGAATAATTTTCTTAATGTGTTGTTGGATCCTATTGGCTAGTATCTTGTTGAGAATTTTTGCATCCATGTTCATCAGGGATATTGGTCTGTAATTCTCCTTTTTGGTGGGGTCTTTGTCTGGTTTTGGAATTAAGGTGATGCTGGCCTCATAGAATGAATTTGGAAGTACTCCATCTCTTTCTATCTTTCGAAACAGCTTTAGTAGAATAGGTATGGTTCTTTAATCATTTGATAGAATTCCCCTGGGAAGCCATCTGGCCCTGGACTTTTGTGTCTTGGAAGGTTTTTGATGACTTCTTCAATTTCCTCCCTGGTTATTGGCCTGTTCAGGTTTTCTATTTCTTCCTGTTCCAGTTTTGGTAGTTTGTGGCTTTCCAGGAATGCATCGATTTCTTCTAGATTGCCTAATTTATTGGAGTATAGCCTAGTTCTTAATATGTTTTTAAAATGGTTTGTATTTCCTTGGTGTTGGTAGTGATCTCTCCTTTGTCATTCATGATTTTATTAATTTTATTAATTAATCTTCTCTCTCTTGTTTTTAATAAAGCTGGCTAATGGTTTATCTCTCTTATTAATTCTTTCAAAGAACCAACTCCTGGTTTTGTTAATCTGTTCCACAGTTCTGGTCTCTATTTCATTGAGTTCTGCTCGAGTTTTTATTAACTCTCTTCTTCCGCTGGGTATAGGATCTATTTGCTGTTTTTTCTCTAGCTCCTTTATTTATTTTTTATTTTTATTTTTTATTTACTTATGATAGTCACAGAGAGAGAGAGAGACAGAGAGAGAGAGAGAGAGAGAGAGAGAGAGAGAGGGCAGAGACACAGGCGGAGGGAGAAGCAGGCTCCATGCACCGGGAGCCTGACGTGGGACTCGATCCCGGGTCCCCAGGATCGCGCCCTGGGCCAAAGGCAGGCGCCAAACCGCTGTGCCACCCAGGGATCCCCTCTCTAGCTCCTTTAGGTGTAAGGTTAGCTTTTGTATTTGAGTTCTTTCCAGTTTTTGAATGGATGCTTGTATTGCAATGTATTTCCCCCTCAGGACTGCTTTTGCTGCATCCCAAAGATTTTGAACGGTTGTATCTTCATTCTCATTAGTTTCCATGAATCTTTTTAATTCTTCCTTAATTTCTTGGTTGACCATTTCATCTTTTAGCAGGATGGTCCTTAACCTCCACGTGTTTGAAGTCCTTCCAAACTTCTTGTGATTTCGTTCTAATTTCAAGGCATTATGGTCTGAGAATATGCAGAGGACAATTCCAATTTTTTGGTATCAGTTCAGACCTCATTTGTGACCCCGTATGTGGTCTATTCTGGAGAAAGTTCCATGTGCATTTGAGAAGAATGTGTATTCAGTTGAGTTTGGATGTAAAGTTCTGTAGATATCTGTCAAATCCATCTGGTCCAGTGTATCATTTAAAGCTCTTGTTTCTTTGGAGATGTTGTGCTTAGGACACCTGTCGAGTGTAGAAAGCGCTAGATTGAAGTCACGAAGTATAAGTGTATTATTATCTAAGTATGTCTTAACTTTGGTTAGTAATTGATTGATATATTTGGCAGCTCCCACATTCGGGGCATATATATTGATGATTGTTAAGTCCTCTTTTTGGATAGAACCTTTAAGTATGATATAGTGTCCTTCTTCATGTCTCACTACATTCTTCGGAATAAATTTTAGTTTATCTGATATAAGGATGGCTACCCCTGCTTTCTTTTGAGGACCATTTGAATGGTACATAGTTCTACAACCTTTTATTTTCAGGGTGTAGGTCTCCTTATGTCTAAAATGAGTCTCTTGTAGATAGCAAATAGATGGGTCCTGCTTTTTTATCCAGTCTGAAACCCTGCGCCTTTTGATGGGGTCATTAAGCCCATTCGCATTCAGAATTACTATTGAAAGGTATGAGTTTAGTGTCATCATGATACCTATTCAGTTCCTGTTTTTGTAGATTGTTCCAGTGGACTTCTTTTTAAAGGGGAATTTTTTTTTCTTGCAGAGCTGTTTTGATGGTCACATATACTCTCAGTTCCTGCCCGTCTTGGAAGCTCTTTATCTCTCCTTCTATTCTAAATGAGAGCCTTGCTGGATAAAGTATTCTTGGCTGCATGTTTTTCTCAAATAGGACCCTGAATATATCCTGCCAGCCCTTTCTGGCCTGCCTTGGGTTTTATTTTTTTAAGTTTTTATTCAAATTCCAGTTAGTTAGCATACAGATTAATATTAGTGTCAAGTGTAGAATATAGTGATTCAACACTTCCATACAATGCCTCGTGCTCTTCACAAATGCATCACCTACTTAACCCATCCCCCTGCCCACCTCTCCTCTTGTAACCATCATTTTGTTCTCTATATCTACGATTCTGTTTTTTGGTTTGCCTCTTTCTTTTATTTCCTTTTGTCCATTTGTTTTATTTCTTAAATTGCACATATGAATGAAATCTTATAGCATTTGTCTTTCTCTGACAGACTTATTTCACTTAGCATAATATTCTTTGGCTCCATCCATTAAACATATGGATTTTAAGTGGGCTTCCTCTTTTGACTGTCCATAAGTATTTTGGGATAGAAAGATCAACCAAAAATTTAACCAGAGTCCTTCATCTTTGGTATAGAATAAACTCAGTGCCTTGGATTTGGCTTTTTCTACATATGAAGAACATGCAGTTAGTACATTATCTTACAAACCTTGGTATGAAGTATTTTATTATTTATTTCATGACATTCATAGATGTGTATTGGTGTATTGTGTGTGTGCATGTATGTGTGTATTGCTAATTAGTCATAGGTCAAATTAATAGCAATGACTGGAATCTCTTTCTCTGTAATATAGTGGTTAATTTCTTTCTCAATAACAAGGACTGAGCTTTTTTAAATGACCCAAGTCTATTATGATATATGTTATTATTTTTAAAACAAGGTTTTAGGGCTAACAGAAACCTTGACCTTCATTTTATGTAACTCTTTTCCATCTCACTCCATTTCTGTGATCTACAGAGAGTTTTATTGCCCAGACTGTCCTTAAAGGAAAAACTTGGTTTATCTTTATGTTGTGTGTGAGCCAACAGCCTCCCATTGTCACCTGCTTCAGGGTTTGTCACAGCAACAAATAGCACATTTTGCTAGGAGCATACCTTTCCTATCTAATAACTAATTACATCAGGAATGTAGAGTCCCAATCATCTGAGTCCAATATGAGATGTGCTGATGAGCCATTTATATTCCAGTTTCCTGTGGGGTTGTCCTGCATGGCAGTTTTTCTTGAATCCTACATCTTTCCCCTCCTTTCAGTAGGTGTTGATCCGTAATGAAGACCCAGCATGCCTTAATAAACTCCATTTCTGCATCTACTTCCAGAGAACCCAATCTGTAGCATATCTTTACTCTTGCAGCTCACATATCCTCATGGACCTGGACCTAAATAGAATATAATCTCTTAATTCCAAATCTTAGGCTCTAGACAGCCATCTTCTTTATTAAATGTTTTCAGAGGTTCCATTTTCCATTTAGTTTTTTATTGCTTTTCTACATATCCCCCCAAAATATGGCTTCTTCCTAGGTTCCAAAGTCTGTGAGACTTGTCTGTTTTTATACTAACATATATTTCTTGTAAGGCATGATTTTTGGGTCTGAGAATGGCACTGCTACACAAACCAATAGTTTTTATATTGCAACTCAATTCTAGAAGATAGGATCTGAGAACTCTGAAATTGTCATTGATAAAGAGGGAGATACAAGGGAATAGGCAGCATTCAGGAACATGAGCAGATAATTCACTGGAGTCCACCTCCCTGAGTGTCCTCCACCTCAATTAGCTCAGCCATTATAAATTCTCTCATGTCTCATGTTCTACTATATTGCTACCTGGATCTCCCTCAGTATAATCTTTTCTCAGTGCCACTTATTAAAAATGCTGACTTTCAAAGAGCTCTATAAATTTCTTTAAATATCTCCTGACTCAATAAAAAGGGATATAATTGAATACTAAGGCTGTATTCCATTGTCTATCTCACAAGAGTGTTCAGATAAACTAGAAAATAAATCTTTCTGTCCCATCCAAGTCATTTCACTAGCTTTAATATTATTTTTAGCCCTATCCATACATTCTCTGTTCCTTACCTTGAAGTCATCAGAATGTTTCCTTTATTTTTGTTGCAAGCTTATGGGGTCTTTCAGACTGAAAATAGCTGATGCCTCTAATGCCAATAATGGAAAAAATGCTCCCTTGGTTGCTTGTAAACCATTTTTCAAAATGGGATGTACTTTAAATATGTAGGTGTATGCCTACCGCATATTAGGAGTGTCAAAGATTCTAAGTAGTATTTACCAAAGGACAAAAAGTCTAGGAACTTATACCATAAAGAGTGGTCATCTCTACTTAGTGGGATCACAAGTAATTTTTATTTGGCTTAGCTATATTCTATATATTAAACTTATATCACTTTTGTAATAAATTTTATGCTAAAAGAATAAAGCAGCATCTGCATTCTAGAAAACCCTCATGCTGCACTTCATATACACACGCCTACACAAGCGCATATAGGTATAATACTATAATAATACTACAAACATAATACTATCTGTATATATATATAGTATTATTATGTTTTATAATTATAGGATTTTATATATACATATATTATATATAATATATATGTATTTAAAATTGGCATTATTCAATATAATTTATACATACAGGGACTGAAGTGAAGCCAAGTGAAAATAAGTGACATGCTATCCACGTTTATATAGTGAACAGTGTTAGAACAGGACGACAATTTTTTCTCCTGACACCCAGTCGAATATTTTCCCCACAACCCAATGCTAGTTTTAAAAAGAATTGGAAAAGTTGCCCTAAAGAACATTTGCCTCAAAATTTCAGGATTCCTTTATGTCTCTGAACATGGTTATTTTAAAGAATATTTTATTAGCATCACTTATGCAATGGAATGGAGAAGAATCAATGCACTTTCCAAAAAAATATCAGTCAGAAGCAATGCATTTTCAAAAACAAAATTGGTACCCAGTCTTCATAGATGCCTTATTTTTATCTCCAAGATTCTATTTAAACTCAAATTAGTTAACATATAGTGCATTATTAATTTCAGGAATAGTGCTTTATCACTTACATATTAACACCCATTGCTTATCACAAGTGCCCTCCTTAATGCCTATTACCCTTTTTAAAACAGTATGGAGGTTCCTCAAAAGTTAAAAATACAACTATCCTAACACCCAACAATTGCACTATTAGGTATTTATCCAAAGGATGCCATATTTTTTATGATGTAGGTAAAAGAAGCTTTTGACTTTAAGAATTTCATATGTTCCATTTTTGATAAGAGCAACTTTTTAAAAAGATTATTTATCTATTTATTCATGAGAGACACACAGAGAGAGGCAGAGACACAGGTAGAGGGAGAAGCAGGCTCCACACAGGGAGCCTGTCGTGGGACTCGATCCAGGGTCTCCAGGACCACGCCCCACGGTGAAGCCTGCGCTGAACCGCTGAGCCTCCCGGGCTGCCCAAAGCAATTTTTAAATATTATTGAATTGTTTCCTTTCACCTCTGAACATTTCTGTGAAACAATTACCCACCCCCAGCCACCTTCATATCCCTCAAAACAGCAGACATGCAAAAAAAAATTTACTCAGTGGCAAAAACATTTCTCCTTCCATTCACTTAAAAATGTTGGTAAGGCACATAAAGCTGAATGTTTAGTGAATGTTAAATAAGAAAGAATTTAGCTCCATAAAGTGTGTGTAACTTCTGGGCTGCAAATAAAAGTGTCTTCAATACAGCAATGAAGAGATAAAAGTTATGAATTCTCTCCAACCTAATTACTCAGTTCACACTCCATTAATATCCAGTAAAAAGAATATAATCTCTCCTGAGCTAAAGGGTGGGCAAATGGTAAATGAGAAGAATTTCTTTTAGAGATAAGATCTTTGATTTCCTGTATTTACCTATCCTGAATGGCAAAAGTCAGTTTATGTGTGTTTTCCTTCACTGTACTATGAACATATGAAGGGTAGTAAGTTATTCTAGTTATTCTTTAATTCTGATGCTTAATATAGTGCCTAGTGATAGTAGGGATTCAGTAAATATTTGTTAAGTGATATTCTTAAACCTGTGACAAGTATTTCTTGGTGACCAATGCCATCCTCCATTTTCCACAAGATTATACCTGTGGCAGTGATAGTCTAATTGCTCATTGAACTCATTTCTTTTTCTTCCTTGACACATTGCTAGGATACACTCCACAGCCTTCCTTAACTTAAATGTGGCCTTTGACTGAATTTCTGGCCACTGACGTGTGAATGGAAATAATTTACTTACAGGCCTGGCATATAAATACTTCCCATGCAATTCTGTCCTCTCTCAATTCCTCCATCTTCGAGTATGATGTTGAATCCCAAAGTAGCTTTAGAACTCATGTTGAAGATGATGGAGCCTGGGTCTCTGAATAAGCGAGAAATACACTTCTATTGTGTTAAGACATTAAGATTTTTTAATTTACTGATACAGCTAATGTTATACTAACTGGTACATGTCTATAATACTTAATGCTGATATGTAATTGTTCAATGTTTGAAAAGTTTCTAATGTTTAAACTACATGTTGGAATATTTTTTTAATTTTTATTTATTTATGATAGTCACACACACACACACACACAGAGAGAGAGAGAGAGAGAGAGAGAGAGAGAGAGAGAGAGGCAGAGACATAGGCAGAGGGAGAAGCAGGCTCCATGCACCCAGAGCCCGACGTGGGATTCGATCCCGAGTCTCCAGGATCGCGCCCTGGGCCAAAGGCAGGCGCTAAACCGCTGCGCCACCCAGGGATCCCTGGGATATTTTTTAATTTAAAATTTGTTCTTTTTTTTTAGTTTGAACAAATTGATAATTAAAAAACCACAAAAATATTTTCTGTTAAGTTTAAATTGGGTGAAGGAGTCTTCATACACTAGTTGGTTTTATTTGCAAATTTATAATGTCACAATTTTTGATATCTGGCAAATTGTTTTCTGAAAAATTCATGGTAACGAAAAATAGCCTTCACTTCTAAGAAACAGTTTTGAAATTTCCTGGTAGAGATTCCTAGACTCTGTGGCAGAGCTTAGTGACTAGGTGATTTTTTAAGCTATTGTGTGGAAAAGAATCTCTCACTCATATTGTGTTTACTTAAGAAATCATTGTGGGCTGGTTAAAAAGCCAGGAAAAAAGATAATTATAGGAAAACTTTGGCCCAGAAGATTATGAATAACCACATGTTTTATGAGTTTTTTTGTGTTTAATTGGCAGGGACCTTGAAGCAGAGAACCAAATATATCAGGCTATAGAAACTACCTCAACAAATTCGTGTTTACAAGCAAACCAAGAGGAAATCTCACTAGGACAACTAAAACTGGCAAAAGGAGAAAGTAGCTAAAAGAAATTTTAGCTCCATGGCTACTAATGACTTAGATTGGGCTGAACCAATGTCTGTGGCTTTTTAAAAGTTACATATTTTCCTAATAGTATATGAAAGAAAGCTCCAATTTAGTCAAGATGATTAATAATCAGTGTTCAAATAATTGTGTTCAAATAATAAAACTAGGTAAAATTTATCTCTAGTATTTTTTAAAGATTTTATTTATTTATTCATGAGAGACACAGAGACAGAGACATAGGCAGAGACACAGGCAGAGGGAGAAGCAGGCTTCATTCAGGGAGCCTGATATGGGACTCGATCCCAGGTCTCCAGGATCCCGCCCTGGGCTGAAGGTGGCGCTAAACCGCTGAGCTCTCCGGGTTGCCCTATCTCTAGTATTTATATTTATTTTTAAATTACGGTAGGTGATTTAAATGGGGATGTAAATATGGAGTTTAGTTAATCAATATTTGTGTATAATTTGTTTTTCTAAACAAAGCATTTCAAGAACTGGAGGGTATTATGCTGAGTGAAGTAAGTCAATCGGAGAAGGACAGTGTATGTTCTCATTCATTTGGGGAATATGAATAATAGTGAAAGGGAATATAAGGGAAGGGAGAAGAAATGTGTGGGAAATATCAGAAAGGGAGACAGAACATAAAGACTCCTAACTCTGGGAAACGAACTAGGGGTGGTGGAAGGGGAGGAGGGCGGGGGGTGGGGGTGAATGGGTGACGGGCACTGAGGGGGACACTTGACGGGATGAGCACTGGGTGTTATTCTGTATGTTGGCAAATTGAACACCAATAAAAAATAAATTAAAAAAGCCATTGTTTTTTGCTTTCCCAATCTTGCACACCTGTAGCTACTCCAAATATATGGTTTATATTACATAACACAGGGTACCACTAGTCACTTGGGGCAGGACTTGGAAATCTTAGGCTTAGTGCTTAAGGGAAAATAGACTAGCTCAACAGGACTGATCGTAGAAATTCAACTCTTTGGGGCACCTTGGTGGCTCAGTTGTTGAGCATCTATCTGCCTTTTTGGCTCAGGTCATAATCCTGGGGTCCTGGGATTGAGTGCCACATCAGGCTTCCCACACAGAGCCTGCTTCTCCCTCTGCTTATGTCTCTGCCTCTCTCTGTGTGTCTCTCATGAATGAATAATTAAAATATTTAAAAAAAAGAAATTTAACTCTGAAATGCTTTATAGGTCTTTTTTTTTTTTTAATTTTGAAAAGCTTTTATCTTCAACACTGAGTGCCCCAGCTGGGATCCTTAGTCAGAGGCCACAATCATTCTGAATCTAAATTTCAAAGTAGATAAAATTTATCTGCTATATCTTTTTATCTCTCCTCTTAGAAACACATCACTTGGGGTTGCCCCACATACTAGAACTCATTCACATTTATTTAACCTATGTCCTATTGCCTCAGAGCTCTGTCCTCCATCAGATGTCCTATTCCAAATTAATTCTGAAACTCCTCCACAGAAGAGTTTGAATTATATAATGTATCCTCTCTTCAACAATATTTATGTTTTGGGGGGAATCTAATATACATGATTACAGTTAATGCTGTATTATATACTTGAATGTTACTAAAAGAGTAGATTTTAAATGTTCTCACCACAAAAAAGAAATGATTGTTAATGAGATCTGATGTAGGTATTAGCTAATTCTATGATTGTAATCAATTTGCAATATTTGTGTGTCAAATCAACAAGTTGTATACCTTAAACTTACACATGCTTTATATCAATTGTATCTCAGTAAAGCTGAAAAAAAGAGTATTTACATTTTAACCAAGGATTCTAAAAAAATAATGCCTTTTGAGGGTAAGGAACCTTTTTTAGAATTCCTTTGGCTGCTTTAAAATGTTCTTATTGTTGCAGGTTTCAGCAATTTAATTATATGTCTCAGAGTAGCATTCTCTGTGTTGATTCTACATAGGATTGACTGACCTTATCAAATTTGTGTTTGATATCTTTAAACTAATTTGGAAAACTTTCAGCTAATATTTCTTCCCATCGTTTTTCTGCTCTTCCACTTAATGGATAATTACACATATATTAGATTGTGTTATATTGTTTCATATGTCACTGGGGATCTCTCTAATTTGTTTTTAGCTTTTTTCTCTCAATGTCGTTCAGTTGTGGCAGTTTTTATGGTTTAATCTGTAAATTTATTGTACTTTACTTCTGCAATGTTTAATCTTCCATGAAGCCCATCCAGCGAATTTTTTTTGGTCTAGTTGTATTTACTTCTTTATGTTTCCATTTCTATCTTCGCTATGTTCATCTTTTCCTTTATCTCTGTAATATTCAACAATAACTGTTTTAAGGTACTTTTATGATAATTCTATTGTCTATATCATTTCTGGGTCTGTTTCTATTGGCTGATTTTTCCAACTTGTGTATGACATTTAACTGTAAAGCTAGACCCTTCTGCATTCTCTACTCATTGTCTTAGACATTCAATGAGGTTTCTACATACACTTTGGATTGTCAGAACTCAAGCATTTCATATCCCTGTGTATGTTTTGGGAATTGTTTTGCTTACAGTTCCCTGGCAGTTCTTTGATTAGACTCTTAGTTTTACCCTATTCATGTGTAGCTTAATATTATGACAAAGATTCAAGAGGAGCCCATGCAGATTTGAAAAGTTATTTCTCTGACTAGTGCCAATTTCTTTAGCACTCTGTTTTGCAAATCCCAATCACATCAGCCTTCTCAAACCTCAACCGCTATTTCCTCAACTCAGCGAGAGTACCATGCTCTCCCTGCTTGTTTTTTTTTTTCTGCCCTACTTTGCAGTTTAAAATTCTCCCAGACAGAAAGCCAGGGTAACTGTCAGGGTCACCTTGCTTATTTCCCTTCTCTGAGGGATCAAAGCCCCATGTTGCTTGCTGTCGAAATATTTGAAAACAGTTACTCTCTATCTTTTGTCCAATTTCCTAGTTGTTTATGGTAAAAGAGTAAATCCAGTACCGGTTATTCTTTCATGGTTAGAAGCAGAATTCCCAAGGATCCCTTCTGAAAACTCGTAGGCATAATTCAGAGATGGCTTTCCTCTATGGCTTAGCATGAAATCTGGTCCCTTGACAGTCCCAGGTTGATCAAAGGGTATTTCAGACAGTAACAGTTCCTTATTAGTTAAAATATAGGTAAACTTTAAATGTCTTGTAGTATTTTGTTTTCATACATCCCTTTCCCTGCCCTCCCCAATCCATACCATGCTATGATGTTACATTGAAGCTTTAGCTTTGGAGAAAAGGTTTTGAGATTAAAGCTTTAAATTAGAGGTATAGTCGGTTGTCTTTAGTAGGTACCTAAACATTTATGAGTTATTCTTTTGTCTGAAAGATTGGGAGTTCCAGATGGAGAACAAGACTTTTTTTTCTCTTTTAAAGAGCAAGCCCCATAACTTTGTGAACTTGAAATGCAGGTCTTATTTAATTCATCTCTCATTTGCAATATGTCTGTTCAGTAGTCAGTGATCAGTAAAATCATTCACACTTCAGAGGCCTTTGCAAAGACGTGATCAAACAGGCTAAGATTATATTAGTCATTTAGTGTTTACTTCTTTAAACCAGAGGCATTATCCACCATATATCTCACTCCAATTTAGGATTGTGCCTTGCATAAAAGAACTAATGAAATTAATGACTATTGTGTTCACACTGTTATATTTTGTCATGCTGTAGGGGGACATTACAAGAAGTTTTATGTAATTGCTTGTGTCCTTGGTCTATCTGAAATTGTTTTGTCAGGCTTTTTCTGCACGTTTGTGATGCCTTTTTTTTAAAAAAGTAATCTATCATAATGACGTATCCATAGCTACTCGATAGGACCACTGTTTAGTAGGTTCCCCCCCACACACAGGATAGCTGAGAGCCAATATATAAGACATTTTTTCAAGGTCATCCAGTAATCAAGAAATGAAATTAGAACACAAAACTCTATCTCTTGAGGCTTTAAGCCAAGCTGCACTCTTCTCTTGAGATTCTTGATAAAAATAACACTATCTGCCTCCAACACTATCATAGCATCCCTAACACCATCATCCCTCCCCAATATCATCCTCCCATCCAAGTTGTATCTGAATCATTACATATCCTTAGACCCCTCATTGCATTGTTTGCATAATAAACTTTATTTTTAAGCACTATGGTATGCAAAGAATTTTAGTCTCAAATGTTGTGTAAACTTGAGAACACATATGTGACTGGCCTGGTAATTAGCATTTCCTAGAAAAGGTTCAATCTTTTCTTTGGTTTTTATTTTGCTCATCACATTATAAACATTTAATGAAGGATTCACTCGGTTCTTTTATAGACATTAAAATCATATCTGAAATATTTTTCTAACAAAATATTATGGAAACAAATAGGGAAAATAAATTAAGTAATAGTTTCATTCTTCTGCATGTGGATGTCCAATTTTCCCAGCACCATTTATTGAAGAGACTGTCCTTTTTCCAGTGGATAGTCTTTCCTCCTTTGTCGAATATTAGTTGACCATAAAGCTAGACCTACTCTCTTGTACCATACACAAAGATAAAATGTATGAAAGATCTAAATGTGAGACAAGATTCCATCAAAATCCTAGAGGAGAACACAGGCAACACCCTTTTTGAACTCAGCCACAGTAACTTCTTGCAAGATACATCCAAGAAGGCAAAAGAAACAAAAGCAGAAATGAACTATTGGGACTTCATCAAGATAAGAAGCTTTTGCACAGCAAAGGTACAGTCAACAAAACTCAAAGACAACCTACAGAATGGGAGAAGATATTTGCAAATGACGTATTGGATAAAGGGCTAGTTTCCAAGATCTATAAAGAACTTATTCAGGATCCCTGGGTGGCACACGGTTTAGCACCTGCCTTTGGCCCAGGGCGCGATCCTGGAGATTCGGGATCGAATCCCACGTCAGGCTCCTGGTACATGGAGCCTGCTTCTCCCTCTGCCTGTGTCTCTGCCTCTCTCTCTCACTGTGTGCCTATCATAAGTAAATAAAAATTAAAAAAAAAGAACTTATTCAACTCAACAGCAAAGAAACACACAATCCAATCATGAAATGGGCAAAAGACATGAAGAGAAATCTCACAGAGGAAGACATAGACATGGCCAACAAGCCCATGAGAAAATGCTCTGCATCACTTGCCATCAGGGAAATACAAATCAAAACCACAATGAGATACCACCTCACACCAGTGAGAATGGGGAAAATTAGCAAGGCAGGAAACAACAAATGTTGGAGATGTGGAGAAAGGGGAACCCTCTTGCACTGTTGGTGGGAATGTGAACTGGTGCAGCCACTCTGGACAACTGTGTGGAGGTTCCTCAAAGAGTTAAAAATAGATCTGCCCTACGACCCAGCAATTGCCCTGCTGGGCATTTACCCCAAAGATTCAGATGCAATGAAACGCCGGGACACCTGCACCCCGATGTTTCTAGCAGCAATGTCCACAATAGCCAAACTATGGACGGAGCCTCGGTGTCCATCGAAAGAGGAATGGATGAAGAAGATGTGGTCTATGTATACAATGGAATATTACTCAGCCATTAGAAACGACAAATACCCACCATTTGCTTCAACGTGGATGGAACTGGAGGGTATTATGCTGAGTGAAATAAGTCAGTCGGAGACGGACAAACATTATATGGTCTCATTCTTTTGGGGAATATAAAAAATAGTGAAAGGGAATAAAGGGGAAAGGAGAAAAAATAAGTGGGAAATATCAGAAAGGGAGACAGAACATGAGAGACTCCTAAATCTGGAAAAAGAACTAGGGGTGGCAGAAAGGGAGGTTGGTGGGGGGGTGGGGGTGACTGGGTGACAGGCACTGAGGGGGGCACTTGATGGGATGAACCCTGGGTGTTATTCTATATGTTGGCAAATTGAACACCAATAAAAAATAAATGTATAAAAATAATAAATTAGGTAATAACAATGAAACATGAAGCAGCAAGAATCTCTTTACTACTAAATCATTCTTTAGAGAAACAGAAAAATATACAACAGAGTAGTCAGCTTCAGGTGACCTTTATGCCATATTGCCACAAAACATAGAGCTATATAAAATTTCCTTTTTATCTCTTACATGGGAATATATTTGTTTATTGTATGGTTGTTTGAAGTTGAAAGTCTTCTTAGCAGTTTAGAAAAATCATATCCTACTATGTGCTGTGGCTTAGAGAAGATTTAGAGAGCTGTCCAGCAGATGTTCTAATTTGGATCCATCTGTTAACAATCCTCATGTTCCCTAGCATTGCTGTTAGTGGTGAGCTGTCATATTTCCAAAGAGATGAGAGACCATTGCCCCAAAGCCTATTAAATGAAATAAAGACAGATACTGGAATAATACAATGTAATCCTAGTCAGCAAAATTTGTTTCCTGGAGATCCCATAAGTAGTAATATTTCTTTGACACAAATATTACATTCTGCCAGATCCCAAAAGAAATACCAGGAATCTACATATTTTTGAGTAAATACAAATGTTAGCAGCTTTATAGGAAATAGAAACTGTTTCTTGATACTTATGTCTCTGTTAATTAAAAAATTATGCCTTTTGGGTACCATTAATTTGGGTAACAACAAATTACACCGTTCCTTTGCAGTTTTCATGCTATGACTAGAAGGGGACCTATAGAAAGAGCCCCCTTCCAAATTCCATCCTGGAGCACAACTCCAAATGCTAACAATTGCCTATCTTCATGTTATTGAAACTCTGAATAAAAGTTTGGAAGAGTAGTCTTCCCTCCAACCCTGCAATAAAAGGTTCTACTTGGCAGTTGATGTAGCTTTGAATAGTTCATGACACTGTAAAAATGTTATTCTTTCATAAGACATTGCTGTGCACTCTATAAAACTATTGACTTGCAGATAATCTGCACTGTCTTTTATTTACTTGTCTCGGAAGAAGAAAGGCATGAATAACACTCTTTGGTATGTTTTATCTTTTATTTAATATTTGTACTTATTAAAGTTATTTGCTCATTCAAACTGGTAAAGTAGTTCTGAATATTTAAAGATTCACACCGCAAATACTTCCATCACCTATACTAAGAGGCAGCATGGTATGGTAGTTAAGAATATAGACTCTGGGATCAAACTGCCTGGAGTCAAATCCCTGTTCTACCACTTACTAGTATGGTGACTTGGGCAGGGCTTGTCACCTCTTCTTTTTAAGGCTTTATTTAAATTCCAGTTAGTTAACATGTAGTAATATTAGTTTCAAGTGTACAATATAGTGATTCAACACTTCCATACAACCCCTGGTGCTCATCAAAAGTGCAGTCCTTAATTCCCATCATCTATTTAACCCATCCCCCATCAGTTCTCTATACTTAAGAGTATGTTTCTTGGTTTGTCTCTCTCTTTGCTTCCCCTTTGCTTGTTTGTTTTGTTTCTAACATTCCACATATGAGTGAAATCATATGGTATTTGTCTTTCTTCTTGTATTATTTCTCTTAGCATTATACCCCTCTAACTCCATCCATATCACTGCAAATGGCAGGATCTCATTCTTTTTATGGCTGAATAGTATTCCATTATATATATATATATATATATATATATATATATATATATATACACACGCACACACATATACCTCTTTTTGTCTCAGTTTCTTGTACTGTAAAATGGGGATACAGGAGTACATGTCTTGCAGGGTTGTGGTAGCAAGTGAACATATACAAACTATTTCATATACAAACTATTTAGTATGCTTGGCCCATGATAAGCACTACTTAGGCATTGGCTTTAAATAGAAAGTGTCTTCAGTAGAAAACACATATTTCACAACCTTCCTTCTCTACTACCTTCATTTCAGAATGTTGTCTAGGTAAAGCAGCTTCTAGATTGGCCAAAGGGAATGAGTCCCTCCACTCACTCCACACTCAATTTTTTGCCCTCTTTATTCTTTAAAACAAAGCCCAACTGGATTTAAAAATTATTTTTTTTGTTTTGAATATTGTGCACATATTAAAACTCAATGAATATTTTTCCATCTGAATAAAAAGGACAACCTCAGTTTAGTTTCAGTTTCCCAGAAAATGATTCAATATTTGACTCAAACTTTATGCACTTTCAGAAATCTAAAGTTAAAATTTCCTTTCAAATCAAGGAGGAATTAGTTAGCAGTATCTTGCAGAAATGTTTTAATCATGGTCTTCTTCTATGTACTGAATACATTTTACATGTGTAATGAGATTTGTGTATTAGTGAGATATGCTACTGCTTAATAAGCTCCTAAGAATAATAGCAAATAATCATAGAAAATGGATTTAGGAAGTCTGTGTTTTAATTAAAGCTTTTTACCTCAAGTTTTGTTACATGTTTTTTTTTTTTTTCATTCCCTGGGTATAGGTTCCACTTTATCTCTTGGTACAGTTTTTAATCCCTGCTCAGAGCAGATGTTTATCTTTATTTCACATTGCCTCTTCTAAGCCTAAAGCCTGACTCAAAGAGTCTTCTAATTTTTACTCATAACCCAATTTGTCTTTATCACATTGCTAGAGTTCAAAAGGAAAATATTTACCAGGATTATGGCCAGTTAAATCAGATGGCTAGAATGTAATAATGAGGTCAAGGCCATGGGTTTGATTCTTATAAGGGCCAGTTAGCTTTACTCTTTTCCTCCAGAATAGCTGTGACACAGATGTATACTCTTGACCAAAAGGGAGATCCATTAAGAGGTTGTGGATTCTTAGAAAGCTATTTCCATTATTGAAAAAAAGAAAAAAGTCTCATATACACACCTGAAAAGTTCTAAGTCAGTAGAGCCATCTTTGTATATGCAATGTGAATACCTCAGACCTCTCCAGCTAGTAGTTACAAATGAGGTCATATGAACTGTAATAATGCCAATATAATACCTTATGATTTCCACTTGCTTATTTCAGAATTCCTTAATTCTCTCCCCCAAAGTGTCACTCAGTTATATAGGAAAATCACCAGAGGTGTCACACCTGTACTTACAAATGGTATTTTCAGGGATCCCTGGGTGGCGCAGCGGTTTGGCGCCTGCCTTTGGCCCGGGGCGCGATCCTGGAGACCCAGGATCGAATCCCACGTCGGGCTCCCGGTGCATGGAGCCTGCTTCTCCCTCTGCCTATGTCTCTGCGCCTCTCTCTCTCTGTGACTATCATAAATAAATAAAAATTAAAAAAAAAAAAAAAAAAAAAAAAAAAAAAAAACAAATGGTATTTTCATATTCATCCACTTTAGGCTTTTTGCTAATGTCTGTTTTCCAAGAAGACACTTGAAAATGTCACTTTAATGTTGTCATTGCTGTCATGCCCTTTTGTGGGACCATGATATTTTGTTTAGAGTAATCTCTTGTGTTCTCCAAAGTAGCGAACCTTGAGAAAATCCAGAATAACACTTAGGGTCTTATCCGGCCTCACTGTGCGAGCTCTACTCTGGATAAAATGGAAAGAATGTTATTCTACCCCCAGTTTAGCACTTTCACCTGGGCACTGAAGCGCTATGGCTTGTGTCACTCTCTTTTCCTATTGCTATTATAAAAATGGCATCTTTGGCTTCTATCTTAAGTCTTGCTCTCCATGGGGCTCAGATTCCAATCCTTGAGACTGGATGGGGCACTCGGCACCAGGTTGGCCTCTCCATTTCCCTTTATTTCCTCAAGAACCCTTGCAAAGCATTGACAAAATTCTCCCTCTTCCTTTAGCTCTCAAGCAGATTAACTCTACTAGTTTACTGTAATCGTCCTGACTTTCCTGAACTCTACTAATGGGCATAACAAGACTCAAGTTGAGATCTCTACCACATGTTTAAAGATGGAAGCTTTGTTAAGAATTTACATGAAGACTCTTGTTCTGAGCCAGGCCAGCTTAACGATATACTCTATGGTAGAATTTCAAAGTAGCTGAGAATATACTGACACCCACTTGTGGTCCATGTATGCGTCACAGTCTTCTTCAACTTCTGCATGGGTGCATGGACTTTCGTCTCAGGGATGTCTCCTTTCACTTAAGTTATTTATTCTTTAAAAAAAGAGTTCCTGGAAAAGGTAACATGCCACACCCTTACAGTCATCTACAACTGAGTGGGAATGAAATAGACCAAATTTTGATAGGAAAAGAGCAGGAGTCAAGCGTGGACAGGAAAGATGGTATATGGACTTCAGAGAAGGAAAAAGGTGAAAATCACTCTGCATGTATGAAGATATACTTTGCTGACTTCACAATGCTTCCTGAAGATCATGCCTTTGATGCAGTACACTCCCTATTATTCAATTCTATAACACTGTATTCTCGATTCTACTCTATGTAGGGAAACAGGTTTTTTCCCCCCTGAATGTCATTTTGATAACATGTAAAAAAGAGGACATTTTTTTCCTCTCATTTATGGACATTTTACCTATTGTTTCTTTTCCCTCTTCTTATCATCTTATATTGAAATCACAAAGCCAACAACAATGAAAGTAATGCAAAGATACCATCATAAACTTATCCTCCATGAAATCATATAAGAGAAGCTGAACTAGAAAGGAGAAATAGAGTCCATAGGTGAGCTGCCTAGTTTTCATTAGCATATACTTCTTAGGTCCCCACAGCTTTATTTCCTTTCAGGCTTGACCTAAGTAGGCTGCTTTTTGTTTATAATTCTGATCTATGACATCATGGAATTGAGCTTATCATAATTCACTTTGAGCCAGATAATTCATTAACCCTAAACTAGGTCAGTCTTAACCCCTATAAAGAAATGTTATTCTCCAGAAAAATGCTGGTAGTAGAATGTTCTACTTATAAAATGATCCACAGCATGAACTCTTAGAATAGTTTAGGGGTATTACAGTACTCAGAGGGATGGCATACCCTCATACCGTATGCTTTCTGAGATACGGTTGCTAACTCTTAGTAAGGTTGTGGCACAAGTAAATTTTCCTCACAGCTCACCTTCAGAAGCCATTAAGATTTAGTTTCACCCTGGGAGTCATATCTAAAGTGAAGAAGTGCTGTCAGAAATCTTTTTTGATCCATATTTGCTTTGAAATCCCGGGCCTAGAATTGGTAGGTTGTATGAACAGGAGTTAGCCAAGCAGCCATACATGCTGAGGGGCATGTAGCCTTTTAATAAGTCACAGCTGGTAGTTCAAATCCAAATGGACTTGAGATTCCCACCAGCACAGAGGAATCAGTATTTATCAACAGGAAAAGTGATATTCATTACTGCCATTTGAAGGTCATGCATATAAAGCATATATGAGTAATGCTAGAGCTCAGAGCTATTTCCTCTCATAATTTAGTAGGTAGAATGCTTCTGGTTCATTTTGCCACTGCGTAACAGCCTGGCTTTTCCTGTGCTAATGTCTAATCTGCAATCCTCTCTTGACCTTTGCTATAATATATTACTTAAAAATAATAGTGTTATGCAGAAATAAACAGAAGGGAAGTTTTAGGGACAATGCAGGGCTTCATATTACCAGAGGAGAAAGATTCTTACTAAATGGGTAATACCTATTCAGTTGCAAAATCAAGAGAAAAATCTCAGAGTTAAGAGTTGAAAACAAGCTAACTATGAGTAGCATTTTACTGCTCCTATGATTTACAAGTAGACATAGTCAATGGAGCTGCCTGGAGGCACTTGGCTTGAAGCCCTCCTGTTCCCCATTCTCACTATACATAGTTGCTGTATAAGCAACTGTATAAGTTGCTCTGACTCTCACTCACCTGTCATATCTGCTTTGGTGCTGTACTAATAAAAAGGAAGAGGTGGGATTTAATATCCACGGTTACTCTATTAAGGTGGTAAACCACTCAAAAATCTTTTATGACCTGGAAGGAAAATTTAAAGAAGCAGAATTATTTTTTAAAAAGAGCCCCATAATATGATATATCTTAGGGAACTTACTTACAAGCCTCATAGCCAGGCTGCCAGATAAGCAGGAGTTTATGCCTACACTAAAGAGAAATATTCAACTGTTCTAGTTACCAAGAGGGCTTAGTTTAGCTTTCAGGATACTCTTTCTAGAAAGAGGATCAGTAGACAATAGGAATGTTCCCACACTCATGATGTGATCCCCCCCACCCCTTATCATAAAAGAGCTGAGGTTCTCGTCTCAGTGAAATGCTTTAGGTAGAATTCATTCATCCAGTCAATAAATGTTTGTTTAGTGTTTACTATGTTCTAGCACTATTCTAGGTCTTGGGGATTAAAGAAAATAAAGAGCTTAGTTTCATGGAGATAATATTCTAGTAGTAGAGGGAGCATGACAAAAAATAAGCAAATACATGAGCAGATAAATATATATTCTGTCACACTGTGGTAATTGTTAAGAATAAAAATGAAGCAGGATAAGGTAAAAGAGAGTAAGAGTAATGGCAACAGTTATTTATTTTATTTTATTTTATTTTATTTTATTTTATTTTATTTTATTTATTTTATTTTTTTAGTGGCCACAATTTTAAACAGGGTAGCCAGAGAAAGCCTCTCTGAGAAAGTAATATTTGATTTTTAACAGTGCACATTTATTGAACACATTTTATATGTTCATTTTATGTAGTGCCAGCTACATGAATTAACTCATTCCATCTTCATCTAAATCCTATGAGGAGGGACCATTATTATTCTTGTTTTATAAATAGGGAAATTGGGCCTGAGAGAAGTTAAATAACTTGTCCAAGGAAATAGGTAGTAAGAGTCAGAGTTGGGCTTTGAACTCAAGCAGTGTGGCACCAAATTCCATGCTTGGGATCACTGAGATACTTGGCATTTTAGATTCTGTGTAAAGGTAGAATGATGTGCACACTTGTCTCATTAGCCCCGCAGGCACCAATTGGACTATGCAAAAAGTAGCAGAGCAAGGGAGTTACCTTGTCAGAGAAAGCTTAGAAAGTGAAGGGAGAATAAGCTAATATTCAAGTATTTTCTTTTTTTTAAACATTTTTTTATTTATTTATGATAGTCACAGAGAGAGAGAGGGGGGGGGGCAGAGACACAGGCAGACGGAGAAGCAGGCTCCATGCACCAGGAGCCCGACGTGGGACTCGATCCTGGGTCTCCAGGATCGCGCCCTGGGCCAAAGGCAGGCGCCAAACCGCTGCGCCACCCAGGGATCCCAAGTATTTTCTATATCTAAGCTATTTTCTGCATATAATCTCATTTAATCCTTTCAACAAAACTGTGAGGTAGGTACAAGCACATTTATTTTGCAGATGAGAAAATTGAGGTACAGAGTGGCTACAGATCTCACAGCCAAAAGGACACAATTATAAATTGAGTCAGTCTGCCACAAGGTCCAGGCTGTTTCTAATATACCATGCTGTTTCCAGAGAGGAAAAAGAGGAGTACAAGGGCATCCAGGGAGAAATACATAGAGACAAAGTGAGAAAGAGGAAGAGATAGCAAGATAACAACTTAATAGGTTTGGAGAGCCAGAGGACTGACAGGGCTTAAGAAACATTTAATGGCATCTTCATCCTCAACCTCTTCCACACCGTTAGATGGATTATTGGAAGTTTGAAGAATTGACATGTCTAGTTTCTCACCAAGTCCTTGTGTTTATATGTGAAATAGCCCTTGAGCAATGCATCATCTTCTATAACTGCTACTGTCATTAAATCAGGTGCTCCAGAAAAGCAATGAAAGTAAACTTAGCAAATATATGAAGAGAAATTTAAGACCCATTGAGTATTTGAGGACTAGCTTGTAGTTGTTTGATAACTGGATTTTTTTATCCTTCAGAAGCACATTTTAACTGTCAGCTTTCATGAAATAACTGTAGATATGCCTTGCCTGCCAACCTTTCCCTTTCTAATAGTACAGTAGTAATACTTTGGGAATGTCAGAATGATAGGCTGATGGGCAGTATTAGCAAAGAAAGACAAATGGAACACTGCCTGTCTTGTGCCGTAGCCTTTGTGTGGTGTGGAGAAGCCAGGATGTGATCAAATCACTTGTGGAATGGAGCCAACTCACCCATTCATTATTCTGGACAATCAGCATGGCTGCCTCTCACTCCATGCCTGCTTTGCCTTGTCTTGCCTTTCTCTTCCCTCCCCTTCTCTTCCTACACACACTCAAGGCTTTGATTTTTGATAAGTATTAGGCAAACAAACAAAGCAGCAAAGAGACTTCCCAGTTATGGATTTAACAGTGTTTTAGGTGGCTCCCCAGAAAAGGAAACTTAGAGAGGGCCCAGCATGGGAGGTCAGTTAGCTCCATCATTTGTATTCTTCAGGTAACTCTTGCAAACCTCCATTTGTTTACCTATAAAATGCTATTTCAGTGGCTATTGTCTCCTCAAAACTTTCTAGGATACAGCACACATCCTTGAATACTAGGTGTTTGTGTATTTGTTAGCGGTTGGGAAAATTGGCATTTTATTTTATTTATTTATTTTTAAATTGGCATTTTAAAAGGAAAATATGGTCTTTTTCAGAATACACTCAGGGGACCAGGAAACCATTGAAATTTACCTTTGGCCCTGTAGAGCCAGGGTTGGGTTTACTACTCATTCTCTGCTAAAAACGAAATTAGAACAGGAAGTTACATATAAATAAATTATGAGTAAAGCTGATTTTGAGGAGATTATTGCAAATACAGAAGCTTTGAGGACCTAGAAACTGAGAAATTCTATTCTGTTATGTATTTTACAGTTTTGCTATAAGGGACTAAGGTAGACTACTTCTATGACATCTCCTCTTGCCAGTAGCCCATCTGTAAAATGGGTTTGGGTACAGTGCCATTTTATTTATTATTTATTTATTTATTTATTTATTTATTTAAAAAATTTTTATTTATTTATTCATGAGACACACACACACACACACACAGAGGCAGAGAAACAGCCAGAGGGAGAAGCAGGCTCCCGGCAAGGAGCCCGATGTGGGACTTGATTCCCGGATCCCAGAACCACGCCCTGAGCTGAAGGCAGATGCTCAACCGCTGAGCCACCGAGGCGTCCCAAGGGTACAGTGCCATTTTAATCATATATCTTCCAGGCCAACATCTTCCAGGAATTTTAATATCAACTTATAAACAAAGTACAGAAGAATCAAGTTGACTCTTGATGGACTAAGGTAGTATAACTGCAAAACTTAATTATTGTTGTCTCTATACCACTTTTCCTACATTACATCTTCACCTTCAGCCCTGGCTGTAGGCTGGGTTGTAGGCTATCAATATTAAAAAGCTTACATTATTGTAGGCTATCGATATTAAAAAGCTTAATCTCTTGTAAAAGTCTATACTTGGCAAGTAATAGTTAATTGAAGCACAGTTTTTGTTGCTTTGGATTGAATTGATTCCAGGTTCTCTTTCCAAAACAACACTGACCACCTGCTGTCAGCAAGAAAAGGAAATGGGTCAAAGAAATAAGAAGGAGGAAAGGCTATAGGGTAGTCAGGAGAAAATGTAATTATGGAGGGTAAGCAATCTATGGAGAGTAATTTGACTGGTGAAGATTTTTAGAGTGTCATGTCAGCTTCAGGATCTGAGAGCTGCCATCCTAACTTGGCTTGTAGTGATTCACATGGGAATAGTGGGAAGAGGAGCCAGTATGGTTGGAGGCCAGACAAAAGGAAAACAAAACAAAGTGCATTGTTTACAGAAGTCTCCTCAGAAAAATAAAACCAGTGCCAACTCCATGACTAAAATATGTACATTCTTAAAGGCAGCAACCCAGAAAGAGCTGGCACCTAAGTCTAGTATTTAGCTCCAGAGGACAGGTCACTTGTGAACAGTGAGACAGGAAGTAGGGCCCCCCAAATAGGTACGTGCATGTAGACATCTCTTTCATTGTGCTTCTTGGCCTAAGTTTTTAAGCAGCTTTACATTTCTGCTTTTTGCTACCTAGCTACCTCAGCCGGGGGGGGGGGGCTGGCTTCCACATTCTTTCCTAATCAGCCAAAATTGGAAAACTGGACCGTAGTTTTTTGATAACCTGGAAAAGTATCCATGCCTAACACATGACTGTGTTAAGAATTTCAACAACTTAACTTTCCTACTTCCCAACTGGCCATAAGCCAGCCAGGGTACAAACTGTGGGACATGCTCCAGTTTGACCACCTATCTGTCACAACTTCCTCTCTCGATACCCAAAATATTTTCTTTTTTTAAGATTTTTAATTTATTTATTTCATGAGAGACATACACAGAGAGAGGCAAAGACACAGGCAGAGGGAAAGTAGGCTCCCTGCAAGGAGACGAATGTGGGACTTGATCCTGGATCCCAGGATCACACCCTGAGCCAAAGGCAGACACTCAACCACTGAGCCACCCAGACATCCCAATTCTCAAAATATTTTCATCCATCCTCCTTCCCTAAAAATTCTGTAGAGCGCTAACTCTATAGTAGACACTGTACTATACATCGAAAAAAAAAGTTCATAAGATGCAGCCCCTCTCAATCTAATGATGGAGATACAGATATAAATTGTAGAAATATTATGAGACAGGAGTTAAAAGAGCATGTAAAATGCTATACCTGGGAGATTGGAGATTGTTCCAGAGAGATTATAGTTTTTAAGCAATTTAAAAGCAGAGATGTGACAGAAAAATATTCTACACAGAGAGAAATGACAAATGAAAAGTCACAGAGGCACAAACATGTGTGGTGTATTAAAGGAAGCACAAATAACCCAGTGCAACTTAGGGGAGGTGACAAATGGTATTAATGGAGAAATGCTAGTTATTAAAGCCAAAGAGATAACCTAGAGCATGCTCATGTAGAGCCTCCCATTATTATATTTAAAACTAAAAAAAAATAAAAATAAAAAAATAAAACTAAAATAGACTTCATCCTGAAGTAATTGTGCCCTTTGACCATTTTAAACAGGAAAAATCATATTAATATTTACATTTTAGGAATCTAGTTTTGTGGTATTGTCTGAAAGATGAATTGGATGGCAATACTGAAAATAGGGGAAATAGGGAAACTGGTTAAGAAGCTGTCACAGTGATTCATTCATACTTCTGACTGGTAGCTCTTGAGTAGTATATAGGGTATATTTGTATGTGGGAGGGTGGGAGTTAGGAAGAGATAGTGGAAGAGGAGTAAAGAAAGGGTTTGGCTTCAGAGATAGGAGTAGAAATGACTGGGCTTGGTATTATATATGTAGCATGAAAGAGAGGAAGTAGTAGAGTTGATGACCAGGTTTCTGATTGTGACTAATGGGTGAATGGCACTGCTACAAAAATATATGGCTTCCCAAGCTGTCAGCTCTCTTTATTCACCTTTTCTTTTTTTCAGTAGCCACTGCACTCCCTCTTACCTCAGATAAACTCTTGACAAAACATTTGCAAAGCAGTTTGAGAAACCTAGAACACAACACACTAAGGACATCTGAAAACCCATATAGCCTGAGAAGCTGTGGCTTGAAAAGTGGCCAAAATAATGTTTGGAAATCTAAGAAGGATTTTTTAGAGGATATTTTAAACCTTTTATTTCAATCTATGAAGAAGAGTAAATGAGGAAGAGGGATAAAATCATAGTACAAACATTTCAGTGGGATATAAGGAAGATAGTTTTAACCGTTCTAGGGAAACTGATTAAAACAAAACAACCGACTGGAAATTATGAAGATCTTCAAGGGGAGATAGGATAATCCTGAGACCTAAATAATTTAGATACCAGCCTGAAGTTAGGGATCTATCTTAAATGATATCTCTGAGTATCCATTCTGCAAATGTCCTTCTATTCTGCTGCAGATATTCCCAGAGGAACTATTGTTCTATTGATCTGGCTGAGTAGATACACTGAGGAAAAGGGCAGAACAAATAATTAAAACTATCTAACTCAGATGGTTCTAGAAATGGAGATAAAAATTAGAGAAGGGGAAAAAACGGCTTATTTCAATTATGAAAGTATTTTTCTCAAGTGGAACCTTTAAGTCCAGCTTCTGTTAGGGTAATAAATGCACATAAGAGGCAGAACTTGGAACATACTAGCTTTCCAAGATAAAGGAGGAGATGGAGGGTAGTGGTGTAAATAGAGAAATGTAAAGCAATGAATGAAACACTTCTCTAAGCATGAAACCAGAGCAGTACACTCTCTCAAGGCTAAAGCTGTAGCTTTATGAGGAAAGTAGCTTACATTTGAGGGCCCTGGACCATGAAAGGCATGAGCATTCTCCATACTCTGACACACACAGGTGGGGAACATTCATAGCCATTCATATACTAACAGTAACATATTTAAGCCATGGTTCTAGCAGAAAATCAGAATAATTTATTTTAATGATTAGAGATGAGGGAGACCCCCAGTGGAGAATTATGCCATGAGTACAAGAGAACCAGAGGACCTCCAGCTAAATGAAATAGCATCTTACTAAAGAAATAGATAGATCTCTGAGTAATGAGCCATCTTTCCCTTTCTTCTTAAGAGTTCATTTACATTTGAATAATTAGTTCTATTGCAGTGGATTATGTCATTCTGAATTATTTGGTATCTTCTGCCATACCATTATTATTATTTAATCAGGATTATCTGGCAGACTGAAATATAAAAATCTTGTTTGTCAATTTGTCTTGGATTTTCTTAGCCTGGAAAGCTTTATAGACTGTTAAATATGACATTATTGATGCATTAGAAGTCTCATGCTTTTTTTCCCAGGGAGTATTTGCTAAATATCTATAGACTGTGTCATTTATCCAGGGATTTGTGGAGAGTTTTCTTTAAAGGAAGGTGCAATCCTAAAAAAGAAAAGAAAATCCAGAGAATTGCCTTCATGGAGTCACTTCTCGTTAGTAATTTCACTCATGCATTAGATTTTACAAAGGGTACCCTCTACTATCAGGCCCCAGTGCATATTAACATAATTTAAATAGAAGGTAATAAAAAATAAAAATAAATAGAAGATAATAAAGCTGTCAAAACTGTGTGTGTGTGTATGTGTGTGTGTGTGTGTGTGTGTGTGAGAGAGAGAGAGAGAGAGAGAGAGAGAGAGAGAGAGTCAGAGGAAACAAACAGAGGAAGACAAAAATAAAAATAGCCATAAATACAGCAGTCACCACATCATTTATGTTATTGCTGTCTTCTTGGAAGGAACAGTATTACTCAAGAAAATGAATAATGAGTTACTACCCCCTTCTTTTTTCAACCAATATTCCCTATCACCCTAACTTTGATTTTGTGACATTCTCTGGTTCTTCTGAATGTGCCGTATAACATAGATTTATTAAAAAGAAAATCATATATGTGAGTTATATCTCAATAAAGCTGTTATTTTAAAAAAAAGAAAAATCAGAAGACAGTTAAAATCCCTTTATTTAAGCATCTTATTAGAATTTTATGATATCTTTTGAGGTACCTCAAAGTATCCCTGGTAGAGGTGATACAAAATGGGTGGTGTCATAAAACCCAGCTTAGGCTGTTCTGGCATAGTATGTGACTGATATGAATTGTAACAACATTTTAGGCATCATTAAAGCTTAACATATTTAAAAGACTGAGTTATTTGATTCCTTCAGAGATGCAAAAAGGGAATTTGGGATTACTACCTTGTTAAAATCTGTATCTGTTTCCTCATGCATGCCAGTCTAGGAAACATCAACTGGGTGAATTTCAATTAAGGCCAATTTTAACTGCAGCAATTCATCGAATTAATACTTCCCATTACTGTATCGCATGGAATGCTGGTTTTAAAAAACAAGTTATTTGAATGTGAGAATGGCCGTGACCATTGTTAAATGCACAAAACAACTGGCATTGCATCTAGCCATCTCTCAACACAGACCCTGATCTCTGGAATATGTTACTCACCCTAGAACTACACTGACAGCATTTTCATTTTTTACAAGCTTTTGTTTTATTCATTTGAGAGAGAGAGTGGGGGGGGGAGAGGTTGTGGCGAAGGAAGAGGGAGAGAATTTCAAGGACACTCTACACTGGGCTCAAAGCCTGATGTGGGGCTCCATCTCATGACCCTGAGATCATGACCTGAGCCAAAACCAAGTCAGATGCTCAACCAACTGAGCCACCCAGGTGTTCTAGCATTTTCATTTTTTTATGAAGAGTCAAACACATGACTTTAAGGAAATCATGTGTATGCACTTTTTATGAATAGCAATTAATTGCTAAAATCGTTGCTGTTAACACTCTGTCTACATTTTTAGATGAAAAGAATTCATAATAAAATTATGGGTAATTAAAAATTACAGTTGATTAATGGTTTATAATTTTCAGTTTCTATTACTTATTTGATCCTCACAGCAAACCAGTGTGGAAGATTATAAAGGCCATTGAGTTTAAGTGCTATAGGTGACATATCTAAAACCAGAAATGTTGTCTCATGATTTTCAGTCTTTTGCTCTGTGGTAGTCAATAAAACGCACAAATATTTCATCTCTCCTTACAGCCATATGATAGGATTGTACTCTCTTGCCCACTTGAAATTAGTTGTGGCTATATCATTTGCTTTGGCCATTGAAATGTGAGCAGAAGTGACATGTGTCATCTTTTTGGTGTAAATATTAAATTCCCAGTGCTCTGCTTCAGTCTTAAAATTATCTTTCTTTGGTGATTGTGGAAGTACATTTCAAGATATGTCTTCCTTGAGTGATTACCATGGACAGAGCCTCCACCCCACCAACCTACATTACACATGAAACCTAAATAAGAAATAAACCTTTCTTGGGGTTTGTTTTAAGATAGATATGTGCATGATTGTTGTGGCATAACCAATCTATCCTGACTTACAGATACACTCTTTCCATAGGAATGACCAGTATATTGTCGTTTAAGTAGATCTTCCTCAGAGTTTTTTACCTGTCAAAACTTGCTCTCCTTAGGCCAGCACTATTTGTACAGCTAAATGAGAAACGTTCTATGGCCATTCTCAGATTAAATCATTTTGGGCTTGGTAGGTTTTCTGAAATGAGTCAGTGTCATATTCTCTTTAAGTGTAGTAACGAGAGATTAATCACAGATTGAGAGTTTGAAGAAATATTGAGTTCAGCAATTCTACCTCCCAATTTTAAGCAGGTAAGCACTTTTTTCCTCCATTATGCATGCTTTGCATCAGGAAGGAAAATATTTGGCATGAAAAGGGATGGCTATGAATAGAAGTAGGGAAGAAGAACATGGCAGTTAACACAGTGCCATTCATTTGGAGATTACCTTGCCCTATTGAGCTAAAGTGCACTTCAGATATCACCTATGAAAGGAAAAAAAAAAAGAAGAGAATCTGTAGGAATTGGAGAGGGTAGTTTTCTTTGACACCACTTTAGAAACAAGAATGTCCATCTGTCAAAGTAGAAGTAGATTTTTCTGAATAAAATGGATCACTTTTGATGATGCAGATGTTAGATATCATTACTACAGTTTTGAAAGCACTTAGGAGTTAATTTCTTGCAGCCATAATTCAAGCTTAAATGTGACTTTTCTCTCACCATGTTCAAAATCCTATTCTCTTTCCTTGATTGATCTTACCAGATCACTCATGAGCAAAAATGCAGTAGAGCCTGTAGAATCTTAGTATCATAACCTTTGTAAATGGAAAGAGCCTTAGAAATCATGTGGTTCAAATACCTCTCTCATGGTTGAGGAAACTGAGACCCAGAAAGAAGAGACTTGACTCAGTTTATACACAACTATCCATGCTTCCTCGATATATACATATGACTGGCAGGGCTCGTAAATATTTAATAAAATCTTAAAATTATCTCAGGGGCACCTGTGTGGCTCAGTGGGTTAAATGTTCAACTTGTGATTTCGGCTCAGGTCATGATCTCATAGGTTATGAGATCAAACCCCTCATTAGGGCTCTTCACTGAGCAGGGACTCTGCTTGAGATTCTCTCCCTCTGCCCCTCCCCCACTTGCACTTGCTCGCATATTCTCTCTCTCAAATAAATAAATAAATCTTTCTTTAAAAAGTATCTCGTAGCCAAGTTCCTAAATTCTCTATAATTTATTTTAGTAACCTGAAACTAGATCCCTTGAATATTGGTAAATGATGATGTTAATAAATTATTCAAATTAGTTATGATATAGAAGGTTGTGCTGGTATAACAAAGAATCCTAAATACCTATTGTCTAAAACAACATTGAATTTCTTTTTCTCCTCACATGTTCTTCTACATGTAAGTAGCTCAGGACTAATATGATTGATCCATGTTATGAAGGATCTATGAAGAGTTCTTTCTCTCTTGTGATTCCAGTATCTCATTTCAGTCTCATCCACAGAATCAAAGACAATAATCTCATATTATGGTTGCAATGGGTAGTAATTGCTTAATATGTTACTCCTTCTTGATAACAATTTATTTTTACATGACTTATTCTTTAAAAACATTGCCTTAATTCAAATGTTGCTTAGAATAATTAGCACACTGAACTAATCAAATTTGCCTCTGGAAAGGGGAACACTATGGGAAAAGATGAACAGTACTTTTGGTATTTGAAATTATGATAAGGGAGATTTAGGGGAGGCTCACAAAAACTAATCCATAGATAACCACCCATTCTACTTATGTATAGGAGTAAACCCTGGGTTTGACTCTATTTTTTTTCCTTCTACTTCAGAGGAAATTATCAAAGCCTTCCTTAATGATCAGTCACTAGATCAAACTTCAAAATCAGATTTCCTTTTTTTTAAAGATTTATTTATTTATTTATTTATTTATTTATTTATTTATTTATTTATTATGTATTTGAGAGAGAGTGTGTGGTAAGGAAAAGGGGCAGAAGGAGAGGGAGAGGGAGTCTTTAAGCAGACTCTGCACTTAATGTGGAGCCCAATGTGTGACTCAGTCTCATGACCCTGAAATCATGATCTGAGCTGAAACCAAGAGTCAGACATTTAACTGACTATGCCACCCAGGTGTTCCCAAAATCAAATTTTCAAAATTTTACCTCCATATCTAGAAATAAAGACACCCCAAGGATTTTTACCTTCAGTTTCCTTCAGAGTAGGGACACTCAGTCCACATGCCCAATGATATAATAGGTCAAAGGAGTATTTGATGACATCAGTGTTTCCCTGACATAGCCAGCATTTATCAGACTCTGGATTTCTCCCTTCTCTGCAAGCACAAACACCTAGAAATACAGGAAAGGATCTACAAGAAACTTTAGCATTAGGAAAAATGAAAATACACCACAAGGATAAGTGGATTTGTCAAATATCATGAAGCAAATAATTCTTAGAATTTTATATATTTTCCAAGAGAAAATACAGACTTACAGACTGCTTAGGAAAGCTTAAGTCTTTATGATGACCATGAAGTTAATTCATGAGTAGAAATTAGGTACTCTTTGGTCCTATATCTTTCTGAAGTTAATGACTTTTACATAGTGTCATGAGTACAGTGTATCTTAAGTAAACCTAATATTTGAAAATCCTAATTGATACAAAAAAATCAAAATTAGATTTAAGCTTTACAAAAAGATTCAAGACAAGATTTCTTTATATACTATGGTCATACTGTTCAAACACAAGCAAACTATGACCCAAGGATCAAATCAAACCAGCCCCTATTTTTATAAAGTTTTCTTATAGCACCTAGTTATGCCCATTCATTTAGCTTATGAATTGTTTGCGGCCATTTTCACACTGCATTGGTAAAGTTGTTGCACAGAAGCTGTATGACTGGCAAAGTGTGAATTATTTACTATCTGATTCTTTACAAAATGTTTGCTAACATCTAGTACATTAAAATGTTATTCAGATTTCAGATTGCATTAATGTGATTTATTTGAGGGAATTAAACATTTTGATATGAATGGAGAAAAATGCCTATGTACAGAAGTGATAGGGATGAAGCTAGTGGAAGAGATAAAGGTCGTGAAGTTTTGTGTACTTAGCTAAACGGTTTAAACTTTATCCTGAAAGCAGTAGGAAACACAGAAGGTTTTTAAGTCAGTGGACTGATGTCATCTACTCTGATGTCAATGTGACAGATGAATTGGAAGGAAATCAATTAAGAAGTACTGTTAGCTGGGCAAGAAATATACCTCAGTTTAGGTGGTAAAGAATAAAGTTTGAAGGAAATTCAAGGAAACCAATGCTAGTGTTACCAAGACAGGAGCAACATGATATTGTGAATGGTGAATAGATATTAGTAGTAAGAAAAAGGAAGAATTTGTGATAACTTACAGATTTCTGACTTACAAAATCACATGCATGGTGGCACCATAAAACTAGGAGGAAAATTTCAAGGAAACAAAATGGATTTGACTTTGTACATGTTGAATATGACATGCCTGTGAGATATCCAGGTGTAAATATTACTTAGAAAATTGAAAAATGAATCTGGAATACAATTAAGAGTTCTGAGATACAGACTTGGAGATCACCAGATATAACTAGAAATTTAGGCCATAGTTTGGAACAAATCATTCCAAAGAATTCTATAGAGTAAGAACAGAAGTAGGCTAAGGATGAGCACCAGGGGTAATACCAGTGTTTAAACAATTGCAGAGGAATCACATGAAGAACGAGAAGACCATGAAGGACACTGAAAAGGATTTGCCAATGGTTAAGGAGAAAAAAATCCAGGATAGTATCATGAAAGCCAACAGAAAATGAAATTTTAAGAGAGAATGTCAAATACCTAAGAGATATGATGTAATGAAGTAATATGGCAGAAGATTATTCATTGGGTTTGTAAATATGGAGGTCACTGCTGACCTTAGTGAAAGCAGTGACTGAGAATTAAGGAAAAGAAATAATGAATATGAGCCAATCTTTCAAATAATTTTTCTGTAAAAGATTGGACAAGGCAATAACTAGAGGGATTGTTAAATTAAGGGAATGTTTCTTAAGAATGGGAAAGACCTGAGTGTGTTTATTATGCAAAGGGAGAGAAGTCTGCAGAGAAGAGAGAAGATATAGGAAAGGCCCAGTGGTGCTGCAAGCTACCAGGCCAAGCAAGATCTGTATACAGCAATCCCATCTTCTAGTCCCAAAGGTCATTTTTAGCCAGGCTAATCCAAAAAGAGTTGACATTTACACTTTGGATGATAATCACATGTCTGAGAATGAGTCAAAGCTCATGATGCTTTCTTTCTCAGAGCTGTCTTCCTGTAGTAGAATCAACTAAGAGTAACATGTTTTAATTTCTTTTTCCGAAAAGCAGGAATCACTGAAAAGTCCAGAGGGAGGCTAGATAGCAAGAGAGTGTGTGGAGTGTTGAATGGTCCCTTTGCTGTCCATAAAGGTACTTGAATGTGTAATCAGCTCTATGTTAATGCTGTGTTTAGAGAAGTAAAATAGTAGTGCTAAGTACACTTGGGAGAAACCTGAGCTCTTTCTTCTCTGTGCCAGATGGTACAATTTTGAGACTGTAGCAGTATACATTGCTGGATATGTGGTCAGAAAAGGCATGCTATGCAATATGCTAATAGATACAATTTATTAAAAAATTGTATCTGACTCTTGTAGACATTAACCAGATCATCCATTGGCACAAAGTTAGAATTAAAGATACAGAAGTAGATGAGGAATCAGCCTAAGCCTCATGAATATATATGTCAAAATTCTGATAGGTCAGTAGGTCAGCAGTGTGTAATATGCACATGCTTTACACACAGATTTTGGTAGAAGTCACTTTGGAGGTATTCAGAAGGCTTAGCACTTTCACTTCCTTTGAGGAACTTATGTTCGGTTAGGGCACTGAGACTTGGTTATGTGATAGAACACTTATGTGCAGCACCTACATGACCTTACTTTCATGTCAGTGTTAGACTTACTGGGGAAAACTGCAGCAATGCCACAGAAGTAGTAGATGCCATCATAGTATTGCAATGAGTAATATAAACCAGCTATGTGATTAATTCTTTTCGAGAAGGCAACTGCAAAAAATAATTTATTTAACCAAATTTAATCCTCTAGCCTACTATGGCCAGAAGATTTCATTGATAATGGAGCTGAAGAGTGGAAACTCCCACTACCTTTTTTTTTAAATGGGATTGTGTGACATTAGTGGAAAGCTACTTCTAGAAATATTCACCCCCCCAAAAAAAAGGTGCCTAAAACTTACTGAGGTATTTTCATTGACTATTGATTGATGGAGTTATTTGTAAAAGGTAGAGCCAGATAATTTCTTCCCAAAAACTCGTAAGTCACATGTTTGCCCCCATGCTAAATGTTGATGGCACTAACATAGCGAATCATGCTTTGCCACAATCCGTGTATATTTTGTCACCTTGACTAAGTTGTAGTTGTATCAGAGACAGTCTATCTTTTCTGCCTCCCTTTTCTTGCCATAGTAGGCACTAGGTACATACTGTTGTGATTGATTTAATTGATTTCTAAAACATTAGCTATATCTCTCATCAGCCAAAAATGAGGGCACATTTTCCAGATGACACTGATTTATGAGAAAGCATGTATGCACCCTCCAACCACTCCCACTCAAAACCCTATAATGAAGAAGTTTAAGTGCCAGAATATAATAGTTTCCCCTCCACTGACCACACTCTTCCACTCCCCCGATCAAACCCCAATCTCTTTTTCCATTCTGTGGTAAGACATAGGACACAGAAAAAAAAATATGGTTTCCATTGCTCTGATGTTATGTGAACCTTGAAGAGTTCAAGATGTTTTCAGCTGTAGGAAAAATTTCACTTTCTTTGTACAAGGTTTACTTTATAATCATCTATACAGTAGAAACGCTATAAGTTCTTTTGATCAACTTCCATAAACACGCTTATAGATCAATAAATATATATGATTTTCTCACACTGGAGGTAGGGCCTAAACAAACTATATTTTTCAAGGAAGGAGTCACCTCCTTTGTTCCGGGTTAAGTAATATGTCAAACATAGGGGTTGTATAAGACATAGACCATGATTTCAGGGCTTGATTTTAATATTTACATGTTTCATTTTTCCTACAAGTACCTTAAATTATGATTTGAACCACTTTAAGTCACAGCATCTGAGAACTTTCTAAAAAGTAATAGAGTCTGCCTCACTGCAATTGAAATATTTCTATCTTAGTTTAGCCATCTAGAATTCTAAATCTCTAAAAGTAAGGAGACAAAACCAAGGCAGTTCTGATACAAGTGTTATTGGAACTCCGTGTAGGGTGACATGCCTTCAAAGCTGTTGACCCCTTGAAAGTACACCACATATAATCACAAAAGGAGCAGAAGCCAAACACTAGTCCTAATATTTATCAGACAAATTCATACTGTTCCTATAGTTAAGAGGAGATATTGAAAATTATTATTGATTTCTAAAGTCCATGTAAAGGGACTCTTGCTTTAATTCCTTTCTAGTGCTATGTGATCAATAAATATTTATTGAATAAGTGAATAGAACAATGGATTTGTGTTGCCTTCAAGGTCCATGTTGTGGGATGTCTTATAAGTGAGATACAATTTATATTGAGGCTTTCTGCTTCTTCAGGAATTGAATTCCACTGGATAAAAATTCCAGCTACTATGGTATCTAGCCCTCTCCCCTCAGGAATAATGTTAGAAGTAGCCTCTCAGTATTTGCCAATGTTCCTGACTCTTGAGTTGAAAATATTGTGGATGAGCTTTCTACTGAGGATAAAAGTTTTACTGTGTAGTTACATTTACACTTGGCATTCAGGAATATGAATGCTAAAATGGAGTAATTTTTCCCTCCAACTAACTTTTCATGTTTGTCTTGTCATGCTAATGGGTTTAGTTTCACTTTCAGGAAAAACTCAAACACTATCCTGATTTTTAAACCCCTAAAATAAATTCACATGAAGAAGGCAAAAGTTTAAATATAACCATGGCTAAACCTTTTAAAAATATCTTAAACTTAAAACAAAAGATAACCAGTGCTCTCTTTGGCAGCGTATGTACTAAAACAAAAGATAACCAATCGCATTTACTTTTCTTTTTGTCCTTCAGGGAAACTTTAGAAAACTGGCCTCCACCATGGCATCCAGTAATTTGTATTTAATAATCACTGAAATAGAAGGCTAAAAATAAAAAATAACAACTCTACTACTACTACTTCTATTTATACTACCACTATTACTAATAAGCATTGAGAATTTACTATGAGCCAGATGCTGCTTTTTTATTATTGCACTTATCACAAAAATTGATATAATATTAATACTCCATAACAGATAAGGAACTAAAGCTCAAAGAGGAACATTAATTTACTCAAGATCACATAAGCATAAAGATATGAAAGTCACTTCTCAATTCTGACTCTATTCAATGACATTGTTATTATACAATTGTCCATACTGCCTCAGAACATCAGCAGGTTGTTAAAAATGCTACAAATCAAAATATTGGACACCCTTCCTGAGCCAAAGATAAATTATGTGGAATGGTTGCAGTGTCTCCACAGACTATTATGTTGATAACCAAGAAACCAAGATAGTCCTTGAAGCCCAAGTCTTATTCTTTTGCCTTACTATAAACACCAATGAATAAGACCTGTACTGCTCCCTCTCTTTGAAATGTTGTAGCACAGATTGCTTTTACAACTTATTTGCTGCAAGTAAATTATTCAGGTAAAATTATCTTTGCAGTCCATTTTCATAAGATATGTGTCGTTAGATAAATATGTACTACTATTAAGGCATTTCATTGGAGAACTGATGACAAGTCCAATATGCTTTCCTACTCCAAGTACTATATTTATACCCAGTGAATTAAGCCTAAAATAAACCAAATGGAAAAGAATCTTTAAGATATTTTATTTATATATATATATTTATTTATTTATTGAGCATGGGCAGGGAGAGGGGCAGAGGGAGTAGGAGAATCTCAAGCAGATTCTGCTGAGCACAGAGCCTGACATGGGGCTCAACCTTATGACCCTGAGATCATGACCTGAGCTGTAATCAAGAGTTGAACACTGGGATCCCTGGGTGGCGCAGTGGTTTGGCGCCTGCCTTTGGCCCAGGGCGCGATCCTGGGGACCCGGGATCGAATCCCACGTCGGGCTTCCGGTGCATGGAGCCTGCTTCTCCCTCTGCCTGTGTCTCTGCCTCTCTCTCTCTCTGTGACTATCATAAATAAAAAAAATAAAATAAAATAAAAATAAAAAAAAAAGAGTTGAACACTTAACTGACTGAGCCATCCAGGTGCCCTGGAAAAGAACTTTTATTTTTTTTAAAGATTTTATTTTTTAATTTATTTTAGAGGTAGAGAGAAAGGTATGGGGAGGAGCAGAGACAGAGACAAGGAGACTCTGCACTGAGAGTGGACCCTGACCTGGGGGCTCCATCCCATGATCATGACCTCAGCCAAAATCAAGAGCTGGACACTCAACCAACTGAGCCACCCAGGTGCCCTGGAAAAGAACTTTTAAATAAGCAGAATCATTTATATAGAGAGAAATAAAATTGGAAAAGGATATTTCTGGGCAATATTTATGTCTTAGTGCTGGTGTGAGGACAACTCCAAGAACTAATAATAAGTGAACTTCATGTATTTTTTTGCATACTCTGTCAAAGGCCACTTCCTTCCCTTGTGTCCACCTGCTGAATAACTGTATAGGTGCCGATAGTATGTATCCCCCATTTCCCCTAACAAGGGGCCCAGGACAATCACCTTGACTTCTACCATAGGTACAACTGGGGATTTTGCTAATGTCAGACCTTTGGTGACAATAGGAAATAGCATGATTTCTGAAACAGAAGAACTAGCAGCAAATTTTACAACATAAGTACATAAAAGTTGTGGAAGAGGGCAAGCAAACAAATTTGTCAAACCAATTATCAAACCAAGACCTTGAAGCTTCTCCAGGAAAGGCTGTTCGCAGAGTAAGGCAGAGAAGTAACCCTAGGATAACCTTTAAGGGATAAGGCTTTTACAGTTCTTCTGATTGCTTTAGAATGAATTTTCCTAGGCCTCATGAGACCAATTTTGTGCAACTTAAAGCATTTAATGGAAATTTTAAATAAATTAGAAAATATCTTAAATTTTCATGCTGCTAAGCAGGAGAGGGAAGGATAACATAAATTAAAAGGGGAGAGGTGGGAGAGATAATCCTAAATCATTAACATTTGGTTTGGAAATGCATTCTGAGATTTTTTTTTCTTTCTGTGGACTCAGCTTAGATTTTGTTCAGCCTAATATACAAAGTTCTTGGAAGTCCCAGGATACACACCAACTGACATAGTACAGGGAACCTAGAAGCAAAGATTTGACCCAGAATCTGGAATGTACAACCTGCTGTAGATGAACTACAAAAAGGATTAAATGCACAAAATAACCTGGGTTTGTTTTTTTTATTTTTTATAAATTAATTTTTATTGGTGTTCAATTTACCAACATACAGAAAAACACCCAGTGCTCATCCCGTCAAGTGTCCCCCTCAGTGCCCGTCACCCATTCACCCCCACCCCCCGCCCTCCTCCCCCTCCACCACCCCTAGTTCATTTCCCAGAGTTAGAAGTCTTTATGTTCTGTCTCCCTTTCTGATATTTCTCACACATTTCTTCTCCCTTCCCTTATATTCCCTTTCACTATTTTCATATTCCCCAAATGAATGAGAACATACACTGTTTGTCCTTCTCCGGTTACTGTGGCCAAGTTCAAAAAGGGTGTTGCCTGAGTTCTCCTCTCGGATTTTGATGGAATCTTGTCTCACATTTAGATCTTTCATCCATTTTGAGTTTATCTTTGTGTATGGTGCAAGAGAGTGGTCCAGTTTCATTCTTCTGCATGTGGATGTCCAATTTTCCCAGCACCATTTATTGAAGAGACTGTCTTTCTTCCAGTGGATCGTCTTTCCTCCTTTATCGAATATTAGTTGACCATAAAGTTCAGGGTCCACTTCTGGGTTCTCTATTCTGTTCCATTGATCTATGTGTCTGTTTTTGTGCCAGTACCACACTGTCTTGATGACCACAGCTTTGTAGTACAACCTGAAATCTGGCATTGTGATGCCCCCAGATATGGTTTTCTTTTTTAAAATTCCCCTGGCTGTTTGGGGTCTTTTCTGATTCCACACAAATCTTAAAATAATTTGTTCTAAGTCTCTGAAGAAAGTCCATGGTATTTTGATAGGGATTGCATTATACGTGTAAATTGCCCTGGGTAACATTGACATTTTCACAATATTAATTCTGCCAATCCATGAGCATGGAATATTTTTCCATCTCTTTGTGTCTTCCTCAATTTCTTTCAGAAGTGTTCTATAGTTTTTAGGGTATATTTTGAGAACCATTTGAATGGTAAATGGTTCTCCAACCTTTTATTTTCAGGTTGTAGGTGTCCTTCTGTCTAAAATGAGTCTCTTGTAGACAGCAAATAGATGGGTCCTGCTTTTTTATCCAGTCTGAAACCCTGCGCCTTTTGATGGGGTCATTAAGCCCGTTCACGTTCAGAGTTACTATTGACAGATATGAGTTTAGTGTCATCATGATATCTATTTAGTCCTTGTTTTTGTGGATTGTTCCACTGAACTTCTTCTTAAAGGGGAATTTTAAGAGTCCCCCTTAAAATTTCTTGCAGAGCTGGTTTGGAGGTCACATATTCTTTCAGTTCCTGCCTGTCTTGGAAGCTCTTTATCTCTCCTTCCATTTTGAATGAGAGCCTTGCTGGATAAAGTATTCTTGGTTGCATGTTCTTCTCATTTAGGACCCTGAATATATCCTGCCAGCCCTTTCTGGCCTGCCACGTCTCTGTGGAGAGGTCTGCTGTTACCCTAATACTCCTCCCCATGAAAGTCAGGGACTTCTTGTCTCTTGCTGCTTTAAGGATCTTCTCTTTATCTTTGGAATTTGCAAGCTTCACTATTAGATGTCGAGGTGTTGAATGGTTTTTATTGATTTTAGGGGGGGATCTCTCTATTTCCTGGATCTGAATGCCTGTTTCCCTTCCCAGATTGGGAAAGTTTTCAGCTAGGATTTGTTCAAATACATATTCTGGCCCTCTGGCCCTTTCGGCGCCCTCGGGAACCCCAATTAAACGTAGGTTTTTCTTCCTTAGGCTGTCATTTATTTCCCTTAATCTGTCTTCATGGTCCTTTAATTGTTTATCTCTTTTTTCCTCAGTTTCCCTCTTTGCCATTAACTTGTCTTCTCTGTCACTCACTCGTTCTTCCACCTCGTTAACCCTCGTCGTTAGGACTTCTAGTTTGGATTGCATCTCATTCAATTGATTTTTAATTTCTGCCTGATTGGATCTAAATTCTGCAGTCATGAAGTCTCGTGAGTACTTAATGCTTTTTTCTAGAGCCACCAGTAGCTGTATAATAGTGCTTCTGAATTGGCTTTCTGACATTGAATTGTAATCCAGATTTTGTAACTCTGTGGGAGAGAGGACTGTTTCTGATTCTTTCTTTTGAGGTGAGGCTTTCCTTCTAGTCATTTTGCTCAGTGCAGAGTGGCCAAAAACAAGTTGTATTGGAACACGGGGGAGTATCACTGGTCCGTCTAGCTGGTCTTCAGGGGGAGGGGCCTGCTGTGCTGATTTTCAGGTGTTAGCACTTGGGGGAGCTGCTCTGCCCCTGCCTGCTGCAGGGCTCAGCGGGGTTTGTTTACCCTGTGAGGCCCCAGGAGGAACAGCCGCAGTTGCTATGGCAACTCTGGAAGCCTGGATTCAGCCGCAGGAACTACGGGGCTCGGGGCTCTCGGCTCTCCGTCTGCAGGGCCTGGAGACTCCGGGGCGGGGCCGCTGATCTGCTCAGCTCGGGGCAGGAGCGTCCTCGCTGTCCTGGGCCCTCCCGGCCTCTGCCTGTCCCTGGGGAGGCCGGATCCTGGGGTGTGTCCCGGCGCCCTGTGCTCCGGGGCCTGCGCTGTTGGATTCGCGCTCCCGAGTCCCTCCGAGCTGCTCTGGTGCGCGCTGCAGCCCTTAGGGAGCTCGGCGCACTTTCCAGCGCGCGCAGGTGTCTGTTAGTGTCCCAGGGAGCCCGAGGGCATCCCCGCCCTCCTGGGTCCTGCTCTAACTCCCTGCGGGCCCCTTTCCCCCGGGAAGGTTGGTGCAGCTCCTGCTTCTCCGGGACGGGGCTCTCCTGTCCTGGGGACACTCGCCCCGGCCTCACCCGGCTCCTTGCGGGGCCCCTCCCCCTCGGAGGCCTTTTGTTTCTTTATTTCTTTTTCCCCATCTTCCTACCTTGATAGAAGCGCGAACTCTTCTCACTGTAGCATTCCAGCTGGTCTCTCTTACATCTCAGGCCGAATTCGTAGATTTTCAGGATGATTTGAAGGTTATCTTGGTAATTTGGTGGGGACAGGCGATTTGGGGACCCTGCTCTTCCGCCATCTTGCCCCTCCTCCATAACCTGGGTTTGATGGCACTGCTATGTTCATGCAATTTCTCTTTCCATAGCCAAAAAGTAACATTAAAATTTTGCTTTCTTTCTATACTTTAAAAAAATGTTGACAAATGCTTATTTGCTGATTGTACAAATTACAAGCATTCATTATAGAAAATTTGAAAAGTATAAGAATGATAAAGGATAAAATAGTCACCTATAATACTACTATTTGAAGATAATGGCTGTTAATATTTCAGTGTATTTCTGATCATTTTAATATATAATTATAAACATAGAGAGATTATGAACTTGATATCTAAATGTATAATTTAATTTTCTAATTCCTCTTTTTTAAAGTTTTTATTTAAATTCCAATTAGTTAACATACAGTGTTATATTAATTTCAGGTATACAATATAGTGATTAAGCAATTCTATACAACACCCAGCACTCATCACAACAAGTGCAGTCTTAATCCTCATCATCTATTTCACCTAACTCCTCATCTACTTCCCTCTGGTAACCAGTTTGTTCTTTGCAGTTAAGAGTCAGTTTCTTGGTCTTTTATTTCATATTTTATTATGAATATTCTTCATGTAGGTAAACATTCTTCACTAGCAAATTGATAGCATCACTCATTTTCTTTTTCTTTTTTAAAATATTATTTATTTATTTATTTATTTATTTGAGAGAGAGCATGCACAGAGGGAAAGGGAGAAGCTGACTCCCCACTGAGCAGACAGCCCAACTCAGAGTTCCATCCCAGGACCTTGAGATCATGACCTGAGCCAAAGGCAGATGCTTAACTGACAGAGCCACTCAAGAACCACTTAACTGGAAAATTATATTATGGTTTATGACTTTTTTTAACCAGTTGGATATGCCATAATTTATTTAATAATTCCATTCTTCTTGGACATTTAGGCTGTGTCAATTTTTCACTAACATAATGAATATGCACTGGGTGTGGAGTCTGCTTAAGATTCTCTCTTTCAGGTGCCTGGGTGGCTCATTCAGTTAAGCATTTGCCTTCAGCTCAGATCATGATTCCAGGGTCCTGGGATCAAGTCCCACATTGGGCCCCTTAGACAAAAGGGCTTCAGTCTTTTTCTATTAAGTATGATATTAACTGTAGATTTTCCATAGATGCCAATTATCAGGATGAGGAAGTTCCCTACTATGTTGAGATATTTTTACCATGAGGATATTACATTTTGTCAAATGCCTTTGTGCATATATTGACATGATTGTGATCTTTTTCTATTTTGATCTGCTTATATAGTGAATTATTTGTTCATTTTCACAGTGTTACAATAGCACTGCATATTATAGACCTTACTTGGTTAGTGAAGTGTAGTCATTTTAATATTTTTTTATTCAATTTGTTGATTTTTGTCAAAAATCTATGGCTGATAATAAGCCAGTTGTATTTCTTGTGATGTATTTCTCCAGCTTTGGAATTCAGTGATACAAACCTCATAAAGTTAGTTGGGAAGTTTTCCTTTCTCCTCTATTTTCTGGAAAAATTTGTACATAATTTGTGTTCTTTGTTCTTTAAGTATTAGGAATGATTAATCAGTGGGACTGAGTTTGAAGTTTCCTTTTTTGGAAAGGTTTTATCTAAGAACTGAATTTCTTTAGTTGATGTAGGAATACTCAGGTTATTTATTTCTTTAGAGTAAGCTTTTTTAGTTTTTATTTTTCAAGGGATTTTACTATTTCATCTAAGTTATTGCATTCATTAGGATAAAGTTGTTTATAATATTCTCTTAATATCTGTTTAATGCCTGTTGGATATTAGTAATGTCTTCTCTTTCAGACCTGATATAAATAATTCGTGTCTTCTTTCTCTTTTTTTTTGAAGATTTATTTATTTATTTGAGAGAGAGAGTATGTGTGAGTGTGGGGAGTGGAGGGAGAGAATATTCAAGCAGACTTCCCCTAAGTGTGGAGCCAGATGTAGGGCTTGATCCTTTGACCCATGAGATCATGTCCTTTTTTTTTGTATATTTTTTATTGGAGTTCAATTTGCCAACATATAGTATAATACCCAGTGCCCATCCTGTCAAGTGCCCCCTCAGTGCCCATCACCCAGTCTCCCCGTACCCCCACCCACCTGCCCTTCCACTACCCCTTCCTTGTTTCCCAGAATTAGGTGTCTCTCATGTTCTGTCACCCTCTCTGATATTTCCCACTCATTTTCTCTCCTTTCCCCTTTAGTCTCTTTCACTATTTCTTATATTTCCCTAATGAATAAAACCATATAATGTTTGTCCTTCTCTGATTGACTTATTTCACTCAGCAAAATACCCTCCAGTTCCATCCACGTCGAAGCAAACGGTGGGAATTTGTCGTTTCTAATGGCTGAGTAATATTCCATTGTTGTATAGATGTATAGAAGATGTATAGACCACATCTTCTTTATCCATTCATCTTTCGATGGACATAGAGGCTCCTTCCACAGTTTGGCTATTGTGGACATAGCTGCTATAAACATTGGGGTGTAGGTGTCTCAGTTTTTCACTGCATCTGTATCTTTGGGGTAATCCCCAGTAGTGCAATCGCTGGGTCATAGGGCAGTTCTATTTTGAACTCTTGGAGCAACCTCTACACAGTTTTCCAGAGTGCCTGTACCAGTTCACATTCCCACCAACAGTGCAAGAGGATTCCCCTTTCTCCACATCCTCTCCAACATTTGTTGTTTCCTGTCTTGTTAATTTTCACCATTCTCCCTGGTGGAGATCATATCCTGAGCCAAACCAAGACTCAGATGTCCAACCAACTGAGCCACCCAGGTGTCCCTTTTTTTGTGATCAACTTATCCAGAGTTTTAGGAGTTGCATCCATCTTTTCTTTGAAAAGACCTATATAATTACCTTTTTAAATTTTTTTCTGTATTTTTATTTCATTTATATTTTCTTTTTTATTTAATTCCTTGTGCTTAGTTTGGGTTTAGTTTCTTCTTTTACCAGTTTCTCAAGGTAGAAGCTTAAATCATTGATTTACAAACTTTCTACTTAATTAATATAAACATTTAATGTATACAGTTTCCTCTAATTGCTACTTCTGCTGCATCACACAATTTTAATATTTTTTGTTTTTATTCAAGTCAATATGTTTTCTAATTTCTCTTTTGATTTTTTTCTTTGGCTTATGTATTATTTAGTAATTACTCAGTCAGCTCAGGCTGCTATAACAAACTACCATAGACTGGATGGCTTAAACAACAGACATTTATTTCTTCTAGTTCTGAAGGCTGAAAAGTCAAATATCAACGTACTATCTGAGTAGGTTCCTGGTAGGATATTTGGCTTGAAGATGATTGCCTTTTCTCTGTGTTGTAACATGAGAGAGAGAGAGAGAGAGAGAGAGAGAGAGAGAGAGAGAGAGAGAGAGAATATGTCTCTCTTCCTCTTATAAGGACACTAATCCCATCATAGGGCCCCACCCTCATGACCTTATCTATACCTAATTACCTCTCTAAGGTATCAGCTCAAAACATCATCATATTGGGGTTTAAGACTTAAACACATGGTGGGTGGCTCAGCAGTTCAGCGCTGCCTTCAGCCCAGGGCCTGATCCTGGAGACCCGGGATTGAGTCCCATGTCAGGCTCTCTGCATGGAGCCTGCTTCTCCCTCTGCCTGTGTCTCTGCCTCCCTCTCTCTCTGTGTGTGTGTGTCTCTCATCGATAAATAAATAAAATCTTAAAAAATACTTAAACACATGAATTGAGGGGGGATATAAACATTGAGTTCATAGTAAGAACTGTGTTGTTGGGGCACCTGGGTGGCTCAGTTGGTTAAGTGTCTGCCTTGATACCAATTAAGTCAAGTTAGTTAACTATGTTGTTCAGGTCTTCTAATCATTTCTGATTTTCCATCTACTTGTTCTGAAAATTGAGAGATGATTGTGAAATCTTTATAATAGTGAATTTATATATTTCTTCTTTTAGTTCTATTTTTGCTTTGTGTGTTTTATAGTTCTATTATTTGATGAATAAGGGTTTAGGGTTGTTAAGTTCTTGTCTTTATAAATTAATTATTTTATCACCATGAAATGTCCTCCTTTACCTCCAATAATATGACTTGCTCTGACATTTAGTTTGTATGATATTAATATAGCCATTCCAACTTTCTTTTAATTAGGTTTTATTGTATATCCTTTTCTGTCATTTTACTTTTAAGCTGTTTATTTCTTTCATTCTTTTCATTAAAGAATGTTTCTTGGGCAGCCTGGGTAGATCAGCGGTTTAGTGCCGCCTTCAGCCCAGGATGTGATCCTGGAGGCTCTGGGATCCAGTCCCACTTTGGGCTCCCTGCATGGAGCCTGCTTCTCCCTCTGCCTGTGTCTCTGCCTCTCTCTCTCTCTCTCTCTCTCTCTCTCATGAATAAATAAATTAAAATCTTTTTTAAAAAAGAATATTTCTTGAGGACACTACATAGCTGTGTCTTCCTTTTTTTCTCAAGTTTGACAATCTACATTTTTCAATTGACATGTTTCCTTTATTTACACTAATGTGATTATGGTTGTAGTTAAGTCTACCATCTTACCGATCCTTTTCTTTTCCTGAGTTGCTCCTTTCTGCCTTATTTAGATTTGAGTATTCTTTTAATTCCATTCCATTTCTACCACTGGCTTTTTAGCTCTCTATTCTTTTTTGTTTAGAGTGGTTGCCTTAGGGCTCCCAATAGAATCATTTAATTTATTAGAGTCTTAAATAATACCACTTTACATAAACTGTAAGAAACTTCCAACAGTTGACCAGTTGACTTCCAACTCATTGACCTTTACATTAGTATTGTCATACATTTTATATGAACACCACAATATGTTGTTGGTTTTTTTTAAGCTTTATAAAGTCAAATACCTCTAAAAGCAATTTCATAGGAGAAAATAAAATTCTCTACATTTACCCAAATATTTACTGGTTGCTTACTATAAAATTCTAGGTTGACAGTCTATTTCAGCCTTTTATTTTTAAAAAGATTCTTTTATTTATTTACTTATTTATTTGGGAGAGAGAGAGAGAGAGAGAGAGAGAGAGAGAGAGAGAGAGAACCTGGCAGGCAGAGGGAGAGGGAGAAGCAGGCTCCCAGCTAAGCAAGGAGTCCCATGTGAGGCTTGATCCCAGGACCCGGGGCTGATGCTTAACCAACTGAGCCAACCAGGCACCACTATATCAGCCTTTTAAATATTATGTTCTATTATATTCTGGCTTGAATACTTTTTAGAAAAAATGTATTTCCCTCTGTCTTCCTTTGAGTGTCTCTTGATCACTAATGTTCAATAACATAGTTATAGTTATCATCAAATATTGAAAAATTTTAGTTTTTTTCATTTTCTTTGTTCCTCATCCCTTTCTCTTATGACACTGCAATTAAATGTATGTAGAATATTTTTTATCATTCCACCCACCTATTCACCTTTTCCAGACTTTTCTCTATATATGTTTCATTTTAAGTCACAATTTTTTCTTTTGTAGTGTTTAATTGGCTGTTTAATCTTATCAGTTTATTTCTCATTTCAGATATTGTAGTTTTAATTTCTAGAAATTCTACTTATATCTTTTTATATATCTTCTGTTCCTCTCTTTATCATGTTCATGTTCTTTTTTAAAAATATTTTACTTAGGGATCCCTGGGTGGCGCAGCGGTTTGGCGCCTGCCTTTGGCCCAGGGCACGATCCTGGAGACCCGGGATCGAATCCCACGTCGGGCTCCCAGTGCATGGAGCCTGCTTCTCCTTCTGCCTATGTCTCTGCCTCTCTCTCTTTCTCTCTCTGTGACTATAATAAATAAATAAAAAAAATTAAAAAAAATATTTTACTTATTTGTTCATGAAAGACACAGAAAGGCAGAGACAGGCAGAGGGAGAAGCAGGCTCCCCATGGGGAACCTGATGCGGGACTCAACCCCAGAACCCTGGGATCACGCCCTGAACTAAAGGCAGACGCTCAACTACAGAGCCACCCAGGTGCTTCTATCATATTCATGTTCTATGCTTTTAAACATATTGAGAATATTTATATGACAAGTATACTGTTTGTGTTTTTAATTCAGTAATTTGCTTTGTTTTTTGATATTTTTATACTGATTGATTTTCTTCTGGTTATGGTCATATTTTTCTGCTTCCTTTAATGCTGGCCATTGTGAATTTTGTGTTTTTAAGTATTGGAGTTTTTATATTCATTTAAATATTGTTGGATTTTGTTCCAGAATGCAGTTGTTACTTGGAATCAATTGTACCCTCATGCTCAGCCAAGGACTTCAGAGTACCCCTCTGAAGATCTCCACAATTCTGTATGTTCTCTCTAGTATTTAAACCATAAATTATAGATGCCCTGGCCTCCTAAAATCCTAAATTCTGTCTCCTTACCTCAAAGATACTACTGGTCTCTTGAGATTACCTTTCCCTGTTTTGCGGCCTGAAAACCCTCTTCAAGCCTCTTCAGCTTCTCAAGGAAGCTGAGACCATCATGAGGCTCACCTCATTTTGTTTCTCCTGTCAGAGATGATCACTACTCTGCTCTGTCTCTTGTCTAATGTGTGAAAACTGTCATTTTATATATTTTGTCCAGTCATCTCCTTATTTAAGGCAAGAAGTTAAATTTGGCCCTGTTACTCAGTCATGAACTACAGTGGTAGTCCTATATTTCTTCTTGAATCAATTTATTGAAGGTATATTTTTCTATACATTTTTCCATTTTACCTAAGCTTTCAAATTTACTGACTTAAACTTGCTGATAATGTTTTTATCTTTTGACGGCTACCTTATCTATAACAAGATCTCCTTTCTTATTTATAAAAAATTATTTGTGCCTTTTCTTTTCTTTCCTTAATCTTTCCCAAACTCTGCATAGTTCATTAGACTATTAAATAAACCAAATTTGCTTTTGTTGATTCCCCTCATTTTTTTTTTGTTTTCAACTTTAATGAGATAATTTCACAGTTGATAGTTTTAATAAAAGTATAAAATATTTAAACCTTTCTTTTTGTTTTCCTATTGATTTTATGCTCATAAAGTTACACCTTTGACCATAATTTGATAGTCACCTATTTTCTTTTTAGTTTTCTATGTGTTCCTTTCTTCGTTTAGCATTTCCAAGCCATTTGGAATTTATTTCAGTATAACGTGTAGGGTTTGAATCTGACTTTTTCATTTCTATATATTTAAATGATATAACTTTATAATCATTAATAAAACAGCTTTTAAGACCATATCTTATATCCTCCAGTTCCATCCACGTTGAAGCAAATGGTGGGTATTTGTTGTTTCTAATGGCTGAGTAATATTCCATTGTATACATAAACCACATCTTCTTTATCCATTCATCTTTCGATGGGCACAGAACATAAAGACTTCTAACTCTGGGAAATGAACTAGGGGTGGTGGAAGGGGAGGAGGGCGGGGGGTGGGGGTGAATGGGTGACGGGCACGGAGGGGGACACTTGACGGGATGAGCACTGGGTGTTATTCTGTATGTTGGTAAATTGAACACCAATAAAAATTAATTTATAATAAAAAAAGACCATATCTTACTGATTTATTTTGCCACCTTTAACATAAATAAAATATTAAATATGCTTCGATAGGTCTCTGGGTTATCTATTCTGATCCACTGATACTTTTTATACTAAGACCACACTGTTTTGTTTATTTTACCTTTATAGTTCATTTTACCACCTTGGAGGACAAGCTTTGTTTTCTTCTTTTTAAATATGGTATATACTATTCATTTTGGTTTACTTACTCCTACAGATGAAATATAAAATGACTTATCAAGTAAAAAAAATAATGCTGAGATAGATTAATTAATTAGGTACAGTTCAGTTGAACAAATCTTGGATGCATTGTGTTACTTCTTTGTCATTGTATAGCCATACCAACAACACAGGGCATTTTATGATTTGGTAAAGGGAAACACTTTCTTTGATGGCTAAAACTTCAAATTATGTTTTAGATTTATATCTACCTTTCCATTGCCTGTGCAACCAATGTAATTCCCCATTATGTATAAAGTTTCCTAGAGCATGTTCATTTGGAACGCTGATGTAGACAAAAGTTTAGCCATAAAAATATTTTTTCCACCAAATAAGTTTGTGAGAGTCTGTATTAAACAACATGGAAGAGGCATTTTACCTTTCGAATTTCTCAGAATACTTATTATGTGTTAATGAGCATAATATTGAAGCTATCCAATATAGACATACAGTAAGTGTCATTTCCAAGTCTTTTAGTCTGACCGTCAGTGTTCCCTATCATCTTAACCTAATCACATAACATTACTATAAGGAATAAGTGAGTTAAAACTATGAAACACTTATAACAGTTCCTGGCACTTAGTGAGTAGTCAATACATATGAATGTTTTTGTTAATTGCTCAAGTTCTTCCCTTTGCCTAGAATGCCTTTCTTTCCATATTCAAATATGCCAAAGATTTGCATGCAATTAACCTCTTCTATGAAGTCTTTCCTGACTCCCCAAATCTTCTCTCCCCACCACTTCCAGAGATACAATGTCTCATTTTTTGAGAATATGTCCAAATTAATCCTTTGAACTACCAAAATACATACTTAAATATTGCCAAATTCCCCTGTGGTGGTTCTAGTGCTGCTGACTGAGAACCAGAGAAGGGAGCTGAGTGTTTAATAAACACATGTTCATTAGTTATTTCCCAAAATAGTTATGAAAGTTATGAACAATCAGTGATTTACCTTTCAAAGACCCTTTTATCAAAATAAGTTGGAACCAATACATCTACCTTCAACTCTACATAGCTTTATGATTTTTCTCTTAAAGAATATGGGTTTGACCACTTTGGTACCACAAAATTCATATCCTATTTCTGGCAAGACTTTTTTCCATATCTCTCTGACAGATGGTAAGCAATATAAAGTACATAGTGCTCCCATGAATAGTGTGCCAAGGCTAAAACTAAATTGCCAAATAGGGTGTGAAACACAGCTACATGGGAGATATATAAAGCACATTGTCATTGGGAATTAGCATAGGTCCATTGAACTAATGAATAAAACAGAATAAAACTGTATAAAAACTTTGAGTGGGTACACATGAGTATTGAGTCTAAGGTCTGAGTTTGAATCCTAGCTCTATATTTACCTGCTGACTAGCTATGTTTCCTTGGACCAGCTTCCTTACCTGTAAAATGAATGTAATAATACTAGATTCACAGTATTGTTACACAACTTTTGCACTATGAAGAGACAAGTGAGGCACTTGCCTTGGATGCAAAATGTAGAGGAGTACCAAAAAGATCAAGAATCAAGGTAAACAATATTTAATGCAATATTTTTAAAAGAAAAATTAATGTAAAAATCCATAATGAATAAAAATATTTTTAAAGATAAAGGCAGGAACCAGTTTTGTACTTGTATGACTTGGTCTCATTCAACTTTCCCTAATCCTGGTGCTTATTGTTGGGGAAGCTAAATGAGTTAAAGGGTATAGATTCATGTTTTTTTTGTATAACTCCTCCTTTCAATAATTTGTTATAAACTGTAAGAGTGGGAAATAGCCTTTTAGGCTTGCAAAAAAAAACAGAAAAAAACAATTTATAGTGAATATTTAAATATAAAAAACCTATTTCTTACTTTTTATTTTTAAATTTTTAAAAAAGATTTTACGTATTTATCCTTGAGAGACAGAGAGCAGAGACATAGGCAGAGGGAGAAGCAGACTCCCTATAAGTAGCCCGATGTGGGACTCAATCCCAGCACGCCGGGACCATGCCCTGAGCCAAAGGCAGATGCTCAACCATGGAGCCACCCAGGCATCCTTATTTCTTACTCTATTTTTAATTCTCAATTATATAAGTAGCACATAAGTATATTATAGGTAAGGTTAGCATCCCCTTAAACCAGAACGTTTTCTAAGCATTTTCGTACATAGATATGTATTGATAAAAATATATAGTATTATTTTTCTTTCTTGTTCTTTTTTTTCATGAAATTGTCATTCTCCTGTACAAAAATATCTGCAGGTTTGCTTCATTCAACACTATGCCTTATCAGGACCTCATCTTTGTTAATTACTGCATAATGTTCCATAGTATTAATATACTGCAATTTATTCATTTAGTCCTTCTATTGATATTCATTTAGGATCTTCAAATGATTACTATTACAAAGAGCACTGTGATGAACATTTTTATACACACACACACTTTTTTTTTCTAGTTTAGATACTGAGAGGTTTACTGGATTTTATGGTATCATCAAACAAATTCATTATTTGCTAATCTAATGGTAAAAACTATATCTCAGTTTGCTAATATTTTGTTGATAATTTTTGCATCTATGTTCATTAGGGATATTGGACTATAATCTTCCCTTCTTTCTTTTCTATTTTCTTTTCTTTTTCTTTTCTTTTGTGCTGTCTCTATCTGGCTTTGGTGTCGGGGTAATACTGGCCTTGTAAAATGAGTTTAGAAGTACTCTTTCCTCTTTAGTTTTTGTGTAATAATTTGAAAAGGATAGGTACTAACTCATCTTAAATGTTTGATAGAATTCACCTGTGAAGCTGTTTGGTCCTGAAGCTCTGTATTTTGGGAGTTTTTTGATTACCAGTTCAATTTCGTTACTTGTTCATAGTAGTCTCTTGTGATCCTTTGTATTTCTATGATGTCAGTTATACTTCTCTTTCATTTCTAATTTTATTTAGTTGGATCTTCTCTTTTTTCTTGACAAGTCTGGCTAGAAGTTTTTTACTTTGCTTATTCTTTCAAAGAACCAGCTTTTAGTTTCATTGATCTTTTCTATTGTCTTTTTAGTCTCCATTTATTTTTGCGCTGATCATTATTATTTCCTTCCTTCTACTAACTTTGGACTCATTGTTTCTACTTTTTCTAGTTCACTTAGGTGTAAAGTTAAATGTTTATTTGGGATTTTTTGTTTGTTTGTTTCTTGAAGTGGTCCTGTATCACCAAGAACTTCCCTCTTAGAACTACTTTTTTCTGCATCTCATAGATTTTGGAAGTTGTGTTTGCTTTTACATTGTCTTGAGGTATTTTGCAATTTCCTCTTTGATTTCTTCATTGACCTGTTTGCTGTTCAGTAGCATGCTGTTTAGTCTTCATGTGTTTGTGCTTTTTTCAGTTTTCTTCTTGCAATTGATTTCCAGTTTCATATTGCTGTGGTCAGGAAAGATATGTGATATGATTTCAGTCTTCTAGATCTTTTTTTTTAAATTTTTTTTATTTTTTTACTTATGATAGTCAGAGAGCGAGAGAGAGAGGCAGAGACATAGGCAGAGGGAGAAGCAGGCTCCATGCACCGGGAGCCCAACGTGGGATTCGATCCCGGGTCTCCAGGATCGCGCCCTGGGCCAAAGGCAGGCGCCAAACCGCTGCGCCACCCAGGGATCCCTCAGTCTTTTAGATCTTATTGAGATTTGTTTTGTGTCCTAACATGTGATCTATCCCGGAGAGTGTTCCATATGCACTTGAAAAGAATGTATTCTGCACCTCGGGAATAAAATATTCCATACATATCTATTTTTAAAAGATTTTGTTTATTTATTCATGAGAGACATAAAGAGAGAGAGGCAGACACATAGGCAGAGGGGAGCCCAATGTGGGACTCGATCCCTCATCCTGAGATCAGGCCCTGAATCAAAGGCAGATGCTCAACTGCTGAGCCACCCAGGCATCCCCTGTACATATCTATTAACTCCACCTAGTTCAGTGTGTCATTTATGGCCAGTGTTTCCTTATTGTCTTTCTGTCTGAATCATCTATCCATTGATGTAAGTGGGGTATTAAAGTACCTTACTATTTTTGTATTACTGTCAGTTTCTCCCTTTCTGTCTCTTAATATTCATTTTATATATTAAGGTGCTCTTATGTTGGGTGCACAGATATTTACAAATGTTATATTCTCTCCTTGGATAGATTTTTTGGTCATTGTGTAATGCCCTTCTTTGTCTTTTGTTACAGTTTTTGTTTTACAGTCTATTTCATCTGATATGAATATTGCTACTTTAGCTTTCCTTTCATTTCCATTTGCACCCTATATCTTTTTCTATCTCTTAACTTTCAGACTGTGTTTGTCTTTAGATGTGAAGACTCTTGTAGGCAGCATATAGATAGGTCTTTTTTATTGATTATTCATTGGTTTACCCTATGTATTTTGATTGGAGCATTTAGTTTATTTACAGTTAAAGTAATTATTGTTAAGAACGAATTTCCATATTTCCTTTTTGAGAATGAGCATCTTTTGATATGTTTACTGAACATTTGTATTTTTTATTCAGCAACGTTTTCATATTTTCATCCATATTTCTGTTGGGGAGTTTGTTCCTTTTTAATTGAATTTTAGGAGTTCTTTATGCATTCTGTACATTAATATTTTGTCTTATATATTGTAAATAATTCAAATAATTATACCTAGGTGACTGATTTTTATTTGAATTTGTTTAGAATATTTTGTCATAGAGACATTTTAATTTGGTGAAGTTAAATGTAGCAGTTATTTTATTGAAGCATTTCACCTGTTTACATTTTTTAAGATGCTTCCCTAAAAACACATACAAAATCTCCTTTATTGACTTCTATGTTTTATAATGGTATTTATGGTTCATTAAAGAATCAATTTGGCTTTATTTAATGCTGTGTGGTATGGATATTTTTTTGTTTTGTCTTTCCAAACAAAGAGCCATCGTTCCAGCATTATTTATTTGAAATGCCTCCTTTACCGTACACTAAATTCTGTGGTATATATGGGTCTGTTTTGAAGCTCTGTTGTTTTATTCATATATTTTTCTGTTCCTATACCAGTACCTCACTCGTTTAAATATGAAAACTTTATAATATGGCACTTTAGCCTATGAGATTCAGAGAACTTTCCATACGAGAAGTTATTCTTGACCATCTTTTAAAAGATTCATAGGCATTTATTAGGCAATAAAAAGGAAACACACTATTCCAGTTAGAAGAAACATGCCAATATAAAAAGAAATGAAAATTTTGAGGCAAGAGAAGATCGGCGAGTTTTGAGGCAAGAGAAGATCAGGGCCAGGTATATAAAGGATTTTAATTACTCTGTTAAAATTTTTGCAATTATTCTCAAGGCAGGGTAGACCTATTACAGGCTTTTGAACAGGGGAAAAATATGATCAGCTGTCTTGGCAGAAGGGGAAAGAGCCTATGTAACTGCTGTAGGAATTCAGGGAAAGAAGAGACCTTTGTAAACTGGATGAGTCAGATGAAGCTTCATAAGGGACTGTTAAGCTGTGAAGCAATGATAGGATATGGCTAATTTAAGGAGCATACTATGACCCATAGAATCAGGATGATAAATTTATTATGTTTATTAAATTTGTATTTGTATTATTTTGGTCATATATGCTTTTAAGAACAAGTTAAAGTATAAAATAAATCAAATATATTGGGTATGGATATTTTCCCATGTAATTTAGCTTAAGCAAAGGTTGTCTTTTTTGCAAAATGGTATAGAATGTCTCCTTTAAGTAATCAGGCTTTAAAATATCAAATAAAGATTTTTCATTTACCAAAGTTAGCAGTCCTCAGAGAATTTTTTGATACAAGTAAGGACAGACATGCCTCTAGTTTGAAAGACAGTTTAAAAAGTGAGAATGAAGGATAGAGTAAGTGGGCAAATAAAGTAGAAATTCAAAGTGGGGCAGCCCCGGTGGCTCAGCGGTTTAGTGCTGCCTTCAGCCCAGGGAGGGATCCTGGAGACCAAGGATTGAGTCCCATGTCATGCTCCCTGCATGGAGCCTGCTTCTCCCTCTGCCTTTGTCTCTGCCTCTCGCTCTCTCTCTCTCTGTGTGTGTCTGTCATGAATAATTAAGTAAAATCTTTTAAAAAATTCAAATCGGAGGCTAAACAGAAATGAGTTATTTTAGCAGACAGAAAGCAAAAAGGCTAGAGAATTCATATTTCAAAAAAAACCAAAATCATGTTTCTGACAAATGTTTCTTTTAGGACAGAGCAAGAAAGTGTTAATGGACATTTCAACTTTGAAATGTAATTGTTTAAAAACTGATTAATCTGAGATAGATAAGGCTAGAATTATTTTAAAAATTACTGCAACAACCTGTTAATAAAAGTAGAATAACCAAAGCAAATGTAAGAAAATTTCATGATCTTCTATTTTTTCCACACTTGTTCTATGTGAAATTGTATGGCTACCTTAATTACTGATTACAACTACTTTATTATATTAAAAATATTTTTAGAGATGATATTAGGGAGCATATAGTGTGGACCATGCTAGTTTTTTTTTCTTAATTTGTCTATGTCTAAGAAAATCCAAACTGCTATACCTACTATTCTAGCCTGATGATTCACCATGAATTAGGCACTGGCAACTTCCTGAAATAAAGGCAGAGTTCAGTAGGGAGAAACTCAACTCCTCTCTATGATCTGTTCTGAAACCTCATCCTCTGTATCATCAAAGAGTATCACACCCTTTGTGCCACAATCTTTATGTGAGTTAACTGCTATTCTGAGCAACTGCTTCAAATTAGTTTGGTTCTGTATGTTCAAAGTATTTATAAAGTTCTATAAGAAAAAAAGGTAGGAGGGTGTAGAGGGCCTCATGAACAACTCTTTTTTTTTAAAAAAAACAGTTAATTGTGGACAGCAAATAACTTTGGCAGAGATTAGGAGGTTTTTAAGCAAGGTGATCAATATTAACATTCTTATTCATTAAAAGAGATTTAGTTTAGGATGAAAAAGTTCTGAAAATAGATGATGGTGATAAAATTGTACAGCATTGTGCATGTAGTTAATACCACTTAATTACAGACTTGAAATGGTTAAAATGGTAAATTTTATGTTATGCTTACTTTGCCACAGTATTTTTTTTAAATACCAGAAAGAGGGAGAGCAAGAGAGAGCTGGGGATAATAATAAGAGTTCCCCTAAAGGAACATTCTTCCTGATATGGGAACAGTCATTGTATATATTACTGTCTTTGTAAAGTTTTAGCTTTTCCTTCTTTAAAACATGGAACCTAAATAGGGTAATGTTCTCTCTATCCTCTGTCCAAGAAGAATACCAGTTCAAACTAAAGTGAGAACAGCCTGTGAGTCAGGAATAGATAAGGTCTTAGCAGAGAGTAATTATAGTTAGCAAAGTGATTAAGAGGTTTCAGTGCTTAAAGTGACCAGCTTCATGCCAAGCCTTGATGCCTGCAACCTCAATCAGATCCAAAAGATCAAGCAGGAGGCAAACAGCACTTGTGCTCAGGCCAAGACCTAGGGCAACTTTTCAAAGCTGAAATGGTTCCAAATGAGTTCTAATTAGATTGAGGGGTTAGTATCATCTGATTAAGCTTATTAGGATTAATAACAGTCTATTTTATTGTGGAAGGTAATCTTTTTACTTCAGGCATTTTGCTTATAGTTTTTCCTTTGATAGATTCATGTCATCTAGCCATTGGATTCATAGTTATTTTTATTACAGAATATATATATATCAAGCTCCCTTTTTCAGCCATGCTTTCCTGTATTTGATCTGGAGTCTTATTCAAGTCTAAGACATTTTCCTTATTTTTAATATCCTCTCAAATTTGGAAAGACACTACTTTCCTGACCTTGTCATAATTAACATAATATATATATATATATATATATATATATATATATATATATACAGAAAAGGATAATGAGATATGGTTACCCATTGCTTATCTTAGTGATTCATGTCTGGAGGGAAGTGAGGAGAAAGAATTAGTTTGTAACCCATATCTATACCACCATGTGATGGTAGCTACCTGAATTCCAGGTTTACTCAACTAAACTAGAATAACCCAGCTCTCAAGGACATGACTAAATACAGAATGTTTGAAAACTCTGGAAACATATGGATTTTTTATTTTTAAACTATATGGTAGTTTTCCTTCAACCCCCAAATGTTTTGCTGTCCAAGTGCCACTAAATATATCATGGGAACAATCACTAATGTGAAAAAGCACAATACAGAAATGAAACATTTTTCCAATGTTTCTTTGATTTTTCAGACAGTATTTTCCATGGTCTTACACATCATACTCCATGGAATAATGGGAATTCTATTCAGTTGCTTTTGCAAGTCAAAGGGAGAAAGAGCAATGGCATTCTATTGATCAACCCCACTGAACTCTGATATGCCTTTACTCAGGGTTTCTTTTATTCTTTAAGGACTATGAGCTTGAAATTAGGACCATAACTGAAGTTTAATTTGTATCTCAAATTTTGAAAATGATAGGATATTTGTGACTGTGCTTCGATATTCAATGAAAGAAACAAAGCGAACTTTGAGGCCTGTGTTCAGATATTGCCAGGAGGATTAATAAACTCCATGTTTAGATTCTAAGAGCACCCTCTCATAGAATTAGAGGGTTCATCATGAACCAGGATAGTCAGAAATCCAATGTCCAGCCTCTAGGTACAGAGTAAAATAAATAACATCGTGTATGGATATTAGATCATTAGCCTAATATAACATCAGAGCCCTTTGCAACATTCTTTGATCTAGGAGTAGTTACCTTCAGAGGGCCAGGAGGGAACTGATTATGGAATGCCTTCGGATTCATACTTAGAGAGACTCTGGTATCTCCAACTTCAGGGGACCTATGAGTTCTTTAGGAAATAAAATGGACATTAGAGGAGACATTGTATATCCTATGGAATGGCCTACAGGAGAAATTTCTGCCTGCCTTGGCTGCTTTTGATAACAGCTCCCAGTGGGAAAAATGAAGCCACAATACATGGGAGTACAAACAAGAATAGGTGCTATTGCATATCCACTTAAGACAGTTACTTCTCTAGCTGTTGGGTTGGATTTGGTTATAAGGATACAAGACTGATTTTTGAAGACCATCTGAGCAGTGGTGGCTTATTTTGTTGACATTTTACTGATCCAAATTTTCTTTTGGTCAGTGTATATGTTTTTAAGTTTTTATTTAAATTCCAGTTAGTTAACAAACAGTGTAATATTAGTTTCAAGTGTACAATTTAGTGATTAAGCACTTCCATACAACACCCTGTGCTCATCACAAGTGCACTCCATATTCTCCATCACCAGTTTAACCCTTCTTCCCACCCACCTCCCCTCTGTCAGTTTGTCCTCTATAATTAAGAGTCTGTTTCTTGGTTTCTTTCTCTCTCTTTTTTCCTCTGATCATTTGTTTTGTTTCTTAGATTCCACATATGAGTGAAATCATATGGTATTTGTCTTTCTCTGATTGACTTATTTCACTCAGCACAATACTCTCTAGTTCCATCCATGACACTGCAAATAGCAAGATTTTGTTCTTTTTTATGGCTAAGTAATACTACATTGTATATACATACCAACTCTTTTTTTATCCATTCATCAGTCAATGTACATTTAAACTGTTTCCATAATTTGGCTAGTGTAAATAATGCTGCTATGAACATTGGAATTCATGTGTCACTTGAGTTAATATTTTTGTATTCTTCGGGTAAATATCTAGTAGTGCAATTGCTGTATGATAGGGTAGTTCTATTTTTAATTTTTTGAGGAAACTCCATCCTATTTTCCAGAATGGCTGCACCAGTTTGCATTCCCAACAACAGTGCAAGAGGCTTCCCCTTTCTCCACATCCTCACCAACACCTGTTGTTTTCTGCGTTGTTGATTTTAGCTATTCTGATAAGTGTGAGATGGTATCTCATTATAGTTTTGACTTGTATATTACTCATTGGCTTTTGACTGCTTTTGCTTATCATAAGGTCTATGAACTCTACCTGTGTTTTTGTGTGTGTCAGCATCTTTTTTTATTATTATTGTGTGAATGTAATACAGATTTATGAGTTCAACAGCATATGGGCATTTGACTTCTTTCTGTTTTTTGGTTATGATAAATTGTGCTGCTTTGGACCTTCATATGTAATTCTTTCTGTGGATTTATTTATTTATTTTGGGTAAATACCTAAGAGTGGAATTGCTAGGTAATGTGATAGATAAATATTTACCTTGGTAAGAAACAATAAAATTATTTTTAAAAATAGTTGTACCATTTTGCAATTCCACCAGCAGTTGTGGAAAATTTCAATTACTCTACTTCATTTTCAATATTTGGTAATATCAGTATCTTAAATTTTAGTGATTATAATAGATATGAACTGGTTTCTCATTGTGGTTTTAATTTACATTTACCTGACGATTAATGTGGAGCTTCTTTTTATGCACTTAGTAGTCATTCCCACATCTTTTGTGTGAAATATCTGTACAAATCTTTTGCATATTGTTATTCGGTGGTTTGCCTCTTTGTTATTGATTTGAAGGAATTCTTTATATATGCTGGCAGTCCCTTGTCAGATATAAGTGTTGCAAATATTTTATCCTGGCCTATGGCTTGCCTTTTCATTTTTTAATAGTAGCTTTTGAAGAGTAAAAATATTTACTTTTAGGACATCTGAGTGGCTCAGCGGTTGAGCATCTGCCTTCTGTTTGGTCCCGGGATTCAGTCACACATCAGGCTCCCCTCGGGAAGCCTGTTTCTCCCTCTGCTTGTGTCTCTCATAAATGAATAAATAAAATCTTAATTTTTTTACATTTGACCAAATCTAACTTATCAATTTACTAATTTTTAAGATTCATATTTTTAGTCCTACCCAGTAAATTATTATGTCGACAAGTAGTAGTATTATAATAACAAAAATAATAATTGGATACTTATTAAATAATTACTATTGTTCTTATTTTAAGAATTATTAAGGGCATGGACTAGGGAGTTACTTATACTTGGGTCTCAGTGGCACTGCCACATATTATGTGACCCTGGACAAATTACCTAAACTCTCTGTTTATGGTTTCTCATATGTAAAATGGGAATAATTTTATTATCTACCTTCCAAGACTGTTGTGAGGATTAAAATAGATAATATATCTAAAATACTTGATACAGTTCCTGGAATAGCAAACACTTATTAAACAGTAGCTTTTATTATCTTCAACTGTGTGTCTTTAGGACTTTCTCATCATCTCTTTTAAACTCCTCTCTTTTTTCCTCCCCCATTTTAGGCAGGCAGCCAAGAAATTTTTTAAAATACACTGAATGGCTAACTCTACAAAAGAATTATACCTAAAAATGACTCTAGAATACTTTAGATCTTAATGAAGCAGTCAAGATGATACTCCTCTGAAAATAAGAGGATGATAGGGGCCAGCGAACAAGACCCTGAGTGGCCATTGACCACCTCAAGAAGCAGTTACCCCATTCTCAGGACTAGCTTCTTTGGGCCCAGAGGATCATATAACTAATAGAAGACCATCAAGCTCCCTTTTTCAGCCATGCTTTCCTGTATTTGATCTGGAGTCTTATTCAAGTCTAAGACATTTTCCTTATTTTTAATATCCTCTCAAATTTGGAAAGACACTACTTTCCTGACCTTGTCATAATTAACAATAGCTATTTCTTGCTAATGAGCTATTACCTGCAACTCCACATAATTCTTCTGAAAGGCTGACAGGCTGACTAATTAACAAGGTTTGACCACACTCTCAAATCAGCTGGCAAGGCTTTGGGCTTTGACACTGAGAAAGTTCTTTGAAGCTTACTTACGAATTTTACCTACTGTATGTGAATAACAAAGGGTTGGTGAATATGGAAGTTTGTCTTCAGCATGTGCTTAGCATACAAAGCCATTTTAAAGCTGTCTTTAATGGATTATCTAATAGGGATTAGATTCAGTCTCAACCACTTTCCCATGGATAAACACCTACTTAGAACATTATCATTAGGTAATTTTCATGAAGAAGAACAACTGATTTTTAAATAGATATCATTGAAAATTACTATTAACCAGGCAAACCTCTCCAAGAAGGTATTAACCTGATTACTTTGAAGATTGCCATTTCTTAATATGTGTCAATTTTACCCACACTTCTATTAATAATAAATAATCACATACACACATGCTCACACACATGCTCACACATACACACACACACACACACACACACACACACACACCCCTACGCAGAAAGAATAAATAGAGAAAAAAAAGAGTATGAGAGGCCTCAGCTGAGAAGCATGGTTGGAAATGAAGTTTTCTGCTCAACTAAACTCTGTGGTTAGGGAAATAGTGAAGCATAGTAGAAAGAATGTTAGACTTTAAAGCCAAAGCTTTTAGGTCCCCTTTTCACCAGTTATTACCTGTGTGACCTTGAGTCACAACCCCTGCAATCCAGTTTCCTTTTGTGAAAAATTGGGAGAAATGTGTATGTTACAGAGCCATTGAGAAAATTCAAATTATGGCATAACATTTGTAAAATATAAATGTTATATAATGGTAAGGAAATGTTAGAGAGTTACCCATTTATATCTTGGAATCAACCCCGAATGGGCTTTCAATTAGGATATTTATTGTGATGAACATAGAATTGTACTTTTCAGACTTCCCTTCAACAAGGGACTCATTGCCCCAACTCCGGGAAGTATATCAGCTGATGGCCTCCAACTTTTAACCCATTCAAGGGCTGTCTCACCTTCACAGAATTGCCTCATGATCTTCCCAGATTTGAAGGCCAACCATAGAAGCAGGCAGATCAATTAAGATGCTCATAGTAGGGCAGACCAGGTAGCCTAGCGGTTTAGCACCATCTTCAGCCTAGGGTGTGATCCTGGAGACCCGGGATTGAGTCCCACCTCAGGCTCCCTGCATGGATCCAGGGTCTCCAGGATTATGCCCTGGGCTGCAGGCGGCGCTAAACCGCTGCGCCACGGGGGCTGCTCAGATGGTCATTTAGACTTTCTTTGAACGTGTCCAGTGACAAGGAACTTGCACCCTATAAAAGCAGCCTTTCCATTGATGAAGGGTGCTGAGTTTTAGTTTTAGAAAAGTCACTGTGTTGGTTATAACCCTAACCATCACTACTACTTTTACTTACCTGAGTAATATTGAATAAGCTTAATCCTTTTCTATATGACAGTTGTTTACATCTTAAAATACAGCTACCATTGCCCAACCATCTGTGACAGCCCCCACCCCAGGCTCTTTTCAAGAAAACCCATAGTTTCCACATCTGTTTTTCATGTGAGTTTGTCTTAAAACCTATCCCCTTTTCTTTGGAATTATATAGATCTGGGTTCAAACACTGACTCCCTACTGTGTGAACTCTAAAATGGGAGAAATGGTTACTATCAAAAGAGATTTTGTGAGAATTAATTAACAGTAATTCTTATTTAATATTATTAGTTAAGCACTATTCTACCTGTGTTAAATATAACTTATTTTACACACATGCACACACACACACACACACACACACCTAGTATAATATTTGATATAGCAGTAGCTTGATTTGTTCTACTTCTACTACCTCTTTTTGGAGTACTCATCAGTTTTTCAAATTTTTAAATGTGGGCCTGATACTTCAGATTTAATCTAATAAACTACAACAGAAGGGCAGTTTCTTCCAGTTCTAGGACCAAGTTTCATTTGGACACTTGCAGATTAGATGACTCTAAGTAGATTCTACTGTCTCTGATCAATACATGAAGATCCTTCCATAAGTTATGATGACTTACTCATTTATTCAACAAACATTTATTGAGTACGTTTCATAAATGAATCATGGTATCATTTGTTGAGAATATAGTTAATGATTAAAAAAACCAGATATGGCCCCTGCCTTTGTGGAGCTTAGAGTTCAGTTTTAAAGATAGACATTAAACAAACACAAACATAAACATATCACGACTAATAGTAAGAGGTTATGAATGAAAAGAATAGAGTGCAGAAAGAAAGAATAGTAAGAAGAATATATTCCAATTGGGTCAATGCGTACCTTTGAAAAGGTCTTTCCATGGAAAGAATTTAAACTGAGACTCAAGGAGTATTGGAGTTAGCCAATGAAAATGTGTGGAAAGAGCATTCCAGGAAGGACTTAACAGATTAAAGGCCCTGAAGAGGGAAAGAGCTTGACCTGGTCAAAGACCTAAAAGGAGGCTAGCATGGTTGGAGAAGAGTGAGAAGGAACCAGATTGGCTCTAAATGAAGTTGGAAAGGTATTTGGGGGCTGTATCATGCTAAGTGATTGTCCTAAACTGATCATGCCACTGGGACTATGTGGTGCAATGTTGCCGAGTCATAGTCAATGTTTGGAGAGGTATCTTGAAAGGAGGTAGCTCAAAAGGATGCAGCAAGGAAACCCCACCAGTTGATCTTATAACTCACTTGAGGCTTTTATACAAACATACAATCAGTCCATAAATAGTAGTAAATCCTTCCCATTAATAATACCTCCACTTATGCATTACCTGCATCTACAACTCACACTTCAAGTTGCCCTTTTGTGCCTAGTTTTTGCCCTCTAATCTTCCCCAGATATCCTTTCTAATCAGAGATCGCCTATATACAAGAGTGGAAAAAATGGTATTCAAAGTAATTTGCACAAGAATCATTCACCTCTAGATATGAGGCTGGAACCTATATACTGAAATGTTTGAACCTATCTACTAGCTAGCAATTTGCCAGCCCATTTTGCCAATAGTGATAACATCAAACCACAAAGTTAGTCACACTGACATGGCATGAATTCACAACCAAGAATAATTTCCATGGATATCTCTGCCGCTAATTTTCTGTGTGACTTTGAATAAATAAGGTAACCTCTTTGAGCTTCAGTTTTCTCATTTGAAACATAGGACTAATGATACTTAGAAGGGTGGTTGTGACAATTAAATAAGATACTTAATGTATATAAAAACACCTGCTGCAATGCCAAACATGCAGTAGATAATAAATGATAACTTTATTTTTGATATGAAAGAGAGTAAGTCTCTTCTATATAGTCACAAAGTGAACCTTCACATACACATCATAAAAACTTGTTTATATTTTGTTATATTTAGACATAGTTGTCTTGTTTGAATGTTGCTAACTTCAATTTCTGTAGTACTTATATGGAACCATAGTATTATAATCTGAAAGGGGCCTAGGAAACCATTTGCATTCTTACCTTTTGAAAATAATGAAGAGTTCTAATCTTGAATCATACATAACACATGCATACATACGTATCACAAAAATATTAATTGATAGTTCACTTTGTGCCAATCTCTGTGCTAGGTCCTGGAGATATTAAAGATTAGTAAGCATAATTTGTATCTTCAGGAAGTTCATAGTCAAGGGGTGCCTGGGTGGCTTGGTTATTTAAGCATCCGACTCTTGATTTTGCTCATGTCATGATCTCTGGTTGTGAGACTGACCCCAAGTCAAGTCAGGCTTCATGCTCAGCAGGTTTGAGATTCTCTGTCTTCCTCTTGTGCTCCCCACCCCCCAAGTAAATAAATAGTTTTTTAAATTTTTATTTATTTTTTAAATATTTATTTATTTATTTATTTATTTATTTATTTATGAGAGAGAGAGAGAGAGAGAGAGAGAGAGAGAGAGAGAGAGAGACAGGAGAAGGGAGAAGCAGGCTCCATGCCGGGAGCCTGACGTGGGACTCGATCCCGGGACTCCAGGATCGCACCCTGGGCCAAAGGCAGGTGCTAAACCTCTGAGCCACCCAGGGATCCCCAAATAGTTTTTTTAAAAAAGAAATTCATAGTCAAATAGGTGTGAAAGATCTGAGTGGAACTATATTACAAAGCATGATCAAAAAAGTGCTAAATACGTTTTGTGGAAGCACAGAGCGGTGAATTCTGCCTGTGGATATGGCCACAAGATTAGACCTATTCTGTGTATTTAATTTCAGTAGGTATGCTGACATCTCCAGACTCACTTGCTTAACAACAACTTAAAAATTGCATCTCATCTTGTAACGACTGAACACATTATGATTTGGAGCATATTTTCCTCAAATCAATCAACAAACCGTTCCCAACTATCCACTGTGTACTAGGGGTTTGGGGGGATAGAGGAGAAGCAGATTATTTGGAGAAGTAGATTACTGCCCTCAAGTGTCTATAGGCAGGACAGTTGAGAGTTTCAAGTTCCCCAATATATTGGGCAGCTTGGTGAGTCAGCGTTTTTTTGCCACCTTCACCCCAGGGCGTGATCCTGGAGTCCTGGGATCAAGTCCCACATCAGGCTCCCTGCATGGAGCCTGCTTCTCCCTCTGCCTGTGTCTCTGCCTCTCTTTCTCTCTCTGTCTCTCATGAACAAATACATTTTAAAAATCTTTTAAAAAATAAAAAAATAGAGTTCCTCAATATAGCAATTAGAAAGTAATAAACTACTATTCACTGTGGAACTGCCTCTAAGTACATACAAAGAAGAGAACTCAGGGTGAGTTGGAATAGTTAGAAAAAAGCAGAAATAATTGTCCTTGCAGATTCAAACATCACTTCAGATTTCTAAAAACTACCTACAGATGTTTAGACAGCCATTCAAATATTCTTCACTGCAGCATAACTCAGAAAAATAAGTTCAGTGTGTCAGAATCTCTCCCAATGCTTGTTAATTTGAATTATAGCACATTGTTTTAGGAGTACTTTATTTAAATTCTGTTAAAAACCTTAGCTGGGGTTTGGTGCCTGCCTTTGGCCCAGGGCGCGATCCTGGAGACCCGGGATCGAATCCCACGTCCGGCTCCCGGTGCATGGAGCCTGCTTCTCCCTCTGCCTGTGTCTCTGCCTCCCTCCCTCTCTCTCTCTCTCTCTCTCTCTCTCTCTCTCTCTCTCTGTGACTATCATAAATAAATAAAAATTAAAAAAAATTAAAAAAAAACCTTAGCTGGAATATTCTTCGCTGGTCTAAAGACAGGTAGGTTAAGCATGTATTAGTGAAGATATTAGACTTACAGGCTCTCAAAGCTATTATTCATTTCAGAATAGGAGCAACCTGACATAAGAAAAAAAAAACAGAGATGCAATGCAATCCTCTCAAACCTTGCTTTTTTGGGGGGGCAGATGAGCCTTTGAAAAAGGGTGCGTTGAATTTTTGAGGTGCACACACATCCCTTTGTCAGTGAACTGCCACAAGAAGGTGTGTTTAGAAAGAAGCTGACGGAGTGAGAAATGAGGAGAGTTGCTGAAAGGCATTAATGAGTTGGAAGAAGGTCAACAACCCATTTCGAGCTCATTAAATCTATTATCTTGAGTTCAGAGTGGTCCCAGTTGGAACTTAGGCTGACATACCCAGAACTCCCTCTCCAGCCCAGAGCAATGGGGAAAAAGGGGAAAGTAAATGTGATGGTGATTTTCAGACTACACTTTACTTCTATGTATGATGAATGGAAATTGCAGACTCCTTGGTTTTGGGGGAAGATTTAAAATACAAACATGATCAGTGGCAATTGTGCTTGAGAGGTAAAATTTTTTATCAGGTTTTTAAATAAATATACAAAAATTGAAAATTTCTCCACACTAGTCATTTAAAATACATTGAGGTATTATTCTCTACCTGTCCTTAAAATCACTCCTGTCTTCTAAGCCTATCAGTTGTCAAATTTCAGTGTGCATCAGAAACACTTGGAGAAATTGTACAGAATGCAGACTCCTGCTCCCCCTTTCACTAAAGATTCTCACTCAGTAAGTCTGAGGTTTGGCCCAGGAATGTACAGTACCAGTGACAAGAAAACAAAATAATAAAAGGGCAACAGCTTTTTAATTCATCTCAGAAACTGTCTTTTTAGTCATCTATTATTGCTTTTAATGGAATTGAAGAGCAAGACTGTTCCATAGTTTAAAAGTATTCCTTTCTTTTTAAAAAATATTTTATTTATTTATTTGTTTTAGAGAAAGAAAGAGAGTGAGAGAGCACAAGCAGAGGGAGTGCCAGAGAGAGGGAGATGTAGACTCCCCACTGATCAGGGAGCCCAATGCAGGGCTCTGTCCCAGGACCCTGGGATCATGACCAGAGATGAAGACCTGAGACGAAGGCAGAGGCTTGACCAACGGAGCCACCCAGGCACCCCAGGCTTTCTTTCTTTAGTAGGCCCTCATGTACCTTTTTAGAAAAATCTTAATATCAGAAAGGGACACAGAACATAAAGACTTCTAACTCTGGGAAATGAACTAGGGGTGGTGGAAGGGGAGGAGGGCGGGGGGTGGGGGTGAATGGGTGACGGGCACGGAGGGGGACACTTGACGGGATGAGCACTGGGTGTTATTCTGTATGTTGGTAAATTGAACACCAATAAAAATTAATTTATAAAAAAAAAAAAGAAAAATCTTAATTTTCTAAATTAAGACTATACTTTGGGTTAGACCAACATTTATTGCTTTATTTAAATAAACTTGTCATATCATGCATAGTAACATTTAAGCATCATCTTCAAGCATACTCCTTTAAAGATTTTTTTTTCCAATTCAGAAGAAACATTATCCATTTTACACTTATAACCGTAGTTTACAAGTAAAAAATCAAAACTCCATAGAAGCTAAGTGACTACCCTAATATCACACTTTAACCACTGGCAGAAAGGCAGGATCTTTATTTCCTGAAACCGAATGCAGTACTCTGTCAGTAAATGCTTCTGTAAGCCAGAAAATAAATATGTAATGAAGTCTAGGAATTGACATTTGAGCTGCAAATACTAACATATTTCCCAATTTCCCAGCCCCACCTGGCCCACACTTACCGCATTACTCCTTACCCCCCACCTCCCATCTACCTTCAACCTGGAGTTCTCTTTCTATTCTTTAAGAAATGATTTTATTACTTATAACCCTTGGAAAGTCAGAAAATTGTTCTCTTGATGACAAGAAGTTGTGCTGATCACGATTTGAAATCAAATCTATCCCTGAACCCTGATGAAAACTGTTTTATCACATCATTTTTTGGCTAGGGTGTGAATAGGCCCAAGGTGTGAGCTGAGCATGTGTCCCAGAATCCCATTCAATTATTAAGGAAGCTAGTTTGCTTCACAAAGTCAGCTCTTCTCAGTCATTCTACATATGGCTGGTTCAGGAATGGCACCTAAGTTGCTGAAATCCTTGCCTATAGTATCTCTGTGAAAGTTTAATTTTTTTCTGTTCAGGCAAGACTGTGTCAGCATAATCCTTTATTTTTCTGGAGCTTTTATGTCTGTGGATGGAGGGGGTGGGATGGGAAGAGGAGAAGTGTGTTCCTGGTACTCACTGGGCCTTTTGCACCTTTTGCAAATGTCCTTGGAGAGCTGCTTTGATGCTACAGTGCATTGGTCTCACTGCCCATTTCAAAACTGAAAACACAGCTTGTTTACTGTGTAATTCAACAAAGAGATTAGTCCACCAAGCATGAGGAAATCAAGACTGGCCAGTAACCACATCTGGAGGGTCTGAATTATTATCCAAAGCCTTCTTAGCTTTTAAAATCTGTTATCTGCTGCATAAGTTGTCTAGATAGCCAAGGGATAGGGTATTTTTATATCTTTGTCATGACTATCGTTAAAAGGTAATTTTACCAAAACATATAAAATCATGACTTTCATCCAGATATGAAAATGAACAAATGCTAAAGACTTTAACTCGTTAATGAGGAAATGGTTGAGATGTTACGCAATGGTTTCAAAAAAAAGAAAAAAAGAGAGAGCTATATTTGTAGATCAGGAATATTGAAAAGGGTGTACAAATGGAGGCAAATTGTTTTTTTTTTCAAAGTGTAAGGGGGAAACCATTGAACATTCAGTGGATAGAATTTACATGTCTAGGGGGGTAAGAATTATTTTGCATTGCTATCAGTTTTCTATAGTTCACAGAGTTATAAAACGGCTCAAAAACAGCAAAAGACTAGTATCAGATATAGTGGAAGGGTCTGATCTAAATGATGCACAGTTTTTCCATTCAAAGATAATTTTTCTTTTCCTGCATCATGTTGGAGAAAAAGGCCCAGGCTTTAGCAAGACTAATCAGTAGGCTAAGAGCCATAGTCTCCCTGCTGCCATGTCTCCTTGATTCTGAACTGGCCAACTTATAAAAACATTTCTTGAATTTTGTTTTAGGATGCTTCAGCCTGCTGCTTGATTCTTATTTCTTTTTCCCTGTGTTCCTTTGAAATGGTACAATTTGTTCATATGACTGTTGCACTGACATGGCTAGGAAACAGAAGATGAGATTAACCACTTCACAGAAAAAGTCAGGAGCTAAAAAGCCACATTTTCCTATTCAGCTTCCACTCCAGATTTCCTTTCCCTAAAGAAAGAGAATACTCGAAGGTGCTACTCTCCCACCCCATAAAGTCCAGCTTGCCACAACAGTTTGCTTTTGACTTGGTAAATTTACTTTCAGTCTTCTATTTGTTTCTTTTTCTTTTCTGTATATTTCATTCACTGAGAGTATATGCAGGAAGGTTTGATACACACACCCACACACACACACCCTATCCTATACATACCCTTTAGGAATTAAATCTCCAAGCTTACCCCCAAATTATGTTATCATACATTTTATTATTCATGCTAAAGAAGGGGAACAGAGGCATGGCTAATTCAAAATGTTTCATAATGCTCAAATTATGATATGGCTTTGGAGTATGTTTTTGTGCCAGTGTTTGAAATCTGATGTGCCTTGTAGAAGGAGGTATTATATAGAAAATGTATTGGAAAGAAATCCTTAAAAACTCAAAGCACGGTTCCACCTCAAGATTTGTGACCAACGTGAATTTAGTTTATCTCTCAGCCTCACTTTCCAACTCTATACGATGAGGCGTTTGAACAAAGTGATCTCTAAAGCCCCTTTTAGTTCTGACAATTTCAGAATATCTTAGGGATTGGCTTTAAGCCAACATTAAAACAAAAATTAAAAAGGTAATCCAAACTCTAACTCAAGGGCATGCTGGGAAACTGTTCAATTTCCTCTCTTGACCCTTTGTTTAAACTCTTCCCTGAGACTGCCCTGTTGAGAGTGGCCCTCTCTCACTTTCAAATATTCACTCTCTCCTCCACTAAGCAATATGAGTGACCACCATTTACTGAGTATTTAGTAGTACAGCTACCCTGCCAAGCACTCTATATGAATTACCTCAATTATCACAACACCACAATGAGGTAAATACCATTAATAGTTCTGTTTTATAGATACATAATTAAGACTCCAATATAGAAAACAATTTACTCAAGGCCCTATAGGGAGTATGCATCAGTGCTGAGATGAAAACTAAGTCTGGCTTCAAATTCAGAGCTCGTTTTGTCTAAATTGTGCTGCTCCTCCATCTATTTATCAAACAAGTTATGTGTAAGAACTGTGAAAGGCACTGTGGAAAACAACATTATGGAAGATTCAGCAACTGCCCTTAAAGGTTTTTTTTTTTTTTTTTGCCCTTAAAGGTTTTAACCAAAATGGGAAATTTATTATTCATTTGTGGTTTAGGAGAAAAAAAAAGAAAGAGAACTGTAAAGTAAGCATTAAGTAAAATAAATGTCAATAAATGGAAAAACCTGGAGACTTGCCTAAGAAAGGAAAACAGAAATATTAAATACTAAATTTCTTATGCTGCTATTTTTCACTCTTGTCTAAGTCAAAGGTCCCAGCTCCACCATAAATTGCTGTGTGATATGAGCAAATCCTATTTCCTCTATGGGTTTTGATTTCCTCACTTCTTTCTTTTCTTTCTTTCTTTCTTTCTTTCTTTCTTTCTTTCTTCGTCAGAGAGCGAGAGAGAGAGAGCTGGAAGTGGTCAGGGGAGGGGGAGAGAGAGAGAGAGAGAATCTCAAGCAGGATACACACCCAGCATGGAGCACAATGCAGGGCTTGATCTCACGACCCTGAGATCATGACCTGAGCCAAAATAGAGTTGGATGCTTAACCTACTGAACCACCACCTATGTGCCCCTCCTCACTCCTTAAGTGATGAGGGTAACTGAATGGTCTCTAGTTCTCTCTGGCTGACATTCTGTGACTATATGATAGCATGAGACTCTTGCCTATATCATCAGAAATAGAAGAATGGAGACGAAGGAGGATTTTATGCAAGGATCTTATCCAGTTATGGGGTAAGAATTCTTTAAAGGAAATGTGTTTCTCCAGAAAACCAGCCCAGAAAACTTGCATAGCCCTTTTTGTACAAAAATCTAATTGTGATGGGGGGGGAGCACTGTATTCCATAACTATACTTTGAAATGTGTCCACAGCATCTTTTTAAATAGAACACATCTGTATCTGAGGGAAAATATTCTGGCAAATAGGAGGTGCCAGAGAAGTAAAGAGAAATTTAGTCAGTGCTTCTGGCACATCTGGTGAAATGTGTAGTCTAGCCAAAAGGTTAAAACTGAATAGCCCTAAATGCTGAGAATTCAGACAATGCATATTCAAAGCCATGAACATCACCCCTATCCATCATCCCATCTGATCCTTCTTCACAGAAAATGGAGAAGAATGGTGAGGACAAGCTGCCCTGACACAGTCTCTAATTTCCTTGGAAAACAGCCTCTCCTTTCTCCAGCATCCGGAATCCAATTTCAGGAATGAATAAACCAACAAACCCAGACCTGTTTCTCCAGGGGCAATATAATAGCCTAGTCACTTATTGACTGGAAATTTAGCTTCCCTAATAAGAGGCAAGATGGTCCAGCTCTATTCAAGCCTAAGTATCTTATGCAGTGGGAAGGCAAGATTCATTCTCAATGCAAGCTTTAGGGATGTCTAAGACTTTGGCATTGTAATAGGTAGATGAAACAATTCAAGCATGCCAGAGGCCCCTATTATTTGCCCTTCCTTCAGCTGCCTTCCACCTATGGATCTTGGCTTTTGATTTCAGGAATAAAATACTTTTAAAGTTGGTGTGGATGTTAAAGAGGGGAGGCAGCCTAAAGTATAGGTCCCCAGTGTGTCTTCCCTCTTCCTAACTAACTTCTCACCTCCTCATCTTTGGTACGTTTTTTTTTTCAGTCTCACACAACACAATCTTTCTTCTGTCTTTCCATACTCTCCCAGGTCTTCTATTATTCCTCCATCTTTCCTTTTTTTAGTTTTAAAGGTTTTATTTATTTATTCATGAGATACAGAGAAAGACAGAGAGACAGAGACACAGGCAGAGGGAGAAGCAGGCTCCATGCAGGGAGCCCGATGTGGGACTCAATCCTGGGTCTCCAGGATCACACCCTGGGCTGAAGGCGGTGCTAAACCGCTGGGCCACTGGGGCTGCCCTCCTTTTTTGATTCTTGTGCCTTAAACCTGTCTAAACTTATGATGGCTTAACTTTGCTGACAGCCACACTGAACTATAGAAATCGGTGGCCTTCAGGATATTCACGTGTGGTCTTCATGAACTTCCTGTTAAAGACCCTGTCATATACTTTTGCATTCTCAACCACATCTAGGGCTGGATGCTGAGCAAATGGTCAATAAATCCTTTTTAGTTAAATGTAGTCAATGAATCATTCCTCTTACTTTCCATATGTTTCTGGAAATGAGACATTTTGGCTTTCAACAACTGACAGAATTTGACACTAACACAAGAACTCAGAATTTGGTCTGCTTGAGAAACCATAGATTTTTAATATTCCTATTCTATCAGTATTTAATAAGACTTATTAACAGTCTCGAGTGAAAAGTCAAAATTGTTATTTTTTTGAAGGTAGTAGAAGAGGGAGTTGGAATAAATTTTCCATAACAATTCATGGCAACGATCATTCTTCTGTTTTGCCCCAAAACAGACATCTCACTTTTAGGAAATAATTCCAAATTGTAAGCAATATGTTAGCTCAGTTTTGTTTCTGCTGAATAGAAAAGAGTTTGAATACTTGAGTTCTAATAGGCAGTGGGCTCTTCCACCCTTCCATTATGATATGCCTTCACTGACACCATATAATCTAACTTGTGTAAAACTTGTCATTATTGAGGACATGATTCCAAATATAACAAAGCCAAATGGTTAACTTTCTCAGTTGGGAAAGCCATGGTCCCAGACAGATGTAATCACACATGCCAGTTCTCACTGAGAGGAGTTTCAACCACACCCGGTTGTGCAATTTTTACACAAAACTAAGTTTCTCTTCCTTGCTGCCTTGAAGAAAGGAATTTGGCACAGAAACAGTCTCTTAGTGCTCAAGTGTGATGTTGTACCATCAACACATTCATTCATTTCATTTTATTTCCAGTCAGGAAATCTTCTCTCACTTCTCAGAAAGAAAAGAGAAATATGGGCTACAGGCCAAATATGAAGATAGATCAAATGGGCTGAACCTTTTAATGCTGCTTTTCTCCTGCCATTTTTGCTATTTAATTCTTTGCTAAATATATATATATATATATATATATATATATATATATATATGATAGGCATTTAATCCAAGAGGCCTATAGAAAAAGGGGGCCACCAATAATCAAGTCAGCTAGATCTTTATGCAGCATATAATGGAACTAAGAGAGAATGAACACCTTCATAAATTTATAAGTCCTTACTTAAGATGTTTGTTGATAATTATTTTTTGCTTTAGTTTTCCCCCAGGAAGATATGACAAATCCTGAGTGACCCACTAGTTATCAACTTAGTTGAGTTTATACTGGTTTCCCCTTTTATTTGATCTTCAGAGGCTATTAACACAGGAACAACTGTTTGCTTTGAGTCTTCAACTTTCCAAATGAAAGGGAAAAATTAATGATTTTTGCTATGGAGCCTTAGACCAATTTGACAGCAAGTTTGCTAAGATGGGGTATTATATGTAGGCAGAGGAGGTGACCTATGTGATGTAAATTCAAAAGCCCTAGGAAAGCTTATTTATTCCCTCAAAATATCTGCCACCACTTTCACCTATAGAGTTATTTATTTATTTATTTATTTATTTATTTATTTAGTTGTTATTTAGAGCATGAGTGGTGGAGGGTGGCAGAGGGGGGTGGGGAGAGAGAATCTTAAGCAGGCTCCATGCTCAGTTTGGAGCCAATGTTGGATTCCATATCACCACACTGAGATCATGAGCTGAGCCAAATCAAGAGTTGGGTGCTTAATGGACTGATACACCCAGGTGCCTCATGACTAATGTTAAGATCTAACTATCAAATTGACATCTTTTAGACTTAAAGTTTTGATTAGTGTTTAAAATGTAATATATATACACACACACTGAAACTCCCTAAACTGTTTTTCGTTTTTTATATCTGAGTGTGAATGAGAGATGGATACTTGGTTTTGCATTCAACTCTAGGGAGAAAACATTTGGTGCCCAGCACCTGAAGAGGGCCACCAAGGAGTTACATACAAGGACCAGGGGGAAGTACTTGGACATATGGAAAATGCCTTTGTTTCATATCTTGCCTAAATTTGACTCTAATGATACTCCCAATAGGGATAGTTTTTACTTTCTTTTTATTTGTCTTTTAGGATTCTGTATGATAACTCAGGAAAGAGATTACAGAGGTAAAATGAGTTCTTTTTAGAATTGTGATTGCATCTTCCACCCTCCTTATAATCTTTTCAAAGCCGATGAGTATATACACCAAAATAAATCAATAAATAATATTGGCCAACTTTCCTTGTTTGAAAAGAGAGTATAAATGATAGTGTCTGGTGCTCGGTTCGGCAGCACATATACTAAATGATAGTGTCTGAACAAAGTACAGAAAGGAAAGATAGACTTTCCCTTCCTTATAATCAGGAAAATTTCTCCCATTAACTCCAAGGCTAAGCCCTATATCCACTTACCCCTAGTCAACACAATCCCTAAGCAAACAATTTGCCATGAGAGATGAAGCAAAGGAAAGCCAGAATCTATTCAAAGATTGAAGGAAAATATTACAATGAAATGCCTTACATTCTTACACTAATCATTACTGCTCCCTTTGGAACTGAATAAAAGAGGAGGTGACAAAGAAAAATGCCAAAAGGGACCAGCAGAAAATATGATTCAATTTACTTAAATTCAACAAAAACATATTGAGTCCTTACATAATAAAATAAGGAGGACATGATTCTTGTTCTCATATTCTAATAGTTGGAAGGGGTTAATGATAGGTGTCAACTATGTAGATAAATAGTACCAACAAAAGTTGTAATTAGAAAAGTTCAATAAAAGAGGCAGAATTCAAATGCTCTGGAGTTCCAAGTGAAGATATGATACTACTACTACTACTAGTAGTGGTAGTAGCAACAGAAACAAAAACAACAAGAACTACTAGTGTCTATTGAGTTATTATACATGAAATGATGTGCAGAGCCTTTTGTATGAATTTTTCTAATTTAATTTAATCCTCTTCCAGCTTGATCAGTTAGCATCCATAATTATTATGATGTTCTGAATGAATAAATTGAAGCTAATATATTTAGTAACTTTCCCATGATCACGTGCCTAAAAAGTAGTAGAACTGGAATTATTATTTCAGAACCCATGTTGATAGGAAACATTTCACAGAACAGATAATATTTAAGAAAGTCTGATGAATGAGTTGGATTTTAATAAATAAGCAATACAAGCAAAGCTGTAGAGATCAGAAAGTGTGTGTGGCATGCTTAGGGGGTTGTAAATTTACAGGTTGTAAAGGTACAGTTTAGCTGCAGCAAAGCCAAATATATGGTGCTAGTGGCATAAGGAGCCAAATCAGGAGGAAGGCGAGTTTAGAAGGGAAGATGATGAGTGTGGCCGTGAACTTGGAATAACCTCACTCCTGATTCAGGATCTGTATTTTCATCTTCACTGAGGGAGAGATTAATAAAGAAAAAGAATAGATCAAGAACAGAAACTTAGGACATAGTCATACTGATGGGGTAGGAAGAGGAAGAGCTATCAGCAATGTGGATGGAAATAAAAGCAGTTAGATTGGTAAGAGGAGGGATCCCTGGGTGGCGCAGTGGTTTGGTGCCTGCCTTTGGCCCAGGGCGCGATCCTGGAGACCCTGGATCGAATCCCACGTCGGGCTCCCGGTGCATGGAGCCTGCTTCTCCCTCTGCCTGTGTCTCTGCCTCTCTCTCTCTCTCTCTCTCTCTCTCTCTCTCTGACTATCATAAATTTAAAAAATTAAAAAAAAAGATTGGTAAGAGGAAAATCAGAGGTTTTCATTGTGATGGATATCATGGAAGATCAGGATGTTAAAAGGCGGTTTTTAGTCCCTCCTGTCAAATGCTATCAGAATTGAAGAAAATAAGGATTTATAGTAGATTAAATTGTTATTGCTTCTTAATCACTTTTTGTGCTCCAGATGCTGTGTTCAAGCATTTTACAGGAATTGTACCACTTGATCCATTGTAAGGTAGGGGCTGTTATTTTCTCGCCTTTTAAAAAAGGCAACTGAAGTTTGGAAAGTGAAATGGTACAGCCACTCTGGAAGACTGTGTGGAGGTTCCTCAAAGAGTTAAAAATAGACCTGCCCTACGACCTAGCAATTGCACTGTTGGGGATTTACCCCAAAGATACAGATGCAATGAAACGCCGGGACACCTGCACCCCAATGTTTATAGCAGCAATGTCCACAATAGCCAAACTGTGGACGGAGCCTCGGTGTCCATCGAAAGATGAATGGATAAAGAAGATGTGGTTTATGTATACAATGGAATATTACTCAGCCATTAGAAATGACAAATACCCACCATTTGCTTCAACGTGGATGGAACTGGAGGGTATTATGCTGAGTGAAATAAGTCAATCGGAGAAGGACAAACATTATATGTTCTCACTCATTTGGGGAATATAAATAATAGTGAAAGGGAAAGAAGGGAAGGGAGAAGAAATGTGTGGGAAATATCAGAAATGGAGACAGAACATAAAGACTCCTAACTCTGGGAAATGAACTAGGGGTGGTGGAAGGGGAGGAGGGCAGGGCGGGGGGTGGGGGTGAATGAGTGACGGGCACTGAGGGGGGCACTTGACGGGATGAGCACTGGGTGTTATTCTGTATGTTGGCAAATTGAAGACCAATAAAAATAAATTTATTATTAAAAAAATGAAGTTTGGAAAGGCTGAGAAACTTGATCAAGGTCTCATAGCTAGTTAAGAAGAACAGCCTGGACTTAAACCCAAATCTGTTAAATTCTGAAGCCTATGTTCTTAATCTCTAAGATCTTCCATTGAATTTATGGTCCTCTTTGAGAGAGAGGTTTCAGCAGAGTAATAAAAATAGGAGTCAAATAGCAAAGACTGATTGGGAAGAAGAGGACAAATGTGAGAATGATTGTGGAATGAGTAGGTGGTAAGATAGTGGAGGTTATAGGTATCAACTTATTCTGTCTACAGTTTAGAAGGGTCAGAAAAGGAAGGCAAACAGTAAGGGCGGGTAGCGCGAGATGACAGAAGAGTCAAGAGAAGTTTCTTTTAAGATGGGGAGGACAGAACCTACTGTTGGTTGAAAAGTAATAGCAATAGTGAGGGAGAGAGGGGGCATAATTTATGGAACAGGAATGTGGCAGAGAAAAGAAGGGTAATATTAAGAAGGGAAAGGTTCAGTTTAGAAAGAAGAGACATTTATTAGTTTGTATCAAAATGTGACTTCCTCATGTCTGATTCAGTTAAATTCTTACTAGGCTAAGCATAATCACTAATTAATTATACCTGGTATATTTTATATAAACCTTTATTCATAAATATATGATAAAATGAGAAATTAATGTTAAATATTAAATAAAACTTATTAGGAATTATAAGGAATTAATAGATTGGAAGTGTCAAGGTAATAGATAATAACATAGTATGTTAACTCTGTGATAGTTGAATTTTCATAGAAATGTTGGAAACAGAGAATAAATTTACACTGCTCTAGGTGACCCTCAGATACAGACCTTGTTAGAGTGAACCTGACATTTATTCAGCAAACATTAATTGAAAGTCTGTTATGTGCCAGACTTTATGGTAGGCATAGAAGATACAGAGTTAAAAGACAAGAGTTTGCATCTGCAAATGTCTCACAGCCTAGGGAAGAGGCAGAGAAATCACCATAGTATTGTGTAGCATGGTGAATGCTGTGATAGAAGTAAAAACTGTGAAACACTGGAGCCCTGGATAAGGAGACAGGGGTCGAGTGCAGGGAAGGCTCCCAAAGAGATGATATTTGAGATGAGTTTTGACTTTGTACTGTTGCATTTATAGGAGCCTGCACAAGGAGCCAGGCATTCCCCTTAAGGGATCACATTACAGGCAACAGCTGCAACTCACCACCCTGGCTTCATCCTCATTGTCTGACATCAAGGTCACTGAGCTGAAACTTTAAGGGGGGGGTGGTGGTATATAAAATGGCTCTAAATCTAACTCTGAGCTACTGGGTAGTAGAAGATGAGGGCTGTATATTCCAAATTATAGTCTAAATAGGTAGCTTTCCTTCTAACAGGGTTGGGATGGTGAGAAAACAGAAAGGGGAGGTGGAGAGGAGCTAGAAGAAGAGGGAAGGAAGGAACAGCTTATTAGATCTTTCTGCCTACTGGGAAGAAAGTCTTGTCTCTGCATATATATCACTTGTCTTGTTTCAGACTTCATTCTTGCACCTTTTTCCACATGAAAAGGAAAGTACATATATCTCACCTCAGTGCAGAGACACTTAGAAATAATAATAATAATAAAAGCTCTATTTCTCTTTCCCTTGAAGGGAGAGACTGATTGTTGGTCAGTTTCTATTTTATCTGAACCACTTGGCCCATCTGGAATAGTCACTCTAGGAAATTGAAAGCTAAATTTAAATTTTATAAAGAGGAAATTCTAAAATGACTCCCTCAATCTGATCAGATACACTTCATTGCATCCTTCTGTCCTTGAATGATACTGAGAATCTGAAGAAATTCTGAATGCCAATTGTCTGTTCTTAGTATTAGGTTATTTGCCATTGCATCCATATCCATTCATTTGCACACTCAGACACACTATAGAAAAGACTCAGTTTGAATAGTTTGCCTTCTAAATTTGCCTCTCACTTTTTCTTAGCAATTGGAAATAACCATAAATTGAAGCAAGAAAGAATATGATTAGACATAAGGAAGGACTTCAGCTAAATAAAATACTGGGTTTGGCAGTACTTGGAAGGCATATGGACTTTGTTCCCCTTAAGATTTTTGAAAGGTTCTGGTTTTTGTCTTGTTTGGTTTACTTGTTTATTTGGTGTTGTTTTCCTTGCTGTTTGGGCAAAGAAGTTTTTAATAAAAGAAAACATGGGGATCCCTGGGTGGCGCAGCGGTTTGGCACCTGCCTTTAGCCCAGGGCGCGATCCTGGAGACCTGGGATCGAATCCCACGTCGGGCTCCCGGTGCATGGAGCCTGTTTCTCCCTCTGCCTGTGTCTCTGCCTCTCTCTCTCTCTCTCTGTGACTATCATAAATAAATAAAATTTAAAAAATATATTAAAAAAAAAGAAAACATGCTTACTAAGGACAATTTGAAGGATAAAAGAGATAGCCATACATTCTAGTTTGTCATTCCGAACAAGAGAAAGAGCAATCATTCACCCTGAAAATTCTACCCTATGATCCTCAGGTTACCTACAGATTCATTAGCCCTGTAATACTGACAGTATTCTCTTATACCTGGGAAAGTTTCCTGCTTCAGAAGCTCCTTTATTGGTATGGAAGAAGCATAATTCTAATCAATACAAAAGCATTTGAAATGAACCACTATTTCAAATATGGCTCTTCAAGGGAAAAGAAAAAGAGAGGAATATAAGTTTAAATAATTAAAACTGTTGGAGGAAATTGAATTGCAATTGAGTTAAATCTTATTAAAAATGAAGTATTTCAGTTTTGGTAGCAGTGAATTTATACACACATGTATGGTGCTAAGTAGACTTTTTTTCTGAAATAAATAAAATATTTTAAAAAATAAAAGACCCAAGACTTAATGCCTATTGGCAGAAGTGACAGGCATACAATTTTTCATGGTCCACTATGGGGTCATTGGTTTCTTATAGCCAGTCAGGTCATGTCAAACTTCAAGCCTGCCCTTTACCATCACTTATGTCTGCTAAAGCTCCAAAAAGAATCTTTGAAAAGCCAAAGCCATATCTATTTATCCATATCTATCATGTTTTGTATCTGGTTGAAGGCTCTATGAATTACTTATGTTTTATGAAATATAAAGGAGGAGCTTTTAGTATTTGTTACTGTTGATACAATTCATATCTAAATTCACTCAGGTTTATGTTGGGGATTTGAATTAAGTCCAAGAACTCACCTGAAAAAATAAATTTACTACCATCTGTCACTATGGTAGCTACACTTGTAGTGAGCATCACATAATGTTAAGAGTTGTTGAATCACGATGTTGTATACCTAAAACTAATGTAACATTGTGTGTCAACTATCCTTAAATTAAACAAAATTTTGAAATTAGAAAAAGAATTTTCAGAAAACTTTTAGTGGCCTAGCTGCTCAGGTGTGGCTAATAGCAACATGGCCCAGCCACAGACTTACAGTAAAACACCTCCTCCCAGTGTCCCCTCTTCCTTCTCCCACCATACTAGCCATGACAGGAATCTTCTTGCTATTTCAGTCATTTTTTCTAATGCAGTAACTACAAATAATGCTGCAGTAGGCTCAAAATACCGACATCCATTGAGGCCCAGTTACAAGAGGATCATATAGGCCAGATTTTTTTGTGTTTGGAGATTAAACTGCTGATAGTGTTTGCTTTCATTGTGCACAAATGTCTAGGATAGACTAACAAGCTATTTGCCTAAAAGCACTAAACCATTTCAAAAGTTTTTAAAAAGTAATGTAAGGATTGGACATTAAGGTACACAAAGCCTTTTCAGTAAAAGATACTAAGACAGCGAAACAGGTTTGGCCATTTGTGTTTTTCCCCTCCCTTAAACCCAGGCTCTTGGGCTTCCCAACTAATCTGTTAATGGCTGGAACTGATTGACAGGTGCAACAATGCCAGTGTAAGCACTGTGGGAGTCCAAACTGGGTAGTTCTTTATAAAAAGCATTGATGGCTGAGTAAATACAATATTGAAAATAGAAGGAAATTCATGAAAATTAAGCACAAAGTAGCTAGATTTAGTCTCAAAATACTTAAGACTGGAGAAGTCTAGGCTAGCATCTCAGGGTTTGTAATTTAGCCAGACTATAGAATGTGAGGCCAATGGGAAATAGGTTTGAGTAGATAAGTCTATCCACAAAAATCTTTAATTTGCATTTGAAAGTTTGTTTTGGTGGTAAAAGTATGATATCCAACAATTTATTTTAAAATAAATTTCTTGGGATCCCTGGGTGGCGCAGCGGTTTGGCGCCTGCCTTTGGCCCAGGGCGCGATCCTGGAGACCCAGGATCGAATCCCACATCGGGCTGCCGGTGCATGGAGCCTGCTTCTCCCTCTGCCTGTGTCTCTGCCTCTCTCTCTCTCTCTCTCTCTCTCTGACTGTCATAAATAAATAAAAATTAAAAAAATTAATTTCTTGAGTTCATTCGTTGATTCTTTGAACATTTACTGAGCACCTAATCTATGCCAGGCATTCTACTAGGTTGGAATACGGAGATGATTAAGATATAATCTTTGTCTGAGGAGCTCACAATCTAGTAGAGAGACCAGAAAAATAGCTAGGAAATCTTGACACCATGACAAAGACTATGGCAGAGCTAAACATAAAATTCTATGAGAACCCAGTGGAAGCATACCTCACTTATTGGAGAGATAGGCAAAAGGGGTAGAGATCCAGGCTTTCATGAGGATGTGATGTCTGAACTAAGTCCTAAAGGTTAAGAAGTTAGCTAGTTCAAAATGGGTGAGGGATGGAGGAGTTTGCATATTCAAAGGCACGTGGATATGAATTAGCATTGCAAGTTCCATAAAAGATAAATAGTTTAAGTTAGAATGAAAGAAACATATAGAAAAGTGATGTATAACAAGAGTAGAGAGGTAGACAGATTACAATCCATGCCTTATAAGCCATGTAATGGAGTTTGTTGTTTATTCTGTAGGTAACTGGAAGCCAGTAGTGACATGCAAAGGTGTCCCATCATTAGAAATCTTAGATTACTCTCAGCATTATGGAGGATCTGACAGCATTATCATGGGAGAAGGCTGGATATAGGCAGACTGATTTAGGAGCCAATTGCAGTAATCCAAACAGTAAGCAAGGTGAACTTGAATGAAAGCAATGACAGAGAGAATGGAAAGGGGGTGAAAAATATTTGAATTCCTTAAAAACATAATCTTGGATCTAAGGGCTAAGTGGTGGTTGAAAGAGAGATAGCACTATGAGGAAAAGGAAAGATTCTGGAAGGAATTCTGTATTTCTGACTTGGATAACAAGGTAATTAGAAGATGGTCCCATTGGGCAGCCCCAGTGACTCAGCGGTTCAGCGCCACCCCAGCCCAGGGCCTGATCCTGGAGACCCGGGATCGAGTCCCACATCAGGCTCCCCACATGGAGCCTGCTTCTCCCTCTGCCTGTGTCTTTGCCTCTTTCTCTCTGTGTGTGTCTCTTGTGAATAAATAAATAAAATCTTAAAAAAATGAATAAAATCTTTAAAAAAATAAGATGGTCCTATCAACCAAGATGGAGAATACAGGAGAATACAGAATATGGATACCAGAGATGTCTTCTATTGTGATCACGTTTTGGCTTTGAGGTGCTTGGTGGGACACCCAGATGTGGATGTCCAGTGTGTAACTGAATACATGGGTATGGAGCTCAGGAGAAAGGTTTGAACCTTCTATGTTTGTTTGTGTATCTATAACTGATATTTACAAAGCTTGTGCCTCTGCCTTCACTTTCTGACCCTCCTGTGTATTGTTCCCTCTCTAATGCCACAAGACTTTTTCAAGGTCTATATATCCTTACAATATCCACTGACTGCCTAGGGATCCCTACTAGGGAAGAAAGGTACAATGCGTTACCAGATCTCTACTTCTAAATAGCCCTCCATATTCTGGACTGTTTTCCCCTTTCCTATGCTGACTTCTGACCTCACTCCCACTGCCACCCCTCCTCCCATCAACATTTACCTATCATGCATCCCATGGCCTCAGAGCCCTGCTAGGTGCTTGGCTAATCTGAAGAAAGTAATTTGTACTTAGGTGTAAATGAACAATTCTAGTTTTATGTGCAATACTTCCCTAGTATATAATATATGTTCTTTCTAATAGATACAAAGAATGTGGGGATTACAATGTCATGGTAGAATAGCAGAGAAGGCATTGGACATCAGTTGAGTCCCTTCAGTGTTTCTTAAACACCATTACTTAAACATCATTCTCACTTACATTCCAACTTCATTTAAAATCCTATTATTGAACTTTAAGTCCACTAGAAGTCTTTGCTCCAAATGAATTACTACTCATCAGGTATACCCCCTTTCCCTGGACCCACAATACACAGCTAATGTCCAATTTCTGATCTCTCTTATTCAGCTTTGAAATTTATTGCTTTCATTTCCCAGTAAAGCTGCCCCATTGGAAATCAGGCTTCCAGATGTCCACAGAGTCATGTATGCCCTCTTTATTTGCCTGTTAGGCAGTCAATTATTCCTAGACTACGAATGCAGAATTGACTCAGGAAGTCATTTAATTAGGTAGTTTCTTCATTAGATAAAACAAAACACAAGGCCCAGAGAAGGGACATGACTGACCCAAGCTCACACAACAATTTGTAGTTGATTTTGGCTAACACCCAGTTCTCCTAACACCTAGGCCGGTTTTCTTTCCACTGTATCACTACTGCCTCTGTGGGCATGCTGCCATCACTTTCTCTGCTTGAAACACAATCTGCTTTAATACCTTAGAATTAATCATCTTGACTGACAAGGCTCTGTCTCCCATAATCTCCTTTTGGGCCTTCAGAGGCCTGAACATGCAACCAGTACAACTTCTGGATTCTATAACTGTCTTCTCAATGGAGAAACATTCTTCTATGCCAGGTGTCCCATCTCCCATCTTGGCAAGAATTCCAGACAAGCTGGCATAACTAGTGTGGGCCTTACAGGGCTGGGGTGGGTGACAGGACTGTCTCTCACCCACAGCTACAGCATCAGATTCTGATGGTATGTACAAAGTTAAAAGTTAAAAACTGTATACAGACACCTAAGGTAAATAAATTAGAGAAATAAGCCTGAATGCATTGTTCAAATCAAGAAGGGCCTAAGGCGGAGGAGGGGCAAGATGGCGGAGGAGTAGGGTCCCCAAATCACCTGTCCCCACCAAGTTACCTAGATAACCTTCAAACCATCCTGAAAATCTACGAATTCGGCCTGAGATTTAAAGAGAGACCAGCTGGAATGCTACAGTGAGAGTAGTTCACGCTTCTATCAAGGTAGGAAGACGGGGAAAAGAAATAAAGAAACAAAAGGCCTCCGAGGGGGAGGGGCCCCGGAGGAGCCGGGCTGAGGCCGGGGCGAGTGTCCCCAGGACAGGAAAGCCCCGTCCCGGAGGAGCAGGAGCTGCACCAACCTTCCCGGGCGGGCGGAAAGGGGCTCGCAGGGAGTTGGAGCAGGACCCAGGAGGGCGGGTTGCCCTCGGGCTCCCGGGGACACTAACAGGCACCTGCAAGCGCAGGGGAGTGCACCGAGCTCCCTAAGGGCTGCAGCACGCACCGGAGCAGTTCGGAGGGGCTCGGGAGCGGCTCCAGGGAGGGAGCTGCGGGGCGGGAGCGCAAATCCAACAACACAGGCCCGGGAGCACAGGGCGCCGGGACACAGCCCAGGATCCGGCCTCCCCCCGGGACAGGCAGAGGCCGGGAGGGCCCAGGACAGCAAGGACGCTCCTGCCCCGAGCTGAGCAGATCAGCGGCCCCGCCCCGGAGCCTCCAGGCCCTGCGGACAGAGAGCCGAGAGCCCCGAGCCCCGTAGTTCCTGCGGAGACTGAATCCAGGCTTCCAGAGTTGCCATAGCAACTGCCGCTGATCCTCCTGAGACCTCACGGGGTAAACAACCCCCGCTGAGCCCTGCAGCAGGCAGGGGCAGAGCAGCTCCCCCAAGTGCTAACACCTGAAAATCAGCGCAACAGGCCCCTCCCCCAGAAGACCAGCTGGACGGACCAGTTCCAGGGGAAGTCAAGGGACTTAAACTCTACAGAAATACTCCCCCGTGTTTCTTTTTTCTTTTCTTTTTTCTTTTCTTTTTGATTTCTGATTGCTTCCCCCACCCCCTTTTTTTTTCACCTTTCTTTCTTTTTCTTTCCCTTTTTCTTCTCTTCTTTCCTTTTTCTTTTCTTTTTCTTTTTTCTTTTTCTCTTTTCTTTCCTTCTCTCTCTTTCTCTCATTCTCCCAATACAACTTGTTTTTGGCCACTCCGCACTGAGCAAAATGACTAGAAGGAAAACCTCACCTCAAAAGAAAGAATCAGAAACAGCCCTCTCTCCCACAGAGCTACAAAATCTGGATTACAATTCAATGTCAGAAAGCCAATTCAGAAGCACTGTTATACAGCTACTGGTGGCTCTAGAAAAAAGCATTAAGGACTCACGAGACTTCATGACTGCAGAATTTAGATCCAATCAGGCAGAAATTAAAAATCAACTGAATGAGATGCAATCCAAACTAGAAGTCCTAACGACGAGGGTTAACGAGGTGGAAGAACGAGTGAGTGACATAGAAGACAAGTTAATGGCAAAGAGGGAAACTGAGGAAAAAAGAGATAAACAATTAAAGAACCATGAAGACAGATTAAGGGAAATAAATGACACTCTAAGGAAGAAAAATCTACGTTTAATTGGGGTTCCCGAGGGCGCCGAAAGGGACAGAGGGCCAGAATATGTATTTGAACAAATCCTAGCTGAAAACTTTCCCAATCTGGGAAGGGAAACAGGCATTCAGGTCCAGGAAATAGAGAGATCCCCCCCTAAAATCAATAAAAACCGTTCAACACCTCGACATCTAATAGTGAAGCTTGCAAATTCCAAAGATAAAGAGAAGATCCTTAAAGCAGCAAGAGACAAGAAGTCCCTGACTTTCATGGGGAGGAATATTAGGGTAACAGCAGACCTCTCCACAGAGACGTGGCAGGCCAGAAAGGGCTGGCAGGATATATTCAGGGTCCTAAATGAGAAGAACATGCAACCAAGAATACTTTATCCAGCAAGGCTCTCATTCAAAATGGAAGGAGAGATAAAGAGCTTCCAAGACAGGCAGGAACTGAAAGAATATGTGACCTCCAAACCAGCTCTGCAAGAAATTTTAAGGGGACTCTTAAAATTCCCCTTTAAGAAGAAGTTCAGTGGAACAATCCACAAAAACAAGGACTAAATAGATATCATGATGACACTAAACTCATATCTGTCAATAGTAACTCTGAACGTGAACGGGCTTAATGACCCCATCAAAAGGCGCAGGGTTTCAGACTGGATAAAAAAGCAGGACCCATCTATTTGCTGTCTACAAGAGACTCATTTTAGACAGAAGGACACCTACAACCTGAAAATAAAAGGTTGGAGAACCATTTACCATTCAAATGGTTCTCAAAAGAAAGCAGGGGTAGCCATCCTTATATCAGATAAACTAAAATTCACTCCGAAGACAGTAGTGAGAGACGAAGAGGGACACTATATCATACTTAAAGGATCTATCCAACAAGAGGACTTAACAATCCTCAATATATATGCCCCGAATGTGGGAGCTGCCAAATACTTAAACGAATTATTAACCAAAGTAAAGAAATACTTAGATAATAATACACTTATACTTGGTGACTTCAATCTAGCTCTCTCTACCCTTGATAGGTCTTCTAAACACAACATCTCCAAAGAAACGAGAGCTTTAAATGATACACTGGACCAGATAGATTTCACAGATATCTACAGAACTTTACATCCAAACTCAACTGAATACACATTCTTCTCAAGTGCACATGGAACTTTTTCCAGAATAGACCACATACTGGGTCACAAATCGGGTCTGAACCGATACCAAAAGATTGGGATCGTCCCCTGCATATTCTCAGACCATAACGCCTTGAAATTAGAACTCAATCACAAGAAGAAGTTTGGAAGGACCTCAAACACGTGGAGGTTAAGGACCATCCTGCTAAAAGATAAAAGGGTCAACCAGGAAATTAAGGAAGAATTAAAAAGATTCATGGAAACTAATGAGAATGAAGATACAACTGTTCAAAATCTTTGGGATGCAGCAAAAGCAGTCCTGAGGGGGAAATACATCGCAATACAAGCATCCATTCAAAAACTGGAAAGAACTCAAATACAAAAGCTAACCTTACACATAAAGGAGCTAGAGAAGAAGCAGCAAATCGACCCGACGCCCAGCAGAAGAAGAGAGTTAATTAAAATTCGAGCAGAACTCAACGAAATTGAGACCAGAAGAACTGTGGAACAGATCAATAGAACCAGGAGTTGGTTCTTTGAAAGAATTAATAAGATAGATAAACCATTAGCCAACCTTATTAAAAAGAAGAGAGAGAAGACTCAAATTAATAAAATCATGAATGAGAAAGGAGAGATCACTACCAACACCAAGGAAATACAAACGATTTTAAAAACATATTATGAACAGCTCTACGCCAATAAATTAGGCAATCTAGAAGAAATGGACACATTCCTGGAAAGCCACAAACTACCAAAACTGGAGCAGGAAAAAATAGAAAACCTGAACAGGCCAATAACCAGGGAGGAAATTGAAGCAGTCATCAAAAACCTCCCAAGACACAAGAGTCCAGGGCCAGATGGCTTCCCAGGGGAATTCTATCAAACGTTTAAAAAAGAAATCATACCTATTCTACTAAAGCTGTTTGGAAAGATAGAAAGAGATGGAGTACTTCCAAACTCATTCTATGAGGCCAGCATCACCTTAATTCCAAAACCAGACAAAGACCCCACCAAAAAGGAGAATTACAGACCAATATCCCTGATGAACATGGATGCAAAAATTCTCAACAAGATACTAGCCAATAGGATCCAACAACACATTAAGAAAATTATTCACCATGACCAAGTAGGATTTATCCCCGGGATGCAAGGCTGGTTCAACACTCGTAAAACAATCAATGTGATTCATCATATCAGCAAGAGAAAAACCAAGAACCATATGATCCTCTCATTAGATGCAGAGAAAGCATTTGACAAAATACAGCATCCATTCCTGATTAAAACTCTTCAGAGTGTAGGGATAGAGGGAACTTTCCTCGATATCTTAAAAGCCATCTACGAAAAGCCCACAGCAAATATCATTCTCAATGGGGAAGCACTGGGAGCCTTTCCCCTAAGATCAGGAACCAGACAGGGATGTCCACTCTCACCACTGCTATTCAACATAGTATTGGAATTCCTAGCCTCAGCAATCAGACAACAAAAAGACATTAAAGGCATTCAAATTGGCAAAGAAGAAGTCAAACTCTCCCTCTTCGCCGATGACATGATACTCTACATAGAAAACCCAATAGCCTCCACCCCAAGATTGCTAGAACTCATACAGCAATTTGGTAGCGTGGCAGGATACAAAATCAATGCCCAGAAATCAATGGCATTCCTATACACTAACAATGAGACTGAAGAAAGAGAAATTAAGGAGTCAATCCCATTTACAATTGCACCCAAAAGCATAAGATACCTAGGAATAAACCTAACCAAAGAGGTAAAGGATCTATACCCTAAAAACTATAGAACACTTCTGAAAGAAATTGAGGAAGACACAAAGAGATGGAAAAATATTCCATGCTCATGGATTGGCAGAATTAATATTGTGAAAATGTCAATGCTACCCAGGGCAATTTACACGTTCAATGCAATCCCTATCAAAATACCATGGACTTTTTTCAGAGACTTAGAACAAATTATTTTAAGATTTGTGTGGAATCAGAAAAGACCCCGAATAGCCAGGGGAATTTTAAAAAAGAAAACCATAGCTGGGGGCATCACAATGCCAGATTTCAGGTTGTACTACAAAGCTGTGGTCATCAAGACAGTGTGGTACTGGCACAAAAACAGACACATAGACCAATGGAACAGAATAGAGAATCCAGAAATGGACCCTGAACTTTATGGTCAACTAATATTCGACAAAGGAGGAAAGACGATCCACTGGAAGAAAGACAGTCTCTTCAATAAATGGTGCTGGGAAAACTGGACATCCACATGCAGAAGAATGAAACTAGACCACTCTCTTGCACCATACACAAAGATAAACTCAAAATGGATGAAAGATTTAAATGTGAGACAAGAGTCCATCAAAATCCTAGAGGAGAACACAGGCAACACCCTTTTTGAACTTGGCCACAGTAACTTCTTGCAAGATACATCCACGAAAACAAAAGAAACAAAAGCAAAAATGAACTATTGGGACTTCATCAAGATAAGAAGCTTTTGCACAGCAAAGGATACAGTCAACAAAACTCAAAGACAACCTACAGAATGGGAGAAGATATTTGCAAATAACATATCAGATAAAGGGCTAGTTTCCAAAATCTATAAAGAACTTATTAAACTCAACACCAAAGAAACAAACAATCCAATCATGAAATGGGCAAAAGACATGAAGAGAAATCTCACAGAGGAAGACATAGACATGGCCAACATGCACATGAGAAAATGCTCTGCATCACTTGCCATCAGGGAAATACAAATCAAAACCACAATGAGATACCACCTCACACCAGTGAGAATGGGGAAAATTAACAAGGCAGGAAACAACAAATGTTGGAGAGGATGCGGAGAAAAGGGAACCCTCTTACACTGTTGGTGGGAATGTGAACTGGTGCAGCCACTCTGGAAAACTGTGTGGAGGTTCCTCAAAGAATTAAAAATAGACCTGCCCTACGACCCAGCAATTGCACTGTTAGGGATTTACCCCGAAGATTCAGATGCAATGAAACGCCGGGGCACCTGCACCCCGATGTTTCTAGCAGCCATGTCCACAATAGCCAAACTGTGGAAGGAGCCTCGGTGCCCATCGAAAGATGAATGGATAAAGAAGATGTGGTTTATGTATACAATGGAATATTACTCAGCCATTAGAAACAACAAATACCCACCATTTGCTTCAACGTGGATGGAACTGGAGGGTATTATGCTGAGTGAAGTAAGTCAATCGGAGAAGGACAAACAGTGTATGTTCTCACTTATTTGGGGAATATGAATAATAGTGAAGGGGAATATAAGGGAAGGGAGAAGAAATGTGTGGGAGATATCAGAAAGGGACACAGAACATAAAGACTTCTAACTCTGGGAAATGAACTAGGGGTGGTGGAAGGGGAGGAGGGCGGGGGGTGGGGTTGAATGGGTGACGGGCACGGAGGGGGACACTTGACGGGATGAGCACTGGGTGTTATTCTGTATGTTGGTAAATTGAACACCAATAAAAATTAATTTATAAAAAAAAAAAAAAGAAGGGCCTAAGGCAAGCATTCACAGCCAGAGTATAGAGGCATTAGGGTCTAAGAGTCAGGAAAAAGGACATCTGGTTGAACTTAGCAAGTAAGAGAGTAAGACGATAGAGACAGCAGAGTACTGTTGCCTGTATTTGGGCTTCTGAGTGTTCCCCTTTAGTACGTTACAGAGATGGGCCAAATCCATATAAAGGACTAGGAGAGGGACAGAAACAATACCACAGGTTGACCGAAATCAGTTAAAATATGCACTCACCATGGGTCTCATTTCTGGTCCTTTGCTTCTTTGCAAGAAAATTAGTTTCAGGTTGATGGTCCTAGAATTTTACTTGCTCTGTTTCAGAAGTTTCACAGCCAGACAGAGTTTTATACAGTGTCAGCAGCTGGGCAAGCTCCTCTTCGGCACTGTACATCTGCCACCTTATGCCCGGTCAGCCTTTGGCATCTTGACTGAAACTGCTCAAGAGGGTGCCATTTGTGCTGGTGATTTGATCCCACCCAGTGGTAACACTTTGTGATGATGACCCATATGGCTTATATTGACAGTGTTGTCTTATGGTACAATATATATTCAAGTAAGTTTTTCCATCATACCTTTTGTTTCAGAAATAAGGTCTCTGGACTAATGTCTTCATTTTCAGCACTACTTTTCCAGGCACGCTGCAGCAAGTCCTGCATCATTTGTTCTTATAAAATGATGGCAAATTTCTGTCCTAAACATCTAAGGGTGATGTGTTTTATCCTCTAATTGTGTAGCTCAACGTTGCCAAATCTTCAGGAAGCTTTGCCTGATGGACTCACCCAGTCTCCAACCTGCCATAATGATTTCCTTCTCCCAATATACTTTTGTCATTTTGGAATCCTGGTTTGCTTTTGTATGTTTGTTTTGAGAGGTTGAGTGTACTTTCTTTAATCAGATGGTAAAATCTGTGGTCTTTGATAGCAGAGACAATGAATAATCTTAGTTATAATCCCAAAGTCTCAAATACAACATATTATAAAGTCTTGATAGTCTAGATGGTCTTGATAGGTGATGAAGCAAAGTACTATAGAAGGTAAATGCATCTAAAAGAACTAGGTTCCCCCTTAAGCTCTGCCACCTATTAGCTATGTGACCTTCCACAAGGCAATTATCTTAGAAAACTTCACTGCTTCATCTGAAAATTGGAATAAATTAATATCTACTTTGCAAGGTTTTATTAAAATAATTATTTGAGGGATCCCTGGGTGGCGCAGCGGTTTGGCGCCTGCCTTTGGCCCAGGGCGCGATCCTGGAGATCCGGGATCGAATCCCACATCGGGTTCCCAGTGCATGGAGCCTGCTTCTCCCTCTGCCTGTGTCTCTGCCTCTCTCTCTCTCTCTGTGACTATCATAAATAAATAAAAATGAAAAAAATTAAAAAAAAAATTTAAAAAAAAATAAAAATAAAATAATTATTTGAGATAACAGGCAACGTGGTTAGCACAGAGCCTGGCACATGAATGTTTAACATATGGCAGCTAATATTTTTTTAATATTTTGTTTATTTATTAATGGGAGACACACAGAGAGAGAGAGAGGCAGAGGGAGAAGCAGGCTCCATGCAGGAAGCTTGATGTGGGACTCGATCCCAGGACTCCAGGATCACGCCCTAAGCTGAAGGCAAGCACTTAACCGCTGAGCCACTCAGGCATCCCACATGGCAGCTAATATTATGGCTTGTGTTTATTCAGGTTAATTACTTAAGGAACTGAGCTCTTGTGTCTGCAGTCACTGGCAGCAGTAATCTGTAGAATGACCTCCCTGGTCAACCCCCAAGATCATTATTACAGCTGAGCTACTATCTCCAGCATAAGTTCACATTTACTTTTGTTTCTTCTCTTTTGTTTGCTCTCTTGCCCTTCTTTGCCTCAACTGTCTCAGATGCCTTATTTCTGCCTCCTATTTCCTCTTCGTGTCTTGCCCATGACATAGACTTGATTCCACCCTGGATAACCAGGAGATTCCCTAAGCTCTTCTCCTGGATTTAGAGATGACCCTAGGGGATAAAGAAGTTCTGTGTGTTTAGAGCTGTTTTACACTCCAGAATGAAGGCACGATTATATTATATGAAGTTAAAATTATACTACAGCAATGCGTAGAAGGGTGAGTTTGTGTACATATGTGTGTGTCTCTGTGTGTGTGTGTTGACTTATCAGTGATTTGGGTAGTCTTTGTCTAATAGTTCAAATCCTGAGGCTTTTCATTCTGTGAGGAGGGTCTAGATTGGGAAGGGCAATGGATTATAATTACCACTCTTAGTCGTAATGGTTGTAATTGTAATTAGCAGTTTTGTCAGCTTTGCTTTTTTAGGGCTAGTCATTTTAGGAGCCATTTAAGGAATTTATCATCCCACTTTTGCGAAGTGTTATCAAATCATTTTTATTACTTTGCAGTAGGGAAGACTACTGCTAGCTAAGTGATATTCAATCCATACCAATCACCAAGCACCTATTTCGTGCCTATCAGGTGTTGTGAAAGATACAAAAAAATAGTAAGACAGAGCCTCTACCCTCAAAAGAATTTGGTTAGTAAAATATGGGTAAACAAACTTTCCTAACTAGGTCAAAGGCCTTGAGTAGACCCCTGAATTTAGTCCAGAGTATATACCCATGATAGCAATGAAAATCTACCTCTCAGTTCTCCCACTATAAGGGAGAGCATAACTGACAGAGCCTTAGCTGCTGTGCTCTGCATATACCACTGCTTTAGAGGCCACACTGCTCAAAGCCCCAGCCAATGACTGAGCCATGGCCAGAACACAATGGCAGGCCTGGGAGATACAGGATTCCTTTGATGGATGACTTTAGCAAAAATTCCCCATTGGCTTTGCTGAAACTTTTTTAGAATTGCTCTGCAATTTAAACCTCTTAACTAACACTTATTTCTTCCCTCTTTTCTCCACAAGGGTAAGAACTGCATCACAATCCATTGAATCTCCTGACCTCCTTTCTCTTCCTCCCCATTTTCCCTCACAGGTTGTCCCACCCCCCAAATTAAGCTCTTTCATGTCTAATCCTGCCAGGGCTTCTGCCTCTTGAAGGACCTGAACTAGCATATCCAACAACTCTGTCAGCTTACTTGACAAATGACTTATTCATAAGCTAGACCTGGTGGACAGTCCAATGCTTCAGTAACCATAGCATAGTATTAGAAAAAGAACATAAACTTCACTTAAGTTCTCTGACCCTGTTGCCATATCCATAAAATGAGGTTCATATTACTATTTGCAGTGTTGCTGGGAAGAATCTTGATAATATATGTAAAATCTCCATCACATGGTAAGCACTTGATGCATTTATTCAGATTAATGAGTAAAGAACTTTCCTACTAATGGCAGATCTTATGCAGCAGCTTTGTAAATGAATGATAGCACTTTCTCATTAGGAAAAAAAGTAATCCACAGAGGGGATTCAAGAATGTTTCTGGTACTTAGAATTGTACTTTTTTTTCTTTTCTAGTAGAGATGATGAGAGGTAGAAAATGTTCAATATAGGGTTCTGACTTTCTGGAAATTTTGCCTGTGGCCTAAAATTCTTGTAATTTGTCTAGCTTTCTTTTTGCAGGTTATCTCAGGCTGGTAGTGGACAAGAAAACAATAGAAAGTAAAGATAGAAATGAAGCAAGAAAGTGAGTTTCAAGTTCTAAATTGCAAGTTAATAATCACACTTGCAGATAGGGCTATGTTTATTATCTTTAACTGTTTCACCAGGTCTGTGACACTGCAGGGACTATGTAGAGCAATGAAGTGCTCTGCCAGAAGAAAGAAAAAGGAGGAGGGCAAATTTGGACCCCCCCCAGAATGCATCTTTATGATATTGTAGTATTTGCTGTGAGAGAAGAGCTGTTAGGGGTTTAATATACTTGGAACAGAGCTATTATATTCTATTTTCCAGGGCAACAAAGCAAAATTGTGATCCTCCTTTGGCAAAAGGCACAGGCAAGTTGATCAACAAGTTAGTGTACTTGTTTGAGTGTTGGGAATTCCTGTGAAACCACAGAAAGGGTCAGGGAAAGCATAACAGGGCCAGGATTCTAGTACAATCAATCCCCAAGTACCAGTGTGGTCTCAGAGCCTTGGGGTAAAGGCACAGCAGAATAACAATATACCTAGTGACAGCCTTGGGTGAGTAAAGTTAGGGGGTTATTTAAAGCTAGGATTAAAGCCTTTTAAATTGCAAAAGTACCACTTTCTGGGTTACTAGGAGATGATGATTGGAAATTATAACTGAGAGATCCAATATGCAACTGAGGGTAGCATACTTTTTTTTTTTAGCTCTCTACTTCTTATGTTTTCTATGTTTCTAGAATTAAAGACTTGTCAATATGTAGGCAACAGATTTCCACAATGGAGCAGCCTCTATTCCTTTGCCTTAGTCAGCCAATAATACTGAGGGCCCAATTCTTTTCCACACAATTCCTTAATTAAACGGATTCTTCTACCCAGCATCTGTCAAGCAAAATAAGACAAAGTGACAGAGGATTCTAATAATCACCCTAAGACAATAAAAGATCCTAATGAGCCATTTAAATTGTCAAGTAGAGATTAAACGATGTTCACTAGAGTTTGTGTTTAATATATTTGGTTTCTTTCCAATTCCTTAATAAAACAGTCAGTGATTCTGGCATGGTATCTCTAATGACTTTTAGTTAACCAGAGTGTTTGATTAACCAGAATGACTCATATTGCTTCCAGTACTAAATTATAGTCATTATGAACTTGAAAACATATTAGCCAGACTTAAATCACTATGTAGAAAACTTCCCAACAAATATTTGAGTTAAGTGCACACAAGTGTAGCCAGAAGCTACGATGAAGTAGAAGCGAAAAATCAGGGGAAAGGGTGTGTAGGAAATCTACCTGTGGGTAGAAATGGAAGTGTTCAAGGAGTGGGGCAGGGCAGCTTGGCTCTCTCTGAACTTGAGAGGAACATTCCTGTCATCTCATAAGACAAAGGATATATGCTCACACTGAAACTTCCCACAAGACTAAAATTGGAGAACAGGCAGCAGAAGTACACAGCCTTTACTGGTAGAAGTTGGACAGTCTTCCCAAGGAAGCGAGGAAAAATATCTTGAGTCTTCTCAGGTCTTCCCATATTTCAGAAAGTAAGGAGGAGACAAATAAGGGTTTAGTGTGCAACACATTAGAAGAAAAACAACATCCTGAGAAAAGCAGACTGTGACACAAAGTTCAGACTACAGCAAGAACTGTCCTCCTCTAGATAGTGGTGTCAGTCAAAGGGCATTCTTTTTTTATATAAATTTATTTTTTTATTGGTGTTCAATTTGCCAACATATAGAATAACACCCAGTGCTCATCCCATCAAGTGCCCCCCTCAATGCCCGTCACCCAGTCACCCCATCACCCGCCCACCTCCCTTTCTACCACCCCTAGTTCGTTTCCCAGAGTTAGGAGTCTCTCATGTTCTGTCTCCCTTTCGGATATTTCCCACTCATTTTTTCTCCTTTCCCCTTTATTCCCTTTCACTATTTTTTATATTCTCTTTTGGGTTTTCTATGTAGAGTATCATGTCATCTGCAAAGAGGGAGAGTTTGACTTCTTCTTTGCCAGTTTGAATGCCTTTTATTTCTTTTTGTTGTCTGATTGCTGAGGCTAGGACTTCTAGTACTATGTTGAATAGCAGTGGTGAGAGTGGACATCCCTGTCTTGTTCCTGATCTTAGGGGAAAGGCTCCCAGTGTTTCCCCATTGAGAATGATATTTGCTGTGGGCTTTTCATAGATGGCTTTTAAGATGTTGAGGAACATTCCCTCTATCCAAAGGACATTCTTTAGGCTAAGCAAGGATTTCTTAACCTTAGCACTCTTGACATTTTTGGATGGATAATTCTTTGTTATGTGGGCTCATCTTGTGTACTGTAGGACATTTAGCAACAGCCGTGGCCTCAATCCACTGGATGTCAGTAGCCCTACAATCCCCTAGTTATGACAACCTAAAATTACTCCAGACATTGCCAAGGTCCCTGGGGGGCAAAATTGCCCCTGAGGGCCACTGGTTTACAGGGACATTTGGAGGAGCACTACATGATGATGGAGGGAAATAGCACTCTCAAAGAGTAGCTGAGTTCCAGCTATTATTCTATTATAAGGTAAGGCCAAAGCTCCCTATGTGTTTTTGTTTCTTTGTGACCAATGTTATTGGGACTCATATTCTTCGATATTTTACTAAGTCATCCTGATAGGCCTTGGAGGAAAGGCCTGATATCTGTTAAAAATACGGCATTTTCAAAAAAAATATGGCATTTTCCTCAAATCTTCTCTTTGTAGAAATAATAATATTGCACTGCACATAAAAAAAGATAGCATGTTACCCTGAATGGAATTCCTTGACAACTCTTCTCTAAATAACAGCACATTTGCACAATACCCAGTCTATATTACAGATTCACAAGGTTCTCAGTGCCTAGATGACAGAATTTAACTTAAAAGTTCACATGATAATCAATATTACCCTCTTTACTATGAGACTCATGCCTAATTCTAGCAGGGGCATAGGGGCTCAACTTCCAAGTGAAGAGACAAACCGTCGAAACTTTATAAATAGGGGATCTCTGGGTGGCTCAGAGGTTTGGCACGTGCCTTTGGCCCGGGGTATGATCCTGAAGTCCCGGGATCAAGTCCCACATCGGGCTCCCTGCATGGAGCCTGCTTCTCCCTCTGCCTGTGTCTCTGCCTCTCTCTCTCTCTCTCTCTCTCTCTCTCTCTCTCTTTCTCTCTCTACCCCCTGTGTGTGTGTCTTTCATGAATAAATAAATAAAATACTTAAAAAAGACTTTATAAATGGCATAATGTACAATGAGGTTGGTAAATTATATTGCCTTCGAAACAACTCATAAAGCTTTCATCTGAATTGCAGGGGTGAATCGGGGTTACTATATTTTAAAATTGATTATGACTTTCTCAACCCTCTGATAGTATTATTCCCCTAAGTTTTGGGAAAAGTGTTACTTTATCGTTTGAAGGCCTGGAGATTTTCCTCCATCATCAGCTTTATTTCAGTTACTGAGGAGAACCAGGAAAGGCATGTTCAGAGTTGAGTTCAGGAATATAACCCTTGCCCAAGTTGGTAGAACTTCCTATGTCAGTGGCATTTTGAGTAATTTTTCCTTTTATGTAACTACATGATTTACCCATGAAGACAGAAAAAAAGGTTGATTTCTGTCCACAGCAAAAATAATTCTTCTGCACAGTTCAACTCCTAAGAGAAATACTGTTGTTTTTGTTTGTTTGTTTGTTTTTTGTTTTTGTTTTTTTTAGGTTAAGTAAGATTTTCCACTGGCATTTGTCATTGAGAAAAGGGGAAAAAAAGATAATTTTAAAAATATTCTTGGCCTTAGAAGCCTACGCGGATATATGCTCTCTTTTTAAAGTTAGAGCTTTAATTGCATGATTATTTGGCATGAAATACAGCAAGATTGTTTTTCTTATTATAAAGCTATCCCAGAGAAGAAATGATAAACAGCAGGAAAATAAACTGAAGAAGAGAAAACCAAAGGGAATTGAGCTTGTTCAGCCCGTAGAAAAGCTGGCTAAGAGGGGATTTAGTAATGATCTTCTAGGACCTGAAGGGCAGTCATTAAGGACCAGATGCTTCCCATCTGCAGTGAGGGCGGAGCCACAGGAAATGACACTATAGAATGAGAAAGTTTAAGAAAGAAATTACTGGCAGTGAAGACTGTCAAACATCAGAACACATCACTATGGAGGTTATGAATTTACCTCTGGGCTGTTTTACAATTTGGTTTCAAACAGGATAGAGTCTCTCTTGTTTGAGATGATTGAGGTGAGGTTAGATCAGGAATATGGGCAAAGGTATTTCTCAAGATTTTTCTTAAATTCTATGATTCTATCAAGCCTGTATCCTTATTTGCACCATGTCCAGTAAGGTGCTAGTTTTACAATGTGTTTTTTTTGCATTACATTTCCACTTAATGAAGTTTCAATTTCTGAGTTATTTTCCATTATGGAAGTTTATTGTATGACTGTTTTACTCTCTTAAATAATTGAAAATTGTGACTCTGCCCCACTGTTCTTCCTCTCTTTTTCAACCATTTATTTTATCCTTATGCTAACTCTCCCACTTTTCAGTTTTGTGTTCATTCTCCTGAACAGACCTTTGAGAGCATTCAGAGGCTTTGCACATTTGCCACATTATTTGAGGCCAATTTAATAGCTAATTATTGTTTTATGATTTCAGAATGTATGGGAGAATGTGATTCCATACAATAACAATTTCAGTATAGTCCATAATCTTCTCACTTGGCCTTCACTGAGTGAATGTATGTCTTTGAAGCCATGTCTACATCAAAATAACCATTTGGCTCAATCATTCTTAGTCAAGGAGTAAGACGCTGGAATCAGAAAGAAACTGTCAATCCCCTTAATAGACAACTTTAGATAAAAACTTTCATTTGGTTGTCTAAATCTTTTTTTTGCTCTGAGTCCTGTTGAGGGAAATAGGTACATGGTATGCCTGTCTGGGTCTAAAGAACCATTACACTGCAAAAAGAATCCATCAAATGCCAAGGACTCCTCACTGCCTATGGAAAAATAAATCTTAATGCATCAGTCTGATACTCAGAGTACTCCTCAATCTTGACATGGGCCTTCCTCTCTGTTATTTTTATTCTTCACAAGTCCTCTATTTTATTGTTACTGTTCCTATCATGCCATACTTTTACTAAAATCTACTGTTTTCTTAGATGCTTTCTACTACTTAAAAATTGCAAGCCTATCTTTCTATCCAATCCACTTTTTCCTATCATCATATTTGTCATTATATGTACTACTTGTTGATTATTTACCTTTTTAAAGACATTGTGTTAAGCCTTCATTCATTAGCCAACTTAGTATTTGAAAGAACACTGTGGGGCATATATTCTTGTTCCAGAGCTCATTTCCTTTTTTTAAGATTTTATTTATTTATTCATGAGAGACACACAGAAAGAGACACAGGCAGAAGAAGAGCAGGCTCCCTGAAGGGAGCCCTATGCAGGACTCGATCCAGTGACCTCAGGGATCACGACCTGAGCCTAAGGCAGACGCTCAACCACTGAGCCTGGATGCAAATAAGGCATCCCAGAGCTTATTTCTAATAGCTTCTCCTTTAAGAGACTTCATTTAACTAAATGAAACCTTATAATGTCCCCCTTTCTGATTTCATAATACCTATTATTTTAACATTTATGAAGGAACTAAATCTTAATAGTTTTTTTAAAAAGATTTATCTTTTTTTTTGAGAGAGAGAGAGAAAGAGAGAACAAGAGAGTGTGTAGAGGCAGGAGGGACAGAAGAGAAGGAGAGTCTCAAACAGACTCTATACTGAGTGCAGAGCCTGACTCTGGGCTTGATCTCATGACCCTGAGATCACCACCTGAGCCAAAACCAAGAGTCAGATGCTTAACTGTGCCACCCAGGCACCTCAATCTCAATAGTTCCTCATGTAAATATTATTTTCCTGATTAAACTGTAAGTTCATTGAAAGGAAAATCTGTCACTTATACTAATTTTAATGCCAGTATAATGCAAGATAACATAGTAGGCCCACAATAAATATAATACCTTAAGCAAGGAAGGAAAGGGAAGGAAAGTAGAGGAAAGGAAAGAGGGAGAAAGGAAGCAGAGGAAAGGTGATCAGTATCTGGTGAAGTTGTAACCTGTGACACCAATGGTATGTATATTATCATTTCATTAACAGGTTTTTATTGAGCATATACTACATACCTAATACCATGCTGTGATCTATGAAAGATAAAAGAGAAAGGGAAAATATTACCTCTGCTCACAATAGAGATGGGAAAAAATAGTAAATGCTCACTTAGAAAGGACAATGTAATAAATGTCAGTAAAAAAAAAATCCAAAAGCCAGACAAACCAAAAGACACAATTCCAAAATGGTGCTAAAATGAGTACTATCGTGTCATACTGGAATGGCGAAAGAATATCTTTGGGGGCCCTAGGAAATGCTCTCCTTTTGGATTTCAGGGTTTTTTGTTGTTGTTGTTGCCACTTAGATTCCCCTTCTTCCTTATACCTGGCAGTAAAAAAGTACATGAGAATGTAACAACAGAATAATAGAAATAATTTGTGATGCTCAAATGCAGAGCCTTTACTCATTTCTTGGCAAAGTAATTGAACATTGAAGATGCAGTATAAAATGGAACATTTTTAAAACTTAGTGAGTTTATGAATCCAAGCAAAGAGATTCACACCAATAACATTTTAGGCATCATTTTCCCTTCCTTCCTTCCTTCCTTCCTATTTGCTGAGAAGTTTTTTCTTTAAATGAGGTAGACAGTCATGATTTTTATTCTCTTTGAAGCAGAGCAATTAAAAAACTTGGAAAGAAAGAGAAAATAATGTGTTCCCTTTCTCACTTTTGAACAAGTATTATCCATATGAATTTTATCTTAAAGATATGTCTGCAATAGCCAACAAACACATGACAAAATGCTCTGCATCATTTGTCATCAGGGAAATACAAATAAAAACCACAATGAGATACCACTTCACACCAGTGAGAATGGTGAAAATTAACAAGAAAGGAAACAAATGTTGGAAAGGATGTGGAGAAAGGGGAGCCCTCTGGCACTGTTGGTGGGAATGTGAACTGGTACAGCCACTCTGGAAAACTGTGTGGAGAATCCTCAAAGAGTTAAAAATAGAGCTACCCTATGACCCAGCAATTGCACTGCTGAGGATTTACCCCAAAGATACAGATGTAGTGAAAGACCAAGACACCTGCACCCCAATGTTTATAGCAGCAATGTTCACAATAGCCAAATTGTGGAAGGAGCCTCGGTGTCCATCGAAAGAAGAATGGATAAAGAACATGTAGTCTATATATACAATGGAATATTACTCAGTCATTAGAAACAACAACCAAAAAAAAAAAAAAAAAGAAACAACAACCATTTGCTTCAACATGGATGGAACTGGAGGGTATTATGTTGAGTGAAGTAAGTCAATTGGAGAAGGACAAACATTACATGATCTCATTCATTCGGGGAATATAAAAATAGTGAAATGAATTATAGGGGAAAGGAGACAAAATGAGTGGGAAATATCAGAGAGGGTGACAGAATATGAGAGACTCCTAACTCTGGGAAACAAGGGGTAGTGGAAGGGGAGGTGGGTGGGGGGATGGGGTGACTGGGTGATGGGCACTGAGGGGGGCACTTGACGGGATGAGCACTGGATGTTATGCTATATGTTGCCAAATCGAACTCCAATAAAAATATATACAAAAATATGTCTTCAGAATTTCTCAACATATATACTACTTCCTCTCTGGAATTAAATGTTTTAAAGAACAGGACCATCTAGTGCATTTCATGTATATGTGTGTTTGCTTGTGCATATTATTTGTGGGAATAAATCAGAAGGCTGAATATCGGTATCCTTTATAAATTGACTTTTGAGGCCTTATTTTGTAACTTTATGTGTATGTATACACACAAATATTGTGTGCACACACTCCTTATGCTAGAGAATTGGAGTGGTACAAGTAACATCCTTCACATGTGCCCAGCTTGATCCAGGAATAAGAAAGAGACCACAGAAATGTTAAAAGCAAGCCCTGGAGATTCCAGTGATTTGGCTGTGAGTTTGTTGTTTTTTAACCTTTGAGGTGATGGTTGAAACTGAATGCTGAGATCTTCTAAAATCTTCAATCCAGAAAAATCTTGTGAAGTACTATAAACTCTTTTTTTCGAAGTACTATAAACTCTTGTCAATATTTCTAGAGGCCAGTGGAAAACAGAAATTAGGTCTCCTCTACTCTAACAAAACAGAGAAGCAAATGTTAGTTTTTCTTTTATGCCATTTATTTCCTCTCTAGGTCAATACTTCATAGGCTCAAATTCCACTTTTCTTTCACCTGCTTTATTTTTTTTATTTTTTTATAAATTAATTTTTATTGGTGTTCAATTTACCAACATACAGAATAACACCCAGTGCTCATCCCGTTAAGTGTACCCCTCAGTGCCCGTCACCCATTCACCCCCACCCCCCGCCCTCCTCCCCCTCCACCACCCCTAGTTCATTTCCCAGAGTTAGAAGTCTTTATGTTCTGTCTCCCTTTCTGATATTTCTCACACATTTCTTCTCCCTTCCCTTATATTCCCTTTCACTATTATTCATATTCCCCACAGGCAGGAACTGAAAGAATATGTGACCTCCAAACCAGCTCTGCAAGAAATTTTAAGGGGGACTCTTAAAACTCCCCTTTAAGAAGAAGTTCAGTGGAACAATCCACAAAAACAAGGACTAAATAGATATCATGATGACACTAAACTCATATCTGTCAATAGTAACTCTGAACGTGAATGGGCTTAATGACCCCATCAAAAGGCGCAGGGTTTCAGACTGGATAAAAAAGCAGGACCCATCTATTTGCTGTCTACAAGAGACTCATTTTAGACAGAAGGACACCTACAACCTGAAAATAAAAGGTTGGAGAACCATCTACCATTCAAATGGTTCTCAAAATATACCCTAAAAACTATAGAACACTTCTGAAAGAAATTGAGGAAGACACAAAGAGATGGAAAAATATTCCATGCTCATGGATTGGCAGAATTAATATTGTGAAAATGTCAGTGTTACCCAGGGCAATTTACACGTATAATGCAATCCCTATCAAAATACCATGGACTTTCTTCAGAGACTCTTTCACCTGCTTTAATCACTCGCCTTAGCCTGTGAGACATGAAGGTTTAAACTGGAAATGAAGAGATTTTCTTTGATATTTTGAATGAAAGTCATACTTAATATTCAATATTAATATGGAGTATGTCTATATTAATTCAGGGAGAAGTTTATAAGTGGTTTGCCTTGGAAGAAGTCTCAAATCTGGTTCTTTTCAAGAAACTTTAGAAACAACTGAAATGGTAGAAAATCCTCATGTGGTTCTGAGAGTGAAGCTTCTTCAGTAGGACCATACAGGATGACTTCTTTTCATTAGAAATTTTTTTTGCATGTTTCCTACTGCTGTAAGCCCAACATAAGGAAAGTAACATTATATCATACTCCTGTTCTGTTGAGCCAGTGATTCACTTCCAACAAGTGTCCAAGTATTACTTTTCTGTCCTGAAGATAAAAATATATCTTGGGCTCAAAGCCAGGACTCAAGCACTAAGCACCAATATTTAGTCTGTCACAGTACAAATTCATGGGACACCCCATCTTTCCTACCATGCTACATTCTATCCCATCTCATTCCAACCCATTCTGTGCCATAATTTTATATATACATATATGTATTTATATATATACATATATATATTCTTTAAGTAGAAAATAAGCTTTTATCTTCTAATTCTAAGCTATCTTCTTTATTGCCAATTATTTTGTAACTTTTGGATTGTTGGGCTTTATAATATTGTCCAAACAATGTTGCTCTTCTCATGTTCCAGTGGACATATTTGGCTGCAAAATATGTTATGAATAAACTCATCTTATTTTGAAACTATCTATTATTTCAATGTTAGGTTACAAAATAGAATATATTTTTGATGGAGAGAATTTATTTACCATTTCATTCATAAACTTGGGTCTTTGAAAAACTGAAATGGACAGAATGTGCAGCAATGAGATCACTATTCTTTTCTGATTTTAATTCTTCTAACAATATTTTGTTGATTAAAGAATTAGATCATTGGTGTCAACATGGCACATCTGACAGAAACTTTCATCATTGCAATTATCAGTTTTTTTTTTAGCTTTTTATTTTTTTTATTTTTTTTATTTTTTTATTTTATAAATTAATTTTTATTGGTGTTCAATTTACCAACATACAGAATAACACCCAGTGCTGACGCAATTATCAGTTTTTATCTGAGTTGAAACATTAGGAGGTTGACCTATGTCTTTAATTTTTTGTCTTCATTTTTTATCTTTTTGTCATTGTGGAGGAGAGCAGGTAGTAAGAGAAGAAAGGAACAAGTGAGTTCTACATTACTATGTGTCCATTATTTGTTTCTTTGTTTTGAGATGGAGAGTTAGATTTAAAAAAAGAATCACCATACCTTAATAGCAAATCTTCATATGATATCCTATTTTTCTACTATTATTCAGCAGAAGAGAAAAGACAAAACATATTTATTGAGCACATGTTTTGTGCAAGCCAGTTTATCAGGTGTTCCAGGAGACCCAAAATGACAAAGATATAGATATGTATCTGCAAAGAGTATATTGCCAGTGGTTATCTCATTTTTTTTCTTTGAATACATGCCTTATCTTTGTTTTGTCTTCTTGCAAGGTGGAGAACATATGACCCAACCCATTATTTCTTTGGGTCCCTGTTAATAAGTGGTACCCTGGACTTTACTGGCCTTCATGGCAATACCCTATGCTCATGAGGTTTTGATTTTTCCCTTTCCTTTCATAGAGTGTATAGTTGACAAGTTTTGCTAAGGATTTTGTGGATTCCTCAGTTTCTCAAACCAAAAATTTTGGATTTACCTGTAGGAGCAGCACATTCTTTGTTCTAAAGAAAGCAACATCTTACTGTTCAGAATGTTGTTTGTTCTACTTCTGACTTGCCCCAGACTCGTGAATTACGAATACATTATACATAACTTTCCATTAATATTCTGAACCTTTAAAACAGCTCTAGTTTTGTTTTGTTTTACTTTTGCACATAGAGTCAATTTCCTTATCATACTTACAGGCCTTAGAAAATTTACTATTATCCTTGCCACTGCAACTGTTTGTGCTCTCTCTTGCGTTCTCCCTCCCTCTTTCTCTTGCTGTCACACTCTTTCTGTCTCAATTATACTATTCTTGACAAGACCATCAAAATATATATGGTTGAGGTAGGATGATGCTCTCCATGATATCAACCTCAAAAAGTTAAGGACATTCCTATATATTCTTATCTGTCCTTAATTTGTTATTAGTCTATCATCTACAAATGTATTATAAATTTTCCTTGAGTCTGATTATATGTATTTTATTTTAATTCTAGTATAGTTCACATACAGTGTTATATTACTTTAATATGTATAATATAGTGATTCAACAATTCCATAAAACACTCAAAGCTCTTCATGAGAAATGTACTCTTCAATCCCTATCACGTATTTTATCCATCCCCTCACCCACCTCCCCTATGGTAACCATCAGTTTGACCTCTATGATTAAGAGTCTATTTCTTAGTTTGCCTCTTTGTTTTCTTTCCCTATGCTCCTTTGTTTTGTTTCTTAAATTCCACATATGAATGAATTAATATGGTAATTGTTTTTCTCTCACTGACTTATTTCACTTAGCATAATACTTTTAGGCACCATCCATGTTGTTGCAAATGTCAAGATACGATTCTTTATATGGCTGAGTAATATTCAATTATATATATATGACATCTTCTTTATCCATTTATCTATCGATGGGAACGGGCTACTTCCATAATTTGGCTAGTGTAAATAATGCTCCTATAAATATAGGAGTGCAAGTATCCAAATGAATTAGTATTTTGGTATTTTTCAGTAAATACACAGTAGGGCAATCACTAGTTCATAGGATAGTTATATTTTTAACGTCTTGAGGAATGTTCATACTGTTTTCCATAGTGGCTACATCAGTATGCATTCCTACCAACAGTGCAAGAGGGTTCCTTTTTATCCATATCCGTGCCAATGCTTGCTGTTTCTTGTGTTTTTTTTTTCTTATGATTTTTAATTTTAGCTCTTCTGACAGGTGTGAGGTGATATCTCATTATAGTTTTGATTTGCATTTCCCTGACGAAGATTGATGTTGAGCATCTTTTCATGTGTCTGTTGACCATCTGAATGTCTTCTTTGGAAAAATGTCTCTTCATGACTTGCCCGTTTTGCAATTGGATTATTCATTTTTTTGTTGTGCTGAGTCTTATAAGTTCTTTATATATTTTGGATACTAACCCTTTATTGGATATGCCATTTGCAAATATCTCCTCCCATTCCATAGGTTGTCTTTTAGTTTTCTTGATTGTTTTCTTCACTGTGAAGAAGCAAGTCTTATTATTTCCCTTGCCTTGGGAGAGATATCTAGAAAAATGTCACTAAGACCAATGTCAGATACATTATTATCTGCATTCTCTTCTAGGATTTTTATGGTTTCATGTCTCACATTTAGGTCTTTAATCCACGTTGAATTTAGTTTTGTATATGGTGTAAAAAAGTAGTCGAGTTTCATTATTTTGCATGTAGCTGACCAGTCTTCCCAGAAGTTTGTTGAAGACATTTTTTTCCCATTGTTTATTCTTTCATGCTTTGTAAAATATTGACTATATAATTGTAGGTTTATTTCTGGGTTTTCTGTTCTGTTCTATTGATCTATGTATCTATTTTTGTGCCAGTACCATAAAGTTTTGATTACTATAGCTTTGTAATATATAACACGAGGTTCAGATTTGTGATGCCTCCAGTTTTGCTTTCTTTTCCAAAATTGCTTTGGCAATTTGGGGTCTTTTGTGGTTCCGTATCAATTTTAGGATCGTTTTTTCTAGGTCTGTGAAAAATGCTATTGGTATTTTGATAGGAGTTGCACTAAATCTGCAGATTGCTTTGGCTAGTATAGACATTTTAACAATATTTGTTCTTTCTTCTAGTACATGAACATGGAATGTCCATTTCTCTGTTTCATCTTTAATTTCTTTCATCAGTATTTTATAGTTTTCAGAGTACAGGTATTTCACCTCTTTGGTTATGTTTATTGCTAGATATCTTATTATTTTTGGTGCAAATGTAATTGGAATGTATTATTTTTTCCTTAATTTTTCCTTTTCCTACTTCATTATTAGTTTATAGAAATGCAAAAGATCTGCACTTTGATTTTGTACCCTGTGACGACTACAGCTATAGTGTTTTTTTGGTGGAGTTTTTAGGGTTTTCTAAATAGAATATTATGTCATCTGCAGATAATGAAAGTTTTGTTTCTTCCTTACTGACTTGTATGCCTTTTTTTGTATATTTTTTAAATTGCAGTTCGATTTGTCAACATATAGTATAACACCCAGTGCTCATCTCTTCAAGTGCCCCCCTCAGTGCCCGTCACCCAGTCACCCCAACCCCCTGCTGACCTCCCCTTCCACTACCCCTTGTTCGTTTCCCAGAGTTAGGAGTCTCTCATGTTCTGTTACCCTCTCTGATTTTTCCCACTCATTTTCTCTCCTTTCCCCTATAATCCCTTTCACTATTTTTTATATTCCTCATATAAGTGAAACCATATAATGTTTGTCCTTCTCCGATTGACATGATGCCTTTTATTGCTTTTTGTTGTCTGATTGCTGAGGCTAGGACTTCTAGTACTATGTTGAATAAAAGTAGCAAGAGTGGACATCCTTGTCTTCTTCCTGAACTTAGGGGGAAAGCTCTCAGGGTTTCCCCATTGAGTGTGATACTAGCTGTGGGGTTTTCATATATGGCCTTTATTGTGTTGATGTATGTTCACTCTAAATCTACTTTGTTGAAGGTTTTTATCATGAATGTATGTTGTACTTTGTCAAATGCCTTTTCTGCATCTATTGAAATAATCATATACTTTTTATCTTATCTCTTATTAAAAGCAGAATGGATTTTTCATACTTGGACCCTTGTCCTGAATGGTTATAACACAAAGAGCTAAGCTTTAGGTAAAAAGAAATTTAATGAGCCCATATTATGTGTGTGTACAAGTGTAGCCTCCTTAACATGATGGTATGATGTATTTCTTTTATCGTATCATTTGAGAGAATAAATCCAAACTATAAGAGCAAAGCTGTTATATTTTTATGGATGGACTTCTAAAATACTTAACTTTTAAAAATTACATCCACTGGAATACTACTTAACATTACTTGGTTTTATGAAAAGGACAAACAAGATATTTTCTTTTGTTTTGTCAGATTAGAAGAGATTAATTTCAATGTTAATTATTTACTGAGTTACTAAAATAAAATATTAATTCACTAGCTGAGTATATGTTTATTGAATTTACTTTTATCCTTCTTGTAGTTTTTTCAAAATGGATTTTTGCTTCTTTGATCAAAGATGGTGTGCAAAATATAGAATAGTTTATGAACTTACCCCAACTTACAAGCTGAAACAATAAAAACCACTTAGTTTTATGATCCAATTTAAATAGCTTTAAAATTATCTAACACTATTTTATATTCCACCTCACAATTAGTTTATTTCTTTGTGATTTAACGTTTTCAACATTAGTGTCTAAATAAAGTTATTTATTTTTGTGAATGACAGACATTTTGACGTACCTTAGGATGAAAAAAAATGGGGTCCTTAACCTTATACAAACAAGCAAAAAATATATTTCCTGCATCACTAAAGACTCATTCAGTTCTCCTTCTGGATTCCATTGCTCCAGTTTTCTTAGTCTTCTGCACATGTACTCATTATTACTGAAGGACAGGAAGGAGACAAACATTTTGTATCAGCTATGTAGAGAAAAGCCTGTCTTGTCCCATTCAAAAACGAACCTTGGTTCCCATAGGCAAATACTTCAGATTTCACTTCTTGAAAGAAAAAAGGTAAGCACCATACTGTCATTGTTTTGCTGCTTTTTTCTTTCTTACCCTCAAAACCACTTTTTTCTAATTACTCTTTTAAATTTAAGATAATCATGAATCCACATGCAGTTGTAAGAAATACAAGCATACCTCATTGTATTTCCCTGCTCTTTATTATGCTTTGCAGATACGGCTTTTTAGCAAAAGCTTTTTGCCAACTCTTCATCAAGCAAGTCTATCTCACCATTTTTCCAACTGCATTGGCTCACCTTATGTCTCAGTGTCACATTTTGGTAATTCTCACAACATTTCAAAGATTTTCATTATTATTAATTTTCTTATGGTGACCCATGATCAGTGATTTTAACTTGCTGAAATAGCATTTTCCAAATGATGTTAAACGCATTTTTAAAGATTTATTTATTTATTTATTTATTTACTCATAAGAGACACACACACACAGAGAAGCAGAGACACAGGCAGAGGGAGAAGCAGGCTCCATGCAGGGAGCCCGATGTGTGACTCGATCCCAGGTCCTCAGGATCATACCCCAGGCCGAAGGCAGGTGCTAAACTGCTGAGCCACCCAGGGATGCCTTTAAACATATTTTTAAGTGTTTATTTTTTATTTTTTTAATAATAAATTTATTTTTTATTGGTGTTCAATTTGCCAACATATAGAATAACACCCAGTGCTCATCCCGTCAATTGCCCGCCTCAGTGCCCGTCACCCATTCACCCCCACCCCACGCCCTCCTCCCCTTCCACCACCCCTAGTTCGTTTCCCAGAGTTAGGAGTCTTCATGTTCTGTCTCCCTTTCTGATATTTTTTTTTTCATTTCCCTCAGTTCGGAAGGGCCCTCTGTCCTGGCCTCGGAGCCCCTGCACACACTGTGCCTGCTCAGGAACTTTCCCTTCTTGTTTCCCGCCATTGTCTGTGTCTGGCTGCTCTTTGGATCTTGTCCCGCTTCCAGCCCTAGGTCCCCATTTGCCCACACTTCCCTGCTCATCACACTTGCCTTCTGGTTCCTGTCTCCGTCTCTTCCACCCTGAATATCCCCCCTTTCAGTCATGACCGAAAACCTAACCAGACTGGCTAAAACAGGGAAGGACTTGGCCAGAAGGCATCCTTCCGGAGAAGCTTGACCCGGTGGGTCCCGTGATGTCACCGAGCATCCACTTTGCTGCCTCTGCTGTATTTTCATGAGCTGGCCTTGTGCGTGGGGCCTACTAGATGGTCTCCCAGAAAAATCCAGCCACTTTCTTCCTGCTAGCCATACTTCCAGGCCTCGCACACTAGTTGGCACTAGCAAATCAGGGCACTAGTTGGCACTAGCAAATCAGGGCTTGCCTCTGAGCCACAGAGTTATCTCCCAAAGATAACTGGACATGCTCTTATCAGGCAGGTGGAGAATGAACTTGGCACCAAATGGACAGTGTGGCCTCCACCCATGCAGGCAGGGATGCTCTGCCCCGGTCCGTTCCACAAGCACAGTGCACAGGGGCGTCTAGCATACAGGACACGGTGGACAAATGACACCTGCTGATGGGAGTCTCACCTTCCCAGCATCAGGTGGGTCTCCTCATTGCCCAGCTTCCAGACGGTGAGACTGCTGCCAACTGGAGCTTCTGGGAGCCAGCCTGGGATCCCCGCGCTGCCCTCAGGAGGCAAACAGCAGCCCACTGATAGAACCCCATGGGTACCCCCCGACTGCATGGGGAGGTCAGTAGTGTCAGGCAGGCAACCAGAGAAGGGCTTTCTTGTCAGCCTGCAGGGATGATGGGAAGGCAGGAAAACCAGTTGAGAAAAGATGGTACCTTGGAACTGGGGTTTTGGGAGGGCCAGGGGGCGAGGGGGTTCCCCACAGCCTGCTTCCTGCCTGCCTGGCCTGGTGGTGTGGCTGTCAAGGAGGGGCAGGGTCATACCATGCAGGTCTGGTTGAGTCCTATGACTCCACAAGCTCTGAGCACTGGCCCCTGGCCCCTCCCCACCCAAGGCTTGCATCTCCCCTGCATGGATCCCAACGTGAACTTCTGGAGGACTCCTTGACACCGCCCAACCAAACCTTCACAATTCTGAAGACCTTGTCTGGTGCCCCAGGCTTTTGGGATCAGGCCATTGTTGGCCTCCCTGTGCAGCCTGTCTTCACCCCCTGCTCCCCCCTGCTGACACGGTCACTCCAGGAACTGACAGGACAGGTGACACTCGTGGCTGTTCCCTTTCCAGGCTTCCCCTCCGGCCCGTCTCACAGGTTGTCTCCTTGGCTCAGCACCCTTGCTTGTACCTGCTCCTCCCACCCCTGGCTCAGTCCAGGCCCCCTCCAGGCCCCTTTGCTCCAGCTGCCCCGGTTCCTTCCTCTCCCCAGGGCCAAGGCCTTCCTGCCCCAGGGCTGCTGCACCTGTTCATGGGCAGTGCTGGCCTCCTGGTCCTTCTGGCTTACTCAGATGCCGTCTGTGGTTAGTCACTTCTGTCCCTGTCCCTTCACAGCCCTCACCACCATCTGCATGAATTCACTGCCACCCTCCTCTCCAGACCCTAGGAGACCACGTGACCTGCCAGGGCAGGGCCACATTTGCTCAAGGCCATGTGTGCCTGTCGGGGCAGACTCTGAGCAGGCCTCTGCAGCTCAGGTGGGGAGTGGGGGGCTGAGCTGGCCTTGTGCTCGCCTCTCCTTGGCTCTGTGAAGAGCTGGCGGGCACTCTTCCTTTGAGTGGCCTTGAGCCTACCCTCCACAGGGCTGAGGCCAGCCTTTGGCAGCTGCTGTAGCTGGCAGCCTTGGACCCCTGTCCAGAGGGCACCTAAAGATTTTGTCTTTTGCCACTTTACAAGGGACATTTGTTGGAGATGGCCAGGCCTCTGTATCGTGTTTTAATGCCCGTGTCACCTGGTCCCTAACCTCAGAAGCATGATGTTACAGATGAGAACGGTGGCTCGGAGCAGACGTGGGGCCTGGCAGTTGGGAGACCAGAGCCCCACGGCCACCCTCGGGTGGGGAGGGCTGTGGTGCAGGCAGGCCCCTGACTTAAGGGCTTCTGCAGAGCCAGGTGGCCACCTGTCCTGATGGCCGGTGTGCCGGACACTATTTTCTATTTTATGACCCACTGCCTTCAGCGGCATCAATATTTGGTGTACGTTCTTCATCTGAAAAATTTGGCAGAGAACTATTAATGATGCCAGGTGGGGGAACCAGCGGTCTCCAGAGAGCCCTCCCTCCACTTCCCGAATAGCTTCCCTCCCTCCATTTCTCCATTCCCTTCTATTCCCTTTCAATATTATTTATATTCCCCAAAAGAATGAGAACATATAATGTTTGTCCTTCTACGATTGACTTATTTCACTCAGCATAATACCGTCCAGTTCCATCCAGGTTGAAGCAAATGGTAGGCGTTTGTCATTTCTAATGGCTGAGTAATATTCCATTGTATACATAAACCACATCTTCTTTATCCATTCATCTTTCGATGGACACCGAGGCTCCTTCCACAGTTTGGCTATTGTGGACATTGCTGCTAGAAACATCGGGGTGCAGGTGTCCCAGCATTTCATTGCATCTGTATCTTTGGTGTAAATCCCTAACAGTGCAATTGCTGGGTCGTAGGGCAGGTCTATTTTTAACTCTTTGAGGAACCTCCACACAGTTTTCCAGAGTGGCTGCACCAGTTCACATTCCCACTAACAGTGTAAGACGGTTCCCGTTTAACCCATCCTCTCCAACATTTGTTGTTTCCTGTCTTGTTAATTTTCCCCATTCTTACTGGTGTGAGGTGGTATCTCATTTTGGTTTTGATTTGTATTTCCCTGAAGGCAAGGGATGCGGAGCATTTTCTCATGTGCGTGTTGGCCATGTCTATGTCTTCCTCTGTGAGATTTCTCTTCATGTCTTTTGCCCATTTCATGATTGGATTCTTTGTTTCTTTGCTGTTGAGTTTAATAAGTTCTTTATAGATCTTGGAAACTAGCCCTTTATCAGATAGGTCATTTGCAAATATCTTCTCCCATTCTGTAGGTTGTCTTTTAGTTCTGTTGACTGTATCCTTTGCTGTGCAAAAGCTTCTTATCTTGATGAAGTCCCAATAGTTCATTTTTGCTTTTGTTTCTTTTGCTTTCGTGGATGTATCTTGCAAGAAGTTACTGTGGCCAAGTTCAAAAAGGGTGTTGCCTGTGTTCTCCTCTAGGATTTTGACGGAATCTTGTCTCACATTTAGATCTTTTATCCATTTTGGGTTTATCTTTGTGTATGGTGAAAGAGAGTGGTCTAGTTTCATTCTTCTGCATGTGGTTGTCCAATTTTCCCAGCACCATTTATTGAAGAGACTGTCTTTCTTCCAGTGGATAGTCGTTCCTCCTTTATCGAATATTAGTTGACCATAAAGTTCAGGGTCCACTTCTGGGTTCTCTATTCTGTTCCATTGATGTATGTGTCTGTTTTTGTGCCAGTACCACACTGTCTTGATGACCAGAGCTTTGTAGTACAACCTGAAATCTGGCATTGTGATGCCCCCAGCTATAGTTTTCTTTTTTAAAATTCCCCTGGCTATTCGGGGTCTTTTCTGATTCCACACAAATCTTAAACTAATTTGTTCTATCTCTCTGAAGAAAGTCCATGTTATTTTGATAGGGATTGCATTAAACGTGTAAATTGCCCTGGGTAACATTGACATTTTCACAATATTAATTCTTCCAATCCATGAGCATGGAATATTTTTCCATCTCTTTGTGTCTTCCTCCATTTCTTTCAGAAGTATTCTATAGTTTTTAGGGTATAGATCCTTTACCCCTTTAGTTAGGTTTATTCCAAGGTATCTTATGCTTTTGGGAGCAGTTGTCAATGGGATTGACTCCTTAATTTCTCTTTCTTCAGTCTCCTTGTTAGTGTATAGAAATGCCACTGACTTCTGGGCATTGAATTTGTATCCTGCCATGCTACCAAATTGCAGTATGAGTTCTAGCAATCTTGGGGTGGAGGCTTTTGGGTTTTCTGTGTGGAGTATCATTTATCGGCGAAGAGAGACAGTTTGACGTCTTCTTTGCCAATTTGAATGCCTTTAATGTCTTTTTGTTGTCTGATTGCTGAGGCTAGGACTTCCAATACTATGTTGAATAGCAGTGGTGAGAGTGGACATCCCTGTCTGGTTCCTGATCTTAGGGGAAAGGCTCCCAGTGCTTCCCCATTGAGAATGATACTTGCTGCGGGCTTTTTGTAGATGGCTTTTAAGATGTTGAGGAATGTTCCCTCTATCCCTACACTCTGAAGAGTTTTGATCAGGAATGGATGCTGTATTTTGTCAAATGCTTTCTCTGCAACTAATGAGAGGATCATATGGTTCTTGGTTTTTCTCTTGCTGATATGATGAATCACATTGATTGTTTTACGAGTGTTGAATCAGCCTTCTGTCCCAAGTATAAATCCTACTTGGTCATGGTTAATAATTTTCTTAATGTATTGTTGGATCCTATTGGCTAGTATCTTGTTGAGAATTTTTGCATCCATGCTCATCAGGGATATTGGTCTATAATTCTCCTTTTTAGTGGGGTCTTTGTCTGGTTTTGGAATTAAGGTGATGCTGGCCTCATAGAATGAATTTGGAAGTACTCCATCTCTTTCTATCTTTACAAACAGCTTTAGTAGAATAGGTACGGTTTCTTCTTTAAACGTTTGATATAATTCCCCTGGGAAGCCATCTGGCCCTGGACATTTGTGTCTTGGGAGGTTTTTGAGGACGGCCTCAATTTCCTCCCTGATTATTGGCCTCTTCAGGTTTTCTGTTTTTTCCTGTTCCGGTTTTGGTAGTTTGTGGCTTTCCAGAAATACGGCCATTTCTTCTAGATTGCCCAATTTATTGGCGTATAGCTGTTCATAATATGTTTTTAAAATAGTTTGTATTTCCTTGGTGTTGGTAGTGATCTCTCCTTTCTCATTCATGATTTTATTAATTTGAGTCTTCTCTCTCTTCTTTTTAATAAGGCTGGCTAATGGTTTATCTATCTTATGAATTCTTTCAAAGAGCCAACTCCTGGTTTTGTTAATCTGTTCCACAGTTCTTCTGGTCTCAATTTCCTTGAGTTCTGCTTGAATCTTTATTAACTCTCTTCTTCTGCTGGGTGTAGGATCTATTTGCTGTTTTTTCTCTAGCTGCTTTAGGTGTAAGGTTAGCTTTTGCATTTGAGTTCTTTCCAGTTTTTGGATGGATGCTTCTATTGCGATGTATTTCCCCTTCAGGACTGCTTTTGCTGCATCCCAAAGATTTTGAATAGTTGTATCTTCATTCTCATTAGTTTCCATGAATCTTTTTAATTCTTCCTTAATTTCCTGGTTGACCCTTTCATCTTTTAGCAGGATGGTCCTTAACCTCCATGTGTTTGAAGTCCTTCCAAACTTCTTGTTGTGATTTAGTTCTAATTTCAAGGCATTATGGTCTGAGAATATGCAGGGGACGATCCCAATCTTTTGGTATCGGTTCAGACCCGATTTGTGACCCAGTATGTGGTCTATTCTGGAGAAAGTTCCATGTGAACTTGAGAAGAATGTGTATTCAGGTGAGTTTGGATGTAAAGTTCTGTAGATATCTGTGAAATCTATCTGGTCCTGTGTATCATTTAAACCTCTCGTTTCTTTGGAAATGTTGGGCTTAGAAGACCTATTGAGTGTAGAAAGGCTAGATTGAAGTAACCAAGTATATGTGTATTATTATCTAAGTATGTCTTAACTTTGGTTAGTAATTGATTGATATATTTGGCAGCTCCCACATTCGGGGCATATATATTGAGGATTGTTAAGTCCTCTTGCTGGATAGAGCCTTTAAGTATGATATAGTGTCCCTATTCGTCTCTCACTACAGTCTTCGGGGTAAATTTTAGTTTATCTGATATAAGAATGGCTAACCCTGCTTTCTTTTGAGGACCATTTGAATGGTAAATGGTTCCCCAACCTTTTATTTTCAGGCTGTTGGTGTCCTTCTGTCTAAAATGAGTCTCTTGTAGACAGCAAATAGATGGGTCCTGTTTTTTATCCAGTCTGACACCATGTGCCTTTTGATGGGGTCATTGAGCCCGTTCACGTTCAGAGTTACTATTGAAAGATATGAGTTTAGTGTCATCATGATATCTATTCAGTCCTTGTTTTTGTGGATTGTTCCACGGGACTTCTTCTTAAAGGGGAATTTTAAGAGTCCCCCTTAAAATTTCTTGCAGAGCTGGTTTGGAAGTCACATATTCTTTCAGTTCCTGCCTGTCTTGGAAGCTCTTTCTCTCCTTCCATTCTGAATGAGAGCCTTGCTGGATAAAGTATTCCTGGTTGCATGTTTTTCTCATTTAGGACCCTGAATATATCCTGCCAGCCCTTTCTGGCCTGCCAGGTCTCTGTGGAGAGGTCTGCTGTTACCCTAATACTCCTCCCCATAAAATTCAGGGATTTCTTGTCTCTTGCTGCTTTAAGGATCTTCTCTTTATCTTTGGAATTTGCAAGCTTCGCTATTAAATGTCGAGGTGTGAATGGTTTTTATTGATTTTAGGGGGGGATCTCTCTATTTCCTGGATTTGAATGCCTGTTTCCCTTCCCAGATTAGGAAAGTTTTCAGCTAGGATTTGTTCAAATACATATTCTGGCCCTCTGGCCCTTTCGGCGCCCTCGGGAACCCCAATTAAACGTAGGTTTTTCTTCCTCAGGCTGTCATTTACTTCCATTAATCTATCCTCATGGCCTTTTAATTGTTTGTCTCTTTTTTCCTCAGTTTCTCTCTTTGCTATCAACTTGTCTTCTATGTCACTCACTTGTTCTTCCACCTCATTAACCCTCGTCATTAGGACTTCTAGTTTGGATTGCATCCCATTTAATTGATTTTTAATTTCTGCCTGATTAGATCTAAGTTCTGCAGTCATGAAGTCTCTTGAGTCCTTTATGCTTTTTTCTAGAGCCACCAGTAGTTTTATAATAGTGCTTCTGAATTGGCTTTCTGACATTGAATTGTAATCCAAATTTTGTACCTCTGTGGGAGAGAGTAGTGTTTCTGATTCTTTCTTTTGAGGTGAGGTTTTCCTTCTAGTCATTTTGCTCAGTGCAGATTGGCCAAAAACAAGTTGTACTGGGAAAAGGAGAAAAAGAGAGGAGAGAAAGAAGGAAACAAAAGAGAAAAAGAAAAAAGAAAAAAGGAAGAAAAAAAGATAAAAGAGAGAAGAAAAAGAGAAAGAAAAAAAGGTGGGGGAAGCAAACAGAAATCAAAAAGAAAAAAAAAACACGGGGGAGGGGGGAGTATCTTCTGATTCCGTATACTTTAAGTCCCTTTACTTCCCCTGGAACTTTTCTGTCTAGCTGGTCTTCTGGGGGAGGGGCCTGTTGTGCTGATTTTCAGGTGTTAGCACTTGGGGGAGCTGCTCTGCCCCCTGCCTGGTGCAGGGCTCAGTGAGTGATGTTTATCCTATTTATCCGGTGAGGCCACTGTGAGGCTCAATGGGGTTGTTTACCCTGTGAGGCCCCAGGAGGAACAACCACAGTGGCTGTGGCCAGCTCTGGAGCCCTGGTTTCAGCTCCCGCAGTAACTACATAGCTCTCAGCCTGCAGGGGCCTGGATGCTCCGGGGACCGGGCCGCTGATCTGCTCAGCTTGGGGCAGGAGCGTCCTTGCTGTCCTGCGTCCTCCTGGCCTCTGCCTCTCCCGGGTGTAGGCCGGATCCTGGGCTGTGTCCCCGGTGCCCTGTGCTCCCGGGCCTGTGCTGTTGGATTCATGCTCCCCGCTGCGCAGCCCCGTCTCCGCGGAGCCTCTGCCTAACCCCCTCCGAGCTGCTCCCGGGGTGCACAGCCCCCTCCGCGGAGCCGCTGCCCGATCCCCTTGGAGCTGCTCCCGGGTCCAGCCGTGCGCGCTGCAGCCCTTTAGGGAGCTCGGAGCACTCTGCCTGGGGCACAGGTGTCTGTTAGTGTCCCAGGGAGCCTGAGAGCATCCCCGCCCTCCTGGGGTCCTGCTCTAACTCCCTGGGAGCGTCTTTCCGCCCGGAAAGTTTGGTGCAGCTCCTGCTTCTCCGGGAAGGAGCTCTCCTGTCCTGGGGGCACTGGCCTGGCCTTAGCCTGGCTCCTCGTGGGGCCCCTCCCCCTGGATGCCTTTTGTTTCTTTATTTCTTTTTTCCCCGTCTTTCTACCTTGATAGAAGCGTGAAATCTTCTCTCCGTAGCATTCCAGCTGTTTTCTCTTTAAATCTCAGGCTGAATTCGTAGATTTTCAGGATGATTTGAAGGTTATCTAGGTAATTTGGTGGGGACAGGTGACTTGGGGACCCTACTCTTCCGCCATCTTGCCCCTCCTCCCTATTTTTAAGTGTTTATTGGTCATCTGTACATTCTCTGGTAAAATGTCTCTTCATGTTTTTTGCTCATTTTCTAATTTATTGTTTGGTTTTCTCACTGGACAATTTTGGATACTATTTCAATTACTAGATAGTATTCTGGATATTATTATTATTTGTTTGATTGGATACCATTTCTTTGTCAGATATGTGGTTTGTACATATTTCTCCCACTCTGGATGGTGGCCATATATGACTTCCATACCTAGTAATATAATATCTTTTATTCTTCCAGATGCTTTGTTTTTTTCAGTCCTTACCAAGGTCACTAAGAGTCTTACTCAGACTGATAATTTGATGGATATAATTTGTTGACAGCTTTTCATCCATTTCACAGTGAAAAAGTTTTAATTTTGATGAAGTCTAATTTATCCATTTTTCCTTTTCTGGACTGTGCTTTTCATGTCAAGCGTAAGAACTCTTTGCATGGCCCTAGATTCCAAAGATTTTCCCCTATGCTTTTTTTCCCAAAAAGTTTTATAGTTTTTACATCTTACATTTAAATTCTCAATCTATTTTACTTAATTTTTTATTTAAATTCAATTAACTTATAGTGTATTATTATTATCAGAGGTACAGTTTAGTAATCCATCAGTTGCATATAACACCCAGTGCTCATTAAATCAAGTTGCCTTCCTTAATGCCTATCACCCAGTTATTCCATTCTCCCACACACACCCCCTCCAGCAGCCCTCAGTATGTTTACCAGAGTTGAGTCTTTTATGATTTGTCTCTTGCTCTGATTTTGTCTTTTATTTTCCCCTCCATTCCCCTATGATCATATTTTGTTTCTTAAATTCCACATATGAGTGAATTAAAATGATAATTGTCTTTCTCTGATTGACTTATTTTCCTTGGCATGATACCTTCAAATTCCATCCTTATTTTTGTAAATGGTAAGATTTATTTTTTTTGATGGCTAGGTAATATTCCATTGCATATATACCGTATCTTCTTTATTCCTTCATCTACCAATGATATCTGGGTTCTTTCCATATTTTGCCTATTGAAATTGCTTCTATAAACATTTGGGTACAGTTTAATCACTTCAAATCACTGTTTTTTTTAAATTAATTTTTATTGGTGTTCAGTTTACCAACATACAGAATAACACCCAGTGCTCATCCCGACCAGTGTCCCCATCAGTGCCCGTCACCCATTCACCCACACCCCCACCCTCCTCCCCCTCCACCACCCCTAGTTCATTTCCCAGAGTTAGAAGTCTTTATGTTCTGTCTCCCTTTCTGATATTTCCCACATATTTCCTCTCCCTTCCCTTCTATTCCCTCTCACTATTATTCATATTCCCCAAATGAATGAGAACATACACTGTTTGTCCTTCTCCGATTGACTTACTTCACTCAGCATTATACCCTCCAGTTCCATTCACGTTGAAGCAAATGGTGGGTATTTGTCGTTTCTAATGGCTGAGTAATATTCCATTGTATACATAAACCACATCTTCTTTATCCATTCATCTTTCGATGGGCACCGAGGCTCCTTCCACAGTTTGGCTATTGTGGATATGGCTGCTAGAAACATCGGGGTGCAGGTGTCCCGGCATTTCATTGCATCTGAATCTTTGGGGTAAATCCCTAACAGTGCAATTGCTGGGTCATAGGGCAGGTCTATTTTTAACTCTTTGAGGAACCTCCACACAGTTTTCCAGAGTGGCTGCACCAGTTCACATTCCAACCAACAGTGTAAGAGGGTTCCCTTTTCTCCGCATCCTCTCCAACATTTGTTGTTTCCTGCCTTGTTAATTTTCCCCATTCTCACTGGTGTGAGGTGGTATCTCATTGTGGTTTTGATTTGTATTTCCCTGATGGCAAGTGATGCAGAGCATTTTCTCATGTGCATGTTGGCCATGTCTATGTCTTCCTCTGTGAGATTTCTCTTCATGTCTTTTGCCCATTTCATGATTGGATTGTTTGTTTCTTTGCTGTTGAGTTTAATAAGTTCTTTATAGATTTTGGAAACTAGCCCTTTATCTGATACGTTATTTGCAAATATCTTCTCCCATTCTGTAGGTTGTCTTTGAGTTTTGTTGACTGTATCCTTTGCTGTGCAAAAGCTTCTTATCTTGATGAAGTCCCAATAGTTCATTTTTGCTTTTGTTTCTTTTGCTTTCGTGGATGTATCTTGCAAGAAGTTACTGTGGCCAAGTTCAAAAAGGGTGTTGCCTGTGTTCTCCTCTAGGATTTTGATGGAATCTTGTCTCACATTTAGATCTTTCATCCATTTTGAGTTTATCTTTGTGTATGGTGCAAGAGAGTGGTCTAGTTTCATTCTTCTGCATGTGGATGACCAATTTTCCCAGCACCATTTATTGAAGAGACTGTCTTTCTTCCAGTGGATCGTCTTTCCTCCTTTATCAAATATTGGTTGACCATAAAGTTCAGGGTCCACTTCTGGGTTCTCTATTCTGTTCCATTGATCTATGTGTCTGTTTTTGTGCCAGTACCACACTGTCTTGATGACCACAGCTTCGTAGTACAACCTGAAATCTGGCATTGTGATGCCCCCAGATATGGTTTTCTTTTTTAAAATTCCCCTGGCTATTCGGGGTCTTTTCTGATTCCACACAAATCTTAAAATAATTTGTTCTAAGTCTCTGAAGAAAGTCCATGGTATTTTGATAGGGATTGCATTGAACGTGTAAATTGCCCTGGGTAACATTGACATTTTCACAATATTAATTCTTCCAATCCATGAGCATGGAATATTTTTCCATCTCTTTGTGTCTTCCTCCATTTCTTTCAGAAGTGTTCTATAGTTTTTAGGGTATAGATCCTTTACCTCTTTGGTTAGGTTTATTCCTAGGTATCTTATGCTTTTGGGTGCAATTGTAAATGGGATTGACTCCTTAATTTCTCTTATTTCAGTCTCATTGTTAGTGTATAGGAATGCCATTGATTTCTGGGCATTGATTTTGTATCCTGCCATGCTACCAAATTGCTGTATGAGTTCTAGCAATCTTGGGGTGGAGGCTTTTGGGTTTTCTATGTAGAGTATCATGTCATCGGCGAAGAGGGAGATTTGACTTCTTCTTTGCCAATTTGAATGCCTTTAATGTCTTTTTGTTGTCTGATTGCTGAGGCTAGGACTTCCAGTACTATGTTGAATAGCAGTGGTGAGAGTGGACATCCCTGTCTTGTTCCTGATCTTAGGGGAAAGGCTCCCAGTGCTTCCCCATTGAGAATGATATTTGCTGTGGGCTTTTCGTAGATGGCTTTTAAGATGTCGAGGAAAGTTCCCTCTATCCCTACACTCTGAAGAGTTTTGATCAGGAATGGATGCTGTATTTTGTCAAATGCTTTCTCTGCATCTAATGAGAGGATCATATGGTTCTTGGTTTTTCTCTTGCTGATATGATGAATCACATTGATTGTTTTACGAGTGTTGAACCAGCCTTGTGTCCCGGGGATAAATCCTACTTGGTCATGGTGAATAATTTTCTTAATGTGTTGTTGGATCCTATTGGCTAGTATCTTGTTGAGAATTTTTGCATCCATGTTCATCAGGGATATTGGTCTGTAATTCTCCTTTTTGGTGGGGTCTTTGTCTGGTTTTGGAATTAAGGTGATGCTGGCCTCATAGAATGAATTTGGAAGTACTCCATCTCTTTCTATCTTTCCAAACAGCTTTAGTAGAATAGGTATGATTTCTTCTTTAAACGTTTGATAGAATTGCCCTGGGAAGCCATCTGGCCCTGGACTCTTGTGTCTTGGGAGGTTTTTGATGACTTCTTCAATTTCCTCCCTGGTTATTGGCCTGTTCAGGTTTTCTATTTCTTCTTGCTCCAGTTTTGGTAGTTTGTGGCTTTCCAGGAATGCGTCCATTTCTTCTACATTGCCTAATTTATTGGCGTAGAGCTGTTCATAATATGTTTTTAAAATCGTTTCTATTTCCTTGGTGTTGGTAGTGATCTCTCCTTTCTCATTCATGATTTTATTAATTTGAGTCTTCTCTCTCTTCTTTTTAATAAGGCTGGCTAATGGTTTATCTATCTTATTAATTCTTTCAAAGAACCAACTCCTGGTTTTGTTGATCTGTTCCACAGTTCTTCTGTCTCAATTTCGTTGAGTTCTGCTCGAATTTTAATTAACTCTCTTCTTCTGCTGGGCGTCAGGTCGATTTGCTGCTTCTTCTCTAGCTCCTTTATGTGTAAGGTTAGCTTTTGTATTTGAGTTCTTTCCAGTTTTTGAATGGATGCTTGTATTGCGATGTATTTCCCCCTCAGGACTGCTTTTGCTGCATCCCAAAGATTTTGAACGGTTGTATCTTCATTCTCAAGAGTTTCCATGAATCTTTTTAATTCTTCCTTAATTTCCTGGTTGACCCTTTCATCTTTTAGCAGGATGGTCCTTAACCTCCACGTGTTTGAGGTCCTTCCAAACTTCTTCTTGTGATTGAGTTCTAATTTCAAGGCGTTATGGTCTGAGAATATGCAGGGGACGATCCCAATCTTTTGGTATCGGTTCAGACCCGATTTGTGACCCAGTATGTGGTCTATTCTGGAGAAAGTTCCATGTGCACTTGAGAAGAATGTGTATTCAGTTGAGTTTGGATGTAAAGTTCTGTAGATATCTGTGAAATCTATCTGGTCCAGTGTATCATTTAAAGCTCTCCTTTCTTTGGAGATGTTGTGCTTAGAAGACCTATCGAGGATAGAAAGAGCTAGATTGAAGTCACCAAGTATAAGTGTATTATTATCTAATTATTTCTTCACTTTGGTTAATAATTCGTTTAAGTATTTGGTAGCTCCCACATTCGGGGCATATATATTGAGGATTGTTAAGTCCTCTTGTTGGATAGATCCTTTAAGTATGATATAGTGTCCCTCTTCGTCTCTCACTACTGTCTTCGGGGTAAATTTTAGTTTATCTGATATAAGGATGGCTACCCCTGCTTTCTTTTGAGAACCATTTGATTGGTAAATGGTTCTCCAACCTTTTATTTTCAGGCTGTAGGTGTCCTTCTGTCTAAAATGAGTCTCTTGTAGACAGCAAATAGATGGGTCCTGCTTTTTTTATCCAGTCTGAAACCCTGCGCCTTTTGATGGGGTCATTAAGCCCGTTCACATTCAGAGTTACTATTGAAAGATATCAGTTTAGTGTCATCATGATATCTATTTAGTCCTTGTTTTTGTGGATTGTTCCACTGAACTTCTTCTTAAAGGGGAGTTTTAAGAGCCCCCTTAAAATTTCTTGCAGAGCTGGTTTGAAGGTCACATATTCTTTCAGTTCCTGCCTGTCTTGGAAGCTCTTTATCTCTCCTTCCATTTTGAATGAGAGCCTTGCTGGATATAGTAATCTTGGTTGCATGTTCTTCTCAAATAGGACCCTGAATATATCCTGCCTGCCCTTTCTGGCCTGCCAGGTCTCTGTGGAGAGGTCTGCTGTTACCCTAATATTCCTCCCCATAAAAGTCAGGGACTTCTTGTCTCTTGCTGCTTTAAGGATCTTCTCTTTATCTTTGGAATTTGCAAGCTTCACTATTAGATGTCGAGGTGTTGAACGGTTTTTATTGATTTTAGGGGGGGATCTGTCTATTTCCTGGATCTGAATGCCTGTTTCCCTTCCCAGGTTAGGAAAGTTTTCAGCTAGGTTTTGTTCAAATACATATTCTGGCCCTTTGGCCCTTTTGGAGCCCTCGGAAACCCCAATTAAACGTAGGTTTTTCTTCCTTAGGCTGTCATTTATTTCCCTTAATCTGTCTTAATGGTCCTTTAATTGTCTGTGTCTTTTTTCCTCAGTTTCCCTCTTTGCCATTAACTTGTCTTCTATGTCACTCACTCATTCTTCCACCTCGTTAACCCTCGTCGTTAGGACTTCTAGTTTGGATTGCATCTCATTCAGTTGATTTTTAATTTCTGCCTGATTGGATCTAAATTCTGCAGTCATGAAGTCTCGTGAGTCCTTAATGCTTTTTTCTAGAGCCACCAGTAGCTGTATAATAGTGCTTCTGAATTGGCTTTCTGACATTGAATTATAATCCAGATTTTGTAACTCTGTGGGAGAGAGGACTGTTTCTGATTCTTTCTTTTGAGGTGAGGTTTTCCTTCTAGTCATTTTGCTCAGTGCAGAGTGGCCAAAAACAAGTTGTATTGGGAAAAGGAGAGAAAGAGAGAGAAGAAAAGGAAAGAGAAAGAGAAAAAAGAAAAAGAAAAGAAAAAGGAAAAAAAGAGAAGAAAAAGAAAGAAAGTTGAAAAAAAGGGGGGGTGGGGGAAGCAATCAGAAATCAAAAAGAAAAGAAAAAAGAAAAAAAAAACACAAAAAACACGGGGCAGTATCTTCTGAATCTGTAGACTTTAAGTCTCTTGACTTCCCCTGGAACTGGTCCGTCTAGCTGGTCTTCTGGGGGAGGCGCCTTTTGCGCTGATTTTCAGGTGTTAGCACTTGGGGGAGCTGCTCTGCCCCTGCCTGCTGCAGGGCTCAGCGGGGGTTGTTTACCCCGTGGGGCCCCAGGAGGAACAGCCGCAGTTGCTATGGCAACTCTGGAAGCCTGGATTCAGCCTCCGCAAGAACTACGGGGCTCTCTGTCTGCAGGGCCTGGAGGCTCCGGGGCGGGGCCGCTGATCTGCTCACCTCGGGGCAGGAGTGTCCTTGCTGTCCTGGGCTCTCCTGGCCTCTGCCTGTCCCGGGGGAGGCCGGATCCTGGGCTGTGTCCCGGTGCCCTGTGCTCCGGAGCCTGCGCTGTTGGATTCGCGCTCCCGCCCCGCAGCCCCCTCCGCGGAGCCGCCGCCCGAGCCCCTCCGAGCTGCTCCGGCCCCGCCGTGCGTGCTGCAGCCCTTAGGGAGCTCGGCGCACTCTCCCCGGGGCGCAGGTGTCTGTTAGTGTCCCAGGGAGCCCGAGGGCATCCCCGCCCTCCTGGGTCCTGCTCCAACTCCCTGCGAGCCCCTTTCCGCCCGCCCGGGAAGGTTGGTGCAGCTCCTGCTCCTCCGGGACGGGGCTCTCCTGTCCTGGGGACACTCGCCCCGGCCTCAGCCCGGCTCCTCGCGGGGCCCCTCCCCCTCGGAGGCCTTTTGTTTCTTTATTTATTTTTCCCCGTCTTCCTACCTTGATAGAAGCGCGAAATCTTCTCACTGTAGCATTCCAGCTGTTCTCTCTTTAAATCTCAGGCCGAATTCGTAGCTTTTCAGGATGATTTGAAGTTTATCTAGGTAATTTGTTGGGGACAGGTGATTTGGGGACCCTACTCTTCCGCCATCTTGCCCCTCCTCCAGATTGGACTTTTATAAGCCTCTCATTATTTGCAGTCCTAAGATTAGGAAGCAAGCCAGATTTTACCTGTATTACCTATACTTTTAGGTGATTTCCTCTCTTCTTGAGGTCTTTAAAATATGCTAGGTTCCTGGCCTACCAGAAAGCGATCTTTCTTACTCAGTTGTAAGTCTAAGAATGCTGGAAGCCAGGGTGCAGGCCAGTTATCCCAACAGGGATAAGCTTTGGCTTTATAAAGTCACCCATACTTCTTTTTTAAATATTTTATTTATTTATTCATGGGAGACACAGAGAGAGACAGAGAGGCAGAAACACAGGCAGAGGGAGAAGCAGAGGGAGAAGCAGGCTCCTCGCAGGGAGCCTGACGTGGGACTCGATCCCGGGACTCCAGGATCATGCCCTGAGCCAAAGGCAAATGCTCAACCACTGAGCCACCCAGGTGTCCCAAAGTCAACCATACTTCTTTAAAAGTACCTGATCACTTGTATTAAATTAGCATAAATCTCAAATATAATATCCTAGGCAAGTCTTTAGTTGTATAACCAATATTTTCAATTATGTTCTAGTAAAATGAGAACAGATTCTTATTGAACCTATGCAAATAACTACATTGATATAATAATAATAATAATAATAATAATAATAATTAGTAAAGCCTCCAAATTGTGAATGGGTAAGGTAAGAATAAAGTCATTTAAAAACTTTTCATTTGAGTTTACAAAAGTAGAGTCTACTGGGCATTCCGGGTGGCTGAGCGGTTTAGCACCACCTTCAGCCCAGGGCCTGATCCTGGAGACCCGGGATCGAGTCCCACATTGGGCTCCCTGCATGGATCCTGCTTCTCCCTCTGCGTGTGTCTCTATCTCTCATGGATAAATAAATAAAATCTTAAAAAAAAAAACAAAAGTAGAGTCTACTAAATTGTTTTAAGTTATAGATAGCTTAGGAGGAAAGAAAACACTTTCTTATGAAACCAGAAAATAAAATATAAACTATCAAGAATATTATTTTAAAATTTCACATCATTTCACTTAGTCTTATATAATTAATTCTTGTTCTATAGGATCTTGTGCTAGCAGAAGCCTGTACCTAAAAGTACTTACCATAGCCCTTTTCTTTTGGGCTCTGAGACAGTTTCTCTTTGTTGAAGAAGAAGCATACAGGCCTGATGCTGATTGCAAGTACTTTCAGGGAAGCATCATAGTAAAACAAACAAAAACATTAAATCTATAAAACAAAACATATCAAACAACAAGAACAAACAGAGTCATAATATAGACAAAAAACAGTGGTTGCCAGAGGGGAGAGAAGGAGGGATGGTGAAATAGGTGAAGGGGATTAAGAGGTAGTACAAATTTCCAGTTATAAAATAAATAATTCACAAGTATATAAAGTATAGCGTAGGGAATATATTCAATAATATTGTAATAACTTTGTATAGCGACAAATATTAACTACACTTATTGTGGTTAGCATTTTGCATTGTATGTAGTTGTCAATTCACCATGTGGTATACTTGAAACTAATATAATATGTCAACTATAGTTCAGTCTAAAAAATCTATACATGACAAAACACTTAAAATGGTTGTGGTTAATTTATTGTAGATAACTTTCAAAAGTGAAAGATCTGAACTTATTTCATTACAAGAATAATGCAACTAACAAAAGAATTTAGTTATATTTTGATAGGCAAAAAACAAGGTAATCTGTCCAAAAAATGTTTTAGACAAAATAATTACAAATATAATAGTTAAATTAACCCTATTCTCAAAAAAGAGAGTGAACATTATAACTAATTTTTTGAAATGGATTAATATAATTTTTACTGAGAAAAGAATCTTAAAATATAACATATAATAACCCTGAGAGAATATACAGTGAATTTTCTAAGCATATAGTAAGAATAAACCAAGAATATATTCATATCAAGTAAATGATTCGATATGGAGTACATTCTAAACATCTCTATATTAAAAAAATTTCTGGGGGGGTGGGGCAAGATGGCAGAAGAGTAGGGTCCCCAAGTCACCTGTCCCCACCAACTTACCTAGATAACATTCAAATCATCCTGAAAACCTACGAATTCGGCCTGAGATTTAAAGAGAGAACAGCTGGAATGCTACAGTGAGAAGAGTTCGCGCTTCTATCAAGGTAGGAAGGCAGGGGGAAAAGAAACAAAGAAACAAAAGGCCTCCGAGGGGAAGGGGCCCCGCGAGGAGCCGGGTAAGGCCAGGTGGCTAGTGCCCCCAGGACAGGAGAGCCCTGTCCTGGAGAAGCAGAAACTTTACCAATCTTCCCGGACGGAAAGGCGCTCGCAGGGAACTCCGGCAGGATCCCAGGAGGGGCAGGGATGCCCTCAGGCTTCCTGGGGCACTAACAGAGGAACTGCACCCCAGGGGGAGAGCGCCCCCCACACCATGGGCCTAGCTCCCTAAAGGGCTGGAGCCTGTGCCCAGCGGGGCCTCAGGAGCAGCCCAGGTGACAGCTCAGGCGATGGCTCCAAAATCAAAGACCCCACCAAAAAGGAGAATTATGGACCAATATCCCTGATGAACACAGGTGCAAAAATTCTCAACAAAATACTAGCCAATAGGATCCAACAGTACATTAAGATTATTCCACCATGACCAAGTGGGATTTATCCCCGGGTTGCAAGGCTGGTTCAATACTCATAAAACAATCAACGTGATAGATCAATCATATCAGCAAGAGAAAAAACAAGAACCATATGATCCTTTCAATAGATGCAGAGAAAGCATTTGACAAAATACAGCATCCATTCCTGATCAAAACTCTTCAGAGTGTAGGGATAGAGGGAACATTCCTCAGCATCTTAAAAGCCATCTACGAAAAGCCCACAGCAAATATCATTCTCAATGGGGAAGCACTGGGAGCCTTTCCCCTAAGATCAGGAACACAACAGGATATCTACTCTCACCTCTGCTATTCAACATAGTACTGGAAGTCCTAGCCTCATCAATCAGGCAACAAAAATAAATAAATAAAATAAAAGGCATTCAGGGGATCCCTGGGTGGCTCGGCAGTTTGGCGCCTGCCTTTGGCAGAGGGCGAGGTCCTGGAGCCCCGAAATCGAGTCCCGCATCAGGCTCCTGGCATGGAGCTTGCTTCTCCCTCTGCCTGTGTCTCTGCTTCTGTCTCTATCTTTCTCTCTCTCTCTCTCTCATAAATAAATAATAAATAAATAAATAAATAAATAAATCCATCCTTAAAAAATTAAAGGCATTCAAATTGGCAAAGAAGAAGGCAAACTCTCCCTCTTCACAGATGACATGATACTGTATCTAGAAAACCCAAAAGTCTCCACCTCAAGATTGCCAGAACTCATGCAGCAATTCGGCAGTGCGGCAGGATACAAAATCAATGCCCAGAAATCAGTGGCATTTCTGTTCACTAACAATGAGACTGAAGAAAGAGAAATTAAGGAGTCAATCCCATTGACAATTGCACCCAAAAGCATAAGATACCTAGGAATAAACCTAACCAAAGAGGTAAAGGATCTATATCCTAAAAACTACAGAACACTTCTGAAAGACATTGAGGAAGACAAGAAGAGATGGAAAAATATTCCATGCTCATGGATTGGCAGAATTAATATTGTGAAAATGTCAATGCTACCCAGAGCAACTTACACATTTAACGCAATCCCTATCAAAATATCATGGACTTTCTTCAGACAGTTGGAACAAATAATCTTAAGATTGGTGTGGAATCAGAAGAGACCCCGAATAGCCAGGGGAATATTAAAAAAGAAAACCAGAGCCGGGGGCATCACAATGCCAGATTTCAGGTTGTACTACAAGGCTATGTCATCAAGACAGTGTGGTACTGGCACAAAAACAGACACATAGATCAATGGAACAGAATGGAGAAACCAGAAATGGGCCCTCAACTCTATGGTCAAATAACATTCAACAAACCAGGAAAAACCATCCACTGGAAAAAAAGACAGTCTCTTCAGTAAATGGTGCTGGGAAAATTGGACATCCACATGCAGAAGAATGAAACTAGACCATTCTCTTACACCATACAGAAAGATAAACTCAAATGGATTAGAGATCTAAATGTGAGACAAGAATCCCTCAGAATCCTAGAGGAGAACACAGGCAATGCCCTTTTTGAACTTGGCCACAGCAACTTCTTGCAAGAGACATCCATAAACGCAAGGGAAACAAAAGCAAAAATGAATTATTGGGTCTTCATCAAGATAAAAAGCTTTTGCACAGCAAATGAAACAGTCAACAAAACTAAAAGACAACCTACAGAATGGGAGAAGATATTTGCAAATGTCCTATCAAATAAAGGGCTAGTATCCAAGATCTATAAAGAACTTATTAAACTCAACAGCAAAGAAACAAACAATCCAATCATGAAATGGGCAAAAGACATGAACAGAAATGTCACAAAGACATGGCCAACAAGCACATGAGAAAATGCGCCACATCAACTGGCCATCAGAGAACTACAAATCAAAACCACAATGAGATACCACCTCACACCAGTGAGAATGGGGAAAATTAACAAGACAGGAAACAACAAATGTTGGAGAAGATGTGGAGAAAGGGGAACCCTCTTGCACTGTTGGTGGGAATGTGAACTGGTGCAGCCACTCTGGAAAACTGTGTGGAGGTTCCTCAAAGAGTTAAAAATAGAACTGCCCTATGACTCAGCAATTGCACTGCTGGGGATTTACCCCAAAGATAGAGATGCAGTGAATCGCCAGAACACCTGCACCCCAATGTTTATAGCAGCAATGTCCACAATAGCCAAACTGTGGAAGGAGCCTCGATGTCCATCGAAAGATGAATGGATAAAGAAGATGTGGTCTATGTATACAATGGAATATTACTCAGTCATTAGAAACAACAAATACCCACCATTTGCTTCTACGTGGATGGAACTGGAGGGTATTATGCTGAGTGAAATAAGTCAATCGGAGAAAGACCATTATATGGTCTCATTCATTTGGGGAATATAAAAAATAGCGAAAGGGAATAAAGGGGAATGGAGAGAAAATGAGTGAAAATATCAGTGAGGGTGACAGAACATGAGACACACCTAACTCTGGGAAACGAACAAGGCGTAGTGGAAAGGGAGGTGGGTAGGGGTATGGGGTGACTGGATGGCAGGCACTGAGGAGGGCACTTGACAGGATGAGCACTGGGTTTTATGCTATATGTTGGCAAATTGACCTCCAATAAAAAATAAAATAAAATTTAAAAAAATTAAAAAATAATAAAATAAGTAAAAAGAAAAAAATAAAAAATCTTCTGGGGCACCCGGGTGGCTCAGTGGTTGAGTGTCTGCCTTTGGTTCAGGTTGTGATCCCAGGGTCCTGGGATCAAGTCCCACATCAGGCTCCTCACAGGGAGCCTGCTTCTCCCTCTGCCTAAGTCTCTGCCTCTCTCTCTCTCTCTCTCTCTCTGTCTCTCATGAATAATTAAATAAAATCTTTAGTACATTAATGCATACTAAAAAATTTCCATAGGTAAGTGAAATGAATATTCATTTGGAAACCACTAGCCTAAAAGATGCTAGATTCGAATTAAAAAATCGAAGTCATGACAAAGTTAACAGTTTTTAAATAACTGAAATTATGACTGATAACACTATACCACTATCTAATATCAGCCAAAGCACTGCCAGGACTCTGATAAATAGGAACATATTATGGACAGGAAAGGCTTTGACAAATCTCTTCGAATGTCCCACACTGTATACAATTTCTGAAATATTTATACTAATAATATTTTACCCACACAAATTTAACTTAGAGAATGTTAAGCATCTTTTCTGATTTGAAAACTCTCCCCATGTAACTCATAAATAGTAACATATCAAATAAACCTAATTACTTCTATAACCTTACTTTTTATGAAAAACAAATCTATGTGCTTTTCCAGGAATCCTTTAAAAATTACTCATAAGTTATATTTTGTTGTATTGTAATTTTAAATCTAGGAATTGATTGTATGAAGACAAAATCAGCGGAGAAATAAAGATCTTTCTCTTCCTCTTCTTATAAGGCCACAGTTATATCAAATTAGGGCCCCATCCTTATGACCTCATTTAACCTTGTATCCTAAAGACCCTATCTTTAGGCTCATTGGTGATTAGGGCATCAGCATATGTACTTAAGGGGTATACAATACAGTCCATTGCACACTCTCACACAGAGAGCCCTTGTAACTTCCATTCTAAAATTTCAGCCATGGGTCAAGTTAACACAGAAGCATATATCAAAGAGCTTGTCTATATCAAAGAGCTCTCCTCCTCTCAGTGGGTAAGAATACTTAACTGACTTGAGTTCAAAATTGACAGGCACACAATCAGAATATATTAACAAACCAGACTTTCTGTTGCCTCTCATCCAGCAGACACAAGTTCTCTTGATTCCTATTGGACCAGTTGGTTCAACTATTAATCAGTTTAGGGATTAGCAAGTGATCAAACCATAAGACCAAATTCCCAATCAAAAAGGCTAAGAAAATATACTCTCTGTTATCTTCCACCGTAACAAAGAATATATTTCTATAACAGTCCATTTACAAAGATCAAAAAATGGTCAAACTGTAAAACCAAATTCTCAGTGGAGAATAATTTATTGGCTGTAAACAAACCTAAAACAAAATTGGAGAGCAAACCTGAAATTAGAAAAACACAGTCAGCATAGTTCTACTGACTCTTTGGATTCATCTCTGGCAACCAAGAGAACACATGCCTGGGCTAAAATTTATTTATTTATTTATTTATTTATTTATTTATTTATTTATTTTTGGATCTTTTTTTTTATATTTTTATAAATTAATTTTTATTGGTGTTCAATTTACCAACATACTGAATAACACCCAGTGCTCATCCCGTCAAGTGTACCCCTCAGTGCCCGTCACCCATTCACCCCCACCCCCCGCCCTCCTCCCCCTCCACCACCCCTAGTTCATTTCCCAGAGTTAGAAGTCTTTATGTTCTGTCTCCCTTTCTGATATTTCTCACACATTTCTTCTCCCTTCCCTTATATTCCCTTTCACTATTATTCATATTCCCCAAATGAATGAGAACATACACTGTTTGTCCTTCTCCGGTTACTGTGGCCAAGTTCAAAAGGGGTGTTGCCTGAGTTCTCCTCTGGGATTTTGATGGAATCTTGTCTCACATTTAGATCTTTCATCTATTTTGAGTTTATCTTTGTGTATGGTGCAAGGGCTAAAATTTAAAAGATAATTTTCAGAAAAAAGTAAAATCATGACTCTTACATTGATTTAAAATGAACATGTACTAAAGATTTTTGGTCTTACAAAATGAAGGAGCCAAACAGATGTTATAATCTGTTTAAAAGAAAAGACAAAAAGAGCCCAAATATGTATAGAATAAAGTATATCATAATTCTGGACTTCAAGTTATATTGCATAACTGTAGTAATCAAAACAGTATGGCACTGGCACAAAAATAGACAGAGATCAATAGACTAGGATAGCAAACCCAGAAATGAACCCCACAACCGTATGGTCAGTTAATCTTCAACAAAAAAGGAAAGAATACCAAATGGAAAAAATATATAGTGTCTTCAACAAAAGTTGTTGGGAAAACTGACTGGTCAGCAACATGCAAAAGAATGAAACTGGACCACTTTTTTATACCATACACAAAAATATATTCAAAATGGAATATAGACCTAAATGTGAGACCTGAAACCATAAAAATTCTAGAAGAGAACACAGTCAGTGATCTCTGCGACATATGCTATAGCCCTGTCTTTCTAGATATGTCTCCCGAGGCAAGGGAAGAAGTATTGGTCATCCACATGCAGAAGAATGAAACTAGACCACTCTCTTGCACCATACACAAAGATAAACTCAAAATGGATGAAAGATTTAAATGTGAGACAAGACTCCATCAAAATCCTAGAGGAGAACACAGGCAACACCCTTTTTGAACTTGGCCACAGTAACTTCTTGCAAGATACATCCACGAAAACAAAAGAAACAAAAGCAAAAATGAACTATTGGGACTTCATCAAGATAAGAAGCTTTTGCACAGCAAAGGATACAGTCAACAAAACTCAAAGACAACCTACAGAATGGGAGAAGATATTTGCAAATAACATATCAGATAAAGGGCTAGTTTCCAAAATCTATAAAGAACTTCTTAAACTCAACACCAAGGAACAAACAATCCAATCATGAAATGGGCAAAAGACATGAAGAGAAATCTCACAGAGGAAGACATAGACATGGCCAACATGCACATGAGAAAATGCTCTGCATCACTTGCCATCAGGGAAATACAAATCAAAACCACAATGAGATACCACCTCACACCAGTGAGAATGGGGAAAATTAATAAGGCAGGAAACAACAAATGTTGGAGAGGATGCGGAGAAAAGGGAACACTCTTACACTGTTGGTGGGAATGTGAACTGGTGCAGCCACTCTGGAAAACTTTGTGGAGGTTCCTCAAAGAATTAAAAATAGACCTGCCCTACGACCCAGCAATTGCACTGTTAGGGATTTACCCCGAAGATTCAGATGCAATGAAACGCCGGGGCACCTGCACCCTGATGTTTCTAGCAGCCATGTCCACAATAGCCAAACTGTGGAAGGAGCCTCGGTGCCCATCGAAAGATGAATGGATAAAGAAGATGTGGTTTATGTATACAATGGAATATTACTCAGCCATTAGAAACAACAAATACCCACCATTTGCTTCTACGTGGATGGAACTGGAGGGTATTATGCTGAGTGAAGTAAGTCAATCGGAGAAGGACAAACAGTGTATGTTCTCACTCATTTGGGGAATATGAATAATAGTGAAGGGGAATATAAGGGAAGGGAGAAGAAATGTGTGGGAGATATCAGAAAGGGACACAGAACATAAAGACTTCTAACTCTGGGAAATGAACTAGGGGTGGTGGAAGGGGAGGAGGGCGGGGGGTGGGGGTGAATGGGTGACGGGCACGGAGGGGGACACTTGACGGGATGAGCACTGGGTGTTATTCTGTATGTTGGTAAATTGAACACCAATAAAAATTAATTTATTAAAAAAATAAATAAATCAACTATTGTGTCTTCATAAAAAAATAAATCAAAAACAAAAACAAAAAAAACCTTCTGCACAGTGAAGGAAACAATCAAGAAAATTAAGTCAACCCACAGAATGGAAAAGATATTAGATATTTAGTATACAAAATATATAAAGAACTTATAAAACTCAATACCCAAAAAACTAGTAATCCAATTTTAAAAGGGGCAGAAGATGCAAAGATACATTTTTCCAAAGAAGACATTCAGTTGGCCAATAGATACATGAAAAGTTACTCAACATCACTCATCATCAGGGAAATGCAAATGAAAATCAAAATGGGATATAACCTGACACCTTTTAGAATGGCTAAAACCAACAACACAAGAAACAACAAGTGTTGATAAGGCTGTGAAGAAAAAGGAACGCTTGTGCACTGTTGGAGGGAATGCAAACTGGTGCAGCCACTCTGGAAAATAGTATGGAAGTTCTTCAAAAAGTTTAAAGTAGAACACCATAGAATCCAGCAATTCCACTATTGTGTATTTATCCAAAGAATACAAAATACCAATTCAGGGGGATACATGAACCCCTGTATTTATAGCAGCATTATCTCCAATAGCCAAATTTTGGGAACAGCCGAAGTGTCCATCCACTGATGAAAGGATACAGAAGATATATATACATATCTATACATGTATCTTCTGAGAGAGAGAGAGAATGGAATATTATTCAGGCATAAAAAGAATGATATCTTGCCATTTGCAATGACATGGATGGAGCTAAATTATTATACTAAGGGAAATAAGTCAGCCAGAGGAAAACAAATATCACATGATTTCAATGTTATATAAGAAATAAAACAAATAGTCAAAGGGGGAAAAGAGAGAGGCAAATCAATAAATATACTCAACTATAGAGAACAAATTGATGGTAACCAGAGGGGAGGGGGGTGGGAGAATGGATTAAATAGATGATTGGGATTAAGGAGCATAATTGTTGTGATGAGCATCATGTGTTGTATGTAAGTGTTGAATTGCTGTACTGTGTACCTCAAACTAGTGTTATACTGTATGTTAACTCATTCAAATTTAAGTGAAAACCTAAACAAAATAACATTACATTGCATGTTAATTGAAATTTAAATAAAAACAAAATCAATTAATTAAATGTTAAAAACAAAGAAAAACAAAAATAGTAGTATTTACATGAATTATAAATAGAGACAAAATTGTTTTTTTCCATGAAAGTGAAGAAAATCAATTATACCTCTCCCAGGAAAATAGAATTTATAATTTACAAACAGTTACAAAATAGCTCAAAGAAAATGAATAGGGGGGCACCTGGGTGGATCCATAGGTTATGCATCTGACTCTTGATTTTGGCTCAGATTATATAATCTCAGGGTCATGAGATGGAATCCTACACTGGGTTCTTTTTTTTTTTTATAAATTAATTTTTATTGGTGTTCAATTTACCAACATACAGAATAACACCCAGTGCTCATCCCGTCAAGTGTACCCCTCAGTGCCCGTCACCCATTCACCCCCACCCCCCACCCTCCTCCCCCTCCACCACCCCTAGTTCATTTCCCAGAGTTAGAAGTCTTTATGTTCTGTCTCCCTTTCTGATATTTCTCACACATTTCTTCTCCCTTCCCTTATATTCCCTTTCACTATTATTCATATTCCCCAAATGAATGAGAACATACACTGTTTGTCCTTCTCCGGTTACTGTGGCTAAGTTCAAAAGGGTGTTGCCTGAGTTCTCCTCTGGGATTTTGATGGAATCTTGTCTCACATTTAGATCTTTCATCTATTTTGAGTTTATCTTTGTGTATGGTGCAAGAGAGTGGTCCAGTTTCATTCTTCTGCATGTGGATGTCCAATTTTCCCAGCACCATTTATTGAAGAGAGTGTCTTTCTTCCAGTGGATCGTCTTTCCTCCTTTATCGTATATTAGTTGAGCTTAAAGTTCAGGGTCCACTTCTGGGTTCTCTGTTCTGTTCCATTGATCTATATGTCTGTTTTTGTGCCAGTACCACACTGTCTTGATGAACACAGCTTTGAGGTATAACCTGAAATCTGGCATTGTGATGCCCCCAGATATGGTTTTCTTTTTTTTAAAATTCCCCTGGCTGTTTGGGGTCTTTTCTGATTCCACACAAATCTTAAAATAATTTGTTCTAAGTCTCTGAAGAAAGTCCATGGTATTTTGATAGGGATTGCATTATACGTGTAAATTGCCCTGGGTAACATTGACATTTTCACAATATTAATTCTGCCAATCCATGAGCATGGAATATTTTTCCATCTCTTTGTGTCTTCCTCAATTTCTTTCAGAAGTGTTCTGTAGTTTTTAGGGTATATTTTGAGAACCATTTGAATGGTAAATGGTTCTCCAACCTTTTATTTTCAGGTTGTAGGTGTCCTTCTGTCTAAAATGAGTCTCTTGTAGACAGCAAATAGATGGGTCCTGTTTTTTTATCCAGTCTGAAACTCTGCGCCTTTTGATGGGGTCATTAAGCCCATTCACGTTCAGAGTTACTATTGACAGATATGAGTTTAGTGTCATCATGATATCTATTTAGTCCTTGTTTTTGTGGATTGTTCCACTGAACTTCTTCTTAAAGGGGAGTTTTAAGAGTCCCCCTTAAAATTTCTTGCAGAGCTGGTTTGGAGGTCACATATTCTTTCAGTTCCTGCCTGTCTTGGAAGCTCTTTATCTCTCCTTCCATTTTGAATGAGAGCCTTGCTGGATAGAGTATTCTTGGTTGCATGTTCTTCTCATTTAGGACCCTGAATATATCCTGCCAGCCCTTTCTGGCCTGCCACGTCTCTGTGGAGAGGTCTGCTGTTACCCTAATATTCCTCCCCATGAAAGTCAGGGACTTCTTGTCTCTTGCTGCTTTAAGGATCTTCTCTTTATCTTTGGAATTTGCAAGCTTCACTATTAGATGTCGAGGTGTTGAACGGTTTTTATTGATTTTAGGGGGCGATCTCTCTATTTCCTGGATCTGAATGCCCTTTCCCTTCCCAGATTGGGAAAGTTTTCAGCTAGGATTTGTTCAAATACATATTCTGGCCCTCTGTCCCTTTCGGCGCCCTCGGGAACCCCAATTAAACGTAGGTTTTTCTTCCTCAGATTGTCATTTATTTGCCTTAATCTGTCTTCATGGTCCCTTAATTGATTGTCTCTTTTTTCCTCAGTTTCCCTCTTTGCCATTAACTTGTCTTCTATGTCACTCACTCGTTCTTCCACCTCGTTAACCCTCGTCGTTAGGTCTTCTAGTTTGGATTGCATCTCATTCAATTGATTTTTAATTTCTGCCTGATTGGATCTAAATTCTGCAGTCATGAAGTCTCGTGAGTCCTTAATGCTTTTTTCTAGAGCCACCAGTAGCTGTAGAATAGTGCTTCTGAATTGGCTTTCTGACATTGAAGTGTAATCCAGATTTTGTAACTCTGTGGGAGCGAGGGCTGTTTCTGATTCTTTCTTTTGAGGTGAGGTTTTCCTTCTAGTCATTTTGCTCAGTGCAGAGTGGCCAAAAACAAGTTGTATTGGAACACGGGGGAGTATCACTGGTCCGTCCAGCTGGTCTTCTGGGGGAGGGGCCTGCTGTGCTGATTTTCAGGTGTTAGCACTTGGGGGAGCTGCTCTGCCCCTGCCTGCTGCCGGGCTCAGCGGGGGTTGTTTACCCCGTGGGGCCCCAGGAGGAACAGCAGCAGTTGCTATGGCAACTCTGGAAGCCTGGATTTAGCCTCCGCAGGAACTACGGGGCTCGGGCTCTCGGGCTCTCGGTTCTCTGTTCGCAGGGCCTGGAGGCTCCGGGGCGGGGCCGCTGATCTGCTCAGCTCGGGGCAGGAGCGTCCTTGCTGTCCTAGGCCCTCCCGGCCTCTGCCTGTCCCGGGGGAGGCCGGATCCTGGGCTGTGTCCCGGCGCCCTGTGCTCCGGGGCCTGCGCTGTTGGATTCACGCTCCCGCCCTGCAGCTCCCTCCCTGGAGCCGCTCCCGAGCCCCTCCGAGCTGCTCGGAGCTGCTCCGGAGCCCCTCCGAGCTGCTCCGGTCGGTCCGCCGTGCGCGCTGCAGCCCTTAGGGAGCTCGAGCACTCTCCTGTGCTCGCAGGTGTCTGTTAGTGTCCCCGGGAGCCCGAGGGCATCCCCGCCCTCCTGGGTCCTGCTCCAACTCCCTGCGAGCCCCTTTCCGCCCGGGAAGGTTGGTGCAGCTCCTGCTCCTCCGGGACGGGGCTCTCCTGTCCTGGGGACACTCGCCCCGGCCTCAGCCCGGCTCCTCGCGGGGCCCCTCCCCCTCGGAGGCCTTTTGTTCCTTTATTTCTTTTTCCCCGTCTTCCTACCTTGATAGAAGCGCGGACTCTTCTCACTGTAGCATTCCAGCTGGTCTCTCTTTAAATCTCAGGCCGAATTCGTAAATTTTCAGGATGGTTTGAAGGTTATCTAGGTAATTTGGTGGGGACAGGTGATGTGAGGACCCTGCTCTTCCGCCATCTTGCCCCGCCCCCCCTACACTGGGTTCTGCACTGGGTGTAAAGCCTGCTTAAGATTCTCTCTCTTCCTCTCCCTTTATCCTTCCCCCGTCACTCCCTTGCACAATCTCTCTCAAGAAAAGGGGAAAATAAGAAAATGAACAGGGCTAGAATAAAACAGGCCACAAATTTTCCACTGAAATGTAGATTTCCACTGAAAAACAATATTTTCCACATGTAAAAATAGTTGAGATTTGTTTTGTTGTAAAATACTTTCTTTAATTATTTTTTAAAATATTGCAAATTATATTCCTGACAGTATTGCTCCAGATAATATTTAATTGAGTTCATACACTCTCATAGACTTTGGGGTTAACATTCACTACCACCACTATAATCATCATAATGATTGTTAGTATTTATATAGCACTAACTCTGTGCCATACATGCTTCTAAGCATTTTACATGCATTAATTCATTTACTCCCCAAAACTCTGTAAAGTAGGCCCTAATATTATCCCCATTTTACACGTGAAAAAATGAGACACAGAGAAATAAAATAATGTCTACTATTATACAACTAACAAGTTCTGGTAACTAAGCCACTGAGGTATGAGCTTATTATTTGGAGAATCTCATCTAGATTTTACTAAATTGTGTCCTATGATCTACAGAATGCACAAAAAATCCTCCAAAATTTGACATTCATGAAAAGCAAAAGATCTTTCATTCTTCCACTGGTTCACTTGAAGAATAATTATTGAGTACTGTTATATTCCAGATGCTGTGCTAAGTGCTGCAAATGCAAAATTATGGGGTTCAGAACATGCTAACCCCAAATATAGCACCTTGGCATATTGACTATTTTAAATTGGAGGGGCTTGAGAAAATAGCAGAAGCAGGAAAGTCATTCTGACATCCTCCCATTTGCCTTTCTCTCCTGAAACAGGTCACAAAACCTTCATGTGAGAGGTGCCCTCCCTATACCTGGAAGGAACATCCTTATTTCTGGAAACATAAGGACTTCTAGAAGAATCCAAATAATCAGGCCTTGCTAAAAATTTCCCGTTCAGTACACTTACCTCATACTCATTAACCTATCATTTTTCTACACATCTTCCCACTTTTAATCAAACCTAGCATGAAATACTCAGCCCTGCTTGAATCTCTATATCTTCATTTTCTTAAGAAGTATATAACATGTCACTTAAATTTGTATGCTTTTCTTCTGTTACTCTGCCTTTGTCGGTTTAATTTTCAGATTCAGCGAGGACCCTAAGATGGTCAAGGAAAACTATTTTTTCCCCTACCATATATAACTGAGCAACATCCATAGCTTCAAGTTGCCAGTCTAAGGAGGGAAATGGACATGTATTTAGACAATTATAAAGCAATATGCACTAGCAGTAACTTTCAGTTTGCTGAAGCAGGAACACGTATTTCAAAAAAATATAAACACTGAAGGAAAAAAAATGTTGAATATATGGGCAAGGGTGAAATTGGGGAGAGTCTTGAATACCATGCAAAGTGACTTTGGCTATCCTGAAGGCCAAAATAATAATGATAATGATGATGATGATGATAATAATAATAATAATAACAATAATAAAGTTTTAAGTAAGAATTGCACTTCAGAAAGGTCACTCCAACAGCAGTACGGGAAGGAGTTAGGTAGTAAGCCTGGATCCAGTAAGACTGATGTATCCATTGTCTGAAAAAAAGAACCCTCAGAACTTAGTGGGCTACTTATTTGCTTAAGATTCTGCATATCAGCAATTTGAGCTGTCCTCACCTCAGCTGTTCTGTAGGTATCTTCTGGGGCCTGCATGTCTGATCATTTGTGCTAGCTATTTCCTGGGCCTCTCTATCCCTGTTTCTTTTAAATATAAGGATAAAAAGGATAGCCCATACTTTTTTTCATAGTATGGTGGGTATAATGTCCCCCCACAGTGCCCATGTCCCAATCCCCAGAACCTGTGAATATATTACCTTACATGGCAGAAAATATGTTGCATATATGATTAAGTTAAGGATCTTGAGAAGGAAAGATATTGTTCTTGAGACAGTACCCTGAATTACCCAGGTGTGCCAAATCTAATCACAAGGGTTCTTATAAGACAGAGGCAAGAGGATCAGAGTCAGAGAAGGAAATTATAATGACAGAAGTAGAAGTGAGAGAGATGGAGAGAAAATGAAATACCCTACACTTCTGGCTTTGAAGCTGGATAAAGGGGTCATGTGCCAAGGAATGCAGGTGATCTATAGAAGTTGGAAAACACAAGGAAACAGATTCTTCCTCCAACCCTCTAGAAGGAATTTTAATTTTAATTCAGTGAAACTGATTTTGGACTTCTGACTTCCAAAACTATGTGATAAATCTGTGTTATTGTAAGCCACTAAATTTGTGGGTATTTGTTACAGCAGCAATAGGAAACTAGTGTACATGGCAACCTTAGAACAGCAAGAGATTAAATAAAAGCAAAAGCTACAAGGCTTCCTGAGTCCTTGCTCAGAAGTTGCACAATGTCCCTTTTGCCACATTCTGATGGTCAAAGCAAGCCACAAAGACAGCCCACATTCAGGGGTAGGGAAATAGAATTTATCTCTTGATGGGTTGAACTATAAAGAATTTGTTGCCATTTATTTATTTATGATTTTATTTATTCATAAGAAATACACAGAGGCATAGACACAGGCAGAGGGAGAAGCCAGCTCCTCACAGGGAGCCCCATGTGGCACTCAATCCCGGAGCTGGGATCATGCCCTGAGCTGAAGGCAGAAGCCCAACCACTGAACCACCCAGGCGTCCCTATTTGTTGCCTTTTAAAAATCATCACTAGTTAGGAGGCAGTTAAAGTAATCCAGGTGAGAAGTGAAGAAGACTTCAAGTTACTATAAAACAGATTAAAAGGAAGTGAGAGGTTCAAATATATTTAGTAGGTCAAACCATCAAAATTTGATGATTAATTGAATGTGGAGTGTGAGGGAGATAAAATGTATTTAATCCTCACATGAAGTTAAGTAAACATTATCACTTACCCTTAGCACAGGAAGAAACATTACCTTCCTTTAACCCAGAAGGATTAAAGGATTTGTCTGATGTCCCTAGCTTGAATTAGAACACAAGACTCCTGAACCTCTGATCTTTTCTCTTGGCTGGACTATCTAGCTCACATGTTGCCATGTCCCTGCTTTTACCTCACCCCTTCCTGAGGTCCCAAATTAGTGGAAATATTTCCCCACTTACTTTTTTTTTTTTACCTGGAACAGGTGCCCATGTTTACTCTCACTCTTGGGATTTCATATAACTGGTATAGCAACACCAACACATTCCAAGCCACATAATGGGAGACTCAATAGAGAAGCTAGTAACAAAAGTGCAGATCCAAATAAAGCCATCTTTTAGTAATCATGCCAAAAGGACAGTAGGTATAAAATGCTGAGTCGACTAAGATTAATCTGAGGAGTTGTGGTTTACAAAGGAAGAAGGGTCTTTTAATGGCTTCTTTCTCTGGAAAAGGGATTGTTTTCCCTCTCTTTCTTTCTCCTTAGAAATCATTAGTAAATGAAGAAAATGACACCCAAAATTGAAGAAGGTAAACCTTATTTCTTAAGAACTATTGTATCATGTAGCTAGTTTCCTTAGCAACTGTATACGTATTTCCCTACATAGCATCATTAAAACTACAAAGTTAGTGGTGCAGATAGTGGTGTTCTTAAGGTTATCAAAATACTGCTTTTAAATACTCTAACTTTGAATTTCTGTGTAAAAAGCTACATTTTAGCTTTTGGTCTCATTCCCAGTAGATAGTTACTCTAACAGTATTTTATGATTCCATAGATAAGAGAGGTAATGAAGAAACAAAAATTTATCATATTTTCAGGAAAAACATGTCAGACACAAAGTAAGCTTTCACACTGAAAATCCCTATGCCTCCAAGCACAGACTGTCACGTCTTATATATCCATATTACTTCCATGAGGCTTACAGCTAAACCTGGCGAGCTTCCCTTGCAGGAAATCTAACCAACATAAGTGTTCAATAAGTACTAAATGGTATTACTATTAGAAGTTTATAGGGAAAAATGTAAAAAGAGAAATGCGTATGTCTCCTTGATATGTATGTATTATCTATGTATGAAAACATGAATTCCAAACCCCATCCATGTATGCGATGAGTGGACAGTCCTAATGTACTCAACATCCAGATCACAATTGGTGTAGAAACTGCAAGGTCTTGGGGCATCTGGGTGGCTCAGTTGGTTAAGCAGCTAACTCTTGATTTCAGCTCAGGTCATATCTCAGGGTCGTGAGATAGAACCTTGTGTTGAGCGACATGGTCAGCATGGAATCTGCTTGGATTCTCTCTCTCTCTCCCTCTGCCCCTCCTAGTGGAGTAGATAAGTAAAACCTTTAAAAAAAGATATTGCAAGATCTTTTGAAGCCATATACACACATGGCACCTGAAAACTGAATGAATATTACATCTTATGTATGTGCGTGTCTGTGTATATGATGTTTTTGAGTTGTGTACAAATGTTGTGACGAATGTCAGTTTATTTTAAAGCATTAGTGAATTAATAGATATTTTTCATTAAACATTTGTCAAAAAATGCATACTAAAAATAAAAGTGGTAACTCAGGGAATTTTTGACATTGTTGCACTAGGTTCTGGAGGCCCTTTTTACAGAATCACTGCATGAACAACAGTTATATAAGCCAATGGTTTTTTTTTCCTCATGCTTCCTGAGATTCAGGTTAGACCATCAGGATGTGATTCCTACCACAGATGTTTGAGGGAGAAGAGTACATGCAGCATGAATGACTCTTAAACAGCCAAGTATGACTTTTCCAGTAACTTGTCACTTTCTACAAATGTCACTAGGCTACATTTTTGGTGATATAAACTGGTTTATTTTCTCATTTAAAGAATATATGCAGTTTTATACCTAATTCTCTATTTGTAATTTTGTATCCTTGTAATATATATATATATATATATGCATATATTATATATATAACAGATTAAAAAGATGCACTTTAGTTGTACGTTGTTTCAGCGAATACTTGTTGAGGACCTACTATATGTCAATTATTATTCTAGGCTCTGAAAACAGCAATGAACATCACAGACAAACATTCTTGCCTTCAGAGATCATACATTCTAGTGAAGTTAAAATGCATTATATAGATAAGTTATTTATTCTGTGTCATAGATTTAAAAATGATCAAATAATCTTGGGTCTGACCACAAATGTTTTCCCTCCAGTACATTTCCCATTATTTGATTAGCTTAACCTACCATAGCTCTTGCTTCATCTTCCACATTCTCTGTGGGATGAGGTTTGGAATCGATTCTCTTCTAGTCTTGGACAACCTCTGCTTTCCCTGTGACCTTCTCAAGGGTCATAATATGAAATAAGATACATTTCTTAGAGAGGCTTACTTATTTTTAACATGGTTTTGGATAAAACGTCCTGAGCATAAACTTGTTGGGGTTTTTAAAATCCTTTTCTCTAGGTCACTGCTTAAGACTTTTTGAGTTTCAAGATCATAAGCAGCTCATGTTGCAGAGAACAGATGATTAGCCATCAATTTTTACTTTCTAGGTAAGGTAAAATAGGAGGTTACTTCTTTCAAATATCTTCCATCAGCCACTGAATTTCTCTAAGTAGTATCTTTTATCTATATATATTCTGTGTTGTTTCTTTTCATTTTGGTTTGCCTACAGTTTTTCTTTCTGGCATTTTTCTCCCACTTTTCATTCATTGTGGAAGTCGATGGTGTTAATAAGAAAAGGTAAATTCTCTTAAAGCTATAGGGTACAGTAAAAACAGCAATATAAATTAGAGTGAGCTCAATTGTTCAGTAAAAGTTACTTTTTCTGCACTGCTTTTGGCTCCATCAGTATATTCAGAGAAAAGTAAGTTCCGAAAGGCAATTTCCTGGACAAATCTGGCAGGGTGCTAAATCTGAAACTGAGGCAGGAGTGGGCTATTTTGGCATTGAATTACTGAGGTAATTGAGTCATGTAACCACATTATTCTCCATGTTTAGACAAAACTTTACTTCAGAAATGTAAATTGTATAAAGAATTTCCCTAAGTGAGTTACCTACTCTTCTGGACTCAAATCCTATAATTTGATTTCCCTCATTCCAGTATAACCGCCTACTATTCTCCCAAGCACTAGAGGTTGAAGTTCTTGAAAAGTGCTTAACTCTCAGTGGGGCTTTATGGTGACATTTGGCTAATGAGCTTTGGTAACAAAACATTCTAGGTTTTGAGACCAAAACCCATTTCTATGGTTTTGTTTTTGTTTTAAACACACTATTAAGAAAGAAAATATGTCACAGATATCAAACTTACTGCTTCAGTATTCATTAGATTTATTACCAGTCTAAAACTTGTTTATCAGAATCTATTTAATAATATTAACTATTTTATTCTGTTATAGAGAAAAATGAAAAAGATGTCTCCATGATGTTGATTCAATTTGAAGATTGAAAGGTTTTAAATTTTTAAAAATATTAATAGCTTGATAAAATTTGAAATCCTTATTATTCCATTGTTTTTTCAATGCTACCTGTCCTCAAATGCTCCCCAGTGATGCCCCATGTTTACCACCCATGCCGGCCTTCCCCCTCCTCTGAACCACATTAACATTTCCTTCTGGGCTACATATCTTGTTTGCCTTTGGGCTTTCCTGTCAGGTACCCTAATGAGGATCTACCTTAAAAGTGAATTGAGGTTTGAATGATGAGAATAACTTTATCTGTTACCCCTCTTTTTCTCCCAGGAGTTTTTGGATTTTAATAAGGGACACCTGAAAGTAAAATGCATTAACTTGAAGAAGGAATGATAGATGGAATTGCAGGTATCATGCAGGCCAATTAAGTTTGCAGGAGGGATGAAGGGTGTGGAGATGCAAGAGAAGATTTTGAACCTTTAAATCATAAAACACATTGTGGTCTGTTATGTACAAGCATGTGCCTAGACCTTGAGACAACTTACAGGATTCTAATCCACTCATTTAGACATTTGATATCTGTTTTTTTTCCACAGTAAAAACTGCTCTTAAAACAGTTTGGCACAGAGTATTTCTTCTTTACTATATTGCTGCATTGAATTTCTACAATTCCTCTTACCAACAACTCAGTTTAAAATGGGTATGTCATTTCAGTCTAGTTAGATCTGTATCAAGCTGATCACTCCAGTGCAGCTGTGGGTTTATATCCCAAGTCCTGGAAGAACAGGCTGTTTATCTGCTTGCCTGCCAGGTAGAACAACTGTTATTTTTTAACTCTCCTACACTCAATAACAACTGCCCATTCCATTACCAATTCATTTGAGCATTTTAAGAGCATCCTCACAGGTTTCAAATGAAAAACTATATCCTTACTTTTTACATTGATATTGGGTTTGTATTGTAGTGGTGTTGTTGATGGGTGTTTGCTTTTTGTTTTGTTTTGCTGTGTTTTCTTATTTTCAGAATTTTGTTCTTAGATTGCAAGAGTGACCTCTAGTGTGAAACATCTGTATAGTTATAATCTTAAGCTCCAGGGCCTCTTATCCAGCCCTAATTTCCATAGGTATTAGTGTTACATACAAAATATAGCCAGCCAGACCCCCACAAATATGACAAATTATTATCCAAGAATTAAAACCCTAAGTCAGGTTTTTTTCTTACTAGTTGTCATGTATTTTATTCCCAAACTTTGGCTACCAAAGGATACTTGCATCCTGGGGATTATAAAATCACAAGGATAACACTTCCAAAAATGCCCTTGCAAGGAACTGGAAGTAAATTATGACATTCTTTATGAGCTGGATGTATTTGACTGCAGAAAACTGTTTTGCAGGTCTCTTGTTGCTCCTGGCAATCCTGTTGTGAATAATTGGCTGGTGCACTCACCTGTTCTCTTTCTTCTCCAGAGGAAGGAAGAGTTTTCCTTACCACCACACTAGGTAGATACAAGGCATAAAGAACACACTGTAGTCTGTATGGGAAAAATTAAAGTAGAGTTAATCATATGCCCTGCCTTCAAACAAGGTCAGCCAGAAAATTTGCAGTACGGTCAATGGGATTTCTTATTCCTTACACAAGATTACATGGAAGCCTTACCTGTCTTTCAAGGGTTTGCTCCTCTTGCAGTAAAAATAACAATCCCTCACACTGGCATAGTGCTTTATAACTTACAAAGCATTTTCATGCATATTAATTTTCCTTCCTCCCTTCACTTTCTTTAGGAATTAGACATTATTTATCCTATTTCGATGATGAAAAATATGATGCCTGGTAAGATTAAATTGCATGTTCAGGGTTAAACACACCTAATAAATGATGGAGTTATAAGTCTTTGGACTCCAAACTTAATATACTTTTTCTAATAGCTGCTTCATAGTCTAACAGTCAAGCTTTCCCAAAATTATGTATATATATTTTAAGTAGCCTACATATAAATTTCTATGAGACTTGAGAAAAAGATGATCTGGTTGTAAGGATCGGGGAAGATTTTTATGGAGAAAGTCACATATAACTTAGTCTTTAACAAGTAGGAAGAATATGGGAAGATGAGGAAAACCATTCAAAGTTAAGTAAAATCATGGCAATGGAAAAGTATGGAACACATACAAGAAATAAAAAGTAGTCTAAATGTTTTAAGTACCATAGGGAGTGGAAAATAAAGTTAGAAAAGAAAGTCAAGATCAGGAGATGAAAGTTCCCTAATTCTAGAACAGGGTTCCTTGACCTCCACACTATTGACATTCAGAACCACATAGTTCTTTGCTATGGGAGGGACTGTTCAGTGCTTTGCAGCATGTTTAGCAACATGCCTGACCTCTACCCACTAGATACCAATAACTCTCCCTCCTCCAGTTGTGACAACCAAAAATGTCTCCAGATATTGCCAAATATCCCCTTGTAAGGCAATATTGCTCCTTATTGAGAATCACTTGAATTATTTAATTATGAGAGCTGTTTAAGATTTTGAAGGAGAGTACTGCCATGAATGAATCTATACTTGGGGAACAGAAACAGCAAAGATCTATAAGACAAATTGGAAGGGGTAAAGCATTGAAGTAAAAAAAATTGTCTGGAGAATATGACAATGGTCTCAGCGTAAGGACCAGAGAGAGGTAGTAGCTACTATATTGGAAAGAGCATTAAACTTAGGGGGAGCATACTTGGATCGCATTGCAAGTTCTGCCAACAGTTAGTATGTGTTCTTAGATAAGTTATTTAAAACTTTGTGCCCTCCATTTCTACAGAGTTAAAAGGTAAGACATGATGATCTCAAAGTTCCCTTCTAATTCCATATGTTGTGAATCTCTTAAAGACAGATATGCAAATATTGTTGCTAAATAACGGCATCTACTTTTCTCTGTACATCCTTTAGAAAACTCTTGTGGGTATGAAATGTGTGTCTGACTTTTCTGTGTAAAGATAAACGGCATGGACTTCCTTCTCAGATTAAGTTGGGTGAATGAGCAATTTAGAAACAGTGAAGAATTTGAATTATAAGATGCATTTTAAAGATATGTAGATATATTACTTTCAAGTACATGAAGTACTTAAGCATAGTGTTGAAGCATTGTCTAAGTGAGGTATTTTTGGAAGCTAATTTAGCTAATTGATATAGCATTTACTGAAAGCATACTAAGTGCAAAACACTGTGCTAGGCTTCACAGGGGTTACAGAGAGGTTAATTATGGGACCTATCAAGAACCTTATTAAGAGAGATCAACAGTATACACAACTATAATAGAGCAGAATGTAGTACATGCCAGACAAATCATATGTGCAAGTCTCATACATATCAGTAGGCTGATTTTTAGATTATTTAGTGTAGACTACAGATAAATTTTAGGTTTAAAAAATAACCAAATCAACTTTTGAAAATATATATAACTTTTTCATTGAGTTGTTAAAAATATTTGAGTAAGAAAAAATATATGGCTAACAATTATACATCACTCAAGAATTCAAGATGTCTGATATATATATATATATATATATATATATATATATATATATATATAATGTTTTGAATCCCTTATTTTCCTTCCTCTTATCTTCCTTTCATAGTAATTTTTCCACACCTAGACTGACCTCATTTGCCAGTGGAACCTTAACAAATAGACAAGAATGGTTGGCAGAAAGCAAATTATTTATGTGAAAATAATTGTTTTAAAGAACTTGAAATCTTTTTTCCTTTTTAGAGTTTTGATACGATAAGTATCCTTCCCAAATCTTATCTATACAATTTGTTCCTGGCTTTAACAATATTTGTTCTAGGGATCCCTGGGTGGCGCAGCGGTTTAGCGCCTGCCTTTGGCCCAGGGCGCGATCCTGGAGACCCGGGATCGAGTCCCACGTCAGGCTCCCGGTGCATGGAGCCTGCTTCTCCCTCTGCCTATGTCTCTGCCTCTCTCTCTCTCTCTCTCTCTCTCTCTCTCTGTGTGTGTGTGTGTGACTATCATAAATAAATATTTGTTCTAAATTATCAGCGTTTTTAATGTTAGAGCTTTAATATATGCCATATAATTAAGTGCAAAATTTTAAGAACACATTTCCTGTTGAGCTATTTTCTAATATTTTCTCTCTTGCCCTCCCTTCAGGCTATCCACAGAGCTATATGCATAGCAGATGTATTACTTTGGTTAATAGGTCCTGCTTGAGTTCATTTTTGACGTACATATACACTCATGTGCATATACAGTGTAAAGGGAATGTGGCAGAGACAGATGTAACTAATTCAGGGAAAAGTTGCCATGTCATTCATAGATAGATAGATATTGATCACAATAAATAACAATATCTAGTGTATATGTGTGTGAGAGTGTGTGTATGTATGTCTAGGCCAAAGAGAAAAAATATACATAACTGACAACTATTCAAGAATTAGTTTTATCATTTGAATGTTTTATTTGTCTTCCTTTTACCTGCCAAGTTACTGTATTGCTTCTTCCTTCCTTATTTAGTGAAGAGACAGAGAATGGAATTAACAGCCAAGTCAGTTTGGCTCCTTTAGCTGTCTTTGGGAGAAAAATACTATGAAGAATAATTCAAACTAATACACAAATATGTGATATTGTACTATTTATGTATTTCAATAAATTCTGTTTTCCTTGTCCCTTCTTTGTAAATAGCCATGGGTAATTATGTTCCGATAATTTTGATCTTGAAAATATAACAACTGGAATGATACATATATATCTTGTAATATATGTAGGAAAAGTGGACATAAATAGAAGAAAATATGAAATGTAAAGTGGAAAAAGAGAAAACAAGAATGTTCTAAGGAAAAACTCATGGAGAGAATGAAGCTGCTAACTATAAAATGCTAGTCTAGTGGGGACCTACCTCGTGTCTATAAATATATTCAAGGTAACAATATAAATGAAAACACAGAAAGGAAATTATTCACAGAATTTCATAGAGCTAAGACTAGCCATTTTTAGTTAAAAAGGAAACTATTAGGAATAAAGAAATAAGAGGAAGTACAATTCGAAAGAAACCACTAAAGGAAGGCCTAGATGTGTGGTTGGTTCAGATATTTAAAAGTAATAGTAGTGAAAACTAAACCGTGGTCTAGAGCACAAACTCTTAAAAGAGGAAAAGAACATAAATGAAACAGATTTAATTAAAACAAGCATACCTTCATTTTCTGTATGTAATCGCATCTATTCTTTTTTTTTTTTAATCGCATCTATTCTTAAACTAGGGATATTCTAGTTAGAAAATCAATTCAAACCTGCTGGGTGTCTAATACCGTTCTAGCTACTTTATCCTCAAGGAGCTCAATGTTTAATGTTCTCTGGAAAATCACATGCAGAAAACTGATGTTTTCATCGTGTGGTTCTGATAAATACAAAGAATAGAGAAAACAAGAGTATTGGGTCTTTTCTATAACTACCTGTATTGCTAGTTGCAGAAGCTATTTGCCATTGTCAATTTGAGTATTTCTTCCAAAAGATATAGCCCTGTTTCCTCTGTTTACTAGGTTGCCTTCCTAGCCCACTTCTGGCTAGCAAATTACACATCTTTCCTCATCAAAACTTACTTGCCTCTGTGCAAATAAATAGGCTACCTCTTCCATCACATGGTCATGAATGTTGGTATGGCAGAGGGCCAGTCCAAATATGTAAGATATACATCACACTGGCCAGTTTCCTACCAAAATGCATTGGGAAAGATGCATTCCTTTATTTTCTGAGTTGAATAGTTAATGAAAATCACCTTTGAGTGTTACTTGAGAGCTGCAAGGGAAAGAGGTTGTTTACAATCAGATCTTGCCTACAGGGACTAGGTGAAAAAGGGCTATAGGGAATGTGCCAGGTTAGAAGGATTTTGAGAGGTCCCAGTTAGCTCTAGTCAAATACAGAGGAGTTATGTAACAGGAACAATTGGCATTGAGATTTTTTCCAACAAGGTCACTCCTGATCTGCCGCTTCTAGAATATTCACACTGTGGGAAATATGGGGCAGCATAAGATACAGTTCTGGCACGGGAAACTTGAGAATGTTCAGAAGACTGAACAGAAATAAGTGATATGAGACTACCAATCTAAGAAATGCCATAAAATTATCTTTGATAAAGAGTTCTTGGTGACACTATGAAATCTTTGAAGGCAGAGACTACTATCCCTTCAATACTTAGGAAAAGACCTTCCGTAGTAAACATTCGTTATATGCTTGCTGAAATGAAGTGGCATACATGTGGAAGAGAGACCATAAAAACTAAAAATACATAAAAAATTTAAAATACATGGAGATCATTATTTCTAGAAGCCTACTTACAGGATAAACGGGAGGCTGCAGTGTGTAGCAGTACTGGGAGAATAAGGGATTTTTTTTAATTTGTGCACTACTGAATTTTATAAGCATTTATTATTTTTATACTGAAAAAAATCACAGCTTTCTAGAGCCTTTATAAAGGAAAGGACAGGAAACAACTCATGGAAGATAAGAGCTAGATACAAAGGACAGAAGGAATGGGGATGATTGAGACAGGAGGGTTCCCTGGGTATTGGGGAAAGAATTTTAAAAGAGAGAGAAGAAAGATTGTGAGCATATGCTTTGAGAACTTTGCATCAACAGGTGAGTAGAGAAGAATTTTCAAAAGCTCTGCTGTATGAAGCAAATATTATATTGGCTTGCTCTTTGATAAATTTTGAGAAATATATACATTAGTTTTCAAAGAAAAGTGCACATTACATGGAAGACTTTGAAGAACTCCTTTTAGCTTTATCCCATATTAGTGAATGATCAAGAATTATTTTATAAAATTAGCTAATTGTTTCACCATGGAAGATACAAAGAGTTAGTAGGGAAAAGATACAGTGAGAAAGAAGTGTTTAATCTAGTAAGGCTGAGTGATTAGGAGCCATACAGGATACCAACAGGGAAGGGGAGAGGAATGATAGGTGGAGAATTTATCCCTAGCAGGATGGTTTGCACAGAGTTGCAGGAGGAATAAAGAACCCAGATCTGTGAATCATATATGGCTCAAGGAATGGGGATAAATAGTGGAGGATGTACAAGATCCCCAAAGCACATTTCTTCAACTTTCAGAATTTGATTTCACACTGTTTCTGGCATAAGACTCAGAACTTGGCTTCTGACTTTCGCTGTGAGCAACAATAGATATGTTTCTTTTAATCATCATGTCTTTCAGCAAAGGCATAAATATAAGGTGACTTCTTTGTGTATTATTTTATTGCTAAGTATAATAATCAGTTTCAAAATCCTTTATTTTTGTTGTTCATGTGTCCTTCTGTTTTTAAGGTATAGAAAACTTATTTGAACTTATTAAATAAATAGAATATGAGTGTTCTGCTCTCCTTTTCTTGATCCATTGAACTTACTCTCTTTCCTCTTCTGGAATTTATGAACATGGGGAGAGAAAGAACAGTTTGATACAACCCAAACCTCAAGCAAGAAGTCGAGAAGTAATGGTAACCCTCTCTTATTTGTATTACCTGAATACAGAACTCTGGCTGATTTGCACCAGGTATATAACCATTGTTGACTCTGTCTTGATGGAGCTTTTCAAAGGCAAGGATCATGTTGGATCAATAGAGAGAGAATAGGGGTGGGGCAGAGGGAGAGGGAGAGAGAGACTCTTTTTTAAAAAAAAGATTTTATTTATTTATTCATGACAGACACACACACACACACACACACACACAGAAAGAGAGAGAGAGAGGGGCAGAGGCACAGGCAGAGGGAGAAGCAGGCTCCATGCAGGGAGCCTGACGTGGGACTCGATCCCAGGTCTCCAGTATCACACCCCGGGCTGAAGGCAGCGCTAAACCGCTGGGCCACTGGGGCTGCCGGAGAAAGAGACTCTTAAGCAGGCTCCACATTCAGCACAGAGCCTGACACAAGCCTCAATCTCACAATCCTGAGATCATGACCTGAGCCAAAGTTGAGAGTTGGACTCTTAACCAACTGAGTCATGGAGGTGCTCAAATATCTGTTCCTCTATCATTTTCTTTACTCTCTTCTCCCTATTTAAGAGAATTGGAGAAAGAAAGGAAAAACATGAACTGCAGGGCATTCATTTATTATTTGTGTTCTACTTTATTTCAGAATGAATTTGTGGTGGCTTACAAAGATACATTTAATGCCACAGGAGAAAAACAATTTAAAAATAAGAAAACTTTGGGGCAACTGGGTGGCTCAGTCAGTTAAGTATCTGGCTCTTGATTTCAGCTCAGGTCATGATCTCAGGGTCGTGGGATTGAGGCCCACATTGGGCTCTGCACTCAGCATGGAGTCTGCTTGAGATTCTCTTTCCCTCGCTCCCTGCCCCTCCCCCAGCTTGCACATAATAAATAAATAAATAAATTATTTTTAAAAAATAAAACAAAAATAAGAAAAATTAGGAAATTTGATCTAAGCTTTTGAGAATCAAGCAAATATAATTGAGCACACTATGTGCCTTGAACTATGCTAGACTCTCTAGGGAAATGAAAGCAAAATATAAGATATGGTTTCTACCTTTAAAGACTATAACATTTAATTGGGAAGATGAGATAAATATCTGTGGTTAGGATCTTTAGCTGTGAAGTCAAGCTGTCTAGATGCATCTCTGCCATTTAGGATGTTTGTGGCTCTGGGCAAGATGTTTAACTTCTTGCTTCTGTTAGCTCATTTGTAAAGTGTGAATAATAATTAATAAAAATGAGAATAATAATACCTTACTTATTGGATTTCCATGAGTGAGGACTAACTTAGAATATAATAAGCACTTAGCTTATTTTTGTTATAATTTTTATTATATTATACTAAAGTAAGTGTTTAACTCCCTATGAAGATATGCAAATTAGTGTCATAGAAAAGAGAGAAATCAGTATATTCATAGGGTAGTCAGGGCTGGCTTTGTGGTGTAGGTGACATTTGAGCTAGACCTTGAAGGATGAGGCTTTTAAGTGGGCAAAGGAGGCAGGTAAAGGCATGCCAATCAAATAGGCAGCAAAGTAGAATATAATGAATGGCAAGACAAGGGGTATTTGTAGTCAAAATAATTGTAGTCCAAAAGAACCCTTATGGGACTTCAGAAGATCAATAATGTTGCACGAATCTGATCTGTAATCTGATAACTTTGGATTTAATTTTCTCAATGAGGCATTAAACTTGATGCTTCCATTTTCTGAAGGATTAAAGGATATTTGTGAGATTATTTTAAATATTTCTAGTCACAGCCTACAAACAGCCAACAAGACTTATCAAAGTGAATGGCACCTATGTTAAAGCCACAACCACATTTTATTTCTATTTCTTTTTCAAAAGATTTTTAAAGCTTTCCACAGCCACATTTTTAAACCACACTATTATGCTCAGAAAACATGCTAATATTTTTGTCAGTCACCATATAATACCTGGATTAGTCTTCAGATACACTAAGAATTGTCATGTTTATATTGATGCATTTCTCCTCCAAACTGGTACAGTAGGATTTGACTAGCATATCATTCCTTGTACCAGAAGTTGTGATCTTATCATAAGGGGTTCACAAGTACTTTTGATGATGCAGAAGGAGAGAAAGTGAAAAAGATTTCTGTTTCCAATCAGATGTTCTCAAATGACAAAGATGACCATGTTTAGAGGAAGTTATGGTTATCCTGTGTGTATTTTTACTAGTTCTCTTGCCTGGCAGCTAAAATAGATCTAACTTTATAAACCTTAAAACCTAATTTCATATAGTTTGAAAACAAATAACTTTTGAAAGAAATTAAAATAAAAACTTTAAGTATGAATCTCATATAGATTTAAATCATTTTTAATTGGTATGATTCCACAGGTTGAATAATCTACAAACATAGGTTTCTGGATCAACAGGGGAAATTTTTAAAAAATAAAGTCATTTAATCTTAAAGCATTTATAGAGGTTGTCTTTTTTTTCTTTCACTTAACAAAATATAGAGAATCATGTACATTTAATTTCAAACTATTAATTAAATCCAAATGGATTCTTTAGCAACTATATGTATTCTTGAATACACAGACAGAGTATTTGCTTACTTCAACTCTTCTGTCATCTTAGTTTGCTAAGTATGAATTGGACTTGTGTAGTGAGTTAATATCCAAGGTCTTTGTCTTTTCCCATAGAGCGCTTTTTAAAATCCCTTTGTCAAGCTGAGATATGGAAAGCCCTGGATCAAGGGAAGCAGGACCATAAGCCAAAATAAGTGGAGCCAATAGAAGCAGCCAGGGGCCAGTGGGGTATAGAGGAACTAGGGTTCAAGGCAAGGTAGGGTTCACAGGTGGGAAGCCCACTCTGCAATAAATAGAGGAATAGGGAATACACAAGAACTAGGACTCCAGGCACAGTGGCCAGGCTGATTCAGACACAAAACAACAGAACCAAGGGACTTTGGAGCTAAAGCTAAAACCTACCTGAGGCAGAAGTACTCACATCCTCTCCCTTTTAGAGAACTAATGACTGGTACTCTTTCTAGGTCTAGGTATCCAAGTGAAACAATTCTTCTCCACCTGGAAAATCCTAACACTCACTCTTCTAGGCCAGCTACTTGAAATATGAGAATGTCAGACCTGAAAGAATCTTTAGAAATTCTCTTAGCTCACTCTATTTTTAGAGGAAGAAACTGAGGCTATTTGGGATAATGAATTTGTCCCAAAAAATCACAGCAACTTAGTGGAATGGCTGAGGCTATAATTTCAGTGTCCTGACCTCAGTATACTTTCCATAACATGTTCCTGCCTTGCCCACACCTGGTGTCCTTGAATGAAAAATATGACTGAGAAAAGTAGTATCATTAGACATTGAGCCAACCAAACCTCTTCTAAGAAGAGAGGAGAAAGTAAGTAAGGTTTATGGGGATGATATACAATCACATAAGAAGTTCCACTTATTCACGCTTAATGAAATTCAGTAACAGAAACTTCTATTGGGATTAAAGCTACTTGATGAGACAGCTTGTAATTCCCATAACTCTAAAAAATTCATTGTCCAGTGGACTTCGCTCCACTTACCCTATGAGTCAATCATAGACTAATGCAACCCCACTGTGCATATTTTAATCGTGGTAACAGTGCTATGCCTCATTTTTGAGGCCTACTGCTGTACTATCTGTCTATAGCATAGGTAAACAACTATTGGCATGTTCCTCACCACCCCTAAAAAGATTTCATGGCTTTGCATGCATTATAAAACAAGAAACAGTAGAAAGTTTGAATCCCCCTGCCCTTCTCTCTCTCTCTCTCTCTCTCTCTCTCACACACACACACACACACACACACATTTTTAACCATTTCCAAATAATTAATCTAAGAGTACTCATAGACTATTTTCCATTCTTCTTCCTTTCCTGATCAATTAGCTTTGGTACCCACTTCTTTCTCTCATGAAATCTTACTCTTTTGGTGGTGATTGGGGGTGGGGGTAGAAAAACCTATATGCTGCAGTTTCCACCATCTGGGACAATTAACCTATGTCTCTGTCTTATTAGCTTTTTATCTCCCTTTGGATCTTACTAAAAGAAATACATTCTTTCTTTCTCCCTTTAGCTTCATAATAGTTTGTTCTTGACTATAATTTAAAATTAATTTCAGTGGTTGTTCTCATTTAATTTAGAAAATTATTAGAGGGATTTCTTCTTTAGGGAAAAAAATGGGGAGAAAGCTGCATAAAATCACTCTGGAAAGGTGCACCTGGATGGCTCAGTCAGTTAAGCATCTGCCTTTGGCTTAGGTTATGGTCCCAGTGTCCCAGGATCAAGCTCCATTTTTTTTTATTTTTTGGATAAATATCCAGTAATGCAATTGTTGGATCATGGGGTAGTTCTATTTTTAACATCTTGAGGAACCTCCATATTGTTTCCACAGAGGCTGCACCAGTTTGCATTCGCACCAGCAATGCAGGAGGGTTCCTCTTCCTCCACATACTCACCTACACTTGTTGTTTCTTGTGTTGTTGATTTTAGCCATTATGACAAGTGTGAAGTGATATCTCATTGTAGTTTTGAGTTGCATCTCCCTAATGGTGAATGATGTTGAGCATCTTTTCAAGTGTCTGTTGGTTATCTATATGTATTCTTTAGAAAAATGTCTGTTCGTGTCTTCTGCCCAATCTTTAATCAGATTATTTGGGATTTTTAGGTGTGGATTTCTGTAAATTAAAAAAAATATTTTGGATACTAACCCTTTATTGGTTATGCCATTTGCAAATATCTTCTCCCAATCAGTAGGTTGTCTTTTAGTTTGTTGATTGTTTCCATTGTTGTGCAGAAGCTTTTATTTTGGATGTAGTCCCAATAGTTTATTTTAGCTTTTGTTTCTCTCACCTCAAAAAATATTAGAAAAATGTTATAGCTGATGCCTGAGACATTACTGCCTGTTTTCTCTTCTAGTATTTTTTATAATTTTAGGTCTCAAGTTTAAGTCTTTAATCCATTTTGAATTCATTTTTGTGTGTGATGTAAGAAATTCATTCAGTTTCATTCTTTTTCATGTTGCTGTCCAGTTTTCTCAACACCATTTATTCAAGAGACTGTCTTTTTCCCATTGCATCCATATTTTTGCCTCCTTTGTTGAAGATTAATTGACTGTGGGTCTATTTCTGGCTTTTCTATTCTGTTCTATTGATCTATGTGTCCTTTTTTTTGTGTGTCATTCACATACTGTATTGACTGCTACAGCTTTGTAGTATAATTGAAATCTGAAATTGTGATAACCCCAGCTTTGCTTTTCTTTTTCAGGATTATTTTGGCCATTCAGGGTCTTTTGTGCTTCCATACAAATTTTAGGATTATTTGTTCTAGTTCTGTAAAAAATGCTTTTGGTATTTTGATAGGGATTGCATTAAATCTGTAGATTGCTTTCAGTGATGTGGACATTTTAACAAATTTTATTCTTCCAGTCCATGAGCATGGAATATCTTTTCATTTCTTTGTGTCATCTTCAATTTCTTCATCAATGTCTTACACTTTTCAGAGTTCAGGTCTTTCACCTCCTGCGTTAAGTTTATTCCTAAGTATTTTATTATTTTTGGTGCAATTGCAAGTGGGATTGTTTTCTTATTTTCTGTTTTTGTTACTTCAGTATTAGTGTATAGAAATGCAACAGATTTCCATACCTTGATTTGTAGCCTGTGACCTTACTTAATTCATTTTTCAGTTCTAGTAGTTATTTGGTGCAGTCTTTAGGATTTGCTATATATAGTGCCATGTCATCTGCAAATAGTAAAAATTTTACTTCTTGCTTACCAATTTGGATGTCTTTTTCCTTTTTCTTGTCTGAATGCTATGCCTAGGACTTCCAGTACTATGTTGAATAAAAGTGGTGGGAGTGTACATCCTTGTCTTATTTCTAACCTTAACAGAAAAAATCTCTCAACTTTTCACCATTGGCTATGATGTCAACTGTGGGTTTTTCATATATGGCCTTTATTATGTTGACGTATGTTCCTTCTAAACCTACTTTGTTGAGAGTTTTTATCACAAATGGATATTGTATTTTATCAAATGCTTTTTCTGCATCTAGTGAAATAATCATATGGCTTTTATCCTTTATCTTGTTGATGTGATATATCACATTGATTGATTTGGGAATATTGAACCACCCTGGGAATAAATCCCACTTGATCATAGTGAATGATTTTTTTAAATGTATTGTTGGATTCAATATTCGATGAGCATTTTTGTATCTCTGTTCACAGGATAGACTGGCCTGTAGATCACTTTTTGTGTGATGTCTTTATCTGCTTTTTTGTATCAGGACAATGCAGGCCTCAGAATGAATTTGGAAGTTTTCCTTTCTCTTTTGTTCTTTGGAATAGATTGAGAAAAATAGGTTTTAACTTCTCTTTAAATGTTTGGTAGAATTTGCCTATGAAGCCGTTTGGTCCCAGACTTTTGTTTGTTGGGAGTTTTTTTTTATTATTATTACTGATTCAGCTTCATTGCTGGTTATCAGTCTGTTCGATTTTCTATTTCTTTCTGATTCAATTTTTGGTGGTTATAAGATTCTAAGAATGTATGCATTTCTTCTAGGTTGTCCAATTTGTTGGCATAATTTTTCATAGTACTTTCTTTTAATCCTCTGTGATTTGGTTTTGTGTTGGCTGTTATTTTTCCTCCATCTCTGATTTTATTTATTTGAGTTCTCTCTCTCTCTCTCTCTCTCTCTCTCTCTCTCTCTCTCTCCTCTCTCTCTCTCTCTCTCTCTCTCTCTCTCTCTCCCTTTGATGAGTCTGGCTAAATGTCTATCATTTTTTTATCTTTTAAAAGAATCAGCTCTCAGTTTTATTGATCTGTTCTATTGTTGTTGGGATTTCTTTTTGTTTTTTTTTTGTTTTTTTGTTTTTTATTTTGTTTCGACTTAATTTGTTTTGACTCAAATTTTTATTATTTCCTTCCTTCTGCCAGTTTTGTTTTTAGTTTGTTGTTTGTTTTTTTCTAGTTTCTTTATGTAAGTTTAGGTTGGTTACTTGATATTTTTCTTGCTTCTTGAGGTAGACTTGTATTATAATAAACTTCCCTCTTAGAACTGTTTTTGCTGCATCCCAACGATTTTGGACTGATGTGTTTTCACTTTCATTTGTCTCATTGTATTTTTTTTAATTTCCTCTTGATTTTTTATTTGATCCATCCATTGTTTAGTGGCATGCTATTTAACTTACATGGATTGTGGCCTATCCAGGTTTTTTTTTTTTTTTCTTGTGGTTGATTTCTAGTTGCATAGTATTGTGGTCAGAAAAGATCCATGGATTGACTTGGATCTTTTCTAATTTGTTGAGACTTCTCTTGTGGCCTCATATGCGATCTATTTTAGAGAATGTTCCATGCACACTTGAAGAGAATGTGTATTTTGCTGTTTTAGGATGGAATGTTCTGAATATTCTGTTCGATCCATTTGGCCCAATGTGTCATTTGAAGCCACTGTTTCCCTGTTGATTTTCTGTTTGGATGATCTTTCCATTGATATACATGGTGTGCTAAAGTCCTCTAATATCACTGTATTACTATCAATTGATTACTCCCTTTATGTTTTATTAACTTCTTTGGGTATTTGGGTGATCCCATGTTGGGTACATGAATATTTACAATAGTCATATCTTATTGTTGGATTGTCCCTTTTATTATTATATAGTGCCTTTCTTTGTCTCTTGTTAGAGTCTTTTATTAAGGTCTATTTGTCTGATATAAGTATTGCTACCCCACCTTTCTTTTTACATTCATTTGCATGATAAATGCTTCTCCATCCCTTCACTTAGAGATTTCTGCCATAGAACTTTAGATACCTAGTTAATATTAACTAGACTGAATATAGACTGAATTACTATGGTAAAGACTCACCTCTTGTTCTAAACACAAAGAAATGCTAGATAAAATAAAACAAAGATTGTACATGAGTAGCCCAGCTTATAAGTAATGGAGATTCCCAGACTTCAAGAATGAAAAGAAAAATCAAACCCAGAGAAGGAAGCATAAACTGAAGCTAAATACTTCCTAGAAGTATCAGAAACAAATATGACATTAGGAGTATAAGGGCTTGGGCCCAGAGTTACACCATAGAGCCACAAATTTACTTAAAATGTAGAGCTAGAACTGAGATCCAAGCAAAAATATAGAAGCCTCAGCGGTCTGTGAGGCCTAAAAATCAATGAAATGGGGATGAGAAAACTGCGCATTGGTCCCGAAAAGCAGCCAGGAAATTCACACTCTGTCCAGGGCCATGAATGAAAAGAGATACTCAAAAGAAATCAGAACACTAAACCTGTACCAATCATGGGTGCGGACTCTAAATTCTCACAACCCACATGTGGTACAAAGCCCCAAGCTAACAAATTGACAGAAAAACTGGTTCCAAACCAGTGAAACTTGTTAGGCCTTGGCAGAGGCAAACTTGGAACCACTCTGAGGAAATGCCTTCACAGACCTCAGCACCCAGGACTCCCACAAAAAACAATCCCTGTTGTAGATAAAGACACAGTAATGAAATTACAAACCTCACAAGAAAATTAACCACCACTAGTGGGCTTCCATTGGCACAAATGGAAAAAAATATATGCCAAGAACAAGAGATAATGGGACAATTTATAGGAGGCAAAATGAGTTCATTGAAAAATGTCTAAGAAAAGCCAAGAGTATAAAACAACTATGTGGCAAGGATATGGCCTTTTTTAAAAAAAAGTCCATCAAAAGATTGGCGTGGTGGAGCTAGATACAGAAATTAAAAATAAAATTTTTACCCTTGAGAAATTCTTAGAAAAATCCCAGGAGAGGGGGAGTTAAGATGTGTGGCCAACTCTTAACTCTAGGAAGCAAACAGAGTTGCTGGACAGGAGGTAGTTGGGGGGAATGGGATAACTGGGTGATGGACATTAAGGAGAACACATGATGTAATGAGCACTGGGTGTTTTACGTTACCTATGAATAACTGAACTGTACATCTGAAACTAATGATGCACTAGGCATCTTGGTGGCCTTGGTGCTTGATGGCTGGCACCAAGGCAGCTCCAGGGATACAGGAGCTGGCTGGCACCATCTCCCTCCTGCAAGCCTCAGCATAAATATTGAGCCACTGTGAAGTAACACTGTGCCCACAGTGGGTGCCTAACCTGCTTACATCAAGTTCCACACCTTTGTGTTTTGGCAGGAATGCCCTCCTTTGTCAAGCTTACCTCCATCCCTACACATCAGTACCCTTCCCCAGACCAGCAGAAACCCTTGCCCACACCACATCTACTGACCAGAGTGTTCTGCAGGGCTTTAGTTCTAGTGAAAGTAGTATCAGTTCTTACTTAAAAAGCAAAACAGAGCACACCTAGTTAAAACTTGCCACATTCTGGCCAAGGACCAAACACCACCCACTGTGAGCAAGGAGACCCTCTACAAATGACTGTCCTGAAGGATAGAGCAGCCAACACATAACAATTGAGCACACACAACATACACTGGAGACACTCCCTGAAGTGTCAAGTCTTGGACACTATATGACCTTTTCTTCGTAAAGCCATTACTCTCAGGAGCAGGAAACATAAGACTTTTCTAACACAGAGAAGGGCAAGACTTAGACAAAATGCCAAGATAGAAGAGTTCATCTCAAATAAAAGAATAAGATAAGGTTATGTCCAGAGATCTAAGCAAAAGAGATATAAGTAACATGCCTAATGGAGAATTTAAAGCAACAATCACAAGGATACTAGATGGGATTGGGAAAAGAATGGGAGACTTTAGGGAGACCATTACCTCATGGATAAAAGAGTAAAAAAGAGAAATGAAAAATGCAATGACTGAAATTGGAAACAGGCTCAATGCAATGAACACAAGGCTGAAAGAAACAGAGGAAAGAATAAGTGATGTAGAAAACAAATTAATGGAAAATAATGTATCTGAACAAAAGAGAGAAAGAATTATGGAAAACAAGAATACACTTAGGGAACTCAGTGACTCCATCAAACATAATAACATTCATATTATAGAAGTCTCAGAAGAATAAGAGAGAGAAAAAGGGACAGAAAATTTATTTGAGGAAATAATAGCTGAAAATTTCCCTAATCTGGGGAAGGAAGCAGACATTCAGGTCCTTGAGGCACAGAGAACTCCCATCAGAATCCATAAAAACAAGCCAACACCAAGACATCTTAAAATTAAATGTATGAAATACAATGATCACGGAAAATTCTTAAAAGCAGCAAACCAAAAGAAATCCTTAACTTACAAGGGAAGAACCATAAGACTAGTTGGAGATTTCACAACAGAAATGTGGCAAACAAGAAGAAAGTGGCATGATATATTCAAATTGCTGAATGAGAAAAATCTGCAGCCAAGAGTACTCAATCCAGCAAGGGTAGCATTCAGAATAGAAGGAGAGTTAAAAGATTTCCCAGACAAAGAAAAACTAAAGAGGTTTGTGAACACTAAACCATTCCTACAAGAAATATTAAAGAGGATTATTTTAGTGAAAAGGTAAGATCAAAAGTGAAAAAGATAAGAAAGGAACAGAGAAAATCTCCAGAAAAAACAACAAAACAAGTAATAAAATGGCACTAAGTACATACCTATCAAGAATTACTCTGAATATAAATGGATTAAATGCTCCCATCAAAAGACATAAGGTGTCAGAATGGATTAAAAAAACAAGACCCATCTATATGCTGCTTACAGGAGACTCATTTTAGACCTAAAGACATTTGCAGATTGAAAGATTGGAAGTGAATGTATGGAGAAACATTTATCATATAATAACTATATAATAATATATAGTATATATAACACTATATAATAACAAAGGAAAAAAATCCAATAGGAAGATCTAACAATTGTAAATATTTTGCACCCAACCTAGGAGCACCCAAAATTAAAACAATTGATAACAAACATAAAGGAACTCATTCATTGATAATAGTAAAAAAATATTAATGGACTTTAACACCCCCAGTTATGTCAATGGACAGATTAAGCAGAAAATAAACAAGGAAACAATGGCATGAATGACACAGTGGACCAGATGGACTTAACAGATATATTCACAACATTCCATCCTAAAACAGCAGAATCCACATTCTTTTTCGAGTGCACATGGAACATTCTCCAGAATAGATCACATACAAGGTCACAAGGCCTCAAAAAGTTCAAAAAGATTGAGATCATACCATGCATATTTTCTGACACAATGCTATGAAACTTGAAGTAAACTACAAGAAAAAATTTGCAAAGCCACGAATACATGGAGGTTAAACAGCATGCTACTAAAGAATGAATGAGTCAACCAGGATCCCAAAAGAAATAAAAAATACATAGCAACTAATAAAAATGAAAGCACAGTGGTCCAAAACCTTTGGTATGCAACAAAAGCCGTCCTAAGAGGGAAGTATATAGCAATATAGTCCTACCTTAAGAAGCAAGAAAAATCCCAAATCTAATCTTACACCTAGAGGAGCTAGAAAAAGAATAGCAAGTGAAGCTTAAAGCCAGCAAAAGGAAAGAAATACTAAAGATTAGAGCAGAAATAAATGTTTAAAAAATACAATATATCAATGAAACCAGGAGCTGGTTCTTTGAAAAAAAATTAATAAAGTCGATAAATCCCTAGCCAAGTTTATCAAAAAGAAAGGACAAATAAAATCACAAATAAGATAACTTACACAGCAGAAATACAAAATATTATAAGAGAATATTGTGAAAAAATATATACCAACAAATTGGACAACCTGGAAGAAATGGATATATTCCTAGAAACATACAAACATGTTTGTTATATATATACACACACAATGTAATATTAGTCATAAAAAATGAAATCTTGCCATTTACAATGATGGTGTTAGAGAGTATAATTCTAAGCAAAGTAAGTGAGTCAGATAAAGGGCACATATCATATTAATTCCCTCATATGTTGAACTTATGAAGCAAAACAAATGATCATGGGGGAACAAAGAGAGACAAATCAAGAAACACACTCTTAACTATAGAGAACAAACTGATGGTTACCAGAGGGGAGTTGGGTGGGATATTGTGTTAAATGATTTATGAGGATTAAGGAGGGCACTTGTGATGAGCACAGGGTGTTGTATTTTAGTGGTGAATCACTAAATTATACACCTGAAACTACTGTTACACTGTATATTAACTAACTGGAATTGAAATTAAAACTTTTTTTAAAATTTATTATTCAAAAAAAAATTTATTATTCATGAGAATATTATTCATTTGAGACACAGAGAGAGAGGTAGAGACACAGGCAGAGAGAGAAGCAGGCTCTCCGTGGGGAGCTTGATGCCGGACTTGATCCCAGATCCTGGGATCACACCCTGAGCAGAAGTCAGGCGCCCAACCGCTGAGCCACCCAGGCGTCCCAATAATTTTTTTTTTAAAGGAAATGTTAAATGTACTCTTTTAAGTGGAAAAATGGACATAAGTAGACATAAGAAAATGATGAATAAAAAGATGTAAAGTATGAAAACATCTACAAAAAACACGGAGAAGAATTTAAAAATAGGAATTTATTTTTCTTTTTTTTTTAGGAATGTGATTGAATTCAAATAACGATCAAATTAATAGAGACTGATATTTATTTAGGATGCTATGTATGAACCACATGGTTACCACAAATACAAAGCTTATGATAAATACACAAAATTAAAAAAAAAAAAAGGAAAGCCAAACAAAACCATAGAAACCCATTAATCACCAAGAAAGCAAAAGAATAAGAATGGAGGGATCCCTGGGTGGCGCAGCGGTTTGGCGCCTGCCTTTGGCCCAGGGCGCGATCCTGGAGACCCGGGATCGAATCCCACGTCGGGCTCCCGGTGCATGGAGCCTGCTTCTCCCTCTGCCTGTGTCTCTGCCTCTCTCTCTCTCTCTCTGTGACTATCATAAATAAATAAATAAATAAAGAATAAGAATGGAACACAGAAGATCTTCAAAAACAAGTAGAAAACCAATAACAAGATGATAATAAGTACATAATTATTAATAAATTAAATGGCTGAATGCTTCAATCAAATACAAAGGGTGACAGAATGGATAAAAACAAACAAAAAAAAGGGCTATCTATATGCTGCCTAAATGAGACTTACCTCAAACCTAAAGACACATACAGATTTAAAGTGAAGGGATGGAAAAGCCGTTAGCATGCAAATGAAAACAAACAAAAAAGCTGGGGTAGTGGTAATTGCATCAGATAAAAAGGACTTTAAAACAAAATCTGTGCCACGAGACAAAAAAAGGCCATTACATAATGATAAAGGGATCATCCAACAAGAGGATATAACAATTGTAAATAACTACACATGCAACATTGGAACTCCTAAACACAGAAAGCACTTACTAATTGACGTACTGAGAGAAATTGATGGTTATATAATAGTAGTAGGGGACTTTAATGCCCACATACGTCAATGGAATGATCATCCAGGCAAAAAATCAAAGTGGAAACAGTGTCATTTGATGACATATTTGACCTGATGGATATAACATATATATAGAACATTCCTTCCAGAAACAACAGAATACAAATTCTTTAAAATTGCACATAGGAAATTCTCTGGAATAGATTACATATTAGGCCAAAAACAAGCCTCAAAAAATTTAAGAAGTTTGGAATCATACCATGCATCTATTATAATAACAACAGTATGAAGCTAGAAATAAATCACACACACACACACACACACACACACACACACAAAACAAAACTGAAAGCTAGACCATATTTTTGCAAGAGCGTCAGAACAACACCTGCAAATGACAGCATGGCCAACAGTGGACATGGTTAAAGACCCAATGAGAGTTCATTATAATGCAGTTGAGAAGAAAATTTGATTATTTTTTTTTTACCACACAGCATATTAACATTTCAAATGTCGAATGATGGCACTGTACCAGGACATGTTGCAACTTTAGGAATTTCAATCGTTTTTTTTTAATTATTTTTTATTGGAGTTCAATTTGCCAGCATATAGCATATCACCCAGTGTTCATCCTGTCAAGTGCCCCCTCAGTGCCCACCACCCAATCACCCCATCCCCCTGCCCACCTCCCCTTCCACTGCCCCTTGTTCGTTCCCCAGAGTTAGGAGTCTCTCTTGTTCTGTCACGCTCTCTGATATTTCCCACTCATTTTGTCTCCTTTCCCCTTTATTCCCGTCCACAATTATTATATTCCCCAAATGAATGAGACATATAAGGTTTGTCCTTCTCCAAATGACTCATTTCACTCAGCATAATACCCTCCAGGTCCATCCACATCGAAGCAAATGGTGGGTATTTGTCGTTTCTAATGGCTGAGTAATATTCCATTGTATACATAGACCACATCTTCTTTATCCATTCATCTTTCGATGGACACCGAGGCTCCTTTCACAGTTTGGCTATTGTGGACATTGCTGCTATAAACATTGGGGTGCAAGTGTTCCGGCGTTTCACTGCATCTCTATCTTGGGGGTAAATCCCCAGCACTGTAACTGGGTCGTAGGGAAGTTCTATTTTTAATTCTTTGTGGAACCTCCACACAGTTTTCCAGAGTGGCTGCACCAGTTCACATTCCCACCAAAAGTGCAAGAGAGTTCCCCTTTCTCCACATCCTCTCCAACATTTTTTTTTCCCATCTTGTTAGTTTTCACCATTCTCATTGGTGTGAGGTGGTATCTCATTGTGGTTTTGATTTGTAGTTCCCTGATGGCAAGTGATGTGGAACATTTTCTCATGTGCTTGTTGGCCACGTCTATGTCTTCCTCTGTGAAATTTCTGTTCATGTCTTTGGCCCATTTCATGATTGGATTCTTTCTTTGCTGTTGAGTTTAATAAGTTCTTTATAGATTTTGGAAACTAGCCCTTTATCTGATATGTTATTTGCAAATATCTTCTCCCATTCTGTAGGTTGTCTTTGAGTTTTGTTGACTGTATCCTTTGCTGTGCAAAAGCTTCTTATCTTGATGAAGTCCCAATAGTTCATTTTTGCTTTTGTTTCTTTTGTTTTCGTGGATGTATCTTGCAAGAAGTTACTGTGGCCAAGTTCAAAAAGGGTGTTGCCTGTGTTCTCCTCTAGGATTTTGATGGAGTCTTGTCTCACATTTAAATCTTTCATCCATTTTGAGTTTATCTTTGTGTATGGTGCAAGAGAGTGGTCTAGTTTCATTCTTCTGCATGTGGATGACCAATTTTCCCAGCACCATTTATTGAAGAGACTGTCTTTCTTCCAGTGGATCGTCTTTCCTCCTTTGTCGAATATTAGTTGACCATAAAGTTCAGGGTCCACTTCTGGGTTCTCTATTCTGTGCCATTGATCTATGTGTCTGTTTTTGTGCCAGTACCACACTGTCTTGATGACCACAGCTTTGTAGTACAACCTGAAATCTGGCATTGTGATGCCCGCAGATATGGTTTTCTTTTTTAAAATTCCCCTGGCTATTCGGGGTCTTTTCTGATTCCACACAAATCTTAAAATAATTTGTTCTAAGTCTCTGAAGAAAGTCCATGGTATTTTGATAGGGATTGCATTGAACGTGTAAATTGCCCTGGGTAACATTGACATTTTCACAATATTAATTCTGCCAATCCATGAGCATGGAATATTTTTCCATCTCTTTGTGTCTTCCTCAATTTCTTTCAGAAGTGTTCTATAGTTTTTAGGGTATAGATCCTTTACCTCTTTGGTTAGGTTTATTCCTAGGTATCTTATGCTTTTGGGTGCAATTGTAAATGGGATTGACTCCTTAATTTCTCTTTAATTTATCACTTTCTTAAATCTAGACAGGCAACAAATAATATGTTCAAACAAAGAAATGTACAAGAGTGTTCCTAGCAGCTATTTTTTAAGATTTTATTTATTCATGAGAGACAGAGAGACAACGACACAGGCAGAGGGAGAAGCAGACTCCTCGCAGGGAGACCCATGTGGAACTTGATCTTGGGACTCTAGGATCACACCCAGAGCCAAAGGCAGATGCTCAACTGCTGAGCCCCCCAGTCCTTCCAGTCCTAGCAGCTTTATTTACAATAGACAAAAACTGGAAATAGATCAAAAGTTCACCAATAGGTGAAGGAAACTCTGGTACATTTATACAACAAAATATTAATTGAATGTGAAAAGGAGTAAGCACTGATACAACCACTCATCCACTGATGGACACTTAGGTGGTTTCCATATCCTGACTATTTTAAACAATGCTTCGATAAACATGAGGGTACAGATACTTTTTCCAAGTAGTGTTTTTTTTTTTTAATACCCAGAGGTGGAATTGCAGGATTATATAGTTCTATTTTTCATTTTTTTGAGAGGAATATCCATAGTATTTTCCATCGTGGCTGCATCAATTTACATTCCCACCAACAGTGCACAATTTCCCTTTTTTCCATATGCCTGTCAACATTTATTTGTCTTTTTAATTTTAGCCATTCTAACAGGTGTAAGGTGATATCTCATTATGGTTTGATTTTCATTTCCCTGATGATTAGTGATGTTGAGCATCTTTCCATGTGTCTTTTGGCCATCTGGAAGTCTCCTTAGGAAAATTGTCTATTCAGGTCCTCTGCCCACTTTTTGATCAGATGATGATGATGACTTGGTGTTGTTATGTAAGTTCTTTATACATTCTGGATGTTAAACTCTTATCGAATACATCATTTAAAAATATCTTCTCCCATTCAGTAGGTTGCCTTTTTGTTTTGTTGACTTTTTTTGCTTGTTATTTTGATGATATTTATATTTCCTTTTGTTTCCCTTGCCTTAGGGGACATAATCTAGAAAAAATGTTGCTATGGCCAATGTGAAACAACTTACTGCCTGTACTGTTTTCTAGAATTTTATGATTTCAGGCCTCACATTTAGGTCTTTAATCTATTTTGAGTTTACCTCTGTGTATGGTGTTAAAAGGTGGTCCAGTTTCATTCTTTTGCATGCAGCTGGTCAGCTTTCCTAGCGCTATTTATTGAGAAGACTTTTTCGCATTATATATATTTTGCCCCCTTTGTCATAGATTTATTGACCATATAATTGTGGGTCTATTTCTGAGCTCTCTATTCTGTTCTTTTGACCTACCTTTCATTTTTGTGCCTTTCTATTGTTTTTATTACTGCAGCTTTGTAGTATATCTTGAAATCTGGAATTGTGATACCTCCACTTTTGTTTTTCTTTCTCAAGATTGCTTTGGCTATTCAGGGTCTTTCATGGTTCCATACAAATTTTAGTATTATTTGTTCTAATTTTGTGAAAAATACTATCGGTATTTTTACAGTGATTGTATGGAATCTGTAGATTGCTTTGGATAATATGGATATTTTAACAATATTAATTCATTTAATCCATGAGCATGGAATATCTCTCCATTTCTTTGTGTCGTCTTCAATTTTTTTCATCAGTGTTTTACAGGTTTTAGAGTACAAGTATTTCACCTCTTTGGTTTAAGTTTATTCCTAGATATTTTATTCTTTTGGTTGGAATTGTAAATAGTGTTGTTTTCTTAATTTCTCTTTCTGTTACTTCATTGTTAGTGTGTAGAAATGCTACCAACTTCTGAGTATTAATTTGTATCCTGCAACTTTACTGAATTCATATAATATTTCTCATAATTTTTTGGTGGAATCTTTAGGATTTTCCATGTATAGCATCCTATTGTCTGCAAATAGTGGCAATATAGTTTCTTCTTTAAAAATATAGATATCTGTTATTTTATTTTTTTCTTAGCTTGTCTGATTTCTGTGATAGTTCTGTGATAGTATCACATTGATTGATTTGCAAATGTTGGGCCATACTTTCAATACTATGTTGAATAAAAGCGGTGAGAAGAGAGATTGTTGTCTTGTTCCTGATCTTAAAGGGAAAACTTTCAGTTTTTCACCAAGTATGATGCTAACTATGGGTTTTCATACATGGCCTTTATTATGTTGAGTTATCTTCCTTTTATCCCCACTTTCTTTAGAGTTTTTATCATGAATGGATGTTGTACTTTGTCAAATGCTCATTCTGCATCTATTGAGATGAGCATATGATTTTTATCCTTCACTCTATTGATGTAGTATATCACATTGATTGATTTGCAAATGTTGGACCATACTTGAATCCCCAGAATCAATCCCATTACATTATTTTGAAGGATCCTTTTAGTAAATTATATGTTGTTTTCTCATATTTTGTTAAGGATTTTGCTAATATTTGTTCGGGGATTTTTGCATGTTTTTAAATCAGGAATATTGACCTATAGTTTTATGTAGTTTTTGTGGCATCTTTGTCTGGTTTTGACATCAGGGTAATGCTGGCCTTGTAGAACACATTTGAAATCTTACCTTACTCTCCTATTTTTGGAATAGTTTGCAGAAAATAGTTATTAAATCTTCTTTAGATGTTTGGTAGAATTCCCAGTGAATCCATCCAGCCCTCTGCTGTCTTGTTTTGGTAATTTTTTGATTACTGATTCAATTCTATTAGGTGCAGTAAGTCTGCTCAGATTATTTATTTTTTCTTGATTCAGTTTTGGAAGATTGCATATTTCTAAGAATTTAACCATTTCTTCAATTGTTCATTTTTTGGCCTATAATTTTTCATACTATCCTCTTATAATCCATTGTATTTCTGTGGTGTTTATGGTTACATGTCCTATGTCATTTCTGATTTCATTTACTAAGTCCTTTCTTTTGTTTTCTTAATGAGTCTGGCTAAGATTTTATCAATTTTGTTTACCTTTTCAAGGAATCAGCTTTTAGTTTCATTGATTTTTTTTAAGTCTTTGTCATTTATTTCTGCTCTGATCTTTATTATTTCCTTCCTCCTATTCACCTTTCACCTTGGGCTTTGTTCTTCTGTTTCCAGTTCCTTTAGGTGTGAGTTTTAGATTCTTTATTTGAGCTTTTTCTTTTTTAAAAGATTTTATTTATTCATTGACGAGAGACACATAGAGAGAGACAGAGGGAGAAGCAGGCTTCCCACAGGGAGCCCATTGCAGGACTCAGTCCCAGGACCCTGAGATCACGACCTGAGCCAAAGGCAAACACTCAACCACTGAGTCATCCTGGTGCCCCCGTTTCTTGAGGTAGGCCTGTTATTGCTATATAATTCCCTCTCAGAACTGCTTTTGTTTCATCCCAAAGATTTTGGACACTTGTGTTTCCTTTTTGTCTCCAGCATTTTTAAAATTTATCCTTTCATTGTTTCATTGACACACTGGTTATTGAGTATCATGCTGTGTATTCTCCAAGTGTTTGGGTATTGTTCCAGTTTTTTTCTTTTTTAAATTTTTTTAAAGATTTTTTAATATATTCATGAGAGACACAGAGGGAGAGAGAGAGGCAGAGACACAGGCAGAGGGAGAAGCAGGCTCTACTCACGGACGGGACTCAATCCCAGGACCCCCGGATCATGCCCTGAGCCAAAGGCAGACACTCAACCGCTGAGCCACCCAGGTGTCCCTGAAGGAGGCTTTTTAAAAAATAATTGTATGCATGGTCAAGATGGACTGAGATTGGGAGAAGTGAGTTTTACAACAACACTGGTATAACATTGAGATTTGGCTCTTCTCTCTGTTAAAATGACAAGGTTTTCTTCCATTGGTAGTCTACTCTTGATAAGAGATTGTGAACAGAGAAGAAAAGACAATGTTTTTTTTTCTTTACCTGCACAGTACACCAAGGTTTTCATATTTATTTTTATCTGGTCTTTACCTACATAAGAAACTGAAAACTTCTCAATATTAAGGAGCTACATTTTGGTGACAACTCCATAACCTCTTGTATAATCTCCTAGAGCCACGTTGGTGAAACAGATACTAGAGTTTTAAGTTTTGTAATTATCCATGAACCTTTGGAGGTACATGCCTTGAAACCTTCTGATATAGGTTGGTTGGTTGGTTGGTTGGTTGGTTGGTTGGTTGGTTGGTTGGTTGATTGGTTTGGCTGGCTGGCTGGCTGGCTGTTGGCTGGTTCATTCATTAGTTCATTGATTTTCAACAGATTCCCAGGAAGTCAAACCCTAGAGTCTCCAGACAAATATATGTAGTTTACCTGCTATATGAAGTCACATGAGAAGCATTGTCAAACAAATAATAATAAGCCCCCTTAGATTATATTGGGTGCAAGAATGCTGTCGGTGTTCCAAAAATGAAATGGCAGCAAAAGTAGTCCTGAGAGGGAAATATATCGCAATACAAGCATCCCTCAAAAAACTGGAAAAAACTCAAATACAAAAGCTAACCTTGCACCTAAAGGAACTGGAGAAAGAACAGCAAATAAAACCTACACCAAGCTGAAGAAGAGAGATGATAAAGATTCGAGCAAAACTCAATGAAATAAAGACAAGAAGAACTTTAGAACAGATCAAAAAAACCAGGAGTTCGTTCTTTGAAAGAATTAATAAGATAGATAAGCCATTAGTCAGTCTTACTAAAAACAAAAGAGAAAAGACTCTAATAAAATCATGAATGAAAAAGGAGAGATCACAACTAATACCAAGGAAATACAAACGATTTTAAAAACATATTATGAACAGCTATACGCCAATAAATTAGGCAATCTAGAAGAAATGGACGCATTCCTGGAAAACCACAAACAACCAAAACTGGAAGAAGAAGAAATAGAAAACCTGAACAGACGGATAACCAGGGAAAACTGAAGCAGTCATCAAAAACCTCCCAAGACACAAAAGTCCAGGGCCAGATGGCTTCCCAGGGGAATTCTATCAAACATTTAAAGAAGAAACAATACCTATTCTACTAAAGCTGTTCCGAAAGATAAAAAGAGGTGGAATACTTCCAAACTCATTCTATAAGGCCAGCATCACCTTAATTCCAAAACCAGACAAAGATCCCACCAAAAAGGAGACTTCTAGACCAAGATCCCTGATGAACACAAATGCAAAAGTTCTCAACAACATACTAGCCAATAGGATCCAACAGTACATTAAGAAGATTATTCCAAAATGACCAAGTGGGATTTATCCCTGGGATGCAAGGCTGGTTCAACACTAGTAAAATAATTAATGTGATTCATCATATCAGCAAAAGAAAAATCAAGAACCATATGATCCTCTCAATAGATGCAGAGAAAGCATTTGACAAAATACAGCATCGCATTCCTGATCAAAACTCTTCAGAGTGTAGGGATAGAGGGAACATTCCTCAACATCTTAAAAGCCATCTACGAAAAGCCCACAGCAAATATCATTCTCAATGGGGAAGCACTGGGAGCCTTTCCCTAAAATCAAGAACACAACAGGATGTCCACTCTCACTTCTGCTATTCAACATAGTACTAGAAGTCCTAGCCTCATCAATCAGGCAACAAAAAGAAATAAAATGCATTCAAATTGGCAAGGAAGTCAAACTCTCCCTCTTCACAGATGACATGATACTGTATCTAGGAAACTCAAAAGACTCCACCCCAAGATTGATAGAACTCATACAGCAATTTGGCAGTGTGGCAGGATACAAAATCAATGCCCAAAAATCAGTGGCACTTCTATACACTAAAAATGAGACTGAAGAAAGAGAAATTAAGGAGTCAATCCCATTTACAACTGCACCCAAAAGCAGAAGATACCTAGGAATAAACCTAACCAAAGAGGTCAAGGATTTATACCCTAAAAACTACAGAACACTTCTGAAAGAAATTGAGGAAGACACAAAGAGATGGAAAAATATTCCATGCTCATGGATTGGAAGAATTAATACTATGAAAATGTCAATGCTACCCAGGGCAATGTACACATTTAATGCAATCCCTGTCAAAATACCATGGACTTTTTTCAGACGGTTGGAACAAATCATCTTAAGATTAGTGTGGAATCAGAAGAGACCCCGAGTACCCAGGGGAATATTAAAACAAAAACTAAAACAAAAACAAAAACAGAGCCGGGGGCATCACAATGCCAGGTTTCAAGTTGTACTACAATCTGTGATCATCAACACAGTATGGTACTGGCACAAAAACAGACACATAGATCAATGGAACAGAATAGAGAATCCAGAAATGGCCCCTGAACTCTATGGTCAACTAATATTTGACAATTCAGGAAAGACTATCCACTGGAAAAAGGACAGTCTCTTCAATCAATGGTGCTGGGAAAATTTGACAGCCACATGCAGAAGAATGAAACTAGACCATTGAACTAGTCCCAATGAACTACTGGGACTTCATCAAGATAAGAAGCTTTTGCACAGCAAAGGATACAGTCAACAAAACTCAAAGACAACCTACAGAATGGGAGAAGATATTTGCAAATAACATATCAGATAAAGGGCTAGTTTCCAAAATCTATAAAGAACTTATTAAACTCAACACCAAAGAAACAAACAATCCAATCATGAAATGGGCAAAAGACATGAAGAGAAATCTCACAGAGGAAGACATAGACATGGCCAACATGGACATGAGAAAATGCTCTGCATCACTTGCCATCAGGGAAATACAAATCAAAACCACAATGAGATACCACCTCACACTAGTGAGAATGGGGAAAATTAACAAGGCAGGAAACAACAAATGTTGGAGAGGATGCGGAGAAAAGGGAACCCTCTTACACTGTTGGTGGGAATGTGAACTGGTGCAGCCACTCTGGAAAACTGTGTGGAGGTTCCTCAAAGAATTAAAAATAGACCTGCCCTACGACCCAGCAATTGCACTGTTAGGGATTTACCCCAAAGATTCAGATGCAATGAAACGCCGGGACACCTGCACCCCGATGTTTCTAGCAGCCATGTCCACAATAGCCAAACTGTGGAAGGAGCCTCGGTGCGCATCGAAAGATGAATGGATAAAGAAGATGTGGTTTATGTATACAATGGAATATTACTCAGCCATTAGAAACGACAAATACCCACCATTTGCTTCAACGTGGATGGAACTGGAGGGTATTATGCTGAGTGAAGTAAGTCAATCGGAGAAGGACAAACAGTGTATGTTCTCATTCATTTGGGGAATATGAATAATAGTGAAGGGGAATATAAGGGAAGGGAGAAGAAATGTGTGGGAAATATCAGAAAGGGAGACAGAACATAAAGACTTCTAACTCTGAGAAATGAACTAGGGGTGGTGGAAGGGGAGGAGGGCGGGGGGTGGGGGTGAATGGGTGACGGGCACGGAGGGGGACACTTGACGGGATGAGCACTGGGTGTTATTCTGTATGTTGGTAAATTGAACACCAATAAAAATTAATTTATTAAAAAAAAGAAAAAAAGAAAGTGATAAATTGTTAGTAATACAGAGTAATCATAAAAGGATTATTATATAAAAGGAATTCACAGTTCTTTTGTGAATAGCACAAAAACTGAGAAACTGAAGTTCTTATTTTTATAGTCTTCAGTCTACTGTACTATCCCCTTTATTATTTTTTTACTATCTCCTTTAGAAACAAATTTGAGCTGGTCATCTCTACTAGTAGGGTATACAGTACCATGGGAATGACTTTGAATATGTCCAGTGGCATGACAATACAGTAGCAAACAGATGCAAACTGTAGATGGGAGTTAGCACATGCACATGAGCCATATTTTAGAAAGGTCTGAATTGATTCCATTTCAGGTTATTTGCTTAATCAATGCAGAGATCCCTCACACACATTTTGGAAGAGGAGATGCCCATACCCTTGCACACATTGAGTCTCACTATCTGACACAAAAGCTAATCAGAGTATTGCATACTCTCTCCTCAGAGTGCTCTCTTCAGAGTATTACATATGGTGGTTAGATGGTTTTCCTGTTTTAGCCATTGACAAAAGAATATTCATGATATTCATTCAACATTTGCATTAAAATTATATCACTGAAATATTTATCTCTTGCATTTATTTAACAAGAACATGTCTGATGGGAGTGTGAAAACATTTCCAAAAGAAATTGCTGCTATGGCCAGTACCAATTGTATAGTGCCAAAGAAAGGGCAGAATCTGTCATTTTTGTTAGACCACCTCAAGAAAGTCCCTTTTTATACATTGCTGTAATTGTCTTTCTCCATTAAAATCAAACCAGACCTTAACACCCACATGCTAGGAATTACTAAATGGCATTTTATTTGATATATTCTGCAACATAGTCCAAAAGAATGACAACCAGAATTTATGTGTATAGATGTATATACTGGTAGTTTTAGCAACTGGGATTATTTATAATAAACTTTATCACAGTCTCTGGATTTTCTACCATATGGTTTGATGTCCCTTATTGCCTTCAATTTCATGGGAATGAAGAGCAGTAAGGCATAGAAAAGACGCTGTGTTCAGGTTTGGAGAACACAGTGCCTGCTTGGATAAATCACACGTATTTTAGAATACAGGAAATATTTATAGAGCATTGATAAGAGAAGGCTATTACCACATAGGAGTTCATAAATTTAAAAAGAACATGAAATTGGCAAAATCAAAATTAACACTTAATCTATCCTATTATCCACATCAGATTATGCTTCAAAATTAGCTCCTTCAAGACCAAGCTTCAGAAGGAGAATACCACCATCCTAAATTTGGTTGGGATTTTTGTGGGTTTGGGTTTTTTTTTTTTTTTTTGCTTTGTTTTGTTGTCTGTATGGGTTTTTTTTTTGTTTGTTTGTTTTTTGTTTTGTTTTTGTTTGTTTTTTTTTTTGGATGGGACTTTTGAATTCACCAAGTACTTTTGTAAACACTGTTTTTATCTGAGCTTCCCAAATATTACCATGTTTATTCCATGTATAAAAGTTACTTTATAAAAAATTAGGTAATCTGCCCACAGCTTTTTTCATGATAAATCCAAAACCAGGATCTAAATCTCCTGTGCACATTCCACCCTAGCAGGCTATCTCTCATTCTTACATAAACATATCACAGAGCATATGTTCAAAGCAGCAATGAATAATCTTGTTTCAGATTTGTGTTAGACATATATTACAGACTATTGATACCAAAGGTTTTGACACAATTGAATGATCACAAAGATCCACAGCATGTCATTTTTAATGCGATATAAATTTGCACTGTAGAAAGATCAATATATGTCACTTATTATGACTAAGTCCAGCCTATCATCCATCATCTACATGTCTATGAGGTTCTTTTAACTTCCACTTTGTCTTAATGTAGAACCTAACTCCCATTAAAATTATTTCTTCATGAAAATGGTCCTCAAAGAAATCCATCTGATAGTTATGTCGATTAAATAACCAGAAAGTAATGGTTCTTAGAACACGGAAGTTTTGGATCAACTTAAGAATTGAATGGAGAATTTGTCTACAGCTTAGTGTGATTATGGGAACAAATTCACCAGGTACTATATAAGGAAAAAAGATTTTTGAAATTTCTTCATCTGGTGCTCCAGTGAGGGCAAAAATTGCATGTTAGAGAGAAAATGGTATGCTACATTATGATTTATGAATTGGGGATTCCTTTGTCAGAATTGTCTAGACTGTTTTTATACTATTATTCCCTTATTAATCTACTTTGCAAGAAAATAAAATCAATGTCAACAAAATATATGCATATATTGGTGAATTCAAAAGTCCCATCCAATATATGCATATATATTCCCTGGCATATATATATTTGATGATAACTTTGTAATTAAAATAAAGTTTTTAGCTATAACCACAAAGATGAATAATAAAAAATGCTTCAGTATTGCCTAGAATTGTTTAAATACTATAAATAACTCCAAGAATATAAAAGGCATGTTTAGACTGTTTCCCTGCATTTACTTTTTATAAATTTTTAATTAAAAAATTCTTCCTTTGATTTGCATTATACAATTTTTCTTAGAATGACTATCAGAATAAAAAATTTCCCTATGCAATCTTTTTTTTTAATTTTTTTAAAGGTTTTTTATTTATTTATTTATGATAGTCACAGAGAGAGAGAGAGAGGCAGAGACACAGGCAGAGGGAGAAGCAGGCTCCATGCACCGGGAGCCCGACGTGGGATTCGATCCCGGGTCTCCAGGATCGCGCCCTGGGCCAAAGGGAGGCGCCAAACCGCTGCGCCACCCAGGGATCCCTTCCCTATGCAATCTTAAAAATAGTGAATAGTCTATTATTATTTTCTCACCAATAAAAAATAACATACTTTTGATTAATGTTAACTTCAAAGCCAAATCCAAGTAAGCAGTAATTAATACCCTCAAAAAAGAAAAGTAAAGGAGAATTCTTTCCTTTTTTAAAAGATTTTATTTACTTATTCATGAGAGACACAGAGAGTGAGAGAGGCAGAGACACAGGCAGAGGGAGAAGCAGGCTCCACGCAGGGAGCCTGAGGTGGGACTCCATCCCAGGTCTCCAGGATCACGCCCTGGACTGAAGGCGGTGCTAAACCACTGAGCCACCCAGGCTGCCCGGGGAGAATTCTTTCCATTTGATTTCTTCCTGTTAGTTCCTGGCAGTATTTTTTCATTTTTGATTATATCTTAAATTTTAAATTTCCCAGAAGCACGTGTGACTAAATTTTTTCTTAAGTGCCCTGATAAGATGATTGGAAGGTTTGAAAATGGGTCATGGGAGCTTACCTTTGGATGTTAAACAGTCCTTTTCTGTCTTCCAGGCGCCATTTATTCAATTCCTTTTCTCTGTCATTCTCAGGTAAGCCTCTGAGCATCCCTTGCAAAGCATTCTTTGGATTTAGTGGAGAGTCCGGACCAATGATCTACTGGATGAAAGGCGAGAAGTTTATTGAAGAACTGGCAGGTCACATTAGAGAAGGTGAAATAAGGTACAGAACTTGAATTACTTATTTTTCTTTGCTCTCTTTGCGGTCAAGCAATGGAACATCCTAGAAGAGCTTCTGCCTTGGACTTTAATTGCAACTCCAAATCATTCCATTTTCTAAAAGCCGATCTGGTGGGAAGAGTGAAGCTGACTGCTCTAAGAAATGAAAATGTGTAAGCTTCCAATATAAGGAGGTTTTCTTAGGTTCTAAGAATATATCATGAAGTGTAATGACCTTCTCAAATCTGCTTAAGCAAATTCCTTTGAGTTTCCAAAGCTTAGGCCACTGTTACTCCATCCAGACATAGCAAATATCTAAACTGTAGGTTACTCATCAGACCACTGGGCAAATGCTTATTTACTCCCTAGGAACAGACAACTTCCATATGTCATAGGTGTAAAGCTACAGTGACAGTAGTAAGCTGCTACTTGCCAAAACAACTGTTGACTCTTGTTGAATAGTGTTTATTTTTCCCAGTACCAACTGCTCATCCTAAAAGTGACTTTCACTTTGGCACCACCCTAGACATCTTTTCACTCTCCTGTCGCAGATTCCTCCCTGGCACATAGACATATATTGGTTTTCTAATCCTATTTAATACAATATAATTTGTACATATAAAGGATAGGTAATTTTTCATAGCCCACTCAGGCTATGGGGTTGCCCTTTAGGAGTTGGAACCCTTCTACGTCCACCCCCATTAAGAATATTCTAGTGGAAGACAATCCAGTATTGTCTTTTAACATGAGGGCAACTCATGTTAAAATGCATTCTTTCACTTTTATTGATTACATAGCAGTGAAAAAGAAACAAGTACACATTATATTATTTTCTATGATTAAATATAATTTATTAAAACTACCATGACAGTTTGTCTTCATGTGTGCACCCAATAACTCCATTCTAGAGGATCATAACTTTAAGGATCCATTAACCTTCTGAAAGCCTATGAAAAATAGTGAACTTACTTCTAGGAATAAAAGTACATGAAAGGTGTCTGAATTAGTCATTTGTCATCAGGGAAATGCAAATTAAAACTCTGGAATAACACTTTATACTCACTAGGCTGGCTATAATCAAAAAGATTTTAACAAGTGTTAGCTAGGATGTGGAGATATTAGAAGCCTCATACACTTCTGGTGGGAGTGTAAAATAGTGCATCCACTGCCAGCCACAGTCTGGCAGTTCCTCAAATCATTAAATGTATAGTTATTAGCAGTTCCCATCCTAGGTATATAACCAAGAAAAATCAAAGCATACATCCACACAAAAACTTGTATGCAAATATTCATTGCAGCATTATTCATAACAGACAAAATGTAGAAACAACCTAATTGTCTATCAACTGATGAATGGATGATTAAAATGTGGTATATTCATACAGAGAAATATTATTCACCTATAAAAAGGAATGAGTAAAGTATTGATATGCACTACAACATGGATGAACCTTGAAAACATACTCAGTGAAAGAAGCTAGTGGGGAAAAAAACTACATATTATATGCTTTCATTTATATGAAATGTCTAGAATACGAAAATCTGTAAAGACAGAAAGTAGGTTAGTGGTTGCTTAGGGCTGGTGGGGATGGAGGGATAGGGATAAATACCTAAAGTGTATAGGTTACTTATTTTTAGCGAAGTGGAAACAATATAACATAAAATGCACTATTTTAAAGCGTACAAATTAGTGACATTTAGTTCATTCACAATGTTGTGCAACTACAACCACTATCTAGTTCCAGAAAATTTGTTTTGTTCCAAAACAAAACCCTGTACCCATTAAGCAATCTGAAGCTTCTTTTTGAGGTGATGCAAATGTTACAAGATTGACTGTGGCAATGGTTGCACATATCTGTGAATATAGTGAAAAACCGTGAATTGTACAGTTTAAATGGATAAATTGTATATGAATTATATCTCAATAATGTTAAAAAATTCCAATCAATTGTCTGGCTCAGAACAGATGTTCAGAAAAATAATATATTATTTATAAATAATTCTTAGCTATTAATTCCCATTTAAAGTTTAAGTTGCCTAATTATTAATACTTTATTAGCCAATTTCAAGTTAAGGTTTATGAAATTAATGAAACTGAATTCATTTTAAATTATTTTAGAAGATATGTGTTTAGAATTATTCTTAATGTACTTTCCTATAAAAGACTTTAAGGGTTACTCTTCTTTAAAAAAGAAATTGATTCCCAGAGGACAAGTGGTAGGTACAATGGTGCATAGTAGCAAAATTTCTACTACCAAAAAAGCTCAGAGCTATGTTTAATGATCAACGGTAGTAGTTAAATGAGCCTAAGATAATTATCTCTCTTATCCTGTGTATGCCTGCCTGACTGGATTGTTCTAAATAAGCAAATTTAATGGGGGTACAATTGACATACCGTAAACAGCACACAATTTAAAACAATCTGTGGGGGCTAATATATGTATATACCTATGAGACTATCACCATTGTCAAAATAATGAACATAAAAATCACCCACAACTTTCTCCTTTGTAATCCCTCCCCCTCCCCTACTTCCACAACACTGATATGTCACTATAAATCGATTTGCATTTTCTAGAATTTTATATAAATATAATAATGCAGTATGTGCTTTTTTGGTCTGGATTATTTCATCTAACACAATTATTTTGAGATTCATCCATCTTGTTAGATGTAACACTAGCTCATGCTTTTTATTGCCAAGTAGTATTCCATTATATGGATATAAACATCTGGTCATTTGTTGATGGATATTTGGATTATTTCCAGTTTAAGGGCTATTCCAGATAAAGCTGCTATGAACATTCACTTATGCATCTTTTCGTGCCCATATATTTCCTTTTTCTTGAGTAAATACCAAAACACGAAGTGCCTGAAATATGTAGTAGATGTACCTTCTTTATTAGTTCATTTTTTAGCTCTATTTTAAGAACAATTTTTTTTAGAATAACTTTAGATTTTCAGAAAAAAATGTGAAGGTGAGATCTTAGTCTGCTTGGGCTGCTATAACAAAAATTCTATAGACGAGGTAGCTTAAACAACAAATATTTATTTCTTCTGGTTCTGGAGACTGAAAAGTTCAAGATCAAGGTACCAGCAGATTTAATGTCTGATGAGAGCCTACTTCCTCATTCATAGATGATCATCTTCTCACTATACCCTCACATGTCCTCACATGATGGAAAGGTGAGAGAACTCTGAGTTTCTTTTGTAAGGGCACTAATCCCATTAATTAGGGCTCCTCTCTCATGACCTAATCACCTTCCCCAAAGCCCCAACTTTTAACACTATCATATTAAAAGTTAAAATTTCAATATATGAATGTTTGCTAGTGAAAAGGGCTACAAACATGGAGTCCATAGCAGATAGTATAGAGAGTTCCTACATACCCCATACCCAGCTTTCCTTGTTATTAACATCTTAAGTTACTGTGTTACATTTATTACATAATGAACCAAAATTGATATATTATCATTAACTAAAGTCCATATTTTATTCAAATTTCATTAGTTTTTACCTACTCTTTTTTTTTTCTTCAGGGCTATTTAACTTTTTAAGAGTCTGCCAAACTATATTCCAAACTGTTTATACCATTTTATAAAAGAAAAGTTAGGCGCTATTGCTGCTCTCTACCAGCAAAAGATTAGAATGGTGAGAGACAAAGCATACAATATGAAACAGTTCAGTCTAGTCCAAGCTGCTTTATTGGATGCAAATGAACCAATCAGATAGTACCGTAGGAAGTCTACCTTTCAGGACTTGCAAAATGTCATTGTTTATTTGATTGTGTTATATTCTCTTTCTCCACTCTTCCCAACTCTCCCCATAAAAGGGTACATATCTATGTTTGCAATGGAGTTAAGTAACGTGGAGCTTCTTTTGAAAAATTCTCAAAACCCTGCTAGCTAACTAAAGATATCTTCAAGAAGTGTAAACGAAGAGGCAAGGATTCCTAACCAAGATAAATACATAGTCAGCAATTTTGTAATATTAATTATATGATCCTGGTCTATTTGAGAGCTTGTGTGGGTGCAGGAATTCCATCAGGATATGGTCATTTATGCTAACACGGGAGTTAATTACTAGATTCTGTCCTCTAGCCTGCAAAGCCAATGTCCTTGAAAGAAAGCACATGTTTTTTTTTAAGATTGATTTATTTATTTATTTATTTATTTATTTATTTATTTATTTATTTATGATAGACATAGAGAGAGAGATTGAGAAAGGCAGAGACACAGGAGGAGGGAGAAGCAGGCTCCACCCCGGGAGCCCGCCGTGGGACTTGATCCCGGGAATCCAGGATCGCGCCCTGGGCCAAAGTTCTGAGCCACCCAGGGATCCCCGCAAATAAGATTTTTAAACAGCATGGCAGATTGTAACAAATTTGATAGTTTCATTAAAAAATGCTAATAATAGGGGCAGCCTGGGTGGCTCAGCGGTTTAGCGCTGCCTTCAGCCCCGGGCATGATCCTGGAGACCCGGTATTGAGTCCCACATCAGGCTCCCTGCATGGAGCTTGCTTCTCCCTCCTCCTGTGTCTCTGCCTTTCTCAATCTCTCTCTCTCTGTCTCTCATAAATAAATAAATAAATAAATAAATAAATAAATAAATAAATTTTTAAAATGCTAGGGGCCGCCCCGGTGGCGCAGCGTTTTGGCGCCGCCTGCAGCCCAGGGTATGATCCTGGGGACTTGGGATCAAGTCCTACATCGGGCTCCTTTGCATGGAACCTGCTTCTCCCTCTGTCTGTCTCTCTCTCTCTCTCTCTCTCTCTCTCTCTTTGTCTCTGTCTCTGTGTGTGTGTGCATCTCTCATGAATAAATGCGTAAAATCTTTTAAAAAATGCTAATAATATCATTAGTTCAACCAAGAGATCTGCATTCTTTCATAACCCACACTTTTTCTCCAAGGAAACCAGTTCTGATGGTAGAATGCTGAAATGTTAAGTTGAGGATTCCTCTCAAAAGCATTTCTGGAAACAAAATTTTCTTATGGATGCATGGCTTTCCCTGAGGATATTGTATTTGCTTCATATTTTAATTGAATCATAGCTCTAATGTTGTGTGTGTATGTCAGAAGTTCACTGCCTCATAGATATGAGAAGTGTGGATGTAAATATATTGCTCTCAAGCAGTTGACTTGTGGAGAACCTGCCATAGAGACATTGTGTCTGGCAGGAGGACTGACCACACTGCCTAGGTTCTCAATTTCCTGAGCATCAGCTTGATCCTAGAAGTATGTGTTGCAACTTTTTTTTCTTACTATTGTCCCTGAGGAATAGAGAATTTTGAAAAAAAAATCTACCTAGGGAAAAACCTTGGATATTTACCAAAGGCTTGATGAAATAATGTAACTCAGAGTACAGTATGTTCAACTTATGTACAAATCAGTCCCTCTGCAAGCTTAACTAGCATATTTGATCAAATCCTGTGGAGGGTTTTAGAGTTATCATTTGTCTGCTCTCTGGGTTACTTTTTTTTCTCTCTGGGTTACTTTGACCACAGTGGCTCCTTGCATCTCCTGACTTGCAACCTATTGTCAAAGCACTCAGACTCCACTCTGTGCATACAGATTCTCCTTTATGTCCCTTTAGCAGAAATTGGCATAGGCCTCCCAATTCTCTTATGTTGCTAAGAGACAGCCTTAAGGAAATATGAACCCAAATGTAGTATACATTCACAACTGCCAGTCTATTTCATACAACTGCATCCCAGATTTTACAATGACCCCAGAAGATGTCATCTGCAGGGATGTTAAAAGGAATTTGGTACGTGTAGTAGTATAAGCTGCAATTGTGCAAGTTTGGTTAGTTTTATCTACCAGTTTAAAGTCATTGCAACAAGCTGCTCTCTATAGGCTCTACCATGTCTACTCAGATAAGTCAAGTAATCATTGGGAGGAGACCCAATGGAAATCATCATTAGGAAAGAACATCCTAATTTCTGACCCTCTGTTAAAGCTAATGGGAAGAGTTTGCAAAATAGCATAAGAGATAAAAAGGAGTATAGTCTTTGGTGGGTGTGAGCATTCTCAAAAGGCCAATCCAGCTCCATGTAGATGATTTCCTTTTAATTAATCTTACCAGAGTCTTAAAAATTAAAAAATAAAATAGCTTTCTAGTGAGGTATGTATTGCACAGTGCTAATAAAAAATGTCAGAGAAATTGAACTCGTCCTATTAAACAACAAAAATAGTTTCTACGTTTGCCTGCAGGATTATGAATTGGATCTGATTGTCAAGGGAGATTGCATGAATTTCATTGCAATTGCTTTGCCCCAATGGGGAGTAATTTTTTAATTATAAATCTCACTTTACAAATCTTCCTATCAATATCTAATGTTTTTTTTCCCTTTGGCAATACCACAAAACATTTACCAAGTGTTTTATAATTCTTGCACTGAAAAACATATTCGACTGATCTTAAGGTTTTTCAAACAAGCTTCTTAAAAATGAAAATAATTTTATTTACTTTAAATTCCTCAAAGGCTACCAGTTGTATATGGGTTTTGTTTGGTTTTAGTTTTGGTTTCTTCACTCCTACTTCCACCACTTTCTGACCTTCTGTTTTCATTTCTGTATCATAACACCCTCTCCTTGAATGAGTAAAATGTTAACAAAGAAGGGAATGTGGTACATGTATGAAAAGACTTTATTCTTAAAATAAAGTGTGCCTACATATAAAGATCCCAAATAACCTTCTAATAACTAATCAACTAAAAATTATGGAGCTGTTAATATGTAGTTTGTCCCCCAAATATAAACTATTGAAGTCTCATGCAGCCCAAGGCAAAATAATGTACTCCATTTTGGTAACTTCCCACCGTACTTTTTTAGTGCCTTGAACCACCCCATCTGCTCCGGCCTTCCTTACATTGAGCTAACACACACACACACACACACACACACACACACACACGCACATCCCATCTCTTCCCCCATTCTTATCTTGTCTCATTAGAAGAAAGAACAGTGATCAATCACTTTGCTTTTGATTTAAGTAAGTTTCAAATCTTATGATGTACATGTGGATGTAGATTTTGTAAGTCATGAGGAGGCTTCAGTGGAAAAGTAAACTTCATAAGCATCAAAGTTTTACCTAGGAGTAGCCTTAATTGCCAGTTATCTGAAGGATGAATTTTAGAGGAATGATGACTCTACTATTCACAGTTCTAATTCCACAGTGGATCTTAGCCTTGACCTATGCATAAAATATTTAAAGCCTACCTAAGACATATTTGTTATATCTCTTCTTTTACTGAGCATACTCCCGATGCCCAGTCTCAAATATAATGTCCTATAAGCTACTCTAGACAAGAATCTACAATTAGCAAATAATAATGATAATAATAAATACTAATAATTCCTCTTCATGTTTTATTTACTACACAGTAGATTGCAAAAGCATTTTGGCATCCTAAATTACAATGGGATTTTCATGATAGTCATCTGAGATAAATAGTATCAGTTTATTTGACAAAATAAAAAAAATTGGTTTAGAGACTGAGGAAAAGATGGTCCTGGGCAGTTTCTTTACAGTTCCAGTAGAGCTAGACTGAATTCATCAAAACATAACTACCAAGAATCCTCAGTTGCACAGAATGTTTTGTTGTACTCCATATTTAGGATGTAGAGTCAAAACTTGTCCGGGACTGAAAGAATGAAAATCAGTCTGGACTAAGAATAAGCAGCCCTACTATTAATCAGCCTGGGAGGACAGACAGATAAAGCCAGCTGTGAAGTTAACAGAAAGCACTGTTTCTCCCAAGGTCATGCAGCAATTGTAAAATGCCATAACGACCCCACCTCATTTAAGTGACTACTGCTTTTTACCAGTGATGCCCTAGACCTGCTTTGCTATTTTCATATATTATTGGAAATACCCAATTGCTAAGTCATCCTTGCCTCCTGACAGTTCTCAAACCCTGGTCAATCTTCCCTTCCCCCAATCCTGCCTTAAAAGTCCCAACCAATCCAGAATTTATCAGGGCTTTCCTAGACTCTACTCAGAATCTTTTAGTGGAAATCCAAACATTACAAAAAATGCTTTTTTCCTACATTCAGTTGAGGAATGATCCACAGTTACTCTGAAGTTTCCCATCCTCCATGCATTCAGTCAATAAATCTGATTTTGTCAGACTATAGGCTTGATCCTGATCTCTAAGTCTTTAATAGGTACTGAAGATGACATTAAAAGAAATATTTTGTTTAAGAGGTTTTTTTTTTAAAAAAACATACTCCTATTCTTGATATTCTCAATCCTCATTCCTGGACAATGGTTACTCATACTCATAATAATAACTCAGAAACTGCAGTATACCTAGACATCACAAGCAGACTCAATTCGATTTAAGATGAATGGTAATTGGGATTAGATGTTTTATTTTATGTTAATTTAGGGGAATCAAAACTCTTCGCTTTATTTCAAGCTAGATTTTTTTAAAAAATGTCCAGATTCATTGAAGTATGAATATAAAAATTGTGTATATTTAGGGTATATAATATAATGTTTTGGTATATGTATACATTGCAAATCAAGCTAAACTATAATCAAACTAATTAATTTATTCACCACCATACATAGTTACAATTTTGTGTGTGTGCATGGCGAAAACACTTGCAATTTACTCTCCTAGCAAATTTCAAGTATACAGTACACTTATTACTAACTATACTCATCATGCTATATGTTAGGTCTCTAGAACTATTCATTATATAACTGAATGACCAGCATCTCTCCATTTCTTCCTCCAGGTCCTGGTAACCATTATTCTATTCTGTTACTATGAGTTTGGTGTTTTTATATTCCACATATAAGTGACAAATATCATAAAGTATATTTCATTCACTATTTCACTTTGCATATTATTCTTCAGGTTCCTTTATGTTGTTGCAAATGACAACTTTTCCTTATTTTTTAAGACTGAATAATACTCTATTGTATATATAAACCACATTTTTAAAAACCATTCATCTATTGATGGACACAGGTTGTTTCCATATTTTGGCTATTATATAATGCTGCAATGAACATGAGAGTGAAAATATCTGAGATCCTGATTTCATTTCCTTTGCATTTATACCCAGAAGTGGGATTGCTAGATCATATCGTAGTTATATTTTTAATTTTTTGAGGAATATCTCGATTGTTGTCCATAGCAGCTGCACCAGTTTATATTCCAACCAACAGTGTACAGGGTTCTCTTTTATCCATATCCTCGTCAACAATTTTTATTTTTTATCTTTCTGATAATAGGCAATCTAACAAGTGGGAGATGATATATCATTGTGATTTTGATTTGCATTTTCCTGATGATAGTGAAGTTGAACAACTTTTATATACCCGTTGGCCATTTATATGACTTTTTTGGAGAAATATCTATTCAGATCCTTTGCCCATTTTTAATAAGGTTATTTGGGTTATTTGTTTTGTTTTTATATTGAGTTGTAAGGGTTCCTTATATGTTTTAACTCATTATCAGATATATGGTTTGCAAATCTTTACTCCTATTCCCTAAGTTACCTTTCCACACTTTTTTTTCCAGAGAGAGGAGTAGGGAGAGGAAAAAGAAGAGGGAGAAAAAGAATCTTAAACAGGCTCCACACCCACTGCATAGCCCAACACAGGGCTCTATCTCACAACCGTAAGATCATGACCTGAGCCAAAATCAAGTCAAATGCTTAACCAACTGAGCCACCCAGGCGCCCTTAACCACTCTTTTTTGATAGAATATAATTGACATACATTATATTAGTTTTAGGTGTACAACATAATGATTTTATTTTTGTACATGTTGCAAAATGAGCACCACAATAAGTCTAGCTACATTTGTCACCATACATAGTGACAGATTTGTGTTTCTTGTAATGAGCAACTTTAAGATTTAATCTATTAGCAACTTTCAAATATGTAACACAGTATTATTAAATATACTTGCCATGTTGTACATTACATCCCCATCACTTATCTATTTTGTAATTGGACATTTGTACCTTTTAATTTCCTTCACCAATTTTGCCCACCCCTCAACCCCCTGCCTATGAATGTGATCTTTGTATCTATGAGCTTCTGGGGTTTTTATTTCTTTAGATTCCACATGTAAGTGAGATCACATGGTATTTTAGAAACTTTTTAGTTTGTTGCAATACCACTTGTCTTTCTTTTTTTGTCTGTTTGTTGTTTGTTTGTTTTTCCTGTGCTTTTGGTATCATATACAAAAAATCATTGCCTAGGCCAATGTCAGAAAGTTTTTCCCTATGTTTTCTGCTAGTAGTTTTACGATTTTGATCTTATGTTTAAGTATTTAATCCTTTTTGGCTGGACTTTTGTATCTGATGTGAGATAAGGGTCCAATTTTATTCTTATGTATGTGGATATAAAGTTTTCCCAATACTACTTATTGAAGAGACTATCCTTTCCCCATTGTGTATTTTTGACATGCTTTTGGAAGATCTATTGATCATAGATTGTAGATTTATTTCTGGTGTCTATACAGTTTTGTCTGTATGCCTGTTTTTATACTAAGCCATACTGTTTCGATAACTGTTGCTTTGTGATATAATTTGAAATCAGGAAGTGTGATCCCTCCATCTTTGCTCTCCTTGTTCAAGATTATTTTGGCTATTTGAGGTCTTTTGTGGTTCCATATATTTTAGTATATTTTTACTATTTCTGTAAAAAAACGCTATTGGAATTTTAATAGGCATTAGACTGAATGTGTAGATCATTTTGGGTGGTGTAGACAGTTTAACGATCTTAATTCTTCCAATATATGAATACAGGATGTATTTCCATTTATCTGTTTTCTTTAATTTCTTTCATCAACATTTTATAATTTTCACTATACACATCATTCACCTCTGTGTTTAAGTTTATTCCCATGTATTTTATTATTTTTGTTGCCAATAGATGGAATTGTTTTCTTAATTTCCTTTTAGTGGCTTCTCTGGTTTCACTGAGCACTTTATGTGCTTTTATTATCTCTTCTGTCTTAGCATATCAATTGTACTCTTAAAAAATTTACTGGTAGTCCTACACTTTACAATATACATTTACAACTAATCTAAGTTCACTTTTAAATAATACTACACTGCTTCACAGGTAGTGTAGGTACCTTATAACAGTAATTAATTTCACTTACACACAAATTATAATCACCAAATACATTGATGCTATTGTGTTTCAAATTTCTAACTTTATTAAGAATGATTCATAAATATAATTGTATATATTTAAAGTGTACAATGTGATAATATATACCTTGTAGAATGATTATCAAGATCAAGGTAATTAATACATCCATCAGCTCACACAATTAATATAATTAACTCTTGTTTTAAATGTGATGAGAGGGATCCCTGTGTGGCTCAGTGGTTTAGCGCCTGCCTTTGGCCCAGGGCATGATCCTGGAGTCCCAGGATTGAGTCCCACATCGGGGTCCCTGCATGGAGACTGCTTCTCCCTCTGCCTATGTCTCTGCCTCTCTCTCTCTCTCTCTCTCTTTCTCTCTGTGTGTGTGTGTGCGTGTGTGTCTCATGAATAAATAAATAAAATCTTTAGAAAAAATAATTGTGATAAGAATGTCTAAGATCTAGTCTCAGCAACTTTCATATATGCAATACCATATTGTTAACTATAGTCACTGTGCTGTGTAATAGTTCCTCAGAACTTGTTTTTCTTATAACTGCTATTATTGCTATTGTTGTTCTAAACAAACAGTTACATGCTAGATAAATTATGAATAGAAAAAATAAAATATTTTATCTTCATTCATTTCTTCTCTAACACTTTTTTCATTTTATAGATCCAAATTTCTGACCTATATCATTTTAATTTTTTATGAAAAACTTTTAAGCTGCTTGCAAGACAGGTTTACTGGCAACAAGTTCCCTCATTTTTATTGGTCTGAGAAACTATATTTCTCCTTCACTTTTGATGAATAATTTAGATGGATACAGTATTTTAGGTTGGTGGTCATTTTTTCAACTCTTCAAATATTTAACTCCACTATTCTTGCTTGCATGGCTTCTAAAGATAAGTCTAATATATTTTGTATTCTTGTTCTTGTATAGGTACTTATATTTCCTCTGCATCACTTCAAGATTTTCTCTTTGTTCTGATTTTCTGCAGTTACAATATGATATATCAAGGTGTGCATTTTTTAGTATTCATTCTGCTTAGTATCCTCTGAGCTTCCTGAAATCTGTGGTTTGGAGTCTTTCATTAATTTTGGAAAATTATCAGCTCTAATACTTTAAAAATTTCTAATTGTTCCTTTCTCTCTTTCTTCTCATTTTGGTATTTCCATTATATGTATCTTATTATTTTTGTAATTATCCTTTAAGAGTTCCATATTTTATTCCATTTTTCATATCTTTTTCTCTTTACATTTTAGTTTAGGAGATTTCTATCGATGTATCTTCAAGATCACAATTTCTTCAGCTCTGTCATCACTGATGAGCCCATGAAAAGCATTCTTTATTTCCATTACTCTTATTGTGTTTTTATTTCTACATTTTCTTTTGATTCTTAGAGTTTCCATCTCTCTGGTTACATTACCCATCTGTTGATATATATTGTTCACTTTTCTCATGGATCCCTTAACATATTAAACATAGTTATTTTGCATTCCTAATCTGATCATTTCAAAATCTCTGCCATTTCTGAATATAGTTCTGATGTGTGCTTTGTCTCTTCAGACTGTGTTCTTTGGGTTTTGTTTGGGAGGGGTTTGGGGGGTTGTTATTTTTTCTTATTTTTTCTTTTTAACATGTTTTTGGTAATTCTGTTATTGCAAACCCATATTATGTATGGGATAAAAGGAACTGAGGTAAACAGACTTTCAGAGTGAGATTTTATGTTTGTGTTGTTAGGCTGTGCTTACTATTAGCTATAGTTGTAGGTGTAAGAGGATAAGATATCCTATAATGTACTTGTTTATGTCTCTACTGTTTTCTTTGTGTTTTCCTAGAGACTGCTTCTTAAATAGGGTCTGAGCTTTGCAGTTCTTTCAGCTGAAAGCCCTTGTTATACAGGAGCCTGATTGCTGTGGTGGTAAGCATTCTATAATCCTATGATAAAGTCTCAGTCTTTTAGTGAGCCTGTGCCTCAGAGCTATGACCTTCACAACTGCTTCTCAGCTTTCCTCATTTTTTTAAAGTGAGACCAGAAAGTTTGAGGGGGGCTGGAGTTGGGTATTATATTTCATTTCCCTCAGGTAGGCTAGGTTTGGTAAAATTCAAGTAGTTTAGGCTCTGATAAAAGAGTTTCCCTTTGGGGGAGGCCTTTGTTAAGAAGGGAATGCTCTGGGCTCATTTCAGGATAGTTGCTTTTTTAAATTCCCCTGACAGAAACATAGGGAAAATTTTCTGTGATCTTCCCCTAAGATCCTGGTAGGGCTCCTAGAAACAAACCTCTTGAAAATGTGGGTATCCCAAAGATTAGATTTCATGGAGTTTTTAAACTCTCAGACTTGTGTGTAGTGGCCCTATAGTGACTTATCAATTATAGTTTGTTTCTACCTGTACTGGCTCTTGGTTCTTGTTTTCTGTTCCCACTATATTGTGATTCTCAGTATTTGCCTCCGTCTCAAGTTTCAGGGTGAGAGTTTGCCCTGTGACCTCAACTCTCTGATGGATCTAAGAGTTGTTCATTTTAATTTTCTTCAGCTGTTTTTCTTATTGTAAGGATGAGTGACAACTTCCAAACTCTTTTTAGTATTAGTTTTTAAGAATAGGTCTTGACTAAATAAAATTTTTGAAGGTGGTGATTTCTGTCACCTGAACTTACTATTTTTTTTATTTTTCCAGTGTTTGCTGTTGCATATAACTTACCTTCGATGTTAATCCTTGGAATAAAATGCTTCTGAAGTTATTTGAAGTATATCCCAGGATCCCCTCATTTGTATCCTCCATTCCAATACCAGTCTCTTTGGTGTCTTTCTTTCATATATTCTGCCAAAACCTGTTTCTGTCTTCCATCCAAAAAAACACTCCTTTATTCCTTTTGTCTAGGAAGATTCTTCTCAAGCCTTTACTTTTTAATGTAGTCAAAATAGTCTCTCCCTTCTTTGAAACCTCTTTGTAAGCATGGCTGTACCACTCTTCTTCACTTCATTATGTCTATATTTTTTCAACTTGTAGATCTTGTCTCTTGTTTAAATTTTACTACTTACTGGGAGCAGGGACCTGGTATTTTTTCAAAGAGAGAGAGCATGCATGTGCACATACACAAATGGGACAAAGGGCAGAGGAAAGGGAGAGGGAGAGAGAAAATCTTAAGCAAGCTCCACACCCAGCACAGATCCCAATGCAGGGCTCAACCTCATGACCCTGAGATCTGAGGGTTCAGACCCTTGCACATCTGCGAGGAGGGACCTGGTGGCACCTGCAGCAGGTGAGGGGAGGCCTGCGCTCCGGCCTGCCCAGGCCCTTAGCTGAACACACACCTTGACCTCGAGACTCTTTCAGCAGCTGCCAGGTCAGATCCTTGCCTCTGCATGTGATTAGCTCAGTGTTTGTCTCTGAAATCTCCCCCTTTCCCTAGGACAGAGCAAGTTCCCCAACAACGACCTAGTCCACATTAAAGGGAACTAACTATGGGAAGGAAACTTCCAGCTGAATGAATAGGAAACTTATCTGCTCGTGGGGGGGGGAATAAAGCTTTTAAACTATACAACGTAGAAGGCAAAAAAAAAAAACTGAACCAAAATCAAGAGTCAGACTCTTAACTGACTGAGCCACCCAGACACCTCAGGAACCTGGTTTTAATGTTTATATTTATCTTACACCAAATGTCTAGCCCAGAGCCAGGCACTTAGTAGAGGATTGACAAAGAATCATTGGTAGGTTGTTATATACATGTATATATCAGTATTTGCTAGGAAATTATGATTGCTCTACTAAGTGATTTGTAGATAAAAACATCAGCTGACTCTAATTCCCATAAAGCAAGTCACTTCTAGATTTTCAAGAGTGATAATGAAGACACCTCATATATATTAATAGATGGACGAAGGATCATTTTTCAATTCCTCCCTTCAGATTCTTTCTGCAGTCTGTGAGGAGCTGTTTTTGGAAACTGCATTAGAAATTAAGAGGGGAAAGGCTTGGTCTGGAAGGACAGGATCAGCTTTCTGCTTCATGCTTGGCAGAGGCTGTGGCTGCCCTGCACATGAAGCTTTAAATCAAACTTAATTTGTGGTGTTTAAGCAGCTTCTGGTACTAAAGGGGCTTCTTCCATTGCAGGTTACACAGAACTAAAATAATTGAGTGTAGTGGGATTTACCCATAACAGGGAGAAAATGGAGAAAGTAAAATTCAATATAAACCCTGAAGACAGCAAATTCCCATTTTTCCTTGGGTAGGTATATGTTGAGAGAGGAAAATTCTAACTTTATCCAGGAAGAAGAAAGTTAATAGAAAGACTACCAATAGAATGTGGTTAAAAAAATTCTTACATTTGTCTAGTTCAGCAATGGTACATTAATGTAAAGGGCAAGAGACTTACTCAAGTTACAAATGCCAGTATTATCAACTCCCAGATATGTGTATCATTGGGAGGGTACAGAAACAGAGCTTTTTAAAAGCATGTGTATTTTGGAATATAATCTGGGCTTCAGATTTCACTGTGGGAGACTCTCAGATTCTAGGAACTCTGCTCCACCAACCCAACTTTAAGCCTTTTTTCTCTCAAAGTGAAACCAGAAGAGATTGGGCCAACTGAATTTTAAATATCAATAAATATCAATTTAATATTTTTGTAGGGATGCCTGGGTGGCTCATCGGTTGAGCATCTACCTTTGGCTCAGGGCATGATCCCAGAGTCTGGGGATCGAGTCTCACATCGGGCTTCCAGCATGGAGCTTGCTTCTCCCTCCGCCTATGTCTCTACCTCTCTCTCTCTCTCTCTCTCTCTCTCTCTCTCTCTCTCTGTGCCTCTCACAAATAAATAAATAAAATCTTTAAAAATATATTTTTGTAGGAGACAAAATGTAAACAATCTAAATTTGATAATGAAATGTTGATGTTTAGTTACATTCCTTTGCATGTGTACAGCACTATTTACCTTTTAAATTACATTAACCCATATTACCCTAACAACAAAGTTAAGTAGGGTAGGTATTTTTCCCAACTTAAAGCTGAGTTATATTAAGGCACCATTGACTTAATGACTTTGTAAAGATCCAGCTCGAACTTGTAAATTGGAGGCCTATACTTAGAACCCAAATTTCTCTGAGCATAGCTGTCTTTTCCAACTTTATGCTAAATGCCAGTAAATCAGAGGGTTCTTCTCTGCATTCATAATCAGGTGTCCAAAAAGGATATGAGAATTAACTCCAGTGCTCCAAATTTCTATCTTGCAACACATGTGTTTAAGAACCTCATCCCAGGGGTGCCTGGATGGCTCAGTCAGTTAAATACATACATACATACATACATACATACATACATACATATCTTTTTTAAAAAGCAGGAGACAGAAAAGTCAGCAGGATACCCACTTTCACCTCAGTCAGGAGTCAGCTGTCCATTGGTGAGAATTTAACTCTGAAGAAACAGGAAGCACACTCCTAGGATAGGTTCCTGGCAACTCATTTCCTCTGTAAAGAACACCTATTCCTGACCATCCACAACCCTTTGCAACTTCACTTGAGAAAGCAAAAAGCAGGACTATGAGAAAATGTCACATAGTACAGGGTTTTCCCTGTGATGGGAGAAAGGAGAAAGACAAACAGGGAGCAGTGTCTGGAAAAGGCAAGGCCATGACATAGGGCTAGCATCATTGGCAGGTTAGGGCACAGAGCGTATGCCTTCATTGGACAAATGCAGGAGGAAAGTAGAGACTTCTCATGGATATTTGGGGTAGAAATACACTAACCACTTTCAGTTTACTTGTTATAAGGCAACCATTTTCAAGGCTCATTTCTTTACCTTTTGACCCTCTGTTGTCAAAACTCTAACCTCTAATACAAACACTACATCTATTGATTTTTTCCCTTCATGGCATGGTGCAAAAACCTAATCTGTTTTCATAAATTCAGCTTAGAACATGAAGCCCAATGTTTCCTCCCTTTTGCCACACAAATCATGTCAGCTTCATTTATCAAAGCCTACTGGCATGGTAATATTTCTTTTTGCTGAGTGAATTCCTCTCTTCTATCCTTTTCCATCTAATCTTCACATCAAGAGTAAATTTTTGTGTTTTCTTGTTGAAGGTTCCATACATAAATGCCACTCAAGATTCTCCATGCCCACTGGAGACCTTGTCAGCTACATAATCATCTGCAATTTTTGCATGGCTGCTCTCTTCCCACATCAAACCAATTCAACTAAGAGTACTGTCTTTATTTCAGGCTCCTGAAAGAGCATCTTGGAGAAAAAGAAGTTGAATTGGCACTCATCTTTGATTCAGTGGTGGAGGCTGACCTGGCAAATTATACCTGCCATGTGGAAAACCGAAATGGACGGAAACATGCCAGTGTTCTGCTGCGTAAAAAGGGTATTTATTTTTATAACTATTACTATGGTTTGTTTAGCTACCAAGTAGCTATTGAAGTTAAATATGCTTCTTAGCCTTATTTTATCATTTAGCATGAACTTCTATTGAGCATTTTGTCTTTTTAAGGAAAAATATCTCTTTTGCTATGGATTTTAGCATAAAATGCCTATAATCTTCTACCCATTAGGAAGTAGATAAATAAAATGAAACGTTGTTATGTGTTAAATTCAGTGAGATAAAATGTACCTGGGTTATAAGAGTTACATTAAATTTGATAGGTATTGACATTCAAATTTTTCTCTGTACTTCACCATCTTATATTGCTTAAATGAAAAACTAAAGATTTTGTTATTGTATAAGGAGCAAAGCCACTTTTTAATTCCCTGACTAAAATATAAATAAAAATAATGAAGTCTATCATAATATTCTTATAATTGTTATAATAAAGATTGTAAACAATATTTCATGATAATGACCTAGTGTTAAGAGGCATCTGGCAGGTGCATAACCTTTAAAATAATTTGGCATTTATGGAAATCCCTCTGTAAATTTGGTTCCAGATAGGGTAGAAATTGTATGTAATGGACAAAGAAAGGAAACTAAATTTACAGATAAAGGAGATAAAAGCAAATATAGGAACAACAATCCTGGCAGCTAGAACAGCTTCTGAGATTGGCTCTTACCCTGCCACAACTCTTGATTACTGCAAAAAGCTAAATATTTCTGTATGTGTGCATCTGGCAAAGGTTTATGTAAATGTAACAGAACAAATGTTCTCAGTCAGTGTTCTTGTTGTCTAAGCTATAGAGCAATAGAGCAGATTTAGTCAACAAGGTCACTAGTTGTACCTCTTAACCAAGATGGAATTTCTATTTTCCAGCCAACCCTAATACTTGACCTTTACCAGCAGTTCTAGGAGAAGCAAGAAAATGTGATTATTCTGAGAATAATGCTTTTATCTCTCTAGTACCATTTCTTACTCAATTGGACTTGATTCCATCTTAAAGTAATGGAGTTTTTTAGTGTAAAGGAGTCTAATGTGGAAAGTGAAATCAGTTGACCCTGGTTGAAGGGAGTCTGGTTCAGCCACTGATTCAACTACTTGGTTCAGTAAGACTAACTTGTCAGATGAAACATCCTGAACCTCAGTTTTCTCATCTGTAAAACAGAGATAATAATATCTACATTGTAGAGACACTTTGAGGCTCAAATGAAAATGATTTAGTGTGGAATATATGCCACATTCAGTGTTCATTATTATGCAAAACTTGAATAACTTCTGTGCACTAGGCAACACACAGTCCACCAATGTTAAAAGGCAGACATTGATCATGTCCAGATACATTATGGCAAAGATCACTTTGTTCCTGTTCATTCTAGTCTTATTTTAGGCTTAGAGATCATCCAAGCCAGGATCTGCAGCACCTCTGTATCCTCAGCAACTTGGGCAATGTCTAACCACTAATAGATACTTAGAACCATCTGGTTAATGAATAAATAAAGTTATCTTTTATTCTTGAAGATTATATATAGCAAGTATTGTGCTAAGTACTGGGAAATAGAGTGATGAATAAGATAGACATCCTGAAGCCTGTGTGGGGCTTATAGTCTTCAGCATAGTGAGAGTGCAAAGAAAGACAAACATTAAACAAAAAAATTGCACAACAAATACATAGTGTTACCGCTATGAGGAAAAATAATGGTGGTGGTGGGATTTCCTATCATTCAGTCTGCAGAGATAGAAACAGCCTTATTTGAGTTTAAAAATAAATCCATTTCTCTTTAATAAGGAAAGCAACCACTAGCAGCCCTTAAAATTTCTAATAAGCGACAGTAGAAAACAAAATACAGTAAAACTGCCACCTCCTATGGCTTCTGCAAGGAGATGTGTCTAAGGTATGAATAACTGAGAATATTAATTCTCATCTTTTTCACTTCCAAGTATTAGAGTTCCCAGAGTTCAGGTCCCCTCTTCTCAATTACCTCCTACATGATTTCACTCCATCTCCATCTCATGGTTTTGCTTACCTATGTAAACGCTGAAACTCTCAAATTTGTATCTGTAGCTTGCTTAGACTCCAGAGTTGTATTCCTGCCTATTCAGAAACTACTCCAAAATTCCACCAGTAGACACATCTAGGAGGCATATCAAGCTTCCCTTGTCCCAAAAAGAATTCTGATTTCTCCTTACTATAAACCCAAGCCTCCAGTTGCCTTCTCTATCTCCATCACTATCCTTCCAGTTGCTCAGGCCAAAATACTGGGAGTCAGTCTAGTCCACCAGCAAATCCCATGACTCTACTTTCTCAAAACATCAGACTCTGATGATTTTCTCCATCTTCACTGCTACCACTCTAGTATGAGCCGCCAGCATCAATTGCTTGGCTCACTGCAATGGCCTCCTAACTGGTCTCCCTGCTTCTTCCTTGTCTCCTTATGGTCTATTCTCATCACATTAGCCAGAATGATCTTTGTAATATGTAAGCCAGATCATATTCCTCTAATCAGAACCCTCCGATTATAGAACCCTCTGTTACACTTAAAATGAAATCCCAAATCTATGCCATGGCCTACAATGCATGACATAATCTTTGTAAATTCTGATCTCATTTTCTACTACAACCTATGTATCTGTCTCAAATATCACACACACACTAGCTTCCCTTCTATTTCTTTTGCTCACCAAGCATAATCTTGGCTGATGGTCTTTGCACTTGCTAATTCCTGGACCTGGAACATTCTCCCATCCCACTCCCCCTGCACCCCTGGCTGTTCCTATGAGTCACTCACTCTTCATATAGGTCTCTCCTTAAATATTACCTACTCAAAAATATATATTATATAATAAATTGATATAGAATATATTAATATCTAATTAATACACAATCAATATATTAATATATAACAATGCATATTATTATGAAATTATATATTATATATTTTATATATTTAACTTTTATATATCATTTTATATAATATATTTTAATATATTATTATATATGATAATATATCATATAAATATTATTATTAACAATAATTTATATAATTAATAATATATATTATATAATTAATATATTGTATGTTATGATATATGATATTATATATATATATATATATATATATATATATATATATATATTACCTCAATAGCTTTCCCTGGCGACACTATATAAAATAATAATACCATCACTTTCTTTGTTTCTTATTTTTGCTTTATTTTGTTTTGTTAGAATTTAAAAATTGTAATACAGTTCAAATCAGTGTGCCAGGTCCATTTCATCTCCTTAATGGCCAAATCTGGGGGCAGGGATTGCTTCAGTTTCTCTGTCTTCTCTTTGTGATGAACAAGGTATAAAGGTATCTGCACTCTCTTTGTTTAAACATTTTTAGCTTTATTGAGGTAAAATTGACAAAATCATAAGATATTTAAAAGTATACAGCGTGATGTTTTGATATATGTATACATTGTGAAAGAATTCCCTCCATTGAGTTAATTAACATATCCATTACCTCAAATATTTACCTTCTTCTTTTTTAAAATATTTATTTGCTTGTTTGTTTATTTATTTATTTATTTATTTAGGTGAGAACATGTTAAGTTCTGCCCTCTTAGCATATTTCATTTATATAATACAATGTTATCAACTATAGTAACCATGTTATGCATTAGATCCTCAACACGATTCATCTTACAACTGAAAGTTTGTACCCTCTTACCAACTTCTCCCTATTTCCTCCCATACTCCCAGCCCCTAACAACAATTTTCCTACTCTCTTTTTCTATGACTTCAGGTTTTTTTTAATAAATTTATTTTTTATTGGTGTTCAATTTGCCAACATACAGAATAACACCCAGTGCTCATCCCATCAAGTGCCCCCCTCAGTGCCTGTCACCCAGTCACCCCCACCCCCGACCCACCTCCCCTTCCACCACCCCTAGTTCATTTCCCAGAGTTAGGAGTCTCTCATGTTCTGTCTTCCTTTCTGATATTTCCCACTCATTTTTTCTCCTTTCTCCTTTATTCCCTTTCACTATTTTTTTTATATTCCCCAAAAGAATGAGACCATATAATGTTTGTCCTTCTCCGACTGACTTATTTCACTCAGCATAATACCCTCCAGATCCATCCACCTCGAAACAAATGGTGGGTATTTGTTGTTTCTAATGGCTGAGTAATATTCCATTGTATGCATAGACCACATCTTCTTTATCCATTCATCTTTCGATGGACACCGAGTCTCCTTTCACAGTTTGGCTATTGTAGACATTGCTGCTAGAAACATTGGGGTGCAGGTGTCCCAGTGTTTCATTGCATCTGAATCTTCGGTGTAAATCCCTAGCAGTGCAATTGCTGGGTCATAGGGCAGATCTATTTTTAACTCTTTGAGGAACCTCCACACAGTTTTCCAGAGTGGCTGTACCAGTTCACATTCCCACCAAGAGTGCAAGAGGGTTCCCCTTTCTCCACATCCTCTCCAACATTTATTGTTTCCTGCCTTGTTAATTTTCCCCATTCTCACTGGTGTGAGGTGGTATCTCATTGTGGTTTTGATTTGTATTTCCCTGATGGCAAGTGATGTGGAGCATTTTCTCATGTGCTTCTTGGCCATGTCTATGTCTTCCTCTGTGAGATTTCTCTTCATGTCTTTTGCCCATTTCATGATTGGATTGCTTGTTTCTTTGCTGTTGAGCTTAATAAGTTCTTTATAGATCTTGGATACTAGCCCTTTATCTGATACATCATTTGCAAATATCTTCTCCCATTCTGTAGGTTGTCTTTTAGTTTTGTTGACTGTTTCTTTTGCTGTGCAAAAGCTTCTTATCTTGATGAAGTCCCAATAGCTTTGGTCATTAAGACAGTGTGGTACTGGCACAAAAACAGACACATAGATCAATGGAACAGAATAGAGATTCCAGAAATGGACCCTCAACTTTATGTTCAACTAATATTCGACAAAGCAGGAAAGACTATCCACTGGAAAAAAAGACAGTCTCTTCGATAAATGGTGCTGGCAAAACTGGACATCCACATGAAGAAGAATGAAACTAGACCACTCTCTTGCACCATACACAAAGATAAACTCAAAATGGATTAAAGATCTAAATGTGAGACAAGATTCCATCAAAATCCTAGAGGAGAACACAGGCAACACCCTTTTTGAACTTGGCCACAGTAACTTCTTGCAAAATACATCTATGAAGGCAAGAGAAACAAAAGCAAAAATGAACTTTTGGGGTTTTTTTAGATAAAGATAAACATACAAATCATACCATGCAGGATAATATTTACTTTTTTCTCTCTGGCTTCCTTTACTTCACATAATGCCCTCCAGTTTCATCCATGTTTTAGTAAATGACGGGATTTCTTCTTTTAATGTGAAATAATATTTGATTATATATATATATATGCATGCGGTATTTTCTTGATCTAATCATTCATTGAACTACCCATCACTTTCTTTTTTTCCCCTTACTTGGCTCTATTTCTACTTGTTATATTTATTACTATTTGATATCTCATTACAAATTTGTTTTCTTCATATCTCTGCCCCCTACTCCCCAACTAGAATATAAACTCCATGAGAACAGGGACTTTTTCTGTCTTATTTACTGCTGTATCCTTAGTACATAGAACAAATAGTAAGTGCTTAAAAATATTTGTCGGGTGGAAATGCTTCTCCTAGAGAGACAGAGCAATAAGTTAGGGATAGATAACAGGGATTGGTAAAGAGAGGATTTATCTGTGATTTTTCTTTTGACTAGTGTCTGCCCTGGGCTATCTAAATGCATTTCTTTTTAAAGAAATTCACTTTTTGAATTGGAAGTTGAAAATTTATTTACCTCAGGGGCCAGCAGATAGTGAACTTTTTTTTTTAAGAGGCTGGATATTAGAAGAAAAAAAAAACCACAGGCTAGAGAAAACATGCCTCATTAAAAAGGTAGTCACTACTCTTTTCTAGAAGATTATTGCCATGCTTGCAGAAATGTAAACCCAGGGATATGAGAACTTCTGAGTTTTCAAGTAAAGTTGAAAGACTGGGTATGAAATCTTTTGATTTTTAAATATTAGTATTCAAAACTAACTAAATAAATAAAATATTAGTATACATTTTTTGCAACATTATATAGAACAGCAGAACCTTCATATGTGTGTGTGGGGGGGGTCCATGGTATACCAGTATGCATTTTCTGTTTCAGGTAGCAGTTAATTTTTTTCATTATGCTTTGCAAAAGGGAGCAGTTCATCTTCCCTTATTCCATTTTCCTTAGGAGCTCTCAACAATATGGTAGAGCTCCAAAGAAGCCTTATGGCTCTGCTCCAACATTTTTAATCAGACTGAACTCTGGTTCGTCTTGCAAAACTTCAGATATTTCCTTTGGAGTTGAACCTTTCAAACTTTATCACAACATAGCCTGGCGTCAGTGGCTGCAGTGTTTCCACCTGGAAATGAGTCAAATATTGAAAATATTTGTCAAATATTGAAAATGCCCTAAGTGATAATTAAAGAGAAGAAGCATTTTATGAATCCTTTCATACAGTGAAAAGGCCGTTCATAAGATGAAAACTTATGTCTAATATATCCAATTAACAGGGTCAGGCTTTCTCAGAGCAAGACATCCCTTACCTCTGCGTCTTCTGCCTGCACCTACCACTTGCTCACTCCCTGATGACCATTATCAACAATTACAACTGATATTTTAGTAAGAAGTCCATTCTGTGTGTGTGTGTGTGTATGAGTGTGTGTGTGTGTGTGTGTGTGTGTGTGTGAACCAAGACTGAATTTATGCTAAAGAAATTCTGGTATCGTCTCTTCTCTGCATATATTGCCTTTTCCACAAACAGATTTTATCAGTGAATCTTTCTGTTCTTTCCCAGTGCTACTGCCCCACCTTGAACTCCCAGTCTGTATAGGAAACCCTCAGGTGGGATCTCCTAACCTGCTTCCCAACTTATGAGCTAGCTCAAAACATTCATAGACTTCCTTCTCTCTAGTCCCTTGGCTTCAGCTGCTACTTGCTCCATTCCATAATGTCTTATCTTCATGTTCAAAGTGAAGAAATAGTTGGGTTCAAACTAAGAAGGTTAAAAAGAACTACACTGTGCTTTGGGTGTCTACAAAAAGTTACAATCCCATAAATATTTGCTGTTTGGGATATAGCTATCTTTGTGATGTGTATACAAGACACAATACAAATAAATGACTTTCACCTTCTCAGGAAGTGGCCCTAGAAGTATAGATCCTGCTGAGATGGAAAATGGCAGTTGAAAACAGAAGACAAAAGAAAAGCCAGGTGTCATCTGGGTCATGGCAATTCTGCCCTCTGATTATAGGATGCATGTTTCTTTTTAAATGTATCTGCCTGGGCTGAATGAAAGAATACTGGTTGAGTCTCAGGGACTTGGTACACAGTTTTCAATGTAAACATCCATCATTAGGTAATATCTTTCAAAGACATTTTTATAAAATGGACCCCCAAACCACAAAGGTACTTTTTACTCCATGATTTTCTTCCATAAATTTACTGCTGAAAAAGATGTCTGCTATTTGGGAGCACAAGTTGTTCCTACTGATGAAGTTTTCCATCTACCTAATAGCAACTCTACTCTGTAAATAGCATACAGATTGCTGAAAAAACTTCCCATTTGGTGACTTTGAAAGCAGTTGAAGTCTATTCTGACCAGAGAGAGAGACAGAAACAGAAATATATGGAAAGAGTCCAAAATATTTATAACATAAAATGAACATTTTACAGCAGGAAAAACATTTTGAATCAAGTCTATCAATGTTCTAAGATCAAAGAAAAGTCAGTTTCTAAAGGAACAAAAAGTCATATTGCTCTGTCAATTTAACATTGCCTGTTAAGAATACATAAATGAGGGATCCCTGGGTGGCACAGCGGTTTGGCACCTGCCTTTGGCCCAGGGCGCGATCCTGGAGACCCGGGATCGAATCCCACATCGGGTTCCCGGTGCATGGAGCCTGCTTCTCCCTCTGCCTGTGTCTCTGCCTCTCTCTCTCTCTGTGACTATCATAAGTAAATAAAAATTAAAAAAAATAAAAAAAAGAATACATAAATGATGTAATATGGTGAGAAAACAAGCAAAGATTTTGATATTGTAGTCCCACACAGCTCTCATAACCAAGCCTGCCTTAACACCCCTATATAAGGAGGCAGTGGCTCCTGGGGATCTGCTTTCTATATAGAGGGAAGGAGGCAGAGTTAATTTGTGGTAGGATTTTTTTTACCTGAAATTTTGTAGCTTAATATTCAAAATGACTATCTCACAGCAGGCAGCACAGAGATAGATTCCAGTTTTATATCCCTACTCATTATGGGTCTCCTCATGATATTCCTTATTAACATATTTTGTCCTCCAAAGAAGCCCCACTCACTTCCTGTTTCCATCATTTCCCCCTCTCTCCTTATTCAAAAAGAGTGTCATTTATTTTTGCTTCTTACATTTCCACTCAGTGACTTTCCTGATTGGCCATGCTGTCTCTGGCTTCTACCATTACTTATCTCACTCCACCTCCTTTCCAAGACCAAATTTCCTCTCTCCCCATGAAATCTAAAACTTTTTCTTCATATGCTGGACTCCAGGGAGCCCCTCTTTTCTCTCTGGTACAGCTATAGAATTCTTCAGTATATTCTCTAATGAAGTGCCTGAGACCTACTCAGTCCTTTGATTCTGCCTGGTGAATTGTACTTTAGGTCATTTCCTTGGAATTAAAAGGGCAGAAGGAGCCAAAATTCACTGTAAGTCACATGTTCTCATTAAGCATTACCAACAGTCCTATGGAGCAAAAGGGAGAGGGCTTTATTTTGTCAATTTCCAGGCTGAAGCTTATAAAACTGTAGTGTAATAAAAAGTCTTGAATTTGAATTAAGAATATCTAGGCTCAGGTCCCATCTTGGCCACTTCTTAGGTGTATGATCTTGAGTAAGTGAATTAAACTACTGAGTCTCAGATTCTTCATCTATAAATTTGCCCTATAGGACTCTTGCCCTAAAGGATTATTTAGAAAATAGATTAATAGACTGGTTGAAAATTTTATGTATAATATATATTACTTGTAGCGTCTATTATATAAATGTAGTATGTATACTATGTAGTATATAGGTAATATATATTATATGTAGTATAAACGCATAACATATATATATAATACATAACATATTATATGTTTATTTTTTCCTTAATCTTGTCATATTGAGCCTATTTTCTCTTAAGCAATAAGACTATGTAAAGACAAGGGACATCCCCAGGGAAAGGTTGACAATTTGGTTGTCAAGAGACCTACAAGAGTGGTAGTCTGTCATGGTCAGAGATTTGATTTTGACAGTGCCCCAGAATTAACCCATCCAGGGAGACTGATTGATGTCAACCAAACTCATAAACAACTGATGTACAAACTAGACTGTCACTCTCTTTTCCAGTTTCTAGCTACATGGTAAACATGATTGGTCATTTTAAAAAGTCAGTTCATAATTATGGAATTAGATTAAGGAGGGTTAGCTAACATTTAGGCAATTTTATCTATATTATGTTGAGATGAATAAATATTCCTATTTCACAGGGAAAAATATATCTCTGGTCTTGTGTCTTTCAGATTCAGCATTTCTCCTCTAGATATCCACATTCTAAATTCTCCTCTGATTTCCCATTTCTCTAAATTCCATGGTACTATACTCTCTTTTGATGATATACCTTAGATTTTTTTTTGCTTAACCAATTGATCCATTTATTCAAAATTTATATTGGTTACTAATTACAGTTGGTTGTCAATTATCAATAACTTCCAAGAACTATTTAAAGAAGGATGAGAGGGAAAACAGACACAATTTCTGTTTGCTTCTTTGTGAGGCTTACAGTCCTCGGAGAAAGAGATCCTAGAAATTTCTTTGGTAATAATTCTTAATGACCAAAATGAGCAGATAGTTGGTAAAGCATTTTGCCTTTCACTAAGTGCCCATTCCCCTCCCAAAAAAAAAGCAAAAAAAGAAAGAAATCACATTGAGCATATTCGTGCTTGTTTTGTTAGCATAACCAAACCATATTTGACCAGCTAGATTATATAGCTAACCGGTCTCATTTATCTAGCTATGGGAGTTGTTGTCTTAGCTTTTTATACAAGAAAAAGAATATTCGTTTTTATCTACAATTTTTTAAATTATTTTATTGTAGTTCAGTTTGCTAACATATAGCATATCACCCAGTGCTCATCCCATCAAATGCCCCCCTCAGTGCCCGTCACCCGGTCACACCACCTGCTGCCCACCTCCCCTTCCACTGCCCCTTGTTTGTCTCCCAAAGTTAGGTGTCTCTCATGTTCTGTCACCCTCTCTGATATTTCCCACTCATTTTCTCTCCTTTTCCCTTTATTCCCTTTCACTATTTTTTTATATTCCCCAAATGAATGAGACCATATAATGTTTGTCCTTCTCCGACTGACTTGCTTCACGCAGCATAATACCCTCCACTTCCATCCATGTTGAAGCAAATGGTGGGTATTTGTCCTTTCTAATGGCTGAGTAGACATGGCCAACAAGGACATGAGAAAATGCTCCATATCACTTACCTTAGATTTTTTAATATCATTAATTAAGCCACAGGTAAGTCACTATGCCTTACTTCTAGGATACATTATGTCTCCTTCCATTATGTATTGATTTAATTGTTCCAGCTATTAAAATTCTAGGGGAGCCCCACTGGAACAGTCTAGGGCTACTATCAGTAGCCTAATGTTAGCTGAACAGTCCAAGTGATTAGCCTGGAATTCTCATTCTCTTTTAGTCCCACTGGGGATATTATATCATATAGATATTATAGTCATTTATTCAAATAAGTAGGGGAAATGGATAAGCTAATTTCCCTAGGTTACTTTCTTTTGGATTATTTTCCTAGGGTTAAATGAAACAGTTAAATCTTACAAGCTCATTCAATTTTATTTGATTCTGAGAATAATTTTATGATGCTCTTCTCATGTAGAAGAATAGGGCTGTGGCCTAAGAAGTACTAGATGGTAATCTTGCTAAGCCAATAAGATAATTGAACAGAAACAACAAAACATTGGCCCTAGACCCAGAAAAAGGCCATTCTAACAGTTTCCTTAGATATACTTAAAACAGAAGTATATATGTGAAATCTAGATGTGCTCAAAAGAAATTGGAAGTGACTATTCTTTTTCAGATAGACTTACCACTTTCAATAGTAAAAGTATTCAGGTCTTTAGAAAAGAGTTAATTTTATGAAAATTTGATTTACACAAATGTGTTGAGAACAAAGCTACTTACCGCATTAAGCAAGAATCTTTTGGAAAGAAAAGCAGAATGGATTTTATATCTTACAGACTAGAATCATGGAGAGATCCCAAGTATTGCTGATGTAATTACCCTATCCTGTTTATTTTGTTGGTTCCAGATTTAATCTACAAAATTGAACTTGCAGGAGGCTTGGGAGCAATCTTTCTCTTCCTTGTACTGCTTGTGATCATCTACAAATGCTACAATATTGAACTGATGCTCTTCTACCGACAGCATTTTGGAGGTGATGAAACTACCAATGGTAAGCTATCTAATATTGTTTAAATTAAATTAAAAGGCATGGATTTGTGATTATGTAGGAGAATATCCCCATTCTTAGGCGATACATGATGAAATATTTAGAATTACATGGCTATCACTAAAGCAAGTTACCTCTCAAATAGTTCAGAAAAAAATATGTATTTATCAAGAAAAAGGACAAAGGGAAGAAAATCTTAACAGAAGAATCTGGGTAAGGAATATATGGATGTTCTTTGGAATTACTTTATTTTTGTAATGTTTGACATTGTTTCCAAACAATTTAACAAGGAAACATGAGTTGATCAGGAACTACTAAGAAGTTAAGAATCAATTCCATTATTTTCCTTCAGAAAATTCAAATTTCGGTACAGATCATTTTTAGCCATTCCCAGCATTGAAAAAACAAACAAATCATTTAGGAAACAGAATAAGAGCTATGAAGATTCTCTTTTTAAAACTCACAGTACATCTGGATCCACATATTTTGGATGATTGTAGAGCCCATTCTCAAAAATGACCTTAAAGGATAGAAATTCAGAATGTAGGTTATAATTTTCTTATGTTTGCCATCTAGGACCCTTGGAAATCTTTGGAATGAAATATCAATAAAGCATTGTATTGAGCTTTGTTTTTTTGAACATTCAAAAATGACTTAATTTTTCAAGAGAATAAATTACCATATTTCAAATTAATACCGATAAGAAATCATGACATGTAACTCCATATACATAAAGTTCTCACCCACAAACTACTGTAAGTCTTGGAAATAAGTGTATGAAATGCCTGAGGTAAGCCAAGATTCAAAAGAAGTCCATTTGTAAGTCATTAAAAGGTAGATTTGGATTCTAGTTTTCATTATATTGAAATAGATTATGGTCTTACCTCAAAGCAGAAGGGTTCATGATTTTGTTCATTTTTATAATGATAGAAGAAGGGCAGAGTAGTGAATGTAAAAAAAAAAAAGGAATCTTTGATTTCAGTCCTATGGTTTCTATTATGTAAATAACGATATGAGTGGGTTTTAATTGAGTTTTATGTTTTCATAGTAAATTAGGGAAATGGTGTTTGGTGAACACATATGCATGCTCTAATTTACCTAATTATTATAGCAACCCATTTAAAAGTATTACAAACCCTTATTCAGACATAGTTTCAAAATGAGAGATTAGGGCCTGTTCCAACCATAATTATACACTCCAACAATATATATGAAAGTGTGGTCAATTACCCTTAGTTTCCATATACAACAATTAATATAGAGAAATCTGACTTCTTACCTGCACATGTAAAATGACTATATGACATATGCTACTGAGGAAAAAGTCACTGATTCCCAGGTGCCAACAAGTAGCTAAATTATCCAACTGGGAATGTGAAAGACGCATATATTGTCTAAATGAAAAAACATAAAGGGAGGTTCCTGCGATTAATTTGTTTTGAGTCGTGATTATCAGTAATTTGTCAATACTCTCTGTAGGTGATGATACAATTTATTTTATTTTATTTGATGATACAATTTATTAAATTAATCTGCAATAATTAATTACCTTCATCACCCATACCCAATAATCCAGATTAATTGACCAGTTGTAGTACATATTTGTAAGATTAAATTCATGCTAGCATCAGAGGACACTTCAGGGGTAAAATATTCCATTTTGCATCTACGTCTCTAACATGGTCCATATGGTCAAAGATGACAAATAATCTAGGGCATTTTGATTAGAGAATTTTATTTATTGATTCCAAACCAGTTGTTTTAGGGAGAAAATTTAATGTGGAGGGAAGAGACTTCAGGGGTTTTCACTGGGAAGGAGAATTCAAATAATTTTTATTTCTACATGGAAACTTAGATCTTAAATACACAACCTGTACTAGCTTAATGGAATACTAAAAAGTCAGCAGGTATGTGGTGAGGATGAATAAATGAATATTAAAGCTCTTTTAAAAATACTTGGTTTCGAAAAAAATACTTGGTTTTGGAAAACAAAAACAAACAAAAATACTTGGTTTCGGGATGCCTGGATGGCTCAGCAGCTAAGCATCTGCCTTCTGCTCGGGGCATGATCCTGGAGTCCCGGGATGGAGTCCCACATTGGGCTCACTGCATGGAGCCTGCTTCTCCCTCTGCCTGGCTCTCTTTGTGTTTCTCATGAATAAATAAACAAAATCTTTAAAAGAAAAGATGTACTTGGTTTCATGATGCCAAATATCAGCTAGATAAGTTTCAAATTTTTCATTTCTTTATTTAAATGTTTTGGCATCTCATAGACACAACTTAGATTTATACTTATACTATTCATGTTTTCTCTTTGATTAATATCTATAGTAACATTTTCTGAAAGTTCTTATAAGAATGCTGTATTTTCTATAAAACAAAGTCAATCAGGGATCCCTGGGTGGCGCAGCGGTTTGGCGCCTGCCTTTGGCCCAGGGCGCGATTCTGGAGACCCCGGATCGAATCCCACGTCGGGCTCCCGGTGCATGGAGCCTGCTTTTCCCTCTGCCTGTGTCTCTGCCTCTCTCTCTCTCTCTCTCTCTCTCTCTCTCTCTGTGTGTGTGTGTGTGTGACTATCATAAAATAAATAAAAAAAGTCAATCCAACAAACTTAGCTGTTTTTTATATAATTCATTTCATTTTAATCCACCAAACAATGATTGCTTCATTTATTTGACCTTTGAGTTGTTCAGTCATTAAATATTTTTTAAGTGTCTACTCTGCGGCAGGCATTATGTATGATATATTTACTTATATTCTTCATCTGGGTATACACACACACACTATCTTAGGTACTAGGGGTATAATAATCAACGAAGTTACAGTCTTTGCACTTTAAAAGCTAAGGATTTAGCACCGTGGTTAGCATAGCCCTAGAAGAACTGGGTTGTAAATAGGAATGGCTTCCTGGTGGTGAATGGGATTAAAATCAGCTTTAAAAACTGGGAAGGATGGCTGTGACAACAGGAAAATTCTTCCACAAACAGTTTGTTTCCCTTCCTCATAACATCTCTCTTCATTGGGAACATACCTATGATGATTGCTGTGCAAGCCCGCTTTCTTATAGTGCTTTGCGATCTGCATTGACTCTATTTTCTGGTTCCTTAGATGAGCTTAGTCAGCATGATTTAACACTGAGGAAGGCTCAGTAGCCTTGCTTAACAAAGTGGTATTGCTGAATTGCCATTTGGTTTTAAAACAATTTTTAGGCCTCGTTTGTTAACCTTATATGCATCATGTTGTTGATTTTGCTCTTCTATCTTGCTCCTCTCTGTGAGCAACAGCTGTGACTATTCATGAGGTTTTCTTGGCTGTCTATATAAGGCTGAAGTGCATTTTTTAAACTGTGGCATCTGCATCACTGCTTGTTCACTAGCTGGCATCCTAGAGCTTCTGGGACATCTGACATGGTGGCTTTGAGAGCACTCTTCCTGGTTCTGTCCAGCCACCATAAGCTCTTTATCGCTAGTTCATCTTAAAGGGACATGGCCAAAATCAGAAGCAATAATTTTCCAAAGAATGATATACTTCTAGAATGTTAGGTAAAAATTATTATCCAGATGTGTTGGGCATTAACATATATCAAAGACATCTATGTTCTTTGTTGTAACTTGATTTGGGATATGCTAATAAAGCACTATTTTTCTAGAAGAGTCTGTAGCATCACCTCTATTAGAGTATAGGTGAAGCAAGTAAGGACCAGGAATATGTGAGCTTAGGCATGGTTGGAGGGCAAATAGTCTTAGTCAGGATAAGCAATGGAGGCAAGAGTATAAAGCCCTGGTCAGATGAGTGAAAGACTCAGGTAGTCATTGCAGATGGCTGGCTCATAGTAGATGCTCAACAAATCATTGTTGAATGTATTAAAAAGTAGTTGAATTTAGGGAGGTTTGTGAGGTAGAAAAATTATAAAAATCAGAGGAAACAAGGGTCTAATCTGACATTATGGAATTTAAGGCGGCAGCACCATCCATTAAGAACGATGAAATACATTCTGTTCATAAGAATGGATCTGTCCTTTGGCCTATTTTATTCTTCCAGCTGTGTATCATCAGCAGCTCTAAGTCCCAAGTGAGTAATTATATCTGGAGAAAGTCAAGGGCTTGCAGGTGTATCCTGAGCTTGACTGGAACAGGGGCAGAGGTGCTAGCATTACCAGGAGTTTCTTACATTACCATTGCTTATGAACATCCTCACTTCCGAGTGGTGTTTTATGCATAGAAGTGGAATGCGCCCCATTTGTAAGCCAAATGATCTCCACTATCCAGGGCAGTCCTTCATGTGCATCTGCTTCTTGGCAATCAAGTAACCCAACCAAGGCTGATGGAAGCCTTTTCCAGCCAGAGGACATGCTAAAGAAAAGCCTCTTGGCTTCAGGCACCATCATAACATAAATAACCAGAGTTCCTTTCATGTGGGGGTGGTGAAGACTGGAATCTTACTAGAATTAGAACAATATAATCCTGCCTCAGATATATCTAGATAGTCAGAGGGTCCCACGTATTTCTACCCTAAGGTATTTATATGTCTTCATATGCCTATCATTTATTCCTCCTTTAGGAGGTAGAACTAAATCATTAATGGCAGAGATGAGTGGCTGCTTCATTCTGTAAACCTTTTGGTCATGTTTTAGCTATATTCTAATCAGGTCCACTTTAATGAAAAATATCGATGTGGTTTAGAAACAAATCCTGAAATGTGTGCTTATCTTTTAAAATTATTATTTTCAAGTAACAAGGTTTAATAAATAGTAACAGTTCCACTTAAGTCTATGCTCATTACATTTAACTTTTAAAGGAATTTTCTTGGGACTCCTGGGTGGCTCAGCAGTTTAGTACCTACCTTTGGCCTAGGGTGGATCCTGGAGTCACAGGATCAAGTCCCACATCAGGCTCCCTGCATGGAGCTGCTTCTCTCTCTTCCTATGTCTCTGCCTCTCTCTTGCTGTGTCTCTCATGAATAAATAAATGAAATCCTAAAAAAATAATTTTCTATAAATAAGGGAATTTTGAAAACCACTATAACTTTTCCAATGTGGCCTTTCTAAAACCAATGGGGAGTAATAGCTTGAGTAGCCATATTCATTAATAATTTTTAGGGAAAAATATATAAACATTTTACATTTTCTCTTAGGAGAGGTTGGCTCTGAGCCAGTATAATGAAGGAGGAAAAAAATACTTTCTCAGAGCACAGTTAACTCTCTGACTAAATGTGTGAAGGGAAAACCTAATTTGGCAATAATGGAAGAATGTATATTTCGAAACAAAGGGTCCTTTTGGGAGCTTGTGTCAAATTAGTTGGGCATGGATTGAACAAAAATAACAGACAGTGCACTTGTAGAAAACCCAGCTGCTGTCTCTAATATTTGGTAATAAACTACTTTTTGTATATGAAGATAATGATAGTAACCAACGGGAATTATGGCATGTGTTGTGAGTAGTGTCTCCAGGAGTGAGGCTGGATTATTTTGATCTTCCACACTCTAGGGGCCAGCCCCTCTTGGATCTCTTGCACATATTTGTACAAACGAGGTATAGTCTGTGACCAAGTAACAGAGCCAAGCCAACTGGCACAGAAAAAGTTCAAATCCATGACTTTGGTCTATTTAATCCTGCATTCAAACACACTGAGCTAATCATTTACACATCACTGAATATCACAAATATGTATAGTCACCAGGAACCACAAATAATAACTCTCTTTTATTCTGTCCTGACTATAGGTTTCCCATTACCATAATGGTTTCAGCTCATATCATATGACTAGGTTATATTGAAATGTGCTAGATTTCTTATAACATGGCATGTGGTTTATTTTTTCTAGTTATTAATGACATTAATTATAGTGCTTAGGTCAGCTTTTAGTGGTTATAGATTTTTAGTACTTAAAGAGAACTTACTAATACATAAAACCCACTTGTTGTTCTTTATATTTAAGACAACAAGGAATATGATGCCTATCTGTCTTACACAAAAGTGGACCAAGACACTTTAGACTGTGACAATCCTGAAGAAGAGCAGTTTGCTCTTGAAATACTGCCAGATGTCCTGGAAAAACACTATGGATATAAACTCTTCATCCCAGAAAGAGACCTGATTCCAAGTGGAAGTAAGTACTTTCAAGTTTTATATTTAAAAAGTTTTATTTCTTTTATGAAGTTACGTGGAGGCTTCAAACATCAAAGCCCAGTATTTAGATAGTTGTTTCTCACAGGAGATTTTATTGAATTCAAATTTCTCCACGATGCCTATGTTCTGAATTTATAGCACTCAAATTTTTTAAAAGGAACTCTCACTTACATTTTAGATATGGTTTTTAAATTGTGCCTTAAAGGTATTTTTTTTATTATATTGCCTTGGTGTTCTGAGAACATAATAATCCTTTAAAAAAAAAACTCTTCATGTCAAAGTCTTTTCAGTGCATTTCAGTTCCAAAGCTGGTCTTCTGTCATTGTGCTTCTGCTTATACCTACATTCATTGTCACTAATAACTGAAAATACACCTTGTTACTCATTTCCAGATTTATAGAAAAAAATCCACATAAAAAAGGTGTGTGAGGCCATTGGGTATAGCACTTTCACTGTGTATTTAAATTATTTTAAAGAAGCTCTGGACTATGTGGGCTTGAAAGTTACTTTTTGCTACATATTGAAAGCTATATTTGAGCATTTAAAATAAATTCTGGTTCAAGTAAAAAAAACATATATTTAGTTCCTGATACTGTTCAGAGTGCCCTACAGACTAAAGTGTAAGGGGAATACAGGAAAGCCTAAAATATGACCCTGCCCTCAAACAGTTTAAAATGCCATTGAAGGAAAATAAAAGTGCTAGAATTAGTTTGCATATGAGTCTATGTTAATATTCTTGAGAGATGGAAGTTAAAATGTGACTACAAACCAAAATATGGTAATTTGTACACATGTGATAAAATTAAAAAGCTTATATTTTCCATGCTTCACAGTATATAAAATATTTTCACATAATTTCATCTTTACAATAACCCTATATAGAAAGAGAGCAGATACTATTATCTTCACCTCACAGATGAGAAAGTTCAAGAAGTCCAAGATCAGATAGCTGGCAAATGGAAGGGCGAGGATTAGAACCTAGATCTATTCGACTCTGGTTCTCACTCCACTAAGGCCTCTAAACTGACAGAAAACAATTTGAAACACTTGAATTTTGGTTGTTTATATCTTTTCTCAGCATTTGTATGTGTCTGTTTCTGTGTGCACATGAATATGCACACTTACATGTACATAGAAAGGAACAAAAAAGACAATATTTATTGATCCGTTACTTCCCTGCACCACAAATGTAATAATTGCCCAAACTCCTTTCAATGGTTTTCCACTCTTTTCTTTCTGTAATTCCCTTCATCTTTATGACTTGAGATACCACTTCTACATTGATTGAACCCCAAGTAACCTACTGATACATCTGAGTCATCTTTGATTCTTCTGTATCTCTCTCCCAAATCCAGCATCCATTGCATCTTTTCCATTCTCTGTTCTCCCATTTTAATGTAGGCCCTAATCACCTCATTACTACAATGTCAATTACTCTCTGCCTTCCTTATTTTTCTTCTCATACATCTATTTCCATAAATATATAGATATAGATATCTAAATCTATCTATCATCTATTTATCATCTATCTATCTATCTATCTATCTATCTATCTATCTATCCTTGATCATGTCACTCCCCCATTCATTTTTTTATAAATTTATTTTTTATTGGTGTTCAATTTGCCAACATACAAAATAACACCCAGTGCTCATCCCATCAAGTGCCCCCCTCAGTGCCCATCACCCAGTCACCCCCACCCCCCGCCCACCTCCCCTTTCACCACCCCTAGTTCGTTTCCCAGAGTTAGGAGTCTCTCATGTTCTGTCTTCCTTTCTGATATTTCCCACTCATTTTTTTCTCCTTTCCCCTTTATTCCCTTTCACTATTTTTTATATTCCCCAAATGAATGAGACCATATAATGTTTGTCCTTCTCCGATTGACTTATTTCACTCAGCATAATCACTCCCAATTCAATCTTAAATTGTTCACCATTTCCTGTAGGATAAAATCCATAACTCCCAGCTAAATACTTCTGTAGTCTGGGAATATCTCAGATTGGTCTTCTAAACTTGTCTCTTACCATTTCCCTTATTTGGAACTTTCACTCTAGCTACACTGTGTCTTTGATATATGTTGTGTGTCCTTGTAATGCTTTTGTTCATCCTAAACTTTTATACCCTTACAAATCTTACTTACTCTTCTCCATTTCACTGCCTCTGTAAAATTCCATAAAAATTTCTCTATCCCTATAAACTTTTTTACTCCTGTGATAGTTTACATTCTTTTGTTACTTTATATAGTTTTCCATCTATTTATATCTTATCTAGTTGCCAAGATTGTAAGCTCCATGAGGGCAGGGATTGTATCATCATCTAACAGAAAACTTGAGCTCATTGGATGTTTCATAGGTGCTCGTTGATTTTTTTTGGACAGTGCCTAAGATAGAAGGAAATAATGAGAATGAAATAAATAAGGGTTTAAATTTTCCATGACAATATCTAAAAGGCATTTTTCTTTAACAAGACAAATGTGAAAGCTAAAAATGAGCTTTCTGCTGAAAGAAAAAAAATGTGAGGAATTCATAGGAATAGTCTCAGTCCTTAAAACAGGCTAATGAGTATATTGCTTTAATTTTGTTGATATTAGAAAGAATACCAGTAAGGGATTAAACATTGATGTGAAAAAAAAATTTCTTTACTTTTTTTTGCTTAATTTATTAGATTACTGTTTATTTTTTTATATTTTGCCAAGAGCATCTTTTTAAATGCAGAAATTCTATAAAATCAATTTTTAGAATGATAATATCCTAAATTGTATTAAAGCAATATCATTACCAAAGTAGAATTTTTTTTCTATGTTAAGTCATCTTTAATAGGACTCAGTGTGGTGCTGGTCTTTTGCATTCCAAAATTGTTAGCATCACAATAGACAGTCTTTATCAACTCCACCAACTGACTGAAAAACATTAGTCTTCATGTCTGAATATTTCAACATTGATTATCTTTCTTCTGAACTGGAAAACGTTGCTTCAGCATTGTGCATATCAGTAAGGGAAATGGGGACAACATGGAACACAGGAGAGCCACTTTACCAAAGACAGTAGGTGACACTTGCTTATTATGTCAAGAAGAAGCTATTGTGCATAGGTGAGAGTCAGAGGTAGACAGCATGAGAGTGAAAAGATGCATCCCAAAATTATGTCTTCTTATTGCTTCCATATAATCTATTTTGGTGACTCTTGGCAGGTCATCTGAATCAACATCCAGTGTCAATCTATCTTAACAGGTGGTAAAAATATTTTAGACTTCTTTGAGTTAGCTAGTTTTTCAGCTAAATTGATTGAAATTCATCAGTTGTTTCGGTGTATCATAGGCATGTCTGAACATCCTCCTTGACCACAGAGTGTGAGGCTTTTATATAAGCCATATTTCCTAGCTCAAAGCTACAAGATTTGAGTTAAAGACTGTAATACACTGAATAAGAGATGATAGGAAGTTGTCACCTAGTATACCCTGACATTTAAAGAACTTAACATAGAAACACCCAAAAAGTCATTAAGATAGCAGAGATTTTATAGTCCACAGAAGATCATTTTAATTTTTTTGAGATTATACAGCCATCAGACTGAGCAGGGACTTGGATCCTGGGTACTCAGTGGTGCACAGGAAGACTCCTTTTACAAGTAAACCATTTGGGACAACTATGCAGTTTTTAGATACAACCACTGGAGGGTGTTTGATTTTAATCCTTCCTTCCTGAATGAGGAAATTCATGTTCTCTGAATTCCGATTTGCGAGTGCAAACTGCAGAAGTTCTTAAAAAGACCCTTTGACAATTTTTCTTTTTCCATCAACATTTCAGAGCTGGCTGAGCAATCACCATGTCACGATTAACGAGTTTTTCCTTGGCATTTTTAGCACGCATTCAGGAAGTCGATGAAGTATATGAATAATATACTTGGTTTACACATGAATGACAGAGTAGAACATTTTGGACTTGTGTATGTGTGTTATTAAAGAAGCTTCTGTGGTCTGTATTTGCAGCTATTGGTACAAATTTAACAAGTTATGCTATATAAATATAGACACATTCCTGGGGGGAAAAACTAGTTACAATATTATAAGCAATGTTTGTCCCTCACATCTCATTTAAAATATGTTGACCCAAGACTACTCCTTCCTCCAAAAACTAGCAATGAGGCCTTTGAGGATTGTAAAAGCAGAAGCAGACTTCATAATATCATCCTTGATCTACAACAATAATTTTCTATGAATCAAATTAATGAGGTCTATGACATTAATCCATTAATGTTTAATGTCTTCACATTTGATGTACCTTCAGTTTCTTTTGCACCACTCTCATGGCATTCCAACGCAATCTCATTAACACGCAAACCTTTCTAATGCATACAGTTTCAAAAGTACATAAATGGGACTCCCCCCACCTTCTCTCCATCTCTGTCTCTGTTTCAGTCTTTCTCTTCTTCATATGACCAAGAGTTCTCACAAAGCTTCAATAGAAAGATGCCACTTTCCAAGATAAGGTGGTGTCTGTACTGCCCCTACTAGGGATGTCCTTTGGCCATCATGAACCAACAGAGATGGGGAAATTTGACACAAATATTTTTCCCAAAGGCTAAAACTAAAAGTCTTCTGATCTGGACATTATTTTCCTGGCATCGGCCTACCTTTCCATCCTTGAGCCTGTGGCCAGGATCTTCCTTATGTTTTCTCAGGTTTGGTGCCTGAATGTGGCAAGAATTCCTACTTTCCAGTAAAAATTTGGTTTGTCTCTTCCCAGGCTAGAAACATCTGTCCTGAGAATAGCAAAAGCAACTTTGTTGCCAACAGGCATCTGAATGTCAGAACTGACAGGCAACCAAAAGAAAGCCAGATAGAAAACACCCTACTCAAACTGCCTAGAGACACAAACTTGAGAAGTAGAGATTTTCTCACTCCTGCAGCTGCTGGGTTTTGTGGTATAAAGTACTGTACACAGAGCACATTGTGTTCATGGGGCCTAGTGGATCCTTGAGGAATGAACAGATGTGCTCTGAAGCTGACATGTGACCAATAGAACCCAGCTGTGCAACTGAGATCCTGAGATTGGGGACATTTTTGGATGAGGACCATTTAGGTTCTCTAGCCCATCTTATCTCAGTGTTTCTGCAGGAATTAAAAAATATAAAAATATAAAAGGTTATTGAGTTAGAATGAGGGCTACTGATCAGATGGAGAAAATAGCATTATAAGTAGAAATAACCCAATCCTGTAGCTGTTGTTTGCCTTTAAGAGAAAGCAATCAAGTTACTTAAAAATGCATATGCAATATTTATTAACAATTGTAAATTGAGCCAGTTCTGTCTGAAGCTTTAGAAAAATCTATAAATACCTAAGTGGACTTTGAAGAGAAAAAAAAATTCTTCCAAAGCATTTATCTCAATTTTCCTTTCAATGCATAGAAAGACTGTGGGGATCTCTAAGTGAGTTATTCATGCATTATTACACTAGAGAAGACATTAGTAAATTAAAGATATTATCATACATATATTTGCTCAGCTATGTCTGTTGAAGCTTTATTTATGAATTTGGCCTCAAGTATCAGTATTATTGAAGGAGTAATTGAGTGAATGAAACTCCAGAATCCTATAACTCCTTCAGTAATTACAGGGAAAATGATGTCTGATTACATTCTTGCATTTCCTCACTATTCTAATCTTCAGTTTTTTAATGCTTGGTGCTAGCCATGTGATTGTGCTGACAATGGAATGACAAATGAGTGGAGAATACATCTGGTGTCAGATGATCCCTAGTCACTTCTAAGTGAGGCATGCAAAAAATATTTTTGTACATTGATCTGGAAGTACTCATTGCCAATAGTTCCTCTAATAGCTGGACATATTGGATACTATTCAAGTAACTTTTCCTTGGGGAGTAATAAAATCTGATGTCTGTGACCTAAAAAGCGTGAGGCAGAAGTGACATGCAGAACCATGGAAATTTAGCACATTGTGTGCAATTTACTCACACGGAATAAAATTAGATATGCCCACTATCCCATTCATGTTAGAGTCAAGAGAAAGGGAACTGTACCCCAATATGTCCCCAAATGTACTGAGGCCAACAGACTGAGGTTTCTCATGAAAGTTTGAGGTCAAGGAAGAACCGTGTAGAATTTCAATTGAGAAATCTACTGCTTGAGTAGCACAAAGAACAGGCTCCTTAAAACACACACACACAAACACACACACACACACACACACACACCAGAAGACCAGGAAAAAACTGTCTTTAAGTACAAAGGAGCCACAGAAAAAATATAAGGAGCAAGTCTGAGATTGCACTGATTGAAATTAGTTCAATCTACAAGTTTCTAAGGCATGAGATCATGGGAGAAAAGAGAAGGGAAAGAACATTTTGCAGACTTTTTTGCTACTTTCCACATTATCTTCCTTTCAATTTTCTCTGAATGTGTTTCATTACTTACCTCTACTCTCAACAAAGAGGTGAGGAGAGATGAAAAGGAATTTAGAGATGTGGACAATATTCTAGAGTAGATTTTGCATACTCTCATGCTTCTCCACTCACCCACAGTAAAGTGTAATAGCAAAAGTAAAGGATTCAATACTAGAAATATAGTCTTCAAAATCAAAACTGTGAGTAAATATAATTTGCGATACTTATAAGATCTCAGCAATCCATGTCAACCATTGATCAACCTATCAACAAGAATTAATTTGGATCCTTAACGTTAGTCAACAGAGGACAAAACTCCTACCAAAAATTTAGCCCCATGAACTATCTATAACTTATCAAGCCATGGGCTTGGAGAGGTAAGGGACAGAGAAAGTTTTTGTAGGATAAGTAATATGATACACTGTGTGATTTAGAAATTCCCCCTTCCCACACATAAACCTAGTTAAATAAAAATTTTATTGCCCCAATCTTTGTGGCAAACAACACAGGCAGAATTTTATATCTCCAGAAGCAGAATCAAGACCCAAACCTTTAGTAATATCAGCCAAGATAAAGAGTCAGGTTGTCAACCTGTATAACTCTTTCAATAGATTAATATTAAGCATCATTATTTAAAGTGCATATAGGGCAGCCCCGGTGGCACAGCGGTTTAGCGCCGCCTGCAGCCCAGGGTGTGATCCTGGAGACCTTGGATCGAGTCCTACATCAGGCTCTCTGCATGGTGCCTGCTTCTCCTTCTGCCTGTGTCTCTGGCTCAATCTCTCTCTCTCTCTCTGTGACTCTATGAATAAATAAATAAAATCTTTAAAAAAATAAAGTGCATATAATGTTTTCAGTGAGACTACATTATAAAGTATCTCACTATAAGTGTTTAGTTATACCAGAGGGCTAATAATTTCTCCCAAATATATAGTGCTGAATGATACATTTTTCTCTGGTACATATAAACCTATATTATTTTTGCTGATTTCTCCATACCAGTCATAGAAAAGGACCTGTCTCGGTCAATTAGAAGGAGCCCATTTCTAATTTCTTTTTTCATTTCTAATTTCAATTTCGAAATTAAATCTTGATTTTACATATTGATATATTAATCGATAGTTTTTATAAATACCACCGTTAATAGCTATCAGTTAGCTAATTGTGAACAAAAATCAATGAAGTAGTAGCTGTGTTAATGAAACTTGTCTGACCCTAATGATCTATTTAACTGATAGTGGATGTACATAGCTGTGGGTATAAGAATATCAAACTACTATTATTTGAACCTAGAAAAAAAGTAAACTATGTCTTTGCCTACAGGCTATTTGTTTTTTAACTTTTTAAAAATATGCCAACTATCTCTAACAATGACCCTGACATAAGATAATTTACAAGTAGCTAATTGATTAGTTTGATAAATCAGATGGCTAGTAGGCAGTAGCAAGATCTCATGAAAGTTTCTGAATATATATTTTTTTCTCCCTTCTCCTTCTGCCTATATCTGTAGCAGATTCAGTTCCTGAGATTTAGAATAGTAGTGAGTTCTTTTGAGAAAGTACATACATCCTATTAGAGCAATTTCTTGGGGCTGCCATTCTTCTTGCTTCTATTTTATTGCTTTATTTCTTTCTTCAGTTTACTTTTTTGGTTTGTAATAAGCATCCTGTTTTCACGTCACATTTGTAGATGCTTTTCTACTTTTCTAAATGCACTGTAATTTTGGTTTATACAACTGCCCCTGGGCAGCCCTGGTGGCTTAGCGGTTTAGTGCTGCCTTCAGCCTGGGGTGTGATCCTGGAGACCCAGGATCGAGTCCTACATCGGGCTTCCTGCGTGGAGCCTGCTTCTCCCTCTGCCTGTGTCTCTGCCTCTCTTTCTGTGTCTCTCATGAATAAATAAATAAAATCTTTAAAAAAAAATACAACTGTCCCTGAAAGAAATTTTTTAATTGAATTTTCTTTCCTTTTGATAGTTTAGGTAGTCACCTTCCTTGTTTCTCCTATTGTCTAGAACTTTCTTCATTCTCTAATATGCACACATCCCAAAGAGGGCCTAGTGACAATGCATTTCCTTTCTAGAATATTTCCCAATCTCTGTCAACTGCCAGTATAGGCAAAAGAAAAAAGATTCCAGTTGTACTTAAAATGTAAAAAATGAATTTATACCAACGCAAGCACCCCTACTAAAACTATGTTCAAGGGGATTTTTTTTTTCTTTACCAATTGTGAAGATCACAAGTAGATTAAATGTAATTGGCTTTATTTTGTGTCTGATAATTTGGCATGGTTTCACAGCCTTGTCTAGAGAAGCAGAATGCTATCAGAACAAGGCCTCTTTGGTCTTTTCTGTCATTAGAAGTTACTCCAAACCAAAATCTGCAAAGAAATAACTTAATGACCTTTTATTTAAGGGATATTTTATATTTTTTAAGTGGATAAAAGAGCCTTTTCAGGGATTCCTGGTACTCAGTTGCTAAATTTGCCTGAATAAGTCAAAGCAAGATTTAATGAATATTCATGTGTTCTGTGGATTTAGGGATTTTTTTTTAAAGTTTCCTTATTATCTCTTCGTGGTAACAAGCTTTTTAAAATGGTTTCTGAAGGTTTCTAAAATGTCCCCCACAAAACCACAGCTCTACCATGGCAAACACCACTGCCTGTCAGAGACTACACTAGCTATAGACCAGCAATGTCTTAACATGATACCTGTTTCTGCTTAGTTTATTTGGAACTTTTCCAAACCTAAACACCCTGATTGGTCTCTAATTCAAGGGCAGCAAACTTTCTCTGTAAAGGTCCAGATAGTAAATATTTTTGGCTTTGTGGGTCATATATGGTCTCTGTTGCATCATATTCTTTTTTTTCACAACCCTTAAAAAAATTATTCCTTGCTCACAGACCATACTAAAACAGGACATGTTCTTAATGGATCAGGCGCTAGTTTACAGTCATTGAATGCAGACATGCAACCTGGGGGTAAGAAGGAAATTATTTGGGGCACTTGCTGCATGGAAGCCAGCAACAACTCCCTGGCTAAAGATTAGCAAGTAAAAAATATTAACTCTACCTGTTTGGTCTCTTGTTAGTTTACTTATATTTTCCATGATGGCTAAGTACTGTTTTTTTTTTCTCAAAGATAGAAAGCATAAAATAAATACCTAAAAAAGGACGAAGGAATGGGGGAAAAGGGAGACAGATGAAAGAGGAAGGGACAGCAAGAGAGGGAAAGGCAGAAAGAGTGAGCAAGAAAGCAAAAGGGAAGATAAAAGGACAAGAAGGGGAGAGAAGACAGAAAAAGAGAGAGGTAGAGAGGAGTAGGGGGTGAGGGGGCAGAAAAAAACATAGAAAAACAGAGAGAGAGCCAGAATACGGAAGCTAGTGCACAGTCTCTCCTTCTTTTCCTTAGAGCCAGGCAGCTCTTAGAGGCACCTCCCCAGCTGCTTTCAAACATTGAGGTTGCTGCCCAGCCACTGATCACCATCCCAAGAAGTGAAATGTGGGCTCCACATCTGAAAACTTCCACTTGGTTTTTCACCAAGTGAAATGGAACACGAAATTCAGGGCCCAACCAAATGGCTCATGTTTTCTTTGGGACACTTGGTCCATGTCTACCCAGGGAAAATTTTGATGTACTGACTGACTCCAGTGCATATGATTAATGTATATATAGGGCAAACCAGGATAATTCAGACCTTTTTTTCTTCCACGGCAGGTTTTCAGCCGGAATTATCTGGATGGTTGCCTCAACTCTCTACTAGGCTTTGCCAGGATAAGCACAGCCAGTGTAGTATGCAGGAGACAGGGACCACTCCCTCTATCCAAGGCTCCCTTCAACACCCACACCCTGTGCAGCTGAGCATAGTGGGATCTGTCCTGACAATCATTCCTTCTGGGACCAAATGCAAATTCTGTCTAATGAATCTCTAAGAAGCCTCCCAAACCCTAAATGTTGCATTTGGCTTAGCTGTCAAATGGCAAAATAGAATAGACAGATGAAGGAGGAGAACCATACAAATGGGAGGAAAATTTGTACCCTGTTCCCTTCCCCATTCAGGAAAGAAGATAGCAAAAGCCAGAGCCCAGAAATCCCAATCAAATTAATTGGTATGTATGTGTATAGTTTCTCTCAAGACTGTGGACACCTGGGATATAATTTTTTTCTTTAAATAGAGATATGTATAGATAGACATACATTTTGTTTTTTAAAATACAGTTAAAAAGTAAATTAGACTACATCTCAACACAGAAAAAGTGTGGCTCATAGAGGCATAGTTTATGTGACATGTGCTCCTGACAAGATTTGTACAGATCATTTTTAAAAATTAAATGAAAAGCTGCAATTAATGAAGGGAAGAATACTACTTGAAATAACCCATTGGTAAATTATTTTGTAAAGAATTCCTCTGTAAAATTAATAATTAACTCATAATTTACCTGGAAAACTGTATTTTCATGGACTCCTGCACTTATGCCATAATTCTGGGTTTGGGTTTTGTTCTGTTTTGCTTTGCTTTGTGTGGAGGGAAGGTGAAAAGAATAACAGGAAAATGCATGATAGTTTATTTTACTGTATCTTACAGATCCTACCTCTAATGATGAAGCTTCTCACATAACTTCTTTCTTTTTGGGAGCAGAGAGAAAGGAAGAAAATGAAGAGTCAGAGCTGTTGATACATTGGGATAAAATTTTTCCACTCTTTTGAAACTTTCTACCTTTCCTTCCATTCTGTTTCACCAGTTCTCTAAGTGATAATTAGAGTGATAACTTCCCCCATTGCTGCTTATGTGGTGTTTTCATTTTTCTTTGTTTTTTGTAGTTGTTTTTACTGATTTTATTTACTTTTATTTTTTTATAGATTTCAATGCTGATTTTTCCCTGAATACATAATCTCTTTCAATTCTTAAGAAGTTCCGTTTCCCCTTAGAAGTTGGCTTACTAATAGTCATTGTAACTACTGCATGAAAAAGTCCTAAAATGTATTAATTAAAAACCTAAACGATAGTAACCACAAATTGTTAAGTGGGACATTCTATGTATCTCTTTTCAAAAGTTTTTTTGTTTCTCTCTTGGGTGTGTAGGAAGTTTCCTCATTTTCACTTGTGAGAGTGTTCTTGCTGCCTGCTGGTGAAAATAAAATCCTGGAAAAGAGAGAGACCTGTAAAATATGCATCTGTAAAAGAAGTTTCTCTTTTCAAGTGGCTTGTATGGGACTGTTTGGTGGCCCCATACTATGTACTGGACGTGACTCCTTGAAAGCAGTCTGTAACCTTGGGCAAATTTGCAGTGACAAATGTTGCTATGCTTCTGTAAGCACTGCTTCTGCTACAGGGCATTGTACATGAGACAAGGCCTTGTGCTCTACTTAGTAAAGACAGCTCTCTGTTGCCGCACCTGTGTCCAAGTCCCCATTTGTTAACACATGTGTGTGTTTCCCTTTTTGGAGGATAAGACTTGGGGAAGCATGATTGCAAAAAGATTATTCCACAGAATAAATAAATCTAGAGTTAGTTGAGTGCTTTTCCACCATGAAAGAACTATGACATAATCACCGCACTCAGAATTGCTCCACAAAGTAAGGCAAAGACTTCTCAACTGATAGACTCCCACTTTACTGTTCATTCCACGCCATCCCCCACCTCTAACTTCACCCCTTTCTCTTCCTTGGAACAAAGAGCAGCTGGTTCAAATTTAACTCATGGGCACATACACACCACTTCCCTATCTCTCAGTTCAAGGGCAAAATGGAGAACCCAAGATTGCAAATAACAAGAGGTATTCTGAGAAATGAGCTATGATTCTAGAAGAGATTTTCCACTATTTCCATAACAAATATTTTTGAAGTAGTTCATATCCATATACCCCCTGATTGCTTAGTTTAAAACTAGGGGGAAAACAAAAGCAAACCCATAAATACAGTGACCTTTCATTTATTAAACAGCTCCATTTCTCTTTTCATAAATCCGATCATTACTTGTTCCCTTAGAGTACTAACCTGCAAGCCTGCCTTGAGTTAAATGATTAAATAAAAAATAGCCGAAATACACCTAAACTCTGAAAAAGTTAGAGTTTTGTATTAGTCAACAGAACACTGTAAGTAATGATGAGTGGAAAGAAAAAGTATAAGTGGAGGGATTTTTTTCATTGTTCTTTTTAAGGAGATGGACTTTATGAATATGCAACACAAGAAAAGAAAATGTGATGTACCTTAGTGAAAGACTGGCTTTTTGCTATATTAAAGTGCAAACCTAACTCTTTAAAGACTGGAAATGTCTTTGTTTTACTCTTTCTCTCTTTCTGTGATTTGTAGCATATGTTGAAGATCTCACAAGATGTGTTGAGCAAAGCAGAAGACTTATTATCGTGCTAACTCCAGACTATACTCTCAGACGAGGATGGAGTATTTTCGAATTGGAAAGCAAACTCCATAACATGCTAGTCAGTGGAGAAATCAAAGTGATTTTGATTGAGTGTACAGAATTAAAAGGAAAGATGAATTGCCTGGAAGTGGAATCACTAAAGCGCAGCATCAAACTTCTGTCCTTGATCAAGTGGAAGGGGCCCAAGAGCAGCAAATTAAATTCTAAGTTTTGGAAGCAATTAGTATATGAAATGCCCATCAAGAAAAAAGAAATGCTTTCTCGGTGCCATGTTCTGGACTCTGCAGAACAAGGACTCTTTGGAGAACTCCAGCCTATACCCTCTATTGCCATGACCAGTACCCCTGCCTCTCTGGTGTCATCTCAAGCTGATCTCCCTGATTTCCACCATTCAGATTCAATGCAAATGAGACACTGTTGCAGTGGTTATAAACACAAGATGCCAACCACCACCTTGCCGGTACCTTCCTTAGGCAACCACCACACTTACTGCAACCTGCCTCTGACACTACTCAATGGACAGCTACCCCTTAATAATACCCTGAAAGATACCCAGGCATCTCATAGGAACAGTTCCCTGCTACCTTTATCATCCAAAGAGCTTAGCTTCACCAGTGATATTTGGTAGTGAAAACTCTGAAGTCCTCTGAACAGCTATGAAGCATACAGAGTTTCTGCTTTGCCAAGCATAAAGTACACATAATAACACTGAGGTGCTGAAAAATTGTTCGAAGTAGAAGGCACAGAATCCGTTTTGTACTTAAAATTTTTGTTTACATTTCTAGAATAGTGGGGAGGGAGGGAAAGAAGAACCTGCTTTTGTAGTATAGTACCTTTTTCAATGTATAGTTTTGATTTCTTCCTGAAAATAAAAATTTAAAAACCCTCTTGTTTTAAAGTAGATTTTTATGATACCGTTTGGACTGCAAACTTAGTAGATGAGGTATCTTCCCCATATTTATAAACATTTCAATATTTACATAGTATTTGGAATAAAGAAAACTTGAAGACTTTAATTGAGTTTGAAAATTCTGAACGATGTTTAAGGGAAAGAGAGAACTTCTATAGAATAACTGAAAAATCAGGAATTATCAAGAAAGAAGTGTTGAAGCACCCCAATTAGAAGATTGTAGAAGAAGATCAGTTTAAAAAAATGTGACTAAACTGTTTGGAACTTTTTCAACATAATGGACAACTTCTCTAGACTAAATCAACAACTCATAATGACAGCTTATAGTTGTATAGGGAAGCACATCTTCTCTAGATAAACTGGTAGGTAGGCAAACAATATGCATTTCTTAAGCAAATAAATAGTCTGCTAGTTCTTTGAAGATGATTTTAAAGAACTCTTAGGGCTTTCTAGCCTACTTCAAAAGTTTTACAAATTTGAAAAGACATTTTAAGATACACATTTTATTGTTTGCTAATAATTCACATTTTGGATGTTTTTCCAAATGATCTCTTGTCCTGCTTTATACAAAGATGTGAGCATCTTCCTACTTTTTTTTTACAGCATCACTGGAGTTTGAATTTAAATAAATATTGACTGCAAGTATCAGCAGTAGAAAAGACAGAAAACAACAATACTACAGATGAAATGCAAAATGAGGGATCCCTGGGTGGCGCAGAGGTTTAGCGCCTGCCTTTGGCCCAGGGCGCGATCCTGGAGACCCAGGATTGAATCCCATGTTGGGCTCCCGGTGCATGGAGCCTGCTTCTCCCTCTGCCTATGTCTCTGCCTCTCTCTCTCTCTCTCTCTCTCTCTCTCTGACTATCATAAATAAATAAAAAATTTAAAAAAATGAATTGCAAAATGATTCAAGTTTACTAGTGGTAGAGTACCAATTGCAGTGATTCTCATCTGAAATGTAGTTGTGAAACAGACTATTATGTAGACATATAATATCTGCTTGGCCATGTGCGCAAAGTTCCTGCAGAAGTATCTCTATCCCTGGTGCTTCTAAGAGTCTATTTTATAGACTAAACTTCGCCACCCTCACATTATGACTGTGGCTGTACCACACCAGAAAAATCCCTTTGAATGATCTAAAATATTATTAATTTGCTGTAAGGATCGTGCCCTTATTCTAGTGTTTATTGTGGATTATTACTTTGTGTTCTTTCCACTCAATTTTGGTGTGTTCTCCACGAAGACGCCTGTGAGGACCAATTTTTAATCAAGGTTGATTCTGGCACCTTGCAAATGGTTCATAAATCATGTTTTTGGACAAATATAAATAAGGACTAATGTACACCGTGTGTAAAAATGAAGAATTTGCCCAGCCCTTATAAATGTGAAACTCAAATGTATACAAAATATTAGATAATGTTTTCATTATTTCTTTCAACCTCTTTACATTATTGATTCCCTGTGATCCATGGGTTTTGTTTAAAGAACTTGTTTCTCCATCACTTTTCTATATCCAGCTGCTCAGAAAATGCATTGTGTACCAACCATATGTAAAAGCTTAGCTGTGATACATGTTCATTTCATAGTGGGACAATTAGTTGCTGCTCCTTTGAAAAGTCCTGTTCAACACGTATAGGTGTTTCATAGATGTATTGTTTCCACGGAGAAAGGTGATTTTGCATCTGTAAAAATATATACAGGTATTTCGAAATGGAGATTTATCAATTCCAAACTGTTTTCCAAGTGTTATAAAGTTGTATTTACTCTTCATTGTTCTTTAATTATATGTGTAATTACTAAGTTAATAACCTGCATGAAATGAGTAGTATACCTGTTTAAGTGTCCAATTGTACTTTTTATTATTTTGTTTTTCACAGAAGCTTAGATTAATTCAAATAGAATGTTCAGTGGTATTTTTAAACTAATAGTTCTGTATTGAGCATGCCAGTTCTGAAAATATAACATGGGTCTCTCTGCTTCCTTTATTTACAATGATTAAACGTGGGTAGCAATTTGAGTTGGCTGGCCACAATGTGTCCTTTCACTACCAGTAAGTACTCAAAAACAGAGCATTCACACTTGTGCTGGGGAACTTGACAAGAAACCTTTTCTACCATTTTCAGGAACCAATGTGTACACTATCTATAAAAATTTATTTCTAGATGGCAATTCAAAATTTGATTTTCATCTGAGATTTTTTAAAGATATAGCCCACAGGGTATAATAAGCATTTAGTCTAGAACATAATATATTCTTCCACTACTTTTCACAGTAAGAAAAACTTTCTTCTCAATTTTTCACTAAAATGAATTTGAAAATTTAGAAATATACTAGTGCAATTAGTTCCTATATGTTCATAGCAAATTTATTTAGCTCATCCATCAACAGTATACATGCTTTTAAAAATTGAGGCTATTTTAAGATAAGAAAAATTCTGAAAATGTCACAAATTTTGAGACAAATGAGAAATGCACAAAAGCAATAGATACATAGGAAGTGAAAGCTGCATTAAGAATAAACAGTGCTGGGATCCCTGGGTGGCGCAGCGGTTTAGCGCCTGCCTTTGGCCCAGGGCGCGATACTGGAGACCCGGGATCGAATCCCACGTCGGGCTCCCGGTGCATGGAGCCTGCCTCTCTCTCTCTCTCTCTCTCTCTCTCTCTCTCTCTGTGTGTGTGTGACTATCATAAATAAATAAAAATTAAAAAAAAAGAAAAAAAAAAGAATAAACAGTGCTCAGGAGAAAGTCAACATGTACATAGTTTTAATTTGACAAAATATAAAATCTGTCAGGTTTGGTAATCTGTGAGCTCCAATCTAACTATGGAGATTCTGAAAAGTAGCTGGACGGTTCCTAAAAAGAAGGAAGAAGGTATGTCTCCTCACCCCCTCAAAGCCTTGATGAAATTAGATCCAAATCCATTTGGCTTTCAATCACTCTCATTAAAAAAAATGGGTACAAAGAAACCTGTGGGCTTATGGTAAGGCTTGACCCTAAGGTAGTATCATGTGAAAGGTTGATACTTTGAGTATTGGTAGCTAATATTGCAGGGCTTAAAAGTAGGAAACAAATTGCAGTGAAAGGAATAACAGTTTAGTTATGAAAGAGAAGTTTATAGAGGAGTTCCAAGAGGGCATGGAAATTATTAATATCCTATGGATTACTTTTGTAACAAGTTGAAAAATTGCAGGTGTGAGAAAGAAGCAAATTCTGGCAAAAAAAAAGGAGACTCTATGACCCACTTAGTAATTGAAGGGCTTACAAAAGTATAGAACCACTGATTTCAAGCATTTATTGCACTTTGGCATTTTATTTTTAAATAAATTATTTGGTTTTCACCAAGTATTTTCTAGAAAATTAAATGACCAGGGGAAATACCCTTAAAATTGTACATATAAATCTTTATGCTCCTTGAATTAATTTCCCAAGGTGAGGTAGTGAACTGATAAAACCAGAGTGAAGTTAAGGCAGAACATAATTCCATAGTGACCAGTTAAGATTGAACACTTGCAATTGTTGTTGCTTTTTTCTGGGAGAGAATTTCATGTTGAAAATTGTCTGGCTCAAATTTCTCTATTACTCATGCATTTTTGTTCTAAGATCTCTGATAGGAGGTTACAGTGTTGAATATTAAGACTCTCTGATGAATGTATGGGGCTAATGAACAGTAGTCATTAGCTTCAAACCTCTTCATATAAAGCTTACCTTTTTTAGAACTGAAATCAGTCATAAGCAATTTAAGATTATTCAGGATTCTATTTAATTACTGTGAGATCAGAACTTATAAAGTCACCTGCACGCATCTAAACTTGTCTTCTCAAATATTCACTGCTGTTTGATCAGTCATATTTTCTCCAGATAGTACTAAAGTCAATCATGAATATTGAGTGCCCACTGCATACTGCCCATTACATAAAGTATAATAGATACATTTTTAAAAACTTGAAGTCCCTGTTTTCAAATAGTGTACACATATATTCACAAAGAAAGGGGTATTTGCAAAACACATTCCAGTGTAGGGAAATTAATATTTTACATGCAGAATAGATAAGTGAGATAGGATGATCCAGTCCCAAACTGAGCAAGAAATGAGTTTGGAATAGAAAGAACAGTGGTGAAGAAAGGCAATTTCCTAAGTGCAGAGAATAACACATGTGAAGATTCAGGAGAAAATAAGCAAGTCCTGTTTAGCTGATAACAATTCTATTTGGCTAGCAAGAACAGAAATCTGTGTGAAGGCATAATCAGAAATAAGCATAGGAGAGGTGCTGGAACATTCATGTTGTAGCAGATGCAGGAAAAAATAAATAGGGGAAGAGAAACGTGGCAGGAAGACCAGTTGGGATGCTGTCATAGTCCACATATGAGGTGATAAAAGATGGAGAGTGGCAAACTGGATACTCTCAGAGAAGGCAAATCTGAGAAGAAAGAGGAATAGACAGGATGTGGTGAAGTGAAAAGTTGAAAATTTTAAAAAGCCAATAAAGACTTCAAGGATCATGAAAGTTAGTTGCACCAAAGGTATTTAACTTACTTTCTTTTTAAGATTTTATTTATTTATTCATGAGAGACACACAGAGAGGCAGAGACACAGGCAGAGGGAGAAGCAGGCTCCATGCAGGGAGCCCAATGTGGGATTCGATCCCTGGTCTCCAGGATTACAACCCAGGCAGAAGGTGGCGCTAAGCCGCTAAGCCACCGGGGCTGCCCATAACTTATGTTCTTAATTGAGTATCCAGACACCATAAAGACAAGACTAAAGACAACACAATGATAAGTGTATTTGCTACTGGAACAACTGCTGAAATGTTTGCAGGAGAATAATGATCAGAAAAGACAAAGTACTGCTGCAAAGCTGATTTAGAAATGAATAATTACATTCACTCCACTACATATAATCTCAAATTCTCAAAGAAGGAATTGATGGAGTTTAGTTCTTTGAGTCTGATCTTTCTACTGATGCTATTTAAGTTCTTCACTCCACTTTGGAGTAAAGAATTATGATCTGAAAATAAAGCATTATGATCTGAAAATAAAAGCATTGAAATGGTTCAATCAGAGAGAATTCCAAAAGGCAGGGATTGAGGGTGTTTGTCACTAGAGAAACTGGACAAGGTTTACAAAGAACATAGAGGGATATGTTGCAGTGTGTTGTTGGAGTGGTGGGAGGAAGCACATGGAGTGGCCCAGGGAAGAACAATAAAGAATGAACAACCATGTAAAGCTTGAGCCCAAAGAGCCAATTTTTTACCAAAATTGAATGTGGAATGGTTACCATCTTTAAAATTACGAGGAAAATTTTTACAAAAGGACATTGTATCAGGGAGAGTTGATAACTGTTGTTAAAGGACAACAATCTAATGCCTACAGCCTAACACAATAAAATTCACTGCCTGCTCATATCACAATCTAATGAGGATTGGAGGGACTCATGGAAGAGGCTGTGCTCCACAATCATTCAGAGATAGGCTCTTTTTGTTTCTTTGATCTCATCTAGGTCCAAAGAGTTCTCCCCACTCAGCCAGTAGATTGGTAAAAAGAAGAGGGCTTGGAGGTCAGCACAAAATAGCCCATAAAATCCACTCACGTTTAAGTGTGAGGGAATATAGTCTAGATGCTCAGGAGGAAAATGAAATGGAATTTAATGAACAAATGAGTTTCAATTAGTAAGATGTTGAGTAATTCTTTTCCACAATGCCAGAAGATGAAATAAAAGAATAGGAAAGTCTTAGGAAGGAGAACTTTTACCATCAGAAGCAGAAAATACCAGAATACATAGAGTTTCTGAAGACCAGTGGCCACGTATAATTCCTTGCCATAGTTCAATTATCCAAGACAGTGCTGGTCACAGAGTAGGTGCTCACATCACATGTATTGGTGAACAGGACAAATGAATTTGGGAGCATCTGTGAGGCTTTAACTCCTAGATTCCTTAAAAAATATGAGAGATATTTTGTCATTTGTTTCTTTCAGCAAGCAGTTTTGTTTATTATTTTCATTTTAAAAGAAAAGATGAATTAGATTATCTCTTTATGTCCTGTCTAGGTCTAGGATTTTAGGATCCTAAGTCAATTTGTGGTTGGAGATCAAAGTTTCTTAAGCATTTTGCCAGTCAAACAAATCATTCTTCCTTAGAGCATCCAGACAATTTTAGTTCTATGAAACCACCCAATGGAGTTCATTGCTCCTAACCACATAGATTTTTTTTGTAAATATGTACTTTACATACTGACTTACTGCCAACAAAAAACACTGCCTCTCTTTTTTGCAAAGGGTACTTTTATGCCTATAATTATCATATTGGGTAGAATAATAGGGATTAAATTAATATCCTTTACTGAGCACAGGATGTGCCACAGTAGCAGTTCCACCAATGAATTCGGGATGCAGAAATATCCAAATTTCTTTCCTCTCTGACATATTTTCTATACAGCCAATACATTGTGAGTATTCCCAGCCTTCTTGACAAAGGAGATATGCAAAATAAACAGAAAAAAATTGGAATGACATTCATTTTCATCTTGGGCAAATTACTTAACCTTCTATGCCTCTATTTTCTCACCTGTGAAATGGGTATAACAACTATATATGTATATATATACATATATAGTTGTTATATATATCTATATATAACTGTATATATGTGTATATATATAGTATGTATATATATGCATATATGTAGTAGTTGTGAACAATATAATGTATGTAAAGTGTTTAGAAGAATGTCTGACACAAAATAAGCACTACGTAAGAGTTACTGTTATAAATATTTTTTTGTAAAAATGACACTGCTGACCCACTATCTGTGGGAAATGCATTTTTATTTTACTTTCCAAGTGGTAGAAATTGACTGTTCAGTTTCTTGCGTGACTGCCTGTAGGACCAAGGACACTCATTTTCCAGACAGCTGGCTGAAGCTAGAGGTGCATTCTGTGGCCATGGAACAGATCAGAGCTAACTGGCCCATACAAGGAACAAACCTACAGTAACTTTGACCTCATTACTAATGTGTTCAGAACTAGACAAAAAACAGGACTCTCAGAACATGGATTACTCAGATTTGCTGTCCATGTTAATCAAAGTCCCCAGATGATTGCTTGATATTCTCATTCACTTTAGCTAGGTTTACATAAGACCAAAGCATCTGGATCAGAAGTGAAAAAATGCAGATGTTTAAGCCACATGATAGGAAACATCCAGATGTCTCAAATTTGGATTTGTCATTTTGTTCTTTGTTTTAAAATAAGGAGAAGCCAAAAGAAAAAAAATCCAACATGGTTTGTCTTTTTCCTTAACCTGAGTAAAATCAAGCTGTTTTTATGTTATAGAAATTTAAAATGCCCAAAAGTTGATTAGACAATTTATTGATAATATCACTAGATAGTGTTTTAAGAGCAGATTTTTAGGGACGCCTGGGTGGCTCAGTGGGTGAGCCTTCGACCTCAGGCGTGATCCTGGGGTCCCAGGACAGAGTCTCACATCGGGGGTCATTGCAGGGAGCCTGCTTCTCTCTATGCCTATGTCTCTGCCTCTGCATGTGTGTCTCTCATGAATAAATAAATAAATCTTTTTTTAAAAGAGCAGATTTTAAAAATTTACATTAAGAAGACGTCCATGAATAGCACTTGTGAGAAGTGATTGCTTTCAGAGTAAGACAGTATTTTGGAAGATTTAATCATAATGAATTATCTGGGGAAATGTGGTTAGGAGAATTTGCTGAAGAAACTTCTCAGACATATTATTTCCTAAGATCTGAGCTCAACTGAATGAGTAAGGAGTTAAATCCAAAAGGATACATATAAAATCTTTTCTTCTGTTTATGAAATCATATTTGGTCTCTGGAAAGCAGTGGAGAGAGTTGACTATCAGCATAAATAAAATAGCCATTCATGGAGTACGATTGGAAGGAAAACAAAATTAATGAAGAATTCTCTGAAATGCCTCTAATTAATCTTCTAAAATAATTTTAAATAAGTGAAATCATGATCTTTCCAGGGTGTTACCACAGTCTGGCCCTTATGATTCCACCAAATTTCTCTATCAGGAAGCAAAGCACATTTACTAAACACTAATTCAGGTATTCTAATATTAGAACTGGATGGGGCCTTCAAGGTGATCTATTTCAATCCCTTTATTTTACTTCTTGGAAAACTGAGGCCCAGAATGTAAGTGACTTGCTCAAGTGACATGAAGTACAAAAGCATACAATTATGAGGCAATTGATGGATAGATGAGGTACAAGTAAGCAGAGGCAGGAGGGACAATTCTGGCATTTGTGAAGGCACTGGGCACAGAGAATATGCTCGGAATATGCTGAAGATAAGAGAGGGAGTTGGGTGAACCCCAAGCCAAGAATCCAACATCAGTAAGCTTGACTTATTAATAATTTTGCTAATATACATATTATTTAACACAAATGACAGCCTTTTGTGATTATTCCATCTTCCGCTGTGGTTAAAAATCACTGAATATAGTGTTGTTTGTGACTTGGATCAATTCATTTGACAGATAAAGATATAAAGTTTTAAGTTTTACCCCCAAAGACTCAAATAAGGCATCAAAGAACTAAGCTCAGATTTGGGGACTTGGTTTTGATTATCAGGTAGTGCTCAATTGCATAAGCTCATGGCAAGCAAAACTACCTTCAGATCAAAGTGGGTCTTTCCAGGTCTCTAGTACTATCTTTGGCAATGTGTATGGAGAAAAGAAAAATCAACTGTTCTCAAATGCTTTGAAAGGGAAGGATAAAAATATTAGGAAAATATTCTGCACACCTGGGTTTCCCCAAGTAGAAAAATCTAAGAGTAATTTTCTCAGAGTTCCCTGGACTTTTCAAGAGTATGCCTATATAATGAAGAAAAGCCTAAATCAAGACATATAATTTTCAAGTCTTAAGATCAAAATCCATTTAATTGTCCACTGATTACAATTAACACATGATGACCAGGTAGATTTCAACTACCTGGAAATTAAAATGTGTGCATTAAAGAGAAATAGAGAATATCAGTATAGAATTCAGAGTTCAACTGTTGCACCATACCCAACTATTTATTATTTCAATTTAAAAACAGTAATGCTGCCAGTGGAAACAGAAAACAAGTTGTCAGCATTTTTCCTTAAGCATGATGGAACCACAAAGCCATAGAGAAGGCAGTAAAATTTGTTTAAAAATCTCAATTTTTCAAGACAAGCCAGATGATTATGGGAGATATACTGTAAACTACTCATCTAATTTATTTTGCATTGATGCCAATTCACATGAAATTAGCTCTATTGGGATGAAAAATTTGTGGGTTTTTTTTCCTTTTTCCTTGCCTTTCTTTTTCTTGCCCTTTTCTTTTCCCTTCCTTTCCCTTCCTTCCCTCCCCTCCCTTTCCCTTTCCTTTCCTTAAATGTGAGCAAACCCAGTTCTGAGTCACAATGTAGAGGATGAGGTCATTGATCTCTCTTTTTGCTTTTCAATTTCATTTACATCCCAGAATGAATAAAAATCGCAAAGCCAAGGCTAAACTTTTTCTCTCTATTCATAGCATTTTAAATTCTATTTCTCTACTGTTGATTTCCTCTAATCTCTAAAAACATGTAATGCTCCAATTGGATGGGTCTTGAGAGATCATCTAATTTTCTTAATTTAAAGATGGGGAAACTGAGACTCAGAAAGGTTGAGTGACTTACCAAAAACCAGAGAACTTATTGGCGACACGGCCAAAACTAGAATCCAAGATTCCTGATTGATCTCTCTTTCCAGTATCCCAATCATCCTCTCAGCAATTCATGGACTGGATTCTTAAGGTATTTATCTATCCTTTGCAGGTGGAGGGCAGCCAATGCCTTTCCAATTCATACAACTTTAAATATTTTCAAACACCTGTGAAATCCTAAAATGTTTAATCAAATACACTACATATGCAAAAGAACCAGAATCAATTGTGAAACTTCCACCACCACCACCACCACCACTTGTAAGGCAGAAGATATATTAGTCTGAACTATGGAAGCCTAACTTACTATTAAATTTGGTCTTCATAGCCCAAGCAATTTGAGGACATTTCTAGATACTGTAAGATATTATCTGGATTTTACTATTCCATTTGAAATGAGTATTTGGATATGAGAAACATAATAAGCATCAACTCTGGAGCCAGACCATCTGGATTCAAATTCTGTATTTGAGTTTACTGGCTATTTCACTTGGGAGAAGTTATTTAAATTCTCAGCACCCCAGTTTCCTCAGTGGTAAAATAGATATGAGGTGGTAATGATAACAGTAGTGTCCACTTTATAGGATTGTTGAGAAGTTTAAATAAGCTTGTAAAGTTCTTGGAAGAGAACCTTGCATATAGTAAGTACCATAAAAGTTTTAGCTGTTACTTGTATTTTCTTCCCTGGTGTATAGGGAAAAAAGTTGGCTCAGCAAATTAATGCCCAACTTTGAGCATTACTGAGACTATTTTAAAGGATTTTAATGATGAAATGTATGTAAGGAAGGGTGCTGTTAATGACTAGTTATATCTATTCATTGAAGCTATATGAGCACATCCTTTCCTTGAAAATATCATCATGGTCTTTATTCCAATACTATTTTTTCAAATATCATTATTTTTCAAATTAAAAAGTAATTCAGTCTTCTTGCTCATTCAGTAAATAGATCCTCCCACTATTCTTGAGTTAGTGAATTGTGATGTATCTCAACACTCCTTCGCCTCCCAAATAACAACCCTAGACATTTTTTAGAAAGAAGTTTTTTTTAACCTGTCAAATCACTTGGATTTTCTACTCACGAAGATCTTAACAGGTTTTTAAAGGACAAAACAATAAATAGGAAGTTGACCAGGTCAACAAGCCATTGTGTAGTTGTGGCTTTTAGGCAGTCACAAGTTGAAATGAGTCAATAATATGATGTAGCTACTTAGAAAGCAAATAAAGTCTTAGAATAGAGCACTATACAAATAGAATGCCCAGTTCAAGGGAGGAACTCGGCACTAGTCAGACCACATCTGGTAGGCTGCCTTCATTTCTGGGCACCCACATTCTAATAGGAACTTTACCAGTCTAGAAATATTTCAGAAGAAGATAGTCCAGATGGTAAATTTTCTGAAATCATGCTATGGAGGGAAGATTGAAAAAACTGGAAGTGTATTTCCTGAAAGAAAGAAAATTTAGCCAAAATGTCATGTGGAGACAAAATTAGACATATTCAGTGTAGCCCCAAGGGGAGAACCAGGATAATGAGTAGAGCTCATGAGGAGGCAAATTTAGGCTCAGGATCAGAAAGATCTGTCTAAGGATGCAAAATACCCACAAACAAAATGGGCTGTCTTGCAAAACAGTAAACTGTCACTGCAAAGTGTCAAAGACTGGAAGAATGCAGAAAGGATTTTTACTTTAAGTCTGGGGTTAAAATAATTGTTATCTGAGAATATTTCCAGCTTGAATCTATGATTATGCTCAGATACGATCAGATAGCTGAAATACACGTCTAGCTGATTTGTCTTTGAATCCACACTGAACACTACTATCTAATCTACTATTGCCAGACTAATCTATTCCATTTTTATTTGCTGCTCCCCCTTCTCCTCCACTCTATTCCTTTCTCTTTTCATACCACACACACAAAGACACACAGACTGACAGACACACACACACACACAATTGTTGAGCCATGTATGAAGTTCACTGTGTGTCAGCACGATACATACACTATATTCACACAGATACAAACGCACACACTTTATATATGACTCCTCTTGAATGGGGTCCAAATCTCTTTTCTGACATTTTGTACCTCCCTACGACCTGAACTCCTTCTTTCTGGTGATATTATTTTTTCCTCTTTGCCAAAATATATTCTCCACTATTGAAGACATCCTAGCTATTTCAGATTTCTATTTTATCCCATGACTTTGTATGTACTGTACTTCTTCCTGAAAATTTCCCAGTCATTCCCTCCACAAAGTTAAATGGTACTGATACTTCAAGGCTGAATTCTTTTATTTTTTTCCCAAGGCTGAGTTCTAACCTATCTTTTCCTGACTCTTTCCGTGGCTATTATAGCCTACACTTTGTCTCTTGTTTCCTCTGAATTTGTAAATATATCAATATTATAGTTTCAATCTCTAATTTTATGTAATCCACAGTTTTCCAAATGAGGAAATGATAATGCCTCTAAATAAAGTGACTTGTCTGAGCTAACCCAGCAAATTAGTAACAGACCCAGAAAGATAACAAACTTTACTCTTCTTGGGCTGGGTGTTTTAGTATGCAATATTTTTGTATCTAATCATTTCATCTTTTTAAATTATTCTGAATTTGTGGAAGATAAATACTACTCTGTATTAAAAATTTCTTTGTATTTTCAGAGGATTTACCACTTTGTTAGGCATATAGGTATCATTCAATAAATTCTTGCTGAAGTGAACAAAACAAGTACAAATATCACACCCTTATAGAGCTTAAATTTTCACAGATATCCAATAAACTAGAAAAGAAGGCCTGGTTGAAAGAATAGTTTATCTGACTTGCCCTTCTACAAAACTTTCTTGCACACCACCAAACTGACTTGAATTGAACAACGCTGACCTTAACATGTAGAACAATTTTGGAAACTGGATTCATTCCTGTGTGTGGTGTGTGTTTAATGTACTTATTGGAAGGATCATCAGTCATAAAACTAAGTCCTAGAAGCTTATATTCTTGTCCAGTCTAACCAAATCCAAACCAAGTTGACCAAAACTAAGAGCAGGATGACTGAGTTTAGGTGTTCAAAGCCACATTTGCCTAATGAACTCTCTTCTTTGGATTTATACTTTTAAAATTTTTTTTATTTTTTATTTATTTATGATAGTCACACACACACAGAGAGAGAGAGAGAGGCAGAGACACAGGCAGAGGGAGAAGCAGGCTCCATGCACCGGGAGCCCGATGTGGGATTCAATCCCGGGTCTCCAGGATCGCGCCCTGGGCCAAAGGCAGGCGCTAAACCGCTGCACCACCCAGGGATCCCTGGATTTATACTTTTAAATGAAAATTGAAAACCCCATCTCTAGGAGTTAGAGATATTATTTTAAGTCATTGAAGGTCAGAAATTATTAGTTAACATGAAAATTAAAATCAATCAGTAGATATTAGTATCTAGTATATACTGAGCATTGTGCGTATAAAGTATAAATCATGGCCCCCACTTCGTGATGTTAAATAAAAAATAAAATGTACCTAGTGTGAAATACAAGCACTTCATCTGTAAAAACTCCCCCTCCCCATCCAGTCGCCAAACCAAACATATGCATAGGAAATAGTATTGGGGAAGGGAATAACTTAAGAGCAGAAATGAGAGCTCCAAGCTGACAAAACCTGAAAATATCCCAATTATGATGTTGTACCTCAATGGATGAAACCCTAATTCTGAGAGAGTAACCTAAGAAATTGAAGGAGCCCTTTTTCTCCCCACTCTTCACTTCCCCCACAGACCAATGCAGACTATGGAATGTAAGTCCACAAACCACCACATCTCCACTCTTTACCTTGTGAGAAGGCCAAAAATGTTTAGCTATGTCAGTGGGTCCAATGGCCAAACCTCATATTTTTATGCATAAATAATTGGGAGTATGTGTAACGCTCTGTCCTCAGGGTTTTCAAGGACTGGAAGAGTGTAAATCATCTTAGAGTGCTAAATAAATGCAGATTGATAAAGAAATGTACACAGGTTTACACATATAAATTCTCTGATATTAATATTCTGGAACATTTTCTCCAGCAATCTACAAATAACAACTGGACCTCAAATATTTGAAAAAGATTTATAAGTCCAGCAACAGTTCCTTTGCTGTTTCTCCTTTAGGAGTTACAACTGGTGGTTTTTATGTGACTTCGACTTCTAACAGCTCAGCTAGTAGTCTGCAAGTTCCAGCAGCTTAAATAAGGAGACTCAATTTCAAGGTGTGAGAGTGCAATCACAAAATCAGTTTTATAATCCAGAATATTTTAGTCTCAATTCATGAGAACTCCCCAAAGAAAGATAGCTCCCCTTGAGGAAAAAAAAAAAAAACAACTTCCTTTTGGGCTAGAGACCCTTATTTTGTTCTCTGAAGAAGTCTCTTAAAACAGTTTTGTCTACGTTTACAACCATACAATGATGGTTCATGTTCAGAATCATATTTTTAACTTTTGGCTCATGGACCATGTTGATAATATGGTAAAATTTATGGATCTTATTCCCCAGAAAAAAAAGCACACATATACAAATATATACATATTTATATATATATATTATATATACAATTTATACATATAATTTTGCACAGCACACAATGTGAGAGGCTCCCTATATTTCCAGAATCCCATCAGTGGTCCCAAAATTAAGAATGCCTCCTCTAGAAGTTAAAAATGAACATAGGAAGAAGGATGCATAGGAAGGCAAAAGGTTGGAAATATAACATTTTCAAGTAAGACAAAAATGCAAAGAATGTAAGCAATTTAGAATTATAGCTGTGATAGTCCTATCCCAGGAACAAAACAAAACAAAGAGATAATATGAGGAGTTGTCACAAAACTATGAGCTTTTTTACTTTGCAAAAATAAAAGCATAATATGCTTCAAGATATTCTTGCAGAATGTGGAAACTGTGACCCTTGGCTGCTATCATTTTTTTTTCTATTTTTCTTGCCAAACAAATGTTATGAAAGAATATCTCCAGGCATTCACTCTACCCTGAGGGTTAAAAACATGTACAGGATGGAAACTGGCAGAGTGCTGAGGTTGGCGGACTCGTCTGCCTTGCTAAAACTTCTAGAGACCTTCAAGTGCTCTAGGGATGAGGGAGTTGTCTTTTTTTAGAGAAAATCAGGTCACTAAAAAGTGTCCAAGTCTTCAGAACAATTGAGCCATGGCAGCAGATACAAGTAGAAAAAAGTTCTTCAGTGTAGATCCCATGATCTCAGAACGCTGTATTTTACATTAAGAGCATCTACAGGAAATACTCTTGCCAGCACAAATAATCAGGAACCTTTCTCAACTGGAGAAACTGGGAACAAAACAGCAGACATTATATCTTGGGAGGAGATAGATGATTGAGGCTTTGAGACAGGATTCCCTAGGGATAAAATTCTCAAAAAGAATTCTATGGAGCTGAAATCATGCTCAGATATCACCAGATTTCTAAGGGTCTTTTCACATGCCTCCAAGAAAACCAACATTATACTGTCTTTTGTATAATTAAGTGTCTCAACATACCTTTATGTGTTCTCACAGGCCCTGCACTTTTAAGGCAGAAAGCAGAATAGATAGTTTTTGTTCTTAAGCCAGCAGAGAAAATAGAAATACAAGCATATAATTATAATTAAGTATCCTAAGTGCATTAATAGGAGTATGTACAAGATATTAAATGGAACAAAGGAAGGAGAAACTAAGTCTTCTTGAGGAAATAACACTTTGAATTAAGTCTTGAAAGAAGAGTAGAAGTTTGCTAGGTGACCAAATGGAAGAAGGACATACCAAGCAAAAAGTATAGCAAAGCCTAGAGATCAAGAAGTGAAATAATATGTGTGCCTGGAGAAGAGCAGAGTATTGATATTGGGCCATAACATGAGACAAGGTAAACAAAATAAAGTTAGTATTTCAATTAGATCCATTGATTTTCAATGGTTGTAATCTATGACATCCATACAATTTATAATTAGGGATTAGATTAATCCAGGTGACCTTAAGAAGCCTTTTAACCTGAAAATAGGGCTGACAAATGGCTAAAACTGCTTTATAAAAATAAATATCTACACTTCAATGAAGTTTTTTGCTGTATCTTCTGCCTCTAAACCCAATTCATGTTAGAGTGCAAACTGTTACTTCACTATAGAAATGCACATTTTCACAAAAGCAACATGAATGGTAACTGCCTACCTCCTTTTAAAGGAGTCAGTAGAGTTCCTTGAAAAACCAATGATAGAACTTTCTTTTTACAATTTTAAAGAGTAAAATTCATGTAACTTAAAATTAACTGCTTAAAATGTACGATTCGGTGTCATTTAGTATATTTAGAATTCTATGTGACCAACATCTCTATCTAGTTTCAAAACATTCTCATCATACCAAAAGAAAACACTGTACCCATTAAGCAGTCACTCCTTCTTTCTCCTCTCCCCTCAGTCCTTGGCAACGAGCAAATCAGGAAGCAGTCTTCTTCCAGTCTGTATGCATTTGACAATTCTGAATATTTCATAAAAAATCAAATAATTCAATATGTGATCTTTTGTGTCTAGCATATTTCACTTCATATCACATTTTTGAGATACATCAATGTTGTGTGTCAGTACTTCAATTTTTATGGCTGAATAATATTCCATTATATGGATATACTACATTTGTTTATCCACTCATCAGTTGATTGGCATTTGGGTTTTTTCCACCTTTGGGTTATTGTGAACAGTGCTGTTATGCACATTTATGTACCGGACATTTTTGAACACCTTTTTTCAATTCTTTTAGATATATACCTAGGAGTATGTAACTTTTGAAATTGCTAGGTCATATGGTAATTCTGTGAATAACTCTTTGAGGAACATCTAAACTGTTTTCTACAACGACGTTGCTTTACATTCCTACCAGCAATATATGAGAGTTCCAATTTCTTCACATACTTACCAACATCTTATATTTTCTGTTTTTTAAAAAATACTTTCTTTTTTAAATAATGGCCATCCTAGTGAGTATGAATAAGGTATAATTTACAACAATATAAGACAAGGAGAGAAGATCCATTGTAAGTCCACTTTGGCAGACTATCTCATTAAGTAATGGAAACTTTGCTTGACCTCATGTAGAACATTGAAATCTGTATACAGCACCATCAGTTAAAACCATGATTATCAATAAGTCATAAATATCATGCTTTTTAGAAAAAGTATGTTAACTTCATTCTGGATGTATAGGTAGATAGCTAGATAGATATTGATATATATATATATATATAGAGAGAGAGAGAGAGAAATTGATATAGATATACATAGATGTATATTCCATATATATGTGTGTATATATATATATATATATATATATATATATATATATTATTAATCCAAATAGTCAAAAGGTGAGTTGATAAAGTGTAAAACCAGATGTAGTAACACAACTAGAAAAGGAAAGAAAACCACACTCATATTTCATGATGACAAATTAGGACATCTTTATCCTCTATGAAAAATATATTTCTTCATTAACATTAAAGCCTATAGATGCTATTTGCTCTGTCAAAATCTCATTTTTATAAAATATCTGAGCCTGTTAAAACCTGGGGCCAGCTCAGGATTTCTTTATTGTCAATTAGAGCTACAATAATTTTCCAGTGATTTCAAATCTGATCACACCCCTGAGGGAACAAAGCTGCTTGGGTGGGGTGGGGAGCAAAGAGCTTTGTATGAAAATTCTAGCATTGAGAAGTCTCTGGCAAGCCAAAGCAGCTGGATGAGCAGCACAGAGAAATTAATATGAACCTGGGACCAGATTATATGACAATTTCTTACTTCCAGAAAACTAGGCCAGCAAACATTTGCCAAAATTAATTATCCCCACAGTTCAGCCCCACAGCCAAAAGCAGCATAAGATCCATAAGAGGGGCCAAATGTTGAGCACCATTTTGTCCTTAAATACATATATTGTATAATTTGCAAATGATACCACTAATGGTCAACTAGTGAACAAATTATAAACTAAGCGTTTTTTTTTTTAAATTTGTACTCAGATTCCACATAAAAGTGAAACGACATGGCATTTCTCTTTGTCTGTCTTACTTCACTTAGCATAATGCCCTCAAGGTCCATTCATGTTGCTGCAAATGGCAAGATTTCATTTCTTATGGCTGAATAATATTCCATTGTGTATATATGCCACATTTTTAAAATTCCAATAGAGTTAACATACAGTGCTGTATTAGTTTCAGTTGTGTGATATAGTGATTCAACACTTCCATACATCACCCACTGTTCATCATGACAAACGCACTCCTTAATCCCTGTCACTTATTTCACTCATCCCCACCATCCCCTCCCCTCTGGTATCCATCAGTTTATTCTCCATAGTTAAGACTCTTTCTTGGTTTCTCTCCTTCTCTCTCTCCCTCTCTCTCTCTTTCTCTCTCTGTCTGTCTCTCTTTCTTTTGCTAGTTTTGTTTCTTAAATTCCACATGGGAGTGAAATCATATAGTACTGATCTTTCTCTGACTGATTTACTTAGTATTATACTCTCTGGCTCCACCCATGTTGTTGTAGATAACAAGATTTCATTCTTTTTATGGTGAATAATACTCCAGTGTGTGTGTGAGTGTGTGTGTACCATATCTATTTTGTCCATTCATCTATTGATGGCCACTTGGGTTGCTTCCAAAATTTGGCTATTGTGAATAACAATGCAATAAACACAAGAGTGCATATATCCCTTTGAATGAGTGTTCTCAACACTTCCATATACTCTGTGCTCATCATGACAAGTGCACTGCTTAATCTGCATCATACTTAAGCCACTGTGAAGACAGTATGGAGGTTCCTCAAAAAGTTAAAAATTCATCTACCTTATGATCCAGAAATTGCACTACTGCGTATTTACCCAAAGAATACAAAAACTCTAATATATATAATATTATATATATATTTACAGAAAGCTTCTTATATTGATATAGTCCCAACAGTTTATTTATTATTTTTTATTTTTCCTTTTATTTAAATCCCTTGCTTTGGGATATCTAGAAAATGTTGCTACTGGTGATGTTGAAGACATTACGGACTGCTCTCTTCTAGGATTTTTATGGTCTCATGTCTCACATTAAGGTCTTTAAACCATTTTGAGTTTATTTTTCTGTATTATATATGAAAGTAGTCCAGTTTCATTCTTTTGCATGTAGCTGACCAGTTTCTCAACACCATTTATTGAAGAGACTGTCTTTTTTCCATTGTATATTCTTTCCTACTTTGTTGAAGATTAATTGATCATATAATTGAGGGTTTATTTATGGAATTTCTAGTCTGTTCTATTGATCTGTGTCTATTTTTGTGCTAGTACCATACGGTTTTGATTACCACAGTTTTATAATATAACATGAAGTCCACAATTGTGATACCTCCACACATAAATTTTAGGATTGTTCCAGTTCTGTAAAAAAATGCTATAGGTATTTTGATAAAGATTGCATTAAATGCACATGTTGCTTTGTGTGGTATAGACATTTTAAGAATATTTTTATTCCAATCCATGAGCATGGAATGTCTTTACATTTTTTGTGTTGCCTTCAGTTTCTTTAGTGTTTCATAGCTTTCAGAGTAGAGGTCTTCACCTATTTGATTAAGTTTATTCCTAGGTATCTTATCTTTTGTTATCCCACATTTTCCTTATCTATTTATCTATCAATGGACATTTATATTATTTCCATATCTTAGCTACTATAAATAATACTGCAATAAACATAGGGGTGCGCTATATCTTCTTGAGTTAGTGTTTTCATTTTCAAATACCCAGAATTGGAATTGCTGGATAATATAGTAGTTCTCTTCTTAATATTTGGAGGAACATCCATACTGTTTTCCATAGGGGCTGCACCAATTTATATTTCCACCATCAATGCTCAAGCTTTCTTTTTCCCCACACCCTTGCCAACTCTTGCTAGTTCTTGTCCTTCTGACAATAGCCATTCTAACGGGTGTGAGGTGATATCTCACTGTTGTGATTTGCATTTCCCTTATAATTAGTAATTATCATCTTTTCATATACTTGTTGTTCCTCTGAGAGTCTTTTTTGGAAAAATGCCTATTCAAATATTCTGCCCAATTCTGAGAACTCATTTGGAGGTTCTAACAGAAAATGCAGCTCCTCGTATACCCTTGATGGAATAATGATCCTCCTTTAATCAGGGAAAGTCATCCTCTTTGTCCAAGTGTGCAGCTTTGGGAGAGGCACACGTGGAGTGGTGAGTAAGGAAGGGACATCTGCCTAGCCAGCTAGATCAGCCAAATCAACCCTGGAAGTCAAAGTGAGGACAGATGTTGCAGTCAGACCACCTTCACATTTTATTCTGCCCATTTTTGAATTGAGATGTGTGTGTTTTGTTTTTACTATTGAGTTGAATGAGTTCTTCATATTTTTGGGGGGTATCATATATTATCAGATATATAATTTGCAAATATTTTCTCCCATTTGGCAGGTTACTTTTTTATTTTGTTGCTGGCTTGTTTCACTGTGAAGAAACTTTTTAGTTTGATGTAGTTCCATTATAGTTTTCCTTTTTTTTTTCCTTTGCTTTTGGTGTTAGATCCAAAAAATTATTCCCAAGATATGTTTTCTTCTAGGTTTTTTATGGTGTAAGGTCTTATATTCAAGTCTTCAAACCATTTTGAGTTAATTTTTTGGTAAGATAGTAGTCCTGTTCTTTTGTATATGGTTGTTCAGTTTTCCCAACACCATTTATTGAAAAGATTGTCCTTTCCTCATTGTATGTTTGTTACTCCTTTGTCATAAATTAATTGTATATGCATGGGTTTATTTCTGGGCTCCTTATTCTTTTTCATTTATCCATTGTGTCTGTTTTTATGACAATAGCTAAAGCTTTGTAGTGTGGTTTGAAATTTGATAGTATGGCAGTAGTGTGATTTGGTAGTGTGATACTTCCAGCTTTGTTCTCTCTCAAGATTGCTTTAGTTATGCGGGGTTTTTGGTGGTTCTATACAAATCTTATGATTGTAAGGATTGTACAGAATCTGTAGATTGCTTTGGGTAGTATGGACGTTTTAATAATATTAAATCTTCTAATCCATGAGCATGGGATATCTTTCCATGTATTTGCATCTTCAGTTTCTTTCATTAATGCCTTATAGTTTTCAGTGTACAGGTCTTTCATCTTCTTGGTTAAATTTTGTCCTAAGAATTTTATTTTTTCTGATGCACAGAAAAAAACTCTAGTATTTCTTAAATATTTATCAGATATTAAGAGTAGTGTCAGACACAATCATTCGTTAGGACTAGCTTTGTCTTTATGTGACAGAAAAATAAAAATAAACAAAAATGAACAAAAAATAAATAAAGTAAACAAAAAGCTGACATTGATCTGTCTGTTGTATAAGAAAGTGCAAGTGATCCAGAGTAGTATTATACATGATACTCTCAGGAATCCACATTCCCTTTTACTTGTTGCTTTGCTCTATTATCAGTTTATGGTTCAAAATAGCTGCTAGGGTTTCAGCCAATATATCCTTATTCTAGTTATCAAGAAGAAGGAGCAGAAGAGGGCACACTCTCTGTATTTAAGAACACTTTCTGGAATTCCACTCTTTTCCACATTCCACTCTTACATTTATCACTGTATCAATTACCTATTGTTGGATAATAACTTAGCCCAATGTTTAGCAGCTATAAAAAAACTCACAGTTCTGTAGTTCAGAAATCTGGGCATGGCTTGGTTATAAGTCTACACTCAAGGTGTTGGTTAAGCTTGTGTTCTATGTGAAGACTTGTCTGGGGACAAATCCACTTCCAAGATTACATGTATGTTACTTGGCAGGATTTAGTTCTTTGCTGGCAGTTAGCTGAAGATTGTCCCTTGTTCCTGCCAGTTCCTTGTTCTCCAGTCTGATCCATTTGGTCAGAACTTCGTTTCATGGCCACATCCAGATCAAAAGAATCCAGGAAATGAAGTCTTTATTCTAGGTGACCATGTGACAAAATAAAATCAATCATTCTACTATTAAAGGAGTAGAGGGGGAGCTCCAGCTCCCGGGATCCCCGACCCCCGCAGCCTCCAGGCCGTTGTGGTCATGTTTAAAACCCTAAATTCTGTACACTTTAAAGGGGACCCTGAGACCAGAGTCACCAAACGTGGCATTTCCCTACACTTACAAGGATTGGTTTCCGATTGGAGGTGAAACCATGAAGAGAAAATAGAACAAATAATAATGCTTTTCTGCAATCGCTTCTTGCTGCTGCTGGCCCTGGCTGCGCTGCTGGCCTTCATCAGCCTCAGCCTGCAATTCTTCCACCTGACCCCAGTGTCCACAGCTAAGAATGGAGTGAGTAGCAAGAGTCGAAAGAGAATCATGCCTGACCCAGTGACCAAACCCCCTGTGATGAACCCCATTTACGAAGCTCTTTTGTACTGCAACATTCCCAGTGTGGTTGAACGCAGCATGGAAGGTCACGCCCCGCATCATTTTAAGCTGATCTCAGTGCATGTGTTCATTCGACACGGGGACAGATACCCGCTGTATGTCATTCCCAAAACGAAGCGACCAGAAATTGCACTCTGGTGGCCAACAGGAAACCATGTCACCCTAAACTGGAAGCTTTCGTTAGTCACATGTCAAAAGGATCCGGAGCCTCTTTCGAAAGCCCTCTACACTCCCTGCCTCTTTAACCCAATCACCCACTGTGTGAGATGGGAGAGCTCAAGCAGACAGGAGTCGTGCAGCATTTGCAGAATGGCCAGCTGCTGAAGGACATCTATTTAAAAAAACACAAACTCCTGCCGACAGACCAGCTTTACTTGGAGACCACGGGGAAAAGCCGGACACTACAAAGTGGGCTAGCCTTGCTTTATGGCTTCCTCCCAGATTTTGACTGGAAGAAGATTCATTTCAGGCACCAGCCAAGTGCCCTGTTCTGCTCCAGAAACTGCTACTGTCCAGTGAGAAACCAGTATCTAGAAAAGGAGCAGCGTCGGCAATACCTCTTACGTTTGAAAACCAGCCAGCTGGAGAGGACCTACGAGGACATGGCCAGGACCGTGGACATGCCTACCAAGCAGCTTCGAGCTGCCAACCCCACAGACTCCATGCTCTGCCACTTTTGCCACAACGTCAGCTTCCCTTGCACTAGGAATGGCTGCATTGACATGGAGCACTTCAAGGTGATCAAGACGCATCAGATAGAGGACGAGAGAGAGAGGTGGGAGAAGAAACTGTATCTGAGCTACGCACTTCTGGGCGCCCATCCCATCCTGAACCAGACCATCAGCCGGATGCAGCGCACCACAGAAGGCAGGAAAGAGGAAGTCTTTGCCCTCTACTCTGCGCATGATATCACCCTGTCACCAGTTCTCAGTGCCCTGGGCCTTATGGAAGCCCGATTCCCAAGGTTTGCAGCCAGGTTGATCATTGAGCTCTGGCAAGACAGAGAAAAGCCCAGTGAGCATTCTGTCCGGATTCTTTATAATGGTGTTGATGTCACATTCCACACCCCTTTGCCAGGATCACCACAAGCATTCTTCCAAGCCTATGTGCCCCCTCGAAAACTTAGTCCGCTTTGTCAGGAGGGACATGTTTGTGGCCCTGGGGAGTAGCAGTAGTACTAATTATTATGATGCGTGTCACAGGGAAGGATTCTAAAAACTATGCAGTGCAGTGCTTATAGAATCTATGCCAATACAGAGGGACGGGAAGGGTCTGCTTCTAGTTCTGTTCTTTGCCAAGGGTATAAGATTATTGAGCTATAAAGGCTAGAAATCATGTTTGAGCCACATAGATGTTTGGGTTGAACAGTAAGTACGTTGCTATAATTGGGTACGTGAGTTACTTGGTACATAATGGCCAGTTCACAGAGAGAGGAAGGTACTTTTATCACAGCCAGACTTTGTTTAAGATACCAGAATAGTATTTCAATACCGAAAATTGCCAATCCACATGTGTATTATTTCAATCTGCCATGGTACTCTATGATGGAACCAGCAAACTTCAGCTAAAATTTTCTTCATCTGGGGCAATTTTACCTTGTCCCTGTTCAGTGAAACATTTCCTGAAATTATTTATCTAAAATAGGGGTTGGCAAATTTTTTTCTGTACAGGGCCATAAAGATTTTAGATTCTGGGGACCCAAAGGCCACAGACAGTCATAACTATTCAACTCTGCTCTTGTAAGGTGAAAGCAACAATAGACAACATGTAAACAAATAAGTGTGGCTGTGTTCACAGGGCCTAAGTTTGCCGACCCCTGATCTCAAAAAACAGGCCCTACTACATTTGCACTTTCAGCACTTTGAGAACCAGGTGAATACAAAGAATTACTCAGTGGTGCCTCCAGTAACTTCTGCGAGAAACACCGAATTTGGTCTGTATCTGGTGTTAGAACAAACCTTAAGGGGAAATAAACATTGAATCAGAATGAATCATAGAAAAATTACTAGAATAGTATTTGATGTTCATGATGATTACAGTAGAAGATAGTTTTTGGTATGTTTTAAATATTTGTCTGCTATAGTCTGTTTGCTGTATATGCTGAAATTTTTGTATTCCATTTAGTATTTTTATAGTTTAGGAAAATATTTTCTAAGACCAGTTTCAGATGTGCTGTTTTAGATGTGCTCTTATTCCTATGTAATACTCAATTTACTGTACCTGCTTGATGGTTAGAAGGAAGCCAGAAGCTGAATTCAGGCACTTTCTTCCAAAAAAACTAATTATGGCTCATTCCCTTTGACAAGCCATAGAATTGGATCAATTTTTAAACCATAAATTCTATTTTTAAATAAGTTTTTGGAAGAACTTTGTTACTAGTCAAATAATCTTTATAAGATATTTTATATATTAGAAGCAATTATAATTAAGTCTGTGGTTTTTGAACTAAAATGGTGCTAGTTCCACGTGAAGAAATGTAAAGTGCAAGTGAGATTCTCCGGTGTCGTTGACATTACAAACTTTTCTCTTTGTTTTTGTCTAATGTTGCCTTTGTATACGTCTGTTTCTATAAATAAATTTTTGAAGAATAAAAAAATAAAGAAGTAGAGGGTGCTACAGAATATTTGGAAGCAATATATGGTTTCTACTACATACAATTTATCCCATTAATTCTCATAAGTACCCTATAATGTAAATGGTATTATCCCCATTAAAAAGATAAAGACTTCAAGGTTCAGTCCCTATTAAATAACTTTTTCATTTATTTTTATTTTTTTAAAGATTTTATTTATTTATACATAGAGACACACACACACACAGAGAGAGAGAGAGAGAGAGAGAGAGAGAGAGAGAGAGAGAGAGGCAGAGACACAGGCAGAGGGAGAAGCAGACTCCATGCAGGGAGCCTGACATGGGACTCGATCCCTGGTCTCCAGGATCACACCCCAGGCTGCAGGCAGCTCTAAACCGCTGCACCACAGGGGCTGCCCAACTTTTTCATTTACAAACAAGTCAGGTTAGGTGGAAAAAAGAAAAAAGATAGTGGATGAAAAACCCTGCTCAAAAAGTGTCAATAATATTAATCTTCCAATCTGTATGAGGACAAGTATTTCTCGTTTTCCATATATTGTACACAATCTTATTTAATAGGAATCAAGCTTTCATGTAGAAGAGTGTGTGATCTTACTCAAATGTCAACCATTTTTAAGCATTATTATTTTGGCATGTTATTATGGTATAAACTAGCCAATAAGAACTAATTGAGAAGATTCTATCAGCTGCTAAACTTCTTGGAGAAAACCAGCTAGATTATAGATTTCTTAAGGGTAACATATATGACTTTTCTCCTCCAAAGATTCAGTGATGGTTAATCACCACAATGTTCTTGGGGTGTGGAGTTTATTCTTCCTAAAGTGATTAAGACATTTTAGTTGACACATTGATAATTTGCATAGGTAATTGCAATACTGAAGGAAATAATGTCCAACACTGAAATAACTACGACCTTAATTATCCAAATGGTTGTTTCAATAAACTCAGCTGAACAGATACTTGGAATAAGAAAAGAAAATGATTTTAATAGGTGAGTCTTGTCCTGTATCAAGTTGGAGACACTTTCATAACAAAAAACCCCAAACTAGGAATTTAAATTGGTTTTCACAAAGAAAGTAGAATTCTAGTTCTCTAGTGACCTCATATTCCCAGAACCTTTGCTAAGCTAACTCTTTGCCACATTGACCCTTAAGACCACTCTGGTCTCTTGGAGTTCCTGGTTCTAACTTTCATTTCCTCCTACTGCCCAATTCCCGCTGTGACACCCTGCATATTTTTATCTTGATATTTTCTCTATTCTCTTTCTTATTTTTTTCTACTTTTCTCATGCTTTATCTCCCTTCCACTTTTTTTCCCTCTGCATGACCCTCCTATGAGAGTAGAGAACAGATCATGTCTGTGTAATACAAAGAAAGAAAATGGACCAAATTTACTTATGTTCCTTTTATCTCCATATCAATTCCAGTCACAACCTGAAATTTGTCTATTTTTGTGCCTGCTGAGTATAACCTGGGGCCCAAATGATTCATTGGGTCTGGTTAAACTTGGGGAGATCCTTTTCTAGGGAATAAGAGTCTCAGTGAATTCCTTGGGATATTTTAAAGGGGAAACACTAAAAAATCTCTAAAGTCAATCTATGTACTCCTGCATGTTAAGTTCACTACCTCCCCTTATTTGCTTTGCAGAGGCTCTCACATTTATGTTTAAAAGCTGGGTGGACATGTAAGTCACTAATGTTTATAAGCATCACAAAAAATGTTTATAACTGGGGCTGCAGTGTACAAAGTCTCAGCTTTGGCTGTAAGTTCTATGATATGTTCTTTACCCTTTGGTCTACATCAGTAATAAAACCATGTTTGTAATAGAATTTTGATCATCTCTTAATTCTGGCAGAGCTTCCATAAGTGTCTTAAAAGACAAAAGAAATCTAGAGCATATGGAATACTTGGAAGATAATGCCTAGTTTGAAAAGCAAGAATATAACTGAGACGCAAAGACCTCATTTGGGAATTATAATGACAGATGAGGTTGATATCAGTAAATTTATGTGCTTGTCAAGCATTATAAAAGCAAACCTTGGAAGATAATTCTTATATTAAGGTCCACAGTTGGAAACCACCAGGCTCTATTGTAGCTAAGTCCCGCTTCACTAAGACATGGCCTACTAACTTTGCCTAAACATATTAAAATATCAAGCACTATTCAAAGCCAACAGAAATGTCAACATGCTGGGAAAAGGTTATCAGAAGTGCCAATGCATGTATTTGGAGGCTTTTCACAGGAGTGCACAGCTGTTCCCATAACCTTAACCAAAGAACATGGGCCTCTCTCTGTGAAGGTCAGCTTTTTCCAACAAGTGTGCAGTTGCATAAAAGACCCACAAGGAGGACTGAGCAATGCTGCAGCCTGATCTTTCCACTTCCAATGTAAATTCACCTGCTTTTGTAATTATCACCTTAACCAAACTAAAAAATGCAGAAGAAGGTACTTAGGAGATTTTGCCATTTTGAAAAGTTGGGATTCAATAAGTTAAGACAAAATAGAAGTTTGACTTTGACAAAATTTTCTTCATGTTTTTAATGGTCACCAGTGGGGAAGAACTTATCATTTATAGAGTACCTACTGTGCATAAGTTTTTCACATATTATTAGTTCTCTCAATACTTGTGTAAGTAAATATTATTATTTTTGTTTTATAAGAGAAGAAATCATGGCCCATGGAAGTTAAGAGGTTGGTCCGATGAAAATGCATAGCTAGAAAGTGACAGAATTCAGAATCAAACCCAAAATAGCCTGACTCAAGGACCATTGCTCACACTAAGAGATTCTTAGTCAAAGAAGAAAGATTCATGCAGTTTTTAGGGCTTCTTTCCAGAGGAAGGGCTGGCCTGGAGGATAAAGGTGGGAAGACTGGCAGATTGACTTTCAAAATGACATTTGTGTGACTCTTTATTATAAAATGCTTTTATATACAATATCTCTTTTAATTCCCACTTTGACCCCATGAGGCAGGTGTTAATATTCCTGACAACAAACTCAAATCTGAATATAAAATCCTTTAGACATTTCTGGAATGCCCATATCCTTGCCTCTTTCTGTTATACAACCTTTCATTTCCTGTGAAAAGTATTCATCCCAGTTAACACTCCTTGTCTCAACTTGCTTCCTTTCTCTTTTTGACCCCTTACTTTCATTCCTTAACTATCATTAAAAGTGTCACCCAAGAGGCTTGGGAAGGAGATCACCGTGACCTGAAAGGTGAGAAACTGGAAACTACAATGCAGCCCTAATTATTATAAATTAATTGGAGGAAAGATGTTAACCTTTGAGCAGAGATAGTTAAAGTCTCCTATAGCTTTTCCCTTCAGTGAGTTAAAACATAGCAGACAGATAGAATTTCTCTCGTTTGAGAGGAACAGAGGAAATTAGGAAAATTCACTCTCACTCCTTGAATGCTTTAAAAATTGTAAAATGGCACCTTTAAAAAAATAAAGTACTTTTTTCAGTTTTTATATAAATATCTTATCCTTAAGTTCCAATCTTAATCTCTATTCAAAGTTAAAAAACCATTTGGGGGATAAAGAATTTAATAGATTCAAATGACCTTCAAAAGAGAATCCAGGGGCAGCCTGGGTGGCTCAGCAGTTTAGTGCCGACATTGACCCAGGGTGTGATCCTGGAGATCTGGGATGGAGTCCCATGTCAGGCTTCCTGCATGGAGCCTGCTTCTCCCTCTGCCTATGTCTCTGCCTCTCTCTCTCTGTGTCTCTCACGAATAAATAAATAAAATCTTAAAAAAAAAGAGAATCCAAATGAGTCTTTTTTTATCTTGATATTTTATTTTATTTTATTGAAGTTTGATTTGCCAACATATAGTATATCACCCAGTGCTCGTCCCACCAAGTGAGGTTTTTTATTTATTTTATTTTATTTTATTTATTTTATTATTTTATTTTTTATGAGAGAGACCAAGAAAGAAAGACCTCCGACATTGTTTGCAAGGTGCAAAAAAAGGAGGTGGTGTAGGAAACAAGGTTAAGAAAAAAAAAAAAAGAACAAATAACATCAGAAACAACAACAATATGGAAACCATTGAGACCAGCAATGTTTAATGCACTATGCTGCCATGCAAGTAGGGTTAGGCCATTTGTGTGTGCTTTTAATTGGAATCAATAGGCCATATTGTTGGTTTCTCCAACCTGGCTTCCCAACTTGGCCCTCAATCTCCAGAAACATTCAAGGTATTTCCTTATCGCATTTATTCCTATTTAATTTTTTTTATCCTTTGTCTTACTCCCTTAGTAGCTTGTTTTCTGCTGGATATATAATAAATTTATATAGGCTAAGAAATTAAAGGTTCATAATGATCTAATAACCCCAGGTATATACAGCATACATTTATTTTATAAATTTATTTATTTGAGAGAGGGAGAGAGAGAGAGAGAGAGAGAGAGAGAGAGAGAGAGAGAGAAAGGGGTAAGGGGCAGAGAGAGAGGGAGAGGGAGACAATCTCAAGTAGACTCCCTGCTGAGTGTGGATCCCGACATGAAGCTTGATCCCATTACCCTAAGATTATGACCTGAGCCAAAATATGGAGTTGGACACTTAACTGAGTGAGTCACCCAGGTGCCTCAACCCAGGTATACACATTTTAGAAGGAGATTTCAACAAAGACTTATTCCATGGTTAGAAAGGATACTCTATGTTGTAAATTTCAGGCACTGGTACATGCTGACTAGAGTGGAGGTGATGGTGATAATGTGATTTCGGTAATTTTCAACTCACACTATAGAATCCTACATATAGTGTATGTACAAATTGCAGAGAAACAGGGTCATTTTAAAGTTGATAAACTACACTATAAAACAAATATAATAATACAATGGAGTTATAAACATTGTATTAGGCAAGAACTTATAAATGTAATACTAATTAGGATGGGTGGGAGAGAAATAATACATCTTCTGATAATACTCATTTCCCACCTCCTATCCCCAACATCACACATAAGCAACACATATTTTGGCCCTTGCAGAGAAAGAATGGCAAAAGGAGTGTCTAGGAGGAAGGAACTAGAAGTGGACAGTTTCTAGGTCAGAGACCAGACCTAATATCACCAAATATTGGAGCAATGTTTTTCCTTTTCTACTTTTGCCCATCTATATACCCACTCCAACCCTTTCAAGTATTGATCTCCCTATTATTGGACTTACCTAACTGAAAAAAGTCACGAATTTCTATTTATAAAATACGTAAATAATAATGATACTATTTCTTCATAAGGGGAAAAGATATTGAATCAAGAAGGAATCAATCAGAAAGCCATGAGAATTAAGGCAACTTCTTTGCCCAAGAGGAGCAGGGTGTTAACCAAAAGGTAGCAAACACATAATAACTAATCATTTGCACAAAGCAACTCATCCTTAAAAAGGTGTCCCCAGTGACATATAATATAAAGCCAAGGCCTTATATTTCTCATTTCTCCTTCTAAGGCCAGGTAGCTAACCATGTGTAAGTACCCAGATATGATGGTGGTTAGCAGAACCCGTTATTTCCTCATTAAATTGCTGTCATCAGACTCCTGACAGCCAAGTGACCAAATAGTTTATGTAGACTGTAACACTGGCAGCAAACAAAACAACCAAATAAAATGGAGAAAAAATATATTAAAAGACTTAATTCAAGTTGAAACTACAGATAAAATAGAATGACATTTTTTCAATCAGGATTTCTGCAGAAAACATTTGGACACCAGGATAATATATTCCAAACTATGCCTAGAGAAAAACAAAGACATATAATTAGGATGCATTTCTTTGCATTGCAACTTAGTTTGTACTGATCTAATAGCAATACATACATTACATAATATTCCACTTTTCTCTTCAATGACAGTGAAAGTTTATAACATGCATTATAGCAAACAAAAAGCTGTATATCAGAGTAATGCTGCATTAAATGAATCTAAAAGTATTTTTTTCCTTTTGAAATAAAACAATATTTGTGTTGATAAGCTTGAGGGTTTCTTCTTATGACAAATGAGTTCATTTTAAAGATATTTTTAAAACACTGAAATAATATTTCTTAAAATTTTAAATTTAGTTTATAAAATTAAACTTAATATGCATAACATTAAACTTAATATTTGAGAAATATTTACCCCTCCCATTCAAAAAAGCTCTCATTACTTGGAGTCTTCATTTGCATAGATGAGATTGTGTCCAAGCCAAAGGCATAGAGCAAAAGAAGCCAAATCTTGGCGTATTAAGCAAATAAATAAATAAATAAATAGGAATTTGGTAGCCAGATGGGCCTGTGCTAATTTGGTTGAAAATTTCCCCGAAGGAAAATTCACTGTGTGTATATATATCAAAGTAAACAGAAAACTTTCAGTGACCAGTGTTACTTGAAAAATAAGGTCATGATATTGTGGAAGAGACTTTGAGCATGGAGACTAATCTGGTGATGAAAAGATATATATGGCCATCCTGAGAAACCTGGTAACAGTGCTGAGAAATGATACTTTGCACAAATTAAATGGATCATATTTCTTATTTTTTTATTTTTCATGTTTTTATATAAATTCCAGTTAGGATAGTGTTATAGTAGTTTCAGGTGTACAATACAGTGATTCAATACTTCCATACATCAAAAGGGTGATATTTTTAAATAAAGCATCACGAAGTCTTCCAAGTGACTAATTAATGGTGTGAATGAGACTTGGAGCTTACATTTGGCTAAGGGGATTAAGGCAACAGAGAATACAATGATTAAAGAATCAAGGCCCTCCTTTTCCAACTCTCCTCATCCAATTAGGAATAATTGGGGAAAGGGGAGAAGAGATCTTGTGAAATTTCTTTTTGGAAGAATTCATTGAAATAAACTCAGGAGTTCGAGAAAAATAAGAAATAAGAGTCATTAAAATTACGGTCTCCCAAAGTAAGGATATTAATGGCAAATATACTAGCAACATTCTTTCTGTCATTAGATCTATGGGGAGAAAAAGCCCATCTTTTGAAAGATGCAAGACCAACATATTTTAAGATCCCAAAATTCATGACTCTACTGTGAAATTCAGAATTTAATATATTCTTCTGGAAATTGGTACTGTTTCATTCTCCTACAAAATGATTATGGAATGATGGTTGAAGTGGGTAAAATCGAGAAAAGTAGACTTTAGTAGACTTTTGAATTCTGTTGCACTATTGTGCAATGTTTATTCACTTTCAAAGAATGCTAACAAATCAAAGGTTAGTATCAAGCAGAATACAGTTTTAAACAGCTTTGGACATATACTAGCAATACTCTAGAGACAAATTTCCTCTTTTCCCTTTCCTCTAAGAGTATGATTTAGCAATAGAAACAGCTTGGATCACTCATAGAAAGGATTTTTTAAAATCACATTTTCACCCATTGAGAGACATTGTGCTTAAAAGAGCTATTCCTCATCATTATGGGTAGTGAATGGAACAGGCAGCCTAATTTATGGTGTGATTATGGAGATATCATGAAGACACCCTCTGTCTCCTTCCCTCTTTCTCATCACCCCATAAATACCTCCTTCACACAGCTTGGAGATATCTAAATTTCAGTTATTGCTTTATCCTTTTGGCTTGAGGCACTGTAGTATTGGTAAAGGATACAGGCTTGAGATTCAGTCAGATTTATACATCTAAAAATTTATACAGTCTAAATACATCTGTACCACGTATTAGCTGTGGGACCTGGGTAAGTTGTTCAATCCCTCTGAGCCCATTTTCCCAAATTTATAAAATGAGGGTGATAGTAATAGTAATAATAATAATAATAATAATACCTTACTGAATTATCATATAAATTAAATAAGATAACAAATTTAAAACAGTGCCAGGAATAGAGTAGGTTGGCAATACATGTTAACTGTTAGTATTATTAAAATGCAACCATCCTCAGGGAAAGAAAACATCATATTTAGCTTTATCCATAATTTTCTGTTGAATTTAGCAGCTCCCTCTCTCAGAACACATCATGAGGAAATGAAAATGCAGAGAACACACCAGATTATTTAGGAGTCTATATATTATGGGTTAAGCACCACCACCCTAGGTGAGTGGAGGGGATGCATGAAGAACAATGTGGAAATTCACAAAAGTGAATTTTTATCCCAGAGACGTTGGACCTAGACTGAAGAAATGTGAGAACCCAACTGAATAATTAGCATTCCCTTCAACATGACCTTAAAATAGAACCACTTTTGGAACATCAAACTAGTTCAGTCATAGGTCTAAATCTTGAAAAGTAGATCAACTCTTGAAAATTATCACAGTGAAAGTGGGTATCCATAACTGACTAGTCATGTGACTTGAGCAAGTTGCCTAAGCCCCCTAAGGCCTTGATTTCTTCATATATAGAATGTATTTCATGCAGGAACTAATTGTATATTAAGTAAAATAATATTCCTAACACATTAGTACAGAACCTCCTCAAAAATTGTAGCAATTAATTAGCATTCTTGCTGAATTAACTCCCTTTGCTGGGTAGCATCATGGTATAATGACAAGAACATGGATTTTCTAACACAAAACCTTAGAAAATGCTTTTAAATGTCTAGAGATTATTCCTTTAGTAGAAAAAATTATTTAGGAAAGCTTCTCCCCACCTTAATATAACAGTTGGACCTAGGACAAAATGAGCCATGAATCATAAACAGGAGGTAGCATTCCCAGCTAAATGTCACCTCTTCGTTGAAGTCTTAAATGACTACCTTATATAAGGACAGTAACCTTATTATTATTATTCTCTTTCTCCTATCCTATCTATTATTTTCCTGTCACTTGTCAAAAGACAGGATTATTTTGTTTCCTTATTTGACACATAATAAGTACTCCTTAAATGAATGAATGAATCCTACTTCTTTAAAAGAAAGTCAAATATTCCATGACCTTTTCCTACTTGCCTTGGTCCATCAGTGCCTAAAGATAAGGTAGATAGCTATCTTATTTTGCACACTAAAATAATGATCTGTCATTCCACTCTTACTTTTATTTTCCTTTGGAAATTTTTCCAGGGTGACCAAAACTTCTGAACTACCACCACTAGTAAGACATAGGCTTTGAATGTATTTTAAGTTTTGGGATCTAAAGTTCTAGAGCACAGCAAAATCTAACAGGTCCGCATGGAAACCACATCCACAATTTTTATCTTATTAACTTTTCCCCTCACATCTATTCATATAATAGAGCATACCAAACATAAATCCAAACCCACAGGAAGGGAGAAATAACTCTGTGGTTCTTTTCACTAGATAACTCTGTCCCAAATGTTGATTTTCAGTATATAGAATAGCTTGGGAGATCCTCCACTCCACCAATCACCAAAAGTTGTGAGAGATGAGGCAGTACCATTCTTAAATAGTTTTCTAGCCTATCAAAGACTCCTCTGACAAAGCAAAAGCTTTCAAAACTACTGTTTTTCTCCCACCTAAAACTTCAGAAAATCTCTGATCTTATATCATTTGGGGGACCCATGAGTCCTTTTAAAGAGACTATCTTATGCTATGACTTATCAAAATTATCAGTCTATGATCTGATGAGTATGTACATTTTCCTAACCTGAGAAGCTTAATAATTTGGTCATTTAACAAGTGAATACCTACTACGTGATAAGTCACTGTGCTAGGCACTGGTGAGCAAGACATTTACTGTCATGGATCTCATTAACTCAGTATTGAGGGTTACAGTGCATAAGAGTAATGTTTAAAGGGATTAGGGAGGAAAAGGACATTTCTTGCAGTGTACCACAATGTCTAAGAGCGTTTTAGTAAGGTTGTCTATTGTTGAAATCATTGTCAAGAGTAGAATCCTTCAATCACTATTAATGTTTAAAAAATTACATATTTTTATTTTTATGAGTCATTAACTCTTGTGTAGAAGATGCCCCTAAGCTGTTGGAGAATGAATATGTTATAGAACAAATGCTGGCACAGTGGGCAAGTATTTGGCATGGTATGTGAAATAAAGAAGAGCCAGGTTAAAAAAAATAGAAGAATCCAATAAATACAGACTTGTTCAGCTAGAATACTTGACTAGATCCTTAGGAAAGGATTACTTTGTGCCAGAAAAAAATAGTACATATATGGTACTGAATAGATAAACATATCCAAAAAAGGCTTAGATGTGTGCATGCATGACTGACCCATATTGAGCTATTAAGAGAAAGTAGAGTGGTTGATGAAATCCTTCAATTATGTGATTTCCAGGCTTTGCAAACTTTGAGATGTTACAGATTAAGCATCAGCAAACTATGGCTCCAGAAACCAAATCTAGACCACCACTTGTTTTTGTATGATCCATGAGCTAAGAATGGTTTTTGCATTTTTAAATGGTTGAAAAAATCAAAAGGAAAACAGTATTTCATGACACATAAAAATTATGGGGCATTCAAATTTCAGTGTCTGTAAATAAAGTTTGATGGAACACAGTCATGCTCATTTGGTTACATATTACTTATGGCTGCTTTCATTCTATAATGGTAGAATGAAATAGTGGCAAGAGAGACTGTATGGACTCAAAGCCAAAACTATTTACTATATGACTGTTTATATATAAAAAAAATTAGGGGATACCTGGGTGGATTAGCGGTTTAGCGCCTGCCTTCAGCCCAGGGCATCATCCTGGAGTCCTGGGATCAAGTGCCACATCAGGCTCCCTGCATGGAGCCTGCTTCTTTCTGTGCCTGTGTCTCTGCCTCTCTCTCTCTCTGTGTGTGTCTCTGATGAAAAAATAAATAAAATATTTTTTTAAAAAATTGCTGACCCCTGCCATAGACCATAGAAGCTTTAAAGTTTCACAAAACAAGTCTAAGTCCTTACTATGCCTTTAGAAAATTACTTATCCTCTGTGAACCCCAATTTTCTTATCCAAAAAGTGATGATATTAATAGTATCTTCATATAATGTATATGAAATAATACATATGAATAAGAAATAATACATGTTAAACATTAGTATTGTGCCTGTTATGTTTTCAGCATTAAAAAAATCAAAGCTATTACAAGGATCTAAGATAAAATACTGGGTTGTGTGGGCTGTATGAAAGAGCCCCAGGTGGCAGTTCTGATGCTGTTAACTAAGATATCTGGCCAAGGAGCCCTAAGGTAAAATCTGGAAAACCATTCAATATTTGCTATCCTTTCTCTTACCTTAAGTTAAGCATCATGATCTTTTTTAATTTTTTTATTTTGCCCAGTTTTATTTAGAAATAATTGACATATATCACCATGTAAGATTTTTTGTCTCTTAACTTCCTAAAATTTATTAGTTTTTGACTTTCAACAAATTTCATTATCCAGATGCAGAATCAACAAAAAAAAAACATTTTTTACTAATGCATGGTTTTAAAAGATATATATAAAATATTCCATCCGAGAAAAATAGAATATACATTTTTGCCAAGTTCATACAGAAGAATCCCCTGGTTAAATCACATTAAAAAATAACAAGTATTATAAATTTAAGAAGACTGAAATCATACCAAGTACATTTTCCAACCACAATGGTATAAAACTGAAGATCACTCAGCAAACATTATATGGTCTCATTCATTTGGGGAATATAAAAAATAGTGAAAGGGAATAAAGGGGAAAGGAGAGAAAATGAGTGGGAAATATCAGGTAGGGTGACAGAACATGACTCCTAACTCTGGGAAATGAACAAGGGGGAGTGGAAAGGGAGGTGGGTGGGGGGATGGGGTGACTGGGTGATGGGCACTGAGGGGGGCACTTGACAGGATGAGCCCTGGGTGTTATGCTATATATTGGCAAATCGAACTCCAATAAAAAAGTATACAAAAAAATAAATTAAATTTAAAAAGGAAGATCAACAATAAAACAAAGGTGGAAAATCTATAATGTAAATATTAAATATTTAATATATGTAAATATTAAACAATTCATCATTGCACAAGAAATGGGCCAGATGAGAAATCAAACAGCAAATCAAACTATGTCCCAAAACAAAACCAATACTCCAAAATCTATGGGATGCAGCAAAAGCAGATGTTAGAATGAATTTTATGCTATAAGTGCTTGTATTAAGAAAAAAAGTTTAAATAAATGACTTAACATCACACCCAGAGGAACTAGAAAAAGAAGATAATTAACTGAAATTTAGTAGAGGAAGGAAATAACAAAGAAAAATCAGAAACAAATAAAATGGAGCTCCAAAACAAACAATAACATAACATTGGTAGTAATAATCAGTTTTTCCAAACAAACAAACAAACAAACAAACAAACTGGCAAGGCATTAACTACATTAACTAAAAAAGGAGAAAAGACTCAAATACCAAATGAGAAATAGAAAACAATACAACAGACACCATAGAATTATATAGTGTGATAACAGATTACTATCAACAATTATATACTAACAAATCAGGTAACTTAGGAAAAAAGCAGAGAATTCCTAAAAAAATAAAATTAACTTTCTAATCACCACAATGGTCTCCATACAAGCATAATACTACATTGATAGCCTAAATCCTTAATTAAATGATTATCATACTATTTTGGTCAGATGGTATGCAAACATATTGACTCTAAATTTTAGTTGGAACATTTGCAACTAAATGTTGAAATGTTTCAGTGTTAGTTGAAAGACTTTTTATCAACCTACCAGATAAGATAATGTCAGACACTAAGAAGCAAGCTGAAACCAAGAATTCTGCATGTTAAATGAGTAATAGGCCTCAATATAATACTTCACTATATTTAAACACGTTTTCCCATCATTATCATCCCCTTCCATGAATTTATACTCTTGAAATAAAAAGATCAATAGATTTAATACAATATTCTATATGTAAGGAGCTTGGAAGCAGCCACTCTCTCCTAACAAGTAAAAAGCTGAACAGACTAAAAACTCAACAACTCTTCTTGAATCCATAAGAGAGTGGAGGGCATAGGGCAATTGCTGCCCCCAACATTGGGGAGACACACAGGTAAAAAAGAGTTGCAGTTTATAAAAACAGAGACTCACAAGCAGAAACTGCTGTGGGTACCAGTGCCAAGATAGGAAAACCCAAACTTTAAATGAAGAGTTGTCGGAGGCACAGTGAGAAAATCTGAAAGTTAAGCACTTCAGTGGTATCCTGTTGTAGCGGGACCCCATGATATTGTGAAACTTACTTCCAAGAACTTGAACTGGTTTTTCACAGTAAATATTGGGGTAAAATCTGCTTGTGCTTCCATCAGGGGGATAGGTAAAGGAACCACTTTGAGATACACCAAAGTATTCTGTTTTTTTCTTAACAAGGCTCACCCTGGGAACAGGTTAATCAGACTGTAACCTGTCAGAGTATAATCAGACCTTAAATGACCTAAGGAAAGTGAAATATCCAACTCCAGCCCACTCTAACCATTCTGTTGCAACTAAGCTGGATGGCAGGGGACAAAAAAAGAAGAAACACATGAAAATATTAATAGTTGGAGAAAAAGTATTGTATCTAAAAAGTTATCACCATACTTAACAAATCGACAAAATTCAATACCCATCCATGATAAAAACTCTCAGTAAACTATAAATAGATGGGAACTTCCTTAATTTGATAAGGAATATATACAAAAACCACGATGTCCTTTGACAGGTGAATGGATAAAGAAGATGTGGTGTATATATACAATGGAATATTACTTAGCCATCAGAAAGGAAGAATACCCACCATTTGCTTTGACATGGAAAGAACTGGAGGGTATTAGGTTGAGTGAAATAAATCAGTTGGAGAAATACAATCATCATATGGTTTCACTCATATGGGGAATACAAGACATAGTGAAAGAGATTATAAGGGAAAGGAAGGGAACTTAGTGGGGAAAATTAGAGAGGGAGACAAACCATGAGAGACTCCTAACTCTGGGAAACAAACAAAGGATTGCAGAAGGGGAGGTGGGTGGGGGATGGGGTAACTGGGTGACAAGCACTAAGGAGGGCAGTTGATGGGATGAACCCTGGGTGTTATAATATATGTTGGCGAATTGAATTTAAATTAAAAAAATTTTAAAAAGAGTATCTACAAAAAAACTATAGCTAACATTATACTTCATGGTGAGAAACTAGAAGCTTTCCCATGAAAATCAGGACAAGTCAAGGATGTCCCCTCTTACTACTCACTTTCAACATAATACTAGAAGTCCTAGCTATTGCAATAAGACAAGAAAAAGAAATAAGGGGTATATAGATTAAAAAGGAAAAAATAAAACTGTCTTTGTTTGCAGATGAAATGATCGTCTAAGCCAAAATTCTGAAATAATCAACAGAAAAACTCCTGGAAATAATAAGTTATTATAGTCAAGATGCAGGACACACGGTTAATATACAAAAGTCAATTGCAGGGGTGCCTGGGTGGCTCAGCCTATTAAGCATCTGCCTTCAGCAAAAGTCATGATATCAGAGTCCTGGGATTGAGCCCTGCATCAGGCTCTCTGCTCAGCAGGGAATTAGCTTCTCTCTCTTACTCTCCTCCTGTTCTCCCTCTCAAATAAATGAAATCTTTTTTAAAAAAGTTAATTGCTTTCCTATATACCAGCAATAAACAAGGAGAATTTGAAATTTCAAACAATATAACTTGCATTAGGACCTTCCAAAATGAAATACTTAGGTATAAATCTAACAAAATATGCACACAATCTATGTTAGGAAAACTACATAAATCTGATGAATAAAATAAAAAAGAACTAATAAATGGAGAGATATGCCATGTTCATTGACAAGAAGACTCAATATTTTTAAGAGGTCAGTTCTTTCCAACTTGACCTACAGATTCAGTGCAATCCCAGTCAAAAATCCTAGTTGGATATTTTGTAAACATTGACAAACTAAAATTTACATGGAAAAGCAAAGCAAAACAAAACAAAACATAATAACCAGCCCAGTATTGAAGGAGAGGAACAAAATTGGAGGACTGACACTGCCAGATTATGAGATGTAATATAAAGCTACAGTAATTAAAGCAGTCTGATATTAGTGAAAAAGCAACCAAATAAATCAAGGGAACAGAATATAAAGCTGAAAATAGACCTACATAAATATAGTTAACTGATCTTTGATAAAGGAGCAAAAGCACTACAATGGAGCAAATATAGTCATTTCAACAAATAGTGTTGGAATAACTGGACCTCCATATACAAAAAAATAAATCTAGATAAAAACTTTATACCTGTTACAAAAAAGTAACTCAAAATAGATCAGACATACATATAAAATTCAAAACTCTAACACTTCTAGAAGACAACATAAAGGAATATCCAGAAGATCTTGGGAGTGGTGATTTTTTAGATACAAGACCAAAGGCAGAATCTATGAAATAAATAATTGATAAATTGGACTTCATTAAAATTAAAAACTTCTGTAAATGACAATGCTAAGAGAATGAGAGGATAAGTCACAGAATGGGAGAAAATATTTATAAAAACACATCTGATAAAGAACTATTATCCAAGAGGAATACTAATTTCAAGGGGCACATGAAGCTCAATTTTTATAACAGCATTATCAACAATAGTCAACTTATGGAAAGAGCCCAAATGTCCACCCACTGATGAATGGATAAAGAAGAAGTAGAATATTGGAATATTACTCAGCCATAAAAAGAATGAGATCTTGCCATTTGCAATGACACGGATGGAGCTAGAGAGTATTATGCTAAGTGAAATCAGTCAGACAGAGAAAGACAAACACCATATGATTTTACTCATATGTGGAATTTAAGAAAAAAAACAAATGAACATGGGGTGAAAAAGAGGAAAACAAAGAAACAGGCTCTTAACTATAGAGAACACACTGATGGTTATCAGAGGGGAGGTGGGTGCAGGGATGGGTTAAATCGATGATGGAGGTTAAGGAGGCACTTGTGGTGAGCACTGGAGGTTGCATGTAAATGTTGAATCAGTAAATTCTACACTTGAAACTAATATCACATTTTATGTTAACTAACTGTAATTTAAAGAAATAAAAACTTGAGAAAAAAGAACTATTATCCAAAACATACAAGAAACACTTAAAACTCAATAATTAGCAACCTAATTAAAAAGTGAACCAAAGACTTTAATGGACATCTGACCTAAAGAGGTACACTGATGGCAAATAAGCTTATAAGAAGATGACCTTTGTGGCATCTGTGTGACTCAGCCAGTTGAGCGCCCAACTCTTGATTTCAGCTCAGAGCATGATCTTAGGGTTGTGTAATCAAGCCACATTTTGGGCTCCATGCTCAGCAGGGAGTCTGCTTGAGATTCTCTCTCTCCCTTTCCCTCTCTCTCTGTCCCTCCCCCTGCTCACTTTCTCTCTCTCAAAATAAATAAATAAATCTTTTTTAAAAAGAAGATGATCCACATTATATGTCATCAGATAAATGTAAATTAAAACATTGAGCTATCACTGCATACCTATTAGCCGAAATCCAGAACGTTGACACCAAATGCTAGTGAGGATATAGAGCAATAGGAATATCCATTCACTGCTGGTGGGAAATGGTACAGTCACCTTGTAAAACAGTTTGGTGGTTTATTACAAAATTAAACATACTCTGATCACACTATCCAGCAATCATACACTTTGTTATTTACTCAAATGAGTTAAAAACTTATGTCTATACAAAAATCTTCACACAGATGTTTAAAGCAACTTCATTTATAATATCTAAAACTTGGAAGCAACCAAGATTTCCTTCAGTAGGTAAATGAATAAATAAACTGTGGTCTCTCCAGACAATGGAATATTATTCAGCACTAAAAATAAATGGTCTATCAAGCTATGAAAAGACATAGAAGAATCTTAAATGCACATTACTAAGTGAAAAATAGCCAATCTGTGAAGACTGAATACCAGATAATTCCAATCACATGACATGCTGAAAAGTTAAAATTTTGTAGACAGTAAAAAGATTAGTGGTTGTGGGGCAGTTTGGAGGGAGGATGGGTGGACTACAGAAGATATTTAAGGCAGCAAAAATACTCTATGTAATACCATGATGATGGATACATCTCATTACATATTTGCCCAAACCCATAAAATGTACAGCACCAACAAAGAATCCCAATGTAAACTATGGACTTTGGGCAATTATGATGTGTCAATTTGGGTTCATTAGTTATAACAAATGTACCACTTTAGTGGGGAATGTTGATAATGAGGGAGACTGTGCATGTGTGAGGACTGGGTATGTCTGGGAAATATGTGTAACTTTCTCTCAATTTTGCTATGAACCTAAAACATCTGTAAAATTGTAAAATATTAACTAAAAAAATCTGAGAGCCTGTAGAATAATTTAGGCACATAGAGTTGAAAAATATACACCTTTCATTGCATATGAGGTATATATCCATGTATTGTATTTCTTTTAAAATCTGAAAAATTGTTGATCTGCATAAACACTGGTAGGATTATAGTTCTTTATGAACCAAGCTGCATAAATATCCATTGCTATTTTAAAAAACAAAAAAGATAGAGGAAAAAATCATTGGCATCATCTATTGGAGCAAATGTGTGGAAATATGAGAACCCTTGTAAACTGCTGCTGGGAATGTGTTTGCTACCAAACATTTGGAAATTAATGTTGCAACAGCTATTAAATATTTAAAATGCACATGCCCTTTGAGACAGAGGTTTCAGTTTTGGAGATCTATACTAGATAATGTAAGGCATCAGCACATAGGATATATCTATGATATTTTTGAAGAATTTTTTATAAAGAAATAAAATCTGGAAACTACTTGAGAGTCCACCAACAGGTTGAATAAATTTTGATATCCTATGAAATATTATGTAGCCATTTAAAACAATTGGTTGGATCTTTGCACATTGACCAGGAAGATGTCCATAAAAATTGTTAAATGCAAAAAGCAGGTTGAAAGTTATTATATTTAGGAGTTCACACTTTTATTTTTAAAAACTTTGTTATGGGCTTCTTTATGGTTGTAAGAGCATGGAGAATTGTGTGGTAAATATGGTTAACTCATGGGAAGTGAGACTGCAGGTGAAGGTGGTACTGTTATGTCTTTCTTTGGGGGAGAATAAGTGTTTTTTTATTTTTTTATTTTTTAAAGTTTTTACTGAAATTCCAGTTAGTTAATGTACAGTGTAATATTAGCTTCAGGTGTACAATATAGTGATTTGACACTTCCATATATTAGTACTCATCACAACACTTTTCTTTATATAACTCTACATGGTCTTATTTTTACACTGCTTTTATCATTAGGTTTCTATTACTTTAATAATTTAATGAAATATGCTTTTTATTTCTTTTACTTTTTCTTGATTACTATGAAGTTGAGTAAGTTTTCTTTTTTTTTCCTTTAAGTTTTCATATGCTTATGAGTTACTTGCATATCTTACTCTGTGAATTGCCTGTTCATAGCTTTTGCCCATTTTCCACTGGAGAATTTCTTTTTCTCTATCAGTTTGTAGGAGCTCCTTGCTTATTAGTGTTATTAACCATTTGTTGGTCATATGTGTTGCAAATATTTTTCTAGATCCATTAAATGCTTTAGTTTTTATCTGATCAAATGTATCAGTCTTTTCTCACAGTTCTTTTTTTTTAATTTTATTTTTTTTAATTTATTTATGATAGTCACAGAGAGAGAGAGAGAGGCAGAGACACAGGCAGAGGGAGAAGCAGGCTCCACGCACCGGGAGCCCAACGTGGGACTCAATCCCGGGTCTCCAGGATCGCGCCCTGGGCCAAAGGCAGGTGCTAAACCGCTGCACCACCCAGGGATCCCCTTTTCTTACAGTTCTTAAAACAGGAAGTTACATTTATATGTTTTGATATCTATAACATATTAAGTAAAGCAATTTGTATAGTATAATCTATCTTATTTTAAAAACAGGAAAATATATTATGTCTGAGTATGTTTGCATGTATTTACGTGAGTAAATATAAAGATACAAAGAGATGAAAACTGTTAACATTGATTATCTCAATGTTATGAAGTGGAGGGAGAGGCAATTACTAGCTTTTCCTTTACATGCTACTTTGTAATTTAACTTGTTAGAGCAAGTATGTATGACTATTGTAATCTTTTAGACATCCAATAAATGGAAAATATCTTAATGAATACCATTATTATGCTTTCAGCATCCTCCTTGGTGAAAAATGTATGTCATGTAGAGCAAGCACCACTCTCTTTCATAGATTTCCCTTGGAAGCACTATAAGAAGAATAATTGAATATATTCTACAACTTATGTTCCATATTCGCAGAGATGATAACTACCTCTGCAACACACACACACACACACACACACACACACACACACACACACTACCTACCCTGAAAGACCTTCTTTATTGTTCCAACACCACAAAGAGAAAAGCAGAAAAGATAGAAGTAGTTACTTGCAGATTGTGATGAGAATGCACTTTGCTTGGTAATGCCTAGGATCCGGATGGGGTTAAAAGGAGAGGGAAGGAGTGGTGGCAGTGTTTGCATTGCTTGGCACTTGCTCCACATATAAAAATAGCTAGTTATGTTTTTGGGTTCTACCCAAGTGTAGCATTTGTTCTGTGACTTTACATAAAATGTAGTTTCATGGGTGTGACTTAAGGATAGTACATGTCCCTAAGTTGGAAACAGAATAGCAATGTCTTCTGTGTAAATAGCCAGAGACCACAACACATAGAGGAAAAGAATAGTAGTTGTACAGTTTCTCAGAATTGGAAAGGATTTAGAGTTGCTGTAGTTCAATCTATTTTCTAATCCATGAGTTCTTTGTACAAATCCGGGGAAGATGATCATCTAGTTTCGGCTTGAAATATTTCCCGTTAGAGAGACCTCTCTCATTTCTAAAGCAACTAATTATTGTTTTTCATTTTTTTCAAAAAGATTTTATTTATCCATTCATGAGGGACACAGAGAGTGGCAGAGACAAAAGCAGAGAGAGAAGCAGACTCCCTGCAGGGAGCCTGATGTGGGACTCGATCCCAGGACCCTGGGATTACGACCTGAGACAATAGCAGATGCTCAACCACTGAGCCACACAGGCATCCCTAAAGCAGCTAATTATTTACAGTGATGATTGGTAGAATGTTCACCCTTAGATTACTATTAGTCTTACCTTTTTAGAACCTCTATCCATTGGTCCTTCTTCTTTATGGCTTCCTGTTAAAAATATGTGAAGATAGCTATTCCATTTCCATAAACCTTGTTCTCAAAAAATTATACATCATCAGTCCCTCAACCTTTCCAAATATCATGATTTCTAAATTATTCACTATTCTACTTTCCCTAGTTTGGAGAATATTTGATTTGTTTAAAATATAATACGCCAAAATAACCACACCTCTTCAGATGCCTTTATCAGATATGGGGTGCAATTTAAAAATTGGTTTTGATTTAGATATTCCACTAGTCATTCAGGTTTCACTGCAATACCAGATTAACGTTACCTTTTAATGTTAAGTTTCTTCTTGTGCTTATGTAATTGATTGCTTGTTTTTTTTTTTAGAGGAGTGTCCTCTTTAGTCTTTTCCTTTTTTTTTATAAATTAATTTTTATTGGTGTTCAATTTACCAACATACAGAATAACACCCAGTGCTCATCCCGTCAAGTGTCCCCCTCCGTGCCCGTCACCCATTCACCCCCACCCCCCGCCCTCCTCCCCTTCCACCACCCCTAGTTCATTTCCCAGAGTTAGAAGTCTTTATGTTCTGTGTCCCTTTCTGATATCTCCCACACATTTCTTCTCCCTTCCCTTATATTCCCCTTCACTATTATTCATATTCCCCAAATGAGTGAGAACATACACTGTTTGTCCTTCTCCGATTGACTTACTTCACTCAGCATAATACCCTCCAGTTCCATCCACGTTGAAGCAAATGGTGGGTATTTGTTGTTTCTAATGGCTGAGTAATATTCCATTGTATACATAAGCCACATCTTCTTTATCCATTCATCTTTCGATGGGCACCGAGGCTCCTTCCACAGTTTGGCTATTGTGGACATGGCTGCTAGAAACATCGGGGTGCAGGTGCCCCGGCGTTTCATTGCATCTGAATCTTCGGGGTAAATCCCTAACAGTGCAATTGCTGGGTCGTAGGGCAGGTCTATTTTTAATTCTTTGAGGAACCTCCATACAGTTTTCCAGAGTGGCTGCACCAGTTCACATTCCCACCAACAGTGTAAGAGGGTTCCCTTTTCTCCACATCCTCTCCAACATTTGTTGTTTCCTGCCTTATTAATTTTCCCCATTCTCACTGGTGTGAGGTGGTATCTCATTGTGGTTTTGATTTGTATTTCCCTGATGGCAAGTGATGCAGAGCATTTTCTCATGTGCATGTTGGCCATGTCTATGTCTTCCTCTGTGAGATTTCTCTTCATGTCTTTTGCCCATTTCATGATTGGATTGTTTGTTTCTTTGGTGTTAAGTTTAATAAGTTCTTTATAGATTTTGGAAACTAGCCCTTTATCTGATATGTTATTTGCAAATATCTTCTCCCATTCTGTAGGTTGTCTTTGAGTTTTGTTGACTGTATCCTTTGCTGTGCAAAAGCTTCTTATCTTGATGAAGTCCCAATAGTTCATTTTTGCTTTTGTTTCTTTTGTTTTCGTGGATGTATCTTGCAAGAAGTTACTGTGGCCAAGTTCAAAAAGGGTGTTGCCTGTGTTCTCCTCTAGGATTTTGATGGAGTCTTGTCTCACATTTAAATCTTTCATCCATTTTGAGTTTATCTTTGTGTATGGTGCAAGAGAGTGGTCTAGTTTCATTCTTCTGCATGTGGATGACCAATTTTCCCAACACCATTTATTGAAGAGACTGTCTTTCTTCCAGTGGATCGTCTTTCCTCCTTTGTCGAATATTAGTTGACCATAAAGTTCAGGGTCCACTTCTGGGTTCTCTATTCTGTTCCATTGGTCTATGTGTCTGTTTTTGTGCCAGTACCACACTGTCTTGATGACCACAGCTTTGTAGTACAACCTGAAATCTGGCATTGTGATGCCCCCAGCTATGGTTTTCTTTTTTAAAATTCCCCTGGCTATTCGGGGTCTTTTCTGATTCCACACAAATCTTAAAATAATTTGTTCTAAGATTGCTTGTTTTTTAAAAACTTACAAAGTTTTATACTTATATCTGTTAAATATCATCTGATTGGCTTAGGCCAATATTTCTAGGCTCTTGCACAGTATGATTCTCTACAGAATGGACCTGATACTTTAATGTTCTAGCCCATGCCCAAGGAGAATGCAAAATTCCATAAGCAAAAACAGAAGGAAGAGCAAGGCAGCTCAAGCCAGCAAGAACTGGCTCTCATTTGTGCTTATCCTTTGCTCCATTTCAGTCTTGCCCCTGCCTCCCTTTTCTAACCCTCTGCTTATTCATCATTCCTGTCAGCTCCAGTCTCATGTCCAGCTTTATCTTCTCTGTCTGTCTGCTTCACTGCCTCCCAAATCTATGCCCAATTTATTGCTTATCTCCTCACCCTGTTCTGGCCTTGGGACCTTTCCTTTGAACTAGCCCTAAAGACTACCTTATGTCTCAGCCCAAACACTTCCCTAGCTCTACTCCCTCCTGCTCTGATCTTGAAGTGCCAGAACTAGGAAAAATGCTGTTAACCTATTTTAAATAATTCTTCCCACTTTGAGTTCACCAACAAAAGTTGCATGTATGTCTTTCATATTGTCACCTAAAACATTGATTAATAAGTTAAACACCAGGCCAAGGACAGAAAATCTGTACTACATTCCTTCTAGAATTTCTATCTTTAAGAGTCTGTTTATTCTTTTCATCTAAATTTTAACAAACCTAATTTCTTAAATTAGAGAAAGTTTTACTGTTAATACAGTGACCACTAGCCACATGGGTCTATATACATTTAAATTAACCTTAATTAAAATTAAATACATTTAATTCAGTTCCTGAGTTGTAGTAGCCAGGTTTCAAGTACTCAGCCACAGGTTGCTTATGCTGTCATATTGGACACTGCGGATACAGAACTTTTCACCACCACAGAAAGTTCTATTGGACAGCACTACAGCTATATACATTTGATCATGCTCAGCCTGTTAAAAATGTTCATTTCAATTTGCTATTGATTCATTAGTCAACTGTTTTGTTGCACTGGTCATGAATATGCCTATCTGCACTTTATCCATGCCATATTTTTCTATTTTGTCTGAGGGGATATTATAAGGTCCTTTGTAGAAATAAAAAAAAATATAGTGGCTATATAGTATCCTGGTCTACTTGTTGAGAAAATCATATCATTAGTCATTTATCGATTTGTAACAATTTATCCCAAAAGGCAGTGGCTTAAAACAAGTGTCTTTTCTTATCTCTCATATTTTATATGGGTTAGGAATTTGAGAGTAGCTTAGCTCAGAGTCTGTTATGAAGCTTCAGTTAGATGTTGCCTGAGATTGCTATCATCTGAAGGTTTGATTAAGGTTAGGAAATCTACTTCCAAAGTGGCTTATCACATGATTGGCAAGATGGTATTGGCTGTTGACCACAAGTCTGACTCAGTTCTCCTCCACGTAGTCTCATCACAGGGCTGCTTCATTGTCCTCAAAATTTGGCAAATGGATCATCATATATCAAGCAATCTGAGAGAACTAGCTAGAAGTTTTAGTGTATTTTGTAACCTAGCTTTATAAGCCATGCATTATCATGTCCTCTGTATCCCATTAGCCATACAGGGCCAGCCCTGTTTCATTCTGGAAGGAGATGACACAGTCTTGTTAACAAGATGCCTGGTTCGTTAGGGGGTACATTGAAGGCTTGATATTATTACACCATTCAATATAGAACAGGAGCTGGTTTGTCATGGCTCATTATTAATGTATGCCTGCTTGTTCCCAGGAAGCATCTCCTTGGACTTCTCTGTATACTATTCTGTGAGAATTGCTCCAGAACCAATATTAAGTTTACTGTTTATAGTTTCTGGAATCTATCTTTTTGTCCTGCCTCGAAAATAGGAATTTTGCCCTTTTTCAAACTTGTGGTGCTTCTATGATGTTCCAAAGACCACCACAATCACATATAACGGGTTCTGTTTTAGTTTATTAGTTTAAATTATTTAGTGTATTAGTTTATTTTAAGTCTGTCATTTTTCTGAGTCTGGAGGTTTGCCCTGAAGTGCAACAGCTGTGTACTTTCTATCAATCTGTACTTTAGCAGCTCTCACCTCTTCAAACTTTACGTAGTATATCACAATAAATTTTTGTTGAACTAGAGTTCTCTCAGAACATTCTTGATTCTGTGTGTGTGCATATGTGTTGTTTTCTACAAAATTGAACCGTGAAAAGAAGCACACTTTTTGAAATGTATAGATATATATTCCAAAAATAAATAACTGTAATTTCCAGTTCCCCAACTAGCTTTTCTCTAATCCTCAGATTAAATCAACAATAGCAGGTTTTTCATTGTTTATATTATCTTCTAATAAATGAAATTGTCAGCTTGGCAATTCAAGAACTTATTAGACTCTGCTTTTTCTTTTTTTAGACTCTGCTTTTTCTTTTAGAGAAAAAAAATTAAGGGAATAATTTTAGAATGAGTTATATCTACATATTTCACCTGGGAAGATATCACTGATACATGTTGTTAAATTGTAAAGTTGTGGATATCGGTATAATCCCAGTTTTGCTGAAACAAATAGTAGAAAACAAAAGAATGAGGAAAGAACTGTATGTGTGTGTGTGTGTGTGTGTGTGTGTGTGTATGTATGTATGCACATGTGTTTCCATAAAGTTTATGGTCATGGAGAATGTTAGAGAAGGATATACACCAAATTGTTAACATGTTGAAGGAATGAGTGGTGGTGGTGGTAGTGTGTGATTGGATGGAGAAGGTAGATACTGTTACCCTTTTCTGCATTCATCTTTAAATGTTTTGACTGGTTAAGATGAGTGTATATTAACTTTATAAATTTTTGTATATAGTAATATAAAACATTAAAAATATGGTCTCTATCATTATTACTTTCTGCCCCAGTGGCACTACTGTAACCGAGATTTAGGAAAATAAGCCCATATAGTTCCTATCATCAATCTGTAACATACTTCCATAAAGATATTCTTTGTTTCCTCTTTCCTTTTTATTCTCTATCAAAGGGATACCAAATCTGCTTATGTGATGCATTACTTCCGGCGTATAAGGATAATTTCTTAAGGTTCAGTGTTATTCCTCTTTTCCTTCTTTGAGTTTTCTCTCTTTTCAAAATATACGCTTTCTAGTTGTGAATTGCTAGTTGCAATTCTTTGTCAAGTCTCTGTGATATGGACATTACACACACACACACACACACACACACAACTTCAACTATGTTCATTATACATCATGCATTTGGGACCAGAAACAAGTTTTGTTGGATCTGAAGCTTTTATAATTTGAGGAACCCACTTCAAAAAGGAATATAAAGTCATCAATACAGGATTATTAGAGCCATTTCTATGCCCTTGGAAGTGCAAGTGAGGTGTCCTGAAGCATAAATTTCATTAGTATCAAAGTAAATGTGCTCTTGTGTGAGTTTGTTCTGAATGAGTGAGAATGGCTAGACTGAAGTTTCTAGGTTGGGAATTCTAGGACGAGAATGACATGGACTCCAAGAGGGAAGACAAAAACAAAAGGAAGCCCCATGACCAACTTCAGAAATTTATCTGAGTTTTGGGCTTAATTTCCTTGTTTAAGTTCTCTTTATAAAACAATTGTCTTTTTTTAGAGTAGCATTCCAGTTTTCAATAGCAACAAGACCCATGTTAAGTTAGGATCAGATTTCCGGGCCTCATTTTAGAAACAAGCATAGCTAAAATCATGCCGAGCTTAAGAGCATTCCATAACAAGTGACAGAAGCTTTGCAAACTATGGTCAGAAGGCATATTTCATGACTTTTAGCCTGAGAAACATCAGGTGGCCTGTTGCTTTGTCCCCAGAGGAGTGGCACATAGGAAAAATCAAAAGGAGTGTTCACAAGAGTGTTGGGGATTGTGGCAGAAGTCCTACAGTTGCAGAGGTGTCTCCATAAAAAAGAAAGAAAACTGTAAGAAGGTCCATTAACCCAGTGATTCCCAAAGAAGTTTCCTCCCTCAACATGCACTTCCTAGGACTCTTTCAGATATGATGCCCTAGCCTTTTACAAGTATACTGGAGATGTTGGATCTTCAGTGCTTGCAATTACAAGTATTTGAAAGTATTTTCTCAAGAAGATTGCTGTATAACCTTATTTCACTAGTCCCATCCAAGACCAATAATTATAGATAGCAACCTTGTCTTAACAAAAATTGGCAAGATATTCATTTTCATACATGAGGTGTCTGAGTAGAGAAAAAACAATAAATGACAGACCTTTCTGTATGTTTAAATGTCTAATAAATGGTTAATAAAGCATTCTATGAGATTCATTTTTAAAAAGTGTCTATTAACATTTGTATTGTTGATTATCAATGCATAAATAAAAAAGGATACAACTTAGAATCCTTTCAATCTATATAATTTATAATACACACATGTTCTTGAAATATACTTTCTGCAGATCATGGTGACTAGTGATTTACATGAAAAAAATGAATATGCACTTATTTGTATACAAAGATGAAGTATTGATTTTGGAGTTGTTTTTCCCAAAATGCATCACTGGTTGGTCAGAGAGGAGGTGTTATCAAGGGCTAAAGAATGGAGAGATGCACACTGATCCTCTGGGGGATCAAGCAACATACCCTTGGCACCAGGTCTATAGTACACCTAGCAACTAAACTAACTGGCTATAACCTTGCCATTTAGCACCTCAGGTCTGTTAAGCACGATTGCTCACAAACACAGCCTCCTTCAAGACTTCACTGAATAGAGTTTGTTCTCAGCCAAAAAAACCCTCTTGAAGGAATAGGTATGGATTTTAATATTTTTCCAAGCATTGAAAATCACTGGGATCTTTTTTTCCTCTGGAAGTTTCCTAAGCTTGAAATCCATGATTTTTCCCTGTGAGGTGACCCACTTGGTAATCTCAGCTCAGGCAGGTCACTAGCTACTCTTGGGCTATATCTGAATTCCATTTATTTTTATAAAAGCCCTTGTTATTTATGTTAGGAGGGCTTGAAGGCTGAAAGGGGGAAAGGGAACTGGATAGCTCAAGGGTCTAGCTAATGTCATCTGATCTCATTTACCCTGAGGCTTTTTTGAATTTGGCTCCTCTTCACAGACCCTCAAAATATGCACCGGCCTTGCAGTCATTGACAAGTGGGCTCTGGAGTCAGAGGGCCTAAGTTGGAAGCCAGCCTCCTCCAATTTCTAGCTGTGAAGCTTTAGAAAAGTTACTTCATCTCTCTGTGTCTCAATTTCCTTGCCAATGAAATGGAGATAATTAAAAAACTGGAAGAATAGTCAACAAAATCAAATGAGATAGTATATAGAAAACAGTCCAGAACAAATGGCAAGCATTCAATACATTTTAGCTATTAAAAAATACTAACAATCAAAAGTTACAAAGCTCTCAGGGCCTTAAGATTAACAGAATGGATTGGAGGAGAAAGAGCTGTAATAAATATAGGGCCTATGGATCATGTTGTTAGCTAAATTATTTCTGGGTAAAACGCAACCTGACAAGTTCCTAGACCCTGAATGGACTATGTCTGCTTTTATGCAGTTTGAGGTCAAGAAAGAAAGGAGAAAAAAAATAACATTTTGAAAGGGGAAGGGGAAGTGATGGTTATAGAGTCAGGAGAAACGAAGACCTGGAGTTGGAAAACAAGTGCCCTATTTCAAGGTTCCTCTCAAGGTTAAGACTCCTGCTTAGCGGCCACCTATTTGCTTTCTGGTCTGTTAACTAGGCTGACCTTCCCCAAGCTGGCCACAAAAATCCCTATAATGCTGGCCTACAAGGCAAAGTTTCCATGCTCTTCCATGCCTCATTTTTCCTTGAAAATAATAATAGCTTAAAAATATATAGGTTCTCTGTCATGTTCTGGTCAAACACCTAGATTCAGTGCCCCCCTACATGGGGGTCCTGCCCTGAGATGTGGCTAATCCCTATGGAGTCTTGAAGCTGCTAGCCTCCCAAGGAGCCTTGCAACTAGAGATCCCAATGATGTGGCCTGGATTCTTTTGCCTGGTCTGGACTTGTCTCTTTAGACAGGCTAAAACAATCTCTGCCATCAGGGGCCATGGGGCATTTCCCCACTCCCTACCATCAGCAAACCGCGTTGTCAAGAAAGAAAGAAAAAAGTCTTAACTTATGAACACTTCTTCACTTTAGCAAGGATTTTCTTCAGAGTTCCTTTAAATGTCACATTTCTTAACTCCGTATTTGATTACTGAAAAGTAGATATGTATACAAAAGTGTAACTTTCTATTAACTAGCTCACCTGCCCATCTGTAGCCATAAATTGCTGCTTTGGGGCTCATATTTAGCAACAACTAAAATAGTTTTTCTAATCACCCAGGAATTCTTAAACTGTGTTTTAGAAGGGCAAGATTTTGTACGGTGTAGTTGCAAGATTTGGATTCTTCGAAAATGCAGTTTCTGTATGGTTCACATCATATTTGAATTAACATGAAAATTCGATCCAGAACATCCGAGTTTCTTTTGGGGGGTAGCTGGTTTTCTCCGCACCCGTTAACAGAGAATTTATTTAGGGAAAGCCGGTTCCTCAGACAGGCTGTGGCCATTACAGAGCTCACTGAGGCTCGGAGGTTAAGGGATGTAAAGAGGTCAAACTCGGAACTTGAAAAAGACACGAAAGAAACAAAATCCACCAATATAAAAGAATAATGACAAAAGTTAGAAGTGTATGTCAAAATGGTGCGTTTCAGGTCGGTAGGAAGAATTATTCATGTAAATCTTCCTAGAGTAGGTAGAAATTTAATTAAAAAAGAAACAGGAAACAAACCCCCCACATTACTGTTCCAACCCCAGAGTGCCGGTGCGCAAACGCAGTATGTAAACTCCAGGGAAAGTAAGCAGCTCCGGGACATTTTTCTAAAGTGCTCTTTGCAGTGCAAGAGCTTAGAATGCGGTTAGTTTTACGCACCGAATCCCTTTCCCATAAACTCTTCAAGAGGCGCCTTGCTTCTTAAGGCTAAATCCCGTTGTCAGATTCTTTTAAAACGTATGTCAGATCCCCTGCGCGTTGTGGGGAATACGGAGGCGAAGAGCCTGGGCGCCCAGAAACATTTTGCAACGAATGAGCGAATGAATGAAACCCGGCCGGAGTGCTGGAGATTGGGAAATTCGCAGGAACTTTCTGTGTGCTCTTTGAATGCAGCAAACTGCAAACCTAGGAACCGGATTAGCTGGGGCTTCAGAGACTCAATCGGTCTCTCTTAACTCCCAGCACCTGTGAACAGGTGCGGTTCTGACTGAGCAGCCGTGGCCTGGTACCAACTAGCTCGGGGCAAGAAAAGATGTGGCCCGCCTCGAGGGGACTTCGCAGCGGCCGCGTCCATGCGGCACTGCCTTCATCCAGTGGCTTCAAAAGCTGGACTGTGGTAGCCCTGGGGCGCACTTGGTGCTCTCTCCCCAACCGCACAGGGGTTACCTATATCGGATCCCTAACCCAGTGTCAAGTCATTTCCTTTTAAATGAAGCAATAAACTCAGAGGAGCCGAAAGAGAAAAAAGACAACTAGAAAAGTCACAAGTGTTTCAGGGAGAGATGAGGGCGCGGGCTGTTTGGATTGTGGCAGAGCTGTGAGGCCCAGACTGGGAGCGGCGCGGAGCAGGACCGGTTTTCCGGGGCTGGCAGCTGCCTCGAAAAAGTTTCCTGTGGAACACTAGCCAGCGGGGGCGGGGGCGGCGGGCCCAGCGGTGGATGTGGGAGGGGGCGTGCAGGAGGGGGAGGCCGCGAGGGGCAGTCTCCAAAACCGTTATAGTCCTTCAGCACCTCCCTCGGCCAGTGGCCCCCCCAGCCCGCCTCCCCGCCGCACGGCTGCCCACCTGGCGACGTGACGCTGCACCAATCCTCTTCGAGCTGCTCCCGGGGGGGGGCCCCCTCCTTGTACCGCCCCCCTCCCCACCCTGAAAGAGGCGCACCCTGCCGGGACGGACACTGCGCTGTCGCCGGTGGAGCACCCCTCTGAACTTCTTGGTCTCAAGGACTGACGCTCAGGCTCCTCTCTCGCCTTAGCCAAACTTGCTTTCCCGCCTCTCAAACTCCGACTTCACTCCACTCCTCTTTTCCCTCCACTTTCCCCTCCTCTATCTCCCAAGTCACAAGCCCCTGTCCCCTATTCCTTTCCCCGTCTCTCCCTCCTCCTCTCCCTTTTCAACTTCTTGTCCGATTCCACCTCAGACTTCCCGAGCGTTCCTAACTCAGTCGCCCGCTTTTGATCGGCTCGAAGCCATGGCGGGACCTGGGGGTTGGAGGGACAAGGAAGTCACGGATCTGGGCCACTTGCCGGTGAGTAGAGGACGCATCGCCTCCGAAGTGCTCTCTTCTGCAGATTCTGAGCACTGGGGTAGGAGACGGACATCCGCAAGCTGGGTTAGGACAGGACTTTCACCGGGCCGCGGGTGCGGGAAAGGACCCCAGGACTGGGTTTGCGGAAAAGGCGCGCCCCCGCCCCCACCACCACCCAGGCGCCCGAGCCGTGCCAAACTCACGAAAAGGCAAAGGGACAGAGTTGGGGTAGAGAGAAGACGTGGCAGTGGGGTGGTGCGGGCCCTAAACTATGGGGCAATTTCTAAATGTGGCCCGTTTTGTCTAGCGGTGCTCTGGTACCTGTTCTTGGCGGGGGCTCGAGGAGAGACCAAAGAGCACGACGACGCGTGGTTTCCCGAGAGCGCTCTGCCCTGCCACCCCGCCGCCCTGTCGTTTGCTTCTTTTGCCAAAGGAGATAGATGCCCACTCACGGAGTGACCTTTACCTCAGAGTGACAACAGGCTAGAAAAATTAAAGCGTTGCAGTCTCACTTCTCTCACTTTGTAATGGCGCTTTCTAAAACCTTATTCTGCCAGGGCACTGTTCCCGGATTTAGCACTGCAGGAGTGAAAACATTCGACGCCGCTCCTGGAAGAAGTGAATTCTGCATACCCCAATTTAAAAAAGAAAATATTGCGTTCACTAACTGACCAGATTTAGTTTTTTCTCATGGTTTTCGTTTGTAGATTCTCCTTTTTCCGAATGGCCAGCTTTCCTCCAGAATTATAATTAATTGGTGAGCTATTATCGCTGTCGTTATTAGACTTATTATTTTAGCAGTGCCGTCTATTTCATTGGCATCTGGTTTCTGGCAGATATTGGATCCCACCCAACTCTGTCCTTTAAGTTCCCTTTTTAGATTGGCATTTCACTTGCACCCTCTCTTGAATGCAAAGGGCCCCTAGACTCTCGGAAAGGGAATAAGCATGCACCAGTGAGGGAATGATCACCAGGCAACTGTAGTTCAGGGCAGTGGCCTGCTTGCTTTGAGAAAAGCTAAATATTAACCTTGAGGTTATATGACTATTCAAAGTCGCGGTGCTTTAATTTTATACATATTTGGCATCTAAAGATTGTATTCTTCATGATGACAGACACCTGTCCCTATCAAAAATGGGGCATTCCTCAAACCTCATCTATATGATTTCACACTAGAATGGTGTGGAGGAAGAAGTGATTCACGTGAATAACATTTTAACAAATTGTTCTCAGCCTTAAAAAAAGGAACCTCAATATTGACATGTTTAATTACATATATTGGCATTGTTAGTGATACAACTTTATGAAATAAATTTATAAAATATTTAAAAGCTGAATCTTTTATTCACCTTGCCTACGTCAGATTTCTGGGATGTGGAGGCCTCAATTGGTGGTTTCCTTTCTGAATAGAATCTCCTTATTTTGACTTGATTTACTCTCAAGTAAAAGTGTAAGACCAATGAATAAAATGTTACCCTCCTCCAATAATCTCTTTGTAGGTTGGAGAAAAGAGAAAGGAAGCAAAGAAAGGCAAATATGTGGAACCACAAATAAGCAAACTGAAATAACCCTTTTTCCCCCTAAAATTGACTAAAGAGAGGAATAGTAAAGACCTTATAGAAATGATAGAGCAGGGAATTCCAAACCAAGGGGGAAAATGTTTTATTGCCACAAAAAAGGGGGGGTGGGAATGGCACAGACTAAGTGACCCGGTCATAGCCCTGGGACATAAGAACTTGGTGAGAGCTGAGGAGATAAGGGAAAAGGCTGCAATCTTTACATTGCAGTTCAGTGGTATATTAGTTTTCTGGGGTTTGGTGGGAGTGTGGAGGGGAGAAAGATGAGGTTGGTTTTTAATGTAGGAATAAGGAGAAAACAAAACTTCATGAAACTCTCATAAAGTCCTCAGCTTTGAACAATTTATGAATTTCCATTATGCAGGGTCTCAAAGTGGAGGTCTTCACCATTAGAAAACTATGCATATTTGAGCAAATTATGCCCAATTCTCCCCTCTCCCCAAACACCCAGATAAAAACCCTAAGATATCTCGAAGATTATTACTCCCTTTAGCATTCCTTACCGTCAAATTTTGAGATGCAAAAAGTTCACATTGCTTTGGTCACTGACATATTTTTATGATTTGAGATTTCTTTGCATTTGACTTATTTCCTGAGTTTCTGAAGAAGTCAAAGTAAATGAAGAGGTCAAAAGACATCGAAGCTAGCTGTTTGGAAGTTTGCTTGTTGATGCATAGATGATAAAGCAAAGAAACCTGCTTATTATGGTGAGATCTCTTATGATTATTATCCTAAATATAATAGTAAGCAAGAGTGAAAGCTGGGGAAGTAGCAGGGGAGGAAAATTGTTTAACATTTTTTTTGGCATAATGCCCCTAAAGTCAGAGACATAAAATAAGAAAGCCAACATAGTAACCAGGGAATGACAAGTCAGCTATATTTAATTAATAGATTGCTGTAATGTTTTTCTGATTTCTATTGAATAAATACTTCCTATAGGTGACAAAAAAGAAAGTACAGAGATTTGTGGCTTGTACTTCCTTTTAGAAAAGACAATTGCAAAGCCTTATGTCTTTATGTATATCTGTGTGTGTGTATGCACACACACGTGTATATATTATTTTCACCTTGTCTTCTAGCAATTCATGGGTGTGGGTCTTTCTCTCTCTCTCTATATATATATATATAGAGAGAGAGAGAGAGTATATATATATATATACTAATTTTTTTCTCTTAGTATGCCTATGTCACTCAATCCTTGGGACTGGAAACTATTTCTTCATCTCCAAATCTGGCATGTCTTTCACTATGATAGTCCCTTTTGCCTTCTGTGCCCGGTATGGTAATGACATTCCTCATGGCTGTGTGGCCTTGGTATTTGACACTGCCATGTGTAGTCCTAATCTATATTGGGGTCAGGATTAGACAGGGCTGGGGGACAGTAGTGGCAGAGGTGATCTGAAATAGCACATGATCCAAAAACTGTATTTGAATTACATTAGGTTTATATTTAAATATAACTGTCAGCTCTCCCAGTATTCCACCATCCAGACTAAGCCTGCTTTCCACACTCAGTCATGAGAACTTTTCCACTTTACCAAGTACCTTAGCCTCCTGCTTTGAAGCAGTTTTACCTTCTAGTCCACAAGTATTGAAACTTTCAGCATGTCTTTCATTATGTATTTCAAGCATCATCTTAGTATTACATTGTATTTCAATCTATTTCTCAGCCTTTTCCCCCCAATTTCTAGAGCAGTGGGTTTTATATTAGTGCACAAGAATCATTTCGCGATCCTGGGATCCATCCTCAGAAATTCTGATTTCATAATTCCATGATAGTGACTAGGAATGTGTATTTTATTTTATTCAGAATTTTTTTTTATTGTTAAGTAATGTCTACATCCAACGTGGAGCTTGAACTTACAGCCCCAAGATTGAGAGTTACATGCTGCTCCAACTGAGCCAGACAGGCACCCCCAAGTAATCTGAATTTTAAACAAGATTTCCCAAATGGTTCTCAAGTAAGGAGACTCTCTATGGTCCATAGGCTGAGAAACACTTGTCTTGAGGAAGAGATTTTCCTTTCTAAATTTTCCACTTGAAAGGTGAAGCCCATTCTCCCAACTATCTCTGAAACTCACTCTCTCACTTAATGTGTTCTATATGTCATTTTCAAGTTTTCTTTTCATAAATTTTTCATAAAATCTCTATTTCTAATATTTAAAACAAAATAAGAATTGCCTCTACTGTTCCTTCTAGGTACCTTGCAGTCTTTTCCCTTCCTTTAGCTGTCTGACTAATGGCTTGAGTTCCCTAGTTCTCTTTCTTTACTGCCCTAAATCTGAAAATTTTTTTAAATTTTTATTTATTTTATGATAGTCACACACACGAGAGAGAGAGAGAGAGAGAGGAGAGAGAGAGAGAGAGAGAGGCAGAGACATAAGCAGGCTCCATGCACCAAGAGCCCGACGTGGGACTCCATCCCGGGTCTCCAGGATCGCGCCCTGGGCCAAAGGCGGGCGCCAAACTGCTGCGCCACCCAGGGATCCCCCTAAATCTGAAATGTATTGCTCTCCATATTGACCATTTATCAATATGTTACCTTTTGTTCCTAATTTCTGCTATATTTGGTTCTGTTGATCAGCCTCTGCTTTTGAGTCTCCTCCACCACCAGTAAACACTGCCTTCTAGTGGTTCTTTTTCTTCCTGTTACCCTCACCCCTATCCTTAATAAAATTGTCCATCAAGATGCTCATTATTTCCCCCTCTCCTTGAATTCATGAGATGGAAACAAATCCTAAAAATTGTGGGTTTCAGGGAACAAAGATGTTTAAATTGCAGGAGATATTTTATAGATCCAGAGTATATCACGAAGTATAAAGTGTTTGCTTGGCATTTTATGTTTCAAAAATGTCTTGAGACTTAGAATTTTCTAAATTTCTTTCGAGAAAAACTTTCACAAATTAGGGTCTCTTATTTACTAACCATTTTTTAACCAAACAGAACACCAAAGCATATGAAACTGCCAAATAATTTCTGAATTATTGTAGCAGTCATAGCTATAAAGACCTTTCCTCTGCTGGTTTTCCTATCTCAGAGTGACAGGGCAGAGGAGAGGGACCAAGTGATTATGGAGACCCTTCTTACATGGACTTTTAAATTTCACAGATACAAAAAAAAAGGTTCTGGTTCCTTTTCAATATCTCCTTCCTTGGGAGCCCAGAATAAACTTTCTCTATCATTCAGTGGAAAATGTGATATAAGAAATTGAGTAATATTACCTTACTAATAACTAGGGCAGTTCTACTCCCCACTTTTTTCCCAGTTTGACAGTCATTTAATCTTGAAAGATTCTAGTGTGGCTATTGGAAGCAAAAATATTGCATAAAAACTAAGGAAGAAAGTGCTCTTAGTATAGTGAATACTAAGTTGAGCTGTCTTTAAGGACAGAAGAAATTTTTTAATGACATTCTTTTTTTAAATGTGACCATGAGGAGAATTAGGACGTTTTGGTCATTTATGAACAGGAAAACGTTTCCAGACAACATGAATGCAGACAACATTAGGCCTCCAAGAATTCTATGGGTATTTTATTATCCCTGTCCATTTCTTTGATGGATTTTGTTGTTGTTGTTGTTTGGTTGTTGTTGTTGTTTTTTAAATTTTTATTTATTTATGATAGTCACAGAGAGAGAGAAAGAGAGGCAGAGACACAGGCAGAGGGAGAAGCAGGCTCCATGCACCGGGAGCCCGACGTGGGACTCGATCCCGGGTCTCCAGGATCGCGCCCCGGGCCAAAGGCAGGCGCCAAACCGCTGCGCCACCCAGGGATCCCTTGTTGTTGTTTTTAGTAATTAGATATCTGAGTTCAAATATAAGTAAGGTATTATGTTTTGAAGGTGGAAAAAAGGCTTAAAGACATTTAGGACTTTTGTGCTCAAAGATTCAGAAATAGTTGTTCAGGTAATATAGTAATTCCCTAATATGTGGTATTTTTTCAGCTAAAATTTAGCCTTAATTATAACAAAGAATAGCTTACCAATAGGAATCAGCTAACATATTTGATTCTTTTGACAGATGGCCAGAGATTGTTCCTCCAGAATTAAAAATGTCTAGTATAAATCCCTTAATAATATCCTTCAAATAAATATGCTAAAGTGATAAAGTTTTTAAGCCAAACCTTAGCAACTTCTTTGTTGGCTAACTTTTCTCCCATAATTTTTTCAAAGAGTTATAGTAACAATGATATGCTTACTATCAAGGCCACTATAGTAATCTATTTTTACTTCTGTTAAATTCTCAAAATTATTATTTTAAATAACTTTTATGTTTTCATTGGGAGTATGTTCCCTGAACTATCTGATTATAATAATAGACTGTATTTTGTGACATTGATTTTTATGATGACTTTAAGGAAGTAGGCTGCTGCTTTCTCTAACGGTGGTCGTATCAAATCCAATTGGGATTTTAAAACATTTGAATCTGATTTTTTTTTCCTATAGATTTTGAAAGCTAGGAAATTACCTAACACAAAAACTTCATTTTATATGTGTGAAAACTAAGTCCCAGAAAGAGTAAATGACTTATCCAGAGTCATATAGTTAATTAATGGCAGAGCTGGGGCTAAACCTCCAGCTTCCTCTGTCCAGTTGAATACTTATTGACTGAAGTAATCCCAGACCTGTGTCATTTTCCTGTGACAGTTTTGTCAGATCACACAAATACTGAGACAGTTTTAAGAAGTCTATAAGTTTATTCATATACATTGCATATCCTCAATAGTGTCTCTGTTTAGCTCACATTTGTCACAGTGATAAAAACATTTTCAAATAAGGTTAAACAAAGTTTATGTTTATAAAATGTGCTTTCTATATAAGGCATGTGAATCTCTAAGGATGTACTAATGAGCCTAGCATTTTGTGTATAAACTGGCATCTATTCATACCTCATTTTGGTTTTGCTAATATAGCAAAATAAGCTGCTAGACTAAAAAAAATAAGTAGTGATAAAATTCAAGAAACCTTGTTTTGTGGTGAACAAGCAAGGGATATCCATAGTAAAGGTTAGGAGGCAATGTTTAAGAATGAATTTGGAAATCTTAGGAATCTGTCCATAAATACATTTATTTTGTCTCCTATGATGCCGTTCTCAGGCCTAAGACAGAAAATACCATCGGGAAAATTGTGCCATGAAAAGGTATTCAACTGATGCAAAAATTAACTTAAAATAAATTTAAAAATCCTCCAACTGTCTAGTAAAAAAAAAACTGCACTTGTTTAATGCCATGCTCTTGCTTTGTTATTTACATATGTTTCTTAATTTTTAAAGAAAATTTGATTTTATAGATATTCTGATTTGAGGCACCATACATATTCTTTTGGGGGGCACTAAAGATATATTTATTTCTTTATTCATTTTATTGAAGTATAATTAGCATACAGTGTTATGTTAGTTTCAGGTGTACAATATGGATTCAACAATCTTATATATTACTCAGTGCTCATCACATAAGTTACTCTTAATCTCCTTCCTCTACTTCACCGACCCCCCACACACACCACCCCTCTGATAACCATCAGTTTGTTCTCTATTTAAGTCTGTTTTGTTGTTTGCTTCTTTTTTTGTTGTTCATTTTTGTTTCTTAAGTTCTACATTTGAGTGATATATGGTATTTGTTTTTCTCTATCTGATTTATTTCATTTAGCATGATATTCTCTGGGTCCATCCATGTTGTTGCAAATGGCAAGACCTCATTTTCGTCATGGCTGGATAATATGCTATTGTACCACATCTTCTGTTATTCATATTTAGAGGTGATATCCTTTCTCAAGAATTACTATTATGTAAATAAACTGTCCAGATTTTGTACCTAATATCTACTCATCATTGCTGTATGCTAAACTTTCTGCCTGTCTGGTTACTACTCAAAAATTAATATTAAAAGTATATCAATTGCAAGTAGATAAATTTCCTTTTTTAAGATTTTATTTATTTATTTATTTATTTATTTATTTATTTATTTATTTATTATTTATTTATTTATGAGAGACACAGAGAGAGAGAGGCAAAGACACAGGCAGAGGGAGAAGCAGGCTTCATGCAGGGAGCCCGATGTGGGATTCGATCCCAGAACTCCAAGATCACGCCTTGGGCCAAAGGCAGGTGCTAAACCGCTGAGCCACTCAGGGATCCCTGATAAATGTATTTCTATTTTAAGAATTGTTCTAATTGTATTATGAATATGTGTCAACTAGACATAATTGTATTCATTTTACAGGTTTGTGATAATTTGTTATACAACTGCTTAATATTCGTGTCATTGTTTCTTTTCCATAAATGACTATACTCTGCCCAGGAAAATTGTGATGTTTAATCTTTTGGTAAATGACACTAGGTTCCTCCCATGGAAATTCTAAGGAAGCAAGGCACTTTGGAAATACCATTTTAGGTAGTTAAATGCTTGCCTATTTTTCCAAGAAGATTGACAGTTTTTGTTCTACATTTTTGTAGGATCCAACTGGAATATTCTCATTGGATAAAACCATTGGCCTTGGTACTTATGGCAGGATCTATTTGGTAAGTAGAGTTAGAGTGCATTGGTTCTTCATTTTTCTAATAACAACAATGATTGCAAGTGAAAACCCTACACTGCAGAGCAAATAATGACAAAAGCATTTTACTTTGAGAGATGAATCAAATTAAGATAGCTCAATGATATCTGTGAGAATCATTACAAAAGAAATAGATTAGGAATCTGTAGTGAACCAACACTCCAAACATAAGATCTAAAAATTATTAGCAGAAAATGAATAAAATCATCAACAGAAAATGGAATTAATTCAAATAAGATGTACCCAAATAAAAATATTCATTTTATGTTATACATTCATACCATTCAAATTTCATTCAAATTTAAAATGAACATTACAAAAATCAACATTTCCACAATATTCTACATCATACTGTGTGCATGTGTGTGCACATGTGTGTGACAGAGTTAGCCAAATAATATAACTCTGTATTTATTTAATGATTATTTATTAAACAAAATATGTTCCGAACACTGTCATCATCTCTGGAGGTAAAGTGATGACCAAAACAGATGATCCCTGCTCTTCCAGGGCTTATGGTCTAGAAATATGTAAGTGGGGATCCCTGGGTGGCGCATCGGTTTGGCGCCTGCCTTTGGCCCAGGGCGCGATTCTGGGGACCCGGGATCGAGTCCCACGTCGGGCTCCCGGTGCGTGGAGCCTGCTTCTCCCTCTGCCTGTGTCTCTGCCTCTCTCTCTGTGTGTGTGTGACTATCATAAATTAAAAAAAATTAGAAATATGTAAGTGATTAAATGTGTGTATGTGTGTGGGAATGATTGGGAGAGGCACATATATTATACATGTAAGCACACAAATAACTATATTTGCAGTTGTAATATATCCCTGGTGTGGTTATTGAGGATGATGCTGATGCATTCTAGGTAAAGCAGAGAAACTGTTAAGGGCTGACTTGGAGATGGGGTTACTTTAATGTCCCTGTCACCTTTATCACCTTCCTCTACTCTTTAATACAGGGATTAGACATTTTCTCAATCTTTTTGAGGTTCTGTACAAATGCAGTGTCCCTTTACCCCAAGCTTATCCCTCAAAAACCAAATATCTGTCCTTAATCTGATCCTTACTGTAGACTGACCACAGGTCCTCTACATATGGGTTGAATAGAGGTGTCCTGGTATAGGTCCAGTGGAAGGGGCTTCTCTCTAGTTCAGAGAAGGTTGCCTTCTGCTTGCCAAGCCTTGTACCTTTAGGTTACATCTGCATAGAAGGGGATTTAAAAAAAATCATATACCCAAGTTGGGGTGGGGGAGATCTTTAAAATCTGCACAAAAGTACTTATATTGTCAAAGCTGAGTAGTAAACATAGCATTGGGGAAGGTTCCTTAAAGCAGAAAGAACCTGTGAGTGTGTAGGGAACAGAGATAATGCCAGTATTCATGACAAACTTTTTAAAAATCATTTTGATTTTACCTTTTAACAGAATCAATAAGCTATAGACAGTGATGTAATATAAACACAAATATATTGTTTATGTTACATCACTTGTATCTCAAACTGAATGATTAGTTAACAATTGTGTGATCTAGGTGAATTTTGCCACCACATGCATAGATACCTACACCTATATACATAGTTCTTCCTTCTTTGTGGTATGTATATTTACAATCTCTGTAACTCCATACCCACTTTAATTCCTGAGGGTTGTATACGTGTGTGTATGTTTGTGTGTGTGTGTGTGTGTTTATTTGAAGGAATACAGCTCTCTCCACCACCAGGTTTTAGTAATAAAAACATCAGTCATATGAGTTAAAAAGCAAAGGTAAGTTTAGATAACACAAAAGGATGGTTTCTCATCATCAGTCATCAGAACTGTGATGCCATAAAAAGAAGAAAAGGCAAGAAGATAAAAGGTGAGTTGTGCATGGTACTTCTCTTTTTTTAACTAGGGTTTGTTGAGGTATAGTTTACAATCGGTAAAATTTGCCATTTTAAGAATGAAATTCTATGAGTTTGGACTACTCATGTAGTCATTTAGTCATGTAACTATCACCAGAATCAACATTTTTCCAACATACATCTTAAAAATACACAGTATAACTTCAAGTAATATTCTTCAAGTAATATTTCACTGTGTGGTGTCCAAGCTTGTGTAAAATGGTTATAGTTGTTATATATTTTGCCTTTATGTGTGATATAAATCCATAATACTCCTACTTTGTTCCCTGTACTCAATACTATTACTTTTTATTTAATTATCCTTTAGGGCAATTAAAAATATATTTTTTAAAGATTTTATTTATTTATTCATGAGAGACACAGAGACAGAAGCAGGCTCCATGCAGGGAGCCCGATGCAGGACTCGATCCTGGGTCTCCAGGATCAGGCCCTGGACTGAAGGTGGCACTAAGCCGCTGAGCCACCGGGTCTGCCCAAGAAAAAACATTTTTATTCATTTGAGCCATTTCTGGAATTTTCATTACTTTGGGCATATCCAAGTTTCTATGCTTCTAAAGCCTGAAGAATTTTCTGTGATGTTTCTTGTAGTGCAGGGCTCCTGGTAATGAATTCTCTGTCTTGATTTGTATGAAAATCCCTCATTTCATCTTCATTTTTAAAATACATTTACACTAAATATAGAATTTTATATTGATGGTTTATTTTTCTTTCAGCACTTTGAAGATACTACTCTATTGTCTTCTGGCTCACATAGTTTTTGAAGTCTATTGTCATTCCCATCTTTGTCCCTTTGTATTTTTCTTCTCACAGGTTTTAGGACTTTTCTCTTTAAATTTGTTTTTTTGCAGTTCAAATATGAGATGTCTAGGGCTTTTTGTGTGTATGTGTGTGTGTGTTTGGTGGGCTATTTATCATCCTTGAGGTTCTCTGAACTTCTTGGATATGTATTTTGACATATTTTATTTTGGGGGGGGCAGTTTTTGACCTTTATCTCTTCAAATTTTTTTTGCTTTGTTCTCTTCTCGTAGTGGGAAACCAAATTTATATTTGATAGGCCGTTTGATATTAACTCACAGCTCTTGGATGCTCTATTTTTTCTCTTATGTGTGTGTTGCGTATATATGTTCATATGTTTATTTGCTTTTATTCTCTTTTCTCTTTGTGTTTCACTTTGGATCCATTTTTTCGTATCTTCAGTTTTACTGATTCCTTTCTCAGCTTTTTGGAGCCAACTGATGAGACTGTCAAGGGCATTTTTTAGCTCTTTTACAGTTTTTCATTTCTAGCATTTTCACTTGACTATTTTTATAGTTAATATCTTTGCTGAAATCTCCATTTGTTCATGCATGTTTTCCTTTTTTTTTATTTATGATAGTCACACACAGAGAGAGAGAAAGAGGCAGAGACACAGGCAGAGGGAGAAGCAGGCTCCATGCACCGGGAGCCTGACGTGGGATTCGATCCCGAGTCTCCAGGATCGAGCCCTGGGCCAAAGGCAGGCGCCAAACCGCTGCGCCACCCAGGGATCCCAGTTCATGCATGTTTTCCATATGTTTCACTAAAACATATGAATTATAGTCATGTTAAATTTTATGTCTCATACTTTGGATATCCAAGTCATTTCTAAGGCTGGTCACATTGATTGCTTTGTCTCTTGAGAGTTAGATTTTTTTTCTTTTTGCTTATCGGTTTCTCAGAATCTTTTTTTTTTTTTTGAATGCCAGACATTGCTTATAGAACAGTAGAGATTGAAGTAAATAGAATTTACACCTTGAAATGGGCATACTTGTCCTGCTAGGTCATTAATATAGGAGGTTGAGTCAATCTAATAAGATGAGCTATGTTTGGATTATATTGTTGCTATGGTTATCCCAGTTAATCACCAGCGTCAAGTTCTTCTGTTACAATGTGCTTAGCATGGTTGGTGGGGTTCTCCATATTCCTGCTCTACCCTCAGATTTAGAACCTTCCCTGTGCATCTGTGCCTCAAAGAGATTCTCTCTTCATGCTCCTGAGTCTCCCTAATGATATGCTGGTATTGCTTCTTATTAAGTTAGCTCCTTAGCCTGGGACAGGGAAGAGTTCTCTGTTTTCTTTCTGGTGTGGGACAGGAAGTTCTCTGTTTTCTTGATTCAACCTCAACTTTAGGCAGATCCTGTGCCTCTGGGTCATGGAAGTGGGACTTTCTTAGTTATTCTTTCCCTCTGCTAGTTGTAGGATTCTTCTTAATTCCTGCCCCTCACCAGAAGTAGAGGACTTATTATTATTATTATTATTATTATTATTATTATTATTATTATTTGCATTTCCCCAGCTGCAGTAGATCATCATCTACACCCTGAGGGGAATAGTTTGCTGCCTTTCCCTTAAAGTTTAGGGCTGCTATTCCTTAAGGAGAAAGGAATTAGACATGGTTTCATGCTTTTCCTACTGTAAAGGTTTCTGCTCTCTACTAGGTCAGTACCGTAAATCTATGGAGAAAAGCCTGTGCATGTGTATAAATTCCTCTTATATCTATGGCTCCCAAGGGTATTGTACTCTCATGATAGCCCATACTTGGCCTTTAGCAGTTCATTAAAATTTAGCTGAAGTCTTTATACTATCTTCTATGATGACCTTGCCTTTCCCCTGCAGCCACAAGTTAGCCTGTGCTCATGTTCCATCTCTCCTTGCAGATGCTTATCTTTCTTCAGACATCAGACTAGTTGATTGTCTTGAGGCTTCTCTCTGGGTTTAATAAAAGTTATGATTTTGTAGATTATTCAGCTTTTTCTTGTTGCCAGCGTAGGGATGGCACTCTTTCCAGCTTTCCACATTCTTATCAGAAGCCAGAAGTCCATGTCAGTTCCTTTACCTGAATCTTCCTGAAGCATCTACCATTTGCTAGATCCTGTACACATTTGTAATTCCTAAGAATTTTATATGTGCCTATTCAGATCCAAAGATAGAGAATACTTTCCACCATCAGATCTTCAAGGCCGAAACCTCTGTATTACAGAAGGTAGATGATTGCAGATGCTTTATTTACATTAGACGTATCTTCCTTTGTCACTCATTGATGTGACCTCTTTTTTTCTACCTCAAATTAATTTCCTTATGTATAATGTCTTGGGATGGTGTTACTGTAGATCAATGCCTCCTTCATGGAAAACAATCTTGAGTATGTAGAAAATGCTTTTATAAAAGCATTATTTATATTTTATTAAGCGTACATAGTATGGGTTTTATAGTATAATAATCCCATTTTTAGAAATCTATGAAAAACACCGAAAATGTAGAAAATGGATGAAGATTTATTTTAGCAGAAAGCTAGAATATTGTGGTGAAAAGAGGGCCTCTTTTGGAACCAGGCAGACCTGATTCAGTACTTACTTGGACATTAATTAGCTGTGACCTTGAACAAGTCACTTAACCTCTGAGTATACATTTCCTTCTTTATAAAATGTAACTAATAATACTTACATGATTTGATAAGTTTTTTTATTTATTTATTTGATAAGCTTTAAAAAACAATGTATTACTGTTGCTATTATTTGTAAAAGACAAATTCAGAAAAATCCTAAATAGTAAAAAATAAGATGAAGTAAATACCTACTCAGTCAATGTAATTGCTCTGAAAAGCAATGTTTATGAAGATATCTAGTACAATAGAACTATATTTAATATGTTAAGCAAAGTATTCCATATTATTATATGTATACCCTGATTATGGCTATGTTAAGAATTATGCAGTGATAAAGGGTAAATTAAATGTTTAGAATTACATTATTATGTAATTTCCCATTCCATAGTTTTTCTAATCTGTATTTCTAATGTTTGTAATGTTATATTATTTAGGTAGAGTACATACATATTTGTGGATATAAATTAAATATATACATGCATATGTATGTATTAGACAGTACCAAAATCTGTAAAAATACCCCATACAACAAAATGGAAGCATGATACCATTCAAAATTAATGTCAGAGTGACTCATAGAGTCCTTTGCTTTTTCAGTGCTGCCAACCACATCCCCTGCTGGTGTTTGTTTTGGTTAAGGTCTCTCCAATGTCTTCCAGCTTGTTTCCAAGGCCCTGTTCTCTGGCAGGTTTCCAGCTGCGTGCTGAGGTCTATGCACATTGAAATGAAGGCTGAGTTGCACACTTCACATTGTAATCCTTTTACTTTCCTGCCTTTTCTTCTAATTAGATGCCTATCTTTCTACTCTCTCCCACCTCCTGCCAGTACAAATCTCACTTAAAATTGTGGATTTTATTTTCCTTTCTTTTTTCAGGAGAAAGTACTGTTCTTCCCCCCAGTAGAGTCATAAATGTAGTTTCCTTTTCACCTTTAGCTGCTAGTCTCTTTCATAGCTTAAGAGTTGTCACTTGAAGTAAAGGAATATTTAGGATTTTCACAAGTGAGGACATATTAGTAAAAAGAAAGTAGGTTGGAACTTGTTTTTTAAAGGTACTATTAGAAAAATAAACAATTTCCCAAAAAACAATGTACACAGAGAGACCATAGTTATTTTATGAAATATTAAGGAGACCAAGACCCTTTAGGGTAGTGTAGTGGGTGACACTATACATGTAACTTGACTTTTCTGGGCTAACTTCCTCAACTGTAAAAATAAATGTGTTAAACAAGGTAATCTCCAGGGTTTCATACAGCTCTCTGAAAATACACCTAGCAGAGTGCCTAGAACTCAAAAAAATGTAAACTCTTCTTATTCTTACTGTTATCAGCATACTTGTAACTGTCTTACATCCCCTTCACCATCTTGCAAAATCGAAGTTGTTTATTGGTTGTTAGTTAAGTAGTTCCTCATTTCACCAAATAAAATTATTGTCATCACGTTTTTCTATTCTTTCCTCTACCACTTGATACAAAGACCTCATATTATAGCTCAGTAATTACTGTAATACCCAATGCAAATATAAAACTGGGTAGGGCACCAGGGTGGCTCAGTGGTTGAGCATCTGCCTTTGGCTCGAGTTGTGATCCTGGGGTCCTGGGATCAAGTCCCACAGCAGGCTCCCTGTAGGGAGCCTATCCCTCTGCCTATGTATCTACCTCTCTCTGTGTGTGTGTGTCTCTCATGAATAAATAAATAAAATATTTTAAAAATAAAAGATAAAACTGGGTAGCAGATGTATTGGGAAGGTTGGATATTTCACTATATGTTAGTTAACTAATGTTTCATTCATCAGAATACTGGTAGGGTAAGACAAATAACTGAATCTTCAAAATGAACCATTTTTCCTTGTCCTTCATGAAGTCTTGACTGTACCCTTAATCTCAATCATCTATTTCCTTGTTGCCATTTGAAAGTGGTGAGGGAGAAAAGGCAGTAGAAAAAGGTTTAAGGAAACCATTTTTTAAAAAGGCAACCATTTTAAGCAAAGGAAAAATTTTCCTGAAATAGGGTAAACCTCTATAATTGGGTTTAAAGCTTAATTGTCACATGTGCCTGACACCTAATTGTATTGAAATTAATGCTAGTAGAAGGAAAAGACTGCTCCAAATAACTTATTGTTCTAACACTTAAAAAAATATGCTCTGGACATAAGTAAGCATTTATCCATGAGAGATAGTAGAGGAGTCAGCAGATTAAGTCACATAGGAAAGTGTGGCATTGCAATCACAAGGAAATTCCTGACTTGCTTGCACTCTGGAAATACACTGTTGAATATGTAAATTTTCTTTTCAAAACTCTGTCAAATGTATCACTCTCAGATTTTTTTTTAATCATTGCTTGACACATTGCTTTTACTTGGAAATCTCACCAGACAGGTGAGATTTAGGTTTATTAATTACATTTTCTGGATTTGAAGTTGGAGCAGGGAATGGGAACAGAAAGGTAGGAAAGAAATGTACTCAAAGTTGATTACATACAATTTATGATATTTTAAATTAAGTTTCAGAAACATGGTGCTGACATTTGGGTTGCCTAGCCACTAGGCCTATTGGATAGGGGTTTGAGTATTTTTCCTTTTAGGCTGAAATTATACTGTTTATTTGCCTACCAAATGTCTAGCACTGTGAATGCTTTCTTTTTAGGTAGGAAAGTTTCCTCACATCCTTGCCATTTTTGCAAATATAGCTCAATTAAGTCAGCCAACAAATATTGCTTGAGAGCCCATAAAGTGCATAACACTGTGCATTTTATTATACATTGCAAGCCTCAGAAGCAGGAGCTGAAGCTGAAGCTGACTTGAGAGTAAAGGATTACTAGGTTGTGGTTCCTTCCTAGTGGAGTACCATAAGTCCAGAAACCTCTTGGTTCTGCCTTTTTCTTGTGGCATTGCGTCCTTGTGATAATTTGTGTGCCTCAAAAGTGGGAATTGACTTTTTTTTTAAGTAACCCTCCTGCTGCTCTACATAGGAAATATTAAATTTATGCCTTAAATAAAAACATTGCTTTGAATGTTTAAAATTTTCCATAATAAATAAAAAAAATATTCATCAAGTGCCTACTATGTCCAAGCACTCTGTTAGTCACTAGGTGTTAGTTGGAATTATCAGAAAACATTTGAGGGGTTGCTCTTATTGATTTGGTTTTAGTGGACATAAGGAAGGAGATTATTTTCCCTATAATTGTGGCCTCTACATATGAGGAGGGAATGATATGTAACAGGAAGGAAAGGGAGTGGTAGGGTGAGATTGGGCAAAAGCAGGGAGGAAATAGGGATGTCATTTTTGTTTTGTTTTGTTTTGTTTTGTTTTTCCCCCTGAATGTAGAAAGTATAATGAAGCTTCTACTTGAACTCAGAAACAAGTTTTTTCTTCAGTAAGAGAACTGAGGTTGAATATTTGCAATGAGAGTGAAAATAACTAATATAGGCTAAGTAAATTGAAACTCAGGGTGAAAAAAAAACTCAGGGGGAGACTCAGGGTACCAAATTAGTGCAAGGTACTGAGGCTTAAAGGCCTTGGGAAAAAAATGGAATATTTCTATCTTGACCATGACATCTCTCCATAACCTAGGTTCTGAATTGTAGGTTTGTCTTTTCCTTTTTGTGTTATACCAGAATATATACTTCTGTCTCCTGATAAATCTTGAGGAGGAGAAGCATGATAGGACCAAAAGGTGAACGTAAATGTTATATTTGGGATTTGTGCTCTTAGGAGGCCACAATTTTTTTCACAACTACTGTAATCTGTTTAATAAATTCATAAATATACATGGAGAGAAATTCAAATCCTATTGTGGTAATGTAAAAAAATTATGATCTCATATCATTGATTTATAATTAACTTGATTTTATGAAGTTGTTCTAGGGATAGAAAAGACAAATTCAAATGTATGGAGACAAATATTTATTTCTAAACAAGGTCCAAGACTAGTAAACTATAGCATGGTGTCTTTGGTCAATCAGATAAAAGCATCCCAATTATAATTTTTTTTATAAAATAGAAGTATAGGGATCCCTGGGTGGCGCAGCGGTTTGGCGCCTGCCTTTGGCCCAGGGCGCGATCCTGGAGACCCGGGATCGAATCCCACGTCAGGCTCCCGGTGCATGGAGCCTGCTTCTCCCTCTCCCTATGTCTCTGCCTCTCTCTCTCTCTCTCTCTCTCTCTGTGTGTGTGTGTGTGTGACTATCATAAATAAATAAAAAAAAAGAAAAAAAAAGAAAAGCTCTTTAAAAAAATAAAATAAAATAGAAGTATAAATCTCTGTGGGAGGGAATAATATAGTTACTTAAAAGTGGATATACAAAATTACACAATTGATGCTTAGTTTATACACTTAAGCTCCTTTTACTATATCAGTCCTAGGAAAATTTATGTAGACGAGGTTTTATAAACCATTTTTTAGGGATGCCTGGGTAGTTCAGTGGTTGAGCGTTTGCCTTTGGCTTGGGGCGTGATCCCGGGGTCCCAGGATCGAGTCCCACATCGGGCTTCCTGCATGGAGCCTGCTTCTCCCTCTGCCTGTGTCTGTGCCCCCTGCCTCTGTCTCTCATGAAAAAATAAATTAAATCTTTAAAAAATGTTTTTTTAAAGGTTTTATTTATTTATTTATTTCAGGGAGAGAGGGCAAGACCATGAGTGAGAGAGGTAGAGGAAGAAGGAGATACAATCTTAACCAAACTCCATGCTAAGCGCACAACCCCATGAAGGGCTCAATCTCATGACACTGAGATCACGACCTGAGCTGCCTGAGCTGTGGAGCCCCACACAGGGCTCTATCTCACGACCCTGAGATCACAACCTGAGTGGAAACCAAGAGTCAGATGCTTTAACCAACTGCGCCAACCAGGTCCCCTATATAAATCATTTTAAAGAGAGATGGGAGTGAGGAGAGCAGTGCTAGAAACATTAATGTACTCTGTGTCTAATACACTAAAACTTCAGTTTTGTTTTATTTTGCATATACATATATTTTTATACATGTAAACATATTTACACAAATAAATGTATTGCATATATGCTATATCTTTGTGTGTATATATAGAATATAAATTATATAGAGATAAATAGATAGGATTGTGGTCAGATTCTCAGTGAATTCAGTGAAGGTGGCTAAAGAATCAAGAGTTCTTGCTTTCCTTGATCTTCTAGTAGCTGCGCACTAAAAACTAGTTAGCTAGGTCTCCACTATATTTTATGAAACAGACACTTTAGAGAATAGCATTTAGGCAGTTCTAATTCTTGAATAAGAAGGAGTCCTAACTTGGTTTTAGGAATTTCCAACATCCTACCATATTTGTGTATTTGTGTCTGAAGTAGTTTTGTGTGATGCTAGAAATGAAGGTGTCATGGTAGCTCTCTGAAGGTGTTAAAGAAACAGTGGAACCTCTTACATTTTTATGTTGCTGGGGTTATACTGAAGGCAGGTTCTTACAAAGAGGCCTGTGAGTAAAATTGTGCTAAAATATAAAAAAATATCAGAATATATAAGTAGCTTTTTAACCTGCAGTCTTCTTTTTCCCTCAGCTACACTCAGGTTATAACAAATTCCTCTTCCATCAGAGCATGGAGAAAGAGAGAAAAAATGAGGTATAAGTTGTGTATCATTTCAGTTGGGGAAATAATGATATAGAGGTGGTTTATGTATAATTTGTGTTGGAAAAATAGGAAAGCTCCTTTTAGGTATGTCATTTATAGGCAGAGTCCCTTTATAAATAGGGAAAGGAGGTTGGATTATTCAGGGTTCCCCGAGGGAAAAGAAGATTGATTATATTCTAAGCACTGCCAGTAACATTTTGTATAAATCATTAACTCTGAAGAGAAACAAAACAAAACAAAACATAAACACCATGGGATCCCTGGGTGGCGCAGCGGTTTGGCGCCTGCCTTTGGCCCAGGGCGCGATCCTGGAGACCCCGGATCGAATCCCACGTCGGGCTCCCGGTGCATGGAGCCTGCTTCTCCCTCTGCCTGTGTCTCTGCCTCTCTCTCTCTGTGTGACTATCATAAATAAATAAACATTTAAAAAAAAAGAAAAAAAAAACATAAACACCATCCTATTCAAAAAGGACAAGTTTAAGAGTTCCCATAGAAGGATAGTTTTTCTTGGTTCTGAGAAAAAAAAATTTAAATAAAATTAGTTGGTATACAAATTGGATAAGGAAGAAAGAAGACAGGGAATGAAGTGTTAGTCACTTTAGAGATGATGAGCTTAATATCCTCAAAGTGAGTAACAATTAATTGAATTACAATTACATTGTTCTTGGTGCTTAATTTGCATTCTATTGTTTATATTTCATAAGAGGTTTATAACGTGGGCACCATTATTATCATCATCTTCCCATCTCATAAATGAGGAAACTGAGGATCCAAGCACTTGAGTTCCTGAGCAAGTTCACAAAGCAAGTAAAGCTGCAAAGTCAGGAGTCAAACATAATGTGCCTGGCTCTTAGGTTTGTGCTTTTACCTCTACTATCTTATATTCAGCTCCACATATACAAGCCAGAGTCAAAAACCATTCAACTAGATCAGCTGGTTGAAAAAAATATCTGCCCAAGTATAGACATATGCAGGAACCTTGTGAACTGAGGTCAGTTATGAAGATTGTTCATGATGCATCCCTTAGCCTATTTGTTTCCTTCCTGACAAGCACTAAGACACACTGAAGTCTGAGGAAATTTTTCTGGGATTTAGAATTTCAGAAGTGGACAGGAACAAATCAGATGGACTTTGAAGGACACTTGAAGCTCATGACTAAATTCCTACTCAGATTACTGAAAGCCCTAGGAAGGCAGAGATTGCTTGCAATTGCTTCTTTACTCTTTTCTAATGAGCCAGCGGCCTGTCTCCAGGGCCACTGGCTTCATGACTCAATTTCTGCTCCTACTGGAAGTCCCAGAGAAGAGGGAGACAACAAAGGATAATTGAAAGTTAGTGCCTCTCAAAGAAGAAACAGAACCTCAGCATCTCCTTGGTAGATGATTGGTTTCTAATTGGTAGGGATATTAAAAATTAACAAATTTTAAAGGTTTTGTGTATTTTCTAACAAATGCATTTCAAAGAACATAGATAAAAACTAGATAGATACATAGATATAATTTAGGGTAGGAACATGGGTGAAAATTGTATATGGATTTATACATTATATTTATTATGTTTATATATAATATGTAAGCTCTATGATAATTTATATATATAATTTAGGTTACCTTTGTATGTTCCCTAAGAATAGAATTTCTCCCAGTCTAGGCTGGAATAAATTACATGTAGGGGCTAAGTGGCTATAGCTTGAAAGGTTAGAGGCTGGGAGAAGAAGAGATTGAGCAGGTGGATGGAGGCAGATTTAGCATTGAGATGAGGCAATGCATATGCCAGGTGTGCTGTGTAAGTAAAATTTTCCATATATTGTCCCATCAAATGGGCATACAAGTTTCAACAGAACTTACATCTTGAGCTTTCCTCTGGTTAACCTCTACAAGAATTTTGCAAGCTTCCAAGTTCCTCCTACCTTGTCACAAAATAAAGTGTTGTAATGATAGTAGAAAACCAGCTACAAGTCCTGGAGTGAATGCTTAAGAATTTATTAGTCTTTGAAACCAGTTTGCAAATTTCTTCAGGGGATAACTGGGACATTTTAATTTCGGCTGTATCTCCAGAGTACCTACTAAATTGCTGCACACATAGTAAGCACAAGGGCATCAGGAATATAGGACAAGCAAAACTTTTCAGTTTAGATGTAAGTATTGCCTATACTAATTTTCTCCATTTATTATCAGTGTTGTCATTATACAAGTAGATATTATGAAAAAATTAGATGTCTCCAGAAAATCTCTTTTAATCACCTATGTAATTTCTTTGGAACTAGCAGAACACATATGAATGCTTGGCATAATTTCTTGTGGGACTAAAAAGTGACCCTCTCCCAAATGACATATTTTAACAGGCACTCTCTGCAGATGTGCCTTGATAGAAAGAATTGACTAATGACACCCTGCTAAGCCAATGCTGGAGACAGGTTGGCCTTTCAAAATTATACCACCTAAGTTACTTTCTACCCTGACTATAAAAAAAGGTGGCACTGTGTAGAGATAAATATTTCCAAAGGATGGAAATATTAGCCTTACTTTTTTTTTTATTACTTTCTGCTGAATGAGTCATTTAGGAAGTTTGAAAGAGTATATTTTTTCTCAGGGTACTGTAGTTTGCTGTAGTGTTGTTGGCATGGCCAAGTATAAGGACTGTTTCAAGAGAGCCTCATACCTTCAGGAAGATGTCTAGAACATGTGCAAATATTTCCTGACTTGGAAGATTGGCAGCCGTTAGAAAGAAAAACACATAAATAAGAGTCTACAAATGTCCTTGCTTCTCTTAGCCTTCTACCCACGCTTGCCAGTTGCTGTAATGGGTTTTTTAACTACCTTAAATTTTAGTAAATTTCAAAAAAAAATGCCCCATAATGTTAAACTCTAAAAGTTTCAGTAATATGGATTTTGCAGGTTATATATACACACACACACACACACACTCATACACACACACACACACACCCATACATACATACATACATATATACATACATATGCATACACACACATACACACACACACACTGATCAACTCATCTCGGTTTGTTGGGTACTTTTCTAGTCCTGTGTCCTAGGAAACTTCCATCAGTCTAGGACATTATACATATATGCTTGCTTTATGTCTTTTAAAACTTGAGCAACATATTATGAGTAAAAGTTAGTTGTATCTTCTCACTGCACTAAGGGTGGAACTAATAGATGTGAGTAGAAAGGTGCAAACTAATTTAAGAGAAGCAGAAAACAGAAAGATATATCATATTTATAGGGGGCATTGTCTGTGTTCACTCCAGTCAAGACAAAGTGAAAATTGGTTTGACTAATTTCTTCACCACCACCAAACCCCCTCCAAAAATATAAAGGCAGAATTAATTGACTGGTTATTTGAAAGAAATTACCAAAATGTTTATGATTCTATTGAGGCTGAGCTGTAAAGCCTTCTTTACACTATAAAGATGAGGAGAACTTGTATTTTTTTTAAGTAGGCAAAGATCTGCCTCTCTATAGCAACTGGTATATATGATTATGTGCTCTCAACTCCTTTATAAATACTTACTTCTTTTGAGTTCTGTTGGTGCTGTGAATTACCTTGCCATTTACCCAAACTTTATATATCATTATGCACTTGATAGAGAATTATAGTGCCCTTAAGGTAACAGAGATTCAGTGCCTAAGAAAGTATCTCAGGTTTATATAGAAGCAAAAGCCTTTTGAGTCTTTAAAGATGCAATTTATCCCCCATTTGCATTAAAACCTACAGAAGGAGATGTGGATCCAAACAACTTCACTTGGCCCCAGTCAAACTTTTCATTCTAGAAAGGCTATAAGGGCAAGGCTTTTTAAATGTTCCCTATAGTAGCATTCTGCTGAATCAAATTTTGATGCTTAATTTGATATTTTGTGGTTTTATTTGATTCTTATATTCCAGGGCACTTCATAATCAGGTAGGTGAATGGGGAAATGGAAAGAAGAATGGGAGAGAAATAGAAAGATAAAAAAAAAAAGAAATAGAAAGGTAAGAGAGACCTTATAACTAGGGTTGCCAGATTGCACAAATAAAAATACAAGATGCCCAGTTAAATTTGAGTTTTGACAAAGAACACATTTTTGTATGTGTTGGTGTGTCCCAAAAGTATATACTTATACTAAAAAATTACTTGTTTATTTGAAATTCAAATTTAACTGGACTTGTCCTGTACTTTAATCTTACAACTCTAGAACCAACTTTACCTGAGTCACAGATCTGCTACTCTCCAACCCTGTGTTAAGAAATAGGAGGAAGGTTGTCTCTCCTAACTGATGTGGTATGGCAGAGAATGCCAGTTCATCCTATCTAAGAAGTTGTCAAAGGGTGGGGAGGAAGTGATCTTCTAGGCTTAAAACAGCTACCACTCCTGCCTGCTTCTGGCAAATGTTTGGTGCTGCTTTCAAAGCTCTATAGTAAAACTGCTTTGCTGGTACTTGTAGCAGCCACTGAGTTCAAGTGAGTAATTCTCTCCTTACTGAGAGGCAGAGTAGGGGAAAGGGGAGTTTTCTTTTTCACAGGCCAAGAAGATCATTTTGTCTGCTCAGTCCCCTGGACTAGAGAAGAAAATCAAGATCACTTTTTTTTCTTACTCTAAAAGTGGAAGGGCTCTGGGCTGCTGACTTGATTAGTCACTCTCCAGTTTTATCATGCCTAATATGGGTCCAAGAACTTAGTGTGATTGCAATCAATAGCAATCAATGATTTTTTTGTTTTGCTTTGTTTTTTGGTGAAAGACCTTATGTTCTTCTGTTTCACAGGCCAGGCTATCACTGGCTACCATCTACAATCTACTCCTCACAGAAAGACATTTGCATTATTTAGAGCCCTGTTACATGTGGTCCATTTCCTTTGTGAGTTGTGAGTTAAATCATTCATTTGGCCTGTGGTACTGGGAGGTTTACCTTAAGGAAGGATATATGGTGCATGACTGATTTACAGTGCAAAATAGAGGCAGACTGCCACTGGAACTGTTTAAATCCAGCCATCATATCAGTCTGCTCCTAATTCCCTTAGGATGGCTCAGAGAATGTACCATCTATTCTCTCCCTTTTATAAATAATGTTTCCTCAAGAACAACTGATAATCTCCAGGGATTAATGCTTCTGTAAATTTTGTGAAGATCTCCCAAAAAGCTGAATGCCTCCAGTTGATAAGTCATTGTTAGTTATGCCCTCTCTGAATTTGCCAAGAGTCCCAGTAGAGAGGGAAATAGAGCCTGAAACAATGTCATTATCTTCCAGCTTTCTCAGGGACTCTATTTTCTGGAACTTCTACCATTATCAACTTTTTCTAGAGCTTCAGGAAAAAGTAGTTCCTAAATAAGAAGTGGAGAAAGCCATATATTATAAAATAGAGATACAAAATAAGTCATTAATTCTAGCCAATAACAGTTCAAATTAATATTAAGAGTTTACTATATACCGGACTCCATTCTGTATTCTTTACAGGCATTAAACTCTTTTGATCTTCATGGAAATCCCATAAGATATAAATGTAATTCTCATTTTGTGTATGAAATTGAGGCATAGAGAAATTAACTTGTCTAAAGTCATGCAGTAAGTGGCTAAACCAGGTTTGAAACCAGTACTCTCTTCCACACAAAGCCCTCACCTTTAACTATGCTATGTAAAACTACAAGAAAATTGTTAAGTACAATTTCTACATGATATCCTTGGATCTGTGAGAACCTGTAAGGTGGATCCACCAGACCCCCAGGGAGTGTTTATGATGAGGTTCCAGTGAATACAACACTTCCAGTTTCAGTAGCATTATTGTTTTCCTCTAGTCAATCTCAGAAAGCCTTTCTGATGAAGACAGAAAGAATTAGAGAATTATCATTTCAGTCAATTGACAAAGCCAAATTACATAGTACATTTTATGGGTAACATTAGAAGCTACATAAGAAATGAATAGCCATTCATGAAGTGCCTGTTCATGAAGTGCCTGTTCTGAATAGTAAATATTTAAGGAGGATTCAATTAAATTTTCTCACTGAGGGGTCGCTTTTATTTTTAAGAATAATTTTTATGTAAAATCTTTTATCAGGAAAGTGTCTGATGCATGATATAGGTTTTGGAACCAACCAGAACAGAAATAAATCAGACATGCTATTGATATTGTGCTATACAATTTCAAGGGAGAAAGCTCTTCCCTCAGAAAACTAGCCAGGAGACGCATACTATTCAAAAGATTAACTCCTTTAGTGAGAGCCCTGGCCAGGGAGATATTGGTTTAGGTTCATGGAATAGATTCTAAGTAGTCAGCTAAAAAGTCATGTAGGCTAAAAAGTCATATAGGAACTTATTTTGACACAAGTTTAAAATATGCAGCTTCCGTCCTTCTATAAGCAAGTCTGCCTAGTCCCCTGCCATGCCACACTGGAAGCATGCATTTTGGTGTCACACAGATTTGAGTTTAACTTTATAAGGTAAATGACCAGGAGGTGGGTCACTTGAAATTTCTGAGCCTCAGTTTCACAAAAATAATGAGGACAATAAAACCTATTATACAGTGTAGCTGTTATTATCCCCATGAAAGAACATGCAAAAAGCCTGTCATCAGTACTGAAAATATTATAAAAATCTTTTTACTACTGAGCGGGGGGGGGGGATTGGTGGAGTAATGCCTTTCTTTAATATAAAGTTTATGTTAATATTCACTACTCAGAAAGTGGAGGCAAATTACGAAGAATTAAACTCTACTGCAGGACAGAGATGAAAGGATTCCCTTGAGCTAGTATTATCTACAGATGACAAAACTCAAGCTCTGAGAGAGAAATGACTTGCTTAAGGTCAAATAACTAGAGGTGTAAAGCCTCACTTTGGTATAAAAGTACCATGTTCCTATTGCTTGTTAACTCACACTCAGTTGTTCAAGGCTTTCCAGATATTAACTATACTCTAACTTTGAGGTGGTCATCCCCTAAGTATCCTACTTCTTCCTGAGAAACTAAAGATAAAATATCTATTTTTCCCTCTCATTTGTGCATAATTAAAATGGTGATAATTCAAATTTATAGTAATAGATATTATACCAATGAAACAATAATGTTTATGAAACCAGAAATGATTCAAATATATCTCAAGACTCTTATGAGTAACAGCTATGAGTAAAGGATATTTTTAAATTTACACTAAAGAGGCCTGTTGGAATAGTCAAATTACAGAAGAGTCTAAATGTCTATTGACTGATGAATGGATAAAGAAAATGGAGTATATACAATGGAGTATTACTCATCCATAAAAAAGAATGAAATCTTACCATTTGCAATAATGTGGATGGAACTAGAGGGTATTATGCTAAGTGAAAAGTCAGAAAGATGAATAACATGATTTCACTCATATGTGGAATTTAAGAAATGAAACAGATGAACTTGGGGGAAAAAAGAAAGAGGCAAACCATAAAACAGACTCTTAACTATAGAGAACAAATTGAGGGTTGCTGGAGGGGAGGTGGGTAGGGGGTGGGCTAGATAGATGATCGGCCCTAAGGAAGGCACTTGTGCTGAGCACTGGGTGTTATATGTAATGATGAATCTAAATTCTACTCCTGAAACTAATATTACACTATATGTTAACTAACTAGAATTTGAATAAAAACTTAAAACTTAAAAAAGAGGCCTGTTAGTGGTCATCAAAACTCAAGGAGAAAAATATTTCATAAATCAGGATTTAGTTACTCCAGCCTCTGAAAAATGAAACCTCTGTCTGCAGCTCATATCATCCCCCTTCCCATCTCTTTCCTTTGATGAGTTCTTTTTTTTTTTTTTAGATATTACCAGTTCTAAGTATGGTAATGACATTTTCTGCTGAATCTCTCTGGGTTTTTTTGGACAGAATCTGGAGAATTGTAAAGGAAACGTATTAGTTGACTTTCTAGAATCACTTTTCCACTATGCTTATTTCCATGTGCTTTGTATTATGATGTAAAATTTGGGTAACTTGTCCCAAGTATATTAGATGGCAACCGTTGAAAGACTGAAATCAAGTAAAGGCCTTGCCCTTGCGTGCCTCTCCTTAAAATGCTTCACTGTATTGTTCCTTACATGACCTGCTTACAAGCAGATTAAATAACCACTGATATTAGATATGCAGAGAGATGAAAGGCAGTGAGAGAGAACACATGAAAGAATATATACTCATGGATGTTAATGTTGCATTCTTTCCAGAGAAATCCATAATTTGACATGAATTGAGAAACTGTGTTTAAGCAACATTGTAAGCAGAGGCAATATCAGGCCTCGACCTGCTGCCTTCTGATGGAGCAGAATGGTGTTATTTCTATATTTCCATGGTTCCTAAGCAGGAGTGCATATCAAAATCCTCTGGTGGAATGATCTGAAAAAAAGTAAACACTCAAGATTCACTCTAAGAGATTCTGACTGGGAACCACTGCCTATGTGAAACTGAGATTCTAGATGTATACTAGAAACCTCAGAGAGGATTTACTTTTTCTCAGAAGTGGAAAAAATTAAGTATATGTTCTGGGAAAGTAGAGATTTGTGATGGAGTGATATGCAGGAAAGATATCCTGAACCAAAAATACAGCCTACAGACAAACCTGCCACATTCCTTGAAATTCCCATTATTAGAGAGCCATTCCTCTGGACCTCTTACCAGAAAGCACCTGTTCACATGCATATTATTAATTAAGTAATGCATTAAATCACTAATTAACACTTTACCACAGATGAGATTAGGGCTCACCTTCATCCCAAGGGAAATGAGGCACAAATCAGGTAAATTATTTTTGATGGCTGTGAGAACCGGAAGAGGGAGACTTTTGTAACATGGGGAGTTTTTCCCAAGGAGAGCAAAGCCAGATGTAGCACCTATGTAAGAGGAGAGCCTTAAGGGCAACATTGGAGGGGCCAGTGGAAGGAGGGCTGGAGATGAGGGCAAAATAACACTTTGCCAGAGTTATCCAATTGCCCTTGATGAAGGGAGCCTGCTTCTCTCACTCTTACAGGCTCAAGTATCTCTTGTTCAGAATGACCCACAACTGACCCTGGCTCATTTAAATGCAAAGCAACAAAAGGAGAAAGCCTGGAGGGACTTAATCCTACAATTTAGGTTACACAGCATTAAACAGCTGATTGATTTGGCCTATTCAGTGAAGAAAACACACGTGCACACATATTCAAAGCAATTGTTTGTCAATTCAGAGAAAAAAAGTAAACTATGTTAGACTGATGGAGAAACAACACTTTCAATCTTTTTGCAAATGCCATTTTCTGTTTTCCCACCTGAATCTCAGCCAGAGTTGTGGGTCCTACTAAAAGTCCTCTTGCTGATGGGAGAACTGACTCTTGGGAGAAAGAAAAATACTGTCAGAACCTTTCAATATGCTGAAAATGCAAGCTCAGGATCTAGGCTGAGGGTGGGATAGAGGGATTAGGGAAAATGGTCATGTAGATTTGACTGTTTTAAGTTAACTGAAAAATGGCGAAATAGTGAAAGTTCTGGTCTTGGTCATAAAAAGTTTTAGGACATCAGTAATCAAGAATTCTATGAATTTTATCTTTCTTTCCAGATACTGATAAAGCACATTTGTCCAGATGTCCTGACCAGCATATAATTAATAGATTATATTCCCTTTAAAAATGTGGTTTTCTAAAAAAAAAAAAATGTGGTTTTCTTTCTTCTGCTCTTGGATCATCCTTGTTCAGACTTAAATCTTCGACTTTTTTTTTCTTTTTTATATGTGGCCACGTAAAAGAGGGAGTAAAGCACGTAGCAAATTTAAGCAGCAGGATTTAAACCAAGCCAAGTGCATGAGCTCTCTTTCTTACTTCTCTCCCACCCCAAAGTTAGCATCAATTCCTAAAGCAGCACCCGTGTTTTCAATTAAGAATGTCAGCTGAAGTGGCATGAGTAGGGACCACTTTCTTAAGGGAAGCCCAGAAGCCAAGACTGAAGTCTTGGAAGAAAACATAATGGAATTAAAAATCTAGTCAGTATGGATTTACTGGAAGTATGCTCAAATTCCCCAGACCCCCCCCCCAAGATCTTAACAGTCTCGATGGCAAAGGAAGGTGAGAATATAGTGATTTAAAACAATTTTTAATACCATATTACCCCCTTGTGAACTAAATCTATCAACCAAGTAATGAAACTAATTTTTTCTTTCTCTGGTATACCAGTTCCTACCAGTTCAGTGCTGTGTGGCAGCCATCTTTGAAATGACTCTTTAGTCTTTTTTTAAATTTTATTTGTTTATTCATGAGAGACACAGAGACACAGGCAGAGGGAGAAGCAGGCTCTCTGCAGGGAGCCTGACATGGGACTCAATCCCGGGTTTCCAGGATCACGCCCTGGGCTGAAGGTGGCGCTAAACCGCTGAGCCACCCAGGCTGCCTGACTCTTCAGTCTTTATTTGATGACCTTTTGAAGTGGTTGATTGACAGATTTTACTGTTACATGTTAATGCCCTTAGTACAATGGTTCTGGAATTTTGGTCTCTGGACCAGCTGCACCATTACCACTCAGGAACTTGTTAGAAGTGCAAATTCTTGGTTGCCAACCCAGAACTACTACATCAGAAACTCAAACTAGAGAAGGAGTGGTGGTTATGGGAACAGGCGAGCTGTATTTTAACAGATTATATATTTCTGATGCATGCACCAAGTAGAAGAGCCCCCGCCTTAGTACATTTCTTAGTTATATCCTGTCCTTGAAGGTGCTCTTTTGTTTGCCTCTTGCACATAGTACCTGTCCCCATCTCAGGCATGGGGAATAAAATCTTTTTTAAAAAATATTTCATTTATTTATTCATGAGAAACAGAGAGAGAGGCAGAGACACAGGCAGAGGGAGAAGCAGGCTCCATACAGGGAGCCTGATGTGGGACTCGATCCCAGGTCTCCAGGATCAGGCCCTGGACTGAAGGTGGTGCTAAACCGCTGAGCCACCCGGGCTGCCCGGGGAATAAAATTATATACATTATCTTCCACATTAAGTTCTCAGAGGATATAGACTTGGAGAAGATATTTAAGACTCTCTTTCATAATAAAAATAAACTATAAACTATGAAAGCATGTCCTTAGGCATTGATAAAAGTAAGTCTCCTGACTCCTCTACTCCCACACCACAAATCCCTAAAAATTTAGAAATACATGTAGTCCTGGTTTTGATTATAGAATTAGTTACTTTTCCTTGCTTTGCATATGTGTCCTGTTAGTGAATTGGAAACTTAAGCAATTTGTTCCTTACATCTTAATATACAGTTGAGTAGCATTTTGGGGCTGTCTTCACAAAATTCTTTCTTGGCAAGTTAGTGGTGGCAGGTTAGTGCCATGGTTTGGAGTACTGTAACAGCATTCTGCAGTAAATTTCTCCAAGATGATGGCTTACAATTTATTAAATGTTTCTGCAGAACTTGCAGATCTGAAAACCTGGACAAGATTTCTCAGAAAGGACATCAATTGTAGTTGTTATGGAAAGAGCTGTATGATCCCCTCTCCTGGTAGGATTTAGAGTGAGATACTTTGTAGATGATTTGAGGGCTTTCATTGTTTTGCTGCCAGATTGGTCTACTCCAGTTAACTTGGTCAATAAACTTAATAATGAAAAGAAACTTTGTGAAACCAGTTGTTTGACTAAATTAACTCTTGATTAACTATATGGCTGGTTATTTCATTCAAGACACACACAGCCTCAAGACGCAGCCTACGTTCAATATATTCCTAGTAAGAAACTGAGGAAACACTAACATCTGCAAGCCACATGAATATAATTTTGTGTTTGGTTAATGGGCTTCAGATGAAAATCATTTGAGTCACAGGAAGCACCAAACTTTTTATAGTCTAGTACACTTCACCTACATTTCTTTTAACCTGCACCCAAGTTGACTAAACCCAGGTTCGTTATGGTCTGGTATATAACATTATAAGTGCACATGTCAGATGATAAATGTTCTGCTCTCTTTAGGTTGAGTTTCAGTATTTACAAGGGAATCTTGAGTTGTATTAGTGCTCCTTATTCTTATTTTAAATAAATAAAGCCTGGATTGCTTTGGGGAGCTGCATAGTATATTGCACAAAGAATGAGCTTTGGAGTCACTCAGACGTGGGTTTTAACCCTAACTCTGCCCCCTTCTGGGTGATGTTAAGCAAATTACTCAACCTATCTGAGCCTTAGGTTTCCTCATCTGTAAAATTAAGGATGGTAATATTTACTTCACAAGACACAGTGACTGGTAATTAATAAGTGCTTTGTAAAGTTAGTTACCCCCTTTGAGGACAAAGGAATCTACACTTGAGAATTTAAATTAATAGGTATAAGCATGGAATTATCCTGGTAACCTGGAGGAATACTGTTTGTCTTCCTGATAGAATCAGTCATGAGCTGTATGTGTGGTAATAATACATAAGCTGTGGAACAGAGGGAAAAGAAGGGGAAAGAGCCTGAGGTTGGCATCTCTATGATCTGATTTAATAACAAGGATAAAAACAAGAGTTTTGATTCATGGAGAAAACAATACCAAATGGTAAAATGGAAGTACAGAATTCTGAGGAAAGGAGTCAAAAGTAGGGTTGGGAGGAGGAGGATAGATATCTTTATAATTGAACTAGAGGAGAATTCAAAAATCATTGTAATACAGTGCATATTGTAATAGGTACTATAAAAAGGGCTACGAATGACAGTGAGGGTTGAGGGAGAGGAGGAAGAGACCTATTGAAATTATTCTGATTGAGAAGATGGGGGGTGGGGGAGTTTCTGGAACTTTTCTCCTCACAGCATTTCATCTCCTGTAGCTGGGAGATAAGTCTGCATTTGTAGCATACATAATTGATTATTTCCTCAGGTGACTATCTTCTGAATGATGACTTTTAACTTATAAAACAAAAGAATGAAGGAAAATTATTGTCACTAGAAGATATTCATGCCTCACTTTTTTGAGGCAGTAATATTTTCTTATGTGCTCTGACTTTGACAGAAAGAAGATAACAACAAATCCACTAAACCACTATAGATATTATGGTTTTTGTGGAAGAGAACATATGTAATTAAGGTATCAACTCATGCCACACATTTTTTTATGCCTCACTTTTTAAAAAGATTTTATTTATTTATTCATGAGAGATACACACACACACAGAGGCAGAGACATAGGGAGAAGCAGGCTCCATGCAGGGAGACCGATGTGGGACTCAATCCCAGGACTCCAGGATCATGCCCTGAGCCAAAGGCAGGTGCTCAACCGCTGAGCCACCCAAGCGTCCCTATGCCTCACTTTTTTAAAAATTTTTATTTATTTATGATAGTCACAGAGAGAGAGAGAAGCAGAGACATAGGCAGAGGGAGAAGCAGGCTCCATGCACCGGGAGCCCAATGTGGGATTTGATCCTGGGTCTCCAGGATCACACCCTGGGCCAAAGGCAGGCGTCAAACCACTGCACCACCCAGGGATCCCCCTATGCCTCACTTTTTAACGCCATTCTAATGTACTTGACATTAAAGGAATAGCAAATTTAATAAATCAGGATGAGCAGACACCCTATACCTATTAATAAACAATAGTTATAGCTTTCCTGTGAGCCATATGAGCCATGAAAATAATTTTTTATCTATTTTTTACCACTTTTATTGCTTCTCGGCCTTTTGGCTAAGATTAAGTGTAATTTTTACCACTTTTTCAAGTTTTATGTTTATCAATAAAACATACTCGAAAGGAATGTTCGAAAGGAACATTCAAGGTAGTAACATTTTTGTTGATTCTTCTACTAATCTATTTTCTGTAATCATTTCTTTAATTAAAGAGAAATCTTTTAGACAGCTTGTACTGTATGAAAATTGATCTAAATATGTTTTTAGATACATTAATAGTTGCTTACAACAAATTTGAAAACCAAGAAATTTATGAGAAAGTTCTGCTGAGGAAGTGCCTAAGTACCTAACAACTCTCGCTGGAATTCTTGTTCTTAAAGTAATTCCAAATTCTGGGATTATCTTTATTCTTCACTTTTGCTACTTGATCTTCAGTGGTATGTAAACAGTCTGTAATAAAGTAACACTAATGCTTCTGGAATGCCATGAAAAAATCTCATTTTAGTCCATTATGTCATAGGGTTAGTGCTCATGTACATAAGATGCTAAACATCTGGATACTTGACATTTGAATGTTATGGCATGACATCGATATTACCAATGTGCATGTTAGTTATTTAAGAACCTTCATGGATGTAATAGCAGAAAAGAACATCATCAATATTTGTTATGTTTGTAAGCCATTCCACTTTCAGTAAAGTAGAAAAAAATAATATAGCAGGCTAAGGATACTAGTGACATTGGACCACTATTTAGGGACAGAAATAGGGACCTCAGTACCAGTACCACTTATAGAAATAAAAGGGTCTGATTTTCTTAGATACAGCAGTGTCTAAACTTAACTATCCACAATATGGGGCTATTTCAAACATGCTAAATCAAGTAAGTTTAATCAGTAAGTGGGTTGCTGCAGTTCAATTAAGAAAATTATTTGACTCAACAAATAGTGAAAGGCAGTATTGTATAATCATTAAAAACATGGAATCTAGATTTTCTGGATTTATATCTTAGCTCAGTCACATGTGATCCTGGACATATGACCTCTCAATTTTCTCATCTGTACAGTGGGTATAATAATAATCCTACCCCATAGGGCAGTAGTGAGGATTAACTGAGTTTATATATATAACAATTCTTAGAATAGAATCTAGTACATAGCCATCTAAAATTATTTATTTTTATTGTTTTTATTAGTTATTTGAGTCTAATGGCTCTTGGTCATGGGGTAGTGGCAACACACTAATCAGCATATTAAGGAAATTGAGATGGATTCATTTCCTTTTTAAAGTAATCATTATTTTTATTATTTTTTAAAGATTTCATTTATTTATTTGAAAGAGAGAGAGCAGGTGAGCACAAGCAGGGGAAGCAGCAGGTAGAGGGAACAAGGGTTGGGGGTGGGGAGTGGGAGGGGAGAAGCAGGCTCCCCACGGAGCAGGAAGCCCAATGCAGGACTGACCCCAGGACCCTGGGATCCTGACCTGAACCAAAGGCAGATGCTTAACTGAGCCACACGGGTGCCCTAAGCAATCATTATTTTTATTGCTCTAATATGCTATTAAGAAAGTAATATTGCTCTAAAATCTTTGATTAGTGTCACACCCCTCTTAAAATATGGGCTTTCAGTTAAGTAGCAAAAGATTGGTACAGATTCTTGTTGCACATTACTCTTTAGCCAGCTACCAAACAACCAAATGTAAATAATTTGTAAATTAAACCTTGTCTTTTGTCAGGGGATTTGAGGTCATTTAAAATGCTAATATGCATTAAGATTTAGGTGAGAGATCAGAAATCAATTAAAGATAATTATCCCAATAATCTAGGAAAAGAAAATAAGTTCAATTGAATAATAAAAATCTGGATTTTTGGAATCCAAGGCCAAAATAAAAAAAAGAAAATGAAAAATAAAAACACACCCCACCCAAAACTATGATGGCATTTATATCAATTTGAAGAGACCTATATATTTAAAGGAAAGAAAATTAATTTTTTTTCAACCATAATTCTGTTGGTTCAGCCCAATTGAAGAAAGCTTTAATTTACTGGGGGTTTTGTTACATAACTTGTAGGACAATGAAGGAAATAACAAAACTAGCTTAAAAAGCTATTTAAAGGCGTTTTCTGAAAAAAAAAATTAAAAAAAATAAAGGCGTTTTCTGGCAAGTGGGCACACCTTCAGTAGGGTTTCACAAATCCTCTGTCTATATTAACCTTCAGGACTGACTCCGCAAAATATATGAATAAGTAAAATTTCCTCTGTGATTTCCTTTCCCTCATTGTTGCCCCCTTCCTTCCTTTTTCCCTTCCTCCCTTCCTTTCTTTTTCCTACCTTTCCTTTCTTTGATTTGATAGAATCCCTCACAGGTTTGTCACCTGAAGAACCCTAATTGATCAAGTAAATTAACCTATATCTCCTGCCTGTCTCTTCTCTACTTAATAAGGGAGCAAATGGACTCTCGCACTTTAGAAAGCTTTCCAGCAAAAATGGGATCAAGATTGTTTTTTGGTTCCTTCACAATTAAGCTAAACATTTAGTCAAAGAGAACTTTCTATTAACTGGTAAGTCCATTACCAGCACTGTCAATATAGTAAGTATAAAATACTACCTGAAGGGATTTTCTGGGTTATTGAGACTATTCTATATTTTGATTATGGTGGTGCTTACACGACTGCATCTGTTTTTCAAAACTAATAAAATAAAAAAACTAATAAAATATACACCAAAATAGGTAAATTTTACTAATGTAAAATTATGTAAAAGTTATTGTTCAATAAACCTGACTAAAAAAAAAAGTGTGCCATCTTCATTGTTTTTCTTCATGTTGTTAGAAAAGGAGGAATCCCAAAGATATGTGGATGGATGGATGGATAGATACCCAAAATTCTATAGAGACAAAATTATATAGTTATAGAAAAGCCCTGAGACTGAGATCCTAGAAACAGAATTTTAGCCTCAGCCACACCTTGAGGTACACCCCTCTTCTGAGTGACACCAGTAAGCTTTCTTTCCCTTTCTGGAGGTTGTTTTTGCCTCTACAGGCCTAAGGGGTTGGACTAGAATCTCATTAAGCTCAGGCAATTCTCTATTGAGGTGACCTGATTTGGAGGGAGGGTAAAAGGAGCGGTTAGGGAGATTTGTTTAAGTGTCAGAAAGTAAATCATCTGTCACAAAAACAGGTGGGATGGATAATGTCATGTGAAATTTGAGAAACATCTGTTCGCCTATGGCAGTGTCTGGGTCAAGATGGAGCCACCTGGGTGAAGTGATGTATCAGGTTGCCGAAATCAGAATCTCATTGACCCAAGACATTTTGACCAGTGTAAAAACAAGCTATTATCAGTTATATAGTTTTTAGGGTTGTTTTTACTTTCTTTAGTTTCTGGGAATTGTTTTTTGGAGCCAGTAGAGGAAGAGGAAAGTCAACTAAGTTATTCTCAGTGTAAGAGATGTATATTTATCTTAGAAGAGTAAACATTGCCTCTAAGATAAGTAGTTATTATTTTGTGAATATTTTATCAACTTGCTTTCCTGTAATTGCTTGCTCATATAGGTCTCTTTAAATTAGAGAAATGGGAAAAATTGATTGCATCAGTATAGAATGTGAAAGAGTAATTCATTGAGCAATGTTGAATGTGTGGTAATAGAACATGATTATGTCTGAGAGACCTGGGTTTCCTTTCCCATGCATGAATAGACCTACAAAAAAATAGTAAACTTGGTAAGATGATGATTTTGAAAGAGAAATAATAGGATCCAAAACAAACCATGCTCTCTGGTTGAACTTTGTTGTTTTCAACCTATAAAGGAGTCTCTGAATGATACCTACGAGATAAGATTCTCCAGTGATAAGTTAGAGTGCTTTTATGTCAGTGATTTGTGAATAATTGTATATAGACTAGACAGTGTCACCATGGTTTTAGTGATTCATAACCCAACAAGGGTTATGAGTTAAGATATAAGAAGATTAAATTAAGATTAAGATAATATCTAGCTTGAACTGAGAGAACAGCAGCAACTGAGAAGACTGCATATATCTTAGAAACACACTGGAATGTGTTACTCAACAGAATACAAAGACCTAGGGTTCTATTGGAAAATACTTTTGAAGAATATATTACAGATATCCCCAATGAGAGATAACTGCTTTATACTGTTCACTTAACAGCCACATGCATAAGTAGAATTCTTTGCACTACCATATTTTATGTTCCTATAATCACTTGTTTGATTGTGGGAGGGTGGGAGGGTGCAGAAACTTTCTGAGGGGACAATATGGGTAGTTGGGGATGCCTTGCCACACAGAAGGCTTGTAAAGAATAATAAAACTTGTTGATGGTAATTTTCAATAGCCTAGTTGACACTGAACCTCTTGAAGGTGAAGTCCTAGACTTAATTTGTTTTTGAAGCTTAAGCCCAGCACCTTGCATTGAATAAATTTGTTGTATGATTTTATATTCTTTTAGTGATTTCTATGTGTCAGGCACTGTGCTACTTCTTTCATGTATGTTCTTTTAATCCCTATAACATTCCTGTGAGAACATTAGCATCATTCCTATTTTACAGATGAGGAAAAGACTCAGAGAGGTCAAATAACTTGCCTAATGATTGGTCACATAGTTAGGTAATGGTAAAAAGCTAAAATTCAAAAACCAACATACTCTTTCTACCATAACAGAGCTTGCTTCATTGTCCAAAGAGATTAACCATGTATTAATTTGTTCCTCTAATACATTACTAATTAAGCTGTGTCTTTTGTCAAATTGTTCTGTAAATACTAGAGAAAATTCATACATAATGTTCCCACAGTCATTATTTATTTTCATTTTTAAGTAAAAGCTTTATTGAGATAAACTTCACATAACATTTATCCTTTAAAAGTGTGTACTTTGGGGGGGTTTAGTATATTTATAAATTGGTGCAACCAAAATCACTATCTGATTCCAGAACATTTTTGTGACCCACAAAATAAACCCTGTAAACATTAACAATCATTCCACACGCTGCCTCTCTCTAGCCTCTGGCAACCATTAATGTACTGTCTCAGAATATTTGCATATTCTGGAAATTTCAAATAAATGGAATCACATAATATATGACCTTGGGTGACTAGCTGCTTTCACTTAGCCAGATGATTATCGAATACAAATTAAATAGAGGTATAAGACATTTTTAAATACAAATAATGGTACTACTTTTATGGTTCATCATGTTGTAATATATATCAATGCATCATTTTTATGGGTGAATAATATATCATTGTATGGACATACCACATTTTGTTTATTCATTCTTTAGTTTTGAGGGGCATTTAGATTGTTTAATGATTTTGGCTATTATGAATAATGTTACTGTGATGATTCATGTTCAAGTTTTTGCATGGATATATGTCTTCAATCCTAGTGGGTATATACCTTGGGATGGGGTTGTTGGGTTATATGGTAACTCCATGTGACTTTTTGAGGAACTCTAAGACTGCTTTCCACAGTGACTGCACCATTTTACGTTCTCATTAACAGAGATGAAAGTTCTGATTTCTTTCCATCCTTTTCAATATTCTTTTCCATTAAAAAATAATTATAGCCATTCTTATGGATACAGAATGATATCTCATTGTGGTTTTAATTTACATTTCCCTAATGACTAATAATGTTGAGTATATTCTTATGTGCTTATTGACCATTTGTGTAATTCCATTGAGTAGATGTCTATTTAAAATCCTTTGCTAATACAACTTCTTGATCAGATATATGATTTACAAATATTTTTTATTATGTGGGTTTTCTTTTCATTTCATTTTGATAAAATCCAGTTTATCTATATTTCCTTAGTTCTAAGAAAACATTGTTACAAAGATTTACCCATATTTTTCCTAAGAGCTTTATAGTTTTAGCTCTTACATTTACATAAGTCATCCATTTCAAGTTAGTTTTTGTATATGGTATGAGGGAGAGGTACAACTTCATTCTTCTGCAGGTTTTTTCAACACCATTTGTTAAAAAGTCTTATTTGTTCTGCATAATTGTCTTGACACTCTTATCAACAATCATTTGATCATAAATATAAATGTAAGAGTTCATTAAAGTTATTTTCATCTAATTATCAAAGCTTTTTTGATGCCTGCCATTAATTTGATTTAGATGTTTGAGTTTCACACTAAATGAAATGAAGATAAGATACAAAGCATCCAGGGATCCCTGGATGGCTCAGCAGTTTAGCGCCTGCCTTCAGCCCAGGGTTTAACCCTGGAGTCCTGGGATCAAGTACCACATCAGGCTCCCTGCACGGAGCTTGCTTTTCCCTCTGCCTCTCTCTCTCTCTCTCTCTCTCAAATAAATAAAATGTTTTTTTAAAGATACAAAGCATCCTTATGTGGAGTAAAATAGTTACTGAAATAATTTCGTCATCAAGGAAGAAAAAGTGAATGGTTTCTAACTTTGAAAATAATTATACTTGGGTTTTCATTACAGTAAATTATTATCTACTATAGTTCAACCTTAACTGTGAAATTGATTACCCATGAGCTAGTTTTGAATAAGGTTATATATAAATGGAACCATTGACTCCCTTCTATCAAATGCATGAAGAATTTCATATTAGTTAGCCACTAAAATTACAAAGCAGCAAAAAGAATCAGCCAGATAATTATTCTATACAAATTAAGTAGAAGCATAAGACATTTTTAAAAACAAATAATAATAATAAAAGGAAAATTGTCACTCATCTCCAAAATGAAGAAGAAATATATTTTCTAGTCTCTGAAGTGGTTTTCTTATGATTTTCCTTTGAGATTTATTTTAAAGAATAACAATAGATTACTGAATATTTTTGTACTATGATATGGATCATTTGATGTACAAACTATACATAGAAAAACTTGATTTTAAAATGGGTGTGTTTGTGGCTTTAACTTTCCTAAGTCAACATTTACAATGAACACAATTAGTGGCAGATGTTAAAACCAGGATGGAGGGGCTTGTACTTATTTGTGCTCTTAATGCATCTAAGCAAGTTGAATAAATTTGTTTCCTGTGGATAATATATTTGTATAAGAGGGGCACCACATAGTATTACAAATCCATACTTTAACTGTCTTTAAGTCATCTAAGTGGTGAATGGCTGGTTTGCGAATTAAGAGTTTAGTCATTAAAAAATTAAGAAGTAGCAGAAGAGATTATATTCCATTTATCCTGCAGAATAGGCCTGGGAAAAACAACCAATATTGTATAAATGGTGAACAAGGAATAATAGTTAAGCTATGGGATGGTATGATACATAATTTATATGATTTTTATGAAACCTGAGCCCAAGCTTTTGTACCCTATTGATTACATTTCCTGCAAGGCAAGAAGAAAAGTTACTATGAAAACACTAGTGGTGATTCTAAGGATGCTGAAGTCACAAAAAAGTAAAAGAAAACAAAAAAACAAAACACAACAGAAACAGCAGTTGTATTATTGAATACTGTTACTATCAGGAAATAGAGAGTTCTGACATCCTTTATTTAGACTGGCCAAACTTCAAACTTTTAGGTTAGATAGTAACACACACACAGAGTTTGTAAAAGTCTCTGTGGGAAGAAAGTAACCTATTCCCCTGTGTTATCATTCTAATTGTCATAGTTTTTGCTGATGTTAATCAAAATCTTTCCTGCTTTAATTAAAGCCACTTTCCTTTTTATCAGTTTCCTGCAGTCAGAGCAGCATCCATGCCCTGTATATTTGAAGACAGTCTTCTAGGATATCACTGAAACTTCTCTTCACTCAGCTCAGCAACCTTAGTATCTCTAAACTTTTCTGGATTCACTTGCCATCCCTTTAGTTATTTCTGTTATTCCTTATAAAAGAGTGTTCTTCCCCTTTAAAAGATAATGCTCAAATTGACTTATATGGAGTCTCTTTATAAGAGTCTGTGGGTTTGTTTGTTTGTTTGTTTTTGCTATTACTTTTTCAATGAAAGAGAGAGCCTAAAAATTCAGAATTCTATTTAAGAGACTTCCAGTTCTTATCTTTGCATTTCTCAGACTGTTTTTTTTTTTTTGGGGGGGGGGTTGGTCACCATTTATGATTGTATCTGAAAACAGTATTAGCAAAGCTTATGCCAAAGCATTTCTCAGAAGCTTTTGCCATTGGAGTCAATTTGGGCATTAACCCAGGAGAACAACTTGTTTAATCAATTTGAGTCATTTTTTGCATGAGGACAATCTAAATTTCCCTTTATCCATGGTCATTCAATGTCACGCATCTATGGGCCACTGCCCAGTCATTAACTGGCCAATTCTGCAAATTCATTCACCTTATTTACTAGAAAAATCCTATTTGAGCTGGAAGTTTCTAAACATTTTACAATTAAAAGGAATAAAGTAAATATTAGTGGAAAAACTCTGAAACTCTTAAATATACCAAGTAGAAGAAGAAATCAGATCTTTATATAAAAATCATCATTTATTTTAGCTGGTGGTAAAGACTCATCAGGCCATCCAAAAGTTAATGAATATATATATATATATATATATATATATATATATATATATATATTAAATTATACGCACATGCACACATATGCATGGTTCTCAATACCTGAATAATCTTATTGGTGCAGTTTGGTACTTAAACTTGTTGGCATAGAAAAGCTAGTTTCTATTTGGTTTTCTGTAATATGTGGCTTTGTCAGGCCAGTATTAATTCAGGGAAATGAAACTAGATCATTTAGGGTATATGAATTTTGCTGAGTAGCTAGTAAATGTTACAGATACTAGGCAAAAAGAACTACTAAAATAAATTGCTTTGGCTGCAGACTTTGCCCACTCTCAGAGGAAAGTCGATCTTTCCCCTCCCCTTCCCTCCTCTTTTCCTTTTCTTCCTCCTCCTGTCCTTTTCCTCTTCCTCCCTTCTTCCTCCTCATCCTCCTCTTCCACCTCCTCCTCTTTATTCTGTTCTCCTTTTTCTCCTCTCCACTAACTCCCCCTTAGTCTTTGTCACCGTCTCTCCATCCCCTTGCCCTCAATTTGGCCTGGAAGAAAGCCTACATCTAATCACCCTATCAATACTACCACCCAACTTTACCCAGTCAACGTAAATGGGTCTTCTCTGTTTTACACAGCTTCCCCTCAGGCTCCTCTTGGGAGATTTTTTCCCCTTCAAGATTGCCTTAAATATTTATTGTAATCTGTGAATCTCTCCTGCATTTAAATGCTTGTTGCACTCTAATAGCTGCTGAAATATATTGCAGGGATTCCATTTCAGCAAGACAATTATAAAACAATCTATCTCTCAAAGCCCACACCTGGAGTGGTAAATAGGGGAGAGTGAGAGGAGAGGTAGTAGAAGGTAGCAGTGTTCCTTGGAGACAAAGCTTAATTTTTGCAGGTACAGTATCCTTCTAAGGAGGCCCCTGAGCTCACACTCTTGCAGGTCCTGTCCTGTAAATATATAGGAATTTTCTGACTTCTCATATTTCACAATGGAATAAAGTTATAGTTTATGATAAATAAGAGCAGCTTCTAAATTAACTCACTGATGGTGACTCATAGACCAAAACAGCAGTGAACACCCTTGGAACCAGAGAACTTTGGTTTGATGGAAGCTCAGGTGTCTGCTAAGAGAGATAGTGGATTTTGTTTTTTAGAATTGTCTTGCTGGATTGGAAACTTTGCAGTGTGTTTCAGCAGCTGCTAAAGGATGCATTTACTTTTTTATATACATTTTTAATTAAAGTTCGATTTGCCAACATATGGTATAACACCCAGTGCTCATCCTGTCAAGTGCCCTCCTCAGTGCCTGTCACCTACTCATCCCACCCCCCCACCCGCCTCCCCTTCCACTACCCTTTATTCATTTCCCAGATTTAGTCTCTCATGTTTTGTCACCCTCTTTAATTTTTCCCACTCATTTTCCCTCCTTTCCCCCATAATCCCTTTCACTATTTCTTATATTCTAAGGGATGCATTTAAATTCACACAAATGGTAAAGGCTACTGAGCTACTATTTATGTAAATATTGTAATTTGAGGCTGAAAGGAGTTGGATTTTGTATGTTAATAGATACAATTGGTATAAAGAAATAGATCATCAGCCTTTGTTACCTTTCTATGTAGCCCTCTAGCTCTGTTTCTGTATTTGTCAAAGACTAATTAAGGAAAAAGATACTAGTCTTGCAGCCTTGTAGTCATTGCTATGGCAAGATGATCTTTTCCTCATTTAGATTCTGTTAATACAGTAATCTGTTGGGCAGCCCGGGTGGCTCAGCGGTTTAGCACTGCCTTCAACCCAGGGCCTGGTCTTGGAGACCTGGGATTGAATCCCATGTCAGACTTACTGCATGGAGTCTGCTTCTCCCTCTGCCAGTGTCTCTGCCTCTCTTTCTTTCTGTGTCTCTAATGAATAAATAAATAAAATCTTAAAAAAAAACACCACAGTCATTTGTCAGTCAATTCAGGGAAAAACCAGTTCAGTCAGTTATCTTTTCAAAGTTTGGCCCAAAGAACACTGCTTAGCCTAGGGAATACTCTAGGTGGCATAGCTGTCAAAAAATATTATGTCAAAAAGTGATAAAAGTCAACAGGTTTTTTCATGTTTTAATTTCTGTTATGAAGTCCCAAATGAATATTTTTCTTGGCTTAAGTCTATATTTTATTATTGATAAAAAGTTTATTGCATAATGATAAAATTTTAGTATATGCATTTTTGGTATATGCATATAGAAGTATATGTAAATGCACCAAAAAATATATCCTAAAAGTGAAGCTAAACTGATAAAATTACAAGGAGATAGTGATCCATCCACAATCACAATAATAGTCTTTGATGTCTCAGAATTTTACAGATCTAGTTGACAAAAAATTAGTAAAAATGTAATTAGCAAGCTTGATTTCATAGAAATATGTAGAATTCTGCAACCAGCTATTAGAGAATAAACATTCTTTCCCAGCATTTAAGAGACATTTTGAAAAATTGATCATATGCTTGACTAGAAAGAAAACCTTAGAAACTAAAAAATCTGTATTCTACAGAAATACTCTCTGGTCAAAATTCAGTGCAATTTAGAAAGCAACAACAAAATCTTCATGTATTTAGAAATTGGCTGCATGTATATGTACATAATTCATACAGCAATAAATATTTTAACATACTAAAAATGTATTGAATCGGATATTTATCCAATCCAATAATACTTTCAATTGAATAGGAAGTGTATTTTGAAACTTACATGCATATCAAATAATAATAAATAAACCTATTGCATAATAATTCATAAATACTTGGTTGATTAGAAAAAATGTGTTGTCAAAAATAAATGAATATAATAAACAGTAGTAAGAAGATTATTTAATGTATTTAGAAGAACAATTTTTTCAAGTCCTTTGGCAGTACTAGATTTTTTTTTAATTTTTATTTATTTATGATAGGCACACAGTGAGAGAGAGAGAGGCAGAGACACAGGCAGAGGGAGAAGCAGGCTCCATGCACTGGGAGCCCTACATGGGATTCGATCCTGGGTCTCCAGGATCGCGCCCTGGGCCAAAGGCAGGCGCTAAACCGCTGCGCCACCCAGGGATCCCATACTAGATTTTCTGTCACACACTTCCTAGCACAATACTTTGCAAACAGACATTCAATTAGGGTTTTTTCCTTGTATGCAATGGACAATAGTGAAAAATTATACCTTGGTATAGTGTTGATGAATTTATTGAAAATCATTCTTACCTAATCATTAAAGTAGATTCTCCAAGGTTATCTATTAGGCAATCTGGATCAATATATTGAAGTTACTTCAATTTAGATTTTGAAATAATTTAGATTGGCCTTCCTAAAAGTTCTGCTAAATTAATGAAGCATAACATAATTGTTTAATCTTTTCAAAAAGGGAAAGTGACTCTTAAAGCTACATCTTACAGATGCTCTCTTGTCCAAGTCACGTATGGGTGAAGTATCTTCTCTGGACTCCAAGCCCTGATTTTAAGCCAGGTATGGATGTATGGTTTTTGAAAGATCTAATGATTAGTCATGTGGGGCTAGTTAAGGTTATAGATAGGCCACCTAAACATAGTGCCTTAATTCCAGACTAATCATTGGGTTCCAGTTCCTGATTTACACAATCCCACCCTGAAAATAAATCTCATCAAACGTATTTTTAGTATGCAATATGTCTCAACATTGTCAGGTAAATAGTTGGTTAAGGTAATATTTAAACACTGCATTTGTACCAGCATTTGAATTCACAGAAATTTTTATAATAAAATTCTTTCTTCCATTACAAATAGAAATTAAAACATAAAAAAATCATTCATTCTATTATACCAGTTGTTTTCTTTATATTCTCCAATTATTACCAGTTGGCTCCATTGGATTTATTCATGGATCCCTCCTGAAGCTTATGATTGTAACAGTAACATGTGATATTGCAATCAATATGAAACCATACAGAACCTCTGACCTAAGAAAATGTAACTGTTATATATTAATTCAAATATAAGCTAAGAATTTGAAAATAGTCAAATGCATAGAATCTCATTGATTTAGGGGGAATAATGGCCTGGATTGGTGAAATATTTTCTTTTCTTTTTTTTTTTATAAATTAATTTTTATTGGTGTTCAATTTACTAACATACAGAATAACACCCAGTGCTCATCCCGTCAAGTGTCCCCCTCAGTGCCCGTCACCCATTCACCCCCACCCCCCACCCTCCTCCCCCTCCACCACCCCTAGTTCATTTCCCAGAGTTAGAAGTCTTTAAGTTCTGTCTCCCTTTCTGATATTTCTCACACATTTCTTCTCCCTTCCCTTATATTCCCTTTCACTATTATTCATATTCCCCAAATGAATGAGAACATACACTGTTTGTCCTTCTCCGGTTACTGTGGCCAAGTTCAAAAAGGGTGTTGCCTGAGTTCTTCTCTGGGATTTTGATGGAATCTTGTCTCACATTTAGATCTTTCATCTATTTTGAGTTTATCTTTGTGTATGGTGCAAGAGAGTGGTCCAGTTTCATTCTTCTGCATGTGGATGTCCAATTTTCCCAGCACCATCTATTGAAGAGACTGTCTTTCTTCCAGTGGATCGTCTTTCCTCCTTTATCGTATATTAGTTGAGCATAAAGTTCAGGGTCCACTTCTGGGTTCTCTGTTCTGTTCCATTGATCTATATGTCTGTTTTTGTGCCAGTACCACACTGTCTTGATGAACACAGCTTTGTAGTACAACCTGAAATTTGGCATTGTGATGCCCCCAGATATGGTTTTCTTTTTTTAAAATTCCCCTGGCTGTTTGGGGTCTTTTCTGATTCCACACAAATCTTAAAATAATTTGTTCTAAGTCTCTGAAGAAAGTCCATGGTATTTTGATAGGGATTGCATTATACGTGTAAATTGCCCTGGGTAACATTGACATTTTCACAATATTAATTCTGCCAATCCATGAGCATGGAATATTTTTCCATCTCTTTGTGTCTTCCTCAATTTCTTTCAGAAATGTTCTGTAGTTTTTAGGGTATATTTTGAGACCCATTTGTTTTTTTTTTTTGTTTTTTTTTAAATTTATTTATTTATTTATGATAGTCACAGAGAGAGAGGGAGAGGCAGAGACACAGGCAGAGGGAGAAGCAGGCTCCATGCACCGGGAGCCCGACGCGGGACTCGATCCCGGGTCTCCAGGATCGCGCCCTGGGCCAAAGGCAGGCGCCAAACCGCTGCGCCACCCAGGGATCCCATTTTGAGACCCATTTGAATGGTAAATGGTGCTCCAACCTTTTATTTTCAGGTTGTAGGTGTCCTTCTGTCTAAAATGAGTCTCTTGTAGACAGCAAATAGATGGGTCCTGTTTTTTTATCCAGTCTGAAACCCTGCGCCTTTTGATGGGGTCATTAAGCCCATTCACGTTCAGAGTTACTATTGACAGATACGAGTTTAGTGTCATCATGATAACTATTTAGTCCTTGTTTTTGTGGATTGTTCCACTGAACTTCTTCTTAAAGGGGAGTTTTAAGAGTCCCCCTTAAAATTTCTTGCAGAGCTGGTTTGGAGGTCACATATTCTTTCAGTTCCTGCCTGTCTTGGAAGCTCTTTATCTCTCCTTCCATTTTGAATGAGAGCCTTGCTGGATAAAGTATTCTTGGTTGCATGTTCTTCTCATTTAGGACCCTGAATATATCCTGCCAGCCCTTTCTGGCCTGCCAGGTCTCTGTGGAGAGGTCTGCTGTTACCCTAATATTCCTCCCCATGAAAGTCAGGGACTTCTTGTCTCTTGCTGCTTTAAGGATCTTCTCTTTATCTTTGGAATTTGCAAGCTTCACTATTAGATGTCGAGGTGTTGAACGGTTTTTATTGATTTTAGGGGGGGATCTCTCTATTTCCTGGATCTGAATGCCTGTTTCCCTTCCCAGGTTAGGAAAGTTTTCAGCTAGGATTTGTTCAAATACATATTCTGGCCCTCTGTCCCTTTCGGCGCCCTCGGGAACCCCAATTAAACGTAGGTTTTTCTTCCTCAGACTGTCATTTATTTCCCTTAATCTGTCTTCATGGTCCCTTAATTGATTGTCTCTTTTTTCCTCAGTTTCCCTCTTTGCCATTAACTTGTCTTCTATGTCACTCACTCGTTCTTCCACCTCGTTAACCCTCGTCGTTAGGACTTCTAGTTTGGATTGCATCTCATTCAATTGATTTTTAATTTCTGCCTGATTGGATCTAAATTCTGCAGTCATGAAGTCTCGTGAGTCCTTAATGCTTTTTTCTAGAGCCACCAGTATCTTTATAATTGTGCTTCTGAATTGGCTTTCTGACATTGAAGTGTAATCCAGATTTTGTAACTCTGTGGGAGAGAGGGCTGTTTCTGATTCTTTCTTTTGAGGTGAGGTTTTCTTTCTAGTCATTTTGCTCAGTGCAGAGTGGCCAAAAACAAGTTGTATTGGAACACGGGGGAGTATCACTGGTCCGTCTAGCTGGTCTTCTGGGGGAGGGGCCTGCTGTGCTGATTTTCAGGTGTTAGCACTTGGGGGAGCTGCTCTGCCCCTGCCTGCTGCCGGGCTCAGCGGGGGTTGTTTACCCCGTGGGGCCCCAGGAGGAACAGCAGCAGTTGCTATGGCAACTCTGGAAGCCTGGATTCAGCCTCTGCAGGAACTACGGGCTCGGGGCTCTCAGTTCTCTGTCCGCAGGGCCTGGAGGCTCCTGGGCGGGGCCGCTGATCTGCTCAGCTCGGGGCAGGAGCGTCCTCGCTGTCTCGGGCCCTCCCGGCCTCTGCCTGTCCCGGGGGAGGCCGGATCCTGGGCTGGTGGATTCCCGCTCCCGCCCTGCAGCTCCCTCCCTGGAGCTGCTCCCGAGCCCCTCCGAGCTGCTCCGGTCCCGCCGTGCGCGCTGCAGCCCTTAGGGAGCTCCGCGCACTCTCCCAGGGGCGCAGGTGTCTGTTAGTGTCCCAGGGAGCCTGAGGGCATCCCCGCCCTCCTGGGTCCTGCTCTAACTCCCTGCGAGCCCCTTTCCGCCCGCCCGGGAAGGTTGGTGCAGCTCCTGCTTCTCCGGGACGGGGCTCTCCTGTCCTGGGGACACTCGCCCCGGCCTCAGCCCGGCTCCTCGTGGGGCCCCTCCCCCTCGGAGGCCTTTTGTTTTTTTATTTCTTTTTCCCGTCTTCCTACCTTGATAGAAGCGCGGACTCTTCTCACTGTAGCATTCCAGCTGGTCTCTCTTTACATCTCAGGCCGAATTCGTAAATTTTCAGGATGGTTTGAAGGTTATCTAGGTAATTTGGTGGGGACAGGTGATTTGGGGACCCTGCTCTTCCGCCATCTTGCCCCTCCTCTGGTGAAATATTTTCAATAGGAAAATCTTAAATGCAATTCTAATACTTTCAAGGATCTTGCAACTTTTCATTTGTACCCTTATTATAAAAATTGCCACATTGTCTCCTGTATTATGGGAGTTTGTGTATCTTTATCACTATATTAAAAGTTCCTTAAAACTAGAAACTAGTTTTTATAATGTCTTCCCTGGTGTCCAGCAATTTAGTAAATACTTCTTAAATATTGAAATTGTATGAAGAAGTGAAAAAAGCACCAGAGTGGGGGGAAAGGAATCTTGGGCTTAATTGTGGCTATGCTACTAATCTAGGAGATTAGCAATGGAAAATGTAGCAGCAAAAAAATGGCAAAACTATTTGAAGGAGGAAAGAAAGAAGTCAAAATTGTGAAGAAGGCAAAGTTGGTTTCTTCATGCTCCCATAATCTCTTAGATTTTGTTTGTTCCTTTCCTCCAAATCTGGGAATCATTTCTACATTACCACGTTGTTCCCCACTAAAAGTACTCCCTGTGTGTGTGTGTGTGTGTGTGTGTGTGTGTGTATACTCACAGAAATGCATTTTATTAAAATATGCAGATATTTTATATAAATGTGTATTTTCAGCCTTTTTAGCCAGCCTTATTATTGCCTTTGTCTCTTAGTCTTCCATATAACATTGTAGATTTCACTTGCCTCAGTGGCTTTCCTCTTTCAGGTAGCCTTAACTAAGATCTTCCTGTACTTGTAGTTTATTTTCCTGTGCTCTAGTATCATTATATGTTTATCATGTTACAAATTCAACTCAGCATTTTCTGGGTGGCTATATCCCACTGTCATTTTCCCTGAACCCACCTGTGTCTGCCACACAACTCTGAGGGATACACTGAGGGGTTTAACTTTGAGCCTTTTAGTTGATTTCACACTCTTCAGATTTCATTTCTGTAGGCTTGAAGTTAACAGCCTGTTATTGGCAAATCCAGCACTATAGTAGCAAAAATATGGTGAAATTCCCACTGCCTAGATAATTCCATAGGGTTAAAAAGGTCCTCCAAAAAGCAGACACCTCCATTTAAAATGCACATGTAGTACCTTAGTGAGAAGGGAGGTCACTGGACAAGACCTTCCCAATACTTCAGTAAGGGAAGGTTAGCTAATGCTTTGACATTGAAAAGACCAGAGCATGATCCTGAAGAAATGGGATAGCCAAGTGGAGTGTAAAGGGTGTAACCATCTGGCTGGAGCCTAGAGCATTGCCCACAAAGGTCAATTCAAGGTCAATTCAAGGGGAAGTAGCTTTAAAAAAAACTTTAAGAATACTAGAATGAGGAGTCTCCAATTTTTTTGAGGCTGGCAGGGTCTAGGATTTAGGGGTAAATTACCACATTGATATTGATTGAAGATATCCTTTATTTTCTTTACATCTGTGCCTTATAAAATTGATTAGAGGTATCCCTGGGTGGTGCAGCGGTTTGGCGCCTGCCTTTGGCCCCGGGCGCGGTCCTGGAGACCCGGGATCGAGTCCCACGTCGGGCTCCCGGTGCATGGAGCCTGCTTCTCCCTCTGCCTGTGTCTCTGCCTCTCTCTCTCTCTCTCTCACTGTGTGCCTATCATAAATAAATTAAAAAAAAATGATTAGACCATAAGGGTTATTGGTGTTTCTCAGCCTATCTTCAACGGAAGCCATTTTTCTCTTCATCTGCTTTTGCAATCTTTTATACCACATGCCTTTTCTCTTACTTTTCCCACTGCTACTTTCTTTTCCATTTTCCCTCCTCCGTGGCACTTCCCCAAGTTTTAGTTCCAGCCCAGTCAAATGCAGATGCTCCTAAGGTGCCTTTGAGACCCGCTAATCACTGCCATAGATTGTGGAGACAGTTCTGTTTATAGGGACTTTTTCCTGTAAGGCATCAACATCCTCATCACCTTAGCTTCATGCTAAGGGCTGTTGTGTTTGTCCCTCTGTGATAAACCTGGGAGATTTGAGAATCCTGTTTTGATTGGGTAGATTTTGAAGTAAAGCTGCTTCTTTTGGTTGAGTCCCTCTCCTTCCCCATCACCCATCTGTCTCAGTGATTTTCTTGCAACTAGTTGTGCTGTTCGATAGAATTGGAAACACTGCAGCTTACATCTGTCCTAACAGATGGAATTCATTTTGCATGAGTGTTAACTGATTCATGCATTGCATAAAGAAAGCAATCTGTGTTAAAACACTGTGACATTGTAATGAAGCATTATCTTCTGTGTGCTGAAACCTATTTGCTTATAGAAGGTTATATTCTTTGCCTTTGCCCATGTGCTCACACACTACCCCCATGGTCAAGCCCAGAAAAACTTTAAAGACAGAAAGCATACCATGACAATGGGAGAAAATGAAAACTGAACGGAAAAAATCTTGATGCAAAGGTGGCTTTTGATAGCTAAGTTCCCTTTTATTTTTGTAGTGTATGATCCTTCAGAAAGAGAGAAAAGAATATTATGGGAGGAGGCTCCCCACATGGAGCCTCATCTTTCACTAGATGATGATTTTACTCTATAAAACATTGGGAATGTTTTTAGAGTGTTTGACATAGTATGGACCCTAGTCACACCTTCCTTAGCAGAGCACATTTACAGACTGTGACTTTAAACTTGAACTTGTGGGGATCCCTGGATGGCTCAGCGGTTTAGCGCCTGCCTTTGGCCCAGGGCGCAATCCTGGAGACCCAGGATCGAGTCCCACGTTGGGCTCCTGGCATGGAGCCTGCTTCTCCCTCTGCCTGTGTCTCTGCCTCTCTCTCTCTCTCTCCCTCTCTCTCTATCATGAATAAATAAATAAAAATATTTTAAAAAAATAAACTTGAACTTGTGACCAGCAATGAAGTTTTTATAATATCACCCATCTCTAGCACTGACCCTCAGTACTTTTGTACTTTTGTACTTGTAGACAGTGATGTGTGTTTCACATAGCAGTGCATTGAGGTCTTTCTTTAGTTGCCTATTAGTAGCTATTCATTTATTTCCAGCAAATGGTGTATGGATCTTGCAGCCAAGAACACTGCACTTTATTTTCCATTTTTTGCAATTCACTGTTTGAATGCTGTAACGCAATAGAGAGAAGTTCCATTTACAAATGATGTTACTACATACTTTGACCTATTTTTACCTGCAGGAGTAATAGCAAGGGTAATAAAAATCAGTTGAAGCTGCTATATAAGCACACATAACTGCCTCAAATTACAGGGTAGTTTCTAAGCTACAAAGCCACTGAAACCATGAAGGCCATCTTCCGACTCCTTTCATAGTTCTAATAAGCATGACCATGACTGTCCCATATTTCTAGATGAAGAAAAACATTATTCTGTTGGATTATGCTTTTGGTCAACTACAAAATTTCTGTTTCAGTACGTATGCTTTGGCTCCATTTAGCCAAGTTTTGGGTGATTTGGGGGTTTGCTAAGAAAAAAAAGAGGTGAGGAACTTGGAGCTCTTACCATCTCATGTCCTCACAGTTGACATAACCACAGGGGTATAAACAGCAGATATTTGGTGAAGACACTTTGGGAATAGTAGCCCCGGGTTAGAGGAAGTATGGATAACAATTAGGTAATGTCACCTGACAAACCAAACTTGTACCAATTTGGCAAGAGACTTGGCAATTTTATTACTTTTGTAGGTTCATACCCTGACCTCGAACAGCTCATATCTTCTCCCTTGAGGCTCTGTGACTAAAGAGAGCTCAGAGGAATTTTGAGTGGCTTCACAGTGGAACCACAAAGATGATTATAGGGTCAGGAAAATTAAATTAACCTGTGGCCAAATAATGGCCTTTGAGTTCCTGGAGTACTCTGCTGCAGTGCAGCATTTCACAGTCTTTGTCAGGAAACTCCAGTGTATCATGGGGCATATTGGACTTTGGGCTCCTTCTCACTCTTTTCCCATGTAACCTGGCATAAAAACTATCTTTGTGTTTCCTACCATCACACACATATATACATATAAACACCTTTGCCCATATATCTCCTCCCTATTTAGAGCTCCATACGGAGACTGATTTGGTTTAGTTCAAATTATACTTGCTAAGTGCTGGTTATTGCTAGGTATTGTGCTAGACTCTAGAGATATATAGAAAAAAAATTCCTTTAGAGAGTTGCCAGTCTAATAGTGGAGATGCGTAGGTAAATAGATTAGAATTGACCCTTGAACAAGGTGGGGGTTAGGGGCACACACCCCACATGATCAAAAATCCATGTATAAATTTTGACTTCATAAAAACATAATTACTGATAGTCTACTATTCCTGACAGCCTTACTGATAATATAGACAGTTGATTAACACATATTTTGTAAGTTATATATATATGTATATTATGTATATGTATATGTTATATGTCTTATACTATATTACACTGTATCGTATATAATAAAGGAAGCTAGAGAAAACAAAATGTTGAAATCATAAGGAAGACAAAATACATTTACAGTACTGTACTATATTTGTTAGTATTATAAATTTATATATTTATTGAAAAAATATGCATATAAGTAAACCTGTGCAGTTCAAACTTGTGTTGTTTAAGGGTCAACTATAATTAGGTAAGAGGAACTTCTGAAGCCTCAGGATTATGATGTACTAAATCATAATGTAAATTTCATTTATGTTACTGAAGAAATTTGAATGCAAATTTATTCCTATATTTACAAAGATATGATATTTCTTCATAGTAACCTAAAAGTCACGACTGTGTCATAAACAATACATATAAAGTCCAGCAGCAATCTCTTTGTTACTATTCTTGAAGGAAGAGTAGTTCCTATGCCCTTGACCCCTGAATTGCAGTGTTTGCCCTGAAAGTTGTAGAAGCTTGATTACAGAAGGTTTCAATCCTGAAGTGCCAAGGTTAAAATAGTATTTATTTAACTCTAGGCTTTTATGCTCAAAGCCAGAAATATTTGCTGCTGCTTATTCTGACTTCTCTCCAAATGGAGAAAGTCACACCCAAAATGAATTTTCCAACTTTGATACACTTGGCTGTATCAAAACTTTTGTGATAATGGGGTGCTCATGCAAATATCAAATCAGAAACTCTCTTCTGTTCTCTTTATCAACTAAATGACTATTATCCCTAAATCAAATATAATGAGCATGATTTTGGTGGCCTAGCACTATATTAGGCTTGTGTGAGTTATACAAAATGTGAGTTTTAATCTTGTCAGTTATCAAATAGTACTTATCAAACAGCTACACATTTGTGAGTTTCCTAAAACTTTTAAAGCAAATCTGAATTTGAAGTCTGTGGAATTCCTTTAAGGAGCTCCACGAACAGGTGGTATCTCTTCCTTTGACAACCTTTAGAAATAAATAAATCTTACTGATGGATAAGGTGTTAGTTGAAGGATGACTGACATGTTCCCTTATATGTTCCCAACTCTACCCACTCATCACTACAACCAGTCTGTACTAGATTCTCTCCAATCTCAGCCACACCTCCAAAGCCTAACTGTTACACATCTATATATCCCTTTGGGGTTGTTGAGCTTACTGGTGATGATTAAGACTGAAAAATGAAACAAAATGAAAAAACTTCCAAATAATAATTAAACAACCATCACTTCTCATTTCAACCATTGGTTAAGTAAAGGTCCTGCTTAGAGGCATGAATATGGACTTGCTAATCTTGAAAGTCATCTCCAGCCTCATGTCTTTATTTTTCTGCAAACACAACGCTGACATAAACTATCCTGTTAGCCATATTGTCTCATCCCTCCACAGCACAGCACAGCACAAAGTACTCCCAGATGCTGTTTATGGCTGCACTCTTGGTGGCCTTGAAGCATCACTTAGTTTGTTTGTTCGGAGAAAGCTGGCATTCAACCAAATGACTAGAAGGACAAAACTGTGTGAATAAAAAACAAGGTTACTAAATGGACATGAGTGTAGTGAGTGCCTTGTGGCCTTCCGCCACCACAAAACCAATTGAAAAGAAAGAAAGAATGCCCTGGGGATTATGTGGTTTAGATCTGCCAACAGAAGGCAAAGCAAATAACTGAAAGGACAGTGTAGGAAGTGCTGAATAGTTGACAGTCTTTCCACAACACTTTCCTTAATTACATGATTAAAAATAAAGTTTTCAGCCTAATCAAAATTACAAGGCCATCGAGGACTGTCTTGTATTCTTTCTGGGGAAAAACATAGTAATTAACTGCCACAGAATGATGGATTTTTCCAACACAGCTGTTACAACTGCTATTTTATATCATTTGTTATGGTTTAAAATGTGTAATCCCTAAGAAATTGATCATTACTGCAATTCAGTACTGGTTTTTCAGTGCCTTAACCACTCTGAGCTTTGTATTCAGACTATTAACTAACAGAAGCCAGTCATAAAATATTAAACAACTAATGGTTTATTATTCCATGATGACTTCTGTTTCATTTTCAACAAGATTTTATTTTTAAAAATTTGTACACTGAAGTTTCGAGCATGACAAAAACAGGTGCACTCTTGCATTCTTTCCTTTTCATCTCTCTTTTTATGGCAACTCCCACTTTTTCCTTTTCTTTTCTTCTTTAGTGGCTGTGCCTTCATACTCAACATTGTCTCATAGCCTTTGTTTATGATGTGTCACTCATTGGGTCAACCCTACCTACCCTTCAGAATTTGTTAAAATGCTATTCAATCTTTATGGCCCATTTGGCATTCTGCCTCTTCCAGGAAGCTTTTTCAGTTACTCTATTCATCATTCACTCAACTCTTGTTTGTTAAAATGGTCTTATGTACCAGGTATTATGATAGACACTAGAGATACCAAAATAAAAGGAAATATTCCAAGCTTTCAAGAACTTTGATGTTTTGGGATGCCTGGGTGGCTCAGTGGTTGAGCATCTGCCTTCCACTCAGGGCATGATCCTGGGGTCCGGGATCAAGCCCTGCTTCGGGCTCCTTGTGGGGAGCCTGCTTCTGCCTCTGCCTATGTCTCTGCCTCTCTCTGTGTGTCTCTCATGAATAATAACATCTTTTAAAAAACAACTTTGATGTTTCACTTGATTTTATTGAGTAACTAAATACTTTATAAAACTATGTGCTTCATAACTAGATTTTATTATTTTCATGTATTTTTTTCATTATCATTATCTGTATGTAACTAACTTACTCTTGTATTGTCAGTGTGGTTCTGTATTTATAAAGGATTTGAGAAGACTGATTCCTACCTAGGGCTCATCACCTATTCCCTGCTTTACCACTACCTCTCTCTCTACTCTCCCTTCCATGACTATATCTATCTCCTAGATTTGCTAAGAGAAATAATGAATAACTGGAATGGCTATTTATTTCCATCTGAATAGGAGAAACCTATAAAACAAAAAATGGAGATCTTAAGATGATGTGCGCCAAAAGGAAGTATGGTAGACTAGTTGATCAGTTAGAAGTCAGCACAGCTGTCTTAAGTGACCAGGATACTATTTATAATTTTCTTCTGCAACAATTAGGTAACTTAGAGTTTGATTCTGAATCCCCAAAGTACAAGTTGACTGGCTTTATTACTTTTGAGATATACCCCCAAATTGGAAGTAATCTGAAATATAGTAATTTGATTTTCCAAAAATAAATTTGAGAAGTTTGGTGTTTAATGAAAACTAGTACAAGTCTAATTTGCAAACTAGAGGATTCTTTTATGACCACCCCTTCATTTTTTGTTATGTATATCAAGATATTCCTGCATTGATTTTTGTGTAAAGCAGGTACATACATTTTAACAACTTTTTTTTTATGTGACCAGTATTCTAAATTCAGGAACATGTCACATTTTCTATTCATAAGACAGACCCAGAATGCTAATGTTCAGCTTGGAGCCATTGCAGAACAATAGAACACTAATACACTGTTTTGCCTGGGGGAAGCCGCTTATTTAATTATCTAAATGAATTACATAAGAACGCGAATTCCTGCTAAATGAAATCAACACATTGAGGAATTTATGTTGTCTCCTGGATAATTTCAAATGGTTCTGGATAAAGAATACACATTTTCCCCAATTACTATATTTTAAAGCACAGCCCTTGAAAATAGTTGTAAGAACATAAATTATTCAGGGATTTTTTAAGGATTTTATTTAAGACTTTCACATGGCATCACATATTCATTCTCTTGAACCCCTTAAACTATATTTCACCCCCAGGAATTCATGTAGTCATTAGTCTTTGCATTTGGTTTTATTCTTTGTTTCAGGTGTAGACATCTTAAAAACTGTAAATTCCTCTAATAAAATTGTGACTTTGCACTTTGAGTATCCCTTCTCACTCACCTTTACTTTGCTTTCCATTCCAGACACCTGCTACCTTCATTCATTATAGCTAATGGACAGCCTTTCTTGTAACTCTCAGATTCTAATCCTTTCCTTTTTCCACCTTCTACTTCCATCAATACCTAACTGTTCATTGCCATTCTTGCAGTTATCTAATCTGATCACATAACTCATGCTAAAGTGTTAATGACAAATAATAACTCAGTATGTATTTATCCCAGCTGACATTTCAATAATCAGGAAGTTTTGTTACCTTAATAAAATTTAGGACATAACAAATGATTTTTGTACTTTATGACAGGTGATAGGATGGAGGGGGAGTTTTTTGAGTACTTGACCTTCTGGTGCCCCTAAAATCATACTATATGAGATGCATCTATTAATAATTAAACTTGAATAAGTTGAATGAGCTTGCTGACAAGACAAAGAGCTGCCTGAAGTGAAGATAGATACTTGATTCCAAATGTCAGTAGGTTTGAACTTCGCATCAAGAATGGCTACAAATAATTGTTACTACATATCATCTTATGTTACTCAAATATGAGAGGGCTTGTGAACTTACAAAATAAACTTAAGCAGCAGTTTCTTTTATTATAATAGGAATGAAAGCTAGGAGAATTTTCTTCTCCTTGTTATGTGATGCTTGAGAATTAAAAAGTCATTTTTTGCATGCCAACTCTGTTTCAGGGATCTTTGTTAATCCAGTGCAACTGGTGACTCCTGCATGATACTAGGGGTATTATTGATAGTAGAAAAAAACACATTCATAGTTTAAGGCTTTCCTTGTTATTTTACTGTATAATATTCACAAAGACCAGTGAGAACTGTGAGGCTATTTAACAGTCTAGAATGCAAAACCAAACTTTTTTTTAAGCATTCTCCCTGTGTGTTTTCAACAAATGGTGTTTTAAATTAATTTATTATAAAGCACATATTGTAATTGAGAAAAGGCATATCCTATAAATTGGATTTGCTGGTTTGGGTTCAACATTTCATTGAGGGAGACAATCTATGACAACATGGCCTTCAGTTGAGATCACAAAACAACTTCTATATGGCCCGTGATCCACAAGATGGCACCACTGAGCAATTAGTTTATCTTAAGATGACTTCTAGGTTCTCTAGATAATGCTGGAAAATAATGTTATCCCTTTTCAAAACCAATATCAATCACTTCTAATGAATAGAGTAAGAAAGGGAAAAATTATGACTTTACAGTGGAGAAACTTTGCAGACATCACTTTAACCAAGTACTCAAGGTTAACATCACTGGTGATCAGTCATTGTTATACCATGTACTCCTGACATGACATGGTGAGAAGGGCACTTCACCTTTGTGACATTTTTTTCCTCAAACCCATAACCTGAGTCTAATTATGAGAAAACATCAGACAAATCCAAAGTTAAGTATATTCTACAAAATACTTGACCAGTATTTTGTCAAGATCATAAAAAACAAGAAAGAAGACTAAGGAACTGTCACAGATCAGAAGGGCCTAAGGAAATATGACAGTTAAATGGAATGCAGTATTCCAGTCTGGGTTTTACAAAATGACATTAGTGAAAAAACTGGGGAAATCTGAATAAGGACTACAATGTAGTTAAGAGTATTGTACCAATATTAATTCTTAGTTTTGACAATTGTACTGTAGTCATATAAGATATTAACATAGAAGAAGTTGGGTGGAAGATAAATAGATCTTTGTGATGTATGATCTTTGAAACTATTCTCTAAGTCTAAAATTATTTGAAGTAATAACTTTAAGTCAAAGAACTCTCAAAAATACTAGGTTAACAGGCGGCAGTTTTCCATTTATTTATTATATGGTATACCAGAAATCTATAAAAGCTTGAATAATGGTTAGGCATATTAACCCAGTATATGGTTTCAAGATCTGGAGTTTATTTCCTTTACAGACACAGTGAACATATTTACCAAACCCCACAGTAGGATACTTTGTTTGACAAAATATGTTTATGTAACTTTCAAGTGAGAGAATAAATAACAGGTAATAAAAACCAAGTTGATTATCTCTGTTCTCTGCCCTTTGGTGGCACCTTTCAGTTATCTCACTAAATGTGTGTTATGAGATTGATAACTGTGTATTCTAGCCTTGCCTTTTAAAAACTCTGTGGCTTACTAACCACTGGTCATATGAGACAACATATGGATAAGATCTTTTCTAATAAGCCAAATGTTTGTGTAGCACAGAATAAGAGTTTGGGCTATAAATATCCTCTTAGAATCAACTAAGGAAATATTTTTAACTTCTTTTTTTTAAGATTTTAAAAATTTATTCATGAGAGACACAGAGAAAGGCAGAGACACAGACAGAGGGAGAAGCATGCTCCTGGCAGGGAGCCAGATGCAGGACTCGATCCCCAGACTTGGGATCATGCCCTGAACCAAAGGCAGATGCTCAACTGCTGAGCCCCCCAGGCATCCCCATTTTTAACTTCTTTAAAGGATGTGTGAGAACCAGTTTTCAACATGTTATATCTGTGCATACAGATATGAGAAAATTTTGACTTAAAAATGCTTATATAAATGATTAGGAAAACAATAATTTATAAGCCTTGATAAGAGCTAAATAAATAAAAATATTAATGTATATTTTCTCCCAGAGATGCAAATTAATTTGGGAGTCTCCAACATATTCACATGAAGAAGAATGAAATTGGACCCCTATCTCATATCACTCACAAAAATGAACTCAAACTATGTTAAAGATTTACATAACCTGAAACTGTAAAAACCCTAGAATAAAACATAGGTGGAAAGATTTCTTGACATTAGTCTTGGCGATGCTCTTTTGGATATGACACCGAAAGCATAAGCAACAAAAGCAAAAAATAAATGAGACTACATCAAACTAAAAGTTCTGTACAGCAAAAGAAATCCTCAACAAAATAAAAAAGACATTGTATAGAATGGAAGAAAATATTTGCAAACCATCTATCTGATAAGAGGTCAATATCTAAAATATTAAATTGTTTTTTTCTGATCAGTCAATAAACTATAAATTTTCCTTTCCTTAAAAAATTCTAGTTTTTGGTAGCTATCATGCTCCACCCAAAACCACTCACCTGATCTTAGACATTTCGTTATACATTAATTCATAGTTTCTGAACCCTATACCAAGTCTAGCCTATTCCCTTAGCTTGATTGCTATCCTTCTATGTGTACCAATTTCCTAGGGCTGTTGTAACAAATTACCACAAACTGGATGGTTTAAAAGGAAAAAAAAAACTGTTCCCTCACAAGTCTGGAGACTAGAATTCTGAAATCAAGGTGTCAGCAGAGCCATTCGTCCTCTGAAGTCTCTAGGGACAAAGTCTTCCTTGCCTATTCCAGCTGTGGGTGATTGCCAAAAATCCTAATTGTTCCTTGACTGAGATACACATCAATTTCTGCCTATGTCCTCATATGGCATTCTCCCTGGGTATCTATGTCCAAATTTCCCTCCTCTTAGAAGGACACTAGTCATTGGTTTTAGGGACAACCCTAATCTAGGATGACTTCAGCTTAACTTGATTACATCTACAAAAACCGTATTTCCAAACAGGGTCACATTTACAGGTACCAGTGGTTAGAACTCCAACATTTTTTTTTTTGGAGGACACAATTCAACACAAAACATCTTGACCTAACTCTTTCAGGCTTGACTCCATAAACAAAAACAGCAACCCATGCCACTTCCCATCAATGCTGCAACCATCTAACCAGTATAATTATTTAATGCTTAATTATTTGTCAGGAACTGTGGTTAAGTAAAGGTGGCAGCATTTCTAGAGCTACTTTAGTTACTGAAAAGTTTTCTAATCCATTTCTGACACATGGCCCCATTTACAAACAGTGGCATGCTCAATAGGATTGAAGTAACCTTAAATGTATGGGATTAAAACCTATCAGTCTTATCAGTGGGAAAAAATAGAGAAGTGTTGACATGCTTGTGTACCATGTAACATTGGTGGTAATGGTAGAGAGTTCTTTTCCTTTTTATTTTATTTGATGAATTGGCTTTATTTTGATGAGAGAACTTGTAGGAATCATCTCAAAATAGCATTCATATACTTCAAAGTGGATGCTTTATAAAAAGAGATTTGACAACAAACAAGTAATATACTTAAGGATCACATTTCTGAAATCAGTTGATCTTTTGCATCACTCACTGACAGGTTACACCAAGATATTAATACTATTCAGAGATACCATTCCTCATTTGATCATTCTATAAGTAAAAACTGTTGCTGTCTTTCACATGAGAGCTGTGACTAATGACAGTCCTTTTGTTTGAATACCCCTGTATTTCCTACAGCTGTGGCAAAAAATCCACGTATTAAATACCTAAAACAACAGAAATGTATTCACTTACAGTTCTCAAGACTAGAAGTCTGCAGGGTCATTCTCCCTCTGAAGGCTCTAAGGAAGATTCCTTTCTTCCTTCTTCCTAGCTTCTAGTGATTGCTAGCAATCCTTAGAATCCCTTGGCTTATAGCTCCATCTTTTCAGTTTCTTCTGTCTTTACATGACTCTCCTTCCTCTGTGTGTCTGTGTCTCTGTGTCCAAATCTCCCTCCCCTTTCTGTTACCTAGACAGCAATCATTGGCCATTATAATTGACTATAATCCTCATTTAACTGGACTACATGTGCAAAGACGTTATTTTCAATTAAGATCACATTCTGTAGTTATGGGTTAATCTAAATTTTTGGGAGACACTGCCTAACTCACTACAGCGCTCAAATCAAATCTTGTGCTAGATAAGGCATTATATTTTAAGTTGAAGTCTTACTCATATAAATACAAAACTGAATTTTTTCTATGACTACAAGTTGAAATATTTTTTTAAGATTTTATTTATTTACACAGAAAGAGAGTAAGTGAGTGGGGGGACAGGCAGAGGGAGAGGGAGAGAGGGAATCTCAAGCAGACTGCACTGAGCACAGAGCTGGACACAGGGCTTGATCTCATGACCCTGAGATCATGACCTGAGCCAAAATCAAGAGTCTGATGCCTAATTGCGCCATCCAGGTGCCTCTACAAGTTGAAATATTTTAAAAGGCACCAGCCACAAAATGAGAGCTCTGATTCCTAACCTCTCTGTCCATTTTTGAAAATTATAAGTTTATAACTTGTACTTTCATTTAGGATAAGACTAAATTTTTGGAACTCATAATGTTTCCAATAAGAATCTTTCAGGGGCACCTGCGTGGCTCAGTTGATTAAGTGTCCTGCAATTGATTTAGGCTCAAGTCATGACCTCAGTGTGGTGAGATCCAGCCTGGCATGGGGCTCCATGATCAGTGCAGAGTACTGCCCCCTCTGCTCCTCACCCTGGTCTTACTCTCTCTCTAAAATAAATAAATAAATAAATAAATAAATAAATAAATAAATAAATAAATAAATAAATAAAAGAATCTTTAAAAAAAGAATCTTTTATAACTTTTTCCTTTCATAAATATCATTGTTCTCATGACTGAGAGCATACTAAACACTTTACAAGTCATTGGATTACTTATGTATCACTCTTACCTGTGATCATTATGGCAAAACTTATTTAATGTATAAGAGGGGTCCAGTGGAAAGATATATCTGCATAATACCACATAATCAGTTGAAAAAATGTTGAGTATTAGCACCTCCTTTTTCCCTATCTTCAATCTGAAATTTTTACTTTTCATATAGATGCTCTGGTGTCATGTATATCTAGACTAAAGATGCTAAGAAAAAAGTGTCTTCAAATGGCCAATAATGTCCACTATTTTAATACAAACACAAAAAAGCAAAACTACTCTATAAACTTGCTTGATTTTTCAAGTGAGCTAGTTGGAGTTTCTTTTAAAATATTCATAATTTAGGGGCACCTGAGTGGCTCATTTCATTAAGAACTGGACTCATGGGCAGCCCGGGTGGCTCAGTGGTTTAGCACTGCCTTCAGCCCAGGGCCTGATCCTGGAGACCCAGGACCCTGCATGGGGCCTGCTTCTCCCTCTGCCTGTGTCTCTGCCTCTCTCTCTCTCTCTCTCTGTCTCCCATTAATAAATAAAAAAAATCTTTAAAAAAAGAGAACTGGACTCATGATTTCAGCCCAGGTTATGATCCCTTGGGTCATGAGATCAAGACAGGCATGAGGCTCGTGCTCTGTGGAGAGTCTGCTTAAGATTCTCTCTCCCTCTTCCTCTCCCTCTCACCCTGCTTGCACTCACTCTCTTTAAAATAAATACATCTTTTAAAATAAAATAAAATAAAATAAATAAAATAAAACACTGATAACTTAATATTTCTGTTCTCTATAGAATACCTGATATTTCTTCTATATGTAATATGCTATTTTCCATAATAGGCTATGATGTTTGACCTTATTTAAATATTTATTATTTAAAAATTTTAATTCCAGTATAGTAAACATACATTTTATATTAGTTTCAGGTGTACAATATAGTGACTCCACAATTCTATACATTCCTCAGTGCTCATCAAGATAAGTGTAGTTTTAATCTACTTTACCTGTTTCACCCATCCACACCACTCCTTTATAGTAATCATCAGTTTGTTCTCTACAGTTAAGAGTCTGTTTTTTTGTCTTTTTTATTTCCTTTTCTCATTTGTTTTGTATCTTAAATTCCACATATAAGTGGGGGCACCTGGGTGGCTCAGTGGTTGAGCATCTGCCTTTGGCTCAGGGCGTGATCCCGGGGTCCTGGGGTCGAGTCCTACATCAGGCTCCCCACAGGAGGCCTGCTTCTCCCTCTGCCTATGTCACTGCCTCTCTCTATGTCTCTCATGAATAAATAAAATATTTTTTAAAATTCCACGAGTGAAAACATATGGTATTTGTCTTTCTCTGACATATTTCACTTAGCATTATACTTTCTAGCTCCCCATGTTGCAAATGACAAGATTTCCTTCTTTTCATGGGTGAATAATATTCCATTGTGTACATATATGTGTATGTATATATGTATATGTATTTATGTATATATATGTGTGTGTATATATGTGTATGTATCTGTTCTCCTATCAAAGCGTGCTTCTTGATTGTATAGATAGCATTTAATGTTTGTTACTATCCTGTGTTTCAGGGACTCCATGAAAAAACTGGTGCATTTACAGCTGTTAAAGTAATGAATGCTCGTAAGGTAATATATCTTGTCCATATTCTGTTCATTTAATGGACTATGTATGGTGTTGGGATAAACAGCTTGGAAAATAGTTGTGTTTTAATCATTAGTATACAAAATTATAATTGTGTTAATCTGGATGTTTATATTTATCAATATTTCTATCCATTAGTATATTTTATTATTGATTTATTGTTTTTACACATAAAATGTTTCACTCACAGTGAAAGGTCTACATATTTTGGCATTCTTTAAGAATGAAGAAAATATCTATATTCCTGTCTATTTCTAGTTACCTGTTTCTAGGGATAGCAAAGAGGAGATTTCCTCTAATATTGTGTTCATTCTCCTGTTTTCCATCATATATTTCTCCCTGACCAACCTTTCCTTTTGAGAATTGAGGCCATTAGATTCTCAATGACAGGTAGAAGGAAAGAACTTGTCATAGATGCACATTTTTCAGGCATTTTCTGACAGATGAGCAAGACATTGTTCCTGCTAACATTTGTAAAGTTGTGTCATGGTTCATAACATATTGTCATAGAATTTGTTACACACTGATTTCTGTCTTTTTTCTTCAGCATGAGTGCCTCACTTTTCAAGATAATATTAACATGAACATAGCAAAGATAAAAAAATTTTCACTTCACTATACCCTAAAGAAAAATTCTCAAATGTTATGACTGAAAAACTATACATACTCACTGAACTGTTGTCAATGCCATAAACTGTTCTTTTCCAATTTGTGCAGGGAGTGAATTGCTGAAACTGTTTAAGGAGTTTTATGGTTTTTATTTTGCCAGTAAATGTCAAATGTTGAAAACCAATGTGAATTTCAAGGAATTTTGAGGTTTTGTGGATTTATTTTGCCCTACAAACCATGTCTTCCAAATAATCAGCCTAGTACTTTTTGAGTGTGCCTTTCTAAAATAATTATTTCCTTCTTTTGACTTGAAAAATCTTTTACATATATTTAATTTACCTTTTAGGTACTCTAACTTTTGAAATATTTAAAAAGCATGTTCAACCCATAGATAGTTTCAATTACCTTGTTTTATAAGGAGAAATAGCACTTTCCTAATATCAAATGGTAATGTTCCCATTAACATGGCAGTTAAATCTGTTACTATGAATTTAGTGCCAAGTTTCTGTATATATAAGAATTTGATTTTTTGAAGTAAAATTATTAGTGAAAATTGAGAGAGGAATAATATTATGTTACTCTTCCACTTAGTGCCAAAAGAACACAAAATATTTAAAAATAAATCATTCTCCGAGTGTACCAGTGGATCTAATAACATTTTGTTCTTGATTTTGCAGACCCCTTTACCTGAAATAGGAAAGAGAGTGAGAGTGAATAAATATCAAAAGTCTGTTGGATGGAGATACAGTGTGAGTACTGAAAGTCCCCTCTAGGTCTCAAGCTGTCTTTCCTTTAATTTTCAACTTTAAACTAACCCTTTATATCTTTATCTTTAGAGGGACATCGCTAAAATATTCTTGCCCGGAAGTGATAACATATTATCTTTTAACACATTCATTCACATAGATTCAATCATTGTACTCGAACACTAACATCTGTCATAAAGCAGGAGATAGAAGAAATGGTTCCCTGAACAGGTAAGTGTTGACAGCAGGTGAAGAATTGAATATATCCACAGAGCATAGAACCCTCTAGCTGAGTAGTAACAAAAGAGATAAAACCAAGAGAAAATTTTTCCTTGAATTGGCCTGCACAAGGTCTTTTTTACACCTTTCACATGGTATTCCAGACTGACTGGCTATTCCCCCATTGTGATTCTAACAACATTGCTATTGTATATGAGCTAAAGGAAGACTATCCTTTTTTTATTGTAATAGCAGACAGAAAACCACAGACTATCCAAGCTAAGTCTTCACACATCTGGCATAGTACTTGATTAGATAACGGAGTGTGAAGATCCTTTCTATTTGAAGCTTTTTAACTGTCTTACAAAGCAGTCTCTATGACTCTAATAATTTTCTGGCTCTAGAATAAGATCAGACAAAGAAAATTCTTTTTTGGTAGATGTTGGTGATCTATCAAAATATTCTGTGAGCCTAAAGGCAGAATTCCTGCTCTTATCAATATAATTCATTGATATCTTTTTTCTTACTTTTCTCCTCAGCTCTCTGGTATTCAAATATTTTAAACCTTTGTGCCTTAATAAATATTATCTCAGGATTTAAAATAACTTTTCCATTAACACAATCACATTCAGAAAACATTTGTATTTATATTAGAAAGGTATTGGTAAACAGCTTCATGATTCATCTAATAAGTACCTGGCTCCTGTTTTATTTACAATGTATCTCAGGACACAAAGCATATCCAAGTGAAAGAGTGCTGATTAATAACATGGTTTGGTAGATCAAGAAGCTGCAAAAGGCTAAGGAATGAAAAATATAATCTTTGGCTAATTTTGGTCTCATCAAACATTTCTGTTAATAAGTCCCTTTAAAGATCTTTCCCCAAACCTCTCTGGTATTCTTTCCACGGGGAAAAATATTTTGGTTCTAGAACTGGGTGAAATTATAAAGGAAATTGTGGTATCCTTGAGCTGCTTATTTTTGACGAAAAGTAGGATGTTCAGGCTACTCTGGGATCAACTGGCCCTGAGCCAGGAAATGCTATAGCATCATGTTACTGGGATGTGTGTGAGAGTTTTAAATTACCCACTTGGCCTGATGGATATAATGTACTTATGTGTTTTTCACAAGCTCAACTTCCTGTTAATTGAGAATGGCAAACACACTAATGCTTTTCATACATATCTGATCTTGGTTTATTGGTTTTGGGGGAGTTTATATTTATGTGGGAAACTCACTCTTAAAATTTTTCTAATTGGTAACTTAGAACTCTATGATTATATATTTTAGTAAGAAAAATAACTGTTAGCTGATCATCCAGTTAGTATCTCTAAATCATCCTGAATCCTTTGGGATAAGAATTTTGTGACTTGTACACACCTCTTTGAGTCAGGGATTTATGGAAATAGCAATAATATGGAAGTCCAGACACATGAGTTTAAATCCCAAGCCTATCACTAAATTGCTAAGAAATACTTGTAAAACTGATCTTACCTCTTTTGGCCTCAGATTCCTTATAGGTAAAATGGCACCAGAATATTTGGCCTACTTATAAACAGGGTAAAAAATATGATCAAATGCAACTGCATAGCTGTCTGGAGCCCAGCTAGTCTCCTACTTTTGCTTGGGGACATGAACTTTCTAACTCAGAAAAAAAAAAGCTATTTGATAATTAAACTATGAAACAAGTTAAAGGACTCAGTTTGGCCCTTGCTTCTCTTTTACATGTACTTTGTGTTCTTACCCTCACATCATCAACTCATTCCTATTTCTTGCACCCTTTGTGAATTCATATTCCTTTAAACATAACCATGGTGCCTTGCTAGGAACTGAGAGTGTCCATGTATGTACAGAACTGCTAGCTCCCAAGGTTTTTTCTATATGATGACAAATGATGTTACCATTTCAAAGGAAAGCCACATCAGAGGGAAAGCAGAAAGTTCAGTGGTCCTACATGGCAAGAATGAAAGTCACAAGGATCAACTTTTAGCTTTGTGGAAAACAGGTTAAGGGAATTCAAAGGGAGCTTATTAGCTGTTTCCTTAGGACGCTGGGATGAGGTTGGAACTTGAACTTCTATATAATTCTCATGCTACAAGTTGATTGTTTTATTTATTTCTGTCTTTGTTACACAATAAATACTAAGAAAGAACCTGTCATTGGATTTCCAGCTGGAGAAACCATGCCCTGTCTCCTTCCCCTAAAGACAAATAGGTGTCTAGATTTCTTTTCTAGTTGTTGAATATTTATGGGTAAATCTACTGGAAAATCCGGAAACGTTAAAAAATGTTCTGCAGCTGCTAGTCATTTCTCTGATATTTCAAACTTTTTACAAGATATATTATGAATATTTGGGGACATTTCAGAACCTAGTACATTGCCTTATATTTATTTCATAACTATTTTTAAAGTCTAATTACACTGTAGCTAAATATTTTAAAAATGCCTATCTTTTCTACTGGGTTTCAGAAAATAAGCTAAGAAAGAAAATGAAAGCTGACTAGATATATTCAGCTATCTATTAATTTCAGCTAAAAAATGTATTTTCCTTAACCCCCAGGGTCATCAAGTCAAGGTAATTAAAGGAAATTCTGAGGAGAACTAAAGATATAGGTTAATTCCTTGATACTTTTCATGCTGGTTGGCCCTTTTCTGATTCATTGCCCCAGAGAAGTCAAAGGTATCTTTTTTTCCTGGATTTCAGGACAGGAACTCAACTATTTTTTTAACTCAACTATTTTTAATTAAAATGTCTTCTTTTCTATTTTTAGTTATTTGAGGAACCTCCATACCATTTTCCACATTGGCTATACCAATTTACATTCCTGCCAACAGTGCATGAGAGTTCCTTTTTCTCCATATCCTTTCCAACATTTGTTATTTCTTGTGTTCTTAACTTTAGCCACTTTACTAGGGTAAAATAAGTCAGACTGAGAAAGACAAATACCATATGATTCCACTCATGTGCAATCTAAAAAAGCCAATGAATAAACAAACAGCAGAATCAGATCTATAGGGCAGCCCCAGTGGCGCAGCGGTTTAGCGCCACCTGCGGCCCAGGGTGTGATCCTGGAGACCTGGGATCGAGTCCCATGTCGGGCTCCCTGCGTGGAGCCTGCTTCTCCCTCTGCCTGCATCTCTGCATCTCTCTCTCTCTCTCTCTCTCTCTCTCTCTGTGTGTGTGTGTGTGTGTGTGTCTCATGAATAAATAAATAAAATCTTTTTAAAATATCAGATCTATAAATACAGAGAACTAAGTGATGGTTGCCAGAGTGGGGGAAGTGAGGAGTTGGGTAAAATAGATGAAGGGGAGTGGGAGACACAGGCTTCAGGTAATGTAGTGAATTAGTCACATGGGTGAAAGGCGCAGCATAGAGAACATAGTCAATGGTAAAATAATAGCATTTTATGGTGACAGATGGTACCTACACTTGTGGTGAGTATAGCATAATGTATAGAGAAGTTAAATCACTCTGTCATACACCTGAAAGTAATGTAACATTGTATGTCAACTATACTCAAATTTAAAAATTTAATTAAAAAATTACACTTTTCGGTCAAATAATCTTTTCTTTACATACTACAACATATTTACTTTGTACAGTAAGAGTACTCTTAAAAAGATTATATAAATTGAACTTTTATAGATGTATTAGGTGAACTTTTTTATTATTATCAATTGAAATTTAAAGCAAGTAGGAATTCAAAGGACCCAAGTGGTAAATCCATTTGTCAAGTGTAATCACTTCCTGAGTCATTTCATATCACCCTCAACTTCATTATGCACTATCCTGTGTTCATCAATGATTATGTCATTCATGTATGTGATTATGTCATTCATGTAGTTCCTTGTATGTAAGTTCATTTAAGTTAAGGATATGATATCTAAATGTATGAAGAAATTATATGCTTATTGGAAATTCCCAACAATTTAACTTACTTTTCTTAAGTTAACATTTTAAGATATTTTCTCCAATGCATTGCACCTGTATACACATAAAGTGTGATGATTTTTTTAAAAGATTTTATTTATTCATGAGAGAGAGACAGAGACAGAGACAGAGACAGAGACACAGGCAGAGGCAGGCTCCATGCAGGGAGCCCAACATGGGACTCGATCCCAGGTCTCCAGGATCACATCCTGGGCTGCAGGTGGCGCTAAACCGCTGTGCCACTGGGGCTGCCCAAGTGTGATGATTTTTAAATTATTGAGAAGCAAAGAGCTTTTTATCGATTGGCTAAGAATAGTTACAGATAGATTATGGAACATATGGGAACTACTTGGTTGTCATGGTACAAGGGTAGAACTGAGTCTTAGGGAGAGAGAATAGCTTCCTATTTCACTCCACTATAACAAATAATGATAGAAACAAAAGTTGCTGATGTTTGTAGGTTGGGGTAAAAAGTGGAGAAAGGTGCATAATTCTGATAACACTCTAATGCAAATGAGAAGGTCAAGTAACAAAGATACTGTATGATAATACCTTGCATTTATAACATTCTTCTTTCAAGGACTTCAAGGAACTTTAAATAAATTGTCCTATTTGATTCCACTAATTTTCCATGGAGATGGTAATGGCTGCCAATGTCCATCAGATTTCTGAAGATAAATTCAACCTTGGGAAGATTAAGTGAATTTCCAACCTTTAGCTATTAGTGATAAAACCCAGGTGTACTAATGCCCAGTGTAGATGTTCCCCCCCCTTTTTTTGAGAGAGAGAGAGAGGGGGGGATGAGGGAAGGAGGCAGAGGGGAGGAGTAGAGAGAATTGTAAGCAGGCTCCACACTAGGTGGAACCTGAGATCATGACCTGAGCCAAAATCAAGAGTCAGATGCTTAAATGACTGAGCCTAGGCAACCCTAGATGCTCTTTTCTCATGACATCATACTGTCTTCTACTAAAAATATCTCTTGAAATTATGTATTATACCTTGGCAATCCCATCCAAAAAGATAGCTTCAATTATCACTATAGAGGTAATCCTCAACAACAACAGTACCTTTAGCCCTGATCTGTCCCCTGAGTGGCACATGCATATCTTTATTCTGTGCAATTCTATGCATCCATATAAAGGAAGTACATTTATGTTTATTGATATAGAAACATGCATTTTAGGTATTGAATAAGACATGCAAGTTGCAGAATAGTGAGATATATATATATTCTGGAGGAATAAAAATGTTTAGAGGAATATTCACTCAACTGTTACTACTAATAGAAGAAAATATTCAGTGAGTGTACAGCATTTACATATTTTACTTCATATATAAATACATTGTATTTATAATTTATATATATAAATACATTATGTATTTATACTTGTATGTGTAAATGATTAAGCGTATCTTTATAAAAGATTAGCAAAGATCAAACCAGTACCTTTAAAATACAATGAGTCACAAACCAATCAAGTCAGTGTGGTACAGGCATAAGGACAGCGATATCAATCAGTGGAAAGGACTGTTTCTATATATCAATGGTGGATTTTTGACAAGGGTGCAAAGACAATTCATGAAGAAAAATAGTCTTTTCGACAAATAATGCTGAGACAACTAAATATCCATATGTAAAAGAATTAACTTGCACCCCTAATTTACATGAAAATTAACTCAAAATGATCAAATGCCTAAATGTGAGACTAAAACTATAAAATGCTTAGGAGAAAACATTGGGATAAATCTTTATGACCTTGGATTTGGCAAAGGATCCTTAGATATGACACCAAGAGTATAAAAAATAAAATAAGAAATAAATAAATCAGACTTTATCAAAATTGGAAATTTTGATAATCCCACAGAATGGGAGAAAATGTTTGAAAATCATATACCTTATAAAGTACTTGGATGTAGAGTATATAAATCTTACAATTCAATAATAAAGAGACAACCCAGTCAGAAAACAGAGGCAAAGATTTTCAATTAGACATTCCTCTGAAGATCATATACAAATGGTTAATTATCATTAGTATGATTAGCCATCAGAGAATTGCAAGGGAAAACCACAATGAGATACTACTTGAAACCCCCTAGGATGGTTATAATAACAAAATACAAAATAATAAGTGTTGGTGAAGGTATAGAGAAATTGGAATCATCATTGCTGTTGGGAGTATAAATATATGCAGCACTGTGGAAAATGATTTGGCATTTTATCAAAATGTTAAATATGGAGTTAACATTCGGCCTAATAACTTCCTTCCAAGGTATATACCAAAAATAAATAAAAGCACATATTCACAAAAAAACTTGATATGAATGCCACAGTAGCATTATTCATAATAGCCAAAAGGTGGAAATAACCCAATTGGTGAATGAAAATGAATAAAATAATAATATGTAATATAATGTGGATGAATCTTAGAAAAAAAGTTATTCACGAAAGTTCACATACTATATGATTTTCATTTATATAACATGCCCAAGATAGACATGTCTATAGAAATAGAAAATATATTAGTAAAAAAAAATAAATAAATAAAAAGAAAAAAAAGAAAAGAATATATATTAGTGGTTCATTAAAGCTGGGATTTGTGTGTAGCAGAATTTGGGAGTGATAACTAGAGTATGAGGCTTCCTTTTGGGGTAATATAAATGTTTTAAAATGGATTGTGGTGATGGTTGCATAATTTTGTAAATATACTAAAAACCATTGAATTTTATACTTTAAATGATAAATTTATGGTATATAAATTATATCTCAATAAAACTGCTACAAAATAAACAAACAAATTGTAATGATTCTATTCAGCAAAAACTTTATACAGTGGCCATTGCTGCTGGTGCAGGGATCACACTTTGAGAACCACTGAATTAAAGAATCTTCAATTAAGCTTTATTTTTCCCCCAAATTCCTGGTTAACCAGGGGTCTCCATTCTCTGACAATCCTAGTTGAGATTTTATTATCAACTGCTGTGTGATACAATGGGTAGCCATAGGATTTCCTTTGTTATTCTGTAGTTTAGGATCCCATAGTCATTAACTGGCATAGCTTTAAGGGCTTTATTGTCTATCTTCTATTCTTATTCTTCAGGATGAGGAAGAGGATCTCAGGACTGAACTCAACCTTTTGAAGAAGTACTCTTTCCACAAAAACATTGTGTCCTTCTATGGTGCTTTTTTCAAACTGAGTCCTCCTGGTCAGAGGCACCAACTTTGGGTATGTATTTAATTACCTTGATCTTATTTCCTAAGACTAAGTCTCAGTTGAGGAAATACATTTTAATAAGCTGAGATGTCACTTTTGTCCACAGGAAAATTTAAGGACTCAGCTGCTCAAAGTAGTATGACAAAATGTAATCTGATTCCTGGATGTGGGAGTGAATTATATGGAATAATTTCAGTAAACTTAAATTCCTGTCAAGAGGCTTTAGGGCAAAATAGGGGAGGGCTCAAATAAACACTGGGAATATTGAACATATTTCTTTTCAAATATAGTTTTGCTGCTTTTAACTTTTTATGTACATTTGCTAGTAAATTAGAGGTATGGCTAAGAAGACTATCTAATAGACTTGCAAATAATGACTGGATAAATATCAATTCTAATTAGCATTTGGCATGAACATATGAAAGTATTTAAGTTTTTCTAAGTATATGAATTTATGTTTAAACATAAATCCCAGGAGTTCTTTTCTAAATAGTTAGTTGACTTATCCTTTTCTTAGTCTATTTATGCCTATACTATCACAAATTACTGATCAATGAGATGTAAATTTTAAAGTGTATCTATAACTTACACTATAGGTGCCAGGATTGTTGCTGCTTCCCACTATAGCAGAAATAGTCATGTAACAAGAAAACTGAGCTTTAATCAAGGATAAGTTTATTTAGAAAGGAATACTTAGAACATAAAAGAAGTCAGTGTACACTTGCTGGCTACATTCCATTTCCAGTTCAAATCAAGAATAGTATTGTTTTGGGTTCCCTGGGTTGCTCAGTCAGTTATGCTGCTGCCTTCAGCTCAGGTTATGATCACAGGGTCCTGAGATCAAGCTCCAGAGCCCCACATTAGGTTCTCTCCTCAACAGGGAGTCTGCTTCTCCCTTTCCCTCTGTGCTCTCTCTTCTTCTCTCCTTCTCTCACTCTCTGTCAAATAAATAAATAAAATCTTTTTTAAAAACCCAAAGAATAGCATTGCTTTTCAGAATAATAACAGACTTTTGAGAATCTTCAGTTGGCAAGGAAAGATTGTTATACTTCATATAATGGACTTTAGGAAGCAGGACTGGGGACATTATAGAAAGATTTTTTTTATAGAAAGATTTTCAACAAGGGATTGAATTGAAATAGTTTCTCTCAAAATTTAGCATGCATCAGAATCTCCTGAAAGACTGATAAAACACAGATGACTGAGCTCCATAGAGTTACTGATTCAGTTGTGGGATGTGAGTCCATGAATTTGAACTTGACAACTTCACAGGTGATATTGATGCTACTGGTCTGGATACTACACTTTTAGAACCTCGAATCTTTTCTTTAGCCCTGTTTTCTTCCAAATGTCCAGCTGATTATATCCTCTATTGTCTGACAATTCAGTTGACATTTTATGAAATATTACCACACAGCTTTAACAGCAACTGGTATATTTTTGGCATACAAAATTTGTCTTTCAATATATTTTTACTTACAAGTTTTTTCCTTTTGACTATATAGTAGTCTCCTTATTGGATACATTTATCAGTACTCAGTTCATTCAATCATTTAACATATTCATTTAAAACCATCTATTTGCCATGCCTTCTGCTAGATTTTGGAGATAAATGAATAAACAGAATAGACTTGTCCCTGACCCATCAGAACTTACAATCCATTTTCAATGACTGGTATCAGTCAAATAATCACACAAATGAATAGGTAATGGTCTGAAGGGAAATAACTTGCTTTTATGTGGGCACTTAATCTAAATCAAGTTGGGGAAGAAGAAACTCTTCTTTGAGAAACTTTTTCCTTGAACTGAGATCTGAAGGATAAATAAATTATTTGTGGAGGTAGGAGTTTTTATGGGACCATTTGCACTTTCTTGTCCATGTAAATCAAAGCAAATATGGAGTAAGTAAATTACTAAATAACTACCATTTATAAAGTATATTTGCTGGGCATCATGCTTACAAAGCTGAGAAAATAATTGAGAATGTCTTACATTCCTTTCAGAGTAGAGCTCTTCGGACTCAGGTAATATTAGCAAGATTTTCCAGGGTGCATCTGAATGAATGGCTTTAATTCAGGTTTGTTGTGGCTCAAAATGACTTCCTTTTCTTCCATTACCACAGCTGTGCCCATATGTAATATAATTAATAGTTTATATATTTATTTATATTTTATATATAATAAATAGATATTTTATAGCTATGTATATATAAATATATATTTGCATATATAATATAGTTAATATAGTTTAATAAAAATTAAACTTTTGTGGTTTATCTGTAGTACTGGTTTTGTTAGTCTGTTTCTTTTGTTTTTTTTTTAATTTTTTTTTTAATTTTTTTATTTAGTTATGTTAGTCACAGAGAGAGAGAGGCAGAGACACAAGCAGAGGGAGAAGCAGGCTCCATGCACCGGGAGCCCGACGTGGGATTCGATCCCGGGTCTCCAGGATCGTGCCCTGGGCCAAAGGCAGGCGCCAAACCGCTGCGCCACCCAGGGATCCCTGTTTCTTTTGTTTCATGAGAGCATACTCAGGTGAAACACATGCAATACTATTAGTTGTGAATGAATATAAATTTAAAAAATTTAAAAAATTTATAAAAATATAAATATAAATTTCCTGAAAAGAAAATGTTAGTATTCCAGAAGGAAATAAGGTAGACTTTTAAATATTCATAATTTGCAGCCTATCTTTTTGGTTTCCTTATTCTACAGCAAAAATTAACTTGCCAACAGTTAAAAAAATATATGTTTTGTTATATTTATATAGCAGTTTTGACACATAAACCTGTGCTTAAAGAAAAGTTTCCTGGGTAGATTATACCTAATCTCTTTCACATTGGCCAATCCTTTAGTTAGCTCATATGGGAAAGGAAATTTACTAGCTGGGCACCTAATTCATTGATGGCAAAAAGATAAATTTTCTGAGAAATTGAGTTTATTAGTGAAGTAATATCTGAATGAGATGCTATCAATAATAATAGCCTTAAAATAGACTTTCCTTAGCAATAAATCATTTGGAAAAAAATTCTCTATAGGAATGTAATTAACAGTTTTCCCCTTGGAATCATAGTTTGCCAGTATTTTAGGGAAAAATAATCTAGAATTTAAAATAAAAACAGCAATAAAAACAAATCTAGTCTTAATTTCGATGTATAAATTCCTTTGAGATCCTTCTTTCCTGCTTTTTCACTTGCAATCAAATTGTTCCCTCGATGGTCTTTCTCCTTGCACTCTGGTCATCACTCAGGTTTGCCTCCCGTACAAGCTTATTTCTAAGGGCATGTAATCATTCTGTTTTCAATAAACTGAATGTTCTTCCTTCTCAGTATGTTAAAATACTATCTATCCTTCAAGGCTTAGATCAAATTGCACCTCCCAGTTAAATATCCCTGGTGTAGTACCTGCTTTTCCTCCTTCTACAGATCTTTGGATATGTTTCAACTCTTTAATTCCACTAGCCTTTAGAGACTTCCACCAGACAATTGAGCCAGCCTTTGCGATGTCTTAATCTGTAAACATCACATATAAATACAAGTCATATGGACTAAAACCCTCCAGATATTTTCAGAAAATTACTTTCTAATTCTTGACACTTTGCTGGCTTCCCTGCAGATGGTGATGGAGTTATGTGCAGCAGGCTCGGTCACTGATGTAGTGAGAATGACTAGAAATCAGAGTTTGAAAGAAGATTGGATTGCTTATATCTGCCGAGAAATTCTTCAGGTAAGTCTTCATATAGTCATTCTCCTCTGGCCTTAAAACACCTGGAAGCAATATATGCAGTGTATCTTATACCTGCCAATATAAAATGGTTTAAGATTCTGAACATAACCTCTGGATCAGGATACCAAGAAAAAAACAGAAACAAAAACAAACAAACAAAAAACAAATGGCTTTAGAGAGAAAGCAGATTTTCAGGTGATGTCCTTAAGTTTAGGTACATTGCAAGATGGGTAATCAGGCCCTTCTAAATCATGGCCTGTAATGGCTGTCAGAGTTAGACTGTTGTGTTCATGGATCATGGAAATAACCATTTGGAATATTAATTACGTTATTTGGATTTTTAGAGTTATCTTTAAAAAACAACAACGTAGCACTATCATTAGAGATTAAGAAAAAAGTAAGACAAAGGTCAGCATTTTACTGAATGACCCCAAACCATCCATAACCATTTTGCAGACAGATACCCTGTTTGAATAATGCCCTGTTTTTAAAACTTGCTTTATTTTGAATACCAAATTGGATGAAAAAAAATCTTCTTAATCTACCACAATCAAATTTTTCTTTGTGGCTTAACTACTCAGGGTCACCAGAGGAAGATATTAACAGAACTGGATAGCACCACTGATACAATGTTAGAATGTCCTTCCTCTCATCTTAATTGGATTCACTTGTGCTAATAGTATAAATAGTTGTGTGTAAACTGTGGACTGAATTTAAATTCTGGTTCATCATATATTAGCTTTGTGGCTTGAATCAGTTACCTAATTTTTCCAGATCTCACTTTTCTTGACTGTAATATGGGGTGATATTAGTATCTTCCTCGAAGGATTGTAGTGGCGATTTCATAATTTCATAAGTATTAGCTGTTTTTACTGTTACTTCTATTATTAATCCTCAATGATTATCTGGAGCAATCTCCCTGAAGCCAGGTCAGGGGTTAGGCAGGTCACAGGTTAGTTTTAGTGGTGAATAGGCTGGAGCCAGCACGGTAAGCCAATACAAATTGCAAATGCTTTAAAATGAATTTCCATATTCCCCCAATTCCTCAGCCTACAAGGTTGACTAGAAAATATTTTGGATTAAACAAATGGTTGGATGAGGAATAGAGTAAAACAATGACTGAGCTATGATATTTAAGATGTCCAGGTCTTCACTCTTATGGTTAGTTGGAAATATGGAGACTAGAAAGGAAGGTAAATGGCCCAATGTATACAAACATTACTTTTTGGTGTTCTTTTCCTTTCATGGGTGTCCTGATTTATTTTCCTTTCCTTATAGCCAAAAGTTGTATTTCTGGGAACTGGTTGTAGGAATTCCAGCCTAAAGAAAGAATTTTGTCTGAAAATGCAAATTTGGGCCATTTTTCTTACCAAAAGCTTTTCCAAAAATACTAAGAACGGTACCAGAAAAAGAGAAAATATATATATACTGATGTGACTTTTTAAATAACTATATATCTATCTATGTGCAGGGTTTAGCTCATCTTCATGCACACCGTGTAATTCACCGGGACATCAAAGGTCAGAATGTGCTCCTGACTCATAATGCTGAAGTAAAACTTGGTAAGTTTGTTCTTATAGGACTTTAAGTGAGGCCCCAGATATTTTAATGGAGAAGAACCCTTTTAAGATACTATGTGTTGTTGTTGTTGTTTTTTTTAATCATGTCACTAACAACATCTTCTACATATTTAGGCTGTGTTTTCCTTGCTTACAAAACCAGTCAAACTTTGAAAATTTGTTTAGGGAGGGAGATGGAGCAGGAGAAAAATGCACCTTTAACTGCTTCTCTGAAATCATGTGGTTAAAAACAACTCTGAAATAATAATGGAAAGCTTCCATTTTGGTCATTGTTTTACTCTCTATTAAGTTATAGGTATTAGATTGATTGCAATAATTGAATTGCATCTTAATTATGTTCAAGTTTCTGTGCCATGGACAAGGAAACAAAAAGACAGTTCTTCCACAACACAAAACCATATTTTCCAAAGAATATCAAAGAACTTTTAAATGACTTAACTACACATTGCTTCTTTGGAATTTCCCCTCAAATATATAAAGAACTGATATCAGTTACTCCCATAATATCCAAATCAAGTTTAGAATTAGAAATCAAAAGGCCAGAAAGTCCCTGACTTTCTATTCCAGGATTCAAAATGGCGTAATATATTTTAAAATAACACACACATTGTCTCACAGGCACACAGGAAACAATTTATTGCATCCTTTAATGTTTAAAATAAATATTGTTGGTTTTTAAATAATACCCTATGAATAATAGTAGTACTAGGCAATGTCAGATAACCTCATTGATATAGAATATGAATCACTGGTTATTAAATCATGTATGTTTAAAAGATTTTTATTTATTTATTCATGAGAGACAGACACAGAGAGAGGCAGAGACATAGGCAGAGAGAGAGGCAGGCTCCATGCAGGGAACCTGATGTGGGACTCGATCCCGGGACTCCAGTATTACGCCCTGAGCCAAAGGCAGGTGCTTAACCACTGAGCCACCCAGGGGTCCCAAAATCCTGTATTATTTTTAAATGATAATCAATTCTTAGCTACCATGTCTCTAGCATGACCTTATGATAGTTCCCATTTTCCTGATAAACAACTATAACTACAGCAGGGATTTTGTTCATTCATTGGAAGGTTTTCATTGAGTATTTGTGAAAGAAGCTTGTGGATAATTGTTCTTGAAATAAGAAAAGAAGCAATATCAAGAAAATGTATTATGTCTTAAGTTTCTAAAAGCCACAAGGCTAGCAACACAATTTTAAGACACTGTGTAAATATACAAGAGGAATTTGATCTCACATTCAAATGGTTAGGATACAGAGTCTGTCACAAAGCTACATACACACTATGTTCACATATGGCAGCACTCCCATATATCTGAGTCAAGTTTCTGGTCAACTCAACCATTTGCAACACAGAAGAGATATTGTAAGTAAATGAAGAGCCACTGAAAACTGTCACAAAGTCTCTACACTAAAGCTTATGTACTTTACTCTGTAGGAGAGACCTTTTAGTTAGAATTTAATCAGGCTTATTTTATATACAACTCTTATACATTTGAAACATTTCTTAGATTCCAGTGTACTTTTAAGCAGCATATTTATAAGAAGGTTGCAGAAGGCAAACCCAAGGGCATCACAGGGAGTGCTAGAAAGGAAAGAGACTGGAAAGTGATCATATTGTAATTGCAATTGATCAATAATCCTTACATTCTGGTCCTTAGGTCACTAAAGAAAAGTTAAATTATGCCCCTGTTGAGTTCTCATCTCTAATTTTATCTAAATTTCAAGCTTTTAATTTTCCTTTTTCTTCCATCCATCACTCTTTATTCTAGTCTTCCCTTTTCATTTTCTTCCCTGAATGTCATATATATTAGCTCATGGACTTCATAGGTATTTCTTGGCCCTTAAAGTTGGCCCTCAGGGATAGCAAGAAAGCTGAGCTCTGATTTAAAGTACTCTCCTAAAAAATCGAAATAATGAGATTGTTCAATACCCAATGATGATTTTAACATATTACAGATATCTCATGTTTTTAAAAAATCTTTTATTTTCATTATTTTATTTTATTTTTATTTATTCATGAGACACATAGAAAGAGGCAGAGACATAGGCAGAAGGGGAAGCAGGCTTCCTGCAAAGAGCCTGATATGGGACTTGATCCTGGATCCTGGGATCATGCCCTGAGCCAAAGGCAGATGCTCAACCACTGAACCACCCAGGCATCCCAGATATCTCTTGTTTTTAAGTCCTTCCTTAAAGACTACTTTAAGCTCTTAACTTTTTAATTTTTCATTTCTTCTCCTAAGTTCTTCAAACCACGATTCAGTCAGTGTTGTTCTCCATCCTCTAGATTCCTGGAAACCATTCTAAATTAGAAAATCTACTTCATTTTTCATCCCTGAAAAAAATTCATCTACTTTCATTTTTCATCTTATTTTTTCTGGACTAAATAACCCCAGTCTACTTTAGCCCTTTTTTCTGTCTGTTACTGAGGATACCATACTAAATATTTTCATATAATGTATCCCACAGACGAATAGAAGACTGAACTTTTATAGTCTAAACTAAGATATAGATACCACAGTAAATATCTGCATCTGATTCTGAAAATCTGTAGAAGAACTTAAACTAAATGCTAGCAGAAAACTAATTTTTTAAATTGGTGTAATAGGACTTTATAATGTCATGAGCAGAGCTTCCTAATAAACTACGAATAGGTTTTAGATTTCTTAGATGTTGCTTATAGTGTTGGTCTTCCTCCAGCTTGGTGGCAGGTCCAAACACTACATATGTTATCACTTCAGAGGTTCAGGGTACACTGATGGAACTTTATTGTTAATATTCATGGTAAACGTTCAGCCAAACCTACTGTAGATTTATAATAGCACTTCTGAGTCTCTTTCCAACATAAATAGCAGCAATAGCCTATTTCCCAGTATTCCTGGAGTAGACTTCATGGTAAAGTTTTCTGGGCTGGAATGAAAATCTGTTATCCATTGTGGATTTTGTATTGGCTTTCCAAGTTAAAGCAATAACTTATTGAGCTTTTTGTTACTGATTAATTATTTTGACATATGCTGAATTTTGCAGTGGATTTTGGAGTGAGTGCCCAGGTGAGCAGAACTAATGGGAGGAGAAATAGTTTCATTGGAACACCATACTGGATGGCACCTGAGGTGATTGACTGTGATGAAGATCCAAGACGTTCCTATGATTACAGAGTAAGTGTGAGGATTCAGATAGTGGGAATCAAAGTTTGGAAAGGACTTTTGACTAATGTTTATTTTTAAATGATAAAAGATTTAAAAGCAGGCAACTCCTTTCACATTAAATTCTAACAAGAGGGATCCCTGGGTGGCGCAGCGGTTTAGCGCCTGCCTTTGGCCCAGGGCACGATCCTGGAGATCCAGGATCGAATCCCACGTCGGGCTCCCAGTGCATGGAGCCTGCTTCTCCCTCTGCCTATGTCTCTGCCTCTCTCTCTCTCTGTGACTATCATAAATAAATAAAAATTAAAAAAAATTAAAAAAAGGCTAAAAAAATTCTAACAAGAAATACTGGCTGCTATTCATATATGTGGTTTGATGACATGCATAAATATATTTTCTAAGAATGTAGACAAATTAGGCCATTGGAAATTATCTACATTTGAGGAAGAATGTCTAGTTCATGTTGCTTGCAACTTCTTGGGGAAAACATTATATTATGTGGCTTTATATGGAAATTTAACTTCCAGGGGCAGAGAACTTTGTAAACTTAAAAGCGAATGAATGTAAAGCCAATTATTAATCCCCACAGTAACTTAGCTCTAGAAAGAAAAAAATAATAATTTGGTTACTCAGGATAATGGGGAAAATCCTTGTCATGGTTCACCTCCAAACCGCTGAAAATCAGTGGAATAGACAAATTAAGTAACAATTCATGATATTTATTAAAATTTCCACTGAAACTGCAATTTGGACAATATATATCTACATACACATTTCAAAAAGTTAATGTGGAAAGAAAACTATCCATTTGCTATAGACTGGAAAAACCACACTGACTCTTCACATCGTAAGTCATCCAAACAATTCATTGTGGTTTTCGTTGTGTGGAACCTAGGACTCAATACTTGAAGTTGATTAATTCAAGTCTCATCTCTTTTCCCTTTCCCTTAAATGCCCTCTGCTTGATCTGCAAGCAGATCTATTGAGAGCTTATACTTTAGTGCTATTATATGCTATGGAGACTATGGAAGCACAATGTTCTTTTAAGTGGCTTGCTGTAAAAATCTTTTAAGTGGATGCCTTCTACCTGTACAACTTTTAGCAGTATTACAGGGATTTTCACTTATATTAATTATTTATTAATTATTAATTAATTTTTAGCCCCGTGTAAAGTGAAAGAAAGTTTTAACTTATGCCATCACAACAATCCTTTGAAGCTAAGAAATGTATTAACTGAGATTCTCAGAATTCAGTTAACTTGTGTAGGAGTCATTCAGCCAGATAGTGTACTTCCAGCCATGTGCCTTTTCTGCATTCTAAAAACCAAAGTACAGTTAATAGTGAGGATATGAGCCTCTTAAAATCTAATTTCCTTGAATAACCGTAATTATATTCTCAATTTGCTATATTCAAGGAACTGACTGAAGTGCTTTTATATGTTATTTCATTTAATACTCATACCCGTGCTATAAGGTAGATATCATTATTATCTCCATTTTACATAGAGAGAAACTGAGGTACAGAGATTTAAATCATTTACCTAAGATGGCACAGGTAATACATCTATGTGATATGATTTCTTCACAGCAAGCTCCTTTTGATATTTCAGTTAAAGCAACAATAGCAATACATTCAAGACTTCAAGACGAATTTTCCTTACCCTGAATGCTATCCCATATCATCCTATCATGTAGTGCAGTAATGTCTAATCACAAACTCAGGTAACATCTTCCTATAATGCCAGCCTATAAGGAAAGCTTATTGTAGAAAACCCATAAAATGACATTCCCCCAACCAAAAATTGTTTTGAGATTCTAAATACTATTAGTGTCCCATTGTTAAGTGACTTCTGGGGGTCATTTTCTTTCTTTTGCAGAGTGATGTGTGGTCCGTGGGAATCACTGCCATTGAAATGGCTGAGGGGGCTCCTCGTGAGTAAAAATGTTTATTTATTAAAAAGTTTGGGAAGCATGTTGTATAAATTTGTCACTCATACCAGTCAGCTTGTACTGGCCACACAGGTGCCACACTATTGCCAAACTGTAAATGGTGGCCTTTTCAGTGATTATCAAATGTTCTAGTCATAATGGCCAGATGTATATATAAAGAGTCTGTGCCTTTCACTTATGATATATTATTTTAGGCTATTGGGTGTTGTTTCAATTTACCCTCAGTAGTATTTGGTACTGACAGCCCTGATAATGAGAATCTAAAGGCATTTCAGTACATAGTGATTGGTAGAATATTTAGATTCTAGAACATTTATAGCCACACACTGCTACTGCTTCAGACTGTGGTAGTTAAGAAAATATTCCAGTGAGAAAATGAGTGAAAATATCAGTGAGGGTGACAAAACATGAGAGACATCTAACTCCGGAAAATGAACAAGGGGTTGTGGAAGGGGAAGTGGGTGGGGGGTTGGGGTGACTGGATGATGGGCACTGAGGGGGGCACTTGGTGGGATGAGCACTGGGTGTTATGCTATATGTTGGCAAATTGAACTCCAATAAAAAATTTTTTTAAAAAAAGAAAATCTTCCAGTGTTTCATTGAAATTAAACCAATCCTCAGCCTTGGGAAGTGAGGGGTTTGTGGGGTTTTTTTCCATTTATAGTCATTCGAGCTCACCTTTGGTGCCTTCCTTGCTCATTTTAGCCACTCCAGTGCCCTTAATTGCTCAGAAGGCTCAATTTCTCTTGTTTCTCCCTCATCTCTATCTTTTAAATGTTCTGTCAGCATCCTGTTCTCTCAGGACACTGATTTCTGATAGGAATGTGAAATTGAAATGAACTTGGATATAAATAATGAATACATTCCTACTACTGTTGGATGAGAAGTAAGAGAAATGCCTGGAGTGTTTGTTGGGGAACAGGCAAATGGGGGTGGAATTTCTTTGCTTCCACTTTTCTAGGGAAATCCTATATGGTCCCATGTTCCTGCATGCTCTGTCTGTACAATGTCCACCCAACAAGCTTTATAAATTTGGAGTATCATAGTACTGTATTTCAAGGCCAATAGGAGTAATTTCAAGGGGTAGAAATAGTGGTGACATGATTGTTAATAATCCCTGGTGTCCCTTAGAGTATCAAAGATAAGATCAGGTTGTTGCTGCCTCTCTTTTAGTGCCCCCCAAAACTACAAAGTACCTCTGTTGGGTGAATAAAAAATCAACAATGAAAAAACTCTATATACTACATATATAGAATTGAAATAAGACTAGGGAGATGCATGTTATTCCTCCTCATATCTTGATTATTTGTTTTTGTGAACATGCTTAGATTGTATTAGATTAAGCGGAAGCTTCTCCTCCTCTTTTTCTATCTTTCTCCTCCTCATCCCTCCCTTCCCCATCCCATTCTTCCTATTTTTTTCCTCCTTCCCTCCTCCTCCTCCTCCTTCTTCTTCCTCTTCTCTCTTCGCAATATGGTATTTCATATGAGTACTAATGCATATATTTATTTAGGCTACATGACTGCATCAAGTAGTATATTTTTCTGTTGTTTCTGAATGTTTCTTAGCATGCCTTAAAAAAAAAACTAGCTTTCTAGCTTTCTACTTTTTGAAGATTTGTATTTCCCGGTCATCTTTATTTTGTTTCACTTTGTCATTCCAAAGTATTAAATAAATCATGGGAGGGAAAAGGGGTAAAGAGATAACTCATAAAAGGAGTACAGAGAAGGAATTTTGTACACAGTACACAGATAGTGAACTTCTTACAAAAGGTGTGTGAGGACCAGGAAATTTTCAATTTACAATGAGAGAAAATAGGACCAACATGCCTAAATAAGTAATTGGAATACTACAAATTTGGTTATGAGCAACCTGAAATAGCCACACTACTAAAACATTGGCCTTTCGCCTGCCTCCTGTATTGCCTGGAGAATTAACTTTGGATGGGATGGGAATAATTGTCATTAATTTAACTGCAGAATGGGTGGCTCAGTGGTTTAGCGCCACCTTCAGTCCAGAGCGTGATCCTAGAGACCCAGGATCAAGTCCCACATCAGGTTCCCTTCATGGAGCCTGCTTCTCCCTCTGCCTGTGTCTCTGCCTCTCTGTGTCTCTCATGAATAAATAAAATATTTTTAAAAAGTTTAACTGCAAAAATCCTCCATGTTTTGATAATTATCATCTCAGAGGGGGTGGCCCTCTAAAGTGATAATTATATGATAATTGTCTCTGAGGTTCAGATAACAAAAGTTCTTTCTTTGGTGAGTCTCTCCCAGAAAAGTAAAAAGAAAGGGAGAATAACTTAAGCTGTAGAGGCTCTCAGAGGAGGAAAGACCTGTTACCAGTCCATACCAGGACCTTTTTAAGTGCTTGGGTTCATTCTTTATTTTTTTTTCTTAAATTCCACATATGAGTGAACCATATAGTGCTTGTCATTCTCTGACTTATTTCACTTAGTATTATACCCTCTATGAAATGTATTTTTAAAAGAGATTTGCTATTTCAAAGGAATAAGACTCTAATGGTGAAATATTTAAGCATGTTAGATATGGGGTAAAGGGAACATTTATTGGCATTCCTAAGATTAGACTCTCTAGGAAACATCCACTGTTTGACATAGCTCTTGTACTCACCCTCTTGAACCCATCCTGTACTGCATTCCTTTGTGGACTTCTCATTTCCCTTAATGAAACTTTCCTTAGTCTATGCTCTAACTCTTGATCCTTGGGGATGTTGTTAGTTGACTGAATGATACTCAAATGTTAACAAATGACAACTGCTTAATATTGTACAAACTCACTTAAAATATGTTTAAAGAACAAAATCTGGTGACTGGACAGAGTAAAGGAATGAAGATAATCAAATATGATCTTGATCTTTTTAAAAGATTTTATTTATTTATTTGAGAGATAAGAGAGAGCACTAGAGTGAGTGTGCACACAGATCAAGCACATGAGTTGGGGGAGGGGCAGACAGGCAAGGAGAGGGAGAGAATCTCAAGCAGACTCTGTACTGACCCTGATGCAGGGCTAAATCTCAGGACCCTGAGATCATGACCTGAGCCAAAACCAAGAGTTGCATGCTTAACCAGCTAAGCCCCCCAGGCACCCCTGATCCTGATCTTCTAGCTTGGGGATAATACTGCCCTCAATTATAAATCTATACCTTTATTAATTTATACCTATGTAATTGAAAAAAATCTTTACCTTTGGACAATTGCCTTTATATCACTCTAAAGAAATAACCCTGGGGAGTTTTTTCCTACTATTATAAGAGGTCAGATTGGCATTGTAGTTTTTCTAGATAATGCATTTTGGAGAAGAAAGGATGACTCAAAAGAGTCATTAATATCAAATTGTCCTTACATGAATGACACAGTTATAATATTAGATGAAACGTGTTAAGATGTGGAGAAAAAGGAACGCTCTTCTAATATTGGTAGAAATGCAAACTGGTACAGCCACTGTGGAAAACAGTATGGAGGTTCCTCAAAAAGTTAAAAGTAGAATGACCCTATGATCCAGTAATTGCAGTATTGGCTATTTACCAAAAAACTACAAAAACACTAATTTGAGAGTATCTATGCACCCCTATGTTTATTGCAGCATTATTTACAATAGCTAAATTATGGAAGTGTCCATTGATAGATGAGAGGATAAAGATGTGGCATATATATATTACTCAGCCATAAAAAAGAATGAAATCTTGCCATTTGCAACAACATAGGTGGAGCTAGAGAGTATTATGCTAAGTGAAATAAGTCAGAGAAAGACAAATACCATATGATCTCACTCCTATGTGGAATTTTTAAAAAAGATTTTATTTATTCATGAGAGACAAAGAGACAGAGTGAGAGCGAGAGAGGCAGAGACACAGGCAGAGGGAGAAGCAGGTTCCACGCAGGGAGCCCGACATGGGACTCTATCCTGGGTCTCCAGGATCAGGCCCTGGGCTGAAGGTGACGCTAAACTGCTGAGCCACCTGGGCTGCCCCATGTGGAATTTAAGAAACAAAACAAGCTGAGAGAGAGAGAGAGAGAGAGAGAGAGAGAGAGAGACCAAGAAACAGATTCTTAACTATAGAGAACTGATGGTTACAAGAGGGGTGGTAGGTGGGAGGATGGGTAAAATAGGTGATGGGGATCAAAGAGTACACTTACCATGGTGAGTGCTGAGTAATGTATAGAATTGCTAAATCACTATATTCTACACCTGAAACTAATATAATACTGTATGCTAACTATACTGGAATTAAAATTAAAAAATTAATGAAACAAAAAATATATCAAGAAAAAATAAATTTAAACTATGACTCTTCTTTGGAGATTTTTTGCACTGCCAGCTTTGTTTAACCAAAAGTCAAGAGGAAATAAGTGAAGTCAGACATATATTTATTTTTTTAAAGATTTTTAAAAATTTATTTATTCATGAGAGACACACAGAGAGAGACAGAGAGACAGAGAAAGAGACAGGCAGAGGGAGCAGGCTCCATTCAGGGAGCCCGACATGGAACTTGATCTCGGGCCTCCAGGATCAGGCCCTGGGCTGAAGGCAGCTCTAAACCACTGAGCCACCCGGGCTGCCGCAGACATATATTTAAATGCTTGTAAGAAAGCTTATAGAAAATTCCTCAGATCAATAAGGTAATGAATTTATATAGCACATAATGGAATAGACTTTTCTTTGTATAGCTGTATATTTCAAAATGTGAATGGAAGTCCTCCAATTTGGCATGGACTTGAAGTTTCAGATAGTCAAAATTTTTCTTACAATACAAGTAGTTAATGTTTATTAAGTGCCTATTCTGTGCCAGATAGTTTAACATGTAGGTTAATCCTCATGGCAACTCTTTGAAGGATTCTTGATTTTTTTTTCAGATAAAGAAACCAAAGCACAGATAGGTTAAATAATTTGCCTGAGGTCATAAAGGAAGAGCTAAGGTTTGAACCCAGATTATATTACTCTAGAGGATGTGTTTTTAATAGTTACACTATATCTACCTCTTTTTCTAGGACTGTCAGTTTCCAAAACAGATTCTTCTCATCTTTTTGGACAGCTAAATTATTCTTTATATATTATTGTGTTTAGGTACTAGTTTGGTTGACACTTTAAGCCTATAATTACATATTTCAATTTTATATCTGTAGATACCTACACCAAAAAAATACAGGAGAGTATTTGCGTCCATTTTTTGTTTACTTCTCTAGATAGAAATCACCAATCACAGATTTTGAAATGTTTATCCAGTGTAGTTTATTATTTGCTGCACCTCAGGATGTTTAAGTGTGAGGATCTTATATAATGGACTGTTTGCCTTAAAATGAGCTTTTCCTGTAACTACATAATTTTGTATCTATTTATTTCTTAGTGTCTATTAAACAAGATATGTGAAAGAACACTGAGAGACCCCTCTGGAATGAAGAGTGTGCTTTGTTGTTACCCTTCTCATTCATTCTAAACGTATCTATTTTCCTTTGCAGCCCTGTGTAACCTTCAGCCCTTGGAAGCCCTCTTTGTTATTTTGCGGGAATCTGCCCCCAAAGTCAAATCCAGTGGATGGTAAAGATGAATGATTTAATCTCCTAAACACATTATCTTGACATTTTTTATGTAGCAAATGAGTTTTAATCAATTTCATAGTCCTGTTTCAACATCTTTGTTGCACAGTATATCCTAAAAGCTAATACATTAAGTGGGAGGTCCATGGTATATTATGATGACATTACTGCTCTGGAATTAATGGCATGTACAGTTGTTTCTCCATTAATAGCATGGACCAATAGAAATCATTTGTGACATTTCTCACTGTGCCTAGATAGGCAGTCAGCGATTGTGATATACAGCTCAATTGTTCAGCCCATTAAACTCAACATCCACAGACCTAGAGAAAAGAATTTGTTTTCTCAGGGTGCTACAGGCCAACTAAACTTGGGAAGCCTTTACACTGAAGCTTTTTGATTGAGTGTCAGAAGCTTTTGCTTATTAGTATTTATTACTTGCCCTGGTAGAAGTGGTGGCTGTGATTTGAATACTGACATTTTTCCTTGTGATTCAATTTAACCCTTCCCACAGATTCAGTCTTTCTGGACACACCTGTTTTCATGGGCCATTTTATAAGATTAGTTAGTCCTAGTGCTATTGACATTACATCTTTGTAGATCATTGCATCTACAACTATGTAGCTTAAAATGCATATAGTCAGGTGAAACAGTCAGGCTTCAAAGTATGACTACTGTGGGCTGACCAATCTAGTCCCATGGCCTACATATATCACATTAACCACTCCAATGCCATCACACCACTTAACTTTTTTACCGTGTACATACTTCCGAACTCTTTGAAGTTTATACTACTGTTTAAATGCCACTGACTCTGGCTCATCTGAGGTTTGAGTGGTATTGTTGTACAATGTATATTGTCAAGCTGCAGGACATATGACAATTGAAAAGACAATTATAACTAGAGGCAACTCTTTCCAAAACTATAACTTGCAAAGTGGCATGTGTGTGAGGGTGTGAGAAGATAGGGCAGGACTGAAGATGTTCTTTTCTCTTTGACTCATTTCTTTTAGGTCTCGTAAGTTCCACAATTTTATGGAAAAGTGCATGATAAAAAATTTTCTATTTCGTCCTACTTCTGCAAACATGCTTCATCATCCTTTTGTTCAAAATATTAAAAATGAAGGACATGTTGTTGAGTCATTGAAGAAGCATCTTACTGGAATCATTAAAAAGAGACAGAAAAAAGGTTGGAATATGTCAACTTTCATTTTACTGGAATGAATATTTAGATGAGATTAGACTTTATTCATTTTTGCAGGAAAAATAATATTTAACAATTAGATTGAAAGTTAAAAATCTGAGGCCTTCGATATTTACTTTTTCTACTAATATGCCATGTGCAGTTAATTATCTCTTACCTGATTGTCTGCATATATATGATTATAAATTGTTGCCAATTATAACTGGCAAATGTTAATATTTATAAAAACCTTGCAAGTATCTAGAAGAATTTTGTGATGTGCCAATTTTATTTTAAGTAGGGGACACTTGACGGGATGAGCACTGGGTGTTATTCTGTATGTTGGTAAATTGAACACCAATAAAAATTAATTTATAAAAAAAAATAAAACAAGCAAAAAAAAAGAAAAAAAAAGAAAATTTCTAACTAAAGAAATAAAATAAAATAAAATAAAAGGTTACAAAATCTTTATCTTACTGCTCTTTTTTGGTTGGTTGATATTTTAATTAACTCCAATGAAACAAATGGATTTATAATTATCCATCTATTGACTGTTATTTTGAAATAATTCCTGTGTGCTATACAAAGTTTGTTTTATGCACTAATCTCCAACTATAAGGTGTAATTAAAAGGACTAATTTATACAAATAAAAGTTAGCTTTTATACATTAATGCCAAAAATTACAGGATGGATTTTCATCAAATCCAGAGTAAACTACTTAGGAAGTTTTAAATTTATATTGTATGGCATGTTCCACATTTAATTTGGAACACCATGGGCAGTGTTGAGAGTGGTGATATAATGGAAAAGGGGAAACTGGAAACATAGCAGTAATTCCCAGAATAGCTACAGGATTGATTACAGTAGAGTTTCTTCCATCTACATAACCATATGTATCCTATTTTGGAGTGAGAAGCAGCAGAAATCAATTTATTTAACCATGGTAGAAAATTCACTGGCCCAACATCACAAAAGCCAGCCAGTCTCAAATGGGTACAGGAGGACCTCATTTCTATGTGAGAATTTGCTAATTTCCAGAGTTGCGAGACTTCCAGAATGTTACCTCTAGGAAAAGTCACATTTATGTGGGGATTACATAGCTGTAAATACAGTTGATCTAAACACTTTTATTTAGGAAAATCAAAAGAAAAGTCTTGTTTGTAAGCTTCTATATTTCAGCACAGAACAGCTGAAATGAGAAAAGCTGAACATGTTGAATATCTTAAATGCAAAATCTAGAATTTAGATTTTTACCTTCCCATTGGAAAGACCAAAGATCCTGATCCTCATTTTCAAAGGTCCTCATTGAAAGGAACAAAGATAGGGTGGGCCCAAGCCATAAAGTCCTTACTTCTAGATGGCACACCTTTAAGCCATGCTCAACAACCACCTATAGAGTTTCTCTCGTTCCTTTCTCCCTTTGTCTTTCTTGATTATTTCTCTTTAGTTTGCAGCAACCAAATTACTAAATTCCCTTTCTTGTGCCCAGAGAAATTAGTCTGTATGGAATGGCTTCACTATGCTGCAAAAGTGGGCCTAGAAACTAGGATTATTGTCTATATTACCAACCAAGTGTGATTTGAAGGTTTACCTTCATGTCCTTGTAAATTCATTTGAAATTCTGAGCATTAAAGGGTTAAAATTCACTAAGGTAGATTACTTTAATCCCTGCTGATTTTTATCTATTTTTGTCTCTTTTATAAAAAGGAATACCTCTGGTCTTTGAAAGAGAAGAAGCTATTAAGGAACAGTACACCATGAGAAGATTCAGGTGTGTTAGATAAATTATTTATATAATTTGTTGTTAGCAATTTATGTAAGACAGTTGATTCTGTACTGTTGCATTTGACTCAGAAGAGCTTAATCCTTTCTGATACAACAAATAACAGCTCTCTGTATTTTCAAAAGATATTTGAGTGGAAATGTTGAGGATACATTTTTATTACTACTCAAAGATTATTTAATTTCTGGCAATAAAATGATCAAGTAGATTATTAGATAATTAATATTTAGTATATTAGTAATACAAAAACGATTGCAGACATTATATGAATGATTCAAGAAAGATTAATTTAAAATATCTTTATTGCAGAAAATGTCCATTTTTTAAAATAAAAGCATTTCCCCTGAGTGGTTTCACTCCACTGACAATTTTTACTTTATAGCAATCATTTGTATGTTTATTTCTAGAGGACCTTCTTGTACTCATGAGCTTCTGAGACTGCCAACCAGCAGTAGATGCAGACCACTTAGAGTTCTGCATGGAGAACCCTCTCAGCCAAGGTGGTTACCTGATCGAGAAGAGCCACAGGTCCAGGCACTTCAGCATCTACAGGGAGCAGCCAGGGTGTTCATGCCACTACAGGCTCAGGACAATGCACCTAGGCCTCTACAGGGGCAAGCCCAGGCACCTCAGCGGCTTCAAGGGGCAGCTCGGGTGTTTATGCCACTACAGGCTCAGGTTAAGGCTAAGGCATCTAGGCCCCTACAGATGCAGATTAAGGCACCTCCACGACTCCGGAGGGCAGCCTGGATGCTCATGCCACTACAGGCTCAGGTTAAGGTACCTAGGCCTCTACAGGTACAGTCCCAGGTCCCAAAAGAGCAGCAGGCTCAGGCTCAGCCCCAGACATCAGAAGAGCCACAGGATTTGGACCAGGTGCCAGAGGAATTTCAGAGGCAAGATCAGGTACCTGAACAACAACAAAGGCAGGGTCAGGCCCCTGAACAGCACCAGAGGCAGAACCAGGTACCTGAACAGCAGCTGGAGCTGAACCAGGTACCTGAACAGCCAGAGGTACAGGAACAGGCTGCTGAGCCCACACAGGCAGAGACTGAGGCAGAGCAACCTGAGTCATTACGAGTACATGCTCAGGTGTTCCTGCCCCTCCTGTCACAGAACCACCATGTGCTCTTGCCACTACATTTGGATACTCAGGTACTCATTCCAGTCAAGGGGCAAACTGAAGGGTCAGCTCAGGCACAGGCCTGGGCACTAGAGCCCCCACAGGCAGTGGGCTCAGTTCAAGAACTGATAGAGGGACTATCAAGAGATTTACTTCGAGCACCAAACTCACATAACTCAAAGCCACTTGGTCCACTGCAAACCTTGATGGAAAACCTGTCTTCAAACATGTTTTACTCCCAACCAGAACAGGCAAGGAAGAAAAAATCAAAAGTGTCTAGTCTAAGGCAGGCATTGGCAAAAAGACTATCACCAAAGAGGTTCCGGGCAAAGGTATCGCGGAGACCTGAAGACTTGGAGCTCTCAGATGTAGAAGCCTGCAGGCGAAGGCGCCAGCGCAGATGGGAGGATATCTTTAATCAGCATGAGGAAGAATTGAGACAAGTTGCAAATGTAAGAGTTTCTTATATTTTTACTGAACCAAATATGCAGAGAAAACATGCTAGTTCAGGCTCCAGTTTCCCTTTGTAAAACCAAATGAAAGAAACCGTCCTTGTGCCTGAGAGAGTATTAACTTAATAATTTATATTTCAAATAACGTATCTTAAAATTTCCAGATAATTATGACTAAATTTGAGAATGGAAAATTTGCTTGAATGATCCAGGTAATTGCTTAATATCTTTGTAGAGATAGAGCTTTAATTATTAACCAATAAACAGACATCATATGGATATTTAAAATTACTATTTTGTATCTTTGAAAATTACTGTCATAGTTCAACATTTCAAATATAATTCATTTAAAATAAACACAAAAACGACTTTGGTTTTGTTCTCCTAACCTCTAAGTTAATTAGTCTTTCTTTTCATAGAATGCTGAACTATGCTATTTAAGTGAATTATACTAATTTTTTTTAATTTCAGGATGTTTAGATCAAGGTTAAAATGGAATGGAAAAGCAGTTTCCAAAACATTTTGTATTTCCTATATGTATGACTTGTCTTACTAATTTTCCACCATTTTACATAATTTATTTTTTTAAAATCTTTTTTTAAAATTTTTTATTTATTCATGATAGTCACACACACAGAGAGAGAGGCAGAGACACAGGCAGAGGGAGAAGCAGGCTCCATGCACCGGAAGCCTGACCTGGGATTCGATCCTGGGTCTCCAGGATCGCGCCCTGGGCCAAAGGCAGGCGCCAAACCGCTGCGCCACCCAGGGATCCCTACATAATTAATTTATGAAGTGTCTCCCTAGAACATGACACAGGTTACAAATTCCTCTCTGCACTCTTTTGAAATGCAGTATGTTAATATCTTTATCTTACTTTGGAATAGTCAAAACTTCATTCTTTCAAATTTTCTAATATAAGTGAATATAATTTGGCTGGAGTTGATTAATTCAATCTGGCAGATCTAATGTCACAATGAAGAGTTTGTGGGCCTCATATGCAAATTAAGGAGGTCAACAGGATTAGGAGAGCAGTTGTTTTCTTATACTGCACAGCATCCACTTACATAAAGGAATCCTAAATTAAACGCTGGTGTCAACATCCATTTATCTAATAATAACTAGTGTAGTAATTACAAATGTATCTTGTCTGAACGTCTGGATAAGTGACTTATTTGGTTTGTCCATTGAGCCAATTAAATGAGTGTTATTTCCCTAACACGTTTAACTTGAGAAAAGGGAAAAGCAACAAGCAAAGAAAGGCCCAAAAGGGTAAATGGATGTCTACTCCCAATAAAGGGGGAGATAGGAAGAGAAAGAAACCATGTAGAGAAATGGAGGTATGAGTCTAGAATGGTGATATTTGCCTGGAATTAAGGCATCTAAAATGCTAGTGATCAATATCAATGAGCACTAGTAACAAATCTAATGGGTTTTGCATTTCTGAAAAAGACTCGCTATGCATCCCTGCAAGACTCAAGGAGGGGAACTGAGTGGGAAAAATTAGAGAGGGAGACAAATCATGAGAGACTCCTCTAACTCTGGGAAACAAACTAAGGGCTGTGGAAGGGGAGGTGAGGGGTGGGATGGGGTAACTGGGTGACAGGCAATGAGGAGGGCACTTAATGGAATAAGCACTGAATGTTATATGCTGGCAAATTGAATTTAAATTTTAAAAATGTAAAAATAAGTAAAATAAAAACAAAAGACTCATAGCACTGGTAACATGACACATGCTATTGTCATTCAGTGTTTTATTTTTTTATTTTTTTATTTTTTTAATAAATTTTTATTTATTTATGATAGTCACACACACACACACACAGAGAGGCAGAGACACAGGCAGAGGGAGAAGCAGGCTCCATGCACCGGGAGCCCAACATGGGATTCGATCCCGGGTCTCCAGGATCGCGCCCTGGGCCAAAGGCAGGTGCCAAACCGCTGCGCCACCCAGGGATCCCTCATTCAGTGTTTTAAATATACATCTGAGAAATCATTCTAAAGTGGAAGAAAAAGTCAATAAATAATGGTTGCCAATCCCATGACCCCAGGATCTTGCACAGGCATTCATATATTTATATGTGATTTTTAAAGAAAGATACAACAAATAATTGATACTAACTCAAAGTCATAGATCTTTTGAATATCTAAAAATGTATTAGCATTTAGAGATGAATGTGAATTCTTCATCTAACCAAGGGAAAGAAAACTCATTTTCATTACTCTCTTTGAGTTGAAGAAATAATACTGACTGGCTTAAATGTGAGAACAGAAACTTTCCCAAACTCCTAGAGCTCAATTAGTGAGAAATATTTATACTGCTGTATTACAGATCTTCCATGATACAGAATGACCAAACTGCCTACAAACTGTGACAGTTTGGGGTTATGAATTAAGCTTTAAACCAGAGATTCTTAATCTGGGCCTAATAGATTGATGCAGGTGGTCAGTGATCCCCTTAAAAATATATGCAGACATGGGAATCCCTGGGTGGCTCAGCGGTTTGGCGCCTGCCTTTGGCCCAGGGCGTGATCCTGGAGTCCCAGGATCGAGTCCCACGTCGGGCTCCCGGCACGGAGCCTGCTTCTCCCTCCTCCTGTGTCTCTGCCTCTCTCTCTCTCTCTCTCTCTCTCTCTCTCTCTCTCTCTCATAAATAAATAAATAAATAAATAAATCTTAAATATATATATATATATATATATATATATATATATATATATACAGACATGTGTGTCTATATGCAGTTAGAATCTCTTCAGATTCTAAAGGGAATCCACAACCAAAAACTATTAGCAGCTACTGGTTTAAATCATTTTTAATATTTGAAAACTAATCTTTTAAATTATACATTGTGAGTATAGAGTTACTCTTATCATTTGCATTTTAACAACTAAGATATCTATCTTCCTTTTTGTTTCAAAGGACAAAGAAGATGAATCATCAGACAATGATGAAGTATTTCATTCAATTCAAGCTGAAGTCCAAATAGAGCCATTGCAACCATACATTCCAAATCCTAAAGAGGTAAGTTTCTCAGTATGAGTTGCTGTGACATTAATAAGTGCTGAGAACAGTGGTTCTTAAACTTTTTGGTCTTAGGTTACCTTTACACTCTTAAACATCGAAGACCCCAAAGATCTTTTGTTTATGTAAATTGTGTCACTCAATATTTACTGAATCAGAAATTAAAATAAAAAATTTAAAATATTTATTAATTTATTTAAAAGAAAATAAAAGTATTACATGTTGACATAAGACACAAAATTTTAATAAAAATAACTATTTTCTATTTTGCTTAATGGAAAACAACTGGATTCTCATATCTGCTCCTGCATTCAGTTTGTTGCCATATTTCTAGGTTTAAGTATATGAATAAAAGGTGGCTTCTCACATACAAGTAGTTAGGAATGGAGAATTTTCATAGCTTTTTCAGATAATTGTGTATATTCTTTGATAGTACACCAAAACTACATAAGTGGAATTTAAAACCCTATCAGTGAAATTTTAGGTATTTAGAAGTATTAAAATCCATTGTTCTCTTGTATACTATGAATAGATGTCTTGCTCATGCACAATTTTGTATCTTCATACATTGATCATTTGGAAAATATTGATTCAGTGTATATGTAGATCTTTCCAAATATTTACACATTTCATTATACAGCATCAAATAAACAGCATTTGTTAATGTCACCAATTTCATCAGGAAAATGATTATTGATAAGTCATGTGCATGCAACAGATAAAACATTTAAAATTTTAATTTTCACTCCACAGCTCAGTTTTATCATTGCTAATAACGTCAGTTGCTTTTTCCTTGAATTGCGAGGCTAACTTCATGATTTTAAATAAAATGGCTGCCAAATACCCAAATTGAATAATCATAGTTTGTCTTGTCATTCTTTTAAGTAAAAATATTGCCCACAGAACACTTGGGCATTGTTTTGGGATGTAGTTTATGAAAGGATCTGGGTTATTTAATCTGTGGTATTTTTTAACACTTATAGGAATAATCAAGTCAGTTCTCATATCCAGGTTGACTTATTGCCTTACTAATAGTGGGTCAGGAGTCTCATTGTTGTTCTTAATCAGCACAAGGGCCCCAGATCACTAGATTTTTCTCTTCTAGATGCTTCAGAATAGTTCACTATGATGTCTTTCATGGATAATTATACTTTTAAAATATGTTACTTTTGATACTAATGGTCCTTTGAAATGAATAACAGAGTATTGCTTTATAAATACTAACCACTGGCAGAAGGAACATAAGCTGGATTGTATTATTTACTTACGAAAAACCTTATGTCTCCCTCTCTGCATTATTAAATTATGGCTTTACTCCTACCCTCAGATAATAATTATTACCTTAAGTATGTGTCTTTAAGCAGGAAATATAATGGGTTGTATCTGATTGGTTTGGAATGCATCATTTGCCTTATATATGCTATTCTTACTAATCATCTTCCCATTTTTTTGGACCAAATACAGCCAGTTCATTTCATGCATTAGCTCTTCTTATTTTTGGCCTTTATATTTTCTGAGTAATCCTGGCCTCTAGTTTACTAGTTCCTGAGATCAGTTTCATGAACCAAGAGGCCTAGACTGGGTCAATATGATACTAGTTACCAGAATCAAATGTGAAAGAAGTCAGATTTATCATGCATACTGCCAAACATCTGGTTACATTTGGAAGCACTCACTAACAAAACGTGAACAATTATCATTTTTCATTTCTTACCATCTGTCTGTTGGAGTTTAAAGGCAACCTTAATAAGTTATTACATAGAAAATAATGTAGTGAAGTTAGTATAGTTTCTAGAAATTATAGAGTAACTTTATCAGCATGAAAATGCTAGATTTTTAAAAAGTATAACATGTTTAATTTTTTCCTTCTAAAGTAGTATGACTGCCTTGTTGAATGTCAGAATAACCTATTTTTTTGGTTAGCTAAGAATTATTTTAAGTAGAAACCTAATGATATGAAACTAAATAAGGCAAGACAACACTACATGGTCCTATCTACTAATGTTGGCAGAAAATAACTCTGCCTCACTAAGGGATGCTGGCTCATTATATGTGCTCTTTCTCAAGTATTTTGCTGCATTTGATGAATTAATAATAGAAACCAAATTAATTCATTTAGAACTGAAAAAGTATTGGAACACTGGTTATGACATTACAGTCCAATTGCAAATTGGAAACAACATACTTTCTTGAAGGTGGGACACTTCTGACACTTGAAAGATTTTAATGATGCATGTGTGTTTGTGTGTGTGTTACTACTTTTGAAAATCTAGGGTTAGCTTAAAAGGGTGAGTGAGTGAGAAGTTTGGGCTCAAATTCAGAGTAAGAAATTTGGACTTGATATAAAAATAACATGAAAACAGAGAAAGAACACTGAATTAGAAGTTAGGGAACCTACATTCCAATTATAGATATTGTGTAACTTGATGTGAAATTCTTAGAAACGTGATTTTTCCTCTCTGGGGTACAGGTTCCTTAATAATAGAATTAGGGTGCTTGATGATATAATTTTCAGGATCTGTTATTATACTAAAATTCAAGAATACCATCAGAAATTATGGTTAAGCAGTTCTAATGTTATACTATAAGTAATTATGGGAACAGAATCTAGTTATGAAAATCAGATTTCATAAGTTGGATTTTTAGTAAAAATATCTCTATGTGAAGAAAGGAATTTTTCTCATGAATTAATAACTGAAAAGAATTTATGATATATATTTTTTTACCAAAGTATCACATTGTCTTTAAGGTTCAAGAGAGATCTACTTATAATCAGGACTGTGCACAACGTGTCAAGTTCTCTTCAAAGTATGTGTCTCTGATTTCTATATTCAAATTACTCACAGTTTACTATCATGTGGAGAGTTCAAGCACATTTATTTGACACCAACTTTTGTGTAAAGTCAAAACTAAACTATTAATAAAAACATCGTCATTAGTGATATCATCGGCCTCTAAAACCTTAACTAGAGCAATGCATTAACTAGATATTTTATATCTGGGCATACTGCAGTCTCAGTGTCATTTAGTCTAACAATTAGCCAACAAGATCCACAATTTAATAAAAGAAATGGCAATGAATTCTCTGATGGTGTTCAATTAGTACTTGATAATAAAAAGATGTGAAACTTCGCATATATCATGTAACTTCAATTATACATTTTATCATGTAGTACATCATGTATCTCATGTATATGAACTACATATTAAAGTACACACAAACACACACACACACAAAAGGTACACACACAATTCCTAACTTTAGAAGCTAATGCCATGGAATGGACAAGCTTGAAATGACCTATTGGAAAAATCAAATCTAAAGCTCATTATTATGCCAATGATATTTTATACCAGTAACTATATTTTTATCTCTGAAATATCAGTGATCTTCAGTAATTTTCAAAGATCATATTCATATTTTAGATGTTATATGCAAAGTGCTATATTTGAAAGCTAAATTTACTTATTTAAAGATTTATTTAATTTGGAGAGAGATTGAGCATGAGCAGGAGAGGCAGAGGGAGAGGGAAAGAGAATCTGAAGCAGACTCCATGCTGAGCACAGAACCGAACAACTTGGGGCTCAATCTCACGAGCCCTGAGATCACAACCAGGGCTGAAACCAAGAGTCGGAGTCTTAAATGACTGTACCACCTAGATGCCCCTGAAAGCTAAATTTTAACGTAGATTTTCCTTGAAAATCATACCCCTTCCAACTCCAAATTATAATGAAGAGACCTTAGCCTATATTCATTCACTAAATATTTATTGAGCACCTACTGTATTCAAGATACTGGACAGCATGGTCAGACTGCAAAGAGTTGATAGTATGTAGTATATATATTCCTACCGCATTATTATTTATTTTTATTTATTTGTTTTTTCCTACCTCATTATTATTTAAGACACCACATATGTATGTCCTTAGATTTAACTTATGTGCAGGAATCTTGGGAAAAAAAGAAAGCAAGATTAGGAATTTCTCTCTTCTCTGAATTCAGTGATGAGTTCTCATGGTCCTTCTTACCACAAAAGGAGAAACCAGTTTAATTTTGTGTATCTTTTTTTAGTATCATGGAATATGTCTTAAATAAAATACCATATACAAAAATTAATGTTGTTAAACTAGATTTGGATATTCCCATTATAAAAAGATTTTTGAATTTATGAATAGCAAATATATTAACTTTAAATATAGTTGAATTTATAAAGTTAAATAAAACTTGAGTCTTTCCTGAAATTTGGAGTCATAGAAAAGACTCTTGACTGTTCTAGGCCTAGATCAATAACCAGAGTCCTTCTTATAGAAATTCCGAAGTGACATGAAATTTAGCAGCACCAATCGAAAACAGCTTTCTAAATATTCCCTGAATTTGAAAATTAAAAAATGAAGTGGCCTAATTGTATGTCCATCCATCTATCTAAATCAGGAATAGGTCATTAAAAATTCAAATGCCAAATCGGGATGATAATATAGGACATAACAATAACAACTTTTTATCTTGTTAAAATCCACACATAGACTATAAAGTTATGTTTATCACTGTGTTACTAAGTATATAATAATATCAATATTACCTTAAATAAAGTTTATTGAATTTTTGAAATTAAATATTATATGTGAAGGAAATGTATACTATATGGAAACATTTTATTTATATATTGGAAATTGTTTTTCTGTTCTAGATAAAATAGCATATTTGTGGAAAAAAAGGAAATTTGAAAATATTACTTAAGTTCTACTGCTTTTTATTTGATATATACCAATATACTTAAAATTTTTGGTTGGTCTTGATATTGAGCTGTACATTCCCTTTATGAATATTAGGACATGGCATATGCTTTTATGTCTTTTCATTTAGTGTTCCTCAGCAGTCTGTTTTGGAACAAGCTCAGAAGCCCACTGACATCAGACAAAGGAGTTCACAAAATCCTCAGAATTGCCCAGCGGCGTCAGGTGATACAAAGCACAAAGTTTACACAGTCAAAACGCAGAGATAATGTTTAACTGTTTGTATTGCAGAAGAGAAAAAAGAATTTCGAGAAAGAATGAATCAAGTATTAGAGAAGCCAATGTAAAATTAAAACCAGGAGGCCATTGAATTTGGCAATAGCATGGTCGGAGGTGACCTTTAAGTTGGGTAGTAGTTAAAAACGGGTCTAGGGAGGTAGGGGTGCCGACTTTAATTTCTGTACCATGTGGAAAAAATATGGGAAAGGAACCTGGGAGAAGCGTTTCTAACAGGCTAAAATTTATAAGCAGACCTTAAAATATTCAAATATTAGATGGAGTAGTTGTGGGCACATGTTATTTATTGTTATTTATCAATTTGTTATTTCACCACCCCAAAATAAATATATACAGTATCTCATAAATATCCCTAAATGTTACAAATCAAAGTTTTTGATCAAAATACATGAAAAACTAATAACAATCATAGAAAATAATTTATCAATTGGTAATATTAATTTCAAAAAGTGGTTATGATATACTTTTGAGAGTTTAAATGAATTGTAGATTTGTGAAATACTGAAATAAAGCCAAAAGTTCTGCCTTAGGTTATAAAATCTGGCATTGCATATTTTTATGCAATCTAAGTAAGTTCAGCAAGGACAAAATGCCTGAATGAGTCCTCAAGTCATCTGTAAAAATGTAGAACGCAGATTTTATTAAAGTGTTAATAATAAAAAAATATATATAGGTGTACTGTATCAAAATAAATATTTTTCAAAGATCTGAACTTAGGATCCCTGGGTGGCGCAGCGGTTTGGCGCCTGCCTTTGGCCCAGGGCGCGATCCTGGAGACCCGGGATCGAATCCCATATCGGGCTCCCGGTGCATGGAGCCTGCTTCTCCCTCTGTCTGTGTCTCTGCCTCTCTCTCTCTCTCTCTCTCTCTCTCTCTCTCTCTCTGTGACTATCATAAATAAATAAAAATTTAAAAAAAATCTGAACTTAAAATCTCCTTAGGAAACTCAGATAATGGAAGAATTTTTTTTGTATATTTTTTTATTGGAGTTCAATTTGCCCACATATAACACCTACTGCTCATCCCATCAAGTGACCCCCTCGGTGCCCATCACCCAGTCATCCCATCCCCCCACCTCCCCTTCCAATACCCCTTGTTCATTACCAGAGTTAGGAGTCTCTCCTGTTCTGTCACCCTCTCTGATATTTTCCCACTCATTTTCTCTCCTTTCCCCTATAATCTTTTTCACAATTTTTTATATTCCCTGAATGAATGAGACCATATAATGTTTGTCCTTCTCCGATTGACTTCATTCAGCATAATACCCTCTAGTTCAAAAGAAGATGTGGTATGGATATATCCATCTTTCGATGGAAAGATGAATGGATAAAGAAGATATGGACACTGAGGCTCCTTTCACAATTCGGCTAGTGTGGACGTTGCTGCTATAAACATTGGGGTGCGGGTATCCTGGCGTTTCACTGCATCGGTATCTTTGGGGTAAATCCCCAGCAGTGCAATTGCTGGGTCGTAGGGTAGTTTTATTTTTAACTCTTTGAGGAGCTCCACACAGTTTTTCAGAATGACTATAAAAGTTCACATTACTGGGATCCCTGGGTGGCTCAGTGGTTGAGCGTCTGCCTTCGGCCCAGGGTGTGATCCTGGAGTTCCAGGATTGAATCCTACATCAGGTTCCCTGTATGGTGCCTGCTTCTCCCTCTGCCTGTGTCTCTACCTCTCTCTCTGTGTCTCTCATGAATAAATAAATAAAATCTTTAAAAAAAAGTTCACATTACTACCAACAGTACAAGAGGGTTCCCCTTTCTCCACATCCTCCCCAACATTTGTTGTTTCCTGTCTTGTAAATTTTCCCCATTCTCACTGGTGTGAGGTGGTATCTCATTGTGCTTTTGATTTGTAGTTCCCTTATGGCAACTGATGCAGAGCATTTTCTCATGTGCTTGTTGGCCATGTCTATGTCTTCCTCTGTGAGATTTCTGTTCATGTTTTTCGCCCATTTCATGATTGGATTGTTTGTTTCTTTGGTTTTCAGTTTAATAAGTTCTTTATAGATCTTGGATACTAGCCCTTTATCAGATATGTCATTTGCAAATATCTTCTCCCATTCTGTAGGTTGTCTTTGAGTTTTGTTGACTGTATCCTTTGCTGTGCAAAAGCTTCTTATCTTTTTTTTTAAAAGCTTCTTATCTTGATGAAGTCCCAATAGTTCATTTTTACTTTTGTTTCTTTTGCCTTCGTGGATGTATCTTGCAAGAAGTTACTGTGGCTGAGTTCAAAAAGGGTGTTGCCTGTGTTCTCCTCTAGTATTTTGATGGAATCTTGTCTCACATTTAGATCTTTCATCTATTTTGAGTTTATCTTTGTGTATGGTGCAAGAGAGTGGTCTAGTTTCATTCTTCTGCACGTGGCTTTCCAATTTTCCCAGAACTATTTATTGAAGAAACTGTCCTTTTTCCAGTGGATAGTCTTTCCTACTTTGTCAAATATTAGTTGACCATAGAGTTGAGGGCCCATTTCTGGGCTCTCTATTCTGTTCCATTTATCTATGTGTCTGTTTTTTTGTGCCAGTATCATACTGACTTGATGATCACAGTCCTGTAGTACAATTTGAAATCTGGCATTGTGATGCCCCCAGCTCTGGTTTTCTTTTTCAATATTCCCCTGGCTTTCAGAGTCTTTTCTAATTCCATACAAATCTTAAGATGATTTGTTACAACTCTCTGAAGAAAGTCGATGGTATTTTGGTAGGGATTGCAGTAAATGTGTACATTGCCCTGGGTAACATTGACATTTTCACAGTATTATTTCTTCCAATCCATGAGCATGGAATATTTTTCCATCTCTTTGTGTCTTCCTCAATTTCTTTCAGAAGTGTTCTGTAGTTCTTAGGGTATAGATCCTTTACCTCTTTGGCTAGGTTTATTCCTAGGTATCTTATGCTTTTGGATGCAATTATAAATGGGATTGACTCCTTAATTTCTCTTTCTTCAGTCTCATTGTTAGTGTATAGAAATGCCACTGATTTCTGGGCATTGATTTCATATACTGCCACATTGCCAAATTTCTGTATGAGTTCTAGCAATCTTGGGGTGGAGTCTTTTGGGTTTTCTATGTACAGTATCATGTCATCTGCGAAGAGGGAGAGTTTGACTTCTTCCTTGCCAATTTGAATGCCTTTATTTCTTTTTGTTGCCTGATTGCTGAGGCTAGGACTTCCAGTACTATGTTGAATAGCAGTGGTGAATGGACATCCTTGTCATGTTCCTAATCTTAGGGGAAATGCTCCCAGTGTTTTGCCATAGAGAATGATATTTGCTGTGGGCTTTTCATAGATGGCTTTTAAGATGCTGAGGAATGTTCCTTCTATCCCTGCACTCTGAAGAGTTTTGATCAGAAATGGATGCTGTATTTTGTCAAATGATTTTTCTGCATCTATTGAGAGGATCATATGGTTCTTGGTTTTTCTCTTGTAGATATGATCAATCACATTGATTGTTTATGAGTGTTGAACCAGCCTTGCATCCCAGGGATAAATCTCACTTGCTCATGGTGAATAAGCTTCTTAATGTACTATTGGAGACAATTGGCTAGTATCTTGTTGAGAATTTTTGCATCTGTGTTCATCAGGGATATTGGTCTATAATTCTCCTTTTTGGTGGGGGTCTTTGTCTGGTTTTGGAATGAAGGTGATGCTGGCCTCATAAAATGAGTTTAGAAGTATTCCATTCATTTCTATCATTCAGAACAGCTTTAGTAAAATAGGTATTGTTTCTTCTTTAAACGTTTGGTAGAATTCCCCAGGGAAGCCGTCTGGCCCTGGACTTTTGTGTCTTGAGAGGTTTTTGATGACTGCTTCAATTTCCTCCCTGGTTATTGGCATGTTCAGGTTTTCTATTTCTTCCTGTTTCAGTTTTGGTAGTTTGTGGTTTTCCAGAAATGCGCCCATTTCTTCTAGATTGCCTAATTTATTGGCGTATAGCTGCTCAAAATATGTTTTTAAAATTGTTTGTATTTCCTTGGTATTGGTTGTGATCTCTCCTTTTTCATTCATGATTTTTTTAATTAGAGTCTTTTCTCTTTTGTTTTTAATAAGGCTAGCTAATGGTTTATCTATCTTATTAATTCTTTCAAAGAACCAACTCCGGGTTTTGTTGATCTGTTCCACAGTTCTTCTGGTCTCGATTTCATTGAGTCTGCTCAAATCTTTATTAACTCTCTTCTTCTGCTGGGTGTAGGTTTTATTTGCTCTTCTTTTTCCAGTTACTTTAGGTCCAAGGTTAGCTTGTGTATTTGAGTTTTTTCCAATTTTTTGAGGGATGCTTGTATTGTTATGTATTTCCCCCTCAGGACTGCTTTTGCTGTATCCCAAAGATTTTGAAAGGTTGTATCTTCATTTTCATTAATTTCCATGAATCTTTTTTATTCTTCTCTAATTTCCTGGTTGACACTTTCATCTTTTAGCAGGATGTTCTTTAACCTCCACGTGTTTTAGTTTCTTCCAAATTTCTTCTTGTGATTATGTTCAGGTTTCAAAGCATTATGGTCTGAAAATATGCAGGGGACAATCCCAATCTTTTGGTATCAGTTTAGACTTGATTTGTGACCCAATATGTGGTCTATTCTGGAGACAGTTCCATGTGCAGTTGAGAAGAATGTGTATTCAGTTGCATTTGGATGTAAAGTTCTGTAAATATCTGTGAAACCCATCTGGTCCAGTGTATCATTTAAAGCTCTTGTTTCTTTGGAGATGTTCTGCTCAGAAGATCTGTCATTTGTAGAAAGTTCCGTGTTGATGTCTGCCAGTATTAGCATGTTAATATCTAAGTATGTTTTTACTTTGGTCATTAATTGATTGATATACTTGGCGGCTCCCACATTAGGGGCATAAATATTCATGATTGTTAGGTCTTCTTGTTGGATAGATCCTTTAAGTATGATATAGTGTCCCTCTTCATCTCTTACTACAGTCTTTGGGATAAACTTTAATTTATCTGATGAGGATTGCTACCCCAGCTTTCTTTTGAGGACACTTTCAATGATAAATGGTTCTCCAACCTTTGATTTTCAGGCTGTAGGTGTCCTTAGGTCTAAACTGAGTCTCTTAAAAAAATAAAATAAAATAAAATAAATTGAGTCTCTTGTAGACAGCAATTAGATAGGTCTTGATTTTTTTATCCAGTCTGAAACCCTGCGTCTTTTGATGGCATCAATTAGCCCATTCACGCTCAAAGTTACTATTAAAATATATGAATTTAATGCCATCATAATACCTATTCAATCCCTGTTTTGTGGATTATTTATTTGGGCATCCTCTTTCTTTTACAGAGTCTCCCTTAATATTTCTTGCAGAGCTGGTTTGTTGGTCACATATTCTTTCAGTTTCTGCCTATCTTGGAAACTCTTTATCTCTCGTATTCTGAATGAGAGCCTTGCTGGATAAAGTATTCTTGGTTGCATGTTTTTCTCATTTAGGACCCTGAATATAACGTGCCAGCCTTTTCTGACCTGACAGTTCTCTGTGTAGAGGTCTGCTGTTAATCTAATGATTTTCCTCATATAAGTTAGGGATCTCTTGTCTCTTGCTGCTTTAAGGATTTTTTCGTTATCTTTGGAATTTGCAAGTTTCACTATTAAATGTTGAGGTGTTGAACAGTTTTTATTGATTTTAGGGGGGGACCTCTCTATCTCTTGGATCTGAATGCCTGTTTCCCTCCCCAAATTAGGGAAGTTCTCAGCTATGATTTGTTCAAATATGCTTTCTCTTCCTCTGTCCCTCGTGGTGTCCTCTGGCACCACAATTATATGTAGATTTTTTCCTTCTGAGGCTGTCATTTATTTCCCTTAACCTTTTCTCATGTCTTTTTTTTTTTCTCTTTTTTTCCTTAGCTTCCTTCCTTGCCATCAACTGGTCTTCTATGGCACTCATTCTTTCTTCTACCTCATTAACTCTTGTTAGGTCCTCCAGTTTGGATTGCATCTCATTTAATTGATTTTTAATTTTGGCCTGATTAGATCTAAAATCTGTAGTCATGAAATCTCTTCAGTCCTGTGGAATTTGCAAGCTTAACTATTAAATGTCGAGGTGTTGAACGGTTTTTCTTGATTTGGGGGGGGGGAATCTCTCTATTTCCTGGATCTGAATGCCTGTTTCCCTTCCCAGATTAGGAAAGTTTTCAGCTATGATTTGTTCAAATACATATTCTGGACCTCTGTCCCTTTCTGCGCCCTCAGGAACCCCAATTAAACCTAGGTTTTTCTTCCTCAGGCTGTCATTTATTTCCCTTAATCAATCCTCATGGTCTTTTAATTGTTTGTCTCTTTTTTCCTCAGTTTCCCTCTTTGCCATCAACTTGTCTTCTATGTCACTCACTGTTATTCCACCTCGTTAACCCTCGTCGTTAGGACTTCTAGTTTGGATTGCATCTCATTCAATTGATTTTTAATTTCTGCCTGATTAGGTCTAAATTCTGCAGTCATGAAGCCTCTTGAATCCTTTATGCTTTTTCCAGAGCTACCAGTTATCTTTATAATTGTGCTTCTGAATTTGCTTTCTGACATCTAATTGTAATCCAAATTTTGTAACTCTGTGGTAGAGAGGACTGTTTCTGATTCTTTCTTTTGTGGTGAGTTCTTCTTTCTAGTCATTTTTCTCAGTGCAGAGTGGCTGTATGAGTGGGCTGTGTCAAAAGTATCAACCACGACCTAGGTAAATTTCACCCTAGATGATTCTGCTAAAGTCAGAGACCAGAAATTGAAAACAAAGATCCGAACAAAATAAAAGAAAAGGACCACTAAAGTGAAGAACAAATTTTAAAACAAAGTAGTAAAAAATAAAAGGCCAGGAATCCTACAGAAGAGGAGAAAACATGAAACAGAAAAAAAGGAGAAGAGAAAAAGGGAGGACAGGAAGATGGAGGTGGTGACAAAGTTGCAGTGGAGGGAGAATGTAGTCCACCTGAGAGGTTCTAGAGGGTGATCATCTTGTTTCTGAGTATATTAAGTTATGTATGTTAGAATATGCTCAGTCCCAAATTTATATAAAACAGAAATACTTATAGAGAGCCCCAACATTGACCACCAAAACATAAATGAGATAAAAGAGGGGGGCAGAATGGGAATGAAGAATCTCACAGAATGAACCAGCATGGTATACCACTTGGATCTGGGTGCATACTGGTCATGTTTTAGAAGGTATTATCTTCTGCCATTGTAGAACAAAATGAGGCACAAAAAAGTAAAAACACAAAACAAAACAAAACAAAAAACATATCTTGTATATCTCCCAAAATTAAGTTGAGTATGTTGAAGGGAATCTAGAAGTGGAAAATATATCTAGGACCTGTAATTGTATAAATATGTCAAAAAGGAAGAATCTTAAAAATGAAGACATGGTAAAATATTGTAGCTAAGGTGGGAATAGAGAAAAAAAACTGGATATTTACAGTCTGACATAAAAAGGAGTTGTACTGGAAAAAGGAAGGAAAAAAAAGGAGGGGTACCCTTTAGTCTATATACTATAAATCCCTCGACTTCCTCTGGAGCTTTCTAGCGCTTCTGGGTCAAGAACTTGCTCTTCCCTTATCCTTCCAGCTGGTCTTCTGGGGGAGGGGCTGCTCTGATGATTCTCAGGTGTGTGCACCTGAGGGAGCTGCCCCACCTCCCCTGCCTGCTGGGTTCTGGGCTCAGTGGGAGCTGTTGACCCTGTGAGGCCTCTGTCCCCTGGCGGCACTGCCCCTCCCAGCCACACATCGACACCAGGAGGAACAACAACACTGGCAGCAGCCAGCTTTCCAGCCCTGGAATCAGCTCTGCAGTAACTACTGCAGTCTCCCAGTCCGTACTGGCCTAGATGGTCCTGGGTGGTGCCGGTTGGCTGATCTACACAGCTTGGGGGCGCCCAGCAGCAGGACAGTCATTGCTGTCCTGTGCCCTCCCTGCCTCTGCCTGTCCCAGGGGCAGCACAGGATAGTGGGCTATGTCTGCCCGGCGCCCTGGGATCCAGGGCCTGTGCTGCTGGAATTGTGCTTCCGGGGCCGCGGGTCCCGAAGGCAGCATGGTACAGAACCCTCTGCCCGGACCGCCACCTGACCGACCAGCTTCTCCCCAAGCTCCATCCCCCCCTGCCGTCTGCGTTCCAGCCCTTTACCGAGATCGGCTCACAGTCTGGCGCGCTCTCCCCTGGAGTGCACTTCCTCCATTAGTGACTCCAGGAAACTGGAGGCTCCACTGCCCCTCCTGCAATTCTGCCTGAGTTCCCTGCTAAGTGCCTTTCTTCCGGGAAGAATCCAGTGCAGATTTTTTTACAGTTCCTGCTTCTCAGGGGCTGGGATTTTCCCTCTCGGGGCTGCCGCCCAGCCTTAACCCACCTCCTCGCAGGGCCCCTCCCCCACTTGATTCTTTTTATTTTTTTCTTTTTCTTTTTTGTTCCTCCTTCCTACCTTGTTAGAACCTCAAACCCTTCTCTCTGTAGTGTTCCAGCTGTTCTCTCTTTAAATCTCAGGTCGAATTCATAGGTTCTCAGGATGATTTGAAAGTAATCTAGGTAAGTTGGTGGGGACAGGTGACATGGGGACCCTACTCCTCTGCCATCTTGCCCCGCCCCTGGTAGAATTCTTTTAATAGTGTTCTCTCATGCAGAAATATGATATTGTGAAAAATAAAATAAACCTGAATCAATATAACTTTAAGAATATTTACCCCAGTACCTTTCTGATTTGACTAATTTTACTAATACTGGACAAACACCTAAAAATTTGAGTTTTATTCATATTGTCTTTTCTGAAACAAAGAAATTCTATATTAGGTCCCAAAGCAGTCATGAACATTGGTGGGGGCAGTGGGGAGAAGGGGGTTGTCAGGTTTAATCCGATTGGTAGTGAAATGAAATAGGCCAGGCAAAAGTGGGTCGAGGCAAGCTTTTAATGGGACGCACTCTAGGGCGAGGTTTTGTGGCCCGCAGGGGAGGGTGAGAGTGGGGAAGTCGCGGGCCAAGTAAATCGCGCCCAAAGGGAGTACATGCAAGCTTTTTAAGAGACGAGGGGCAAGGGGTTGTGTCTGTATTGGGTGATAACTGCTTATGTCCTTATATGGGGTTTGGGTAAGGTATGGTTCCTGTTTCCTGCATAGGTCCTGTCTCCCCTGATGATGTGTCCTTGGGCGGTCTGCTGGTGGTGGGAAAGTCCCCAGTCAAGGGTAACAAGATGGAGGGTCCGCTGCCAGTTTGTTGGTGCCTCCCAATCCCCCTCTATCCCTCCGGCCCAACAGGGGTTGCTTCTGTGTAAATAATAGGTGGAGTTCTTTTCAGCTCTAAAATTCTATTATTTTATTGTGTGTGCTACCTAGACCATTTGAAGTTCCCATGAGATTATCAGAGCACCTTACTACAGTTTGCCTCAAAATCTCAAACACCCACCCAGACTTCTTACTTAACCTAACAACACACCCAGGGACTTGAGAAGAAACGGTTTTCTGAAGAATGATAATAAACTGCACAAGTACAATGCCAGAACATGCAGACACAAATGGTAGGATGTGTCCTAGATAATATACTCAAAAGATAGCAGCGTTTGCAAATAGATGAGTTTTGGAGTTGTAGTGTCTCTGCTTTGGCTATATATAGCAAGGTTGCAAATAAAAAAAGGATAGTACTCTTTATCTTTAAAATCCAAGCACACAAAAACAATAAGCAGGGACAAAAGTGCCCCTTAGTGAAGCTTTTTCTAAGTATCCTCAGCCAGATCTACTGATTTTTGAGCCTAAATAGTATTACTGAATTTTAACCACAGGTGTTATTTACTGTGCCACGAATCTTAATATAAAAAAAAACCCACTTCCAATCCAGATACATTTGTGTGTTTTTTAGACTGTTTTTTTAATTTTTAAGTAATCTCTACATCCAATGTGGGGCTTGAACTCACAACTCTGAGATCAAGAGTTGCATGTTCTACCAATTGAGCTCGCCAGGGGCCCCTAAATTTGTATTTTGTTTTATTTTTAAAAAATATTTTATTTATTTGAGAGAGAGAGTGAGCATCCTCAAGAGAGAGACTATGAGCAGGGGGAGGACCTGAGGGAGAAGCAAACTCCCCACTGAACTGGACAAGGGGCTCTATCCCAAGACCCGGGATCATGACCTGAGCCATAGGCAGACTTAACTGCTTAACCAACTGAACCACCCAGATGCCCCCAAAATTTGCATTTTAAATGGAAATATTTACACTATGAAATTAAGCTGTATATTGTGATAGGAACTAGCCGAATTAAAACTAAAATTAAAATGTTGACCCTTCAGGCATACTGGCAATATTGCAAATGCTCACTAGCCATGTGCAACTACTGGCTACTATATTAGACATGCAGATACAGAACATTTCTATTACTGCAGGAAGTTCTAGTGCACAACATCTCTATAGAAATATTCCAGGCTTCATAAAAAGGGTTAGTTTTTTTTTCTTTTTAGTTGTTTGCTTTTTAACCTTATTGGAATACTTCAGTATATATCATTGAATAGAAATTGGGGGGATTAAGATTACAGGGTCAACTCTCCTCTTGAGAATTTTGTCTATATTGTCTTCTTCAAATACACTGTTGGACTCTTTTTCTACTGGTTACTATGAGAGGCCAGTGATACCACCTAGCTTGTCCTATTCTTGATATATATTATTTTTTAAGTGAAACTGCCTATCAAACTCACTGAGTATCTTCTCACACAGAAATATTTAGCAAGTATGCACTTAATATTGAAAACAGAAGAACTGTGTAGATCTACAGACAGGACAAACCTTGAGCCTGTCAATACCCCTGCAAACAGACTCTAGGATCCTGGCCCCATGAGAATTTATTAGGTGAGATTTCCTGAATGAAAAGAGGCTACAAGAAAAATACCAAGGTATTGAACTGGTGATAAAAATGAAGGCAATGGCTGCAATCATCACTGTTACTAATGTCTTTTTGTCATTCCACAGAATCATCTTCTGAGGAAGAGAGTCCTGTGACCTGGAGGAGGTCCCAGTCATCACCACCTTATTCCACTATTGATCAGAAGTTGCTGGTTGATGTCCATGTAGGTTTCCAACTTAACTCTTAACACATTTATCTGTTTAAAAAATGTTTTTAGACTTACATATTTTCATCTTCACTTGAGGGCAAGGTCAAAAAGTTTAGTTTTTTTAGTTAATCTTTCAAAATAGATTTCCATTGCTCTGTAGGTATGCAGAATATGAAATCTAGAAATTAAGTTTAAAGTGGAGAAAATTTAATTGATCATAAAATATTTTCTATTACATTCTTTTATCAGAATATATTCAGAGAAGAATGATAAAAAGGTCTTTGTAGAAACTAATCTCAAATCAAGGAATAGAAGCTAGATGTTCACTTTTTGTACAATATAGTTTCTTGGATGATAAGGCAATGTATAAAAATAAAACATTTGAAGAGAAATAAAACATATGGATAGCATAAACATTCTTCCAGTTGTTTTTGCAGTGTGCTTTCAGGTCATTCCATTTTATTTTTGTAAGCATTCCTACCTTTCCACATACACATGTCTTTCAGATTGCCTAAAGGTTGCTTATATAACACTTAGCATGCTTAAAGGTGGATTTATATTCATTTGTTTCTCAGTAGTGTTTGATTTACTTTAAGACAACCTATGCACAAAACTAGAGCTGGGAAGTTAACATATCAATTTTAAGAGCTGTGTGTCAATCCTAATATCAGAGAATAAAGTGAAACATAAAAAATTTCTATATCTTCTGTAGAGCATCGAATCATCTGTTCTACTTTTTATCACCAAAACCAAATGTCTACACCTCAGCAGAAAAGTAGAGGTAATAAAAAGGGAGTAAATTTTGCCCTGGGTGATCCAGAAAGGCCATTAATGATCATAGCCTGAAGTTTGGGTTTTGGCATCTCATCCTCACAAAAATGTTGCTTTATTTAGTGAGTAAATATCTTCAGTTCAAATGAAAATATATTTTAAAATATTGTCAGCTTGGAAACTTTCCAATCTAGAAGAAAACAAAAGGCTACTGGAGACTACATTAACCTTTCTTGTGCACACAGGTTCCAGATGGATTTAAAGTAGGAAAAATATCCCCCCCCGTTTACCTGACAAATGAATGGGTAGGCTATAATGCACTCTCTGAAATCTTCCGAAATGATTGGTTGACTCCTGCACCTGTCATTCAGCCACCTGAAGAGGATGGTGATTATGTTGAACTCTATGATACTGGTGCTGATACTGATGGTGATGATGACAATTCTAATGATGCTTATGAGGATACCTATGACCATGACAATAGCAATGATGACTTGCATAACAAGGTTGATCAGGCTAATGATGTTGGTGAAGACCATGGTGATAATGACAATGGTGAAGCTATTGATGACAAAGAAAATAATCATGATGATGCTCCTTGTTGGCCAAGGTTGGTTTTTCTAAATTACTTATACTACCAATATTTTAGAATTTCAGAACTATTTGAACCTCTGTCTTACTTTCAAATTTTATTACCAAGAGGGTGAATAAATTTCACTTGCATATTAGTAAATGGTTGATTTTTAATGATAGATTTTAAATTATTTTAATGCAAAACACTTAATTTTACATTTTTGTATACTGCATTTTATTAGTATTCAAGTATTAAGTTCTTTATAACTGTAATTGTTGAAGTTTCTGTTAAAATTAATGCTACTTAATCATCTTAACCTCTAAAACCACAGTGAGTATATGAGATGAGGTGACAGTGTGCTACTTAATAACTGTAAGATGGAGCCCTGATATTTACAAACAAAATCTCCAAATTTACTGAGAAAAATGAATTGCAACCTTGATTTTTACTTGATAATTTTAGGCTGAAACTTACTAACATAGCATTATTCTTGGAATTCTGCAAACTGCTATAACTAAATTCAGTACCCATTCAATTTTATCTTGTTACACAGCAGCTGCCAAAAATGGCAATATTTAGTGAAGTGATATTTTTGACATGCCACCAGTATATATATATAATCTCATGGATGGCATTGGACAGGGAGAAGTGTTTTTTATTGAATGCTTAGGTTTTTTTTAAATAAGTGGGTCGAGTACACCAGCCACCTCCAGAACACCAGTGAGTGCTCCAGATGCTGCTAAGGAGGGTGATACTTGACTTGATTGACTATTCACGCAGATAACAAAGGCTTGAAGTTGCAGAGCGCCGTGTTGCTCTTGGTCTCCCCTTGCATGTGCTGGGTTGTGTGCTGTTGAGCGGGGCTGGTAGTTGTGAGCGTTGTGATGTGGAGCCCACACCCAGCGGTGCTGGGGGCCTGCCCTTTTCACACTATTCGTTGACAATGTATAATGCCTTTGATGAACTGTTGTTTTGTAAGTGCTGCTATGTCTATCCTTTTTTTTTTGTAAATTTTTATTTATTTATGATAGTCACACAGAATGAGAGAGAGAGGCAGAGACACAGGCAGAGGGAGAAGCAGGCTCCATGCACCGGGAGCCCGATGTGGGATTCAATCCCGGGTCTCCAGGATCGTGCCCTGGGCCAAAGGCAGGCGCTAAACCGCTGCGCCACCCAGGGATCCCCTGTCTATCCATTTTTTTTAAACAGTTTTTTTAATTTTTTTTATTTATTTATGATAGTCACACACAGAGAGAGAGAGAGAGAGGCAGAGACACAGGCAGAGGGAGAAGCAGGCTCCCTGCACCGGGAGCCCGACGTGGGATTCGATCCCGGGTCTCCAGGATCGCGCCCTGGGCCAAAGGCAGGCGCTAAACCGCTGCACCACCCAGGGATCCCTGTCTATCCATTTTTTAATAAAGATAACACTGTCTTTGAGACATATATATATATAGTAGTTCCTTTCTCCTGCTCTAAACAGGCCAGTGTATTCTTATTTACATATGCTCATGGTTTGCATTCGAACTGCTTTCAAAGAAGATTACTTAACATAGTAAATGTTTACATTTTTAGAAAAACGATTAACAGTGGGAGAATTGTTTGCTTTTTCATATTGAAATAACTATATTGTTTTTGTTAATTTTCAAATGTTATTGGGTGGATATTCATGGCAGAACAGACTACAGATCATTCATCATTTTTTATTTTTTGCCAACTAAGAAATCTACCAGGAATTCCACCATCAAGATGGCTTTTATTATTTTTTATTTTTTTAAAGATTTTATTTATTTATTCATGAGAGACAGAGAGAGAGGCAGAGATACAGGCAGAGGGAGAAGCAGGCTCCATGCAGGAAGCCCGACGTGGGACTTGATCCCGGGTCTCCAGGATCATGCCCTGGGCCGAAGGCAGACGCTAAACTGCTGAGCCACCCAGGCTGCCCCAAATTGGCTTTTAGAATTATCATAGGTACCTGGATATGTTGTCTCGTATGCAAGAAATCAGTGACATTTGGTATGGTTGATGTTCTCCGCAACTAAATAAATGACTATCTTAGCTTAATGAGATCTAGATTACTGAATTTCCTCGTGGTAGTAATAGAAAAATCAATGGGATTCTTTAGTAAAGTAGTCAATACACATCAGAAAATCAAGACACATGTTAAAATTAACAGAAATTATATTGCAAAAAACAGTTATTTAATTTTGTTGTGGTTGTGCCAAAAATATGGGCTTGATCATTTATGTGGCTGTGAAGTTGCTAATGCATGTAGTCTATTATTTAAGCAAAAAACAAAACATATTTTTGCTGCTAACGTAACACATGTTCCTAATAAAGGAAGCAAGTTCCCTTCCATCTGCCATCCATGTACGGTCAGGGAATTGATGGTGGCCATGGCGTTTATTCAGTATTTAAGATTGGCAAGATACAGGGTAATTTTCTTGTCCATACCATACCAGTAGTGTTTGCATCGAGAAAAAACATTCCTAGGGATTGTACATATGTATCAGATACATCCTAATTATGTTTTATTTGCTGACTTTCAAATGTATTTTTGTCCAGTGGCTTTCTATAATTAATTGGATCTTGTTATCAGACCAAGCTATGGCAGAGATGGAAGCTGCAAGCAAGATGGAAGTGATGGTGGAGAAGAGACCTGCAGCAGCTATGGAAGCCAGAGAGTCCATAGAAGTCATGAAGGAAATGTAGCCAGTGGGGGCAGTGCAGCCATTGTAGATGTTGAAGAACTTGGAGCCAATATAGGCAATGGAAGAAGAGTTAAGGAGGTTAATGAAGGTAAGGGAGTCAGTGAAGCCAATGAAGAAAGCGGAGCCCTTGAACTCAGTGGAGGAGAAAATCACTCAGAGACAGATGGTCAAGGATTGGAGAGACCCATATCCCAGGACTTTGAACATCAACAGAAGGTATTGCACCATTTGAAAAGGAGAATGAACTCTTCTCCTTGTAAATTTGTTTTTTCATGTGATATTGTCACATTTCCAGTCATTACAAATAGGTTTTTAACTTCTATCCCCAAGCCTTAAACATTTTAATTTATAGCTATTGATGTTGACTTCTTCTCATCTGGATGGTTCCTATTTGCTCCTAGGGACAAAAATACATTTTTTTGTTTGCCTTTATTACTCATATCACACATTTGGAGTAGTGGCTTTTAACACATACAATTTTTTTTCTGGGAAGTTGTCATTGTGGTAAAATATACATAACATAGAATTTTCCATCCTAACTATTTTAAGTGTACAATTCAGTGGCATTAAGTTCATTCACAATGTTGTACAACCATTATTACTATTCATTTCTAGAACATTTTCATCATCCCAAACAATTAAATAATTAACTCTCTATTATCTCTCCCACCAGTCCCAATTAATCTCTATTCTTTTTTCTGCCTAGGTACCTTATATAAGCAGATCATGCAATATTTCTCCTTTTGTGTCTGGCTTATTTCACTTAGCATAATATTTTCAAGGTTCATCCATGTTGTAGCATGTATCAGAATTTCCTTCCTTTTTAATTTTGAATACTATTCCATTGTATGAATATATCACATTTTGTTTATCCATTCATCTGATGGACACTTGGGTTGTTTTCACCTTTTGTCTATCATCAATAATGCTGCTGTGAACATTGGTATATAACCATCTGTTCCTGGAGTGCCTGTTTTCAATTATTTGGGCTATCTACCCAGGAGTGGAATTCCTAGATGTAGAATTGCTGGAATAGAATTGTTAGATTCTATTTGAACTTTTTGAGGAACTATTAACACATACAATTTAAATAGAAGTAATGTATTGTGTTAGGCAATGAATTTATCATTCACAAAACATTCCTGACTATAAACAGGTTTAAAAATACTCCAATAGTTTCATAGAAGCTAGATCAATAGGAATGATCACAGAGAAGATTCCCTGGACCATGTGGTATTTGGACTAATTCTTGACAAATAGGGATATTTGGATATCTGAAAACAGAGATGAGCCGCCAGTCAGATGGAAAATCGTGCCACTTTACTTTCCCAGCCCATTGTCCAATCACACAAAAAGGCTTACAAAATGTCGTGCTATTATCATGAATTCATGTCCCTGTGCAAGCCATTCCCTCTGTCTATAAAGGCTTCCCCCTCATGTCTTCCCTGCTTAGTCATTCTCATGACCCAACTCATAGTATCATCTTTGACTTTTCAAGAAGGAATTTTATACTCCTCCCTCTGTGTTTGCAAGCACTTTGCCTATAGTTTCATTTTAGTACTTGTGAAATTGTATTTGGTCATTGACTTGCTTTTCTGTCATACTAGATCGTGAACTCTTAAAAGGCAACAACTATCTGTAACCTATTCTTGATTACTTTTCTCTACCCACTCACCCAATCCCAGGGCCCAAACTAGGACTTAGTTTATGATAGACACAATAATTATAGAAGAATTTCCAATAGGAAAGCAGTATGAGTGGGAAAGTCTCTCTCTTTTCCTCTCCCTTGTTCCCTCCCTACTTACATATCTTAATTAAAGACATTAAAACAGAATTCCCATCATAGTTTCCATAGCACCCCCAAGTATCTCCAATTATTGCAAGGGATGTTTTTGATATCTACAAAGATAGTATATGTTCCTTCTATTTTAATTTGAAAAGGACATGTTGCCATAAAACACTTTGTGATTGAAAAGGTCATAAAAACACTCTTTGACAGGGCAGCACAGCTCTCTCAATACCGAGTCACTGTGTAGACACAAAGAAATGCTTATCAACAGACAGGCTTACCAAAGCAGTTGGTATGTTTTTTTCCACAGGGTATGGCATCCCACATAAAATCTGTCACATTCTGTAGCTTTCTACCTTGAGTTTTTTCTATGTAACTTAATGGAAGCCAACTCAATTTTCAGTGAGGCATGGTCATACCCTTGAATTTGTGTTGGTTGGTTTTCCATCATTAGCTTTTTCATGTGACAAAGTAAAATTGATACCCCCAACTCGTGCTTTTTAATTTTTTCAAGTGGCTATTCAGCACAGCATAGCCGAACGTAAGCTTTAGAATCAGACTTTGGCTTCAAACTCTGGTTCCCCTAACTTATCTCTGATTTGAATAAATTATTTAACTTTGCTAAGCTTTTGTTTCCTTCTAAGTAAAATGGAGATAACTAAACTTACTTTTTGAGTTATTGTAAGGATTTGCAATAATACGTAAATAAAATAACTGGCAGTGTACCTAGTGTATAATAAAAAATTCCACTAATATTAGGTCCCAAATTGCACAGCTAGGGATTTTAAGCTCCTTAAATTTCTCCTCTGACATCAATTGTCTCATATAGGTTACTTCTCTCTCTTCTGATAACATTGTTGAATTCTGATAAATGTGGATTTTAAAGGGTGCAGAATTACAGATGCTGCAAACTTTGCATTCTCTTTTTCAAACGACCTCTAAGCATGTTATATTTCTCTCACAGTTAATCTCTGAATAAGGTCAAAATTGATTTTCGATCTTCTTTTAGGAACCAGGTGGTAGAAACGAGGCCTCAAATGCCATTGCCTCTGGCGCTGCAGCAGCAGCACCTGATGATGAGAATGACAGCATGGACATATCAGAAGCATCAACACAATCAGGTTTTTCTGCCAGCTACTCATCTCCTTCCAATGGTTTTTGGAGGGCTGCAAATGCTGACTTTGCCAGTGCCATCTGTAAGTATGTTTAATATAATCTCCAAATGCTTAAGTCTGTTCACACATTACAGGGTTTGACCCCTGGTTCATCCTATGAAAAGACTGGAATCATTCTGATATTCAGTTAACATAAATTCAGATGGATACATGCTTTAAAAAATATACTCCTCACTGAGTCTTCATGGCACCTAAATTTAAACTACAATTGAGTAATTGAGTCCCTCAGCTGGATTTTCTTTTGCAATCTAATCATGGTAATTTGAAATACATTCATATTCAGAAATGTGTTTTAACCATCATGATTTGTGTTATCTGATGGTTTAGGAGTTATAGAAGTGATACCTCCAGGAAAAATAAGATACAATAAAGGAAAAGACTTTTCTAGGCTGTGCCTTATTTGTGGAAACATTCAGGCACCTATGGTGTGTACACTAGTAATTTCTCTGAACATCTTCCCCTTACTTCTTCACAGTGTATGCTGGATTAGTGGAAGCACCTGAGAAATCACCTAAGCGATCCTCTGAAGTCAATGTTAACCCACTATATGTGTCCCCTGCATGTAAGAAACCACTAATTCACATGTATGAAAAGGAATTCACTTCTGAGATCTGCTGTGGTTCTTTGTGGGGTAAGTTTGGTTTCTTAACATGGAGTTGTTTTTTTTTAAAGAATATATTTTTATCAATGTAGCAAACTTGTGAAAAATCATAGATGTAAAACACTTGTTATTGCCAAACCATTACCAAGCAAATAAAAAATATATATTTATAGTAGACAATTTGTTCCTTTTTGTTTCATTGATTTATTTTCACTCAGTGCAGTTTGATGTTGGAATTTGCACTCCTTCCTCTTTTTATTGTTTTTCTTTTTAATTTGAATTAACTTGACTAGAATATAAAATTAAAGTAGGTTATGATTACTTAAAAATTTGAGCTTAGTACTTTTACTTTAGGGTAGTGTGTAGCATTTGATACCTAATGAGATATTACAAGACAGATTTCTGTATGTTCTTGTTTTTAAATAGTCTTGTGGATTCGAAGAGAAAGATCTTTGTATAATGTCTCTTTTTAATGTTTCAAGTTTTTATTTAAATTCTAGTTTGTTAACATATAGTGTAGTATTGGTTTCAGGAAAAGAATGCAATGATTCATCACTTACATATAACACCCAGTGCTCATCACAATAAGTGCCCTCCTTAATTCCCATCACCCATTTAGCCCACCCCCCAACCTCCCCTCTGGCAAACCGCAGTTTGTTTTCTATAGTTGAGAATCTCTTGGGATGCCTAGGTGGCTCAGTGGTTAAGCGCCTGCCTTTGGCTCAGGGCATGATCCTGGAGTCCTGGGATGGAGTCCTACATCAGGCTCCCTATATGGGGCCTGCTTATCCCTCTGCCTATGTCTCTGCCTCTCTCTCTCTCTGTGTGTGTGTGTGTGTGTCTCTCATGAATAAATAAATAAAATTTTAAAAATTTCTTATGGTTTGCCTCCCTCTCTTTTTTCCTTCTCCTTATGCTCATCTGTTTTGTTTCTTAAATTTCACGACTGAAATCATATGGCTTTTGTCTTTCTCTGACTGACTTATATCACTTAGTATAATATACTATAGCTCCATCTACATTGCAAATGGCAAGACTTCATTCTTTTTTATGGTTGAGTAATATATATTATACATCTTCTTTATTCATTCATCAGTCGATGGACATGTGGACTCCTTCCATAATTTGTTGTTGATAATGCTGCTAGAAACATCAAGATGCATGTGTCCCTTTAAATTAGTATTTTTGTATCCTTTTGGTAATTACACCAGTAGTGTAATTGCTGGGTCCTAGGGTAGTTGTATTTTTAACTTTTTGAAGAGCCTTTACACTGTTTTCTAGAGTGGCTGCACCAGTTTGCATTCCCACCAACAGTGCAAGAGGGTTCCCCTTTCTCTGCATCCTCACCAATATCTATTGTTTCCTATGTTGTTAATTGTAGCCATTCTGGCAGGTGTGAAGTAGTATCTCATAGTTTTGATTTGCGTTTCCCTGATGATGAGTGATGTTGAGTATCTTTCCATGTGTCTGTTAGCCATCTGTATGACCTTTGATAATGTCTTAACTTTGACAGACTTTTTTCAATCCTTTGTTCTAGAAGAATTATAACCACATTGGTAGGGTTCAGACGATATTTTACCTCAAGCCAATGTGAATCATAAATGAAACAATAAATAAGTAGAAGGAGGGAAGAAATTCAAAGTAAATGCCAACCTCTGCCTTGCAACTTCATAGATTTTGCTTAATGTATGTTTGAACAGGGGAGAGAATTTTAAATTAAAAATGGAACAGTATAGCAAACATTATAGTTACATGGATTGAATAACTTAGAAAAACACATTACCCTCAAAACTAATATATTGTGTCGGATAACAAGAAAGCAAAGTTTACTTCATTATCATTTTAGTCAGGCAACTACCCAGAGATCTAATTAATGTCTAATAATTCATTTTTATAATTTGTGGTTCTATATTTTGAAAAATAAAAGATTACAGTGAAAACTAACCATACTGTCCCCCTCCCTCTCTGATTCCCCTGTCGGAAGAAATACAGTTCCTAAATCTGCCACAAGCCATTACTTAGAGAACTGGTAAAGGACATAGTAGGAAAATGAAAGCAGAAACACTTGTCTTTTCTCCTTATATCTTTGAAACACAAATAGTCTCCAATAGAAGCAAAACACTGAAGTGCTCTTCATTAATATTACTTGGCTGAGTTTTGTCTGTGTCTCAGGTTATGGGAGAAAACTCCCACAGTGGTTTGAAGTGTATTATAATTTAGCCTAATCTTCTATTTCAGTCCTCTCATTCAGTCTTTTAACAGTGTTTATATTTGAATAAATAGAGCAGCAAATAATAGAGTGTATGAATTTAGATACATAAAAGTAGGAACTACTTTCATAGGTATTTTGCAATGTAAGTTTTTTAATATAAGTGTGAACATAGGTTCATTCAATTTAAAAACAATTTACATAAAATTATTTTAAAAGCATTAAAACCCCTTGTTATAATTAGGAATGAGGAATCAACTGAATTAAATTGTTCATATACACTAGATATCCTTAATGTTTAATAATTATTTTCAAAAGGGTTGATTGATTTTTATAGTTTGGGATACTGCTCAGGGGTGTTGAGATATTTATACAGTTCTCCTTTTGAGATGCCACACCAGACACCAGGCTGTAGAAATATTGCCAGAAGGTATTATATTCTACATCTAAATATATTTCAGAGAAATTTGTTCTGTTGGTAGAGGGTTCATTATTATACAATATGAGGTTAACATTAACCTAAAATGATATGTCATCTTTGCACAGATCGGTACCTGGAATTGCAAAAGTACCAATACAAGTTCAATTATAAAAATGTAATGTAAGCTAATATAGCATTTTTCTTTTTATATGCAAACAGGAGTGAATTTGCTGTTGGGAACCCGATCTAATTTGTATCTGATGGACAGAAGTGGAAAGGCAGACATCACTAAACTGATAAAGCGAAGACCATTTCGTCAGATTCAAGTTGTAGAGCCACTCAATTTGCTGATTACTATCTCCGGTTTGTTTAAGAACTAAAATTAGCTAAGTAATTATGTAGGTTAATTAGGTTCCAAACTAGGATAAAGACTTTTCAGGTTAAACTGTTCATAGGAAAGCGTGTTAAATTTAACCTTAAATTGGGGTACCAAACTTTCCTACTTGTGTTTTCTTATCTATTTACAGTTTAATTTCTGACTCTCCTTTGGTGTCTGGATATTTGATTGTAATGCACTTTATCTAGGTCATTTGTTTTTTTTTAATTATTTATTTATTCATTCATAGACACACACACACACACACACACACACAGAGGCAGAGACACAGGCGGAGGGAGAAACAGGCATGCAGAGAGCCCGACGTGGGACCCGATTCAGGGTCTCCAGGATCAGGCCCTAGGCTGCAGGCGGCGCTAAACCGCTGTGCCACCAGGGCTGCCCTCTAGGTCATTTGTTAAGAAAAAAACATACCATTTACATTTGTCAAGTCTTTTCTGAGTAGCCACCTATAATTTTACAACTCACAATTTCACCCACCCATGTGCAGATGATCACATCCATCACATACTTTCTTATAATAAGCTAGAAGCAATAAAGAACAAAGTGGACAATAACTGGATAAAAATGAGGGTCTACAGATAGGATTACTAACAAGAATGGATACCCTAAGACCTTTCCCTTCTTCCCATGTAGTAATTGAATTTCTTAGTTTTGGTCAGAACCTGAATATCCGAATATAAGAGAGCAAATAAATGGATGTTAATGATAATTGTCATTACTCAACATAGCTATATGGCACATTAATTAATGACTATGTATGTTCCTAGAAATTATTAACTTTGCTCTAAGTTTTGGTTAGAGGAGAAAGCCCTCTATAGATATACTAAAGCTTCATGATGTTTTTGGTCATGTTTCATTTTCATTCATTTATAATTGCTAGAGGTGCACAGATACAAAATTTAGATTTTGAAAACATCTGGGTGGCTTAGAGACTGTGCATCTGAATAACAGATTTCTTTACTGTTTATCCAGATTTCTCTAACTCAAATGTGCCCTTTTTAATCCTTAAGTTTTTCTTACAATGGATTATTTTTGCATCAAATAACACTGAGAACATCAGTGTAGAAAGATACCTAATAGTTTAGAGCAATTCTACCACTTAATAATAGAATGGAAATAGACATAGATGTCTGAATTCTAATGCTCCTTCAAAAACTGTCATGTAAAGACATATTTAAGATTAATCACATAAGAATCCTGTTGTTGAGACTATAAATCATATAACAAAACTGTAAAAAATGAATATGAAGTCACTGCACATGAAAACAAATGTGTACTTTATTGGTCTGTTTTTCCTGAAGGAACTCTATGAATTTTCTGGGATTTACAATTAAAAAATTAGCAGTGAGGGTAAACTAGATTGAGAAAAAAATTTGCTATCATATTTATAAACACTGAAGGGAAAAATCTAGTAGTGTAGTTTTTCTAAAAGAACTTTTTATTTTAATAAAATTTGTTTAAAAGGCAAAAATACTTTGTTGTGTTTTTCTAATATATGAAAAAAAGACTGAATTAAAATACTGTGTCTTACCTATTAGGCCATAAGAACAGACTTAGGGTTTATCATTTGACCTGGCTGAGGAACAAGATTTTGAATGATGATCCAGAAAGTAAAAGGAGACAAGAGGAAATGCTAAAGACAGAGGAAGCCTGCAAAGCTATTGATAAGTTGACAGGCTGTGAACACTTCAGTGTCCGTAAGTCTCATTTTATGTTTACTATAGCTATATAAAGTTTGCTTTCCTTCGTTTAGTAAAGTATATTGTTGTGAGAGGCAAAGTAGATAAAGAAAAGTATTTGTAACTTCCTTTTATATATATGCATATATTTTTAGAAGAAGGTTGAACAAAGGAAAGGAAGAAAATCGTATTAGATATGTTTTTATTTTTTGTTTTAGTAGCAGGCCTCCATTATATTTATTGCTTTGGTAATAATAACCATTCCCTGGACACCTGGCCTGACTTGTTTTATCAAATAGCCCTTCTTACAGTTAGGATACATTTTGGTACTCAGCTCTCGATATCATATTTCCTTCCTGTTCATCTTCCTTTTTCTGGTCCTAGATGCTACAAGAAAATTTTTCAAATTATGAAGAAAAATAGACTAGGAATTTCCAAACTGGGAAAGGAAGCTTATATTTTTAAAAAACAACATCTCGTTTTTTGCTTAATTATGAAGGAAAGTGCTTTGCAAATTATACTTTATTTAAAAATTGCTTTTAGTCTTTAATTGAATTAAAGACCCAGAATGAACATGAATTACAGTATTAAAAGAAGCGAGTTTTAACTCCTATAAAAGAGAAGATACTCACTGAGCCAAAGTCACCAAGCATGTCCCCTGTTCCACCTCAAAACCTTTCACCTCCAATAAAAGATGATGCAACAGGAAGTGAAGTGGAAAGCTTGCAATATGATAAGGACACAAAACCAATCTTTAAAAAGAACACCTTACCCTTTGGATTTGGTTTTGTGTCCTTATTTGTAACTTCCTATACAAAAATGAGTGAATTTCACTGAGACAATTTCCAGGTCTTCTATGACACAATCCTGGCTATTGAGAAAGTATTGATTGACTAAAATAGCTTTGAAGTTAAGTTTGGTTTACTTTCTCACCTTTCTCCTTTCAGTCACTCTAATTAGTCCAGATGAACTGATACTTTTTTTTAAAGATTTATTTATTTATTTATTCATGAGAGACACAGACTGAGAGAGAGAGAGTCAGAGACACAGGCAGGGGGAGAAGCAGGCTCCTTGCAGGGAGCCTGATGCAGGACTCAATTCCAGATCCCGGGATCACAACCTGAGCCAAAGGCAGGCACCCAACCACTGAGCCACCCAGGCGTCCCTGATACTTCTTTTCTTGCCTCCACATAACTCCAACTATATAAATGTTCTTGATGTATCTTAAATAACCTGCAAGGAGATTCATATTATAATATCTTTCCTTGGAACAGCAGTAAAATAGAATCACAGAATACTTTCACTTTCTTAAATCAGAATTTTTTTCTTAATACTGACCAGGAAACTTTGCAATGAGTCCAAAAGAAAATTCTTCTGTGATCTGCTGGCTCTTGCTCCCACTGTCAATATTCATGAGTATAATTGCTAAATATTTTCTAAGTAGAATTTTTTCATATGCCCTGTTTACAACCATCCACTGCAAGATGAAGTAACAGCTCCAGGGTTTCAGGATCCTGCTTTCATCTGTCAACAACTAGAAGTGATGTTATCCCATTCTGTTCTATTTCTGAAGCAAATATCCTCTATTCTCAGCCTTTGTTTTCTTCCTTCTCTTTCACTAATTACCCCTCAGACAGAACTAGTGGCATAGATAAGAGATAGCTGGAATCACATGATATGAGTTTTAGCATGATATTGTTATTCTGACTGACCATTTCTGTTCTGCATATAGGGGCCTTCCTGAATAGGTTTCCATATGTATGTATATAAATACACATACACCATTAAAGGGAGAAGTGAGTACCCAGACAAACCAGGAATTAAATAAATGCACTACTTTCTTCCAGTTTTATGTATCACTACTTCTCTTCCAAATAATATTATATGTATTTGGTAGCCAAAGGTGAAACAGATCCCCAGATGTTAAACAAGGAGTTTATATAGCAGAACTACCTGCCTCCTATTAACTTGTAAATTTTTAGTTCAATAAGAGAGAGATTACAATAATATCTTGCACATCTGTGTTCTTGGTAAGTAGATGAACTAGTTAAGATGAGTTTTCCTGGTTGACCCCATTCCACCCCTCTCCAACTCTCATAACAACTAGAAACTTTTGTCTACTGACATGTAAAACATCTTCAATACAGTGGAACACTCATGTACTCATACTTGCATGACATTTTCATAGCCTTTCAAGATACATAAAATAATTAACTGACACCAATTACTGCCATATATTAAAATTAAAAGGAAGTGTTTGCTTAACAGAGAATTTCTTTGCTTGTTGGGGGTTTATTGATCATGTTTCTTTGACCTACTTGGGAACAGTGTAAAAGAGAAAGATAAAAAACTAGAATCAGAGAGAGAGAGAGAGAGAGAGAGAGAGAGAGAGAGACAATATGAGTAAGAAAGTGGGGGGATGGTAGAAAGAGAAGCCTTATATTTGGCCTATGATAAAGTCTGACTAGAACGGACAGAAGCAATATTCCTACTGAGGAAGAACGGTTTTAGCACAAAATGTAAATCTAGCAAGTAGGCCAACATACTCCATAAGAATCAGAGAGTCTGAGAGAAAGCATATCCTTTTTATTCTTATTTTTCTTTTTTTAAAAGCAGCTATATTGAAATAATTTATATACCATAAAATTTACCCATTTAGAAGTATATAATCAATGGTTTTTAGTATGTTTATAGACTTGTATAACCATTATCATAATCTAATTTTCATTACCCCAAAAAGAACCCCCATTGCCATTAGCAATCACTCCATATTCCATCCCTCTTACCTTCATCTTTTTCTCCTCACAGTCCTAAATAACCACTGATATATTTTGCTTTCCTAAAATATTTTTCTCCTCTGGATAATTTGTTTGAATGGAATCATATATTTTATGGTCTTTGTAATGGTCTTCTGTAATTTAGTATAACGTTTTTAAGGTTCATGCATAATGAAACCTGTATAACATATATCAGTACTTATTTTTTTATTGCTGTATAGTATTGCACTGTATAGATAAACCTATTGTTTATACAGTTTTTATACATCCATTGTTTACATTTGTATTCTTTCCACTTTTTGCCTGCTACTAACATTTCATATATGTGTCTGTACATGGGAATGCATGTTTTCTTTTCTCTTGGATAGTACTGCCGGACTGTTTCTCAAAGTAGCTGTACTGTTTTACATTGCCATGAGTATGGAAGCTTTATTTTTCATCTTGCCAACACTTATAGATGTCTATCTTTTGATTCCAGGCATTCAAGTGCATGTGAAGTGACATGTTATTGTAGTTTTGATTTGTATTTCCCTGACAGCTAATAATGTTGTGCATTTATTTATTTACTTGCTTACTTATTTATCTCTCTTTTTGTTGTTGAGTTCTAAGCATTCTATATATTCTGGATCCTAGGGCCTTATCAGATACATGATTTTTAAATATTTTCTCCCATTTAATAAATTGTCTTTTCACTTTTTTGACAGTGTTTTTTTGATAGCCCCAAATTTTAATTTGGATGAAACCTATTTATCTGTTTTTTTCTTTTGTTGCATATGCTTTTGGTGGCAAATATAAAACAATATAAAAAACTCCATTGCCATGAAGACTTATTTCTATATTTATTTCTCAGAGTCTTATAGTTTTAGCTCTTACATTTAGGTCTTTGATCCCTTCTGAGTTAGATTTTGTATATGGTGTGTGGTGAGGGGTTCCACTTATTATTTTGTATATGGAAATTCAGTTGTCCCAGTGCCATTTGTTGAAGAGAGTATTCTTTCCCAATTGAATGGTCAGGACATCATTGACCATTGATATATGGGTTTATTTGTAGACTCCCAATTCTACTCTGTTGACCTATATGCCTTTCCTAATCTCAGTACTACACTGTTTTGATTACTGTAGTTTGTAGTAAGTTTTGAATTTGGGAAGTATGAGTCATTCAACTTTGTTTTTCTTTTTCAAGATTCTTTTAGCTTTTTGGGGCCTTTTCCAATTCCATGTGAATTTTAGGATGAGCATTTCTATTTCTGCATAAGAGGCCATTGGGATTTAAATAGCAATTGCATTGAATCCATAGATCACTTTGATAATGCTATCCTCTTTTTAAAATATTTTCATTTTTATTATTTATTTATTTAGTGGCTTAAAAAACAGTGATTTGTTATTTCTCCTAAGTGTACGAGCTGACTAGGGCTCAGCTGGATTTTTTTTATATAGTTGACACATAATATTCCATTAGTTTCAGGTATAGAACCTAGTGCTTCAAATTCTCTGTGTGTTATGTTGTGTTCACAAGTGTAGCTAACATCTGTCACCATACAAAGTTACTATGGCATTAACTATATTACCAATGTTATTGCTTTTATTTCCATGACTTATTCATTCCCTAACCAGAGGCCTATACATCCCATTCCCCTTCACCCATTTTGCCCATCCCCTACCAGCCTTCCCTCTGGCTGTTATCAGTTTGATCTCTGTATTTATAGGTCTGATTATGCTTCTTGTTTGTTTATTCATTTGTTTTGTCTTTTAGATTCCACATGAGTGAAGTCATACAGTATTTGTCTTTCACAGTCTGGTTGATTTCACTTAGCAGAATACCTTCTAGGTCCATACATGTATTGCCCTCTTAACAATGCTAAGTCTACCTATCCATTAACAAAGGAAGTCTTTCCATTTATTTAGGTCTTTAATTTCTTTCAACAATGTTCTGTAGTTTTCAGTGTACAATTTAGAGTGCTCTTGAAGGCTAATGCATATACTCAATAAAACCATATAGTTAGTTTTGTCACCTTTTAGGGGGCATCAAATTGTAACTAAATAGCTGTACTAAAAATATATGATCTGTGCTCTTATATTATAGTTATAATATTTTTAAGGACCAATAAAAATACTTGAGTGTTCTTGTGAACTCTGTAGCATTGTTACTTCTTTGTATTTTATTGTTGTAGTCCAACATGAAGAAACAACATATATTGCAATTGCTTTGAAATCATCAATTCACCTTTACGCTTGGGCACCAAAATCCTTTGATGAAAGCACTGCTATCAAAGTAAGTGGTTTCCTTTTTCAAACTTGGATCATATAGTTTTTCTTTTGGGAAACTGTAAACACAGCAATATTTTTAAATATAGTAGCAAAAATAAATACCATTCTTCTATAGTTAATGTAATTTGGCTACACCATGTCAATAATTATCATTTAACCCTTTTTTAGATAATTCACAGGCACTACAGCAAGGGAGAGTGTGAGGGAAATCCCTGACCCCTCCCTTTAGAGGACCTCCCTACCAGCTCCTCACTCCCAATTCTGTAGTCAACATGAAGACCTTCTCTTCTAGAGCCCCAAATGCAGGTTTTGGGTGCTACCACCCCCAATGACTTGAAGCTGAGAAAGTATCTGTTCTCTCTTAGTGGGGGGTGGAGAGCAGAGGGAAGGTAAAGAAAGGTGTGACAGTGGTAGAGGGGGAAGCCCCACTGGAAGAGGAATAAGAGATCAAGTCTTTGCTCTAATTACCAGGGCTACAATAGATGGGGTTGGGGAGGAAAGGGCAGAAGGGTCTATATTTCTTCCGAGCTGGAACTCTAAACACATTTCTCCCCAGAACTATTGCAAGGAATGGTGGTTAGGCTTATTTGGATTACCAGTAATATTTCCACCTTTATTATGGTTTAGCTGAACTTCTATGGATCAGCCTCTTAAGGTAACCAGTTGGTGTCCCAAACAGTTAAGTTGCTAATGATTTTTTAATCTCATCTCATAAACTGGGGACTTTTTATCTTTATTATTTTTAATGATACTCCAGAATTCTATGTAAATAGGATTATTTTGTGTTTATTCCATAGCAGTAAGGACTGGTTAATGAACTGGGAGCATTATATAGAGTCCAGTGACTCCTAATCTGGAGTGTACATCAGAATCATTTGGAACATTTGTTGAAAGTTTAGATCTCAGACCCAACCTCAGGCTAAATTAGTAGGTCTGGGGTGGGGCCTGGGAATCTATATTTTTAGCAAATGTGACTTTGAACTAGTTGGTCCATGGACAAGTTTTTACAAAGCACTGATAAGGACACATCACGATAGACTCCAGCAAGGTATTTATGTAATATTTTTGTATCTTAGGTCAAGATATGTTTACATGGCATATTTTGCGGCCAAAGCATCACATGTGTGCAATAAAGATGAACTAATTATGACTGCATCTCAATGTCTATTTTCACAATAAATATGTTCTTTTGTAAATAGCACAGACTATCATATAGACAGCCTGCATCTGTCCTGACACAAATTACATGTCTGATCTGATCTCCCTAAATTGGGCCTTGGGTCAGCTGTCTGTATTTGGATATGGGTGTGTTCTTGGCTGTCTGCTGATTGGTCAGAGCTGCCTGATATGGAGCTGGAAAACAAAGAAGATAAGTACCAACAGTCTGTCTAGCCTGACATACAGTTCCTGGTCCAAGTCCTCCTCCAGTTGTTGAATCTCACCTCATGACTGCAGTATAATGAATCCTGTGATGCCCAGTCCTCTACTGTGACCTGAACTTGGCAATGAATCCTGTTTGACTTTTTGTTTCCTTGGACTAGGAACCATAGGAGCCTAGAGTACATCCAGTCTATGGTAGGTTAACATGTCTGGCCTTTTTCATTCCCTACCAAGTATGCATTGATCAATCAGCAGACTCCGAAGGAGACTACATGTCCTATGAAGCCTATATACGAATACTGGCAAAAATACAGGCAGCTGATCCAGCGAACCGGTTTAAGAGACCAGATGAGCTCCTTCATTTGCTGAAGCTCAAGGCAAGGAATATAAAGACAGCAAGCAGAGTGCAGGGCCATAAAATGTTCCTTATGATCATTGGATATTTGGCCTCCGCAGAGAAACTCAAAACTTAGAGCCTGAATATAATTATGTTCTTATTGTAGTAACAGACCTAACAAAAAGTCATAATACATAGTCTAAATATATTATGTAACTTAAAAAATCAACTAGGGTTTTATAAACTCACTAAACAAAAGGGCAGGGGAATTTTTGCTTTAGTCAGAGTGTCATTTTTGGCCTTTTGGCCATATTTGGTTTTCTATCTACAGGTGTTTCCAACAGTTGGTCATAAGCCAGTGACAGTTGACCTGGCTATTGGTTCTGAAAAAAGACTAAAGATTTTCTTCAGCTCAACAGATGGATATCACATCATTGATGCCGAATCTGAGGTTATGTCTGATGTGACTCTGCCAAATAACGTAAGATCCCTAGAAATACTGTACACCACAATCTGTCAAAACTCTTAATGATTTAAAAATATGATTATCAATATCTATACTGGAACTGAAACCTAAAAGGTAAGTATAGAGTGCCAGGAAGTAGTAATGGATAAGCAGAAATTATTGATGGCTTCTTAGTCCAGACAGCTGAGTCTCTTCTTCAGATAGATTTTGTTTGTCTGGCATGGTGTTTTTTGTTTGTTTTTAAATGAATAGTTTAGGGGATCCCTGGGTGGCGCAGCGGTTTGGCGCCTGCCTTTGGCCCGGGGCGCGATCCTGGAGACCCGGGATCGAATCCCACGCCGGGCTCTCGGTGCATGGAGCCTGCTTTTCCCTCTGCCTGTGTCTCTGCCTCTTTCTCTCTCTGTGTGTGACTATCATAAATTAAAAAAAAATTAAATGAATAGTTTACACTGAAAAATCTGAACTTCTATTGATAAACCAAAAGATCTGATAACATCTAGCCCTTATTAATATTTGGCCATTATCAACTGGAAATGATTCATGCCTGCTTCCTTTTATTATTTTTTATGTTTGCTCCCTTTTAGATGGAATATATACTATACATTGCCTATCCATCCACTTTTATATATTTATAATAACCAGTCCTAATGGATGTATGAGTTTACAATCTTTGCTTTTAGTCCTTCTTCACCCCATAATACATAAACAGATTCTTTAAAACTACACCAGTATTGCAGCAGCATCATCCCCTTCTTTATTCAAATGATAGTACTTTAACTGTTATATATAGCAAATTATCATAAAGTGTTCTCTTATAGTATCAATTATAGCTAGACTTTCTGATCAAAGGATTCAGCACTTTAAAAGCTAATGTACCTCAACTCTTTACTCTCAAATACTTATACATGATGATTCTGTGGCAAAATATCTAAAATTTGGTAGTTGTAAATATACTATACACATCATTTATATAGAGTTCGAACATAATACCCCCTATACATATGCACCATACAAAATATAATTCTAGTGTGTCTCAAATTTGATGGTAGCAGTGATATTTGTTTTATAGAAAATTATATTTTAAAAAAGGGTTGAAGCAACAAATCTCTGCCTCATCATTTTTTAATTCCCCAGTTTGTTGACAACTAAAATTTTAGCAGCTTAACATTATATAAAAGTCCAGGAGAAAACTTCCATGTACTTTAAATCACTGTAGTAATGTGATATTTTACATAGCTTTCAGAATTATCTCATACATCTCTGACAAATTACATAGAGCAATTGTCAAATTATCAGTGGAAACACTAAAAAAAACCATTTTGGTCATATTAAAAATCTAATTAACTCATCACTCAGTTGTCACCTATGAGTATATAGAAATCACCCTGTTTATAAAGTAGAAAATATTGAGCTGAGCCCAGCCAAAGCCACATAGATATGAGTTAAGATTAATATTAATATGTTTTACAGTACGTTTCAGTTTGAGTGTTCCATAGCTTCCTGCATCTTATTTTCTATGTAATAGCAGATAGCCTTTGTTTTGAAGCTAGTGCCATATTAAAAATTGCAGTATTGGTCCAAGTTTATACTGATTTGAAACATCATTCAAGAAGATTGCACTCTCTGTTCCACTTGATTACCAAGAAAGGAGAATTATTTCCTTTTGAAGCAATCAGTTCATTATTGTGGAGGCAAGAATGGGAGATCAATTTTTTTAAAAAAAATATTTTCTGACCTAATTAGGATACCTTAAGTATATTCAAAAATAGTATTTTTAGCTAACTGCCCTAATGTCCTGACCCATTAAAAGAGAAAGGAATCTAATATAAGGGAGAGGAGTGTCTTCTGAAACAGAATATATTAAAGATTATATTTTTCCAAGAGTGCCAGATTACAAAACCTGTAATGCTACAAGGGAGCCATGTGTGCTAAAGAATATCTGATTACTGCAGGAACCATCTGAGAAGCAAAGAATTATCTCTGGGGCTTTCTGAATTTACAGCAGTCCAGCTTTATTCTAAACAGATTTTTTAGAGACAGCCTTCTTTCTTGCAATTTCTTTTTCTCTCTTCTTTCATCTCTTCTCTGATTCAATTGCTCATGCAAGTGCCCAGGGAACGCATTAAAATTGCTTTTCGCCTCTGGATCCCCATTTTAGTTTTAAGGATTGTTGTTGCTGAGACATGGCCTGAAGCACTTGGCCTGAGTACGCTGGGTTTGGCAAGTATAGTTTCTGACCTTTTCTTCCTGTAACTTGCTAATTTAGAGAAATAATAAAGGAATGTAATTGTTCATTTTTCAGAGAAATACTATAAATGTGGCAATTTCTGTAGTTTAAGTAAATTTTGTCACATTGTTTCATGCATTATAAAATTTTAAAAATTCTTAGATATTTCTTAGTATTTCATGTTATGTCGCCTAAGACATCTCTGAATTTGTATGTTGAAGATATTTTATGACTTATAAATTGGATAAGAAATCCTACATTTTTTGTGAAGGGAGAATGACTGTTATATTTCAAGTAGTAATGAATATTATAGTTACCCCTTCTAAATATTTTAAGCTCAAGCTATTTTTAAGTTAATTTTTCTATTTCTGATTTAAATGAATTGGATAGATAACCAGTGATTGTGTATTTGTTAGTTGATTCACATATTCATCACTAAACTATTCACTAAATGTGCTGAAATGAATCTGAAGTCCCACTTTGTAAGAAGTAATGTTTCTTCTGTCATTGCGTTAAATTTCAACAATTTTATCTGTGTTGGAAATGTTTTTTTTCTTTTTTTTAATTATTTATTTATGATAGTCATACGGAGAGAGAGAGAGGCAGAGACAAGGCAGAGACATAGGCAGAGGGAGAAGCAGGCTCCATGCACTGGGAGCCCGACGTGGGATTCGATCCTGGGTCTCCAGGATCGCGCCCTGGGCCAAAGGCAGGCGCCAAACCGCTGCGCCACCCAGGGATCCCCGGAAATGTTTTTTTCAAACAAAGTTTTCTCCTAAATATAAAGGACACTATTTGAACAGTGATGCCTTTATAACATAGGAAAGGTTGTTTTCAGGTGTTGGGTAGCATGCTGTTTAATATTAAAATAGAAGTTTCTCTTCCTCCCTGCACTTTGAAGCCCTTTTTGTCTTTATTGCTCAGCCAAGCCGCTTCAGTTAAAGTAGTAGTAATAAAATGTTGGACATATAAATCTTTATGAAACATAATTCCAGCCCCTGGAAATCATTATACCACAGAATATCATCATTTTACCTGATTCCTTGGGAATTGGCATGATGCTCACCTTCAATGCTGAAGCCCTTTCTCTAGAAGCAAATGAACAGCTCTTCAAGAAGATCCTTGAAGTGTGGAAAGACATACCATCTTCAGTAGGTATGTACAAAATTTTTTCTCTTTTTTATGACCTCAGAAAAACTTCTATTTTCTGAAATATCACATTTTCTCCAGGCATATAGGGTTAATTTAGGATACTTAATAAGGTGTGTGTTTACCATATACTTAATAAATTCGCAAGGCTACCACAAAGAGACTAATTTTGACCAAGTTGTTCATGTGCAATAGTAATATAACTAAAATAGGAAAGGAATTCCTTTCCACAATAATCTATAATTTTATTTTAACTCCCTTTCCTTGCAGATTTTATGCAGATGTTGGGAATACTTTATTCCCTCACATTGATTTTGGGGGTTTACCCTTATCTTAGGAGATTGCCAAATAATCATAAAAGAAGAGCAGAATATTTCTATTTCATATAGCAAATAGTGTTCTATTTAGAGAGTGATAATCCTGTGAAGAATCAAATACAAACTAAATATGTGACATATTGGGTCACTAAGATTTCATCATCTTTCATTTATGAAGGAGATAAATATGACTCTCTGGAATGTCTATTAGGTACTAATAGATTGCACCATAAAGAAAACTGCCTTTCATCTTCATCAGGCAAGGACATTTTTTTTCTTCTTAACGAATGCAGCATTGCTGATTTGGAAAATATGAATAACTTGAGACTCTTGTATATGTCTCTGAGGCTTGGTGACTACAAAGGTGATTCTAGACAGGGAACAGAATGCATATGAACAGTACAAATATTAGGAAGAGTAGAATGACTTGATGGAGGATAAATGTTCCTGAAAGGAAGAAAGGGTTAATGAAGTAAATAAAAGAGAAAAGGAAAGGAGAAGGGGAGGGAAGGAGAGATAGAGAGAGAAAGGTAGTTTATTAAGGAGGCAGAAGCTAACGAAATCTTTATATGAAATGGTTAAATGTGATCCCCATGTAGCTTTAAAGACCAATTTGAAAGAACTGCTTTTTAATGGACATTTTTACATTACGGGATGATGGCACTTTGCATTGCACCTGTAGAATCCTTTCCTTTTGCACATATAGTGTTAACAATTGTCCTGAAAACCTCTTTGAATTTCTTCAAGCAATGAAGAACTCCCAAGGGTTTAAAACCATTTTAAGTGACAGAAGTAAATGCTTTTAATTGACAGATCTGGGGCAAAATAAACTGAAAATAATGAATCTTGTTCTAACCTTTACAGTGGTACTTTTGTGATCAATATATTAATTAGAAATTAAAATAAGGAAACTCAGTTCAAATGGGAAACTGAGCAAACCTCTATATTTATGCCACTAGACAATCATAGGAATCAAAGCGGTCTTTAAAAAATGTCATCTGGCAAGCTCTTGTCCTTAAGACAACTTCTGACCTAAAACAAGCTATTTTAAGTTGCAAGAACTTGAAAAGCATCTCTCTCCACATAAAATAAGTTATAGCACTATAGGAATGTGATATTTTAGTTTGTGTATTAAGGATATTTTATAATATACTAAATACTACAGTATAACATTTATATTAAGGAAATCAGTTTCTCTTTCTGTTTAAAAACTATTGCTTTGCTATTTACAACTAACCTAGATCCAGATTTCCCCAATATAAAATTTACATTTCCTTGAGATATAATAAATGTTTTCAATAATAATATCATTGCTTAGAAATTTCAAACAAATATATAGAAGCTTAGCAATTACAACAGGTATCACTAAGCATTACCACTCCAAATCATTGGATCCTATTTCATAAGCAAGCTAGCTCAGTTGCCAGGCTAAGTAGCAAATTAATGTTTTTCAGAATTAAGGTGTGAATTTTGTCATGCCATATGAACTGTGAGCTTGGACTCAGCAAGTATCAAATTTAGAATTTTTTGCTCTGTGTGGTTATTGACAAACTACCAATTTCAATTAAGTATTCACATTGGCGACAAAAATTCAAATCCAGATAGACTAAATCTACTACTTATTTCCAGCACTCAGGTCATGGATTCCTCTCACTTTCTTTGTATTTAATTCCAGTCTGAAACTGGATTTATAAAGTCATTGTCCAGGAGAGCCATTTGTCTGAATAAAAATACCATTGTGAAATATAATGGTAAAAAAAATGAAATTGTAATATAATTACAATTTTGTGATCAATTTCATACATGGAAATATTTTGAACTGTAATGAAAAGGAAACAAGAGACCATAAATGCTTATTTAAGTTTTAGTTGAGGAATTCAAAATACCTTACAGTATGCTTGTAAAAAGTCACTTTTGTCAAAGTTTAAGAATTTTTTCATGAGTCCTTTTATGTATATTTAATGTATACATATATAGGCCAGGTAAAGTTTGGTTTAAACAAAAGCATTCTAGAACTTTTGAGAATTATAAAGAAAATTTTTGAACTATAATAACTCAGTTTATTGTTTCTATAATAGAAGAAAATGGAAGGTCTAAGAACTGAATTCTGATTTTAGTCATGTAACATGGGAATGAAGGTGCCTTGTTTTGGTGTTCTCTAGACTATTTCAGTTTGACTCAAAATCTTGATATTATTTTAAGTACAGGATTGAATTTATTTATGAAAATTTACGTTCCAATGAAGTACATAAAAAATCTACTTAAAAGTTAAACATTCAACGACAATACTTCTCCCTGTGTCAGAAAATACTTTTCAGCACCAGCTGACTATATGACTGCATAATTAGGTTTTCTGCTTTAAGGCAATTTTCATTATTTTTAAATTGAAATATAGTTGGTATATAATGTTATATTAGTTTTTATTTTAAAAAAAGGTAAAGTTTCAGGTATACAGCATGGTGATTTTATAATTTTATACATTACTCAATGCTTGCCATAATAAGTGTAGTCACTATCTGTCAACATCCAGTTGTCATAATCTTTATTGTTACCAAGTAGTAGGTGACACAGGGTGCAAAAGTTAAAATCTTAATAAAATTCCCTGAGTAAGACACAGTATCAAATTAGGTTTAAAAAAATTAGGTTTAGTTCTGTTTATAATGTGGTCATTCATTGACTTGCACTAGAGTTGCTAAAGTTATTATCTGAGCAAATCATTTTTTAACAGTCTTAATTTTGAAGTTAATCAGATTTTTAATGTATGTCACTGGAGCCCAAATACAAACCCTTATGGAATGCTATACCTCAACTAGACTGTAAAACAAATGGCTGTCGGTAGATTTTACTTTCTATAAACAGGGTAGAATTAACATTTAGCTTTTTCTGTGGTATTAGAGAATAGGAATACAAAGACTAAGATCTAATTATTCAGGGACACCTGGGTGGCTTAGCGGTTAAGTGTCTGCCTTTGGCTCAGAGTGTGATCCTGGAGTCACAGGATGGAGTCCCACATCAGGCTCCCTGCATGGAACCTGTTTCTCCCTCTGCCTGTGTCTCTGCCTCTCTCTGTGTGTGTGTCTCTCATGAATAAATAAATAAAAATCTTTTTAAAAAATCTAGTTATTCAACATTTGAATAATCACAATTAATAACAGTGAATAGCTTGCTTGAATACCACTGCTGAGCAGCACATGGCCAAATGACTAACTATAGAAGGAGGAAAAACAAAATATGCTTACCTAAACTGAGCTTATTAATGAGCTTATTAATAATCAAATGCTGACTATGGTTATAATTTGCTATTACTGATAGAAAAAAATTTTCTGATTTTTAAATTTATATTATAGCTTATGAGTGTACACAGCGAACCACAGGATGGGGCCAAAAGGCCATCGAAGTCCGCTCTTTGCAATCAAGGGTCCTGGAAAGTGAACTGAAGCGCAGGTCAATTAAGAAGCTGAGATTTCTGTGTACCCGAGGTGACAAGGTATTGTTTATATCCCGCAGTTACAGCAAAAATAAAGCAGGCAATGAAAATTAAGTAAGAAAATCCTTTTCCTCTGGCCATAAATATGTTTATGATATAATTCCCAAATTGGCAAACTATTGATTGATAAAAACAATTTTTCATTTTGCAGTACTAATATCCCATTTGACAGGAAAGAAAAATAAAATTGAAATTTGTCAATTATTTATGTAATGTGATCGATTTTAACAACAAATTCAGATAGTTTAAATGGAAAATATACATTACATAAAACCATTACAGTCTCTATGTACTATGAGAAATAATAGCATGAAAAAATAACCCTGACAAAACTAGGAAACATCCACATTTTAAATAGATTGCAGAGGATTCAAATTAATTTCAGAACAAGCAGGGTAAACATTATGCATGAAGGAAAAAGTACTGGTTTGCAATATGAAGGGATATAATGGGAAGAACCAGTGTTTGAGGTCAGATAGACTTAGCATGCAGTACTGGTTCTGCCACCTAATGAGGTATAAGAATCTGGAAGACTGATGAATCTTCCTGATTCTTAGTTCCTTCATCTCCAAATGAAAATATTAATAATTCTTTTGATAACAATTTTGAAAATTAATGATAATGTGTATATAGTAAGCATCTCACAGGTTGCCTGAGACATGAGATGCATTAAGTCAAGGGTAGTTAGTGTTATTATCATCATCATCAATGTCAAAACCTTTCTAAGTATATTCATTGCGGATGTGGAAAGCCTTAGCCCTAACAAGGAGGCCTCTGCTATTTATTTTCATGTTCTGTTTTAATTTTCTTTATGGCACAGACCATACTCAGAAGACATGTTCCTCTCTAAACTGGTTAGTTTAACTCATAATATCAATCTATTGATGTCAGTACATTCCACTGAAATAGAAAATCCCACCAAGTAGAAAATTTCAGCAGCCATTTAAACAGCAGCAACAATGGTGAACAACATCAAATATCTTAATCATTTCCTTATATTAAAAGAAAAAGTACAGCCAACTTGAGTAGATTTTTTAGTAGATTTTTTAAAGCAAAAGGAATAATCCTTAACCAAAGTCAATCAAGAATGTCACCAGATGAGTACCACAATGAAAACCTAATTTTAACTATGTGAAGTACAATTATATAGAATATGATAGAAGATTATTTTTAATATATAATTTAGACTCCATACCAATTTAAAGTCTTTTTCTTCCATTTAAATCCTGGTCCAAAAGAAAAGTATGGCTTAATATTTTAATTAGTTGATGTAGAATAATTGAAATTATAGTTGTATCTGTCAAATATCAGATTACAATGTAGTAAATATTTACTGATGATATCTCTTTCTCTCTTTTTAAAGCTATTCTTTACCTCCACCCTGCGCAATCGCCACAGCCGGGTTTACTTCATGACCCTTGGAAACCTTGAAGAGCTCCAAAACAATTATGGTGTTTAAAAAGTTCCAATGATTTATTACATTTACAAACATCATAAATATGCAACTTGCATCTTAATATTTCTGAGATTAAATGAGCATTCAGTTTTATTGTTAGGGAAAAATTAAATCAGATACTTTACTTTTAATGTAGCGTAAAATAGTTTTAATGAGAAATGCAGCTTTATATATAAAATTAACTATAGCAAGCTCTATGTACTCCAGTGGTGTACAATGTCTTTTGCACAAACTTTGTAACTTTTGTTACTGTGAATTCAAATATTACTCTTTGGACAGTTTGGACAGTATCTATATTCAGATTTTACTACATGGTGTAAAGAAACCTGTAATAAGTTAGATCACAAATCCTTTCAAAATAATTGACCCTGAGTGAAGTTTTTCAGAAAAAAAATAGCAACAAACTCTATGTACATTTGCAAAGTCATATAAAGAACCAAAGTTTAGATTATTAAGTGAAAATAATGACTATGCTATAAACCAGACTAAGCCTGAACAACCTACATGCCTGGAGAAAACTACAGTGATAAAGGGGAAAAGGCTACCCATTTACTTATAGTTCCTTGACAGTCAAGCCCCTAGTCAGAGACCAGTTGTGTTTTTTTCATACCACGGTAAGCTGGTTTTCTCCTGATAAGGAGGAAGAAAGTCTTAGATGCTTGATTTTCCTCAGAACCCCTGAAAATGTGCAATAGCTGTTTTAAATAAAACCACCAAATAATACACTTGCAAGACTGAATACAGGACTGAATTCCTATACACATGTACTGTAGAATGAGGGTTTTTTTTAATACATTAAAGTAGGCATCAAATTTTAACCCCCAAAAACAGATTGGTTGATTTATCAAAACTCTTATCTGGCCAACAGTGGGACCATCAGACAACATTGAATATTTTCCCAATCCCAGATTAAACTATATAAAAATTCTACCCCCCCCCGGGTCAGTCATTAAACAAAAAGAACAAAATGTAACAACAAAACCTTTGGCTGCTAATGCTTATGTTTTCCTATTTCTATTACTGTAAAATCAGAAATTAATCTAAAAGTGATAAGTCCACATGTTGGGATTTAATGTTTAGGTAAAAAAAGAAAGAAGAAGAAGAAAGAAAGAAGAAAGGAAAGAAAGAAAGAAAGAAAGAAAGAAAGAAAGAAAGAAAGAAAGAAAGAAAGAAAGAAGAAAGAAAGAAAGAAAGAAAGAAAGAAAGAAAGAAAGAAAGAAAGAAAAAATATTTTGAAAAAAATACAGCTTTCATCAAATTTAGAGTAGTGAAAATCATGCTAGTCTATCACCCAATATATTATAGATGCCATAGATAGGTGGTGTTTGGTCACCTATAGTACCTGCTACCTGGTGAAAAACATAATTTTTCATAATTTCCTCAATACCATGGTTAGTTCTGGGGCAACAGAGAAGCAACAGAACTACCGCAAAGTATACCTCAATATAATTCCTCTAGTTCTGCTTCAAAAGTATGAAGCAAGCACTAGCAGGATACTAATTTACAAACTACCTGGTTAACCAAAATACAAAAGCAGCTGACTATGTGTGATTTCATGATAGCACATTGTTTCTTGACACTCTGGTGCCAAGAATGATGATTTGGATTTTCCTAACAACTTCTATCAAGAGTGTAGTAGCTCAAAATGAGAATTTAGGAGAACCTGAATCCATGAATTAAAGAAATAAATGTGATTCACATTTCTGTTACTGTGACACAATAATGTGATCCTAAAACTGGCTTATTCTTGTGTGTTTACAACTCGAATGACTTTTTAATGCAGTAGTTTAAAGAGAAAACAAACATTTTTCCTTAGAAGTAGTCTTCATTATTATAAATTTGTACACCAAAAAGCCATGGGGTACTTTGTGCAAGTACCTCATTGCTGAGCAAATGGAGCTTGCTATATTTGAATTTCAGAAAATTTTCTCATTTAAGTAGTATGTAGAATCAAGTCTTTTAAGAATTCATTTTTTTCTTCATAATATTTACCCAAAGTTAAGATTCAAAAATAAGTTTTATCTTAAAATTGTATTTTAAGGCATTAAGACAGTAAACTATTTTAGGAAGTCAACTCCCATTGTGCTTTGTGGCTGTTATTCTAGTAAACAGAGACCATAGTGAACTGAATCTACAGAGATGCCCCAAAGTAAACAAGAAAAATTACAGATGTGTAACTGAGCTTTAAAGGATGAGGTGTTAATAAAGAAAGGAAGCTGAGTACATATCACGAAAGGAGATTGAAATGTTGAGTAGCCAAATAGAAAGGACTGAAAATATTTAAAGTGGTTCATAGGTAATGAATATTTCCAATTTTGATGTTATTCCACCTGGAATTTTTATATCCTTTGCCAGCTGAAACGAAGTGAAGAGACAATTAAATTTCATAGTCAGTGCACAGTAATAGAAGGTATATCTACACCTTGCTTTGTAGATCAAGCACCTGAAGCAATGGAGGGGGAATCCTGACCAGCCAATTCCCCTAGCCCTGTGATTGAAATCATGAAAGTTCTAGCAGCTTGTGAGTAGCACTGGGACAAAATACAGTTTTATTTTAGTGTACTTTAGTTTTTTCACTAAAGCCTTTGTCCAAAATAAAAGGCAGTGTTGGAAATATTTGAAAACTAGAAAATGATGTATGAAAAGGGTTGACAAGAAAAGCTCTGAGTGATCAGGTCTGTTGAAGTGAGCTCAGAGCCTCAGAGGAAATAGTAAGAAAGGGTAATCATTTATATAGTAAAATAGGCAAAGCAGAAATCATACATGTGCATATACACGCATGTACACATACATACAAACCAGTAGAATGCATAATTTTTAATATTTTTAATATTTTAGTGCTACCAGTTTCTAGAGAAAATAATCAGTAGATGTTTTCTGCTAGAACTCAGAATTGAAGAAGTTCTGCTAGAACTTTATGAATTGAAATACTATTCATAAAACTAGGAATAATGCCACATACATTCAATGGGATCTTTTAAAAACTCCAATTATTTTTTAAAATGTACCTATTTAAATCAATTTATATTCGATCTGTGCTTTAAAATTTATTGAAATAATCTTTGAGACTGCTAATTGTTTCATCAGAAAATCTGTAATGAACTATTGTTCAACCTCTAAAAATAAACATTTTAAAAAATATTGAATGATATCTTTATTTGAAATATGCTTGTCGGGATCCCTGGGTGGCGCAGCGGTTTGGCGCCTGCCTTTGGCCCAGGGCGCGATTCTGGAGACCCTGGATCGAATCCCACGTCGGGCTCCTGGTGCATGGAGCCTGCTTGTCCCTCTGCCTATGTCTCTGCCTCTTTCTCTCTCTGTGTGTGACTATCATAAAATAAATAGAAATTTAAAAAAATTTAAAGAAATATGCTTGTCTAATGCCTCAGAATTAGGATTCATTTAGGGAATATTCAATTCTTTAAAGCATGTAATAAGGTATGAATTGGAAGTTTTTAGGGGTTTTTCTTGTTATTACATTAGGAATTCTGGCTAAGGAGGTTTACATTGATATGATTAAAATCTTTCTAGGTACAATGGTAGAATTTCCTCAAAATGTATGGGACTTTGCACAGACACACAGCATCACCACAGCATAGGTAAAACCCAAGGAAATTTTAATGCCAAATCCCTTCCCATCCCACCCCAGTGTCCTGAAGTCCAGTGGAAAATAAGAGGAGAAACCTTTTCCAAATAGTGGAGTAATAGATTTATAGTTTCTTAACATTCAAGAAAGGGTTTAGTGCAGGCTGATGGTTGAAAATGAAAGACAGAATAATTATGGCAAATTGTCAAGAAAGTTGAGTCCTTCAGTTGGGAACAGAAGAGGAATAACACTTTTCTCAGCAGGTCACAGAAGCATTAGAGGCATGGCCCCATGAATATTCTGCTGTCTAGGAACATTCTGGAGAGAAGTTTATCAAGTTTTCCCATTACAGTCAGCTGACCATGGTCCTAATTTGTCATGTGTGGCAAGGCATTCATGAGTTGGGTTACCTGGACATGACAAGCTCATCCAGACTTTTAGAGTCTAAATTCAAAGTACTTCTGTGATCAAATTGACTCATTCGGCTTGATATATAGAGCCCACAGACTTCAACTATTTTAAGGGGCAGTGATCCAAGTAATAAAAATATCATCACAGATTGGAATTAGAATGGGCAGGGTGGATAGCCCAAGGCTGAGAGAGGGCATTTTCCTAAGAATGCTTTACCAAAACACAGGGACAGGGTAGGTCATGAGTAGAAGCTTCTATTAGTAACTTTATCATTCTCTAAAGAAGCAATGGGTTTACAGACTCCAATACTGCAAATCCGTTAATTGAACCTTTTCCAACATTATGATTTCCAATATAATAGCATCTTTTATTTACAGGGACTTTGGCCCTCACATAAGGATACTCAGGTTCCTGAGGATAATAAAGCCTTTGAGTATAGCTACTCTTTAATTCCAAAAATTGAGTAGAAAGTAGCTAATGGATTAAAGCCCAAACATGTTTCAGAAAACATTGTCATATGTCATGTTTCATGTTGTTTACAAACATTTCAACTGATTAAAAAATAGTTCCCAAAGGAGGAAAATTTATTCTATATGGATTTATATTTTTAGAAGCTAGCCCAGAATCTGCTTTATAGATGAGTATAAAATCAGATTGGGAAAAAAATAAAAAAATAAAAAATAAAATAAAATCAGATTGGGGAATAACTTTCTCTAATAGCTTTGCCACCCTATATGTCAAAGTGACTTGTTTGGTGCTTAGCATACAGCAAAGACATAAAATAATGAGTTGAAAAGGAGAAATGGACTTTTTTTTTACTTTGATTATCCTTAGCTATTTTATTTACAACAGTTTAAAATTCACAAATCCATTTGTTTCTTCAAAGTACTATCTGTGGTGACCAAAGAGTAATTACCTTTACTGGATAATTTCAAATGATTTTACCCTACAAATCTGAAATGAAACAAAGAATAGGTCAAAATGAAATTAAAATTAAAAGTGTCCTCTCAAGTTTTATTTTTTGGATTTTTATGTTTTATTTTTTATCCAAGTACAATTCAGATAGTGTTATATTAGTTTCAGGTGTGCAATATAGTGATTCAATAATTCTGTACATTACTCAGTGCTCATCATAGTAAGTGTATTCTTAATCCTCTTATTTATTTAACCTATAGCATTACCTTTAAAAGTAACACATTAGGGACCACTGTTACCCTTAGTAATTACCCAAGGATCATGAGTAATGACAAAGATTGTTTAATAACATAAAATAGAACAAGAACAAGCCGTTCAACTGGCTGTTTTATACAAATATTTATTTTGAAGGTAATTCTTTGTCACAAGATTGACTATATATCATCTTGAGACATATTTAAAGGTCACCAAAGCTTGTCAATATACTTTCTGACCCCAATATTTTAAGTTCTATTCCTGTAAATCGATATATCAAATTCCAGGCATTTCTAAATAAATAAATAAATAAATAAATAAATAAATAAATAAATAAATAATTCCAGGCATTCCTTGAAGGTATGTTTTGACCAGATGGAGTATATCTGACTTGCAAGTGGATAGGTAGCCATTAAAATATATGCCAAATGGGACCATCTTTTCAAAAGTCTAAAGGGAAGCATGCAACACTATAAAGTTGAATCTCAGTCAAGAGTCAGAAATGAATATAAAAAATTTCAAAGTGAATTAAACCACTCACAGAGATAGAACAAACAATCCTAAAATTTGTATGGAACCACAAAAGACTCCAAATAGCCATAGCAATCTTGAAAAGGAAAGCAAAGCTGGAGGCATCACAATTCTGGACTTCAAGTTATATTAGTGATGAAAATCTTCATTCTAAAGTGAAATTAATACTATATGTCAGACTGGAAAAATAAGTGTTTTATTTGAAAAAAATGGACAAGACATGAATAGACATTTCTCCAAAGACTTTCAGATGGCCAACAGATACATGAAAAGATGTTGAACATCATTCATCATCAAGGAAATGCAAATCAAAATTACAATGAAGATTCTACCTCACACCTGTGAGAATGGCTAAAATTAAAAGCACAAGAAACATGTGTTGGTGAGAATATAGAGAAAAAGGAACTGTCTTATACTATTGGTGGAAATGCAAACTGGTGCAGCCACTGTGGAAAATGGTATGGAGTTTCCTCAAAACATTAAAAATAGAACTATCCAACAATCTAGTTATTGCACTACTGGGTTTTACCCCAGAAATAAAAAAAAAACACTAATTCAAAGGAATACATACACCCCTGTTTATAGCAGCATTATGTACAATAGCCAAGATATGGAACCAAGGTTAAAGAAGATGTTACACACACACACACACACACACACACATACACAGAGGAATATTATTCAACCACAGAAAAGAATGAAATCTTGCCATTTGCAACAACATGGATGGAGCTACAGAGTAAAATGCTGAGCGAAATAGGTCAGAGAAAATTACCATATGATTTCACTCATATGTGGAATTTAAGAAACAAAACAAACGAAAAGAGGGAAAAAATAAGAGAAACAAACCAAGAAATAAACTCTTAACTATAGAGAACAAACTGATGGTTATCAGAAGGGAGGTAGGTGGGAGGGATGGGTGAAATAGGTGATGGGAATTAAAGAGTACACTTATCATGAAGAGCACTGAATAACGTAGACAATTGTTGGATCACTATATTGTACACTGTAAATTAATATAACACTTAACTATACTGGCATTAAAATTAAAAACTTAAAAACACTTATATCTGAAAACGTAAAATGTATTTGTGAATTTTACTTCACAAACTTGAATGTGCAAAAACCAAAACCAACAAACAAGAAAACAAAAAATGGTTATTTGAACTCCAACTCTTATCCCACCAGGAAATTCAATCTTAATCATTATTTGGACTTTCCTCATTCATCCATTAAGGTTATACAAATGTCTGGGTGATCAGAAAATTGAGGGGTACCCCCACTGATTTATAGTCTACACTAGTCAACTTTGATGTTGTTCATTTATCCTCTTTCAGTGACTCTGATACTTATGTGTTATGTCTGGCCATTGAAATATTTGGCAAAGCAGGGAGTCCAGATGCCTTGGGTCATATCTACTGTGGTCATACTACTTCCTTGGGTGCTGAGTAAGCATGAGTCCCTGATGTTTTAATAACCTAAGTTCCTTATGTCCTTTCCTATTCCTGGTGAATCTCTTTATCTCCCCCTAAACTCTTGTATTTTTGTTCCCTCCTCATCCCTTATAAAATGTAATTACTGGGCACCTGGATGGTTCGGTGGTTGAGTATCTGCCTTTGGCTAAGGTCGTGATTCTGGAATCCTGGGATCGAGTCCCAAACCAGGCTCACCAAAGGAAGCCTGCTTCGCCCTCTGCCCTGTGTCTCTGCCTCTCTCTGTGTGGCTCTCATGAATAAATTAATAAAATATTTAAAAATATAAAAATAAAATGTAATTACTTCTTTCCCTTTCCTTCATGAGAATTACCTAACATAATTATGGTTTTTTAAAAATATTTTATTTATTTATTCATGATAGACATGGGGCGGGGGGCAGAGACACAGGCAGAGGTAGAAGCAGGCGCCATGCCGGGAGCCTGACGCGGAACTTGATCCCAGGACTCCAGGATCACGTCCTGAGCCAAAGGCAGGCGCTGAGCTGCTGAGCCACCCAGGGATCCTAACATAATTATGTTAAAGACCTTAGGCTTAAAAAAATCCAGCAAGAGATTTTGAGAAAATTTTTGCTTTAAGCCCCACTATATAACCTCTGTACCTGCTCAAGGAAAAACTCTCCATAATCTTGGGGAGAGAAACTCAGTGAGAACAAATTAAGACCATAATTAGTTGATCCTGTTACCTACATATGAAAAAGAATTCAACTTAATGCAATCAAAGAAATGAAAATTTTGAAAAAGGAGACACTATTGTTGCTACGATGAGGAAGTCCAAAAATATCTAATCATCTCTCATTACGATCTCTACAATCCCCTTTCTCATACTCTGATACTTTCCTTTATGCCCTGTTGCAGCTTCCAAACCATTGTCCTTCTAGATCATTTTCCCTCCTTTCTCCTTGATAACTCCCACCTTTGAATCTCTTGCTATCAGATAATATTATCCATTACCCCTTCCTCGTCGCAGTCATGTATAGACTCTCACATCATTCTCCTCATTCCTTAAAAAATTTAGCACTTGCCTGTGATTTATTCCAACACTACTAATTTTTGACAAAATTAATACCTACTTAGCTGATCCTGTCCTTCCTACTGTAATCCATGACTTCCTATCCAAATAAACTTGACCACGGTATCTCAGCCACCTACTTCCACAGTAATATACAGAGGACCATATAATTACCAATAATTATACTTCTTTTATAATCTTAATTTCAATTGTCTCATTCTCATACCACTACTTAATTTTTCCAGCTGACTCCCTCTATCACTGGACTCTAAAAATTGTTTGACCTTATATGGGCCACAGTCCACATCTTTTAACTCCCCTTCACCCTTATCCAAAGAAGTCCTCATTCTCTTACTCAGCTAAGATTTCATGGTGTGGCAGCATAATCAATCGTTTGTATGGACCCTTAATTCTATAGCTATTTTTAGCTTGGCAAAAATCACAAATATCTTTGAATTGAACTCTTCATCTCTTCCGCACCTACAGCCCAGATGATTGTGGCTATAGAAAATACACAAGTGTGCTAACTGATCTCATTTTTTAAAGATTTTATTCATTTATTCATGAGACATACACACACACACAGAGAGAGAGAGAGAGAGAGAGAGAGAGAGAGAGGCAAAGACATAGAAAGTGGGAGAAGGAGACTCCATGCAGGGTGCCTGATTTTGGGCTCGATCCTGGGTCCCCGGGATCAGGCTCTGGGCTGAAGGTGGCGCTAAACCGCCGAACCACCCGGGCTGCCCCTGATCTCATTTTTAATGCATGACTGAAAGCCAACAGTGGGCTGGCAACACCACCCAATAACATGCCGCATTCCCTTAGCCCACTCACATCTAGGAAGGTTAAAAATTCATACTTTTTCTTCTGTCCTTAATTCTCCAAAATCGCCTCTCTCATTCTCATTCTCATTCCCACCTAATGACCTCTAGTCACAGTTCACTGAGAAAATAAAAACAACTACCCTCCTATCCACCCACATATCAAATTGATTTTATTGAGTAAGAGTTACTCTTACCCAGATCAGTTTTGTATTAATTCCAATCAAATTTTCATCCCCACCACTGTATTCAAAGAGCTAAAAAGCTCTTCTCAAGGTCATCAATGTCCTCTACAAGGTTAAATACAATGCCAATTCTTCCCAGTCCTCTTTTATTTAATGTATCAGTAATGTTTAGCAAAATTGATCACTCTCTCCTTGAAGCAGTTTCTTCTCTTGGCTTCTGGGATACCATTCTCTTCTGATGTGTGGTATATACAATTCTGCTAACTGGTCTCATTTCTTCCTGTTTCTTCTGGTTTCTTCTCATCTCTCTGATCTCTAAATGTTGTAGTATCTCAGGGCTCAGTTCTAGTATCTTATACCTCTTTATCTACAATTTCTCCTCAAGTGATAGCACCTATTCTCATACATTTTTATGTCATCTATGTATCCACTGACAACACCCAAATAACTATTTCTACTCTAAACCACTATTCTGAGTTCCAGACTCATATCATCTTCTACTTTGCATACCATAAAGTTTACCACTTTAAAGTGTACAATTCAGTGGCTCTTACTATATTTAGATATTGTGCAAATATCACCATAAACAAATTACAGAACATTTTATCACCCCCCCCAAAGAAACCTCACACCCTTTAATAGTCACTCGCCATTACCCTTCCACCCTTTCACAACCTTAGGCAACCATTAATATGCTATCTGTCTCCATACACTTGCCTATTCTGGACAGTATATATAAAAGGAATTATACAATATGTGGTCTTTTGTGATTGGATCTTTTCAATTAGCAAAATGTTTTTCAGGTTAATCTATTTTGTAGCATGACGTGGTGATTAGACATTAGGGAAATGTAAATCAAAACTCTAATGAAATACTACTTTACACACAAACTAGGATGACTGTTATTTTTAAAAAGCCCAGTAAGTATTTTCCATAACATGGAGAAATTGAAACCCTCATACATTGTTGGTGGGAATGTAAATTGGTGCAGCTCCTTTAGAAAACAGTTTGAAAAATCCTAAAATGTTAAGCATAGAGTCACCACATGCCCCAGTAATTCCACTCTTAAGTACATACCCAAGAGCAGTCAAAACATATACACACAAAGATGTGTGCACAAATGTTCAACATTATTCATAATATCCCAAAGTGGAAAAATCCTTTATATATTCTGGTTTCAAGTCATTTAACAGATATGTGATTAGCAAATATTTTCTACAATTCGATGGGTAATCTTTTCATTTTATTACTGGTGTCACATGTACTACAGAAGTTTTCAAGTTTGATGAAATCCAATTTACCATTTTTTTCTTACGCTTTTGGTGTCATATCCAAGAAATCATTGCAAATCTAGTGCTATTAAGCTTTTCCCGGTTATTTCTTTTAAGAATTTGATAGTTTTAGTTCCTTTTTTAAGATTTTATTTATTCATGAGAGACACACAGAGAGAGGCAGAGACACAGGCAGAGGGAGCAGGCTCCCTCTGGGGACCCCAATGTGGGACTTGATCCCAGGACGCCAGGATCACAACCTGAACCAAAGAGATGTTCAACCACTGAGCCACTCAGGTGCTCCTATAGTTTTAGTTCTTACATTTAGGTCTTTGATCCATTTTGAGTTAATTTTTGTGTATGGTGTGAGATGGAGGTCCAACTCATTTAATTTTTTGTACCTGAATATCCAGTTTCCTAGAAACATGTGTTGAACACACTTTTCTCAACTGAATCGTCTTATTTCCCATGTTAAAAATCAATGGACCATAAATATATAGGTTTTTTGTATGAACTCTCAATTTCATGCTATTGATCTATCTTTATGCCAATATCAAGCTGTTTTAATTACTACATATTTGTACTAAGTCTCGAATTGGGAGTGTGATTCTTCCAACATTGCTCTTCTTTTTCAAGATTATTTTGGATCCCTTGCAGTTCAGTATACATTTTGAGATTAGATTGTCAATTTCTGAAAAAAATGGAAGCCAAGTGTTTCATAGAGATTGTGTTGAATATGTAGATCAATGTGGAGGGTATCACTCTTAACAATGTTAAGTCCGTCATTCCATAACACAGATTGCCTTTTTATTTATTTCAGTCTTTTTTTTATTTCAGTCTTTAATTTCATTCAGTGATATATTATAGATTTATGTGTATAAATCTTGCACATCTTTTGTCAAATATATCCCTAAGAATTTCATTACTACTGATGCCATTGTAAATGGAATTCTTTTAACTTCCTTTTTTATATCTATGTTACCTGAAATTCTAGGTTTTAATTTTTTTAATTTTATGTATTTATTCATGAGAGACACACACACACACAGAGGCAGAGATATAAGCAGAGAGAGAAGCAGACTCCATGCAGGGAGCCCAATGTGGAACTTGATCCCAGGACTCCAGGATCACACCCTGGGCTGAAAGCAGATGTTCAACTGCTGAGCCACCCAGGCGTCCCTAGGTTTTTAATTTCTCAATGAGCAAATTCCAAAGCTTTACACCTGAGCTTTATTGGCCACCGAGCATAATATTGATTGCGTAACCATTTAATAACAATTGGCTAAAAACCCACTTGTGCCAGGCGCTTAATATAAACAATAAAGATAAGTATTTCTCATTCCATAACACAGAGAGAGAAGGGGGGAGAGGAATATAGGCCAAAAGACATTTAAAAATTATTTTCAGTTCATGTCTTTTGCCCATTTCATGATTGGATTGTTTGCTTCTTTGCTGTTGAGTTTAATAAGTTATTTACAGATCTTGGATACTAGCCCTTTATCTGATATGTCATTTGCAAATATCTTCTCCCATTATGTAGGTTGTCTTTTAGTTTTGTTGACTGTTTCTTTTGCTGTGCAAAAGCTTCTTATCTTGATGGAGTCCCAATAGTTCATTTTTGCTTTTGTTTCTCTTGCCTTCAAGGATGTACCTTGCAAGAAGTTACTGTGGCCAAGTTCAAAAAGGGTGTTGCCTGTGTTCTCCTCTAGGATTTTGATGGAATCTTGTCTCACATTTAGATCTTTCATCCATTTTGAGTTTATCTTTGTGTATGGTGAAAGAGAGTGGTCTAGTTTCATTCTTCTGACATAGACATGGCCAAGAAGCACATTAGAAAATGCTCTGCATCACTTGCCATCAGGGAAATACAAATCAAAACCACAATGAGATACCACCTCACACCAGTGAGAATGGGGAAAATTCACAAGGCAGGAAACAACAAATGTTGGAGAGGATGTGGAGAAAGGGGAACCCTCTTGCACTGTGGGTGGGAATGTGAACTGGTGCAGCCACTCTGGAAACCTGTGTGGAGGTTTCTCGAAGAGTTAAACATAGACCTGCCCTATGACCCAGCAATTGCACTGCTGGGGATTTACCCCAAAGATACAGATGCGGTGAAACGCCGGGACACCTGCATCCTGATGTTTATAGCAGCAATGTCCACAATAGCCAAATTGTGGAAGGAGCCTCGGTGTCCATCGAAAGATGAATGGATAAAGAAGATGTGGTATATGTATACAATGGAATATTACTCAGCCATTAGAAACAGCAAATACCCACCATTTGCTTCAACGTGGATGGAACCGGAGGGTATTATGCTGAGTGAAGTAAGTCAATCGGAGAAGGACAAACATTATACGATTTCATTCATTTGGGGAATATAAAAAAAGTGAAAGGTAATAAAGGGGAAAGGAGAAAAAAATGAGTGGTAAATATCAGAAATGGAGTCAGAACATGAGAGACTCCTAACTCTGGGAAATGAACAAGGGGTGGTAGAAAGGGAGGTGGTCGGGGGGTGAGGGTGACTGGGTGATGGGCACTGAGGGGGGCACTTGATGGAATGAGCTCTGGGTGTTATTCTATATGTGGCAAATTGAACACCAATAAAAATTTTAAAAAATTATTTTCATGTTTGCACTAAGATTGTAAATAGCTAACTGCTAACATTTCAAAAACAGTAAATTTAGTTCATCCTAAATATTTCAAAAAAAAGTCCAAAGAGAAAAATAAATATATTTTAATGTATGGAGAAGTAAAAGATTCACCAGAAGATAGCTAAGCATATCTAACAAAAGGCAACCAAGAAAATCTTTTATAATACAAACTCAACTACTATATTTAATTCTTTGACGTTTTTATAAGTGAAGTTGTTTGAAATTTTGTTTTCTAATGTTTATTGCTAGTATATGGAAATATATTTAAATTTTGGTTATTGACTTTGTTGTATCTTATCACCTTGCTAAATTAACTCAGTTTTAGGAGCTATTTGTAGATTCCTTAAGATTTATTATGTACACGATTATTTCCTAATAAAGACAGTTAGTTATATTTAAGACTTTCCCTTTTATATAGTTTATTGTTCTCATGTGTATACCTAGTGTCCTGCAACTTTGATGGATTCATTTATTTGCTGTAATAGTTTCTGCAGAATCTTTATGATTTTCTACGTATAAGATCATGCTCTCTGTGAATAGATATGGTTTTACTTCTTCCTGTACAATATGAATGCCTTTTACTTCCTTTTCTTGCCTGATTGCTTTGGCCATAACTTCCAATCCAATAATGCACAGAAGCAGTGAAAATGAACACCGTTATCTTGTTCTTGATCTTAAGCAACAAGTGTGATGCTAGCTTTTGTTTTTTTTTTTCTATCCTTTAATTTCCAAAGCATGTTAATTCACATCTGACTGACTGATAGTACATAAATATCCTTTCATGATAGGCCAGGACATCAGTGTTATCCCAATTACACAAAAACAGATGCAAAACAGTGTTAAGTGACTTCCTTGCCTGAAATTATAAGATTAAGTTTGTGTGCATATATATTTTTAAATCCCTTTATTCCCATTCCATCCTTTTGGCTAAACTTTATTCATATATTATCTGCCCTTGTGATAGTCCCTCTCTTATGAAAGGCATCATTATCCAATCACCCCAGACAAATCTTCTTCACCATCCCCCAATCAAGTGATAACAAGACATCTTCTTAAATCTTTCTGGAATTAATCTCTTCTCCACTGGAATTCCCATTTGAAGTCAATTTCTTCATAAGTCTGACATGAAAGATTTTAATTGCTCTGTTGCAGCTTTTTCTTCTTTAGTCAGTGGTGACAGCTCCAGGTCTGTTTGCTTTTGTAGTTCTTTTTTTTAATTTTTATTTATTTATGATAGTCAGAGAGAGAGAGAGAGAGAGAGAGAGAGAGAGAGGCAGAGACACAGGCAGAGGAAGAAGCAGGCTCCATGCACCGGGAGCCCGATGTGGGATTCGATCCCGGGTCTCCAGAATCGCGCCCTGGGCCAAAGGCAGGCGCCAAACCACTGCACCACCCAGGGACCCCTGCTTTTGTAGTTCTTGTATGATGGTCATAGTCTTATTGACAGCAGCACAAATGCGGTTCTTAGTTTCTTTCTGCTCTGCAGCTATTGGTTTAAAGCGTGCATGCAAAGTTTGATATCCAGACTTTATTGCTGACAATTCCTTTAAGAGTGTAACTGGATTTTTCTTGCTTGCTGTATCAGGATGATTAGTCTTGATTTCATATCCCAGCCTGTATTGAATGTAATCCGGATCAGAGTCAGCTTTCTGGAACATCAGTTCCAGTTTATCGACCTCCGCCTCCATGTTGAATAGTTGACATTCCTCAGCTTTTGTTTTTTTCATAGTTGCCAATCAGGGTATTTTCTTCTAATCTAGTTTGTTGATTGTTTATATCATGAAAGGATATAAGATTTTGTCGAATGCCTTTTCTTTGCATCAATTGATATGATTATATGAAGATTTTCCTTAATTTGTTGATATGGTAGAATACATTAATTGATTTTCAAATAATCTGAAAGTAACTTTGGATACTGGGAATAAATTCCATTTGTGATAGTGCATGACTCTTTTTATATACTATTGGATTCAGTTAGCAAATATTTTCCTGAATATTTTTAAATTTGATTTCATGAGAAATAGTCAATAGTTTTCACTTGGCGGTTATGTTTATCTAGCTTTGGTATGAGAATAACACTGACTTCATGAAAGTATTTGAGGAACGTTTGCCTCCTATCTATTTTCTGGAAGCAAATTTGCAAAAGTGTGAATTTATTCAGTGTTTGGTAGAATTATCCAGCAAGCCATCTGGGCCTAAAGATTTCTTTCCAGGAGGGAGGGAGTATTGAAATTATAAACTAAATTTCTTTAATGGTTATAGGACTATTCAATTTGTTTAATTCATCTTGGTTAAGTAGTAGTTTTTATTAGTTTATTGTTTTTGAGGAATGGCCCAATTCTTCTAAGGTGCTCATAGTATTCCCTTGTCAGTTTAATGACTAAGTCCTTAGTAATATTCCTTGCCTCAATTTTGGTAGTGATGATGTCTTCTACCTATCTTTGTCTGTTTTACCAGAAGTTTATCAATTTTATTTCTTTTTGGAAGAGCATGTCTTTGTTTTGTTGATTTTTTCTCATAGTTTTCCATTTTGCAATTTCATTGATTATTGCTCTTTTTTTCTTGCTCTTATCTTTAGTATCTCCTTCATCTGCTTGCTGTGGATTTATTTTACTCTTCTTTTTCTATTTCCTTGATGTAGGAACTTATGTTATTGATTTGAGACCTTCCCTTATTTCTAATGTAAGCATCTAGTGCTATAAATATGTTAGAGCTTAATTCTGCAATTTTATTATATTCTCTGTTTCATCTGATTCTCTTTTTTCTGTTTCTTCTTCCTTTCCTGTGTGTTACTTGAATATTCTTAGGATTCCATCTTGACTTATTTGTAATAACTTTTAGTGTATTTCTTTGTATAATTTCTGTAGTGATTATGCTGAGATTTAAATATACTTATGTGACTTTTCATAGCCCCTTGGCCACATGAAGTAAAATGTGGAAATCTTACTTCCACTTAGGTTGCTTTACCTTCCTCATTTGAAAATATCATTAACTTAACAAATGCTGTTATAATACTTTCAATTATCATTTATATATAATTATATGCAAATTACTTATCATTTTACATAGTGGTATCTAAATATCACTACAATTTATACAGCTCATGATGGAAGAAATACTTTATTATCTTTCAGCTCTTTCTTTTTTCCTCTGTCTCCATATTCTTTCTTGTATCATTTCCTTTCTGTTGGAAGAACTTCTTTTACTGACCTTAGGTAGAGGTCTTCTAGAGATCAATTCTTTAGTTTTCCTTAGTCTAAGAACGATTTATTTATACCTTCATTTCTGAAGAATATTTTCACAAGATATAGAATCCAAAGTGGACAGTTTTTTCTTTCAGCTCTTGAAATATATGTGCCACTTCCATTTGGACTTCATGGTGTTAGATGAAAAATCTTCTCTTATTGTATTTGATGCAACTCTACAGGTAATTCATTCTTTATCTCTGGATGTTTTCATGATTTTTGCTTTGCCTTTTGTTTTCAGAAAATTAATTATGTTATGTTTTTAGGTAGTTGTCTTTGACTTACCATTTTTTAATTTTGTCAGATTCTTGAATTTTTAGGCTTATGTTTTTCACCATATTTGAAATGTTTCAGTCATATTTCTTTGTATTCTTTTATATTCCTCTCTTTATCTCTCTTGTCCTTCTACAACCCTGATACTACAGATGTTAGTTCTTGTTATTTTCCCACAAGTCCTTGAGACTCTGTTTATTTTTACTTTTTTAGTCTATTGTCTTTCTATTGTTCAGATTGGAGAAATTCTATTGACCTGAGCTCAAACTTACTGATTCTATTCCTGTCATCTCCACTCCATTCTCGAACCCATTTAGAATTTTTTTTAATTCTATTATTCTATTTTACAGCTCTATACTTTGTTTGGTTATTTTTTATAACATCTCTTTGCTGAGATTTTCTAATCTTTCACTTATTTCAAGAAAATTTATAATTGATTTTTGAAGTATTTCATGACTGCTTTGAAATCTTTGTCAAATCATTCCAACATTTGGGGTTAAGTTTTAAGAAACCTAACTAAATATAAATCATTATTACCAATGAAAATTTAGCATCCAATTTGAAATGAACTGTATCTCTAGAATGCGTTCTGGGTTTCAAAGATGTAGTATGAAAGAAAGAATAGAAGATATCATATTAGTAAATGTTTTGTATTGATTATATTTTGGATAATTAAGTTTAATAAAATATGTTGATAAAATTAATTTCAGAGAGCCTTGGGAAGACAGTAGAGTAGGAGGACCCTAAGCTCACCTTGTCCCACATCCACAAATATATATCACTCATATCCCAGTAAAATAACTAGAGAGTGATACAAAGACTGGCAGAACAAACTCCACAACTAAATGTAGAGAAAAAGCCAGATAGAAGAGGTTGGAAGAAAAGAAAATGTGGTTGGGAGCTGCTTGCTGGAGGGAGGGAGGCTGCATTCACAGAGGAGGGAAAGCACCAGGGACCCATACAAGGTAACTAAATCTCAATAACATCTGGACTTGAAAACCAAAGGGACTGAGTACCCTGAGTTTGTATAATCAACAGGACTTGGAGGCTGGAGCTCTAAAGGTCAGCTGACTCAGCACTGAGAGAGATAGGAGGGTGAGTGATAGCCAGGTCTCCAGCCTTAAAGAGACAACAACCTGCAGAGAGACAACATAGACAGTTTGCACAACAGGAGGGAGAACTGTTTATACTGATTTCAGAACATGTTGGGAATTTCTCTGGGAACAAAGGAACTGACAGGTGCCATTTTCTTCCCCTGCCCCCTGCCCCAGCATAAACACAAGGCCACCTGTGTGAGGCAGTAGGGCACAGACACTTGCTATCTAATCTGCTAGTAGTGCACCCCACCCACAAGTTCTCCTGAGGACTCACACACCCCAGGCCTGCTGGCTTTTGCCCTGGGCTTAGTGCAAATTTCGTTAAGGCCATGCACATCCCACCCAACCACTGCCTCCACATGCCATGCCCACATGGCTACCACACTTCAGGGAATCCTGCTTAGGACTAGTGGCTCAGGGCAAATTTCCTTAAGGCCCCAAACATACTACCCAGCCACCACATGCCTCCAGCCACCATGGTGCTTCATGCCTGCCTCTGCAAACACAGATGTCATGTACCATGCACAGCAGAGATCCTTGCCCCTGGTCACTGCCACTAATGCATACTATGCACCGGGCCACCACCAAACTTCAGGGGATCTGGTCAAGAACTAGTGACTCAGTGCAAATTTTACTAACACCACAGCCCTATTCCTGAGCCCTTCTATGGACATGTGTCCTCAGAGCCAGCCTACATGGGTCTCACTAACACCAAAAAGAATAACCACAGCTCAAAATAGGCAGAGTCGGTACAGATGTCTGGACTGAAAGGGTAAGCAACTCGGAAACAATAGCAGGATGTAGAACACATATAGGAGAATCCCCTGAAGTGCCAGGTTCTGGTGAACAGGGGACACTGCACTACAGGGCACTATAGGACATTTCCTTCATGAAATCACTACTGTCAAGAGCAAAAGTTTTTTGTTTTATTTTATTTTATTTTTTTTATTTTTTATTTTTCTTAATAAAATAATTTTTATTGGTGTTCAATTTACCAACATACAGAATAACACCCAGTGCTCATCCCGTCAAGTGTTCCCCTCAATGCCCGTAACCCATTCACACCCACCCCCCAGACCTCCTCCCCCTCCACCACCCCTAGTTCCTTTCCCAGAGTTAGGAGTGTTTATGTTCTGTCTCCCTTTCTGATATTTCCCACACATTTCTTCTCCCGTCCCTTATACTCCCTTTCACTATTATTCATATTCCCCAAATGAATGAGAACATACACTGTTTGTCTTTCTCCGATTGACTTACTTCACTCAGCAAAATACCCTCCAGTTCCATCCACGTTGAAGCAAATGGTGGGTATTTGTCGTTTCTAATGGCTGAGCAATATTCCATTGTATACATAAACCACGTCTTCTTTATCCATTCATCTTTCAGTGGACACCTAGGCTCCTTCCACAGTTTGGCTATTGTGGACATGGCTGCTAGAAACATCGGGGTGCAGGTGTCCAGGGGTTTCATTGCATCTGTATCTTTGGGGTAAATCCCTAACAGTGCAATTGCTGGGTCATAGGGCAGGTCTATTTTTAACTCTTTGAGGAACCTCCACACAGTTTTCCAGAGTGGCTTCACCAGTTCACATTCCCACCAACAGTGTAAGAGGGTTCCTTTTCTCCGCATCCTCTCCAACATTTGTTGTTTCCTGCCTTGTGAATTTTCCCCATTCTCACTGGTGTGAGGTGGTATCTCATTGTGGTTTTGATTTGTATTTCCCTGATGGCAAGTGATGCAGACCATTTTCTCATGTGCATGTTGGCCATGTCTATGTCTTCCTCTGTGAGATTTCTCTTCATGTCCTTTGCCCATTTCATTATTGGATTGTTTGTTTCTTTGCTGTTGAGTTTAATAAGATCTTTATAGATTTTGGAAACTAGCCCTTTATCTGATATGTCATTTGCAAATATCTTCTCCCATTCTGTAGGTTGTCTTTTAGTTTTGTTGACTGTATCCTTTGCTGTGCAAAAGCTTCTTATGTTGATGAAGTCCCAATAGTTCATTTTTGCTTTTGTTTCTTTTGCTTTCGTGGATGTATCTTGCAAGAAGTTACTGTGGCCAAGTTCAAAAAGGGTGTTGCCTGTGTTCTCCTCTAGGATTTTGATGGAATCTTGTCTCACATTTAGATCTTTCATCCATTTTGAGTTTATCTTTGTGTATGGTGTAAGAGAGTGGTCTACTTTCATTCTTCTGCATGTGGATGTCCAATTTTCTCAGCACCATTTATTGAAGAGACTGTCTTTCTTCCAGTGGATAGTCTTTCCTCCTTTATCGAATATTAGTTGACCATAAAGCTCAGGGTCCACTTCTGGCTTCTCTATTCTGTTCCATTGATCTATGTGTCTGTTTTTGTGCCAGTACCACACTGTCTTGATGACCAGAGCTTTGTAGTACAACCTGAAATCTGGCATTGTGAGGCCCCCAGATATGGTTTTCTTTTTTAAAATTCCCCTGGCTATTCGGGGTCTTTTCTGATTCCACACAAATCTTAAAATAATTTGTTCTAACTCTCTGAAGAAAGTCCATGGTATTTTGATAGGGATTGCATTAAACGTGTAGATTGCCCTGGGTAACATTGACATTTTCACAATATTAATTCTGCCAATCCACGAGCATGGAATATTTTTCCATCTCTTTGTGTCTTCCTCAATTTCTTTCAGAAGTGTTCAATAGTTTTTAGGGTATAGATCCTTTACCTCTTTGGTTAGGTTTATTCCTAGGTATCTTATGCTTTTGGGTGCAATTGTAAATGGGATTGACTCCTTAATTTCTCTTTCTTCAGTCTCATTGTGAGTGTATAGAAATGCCATTGATTTCTGGGCATTGATTTTGTATCCTGCCACGCTACCAAATTGCTGTATGAGTTCTAGCAATCTTGCGGTGGAGGCTTTTGGGATTTCTATGTACAGTATCATGTCATTGGCGATGAGGGAGAGTTTGACTTCTTCTTTGCCAATTTGAATGCCTTTAATGTCTTTTTGTTGTCTGATTGCTGAGGCTAGGACTTCCAATACTATGTTGAATAGCAGTGGTGAGAGTGGACATCCCTGTCTTGTTCCTGATCTTAGGGCAAAGGCTCCCAGTGCTTCCCCATTGAGAATGATATTTGCTGTGGGCTTTTCCTAGATGGCTTTTAAGATGTCGAGGAAAGTTCCCTCTATCCCTACACTCTGAAGAGTTTTGATCAGGAATGGATGCTGTATTTTGTCAAATGCTTTCTCTGCATCTAATGAGAGGATCACATGGTTCTTGGTTTTTCTCTTGCTGATATGATGAATCACATTGATTGTTTTACGAGTGTTGAACCAGCCTTGTGTCCCGGGGATAAATCCTACTTGGTCATGGTGAAAATTTTTCTTAATGTGTTGTTGGATCCTATTGGCTAGTATCTTGTTGAGAATTTTTGCATCCGTGTTCATCAGGGATATTGGTCTATAATTCTCCTTTTTGGTGGGGTCTTTGTCTGGTTTTGGAATTAAGGTGATGCTGGCCTCATAGAATGAATTTGGAAGTACTCCATCTCTTTCTATCTTTCCAAACAGCTTTAGTAGAATAGGTATGGTTTCTTCTTTAAACGTTTGATAGAATTCCCCTGGGAAGCCATCTGGCCCTGGACTCTTGTGTCTTGGGAGGTTTTTGATGACTGCTTCAATTTCCTCCCTGGTTATTGGCCTGTTCAGGTTTTCTATTTTTTCCTGTTCCAGGTTTGGTAGTTTGTGGCTTTGCAGGAATGCATCCATTTCTTCTAGATTGCCTAATTTATTGGCGTAGAGCTGTTCATAATATGTTTTTTAAATCGTTTGTATTTCCTTGGTGTTGGTAGTGGTCTCTCCTTTCTCATTCATGATTTTATTAATTTGAGTCTTCTCTCTCTTCTTTTTAATAAGGTTGGCTAATGGTTTATCTATCTTATTGATTCTTTCAAAGAACCAACTCCTGGTTCTATTGATCTGTTCCACAGTTCTTCTGGTCAATTTCGTTGAGTTCTGCTCGATTTTTAATTAACTCTCTTCTTCTGCTGGGCGTGGGGTCGATTTGCTGCTTCTTCTCTAGCTCCTTTATGTGTAAGGTTAGCTTTTGTATTTGAGTTCGTTCCAGTTTTTGAATGGATGCTTGTATTGTGATGTATTTCACCCTCAGGACTGCTTTTGCTGCATCCCAAAGATTTTGAACGGTTGTATCTTCATTCTCATTAGTTTCCATGAATCTTTTTAATTCTTCCTTAATTTCCTGGTTGACCCTTTTATCTTTTAGCAGGATGGTCCTTAACCTCCACGTGTTTGAGGTCCTTCCAAACTTCTTCTTGTGATTGAGTTCTAATTTCAAGGCGTTATGGTCTGAGAATATGCAGGGGATGATCTCAATCTTTTGGTATCGGTTCAGACCCGATTTGTGACCCAGTATGTGGTCTATTCTGGAGAAAGTTCCATGTGCACTTGAGAAGAATGTGTGTTCAGTTGAGTTTGGGTGTCAAGTTCTGTAGATATCTGTGAAATCTATCTGGTCCAGTGTATCATTTAAAGCTCTCGTTTCTTTGGAGATGTTGTGCTTAGAACCTATCGAGGGTAGAAAGAGCTAGATTGAAGTCACCAAGTATAAGTGTATTATTATCTAAGTATTTCTTCACTTTGGTTAATAATTCGTTTAAGTATTTGGCAGCTCCCACATTCGGGGCATATATATTGAGGATTGTTAAGTCCTCTTGCTGGATAGATCCTTTAAGTATGATATAGTGTCCCTCTTCGTCTCTCACTACAGTCTTCGGGGTAAATTTTAGTTTATCTGATATAAGGATGGCTATCCCTGCTTTCTTTTGAGAACCATTTGAATGGTAAATGGTTCTCCAACCTTTTATTTTCAGGTTGTAGGTGTCCTTCTGTCTAAAATGAGTCTCTTGTAGACAGCAAATAGATGGGTCCTGCTTTTTTATCCAGTCTGAAACCCTTCACCTTTTGATGGGGTCATTAAGCCCGTTCACATTCAGAGTTACTATTGACAGATATGAGTTTAGTGTCATCATGATATCTATTTAGTCCTTGTTTTTGTGGATTGTTCCAGTGAACTTCTTCTTAAAGGGGAATTTTAAGAGTCCCCCTTAAAATTTCTTGCAGAGCTGGTTTGGAGGTCACATATTCTTTCAGTTCCTGCCTGTCTTGGAAGCTCTTTATCTCTCCTTCCATTTTGAATGAGAGCCTTGCTGGATAAAGTATTCTTGGTTGCATGTTCTTCTCATTTAGGTCCCTGAATATATCCTGCCAGCCCTTTCTGGCCTGCCACGTCTCTGTGGAGAGGTCTGCTGTTACCCTAATATTCCTCCCCATGAAAGTCAGGGATTTCTTGTCTCTTGCTGCTTTAAGGATCTTCTCTTTATCTTTGGAATTTGCAAGCTTCACTATTAAATGTCGAGGTGTTGAATGGTTTTTATTGATTTTAGGGGGGATCTCTCTATTTCCTGGTTCTGAATGCCTGTTTCCCTTCCCAGATTGGGAAAGTTTTCAGCTAGGATTTATTCAAATACATATTCTGGCCCTCTGGCCCTTTCGGCGCCCTCGGAAACCCCAATTAAACGTAGGTTTTTCTTCCTTAGGCTGTCATTTATTTCCCTTAATCTGTCTTCATGGTCTTTTAATTGTCTGTCTCTTTTTTCCTCAGTTTCCCTCTTTGCCATTAACTTGTCTTCTATGTCACTCACTCGTTCTTCCACCTCGTTAACCCTCGTCGTTAGGACTTCTAGTTTGGATTTCATCTCATTCAATTGATTTTTAATTTCTGCCTGATTGGATCTAAATTCTGCAGTCATGAAGTCTCGTGAGTCCTTAATGCTTTTTTTTAGAGCCAACAGTAGCTGTATAATCGTGCTTCTGAATTGGCTTTCTGACACTGAATTGTAATCCAGATTTTGTAATTCTGTGGGAGAGAGGGCTGTTTCTGATTCTTTCTTTTGAGGTGAGGTTTTCCTTCTAGTCATTTTGCTCAGTGCAGAGTGGCCAAAAACAAGTTGTATTGGGAAAAGGAGAGAAAGAGAGAGAAGGAAAGAAAAGAGAAAAAGAAAAAAGAAAAAGAAGAAAAAAAGGAAAAAAGGAGAAGAAAAAGAGAAAGAAAAAGAAAGAAAGGTAAAAAAAAGGGGAGTGGGGGAAGCAATCAGAAATCAAAAAGAAAAGAAAAAAGAAAACAAAACAAAACAACAACAACAACAAAAAAAAAAAACCACGGGGGAGTATCTTCTGAATCTGTAGACTTTAAGTCCCTTGACTTCCCCTGGAACTGGTCCATCTAGCTGGTCTTCTGGGGGAGGGGCCTGTTGTGCTGATTTTCAGGTGTTAGCACTTGGGGGAGCTGCTCTGCCCCTGCCTTCTGCAGGGCTCATTGGGGGTTGTTTACCCAGTGAGGCCCCAGGAGGAACAGCCGCAGTTGCTATGGCAACTCTGGAAGCCTGGATTCAGCCTCTACAGGAACTACGGGGCTCACCGTCTGCAGGGCCTGGAGGCTTGGGGCGGGGCCGCTGATCTGCTCAGCTCCGGGCAGGAGTGTCCTTGCTGTCCTGGGCCCTCCCGGCCTCTGCCTGTCCCGGGGGAGGCCGGATCCTGGGCTGTGTCCCGGCGCCCTGTGCTCCCGGCCTGCGCTGTTGGATTTGCGCTCCCGCCCCGCAGCTCCCTCCGTGGAGCCACTCCCGAGTCCCTCTGAGCTGCTCTGGCCCCCGTCGTGCGCGCTGCAGCCCTTAGGGAGTTCGGCGCACTCTCCCGGGGCTCAGGTGTCTGTTAGTGTCCCAGGGAGCCCGAGGGCATCCCCGCCCTCCTGGGTCCTGCTCCAACTCCCTGCGAGCCCCTTGCCGCCCGGGAAGGTTGGTGCAGCTCCTGCTCTTCCGGGACAGGGCTCTCCTGTCCTGGGGACACTCGCCCCGGCCTCAGCCCGGCTCCTCGCGGGGCCCCTCCCCCTCGGAGGCCTTTTGTTCCTTTATTTCTTTTTCCCCGTCTTCCTACCTTGATAGAAACGCGAACTCTTCTCACTGTAGCATTCCATCTGGTCTCTCTTTAAATCTCAGGCCGAATTCGTAGATTTTCAGGATGATTTGAAGGTTATCTAGGTAATTTGTTGGGGACAGGTGATTTGGGGACCCTACTCTTCCGCCATCTTGCCCCTCCTCTCAAGAGCAAAAGTTTTAGCTGACTTTCCTAAAACAGAAACAGACACAGAGAAGCAGACAAAATGAGGAGACAAGAATTTGTCCCAAATAAAAGAACACAACAAATTCATAGCAGATCAGGGGATGCCTGGGTGGCTCAGCAGTTAGGTGTCTGCCTTTGGCCCAGGGTATGATTCTGGAGTCCCAGGACCGAGTCCTACATTGGGCTCACTGCATGGAGCCTGCTTCTCCCTCTGCCTATATCTCTGCCTCTCTCTGTGTGTGTATCTCATGAATAAATGAATAAAATATGCAAAAATCACAGCAGATCAGATCTATGCAAAACAGAAACTAATAAATCCCTGAAAGAGAATTTGAAGTTATAATCATAAAGATATTCTAGTCACTAGACATGAGAAAGGGTAGAAAACATCAGTGAGATCCTTAACAAGGATATAGAAAATAACATATCAGAGATGAAGAACTCAATAAATGAAATTCAAAATACAATAGTTGGAATAAACAGTAGGATAGAGAAAGCAGAGGAACATATCAGAGACCTGGAGGACATAAAGTATTGGAAAGCAATCAAGTTGAACATGTGACAGACAAATACTGCAAAATAATAATAGACTTAGAGAACAAAGTGACTCCAAGCATAATAACATGCACATTATAGGGATGAAGGGAAGGGGCATAAAATGTATTTGAAGAACTAATAGCTGAAAACTTCCTGAATCTGGGGAGGGAAACAGAGATCCAAATTCAGGAGGTACAGAGATCCCCCAACAAATTAACCCAAGGAGGTCCACACCAAGACACATAGTAATTAAAACGGCAAAAAATAGTGATAAAGAAAGAATTTTAAAGGTTACAAGAGACAAGAAGAGACAAGAAGACAGTTGCATACAAAAGAAACCCTGTAAGGTTATCAACTGATTTTTCAGCAGAAAAGTCCATCACTCAGAATAGGAGAGATAAAAATGTTCTCAAACAGAAAAAAAAAATAAATGAAAGGAGCTTATGACCTCTAAACCAGTTCTACAAGACATATTTAAAGGGAATTCTTTGAGTGGAAAGGAAAGACCATAAGTGAGAATACACAAGGTTCAAAACACACACACACACACAAGAAGTAAAAAGTAATTCTGTAAAAATCACTAAAGAGATTCATAAAATGAAAGGATGTAAAATATGACAACAAATATCTGAAACATGGAGGGGAGATGAGGAAATATGAGTTCAACATTTAGTGACCATTAACTTAATATAGACTGCTATATGTAGAACATGTTATATACAAATCTAATGGTAACCACAAATTAAAAAATAGTATTAGATATGCAAAAATTAAAGAGGAAGGACTCCAAGTAAATCACAAAAGAAAATGAGGAAACTATGAAATAGAGAAAGAGAAGAAAGCATCAGAGAAAAACTATAAAACAGCCACAGAACAGGTAACAAAATGGTATAATACATATTGAACAATACTTTCAATGTAAATGGACTAAATGCTCCAATTAAAAGACATAGGGTGACAGAATGTATAAAAATATAAGATCCATCTATATGCTGCCTACAAGAGACTCATTTCAGATCCAAAAACACCTGAAGATTGAAAGAAAGGAGATGGAGAAATACTTATTATGCAAATGAGTGTCAAAAGAAAGCTAGAATGGCAATATGTATATCAGACAAAAGAGATTTTTTAAAAATCTATTTTATTTTAGTTTCATTTTTAATAATAAATTTATTTTTATTGCTGTTCAATTTGCCACAATACAAATAACACCCAGTGCAAATCCCGTCGAGTGCCCAACTCAGTGCCCGCCACTCAGTCACCCCCACACCTCACCCTCCTCCCCTACCATCACCCCTGATTTGTTTCCCAGAGTTAGGAGTCTTCCATGTTCTGTCTCCCTTTCTGATATTTCCCACTTATTTTTTTCCTTTCCACTTTATTCCCTTTCACTATTATTTATATTCCCCAAATGAATGAGACCATAAAATTTTTGTCCTTCTCTGATTGACTTATTTCACTCAGCATAATACCCACCAGTTCCATCCACCTCGAAGCAAATGCTGGGTATTTGTCGTTTCTAATGGCTGAGTAATATTCTATTGTATACATAAACCACATCTTCTTTATCCATTCATCATTCTTTTTTTTTCTTTTATTTATTTTATTTTTTATTTTTTTAATAAATTAATTTTTATTGGTGTTCAATTTACCAACATACAGAATAACACCCAGTGCTCATCCCATCAAGTGTCCCCCTCAGTGCCTGTCACCCATTCACCCCCACCCCCCGCCCTCCTCCCCATCCACCACCCCTAGTTCATTTCCCAGAGTTAGGAGTCTTTATGTTCTGTCTCCCTTTATGATATTTCCCACACATTTCTTCTCCCGTCCCTTATATTCCCTTTCACTATTATTCATATTCCCCAAATGAATGAGAACATACACTGTTTGTCCTTCTCCAATTGACTTACTTCACTCAGCATAATACCCTCCAGTTCCATCCACGTTGAAGCAAATGGTGGGTATTTGTCGTTTCTAATGGCTGAGTAATATTCCATTGTATACATAAACCACATCTTCTTTATGCAGTCATCTTTCGATGGACACCGAGGCTCCTTCCACAATTTGGCTACTGTGGACATTGCTGCTATAAACATCGGGGTGCAGGTGTCCCGGCGTTTCATTGCATCTGTATCTTTGGGTAAATCCCTAACAGTGCAATTGCTGGGTCATAGGGCAGGTCTATTTTTAACTCTTTGAGGAACCTCCACACAGTTTTCCAGAGTGGCCGCACCAGTTCACATTCCCACCACAGTGCAAGAGGTTCCCTTTTCTCCACATCCTCTCCAACATTTGTGGTTTCCTGCCTTGTTAATTTTCCCCATTCTCACTGGTGTGAGGTGGTATCTCATTGTGCTTTAGATTTGTATTTCCCTGATGTCAAGTGATGCAGAGCATTTTCTCATGTGCATGTTGGCCATGTCTATGTCTTCCTCTGTGAGATTTCTCTTCATGTCTTTTGCCCATTTCATGATTGGATTGTTTGTTTCTTTGCTGTTGAGTTTAATAAGTTCTTTATAGATTTCGGAAACTAGCCCTTTATCTGATACGTCATTTGCAAATATCTTCTCTCATTCTGTAGGTTGTCTTTTAGTTTTGTTGACTGTATCCTTTGCTGTGCAAAAGCTTCTTCTTGATGAAGTCCCAATAGTTCATTTTTGCTTTTGTTTCTTTTGCTTTCGTGGATATATCTTGCAAGAAGTTACTGTGGCCAAGTTCAAAAAGGGTGTTGCCTGTGTTCTCCTCTAGGATTTTGATGGAATCTTGTCTCACATTTAAATCTTTCATCCATTTTGAGTTTATCTTTGTGTATGGTGCAAGAGAGTGGTCTAGTTTCATTCTTCTGCATGTGGATGATCCAATTTTCCCAGCACCATTTATTGAAGAGACTGTCTTTCTTCCAGTGGATCGTCTTTCCTCCTTTATCGAATATTAGTTGACCATAAAGTTCAGGGTCCACTTCTGGGTTCTCTATTCTGTTCCATTGATCTATGTGTCTGTTTTTGTGCCAGTACCACACTGTCTTGATGACCACAGCTTTGTAGTACAACCTGAAATCTGGCATTGTGATGCCCCCAGATATGGTTTTCTTTTTTAAAATTCCCCTGGCTATTCAGGGTCTTTTTCTGATTCCACACAAATCTTAAAATAATTTGTTCTAACTCTCTGAAGAAAGTCCATGGTATTTTGATAGGGATTGCATTAAACGTGTAAATTGCCCTGGGTAACATTGACATTTTCACAATATTAATTCTGCCAATCCATGAGCATGGAATATTTTTCCATCTCTTTGTGTCTTCCTCAATTTCTTTCAGAAGTGTTCTATAGTTTTTAGGGTATAGATCCTTTACCTCTTTGGTTAGGTTTATTCCTAGGTATCTTATGCTTTTCGGTGCAATTGTAAATGGGATTGACTCCTTAATTTCTCTTTCTTCAGTCTCATTGTGTAGTGTATAGAAATGCCATTGATTTCTGGGCATTGATTTTGTATCCTGCCACGCTACCAAATTGCTGTATGAGTTCTAGCAATCTTGGGGTGGAGGCTTTTGGTTTTCTATGTAGAGTATCATGTCATCTGCAAAGAGGGAGAGTTTGACTTCTTCTTTGCCAATTTGAATGCCTTTACTGTCTTTTTTTTTGTCTGATTGCTGAGGCTAGGACTTCCAGTACTATGTTGAATAGCAGTGGTGAGAGTGGACATCCCTGTCTTGTTCCTGATCTTAGGGGAAAGGCTTCCAGTGCTTCCCCATTGAGATGATATTTGCTGTGGGCTTTTCGTAGATGGCTTTTAAGATGTTGAAGAATGTTCCCTCTATCCCTACACTCTGAAGAGTTTTGATCAGGAATGGATTCTGTATTTTGTCAAATGCTTTCTCTGCATCTATTGAGAGGATCATATGTTTCTTGTTTTTTCTCTTGCTGATATGATGATATCACATTCATTGTTTTACGAGTGTTGAACCACCCTTGCATCCTGGGAATAAATCCTACTTGGTTATGGTGAATAAACTTCTTAATGTACTGTTGGGTCCTATTGGCTAGTATCTTGTTGAGAATTTTTGCATCCATGTTCATCAGGGATATTGGTCTGTAATTCTCCTTTTTGGTGGGGTCTTTGTCTGGTTTTGGAATTCAGGTGATGCTGGCCTCATAGAATGAATTTGGAAGTACTCCATCTCTTTCTATCTTTCCAAACAGCTTTAGTAGAATAGGTATGGTTTCTTCTTTAAACGTTTGATAGAATTCCCCTGGGAAGCCATCTGGCCCTGGACTTTTGTGTCTTGGAGGTTTTTTATGACTGCTTCAATTTCCTCCCTGTTTATTGGCCTGTTCAGGTTTTCTATTTCTTCCTGTTCCAGTTTTGGTAGTTTGTGGCTTTCCAGGAATGCGTCCATTTCTTCTAGATTGCCTAATTTATTGGCGTAGAGCTGTTCATAATATGTTTTTAAAATCGTTTGTATTTCCTTGGTGTTGGTAGTGATCTCTCCTTTCTCATTCATGATTTTATTATTTTGAGTCTTCTCTCTCTTCTTTTTAATAAGGTTGGCTAATGGTTTATCTATCTTATTGATTCTTTCAAAGAACCAACTCCTGGTTTTATTGATCTGTTCCACAGTTCTTCTGGTCTCGATTTCATTGAGTTCTGCTCGAATCTTTAATTAACTCTCTTCTTCTGCTGGCTGTAGGATCTATTTGCTGTTTCTTTCTCTAGCTCCTTTATGTGTAAGGTTAGCTTTTGTATTTGAGTTCTTTCCAGTTTTTGGATGGATGCTTGTATTGCTATGTATTTCCCCCTCAGGACTGCTTTTGCTGCATCCCAAAGATTTTGAACGGTTGTATCTTCATTCTCATTAGTTTCCATGAATCTTTTTAATTCTTCCTTAATTTCCTGGTTGACCCTTTCATCTTTTAGCAAGATGGTCCTTAACCTCTACGTGTTTGAAGTCTTTCCAAACTTCTTGTGATATAGTTCTAATTTCAAGGCATTATGGTTTGAGAATATGCAGGGGACGATCCCAATATTTTGGTATCGGTTAAGACCTGATCTGTGACCCAGTATGTGGTCTATTCTGGAGAAAGTTCCATGTGCACTCGAGAAGAATGTGTATTCAGTTGCGTTTGGACGTAAAGTTCTGTAGATATCTGTGAAATCCATCTGGTCCAGTGTATCATTTAAAGCTCCTGTTTCTTTGCAGTTGTTTGCTTAGAAGACCTATCGAGGGTAGAAAGAGCTAGATTGAAGTCACCAAGTATAAATGTATTATTATCTAAGTATGTCTTAACTTTGGTTATTAATTTTTATATTTGGCAGCTCCCACATTCGGGGCATATATATTGATGATTGTTAAGTCCTCTTGTTGGATAGATCCTTTAAGTATGATTTAGTGTCCCTCTTCATCTCTCACTAGTCTTCGGATAAATGTTAGTTTATCTGATATAAGGATGGCTATCCCTGCTTTCTTTTGAGGACCATTTGAATGGACCTTTTATTTTCAGGTTGTAGGTGTCCTTCTGTCTAAAATGAGTCTCTTGTAGACAGCAAATAGATGGGTCCTGCTTTTTTATCTAGTCTGGCACCGTGCGCCTTTTGATGGGGTCATTAAGCCCGTTCACGTTCAGAGTTACTATTGAATGATATGAGTTTAGTGTCATCATGATACCTATTCAGTCCCTGTTTTTGTGGATTGTTCCACTGGACTTCTTCTTATAGGGATTTTTAAGAGTCCCCCTTAAAATTTCTTGCAGAGCTGTTTTGGAGGTCACATATTCTTTCAGTTCCTGCCTGTCTTGGAAGCTCTTTATGTCTCCCTCCATTCTGAATGAGAGCCTTGCTGGATAAAGTATTCTTGGTTGCATGTTCTTCTCATTTAGGACCCTGAATGTATCCTGCCAGCCCTTTCTTGCCTGCCAGGTCTCTGTGGAGAGGTCTGCTGTTAACCTAATACTTCTCCCCATATAAGTTAGGGACTTCTTGTCTCTTGCTACTTTAAGGATCTTCTCTTTCTTTGGAGTTTGCATGCTTAACTATTAAATGTCGAGGTGTTGAACGGTTTTTATTGATTTTAGGGGGGGGATCTCTCTATTTCCTGGATCTGAATGCCTGTTTCCCTTCCCAGATTGGGAAAGTTTTCAGCTAGGATTTGTTCAAATACATATTCTGGCCCTCTGTCCCTTTCGGCACTCTCTGGAACCCCAATTAAAGGTAGATTTTTCTTCCTCAGGCTGTCATTTATTTCCCTTAATCCATCTTCATGGTCTTTTAATTGTTTGTCTCTTTTTTCCTCAGTTTCACTCTTTGTCATCAACTTGTCTTCTATGTCACTCGCTCGTTCTTCCCTCTTCCACCTCGTTAACCCTCGTCATTAGGACATCTAGTTTGGATTGCATCTCATTCAATTGATTTTTTATTTCTGCCTGATTAGATCTAAATTCTGCACTCATGAAGTCTCTTGAGTCCTTTATGCTTTTTTCTAGAGCCACCAGTAGCTTTGTAATAGTGCTTCTGAATTGGCTTTCTGACATTGAATTGTAATCTAAATTTTGTAACTCTGTGGGAGAGAGGACTGTTTCTGATTCTTTCTTTTGAGGTGAGTGTTCCTTCTAGTCATTTTGCTCAATGCAGAGTGGCCAAAAACAAGTTGTATTGAGAAAAGGAGAAAAAGAAAGAAGAGAAAGAAGGAAAGAAAAAGAAAAATAGAAAAAAGGAAGAAACAAAACAAAAGAGAAGAAAAAAAGAAAAAAAGGGGGGGAGGGAAACAAACAGAAATCAAAAAAAACAAAAAAACAAGGGGGAGTGTCCTCTGGTTCTGTATACTGTAAGTCCCTCGACTTCCCCTGGAACTTTCCAGTGCTGCTTGTTCAATAATTGTTTTTCCCTGTCCGTTTAGCTGGTCTTCTGGGGAGGGGCCTGCTGTGCTGATTTTCAGGTGTTAGCATCTGGGGGAGCTGCTCAGCCTCCTGCCTGGTGCAGGGCTCAGTGAAGATGTTTAGCTGTTTATTCGGTGAGGCCACTGTGAGGCCCCAGGAGGAACAACCACAGTGGTGGCGACCAGCTCTGGAGCCCTAGAGTCAGCTCCCGCAGTAACTGCAGAGCTCTCAGTCTGCAGGGGCCTGGATGCTCCGGGGCGGAGCCGCTGATCTGCTCAGCTTAGGGCAGGAGTGTCCTTGCTGTCCTGTGCCCTCCTGGCCTCTGCCTGTCCCAGGGGTGCGCCAGAACCTGGGCTGTGTCCTCGGTGCCAAGTGCTCCCGGGCCTGCGCTGTTGGATTTGTGCTCCCGGCCACGCAGGCCCCTCCCGCAGAGCCTCTGCCTCTGGCGGAGCCCTCTCTGAGCTGCTCCGGGCCGTCGGGCGCGGGCTGCAGCCCTTAGGGAGCTAGGCCACGGTGTGGGGCACTCCCCGGGGGCAGGTCCTCTGTTAGTGTCCCATGGAACCTGAGCGCATCCCCGCCCTCCTGGGATCCTGCTCTAACTCCCTGGAGTGCCTTTCTGTCCGGGAAGATTGGTGAAACTCCTGCTTCTCCAGCCAGGGCTTTCCTGTCCTGGGGACACTCGCCCGGCCTTAGCCCAGCTCCTCGCGGGGCCCCTCCCACTTGGATGCCTTTTGTTTCTTTATTTCTTTTTTCCCCGTCTTCCTACCTTGATAGAAGCGTAAACTCTTCTCACTATAGCATTCCAGCTGTTCTCTCTTTAAATCTCAGGCCGAATTTGTAGATTTTCAGGATGATTTGAAAGTTATCTAGGTAATTTGGTGGGGACAGGTGACTTGGGGACCCTACTCTTACACCATCTTGCCCCGCCCCCCCTAGTTTTATTTTTTAAAGACCTCATTTATTTATTTATTTGAGAGAGAGAGAGTGAGAGAGAGAACAAGAAGGGGAATCTAAAAAGGGAGAGGGAGAAGCATACTCCCCACTGAGCAGGAAGCCTGATGTAGGGCTGGATCCCAGGACCCCAGGATCATGACCTGAGCCAAATGTAGCCACTTAACTGACTGAGCCATCCAGGTGCACCTAAACAAAAGAGATAAAGAAAGACAATATAAAATAATGGAGATAAACCAATATGGAGGTATAACAATAGTAAAGGTCTGTGCAACATAGGAACACCAAAATATACAAAACAATTAATAACAAACATAAAGGAACTAATCAATAGTAAAACAATAATAGTAGGGAACTTAATACCCTACTTACATTGATGAACAGATAATCCAAATGAAAATCAATGAAGAAATAGTGGCTTTGAATGACACCGTGGACAAGATGGATTTAACAGATATATTCAAAACATTCCACCCTAAAACAGCAGAATACATATTGTTATCAAGTGCACATGGAACATTCTCCAGAATAGATCACATATTAGGCCACAAAATAAGCCTGAACAAATTTAAAAAAAGATTGAAGTCATACCATGCCTCTTTTCTGACCACAACACTATGAATAGAAATCAATCACAAAAAAATCTGGAAAGACCATAAATACATGCAGGTAAAATAATGTGCTACTAAACAATAAATGCGTGAAACAAGAAATGAAAAATTACATGAAAATGAAAACCTGTGTTGGTCTCCCCAGTTAGCAAGGGAGCCTGCTTCTCTCTCTCCCTCTGCCCCTCCGCCTGCTTATTCTCTCTCTCAATTAAATAAATAAATTTTTTAAAAAATTTATCAATGAAACCGTGAGTTGGGATCTTTGAAAAGATCAACAAAATTGATAAACTCTAGACAGACTCATCCAGAGGGAGAGAGAGATAGAGAAGACCCCAATAAATAAAATCACAAATGAAAGAGGAGATAAAAAACAATAACAACCAGAGATATACAAAGGATTATAAGAAAATATTATGAAAAATTATATGCCAACAAATTAGCCTAGAACAACTGGATAAGTTCCTAGAAACATATAATCTCCCAAAACTGAAGCAGTTAGAAATAGAAAAGTTTAACAGACTGATTACCAGCAAGGAGACTGAATCAGTAGTCTAAACACTCCCAACAAACAAAAGTCCAGGAACAGATGACTTTATAGGCAAATTCTACCAAATATTTAAAGATGAGTTCATTATCTATTCTTCTCAAACTATTCCAATAAATAGAAGAAAAATTTCCAAGTTCATTCTAAGAAACCAGTATCACCCTGATACCAAAACCAGATAAATAGATGACCAAAAAAAGAGACTATAGGCCAGTATCTTTAATGAACATGGATGTAAAAATCCTCAACAAAATAGTAGCAAACTTAATCCAATGATACATTAAAAAATCACTAACAAAAAAAAATCACTAACCATTGTGTATATATACATCACATCTTCTTTATACATTCATCTACTTATGGACATCTAGGCCCTTTCCATATTTTGCTATTTTAGACATCACTACTATAAACATCATAATATTATTCAGCCATCAAAAATAATGAAATCTTTCCATTTGCAATTATGTGGATGGAACTAGAGGGTATTATGCTAAGTGAAATAAGTCAGTCAGAGAAAGACAAATATCATACGATTTCACTTATATGTGGCATTTAAGAAATAAAATAGATGAACATAGGGTAAGGGAAGGAAAAATAAGATAAAGAGAGAGAGAGAGGCACATAATAGACTCTTAACTATAGGAAACAAACTGAGGGTTGCTGGAAAGGAGATGGGTGGAAGGATAGGGTAATTCGGTAATGTGCATTAAGAAGAGCACTTGATGTAATGACAACTGGGAGTTACATGCAACTGATGAATCACAAATTCTAGCCCTGAAACTAATGAAACACTGTATGTTAACAAAATTAAATTTAAATAAAAAATTTAGGGATGCCCAGGTGGCTCAGTGGTTGAACAACTGCCTTTGGGTCACAGCATGATCCTGGAGTCCCAGGATGGAGTCCCGCATTGGGCTTCCTGCATGGAGCCTGCTTCTCCCTCTGTTTATGTCTCTGCCTCTCTGTGTGTGTATGTCTTTTATGAGTAAACAAATAAAATTATACATACATACATACATACATACATACTTTTAAAAAATCATTTACTACAATAGAGTGGGGTTTGTTCCTGGGTTGCAAGTGTGGTTAAATATTGGCAAATCAACCACATCACATCAATAAGAGACAGGATAAAATCATGTCACATTTCAATACATAGAAAAAGCATTCGACAAAGTATAACATCCATTCATGATAAAAGCCCTCAACAAAGTAGGTTTAGAGGGGACATACCTCAACATAGTAAAAGCCATACATGAAATCCCATGGCTAATACCATCCTAAATGGGGAAATACTGAGAGCTTTTCCCCTAAAGGTGAGGAACAAGACAAGTATATCCACTCTCACCACTCTGATTCAATATAGTACTAACCATAGAAATCAGAAAACAAAAAGAAATAAAAGGAATCCAAATTCACAAGGAAGAAGTCAAACTTTTACTATTTGCAGATGACATGATACTGTATGGAAAAAGCACTAAAGACTCTGCCAAAAAACTACCAGTACTGATAAATAAATTTAGTAAAGTCACAGGATACAAAATAAATGTATAGAAATCTGTTGCATTTCTATACTCTAATAATGAAGCAGCAGCAGGAAAAATTAAGAAAACAATCTCATTTACAATTGTACCAAAAATAGGAAGATATCTAGGAGCAAACCTAACCAAAGAGGTGAAAGATCTATACTCTGGAAAATATAAAACATTGATGTAAGAAATTGAAGACAGCACAAAGAAATGGAAAGACATTCCATGCTCATGGATTGGAAGAACAAATATTGTTAAAATGTCTATATTAGGGATCCCTGGGTGGCGCAGCGGTTTGGCGCCTGCCTTTGGCCCAGGGCGCGATCCTGGCGACCCGGGATCGAATCCCACATCGGGCTCCCGATGCATGGAGCCTGCTTCTCTCTCTGCCTGTGTCTCTGCCTCTCTCTCTCTCTCTCTCTCTCTCTCTCTCTCTCTCTGTGACTATCATAAAAAAAATTTAAAAAAAATGTCTATATTACCCAAAGCAACCTACACACTTAATGCAATCCCTATCAAAATGCGTACAGCGTTTTTCATAGAACTATAGAACTATAATGAACAATTCTAAAATTTGTATGGAAACATAAAAGACCTTGAATAGCCAAAGCAATATTGAGAAAGAAAAGCAAAGCTGGAGGCATCACAATTCTGGACTTCAAGTTATATTACAAAGCTGTGGTAATCAGAATAGTATGGTACTGGCACAAAAATAGACACATAGATCAATAGTACAGAATAGAAAACACAGTAATAAATCCATAATTATATGATCAACTAATCTTTGACAAAGCAGGAAAGAAAAAAGTCTCTTCAGCAACTGGTGTTGGGAAAACTGGTAAGCTGCATGCAAAAGAAAGAAACTGGACCACTTTCTTAAACTATACACAAAAACAAATTCAAAATGCTTCAACGTGGATGGAACTGGAGGGTATTATGCTGAGTGAAGTAAGTCAATCGGATAAGGACAAACATTATATGTTCTCATTCATTTGGGGAATATAAATAATAGTGAAAGGGAATATAAGGGAAGGGAGAAGAAATGTGTGGGAAATATCAGAAAGGGACACAGAACATAAAGACTCCTAACTCTGGGAAACAAACTAGGGGTGGTGGAAGGGGAGGAGGGCGAGGGGGGGTGAATGGGTGACAGGCACTGAGGGGGGCACTTGACGGGATGAGCACTGGGTGTTATTCTGTATGTTGGTAAATTGAACACCAATAAAAAATAAATGTATTATAAAAAATGGATTAAAGACCTAACTGTGAGACCTGAAACCACAAAAATCCTACAAGATAACTCAGGCAGTAGTATCTCTGACATAAGCTATAGCATCATATTTCTAGATATGTCTCCTGAGGCAAGGGAAATAAAAGCAAAAATAAATTATCAGGACTTATCAAAAAAAGTTTCACATAGTGAAGAAAACAATCAACAGATGTCAAAGGTAACCAACTGGTTGGGAGAAAATATTTGTGAATGATATAGCTAATAAAGGGTTAGTATCCAAAATATATAAAGCACTTATACAACTCAACACCCAAAACCCAAATAATCCAGTTAAAAAATGGGCAGAATAAATGAACAGACATTTCTCCAAAGAAGAAACCCAGATGACAAACAGACACACGAAAAGATGCTCAACATCACTCATCATCAGGGATATGCAAATCAAAACTACAATGAGATATCACCTTACATCTGTCAGAATGGACAAAATCATAAACACAAAAAAACGGTAGGTGTTGGTGAGGCTGTAGAGAAAAAATTATCTTCATGCGCTATTGGTGAGAGTGCAAATTGGTGCAGCCACTGTGGAAAACAGTTTGGAGTTTCCTCAGAAAGTTAAAAATAGAACTACTTTATGATCCAGGAATTGCACTACTGGATATATGCCTGAAGAATACAAAAACACTAATTCAAAGGGATAAATAGACCCCTATGTTTATGGTAGCATTATTTAAGATAGCCAATATGTGTAAGTATCCCAAGTGTACATTGTTTAAAGAATGTATAAAGAAGTGGTATATATCTACAATGAAATATTTTTCAGCCATAAAAGGAATAAAATCTTGCCGTTTTCAATTCCATGAATGCAGCTAGAGAGTGTAACACTAAGGAAAATAAGCCAGAGAAAGACAGATATCATATGATTTAACTGATATTTGGAATTTAAGAGACAAGACAAAGAAGCAAAGAATAAAAAAATGAGAGAGAGGAAGAGAGAGAGACCAAGAAACAGACTCTCAGTTATAAAGAACAAACTGCTGGTTATGAGAAGGGAGGTAGATGTGTGAAATAGGTGATGGGGAATAAGGAGTGCATTTGTCATGATGAGCACTGAGTGATGTATGGAATTGTTGAATCACTGTGCTGTAAACCTGAAATTAATAGAACACTGTACATTAACTATACTGGAATAGCAGTATAATAGCAGAATAAAAAAAATTAGAGCAGGGATCCCTGGTTGGCGCAGCGGTTTGGCGCCTGCCTTTGGCCCAGGGCGCGATCCTGGAGACCCGGGATCGAATCCCACGTCGGGCTCCCGGTGCATGGAGCCTGCTTCTCCCTCTGCCTGTGTGTCTGCCTCTCTCTCTCTCTGTATGACTATCGTAAATAAATAAAAAAAATTAAAAAAAAATTTAGAGCAGAAAAGATGCCATTAACAAAAATAGAGCTTATCAATGTGGGCCAAGATGATAAAGTTTATCAGATACATTAATGGGAACATGCAAGGTGTAAAAATGTACTCCATATAATCAAAGATTTTATAATATCTTTTATACTGTAGTAATATAAAATTTCTATATTTATATTATATGATAAAGTAATAGTTTGTATATTCATATTATATATAATTTTTATTATTTTATGTTATATATTATTTATATTTTATAATATATTTATTTTATAAAAACTTTTAACTTTAACACATAATTCTTCTTGGAAAGGAAAAATAATGTCCGAGTGGGTGAAATATCTATTTTTCATTTTCTATCTCTTTTTACTCTTAGAATTTTTAGTCACGCCCTTACATTACTTTCTCAATTATAAACAATTCACTAAATAATGAATGTTATGTTCCTCAATTATAATTAAAAGTAGTCTTCAGTTTAATTTTATCAGTTGGTTTCCTAGAGAAAAATTATTGCCCCGTGGACCTTGTGCATAGAATAAAAACCACATACACACCAAAAAATTAAAAGGAATTACTATAGAGGTAAGATCATATATTTTCTTTTTTATTCTCCATAATTTTCTGAATTATTTCTATTGTGCATGCATTACTTTAATAATAAAATAGTAATAAACTCCTCTTCCTCAAAAAATATTTTTATAAACTCTGGGTATCATTTCTGGCTGTCATTATCCTCTTCACTCTAAAGCTCTTTTATCCTATTACTAGCTGTTCCCTTTCCTTTGATGCTTCTACTTTGGTCAAATGTTTTTGGAGCAGAATCAGGCCATGTCAGAAAAAGGAGTCCCTTCACCTGAATATGTGAGTTTAGGCCTCTAATGCATTATCTATCAAGGGGGTTTACCATTTTTCTTTGTATTAGATTAAACTACAACTGTTTGATATTTGGATTATAGTTATGCTGAACTATGATTGTTTTCACAAAATCAGAACATAGAAATAGCATCTATATTCCTGTTAGAGTTAGGGAGAAACTGCTCTTGCTTTTCCTGTGAACCATACTAGCCACTAAGTGGAGCTATAGGCTCAAGTATAAGAAATTTGAGCCACTAGTTCAATTATTTTATGAAAATATAATGATGTCCTTTGAGTTCCCCAAAAAATAAAAACAAAAATAGAGGACTATTCCTTCCTTTGTTCAAAATGACTATTCAAAAGCCAGGATGTTGAATAGCTGGGTGAGCTCAATTAGAAGGCCTATGGCTGAGATATATAGGTGACATTCAGTTTCATCAGTTCACTTCATATTAGATTATTTTAAAACAATTGCAATATTACAAAATGTTCAACAATTTTAGTATTATAGAATGCTGTTTTATTGCCTAAAGTAGTGATTTTCAACTGAGGTTAACTTTCCACCTTCCCCCACCAGGGGACATTTGGCAATGTCTGGATACAACTTTCATTGTCACAAAAAAAGTGAGGTGGGTGCTACTACCATGCAGTGCGTAGAAAGCAGGGATGTTCAGGATGTTGTTTTCCCTGATGTATTCCTATTACCTCTTATGATTCTTGATACTACGAGATAAAAATGAAAGAGAAAGAAAGAAAGAAAGAAAGAAAGAAAGAAAGAAGAAAGAAAGAAAGAAAGAAAAATGAAAAAGAAAAGGAAAAGGAAAAGGAAAGAGAAAAGAAAATGAAGGAAAATGAAGGAAGGAAGAGAGGGCAAGAGAGAAAGAGGGAGGGAGGAATAAAAGAATGAAGGAAGGAAGAAAAAAAAGTAAGTGAATTGTCCAACTCCATTTGAGTTAAAACTCAGCCGTTCTGACTTTAGGGCCCTTTCATAAAAGCCACATTATCTCTTTGAAAATTAACACACAGTACTATAACAACTTTGAAACTATTGTTTGAAAAGCCTCCATATGGTTATACGGGTAGTTTTTATGTAAGTAATCATGCATATATATAAAGAAAGTAATAAAATCATCTATTTATTGAACTTCCTACATGTGTCAGATACTTTGCTCAAGCAATTTATATGTATTATTGTTATTCAAATTATAGTAAACTCAATATTTTGTGTTATTTCTGCTTTATCAATAGGAAATTGAACTTCAGGGAGGTGAAATAACGTGTCCGAGGGCATAAAGCTTGTAAGTGGAAGAATTAGGGTTTATTTTATTTTATTTTTTTTAAATGTTTTTAATTTTTATTTATTTATGATAGTCACACAGAGAGAGAGAGAGAGGCAGAGACATAGGCAGAGGGAGAAACAGGCTCCATGCACCGGGAGCCCGACGTGGGATTCGATCCCGGGTCTCCAGGATCGCGCCCTGGGCCAAAGGCAGGCGCCAAACCGCTGCGCCACCCAGGGATCCCAAGAATTAGGGTTTAAATCTGAGGCCTACTGGCTCAAGTTGGTGGATTTGTTTTCTGTTTTGAATATACTTTATTTTTTAGAGCAGTTTTAAGTTCAAGCAAAATTAGCAGAATCAAACCCAAGACAACCATCTCATCTTATAACCATCTCTCCCATAAAGGCCACTACTACTACATACACACACACACACATATGCACACATATACCTATAGATGCTCATTGTACTATCCATATATGGAACAGAAAGGTAGCTTAATTGAGAGCACCTGGGTGGCTTAGTGGTTGAGCGTCTGCCTTTGGCTCAGGCCATGATCCCGAGGTCCTGGGATCAAGTCCCCCATCAGACTCCCTGCAGGGACCTTTGCTTCTCCTTCTGTCTATGTCTCTGCCTCTTATGAATAAATAAATAAAATATTAATAAAAAGAAAGGTAGCTTAATTGAGAAGGGTTGTAGTGGAGACTGCTCCTAATATCCATTCTTCTCAAGCCTGATTCAGGTCCTTAGACTCAATCAGCCAAGTAATAGTATTTTTATTTTTATTTTTTTTTAATTTAATTTATTTGTGATAGGCACACAGTGAGAGAGAGAGAGAGGCAGAGACACAGACAGAGGGAGAAGCAGGCTCCATGTACCGAGAGCCCGACGTGGAATTCGATCCCGGGTCTCCAGGATCGCGCCCTGGGCCAAAGGCAGGCGCCAAACCGCTGCGCCACCCAGGGATCCCGTAATAGTATTTTTAACTGGAAATGTAGCTGCTCAGCATAAAGAATAAATTTCTGAGACCTCCTACTCATGAATGTGATTAAGTTCTGGCAAACAAGAAGGAAGTATAATGTGATGTGATAGTTTCCAACTACCATCTTTATAAAAGTGCTGAAGTTTGCACTTTGTGCCTTTTTCTTTTTTTCCTCTGCCCTGTTTCTTGGAATGCAATTGATGCTCCATACCTAAAGATGAAGGCTGCATTCAACAAGATGGAAAGTAAACTGGAGGGATCCCTGAGTGGTGCAGCGGTTTGGCGCCTGCCTTTGGCCCAGGGCGCGATCCTGGAGACCCAGGATCGAGTCCCACGTCAGGCTCCCGGTGCATGGAGCCTGCTTCTCCCTCTGCCTATGACTCTGCCTCTCTCTCTCTCTGACTATCATAAATAAAAAATAATTAAAAAAATTAAAAAAAGGGAAAGTAAACTGGGGGAGCTTCAATTCTCAAGGTTTTTACTGATTAGAGCTGCCATGTAACCCCTGAAATGTGAAATTCTAGACTTTTGTATGAAATAAATTTCTAAATTATTTAAGCCACTGCGATACTGAATTTGTTAGTCACTGGCAGCAGATCCTAATCCTAATTATAAGAGTATTTTTCAAATGGACAACTAAAGGCCAAGAATGCAGCCAAACTTCAGACCTGACTGGTTATACCAGAACATTGCTTTTCCAGACACGGCCACCCAGTCTTCAAGTCTACGGTGTCTTTTCCCCAACAATATTTTCCTAGATACAGCTGAAGAGATATTCAGAGATTCTTCTTCCTTTGATACTGCTGGGACACAATCTTCCTAAAATAAATGTATCCTGACTCTATGAAATGAAATCTACTTTCACTTGTCATATAAACACCTTACTAGACACACGTGACAGATAGGTGAAAGAGACTGAGTCTGTGTTGACTAGATCTTAGCTAGCCAATTTTGATGAAGGCCCTTATTAGTTGCAGTTCGTCTTCTAGGGAAAAACTTGATTTTGTACACTAAAGATTTATATGCTCTGCACAGAGGCATGTATGACAAACGGTGTGGGGATATGATAGAAGAGCTTGCAGGATCCTGAAAGTGAATCCAATATGGCAGAATATATAGAGTCTATCAACATGAGTCAAATATATAACAGAGACTGAAGTTAGAGGACAGTGAGTTTTGGTACAATCTGGCATTCTGACAACATTAAGGTATACTCAGTTCAAGATGATTAAAGTCAACTTGATCCCACTCCCAAGAAGCATCTTTGTGTCTTAGGAGAAGAAATAGTTGTGAGCATAAAACTGAACGTATATAGCACAAGAGTTCCTTGCATATTTACTACTAGACCTTTCTAAACCAGTACAAAGATGTGATTAAAAACTCATTTCCTTGTGGTTCCAAGAAGTTTAAGTCCAAGAGATCATTATAACAAATGATTATACCTAAAGTGCACTGCGATCGTGTGCATAATGACTCAGACAAACTCTAAATTATGGTCTAGAGTACTGAATAGATAGGAAATCCATGAAATTGGGCATTGGACAAGTTTACCTCAAATGGTTACAGTAACAACTAGCACTCATAGATGGAAAGTGTCAGACAGCAATAGCAATCACCTGAGTCTGCACAGTGGCAGCAAGATAATACTGGTAGAAATGAGTGAATTCAGGGTGTGACACATGTTCAGGTAAGAACAGCCTTGAAAATAGTCCAAGTGGAGCATGATTCAAAATTCCCCAACTTTTCCTGAATAACTCATATTTGCGAGTCTTCCTTCCAGGTGCTGGTGATATAGCAGTAAACAAAACAGACAAAACACTTTGTTCTCATTGGACTTGTTTTTCTGGCACAATGAAACACCAAATAAGCAAAATAAATTGAGTACATTTTAAAATATTAAACACTATGGAAAAAATAAAGCATGCTAAGAAGGAGTTGTGCATGCTAAAAAGAGTTGTTTGGATTTTTAAATAAGATGGTCAGGGTAAATCTCATTGGTTAATATTTGAGCTATGTGTCTATTTCAACAGGAAAAAACAACATGTACAAAGGGCCTGAGGTGGGAACATGCCTAGTATGTTCAAGGAACAAAAAGGTAAGAATTTCCATAGTTGATTGAGACAATGAATAGTATAAAAGGAAGTCATAAAGTTAAGATCTTGTAGACCATTTGAAGGACATCAAATTTCCTTTTGAGAGTATGTCATTAGAGGGTTTAATGCAGAAGAAATATATGACCTGACTTAGGTATTAAAAAGATTATTTTGACTTTTTAAGAATAGGCTATAGGAGAGCAAGAGTAAAAACAGTTAAAAAGCTACTAAAATAAATTGAGAGATGATGGTGGCTTGTCCCAGGGTAGTAGCATTAGAGGGAGTGAGAAATAGTTGGTTGTAGATATTGTACGTAGGTAGAGCCAACAGGATTTCCTGACCAATCAGGTTTTATTTTTTTTTATTTTTTTAATTTTTTATTTATTTATGATAGTCCACAGAGAGAGAGAGAGAGAGAGAGAGAGAGAGAGAGGCAGAGACACAGGCAGAGGGAGAAGCAGGCTCCATGCACCGGGAGCCTGACGTGGGACTCGATCCCGGGTCTCCAGGATCGCGCCCTGGGCCAAAGGCATGCGCCAAACTGCTGCGCCACCCAGGGATCCCAGGTTTTAAAAGTACAACATAGAAAGAAGGCAAAGATGATTCCATGACTATTGTTCTATGCCAGTCAAAGGAACTTAAATGAATTGAGATGAGGAAAAATAAAGGTGCAGTAAGGTTTTTGTTGATCTGCTGTATTGTGTTTACCTATCGGCTTGCTTGTTTGTTTTGGGGTGGATTGGTAAATTGGTTTCAAACGTGTTAAATTTGAAATGTCTTTAGATATCCATGAGAAGATTCAAGTAGGCAGTTGAAGAGGTTTATAGATGGTAATATAGCCAGAAGATGTGAAGTCACATAGTGGGTGAGTGTAGAGTGAAAAGAGAAATGGCCTAAGAATTGAACCCTAGGGTTCACCAATCTTTAGAGCTTCAAATGAGTACAAGAAACAAAAATAAGACTAAAAAGGAATGACCATGAGGTATATAGAGAACCAAGAATGTGTGATGTCCTGAAAATTAAGTGAAAAAAATACCTCCAGGAGATGGAAGTAAGTAATTATGTCAAATACAAATAAATCAAGTAAGATAAGGACTGGGAATAAGCCACTGAATTTAATAATATAGAGGTCCTCAGCAACATTGACAATAGTGTTTTCAGTTAAATTATGGTGACAAAAATCTGATTGGAATTGATTCAAGAGAGAATGGGAAAAAAGGAATTGGAAACAATAAATATGGGCAACTCTCTTGAATACTTAGGATCTGAATATGAGTACAGCTATTGCAGGGTTTGCATATTGGGATATGGACAGAATCAAAATGGAAGGATGACCTTGCTCCTGAAACTGCCACATCCATAACCATGTAATTTGAGGAAGTTGCTTCTAGAAGTTGAGCTGAGCAAGAATATAGCTTCCTTGGAAATGTGAAAGAGAAAAATGTATACATTTTGAGGGAGAAGGAAAATGTATCATTTTGAGGCTTGTTGAAAATGTTGGGAGTCATGGGTTTAAAGATGCCCATATTTTCTTCTTAAATAGATAGCAAATAATGTTTGTGAAAGGCAGAGTGCTTGGCAGCTAAGGGCAAAAGTTTAGATCAAAGTGCAGACCATGTGTGAGAACACCCTTAGGAATTTACAAGGAGATACCATAAGAGGAGGGACTCTAGGAACAGCAGCCTATAGAGACACCCATTCTGAACTATGTTAGTATTTAAAGTGCTAATTCATTGACAACAGGACAAGAGGAATATGAGAGACACCATGCAGTTCAGATCAGAACTCTTTTTTAAAAAAAGATTTTATTTATTTATTTATTTATTTATTTATTTATTAGTGAGTGAATGACACCGAGAGAGAGGGGCAGAGACATAGGCAGAGGGAGAAGCACAGCCCCTCCAGGGAGTCCAATGTGGGACTCGATGCTGGACCTGGAGATCACGCCCTGAGCCAAAGACAAATGTTCAACCTCTGAGCCACCCAGGTGTCCCTCAGATTTGAATTCTTGAAGGAAAATACCCTTCAAGGTGGGATGGATATACTATCAATAAATAAGTGATACTTTTTTTTATAAGTGATACTTTTAAAATAAGTTTTACCTTGCCTTATTCAATGAATATTTTTGAACTCATAACATGACCTGGCACTGTTATAGATACTTGGAAAATATCAGGGACAAAAGAGAAAAATATGCATGTTCTCATTAAGACTACATTCTAGTAGGGACAGAAAATAAACAATAAATATAATAAATATGTAAATTATATAGAATGGTAATTTTTGATAAAGTTCTATGGAAAAAAGAAGTCACAGAGAAGGATTAAGGTAGATTCCTCCAATAGTTAAAAATAAAAAAAAGGAGGGGGGCGCCTTTGTGGCTCAGTGGTTGAACATCTGCCTTTGGTTCAGGACGTGATCCCGGGGCCCAGAATCAAGTCCCTCATTGGGGTCGCCACAGGAAGCCTGCTTCTCCCTCTGCCTATGTCTCTGCCTCTCTCTGTGTGTCTATCATGAATAAATAAAATCTTAAAAAAAATTCCTCCAGTGGTGACACTTTCTGGTATCTTACAATATCACAGTGAGAATACTAAGATTGATACAGTCAAGATACAAAGCAGTTTCGTCAACACAAAGCCACACTGTTACAGTCACACTGTTCTCTATCCCTTCGCTCCCCTCACCTAGTTATCCTTGTGGTGATGGAACTGTTCTGTATCTTGAGTATATTGTTAATATTCTGGTTGTGACGTTGTGCTGTAGTTTTGCAAGATATTAGCCACTATAGGAAACTAGGTAAAGAATACAAAGTATTTCTCTGTATTATTACAACTGCATGTGAATCTATAATCTAAAATGATATTTAAAAAGTCTCTTCATATATCTTATTTTAAAAAATTTTTATTGAAATTCCAGTTAGTTAACCTATGGTATAAAGTTAGTTTCAGGTGTATAATATAGTGATTCAACACTTCCATACAATACCTGGTGCTCATCACAAGGGCCCTCCTTAATTCCCTTCACCTGTTTCACCCATTCCCCCCATCTCCCTCCCCTCTAGTTACCATCAGTTGGTTCTGTATAGTTAAGAGTCTGCTTCTTGGTTTGCCTCTTTCTCTCTTCCCTTTTGTTCACATCGTACCCATTTCTCTGTAAACTTAAAGCTATTAGAAAAAGTTTATTTTTAAAAATTAATTTTATTGAGTTATCATTTATATATAGTAAATTGGATCCATTCAAGCTATATGAAAAGATAATAAGCAAAAGTCTCTTTATATTTAATGGAACAATACTGATACATTATTATCAGAAAAGTTCATAATTTATTCATAGTTCCTTAGCTATTTCTTAAATACTTGCTTCTGCTCCTGAATCCCATCCAGGATATCACATTGCATTTATTTGCCATGTCTCTTTGGGCTCCTCTTAGCTATGCCAGTTTCTCAGATGTCCTTGTTTTTGATGACTTGGTTTTCATGAATATTGATCAGGTATTTTCTAGATTGTCTCTCAATTGAAAATTTTCTTATAATATTCTTATTATTAGACTGGGGTTATGAGTTTTTTTTTTAAGATAGTAGATGGGTGCCTAGTTGGCTCAGTGGTTGAGCATCTGCTTTCGGCTGAGATCATGATCCCGAGGTCCAGGATCAAGTCCCTCATTGGGGTCCCCACAGGAAGCCTTCTCCCTCTTCCTATGTCCCTGACTCCCTCTTAGTGTGTCTCTCATGGAGAAATAAAATCTTTTTTTTTTTAAAGAAAGACAACAGTGGTAAAGTGCCATTTTTACCACAGCATATCAAAGGTTCATACAATCAACCTGACTTACCACTGTTGATTTTGCCCTTGATTACCTGGATAAAGTAGCATTCATCAGGTTTCTCCGTTGTAAATTTACTACTTTTTTTTTCTTTCCATCCAGTACTCTCTGGAAGGAAGTCACTCTGTAAAGCTCACAGTTAAGAACAAGGATTAAGCTCCACTTTCTTGAGGACAGAATATCAACATAAAATATTTGGAATTCTACATTATAGGCAGTCTATTCTCCCCTTATGTATTTATTTATTAAATCATTACTTATATCAGATTGGAATTATGGATATTAATTTTACATTTTGAGTTACAATCCAGTACAATTTGCTTATGGTTTTTTTTGCTCAAATTGTCTCAACATTGGTCAATGAAAGATCTTTCAATAGACTTCTTTCATCTTTTAGCAGGATGGTCTTTAACCTCCATGTGTTTGACTTTCTTCCAAATTTCTTCTTGTGATTTAGTTCTAGTTTCAAAGCATTATGGTCTGAAAATATGCAGGGGACAATTCCAATCTTTCAGTATTGATTAAGACCTGATTTGTGACACAGTATGTGGTCTATCCTGGAGAAAGTTCCATGTGCACTTGAGACGAATGTGTATTCAGTTGCATTTAGATGTAAAGTTCTGTAAATACCTGTGAAATCCATCTGGTCCAGTGTATCATTTAAAGCTCTCGTTTCTTCGGAGATGTTGTGCTTAGAATATCTGTCATTTACAGAAAGCGCCGTGTTGAATTCTCCCAGTATATGTGTATTATTATCTAAGTATGTCTTTAACTTTGTTTATTAATTGATTGATATATTTGGCAGCTCCCACATTAGGGGCATAAATATTCATGATTGTTAGGTCTTCTTGTTGGATAGATCCTTTTTTTTTAGAGTTTTATTTTTTATTTTTGTATTTTATTTATTTATGATAGGCACACAGTGAGAGAGAGAGAGAGAGAGGCAGAGACATAGGCAGAGGGAGAAGCAGGCTCCATGCACCGGGAGCCCGACGTGGGACTCGATCCCGGGTCTCCAGGATCGCGCCCTGGGCCAAAGGCAGGCACCAAACCGCTGCGCCACCCAGGGATCCCCTGGATAGATCCTTTAAGTATTATATAGTGTCCCTCTTCATCTCTTACTACAGTGTTTGGGATAAAGAGTGTATCTGATATGAGAATTGCTACCTCTGGTTTCTTTTGAGGATCATTTGAATGGTAAATGGTTCTCCAACCTTTGATTTTCAGGCTGGAGGTGTCCTTAGGTCTAAATTGAGTCTCTTTTAGACAGCAAATAGATGGGTCTTGATTTTTTTATCCAGTCTGAAACCCTGTGTCTTTTGATGGGATCATTAAGCTCATTCATGTTCAGAGTTATTATTGAAAGATATGAATTTAGTGTCATCATAATACCTATTCAGTCCCTGTTTTTGTGAATTGTTTCTTTGGACTTCCTCTTTAATTCACAGAATCCCCCTTAATATTTCTTGCAGAGCTGGTTTGGTGGTCACATATTCTTTCAGTTTCTGCCTATCGTGGAAGCTCTTTATCTCCTTCTATTCTGAATGAGAGCCTTGCTGGACAGAGTATTCTTGGCTGCATGTTCTTCTCATTTAGGACCCTGGATATATCCTGCCAGCCCTTTCTGGCCTGTCAGGTCTCTGTGGAGAGGTCTACTGTTAATCCAATACTTCTCCCTATATAAATTAGGGATCTCTTGTCTCTTGCTGCTTTAAGGATCTTCTTTATCTTTGGAATTTACAAGTTTCACTATTAAACGTCGGGGTGTTGAACGGTTTTTATTGATTTTAGTGGGGGATCTCTCTCTCTCTCCTGGAACTGAATGCCTGTTTCCCTCCCCAAATTAGGGAAGTTCTCAGCTATGATTTGTTCAAATATGCTTTCTGGTCCTCTGTCACTCTTGGCGCCTTCTGGAACCCCAATTAAAGGTAGTTTTTTTTTTTCCTTCTGAGGCTGTCATTTATTTCCTTTAACCTTTCCTCATGATCTTTTAATTGTTTTTCTCTTTTTTCCTTAGCTTCCTTTCTTGTCATCAACTTGTCTTCTATGTCATTCAATCATTCTTCTACCTCATTAACCCTCATCATTAGGACCTCCAGTTTGGATTGCATCTTATTTAATTGATTTTTTAAATATTTTTTTTATTTAATTGATTTTTAATTTTGGCCTGATTGTATCTAAATTCTGCAGTCATGAAGACTCTTGATTTCTTTATGCTTTTTCCAGAGCCACCAGTAGCTTTATAATATTGCTTCTGAATTGACTTTCTGACATCAAATTGTAATCCAAATTCTGTAACTCTGTGGAAGAGAGTACTATTTCTGATTTTTTCTTTTGTGGTGAGTTATTCTTTCCAGTCATTTTGTTCAGTGCAGAATGGCTAAAAACAAGTTGTACAAGAAAAGTGAAGGAAAAAAAGAGAAAAAAGGGGGAAAAACAAAAAAAACAAACAAAACCGAAAGAACACAAAACAAAAACAAAAACAAGGAGCGGTATCCTCTGGTTCTATATACTGTAAATCCCTCGACTTCCCTGGAGCTTTCCAGCACTACTTGTTAGAGAACTTGCTCTTTCCCATCCTTCCAGCTGGTCTTCTGGGGGAGGGTCCTACTGTGCTGATTCTCAGGCGCTGCCCCTCTCCCTGCCAGGTGCGTGGCTCAGTGGGAGCTGTTTATCCTGTGAGGCCCCTGCTCCCTGGTGGCCCCGCTCCATCCTAGGCACAGGATGACACCAGGAGGAACAACAACGCTGGCAGCTCTCCAGCCCTTGGAATCAGCTCCCGCAGTAACTACCACAGTCTCCCAGTCCACACTGCCCTGGTTGCTCCGGGGGCGGGAAGCACTGATCTGCACAGCTTGGGGGCGCCCGGTGGCAGGAGCGTCCTTGCTGTCCTGTGTCCTCCTGGCTGAGTAATAGTCCATTGTATACATAGACCACAGCTTCTTTATCCATTCATTTTTCAATTGGCACCGCGGCTCCTTCCACAGTTTGGCTATTGTGGGCATTGCTGCTATGAACATTGCGGTGCAGGTGTCCTGCCGTTTCACTGCATCTGTATCTTTGGGATAAATCCCCAGCAGGGCAATTGCTGGGTCACAGGGAAGATCTATTTTTAACTCTTTGAGGAACCTCCACACAGTTTTCCAGAGTGGCTGCACCTGTTCACATTCCCACCAACAGTGCAGGAGGGTTCCATTTTCTCCGCATCCTCTCCAACATTTGTTGTTTCCTGCCTTGTTAATTTTCCCCATTCTCACTAGTGTGAGGTGGTATCTCATTGTGGTTTTGATTTGTATTTCCCTGATGGCAAGTGATGCAGAGCATTTTCTCATGTGCATGTTGGCCATGTCTATGTCTTCCTCTGTGAGATTTCTCTTCATGTCCTTTGCCCATTTCATGATTCGATTGTTTGTTTTCTTGCTGTTGAGTTTAATAAGTTCTTTATAGATTTTGGAAACTAGCCCTTTATCTGATATGTCATTTGCAAATATCTTCTCCCATTCTGTAGGTTGTCTTTTAGTTCTGTTGACTGTATCCTTTGCTGTGCAAAAGCTTCTTATCTTGATGAAGTCCCAATAGTTCATTTTTGCTTTTGTTTCTTTTGCCTTCATGGATGTATCTTGCAAGAAGTTACTGTGGACGAGTTAAAAAAGGGTGTTGCCTGTGTTCTCCTCTAGGATTTTGATGGAATCTTGTCTCACATTTGGATCTTTCATCTATTTTGAGTTTTTCTTTGTGTATGGTGTAAGAGAGTGGTCTAGTTTCATTCTTCTGCATGTGAATGTCCAATTTTCCCAGCACCATTTATGAAGAGACTGTCTTTTTTTTTATATAAATTAATTTTTATTGGTGTTCAATTTACCAACATACAGAATAACACCCAGTGCTCATCCCGTCAAGTGTCCCCCTCCGTGCCCGTCACCCATTCACCCCCACCCCCCGCCCTCCTCCCCTTCCACCACCCCTAGTTCGTTTCCCAGAGTTAGGAGTCTTTATGTTCTGTGTCCCTTTCTGATATCTCCCACACATTTCTTCTCCCTTCCCTTATATTCCCCTTCACTATTATTCATATTCCCCAAATGAGTGAGAACATACACTGTTTGTCCTTCTCCGATTGACTTACTTCACTCAGCATAATACCCTCCAGTTCCATCCACGTTGAAGCAAATGGTGGGTATTTGTTGTTTCTAATGGCTGAGTAATATTCCATTGTATACATAAACCACATCTTCTTTATCCATTCATCTTTCGATGGACACCGAGGCTCCTTCCACAGTTTGGCTATTGTGGACATGGCTGCTAGAAACATCGGGGTGCAGGTGCCCCGGCGTTTCATTGCATCTGAATCTTCGGGGTAAATCCCTAACAGTGCAATTGCTGGGTCGTAGGGCAGGTCTATTTTTAATTCTTTGAGGAACCTCCACACAGTTTTCCAGAGTGGCTGCACCAGTTCACATTCCCACCAACAGTGTAAGAGGGTTCCCTTTTCTCCGCATCCTCTCCAACATTTGTTGTTTCCTGCCTTGTTAATTTTCCCCATTCTCACTGGTGTGAGGTGGTATCTCATTGTGGTTTTGATTTGTATTTCCCTGATGGCAAGTGATGCAGAGCATTTTCTCATGTGCATGTTGGCCATGTCTATGTCTTCCTCTGTGAGATTTCTCTTCATGTCTTTTGCCCATTTCATGATTGGATTGTTTGTTTCTTTGGTGTTGAGTTTAATAAGTTCTTTATAGATTTTGGAAACTAGCCCTTTATCTGATATGTTATTTGCAAATATCTTCTCCCATTCTGTAGGTTGTCTTTGAGTTTTGTTGACTGTATCCTTTGCTGTGCAAAAGCTTCTTATCTTGATGAAGTCCCAATAGTTCATTTTTGCTTTTGTTTCTTTTGTTTTCGTGGATGTATCTTGCAAGAAGTTACTGTGGCCAAGTTCAAAAAGGGTGTTGCCTGTGTTCTCCTCTAGGATTTTGATGGAGTCTTGTCTCACATTTAAATCTTTCATCCATTTTGAGTTTATCTTTGTGTATGGTGCAAGAGAGTGGTCTAGTTTCATTCTTCTGCATGTGGATGTCCAGTTTTCCCAGCACCATTTATTGAAGAGACTGTCTTTCTTCCAGTGGATAATCTTTCCTCCTTTATTGAATATTAGTTGACCATAAAGTTCAGGGTCCACTTCTGGGTTCTCTATTCTGTTCCATTTATCTATGTGTCTGTTTTTGTGCCAGTACCACACTGTCTTGTTGACCACGGCTTTGTAGTACAACCTGAAATCTGGCATTGTGCTGCTCCCAGCTATGGTTCTCATTTTTAAAATTCCCCTGGCTATTCATGGTATTTTCTGATTCCACACAAATCTTAAAATAATTTTTTGTGACTCTCTGAAGAAAGTCCATGGTATTTTGATAGGGATTGCATTAAACATGTAAAATGCCCTGGGTAACATTGACATTTTCACAATATTAATTCTGCCAATCCATGAGCATGGAATATTTTTCCATCTCTTTGTGTCTTCCTCAATTTCTTTCAGAAGTGTTCACTCGTCATAAGGGTATAGATCCTTTACCTCGTTGGTTAGGTTTATTCCTAGGTATCTTATGCTTTTGGGTGCAATTGTAAATGGGATTGACTCCTTAATTTCTCTTTCTTCAGTCTCACTGTTAGTGTATAGAAATGCCACTAATTTCTGGGTATTGATTTTGTATCCTACGACGCTGCCAAATTGCTGTATGAGTTCACCATACACAAAGATAAATTCAAAATGGATGAAAGATCTAAATGTGAGACAAGATTCCATCAAAATCCTAGAGGAGAACACAGGCCACAATAACTTCTTCCAAGATACATCCACTAATGCAAAAGAAACGCTGCCAAATTGCTGAATGAGTTCTAGCAAACTTGAGGTGGAGTCTTTTGGGTTTTCTATGTAGGGTATCATGTCATTGGCGAAGAGGGAGAGTTTGACTTCTTCTTTGCAAATTTGCATGCTTTTAATGTCTTTTTGTGGTCTGATTGCTGAGGCTAGGACTTCTAGTACTATGTTGAATAGCAGTGGTGAGAGTGGACATCCCTGTCTTGTTCCTGATCTTAGGGGAAAGGCTCCCAGTGCTTCCCCGTTGAGAATGATATTTCTGTGGGCTTTACCTAGATGGCTTTTAAGATGCTTTGGAATGTTCCTTCTATCCCTACACTCTGAAGAGTTTTGATCAGGAATGTACACCGTATTTTGTCAATTTTTTTCTCTGCATCTAATGAGAGGATCATATGGTTCTTGATTTTTCTCTTGCTGATATGATGAATCACATTGATTGTTTTACGAGTGTTGAACCAGCCTTGCGTCCCAGGAATAAATTCTACTTGGTTATGGTGAATAATCCTTTCAATGTACTGTTGGATCCTCTTGGCTAGTATCTTGTTGAGAATTTTTGCATCCATGTTCATCAGGGTTATTGGTCTATAATTCTCCTTTTTGCTGGGGTCTTTGTCTGGTTTTGGAATTCAGGTGATGCTGGCCTCATAGAACGAATTTGGAAGTACTCAATCTCTGTCTATCTTTCCAAACAGCTTTAGTAGAATCGGTATGATTTCTTCTTTAAACGTTTGATAGAATTCCCCTGGGAAGCCATCTGGCCTTGGACTTTTGTGTCTTGGGAGGTTTTTGATGACTGCTTCAATTTTCTCCCTGGTTATTGGCCTGTTCAGGTTTTCTATTTCTTCCTGTTCCAGTTTTGGTAGTTTGTGGATTTCCCAGAAATGCATCTATTTCTTCTAGATTGCCTAATTTATTGGCGTAGAGCTGTTCATAATATGTTTTTTAAATCGTTTGTATTTCCTTGGTGTTGGTAGTGATCTCTCCTTTCTCATTCATGGTTTTATTAATTTGTGTCTTCTGTCTCTTCTTTTTAATAATGTTGGCTAATGGTTTATCTATCTTATTAATTCTTTCAAAGAACCAACTCCTGGTTTTATTGATCTGTTCCACAGTTCTTCTGGTCTCGATTTCATTAATTCTGCTTGAATCTTTATTAACTCTGTTCTCCTGCTGGGTGTAGGATCTATTTGCTGTTTTTTCTCTAGCTCTTTTAGGTGGAAGGTTACCTTTTGTATTTGAGTTCTTTCCAGTTTTTGGATGGATGCTTGTATTGCGATGTATTTCCCCCTCAGGACTGCTTTTGCTGCATCCCAAAGATTTTGAACGGTTGTATCTTCATTCTCTTTAGTTTCCATGAATCTTTTTAATTCTTCCTTAATTTCCTGGTTGACCCTTTCATCTTTTAGCAGGATGGTTTTTTAACCTCCACGTGTTTGAGTTTCCTCCAAACTTCTTGTTCTGATTTAGTTCTAATTTCAAGGCGTTATGGTCTGAGAATATGCAAGGGGCGATCCCAATCTTTTGGTATCGGTTCAGACCCGATTTATGACCCAGTATGTGGTCTATTCTGGAGAAAGTTCCATGTGCACTTGAGAAGAATGTGTATTCAGTTGCGTTAGGACGTAAAGTTCTGTAGATATCTGTGAAATCCATCTGGTCCAGTGTATCATTTAAAGCTCTCGTTTCTTTGGAGATGTTGTGTTTAGAAGACCTATCGCGTGTAGAAAGTGCTAGATTGAAGTCACCAAGTATAAGCGCATTCTTATCTAAGTATGTCTTAACTTTGGTTAATTGATTTTTAATATTTGACAGCTCCCACATTCGGGGCATATATATTGAGGATTGTTAAGTCCGCTTGTTGGATAGATCCCCTAAGTATCATATAGTGATACTACTACAGTCTTTGGGGTAAATGTTAGTTTATCTGATATAAGGATGGCTACCCCTGCTTTCTTTTGAGGACCATTTGAATGGTAAATGGTTCTCCAACCTTTTATTTTCAGTTTGTAGGTGTCCTTCTGTCTAAAATGAGTCTCTTGAGGACAGCAAATAGATGGGTCCTGCTTTTTTATCTATTCTGACACCCTGCGCCTTTTGATGGGGTCATTAAGCCCATTCACGTTCAGAGTTACTATTGACAGATATGAGTTTAGTGTCATCATGATATCTATTCAGTCCTTGTTTTTGTGGATTGTTCCACCGGACTTCTTCTTAAAGGGGAATTTTGAGAGTCCCCCTTAAAATTTCTTGCAGAGCTGGTTTGGAGGTCACATTCTTTCAGTTCCTGCCTGTCTTGGAAGCTCTTTATGTCTCCCTCCATTCTGAATGAGAGCCTTGCTGGATAAAGTATTCTTGGTTGCATGTTCTTCTCATTTAGGATCCTGAATATATCCTGCCAGCCCTTCCTGGCCTTCAAGGTCTCTGTGGAGAGGTCTGCTGTTACCCTAATACTCCTCCCCATAAAAGTCAGGGATTTCTTGTGTCTTGCTGCTTTAAGGATCTTCTCTTTATCTTTGGAATTTGCAAGCTTCACTATTAAATGTCGAGGTGTTGAACGGTTTTTATTGATTTTAGGGGGAGATCTCTCTAATTCCTGGATCTGAATGCCTGTTTCCCTTCCCATATTGGGAAAGTTTTCAGCTAGGATTTGTTCCAATACTTATTCTGGCCCTCTGGCCCTTTTGGCGCCCTCGGGAACCTCAATTATACGTAGGTTTTTCTTCCTCAGTCTGTTATTTATTTCCCTTAATCTATCGTCATGGTCTTTTAATTGTTTGTCTTTTTTTTCTTCAGTTTCCCTCTTTGCCATCAACTTATCTTCTGTCACTCACTCGTTCTTCCACCTCGTTAACCCTCATCGTTAGGACTTCTAGTTTGGATTGCATCTCATTCAATTGATTTTTAATTTCTGCCTGATTAGATCTAAATTCTGCAGTCATGCAGTCTCTTGAGTCCTTTATGCTTTTTTCTAGAGCCACCAGTAGCTTTATAATAGTGCTTCTGAATTGGCATTCTGACATTGAATCGTAATCCAAATTTTGTAACTCTGTGGGAGAGAGGACTGTTTCTGATTCTTTCTTTTGAGGTGAGGTTTTCTTTCTAGTCATTTTCCTCAGTGCAGAGTGGCCAAAAACAAGTTGTATTGGGAAAAGGAGAAAAAGAGAGGAGAGAAAGAAAGAAAGAGAAGAGAAAAAGAAAAAAGAAAAAAGGAAGAAAAAAGAGAAGAAACAAAGAAAAAGAAGAAAGGAAATAAAAGGGTGGGGGAAGCAAACAAGTATCAAAAAGCAAAAAACAAAAAACACGAGGGAGTATCTTCTGATTCTGTATACTTTAAGACCCTTGACTTCCCCTGGAACTTTTCAGTCTAGCTGGTCTGGGTGAGGGGCCTGTTGTGCTGATTTTCAGGTGTTAGCACTTGGGGGAGCTGCTCAGCCCCCTGCCTGGTGCAGGGCTCAGTGGGGGTTGTTTACCCTGTGAGGCCCGAAGAGGAACAACCACAGTGGTGGCGGCCTGCTCTGGAGCCCTGGAGTCAGCTCCCGCAGTAGCTACTGAGCTCTCAGTCTGCAGGGGCCTGGATGCCCTGGGGGCGGGGCTGCTGATCTGCTCAGCTTGGGGCAGGAGCGTCCTTGCTGTCCTGGGCCCTTCTGGCCTCTGCCTGTCCCGGGGGGAGGCCAGATCCTGGGCTGTGTCCCCGTTGCCCTGCGCTCCCGGGCCTGTGCTGTTGGATTCGTGCTCCCGGCCTGGCCGCCCCCTATCCGTGAAGCCGCTTCCCGAGCCCCTCCGATCTGCTCCTGGGTCCAGCCGTGCATGCGCTGCAGCCCTTTAGGGAGCTCGGCCCACTCTCCCGGGGGCACAGGTGTCTGTTAGTGTCCCAGGGAGCCTGAGGGCATCCTCGCCCCTCCTGGGGTCCTGCTCTAACACCCTGCCAGCGCCTTTCTGCCCAGGAATATTGGTGAAGCGCCTGCCTCTCTGGGACAGGGCTCTCCTGTCCTGGGGACACTCGCCCCGGCCTTAGCCTGGCTCCTCGTGGGGCCCCTGTCCCTTAGATGCCTTTTGTTTCTTTATTTCTTTTTTCCCCGTCTTCCTACCTTGATAGAAGCATGAACTCTTCTCACTGTAGCATTCCAGCTGTTATCTCTTTAAATCTCAGGCCGAATTCTTAGATTTTCAGGATGATTTGAAGGTTATCTAGGTAATTTGGTGGGGACAGGTGACTTGGGGACCCTACTCTTCCGCCATCTTGCCCCTCCTCAGCCAGGGGTATTTTTAAAAAGAGAACCATAGCTGGGGACATCATAATGCCAGATTTCAGGTTGTACTACAAAGCTGTGGTCATCAACACAGGGTGGTTCTGGCACAAAAACAGACACATAGATCAATGGAACAGAATAGAGAATCCAGAAGTGGACCCTCAAATTTATGGTCAATTAATATTCGACAAAGGAGGAAAGACTATCCAATGGAAGAAAGACAGTCTCTTCAATAAATGTTGTTGGTAAAATAGGACATCCACATGCAGAAGAATGAAACTAGACCACTCTCTTGCACCATACACAAAGATAAACTCATTCTGATCTTTGTTTTCAATTTCTGGTCTCTAAGCAGAATTATCTAGGGTGAAACTTACATAGGTCTTGGATGATATTCATGACCATCCCGCTCATACAGCCACTCTGCACTGAGCAAAATGACTAGAGGAGAAGAACTCACCACAAAAGAAAGAGTCAGAAACAGTACTCTGCCACAGAGTTACAGAATTTCGATTACAGTTCGATATCAGAAAGCCAATTCAGAAGGACAATTATAAAGCTACTGGTGGCTCTGGAAAAAAGCATAAAGGATTGAAGAGACTGTGTGACTGCAGAATTTAGATCTCATCAGGCCTAAAATAAAAATCAATTAAATGAGATGCAATCCAATCTGGAGGTCTAACGATGAGGGTTAATGAGGTAGAAGAAAGAGAGCAACATGGAAGACAAGTTGATGGCAAGGAGGGAAGCTGAGGAAAAAAGAGAAAAACAATTAAAAGACCACGAGGAAAGGTTAAGGGAAATAAATGGCAGCCTCAGAAAGAAAAATCTACGTATAATTGGGGTTCCAGAGAGCACCGAGAGGGACATATATAATTTTTACTGGAGTTCGATTTGCCAACGTATGGCATTAAAACCAGTGCTCATCCCATCAAGTGCCCCCATCAGTGCCTGTTACACAGTCACCACAAACCCCCACCCACATCCCTTCAACCACCCCTTGTTCCTTTCCCCAGAGTTAGGTGCCTCTCATGTTCTGACACCCTCTCTGATATTTCCCACTCATTTTCTCTCCTTTCCCCTTTATTCCCTTTCACTATTTTTTATGTTCCCTATATGAATGAAAACATATAATGTTTGTCCTTCTCCAATTGACTTACTTCACTCAGTATAATGCCTTCTAGTTCCATCCACGTCGAAGCAAATGGTGGGAATTTGTCATTTCTAATGGCGGAATAATATTCCATTGTATACATATACCACATCTTTTTAATCCATTCATCTTTTGATGGACACTGAGTCTTCTTCCAGTTTGGGTATTGTGGACATTGCTGCTATAAACATTGCGGTGCAGGTGTCCTACCATTTAACTACATCTGTATCTTTGGGGTAAATCCTCAGCAGTGCAATTGTTGGGTCATATGGCAGTTCTGTTTTTAACACTTTGAGGGAGCTCCACACAGTTTTCCAGGGTGGCTGTACCAGTTAACATTCCCACGAACAGTGCAAGAGGGTTCCCCTTTCCCCATGTCATCTCCAACATTTAGTTTCCTGTCTTATTAATTTTCACCATTCTCAACGGAGTGAGGTTGTATCTCTTTGTGGTTTAGATTTGTATTTCCCTGGTGGCAAGTAATGCGGAGCATTTTCTCGTGTGCTTGTAGGCCATGTCTCTGTCTTCCTCTGTGAAACTTAACAGCAAAGAAACAATCAATCAAACCATGAAATGAGCAAAAGACATGTACCGTCCTGGTTTTAAAGTTTAGTTTGTCTGATATTACTATTGCTTTACTGGCTTTCTTTTGCATGAATGATGTTTCTCCATCCCCTCACTTTCCATCTGCACGTGTCTTTAGATCTAAAATGAGTCTCTTTTAGGCAGCATATTGATGGGTGTTGTTTTTTAAATATATTCTGAAATCCTATGTATTTTTTGTTTTTTTTTTTGACAAACATTATATGTTCTCATTCATTTGGGGAATATAAATAATAGTGAAAGGGAGTATAAGGGAAGGGAGGAGAAGCGTGTGGGAAATATCAGAAAGGGAGACAGAACATAAAGACTCCTAACTCTGGGAAAAGAACCAGGGGTGGTGGAAGGGGAGGAGGGTGGGGGGTGGGGGTGAATGGGTGACGGGCACTGAGGGGGGCAGTTGATGAGATAAGCATTGGGTGTTATTCTGTATGTTGGCAAATTGAACACCAATAAAAAATAAACTTATTATAAAAAATATTTGATTTATTCATAAGAGACGCAGAGGGAGAGGCAGAGACATAGGCAGAGGGAGAAGCAGGCTCCATGCAGGGAGCACAATATGGCACTCGATCCTAGGACTCCAGGATCATGCCCTGAGCCAAAAGCAGATGCTCAAACACTGAGCAAACCAGGCGTCCCTATCCTATGCCTTTTGATTGGAGCATTTAGTCTATTTACATTCAAATTATTTATTGATAGTTATCGTATTTCCTTCCATACTATTACTTGTTTTGTCATTATTTCTGGAGATTTCTCTGATCCTTTCTTGTCCTTGTCACTTTGGTCTCTCCTTTGTACTCAAAGAGTCTCCTTTAATATTTCATGCAGGGCTGGTTTAGTGGCGATATCCTCCTTTAGTTTTTGTTTGTCTGGGAAACTCTTATCTCTCCTTCTATTCTGAATGATAGCCTTGCTGGATAGAGTATTCTTGGCAGCAGATTTTCCCCATTCAGCTCTTTTAATATATCATGCCACTCCCTTCTGGCTTGCGAAGGTTCTGTTGAGAAATCTCCAGCTAGCCTCATAGGTCTTCCCTTTTAAGTTAAGGACTTCTTTTGTCTTGCTACTTTCAAGGTTTCTTTCTTTATCACTATATTATTGCAAATTTAATTCCAATATGTCTTGGTGTTGGCCTGTGTGTTTGTTTATTTATTTATTTATTTATTTATTTATTTATTCATTTATTTTGATGGGTGTTCTCTGTGCCTTCTGGATCCGATGTCTGTTTCCTTCCCCAGATTAGGGAGGTTTTCAGCTATTATTCCCTCAAATAAATTTTCTGCCCCCTTTTCTCCCTCTTCTTCTTCTGGGACTCTTAAAATATGAATGTTATGTTTGATGGAGTACCTGAACTCCCTAAGATTATTCTCATGTTGCATAATTCTTCTTTGTCTATTTTGTTCAGCTTTCTTATTTTCCATTATTTTGTCTTCTAGGTCACTAATTCATTCCTCTGCTTGTTCCAACCCATTGTTCATTGCATCAAGCTGTTTCCAATCTCATTTATTGCATTCTTTGTTTCTGACTGATTCTTTTTAAAACTCTTTTATCTCTGTGGTAAAGGTCCCACTGATGTTTTCTTTTCTCAAGCCCAGTGAGTATCCTTATGATTGTTCCTTTAAATTCTCCCTTAGTCATGTTACTCATATGTGTTTTGCCTAGACTTCTGGATGTGGCCTTATCTTATTCTTTCATTTAGGATAAATTCCTCCATCTTCACATTCTGTCCAAGTCCCTACCTTCTTCTTTGTGTTAGAAAAGCTACTTATGTGCCCTGTTCCTGAAAGTAATGGTCTTTTGAAAAAGAAATCTTGTAGTGCCCAGGGCCTGGAACCTCAGTGTGTGTCTCTAGTATGTGCTATGTGCTCTCTGCTGTTTTGTTGTGTCTTCTCTATCCTTCAGGCCAGTCATCTGCAGAGGCTATCCTTGCCAGGTATGGGCAATGTTTGGTCCCTGGTCTGAATGTGTTGAGTTTTAAGTAGTTGTGGTCTGATGTACTTGTAAAGTAGGAACTGAGGCTTTGCAGAGCTCTCTGGTTGGGTGATGTGGTGGGGGTAGGGTTTTTTCCCAGTTTTCTGGGGGAGGTACCCACCACACTGGGACTGAGGCAAACTTGCTTGAGAAGGGAAGTCCCACCAGAGTGCATAGGGGTGATGCTTGGTGTGGGCAAGTAAGGCGGTCAATATCAGCTCTGTGTTGTTTCTTGCAAGTGGCTCTGTGTTTATAGCCAGGAGAGAAATGTTGATAGTCAGTTCCTTTGTTCCCACAGAGTAGTCTCCATGAACACTGCCTCTCAGGGGAGCGCTCAGAGAAGAGCCAATAATCTCCCCACTGTGTGAAGCAGGCATCCTTCAAATTTCTGTTTCTACACAGCCTGCCCCCCAGATTATTTGTGTATATCTCTCCAGGAACCCTGGACTTTTGTAGCTTTGGAGGTTTTTGATGACTGCTTCAATTTCTTCCCCGGTTATTGGCCTGTTCAGGTTTTCTATTTCTTCCTGTTGCAGTTTTGGTAGTTTGTGGTTTTCTAGAAATGCGTCCATTTCTTTTAGCATGCCTAATTTATTGGTGTATAGCTGCTCATAATATGTTTTTTAATCATTTGTGTCTGCTTGGTATTCGTTGATCTAAATCTTTTATTTTCCATTCCTGATTATGCTTTATTTTATTCTTTTAATATATTTTGTTTATTTATTTCTGAGAGACACAAAGAGCGAGCAAGAGAGGCAGAGACATAGGCAGGGGGAGAGGCAGGCTTCATGCAATGTGCCTGAAGTGGGACTCGATCCTGGGACTCCAGGATTATTCCCTGGGCTGAAGGCAGGTGCTAAACTGCTGAGCAACCCAAGGATCCAAATTTGTGATTTTATTAATTTGAGTCTTTTCTCTTTTGTTTTTAATAAGGCTGGCTAATGGTTTATTTATCTTATTAATTCTTTCAAAGAACCAACTCCTGGTTTTGTTGCTCTGTTCTACAGTTCTTCTGGTCTCTATTTCATTGAGTTCTGCTTGAATCTCTATTAACTCTCTTTGGCTTGGTGTAGGTTTTATTTGTTTTTATTTCTCCAGTTCCTTTAGGTTGAAGGTTAGCTTGTATATTTGAGTTTTTTCCAATTTTATGAGGGATCCTTGTATTGTGATGTATTTTCCTCTCAGGACTGCTTTTGCTGTATCCCAAAGATTTTGAACGGTTGTATCTTCATTTTCATTAGTTTCCATGAATCTTTTTAATACTTCTGAAATTTCCCGGTTGATCTTTTCATCTTTTAGCAGGATGCTCTTTAACCTCCACGTGTTTGAGTTTCTTCCAAATTTCTCCTTGTGATTGTGTTCAAGTTTCAAAGAATTATGGTCTGAAAAATATGCAGGGGACAATCCCAGTCTTTTGCTATCAGTTTAGACTTGATTTGTGACCCAATATGTGGTATCTTCTGGAGACAGTTCCATGTGCACTTGAGAAGAATGTGTATTCAGTTGCATTTGGATGTAAAGTTCTGTAAATATCTGTGAAATCCATCTGGTCCAGTGTACTATTTAAAGCTCTTGCTTCTTTGGAGATGTTGTGCTTAGAGGATCTGTCATTTGTAGAAAGTTCCGTGTTGAAGTCTCCCAGTATTAGTGTGTTAATATCTGAGTATGTCTTTACTTTGGTCATTAATGGATTGATATACTTGGCAGCTCCCACATTAGGGGCATAAATATTCATGATTGTTAGGTCCTCCTTTTGGATAGATCCTTTAAGTATGATATACTGTCCCTCTTCATTTCTTACTACAGTCCTTGCGATAAACTTCACTTTATCTGATATGAGGATTGCTACCCCTCCTTTCTTTTGAGGACCATTGGAATGGTAAATGGTTCTCCACACTTTCATTTTCAGGCTGTAGGTGTCCTTAGGTCTAAAATTAGTCTCTTGTGGACAGCAAATAGATGGGTTTTGCTTGTTTATCCAGTCTGAAACCCTGTGCCTTTTGATGGGATCATTTAGGCCACTCATGTTCAGAGTTACTATTGAAAGATATGAATTTAGTATCATCATAATACCTATTCAGTCCATGTTTTTGTGAATTATTTCTTTGGACCTCCTCTTTCTTTTACAGAGACCCCCTTAATATTTCTTGCAGAGCTGGTTTGGTGGTCACATATTCTTTCACTTTCCGACTCTCTTGGAAGCACTTTATCACCCCTTGTTTTCTGAATAAGAGACTTGCTGGATAGAGTATTCTTGGCTGCATGTTTTTTTTCTCATTTAGGACCCTGGATATATCCTGCCAGTCCTTTCTGGCCTGCCAGGTCTCTGCGGAGAGGTCTACTGTTATTCTTTTCCCCATTTAATCATGGATCTCTTGTCTTTTGCTGCTTTCAGGATTTTCTCTTTATCTTTGGAATTTACAAGTTTCACTATTAAATGCTGAGTGGGTGAAGAGTTTTTACTGATTTCGGGGGGGGGAATCTCTCTCTCTCCTGGATCTGAATGCCTGTTTCCCTCCCCATGTTAGGGAAGTTCTCAGCTATGATTTGTTCAAATATGCTTTCTGGTCCTCTGTCACTCTTGGCACGCTCTTGAACCCCAATTATACGTAGATTTTTCCTTCTGAGGCTGTCATTTATTTCCCTTAACCTTTCTTCATGATCTTTTCATTGTGTTTCTCTTTTTTCCTCAGCTGTTTTCCTTGCCATCACCTTGTCTTCTATGTCGCTGACTCTTACTTCTACCTCATCAACCCTCATCATTAGGACCTCCAGTTTCTATTGCATCTCATTTATTTGATTTTTAGTTTTGGCCTGACTAGATCTAAATTCTGCAGTCATGAAGTCTCATCAATCCTTTATGCTTCTTTCCTGAGCCACCAGTATCTTTATATTTGTGCTTCTTATTTGGCTTTCTGACATCAAATTGTAATCCAAATTCTGTAACTCTGTGGCAGAGAGTAATGTTTCTGATTCTTTCTTTTGTGATGAGTTCTTCTTTCTAGTCATTTTGCTCAGTGCAGAGTGGCTCAAAATGAATTGTCCTGGAAAAAGGAAGAAAATAAAAGGAAAGAAAAGCTGGGGTAACCTCTGGTTCTATATACTGTAAATCCCTCTACTTCCCTTGGAGCTTTACAGCGCTGCTTGGTCAAGAGCTAGTTTTTCCCCTGTCTTTCTAGGTGGTCTTCTGGGGGAGGAGCCCGCTGTGCTGATTCTCAGGTTTGGGCAGAATAGCTACATGACCTAATTTATTTGATAAAAGGACATTCTGCAAACTGTGTTGAAAACAATTTGTATGTGTGGTGAAGGATAGATGGATAAAGGAAGAAAGAGGAGAATTAGTTAGCAGGGTACTGCAGTAACACAGGAAGACAGAATTGTTTTGGACCTGTGTAGGTGGTGAGAAGTGGTTAAATTCTGGGTATATTTTGAGGTTAGAGCTACAAAGTTCACTGGTGGATTGGATATGGGCTGTGAAAAACAAAAGAGATCCAAGATGAGCTTCATGGTTTTGTCTTGTAGCAACTGAACAATTGGAGTTTCTTTTTTTATATTTTAATTCCAGTATAGTTAACATACAGTGCTATATTAGTTTCAGGTATACAATATAATGATTCAACAATTCCACATATCACCCAGTGCTCATCATGACAAGTGCACTCCTTAATCCTCATCACCTCCTATTTCACCTGTCCTCCAACCCCCCTCCCTTCTGGTAACCTTAAGATTGCTCTCTATCATTAAGAGTCTGTTGGGGTGATCCCTGGGTGGCTCAGCGGTTTAGCGCCTGCCTTTGGCCCAGGGCGTGATCCTGGAGCCCCAGGATTGAGTCCCATGTCGGGCTCCCGGCATGGAGCCTGCTTCTCCCTCCTCCTGTATCTCTGCCTCTTTCTCTCTCTCTCCCTCTGTCAATCATAAATAAAAATAAATAAATAAATAAATAAACCTTAAAAAATAGTCTGTTTCTTAGTTTGTCTATCTCTCCCTTTTTTTCCCTCTACTCATTTGTTTTGTTTCTTTAATCCCACATGAGTGAAATCATATGGCATTTGTCTTTCCCTGATTCACTTAGTTCTCTTAACATTATACTTTCCAGATCCATCCATGTTGATGCAAACTGCAAGATTTCATTATTTTTATGGCTGAATAATATTCCATTGTATATATATATATATATATATATATATATATATATATAATCACCTCTTCTTAATCCATTCATCTACTGATGGATGCTTAGGCTGCTTCCATAATTTGGTTATTATAAATAATGCTGCAATAAACATAGAGGTACATGCATCCCTTTGAATCAGTGTTTTTATATTCTTTGGGTAAATGAACAGTAGTGTGATTACTGAATTGTAGGGTAGTTATACATTTAATGTTTTGAGGAACCTTTACAGTGGCTGCACCAGTTCGCATTCTTATCAACAGTGCAAAGGGGATCCTTTTTCTCCACATCTTTGCCAAAACTTGTTGTTTATTGTGTTTTTTATTTTAGCCATTCTGAAAGGTGTGAGGTGATGTTGCATTATAGTTTTGATTTGCATTTCCTCAATGATGAGTGATGCTGATGCTGAGCATATTTTCATATGTCTGTTGATCATCTAAATGTCTTCTTTGCAGAAGTGTCTATTCATTTTTTTCTGCCCTTTTTTAAAGTAGATTATTTGTTTTTTGAGTGTTGAGCTGTATAAGTTCTTTATATATTTTGGATGCTAACTCCTTACTGGATATGTCATTTGTAAATATCTTCTTCCATTCAGTAGATTGCCTTTTAGTTTTGTTGACTGTTTCTTTCATTGTGCAGAAGCTTCTTATTTTGATGTAGTCCCAATAGTTTATTTTGCATTTGTTTCTCTTGCCTCAGAAGATATATCTAGAAAAATATTGCTATGGCTTATGTCAGAGACATACTGCCTGTGCTCTCTTCTAGGATTTTAATGGTTTCAGGTCTCATATTTGTGTCTTTAACTCCTTTTGAGTTTATTTTTGTATTTGATTAAGAAAGTGATCCAGTTTCATTCTTTTGTGTGTAGTTGACCAGTTTTCCCAGTACAATTTATTGAAGAGACTGGAAAAGATGGAGTTTCTATTAACTAAGATGGGGAAGTCTCTGAGGGAACCTGGAATCAGGTAGAAGATTAAGAGGGTTAAGTTGAGTTGAGATATATATAAAAGACATTCAAGAAGAGATATCAAAGAGGTGGTTGAATATACAAACCTGGAGTTTGGGTGAGACATATGATTAAGATATACATTTAATTGTCTTCGGCATATGGATAATATTTAAAGCAACAAGACTGAATATAACCAATGGAATGACTATAGATTGAGAAGAAGAATAAAGACTGAGCCTTGGGAAATGTCAATGCTAAGAGGTTAGGGAAAACAGGAGAAACTAGAAAGAGCAGTGCAAACAATATGCTGAAGGACAATCAGGAGAATCCCATTTCCTGGAAATCAAGGGAAATATGTTTAACAAACATGTGTAATCAATTGTCTCAAATGCTGTTGCTAGGGCAATTAATATGAAGATTAAGCGTTTAACAAGATTTAGCAACATAGAAGTAATTAGTGACCTTTATGAGAGCAGTTTTGGTAAACTGTAAAAGAAAAGGGTTGGTGTGGGAGAATGGAAATTCTGTTTCTTATTAGGGTAATAGAAAAATGGAAAATATCTTTCTTCTCATGGAACTAGCAAATGAACTGATAGGAAGACTAGATCTACTGAATTACAGAGAGCAATGAGCCTTTCTTGGAGTAACAAAGAGGTATGACAATTTCACATATGAGGGCAGGTATCTGATATAGGGACAGGATAATTAAGGAACAGTCCCCATAGATGGAGAGAAAAGTTTTGCCAAAACAAGGAGAAATGGGATCCCTGGGTGGCGCGGCGGTTTGGCGCCTGCCTTTGGCCCAGGGCGCGATCCTGGAGACCCGGGATCGAATCCCACGTCAGGCTTCCGGTGCATGGAGCCTGCTTCTCCCTCTGCCTGTGTCTCTGACTCTTTCTCTCTCTGTGTGTGACTATCATAAATAAATAAAAATAAAAATAATTAAAAAAAAAACAAGGAGAAATGACTCATTTCTCAGACAACAGTGTGACCTGGCAGTGCATTTTGCAAACTGGATGAGTCTCAGAAACAAAAAGAAACTGTGTGGTCCAATAATTCATTTTATAAACACATCCCAAGTATTTGCCCAAATGATGTAACTGGAAAAGCTACTAGAGGAAAGAGAACACAAAGAACAAAGAAGTAATATTTCTACAATGCCTGATTTTTGGGTTGTGCAAGCTTTATCCAAATGTAAGCCCAAAATATAGGAAACTATAGCCTAACTCACAAATCAAATATTTCCAAAATCAAAATGGTAGAAGGGGTGCAAAGATTTGGAAGTTGAACCCAATCTAAAGTAGTAGCTTTGCCTATCGTCAACTCTATTTTAAGAGGAATGTAAATGATCATCTTCTCAACAGAACCTGTACTAGCAGTAAGCAAACTACAGCCCATGGGAAAATCCAGCTTTCTGTTTCCATAAATGAAAATTTTATTGAAATATAGCTGCATCCATTCATTTATGTATTGTCTATGGCCATATTTTCACTACAGTGGCAGAGCTGAGAAGTTGTAACAGAATATATAGCCTACAAATTCTAAAATTTTTACCGTCTTGCCCTTCATGAGCCATATGATCTCATATCAATGACTTCCACTTCTACCTTAAGAAACTAGAACAGTAAGAGAAAGTTAAAGTGAAATTAAGAAGAAGAAAGAAATAAAATTCAGAGTAGAAAAAATGAAATAGAAAACCAAGAAACAGCAGAAAGGAGTAAATGAAAACAAAAGCTTGCTCTTTGAGTTACCTTTAATCAGATTGATCAGGAATGAAAGAGAGAAGACAAAAATTACCTATAACAGGAATGAGAGAGGCAGCTTTATTAGAGATTCTGAAACCTATTAAAAATTTCACTCAGGATAAAATAGATTACCTTAAAAGCCTTATGTAAAGGTTAAAATACATTATTATAATATATTATTATATTGAATGCCTTTACAAGTAATGAAACTTAGAAATCATTCATGCATAGTTTATTTTCAATACAGATATTTCCATACAGTTGTGTATGGAAATACTATTAAAAACTCTAAATGTCTATTCTACTAGGAGAATAATGGTGTCTATGATTTCCATAGACAAAAGTTTTTGCTGAATAGTATCAAGAGAATAAATAATTAAATTCAGCACTTCCTTTTTTTGTAAATTTATTTTTTGTTGATGTCCAATTTGCCAACATATAGAATAACACCCAGTGCTCATCCCATCAAGTGCCCCCTTCAGTGCACATCATCCAGTCACCCCCACCCCCCACCCACCTCCTCTTCCACCACCCCTAGTTCGTTTCCCAGAGTTAGGAGTCTCTCATTTTCTGTCTCCCTTTCTGATATTTACCACTCATTTTTTCTCCTTTCCCCTTTATTCCCTTTCACTATTTTTTATATTTCCCAAATGAATGAGACCATATAATGTTTGTCCTTCTCCGATTGACTTATTTCACTCAGCATAATACCCTCCAGTTCCATCCATGTCAAAGCAAATGGTGGGTATTTGTCATTTCTAATGGCTGAGTAATATTCCATTGTATACATAAACCACATCTTCTTTATCCATTCATCTTTCAGTGGACACCGAGGCTCCTTCCACAGTTTGGCTATTGTGGACATTGCTGCTATGAACATCGGGGTGCAGGTGTTCCAGCATTTCACTGCATCTGTATCTTTGGGTAAATCCCCAGCAGTGCAATTGCTGGGCCATAGGGCAGATCTATTTTTAACTCTTTGAGGAACCTCCACACAGTTTTCCAGAGTGGCTGCACCAGTTCACATTCCCACCAACCGGGCAGGAGCGTTCCCCTTTCTCCACATCGTCTCCAACATTTGTTGTTTCCTGTCTTGTTAATTTCCCCATTTTCACTGGTGTGAGGTGGTATCTTATTGTGGTTTTGATTTGTATTTCCCTGATGACAAGTGATGCGGAGCATTTTCTCATGTGCTTGTTGGCCACGCGTATGTCTTCTTTGGTGAAATTTCTGTTCATGTCTTTTGCCCATTTCATGATTGCACTGTTTGTTTCTTAGTTGTTGAGTTTAATAAGTTCTTTATAGATCTCGGAAACTAGCCCTTTATCTGACACGTCATTTGCAAATATCTTCTCCCATTCTGTAGGTTGTCTTTTAGTTTTGTTGACTGTATCTTTTGCTGTGCAAAAGCTTCTTATCTTGATGAAGTCCCAATAGTTCATTTTTGCTTTTGTTTCTCTTGTCTTCATGGATGTATCTTGCAAGAAGTTACTGTGGCCAAGTTCAAAAAAGTGTGTTGCCTGTGTCCTCCTCTAGGATTTTGATGGAACCTTGTCTCACATTTAGGTCTTTCATTGATTTTGAGTTTATCTTTGTGTATGGTGAAAGAGAGTGGTCTAGTTTCATTCTTCTGCATGTGGATGTCCAATTTTCCCAGCACCATTTATTGAAGAGACTATTTTCCAGTAGATAGTCTTTCCTGCTTTATTGAATATTAGTTGACCATAAAGTTGAGGGTCCACTTCTGGATTCTCTATTCTGTTCCATTGATCTATGTGTCTGTTTTTGTGCCAGTACCACATTAAGAAGATTATTCAAAAAAAAAGAAGATTATTCACCATGACCAAGTAGGATTTATCCCCGGGACACAAGGCTGGTTCAACACTCGTAAAACAATCAATGTGATTCATCTTATCAGCAAGAGAAAAACCAAGAACCATATGATCCTCTCATTAGATGCAGAGAAAGCATTTGACAAAATACAGCATCCATTCCTGATCAAAACTCTTCAGAGTGTAGGGATAGAGGGAACTTTCCTCGACATCTTAAAAGCCATCTACGAAAAGCCCACAGCAAATATCATTCTCAATAGGGAAGCACTGGGAGCCTTTCCCCTAAGATCAGGAACAAGACAGGGATGTCCACTCTCACCACTGCCATTCAACATAGTGCTAGAAGTCCTAGCCTCAGCAATCAGACAACAAAAAGATATTAAAGGCATTCAAATTGGTAAAGAAGAAGTCAAACTCTCCCTCTTCGCCGATGACATGATACTCTACATAGAAAACCCAAAAGACTCCACCCCAGGATTGCTAGAACTCATACAGCAATTTGGCAGTGTGGCAGGATATAAAATCAATGCCCAGAAGTCAGTGGCATTTCTATACACTAACAGTGAGACTGAAGAAAGAGAAATTAAGGAGTCAATCCCATTTATAAGTGCACCCAAAAGCATTAGATACCTAGGAATAAACCTAACCAAAGAGGTAAAGGATCTATACCCTAAAAACTATTGAACACTTCTGAAAGAAATTGAGGAAGACACAAAGAGATGGAAAAATATTCCATGCTCATGGATTGGAAGAATTAATATTATGAAAATGTCAATGTTACCCAGGGCAATTTACACGTTTAATGCAATCCCTATCAAAATACCATGGACTTTCTTCAAAGAATTGGAACAATTTATTTTAAGATTTGTGTGGAATCAGAAAAGACCTTGAATATCCAGGGGAATATTAAAAAATAAAACCATAGCTGGGGGCATCACAATGCCAGATTTCAGGTTGTACTAAATTCAGCACTTTCATGATAGTCTGGGCCTACACACTCTCTCTCTGAAGTAACATAATTATACCCTACTAATACATTTCAAAATTCTTGGCATGCTCCTCAAAAATTTCAAAGCAAACCACCACTTTATTTTTCATTCTCATAACATGTAATAATTCCACACAACCTATTATTCATACACAATGTCTGAATCGAATATTAACCTAAACCAATATATATTTACGAGCACCTACTTTGTATGTGAGGCTTGGTGTTATAAAATAAATAGGACATTCTTATCCATTACAGACACCTATAATCTAACAGGCAGACAAACAACTACCCAAATCCCAAATCATTACCATAAAATTATATAAATGTTATAATGAAATATATAAAAATGAAGGAGTGTAAAAAACAGTATCTTTTTAATAATATTTTTATTTATTTACTCATGAAAGACAGAGAGAGAGAGAGAGAGAGAGAGAGAGAGAGAGAGGCAGAGGGAGAAGCAGGCTCCATCAGGGAGCCTGACGTGGGACTCCATCCCGGGTCTCCAGGACCAGGCCCTGGACTGAAGGCAGTGCTAAACCGCTGAGCCACCCGGGCTGCCCCAAAAAACAGTATCTTTAAACTAACTTGTGGCTTGTTTGAATAGTATCATGGGCTGCCAGTGAAATGAACCCCCTTAGGTTGAGAACCAGGCAGATGCAGCTGGTCCACTGATAAAGGGACTAGCATGGTGGGGACATTTTCCCCTTGGTGGGGAACATACACGGTGAAAGCAGGGGAACTCATGACTAACTACTTGGATCCCTGTGAGTTTTAACGATGTCAAGGCATCATGTGGAATTTCAGGCTTTACAATAAAGAGCTAAAGAAGCTAGACATAAAAGTCTTTCTATGGACTATAGAGTACAATTACATTTAACTTAAGAATGGATTAAAACTAACCTGTAGTTATGCAAATGGAAATAATGATTGAGGTAGAAATTGATTGCAAAGGCACATGAGGAAACTTTCTGGATTGATGCAAATATTTTATATCTCCATTTGAGGATGGATTTAGAGGGTATAAACATTTGTGAAACCTCATCAAACTGTACACTTTGCATATAATTATTTCATAGCATGCAAATTATAATAAAACATGAGTGTGTGTGCACATTTATGGGAGAGAGAAAGAGAGATAAAGGTGGAAGAAAGAATTGAAAATGGAATAAGAGGAATTGGAGACTCTAAATATTAATTTTTAAGTTTTGTTTTGCAAGTGAGTAAAAGAATGTTGTGTTAGTTAACAGAAATATGAGATCAAGGAACTTTTTTATGATGGAAGAAATAATAGGAAATTGTATATTTATTAGAATTATCCACTAAAGAGCAAGAAATAAGATAATTTTATAGGAGAGAGAAGGAAAAATCATTGGAGCTCAAGCAAAAGTAATCAAAAGAACATGCGATCTACTGTAAAAAAGATCGGGTTTAGGGAAGAGTAAGTAATCATCTTTGTAGTAAATAAAAAGTTAGAGTATATGGCTTAGATGCTGCTAAGTGAGTAGAATTAGTGATAAGAGTATGTGAAAAATTCCCTTCTCTAATTCTTTCAATTTCTTTGCAGAATAGGAAGCAAAGTCATCAGCTGAGAAAGAAGATGGGGGAGATGGTATTAGAGGCTTGAGTATGAAGCTATCAAATAGTTAACTGGGCAGATGAGAGATTTAATAAATTTGAAACAAATAAGATATTTGAGAGCATTAAAAATGTACTTTATGATAAGTGAAATCAGTCAGAGAAAGAGAAATAACATATGATTTCACTCATATGTGGAATTTAAGAAACAAAACAAATAAGCAAAGGGAAAAAAGAAGAGGGAGGCAAACCAAGATAGACTCTTAACCGTAGAGAACAAGCTGATGGTTAGCAGAGGGGAGGTGGGTAGGGGGATGTGTGAAATAGGTGATGGGGATCAAGGAGTGCACATGTGAAGAACACTGGGTGATATATGGAAGTGTTGAAACACTATATTGTACATTTGAAACTAATATTACACTGTATGTTAACTAACGGGAATTTAAATAAGAAATTTTTAAAATGTTACTTTAAGTATTTGGTCATTAATTTATTATTATGCATCTTTTTCTTCAGTCATGGTCAGAGTCTCAGGTGTAAGCATGGAAGAAAGTTGGATTTAATCAAGGTTGCAGTTTCCCAAATACAAGTGTTTCAAACTGAAAGAAGGGCAAGAGAGCCAAGGACATATGCAAGAAAATGAATATCATGATTGACCAACGGATTTGAGCTGGATAAAATACCTAGATATAAAGACTATTATTATTATAGACTTATTATTATTATAGACTTCTTTAAAAAGTGATTTTAGGAGGATGGATCTATAGTTTTTAAAAATATATAATTGTAACAGTGCCACATATACCTTGTTTTTAAAAATTAAATGTATAAAATAAAAACTAAAATACCCAATATTCACACCTCCACCCTCCATCACTCAGGGCCAACTACTATAAAGTGCTTTGTATGTATGCCTGCACACCAAAATGTAGTTTATTTTCAAGTCCTCTCCCTACACATACAGCATTTTTGAGAAGTAAAAGAGCTGTGTTCCTAGAAAGAGATTTGTGGCTGTGTAAATCCAGGCTCCCACAGAATTAGCAAATTCTGGGAACTTAAATTGGACAAGCAATAGGGAAAAATGTATCTTGAAGTTAAATTATTATATTTAAAACAAAGATTTTTTTTCAGTAGTCTTGCTCTAGCACCAGGAGAAGAGGCATTTGAACCCTGTCTGGAGTGAGACTTGTTGCTGCCAGATGGTAAAAAATAAGTCTTTAAAGGAGAGAGTTTAAAGGTCCTTGGTGTTTTCAAAGTAAACACTAGTTAAATAGTACTGACAACCTGCTTTCGAACTCTGAGGCAGGCCAATGGGAATGTTATGAACTATAGGAAATATTCAGGTCAAAGTTTAACTATATGTGTGTTGGTGATGAAGACCAGATTATAAAAAATAGAGAAAGGAGCACAGATAAAGTATTGATCAACATTGCCTAGAAGTTATTGAGCAACAGGGGCAAGACAGAATGCTTTAGCTGAAGCTCTCAGTAATAGATCAAGGGAACAGCCCCCCTTCACATCACCACATACCTGATTTATTTTAATTAATTCACAGTATAGCTTGTTATCTCTGGTCAGTGATATCACAAGGTTATATTCAAGACTCCAGGCCAATTGCCAAAGATAACTGAAAATCAATTTGAAATATTTACCTTTTCCTAGAAGTAGCTTCTGCCCCTTTTTGATGTAAACTGAGCTAACCTTTATGGGTCCTTCAGTTCTGCAGCTCTACTCGTTATTCCAATCAGCACAATGAGATCACACATCTAGGAGCTGCCTGCAACAGAGGATTTCTCCTTATAATATGGTAGTGAAAATTGAAAGAATAGGAATACTTACTTTAAGAAAATTTAGTCAGGGATCCCTGGGTAGCGCAGCGGTTTGGCGCCTGCCTTTGGCCCGGGGCGCGATCCTGGAGACCCGGGATCGAGTCCCACGTCGGGCTCCCGGTGCATGGAGCCTGCTTCTCCCTCTGCCTGTGTCTCTGCCTCTCTCTCTCTCTCTCTGTGACTATCATAAGTAAATAAAAATTAAAAAAAATTAAAAAAGAAAATTTAGTCAGTTTTATAATAGTAAAAGCTAACTTACCACACAATAACTTTGGGAACTTACCACACAATAACTTTATATGTGCCATTTTTATCATCTTCTATCCACAAATAGTGAAACTGAGGCCCAAAGAGTTTAAGTGGAGGGATCAGAATTGAAACCCATGCTCTGGTGTTCGTACCCATGTACATCATTGGTTTATTATATATGGCCTCTCTACTAAAATTTTATGAAAGGTTTAAAAAAGTAGAAAATAACTCAGCCAAAATTAAGCAAAATCGAGTTTGTTATAATGATATTAAGAGCTAAGACAACCAACAAGAAGCTAGACAACTGGGCTAGAAGTGACCAAAAATGATGTACCATAACTGGTCTGATTTGAGTACCAACACCTTGTTTGTCTAGGCTTCAGACTTCAGTGTTTTTGTACCTATAATTAAGGTCCAAAATCTAGCCATAGAGCATTAGATTATTCTAGTTTAGGTCAGAATGTGCCTGCTTTTTTGTGTATAGCCGAGCGGTGCCATTGATTTAAGTAGACTTAATATAAAGGGCAAAGGTTGTTTAAAAAGAAATTGTAGAAAAAAAATAAAAAGAGATTGGAGGAAAATAAGGAAGGATAAATTTGATGCTGGTTGCCGAAAAAGCAATATATATCTATTAGAATCTATGCTTATGGCTGTCCAGTATCTACATATCCTTCTTTCCATATATTTTCTTCCAAAAATGTTACTCCCTAACAAGATACAATTATTTCCGGTATAACCCAAAACAAATTCTGTCACTTTCCAACATCTCTTCAGTCACTTCATTGAACTCCAGCTCCAGGATCTATGAGCAATAATCATACCTCCCCTAGATTCATTGTGACTATGATTCAATATTATTCAGCCTGTAGACTAATTTTAGCCAGTATAATCATAGTTTATATGCAATTTGAGGATGTAGAGAATGAATATTAATTGAAATATATAGATATAAGTCCATGACTAGGAAGAAAGAACCGATTTTTAAAGAACAAAGAACAAAGTTTTGTAACTGCTCTTGAGGTAGTTTTTAGTATTTATGGCTTCCTTCCTCCACTCTCCATTAATATTCCCTTTTCTTTTTACCAACACCTTAGCAGTTGGGCTTCATCGTTTAATGGTATACTCAAACTTTAATTCTTGGCTTATCTGAGTCCTCAGATGTCCTGCCTGAGAAGAATTGCATTGAATTACATTCTGATACCAACTTCTCAATAGAAATTGTTTCCCTAACATTATACCCATTTCATGAAATTCAGGCAATAAGTGATTTGCCAAAGTTCTGACAGCCAGTGAGTGGTAAAACCAAGGTTTAAACTCAGGTTCTTCTACCTCCAAAACTCACACTTACAGTGTTAGTCTGGCTCCTCAAAAAAAAATACTGAGATAAGAGGTAAGAAATAAGTGAAGCAACATCAGAGGCAGTTGTTCTTGTCATAGGCCCACAATCAGCAAAGAGAAGACTTGTTGAATGGGCAGTAGGGAAATGGAAAATAAGACAGTTGGCACAGTAGGATGAGGGAAAGGGGGTACAGACTGAGACAAGCCCTTGCAAAATCATCCCTTGCAAAGTTAATAATTTGCAAGGAAATAAAACAAATAAGTGATAGGTGGAGAAAAAATCAACTTAGACTTTGTGGGGGCATTTCATCTCATGTTCTGGGAAGTGTGGTATACAAACAGAAAGAGTAACCCTTGTTTCTCCAGCCTACAGAAAGGAACCATCATATATGGATTGTTGTTCTTTCTTTGTTCCCTGCTTTATTATTCTCCCTAGTACTCATCACAATGGAAGACTTGATATTTTACTTATTTAGTTTACTGTCTCTCCAAACATGGAATGTAAGCTCCATAAAGATTTTTTGTTTTGTTGGAACAGATGCTGGCACATGGTAGGCCCTCCAATAATGTCTGTTGAATAAATGAGTGAATGAATGCATCAAGATGATTTGTGATTTTCCTCTTCTGATGGAGATATTGGGGCTCTGATACCAAGTCTCTACTTTGCAAGTGTTTTCTTGAAAACTCATGGCTCCTTCTCAAAAACTGATGAAACTTTCTAACTGCTTTTGTTTACTGCTTTCTATTTACCTTATGGGTGGCCTTCTGCTGTGCCAGAAAGTAACTTTGGAAAGACCAATCTTGCTGGCACTACCCTTATTCCTATCTTTTCCCAGGAGACAAGTAAGGTGCTACCCAAGAATATAGGCTCCAGAGTGAGATGGCCTGGGTGAGAATCCCGGTTTCAACACTACAAAGCCATGGGACTTTGGGAAATTTCCTTAAATCCCTGAGACTTTATTGACTCATCTGCAATGCTTCCCTAACAATATATAACAGGTGGGGATAATATGGTACATTTCCAGATAAAGGCAATGCTATTTATCAGATAAAATCTAATATTTCCATGCCTTCAAATAGAGGTTTATTTCACTCTCATCTAATAAACCAAAGTAGTTGTTCATGATAGATGGGTAGTTTACTCCACATGGTGATTCAGTGATCCAGGCTCCTCCTCTCTTATGAGTCCTCCACACTCTAGATCACTAGAGCTAGCAACATGAGGAAAGAGATGATATAAAGGCTATAAATGCCTCTTGATTTTCTTGATTGAGTAGTAATACAGATCACTTCCACTCGTATTGTATTGGCAAAAAGAAATTACCATAACTCACCTAGTTTTGATGGCTTCTGGGAAATATAGTCTATGTCTTGGAAATTGTTTCTCAACAATAAATTTATCTAATGGAAGGCAGGAAAGATGTTTTTGGAGGACAGCTTACCTAAGTATGTTTGCTCCTCTGGCCTCCCAAATTTGTATGTATCTTCCTTTTCACTCCTATGATACACTCATTCCCTTCTCAAGGGAGATAGGCCAATGTCCTAACCAGTTACTATATTCAGCTCAAAATCCAGGATCTCTAGATGATGTGCATACCTCCTCATCAGGTCCATATGTAGATCCTTTTGAACTGAAATTTAAATTATCTGCCTCCTCCACATTGCCAATATACAATAATGGAATAGGGACAGAATAAGCCAAATAAAAACTCCCAATAAGAAAATGAAAGAATGCAAGATATGCTATAATCCCTGGCCCATAGCAATGATGAAATTTTACTGATCAGGTACTCTGAAAACATTCTGCCCTGATAGTGGGGAAGGTTCCCTGAGTAGATATTGATTCTTCTTTCTGTGGGGAAGTCCTTAGTCGATTGCTCTCCATTGACAAATCTCAAGTGGCTTTGGGGGAGATTTCCCTCCTTAGTAGATACATAATTTTCCATAGCCCTCTTCCTAATAGTACAGGTTTAGGAATCAGGTTAAATAGTCACAAGTTTTTTTTAGACCAAGATTGTGGTTTCTTTGGCAATGCAATTGCCTCAAAATTCAATAAGCTTTCTGTCTATTTGCTTTCAGTCAATCCCATGTGAAAGCAACCAAATTCAATTTTCCCCCATATACAGTTAAGTGTGCTTTATTTCTTTACTTTCTCACCTTTTACTGCTCTTTTCTTAATTTAGGCCACCTGAATCTGTTGCATTGGGCGAAAATGAATGAATACAGCTGTTTAAATGAGGACTCTTAATAAGAATGTTTTGTTCAAAGACTTTTTCTACTTGAGTTAATTAGAATTTTTTTCTATTTGGGTTAATTTTTGTATGTGCTGTCAGGTAAGGGTACAACTTTATCCTTTTGCCTGCTGATATTCAGTTGCCATAGCACCATGTTTTAGACAGATCATAATTTTTGATTGAATGGTCTTGGGATCATTAAGACCACTGTCAAAAATCAATTCAGCATAGATGTATGAATTTATTTATAGACTCACAATTCTACTCCATTGATCTAACAAATGCCAGTAGTGCACTGCTTTGATTACTGTAGCTTGACATAGGTTTAGAAATTGAGAAGTATAAGTCCTAAACTTTGTTCTTTTTAAGACAATTTGGGCTATTCAGGGCTCCTTGCACTTCTTTATGAATTTTAGGATTAGTTTTTCTGTTTCTGCAAAGAATGTTCATTAGAATTTTGATAAAGATTTGATTGAATCTGTAGATCAATATGAGGAGTAATGTTATCTTAATATCAAGTCTTCTATTCCATGAACCTAAGATGACTTTCCATTTATTTATGTCTTCTTTAATTATCTTCAACAATATTTTGTAGTTTCAGAATACAGGTCTTGTATTTCTGTGGTTAAATTTACTTCTACATATTTTGATCTTCATGATTCTATTGTAAATGAAATTGTTTACTTTCATATTGTTCATTGAATTTTTGTGTGTTGATTTTGTATGCTAAACATTGCTGAACTTATTAGTTCTAATAGTTTCTCTTACTATTATTTTCTTGTTATCAATGAGCTCCTTTATGTTTATTACTTGTTGGTTTACATATATGAGTACTTCAAAGTTAGGGGCAAAAATTACAATTTTTAGGGTAGCTTGATGGATAGACCCCTTAATTATGACATAATGCACCTCTTCATCCATTGTTACAGTCTTTGTTTTAAAATCTAGTTTGTATGATATATATAAGTATGGCTACTCCAGCTTTCTTTTGACATTAATTAGCATGATAGATAGTTCTCCATCCCCTCACCTTCAATCTGCAGATGTCTTTAGGTCTAAAATGAGTCTCTTATTGGCATAATATAGATGGATCTTGTTTTTTTTTAATCCATTTTGATACCCTATGTCCTTTGATTTGAGCATTTACATCAGAGTGATTATTGAAAGATATGAGTTTAGTGCCATTGGGTTACATGTTAAGTTGGCGTTTCTGGTGATATTCTCTGGTCCTTTCTAATCTTTCTTGCTTTGGGTCTTTTGCCTTCCATTCAAAATGTCCTTAAAAAAAATGTCCTCCTTAAAATTTCTTGCAGTACTGGTTTAGCGGTCATGAACTCCTTTAGTTTTTGTTGTCTTGGAAACTGTTTATTTCTCCTTCTATTCTGAATGATAGCCTTCCTGGATAAAGTATTCTTAGCTGCATGTTTTTCCCATTCAGCACGTTAATATATCTTGCCACTCACTTCTAGCCTGTCAAGTTTCTGTGGACAGATCTGCTGAGAACCTGATCTATCTTCCCTTGTAGTTTAAGGACTTTTTTCCCTTGACACTTTCAGAATTCTTTCCTTTTCTGTTTATTTTGTGAATTTGACCATGATACGCCTTGGTGATGGTCGGCTTTTGTTGAATTTAATGGGAGTTCTCTGCACTTCTTGAATTTTGATGTCTGTGACATTCCCCAGAGTAAGAAAGTTTTCAGCTATAATTTGCCTAAATAAATCTTCTACCCCTTTTCCCCTCACCTCATCTTCTGGGACTCCTATGATATGAATGTTATTACATTTTAATAAGTCACTGAGTTCCCTAAGTTTACCTTCCTGATCCATTACCTCTCTCTCCTTTTGTTTTTCAGCTTTGTTATTTTCCATAATTTTATCTTCTATATCACTGATTCATTCCTCTGCTTCATCCATCCTCATTGCCATGGAATCTAGTTGCGTTTACGTCTCGGTTATTGCATTTTTAATTTTGTCCTGACTAGTTTTTATTTCTTTTATCTCTGCAGTAAGAGATTCTTTATTGTCTTCTATGATTTTATCAAACCCAGCTAGTATCCATACAATTGCTGTTTTATTTTATGTGAGTGGTTTTTAATTTATTTAAATTAAATTTAGTTAATATATAGTGTATTATTAGTTATAGAGTTAGAATTTAGTTATTCTACATTACATATAACACACAGTGCTCATTACATCAAGTGCACCCCTTATTACCTATCACCAAATTACCCCATCCCCTGACCCACCTACTCTCTGAAAAACTCTCCCTCAGTTTGTTCCCTAGGGTTAAAATTCTCTTGTTATTTGACTCCCTGTTTATATCATATCTTCTTTTAGAGCCCGGATGTCCACTGTCTGATGAATGGATAAAAAAGATGATTACTTGGTCACCAAAAATAATGAAATTTTGCCATTTGCAACAAGTGGATGGAGTTAAAATGTATTATGCTAAGCGAAATAAGTTAGTCAGAGAAAGACAAATACCATAAGATTTCACTTATATGTGGAATTTAAGAAACAAAATAGATGAACACAGGGGAAGGTAATTATAATTGCTCTTTTAATATCTGTTTCAGACATCTTATATCTCTATTGATTAAATACCTGGCCATGAATTCTGCTTCCTGTTCTATCTTTTGAGGCAAGTTTCTCCATCTTATTATTTTGCCCAGAAGAGAAAAGGAAAAAAAAAAAAAAAGAGTAGAAAAGAACTAGTTCCTAGGCATGTTTTGGTCTGCTTGTTAAAAGGAGCTAGATCCAAAAATAAATAAAAAAAATTTATAAAAATAATATATAAATATATATAAATAAAAGTTAAGAAAATAATGATAAAAAAATAAAAAACAGTTAAAAATAAGAAAAATAGTAAAATAAAAAGTAAAAAAAAGTGAAAAAGAAGCTAGATCCTATTTCGCCTAGAGCTTAAACTTTTCAGCACTCTGTGATCAATAGACTTGGTGTATGTGAGGTGTTTGTGCTGGTCTTCTGGGGGAAGGGCTTGTTGCATTGATTTTTCAGGTGGACTTGCCCTAGTGGAGATGTGCCTTCAGGGTGCAGGGAGGGCAGGACTTCCTGTAAGTGATTGTGGATTCTTCCACTAGGTGGTGCTGTTTTGCTCCTTGAAATCTTTCAACTCTGGTAAGTGGGATGAAAATGGAGCACATTTCTCTTTAGACTGGGAGCTGAGAGTTTGCACCCCCCACTCTTCAGGAAGCCCTCACAGAAGAGCAATTGGTCACCCCTCTTGTGTCCCCAGCTTCTGTCAGATCCTTGCCGTCATCCTGCCCCTGTCTGAGCTGTTTTTGTCTGAGACACATAATTGGGTTTCAAAACTCCAAATTTTGGGACTCCCGTGGCCTGGACCCATGTTGATCCTCTGGGGGAGGGTCTGGACATGCTTTTGCCATTTGCTGTCCTGTTTCAGGATAGTGGTCACACAACTGTTCAGTGGTTCAGAGTTTATGGCAAGGTGGAGCAGAGAGCCAGCACCCAGGCTCATTGACTTCAGCTTGAGCCCCCACTCCTATGCCTGGGAATAGTGCAACATGTTGGTACCACCTGTTCTTCCTGCAACTCAGGGGATCCTCAGACCACACTGTTCACTCCTAGTTCTCTGCCCTACTTCTCTACCTGATACTTTTAAGCCAGGCATGACCCTGGTGGTGGCAGACTTCTAAAATTTCAGATTTTGCACTCCACTACTTTGTGGCAGCTTCCATAAACATGGTTCCCTCTAGTCTGCGGTATCCATAGTTATAGCTCCTGCAGATCGACTCTGCACCTCCTACCTTCTAGGAGGTGATTGCTTTTCTACTTGTGGACTTGTAGTTTCATTCTCTCAGACCTCAGATTACTTTCTTGGGTATTCAGAATGGTTTGATAATTATCTATATGTGTTTGAGGGACAGGTCAAGCTTAGGGTCCTCCTAGTCCTCCACCATCTTAACTCTTCCTCAGCTATATTTTTCTTGATTAAGCATTTCTCTGTTGCCATAAGCTTTTGATTAGTTTCCAAAGTTAGGAAAACCTTATTCTAACCAGTTTTGACAATTTATTAGTTATTTTGTGGAGGAATGGGTTTTTAGAGGTTTCTATTCTGACATGCTCTCTGAGGAAACTTAAGGAGCTTTTTGCTTAAAGAGTTTTTCACCCTGAAGTCTTTCTCATTATAATCCAATATTTTAAATTCTGCAAGGCCATTCCTATGGATTGAGTGTGCCCCTCCAAAATGTATATGTTGAAACACTAGCACTCAATGTGACTGTGTTTGGAGATAGGGCTTTTAGGATATATTTACGGTAAAATGAGGCCATAGGATGGAGTCCTAATCTGATAAGATTGGTGGCTTTACAAGAAGATTTCACACTCAATATCCTTCTATCTTCCCCTCTCTCTCTCTCTACATGTGCACTGAAGAAAGACCATGTCAAGATATAGTGAGAAAGTGATTGTTCATAAGCCAAGAGTAGAGAACTCACTAGAAACTAATCCTGCTGCATCTTGATCTGGAACCTGTAACTTACATAACTGAGAAAATGCATTTCCATCAGTTAAGCCACCCAATCTATGTCATTTTGTTATGGGAACACAAGCAGATTAAAACATGTTTTCTTACTGAGAAGTAGGGCACTGCTCTAGCAAATACCTTAAAAATGTGGGAGTGGTTTTGGAACTGAATAATGGGTAGGAGCTAGGAGAGTTTTAGAGTGTAATTTAAACAAATGGACATTAGGGTGATTCTAGGGAGGCCTCAGCTGGAAATGAGAACCGAATTATTGGAAACTGGAGGAAAGGAGATCCTTGTTATAAAGTAGAGAGACCTTGGCTAAATTGTGTTCTAGTTTTGTGGAAAGTATAACTTTTTTTAATAAATTAATTTCTTATTGGTGTTCAATTTACCAACATACAGAATAACACCCAGTGCTCATCCCATCAAGTGCCCCCCTCAGTGCCCGTCACCCATTCACCCCCACCCCCCGCCCTCCTACCCTTCCACCACCCCTAGTTCGTTTCCAGGTTAGGAGTCTTTATGCTCTATCTCCCTTTCTGATATTTCCCACACATTTCTTCTCCCTTCTCTTATATTCCCTTTCACTATTGTTTATATTCCCCAAATGAATGAGAACATATAATGTTTGTTCTTCTCCGATTGACTTACTTCACTCAGCATAATACCCTCCAGTTCCATCCACGTTGAAGCAAATGGTGGGTATTTGGCGTTTCTAATGGCTGAGTAATATTCCATTACATACATAAACCACATCTTCTTTATCCATTCATCTTTCGATAGACACCGAGGCTCCTTCCACAGTTTGGCTATTGTGGACATTACTGCTAGAAACATCGCGGTGCAGGTGTCCCGGCGTTTCATTGCATCTGAATCTTTGGGGTAAATCCCATCCCAACAGTGCAATTGCTGGGTCGTAGGGCAGGTCTATTTTTAACTCTTTGAGGAACCTCCACACAGTTTTCCAGAGTGGCTGCACCAGTTCACATTCCCACCAACAGTGTAAGAGGGTTCCCATTTCTCCACATCCTCTCCAACATTTGTTGTTTCCTGTCTTGTTAAATTTCCCCATTCTCACTGGTGTGAGGTGGTATCTCATTTCTGTTTTGATTTGTATTTCCCTGATGGAAGGGATGTGGAGCATTTTCTCATGTGCGTGTTGGCCATGTCTATGTCTTCCTCTGGGAGATTTCTCTTCATGTCTTTTGCCCATTTCAAGATTGGATTCTTTGTTTCTTTGCTGTTGAGTTGAATAAGTTCTTTATAGATTTTGGAAACTAGCCCTTTATCGGATAGGTCATTTTCAAATATCTTCTCCCATTCTGTAGGTTGTCTTTGAGTTTTGTTGACTGTATCCTTTGCTGTGCAAAAGCTTCTTATCTTGATGAAGTCCCAATAGTTCATTTTTGCTTTTGTTTCTTTTGCTTTCGTGGATGTATCTTGCAAGAAGTTACTGTGGCCAAGTTCAAAAAGGGTGTTGCCTGTGTTCTCCTCTAGGATTTTGATGGAATCTTGTCTCACATTTAGATCTTTCATCCATTTTGAGTTTATCTTTGTGTATGGTGCAAGAGAGTGGTCTAGTTTCATTCTTCTGCATGTGGATGTCCAATTTTCCCAGCACCATTTATTGAAGAGACTGACTTTCTTCCAGTGGATAGTCTTTCCTCCTTTATCGAATATTCGTTGACCATAAAGCTCAGGGTCCACTTGAGCTTGGGTTCTCTATTCTGTTCCATGGATCTATGTGTCTGTTTTTGTGCCAGTACCACACTGTCTTGATGACCACAGCTTTGTAGTACAACCTGAAATCTGGCATTGTGATGCCCCCAGCTATGGTTTTCTTTTTTAAAATTCCCCTGGCTATTCAGGGTCTTTTCTGATTCCACACAAATCTTAAAATAATTTGTTCTAACTCTCTGAAGAAAGTCCATGGTATTTTGATAGGGATTGCATTAAACGTGTAAATTGCCCTGAGTCACATTGACATTTTCACAATATTAATTCTGCCAATCCATGAGCATGGAATATTTTTCCATCTCTTTGTGTCTTCCTCAATTTCTTTCAGAAGTGTTCTATAGTTTTTAGGGTATAGATCCTTTACCTCTTTGGTTGGGTTTATTCCTAGGTATCTTATGCTTTTGGGTGCAATTGTAAATGGGATTGACTCCTTAATTTCTCTTTCTTCAGTCTCATTGTTAGCGTATAGAAATGCCATTGATTTCTGGGCATTGATTTTGTATCCTGCCATGCTACCAAATTGCTGTATGAGTTCTAGCAATCTTGGGGTGGAGGCTTTTGGGTTTTCTATGTACAGTATCATGTCATTGGCGATGAGGGAGAGTTTGACTTCTTCTTTGCCAATTTGAATGCCTTTAATGTCTTTTTGTTGTCTGATTGCTGAGGCTAGGACTTCCAATACTATGTTGAATAGCAGTGGTGAGAGTGGACATCCCTGTCTTGTTCCTGATCTTAGGGCAAAGGCTCCCAGTGCTTCCCCATTGAGAATGATATTTGCTGTGGGCTTTTCGTAGATGGCTTTTAAGATGTCGAGGAAAGTTCCCTCTATCCCTACACTCTGAAGAGTTTTGATCAGGAATGGATGCTGTATTTTGTCAAATGCTTTCTCTGCATCTAATGAGAGGATCATACGGTTCTTGGTTTTTCTCTTGCTGATATAATGAATCACGTCGATTGTTTTACGAATGTTGAACCAGCCTTGTGTCCCGGGGATAAATCCTACTTGGTCATGGTGAATAATTTTCTTAATGTGTTGTTGGATCCTATTGGCTAGTATCTTGTTGAGAATTTTTGCATCCCTGTTCATCAGGGATATTGGTCTGTAATTCTCCTTTTTGGTGGGGTCTTTGTCTGGTTTTGGAATTAAGGTGATGCTGGCCTCATAGAATGAATTTGGAAGTACTCCATCTCTTTCTATCTTTCCAAACAGCTTTAGTAGAGTAGGTATGATTTCTTCTTTAAACGTTTGATAGAATTCCCCTGGGAAGCCATCTGGCCCTGGACTCTTGTGTCTTGGGAGGTTTTTGATGACTGCTTCAATTTCCTCCCTGGTTATTGGCCTGTTCGGGTTTTCTATTTCTTCCTGTTCCAGTTTTGGTAGTTTGTGGCTTTCCAGGAATGCGTCCATTTCTTCTAGATTGCCTAATTTATTGGCGTAGAGCTGTTCATAATAATGTTTTTAAAATCGTTTGTATTTCCTTGGTGTTGGTAGTGATCTCTCCTTTCTCATTCATGATTTTATTAATTTGAGTCTTCCATCTCTTCTTTTTAATAAGGTTGGCTAATGGTTTATCTATCTTATTAATTCTTTCAAAGAACCAACTCCTGGTTCTATTGATCTGTTCCACAGTTCTTCTCGTCTCAATTTTGTTGAGTTCTGCTCGAATTTTAATTAACTCTCTTCTTCTCCTGGGTGTTGGGTCCATTTGCTGTTTTTTTCTAGCTCCTTTAGGTGTAAGGTTAGCTTTTGTATTTGAGTTCTTTACAGTTTTTGAATGGATGCTTGTATTGCGATGTATTTCCCCTCAGGGCTGCTTTTGCTGTATCCCAAAGATTTTGAACGGTTGTATCTTCATTCTCATTAGTTTCCATGAATCTTTTTAATTCTTCCTTAATTTCCTGGTTGACCCTTTTATCTTTTAGCAGGATGGTCCTTAACCTCCACGTGTTTGATGTCCTTCCAAACTTCTTGTTGTGATTGAGTTCTAATTTCAAGGCGTTATGGTCTGAGAATATGCAAGGGACGATCCCAATCTTTTGGTATCGGTTCAGACTCGATTTGTGACCCAGTATGTGGTCTATTCTGGAGAAAGTTCCATGTGCACTTGAGAAGAATGTGTATTCAGTTGAGTTTGGATGTAAAGTTCTGTAGATATCTGTGAAATCCATCTGGTCCAGTGTATCATTTAAACCTCTCGTTTCTTTGGAGATGTTGTGCTTAGAAGACCTATCGAGTATAGAAAGAGCTACATTGAAGTCACCAAGTATAAGTGTATTATTATCTAAGTATTTCTTCACTTTGGTTAATAATTGGTTTAAGTATTTGGCAGCTCCCACATTCGGGGCATATATATTGAGGATTGTTAAGTCCTCTTGCTGGATAAATCCTTTAAGTATGATATAGTGTCCCTCTTCATCTCTCACTGTAGTCTTCGGGGTAAATTTTAGTTTATCTGATATAAGGATGGCTACCCCTGTTTTCTTTTGAGGACCATTTGAATGGTAAATGGTTCTCCAACCTTTTATTTTCAGGTTGTAGGTGTCCTTCTGTCTAAAATGAGTCTCTTGTAGACAGCAAATAGATGGGTCCTGCTTTTTTATCCCGTCTGAAACCCTGCGCCTTTTGATGGGGTCATTAAGCCCGTTCACGTTCAGAGTTACTATTGGAAGATATGAGTTTAGTGTCATCATGATATCTATTCAGTCCTTGTTTTTGTGGATTGTTCTACTGCACCCCAATGTTTATAGCAGCAATGTCCACAATAGCCAAACTGTGGAAGGAGCCTCGGTGTCTATCGAAAGATGAATGGATAAAGAAGATGTGGTTTATGTATACAATGGAATATTACTCAGCCATTAGAAACGACAAATACCCACCATTTGCTTCAACATGGATGGAACTGGAGGGTATTATGCTGAGTGAAGTAAGTCAATCGGAGAAGGACAAACAGTGTATGTTCTCATTCATTTGGGGAATATAAATAATAGTGAAAGGGAATATAAGGGAAGGGAGAAGAAATGTGTGGGAAATATCAGAAAGGGAGACAGAACACAAAGACTCCTAACTCTGGGAAACGAACTAGGGGTGGTGGAAGGGGAGGAGGGCAGGGGGTGGGGGTGAATGGGTGACGGGCACTGAGGGGGACACTTGACGGGATGAGCACTGGGTGTTATTCTGTATGTTGGTAAATTGAACACCAATAACAAATTAATTTATTAAAAAAAATTTTTATCAGGCACCTGGCTCTGTAATGAGCACATTACATATGTTGTAGCATGGAATGTTCACAAAATCCTGATGACATGGGTATTATGTGTTTCAATTTTACAAATGAGGAAAATAAGGTGTAGGTTTAAGTATCCTGTCCAAGATTACAAAAGAGTATAAGTATCAGAGCCAGTTGCTGTGTGAATTCAGTGAAACTAAACTCCATGTTAGCAATAAATTTTCTGTACCACAAGTCACTTTCCCTCTCTGAGCTTTCTTTTTTTTTAATTTTTTAATTTATTTATGATAGTCAGAGAGAGAGAGAGAGAGAGAGAGGCAGAGGGAGAAGCAGGCTCCATGCACCGGGAGCCCGATATGGGATTCGATCCCGGGTCTCCAGGATCGCGCCCTGGGCCAAAGGCAGGCGCCAAACCGCTGCACCACCCAAGGATCCCCCTCTCTGAGCTTTCAATTGTTTATACACAAAATCAATTTGTAAACTATACCAAGAGTAAGCAAATCTCCATGCAAATGGGTCTAATAAGAAAACACCAGAATATTTGTGGGCTACATACTTTTCTAAACAGAAATATTTATTTTGGCCTGGAACCATAATATCTGTGAAAGCACTTATGCATTTGTTATTATTTCCCTGCTGCTGAATAGTTTCACCTTAGGGCAAGAATTTCAGATGCTACATCATTAACACTCACCATGCCATTAATGTGTACTGAATTCTACTGGGGCTTTGAGTACATATTGTCTAAGATGAAATCTAGTTTGGTGAATAGGGGTAGGATTGACTACACAGGTAAGGGGAAGAATCTGGAGATAGGGAAATATCAAATTTCAGTAAGAACCAAGACAAAAATACAGACTAACCAAGAGATTTGTATTTGAGCAAGTGAGACAGTGATGCAATATTTGGAAAGGAGTCTTACTAGGATACAGAAGATGAAGGGCTATGATATATGGTATGAATGAGTGACTTTCCTTCCCCAGTCCAAGTTTGTATATTAGCAACAAGGAAACATTTGGTGTGTGGGGGGGGAGGTGGGTTTGGAGAGGGAAATTTATCTCTGTCTCTTTTTCTCTTTTGTCCCATACTTGTTAGGTCACAAATGTCAGATCCCTAGCAGTAGTTGTCAGTTACTCAGCTCTGGATTGGAAGCACCTTTCTATAACAGAACAATGGCAGTTCCAGCAAGAATCATTATTAGAATCCTGTTAGAATAATGGAGTATGAATATTTAACCTGAATTTTAACTATTCTCCAGAGGGCAGAAGAGGATGCACTTGCCAACTCAGTAAAATTCCTTGGAGCTAACTAACTTGTGGTGTTATGGGCGACAGGCATTTTGACCAAAAGGAATGCACTGACATGGTATTTTTTGTGCTTTGAGTAATGAGTCATTCATTGACTATCTGAATATTTGGTTATAAGAGGCCTTATTTGCACCCAATGCAGTTTTAGATAGGGTCCAGTCTTCATCCCTGCATAAAGGAAAGCATGTCCAAGCCCATGTCGATCACATAAACCCATACTATTTATTTATTTCTTATTGCAACAAGCACATGCAATTAGCCAACAGCCTATTTCCCAATTATACTTCTGTTGGGTTCACAACTTTCCCTAGAAAGAGAATGCTCCTGGTGCTTTTCTCCAAAATCAACAACAGAAAGGATCTATCAAATTGGATGATAGGGTGAAGGAGAGTTATCTCAGGCTGATCCAGGAACCTGACTTCAGGGACAAGTAGAGCTTCAGTTCCCTTTTCACCAATGTGCAGCACAGCCTTGTGAGCAGCCTGCGGAGAGGGAAGGAACAAATAGTACTGATCATAAACAGGAAAAGTCTTTGGAACAGTTTGGACGTAGGGAAAGAAAAGAAAGGACAGGGCTATATCTTTATTGCACTGTTGATGGTGCTTTAATATAGAGGCTATTTGGCTAAGTGTAATTATTGAATCTCTGGTGATTTTAGAGTTAGCTGTCAGGGAACCACTTACTCCATGGCTTTCTGCCTCCAGAAATCACATTTTTATGCTTTTTCCTTACCCTGCCACCTCCTCCAGAGCTCTATCTCACCAGAGTTGATTGTAATCACTAAGTTTATCTATCAGAATTGTTTTAGGACATGAAAGTTGAGGATTGAATTAACTGTCACAGTTACTTTTGGGGGGGGTAATGAGAATGACTCTAGAGTGAATCTGGCATAAGAGGAGTCATTCTGCTTCTCTGGGTTTCAGAATCCTCATTAATAAAAAGAGAGAATTGAGGGGATCCCTGGGTGGCGCAGCGGTTTGGCGCCTGCCTTTGGCCCAGGGCGCGATCCTGGAGACCCGGGATCGAATCCCACATCAGGCTCCCGGTGCATGGAGCCTGCTTCTCCCTCTGCCTGTGTCTCTGCCTCTCTCTCTCTCTCTCTGTGACTATCATAAATTAAAAAAAAGAGAGAATTGAATTAATTGACCTTAACGGCTATTCCAACTCATACATTCAAGGAACTCTAATCAACCAACTTACCTTGGAAAATTTAAGACCATTGTTCTCCATGAGTCCATGAAAATTGGCATTATCAGCAAAGGCATCCTGAATGCCCATCTTCAGAATGGTGGCTCCAAGGTCATATGTGGCAGAAATGGAAAACTTTGGAACAAACAAGTCAATCCACCTGTAGGGGAAAAGGAGAGGTAACACATGGCTATCAGCACACCAAGCTCATGATTCTCCTCCTCTGTCGGTCACCATTGTATTATATTGGGCTCTGCTCCTCCCCTAAGTATTGTCAACCATTGATATTCAGATCAATACATGGTTTCTGCACCTCAGGAGTTATCCTGAAATAAATTAACTATGGTTTGGCCAACGTGGGTGACAGCACTGAAAGCAGGGAGCTGTGTCTCATTTATAGTAAAAAAGAAATATCTCTGGGGTGTTAGCCAAGGTTGGGGAGTCAACAACATGAATGACAATTGGTAGCACTTGGAAATTTTCATGGTTTTCCATTTAGCACTCCCAGACAATATGGCTATTTATCTACCTCTTAATGTCAAAATCCTACCCACCCCCTAAATTCTAGTTGGCTTCTGGGAAGACATCAATTTGCTCACTGACTGGCTTTGAAGACTTCATTTTCTCTTTCTAGCCCTAACTCTTCACTTGAAAAATCCGTATGATACTATATCCTTTGTAGGTTTGTTGATGTGCTTTGAATGAAATGAAATGATGAAGTATGTAAAGCACTTGGTAAAGGGACTGACACAAAGTATCACCTAGGTATACTTTAGTAGTCATCACACAACTGTTAAGTGGTTCAGGGTAATTCTCCTGCCTCTGGGTTTCTGCTGAACTCTGTTTCACCTGTAACATTATGCCCACCCTCTACTTCTCACATCATCTAAAGCGTTTACCCTTTCTGCAGTAAGCGGTTCCACTTCTTCAGTGTTTTAGATGACATGGCCCCTTCCACCCACTCAATCTGACCCTCTTTGGGAAGGACAAAGAGTGCCAGAGCATTCTTGCTGTAGTCCATTTGAAGCACTGTGCAGTTCAACTCCGTATCCACCAGGTGATAGTATTGCTCCATCTGGTGCATCATGGGCACTTTCACTGTTGTGGTCTTGTGCACTGAGAAGCTGAAACCCTCTTCTGTCTTGGATGGATCGAAAGGATTTGCCCACTGGGCTTAAAGTACAGAGAGAAAAGAGTTCCTTTTTTAAAACCAGTATTAATGCCAGTATAAATTTTTCCATCAGTCATCTTATCTGGTAATTAAGACCACCACAGAGGTAGGTATCTGCTGTTAACCAGTTTCACAAGTGAGTGAGAACCAGGGAGAGAAAGTGACTTTACATGCTCTTCCAGCTAGCCCATGGCAGAGCCAGGAGTCACACCCAGGACTGTTGGACTCCATGCTCAACTGCTGTTCCGTCTATGTTCAAAACCACTATACTTACACTAAACCCATCAGAGCCACAGTTTCTTCTTCCGTATAAAGGTATAAGCACATCCAACACACAGGGTGAAATGAGACAACAGATCTGTTCTGCCGTTTTATCCGTCTACAAGTGTGTGGTTTGTGGCCAAGAATTGTTCACTCCTCCACCAAACATGGCTGACATGTGCTGTAGAACCAGGAGAAATCATTTGGGCACAGCACCTTCAGAAAAGAGTCACATGTTTCTTGTTGTTACAAGCACGAGCTTTAGAATCAGACAACCCTGGGTGGGAATGCCAGCTCTGAAACTTATTAGCTGTGAACATGAGCCCTTGTAAGGAGTAGATGAGACAATGTATGCAAACCACACATGTAGCATGGTGCTAAACACATAGTGGGTGCATTGTACATGATAGAAATATTTATGTAACATGCCCAAGAATGCACAGCAAGTGAGGGTCACAGTAGAGGTTAAACCCAAGTCTATTTACCTTCCAAGCACAAGCTCGTCCAACCTCACAAAATCTTTTAGAAACCATGATTCTCTAGCTAGATGTGAGCAAGATGTTCATAACATTGTCACTCATTGAAAGTGCCCTCTCCCTAGAAATTCTCTGGATTCTTCCACGGAACTATGTATCCCTCCTGGAAGATTCAAAACTATACACAGCTATGTACAGTAGATCAAGTCACTGTGGTATGAGGGACACCTGATGCCAATGTGAAGAGACTATGAGCTCCCCAGAGAATCCCATCAAATTATGGGAACACTGATCTAGGAATGTATATCTTAGGGCCTTACCTTTAAAGTGAATATAGTTCACCAGGACCATGATGGTGTTTGGTTTGAGGTCTTGGATGAGGCCTACAACTTCCCCTTTGGTTTGCTTCTCCACATGACTGTTGATTAACTGCTGGGCTGCAGAAACATTGGAGAAGTCGGTAGAAAATACCTCAGTTGCATAGAGGCTCTTGACATCATCCAAGAACTGTGCCAGTGGCTTCAGCTGCTTCCCAATGAAGAGGGTATTTCCCATTTGTAATTCTAACTCCTTCTTTGGAATATTCAGTGAACAGATCAGGTGCTGGAAGCCCTGCTGGATCTCTGCCATTGGGGTGTCTGTGAGGTTAAACCCCAAGCTTTCCAGGATTTGAATTTGGGTGCTGTAGCAGGCCCCAAAGGAGAGCATGGCCAAAGCTGCAGAAATGCTCACAGGGGAAAAGAAGATGTTCCGATCTGGGGTTTCCACAGTGAATCTCCGGTACAGGTTAAATGCAAAGTCAGCATTGATGGATGACATCTTATAGAAAGTGACATTTTTTGGGGGGGAATTGCAGGTGATTACTTTGCCTTCAGATCTGATAGATGATGCACAATGAAGTTCAAGTACCAAGAGAGCCAGATAGAGGAATAGTGGCATTTTGGAAGGAAAGTGATCTATAAGAAATGAGATGAGAGAACCATTGGGGGATCTTAGCTGGATGAAAAATCTTAGTCAGAAACATAATAATTGTCCATCATGACTAGTAAAACAATAGAAAATATTTAATGGTGTGCTCACCAGAGTCTGTGTGGAGGCCTCTCTCCTCTGAACAACTGAAGATACATCTAATAGGGACAGAGAGTAGGAAAGGTAGCTTGTGGGGGCCATCAATGGCATGGACAGTCTTTCAAATGTAATAACAACATATGAAAACTTTGTGAGGAAATTACATTTATGAAAATTAAATTACTTTTTATTTCAATAAGAAGCAGTTTTTCAGAGAGCGAGGTATCCTTTGATAAAACTAGCACTCCCTCTGCTTATGTTAATTTTTGTAGATTAGAATCTTGGGGTTTTTTTAATTTAGCATTTTTCTTAAGAGAAAATCTTCAAGAGATGAGATGAGAGAATTATCTTTACATTCCTTTGGATAACATACAAAGGAGAATAATTTTCACAAGATATGTTTGGTTGAGATGGAAGGTTTATGGAGCCAGGTACAAGGTCATGAGCTGAAATTAAAACATTCATGCAACACACAGAAGCCACAGAAGTATCTCCAAACAACAGAAAGATGAAAGTATAACTTTTTACAGTTTACTTTTTAATATTTTATTTATTATTCATGAGAGACCTGAGAGAGGCCAAGACATAGGCAGAGGGAGAAGCAGGCTCCTTGAGGGGACCCCCATGCAGGACTTGATTCCAGGACCCCAGGATCACAACCTGAGCCAAAGGCAGATACTCAACCACTGAACTACCCAGGTGCCCCAACTTTTTGCAGTTTAGATGTCTTTCATCAGCAGCATTATCTAAAGAGTCATTTATAAGTTACATGACATCTTAACACTATTATTCTTACACTCAGGTTCTTTTTTTAAATTATATTAGAACAGAAGCCAAAAAATATAGTGTAGTATTCTCTGAGCCTGGAAAGGTACAAGACATCGGAATAAGGAATTTGGTTGTGGAATCCAGTGACCATGGACATAAGTGATCAAAAGAAAAAGATCCATGGAGTCAGGACAGGAGTTCTCACTCAGTCCTCCAACCTTCCTCTGAGTAGTCTCATCCATTCCTAGGAACTCATCTGCCACCACACAAAACTACATTCTCTAATACAGATGACTATCCTATATTACCAGACATTTTTCCAACTGTCTACTGGTATAGCCACCAGAATGTTCCACACATACCTCAGTTTCGATTTGGAAGTTTTAAAGTTTCCAAAAGTAAATATAACATCTCCTTAGCTCTCAGTCCTGCTCCTACATCTTCATTCTATATCACTATCAACTGAGACTCCCATGCCAGAAGCCTGGGTGCCATCCTAGGGGCTTCCTTAATTCTCATTCCCTACATCTATTGAGTCGTGATGCCTTCTGAGTAATACATACTAAATGTCTCTGAAAACATCTCCTTTCTCCTGCCACAGCCTAAGCTCATGGCCTGAACTACTTCACTAGCTCCTAGCAAGTCACACTATCTCCAATTTCTTCCACCCCAACCCCCTGCATTTACACCTTTATCCAATCTCTACATGTCGTTAGAATCCTCCCTCTGTAAAAACTGCAGAAGCTGGTAAGAGGTCAATTATCAGACGACCACACTTAGACCTTGGCCTCTGGAGCTAGGAATTTGGGGCACACAGTTATCTGGGATTTTGACTTGCTGATAGAGATGTCCAAAATTCCCAAAGAGAGAAAAAGATTACTTACAGCACATGTCCAAGAAGCTACTTGTATCTCTCAGAAAGCAAAATCTTTCCATCTTTATAACATGCCCTGTATTGCAAAAGTAGAGCACTCTTAGTTACTCATTAACCCCAGCATTAACCCTGGGATGATATTTTCAAAGCTGATGCACAAAACCAAGGCCAATAAGAACAAAGTGAAAAATGATAAGGATAGAACTCTGAATGATTGCTTTAGCTGCCAAATCCTTCATCTATAACAAAAGAGAAAGATAATTATCAGAGGTAGCAGGCCCAGATTCATGCTAGGAAATGTGTCTTTTCAGCAGGCAGGATGAGGACCATGGGAAAATGCAGAAGGATAAAGACTGTTTTATGCATCAGGACTAAATAGTGTTGGGACTGGCGATCTTTTGAGGGAAAGTTGCATAAAGGCAGAGGCTGGATGGGCCTCTCTAACAGGTGCTATACAAATTATTTGTGCATTGGCACGGAGGAGATGATGTCAAAGTAGCTTCCAACTCTAGACTTCTGATGCTGCACACATATGTCTGCTCAGGGGAAACCAGTCCTATCCTCTGGTCTCTAAAACCCCCTGTGCCATCTCCTGGGTCACAAGAATAAAAGAGGATGCAGAAGGAGACAAGGAGAGTAGAATGAAATATTTCACTGTCCAGTATTAGCTGTGTACTGAGCTGTGTGATACAAAGTAGCAGTGGGAGCAAAAAACACTAGACTCAGTCAGGAGACCTAATTTCCATCCTGTCTCTGCCAGTTTCTAGGTCTGGTGGTAGTAGTAGTAGTAGTAGTAGTAGTAGTAGTAGTAGTAACAACTCTTGTTTATTGAGTATTTACCATACGCAGGGCATGATGTGAAGCATCTTATTCCAGACACTGTTTCAAGACATTAAGGATATGCATATGCTAAGTGAAGGTTGGGCTTTAGGAAAATAGAGGCTAATTTGAGAGAAGTCTAGATTACAGTCTATGAGGGGATGTAGAAACCAGGTAAAATAGTTCACATTGAGGTCATTAAAAAAAAAAAAACACTAGGGGATTTTGGCAAGGCAGCAACTAGATAGAGGATGATTTTGCTGTAACATTGTTTCTTCTCAAACACACAGAGTTCCTGTGAAAAGTACCACACTAAAAAACTCCCCACTGAAAAGTGGGATTTCAGAGGTAAATGCTAAATATCAGCCCTGAATCCAAAGGATCTTTCTAATTACCCATCTTGAAAGGGCCTACCTCACATATGGGATGGTCACAGTTTCATGTGTTCCACTCCAAGGCAGTGGAAACATCAGATCTCCAGACACTGAGGTCAGTCCATAATCACTTCTGGTATAAACACATATATCCTCTCTCAACTATAGCCAGTCACTACAGAAGAAACAGGCAAAAGACTATCCAGAAAGAAAACTTCTAAACCTGTGCCCTCTGGTGGCATAGTCAAACAATGATACAGCTTTTTATCTGATGCATCTGATTCAGCTAAGCTTTGCTGGCAGGTAGTAACTGCAGGATCTGTTTCTGGCACATAAGAAGGGCAGCCCTCTCCTTGCAGACTCACCCATTTTGTGCTCTGGAGTTCTATCCTATCATGTCCTTCCTATGTAGTAATGTAATTTGTGGCAAGTTTCTTAATGTCCTAGAACCTAGTTTCTTCACTTCTATAGTGAAATGATACCAATCCCCACATCATGTGGTTATCGTATAGATATCACTGGTATCAAGTGAAATGTAGAGGTGCTGTCTGAAAGCTTCTCTATAGTGCCTGGCATATAACCAGGATTCAGCAGCTATTAATTCTCTTCTCTTTCATCTACTGGTCTTGATTCTCTCCCCCTACCCAAAGTCTCCACAGGCCCTGTATTCCACTTCCTCCATTCCTAACTGCTGTTTCGTTCTGCTTTCTGGAAATACATTCTCACTAAGATGAAGTGATTGATTGACTATGAATGTATAAGATCTTTTTTGAAACTTATATTTAAAACAATAATTTAATCTTGTGTAAAGCTGCTGAGGCTAGCACATTGAATATAGAATCTCTAGGAAGTGTAACCATATCAATAAATTCAATCAGTTCTAAAATTAAGTTTCTCCCTCTTTGGATGAACACCATAACAATCCATTTTCACACAACTTGCTCAGAATTTTACTTTGGAAATTTCACAATTCAAAATTCTACAGTTTCAGAGTTGTTTTTTAAGACAGAATGTGTACACATGCAAGGTGGAGGAGAGTGGCAGAGGGATAGGGAGAAAGAGAATCCCAAGGAGGCTCCATGTCCAGTGCAGAGCCCAAGGTGAGGCTTGATCCGACAACTGTGAGATCATGACTTAAGTTGAAATCAAGAGTCAGATGCTCAGCCTACTGAGCCACCCAGGTGCCCCTAGTTTCACAAATCTTTTAATGCATAAACATTTTTCTTCTACTTTTGAGTTGATATTTGATCCTATATCCTAGTTTTGGGGTAAATGCTGGTGTCTTAGTCTAGTTGTAAGTCTGGAGACATTAATGAGTGTGGGGTGGTGGCAGTAGAAAAATGGGCTCCTTCTCACAATTGAAATTTTATGAAGAAAGTACTGTGTATTTACACAAAAGGGAGCCACATTGAACAAAGAGAAGGAATGTTTCTGTAGTCAAGGGGAGCTGAATGGGTATTTTGAACCTGAGATATTTTTTAGTTATCTCAATTTACCTATTCTTAAGTTCTTATTATTTTTATTTCAGTGACTAACTGACAAATATGACCTGTCAATGCTGGGAACTAAATATTATTCTGTAATTTAATAATTCACAAGATCAAGTGCTAATTTAGCCTTCTAGCTCCATTAGGTAAGAAATTCTAGGTTGGCAGAGTACAAGAATCCTAAATTCACCTCATCCTATGAATACACAAAGATAACAGACACATCAGTGCAAGTCAGAAAACAACACGAAGACTTTCCACAGTTAATCCTAAAGAAGAGACCACATTGAAAAGAGTAGGAGGGGCAGAGACATGGTTAGCAACAAGCCCCTGCTCTTAAAGAGCCAGCACAGCAAATAACCACAATGGAAAGGACACCACAAGCAAAGAGAAGTGAGATCAGTCCCCACACCAGGCACCCCAGGCATGGGGGACTTGCACTGGTAAAATGAATCTCCATGATATTTGACTTTGAAAACCAAAATATGGGCCTTAACTTTGTGAGTTTTTACAATCAACAGGGATTAACTCCAAGTACTTTAAAAATCAGTCACCTTAGCTCCAGAAGAACCAGGGGGCAATAGGAAAACAAGCCCCTGCTCTTAAAGAGCCAGCACAGCAAATAAACCACGAGGATACAGCACAGAAGCAGCAGTTTAAAAAGTGCCTCGAGTATATGAGGAGATTAAATTATTTATCTCAGAACTTGATTTGAGGGGGAAGGGATCTTTAGGAGACTTCTCCAAGAAAAAAACAGCTGACCTATGCCATTTCTCACTCCTCCCATGCTTTGATAGCCAGACACTTATAGGAACCAACCTAAACACTCTCCACCTATTTTCCTAACACTGCACACCCTACCCCCACATTCTTTTGCAGACATGCCCCATCATACAGCCCTACCTGGCAGGCATGCCTCCAAAGCAGCTCTTGCCATAACACACCTTTCAATCAGCATCAGCACAGACTGCCACCACTCCTGCCCTGAAGATAGGGAAAGATAACTATATATACCAGTGCAACTCCAGTGCCTGCAGCCAAACCTTATAACTGTCAGTGCAGACAGAGTGCCCTCTGATCAGTGCAACTGCAGCCCCAGTAGATGATCTGGGGGGCAGGAATCTGATCTGAGTGTCATCCTACTGATCAACAAAAAACTCTCATGTACAGCACAGGGAGAAAGATCTGAAGTTTGATGCATCTGCAGTCCTGGCAGATGGGCTAAGGACAGGCATGTGATCTAATTCCTGGCACTGACCAACTATAACCCCACAGCAACTCCAGACTGGCCCCTTAATAGCGCAGAAACCAAACTCTTCCCATTGTGCCCACAACAGGCAAAGAGGGACATTTGAGTTGGCTGGACTAAAATCAAATGCAGCTCAGACACAATAGTAGGGTGTACACAACACACAGAGAAGACACACCTTAAACATAATGTTCTGGTGAACAGAGAACGTTGTGCTACAAGGAACCACAGGACCTGTTACTCATAACGCAATTACTTTCAAGTTCAGAGGATGTAGCTGATTTTCCTAATACTTAGAAACAAACACAGAGAGCTAGACAAAGTGAGGAGAAAGAGGAGTATTCACAAATGAAAGAACAGTACAAAACCACAGCAAGAGACCTAAGTGAAACGGAGATACGTAATATGCCTGATAGAGAAATTAAAGCAATGATCATAAAGATAGTGGATTTGAGAAAAGCGGAGGACATCAGTGAGACCCTTAACAATGAGATCAAAGAGAACCAATCAGATACTAAGAACAAAATAAGTGAAATTAGAAATATACTACATTAAATAAATAGTAGGCTAGAGAAAGCAGATGAATGAAACAGCCACATGGAGAACACAATACTGGAAAGGAAGCACTCTGAGCTGGTGAGAGAAAATATAATAACACAAAATGAAAATAGACTTAGGGAACTCAAGGTCAATATCAAGTGTAATCATATTTGCATTATAGGGATCCTAGAAGGAGAAGAGAGAGAAAAGAGGGCAGAAAAGTTATTTGAGGAAATAATAGAAGAAAATGTTCCAAATCTGGGAGAAGGAAAGAGATATCCAGATCAAGGGGGGGAACCCCCAACAAAGTCAACAAAAGGAGGTTCACACCAAACACATAATTATTAGAATGACAAAAAGTAGTGATAGGGAATTTTAAAAGTAGAAGGAAAACTGAAAATGTTTACATACAAGGGAACCTCCAAAAGCCTATCAGCAGATTTTCCAGCAGAAACTTTGTAGGTCAGAAGAATGTGGCATGATATATTCAAAGCACTGAAAGGGAAAAATCTGATGCCAAGAACACTATCCAGAAAGGGAACCACTCAGAATAGGAGAAATAGGGTTTCCCAGACTAACAAAAGTTAAAGGAATTTATGACCACTTCCCCAGCCCTGTAAAAAATGTTAAATACTCTTTGAGTGGAAAAGAAGGACCATAAGTAGGAGTAGGAAAAGTAGGAATCACAAAAGCATATCTAAAGAAATAAAAGGACTCCCAAAATAAAAGGATACAAGATATAACACCATATACCTAAAATGTTGGGAAGGCGGAGTAAAGAATGAGTTCAAACCTAGGCAACCACCAACTTAATATAGACTGCTATATGTAGAAGATATTATATATAAACAGAATGATAACCAGTTTTCAAAAACCAGCATTAGGGCAACCTGGTGGCTCAGTGGTTTGGCGCTGCCTTCAGTCCATGGCGTGATCCTCAGGACCTGGGATCGAGTGCCACATCAGGCTCCCTGCATGGAGCCTGCTTCTCCCTCTGCCTGTGTCTCTGCCTCTCTCTCTGTCTCTCTCTCTCTCTCCCCCTCTGTCTCTCATGGATAAATAAATAAAACCTTTAAAAAAACCAGCATTAGATATGGAAAAAATAAAGAGAAAGGAATCAAAGTATATCACAAGTAAAGCAAGCTAACCGTGAGAGATGAGAACAGGAGAATAAAGGAACATAGGAGACCTAAAAAAAACATATAACAAGTAATTAAATGGAAATAAGTACACACCTATCAATTTCTTTGGATGTAAATTGACTAAATGTTTCAATCAAAATACATAGGGTGACAGAATGGATGGAAAAATAAAGAACCATCCATATGTTGCCTATAAGAGACTAATTTTAGACCTAAAGATACATGCAGATTGAAAGTGAGGGGATGGAAAAGGATTTATCATGCAAATGGTTGGGAAAAGAAAGCTCAGGTAGCAATACTTCACATTGGACAAAATAGATGCTACAGCAAAGACTAACAAGAGATCAAGAAAAACACCATATAATCAATCAAAATAAACATTCCAATAAGAAGTTATAACAATGTAAATATTGATGCACCAAACATGGGAGCACCCAAATACATAAAACCATTAATAACACACTTAGGGAACTAATCAATAATACAATAATAGGAGGGGACTTTAACACCATACTTACATCTACAGACAGTTTATCTAAACAGAAAATCAACAAGGAAACATTGGATTTGAATGACACATTGGACCAGAAGGATTTTACAGACATATTCAGAACATTCCATCCTAAAACAGCATAATACACATTCTTTTCAAGCACACATGAAATATTCTTCAGAATATATCACATATTACACCACAAAGCATGTCTTAACAAATCCCCAAATATCAAAGTCATATCATGCATCTTTTCTGATGATAACACTATGAAACTAGAAATCAACCACAAGAAAAAATCTGGAAAGAGCACAAATACATGGAGGTTAAATAACATGCTCCCAACAATAAATAGGTCAACCAAGAAATCAAAAGTACATGGAAATAAATGAAAATGAATATAGTTCTGTTTAGTAGCACATACACAACAATTGGAATGATACAGAGAAGATTAGCATGGCATCTGTGCAAGGATGACATGAAAGTGAAAGCACAATGGTCCAAAATCTTTGGGATGCAGCAAAAGTGGTTCTAAGAGAGAATTTTATATAGTAACATAGGCCTGTCTCAAGAAGCAAGAAAAGTCTCAAATAAATAACCTAACCTTACACCTGAAGGAGATAGAAAAAGAACACACAAAATGAAAACCCAGGAAAAGGCAGTAAATAATAAAGATTAGAGTGAAAATAAATGATATAGAAACTGAAAAACAATAGAACAGATCAATGAAACCAGGAGCTGATTCTTTGAAAGATCAACAAAATTGGTAAACATCTAGTAAGACTCATTAAAAAAAAAGAGACAGGATCAAAATAAATAAAATTACTAATGAAAAAGGAGAAATAGCAACTAACACCACAGAAGTGCAAAAAATTGAAAATATTATTATAAAAAATTATATACAAATTGGGCAACCTAGAAGAAATAGATAAATTCCTAGAACCATGTAACCCACCAGAACTGAAGCAGGAATAAATAGAACACATGAATGAGCTTTGAATATTCCACTTATATCAGTGGACAGATCATCTAAACAGAACATAAACAATGAAACAATGGCTTTGAATGACACACTGGACTGGATTAACTTAACGGATATATTCAGAAATTGAATCAGTAATCACATAACTCCCCCCAAAAAAAGTCCAGGACCAGAGGGCTGCACAAATTATTTCTACAAAACATTTAAAAAGAGTTAATACCTATTCTTCTCAAAGTATTCTAAAAATAAGAAAAAAAGAAGAAAAGCTTCTAAATAATTCTGTGAGGCCAACATTACCCTGGTACCCAAACCAGATAAAGACACTACAAAAAAGAGATCTAAAAAAAAGAGAGAGATCTATAGGCCAACATCTCTAATAAACATAGATGCAAAAATCCTCAATAAAATATTGGCAAACTGAATCCAATCATATGTTTAAAAAATCATTCACCACAATCAAGTGGGATATATTCCCAGGATGGAAGGAAGAATGGTTAAATATTTGCATATCAATCAAAATAATACATCACATAAACAAGAGAAATAATCAAAATCATAAGATATTTTCAATAGATTTGCAAAATACTTTTGACAAGGTACAACAGCCATTCACGATAAAAAATAAAACCCTCAATAAAGTAGGTTTAGAGTGAACATACCCCAACATAATAAAGACAATATATGAAAAACTCACAGTTAACATCATACTCAATGGTGAAGAACTGTGAGCTTCCCATAAGGACTCAAGGATGCCCATTATTATCACTGTTCTTCACATAGTCTTGGGAATCCTAGACACAGAAATTAGACAATAAGAAATAAAAGGCATCCAAATTGGAAAGGAAGTAAAACTTTCACTCTTAACAGATGACATGACTATATAGAGGAAATCCTGAAAACACCATGACTATACTACTAGAACTGATAAATGAATTCAGTATGGTCATAGGATAAAACAGTGTACAGAAATCTGTTGAATTTGGGACTCCTGGGTGGCTCAGTGGTTGAGCATCTGTCTTTGGCTCAGGGCATGATCCCAGGTCAAGGGATCAAGTCTCACATTGGGCTCCCGCAGGGGGCCTACTTCTCCCTCTGCCTATGTCTCTGCCTCTCTCTGCGTGTCTCTTATAAATAAATAAATAAAATATTTTTAAAAAAAGTGGTCTGTTGAATTTCTATACACTAATAATGAAGCAACAGGAGAAATTAAGAAAACAATTCCATTTCCATAAAAAATAATAAAATCCCTAGAAATAAATTTAACCAAGGAGTTGAAAGATCTGTACTCTGAAAATTACAAAACATCGATGAAAGAATTGAAGATGACATAAACAAATGGAAAGATATTCCATGCTTATGTATCAAAAGTACCAATATTATTAAAACATACTATCCAGAACAATCTAAAGATTTAATGCAATTCCTGTCAACAGCATTTTTCACAGGACTAGAACAAACAGTCCTAGAATTTGTATAGAACCACAATGACCATGAAAATCCAAAGCAATCAGGAGAAAGAAAAATGAAGCTGAAGGTATCACGATTCCAGATTTCAAGTTATGCTACAAAGCTTTAGTAATCAAAACAGTATAATACTGGCACAAAAATCGATCAATAGAACAGAATAGAGAACCCAGAAATAAATCCATAGTTATATGGATTTCAACAAAAGAGGTATGAATTATCAATGGAAAAAAAAAAAAACCAGTCTCTTCAATAAATGGTGTTGCGGTAAACTGGCATCTATATGCAAAAGAATGAAAATGGACTTTCTCTTTCTTTCTTTCTTTCTTTCTTTCTTTCTTTCTTTCTTTCTTTCTTTCTTTCTTTCTTTCTTTCTTTTCTTAGATTTTATTCATCTATTCATGACAGACACAAAGAGAGAAGCAGAGACACCGGCAAAGGAAGAAGCAGGCTCCCCACAGGGAGCCAGATGTGGGACTCGATCCCCTGACCTGGGATCATGCCCAGTCAAAGGCAGACACTCAACTGCTGAGCCACCCAGGCATCCCAATGGACCACTTTCTTAATCCATAAGCAAAATAATTGCAAAATGGATTAAGAATTTAAATGTGGGACCTGAAACAATAAAAATTATAAGAGAAAACACTGGCAGTAATTACTCTGACATTGGTCATAGCAACAGTTATCTAGATATGTCTCCTGAAGCAAGGGAATCAAATGCAAAAATAAACTATTGAGACTACATCAAAATAAAATGCTTCCACACAGCAAAGAAAACAATCAACAGCACTAAAGGAAAACATACTAAGTGGGAGAATATTAGTAAATGACACGTCCAATTAGGGGATAATATACAAGATATATAAGTAATGCATACAACTCAACACACAAAAAAGAAGTAATCAATTAAAAATGGGCAGATCAGCAATCAGACAACAAAAAGACATTAAAGGCATTCAAATTGGCAAAGAAGAAGTCAAACTCTCCCTCTTCGCCGATGACATGATACTCTACATAGAAAACCCCAAAGCCTCCACCCCAAGATTGCTAGAACTCATACAGCAATTTGGTAGCATGGCAGGATACAAAATCAATGCCCAGAAATCAATGGCATTTCTATACACTAACAATGAGACTGAAGAAAGAGAAATTAAGGAGTGAATCCCATTTACAATTGCACCCAAAAGCATAAGATACCTAGGAATAAACCCAACCAAAGAGGTAAAGGATCTATACCCTAAAAACTATAGAACACTTCTGAAAGAAATTGAGGAAGACACAAAGAGATGGAAAAATATTCCATGCTCATGGATTGGCAGAATTAATATTGTGAAAATGTCAATGTTACCCAGGGCAATTTACACGTTTAATGCAATCCCTATCAAAATACCATGGACTTTCTTCAGAGAGTTAGAACAAATTATTTTAAGATTTGTGTGAAATCAGAAAAGACCCCGAATAGCCAGGGGAATTAAAAAAAAAACATAATTGGGGGCATCACAATGCCAGATTTCAGGTTGTACTACAAAGCTGTGGTCATCAAGACAGTGTGGTACTGGCACAAAAACAGACACATAGATCAATGGAACAGAATAGAGAATCCAGAAGTCGACCCTCAACTTTATGATCAACTAATATTCGATAAAGGAGGAAAGACTATCCACTGGAAGAAAGACAGTCTCTTCAATAAATGGTGCTGGGAAAATTGGACATCCACATGCAGAAGAATGAAACTAGACCACTCTCTTTCAACATACACAAAGATAAACTCAAAATGGATGAAAGATCTAAATGTGAGACAAGATTCCATCAAAATCCTAGAGGAGAACACAGGCAACACCCTTTTTGAACTCAGCCACAGTAACTTCTTGCAAGATACATCCACAAAGGCAAAAGAAACAAAAGGAAAAATGAACTATTGGGACTTCATCAAGATAAGAAGCTTTTGCACAGCAAAGGATACAGTCAACAAAACTCAAAGACAACCTACAGAATGGGAGAAGATATTTGCAAATGACATATCAGATAAAGGGCTAGTTTCCAAGATCTGTAAAGAACTTCTTAAACTCAACAGCAAAGAAACAAAGAATCCAATCATGAAATGGGCAAAAGACATGAAGAGAAATCTCACAGAGGAAGACATAGACATGGCCAACACGCAGATGAGAAAATGCTCTGCATCACTTGCCATCAGGGAAATACAAATCAAAACCACAATGAGATACCACCTCACACCAGTGAGAATGGGGAAAATTAACAAGGCAGGAAACCACAAATGTTGAAGAGGATGCAGAGAAAAGGGAACCCTCTTACACTGTTGGTGGGAATGTGAACTGGTGCAGCCACTCTGGAAAACTGTGTGGAGGTTCCTCAAAGAGTTAAAAATAGACCTGCCCTACGACCCAGCAATTGCACTGTTGGGGATTTACCCAAAAGATACAGATGCAATGAAATGCTGGGACACCTGCACCCCGATGTTTCTAGCAGCAATGTCCACAATAGCCAAACTATGGAAGGAGCCTCAGTGTCCATCGAAAGATGAATGGATAAAGAATTGTAGTTTATGTATACAATGGAATGTTACTCAGCCATTAGAAACGACAAATACCCACCATTTGCTTCAATGTGGATGGAACTGGCGGGTATTATGCTGAGTGAAATAAGTCAATCGGAGAAGGACAAACAGTGTATGTTCTCATTCATTTGGGGAATATAAATAATCGTGAAAGGGAATATAAGGGAAGGGAGAAGAAATGTGTGGGAAATATCAGAAAGGGAGACAGAACATAAAGACTCCTAACTCTGGGAAACAAACTAGGGGTGGTGGAAGGGGAAGAGGGCGGGGCGTGGGGGTGAATGGGTGACGGGCACTGAGGGGGACACTTGACGGGATGAGCACTGGGTGTTATTCTGTATGTTGGCAAATTGAACACCAATAAAAAATAAATTTATTATAAAAAATTAAAATAAAATAAAATTTTAAAAATGGGCAGAAGACATGAACAAATATTTCTCCAAAGAAGACATCCAAATGACCAATAGAGTAAAAGATGCTCTAAGTCACTCATCAGCAGGGAAATGCAAATGAAAACCACAATGAGATATTACCTCACACCTGTCAGATGGCTAAAATAAAAATTTCAAGAAAAAACAAGCATTGACAAATATGTGGAGAAAACAGAGCATTCTTGCACTGTTGGGGGAATGCAAACCAGTACAACCACTGAGGTAAATGGTGTGGAGCATATTCAAAAAATTAAAAATAGTACAGAGAAGAGGAAGATGGCAGAAGAGTAGGAGGACCCTAGGCTCATCTTGTCCCACAAACACAACAAGATAACTATTCACCCAAAACACAACTAGATAACTATTAAATCATCTTTGATATATCAGATTTCAACCTGAAGACTGACAGGACAAACTCCATAACTAAAAGGAAAGAAGACTCCTCATTAAAGACAGTAGGAAGTGTGGAGACATAGTTTAGGAGAAAAACAGATCTTGAGTGCTTCAGAGGAGAGGGAGCTGTGATTGCAGAGAATGGCAAGAAAGAGAGAAGCACACAGGGAAACACAGAAGAACATTTCTGCAAAGTTGCTGGATTGGAAAATGAGAAGGGATGAATTTCTGAGTTCCTGTAATTCCTGGGAATTAAAGCCTGGAGTTTTAAAGGTCAGCAGGCTTGACTGGGATAGAGACTTCACTGCTCCTGGAGAGAATATACACAAATAATCTGGGGGGCAGGCTGTGTAGAAACAGAAATATGAAGGATGCCTGCTTCACACAGTGGGGAGATTATTGGCTCTTCTCTGAGCGCCCCCCCGAGAGGCAGTGTTCATGGAGACTACTCTGTGGGAACAAAGGAACTGACTATCAATATTTTTCTCCTGGCTATAAACACAGAGCCACTTGCAAGAAACAACACAGAGCTGATATTGACCGCCTTACTTGCCCACACCAAGCATCACCCCTATGCACTCTGGTGGGACTGCCCTTCTCAAGCAAGTTTGCCTCAGTCCCAGTGTGGTGGGTACCTCCCCCAGAAAACTGGGAAAAAACCCTACCCCCACCACATCACCCAACCAGAGAGCTCTGCAAGGCCTCAGTTCCTACTTTACAAGTACATCAGACCACAACTACTTAAAACTCAACACATTCAGACCAGGGACCAAACATTGCCCATACCTGGCAAGGATAGCCTCTGCAGATGACTGGCCTGAAGGATAGAGAAGACACAACAAAACAGCAGAGAGCACATAGCACATACTAGAGACACACACTGAGGTTCCAGGCCCTGGGCACTACAAGATTTCTTTTTCAAAAGACCATTACTTTCAGGAACAGGGCACATAAGTAGCTTTTCTAACACAAAGAAGAAGGTAGGGACTTGGACAGAATGTGAAGATGGAGGAATTTATCCTAAATGAAAGAATAAGATAAGGCCACATCCAGAAGTCTAGGCAAAACACATATGAGTAACATGACTAAGGGAGAATTTAAAGGAACAATCATAAGGATACTCACTGGGCTTGAGAAAAGAAAACATCAGTGGGACCTTTACCACAGAGATAAAAGAGTTTAAAAAAGAATCAGTCAGAAACAAAGAATGCAATAAATGAGATTGGAAACAGCTTGATGCAATGAACAATGGGTTGGAACAAGCAGAGGAATGAATTAGTGACCTAGAAGACAAAATAATGGAAAATAAGAAAGCTGAACAAAATAGACAAAGAAGAATTATGCAACATGAGAATAATCTTAGGGAGTTCAGGTACTCCATCAAACATAACATTCATATTTTAAGAGTCCCAGAAGAAGAAGAGGGAGAAAAGGGGGCAGAAAATTTATTTGAGGGAATAATAGCTGAAAACCTCCCTAATCTGGGGAAGGAAACAGACATCGGATCCAGAAGGCACAGAGAACACCCATCAAAATAAATGAATAAATAAATAAATAAATAAATAAATAAATAAATAAACAAACAAACACACAGGCCAACACCAAGACATATTGGAATTAAATTTGCAATAATATAGTGATAAAGAAAGAAACCTTGAAAGTAGCAAGACAAAAGAAGTCCTTAACTTAAAAGGGAAGACCTATGAGGCTAGCTGGAGATTTCTCAACAGAACCTTGGCAAGCCAGAAGGGAGTGGCATGATATATTAAAAGAGCTGAATGGGGAAAATCTGCTGCCAAGAATACTCTATCCAGCAAGGCTATCATTCAGAATAGAAGGAGAGATAAGAGTTTCCCAGACAAACAAAAACTAAAGGAGGATATCGCCACTAAACCAGCCCTGCATGAAATATTAAAGGAGACTCTTTGAGTACAAAGGAGAGACCAAAGTGACAAGGACAAGAAAGGATCAGAGAAATCTCCAGAAATAATGACAAAACAAGTAATAGTATGGAAGGAAATACGATAACTATCAATAAATAATTTGAATGTAAATAGACTAAATGCTCCAATCAAAAGGCATAGGATAGGGACGCCTGGTTTGCTCAGTGTTTGAGCATCTGCTTTTGGCTCAGGGCATGATCCTGGAGTCCTAGGATCGAGTGCCATATTGTGCTCCCTGCATGGAGCCTGCTTCTCCCTCTGCCTATGTCTCTGCCTCTCTCTCTCTCTGTGTGTGTCTCTTATAAACAAATAATTTCTTTTTAAGAAAAACAAAAAATACATAGGATTTCAGAATATATTTAAAAAACAATACCCATCCATTTGCTGCCTAAAAGAGACTCATCTTAGACCTAAAGACACCTGCAGATGGAAAGTGAGGGGATGGAAAAACATCATTCATGCAAAAGAAAGCCAGTAGAGCAATAGTTATATCAGACAAACTAAACTTTAAAACCAAGACTGCACATGTCTTTTGCCCATTTCATGATTGGATTGTTTGTTTCTTTGCTGTTGAGTTTCACAGAGGAAGACAGAGACATGGCCAACAAGCAAATGAGAAAATGCTCCGCATCACTTGCCATCAGGGAAATACAAATCAAAACCACAATGAGATACCACCTCACACCAGTGAGAATGGGGAAAATTAACAAGATAGGAAACCCATATGTTGGAGAGGATGTGGAGAAAGGGGAACCCTCTTGCAATGTGAACTGGTACAGCCACTCCGGACAACTGTGTGGTAGCTTCCTCAGAGTTAAAAATAGAACTGACCTACAACCCAGCAATTGTACTGCTGGGTGTTTACCCCAAAGATACTGATGCACTGTAACCCAAGGACACCTGTACCTCAATGTTCACAGCAGCAATGTCCACAATAGCCAAACTGTGGAAGGAGCCTAGATGTCCTTCGACAGAGGAATGGATAAAGAAGATGTGGTATATATAGACAGTGCAATATTACTCAGCCATTAGAAATGACAAATACCCACCATGTGCTTCAAAGTGGATGGAACTGGAGGGTATTATGCTGAGTGAAGTAAGTCAGTCAGAGAGGGACAAACATTATATGGTCTCATTCCTTTAGGGAATATAAAAATTAGTGAAAGGGAATAAAGGGAAAAGAGAGAAAATGAGTGGGAAATATCAGTGAGGGTGACAGAACCTGAGAGACACCTAACTCTGGGAAATGAACAAGAGGTGGTGGAAAGCAAGGTGGGTGGGTGGTTGGGGTGACTGTGAGATTGGCACTGAGGAGGGCACTTGACGGGATGGACACTGGATGTTATGCTATATGTTGGCAAACTGAACTCCAATAAAAAATAATAAAATCCTCTGATTCTGTATACTGTAAGTCCCTTGACCTCCCCTGGAACACCAATAAAAAATAAATTTATTATTAACAAAAAAGAAAAATAAATAAATAAATAATAAAAAAGGAGAAAAAAGAAAATAAAATCAAGACTGTAATAAGAGACAAAGAAAGACACTATATCACAATAAAGGGAACAATCTAGCAAGAATACATAACAATTGTAAATATTGATGCACTCAACATAGAAGCACCCAAATATATAAAAGAATTAATAAGCAGCATAAAAGAAGTAATTGATAAGAATAATTAATAGTAGGGAACTTTACCACTCCACTTACATACATCAATGGATGGATCATCTAAACAGAAAATAAACAATGAAACAATGGCTTTGAATGACACACTAGACCAGAGGGACTTAACAGATATATTCAGAATATTCCATTCAGAAACATCAGAATACACATTCTTTTCAAGTACACATGAAATATTCTCCAGAATAGATCACATATTAGGTCAAAAATCCAGTCTCAAAAATACAGAAAGATTAAAATCATACCATGCAGCTTTTCTGACTACCACACCGTGAAACTAGAAATCAACAAGGAAAACTTTGGAAAAACAACAAATTCATGTAAATTTAACAACGTGCTACTAAATAATGAATAGATCAACAAGGAAATCACAAAATAAAATTTTTAAAAGGCATGGAAACAAATGAAAATGAAAACACACACACACACACACACACAAAGAAAATGAAAACACAATGTTCCAAGACCTTTGGGATGCAGCAAAATGGTCCTAAAGCAAAGTATATAACAATTCAGGCTTATTTCAAGGAGGAAGAAAATCCTCAAATAAACATCTTAACCTTACACCTAAAGAAGCCAGAAAAACAACAAATAAAGCCTAATCCAGAAGAAGGAAGGAATTAATAAAGATTAGAACAGAAATAAATGACATAGAAAGTGAAAAATTAACAGTAGAATAGAGCAAAGATACCAGGAGTGGGTTCTTTGAAGAAATTAATAAAATTGATAAACCACTAGCCAGACTTATCAAAAAGGACTCAAAGAAATAAAATTACAAATAAGAGAGGAGAAATAACCCACACCAGAGAAATGCAAACAAATATAAGAAAATATTATTTTAAAAAACCTATATGCCAACAATTTGGAGAACCTAGAAGAAATCAATAAATTTCTAGAAACATATAACCTAGCAAAACCGAAACAGGAAGAAAAGAAAACTAGACCTATAACCAGCACAGAAATTGAATCAGTAGTCAAACAATTCCCAACAAACAAAAGTCCAGGACCAGATGGCTTCACAGATTAATTCTACCAAGCATTTAAAGAAGTGTTAATACTTACTCTTTTCAAATTATTCCAAAACCTATAAGAAGGAAAACTTCCAAACTCATTTTCTGAAACTAGCATTACTCTGACACCAAAACCAGATACAGACTCCACTGAAAAATGAGAACTACAGGCCAATATCCCTTGTGAACATGCATACAAAAATTCTCAATAAAATACTAGCAAACTGAATCCAACAATACATCAAAAAAAAAAATCATTCACCACAATCAAGTGACAGTTACTCCCAGGTTGCAAGCAAGGTGACTTGTTTTTGCAAACCAATCAACATGATGCATCACATTACTAAAATAAAGTATAAAAGTGATATGATCATTTCAATAAACACAAAAAAGCATTTAACAAAGTAAAACATCCATTCATTATACAACAAAGTAGGTTTAGAGGAAACACCTCAGCATAATAAAGGTCATATATGAAAAACCCACAGCTAACATCATAACTCGATGAAAAACTGAGAGCTTTTCCTTTATAATCAGGATTAAGACAGGGATGTCTACTTTCACCACTTTTCTTCAACATAGCACTGGAAGTCTTAGCCCCTGCTAAGACAAAAAAGAAATACAAGGCATCCACTGTCAAGGAAGAAGTAAAATTTCACTATTTGCAAATGACATGGTAGTCTCTTTAGAAAACACAAATACTCCACAAAAAAACTGCTAGAACTGATACCTGAATTCAGTAAAGTCACAGGATACAAAATCAATGTATAGAAATCTGTTGCACTACTATACAACAATAATTAAACAACAGAAAGAAAAATTTAGGAATCAGTCCCATTTACAATCACACCAGAAACAATAAAATAACTAGGAATAAATATAACCAAGGATGTGAAAGATCTGTGTTCTAAAAAATATAAAATACTAATGAAGAAAATTGAAGATGACACAAAGAAATAGAAAAACATTCCATGATAATGGATTGAAAGAAGAAATATTATTAAAACGCCTAGATTACCCAAAGCAATATGCACACTTAATGCAATACTTATCAAAATACCAACAATATCTATCATAGATCTAGAACAAAAAATTCTAACATTTTTATGGACCAGGAAAGACCCCCAAATACCCAAAGCAATCTTGGAAAAGAAAATCAGAGCTGGAGGCATCACAACTCCCGACTTCAAGTTATATTCCAAAGCTGTAGCGATCAAAACAGTATGGTACTGGCACAAAATAGACACATAGATCAATAGAATAGAATAGAAACCCCAGAAATTAACCCACAACTATATGGTCAATTAATCTTTGATAAAGCAGGAAAGAATATCCAATGGGGAAAAGACAGTCTCTTCAATAAATGGTGTTGGAAAAACTAGACATTTACATGCAAAACAATGAAACGATCATTTTCTTACACCATACACAAAAATAAATCCAAAATGGATGAAAGACCTATGTGTGAGACATAAAACCATAAAAATCCTAGAGGAGAATACATAACAGTTACCTCTTTGACATCAGCTGTGGCCAGTTCTTCCTAGATCTGTCTCCTGAGGCAAGGAAAACAAAAGCAAAAATAAACTACTGGGACTACATCAAAATAAAGCCTTCTGCACAACTCAGGGGACAATCAACAAAACTAAAAGGCAACCTAAGGAGTGGGAGCAATTTTACAGATGACATATCTGATAAAGGGTTAGTATCCAAAACATATTAAAAAATTTACACAGCTCAGCACCAAAAAATCCCACAAGTAATCTAATTTAAAATTTAAAAATAGGGATCCCTGGGTGGCGCAGCGGTTTAGCGCCTGCCTTTGGCCCAGGGCACGATCCTGGAGACCCGGGATCGAATCCCACGTTGGGCTCCCGGTGCATGGAGCCTGCTTCTCCCTCTGCCCGTGTCTCTGCCTCTCTCTCTCTCTCTCTCTCTCTCTCTCTCTCTCTCTGTGTGTGTGTGTGTGTGTGACTATCATAAATAAATACAAATTTAAAAAAAATAAAAAATAAAAAAAATAAAAATAAAATTTAAAAATAGGCAGAAGACATGAACAGACATTTCTCCAAAGAAGAAATTCAGTGGTAAACAGATACACCCATGAAAAGATGCTCATCATCACTTACCATTAGGGAACTGCAAATCAAAAGTACAATGAATTATCACCTCACACCTGTCAGAATAGCTAAAATGAAAAACACAAGAAACAACAGGTGTTGATGAGGATGTTCAGGAAAAGGAAACCTCTTGCACTGTTGTTGGGAATTCAAACTGGTACAGCCACTGTGGAAAACAGTATGGAAGTTCCTCAAAAGCCTAACCCTAAAAAATAAAATAAAATAAAATAAAGCCTAACCCTAACCCTATTTTTTTACAATTTTTATTTTTCTTATTATTTTTATAATAAATTTATTTTTTATTGGTGTTCAATTTGCCAACATACAGAATAATACCCAGTGCTCATCCCGTCAAGTGCCCCCCTCAGTGCCCATCACCCATTCACCCCCACCTCCTGCCCTCCTCTCCTTCCACCACCCCTAGTTCGTTTCCCAGATTTAGGAGTTTTTACGTTCTATCTCCCTTTCTGATATTTCCTACCCATTTCTTCTCCCTTCCCTTCTATTCCCTTTCACTATTATTTATATTCCCCAAATGAATGAGAACATATAATGTTTGTCCTTCTCCGATTGACTTACTTCACTCAGCATAATACCCTCCAGTTCAATCCACCTTGAAGCAAATGGTGTAACCCTAACCCTATTATCCAGTAATTGCACTACTGCATATTTGCCTAAAGAGCACAAAAAATACTAATTCGAAGGGATACATGTACCAATGTTTATATCAGCATTATGATAGCCACATTATGGAAACAGCCCAATTATCTACTGACTGATGGATAAAGAAGAAATGGTATATATATATATATATATATATATATAATATTACATGGCCATAAAAAAGAATGAAATCTTGCCATTTGCATCAACATGGATAGAAATTATTATGCTAATTGAAATAAATCAGAAAAAGACAAATACCATGTAATTTCACTCGTGTGTGGAATTTCAAAAGCAAAACAAAGGAACAAAGGGAAAAAGTGAGAGAGAGAAAACAAGAAACAGACTCTTAACTATAAAGAACACACTAACAGTTACCAGAAGGAAGATGGGTAGAGGAATGGGTTAAATAGGTGATGGGGATTAAGGAGTGCACATGTGATGGGCACCAGGCATTGCATGTAAGTGTTGAGTCACTATATTGTACACCTGAAATTAATATTACCCTGTATGTTAACTAACTAGAACTTCAATAAAGATGTTTAAAACCAATTAAAAATAGAACTATGCTGTAATCCAGTAATTGCACTACTGGATATTTCCCCAAAAATATGAAAACACTAATTCAAAGGGATACATGCACACTCATGTTTATTATAGCATTATTTAAAATAGTCAAGATAGAGAACAGCTCAAGTGTCCATTGATCAATGAATGGATAAAGAAGATGTGGTATATGTATACAATTGAAAAGTATTCAGCCATAAGAAACAATGAGTTCTTGCCATTTGCAACAACCTGGATGGAACTAAAGAGTAAAATGCTAAGTGAAATAAGCCAGTCGGAGAAAAACAGATGCTATATGATTTTCTTATATAGAAACAGATATATAAGAAATGAAACAAATGAACAAAGGAAATAGACAAACCAAACAAAAAATAGACCCTTAACTATAGAGAACCAAATGATGGTTACCAGAGGGGAGGTGAATGAGAGTATGGGTGCAATAGGCGAAGGGGATTAAGAGTACACTTATCTTGAGCACTGAGGAATACATAGAATTGGTGAGTGACTATATTACTATATTACGCACCTGAAACTAACATAATATTGTGTATTAACTATATTGGAATTAAAATAAAAAATATATAATGCCCTCCAAGGTTGACCATGTTGCCACAAATGGTAGGATTTCCTTCTTTTTATGGCTGAATAATATTCCATTATATAATGTATCAATGAGACTAATGCCATCTTGGATAAATCCACCATGAAGAACACTCTGACTTGAAGGCTTTTTTGAGCATAGCCCTCCCTCCCCATTCGTTCTTTTTATCTAAACGCACACAATAGGGCAGCCCTGGTGGCTCAGCGGTTTAGCGTTGCCTTCAGCCCAGGGTGTGATCCTGGAGACCTTGGATCAAGTCCCACGTTGGGCTTCCCGCATGGAGCCTGCTTCTCCCTCTGCCTGTGTCTCTGTCTCTCTCTGTCTCTGTCTCTCTCTCTCTCTCCCTCAATCTCTGTGTGAGTCTCTCATTAATAAATAAATAAAAATCTTTTAAAAAAATAAATAAACGCACATAATAACCCTTAAGTATATCTTTAGGGCATAACATCCTTGATCTGCTTTGACATATGACTATGGTATACAATTATTTCTCAAACATTTCCTCCCTAGTGGTCTCCAGCACTACTTCCCAACCACTCAGACTATAAAAGCAGATCTTAGAGGAGGTGGAGTTTACAGAGATGAACTCATTTTGCAGCCACCTAAGACAAACTTCTGTCCATAAGTCACTTTAATAAGCCATTTTTGTGAAGGTGCAATTACTAGCTTTTTTCTTCCTTCATACAGTTCTTTTGGCCTTTGTAGGTCATTTTGCATATATCTCCCCATCATGGAACATATACATATGTGCACCACATTTTCTTTATCCACCTATCGATGGACACCTAGGTTGTTTCCATATATGGACTATTTTGAAAAATGTTACAATGAACTTGGGAGTGCAAATATATCTTTGAGATATATGTATATAAGCATCTAAACTACTTAAAATAAAAGCCAAACATAATTTTTAACATAACCATAAAGAGAATTAGTGGTTAAACCCCATATATCTGAGAAAAAAATGGATTCCTCCAAAACCAATTAGAAGGTTTATTCTGAAAACCCAAGACAGTAATCAAAACTTTCTCTCAAATGATTCAAGAATGGGACAAAGATGTTATTGATATAATGTATACATGTATAACACAGGAAACCCTGAAAAGTGTCCATTACTTTATCTGATCCTCAGAAAGCCCTTGTGATGTAACTAGGGTAACATTTCTCTAAATTGATAGATGATAAAATCAAGGCCTAGAAATGGAAAGAAACACAACAAGGCCTAGAAATGGAAAGAAACACAACATTTAATAAATGTTAAACACATTTATGTTAAACACAAATAAATAATAAACACAACATTAATAAATTAAATGATTTAATAAATAAATCCCATCAGGGAGACATTTATTAAACCAACTTGAGACCTCAGATTGGGATTGTGACTCACTTTTATTGTCGTTATGAAGGAGGTGGATTAGAAGATTTCTACATTTCATTCCAGATTGAAACCAATGATTTATGACAATATTATGCTCCTTCCTTTTTAAACCAGAGAAAAGTTAAAATCATTGATATTCCCGGTAGGAGTGAAACCATGTAATGATTGTCCTTATCTTATTCACTAACTTCAGTAAGCATAATACCCTCCAGTTGCATCCATGTCGAAGCAAATGGTAGGTATCCATCATTTCTTATGGCTGAGTAATATATACCACATCTTCTTTATCCATTCATCTTTCAATGGACACCAAGTTTCCTTCCACGGTTTCGCTATTGTGGACATTGCTGCCATAAACTTTGGGATGCAGGTGTCTCAGCTTTTCACTGCATCTGTATCTTTGGGGTAAATCCCGGTAGTGCAGTTGCTGGGTCGCAGGGTAACTCTATTTTTAACTCTTTGAGGAACCTCCACACAGTTTTCCAGAGTGGCTGTACCAGTTCACATTCCCACCAACAGTGCAAGAGGGTTCCCCTTTCTCCACATCCTCTCCAACATTTGTTGTTTCCTATCTTGTTAATTTTCACCATTCTCATTGGTATGAGGTGATATCTCACTGTGGTTTTGATTTGTATTCCTTGATAGCAAGTGATGCAGAGCATTTTCTCATGTTCTTGTTGGCCATGTGTATGTCTTCTTTGGTGAAATTTCTGTTTATGTCTTTTTTAAAAATAGTGAAAGGGATTATAGGAATGAAGAGAAAATGAGTGGGAAAATTAGAGGGTGACAAAACTTGAGAGACTCCTAACTCTGGGAAACAAACAAGGGGTAGTGGAAGGGGAGGTGGGTGGGGAGATGGGGTGACTGGGTGACGGGCACTGAGGGGAGCACTTGATGGGATGAGCACTGGGTGTTATACTATATGTTGGCAAATCGAATTCCAATAAAAAATACGTATAAAAAAAGAAAATATTTTTAACAAATCATTGATATTTGTTTGGAGTGATGAAGGGACTGTATCAATAATTATTTTCTAAAATATGGTATCTAAAAATAATTTATTGTTCTTTTTTTACGAAAAAATATTTTCAGTTAAAAAACTTACTTTCCAAAATAAGAATGAAACAGTGTTTTGTTTCTCCATAATTTTAAGAATTATTTATACTTGAGTTTTGGCTTTGGGAGCTGATATCATCTTCTTTATCCATTCATCTGTAGATGGACATCTGAGCTCTTTCCATAGTCTGCTATTGTGGACATTACTCTATAAACATTGGGGCGCTGATGCCCATTCGGATCACTACATGTGTATCTTTGGGGTAAATACTATTAAGTACAGCAGTTGCTGGGTCATAGGGTAGCTCTATATTTAACTCTTTGAGGAACCCCCACACTGTTTTTCAGAGTAGCTGTACAAGCTTGCATCCCTACCAACAGTGCAAGAGGGTTCCCCTTTCTCCAAAGCCTCATAAAAGTTTGTTGTTTCCTGTCTTGTTAACTTTAGCTTTTCTGACTGGTGTGATGTGGTATCTCATTGTGGTTTGAATTTGTATTTCCCTGATAGCAAGTGATGTGGAGCATTTTTTCATGTGTCTGTTGGCCATTTGCATGTCTTATTTGGAGAAATGTCTGTCCATGTCTTCTGGCCATTTCATGACTGGATTGTTTATTTTTGGGCATGGAGTTTGAGAAGTTCTTTATAGATCTTGGATACTAGCCCTTTATCTGATATTTCATTTGTATATATCCTCTCCCATTCCATAGGTTGTCTTTTACTTTGTTGACTGTTTCCTTTGCTGTGCAGAAGACTTTATCTTGATGAAGTCCCAATAGTTCATTTTTACTTTTGTTTCCCTTGGCTTTGGAGACGTGTCTAGCAAGAAGTTGCTGTGGCCAGGGTCCTCAGAGAGGCTGCTGCCTGTGTTCTCCCCTAGGATTTTGATGGCTTCTTGCCTCACATTTAGATCTTTCAACCATTTTGAGTTTATCTTTGTGTATGGTGTAAGAGAATTGTCCAGTTTCATTATTCTGCATGTGGCTGTCCAATTTTCCCAACACGATTTATTGAAAACACTGTCCATTTTCCATTGGCTATTCTTTCTTGCTTTGTGAAAGATTAGTTGACCATAGAGTTTATTTTAATTTGTTTTTTTGTTTAAGATTTTATTTATTTACTCATGAGAAACAGAGGGACAGAGACACAGGTGGAGGGAGAAGCAGGCTCCATGCAGGGAGCCTGACATGGGACTCGATCCTGGGTCTCCAGGATCAGGCCCTGGACTGAAGGCAGTGCCAAACCACCGAGCCACCTGGGCTGCCTGACCATAGAGTTTAGTGTCTATTTTTTGGCTTCTCTATTCTGTTCCATTGAGCTATGTTTCTGTTTTTGTGCCTGTACCATATTGTTTTGATGATCACAGCTTTGTAATACAGCTTGGAACCCAACATTGAGATCCCACCAGCATTGGTTTTCTATTTCAATATTCCTCTGGCTATATGGGGTCTTTTCTCATTTCATTCAAGTTTTGGGACTATTTGTTCCAGCTTTCTGAAAAATGCTGATGAGATTTTGACAGGAATTGCATTAAATGTGTAGATTGCTCTGGGTAGTATGGACATTTTAACAATACTTGTTCTTATAATCCATGAACATACAGTGTCTTTCCATTTCTTTGTATCTTCCTCAATTTCTTTCAAAAGTGTTCTGTAGTTTCTAGAGTACAGATCCTGGTTAGGTTTATTCCTAGGTATCTTGTACATACTCTTGAAAACATTCCCATAATCAATATGAAAGACATTTTCATCATCCCCAAAGATTCCTGTTGTTCCCCTTTTTTGTTTTGTTCTGCTTTAATTATTTTTTATTTTAAATTCAATTTGCCAATATATAGTCTGACACTCAGTCCTCATCACATCACATGCCCTCCTTAATGGACCTCACCCAGTTACCCCAACCCCCCACCTTTCAATGTACTGTTGGATCCAATTGGCTACTATCTTGGTGAAAATTTCAGCATTCATATTCATCAGGGTTATTGGTCTGTAATTCTCCTTTTTGGTGGGGTCTATGTTTTTATATAATAAATTTATTTTTTATTGGTGTTCAATTTACCAACATACAGAATAACACCCAGTGCTCATCCCATCAAGTGCCCCCCTCAGTGCCCGTCACACATTAACCCCCACCCCCTGCCCTCCTCCCCTTCCACCACCCCTAGTTCGTTTCCCAGAGTTAGGAGTCTTTATGTTCTGTCACCCTTTCTGATATTTCCCACACATTTCTTCTCCCTTCCCTTATATTCCCTTTCACGATTATTTATATTCCCCAAATGAATGAGAACATACAATGTTTGTCCTTCTCCGATTGACTTACTTCACTCAGCATAATACCCTCCAGTTCCATCCACGCTGAAGCAAATAGTGGGTATTTGTCATTTCTAATGGCTGAGTAATATTCCATTGTATACATAAACCACATCTTCTTCATCCATTCATCTTTCAATGGAACCGAGGTTCCTTCCACAGTTTGGCTATTGTGGACATTGCTGCTATAAACACCGGGGTGAAGGTATCCCGGCATTTCATTGCATTTGTATCATTGGGGTAAATCCCCAACAGTACAATTGCTGGGTCATAGGGCAGGTCTATTTTTAACTCTTTGAGGAACTTCCACACAGTTTTCCAGAGTGGCTGCACCAGTTCACATTCCCACCAGCAGTATAAGAGTGTTCCCTTTTCTCCACATCCTCTTCAACATTTGTGGTTTCCTGCCTTGTTAATTTTCCCCATACTCACTGGTGAGAGGTGGTATCTCACTGTGGTTTTGATTTGTATTTTCCGGATGGCAAGTGATGCAGGAGTATTTTCTCATGCGCGTGTTGGCCATGTCTATGTCTTCCTCTGTGAGATTTCTGTTCATGTCTTTTGCCCATTTATGATTGGATTCTTTGTTTCTTTGTTGTTGAGTTTAATAAGTTCTTTACAGATCTTGGAAACTATCCCTTTATCTGATAGGTCAATTGCAAATATCTTCTCCCATTCTCTAGGTTGTCTTTTAGTTTTGTTGATTGTATCCTTCGCTGTGCAAAAGATTCTTATGTTGATGAAGTCCCAATAGTTCATGTTTGCTTTGGTTTCTTTTGTCTTCGTGGATGTATCTTGCAAGAAGTTACTGTGGCTGAGTTCAAAAAGGGTCTGTGTTCTCCTCTAGGATTTTGATGGAATCTTGTCTCACATTTAGATCTTTCATCCATTTTGAGTTTATCTTTGTGTATGGTGAAAGAGAGTGGTCTAGTTTCATTCTTCTGCATGTGGATGTCCAATTTTCCCAGCACCATTTATTGAAGAGACTGACTTTCTTCCAGTGGATAGTCTTCCCTCCTTTATCGAATATTCGTTGACCATAAAGTTCAGGGTCCACTTGTGGGTTCTCTATTCTGTTCCATTGATCTATGTGTCTGTTTTTGTGCCAGTACCACACTGTCTTGATGACCACAGCTTTGTAGTACAACCTGAAATCTGGCATTGTGATGCCCCCAACTATGTTTTTTTTTAAATTCCCCTGGCTATTTGGGGTCTTTTCTGATTCCACACAATCTTAAAATAAGTTATTCTAACTCTCTGAAGAAAGTCCATGGTATTTTCATAGGGATTGCCTTAAACGTGTAAATTGCCCTGGGTAACATTGACATTTTCACAATATTAATTCTGCCAATCCATGAGCATGGAATATTTTTCCATCTCTTTGTGTCTTCCTCAATTTCTTTCAGAAGTGTTCTAGAGTTTTTAGGGTATAGATCCTTGACCACTTTGGTTAGGTTTATTCCTAGGTATCTTATGCTTTTGGGTGCAATTGTAAATGGGATTGACTCCTTCATTTCTCTTTCTTCAGTCTCATTGTTAGTGTATAGAAATGCCACGGACTTCTGGGCATTGATTTTGTATCCTGCCATGCTGCCAAATTGTTGTAGGAGTTCTAGCAATCTTGGGGTGGAGGCTTTTAGGTTTTCTATGTAGAGTACCATGTCATTGGTGAAGAGGGAGAGTTTGACAATTTGAATGCCTTTAATGTCTTTTTGGTCTGATTGCTGAGGCTAGGAATTCCAGTACTATGTTGATTAGCAGTGGTGAGAGTGGACATCCCTGTCTTGTTCCTGATCTTAGGGCAAAGGCTCCCAGTGCTTCCCCATTGAGAATGATATTTGCTGTGGGCTTTTCATAGATGGCTTTTAAGATGGTGAGGAATGTTCCCTCTATCCCTACACTCCGAAGAGTTTTGATCAGGAATGGATGCTGTATTTTGTCAAATGCTTTCTCTGCATCTAATGAGAGGATCATATGGTTCTTGGTTTTTCTCTTGCTGATATGATGAATCACACTGAGTGTTTTACGATTGTTGAACCAGCCTTGTGGCCCGGGAATAAATCCTACTTGGACGTGGTGAATAATTTTCTTAATGTACTGTTGGATCCTATTGGCTAGTATCTAGTTGAGAATTTTTGCATCCATGTTCATCAGGGATATTGGTCTATAATTCTCCTTTTTGGTGGGGTCTTTGTCTGGTTTTGGAATTAAGGTGATGCTGGCCTCATAGAACGAATTTGGAAGTACTCCATCTCTTTCTATCTTTCCAAACAGCTTTAGTAGAATAGGTATGGTTTCTTCTTTAAACGTTTGATAGACTTCCCCAGGGAAGCCATCTGGCCCTGGACTTTTGTGTCCTGGGAGGTTTTTGATGACTTATTCAATTTCCTCCCTGGTTATTGGCCTGTTCGGGTTTTCTGTTTCTTCCTGTTCCAGTTTTGGTAGTTTGTGGCTTTCCAGGAATGCATCCATTTCTTCTAGATTGCCTAATTTATTGGCGTAGAGCTGTTTATAATATGTTTTTAAAATCGGTTGTATTTCCTTGGTGTTGGTAGTGATCTCTCCTGTCTCATTCAAGATTTTATTAATTTGAGTCTTCTCTCTCTTCTTTTTAATAAGACTGGCTAATGGTTTATCTATCTTATTAATATTTTCAAAGAACCAACTCCTGGTTTTGTTGATCTGTTCCACAGTTCTTCTGGTCTCGATTTTGTTGAGTTCTGCTCGAATCTTTATTAACTCTCTTCTTCTGCTGGGTGTAGGATCTATTTGCTGTTTTTTCTCTAGCTTGTAAGGTGTAAGGTAAGCTTTTGTGTTTGAGTTCTTTCCAGTTTTTGAATGGATGCTTGTATTGCGATGTATTTCCCCCTCAGGGCTGCTTTTGCTGCATCCCAAAGATTTTGAATGGTTGTATCTTCATTCTCATTAGTTTCCATGAATCTTTTTAATTCTTCCTTAATTTCCTGGTTGACCCTTTCATCTTTTAGCAGGATGGGCCTTAACCTCCACGTGTATGAAGTCCTTCCAAACTTCTTGTTGTGATTTAGTTCTAATTTCAAGGCATTAGTGTCTGCGAATATGCAGGGTATTATCCCAATCTTTTGGTATTGGTTCAGACCCGATTTGTGACCCAGTGTGTGGTCTCTTCTGGAGAAAGTTCCATGTGCACTTGAGAAGAATGTGTATTCAGGTGAGTTTGGATGTAAAGTTCTGTAGATATCTGTGAAATCCATCTGGTCCAGTGTATCATTTAAAGCTCTTGTTTCTTTGGAGATGTTGTGTTTAGAAGACCTATTGAGTGTAGAAACCACTAGATTGAAGTCACCAAGTATAAGTGTATTATTATCTAAGTATGTCTTAACTTTGGTTATTAATTGACTGATATATTTTTCAGCTCCCACATTCAGGGCATATATATTGAGGATTGTTAAGTCCTCTTGATGGATAGATCCTTTAAGTATGATATAGTGTCCCTCTTCATCTCTCACTACAGTCTTCGGGGTAAATGTTGGATATAAGGATGGCTACCCCTTCTTTCTTTTGAGGACCATTTGAATGGTAAATGGTTCTCCAACCTTTTATTTTCAGGATGTAGGTGTCCTTCTGTCTAAAATGAGTCTCTTGTAGACAGCAAATAGATGGGTCCTGCTTTTTTACCCAGTCTGAAACCCTGCAGCTTTTGATGGGGTCATTAAGCCCATTCACGTTCAATGTTACTATTGAAAGATATGAGTTTAGTGTCATCATGATATCTATTCAGTCCTTTTTTTTTTTGTGGATTGTTCCAGTGAACTTCTTCTTAAAGGGGAATTTTAAGAGTCCCCCTTAAAATTTCTTGCAGAGCTGTTTTGGAGGTCACATATTCTTTCAGTTCCTGCCTGTCTTGGAAGCTCTTTATCTCTCCTTCCATTTTGAATGAGAGCCTTGCTGGATAAAGTATTCTTGGTTGCATGTTCTTCTCATTTAGGACCCTGAATATATCCTGCCAGCCCTTTCTGGCCTGCCAGGCCTCTGTGGGGAGGTCTGCTGTTACCCTAATACTCTTCCCCATAAAAGTCAGGGATTTCTTGTGTCTTGCTGCTTTAAGGATCTTCTCTTTATCTTTGGAATTTGCAAACTTTACTATTAAATATCAAGATGTTGAACAGTTTTTATTGATTTTAGGGGGGATCTCTGTGTTTCCTGGATCTGAGTGCCTGTTTCCCTTCCCAGATTAGGAAAGTTTTCAGCTAGGATTTGTTCAAATACATATTCTGGCCCTCTGTCCCTTTTCAGCACCCTCGGGAACCCAAATTAAACTAGGTTTTTCTTCCTCAGGCTGTCATTTTTTTCCCTTAATCTATCCTCATGGTCTTTTAATTTTTTTTATTTATGATAGTCACACACACACACACAGAGAGAGAGACAGAGAGAGAGAGAGGCATAGACACAGGCAGAGGTAGAAGCAGGCTCCATGCACCGGGAGCCCAACGTGGGATTCGATTCCAGGTGTCCACGATCGCACCAGGGCCAAAGGCAGGCGCCAAACCGCTGCGGCACCCAGAGATCCCCCTCATGGTCTTTTAATTGTTTGTCTCTTTTTTCCTCAGTTTCCCTCTTTGCCATCACCTTGTCTTCTATGTCACTCACTCATTCTTCCACCTCCTTAACCCTCGTCATTAGGACTTCTAGCTTTGATTGCATGTCATTCAATTGATTTTTTATTTCTGCCTGTTTAGATCTAAATTCTGCAGTCATGAAGTCTCTTGAGTCCTTTATGCTTTTTTTCTAGAGCCACCAGTAGCTTTATAATAGTGCTTCTGAATTGGCTTCCTGACGTTGAATTGTAATCCAGATTTTGTAACTCTGTGGGAGAGAGGACTGTTTCTGATTCTTTCTTTTGAGGTGAGGTTTTCCTTCTAGTCATTTTGCTCAGTGCAGAGTGGCCAAAAACAGGTGTATTGGGAAAAGGAGAAAAGGAGAGGAGAGAAAGAAGGAAAGAAAAGAGAAAAAGAAAAAAAAAGGAAGAAAAAAGAAAAAAAGAGAAGAAAAAGAGAAAGAAAAAAGGGTTGGGGAAGCAAACAGAAATCAAAAAGAAAAAAAAAACACGGGGGAGTATCTTCTGATTCTGTATACTTTAAGTCCCTTGACTTCCCCTGGAACTTTTCCGTCTAGCTGGTCTTCTGGGGGAGGGGCCTGTTGTGCTGATTTTCAGTTGTTAGCACTTGGGGGAGCTGCTCTGCCCCCTGCCTGGTGCAGGGCTCAGTGGGGATTGTTTACCCCGTGAGGCCCCAGGAGGAACAACTACAGTCGCGGTGGCCAGCCTGGAGCCCTGGATTCAGCTCCCACAGTAACTAAGGAGCTCTCAGTCTGCAGGGGCCTGGATGCTCCGGGGGCGAGGCTGCTGATCTGCTCAGCTTGAGGCAGGAGCGTCCTTGCTGTCCTGGGCCCTCCTGGCCTCTGCCTGTCCCAGGGGGAGGTCGGATCCTGGGCTGTGTCCCCGGCGCCCTGTGCTCCCGGGCCTGCGCTGTTGGATTCCGTTCCTGGCCCGGCAGCCCCCTCTGCGGGGAGCCTCTTCCTCTGCCGGAGCCGCCTCCGAGCTGCTCCCGGGGCTGGGTAACCCCCTCTCCACGGAGCCACTGCCTGAGCCCCTCTGAGCTGCTCCCGGGTCCAACCATGTACGTGCTGCAGCCCTTTAGGGAGCTCGGCTGCAGGGTGTGGCGTTCTACCCGGGGGGCAGGTGTCTGTTAGTGTCCCAGGGAGCCTGAGGTCATCCCCGCCCTCCCGGGGTCTTGCTCTAACTCCCTGTGAGCGCCTTTCTGCCCAGGAAGATTGGTGAAGCTCCTGCTTCTCCAGGACGGTGCTTTCCTGTCCTGGGGGCACTCACCCGGGCCTTAGCAGGGCTCCTCGCGGGGCCCCTCTCCCTCGGATGCCTTTTGTTTCTTTATTTCTTTTTTCCCCATATTCCTACCTTGATAGACGCGTGAACTCTTCTCACTGTAGCATTCCAACTGTTCTCTCTTTAAATCTCAGGCCAAATTCTTAGATTTTCAGGATGATTTGAAGGTTATCTAGGTAATTTGGTGGGGACAGGTGACTTGGGGACCCTACTCTTCCGCCATCTTGCCCCTCCCTCATTCATGATTTTATTAATTTGGGACAATTCCCTTCTCTTTTTGGTAAGTGGCCAGGGGTTTATCAGTCTTATTACTTTGATCTCCTGACCTTGCTGGTAGTTCGCAGTTTATGGCAACACCAAGCTAAAAGCCCATGCCTAGGCTCCCTGATTGCAGCCAGCTTCCCTGCTCCAATGCTTGGGGACTCTGCAACACTCAGGCACCCTGTTCTTTCTGTGACCCCGGGAATCCTGAGACCACACTGTCCCACATAGGATTTTGCCCCACTGTGCCAGCTAAGCACCTTTCAGGTGGGAACATCCCTCATCAGAGCAGCTTCTGAAAGTTCTGATTTTGCACTCCACTGCTGTATCACTTACTGATAGCTGGAATATGGAGGATCCCTTCTCCCCCCCTCAGTTTATCTTCCAATAAATCCCCTCAGATTCACTTCTCCGCACCTCCTATTTTGCAAAAAGTGGTCACTTTTCTATTTGTAGAATTGCAGTAATTCTTTTCTAGATAACAGCTTGAGTTCACAAGTGTTCAAAATTATTTGAAAGCTATCTATCTGACTTTAAGTGATCGGATGAAACGAGGGTCCCTTACTCTTCCACCATCTTCCCTCCTCTCTCTCAAGTAGTTTTAATGGTGAGAAAATGTCCACATTCCCTCTCCCTCTCTTATGGGAGGTTTCTACCATTGCTGCAGTTTGATATATCCATTAAAAATAATAATAATGAGTGGTCTCTATTGTCATGAAACAACCCCAGGAGGTAACTGGGAAACAAATCAATTTGTATGCCCCAAAGTGCTCTCATATCTGGACACTGATTTTTCTCAAAGGTAGAATATAAGGGTGGGGACTACTGTGGGATTAAAGAATTCAAATAGTAGTACCCTCGGGTCTAGAGGTAACCTAAGGCCTCGCTCACCATTGGACCCCAGCCATGTCAATCATTCCTTCTCAGCAAATCAGCTTAGAGCTCATGGTAGAGGAAGTGGCCTTTTGTTGACTCCTCCAAGTTCCACCTCTTGTCACCAGGCCAACGGAATCCTTCTTGCCTTGTCCACAACCACCTCAGGCACCATCTTCTTCCAGGGCTCCTTGGGGTGCCCCTCTGTGCCTGCTGTGACAGGGCTTCCACAGGCACCTTCATGGACTGTTGGGCCCTCTGAAGCCATCCTCTCTGCCGCCCCCACCGGCTCCTGACAGGTGCTTCTGCCAACAACCTCCCCTTGGGAGCAGTCACTTCAACAGGTGCCATCTTCGCCACAGTTGTTGCTGTGGCCTGATCACAGCTCCAGTTGAGGCACAGACCCGCGGGCCCCTCCTGCCATGTCTGCCACCGAGGATACAAGTCTGATGCCAGGTGGCCAGGACCCCAGGCCCCTCAGGGTCCCACTGTCACCTTCAGAAGGGGTGGATGGAGTCAGGGAGAGTGCAGCCTTCCTAGCTTCTGAAGGGCTTTCCAGAGCCTTTTTTGAAAAGGAGGGTAGGCAGGAGGCTGCCCAAGCCGCAGAAAAGATCTGGGATGTAGAGATGCTAGAAGAGGAGGATGAGGGGGAAGTGGAGGAGGAAGAGGAAGAAGAGGAGTTTGATTTTGAGTTTGAGGACCAGGAAGTCGATGAGTACCAGTCACCAGATTTAGAGTATGAGTTTGGGAATGAGGGGGAGTCTGAGTCAGAAGAGGGTGAGGCCAACGAGGAAGAGAATGAGGAGGAAGTGATTGAGCAAAAAGAAGGCAACAGCCAAGGCCAAGAGCATGCAGAAATTGCTGCGGGGCCTCCTGAGGCCCCCATGACTCGATTTTGGTCCCTTTTCAGGGTTTTAATTCATTCCCTTCTACACCGTATCCATGATAACGACCATGTCCTGGTCCGGCCCCACGCATGCTGCATGGTGATCAGCTGCCACTCCCGGGAGGCCCAGGACAGGGAGAGGGGACCGGTGCCTCCAGATGTGGAAGAGCCAGGAAGAGTCCTGGATCAGGAGCACCCGAGAGAGGAAGCAGAAGTCTGGGTGGGCGAATAACAGGCAGAGGGCACCCCACCCTGAGGGCGACAGGCACCAACAGAGGGCCCTGCATCCCAAAAGGCAGAAGAACCTGCAGCAGAGGCCCTGGGAGATGCCTCTGAGTCCTAGGAAGATGGGGACAGTGTATCCTTCAAGTTCCAAGATGGTGAGTGGCCATCAAGTCCTCAGGACCTTGAAGCCCCCACTGGGGCACCCAGCTTAAAGGAAGGCAGTGCTCAGCACTTGCTTTTAGCCATTAAGCAATGGGTGAAAGCTCTCAAAAACCTTCAGGCCCAGTATGCCCAAGTAGAAGCTCAATTTTACAGAGATTTTCATGATCTAGAGAAAAAGTATGCTGCCTTTTACCAACCTCTGTTTGATAAGAGATCTGAGATCATCAATGCAATCCACAAGCCCACAGAAGGTGAATTTCAGTGGCAAGTAGGTGTTCAGGAAGGCACATGCGGAGATATGGAAAGAGAGCCTGTGGAAGAAGGGCACACAAATGGTCTACCTCACTTTTGGTTGATGGCTTTTTAAGATGTGAAGATCCTCAGCAGGATGATCCAAAAAAGTGATGAGCTTGTACTAGAGCACCTGGAAGATGTAAAAATTAAAATTTCAGGATTCGAGGAACCAATGAGCTTCACCATAGAATTCATCTTCAAGTCAAATGAATACTTTTTCAACAAAGTCCTGACGAAAACCTACCAACTGCGATCAGACCCAAGTGATTCTGATCCCTTCTTCTCCAAAGGGACAGAAATTATCAGTAGCACAGGGTGTAAGATCTACTGGAAAGAGGGGAAAGATGTCACAGTGAAAACTAGCAAGCTGCAGAGAGGTGAGGTCCGCAGAAGTTTTGCATCCACCCCCAGGACGATGCCTGGCTATTCTTTCTTCACCTACTTCTATCCTCCTGATTCTCCTGAGGGCAGAGAGATGAATGTTGCCACCGATTATAAATTGGGCTATTTTTTCCGTGAAGTTCTGGTCCCGAAGTCTGTGTTATTCTTCACTAATGAAGCCAGAGATTATAACTATAAAAGTGCTGACGATGATGCTAGACAAGTTGGAGGTGAGGAAAAGAAAGAAGTGATCAGAAATGAAAAACCTAACAAAGGGGCTGGAAAAGATCTGGACCCAGAAGAGAGCAGTTGCTAAGAACCCAGGTATGTGTGTGTAGTTTTGTGTATCACCCAGCCATGCCTGACATACATCAGTTGTGCTTCTAAATGTTCTCAGTAAACCACAAGATCTATGTCTAAAACGTAGTTCGATGAGCCAGTGTAATGTTAAAGATGTATATTTGTATAGAATGCAGCATATTCTGAAATGTACTTCATTCACAGCTGTAAGTCCTTCCAGTTACAGCTGTAAGACTTCTACAGGTGGGAAATGTGTCTGCCCTGGTAGCAGAGACCAATGTTTCTTTAGAACATGGTTACCAGAACAGGTGGCTAAAGCAGTCTGAATGAACACTAGCTGTGCCTTCATCATTAGGTCATAGTAATGTGACCTCCTATATGAAGTAGGAGATAATTTCTTTGAGAATGTGACTACTTACACAGGTATCATAAGAATTGTGTGTAGGACCACATTTAATGAGTGATGCCTAGCCATTTGTTCAGTTATAATTTTTATATTTCAGGGGACAGTGAAAAGAAAGGAAATAGTCCTGGCAAGATTACGGTTTATCACTGGATTGGTACACAAGTTGATTTATGTCCAACATATTTTGTCCTTTCCTTTAACTTTCTCCTTTCCCAGATGTTGGAACTTGGATTCTGGGAGGTAAACAAGTATACTTTATGGATAGAGTACAGGCTTTTAAAATCAAAGGGATGGCTAAATACAGAATGTTTCCTCAAAACAAAATGAATAAGCCTTTTTGGTGTTTGGCAAATAACAGATGAGGTTGACATGTCACAGAATTGAAGACATTAGATTATGCAAGAGCGCCCTGATACCCAGGGTTCTGGGTTACAAGAGGAAAACATGATTTCTCCTGTTAGCTCAGAAGTACATAGGATTGCCTGTTCTTATACTAAGAAAGTCACTGTTGCATGTTAGTCAAGTTCAATTTTTAATTGTATCTTATTTCATCTACAGTTCAGAGGCATAGAAAACATGAATGAAGAAAGCAACAATGCATTTGTTCTTCATGGAGTCAAGATTTTCCAATTTTCACTTGTCCATGAAATTTTATCACCATTCATTTTATTCCAATGTCTTCAGATATTCCAGAATTATGACAGCAGTTGTTCACATTAAAAATAAATGTTTGTTTAAAATGAATAATCCACAGATTTTTTAGATATATAACACCAACTCAAATCTATCTTTGTATCTTTTTGTTTGGGCCCACCTGACTATTACTGAAAGGAACTACTTTCAACAATTTGGTTGTTTTAGGTTCTTTTATATATCCTACAATTAATTAAAAACTTATAAACAACTTATATAAAGGATGAAGTTGTCCCTACTGCATTCTTTTAAAGTTATCTGATGGATGACCTACCTTACCTGGAGACCAGTGGTGCTGGGTTGTACTGCACTGATGTGGACCAGAGGCAGCAGCATCACCTGGGAACTTGTCAGAAATGCAAATTCTCAGGCCTCACTTGAAACCTACTGAATTGGTAATTCTGATGCTGGGCCACAGTCATAGTTTTAGAACTCCCCCAGGTGATTCTGAATCTCAATGATGTTTGTGAACCACTCATTTCAAGCAATGAATGCATCTATGGTAGGAACAGCATTAATTCAGTGATGTGAGGCTGGTTCAGGTAGACTGTAAGGTCTGAGCTGGGAATGAGAATGGAATTCTCAAAGGCCTGGGACACAGAGAAAGACATTTTAGAAGGACAAACATTAGGTGATGGCAGTGCAAAATAATGCATTAGGGAACAAGTTCATTGCAGAAATGCACAAACACTATGACACCATGTATATGAACTTTCAAAACATGCAAAATAAACATATAGATTATGGATACATATATATGTAGTAAAAAGTGATGGAGCAATGCACAAATATGTAGCATGCAGAAAGGCATGTAGTGGAACAATAAAGATCTTTTTTAGGATACTGGTTATGGGGATCCCTGGGTGGCGCAGCGGTTTGGTGCCTGCCTTTGGCTCAGGGCGCGATCCTGGAGACCCGGAATCGAATCCCATATCGGGCTCCCGGTGCATGGAGCCTGCTTCTCCCTCTGCCTCTCTCTCTCTCTGTGTGACTATCATAAATAAATAAATTTAAAAAAATTTAAAAAAAAGGATACTGGTTATGTCTTGTGTAGATGGCTAGAGGATAATTAAATTGGGGATGGGATATCTTAGTTTTCTACTTCTGCCATAACAAATTACATAAAATAGTTGGCATAAAACAGAAATTTATACCCTCACACTCTGGGGGCTGACACTGGCAGTTCTCTGGTTCTGGAATTCTGTTTTCAGGTAAAATCAGGTTGAGGACACAGCCACATTTCCTTTGAAGGTCAAGGTGAGGAATATTCCTTGCCTCTTCCAGATTCTGATGACTCCTGGAATTCCTTGGCTTGTGGCAGCATAACTCAAATATCTGCTTCCGTTTTCATATGACCTCCCCTGTGTGTCTGTGACTTAATTTTCCCTCTCTTTTATCTTACAGTCATATTAGTCATTGAGGTTAGGCTCACCCTCCAGTTCCATCCATGTCGAAGCAAATGGTGGGTATTTGTCCTCTCTGATGGCTGAGCAATATTCCACTGTGTATATATACCACATCTTCTTTATCCATTCCTCTGTCGAAGGACATCAAGGAACCTTCCACAGTTTGGCTGTTGTGGACATTGCTGCTGTGAACGTTGAGGTATAGGTGTCCTAGGGTTTCACTGCATCAGTATCTTTGGGGTAAACACCCAGCAGTGCAATTGCTGGGTCGTAGGGTAGCTCTATTTTTAACTTCTTGAGGAACCTCCACACTGTTTTCCAGAGTGGCTGTACCAGTTCACATTCCCACCAACAGTGCAAGAGGGTTCCCCTTTCTCCACACCTTCTCCAACATTTGTTGTTTCCTGTCTTGTTAACTTTAGCCATTTGCACCAGTGTGATGTGGAATCTCATTGTGGTTTGGATTTGTATTTCCCTGACAGTAAGTGATATGGAGCATTTTTTCATGTGTCTGTTGGCCATTTGCATGTCTTATTTGGAGAAATGTCTGTCCATGTCTTCTGGCCATTTCATGACTGGATTGTTTATTTTTGGGCATGGAGTTTGAGAAGTTCTTTATAGATCTTGGATACTAGCCCTTTATCTGATATTTCATTTGTATATATCCTCTCCCATTCCATAGGTTGTCTTTTACTTTGTTGACTGTTTCCTTTGCTGTGCAGAAGACTTTATCTTGATGAAGTCCCAATAGTTCATTTTTACTTTTGTTTCCCTTGGCTTTGGAGACGTGTCTAGCAAGAAGTTGCTGTGGCCAGGATCCTCAGAGAGGCTGCTGCCTGTGTTCTCCTCTAGGATTTTGATGGCTTCTTGCCTCACATTTAGATCTTCCAACCAGGGATCCCTGGGTGGCGCAGCGGTTTAGGGCCTGCCTTTGGCCCAGGGTGCGATCCTGGAGACCCGGGATCGAATCCCATGTCGGGCTCCCAGTGCATGGAGCCTGCTTCTCCCTCTGCCTATGTCTCTGCCTCTGTGTGTGTGTGTGTGACTATCATAAATAAAAATAAAAATTTAAAAAAATAGATCTTCCAACCATTTTGAGTTTATATTTGTGTATGGTGTAAGAGAATTGTCCAGTTTCATTATTCTGCATGTGGCTGTCCAATTTTCCCAACACAATTTATTGAAAACACTGCCCATTTTCCATTGGCTATTCTTTCTTGCTTTGTCAAAGATTAGTTGACCATAGAGTTTAGTGTCTATTTTTGGCTTCTCTATTCTGTTCCATTGAACTATGAACTTTTGTGCCTGTACCATATTGTTTTGATGATCACAGCTTTGTAATATAGCTTGGAACCCAGCATTGAGATCCCACCATCATTGGTTTTCTTTTTTCAGCATTCCTCTGGCTAGTCAGGTCTTTTCTGATTCCATACACATCTTAAATGATTTGTTCCAACTCTCTGGAGAAACTCCATGGTATTTTGATAGGGATTCCATTGAACTTGTAAATTGCCCTGGGTAGCATAGACATTTTCAAAATATTTATTCTTCCAATCCATGACTTTGGGATGTTTTTCCAACTCTTTCTGACTTCCTCAAATTCTTTTTAGAAGTGTTCTGTACTGTTTAGGGTACAGATACTTTAATCTTTAGTTAGGGTTATTCCTAGGTATCTTATACTTTGGGATGCAGAAGTAAGTGGGATTGGTTTCTTAATTTCTCTTTCTTCAGTATCATTATTAGTGTACAGAAAGGCCACTGATTTCTGTGCATGGATATGGTATCCTGCCACATTGCTGAATTGCTACATGAGTTCTAGCAATCTTGGGTGGAGTTTTTTGGGTTTTCTAGGTACAGTATCATGTCATCTATGAAGAGCGAGAGTTTGAATTTTTTTCCCATTTGAATGCCTTTTATTTCTTTTTATTGTCTGATTGCTGAGGCTAGGATTTCTAGTACTATGTTGAATAGTTGTGTGGTGAGAGTGGACATCCCTGTCATGTTCCTGATCTTAGGGAAAAGGCTCTCAGTTTTTCCTCATTGAGAATGGTATTCACTGTAGGCTTTTTTTTAGATGGGTTTTAAGATTCTAAGGAATGTTCCCTCTATCTCCCCACTCAGAAGAGTTTTGATCAAGAACGGATGCTGTATTTTGTCAAATGCTTTCTCTGCATCTACTGAGAGCATTATATGGTTCTTGTTTTTTCTCTTGTTTATGTGATCTATCACATGATTTTTTTATGAGTGTTGAACCAACCTTGCATCCCGGGCATAAATCCCACTTGGTCATGGTGAATAATCGTCTTAATGTACTGTTGGATCCTATTGGCTAGTATCTTACTGAGAATTTTTACATCCGTGTTCATCAGCTATATTCTTCTATATTCAAATTTTGGTGGGTTCTTTGTTTGATTTTGGAATCAAAGTAATGCTGGCCTCAAAATGAGTTTGGAAGTGTTCCATCCATTTCTATCCTTCGGAACAGCTTTAGTAGAATAGGTATTATATTTCTTCTATAAATGTTTCATAGAATTCCTGTGGGAAGCCATCTGGCCCTGGAATTTTGTGTCTTAGGAAGTTTTTGATGACTGCTTCAATTTACTCACTGGTAATTGGCCAGTTCAGGTTTTCTATTTCTTCCTGTTCCAGTGTTGGTAATTTCTGTGTTTCCAGAAATGCATACATTTCTTCTAGATGGCTGTATTTATTGGTGTATAGCTGCTCATAATATTTTTTTAAAATCGTTTGTATTTCCTTGGTATTGGTTGTAATCTCTCCTCTTTCATTTGTGATTTTATTAATTTGAGTCTTTTCCCTTTTGTTTTTAATAAGGCTGGCTAATGGCTTATCTATCTTATTAATTCTTTCAAAGATCCAACTCCTGGTTTTGTTGATCTGTTCTACAGTTCTTGTGGTCTCTATTTCATTGAGTTCTGCTAGAATCTTTATCATCTCTCTTCTTCTGCTTGGTGTAGGTTTTACTTGCTGTTCTTTCTCCAATTCCTTCATGTGTGAGGTTAGCTTGTGTATTTCAGTTTTTTCCAACTTTCTGAGGGATGCTTGCTTTGTGATGTATTTCCCTCCTAAGACTGCTTTTGCTGTATCCCAAAGATTTTGAACGGTTGTATCTTCATTTTCATTAGTTTCCATGAATCTTTTTAATTCTTCTCCAATTTCCTGGTTCACCCATTCATTTTTTAGTTGGAAGCTCTTTAAACTCCACGTGTTTGAGTTTCTTCCAAATTTCTACTTGTGATTGTGTTCTAGTTTCAAATATTTTCCTCTGAAAATATGCAAGGGACAATCCCAATCTTTTGGAATCAGTTGAGACCTGATTTGTGCCCCAGTATGTGTTCTATTCTGGAAAAAGTTCCATGTGGACTTGGGAAGAATATGTATTCAGTTGCATTCGGATGCAAAGTTCTGTAAATATCTGTGAAACCCATCTGGTCCAGTGTATCATTTAAAGCTCTTTTTCTTTGGTGATGTTGTGCTTAGAATATCTGTCACTTGCCGTGGTGAAGACTCCTATTAGTGTATTATTATCTAAGTATGTCTTTACTTTGGTTATTAATTGATTGAATACTTGGCAGCTCCCACATTAGGGACATATATATTCACGATTGTTAGGTCTTCTTGTTGGATAAACCCTTTATGTATGATATAATTTCCCTTTTCATCTCTTCCTACAGTCTTCATTATAAACTTTAATTTATCTGCTATGAGGATTGCTACCCCAGCTTTCTTTTGAGGACCACTGGATTGGTAAATGGTTCTCCAACCTTTCATTTTCAGGCTATAGGTATCCTTAGGTTTAAGATGAGTCTCTTGTAGACAGCAAATAGATGGGTCTTGCTATTATCCGGTGGAAACCCTGCATTTTTGATGGGATCATTTAGATACCTAGGAATAAACCTAACCAAGGAGGTAAATGATCTATACCCTAAAAACTACAGAACACTTCTGAAAGAAATTGAGGAAGACACAAAGAGATGGAAAAATATTCTCTGCTCATGGATTGGAAGAATTAATACTGTGAAAATGTCAATGCTACCAAGGGCAATGTACACATTTAATGCAATCCCTATCAAAGTACCATGGACTTTTTTCAGAGAGTTGGAACAAATCATCTTAAGATTTGTGTGGAATCAGAAATGACCCCAAATATCCAGGGGAACATTGAAAAAGAAAACCAGAGCCAGGGGCATCACAATGCTGGATTTCAAACTGTACTACAAAGCTATGGTCATCAAGACAGTGTGGTAGTAGCACAAAAACAGACACATAGATCAATGGAACAGAACAGAGAACCCAGAAATGGGCCCTCAACTCTATGGTCAACTAATATTCGACAAAGGCAGGAAAGACTATCCACTGGAAAAAGGACAGTCTCTTCACTAAAGGGTGCTGGGAAAATTGGACAGCCAAGTGCAGGATGAAAGATCTAAGTGTGAGACAAGAATCCATCAAAATCCTAGAGGAGAACACAGGCAACACCTTTTTTAAACTTGGCCACAGCAACTTCTTGCAAGATACATCCATGAAGGCAAGAGAAACAAAAGCAAAAATGAGTTATGGGACTTCATCAAAATAAATAGCTTCTGCACAGCAAAAGAAACAGTCAACAAAACTGAAAGACAACCTACAGAATGGGAGAAGATATTAGCACATGACATATCAGATAAGGGCCAGAATCCAAGATCTATAATGAACTTATTAGACTCAATACCCAAGAAACAAACAATCCAATAATGAAATGGGCCAAAGACATGAACAGAAATATCACCAAAGAAGACATACACATGGCCAACAAGCACATGAGAAAATGCTCCACATCACTTGCCATCAGGGAACTACAAATCAAAACCAGAATGAGATACCATCTCACACCAGTGAGAATGGTGAAAATTAACAAAATGGGAAGCAACAAATGTCGGAGAGGATATGAAGAAAAGGGAACCCTCTTGCACTGTTGTTGGGAAAGTGAACTAGTACAGCCACTCTTGAAAACTGTGTGGAGGTTCCTCAGAGTTAAAATAGAGGTACCCTATGACCCAGAAATTGTGCTACTGGCAATTTACTCCAAAGATAGAGATGCAGTAAAATGCTGAGACACCTGCACCCCAATATTTATAGCAGCAATGTCCACAATAGCCAAACTGTGGAAGGAGCCTCAGTGTCCATCGAAAGATAAATGGATAAAGAAGATGTGGTATATGTATTCAATGGAATATTACTCAGCCACTAGAAATGACAAATACCATTTGCTTCGACATGGATGGAATTGTAGGGTATTATGCTGAGTGAAGTAAGTCAATTGGAGAAGGACAATCCTCATATGGTTTCACTCATATGGGGAATATAAAAAATATTGAAACGGATTATAAGGGAATGAAGAGAAAATGCATGGGAAAAATCAGAGACAGTGACAGAAAATGAGACACTCCTAACTCTTGGAAATGAACAAGGGGTGGTGGAAAGGGAGGTAGACTGGGAGATGGGGCGACTGGATGAGGGGCATAGGGGGCACGTAACAGGAGGAACACTGGGTGTTATACTGTATGTTGGCAAATTGAACTCCAATAAATAATATGCAAAAACAATAAATAGGTGACAAAGATTGCAAGAAGTTCCACTTGTGGCATCATAACTTAAGGAGTTCTATGAATCTCCTCCCCAATGAAACTAGTAAAAATTAATTGTAAATAAATCAAAGTAAATTATGTAGAAATGGTCCTGAAAGCATACAGCATGGAAAGAAACATTTATTCAGGAATATTCACTAAAATTTGGAAACCACAGTGAGGATCTATGGCATTCTAGCCAAGGCCTATACCTTCCCTTCCCCTGCCCAGTCAACAAGACAGAAATCCCACTCCAGATTGGTGCAGCCAAAATGCAAGTTCCCTTCTCCTCGCAACACCCAGAGTGATCTGTCCAAAAAGGCAGAGCATCAGCTTTTCTCATATTGCCCCAAACTACCTATTGCCTGGGACTAAGTCTAGGTGAAAATAGTCCAGAAGTAGGGGACTCCTATATTCCATTCAGTCTCCACATATAAGATCACCTTGGTTGTAGCACTGCTGAGAATATTGGGGCCCCAATTTAGTAAGAGATTCCACACTGGGGGAGGCAAGCCAAGAAGACCGGAAACTACTGCACCCCTCCAATGAATACCCGGGTTCTAAAGCAGGAGTGTCATTCATTGAAAAGTTCAGCATTCCCAGCTTCACAAGTATAGCTCAGAGATTTTTTTCCCACTTTGAAGAAGCAGGCCATTAAACAAGGGATGCTGCATCTCTTCTCAATGGAAATGAATCAATTTGCAACAGACTATGAAGAAGTTTAAGCCTGAGGCTCCCTCAAAAATAATGGAGTTTAAAAAAAAATAAAAAATAATAAAAAATAAAAAATAAAAAAATAATGGAGTTTGTGGTTAAGTGCAAATACAAGGAAATTGGTAGAATTATTCAAATTAAAATTTAAACTGTAGGAAAGGTAGCTTACCAGAGAGAACCAGGGAAAGAGACAGCTAAGAAGAGCCCTATGGGGTGAGAACAAATCTCAAACACTGACCCCAAAACTGTCCCATCAAAGAAACCCAAATTCAACTGGCTCAGTCTACTGAGCAATTTGTGCCTTATCCAGTAAATGGTGAAGTTTACCAGCTGAGTGTGGTCCTTGCAAAAACAGTCAACCTAGGGTGATTGCAGGCATATAAAATCCTGTGCTTTGTTCTCTGGGGTGGAAAATCAGAGGTTTCACACTTTAGAGAAGGGGTAATAGGCTTTGCCCAAGTAATCCAACCAGTCATTAAACAAACAAAAAAGCAAAGAACAATAACAAGCACCAGAGGGGAACCAGTAGCAGAATAGCTACAATTATCATCTCAAATGCACAGTTTTCCACAAAAAATTAAGAGATGTGCAAAGAAACAGGGAAGTCTGACCCCAGTTTTGATTTACTGCTTTCTACCTCACTGGTAAGAAAGAGATGCTCCACCCTAAATGGGATGGGATGGCCAAACACAAGACAGATGAAATAAAACAGAAGTTTATTAATCAGTTGTACAGTTCCAAAGGAAATCATGGCAGTCTACCCAAGGCCACTTGAGAGTTGTACTTGGAAACAGAGTGAATAAGCAGGGGCTGAGGAGGGCAGGCTTTGTAGAAACAAGAGGTTAATGTGACAATTTTATGGGAGGATGTGATTGGTTTGAATAGTTTTGCAATCTGACAAGGAAGTGAAAAATATTAGGCTGAGGATTGGGTGGAGTATAGTGATCTGGCTCTTAGGGGACCTGTCTGTCTAGACAGGTCTTCCCACTGGCTGGGGGGCAATACTGGGCAATAGCAGAAGGACACACAGCTAGGCTTTTGAGTCCACATGTCAAAGTAGCACATGGATTTTTAAGCCTTCCAATATAGACCTAAACAGTGGGAAAAAACTCATCAAAAGGAACTGCCTGGCTTTCCCTGTGGATCCCTGCTTGTGCAGGACTGCAGATCAGTAATTGAGAAATTGTGAATTGTTGAAATGGCTGCTGCAGGCTAAGCAGGAAAGACAACAAAGATTGTGCAGTCAAGACTGTCATAGGAGCCTGAGGGTATATTTCTAGCATCACAGTGTTACATGAAGCACTCATAAAAGATGAGGCCAGGGGGTCCCTGGGTGGCTCAGTGGTTGGGTGTCTGCCTTTAGCTCAGGTTCTGATCCTGGGGTCCTGGGATTGAGTCCCACATTGAGTTCCCCGCAGGGAGCCTGCTTCTCCCTGTGCCTATGTCTCTACCTTTCTCTCTGTGTCTCTCATGAATAGATAAATAAAAATCTTAAAAAAAAAAGGTGAGGCCAAGAGAAGGAAATCTTCTTAGCAATCACACCAAATCCAAGCACAATGTCTTACCAGAGCAAAAAGGGAATATTCAGATTTTATGAAAGCCTGCATTCAGGAGGAGTAAATCCACCAAAGAATGAAACTGGATTGTTGACATCAATTTATCAAATTATAGGAAGCATAAACACAAAAGAGAAATCCATGAAACAAAGTAGAATTGGACTTGATATAGATATTACTTTGATCACATCAATACCAAGAGCAGAAGAAAGCCTAACAAGTATCTAGAAAGCTGGTGGTTATGAAATGACAAATCAGTATGTAAAGCAAAATGGAAAATAGGACATAATTTTCCCTCTGGCAATCTCTGGGGGACTATGTTATTGGGTCTGTATTTTCTCATGTCTTCCACTTTTTTTTAACATTGAATAACTGACACATCAGACCTAGATTCTCCAGGACAAGCTGTAAAACTGAAGAGACGGTAAAACCACTTGATATGGCACAAGTGGGTGAGACCGCTTCTGGTAATGCTGAATCAACTAATGGAGCAGTTAATTCAAATCAAGCAGTTCAAGTGAGGCAACTGATAATGGTTTAGAAGAAGAGGAAGAAACAGTTCTTTGGGATATCTCACCCTTTAAGCACCAGTAATTCTAGATAGCAGTTATTCATCAGGTCATGCAGAGGCCACCTATGAGTCAGACTAGAAAGTATTTGACCTTTATTATGTCATGCAATATGCTCTGCTACTAACAGAAGAACAACTAAATAGGAAATCTGCTTTTCTCCTGAATGAAAGGAGCACACCAGAATTCTGCCTAAATTTAGACCTGTATAAAACACTACATGCACTGTAGCTAAATGACCTTAGAGATGTTGACCTTACTTTCCAGTCATTTCCAAGATATCCTTGATCAGATTTTGGTTAGTTTAAGACTATGCTTCCAGGAATCCTGAAAATCAGTTTATCTCAAAAGTATGAGGTTGTTCTTTTTATTATTCCTCAGACAGCATTAGCAATACCACCTAAAAGTGTTAGACCCTAAAAGGCAATTGCTCAGGCACTAACCTTTCTGTGAACATTATTTTAATTTACAAGGTACATATACAAAGTACTTACCCTCAGAAGACATCTTTCAAAATTGTAATTGTTGACAAACTACCACAAGCCTTTACATATCAGCTTTTCAATGGAATTGTTACAAAAAGCAGGCTTGTAGTTAATATACTACAATATACTCCTAAAAGTGATTCCTTTTTTGTAGAAGCTTGTAGTCTTGAATGGAGATTTTCAACCTCACATCAGAGGAAAATTTTGCTTGCATGATTTGCTGTCTTCAGATTAAATACAAAGACTTGTCAAATCGCTTAAGGGAGAGAGAATACAGGGCCCTATTGGATGAAGGCAAAACATTGTTATTACTATTGAAATTTTTCATTTTTAGCAAATCTTGCGTTTCTTAATTGTGGTGTTCAGTGGTAATCAATGGTTACAGAAAGAGACTTTATCTCAGATTCAATACATAGAGAGGCTGAGGCAAAATGTCCTTGGAATTCATGCAACTCTGAAATTTTTTACATACAGAACATATGTAGTTTACATAGAATTATGCTTCTGCCACAAGTACTTTTGACCTGTAGTCATAAAAGATTTTATAATAAAAAAAGATGAAAATGGACTTGTATTTCTCTCACCATTTGGTGTTCTCAGTGGATTCAAAGCCATTTTTCTGTTACTTTAAGATTATCATCTTAATAGAAATTGCCAGTAAAAGTTGTTTTATTTTTCCTGTTAGGGTTTATAACTCTTTTTATATTTATTGACCTGTGTCAGAAATTCATTATGTATTTTAGCTGAAGCACTTCATAGCTTTTTTTAAATGGTCAATTTTGCTTTTTACAATACACTTGAATGCCTTTTGCCTACTTGCTCTGCCTGCATATTGTGTATTTGTTTTAAAATTCTCTCTAATTTCAGTCCAAGTTTCACTTAGAAAGATGCGCATTTACACTTTGTTTCCTAAATATTTCACTGTAGTTGAAATCTTTTCAGAAATGAAGACATCGAGTAGATAAGAATATATAAATGACTAATACTCATAAGATGTAAACCATTGTGATGGTATATGTCCCAAATGGTAATATCTTCCAACAGCACACAGATTTAATGGATGAAGGTATGCCTCGGACATCAGGAATCTTCAAGGAGAGTGAAATCAGCCACCTTTTGCATTTAATTTGATTGCTGCTCCCTTTAGCTTTCTCCAGGAATGAAGCATTCAGCACAGTGACTCAATATTTTCACTTAATTTGCATGGGCTGAGTATCTCTGTTATGTTCTCAGTGGTAATCTAGTTAAAGCTCTGTGCATCAGTTCTGGTTATAACTTATTCTATACACAATCTTGTGGCATAGCACACATTCGAGCCATAAGCGTACTCAATATGCTTTTACAGTGGTTTTCTCTGTGACAAGAAAGTGGTCTTTAAGGCTCAGTTCTCTGGTAGAGCTACCATAAGTGATTGATACTTTTATAGTAATTTTTATTCTGCTTTTAGTGAGTTTTTATTTGAAACTCAAATGTGTAATATGTAATAGAATGTTTTCCTATTAACTGAGTTAACTTGCCATAAGCTCAGTCTGCTTTCCTATAATGGGTGCCACAGACTCAGACTGCTTTTCTTTAGAGTGTCAAAGAAAAAATCTTTTTTCTAGAGAGAAGTTTGATATTTTCTATGCTTGTTAAGAAAGTATAGTATTAGAAATTAAGAGTGGACAAGTGGAAGTTGAGTATTTCAACTAGTTATTATTTATATTAATTGCTTACTAATAAAACTTGTACTTTTTACATATTAGATGCAGCTTTGTTATCAAATGAATCCTAAAACAAGGAGAACATTTAACTTTGAATTATTTATTTTAAAACCACTAGTTATAGCAATTATCAGTATGTTAAGATTTTCACATTTCATCAGATTGAGCATTTTCTCACTATATTACCTGTTGTGTATGTAGTCAGCATGTTTACTGAAGTATAAAAATTAGCAAGTTTAGGACACCTGGGTGGCTCAGTGGTTAAGTATCTGACTTTGGCTCAGGGTGTGATCTCAGAGTCTTGGTATCGAGTCCTGCATCGGGCTGCTTCTCTGTCTCTCATGAATAAATAAATAAAATCTTTTTTAAAAATTAACAACTTCAGCAAGCTTATTTTGAAGAAATTTCTTATTTAAAAAATAATTATGGCAGATTTTCTTCAAAAATAATTGAAATCATTTGCAATTCAGAATGCCATTTTTAAATTTACATCAAGGTATTTTGCTTGTAGGAAATATTACAGATTTATTTTAATGATAATCATTGATATGTACTTTTGTTAAGATATCTAGCCATCTTTATGTTTTTAGTCTCCATCTTTCCTGAAGAAAAAAAATTTCATAGTTTCAAATAAAGGGACTGCTTGTGAGACTGACCTGATGCCATATTTAACAAATAGTTATTACAAATTAACCACTGTATGTTCAAAAACTAAAGGATCCACTATTTTTTAAAGATTTTATTTATTTATTCATGAGACACACACACAGAGAGAGAGAGAGAGAGAGAGAGAGAGAGAGAGGCAGAGACACGGGCAGAGAGAGAAGCAAGCTCCACGCAGGGAGCCCGACCTGGGACTCGATCCTGAGTCCAGGATCAGGCCCTGGCCTGAAGGCGGCGCTAAACCGCTGAGCCACCCAGGCTGCCCAGGAACCACTATTAAAGGACACACAAAAGTATGATGACAATGCCTCATCCAAAAAAAGATTGTTGGGGCACCTGGGTGGCTGTCAGTTAAGGGTCTGCCTTTGGCTCAGGTCATGATCCTAGGGTCCTGGGATCAAGCCCCGCATTGGGCTCCCTGCTCAGTGGGGAGCCTGCTTCTCTCACTCCTCTGTGCTTGTGTTCTCTGTCATAAATAATAAATAGATAGATGATAGATAGATAGATAGATAGATAGATAGATAGATAGATAGATAGATAAATAGATAGCAGAACAATTCCACAATTAAAGGTAGAGGAAGCCACATGGAAAGGGTAGGAAGGAATGAGACAAGTTGATGGAGCTAAATGGTCCCATGGGACTGTCCTTAGGAGGGAGGAATGCTGCAGGCATGGAGAGGGGAGAGAAACATATATCACACTGAGTAGCATAACACAGAAAAGATGAATCCCATAACATCCGCCTTTAAAAAAAACAGAGAGGCTACATTTTATGAGTTCTTACAACTGGTGAGCCTTAAAACCTGGAATTTTAAAAACCAAGGGGCTCAAGTCTAAGAGAGCCAGCAGGGTGATAAGAAATTGAGTCCCTGCCCTCTAAAATATACCACAATAAACAACTCATGGAGATAAAGTATAGAAGTAACACTTTGAAAAATGCCTAGGCATATGTGAGGGAAAGTTGTTCACTCATCTCACAACAGATACTGGAGGGACAGAGATCCTTGGCAGATGCCTCCATGAACAGAGAAGCTGGCAGCACATTTTGCTCCCCTTGTCCCCACCATAAACACATGGCCATCTGTGGGAAACCGCATAGTGCCAAGAAGCCTGCCCCATATCTTGCTAATGCTTCTGCCTTGCCCCCCACCTCATGAATATTTCATTGAATAGCTTAAAACTTCCTAAATCTGGGGATGGAAACAGAAATCCAGATCTATGAGGTATAGAGATTCCCCAACAAAACCAACCGAAATTAATCCACACCCAGGCACATGGTAATTAAAATGGCAAAAAGTAGAGATAAAGAGAACATTTTAAAAGCAGCAATAAAAGAGAAGACAGTTATATACAAAGGAAACCTTATAAGGCTACCGGTGGATGTCTCTGCAGAAACTTTGAAGGCCAGAATAAAGAGGCATGGTATATTCAAAGTGCTGAAACAAAAATAAAACTTTAACCAAGAATACTATATGCAACAAGGCTATGAATCAGAATAGAAGGAAAGAAAAAGAATTTCCCATACACACAAAAGTTAAAGTAACATTTGAGCACTAAAGCATCCCTTCCGGAAGTGCTGAAGGGGACTCTGAGTGTAAAGGACAGAGCATAACTGAGTATGAAAAGTAGAAAGCACAAAAGCAATAAAAATAGTATGTTTGTAAAAATCAGTCAAGGGACTCACAAAATAAAAGGATATTAAGTATGATACCATATACTTAAAATGTGGGGGTGGGGGAAGATTTGGTTCAAACTGGCTTAATATAGACTGCTATATGCAGAAGAGTTTTCATACAAATCTGGTAACCACAATTTAAAGCCAGTAATATATATGCAAAAAATAAAGAGAAAGAAATCCATGTATACCACTAAAGAAAGCCACCTATTCATGAGAGAAGAGGATGTGAGGAAAGGAAAAGAGAATTACAAAAGCAACCACAAAAAGGTAACAAAACAGAAATAAATACATACCTATCATAATTACCTTGAATGCAAATGTACTGAACACTCCAATCACAAGACATAGGGTGACAGAATGAAAGAAAACAAGACCCATCTATATGCTGTCTACAAGAGGCTCGTTTCAGACCTAAAGATACATGCAGTTTGAAAGTGTAGGGACAGAGAAGCCATTTATCATGCAAATGAATATGAAAAGAAAGCCAGAGTCGCAATATGCATATCAGACAAAATATATTTTAAAACAAACAAAAAAAACTATAACAAGAGACAAAGGACACTATATAAACATAAACAGAACCCTCCAAAAAGAGGATATAACAATTGTAAATATTTATGCACCTAACATAGGAGCATACAAATACATAAAGCAGTTAATAACAAATGTAAAGGAGCTAACTGGTAGTAATGCAAAAATATTAGGGAACTTTAACACCCCACTTACATTGATGGACAAATCATCCATACAGAAAATCAACAAGGAGATATTGGATTTAGGGACACCTGTGGGTGGCTCAGCAGTTGAGCATCTGCCTTCAGCTCAAGGAGTGATCCTGGAGTCCTGGGATCAAGTCCCACATTAGGTTCCCTGCATGGAACCTGCTTCTCCCTCTGTGTCTCTGCCTCTCTCTCTCTCTCTCTCTCTCTGTGTGTGTGTGTGTGTCTCATGAATAAATAAATAAGATCTTTATTTTTTTTTACATTTTTAAAAAATATTTATTTATTTATTCATGAGAGACACAGAGAGAGAAGCAGAGACGTAGGCAGAGGGAGCAGCAGGCTCCCCGCAGGGAGCCCAATGCGGGACTCAATCCTAGGACCTCAGGATCAGGACCAGAGCCAAAGGCAGAAACTCAACCACTGAGCCACCTGGGTGCCCCAGTAGCATATGTATTATAATGTTACATCTTATGTTACGTTTTTTTCCTTTTGGTGAGTTTTTGTAATATTCTTCAAATGACTCCCACTTTTACTGTAACTACTCATAGGATAAGGTTTGTGCAAATATGTAAAAAAAAGTAATATATATGTAACTTTGATCACCTTACTAAACATATAGAACTAATTGCTAATAGTTGCTTTCTTTGTATTTTTTAAAAGATTTTATTCGTTTATTTTAGAGATAGTACAAGATGGGGGAGGGGCAGTGAAGAGAGACAATCTCAAACTAACTCTGCTGAGTGTGGAGCCTGACACGGGCTCAATCCCAGTACCTCAAGGTCATGACACAAGTAGAAATCAAGAGTTGAATGCTGAACTGACTGAGCCACCCAGGGACACCCCCCCCCTCAACCTTGTATTTTATAAGTAGATAAATCATAGGATTTATATAAACAGAATCCTGAAACTTCCTTTCAATTATGTATAATTATGTTGCTTATCTTTCTCCACTGTCTCAAATTTCAGGAATACTATTCATTAATAATATCTATGCCTTTTAATTGACTTTTATTCTAAGATCTTTAAAAAAAAGAAATAGGGCAGCCTGGGTGGCTCAGCTGTTTAGTGCTGCCTTCAGCCCGGGGCGTGATCCTGGAAGCCCGGGACCGAGTCCTATGTCAGGCTCCCTGCATGGAGCCTGCTTCTCCCTCTGCCTGCATCTCTCTCTCTCTCTCTCATAAATAAATAAAAATCTTTAAAAAAGAGAAAGAAATATTGGATTTGAGTGACACCTTGGACCAGATGGATCTAACAGATATATTCAGAACATTCCATCCTAAAACACCAGAATACACATTCTGCTCAAGCACACACAAAATATTCTCCAGGATGTATCACATACTAGGCAACAATCAAATCTCAACAAATTCACAAAAATCAAAGTCATACCATACATCTTTTATGGCTACGACATCATGAAATTAGAAATCAACCACAAGAAAAAATCTGGAAAGAGCACAAATACATGGAGGTTAAATAACATGCTAATAAATAATGAATGGGTCAACCAAGAAATCAGAGAAAATTTCTTAAAAAATCCATGGAGACAAATGAAAATGAAAACACAATGTTCCAAAATCTTTGAGATGCAGCAAAAGCTTTCCTAAAAGGGAATTTTAGAGGCCTAATATATGAAATAAGAAAAATCTCAAATTTATAAAATTAAAAATTGGACTACCCTATGATCCAATAATCACACTACTGGGAGTTTGCACAAAGAATTTGAAAACACTAAAAAAAAAAAAAGAATTTGAAAACACTAATTCAAAAGGGTATATGCACCCCTCTGTTTACTGCAGCTTTATCTACAACAGCCAAATTATGGAAACAGCCCAAGGGTCCATGGATAGATGAATGGATAAAGAAGTTGTGGTATATATTTACAATGGAATATTATCCAGCCATCATAAAAAATGATACCTTGCCATTTGCAACAACATAGATGGAACTAGAGAGTATAATGCTAAGCAAAATAAATCAATCAGAGAAAGACAAATACCATATGATTTCACTCATTTGTGGAATTTAAGAAATAAAACAAATGAACCAATGCAAAAGAGAGAGACAGACAGAGACAGAGAGAGACAAAGACACAGAGAGAGACAGAGACAGAGAGATAAACCAAAACAAACTAGTAACTTTAGAGAACAAATGGATGGTTACCAGGGGGAAGGTGGGAAGGGAATGGGTGAAATAGGTGAAGGGCATTAAAGAGTGCACTTATCTTGATAAGCATAGAGTAATATATAGAATTGTTAAATCATATATTATATACCCAAAACTAATTTAGCTTTATATGTTAACTATACTGGAATTAAAAAGAGAAACTCGCGTGTGATTTTTAAGGCCTGACTATAGGCAATTACAAAGGTTTCCATGGCAGACCTCATAAGATATTCCTGCTCTTCCCAAACAAGACTTGTACAGCCAATGAACTGAAGTCTCTAAAGGGAGTTGTCAAGAAATCAGGCTCTCCTGGCTTGCCATGCTCTTACACGGGGCTGCATTCCTAGCCCAGGTGCCTCGATTTGGAGGCCTCTTTATCACTTGCCTTGGCAGAGGTCTTCCACGGGTACCTCAGCTGAAGTCTCCTTAGAGGGGATAGAGAGGGAAGGAATGCTGAGACACATTTTCTTCTCTCTAAATCAGTACTCCTGCACTCTAATCCCTTCCCCCTTCCAGCATTCCTGAGATCCTCCATCCATAAAACTTCAGAAGCATTTTTTTCAGGGGTCCCTCCACAGTGGGACAATCCTCAGGTCTGTGTTCATTCATCTGACCCTATACTGGTGCCGGTCCATGGGCAAAAATGGAACAGAGAGAAGTCAGCACTCTCTCCAGTTTAGCTTTTTGCTTTTCTTATGGCAGTCAGTGATTTAAGGCTTGACTGTTACTTTCATTTTGGCTTGTTGTCTAAAGCATCTACTCTGGCAGATCAGTTTTCTCTCCAGCTCAACTGAGCTCCTGACAAATCTGTGTAGTGAGCCAGGCAATTAACCACAGTGCCATTCTGGAGAAGCAGAAAGCCTGCAGATCCCATGAGGTACCTTTGCAAAATATTCACAGAGTCAGCAAGGCATATCAGAAGGGTGCTAGCAGATAGTTTCCAGAGTCTGAATGTCCTATGGGGCACTTTGTCAGCCATGCTATGCGTCTTGAGGAACGCTAGAGGTAGACATGCAGCATTCTTAGAAGGTGTTAGCAGATTTTTAATATAAACTTTTCAGTTCTGGGGGAGATCGCTTTAGTCTCTCTCTCGAGCCTATCTTGCCTAGCTGGTCAGATAAGTGATCCAACATAGGGGTTCAAAGAAAGCCAGAGAAGCAATATCATAGCCAGTGCTTAAGTTGCTCCAACAGCAGGACCAGAGATGGGGGTGGGGGCTCTAACATAGCTGAGTAGTTCTAAGTATGTTACTGGTGCCACTAAATACCCTACAGTGAGCAAGTTGTTGGAACTTCAAGAGAAAGAACAGTGTAGTACCCTTCAAGACTGTTTTGTCCAGCAGCCCTCAAGAGACCTTGGAAATTTAATTAGATCCCTCCAGACATAATCTGGCTAAAGTTAATAGAAAAGAGAGTGACACAATGTGAAGTATGTTACTATAAACCCCTCCTTCAGAGTGCCTTACAGCAGCCGTTGCCAGGATAATAATGCAAGCAGCAGCAGCAAAAGCAGCTGCAGCCTTCTGGTTGCTGCCCCCCTTCAGAGAAGCCTGGGATCTGCTTGAACAGCCCTACCCAGGAATCTCAGCCAGGAAACAGCTGTCCTTCCAAGCCAGTTGCTTCACCCACTCTCTGCTACCTTTCCTTCTCCCTCTCATGGAAACTTTTGGCCAAATGCAGGGAGGTGGCCCTGCTGGGGCCTGTGAATGATGCAATTCCTGTTCTCTCCACTTCTCCCTGTGGGCCTCAGGGTAGATCAAAAGGCCCAGAAGCTTTTATCTAATTGTCTCAGCTTTCTTATTTTTCTTCTTCTTCTTTTTTTTTAAATAATTTTTAAAATTGAGGTATGACTGACATATGACATTGTTAGTTTCATGGGCACAGAATAATGATTCAATATTTATATACATTGTAAAATGATCACCATAAGTCCTCTAGTTAACATCCATCATTTTACAAAGTTACAAAAATTTTTTTCTTATTATGAGAATTTTAGGATTTTTTTCTTAGCAACTTTAAAATATGCAATACAGGGCAGCCCGGGTGGCTCAGCGGTTTAGCGCCACCTTCAGCTCAGGGCCTGATCCTGGAGACCCAGGATTGATTCCCACGTCGGGCTCCCTGCATGGAGCCTGCTTCTCCCTCTGCCTGTGTCTCTGCCTCTCTCTCTCCTCTCTGTATTCTCATGAATAAATAAATAAAATCTTTAAAAAAATAAAATAAAATATGCAATGCAATATTATTAACTATAGCCACCATGCTGTACATTACATGTCCATGATTTATTTATTTTATACCTGGAACCTTGTACCTTTTGTCCTCCTTCAACCATTTCTTCTACACACACACACACACACACACACATACACATTGCCCCTGGAAGCCACCAATCTCTGGTGTGTATCTCTGCACTGTTTTTTTTGTTTGTTTTACTTTTGTTTTTGTATTCCACATAAAATTGAGATCATGCTGTGTCTTTGATTTACTTCACTTAGCGTAATGCCCTAGAGGTCCATCGATGCTGTCACAAGTGGCAAGAATTCACTTTTTATGGTGGAATAATATTCTATTATGCATTTTTACCACATACTCCTTATCCATCTCTCCACTGATGGATACTCACATTGTTTCCATATCTTGGGTATTGTAAATAATGCTGCAATGACCATGGATGTGAATATATCTTTTTGAGTTAGTGTTTTAATTTAATTTAATTTTATTTATTTATGATAGGCACACAGTGAGAGAGAGAGAGAGGCAGAGACATAGGCAGAGGGAGAAGCAGGCTCTATGCACCGGGAGCCTGATGTGGGATTCGATCCCGGGTCTCCAGGATCGCGCCCTGGGCCAAAGGCAGGCGCTAAACCGCTGCGCCACCCAGGGATCCCTTGAGTTAGTGTTTTCATTTTCTTCAGTTGGATGCCCAGGAGTTTAATAGCTAGATCATAATATAATTTTTTTGAGGAACCTCCACACTGACTTCCATAATGCCTGCACCAATTTACATTCCTACCAACAGTGCACAAGGATTCCCCTTTCTCCACATCTTTGTCAACACTCACTGCTTCTTGTCTTTTTTATAATACCCATTCTAATAGGAGTGAGATGATAATGTCACTGTGGTTTTGATTTCCATTTCCCTGATCATTAGTGAAAATGAGCACTTCTTCATTTGCCTGTTGGCAATTTCTATATCTTCTTTGGAAAACTATCTACTTAGAAATTGTAAGTATTTTCTCCCATTCAATAGGTTGTCTTTTCATTTTGTTGGTTTTCCTTGCCTTGTAGAAACTTATTTAGTTTTAGGTAGCCCTATTTGTTTATTTTTACTTTTGTAGGCTTGATTTTGAAGTCAGGTCCAAGAAATCATTGCCAAGGCCAATGTTAAGGAAGATACTATGTTTTCTTCTAGGAATTTTATGATTGCAGGCCTTATGTTCAAGTCTTTAATCCATTTGGAGTTAACTTGTGTGTATGATATAAGAGAGTGATCCAGTTTTATTCTTTTGCATATGGCTGTCTACTTTTCCTTGTACCATTTATTGAAATAACTGTCCTTTTCCCACTGTATCTTCTTGGCTCTTTTGTCTTCAATTAATTGCCCATAGATGTGAAGGTTTATTTCTGGACTCTATTCTGGTCCATTGATCTATGTGTTGTTTTTTATGCCAGTATAGTTTTGATTTTTAAACCTCTGTAAACATACTTTGGAATCTGGGAGTGTGATGCCCAGCCTTGTCCTTTCTCAAGATTGTTTTGTCTATTCATGGTCTTTTGTAGTTCCACAAAAATTTTAGGATTGTTTGCTCTATTTCTGTGAAAAATGCCATCATGATTTTGATAAGTATTTCATTAAACTTATATAGACATCTTTGGTTAGTGTGAATATTTTAATGATACTCATTCTTGGAATCCATGAGCATGGAATATCCCCTCATTCATTTACGTCTTTTTTCATTTCTTTTATCAAAGTCTAATAGTGTACAGGTTTTTCACCTCCTTGGATAAATTTATTTTTAGGTATCTTATTATTTTGGTGCAATTGTAAATGAAATTGTTTTCTTAATTTCTCCTTCTGATAGTTCAATTTTGGTATATAGAAATGCAACAGATTTTTGTATGTTGATTTCATATCCTGCAACTTTATTGAGTTCTTTTATTAGTTCTAACAGCTTTTTTTTAATCTTTTATTTATTTATGAGAGTCACACACAGAGAGAGAGGCAAAGACACAGGCAGAGAGAGAAGCAGGCTCCATGCACCGGGAGCCCAACGCGGGATTCGATCCCGGGTCTCCAGGACCGTGCCCTGGACCAAAGGCAGGTGCCAAACCCCTGTGCCACCCAGGGATCCCTCCTAACAGCTTTCTGATGGAGTCGTCAGGGCCTTCTATACATATTATGTCATTTGCAAATAGTGACAGTTTTACTTCTTCTTTTCTATCTGGGTGGCTTATATTTCTTTTTCTTTCCTAATTGTTCTTGCAAGGTCTTCCAATATTATGTTAAATAATAGTGGCCAGGGTGGGTCTACTTGTCTTATTCCTGATCTTGGAGGAGAAGCATTCTGCCTTTCACCTTTAAATCTGATGTTAGCTGTGGGTTTTTCATATATGGCTTTATTAAGCTAAGGTACACTACAGTTGAACCCACTTCATTGAGAGTTTTTATCAAAAATGGATGTTGAATTTTGTCAAATGCATTTTCTGCATATATTGAGATAATCATATAATTTTATCCTTTATTTTATTTGTGTTATTTCATTTGGAACATATTCCTTTGTTTCTTCGTTTTGCTTGACCCTCTGTATTAGCTTCAATGCCTTCAATGAAACAACCACCTCTGCCAGTCTTGAAGTTGTGCCTTATAAAGGAGATTAATCTGGTCATTCATGTCTGCCTTAGCTCCTTGCTGTCTCTCAAAACTTTATGATTGACCAATCAGCATATTATATTTTTAATAGCTTCCAGTAGTTGGGAGGTGTGCCAAAAGCTATTAGTGTCCCAAAGGAGAAGATCTCAGTCAGCATCTAGATTCAGGCTGATTGGAAGCTAGACCTTAAGGCAACAGCTATTAAAGTATGCAAATATATACAGTTTTTTAATACCACAGACATAGTACGCTCCACGGGTCACTAGATCCAGGGAATCTGGAGATGTCCTGTGGGTGGCAGTTGTAAAAAGTGGGGCTCCAGACAAGTGTATAAGCTCTTTTCTGGGAGATACCAGTGAGTTATAGCAAGGAAGATGGAGAGCATGGAGATGGCATCCATCAGCCTATGCTCCCTGACAGCAGCTCTGTAGACCTCTAGGTACGAGACAAACCTGAAGCCTGTCCCTCAAGCCAAAGATCCAGGACAAATAGGCCTCTTTCACAGAAAGATTGGGGATGCGTTTCAGTCTGTTTACCGTGCAGTTCCCTCTGGGTGGTAGTATTGTCCCTCCAAGTTACTGTCTCATTGGACCTAGAAACACAAGCTTCCCTGGTCACCAGAGCCAGGTGGTCAAGGGGCATCCCCTGGTCAGCAGCTATAAAAATAGGTTGCTAAACATATAAACCAGAGTATTAGGCTTGTGTAAGAATTCCCTGTGATGGCTACTGGTACTCTGGAGCATGACACAGAGAGAATGTGAAGATAGTACCCACCTTCTGATATCTGTGGAAAGGATCATATTATAGTTAGCCCTTAGATATGTGTTGAATTCAAAATCTACCCTTTAGGTTGGAAGTATACTAATATGCTTCTTTCACAGAAACTGGGCTCCTGGATTGTTGCCTCTTGTGTGCTGTGGGAGTGATAGCTATCTAAAAACTCTTTTTTTCCCCATTAGTTAGAGTCCTGTTAAATCTGTGAACATAAGCCCTGATGGCCACAAGATCACCAAGTAGACGTGTCTTCTAGTAGTACCTGCAAAATCAGGGAACCAGACAAGGTTATAAATTCCTTTCTGGGAGATACCAGCAAGCTGGACAAGGCTGAAAGAGAATGAAAAGATTGCATCCACCAACCTCTGTTCCCTGAAATGACTTCTTAGGTCACTAGATGTGTGTCAAACAAGAAGCCTGCCCCTCAGATCAAAGTGCATGGACAAATAAATAGGCATCTTTCACAGAAAGAACAGGGTGTATTTTATTCTCCTGTCTGCAATGCCTTCAGGGTTGTAGATTGCCAAGAACTGTCCTTGGGGTTTTTTCAGTCCCATGGGACCCAGGATTGCAAACTTCCCTGGCCTCCAGGACCTGGACATCAAGGGGCATCCCCTGAGTGGTAGCTGCAAAAATTAGGGCACCAGATGTATGTAAAAGCTCCCTTCTGTGAGATACTGGTGTTCTGGAGAGTAGGAAGATAGTACACACTGGCTATAGTAAGGCAGAGGGGATCATAAAGAGGATACTCACTGGAGAAAAAAAAATTGAGGGAGGATGCCACCCATTGGCTACAGCAAGGAAGAGGGAGAGTGCTAAGATGATGCCCATCAGTTTCTGTCCCCAGAGTGTTCTGCAGACTGGTAGGTGTGTGTGTTAAATTAGATGCCTACCCCTCATGTCAATGCTTTAATATACACACATAAGCCTGTTTCATTTAAGGTCTCAGTGCAGCTGCCTCTGAGCTGGGACCTGGGGTGGTTAAGTCCAAGTGCATGAGCCCTTTAAGAAGTGTTTCTTGGTTTACTAAAGCCTTGTGGATCTTGTGGATGCTAATTCCATTGATTTTCAAAGCCAGATCTTTTAGGAACTTTTATCTCAGGCTCAGGTTTTAAAAACTGGGGTGCCTGATATGGGGTTCAAACCCTTCACTTCTCAGTGAAGGTTTTGAGTACCCTTACAATTTGTAGGTTGCCGTGCTGGGGTAGGGTTTATAGTGAGATTGTGTTCCAGCCTCTTCTTGCCACTTTGATGTATTTTTCTTCTCAGCCACTCTTTAAGTTGTTTTCAGAGAAAATTCTTCCATGTTCAGTTGTAGACCCAATCTGTCTGTGGGAGGAAGTGAATTGAAGATCTTCCTACATCACCATCTTGAACTGGAACCTGACCTCTCAGCTTTCAAATACAAACAAGACTAGGGGGTCAAACCAATTTGCTCAGTACCCAGTTAAACCAGAGTTCCTATGCCAAAGTGAAAAAAAATTAAACTCTTTTGCCTTCTAGGTGGCATTTCATAGGTGACTGTGGTCCCCACAACCCCTGGCACCAAGACCAGAGAGAAAAGTTGATAATACCCTCTGGTTTGGAATCTAAAGCCATCATCATGAAGACTCTTTCCCAAGCTGGGCTATGGGTGGTCTCTTAGGACTCCTAAAAAAAAATCTCTATTTTAATGGCTCCCACTAATGAATGTGATTGATATATATTCTATGTGCATCCTGCTATTCTTGCCCTCAAGCCGTGATGGGAATTGCTACAGATAGTGCCATTTTAGTGAGACATGTGGAAGACTATAAACTTATGCAAACCATGGGTTTTAGCCAATGGCCTAGACATTTTCCAGGGTACTAGCAAATCTCAGACTTGCATAAAAACTAAGCCCCCTTATGAGGCAGAGACATTTAAATAAAAATCAGTTCTCCTAAAAAGATTTTTGTTGTTCATGTGGACACTCACCAAAAAGCCCCCTAATGCTAATGAGGGAAAACATAATCAATGAGCAGATTATGCTTATGAAATACTGAGACTAAGGTGTCCTATACTTTAGAGCAAGTAGATGTGTGATAGACTGCCGCTTGAATCCACAAGAGAATGGTTCATAGAAATCCTAGACTTTGGTCCACATGAATGGAATGCCCCTACTATCAAAAAATACTGAAGCCTCCATGCCCTCTTAGGTATGCCACCTTCCCACCACTTCAGTGCAATCACCAACCTAGATGTTTCCCACATTCTATTGTTTAAGGGTTAAAAATAGAAGTTGAATTATGTAGTTATGATTGATCTAATCACTGGCCAGTGGTGATTGAAGTCAATCTCTAATCTCTCTCCTTTCCCTAGAAATTAGTGTGGGAGCTAAAAGCTCTAACCCTCTAATCATGGCTTGATATTTTCTAGTGACCAACCCCAATATAGGGTCCAGTTAAGTCACTTTAAGAGCATAAACTCAGGTATAGCTGAAAGGAGCTTGTTATGAAAAATAAAAGAAGTTTCTATCATTTCTATCACTCGGGATATTTGAAGGGTTTAAGGATCTCTGTGACAGGAACTGGAGACAAAGACCAAATATATATTTTCCATTACACCACATTTATGCAACATTCTTGTTCCTCCAGAACTTGCTCAAGCCAATTTTTCCACTTTCCAGCTATACTATTGTTATTCTCACCAATACCTGCCATTTCTTGTGTTTTTTATTTAAGCAATTTTAGGCATTCTGACAGGAATGAATAAATAAATAATGAGAGACAGAGACAGACAGAGAGAGAGAGAGAGAGAGAGAGAGAGAGAGAGAGAGGCAGAGACAGAGGGAGAAGCAGGCTCTATGCAGGAATCCTGATAGGAGACTCGATCCTGGGACTCCAGCATCATGCTCTGGGCTTAAGGCAGGCACTAAACTGCTGAGCCACCCAGGTGTCCCTCTCAGTGTAGTTTTGATTTGCATTTCCCTAATGATGAGTGATGTTGAGCCTCCTTTCATGTGTCTGATGGCCATCTGTATGTCTTCTTTGGAGAAATGTCCATTCATGTCTTCTGCCCATTTTAATTGGATTATTTGTTTTTCTGGTATGGAGTTATATAAATTCTTTATATATTTCTATTACTAATTTTTTATCAGAATTGTCATTTGCAAATATCTTCTCCCATTCAGGAGGTTGTCTTTTAGTTTTGTTGTTTATTGTGCAAAATCTTTTTTTAATAAAATTATTTTTTATTGGTGTTCAATTTGCCAACATATAGAATAATACCCAGTGCTCATCACATCAAGTGCCCCCCTCAGTGCCCATCACCCAGTCACCCCCACCCCCTGCCACCTCCCCTTCCACCACCCCTAGTTCGTTTCCCAGAGTTAGGAGTCTCTCATGTTCTGTCTCCCTCCCTGATATTTCCCACTCATTTTTTCTCCTTTCCCTTTTATTCCCTTTCACTATTTTTTATATTCCCCAAATGAATGAGACCATATAATGTTTGTCCTTCTCCGATTGACTTACTTCACTCAGCATAATACCCTCCAGTTCCATCCACCTTGAAGCAAATGGTGGGTGTTTGTTGTTTCTAATGGCTGAGTAATATTCCATTGTATACATAAACCACATCTTCTTTATCCATTCATCTTTCGATGGGCACCGAGGCTCCTTCCACAGTTTGGCTATTGTGGACATACAATTGTGGGTTTATTTCTGGGCTGTCTATTCTGTTTCATTGATCTAGGTGTCTATTTGTGTGCCAGTACCATACTGTTTTATTACTACAGCTTTGCAATATAATTTAAAGTCTGGAATTGTGAGGCTTCCAGCTTTGCTTTTCTTTTTGAAGATTTTGTTGGCTATTCAGGGTCCTTTGTGGTTCCATACAAATTTTAGGAATGTTTTTTCTAGTTCTATGGAAAACGCTGTTGGTACATTGATAAAGATTGTATTAAATTTGTAGATTGCTTTCGGTTGCATGGACATTTTAACAATATTTGTTTATTCAATCCACGAGCATGGAATGTCTTTCCATTTGTTTGTGTTGTCTTCATTTTCTTTCATCAGTGTGTTATAGTTTTTAGAGTACAGGTCTTTCTCTTCCTTGGTTAAGTTGATTGCTAGGTATCTTAATATTTTTGTGCAATTGTAAACAAGATTGTCTTCTTAATTTCTTTTTCTGCTGCTTCGTTATTTTTTAATTTATATTCAGTTAGGCAACATATAGTACATCGTTAGTTTCAGAGACAGAGTTCAGTATTTCATCAGTTGCCTATAACACCCAGTCCTCATCATATCATATGCTCTCCTTAATACCCATCACACACTTATCCCATCCCCCTACCCACATCTCCTCCAGAAGCCCTCAGTTCCTTTCCCATAGTTAAGAGTCTCTCATGGTTTATCTCCCTCTCTGACTTTTTCCCATTATGTTTTTCCCTCCCTTCCCCTATGATCCTGCGCTTTTTCTTATGTTCTTCATATGACTGAAACTGTATAATTGTCTTTCTCTGGTTGACTTATTTCAGTCACCATAATACCCTCCACTTCCAACCACATTAATGTAAATGATAAGGTTTCATTATTAATACATACAAATAGACAGATTTCTCTACATTAATTTTGTATCCTGTGATCTTGCTGAATTCATTTATCAATTATAACCGTTTTTTGGTGGAGTCTCTAGGGTTTGCTATATATAGTAGCATGTCATCCGAGAATAGTGAAAGGTTTACTCCTTTGCTAATTTGGATGCCTTTTATTTATTTTTGTTGTCTGGTTGTTGTGGCTAAGACTTTCAGTACTATGTTGAAGAAAAGTGGTGACAGTGGACATTCTTCTCTTGTTCTTGACCTTAAGGGATAAGCTCTCAGTTTTTCACCATTAAATATGATGCTAGATATGCGTTTTTTGTTGAGGTATATTCTCTCTAATCCTACTTTATGGATGGTTTTTATCATGAATGGAATTTACACTTGGTCAAATGTCTGCGTCTATTGAAATGATTATATGGTTTTTATCCTTTATCTTGTTGATGTGATGTATCATACTAATTGATTTGGGAATACTGAAGCACCCTTGCATCCTGGGAATAAATCCCACTGATGAATGATTCTTTAATGTACTGTTGAATTCAGTTTGCTAACATTTTTTTGAGTATTTTTGCATCTATGTTCATTAGAGATATTGGCCTGTAGTTCGTGTGTGTGTGTGTGTGTGTGTGTGTGTGTGTGTGTGTGTGATGTCTTTATCCAGTTTTGTTATCAGGGTAGTTGGCTTCATAGAATGGATTTCAGTTTTCCTTCATCTATTTTTTTGGAAAATTTTAATAATAACAGGTATTAACTCCTCTTTAAATGTTGGCTAAGGACCACCTGGGTGGCTCAGTCAGTTAAACATCTGCCTTCAGCTCAGGTAGTGATCCTGGGAGCTTGGAATCAAGCCCTGAAACGGGCTCCCTGCTTAGCAGACAGTCTGCTTCTCCCTTTCTCCCTCCCTCCCCCTCTCCCTCTGCTTGTACTCACTCTCTTTCTCAAATAAATAAATAAATAAATAAATAAATAAATAAATAACAAAATCTTAGGGGAAAAATGTTGCCTAAAATTCATCTGTGAAGCTGTCTGGCCTTTGACTTTTGTTTGCTGGAAGTTTTTTTTATTACTTATTTATTTTCCTAGCTGGTAATTGGTCTGTTCAAATGTTCTATTTCTTCCTGCTTATAGGTTATATGTTTCTAGGAATGTATCCATTTCTTCTAGGTTGCCCAAATGTTGGCATATAATTTTTATAATATTCTCTTACAAACCTTTGTATTTTTGTGGTGTCAGTTGTCATTTCTCCTCTTTAATTTCTAATTTTGTACCATTGATTCTCTCTCTCTCTCTCTCTCTCTCTCTCTCTCTCTCTCTTTATGAGTATGCCTAGAAATTTATCAGTTTTCTTGATCATTTCAAAAACAAGCTTTCATTGATCTGTTCTATTGGGTTGTTTTGTTGTGGTGCTGGTGGGGGGTTTGTTTTGTTTTGTTTAGTTCCCATATCATTTATATCTGCTCTGGTCTTTATTATTTTCTTCCTTCTGCTGGTTTGGGGTTTTGTTTGTTCTTTTTCTAGCCCCATTTAGGTGTAAGGTTAGGATGTTTATCTGAGCTTTTTCTTGCTTCTTGGGGTAGGCCTGTATTGCCAAAAGCTTCCCTTTTAGAAGAGCTTTTGCTGCATCCCAAAGATTTTGGACCATTGCATTTTCATTTTCATTTGTTTCCATTTAAATTTTTATGTCTTCTTTGATTTTTTTGGTAGACTTATTCATTGATTAGTACCACATTATATAACCTCCATGTATTTGTGCCCTGTCCATATTTTTTTTTCTTGTGGTTGATTTCTAGTCTCATAGCATTGTGGCCAGAAAAGATTAAAGGTATGGATTCACTGTTTTTAAAAATTTGTTGATACTTGATTTGTGGCCTAATATGTGATCTATTCTGGAGAATGCATATTCTGCTGTTTTAGGATGCAATGTTCTGAAGATATGTATTAAATTCATCTGGTTGAGGGTGTCATTCAAACCTACTGTTTTCTTCTTGATTTTTTTGTTTGGATGATCTGTCCATTGATATAAGTGGGGTGTTAATATCCCCAACTATTGTTGTTTTACTATTAATTAGTTCTATTATGTTTGTTATTAACTGTTTTATGTAATTGGGTGCTCCCATGTTGGGTGCATAAATATTTACAATTGGTATATCTTTTTGTTGGGTTGTCCCCTTATGATTTTTTAGTGTTCTTCTTTAACTCTTATTACAGTCTTTGTTTTAAAGTCTATTTTGTCTGATATAAGTATTCCTGCCCTGGCTTTGTTTTCACACCCATTTTTCATGATTAATGTTTCTTCATCCCCTCACTTTAAATTTGTGTGTGCGTTTAGGTCTGAAATGAGTCTCCTGTGGGTAGCATATAAATAAGTCTTGCTTTTTTATTCATTCTGTCACCCTATGTCTTGTGATAGGAGCATTTTGTTCACTTACATTCAAAGTAATTATTCATAAGTTTGTATATGTGCTGCCAAAGTGAACACAATTATTCATAAGTTTGTATTCATTTCCATCTTGTTACTTGTTTTATGGTTGTTTCTGAATTTCTTCTCTGTTCCTTTCTTCTTTTTTTCTCTTCTCCCACAGTTTGCTGGCTTTTTTAGTGATATACTTGAGTCCTTTTCTCTTTATTTTTGCATATCTAGTACTGGTTTTTTATTGTGTTTACCACTTGCTTTGTATATAACATCTTCTGCAGACAGCAGTCTATATTAAGATGATGGTCATTTTAGTTTGAATCCATTCTTTACTCCTCTTCCTCTGACATTTTAGATATATGATGCTATAGTTTATGTCCTTGTATTTTGTAAGTCCCTTGACTGATTTTTACAAATAACCTTTTTTAAAAAAGAAAGAGAGACAGAGAGCATGAGGGGGTGCAGAAGAAGAAGACAGAGAATCTTAAGCAGGTTCCATCCCCAGTGCAGAGCCTGATACTGGCCTCAATCTCATGGCTCTGATATCATGACCTGAGCCAAAATCAAGAGTCAGATACTTAACTGACTGTGCTACTCAGGCACTGAACAGATATACGTCTTCTTACTGCATTTTTGCATCCTACTGTTCATACTCTTACTTACGGTCTTTTCTTTCCACTCAAAGAGTTTCCTTTAACAGTTCTTGAAAGGCTGATTTAGTTGTCAAAAATTCCTTTAACTTTTGTTTATCTGAGAAACTCTTATCTCTCCTATTCTGAATTATAACCTTGATGGACAAAGTATTCTTGGAGGCAGACTTTTCCCATTCAGCACTTTGAATTTATCATACATTCCATCTGGCCCACAAAGTTTCAGCTGGAAAATCCACTAATAGCCTTAACCATTTTCTCCTGTATGCAACTGTCTTCTTTCTCTTGCTGCTTTTAAAATTCTCTATCACTACTCACTGTCATTTTAATTACTATGTGTCTTGTTGTGGACTTTTTGTGTTGCTTTTGTTGGTGGATCTCTGTGACTCCTGGATCTGGGTACCTGTTTCCTTCCTCAGATTTAGGAAGTTTTCAGCTACTATTTCTTCAAATAAATTTTCTCCTCCCTTTTCCCTCTTCTCCTGGGATCATTGTAATGTGTTATACTTGATGGATTTACTGAGTTCCCTAAGTCTCTCCTCATTTTGCATATTTTTCTCTTATCTACTTAGCTTACTTTCCATTACTCTGTCCTTCAGGTCACTAATTCATTTTTCTGCTTCCTCTAGCCTCATATTTATTTCATCTAGTGTATTTTTAATTTCATTTACTATGTTCTTCATCTCTGATTGGTTCTTTTCTATCTCTGTGTTAAGAGTGTCACTGATGTCCTACAGTCTTTTCTCAAGTCCAGGGAGTATTTTTATGCTCATTACTTTATCTATCAGGCATAATTCTTACCTCTATTTCACTTAGGTGACTTGCTATGGTTTGTCCTGTTCTTTCATTTAGGACTTATTCCTCTTTTTATTTTGTCGAACCACCTGTGTCTATTTCTTTGTGTTAAGAACCTCCTTTGGGATCCCTGGGTGGCGCAGCGGTTTGGCGCCTGCCTTTGGCCCAGGGCGCGATCCTGGAGACCCGGGATCGAATCCCACGTTGGCTCCCAGTGCATGGAGCCTGCTTCTCCCTCTGCCTGTGTCTCTGCCTCTCTCTCTCTCTCTCTCTCTCTCTCTCTCTATCATAAAAAAAAGAACCTCCTTTATGTCTCCTGCTTTTGACAATAATGGCTTTATGAAGTGGAGATCCTGTAGTGTCCTGCAGTGCAGAGCCCCATGTTCACTGAAAACTGGTGCTTCAGGGGTATCTCCTATGTGTGTTTGTGCCTCGTGCTGTTGTGTCTTGGATGCCCTTTCCTTCAGTCCAGTAGTTGGCACTTTTTCTCTTTGCTTATTGTGGAAGTTGTTTAATCCATGTGCTGTTAGTAGACCAATTTTAACAAGGTTCATTATGGTTTACTGTGGCAGGGGTAGCACTACCACTGCTGTTGCTACCACTGGGACTGAGTCCTCACAAAGTGTGCAGGTTGGGAAACGTGGTATCGGCAAGTTTTTCACAGGCCTTCTGGGGGAAGAGACCAGCAGGACTGAGGCAAGCATGACTGGAAAAAGCAGTTCTTCCAAAGCCCAGGTCATCAGAGCTTGAAGTAAGCAAATTAGGTACTGAATATTGGCACCATGCTCATTCCTGGAGGTGGCCATGGTTTTATGCTATGGTATATAGCAGGGAGATGACACTGGCCAGCTCCTTTGTTCCTGAAGTCCCTCAGCAAATCATGCACTTTCTGGACTTACTCTGAGACTAGTAAGTAATTCTGCCTCCTATATGCCTCCTGCATTTTTCAAATGTCTATGCTATATATCTGCAGCTGTTTGTTATGCTCTCTTTAACAGTGGAGACTCAGCTTCCTATTGCCCTCCATTCTTTCTCAGAAATGAAGCCCATTGATTTTTTAAATTTTAGGCTTTAAGTCCCACTGGTTATAAGAACTCACAAAATTCAACACCTCTAGTTTTCATAGTCAAATGTTATGGGAATTTGTCATCTCTGTGAGGGCTTCTCAGTTTTGTGGAGGCCGAGAAAAATTAAGGCCATCCCACCTAAAGTTTAGCATTAGCACAAGTACAGCCATCTTAGGCCCCTGTGAATAAGAGCTGAACTTTACGGGAAAAACTGCAGAATGTCCTCAATGTCCTTAGCAGGGAATCCCATATCAGAAAGACAACAGAGCCCACGCCCGTGGTAGAAAGTCCCACATTAGAATGAGAACACAGCTTAATGCCCTTAAGCCCCGTATCAGAATGTAAACAGAACTTGAGCAATTCCTCCACCCCTTCTGAAAATCCCCTAGACCAGCCTATAAAAAACCCAGCTGTAACCCACTTCGGGGTCCAAGTCCCTGCTCCGCTGGGTCAGGTATACTTGGACCCAAGCTCGAGCTTGCAAATAAACCCTCGTGCGCGTGCATCAGTGTCGGCTCCTTGGTGGTTTCTCGGATTCACAATCTTGGGCACAACAAGGTTGATAGTTTGTTTCTCTCCTCTCTACATGCTCACAGTGTCCCACCCTCTCTCCTGTGGATAGCTCCAAACAGTTTATTTATTTTTTTAAAGATTTTATTTATTCTGTAGGTTGTCTTTGAGTTTTGTTGACTGTATCCCTTGCTGTGCAAAAGCTTCTTATCTTGATGAAGTCCCAATAGTTCATTTTTGCTTTTGTTTCTTTTGTTTTCGTGGATGTATCTTGCAAGAAGTTACTGTGGCCAAGTTCAAAAAGGGTGTTGCCTGTGTTCTCCTCTAGGATTTTGATGGAGTCTTGTCTCACATTTAAATCTTTCATCCATTTTGAGTTTATCTTTGTGTATGGTGCAAGAGAGTGGTCTAGTTTCATTCTTCTGCATGTGGATGACCAATTTTCCCAGCACCATTTATTGAAGAGACTGTCTTTCTTCCAGTGGATCGTCTTTCCTCCTTTGTCGAATATTAGTTGACCATAGAGTTCAGGGTCCATTTCTGGGTTCTCTATTCTGTTCCATTGGTCTATGTGTCTGTTTTTGTGCCAGTACCACACTGTCTTGATGACCACAGCTTTGTAGTACAACCTGAAATCTGGCATTGTGATGCCCCCAGATATGGTTTTCTTTTTTAAAATTGCCCTGGCTATTCGGGGTCTTTTCTGATTCCACACAAATCTTAAAATAATTTGTTCTAAGTCTCTGAAAAAAGTCCATGGTATTTTGATAGGGATTGCATTGAACGTGTAAATTGCCCTGGGTAGCATTGACATTTTCACAATATTAATTCTGCCAATCCATGAGCATGGAATATTTTTCCATCTCTTTGTGTCTTCCTCAATTTCTTTCAGAAGTGTTCTATAGATTTAGGGTATAGATCCTTTACCTCTTTGGTTAGGTTTATTCCTAGGTATCTTATGCTTTTGGGTGCAATTGTAAATGGGATTGACTCCTTAATTTCTCTTTCTTCAGTCTCATTGTTAGTGTATAGGAATGCCATTGATTTCTGGGCATTGATTTTGTATCCTGCCACGCTACCAAATTGCTGTATGAGTTCTAGCAATCTTGGGGTGGAGGCTTTTGGGTTTTCTATGTAGAGTATCATGAAATGGGCAAAAGACATGAAGAGAAATCTCACAGAGGAAGACATAGACATGGCCAACATGCACATGAGAAAATGCTCTGCATCACTTGCCATCAGGGAAATACAAATCAAAACCACAATGAGATACCACCTCACACCAGTGAGAATGGGGAAAATTAATAAGGCAGGAAACAACAAATGTTGGAGAGGATGTGGAGAAAAGGGAACCCTCTTACACTGTTGGTGGGAATGTGAACTGGTGCAGCCACTCTGGAAAACTGTATGGAGGTTCCTCAAAGAATTAAAAATAGACCTGCCCTACGACCCAGCAATTGCACTGTTAGGGATTTACCCCGAAGATTCAGATGCAATGAAACGCCGGGACACCTGCACCCCGATGTTTCTAGCAGCAATGTCCACAATAGCCAAACTGTGGAAGGAGCCTCGGTGCCCATCGAAAGATGAATGGATAAAGAAGATGTGGTTTATGTATACAATGGAATATTACTCAGCCATTAGAAACAACAAATACCCACCATTTGCTTCAACGTGGATGGAACTGGAGGGTATTATGCCGAGTGAAGTAAGTCAATCGGAGAAGGACAAACAGTGTATGTTCTCACTCATTTGGGGAATATGAATAATAGTGAAGGGGAATATAAGGGAAGGGAGAAGAAATGTGTGGGAGATATCAGAAAGGGACACAGAACATAAAGACTTCTAACTTTGGGAAATGAACTAGGGGTGGTGGAAGAGGAGGAGGAAGGGGGGTGGGGGTGAATGGGTGACGGGCACGGAGGGGGACACTTGACGGGATGAGCACTGGGTGTTATTCTGTATGTTGGTAAATTGAACACCAATAAAAATTAATTTATAAAAAAAAAAGATTTTATTTATTGATGAGAGAGAAAGAGAGAAAAGCAGAGACACAGACAGAGGGAGAAGCAGGCTCCATGCAGGGAACCTGATGTGGGACTCGATCCCGGGACTCCAGGACCATGCCCTGGGCCAAAGGCAAGCACTAAACTCCTGAGGTACCCATGGATCCTCACCCCAAATAGTTTAGACCCCTACTGAATCTCATCCATTCCCATCCTCTTCAATGTGGTCTATTCTCTATCTTTAGTTGTGGAGTTTATTCTCCCAGTCTTTGGGTCATTTTTCTGGTTCTTTACACTGACATGAGTGTTCTCTAGTTTTATCCATGGGACAAGGCGAACTTAGGATCTTCCTCTTCCATCTTCCTCCATCCTTATTCCACAATCATGGTAATCTACATAGCATTTCTTCTGACTGAAATATTCATTCCACACAAATTGTATGGCAAAAAAAAATCGTATGGCAATGGTCTGATACTCATGAGATTCTCTGGTTTGACCATGTTTCTCATGACCTGAAGCAGTTGGCCTGATAGAGAGTAAAATGGTCTTTTGATGACTCAGTTATTAAGTCATCTAGATGACAACAACTAGTAAGGTAAACCAACCTCTGTAATGTGATATATGCTCTAAATCAGCGTCCAATATGTTGTGCTATTTTTCCATAGCCTGGATTCACAGGTTGAGAAATCAAAAAGTGAAAATATGAGTAAATCTTCTCATTCCTCCCCTAGCACAATTCTTGCTTCCCATTCCCATGAACTAGGCTCTCATGGTTTGAATGTCTAACCTCAAATGCTCCATTGAGCTTGTAGTTGAGATTGCCACCTGGTCACCTTGGGTTACTCATGCCACCAAATCAATAGAAAAGAAGGAGGTTATAGTACTGGTTGGTGCAGTAGATTCTGACTATCAAGAGGAAATTCCACTGCTACACAAAATGGGAGTTTGTTTTTGTTTTTTGTTTTGTCTTGTTTTTAATAATAAATTTATTTTTCATTGGGGTTCAATTTTCCAACATAGAGAATAACACTCAGTGCTCATCCCATCAATTGCCCCCTCAGTGCAAGTCACCCATTCACCCCCACCCCCCGCCCTCATCCCCTTCCACCACCACTAGTTCATTTCCCAGAGTTAGGAGACTTCATGTTCTGTCTACATTTCTGATATTTCCTACCCATTTCTTCTCCCTTCCCTTCTATTCTCTTTCACTATTATTTATATTCCCCAAATAAATGAGAACATATAATGTTTGTCCTTCTCCGATTGACTTATTTCACTCAGCATAATACCCTCCAGTTCCATCCACGTGGAAGAAAATGGTGGCTATTTGTCATTTCTAATGGCTGAGTAATATTCCATTGCATAAATAAACCACATCTTCTTTATCCATTCATCTTTCGGTGGACACCGAGGCTCCTTCCACAGTTTGGCTATTGTGGACATTGCTGCTAGAAACATCGGGGTGCAGGTGTCCCAGCGTTTCACTGCATCTGTATCGTTGGGGTAAATCCCAAACAATGCAATTGCTGGGTCGTAGGGAAGATCTATTTTTAGCTCTTTGAGGAACCTCCACACAGTTTTCCAGAGTGGCTGCACCAGTTCACATTCCCACCAACAGTGTAAGAGGGTTCCGTTTTCTCTGCATCCTCTCCAACATTTGTTGTTTCCTGCCTTGTTAATTTTCCCCATTCTCACTGCTGTGAGGTGGTATCTCATTGGGGTTTTGATTTGTATTTCCCTGATGGCAAGTGATGCAGAGCATTTTCTCATGTGCGTGTTGGCCATGTCTATGTCTTCCTCTGTGAGATGTCTGTTCATGTCTTTTGCCCATTTCATGATTGGATTCTTTGTTTCTTTGCTGTTGAGTTTAAAAAGTTCTTTGTAGACCTTGGAAACTAGCGCTTTACCTGATAGGTCATTTGGAAATATCTTCTCCCATTCTGTAGGTTGTCTTTTAGTTTTGTTGACTGTATCCTTTGCTGTGCAAAAGCTTCTTATCTTGATGAAGTCCCAATAGTTCACTTTTGCTTTTCTTTCTTTTGCCTTCGTGGATGTATATTGTAAGAAGTTACTGTGGCTGAGTTCAAAAAGGGTGTTGCCTGTGTTCTCCTCTAGGATTTTGATGGAATCTTGTCTCACATTTAGATCTTTCATCCATTTTGAGTTTATCTTTGTGTATGGTGAAAGAGAGTGGTCTAGTTTCATTCTTCTGCATGTGGATGTCCAATTTTCTCAGCACCATTTATTGAAGAGACTGTCTTTCTTCCAGTGGATAGTCTTTCCTCCTTTATCGAATATTCGTTGACCATAAAGTTCAGGATCCACTTCTGGAATCTCTATTCTGTTCCATTGATCTATGTGTCTGTTTTTGTGCCAGTACCACACTGTCTTGATGACCACAGCTTTGTAGTACAACCTGAAATCTGGCATTGTGATGCCCCCAGCTATGGTTTTCTTCTTTAAAATTCCCCTGGCTATTCGGGGTCTTTTCTGATTCCACACAAATCTTAAGATGATTTGTTCCACCTCTGTGAAGAAAGTCCATGGAATTTTGATAGGGATTGCATTAACCGTGTAAATTTCCCTGGGTCGCATTGACATTTTCACAATATTAATTCTGCCAATCCATGAGCATGGAGTATTTTTCCATCTCTTTGTGTCTTCCTCATTTCAGAAGTGTTCTATAGTTTTAAGGGTATACATCCTTTACCTCTTTGGTTAGGTTTATTCCTAGGTATCTTATGCTTTTGGGTGCAATTGTAAATGGGATTGACTCCTTAATTTCTCTTTCTTCAGTCTCCTTGTTAGTGTATAGAAATGCCACTGACTTCTGGGCATTGATCTTGTATCCTGCCACGCTGCCAAATTGCTGTATGAGTTCTAGTCATCTTGGGGTGGAGGCTTTTGGGTTTTCTATGTAGAGTATCATGTCATCAGCGAAGAGGGAGAGTTTGACTTCTTCTTTGCCATTTTGAATGCCTTTAATGTCTTTTTGTTGTCAGATTGCTGAGGCTAGGAATTCCAGTACTATGTTGAATAGCAGTGGTGAGAGTGGACGTCCCTGTCTTGTTCCTGATCTTAGGGGAAAGGCTCCCAGTGCTTCCCCATTGAGAATGATATTTGCTGTGGGCTTGCGTAGATGGCTTTTAAGATGTCGAGGAAAGTTCCCTCTATCCCTACACTCTGAAGAGTTTTGATCAGGAATGGATGCTTTCTCTGCATCTAATGAGAGGATCATATGGTTCTTTGTTTTTCTCTTGCTGACATGATGAATCACATTGAGAGATTTTACAAGTGTTGAACCAGCCTTGTATCCCAGGAATAAATCCTACTTTGTCATGGTGAATAATTTTCTTAATGTTCTGTTGGGTCCTATTGGCTAGTAACTTGTTGATAATTTTTGCATCCATGTTCATCAGGGATATTGGTCTGTAATTCTCCTTTTTGGTGGGGTCTTTGTCTGGTTTTGGAATTAAGGTGATGCTGGCCTCATAGAACGAATTTGGAAGTACTCCATCTCTTTCTATCTTTCCAAACAGCTTTAGTAGAATAGGTATGATTTCTTCTTTAAACGTTTGATAGAATTCCCCTGGGAAGCCATCTGGCCGTGGACTCTTGTGTCTTGAGAGGTTTTTGATGACTGCTTCAATTTCCTCCCTGGTTATTGGCCTGTTCGGGTTTTCTATTTCTTCCTGGTCCAGTTTTGGTAGTTTGTGGCTTTCCAGGAATGCGTCCATTTCTTCTAGATTGCCTAATTTATTGGCGTAGAGTTGTTCATATTATGTTTTTAAAATCGCTTGTATTTCCTTGGTGTTGGTAGTGATCTCTCCTTTCTCATTCATGATTTTATTAATTTGAGTCTTCTCTCTCTTCTTTTTAATAAGGCTGGCTAATGGTTTATCTATCTTATTAATTCTTTCAAAGAACCAACTCCTGATTTTTTTGATCTGTTCCACAGTTCTTCTGGTCTCAATTTTGTTGAGTTCTGCTCGAATCTTTATTAACTCTCTTCTTCTGCTGGGTGTAGGATCTATTTGCTCTTTTTTCTCTAGCTCCTTTAGGTGTAAGGTTAGCTTTTGTATTTGAGTTCTTTCCAGTTTTTGAATGGATGCTTGTATTGCAATGTATTTCCCCCTTAGGACTGCTTTTGCTGCATCCCAAAGATTTTGAACGGTTGTATCTTCATTCTCAGTAGTTTCCATGAATCTTTTTAATTCTTCCTTAATTTCCTGGTTGACCCTTTCATCTTTTAGCAGGATGGTCCTTAACCTCCATGTGTTTGAAGTCCTTCCAAACTTCTTGTTGTGATTTAGTTCTAATTTCAAGGCATTAGGGTCTGAGAATATGCAGGGGACGATCCAAATCTTTTGGTATCGGTTCAGACCCGATTTGTGACCCAGTGTGTGGTCTATTCTGGAGAAAGTTCCATGTGCACTTGAGAAGAATGTGTATTCAGGTGAGTTTGGATGTAAAGTTCTGTAGATATCTGTGAAATCCATCTGGTCCAGTGTATCATTTAAAGCTCTTGTTTCTTTGGAGATGTTGTGTTTAGAAGACCTATTGAGTGTAGAAACCACTAGATTGAAGTCACCAAGTATAAGTGTATTATTATCTAAGTATGTCTTAACTTTGGTTATTAATTGACTGATATATTTTTCAGCTCCCACATTCGGGGCATATATATTGAGGATTGTTAAGTCCTCTTGATGGATAGATCCTTTAAGTATGATATAGTGTCCCTCTTCATCTCTCACTACAGTCTTCGGGGTAAATGTTAGTTTATCTTATATAAGGATGGCTACCCCTTCTTTCTTTTGAGGACCATTTGAATGGTAAATGTTTCTCCAACCTTTTATTTTCAGGTTGTAGGTGTCCTTCTGTCTAAAATGTGTCTCTTGTAGAAAGCAAATAGATGAGTCCTGCTTTTTTATCCAGTCTGACACCCTGCGCCTTTTGATGGGGTCATTAAGCCCGTTCACGTTCAATGTTACTATTGAAAGATATGAGTTTAGTGTCATCATGATATCTATTCAGTCCTTGTTTTTGTGGATTGTTCCATTGGACTTGTTCTTAAAGGGGAATTTTGAGATTCCCCCTTAAAATTTCTTGCAGAGCTGGTTTGGAGGTCACATATTCTTTCAGTTCCTGCCTGTCTTAGAAGCTCTTTATCTCTCCTTCCATTCTGAATGAGAGCCTTGCTGGATAAAGTATTCTTGGTTGCATGTTTTTCTTATTTAGGACCCTGAATATGTCCTGCCATCCCTTTCTGGCCTGCCAGGTCTCTGTGGAGAGGTCTGCTGTTACCCTAATACTCCTCCCCATAAAAGTCAGGGATTTCTTGTCTCTTGCTGCTTTAAGGATCTTCTCTTTATCTTTGGAATTTGCTAGCTTAACTATTAAATTTTGAGGTGCTGAATGGTTTTTATTGATTTTAGGGGGGGGATCTCTCTATTTCCTGGATCTGAATGCCTGTTTCCCTTCCCAGATTGGGAAAGTTTTCAGCTATGATTTGTTCAAATACATATTCTGGCCCTCTGGCCCTTTCGGCGCCCTCAGGGACCCCAATTAAACGTAGGTTTTTCTTCCTTAGGCTGTCATTTATTTCCCTTAATCTGTCTTCATGGTCTTTTAATTGTCTGTCTCTTTTTTCCTCAGTTTCCCTCTTTGCCATTAACTTGTCTTCTATGTCACTCACTCGTTCTTCCACCTCGTTAACCCTCGTCGTTAGGACTTCTAGTTTGGATTGCATCTCATTCAATTGATTTTTAATTTCTGCCTGATTCGATCTAAATTCTGCAGTCATGAAGTCTCGTGAGTCCTTTATGCTTTTTTCTAGAGCCACCAGTAGCTGTATAATAGTGCTTCTGAATTGGCTTTCTGACATTGAATTGTAATCCAGATTTTGTAACTCTGTGGGAGAGAGGACTGTTTCTGATTCTTTCTTTTGAGGTGAGGTTTTCCTTCTAGTCATTTTGCCCAGTGCAGAGTGGCCAAAAACAAGTTGTATTGGGAAAAGGAGAAAAAGAGTGGAGAGAAAGAAGGAAAAGGAAGAAAAAAGAGAAGAGAAAGAAAAAAGGGGGGAGAAGCAAACAGAAATAAAAAAGAAAAAAAAAACACGGGAGAGTATCTTCTGATTCTGTATACTTTAAGTCCCTTGACTTCCCCTGGAACTTTTCCGTCTAGCTGGTCTTCTGGGGGAGGGGCCTGTTGTGCTGATTTTCAGGTGTTAGCACTTGGGGGAGCTGCTCTGCCCCCTGCCTGGTGCAGGCTCAGTGGGGGTTGTTTACCCCGTGAGACCCCAGGAGGAACAACCGCAGTGGCAGCGACCAGCTCTGGAGCCCTGGATTCAGCTCCCGCAGTAACTAAGGAGCTCTCAGTCTGCAGGGGCCTGGAGGCTCCGGGGGCGGGGCTGCTCATCTGCTCACCTTGAGGCAGGAGCATCCTTGCTGTCCTGGGCCCTCCTGGCCTCTGCCTGTCCCAGGGGGAGGTCAGATCCTGGGCTGTGTCCCCGTTGCCCTGTGCTCCCGGGCCTGGGCTGTTCGATTCGAGCTCCCGGCCGGGCAGCCCCCTCTTCGCGGAGCTGCCGCCTGAGCCCCTCCAAGCTGCTCCCGGGTCAAGCTGGGTGCACACTGCAGCCCTTTAGGAAGCTTGGCGCACTCTCCCTGGGGCGCAGGTGTCTGTTAGTGTCCCAGGGAGCCTGAGGGCATCCCCGCCCTCCTGCAGTCCTGCTCTTACTCCCTGTGAGCCCCTTTCTGTCCGGGAAGATTGGTGAAGCTCCTGCTTCTCCAGGACGGTGCGCTCCCATCCTGGGGGCACTCGCCCTGGCCTTAGCCTGGCTCCTCGCAGGGCCCCTCCCCCTTGGATGCCTTTTGTTTCTTTATTTCTTTTTTCCCCATCTTCCTATCTTGATAGAAGCATGAACTCTTCTCACTGTAGCATTCCAGCTGTTCTCTCCTTAAATCTCAGGCCGAATTTATAGATTTTCAGGATGATTTGAAGGTTATCTAGGTAATTTGGTGGGGACAGGTGACTTGGGGACCCTACTCTTTCGCCATCTTGCCCCTCCCTCTCAAAACGGTAGTTTGTAATGTAGAAGTTTCCCTAACCCTAACCCTAAAAGTACTCCCATGTTCTGTTAACAAAGTCAATGGAAAACTACATCAATCTACACTAACAGGAGGGTTAATGGTCCAGACCATCCAGGAATGAAGAATTTGTTTGCTCCAATAACCAAGGAACATTGACTACCTAAATATAAGGGGCTTACTGAGACCAGTGAGAATATATAATGAGGATTGGAAGAAGATAGTTGAAAATATCAGCTATGACCACTAGAGCAGATTGAAAACCTAGGACTATAATAGTTATGAATATTTCTTCCTTATTTTGATACCTATATATCTGTATTTATGCTAAGCCATTTTCTTCTACCCTCCTTTACCCCTATTCTTTTTTATTTACATGTGAATTGTTAATTATGGTTAATTTTTATTTCAGTGGACAAGTTACTGGATGTTCAAGGGAACAGAGAGGAAGAATGAGGATTATCTTAGGTAGATAAAATAATCTTGTATCATCTTTTATGAAGAAGGTGAGTATGTTCTCAGTTGTATGCGGGTTACTTGCATCATGAGAGGCAGAAGCATGGCTTTGTTATTTTCTTTAGTTGGTAGTGTTTATGGGTGCCAAGTTGACAAAGGCTGGACTATGAAAGCTCTGGGTAGCATCAACTGGGTTAAGTGAAACTACATTTCCCAGAATCTTTTGTTTTGCATGTTTTCAGTTAAGATTGGCCACGGTAAAATTTTGCCTAAGATCTGGAAAGCAAAAATGAAACAGTAGCCACGTTTCACTCTTGAAAGGATGGTGTATATCAGAAGCTCTGTTATGCATCACTCACTTTTTTGTTCATCTGCTGCTTCCCTTATTGGCAATGACTGTAACAAGGTTCATAGTTTCAGCTACCAGAGTCATACCCCTCCAAGGTTCTCCCATTTCTGGGATAGGTTTAATGGAGATTTTGCAGGAGGAGTTCCATTCTCCTGCATGTCACTCATGGAACAAATTTTTAGGCTTAAAAAGAGATAAAATCTGACCTGGAGTTCAATGGGAGAAAAGATACAGGTTCCATCTTATTTGCATGTTTCAGTTTTCCCTACATTTCCCAGCTCATTTTTACTCTTGCTTCCTAACCATGTGTCCAGTGAGTTGAGGGTCAGCATCAGACTCCAAAGAGATGCTGAATCAAGAATTTTTTACCAGTTTTTACAGTAGTGCAAAGTCAAATCTCTATTATAATTCCCTTCTATGAGAGAATCAAGGATACTCTGAGAAGGCAAGGGCATACTGAAGAGGCACAGTGAAGTTTGTCCTATCCAATTAGGAGTCTGCTGCCTAGCCTCTGATGTCTACTTTAAGTACTCCCTTCTTTCTTGATAAGAGCCCACCCACTGTGACCCCTTCTGATTCTTTAAACTACACAGTTTGTAGTCAATATATTGCATGTTATGGATCCACTTCACATTTACCCTTTTCTCCAAGCCATACTTTGAGCCTTTTGTTTCCTCGAACTATGGGACTTCTTTCTCAGTCCCTGAAAATGCTTTCAATCAACGGTGGAAAGGGCATGCTGGTCACAACTTGGCCTGGTCCTTTCAGATTCCCTCAATTAAGGCCATTGGCTTTCTGGTTAATTAACCTTCAGTTCTCATGTTTCTCCCCAAGCTGGATAGGAAATAAGCAATCCTGTCTTAAATGCAAATTAGACATCAGGAAATCTTGATTAGTTACTTGACTCTGCCAGTAATTTGTGTGACCTTTGGCAAGTCTATTAGGTGCTTTGTGCCATTGATTTTTCCTTTTTTTCTGGTTACTTTGCTACATTCCCTTCAAAATTTAAATCAGTATTTTTGACATTGCCATGCTCCCTCTTGAAGTGGGACCATGGACAAAATTAAATACATTGAAAGAGCATTGGGGTGATAAAAAGGAATTTTTCAGTGTTATTTTCTGAAATGTGATGTTTCTTAATTAATTTGCTATGATTTTTTTCTAAAATATTTTTCAGAGTTAGTTATATGACATTTGCTTTTCTTTTTTAAAATATATTTAAATTTTATTTATTTGAGAAAGAGTGTGTGTCAGGGGCAGGGGAGCAGTAAGAGAGGGACAAGCAGACTCTGTGTCAAGAGCAGAGCCTGATGTGGGGCTTGTACTTATGACCTTTTGATCTTGACCTAAGCCAAAACCAAGAGTTGGATGTTCAACCAATTAAGACACGCAGGTACACCAACATTTTGCTTTTCGGAATAAATATGAAAAAATGCTTAATTTATCCATCATTGTAAGGATTCTTTTTGCACTTGATTTCTTTGTTAGTATGTCTGAATGCAACAGAAAGTCTTAGTTTACTCAGATTATCCCAGCAAGGTGCCCTTTAATGTTTTTAATGGTTGCCTGTAATTACGTGTCCTCTTTTCTGTATTTTTATTGTAGAGGCTTGATGTGAAACAACAGCATTTACTAAACATTTTCCTGCTCCTGTTTTTTAATATTTCTTCAACTCTATTCTGACTGAATCCATTTTAACTTTGTATGCTCTTTATCAAGTCAGTTTTAATAATGTTAGTATGTCCAGAATTTTTTCTATCTCTCTTCTTGGAGATTTTTAACACTGCTGAGCTGTACAATTCTTTAAGGCTCCATTCTACTGACATGAGCTGTCCCTAGATGAAAAATGGGGAGTAGGGGTGGGTATCACAGTTCCAATGACGCAGAAGACAGTCATACTGGAGCTCTATAGTTTGCTGAAAATAGTGGCGTTAAATGGATGGGATTTGCATGAGCTTAAAAATAACCCAGACCTCTATGGTCTCAAATACGAGGATTTTGAGACTAGAATCAAAGGGCTTTGATCACTCATGGGGCACCAGGCACATCAATTCTCACTTCCCAGTAAATGAATGTAGAGCTTGCAATGACAGAGGGGCCCTTTGTTGACCCTTCCAAGTTCTGCTTCTTTTCATCTACCCACCTGATTTTTATCACCTTCCAATGCCATCTCAAGTGCAGTCTTAGTTGACCCCTCCTCCAGCAGGCCTCCTGCCCTTTCTGTGGTAGGGCTTTCACACCTTTAAAGACTGTTGTGCACTCTGAATCCATCTTCTTTGTTGACCCCACTGCCTGTAGGCAGGCCCTTCTGTCAATAGGTTCTCCTAGGAAACAGCCATCTTGGTAGTTGCCATCTTCACCAAAGTCATCACAGCAACCAGGTCAGCACTCAGGCCCAAACATAGACTGGAGCATCCTTATTGCTATGTCTGCCAAAGAGGAATGAAACCCAGCACATGGAGGCCAAGACAGAGCTGATAGTGCAGCAGACCATGACCAAGACTCCTCAAGTTATCTGGATCCTACTGAAGGATCAGATAGGATTTAGGGCCTGTGGCCTTTATGGCTTCCCAGAAAGTTGCAAGAACTCTTCAGGAAGAAGAGGCCGGGCAGGAGGCTTCCCAGCCCATAGTTAAGGACAGGGCTATTCAGGCAGCAGAACAGGAGGAGGGTCAGGAGGAAGGCAATAAGGAAGTGGTGGAAGAGGAAGAGGAACAGGACTATGATGGTGAGCAGGAGGAAGATGAAGATGAAGGAGAAGACAAGAAGGCACAGGAAGAGGGTGCTGAAATCATCCTTATAGGACCCATGAGTTCCCCACAGCATGGTTTTAGTTCCTGTATCAGGATTCCATCTGTTCCATTCCACAACTTGTACATTATAATAACCACCTCTTAGTTTGGCCCCATGCAGGTCACATGTTGGTAAGGCATGGTCCCTGGAAACCTGAGGATCTAGGAGAGGTACTCACACCTCAGGAGGGCCAGGGCCTGGTAGATAAAGTAGAGAACTGAAAGGGTGAATACCTGTCAGAAAGAAACTACATCCAATTGTCCAAGGAAATTGCCTAAGGGCTATATACTAGAAGGCAGAGAACCAGAGGATTCCAAGGTCTGGGAAAGCAAGTCCCCAATGCAGAGGTATTCTATGAGTTGGGGGCCTGTGCAGCCAGAGGGACTGTAACTACCAAGTTGCAGCTGTGTCCTCAGGTCCTTGTTTTCCCCATTGGGGCACCCAGCTCAAAAGCAAGAGGTGCCCAGCATTTGCCTTTAGCCATTAAGCAGTGGGTGAAAGCTCTCAAAAACCTTCAGGCCCAGTATGCCCAAGTAGAAGCTCAATTCTACAGAGACTTTCACGATCTAGAGAAAAAGTATGCTGCCTTCTACCAACCTCTGTTTGATAAGAGATCTGAGATCATCAATGCAATCCACGAGCCCACAGAAGGTGAATGTCAATGGCAAGTAGGTGTTCAGGAAGGCACATGCGGAGATATGGAAAGAGAGCCTGTGGGAGAAGGGCACACAAATGGTCTACCTCACTTTTGGTTGACGGCTTTTTAAGACGTGAAGATCCTCAGCAGGATGATCCAAAAAAAGTGATGAGCTTGTACTAGAGCACCTGGAAGATGTAAAAATTAAAATTTCAGGATTCAAGGAACCAATGAGCTTCACCATAGAATTCATCTTCAAGTCAAATGAATACTTTTTCAACAAAGTCCTGACGAAAACCTACCAACTGCGATCAGACCCAGGTGATTCTGATCCTTTCTTCTCCAAAGGGCCAGAAATTATCAGTAGCACAGGGTGTAAGATCTACTGGAAAGAGGGGAAAGATGTCACGGTGAAAACTAGCAAGCTGTAGAGAGGTGAGGTCCGCAGAAGTTTTGCATCCACCACCAGGACGATGCCTGGCTATTCTTTCTTCACCTACTTCTATCCTCCTGATTCTCCTGAGGGCAGAGAGATGAATGTTGCCACTGATTATAAATTGGGCTATTTTTTCCGTGAAGTTCTGGTCCCGAAGTCTGTGTTATTCTTCACTAATGAAGCCAGAGATTATAACTATGAAAGTGCTGACGATGATGCTAGACAAGTTGGAGGTGAGGAAAAGAAAGAAGTGATCAGAAATGAAAAACCTGACAAAAGGGCTGGAAAAGATCTGGGCCCAGAAGAGAGCAGTTGCTAAGAACCCAGGTATATGTTTTTTTTTTTTTTTTATTTTATGATAGTTACACAGAGAGAGAGAGAGAGAGAGAGGCAGAGACACAGGCAGAGGGAGAAGCAGGCCCCATGCACCGAGAGCCCGACGTGGGATTCGATCCCGGATCTCCAGGATCACGCCCTGGGCCAAAGGCAGGCGCTAAACCGCTGCGCCACCCAGGGATCCCAGAACCCAGGTATATGTATGTAGTTTTGTGTATCACCCAGCCATGCCTGACATACATCACTGAAATAGCTGAAACTGAAGAGGAGAAAATAAAGGATAAAAATGGAAACCAGGGCAGCCCTGGTGGCTCAGCGGTTTAGCACCGCCTTCAGCTCAGGGTGTTGATCCTGGAGACCCAGGATCAAGTCCCACGTCAGGCTCCCTACATGGAGCCTGCTTCTCCCTCTGCCTGTGTCTGTGCCTCTCTCTCTCTCTCTCTCTCTCTCTCTCTCTCTCATGAATAAATAAATAAAATTTTAAAAAAAATAGAAACCAGAGGGCCTAAAAAGGATCCAGATTAGTAGAGCACAGCCTGCGAGAATCCATGTTGAGTATCATCCAACCATTCCTGTCATACATATATTATATTCCTACATTTTCTCAGTAACTGAATAATTTAAAAATGTTTTAAATTTATTTATATAAACCAATTTTAGTGTTAAAAATTTACATATATACTAAATCATATACAGTGGAGGACATACTGAAATGTATTTTTGTCATAGGCATACCTACTCTTTGAGCTGAAACTGTAAGACTTCTACAGGTGGGATATTTCAGACCTGGTAGTTGATATCATATTTATTTTGTTTTTTTTGGGGGGGTTGTATATTTTTTATTGGAGTTTGATTTGCCAACATAGAGTATAACACCCAGTGCTCATCCCTTCAAGTACCCCCCTCAGTGCTTGATATCATATTTGTTTAGAAGGCAGTTACTAGAACAAGTGGCTAAAGTGACTGAAACATACACTAGATGGGCCTTCATCATCCATGCCTGCTTAAATGTGGTCTTTTGTACTAAATATAAGATAATACCTTGGAGAATGTGGCTACCTAAAAAGTTGTAAAAAAAAATGAATCTCAAGTAGGAGCACATTTAAAGATTGATTCCAGGATGCCTGGGTGGCTCAGTGGTTGAGCATCTGCCTTCACTCAAGGCGTGATCCTGGGATCCTTGGATTGAGTCCCACATCGGGCTCCCCCCGGGGAGCCTGCTTCTCCTTCTGCCACTCTCTCTGTATCTCTTATGAATAAATAAATAAAATATTTTTTAAAAATAAAGATTTATTCCTAACTATTCATTCAATTTTAAGTTTTTGTGTTTCATGTGACAAAAGAAAACATAGAGTAAGGCTTTGGTTATCACTGAATTGTTAATTTAACTTACATCTCGTGTACTCTTTTATTTCCCTCTTTTCTCTCTCCTTTTATAGATATGCACAAAAGGCCTGGGAGGTTAAGAGATTATGGTTTATGAAAAGAGCAAAGACTTTTAAGGTGGAAAGACTTATTTATATCCCTAAATGGTTTTCTCCCACCCTCCACCAAAAAAAAAAAATTTGGTGTTTGACAAGTGGGAAATGAGGTTGGTGTGATCAGATGATTGAAGACATCAAATGGTGCATAAACAGCCTGATACCCAAGAGTCTAGATTGCAAGAGGAAAATTGCATTGTTTTCTCCTGTTGAGACAACAGACATACATAGGATTGACTATTAGATTTAGAAAGTCATTGGTGTATGTTAATTGTGTTCAATTGCTAATATTCTTTCTTTCTTTCTTGAATGTCAAGGCATAGAAAGACATGGATGAAGAAAAAACAATGAATTTATTCTTCACAGATTTCAGATTTTCTGATTTTCAGCAGTTTGGGAAATTTTATCAACACTGGTTTTGCTCCAAAGTTCATCACCCAAAATGTAACATCCACTGATATTTTACTTTGCTCTTACATCTTTCAGGGATATACGACGGTGTTTGTTCAGAATAAAAATAAAAGTTTGCTTGAAATATATAAGCTTCAGATTTTCTGGATAAATAACACTGACCCAAACTTATCTTTAAATCTATTTTGTTACCCCTTACAATCATTGAAAAAAAGATCACTTTCAACCATGTTTTAAGCCCTTTTAATGCAGGTTGTAAACAATTTATATAAAGAGAGATGAGGGTCTTGCTTCTCCCTATTGCATTTTATTGAAATAACGTGGTAAATTGCCTAGCTTACCTTAATTGACCAGATGGTGCTGAGCTGGTACAGGGTTGATGTAGACCAGTAGTATTAACATCATTTGGGAACTTGTTAGAAATGCAAAGTCTCAGACCCCACTCCAGGCCTGCTGAACTGGAAATTAGAAGATAGGCCAGGAATTAGAGTTTTAAAAGTCTTTTTGATGATTCTGAAACACACTAAAGTTTGAGAACCACTGGTTTGAGCTTCATCTATGTTATGACCAGCCTTACTTCACTGTCTTAAGACTGTTTTAGGTAAATTGAACAGGACAATAAAAATTGGACTGGAGAAGAGACTAGAATTCTCAGGGGTGGAGACACAGAAAAAGACCTACAAGTGCAAGGATTGGGTGGTGGCAATGGAAAAATGAATAAGGGAAAAACTAGTGCCAAAAGTATACAAACTTTATAATGCAATTTATGCAAAGTTTATCAACATTTTTTTAATTGCCTTAAATCGATAACAGGTAAATATACATGTAGTAAAAAGAATACATAAGGGATCCCTGGGTGTGCAGCAGTTTGGCGCCTGCCTTTGGCCCAGGGTGTGATCCTGGAGACCCGGGATCGAATCCCACGTCGGGCTCCCGGTGCATGGAGCCTGCTTCTCCCTCTGCCTGTGTCTCTGCCTCTCTCTATCTCTCTGTGTGTGTGACTATCATAAATAAATAAAAATTAAAAAAAAGAATACATAAGAATCATACATGCATATGTAGCATGCAGGAAGTCATATATAAGAATTACTTACTTAGGATAGTGGCTACATATTGTGGAGTAAGAGTGAAGACAATTTAGTTGGGGAAGGTTACCTGGTGGTCTGCAGTTCTGCAAATGGCTGGGAGTCCAGTGTGTGAGGTTAAGGGGATATGCATACTTAGAAACCATGCCTCCCACCTTGAGCCATGCTCCATTCATCTGGTGCCCAGAATTTTCTCCTCACGTGACCCTAAATCCCAAGCTCCAAGAAGCTTGCATGCTCTTCTTCAATGGATCTGTGCTCCTGATTGTTCACTGCCAATGTATGTATACATCCAGACTGCAAGTTAATTAACTAAGAGGTGGTGGTTATATACAGGGAACAGAGGATAAGTTGACTACATTATCTACACATATATACATGAAGCCTATTGAGGGGAAGAATGGAGCCTAGTGTATATGGAGGAGCAATGGAGGAGAGGCTGGGGCCTAGTACCTGGAGCCTGGAATGAGGAGCACAGGCCAAGGGTGAGGGGCTCCATTCTTCCCACACCACTGGAATAGAATTTAGAGGAGTATAAGTATAGTGGACAGGTCATAAGCTGACCTCCCCAATAATTCCTACTTTCTGGTATTCACACTCTTTGTATAATCCCCTGTTCTTGAGTTTGGAGGGACACCAATGACTTTCTTCTAACCAATAGAGTACAGAGAGAGTAAGAGAGTGAGAGAAGGGGGGAAAAGAGACCCTCTATATGATTATTTGTTATGTGATAACAGAAAACTAATACACTGCACTTGGCAGCCCTGGAGACTCTAGGCATCTGGATATGTGATCTCGAGTATCACCCAACCTTTCCTGACATATAACTGTCACTGAAAGCTCTATGTTAAAATTCCTTCAATAAACTTTATAAGAAAAAGAAACATTAAAATACACTGAGTAGTCTAATTTGAACCTGGCCATTCAGATTAATACAAATGTATAAAGGTATATTTTTCATGGTAGGCAAGATATTTTTTAACAGTCTATTAATTGATTTAAACCTTTCACAGATAATTATGCATAGTGGGTAGGCCCCCAATTGAACTCTTGCCCTGAAACCTTTAAATGTTATAAATGTTACAGGTGGTCCAAATTAAATATTTGGTCTATCACCTCTTTCCCTTCCTCATTCCCTGTCATGCTTTGTTGCCTAAGTACAGAAACAGTGTTACCCTTTGCTCTGGAAATGCTGCCCACGCCTGACCATACCCACCCTCTTTCCCACACATCTCATTTTCTCTGCACATATTGAGTACACAAATTCTGTTACTCAATACCACTTCTCTCCCATGAAAATAATCAGCTACTGGCTACCAGCCATCATCTCATTCAGACATACCTTTATGGAACCCATTCAAGGATCATACACAACAATCTTCCCTAAGAACGATTCTTCTGGGAAAAAATATCTGCAAATAACATACCTGATAAATATTAGTATCCAAAATATATAACAAACTTAAACTCAACACCCAAAAAGTAAACAATCCAATTACAATTGGGCAGAAGACATGAACAGACATTTCTCCAAAGAAGACATAGAAGGCCAACAGACACATACAAAGATGTTCGTCATCACTTATCATCAGGGAAATACAAATCAAAACTGCAATGAGATATCACCTTACACCTGTCAGAATGGCTAAAATCAACAACACAAGAAACAATAAGTGTTGGTGAGGATGTGGAGAAAAAGGAACACTCCTGCACTGTTGATGTAAATGCAAACTGATATAGCCACTGTGGAAAACAGTGTAGAAGTTCCTCAAAAAGTTAAAAATAGGTCTACCCTATTATATAGTAATCTCACTACTTGATATTTACCAAAGAATACAAACACCATATTGTAAGAATAAATATTTTTTTAGGGATCCCTGGGTGGCGCAGCGGTTTGGCGTCTGCCTTTGGCCCAGGGCGCGATCCTGGAGACCCGGGATCGAATCCCACGTCGGGCTCCCGGTGCATGGAGCCTGCTTCTCCCTCTGCCTGTGTCTCTGCCTCTCTCTCTCTGTGACTATCATAAATAAATAAAAATTTTAAAAAATTCCCTTTAAAAATATATTTTTTAAAATTTTTTTTATAAATTTATTTTTTATTGGTGTTCAAACACCATATTGTACACCTTAAACTAATATAACACTGTATACTAACTGGAATTTTTTCTTTTCTTTTCTTTTCTTTTTTTTTACTAACTGGAATTTTATTTATTTATTTATTTTAAAGATTTTATTTATTCATGAGAGATACAGAGACAGAGAGAAGCAGAGACACAGGCAGAGGGAGAAGAAGGTTCCATGCAGGGGGCCTGATGTGGGACTCGATCCCGGGTCTCCAGGATCACACCCTGGGCCGAAGGCAGACGCTAAACCGCTGAGCCACCCAGGGATCCCCTAACTAACTGGAATTTTAAAAAGAAATACATTTTTATTGTTTATAAGCTTAAAAATAAGCTTAAAATTTCTTAAAAATAAGCTTGTTTATAAGCTTAAAAATTTCTTAAATAAAAATAAAGATAAATTGTTAAAAGTGGGAGTAACTGCAATTGACACACTAAAAAAAAGAATAAAAAAGAACAACTCTTCTTAAGAACATTCTGCTTCTCTGACAATTTTTTGGTCTGACTGTCAATATCTTATTTGATTTCTCTCCTCTGTTACAAATAGATTGAGATGGGCTACAGAAGAGTTTTTATTTTTGCAATTATAGTTTTTTATAGAGAAAAAGACCAGGGAAGCTACAGAGAAGGTGGAAAACATCAGAATGTGCCTCTGTGAATTGAGAAATCCGTAACCTCTTTATTTTAAGAAAGTTATATTGCTAATTTTGGAAAATAGAATATTAATATGGGAATTGCCAGAATGAGAATAACCTCATATTGGTCCCCTCTCAGAAAAAGTAAAGGGTGGGAAATATAGCAGCTAGTATACCACTATTATCTGGAGAATGGTATCAAATCAAATAAAATATTTGCCAAGGGTATTTGAATGAAATGTAATCAAACTACCACCTAATAAGTGTCTGAAAAATTATCCACCTAATATTCTGATTGGCCATTCTCACTGCAAATACCATTGAATCTGTTTGGCCATATTGACCAAGTGGCACAATATCTTGCACAGCAGCCTGAGTGTACTACAGAACTTTTTCTTATTCTGGACCCCACGCAAAATTGACAGCCTTTTAGTATACTCACTAAATGGTTAGGATTATCACTCCCAAATAAGATATATAATGACTTCAAAATCAAAAGAAATCTATTAGGCATTTTTCTTGGTAGTAGGGGCCAGTGGCTGCAAATTGTTCTTCCCCTAGAAGGATATTTTAACATTCTCTATACCTTTGAACCCCTAGAATATTCACCAAGAAGGCCAGTCATTGAATTTTTGTGGGGTTCATTTTCTACTCTCCAGCATGTATTCATTTTGCCAAGATTCTTGCTACATCCTGCTCATCAGCCCAATCAGCCTGATAGCATCAATGTAAGGGACACTACCACTATCCTATGGTACAGAGAGCTGACAAATCTCACTGAAGATTAGATTTTGACATAAGGCTGGAGAGTTAATATAGCTCTGACAGAACATGAAAGTAACTTGCTGGTCCTACCAGCCAAAATCAAACTGTTTCATATAGTCTTCACTGCTAGACATAGATGAAAATAAGCTTCACACCAGGTTCCAGGGGATATGTTGCTTTTCTCAGGCAAAGAAACCACATTTTAAATAGTTTCTATATTTGGAGTCATCATTTGACTGCTTTTACAATAATCCACTGTTAATCTTGAAAACCCATCTCTGTCCTGTGCAGGCCAGAGCAGAATGTTGAATGGAAATGTTTTTTTTTGTTTGTTTGTTTGTTTGTTTTTTAAATTTTTATTTATTTATGATAGTCACACACACAGAGAGAGAGAGAGAGAGAGAGAGAGAGAGAGAGGCAGAGACACAGGCAGAGGGAGAAGCAGGCTCCATGCACCGGGAGCCCGACGTGGGATTCGATCCCGGGTCTCCAGGATCGCGCCCTGGGCCAAAGGCAGGCGCCAAGCCACTGCGCCACCCAGGGATCCCTTGAATGGAAATGTTATGATAATCTCCACTCCCTGAATATTTCAAGTCCTTGCTGGCGATGCTAACCTCTGAAGTTTCCTGAAGTTTCCTCTGGTATACAATATTGCTTTCAGTATATTATATTGCTAGTTAGAGACAGTTTTTGTGTTTTTCATTTGGCTTTCTCTACCAAATAAGCTCATATTCTATGGATTAGGAAACAAATGTGGATATTCTTTCAGTTTCTGATTATCCATATTTTATTTGTGCATTCTGTAATGGGGATAACAAGTTAGTGAAAAATTCGTCACTTACTTGAGTGGCATTTTGGGTCTCCAGGAATTAGGATTCCTTCAGAGTCAGTATCTAGTAATCTCTGACATGTATGACTTCTTCCCTGTTTCCTCAATGTACAATTATCTGGTAAGTAGATGCAAGTCCCTTTAGGGAAGACCAGATGAAGATTTACAAAATTTATTTTGGCTGGGTAGCAGAGTCCTTTTGCCAAGGAGATCTGGCCTCTGTTTTTTTCACAGGGCACTGGGTCTGTGAAGTGGCTCAAGTATGGAAATTGACAAGGAGCTGTGATTCACTATAGTATTTCAAGTCAGATCTCCATTCATTAGATATAGAGCCATTTGATTTATACAGATGAAGTAGAATTGAGTAGGCTGCCCATCTATTTTTGTTCTAGGGGTACCATAATCAACTTCTCAACACCAAAGATCACTGTGAGTCAGAAAATTATTATTACAGCTTAAGCTCTGCTGCCTACTTTAGTAACCCTACCCATCTTGTCTTTGGCAAATGTATGTCTCCACTTAGCTCCTTTTAAAGCAGGAACACAATATCCCTTTTCAATTTAGGAAGCCCAGTTTGATGGTGGCAGTTTCTACTCTCATTTATGCCCTACCAAGATTATACATCACAGATCCTCAGTGAAGCTGAGGCTCCCCCCAGGAATGTGTTTCTTATAGCTTTGGTAAAGAGTCTTCTGGAATTTTCTGGACATAATAGTGGAGGTCTTAAATGATAAATCCAGTCTATCCCTTCAAACCAACTAAACCTTTGGATACCTTCATCTCCATTTTTCTAAGGAAGTCCTGGCACTTTAATTTCATTTACTATAGGATATCTTTGGGCCCATGTTTCTGTCAGATAACCAAGCAAAATGTTAGGGTCACTCTCACCACTCAAGCTGACATATTAAATATGAGATCTCTACTTAGTGACACCATATAAATAAATTTTGCCCAATACTACATATTTTTCCATCCTGACAACAACTTTAGATCTATTTTCATACATGTATCCTAGGTTTCCATTAATATAAGTGAAAAAATCCTATAATTCATTTGATGTGTATATCACATTTCTTCATAAGCTACACTTTTTACTTCATGCTCTGGAAGCTGCTAGGACTTGAATCTGATTACAGATATAAAAGCAATAGTAACTATGTCACATGATGAAGTATTAGCTAACACTGTGGTGGTAATCATTTTGCAGTACAATAGCCCTCCCTTTATCTGTTGATGGATATGTTCCAAGATCCCTACTGGATGCCTGAAGCCATGGATAGTACCAAACCCATTTATACTACATTCTTTTCTTTAAATACATATCTAAGATAAATATTAATTTGTAAATTAGGCATAATAAGAGATTAATAACAATAAAATAGAAAAATTATAACAATATACCATAATAAAAATTATGTGAATGTGCTCTATCAAAATATCATGTTATACTGTATTCATCATTTTTCTTGTGATGATGTGAAATGATAAAGTGCCTACATGATAAGATGAAGTGAGGTGAATAACATAGGCATCATGATATAGCCTTAGGTTACCATTGACTTTTGATGATTCGTCAAAAGAAAAGATAATCTGTTTCCAGATTACTGTTGCCCATAGGTAACTAAAACCATGGAAAGTGAAACCATAGATAAGAGGGGACTAGTGTATATAAATAAGTATATCTAATCAACAAATTATACATCTTTTTTTAAAAAAATATTTTTTTTGTTTATTCATGAGACATACATAGAGAGAAGCAGAGACATAGGCAGAAGGAGAAGCAGGCTCCTCTCAGAGAGCCCGATGCGGGACTTGATCCCTAGACCAGGATCACGCCCTGAACCGAAGACAGATACTCAATCACTGAGCCACCCAGGTGTCCCAACACACTGTACATCTTAAACTTAACATATACGTCAATTGTATCTTAATAAAGTTGAGAAAATAAAACTAAAAGAAAAGCAATGATACATGGTATGGGTAGGTCCTGAGGTGGATCAGTAGTCCCTCACAAGGCAACTACCTCAGGTAAGACCATTACAGGTTTTTCCTGCTACAAGATACTGATCTGCCGAGACGAGTGTAAAGGCTGTTACTAATGGCAAAGGGAGAATAGCAGAATTTAGTACTTCAAGGAAATTAGCTTCATCCTGATCTTCCTGTATGTCCCTGTCTAAATTTTCATTGTTTAATCTCTTCCCTATACACAATGTTCTAACTTTAGCATAAGAGAACCCATGAGGCTGGAAAATAAATTTGCATTATACTTCAGCACTCCATGAGATTATACTTTAGTTTTGCTTTTCAGAAATCTCAGCCTCATGACTACAAAAGATAATGACTTTTTTTAAAACACTCATAGATAGGGTTTGGTTCTCTATCCAAAATTTGATCTGGGAATTTAAAGCCCTGAACTCAACATTTTCCTTCTCAAGTTCTCTGAAACATGTAGAAGCAAACAACCACCCCTTTATAATCTTTATTTTCACTGAAGTGTTTTATAGCTGCAAGTATGTTTTAGTCACCCAAAGTCTTTCCACATACATGCATTTGCTTCTAAGTGTCTACAGATGATAATATAAAAAACTGTTTTGCTGATGTACACCAAGAACTATCATTTGTACCCTTTGCCAATGGAAACAGAATCATTGATATTTTTAAATATAAGATCAGAGAACTAATTCCCAAGTATCAAGAACTAATTCAGAGAATGCATCGTTAAAATGGTTTCTCTAAACATACTTCTGATGCCAGTTCCTGTTCTGGTTATTATTATTATTATTATTATTATTATTATTATTATTATGTGTAACAAATTATCCCAAATATAGTGATATAAAACAAAAAAATTATTATGCTATCAGATTTTATGAGTCAGTAATTCTGAGATGGCACAGTAGAAGATATCTCTGCTCTATTATATCTGGGGCCTCAACTTGATAGACTTGAAATCTAAGGGTCACTCATTTACTGGCAAATGGAATAATATTAAGGTGCATTCACTCACACATATGGTGCCTGGATTGGAAGAACTCAAAAGCTGACTGCCAATCAGAGCACATGCATGCATGAGAACTCTGTACATGATTTCGTTATATCATGGCAGCCTCCAGATAATTAGACTTATTACAAGTGGCTCAGGATTCAAAAGCAAGTGTTCAGAAAACGATATAGAAGTTGCATTGACTCTTCATCTATCCTTGAAAGTCAAATAATGTCACTTTCACCAAACTCTATTAGATAAAACATTCTCCCAAACCTGCCCAGTTGGTAGGAGAAGGAATATAGACCCCCACATCTCAATGGGGTAAAGCAATGTTGAACAGCCGGTAGGATGGAAGGTGAGGTAGTAGCCATCTTTGGAAAATACGATCTTCCACAGTCTACCATAAAGCAATAAATATTCTTTCAATATTCTTTCAGAATGCAAATTACAAAAATGAATGCCAATTACACTTGTCTCTTTTAAGACCCTCTAAAAGTCTCTTACCATTAAGGATTCTCTCAAGATCAAGATCTCATCATCTCCGGTCCAGTGCACATGCGGCTCTTCGCATATTGTTCTACAGGTTCACCTAGTTGAGTACCATTCTTTTCAATCCAAAGACCTCTGAATTGAGACAAATAATTGCTCCTTCCCTTCCAATATAAAATATGAGACAAGTACAGGAAAATTACTATAGACACTACAATTCAAAAGGCACATAACAGCCACTGAACATGGCTATTCAAAATCCAACTAGTCATCCCTCGCAGTTCCTTGATTAGGGATTAGTCCTACTCCCTGGGATCTACTCTCTGTGGCTCTTGGTTTGCATTGCAGATCTTGCTTCTGCTTTTGGACTAATCTTTCCTTTTCCCTAAGAGGTAGCCTGTGTTTAAAACTGAGTAACCAAAAATAAATGAATTAATTAATTTAAGAAAAAAAACTGAGTAACCCATTTTCTACACTCTCAGAAAAGTTTGGGTGTCCAAGTGCCTCTTTTTATTTTGTATAATCCCTATCAGTTCAAGCTGAGGCAATTTCTTTATATCCTTTGGGACCTTTCTGTGTATCAATTTATAATCTACTCAATGAAAACAAAAGAAACTCCTCTACCTTGGAATTCTAAGAGGCTGCTATGGGATATTCCTTTGTAATTATAAGAAGTCTTATAATTTAATTTGAAATATAATCTTATCATCCTTAAAAGATGTTTTGTCTGTCTGCAAGTGTCTATAAACCACTGACTTAGATCATTCTATGATCAGAACAAAATCTTTTACACAGGATCAAATGAATGTTCATAAATAGGTGTGTGAGTGTGTGTTTTGTTTAAGGTTGAGCATTTTAAAATATGTGAATGTATGTGAATCTGTAAGTGTGAGAACATAAGAATGTAAAGTTTGGGAGCAAGAGTGTAAGACTATGCATGGGGCCTGGGTAGCTCAGTTGGTTAAGCATCTGACCTCATCTCAGGTTATGATCTCAGAGTACTGTGATCAACCCCCATGTTGGGCTCCATGCTCAGTGGGGAGACTGTCCCTCTTCCTCTCCCCTACCCCTCCACCTCTCTCTCTCTCTCTCTTTTTCTCTGTCTCAAATAAATAAAAGACTATGTGAGTAGTCTGACAGTGACAGTAGTCACTGTCATCAGTGAAAGTGTGAAAACATGAGAGTGTGAGAAAGAGTGAAAAAATATAATAGAGATTACCAAAAATAGCCAGAGTTTTCCCAAAATGATCATCAGGGCCATAAAATTAAGGAAAACTTACTCTGAGGTTATAATCACAGACTTTCTCATTCTATGCATGAACATCATCCTGGAAGTGACCACCACAATGACTGGTTCCTCACACAGGTTTGGTGAAAGAGTGGTGGAAATAATGCACCTGACTGCTATGGAGGAGTCAGATCTGGGTCCAGGTTGGGCTCTCCTGCTTCCCACCTGTGTGACTTTGGCCACATGCCTGAGAGTGACCTTCTCCTCACACCCTTGCTAGTGGCCTAGTAAGTCAATCCAAGTAGGTTTAAAAACTGGAATGACTTTATCCTCTCAGTACTTTATTTATTTATAACCTACCAAGAATGGTAAAAAAACTGTCTTTCTTAGCTACATATGTAATCTTATCCTGGATGGCACTTCTTTTGTGGGTTCCAGAGGTATGAGATGGCTTCATCTTATTTAGAGTACCCACCCAGGCCTGAACAAAGAGGAAATTGTCTTGTTAATCTTCTTATTAATTAAAATAAAAATTAACACTTGTATTGATCTCCTGAAGTCAATCAAAGCCATACCACTGTTCTGTCTCTCTAACTGGAATAACTGATATTTGTGTAATGGTATGCTTATTTATGTACTCTGATGGTGAGGTTGTGAGGTCCTTTGCAAAGCTACTTGTTTGTTTGCTGGTTTCATTGTAGAATGAGCAAAAGCTACTTAACTCCACACATCATTATCCATTTGCAGGGTATAGGTTTTAGCATTTTCTGAGGAATGCAATTTCCCAAATATGACAGGTTCAAGTTTCTCTACCTGTGGTCACAACAACATAGGATACTTTGTTAGAGTTTGTTTCTCTTCTCCAGAAGCTTAATTTTTTCTTCACTTTCATCATACATGTTGGTCCAATGATTATACCATTTGGTCTTAGCATTGCCTCAATGTTTGTTTGTTTTCTCTGAACCTGTGTAACCCATCCTCATTAAAATTTTTTTCTTCTCATGAGAGTTCTGGTGATGGTTGTAATTGGGCAATTTTCATGCTTTATATAGATCTCTGTCTAATAAAATATTTACTCACATGTATTACATAGGTTCTACTTTCTCATTTGAGTCTTCTTTATCTCCAGGTTTTAACTTTTTTTCATATTTTTTCATTCATTCATTCATTTCTAGCTTTGAAAGAAATATGTGAATATTGAGAAGTGTTTTAAGGTAGCACTTGCAGAGATACCATAGAAAGGATATGTTAATGGTGTAACCATTTATAACATGGTGTAACCATTTATAAACATGACATATTTATAACCATGTATACGTTAATCTTGTGACCCATCCACGTTTTAATTTTTATGTTGCCTGGGATAAAGAAATTTATATAAATTTATATAAAGAAATTGAACACAATTATGACCTGAAGTTTTATGCTTTATACTATGATCCAATATTGGGAATCTCTAATGACCCAAATCTTTGCAGATTTTAATGTGTATGTTTGCCTGGGGATTTAGACTGAGGGTCCAGGGTCCATTGGAAAGTTACTCAGACCTGAGGCCTTTAGAAAAGGTCATAAGACATATTTAATATCTTTTTTAAATTTTTTTTATTTATTTATGATAGTCACAGAGAGAGAGAGAGAGAGAGAGAGAGAGAGAGAGAGAGAGAGAGAGAGAGAGAGAGAGAGAGGCAGAGACATAGGCAGAGGGAGAAGCAGGCTCCATGCACCGGGAGCCCGATGTGGGATTCGATCCTGGGTCTCCAGGATCGCGCCCTGGGCCAAAGGGAGGCGCTAAACCGCTGCGCCACTCAGGGATCCCCTAAGACATATTTAAGACATGCCTCCATTCGCTCATCTTTGAGTAGGGGTCATTTATGACAATTGCATGTTGAGATTGGATTTGGGGCTTCTGGGGCTTTAAGATCTGTTCCACCCTAGGTATCTGTCACGGCCATCCTTAGAAGGGATTGAAACCCAGGTCTGTGTGTCTGTTGGAAGGACAAAACTATTAATGATACCTTGTGTCCTCCATAATCCATTGTTTGAAAAGCTGTTTTCCCTTCAATGTTTTTTTGAGAATTGTCATTACCTTTAATATTTTATCTACTAATTCATTAATTGTATTAAGAAGGCTATAAATGGCTGAAGTTTAGATTAAAGGTCTACCTCTGAGGATGAATTTATATTTTCTACTTTGCATAGAAACCTAACAATAATTTTATCAAAATTGCATAATGACATTGTGTTTTCTATGGCACCTGGGTTATGCCCATATATACTGAAAGAGAAATATGTAGTAGTGTACTTACAGGCAAAAAAAGAGGAAAATCTCCATTCACACCAGCTATATTTAGTGTCCACTATTATTATGAGTTTTGTATTTTTCTTTAAATTTTCTTTATTTATGATAGTCACAGAGAGAGAGAGAGAGAGAGAGAGAGAGAGAGAGAGAGAGGCAGAGACACAGGCAGAGGGAGAAGCAGGCTCCATGCGCCGGGAGCCTGATGTGGGATTCGACCCCGGGTCTCCAGGATCGCGCCCTGGGCCAAAGGCAGGCGCCAAACCGCTGCGCCACCCAGGGATCCCGAGTTTTGTATTTTTTAAAGGGGGGATATAACTGGAGCCAAGGGTCATCTGATCCCTTCTCTTGTGTGGGAAAAGCTGGTTGCTCCTGCCAAAGGAAGATTAATGTTCCAATTGTGTACTGTACACATCTTATTCTGTGATTTGATATGACACCTGTGATGGGAGGGTCTGGTGATTTTTATAGTTCCAAAAATAGAGTTTTCCAAACATATTTTAATAACCCCAATCTCTTTTCCCTTTTTCACCCCATCTCTGGTGGTGGTAGTTGATTCCTTCTGTTACTTCCTCTGTGCTCTCAACGTCTCTTTCTTTCTGTTCACCTTCATGATTCCAACTTTTAAAAACAATACCATTAAAGGCTATTTAAATAACTATTGTGTGCTATTTTTTCTTTGCATTTGATTTTCAATAAATTCACGATAATGTGTTTAAGTGTTGATGTTCTTTGTATTTGTTGTGGAGTTTGTAGAATCTCTAGAATTTTTGTTTGGATACCATTCAATATTTATTTTAGAAATTCTCTGCTATTTTCATTTCCTATATTTCTTCCATTCATTCTGTATTCCTTTTCATTCTGAGATAGTAATTACATCTCCCTTTAGCCCTTTACATCAAGGTTGTTTTGTCTAAGGCAGAGGACCTTAATTCAGACAGATGATTCAAAGCTGGGATTCAAACTTTGAGAGGGCTGATCAATTTCCAGTTAATTTTTATTTTTAGAATTTAGTTCATCATAATGCTTTACTGAAGATTTTGAGCTTTCATAGGGCTTTTTCTCTGTATCAGACCCAAGAATCCAGTTTTTGTTTCTCAAGCTCCATGATGCTGCTGGAAGTTCTGCTCAGGTCCAAAATCTATTAGATGCTGCTTTCTTTCTTTTTTTGTGTGTATTTTTTATTGGAGTTCAATTCACCAACATATAGTATAACACCCAGTGCTCATCCCGTCAAGTGCCTCCCTCAGTGCCTGTCACCCAGTCACCCCATCCCCCCACCCAACTCCCATTCCATATACCACATCTCTACGGTCAACTAATAATATTCAACAAAGCAGGAAAGACTATCCAATGGAAAAAGGACATCCTCTTCATTAAATGGTGCTGGGAAAATTGGACAGCCATATGCACAAGAATCAAACTGGACCATTCTCTTACACCAGACACAAAGATAAAGACAAAGCGGATGAAATATCTTATTGGGAGACAAGAATCCATCAAAATCCTAAGGAGAACACAGGCAACACCCTTTTTGAACTTGGCCACAGCAACTTCTGGCAAGATACATCTATGAAGACAAGGGAAACAAAAGCAAAAATGAACTATTGGGACTTCATCAAGATAAAAAGCTTCTGCACAGCAAAAGAAACAGTCAACAAAACTAAAATACAACCTGCAGAATGGGAGAAGATATTTGCAAATGACCTATCAGATAAAGGGCTAGTATCCAAGATCTATAAAGAACTTATTAGACTCAACACCCAAGAAACAAACAATCCAATAATGAAATGGGCCAAAGACATGAACAGAAATTTCACCAAAGACTACATACTCATGAGAAAATGCTCCACATCACTTGCCATCAGGGAAATACAAATCAAAACCACAATGAGATACCACCTCACACCAGTAAGAATGGTGAAAGTTAAGACAGGAAACAACAATGTTGGAGAGGATGTGGAGAAAGGGGAAACCTCTTGCACTGTTGGTGGGAATGTGAACTGGTACAGCCACTCTGGAAAACTGTTGGAGGTTCTTCAAAGAGTTAAAAATAGAGCTACCCTACGACCCAGCAATTGCACTGCTGTGGATTTACCCCAAAGATACAGATCCAGCGAAAAGCCACGACACCTGCACCCCAATGTTTATAGCAGCAATGTCCATGGTAGCCAAACTTGAAGGAGCCTCAGTGTCTATTGAAAGATGAATAGATAGATGCTGTTTTCAAAATCAGCAAATCTCTTACAGCAAGAAACACCTTGCCAAATTCAGGTCTCACCACTTCATGATCTTTTGGGATTCTTTTCTCCTGCATGTTTGGCTGCCTCACTAGTTTTCTGGTACCATTAAACAGGTAGTTGTTATCCCTTTTTCTTCTTCCCCATACATTTTTCTCAAGAAGTTAGGTTGTCATTTTCAAAATCAGAAATTTAAGTAGACTAATTTTATTTATTTTATTATTTTTAACAAAATATTATTAACATACAGCGTTATATTTGTTTCAGGTGCATGATATAATGATTCAATAATTCTATACATTATTCAGTGCTCATCATGATAAGTGTACTCTTAATCCTCTTTACCTACTTCACCCATTCCCCCACCCACCTCCCCTCTGGCAACCACCAGTTTGTGCTCTATATTTAAGAGTCTGCTATTTTGTTTGTCTCTTTTTTTTTCTCTGTTCATTTGTTTTCTTTCTTAAATTCCACATATGGCTAAAATCATAGGTATTTGTTTTCTCTGTATGACTTATTTCACTTAGCATCATACTCTCTGTATCCATCCATGTCATTGTAAATGGCAAGACTTATTTTTTTAACGACTTAGTACTATTCACATCTTCTTTATCCATTCATCTATGGATGGACACTTGGGTTGTTTCCATGTCTTGGCTATTGAAAAGAATGCTGCAGTAAACAAAGGGGTGAAGTGTTTTCAAATTAGTGTTTTAATTTCTTTGTGTAAATACCCAGTAGTGGGATTATTGGATCATATGGTAATTCTGTTTTTAACTTTTTGAGGAAACTTTATACTTTTTTCCATAATGTTCCCTGGGTAGGCTAATTTAAAAATTCTATAGAGACTGCTGATTTTCCTTTCATGGTGCCTTATTGAGTTCCCTACGTAGGTTACACAAGTTATACATGTACTCACTTCTGCCCATTTTCATCAAGTATTCATCTCATATCCTGCAGTCTTGCTGAATTTGATTATTAGTTATAGTCGGGTTTTCTGTGAAATTTTTATGAATTTTTATAGAATGTCATCTGTAAATATAGTTTTACTTCTTTTCCAACTTGAATTCCATTTATTTTTTTCTTGTCTAATTGTTCTGGGTAGAGCTTCCAATAAAATATTGAATCAAGTGGGCATACTTGTCTTGTCCCTAATCATAGAAACCATTGTTGTGATGTTAGCTGTGAGTTTTTCCATGTTAAGAAGGATTTTTTTATTCCTAATTTTTTAAATTTTTTTATCATGAAGGGGTGATAAATTTTGTCAAATACTTTTCCTGCACCAATTGCAATGATCACGTTGGGATTTTTCTTCATTCTATTATGAAGGTTATCCTACTGTTGATTTTTATATGACGAACTACCCTTGCAACACTGGGATAAACCCAAGGATTTGGTCATGGTTTATAATCCATTTAACATGCAGCTGGATTCAGCTTACTAGTATTTTTTTGAGGACTTTTGCATCCATATTCAAAAGACATATTGGCCTTTAATTCTCATTTTTTGTAATGTTCTCATCTGACTTTGTTATCAAGTTTAGCCTCACAGAATGAATTAGGAAGTGCTCCCTTCTCTTCAGACTTTTGGAATAATTTGAGAAAAAATTGTGCTACTTTTTCTTTAAATATTTACTAGAACTCCCCATTGAAGACATCTATTACTGGGATTTTCTTCTCTGGAGATCTTTGATTAATATTTAATCTCTTAACTTGCTATAGACTTATTAACGTTTTCCACTTATTGAATCATTTGCATTAGTCTGTGATTTAAATAATTTTTCTATTCAATCTAAGTTATCTAATTCATTGGTTTATAACTATTCATAATAATCTCTTATATCCTTCGTATTTTCTGTAGTTTAGTAGTAATACCCTGAATTTCATTTCTAATTTCATTAAGTTGAACGTTCTCTTCTTTGTTATAGTCAGTCTAGCTAAAGATTTCTTAATTCTGTTGATTTTATTAAAGAACAGTTTTAGTTTTGCTGTTTTTCTCTATTGTTTTTCTATACTTCATTTCAATTATACCCTTTATAAACTTCATTATTGCTGTCCTGATTTGAGGGAGTATAGTTTGTTCTTATTTTTATTTCCTTAAGGCACAAAGTAGGTTAGTATCCAAAATGTACAAAGAACTTGTAAAATTCAACACCTAAAAAATGTATAATCCAAATAAAAGTGGGCAGAAGACATGAATAGATATTTTTCCAAAGAAAATATCCAGACGCTATAATTTGCCATAATTTGGCCTCTGACAATCACTTTTCTGCATCATATAAGATTTGGTATGTTGAATTTTCATTTCATTCATCTCAAAATATTTTCTAATATATCTTGAGACTTCTTCTTGATTCATTGATTAAGAATGTATTCTATAATTTCTACACATTTGAAAATTTTCTTCTTTACCTACTGTTAAAATGATTTTTTAAAGATTTTATTTATTTGTTTGACAGAGAGAAAGAGAGGAGAGTGACAAGCAGACTCTGCATTGCATGCAAAGCCCCACACAGGGCTTAATCCCACAACCCTGAGATCATAATCTGAGCTGAAGTCAAGAGTTTGAGGCTCAACAGACTGAGTCACTCAGGTGCCCCTGCTATTAATGATTTTTAATTTTATTCCATTGTGGTCAGAGAAGATACTTTGTATGATCTCAATCTTTTTTAAATTTATTGAGACTTATTTCATGGCTTAACTCATAGCCTATCCGAGAATGTTTAATGTATACTTAATAATATGTGTTTTGCTGTTGTTGGGTGAGAGGGTGGAGGGTTCTATATAAGCATATTAGGTCTAGGTTTTTTATATATAGTGTTTTCAAGTTTTCTATTTCCTTACTGATCATATGTATAATTATTCTGTTATTAAAAGTGATATCATTGAAGTACCCAGCTATTATCGTAGAATTATCTATTTGTCCCTTCAATTCTGTCAGTTTTTGCTTCATATATTTTGGGGCTGTGTTGTTAGTTGTGTATATTGTACATTTATTATTTTTAGATCTTCTTGATAATTTGACACTTTTATCATTATATAATGTCTTAGTTGTCTTTTTAGCGAGATGAGATTCACATAACTTAAATTAGCCACTGTAAAGTGGAAAATTCAATGATAATTAGTGCATTCACAATAATGTGCAACCACCACCTCTTTATAGTTCCAAAATATTTTCATCTCTCCAAAAGGAAACTGTATCTGTGAAGTAGTTGTTCCCAGTTCCCCACCTTCTTTGCCCCTAGAAACCACTGATCTGTTTTCTGATTCTATGGATTACCTATTCTGGATATTTCATATAGATGGAATTACACAATTTGTGACATTTTTGTCTGTCTTCTTTTACTTAGCATAATGTTTTCCAGGTTTATCCATGTCTATATCAGTACTTCATTCTTTTTATAGCTGAATAATATTCTATAGTATGTACATACCAGACTTTTTAATCTATTCATTAGTTGATAGATAGTTGAGAGGTTTCTACTTCTTAGCTATTAGGTACAGTGCTGCTATGCACATTTGTGTACACGTTTTGTTTAAACACCTGTTTTCAATTCTTTTAAGTATACACCTAGAAGTAAAATTGTTGGGCCATGTAGTAATTCCATGTTTAACTTTGTAAGGTACTGCCAAAATGTTTTCCACTATAGCTGAACCATTTTACATCTCTACCAGCAATGTACAAATGATACAATTTGTGCACATACTTGTTCACACTTATTTTCTATCATTTTTATTATAGACATCCTAGTAGATGTAAAAATGATACATCATGGTGGTTTTAATTTATTTTTCCCTAATGGCTAATAGTGTTCAATTTCTTTTCAAAAACTTGTTGGATAGTTACATATCTTCTTTGAGTGATGTCTTTTCAAGTTTTTTTGTTTATTTTAAATTAAGGTTTTGTTGTTGTTGTTGTTGTTGTTGAGTCGTAAGTATTTGCCTTTAAATGTTTAGGTAAAATCTTCTGGATAGATGCTTCTCCCTGACAGAGTTCTGAGCCAGACAAAATAAATGCATACTCTGACCTAGTTGTTCAGGGAACCCATATGACAAACTAAACCAAAAAAACTACAATTCTTTGAAAATAAGATTCATTCTACCCTCTTCCAAAATTAGGAATCTATACTGTACTATACTATATATGGCCTGTTGTCTTCAATGCTACCACTGATCTGGGAAGTTGAGGATAGAGCCAGGGTAAGTTAAAATACCACAGAACTCCATTACCAAGATTCAGGTATTTTTGTCATTGTTGTTATTCTTGACTAATCATTCATCTGGTTTCTGTAAACATTTGATTCATTTCCAAAGTTCCAATAAAGATAATTCTGAGTTTTTGTCAATTTACTTATTGCTTGTGTGGGAAAACAGAGTTTTGGAGTTCCCTAAGTTTTCATTTTTACTGACATCACTCTTACTTGGAAATTTTGTTTATTGTTAATCCTAATTGGAGTGTGAAAATGTGCAAAAAGTCTCCAGTTGCAGTATTTCTCAATGTTAACCATATTATGTATTTTACCATTTTGGACAATGCTATAAAGATTCGTGTTAGTGCTAAATTTAAGTATAGATCTAGATCTAGATCAATTATCTATCATCTATCTATCTATCATCTATCTATTTATCATTACCATTTTACACTGCTGGTGGAAATGCAAGGTGGTAGAGTCACTCTAGAAAACAGGATGGAGATTACTCAGAGTTAAAAGTAGAGCCATCCTATGGCCCAGCAATTGCAACACTAGGTGTTTACCAAAGGATATAAACAGTGATCTGAAGAGGCACCTGCACCCTAATGTTTATAGCAGCACTGCCACAATAGCCAAACAATGGAAAGAGCCCAGAATATCCATTGACAGATGAGTGGACATACACTTATATGTATGCACACACACACGTGCACACACACAATAGAATATTACTCAGCCATCCAAAACAATGAAATCTTACCATTTGCAATGACATGGAGGGATCTAGAGGGTATTATGCTAAGCAAAATAAGTCAATCAGAGAAAGACAATTCTTTTTTTAATAAATTAATTTTTATTGGTGTTCAATTTACCAACATACAGAATAAAACCCAGTGCTCATCCCGTCAAGTGTCCCCCTCAGTGCCCGTCACCCATTCACCCCCACCCCCACCCTCCTCCCCTTCCACCACCCCTAGTTCGTTTCCCAGAGTTAGGAGTGAGAAAGACAATTCTTATTTGATTTCATTCATTTGTGGAATTTAAGAAACAAAATAGAATTATTGGGGAAAGGAGGGAAAATTAAAATAAGATGAAATCGAGAGGGAGACAAATCATGAGACTCTTAACTATAGGAAACAAACTGAGGGTTGCTGTAGGGGAGGTGGGGAGATGGAGTAACTGGGTGATGGGCATTAAGGAGGGGATGTGATGTAATGAGCACTTGGTGTTACATGCAACTGATGAATCACTAAACTCTATCCCTGAAACTAGTAATACACTATGTGTTAATTAATTGAATTTAAATTTAAACAAATTTAAAGAGCGCCTGGGTGGTTCGGTTGGTTAAGTTTCTGACTTCAGCTCAGGTCATGATCTTGAGGTCCTGGTATCGAGCCTGGAGCCAGACTCCTAACTTCTCCTTCACTCTCTGCCCCTCCCCCTTGCTCATGTTCACACACTCGCTCTCTTTTTCTATCTCAAATAACTAAATAAAATATTTTAAAAAATTTTAAAGAGTACAGAGTTGGTTTAATTGGGACTCCCAGTTCTGCCAAAATAGAGTAACTCCTTTCTTCCCAGATCCTACCTGTTTCAACTAAAAACTCTGGACATACAATTACAGTAAAGAAACATAGAAAGGCTTCAAAATGTATTAAAAATATAGATTTTGGGGGGACCTCAGAACTTGAGGAATATATGGAGGTAAGTTCCCTAAATGGCCTTATTGCTTTCCTTATATTCATGAAAAAAACACTACAGAAAGATCCAATCCAAAAACACCAAAATACACAGATAAAAAAGCTCCAAGAAAATACCGTTTCTTCTAAGGAAAGAACCAAGAAAGGATGGTCACCAACAGAAATGTTTGTCAATATCTATCCTATTACAACCAACACCAATGGAAAAATATATTTCTCATGTTTTACCAGGGATGAATGAGAAAGTGATTCTCCAGCATATTCCTCTACCCCACAGAAGCAAGTGCTGGTGTCAGTGAGACTGAAAATGTGCTATTATTTCATATCCCGCCAGGCAGAAACAGATGACACTCTTGATTCCCTTGCCAGGTGCTGCTGGACTGAGTGGAAAGATAATCTTCTATCCTTCTAGAAGAAGCAAATGGTGTGTAGATTTTCTTACCTGGGTAGTGTCAGTGGGTGATCCAAGCTTCCAAGTCTGCCTGAGAGCAACAAGATTTAATGAATTGATGAGACGCTGGAGCAAGGCACCAGTCTGCCTCAGTCACCCTGCTAAATGCACCAGTGTTCATGTAGTCCAATGGAGAGATGAGTCTCCACATCTGCATGGCAGTAATGAGACTGAAGGAGGTGATGATAAACAGCTATTAGACAATCTGCTTGCCCCATGCCCTATTGCCAGTGGGGCCCAGTGGGATACCGATTCTCCAAACCTATCTGGAACCAATGGTACTGAATGGAGCAATCTGAGGTGAAGATACTCAGTTTCCCCCACTCCTGCTGTCAACAATTCTCAGTGAAAGCTGAATTTCACCTCCCCCCCACTCTGCAGAATTTTTTAATTTTTTTAATATTTGGTAGAAGTCACTTGTGAAACCATCTGGTCCTGGTTTTCAGTGTGTTGGGAGGTTTTTTATTGCTGATTCAATCTCCTTACTTGTTATTGGTCTACACATTTTCTATTTATTCATGATTCAGTCTTGGTAAATTGTATGTTTCTAGGAATTTATCCACTTCTAGGTTATTCAATTTGTTGACATAATTATTCATAGTAGCTTTTATAATTTTTTGTACTTCCATGGTATCTTTGTAATTTCTTCTCTTTCATTTATGATTTTACTTGAGTCTCCCCTCTTTTTTCCTTTTTAATAGCTAAGTCTGCCAATTTTATCTTTTTCAAAGAACCAGTTCTTAGTTTTGTTAATCTTTATTGTTTTCTTATTCTTAATTTCATTTATTTCTGTTCTAATCTTTATTATTTCCTTCCTTCTGCTAACCTCAGGTTTAGTTTGCTCTTTTTCTAGTACCTTGAGTTGTGTTGTTTGTTTGTTTGTTTGGTTGGTTGGTTGTTTTTTTTTTTTTTTGAGATCTTTCCTTTTACTTGGTGTGTGTGTTTATAAACTAAACTTAAAATCTAAACTTTCCTCCAAGAACTGCTTTTGTTGCATCCCATAAATTTTGGTATGTTGTACTTTCACTTTTGTTTGTCTTGAGATATTTTTGAATTTCCTTTTTCATTTCTTCTTTTATCCATTATTCTTTCAGGAGTGTTGCTTAATTGTCACATAGTTGTAAATTGTCCAACATTCCTCATGTTCTTAATTTCTAGTTTCATACAATTCTGGTCAGAAAGACATTTGATATAATTTTCTATCTTCTTGAATTTGTTGAGTCTTGTTTCATATGTGCTTGAGAAAAATGTGTATTCTGCTGATGTTGGATGGAGTATTCTGTATATGTCTGTTCAGTCCATTTTATCTACAGTGTTCTTCAAAACCATTTTCCTTATTGATTCTCTGGACGATTTATCCATTGTCAAGAGTGGGGTTTTGGAGTCCCCAATTATTATTGTATTGCTGTTTATTTCTCCTTTTACTTCTGTTATTATTTGCATTATATATTTGAATTCCCAGATATTGGGTGCATAATTATTAACAGTTGTTACATCTTCTTGATGAATTGACCCTTTTATCATTCTGTAATGATTTTCTTCCTATCTTGTGATCATTTTTAGCTTAAATATTATCTTTTGATATAAATACAGCTACCTCTGCTTTATTTTGTTTACTATTTGCTTAGAATTTCTTTTTCCATCTCTTCACTTTCAGACTAAGCATGTTCCAAAGCTAAAGTGAGTATTTTGTAGGCAAGATATCATTGGATTTTTTAATCCTGTTACCCATTCTATGTCTTTTGATTGGATAATTTAATTCACTTACTTTTGAGGTAATTGATAGGCAAAGACCTTCTACTGCCATTTTGTTAATTATTATCTCTTTTGTATATCCTTTGTTCTTTGTTTCCTCACTTGCTGTGTGTTTTTGGAGTTTGCTGAACATTTTAAAGAGGATTATTTTGAATTATTTGTCAGTTCATAGTTCTCCATTTCTTTAGGGTCAATTATTGAAGTTTTATTAGTGTCATTTAGTGGTATAACTTTTATCTTAGTCTTCACAATCCTTGTATCCTTGCATTGGTATCTGCACATTTGAATAAGCTGTCTCCTCTTCCAGACTTCATTGGTTTGCTTTGGCAGAGAAAGAGCTTCACCAATCAGCTTAGCTCAAAGTACTGTTTAGGTCAGCTGGTAGTATTCAAGGGTAGACAGGGCTTGCTATCAGGGTCTCTAGTTGGGTGATATTACTGCTCGTGCTCTTGGGGGTGGAGGGAGTTCCTGCTTGGGCTCCATGATTGAGTATACTTATTGGCTGGGCTCTATGTTCAAGCAGGGATTCATTCTGAGCTCTCTGGTTGGGAGGGGCTGTTGGCTGTGTTCCAAGGTCATCTGGGTCCACTAGCTAGTGTCTACAACTACATCTGATTTGGTGGGACTTCCAGCTGTGCTCCCCAAACAACCAGATGGTGCCATTGGCTGGACTCCACATTCAAGTGGAGCCACAGGTCAGGCTTCACAGTTGGATGGGGTCTCAGACTATACTTTGAGATCAAGTAGAGAACTGTAGGCTGTGCACTGCAGTTAAACAGAGCCACAAGCTGGGTTTTGCAATTAGATAGGCTGTTGGCTGTATTCCGCTATTGTTCAAGGTTACTAGCAAAGGTCTCTGGACACAGTTGAGTGGGGTTAGTGACCATGTTCCACACTGGGTCTAGGTTGCTGTCTTGGCTGTCTGGTTAGCTGGAGCTACAGGCTGTGCTTTCCTTTCCTATTGCCCAGACTCACTGGCTGAGCTCCCTGCCTGGGTGAGACCACAAGGTGTATTCAGTAATAAAGCAGTAATAAAGTATTCAATAATAAAGTAATAAAGCTTTAGGCTTTGCTCTGCCACTGAGTGGGGTTACAGGCTGGGTTTATTGGTACTATAGGATGGGCTTCAAGGCTGCTTAGGGTCACTTTTCAGGCTTCCTGATTATGCAGGCCCAGATGCTATGCTCAACAGTTGGCAGGGCTGCTGGCTTGGCTCCGTGCCTAGGTAGATAGATCATTGGATGGGCTCTGAACTTTCTAGGTGCCTTTGGCTGCACTTCCTGGAGGGGCGGGACCTAGAGGTTATGCTCAGGAACTGGGCAAGACTGAAAATTTGTTCTCTTGTCAGGAAGGCCACAATGTGTGTTCCACAGCTGCTGGGTATCTGTGGCCACATTTCTCAGAGGGGCAGGACTGATAGTAGTGCTTAGCAGTTGGGCTAAGGAAAATTAGTTCCCCTGCCTGGGCAGAGATTTACAATGGACTCCAAAGCTGGAATGGCCTGTTGTCTAGGGATCCAAATCAGGCAGAACCAACCAAGGTCCTTGGCTAGAGGGAGCTAGAGCTTCAACTCTGCAGATGGGCAGATCCACTAGCTGGGATCTCTGCTCAAGCACCAATGTAAGCAGAAACATGGCCCACCGAGATCTGAGTGCTGGTTGCTGTAAGTTGCCCCTCACTTCTCTGTCTAATCCTCAGTGGTCAAACCCTGCAGATTCCCCCAGTGAACCCCATGAAATGAGACCTGGATGGGCCTCCCAGGAAGTAGCCCACAATTCTGCAAAGCTGGATGTCCATCTTGGATTCTCTTTTTCACACTGGAGAAATCATAAGTTCAGTGGGGCCCCATCCGTGTGCTGGCCTTAGGGAGGGGCATTGTGGTTAAAGTGAAGCTGCTCTTATGACCTTTGTCATGTGGCATTTCCTGGCCTCTGTGGAGCAGGGGTGTGCTTCAGTCTCACCTTTGCATTCTGGAATTTTCAAAGTGGTTTCTTGTCTACGAATAGTTGCTGGATGATCTTATGAGGGAAACTGAAGTCAGGAATGACCTATGTTGCCATCTTGAGGTCCTTCCTGCACTTCTATTGAAGTACAGTAGATTCATTCATACAATGGAATATTATGCAGTAATAAAAAAGAAATCACTAATAAATCAACATGGATGAATAGAACATATGATGTTTATTAAAAGAAACCATCTAGAGATCCCTGGGTGGCGCAGTGGTTTGGCGCCTGCCTTTGGCCCAGGGCGCGATCCTGGAGACCCGGGATCGAATCCCACGTTGGGCTCCCGGTGCATGGAGCCTGCTTCTCCCTCTTCCTGTGTCTCTGCCTCTCTCTCTCTCTCTCTCTCTCTCTCTCTGTATGACTATCATAAATAAATAAAAAAAATTAAAAAGAAACTATCTACACAAAATAATATAAGCTGTATGATTCAATTTACATAAAGTTCAAGATCAGAGAAAAGTAATATATATTGATAAAGGTCAGAAAAACTGTTGGCTCAGTAGCTATACTACGGATTAGAGAAGAGCATAAGAAAATATTCTATAATGGGATAAGTGTTCTATATCTTGAACCCTGTGGTGGTTATAAGGGTGTTTATGACATTGATCTGTTCAATATTTATTTTAATTTTTTAAAGTGTACTTCAACTGAAAAACGTGAAATCCAGTGGGGAAAATACGTTGAAATGATAAAATTGCTAATTAAAAATCAGTAAATTTGAGGAGGAGAAATTGAGATGGCAGAAGAGTAGGGAGGGGGACCCTAAACTTGTCTTGCCCTCAAATATAGCTAAATAGTTATCAAATCATTTTGACCCACCCAAGAAATCTGAGAGAACAAAAACTGCAAGTCTACAAGTAGAAAAGTGACCACCTTTTGGAAGGTAGGATGTGCAAAGAGTTGACTTAGGGGAGCTATAGCTCTAGCTAAGGCAACTGGGAGGGATCCTGCTTATGGAGGCTACCACAAGTATTATTAGCAGCAGAGCACAAAATCTGAACTTTTGGAAGTCTGCTACACTGAAGATTGGCCTGGCTTAAAGGTGCTCAGGTGTTGAAGCTGGGCTGAATGCCAGGGATGACAGCATGGTCTAAGGATCCCCTAGGTTGCAATAATAATAGATGGTGCCAACTGTGTTACACTGTTCCTAGGCATAGAAGCTGGGAAGCCAGCTGAGAACAGCAGGTCTTGGTGCTGGCTTTCTGTTCTGTTTTGCATAACTGCAAACCACTGCACAGCTGAGCAATGGCATTCCAGGGACCAGCTGGAAAATGGCAAATATGTGGTGAGACGCTCTCCTGGAGGAACACTGGAGGTCCATGCCAGAGGAGTCCCTAAAATTTGAAGTTTTGAAACTCAGTCTCATGCTTAGGACAAAAACTTTTTCTTAATAAAAATAAAATAAAATAAAATAAAATAAAATACCTCAGACAGACACAGGCAGGGTGAATGCAGACTTCAGATGGAAACCAGACACAAGAGGAAAATTAATTGCTCTTCTGTGAGGATTCACTGAAGAGTGAGAGGGGTGGGCAGCAAGCCTTCAACTCCAGGGCTAGAGAACGGGATGCTGCCTTATCCATCCTTTCCATCAGCACTGAAAGCTTTCAGGGTGTAAAAAAGCACCACTTAGTGGAAGCCAGAGCAGCTTACACTAAGACCAGCCCTCTCTTCCCACTCAGGAGGTGCATTTCCACTGAAACATACCAACCTGAGAAGCAGCGCAGCATGCCTCTCTCCCAGAAGACGAGCACAAACAACTAACTTGCACTAAGTCTACTGATCAGAGTGCTGAAAAATGTCAGCTCTAAGGGAAATAAGATCTAGTTTCCTTTTAAATTTCATCCTTTATTTGTTATTATTTTTTCATTTATTTTCTTATTTTTCATTCTGTTTTTATTATTTTTAAAATTTTTATTTATATATATTTTAGATATATATATTTTTTTACTTTTTGGTTTACCTTCATTTTTTTCACTTTATTATTATTTTTTTAATAAACTAATTTTTATTGGTGTTCAATTTACCAACATAAAGAATAACACCCAGTGCTCATCCATCAAGTGACCCCCTCAGTGCCCGTCACCCATTCACCCCCACCCCCCTTCCACCTCCCCTTCCACCACCCCTAATTCATTTCCCAGAGTTAGAAGTCTTCATGTTTTGTCTCCTTTTCTGATATTTCCCACACATTTCTTCTCCCTTCACTTATATTCCCTTTCACTATTATTTATATTCCCCAAATGAATGAGAACATATAATGTTTCTCCTTCTCCGATTGACTTACTTCACTCAGCATAATACCCTCCAGTTCCATCTACATTGAAGCAAATGGTGGGTATTTGTCGTTTCTAATGGCTGAGTAATATTCCATTGTATACATAAACCACATCTTCTTTATCCATTCGTCTTTCGATGGACACCGAGGCTCCTTCCACAGTTTGGCTATTGTGGACACTGCTGCTAGAAACATCGGGGTGCAGGTGTCCCGGCGTTTCATTGCATCTGAATCTTTGGGGTAAATCCCTAACAGTGCAATTGCTGGGTCGTAGGGCAGGTCTATTTTTAACTCTTTGAGGAACCTCCACACAGTTTTCCAGAGTGGCTGCACCAGTTCACATTCCCACCAACAGTGTAAGAGGGTTCCCTTTTCTCCGCATCCTCTCCAACATTTGTTGTTTCCTGCCTTGTTAATTTTCCCCATTCTCACTGGTGTGAGGTGGTATCTCATTGTGGTTTTGATTTGTATTTCCCTGATGGCAAGTGATGCAGAACATTTTCTCATGTGCATGTTGGCCATGTCTATGTCTTCCTCTGGGAGATGTCTGTTCATGTCTTTTGCCCATTTCATGATTGGATTCTTTGTTTCTTTGCTGTTGAGTTTAAGAAGTTCTTTGTAGATCTTGGAAACTAGCCCTTTATCTGATACTTCATTTGCAAATATCTTCTCCCACTCTGTAGGTTGTCTTTTAGTTTTGTTGACTGTATCCTTTGCTGTGCAAAAGCTTCTTATCTTGATGAAGTCCAAATAGTTCATTTTGGCTTTTGTTTCTTTTGTTTTCGTGGATGTATCTTGCAAGAAGTTACTGTGGCCAAGTTCAAAAAGGGTGTTGCCTGTGTTCTCCTCTAGGATTTTGATGGAATCTTGTCTCACATTTAGAACTTTCATCCATTTTGAGTTTATCTCTGTGTATGGTGCAAGAGAGTGGTCTAGTTTCATTCTTCTGCATGTGGATGTCCAATTTTCCCAGCACCATTTATTGAACAGACTGTCTTTCTTCCAATGGATAGTCTTTCCTCCTTTATCGAATATTAGTTGACCATAAAGTTCAGGGTCCACTTCTGGGTCCTCAATTCTGTTCCATTGATCTATGTGTCTGTTTTTGTGCCAGTACCACCCTGTCTTGATGACCACAGCTTTGTAGTACAACCTGAAATCTGGCATTGTGATGCCCCCAGCAATGGTTTTCTTTTTTAAAATTCCCCTGGCTATTCGGGGTCTTTTCTGATTCCACACAAATCTTAAAATAATCTGGTTTTTTTATTTTTTTATTGCTTTTAAACATTTTTTTTATTTATTTATGATAGTCACAGAGAGAGAGAGAGAGAGAGAGAGAGAGAGGCAGAGACACAGGCAGAGGGAGATATAGGCTCCATGCACCAAGAGCCCGATGTGGGATTCGATCCCGGGTCTCCAGGATCACGCCCTGGGCCAAAGGCAGGCGCCAAACCGCTGCACCACCCAGGGATCCCAAATAATCTGTTTTAACTCTCTGAAGAAAGTCCATGGTATTTTGATAGGGATTGCATTAAACGTGTAAATTGCCCTGGGTCACATTGACATTTTCACAATATTAATTCTGCCAATCCATGAGCATGGGATATTTTTCCATCTCTTTGTGTCTTCCTCAATTTCTTTCAGAAGTGTTCTATAGTTTTTAAGGTATAGATCCTTGACCTCTTTGGTTAGGTTTATTTCTAGGTATTTTATGCTTTTGGGTGCAATTGTAAATGCAATTGACTCCTTCATTTCTCTTTCTTCAGTCTCCTTGTTAGTGTATAGAAATGCCACTGACTTCTGGGCATTGATTTGTATCCTGCCATGCTGCCAAATTGCTGTATGAGTTCTAGCAATCTTGGGGTGAAGGCTTTTGGGTTTTCCATGTAGAGTATCATGTCATTGGCGAAGAGGGAGAGTTTGACTTCTTCTTTGCCAATATGAATGCCTTTAATGTCTTTTTGTTGTCTGAGTGCTGAGGCTAGTGAATAGCAGTGGTGAGAGTGGACATCCCTGTCTTGTTCCTGATCTTAGGGGAAAGGCTCCCAGTGCTTCCCCATTGAGAATGATATTTGCTGTGGGCTTTGCATAGATGGCTTTTAAGATGTTGAGGAATGTTCCCTCTATCCTTACACTCTGAGGAGTTTTGATCAGGAACGGATGTTGTATTTTGTCAAATGCTTTCTCTGCATCTAATGAGAGGATCATATGGTTCTTGGGTTTTCTCTTGCTGATATGATGAATCACATTGTTTTACGAGTGTTGAACCAGCCTTGTGTCCGGGGGATAAATCCTACTTGGTCATGGTGAATAATTTTCTTAATGTGTTGTTGGATCCTATTGGCTAGTATCTTGTTGAGAATTTTTGCATCCATGTTCATCAGGGATATTGGTCTGTAATACTCCTTTTGGTGGGGTCTTTGTCTGGTTTTGGAATTAAGGTGATGCTGGCCTCATAGAACGAATTTGGAAGTCCTCCATCTCTTTCTATCTTTCAAACAGCTTTAGTAGAATATGTATGGCTTCTTCTTTAAACGTTTGATAGAATTCCCCTGGGAAGCCTTCTGGCCCTGGACTCTTGTGTCTTGGGAGGTTTTTGATGACTGCTTCAATTTCCTCCCTGGTTATTGGCCTGTTCAGGTTTTCTATTTCTTCCTGTTCCAGTTTTGGTAGTTTGAGGCTTTCCAAGAATGCGTCCATTTCTTCTAGATTGCCTAATTTATTGGCATATAGCTGTTCATATGTTTTTAAAATCGTTTGTATTTCCTCGGTGTGGGTAGTGATCTCTCCTTTCTCATTCATGATTTTCTTAATTTGAGTCTTCTCTCTCTTCTTTTTAATAAGGTTGGCTAATGGTTTATCTATCTTATTAATTGTTTTAAAGAACCAACTCCTGGTTTTGTTGATCTGTTCCACAGTTCTTCTGGTCTCGATTTCGTTGAGTTCTGTTCGAATCTTAATTACCTCTCTTCTACTGCTGGGTGTAGGATCAATCTGCTGGTTTTTCTCTAGCTACTTTAGGTGTAATGTTAGCTTTTGTATTTGAGTTCTTTCCAGTTTTTGGATGGATGCTTGTATTGCGATGTATTTCCCCCTCAGGACTAACAATGAGGCTGAAGAAAGAGAAATAAAGAATCAATTCCATTTACATTTGCACCCAAATGCATAAGATACCTAGGAATAAACCTAATCAAAGAGGTTAAGGATCTATACCCTAAAAACTACAGAACACTTCTGAAAGAAATTGAGGAGGACACAAAGAGATGGAAAAATATTCCCTGCTCTTGGATTGGAAGAATTAATACTGTGAAAATGTCAATGCTACCCAGGGCAATTTACACATTTAATGCAATATGTATCAAAATACCATGGACTTTCTCCACAGAGTTGGAAAAAATAATCTTAAGTTGTGTGTGGCATCAGAAAAGACCCCCAAAAGCCAGCAGAATATTAAAAATGAAAACCAGAGCCGGGGTCATCAGAATGCCAGATTTCAAGTTGTACTACAAAGCTGTGATCATCAAGACAGTATGGTCCTGGCCCAAAAAACAGACACATAGATCAATGGAACAGAATAGAGAACCCAGAAGTGGGCCCTCAACTCTATGGTCAACTAATATTTGACAAAGGAGGAAAGACTATTCAATGAAAAAAGGACAGTCTCCTCAATAAATGGTGCTGGAAAAATGGATAGCCACATGCAGTGAATGAAACTGGGCTATTCTCTTACACCACACAGGAAGATAAACTCAAAATGGATGAAAGATCTAAATGTGAGACCGGAATCCATCAAAATACTAGAGGAGAACATAGGCAACACCCTTTTTGAACTTGGCCACAGCAACTTCTTGCAAGATATATATATGAAGGCAAGGGAAACAAAAGCAAAAATGAACTATTAGGACTTCATCAAGATAAAAAGCTTCTGCACAGCAAAAGAAACCATCAATAAAACTAAAAGACAACCTACAGAATGGGAGAAGATATTTGCAAATGACCTATCAGATAAAGGGGTAGTATCCAAGATCTATAAAGAACTTATTAGACTCAACACCCAAGAAACAAGCAATGTAATCATGAAGTGGGAAAAAGACATGAACAGAAATTTCACCAAAGACTACATACTCATGGCCAAGGAGCCTATAAGAAAATGCTCTGCATCACTTGCCATCAGGGAAGTACAAATCTAAACCACAAGAGATACCACCTCAAACTAGTGAGAATGGTGAAAGTTAACATGACAGAAAAAAACAAATATTGGAGAGGATGTGGAGAAAGGGGAACCCTCTTGCACTGTTGGTGGGAATGTGAACTGGTGCAGCCACTCTGGAAAACTGTTGGAGGTTCTTCAAAGCGTTAAAAATAGAGCTACCCTATGACCCAGCATTGCACTACTGGGGATTTACCCCAAAGATACAGATCCAGTGAAAAGCCGCGACACCTGCACCCCAATGTTTATAGCAGCAATGTCCACGGTGGCCAATCAGTGGAAGGAGCCTCAGTGTCCATTGAAAGATGACTGGATAAAGAAGATGTGGTATATATGTAGAATGGAATATTACTCAGCCATTAGAAACGACGAATCCCCACCATTTGGTTTGACGTGAATGGAAATGGAGGGTATTATGCTCAGTGAAGTAATTCAATCAGAGAAGGACAATCATATCGTTTCACTCATATGTGGAGTATAAAAAATAGTGAAAGGGATTATAAAGTAAATGAGAGAAAATGAGTGGGAAAAATCAGAGAGGTTGACAAAACAGGAGAGACTCCTAACTCTGGGAAACGAACAAAGGATAGAGGAAGGGGAGGTGGGCAGGAGGCATGGGGTGACTAGGTGACAGGCACTGGGGGGGGCAGTTGTTGGGATGAGCACTGGGTGTTATAGTATATGTTCGCAAATCGAACTCCAGTAAAAACATATACAAAAAATATATACAAAAAATTTAATAAAACCAGTTGGACTTGGAACCTGGAAAGAAATAAAAAATAAAAATGAGAGGATGGAGAACTATCTATTATGCTAATGCATGTCAAAAGAAAGCTGGAGTAGCCATATTTATATCAGACAAACTAAATTTTACAACAAAGCCTGTAACAGGAGATGAAAAAGGGCTTTAATTTCATAATTAATGAATCTATCTGACAAGAAGATCCAATAATTATAAATATTTATGATCCCGACTTGGGAGCACACAAATATATAAATCAACTAATAATAAACATAAAATCATTGATACCAATACAATAATATAGAGGATTTTTAGTGCCAATTTTAAATACAATTTTATTTAAGACATTGCATTTTCCACTTAACAATACAGTGCTTATAAAGTGCAATGTTTATTTCCTTTCCCTATGCACATATTCCATATTCAAATATGAAGAATGCCCAGTATCTTTACTATAGCAGCTTGACTTTAAAACTGCAATGGAATTTGCTACAAATTTGGGTTCTTCAAATGTATGGAACAATATTAGACCTGTCATCAGGTTGGCTTAATCAACCTCTTCAATGGTAGGCCCAGAGGAGCCCCACCAGAGGGAGGAGCTCCACCACCAGGAAAGCCTCCAGGCATTCCTCCTGGCATGCCTCGTGCACTCTGGTATAGCTTCGTAATGACGGGGTTGCAAAATTTCTCCAGATCTTTCTGCTGATGTTCAGATTCTTCCTTCTCTGCAGTCTGGTTCTTATCTAGCCAGTTGATTTCATTGCACTTGTCAAGAATCTTCTGTTTGTCTTCATCATTGATTTTGCCCTGAAGTTTTTCATCTTCAACAGTTACTTTCATGTTGAATGCATAAGACTCAAGTGAATTCTTGGAAGACATCTTGTCTCTCTGCTTCTCATCTTCTGCTTTGTACTTCTCAGCTTCCTGGACCATGCGCTCAAAGTCCTCCTTGCTCAAGTGGCCCTTGTCATTAGTGATGGTAATCTTGTTCTCTTTTCGTGTGCTCTTGTCCACAGCAGACACATTGAGGATACTATTAGTAACAATATCAAAAGTGACTTCAATATGAGGAACGCCACAAGGAGCTGGAGGTATGCCTGTGAGTTCAAACTTGCCAAGTAGGTTGTTATCCTTGGTCATAGCACGCTCACCCTCATAGACCTGAATAAGCACACCAGGATAGTTGTCAGAGTAGGTAGTAAAGGTTTGTGTCTGTTTGGTAGGAATGGTAGTATTGTACTTGATTAGCACAGTCATGACTCCTCCAGCAGTTTCTTTTCTTTTTTTTTAATTTTTATTTATTTATGATAGTCACAGAGAGAGAGAGGGGCAGAGACATAGGCAAAGGGAGAAGCAGGCTCCATGCACCAGAAGCCCGATGTGGGATTCGATCCCGGGTCTCCAGGATTGCGCCCTAGGCCAAAGGCAGGCGCCAAACCGCTGCGCCACCCAGGGATCCCTCCAGCAGTTTCAATACCACGAGAAGGTAGGGTGACATCCAATAGCAGCAAATCTTGAACATTTTCAGATTTGTCACCAGAAAGAATGGCTACCTGGACAGCTGTACCATAATCAACAGCCTCATCAGGGTTGATGCTCTTATTCGGTTCCTTTCCATTGAAGAAATCTTGCAGAAGTTTCTGAATCTTGGGGATATGGGTATAACCACCCACCAAAGCAATATCACGGATCTGAGACTTGTCCAGCTTGGCATCCCGAAGAGCTATCTCTACAGGGTCCAGGGTGCCACAGAACAGGTCAGCATTTAATTCTTCAAACTGGGCACGAGCAATAGAGGTATAGAAGTCAATTCCTTCATACAGAGAATCAATCTCAATACCAGCCTGGGTGCTGGAAGAAAGTGTATGCTTAGCCTGTTAGCACGCAGTATGGAGACAACAGATTGCCCTCTTGTTTTCATTGATATCCTTCTTGTGTTTGCACTTGAATTCTGCAATAAAATGGTTGAACATTCAGTTGTCAAAGTCTTCTCCACCAAAGTGGATATCTCCAGCTGTGGACTTGACCTCAAAGATTCCATCTTCAATAATAAGGATTGACACATCAAAAGTGCCACCTCCTAAATCAAAGATCAACATGTTCCTTTCAGCTCCAACCTTCTTGTCTAAGCCATAAGCAATAGCAGCAGCAGTTGGCTCATTGATGATTCGAAGTACGTTGAGACCGGCAATAGTTCCAGCATCTTTGGTAGCCTGACGCTGAGAATCATTGAAGTATGCAGGTACCGTGACAACTGCATTGGTAACAGTCTTTCCAAGGTAGGCCTCTGCAATTTCCTTCATCTTTGTCAGAACCATGGAGGACAACTCCTCTGGATAGAAACTTTTTGTCTCACCTTTGTATTCTACTTGGACCTTAGGCCTGCCAGCATCATTCACCACCATGAAGGGCCAATGCTTCATATCAGATTGGACGACAGCATCATCAAATCTACATCCAATCAGGCACTTGGCATCGAAAACCGTGATGGTGGAGTTCATCGCAACTTGATTCTTCACAGCATCACCAATCAATTGTTCGGTGTCATTGAAGGCAACAAAACTTGGAGTGGTTCAGTTTCCCTGACATTGGCAATTATTTCCACTTTTGTATGCTGAAAGACACCCACGCAAGAGTAGGTGGTGCCAAGATCGATCCCAACTGCAGGTCCCTTTGACATAGTTGCTTCTGTATGGGCCAGTTCGGCTTAAGGAGAGAACAGCCATCTGCAGATCTGGCACAGCGTTCAATGAGAGAATAGTAGAGGATTTTAACACCCCTCTTATAGCAATGGAGAGATCATCTAAGCAGAAGATCAACAAGGAAACAAGGGCTTTGAATGACACACTGGACTAGATGTACTTAACACATATATTCAAAACATTTCATCCTAAAGAAGCAGAATACACCTTTTCGAGGGCACATGGAACATTCTCCAAAATAGATCACAAGCTGGGTCACATATCAGCCCTCAACCAGTACAAAAAGGTCAGGATCATACCATGCATATTTTCAGACCACAACCCTATGAAACTTGAATTCATCCAGAAGAAAAGATTCAGAAAAATCTCAAACACATGGAGGTTAAAGAGCATCCTACTAAATAAAGAATGAATGGGTTAACCAGGAAACTAAAAAAGAAATTTAAAAAAATAGAAGCAAATTAAAACTGAAAGCACATCTGTCCAAAACCCTTGGGATGCAGCAAAGGCAGTCATAAGAGGGAAATATATTGCAATAGAGGCCTAACTCAAGCAGGAAAAGTCTATAGTACACAACCTAACCTTACACCTGAAGGAGCTAGAAAAGGAACAGCAAATAAATAAAGCCTAAAGCCAGCAGAAGAGGGGAAATAATAAAGATTAAAGCATGAATAATTGATATAGAAACAAACAAAATAAAACCAGTAGAACAGATTAACAAAACTAAGAGTTTTTACTAATTTACTAAGTGTACTTAACTAATTCTTTGAGATAATTAATAAAATTCATAAATCCTTAGCCAAACTTATCAAAAAGAAAAGAGAAAGGACCCAAATAGATAAAATCATGAATGAAAGAGGAGAAATCACAACCAACAACACAAAGATACAAACAATTATAAGAGAATACTAGGAAAAATTTACGCCAACAAAGTCGCAACCTGGGAGACATGGAAAAATTCCTAGAAACCTACAAACTACCAAAACTGAAACAAGAAGAAACAGAAATTTGAACAGAACCATAACCAGAAAAGAAATTGAATCAGTAGTCAAAAATCTCCCAACAAGGGATCCCTGGGTGGCGCAGCGGTTTGGCGCCTGCCTTTGGCTCAGGGCACGATCCTGGAGACCCAGGATCGAATCCCATATCGGACTCCCGGTGCATGGAGCCTGCTTCTCCCTCTGCCTGTGTCTCTGTCTCTCTCTCTCTCTCTCTGTGTGTGTGTGAATATCATAAATAAATAAATAAATTTAAAAAAAAATCTCCCAACAAGTAAAAGTCCTGGGCCAGGTGGCTTCCCAGGGGAATTCTACCACACATTTAAAGAAGAGTTAATACCTATTATTCTCAAACTGTTCCATAAAACAGAAATGGAATGAAATCTTCCAAACTCACTCTATGAAACCAACATTACCTTGCATCCAAAACCAAAGACCCCACTAAAAAGGAGAATTACAGGCAAATATCACTGATGAACATGGATGCAAAAATTCTCAATAAAATACCAGCAAATCAGCAAATTGAATTCAACAGTACATTAAAAGAATTAATTTACCATGATTAAGTGGGATTTATTCCTGGGCTGCAGGGAGATTCAATATTCTAAAATCAATTACCTTGATACATCACATTAATAGGATAAGAACCATATGATCCTTTTAATAGATACAGAAAAGGCATTTGACAAAGTACAGCATCCTTTCTTGAAAAAAAGCCCTGAACAAAGTAGGAATTCGAGGAACAAACCTCAACATTAAATAGTCCATATACAAAAAGACCACAGCTAATATCATCCTCAATGGGGAAAAACTGAGAGCCTTTCCCTTACAGCCAGGAACAAGACAAGGATGTCCACTCTCACTATTACTATTTATCATAGTGCTGGAAGTCTATGTTATACAACAAAAAGAAATAAAAGTCATCCAAATTGGCAAGAAATAAGTCAAATTTTCAATATTTGCAGATGACATGATATTCTATGAAAATCTGAAAGATTCCTTAAAAAAATGCTAGAACTCATACATGAACTCAGCAAAGTCACAGGGTGTAAAATCAATATGCAGAAACCTGTTGCATTTCTATACACCAATAACAAAACAGCAGAAAAAGAAATCAAAGAATCAATCCCATTTGCAATTGCACCAAAAACTATAAAATACCTAGGAATAAACCTACCAAAAGAGGAAAAAATTCTGAACACTGAAAATTCTAAACCATTTATAAAAGAAATTAAAGAGGACACAAGTAAATGGAAAGACATTGCATTCTCATGGACTGGAAGAACAAATACTGTTAAAATGCTTATACTACCCAAAGCAATCTGCACTTTTAATGCAATCCTTATCAAAATACCACCAGCATTTTTCATAGAACTAGAACAAACATTCCTAAAATCTGTATGGAACCACAAAAGACCCCAGACAGCCAAAGCATTCTGAAAAAGAAAAAAAAAACTGGAGGCATCAAAATTCTGGACTTTAAGCTATATTACAAGGCTGTAATCATCAAGACAGTATGGTACTGGCACAAAATCAGATCCATTGATCAATGGAACAGAATGGTCCTGAAATGGACCCACAACTATATGGTCAACTAATCTTTGACAGAACAAGAAAAAATATCTAATGGAAAAAAGTCTCTTCAACAAATTATCTTTGGGAAACTGGACAGCAACATACACATGAAATGGAATGAAATGAACATGAAATGAATGAAATGCACATGAAATGAATGAAATGCACATGAAATGAATGAAACTGGACTACTTTCTTACACCATACACTAAAATAAATTCAAAATGGTTAAAACCTAAATGTGAGACAGGAAATCATCAGCATCCTAAAGGAGAACATTAGCAGCAACTTCTTTGACCGCAGTCAGGCATAGCAACTTCCCACTAAACATGCTGCTGGTGGCAAGGGAAAGAAAAGCAAAAATGAACTATTGGGAGTTCACCAATATATAAAGCTTCTGCTCAGCAAAGAAGATAATTAACAAAACTAAAAGGCAGCCTTTGGAATGAGAGAAAATATTTGCAAATGACATATCTGATAAAGAGTTAGTATCAAAAAACTATAAAGAACTTATCAAATTCAACACCCCAAAACCAAATAATCCAGTTAAGAAATGGGCTGAAGACATGAATAGGTATTTTCCAAAGAAGCCACACAGATGGCTTACAGCCCTATGAAAAGATGCTCAGCATCACTTATCATCAGGGAACTATAAATCAAAACCACAATTAGGTACCACTTCACATCTGTCAGAATAACTAAAATTAAAACACAAGAAGCAACAGATGTTGGCAAGGATGTGGAGAAAGGAGAATCCTCTTGCACTTTTAGTGGGAATGCAAAGTGGTGCAGTCACTCTGGAGAACAGTACAGAGGTTCCTCAGAAAGTTAGAAATAGAGCTACCCTATGATCCAGCAATTGCACTACTAGGTATTTATCCAAAAGACACAAAAACACAGATTTAAAGGATTACTGCACTGATATTTTTGGTAGCATTATCAACAATAACTGTACTATGAAGAGTACAAATGTCCATCAACTGAGGAATAGAAAAGATGTGGCGTATAATTACAGTAGAGTATTACTTAACTATCAAAAAGAATGAAATCTTGCCATTTGCAATGACATGGATGGAGCTAGAGTGTATTATGCTAAGTGAAATAAGTCAGTCAGAGAAAGACAAATACCATATTATCTCACTTATATGTGGAATTTAAGAAAGAAAACAGATGAGCATATGGGAAGGGGGAAAAGAAAAAAGGAGAGAGGGAAACAAACCATAAGAGACGCTTATCAACATAAAACAAACCAAGGGTTGATGGAGGGAGATAGGTGCAGGATGGGTTAGATGGGTGATAAGTATTAAAAAGGGCACCTGTTGTTATGAGAACTGGGTGCTGTATGTTTAAGTGATGAATCACTGAATTTTACTCCTGAAACCAATATTGCACTGTATGTCATTGAATTAAAATTTAAATAAAAAATAAAGATACCTTAAAAAAATCAATACATTTTTGAATTTGCATATTGGTCAACAATTATATGCAAATATCTTAATTTCTCTCTTGAGTGAAGTTTAATACAGAGCCACAGGTAATCTATAAATACATCTTTTGTAATAAAATTAAAACCATTATTACAGACATACGTGTAAAAGGTACTTTTAAATTCTGAAAGACATTTGCTGTAAAATTATTGTAACAGTGTATAATACCACAAGCAGTGTGCTTTTTTCTACATTAAGTATTAAAGTTTAAGTTTATTTTTAATGCTAGTATAAGGGATAGGCAAACATTAATTTTATATCATTATTTGCACATGCATATTTAGAGGTTTAATGAGGATAATCAGGGTGCCTGAGTGGCTCAGTGGTTGGGTGTCTGCCTTTGACTCAGGTCCTGATCCTGGGATCCTGGGATCGAGTCCCACATCGGGATCCCCGCAGGAAGCCTGCTTCTTGGTATGCCTATGTCTCTGCCTCTCCGTTTCTCTCATGAATAAATAAATAAAATCTTTTAAAAAATAATGAGGATGATCATCTCCCTCCTTTTATACTTACAACTAAAAAATCTTAGACATAATATAACAAATAAGAAGGAAAAAAAAGCTGATCATTGGAAAGTAGAAGACAAATTGACTAGGGAACTTGGGATTTAAAGGACACAACAAGTGAGGTACTTTAGTTGCCTTATTGCTTCCCATATGCACCAGACAGTCATTGCAAAAGCATCCAACTCTGAAACACCAACAAGTGCAGACAAAAATAAACACAAGTTCTTGTGAAAAGACTATCCCTCCTGGCCAGGCCATAGATAAGTATGGCTTAACAACAGAAAAAATTTTTGACAACACTCACGCTATTTCAGTGAAACACAATGAGAAACCACCTTCATTCCCACAGTTCCTGTTCAGTGGGGTGAACAGGAAGTGGATTGTACATTCTACTCTGAAATTAGTTGTACTCTGATTTCCCCACCTGATGGTGTCAGTGAGGTTGGTCAAGAAGTTAATCCATGCTCTACCTGGTAGATACAGGCAGCACTATGATTCCTCAGCCAGTTGGTGGAAGGTCTAGCAGGCAGCTAATTTTCTATCTTCGTTCCCTGCAGAAATAAGTAGTGCTCTAGTACATCTGCCAGGGCACACTGACAACAAATGGTGACCAGAGTTTCCAACCCCACCTGGCATCAACAATGCTGAACAAGACAATGTAAGTCAGAAGTAGTAAACATTCTTCTCTCTCCATCCCTGAGGACAGTGAGGTACATTGGGGAGCTAAACCTCCATATCCACCCAGCAGCAACAAGAATGAACAAGAATGTATAAAGCAGAGCTTGTTAGCAACCCTGTCCTCTCTGGTGTTGGTGAGGCCCAGCATGTATCTGTGTTCCTGTGTCACCCATCTGCAATAAGTATGAGTCAATGCCCCACTTTTGCAGAGTGGTGTTGGTAAAATTGAGGTAGAAGCTGAACATACATATAGCCTGAGCCTTACACTACACCTCAACAGGGTGAGAGCCTACTAAAAATTAAGATGAAACAGGATACAAAGTCTCATAATATGTAAGATATCCAGGATACAGCTGGAAATCATTCCAAACACACCACGAACCAGAAAAAACACAAAACAGATAATAGACAATACACAGAGCCAACACCAAGAGAATGAGCTGTTGGAATTATCTGAGAAGGATTTAAAGTAGCCATCACCTGGGTGGCTCAGTAGTTGAGCGTCTGCATTCAGCTCAGGGTGTGATCACGGAATCCTGGGATGGAGTCCCGCATGGGGTTCCTGCAGGGACCCTGCTTCTCCCTCTGCCTATGTATCTGCCTCTCTCTGTATCTCTCATGAATGAATGAATGAATGAATGATTAAATATCTTTTAAAAAGCCATCATAAAAAGGCTTAAACAAGCAACTAAAAATAATCTTAAAACAAATGAAAACAAAGAGAATCCCAGTAAAGTAATAGAAGTCACATAATAGAACAAAACATAAATTTTAGAAATGAAAACACAATAATTGAAATAAAAACCACATGAGTGGGCTCAATAACAGAGACAAGATTATAGAGGGCAGAATCATAAATTTTCAGACTGGTTAATAGAACTTGCCTAATCTGGACAAAACAGTGAAAATAGACTGAATAAAATGAACAGTTTTAGTGATTTGTGGGACAGCAGCAAATTATTCAACATTCAAAAAAATCCAACATCCATAATATTGAAGTCTCAGAAGAAGAGAGTGGAATTGAGAACATATTCCGGGAAATAATAGCTGAAAAATCCCCCAATTTTTGAAAGATATAAAACTATAAATTCAAGTTGCTGGAAGAATCCCAAATATGATAAATAACTTCACACCAACACACAAAATAATTAAACTTTTGAAAACTAAGGAAAGAAACGTATTGAAAGAAGCCAGAGAGAATACAATAACAGTGGATTTCTTATCTGAAACCACAGGAGGCCAAAAAGAAATGGCACAACATTTTCCAAGCACTGAAAGAAAAGAATTGTCAGCTATGAATTCTATTTCTGGGAATAATATCCTTTATGAGTGAGGGGAAAATATAGATGTTCTAAGACACAGGAAAGCTAAGTATTTTTTCTATAAGCATATGTAATTATTTTACAGAAAAATGTTGGCAATAGAGACATTATAATCCTATTGTATCTCATGCTCTCAGCTCCTTTTTCCATCCTTCTGTATTAAAGGTGATCAAAACCCATAAACTAATTTTCCCAGGGCCCCTTTCCTATTTCCTATCTTCTAGACTATGTCAATGAAAGGTACTGTTAGGAGATTAGAAGGTAGGAGAAAGAGAGAAGAGATTGTTCCTTTTCTTTTTTCTTTTCTTTGCTTTTCTGTTCTATTCTGTTCTTTAATTTTCTTTCCTTTATCCTTTCTTCTGCTTTCTCTTCTTTTTCTTTTGTTTCCTATTGTTTTCTTGCCACACTTCCCAAAATTACAGCAGATACAGTGGGGAGGTTAGTTTCTCAGCAGGAACACAGGCTCCTCAGTGGAAGTGGAGTCTCCTTGGTTACCGCTCAGGCAGAAAGGTCCCAGCTATGGTGGTTAAGTCACAGATGCTCTAGCAGCCTAGACAGCTGTGTGCTTCTGGATCTGGCCTTAACAATAGCAGTGGGAGTTCCAGAAGCCTTGGTAACACAACACTTGTATGCTCTAATCCCCACAGCTTTAGGGTACTCATGGACTTTGATTCTGGTGAGAAAAGTGGCAGGTGACTTTTAGCTTTTGGATTTCTGTAACATCAGTGTTGCTCTCCCTTGCACACAAGTATGGACATACATACCTACACTTTACAATAAATTAACAATGATTAGAATATGTTGATCTCAGGGTATTATGACAGTACGCTTATACTTCTTTTCTTTCAAGTATATTCCATGCTTGAGGCCGCTGTAACATCGTTTCTCCTCATTCTCCTATCTTTATTGCATTATCATTGACAAGATTCCTTCTTTGGATCCCTGGTGAACATAGATGCAATCAATCTCAACAAAATACTAGCAAACCAGGACACCTGGGTGGCTTAGTGGTTTAACATCTGACTTCTGCTCGGGGCATGATCCTGGAGTTCTAGGATCAAGTTCCACATTGGGCTCCCCTCAGGGAGCCTGCCTTTCCCTCTGCCTATGTCTGCCTCTCTCTCTGTGTCTCTCATGAATGGATAAATAAAATCATTAAAAAAAATACTAACAAACCAACTCCAACAATACATTAAAAAATATCATTCTCCATGACCAAGTAGAATTTACTCCTAGGTTGCAAAGGTGGTTCAATATTCACAAATCAATCAATGTGATACATGACATTAATAAAAGAAAATATAAGAATCATATGATCCTTTCAATAGATCCACAAAAAAGCATTTGACAAAGTACAACATTCATTCATGATAAAAAAAAAAAAACCCTCACCAAAATAGTTTTAGAGGAAACATACCCCAACCTAATAAAGGACATATATGAAAAACCCACAGCTAATACCATCTTCAATGGGGAAAAAAAACAGAGCTTTTTCTCTGTGGTTAGGAATATGACAGGTATGTTCTCTTTCTCACCACCTTTATTTAATATAGTACTGAGAGTCCCAGGCACAGCAAAGAGAATAAAAAGAGATAAAAGACATCCAAGTTGATAAGGAAGAATTCAAACTTTTGGTATTTGCAGATGACATGGTAATCTATGTAGAAAACCCAAAAGACTCCATCAAAAAACTGATAGAGCTGATGATTGATTTCAGTAAAATCACAGGTTACAAAATCAATGTACAGAAATCTGCTGCATTTCCATAAACCAATAATGAAGCAGCAGAAGAGGAAATTAAGGAATCAATCCCATTTGCAATTGTACCAAAAATAATAAAGTACCTAGACTCAAACCTAACCAGAGATTAAAGACTTATATTCTAAAAACTGTAAAATATACACTGAAGAAAGAAATTAAAGAAAATACAAAGAAATGGAAATATATTACATGCTCGTGGATTGAAATAATAAATATTGTTAAAATGTCTATATTAGCCAAAGCAATCTGCACATTTAATACAATCCCTATAAAAATACCAACAAAATTTTTCACAGAGCTAGAACAAACATTCCTAAAATTTGTATGGAACCACGAAAGACTCTAGATAGTCAAAGCAACCTTGAAAAAGAAAAGCAAAGCTGGAGGCATCACAATTACAGGCTTTAAGTTATATTCCAAAGCTGCAGTGATCAATACAGTATGGCACTGGCACAGAAATATACACATAGATCAATAGAACAGAATACAAAACTAAAAATGGACCCACAACTATATAGTCAATTAATCTTTGACCAAGCAGAAAAGAATACTCAATGGGGAAAAGACAGTCTCTTCCACAAATAGTGTTGGGAAAACCGGACAGCAACATGCAGAAGAATGAAACTAGACCACTTTCTTACACGATACACAAAAATAAACTCAAAATGGACCAAAGACCTAAATATGAGACAAGAAAGTATAAAAATTTTAGAAGAGAGCACAGGCAGTGATTTCCTGATATTGATCATAGCAACATCTTTCTAGATATGTCTCCTGAGACAAGGAAAACAAAAGCAAAAATAAACTATTGGGACTTCATCAAAATAAAAACCTTCTGGATGTGATATATGTGTGTGTATATATATATATATATATATATATATATACATATATATACATATATATACATACATAATGAAACACTACTCAGCCATAAATAAAATCATTAAAATCAAATGAAATCTTGTCATTTGCAATGATGTGGATGGAACTAAAGGGTACTATGCAAAGTAAAATAAATGAATCAGAGAAAGACAATTATATGATCTCACTCATATGTGGAATTTAAGAAACAAAACAGGATCTTAGGGGAAGAGAGGAAGAAATAAAACAAGATGAAATCAGACTGAGAGACAAACCATAAGAGACTCTTAGTCATAGGAAACAAACTGAGGGTTGCTGGAATGGGGGTGGGGAGATGGTGTAATTGGGTGATGGACATTAAGGAGGGCACCTGATGTAATGAGCACTGGGTATTACATAATACTGATGAGTCACTGACCTCTATTTCTGAAATTAATAATACATTATATGTTAATTAACTGTATTTAAACTAAAAATTAAAATAATATAGGAATAAAAAAGGGGGAAAAACAACTTCTGCACCATGAAGGAAATAGTCAACAAAACTAAAAGGCAACCTACAGACTGGGAGAAGATATTTGTAAATGACATATCTGATAAAGAATTTTTATCCAAAATATATAAAGAACTCATATATTCATCCTTCCTCAGCTACAGGAGCTTGTAGCTCAGAAATAGTTGGACTTGGTACTATGGAGAAATCTTTGGTTGCATATGAGAGTTCAGAGGAGAAGAAACTGGCAGAATACAAATGTAACACCATCACAGCAATTGAACTAAAGTTAGTTCATTTCCCTGAAGGTCTTCAGAATGACATTAGAACTTTCTTTCTTGAATATACCCATCACCTCTTTGGGGATAATGAGACTGCTTTTGGTTACAAGAGTTTGAAGATCCTGTTATACTATATTGCTAGTAGCCTGTCAACAATGTTCCATGTTGAGTATGCATCTAAAGTTGATAAAAACTTTGTGTAAAGGCTTATGATACAAAAGGCAAAACTGAACAAATAGTTCTACCTGGATTTTGTACAAACATGAATGATTTTTCTCTATTTGCTGGAAAAATAAGTTGATTTCAAGCCATTTGAAACCTTCCTCCATACATACTCTGGTCTCAGTCCAATAGGAGCAGAAAATTTTACCTTTCAGATATACAAGGCTTACATGACATGCAGAGGCTTTTGAGAATAACATTAAAAGCTTCAGACCTTTTTGATGTGGATTATTGAAACTGCTAGCTTTATTGACATGGATGATGAAAGATGACACTACTTTCTAGTATTTGAGAAGTATAATTAAGGATGGAGATATGCTCTTTGCAACCACAGGCTACATGATAGTCTGTAATTACTATGTGTACCCAGATAAAACCTAACCCACTGTAAGTCAGATGCTGATACTGACTCCATTTCAAGGTCAAGGCCACAGTGTTCAACTTCTCGAAACAGTTCATAGGATACTACATTACATCTCCTCCTGTTCTTGATATTACGAAGGAAGATTCATCCAAAAGTTATGTGAAATTAAGAGACTTTGTGCTTGTGAAGCTTTGTTCAGATTGCCCTGTTTTTCTCAGGAAAAGTTGATGCAAGGATTCAATGAAGATATGGCAAGAAAGGCACAACAGAAGTTCAAAATAAATAAGCAACATGCTAAATGGATTTATGAAATTCTTTGAATACTGGTAACTGTCATGAGTGATGCTGAACAATACAGAAGCTATAAACTGAACAATACAGAAGCTATAAACAGCATTAAGTGATGCTGAACAATACAGAAGCTATAAACTGGACATGCCTGTATAAGAAAAAGCAGAGAGATCTTGCAAAAATGAGAAAATGTCTCAGACCAGAAGAACTGACAAACCAGATGAATCAAATAGAAATAAGCATGTAACATGAACAGTTGGAAGAAAGCTTTCAGGAACTTGTGAAAGATTACCAGTAGCTATTGAATACTTCATTCAAGAGTAAAGATTATTCTGCTCTGTACAGGAAGTTAGCAAATTTCTGTACATTGTGGAAAAGCTAATGACTTTAACTTTAAAATCTTGTAACATTTTTCTTACATTAAGTTATCTATCTTATCTTTAGTTGAATATTTTTTGGAGTCTATGAGCATATATTACATTTAAAAACATATGTAGCTTCTGATATACCACTGCAATTGCTTCCCTTCTTAGCAGTGTAATAAATGCTCAGTTCCAATAAAAAAAGAACTTGTACAATTCAGCACCAAAGAAATGAATAATCCACTTAAAAAATGAGCAGAAGTCATGAATAGATTTTTCCAAAGAAGACATCCAGATGGCCAACAGACACATGAAAAGATGCTCAGCATCAGTCATCAACAGGGAAATACAAATCAAAACACAATGAGATAAGATCTCACACCAGTCAGAATAGCTAAAATCAACAGCACAAGAAACAGCAAGTGTTGGTGAGGATATGGAGAAAAAGAAACTCTCTTGCACTGTTGGTGGGAATGCAAACTGGTGCAGCCACTCTGGAAAACAGTATGGAGGTTCCTCAAAGAGTTAAAAATAGATCTACCCAGGGTTCCTGGGTGTCTCAGTGGTTGAGAGTCCTGGGATAGAGTCCTACATTGGGCTCCCCTCGAGGAGCATGCTTCTCCCTCTGCCTATGTCTGCCTCTCTCTGTGTGTCTCATGAATAAATAAATAAAATCTTTTTTAAAAATAGAAGTACCCTACAATCCAGCAATTGCACTACTAAGTACTTACCCAAATAATACAGAAATACTAATTCAAAGGGATACACCCACCCCCAATGTTTATAGTGATATTATCTACCATAGCTGAATTATGGATAGAGCTCAAGCGTCTATCGACAGACGAGTAGATAAAGAAGATGTGATATATTATATATATATATATATATATATATATATATATATATATATATCACTGAATATTACTCAGCCATAAAAAAGACTGGAATCTTGCCATTTGCAATGATGTGGATGGAACTAGATAGTACTATGCTAAGTGAAATAAGTCAGAGAAAGACAAATACCATATGATTTCACTTATATGTGGAATTTAAGAAACAAAAGAAATGAGCAAATGGGGGAAAGAGAGAGAGGCATACCAAGAAACAGACTCTTAACTATAGGGAATAAACTGATGGTTACCAGAGGGGAGATGGGAGGGAAGGATGGGTGAAATAGGTAATAGGGATTAAGGAATGAACTTATTGTGATGAGGACCCAGTGTTGTATGGAAGTGTTGAATCATGAAGTTGTACACCAGAAACTAATATTACACTGTATGTTAACCAACTGAAACTTAAATAAAAAAACTTTTTAAAATTCCTCCTTTGATATAAACATTTCTTTGCTGATTTTTCTGCTCTGTCCTGTCCTTAATCCAGTATCTTCAAATATTGCCCATTCAAAACAAAGTTTCATACCTCCCTGGAGTTATAGGAGGAAAAGACAAGGGAACCAACGAGGAGAGCAATTAGTAATCCTAAAACAAAAGAGTCTTATTAAAACCACTGCTTTAGTAGAAAACCATGAATTAAACCCAGACCACTCAATGGCCCAAGGATTCTTCCAGAGCATAGAAAATCCATGCTGGATTTCTCATCTATATTCACATATATTAATAGACCATGTGTATCTTCAGATACTCAGTAGTTCATTTGGGGCTTTTTTTTTCATTTGGGTCTTTTTTTTTTCCTCTTTCTTTTATTCTTGCTATGCCTTCATTAGCCTCTTGCTATACACCTAGGTAGGTTAGTGCTAAACACTTTTAATCATTGTCACTTTGTTTATATGGCTTCAAACACTTGCACTTCTTTTTCAGAAGTTTCCTGGAATTCTCAGATGTTTCCATTTCTTTTTTTTTTTTTGATGTTTCCATTTCAAGTGAACTATTTTGATTACTTGTATCAACCCCAGAGGTAGGTCTTAAGATTACTCACATTTTATATTTATGTACTCAGGAAACTAAGGTACATACAAGTTAGGGAACTTACGATTACATAACTAATAAGTGGTAGAGCTGGGAAATAAATTTTGATCAGATTGCCTATTATATTGAGAATATCAAATATGTAACCATCCTGGAATAAACCTCCTTGACGATTTATAAAGGCTAGATTGTAGGTCTTGTGAATTGTCTCATACATATATTTTTAAGAGAAAATGATGATGACCTCTATTTAATGTACATATGAGAATAATTCTGATCCAACCTAGTCCTTCTTTTATGAGTCCTCTGGAGAGTCAGATGACTCCTTGCTTTAGAGTCCTCAAGAAAAACCACAAAGGGTCGTGCACTTTGCTTGTTAATCCCAAGAAGAGCTGTGTCTGTACTGCAACTCCAACCTGCTATCTCAGAGTGGGACAAGAGCTGGTTGTTGTTTTTTTCAATTACCTATGCACTGTGATAATGTAGTTGTCAGGTCTTCAGCAATTTTACTTACATTTTTTAAAAATCTTATTGTCAAATTACTTTAAGAAGTGGTCAACTACTAGCCATTTGCTGTATGTAGACTTTTTTTGTATCAACTCAGGAACACAAAATCTCCAAAATGAGGCAAACTTAAACTTGTATCCCTGTGGGCAGTGTATCAGAGGAGTTTCATCTCTCTCCACTGGAAACACTTTGTCTTTCACCACCATGTTCCCACACATTTGACCAGAAATTTCTCAACCCCTTTTGGCCCTGACAGTAACTCAACGACTAGTTTCTCTTTCTCTATACCTAAGTGCTCAACTCCAGGAAGTTCTTTTCTTCTGCTCTTGCACAGAAGGTGGGCAACCAGTATACATTCTTATGGCCATGCTATTTGCTTATGGCCTGTGTTGGATATTGGTCTAAGGCCTATGCCTTAGCCATTGTTACACACTTTGTATATTATCTGATAAAAATTTGCTTTAAATGAATTTATCTATAAGGTGTCAAATTTTATTAACTCACCAGTAAGGAAAACAAGATGACAAAGTCATTTAAATGAGAGTGCGCCAGGTCAGAAAGGATTTTGAAATGGAATGATTACAAACGTGGGAACCAGGAATGCTTACATAAACAAGTAGATTTTTATACTAATCAAAGTTTCCTTTCACAAAGTCTTAAAGACATAATGTCCTTAAACACATAACGTTCCAATTATTACCAAGGAAGCTTGTAGCATGATGGTACATGCTATCAGTAAGAAGATAACAAGCAGGTGCATTTAAGTAGCAAATGTTAGGAATGTATCTGCCATAGATTGGGGCTTTGTTTTATCCTCCGGCAATAGTGCGTAATAGGAACATCTATCAGGAAAGCATGAAACATAGTCAACAGGGATTGGAAACAGGTCACTGAATAATGTTAGTGTCAGTAATTTTTTTTCAAGCTGAAACAAAGATGCAGAATATATAGTTTGCTCATTTCTCATTTGGGGACAATTTCTTTTCTTTGTCACTCCATTTGGTTTTCTCCTCCACAAAGCAATAATCATTCTCATTTTAACTTACTCTTTGAGTAACCATTTTGTACAATTTTTGAATATAGCAAAAAGTAGATATAGGCTTACTTTATATACCACTATTACCATCATGATTATCATAAAGGTTTTTACTTATATTATTCCTTTAATTCATTTTCCAGCCTTTAGGAAAATTTTCCAAATAAAATTCCAAAGTAAATCGATCTTAATGGTAATAATTTAATTCTGTTTATGAACCTGGGCTCTAAGAGTGTGTCCTTTTTACACATACCCTCAGATACTCACATAAGTGCATCAATAATGTTATTAAATATACATATTCCTTCTTATTGTATAATTAACAACTTTTGGAGTGAGAAGCTGCCATGACCTGATAACTTTTGCTGGAAGAGTATGAAATGAATACAAAGCTCTGTTTTAACTTTCTTAAAATTTTGTTTATTTGTTTGAGAGAGAGAGTGAGAGTAAGGGCAGAGGGAGAGAATCTTCCAGCAGACTCTCAGCTGAGCACGGAGCCCTCTGTAAGGCTTGATCTCACAACTCTGAGATCATAACCTGAGCCAAAACCAAAAGTTGCATATTTAAACCGAGTGAGCCACTCAAGCACCCCCAAAGCTCTGTTTTAAATGGTCCCTATTTCTTCGTAAATGCCCTTTAGTATTATTACCTTATTTTTACCTCATCCCAAGCTATAGAACAAGGGCTAAGAAATTCACCTCCATCTGTTTGCAATACCTGTTACTGTGCAGCCGTCCCCTAAGAACTTTCCAGATTTCCAAGGTTCCTGACCTGCCAGAAAAGATATTCTTTATTATCTGTGAGGCAGAGACCCTTTGGATAACAAAGCAAGTACCAGACAGTTTCCTGAAAGTTCTCTTTAGGTATGGTTATCAAGTGTAATATTTGTTTCTTGATGGTAGGCTTGTTAATTTTAATTAGGTGATTTTACCCTCAAATGTGACATTTCTTGTATGGTGGCAGTGACAAATTTGATTTGATATCTGATAAAATATATGATTGTTAAAATTACTTTTGTCAACTTTAGATGTAGACATTAATAAGATTACACACACTTTACAGATGAAGAAAATGAGACATCCAAAAGTTAAGGAACTTATTTAAGATTATATGACTAATAAGTAGCAGAATTGACAAATAAGTTCATATCTAACAGTCTGCTTGTCATAATGGAAATATCCAACATATAACCATCTTGCCATATGCCTCCCCAGCAATATGCAAAGAGTGGGCCTTTCAAACAGTCTCCTATATATCTAGAGTCACCATCTTTAAGGCTTGTTATTCTCCTGAAAATTCATATTTACATTAAAATGTCATAATATAAATATACAGGATATTTTGTGTTTCTGAATTCTAATGGACTACACTCCATACTGCAATATTCTGTAGAATTTAGCCTGTTGAATCCTAAAATTTGATGACATGCGCTAAAACATTCTTAGCATGGAGTTTTTGGAGAATCACTTAAATTTCCTATCACTTAAGGAGTGAGATACTTCTCCTAACCTATGATTTTGAGAGTTAGAATTCAAAAAAGAGGAGGAAGAAGAAGAAAAGTAGGAGAAAGAGAAAAACTTTGCAGTATACTGTGTGAATAGAGAATATGAAGCACAATACCTAAAACATCCCAATGCAAACAATCACCATTAGATTTTTCTTATTAATTTCATTTAGTCCTCCCATAGTCACTGTAAGTAATTGTTTTTTCCATTCCTCTTGTAGTAGCAGTCTTACCTCTTGAAGTTTGCTCCTGAGTCAGATAATCTTGGTAAACTTGAATTTCCTGTCTTTTATACAATCCATATCATTGCAGCTCTAAGGTTAACTTTCTTGGAACTTTCTTCCACTATACCCAACCATGTATCTGTAGCTTATAACAAGGTTCATGTGTGAAGGAGAGGAAGATACAAGATCAACAGGCTTTGGTTAACTTATTAGAGTGATCGAATATATCAGGATAGGAGTATGGATTTCCCTATTGGGTAAAATATGTAAATATATCGACCCTAACCATGACCTTTTCTTAAAGACTTAGGCAATATTTGTTAAAAGTAACTGTAAAACATTTTATGAATTATGACTGACAAACCTCTAGGACTTTAAAAACCTTCCCATAGATCGAATCCCACGTCGGGCTCCCTGCATGGAGCCTGCTTCTCCCTCTGCCTCTTCCTCTCTTTCTCTCTATGTATTTCTCATGAATAAATAAATAAAAACCTTTAAAATTTAAAAAAAACCTTCCCATAAAGTGTGGAGCACAATCATCACTAATAAGCAGAGAATAATGACCTAGTGATGAAATCTTATACATAAATTTGTAAAAAGTTGTTGTGTCTGACCACGCACAAAAGAGCATACTTCTACATATCCTGAAGAGGCAGTTACTGAAAAATATTTACATCATTAGTACTTTAGCTCTACAAAATTAACCTAGGAGTTGATTTTCTCTCTTTGATTTGACAGTTTTTCTATAATGCATATCTGAAAATAAAATAGTAGTTATTCTAACACTGTGGATCCAATTACAAAATAAAAAGCTTACCAAATATACTTGATTCTGTTTTCCATTCCGCCTTTTATGATGTGAGAGTATAAACCTTTTGTATTGTCTTCTAGCCATCTAGAAACTGCCAAAAATGATTTGTGTGTAAGAGACAACCTGACAGTTTTATTACTCTAAATTTAGGGTTAGATTTTGGAGAAGAAAATAACAAAAGGGCCTATTAGGGGAAACAGGCTGCTCAATTAAAATTAGAACATAGAGGGGAGGGGCAAGATGGCGGAAGAGTAGGGTCCCCAAATCACCTGTCCCCACCAAATTACCTAGATAACCTTCAAATCATCCTGAAAATCTACAAATTCGGCCTGAGATTTAAAGAGAGACCAGCTGGAACGCTACAGTGAGAAAGAAGAGTTCGCGCTTCTATCAAGGTAGGAAGACGGGGAAAAAGAAATAAAGAAACAAAAGGCCTCCGAGGGGGAGGGGTCCCGCGAGGAGCTGGGCTAGGGCCGGGGCGAGTGTCCCCAGGACAGGAGAGCCCCGTCCCAGAGAAGCAGTAGCTGCACCAACCTTCCCGGGCGGGCAGAAAGGGGCTCGCAGGGAGTTGGAGCAGGACCCAGGAGGGCGGGGATGCCCTCGGGCTCCCTGGGACACTAACAGACACCTGCGCCCGGGAGAGTGCGCCGAGCTCCCTAAGGGCTGCAGCTCGCACGGCGGGACCGGAGCAGCTCGGAGGGGCTCGGGCGGCGGCTCCAGGGAGGGAGCTGCAGGGCAGGAGCGCAAATCCAACAGCGCAGGCCCCGGAGCACAGGGTGCCGGGACACAGCCCAGGATCCGGCCTCCCCCGGGACAGGCAGAGGCCGGTAGGGCCCAGGACGGCAAGGACACTCCTGCCCCGAGCTGAGCAGATCAGCGGCCCCGCCCCGGAGCCTCCAGGCCCTGCAGACGGGACGGAGAGCCCCGTAGTTCCTGCGGAGGCTGAATCCAGGCTTCCAGAGCTGCCATAGCAACTGCGGCTGTTCCTCCTGGGGCCTCACGGGGTAAACAACCCCCACTGAGCCCTGCAGCAGGCAGGGGCAGAGCAGCTCCCCCAAGTGCTAACACCTGAAAATCAGCACAACAGGCCGCTCCCCCAGAAGACCAGCTAGATGGACCAGTTCCAGGGGAAGTCAAGGGAATTAAAGTCTACAGAATCAGAAGATACTCCCCCGTGGTTTTTGTTTTTTTTTTTTTCTTTTTTCTTTTCGTTTTGATTTCTGATTGCTTCCCCCACCCCCCCTTTTTTATCTTTCTTTCTTTTTCTTTCTCTTTTTCTTCTCTTTTTTTCTTTTTTTTCTTCTTTTTCTTTTTTCTTTTTCTCTTTTCTTTCCTTCTCTCTCTCTCTCTCTCTCCTTTTCCCAATACAACTTGTTTTTGGCCACTCTGCACTGAGCAAAATGACTAGAAGGAAAACCTCACCTCAAAAGAAAGAATCAGAAACAGCCCTCTCTCCCACAGAGTTACAAAATCTGGATTACAATTCAATGTCAGAAAGCCAATTCAGAAGCACTATTATACAGCTACTGGTGGCTCTAGAAAAAAGCATTAAGGACTCACGAGACTTCATGACTGCAGAATTTAGATCCAATCAGGCAGAAATTAAAAATCAATTGAATGAGATGCAATCCAAACTAAAAGTCCTAACGACGAGGGTTAACGAGGTGGAAGAACGAGTGAGTGACATAGAAGACAAGTTGATGGCAAAGAGAGAAACTGAGGAAAAAAGAGACAGACAATTAAAAGACCATGAAGACAGATTAAGGGAAATAAATGACAGCCTAAGGAAGAAAAACCTACGTTTAATTGGGGTTCCCGAGGGCGCCGAAAGGGCCAGAGGGCCAGAATATGTATTTGAACAAATCATAGCTGAAAACTTTCCCAATCTGGGAAGGGAAACAGGCATTCAGATCCAGGAAATAGAGAGATTCCCTCCCTAAAATCAAAAAAAACCGTTCAACACCTCGACATTTAATAGTGAAGCTTGCAAATTCCAAAGATAAAGAGAAGATCCTTAAAGCAGCAAGAGACAAGAAGTCCCTGACTTTCATTGGGAGGAATATTAGGGTAACAGCAGACCTCTCCACAGAGACCTGGCAGGCCAGAAAGGGCTGGCAGAATATATTCAGGGTCCTAAATGAGAAGAATATGCAACAAAGAATACTTTATCCAGCAAGGCTCTCATTCAAAATGGAAGGAGAGATAAAGAGCTTCCAAGACAGGCAGGAACTGAAAGAATATGTGACCTCCAAACCAGCTCTGCAAGAAATTTTAAGGGGGACTCTTAAAATTCCCCGTTAAGAAGAAGTTCAGTGGAACAATCCACAAAAACAAGGACTAAATAGATATCATGATGACACTAAACTCATATCTTTCAATAGTAACTCTGAACGTGAACGGGCTTAATGACCCCATCAAAAGGCGCAGGGTTTCAGACTGGATAAAAAAGCAGGACCCATCTATTTGCTGTCTACAAGAGACTCATTTTAGACAGAAGGACACCTACAAACTGAAAATAAAAGGTTGGAGAACCATTTACCATTCAAATGGTTCTCAAAAGAAAGCAGGGGTAGCCATCCTTATATCAGATAAACTAAAATTTACCCCGAAGACTGTAGTGAGAGACGAAGAGGGACACTATATCATACTTAAAGGATCTATCCAGCCAGAGGACTTAACAATCCTCAATATATATACCCCAAATGTGGGAGCTGCCAAATACTTAAACGAATTATTAACCAAAGTGAAGAAATACTTAGATAATAATACACTTATACTTGGTGACTTCAATCTAGCTCTTTCTACCCTCGATAGGTCTTCTAAGCACAACATCTCCAAAGAAACGAGAGCTTTAAATGATACACTGGACCAGATGGATTTCACAGATACCTACAGAACTTTACATCCAAACTCAACTGAATACACATTCTTCTCAAGTGCACATGGAACTTTCTCCAGAATAGACCACATACTGGGTCACAAATCGGGTCTGAACCGATACCAAAAGATTGGGATCGTCCCTTGCATATTCTCAGACCATAACGCCTTGAAATTAGAACTCAATCACAAGAAGAAGTTTGGAAGGACATCAAACACGTGGAGGTTAAGGACCATCCTGCTAAAAGATAAAAGGGTCAACCAGGAAATTAAGGAAGAATTAAAAAGATTCATGGAAACTAATGAGAATGAAGATACAACCGTTCAAAATCTTTGGGATGCAGCAAAAGCAGTCCTGAGGGGAAATACATCGCAATACAAGCATCCATTCAAAAACTGGAAAGAACTCAAATACAAAAGCTAACCTTACACATAAAGGAGCTAGAGAAAAAGCAGCAAATCGACCCGACGCCCAGCAGAAGAAGAGAGTTAATTAAAATTCGAGCAGAACTCAACGAAATTGAGACCAGAAGAACTGTGGAACAGATCAATAGAACCAGGAGTTGGTTCTTTGAAAGAATTAATAAGATAGATAAACCATTAGCCAACCTTATTAAAAAGAAGAGAGAGAAGACTCAAATTAATAAAATCATGAATGAGAAAGGAGAGATCACTACCAACACCAAGGAAATACAAACGATTTTAAAAACATATTATGAACAGCTCTACGCCAATAAATTAGGCAATCTAGAAGAAATGGACGCATTCCTGGAAAGCCACAAACTACCAAAACTGGAACAGGAAGAAATAGAAAACCTGAACAGGCCAATAACCAGGGAGGAAATTGAAGCAGTCATCAAAAACCTCCCAAGACACAAGAGTCCAGGGCCAGATGGCTTCCCAGGGGAATTCTATCAAACGTTTAAAGAAGAAATCATACCTATTCTACTAAAGCTGTTTGGAAAGATAGAAAGAGATGGAGTACTTCCAAATTCATTCTATGAGGCCAGCATCACCTTAATTCCAAAACCAGACAAAGACCCCACCAAAAAGGAGAATTACAGACCAATATCCCTGATGAACATGGATGCAAAAATTCTCAACAAGATACTAGCCAATAGGATCCAACAACACATTAAGAAAATTATTCACCATGACCAAGTAGGATTTATCCCCGGGACACAAGGCTGGTTCAACACTCGTAAAACAATCAATGTGATTCATCATATCAGCAAGAGAAAAACCAAGAACCATATGATCCTCTCATTAGATGCAGAGAAAGCATTTGACAAAATACAGCATCCATTCCTGATCAAAACTCTTCAGAGTGTAGGGATAGAGGGAACTTTCCTCGACATCTTAAAAGCCATCTACGAAAAGCCCACAGCAAATATCATTCTCAATGGGGAAGCACTGGGAGCCTTTCCCCTAAGATCAGGAACAAGACAGGGATGTCCACTCTCACCACTGCTATTCAACATAGTATTGGAAGTCCTAGCCTCAGCAATCAGACAACAAAAAGACATTAAAGGCATTCAAATTGGCAAAGAAGAAGTCAAACTCTCCCTCTTCGCCGATGACATGATACTCTACATAGAAAACCCAAAAGCCTCCACCCCAAGATTGCTAGAACTCATACAGCAATTTGGTAGCGTGGCAGGATACAAAATCAATGCCCAGAAATCAATGGCATTTCTATACACTAACAATGAGACTGAAGAAAGAGAAATTAAGGAGTCAATCCCATTTACAATTGCACCCAAAAGCATAAGATACCTAGGAATAAACCTAACCAAAGAGGTAAAGGATCTATACCCTAAAAACTATAGAACACTTCTGAAAGAAATTGAGGAAGACACAAAGAGATGGAAAAATATTCCATGCTCATGGATTGGCAGAATTAATATTGTGAAAATGTCAATGTGACCCAGGGCAATTTACACGTTTAATGCAATCCCTATCAAAATACCATGGACTTTCTTCAGAGAGTTAGAACAAATTATTTTAAGATTTGTGTGGAATCAGAAAAGACCCCGAATAGCCAGGGGAATTTTAAAAAAGAAAACCATATCTGGGGGCATCACAATGCCAGATTTCAGGTTGTACTACAAAGCTGTGGTCATCAAGACAGTGTGGTACTGGCACAAAAACAGACACATAGATCAATGGAACAGAATAGAGAACCCAGAAGTGGACCCTGAACTTTATGGTCAACTAATATTCGATAAAGGAGGAAAGACTATCCACTGGAAGAAAGACAGTCTCTTCAATAAATGGTGCTGGGAAAATTGGACATCCACATGCAGAAGAATGAAACTAGACCACTCTCTTGCACCATACACAAAGATAAACTCAAAATGGATGAAAGATCTAAATGTGAGACAAGATTCCATCAAAATCCTAGAGGAGAACACAGGCAACACCCTTTTTGAACTTGGCCACAGTAACTTCTTGCAAGATACATCCACGAAAGCAAAAGAAACAAAAGCAAAAATGAACTATTGGGACTTCATCAAGATAAGAAGCTTTTGCACAGCAAAGGATACAGTCAACAAAACTCAAAGACAACCTACAGAATGGGAGAAGATATTTGCAAATGACATATCAGATAAAGGGCTAGTTTCCAAAATCTATAAAGAACTTATTAAACTCAACACCAAAGAAACAAACAATCCAATCAAGAAATGGGCAAAAGACATGAAGAGAAATCTCACAGAGGAAGACATAGACATGGCCAACATGCACATGAGAAAATGCTCTGCATCACTTGCCATCAGGGAAATACAAATCAAAACCACAATGAGATACCACCTCACACCAGTGAGAATGGGGAAAATTAACAAGGCAGGAAACAACAAAAGTTGGAGAGGATGCAGAGAAAAGGGAACCCTCTTACACTGTTGGTGGGAATGTGAACTGGTGCAGCCACTCTGGAAAACTGTGTGGAGGTTCCTCAAAGAGTTAAAAATAGACCTGCCCTACGACCCAGCAATTGCACTGTTAGGGATTTACCCCAAAGATTCAGATGCAATGAAACGCCGGGACACCTGCACCCCGATGTTTCTAGCAGCCATGTCCACAATAGCCAAACTGTGGAAGGAGCCTCGGTGTCCATCGAAAGATGAATGGATAAAGAAGATGTGGTTTATGTATACAATGGAATATTACTCAGCCATTAGAAACGACAAATACCCACCATTTGCTTCAACGTGGATGGAACTGGAGGGTATTATGCTGAGTGAAGTAAGTCAATCGGAGAAGGACAAACAGTGTATGTTCTCATTCATTTGGGGAATATGAATAATAGTGAAAGGGAATATAAGGGAAGGGAGAAGAAATGTGTGGGAAATATCAGAAAGGGAGACAGAACATAAAGACTCCTAACTCTGGGAAACGAACTAGGGGTGGTGGAAGGGGAGGAGGGCGGGGGTGGGGGTGAATGGGTGACGGGCACTGAGGGGGACACTTGACGGATGAGCACTGGGTGTTATTCTGTATGTTGGTAAATTGAACACCAATAAAAATTAATTTATTAAAAAATAAAAATAAAAAAATAAAAATGAGAGAGGAAAAGATAAAAAAAAGAACTGTAAAATAAAATAAACATACCCAAAAGAAGCATAACAATAGTAAAATTTTTAGCTTTTCTTTAAATGCAGAATCTATGAATATGGTAAGAGGCAATATAAAAGGATACAGATGTACTATTTTGAGTTGAAAATATGCATGCAGGTGAGGCATATTAAATCTTTTTGCAATCTGGATAGAATATATGAAAAATAAATAACTCTATATGATCTCATTGTGAAGGTAAATTGTATATTCTAAGATCATTTTTTCATTTTAACTGTTTGGCCCTCTCCTTTCTATTATTCCTCGGTTGCTCTTCTTTATTTTTATTTTTTTAAGAATTATTTATTTATTTATTCATGAGAGAGAGAGAGAGAGAGAGAGAGGCAGAGACACAGGCAGAGGGAGAAGCAGGCTCCACGCTGGGAGCCTGACGAGGGACTCACTCCCGGGACTCCAGGATCGCGCCCTGGGACAAAGGCAGGAGCTAAATCGCTGAGCCACCCAGGGATCCCCTCTTCTTTATAGCAATGTATCATTATATGTATATATTTGGTTTTTTAAAAAAGATTTTATTTATTTATTCATGAGACACACACACACACAGAGAGAGAGAGGCAGAGACACAGGATGAGAGAGAAGCAGGCTCCACACTGGGAGCCCGATCGATCCCGCGTCTCCCGTATCAGTCCCTGGGCCGAAGGCGGCGGTAAACCGCTAACCCATCCGGGCTGCCCTATATGTATATACTTCAGCATATAGACCCAGATACATACAAAACTATACATATTATTGAAAGGTTTAAACTTAAGCTTTAAAATATAACTAATATCAAAATGTTATAAGGTGATGCATATACCATATTGATTTTATCATTTTAATTTGAACTTTGTAAAAAATAAATACTTTTATATATAAAACTCTAAAAATTATTTGTATTGCAACTTGATATGTTTGATGCTTTGTGTTTATGGATTCAGATTTTCTTAGGAATTTCCCAAGTATCTAAAAAAGCATTCACTCATTATTTTTGAAGTCTCAAAGTCAATGAGAGAGCTTAGAAATGAAGTCGACATTTAAAAAAACCCACAATCATAGTTGATATTAAAATTTTGGCTTTATAATATTTCAGTGGAAATCTATATTATAATATAATCCAAGTGGAATAATTGTAAGCCCACATATTTTGTGGCCGTGTCTGAAGTTGGCAAGAACCAATCCTTTTGTAAAAACTTGGCTTAGGGACACCTGGGTGGCTCAGTGGTGGAGCGTCTGTCTTTGGTTCAGGGCATGATCCTGGGGTATAAGGATCTAGTCCCACATCAGATTCCCTTCAAGGAGTCTGCTTCTCCCCCTGACTATGTCTCTGCCTCTGTGTGTGTGTGTGTGTTTCTCATAAATAAATAAAATATTTTTTAAAAAAATTTTGGCTTACTACAATTCAGTTTCTCATTATTATCTTAAACATTTAATGAATAATGGCAAATTCTATGGGCAGCAAAATCAGTAATAGGCAATCTAGGAGTTCAGATTAGTCTTTTTATAATATCATAGCCCCAAACAATGCAATTCAAGAAGAAGACCAGTGCAAGAACTAGGTGGGCTGTGAGTCCCATCAAGCAGAGATTTCTACATATTTTTTATTATCACTATAGTGAAAAATTCGTTGATGCCCTCAGTTTGTATTTTTATAAAGTGTATAATAGATTAGGGTACAAGTGATTTATTATAAGCATTTAAAGGTACTTATAAATAAAATGAAAAACAATTAATTGTGGATATTTACTTCCTGGTACAGACTAGATAGTCTTCTATGTGCTCTGAGTATATGTATCTCTGTGGAGATCATTTATCTACTACCTGTTTAGTCGTGCCATTCTGCTACCAAAAGCCATAAATATTCTCTGTTAACCTCTGTAATGTTCAACCTTAAGGGACCATGTCACACATTTTCCAAAATATTTGTTCCAATTTATACTCCAACAGTGTACAAACCTTTAGTTTCTCCTTATCTTCACCAATACTTGATGTATTCAATATTTTATGATTTGGTATGTTTATTTTTTATGTTCCACTTGTTTCTTTTTAAAGCATTTTCCAATACTAAAGAAAATTACAGTCCTACCAAGAACAAAGAGCAACCTTCAGAGTAGAATCTTTTTTGTTCTTAACAACATAGTTTCTCAAGGTCTTTCCATTTTAAAGAACAAAGTTTATCAATTTTCTGTTATCAATGTTCCATGTTTCAAAGAACAATGTTTCTCAGTATTATGTCCTTGATAAACAGCAGAGCTGATTCCACAATTTTGCTAAAATTTTCATGAACAGAAACTATTTTTAGAGAATTGCAGTATTGAGAAGCTTTAGTTTTTGGAATTATATTAGAACTCTTGAGAGATTGTGTTGTTAGAAATCATATCAGGTATTTCTGACCAAAATAAATACTTTAATCTGGGAGAGATCAAAATGCTTTGTATGCTGAAAGAGCCTCAGGAAGAGCTGACCAGCATTTTCTCCCACTTCTGTTAGAGTCAAGCAAATTTTTCTTACTTGCCCAGTAATGTATTCTTATCCATTTGGCATTATTAAAATTTTGAGGTTAATTAGCAGATACATAAAAGTCTCTACAATTGTAACATCTCAGAAATAATGAACAACTTGCACAACAACAAAATAAATGAAATAGCAAGTGAAACCAAAATGTCAGCTTTATTGAGAGGGTAAAGTGGATTGCAGGATACTGCTCATTATGAGAGTGAAATGGTACTAAGAGAACCTAAGACTTAAGCAAACTATTCATCAGCCTAGAGGCCTTTCTAGTCTAGAAGCAGAACCTTCAAGTTGCACTACTTGTGCTTTCTTCACAGGGAAATGAGTATTAGAAGTAAGAAAGAAAATTGTGAATTGCTTCTCTTTTGGCAGTTTCTCCACCCTGCTGTTCATTTCTTTCATATTGAAATACAAGAACCAGTTTAAGGATATTTTTGTTTATCCAGTTATATGCATTGAAGAACATTTTTATGTCTGTGGTTGATTTTTTACTTTGGCTTATTGCAATTTTACTATTGACACTCTTTTTTTTTTCAATTTCAGTATAGCCAGATTTTGTTTCAGGATTTTTGTTTAGAAATGACTTAAGGAAGGAAGTATAACACCTAAGTGGAAGGAGAGATAGATATATTATGTCCCAGGTTCAGATTCAAAATTGTAAATAATTGATTCTACCTAAAATAAAGTATTCATTCATAGCAATCCCAACCAAGACACTTAGCATGCTTTTGTAGGGAAACTTGACTAGTAGGTTTCAAATTTACCAGAGAGAAAGTATCATAGAAGGCCTGAAAAAAAAAAAAACATGTAAGGAAAATCCTAACTGCATCTTTAGTATATGGAAAAGAAATTCGCTATCTCTATTTCCTTTCTCTTTTTTGTTTTGTTTTGTTTTGTTTTGTTTGTTTTCAGGAAATCACCCACCTTAAGGGTTTGAATGGAAATTGAACAGACATATTTGCCAATATGCTTTAAAATTCTTTAAAGGGACCAGTTCCTTCTTTTAACTGTATTTCTGTTTAACTTGTGATTCTCCTCCCTCTAAATGAGGGAAGGACCTCCTGCTTCTCCTGCTTTCTCCATCACGGGGGGGGGGGGGGGGCGGGGGCGGAGCATTCTCTAGAAGCTTGGATGTGAGCAGTGCCGGGCCAGTCTTCGGGGAGGAGCTGCATTACGGACAGACTTGGAGGCTTCCGCCGAAGAGAAGAAGCTTGGAGGTAATGGCTGTCGTAAAAGCTAGTTATTTTTGGAGATTTCTGGAAACTTTCGAGTAAAGGTGAGGAAAAGAAGGGACTGCTGCTTTGCAGTAAAGGGAAAGGAGTGTCGTTTCGTGGGAGACTTTATTTCTGTGAGGGAATTAATATCTGAATTTGGTATTCCTTCAGCTATTTTAAAAGTCCACATATTGAAAGTGGGGGAGGTGGTGATCAGATTACACCTGCGGAAAAAATACTTCATGAGGTTACCAAAGCTAACTTCTGAATAGACCATTTTAGGTTTTAAACAAAAAGCAGTGGTAAGATGGGATAAATGGTGAAACAAAAGTTGAGAAATTAATCTTTCTTTTTGACCAAAAAAAAAAAAAGATTGTGATAATCCCAAATGAAAAATGAACTTAGTTGGGGGTGTTGGGTTTTTATATTACTTTGGTTGTATTGTGTTTCTAACAAATCTTACTGTTGTGGTGGAGTTTATATAGTAATAATCTGAAGTAATGTGTAACTGTGCAGATTTAAGTACTTCTGAAAATTAGGAGTTTGGTTATTTGTCAGGGGATACTCAGTGCCTTAAAAGAATTGCTTTTTTATGGATGTTCAGAGGACCATATTTGTCTACATCTCTACCTATCAGAAGAATGATGTATTTCTAGTTTTACTATAATCTGAAAAATATCTGAAAAATCATAAGCTAAGGAATAATGGACATATGTTAACATAGTGAAACACAACAAACTGTGTGTCTAGCAATAAAAGATGTCTGGGGAAAAGAAGAGAGGAAATTTTCCACTTCTTCTTTCTTCCACATTTCACTTAACATGTATTACCTGTGTCAGCATAAAGAAGAGAATTTAAAACACGGAGGAACTACCTTCCCCCAAATGTGTAAGCGTATATAAACATGGAAAGATCTTCAAATATATGGGTGAGTAAATGTAATCTCAGATAGTACATTCTAGTATATCTATGATGAGGGAAACAGTCAAAAGGATTAGACTCAAATGTAAGAAGTAAACAATTCAGTGGTTGAAGTAATGATGGGTGTGTATTTTCTTCTTTAGATTTTATGTATCCTTAGATTTTTTGGAAACATGTAATGGAGCTGAGAGGGAGCAATCCGTTTTGTTACAGATATTTAAATAGACACCACATTCACACTCCATTGCCTTTACCTGGAGGTGGATCTGAGAAGGCTGGTTATCTGGTTGCTTGAGGTTTTCTTGCAATTCTGATATTTAGACTCTTGTCCAGATGGTGGTTCAAGCAGAAGGTATGTATTTGTATTTTGATGTACTCTTAGGAAATAATTCAAAAAATGTTTGAAAATATTATAGAATAGTCACATAGAATAGTACATCCGTAATGTTGAATACTATGCAGCTGTGAAAAGACTAAGCTAATGCAATGAGCTAAATAATAAGATAAGGTGTTTATAGTATATTCCAAGAATAAACAAATTGCAGAATGACCTGCATCACATTAATATATGCCAGAAAAATCTGGAAATACGCATGCTACTTTATTATTTGGGGATATAGGTATAGTTGGAGAGACAGAACACTTCAGTCTTCTATATATCATATTTCTCCATTTAAAAAGTCTTATTTTGAAAAGAGTAAGCTAGAATAATTTTCACTATGATAAAATGGGATCAAATTTTAGAAATAGAGACAACCCTTGTAAAAGTAATTTGCAACGAGATAATGTAAAAAAATATTTATTGATGTGGAGAGATGATCAAATATATTCTTCTTTAAAAACCATGCACATTTATAAATATCTGTAGGAAAAAAAATCTAGAAATATAGAGAGCAAACCACTCTATTTTGACCATTATTGTGGAGATTTGCTTTCTTTGAAAAAAGATGAAGATATACAGTATGCATGAGACATATCATAATAAAAACATGAAAATCAGAATTATAATTCTATTTTTGTCTAACACAGTTCTTAAATTTAGAATGGAAAAATCTAGAAGCCCAAAAAGGCTGCTGTCTGGATAATTAGTTCCCACCCTTCCCTAAGGCAGGGTATCTGCAGTTCTGTTTCTGGTCACAAGATGGCGCTTGCCAGGTGTCCTAAATTTTCTCCAGACAACCATTTTTATGAAGTGGACAAAGCAATGAAACATATTTTTCATTAGCAGATCATGAGACTGTATGTGCAGTGTGATTGCAGTTCTGTTGAAATTTTTCACATATATAACAGAAAAAGGACCCACACGAAGACTGAGGTGAGAATTCATATAGAAAGTATTTTTTTTTTCACTTTTTTTTAAGATTTTTAATTTATTTATTCATGATAGTCACACAGAGAGAGACAGAGAGGCAGAGACACAGGCAGAGGGAGAAGCAGGCTCCATGCAGGGAGTCCGATGTGGGACTCGATCCCGGGTCTCCAGGATCGCGCCCCGGGCCAAAGGCAGGCGCCAAACCGCTGCGCCACCCAGGGATCCCTAGAAAGTATTTTTATTTAAGTAGCTACAAAGGTTTAGATATAGAAGACACAGGGCAACTGTTATTTCCCTTCTTTCCTGTCCCCAAATCATACTTTTCATGAGAGAGCTTATTTTAGTATGAATCAAATCATAATAACCCAAAGGGTAATAAATATGGCATCTACATCACAGATGAAGTTTCACCTCCTTCCTGTGTTTCAGCATGATGGGCCTGAAAGTTTTGTCAGGGAAATTTCTTTACCCCTTTTCCATTTAATTGGTTTGATTCCTTGTCTCCCCTGGGACAGTCTAGGTTGATATCAGAGATGCACATGACCTGAAGGATCTGCATGTGATGCCAGTTGAGCCCCAGAAAGGCAGTGCGACCTCAGAATTGCTGAGGAGAGAAAAGACTCTGCTGGAGAAGTAGCTGGAGTGAGAATCAAGACAACCAGATCACAGGACCGGACCTTCCATAATCCACGTGATACTGGGTAAAGTTCTTGTTTCATGAAATACTTCACGTGAAAAACGTGTTGAGAACTTAGGGTGTAATTTGTTTTGCTTCCCACTGTAACCATAGCATTTTGAATTAAAAGCCACATTTCAGGGACACCTGGGTGGCTCAGCAGTAGAGCATCTGCCTTTGGCTGGGGTCATGGTCATGATCCCGCAGTCCCGGGATCGAGTCCCACATGGGGCTCCCTGCATGGAGCCTGCTTCTCCCTCTGCCTCTGTCTCTGCCTCTCTCTCTGCATAAAATCTTTAAAAAATAAATAAAATAAAAGCTACATTTCATATTAAAATTATGTCAGGTCAAAAATTAGCAGTACAATTTATATTGTTTCCCATCCTGTAATTAAGAGTCATAGCTTCTTGTTTGGAGGGAAAAATCTCATCTGTTAAACCACTGTGAAGAAAACTGTGCAAGAGTCTATTCAGGTATCTACCTGAGATTTTAGCCCATGGCCTGACTCTCCATTCCTTGACAGCTAGGTTGTCATAACCACATACTAGATAACATAGTTACAGATTCCCTAATACCTGCTTAAAGTCTTCTGACCTTAGACATCTGTATACTCTCTTGAATAGCACCTTATAGTGGTTTGACATTTAATTCGTTCCCAACAGCCATCACAATTCTCTCACTCCCTAAAGTCATACACTTAATGAGGTTGATGCTGAGACCTATGATCTTTGTCCATGAGATTGCTTTGGACCAGACAGGACAGCACCAGCTGCATAGAAAACCTAAAGCCGAACATTCCCTCGTGATAACCCAGTGGGGTCCCAATGGCCCAAATTATCCAGAAACACAAATAATGTCTGATACTGCCAAAGCCTCTCATGCATACATTCCCTTTTTATGGTATAATATAAATAATAAAGAGGAATATTGGGTTTATTATCATAATACTTCTTTTCTGTTTTTGTTCCTTTCCCCCGAAATATATCCCATGTCTCTAACCTTGGTCAATACTATTTATTCTTCTGATTTTTATCTTACCTTCATTCTCATTGTCCACATTCTTTCTGCTTAGCGAAAGTAAATTCTTTATCCAATCCGTTTTCTTGTCTTCTGTGTTTTAATCTAACTCAGTTGTCACTCGTTTAAAATATTTTATTCAGGCTATTTTGTGAAGTTTCAGAAGGATAAGTGGCTACTGCAGGTGAAAACCATTTACTAGCCCTAGGAAGAAGTTAGTGGTTCTTTAAAAACACCACTTCTCTAGAAACACAGACAGCTAAAACCAAATAAGTGACATAAGGATTTTCCTAGCATATTGTGTATCTCTTGATTGATTTCTTGTCTCTATCTGGTGGCAGTAATTGAGCATGTGCAAAATCAGTTTCTCTGTGGTTAAATTAGGACTTCTTTTGCCCCCTTTCCCATACTTCCTGTCTCATCTGTCTCTTACTGAACACTTAAACAGGTAACAAACTCTTTTTTTACTGTGCCATTAAATATGATTTAATATTTAGACAGCCTAGGTTAACATCAGAGATACGTGTGACTCATGCATCTTTCTAAACTATGCTCTGTAGTGTGGGGAGATAACAACTTAGCATAGTTGTCAGGGATTTGATATTTTTCTCTCCACTGAGCTAATGAAGGTCTCAAACCCATGACTGCCTGCCTGCCTGCCTACCTACCTGCCTATTCAAACCCTTCAAAAATGTGATTGTCATAATGCCTCCATGACAAATTCTTAAAAGCTAGATAATTGGAGTCTGCCAACAGAAATCCATATCTCCTCACCAAAGACCCCTTGATATCCTTTATTCAGGTTGGTTGTGAAAATTCAGAATAATTTTCACCCAGTCTGATCCTGCTGTTATATGTCTCTGGAAGAATGATGGCTTTTTCTTTCTTTAGAGGCCTCAATGCAAACAGTGTTCTTTCTCTTGTTTGCTAATTACAGGAAGAGCTGTGTCATACTGCAGCTCTATTTCTCCAACCTGAATAGTCAGAGGTGGCAGGAGGCAGGAGTTGTGTTTACTTGTTCACTGTGCTAATGGATGGGGTTGTGAGAGTCATATATATACATACATATACATATACATATATCTTTGTTTTTACCTAGCATAACATTATCTTAAGAGAACTAACCCCCTGAACAATCTATTGGCACTGTGTAGGTTTTAGCACTTCCCGGGAAACAACAGGTCTAAGTTAGAAAAATCTAAATTTAAATATTACTTTCTTGAATATTTTGTGAACATGAAAGCCCAACAAAAGAGGATAGAAAGGGGATCCCTGGGCGGCGCAGCGGTTTGGCGCCTGCCTTTGGCCCGGGGCGCGATCCTGGAGACCCGGGATCGAATCCCACATCGGGCTCCCGGTGCATGGAGCCTGCTTCTCCCTCTGCCTGTGTCTCTGCCTCTCTCTCTCTCTCTCTCTATCGTAAATAAATAAATAAATAAATAAATAAATAAATAAAAAACCTTTAAAAAAAAAAGAGGATAGAAAGATGATTTTCCCATATTGAAGTAGAAGTTACAAACAACAATAGCACAAGAACAAGGAATTGCCAAATGTAGATAAGGGTGGAATGAACTGGGGGCATTTGTCTATCCAACAAATGACTTTTGACTTTCAGTTCCTGCCCAGGAATAGCTGTATCTTAAGGAGGGTGCTGCCGGGCCCTGTGACACATAACTACTCCATGGCCAAGTCAATGCTATCATGCAGACATGGTCAGGGCAAAAACATAGTGCAGCAAAACATTTTTTAATTTGTGTGTAGGAGTGTGGACATATGGGAAAGATGGAGAGTTTATAGATAAGTATGGTAGTTACTAAAGGTGGTTGTCATTCACCATTACGCTCACCAGAAGAGACATGAAATTACACAAGGCTCATTCTGGGGTTACATTCACCAGTTTCTTACAATCTAAATATAACTCACCTCATCCTTGGTTCTACCAAAAAGAGTCCAGATTCCAAGCCCAGGAGGCAGTGAATACTGGTGGAGAGGGAACACATCCCTTTGTTTCAGAGTCCGTTAGATTTTGGCTTTAAATGTGTTTTGCCCTCTTCCCAGCTTCATGACCTAGCACATGAGCAAGAGCGCCCATTTACTCATTTTCTGGTCTGCTGTCTATTGTCTCATTTCTTCGCGTCTTTGTAAGCTAAATTAGGTAGAAAAATCTCATTGCTGTTTATGTTTGCATCACTTTGATTATTAGGGAAGGTATCTTTCAATGTATAGTTCACTTTTAATTTTTATTTTGAATGTTTAAGTTTTGAGAGGCCCCAATGAATAGCACTTTCCTTTCTCCACTGAACAGATTGTACAATCAATATAAAAGAAATACAGTTGAAGATGGGAGCCAAAATGTCAGCTTTTGTACAAGGGGAAGAGAAGTTGCAGGGCATTGATTATTGTGAGAATCAAGTAGGCCTTATAACACCACATTTAAACAAATCTACTGAACAACTTAGAGGGTTTGCAACTGTACAAAAAGGAGGGGGTGGGAAGGGCACCTTTGTGGCTCAGTTGGTTAAGCGTCTGCCTTTGGCTCAGGTCATGATCCCAGGATTTTAGAATCCAGCCCCACATCAGACTCTCCACTCAGCAGGGAGCCTGCCTTTCCCTCTCCCTCCCCCTGTCACTCTGTCTACTTGTGCTCTCTGTCAAATATGTAAATAAAATTGAGAGAGAGAGAGAGGGAGAGAGAGAGAGAGAGAAATTCATTATTGTAGTTGGATTACTTGAGTTTGCTCACAGGAAGTGTAAATATTAGGAGCAGGGAAGAACTATTCCTTCAGAATATTGTGAATTGCATATTTATATCCTTTGCTCAAGTTTTTCCACCTTGCTGTATATTTATTATTCATTTGGAAGCACTACTTTAGATTAGAGATTTTTTTAATTGAAGATGGTTTTGTGAAGTTTGTTCTTCTGTTTTCAACTTTGGTTTATGTGTTTTTACTGTATTTTTAAAATTTCAGTATATTCAGATACATATGTATTTTCCTTTTAAGCATTTTGTTTGACGTTTTAAGGTTAAGGAACGACTGTACTTGAAAAGGTAAAAAGTAGAAAACATTCTGAAGGATAAATGAGGCAGCCCGAGTAAAAAAAGAGAGAGAGACATACCATGTCCCAGGGCCAGAAGAATAAAATTGTAGAGATTTAATTCTTCACAAGATAATATATTAATTCACTGCGATCGGAAAGGAGGACTAACAGGTCTTTTTTTTAAAGATATAATTGATTTATTCATGAGAGACACACAGAGAGAGGCAGAGACATAAGCAGAGGGAGAAGCAGGCTCCCTGCAGGGAGCCTGATGTGGGACCCAATCCCAGGATGGTATCATGACCTGAGCCAACCAGGTGCCCCCTAAAAGGTCTTTTTGTTGGACAATGACCAGCTGGGTCTTAAAATCTTGTAGAAATAAGGTGCCAGAAAAGGCAAGAAAAATATGCAAGAGCTATTTTTAACTGGGCCTTTATTTTATGATGAAGGGATTTGCTACATCTTTTCAGGAAATCACCTTACTCCTGTGGTTTGAATGGAAATTGAAGAGACACATGTTGCCATTTCACTTTCAAGTCTTTTAAAAATGAACGTTTTTCCCCTTTAAGTGAATTTCAGTTAACTTGGCGATTCTCCTCCCTCTAATTGAGGGAAAGGCCCCCTACTTTTCCCATCACAGGGAGGGGGCGGAGCCTTCTCTGAGAAGCTTGGAAGTGAGCTGTGCCTGGCCAGCCTTGGGGGAGGGGCTGCATTTCACGAGGCTGCAGCTGACAAGAAGCTTCAAGGTAATGGCTGTCTTAAAGCTACTTATTTTCTGGGAATTTCTTCGGGGGTTTGGTGTTACGGTGAAAAAGAAAAACAACAACAACAACAACAACCAGACATTGTTGCCTGGGAGAGGTGGAAATGGAATACGGTTTGGGGAGAATTGCTGTTATGGTGACAGAATCAATCCCATGAAAATTTAGTTTCTCTCGATATTTTATGAAGTCCACAGTGTGGGAATGGGCGATCAGATTACAGTTTCTAAATTAAGACTTAAGCGAGAGGCATGCTGTTCATGTTAATTTTTACATGGCATTCCATGTTTCTATTTTTGTTATGGATTGTGTTGTATTTTGATGTAAACATTTATTATTCTACACAAAAAGTAACTGATTGAAAAATGTAAACATCAAAAGTGATTGACACATACAACACAAATGTAAATGTACAGGGACAAATGTGGAAGGGATTCAGATATTCTGTTGAGTGATAACATTTGTGGAAAATATATGCATTTTCCTTAAAGAGAACTAGACTCCCATGTTTACAGTCATCATCTCTGAAGTGTTCAGATTACTAGGGATTTCAAAATACATTTTTATTTGGTTTCAGCATTTTTAGAATTGCTTGATTCTGTGATTATTTTTATAATGAGAAGAGCACAATGAAGCTGCAACAGTGTCCCTGATTGGTTTCAGACACATAAACATTCACAGACACAATGACAGACATGCAAACATACCCCCCTTGTCTTTTGCCAATAGTGTAAATTTTCCTGGACCTGATCAGGCGTGTAGCCTGGTTGCTGTGTTGGCTACCACCCTGCATGTGTCCTCCTTGCAACTCATTCTTTCAGACCACAGGTATGGCTGTGGTCAGCAAGAACCATTTTCCTATATCTATTAAGTTTATTTGTGAGACAGGGTATTTGCGTTATTTCTATTAAGCAGTTTTAAAAATATTATGTGGCACAGTGCATCCATACAATTGAATGTTACATAGTATGAACATGTAGTGATTCAGAAAATGTCTCAGAAGTAGTATTAGGTGAAAAATGGAAATTGCAGAATGTCAAGCACTGTATTGTGTCCTTTAAACGTAAAAGACTGCTTTAAAAAAGTATGTATAACAAAAATCACAAAAAATATAAGGCTACCAGCTAATGGGATTGCGTGGTTGGAGACATAAGACAGTCTTTTCAATCTCTGTCAAAATGATCTTCAATATATATTTAGTCATTTTTTAACAGTAGCAGAAAAAAGTTTGAGCTAAAATGTTATAAATTAGAAGGGGAAATTACATTTGAAGTGATTCATAAAAAAATCACAATGAGAATACTTATTGGGAAAAACTTTCAAACCATGTGCTTCAGCATGGTAAAAAACTGGTCTGAAATTACATGCATTCATGTGCATTTATAAATAAATATTATGGAAAAATATTCAGGAAACAATAATATTAATTATTTTTCTAGAATTATACTTTCTTTTTACAAATCACATCTTTTCAATTTTTAGTAAGTATGCAACTTTTTATCAGACCATTGGAAGTAGGACATCAGCATTCCATTTTTTCCATAATGCATAACAAAACTCTAAATTTGAGCATGGTATATTCTAGAAGCCTGAGAAAACTGCTGGCTTGGCAGCATATAGTTTCCCACCCTTCCATAAAAAGGATCTGGTAGTAAGAGTTCAGTTCTGCAACTGGTCACAAGATGGCGTTTGCCAGATTTTCCACATTTTCTCCAGGCAACTTTATGAAGTGTGCAAACAAAGCCATGAAACATATTTTGTATTACCACACAATGAGACAGCATGTAGAGTGTGATTATAGCTCCATTGAAGAAAACTGTATGTGTCTAGAGAAAAAAGCTCCACATAAGGACTAATGTGAGGACTCAGCATTCTTTAAAAAGCAATTACATAGAATCTGGCCTATGGAAAACACAAGGCAGTTGTTATTTCCTTACTCTTCTGTCCTCACCTCACCTCATCTTTTCCTAATAAAGATAATATCAGCATGAACCAAATAATAACTGTGTCGCAGAGAGCATTTCAAATAAGAACAAAAAAGGACTATAAGCATTGCATCTATATCATAGATGAGATTTTTTTCATTCCTGTGTTTCAGAATGACAGGCCTGCTAAAATTTTGTAGGGAAGTTTTTTTACACCTTTTCCATTTAATTGATTTGATTCCCTGTCTCCTTTGGGACAGCCTAGGTTAATATTGAAGATACACATGACCTGGGCAATCTGCATGTGATGCCAGTTGAGCCCCCTAAAGGCAGTGCAACTTCAGAAGTTCTGAGCAGGGAAAAGGCTCTGTGGGACAAGCACCTAGAGTTAGAAGACAACCAGACCCTCAGACCAGATCCTCCACGATCCACGTGACATTCAGTAAGTCTCTTACCATTTCATGTTAAAAGATGGTTGAGAATATGTAGTACAATTTATAATTTTTCTGGCTCAGTAAGCCATCACATTTTAAATTATGAATCATAAATTCTAGTGTTAGGCAAGATTTATCTTAAACTCCTATAAAAGAATTATACAAATAGAAGACTTGGAAGTCTCTGTCAACTACCTGACTCTCAAGAAAGCCTTGAAAACTATCCTGATATTCAATAGGCAGTATGGCAGTTGTTCCAAATATCTAACTCCTAAACTCATCTTCTTAATGAGGTTATTGTACTGTTGTCTGAGTTCCAGAGACACAAACCGCAGTATCTGTGTCTGACTGCCTTGGGTAGATAGGACGACATTGGCAGCTTTATAAAGTTGAAATTACCCAAGGGGTTCCTGGGTGGCTCAGTTGGTTGAGTATCCAACTCTTGATTTTGGCTCAGGTCATGATCTTGGGGTCATGAGTTGGAGCCCCGCATCAGGCTCCACACTCACAGCAGGGTATTTGCTTCTCTCCCTCTCCCACTGTCACTCTCTATGTAAAATAAATAAATCTGTAGAAAAAAAAGTTAAGATTGCCCCAGAATAAACATCAAGAGGCCCCAAAGTATCAAATAATAAAAATGGTGTCCCAACACGTTCTCCAACACCCCTCCACATCTCCTACCATACACACCGTCACTCATTTCTTATATATAATAGGTATAATAAGGATTTCATAGTGGGACATTATAGAACTACTTCTTTTTTTTCTGAATTTTCAAATATTTTTCCCCAAGTGCAGTATGTTTCTTTGGTGCCAGGTATATATATTCATCTTTTTGTATGTCTTTTCCATTTTCCTTTGTCCACCTTCCTTTGCCTTTGACAACAGAAATCCCCTTGCTTATTTTCTTTTCTCTTTGCCTTCCCTTTAAGTGACTTTATTTTTTTACTATATCCCATTCAAAATTACTTACTCAAGCTTCCTCACAAGTTTTCAGGAGGATATGTATAAACACTGAATGAGAAAACTATTTAGTAGCCCTAAGGCAATAGAGGCCTCTAACATCACAGTTATTGTGGCTGCCTGGGCAGTCAAATGTAGTCCAGTGACCTAAGGATTTTTGTCAACGGTTCAGAGGTCACTGAATGATTTCTAGTCTATAGCCAGATGTACCAATGAATCACACACGCACACACACACACACACACACACACACATTCAGATCTTCGGTAATTCATTTTGAATTTCGGTGATTTTATTTTGCCTTTCTTATGTTCTTATCTATTCCTTGCTACACATATTATGACTGTTGCTGACCTTTTACAAATTATTTTAACTGGTCCTTCTCTTTGTTAATCCCAAAAAGAACACTATAGTTTAGTCTCTCTACTTCAATACTCAGATTGTCATACTTACAACTGAAAAAAAAAATACTCAGATTGCAGGACAGCTTTGTTTGCTTTGTGCTATAATGATGAAGTTGTGAGGTCCTCATCAGCCTTTTCTTTATTTCTTTTGATATATTTCCCATCCCATCATCCTGAATCTTAATTTCGTAGCAGCTTTAGCCATTGACATGGTGTAGGTCTTGGCATTACCTGGGGAATACAAAATCACCAGACATGGCAGGTTTATCTTCTTGTGACCTCTAGGTCCCTATTTGTTTGGGTTTTTTTCTTTCTGTTTTCTTCCTCTCTATCATCTTCACATATGTTTGGCCAGAGTTGATGGAGTCACTTTGGCTCTGGCAATGATTCACTATCTGACTAGTCTTTTTCTTTCCTGGCCTTTTCATTCTTAGTAAGTTTTCTTCTGATGTTCTTCCTCTTGAAGTGTGCTGGCATTCAGCCAGTGAATATTAATAAGATTTTAACTTTGTTTATAGCTAGTTTCAGCTATTTGTGCCTATGCCTTAGAGATCATTCAATATTCTGTATATCCATTATGTATCTACAATTCTTTGCTTTACCAGTGCTCATGCCCCGCTCATGGTTTTTATGAGTGTTCTAACTGAACCATTTCCACCCTTTTATATGAATCTTGTACACTAAAAATATTGATATTTGCTTATTCTATAACCATGCTGTCTCTCATATGTTATTTGGCTTCTGCTTTCTGACTGAGGACATAATTCTTAACCAGATGTCTGTCTCCAGGTCATAACACTTGGCTTCTACTCCTTCCTTTCCTTCCATTCACATAGTTGAGTGGTATGTGAGAACTTCAGTGTAGTTAAAGGCTCTGCCAGTGAGGATAAGCTTCACAAACTGTAAGGTGCTGATGTCATCTGGATTCTTGACATTTGTCCCGTGTTAGCTAACTTCTAATGAAAGAGATATTTAGTGAGTATATACATTTACAGAAAGAGACACATAACTGGGATCCCTGGGTGACGCAGTGGTTTGGCGCCTGTCTTTGGCCCGAGGCGTGATCCTGGAGACCCGGGATCGAATCCCACATCGGGCTCCCGGTGTATGGAGCCTGCTTCTCCCTCTGCCTGTGTCTCTGCCCCCCCCCCTCTCTCTCTATCATAAGTAAATAAAAAAAATTAAAAAAGAGACACATAACTGCATTAAAAGTCATGTATATTATGTGAGCCCTCCAACATTTTAAAATAAGTTCAGAAATATAAGTTAGCAAAACTTAAAAATATTAAAACAAATGGAATTTCTAACATATTCTTTGTATTCTCCAGAACATATTTTTACATGTACCTGGTGGTACCCACAACCTTTTTTGGTAATCATGATCCAAAGTACAGATCACACTCCTATATGTACCCCCATTGCTCTCACAGTAAAATACAAACTTTTTATATAAGTCATATTCTGATTTTGGATGCCTTTTTAAAGCTCAAGTTTATTGAGGTATAATTTACACAGAGTAAAATTCACTCTTTTAGGTGTATAGTTTGAAGAGTTTTGACAAAGTCTGTAGTCATGTAATGACCAATAGAGTCAGGCTATAGAATATTATTATAATTCCAAATTGTTCCCTCTTGTCAGTACAAAATGTTCCCTTATAGTCAGTACTCTTTACCCTGATTCCTGGTGACCACTAATCTAATTTCTATCCCTATAGGTTTTTATTTTCCAACATATTTTATAAATGGAGTCGCATAATATATAGTTTTTTTACTTCTGTCTTCTTTCACGTAGCATGATGTTTCTGATATTTACCCATGTTGATATATGTATCAGTAGTAGTTTATTTGTTATTCTATTATTCTACAATTTGTGTATCTACTCACCAGTAGATTTGTAATTTTTGCTCATTATGATTAAAGTTGTTATAAACATTCTAGAACAGATCTTTGTACATAAGTTTTTATTTCTCTTGAGTAAATACCTAGGAGTGAGATTCCTGAGTTATATGGTAAGCATGTGTCCAGCTATGTTAGAAACTGCCACACTGTTTTCTGAAGTAACTGTGGTATCTTGTATTTTCAACAGCAATGTATGAGTTCCAGTAGCTCTGCATCATTGCCCGCAGTTGATACTATTAGTTTTTTTTTCTCTTTGTAATATTAGCCATTCTTATAAAGGTGTTAGTGATGTCTTATTGTGGTTTTATTTGCATATCCTTAATTATTGTGTTGAGCATCTTTCAATGTGTTCATTTGATTATTCATATGTCTTCTTTGATGATGGTCTTTTTATATTGGGTGTCCATTTTTCTTGGGTTGTTAATCTTGTTGGATTATAAGAAGTTTTTTTATATTCTGAATAAAAGTTCTTTATTAGATATGTGTTTTACAAATATATCCTCCTGTAGATTTTCAAATTTTTTATGGTGTACGCTTGTGTCTTAATAAATCTTTGTGTAAATGAAGGTCTCTTTGTTTTCTACTAGAAGTTTTATAGTTTCCACTTTTACATTTAGGTCAGTAATTCATTTTGAGTTAAATTTTGTGTATGGTCTTAGGTAAGGGGTCAAGATGAATATTTTTACATACGCTTTCCAATTTTTCCAGCACTGTCTGTTGAAAAGACCATCATTTCTCCATTTAATTACCATTGTCAAGAATCTGTTGACCATATTTGCTGGTCTATTTGTGTTTTATTTATCTATATATCTATTTTATACCAATAATATACTATAATAATTAGTAACTGATAACTAATAATATACTTGGTTGCTATAGTCCCTTTTTAGAGGAGGGAGAGGAGCAGAGGGAGAGGGGGAGAGAGAATCTTAAGCAGGCTCCATGCCCAGCACAGAGCCCGACAGAATCCCACAACCCTGAGATCATGACCTGAGCTGAAATTAAGAGTCAGACAATTAAGTGACTGAACCACTCAGGCCCGCCTTGATAGCTTTAGTCTTAAAATCAGATAACATGAATATTCCACTTCGGTATTTCTTCCTAAAAGTAGTGTGCCTATTCTGGTTCCATTATTTTTCCATATACACTGTAGAGATATCTTTTTAATTTCTACAAAAGGTCTACTGGGATTTTGGTTGAGATTGCAGTCATTCTGTAGATATATTTGGAGAGAATTACATCCTAAACATAGTTGATCTTTCAGTCAATGAACATGATATATTTCTTCACTTATTTAGGTTTTCTTTAATATCTTTCAATAATTTTTGAGGTCTTTCGCATACAAATGTGCACATATGTGTTAGATCTGTCCTACTTTAGTATTTCCTGTTTTTATGATGCTTTATTTTTTTATGATGCTTTAAATGGTACTTTTTAAAACTTCCAAATTTTATTATATAGAAATAAATTATTTTATATTGACCTTATATCTGATGATATTGATAAACTTCCTTACTAGGTCTAATAGCTTTTTTTGGTAAATTCATTGGTATTGTCTACATGGATCATCATGCCTGCAAATAAAGACAGTTTTATGTCTTCCTTTCCCATATGTATGCCTTTGATTTACTTTTCAGGCATTACCGTATTGGCTAGTGTCTCCAATATTGAATAGTAGTGGGTGAGAGTAGACTTCCTTGCATTGCTCCTGATTTTAGGAGAAGAACATTCCTTGTGTCACCATTAAGTATGATGTTAACTTTAGGCTTTTTAATAGATACCCTTGATCAGATTGAGGAAGATCCATTTAATTCCAAGTTTTCTGAGCGTTTTTATGAGTGTTTATAGTATTGTGTCAGATGCTTTTTTCTGCATCGAGATGATCTTCTGTCTGTTGATATGGTGAATTACATTGTCCTGTCCAGCCTCAACCTTAGGGATGCCCTATGCAACTGAACCTTGAGGCTTGTGCTTTCTCAGAATTCTTTCCTCTCAGCATGGTAGAAAACCTCTGATTTGTACCTGGAGTTGGTCTTTGGTGAGAGATATATCCTTGCCCCTTCCTCATCAGTAGCTGGCCATTACTTTTTATTCATGTAGAACCCTCGGCCTAAGGGTTTCCTGCCCCACCTCAAGGGCAGAAATTTTTCTACTTCTACTCCCCCTGGCCCCACCCCCCTCCAGCAGCAAAGGATCTCTTCTTTTGTCCTGGGAATGGGAAAGTTTTCTGTCTCCCCCTCCCTAGACACATGGGGTTTGCTTCTACCCCTCCCCCAGAAGCAATGGATTTTTATCAGTGCCCAGGAGGGGAAGGTTTGTTGCTTCTCCTCTAGTGCTTTAAGGTTTTTGCTTCTCATAGTAGAAGGGTTTGGATAAGTGTGTGGGGCTGTGTGTCTGTCTACCAACAATAGCTTATTGCCTCCTGCACCTCATCCACTGACATAGGCTCTTTTTGATCTCCTGCTTTGTCCCTAGTTATGTATGCTGCTTCTGGTTAAGGACTGTGAAAAAGAACTTGGCAGTGAGTGAGTGTATAAGTGTCTGGGATGTCAAATATTCCAAACTACAATAGCCCATTAAGAATGAAAAACTTCATTAAAATTTCAGCTGATTTATTTTTACCTGCTTGCATGACAGCCACCTCTGTCCCATGCTTTGCCAAAGGTGAAACACTGCATGTGTCCCTCTTTAATGGGGCTGATCTCCCTTTGTAAGTCAATTTACCAGAGTTTTCTGATGGAATCATGGAATTTTACAATCTGTATATCGTCTAGATTTTTATCATTGTTTACTTATGGGTGACACTCTCTAATGATTTTTTTATATCCTAAGTGGAAGTAGAACTGGTACTTTCTAATAATGTATGTATGGGTTATTTTTTCTCTGTTATTAAATATGCTTTAGGAAGAAGCAGATGATTTCTAAAGCATATTTATAAAAGTTGATTTTTATATAATGGTTACTAAATTTTTCCACTTAAATTTTATTTTTAAAATTATAATCAGTTAAAAATCATAATTTATAGTATCATATGTAATACATGACACTTATTTGGATTTTACACATGTATAGAATCATACAATCACTACCACAGTCAGAATTCAGAAGAGTTTCATTACCCCACAACTTTTTATGCTGTCCTTATATATAGTCACACCTTCCCCCTCCCTGTAATTCCTGGCAGCCAATGATCATGTCACCATCACTATAATTTTCTCTTTTTGAAAATGTTGTATAAATGGAATCATACAGTATTGTGGTAGACACAACCTAAGTGGCCCACCTCCTTCTGTAATTCCCCCTCTTTAGAAGTGTGGGCAGAACCTGTGACTTGTTTTTCTAATCAATAGATGGTATGTCACTCCCATAACTATATTAGGTTATGTAAGACACTTTTATGTTAAATTAGATGCAGAACCAGGCACAAGATTTTAAGTTCCAGTGACTCCCAATACATAACTATTTAAAATTCATTAATTAATTCACCTATTCATCCAGGCACTTTTACAGAGCATTTTCCATTTGCATTGAGATAGGTACAATGTATTTTAGTGATTATGAGCATGGACTCTGGAGTCAAAATATCTGGAGTAAAATTCCATGCCCATGCACAAATACTCTCTAGATATTCTGGTAAATATTTGTTAACCTATAAAGCCTTATCTATGAAAAGGGAATACTCATAATATGTAACAGGAGTTTGTGAGGATCAAGGGAGATCATGTATACAGAGCACCTGGCAGAGTATGTGGCACATGGTTATAAACACTTCTGGGGGCAGCCCCAGTGGCTCAGCGGTTTGGCGCCGCCTTCAGCCCAGGGTGTGATCCTGGAGACCCAGGATCGAATCCCACATCCCCTACATGGGGCCTGCTTCTCCCTCTGCCTGTGTCTCTGCCCCCCGCCCCGTGTCTCTCATGAATAAATAAAATAATTTAAAAAACACTTCTGGCTTCTACAGTCTTTGACATTATTATGAATAACAACAACTACTGTTGTTATGCAGAATGAGTTGGTAATGAAACTCTCCTCCATGACATAACCATCTGATTATTAAATGAGATAATATGTCAAGTGCTGGGAACAGGTTTAGATAGTATTATATTTATAATTATTATCTATCTTCATTATAATAACAGCAGTAGTAACAGCTTTTGTTATTATTGGCTATCATTCTTCTCCCCTTCTTTCTATAGAAGAGTGAAATGTAAAATATTATCCAAAGAATTATTTTTTCCTTTGCATTTTGTTTGGAAAATAGTAAGGGAGTGTAGCATTTCCTGATTTATGTGCAATATAGAAAATAGACAAATAAAAGAAATTACGGTTTTGATGTAATGATTGTACTTTAGTTGCATTTTTTTCCAAACATGTGAAATAAGAAGACAGAACAAGAAGTATTTCATTATAAAATATATAATTGATTATATCTCTTTATTTAAATAAAGACATATTTACTTTGGCCTGATGATCCTCTTTAAATTATATAGAAATATTTTGAAAGCTTTGAAAAGATTAATTCTGTAATACAAATGATATTATTTTTGTCAGTGATTGCAAAATCAACTATTTTGGCCTGCTACTAGAAAGACTGGAAAACACAGTAACTTGGATAAGATAAAGTTTATTGTGTCACTAAGTTAAAGTGAGTGGAATGAGCTGGCCCCATTATTCAGGGGTTCAGAATTTTTCATCCCTACTGAGTTGCATCCTTTCTCACTTGGTCCAGAATGACTAGATGAATTATATCATGGTCAAATTCTTGGGGGGAAGCAAGAGGAAGAGGGAAATCGAAAAAAGCCCAAGTTGGCTGTTTATCCTGCTTGGAGGTCCCTTCTCTGGAATCTTTACAAGTATTTCCATTTACGTTCTTTGGCAAGAAATTCCATTATCTAACCATGGCTTATATAGTAAGGGAGTCTGGGAAAAGAAATATTTTAAGAGTTTATACTGCACCCTGAATGCACCTGGGGTTCTGCTAATGCAAACAGTGGACTTAGGGTGAGCAACTAGAAATTTCTGTACCAGTCATTATAACTATGATTTTTTACATAATAAAAACTACATTAAATACATTAAGTAAATAAAAGAAATCTAGAAAAGATGGAAAGGAAAAACTTCTTGTGGCAGAGAGGATTCTATGGGGTTCACCAAACTGTTTCATTTTCCTCCTGAGTCACAGGGAGACTGCCTTCCCTGGTCTCTATGGTAGTTTTAATTTTTTTTTCTTATTTATTTATGATAGTCACACACAGAGAGAGAGGCAGAGACACAGGCAGAGGGAGAAGCAGGCTCCATGCACCGGGAGCCCAACGTGGGATTCGATCCCGGGGTCTCCAGGATCGCGCCCTGGGCCAAAGGCAGGCGCCAAACCGCTGCGCCACCCAGAGATCCCTCTATGGTAGTTTTATATAGTTGACTGTGACCAGCAGTGATGTTTGCCAGCCTTGCACCTAAAACCTGCCACAGGATTCTCCAGTCTCCCTCTTCATAAGATTGCTAGCCAGGTGCAAAGAATGCAGTGGAGGATTTCAAGGCTAAAGAAGATGGTACAGCCATAGGATGGAAGAAGTTTGAATCTCTTAACGACCGCTTAGAGGAGTGATCCCTCCCCATTCTAGCCATTTGACGACCTACACTATGACATCAGGAAAATAAACTTCTGTGGCTAAGACTGAAATTTAGGAATTGTTTCTAGTACAGAACATTACATACTTTAATTATTAGTCCTCAATAATATGCCAGTCTAGATATAATTTTCATTAAATTATTGGTACTTATTGTTCCAGTATTAAAGCATATATAAAGGTGGATTTTTCTAATATATATGTTCTATATTACATGATACAGAGGCCAAATAAAACACGTCATCCTTAAATATCTTTATTCCCCAAATTATTATTAATGATATATAAAATTGGTTTTCTAAGTTAAATCAGAAATCTAAATTTAAAATCAATACAGGAGAATTTTAATGAAAAAAATTACAAAATACATTTCAGACATAGAAATAAACAAAGACATGTAAATTTTTTAACATGTAAATTTTTAAAAAATTAATTATCCCCACATGAATTATCTGAGAGAAAAATACCAACAAAATAGAAGAAGGAATTTCCAGTTATTGATGAGGGTATGTGAAATGGGTATGTTTCTGCCAGACCAGTGATTTTTCTGCCTGTAGTCAAAAATATCCATTTTGTGAAGAATTCTCTGAAACTTTCCTAAAGCATTCAGTAGAAGAACTGAATAAAAGGAAAAGACTTACTATGCCCTGAAAACAGAAAAACAATTATAAAGAAGCCATTCTTTCTAAAATAATGTGCAGTTTTAGTGCATTCCCCATCAAGATCTTAATGAGCTATCTTAATAGAAGTTTATCAGCTGGGTTATAAAATTTACCTACAAAGGTAAGGTGCCAGAGAGGCAAGGAAAAAGAAATATTAAGAATATTTTTTTTATAAATTAATTTTTATTGGTGTTCAATTTACCAACATACAGAATAACACCCAGTGCTCATCCCGTCAAGTGTCCCCCTCCATGCCCGTCACCCATTCACCCCCACCCCCCGCCCTCCTCCCCTTCCACCACCCCTAGTTCATTTCCCAGAGTTAGAAGTCTTTATGTTCTGTGTCCCTTTCTGATATCTCCCACACATTTCTTCTCCCTTCCCTTATATTCCCCTTCACTATTATTCATATTCTAAACTGGATTTTTGTTTTTTAATAAGGTAGTTTGCTAACCTCTTTTTTTATCAAAAAATCGCACACCCTCAGAGTTGAATGTTAATTAAACAGACACTTGTTGCCATTTCAATTTAAACTTTTTTGGGGAAATACACCATTTCTGCCCTTTAACACTTCAGCGGTTTTATTTGGCAATTCTCCCTTCTCTAATTCAGGGAGGCGCCTTCTGTCATCCCCATTACAAGGAGGGGGCGGAGCCTTCTCTGATAAGCTTGGAAGTGAGCTGTGCCTGGCCAGTCTTGGGGGAGGAGCCGCATCTCACCAGTCTGCAGCTGACAAGAAGCTTCAAGGTAATGGCTGTCTTAAAGCTACTTATTTTCTAGGGACTTCTCAGGGCCCTAGACTAAAGATGAGGAACATAGGGAGGGTGGTCTTAGAGTGGTGAAAATGGTATGTACTTTTGAGAGAATTACTGATGTTTTCAAGGAATTGATCCTTTGGAAATTCTCTATCTCCCAATGCTTTAAATGTCCACAGTAAGAAAAGGGGTGATCAGATTACAGCCTCTATATTAAAGCTTCTGTGCAGCATGGCCGGTCATGCTGATTTATTGACTTGGCATCCCATGTTTGTATTGTTAGATATTCTGGTTACTCTTTGAATTTGGAAGCATTTATTAATTGGCACACAAAAACGAAAGACAAAAAAAAAAAAAAAACGAAAGACAAAAATATTTGACCGCTTAGGGAAAAAGACTCCTGTGAATTGACTGCCACATAGGAGGGCTATGTGTATGCAATCTGCACATGAGTATGGAAAGGGGGACATGTATGTAGTCGAGTGAAGACATCTGCACATATATATCCATGTGTATATGTGTGATTGGAAGAAAATCCGGGAGGAAAAAAAAATGCCATGGTAGCATTTCTGGGTGGTCAGGTGACTATTTTAATGTTATTTTTCAGTCTGTTTCAGCATCTTTATAGTAGATTTCCCCATGATTATTTTTATAATGATGAAAGAAAAAGCTGAAACAACATTCCCATTTTGTTTCAAACACATAAGCATTCACAGACACATGCAGACATGCAAACATATCCCCTCTCCTTGTTTTTTGCTGATTGTGGAAATTTTCCTAGACCTGATCAAATATGTAACCTGGTTTCTGCGTCAGTTACCCTGCTTGTGTCCTCCTTGCAACTCAGTCTTCCAGACCACAAGTATGTTTGTGGACCACAAGTATGGTTGTGGTCAGCAGGGCTGTGGTCTGACAATGAGATAGAGTGGTTGATTTCTATAAGCACTTCTTAGAGTGATTATACAGCTGGGTGTAGTCATACAACAGAATATACTATATATCTGGAGAATAGAAACAAAAGCTTCTACATCTAGTGATTTGAAATGTCTGAGAAAGAATATGAAATGACAAAAAGCAAATTATAGCATAGCATTTATCATGTGATCTCTCTTAAAATGAAATATGCTTGTTAGTGAAACATACGTATACTACTACTGGACTTGCAACAAGTCCTGGAAAAACATGTCTGCCACAGTATTAATTGGGATTATTTGTGTGGTCAGAGAGACAGGGCTAGCTTTATCTCTATTTCAAATACTCTTACTATATATTTATTCATTTATTTGGTTTACATCATCAGGGAACATATTGACACAAAATATTGCAAATGTGGGAAAAACCTCATTTGAAGTAATTCATAGGGCACCTGGGTGGCTCAGTGGTTGAGTGTCTGCCTTTGGCTCAGGTCGTGATCCCAGGGTCCTGGGATTAAGTCCCACATCGGGTTCCCCACAGGGAGCCTGCTTCTCCATCTGCCTATGTCTCTGCCTCTCTCTCTGTGTCTCTCATGAATAAATAAATAAACCTTTTTTAAAAAAGTAATTCATAAAAAAAATCTTGTGGAAAATACTTATTTGTATGGAATGATGTTCAAACTCTTCTCTTAATTGAGATCTGACGTTGGTTTGAAGTGATATACGTTCATTTATACATGTAAAAAATTCTGTAAAGGTAGAAAATATTCCTAGTGAATATTTGTATAGAGCTGTACTTTATTTTGCATATATCTTTTTATATCTTTTCCGTTTTTAATCAGCTTCTGGATATATTTATAACCAGAAATATTGTAGTTGAAGATATTACAATCCTGTTATAATCCTACACAACAAAACTCTTGAGCTTAGAACAAAAAATTATAGAAGCCTGGGAAGGCTCCTAGCTGACTAAATGTAGTTCCCACCTTTCTTTCATGAGAAAGATCTGAAGGTGATGGAGGCCCTGTCTGCACTTCTTGGGAAGGCTGCAGTTCTGGTTTTGGTCACCAGATGGCACTTGCCAGGTTTCCTGAATTTCTCCAGATAACTATTTTTATGAAGTAGACAAAGCAATGAAACATATTTTGTATTTGTGAACTGAGACAACATATCAAGTGGGATTAGAATTCTGTTGAAAAATATATATATTTTTAAAGAAGTTAAAATCCACATGATGATCGATGTGAGGATTCAAACAAAGGTCTACAGTCTGGCTCTAATAGACATAGGGCAATTATTACTTCCTTTCTCTCTTGTCCCCACCTCAATTTTCCTGAGAGTGATTATTGTAGTATGAACCAAATAGCATCACAGTGTCAAACAGAGATAATTTGAAATAATAAGAACAAGAAGGAAGATAAACATGATATCTAAATCACAGATGAGATTTCATGTTAGTATAGCCTTCCACTGCTCTAGGTATATAACATTATGGGCACCAAAGTCCCACAGTATCTAATAACAGAATCGCTGACACACCACTGCAATCTCTTCCACCTTGCCATTAATGTACATAAATTTACTCCTTAATATTCATGTGCAATAAACAAGTGCATGTTCTTGAATTTGAGATATTACAAAACCATTTCTCCATTTATCCCCCACCTCATGTTATGTTGTTTTCTCCTCGCCAAATATTGTTCTTTCTTTTACCTCTTCTCTGTTTGCAATTACTCACCTCACCTCTGCTTTGGCAAACCAATTTTATTTTCTTATACTTTTCTTCTTTTCTTTTTCCCTATTCTAGTATCCTCCACATTGTCCCATTCAAACAACGTGTTCAAGCGCCCTTGGGAAACTCAGCTGAAGAAGAACAGGCCACACAAGCAGTATACCCTTTATAGTTCTAAGAAAAAAGAGGCTTTGATCAGAGTATTGCTTTTGGTAGAAACTGCCTTAGCAGTGTCAAGAATAGCCAGACAGCTCAATCTCTGAATAGTAACCTCTTGGTACAAGTATCTAAATCATAATGGAAGCCGAGTATGTCCTGTGCAATTGGAAAGACCAGTTATGGCCGGCTAAGGTTTTGTCTAGATCTGAAATATCATCAAACAGTAAGAGAAAAAAGACATTTTCCCTAGAAGTTCAAATACTCTCACTGGATGAAAAAATTAAAGTGGAAAGCACAGAAACAAAGATTCTAAGTAAATCTCAAATTGAAGCCCTTGCTTCCTCACTAGCAGCACAGTCAGAAGGCAGTGATCTACCTATAGAGGAAACAGCCTATGAAAGGTCACTAAAAGTGGCACTGGATATTCTAAATGAGAGAACAAATGTGAGTCAGGCAAGCAGTTCAGACGAAGAAGCAACCACTACACTGTCTCAGAATGATCCACAAAAGCTTTCTGATTCACCCCCTTGTAAAAAGTATCGGAAGCATGAAGATGAAGAAGACTTACTGAAGTGTCCTGAGGAAAGTGAAAATGCAGCATCCCTGTCAGTAGCTAACTTAGAGAATAATGATTCCCAGTATGATGATAAATCACAAGTGCATGCAACCATTGATGCTCTTCCAAGTGAAATGGAAACAAAGTTATCAGAAAACCCCCACTGGTGCGAAACTTTTCCTTCACTTTCAGAAGATGATGATGAAAAGGAAAGCAAGAAAAAGATTGATATCTCAACAATTATGCCTTTGCATTCCACAATCAAAGAGGAGGATGCATATATTAAAGATGAAAAGTTCCCTCCAACTTTGCTGTCAGACACCTTCACTGTGCCCAAAGTAGTGAAAGAGGAGACACCAGACGTTTGCCCAGAGACCATGGCTGTTTCCACTGAATCCTCTACCTTCTCAGAGAATATTGAAGATCCTGGAGAGGGCCCCTCAAATCCGTGCTCAGATACCAGCCAGAATCAACCTGTGGAATCAGAAGCAGGTACCTCGGCATCCTCCCAGCCTTGTTCACGGGAATGTCAGGTTTCATTTAGTGCCTCTAACCATGCCCTGGATTATTCACTCCTTGTGAATAATGAAAGAAGTCTTCAGAGACTGGATTTTGAAGAACTTGGAGAAGAACTTCAAGCTTCTGATAAGTCAGCACAGGTAAATTCTCTCTCTTCCATGTTAGATGACAATGAGGAAGATGAAGAACTTCCACGCTTTGTTTTTAATTATGAGCCTCGTTCATTTGAAACAGGAATGATAGTCTGGTTTAAATATCAAAAATATCCATTTTGGCCAGCAGTGGTGAAAAGCATCAGGCGAAAAGAGAGAAAAGCGAGTGTGCTTTTTGTTGAGGCAAGCATGAATCCTGAAAAGAGAGGCATTAGGGTGCCTTTTAGAAGATTGAAGAAATTTGATTGTAAAGAGAAACAAGCACTAGTGGAAAAAGCCAGGGAGGATTACAGTGAAAGTATTGACTGGTGCATCTCGCTGATTTGTGACTACAGAGTTAGACTAGGTTGTGGTTCTTTTTCGGGCTCTTTCCTTGAGTATTATGCTGCTGATATTAGTTATCCAATTAGGAAAGTAATCAAACAGGACACGTTTAGGAACTTATTTCCAAAGCTGCAAAATGAGAATCCTGCAGAACAGATGGTTGTGACTTCCCAGACCAAGAAAATGTCCTTCCAGAAAATTCTTCCTGACCGAATGAAGGCTGCTCGGGACCGAGCCAACAAGAACCTCGTGGACTTCATTGTGAATGCAAAGGGAACAGAGAATCATCTTCTAGCCATTTTAAAAGGCACAAAAGCATCCAGGTGGCTGAAGTCATTTTTGAATGCAAATAGATTCACTCCCTGTATTGAAACATACTTTGAGGATGAAGATCAGCTGGATGAAGTGGTGAAATATTTACAAGAAATATACAAACAAATAGATGAAAAAATGCTGACTCTGATAAGAGATGATAAAATTAAATTTATCCTGGAAGTTCTTCTGCCAGAAGCAATCATTTGTTCAATTTCTGCTGTGGATGGATTAGATTACAAGGCAGCTGAAGCAAAGTATCTAAAGGGACCATCTCTAGGATACAGGGAAAGAGAATTATTTGATGCAAAAATCTTATTTGAAAAGAGACGGAAACCATTAACAAATGAAGCTCATTAAATCTCCTGAGAGTCCAAACCATAATGGGAAACTTTAGTAGATATTAGTTTTTAAAAAATCGCTCAACCATTCTAACATATATTTTCCAGATATGGGAGAGTTTGGGTAATGCGTTCACCTTTTTTTTGCCATCTCTAGGATTTGCGAATATTACTACATCTTTGTTTCCTTTTCTTATGCTTCTTCAGAGTCAGTTTTATTAACAGATACCAGCAGTTCTACTTTCCCATACGTTGTTAGAATGCATAAATCCTAAATTATTTTTAAGGGAAAGTATGTGTTTTTTTGACATTTTTATGTCTATGCTGTATAGTTAAATACAGTGTGCACAATCATTTTAATATTAAAATTGCACTGGTATTAGATATTAAGGGAGATAATTAGAAAAAATCTAAAGAACATCACTTATATTTTTTTGCTTAATTTTTATAAAATGTTGGGTTTTCTCTTAAGATAGTTGAATTATTTTTCCTGCCATGCTTATTTATTTTTGGAAAAAGAAATAACTCTGAGACATGGAACCAAAGATAGAGAGATGTTTTGCTATATATTATAACTAACTGCAATTGCTTTTGCAAGAAAAACAGTTTGGAATTCAAAAATAAAGTTAATAGATTACCTGCATGCAGTCAATATGTGTGTGAGTAATATCTCAGCATGCAGAAAATAATTTTGGCAGCCTTGAACAGGATTGTTCATTTTACGTTTCCCTGAAATTCCATTTATGAGAGTGTCTGTAATTCAATAGCTGAATGGTTTCTTAAAACAAGCTTTCGGCTGTCTTTATTACTAACAGTGACTGTGTACCTTAATATAGCCTTCTGACCACATGTGGAAGGCAGCTAGAGTCATTGTATTCCTGGTCTGGCTACTCTAGATGAATGAGTCCAGGCTGATTGCTTTAGAGCCCATCTAGTCTGATATAAACTATAGAAAATGCAAGCACTTTGTTCTGAGTCTTGTATCTCTGAATACATAGTCATTTGTTTCAAACCAAGCAATCTTTATCATCTGGCTTATTCGTAAAATAGTTCTAGTTGGTTTTAATAATATGATTGCCAAACAGTAAGTCATTCCAGGCTACTAGAAAGAGTAGATGGACCAGAATCTGTGAATTTGGAAATGGGCCACAGAAAAAGCCTCCATTTGAGGCCAAAGTTGACAATTATCTGAGTATGTTTTAAAATGCACAATTAAAAGTTAATGTTTGAAGCCAATGAATTGTTTATTCTAACTTGAAACAAGACTTCAGTGAGAATAAAAGGAGAGCTACTTTATTTTAAAACTTTGACATAAAAATAAATGCTAAAGCTTAACATGAACCTGTCTGCATTTTTACTGAGACAAGTGTCACTCTTGGGTTTTTATTATGTGTACACATGGCCACATGTTTATGTAAAATTTGCAGATGTTTGATGTTTCAATTTGCAATAAAGCTATTATATCTTTCACCTTGGGTGGTCACTTTGTCATACTTCAGATTGTGCAGCTACATAAGTGATGTTTCTGTAACAAAAAATACACACACACACATATATATTATAATTTGTTTGGAATTTTTGCCTGTTGTAGTTGTCATAAGTTTAACACTTGTTATATGTTATCATTCTAAATAAATACTCATTATCATGATTGATTTTGTATTATTTTAAAAGAAAGCCATCTAAACTGTTTAAGCTTCAGATTCCATAGAACCTTCTTTGGACCCTGCCTGACGAAGTCCAAGTCTCCTTGGGCATACAGCCTATATCAATCCACATAGCTTCCTCATGATCCTGAACATATTTGACAACAGACATCACCACACTCTATATACACTGTATTTACCTATAAAATGGTATCCCTTTTATTCCAATCTATTACCCACCTTCAGTTTTCTCAGTGGAGCCAACCACAGTACTTCGTTCTAGTATTTTCTTTACTACCTCATTCATTCATACATACAACTGTGAGTCAGAAGAGCAAACGATGTGTGGTCTAAAGCCCAGCTACGAGCATTTAAGGTAACCCAAATGACAGGGTCAGATTTTAGGTGAACCAGATAATAATCTAATTTCTAAAATGACTAGGATGCATTATATCATAATAGAAATATTTATTAACCTTGTGCACTGCTTGTATTTGAAAACCAGAGCCCAAGTCTTCCTCATGTTTGTGAGTTCCTAGATATATGGTTTGAGGTAAAGAGAAGGTACACAATTCCTTCTGGGATATCATGTTATGGCATTTATTGTAGTGAGGGAGGTGTGCCTCAGACATGCATGTATTCTTCTTGAATGAGTTGGCATTTGGGGTATGGGAGTGGATGATCTTGGCTCCCAAATCTGTGGATTATGAGATACTTTTCAGCCTGAGTGGTTGCTGAGACAGGCTCTTAGACTGCCCTAATCTGAATCCCTAACCTATCTTTGTATGTCTGGTATGAATGCCCACTTGTCATCTACATTAACGCATTGGGTTAAGGAGACCTTCATCTCCCTCAGTCATAAGGCAGACTGCTGAATATAAGATTCTAAGTTTAGAAGAACTGCACAGAAACTTCATTCATGGGATCCCTGGGTGGCGCAGCGGTTTGGCGCCTGCCTTTGGCCCAGGGCGCGATCGTGGAGACTCGGGATCGAGTCCCACGTCAGGCTACCGGTGCATGGAGCCTGCTTCTCCCTCTGCCTGTGACTCTGCCTCTCTGTCTCTCTGTGTGTGACTATCATGAATAATTAAATAAAATCTTAAAAAAAAACTTCATTCACATTTACAGGTCTCTATATCACTGTACACTAATAAAGAGTAGCACTCTGAGAACTGGAGTGGTGATAAGTGTGAGAATCTTGAATATCTACAATCCCCTCACCCTTCAGCCTGGCAAAAGCAGCCCCCTTGCTATTGGAGGGTAGCCTCCCTATTCCTAAGGACAAGGCAATAATTTCATCTAAGGGACCTCCCTCAAAAGACATTGTTTATCTTACCCAACATCTATATCTTTCATTGCTTCCAACTCGGAAGGATAAGGTATCAGCACAAGGATCAAAATGCAGTCTCTCTTTAGGTGGAAAATCCAGAATGAACTGCATGGACTGGCAAGTATGTAGTAGCATGAACTGGAATAATATATGTTGGAACTGACTTTGAGGTTGACAAATTGGCAAAAAAGGAGACAGAATATTAGTGAATATAGGAGAGTACTTACTGACATGGTAGCACAAACCTGTAACTCAGAATTCAATGACTTGGAGCTGCCTTAATATGCTGCTCAAGTGACATATTTAAGCATGAACAACAGTCTATAGTAAATGAGATAGTAATACTGAACTTCCATGCCAGAATGCTGAAGAATTGGTGAAAAGATCAAAGGGAGTGAAGGTGTTAGAAATGATTTATAGTGTGAGACAAGAGGACCTATCTCTAATGTATTTTCCCTGGAAGGGCAGAGAAGAAACTAATATAATGACTCTCTTGGTGAAGGGAAACACTTATTTTATTTTTTATTTTATTTCTTAGACTTCTTTTTTTAATAAATTAATTTTTATTGGTGTTCAATTTACCAACATACAGAATAACACCCAGTGCTCATCCTGTCAAGTGTCCCCCTCAGTGCCCGTCACCCATTCACCCCCACCCCCCGCCCTCCTCCCCCTCCACCACCCCTAGTTCGTTTCCATTTCTTAGACTTCTTATTTAGAGAAAGAGCACGAGTGAGGGGAAGGGCAGGGGGAGAGGGAAAGAAAGAATCTCAAGCAGACTTCACCATCCGCATGGAGCCCAACAGGGGGCTCAATCTCACAACCCAGAGATCATGACGTGAGCTGAAATCAAGGGTCAGATAGACACTTAACTGACTGAGCCACATAGGTGCCCCAGGAAGCACATTTTTTTAGCTCTCCTGTGCAAACCATGATTATTAGAAGTAACCTATATTTCAATAAAGATAATAGGATTCTAGAATGGCAGGCCCAGGTGGTGGCACAAAACTTTAGGGGCAAGTTGGGCATCATTGCCATAATGTGAAACAAGGTCAGAGTGAAGTAAGCTTATTTTGATTGACAGATATCTGTGGCAATGCCTTCTAGATAGTATTCCAGGGCTAAATGTATGGACAGCTGACTGGGGTATTATGTCTTTTGTACGAACCGAAAAACGTGAGACTTGGCAAGTCAAAGTCTGATGTTAGCAGCTGTGGTGGAATATCATGGTCTCCCTCTCAGTTTTCAGATCTACAGTGCAAGTTGTCCCACTACTCAGGCCATATGACTTACTATATCTAATAGTTCTTACAGTATCTATGGTGGATAAGGAAGTACTATCTAGTCATTCTAAGCCATAATATGGGAACTGCAACACAGAATCCTGAGGTTCTAAACAAAAGCCATCATATATTCTATACCAGTAAATTTCTGGTTATTTAAAAAACAGCTGCTTGTATGCTATTAAAGGCTTAGTAGCTATAGAGTGGCTAATCAAGAGACAATAAATGATATATACAGTAGCTGCCCACCATAAATTGTGCATTATAAGATTCACTAAGTGATAATGTTTGGCAGGTTTCAGATCAGTCCACTCTATTGATGGAAATTCTACATTCAGGATCCAGCCTGAGAAGGTGCAAATAAATCAGCAGATTTCACAAACTCTAATGCCTTTGACCACTGTTGCAATTATGTCCCTAATGGATTATGGGGTGATCTATGACCAGCCAAAAGAAACGGGAATTATCAAGCATAGTGTACAGATGTGTCAGCACAATAAATACTGACGATTGTTGTAAAAGAACTGTCACCATACTTCAGCTTCAGTTGGAATATCCCCCAAAGAATAATGTTGAAGGGAAAAACCTCCCAGTTGGCAGAGGTATGACCATTCCACCAGATCCTATACTTTGAATGGAAGGAGTAGTAGCTTGAGCTGATGTCCTGAACTGTGAAGAATGACTTGTTATGCCAAGGTCTTGGAAGGAGGAGAATTGGAAACTGAAGGAAGTTTAGACAAGAGGCCTGTAGATGGACTATGGGAATGGAAACAAAGCATATGCATCTTCATGCCTTATATTAATGGTCATCTAAAGAATTGACTATAGAAAAGGCACTTAACCGAGTGTATCTGATGGCTCATGCCATGGATATGAAACAGCTTCTGTCCACAGTTGTCTTAGTCTTGGCACAAGGGATGATGAATCATCATGGTGGTGGTGATGGAGACTGAGCTTAAGCTCAATAGCACTGTATCTCTCTCACAAAGGGTGATTAAGCTACTGCCACTGCTGAATATATAATTCCCCCATGAGCAATATCTGATTCTGGGCCCTCAATTCTGAACCTTCCTTCAAGGATATCATTCAGTGAGCTACCTCATTCCATGTTGAATGCACGTACTCATTCTAGCTTAGAATAATAGGCAATGGCAGTTATTTGTCCTCACAAAAATGCATACCAACTTTAGACCCATAGGATCAACTCCACTTGTCTATAGTGGTGTGAAATTCCATAATACATCTTTGTTTGACTTTTCTGCCACTCATTTTCCTCACTCTGACTCACTGTAGAACCATTTGCCAAATGAACCACTCAGGCAGAAACTGTTGTATCACATTCTCTTTTATGGCACTCAAGCTAAGATAACCAGCAATCATTATGTATATAATTTATAAAGTACAGGTAGGTACTGCTATGTCAAAATGTATTAAAGATTTTAAACTTACTCATCAATGAAAGCCATTAAAAGTAAGTGTTTCAGGGAAGCCTGGGAAAATGGCAGAGTAAGAGGACCCCAAGCCTGCCTCATCCCATGGGTACAACCAGATAACACTCACATCAGTGTAAATAACCCAGAAAATTATCTAAAGACTGGCAGAACAAACTTCACAACTAAAAGTAGAGAAGAGGCCACATCAAAGAGAGTAAGAAGGGTAGAGATGCATGGGAAGCTAAATGGACCATAGCCGTCTGTGAAGGGAGGTTGCCCCAGGCATGGAGAAGGGGAGGAAACAGACTGTCAAACCAGGGGGCACACACTGGGAAGACAAATTTCAAGAACATTTGGCTTTGAAAAGGAAAGGGGCCAAAATTTTGTGAGTTCTTAAAACTAGGAGGACTAAAAACCCGGAATTTTAAAAATCAGCAGATGTGGCTCTGGGAGAGTCCAGAGGATAAGAGGAAGTAGAGACCCCAACTTTGAAGAGACAGCAGGACAAATACCCAGCAGAGATACAGTGTAGAAATAGCAGTTTGAAAAACACCTGGGACATACAGGAGGAAAAGTAGTTTACTCATTCCAGAGTATATCTGAATGGGGTAAGGCTCACAGGAAGGCCTCTTCAGGAAAAAAGTAGCTGGCAGGCACCATCTCCCAACCCTGCCCCCCAGCATAAACACATGACCATCTATGGGAACCAGCACAGTACTGGCATTCATTACCCGACTTGTTAACAATGTTGTGTGGTGCCAAGTTCTGGTGAACAGGGGACAACTCATTGCAGGGTGCTACAAGACTTCATCTTCATAAGGCAATTACCCCCAAAAGCAGGAGACATAGCTGGCTTTCCTAACACAGAGAAACAGACAAACAGATTTAGACAAAGTGAGACAGAAGAATATGTCCCAAATGAAAGGACAGGAGAAAACCACAGAAAGAGACTTACATGAAATAGAAATAAGTATTATGCCTGACAGAAAATTTAAAGTAATGATTATAAATTTAGTCACTGGGCTTCAGAAAAAAAGTGGAAGATGTCAGTGAGACCCTCATCAAAGAAACAGAAAATGTAAATAAGAAGCAGTCAGAGAAGAACACAATAAATGAAATAAAAAATATAATAGAAGATACATCTATGAAGGCAAGGAAATCAAAAGCAAAAACAAACTATTGAGACTTAATCAAGATAAAAAGCTTCTGCACAGCAAAAGAAACAGTCAACAAAACTAAAAGACAACCTACAGAATGGGACTAGATATTTGCAAATGACATATCAGATAAGGACTAGTACCGAGATCTATAATGAACTTATTAGACTCAATACCCAAGAAACAAACAATCCAATCATGAAATGGGCAAAGGAAATGAACAGAAATTTCACCAAAGAATACATACACATGGCCAATAAGCACATGAGAAAATGCTCTGCATCACTTGCCATCAGGGAACTATAAATCAAAACCACAATGAAATACCACCTCACACCAGTAAGGATGGTGAAAATTAACAAGACAGGAAACAACAAATGTTGGAGAGGATGCGGAGAAAGGGGAACACTCTCGTACTGTTTGTGGGAATGTGAACTGGTACAGCCACTCTGGAAAACTGTGTGGAGGTTCCTCAAAGAGTTAAAAATAGAGCTACCCTAGGACCCAGCAACTGCACTACTGGGGATTTATCCCAAGATACAGATGGCAGTGGAAGACCGAGACACCTGTACCTCAGTGTTTATAGCAGCAATGTCCACAATAGCCAAACTGTGGAAGGAGCCTCAGTGTCCATCGAAAGATGAATGGATAAAGAACATGTGGTATATATGTACAAAGGAATATTACTCAGCCATTAGAAACGACAAATACCCACAATTTGCTTCAATGAGGATAGAACTTGAGGGTACTATGCTGAGTGAATTAAGTTAATCAGAGAAGGACATACATTATATGGTCTCATTCATTCGGGGAATATAAAAATAGTGAAGGAGATTATAGGGGAAAGGAGAGAAAATGAGTAGCAAATATCAGAGAGGGTGACAGAACTTGAGAGACTCCTAACTCTGGGAAATGAACAAGGGGTAGTGGAAGGGGAGGTGGCCTGGGGGATGGGCTAACTGGGTGACGGGCACTGAGGGGGGCACTTGATGGGATGAGCACTGGGTGTTATGCTATATGTTGGCAAATCAAACTCCAATAAAAATATATACATAAAACATAATAGATGGAATAAATAACAGGCTAGAGGAAGCAGAAGAACAAATTAGCAACCTAGAAGACAGAGTAATGGAAAGTAATCAAGCTGAGCAGGTGAGAGAAAAAATTATGTAAAATGAGAATAGAACTTAGGGAACTCAACAACTCTATCGATCATAATAACATTTGCAGTATAGGGATTCCAAAAAAAGAAGAGAGAAGGAAGCAGAAAATTTTTTTTGAAGAAGTAATAGCTGAAAATTTCCCTAATCTGGGGAAGTAAACAGATATCCAAATCCAAGAGACAGAACTCCCTCAATAAAATCAACCCAAAAAGGGTCACAACAAGATGCATATTATTTAAAATGGCAAAATGTAATGATAGAGAATTTTAAAAGAAGAATGAAAAGGGAAGTTATATACAAAGGAAACCCCATAAACTATTGATGGATTTTTTAGCAAAATCTTTGCAGGCCAGAAGAAAATGGCATGATATATTCAAGGTGCTGAAAGGAAAACATTTGCAGGAAAGAATACTCTATCCACCAAGGCTATCATTATGAATGGAAGGAGAGATAGTTTTCAAGACAAACAAAGTTAAAGGAAATCATAACCACTAAACCAGCCCTATAAGAAATGTTAAAGAGGATTCTGGGAGGAAAAAAGTACCATAATTCCTCTTTGAAGGAAAAAAGCACTAAAAGTAACTATATCTATGGGGCACCTGGGTGGCTTAGTTGGATAAATTTCTGCCTTTGGTCAAGTTATGATCCCAATGTTCTGGGATTAAGCCCCACATCAGGCTTTCTGCTCAGAAAGGAGTCTGTTTCACTCTTTCCTTGTTCCTCTGTGTGTGCTCACACTTTCACTCCCTCTGAAATAAATACAATCTTTAAAAAATAAATATATATGTAAAAAATAGTCAAAGGTCTCCCAAAATAAAAGGATGTAAAGTATGACAACATATACCTAAAACATGATGGTGGGGGGAAGAGGAATAAAGAATGTTCAGGGGGGCAGCCCGGGTGGCTCAGTGGTTTAGCGCTGCCTTCAGCCCAGGCTGTGATCCTGGAGGCCTGGGATCAAATCCCATGTCAGGCTACCTGCATGGGGCCTGCTTCTCCCTCTGCTTGTGTCTCTACCTCTCTGTCTCTCACTCTGTGTCTCTCATGAATAAATAACTAAAATCTTTTTTTTTTTTTAAAAAAGAATGTTCAGGGACGCCTAAGTCAGTCAGTTAAGTGTCTGACTCTTGATTTTGGCTCAGATTCATGGTCTCAGGGTCATAAGATCAAGCCCCAAGTCAGGCTTTACACTGAGCATGGAGCCTGCTTAAGACTCTATCTCTCCCCCTCCCTCTCCCACTCCCCCTCCCTCCTCTGCCTCCCCACATCTCTCAAAAAAAGAATGGATTCAAATTTAAGCGACCATCACCTTAATATAGACTGCTATACTCAGAAGATGTTATATACAAACATAATGGTAACCACAAATCAAAAACCAGTAATAGATATCCAAAACAATAAGGAGAAAGGAATCCAAGTATATCACTGAAGCAAACCAGCAAACCATGAGAGAAAAGAGCAAGAGAAGAAAGGATCAGAAAAGAACTATAAAAACAATCATAAAGAAAGTATTGAAATGGCAAAAATACATAATTATAAATAATTATTGGACTGTAAATAGACTAAGCACTCAAAAGACATAGGATGATGGACTGGATAAAATAACAAGAATCATGTATGTGCTGTCTCCAAGAGACATTTCAGACCTAAACACATGCAGATTGAAGTAGAGGATGGAGAAGCATTTTTCATGTGAATGATTGTCAAAACAAAGCTGGGGTGCCAATACTTATATCAGAAAAACTACTTTAAAACAAAAACTGTAACAAATGAAAAAAAGGCCACTACATGATAATAAAGGGAACAATCCAACAAGAAGATATAACAATTGTAAATATTATGCACCCAACTTCGGAAGACTCAAATACATAAAACAGTTAATACCAAATTTTGAGGAAATAACAACTTGTAATACCATAACAGGAGAGGATTTTAACACCAGATTTACATCAATGGACAGATCATCCAAAGAGAAAATCAAGAAGGAAACATTGATTTTTAGTGACACACTAACCTGGATGGATTTAAGGGATATTTTCAAAACACTGTCTCTTAAACAGCAGAATACACATTCTGTTGAAGTGAACATGGAACGTTCTCAGGAGTACATCACATAATAGGCCAGAAAATCCTCAATGAATAAAAAAGATTGGGGGGAGGAACAAGGTGGCGGAGGAGTAGGGTCCCCAATTCACCTGTTCCCACCATCTTACCTAGATAACTTTCAAATCATCCTGAAAACCTACAAATTCGACCTGAGACTTAAAGAGAGAACAGCTGAAATGCTACAAGTACAATTCATTTTTAGCTACTCAGCACTGAGCAAAATGACTAGAAAGAAGAACTCACCTCAAAGGAAAGAATCAGAAACAGTATTCTCCCCCACAGAGTTACAGTATTTGGATTACAATTCAATGTCAGAAAGCCAATTCAGAAACACAATTATAAAGCTACTGGTGGCTCTGAAAAAAAGCATACAGGATTCAAGAGACTTCATGACTGCAGAATTTAGATCAAATCAGGCCAAAATTAAAAATCAATTAAATGAGATGCAATCCAAACTGGAGGTCCTAACGATGAGGGCTGATGAGTTAGAAGAAAGAGTGAGAGACATAGAAGACAAGGTGATGGCAAGGAAGAAAGCTGAGGAAAAGAGAGAAAAACAATTAAAAGACCACAAGGAAAAATTAAGGGAAATAAATGATAGCCTAGGAAGGAAAAAATCTATCTTTAATTGGGGCTCCAGAGGGGGCCGAGAGGGACAGAGGGTCAGAAAGCATATCTGAACAAATGATAGCTGAGAACTTCCCTAAGCTGGGGAAGGAAACAGGAATTCAGATCCAGGAGATAGAGAGATCCCCCTCTAGAATCAATAAAAGCCATTCAACAACTTGACATTTAATAGTGAAACTTGCAAATTCCAGAGATAAACAGAAAATCTGTAAAGCAGCAAGAGACAAGAGATCCCTAACTTCTATGGGGAGAAATATTAGGTAAACAGCAGACCTCTCCACAGAGACCTGGCAGGCCAGAAAGGGCTGGCAGGATATATTCAGGGTCCTAAATAAGAAGAAAATGTAGCCAAGAATACTTTATCCAGAAAGGCTCTCATTCAGAATAGGAGAGATAAAGAGCTTCCAAGATAGGCAGAAACTGAAAGAATATGTGACCGCCAAACCAGCTCTGCAAGAAATATTAAGGAGGACCCTATAAAAGAAAGAAGAAAAATAATTCACAAAACAGTGACTGAATAGGTATTATGATGACACTAAACTCATATCTTTCAATTCTAACTGACTGTGAATGGGCTTAATGATCCCATCAAAAGATGCAGGATTTCAGACTGGATAAAAAAGCAAAATAAAATTTGCTGTTTGCTGACTACAAGAGACTCATTGTGGACCTCAGGACACCTACAGCCTGAAAATGAAAGGTTGGGGAACCATTTACCATTCCAGTGGTCCCCAAATGAAAGCTGGGGTAGCAATCCTTATATCAGATAAATTAAGTTTATCCTAAAGACTGTAGTAAGAGATGAAGAGGGACACTATATAATACTTAAAGGGTCTATCCAACAAACAAACCTTAGAATCATGAATATTTATGCCCCTAATGTGGGAGCTGCCAAGTATATCAATCAATAACCAAAGTAAAGACATACTTAAATAATACACTAATTGTAGGAGACTTCAACACAGCACTTTCTGCAAATGACAGATATTCTAAGCACAACATCACTAAAGAAACAAGACCTTTATTTTTTTTAAAAAAAAATTTTTATTTATTTACGATAGTCATACAGAGAGAGAGAGAGAGAGGCAGAGACACAGGCAGAGGGAGAAGCAGGCTCCATGCACCGGGAGCCTGACGTGGGATTCGATCCCGGGTCTCCAGGATCGCGCCCCGGGCCAAAGGCAGGCGCCAAACCGCTGCGCCACCCAGGGATCCCGAAACAAGACCTTTAAATGATACAGTGGACCCAATGGATTTCACAGATTATATACAGAACTTTGTATACGAACACAACTGAATGCGCATTCTTCTGAAGAGCATGTGTAACTTTCTCCAAAATAGACCACATATTGGGCCACAAATCAGGTCTCAACAGATACCAAAAGACTGGGATTGTCCTCTGCATAATTCCAGACCACAATGCTTTGAAACTTGAACTCAATCAAAAGAAGAATTTTGGAAGAAGCTCAAACATGTGGAGGTGAAACAGCATCCTACTAAAGATGAATGGGTCAACCAGAAAACTAGAAAAGAATTAAAAAAAGATTCATGGAAACTAATGAAAATGGGATGCAGCCATTCAAAATCTTTGGGATACAGTAAAGGCAGTCCTAAGAGGGAAACACATTACAATACAAGCATCCATCAGAAAATGGGGAAAAAACTCAAATACACAAGCTAACCTCGCACCTAAAGGAACTGGAGAAAGAACAACAAATAAAACCTACACAAAGCAGAAGAAGAAAGATCATAAATATCCGAGCATATCTCAATGAAATAGAGACCAGAAGAACTGTAGAACAGATCAACAAAACCAGGAGTTGGTATTTCAAAAGAATTAATAAGATAGATAAACCATTAGCCAGCCTTATTAAAAAGAAAAAAAGATTAAATTAATAAAATCATGAATGAAAAAGGAGAGATCACCATCAATACCAAGGAAATACAAATGATATTACAAACATATTATGAGCAGCTATATGCCAATAAATTAGGCAATCTAGAAGAAATGGACACATTTCTGGAAAACCACATTGCCAAAACTGGAATAGGAAGAAATAGAAAACCTGAACATGCCAATAACCAGGGAGGAAATTGAAGCAGTTCTCAAAAACCTCCCAAGACACAAAAGTCCAGGGCCAGATGGCTTCCCAGGGGAATTCTATCAAACATTTAAAGAAGAAGCAATACCTATTCTACTAAAGCTGTTCCCAAAAGATAGAAAGAGGTGGAATACTTCCAAACTCGTTTTATGATGCCAGCATCACCTTAATTCCAAAATCAAAAACCCCACCAAAAAGAAGAATTAGAGACCAAGATCCTTGATGAACACAAATGCAAAAATTCTCAACAAGATACTAGCCAATGGGATACAACAGTATATTAGAAGATTATTCACCATGACCAAGTGGGATTTATCCCCGGGATGCAAGACTGGTTCAACACTCAAACAATCAATGTGATAGAGCACATCAATGGGAGAAAAAACAAGAACCCTGTGATCCTCTCAATAGGTGCAGAGAAAGCATTTGACAAAATGCAGTATCCATTCCTGATCAAAACTCTTCAGAGTGTAGGGATAGAGGGAACATTTCTCAGCACCTTAAAATCCATCTATGAAAAGCCCACAGCAAATATCATTCTTAATGGGGAAACACAGGGAGCCTTTCCCCTAAGATCAGGAACATGACAGGGTTGTCCACTCTCACCATGGCTATTTAACATAGTACTAGGAATCCTAGCCTCAGCAATCAGACAACAAAAAGACATTAAAAGCATTCAAATTGGCAAAGAAGTGAAACTCTCCCTCTTCACAGATGACATGATACTGTACCTAGAAAACCCAAAAGACTCCATGCCAAGATTGCTAAAACTCATACAGCAATTCAGCACTGTGGCAGGATACAAAATCAATGCCCAGAAATAAGTGGCATTTCTATACACTAACAATGAGACTGAAGAAAGAGAAATGAAGGAGTCAATCCCATTTACAATTGCACCCAAATGCATAACATACCTAGGAATAAACCGAACCAAAGAGGTAAAGGATCTATACCCTAAAAACTACAGAGCACTTCTGAAAGAAATTGAGGAAGACAAAGAAGTGGAACAATATTCTATGCTCATGGATTGGAAGAATTAATATTGTGAAAATGTCCATGCTACCCAGGGAAATTTATACATTCTGTGCAATCCCTATCAAAATACCATGGACTTTCTTCTGAAAGTTGGAACAAATCATCTTAAGATTTTTATGGAATCAAAAAAGACCCCAAAAAGCAGAGAATATTGAAAAAGAAAACCAGAGCCAGGAGAATCACAATACTGGATTTCAAGTTGTACTACAAAGCTGTGATCATCAAGACAGTGTGGTACCGACACAGAAACAGACGCCTAGATCAATGGAACAGAATAGAGAACCCAGAAATTGGCCCTCAACTCTATGGTCAACTAATATTCGACAAAGCAAGAGAGACTATCCACTGGAAAAAACACAGGCTCTTCAATAAATGGTGCTGGGAAAATTGGACAGCCACATGCAAAACAATGAAACTAGACCATTTTCTTATACCATACACAAAGATAAACTCAAAATGGATGAAATATCTAAATGTGAGACAAGAATCCATCAAAATCCTAGAGGAGAACACAGGCAACACCCTTTTTGAACCTGGCCGCAGCAACTTCTTGCAAGATACACCTATGAAGGCAAGGGAAAGAAAAGCAAAAATTAACTATTGGGACCTAATCAAGATAAAAAGCTTCTGCACAGCAAAAGAAACCATCAACAAAACTAAAAGAAAACCTACAGAATGGGAGAAGATATTTGCAAATAACATATCAGACATAGGTTAGTACCTAAGATCTATAAAGAACTTATTAAACACACCAGCAAAGAAACAAACAATCCAATCATGAAATGGGCAAAAGAAATGAACAGAAATTTCACCAAAGAAGACATACACATGGCCAACAAGCACATGAGAAAATGCTCCGCATCACTTGCCATCAGGGAACTACAAATCAAAACCACAATATGTTACTACATCACCCCAGTGAGAATGGCGAAAATTAGCAAGACAGGAAACAACAAATGTTGGAGAGGATATGGAGAAAGGGGAACCCTCTTGCACTGTTTGTGGGAATGTGAACTGCTACAGCCATTCTGGGAAACTGTGTGGAGGTTCCTCTCAGAGTTCAAAATAGAACTGCCCTATGACCCAGCAGTTGCACTACTGGGGCTTTTCCCCAAAGATACAGATGCAGTGAAATGGTAGGACACCTGCACCCCAATGTTTGTAGCAGCAATGTCCACAATAGCCAAACTGTGGAAGGAGCCTCGGTGTCCATCGAAAGATGAATGGAGGGATCCCTGGGTGGCGCAGTGGTTTAGCGCCTGCCTTTGGCCCAGGGCACGATCCTGGAGACCGGGGATCGAGTCCCACATCGGGCTCCCAGTGCATGGAGCCTGCTTCTCCCTCTGCCTATGTCTCTGCCTCTCTCTCTCTCTCTCTCTCTCTCTCTCTCTGTGACTATCATAAATAAATAAATAAAAATTTTAAAAAAAGTTTGAATCTTATTAAAAAAAGAAAGATGAATGGATAAAGAAGATGTAGTCTATGTATACAATGGGATATTATTCATCTATTAGAAATGATGAATACCCGCCTTTTGCTTCAAAGTAGATGGAACTGGAGGGTATCATGCTGAGTGAAGTAAGTCAATCGGAGAAGGACAAACATTATTTGGGGAATATAAAAAATAGTGAAAGGGAATTAAGGGGAAAGAAGAGAAAATGAGTGGGAAATATCAGTGAGGGTGACAGAACATGAGGGACACCTACCTCTGGGAAACGGACAAGGGGTGGTGGAAAGGGAGGTGGGTGGAGGATTGGGGTGATTGCGTGACGGGCACTTGACGGGATGAACACTGGGTGTTATGCTATATGTTGGCAAATCGAGCTCCGATAAAAAATATATTTAAAAAAATACCTCAAATAGTAAAGGCTTAACATGAAAAATGCACAGGCAACAATATACTCAGTGGTGTATACTGAGAGATGTTTCCTTTATGGTCAGTTACAAACCAGAATTCTCCTCTCACTACTTTTATTCAACATAGTACTGAAATTCCTAGCCACAGGAATCAGAAAACAAAAAGAAATAAAAAGCATTCAAATTGGTAAGTAAGAAGTAAAACGTTCACTATTTGCATATGACATACTATATATAGCAAACCCTAAAGACGCCACCAAATCCTACTAGAATTGGTAAATGAATTCAGTAAATGAATATACAGACATTTGTTTCATTTCTATATGCTAATAATGAAGAAGCAGATAGAGAAATGAAGAAAACAATCCCCTTTACAATAGCACCAAAAATAATAAGATATTTAAGAATAAACTTAACCAAAGGGGCAAAAGACCTGTACTCTGAAAACTATAATACATTGATGAAGGAAATTGAAGATGACACAAACTAATGGAGACACAGTCCATGCTCATGGAACTAGAACATTCCTAAAATTTGTATAAAACCACAAACACCCTGAATAGCCAAAGCAAACTTGAAAAAGAATAATAAAACTGGAGGCATCATAAATCCAGGCTTCAAGTTATATTACAAAGTTGTAGTAGCAAAACAGTATGGTACTGGCACTAAAATAGGCACATAGATAAATAGAACAGAATAGAAAACCCAGAAATAAACTATAATTGTATGGTCAGTTAATCTTTGACAAGGAAGCAAGAATATGCAATGGAAAAAAGTCTCTTCAAAAAACAGTGTTGGGAAAACTGGACAGCTACATGCAAAAGAATGAAACTGGACCACTTTCTTACACTATAAACAAAAATATATTCAAAATCGTTTAGCTGTGAAACCTGAAACCATAAAAATCTTAGAAGAGAGCACAGGCAGTAATTTCTCTGACATCAACAATAGCAACTGTTTTCTAGCTAGGTTCCCTGAGGTAAGGGAAATAAAATAAAAAATAAACTATTGGGACTACATAAAAAAAGCTTCTATACAGCAAAGTAAGCAATCACCAAAACTAAAAGACAACCTACCGAATGGGAGAAGATATTGAAATACAAATCACATATCTGATAAAGGGTTAGCATCCAAAATATATAAAGAACTTATACAACTCAACATCAAAAAAACCCTTAATAATCCAATTAATTTAAAAATGTGCAGAAATCATGAACATTTTTCCAAAGGAGAATCCAGATGGACAATAGACACATGAAAGATACTCATCATCACTTATCATCTGCAAAATGAAAATCAAAACAACAATGAGATATCACCTCACACTTGTCAGAATGGCTAAAATAAAAAACCGAAGAAACAACAAGGGTGGATGAAGATGTGGAGAAAAAGGAACGCTCTTGCACTGTTGGTGGGAAAGCAAACTTGTGCAAGCACTCTAGAAAACAGTATGGAGGTTCCTCGAAAAGTTTAAAATAGAACTGCCCTATGATCCAGCAATTTCACTACTGGGTATTTACCCAAAATATATAAAAACACCACTTCAAAGGGATACATGCATCCCTATGTTTATTGCAGCATTATTTACAATAGCTAAGATAATGGAAGTAACCCAAGTTTCTATCAATAGATAAACGTATAAAGAAGAAGTGATACACAGACACACACACACACACACACACACACACACACAATGGGAAATTATTCAGCCATAAAAAGAATGAAATCTTGTCATTTGCAGAGACATGAGTGGAGCTAAAGAGTATATAATGCTAAGTGAAATAAATTAGTGAAAACAAATACCATATGATTTAACTCATGTTGATTTTAAGAAACAAAACAAGCGAGTAACGGAAAAAACACACACAGAGAGACATACCAAGAAACAGATTCTTTTTTTAAAGATTTTATTTATTTATTCATGACACACACACACACACAGAGAGAGAGAGAGAGAGGCAAAGACACATACACAGGTAGAGGGAGAAGCAGGCTCCATGCAGGGAGCCAGACGTGGGACTCCATCCTGGGTCTCCAGGACCCGGCCCTGGGCTGAAGGCGGCGCTAAACCTCTGAGCCACCCAGGCTGCCCAAGAAAGATTCTTAACTGTAGAGAACAAAACGTTGGCTACCAGAGGAGAGATGGGATGTGGGAATGTGGCATGTGGGATGTGGGAATGGGTGAAATAGGTGACAAGGATTAAGGAGTGTGCTTGCCGTGAAGAGCGCTGGGTTATGCATGGAATTGCTGAATCACTATATTGTACACCTGAAACTAATAAAATATGGTGTTTGTTAACTATACTGGAAATATATATATATATATATATATACACACACATATACATATGTATATACATATACATACAATACATATATATATGTATTAGAACATAAACCAACAAAATTGAAAACAGGGCAATAATAGAATAAATCAATGAAACCTAAAGCTGATTCTTGGAAAAGAGCAATAAATTTGATAGGACTTTAGCCAGGGTAACTAAGAAAAAGAAAGAAGACACAAATGACCAATATTAGGAATACAAGAGGGAACAATACTACTGATCCTATGGACATGAAAAGGATAATAAAATATTATCAATAACACCATTCACACAAATAACCTAGATGAAATGGACCAATTTCTCAGATAATTTTAAAGAAAAATGTTTTATTTTATAACATTTAATTTTTTTATAGTTTATATTTTAAAATGGGATTTACTTATTTTATATGAAAAGGTACTGGTGTCAGATATTAAACGGTAATAATTTTCAAAATTTAATGTATATTTTCCTGAAATATAAATTGAATTTTTCCCTTTTATGTTTTATTGATATAAACTGTCGATTTTTAGCATAATTCATAAATTTCTCCTATTATGCCAATTTATTTTTGGAGAAATAGCTTTCAAACATTAAGCCAATGACAAAGATGCTTTCTTATTTATTATCACTAATTTCAATTGCCTTTGTAAGAAAACAGTCTGCAATTAAAAAATAAAGTTAATGCATTTTCTGTCTGCAATCTGTATGTGTGTGAATGAAATCTCAGCATGTAATAAATCATTTTGGCAGCCTTGATAAAAATTGTTCACTCTACCTTTCCTGAAATTCCATTTATGGGAGTATCAATTCTTCAATGGCTGAATACCTTCTTAATATAGACAGGGTTTTGGCTGTCTTCCTAACTGACAGTGACTGGGTCCTCTTAATATAGCCATCTGACAATATGTGGAAGGTAGCTAGAGTCATTGTATTCATGAGCTGGCTACTCTAGAATATGAATCCAGGCCTACTGCTTAAGAGCCTATACAGTTTGCTATAAACTGTAGGAAATATAAACACCTTGTTCTGACTTTTGTATCCCCCAAAACAGTCTTTTGTTATAAACCAAGCAAGCTTTATCATCTGTTTTATTTCTAGAGTAGCTCTAATAAGTTCCAATGATATAAATGCTAACTGGTAAGTTATTGCAGGCTAGAAGGAATAGATGGACCAGGATCTAAGAATTTGAAAATGTATTACAGAAAAAGCCATTTGGCTACATTTGATAATTATATGGGTATAGTTAAATATAAACAATTAAAAGTTAAAGTCTAAAGCTGACTGTTTATCTTGAGATAATACTTTGTATGAAAACACATATTTGAAAAAGTAGTGATGTGAAATAAATACTAAGGGTTTGGCTGCATTTTTTTTTACCTCCTATGATAGATCAAGTACACCTCACATGTGATGTCACTTACATATATTTTTTTCACAGTAATGTCTATGGTAGTTGAATTTGTGGAAAGAATGACATCACTTTCTTCATTTTTCTCTCACTTTACAGACACTCCTATAATAAAAGTTATAGTGCATTTTCTATTGGATGGGTGATTGTCCACTTCTCTTTCAATTAGTAAGTTAATGTTTTAAGAGGAAGACAGACTTTCAGGCAAAATAATTGCAAACAAAAATTGTAATATGTTATACACATTTTCAGTGTTGACTTCAACGTGTGATATAGAAGTTAAAAAATATTTATTCAAATTGCATTGCTGAAATTGTAGAGTAGAAAAGTCCAAGTCTCTTTCAGTCTACTGAAGCAAACTCTAAGCTTGCAAAAACTGTCAAAATGAACTTTTTTGAATCTAATAAATACACAACAGCAACCCAAATATCCATTGACAGAACAATAGATAAACAAATTGTGGTATATATGCAATGAACTATTATTCATCCCTAAAAAGGAAGTAAATCCTCTCATATAGTATCACATAGATAAAATTTGAGGACATTATGCTAAGTGAAATAAACTATTCACAGAAAGACACATGTTGACTGTATGATTCCACTTCTGTGAGGTATTCAAAGTAGTCAAATATATAGAAACAGAAGTAGAATGGTTGTTACCACTAGCTGGGTGAAAAAGAAAAGAGGAATTGCTGTTTAATAGGTATAGAGTCTCAGTTTGTCAAGATAAGAAAAATCTAGAGATCTACTTTACAACAATGTGAAGAGACTTAATGTTACTGAACTATATACTTGAAAATAATTATGACAGTAAATTTTATGTTACACGGAGTTTTTTTTTACCATAATTTTAAAAAACATACAACTAGGAAGTCCTTAAAAAAGAAATAGCTGAGGGATGCCTGGGTGGCTCAGTGGTTTAGCGCCTGCCTTCTGCCCAGGGCATGATCCTGGAATCCCGGGATCGAGTCCCACATCAGGCTCCTGCATGGAGCTTGCTTCTCTCTCTCTCTCTCTCTCTCTCTCTCTCTCTCTCTCTCTCTCTCATAAATACATAAAATCTTAAAAAAAAGAAATAGCCAATAATTTTTGGCAAGAGATTGTTAAGGCATTTTTATTTACCTATCATTTGCAACTTGCCAGCTCATAGGTGGCCATGGAAATGATAGCCCACATGCCCTGTATGGCTTGATAGTACCAGAGAAGCAATGTGAACATTGTTTTTAAGGAATTATGGTTGTCTGTTTTGACCTGTCTGGCAGGTCAAGATTCTGAACAGTTCCAACACAAAAATATCCCTTTTTTTGGTTCTTTCATAAATATATTTTCTTCCCCCCTCCTCCTTTGTCCATCCCTAACCACTAGCAAATACTAATCTGCCCTCTATTTCTCAAATATTATTTTAAAAAGTGTTATGTAAATGAAATGTTTATAACCTTTTGTAGTTGTCTTTTTTCACTTACTATATTCATTCAACTTGTGTGTATAGCTTATTCATTTTTATTGCTCAGTAGTATTCCACAGTATGGCTGGTCTACAGTTTCTTTAATCATGTACCTTTTGATCTGAGTTGTTTTCATTTTAGACTACTACAAATAAGGCTGTTATGAACATTTGTTTGTGTGAAGATATTTTTGTGAATGCAAATTTTTGTTTTTCTGAGATAAATTCCCATGAGTGCAATTGCTGGGTCCTATAGTAATTGCATCCTCAGCCTTATAAGAACTTGCCAAAAAAATTCCCCAGACTGTATGTACCATTTTACCTTTCCACCAGCAAATATATGAACGATCCCATTTCTCTGCACCCTCACAAACATTTGGCATTGTTATTATCTTTTATCTCAGCCCTTCTAATTGGTGATACCTCATTGTAGCTTTAATTTGCATTTTCCCAATGGCTAAAGATATTGAATACCTCTTCATGTGCATATTTTTTTCATTAGCATAGTCTATTTGGTAAAATGTCCACTTATGTTTTTTGTTCACTTTCTAGTTAGAGATATATAGCAGTGCATGCTATATACACACACACACACACAATCTGTTGAATTTTGAACATATTCAATATAACCTAAATGCTAGTTCTTTGTTGGGTATATACTATGTGAATATGTTTGCCCAGTTTGTAGCCTTTCTTTTCATCCTTTCCATATGGACTCTTTTTCTTAAGGCTTTAATTAATTCATGAGAAATATAGAGAGAGGGGCAGAGACCTAGGCAGATGGAGAAGCAGGTTCCCTGTGGGGAGCCTGATGTGGGACTTGATCCCAAGACCCTGGAATCATGACCTGAGCCAAAGACAGTTGCTCAACCACTGAGCCACCCAGGTGCCCCTCCACATGGCCTCTTGAGAGCAAAAGCTCTGAGTTTTGACAGGTCTAATTGATCATTTTTTTTCTTTTTTCATTAATTTTATTTTTAAGATTTATTTATTTATTTGAGAGAAAGGGAGAGTGTGTGGGTAGGGGCAGAAGAAGAGAATCTCAAGCAGACTCCCCGCTGAGCACAGAGCCCAATGTGGGGCTCAGTATCATGACCCATGGATCATGACCTTTGCTGAAACCAAGAGTCAGATAGTTAACTGATTGAGCCACCCACGAGCCCCTTTCATTACTTTTGATGTAAAAACTAAGAGTTCTGCTGAGCCTTGGGTACCAAAGATTTTCTCCTATGCTTTATTTCTTTTCTAGAAATTTTATAATTTTTTGCTTTGCAAGATTGTTCCATTTTAAGTTAAAAATTTTAAGAAGTCATGACATTTAGGTCAAAGTTCTTTTCTTTTTTACCTAAGATATCCAGTTGCTCCACACAATTTGTTAAAAAGCTTATCTGTATTCTACTGGATTATTTTTACATCTTTGTCAAAGATCAGTTGGGCAGCATAGTTGTATGAGTCTATTTCTGGGTTGTCTATTCTGTGAGGGTTGAGCTATATATCTGTTTCCCTACGAGTACAATGATTCTTTCATTGCTATATAGGAGATAGAGCTAGAGCTAGTGATAGAAATAGAGATAACATAATGATAGAAATAGAGATGATATAGAGACAGAACACACACGCACATTAGGAAAAGTGGTTATTCATCTTTTACAAAATTGTTTTGGGTATGGTAAATCCTGTGCCTTTATATATACAATGTTTTCTTTCTCCATTTTATTTTGTTATTTTTAAAAATTTTGTGAGTTAACATCCAGTGCAATATTGTTTCTGGAATGATTATATATATTAAAAAAGAATATTTAATATTTTTATAGGAATTGCAATCTATAGATAAATTTAGGGATAATTTACATCTTTACTAAATTGTCTTCCAATTCATAAACACAGTAGACCTCTCGACTTTGGTCTTTGATTTCTTTTATCCACACTAAATTATCAGCATACAGATCCAGCACATACTTACACGTACACTAAGTATCATCATACCAAAATCATGAGGCTCAGTGTATAAATGGAAATTAAGATGATTTAAATATACCAGTAGTAAAGATAGGCATCTCAGGTAAAACGTAGTGATTGGGACTATCATTGACAATTTCTAAACTTAGAAGATAGCAATGTTTCAAATGACATTCTCTGATAGAGGAAACTGTATTCATGAATGGGTCCTAATGAGTGTTTAAACAATACGATTCTGTAATTGACCTCTTAAAAGGTATCTCAGTAAGTTTATGATTAGACTTTATTATCTAAACAAGTTGCATAAAACGATTGGCAATACGGAAGCCAAGATTTTGTTCATGTACCCTCTTGTCACCAAATGCCATTCAATTGCTGCTATGGTCTTTGGCAATATCATGTAAAGTGTTCTAGGAACACAATTTTCCATGGGATAATTGCCTTACAAATCTTGAAGTTGCTTTGTTTTTACTCATACCCATGATGAGCTCCCTAGAATGATAGCTTCAGGACCACAGGGATTTTTTTCTAGCTTATTTCTGCTCCATATCTAGCATCTTGAGCAGTGCTTAGCACATAAGTGGTGTTGAAAATATAAATATATGTTATGTCAATTGAATCAATGAGTAGTATGGAAATAAAATCTCTTGATACCTGCTCTTTCTATGTTTTAAAAAAAGTGAAACCCATGAGAAACTTGTCATTCAATTCCTATGACTTCTGAGGCCTTACAAATTTGGGAGGTTTAGTCAAAGGGTACAAATAGTTATGCAAGATGAATAAGTCCTACAAATCTATTGAATAGCATAGCACCTATAGTTAATAATGGCATACTGTATACTTAAAATTTTGCTGAGCAGTTAGAACTTATGTTGTGTCTTTATCACAAATATAATAATTAAGTAAAGAGGATGGATGAAACTTTTGAAAAATCCCCAGTGATCTAAGTTACCTTATTAAGAAGTTAGAAAAGGAAGAGAAAATTATATCCACAGCAAGCAGGAAGAATGAAATAATCGAAATAAGAATAGAAGTCAATAACTAAAAAGCAGAAAGTCAATAAGGAAAATTAATGAAAACACAAACTGACTCTTTAAAAAGTCAAAAAATTGAGAGCAACTTCTTATTAGATATGTCTCCTGAAGCAAGGGAAACAAAAGCAAAAAAAAAATTACTGGGATTACATCAAAATAAAAATCTGTACAGTGAAGGAAACAATCAACAAAACTAAAGGGCAACCTATGGAATGGGACTTCTCCATATTTGCAAATAACATATCTGATAAGGGGTTAGTATCCAAAATATATAAAGAACTTATAAAACTCAATACCCAAAACAAATAATCTAGTTAAAAATGGGCAGAACACATGAATAGACATTTTCTCAGAGGACATACAGACAGCCAATAGACACATAAAAAGATACTCAACATCACTCATCATCAGGGAAATGAAAGTCAGGGAAATGTGGGGAAAAGGGAACCCTCCTGCACTATTGGTGGGAATGCAAACTGGTGCAGCCACTATGGAAAACAGGATGGAAGTTACTCAAAAAGTTAAAAATAGAACTGCCCTACCATCCAGGAATTGTGCTACTAGGTATTTTCCCAGAGAGTACAAAAATACTAATTTGAAGAGATTACATGCACCCTGATGCTTATAGCAGCATTATCTACAATAGCCAAATTATGGAAACAATCCAAATATCCATAGACCCATGAATGGATAAAGAAGAGGTGGCATATATAAATAATGGGAAATTAGCCATCAAAAAGAATGAAAACTTGCTATTTGCAATGATGTGGATGGAGTTAGAGAGTATTACGCTAATCTAAAGACAAATACCATATGATTTCACTCATATGTGGAATTTAAGAAACAAGATGAATGATCATGGGGGAAAAGAGAGTAGCAAACCAATAAACAGACTCTTAACTATAAATAACAAACTGAGGGTTGCTGAAGGTAAGGTGGGTGGGGGAATGAGTTAAATAGATGATGAGGATTATGAAGGGCACTCATGATGAGCTGTTGTATGCAAATGCTGAATCACTAAATTTTACACCTGAAACTGTTAGTATGTTAACTAACTGGAATTTAAATAAAAAATAAAAAAAGAATAGCACTCTAGCCTAACCGAGAAAAAAATGAATTACCAATTATCAGAAATTAAAGGTAAGACATCAATACAGATACTGTAAGCATTAAAAATGTAATAAGGGAATATCATGAACAAGTTTATACAATTAAATTCAACAACATAAAAAATATAAACTCATTGCTTGAAAGACAGAAACTACCAGAGGTCACTCAGAAAGGTATCTACAGCACTAATAGTTCTGTATCTATTGAAGAAATTATATTCATAGTTAGAATTGTTCCAACAATGAAAAGTCTAGATCCAGATATCTTCACAGGGGAATTCAATAAAATAAAGGTATAAATATTACCAATTTTACACAAGGTCTTCCATAAAATATAAAGAGTCACTTCACACTCATAAGAACAGTGTTTTACTGAAGGCATAAACATACAAACTATTACAAAAAATGAAAACTACAGGTTGGTAACATTGATATAGCTAAAACATCTTTAACAAGATATTAGCAAATTGAATTCAATAATATATAAAAGAATGTTGTATCATCAGTGAGAACAACCCATGAATTCAAAATTTCTTAAACATTCAAAAATCAGTTAATGCAATTCACCTATCAATACACAAAAGAAAAAAATGTGTTCTCAATTAAAGCAGAAAAACCATTTGACAACATTCAACATCTGTTTGTAATAAAACCATCCAACTACTTGTAATAAAAAGAAACTTCGATGGAGGCGGGGCAAGATGGCGGAAGAGTAGGGTCCCCAAGTCACCTGCCCCCACCAAATTACCTAGATAACCTTCAAACCATCCTGAAAATTTACGAATTCGGCCTGAGATGTAAAGAGAGACCAGCTGGAATGCTACAGTGAGAAGAGTTCATGCTTCTTTCAAGGTAGGAGACAGGGAAAAGAAATAAAGGAACAAAAGGCCTCCGAGGGGGAGGGGCCCCGCGAGGAGCCGAGCTGAGGCCGGGGCGAGTGTCCCCAGGACAGGAGAGCCCCGTCCCGGAGGAGCAGGAGCTGCACCAACCTTCCCGGGCGGAAAGGGGATCGCAGGGAGTTGGAGCAGGACCCAGGAGGGCGGGGATGCCCTCGGGCTCCCGGGGACACTAACAGACACCTGCGAGCGCAGGAGAGTGCTCCGAGCTCCCTAAGGGCTGCAGCACGCACAGCGGGACCCGGAGCAGCTCGGAGGGGCTCGGGCGGCGGCTCCGCGGAGGGGGCTGCGGGGCGGGAGCGCGAATCCAACAGCGCAGACCCCGGAGCATAGGGCGCCGGGACACAGCCCAGGATCCGGCCTCCCCCGGGACAGGCAGAGGCCGGGAGGGCCCAGGACAGCGAGGACGCTCCTGCCCCGAGCTGAGCAGATCAGCGGCCCCGCCCCGGAGCCTCCAGGCCCTGCGGACGGAGAGCCCCGGAGCTACTGCGGGGGCTGAATCCAGGTTTCCAGAGCTGCCATAGCCACTGTGGCTGTTCCTCCTGGGGCCTCACGGGGCAAACAACCCCACTGAGCCCTATAGCAGGCAGGGGCAGAGCAGCTCCCCCAAGTGCTAACACCTGAAAATCAGCACAGCAGGCCCCTCCCCCAGAAGACCAGCTGGACGGACCAGTTCCAGGGGAAGTCAAGGGACTTAAAGTCTACAGAATCAGAAGATACTCCCCCGTGTTTTTTTGTTTTTTTTTTTTCTTTTTGATTTCTGATTGCTTCCCCCACCCCCTTTTTTTCACCTTTCTTTCTTTTCCTTTCTCTTTTTCTTCTCTTTTTTCCTTCTTTTTCTTCTTTTTCTTTTTTCTTTTTCTCTTTTCTTTCCTTCTCTCTCTCTCTTTTTCTCCTTTTCCCAATACAACTTGTTTTTGGCCACTCTGCACTGAGCAAAATGAATATAAGGAAAACCTCACCTCAAAAGAAAGAATCAGAAACAGTCCTCTCTCCCACAGAGTTACAAAATCTGGATTACAATTCAATGTCAGAAAGCCAATTCAGAGGCACTATTATACAGCTACTGGTGGCTCTAGAAAAAAGCATTAAGGACTCACGAGACTTCATGACTGCAGAATTTAGATCCAATCAGGCAGAAATTAAAAATCAATTGAATGAGATGCAATCCAAACTAAAAGTCCTAACGATGAGGGTTAACGAGGTGGAAGAACGAGTGAGTGACATAAAAGACAAGTTGATGGCAAAGAGGGAAACTGAAGAAAAAAGAGACAGGCAATTAAAAGACCATGAAGACAGATTAAGGGAAATAAATGACAGCCTAAGGAAGAAAAACCTACGTTTAATTGGGGTTCCCGAGGGCGCCGAAAGGGACAAGGGACAAGAATATGTATTTGAACAAATCCTAGCTGAAAACTTTCCTAATCTGGGAAGGGAAACAGGCATTCAGATCCAGGAAATAGAGAGATTCCCTCCCTAAAATCAATAAAAACCGTTCAACACCTCGACATTTCATAGTGAAGCTTGCAAATTCCAAAGATAAGGAGAAGATCCTTAAAGCAGCAAGAGACAAGAAGTCCCTGACTTTTATGTGGAGGAGTATTAGGGTAACAGCAGACCTCTCCACAGAGACCTGGCAGGCCAGAAAGGGCTGGCAGGATATATTCAGGGTCCTAAATGAGAAGAACAGGCAACCAAGAATACTTTATCCAGCAAGGCTCTCATTCAAAATGGAAGGACAGATAAAGAGCTTCCAAGACAGGCAGGAACTGAAAGAATATGTGACCTCCAAAAAAGCTCTGCAAGAAATTTTAAGGGGGACTCTTAAAATTCCCCTTTAAGAAGAAGTTCAGTGGGACAATCCACAAAAACAAGGACTAAATAGATATCATGATGACACTAAACTCATATCTTTCAATAGTAACTCTGAACGTGAACGGGCTTAATGACCCCATCAAAAGGCGCAGGGTTTCAGACTGGATAAAAAAGCAGGACCCATCTATTTGCTGTCTACAAGAGACTCATTTTAGACAGAAGGACACCTACAACCTGAAAATAAAAGGTTGGAGAACCATTTACCATTCAAATGGTTCTCAAAAGAAAGCAGGGGTAGCCATCCTAATATCAGATAAACTAAAATTTACCCCGAAGACTGTAGTGAGAGATGAAGAGGGACACTATATCATACTTAAAGGATCTATCCAGCAAGAGGACTTCACAATCCTCAATATATATGCCCCGAATGTGGGAGCTGCCAAATATTTAAACCAATTAATAACCAAAATGAAGAAATACTTAGATATAATACACTTATACTTGGTGACTTCAATCTAGCTCTTTCTACCCTCGATAGGTCTTCTAAGCACAACATCTTCAAAGAAACAAGAGCTTTAAATGATACACGGGACCATATGGATTTCACAGATATCTACAGAACTTTACATCCAAACTCAACTGAATACACATTCTTCTCAAGTGCACATGGAACTTTCTCCAGAATAGACCACATACTGGGTCACAAATCAGGTCTGAACGGATATCAAAAGATTGGGATCGTCCCCTGCATATTCTCAGACCCTAATGCCTTGAAATTAGAACTAAATCACAACAAGAAGTTTGGAAGGACCTCAAACACGTGGAGCTTAAGGACCATCCTGCTAAAAGATGAAAGGGTCAACCAGGAAATTAAGGAAGAATTAAAAAGATTCATGGAAACTCATGAGTATGAAGATACAACCGTTCAAAATCTTTGGGATGCAGCAAAAGCAGTCCTGAGGGGGAAATACATCACAATACAAGCATCCATTCAAAAACTTGAAAGAACTCAAATACAGAAGCTAACCTTACACATAAAGGAGCTAGAGAAAAAACAGCAAATGGACCCTACGCCCAGCAGAAGAAGAGAGTTCATAAAGATTCGAGCAGAACTCAATGAAATCAAGACCAGAAGAACTGTGGAACAGATCAACAGAACCAGGAGTTGGTTCTTTGAAAGAATTAATAAGATAGATAAACCATTAGCCAACCTTATTAAAAAGAACAGAGAGAAGACTCAAATTAATAAAATCATGAATGAGAAGGAAGAGATCACTAACAACACCAAGGAAAAACAAACGATTTTAAAAACATATTATGAACAGCTCTACGCCAATAAATTAGGCAATCTAGAAGAAATGGACGCATTCCTGGAAAGCCACAAACTACCAAAACTGGAACAGGAAGAAATAGAAAACCTGAACAGGCCAATAACCAGGGAGGAAATTGAAGCAGTCATCAAAAACCTCCCAAGACACAAGAGTCCAGGGCCAGATGGCTTCCCAGGGGAATTCTATCAAACGTTTAAAGAAGAAATCATATCTATTCTACTAAAGCTGTTTGGAAAGATAGAAAGAGATGGAATACTTCCAAGTTCGTTCTATGAGGCCACCATCACCATAATTCCAAAACCAGACAAAGACCCACCAAAAAGGAGAATTACAGACCAATATCCCTGATGAACATGGATGCAAAAATTCTCAACAAGATACTAGCCAATAGGATCCAACAACACATTAAGAAAATTATTCACCATGACCAAGTAGGATTTATCCCGGGACACAAGGCTGGTTCAACACTCGTAAAACAATCAATGTGATTCATCACATCAGCAAGAGAAAAACCAAGAACCATATGATCCTCTCATTAGATGCAGAGAAAGCATTTGACAAAATACAGCATCCATTCCTGATCAAAACTCTTCAGAGTGTAGGGATAGAGGGAACTTTCCTCGACATCTTAAAAGCCATCTACGAAAAGCCCACAGCAAATATCATTCTCAATGGGGAAGCACTGGGGCCTTTCCCCTAAGATCAGGAACAAGACAGGGATGTCCACTCTCACCACTGCTATTCAACATAATATTGGAAGTCCTAGCCTCAGCAATAAGACAACAAAAAGACATTAAAGGCATTCAAATTGGCAAAGAAGAAGTCAAACTCTCCCTCTTCACCGATGACATGATACTCTACATAGAAAACCCAAAAGCCTCCACCCCAAGATTGCTAGAACTCATACAGCAATTTGGTAGCGTGGCAGGATACAAAATCAATGCCCAGAAATCAATGGCATTTCTATACACTCACAATGAGACTGAAGAAAGAGAAATTAAGGAGTCAATCCCATTTACAATTGCACCCAAAAGCATAAGATACCTAGGAATAAACCAACCAAAGAGGTAAAGGATCTATACCCTAAAAACTATAGAACACTTCTGAAAGAAATTGAGGAAGACACAAAGAGATGGAAAAATATTCCATGCTCATGGATTGGCAGAATTAATATTGTGAAAATGTCAATGTTACCCAGAGCAATTTACACGTTTAATGCAATCCCTATCAAAATACCATGGACTTTCTTCAGAGAGTTAGAACAAATTATTTTAAGATTTGTGTGGAATCAGAAAAGACCCCGAATAGCCAGGGGAATTTTAAAAAAGAAAACCATATCTGGGGGCATCACAATGCCAGATTTCAGGTTGTACTACAAAGCTGTGGTCATCAAGACAGTGTGGTACTGGCACAAAAACAGACACATAGATCAATGGAACAGAATAGAGAAGCCAGAAGTGGACCCTGAACTTTATGGTCAACTAATATACGATAAAGGAGGAAAGACTATCCACTGGAAGAAAGACATTCTCTTCAATAAATGGTGCTGGGAAAATTGGACATCCACATGCAGAAGAATGAAACTAGACCACTCTCTTGCACCATACACAAAGATAAACTCAAAATGGATGAAAGATCTAAATGTGAGACAAGATTCCATCAAAATCCTAGAGGAGAACACAGGCAACACCCTTTTTGAACTTGGCCACAGTAACTTCTTGCAAGATACATCCACGAAAGCAAAAGAAACAAAAGCAAAAATGAACTATTGGGACTTCATCAAGATAAGAAGCTTTTGCACAGCAAAGGATACAGTCAACAAAACTCAAAGACAACCTACAGAATGGGAGAAGATATTTGCAAATAACATATCAGATAAAGGGCTAGTTTCCAAAATCTATAAAGAACTTATTAAACTCAACAGCAAAGAAACAAGCAATCCAATCATGAAATGGGCAAAAGACATGAAGAGAAATCTCACAGAGGAAGACATAGACATGGCCAACATGCACATGAGAAAATGCTCTGCATCACTTGCCATCAGGGAAATACAAATCAAAACCACAATGAGATACCACCTCACACCAGTGAGAATGGGGAAAATTAACAAGGCAGGAAACAACAAATGTTGGAGAGGATGCGGAGAAAAGGGAACCCTCTTACACTGTTGGTGGGAATGTGAACTGGTGCAGCCACTCTGGAAAACTGTGTGGAGGTTCCTCAAAGAGTTAAAAATAGACCTGCCCTATGACCCAGCAATTGCACTGTTAGGGATTTACCCCAAAGATTCAGATGCAATGAAACGCCGGGACACCTGCACCCCGATGTTTCTAGCAGCCATGTCCACAATAGCCAAACTGTGGAAGGAGCCTCGGTGTCCATCGAAAGATGAATGGATAAAGAAGATGTGGTTTATGTATACAATGGAATATTACTCAGTCATTAGAAACCACAAATACCCACCATTTGCTTCAACGTGGATGGAACTGGAGGGTATTATGCTGAGTGAAGTAAGTCAATCGGAGAAAGACAAACAGTGTATGTTCTCATTCATTTGGGGAATATGAATAATAGTGAAAGGGAATATAAGGGAAGGGAGAAGAAATGTGTGGGAAATATCAGAAAGGGACACAGAACATAAAGACTCCTAACTCTGGGAAACGAACTAGGGGTGGTGGAAGGGGAGGAGGGCGGGGGGTGGGGGTGAATGGGTGACGGGCACTGAGGGGGACACTTGACGGGATGAGCACTGGGTGTTATTCTGTATGTTGGTAAGTTGAACACCAAAAAATTTAATTTATTAAAAAAATAAATAAAAGGTGAGGATGTAAAAAAAAAACAAAACAAAAAGTGTTTAATAGTTTACTGGTTCCCTTATTAATTTTTGATGTAAATAATAACAACAATAAGTGTTCATTTAATGGTAGCATGAGAGTCAGCACCATAGAGCAGATTATAGGATTTGATGCCAAGAGAGAGACTTAGATATCTTTTACCTATCCTTTATCCTTTTCTAAATTACATATCCTCATAACAAAGGAAACAGTAAGTCCATTAAAGTTTATGACTTTCTTTCAAAACATAATAAATAGAGAAATAACTATCACATCAGCAACATCCACTTCCTAACAACAAAGACAAATACCAGAACCTTTGTTAAGGAGTTCATACCTTATGTTTATATTATAAATGGGGAGCCATTTACAGATTTTAATTAGTGGCGTGATAACAGCAAATTTGTCTTTTTAAGCGAACTTTCTTAATCCGTTTGTCAGGTACTTAAAGTGAGTACCATATCAACCACCAAAAATTACATTAGAGTGTCCAGTTCTACTCATTTTATTTCATCATACATTGGCCTTAGACTTTCATGCTCATAATGTGCAAGAGTAGTAATTTCTTACTAGAAGTAAAGATAAAATGAGTAAAGTACATCTTTAAGGGTATAAGCAAAACTCTTTTTCAAAAAGATTTATTTATTGGAGAGAAAGAGCCAGTTTCAGCAGGGGGAGGGGCAGAGGCAGAGGGAGAGGGAGACAAGCAGACTCCCCGCTGAGCAGGGAGCCCAGCTTGGGGCTGCATCCCAGGACCCTGAGATCATGACCTGACCTGAAATCAGGAGTTGGACGCTCAACTAACTGAGCCAGCCAGGCGCCACAAGCAAAAAATTTTTTAAAACAGAGCTGTAAAGATCAGAAATGTTTGGAGACCTCTGCTTTAAAGAACTCATATCACAATGCTCTCACAGAACAGGTATGATCCTAGGACACAAACACAGAAAGATGACTCATCACCTCAGAGTCTCTTCAGTAAGAACTTCCAGCTTCTTCAATAAAACAGTAGGGATGATAACCCCTAAACCCCAACTAAATAACTCACCTTCTCAAAACCCACATACACAAACACACAGAAGGTACACTATCTCACAGTTATAATAGGCATCTACTAGGCTATATAGTTTTGCTGCTAATCTATCCTTCCGGTCCGTAAATATCCTCGTTATATGTTTCTCCAGGATAAAATGGCATGTCTCAGTTGTCATAGAAACTAGAATGTCATCAAAATGTTCTTGTTGATGTCAGTTTTCCAAGAAAACCAGGACATGCACACACATCCTCAGAAGCAGAGCATTGCTCTTGATCTGAATCAATTATACCACACCCAATCTAATGAATGAGTGAAATATTAGAGACAATACCTGAAGTTCTTCATGAAATAGGCTTTTAGAGAAAGGAAGCTTTTTACCCAGTGGGTTATCAAGGAAGGAAAGAAAGGTTAAGAAGTACGATTCCTGGGATGCCTGGGTGTCTCAGTGGTTGAGCATCATCTGCCTTTTGCTCAGGTCATGATCCTGGGTTTCTGAAATCAAGTCCCGCATCGGGCTCCCCCCAGGCAGCCTGCTTCCCCCTCTGCCTATGTCTCTGCCTGTCTCTCATGAATAAATAGATAAAATCTTTAAAAAAAAAGTATGGTTCCCCTGTTAGAGACACAGACTCATGTTCCAGTTTCTGTTACAAACCACCATTCAGCCTGCCATAACATGAGAGAGTAGGTACATTTGTTCAGTTAGAAGTCTGACTGAACTGAAAGACTGAAGACTGAAAATCTAGTCACTTTAAAATGACCTGGAGAGGATAAAGTGTCTGGATGTCAGGGGAAGGCAAACTAGAAAATCAGATTTTGCCAGTGTCGAAGGAAATTGGGCCTACATTTAGACAAATGTGTGTTATTATGACTGGAGGATAAAACAGCTCCTGAGAAGAGAAACAACTCTCACAAAGTACCCCTAGGGCAATGGGGAGCCACAGCGAAGTATCTCACATTTGGGCATCTACTCGGTCTGGGTAATGCTGAAACCACACTCCCAGTGAATAATATATGTAGAGGTAATTTTCTTATAATCATGTTAACATTTAAAAAATTCAGCAAGGTTAATAAGGATTGTACAAAGTTATCGTCAGGGTACACAAGTAGGCATAAGTTCACATTAGAGAGGTAGAGCTGCAGTATGATGTAGTACTTTCTCCAATAATAAGCTTAGAGGCGATGCCTGTGTGGCCAGTCCTGGGCAGTAATGTGCATGAAATAGACCCTCTGGTGAGGAGGCATGCAGTTGTGATCCAGCATTTCCAACTTCCCTGGTTTAAAAAACCCCACCATGGTCTGCTCTTTTAGCCACCAAGATGATGTCACTGAACACTGAACTGGCAAGTGATGCAGAGAATCAGCTCTCATGTGCTGGTCTGAGCCAGCTCCAGCACAAAACTAGATCTGTGCCCTTTAGAGCAAAACAAAGTCCACCCACTCTATGTGGGATCCACAAGAGAAAGGTCATGCCAAGTTGGAGATACACCGGTGTGCAAACTAGATGAAGGATTTCAATAGGTTCTTACAGCACAGGAAATGGAGATCAATTAACAAGACTCACAATATACTTTATCTAGTTTCTTAGGGAGGGAACATTGTGGGGTATTTTCATAGTCACTCATTTTAAATCAGAGACTTTCAGAAAGATAGGTGAGGGTTTGAGTCTCAGCTCTGCCACTCATCAACTGTCTGACTTTCAGCATGTTGTTTACTCCATCCCCTAGTCTCCATTCTGGTGAAATAAAGTGATAATGTCTATGCCCACAAAAGGGTGGTCAAAGGCCTAAAGGAAATGGAACATTTTGTGTTTTCTTATAAAGCATGTGTTTTTTTTAATTTAAGCATGAGATAGGTTTAACATTGTCTTTTAAAGTGAATAAATAAATACATGTAAAAGTGCTTAGCATTATTTTCTAATTTTCAAATATTGGCAGACATAAGTCCCTAAATAAAAGCTTTTGGGGTCTTTAGAACAAAAATTTTGATAAGAATTCTTGAAGAATTTAGGAAGGTGGCCATAAATCTGCTTCATAGTTTTGTGACCTGACTTTCAAAACATCAACTCTCTCTCACTGTTTCTCTCCAAAAAATACAACATGGCCATGGATCAGAATGCAAAACACCATCTACATTGCAAAGTAGTAGGAAATCAAAAGGTACTATATCCCTTGTGTCTGTGTGCAGCCTACATGAATGCTCAGAAGATCCATCCTCCTCAGTTAATAAGGAGGCATGACTGTGTGTATACCCTACTTCAGTGGTATTTTCCCCCCAATTTTTGTCATTCAATGCATGTCATTCTAGAGTTTTCTTTTTTCATGCAACTTGATACTATTCCATATCACTACATAGCATTCTACCTCACTTTGCATAAACTATAATACTATTCCATTGCATGGATGGATTTATGTATGTTTGTATTGTGCCCCATATTACATCATAAGCATCCTTTCCAAAAACTAAATGTAGTATCTATTGCTCTGAGGATTTACAGGAATATAGATAAGTGCCATCAGCTGACCAAAGCTGGTATTCTGCACAGGAAGAATGAAAGGGAAACATGACCCAGGACACTAGGGCAATGAAAGACCAGGTTCATAGGCAAGACTCTCCAGTCCATGGGATATTCCATCATTACCCAATGACAAAGTTAGTGTGTATGTCTGTGTATCTTCCTCTCAAAACAATATTCTGTATAACACAATGACATATATTATTTCTATCTTTTTTTCCTTCATCATAGAAATGCTCATTGAAAATTCTAACACTTGGTTGAACGATTCAGTGTAAACATGTATCCCAAGTTTTTATTCTACCCATATATATTTTAATAAACTCTATGAATAACCCTTTTCAACACTTCCATAGCATATTTTCACTCTTTTTTGTCTACATCGTAATATAACTTTAATGGGGTATGTTCCACACACCTTAGAAATAATAATCTAAGTTATTTTTCTACTACAAAGTAATATATTCTTAAGATAAACAATTAATAGGGAAATTTCTTCAGTAAGACCATTAAACAGCCCTCTTGCCTCATTGTTTTCTCTATTGCTAGATTCATATACATTTTAGAAAAAAAAATGTGATCACTTTAGGTTACTGAACATCATCCAACTAGTTTTAATCTATCCCCAATTTCTCAGAGGAACTTTATACATAAGTATCCAGGACTTGAACATATCCTTGAATAAAATATCTAAGCCTGCAAGGTGAGATGTCACACTTAAATCAACATGGAGGGCAAATACTATTACTAGAAATTCTTTACATACTAACCTTAGTCTACTGAAAATGACCAAGCAATAAGATTCTCAAATGAGGGACACCTGGGGGGCTCAGTGATTGAGCGTCTGCCTTTGGCTCAGGGTGTGATTCTGGGACCGGGATCTTGGTCCTGGGACCAAGTCCCACATCTAGCTCCCTGCAGGGACCCTGCTTCTCCCTCTGCCTCTCTCTTTCTGTGTCTCTCATGAATAAATAAATAAAATATTTTTAAAAAAAGATCCGCAAATGAGTACTTTATATTTTCTTTTTTTTAAAGATTTATTTATTTATTTATTTATTTATTTATTTATTTATTTATTTATTTATGTATTCAGAGAGAGCAAAAGAGAGGCAGAGACACAGGCAGAGAGAGAAGCAGGCTCCATGCAGGGAGCCCAACGTGGGACTCGATCCCGGGTCTCCAGGATCACACCCCGGGCTGCAGGCGGCACTAAACTGCTGCGCCACCGGGGCTGCCCACTTTATATTTTCTAATACATTTTATAACATCAAATTTTTCCACTTTTGCTCTTTGGTTAAAAATTAAGTTCTTACACAATAAGTTAAGCTTTTAGTCATGTAAGGAACATTTATGCCTTATCAATATATTAATTTGGAAGTTAGATTCTGACAACCCCTTTCTTAAACATTGGCTTTGGACATTTGTGCAGGGAAAAAAAGGGGCATAGGCTAAGGGTTCTCTTAAATACTGGCATGTCTCTTAATATGAGCATGCAGAGAAAATATGCCAAAGAATTAGTAATGAGCACGAGACTATTGCTGAGCATTGGCTAGTGGACATAATGGGAATTATCTCATTTTGTATAAGTAAACCTTCCGTTGTCTTTGATTGATTAGGCTACTTTGCTACTCTGTAAGGGGCAGAAGCTAACTTGTAGAAAATGGATAGTAATGCCACAGTTTCCTGTCCATTCCAATGTAAATGATTCCTGTTCTGAGTAATGCACATATATTTTGTCCTATAGAAAATAATGTTAGTAACTCAAGTTATGATTTTGAAAGCTTTTCATAGTTCATTATCAATTACTGAGTTAAAGAAGTGGCAAGAGTGGGCATCCTTGTTTTGTTCTTGATCTTAGGAGGAAAGTTTTCAGTCTGTCACTATTAAGTCTGATGTTAGTTCTAGGTTTTTTGTTTTTGTTTTCGTTAACATACTCTATTACATTGAGGAAGTTTATTTTTAAACTCAGCTTGTGAAAGTTTTGTGTTTTTTTTTAAGATTATATATTTATTTATGAGAGATATAGAGGCAGAGACATAGGCAGAGAGAGGAGCAGGCTCCCTGCAGGGAGCCTGATGTGGGGCTCGATCCTAGGACCCCGGGATCACACCTGAGCCAAAGGTAGACACTCAACCACTGAGCCACCCAGGTTCCCCGAGGTTTTGTTTTTTTTTTTTTTTAATCATGAAAGGGTGTTGAATTTTACCAAATACTTTTTCTGCATCAATTGAGATGATCATGGGGTTTTCCCCTTTCTTTTGTTAATATAATGTATTCCAATGATTGATTTTTATGTGTTGTATCACCCTCACCTTCCAGAGGAAAATCCCAATTTATCCTGGTGTACAATCCTTTTAATAAACTGCTGTGTTGGCTTTGCTTGTATTTTGTAGAACATTTTTGCCTTTATATTCATAAGAGTTATTGGTCTGCAGTTTTCTTGTGATGGCTTTGTCAAGATTTGGCATCAGGGTAATACTGGCCTTATAGTATGAATTAGGAAGTGTTTTTTTGGAGGTGTTTGAGAAGAACTGATGTTAATTTCTCTTAACTGTTTGATAGAAGTCACCAGTAAGCCATCTGGTTTGAACTTTTCTTTGTTGGAATTTTTCATTACTGATTACATCTCCTTGCAATCATAGTACTATTCAGATTTTCTATTTGTACTTAAATTGGTTTTGCTTGCATGTTTCTAGGAATTTGTCTATTTTACCTAGGTTATCTAATTTGTTGGAATTCAGTTGTTCATAGTATTCACCAATAATCCTTTTTCTTTCCTGTAAGGTTGGTTGTAATGTCACACTTCCATTCCTGAATTTAGTAATTTCAACCTAATCTTTTTTTGGTCATTATAGCTAATGGTTTCAATTTTGTTAATACCTTAAAAGAGCCATTATAGGTTTTGTTGATTCTGTTTTCTTCATTTTGTAAATCTCCACTGTTTCCTTGCTTCTATTTGGTTTGGGTTTAGTCTATTCTTTTTTTCTTTTTATAGTTCCTTAGAGTAGAAAGTCAAGATTTTTTAATTATAGACAACATACAATATTATATAGTTTCAGGTGTACAACATAGTGATTCAACAATTATGAAATGCTCACCATGGTAAGAGTAGTTAACATCTACACTTATGCAAAGTTATCATAATGTTATTGACTATATTCTGTAGGTGTGCTTTTCATCCCCATGACTTATTTATTTTATAACTACAAGTTTGTAGTTCTTAATCCCTCCACCTATTTCACCCATTCCCTCCCCTGCCCTCCCTGGCAACCAACAGATTGTTCTCTGTATTTATGAGTCTATTTATGTTTGTTTGTTTACTCATTTGGTTTGTTTTTTTAGTTTCCTCATATAAGTGAAATCATATGGTATTCATCTTTTTCTGCTTTCTTCACTTACCACAATACCTTCTAGGTCCATCCATGTTGTCACAAAAGGCAAGATTTCATTCTTTTTATGGATAATATTCCAGTGTGTGTATGACATTTTCTTTATCCATTTATCAATTGATGGATAATTAGGTTCCTTTCATAACTTGGCTATTGTAAGTAATGCAGCAATAAACACAGGGATACATAAATCTTTTCAAATTAGTGTTGTTCTTGCTGGGTAAATATTCAGAAGTGGAGTTTCTGAGTTGTAGGATATTTCTATTTTTAATTTTGAGGAAACTCCATACCATTTCCCACTGTGGCTGCATTAATGTACATTCCCAATAACAGTGCATGAAAGTTTCCTTCTCTCTAAATCCTACCAACACTTGTTATTTCTTGTATTTCTTATACTAGGAAAGTCAGGATATTGATTTGAGATCCTTCCTTTTTTAATGTATATTCTTATGGCTGTAAATATCTCTCCAAGCACTGCTTTATCTGCATCCCACAAGTTTTGTTAAATTACATTTTCATTTTCATTGTCTCAAAGTGTTTTCTAATTTTCCTTGTGATTTCTTTTTGACTCACTGGTTTTTAAAGAGTGTGTTCTATAATTTCCACATATACTGGATTAATATGAATCCTTTTTATTATCAATTTCTAATTTCATTCCATTGTGGTCAGGGAACATACTTTGCATGATTTTAATTTTTCTAAATTTATTGAGAGTTGCTTTGTGCTTTAACATATGGTCTAGCCTGAAGCATATGCCATAGGCACTTAAGAATGTATATTCTGCTTTTGGACTTATCTCCTAATTTGCGGCTTCTTTATTTTGCAGGCTCAAATCTGCTGTTTGTCTGCTCTAGTGTTTTTTTTTTATTTCAGTTACTATACTTTTCAACTTTAAAGTTTCTATTTAGAAACTTTCTATATTTTTATTGATATTAACTATTTGCTAAGACATCATTTGCAGATTTTCTTTAATTCTTTGCATATGGCTAATTGAGCTCTGTGACAATATTTAAGATAGATGACTTAAACATTTTGTCTATTAAGTCAAATGCATGGGCTTTCTCGGGAAGTTTGGAATGGGGCCATGGTGGTTTATAATGCCACAGAACTCTCCTACTGAGATTCTCCTTTTTATCTTGATTAGATATTTGCCTGGTTGTTGGAAACTATAAAGTTAATTTTGACATTTTTTCCAATGAATATGTTGCTTTTTTATGGAAGTATCAGCTTTTGGATCTCTCTATTCTGCCATTTTCACTGATATCTTTGCCCCTCCATTTGTATTTTAATTCCACATTTGAACTCTACCTCTTTCATTGTCTATGTCCTCAAAAATAGTCAGTTGTGCTTCTAGTTTTGCAGGCCAACATCATTTTAAAAGATGCTATTTTGCCTTCCATGCCCTGTGAACAAATCAAAGGTGACAAATTGAAAATCCATAGTTCTGTAATTGAATTAGTTGCTGGATTTGGGTTACACAGCCCAAGTTAACTTCTTCTTTGTTTTAGGGATGAGACCTCCAAAATCGCTAACTTCCAGGGAGGATTACTACTTGCCGAGTCCAGTAGTTGTGCAGCCCCCTGTTACACCAAATGGGTGGGTAAATAGTGCCCATTTTCAAAGGATTTATTATTCACTGCATTTTATTTTGTCATAAAAATACTAGTAAAAAGAACAAAATGTTATTAGACAGAATTGACAAAGTTGCTTATTGACAAAATATAAGAAGAAAGTATAAAATTATGCAGTCATTTAAAGAATAGGACATTTAACAATATCTACATAAAATGAAAATACTAGGTGAAAACAAATCAGGTTACAGACCAATACATCCAAAATTGTATGATTTATGTAAAACTCCCATAAACTTGAAAAACCATTTTACATGGTTTTATCTTGAAACAAAAAGCCATGTAAAACCTTAGAAAAAATTGTGAATGCTATTTCTAAAGCTGATGAAGTAAATTTCTTGTGAAATAGCTTGTAGTGAGTGATAGTTTCAACTTTACTGTTCGATTACACTATTTCATAAGAAGTGCATACAGTTATGCACCTAAACATAACTTTCTAAAAACACAAGGAGTATAAAAAGAAATATTAGACCTAAATGAAACAAAAAATGCAAGTGGAGCTACAATAATAGAAAAATTAAAAATCAGGAGAAAGCTTTGGAAAGCATTTGTAAAGATATTTCCTGCATATCCAAATTTATGTTCTTTATTAAAATTTATCTGAAAGGACTACAAAGATATTTAACAAATCAAACAGAAAAATCTGGAAGACCAGTCCCCCTGCAAATTGATAAAATCAAGAATCTGCTGTATTAGACATAGTGAAAGAAGAAACAGTGAAATGCACATTAAGATTAAAAAGTACAGATGAAATGAGATAAAATGCAAAATTTTATTTATTTTAATTTATTCATAGAGACTCAGAGAGAGAGAGAAGAGGCAGAGACACAGGCAGAGGGAGAAGCAGGCTCCATGCAGGGGGCCCAACACGGGATTCGATCCCAGGTCTCCAGGATCAGGCCCTGAGCTGAAGGCGGCGCCAAACCGCTGAGCCACCGGGGCTGCCCTTTTTAATATATTTCATTGTTCATATTTCTGTATTACTTAGTGTGTATCATGTTGGTGATGTATTTCTCAAATACTCTCAGAATCAGGTTTGTCTTATAAAAATGATATATACTTGTTATAAATAAATAAAAAGACCTCTTACATAAAAATTTTCCAAATGAATAGGTACAGCTCCGAGTGGCTCTTTCTCAATATACCCTTTACTACTATGTTTGTATATAAACTTTCAGTAATGTCATTTCATTTTCTATACCTATAGAAATCCCACTCTATCACTTCCCTCTCTCTATCGCTCCCATTTAACTTTGTCTCCCCTCCTTCCCACTTTCCCTCCCTTCTCTTACTTTGTCATCTTTCTCCTCTCCCTCCACTCTCTCTCATAGTGTTTCTCATTCCCTCTTTTTCTCTCCAATTTTTTATCATTCACCATTAGTAATGAAACTCAACAACACCCATCTTCTATGTTAAACTATTCACAAATTCTCACAGTTTGGGTGTTTTCACAAATAACCAAATATGTCAATTTATATTGACCTAAGTTTTCTACCATGTGATGTATGTTTCAGTACACAATCTATTTCATGCTCATGCTTATACACTTGCTCTAAGGATTCGGGAAAATTTTAAAAACTGCTATTCCCACAGTTACAGTTTATTATAGTGAAAATTCAGGCCAAATATGTCAAAATATGCAAAAGAAAAAGGTATATGGGACAGAGTCCAGAACAAACTAAGCTCAAGTTTCCAGGTGTCTTTTTCCAATGAATTTGCACAGGGGCACTCTTAAGTGCCTCCAGGAAACAGTCATGCTGACACATGTGAAATGTTGCTAGAAATGCTCACCCGAGCCTTGGTGTCTAGACATTTTGGTACAGTTAGTCACACAAGTATGTGACTGACCTCATCTACTAGTACCTCTGCCCATCTTCCCCTTCTCAAGCCAAAACAAACCTCCACCATAAATGATAAAGTTAAATGGCATATAAAAACAAACATATCAGGTAGAATATTCCTGTATACAGAGATTATTTCCCAGAAGTTAGTCCAAGGCTGTTTGTGAAGATAGCCCTTTCTTTAGAGTATGCAATGTTTGAGAAGACAGGCCAGTTAAGTTAATCCTCTCCTGCCCAGTCAGCTCCCCTGACCCTAGGTGTAGGCCCTCTTACAGCAAAATTATCACATTTTTTTCTGTGCATCTACATTTGGTATAGCATTTATATAACAGATACAAAAAATATATATAACAGATACAGCAATAGTATCAGCACGAAGTTGGATAAGCCAGTATTGGGAATGGTACTGCTGCATTTCATTCATTATAACCAGGGATCCTTCTAATTATTTACCATAAAGGTTTATAGTTACCCAGTAATTAGTCTGCCAGAAGCTGTATATTCCACAGACCAATGGAACAGTAAGCAGTAGTTCTTGGAAATTCTTCTCAAATGATATCCTTCATAGTAAATATAATCTGAAAAGTAAGAGCCAAAAGATACCAACACATTATGAGAGTTCCACTCAGTCATTAACTATAGGACCTGTTTCATCATAATGTATGACCAAAATGTCTCAGAGCAATACCACTCAGGTCTCCAGGTTTCCATTCAATGTTATTAGATTAAAAAAGCAGGGGTGGTCTTGGAAAATACATGCTTTGCTCTTTTGAGCCTTAGGGTATAACTGTACTAAGAAACAATATTTTCTTGCTCTGAGTCTCTCAGGACACCAATGTTTACTTTTTCCATAACCAATTCCTTTAGCCTCAGGTCCTATTGTTCCTTTTCTCTGTTTTTTTTTAATATTTTATTTATTTATTTATTCATGAGAGACACAGAAAGAGAGAGAGGTAGACACAGGCAGATGGAGAAGCAGGCTCCACGCAGGGAGCCTGACGTGGGACTGGATCCCGGGTCTCCAGTATCAGGCCCTGGGCTGAAGGCAGCGCTAAACCGCTGAACCACCCGGGCTGCCCCCTTTTCTCTGTTTTGCATTGATTTTTAACCTAAACTTTTCCATACTTCGAAGGTATTATAGGTCAAGGCATTTTGTTGGTCCATATCATCAGCACTGATACCAGTCTAACAATTGTCTACCTTCAACAGTTTCAACATTTTCTGTGTAAAGAGAAACTCAGTCCATTCTCATCCATATAGGATAGGGTCACGTAAGTAAAGAACTAGTGGGCTTTCTTGGCCACTAGGAAAAACAGCTGCCTTCACTGTCAACCCCAATTTTGCCAGATGAAGTGAAGGTGCTGTCCATCCCATCATCAGACCCTTAGGAACACTGATGTAAAGGTTTAATGGTATATAGTTCTTGCTCAGGTATCATTTCTGCATCTGGCATGTGCAACCCTTATCCTAAGACCACTGAGTCAGGTAGGAAAAAGGAAAGTTGGGGTGATTTGCGGAAGCATTGTATAGTTGTACCAGCATCCTCCTTGACCTCCTTTTCTACCAAACCACCCAGAAAAACAAGAATCTACCAAGCAAGGATTCTCCTTTGTCCCCTTCTCACATTGAACATGAGTTCATATTCATGAAGGTGAGTAAACTTTCATGCCTTTATCTCCACTAATTTTAGACAACTAGTGTTTTAATTGCCCATTCTAAATACCAAATCACTACTCTGAGGATGATATGTAATATGATATATCCACCTGATATATCTTTGATCATCATTGGAACCTATGGGCTGTAACATACGATCCTTGGTCTAAAGGAGTGTAACTTGATGGTTTCAATTCGTACAATATCTCGTGTTCCAATCCTTTATAGAGTTTTGAGACTTTGCATCTACCACTGGGTAGGCAAAGTTTAGTCCACATAAATACCTATTTCTTTCAGGACTTAGGTGTAATTTCCTAAGGCTACTGGTAGTAGTCTAATGTTATTTATGTGCCAGCTATGTGTGGAGACTTTCTTTCCTGGGGAAATATGTCACATAACCATCTGTAGTTTTTGTCTCTCTGATTGAGAAACAGAACATTTTTGTTGACTTTTTGCACCTTAGAAGGTTCAAGTGGACTATAGTGGTTATCGGGTCATCTCTGCATTGCTGCAGCTACTCCATATTCACCAATTTTATGAACCAGGTTGCCATCACGAACAAGCACACCAGAAAGTCCATTTGCTGATTCAAATTACCTTCAGATATGGGAAGTTCTTCAATGTGCTTCTTAAATTTCCATAGTAATTTTCACAGGGCTGTGACATGTGCAGGAATCCTTTAATTATCCAATTTTTCCATTGCCCATCTACCTCTTTCCATGGCCAGTCCACTGGAGATCTCCCAAATACACCTATCTCAATGATGTGTAAGAACAAACCCAGACTTTTAAATTTTTATTGTTTTTCAACTCTTTTATTACTTCAAGGAAAAGAGCATCCAGTTCAGCCCATTGAGCTAATATATTCCTACCTTCCTTATTCACGGTTTTTTCCATCAGCAGGTTATAAAGCAGCAGCCTTCCAAAAAGTATGCTTCCCATCCACCTTGTAACTGACATCTATAAACCAAGTAGGTGCCTTTTTTGGTCAATTGAGAGTTGTGCATAGAACACCACCCATGTGACAATAGGATCTGCAGTTACTCAGGTGACTTCAAAGTTGGCATAAGGCAAAAGAACCTCCCTAATCATAATAAACACAATGAGTATATTTTTTCCATTCCTCCAGTAGCATGTTCCTTCTGGGCAATGCCTTCCTTATTAGATATTACCCAAGACATTGTATGTAATAGTTTCAAGATTATTTTATGTCCTCCAGTCATAAGGGGCAATTTCAATAAAGACCCAATAGCAAATCAATAATTGTCTGTCATTATGCAGTGTACTTCCTTGTCTGTAAACTTTGTAGTCCAAAATTCCAGTGGTCACTGCTGGGCAGCATTCATACATTTTGCCATAAGCTACAGTCAGCATAAGTGCAAGCTGCAGATACTTCAAAATCATATCTGAGTGTGTATCATAAAGGCTCAAAGTCATTAACTAAGACACTGCTTTTTGCATTTCAGACATAGCCTGGTGTTGTTCAGGTGGCCTTCCTACAGATGGCATTATGGATTGGAGCAAGCAATATTCTCAGAGAGGGAATGCATCCTAAATTAAATTTTAAATTTTTTTTAAATTAAAAATAAAAGCCAACCAAGTATTGTGCTTCTTGCTTATTTCCAAGGGTAGGCAAAGACATCATTTTATAAAATGTCTTAGGAGCTCCTGCCCATGTTATTCCTATGAATTTCACCATTTGCAAAGGCTCTTGGATCTTTGCTGGATTTATCAGTAAGCCATTTTTAGTCTTGTGTATCACCACTGCATTAAGTTGTATCTTGTTCTTCAGTTTCTTTTTTTTAAGATTTTATTTATTTATTCATGAGAGATGCAGAGAGAGAGAGGCACAGACACAGGCAGAGGTAGAGGCAAGCTCCATGCAGAGAGCCTGACATGGGACCCGATCCCGGGTCTCCAGGATCACACCCTGGGCTGAAGGCGGCGTTAAATCGCTGAGCCACCCGGGCTGCCCTGTTCTTCAGTTTCTGCTATCATGACAACCTCAAAGCACTCAACATCTGCATCAAGTCCAAATCCCTTTTAACCAAATTATTACAGTCAGCTAGTGAATTCAGATAAAACTGTGGCAATATAATGAATGCAAATTGAGATCCCCTTCATATAAAGAAAACTTGTGGCTGACTTGTTCTCATGATTGGTAGTTTTTAAAAGAATTTTCAAGATCAATCACTGAAAAGTCACCTTATTTAACTTGCATTTTTTTCTCTTTTTTTTGGAGTGCCGATGCTATATGAAGTTCTACATTATCCAGGACTTGATAATCTACTATTGGTCTCTCTGTACCATCTGCCTGTTCATTGGCTACACAGGGCTGTTGTGTAGCATTTGTTGCTTGCAGAATTTTAATTTCTAATATGTCATTCATTAAAATAGTAGTCTTTTTCTCTACCAAGTATTCTATACTATTTCAATTTAACAACTTCTGTGAGCTTAGGAAATTCTGTAGGTTCCTATTTAGTATGTCCAATTAATACTGACTATAGGGTGAACTTACATGTCTTCTGTTTTATAATCCTACATAGAGAAAATGTTCTTATGTAGTGTTCAGTAGACATATATCCTTCTCAATAATACATGCAGGGAAAGGAAATGCAATAACTTTACATAGAGTCTGTTCAAACATTCAATTTCCATCCATACATTGACCTTACTCCCAAAAACCACAGTATCCTTATATTCTCCCATTATCAGTGTCAGCCCCATCAATGCTACCTTATTCATCCCCATCCTTTTTTTTTATCCCCATCCTTAATAATGATTTAGAATTCCACTTTGCTGGAGTAAGTCCCTTGACTATCACATAATTCTTTCCTTATTCTCTTGTCAATCACTCTAATTTTCTTAGCATCTGTGGACCCATAAAGGTCAGCTGACATAACAACTCTTGGACCATTGCTTGATTTTGCAACGACAAGGTTACATGGGGTAACAATGTAAAAGAGTTTCTCTAAATCACAGCATTTATCATGATCTAGGTAAGAGGTGCATTAAGTAGATGAACATCCTGATCATTGTAAAGCCAATCCAGCATATCATATATGCAACATATCAGCTGCTTCATCTTGAGAGTTCCAGTTGGCTTTTCAGGTAGGGAAAAGACCATTTACCAGGGAAAAATAACTACAGTAGCTTTTATCCAGCCCACAAAGGCTAGATTTCCTGCCATGATGCATGTTTAGATCATATACAGCCACCTGTTTGTTAGTAAGCAGTAGGTTCTATCTCAATCCCAACATACTCTTTCATTCTGCAGCATTCAACATTAAGGAGACTCCTAGTTTAGTAATGAACACAATCCATTTTTACTCAAGGATTGTCAGGAAGCTACTGATACTGATCTACAAAAGGAGACAATTCTTTAACACTATACCCACTGGTTTTAGTAGTTTGGGGGATTTGCCTCCCCCAACACATGGAATACCTTCCTGGTGACCATATGTCATAGAGGGGCTATCTTTTGTTTCAGAACAGTTTTTCCCTTTAGCAGTAGCTCTAAGGCTAGTAGTTATAGCTTAGACTGACTAAAATCTGAGTTCAGTGCATTGTTAGGATCCACTCCAACACTATTTCATTTTGTCTATTACAGATTTTTTAAAAAGTTAGCTTGTTTCTCATTTTCTTATGTATTCAGGGGCTGACTAAAGCACGGCTGCTATCTCATACAATGGGTAACTAAGTAGCCCTTCAGTCATCAAAGGTCTGTCATCCATCACCATCCAGTCCATCACCCCCTTATCCTTCCTTTTCCCAAACAAGAAGACTACCATGTTTCAATGAGTCAGGGTCATTCCAGTGAATCCCATCTCTGATGCCAACTCTGCTGGATATCATCAAGACCACTCCCAAGTTTCATGACTTGCTAGAAGGATTCAAAGAACTCAAAAAAGTATAGAATTGTTGAATCATGATATTATACACTTGAAATATAACCCTGTATGTTAATTATACTTCAATTTTTTAAAAAGCACTCAGAAAAGCCCTTGTGCTCATGGTTACAGCTTACTACAGTGAAAGAAAACAATTAAAATCAGCAAACGGAAAAAGGACATATGGGGAAAAGTACAGGAGAAGCCGGGTGCAAGCTTCCACCAGTCCCTTCCCCGAGAAATCACATACAGACACACCTAACTCTACCAGGAATAATGTATGCCAATCTGGGAATCTCACTCAAGCCTTGGAGGCTTTTACTAGAGGTCAGTCACATAGGTATGCAGTTACTGTGACTGACCACAGCTGCTCAGATTTCAGGCCATCCCCCAGAGCAAAAACAGGCATTCAGAGTAAATCACCTTGTTAGAATAAATTTAACTGTTCAAATAGGTACAGAATGGCCCAAGGACTCAGACGTATAAAAGTAAACTTATCAGGTAGAATATTCCAAGGGCTCAAAGGTTATCCCCCAGAATCCTGCCAAGGGCCAGTCCAGAATACAGGCACTTCTTTGAAATGTACATCATCTGAACAACCCCGGGCTTGCCAAGGTAATCTTCTCCTGTCCACAATAAAATTGATGTAAAGAACATATATTAATCTTTATAAATCTATGCCCAACAAATTAAATGTTTGTGAGGATCATCAAGAAATAAAATGTCCAAATGAAGAGTTTTTAATTCCCAACAATTTAATGTTAACAAAAATAATGATTTGTTTTCCACCATTTCTTCTAGGCTAAAAACAAAAATCACTGAATAAAAAATAGTTTTCCACTATCCAGAAAAAGGTCGTGCCTTACAAAAAGTATTAATTTGGAAATTATATTCTAATAATTCCTCCGAAGGTGATTAGTTAACATATACCCAAAGGAAAGGAAAAGAATTCCTAGGTATAGAGGTCTCTCTAAATAAGGGCATGTGTTTTAAAATAACCCCCATGAAGGGCACTTGATGAGATGAGCACTGGGTGTTATTCTATATCTTGGCAAATTGAACACCAATAAAAAATAAATTAATAAAATAAAATAAAATAACCCCCATGAACACCAAGACCCTTGGGGAAACTGATTTTTTTCTCATTTTTATTTCAAATTCCCCCACTGAAGTTTCAAGCTGTTACTGTGGAGCTTCTTTTATGATGTAGCCTATGAAAATTTCAAGGCAATTGAAATTTCTGAAAAATACAAATAAAGGATACTTCTTTTTTACAACAAAAGGAAAGTTCATAATGATCTTATGTAATAAATGTATTTTGGCTAATCTGGCACTTTACTGATAGGACATCAATATTACAATTGCCTTCTATAACTAAAAGGAAACTTGGTAATTAACTGCTTGCATAGTCAATATATAGAAAAATTTAGAGAGATTTTAGGACTTCACTAAAGTTCCAATTTTTTTTCTGATAAGTAATATCCATTTTGGCAGGGGAATTTTTAATATATAATGTTAAAATTTAAAAATATTATAAAAATTTATAAATGCATGAAATTAACTTCAAGTATCATAAAAGACTGAAAACTTTATTTTTTTTATCTTCCAAATTTTATTCTATGTCCATCAACATAAGCCATTTGAAAGTATTAAAAGCTAGCTAGGCTTTCCCTATACAGTTGTCAGGCTATTTTAGGACACAGAAACAAGGGAAGTAAATGAATAACTGGTGACTCAGCTACTTCCAGCTCCACTCACAAGGAGCTAACAATTTATCCCATATAACAGAGTTGTCAGGCAAAACTTTTTCAATAAAATATGTTACCTTCCCAAACATACACAGATACACAACATACATACATAAACATAGTCACAGTCATGGTAGACTCTCCAATCGGGCTGTTATGGGTATAAGCATGCCACCTTTCCCTTGTGTAAATATTCCTAAAAACTATTTATACCGGCACCTATCAAATAACCTTTCCCAGTTGTCATTTCACAAGAATATTAGTGTAACAATCAGCTTGACATTAGGTTTCTATGGAAACTCAGGTATACAATTTTATCCTCAGAATCAAATATCATTAATGAATAAAATAATAAAAGTTATAAAGCAGTTCTCTAACAATAACCATTGGAATAAAAAAATATAATGAGTAGGTTAAGATAAAAGGACAAAAAAGATAAGCATTCTAGCTTTCTCATTAGACAAACCAATCCTGTTTCAATACATGTTCAGGACTACCTTAGAACATGAAATAACAGGTGCTTGTACTGAAAGAGATTTCAAATAATCTCCAAATCCCAGTGCAAATCCTCAAGAGCTCCAGATGACCTGGTACACAAGATTAAGATATTATTTCTATAGTACCTTAAATTTATCTTCAAAATCATAGCTGTGGTCAGCTCAGTGGCTCACACGTGACTCACAATTCTAAAATAAATGCATGAGATAAAATAGAATATGTTAGGATCTGAACATTGAGACGACTCTAATGAGGAAGCAGCATCTGAGTAATATGGGAAAGTGAAATTTTCCTTACACCAAATCTCCAATTGATTCTTATAGACTACTTCATACAACAGCATAAAAAAGCCACTATTAGTAGAGATCACTTAACATATTTATTGAAGTATAATTAATATAACAATCTGTTTAAAATGTACAATTTAATGACTTTATAGTAAAGTTATACAATTATGAAACCATCATCACAATCTATACATTCTATTCAAATTTAGAACATTTCCTGGGATGCCTGGGTGGCTCAGCAGTTGAGCGTCTGTCTGCCTTTGGCTTAGGTTATGATCCCAGAGTCACAGGATTGAGTCCCACATCAGGCTTCCTGCATGGACCCTGCTTCTCCCTCTGCCTATGTCTCTGCCTCTCTCTCTCTCTCTCTCTGTCTCTCATGAATAAATAAATAAAATCTTTTTAAAAATAAAAAGAACATTTCCAATACCTGAAAAAATACTTTGTTCCCATTTGCAGGCAATTCACATTCCCAACCCCCAGACTCAGACCCAGGCAACCACTAGCATGTTTTCTGTTTCCATTAATTTATTTTTCAGGATATTTCATATAAATTGAAGCACATAATACAAGATATTTCATGACTACTTTCTTTCACTTGGCAGAATATTTCCATAGCTCATACATGTTGTAACATTTATCAATACTTCCTTCTTTTCAGGGCTGAACAATATTCCGCCATATGAATATACCATATTTTATCTGTCCATCATTTTATGGGCATTGGGTTGTTAAATTTATTCGTAAGTATTTTTTATATTACTGTACGTATAATTGATGTCTTACTTTCGTTGTTGTATTGTTTATTTTTTTGTATTGTATATTGTTAATGTATAGAAACATAATTGATTTTTATATTTTGATCTTGTATCCTGCAGCCTTGGTGAATTGATTTATTAGCTCAAATAATTTTTGTATAGATTTTTTAGGGAATGCTATATATAAGATGATGCCTTCTGCAAAGAGAAATAATTTTAATTCTTTTTTTCCAATCTGCATATCTTTTTTTCTTGTTCTTATCTAATTGCCCGGCTAGAGCCTCCAGCATAATGTTGATTAGAAGTAGTAAGAGCAGACATCATTGTCTGTTTCTGAATTTAGGGGAATATTTTTAGTCTTTCACCATTAAGTATAATAACAGCTTTGGAGATTTCACAGATGCTCTTTAACGGGTAAGGGATTTCTCTATTACTTTGTTGGGTGTGTTTATTATAAAAAGCTGGTGGATTTGGGGGAAATATTTTTTTTCTGTGTCAAGATAATTATGTAACTTTTATTCTTTATGAAATTGATATATTACTTTTTTGCCGTTAACTGGGTATTTGGGCTATACTGCAAGATAGAATATAACATAAGTGTGGTCAAGGTTAAAAATCAGATCATAGTCATGTGGGAAGAGACCACTGTATGATTCAAGGTCACTGAGAATAAATAATACATATACACCAGGCTTACATGGTACCACACTTAGAACAAGAGGGGAGATGGTGTGCACAAGATACAACTCCTTGTAATGCAAAGTCCCCAGTGGATTAATTCTGTAGCCCACTGGGGCAGTGTGACTGCATGCATATTACTTTGTTCTGTAGTGGAAGGAACCTCTCTATCATGTAGTCTGAAATACAGATAGCTGGGGGTGTGGCTAAGAGTCACTGATGCAGCATATTAGCAGAGCAATGGGGTATATATTAAGCCCAGAGAAGGAAAAGATAGTCCCTCACAAATTGATAGGCCCAGCACAGGCTGTGAGGGCCCTTTATCTCTCAGCAAGGAACTGTTCCAGGGCCAAAGCACATTCTTTTTTTACTGAAATATAACTGACATACAATGTTATGCTAGTTTCAGATATACGATACATTGATTCAACAATTCTATACCTTACTCAGTGATCACCACAATAAATGTAGTCACCATCTCTCAGCATACACTATCACAATATTATTGATTACATTTTCTATGATCTTTTTATCTCCATGAATTATTTATTTTACAACTAGAAGTTTATAACTCTTAATCCCTTTTACCTGCTTTTCCCAATTGCCCCAGCCACCCACCCCCACTCTGGCAAACACCAATTTCTTTGTATTTATAGTCTGTTTTTCTTTTGTTTATTTAGATTTCATATATAAGTGAAATCATATGTATGTCCTTCACACTCTGACTTATTTTACTTAACCGTAACACATTCTACATCCATCCATGTTATCCCGAATGCCAAGATCTCATTCTTATTTGTGGCTGAGTAATATACCATTATATATATAAAACATATATTCTAGGATATTCATATCTTCTTTATCCATTCATCTATCAATGAACATTTATATCACTTCCATTTCTTCACTATTGTATAGATAATGCTGCAATAAAACTAAAAGAAAGAAAAGAAAAGAAAAGAAAAATTCCAAAGAATTAACAACATCCTCATGAAACTATTAAGTGATTATAACGAGATTAAAGGATAGAAGTTTAATATGTGTGCCATTATACCAACATATACATACCAACAGTGAACAATTAGAATTTAAAATTAAAAACATACACCATTTATATTATCACCAAAAAATAAAGCTCTTAGGTACAACCTACAATATATGTATAAGATCTGCATGAGGAAAGCTACAAAATGATGATATATAATGCCTTTCATTTATTTGAAGGATCCAAATAAATGGAAAGATATTCCATGTTCATAGACAGGAAGACTTAATATTGTTATGATGTAAGTTCTTCACATCTAGACATATATAGATTCAGTGCAATGCATATCAAAATCCCAGCAAGTTACTTTGTGGATATCAACAAACTGATTCTAACGTTTATGTGGAAAGACAAAAGAGATCTTGAATAACCAATACAATATTGAAAACAAAGTTGAAGGAATCCCACTACCTGAGTTTAAGTCGTACTGTAAAGTTACAGTAATCAATTCTGTAGTACTGGTGAAAGAATAGATGAATGGACCAATAGAACAGAAAAGAGAGTGCAGAAATAGATCCACAAAAATATAGTCAACTGCTCTTTGACAAAGAGACAAAGATAATTCATTTGGTTGGGGGAAGAAGAGTCATTTCAACAAATAGTACCAGAACAACTGGACATGCACATAGGAAAAAAAAAGATGAAAGAAAAGGAAAAAATAGAATTTTGACACAGTTCTTCTATTTTTCACAAAAATTAACTCAACATGGATCATAGACCAGACCTATGTAAAATGCAAGACTATGAAACCCATAAGGGTCACTTGAAAAAATCTAGTTGACTTTGGGTTTGGCAATGAGATTTTATCTACAAAAACATAAGAAGTATCCAAGAAAGAAAGAGAAAATTGATAGGCTTCATTAAAATTAAATACTTCTCCTGTGTAAAAGACACCATTAAAAGACCAGAAAGACAGATCACAAATGGAGAAAATATCTGCATATATATATATATATATATATATATATATATATATATATATGATAAAGGGCTGGTAGACAATACACATAAGGAAGTTTTATAACTCATCAATAAGAAAACAAAGATCTCAATTAAAAATGGACAAATGATCTGACTGAACAAAAACCTCACCAGAAAAGATATAATGTTGGCAACTGTGCATATGAAAAGATGCTCAATATCATATGTCTTCAGGGAATGTTTTTAGGGAATTGCAAATTAAAACAAAAAGGAGATACTATGATACACTATTAGAGTGGCTGAAATCTAAACTATGACAACACCAAATGCTGACAAGCATATGGAGCAACAGGAACTCTCATTCATTACTGGTAGGAATGCAAAATGGTACAGCCAGTTTGAAAAACAGTTTAGCAGTTTCCTGTAAAACTAAACATAATTTTACCATATGATCTAGCAATCATCTCTTGATACTTACCCAAAGGAGATGAAAGCTTATGTCCATGCAAAAACCTGCACACAAATGTTAATAACAACTTTATTCTTAATTGGCAAGACTTGGAAGCAACCAAGATGTCCCTTATTAGGTGGATAAACAGTCTGGTATATCCCTATAAGTATATATTATACAGTGATAGAAAGAAATGACCTATCAAACTATGAAAAGACATGGAGGAAATTTGACAAATAGTAGTGAGTAAAAGAAGCAAATTTGAAAAGGCTACATACCATATGACTCCAACTATAACATTCTTGAAAAGGAAAAACTATGGAGAGAGTAAAAACATCAATAGTGGCCCAGGATTGGGACTGGGAAGGAGGGATGAATAGGCAGAGAAAACACAGGGTTTTTAGGGCAGTGAAAATACTCTGTACGATGCTTTACTGATGAATAAATGTGAGTATATACTTGTCCAAATCTGTAGAATGTGCAATACCAAGAGTGACTCCTAAGGTAAACCATGGACTTTGGGTGATAATGAAGTGTCAATGTAGGTTCATTAGTTGTAACAAATATTCTACTATTGTGGGGGATGTTGATAATGGGGGAGGGTATGCATGCATGGGGCAGGAAATATATGGGCAATCTCTATATCTTCTCCTCAGTTTTGTTCTAAAAATAAAGACTTCCAAATACCACACGATATCACTAATATGTGAAATTTAGGAAACAAAACGGATGAACTTACAGGGGAGGGGAAGAGAGAAAGAGAAACAAATAATTAAACTCTATAGAGAACAGACTAGGGGGTTGATGGAGGGAGGTGGGTGTGGGAGGGACTAGATGGGTGATGGGTATTGAAGGCACTTGTTATGATGAGCACTGGGTGTTGTATGTAAGTGATGAATCACTGAATTCTACTACAGAAACTGATAATGCAGTGTATGTTGTTAACTACCTAAAATTTAAATTTAAAAGAGAAGATATTAGTTGAAAAAATATATTAGTTGAAAATAAAAATAAAAATCAAGTCTTGCAGAATAAAAAGCATATTATCAAGGAAAATAAAGCACTCAGAAAAGCTGTTGGATTCCAACTATATGACATTCTGGAAAAACCAAAACTAGAGAGACAAAAGATGATTGGTTACTAGGGCTTGGCAGGTGGTGGGGGGATAAACGAGTGAGATTGAATAGGTAGAGCACAGAAGCATTTGAATTTCAGAATATTGAAACTATTTTATATGATAGTGTAAAGGTGGACACATGACATAATGTATTTAGCATAACCCATACAACAGTACAGACACAAAGAGTGAAACCTAATGTAAACTGTGGATTTTGTTAATAATCTGTCAGCATATTGATTCATAAACTCTAATGACTGTATAACACCAATGGAAGATATTAATAATCATGGAAACTGAGGGCAAGGGAGAGGGAGTGTATAGGAACTCTTTGTATTTTTTAATAATTTTTTTTCTGTAAACCTAAGACTGCTTAAAAAATTTTATTTTTATTTTATTTTATTTTATTTTATTTTATTTATTTTTTTAAAAAAATTTTATTTATTTATGATAGACACACACACACAGAGAGAGAGGTAGAGACATAGGCAGAGGGAGAAGCAGGCTCCATGCACCGGGAGCCTGACGTGGGATTCGATCCCGGGTCTCCAAGATTGCGCCCTGGGCCAAAGGCAGGTGCCAAACCGCTGCGCCACCCAGGGATCCCTTATTTTTATTTTAATATTTATTTTTATTTTAATATTTATTTTTATTTAAAAAATTAAAGTATGTTATTTTTAACAGAATTTAAGTTTGCTTTGTTTAACTTCTCTTCCTTTGCTGACTATACTTGTTTCAAAAGACTGTAGTTGCTTTACTGTGGTTAAGTACGTAACATAAAACTTATGGTTTAACAATTTTAAAGTATTAAGTGCACATTTAGTACATCCACAATGTTGTACAACTCTCACTATTATCTAGTTTCAGAATAATTTATCACCCCAAAATGAAACCCCATACTGTATCTCCCTATTTTCCTCCCCCAGCAACTTGACATCCACTAATCTCATTTCTGTTACTATGGATTTGTCTATTCTGGATACATCAAAGAAATGGGATCATACAATATCTCTTTTTTTTTTTTTACAATATATTGTCTTTTGATCTGGATTCATTTGTCATAAATTAAAGGTTTACCCCTGTTGTAGCATGGATCAGTGTTTCATTCCTCTTTTTATGGCTGAATGACAGTCCATTGTATGGATATAATTCTTTTGTTTATGCATCTATTAATTGATGGATTTTTGGTTGTTTCCACATTGTGGCTATTGTGAATAGGTTTACTATGAGCATGTATACAAATTTTTATTTCAACACCTAATTATAATTCTTTGGGCATGTACTTCAGAGATAAATTGCTGGGTCATATGGTAATTTTATACTTGACTTATTGAAAAACAGCCAAAATGTTTTCCACAATGGCTGCACCATTTTACATTCCAATCAGTAGTGCATAAACATTCTAATTTCTCCACAGCTATGCCAATACTGGTTATTTTCTGTTTTCACAGTTACAACCATTCTAGTAGGTGTTGTTGAGTTGTAAGAGCTGTTTACGTATTCTGACTAATAGACCCTTACTGGATATATGATTTGCAAATATTTTCTCCTATTCCGTGGGTTGCATTTTCACTCTCTTCATAGTGACCTTTGATACCCTAAAGTTTTTAATTTTGATGAAGGCCATTTTATTTATTCTTTTATTGCTTGTGCTTTTGGTGTCTTATCTAACAAACCATTGCCAAATCTAAGACCATGAACAGTTACTCCTATATTTTCATGTAAGAGTTCATGGTTTAACTCTCCTGTTGTGAGTTAATTTTTGTATTTAGTGTGAGGTAAGGTTAAATTTTATTCTTTTACACATTGATATGCAGTTGTCTCAGTACCATTTGTTAAAGAGACTATTTCTTCCGATTAAATGGTCCTGGCACCCTTGTTGAAAATCAGTTGACCATAAATGTATGAGTTTACTTCTGAATTCCCATTCTTTTCCATTTATCTATATGTTTGTCTTTATGTCAGTACCATAGTGCTTTGATTACCGTAGCTTGGTCATAAGTTTTAAAATTTACTGTAGCTTTGTCATAAAAATTTTAAATGTGAACCCTCTATTTTTGTTTTTCTTTATCAAGAATTTTTTGGATATTTAGGGTTACTTATAAATCCAAATGATTTTTAGTACCAGCTTGCACATTTTTACAAAAATGGCCACAAGATTTTTATAAGGATTACATAGAATCTGTAGATTAATTTAGGGACAATTACTATTTTTATAATATTATTTTCCAATCCATGTAATTAGATGTCCTTCCTTTTATTTAGGCCTTCTTTAGTTCAGCAGTATTTTGTAGTCTTCAGTGCACAAGTCTTGTCCTTCATTGGTTAAATTTAATTCTAAGAATTTTGTTCTTTCTGGGGCTTCTGGGTGATGTAGTCTGTTAAGCCTCCAGCTTTGTTTCAGCTCAGGTCATGATCTCGGGATCCTGATATTAAGCCCTGCCTCGGGCTCTGTGTTTAGCATGGAGTCTGCTTGAGACTCTCTCTCCCTCTGCCCCTACCCACCACACTCACTCACTCTCTCTCTCTCTCTCTTACTAAAATAAACAAATATTTGTTTTTTAAAAAAGAATTTTGCTCTTTCTGATGCTATTATAAATGGAATTGCTTTCTGAATTTCCTTTTTGGATTGCACATTGCTAGTGTATAGAAATAAAATTGATTTTTGTGTGTATCTGCAACTTGTTAAATTCAGTTATTAGCTGTAATAGTTTTATTAGTGAATTGTTTAGTTTTTTAAATATATATCATGTATCATGTCATATGCAAATATAATTTTACTTCTTTCTTTCCCCACCAGGATGCCTATTATTTCCTTTCTAATATCTGACTAGAGTTCCCAGTCCAATGGTGGATAAAAGTGGCAAAAGTAGGCATATTTATGTAGTATACTACTGATTGAGTTTTGCGTATCAAACAACTCTTACATTCCTGGGATAAATCTCATTTTTGATATGTGCTGCTGGATTTGGTTTGTATTTTTTTTGAGGATTTGCATTTATATTAATAAAGGATGTTGGTCTATAATTATCCTTTTATCAGGATAATGCTGACTTCTTAGAATGAATTAGAAAGTATTCTCTTTTCTTGTTAATTTTTGGGAAGAGTTTATGAATTGATGTTCATTCTTTTTAAATGTTTGTTGAATTCACCAATGAAACCATCTGTTGCTACTGATCCTGAGCTTTTCTTTGAAGGTTTGTGGTTACTAATTCAATGGCTTTACTTGTTCTATTCAGTTTTTCCATTTCTTTTTGACTCAATCTGTTCATGTGTTTCTAGAACTTTGCCTATTAAATATAGGTTGTTATCTGTTGGCATACATTTGTTTATAGTATTCTCTGATAATCCTTTAATTTCTGTCAGATTTATGGTAATGGTCTCACATATCTGATTTAGAATTTGAATCTTCTCTATTATTTTTGTTGTTAGTCTAGCTAAAGGCTTGCCGATTTTGTTCATCTTTTCTAAGAACCAACATTTGGTTACATTGATTCTCTTCACTATTTTCCTATTCTTTGTTTAAATTACCTCTGCTCTAATCTTCATTATTTCTTTTTTTCTGTTATATTTGGTTTAATTTGCTCTATTTCTGGTCCTTAATGAGTAAAGTTAGATTATTAATCTGAGATCTCTCTTGTTTTCAGTGTAGGCCATTGTAGCTTTAAATGTCCTAATGAGCAGTTTTTGCTACATCTCATCAGGTTTGATATCTTGTTTGTTAATTTTAACTCATCTCACACATTTTCTCATTTCCATTGTGATTTATTTTACTTATTGTTTTTTAAGCATATTGCTTAATTATCACATATTTGTGAATTTTTAATTTTAAGTCCTGTTGTAGATTTCTAGTTATCTCTTTTGTGATCAAAGAAAGTATTTTGTATGATTTATATTTTTAAAAAATTATTGGGCAGCCCTGGTGGCTCAGTGGTTTAGCGCCGCCTTCAGCCCAGGGTGTGATCCTGGGGACCTGGGATTGAGTCCCACCTCAGGCTCCCTGCATGAAGCCTGCTCCTCCCTCTGCCTGCGTCTGTGCCCCTCTCTCTCTCTCTCTCTCTGTGTCTCTTATGAATAAATAAATAAAATCTTTAAAAAATTATGTAGACATGTTTTGTGGCCTACAATATGGTCTATCCTGGAGAGTGTTTCATGTGCACTTTAGAAGAATATATATTCTGCTGTTGGATGGAGTGTTCTGTATGCCTGTTAGGTCTCTTGATTTATTGTTGTTTAAGTTCTCTCATTAATGTTTTGAATAGTTATTCTAATTAGTCTTGGAAGTAGGTTTGAAGTCTCCAGATATATGGTCTATTTCACTCCTTAATTCTGTCAAATTTTGTCTCTTATATTTTGAGGTTCTGTTGTTAGATGTATATATGTTTATAATTGTTATATGTTGTTGGTAGATAGTTCATTTCATCAATACCCAGTGTTCATTTTGCCTATTGGAAAACTCTTTGGTTTAAAGTCTTTTTTATTTGATATAATAAAGCTACCCCATCACTTTTTTTGTTACTATTTGCAGGGGAAGTATTTTCTGTCATTTCAATTTCAGCCTACTTGTATATTTGTATTTCAAGTGAGTCATATAAACAACATATATTTGGATTATGATTTTAAAAATTTCTTATTGAAGTATAGTTGTATAAAATGTTATATTAGTTTCAGGTGTAGAACATAGTGATTCAACAATTCTGTACATTACTCAATGCTCAGCATGATGTGTAGACACCATCTGTCACCATACAATGTTATTACAGTATTGTTTTCTGTATTCCTTGTGATATACTTTTCATCTCCATAACTTACTTATATTTAACTGGAAGTCTATACCACTTAAGCCCCTTCACCTATTTTACTCATCCCCCCAAGCCCCTCCTCTCTGACAACCACATTTCTTCTTTGTATTTATTTTTTTTTAATTTTTATTTATTTATGATAGTCACACACACACACACAGAGAGAGAGAGAGAGAGAGAGAGAGAGAGAGAGAGGCAGGCTCCATGCACCGGGAGCCCGACGTGGGATTCGATCCCGGGTCTCCAGGATCGCGCCCTGGGCCAAAGGCAGGCGCTAAACCGCTGCGCCACCCAGGGATCCCTCTTCTTTGTATTTATGAGTTTGTTTCTGTTTGTTTGTTTTTTAGATTCCACATATAAGTGAAATCATACAGTATATGACTTTCTCTGAGTTATTTCACAGAGCAAATGCCCTCTATGTCTACCCATGTTGTCCTAAATAGCAAGATCTCATTCTTATTTATGCCTGAGTAACATTCCATTTTGTGTGTGTGGTGTGTGTGTGTGTGTGTCTTACATGTTTATCCATTCATCCAACAATGGATACTTTGCCTGCTTTTATCTTGGCTATTGTAAATAATGCTGCAAAAACATAGGGATGAATATATCTTTTAGAATTAGTGTTTTCATTTTCTTTTTATTTAGAAAGATTTATTTATTGATTTTAGAGACATAGGGAACATGAGCAGGGTAGTGGCAAAGAGGAGAGGGAGAGAAATCCTCAAGCAGACTCCTTGCTGAGCACAGAGCCTGGTATGGGGCTCAATCTCAGTACCCTAAGATCATGACTTGAACTGAAATCAAGAGTTGGACACTTAGGGGGGAGGGGCAAGATGGCGGAAGAGCAGGGTCCCCAAATCACCTGTCCCCACCAAATTACCTAGATAACCTTCAAACCATCCTGAAAATTTACGAATTCGGCCTGAGATGTAAAGAGAGACCAGCTGGAATGCTACAGTGAGAAAAGTTCGCGCTTCTATCAAGGTAGGAAGACGGGGAAAAAGAAATAAAGAAACGAAAGGCCTCCGAGAGGGAGGGGCCCCGCGAGGAGCCGGGCTGAGGCCGGGGCGAGTGTCCCCAGGACAGGAGAGCCCCGTCCCGGAGGAGCAGGAGCTGCACCAACCTTCCCGGACGGGCGGAAAGGGGCTCGCAGGGAGGTGGAGCAGGACCCAGGAGAGCGGGGATGCCCTAGGGCTCCCGGGGACACTAACAGACACCTGCGAGCGCAGGGGAGTGCTCCGAGCTCCCTAAGGGCTGCAGCGCGCACGGCGGGACCCACCGGAGCAGCTCGGAGGGGCTCGGGCGGCGGCTCCGCGGAGGGGGCTGCGGGGCGGGAGCGCGAATCCACCAGCACAGGCCCCGGAGCACAGGGCGCCGGGACACAGCCCAGGATCCGGCCTCCCCCGGGACAGGCAGAGGCCGGGAGGGCCCGAGACAGCGAGGACGCTCCTGCCTCGAGCTGAGCAGATCAGTGGCCCCGCCCCGGAGCCTCCAGGCCCGGCGGACGGAGAGCCGAGAGCCCCGAGCCCAAGCCCCGTAGTTCCTGCGGAGGCTGAATCCAGGCTTCCAGAGTTGCCATAGCAACTGCGACTGTTCCTCCTGGGGCCCCACGGGGTAAACAACCCCCGCTGAGCCCGGCAGCAGGCAGGGGCAGAGCAGCTCCCCCAAGTGCTAACACCTGAGAATCAGCGCAACAGGCCCCTCCCCCAGAAGACCAGCTAGAGGGACCAGTGATACTCCCCCGTGTTCCAATACAACTTGTTTTTGGCCACTCTGCACTGAGCAAAATGACTAGAAGGAAAACCTCACTTCAAAAGAAAGAATCAGAAACAGCCCTCTCTCCCACAGAGTTACAAAATCTGGATTACACTTCAATGTCAGAAAGCCAATTCAGAAGCACTATTCTACAGCTACTGGTGGCTCTAGAAAAAAGCATTAAGGCCTCACGAGACTTCATGACTGCAGAATTTAGATCCAATCAGGCAGAAATTAAAAATCAATTGAATGAGATGCAATCCAAACTAGAAGTCCTAACGACGAGGGTTAACGAGGTGGAAGAACGAGTGAGTGACATAGAAGACAAGTTAATGGCAAAGAGGGAAACTGAGGAAAAAAGAGATAAACAATTAAAGAACCATGAAGACAGATTAAGGCAAATAAATGACACTCTAAGGAAGAAAAACCTACGTTTAATTGGGGTTCCCGAGGGCGCCGAAAGGGACAGAGGGCCAGAATATGTATTTGAACAAATCCTAGCTGAAAACTTTCCCAATCTGGGAAGGGAAACAGGCATTCAGATCCAGGAAATAGAGAGATCCCCCCCTAAAATCAATAAAAACCGTTCAACACCTCGACATCTAATAGTGAAGCTTGCAAATTCCAAAGATAAAGAGAAGATCCTTAAAGCAGCAAGAGACAAGAAGTCCCTGACTTTCATGGGGAGGAATATTAGGGTAACAGCAGACCTCTCCACAGAGACCTGGCAGGCCAGAAAGGGCTGGCAGGATATATTCAGGGTCCTAAATGAGAAGAACATGCAACCAAGAATACTTTATCCAGCAAGGCTCTCATTCAAAATGGAAGGAGAGATAAAGAGCTTCCAAGACAGGCAGGAACTGAAAGAATATGTGACCTCCAAACCAGCTCTGCAAGAAATTTTAAGGGGGACTCTTAAAACTCCCCTTTAAGAAGAAGTTCAAGTAACTCTGAACGTGAATGGGCTTAATGACCCCATCAAAAGGCGCAGAGTTTCAGACTGGATAAAAAAACAGGACCCATCTATTTGCTGTCTACAAGAGACTCATTTTAGACAGAAGGACACCTACAACCTGAAAATAAAAGGTTGGAGAACCATTTACCATTCAAATGGTTCTCAAAATATACCCTAAAAACTACAGAACACTTCTGAAAGAAATTGAGGAAGACACAAAGAGATGGAAAAATATTCCATGCTCATGGATTGGCAGAATTAATATTGTGAAAATGTCAATGTTACCCAGGGCAATTTACACGTATAATGCAATCCCTATCAAAATACCATGGACTTTCTTCAGAGACTTAGAACAAATTATTTTAAGATTTGTGTGGAATCAGAAAAGACCCCAAACAGCCAGGGGAATTTTAAAAAAAGAAAACCATATCTGGGGGCATCACAATGCCAGATTTCAGGTTGTACTACAAAGCTGTGGTCATCAAGACAGTGTGGTACTGGCACAAAAACAGACATATAGATCAATGGAACAGAACAGAGAACCCAGAAGTGGACCCTGAACTTTATGCTCAACTAATATACGATAAAGGAGGAAAGACGATCCACTAGAAGAAAGACAGTCTCTTCAATAAATGGTGCTGGGAAAATTGGACATCCACATGCAGAAGAATGAAACTGGACCACTCTCTTGCACCATACACAAAGATAAACTCAAAATAGATGAAAGATCTAAATGTGAGACAAGATTCCATCAAAATCCCAGAGAAGAACTCAGGCAACACCCTTTTTTAACTTGGCCACAGTAACCGGAGAAGGACAAACAGTGTATGTTCTCATTCATTTGGGGAATATGAATAATAGCGAAAGGGAATATAAGGGAAGGGAGAAGAAATGTGTGAGAAATATCAGAAAGGGAGACAGAACATAAAGACTTCTAACTCTGGGAAATGAACTAGGGTGGTGGAGGGGGAGGAGGGTGGGGGGTGGGGGTGAATGGGTGACGGACACTGAGGGGTACACTTGACGGGATGAGCACTGGGTGTTATTCTGTATGTTGGTAAATTGAACACCAATAAAAATTAATTTATAAAAAAAAAAGAGTTGGACACTTAACTGACTGAGCTACACAGGCGCTCCCATTTTGCCATTTTAATTATAATTTGTCTTGGTGTGAATCTGCTTTTATTGATTTTTTTAGGAGTTCTCTGTGCCTACTGGACCTAGATATGTTTCCTTCCCCAGATTAGGGAAAATTTCAAATATTATTCCTTGAAATAAATTTTCTGCCCCCTTTTCTCTGTCTTCTTCTTCTGGGATTCTTATAATACGAATATTACTATGTTGGTGGAGTCATTGAGTTCCCTAAGTCTATTTTTATTTTTCATAATGTCTTTTTGTTTTTTGTCATTCAGCTTGATTATTTTCCATTACTCTATCTTCTTGATCACTAATTTGTTCCTCTACTTCTTCCAGCCTGCATGTCTTGTATTTCATTTTTTGAGCCCTTTATCTCTGCTATGTTCCTTATCTCTGTGTTACAGGTCTCACTGATGTCTACTGATGTCTTCCACTCTTTTCTCAAGTCCAGTGATTATCTTTATGATCATTACTTTAAATTTTCTATAAGGCATGTTACTTATATCTGTTTTGCTAAGATCTCTGGCTATGGCCTTTTTCTGTTATTTTATTTGAAACAAATTCCTCTGTCTTCTCATTTTGCCTAAGTTTCCTTTGTGTTAGGAAAGTTAGCTATATCTTTTATTCTTGAGGGTAATAGTCTTATGAAGAAGAGGTCCTGTAGTGCCTTGCAGTGTCATGTGCCCTGTTCCCCAGGATCTGGTGCTTCAAGGAGTGCCTTCAAAATGTACCCTGCTGTTGGGTCCTAGCCACTTTATCCTTCAGTACAGTCATCTGTAGAGGCTCTCTTTGCCTCTTGTGGGCAGCGTTTGGTCCCTGGCCTGAATTTGGTAAGTTATAAGTTGGTGTGCTCTTGTCCACTTGTGAAATGACAGCTGTCTTCACACCAGAACCAGTGACCTGCAAACAACTCCCAATTTGGGAGACATGATGCTGGCAAGGGTCTGGGCTGGTCATCTGGGCAGGAGGGCCCACCATGCTGGGATTGAGGCAAGCATGACTAGAAAGAGTAGTTTCACTAGAGCATGGGGGGGGCTTTCTTTAAGCAATTAGATAGCAGTGTCATCACTATGCTGGTTCCCACATGTGGCCCTGTGCTTATATTGAAGGGTGGGAGGGGGAAATGGTGCCTGCCGCTTTTTTTTTTTTTTTTTTTTTTTTTACTGGAGTATTCTTTCTGTGATTGCTGCCTCTGTGGGACACACTCCAGGATGAGTAAATAACCTCCCCACTGTGCTCCCAGTGCTCTCCACTTGCTGTTTTCATGTTGTATGTCTGTGGGCTGTTTGCCCTTCCTTTTCTCCAAGAGCAGCCCTGATGTGTCTGGGTTATCCCAGAGCCAAGACTACTTACCTTTAAATCTCCAGGCTTTCTGCCCTGTTGGTTGCCAAAGCTCGCAAAATTCATTCCCTCTTGCTTTCCAAGCTAATTGCTATGGGGATTCATCTTCCCCATGTGGGCTTCCCTATGTGCTAGACTATCTCTCACTCTTCTCTGCAACTGTGGCTCCCTCCCTATTGCAGCAGGCACAATCCATTTCTCTCCCAAACCATGTCTCTACACTTTCTGCCTTCTTTGATGTGGCCTCTTCTCTGCCTTTGGTTGCACAGTTTATTCTGCTAGTCTTCGGGTTTATTTCTGAGGTATTTAGGCTGATTTGATAGTTCTCTAGGTATATTCATGGGATAAAGCAAGCCTATGGTCTTCCTACTCTGCTGCCATCTTCTCTATTAATCTGTATTGTATAAAAAGTCATTTTAAGTATTTTATTAAGATATTTGTGCGTGTTTGTGCATGTGCATGTGAATGCACTCATGCACATGTGCATACCTAGGCTATGGGTTCTTGCATTTGTAATTTAAATAATTAAGGGGGAGCACTAGGAAAACAATATTTAGTGCACCATCATTGGGCTCTAGATGGATGACTGAGAGTGCAAATGTGAGTGACATAGGAAATCTGGGAAGCAGAAAGGAAATTGAAGTTTGATGCTATTGAGAAGAGTAGGAAGTGAGTACATCCGATTATTCTCTTCAGTGGGTGATTGAGGAGAAATGTACCTAGTGAACAATCATGATCTAATGCTGTGGTTACTGAGAAGATGACATAAGGGAATTGCTACTGCTTCACTAACAAATTATAAGCAACAACATGGAAAAATAGTATTAATAGCACAAATATACCCAAGTCAAACTTGTTTTAACACTACTAATATTGTGTAATTCATTAAAAAACATAAAGCAAGGACCCAAAATCAGTACAGTATTCTCTAAATCCAAAGATTCAAGAAACCTATTTAGGCTCCCTAGAAACTGAAGTTACTACTGCCTCTCTCTCACTCAGATTTATCTGAGTTTGTTTCTTTCAGGCTAAAAATTTTTGATTTTGAAAAACTCAAAATTTCATGACTTACAACACCTCATCATAGGGATGATGGGAGTGTCTGGTCAGTGTAGTTCAAGCAACACACTTATCTGAGTCAGCCAATGAAGGATCTACAGCTTCTGAGCCACAATAATTGATCAGATGTGTGAGGAGATATCCTGAGGTAAGCCAATAAGAGACTTCCTTGTTGCTCTGTGTTGGAGATTGAGGAGAAAGAAGCTGTATTTTTTACCTGTTGTTTTTCCTTTGCTTGATTATTTACATGTTTTGAGTCATGGTCATTTCAGGATATTGAATTAGTTTTCTAGGAATGCAAAACCAAATATCAGGAACTGGTCAAATTAAATAACATCATTTATTGCCTTAAAATCCTGAATGCTTGAAGTTTATCATTGTGTATCACATGGTTGAGTGAGTCTCAGGGCTATGAGGCATGTATCTTTTACAGGCCATTCTCTTTGGCTTAAAATAGCCATGGTTTCACAATATATATTCATATAATCTTTCCTGGGTGTCTGTGACTCCAAATCTCCCCCCTTTTACAAGGACAACAGTAATACTTGATGAGGCCTACACTAATCATTTCACTTGAACATAATTACCTCAGTAAAGGCTCTATTAATAAATAAGGTCACATTTGAAGGGGGTCAGGAATACAACATATCAATTTTAGGGCACAGAATTCAATTCATAATAACCCACTGCAAATCCAAAATTCATGTCCCAATGTGCACAATACATTCTTCCTTTGTGAATGTCAACAAAAGTCTTTACTGATTCTAGCACCAAGGCTGAGGAAAAATCTAATTGAAATACCCTGCATCAGATAGGGGTGCATTTACAGCTGTAATTAATGCTGAAGCAATATTCTTGTCCAAGTGAGAATGTGTGAACACAGTCAACAAGTTATCTGCTCCCAAATAAAATGGCCAGAGAGGCACAAGATAGACCTCACTATTCCAAAATCAAGAAATTGAAAAGGGAGACAAGGTTTCATGTGTCAGGAGCAAACTTGGATCCCAGTAAGGAAAGATTTTTTTGGTTTCAAGTTTCTACTTGAATTCCAGTTAGTTAACATTTAGTATAATATTAGTTTCAGTAGTAGAATTTAGTGACTCATCACTTATATATAACACCCAGTGTTCATCACAAATGCCCTCCTTCAGTACCTGTCACCCATCTAGTCCATACCCCACCCACCTCCCCTCCAGCAACCCTCAGTTTGTTCTCTATAGTTAAGAGTCTGTTTTATGGTTTGCCTCTTTTTTTCCCCTTAATTTCATCTGTTTCATTTCTTAAATTCCACATGTGAGTGAAAATTATATTAGATCATATTGATTGAAAAGTAACCTCTCTGGCTCTAGGCTCTGACCTCTGATCCCATGGAGTGGCAGCTTCACATTCTCAGCCATGGTAATTGGTGGCCTCCCACCCATCTAAGGTTGCTGCAGTATATTCTTCTGAACACCTTAGGTATCCCTAACATTTGGAACCCAGGAGATGACCATGGTCTTAGGAATGAAGGAGGAGATGGCTATATCCCTTGGCATTGTGCCTCTGAGTTCATAGTGGCAGTGGCAGCTCTGCTAAGCCCTGAATCTTCTTTGGGGTCATTTTCCCTTTTCTGGGGGATAACACATGTTTCCAGCCAGATACATCTGTAGGCCCTCTTCTTGTCAATAGAATGCCAGTAGTACAACAGTTTTTCTTCATTTTGTCCCATCAATACTTGCTGTCCGTGGTTCTGCTGATATTAAAATTTCAGGATAAAACACTGTTGGTTTTCCTTGCTATTCAAGATGTTAAAGCTGTAACACAGGAGTGTCTTCCACTCACCTTTTCAACAACCATATCTTTGGCTACTGATGAGATGTTTGATTTTACCCACATTTTACATGCCTAACCTCCCACCTGATAGTTTTTCAGCCACACCCTTGTCCCCTTTCTTAAAAAGCAGACTATCTGGATAGGGTAAGACAATTGCAAATCATCACATGCTAGTTTCTTTTTGTTTCATGGTACTTGTTCTAATTTATGTCTGTCCTCTGGCATTTACAATGAGCAGCAAGGGGAAAGCGGGCCATGCCTTCAACACTGTGCTTAGAAATCTCCTCAGTTTACTGTCCCATTTTATCATGTAAAAGTTTTATTCTTCATAAAATACTAGAACACAGTTCAACTAAATGCTCTGCCACTTTTTAATAAAGATGGCCGTTTTGCAAGTTTTTAATAACATGTTTCTAATTCCCATCTGTTATCTCACTAGAGGTATCTTGATACTCATATTTCTAGCAACATATTTTTCATGATGCTATATGTATTGTCTGAGATGATAGAATGACTCTCCATAGCTCTCCTCTTTTCTGTATGAGCCCTCACCTGAAGTACATCTAATGTCTATATTTCACCCAACAGTCCCTTAAGAAATCTTGACTTGTTCTGTCATACACCTCAAAACCCTGCCACCTTTACTCATTACTCAACCTCAAAGCCATTTCCACATTATTTATTCTTTGTTATAATTTCACTCTACTTCCAGAACCCAAATCTGTGTTAGTGTGCTAGGTCTATCATTACAAAGTATCACACTGGGGAGCTTAAAGAACAGAAATGTATTGTCTTACATTTCTAGAAGCTAGAATTCCAAATCAGTAGCTTTGGGTCATGCTGATTCCTTCTGAGATGTGTAAGGGAAGGTGTACTCCTGGTCTAGTCTCTAAACTCTTACACGATTGATTTCTCCCATCTCTTTTCATGTTGTCTTCCCCATGTGCATGTCTCTGAGTCCGTTTTCCCTTTTTATATAGAAAACAATCATTTTGGGTTAGGGCCCATGTTAATATATTTTAACTTGATTGCCTCATTATGGACCCTATCTCCAAATATCCTATTTGAGGTATTGGGAGTTAGGACTACATGGTATGAAGTTAGGGCAACATGATTCAACCCCCGAAATATGAAACCAGAGCTATACATGGGCAATTGTGCTACCTCTTCCATGATACTGATTAAATGGGCTCCCCTTAGAGAACGAAGGTGACCTCATTCACCCTTCTTTTACTCAAGGCTCTTTGAATGCCACTTAATTTTATTGTATTTTAATTTTTCTATCTTTTTATCATGGTGAAAAGATACTTGTTTTCAATCCTTAGAAACTGATTAGGATTTCCTTTAGGGACCAATATTTGGTCAATATTTTAAGAAAGGCATTTGTACTTTTAAAATAATTAGTAAATGCCCCTATGAAAGATGATACTTTCAACTAAACAAAGAGATAAATCTGGAAAATCTACAAAATTGAATGCTATTTTTTTTGGCTGGGTACAGTATACTTTATTGATGGTACATGATAAGGTAGGGGTCCCCAAGCCCCTCCCCTTCCTCGGGGTCTAGGATGTAAATTGGAGGTCAGGAGGTTCTCAGTGTGTTGGGAGATTAAGTTGGGGCAGGGACTCCCCAGCAGCTGAGGGCCTCTCTCTTCCTCTTGTTCTTGCTGGGGCTGGTGGTCCAGGAGGCGCTTACTCCTTGGAGGCCATGTGGACCATGAGGTCCACCACCCGGTGGCTGTAGCTGAATTCATTATCATACCAGGAAATGAGCTTGACGAAGTGGTCATTGAGGGCAATGCCAGCCCCGGCGTCAAAGGTGGAAGAGTGGGTGTCACTGTTGAAGTCACAGGAGACAACCTGGTCCTCAGTGTAGCCCCAGATGCCCTTGAGGGGGCCCTCTGATGCCTGCTTCACTACCTTCTTGATGTCATCATATTTGGCAGCTTTCTCCAGGCGGCAGGTCAGATCCACAACTGACACATTGGGGGTGGGGACACGGAAGGCCATGCCAGTGAGCTTCCTGTTCAGCTCAGGGATGACCTTGCCCACAGCCTTGGCGGCGCCAGTGGAAGCAGGGACGGTGTTCTGGGCAGCCCCTCGGCTGTCACGCCACAGCTTCCCAGAGGGGCCATCCACGGTCTTCTGGGTGGCAGTGATGGCATGGACGGTGGTCATGAGGCCCTCCATGATGCCGAAGTGGTCATGGATGACTGTCTAGAGGAGCCAAGCAGTTGGTGGTGCAGGAGGCATTGCTGACAATCTTGAGGAAGTTGTCATACTTCTCATGGTTCACACCCATCACAAACATGGGGGCATCAGCAGAAGGAGCAGAGATGATGACCCTCTTGGCCCCGCCCTTCAAGTGAGCCCCAGCCTTCTCCATGGTGGTGAAGACCCCAGTGGACTCCACAACATACTCAGCACCAGCATCACCCCATTTGATGTTGGCGGGATCTCGCTCCTGGAAGATGGAGATGGACTTCCTGTTGATGACAAGTTTCCCGTTCTTAGCCTTGACTGTGCCATGGAATTTGCCGTGGGTAGAATCATACTGGAACATGTACACCATGTAGTTGAGATCAATGAAGGGGTCATTGATGGCGACAATATCCACTTTGCCAGAGTTAAAAGCAGCCCTGGTGAGCAGGCGCCAATACGGCCAAATCCGTTCACTCCGACCTTCACCATCGTCTCAGGGACGCGGCTGGCACTGCACCGGAAGATGCAGTTGTCTGTTGAACGGGGAGGAGCAGAGAGCTGAAAGCTATTTTTATCTGTAATTTCAGAAATTACATAGGTACATGAGTAAAACAACATTGTATAGCACCACATAGACTATTAAAGACTGGGATTGCAAGGGTGAGTGACAGATATGAAATCCAAGGGATAGTGAGGAAAAATGGGTGTTGATGTTGAAGACAAGAGGAGGAAGTGAGTACATTTGATTACTTCAAAAGAAGATTGAGGACAAAGAGCATATGGTGAGCATTCATTCTCTAATGGTGTGTTTAATAATTCTCTAATGGTGTGGTTAAGAGTAAAGATTAATTGAGAGAAATGGATTTATTGCTTAAATAACAAATGATAAGCAATAATCCTGGGGGAATAATAAGTCAAATGTACCCACTCAGACCTACTCAGCATTATCCTTGTTAGAGAATTCATTGAAAAACTGAAGGGAGAACCCAAACTCAGTACAGAAATTGCTAAATCTAAAAGTTCAGCCTATTACAGGCTCATTAGTAACTGGAGTTCCTATTCTAGGTTGCTCAGATTTATCTGATTCTATTCCTTCCGAGTCTGTAATCTTTCCTGAGGATAATAAAAACTTTCATGACTAGCACATTGGCATCATGAGGATGGTAGAGGCATTCAGTCAAAGCAACTCAAGCCACACTCAGCTCTGAGTAAGCCAGTCAAAGATGTGCAGCTACTGACTTAACCATGGGCCCAATGCACAGTTAGGTGTGTCAGGCCAAACTAGTAAGAGTCTTGCTAGGTACTCAGTCTCAAAAATGGAAGAGGATCTCATATTATACTTTACTTGCTCTCTGCTTTTTTGTTTGATTAGTTGTATGCTTTTAATCATGATAAGAAGGATATGAGTCCAGACCTGTGAGTGGAAACCTCCTGTCACTTCGATCAAGTCAGAGAAGAGTTGTACAACTTAATAGTATTAAAATGACTTTCCTTGATGGTGGCCACATATTTTAACTTAGACTATTTGAATGTTCATGTTTTTCTGTTTTTACCTTTAGCCACATTGGCTGACAAAATATGACTCATCACGTTAAATATTCAGCTTTGCATGATGTGGTGCTTGAATGACTACATTCTGTGTGAAAACTGTACTTTTTTCCATTGAGAATAGGAGATGCCAAGGAAAAGTCTATTCCCAGTCCTAGGCTCTGAGTGAAAGCAAAAAGTCTCTGAGAATTTGCAGTCTCATGAGTGTTATAGTGAAACCTTGTGGTTCAAATTAACAGTATCAGCATGATCCAAATAATACCTGGTGGCAACCCAATCTAAATGGCAGCTGTATAATAGTCCTTTCTGGAAGAGCTTAATCTTAATTAAGGCTTTTGCAAGATTCCTGCAGATAAACTCCTTCAATATAAGCACACAATCCAAAAACAAGCCTCTATCAGCAAAATAGAACAAGAAATCAGAATGGAAGCCACTATAGAATTATTAACAAATACCAACATAAAAAAATAAATGTGTTTGATGTGTGTGTGTGTGTGTGACAGAACGTATAAGGAAGCAGTAGTTCATTATCAAAGTGCTAAATGAGTTTTCTCAACCTAACCATTGTAATCACTAGAAGAAAAGATTAAAGAAATTTATACAACAAAGGAGATGCCTGGATAGAGAATTGGTGAAGTAGAACACAAGTGAAAGAAATAATACAGAATACCTCTAGAAAGATAAAGAAAAAAATAGGATGAAAGAGAGGCAAAGAGACTTAAGGAATATAGTAAGTCAAATGAAAATTTCTGGCAATAGCCCTGAATTTAGGGAAGCCATGACACCATGGATTCAGGAAGCCCATGTTGAATACATTGTAGTGAAGCTATGATATAAGCATAGAGAGCACAATAGCAGACAAAAGGACATGGTACCTAAAAATGGAAAACAAAATAGTGTGACAGGATCCCTCTTTTCATCAATAAATGGAAGCCAAATGCAAGTGCTGTTTCCTACCTGGCCAGAGTATCATTTGATAATGAACTTATGATAGACATGAATATGGACCACCCAGAACCCCCTTCCAAAGACAGACTTTCTCCTTCAGCTTCTGAGAGTTCAGTCAGCTGGCAGTCCTCAGCCATTAGCCCTTTTAGTCATTACCTCACCTACAGAGACCTGGTATGCCCAAGCTTGCGGACTTCCTCTGATAGCCACATCCAGTTTTGACCAAGGAAGGTTGATTAATATTTGTCTGATCTTTTCCTCAGTTATTAATCCTGATTAATTGACCTGCACACTGAATACTGTTTCAGTGTTGGCTCATTTAAGTTCTTAGCTCTGAAATATAGACGCATGAGAAGTCATAACTTGTAGGGTTTTCACCAACTGACCCATATTAAGGGAACATATCAGTGTTATTTAGGAAGTTGGAAGATGATTTGAGATGCAAATAGAAATGGTAATAGAATGAATTAGTTAATAGGGGTAAATAACAAATAGTACCTATATAAATTAGTGGTAATCACAATTATAGCTACATTGGTAATCGGAGTACACAAGCCATTACTAAATATTGCCAATATTCATCACTTGAATGATTGGCATGTGCAATGAGAGCAGGTCCTAACCCCACTCTCCATTGGCTTCTCCAATAAAGGGCTTAGAGTCACTGTGTCAGAGCCATTGGCTCAGAGTTGTAAAATGACCTAGGATAATCCAGTAAGAACATTCCTGGGATATCACCTGTGGAGATGGAGGAGGAAATTGGTGTGGTTCTTTCCCTGACTTTTGTTTGCTAGCTTCATTGTAACCAGGATGACTTAATGATAGGAGTTCAGAGAAACTGACATGTTTCTTGAATCTTTCATCAAATCAAGGAAGGTTTGATTGTTAATATCTCAAATGTGACGTTTGTATCCTCATTTGTAAATGGGAGCGTTCAGAAATCTGTTCAGTTAAGATTTCTTTGCTCCTTTCATCATATTTTAATTTCTAGCAATAAAAATGGCATATTTTCCTTTCATAATTGGGTTCCTTTTTATTAGCAGTAGCATCTGCTGTTCTTAAAGCTCTTACAGAAAACACCCTGGGAAGCCTTGTCATATTTACCAAGTGACTTAATTTGTATCATGTTAATTATTGCTGCTTCAAAATGCCCATGTTTGTCAATATGACTTACAGGTATTTTTCAAGGTTCAAGTATATTGTTCTAATATATATTATGTTATGTAAAAAGTAATTTTTCAGTTTTAAAATTTTAATGTCCTTCATTTAAAAAATTTAATTACAGTACAGTTAATATACAGTGTTACATTAGTTTCAGGCATGCAATATAGTTATTCAACAATTACATACAATACTCAGTGTATATCATAAGTGCACTAAATAACCCCCATCACCTATTTCATACATCTCCCCTCCCACCTCCCCTCTGGTAACTATCAGTTTGTTCTCAATAGTTAAGAGGCTGTTTCTTGGCTTGTTTCTCTCTTTTTTTTCCCCTTTCCTCCTTTTCTTTGTTTCCTAAATTTCACAAATGAGTGGAATCATATAGTGTTTGTCTTTCACTGACTTATTTCATTTAGCATTATACATATAGTTCCACCTATTTCATTGCAAATGGAAAGATTTCATTCTTTTTATGGCTTAATAATATTCCAGTGTGTGTGTGTGTGTGTGCATATGTAGGTACCATATCTTCTTTTTCTATTCATAAACCAATGAGCACTTGAGCTTCTTCCATATCTTGGCTGTTGTAAATAATGCTGCTGTAAACATATGGTATGTGTATCCCTTTAAATTACTGTTTTTATATTCTTTGGAAAATAGCCAGTAGTGTGATTACTGGAACAAAGTGTAGTTCTATTTCTTACTTTTTAAGGAAACTCCATACTGTTTTTCACAGTTGCTGTACCAGTATGCATTCCCATCAATGGTGCAGGAAGGTTCCTTTTCCTCCACACCCTTGTGAACACATATTCTTTCTTGTTTTCCTGTTTTTTGCCATTCTGAAAGGTGTGAGTTGATACCTCATTGTAGATTTGATTTACATTTCCCTGATGATGAGTGATGTTGAACATCTTTTCATGTGTCTGTTGTCATGTGTATGTCTTTGGAGAAATGTCTGTTCATGTCTTCTATTTTTTTAATTGGATTATTTGTGGGCTTTTTATGATAAGGTGTATAAGTTTTTTATATCGGGTATGTCATTTGCAGATTTTCTTCTACCATTCACTAAGTTGCTGTTTAGTTTTGTTGATTGTTTCATTCCCTCTACAGAAACTTTTTATTTTGCTGTGTTCCCAATAGTTTATTTTTGTTTCTGATTGCCTTGCCTCAGGAGACATGTATAATAAAATGTGCCTATGGCTGATGTCAGAAAAATTACTGCCTGTGCAATCTTCTAGAATAATTCTTTCAAATCTCACTTTTAGGCCTTTAATCCATTTTGTTTATGGTGTAAGAAAATGGTCCAGTTTCATTCTTTTGCATGTAGCAGACTAGTTTTACCAGCATCGTTTGTTGAAGAGACTTTTTCCTATTGAACATTCTTTCCTCCTTTGTAGATTAGTCGACCATATAACTGTAGGATTATTTCTGGTGATTCTATCCTGTTCCATTAATCTATGTATCTATTTTTGTGCCAGTACCATACTATTTTGTTTACTACAGCTTTGTAATATAGCTTGAAGTCTGGAATTGTAATATCTATAGCTTTGCTTTGCTTTTTATTTTTTTTTAATTTTTATTTATTTATGATAGTCACAGAGAGAGAGAGAGAGAGAGAGAGAGAGAGAGAGAGAGAGAGGCAGAGACATAGGCAGAGGGAGAAGCAGGCTCCATGCACCGGAAGCCCGACGTGGGATTCGATCCCAGGTCTCCAGGATCGCGCCCTGAGTCAAAGGCAGGCGCTAAACCGCTGCGCCACCCAGGGATCCCTGCTTTGCTTTTTCAAATAGCTTTAGTAACTCAAGATCTTTTGCAGATATATATGAATTTTAGGATTTTCTGTTCTAGTTCTGTGTAAAACAGTTGATATTTTGATAGGAATTGCATTGAATGTGTAGATTGCTGTATGTAGTACAGACATTTTAAAAATACTTGTTATTCCAAGTCATAAAAATGGAATATCTTTCCATGTCTTTTTGTTGTCTTCAGTTTTGTTCATCACTGTTTTATACCTCTCAGAATACAAGACGTTTACCTTATTTGGTAGAGTTTATTCCTAGGTATCATCAGTTTTAGTACCATTATAAATAGGATTATTTTTCCTTAATTTCCCTTTCTACTACTTCATTATTAGTGTATAGAAATGCAACACACTTTTGCACAATGATTTTGATCCTACAATTTACCAAATTCATTTATCATTTCTAGCAATTTTTTGAGGTCTTTAGGATATTATTTTGTATTATTTAAATTCAATTAGCCAACATAATGTACATTATCAGTTTCAGATGTAATGTTTCCTATATAGAGTATCATGTCATCTGCAAGTAGTGAAAGTTTTACTTCTACCTTAACTTGGCTGCCTTTTATTTCTTTTTGTTGTCTGATTGCTGCAGCTAGGACTTTAGTACTAGGTTGAATAAAAGTGGTGAGGATGGACATCCTTGTTTTCTTCCTTGTCTTAAAGGAAAAGCACTCAGTTGTCCAGCTTTAAGAATGATTTTAGGGGATCCCTGGGTGGCTCAGCGGTTTGGCGCTGCCTTTGGCCCAGGGAGTGGTCCTGGAGTTCCGGGATCGAGTCCTGTGTCGGGCTCCCTCATAGCATGGAGCCTGCTTCTCCCTCTGCCTCCCCCCCCCTCTATTTCTCTATCATGAATAAATAAATAAAATCTTAAAAAAAAAGAATGATTTTAGCTGTGAGTTTTTCATATATGGCCTTTATTATGTTGAGTTATGTACCCTTTAGACCCACTTTGTGGAACGAATGTATTTTGTCATATGTTTGAGATGATTATATGGTTTTTATCCTTCCTCTTATTAATGTGGTATATCACATTGATTGATTTGCAAACAATGTACCACCTTTGCTTCATCCCACTTTATCATGGGATACATCCCACTTTACCATGGTGAATGGTCCTTTTAATGTACTGTTGAATTAATTTGATAATATTTTGTTTGAGGATTTTTGCATCTATGTTCATCGGATATATCGGCCTACGGTTATGGGGTTGTTTGTTTGTAGTGTTTTTGTCTGGCTTTGGTAATCAGAGTAATGCTGGCCTCAATAAATGGATTTGGAAGTTTTCCTTTCCCTTCTATTTTTGTTGGAATAGCTTGAGAAGAATAAGTATTAACTCTTTTTTAAATGTTTGGTAGAATTTTCCTGTGAAGCCATCTGGTTCTGGACTTTCATGTGGAGAATTTTCTCATTACTGACTCAATTTTGTTACTAGTAATCAGTCTGTTTAAATTTCCTATTTCTTCCTTATTCAGTTTTGGGAGATTGCATGTTTCTAGGAAACTATCCATTTCTTCTAAGTTGTCCAAATTGTTGCCATACAAGTTTTCATAAAATTCTCTTATAATTCTTTGCATCTCTATGGTGGTGGTTGTTATTTTTCCTCCTTCATTTTTTATTTTATTTAGTTGAGTCCTCTCTTCTCTTCATGATGCATCGGGCAAAAAGTCAACAATTTTGATCATCTTTTTGAAGAACCAGGTCTTGGTTTCGTTGATCATTTCTAGTGAGTTTTTAGTCTCTATTTCAGTTAGGTCCACTCTAATCTTTATTATTGCCTCCCCTCTACTAGCTTTGGCCTCCATTTGTTCTTTTTTTTTTCCAGTTCTTTTAGGAATCAGGTTAGGTTATTTAATATTTTTCTTGTTTCTTGAAATAGGCCTATATTGCTATAAATGTCCCTTTAGGACTGCTTTTGCTGGGTGGTCCAAATTTTGGATCATTGTGTTTTCATTTTCATTTGTCTCTATGTATGTTTAAATTTTCTCTTTGACTTCTTTGTTGACACATGGGTTGTTTGATAGCATGTTGTTTAGCCTCCACGTGTTTGGGCTTTTCCCAGTTTTTTCTTGTATCTGATTTCTAGTTTCATAGTGTCATACTTGGAACAGATGCTTGATATGATTTAAGCTTTCTTTTTTTAAAAAAAAAAAAGATTTTATTTATTTATATGACAGAGAAAGCAAGCGAGCACGCACAAGCAGGGGGAGTGGCAGAAGGAGAGGGAGAAGTGGGCTCGCCATGCAACAGGGAGCCCAGTGCGAGGCTCCGTCACTGGACCCTGGGATCATGACCTGAGTAGAAGGCAGATACATAACTGACTGAGCCACCGCACCCCTCAGCTTTCTTAAATTTATTAAAACTTGTTATCCTAGCAAAAGATTTATGTCCACTTGAAAGTAGTGTGTATTCTGCTATTTAGGATGGAATGTGATGCATAGATCTGTTGGGTCCATCAGATCTAAAGTGTCATTAAAAGCCACTGTTTCTGTGATGATATTTTGTCTGATTTTCCATCCATTGATGGAAGTACAGTGTTAAAGTCCCTTACTATAATTTTATTACTGTCAATTTCTCCCTTTATGTCTCTTTGCTACTTTTTCCCTTTTTAATTATTATGTGTCTTGGTGTGGAACTCCTTGGGTTCATATTGTTAGGGCTCTCTGTGATTCCTGTACCTTGATGTATTTTTCCTTTCCCAGATTTGGGAAGTTTGGGGCTATTCTTTCTTCAAATAATATTTTCCCCGTCCTCTCTCTCCTCCCCTTCTGGGATTTATAAAATACAAAAGTTATCGTGCTTAATTAAGTTTCCAGAGCTCCCTTGGGTTATAATCATTTTTTATTATTGTGTGCTCTTTTTGCTGTTTGGCTTGGTTCCTTTCCATTACCCTGTCTTCCAGATCACTGATCCATTCTTCTGCACCCTCTAACCTGCTGCTGATATCCTTTAGTGTATTTTTTCACTTCAGTTATTACATACTTCACCTCTGACTGGTTCTTTTTTTAGTTTTTCAGTCTCTTTTCTAAAGTTCTCACTGAGTTCATCCCTCTTTTCTCAGGTACAGTGAGTATCTTTATGAGCACTATCTTGAACTCTATCAGGCATATTGCTTATCTGTTTTGTTTAGCTCTTTCACTGTCACTTTGTATTGTCCTTTCACTTGGAACATATTGCTCTATTTTATCTAACTCTCTGTGGTTGTTTCTGTGTATTAGGGAGATGAGGCACATCTCCTGGTCTCGAAAGTAGTGGCCTCATGTAGAACAGGTCCTGTTGTTCCCTATAGCACAACCTCCCGAATCACCAGAACTAGGAACACCTGGGTACACCCTGTGTAGGCTGCATGCACCCTCTTGTTGTGCGTGGGCTGTGATTACCTTCAGTCTAGCCAGTTGCAATGAGTTGCATTGCCTGTTGTGGATACACGGGGCAGGGTTTGCTCCCTGTGCTATCAAGAGATCTGGCTGGAAAACTATGAGTTCACTGGGGTGTGGGGTTTTCTCACCCTGTCTCCTGGGCCAGAATCACCTTAGTTTGGCGCTAGTCCTGGCTAGGGCTGCCTTCAGTGTATGGCAGGGGCAGGAGCCACATTGAAGGGATGCCTGATGAGGAGGCTGGGTTGAGTGGGAATGTTGGGGCAGGGAATTCCATGCTAGCAAGGTAGATGGAGAGGGTTAGAACTGGCTCCTGCAAGTGTCTGGCTACCTAGGCTGAGGGAGGGGAAGAAATACGGCACCCACCAGCACTTTAGTTCCTGGGGAAATCTCTCTTGCAGATCCCTGCCCCTCTGGCACATGTTCTGAGATTTGACAATAATTCCTCACCGTATATTCTGGGTACTTTTCAAACTACTGCTTCTGTGCTGCGTCTCATGCTGAGTTATTTAGTATACTGGGGTCTTTAAGGGTGGAGACTCAGTTGCCTATCACCCTTTGACTCTCTCCAAGTTAAGTCCTCCTAATTTTTAATGCTTTTGGAGTTAACCCCCACTGGTTGTCAAAGCCAGACATGATGGGGTCTTGTCTTCCTAGTAAGGGTCCCCAGTGCCAGAAGTACTTGATGTGGGGTCTGGTCCTCTCACTTTTCTGCACTTCTAATGTGCCTCCCATTGGTGGTTCGTCACACCAAGGATTTGGTTTCTGACTGCATCTCCATCTGACCTACTCTTTTATAATGTGGTCTTCTCCCTATGACTAGCTGTGGAAGGTCTTTCTACTAGTCTTCAGGTCATTTACAGAGTTAGTTGCATGGGAGTACTTGTCTCACTGTGTCCATGGGATGTGATGAGCTCAAGATCCTCCTACTCCACCATCTTAGACCACAGTCCCAAGGCCCATTTTTATGGGCAGTGGATCGGGGATTGACAGACTGTGCAAAAGTGCTTTTCCCAACAATTACATTGACTGATTTTCATATTTTAATTGATATTCTATTCTTGGGATAGATTCCACAGAGTCATGATAAAGGATTATTTTTTATGTTGCTGAATTAGTAGTGCTAATATTTTCTTGACAATTTTTGTATAAATATTTGTAAAGAATTTTGATCTGTGAGGGTTTTTTTTTTTCTTGTCATCACGTTGTCTCTATGAGTGCCAGGGTAGTACTGGACTTACTGTATGAATTGGGAAGTGTTTCTTCCTCAACTATCTTTTGGAAGAGTTTTTTAAAAGACGGATGTTAAATCCCCTTTAAATGTAGTGTACAATTCTTTCTTAACCATAGGAAACAAACTGAGGGTCTCTGGAGGGGAGGGGCGTGTGGCAATGGGGTAACACGGTGATGGACATATAGGAGGACATGTAATGGGCAGTGGGTGTTATATACAACCGATGAATCACTGAACTCTACCTTTGAAACTAATAATACATTATATTGTTAATTAATTGAATTTAAATACAAAAGAATGTAGAGTAGACCAGTGAAGCCGTCTGGTCCTGGGCTTTTGTGTGGGGGTGGGGGTGGGGGGTGGGTAGTTATTTCATTAGCAAGTGAATATCTTGATATAAGTCAATTCGGAGTTCCCATTTCTTTTTGAGTCCATCTCATTGCTTTGTGTCATTCCAGTAATTTGTACATTTCATATAGATTATCTAATTTGTTGGCATATGCATTTTCATAGTACTACCTTATAATCCCTTTTAATTTTGTAGCACTGGCAGTATCAAAAAATAAAACTCAACTGAGTGAATTTTAAAGAGCTTATCGTCTTTATTCAATGATTCATGAGTCAGGCAGGATTCAGTGGAGCAGATAGAAAGCAGCTCCAAGGAACTGTGCAAACTCAAAGAGTTTTATAAGCAGAGGGGAGCAGGACCAAAGGAGTTAGACCAGGAAGAAGTGGATTGCTTGTGGCAAGGTCATTGTTCTTTTCGGGATGGCAGGATGGTTACCTAACTAGTGCTGATTAGGTGATCCCTGATGGACTGGTTTAAGTTTCCATTTCTAAGAGAGCTGAAGCTGTAATTAAGTCTTGGATTCATGATGTGGGGCTTAGCATAAATGACTCTGGGTCTGTTGTCTTATCTTTAAAAATATCCCTTGATATCCCTTCTTTCTCCAGTTTCCCTTGGTCAATCTAGTTAAAGGCCTGCAACATTGTTTAATTTACTTATAAAAAAGCTTTAGGTCGTTGATTCCCTCTATTCTTATTCTATGCTCTATTTTACTAATTACTACTTTTATCTTTATTTGTATTCCATAAGGGTGATATCTTGTATTTTCCTTTTCATCCATATCAGAGTATTTTCTAATTTCTATTGTGATTTTTTTCTCTTTGATTCATAAGTTATTTAGGATTCTCTTGTTCATTTTTGTGAATTCTCCATGACTTATTACTGATTCCCACTTTCACACCCTGCCATGGGCAAGAATTTCCAAGTCCCTTTTGTTGTAGCAAATTACTGAAAGATGTTTTATATAAAAAAGGCAAGAATCATTCCATCCTTGCCAAAGACCTCTATTATTACTTCCAAGAGGGTAAAATAGGTAATTTTCCATCACCTATCAAAAATCCTCACTGGTACTCAATATACACAGCGTCTTGTTCTCATAAGGAGATGTTTTCAAGGTTATTCACTACATTATCTTCTATAGTAACAAGAAAATATCCCTTCATGAAATGAAAGTGTCTATCAAAGTATGAAAGAATAATCTGTGCCCTACCCAGAAAATGGAATATCACGCATCAATTAAAAAGAATGAGGCATACAAATATAACACGTGGAAAGGTAAATCAAGTGAAACTAAGTTTCCAAATAAGTACTACATTATATCTTTTGGTTTAAACGCACAAATATGCATAAAGAAAACACACATTTCTTATAATACACAAGGACTTGTGAATACACATAATAAAGGTCTTGAACTATATACCATTGTCAACTGATGGACTAACATATGAAGTCAGAAAAAATGAAGTAGGTGGCAGGTGGTAAAACCGGGCTTTAGTCTTCTCATAAGGTTTGAAGATTTTACAAGGAGAATGACTTTACAATTCACACATGCAACTAAATGTTACTTTTTAGAAGTCTCTAAAAAGAAGGAAAGCATACAGAGAAAGCATATGTGAACAAAGCAAAATAAATGTAGCAAAGTCTATACAGGAAATAGAATTTGTGACAAAAAGCTTTTCAGAGTGACTTCAATATTCTAGTGAAAGAAACTAGTCATCATAAAATGTTAAGTACATGACAATATAATTTTGGAATCTATAAAACAAAGTAGGGTACAATTACATGGAGAATAAGCAAATCCAAATGGAAATTCTACAACTAGAAGGAGCACGTACTGAGATGAAGAAATGAGTTAGAGTAGCACTTCTGGAATGGTGAAGTAAGGAACTCTGAATATCAGTTCCTCCATATATGCAATGAGAACGCTGGAAAAAAAATGTCAAAATCAATGTTTCAGAACCCTGGGAATTAATGAAAAGGCTTTCAGTCATCCCAAGAATATTAATTCAAGAAAAATGGTCAGATTTTATCATGAACAGTAAGCTTTATGGTATTTTACTTTGGCCTATTCTGAACCCCTTCACCCCAGATCTGTGGTAGCATTGGAAACCAACAAATCAAAGCCACAATGAGATACCACCTCACACCAGTGAGAATGGTGAAAATTAACAAGACAGGAAACCACAAATGTTGGAGAGGATGTGGAGAAAGGGGAACCCTCTTACACTGTTGGTGGGAATGTGAACTGGTACAGCCACTCTGGAAAACTGTGTGGAGGATCCTCAAAGAGTTAAAATTAGAGCTACCCTACAACCCAGCAATTGCGCTACTGGGGATTTACCCCAAAGATACAGATGCAGTGAAAAACAGAGACACCTGCACCCCAATGTTTCTAGCAGCAATGTCCACAATAGCCAAACTGTGGAAGGAGCCTCGGTGTCCATCGAAAGATGAATGGATAAAGAAGATGTGGTATATATGTACAATGGAATATTACTCAGCTATTAGAAATGATGAATACCCGCCATTTGCTTCAACGTGGATGGAACTGGTGGGTATTATGCTGAGTGAAGTAAGTCCATCACAGAAGGACAAACATTATATGGTTTTACTCATATGGGGAATATAAAAAATAGTGAAAGGGATTATAGGGGAAAGGAGAAAAAACGAGTGGGAAAAGTCTGGGAGGGTGACCGAATATGAGAGACCCCTAACTCTGGGAAACAAACAAGGGGTAGTGGAAGGGGAGGTGGGCGGGGGGATGGGGTGGCTGGTTGACAGGCACTGAGGGGGGCACTTGACAGGATGAGCACTGGGTGTCATATGTTGGCAAATCGAACTCCAGTTAAAAAGAATACCCCCCCCCAAAAAAAAACCCTGAAAACCAACAGATCTGTACTTATGCCACTTGTGAAACTGCAGCCTGGCACCTAGTGGAGACGCAGAAAGATGCAGAGCCCCCCAACAATCTCATCCTCAAAGAATTACCAGTGTTTGACCTGTCTGGCAGTTCTCTAAAGAGTTCCGTTCTCAGACATGACTTCCTTTGTTCTCAGTTAGAGTCTGTTTTGTGTGAACTGGCCTATCTTCAAGGCATTAGAAAAAAGATATTCTGCGGCAGTGATTTATCACTGCAGCTTCCAAATGTAATGCGACTAGTTGGGGCTAATAAGAAGCTATGCAAAAAATGAAAAATGAAAAATTGGGAAAGGAAATATCCATAGGATGCTTTGAAAAGTTTCAACATGTAACTGAGATCTAGGAGGCCATGAGCGTGTGTAGAACTGTGTGCGTGCTCAGAAGATACCTGACAAGACTAGCCCTCTCCTCTAGGTGAGAATAAGGCTCTGTACATGCAGAATCTGAAGGATTTGACTAGAGTTGTGAACTGCCTTGCATGAGCATGGAAGCCATGTCAAAACACATACACAAAGTACCCTGATAAAGGCTGGAAGGTTTACTGGTTCAAGGAATTTAATTACATCTCTGTATGATCAGTAGCTCATCAGTAAGCTATCAGAGAGGAGAATCCAGTGGCCACAGATGAAAAAGCATCCAGGTTTTAATGAACCATTTAGGCAAAGTCACTTTATAGTCAACTAACAACAATAGGAACAAATTATAACAATGAACCTGGAGAGGGAGGCATAATCTGATTTATGGAGTTTCCACAATATATTACTTATAGTTACAACTTATTTCTTAAAACCTACAAAATGGGCAAACAACTTAAAAAGTATGGCTCAGGAAAAAGGAAAGAAACAGTCAACCTGTTCCTAGATGAAGCCTAGACATTGGATTTACCAACAAAGACTTTAAATCAACTATTCTTTTAAATTTTGTTTTGTTTTGTTTTAATTCATATTTTTATTGAAGTCTAGTTGACACACAGTGTCATATTAGTTTCAGGTGAACAACATAGTGATTCAACTTCTTTTCCTTATGTTCAGCTCACCAGAAGTGTAGCTACTGTCTGTCACCATAAAATGCTTTACAAATGCTATTACATTCCTTGTGCTGTGCCTCTTATTCCCATGACTTATTCCTTCCATAACTGGAAACCTGTATCTCTTACTCCCCTTCACCCACGTTACCCATCCCCTCTGGCAACTGTCAGTATGTTCTCTTTATTTATAGGTCTCATTTGCTTTTTGTTTGTTGGTTTATGCATTTGTTCTGTTTTTTAAATTCCACATATAACTGAAATCAGATTCTCTTTGTCTTTCTTAGTCTGACTTCTTTCACTTAGCTTAATACCCTCTAGGTCCATCCATGCTGTCACAAATGACACAATCCCATTCCTCTGTCTGGCTGCATAATATTCCTGAGTGTGTCTCTGTGTATGTGTCTCTGGGTGTGTGTGATGTTTTCCTTATCCATTGATATTTCAGTGGATCCTTGGGTTGATTCCATATCTTGGCTATTGTAAATAATGTAACAATAAACAAAGGGGGTGCATATAGCTTTCTGAATTAGTGTTTTCATTTTCTTTGGGTAAATACCCAGAAGGGGAATTACTGTATAATATGGTATTTCTATTTTTAATTGTGGGCGACCCTCCATACTGTTTTCCACAGTGGCTGCACCACTTTGCATTCCCACCAACAGCACAAGAGGGTTCTTTTTTCCTCCACATCCTCAGAAACACTTGTTATTTCTTGTCTTTTTAATTTTAGCCATCCAGACAGGTATAAGGTGATAGGCCATCATTGTTTCGTAAATCAACTATTATAAACATGTGCAAATAATTAAAGGAAAGCACATGCACATAATCAAAGTTAAATGAGAACAGCATCTCTCCAAATATATAAAATAAGAGACATTATTTTTCTTAAAAAAATAGAAATTCTTGGGCTTCAAGTACAGTAACTGAAACGAAAAATTCCCCCATTGGCTCTCAATAGCAGATTTGAACTAACCAAAGAAAGAGTCAGCAAAATGAAGGTAGGTCATTTGAGATTATCCAGACTGAGGGATAGAAAGAAAAAAAATTAAGGTTGAACAGAGAGTCAGAGGCCTATTGAGCAAAACTCAAGCATATCAACATACACATAATGGGAGTCTTTGTGAAAGAGGAGAGAGAGGAATGGGCAGGAAGAGTTTACGAAGAAATAATCAACAAAACTTCCCAAATTAGTTGAAAAGCATTAATCTGCACATTCAAGAAATTCAGTAGATCCAAGTACCTCAAAGACAGGTAACCCAAGACACAATATAATTACACTTTCAAAGCCCAACACAAATAGAAGACTTGGAAAGCAGCAAAAGAAAAACAAGTTCATTACATTTAAGAGATCCTTGTTTCTCATCAACAATCATGGAGACCCAAAGCCAGTAAGAGGATGTTTTTCAGGTGTGGGAAGAAAAGGACTGTCAATGAGGAATTTTTTTACACCGAAAAAAAAATCTATCCTTCAAAATTGAAGAAAAATGAAGACCTTTACATATAAATGAAAAACTAGATCTTCTGTTTTTCCCACAAGCAATATTAAACTGAACTTTTAGGCTGAGATAAGAGAACCCTAAACAACAACTCTAATTTACATAAAGAGAAAAAGCGCCAGCAAATGTAACTAGATAGGTAAATATATAAAGAGAGTGCATATGGACTTTTGATTGTTTCTCTTTTCCTATCTGAATCAGGACATACAAGAAATAATCATAAAACTGCATTGATGAACTTATAACATGTACATACATAATTTGTGTATCAATAATAAACTTGAAGAAGGAGGAAATGATAACAGTTACAAAGTTTTTTTGTTTACTATTGAAATCAAGTCGGTATTACTCCATAGATCATTTTAAGATAGAATGTCAATTGTACTCTCTAGAGCAGCCATTAAGAAAGTAGCTCAAGAATTTAGTAAAATTGAATAATAAGACAATTATACTGGATAAATAAAAATATCTGTTTAAGCTTCAAAATGGGCAATATTAAGTGAATAAATGAACAAAAGATGTAAAATCGATGGAAAAGAAATAGCTAAATGGTAAACATAAATCCTATCTTTAAGTACGTTTAATGAAAAAGGACTGAATCTTCCACTCAAAAGTCACATATCTGTACAGTGGATCTAGTGACCCACTGTCCAACAATATGCTGTCTACAAGGGACACAGTTTCGATTCAAACTAGATTGAAAGTAAACGCATGGAAAAATACATACCGTCAAAAAATTAGCAAAAACAACCTTTTTTTGACTATCATAATTTCAGATAAAGTAGAGTTTAAGGCCAAAGAGAGTTGCTGACCAAAGACAGTTGCTAATGATTAAAGAGACAATTCATAGGAAGGATATAATGATTAAAAACATGAATGCACCTAACAGCAGAATGACTAACTACATGAAACAAAAACTGACACAACTGAAGGGAGAAATATACAATTCATCAATAGTTGGAGACTTCAACAACCCACTTTTACAAAGAACAACTAGGCAGAAGATCAGTCAGAAATTAGGAGATGGAAACAACTCTATGAATGAGTTATAGCTAAGGGACAACTATAGAATACTCAACAGCAGAATACACATTCTTATCAATAGGACGTGGAATATTCTGCAGGGTAGACCTTATATTGGCCACAACATGAGCCTCAGTAAACCTAAAAGGTTTTGATTAAACTCTGTTCTCTGAACAATATAACGCCAGTACACATGTTAAGAAAATGAGATTGAAGGGAGTGTAAATATTCACATCCCTTCGTGGGGAAGGGGTGTAAAATGATGCCAAGTTGTATGATAAAGGCAAATTGCAGAACAGTCTGTAATGAAAATCTCATTTTTGAGGCAAAATGAAAACACGATGAAAGTGATAGAAACATGGCATCATTTGTGTACACATAGTTGTCCTCTATACCTGTCTCTAAGTTTGGTGGAACTCTCTGGGCACTCAAAAAGGCTGCGTACATATAGTGGCTCTGAAGTTGACTGATGGTGGTTTTAATACCACGTGGAAGTGTATGATGCAGCTTTGCCTTTGACAGTTATCGTGTGTGTGTGTGTGTGTGTGTGTTTGTGTTGTGTCCATGTGTGTCTATACACATATGTGTGTATACATACATACGCATGTATTTATATATATATAAATTTGTATATATGTATGTATCCCTATATTTGTATATATGTGTGTGTGTAGATAGTGAAAACTTAGAGAATAGTATTCATTTTTGTTTTACTCTGTTACCAACAGCTACCACTTTGCACAGTATGATTGTAATAGGTGCTTCAAAATCTTTTTCTGCTATTTCCAATACTTGTGTCATCTTCGTGTGTGCCCCTGTTGCTTGCATTTTCCCCTGGAGTTCATTGACATTTCCCTGGCTTTTCATTTACTAATTAATTTTAAGTGTATCTGGACATGTTAGTATTCTGTTTTTAGAGACTGTATCATGAAATCTCACCGAGAATGTTTATGTGTTTCCTTTTTGCTTAGTTTAGCTTTATTTTAGGTTCAGGCCACAAATTCGTATCTAAGTTTTGTTGGCTTTTTTTTTCGAGTCTCAGGTCACATTTCAAAGCCTTTGTGCTGTTTTTCATATCTGGATTAAAAATGTGCCAACCAGTGAGGAATGTGGGATAATGACAGTGGTCTCCTTATGTGATCAGTACTCCCATCATTTAATATTACTTTTAGATTCAGATACATGCATATGTATCGGATCAGATATGCACAGTTTTATGCATAGAGCCCAGATCTTTATGCACAATTTTATGTGGTCATTTTCATGAACTCCATCATCTCAGCAAACTCATGGGTGAATTCTAGCACTTCAGGATACCTATTACTGACTTTTGGCTAAAGTATTGCAGTTTAATTTCTCTCCTCTGCCCTGAAAGTTCTCTGATGGGTTTCACTCCAAAGCTCAATAGCAAAAGTATAGAACTAGAATGAAAAAGAAAAACTACAACAGCACCAATGGAAAAGAAAAAGGATGTTTCTATGGGAGGTTTGTCTGTCCATACCTGATATTTTAGTGTTCTAAGGCTGCCATCACAAAATGTCCCAGAGTGGATGGCTTAAAGAACATAAACTTATTTTCCGACAGTTCTGGAAGATAGAAGTCTGGGATCAAGTTGTCAGCAGGTTTGTTTTCTTCTGAGGACTCTCTCCTTGGTTGTAGATGGCCGCATCCTTCCTGTGTCCTTAGGCAATCTTTCCTCTGTATGTACACATTTCTGGTGTGTCTTTGTAGGTCCAAATCATCTCCTCTTTTCTAGGATACCAGTCAGTCCGGGTTAGGACCCTTCCGACGGGTATGATCTCATTTAACTCTAATTACCTTTTCAAAGGTCCTGTCACCAAATACAGGCAGGCTTTGAGATAATGGGGCCTAGGAATTCAACATATGAATTTGAGAGTGTATATAAATCAGTCCATTAGGGGTAAACCTCCATGATCTTTGATTTGGCAATGGAGTCTTAGATAGGACAATAAAAGCACAAGGGAAAAAAAAGGAAAAACAGATAAACTGGACTTTGCCAAGCTAAAAACGTCTTTGTGTCAAAGGACATTAAGAAGAAAGCAGAAACAACCTATAGTATGGGATAAAAATTTTGTGGTAAGCACATACCTAATAAGGGTCTAGTATCCACAATGCATAGAAAACAACCCAGCAACAGGTAAACAATCCAGTTTAAAAAACGGACATAGGAGGAGGCCTGGGTGACTCAGTTGGTTAAGCATCTCCCCTTGGCTCAGATCATGATCCCAGGGTCCTGGGGCTAGCCCCACATGGGGCTCTCTCTTCAGTGGGGAGCCTGCTTCTCCCTCCCCCACTCCCCCTACTTCTGCACTCTCTCCTTTTGAGTGTGTGTGTGTGTGTAAAAACGATACACATATATCACATATACACAATAAGGACAGGAAAATCAGCTCGCCGTCTTTAGTCATTAGGGAGATCAAACAGAACCACCATGTGATGCCACAGCCTACTCACAATGGTGGTGTAATTGAGTTATTTTTAAATGAAAAATAAAACATATTGAGCAGAATGTGGAGAAATTAGGATCCTTGTGCATTACTGGTGGGTATCTAAAATCAATGCTGTCATTGTGGAAAAGAGTCTGGCAGTTCTTTAAATAGTTAAATGAAGAATTACCATATGATTGCCTCAGTAATTCTACTCTTAGGTGTATACTACACCCCCCCCAATTAAAAGCGTTTTCTCAAATGAAAAGTTGTACACAGATGTTCATTAACAGTCCTATTCACCATTACCAAAAGGTGGAAACGTCCCAATTGTCCATCAACTGATGGATGGACAAACAAAAGTGATACATCCATACGGTGGAGTATCATGCAGCCATAAAGAGGAATGAAGTACTGATACATGCAACACAGTGGATAAACCTCAAAACCATTATGCTAAGTGAGAGTCCAGACCCAAAAGGTCACATATTGTATGATTTCATTTGTATCAAATATAGGTGATATAGAATAAATGTAGACTAAGTAAACTCCTAGAGAAAGAGAGCAGATAAGTGGTTTCCAGAACCTGGAGGCAGGGATGGGGAAATTCGGGAAAATTAACTAATGGGTATGGGCTTTCCTTTTGGGGTGATGGTGTATTTTGGGACTAGACAGAGGGGATACCTGGAGAGCATGGTGAATGTACTAAACACCACTGAAATGTACCCTCAAAACAGTGAATTTTATCACAATAATAGCAACAATAATAATAGTAAGCAGAATAAAGGTGCTGATTGGCTTTACACTTATTATAAATAGACCATGAAATAACTTCAGTATCTGCTAAAATGCCTCATTTAGGAAACCTTTATGTTCTTAATAGTAGGGCTCAAATTATAGAAATACTTGGGAATCCCACTAAATTTTACAAAGAAGCCCCTGCAATCTTAGGGGAGATAATGATTATAAAAGAGAGAACAGAGAGGTTCACCTTGCCTTGCACATTGGAAGTATTGCCTTGCCTTGATTCCCCATGATCATGGCACCCACTGCCCTAAAGAATTCTACAGTGGACATGGGCACTCTGACACAATGATTCATAAAGTTTAAGTCTTTGCCACTTATAAATCGGCTTGACAAAATGGGACCCCAATGGACTGTCCCCATGGAAACCGTTGATTATGAGCTAAGGAAAAATAAATAGGGGACTATAAGGATTGAAATCCATTGTCTAATTCTATGTAGAGAAGAATGACTTTCCCCACTGCTTCTCCATTTCGGTTGCTCTTTAACAAGGAAAGAATGAATGATGCCTCAGGGTGCACTACCACAGCCTTGGTACCTCAGGGCCTGGTGTCACACATTAAGGCCTCCATCCCCAATGTTATTGAAATTATGGACTCCATCCCATCAGCAACTGGTAAAGGCTTTGCTATTATAAACTTGGCTAATGTGTGCTGTTCAGTACCTATATACCAAAGGGTCTCAGTTGCAGTATGCCTTCACTTCTGAAAGGACACAATGCACATTTACCTGGCTACACGGGGGTACCTCGACAGCCCTGCCATCGTACACAGTCTTTGCAGGCAAGGTTTTAACTGCATTCACGTTTGTCTAGGATCATCAGTATGACATTACATGGATGACCTCTTCCTCTGAGGATAGGCATTTGAAACCCTCAGGACATGCAAATACCCACAAAGGGGCTTATAAAAAAGTAGATGGGCCCTTGTCTCACAGATGGGGCAAGACCACACCACCTTGGTTAAACTCCTGTAAATTATTCGTAAACCAAGGGCTGCTTCCTCACTGACACTGTCAAGAAGCAAATGTTGACCCTCTTGGCACCCACAATGGTAGAACAAACCCAGAATCTTTTGGACCTTTCTGGGTCCAATGGGAAGCTCCTCATTTGCCAGTGTTAGGTGAGCCTATCAATGTGGTTACTTAAAAACTGGCCTGCCTTGAAAGGGCTCCCTACAACAGAAAGCTCTAGAATCTGTCCAAATTATAAAACAGCAGGCATTCCTGTAAGGGCCTATCAGAGAGTCCTTCAGCATACATGCTTTAGCGACTTCCTCTGATCCCTCTTGGGATCTCAGGACCTCCTGTGATGCCTGTAAATTGCTCGTGGGACTCTGATGTAAGAAACCGCCCTCCCCGACCCCATGATATAAGACATGAGAACAGCAGTTGCTGGCTGCCTACTGAACTGTCCTGGATTTGGAAGTTCTCATGGGCCCCAGGCCTGTGACACTCAGTAGCCAGTTGCCCATTAGGCCTTGGCTTATGGTGGCAGCACCCCTGCAAGTTTATCAAACCCACCAGGACAAGGCCTCCTTGTTGCAGATGGAAGCAAACCTGGGCCATCAGGTATATCCCACTTGCAGGGGGGCTTGGCCTTCCCCGTTGTCACTCTTTACCGGATGCTACTGTATTGGAGGAGGTAATCCCTCTCTCAAACACCTTGGCTACCACAAGATCCACTTGGCATCACCTTAGTGAAGAGCAATGGGTGTTCCTCCACTCTACAACTGGAATTGTCACCACCACTCTGGTAACCTGTGTTGGAGCTCTCAGCCCTTAACCAGGACATCTCTAATACAAGATGGGACCCAAGAGTAAACACAACTGACTGAACTTCAGGTAGTTACCTTAGCACTGGATGTGCTGGACAATAGCCCAATCTGCACATTTCTACAGACTATCAGGTCACTGGCATTGGTCTGGCTGTCTGGCAGGGCCAGCAGCAGCAACGACAATTCTTTGTCCAAGAATCTCTTGTAGACAGCAAATAGATGGATCTTGCTTTTTTCATCCAGTTGGAAACCCTGCATCTTTTGATGGGATCATTTCGCCCATTGACACTCAGAGTAACTATTGAAAGATATGAATTTAGTGTCATCATAATACCTCTTCAGTCCCTATTTTTGTGGATTATTTCTTTGGGCCTCTTCTTTCTTTTATAGGGTCCCCCTTAATATTTCTTGCAGAGCTGGTTTTGTGGTCACATATTCTTTCAGTTTCTGCCTATCTTGGAAGCTCTTTATTTTTCTTTCTCTTCTGAATGAGAGCCTTTCTGGATGAAGTATTCTTGGCTGCATGTTCTTCTCATTTAGGACCCTGAATATATCCTGCCATCCCTTTCTGGCCTCCCACGTGTCTGTGGAGAGGCCTGCTGTTAATCTAATATTTCTCCCCATATAAGTTAGGGATCTCTTGTCTCTTGCTGCTTTAAGGATTTTCTCTTTATCTTTGGAATTTGCAAGTTTCACTATTAAATGTCAAGGTGTTGAGTGGTTTTTATTGATTTTTAGGGGGGGACCTATCTTCTGGACCCGAATGTCTGTTTTCCTCCCAAAATTAGTGAATTTCTCAGCTATCATTTGTTCAAATATACTTTCTGACCCTCTGTGCCTCTTGGCACTCTATGGAGCCCCAATTAAATGTAGATTTTTTTTCCTTCTGAGTCTATCATTTATTTCCCTTAACCCTTGCTCATTGTCCCTTAATTGTTTTGTTTGTTTGTTTGTTTGTTTTTTCCCTCAGCTTCCTTCCTTGCCATCGACTTGTCTTCTATGTCACTCAGTCTTTCTTCCACCTCACTAACCCTCATCGTTAGGACCTCCAGTTTGGATTGCATCTCATTTAATTGACTTAATTTCGGCCTGATTGGATCTAAATTCTGCAGTCATGATGTCTCTTGAATACTGTATGCTTTTTTCCAGAGCCACCAGTAGCTTTCTAACTGTGCTTCTGAATTGGCTTTCTGACGTTGAATTGTAATCCAAATTCTGTAACTCTGTGGCAGAGAGGACTGTTTCTGATTCTGTTTTTGTGGTGAGTTCTTCCTTCTAGTCACTTTTCTCAGTGCTCAGTGCTCAGTGGCTATATGGGTGGGCTGAGTCAAGAATATCAACCACAACTTTAGTAAATTTCACCGTAGATGATTCTGCCAAGGTCGGAGACCAGAAATTGAAAACAAAAATCAAAACGAAATAAAAGGATCACTAAAGTGAAAAACAAAATTTAAAACAAAGTAGTAAAAGATAAAAGGCCAGGAATCCTAAAGAAGAGAATAAAAAGAAGAAGAAAAAAAGGGGGGCACTGGGAGATCGTGGTGGTGATGAATTTTTTGTGGAGGGAGAATGTAGTCTACCTGAGGGTTTCTAGAGAGTGATCCACTTGGTTCTGATTATATTAAGTTCTGTATGTTAGAAGATGCTTAGTCCCAAATTTATATAAACCAGAAATACTTGCAGAAGTCCCCAACATTGACCACCAAACATAAAGGAGATAAAAGAAGGGGGCAGAATGGATATGAGGAATCTCACAGAATGAACCAGAATGGTATGCCATTTGGTTCTGGGTGTATGCTGGTCATGTTTTAGAAGGTATTAACTTCTGCCATTGTAGAACAAAATGAGGTAGAGAAAACAACACAAAACAAAAAACATATCTCATTTATCTCTCAAAATTAAGTTGAGTAGGTTGAAGGGAATCTAGAAGTGGAAAAATATATCTAGGACTTGTAACTGTAGAAATATGAAAGTCAAAAAGGAAGAATCTTAAAAATAAAGAGCTGGTTAAATATTGTAGTTAAGGTAAGAAAAGGGAAAAAATTGGAAATTTATAGTCTGATATAAAAATGAGTTGTACTGGAAAAAGGAAGAAAAAAAATAGGAGGGGCAACCTGTGGTTCTATATACTGTAAATCCCTCAACTTCCCCTGGAGCTTTAGAGCGCTGCTTGGTCAAGAACTTTCTCTTCCCTGATTCTTCCAGCTGGTCTTTTGGGGGAGGGGCCTGCTGTGCTGCTTCTCAGGTGTATGCACCTCAGGGAGCTGTCCCACCCCCTGCCAGGTGCCAGGCTCAGTGGGAGCTGTTTACCCCGTGAGGCCTCTGTTCCCTGGCAACCCCACCCCTCCCAAGCACAGGGTGACACAAGGAGGAACACCAGTGGCGGCCAGGCCTCCAGCCCTGGAATCAGCTCCATGCAGTAACTAAAGCAGTTCCCATTCCACACTGGCCTGGATGCTCCGCGGGTGGGGGGCACTGATCTGCACAACTTGGGGGTGCCCAGCAGCAGGAGAGTCCTCATTGTCCTGGGCCCTCCCCGCCTCCGCCTGTCCCAGGGTGAGTATAGGGTCCTGGCTGTGTACCCCAGCGCCCTGAGAGGCAGGGCCTGTGCTGCTGGAATCATGCTCCAGGGTTCTCGGCACCCGAGGGCAGCAGGGCGCAGCCCCATCCTCCCGGAGCCGCCACCTGACTGTCCAGCTTCTCCGAGATCCCGCGGGGTGTGCTCCAGCCTTTTACCCAGATTGGCCCACAGGTTGTGTTGTACTTTTTCCAGGTGCACTTCCTCCAATAGTGACTCCGGGAATCTGGACGCTTCACTGCCCGTCCTGCGATTTTAACGGATTTCCCTGCTGAGCGCCTTTCTGTCCAGGAAGAATCCGGTGCGGATTTTTTAAAGTTCCGGCTTCTCTGGGGCTGGGCTTTCTTGTGATGGAGGCTCCCGCCACCGGCTTTAGCCTGGCTCCTCGCGGTGCCTCTCCCCACTTGATTTTTTTTTTAATTTTTTTCTGCCTCCCTACCTTGTTAAAAGCGAAAACCATTCTCTTTTTAGCGTTCCAGCTGTTCTCTCTTTAAATCTCAGGTCAAATTTGTAGGTTTTCAGGATGGTTTGAAAGTAATCTAGGTAAGTTGGTGGGGCCGGGTGACTTGGGGTCCCTACTCCTCCACCATCTTGCCCCGCCCTCTTGTTCTTTTTTATTTTCATCCTGCTTTGTATCAGGATAGTACGGGCTTCATGAAATGACTTTAAATGTGCCCCCTCTATTTCATTATTTGTAAGGCTTTGATATTGTCATTAAATATGTTTTTATTTTTTAAAGCTTTTTTTTAAAATTTATTTATGATAGGCACACACACAGAGAGAGAGAGAGAGAGAGAGAGAGAGAGAGAGAGAGAGAGAGGCAGAGACATAGGCAGAGGGAGAAGCAGGCTCCATGCACCGGGAGCCGACGTGGGATTCGATCCCGGGTCTCCAGGATCGCGCCCTGGGCCCAAAGGCAGGCGCTAAACCGCTGCGCCACCCAGGGATCCCTTAAATATGTTTTTAAATGTTTGGTAGAATTCATCAATGAAACCATGTGATCTTGGTCTTTTCTGCACTGGAAATTTTTCATTCCGAATTCAACTTGCACTCTTGTTATTGGTCTCAGATGTTTTCCTATTTCTTGGATTCAAGATTCATGATTCAATTGTGATAATTTGTAGGTTTTGAGGAATTATTTTTTTCTAATTTATCTGTTTTGTTAGTATATAATTGTTTATAGTAATCTGTTATTACACTTCGTATTTCTGTGGTTATCTGTTGTATTGTTTTCCACTTCTCATTTTGGTTTTTAAATCTTTCCTTTTTTTCTTAATGTAGTTAAAGCATTGCCAATTTTGTTTTTTTTAATTGGTCATTACTTCCAATATTATGTATGTATAAAGATATATATATATGTATGAAGATATATATATATATATCTTTTAGAATCATGTATTCTGAAGTATGCTTCAAGTAAAAAATATTCAGATGAAAAATAATGACTTTAACAGGGTGCTCATTTAAAAAAGCATATCACTGAGGAGGTGAGGGGGATGTGTGAAATAGGTGAAGGGGATTAAGAGTATAGTTATTATGATAGGCACTGGGTAATGATGTATAGAACTGTTGAATCACTATATTGTATGCCTGAAACTAATATAGCACTGCATGTTAACTATACTGGAATTAAAATAACAAACTTTTAAAAAAATTTTATTTGAATTTAATTAATTAACATATAGTGTATTATTAGTTTCAGAGGTGGAATTAGTGATTCATCAGTTGCATACAATACCCAATGTTCATTACATCATGTGCCCTCCTTAATGTCCATCACTCAGTTACCCCATCCCCCACCCCTTCCCTCCAGCAACACTGTTTGTTTCTTATTAAGTCTCTTAGCGTTTGTCTCTCTCTCTCTCTGATTTCATCATTTTATTTTTTCTTCTCTTCCCTTATGATCCTCTGTTCTCTTCCTTAAATTCCATATATGAGTGAGATCATGTGATTATTGTCTTTCTCTGATTGACTTATTTGACTTAGCATAATACCTTAATTTAAAAAAAACAGCACTGAAAGACATGCTGGTATCATGTACAAAAAATAATAATTATGACAGATTTCCTGCAATAATAATTGAAATAATTTGCAATTCAGAATGCCATCTTTTTTTACTTAAAGGTATTTTTCTTACAGGAAATATTATTACAGACTGAACAAGAATCATTGAAATGTATTTTTGTTAGAATATCTAGTCATCTTTATGCTTTTTGTCTCTATAATTCTTGAAATAAAATATTACAGTGTTTAAAAAAAGGAACTGCCTGTGAGAATGACCTGCTGTCAGATTCAACAAATGGTAATTATAAATTAACCACCATATGTTCAAAGAACTAAAGGAACTGCCACTAAAGGAACTGCCATATACCCAGAAGTATAATCACAATGCGTCATTAAAAAAGATTATCAATGAAGAGATAGAAATTATTTTAAAAATCAACAAATGATTATTTTGGAGTGAAAAATACAATAACTGAAATGAAAAATTCATTGTAGGGGTTCAACAGTAGATTATGAAATTCAGAATAAAGAATTAGCAAACTTGAAAACAGGTTGATCAAATAGAAGAGAAAAATAGAATAAATACAAGTAAACAGAATCTAAGAGACATTTGAAACAATATTAATTATGCCAATGTGACAAAGAGATGCTAAACAGACACATCACAGTAAAAATGTTGAAATCCAAACTCCAAGAGAAAATCTTGAAATCCCCAAAAGACAAGAACCTGTCATTTACAAGGGAATCTCAATAAGATTATGAAATGACTGCCCATCAGAAACAATGGAGGCCAGAAGGCAGAGAAATAAAGTGCTTAAAGAAGAAAACTGTCAACCAAGAATCCTCTGTAAAGCAATGTGATCTTCCAAAAATGAAAGTTAAATAAACACTTTCCAGAAAAACATATGCTTGAAGATTTTCTTGTGAGTACACTTGCCATATAAGAAATATTAAGGGAAGTTCTTTAGGCTGACAGTGGGTGACCCCAGAACGTAATCTGAATACAGAAACATGCACACACACATATACAACAGAGCAACAGTAAGTGAAACTATATATTTATGAAAGATGATATAGATGCATACTTATTCTCCTTTATTTCCTTAGCTGATTTAAATAGCAATTGTATGAAACAATGTTGGGTCTATAATATTTAGAAATTTAATATATGTAATAACAGTGTGAAAGGAGTTAGGTTGGAGCAAAATATTGGGTTTTATCCATATGGTGACTTGAATTCTCAGGAACAAATAAAATGAATCCACTGTGATAAATAACAAGGTTAATATAACAAAAGGTATGAATACATGCTTGTTCTCCTTTATTCTCTCAGATTCTTTAAGAGACAAAGAGGCATATAGAGCTAATTATAACAATGTATTCTTGGGATTGCAACATTTATTGTTTAACTTGTATAGCAATGATACCAGAATATAAGGTAAAGGAAATGCAGCTATATAGAAATAACATTTCTATATCTAACTGGAATTAGATTAGTATAAATATGAAGTTGATGCTGAAAAGTTAAGACGTATATGTTAAGCCATAGAAAAACCACTAAAAATAACAAAAATGAAAAGTCTGGCTCCTGGATAAAACCTTATGTATGAGGCTAGGAAGCTGGCAGAGTAGCAGAACCCTAAGCTCACCTTGTCCCATAGATACAACTGCATAATACATCAGTGCAGTAACCCAGACAAAGACCCCAAAACTGGCAGAACAAAGTCCATAACTAAAGGTAGAGATGAGGCCACACAGAAGAGGGTAGGAAGAGTGGAAACAGTGGGGAGTTCACTGGTCCTACGGAACTATCTTTGGGAGGGAGGGATGCTGAGGGCATGGAGAGGGGGAGAGAAACAGACTATCACAGTGGGTAGCCCACAAAGAAAATACAAATCCCCATAATATTTGGCTTTAAAAACCAGAGTTCTTACAACTGGTGGGACTTAAAACCTGAAATTTTAAAAACCAGGGGCCTGAGGTCTGAGAGAGCCAGGAGGATAAGAGGAAATCGAGTCCCTGCCGTTAAAGAGACACCACAATAAACAGCCCATGGAGGAGCGCCTGGGTGGTTCAGCTGGTTAAGCATCTGCCTGTAGCTCAGGTCATGATCCCAGGGTCCTGGGATGGAACCCTGCATCAGGCTCCCTGCTCAGTCGGGGGTCTGCTTCTCCCTCTCCCTCTGCCCCCACACCCACTCATTCTCTCTCTCTCTGCACTCTTTCTGCCAAATAAAAAAAGAAATAATAAAGAAATAAAGAAATAGACTCTTTAAAAATATAAAACAGCCCATGGAGATATATGGTGTAGAAGCAGCAATTTAAAAACACCTGGGGCTTATGAGAGGGAGAGTTGTATATTTATCTCAGTGAACATCCTGGAGGGACAGAATTCATTGGGAGACTCTTCCAGGAACAAAGGAGCTGGCAGGCACCATTTTGCTCCCCTGTCCCCCAGCATAAACACATGGCCACTTGGGGGAAACAGCATGGTGCCAACATTTGCTAAAACTACTGCCCTGCCTCCCACCTAATGCTTAGGCATATCTACCACCTCTAACCAAACCTACCTCAGGCCTGGCACTGCAGTTCTTCTACCCCAGATGACCAGAACACAAAACTTACAAATACTGCATGTCCTGCCCCCATGTACATTGTGGATCCATTCCCTTCAATAAGTTCTTGGTTAAAACCCATCCATGTGGTACCACAATCGAGGCAGTATGCAAATAGACCTTAAGGGGGGGGGCATCACTCCAGAGTGACTCCTGCCCCAGGGAGAGGGTAAGTTAACCACACATGCTAGTCAGACTGTGGTCCCCAAAGTGGACTTGGGGCAGACAACTGGTCTGGTTTCTCAGAGGACAAAACAGGGAAAGTGCCTTGCAGTTTGGTGCTACTGAATCTTGGAAATGCCTGGTCTGATTCAACTCAAGCCCAAGGCACCCCCAGACTGACCCATTAACACCACAGGGACCAAAAACTGCCAAAAACAGGCAAAGAGATCCACTGCAGAAAACTTGACTAAAGGAAACAGTGACTCAGCCACAGAAGCAGGGCACATGCAACACACCTAGTAGACACTCTGAAGCACAGGTTCCAGTGAACAGGGACACTGCAATGCAGGGCATTACGGGATCTCTTCTTCATAAGGCCTCTACTTTCAAGAACAGGAGACATTGGTGATTTTCCTAACACAGAGAAGTAGACAAAATGAGGATAGAGAGGAATAGGTCATGAATGAAAAGAAAAAGAAAAAACAAACAGGACTAAATCACAGCAAGAGACCTAAGTAAAATAGAGATAAGTAATATGCCTGATAGAAAATGTAATGATCATAAAGATACACACTGGACTTGAGAAAAGAGGGTGAGACCCTTAACAAAAATACAAAAAAGAGACAGCCAGAGATGAAGAACATAGTTAATGAAAGTAAAAATACACTAGGTGGCATAAATAGTAAACCATAGGAAGCAGAAGAATGAATCAGCAACCTGGAGGACAGAGTAATGGAAAGTAATCAAGCTGAGTAGGTGAAAGAAAAAATATTAGACAAAATGAGAATAGACTTAGAGAACTCAGCAACACCATCAAGTGTAATAATATTTGCATTACATGGATCCCAGAAAAAAGAAGAGAGAAAAGGGAACAGAAAATTTATTTTAAGTAATTATAGCTGAAAGTTCCTAAATCTGGGGAAGGAAACAAATCCAGATCTATGAGGTACAGAGACTACCCAACAAAGTCAACTCAAAATGGTCCACACCAAGACACATGGTAATTAAAATGGCAAAATGTAGAGAGAGAGAGAGAATTTTAAAAGCACGAAGAGAAAAAACAGTTATATGCAAAAGAAACACCATAAGGGTATTAGCAGATATCACAGCAGAAACTTTGCAGGCCAGAAGAGATTGGCATGATATATTCAAGGAGAGGAAAAAAATCTGTAACCAAGAATACTCTATCCAGCAAGGCTATCATTCAGAATAGAAGGAGAGCTAGAGTTCCTCAGGCAAACAAAAAAATTAAGGACTTTATTACCACTAAACCAGCCCTACAAAAAATATTAAAGGAGACTCTGAGTGGAAAGGAAAGACCTTAACTAAGAGTAAGGAAGCATAAAAGCAGTATAAATAAGTATATTCATAAAAATCAGTCAAGTCACTCACAAAATACAAGGATGTAAAGTATGACACCATATACCTAAAACGTTGGAAGGAGAGGACTAAAGAATGATACCATCAGTTTAATATAGACTGCTATATGAAAAAGAGGTATATATAAACCTAATGGTAATCACAAATCAAAACCAGTAAGATATATGAAAAAGATAAAGAGCAAGGAATTCAAGTATATCAATAAAATAAGCCACCTAATCATGCAAGAACAGATCAATGAAGAAAAGAACACAGAAGGACCATAAAAACAACCACAAAACAAGTAACAAAATAGCAATAAATGCATACCTATCATAACTACTTTGAATGAAAATGGACTGAAGTCTCCAATCAAAACACCTAGGATGACAGAATGGATGAAAAAGTGAGACATATATGTATGCTGCCTTCAAGAGATTCATTTCAGACCTAAAGACACATGCAGATTGAAAGTGAAGGGATGGAGAAGCATTTATGCAAATGAATTTAAAAGAAAGCTGGGGTAGCAATACATATTTCAGACAAAATATAATTTAAAACAAAGACTATAAGAAGAGACAAAGAAGGACATGATATAATCATAAACCCTTGAACAAGAAAAATGTAGCAATTGTAAATATTTTTGCACCCAGCCTAAGAGCACCCAAATACATAAAGCAGTTAATAAAAAACATAAAGGAACTAATTGATAGTAATACTATAATAGTAGGGGACTTTAATACTCCATTTACATCAATGGATAGATCACCAGATGGAAAAAAAAAAAAAAAACAAGGAAACAGCGGTTTTGAATGACAGATTGGACCAAAAGTATCTTATAGTTATATTCAAAACATTCCATCCTAAAATAGCAGAATACACATTCTTTCCAAGTGCACGTGGAGCATTCTTCAGAATAGGTCACATGTTAGACCAGAAAACAAGTCTCAAGAAACTCAAAACATCCATAACATACCAAGCATGTTTCCTAAGATACTGTGAACCTAGAAATCAACCATAAGAAAAATTCCAGAGAAAGCATAAATGCACTGAGATTAAATAACATGCTACTAAACAATGAATGGAGGGAAGGAAGTAATAAAGATCAGAAAATAAACAAAATATAAAATAAAAAAGCAGTAATAGAATAGATTAGATTAATGAAACTAGGAGCTAATTTTCTCAAAAGATGAACAAAATTGATAAACTTTCAGCCAGAATCATCAAAAGAGGTATGTGGGGGGACTCAATTAAAGAAAATAAGAAATAAAGGAAGAGAAATAAGAGCACCAAATACAGAGGATTATAAGAGAATATTATGAAAAATTATTTTAAAAAGGGAATCAAACCAAGAAATAGACTCTTAACTATAGGGAACAAACTGAAGGTTACTGGAGGGGAGGTGAGTAGGGACATGGGTTTAATTGGTGATGAGTATTAAGGAGAGCACTTGTGTTGTAAATAAGTACTGTGTGTTTTTTTTTTAATTTTTTAAATTTATTTATTTATGATAGTCACAGAGAGAGAGAGAGAGAGAGAGGCAGAGACATAGGCAGAGGGAGAAGCAGGCTCCATGCACCGGGAGCCCGATATGGGATTCGATCCTGGGTCTCCAGGATCGCGCCCTGGGCCAAAGGCAGGTGCCAAACCGCTGCGCCACCCAGGGATCCCAAGTACTGTGTGTTGTATATAAGTGACAAATCACTAAATTCTATACCTGAAAAATAATATTACACTGTATGTTAACTAACTGAAATTTTAATAAAAATTTAGAGAAAGGGAAAAAAAAAGAAAAATTCTATGCCAACAAATTGGCAAACTAGAAGAAATGTCTAAATTTCCAGAAACATAAAACCTATCACAACTGAAGCAGGAAGACCTAGGAAATTTGAATAGACTGGTTACCAGCAATGAAATTGAATCACTAATCAAAAAATTCTCACCAAACAAAAGTCCAGGAACAGACACCTGCACAGGTGAATTTTGCTAAACATTTAAAGAAGGCTTAATACCTGTATCTATTCTTTTCAAACTATTCCAAAGAATAAAAGACAAAAATTTCCAAATTAATTTTATGAGACCAACATTACCCTGATACCAAACCCAGAAGACACTACAAAAAAAGAACTACAGGCCAAAAATGATGAACATAGATCCAAAAATCCTCAACAAAATATTAGCAGTTTGAATCCACCAATACATTAAAAAATCATTCACCACAATCAAGTGAGTTTCATTTCTTGAATGCAAGAGTGGTTCAGTATTCACAAATCAATCGATGTGATACATCACACCAGTAAGAGAAAGGATAAAAACCATATGACCATTTCAATAGATGTAGAAAAAGCCTTTGTTGTACTTTGTTACAACATGCATTCATGATAAAAAAAAAAAAACCCTCAACAAAAATCAAGTCTAGAGGGAACATACCTCAGCATGATAAAGGCCATATATGAAAAACCCACAGCTAACATTATAGTCAGTGGTGGAAAACTGAGAAATTTTCCCCTAAGGTCAGAAATAAGACAAGGATAGACCTGCCCTATGACCCAGCAATTGCACTGTTAGGGATTTACCCCAAAGATTCAGATGCAATGAAACGCCGGGACACCTGCACCCCGATGTTTATGGCAGCCATGTCCACAATAGCCAAACTGTGGAAGGAGCCTCGGTGTCCATCGAAAGACGAATGGATAAAGAAGATGTGGTTTATGTATACAATGGAATATTACTCAGCCATTAGAAACGACAAATACCCACCATTTGCTTCAACGTGGATGGAACTGGAGGGTATTATGCTGAGTGAAGTAAGTCAATCGGAGAAGGACAAACAGTGTATGTTCTCATTCATTTGGGGAATATGAATAATAGTGAAAGGGAATATAAGGGAAGGGAGAAGAAATGTGTGGGAAATATCAGAAAGGGACACAGAACATAAAGACTCCTAACTCTGGGAAACGAACTAGGGGTGGTGGAGGGGGAGGAGGGCGGGGGGTGGGGGTGAATGGGTGACGGGCACTGAGGGGGACACTTGACGGGATGAGCACTGGGTGTTATTCTGTATGTTGGTAAATTGAACACCAATAAAAATTAATTTATTAAAAAAAAGAGAAATAAGACAAGGATGTCCAGCCTCATGACTTTTATTCAACATAGTACTGGCAGTCCTAGCCACAGGAATCAGACAACAAAAAGGAATAAAAGGCATCCAAAAGGCGGGGCAAGATGGCGGAAGAATAGGGTCCCCAAGTCACCTGTCCCCACCAACTTATCTAGATAACTTTCAAATCATCCTGAAAACCTATGAATTCGGTCTGAGATTTAAAGAGAGAATAGCTGGAAGGCTACAGTGAGGAGAGTTTGCGCTTCTATCAAGGTAGGAAGATGGAAAAAAATAAAAAAAATAAAAAAGCATCCAAGGGGTGAGGCCCCCCCGTGAGGAGCTTGGCTAAGGCCCCGCAGTGAGTGCCCCCAGGACAGGAAAGCCCCGTCCTGGAGACGCAGAAATTTTACCAATCTTCCCATACGGAAAGGCAGGATTCCAGGAGGGGCAGTGATGCCCTCAGGCTCACAGGGGCACTAACAGAGGAGGTGCACCCTGGGGGAGACCCCACCACACACCACGGGCTGAGCTCACTAAAAGGGCTGGAGCGCCTGCCAGGCCGGGTACTAGAAGTACCTAGAAGTCCTAACCTCAGCAATCAGAAAATGAAAAGAAATAAAAGGCATTCAAACTGGCAAAGAAGAAGCCAAACTCTCCCTCTTTGCAGATGACATGATACTGTACATAGAAAACCCAAAAGACTCTACCCCAAGATTGCTAGAACTCATACAGCAATTCGGTGGTGTGGCAGGATACAAAATCAATGCACAGAAATCAGTGGCATTTCCATACACTAATAATGAGGCTGAAGCAAGAGAAATTAAGGAGTCAATCCCATTTACAATTGCACCAAAAATCATAAGATACATAGGAATAAACCTAACCAAAGAGGTACAGGATCTATACCCTAAAAACTACATAACACTTCTGAAAGAAATGGAGGACGACACAAAGACATAGAAAAATATTCTATGCTCATGGACTGGAAGAATTAATATTGTGAAAATGTCTATGCTACCCAGGGCAATTTACATGTTCAATGCAATCCCTATCAAAATACCATGGACTTTCTTCAGAGAGTTGGAACAAATCATCTTAAGATTTGTGTAGGATCAGAAAAGACCCGAATGACCAGGGGAATATTAAAAAAGAAAACCATAGCTGGGGGCATCTCAATGCCAGATTTCAGGTTGTACTACAAAGCTGTGGTCATCAAGACAGTGTGGTTCTGGCACAAAAACAGACACATAAAAAAAAAACAGACACATAGATCAATGGAACAGAAAGAGAATCCAGAAGTGGACCCTCAACTTTATGGTGAACTAATATTCGACAAAGCAGGAGAGACTATCCACTGGAAGAAAGACATTCTCTTCAATAAATGGTGCTGGGAAAATTGGACATCCACATGCAGAAGAATGAAACTAGACCATTCTCTTACACCATATGCAAAGATAAACTCAAAATGGACGAAAGATCTAAATGTGAGACAAGGTTCCATCAAAATCCTAGAGAACACAGGCAACACCCTTTTGAACTTGGCCACAGCAACTTCTTGCAAGATACATCCATTAAGGTTAGAGAAACAAAAAGCAAAAATGAATTGTTGGGACTTCATCAAGATAAGAAGCTTCTGCACAGCAAAAGAAACAGTCAACAAAACTAAGAGACAACCTACAGAATGGGAGAAGATATTTGCAAATGACCTATCAGATAAAGGGCTAGTTTCCAAGATCTATAAAGAACTTATTAAACTCAATAGCAAAGAAACAAGCAATCCAATCATGAAATGGGCAAAAGACATGAACAGAAATGTCACAGAGGAAGACATAGACGTGGCCAACAAGCACATGCGAAAATGCTCCATATCACTTGCCGTCAGGGTAATACAAATCAAAAGCACAATGAGAATACCACCTCACACCAGTGAGAATGGGGAAAATTAACAAGACAGGAAACCACCAAATGTTGGAGAGGATGTGGAGAAAGGGGAACCCTCTTGCACTGTAGGTGGGAATGTGAACTGGTGCAGCCACTCTGGAAAACTGTGTGGAGGTTCCTCAAAGAGTTAAAAATAGACCTGCCCTGCGACCCAGCAATTGCACTGTTAGGGATTTACCCCAAAGATTCAGATGCAATGAAACGCCGGGACACCTGCACCCCAATGTTTCTAGCAGCAATGTCCACAATAGCCAAACTGTGGAAGGAGCCTCGGTGTCCATCGAAAGATGAATGGATAAAGAAGATGTGGTTTATGTATACGATGGAATATTACTCAGCCATTAGAAACGAAAAATACCCACCATTTGCTCTGAGGTGGATGGAACTGGAGGGTATTATGCTGAGTGAAATAAGTCATTCAGAAAAGTACAAACATTATATGGTCTCATTCATTTGGGGAATATAAAAATTAGTGAAAGGGAATAAAGGGAAAGAGAAAATAAGTGAAAATATCAGGGAGGCTGACAAGACATGTGAGACACCTAACTCTGGGAAATAAACAAGGGGTATTGGAAGGGGAGGTGGGCGGGGGGTTGGGGTGACTGGATGATGGGCACTGAGGGGGGCACTTTGCGGGATGAGCACTGGGTGTTTTGCTATATGTTGGCAAATTGAACTCCAATAAAAAAATTTTAAAAAAGAAAAAGGCATCCAAATTGGTAAGGAAGAAGTAAAGTTTTCACTATTTACAGATGGCATGATACTATATATAGAAATCCCTAAAAACTCCACCAAGAAACTACTAGAACTGAAAAATGAATTCAGGAAGGTCACAGAATATAAAATGAATATACAGAAATCTGGTACATTTCTATACACTAATAATTAAGGAGCAGAAAGTAATCCCATTTATAACAGTACTGAAATTAATAAAATACCTAGGAATAAACTTAACCAAAGAGTTGAAAGACCTATACTCAGAAAACTATAAAGCACTGATGAAGGAAACTGAAGATGACACAAACTAATGGAAAGACATTCCATGCTCATGGATCAGAAGAACAAGTATTGTTATGATGTCCATACTGCCCAAAGCAATCTACAGATTTAATGCAATCCTTATAAAAATACCAACAGCATTGATCACAGGAATAGAATCAACAATCCTAACATTTGTATGGAAGTACCAAGACCCTGAATAGCCAAAGCAATTTTGAAAAAGTAGAACAAAACTGGCTTTAAGTTATATTACCAAGCTGCAATATTCTAAACAGTATGGTACTGGCATAAAAATAGACACATAGATCAATAGAACAGAACAGAAAATACAGAAATAAACACACAACTATATGGTCAATTAATTTTTGACAAAGGAGGCAGGAATATGCAATATGAAAAGGACAGTCTTTTCAACAAATTGTGTCGGGAAATGTAGGCAGCTACATCCAAACGAATAAAACTGGACCACTTTCTTACACCATACACAAAAATAAACTCAAAGTGTATTAAGGACTGAAATATGAGTCCTGAATCCATAAAAATTCTAGAACAGAACAGGGGATAATGTCTCTTAACATTGGCATATAGCAACATCTTTCTAGATATGTCTCCTGAAGCAAGGAAATAAAAGCAAATCAAACTATTGGGACTACAGTTAAAAAAATGAAAGCTTCTGAGCTGCAAAGGAAACAACAAAACAAAAAGAAAACCTAAAGAATGGGAGCAGACATTTGCAAATGACATATCTGATAAAGGGTTGGTATCCAAAATCTATAAAGAACTGATACAAGTCAGCACCGAAAAAACAAATAATCCAATTTAAAAATGGGTAGAAGACATGAACAGACATTTCTCTGGAGAGGACATTCTAATGGCCAACAGACACATGAAAAGATGCTGAACATCACCCATCATCATCAAAACCACAATGAGATATCACCTCACATCTATCAGAGTGGCTGAAATAAAAAAACACAAGAAACGAGTGTTGGCGAAGATGTGGAGAAAAAGGAATCCTTGTTTACTATTGGTGGAAATGCAAACTGGTGCAAACACCGTTTAAGTAGTATAGAGATTCCTCAAAAACATAAAAATAGAGCTACCATATGATCCAGTAATCACAGTACTATTTACCCAAAGAATATGAAAATACTAATTAGAAAGGATATATGCATTTCTGTTTATTGTGGCATTATTTGCAATAACCAAATTATGGATGCAGGCCAACTGTCTGTCAACAGATGGATAAATATGTGATGTATATATACAATGGAATATTAGCCATGAAATAATGAAGTCTTGCCACTTTCAACAACACAGATGGAGCTAAAGAGTATAAACTAAGCAAAATAAGTCAGTCAGAGAAAGACAAAGACTATATGACTCCACTTAGATGTGGAATTTAAGAAACAAAACAAATGAACAATGGGGGAAAAGAGACAAACCAGAAAACAGACTCTTAACTACAGAGACAAACAGATGGTTACCAGAAGGGAGGTAGGCACATGGATGGGTGAAATAGGTGACAGGGATTAAGAGTATGCTTAACTTGATGAGAATGGAGTAATATATGGAACACCTGAATCACTATATTGTACACCTGAAATGTGTATAACACTGTATGTTAACTACACTGAAATTAAAAATTTAAAAAGTAAAAAGAAACAAATGAACCAATGCAAAAAAAAAAAGAGAGATAAACTAAAATACAAACTAGTAACTTTAGAGAACAAATGGATGGTTACCAGGAGGAAGGTGGGAGGGGAATGGGTGAAATAGGTGAAGGGCATTAAAGAGTGCACTTATCTTGATAAGCATAGAGTAATATATAGAATTGTTAAATCATATATTATACACCCAAAACTAATTTAGCTTTGTATGTTAACTATACTGGAATTAAAAAGAGAATCTCACGTGTGATTTTTAAGGCCTAACTATAGGCAATTACAAAGGTTTCTGTAGCAGGCCTCATAAGAGATTCCTGCTCTTCCCAAACCAGACTTGTACAGCCAATGAACTGAAGTCTCTAAAGGGAGTTGTCAAGAAATCAGGCTCTCCTGGCTTGCCATGCTCTTACACGGGGCTGCATTCCTAGCCCAGGTGCCTTGATTTGGAGGCCTCTTTATCACTTGCCTTGGCAGAGGTCTTCCACGGGTACCTCAGCTGAAGTCTCCTTAGAGGGGCTAGAGAGGGAAGGAACGCTGAGACACATTTTCTTCTCTCTAAATCAGTACTCCTGCACTCTAATCCCTTCCCCCTTCCAGCTTTCCTGAGATCCTCCATCCATAAAACTTCAGAAGCATTTTTTTTCAGGGGTCCCTCCACAGTGGGACAATCCTCAGGTCTGTGTTCATTCATCTGACCCTATACTGGTGCTGGTCCATGGGCAAAAATGGAACAGAGAGAAGTCAGCACTCTCTCCAGTTTAGCTTTTTGCTTTTCTTATGGCAGTCAGTGATTTAAGGCTTGACTGTTACTTTCATTTTGGCTTGTTGTCTAAAGCATCTACTCTGGCAGATCAGTTTTCTCTCCAGCTCAACTGAGCTCCTGACAAATCTGTGTAGTGAGCCAGGCAATTAACCACAGTGCCATTCCGGAGAAGCAGAAAGCCTGCAGATCCCATGAGGTACCTTTGCAAAATATTCACAGAGTCAGCAAGGCATATCAGAAGGGTGCTAGCAGATAGTTTCCAGAGTCTGAATGTCCCATGGGGCACTTTGTCAGCCATGCTATGCGTCTTGAGGAACGCTAGAGATAGTCATGCAGCATTCTTAGAAGGTGTTAGCAGATTTTTAATATAAACTTTTCAGTTCTGGGGGAGATCGCTTTAGTCTCTCTCTCTCCAGCCTGTCTTGCCTGGCTGGTCAGATAAGTGACCCAACATAGGGGTTCAAAAGAAAGCCAGAGAAGCAATATCATAGCCAGTGCTTAAGTTGCTCCAACAGCAGGACCAGAGATGGGGGTGGGGGCCCTTACATAGCTGAGTAGCTCTAAGTATGTTACTGGTGCCACTAAACACCCTACAATAAGCAAGTTGTTGAACCTTCAAGAGAAAGAACAGTGTAGTACCCATCAAGAGTACTTCAAAAGCTCCAGGAGCCCTGAAGAGACCTTAGAAACTTAAGTAGATCCGTTGGGACATAATCTGGCTAAAGTTAATGAATGGAGAGTAGCACAGTATGGGGTGCATTATTACCAACCCCTCCTTCAGAGTGCCCTTACAGCAGCTGTTGCCAGGATAACAGAATGCAAACAGCAGCAGCAAAAGCAGCTGCAGCCTTCTGGTTGCTGCCCCCTTTCAGAGAAGCCTGGGATCTGCTTGAACAGCCCTACCCAGGAATCTCAGCCAGGAAATAGCTGTCCTTCCAAGCCAGTTGCTTCACCCACTCTCTGCTACCTTTCCCTCTCCCTCTCTAGGAAACTTTTGGCCAAAAGGCAGAGAGGTGGCCCTGCTGGGGCCTGTGAATGATGCAGTTCCTGTTCTCTCCACTTCTCCCTGTGGGCCTCAGGATAGATCAAAAGGCCCAGCAGCTTTTGTCTAGTTGTCTCAGGTTTCTTATTTTTCTTTCTATTTTTCTTTTTTACAATTTTTAAAATTGAGGTATGACTGACATATGACATTATATTAGTTTCATGGGCACAGAATGATTCAATATTTGTATACATTGTGAAATGGTCACCACAGTAAGTCTAGTTAACATCCATCATTTTATAAATTTTTGTTCTTATGAGAATTTTAGGATTTCTTTTTCTTAGCAATCTTAAAATATGCAATACAATATTATTAACTAAGCGACCACACTATACATGTCCATGATCTATTTTATACCTGGAACTTTGTACCTTTTATCCCCCTTCAACCATTTCTTTCACCACCACCCCCACACACAAACTGCCATTGGCAACCACCAATCTATACCCTATATCTTTGAGGTTATTTTTGTTTTACTTTTGTTTTTGTATACCATATATAAGTGAGATCATACCATGTCTTTATCTGATTTATTTCACTTAGCATAATTCTCTCAATGTCCATCCATGTTATCACAAATGGTAAGTTTTCACTTTTTTATGGCTGAATAATATTCCATTGTGCATATATACCACATATTCTTTATCCATTTGTTCATTACTGGACACTCAGGTTGTTTCCATATCTTGGCTATTTGAAATCTGAGAATGTGATGCCTCCAGCTGTGTTCTTCTTTCTCAAGATTGTGTTGTGTATTCATTCTTTTGTCATTACATATAGATTTTAGGATTGTTCAACTTCTGTGACAAATGCCTTTGGATTTCAATAAGGATTTCACTGAACTTGTATATACCTTTGAGTAATCTGGACATTTTAACAATATTTATTCTTGCAATCCATGAGCATGGAATATCTTTCCATTTATTTGTGTCACCTCCCATTTCTTTTATCAATTTCCAAAAACAAAAATTCTAATAGCATACACCTCCTTGTTGAAATTCATTCCTAGCTATTCTTTTTGGATATAATTATAAATGAAATTGATTTCTTAATTTTCTGATACTTCGTTTTTAGTGTATAAAATGCAACAGATTTTTGTATTTCGATTTTATATCTTACAACTTTATTGAATTCTTATATTATTCCTAACAGTTTTTTTTTATGGAGTCTTTAGGGTTTCTACATACATTATGTCATTTGCAAATAGTGATAGCTTTACTTCTTTCCAGTTTAGATGCCTTTTATTTCTTTTTCTTGCCAATTTCTCTTATTAGGACTTCCAATACTAGATTGAATAAAAGTGGCCAGAGTGGACATCCTTGTCTTATCCCTCATCTTAGACGAGGTGCTTTCTCTGCTTTTCACCACTGAGTGTGCTGCAGCTGTGGGCTTTTCATATAGGGTTTTTATTATGTTAAGGAACATTCTGTTTATACCTTTGTTGAGAGTTTTTGCATTATTAGATATTGAATTTTGTCAAATATTTTTCTGGATGTATTGAGATGATCATGTGATTTTTATCCCTTATTTTATTAATGTGGTATATCATGTTGATTGATTTGTGGGTGTTGAACCATCCTCATATCCCTAATTCTGCATGATCATGGTGAATTAATCCTTTTATTGTATTCTTGACTTTGAGAGTCACTAAAGGTCTATGCACTTCAACTCCTCAAGTTTTGTTCCAGGTATATGAAGAGAGGGGGTCCACACCCTAGGTCATTGGCTCACATTCCAGGCTCCAGCTTCCTCCTCCTCTCTACTCAATCTGAGCTTCATTCTTTTTTAAAAAAATTATTTATTTATTTCAGAGAGAGAGAACAAGCAGGGGTAGGGGCAGAGGGAGAAGAAGACTCTCCACTGAGCAGGGAGCTCAACACAGGGCTCAATCTCAGGATCCTAGGATCATGACCTGAGACGAAGACAGATGCTTAACCGACTTAGCCACCCAGGCGCCCCCTGAGCTTCATTCTTAATCAAAAGAGACCTCACTTGCATAGATGTGGATATGGAAGCCCACTTGTCCCCTCTTCTCTGAATACAGCCACCACCTTTTGGCCACCTTGAGTCCTGGGAATAGAACACTGGCAGTTCTTCTCAACCCTCAGAAGCACAGATCCAGTGAAGAGGAGCATGCACGCTTCTTGGACCTTGGGGATTTGGACCACTTGGGCAGGCAATTCAGGACCCCAGATACATGGAACATAGGTGGAGGCAGGTAGTATGGGTTCTGAGTGTGCATATCCCCCTGATCCCACACACAGGACTCCTGACTCTTTGCAGATAGGTAAGACAGGAAGAGGGTGAGAGTGGAGCCTCTGAAGTACAGGATGTATGAGAATCCTCTCTGTCCTGTGTCTCAGAGCATTAGTCTGATTTAGCATAGGTACTGTCATAGTCAATGTCCAAAAACATCCTAATTATCCCTGCTTTCTAGTGTCATGTGTGGTACCCTAACTCATTTCATAGAGATGACTTTCATGACCAACCATTTACCGTGTAGCAATAGAAAACTAAGACAGATGTTGGCACCTAGAGTAGAGTGTTGTGGTAACAAAAACCTAAAATATGGAACTGGTTCTGAAAATGACCAGAGGGTAGAGGCTGGAAGGACTTTGAGAAGAAAATCGGTGTTAGTCAAAGATGCTTTGAAGAGACTGTTACCAGAAGCCTGATGGCCATTGTGGAGACTGCCCATGAGAGCTTAAAGGAAAGTTAGTAAAACATTAGTGGGAACTGGAGGAAACAATCCCTCTTTATATAGTTCAGTGGTGGGGAAATTTGAAAATGTACCTAACAAACTGGGTGATGCAACCAAGGAAATTTTCCAGGCAAAGTAATGGAGGTACTGCCTGTCTTCTTGCTGTTTATAGCAAAATATGAGATGAGAAAGTTAAAAGATGGACTTTAGGTTAAACAAAAGGGAGACAGAACTTGCTGCTTTGAACATCTCCAGCCTCTCTTACATGGAAAATGATGCTAAAGTTAAGAAAAAACTTCCAGACAAAGGCCAAATCCAGAACTCTTCCAGAACCACATCTATGTGCCCACCACTGAGCATAAGAAATATAACATTACAAATTCAATTGAAGCACCCTGTGAACTTTCACTGGTTTGAATTATATCTTGCAAAAAGATTTTCCAATTCTAAATCCCTGGCATGTGTAAATGTGACCTTATTTGGAAATAAGGTCTTTGTAGATGTCATTAAATTAGGGATCTTGAAATGGAGTAATCCCAGATTTGGGGTAGGCCCTAAATGTACAAAGTAGTGTACATTTAGAGAAAGCAGAGGGAGATTTGTGTCACATAGGTGCAGGGAATAAGGCCATGTGAAGATAGAAGCAGACTAGAGTTATTGTGTCAATAGCCAATGAATTCAAGGAGACACCAGGAGATGAAAGAGACAAAGACTCTCCCCTAGAGCCTTTGGACAGAATGTGGCCCTACTGGCACATTGATTTTGGATTTCTGGCCTATAGAGCTGTGAGAGAATAAATTTTATACTGTTTGAAGATACCTACTTTGTGGTAATTTATTATGGCAGCATTAGGAAACTAAAAGTAACCCTTCCCAATTGAATTATCCTCTCTCCCTCTTCATAAGACATAATCACTATCCTAAATAAAGTGTCATGCCTTTCTGCAAGCTGCATATGCATTCACTTCTCCCATGCATGCCTTTTATGCATATGTGTCTATAATCAACATCTGTTTGCATCTTTTAAAATTTCACGTACACGGTATCATAACATTTCTGTCCTTATGGAACTAGCTTATTCACTCGCCCATTTTTTCCATTGTCACCACCCAATCTTTGCCCCAATAGGTCTTTCTGTATCACTGGCCCCTAAGGATTCTAGTCTCTTCCACAGTCCAGCTTTTGCTGTCCCGTTTAATTTACTAAAGACAGTCCCAAGTCATTGAATTAATACTGGTATTACCATAGGAAAAGCTCAGTCCCTCATGATACCCCACTCCATCACAGCTCTAAACTAGTGGTGCTTGAACTTTAATGTGCCAAAGAACATGTAAAACTGACTGCTGACACAACTTCAGAATTTCTAATTTGGTGGACCTACAGTGGGGCTTATGAATTTGTATTTCTAACAAGTACCAGTTGATGCTAATGCTGATGCTGCTGGTCCATGAAAGCCAAGGAGCAGCATCTGGTCTCCCTATAAACTATGTTATACATAGGTTACATTCAATAAAATGCAGTCAAGGATAGACCGGATTCCTCTTTCTCTTTACATAAATTATTTATAACTTGATATTATAATTAATTTGAGACTGTAATAAAAAAACATAAAACATGGTAGAAAGTGATCCCTTTCAATTACAGTAAGGTGGGCCAAAACAAAAATATACAAAGATAAGTTTGTGTCTGTTAATATATCTAAAAATACTGCAAATTATTCAAGAAAACTTTATTTTTAACTTGAACAAATGCTGACAAATTTATCTGTGGAGGTAAAAGTCAGGTGTTGCTAGATATTGGGTTTTCTGTGAAGAAATGTGCAAAAAAAACAGGCATTGAAAAAGCAGAAAATCAAAAACTGGGCAGAACAAATTCATTGTTTCTTCCTCCATGGTGTCCTTCTATTTAGGTCTTAAAACTGTAGAATGAAATAAGAGACAATTAACAATTGTAAAACAATAACAGGCAATAATGATTTTCTAAATGTAAGAAAATTGTCAATCCTATATTGTATTAACAGGAGCAATCAACAGTTATCCTCCTGTAACATACACCTTTGGATATGTCTTTAATCATCTGATGATACCAACCTCTTTTCCACTTGTCAAACAGCAAAAAAACCTACTTGGATTCGTTTGTTTTAGAGACTCACTTAATAAGTCTTTTAAACGACAAAAACTATACTCTATCACTCACATTTTTAACCTAAAAGGGCCTCTATTTCCATTTTGGCAAAACTGAATGGAAGAACAAAAGAAAAGAAAGAAAAAGAGGAAACGATATGTTGGATATACATCAAATTAATTACAATCCAGTGATAAACAATAATCCTGACAGGACTATTGTTTTTTCTTTTCACCGTCACCCTGATATATAAAAACTTACAAGTGAACAAATGGTTAGGCATCACTCATTTAATGTGGTCCTAAATACAATTCTTATGATACCTGTGTAAGTATTCACTTTCTCAAAGCAATTCTCTCTTACTTGGTATAAGAGACCATATTTCTGTGGCTAAATCATGAAGGCCCAGCTAGTGTTCATTCAGACTGCTTTAGCCACCTGTTCTCTTAACCATGTTCTAAAGAAACATTGGTCTCTGCTACCAGGGCTGACGCATTTCCCACCTGTAGAAGACTTACAGCTGTAACTGGAAGGACTTATAGCTGTGAATGAAGTACATTTCAGAATATGCTGCATTCTATACCAATATACATCATTAACACTACACTGGCTCATCGAACTACCTTTTAGACACCGATCTTGTAATTTACATCACTGAGAAGGTTTAGCAGCATAACTCATGTATGGCAGGCATGGTTGGGTGATACACAAAACTACACACATACCTGGGTTCTTAGCAACTGCTCTCTTCTGGGTCCAGATCTTTTCTAGGCCCTTTGTCAAACTCTTCATTTCTGATCACTTCTACTTTCTTTTCCTCACCTCCAGCTTCTCGGGCATCATCATCAGCACTTTCATAGTTACAATCTCTCGCTTCGTTAGTGAAGAATAACACGGACTTCGGGACCAGAACTTCACGGAAAAAATAGCCCAATTTATAATCAGTGGTGACATCCATCTCTCTGCCCTCAGGAGAATGAGGAGGATAGAAGTAGGTGAAGAAAGAATAGCCAAGCATCGTCCTGGTGGTGGATGCAAAACTTCTGTGGCCCTTACCTCTCTGCAGCTTGCTGGTTTTCACAGTGACATCTTTCCCCTCTTTCCAGTAAGTCTTATACCTGTGCTGCTGATAATTTCTGGCCCTTTGGAGAAGAAGGGATCAGAATCATCTGGGTCCGATTGCATTTGGTAGGTTTTCGTCAGGACTTTGTTGAAAAAGTATTCATTTGACTTGAAGATGAATTCTATGTGAATCTCATTGGTTCCTCGAACCCTGAAATTTTAATTTTTACATCTTCCAAGTGCTCTAGTACAAGCTCATCATTTTTTTGGATCATCCTGCTGAGGATCTTCACATTTTTAAAAGCCGTCAACCAAAAGTAAGGAATGCCATTTGTGTGCCCTTCTCCCACAGGCTCCTTTCCATATCTCCACACGCACGTTCCTGAACACCTACTTGCCACTGACATTCACCTTCTGTGGGCTCGTGGATTGCATTGATGATCTCAGATCTCTTATCAAACAGAGGTTGGTAGAAGGCAGCATACTTTTTCTCTAGATCGTGAGAATCTCTGTAGAATTGAGCTTCTACTTGGGCATACTGGGCCTGAAGGTTTATGAGAGCTTTGACCCGCTACTCAATGGCTAAAGGCAAGTGCTGAGAACCGCCTGCCTTTGAGCTGGGTGCCCCAGTGGGGGCTTCAAGGGCCTGAGGACTTGGATGCCACTCACCATCTTGGAACTTGAAGGGTACGCAGGCCCCATCCTCCCAGGACTTGGAGGCATTGCCCAGGGCCTTTGCTGCAGGTTCCTCTGCCTTTTGGGATGCAGGGCCCTCTGTTGGTGCCTGCCGCCCCCAGGGCGGGGTGCCCTCTGCCTGGTACTCGCCCATCTAGACTTCTGCTTCCTGTCTCGGGTGCTCCTAATCCAGGACTGCTGGTCCTCTTACTGGTTCTTCCGCCTCTGGAGGTGCCGGTCCCTCTACACGGTCCTGGGGCTCCGGGGAGGGGCGCCAGACCACCATGCAGCCTGTGTGGGGCTGGACCAGAACATGGTCGTTATCATGGATACGGTGTAGAAGGGAGTGGACCAGAGACCCGAAGAGGGTCTGGAACCATGCCATGGGGGCCTCAGGAGGAGCCACTGCGAATTCTTTGGGCTCTTGGGCTTGGACGTTGTCTTCATCCTCTTCAGTTTCTTCCTCCTCCTCATTCTCTCTTTTTTTTCAATAAATTAATTTTTATTGGTGTTCAATTTACCAACATACAGAATAACACCCAGTGCTCATCCCGTCAAGTGTCCCCCTCAGTGCCCGTCACCCATTCACCCCCACCCCCCGCCCTCCTCCCCCTCCACCACCCCTAGTTCGTTTCCCAGAGTTAGGAGTCTTTATGTTCTGTGTCCCTTTCTGATATTTCCCACACATTTCTTCTCCCTTCCCTTATATTCCCTTTCACTATTATTCATATTCCCCAAATGAATGAGAACATACACTGTTTGTCCTTCTCCGATTGACTTACTTCACTCAGCATAATACCCTCCAGTTCCATCCACGTTGAAGCAAATGGTGGGTATTTGTCGTTTCTAATGGCTGAGTAATATTCCATTGTATACATAAACCACATCTTCTTTATCCATTCGTCTTTCGATGGACACCGAGGCTCCTTCCACAGTTTGGCTATTGTGGACATGGCTGCCATAAACATCGGGGTGCAGGTGTCCCGGCGTTTCATTGCATCTGAATCTTTGGGGTAAATCCCTAACAGTGCAATTGCTGGGTCATAGGGCAGGTCTATCCTTGTCTTATTTCTGACCTTAGGGGAAAATTTCTCAGTTTTCCACCACTGACTATAATGTTAGCTGTGGTTTTTCATATATGGCCTTTATCATGCTGAGGTATGTTCCCTCTAGACTTGATTTTTGTTGAGGGTTTTTTTTTTTTTTATCATGAATGCATGTTGTAACAAAGTACAACAAAGGCTTTTTCTACATCTATTGAAATGGTCATATGGTTTTTATCCTTTCTCTTACTGGTGTGATGTATCACATCGATTGATTTGTGAATACTGAACCACTCTTGCATTCAAGAAATGAAACTCACTTGATTGTGGTGAATGATTTTTTAATGTATTGGTGGATTCAAACTGCTAATATTTTGTTGAGGATTTTTGGATCTATGTTCATCATTTTTGGCCTGTAGTTCTTTTTTTGTAGTGTCTTCTGGGTTTGGTATCAGGGTAATGTTGGTCTCATAAAATTAATTTGGAAATTTTTGTCTTTTATTCTTTGGAATAGTTTGAAAAGAATAGATACAGGTATTAAGCCTTCTTTAAATGTTTAGCAAAATTCACCTGTGCAGGTGTCTGTTCCTGGACTTTTGTTTGGTGAGAATTTTTTGATTAGTGATTCAATTTCATTGCTGGTAACCAGTCTATTCAAATTTCCTAGGTCTTCCTGCTTCAGTTGTGATAGGTTTTATGTTTCTGGAAATTTAGACATTTCTTCTAGTTTGCCAATTTGTTGGCATAGAATTTTTCTTTTTTTTTCCCTTTCTCTAAATTTTTATTAAAATTTCAGTTAGTTAACATACAGTGTAATATTATTTTTCAGGTATAGAATTTAGTGATTTGTCACTTATATACAACACACAGTACTTGGGATCCCTGGGTGGCGCAGCGGTTTGGCACCTGCCTTTGGCCCAGGGCGCGATCCTGGAGACCCAGGATCGAATCCCATATCGGGCTCCCGGTGCATGGAGCCTGCTTCTCCCTCTGCCTATGTCTCTGCCTCTCTCTCTCTCTCTCTCTCTCTGTGACTATCATAAATAAATAAATTTAAAAAATTAAAAAAAAAACACACAGTACTTATTTACAACACAAGTGCTCTCCTTAATACTCATCACCAATTAAACCCATGTCCCTACTCACCTCCCCTCCAGTAACCTTCAGTTTGTTCCCTATAGTTAAGAGTCTATTTCTTGGTTTGATTCCCTTTTTAAAATAATTTTTCATAATATTCTCTTATAATCCTCTGTATTTGGTGCTCTTATTTCTCTTCCTTTATTTCTTATTTTCTTTAATTGAGTCCCCCCACATACCTCTTTTGATGATTCTGGCTGAAAGTTTATCAATTTTGTTCATCTTTTGAGAAAATTAGCTCCTAGTTTCATTAATCTAATCTATTCTATTACTGCTTTTTTATTTTATATTTTGTTTATTTTCTGATCTTTATTACTTCCTTCCCTCCATTCATTGTTTAGTAGCATGTTATTTAATCTCAGTGCATTTATGCTTTCTCTGGAATTTTTCTTATGGTTGATTTCTAGGTTCACAGTATCTTAGGAAACATGCTTGGTATGTTATGGATGTTTTGAGTTTCTTGAGACTTGTTTTCTGGTCTAACATGTGACCTATTCTGAAGAATGCTCCACGTGCACTTGGAAAGAATGTGTATTCTGCTATTTTAGGATGGAATGTTTTGAATATAACTATAAGATACTTTTGGTCCAATCTGTCATTCAAAACCGCTGTTTCCTTGTTTTTTTTTTTTTTTCCATCTGGTGATCTATCCATTGATGTAAATGGAGTATTAAAGTCCCCTACTATTATAGTATTACTATCAATTAGTTCCTTTATGTTTTTTATTAACTGCTTTATGTATTTGGGTGCTCTTAGGCTGGGTGCAAAAATATTTACAATTGCTACATTTTTCTTGTTCAAGGGTTTATGATTATATCATGTCCTTCTTTGTCTCTTCTTATAGTCTTTGTTTTAAATTATATTTTGTCTGAAATATGTATTGCTACCCCAGCTTTCTTTTAAATTCATTTGCATAAATGCTTCTCCATCCCTTCACTTTCAATCTGCATGTGTCTTTAGGTCTGAAATGAATCTCTTGAAGGCAGCATACATATATGTCTCACTTTTTCATCCATTCTGTCATCCTAGGTGTTTTGATTGGAGACTTCAGTCCATTTTCATTCAAAGTAGTTATGATAGGTATGCATTTATTGCTATTTTGTTACTTGTTTTGTGGTTGTTTTTATGGTCCTTCTGTGTTCTTTTCTTCATTGATCTGTTCTTGCATGATTAGGTGGCTTATTTTATTGATATACTTGAATTCCTTGCTCTTTATCTTTTTCATATATCTTACTGGTTTTGATTTGTGATTACCATTAGGTTTATATATACCTCTTTTTCATATAGCAGTCTATATTAAACTGATGGTATCATTCTTTAGTCCTCTCCTTCCAACGTTTTAGGTATATGGTGTCATACTTTACATCCTTGTATTTTGTGAGTGACTTGACTGATTTTTATGAATATACTTATTTATACTGCTTTTATGCTTCCTTACTCTTAGTTAAGGTCTTTCCTTTCCACTCAGAGTCTCCTTTAATATTTTTTGTAGGGCTGGTTTAGTGGTAATAAAGTCCTTAATTTTTTTGTTTGCCTGAGGAACTCTAGCTCTCCTTCTATTCTGAATGATAGCCTTGCTGGATAGAGTATTCTTGGTTACAGATTTTTTTCCTCTCCTTGAATATATCATGCCAATCTCTTCTGGCCTGCAAAGTTTCTGCTGTGATATCTGCTAATACCCTTATGGTGTTTCTTTTGCATATAACTGTTTTTTCTCTTCGTGCTTTTAAAATTCTCTCTCTCTCTCTACATTTTGCCATTTTAATTACCATGTGTCTTGGTGTGGACCATTTTGAGTTGACTTTGTTGGGTAGTCTCTGTACCTCATAGATCTGGATTTGTTTCCTTCCCCAGATTTAGGAACTTTCAGCTATAATTACTTAAAATAAATTTTCTGTTCCCTTTTCTCTCTTCTTTTTTCTGGGATCCATGTAATGCAAATATTATTACACTTGATGGTGTTGCTGAGTTCTCTAAGTCTATTCTCATTTTGTCTAATATTTTTTCTTTCACCTACTCAGCTTGATTACTTTCCATTACTCTGTCCTCCAGGTTGCTGATTCATTCTTCTGCTTCCTATGGTTTACTATTTATGCCACCTAGTGTATTTTTACTTTCATTAACTATGTTCTTCATCTCTGGCTGTCTCTTTTTTGTATTTTTGTTAAGGGTCTCACCCTCTTTTCTCAAGTCCAGTGTGTATCTTTATGATCATTACATTTTCTATCAGGCATATTACTTATCTCTATTTTACTTAGGTCTCTTGCTGTGATTTAGTCCTGTTTGTTTTTTCTTTTTCTTTTCATTCATGACCTATTCCTCTCTATCCTCATTTTGTCTACTTCTCTGTGTTAGGAAAATCACCAATGTCTCCTGTTCTTGAAAGTAGAGGCCTTATGAAGAAGAGATCCCGTAATGCCCTGCATTGCAGTGTCCCTGTTCACTGGAACCTGTGCTTCAGAGTGTCTACTAGGTGTGTTGCATGTGCCCTGCTTCTGTGGCTGAGTCACTGTTTCCTTTAGTCAAGTTTTCTGCAGTGGATCTCTTTGCCTGTTTTTGGCAGTTTTTGGTCCCTGTGGTGTTAATGGGTCAGTCTGGGGGTGCCTTGGGCTTGAGTTGAATCAGACCAGGCATTTCCAAGATTCAGTAGCACCAAACTGCAAGGCACTTTCCCTGTTTTGTCCTCTGAGAAACCAGACCAGTTGTCTGCCCCAAGTCCACTTTGGGGACCACAGTCTGACTAGCATGTGTGGTTAACTTACCCTCTCCCTGGGGCAGGAGTCACTCTGGAGTGATGCCCCCCCCCTTAAGGTCTATTTGCATACTGCCTCGATTGTGGTACCACATGGATGGGTTTTAACCAAGAACTTATTGAAGGGAATGGATCCACAATGTACATGGGGGCAGGACATGCAGTATTTGTAAGTTTTGTGTTCTGGTCATCTGGGGTAGAAGAACTGCAGTGCCAGGCCTGAGGTAGGTTTGGTTAGAGGTGGTAGATATGCCTAAGCATTAGGTGGGAGGCAGGGCAGTAGTTTTAGCAAATGTTGGCACCATGCTGTTTCCCCCAAGTGGCCATGTGTTTATGCTGGGGGACAGGGGAGCAAAATGGTGCCTGCCAGCTCCTTTGTTCCTGGAAGAGTCTCCCAATGAATTCTGTCCCTCCAGGATGTTCACTGAGATAAATATACAACTCTCCCTCTCATAAGCCCCAGGTGTTTTTAAATTGCTGCTTCTACACCATATATCTCCATGGGCTGTTTTATATTTTTAAAGAGTCTATTTCTTTATTTCTTTATTATTTCTTTTTTTATTTGGCAGAAAGAGTGCAGAGAGAGAGAGAATGAGTGGGTGTGGGGGCAGAGGGAGAGGGAGAAGCAGACCCCCGACTGAGCAGGGAGCCTGATGCAGGGTTCCATCCCAGGACCCTGGGATCATGACCTGAGCTACAGGCAGATGCTTAACCAGCTGAACCACCCAGGCGCTCCTCCATGGGCTGTTTATTGTGGTGTCTCTTTAACGGCAGGGACTCGATTTCCTCTTATCCTCCTGGCTCTCTCAGACCTCAGGCCCCTGGTTTTTAAAATTTCAGGTTTTAAGTCCCACCAGTTGTAAGAACTCTGGTTTTTAAAGCCAAATATTATGGGGATTTGTATTTTCTTTGTGGGCTACCCACTGTGATAGTCTGTTTCTCTCCCCCTCTCCATGCCCTCAGCATCCCTCCCTCCCAAAGATAGTTCCGTAGGACCAGTGAACTCCCCACTGTTTCCACTCTTCCTACCCTCTTCTGTGTGGCCTCATCTCTACCTTTAGTTATGGACTTTGTTCTGCCAGTTTTGGGGTCTTTGTCTGGGTTACTGCACTGATGTATTATGCAGTTGTATCTATGGGACAAGGTGAGCTTAGGGTTCTGCTACTCTGCCAGCTTCCTAGCCTCATACATAAGGTTTTATCCAGGAGCCAGACTTTTCATTTTTGTTATTTTTAGTGGTTTTTCTATGGCTTAACATATACGTCTTAACTTTTCAGCATCAACTTCATATTTATACTAATCTAATTCCAGTTAGATATAGAAATGTTATTTCTATATAGCTGCATTTCCTTTACCTTATATTCTGGTATCATTGCTATACAAGTTAAACAATAAATGTTGCAATCCCAAGAATACATTGTTATAATTAGCTCTATATGCCTCTTTGTCTCTTAAAGAATCTGAGAGAATAAAGGAGAACAAGCATGTATTCATACCTTTTGTTATATTAACCTTGTTATTTATCACAGTGGATTCATTTTATTTGTTCCTGAGAATTCAAGTCACCATATGGATAAAACCCAATATTTTGCTCCAACCTAACTCCTTTCACACTGTTATTACATATATTAAATTTCTAAATATTATAGACCCAACATTGTTTCATACAATTGCTATTTAAATCAGCTAAGGAAATAAAGGAGAATAAGTATGCATCTATATCATCTTTCATAAATATATAGTTTCACTTACTGTTGCTCTGTTGTATATGTGTGTGTGCATGTTTCTGTATTCAGATTACGTTCTGGGGTCACCCACTGTCAGCCTAAAGAACTTCCCTTAATATTTCTTATATGGCAAGTGTACTCACAAGAAAATCTTCAAGCATATGTTTTTCTGGAAAGTGTTTATTTAACTTTCATTTTTGGAAGATCACATTGCTTTACAGAGGATTCTTGGTTGACAGTTTTCTTCTTTAAGCACTTTATTTCTCTGCCTTCTGGCCTCCATTGTTTCTGATGGGCAGTCATTTCATAATCTTATTGAGATTCCCTTGTAAATGACAGGTTCTTGTCTTTTGGGGATTTCAAGATTTTCTCTTGGAGTTTGGATTTCAACATTTTTACTGTGATGTGTCTGTTTAGCATCTCTTTGTCACATTGGCATAATTAATATTGTTTCAAATGTCTCTTAGATTCTGTTTACTTGTATTTATTCTATTTTTCTCTTCTATTTGATCAACCTGTTTTCAAGTTTGCTAATTCTTTATTCTGAATTTCATAATCTACTGTTGAACCCCTACAATGAATTTTTCATTTCAGTTATTGTATTTTTCACTCCAAAATAATCATTTGTTGATTTTTAAAATAATTTCTATCTCTTCATTGATAATCTTTTTTAATGACGCATTGTGATTATACTTCTGGGTATATGGCAGTTCCTTTAGTGGCAGTTCCTTTAGTTCTTTGAACATATGGTGGTTAATTTATAATTACCATTTGTTGAATCTGACAGCAGGTCATTCTCACAGGCAGTTCCTTTTTTTAAACACTGTAATATTTTATTTCAAGAATTATAGAGACAAAAAGCATAAAGATGACTAGATATTCTAACAAAAATACATTTCAATGATTCTTGTTCAGTCTGTAATAATATTTCCTGTAAGAAAAATACCTTTAAGTAAAAAAAGATGGCATTCTGAATTGCAAATTATTTCAATTATTATTGCAGGAAATCTGTCATAATTATTATTTTTTGTACATGATACCAGCATGTCTTTCAGTGCTGTTTTTTTTAAATTAAGGTATTATGCTAAGTCAAATAAGTCAATCAGAGAAAGACAATAATCACATGATCTCACTCATATATGGAATTTAAGGAAGAGAACAGAGGATCATAAGGGAAGAGAAGAAAAAATAAAATGATGAAATCAGAGAGAGAGAGAGACAAACGCTAAGAGACTTAATAAGAAACAAACAGTGTTGCTGGAGGGAAGGGGTGGGGGATGGGGTAACTGAGTGATGGACATTAAGGAGGGCACATGATGTAATGAACATTGGGTATTGTATGCAACTGATGAATCACTAATTCCACCTCTGAAACTAATAATACACTATATGTTAATTAATTAAATTCAAATAAAATTTTTTTAAAAGTTTGTTATTTTAATTCCAGTATAGTTAACATGCAGTGCTATATTAGTTTCAGGCATACAATATAGTGATTCAACAGTTCTATACATCATTACCCAGTGCCTATCATAATAACTATACTCTTAATCCCCTTCACCTATTTCACACATCCCCCTCACCTCCTCAGTGATATGCTTTTTTAAATGAGCACCCTGTTAAAGTCATTATTTTTCATCTGAATATTTTTTACTTGAAGCATACTTCAGAATACATGATTCTAAAAGATATATATATATATATCTTCATACATATATATATATCTTTATACATACATAATATTGGAAGTAATGACCAATTAAAAAAAACAAAATTGGCAATGCTTTAACTACATTAAGAAAAAAAGGAAAGATTTAAAAACCAAAATGAGAAGTGGAAAACAATACAACAGATAACCACAGAAATACGAAGTGTAATAACAGATTACTATAAACAATTATATACTAACAAAACAGATAAATTAGAAAAAAATAATTCCTCAAAACCTACAAATTATCACAATTGAATCATGAATCTTGAATCCAAGAAATAGGAAAACATCTGAGACCAATAACAAGAGTGCAAGTTGAATTCGGAATGAAAAATTTCCAGTGCAGAAAAGACCAAGATCACATGGTTTCATTGATGAATTCTACCAAACATTTAAAAACATATTTAAGGGATCCCTGGGTGGCGCAGCGGTTTAGCGCCTGCCTTTGGGCCCAGGGCGCGATCCTGGAGACCCGGGATCGAATCCCACGTCGGCTCCCGGTGCATGGAGCCTGCTTCTCCCTCTGCCTATGTCTCTGCCTCTCTCTCTCTCTCTCTCTCTCTCTCTCTCTCTCTCTCTCTCTGTGTGTGTGCCTATCATAAATAAATTTTAAAAAAAAGCTTTAAAAAATAAAAACATATTTAATGACAATATCAAAGCCTTACAAATAATGAAATAGAGGGGGCACATTTAAAGTCATTTCATGAAGCCCGTACTATCCTGATACAAAGCAGGATGAAAATAAAAAAGAACAAGAGGGCGGGGCAAGATGGTGGAGGAGTAGGGACCCCAAGTCACCCGGCCCCACCAACTTACCTAGATTACTTTCAAACCATCCTGAAAACCTACAAATTTGACCTGAGATTTAAAGAGAGAACAGCTGGAACGCTAAAAAGAGAATGGTTTTCGCTTTTAACAAGGTAGGGAGGCAGAAAAAAATTAAAAAAAAAATCAAGTGGGGAGAGGCACCGCGAGGAGCCAGGCTAAAGCCGGTGGCGGGAGCCTCCATCACAAGAAAGCCCAGCCCCAGAGAAGCCGGAACTTTAAAAAATCCGCACCGGATTCTTCCTGGACAGAAAGGCGCTCAGCAGGGAAATCCGTTAAAATCGCAGGACGGGCAGTGAAGCGTCCAGATTCCCGGAGTCACTATTGGAGGAAGTGCACCTGGAAAAAGTACAACACAACCTGTGGGCCAATCTGGGTAAAAGGCTGGAGCACACCCCGCGGGATCTCGGAGAAGCTGGACAGTCAGGTGGCGGCTCCGGGAGGATGGGGCTGCGCCCTGCTGCCCTCGGGTGCCGAGAACCCTGGAGCATGATTCCAGCAGCACAGGCCCTGCCTCTCAGGGCGCTGGGGTACACAGCCAGGACCCTATACTCACCCTGGGACAGGCGGAGGCGGGGAGGGCCCAGGACAATGAGGACTCTCCTGCTGCTGGGCACCCCCAAGTTGTGCAGATCAGTGCCCCCCACCCGCGGAGCATCCAGGCCAGTGTGGAATGGGAACTGCTTTAGTTACTGCATGGAGCTGATTCCAGGGCTGGAGGCCTGGCCGCCACTGGTGTTCCTCCTTGTGTCACCCTGTGCTTGGGAGGGGTGGGGTTGCCAGGGAACAGAGGCCTCACGGGGTAAACAGCTCCCACTGAGCCTGGCACCTGGCAGGGGGTGGGACAGCTCCCTGAGGTGCATACACCTGAGAAGCAGCACAGCAGGCCCCTCCCCCAAAAGACCAGCTGGAAGAATCAGGGAAGAGAAAGTTCTTGACCAAGCAGCGCTCTAAAGCTCCAGGGGAAGTTGAGGGATTTACAGTATATAGAACCACAGGTTGCCCCTCCTATTTTTTTTCTTCCTTTTTCCAGTACAACTCATTTTTATATCAGACTATAAATTTCCAATTTTTTCCCTTTTCTTACCTTAACTACAATATTTAACCAGCTCTTTATTTTTAAGATTCTTCCTTTTTGACTTTCATATTTCTACAGTTACAAGTCCTAGATATATTTTTCCACTTCTAGATTCCCTTCAACCTACTCAACTTAATTTTGAGAGATAAATGAGATATGTTTTTTGTTTTGTGTTGTTTTCTCTACCTCATTTTGTTCTACAATGGCAGAAGTTAATACCTTCTAAAACATGACCAGCATACACCCAGAACCAAATGGCATACCATTCTGGTTCATTCTGTGAGATTCCTCATATCCATTCTGCCCCCTTCTTTTATCTCCTTTATGTTTGGTGGTCAATGTTGGGGACTTCTGCAAGTATTTCTGGTTTATATAAATTTGGGACTAAGCATCTTCTAACATACAGAACTTAATATAATCAGAACCAAGTGGATCACTCTCTAGAAACCCTCAGGTAGACTACATTCTCCCTCCACAAAAAATTCATCACCACCACGATCTCCCAGTGCCCCCCTTTTTTTCTTCTTCTTTTTATTCTCTTCTTTAGGATTCCTGGCCTTTTATCTTTTACTACTTTGTTTTAAATTTTGTTTTTCACTTTAGTGATCCTTTTATTTCGTTTTGATTTTTGTTTTCAATTTCTGGTCTCCGACCTTGGCAGAATCATCTACGGTGAAATTTACTAAAGTTGTGGTTGATATTCTTGACTCAGCCCACCCATATAGCCACTGAGCACTGAGCACTGAGAAAAGTGACTAGAAGGAAGAACTCACCACAAAAACAGAATCAGAAACAGTCCTCTCTGCCACAGAGTTACAGAATTTGGATTACAATTCAACGTCAGAAAGCCAATTCAGAAGCACAGTTAGAAAGCTACTGGTGGCTCTGGAAAAAAGCATACAGTATTCAAGAGACATCATGACTGCAGAATTTAGATCCAATCAGGCCGAAATTAAGTCAATTAAATGAGATGCAATCCAAACTGGAGGTCCTAACGATGAGGGTTAGTGAGGTGGAAGAAAGACTGAGTGACATAGAAGACAAGTCGATGGCAAGGAAGGAAGCTGAGGGAAAAAACAAACAAACAAACAAACAAAACAATTAAGGGACAATGAGCAAGGGTTAAGGGAAATAAATGATAGACTCAGAAGGAAAAAAAATCTACATTTAATTGGGGCTCCATAGAGTGCCAAGAGGCACAGAGGGTCAGAAAGTATATTTGAACAAATGATAGCTGAGAAATTCACTAATTTTGGGAGGAAAACAGACATTCGGGTCCAGAAGATAGGTCCCCCCCTAAAAATCAATAAAAACCACTCAACACCTTGACATTTAATAGTGAAACTTGCAAATTCCAAAGATAAAGAGAAAATCCTTAAAGCAGCAAGAGACAAGAGATCCCTAACTTATATGGGGAGAAATATTAGATTAACAGCAGGCCTCTCCACAGACACGTGGGAGGCCAGAAAGGGATGGCAGGATATATTCAGGGTCCTAAATGAGAAGAACATGCAGCCAAGAATACTTCATCCAGAAAGGCTCTCATTCAGAAGAGAAAGAAAAATAAAGAGCTTCCAAGATAGGCAGAAACTGAAAGAATATGTGACCACAAAACCAGCTCTGCAAGAAATATTAAGGGGGACCCTATAAAAGAAAGAAGAGGCCCAAAGAAATAATCCACAAAAATAGGGACTGAAGAGGTATTATGATGACACTAAATTCATATCTTTCAATAGTTACTCTGAGTGTCAATGGGCGAAATGATCCCATCAAAAGATGCAGGGTTTCCAACTGGATGAAAAAAGCAAGATCCATCTATTTGCTGTCTACAAGAGATTCTTGGACAAAGAATTGTCGTTGCTGCTGCTGGCCCTGCCAGACAGCCAGACCAATGCCAGTGACCTGATAGTCTGTAGAAATGTGCAGATTGGGCTATTGTCCAGCACATCCAGTGCTAAGGTAACTACCTGAAGTTCAGTCAGTTGTGTTTACTCTTGGGTCCCATCTTGTATTAGAGATGTCCTGGTTAAGGGCTGAGAGCTCCAACACAGGTTACCAGAGTGGTGGTGACAATTCCAGTTGTAGAGTGGAGGAACACCCATTGCTCTTCACTAAGGTGATGCCAAGTGGATCTTGTGGTAGCCAAGGTGTTTGAGAGAGGGATTACCTCCTCCAATACAGTAGCATCCGGTAAAGAGTGACAACGGGGAAGGCCAAGCCCCCCTGCAAGTGGGATATACCTGATGGCCCAGGTTTGCTTCCATCTGCAACAAGGAGGCCTTGTCCTGGTGGGTTTGATAAACTTGCAGGGGTGCTGCCACCATAAGCCAAGGCCTAATGGGCAACTGGCTACTGAGTGTCACAGGCCTGGGGCCCATGAGAACTTCCAAATCCAGGACAGTTCAGTAGGCAGCCAGCAACTGCTGTTCTCATGTCTTATATCATGGGGTCGGGGAGGGCGGTTTCTTACATCAGAGTCCCACGAGCAATTTACAGGCATCACAGGAGGTCCTGAGATCCCAAGAGGGATCAGAGGAAGTCGCTAAAGCATGTATGCTGAAGGACTCTCTGATAGGCCCTTACAGGAATGCCTGCTGTTTTATAATTTGGACAGATTCTAGAGCTTTCTGTTGTAGGGAGCCCTTTCAAGGCAGGCCAGTTTTTAAGTAACCACATTGATAGGCTCACCTAACACTGGCAAATGAGGAGCTTCCCATTGGACCCAGAAAGGTCCAAAAGATTCTGGGTTTGTTCTACCATTGTGGGTGCCAAGAGGGTCAACATTTGCTTCTTGACAGTGTCAGTGAGGAAGCAGCCCTTGGTTTACGAATAATTTACAGGAGTTTAACCAAGGTGGTGTGGTCTTGCCCCATCTGTGAGACAAGGGCCCATCTACTTTTTTATAAGCCCCTTTGTGGGTATTTGCATGTCCTGAGGGTTTCAAATGCCTATCCTCAGAGGAAGAGGTCATCCATGTAATGTCATACTGATGATCCTAGACAAACGTGAATGCAGTTAAAACCTTGCCTGCAAAGACTGTGTACGATGGCAGGGCTGTCGAGGTACCCCCGTGTAGCCAGGTAAATGTGCATTGTGTCCTTTCAGAAGTGAAGGCATACTGCAACTGAGACCCTTTGGTATATAGGTACTGAACAGCACACATTAGCCAAGTTTATAATAGCAAAGCCTTTACCAGTTGCTGATGGGATGGAGTCCATAATTTCAATAACATTGGGGATGGAGGCCTTAATGTGTGACACCAGGCCCTGAGGTACCAAGGCTGTGGTAGTGCACCCTGAGGCATCATTCATTCTTTCCTTGTTAAAGAGCAACCGAAATGGAGAAGCAGTGGGGAAAGTCATTCTTCTCTACATAGAATTAGACAATGGATTTCAATCCTTATAGTCCCCTATTTATTTTTCCTTAGCTCATAATCAACGGTTTCCATGGGGACAGTCCATTGGGGTCCCATTTTGTCAAGCCGATTTATAAGTGGCAAAGACTTAAACTTTATGAATCATTGTGTCAGAGTGCCCATGTCCACTGTAGAATTCTTTAGGGCAGTGGGTGCCATGATCATGGGGAATCAAGGCAAGGCAATACTTCCAATGTGCAAGGCAAGGTGAACCTCTCTGTTCTCTCTTTTATAATCATTATCTCCCCTAAGATTGCAGGGGCTTCTTTGTAAAATTTAGTGGGATTCCCAAGTATTTCTATAATTTGAGCCCTACTATTAAGAACATAAAGGTTTCCTAAATGAGGCATTTTAGCAGATACTGAAGTTATTTCATGGTCTATTTATAATAAGTGTAAAGCCAATCAGCACCTTTATTCTGCTTACTATTATTATTGTTGCTATTATTGTGATAAAATTCACTGTTTTGAGGGTACATTTCAGTGGTGTTTAGTACATTCACCATGCTCTCCAGGTATCCCCTCTGTCTAGTCCCAAAATACACCATCACCCCAAAAGGAAAGCCCATACCCATTAGTTAATTTTCCCGAATTTCCCCATCCCTGCCTCCAGGTTCTGGAAACCACTTATCTGCTCTCTTTCTCTAGGAGTTTACTTAGTCTACATTTATTCTATATCACCTATATTTGATACAAATGAAATCATACAATATGTGACCTTTTGGGTCTGGACTCTCACTTAGCATAATGGTTTTGAGGTTTATCCACTGTGTTGCATGTATCAGTACTTCATTCCTCTTTATGGCTGCATGATACTCCACCGTATGGATGTATCACTTTTGTTTGTCCATCCATCAGTTGATGGACAATTGGGACGTTTCCACCTTTTGGTAATGGTGAATAGGACTGTTAATGAACATCTGTGTACAACTTTTCATTTGAGAAAACGCTTTTAATTGGGGGGGGTGTAGTATACACCTAAGAGTAGAATTACTGAGGCAATCATATGGTAATTCTTCATTTAACTATTTAAAGAACTGCCAGACTCTTTTCCACAATGACAGCATTGATTTTAGATACCCACCAGTAATGCACAAGGATCCTAATTTCTCCACATTCTGCTCAATATGTTTTATTTTTCATTTAAAAATAACTCAATTACACCACCATTGTGAGTAGGCTGTGGCATCACATGGTGGTTCTGTTTGATCTCCCTAATGACTAAAGACGGCGAGCTGATTTTCCTGTCCTTATTGTGTATATGTGATATATGTGTATCGTTTTTACACACACACACACACTCAAAAGGAGAGAGTGCAGAAGTAGGGGGAGTGGGGGAGGGAGAAGCAGGCTCCCCACTGAAGAGAGAGCCCCATGTGGGGCTAGCCCCAGGACCCTGGGATCATGATCTGAGCCAAGGGGAGATGCTTAACCAACTGAGTCACCCAGGCCTCCTCCTATGTCCGTTTTTTAAACTGGATTGTTTACCTGTTGCTGGGTTGTTTTCTATGCATTGTGGATACTAGACCCTTATTAGGTATGTGCTTACCACAAAATTTTTATCCCATACTATAGGTTGTTTCTGCTTTCTTCTTAATGTCCTTTGACACAAAGACGTTTTTAGCTTGGCAAAGTCCAGTTTATCTGTTTTTCCTTTTTTTTCCCTTGTGCTTTTATTGTCCTATCTAAGACTCCATTGCCAAATCAAAGATCATGGAGGTTTACCCCTAATGGACTGATTTATATACACTCTCAAATTCATATGTTGAATTCCTAGGCCCCATTATCTCAAAGCCTGCCTGTATTTGGTGACAGGACCTTTGAAAAGGTAATTAGAGTTAAATGAGATCATACCCGTCGGAAGGGTCCTAACCCGGACTGACTGGTATCCTAGAAAAGAGGAGATGATTTGGACCTACAAAGACACACCAGAAATGTGTACATACAGAGGAAAGATTGCCTAAGGACACAGGAAGGATGCGGCCATCTACAACCAAGGAGAGAGTCCTCAGAAGAAAACAAACCTGCTGACAACTTGATCCCAGACTTCTATCTTCCAGAACTGTCGGAAAATAAGTTTATGTTCTTTAAGCCATCCACTCTGGGACATTTTGTGATGGCAGCCTTAGAACACTAAAATATCAGGTATGGACAGACAAACCTCCCATAGAAACATCCTTTTTCTTTTCCATTGGTGCTGTTGTAGTTTTTCTTTTTCATTCTAGTTCTATACTTTTGCTATTGAGCTTTGGAGTGAAACCCATCAGAGAACTTTCAGGGCAGAGGAGAGAAATTAAACTGCAATACTTTAGCCAAAAGTCAGTAATAGGTATCCTGAAGTGCTAGAATTCACCCATGAGTTTGCTGAGATGATGGAGTTCATGAAAATGACCACATAAAATTGTGCATAAAGATCTGGGCTCTATGCATAAAACTGTGCATATCTGATCCGATACATATGCATGTATCTGAATCTAAAAGTAATATTAAATGATGGGAGTACTGATCACATAAGGAGACCACTGTCATTATCCCACATTCCTCACTGGTTGGCACATTTTTAATCCAGATATGAAAAACAGCACAAAGGCTTTGAAATGTGACCTGAGACTCGAAAAAAAAAGCCAACAAAACTTAGATACGAATTTGTGGCCTGAACCTAAAATAAAGCTAAACTAAGCAAAAAGGAAACACATAAACATTCTCGGTGAGATTTCATGATACAGTCTCTAAAAACAGAATACTAACATGTCCAGATACACTTAAAATTAATTAGTAAATGAAAAGCCAGGGAAATGTCAATGAACTCCAGGGGAAAATGCAAGCAACAGGGGCACACACGAAGATGACACAAGTATTGGAAATAGCAGAAAAAGATTTTGAAGCACCTATTACAATCATACTGTGCAAAGTGGTAGCTGTTGGTAACAGAGTAAAACAAAAATGAATACTATTCTCTAAGTTTTCACTATCTACACACACACATATATACAAATATAGGGATACATACATATATACAAATTTATATATATATAAATACATGCGTATGTATGTATACACACATATGTGTATAGACACACATGGACACAACACAAACACACACACACACACACACACGATAACTGTCAAAGGCAAAGCTGCATCATACACTTCCACGTGGTATTAAAACCACCATCAGTCAACTTCAGAGCCACTATATGTACGCAGCCTTTTTGAGTGCCCAGAGAGTTCCACCAAACTTAGAGACAGGTATAGAGGACAACTATGTGTACACAAATGATGCCATGTTTCTATCACTTTCATCGTGTTTTCATTTTGCCTCAAAAATGAGATTTTCATTACAGACTGTTCTGCAATTTGCCTTTATCATACAACTTGGCATCATTTTACACCCCTTCCCCACGAAGGGATGTGAATATTTACACTCCCTTCAATCTCATTTTCTTAACATGTGTACTGGCGTTATATTGTTCAGAGAACAGAGTTTAATCAAAACCTTTTAGGTTTACTGAGGCTCATGTTGTGGCCAATATAAGGTCTACCCTGCAGAATATTCCACGTCCTATTGATAAGAATGTGTATTCTGCTGTTGAGTATTCTATAGTTGTCCCTTAGCTATAACTCATTCATAGAGTTGTTTCCATCTCCTAATTTCTGACTGATCTTCTGCCTAGTTGTTCTTTGTAAAAGTGGGTTGTTGAAGTCTCCAACTATTGATGAATTGTATATTTCTCCCTTCAGTTGTGTCAGTTTTTGTTTCATGTAGTTAGTCATTCTGCTGTTAGGTGCATTCATGTTTTTAATCATTATATCCTTCCTATGAATTGTCTCTTTAATCATTAGCAACTGTCTTTGGTCAGCAACTCTCTTTGGCCTTAAACTCTACTTTATCTGAAATTATGATAGTCAAAAAAAGGTTGTTTTTGCTAATTTTTTGACGGTATGTATTTTTCCATGCGTTTACTTTCAATCTAGTTTGAATCGAAACTGTGTCCCTTGTAGACAGCATATTGTTGGACAGTGGGTCACTAGATCCACTGTACAGATATGTGACTTTTGAGTGGAAGATTCAGTCCTTTTTCATTAAACGTACTTAAAGATAGGATTTATGTTTACCATTTAGCTATTTCTTTTCCATCGATTTTACATCTTTTGTTCATTTATTCACTTAATATTGCCCATTTTGAAGCTTAAACAGATATTTTTATTTATCCAGTATAATTGTCTTATTATTCAATTTTACTAAATTCTTGAGCTACTTTCTTAATGGCTGCTCTAGAGAGTACAATTGACATTCTATCTTAAAATGATCTATGGAGTAATACCGACTTGATTTCAATAGTAAACAAAAAAACTTTGTAACTGTTATCATTTCCTCCTTCTTCAAGTTTATTATTGATACACAAATTATGTATGTACATGTTATAAGTTCATCAATGCAGTTTTATGATTATTTCTTGTATGTCCTGATTCAGATAGGAAAAGAGAAACAATCAAAAGTCCATATGCACTCTCTTTATATATTTACCTATCTAGTTACATTTGCTGGCGCTTTTTCTCTTTATGTAAATTAGAGTTGTTGTTTAGGGTTCTCTTATCTCAGCCTAAAAGTTCAGTTTAATATTGCTTGTGGGAAAAACAGAAGATCTAGTTTTTCATTTATATGTAAAGGTCTTCATTTTTCTTCAATTTTGAAGGATAGATTTTTTTTTCGGTGTAAAAAAATTCCTCATTGACAGTCCTTTTCTTCCCACACCTGAAAAACATCCTCTTACTGGCTTTGGGTCTCCATGATTGTTGATGAGAAACAAGGATCTCTTAAATGTAATGAACTTGTTTTTCTTTTGCTGCTTTCCAAGTCTTCTATTTGTGTTGGGCTTTGAAAGTGTAATTATATTGTGTCTTGGGTTACCTGTCTTTGAGGTACTTGGATCTACTGAATTTCTTGAATGTGCAGATTAATGCTTTTCAACTAATTTGGGAAGTTTTGTTGATTATTTCTTCGTAAACTCTTCCTGCCCATTCCTCTCTCTCCTCTTTCACAAAGACTCCCATTATGTGTATGTTGATATGCTTGAGTTTTGCTCAATAGGCCTCTGACTCTCTGTTCAACCTTAATTTTTTTTCTTTCTATCCCTCAGTCTGGATAATCTCAAATGACCTACCTTCATTTTGCTGACTCTTTCTTTGGTTAGTTCAAATCTGCTATTGAGAGCCAATGGGGGAATTTTTCGTTTCAGTTACTGTACTTGAAGCCCAAGAATTTCTATTTTTTTAAGAAAAATAATGTCTCTTATTTTATATATTTGGAGAGATGCTGTTCTCATTTAACTTTGATTATGTGCATGTGCTTTCCTTTAATTATTTGCACATGTTTATAATAGTTGATTTACGAAACAATGATGGCCTATCACCTTATACCTGTCTGGATGGCTAAAATTAAAAAGACAAGAAATAACAAGTGTTTCTGAGGATGTGGAGGAAAAAAGAACCCTCTTGTGCTGTTGGTGGGAATGCAAAGTGGTGCAGCCACTGTGGAAAACAGTATGGAGGGTCGCCCACAATTAAAAATAGAAATACCATATTATACAGTAATTCCCCTTCTGGGTATTTACCCAAAGAAAATGAAAACACTAATTCAGAAAGCTATATGCACCCCCTTTGTTTATTGTTACATTATTTACAATAGCCAAGATATGGAATCAACCCAAGGATCCACTGAAATATCAATGGATAAGGAAAACATCACACACACCCAGAGACACATACACAGAGACACACTCAGGAATATTATGCAGCCAGACAGAGGAATGGGATTGTGTCATTTGTGACAGCATGGATGGACCTAGAGGGTATTAAGCTAAGTGAAAGAAGTCAGACTAAGAAAGACAAAGAGAATCTGATTTCAGTTATATGTGGAATTTAAAAAACAGAACAAATGCATAAACCAACAAACAAAAAGCAAATGAGACCTATAAATAAAGAGAACATACTGACAGTTGCCAGAGGGGATGGGTAACGTGGGTGAAGGGGAGTAAGAGATACAGGTTTCCAGTTATGGAAGGAATAAGTCATGGGAATAAGAGGCACAGCACAAGGAATGTAATAGCATTTGTAAAGCATTTTATGGTGACAGACAGTAGCTACACTTCTGGTGAGCTGAACATAAGGAAAAGAAGTTGAATCACTATGTTGTTCACCTGAAACTAATATGACACTGTGTGTCAACTAGACTTCAATAAAAATATGAATTAAAACAAAACAAAACAAAATTTAAAAGAATAGTTGATTTAAAGTCTTTGTTGGTAAATCCAATGTCTAGGCTTCATCTAGGAACAGGTTGACTGTTTCTTTCCTTTTTCCTGAGCCATACTTTTTAAGTTGTTTGCCCATTTTGTAGGTTTTAAGAAATAAGTTGTAACTATAAGTAATATATTGTGGAAACTCCATAAATCAGATTATGCCTCCCTCTCCAGGTTCATTGTTATAATTTGTTCCTATTGTTGTTAGTTGACTATAAAGTGACTTTGCCTAAATGGTTCATTAAAACCTGGATGCTTTTTCATCTGTGGCCACTGGATTCTCCTCTCTGATAGCTTACTGATGAGCTACTGATCATACAGAGATGTAATTAAATTCCTTGAACCAGTAAACCTTCCAGCCTTTATCAGGGTACTTTGTGTATGTGTTTTGACATGGCTTCCATGCTCATGCAAGGCAGTTCACAACTCTAGTCAAATCCTTCAGATTCTGCATGTACAGAGCCTTATTCTCACCTAGAGGAGAGGGCTAGTCTTGTCAGGTATCTTCTGAGCACGCACACAGTTCTACACACGCTCATGGCCTCCTAGATCTCAGTTACATGTTGAAACTTTTCAAAGCATCCTATGGATATTTCCTTTCCCAATTTTTCATTTTTCATTTTTTGCATAGCTTCTTATTAGCCCCAACTAGTCGCATTACATTTGGAAGCTGCAGTGATAAATCACTGCCGCAGAATATCTTTTTTCTAATGCCTTGAAGATAGGCCAGTTCACACAAAACAGACTCTAACTGAGAACAAAGGAAGTCATGTCTGAGAACGGAACTCTTTAGAGAACTGCCAGACAGGTCAAACACTGGTAATTCTTTGAGGATGAGATTGTTGGGGGGCTCTGCATCTTTCTGCGTCTCCACTAGGTGCCAGGCTGCAGTTTCACAAGTGGCATAAGTACAGATCTGTTGGTTTTCAGGGTTTTTTTTTGGGGGGGGGGTATTCTTTTTAACTGGAGTTCGATTTGCCAACATATGACACCCAGTGCTCATCCTGTCAAGTGCCCCCCTCAGTGCCTGTCAACCAGCCACCCCATCCCCCCGCCCACCTCCCCTTCCACTACCCCTTGTTTGTTTCCCAGAGTTAGGGGTCTCTCATATTCGGTCACCCTCCCAGACTTTTCCCACTCGTTTTTTCTCCTTTCCCCTATAATCCCTTTCACTATTTTTTATATTCCCCATATGAGTAAAACCATATAATGTTTGTCCTTCTGTGATGGACTTACTTCACTCAGCATAATACCCACCAGTTCCATCCACGTTGAAGCAAATGGCGGGTATTCATCATTTCTAATAGCTGAGTAATATTCCATTGTACATATATACCACATCTTCTTTATCCATTCATCTTTCGATGGACACCGAGGCTCCTTCCACAGTTTGGCTATTGTGGACATTGCTGCTAGAAACATTGGGGTGCAGGTGTCTCTGTTTTTCACTGCATCTGTATCTTTGGGGTAAATCCCCAGTAGCGCAATTGCTGGGTTGTAGGGTAGCTCTAATTTTAACTCTTTGAGGATCCTCCACACAGTTTTCCAGAGTGGCTGTACCAGTTCACATTCCCACCAACAGTGTAAGAGGGTTCCCCTTTCTCCACATCCTCTCCAACATTTGTGGTTTCCTGTCTTGTTAATTTTCACCATTCTCACTGGTGTGAGGTGGTATCTCATTGTGGCTTTGATTTGTTGGTTTCCAATGCTACCACAGATCTGGGGTGAAGGGGTTCAGAATAGGCCAAAGTAAAATACCATAAAGCTTACTGTTCATGATAAAATCTGACCATTTTTCTTGAATTAATATTCTTGGGATGACTGAAAGCCTTTTCATTAATTCCCAGGGTTCTGAAACATTGATTTTGACATTTTTTTTCCAGCGTTCTCATTGCATATATGGAGGAACTGATATTCAGAGTTCCTTACTTCACCATTCCAGAAGTGCTACTCTAACTCATTTCTTCATCTCAGTACGTGCTCCTTCTAGTTGTAGAATTTCCATTTGGATTTGCTTATTCTCCATGTAATTGTACCCTACTTTGTTTTATAGATTCCAAAATTATATTGTCATGTACTTAACATTTTATGATGACTAGTTTCTTTCACTAGAATATTGAAGTCACTCTGAAAAGCTTTTTGTCACAAATTCTATTTCCTGTATAGACTTTGCTACATTTATTTTGCTTTGTTCACATATGCTTTCTCTGTATGCTTTCCTTCTTTTTAGAGACTTCTAAAAAGTAACATTTAGTTGCATGTGTGAATTGTAAAGTCATTCTCCTTGTAAAATCTTCAAACCTTATGAGAAGACTAAAGCCCGGTTTTACCACCTGCCACCTACTTCATTTTTTCTGACTTCATATGTTAGTCCATCAGTTGACAATGGTATATAGTTCAAGACCTTTATTATGTGTATTCACAAGTCCTTGTGTATTATAAGAAATGTGTGTTTTCTTTATGCATATTTGTGCGTTTAAACCAAAAGATATAATGTAGTACTTATTTGGAAACTTAGTTTCACTTGATTTACCTTTCCACGTGTTATATTTGTATGCCTCATTCTTTTTAATTGATGCGTGATATTCCATTTTCTGGGTAGGGCACAGATTATTCTTTCATACTTTGATAGACACTTTCATTTCATGAAGGGATATTTTCTTGTTACTATAGAAGATAATGTAGTGAATAACCTTGAAAACATCTCCTTATGAGAACAAGACGCTGTGTATATTGAGTACCAGTGAGGATTTTTGATAGGTGATGGAAAATTACCTATTTTACCCTCTTGGAAGTAATAATAGAGGTCTTTGGCAAGGATGGAATGATTCTTGCCTTTTTTATATAAAACATCTTTCAGTAATTTGCTACAACAAAAGGGACTTGGAAATTCTTGCCCATGGCAGGGTGTGAAAGTGGGAATCAGTAATAAGTCATGGAGAATTCACAAAAATGAACAAGAGAATCCTAAATAACTTATGAATCAAAGAGAAAAAAATCACAATAGAAATTAGAAAATACTCTGATATGGATGAAAAGGAAAATACAAGATATCACCCTTATGGAATACAAATAAAGATAAAAGTAGTAATTAGTAAAATAGAGCATAGAATAAGAATAGAGGGAATCAACGACCTAAAGCTTTTTTATAAGTAAATTAAACAATGTTGCAGGCCTTTAACTAGATTGACCAAGGGAAACTGGAGAAAGAAGGGATATCAAGGGATATTTTTAAAGATAAGACAACAGACCCAGAGTCATTTATGCTAAGCCCCACATCATGAATCCAAGACTTAATTACAGCTTCAGCTCTCTTAGAAATGGAAACTTAAACCAGTCCATCAGGGATCACCTAATCAGCACTAGTTAGGTAACCATCCTGCCATCCCGAAAAGAACAATGACCTTGCCACAAGCAATCCACTTCTTCCTGGTCTAACTCCTTTGGTCCTGCTCCCCTCTGCTTATAAAACTCTTTGAGTTTGCACAGTTCCTTGGAGCTGCTTTCTATCTGCTCCACTGAATCCTGCCTGACTCATGAATCATTGAATAAAGACGATAAGCTCTTTAAAATTCACTCAGTTGAGTTTTATTTTTTGATACTGCCAGTGCTACAAAATTAAAAGGGATTATAAGGTAGTACTATGAAAATGCATATGCCAACAAATTAGATAATCTATATGAAATGTACAAATTACTGGAATGACACAAAGCAATGAGATGGACTCAAAAAGAAATGGGAACTCCGAATTGACTTATATCAAGATATTCACTTGCTAATGAAATAACTACCCACCCCCCACCCCCACCCCCACACAAAAGCCCAGGACCAGACGGCTTCACTGGTCTACTCTACATTCTTTTGTATTTAAATTCAATTAATTAACAATATAATGTATTATTAGTTTCAAAGGTAGAGTTCAGTGATTCATCGGTTGTATATAACACCCACTGCCCATTACATGTCCTCCTATATGTCCATCACCGTGTTACCCCATTGCCACACGCCCCTCCCCTCCAGAGACCCTCAGTTTGTTTCCTATGGTTAAGAAAGAATTGTACACTACATTTAAAGGGGATTTAACATCCGTCTTTTAAAAAACTCTTCCAAAAGATAGTTGAGGAAGAAACACTTCCCAATTCATACAGTAAGTCCAGTACTACCCTGGCACTCATAGAGACAACGTGATGACAAGAAAAAAAAAAACCCTCACAGATCAAAATTCTTTACAAATATTTATACAAAAATTGTCAAGAAAATATTAGCACTACTAATTCAGCAACATAAAAAATAATCCTTTATCATGACTCTGTGGAATCTATCCCAAGAATAGAATATCAATTAAAATATGAAAATCAGTCAATGTAATTGTTGGGAAAAGCACTTTTGCACAGTCTGTCAATCCCCGATCCACTGCCCATAAAAATGGGCCTTGGGACTGTGGTCTAAGATGGTGGAGTAGGAGGATCTTGAGCTCATCACATCCCATGGACACAGTGAGACAAGTACTCCCATGCAACTAACTCTGTAAATGACCTGAAGACTAGTAGAAAGACCTTCCACAGCTAGTCATAGGGAGAAGACCACATTATAAAAGAGTAGGTCAGATGGAGATGCAGTCAGAAACCAAATCCTTGGTGTGACGAACCACCAATGGGAGGCACATTAGAAGTGCAGAAAAGTGAGAGGACCAGACCCCACATCAAGTACTTCTGGCACTGGGGACCCTTACTAGGAAGACAAGACCCCATCATGTCTGGCTTTGACAACCAGTGGGGGTTAACTCCAAAAGCATTAAAAATTAGGAGGACTTAACTTGGAGAGAGTCAAAGGGTGATAGGCAACTGAGTCTCCACCCTTAAAGACCCCAGTATACTAAATAACTCAGCATGAGACGCAGCACAGAAGCAGTAGTTTGAAAAGTACCCAGAATATACGGTGAGGAATTATTGTCAAATCTCAGAACATGTGCCAGAGGGGCAGGGATCTGCAAGAGAGATTTCCCCAGGAACTAAAGTGCTGGTGGGTGCCGTATTTCTTCCCCTCCCTCAGCCTAGGTAGCCAGACACTTGCAGGAGCCAGTTCTAACCCTCTCCATCTACCTTGCTAGCATGGAATTCCCTGCCCCAACATTCCCACTCAACCCAGCCTCCTCATCAGGCATCCCTTCAATGTGGCTCCTGCCCCTGCCATACACTGAAGGCAGCCCTAGCCAGGACTAGCGCCAAACTAAGGTGATTCTGGCCCAGGAGACAGGGTGAGAAAACCCCACACCCCAGTGAACTCATAGTTTTCCAGCCAGATCTCTTGATAGCACAGGGAGCAAACCCTGCCCCGTGTATCCACAACAGGCAATGCAACTCATTGCAACTGGCTAGACTGAAGGTAATCACAGCCCACGCACAACAAGAGGGTGCATGCAGCCTACACAGGGTGTACCCAGGTGTTCCTAGTTCTGGTGATTCGGGAGGTTGTGCTATAGGGAACAACAGGACCTGTTCTACATGAGGCCACTACTTTCGAGACCAGGAGATGTGCCTCATCTCCCTAATACACAGAAACAACCACAGAGAGTTAGATAAAATAGAGCAATATGTTCCAAGTGAAAGGACAATACAAAGTGACAGTGAAAGAGCTAAACAAAACAGATAAGCAATATGCCTGATAGAGTTCAAGATAGTGCTCATAAAGATACTCACTGTACCTGAGAAAAGAGGGATGAACTCAGTGAGAACTTTAGAAAAGAGACTGAAAAACTAAAAAAAGAACCAGTCAGAGGTGAAGTATGTAATAACTGAAGTGAAAAAATACACTAAAGGATATCAGCAGCAGGTTAGAGGGTGCAGAAGAATGGATCAGTGATCTGGAAGACAGGGTAATGGAAAGGAACCAAGCCAAACAGCAAAAAGAGCACACAATAATAAAAAATGATTATAACCCAAGGGAGCTCTGGAAACTTAATTAAGCACGATAACTTTTGTATTTTATAAATCCCAGAAGGGGAGGAGAGAGAGGACGGGGAAAATATTATTTGAAGAAAGAATAGCCCCAAACTTCCCAAATCTGGGAAAGGAAAAATACATCAAGGTACAGGAATCACAGAGAGCCCTAACAATATGAACCCAAGGAGTTCCACACCAAGACACATAATAATTAAAAAGGGAAAAAGTAGCAAAGAGACATAAAGGGAGAAATTGACAGTAATAAAATTATAGTAAGGGACTTTAACACTGTACTTCCATCAATGGATGGAAAATCAGACAAAATATCATCACAGAAACAGTGGCTTTTAATGACACTTTAGATCTGATGGACCCAACAGATCTATGCATCACATTCCATCCTAAATAGCAGAATACACACTACTTTCAAGTGGACATAAATCTTTTGCTAGGATAACAAGTTTTAATAAATTTAAGAAAGCTGAGGGGTGCGGTGGCTCAGTCAGTTATGTATCTGCCTTCTACTCAGGTCATGATCCCAGGGTCCAGTGACGGAGCCTCGCACTGGGCTCCCTGTTGCATGGCGAGCCCACTTCTCCCTCTCCTTCTGCCACTCCCCCTGCTTGTGCGTGCTCGCTTGCTTTCTCTGTCATATAAATAAATAAAATCTTTTTTTTTTTTAAAAAAAGAAAGCTTAAATCATATCAAGCATCTGTTCCAAGTATGACACTATGAAACTAGAAATCAGATACAAGAAAAAACTGGGAAAAGCCCAAACACGTGGAGGCTAAACAACATGCTATCAAACAACCCATGTGTCAACAAAGAAGTCAAAGAGAAAATTTAAACATACATAGAGACAAATGAAAATGAAAACACAATGATCCAAAATTTGGACCACCCAGCAAAAGCAGTCCTAAAGGGACATTTATAGCAATATAGGCCTATTTCAAGAAACAAGAAAAATATTAAATAACCTAACCTGATTCCTAAAAGAACTGGAAAAAAAAAAGAACAAATGGAGGCCAAAGCTAGTAGAGGGGAGGCAATAATAAAGATTAGAGTGGACCTAACTGAAATAGAGACTAAAAACTCACTAGAAATGATCAACGAAACCAAGACCTGGTTCTTCAAAAAGATGATCAAAATTGTTGACTTTTTGCCCGATGCATCATGAAGAGAAGAGAGGACTCAACTAAATAAAATAAAAAATGAAGGAGGAAAAATAACAACCACCACCATAGAGATGCAAAGAATTATAAGAGAATTTTATGAAAACTTGTATGGCAACAATTTGGACAACTTAGAAGAAATGGATAGTTTCCTAGAAACATGCAATCTCCCAAAACTGAATAAGGAAGAAATAGGAAATTTAAACAGACTGATTACTAGTAACAAAATTGAGTCAGTAATGAGAAAATTCTCCACATGAAAGTCCAGAACCAGATGGCTTCACAGGAAAATTCTACCAAACATTTAAAAAAGAGTTAATACTTATTCTTCTCAAGCTATTCCAACAAAAATAGAAGGGAAAGGAAAACTTCCAAATCCATTTATTGAGGCCAGCATTACTCTGATTACCAAAGCCAGACAAAAACACTACAAACAAACAACCCCATAACCGTAGGCCGATATATCCGATGAACATAGATGCAAAAATCCTCAAACAAAATATTATCAAATTAATTCAACAGTACATTAAAAGGACCATTCACCATGGTAAAGTGGGATGTATCCCATGATAAAGTGGGATGAAGCAAAGGTGGTACATTGTTTGCAAATCAATCAATGTGATATACCACATTAATAAGAGGAAGGATAAAAACCATATAATCATCTCAAACATATGACAAAATACATTCGTTCCACAAAGTGGGTCTAAAGGGTACATAACTCAACATAATAAAGGCCATATATGAAAAACTCACAGCTAAAATCATTCTTTTTTTTTAAGATTTTATTTATTTATTCATGATAGAGAAATAGAGGGGGGGGGAGGCAGAGGGAGAAGCAGGCTCCATGCTATGAGGGAGCCCGACACAGGACTCGATCCCGGAACTCCAGGACCACTCCCTGGGCCAAAGGCAGCGCCAAACCGCTGAGCCACCCAGGGATCCCCTAAAATCATTCTTAAAGCTGGACAACTGAGTGCTTTTCCTTTAAGACAAGGAAGAAAACAAGGATGTCCATCCTCACCACTTTTATTCAACCTAGTACTAAAGTCCTAGCTGCAGCAATCAGACAACAAAAAGAAATAAAAGGCAGCCAAGTTAAGGTAGAAGTAAAACTTTCACTACTTGCAGATGACATGATACTCTATATAGGAAACATTACATCTGAAACTGATAATGTACATTATGTTGGCTAATTGAATTTAAATAATACAAAATAATATCCTAAAGACCTCAAAAAATTGCTAGAAATGATAAATGAATTTGGTAAATTGTAGGATCAAAATCATTGTGCAAAAGTGTGTTGCATTTCTATACACTAATAATGAAGTAGTAGAAAGGGAAATTAAGGAAAAATAATCCTATTTATAATGGTACTAAAACTGATGATACCTAGGAATAAACTCTACCAAATAAGGTAAACGTCTTGTATTCTGAGAGGTATAAAACAGTGATGAACAAAACTGAAGACAACAAAAAGACATGGAAAGATATTCCATTTTTATGACTTGGAATAACAAGTATTTTTAAAATGTCTGTACTACATACAGCAATCTACACATTCAATGCAATTCCTATCAAAATATCAACTGTTTTACACAGAACTAGAACAGAAAATCCTAAAATTCATATATATCTGCAAAAGATCTTGAGTTACTAAAGCTATTTGAAAAAGCAAAGCAGGGATCCCTGGGTGGCGCAGCGGTTTAGCGCCTGCCTTTGACTCAGGGCGCGATCCTGGAGACCTGGGATCGAATCCCACGTCGGGCTTCCGGTGCATGGAGCCTGCTTCTCCCTCTGCCTATGTCTCTGCCTCTCTCTCTCTCTCTCTCTCTCTCTCTCTCTCTCTCTCTCTGTGACTATCATAAATAAATAAAAATTAAAAAAAATAAAAAGCAAAGCAAAGCTATAGATATTACAATTCCAGACTTCAAGCTATATTACAAAGCTGTAGTAAACAAAATAGTATGGTACTGGCACAAAAATAGATACATAGATTAATGGAACAGGATAGAATCACCAGAAATAATCCTACAGTTATATGGTCGACTAATCTACAAAGGAGGAAAGAATGTTCAATAGGAAAAAGTCTCTTCAACAAACGATGCTGGTAAAACTAGTCTGCTACATGCAAAAGAATGAAACTGGACCATTTTCTTACACCATAAACAAAATGGATTAAAGGCCTAAAAGTGAGATTTGAAAGAATTATTCTAGAAGATTGCACAGGCAGTAATTTTTCTGACATCAGCCATAGGCACATTTTATTATACATGTCTCCTGAGGCAAGGCAATCAGAAACAAAAATAAACTATTGGGAACACAGCAAAATAAAAAGTTTCTGTAGAGGGAATGAAACAATCAACAAAACTAAACAGCAACTTAGTGAATGGTAGAAGAAAATCTGCAAATGACATACCCGATATAAAAAACTTATACACCTTATCATAAAAAGCCCACAAATAATCCAATTAAAAAAATAGAAGACATGAACAGACATTTCTCCAAAGACATACACATGACAACAGACACATGAAAAGATGTTCAACATCACTCATCATCAGGGAAATGTAAATCAAATCTACAATGAGGTATCAACTCACACCTTTCAGAATGGCAAAAAACAGGAAAACAAGAAAGAATATGTGTTCACAAGGGTGTGGAGGAAAAGGAACCTTCCTGCACCATTGATGGGAATGCATACTGGTACAGCAACTGTGAAAAACAGTATGGAGTTTCCTTAAAAAGTAAGAAATAGAACTACACTTTGTTCCAGTAATCACACTACTGGCTATTTTCCAAAGAATATAAAAACAGTAATTTAAAGGGATACACATACCATATGTTTACAGCAGCATTATTTACAACAGCCAAGATATGGAAGAAGCTCAAGTGCTCATTGGTTTATGAATAGAAAAAGAAGATATGGTACCTACATATGCACACACACACACACACACTGGAATATTATTAAGCCATAAAAAGAATGAAATCTTTCCATTTGCAATGAAATAGGTGGAACTATATGTATAATGCTAAATGAAATAAGTCAGTGAAAGACAAACACTATATGATTCCACTCATTTGTGAAATTTAGGAAACAAAGAAAAGGAGGAAAGGGGAAAAAAAAGAGAGAAACAAGCCAAGAAACAGCCTCTTAACTATTGAGAACAAACTGATAGTTACCAGAGGGGAGGTGGGAGGGGAGATGTATGAAATAGGTGATGGGGGTTATTTAGTGCACTTATGATATACACTGAGTATTGTATGTAATTGTTGAATAACTATATTGCATGCCTGAAACTAATGTAACACTGTATATTAACTGTACTGTAATTAAATTTTTTAAATGAAGGACATTAAAATTTTAAAACTGAAAAATTACTTTTTACATAACATAATATATATTAGAACAATATACTTGAACCTTGAAAAATACCTGTAAGTCATATTGACAAACATGGGCATTTTGAAGCAGCAATAATTAACATGATACAAATTAAGTCACTTGGTAAATATGACAAGGCTTCCCAGGGTGTTTTCTGTAAGAGCTTTAAGAACAGCAGATGCTACTGCTAATAAAAAGGAACCCAATTATGAAAGGAAAATATGCCATTTTTATTGCTAGAAATTAAAATATGATGAAAGGAGCAAAGAAATCTTAACTGAACAGATTTCTGAACGCTCCCATTTACAAATGAGGATACAAACGTCACATTTGAGATATTAACAATCAAACCTTCCTTGATTTGATGAAAGATTCAAGAAACATGTCAGTTTCTCTGAACTCCTATCATTAAGTCATCCTGGTTACAATGAAGCTAGCAAACAAAAGTCAGGGAAAGAACCACACCAATTTCCTCCTCCATCTCCACAGGTGATATCCCAGGAATGTTCTTACTGGATTATCCTAGGTCATTTTACAACTCTGAGCCAATGGCTCTGACACAGTGACTCTAAGCCCTTTATTGGAGAAGCCAATGGAGAGTGGGTTAGGACCTGCTCTCATTGCACATGCCAATCATTCAAGTGATGAATATTGGCAATATTTAGTAATGGCTTGTGTACTCCGATTACCAATGTAGCTATAATTGTGATTACCACTAATTTATATAGGTACTATTTGTTATTTACCCCTATTAACTAATTCATTCTATTACCATTTCTATTTGCATCTCAAATCATCTTCCAACTTCCTAAATAACACTGATATGTTCCCTTAATATGGGTCAGTTGGTGAAAACCCTACAAGTTATGACTTCTCATGCGTCTATATTTCAGAGCTAAGAACTTAAATGAGCCAACACTGAAACAGTATTCAGTGTGCAGGTCAATTAATCAGGATTAATAACTGAGGAAAAGATCAGACAAATATTAATCAACCTTCCTTGGTCAAAACTGGATGTGGCTATCAGAGGAAGTCCGCAAGCTTGGGCATACCAGGTCTCTGTAGGTGAGGTAATGACTAAAAGGGCTAATGGCTGAGGACTGCCAGCTGACTGAACTCTCAGAAGCTGAAGGAGAAAGTCTGTCTTTGGAAGGGGGTTCTGGGTGGTCCATATTCATGTCTATCATAAGTTCATTATCAAATGATACTCTGGCCAGGTAGGAAACAGCACTTGCATTTGGCTTCCATTTATTGATGAAAAGAGGGATCCTGTCACACTATTTTGTTTTCCATTTTTAGGTACCATGTCCTTTTGTCTGCTATTGTGCTCTCTATGCTTATATCATAGCTTCACTACAATGTATTCAACATGGGCTTCCTGAATCCATGGTGTCATGGCTTCCCTAAATTCAGGGCTATTGCCAGAAATTTTCATTTGACTTACTATATTCCTTAAGTCTCTTTGCCTCTCTTTCATCCTATTTTTTTCTTTATCTTTCTAGAGGTATTCTGTATTATTTCTTTCACTTGTGTTCTACTTCACCAATTCTCTATCCAGGCATCTCCTTTGTTGTATAAATTTCTTTAATCTTTTCTTCTAGTGATTACAATGGTTAGGTTGAGAAAACTCATTTAGCACTTTGATAATGAACTACTGCTTCCTTATACGTTCTGTCACACACACACACACATCAAACACATTTATTTTTTTATGTTGGTATTTGTTAATAATTCTATAGTGGCTTCCATTCTGATTTCTTGTTCTATTTTGCTGATAGAGGCTTGTTTTTGGATTGTGTGCTTATATTGAAGGAGTTTATCTGCAGGAATCTTGCAAAAGCCTTAATTAAGATTAAGCTCTTCCAGAAAGGACTATTATACAGCTGCCATTTAGATTGGGTTGCCACCAGGTATTATTTGGATCATGCTGATACTGTTAATTTGAACCACAAGGTTTCACTATAACACTCATGAGACTGCAAATTCTCAGAGACTTTTTGCTTTCACTCAGAGCCTAGGACTGGGAATAGACTTTTCCTTGGCATCTCCTATTCTCAATGGAAAAAAGTACAGTTTTCACACAGAATGTAGTCATTCAAGCACCACATCATGCAAAGCTGAATATTTAACGTGATGAGTCATATTTTGTCAGCCAATGTGGCTAAAGGTAAAAACAGAAAAACATGAACATTCAAATAGTCTAAGTTAAAATATGTGGCCACCATCAAGGAAAGTCATTTTAATACTATTAAGTTGTACAACTCTTCTCTGACTTGATCGAAGTGACAGGAGGTTTCCACTCACAGGTCTGGACTCATATCCTTCTTATCATGATTAAAAGCATACAACTAATCAAACAAAAAAGCAGAGAGCAAGTAAAGTATAATATGAGATCCTCTTCCATTTTTGAGACTGAGTACCTAGCAAGACTCTTACTAGTTTGGCCTGACACACCTAACTGTGCATTGGGCCCATGGTTAAGTCAGTAGCTGCACATCTTTGACTGGCTTACTCAGAGCTGAGTGTGGCTTGAGTTGCTTTGACTGAATGCCTCTACCATCCTCATGATGCCAATGTGCTAGTCATGAAAGTTTTTATTATCCTCAGGAAAGATTACAGACTCGGAAGGAATAGAATCAGATAAATCTGAGCAACCTAGAATAGGAACTCCAGTTACTAATGAGCCTGTAATAGGCTGAACTTTTAGATTTAGCAATTTCTGTACTGAGTTTGGGTTCTCCCTTCAGTTTTTCAATGAATTCTCTAACAAGGATAATGCTGAGTAGGTCTGAGTGGGTACATTTGACTTATTATTCCCCCAGGATTATTGCTTATCATTTGTTATTTAAGCAATAAATCCATTTCTCTCAATTAATCTTTACTCTTAACCACACCATTAGAGAATTATTAAACACACCATTAGAGAATGAATGCTCACCATATGCTCTTTGTCCTCAATCTTCTTTTGAAGTAATCAAATGTACTCACTTCCTCCTCTTGTCTTCAACATCAACACCCATTTTTCCTCACTATCCCTTGGATTTCATATCTGTCACTCACCCTTGCAATCCCAGTCTTTAATAGTCTATGTGGTGCTATACAATGTTGTTTTACTCATGTACCTATGTAATTTCTGAAATTACAGATAAAAATAGCTTTCAGCTCTCTGCTCCTCCCCGTTCAACAGACAACTGCATCTTCCGGTGCAGTGCCAGCCGCGTCCCTGAGACGATGGTGAAGGTCGGAGTGAACGGATTTGGCCGTATTGGCGCCTGCTCACCAGGGCTGCTTTTAACTCTGGCAAAGTGGATATTGTCGCCATCAATGACCCCTTCATTGATCTCAACTACATGGTGTACATGTTCCAGTATGATTCTACCCACGGCAAATTCCATGGCACAGTCAAGGCTAAGAACGGGAAACTTGTCATCAACAGGAAGTCCATCTCCATCTTCCAGGAGCGAGATCCCGCCAACATCAAATGGGGTGATGCTGGTGCTGAGTATGTTGTGGAGTCCACTGGGGTCTTCACCACCATGGAGAAGGCTGGGGCTCACTTGAAGGGCGGGGCCAAGAGGGTCATCATCTCTGCTCCTTCTGCTGATGCCCCCATGTTTGTGATGGGTGTGAACCATGAGAAGTATGACAACTTCCTCAAGATTGTCAGCAATGCCTCCTGCACCACCAACTGCTTGGCTCCTCTAGACAGTCATCCATGACCACTTCGGCATCATGGAGGGCCTCATGACCACCGTCCATGCCATCACTGCCACCCAGAAGACCGTGGATGGCCCCTCTGGGAAGCTGTGGCGTGACAGCCGAGGGGCTGCCCAGAACACCGTCCCTGCTTCCACTGGCGCCGCCAAGGCTGTGGGCAAGGTCATCCCTGAGCTGAACAGGAAGCTCACTGGCATGGCCTTCCGTGTCCCCACCCCCAATGTGTCAGTTGTGGATCTGACCTGCCGCCTGGAGAAAGCTGCCAAATATGATGACATCAAGAAGGTAGTGAAGCAGGCATCAGAGGGCCCCCTCAAGGGCATCTGGGGCTACACTGAGGACCAGGTTGTCTCCTGTGACTTCAACAGTGACACCCACTCTTCCACCTTTGACGCCGGGGCTGGCATTGCCCTCAATGACCACTTCGTCAAGCTCATTTCCTGGTATGATAATGAATTCAGCTACAGCCACCGGGTGGTGGACCTCATGGTCCACATGGCCTCCAAGGAGTAAGCGCCTCCTGGACCACCAGCCCCAGCAAGAACAAGAGGAAGAGAGAGGCCCTCAGCTGCTGGGGAGTCCCTGCCCCAACTTAATCTCCCAACACACTGAGAACCTCCTGACCTCCAATTTACATCCTAGACCCCGAGGAAGGGGAGGGGCTTGGGGACCCCTACCTTATCATGTACCATCAATAAAGTATACTGTACCCAGCCAAAAAAAATAGCATTCAATTTTGTAGATTTTCCAGATTTATCTCTTTGTTTAGTTGAAAGTATCATCTTTCATAGGGGCATTTACTAATTATTTTAAAAGTACAAATGCCTTTCTTAAAATATTGACCAAATATTGGTCCCTAAAGGAAATCCTAATCAGTTTCTAAGGATTGAAAACAAGTATCTTTTCACCATGATAAAAAGATAGAAAAATTAAAATACAATAAAATTAAGTGGCATTCAAAGAGCCTTGAGTAAAAGAAGGGTGAATGAGGTCACCTTCGTTCTCTAAGGGGAGCCCATTTAATCAGTATCATGGAAGAGGTAGCACAATTGCCCATGTATAGCTCTGGTTTCATATTTCGGGGGTTGAATCATGTTGCCCTAACTTCATACCATGTAGTCCTAACTCCCAATACCTCAAATAGGATATTTGGAGATAGGGTCCATAATGAGGCAATCAAGTTAAAATATATTAACATGGGCCCTAACCCAAAATGATTGTTTTCTATATAAAAAGGGAAAACGGACTCAGAGACATGCACATGGGGAAGACAACATGAAAAGAGATGGGAGAAATCAATCGTGTAAGAGTTTAGAGACTAGACCAGGAGTACACCTTCCCTTACACATCTCAGAAGGAATCAGCATGACCCAAAGCTACTGATTTGGAATTCTAGCTTCTAGAAATGTAAGACAATACATTTCTGTTCTTTAAGCTCCCCAGTGTGATACTTTGTAATGATAGACCTAGCACACTAACACAGATTTGGGTTCTGGAAGTAGAGTGAAATTATAACAAAGAATAAATAATGTGGAAATGGCTTTGAGGTTGAGTAATGAGTAAAGGTGGCAGGGTTTTGAGGTGTATGACAGAACAAGTCAAGATTTCTTAAGGGACTGTTGGGTGAAATATAGACATTAGATGTACTTCAGGTGAGGGCTCATACAGAAAAGAGGAGAGCTATGGAGAGTCATTCTATCATCTCAGACAATACATATAGCATCATGAAAAATATGTTGCTAGAAATATGAGTATCAAGATACCTCTAGTGAGATAACAGATGGGAATTAGAAACATGTTATTAAAAACTTGCAAAACGGCCATCTTTATTAAAAAGTGGCAGAGCATTTAGTTGAACTGTGTTCTAGTATTTTATGAAGAATAAAACTTTTACATGATAAAATGGGACAGTAAACTGAGGAGATTTCTAAGCACAGTGTTGAAGGCATGGCCCGCTTTCCCCTTGCTGCTCATTGTAAATGCCAGAGGACAGACATAAATTAGAACAAGTACCATGAAACAAAAAGAAACTAGCATGTGATGATTTGCAATTGTCTTACCCTATCCAGATAGTCTGCTTTTTAAGAAAGGGGACAAGGGTGTGGCTGAAAAACTATCAGGTGGGAGGTTAGGCATGTAAAATGTGGGTAAAATCAAACATCTCATCAGTAGCCAAAGATATGGTTGTTGAAAAGGTGAGTGGAAGACACTCCTGTGTTACAGCTTTAACATCTTGAATAGCAAGGAAAACCAACAGTGTTTTATCCTGAAATTTTAATATCAGCAGAACCACGGACAGCAAGTATTGATGGGACAAAATGAAGAAAAACTGTTGTACTACTGGCATTCTATTGACAAGAAGAGGGCCTACAGATGTATCTGGCTGGAAACATGTGTTATCCCCCAGAAAAGGGAAAATGACCCCAAAGAAGATTCAGGGCTTAGCAGAGCTGCCACTGCCACTATGAACTCAGAGGCACAATGCCAAGGGATATAGCCATCTCCTCCTTCATTCCTAAGACCATGGTCATCTCCTGGGTTCCAAATGTTAGGGATACCTAAGGTGTTCAGAAGAATATACTGCAGCAACCTTAGATGGGTGGGAGGCCACCAATTACCATGGCTGAGAATGTGAAGCTGCCACTCCATGGGATCAGAGGTCAGAGCCTAGAGCCAGAGAGGTTACTTTTCAATCAATATGATCTAATATAATTTTCACTCACATGTGGAATTTAAGAAATGAAACAGATGAAATTAAGGGGAAAAAAAGAGGCAAACCATAAAACAGACTCTTAACTATAGAGAACAAACTGAGGGTTGCTGGAGGGGAGGTGGGTGGGGTATGGACTAGATGGGTGACAGGTACTGAAGGAGGGCATTTGTGATGAACACTGGGTGTTATATATAAGTGATGAGTCACTAAATTCTACTACTGAAACTAATATTATACTAAATGTTAACTAACTGGAATTCAAGTAGAAACTTGAAACCAAAAAAATCTTTCCTTACTGGGATCCAAGTTTGCTCCTGACACATGAAACCTTGTCTCCCTTTTCAATTTCTTGATTTTGGAATAGTGAGGTCTATCTTGTGCCTCTCTGGCCATTTTATTTGGGAGCAGATAACTTGTTGACTGTGTTCACACATTCTCACTTGGACAAGAATATTGCTTCAGCATTAATTACAGCTGTAAATGCACCCCTATCTGATGCAGGGTATTTCAATTAGATTTTTCCTCAGCCTTGGTGCTAGAATCAGTAAAGACTTTTGTTGACATTCACAAAGGAAGAATGTATTGTGCACATTGGGACATGAATTTTGGATTTGCAGTGGGTTATTATGAATTGAATTCTGTGCCCTAAAATTGATATGTTGTATTCCTGACCCCCTTCAAATGTGACCTTATTTATTAATAGAGCCTTTACTGAGGTAATTATGTTCAAGTGAAATGATTAGTGTAGGCCTCATCAAGTATTACTGTTGTCCTTGTAAAAGGGGGGAGATTTGGAGTCACAGACACCCAGGAAAGATTATATGAATATATATTGTGAAACCATGGCTATTTTAAGCCAAAGAGAATGGCCTGTAAAAGATACATGCCTCATAGCCCTGAGACTCACTCAACCATGTGATACACAATGATAAACTTCAAGCATTCAGGATTTTAAGGCAATAAATGATGTTATTTAATTTGACCAGTTCCTGATATTTGGTTTTGCATTCCTAGAAAACTAATTCAATATCCTGAAATGACCATGACTCAAAACATGTAAATAATCAAGCAAAGGAAAAACAACAGGTAAAAAATACAGCTTCTTTCTCCTCAATCTCCAACACAGAGCAACAAGGAAGTCTCTTATTGGCTTACCTCAGGATATCTCCTCACACATCTGATCAATTATTGTGGCTCAGAAGCTGTAGATCCTTCATTGGCTGACTCAGATAAGTGTGTTGCTTGAACTACACTGACCAGACACTCCCATCATCCCTATGATGAGGTGTTGTAAGTCATGAAATTTTGAGTTTTTCAAAATCAAAAATTTTTAGCCTGAAAGAAACAAACTCAGATAAATCTGAGTGAGAGAGAGGCAGTAGTAACTTCAGTTTCTAGGGAGCCTAAATAGGTTTCTTGAATCTTTGGATTTAGAGAATACTGTACTGATTTTGGGTCCTTGCTTTATGTTTTTTAATGAATTACACAATATTAGTAGTGTTAAAACAAGTTTGACTTGGGTATATTTGTGCTATTAATACTATTTTTCCATGTTGTTGCTTATAATTTGTTAGTGAAGCAGTAGCAATTCCCTTATGTCATCTTCTCAGTAACCACAGCATTAGATCATGATTGTTCACTAGGTACATTTCTCCTCAATCACCCACTGAAGAGAATAATCGGATGTACTCACTTCCTACTCTTCTCAATAGCATCAAACTTCAATTTCCTTTCTGCTTCCCAGATTTCCTATGTCACTCACATTTGCACTCTCAGTCATCCATCTAGAGCCCAATGATGGTGCACTAAATATTGTTTTCCTAGTGCTCCCCCTTAATTATTTAAATTACAAATGCAAGAACCCATAGCCTAGGTATGCACATGTGCATGAGTGCATTCACATGCACATGCACAAACACGCACAAATATCTTAATAAAATACTTAAAATGACTTTTTATACAATACAGATTAATAGAGAAGATGGCAGCAGAGTAGGAAGACCATAGGCTTGCTTTATCCCATGAATATACCTAGAGAACTATCAAATCAGCCTAAATACCTCAGAAATAAACCCGAAGACTAGCAGAATAAACTGTGCAACCAAAGGCAGAGAAGAGGCCACATCAAAGAAGGCAGAAAGTGTAGAGACATGGTTTGGGAGAGAAATGGATTGTGCCTGCTGCAATAGGGAGGGAGCCACAGTTGCAGAGAAGAGTGAGAGATAGTCTAGCACATAGGGAAGCCCACATGGGGAAGATGAATCCCCATAGCAATTAGCTTGGAAAGCAAGAGGGAATGAATTTTGCGAGCTTTGGCAACCAACAGGGCAGAAAGCCTGGAGATTTAAAGGTAAGTAGTCTTGGCTCTGGGATAACCCAGACACATCAGGGCTGCTCTTGGAGAAAAGGAAGGGCAAACAGCCCACAGACATACAACATGAAAACAGCAAGTGGAGAGCACTGGGAGCACAGTGGGGAGGTTATTTACTCATCCTGGAGTGTGTCCCACAGAGGCAGCAATCACAGAAAGAATACTCCAGTAAAAAAAAAAAAAAAAAAAAAAAAAGCGGCAGGCACCATTTCCCCCTCCCACCCTTCAATATAAGCACAGGGCCACATGTGGGAACCAGCATAGTGATGACACTGCTATCTAATTGCTTAAAGAAAGCCCCCCCCATGCTCTAGTGAAACTACTCTTTCTAGTCATGCTTGCCTCAATCCCAGCATGGTGGGCCCTCCTGCCCAGATGACCAGCCCAGACCCTTGCCAGCATCATGTCTCCCAAATTGGGAGTTGTTTGCAGGTCACTGGTTCTGGTGTGAAGACAGCTGTCATTTCACAAGTGGACAAGAGCACACCAACTTATAACTTACCAAATTCAGGCCAGGGACCAAACGCTGCCCACAAGAGGCAAAGAGAGCCTCTACAGATGACTGTACTGAAGGATAAAGTGGCTAGGACCCAACAGCAGGGTACATTTTGAAGGCACTCCTTGAAGCACCAGATCCTGGGGAACAGGGCACATGACACTGCAAGGCACTACAGGACCTCTTCTTCATAAGACTATTACCCTCAAGAATAAAAGATATAGCTAACTTTCCTAACACAAAGGAAACTTAGGCAAAATGAGAAGACAGAGGAATTTGTTTCAAATAAAATAACAGAAAAAGGCCATAGCCAGAGATCTTAGCAAAACAGATATAAGTAACATGCCTTATAGAAAATTTAAAGTAATGATCATAAAGATAATCACTGGACTTGAGAAAAGAGTGGAAGACATCAGTAGACATCAGTGAGACCTGTAACACAGAGATAAAGAACATAGCAGAGATAAAGGGCTCAAAAAATGAAATACAAAACATGCAGGCTGGAAGAAGTAGAGGAACAAATTAGTGATCAAGAAGATAGAGTAATGGAAAATAATCAAGCTGAATGACAAAAAACAAAAAGACATTATGAAAAATAAAAATAGACTTAGGGAACTCAATGACTCCACCAACATAGTAATATTCGTATTATAAGAATCCCAGAAGAAGAAGACAGAGAAAAGGGGGCAGAAAATTTATTTCAAGGAATAATATTTGAAATTTTCCCTAATCTGGGGAAGGAAACATATCTAGGTCCAGTAGGCACAGAGAACTCCTAAAAAAATCAATAAAAGCAGATTCACACCAAGACAAATTATAATTAAAATGGCAAAATGGGAGCGCCTGTGTAGCTCAGTCAGTTAAGTGTCCAACTCTTGATTTCAGTTCAAGTCATGATCTTAGGGTACTGAGATTGAGCCCCATACCAGGCTCTGTGCTCAGCAAGGAGTCTGCTTGAGGATTTCTCTCCCTCTCTCCTTTGCCACTACCCTGCTCATGTTCCCTATGTCTCTAAAATCAATAAATAAATCTTTCTAAATAAAAAGAAAATGGAAACACTAATTCTAAAAGATATATTCATCCCTATGTTTTTGCAGCATTATTTACAATAGCCAAGATAAAAGCAGGCAAAGTATCCATGTTGGATGAATGGATAAACATGTAAGACACACACACACACACACACACACACACACACACACACAAAATGGAATGTTACTCAGGCATAAATAAGAATGAGATCTTGCTATTTAGGACAACATGGGTAGACATAGAGGGCATTTGCTCTGTGAAATAACTCAGAGAAAGTCATATACTGTATGATTTCACTTATATGTGGAATCTAAAAAACAAACAAACAGAAACAAACTCATAAATACAAAGAAGAGGGATCCCTGGGTGGCGCAGCGGTTTAGCGCCTGCCTTTGGCCCAGGGCGCGATCCTGGAGACCCGGGATCGAATCCCACGTCGGGCTCCCGGTGCATGGAGCCTGCCTCTCCCTCTCTCTCTCTCTCTCTCTCTCTCTGTGTGTGTGTGACTATCATAAATAAATAAAAATTAAAAAAAAATAAATACAAAGAAGAAATGTGGTTGTCAGAGAGGAGGGGCTTGGGGGGATGAGTAAAATAGGTGAAGGGGCTTAAGTGGTATAGACTTCCAGTTAAATATAAGTAAGTTATGGAGATGAAAAGTATATCACAAGGAATACAGAAAACAATACTGTAATAACATTGTATGGTGACAGATGGTGTCTACACATCATGCTGAGCATTGAGTAATGTACAGAATTGTTGAATCACTATGTTCTACACCTGAAACTAATATAACATTTTATACAACTATACTTCAATAAGAAATTTTTAAAATCATAATCCAAATATATGTTGTTTATATGACTCACTTGAAATACAAATATACAAGTAGGCTGAAATTGAAATGACAGAAAATACTTCCCCTGCAAATAGTAACAAAAAAAGTGATGGGGTAGCTTTATTATATCAAATAAAAAAGACTTTAAACCAAAGAGTTTTCCAATAGGCAAAATGAACACTGGGTATTGATGAAATGAACTATCTACCAACAACATATAACAATTATAAACATATATACATCTAACAACAGAACCTCAAAATATAAGAGACAAAATTTGACAGAATTAAGGAGTGAAATAGACCATATAATATCTGGAGACTTCAAACCTACTTCCAAGACTAATTAGAATAACTATTCAAAACATTAATGAGAGAACTTAAACAACAATAAATCAAGAGACCTAACAGGCATACAGAACACTCCATCCAACAGCAGAATATATATTCTTCTAAAGTGCACATGAAACACTCTCCAGGATAGACCATATTGTAGGCCACAAAACATGTCTACATAATTTTTTAAAGATTTTATTTATTTATTCATAAGAGACACAGAGAGAGAGAGAGAGAGAGGGGCACAGACACAGGCAGAGGGAGGAGCAGGCTTCATGCAGGGAGCCTGAGGTGGGACTCAATCCCAGGTCCCCAGGATCACACCCTGGGCTGAAGGCGGCGCTAAACCACTGAGCCACCAGGGCTGCCCAATAATTTTTTAAAAATATAAATCATACAAAATACTTTCTTTGATCACAAAAGAGATAACTAGAAATCTACAACAGGACTTAAAATTAAAAATTCACAAATATGTGATAATTAAGCAATATGCTTAAAAAACAATAAGTAAAATAAATCACAATGGAAATGAGAAAATGTGTGAGATGAGTTAAAATTAACAAACAAGATATCAAACCTGATGAGATGTAGCAAAAACTGCTCATTAGGACATTTAAAGCTACAATGGCCTACACTGAAAACAAGAGAGATCTCAGATTAATAATCTAACTTTACTCATTAAGGACCAGAAATAGAGCAAATTAAACCAAATATAACAGAAAAAAAGAAATAATGAAGATTAGAGCAGAGGTAATTTAAACAAAGAATAGGAAAATAGTGAAGAGAATCAATGTAACCAAATGTTGGTTCTTAGAAAAGATGAACAAAATCGGCAAGCCTTTAGCTAGACTAACAACAAAAATAATAGAGAAGATTCAAATTCTAAATCAGATATGTGAGACCATTACCATAAATCTGACAGAAATTAAAGGATTATCAGAGAATACTATAAACAAATGTATGCCAACAGATAACAACCTATATTTAATAGGCAAAGTTCTAGAAACACATGAACAGATTGAGTCAAAAAGAAATGGAAAAACTGAATAGAACAAGTAAAGCCATTGAATTAGTAACCACAAACCTTCAAAGAAAAGCTCAGGATCAGTAGCAACAGATGGTTTCATTGGTGAATTCAACAAACATTTAAAAAGAATGAACATCAATTCATAAACTCTTCCCAAAAATTAACAAGAAAAGAGAATACTTTCTAATTCATTCTAAGAAGTCAGCATTATCCTGATAAAAGGATAATTATAGACCAACATCCTTTATTAATATAAATGCAAATCCTCAAAAAAAATACAAACCAAATCCAGCAGCACATATCAAAAATGAGATTTATCCCAGGAATGTAAGAGTTGTTTGATACGCAAAACTCAATCAGTAGTATACTACATAAATATGCCTACTTTTGCCACTTTTATCCACCATTGGACTGGGAACTCTAGTCAGATATTAGAAAGGAAATAATAGGCATCCTGGTGGGGAAAGAAAGAAGTAAAATTATATTTGCATATGACATGATACATGATATATATTTAAAAAACTAAACAATTCACTAATAAAACTATTACAGCTAATAACTGAATTTAACAAGTTGCAGATACACACAAAAATCAATTTTATTTCTATACACTAGCAATGTGCAATCCAAAAAGGAAATTCAGAAAGCAATTCCATTTATAATAGCATCAGAAAGAGCAAAATTCTTTTTTAAAAAACAAATATTTGTTTATTTTAGTAAGAGAGAGAGAGAGAGAGTGAGTGAGTGTGGTGGGTAGGGGCAGAGGGAGAGAGAGTCTCAAGCAGACTCCATGCTAAACACAGAGCCCGATGCAGGGCTTAATATCAGGATCCCGAGATCATGACCTGAGCTGAAACAAAGCTGGAGGCTTAACAGACTACATCACCCAGAAGCCCCAGAAAGAACAAAATTCTTAGAATTAAATTTAACCAATGAAGGACAAGACTTGTGCACTGAAGACTACAAAATACTGCTGAACTAAAGAAGGCCTAAATAAAAGGAAGGACATCTAATTACATGGATTGGAAAATAATATTATAAAAATAGTAATTGTCCCTAAATTAATCTACAGATTCTATGTAATCCTTATAAAAATCTTGTGGCCATTTTTGTAAAAATGTGCAAGCTGGTACTAAAAATCATTTGGATTTATAAGTAACCCTAAATATCCAAAAAATTCTTGATAAAGAAAAACAAAAATAGAGGGTTCACATTTAAAATTTTTATGACAAAGCTACAGTAAATTTTAAAACTTATGACCAAGCTACGGTAATCAAAGCACTATGGTACTGACATAAAGACAAACATATAGATAAATGGAAAAGAATGGGAATTCAGAAGTAAACTCATACATTTATGGTCAACTGATTTTCAACAAGGGTGCCAGGACCATTTAATCGGAAGAAATAGTCTCTTTAACAAATGGTACTGAGACAACTGCATATCAATGTGTAAAAGAATAAAATTTAACCTTACCTCACACTAAATACAAAAATTAACTCACAACAGGAGAGTTAAACCATGAACTCTTACATGAAAATATAGGAGTAACTGTTCATGGTCTTAGATTTGGCAATGGTTTGTTAGATAAGACACCAAAAGCACAAGCAATAAAAGAATAAATAAAATGGCCTTCATCAAAATTAAAAACTTTAGGGTATCAAAGGTCACTATGAAGAGAGTGAAAATGCAACCCACGGAATAGGAGAAAATATTTGCAAATCATATATCCAGTAAGGGTCTATTAGTCAGAATACGTAAACAGCTCTTACAACTCAACAACACCTACTAGAATGGTTGTAACTGTGAAAACAGAAAATAACCAGTATTGGCATAGCTGTGGAGAAATTAGAATGTTTATGCACTACTGATTGGAATGTAAAATGGTGCAGCCATTGTGGAAAACATTTTGGCTGTTTTTCAATAAGTCAAGTATAAAATTACCATATGACCCAGCAATTTATCTCTGAAGTACATGCCCAAAGAATTATAATTAGGTGTTGAAATAAAAATTTGTATACATGCTCATAGTAAACCTATTCACAATAGCCACAATGTGGAAACAACCAAAAATCCATCAATTAATAGATGCATAAACAAAAGAATTATATCCATACAATGGACTGTCATTCAGCCATAAAAAGAGGAATGAAACACTGATCCATGCTACAACAGGGGTAAACCTTTAATTTATGACAAATGAATCCAGATCAAAAGACAATATATTGTAAAAAAAAAAAAAGAGATATTGTATGATCCCATTTCTTTGATGTATCCAGAATAGACAAATCCATAGTAACAGAAATGAGATTAGTGGATGTCAAGTTGCTGGGGGAGGAAAATAGGGAGATACAGTATGGGGTTTCATTTTGGGGTGATAAATTATTCTGAAACTAGATAATAGTGAGAGTTGTACAACATTGTGGATGTACTAAATGTGCACTTAATACTTTAAAATTGTTAAACCATAAGTTTTATGTTACGTACTTAACCACAGTAAAGCAACTACAGTCTTTTGAAACAAGTATAGTCAGCAAAGGAAGAGAAGTTAAACAAAGCAAACTTAAATTCTGTTAAAAATAACATACTTTAATTTTTTAAATAAAAATAAATATTAAAATAAAAATAAATATTAAAATAAAAATAAGGGATCCCTGGGTGGCGCAGCGGTTTGGCACCTGCCTTTGGCCCAGGGCGCAATCTTGGAGACCCGGGATCGAATCCCACGTCAGGCTCCCGGTGCATGGAGCCTGCTTCTCCCTCTGCCTATGTCTCTACCTCTCTCTCTGTGTGTGTGTGTCTATCATAAATAAATAAAATTTTTTTAAAAAATAAATAAAATAAAATAAAATAAAATAAAATAAAAATAAAATTTTTTAAGCAGTCTTAGGTTTACAGAAAAAAAATTATTAAAAAATACAAAGAGTTCCTATACACTCCCTCTCCCTTGCCCTCAGTTTCCATGATTATTAATATCTTCCATTGGTGTTATACAGTCATTAGAGTTTATGAATCAATATGCTGACAGATTATTAACAAAATCCACAGTTTACATTAGGTTTCACTCTTTGTGTCTGTACTGTTGTATGGGTTATGCTAAATACATTATGTCATGTGTCCACCTTTACACTATCATATAAAATAGTTTCAATATTCTGAAATTCAAATGCTTCTGTGCTCTACCTATTCAATCTCACTCGTTTATCCCCCCACCACCTGCCAAGCCCTAGTAACCAATCATCTTTTGTCTCTCTAGTTTTGGTTTTTCCAGAATGTCATATAGTTGGAATCCAACAGCTTTTCTGAGTGCTTTATTTTCCTTGATAATATGCTTTTTATTCTGCAAGACTTGATTTTTATTTTTATTTTCAACTAATATATTTTTTCAACTAATATCTTCTCTTTTAAATTTAAATTTTAGGTAGTTAACAACATACACTGCATTATCAGTTTCTGTAGTAGAATTCAGTGATTCATCACTTACATACAACACCCAGTGCTCATCATAACAAGTGCCTTCAATACCCATCACCCATCTAGTCCCTCCCACACCCACCTCCCTCCATCAACCCCCTAGTCTGTTCTCTATAGAGTTTAATTATTTGTTTCTCTTTCTCTCTTCCCCTCCCCTGTAAGTTCATCCGTTTTGTTTCCTAAATTTCACATATTAGTGATATCGTGTGGTATTTGGAAGTCTTTATTTTTAGAACAAAACTGAGGAGAAGATATAGAGATTGCCCATATATTTCCTGCCCCATGCATGCATACCCTCCCCCATTATCAACATCCCCCACAATAGTAGAATATTTGTTACAACTAATGAACCTACATTGACACTTCATTATCACCCAAAGTCCATGGTTTACCTTAGGAGTCACTCTTGGTATTGCACATTCTACAGATTTGGACAAGTATATACTCACATTTATTCATCAGTAAAGCATCGTACAGAGTATTTTCACTGCCCTAAAAACCCTGTGTTTTCTCTGCCTATTCATCCCTCCTTCCCAGTCCCAATCCTGGGCCACTATTGATGTTTTTACTCTCTCCATAGTTTTTCCTTTTCAAGAATGTTATAGTTGGAGTCATATGGTATGTAGCCTTTTCAAATTTGCTTCTTTTACTCACTACTATTTGTCAAATTTCCTCCATGTCTTTTCATAGTTTGATAGGTCATTTCTTTCTATCACTGTATAATATATACTTATAGGGATATACCAGACTGTTTATCCACCTAATAAGGGACATCTTGGTTGCTTCCAAGTCTTGCCAATTAAGAATAAAGTTGTTATTAACATTTGTGTGCAGGTTTTTGCATGGACATAAGCTTTCATCTCCTTTGGGTAAGTATCAAGAGATGATTGCTAGATCATATGGTAAAATTATGTTTAGTTTTACAGGAAACTGCTAAACTGTTTTTCAAACTGGCTGTACCATTTTGCATTCCTACCAGTAATGAATGAGAGTTCCTGTTGCTCCATATGCTTGTCAGCATTTGGTGTTGTCATAGTTTAGATTTCAGCCACTCTAATAGTGTATCATAGTATCTCCTTTTTGTTTTAATTTGCAATTCCCTAAAAACATTCCCTGAAGACATATGATATTGAGCATCTTTTCATATGCACAGTTGCCAACATTATATCTTTTCTGGTGAGGTTTTTGTTCAGTCAGATCATTTGTCCATTTTTAATTGAGATCTTTGTTTTCTTATTGATGAGTTATAAAACTTCCTTATGTGTATTGTCTACCAGCCCTTTATCATATATATATATATATATATATATATATATATATATATATATATGCAGATATTTTCTCCATTTGTGATCTGTCTTTCTGGTCTTTTAATGGTGTCTTTTACACAGGAGAAGTATTTAATTTTAATGAAGCCTATCAATTTTCTCTTTCTTTCTTGGATACTTCTTATGTTTTTGTAGATAAAATCTCATTGCCAAACCCAAAGTCAACTAGATTTTTTCAAGTGACCCTTATGGGTTTCATAGTCTTGCATTTTACATAGGTCTGGTCTATGATCCATGTTGAGTTAATTTTTGTGAAAAATAGAAGAACTGTGTCAAAATTCTATTTTTTCCTTTTCTTTCATCTTTTTTTTTCCTATGTGCATGTCCAGTTGTTCTGGTACTATTTGTTGAAATGACTCTTCTTCCCCCAACCAAATGAATTATCTTTGTCTCTTTGTCAAAGAGCAGTTGACTATATTTTTGTGGATCTATTTCTGCACTCTCTTTTCTGTTCTATTGGTCCATTCATCTATTCTTTCACCAGTACTACAGAATTGATTACTGTAACTTTACAGTACGACTTAAACTCAGGTAGTGGGATTCCTTCAACTTTGTTTTCAATATTGTATTGGTTATTCAAGATCTCTTTTGTCTTTCCACATAAACGTTAGAATCAGTTTGTTGATATCCACAAAGTAACTTGCTGGGATTTTGATATGCATTGCACTGAATCTATATATGTCTAGATGTGAAGAACTTACATCATAACAATATTAAGTCTTCCTGTCTATGAACATGGAATATCTTTCCATTTATTTGGATCCTTCAAATAAATGAAAGGCATTATATATCATCATTTTGTAGCTTTCCTCATGCAGATCTTATACATATATTGTAGGTTGTACCTAAGAGCTTTATTTTTTGGTGATAATATAAATGGTGTATGTTTTTAATTTTATTTAATTTATTTTTTCTTTATTTTTTTTAAATTTTTATTTATTTATGATAGTCACAGAGAGAGAGATAGAGGCAGAGACACAGGCAGATGGAGAAGCAGGCTCCATGCACCGGGAGCCCGACGTGGGATTCAATCCTGGGTCTCCAGGATTGCGCCCTGGGCCAAAGGCAGGCGCTAAACCGCTGCGCCACCCAGGGATCCCTGTTTTTAATTTTAAATTCTAATTGTTCACTGTTGGTATGTATATGTTGGTATAATGGCACATATATTAAACTTCTATCCTTTAATCTTGTTATAATCACTTAATAGTTTCATGAGGATGTTGTTAATTCTTTGGAATTTTTATTTCATTTTCTTTTCTTTCTTTTAGTTTTATTTTTTTCTTGCTTATATGTTTTATAATTGCATTAACTAGGACTTCTGTTATGATGTTGATTTGAAATGGTGAAAACATACATTTTGCCTTTCCTGATCTTAGAGGGAAAATATTTAGTTTCCCACCATTAAATATTATGTGAGCTGTATGGATTTTTTTGGTAAATATTCTTTATTAAATTGAGAAATTTCCCTTCTGTTTCAAGTTTCCTGAGGATTTTTTAAAATAAGGAATGGGTATTTATTTGTTGAAATATATTTATGATATATGAAAATATTATTTTTCTTCTTTAGTCTGTTAGTGTAGTGCATTACATTAACTGATTTTGGAATGCTAAACCAGCCTTGCATGCCTAGAATAAATATCACTGGTCATGGTGTATAACTTATACACTACTGGATTCTATTTGTTAGTAATTTTTGAGATTTGAGCATTTATATTCATGTAATATATTGGTATATGTTTTCTAGCTTGTAATATCTTGGTCTGGTTTGAGTATTATGCTAATGTTGGCCTATAGAGTGAGTTAGGAAGTGTTCACTCGGCTTCACATTTAAAAACAAATTTTCAAAAGTTGGCATTACTTCTTGAAATGTTTGGTAGAATTCACCAGTAAAACCATCTATGCCTGGTGATTTCTGGTTTTGAAAGGTTATAAATTATTGATTAAATTTCTTTAATAGACATAATTCTATTCAGACTATCTATTTCTTCTTGTGTGAGTTTTGGTAGATGTGTCTTTCAAGGAATTGGTCAATTTTTTCTAAGTTATCAAATTTGGGAGCAGAGTTGTTCATATTTATTATTATTCTCTTAATATTCATATAGATCTCTAATTATGACTTTTTCATTTTTAATATTAGTAATTTAATAACTGAAGAATATAATAAACTAAAAAGTACCACTGGATGAGTTCACCAGTAAAATGGAGATGACAGATAATAGAATTAGTGACCTTAAGACTAAATAATATAATTTAGTGAAGCTAAGAAACAGAGATACAATAATTTATTTTTTTTAATTTTTATTTATTTATGATAGTCACACAGAGAGAGAGAGAGAGGCAGAGACACAGGCAGAGGGAGAAGCAGGCTCCATGCACCGGGAGCCCGATGTGGGATTCGATCCTGGGTCTCCAGGATCGCGCCCTGGGCCAAAGGCAGGAGCTAAACCGCTGCGCCACCCAGGGATCCCCGAGATACAATAATTTAAAAAAAAACTAACAAAGCCTGAGAGTCCTGAGGGACAATAAGTCTAACATTTGTATTATTTGGAGTCCCAGAAAAAGGAGAGTGGGACTGAAAAAGTATTCAAAGATAAAATGGCTGAAAGCTTCTCAAACATGGAGAAAAAAATAAATCAGAAAGTAAAGATACATTACTTACAGAGGAACATTAATTTAAGTGATATCAGATTTCCCCTCTGAAACTACGGAGACTAGAATGAAATGACCAGTTTTATAGACTTATAGACAAATAACTCCCAACTGCAAATTCTATACCTGAATTAAAAATATCCTTAGGAATGAAGGATGGGGAAAATATTCAAATACATAGTAAACTGAGATAATTTGTTGTTAGAAAGTCTCCTTTAAAATATAGCTAAAGGAAGTCCTCTAAATGGAAAAAAAATGTTAACAAAAGAAGCTTTGAATTTCAGAATTGAAAGAGCATTAGAATGGGTAAAATTATCAGTAAATATACCATACTATCTTTATTATGATTTTTAAAAATCATATTTTATGGTTGTAGCAAACATAACATCATTTTGATGGAGTGTTCAAATATATAAAGGACAGAATTAATAAAATTATATTTTAAATGTACAGAGAATAAAAAGACTCAATGAAAGCAAAGCCTCAATACTTCATTTAAAGCAGTAAATCACTGGTACTAGTATGATATGATAAGTTTTACCTGTATATTGTAATACCTTGAACAACCAATAAGAAAGAAACAAAAAGAAATATACTAAAAAGGAGTAAATGAAGATTAAATCCTTTTTTATGAGATTAAATCCTAAAGCATATTCATACAACCTGCAGAAAGGCAAAAAAGAGGAAACAAACAGAAAACAATAAAAGGCAGACATAAAACCTAATAACCAATAAATCATATATCCTTAAAAGTAAATGATCAAAATTCACAAATTACAAGACAGATTGTGAGAATGGATAAAAAAATCATGATCCAACAATATTCTTTCTATAAGAAACTCATTCCAAGTATAATGATGTCAGGTAGATAGAAAGTAAAAATATAGAAAGACATACTACATAAGCGTTGATTTTAAAGGAATAGCTTTATCAGTTAAAGTAGGCTTCAGGTCAAAGCATTACTGGAGTAAAGAGGGACTTTACATAATGACATAAGGATCAATCTACAAGGAAGACATAAAGAGTTCAATTTTGTATATACCAAACAACATAGCCTCAAAAAAACAGGACACAAAAATTGATAAAGCTGAAAAGAGAAATATAGATGGTCCCCAATTTATGATGGCTTGATTTATAATTTTTCAACTTTATACACATTCAGTAGAAACCATATTTTGAATTTTGAATTTTCACCTCTTCCCAGGCTAGCAATATTCTTTCATGATGCTGGGTGGTGGTAGCTTGTTATAGCTCCCAGTCAGGCACACATCACAAGAATAAACAACTGATACACTAACAAATTTTCTGTATCCACATGAGCATTCTGTTTTTCACTTTCAGTACAGTACTCAATAAATTACAAGACATATTCAACATATTATTATAAAATATGCTTTGTATTACATTATTTTGCAAAACTGTAGGTTGATGTAAGTGCTCTGAGCACATTTAAGATGGACTAAGCTAAGCTATGATGTTTGGTATACTAGGTGTATAAAGTACGTTTTCAACTTACAATGGGTTTATTGGAACATAACCCCACCCTAAGTGGAGGAAGGTCTATCTAAACTACTAGAAAATCAGTAAAAATATAGAAGAATTGAATCACACCATCAATTGGGATAGCCTAATCAAAATGTATATAACAATCCCACAATCCATCGCCAAATAGGAGACTACACATTTTCTCAAGCATCCATGAAATATTCATCAATATATATGTCACAGACTATAAAACAAACCTTTGAAAAACTGAGCTAATATAGAATATGTCCTGTAAATATGATGTAACTAGTAATAATAACAAGGAGAAAATCTCCAAATACTAGGATATTAATCAACAAATTTCTAAATACCAAGAGTCAAAGATGAATACTAAAAAATTCTTAAAAATGGAACTGAATAAAAAATAGAAATACAATAAATATATCAGAATATGTGGGATACAGCTAAAGGACTGCTGAGAAGGAAGTTATATGACCAAATGCTTATATTAAAACAGAAGATCTCAAATCGATATCGGTCCCATATCAATCAAGTAAAACATTTACTCAAAATGTACCCAAAGAAAGAAGACAGAAGGAAATAATAGAGAAATAAAAGAAACAGAGAACTGACTCCGAAAAAAAAAAACAATTAAATTGATAAACCTCTAAAAATGACAGAGATACAAAGAGAGAAAAAAAGGGGGTGGGGCAAGATGGCGGAGGAGTAGGGTCTCCAAGTCACCTTTCCCCACCACCTTTCCTAGATAAATTTCAAATCATCCTGAAACCTACAAATTTGACCTGAGATTTAAAGAGAGAACAGCCAGAACGCTACAGAGAGAAGGGTTTTCGCTTCTAACAAGGTAGGAAGTCAGAAAATAAAAACAAAAAATAATTAAGTCCTGCGCTTCCCTCAGGACAGGTGGAGGCTGGGAGAGCCCAGGACAGGGAGGACTCTCCTGCCGCCTGGCAGCCCCAAGCTGAGATCAGTGCACCCCTCGCCCCCGGAGCATCTAGACCACTGCGAACTGGGAGAATGCGGTAGTTACTGCCGGGAGCTGACTCCAGGGCTGGAGAGCAGGCCACAACCAGCATTGTTGTTCCTCCTGGTATCACCCTGCACCTGGCAGGAGTCAGGGCAGCTCTCCCAGGTGCACACACTTGAGAATCAGCACAGCAAGCCCCTCCCCCAGAAGACCTTCTAAAAGGACCAGGAAGAGCAAGTTCTCGACCAAGCAGTGATTGTAAGCTCAAGGGAAGTGAAGGGATTTAAAGTATATAGAATCAGAAGATACCCCTCCTTTTTTTTCTTCTTTTCCAGTACAACTCATTTTTATATAAGACTGTAAATTTCCAATATTTTTTCCTCTTTTCCCACCTTAACTATAATATTTTACCACCTCTTCAGTTTTAAGATTCTTCCTTTTTGACTTTCATATTTCTACAATTACAGGACCTAGATACATTTTCCACTTCTACATTCCCTTCAACATACTCAACTTAATTTGGGGACATATACAAGATATGGTATTTTTTGTTTTGTGTTTTTTGTTTTCTCTGCCTCATTTTGTTCTACAATGGTGGAAGCTAATACCTTCTAAAACATGACCAGTATGCACCCAGAACCAAGTAGTATACTGTGCTGGTTCATTCTGTGAGATTCCTCATTCCCATTCTGCCCCCCTATTTTATCTCATTTAAGTTTTGGTGGTCAATGTTGGGGCCCTCTACAAGTATTTCTGGTTTATATAAATTTGGGACTGATCATCTTCTAATATACAGAACTTAATATACTCAGAAAAAAGAGGAACACCCTCTAGAACCACTCTGCTAGACTACATTTTCCATCCACTACAACTTCTCCACCACAATCTCCCAGTCCCCTCTTTTCATCTTCTGTTTTTTTTCTTTTTTCTGTTCCTTTTTTTCTCCTCTTCTTTAGGATTCCTATTATTTTTTACTACTTTGTTTTAAAATTTATTTTTCATTTTAGTGATCCTTTTATTTTATTTAGTTCTGATCTTGGTTTTCATTTTCTGGTCTCCGACCTTGGCAGAACCATCTAGGGTAAAACTTACTGAGGTTGTGATTGATATTCTTGATGCAGCCTGCTCATACAGCCATGCTGCACTAAGCAAAATGACTAGAAAGAAGAACTCACCACTAAAGAAAGAATCAGAAACAGTACTCTCTGCCGCAGACTTACAGAATTTGGATTACAATCCAATATCAGAAAGCCAATTCAGAAGCACAATCATAAAGCTACTGGCGGCTCTAGAAAAAATACAGGATTCAAGAGACTTCATGACTGCAGAATTTAGATCTAATCAGGTCAAAATTAAAAATCCATTAAATGAGATGCAATCCAAATTGAATATCCTAACGATGAGGGTTAATGAGGTAGAAGAAAGAGTCAGTGATACAGAAGATAAAGTGATGGCAAGGAAGAAACCTGAGGAAAAAAAGAGAAAAACAATTAAAAAACCATGAGGAAAGGTTAAGGGAAATAAATGACAGCCTCAAAAGGAAAAATCTACATATAAATGGGGTTCCAGAGGGTACTGCATGGGCCAGAGGGCCAGAAAGCGTATTTGAACAAATCATAGCTGAGAAATTCCCTAATTTGGGGAGGCAAACAGGCATTCAGATCCAGGAGATAAAGAGGTGCCCCTCTAAAATCAATAAAGACCGTACAATAACAACAAAAACCCATTCAACACCTCAACATTTAATAGTGAAACTTGCAAATCCCAAAGATAAAGAGAAAATCCATAAAGTAGCAAGAGACAAGAGATCCCTAACTTATATGGGGAGAAATATTAGATTAACAGCAGACTTCTCCACAGAGACCTGGCAGGCCAGAAAGGGCTGGCAGGATATATTCAGAGTCCTAAATGAGAAAAACATGCAGCCAAAAATACTTTATCCAGCAAAGCTCTCATTCAGAATAGAAGGAGAGATAAAGAGCTTCCAAGATAGGCAGAAACTGAAAGAATATGTGACCATCAAACCAGCTCTGCAAGAAATATTAAAGGGGACTCTGTAAATGAAAGAGGAAGTCCAAAGAAACAATCCACAAAAACAGGGACTGAATAGGTATTATGATGACACTATATTCATATCTTTCAATAGTAACTCTAAACATGAATGGGCTTAATGATCCCATCAAAAATGCAGGATTTCAGACTGGATAAAAAAGCAAGACCCATCTATTTGCTGTCTACAAGAGACTCATTTTAGCCCTAAGGACACCTCCAGCCTGAAAATGAAAGGTTGGAGAACCATTTACATTCCAATGGTCCTCAAAAAAAAGCTGGGATAGCAATCCTCATGTCAGATAAATTAAAGTTGATCCCAAAAACTGCAGTCAAAGTTGAAGAGGGACACTATATCATACTTAAAGGATCTAGCCAAAAGACCTGACAATCATGAATATTTATGCCCCTACTGTGGGAGCTGCAAGTATATCAATCAATTAATAACCAAAGTAAAGACATACTTAGATAATAATACACTAATAGTAGGAGACTTCAACACAGCACTTTCTGCAAATGACAGATATTCTAAGCTCACCATCTCCAAAGAAACAAGAGCTTTAAATGATACACTGGAGCAGACGGATTTCACAGATATTTCCAGAACTTTACATCCAAACGCAACCGAAAACACATTCTTCTCAACTGCACATGGAACTTTCTCCAGAATAGACCACATACTGGGTCACAAATCAGGTAGCAACCAATATCAAAAGATTGGGATTGTCCCCTGCATATTTTCAGAGCACAATGCTTTTAAACTAGAACTGAATCACAAGAGGAAATTGGAAGAAACTCAAACACGTGGAGGTTAAAGACCATCCTGCTAAAAGATGAATGGGTCAACCAGGAAATTGGAGAAGAATTAAAAAGATTCATGAAAAATAATGAGAATGAAGATACAACCGTTCAAAATCTTAGGGATACATCAAAAGCAGTCCTGAGAGGGAAATACATCACAATACAAGCATCCATCAAAAAAATTGGAAAAAGACTCAAATACACAAGCTAACCTCCCACCTAAAGGAACTGGAGAAAAACAGCAATTAAACCTACACCAAGCAGAAGAGAGTTAATAAAGATTTGAGCAGAACTCAATGAAATAGAGACCAGAAGAACTGTAGAACATATCAAAAAAACCAGGAGTTGGTTCTTTGAGAGATTTAAAAGATAAATAAACCATTAGCAAGCCTTATTAAACACAAAAAAGAAAAGAGTCAAATTTTAAAAATCACGAAGGAAAAAGGAGAGATCACAACCAATACCAAGGAAATACAAACGATTTTAAAAACATATTATGAGCAGGTATACGCCAATAAATTAGGCAATCTAGAAGAAATGGATGCATTTCTGGAAACCACAAACGACCAAAGCTGGAACAGGAAGAAATAGAAAACCTGAACAGGCCAATAACCAGGGAGGAAATTGAAGCAGTCATCAAAAACCTCCCAGGACACAAAAGTCCAGGGCCAGATGGCCTCCCAGGGGAAGTCTATCAAACGTTTAAAGAAGAAACAATACCTATTCTACTAAAGCTGTTCCGAGAGATAGAAAGGGATGGAATACTTCCAAACTCATTTTATGAGGCCAGCATCACCTTAATTCCAAAACCAGACAAAGACCCCACCAAAAAGGAATTATAGACCAATATCCCTGATGAACACAGATGCAAAAATTCTCAACAAGATATTAGCCAATAGGATCCAGTAGTACATTAAGAAGTTTATTCACCATGACCAAGTGGGATTTATCCCCGGGATGCAAGGCTAGTTCAACACTCATAAAACAATCAACATGATAGATCATATCAACAACAGAAAAAAACAAGAACCATATGATCCTCCCAATAGATGCAGAGAAAGAATTTGTTAAAATACAGCATCCATTCCTGAACAAAACTCTTCACAGTGTGAAGACATCTATGCATTTTAAAAGACATCTATGAAAAGCCCACAGTGAATATTCTCAATGGGAATAACTGAGAGCGAGGAGGGGCAAGATGGCGGAAGAGTAGGATCCCCAAATCACCTGTCCCCAACAAATTACCTAGATCGCCTTCAAATCATCCTGAAAATCTATGAATTTGGCCTGAGATTTAAAGAGACACCACCTGGAACGCTACAGTGAGAAGAGTTCGCGCTTCTATCAAGGTAGGAAGACGGGGACAAAGAAATAAAGAAACAGGGATCCCTGGGTGGCGCAGCGGTTTGGCGCCTGCCTTTGGCCCAGGGCGCGATCCTGGAGACCCGGGATCGAATCCCACGTCAGGCTCCCGGTGCATGGAGCCTGCTTCTCCCTCTGCCTGTGTCTCTGCCTCTCTCTCTGTTGACTATCGTAAATAAATTTAAAAAAATTAAAAAAAAAGAAATAAAGAAACAAAAGGCGTCTGAGGGGGAGGGGCCCCGCGAGGAGCCGGGCTGAGGCTGGGGCGAGTGTCCCCAGGACAGGAGAGCCCCGTCTCGGAGAAGCAGGAGCTGCACCTGCACCAACCTTCCCGGGCGGAAAGGGGCTCGCAGGGAGTTGGAACAGGACCCAGGAGGGCGAGGATGCCCTCGGGCTCCCTGGGACACTAACAGACACCTGCGGGCGCAGGAGAGTGTGCCGAGCTCCCTAAGGGCTGCAGCACGCACAGTGGTGCCTGGGGCTGGAGCAGCTTGGAGGGACTCGGGAGCAGATCCAGGGAGGGAGCTGCGGGGCAGGAGCGCGAATCCAACAGCGCAGGCCGGGAGCACAGGGCACCGGGACACACCCCAGGATCCGGCCTCCCCCAGGACAGGCAGAGGCCCGGAGGGCCCAGGACAGCAAGGACACTCCTAACCCGAGCTGAGCACATCAGCGCCCGCCCCGGAACCTCCAGGCCCTGCAGACGGAGAGCCCCAAAGTTCCTGCGGAGGCTGAATCCAGGCTTCCAGAGTTGCCATAGCAACTGCAGCTGTTCCTCCTGGGGCCCCACGGGGTAAACAACCCTGCTGAGCCCTGCAGCAGGCAGGGGCAGAGCAGCTCCCCCAAGTGCTAACACCTGAAAATCAGCACAACAGGCCCCTCCCCCAGAAGACCAGCTAGACAGACCAGTTCCAGGGGAAGTCAAGGGACTTAGAGTCTACAGATTCAGAAGATACTCCCCCGTGTTTTTTTTTTTGTTTTTTTTCTTTTTTCTTTTCTTTTTGATTTCTGATTGCTTCCCACACCCCCTCTTTTTTTTTTCATCTTTCTTTCTTTTTCTTTCTCTTTTTCTTCTCTTTTTTCCTTTTTTTTTCTTTTTCTTTTTTCTCTTTCTCTTTTCTTTCCTTCTCTCTCTTTCTCTCCTTTTCCCAATACAACTTGTTTTTGGCCACTCTGCACTGAACAAAATGAATATAAGGAAAACCTCACCTCAAAAGAAAGAATCAGAAACAGTCCTCTCTCCCACAGAGTTACAAAATCCGGATTACACTTCAATGTCAGAAAGCCAATTCAGAAGCACTATTATACAGCTACTGGTGGCTCTAGAAAAAAGCATTAAGGACTCACGAGACTTCATGACTGCAGAATTTAGATCCAATCAGGCAGAAATTAAAAATCAATTGAATGAGATGCAATCCAAACTAGAAGTCCTAGCGACGAGGGTTAATGAGGTGGAAGAACGCGTGAGTAACATAGAAGACAAGTTAATGGCAAAGAGGGAAACTGAGGAAAAAAGAGACAGGCAATTAAAAGACCATGAAGACAAGATTAAGGGAAATAAATGACAGCCTAAGGAAGAAAAACCTACGTTTAATTGGGGTTCCCGAGGGCGCCAAAAGGGACAGAGGGCCAGACTATGTATTTGAACAAATCCTAGCTGAAAACTTTCCCAATCTGGGAAGGGAAAAAGGCATTCAGATCCAGGAAATAGAGAGATCCCCCCCAAAGATCAATAAAAACCGTTCAACACCTCGACATCTAATAGTGAAGCTTGCAAATTCCAAAGATAAAGAGAAGATCCTTAAAGCAGCAAGAGACAAGAAGTCCCTGACTTTCATGGGGAGGAATATTAGGGTAACAGCAGACCTCTCCACAGAGACCTGGCAGGCCAGAAAGGGCTGGCAGGATATATTCAGGGTCCTAAATGAGAAGAACATGCAACCAAGAATATTTTATCCAGCAAGGCTCTCATTCAAAATGGAAGGAGAGATAAAGAGCTTCCAAGACAGGCAGGAACTGAAAGAATATGTGACCTCCAAACCAGCTCTGCAAGAAATTTTAAGGGGTACTCTTAAAATTCCCCTTTAAGAAGTTCAGTGGAACAATCCACAAAAACAAGGACTAAATAGATATCATGATGACACTAAACTCATATCTGTCAATAGTAACTCTGAACGTGAATGGGCTTAATGACCCCATCAAAAGGCGCAGGGTTTCAGACTGGATAAAAAAGCAGGACCCATCTATTTGCTGTCTACAAGAGACTCATTTTAGACAGAAGGACACCTACAACCTAAAAATAAAAGGTTGGAGAACCATTTACCATTCAAATGGCTCTCAAAATATACCCTAAAAACTACAGAACACTTCTGAAAGAAATTGAGGAAGACACAAAGAGATGGAAAAACATTCCATGCTCATGGATTGGCAGAATTAATATTGTGAAAATGTCAATGTTACCCAGGGCAATTTACACGTATAATGCAATCCCTATCAAAATACCATGGACTTTCTTCAGAGACTTAGAACAAATTATTTTAAGATTTGTGTGGAATCAGAAAAGACCCCAAACAGCCAGGGGAATTTTAAAAAAAGAAAACCATATCTGGGGGCATCACAATGCCAGATTTCAGGTTGTACTACAAAGCTGTGGTCATCAAGACAGTGTGGTACTGGCACAAAAACAGACACATAGATCAATGGAACAGAATAGAGAACCCAGAAGTGGACCCTGAACTTTATGGTCAACTAATATTCGATAAAGGAGGAAAGACGATCCACTGGAAGAAAGACAGTCTCTTCAATAAATGGTGATGGGAAAATTGGACATCCACATGCAGAAGAATGAAACTAGACCACTCTCTTGCACCATACACAAAGATAAACTCAAAATGGATGACAGATATAAATGTGAGACAGTAACTTCTTGCAAGATACATCCACGAAATCAAAAGAAACAAAAGCAAAAACGAACTATTGGGACTTCATCAAGATAAGAAGCTTTTGCACAGCAAAGGATACAGTCAACAAAACTCAAAGACGACCTACAGAATGGGAGAAGATATTTGCAAATAACATATCAGATAAAGGGCTAGTTTCCAAAATCTATAAAGAACTTATTAAACTCAACAGCAAAGAAACAAACAATCCATTCATGAAATGGGCAAAAGACATGAAGAGAAATCTCACAGAGGAAGACATAGACATGGCCAACATGCACATGAGAAAATGCTCTGCATCACTTGCCACCCGGGAAATACAAATCAAAACCACAATGAGATACCACCTCACACCAGTGAGAATGGGGGAAATTAATAAGGCAGGAAACAACAAATGTTGGAGAGGATGCGGAGAAAAGGGAACCCTCTTACACTGTTGGTGGGAATGTGAACTGGTGCAGCCACTCTGGAAAACTGTGTAGAGGTTCCTCAAAGAATTAAAAATAGACCTGCCCTACGACCCAGCAATTGCACTGTTAGGGATTTACCCCAAAGATTCAGATGCAATGAAATGCCGGGACACCTGCACCCCGATGTTTCTAGCAGCCATGTCCACAATAGCCAAACTGTGGAAGGAGCCTTGGTGCCCATCGAAAGATGAATGGATAAAGAAGATGTGGTTTATGTATACAATGGAATATTACTCAGCCATTAGAAACGACAAATACCCACCATTTGCTTCAACGTGGATGGAACTGGAGGGTATTATGCTGAGTGAAGTAAGTCAATCGGAGAAGGACAAACAGTGTATGTTCTCATTCATTTGGGGAATATGAATAATAGTGAAAGGGAATATAAGGGAAGGGAGATGAAATGTGTGGGAAATATCAGAAAGGGAGACAGAACATAAAGACTCCTAACTGTGGGAAATGAAGTAGGGGTATTGGAGGGGGAGGAGGGCGGGGGGTAGGGGTGAATGGGTGACGGGCACTGAGGGGGGCACTTGACGGGATGAGCACTGGGTGTTATTCTGTATGTTGGTAAATTGAACACCAATAAAAATTAATTTATTAAAAAAAAGGAATAGCTGAGAGCCTTTCCCCTAAGATCAGCAACACGACAGGGATATTCACCCTCGTGACTGTTACTCAAGATAGTACTATGTGTCCTAGCCTCAGCAATCAGACAACAAAAAGAAATAAAAGGCATTCAGATTGGCAAAGAGAAAGTCAAACTCTCCCTCTTTGTAGATGAGATGTTGTTATATGTAGAAAACCCAAAAGACTCCACCCCAAGATTGCTAGAACTCATACAGCAATTTGGTAGTGTGGCAGGATACTAAATCAATGCCCAGAAATCAGTGGCATTTCTATACACTAACAATGAGACTGAAGAAAGAGAAATGAAGGAGTCAATCCGATTTACAATTGCACCCAAAAGCATAAGATACTTAGGAATAAACCTAACCAAAAAGGTAAAGGATCTATACCCTAAAACCTACAGAACACTTCTGAAAGAAATTGAGGAAGACACAAAGAGATGGAAAAATTATTCCATGCTCATGGATTGCAAGAATTAATACTGTGAAAACGTCAATGCTACTCAGGGCAATTTACACATTCAATGCAATCCCCATCAAAATACCATGGACTTTCTCCACAGAGTTAGAACAAATAATCCTAAGATTTGTATGGAATCATAAAAGACCCTGAATAGCCAGAGGAATATCGCAAAAGAAAACCAACACCGGTGCATCACAATGCCAGATTTCAAGCCATATTATAAAGCTGTGATCATCAAGACAGTGTGGTACTGGCACAAAAACCGACACCTAGTTCAGTGGAACAGAATACAGAACCCAGAAATGGGCCCTCAATGCTATGGTCTACTAATATTTGAGAAAGTAGGAAAGATTATCCACTGGAAAAAGGACAGTCTCTTCAATATATGGTGCTGGGAAAATTGGACAGCCACCAGCAGAAGAATGAAACTAGACCATTCTCTTACACCAGACACAAAGATAAACTCAAAATGGATGAAAGATCTAAATGTGAGACAAGATTCCATCAAAATCCTGGAGGAGAACACAGGCAATACCCTTTTTGAACTCGGCCACAGCAACTTCTTGCAAATTACATCTATGAAGGCAAGGGAAACAAAAATGAGTTATTGGGACTTCATCAAGATAAAGAGCTTCTGCACAGCAAAAGAAACAGTCACCAAAACTAAAAGACAACCTACAGAATGGGAGAAGATATTTGCAAATGACCTATCAGATAAAGGGCTAGTATCCAGGATCTATAAAGAACTTATGAAACTCAACAGCAAAGACACAAAGAATCGAATCATGAATTGGGCAAAAGACATGAACAGTAATTTCACAGAGGAAGACATAGTCACGGCCAACAAGCACATGCAAAAATGCTCCACATCACTTGCCATCAGGGAAATACAAATAAAAACCACAATGAGATACCACATCACACCAGTGAGAATGGGGAAAATTAACAAGACAGGAAACCAAAAATGTTGGAGAGGATGTGGTGAAAGGGGCACCCTCGTGCACTGTTGGTGGAAATGTGAACTGGTACAGCCTTTCTGGAAAACTGTGTGGAGGATCCTCAAAGAGTTAAAAATAAAACTATCTTATGACGCAGAAATTGCACTACTTGGGATTTACCCCATAGATACAGATGCAGTTAAACGGCAGGATACCTGCACCCCGATGTTTCTAGCAGCAATGTCCACAATAGCCAAACTGTAGAAGGAGCCTCGGTGTCCATCAAAAGAGGAATGGATAAAGAAGATGTGGTATATAACACACACAATGGAATATTACTCAGCCATTAGAAATGACAAATACCCACCATTTGCTTCAACGTGGTTAGAACTGGAGGGTAGAGGGGAGGGGCAAGATGGCGGAAGAGCAGGGTCCCCAAATCACCTGTCCCCACCAAATTACCTAGATAACCTTCAAATCATCCTGAAAATCTACGAATTCGGCCTGAGATGTAAAGAGAGACCAGCTGGAATGCTACAGTGAGAAGAGTCCGCGCTTCTATCAAGGTAGGAAGACGGGTGGAAGAAGAAATAAAGAAACAAAAGGCCTCCGAGGGGGAGGGGCCCCGCGAGCAGCCGGGCTGAGGCCGGGGCGAGTGTCCCCAGGACAGGAGAGCCCCGTCCCGTCCCGGAGGAGCAGGAGCTGCACCAACCTTCCCGGGCGAGAAAGGGGCTCGCAGGGAGTTGGAGCAGGACCCAGGAGGGCGGGGATGCCCTCGGGCTCCCGGGGACACTAACAGACACCTGCAGCGCAGGAGAGTGCGCCGAGCTCCCTAAGGGCTGCAGCGCGACACCGGAGCAGCTCGGAGGGGCTCGGCGAGCGGCTCCAGGGAGGGAGCTGCAGGGTGGGAGCGCGAATCCACCAGCGCAGGCCCCGGAGCACAGGGCGCCGGGGCACAGCCCAGGATCCGGCCTCCCCCGGGACAGGCAGAGGCCAGGAGGGCCCAGGACAGCAAGGACGCTCCTGCCCCGAGCTAAGCAGATCAGCGGCCCCGCCCCGGAGCCTCCAGGCCCTGCAGACAGAGAACCCAGAGCCCGAGCCCCCGTAGTTCCTTCGGAGGCTGAATCCAGGCTTCCAGAGTTGCCATAGCAACTGCGGATATTCCTCCTGGGGCCTCACGGGGTAAACAACCCCCGCTGAGCCCTGCAGCAGGCAGGGGCAGAGCAGCTCCCCCAAGTGCTAACACCTAAAAATCAGCACAGCAGGCCCCTCCCCCAGAAGACCAGCTAGACGGACCAGTGATACTCCCCCGTGTTCCAATACAACTTGTTTTTGGCCACTCTGCACTGAGCAAAATGACTAGAAGGAAAACCTCACCTCAAAAGAAAGAATCAGAAACAGCCCTCTTTCCCACAGAGTTACAAAATCTGGATTACACTTCAATGTCAGAAAGCCAATTCAGAAGCACTATTCTACAGCTACTGGTGGCTCTAGAAAAAAGCATTAAGGACTCACGAGACTTCATGACTGCAGAATTTAGATCCAATCAGGCAGAAATTAAAAACCAATTGAATGAGATGCAATCCAAACTAGAAGTCCTAGCGACGAGGGTTAACGAGGTGGAAGAATGAGTGAGTGACATAGAAGACAAGTTGATAGCAAAAAGGGAAACTGAGGAAAAAAGAGACAGACAATTAAAAGACCATAAGACTGATTAACGGAAATAAATGACAGCCTAAGGAAGAAAAACCTACGTTTAATTGGGGTTCCCGAGGGCGCCGAAAGGGACAGAGGGCCAGAATATGTATTTGAACAAATCCTAGCTGAAAACTTTCCCAATCTGGGAAGGGAAACAGGCATTCAGATCCAGGAAATAGAGAGATCCCCCCCCAAAGATCAATAAAAACCGTTCAACACCTCGACATTTAATAGTGAAGCTTGCAAATTCCAAAGATAAAGAGAAGATCCTTAAAGCAGCAAGAGACAAGAAGTCCCTGACTTTCATGGGGAGGAATATTAGGGTAACAGCAGACCTCTCCACAGAGACCTGGCAGGCCAGAAAGGGCTGGCAGGATATATTCAGGGTCCTAAATGAGAAGAACATGCAACCAAGAATACTTTATCCAGCAAGGCTCTCATTCAAAATGGAAGGAGAGATAAAGAGCTTCCAAGACAGGCAGGAACTGAAAGAATATGTGACCTCCAAACCAGCTCTGCAAGAAATTTTAAGGGGGACTCTTAAAACTCCCCTTTAAGAAGAAGTTCAGTGGAACAATCCACAAAAACAAGGACTAAATAGATATCATGATGACACTAAACTCATATCTGTCAATAGTAACTCTGAACGTGAATGGGCTTAATGACCCCATCAAAAGGCGCAGGGTTTCAGACTGGATAAAAAAGCAGGACCCATCTATTTGCTGTCTACAAGAGACTCATTTTAGACAGAAGGACACCTACAACCTGAAAATAAAAGGTTGGAGAACCATTTACCATTCAAATGGCTCTCAAAATATACCCTAAAAACTATAGAACAGAGATCCCTGGGTGGCGCAGCGGTTTCGCGCCTGCCTTTGGCCCAGGGCGCGATCCTGGAGACCCGGGATCGAATCCCACATCGGGCTCCCGGTGCATGGAGCCTGCTTCTCCCTCTGCCTGTGTCTCTGCCTCTCTCTCTCTCTGTAACTATCATAAATAAATAAATTAAAAAAATTATTAAAAAATTATAAAAAAAAACTATAGAACACTTCTGAAAGAAATTGAGGAAGACACAAAGAGATGGAAAAATATTCCATGCTCATGGATTGGCAGAATTAATATTGTGAAAATGTCAATGTTACCCAGGGCAATTTACACGTTCAATGCAATCCCTATCAAAACACCATGGACTTTCTTCAGAGACTTAGAACAAATTATTTTAAGATTTGTGTGGAATCAGAAAAGACCCCGAACAGCCAGGGGAATTTTAAAAAAGAAAACCATATCTGGGGGCCTCACAATGCCAGATTTCAGGTTGTACTACAAAGCTGTGGTCATCAAGACAGTGTGGTACTGGCACAAAAACAGACACATAGATCAATGGAACAGAGTAGAGAACCGAGAAGTGGACCCTGAACTTTATGTTCAACTAATATTCGATAAAGGAGGAAAGACGATCCACTGGAAGAAAGACAGTCTCTTCAATAAATGGTGCTGGGAAAATTGGTCATCCACATGCAGAAGAATGAAACTGGACCACTCTCTTGCACCATACACAAAGATAAACTCAAAATGTATGAAAGATCTAAATGTGAGACAAGATTCCATCAAAATCCTAGAGGAGAACTCAGGCAACACCCTTTTTGAACTTGGCCACAGTAACCGGAGAAGGACAAACAGTGTATGTTCTCATTCATTTGGGGAATATGAATAATAGTGAAAGGGAATATAGGGGAAGGGAGAAGAAATGTGTGAGAAATATCAGAAAGGGAGACAGAACATAAAGACTTCTAACTCTGGGAAATGAACTAGGGGTGGTGGAGGGGGAGGAGGGCGGGGGGTGGGGGTGGGTGGGTGACGGGCACTGACGGGGACACTTGACGGGATGAGCACTGGGTGTTATTCTGTATGTTGGTAAATTGAACACCAATAAAAATTAATTTATAAAAAAAAAGAACCTAGTAAAACCAAAAAAAAAAAAAACAAGTCAAGCAAAGAAGGACACACATTATATGGTTTAACTCCTATGGGGAATATAAATGATAGTGAAAGGGATTATAGGAAAGGAGACAAAATGTGTGGGATAAATCAGAGAGGCTGACAGAATATGAGAGACTCCTAAGTCTGGGAAATGAACAAGGGGTAGTGGAAGGGGAGGTGAGCAGGGGGTTGGGGTGACTAGGTGACAGACACTGAGGGGGGCACTTGATGGGATGAGCACTGGGTGTTATGCTATATGTTGGCAAATCAAACTCCAGTAAAAAAAAATACAGACAAAGGGAAAACACAAAACTCCAATATCAGGAGTTAAATAGGATATACTGCTACAGATTCCATATCCATTATAGGATAATAGTGAAATATTACAAATATATCATGGACATACATTTAGAAACTTAAAAGAAATAGACCAATTCTTTAAAAACCAAGAACTACCTAAATACAACCATGATAAAATAGTTAATCTGAATATCTTTGTAACAATAAAATACATTGAATGCATAATTAAAGAGCTCCTGAGAAGGTAATCCCATACCCAGATGGTCTCAATTATGTAATTCTACCAAGCATTTAGAGAAAAGCTCTGGGGCAGCCCTGGTGGCTCAGCAGTTTGGCACTGCCTTCGGCTCAGGGTTTCATCCTAGAGACCTGGGATCGAGTCCCATGTTGGGCTCCCTGCATGGAGCCTGCTTCTCCCTCTGCCTATGTCTCTGCCTCCCGCCCTGCCTCTCTCTGTCTGTCTCTGTTTCTCATGAATAAATAAATAAAATCTTTTAAAAAAAGAAAAGCTCTGAGTTTAAAGAGCTTATTCTTGAAAATAGAAGAGGAACACATTCAAACTCATTTTTAAGATCCCTATTACTCTAACATCTAAACCAAAGATAGTATAGAAAAAAAATGCAGATCAGTACTGTTCATTATCTTTGATGTATCAATGCTCAATGAAATAATAGAAAATCAAATTTCATAAGGTGCAAAAATAATAGTATATCATTACCACATGAGATTTATTTCAGCTATGCAAGTCTAGATCAACATTTGAAAGCCAGTCAATGTAATCTACCGTACCAACAGGATAAAAGAGAAAAATCATGTGATAATATCAGTAGACACAGAAAAAGCCTCTGAAAAAAAACTAATATTCATTCTAGATAAAAACTTTTAGCAATTTATGAATTTCATCTTCAAGATAACATCTACAAGAAACCTACAGATTATATAAACTTAAGGGTGAAATAGTGGCTGCTTTCATCCTAAGATAGGGAATAAGATAAGGATAACTACTCTCACACTTTTTTTTTTTAGGTTTTTATTTATTTATTCATGAGAGTCACAGAGAGAGAGAGGCAGAGACACAGGCAAAGGGAGAAGCAGACTCCACGCAGGGAGCCCCATACGGGACTGGATCCGGAACTCCAGGACACGCCCCAGGCGGAAGGCGGCACCAAACCGCTGGCCTACTGGTCCTGCCCTACTCTCAGACTTCAACATAGTACAAGGGAGAAAAAGGAATAATAGGAGTATAGATTTGAAAAGGGGAAATAAACATGTCCCTCTCTATGAATGAAATTACTATGTAGAAAATCTCATAGAAAAAAGGGGGCTAAAAAAATCGCTTTTGAAAGGTTGTAAAACACGAAATCAAAACAAAATCATAAAATGAATTTCTATACGCTCATCATGAATACATAGAATAGAAATCAAACTAGGGCAGCCTGGGTGGCTCAGCGGTTTAAGCGCCTGCCTTTGGCTCAAGGCATGATCTTGGCGTCCCGGGATCGAGTCCCACCTCGGGCTCCCTGCATGGAGCCTGCTTCTCCCTCTCCCTGTGTTTCTGCCTCTCTCTCTCTCTCTCTCTCTCTCTCTCTCTGTCTCTGTCTCTCTCTCTCTCTATCATGAATAAATAAATAAAATCTCAAAAAAAGAAATCAAACTAAATACACAATGCTATTTGTAAAATCTCTAAAGAAAATGAAATATCTATTATTCTAATGCCGGCTGGTATATAGCAATTCCACTCTGGCATTAACCACTTAGAGTTAGGACAGATTCCACAGGTTAAGAACTCAATCTCACACTTCAGACACTACACTTTGGGGTATCTAGGTCATCTGCATTTCTGACCAATTCACTATAATGACTCATAGAACTCAGTAATATACTTACAGTTTTATTATAAATTATGCAATGAAGAGGACTAGCCAAATGACGACACACACATGGCAAGATCTGGGAGGGTCTTGAATGCAGAACTTAGGCGCCCCTTACCCATGGAATCAGGGCATGTCATGCTCCCAGCTCACTAATGTGTTCACTAACAAGAAAGATCTACCAAGCTTCAGTGTCTAGAGTTTTTATTGGAGATTCATCTTTTAAGTATGATTGACTAAACCATTGGCCACATGATCAAATTCAATCTCCAGATCCCCTCCACTATCTAGAGGTCAGGCTAGCTTAAAGCTCAACCCTGTAATCACATGGCTAGTCCTTCTGTTGCCCAGCCCCCATCCCGAATCATCTTGTAACAATTCAAGAGTTATCCAAGGGTGCTCATGAATAACAATGGCATTCCTATCACTTAGGAAATTCTAAGGATTTTAGAAGCTCCATGCCTGAAATCTGGAGCAAAAACCAAACAAATTTATCATATAATTGGTCACACCCTGATCTATATGGCCACAAGTCCCTTATGACAAAATGGTCATACCTGTCTGAATATCTGTATTTGATATAGCATTTATATAACACATAAAGCAATGGTACCAACATGAATATGCCTAACCTTCATAGAAGCTAATGTAGGGTAAGGACAGAAGACTTTTAACTCAATTTCCCAATATATTTAACTATCAATATCAGTATTATAATCTTATCAACACACCTGAAATATGGCAGATGTAACCACTCACACAGCAAAAAAAAGAGTTAAAAAATGTTGGGGGATCCCTGGGTGGCGCAGCGGTTTGGCGCCTGCCTTTGGCCCAGGGCGCGATCCTGGAGACCCGGGATCGAATCCCACGTCGGGCTCCCGGTGCATGGAGCCTGCTTCTCCCTCTGCCTGTGTCTCTGCCTCTCTCTCTCTCTCTCTCTCTCTCTCTCTCTCTCTCTCTATGACTATCGTAAATTAAAAAAATGTTGGTACATTACTAAAGTTCACTAAGTTATTAATAATTAGTTTAGTCCTTATGACCAAAATGTCTTCCATAGTGAGGCCACAAGACTTACAGGCTTCCATTTGATCTGATCAGTTCCAAAAACAGAAGTGGTTTCAGCAATATATGGCTTTCAGGCATCTGGTATAACTGAACTAAAAGACAGTATTATCTCTTGCTTTGAGCTTCTTTCAAAGTATTAATGCATATTGAATTTCCTTGCATAACCCATTGATGCATTCCTTTACCCTCAGCTGTTATTCCTAATCCTCTTCATTTATACTCAAACTTTTCCACCTTTGGAAGGGACATCATTTTGATCATTCCACTGATCCAGATTGCAAGCAGCAATGCTGCTGTAACAAGTACCTACCTATCAGCCCATTCCTATTCACATAGGGTAAGGTTAACTAAGTACAGAACTAGTAGGCTATTTCTACCACTCAGTAGTATAGTTGCACTCACTGTTAATCCCAATTTTGCCAGATGGAACAAAGGTTCAATCCACTCTATCAGGCCCTTAGGGAACTGTCCAAGTGGTAAAAGAATCTGGCAAGTCCTCAGGTAGTTTGTTCCAAAGTTAGTCCTAGGGAAAAAGTCTACTTGCTCATGAATATGCTGAGTAGCCCTCAGAATTCCCCCAGTAGCATATTCCTGCACAACCCACTTGCATTTTAGTATAGAACACTTATGAGCATTGTCTTCCCCATTAGAACATTTCTCTAACACCACTTAAAGTATTATGTGTATTTCAGGTCTAAAGATATGTCTGTAAGTCATGGGGCAATTTCAGTTAATATCTGATAACAAGCTAGTAATAGCCCCTTAAATGGAAATTCTTGGGTACAAATTCCTGGTATTTACCACTGGGAGGCCCTTACATGCTACTGTCACAATCCCTAACCTATGCTCTGCACAAGATATTGTACAGAAAAACTTGTCTGTACCAACATTAGCCTCTATGCTATACTGTGTGGGCACAGAAAATCTTATTGGTTCCTATTTACTATGCCCAATAAATGTTTATTGAAGCATATATTTACATATCTTCTATTTTATAATACCAGGTAGAAGAAATGTTCCGGTCAGATTTAATATTCATTCACATTCAGGTAAAGGAGATAGTATCTCTTCACATAAGTCTGGTTAAACATTCTAATTTTCATCTTAATCCTATCAACTCTTGAATTTTTATATTCCCTCAATTTAATTGTAGTTCCAGTTAGGGCTTCACCAGGTTTTGATACCACAGCACATGAAACCTCATGTCAAAGAGTCTCAGAAACTTCTCATCTCTACTCTTTGATCATTTTATACACTCATGTGCAAATGGCCTTGGATTCCCAGTAGAAGGCTGAACCAAGGGACCCTGTCTCCTCTTGTCAATTTTTGTTTCTTTATTAATCTGCCTATTACTCCCTACAATTCCAGGTTGAGTTTCTTATTATAATATTGTCTGCCAGTTCTTTTAATTCTTCCAAACTGAGGAAAGCATAGCATACTTTTTTAAGGGGACCAAGCAGTGGCTCCAATTGGTGTGCTTACCCATTAATAGTGTTACATTAAGACACTTGTTTCAACCCCATCAATGTCCACTTTATCTAATTTCTTTTTTTAATCTTTTTTTTTTTAAATTTTATTTATTTATTTATGATAGTCACAGAGAGAGAGAGAGAGAGAGAGAGGCAGAGACACAGGCAGAGGGAGAAGCAGGCTCCATGCACCGGGAGCCCGACGTGGGATTCGATCCCGGGTCTCCAGGATCGCGCCCTGGGCCAAAGGCAGGCGCCAAACCGCTGCGCCACCCAGGGATCCCCCCACTTTATCTAATTTCTTAAAAACTATCTAAAGATTCTCATCCTGCTAGGATGAGTCCCTTAACTCTCCCCTCTGCCTTTCCCCATTTTCTTATTAAGTAATATAATTTTTCTCTGCATTCATAAGACCCCTAAGGAAAAGCTGAAATAACAAACCTGATAAGGTTTCTAAGATCGTTACTAGATTTTACAGCAGTAAGATTAAATGGGGTGTCCATGTCCTCCACAAGACTGCTGCCATTTCAGATGACAGTCACATGTGGGGTCCCCAGGTCATCCACCTTCTGACTGGCTATAAATTCAGGGGTTCCATGACAACCTTAGGCTTGAGAGTTTGCTAAAATGGCTCACATAACTCAGTAAAGTGCATTACTTACTACTGCAATTTTATTATAAAGGATACAGTACGAATCAGGAGGACCAGCCAAATGAGGAAACACATAGGACAAGGTCTAGGAGAAACTGCAGAGATTCTGTACTCTCTCATTCTGGAATCAGAGCATATCCCTTATCGCAGCAAATCAGTGTATTCATCAATCAGGAAGCTGTTCTGAGATTCAATGTCCAGAGGTTTTATTGGGGTTTCATTACGTAAGCATGATTGGCTGAATCATCGGCCATGTGATTAAATTCAATTTCCAGGTCGTTCTTCTACCTTGTGGTCAGGATAACTCAAAACCCCAATCCTCTAATTCCACCAGTTCTGGTGACCAGCTGCCATGCTCAATCATCTCACTGCATAAAATCAAGAGTGATTTAAGGAGCTCGTGAATAACAAAGACATTTTTATCACTTGAGAAATTCCAAGGGTTTTACAAGCCCTAAGCCAGGTAATTGGAACAAAGACTAGGCAAAAAAAAAAAAAATTTATACAACACCCATGTAAAAATTTAAGAAAAAATGTATAGTCTACATGCTGAAAATTACAAAATTCTTGTGGAAGAAATCAAAGAAGACCGAAATAAGTGGAGAGACATATAAACAGATTTATGAGATGGAATAATCCACATAGTAAAGAAGTCGTTCTCTCCAAAGTGACCATAGGTTAATGCGATTCCTATACATATACCAGAGAATCTTATGCTAAAATCATGAATTTGTGGGCATTTTCATACGTGTGAACCTGTACATATGTGTCAGTAAATAGTGGGCATATTTATATATGTGAACCTGTTAATGTACATGTGTGACTCAAAGTGTGAGTGTGGGTAAACGAGGATATGTGGGGCAGTATTTAACATGGGAGTGGATTTTTAAGCATGTTTGTGTGAATGAATATGGATGTGTGAGCAAACTAACCTGAGTATGATCATGTAGATGAATGAATGTCTCAAAATACTGACGTACGTGAGTGAAAGTATGAATGACTTAATTTATGTAAGCATATTTCAGTGTGTGAGTGAATAAGGTTTTTCATGTATGTGATGTATGTAAGCAAATTGGTTTTTGTATTCATGTGTGAGTGAATTTGTAAGCCTGTGTATATGTTAGTGTGTCTATGTGAGTGAACTTGTGAGCACACTCATGTGAGTGAATGGGTAAGCATATGCATGTGTATCAGTATGCCTGTATGAGACTGAAAGTGTTAGCCTCTTCACGAGTGAAAACGTGTAAATGTAAGTTTATGTTTAAGTGAATGTGCATTTTAGCATGTATGACTAAATTTGTTAGCATGTATAATGGTATTAGCATGTTTGTGTATGTGAATGTACAGGCACATCTACCTGTTGAGTTTGTTAATGTATATTTATAAAAGTGAATATGTGAGCATGGTCATGGGAGTGTATCTATGTGTATGAGTGAACATGGGGAGTTTTATGGTGAAGCATGTTCATTTTTGACCAAATATGTGAGAACGTCTCTGTGGGTTAATATGTGTGAGGGAATGTATGAGTGTATGCCTATGATGAATATGTGTCTGTGTGTGTGAATTTTTGTGCATGCCCATGTAAGTGATTATGTGTGAAAGTGTGACTGTAAATAGATGTGACAGTGTATGTGAGTGAATTTGTGAGGAGGCTCACATGGGTAAATAGTGAATATGAGAGCAAGTTTGTTGGAGTTAATGATGCATGAGTATATTGTTGTAAGGCACTGAATGTGTAAGCATGTGGATGTGAGTGTATATGTATCTGTGTGTGAATAGTTTGTGAGCAAATTTATGTATATGGTTGATAGGGTGATCAATTTATTTTTCTTTTTTATTCTTTTTTTTGCAGTTTCAAGTTTTTATTTAATTTCCTGTTAACATACAGTGTAACATTAGTTTCACGTGTAGAATTTAGTGATTCATCACTTACATACAACACCCAGTGCTCATCACAAGTGCCCTCCTAAATACCCATCACCTGTATAACCCATCTCCCCCCACCTTCCTTCCCTCCAGCAACCTCCAGTTTGTTTTCCAAAGTTAAGAGTCTGGTTTCTGGTTTCCCTCTTTCTCTCTTTCCCCCTCTATGTTCATCTGTTTTATTTCATTAATTCCACATATGAGTGAGATCATATGATATTTGTCTTTCTATGACTTATTTCATTTAGCATAATACAGTCTAGTTCTATCCACATCATTGCAAATAGCAAGATTGCATTCTTTTTAATGGTTGAGTAATATTCCACTGCGTTCATATATTATATATTACATGAGCATGTGAATATTATCCCACTAGAATGGAATTTATAATAGAATTTGTAAGCATGTACCTTAGTATGAGCTTGTTCATGTTTGAGTGTATTTATTTGTGAGTGTATGCATAGGTATGTGACTGTATATATGTGTCTGAGATCATGGAAAGTGTGACCATGTTATTTTGAATGTCTGAGTATGTCCTTATTTGGGGGTGTGTTAATGTATGTGCATAAAGGAGTATGTGTGTGTGTGTGTGAAAAAGCATATGTAAATGTGCCTTGTGGATGTGTGAGCAGGTTCATGTGAATGACATGACATAAAATGTGAGCCAGTTAGTGTCAGTGAATAAAGGGTCAGTAAGCAAGCCCATTTTGAGATGACATCTGAATTTGAACATGTTTGAAAGTAGGTTAATGTACAATACTTGCATATGGAAGTAAATTTTTTTGTGTGAAAGTGTTTACTTGAATTATAATCACGTGTATAGATCTGATCATGTTCACCTGTGAGCTTGCTCACGTGTTAATATATTTTTGTGATGGAATTGGGAGCATGTGAGTGTATGTGAAGGTACCTATTTGTTGAAGTGTTTGAGTTTCACAGTGAGTATATTTGTGTGTAAGTGAACATGTGAGCATGTTGCTGTTGTTAGCATGGTGGTGTATATGTGTAAATGAATATAGCTTTGAGCATCTGAGCATGTACAATTGTGTTTCCTGTGTGTCAGTTTGTGAGCATGCACATGTGACTGAGGAATTGCTTGAGCATTTCTGTGCAAAGTAGTGGGTGTGTCAATGTGTGCATATGAGTGTACCTATGTCCATATATATGAATAAACTTTGAGAATGTGAGTGAATGTGTGATCCTGTTTTATGAATGAGAGAATGTGTAATTCTATGCATGTACATGGGCATACCCACATGTGTATGATGGTGTGTGAACCTATTCATGGGTGTTTTGTGTGTAAATTTTTGAGTTTAAGTGAATATTTGTGTGTGCTCATCTGTGAGTGAATTTGTGAGCATCTGCATGTATGTTAGAATGTGGATAGGTGAAAAATGTGTGTTCCTCTGTGTGATCTTATCAATGTGTATGTTTTATGAGACAATGTATAACCATGTTTGTGTGAGTGATTGTGAGTGTATTTATATGCAAGGGTGAATGTGTGAGCTTCTTGGTATGAGCATGTACATTCATGAGCCTAGATATAAGCATGTTCCTGTTGTGAGCATATTAATGTGTTTGTAAGTAAATAGGTAAGTGGTTTCATCTGAATGCATAGACTTCTGACCCTGCACGAGAGAATTTGTGAACATGCTTATATGATGGAGTGAATGTTTGAGCATGTTTGTGTGAAAGAATGAGTCAGTGTGTGCATGTGAATGTATATTTCCATATGATTTACTTTGTGATTACATGAGTGAGTGAATATGTAATCATAATATTATAAATAAAGGTGTAGGCATGTTTCTGTGAGTGAATGAACATGGGAGCATGTAGGTATTAATGTATGTAAAGGTGTCTATGTATGAGTAAATCTGTAAGTATGTTTGTATGAACGGTGTATGATAATGTTGGTGAAAGTGTAAGCATGAGCATGTATGGGAGCACTATATTCATGGGTACACATGTGTACTTGTTTATGTTTGATAGATGTGATTGTGTTTGAGTGCTTAAGTAAACACTGTGTGCATATATATATATATATATATACATGAATTTGTGAACACATACATGGATGTTAGGTTCATATTTGTTAGTGAATGTGCATCACATTTTTTCTGTAAGATTGTTAATATGAATGTATACTTGTGTGAATGAAGTTGATAGCATGTGCACATGAATGTGTGCATGAGAAAAATCTGTGAAGATATGTGTGAATCAATGTGTGCTGTGTAAATGATTCAGTGAACAAGAGTATGTACACAATTTTTTCTTTTTGTAAAATTTGATGGGTATATTTTTCAGCATGTATGTGCACTAATGATCAGGGAGCATATTTTAAAGAGCACACAATTATATGACTGTGACCTGATGCATCAGCACATGTAAATGATTATATCTGGGGATATCAGTATTTCTGAGGGAATTTTCAAGCATTTTTATGAGTGAATGTGTCAGAGTGTAGATACATGTGAGTAAATGTGTGGATGAGTTTGTAGGTGAGTATATTTGAGTGAATAAATGAGAGAATTCTCATGTGTAAGAATGTTAGCATATATTTCTGTAATTGTTAAATGTATGAGTACAAGGGCGCTTGGGTGACTCAGTTGGTTAAGCATCTGACTATTGATTTTGGCTCAGGTCATCATCTCAGGGTCTTGAGATCAGGCTCAGAGGGGAGTCTGCTTGAGACTCTCTCCCTCTCTATAGCCTTCTGCCCTTCCCCCACTCTCATGGGCACACACACACACACACACACACTCTGAAATAAATAAATAAATAAATAAATAAGTAAATAAGTAAGTAAGTAAGTAAGTAAGTAATCAACCTATCTATCTATCTTTTTAAAAAATGTGTGAGTATGTCGGGACGCCTGGGAGCCTCAACAGTTGAGCGTCTGCCTTTGGCTCAGGGCATGATCCTGGAGTCCCAGGACAGAGTCCCACATCGGGCTCCCTGCATGGAGCCAGCTTCTCCCTCAGCCTATGTCTCTGCTTCTCTCTGTGTATCTCATGAATAAACAAATAAAATCTTTTTAAAAATTTGTGAATATTTTTAACGCTTTGAGGAACCTCCACACAGTTTTCCAGAGTGGCTGCACCAGTTCACATTCCCACCAACAGTGTAAGAGGCTTCCCTTTTGCCCGCATCCTCTCCAACATTTGTGGTTTCCTGCCTTGTTAATTTTCACCATTCTCACTGGTGTGAGGTGGTATCTCATTGTGGTTTTGATTTGTATTTCCCTGATGGCAAGTGATGCAGAGCATTTTCTCATGTGCTTGTTGGCTATGTCTATGTCTTCCTCTGTGAGATTTCTCTTCATGTCTTTTGCCCATTTCATGATTGGATTGTTTCTTTGCTGTTGAGTTTGATAAGTTCTTTATAGATCTTGGAAACTAGCCCTTTATCTGATACGTCATTTGCAAATATCTTCTCCCATTCTGTAGGTTGTCTTTTAGTTTTGTTGACTGTATCCTTTGCTGTACAAAAGCTTCTTATCTTGATGAAGTCCCTATAGTTCATTTTTGCTTTTGTTTCTTTTGCCTTTGTGGATGTATCTTGCAAGAAGTTACTGTGGCTGAGTTCAAAAAGGGTGTTGCCTGTGTTCTCCTCTAGGATTTTGATGGAATCTTGTCTCACATTTAGATCTTTCATCCATTTTGAGTTGATCTTTGTGTATGGTGAAAGAGAGTGGTCTAGTTTCATTCTTCTGCATGTGGATGTCCAATTTTCCCAGCACCATTTATTGAAGAGACTGTCTTTCTTCCAATGGATAGTCTTTCCTCCTGCCCTACGACCCAGCAATTGCACTGTTGGGGATTTACCCCAAAGATACAGATGCAATGAAATGCCGGGACACCTGCACCCCAATGTTTCTAGCAGCAATGTCCACAATAGCCAAACTGTGGAAAGAGCCTCGGTGTCCATCGAAAGATGAATGGATAAAGAAGATGTGGTTTATGTATACAATGGAATATTACTCAGCCATTAGAAATGACAAATACCCACCATTTGCTTCAACGTGGATGGAACTGGAGGGTATTATGCTGAGTGAAGTAAGTCAATCGGAGAAGGACAAACAGTGTATGTTCTCATTCATTTGGAGAATATAAATAGTGAAAGGGAATATAAGGGAAGGGAGAAGAAGTGTGTGGGAAATATCAGAAAGGGAGACAGAACATAAAGACTCCTAACTCTGGGAAACAAACTAGGGGTGGTGGAAGGGGAGGAGGGCGGGGGGTGGGGGTGAATGGGTGATGGGCACTGAGGGGGGCACTTGACGGGATGAGCACTGGGTGTTATTCTGTATGTTGGTAAATTGAACACCAATAAAAAATAAATTTATTTTAAAAATTTGTGAATATGTCTATGAGTGTGAGTAAATAAATTATCAAGTTCACAAGGATTGGTTAATGAGTAAACCTGTATATGTGGCCATGTACATGTGTGAGACAGAATGTGTTACCCTATGCATGGCTGAGTGTTTTACTACAAGTATATTTATGTGATAAAGTGAATTTTATTTGTTTTCATCTGTATGAGTAAATTTCTTTTTTTTTTTATAAATTAATTTTTATTGGTGTTCAATTTACCAACATACAGAATAACACCCAGTGCTCATCCCGTCAAGTGTACCCCTCAGTGCCCGTCACCCATTCACCCCCACCCCCCACCCTCCTCCCCCTCCACCACCCCTAGTTCATTTCCCAGAGTTAGAAGTCTTTATGTTCTGTCTCCCTTTCTGATATTTCTCACACATTTCTTCTCCCTTCCCTTATATTCCCTTTCGCTATTATTCATATTCCCCAAATGAATGAGAACATACACTGTTTGTCCTTCTCCGGTTACTGTGGCCAAGTTCAAAAAGGGTGTTGCCTGAGTTCTTCTCTGGGATTTTGATGGAATCTTGTCTCACATTTAGATCTTTCATCTATTTTGAGTTTATCTTTGTGTATGGTGCAAGAGAGTGGTCCAGTTTCATTCTTCTGCATGTGGATGTCCAATTTTCCCAGCACCATTTATTGAAGAGACTGTCTTTCTTCTAGTGGATCGTCTTTCCTCCTTTATCGTATATTCATACTTTTACAAGATCACACAAAATAAACACATATACACCTACATGGTAATATATATACACATGCATAGAAATTTACTCATACATCATCTGTATGCATCTGAGTAAATTTCTATGCATGTGTATATATATTACCATGTAGGTGTATATGTGTTTATTTTGTGTGATCTTGTAAAAGTATGAATATACTTGTGTAAAAGAAAGTATAAGCATGTGTATGAGTGAATGTGAGTATATTTATGATATGAGCCTCCTGGCAAGCATGAGGATGTCTGTACATATGTGAGTATATTTACACTGTGAGTATAATTTGCACATTTAACTGTGCATATAAATTCAATGAATATGTCTTGTAAATAAATTTGTGATTATGTGTAAGTGAATGTGATAAAGTTCATGTGAGTGAATGAAGGTATATGCAAGTTTCAAAAGTAAATGATTGTGTGTATATACACAAGCATGTACACCCATAATAATCGTTATGTGAACCTGTACATGTTTGAGTGTGTTAGCAATAGTTTGAATATTGAAGTAAATATTTGTGTGTGCTCAAGAGTATACCTAAATTTGTAACTGTATGCATAGATGTTAGCATGTTGATTTGAGTGAGTAATGTGTGGAACATATTTGTGTGAGACAGTTAACATGTTATTACATTTGTGTGAGTGAAATGTGGGCATATGAGTATATCTTGTATGAATCAATGTTTATCTTCTTGGTGAGTGTGTGTGCAAATAAATATATGAGCATGTTCCTGTTTGTGAACCAAGTGTGTACATAAGTGAATACAAGATTGAAGCAGAGTGGATGTATTTGTGTCTCTGTGGAAGTGAAACAGTGAGCATTCTCATGTGATTGGGTGAATGTTTGAGCGTTTGTGTAATATAGTGAATTTATCAGTATGAGCATGAGAGTACCTGATGTATCTATGATTTGGAGTAAATTCGTGAACAAGTTCATGTGAATGACTGAATGTAGAATGTGTGATCATGCTAATGTAAGTATATTAAAGTGTGAATATATTTTTTCAAAGAGTAAATGTATGAGCATGCAAATGTGAATGTGTGTATATCTATGTGTGAGACTTGCCAGTATATTTATTTGAGTAAATTTTAAACATACTAATGTGAATGAGTGCATGTGAGAACATTTGGATATAGGTGAGCATGTATATTCATGAAAATAAATCTGGGAATTTACATATTTGAGAGAGTATTAGGGTGACAGTACTGGAGTGTCAAGTACATGTTTTGTGTGTCCATTTGTATGCATGAATTTGTGATCATATGCATGGATGTTAGCATATCTGTATGTATCATGTTCATTTGTATGAACTTGTTAAGGTTTGAGTATATTCAGGGATCAGTGAGTGTGAATGGATTTGAATGTATCTATGTACAAATGTTTGAACTTCTTGGTGATTATGAGCATCCTTCTGTGTGAGCATATATGTGAGCATGTTCATGTTTGTGAGCATTATAATATGCATGTGTAAGTGACTGTGTGAATGCGAGTATCTAAGTGCATATATTTGTCCTTATGTAAGTGAATTTGTTAGTATGTTCATATGATTCAGTAAACATTTGAGCACATTTCTATAAAAGAGTGTCTATGTATGTGAATTTGTGAGCATGTTCATATGATCATGTTCACTTAAATAAATGAAGGTGTGACCATATTTGTGTGAGTATGCAGATGTGAATGTATGTATGTTTATATGTATAATTTGTTACTATGTTAATTAAAGTGAATTTAATTATAGTTACATTGAGGTGAGTCAGTGAATGTGTGAGCATGTATATGAATATCAGCATGCACATTTGTGAAAGTGAATATGTGTACTTATCCTTGTCAGATTGTTTGTGTGAATGTTCAAGTAAACGTTGCTCTGTGTTTATGTGTACATGTGAATTTGTGAGCATGTGCATGGAAGTTACCATGTTTGTATGAGTGAGTGAATGTTTACTAGGTTCATTTTCGTGAACTTGTTAATGTGTGACCATTTGTGTGAGTAATGTGTGGGCTTGTGAATGTCAGTAAATCTACTTGAGATTGAAAGTTTCAGCTTCATGATGACTGATATGTCTTTGTGCAATTATGTTTGACCATGTTCCTAATTATGCATATGTAAACTTGTATGTAGAAGTGAATGAGTGATGGGAGCATCTGGGTGTATTTAATTGTGTCACTGTGAGATAATCTATGAGTATACTCATATGATTGAATGAATGAGTATATCTATGTGGAGATAATGTGTGTGTGTGTGAATGAGTGTATCTGAGTATGCCTATGTGAGTGAATCCTTCTAAGCCAGCTGAGAATGCCCCATCCTTCATATTTAAATCAAGTTTTCCATCCCTCCCCTTGATATATAATCAAGTTTCACCCCTGACCACAGTCCCTCTGGATACTTGTGTTAGGGATCTCCAGAGAAACAGAGCCAATAAATACATTTAAAGAGAAAGATATAGATATCTATCTATAGTTATTGATATATGAGATAGATATCTATATCTTTGTGTCTGTATTATAAATATTGGGATAAGACATCTATATATCTATATTAATACATAATATAGAAATAAATATCTAGATTTACATTTTATATAATCTACCTTTATATGTCTTTACATAATATACCTTTATAGATATCTTATTGGTTGTTTTTCTTTAGCTATAGATATTTATTATAAGAATTGGCGCAGGTAATTACAGAGGTTGAAACATTCCATAGTTTGCTGTCTGCAAGCTAGAGAGCCAAGAAAGCCAGCAGTATAATTTAGCCTGAGTCCGAAGGCCTGAAAACCAGGGGAGTAAGTCCCAGTTTGAGTCCAGAGGTCTAAGAATCAGCGGCCTATGGTGTAACTCCTGGTTCAACTCTGAAGGCCCAAGAACGAGGAGTGTCAATGACTAAGAGCAGGAAAAGATGGATGTTCCAGGGATCCCTGGGTGGCGCAGCAGTTTGGCGCCTGCCTTTGGCCCAGGGCACGATCCTGGAGACCCGGGATCGAATCCCACTCGGGCTCCCGGTGCGTGGAGCCTGCTTCTCCCTCTGCCTGTGTCTCTGCCTCTCTCTCTCTCTCTGACTATCATAAATAAATAAAAATTAAAGAAAAAAGATGGATGTTCCACCTCAAGGAAAGAGCAAATTAGTAGTTCCTCCATGTTTTTGTCCTATTCAGACCCTAAATGAATTACTGGATGATGCCCACTTACATCGGTTTTGGTGAGGGCAATTTTCTTTACTCAGTTTATCAATTAAAATGCTAATTTCGGGCAACCCAGGTGGCTAGGCGGTTTAGTGCTGCCTTCAGCCCAGGGCCTGATCCTGGAGTCCCGGGATCGAGTCCCACATCGGGCTCCCTGAATGGAGCCTGCTTCTCCCTCTGCCTGTGTCTCTGCCTCTCTCTCTCTCTCTCTCTCTCTCTCTCTCTCTCTCTGTGTGTGTGTGTGTGTGTGTGTTTCTCATGAATAAATAAATAAAATCTTTAAAAAAATAAATAAAATGCTAATTTCATCTGGACTCAACTTCACAGACACACCAAGAATGTTTTACCAGCTATATGGGCATTCCCTTAGTCCAATCAAGTGGATGCATAAAATAAACCAACATAATACCTAACAAAGTTCCTCTTAGTAATTTTTTTTTTGAGAGTGAGAAAGAAAGAGCACAAGCAGAGAAGGGGGAAGGGAGAAGGAGAGGGAAGAGAAGTAGACTCCCTACCAAGCAGGGAGCTGGACACAGGATTCGATCCCAGGACCCAAAACCATGACCCAAGCTGAAGGAAGATGCTCAACCAACTGAGCTACCTAGGCACCCAGTAATTTTTTAATCACTAACTCTATCACCCTCTCTATTTGCCATAAATCTTCATCTTTCTCTGCTGTATACAGAGTTGAATTTAATTTTTTCCCCTATTGCAATAGTCTCTATCCCCTATTACCACAGTCTTGAATAAAGCCTGCCTTGTCTATTAAGACTCCATATAGTTCAATTGTTTATTGACAATATGGGTTTTAGTATATTATGTGACATAATGTGTATCAAGTCTATCGAAAGACGAATGGATAAAGAAGATGTGGTCTATGTATACAATGGAATATTACTCAGCCATTAGAAATGACAAATACCCACCATTTGCTTCATCGTGGATGGAACTGGAGGGTATTATGCTGAGTTAAGTAGTCAATCAGAGAAGGACAAACATTATATGGTCTCATTCATTTGGGGAATATAAAAAACAGTGAAAGGGAATAAAGGGGAAAGGAGAAAAAATGAGTGGGAAATATCAGTGAGGGTGACAGAACATGAGACACACCTAACTCTGGGAAATGAACAAGGGGTGGTGGCAAGGGAGGTGGGCGGGGGGTTGGGGTGACTGGGTGATGGGCACTGAGGGGGGCACTTGACGGGATGAGCACTGGGTGATATGCTATATGTTGGCAAATTGAACTCCAATAAAAAAAAGTTCATCACTGTGAGCCAGTTAATATGTGTGCATATTTCTGTGAGATAATGTGAGCGTGTAAGTCTAAGTACATATAAGCATATTTTCTTCTGTGAGCAAACGTTTGAGCATTATAGATATCAGCATATTTGTGTACAAGTTTCTATGTGAGCATGTTCCTGATTCTAAGAACATAAATGTATAAGCAAAAGTGTGAGTAAGAACATCCAGAAGCATCTGAGTGTTTATATTTGAGTCCCTGTGTGGGTAAATTTGTATGGTCATTAGATTTCAGCATGCTTCTATGAAGCAGTGAATGTGCCAGTATATGCATGTTAATATATATGTTTTTGAATGTGAGTGAATTTGTGGGCATACTTGAGTGTGTTTAGGGAGTGGGTGAATGTGTGAGGATGTATATGAATATGAGCATACATCTGTGTGACACTGTGTGAGCATGTTCATAGGTGTTTTATGTATAAATCTGTGTGCTTAAAGTGAATATTTCACTGTTACCATCTGTATAAATGAATTTATAAGTATGTGAATGCATGTTAGCATATTTGTGAGGAATGAGGGGGTAAATGTGGTTTTTCATGTGTGATATTGTTCTTGTGTGAATATATTTGAATAAGGTAATTTGTGACCATCTGTGTGAAAGTAAATGCAGTGGTTTTTAAGTAAATAAATGAAATTGTGAGCTTCTTGGTAAATGTGACCATGCTTATGTGCAATTCATTATATAAACATATTACTGTTTGTGACAATATTTTGTACAGGTAACTGAATGTGAGTGTGCATGAATAAATGAAGTGAGTATATCTAGAGTGTGAGTCATTTTGTACTTGTTTCTGTTTTTAAGTGAATCTGTGATTATAATCCTTTGAATGAGTGAACATGGGGCCATTTTGTGTATGTGAACTGTGAGCCACCAACTGAATGTATGTTGTTAGTATGTGTATATGTGTGAGTAAATCTGTCAGAATGGGTGTGTGATTTGTAAGCATGTTCATGTGAATGAATGAGCATGTGCATATATGTGAGCTTGTCCATTTGTGAGAGCAAATATGTGAACTTACATCTGAAAGTATTTCAATATTTGAGTATTGCTTCAAATATCTGTGTTCAACTGTATTCTTTTTTAAAAAGATTATTTATTTGAGAGAGAGATCGTGAGAGAGCATAAGCAGGGTAGGGTGGGGAAAGGGAGCAGCAGCCTCCTCACTGAGCAGGAAGCCCAATGTTGGGCTCAATCCCAATATCCTGGGGTCATGACCTGACCAGAAGGCAGACGCTTACCTGCTTGAGCCAGCCAAACACCCCTCAACTGTGTTCTTAGAGTTGTGGCCATGTGCATGGTGTTAGCATGTTTATGAGATTAAGTGAATGTGTGTCAGTTTCACTGCTGTGAGCTAGTTAACAGGCGATTATAACTATAAGTAAAATATGAATGTACATATGAGTGTAAGTGCATATGAGTATATTTTCTTCTGTGAGTGAGCATCACAGATGTGAGTGTATATGTGAATGAGTTCCTGATTTTCATCATGTTAATATATGTGTAAGTAAATGTATGATTAGGAGCACCTGAATATATTATATATTTAAGTCCCTGTGTTAATGAATTGTGGACATGGTCATGTGATTGAGTGAATGCTTGAACATGTCTGCATGAAGGAATGGATGTCTGTGTATGAATGTGTATGTGTCTTTAAATGTGAGTGACTTTTGGAGCACCTGTGTGGCTCAGTCAGTTAAGTGTCTGCCTTTGGCTCAAGTCATGATCCCTGGGTCCTGGGATTGAGCCCCACATTGGGCTCTCTGCTCAGTGGGGAGTCTGCTTCTCCCTCTCCCTCTGCTCCCCACTCATGTGCTAGCTTTCTGTCTCTCAAATAAATGAATAAAATCTTTTAAAAAAATGTGAATGACTTTCTGAGCATATTTGAATGAATGAATAGCTTGAGCATGTTTTATAAGTGAATGTGTGAGCATGTTTATACACATGAGCATGTCTTTCTATGACAGTTTAAGTGTGATCCTATCCATAAGTAAGTAGGTTATTGAGTGTAAATTTGTGTTTATTATGTGAATATGTGTTCTCATCTCTATAAATTCATTTGCTAGCATGTGAAAATCCTATTGGTATATTAGTGAGTGCATAATTATGCTCTTCATGTGATCTTGATAATGTTTGATTATATTTGAATTAGGTCATTTGTGAACATGTGTGTGAGTGAATGTGTTTTGAATTAGTGAGATTCTTAATGAGTGTATTGTTGTGCAAGTGAATATGAGTATGTTGTGTTTGTGACAATGATAATTTATGTGGGAAAGTTAATGTGGGAATGTGTGTGTTGTAAATGCAATGCGTGTGTCTGCAGTACGAGTGAATTTGTAATCACTTTCAAGTGTCTACATAAAATGCATCATTATGCTTATGGGAGTAAGATATGAACTGTTTTGAACAAATGCATGAGCATTTGAATGTGAATATATGTTAATATGCGTATGTGTGAGAATTTGTCAGGGTATGCATTTGAATACGTAAATTAAAAACATGTTAATATATGAGAGAATGTTTGTGTGAATGTACTTGAACACTATATATTCATAAGAATGAATGTGGGGCAGCCAGGGTGGCTCAGCGGTTTAGTGCCACCTTCGGCCCAGGGCGTGATCCTGGAGACCCGGGATCGAATCCCACGTCAGACTCCCTGCCTGGAGCCTGTCTCTCTCTCTCTCTCTCTCTCTTTCTCTCTCTCTCTGTTTCTCATGAATAAATGAATAAAACCTTTAAACAAAAAGAATGAATGTGTGAACTTAAACATATGAGTTGGTGTTAAGATGGCAACATTTGAGTGTTGGCATAAGTATTTGTGTTTTAAAGTGTATGTTTCATGGTGGATATGAGCATGTTTTTGCGTGAGTGTCCATGTAAGCATGTCCCTGACTTTCACAATGTTAATATGCGTGTATAACTGAATGTGTGATGGGGAACATCTGAATATATATATTTGAGTTCCTGCGTGAATGAATTTGTGGGCATGATCATTGATTGAATGAATGTCACCATGTTTGTGTGAAGGGCTGAATGTGTCAATGAGTGTGTCTGAATATATATGTTGTCTGTGAATATGAGTGATTTTGTGGGCATATTTCAACGCAGAAATGCTTAAACTTGTTTGTGAATGATGAACATGTGTGTGTATGTATATATGTCCGTGTAACAATATATGTGTGAGACTGCTCATGGTGTCTTGAGCTGTGATCAAAATTTTGTGTGTAAATGAGTATTTTGGTATATTCCTTGTACGTATAAATTGTGAACATGGGGATGCCTGGGTGGCTCAGTGGTTGAGCCTTTGGCTCAGGGTGTGATCCTGGAGTCCGGGGATCGAGTCCCACTTGGGCTCTCTGCATGGAGCCTGCTTCTCCCTCTGCCTATGTTTCTGCCTCTCTCTCTGTGTCTTTCATGAATAAATAAATAAAATCTTAAAAAAAATAAGTTGTGGACATGTGCAGACATGCCAGCATGTTTGTGTATAACAAGTATATAATGGGCTTGTTATCCTGTGTATATGTGAAAATATTTGAGTAAGGCAATGTGTGCAAGCGTGTGTGTAAAGCAATGCATTTTATGTCTGTGATTTTTTTAACTTCTTGGTGACTGTAAGCTTGTTTGTGTGCAAGTGATATTTAAGCACGTTTCCACTTGAGACAATGATATTTTACATGTGTAAGTGAATGTGTGATTGTGGATATATAAACTCAATGTGTGTGGTGATGGTGTATAAGTGATTTTTTATTATATTTATGCTTGTGAATATGTAATAATTCTTCTATGAGTCACTGAGTTGTGGGCATGTTTATGTGAAGGGATGTGTGAGTGTGAATATATGTGAGTATGTCTACATATATGATCTCTAATGTTCATTAGAGTAATAAATTATAATCATGTTAACATGGGTCAGTGTGTGATCCTGTGCATATATGTGAGCATGTACACTTTTGAAAGTGAACATGTGAACTTGTATACATCTTAGAGCATGCTAGTGGAAGAATATTTGAGTGGTGAAGTAAATGTTTGTATTCATGTGTATGCATTCAGTTGTAAGCATATGCATGGATGATACCATGTTCATGTGAGTACATGAATGTGTATTGTGTTCATTTTCTGAAAATATGAGTGTATGTGTATACCGTGTAGGTGAAATGTGATCATGTGACTGACTGTTAGTTTACTCATGTGATAATGCTTGAGCTTTGTGGTGAGTATAAGCATATATGTGTGCAAGAATATATGTGAGCATGTTCCTGATTGTGGAGCCTGTTAATATATGTGAAGAGACTGAGTAAAATGGGAGTACTGGAGTGTATTAGTGTATGTGTTATAGTAAACTTGTCTGTCATTTGAGTGAGTAGATTGCAAGTGTGTTAATGTCAGTGAATGTATGAAGATGTACATATATATGCATATAGATATTTTTAGCATGTACATTTGTGAGTGATGTTTATGCTATCTTATACATGAGTGTGAATGTGACAATATTTTAGCATTGAAGTAAATATTTGTGCACTCATGCATGTGTGTGAATTTCTGAGCATGTTTGCATGATACCGTCTTGATTTGAGTACATAAATATGTATCATCTTTGCTTCAGCTTGTTAATGTGTGAGTATATTGTGTGAGTAAAATGGGAGCATTTAACTTAAATACATGTGAGTATGTATATGTGTGAATTACATTTGAGCTTCATGGTTAGTATATGTGTGAGCAAATAGGGGATTATCTTCCTGATTGTGAACATGTTAATATGCATGTCTAAGGGAAGGGCTGAGTGGGGCATCTGGGTGTACATATTTGAGGCCCCATGAATCTGTGCACATGCGTATGTGATTGAATGTGTCAGTGTGCACATGATGAATATATCTACAAATGTGTACACTTGTAAGCATGTTTTTGTGGGTGAGTGAATTATGCATGTGTTTAGTGAGTGTTTCAATGTTTTGGCACATGTATGTATGTAAGAATGTGTGTGACAATTTATGTGCGAGTTGATTTATGGGCAAGAATGTTATATAGCATGTAAATTTATGAGCTTAAAGTAGGTATTTTTGTGCACTCATCTGTATGAGTGTGTGAGCATTTGCGTTATGTTAGCATGCTTGTGTGTACTTGAGTGTGTATTTTTTATGTAAACTTGTTAATATGTGAGTAGATTTGAGTGAGGTAATGTATGAGCATGTGTGTTTGTATGTGAGTAGATGTATTTTATGTATGGAGGTGAAGGTTTGAGCTTTTTGGTGAGTGAGCATGTTCTTGTGCCATGAATACATGAACATGTAAATTTTAGTGACAAGAATTTGCATGGGTAAGTGAATGTATTTGTGTAACAGCAACAAATGTGTTTGTGTATGAGTTACTTTGTGACCATGCCTGTGTATGTGAGTGGGTGATAATGCTGTGAGTGAATGCAGTGTAGGTATGTTTGTTTAGATGAAAGTGTGTACATGAAGGCGTGAATATATGTATGTCTCTGAGAATTACTAAATTTGTCAACGTGTGTTTTTAGTGAGCAAACTGTGTTACTATGAGCGAACATATGAATGTGTGCATATATGTGAGCACAGTTATACATGAGAGTAAAAAAATGAATTATACAGGACAATATGGTAGTGTGACAATATTTGAATGAAATAAATGTATGTGTTCTTTTATACGTAGAAATTTGTGAGCATGTACATGAATGATAGCATATTCATATGAATAAATGTGTATTGTGTTCATTTGCTTGAGCTTATTAATGTATGAGTATATTATTTGAGTGATGGTGAGCATGTGCATGTATATTTGAGTGTATCACAGTATGAACGAATGTTTAAACTTCCTGGTATGTGTGAGCATCTCTGTGTCTATGTGAGCATGTTTCTGCTTGAGATTTTGTTAATTTGTTGGTGAAAGTGCATGGATGTGTGTGAACATCTGAGAATATTTATTTGTGTCTCTGTCAGTGAATTTGTGTGTTCATATGATTGAATTAGTTGAGTGAAAGAATAAATGTCAATGTGCGTATGTCTATATATCTGTGTACTTATGAGCATACTTGAGACTGGACATGTGTTTTGTTAGTGTCTAAACATGTGAGTGTATGTATGTGAGCATTTCTATGTGTGACAACAGGGGTATCAGCCAGTGGGGGGGCTGATAGTATTTTATTGTGTAAATATGTGTGTTTAAAATGAGTATCTATGTATGACCATCTATATGAGGGCTTCTGTAAGTATATGCATGCATGCTACCATGTTCATCTATAATGAGTGGGTATGTTTGTGTTATCTTGTTAATATGGGAATATATTTGAGTAAGGTAATTTGTTAAGTGTGTATGTAAACAAATGTGCTTTTATGTATTGAGTAAATCTGTGACCCTGGACAGTGTGATCATTTTCATATGCAAGTGAATATGTGAACATGTTCCTGTTTGTGACAATGATTCTGTAACCCTATTCATGTGCATGAGTGTGTATATGATGATGTTCATGAGAGTGAGGGCTGAGCAAGTTTGTTTCACTGTTTTTATACTGAATGTGAGTGTGCAGTGGAAATGTGAGTATGTCTATGTGTGGGAGTAATCTGGTCACCATGTATTTTGAGTGAATTTTAAGTGTGCTAATGTGAGCATGTGTGTGTGTTCTTATATGTGAGCATGACCATTCATGAAAATAGATATGTGAACCCATACATGTGAGAGTCTGTTAGTGTGATAATATTTGTGTGCTGAAGTAAATGTTTGCGTATTCAAACACATACCTAAAATTTGTAAGCATATGCATGAATGTTAGTATGTTCACATAAGGCAGTAAATATGTACTGGGTTCATCTGTGCGAGCTTAACTTGTGGAATTCTCACATGAATTTAACATAACCATATGAGTGAAAGTGCTTGTGAGCTTATTTACATGTGACTGAATGTTTGAGCTTCACAGTGGATGTGAGCATGTCTATGTGTGTGTGTGTATGTGAATCAGCTCCTTATATTGAGTAGTTTAATGCACATGTGTAAATGAAGGGGTGTATAGGAGCATCTGAGTGTATGTATCTGTTTCCCTGTATGAATAAATTTATAAGCATGCTCATGTGACTGAGAAAATGTTTAAGCAAGTTGTGGGAAGGAGTGAATATGTCAGTGTCCATGTGAGTGTATATTTGTTGGAGAAGGTCATCAAGAGGGTGTAACCACTGGCTGACCCACAAGGTAGACCCAAGCAATCAGAAGCTCCTTACTTTTTCCCCATCTTTGGAATTTACATGCTACCCACTATTCTTGCACTAGGAACCATTTCAACAATGTGACCTAGAGAGAATGATGTGTTGTTGAGACCATTTAGACAAGATACGTGACTGAACCCCACTTAGGGCCTCTATGTGAACTTTTAAGATTCTGGTGGATGGGTACAGAGATCTCTTGCAGCCACTTAAGACAAGCCTCATATATGTTTCCTTGCTTACTAAACCTACAACCTACCAATCTGGAGTGGTCTGCCTCTTTCTTTTATCATTTCTTGTCCTCCCTATCTGGGGGCCTGTTTCAAATTTCACCAGAGGAATCTCCAAGCTTACAAACCAATAATTGGTAAGCCATCCAGGAGACCAAAGAAATGGGTCTTAGGAAAAAGGCATTCACAGGGAAAATCCTCGGTTGGCCTTCAACCTCTGTGTGGATAGGGGTGGCCTGTTAGAGACTTGTGAACCATATGTGAGTATGGGGATGCCCTGAAAACACTAGCTGGTCTAATGCACTTGTTTAAGTAACTACACATAGTGCATTGTGGCAGCAACAGGAAAAACAAACAGCTGTGGGCTGGCCTCTACTATGGGCAGTTTGGCTGGCCACTGATATCCAATTAAAGGCTAAAGCTCAAGTTAGAAAGCTGGAAGAAGAGCCAAGCTTAGAAGAATGTGTCAAGGTCCATGACTCTGCTAGCTTTGAGGCTGACAAAAAGGTGGGAGAGCAAGATATGTTCAAGACCAGCATGCTGTTTTACAAAGCTAGGAGGATTCAAAAATGACATGGATTAAGGTCCCAGCACTTGTGACAAAGCCTGATTGAGATGCTAAGAGGTGGAATTTCTGGAAAGGTGAAAACAAGGGGAGATGTGATGATTGACAGTGATGGAGTAAGTACTCTATGCTGTCTGATCCCTAAAACAAAGGAAAATTTTAAATAGTAATTACCCTAGACTTCTGATAATAGAGAAATATATCTCAAATCTACCAGGAGAAAAACTTGCATTCTCTCTCTGGTCCTTGCAGTTGTAAATTTTACCGTGCCTTTGAAATGTAAACATCCTAGGAAATGCCTACAACACTGTCCACAATTGACTGAGACTGAAGAAAAAAGGGAGAAAGAGGTTTCTTAAAATCCAGACTGTTATAGAAGTTCCCTTGCCCAAAATCTAGACCACAGCCTCCATAAGATTACTCAAGGACAAATACAAACCTTAAAATTTTCTCAAATATTAGTAAAAAGCTTTAGCCACAGGAGTGGGTAACCTCAACTTGTTTCATCTGCCAGAGACACAATTTGAGTTCAGCTGTTATTTATAAAATAGTTTTGCATTGTACCTTGATTCATGGTTCCAGTTTTAGAACAAAAATTATGGGGTCTCTGTGCCTGTCTGGATGTTTATGTGTCACAGAAATAACCAAATTCCCCTGCCAATTGCATTATCATGAACTCTCATCAGATCTCTAACCATGGCTACTTTTATCACTTACAGATAATTGTTTTACTCTAATGCTTTTGCAGAAGCAGTCCTGCACGAGTGCTTCATCTTCAAAGAGATTCATGGAAAAGACTCTGACAAGTACAGGTTTGTAGTAAGATCATACCACTGAAGTGAATAAAAATTTACAGAACTCTAATAGAAAAACATGAATTCATAAAATTACTAACAAGAGAGTGACATGAATGAATTACACAAACTTGAATGAACTGATGGGGAAGATTATAATTTTTATGACTTTTTGTCTGAAACATCGATTCTTTTGTTTTTCCAGATTTAAAAAAAAACTTCTCTCTCTTAAGCTATCCAAAATTTGCTAATATATACCTTTGTGAACAAAGATGATCCCTACCCAAAACCTCCAGAATTCGTAAACTCTTAGTGAGTACTCTTATTTTCATGGCAATATATCTCTTTGCATAAATTCACTAAGAATCTGTTCTTCTTGTATTTGGACACACTTAGAAACACTGGTTCTATTCCCAAGGCTTTGACTGGAATGTTATATTTGAGAATGTACATAGAATCAAATATGACCAGACAGCTTTAATGAACAGCATATTGTGGTAAGAACCTCTCTTCCTATCAAGTGGTATTGGAGAATATGTTCCATCAACCCACCTCTGCCATGGCTCAAACCCTCACTTTGACTAAATGGTATGCCTGTTTGCATCAGAGGAACACCCTGTCCACCAGCCCACTGCCTCTAGAAACACAAATGCTACTAGGCCCTATAGAATATGTAAATCCTCCCATGACGTTCACTAAATTCCTGTGGCAGCCGGAGGCCCGCCCATAGAGAGAATGAGGAAAATGCCCACTGATACCTGGAATAGACAGGTCTAGTCTCAAGTCAAGGCAACCCATCAGCACAGACTAAAGTCACTATTCAGCCTAACCCTGACACCATCTGGAGAGGAACAGGAATGAACCACAGCCAGGGAGCTGAATTGAGAGCAGTATGGCTGGTGATCTTTCCTGAGTCCTGGCTATTAACCCTTTACACTGACAGCTAGGCTGTTCTACAGTGATCAACCCCATGTCTTGAACAATGGGAAGCCAAAGGGTAGATGATCATGAATAAGCCCTTGTGGGATCAGAATATATGGAAAGACAGTTGGATTTGCCTGCAAGAATCTGAAGCAGTCCTCACTGTTTCCCATGTCCCAGATCATAAGGTGCTGACAGGCCCTGACAATCAGGAATCTGATGCTCCAGCCTGGGTACAAGCTCTAGCAACTTGCCCTTCAGTAGACATGGTAGATTGGGTTCACAGAAAAAGTGGCCACTGTAGTGCCCAAGTGAGATGGTGTATTGCCAAGGATGATGGATTGCCCTTCAAATGCAGTGACTTGGTTAATGCAGTAACAGCATGTCCTACATGTTCTAAACAATGCCCAAGGCAACTGCCAAAGGCATCTGGGGCCATCCCTTAAGAGTTCTTAACCAGTGAAGGATTGGAAAATTGATTATATTGGCCCTCTCTGAGTGAAGGTTCTAAATATGCTTTAGTTTGTGTGGACACTGCATCTGGCCTAACCCAAGCTTTCCCCTACAGCCATGCAAATAAGGCTATTACCATTAGGGGATTAGAAAAGCTGAGTGCCGTATGTGGATACCATCATTGAACAGACAATGATGGGGGGCATATTTCAAAGGTCCTGATGGGCAAGACTGGACCAAAGAACATGACACTGAATGAAGGTTCCATCTCCCCTATAACCTGCAAGTAATAGGATTGACAGAAAGGAAAAATAGAATATTAAAGCAGATTAAATTACTAACAGGTAAAACCGCCTTGACCAGGAAGACTAAAGTACTATCCTAGGTCTTCATACATTTGAATGATCACCCAGTAGGGCCGATTGCCCCGTATGACAGACTGGAGACTCCTACCAAGAAACCCAATACCAGAAAGGTATGTAAGTTGCAGAAAACAGCTACTGCTCCAACTTTCACCACAGATCGTCATTCCATGCTGCTGAGAATACCAAGACCCATCACACCTGGGAAAGGCATTACCTACTGGAATTTGCAATGAGGTGTTCCACTGAAATGGGTGACTTATTTTGCAGCCCTGAGAAGGAACTACTCAATTTGCAACCCTGAGTGAGAGGGAACTACTCAATCTCCACTGGAATCCTATTATCTATATACCTGGATTAGAACACACAACATTAAAAGAAGGGAAAGAGCAGGAGTCCTGGTCGGAAACATCCCATCCCTAGTCCATTTCCTCACCCATGATAGTGCAATCTCCCCTAGCCAACATGTATGGTACTCATATATGGTGTATACTACCAGGTAAAAGAAACACACACACACAGAGAGAGGCAGAGACACAGGCAGAGGGAGAAGCAGGCTCCATGCACCGGGAGCCCAACGAGGGACTCGGACTCGATCCCAGGTCTCCAGGATCACACCCCAGGCTGCAGGCGGAGCTAAATCGCTGCCCCACGGGGGCTGCCCCCAGGTAAAATTCCTAATGCTGGGGCCACATTAACACCTAAGGATTAGTCAGTCCACAAATGTGATTCTTATAGAAGGAGAAGACTCCTAATCAAGATTCTATTAAATATTTGTCTTTTCAACCTTAGACTTCTGCTGCTCTGGTATTCAGTCATGGGATGGGCCCTGATGGAAATACCTTTCTGCAGTGGCGCCCACTCACATGACCAGCAAAGGAGTCAATCCAAACGTAGGGCAGTTAAAACTCCTTAGGATGGCTTTAGACATTGCTACTGCCTCATGGGAGAGACATTTACAAAAAGAGAGAGAGCCATGTACCATTACCCAAACAGAATGTTGTATGTTCATGCTCAATGAATCTGCTAACTCATCATCTTTATTTTTTAATATTTTATTTATCTATCTATCTATCTATTTATGAGAGAGAGAGAGAGAGAGAGAGAGAGAGAGAGAGAGAAAGGCAGAGACACAGGCAGAGGGAGAAGCAGGTCCCATGCAGGGAGCCTGACGTGGGACTCCATCCCGGGTCTCCAGGATCACGTGCTGGGCTAAAGGCGGTGCTAAACCACTGAGCCACCTGGGCTGCCCTCATCATCTTTATTGAATCACATGAGGCCACAAGTGAATGCCTTGAGTGATCCAGCCTTCAGCCTAGGGGAACTAATAAATCTGTGATTTGGATCATGGGGCTCTTGGTGGGAAAATCTGTTACTTATTGGGAATCATTATCTTAATCTATCATTTCCCTTGCATGTGCTTATACTATTGCTGTGATATCTGCCTCCAGTGAGTCCAGATAGCCACCCAATGAGCCACCTCTTACTAAGAAAAGCTCTTGGTGATCACTTAGGGCACAAGGTAAAAGAAGGGGACATACAAGATTGTAAGAGCCAGGGGGTGCCTAAGTGGCTCATTTGGTTAAGTGTTTGCCTTCTGCTCAGGTCATGATCCCAGGGTCCTGGGATTGAGTCCTCCATTGGGCTCCCTGCTCAGTGGGGAGCCTGCTTCTCCCTCTCCCTCTGCCTCTTCTCCCTGCTTGTTCTCTCTCTTTCTTAAATAAATAAATAAATAAATAAATAAATAAATAAATAAATAAATAAATAAATAAATCTTGAAAAAAAAAAAGATTGTAAGAGCCAGTCATGAAAGACAGAGTGTTGAAGGAAATCAAGAGGATGTAACTGCATGTGGACCTGTGAGCTGGACCTGTACAATCAGAGGCTCCTTATTCCCTCCCTTGTCCTTGAAATGTATATTCTGCTCACCTTTACCCACTAGAAGCTATTTCAAGGATATAACCTTGAGAAAGTCATGTATTGTTGAGACCATCTGGACCGCCTATGTGACTGAACACCATTAAGGACTCCATAGAAACTCAAGATTCTGGCAGGCAGGTGTGGAGATCTACTCATCTTGTGGCCACCCAAGACAAGCCTTGTATGTAAGTTCCCTTGCTTATTAAAATTGCCATCTACTAAAAAAATAAAAATAAAAAAAATAAAAAATAAAAAATAAATAAAATTGCCACCTACTAACCTGGAGTGGTCTGCCTCTTCCTCTGGTCTTTGCCCTCCCTGTACAGTGGCTGGTTTCAAATTTCACCCAGAGAACTCCTGAGGTTGTCTGAGTGTATGTAGGTATATGAGTGAAATGCTTATCATGCTTGTGTGAGCCAAAGAGTGAGCTTTTCTTATGAGTGCATGTTTGAACATTTGTACATATGTGAGCATAAATATAACAGTTATGCATGAGCCCATTCATAAGTGAAGGTGTTCTATCATGAGTAAAGTTGTGCTTAAGTATTTGTGTACACTTACATGTATGAGTGAATTCGTAAGCATAAAGACACATATTTGTTTGTGTGTAGTGAGTATGTGAGTGGATTTGGGGGTATGATTCTTATTAACATGACTATATTTGTGTAAAGTCATGTATGAGTATATGTGTGTCATTGAATGCAAGTGTTTTATGTGTTTGAATTTGTGAGCTTCCTGTTGAGTGACTATGATCACATGCAAGTGAACATAAGAAAATATTGCTTTTTGTGACAATGATAATTAATGTGTGAGTGTGTGTATATAAATCTGAGTGTTTGGTATCTGAGTGAATGTGTAACAATGCTCATTTGAATGAGTGAGGTATGAGTAGATTTGTATGAGTGAATGTGTGCATATATATAAACAGGAATATTTGAGAAAGTAAACATACAAACCTGAACATATGAGAGTAGGTTAGTGTAAGGATATTTGAGTGCTGGGGTATGTGTTTGTGAGTGTTCAAATGTAGGCTGAATTTATGGCCACGTGCAAGGATATTAGCATGTTTATATGAGCAAGTGTCACTGCTATAAAGTAGTTAATGTGAGTATATTTGGATGAGTGAAATGTTAGCATCTGAACATAAGCACATGTGAGTGTATTTTCTTCTGTGAGTGAATCTTTGTGCTTTGTGAAGGAGGGAGCATGTTTGTATGTTATCCCTTTAAGCATATTCCTGATTATGAAGTGGTGATGTGTACATGGTAAGTGTCTGTGAGACTGGCAGCATCTGAGTTCATGTTTGTGTCCCTGTGTGAATTTGAGGGTATGTTCACGTAAGTGAATGTTTAAGCATGTTTGTATGGAGTGCATTTATTAGTGTGAGAATGTATATTATGTCTACATATTTGAGTGTATTTGTGAGCATGTTCATGTGAATGAGTGAAGGTGTGAGTATATTTGTGTGAATGAGTGAATGTTATGAGCATGTGATGTGCATGTATGACTGTATACACACGTGTAATTTGCCAGTATGTTCCTTTGAGTAATAACATGTTAATATGAGTGAATGTGTGAGCATGTGCATATATGTGAGCATATACATTTGTGAGAGTTAATTTGTGAACTTTTTCATGTTTTACAGTGTGTTATGTAACGATTTTTGAGTGCTGAAGTAAATGGGTATGTTCAAGTATATGGAATATGGGAGCACATACATAAGTGTTAGCATGTTTGTATTAATGAATATTAATAACGGGTTTTTGTGAGCTTGTTAATATGTGATTGTACTATACATGTAATGTAAATGTGTAAGTGAATCTTTGTGTGAATGTTTGAGTTCATGGTGAACGTGGTGTGCTTGGGTGAGAAACGTATTTCTGTTTGTGTGTTAATGTGCCTATGTAAGTGAATGGGTGAGAATGAGCAGATAGTGTATATGACTGTGTCTCTAAGTATGAGTTTATGAGAATGCACATGTTAAGTCAGTGATTATATGAGTGTGTCCCTGTTTTTGAGTGTGCTAATGCATATAAGTAAGGGAATGTGTTCATGTTAGATATATGAGTGTGTCTTCTACATGAAATAATTTGTGAATATGCATGATGGTGGTAGTATATGTACATGTGTCTACATGTGTACTAAAATTGAGCATGTCTGTGTTAGTGAATATGTGAATGTGCCTATGCATATGAGCATTAATCTGTGTTTTAGTGAAATTGTGAATGTGCTCATGGGTGAGAATAGGTGAGTGAACATGAGGATGTTTGTACATGTGAATATGTAAATATGATTGTAGGACTAGACATGCAATTTGTATAAATACTCACAGGTAAGAATGTCTATATATGCAAAAGATTTTGCAAATGTTTGTGTGTATAATTAAATGTGTTATTGTGTGAGTTTGTGATGTTAAGTATGCTCAAATGTGTGACTGAATATATATGTCCCTGTTTGTGTGTTTATATGCATGTGTGAGAGAAAATGTGATTGAGTAAATGTGAGCATATGTGAGTGTGTCCTGTGTGGGAATGAATTCGTGGGCATGTTTGTGTGAGTGAATGAACATGTGAGCATGAGGATGTGTGTCTATGTGTTAGTAAACCTGTAAGCATGTTATGAGTGAATGTGGTTTCATCTTTAAGCTTGTTAATGTGTGTATTCATGTGAGTGTGCAAGCTTTTGTTAAGTATGAGTATGTTCATGTACAAGTGAACATATGAGCATGCTCCTTCTATACTCATGCTATTTTGTGTAAGTTAAAGTGTGAATATGTACATGTGAGTATAAATAAGTCTGTCTGATATGTGAGTGATATTTTATGAGCATGTTTATGTGAGTGAATGTCTGAGCATGTCTGTGAGAGGGTGCATGAAATTATATGCCTGTGTGACTATGTGAGTTAATATGTGTAATATGTGAGTTAATATGTGACATATTAACTCACATGTAATGTTAACATGTTATTGCTAGTAACTGTACTTGCATGTATATTATCTACATGTGCTTGAGTAAATTCATAAGTTTGTGTGTTTGAGCACAGATATATGACTGAATAGTAAACAAGTTTTTTTTTTAGTAAACAAGTTTTTATAGTTAGTATGTTGATATGCACCTGTGACTGGATGTGTGAATATTTACAAGTGATTATATGTGTCTATGTATGTGAGTGAATTTTTTTGAAGCAGTTTCCACGCTAAGGCTTGAATTCACATGGGGCTTGAATTCATGACTCTGAGATCCAGACCTGAGCATATTTATATCAAGAGTCAGATGCTTAACTGACTGAGCCACCCAGGTACCCCATGTGACTGAATTTTTAAGCAGGTTTGTACGTGAATAAGTGTCTGTGAACATAAATTCAAGAATGCACATGAGTAAATGTATCAGTATTAATACATGTGAGTGACTAGTTGAATAACTTTGTGTATATATGCTTATGTATTATGCAAATATATATATTTGGGTAAATTAGTGAATGTGTAAGTATTTCATGTGTGTAACCATGTCAATTTGAGTATATTTGAGTGAGTGAGTGAGTGAGTGAGTGAGTGAGTGAATGGACGAGGGTGCATGAGAGTGAATAAGTGTACCCATCAGTGTGAGTAAACCTCTGAGCATGATCATGTCAGTGAATAAATGTGTGGGTGCGTGTAGGCAAGCACACCCATGAGTGATATTGATGTGTAGGCCTGTTCACAAATAAGTGTGTCAGTTTGAATATATTTGTGTGGTTAAGTAAATGTTTGTACCTGTTCATGTGTATGAATAAATTTGTGAATTTGTACATGGATGTAGGCATGTTAATTTGTGTTAATGTATAAGCATTCTTATTTGCATGAGGTTGTTAATGTGAGTAAATATGTATGAATGAATATGTGAACATGTGCTTGGGAGTTTTTGTGTTCCTGTGTATTCCTTGCACTTTGAAATTGCAAGCTTCTTGATGAGTGTGAAAATGTTTACTTGCACGTGAATGGGTGAACATTCCTGTCTGTGAGTGTGTTAATTTGCATGTGTGAGAGATTTCAGTGTCTTCAAATGTGCAGGATCTGTCCATGTGTGTAAGTGAGCATGTATTAGTGTGTCTTTAAGTTGGGATAAATTTGTGAACATTTGGGCATTTTTGTGTATGTGAGTGAATGTGTAAGTATGTTTGTCTATGTGAGCATCTTAATGGAAAAACACATTCCTATGAATAAATGTGTGAACGTGTGTTTGGAAGTATGTTCTTTTGCAAGTGAATGTATGAGCATGCCTGGGTTTGTGTGTTTGTGTGCACATGTGAGGAAATGTGTATATGTGACATATATGACTGTGTCTTGTCTATGAGTGATATTATAATCATGTTCATTGACTAAATGTGAGCCTATTTGAGTGAATAAATGTGTAAACATATCATTTTATGTGTCACTGAGTATGCATTTGTAAGTATGTTTATATCTGAGTGACTATATGAGCAATTTTCTCCATGAAAGCATTAATGTGTGATGTGCATTCATGTGAATGAATTTGTATGCAAGTGAAACTGTGTCTAATATGTGAGGATAATCATTTCCATGAGTAAATATGTGAGCATGTTCATGTAAGGAAGAAGGTTCTCTAGTAAGTCAATATGTGAGTATGTTTTTTTTTAAAAAATGTCTATTCACATCTATTACTCATTTTTAGAGACCTTTTTTAAGTAGGCTCCACATCCAACGTGGGACTTCAACTCATGACCCTGAGATTAAGAGTTACATGTTCTATCAACTGAGCCAGCCAGGTACCCAAATATGTCAGTATTCTTACATGTGTAAATACAATTGTACATGGTCAAGTTCTTAGGTGTGTGTTAATCAGCATCAACACATGAATATATGTGAATATGTCTATGTGTACGAGTAAATCTGTATGATGTTAAGAGTGAATAAATGAAAAAAAAAGAGTGAATAAATGTACAAGTATATCCTTAATTGAGGATGTTAATATGTGAGTGAATGTGTGAATATAGTCAAGTGTATGAGGGATTGTTTGTGTGTGAGTACATTTGTAAAGATGTTCATGTATGATTGAATGAGTGATTGTGAGTTTGGGTAGCATGATAACGTAAGAGTTTATTTGTAGGTGAGTGAATATGTATTTTTCTGTTTGTGAGGTTAACATGTGTGTATTAGTGAATTTGTGGGTGTGCATTTAAGCAAATACAAGTGTGCCAGTGTGTAAGTGAACATGTGAGCAAACTCATGTGATTGAATGAATATGTGAGCACATGGGTGTGAGTGCTTATGAGTGGTTTATGAATATGCTGTGTGTGAATAAAATTGTGATCATGTTCATGAGTGAATAAATTGACATGAGAGTTTATAAACATGTGTGAATGTATCTTATGAGCATGTTTGAGTCCATTTGTGGGCATCTTTGTGTATGTGAGCATATATGTGTATCAATAAATAGTGAATATATTTATATATGAGCATGTTATTATGGAAGTTTGTGAATATACTTATATGCAAATAATTTGAGGGTACCTATGTGCGTGAATGAATTTATAAGCATGTTTGTGTGAGTAAATGGATGAGTATGTGACCATGTTTAAGTATAGTCGTATGTGTGAGTGAATTGATGTGTGTGAAAGAATGCATGAATAACTATTGATAGGATATTTAGCAAGTGAGTGATTAAGCACTATTATATATGTGAACATTCAAGTTTAAGTATATTCATGTAGTAAGTGCTTGTGTGTTCATGGTTATGAGCGAATTATGATCATGTGCATAGATCTTAGCAAGTTTCTGTGGGTAAGTTAATGTATAAGTAGGGTCATTTGTGTAAACTTGCCAATACCAGTACGTGTGAGGAATGTCTGAGAGTATGCATGTGAGTGTATGAGTAAATGTGTGAGCATGTTCTTGTGTGTGTTAATGTGTATTTATAAGTGTGAGGGTGTACATGTGAGCACGTATGAGGGAATGTGAGAGTGAATACATCTATGTGAAATGTCCGTGGCACTGGAGAATTGTGTCTAGCATGGTTTGTGTGTGTGTGTGGGGGGGTACTTGGAGGGTTCAGCTGCTAAGTAAAACTCTGGAATTTGGGGCCAAACCCAAGTACAGGAAACATTCTCCAGGGTCAGACAAGGGGAAGCCATCTGATTTCCTCACCAGGCTTCCTCTGCTGCTTTCTGTTCCTATAAGGGTGATTTTGTGTGGCTTGGTACAATTGCAGGTGGTATTAATAGAAGCATATAATGATACAAACAAGCTTGCATATTAGCCACCTTGCATTCAACACCTGGGTCAGATAAAATGGTATGGACTCAGCCCAAAGTGCCCACATACTTGTGTGCAATTATTCTCTAGATATTATTGTTGGATATGGATGGTTAGGGAAATAAGGTCATTTTGATAAATGAGGTTTATGGTGGAGCTTGGCCAGAGAGAGGTGTATGCTATGTGTACTAAAATCAGATTGGCATAACTAAGCCCAGAATGTGATTAAACTTGCCATCTTATGTATTGCTATGACAAAGGTAATATGCAGGTCTGGTCTGGTGAACAACTGCACGCTCTTCCTTGTTCAGATTGGCGTAATTGTTGTTTGAGTTCCCTGCCAATAACAATTAGCACCACTGTGTTCCCATGTGCACGAGATAAGCTTAGCAGATGCTCTTGGCAGTTTGGAAAAAGTTGTTAATTTAGCAATGCACTAAATTGGATTGTGGAGCGTGAGCATATAGGATTCTCACAGGTGGGCCAAATTATTTCTAAATAGACCAACTGTATTGTATATCTGGCCCAATTCTATACCTGTTTATCACAGTGTTGCTGTATTTCACTGGGAGACTACCACCTGCTTCACCGCTTCCATTCTAGTGGAAATTTTTCTTGGACAGACATTTGTATAGCTTTAACAGTCTCAGAAGTAGCCTCCTGGGAAGTGGTCATGTGACTATACCAATAGCTTTCCTCCCAGGTTAGCTAGCTTTGCTGCTGGGCTTCTCAATACTTTCTCCCACAGGGTGTGATGTATATGCTTTCACAAGATCCCCCAGAAGAGTAACATTGGGTGTCAGTCTCCCTTAAATATTTCCCCAAGCCCTTGGTAATGATGACTTTGGTAGGCCTGGCAAATTTTGTAATGGTTGTAAACACGTAGTCGTCGATTTGGATAGAGAAAGTGCCACATAGAGAGTGATTAGATTTCTACATGGGATCAGATATATTTTTTCATAAGAAATGTCTTTGCTGTAACCACCCAAAGCTATGATTGTTTACTGTAGGCAGTCAGCCTTGAAGTTGTTGAAAGGCTTGCTCTCACTGAGCATAATGTCAATCTTGACATTGGCATTGTGAGTTTAGGTTTAGGGAAGAATTCCCAAACTAGCTGCAGCCCCTGACATTTTAGGCATGCTTTGTCCCAGGTAATATTGTTGTATACATTTCCTTCTTTGTATATACTGATTAGCAACCAAGGAGAAAATCCTTGGTAAGGTGACCCTGGCCACCTGTTTAATGCAATTCTTTTCTGCCTCAATAAGTAATGCCTGCACTGGAAAGAGAGCAAGAGAGAGCGAGACAGAGTAAGAGAAAGCAAGAGAGGGCATTATAATAATCGGAAAAGTGATAAAAAAAATTGTGAAGGCATATATTTTTGGCAGGGTTTATATATGTCATTATTATCAAAGGTTGAGAGCTCTAATTTTATCTTTGTAATCCTTAGTTTGTTGGTATTGGCTCTGGATTACTGCATTTTTAACCTGACTGCAAAAATGACAAGTGTCCTGGTTATAATACCAGGAGCATATTATCTCTGGGCATTCCTTAAATGAGACTTGATAGGGAGTGGCCCATTGCTCTGTTTGATGGCACTAGTTAATAACAGTGGGTCTTGCCCAACTTGAAATAAAAGTAGGCCTACAGGGTTTAGGAGGCATCAATGAGTCATACAGTATGTAAGAGTCCAGCTGAGCCAGAATGGGTATTGCTAGTAACAGTAGGTAGAGATAGGAGAAGGAGTGCTAGCCTCAGTGCTGGTGTCTGTGGTCATGTTAGTATGACTGATGAACCTAAACAGCCAACATCATGGTTCCCATTGTCCCAAATCTGACATATGTGGTGTATCTCCCTGTGGTGTGTCTGTGGCATGTTGTTTCCAGAGAGACCTGATCAAAAGAAGTGTGTAGATTACCCAGGCTTGGGTGAACAACATATAATCAACATTGGTAAGGGTAGAAACTTCTCAGGTAAAGAAGGGGCACAGTAACAAAGAAGAGTAAGGCTTAAAGTCAGAGGTCATCTGTGGCCAGAAGTAGGGGACCTGACTCTCCTCTAGGTATCGTTCAATTGGGAACCATCCCAATTGCTGTGATTTTAAATATGGTGTGATTATGTCACAGGAGCATGAATTTAATATAATTTGGACTATGAGCAGTATTTTTGAGCACTGCAAGGACCACTGGCCTCCAAGTTTTCTCAATAGGCCTTGATTTAAAATTCTATTATGGGGATGCCTGGGTGGCTCAGTAGTTGAGCATCTGCCTTTGGCTCAGGGTGTGTTCCCAGGGTCCTGGGATCGAGTCCCACACTGGGCTCCCCACGGGGAACCTGCTTCTCCCTCTGCCTGTCTTTACATCTCTCTGTATGTCTCTCATGAATAAATAAAATATTTTTTTAAAAAAAAGTCCATTATGTCTTTCTGCAATACCATGCTGTAGGATGAAAGGGTAGGTGAAAAACCCCAAAATGTTGTTTTGTTAAGCCCATTGTTTGCTTGCTCTGCAGCAAAACAGGACTCCTAGTCTGGCTGTTTTACTTGTGGCAGTCCCAAAAGCTGTAAAACCTGTTCTGTTAACCTTGCATGGGTAAACAAACAGAAGGCCTGGACATTTCAGCAAATTAACATCAGTGGAAAGGGATGTGGCTTCTTTCCATGGAGCTGTGATGCTCTAGTAGGGCTGGGCTTAGCTCAATCCAGTAGATATTATTTCCAACATACTAAAGAGGCCTCCAATCCTGATCCAAATTTACTGGGAGCTTTTTCTATCACACAAGGGCTGTGGTGAGAAAACAACTATTTTGGGTCACTATCTGGCCACTTTAGAGTATAACAACCCTGGTCACACCCAGAGTTGACATTTAAAGGCTAGAGCTTAGGGTTCCTACCACAAGCTCCCGTTTGGCTTTTCCCAGGGCACCTTTTAAAATAACCGTTCAGAGTTGAGCCCACACAAAAAGTTGGTGACCTCTGCCCCAAGTACGTTACAAGGTGTTTGCTACCCTGTTCTCGACCTTTTGCTTAATCTTGAACCTGGGACAGACGACTGCCCTTCCCTGGTTAGTTTTGCTCCCCACCTTACCCCTGTCTCCTTTCTGGGATCTGTAAGTAATAAATCGCGTGACCTGACTTCCTTCTTCCTTCGTGCGAGTGTATTGAAACCATACCTTCAGTGGAAGATGACCTTTGGGCTTTCACTTTCCTTGAGCGGTGTGACTCTCAGACTCAAGTCAAAGATGTTTGTCACTGGAGTGGCAACTATTGGAAGTCTAGTGAGCCTTTATTCAAACTGAAGCCTTTGCTGGAAAAGAGCCAGCTACCTTACGGACTGAGATTCCTATAATGTCCTTGTGTTGGAAGGCCTGGAGCTGGTATATTAAATTAAGAATATGCAGTTTATGAGCTGCTGGACAAGGAGGCACAAGCCATCCACACAGGGTTGTCACTTACACAAGTGCCCGGGGAAAAGGCATTCATCCATTTGGTCAAGAGGCTCCCAGAAGTGCCTAAACCTTCTGATTGTAAGTTCTGTACTCAGAGCATTAGTGGGAGAGCTGAAGGGATAGCCTCCTTTCATTTATCTAGGGTCTGCTCTTAATCCCCCCCCCCTGCCAAAAGTGGAAGACTTATGGATGATTCAGTAGGCAGGGGCCAGCAAATATTTGAGGCTACAAATGTGCTGGCACCAGAATCCAAACATTCTTACCATTCTTACAAAATTTTGGGCCTCCTTCACCAGTGTGGGTAGTTGGAGCCCTATGAGATCTTCTTTTAGCAGATTGGTAAAACCAGTAGCCCAAGATTTTAACAGACTAGGAGGGGCCTTGTATCTTATGGGGGGCAACTGCTCATTCTCTCTCAGTGACATGTACACTTGGGGTTGGGAGAGCCTATGAGACAGTCTTGGCCAGGTCTAATGAGGAGGATGTCACTGATATAATGGGGAGTTCTGGGGTCTGGGAATGGGCAGGGCAGAAATCTAGGTCCTGTCTGCAAATTCTGTATACAATCACAGGGCTATTGATGTACCCCACAGACAACTAGGGAAAGGTATACTGCTGATCTTCAAGGTGAAAGCAAACCATGATTTACTCTCCTATAAAATGTTTAATGAACAGGTGCTATTAGCCCAATCTGATTCCGAAGCACCTACCAATGTTATCTGGAATGTCATTCATTAAAATGATGTCGTGGAGCTACTCTAATCCAGGTAACAGCCTTGTGGTACTCATTATACAGACAGCATCCTCTCATTAGTAGTGGTTTTAAGTGCAGGCCACATGGGGGAACTAAGTTAGCTATGACAAGCCATGATCCTTCAGTACTCTGGCTTAGCCAGGACTGTGACATATTAACCTCACACATGGGGAGGGGAAAGTTAAATGCTTCCCACTGGCTAGTGCCCACAAGTAGCGTGGAAGCCTTAGACTTATCTCATGAGGTTGCCTGCTCACTGAAGAAGTCTATTCCAATCATGAGAAAAGATATACTCTTGGAGAGGACAACCAGGTAAGAAGCTTTTTTAAGCAAAACTGAGCCAATTTTAATAGTTAAGCAGATAATTAACCCTTTAGTTAATCCTCTCAAGCTGGTCCTGTTCTAGTGAGATCCCTTTAAAGTTTGAGTGCTTCCTGGAGTTAGGAGATTTTGGCACCTGTGTCCATCAAAGCCAGCCAGTATTGTTAATATTTTGGAGCCCAAACTATAGTTAATGTGGTAAAAGGCAACTGTCTGCTGGAAGGGACCTACTCTGACATCACCAGACCCTGATGTGCCACTCGCAGAGATCAGGGTAGGCAGGGAAGGCAGGGCTATCTCTGAAGGAGAAGCCTGCCCAGATTGCAATCTAATTCTAGTAAGTATTGTAACTGTTCCATGGATTTGTCAGAGATCATCTAATTTGGGATTCCCCTTGTCCCTTAGCAGCCAATACAACCTCTCTTGTTCCTCTCAGGGCCCCACATTTTGAAGGGAGCTGGCTATAGGTGGTTTGTTTTGCCTAGGAAAGGGGCAGTCTCACTGTTGATAATAATTTTGATTTAGGCCAGGTAGGGTACTGTTTGCAGAATGAACAGGCCGCACTTGATTCTGAGTTTTTCTTTTATAAGTTTCTGTTAAATCCAGGGTGGCTATGTCCTCCTGAATTGTCTTAGCACTAAACCATCACTGCCCATAAAGAGAACTTACAGTTTTCAGGAGCACCCCTTCCCCTGAGAAACAACTAACTGGGTGGACGCAGGACTTAATTCAGCTGAGGCCATCTACTGCCTGTTAAGTTCATTTTAACATCCCCAGCTAATGGAGGCTAGCATTTTCCTTTGAGAGTTTGCCCAGGGTCATTGTGAGGTCTAAAATAGGGTAGGCAGCATTCCAAGAAACAAAAATCCATAGGGGCTTTAGGCCTCATAATGACCCTGGGCAATCTCTCAAGTGAAAACATTATATATCAGGAGTCCAAAGTCTCCTCTGGGGTCATTCCCCACTTGTGCACTAGTAGTGTGGGATCTCTTAGTAGAGACACCATTTTTCCATTCCATATTATGGTGGTCAATTGTTTAATTTCAGCCCCTACTAGGTAGAACTCAATTCCTACCAAGTAAGTTCTATAGAGCCAGACAGCCCTTTTGCTATTTGGTTCTTGAGCTAGGTTCTTAAGGAGAGACTGGGTCTCAGGATAAATGAGACAATGTACTTCCTCCTCCAATCTAGAACTGACCTCACCTTTTTAGCCCTCCCCTTTTGTCTTTTCTGTTTTTATGACTTTTGTGTTAGTGGCAAAGCAGAGGGTAAATAATCCTCATTATTATAATGATGCTATTTTGCTGTTTCTTCTTGTAGAGGGCACCAGTCCTCTTTCCCAGGGTCCTCCCATCTGTCTCAACCTCCCAGGGAATGAAAACTCTAACCTTCTCTCTAGGTGGTGGTCTGGGGGAAAGCAATCATGAACAGAGCCTAACACGTGTCTCACGGTTTGGAACACGGAGTTAGTAGGATAGCCACCTACTTTGGAGCCCTGGGAGGAGCTGGAATATAAACTTTCTTGCATTTAGTCACTTTAAGTGATGCTTTATCTGGCTCAGCTCAGGGATTAGGTCTCTCTATCCTTCAGGTGAGTAACTAGAATGATACCATGTGCAACAAATCTGAATGAGACATCAGCACAGGCAGGCTACCTGTTTACAAACGTGTCCAAAGAGACCAGCCTCAGCCTAACATCTTATTGAATCCTTTATCTGCCACAGTGGTCCCCAGGGACAAGGGTGTCCTCTCATCTCAGAGTACCCCAAATCACCAGGCCAGCTGCAGGGAGCTTCTCCTGCTGAAGACTGTTATGGGGTTAGAGGGAGCCCACTGTCAGTCCAGAGGCATACACTCCTCTCATTTTCCTCTTGAGACCAACAGGTCTTGCAGCATCCAGTTCCTGCCTACTGAAGGGCCCAGGTGGGCCAGTTCCTTAGGGGACTCAGTGCCTCCAACCCCAAAAGTCAGTTGTAATGACATAGGTTGGCTCAAATGCTGGTGCTACTGCCTGGTTAGGCTAAAAGAAAGTCACACACAAGGAGAGACCACAGAAAATATAGAATAATACAGCAAAGAAAAATCTCATGCCAAACTGACATGAAGGCATTCCAAATTTCAAGTCTCAACCAGTTAAGGCGGTCCAGGATCATTTTGCCACCTAACTGTCCTACTGACTCAGTGGACCCTATATTGATTTCCTAACCATCCCCCAAATCCTCCCCTATCCCTACCACCACTAGTAACAAGTGCTAGGGATTTGGAGGTCAGTCTCAGAAAAAGATATGACCAAAAGTTGGCAGTAGTACAAGATGACCTTTTCTTCTAAAGGAAGGGGAGGAGAGTCTCTTAGAACAGGAGACCTTCCAGAGGATGCCACGTGGGAGCTACCTCTAAAAAGGAGAGGAAGGCAAGGGAATTCCCAGGTGAGAACAAGATCAGAGTAGGGACTTATGTGTCTAGGCAACGCAATTGAGCAATACGAGGAGTCTGAGGATCAGAGAATGCTGAAGGGCAGCACTGGCTTGATGTCTTTTATAACTACAGGATTTATCTTATCTATGGCTAGCAGATTGTTGGGTGCAGTTTTGCATGCTCATGCTCACAAACATACACTCACATTCACTTACACATCCATATTAACATGCTCACATGTTCACTAGAATACACATTTCCTCACACTCATCACAACTTACACATTCATTCACACAGGTACACTCATATGCATATTCTCATGTATTCCTCACAAAAATACACTCACACATTAACCAGCTCTGGACACAGTTATATATTCATTCACATAGGCTTTGTGTGCAAAGCAGGCAAGCTCTAAATGGCTAAACATCTACTTACTTGGGATATATTTAAAAAAATTTCACGTGCAAAAACTTGAGATTGGTGCTGGCTGGCCTTTGAGTTCATGGGTTCTAAACTGTGAAAAAATAATCGACATAGGGCTGATAAACAGAGGCCACCTTTGGCTCCTTTATATAACAATGTCCACATTGGAGTGAATATGTAAGCCTGTTCAAATACACGTGTGTTAATACGAGTATATTTATGTGATTAGGTAACTGTGCATGTCATGAGTATGAGTGAATAGGTGACCATGTGCAAGGATACTAGTGTATTTGTGTGTGTGTGAGTGAACTTATAAGTATGCTCATTTGTATGGTATTTTAAAAATATTAGTATATTTGAATCAATGAATTTGTGAGCATCTTTGTATATATATGTGAATGACTGTGTGAGCTTCCTCATGAAAGTGAGCATGTCTTTGTGTCAATAAATGTGTGGGCATATTCCTATTTGTGAGTGTGTTCATGCACATGTATAAGTGAATGTGTGTGCATGTAAGCATCTGCGAGTGTGACTGTCACTGAATTTGTGAATGCATTCAACTGAGTGAATGTGTGAGCAAGTTTTGGAGAGTGGTGAGTGAGTGTGTGACCAGGTTTGTGCAAGTGAAGATGACTGTGCATAAATAAGCATATGTGTGTGGGAGTAAATGTGGAAACCTAATCAAGTATGAGTTTGCATGTTTAAGTGAGTAGGACTATTCAAATGTGTAAGTGGTTTTGTAAGGCTGTGCCTAAATGTTAGCATAGTCATGTGTGTGAGTAAATGTGTTTATGTGAACATGTTAAAGTTTGAATATATTTCTGTGAGTTAATGTGTGAGCATGGGCTCATGAGTATATGTTAGCATATCTATGCGTGTGAGTAAATGTGTGAGCTTTGTGGTATGTGCAAACTCATTTGTGAGAACATAGGAGCTTGATACTGTTGTGTGTTAACATGTGTAAGTTAGGAAATGTGTGAGTACATAACTGTGAACCTATGTGAGTGCGTCTACGTGAGTGTTGTTTGAATGAATGCATGTGTAAGCATGTTTTGTTTGAATGAATGCATGTGTAAGCATGCCTGTGTGAATGAATATAACTGTCCACTTGTGTGAGCTTGTTAATGTGTGAGTGTATTTTTGTGAGGAATATATGAGAATATGCATGTGTATGTATCTGTGTGAATGTGGAAACTCTGTGATGTGTGAGCAAATGTGTATTCGAGTGAATGTGTGGGCATGTTAACATGCATATGTAAATGAATGTGAGTGTATACTTGTGACCATGAGTGTATGTGAATTTGTAAGCATGTTCATGTGTGAGTGAATGTGAACCTTTGAGTAAATATATGAGCATGACTATGAGTGTGTCTATGCAAGGAAATCTGTAAACAAGTCTGTATAAGTCTGTGAATACGTTTTAATGTTAGGGAATTTTTTAGTGTGTTTGTGATGAATATACTTGTGAATGTGAGTGAATTGTGACCAGTGTTTGTATATGTGAGCATGTTAGTGTGTGAATGTGTGCAAATAAATTATATGTACAGGTGTCTATGTGAGGAATTTGTGAGCATGTTTGTGTCTGTGTGGTTGAATGTCTGTGCATGTGAGTGTGTGAAAATCTTAAGGATGAGTATGTTCATGCCTATCAGTAAATGTGTGAGTGACACAGGATACATGAGGCATATCTGGGTGTGTGAATTTATAAATATGTTAATTTGCATATATGTGTGTTCAAATGAATGTATGTGTGTGTGTCTATTAAGGGGAGTAAATCTGTTGGCATGTTCACGTTACCAAATGTGTAATTGTGTGGATATGTGTGAGCATGTCTGTGTGTGAGTGAATTGAGCCTGTTCATGTGTGAGTGTTAAAGTCAATTTGTGTTTGTGTTCATGTATATCAGTTAATTTGTGAGAGACAGTATGACATTAGCATGCTTATCTGTGAGGATGTAACCATGTTCATTCATGTGAGCTAGTTAATGTGTAGATTTCTGTGAGTACATGAGTGTGTATATGTGAAAATATCTTTGTGAATGTTGATCATGTCCATATACATGAATGTGTTAATGAGTGTATATGTGAGTATGTGGGACGGTTTCTTGTATGTATATGTGAATATGCTCATGTTTGTGTGCAAGTGATTTTGAGTATACATTTGAATGTGCTCATGTGTTTGAATGTGTAAGCATATGTGTGTATTCATGTGTGAGTATGAGGGAATGTGTGCTTTGTATTTATATGTTTGAGTGAATGTGAAAAAATATTTGTATCTGAGTAAATGCATAAGGATGTAGATACGTGTGTATATTATTGAAATGCATGTTGAGTAAATATAGGAGCCTATGTATGTAAGTTAATGAATATCAAACATGTTTGGTGGGCAGGTTAATGTGTAGGTTTTTTGGTGTGAGTGAATGTGAGCATGTTTGCGTGTGCCTTGATGTGTGTTCATTTGTGTGGAAGTAATACTGTGTGTTAATGTGTAAGTCTGAGGGTGACGGGCACTGAGGGGGACAATTGACGGGATGAGCACTGGGTGTTATGCTATATGTTGACAAATTGAACCCCAATAAAAAAATGTATAAGTTTGAATGAATGTGAATTTGTGAGTATATGTAGGTTTTTGCATGATTGTGTGAGTGAATATGATCCTGTCTGTATGTGAATGTGTGTTCATATTCATATGTGTGAGTGTGTATTGGGGTAAGTGAATGTGTTAATGCATGTGTGTGTGTTTATGAGCATGTCAGCTACATGACTGTAAACTTATTCATGCATGTGTAATTGTGTGAGTGCATGTGAGCATGTCTGTGTGTGTGAATATGGGTGAATGTTGGGAGTAAGTGTGTGTAATTGTGTCCATGCGTGAGTAAATGTATGAGTATGTGTGTATGTATGAATGTGAGTGAAAATGGCAGTGTGCTATTATGAGTGAGATACTGTGTGAACATATTTGTGTATCTAGAAATGTTAATGTTTGTAAGTGAATGAACATACTCATGTACATGAACATATGTGAAAGTGTGAACAGGTTTTGAACATGTTAATGTGCAAGTTTGAGTGAAAGTTTGTTTCTGTATGAATGAATGATTTTTTTGTTCATGTCTATGAGTGAATTTGTGAGCATGTGCATGAATGTGAGCATGTTCGTGTGTGAGTTCATACATGAGCAAGTTGGCATGTGTTTGTATGTTAATGTATGAGTATTTTTCCTGTGTGTAATTGAATGCATAAGCAAGTTCATGTACATGAGCATGAAAATGTACAATTTTAACTGAAGTTGTAAGTGTATGAGTGTGTCTACCTGTGTGAGTTAATTTTTGTGCAAGTTCATGTGAGTGAATGCATGAATATGTTTGTGATCATGTTAATGTCTTAGTGTATGCATGAATGTGAGCATTTTGTGTGAGAATGTGTGTACATTTATAGGAATATTTTCCTTTGTATAGTAAATTCATGAGGTTTTTGTATGACTATGTGATAGTGTGAATATGCTCATTAAGCAAATGTGTGAACATGGGTACACATGTAAGCAAACACGTAACTATATATGTCACTGTATTATAATGTGTTAATGTGCATGCTGATTTGGGTTCATGTATATGACTAAATATGGTACTGCATTCACATGTGAATATATAAACACACATGAGTGAATATAGAAGCAAGTCTGTGTGTTGGAACATGTGCGTGTCAGTGAAAATGTTAACATTTGCATACATGTATGAGAATATCCTGTGATTGTAATGATTGTATCTATATGTGAGTTCATGTGGCAATGTGCTCAGAAATGTGACTAAATGCATGAGTATGTCCACATGGGAGTGATTAAGAATATTTGTGTGACTGTCCACATGCAAGTGTGAATGAATATATAATTTTATGTGTTTGTGTTTAAACAATGTATCAGTTTGTTCCTGTGTCTGTGAGGGAATATCAGAGCATGAGTGTGTGCACATTTGTGTGCAAGTGTCTGTGTTTGTGTTATGTCATTGTGTCTGAGTGTGAGCATATTCTTGTGTGTGACTGAATAAACATGCTTATTCATATAAGTATGTGTGAATATGTGAACTTTTTCATGTGTGAACTTGTTCATATATGATTTGTGAATATAGACGTGTGTGACCACATTTGTTTCAGTGAACATAAAGTCTGTCCAACTGTGTGAGCATTTTCATATGACTGTGAGTGTATGAGTCTGTGTGTAAATGTACTAGCATGTTCATATGTGAGAAACATGTGAGCATGTTAATGTGAAAATATAAGAGCATTGCACAAGTGTGCATCAACAAATGTGTAAACACATGAATATGTTCATGTGAGTGAGTAAGAATGCCTGTGTGTGTTATTTTAATGTGCAAGCGTAATTGGATGTATCAGCCTATGTTTAGTATGTTCCTTCCGCCTGGAGCTTTTTTTTAGTTCCCTATTTTCACTGGTGGGATTCAAATATGATCATGGATTTAAAAGTATACAGTGAATGGTAAGGTGCCGTGCATGAATAAATTTTTCTTCTCTATTGGCATAAAGCTGCCTATAACTAGCTCTATAGCAATGCCACATTATGCTCTATGCATTACATCACACTGCTGCTATGGAAATATGCACAACCATTGTGATTCAGCCTGCTGGCTTCACTGTAGGCTAATGGCCCAGAAGCTGAGCAGAAAAGAGAGAAATGTGTTACTCCAAGCCCTGTGCTTCCAAAAGCAAAGTGCTATTGGAAATAATTGTCTGGATGACAATGGAGAAGTAAATGGGCCTCTGAGTTGAGGTGCGGCCCAGACTCTAGCATTTAAGGCTATTGTGAACAAGTCTCAGGAAAGTGCTGTGTAGTAACAGGGGTTTATATAGATGCAGATTTTTTTATCACAGCCTTTCAGGCCCTCCCCCCAACACCCCTAAGTGCCTTTGGAGGATGGAAGCAGCATTATGCATTTAATGAAGTGAACAGGGCCAGGCAGCCAGGGCCCCTCAGTAATCCCAGGGTCATACAACTCATTCTATTCAGTGCCATGTAGGCAATTCTATCCCTTCTAGTGGGATTCTGGTGGCAATTCTATCCCTTCTGGGGACCCTAAAAGGCCAGCATAGAGCTTTATCCAAGGGCTCCCAGCTAAAAGAGCAAGGGGGAGCTGAAATGCAGTCCACATTTACCTTACCAAGCCTTGTGCCCTGGCACAGAGCATCAGTCCAGAAAAAGGAAAACTTTTTCTACTTCAACTGCCCAAAAGGTCCACCTTATGTGCTAGCAGTGATCAGTACAGGAACTTAGCTAAAGTGTCCCCACATCTCTAAAAGGATCACTGAAAGAGAAGTGTCATGTACTACATATCTGTGTGCCCTCCAACATTCCTATGTTGAAGGCCTAACCCCTAACAGGATGGTATTTGGAGGTAGATCCTGTAAGAGATCATTAGGCCTTAATGAGGCCATGAGGGTGGGCTTCCCATGATGGGAATTGTGCCTATAGAAGATGAAAAAGAAACATGAGAACTCTTTCTTCCTCCACCATGTACACACACAGCAAGAAGGCAGCAGTCTGCAAGATAGGATGAAAGCTCTAACTCAGAACCAAATTAGCCAGCATCTTGATCTTGGATATCTCAAACTCCAAAAGTATAAGAAATGTCTTGTCATTGCTACCCAGTCTACAGTATTTGTTATAGTAGCCAGAACTAAGACAGGGAGTCCCCAGCTAAAGCGCCTCAAACCCATCTTCAGAGTGATGGCCTCAGCCCCATATCCCTTCACTGTCCTCCCTGATGAGCTCAGGGAGGCAAGAAAGGTGGCAGGTGTAACCACTCAAAGAACAGATGAACAAAGGAGTGATAATAAGGTCTCATTTGTACCTTCACTTCACAATATGGCGGTGCCCATGTCATGCCAGGAGCTGGGCTGTGTGAAGCCCTTAGGGAGCTGCTGTTCACAACACGTGGCTTCCAGTCTCTTGCTTGGAGGGAAGCAGCTTTGTTAGCTATCCCTAGCGCCTGCTCCTCCTCCTCTTCTCAACGCTCCTTCCTTATTAAGGAAGTAACAAAGCTTCTATTTAAAACTAAACATGTCCCAGTACTAACACCTCTGCTTGTGGACTTGTGGAGAAAGACAAATGCATTAATCCCTGAAAATCTACCTCAATGCAGACGCAAAGAGAGATTTGACTCTGAATCTATTGGGAGGTCTCATAGGGAGATCTAGGGATCCCTAAACACTGAAGCCCTCAGCCTAATTTCCTTGAAGCCTGGCTTGATAAGGGGAACAGGTGTGAGGGAAAGTGGCTCTCATGGGGGTAGGTGCTACTGCCTGGATCCTGCTTGCCACTGATGACCTCATGGACATGGAGATGGGCTTGGGCTCAACCTGCCTTTGAAGCAGGTGATGGTTTTGAATGGGTTTTACGGGTTATTGATACATCAACTACTATTTATCACTGGGCAGCATTTTCCTTCTTATCCTCACTATTCTTCTGTACCCTCATCCCTTTTTGTTTCCATTCTAGTTTCTCTGCTCATCTCTGTCCAGTGTCAGCTTTCCTCTTGCTGTATCTTTCCTCCTTGGATTACATGCATTTCAAAATGTAATCTAGTATGTTCACTCCTTGATTCTGGGAGTCTTACTCTCTTCTAGAATCAAGATGTAAATATCTACCCAGGCCCTCTTTTCTTCCAGTGAAACACTCCCCTCAGCAACTTTAACCTTGCCTTGTAGGTACTTACAAATAGGCCATTGGCAGGTGTTCACCTTCCTCTTCTCCTGCTCCCCTGAGCTGAGCTCTCTCCCTAGAGCATGCTAAGGTCGCTGACCAGGTCAAGGGAGTCTATCTCCTTGGAGGAACACCTTGCGCCATCATGTTAGGCTTTGTCTCTGCTTCCTCCATCCCTGCTGCCCACTCCATTGCATCCGAAGTTGCCTCATCTACTGGCCTCCCCACTCCCCACATACATATACAATAGCCGAAGGCCTAGGGCCTGCAGGGTCCCCTTCTGTCTAAAGAAGGTCTTGCATTGTTCTTGCACTTTCCCCCTTCATTTACTGTTTGACCAAATCAGGCAAGGAGCCACCTTTTCTCCCATGCCCCAGGCCTGCATGCTGAGAAAGCTTAATATAACCCACCCCCTACCTCCCACCCCCACTGCCACTTAGGCATTGGGTGGTAAACAGATCAGAGTCTATTTGAAGGATGGTGGTGGGGTGCCTCGGAGATAATGCAGACTATCCACACCTGAAAATCCCCAGAGGTTGGCCCTGGATGCCTGCTGATATATAACTACCTTACCTTAAAACAGAAGAAGAATGTGCATGGTAACAAATGCTCATTGGTTAGCTTTAGCTAAAATGCAAGAGAACAATGAAAGAAAGAAATGTGGTAGCCACTCCCTGGACACCCACCACTGTTTGGTCCAGTTGATCCAAACATCGGTATCATGCAAGAGGGAGCTGGCTGTGCTCTAAAACCTGAATTCGCATATACCCAGCCCTCCTTCCCTCAAGAGTTTTGTCCTCCTCCCTAGGGAATCCACCTAGGAGAGGCACTGCTATCATTATAGGGTAAAGTTGTTGAAAGAGCTTGCCTTCTGTCCTCTCCACTCCAGGGTCCAGGGAGCAATGGAGCCGAGGGTAATCAATCAAGTGACCCACCTCCAAAGTTCAGGGCCTATGGCAACGGCCTTGGTTTTCAAGGTAGCTCCCATGCCAAACATAGGAGCCCTACTAATCTATCTTTTAGGTGCCAAATCCTCACAATTATGGGTTCTTTAGGGTTGAGACAATGAGCACTCAAAAAAGCTCTAACTTATTTGTGCAAATGTGAACCCTTGGCATTAATCCTTTAGAATCGGCATCTAGTTCATACTCCTATAGAACCTCTATTGAATGTACCCTTTCTTTTGTCGGTCATTGGTTCAGGTTTCCTGGGTGTCCCCTGGGCCAGAGAACATTCCTCCTGTTCTGTGGATATGGGATAGGTTTTCTGTAACCACTCATGGGCTTCTTGGGAGTTTGTGCTTTAGCTTCATTGTGATTTCTCATCTATATTCTCAAGGTTTGAGTGCTAGACCAAAGAGTTTGAGTTTTATGTGAAATTTAAAGAAAGCCATCCAAAACTCCTACAGAAATCAGGCTAGATTCATAAAGATCATACTGACGATAGTGTGTTGAATGGAGAGGAGGGGCAAGCACTGGCACTGGGGAGACCAGAGGTTGGAAAGAAGTTGTTGCAATAATTCAGCAGCAAGATTCCCAAGGCATGATCTTGGGGGCCCATAATCTATGGAGAGATGAGATGTTTTTTGGAGGTAGAGCCAATAAAACTTGGTGAGAGTTGAAGGCTTAGGGGACAGAGAGACAAGCACTTGCAGCCTAGACAGGCAAAGCAGACTAGATAGAGAATGTCATGTGCTCAGTTTTTAACAAACTGAGTAGGGTGAGTGCCCAGGGTACAAAGAATGTGTGTTCAAGTGCCCTCCCCATAGAGCATGACAGAAAATTCCAGCTAGAAAAGCATAGGGCCCTATGGCCAACACACCTATTTCTGTGAGTAGTGCTCCTCTAGGTCACACTAGGGAATGCACCTCAGCTATGATACCCTCACTAGGAAGTGTGGAGAGAGCAGAAGGCCTTCTGTACATGAAGCCAGAGAAGTGGGAGGAACTCCAAGGTCAGAGCAAAAGGCTTGAAGATTGGCATCCCAAAAATGCTCCCCTGCAGGTCAAGAAAGTGGGATCTAGAGAGGCAGAAGTGTAGAGCCTGAAGGCATGCCACTGGTCAGCTTACTTGGTAGGACTGGTTTGCTGTACCTCAGCCCTAGACAACCTAATGCACAAATCTCAATTGTATATAAGTGGCTTACCTCCAAAATTTGGACTCAGATGAACATCCTATCGTGTCAGCATCCTGTCCCAAAACTTCTGAACCAACTTCATTTGTAGTTTTTGCTGAAACAGAGAAGTCACTGGTTATCAGTAAATGCCACATTGTTTATCTGCCAACCAACAGCAGAGGTTGCTCCAGTTGCAAATTTTCCAGGGCCTTCCCCTTCTCATGTACACATGCCAACATGTATAGTCCTATGTGTACACACCCTCTCTCCCACCCACCTCTCTTCCCACAGTGGGTTAGCCAGAAGTCACATAGCAATAAGGTGGACTTCTCCTTCTTCCCCTCAGCTTTTATTCACAAGGTGGGACACAAATACCCTCCAGTTCCATCCATGTCAAAGCAAATGGTGGGTATTTGTCGTTTCTAATGGCTGAGTAATATTCCATTGTACACATAAACCACATCTTCTTTATCCATTCATCTTTTGATGGACACTGAGGCTCCTTCCACGGTTTGGCTATTATGGACATTGCTGCTATAAACATCGGGGTGCAGGTGTCCCGACATTTCATAACATCTGTATCTTTGGGGTAAATCCCCACAATCTTGCTCTTGTACACCTGTTTTTAGGGTATAAAGCATATGACCTGAAGAACGTTTTGATTCCCACCCAACAAAGCCATTTCAGATTATTGGGCCTCAGGGCTGTCTTCTCATTCATTCTGGGCCTGGTATGTCTCTCACTAATCATGTGCATCCTGCCTGGAGATGTCTTGGGTGAGTACGAGTAAGTACCTAGCTGTAGCCCTGCAGAAAACTGGTGTGATATTGATTTATAAGAAATATATATTTGGTCATCTGAAAGACAATGACCAAATATATATTTCATATATATATATATATATATATATATATATATATATATATATATATCTTGTCTTCCTCCTCAGTTCCTGGCTCACAGATCCCAAAACTCTTGCAATTTCCTAAGTGTTGAGACTGATAGAGGTGTCTCTTACTATGTGAATGAGGTGACTTTGGGAAGTACCTAAAGACAGGGGTTATTTTTTTTCATTTTTTATTTTTTTCACATGTCATTTCTTAGTTTGCATATTTGTGTTTTTTTTTATTTTTTTTATTGGAGTTCAATTTGCCAACATACAGCATAACACCCAATGCTCATCCTGCCAAGTATCCCCCCCCCCAGTGCCCATCACCCAGTCACCCCAACCCCCCATCCACCTCCCCTTGCACCACCCCTTGTTCATTTCCCAGAGTTAGGTAAGACAAGGGCTATTTACCAGGAGAACCAACCATGTGATTAGAGGGCTGAAACTTCCAGTCCCACTCCCCTGACCTCTCCCTTGAGGGGAGAAAGGCTGGTGATTGAATCAACAGCCACTGGCCAATGATTCACACCTATACAATGAAGCTGCCATAAAAACCCAAAAGGACAGGGTTTGAGAGTTTCTGGGTTGGTGAGCATGTGGAGATTTGGAGAGAGTGGAGTGCATGCAGAGGGCATGGAATCTTTGCTACCCTTTCCCCATGCATCTCTTTCCTTTAGCTGTTCCTGAGTTATATCCTTTTATATCTAGTAAGTAAAATGTTTCTCTGAGTTCTGTGAACCTCTCTAGCAGATGAATCAAACCCTAGGAGATGGCAGTGGTAATGTCTCCGTTATAGGCAATCAGTTAGGAGTGCAGGTAACAACCTGGACTTGCGACTGGCACCTGGTGTGGAGGGAGGGCAGTCTTGTGGGACTGAACACTTAACTTCAGTAATCTCATGCAGTCTCCAGGTAGACTGGTGTCAGAATTGAGTTGAACTCTCAGACACCCGGCTGGCATCCAAGAATTGCCTGTTAAAATGGTGGGCGTAGGGAGGAACCACCCTGGATGTTGGGATTGGTCCCAAGAACCTTATTTACCTGGCCTTTCCAAAGGGTTCTGAGATGTTCACCCAAGGCACCTGAGACCTTAAATGAGGCCATTTCTCTCTCCCCCCAAAAGGGGCTTGTGAAAGAGAATAGGCCCTGAGCATCACTATGACACGGGGTCCTTCACATGTTGGCCAAGGAACATCAGTGTTGAGGGGGTGGCTCACTAGCACACTCTGGTATATGAGATTGTGGACAATGCAGAGCTACTGTCTGGAAACTTGCCTGAATACCATTTCTTCCCCATAGTTACATGTTCATTTCTGGTTTGCCATTTAAAACCTTATTCCAGATTATCTTCAGTCACAAAATTACATTTTGCAATATTCCAAAGTATGTGCATGAATTCTTCCTGAACTGAAGCAATGTATTCCCACCTGTTTCTTTTTTTTTATTTTTTTAAACTTTTTTATTTATTTATGATAGTCACAGAGAGAGAGAGAGACGCAGAGACATAGGCAGAGGGAGAAGCAGGCTCCATGCACCGGGAGCCCGATGTGGGATTCGATCCTGGGTCTCCAGGATCGCGCCCTGGGCCAAAGGCAGGCGCCAAACCGCTGTGCCACCCAGGGATCCCCCCACCTGTTTCTTTTTTAAAAAAGATTTTATTTATTTATTCATGAGAGACACACAGAGAGAGAGAGAGGCAGAGACACAGGCAGAGGGAGAAGCAGGCTCCATGCAGGGAGCCCAATGTGGGACTCGATCCCAGGTGTCCAGGATCAGGCCCTGGGCCGAAGGCAGGCGCCAAACCGCTGAGCCACCCGGGCTACCCTTCCCACCTATTTCTAATCATATGTTACCCATGTGCCAGTGCTCAGGGTCTTGTGGCTACAACAAATACATATTTCTGTATGGTCTGCATGCAAATAGTTGACTATTTAACAACTCTTCAGACCTAAACTTAAATCAAACAGACAAAACACCTGTATCTTCAAAAGTTTCACAAGAGTAAGTACAAAACTATACCCATCTCAGGCCACATGAATATACTTCCATAGATTGCACCCTCTGGGCTCCAATGAAGCAGAGTCAATAATTTCCACTGCTAGCATTAAATAGGGTCCCCAGGCTTTCAATACAGACACACACACACACACACACACAGACACCACTGAAAGTGGGCTAAAATCTGTACTCAGATAGGTATTTCTCACATCTATGTTTTGTGTCTTGCCCATTGCTCTAAACCCCTATTTTGATCACTTCCTATTCACCCCATTAAGGAAGAAGGATTATTTCCTATGTTGTGAGGATGGCCAAACACACAACACCTGACACCGGACAAACACAATGACAACAACGTATCAGTCACATATACTCACAGCCTGAGAAAGGAGGACACAACACACCAGAGAAGCACTCTCAAGTTACACTCAGGAACAGATTGAACAACCAGAGTCTGTAGGAGGTGGCCTTTGTAGTGTTGAGGACAGAGTACCTCTGGTTCCCAGGGGAGGATGTTATTGGCTTATTTGAATAAATCCACAGCTGGCAGGGAACAGAAAGCCTCTAGCTAGGGATAACCAGGAACTACACCTGGTCTGTTTAGTAAGGAGAGTTGTTTGGCTAAGAAACCTTGTCCACAGGCACAGAATAGGGAGGAGAAGTTGTGGTTAGACCATTTGAGGTTCTTCTAATTTTATCAGATGTCAAAACAACATATAACATTAATTTTAGTCCCTGTACCATAATTAACCTCTTGATGCCTTCACATCAGTTTAAACCTTGATGTTAACTGAGACTTTCAGGGAGTAGTGATGCCTCCCTAAGAAATGGAATAGGCAACCCCCAAAAGGAAGAGCGCCACATGGTGAGGTGGTCATCGAAAAACATGAACTTTAAGGTGCCCTCCATCATGGCTAATAAAGGCAACTGTGTGGCACTGGTGTAGTGAGTCCTTAGGGAACATGAATTTAGGCTAATCAATGCTTGTAACAATGCCTGTACAGGGGGGCTATTTACCACTTTTGTAACTTAAGTAGGAGTTCTTTGAGGAGCCAATGACATCCATCATTGGATTAAACAAGCAGCTTGGGGCCAGCAGGGGAGTTCTGAGTTCCATTTACCACCTTTTTCAAGAGTCCCACATTGTGTATTCTGAGAACTAAAATGAGTGCTTTGGTCATAACAATAAGATCTTGGACTCCAAAGGGCATAAGGAGCTTCCTGTTTGGGGGATCCCTGGGTGGCGCAGCGGTTTGGCACCTGCCTTTGGCCCAGGGCGCGATCCTGGAGACCCGGGATCGAGTCCCACATTGGGCTCCCGGTGCATGGAGCCTGCTTCTCCCTCTGCCTCTCTCTCTCTTTCTCTCTCTCTCTGTGACTATCATAAATAAATAAAAAAATTTTTTTAAAAAAGGAGCTTCTTGTTTGAAGCCCTTACACTGTGACCTTAATACAGTTGATCCTCATTATTTGCAGGTTCTATATCTGCAAATTTTTCTACCTGCTAAAACGTATTTGTAACCAGAAAATCAATGCTCAGCTTATTTTGTGATTATTTACAAACATGTGCAGTGCAGTATGGCAAAAAAAAATTTGAGTCATCCAACCCACAAGTTCTCGGCTACGTTTAGACAAAGCTGCATTCCAGCTTCTCACTGCACCTCTCATACAGTAAACAAGTGACCTTTGAACAGTACGTTTAGCGCCATGTTGTTCACAGGTGTGCTTTTTGTTAGGGATTTCACTATTTAAATTGGCCCCCAAGTGTAATGCTGACCTACTGTCAAGTTTTTCTGAGCACAAGAAGGCTGCAATGTGCCTAATGGCAAGAAATACACAGTTTAGGCAGGAATTATAGTGCTCTTATCAGTGACTTCAATGTAAATATCAACAATATATTAAATATCAATGTAAATGAATCAACAGTAGATACAAAATAAGATGTCTTTAAACGGAAACACATGTAAAACAAGTTTACATCTGACTAGTTGATGAAAATGCTGTTGTGACCAGAGGCTCATAGGAACCTAACTCTCTATTTTGCCTAGGAGCAACCATCTCCTCTTCACTAATTCTGTGTTCATGGCGACTTTTACAGGACATAACTAGTACAAATAACAAGATTTGACTGTGTATATAGAGACATCTGTTATCCTGTGAATTAGTGCTAGGGCTGTCATAATTAAATATCACAGACTAGGTGGCTTAAACTACAGAAATTCATTTTCCTCACAATTCTATAGACTAGAAATCCAATATCAAGAGGCCAGCAGAGGAGGGTCAAGATGGCGGAAGTGTAGGGTCCCCAAATCACCTGTCCCCACCAAATTACCTAGATAATCTTCAAATCATCCTGAAAATCTACGAATTCGGCCTGAGATTTAAAGAGAGAACAGCTGGAACGCTACAGTGAGAAGAGTTCATGCTTCTATCAAAGTAGGAAGACGGGGGAAAAAGAAATAAAGAAGCAAAAGGCCTCCAAGGGGGAGGGGCCCTGAGAGGAGCCAGGCTAAGGCCTGGGCGAGTGTCCCCAGGACAGGAGAGCCCCGTCCCGCAGGAGCAGGAGCTGCACCAATCTTCCGGGGCGGAAAGGGGCTCGCAGGGAGTTAGAGCAGGACCCAGGAGGGCGGGGATGCCCTCGGGCTCCCTGGGACACTAACAGACACCTGCGCCCCTGGGAGAGTGCGCGGAGCTCCCTAAGGGCTGCAGCGCTCAAGGCGGGACCTGGAGCAGCTCGGAGGGGCTCGGGCGGCGGCTCCGCGGAGGGGGCTGCACTGCGGGAGCAGCTCGGAGGGGCTCAGGCGGCGACTCTGGAGAGGCGGCTGTGCAGCCGGGAGCGCGAATCCAACAGCGCAGGCCCGGGAGCACTGGGCACCAGGACAGAGCCCAGGATCTGGCCTCCCCCGGGACAGGCAGAGGCCTGGAGGGCACAGGACCTCAAGGACACTCCTGCCCCAGGCTGAGCAGATCAGCGGCCCCACCCCCGGAGCATCTAGGCCCCTGCAGACCTAAAGCTCCGTAGTTACTGTGGGAGCTGGATCCAGGGCTCCAGAGCTGGCCCCGCCACTGGGGTTGTTCCTGTGGGGCCTCGCAGGGTAAACAACCCCCAGTGAGCCCTGCACCCAGCAGAAGAAGAGAGTTAATAAAGATTCCAGCAGAACTCAACGAAATCGAGACCAGAAGAACAGTGGAACAGATCAACAAAACCAGGAGTTGGTTCTTTGAAAGAATTAATAAGATAGATAAACCATTAGCCAGCCTTATTAAAAAGGAGAGAAGACTCAAATTAATAAAATCATGAATGAGAAAGGAGAGATCACTACCAACACCAAGGAAATACAAACGATTTTAAAAACATATTATGAACAGCTCTACGCCAATAAATTAGGCAATCTAGAAGAAATGGATGCATTCCTGGAAAGCCACAAACTACCAAAACTGGAACAGGAAGAAATAGAAAACCTGAACAGGCCAATAACCAGGGAGGAAATTGAAGCAGTCATGAAAAACCTCTCAAGACACAAGAGTCCAGGGCCAGATGGCTTCCCAGGGGAATTCTATCAAACGTTTAAAGAAGAAACCATACCTATTCTACTAAAGCTGTTTGGAAAGATAGAAAGAGATGGAGTACTTCCAAATTCGTTCCATGAGGCCAGCATCACCTTAATTCGAAAAGCAGACAAAGACCCCACCAAAAAGGAGAATTACAGACCAATATCCCTGATGAACAGGGATGCAAAAATTCTCAACAAGATACTAGCCAATAGGATCCACCATACATTCATTAAGAAAATTATTCACCATGACCAAGTAGGATTTATCCCCGGGACACAAGGCTGGTTCAACACTCGTAAAACAATCAATGTGATTCATCATATCAGCAAGAGAAAAACCAAGAACCATATGATCCTCTCATTAGATGCAGAGAAAGCATTTGACAAAATACAGCATCCATTCCTGATCAAAACTCTTCAGAGTGTAGGGATAGAGGGAACATTCCTCAACATCTTAAAAGCCATCTACGAAAAGCACACAGCAAATATCATTCTCAATGGGGAAGCACTAGGAGCCTTTCCCCTAAGATTAGGAACAAGACAGGGATGTCCACCCTCACCACTGCTATTCAACATAGTACTGGAAGTCCTAGTCTCAGCAATCAGACAACAAAAAGACATTAAAGGCATTCAAATTGGCAAAAAAGAAGTCAAACTCTCCCTCTTCGCCGATGACATGATACTCTACGTAGAAAACCCAAAAGCCTCCACCACAAGATTGCTAGAACTCATACAGCAATTTGGTAGCATGGCAGGATACAAAATCAATGCCCAGAAATCAGTGGCATTTCTATACACTAACAATGAGACTGAAGAAAGAGAAATTAAGGAGTCAATCCCATTGACAATTGCACCCAAAAGCATAAGATACCTAGCAATAAACCTAACCAAAGAGGTCAAGGATTTATACCCTAAAAAACATAGAACACTTCTGAAAGAAATTGAAGAAGACTCAAAGAGATGGAAAAATATTCCATGCTCATGGATTGGCAGAATTAATATTGTGAAAATGTCAATGTTACCCAGGGCAATTTACACGTTTAATGCAATCCCTATCAAAATACCATGGACTTTCTTCAGAGAGTTAGAACAAATTATTTTAAGATTTGTGTGGAATCAGAGAAGACCCCGAATAGCCAGGGGAATTTTAAAAAAGAAAACCATAGCTGGGGGAATCACAATGCCAGATTTCAGGTTGTACTACAAAGCTCTGGTCATCAAGACAGTGTGGTACTGGCACAAAAACAGACACATAGATCAATGGAACAGAATAGAGAATCCAGAAGTGGACCCTCAACTTTATGGTCAACTAATATTCGATAAAGTATTTAAGAATATCCATTGGAAGAAAGACAGTCCCTTCAATAAATGGTGCTGGGAAAATTGGACATCCACATGCAGAAGAATGAAACTAGACCACTCTCTTTCACCATACACAAAGATAAACTCAAAATGGATGAAAGACCTAAATGTGAGACAAGATTCCATCAAAATCCTAGAGGAGAGCACAGGCAACACGCTTTTTGAACTCGGCCACAGTAACTTCTTGCAAGATACATCCACAAAGGCAAAAGAAACAAAAGCAAAAATGAACTATTGGGACTTCATCAAGATAAGAAGCTTTTGCACAGCAAAGGATACAGTCAACAAAACTAAAAGACAACCTACAGAATGGGAGAAGATATTTGCAAATGACATATCAGATATAGGGCTAGTTTCCAAGATGTATAAAGAACTTACTAAACTCAACACCAAAGAAACAAACAATCCAATCATGAAATGGGCAAAAGACATGAACACAAATCTCACAGAGGAAGACATAGACATGGCCAACATGCACATGAGAAAATGCTCTGCATCACTTGCCATCAGGGAAATACAAATCAAAACCACAATGAGATACCACCTCACACCAGTGAGAATGGGGAAAAATTTTTTTAATAAATTAATTTTTATTGGTGTTCAATTTACCAACATACAGAATAACACCCAGTGCTCATCCCGTCAAGTGTCCCCCTCAGTGCCCGTCACCCATTCACCCCCACCCCCCGCCCTCCTCGCCTTCCACCACCCCTAGTTCGTTTCCCAGAGTTAGGAGTCTTTATGTTCTGTGTCCCTTTCTGATATTTCCCACACATTTCTTCTCCCTTCCCTTATATTCCCTTTCACTATTATTCATATTCCCCAAATGAATGAGAACATACACTGTTTGTCTTTCTCCGATTGACTTACTTCACTCAGCATAATACCCTCCAGTTCCATCCACGTTGAAGCAAATGGTGGGTATTTGTCGTTTCTAATGGCTGAGTAATATTCCATTGTATACATAAACCACATCTTCTTTATCCATTTATCTTTCGATGGACACCGAGGCTCCTTCCACAGTTTGGCTATTGTGGACATGGCTGCTAGAAACATCGGGGTGCAGGTGTCCCGGCATTTCATTGCATCTGAATCTTTGGGGTAAATCCCTAACAGTGCAATTGCTGGGTCGTAGGGCAGGTCTATTTTTAATTCTTTGAGGAACCTCCACACAGTTTTCCAGAGTGGCTGCACCAGTTCACATTGGAGAATGGGGAAAATTAACAAGGCAGGAAACCACAAATGTTGGATAGGATGTGGACAAAAGGGAACCCTCTTACACTGTTGGTGGGAATGTGAACTGGTGTCAATGTTACCCAGGGCAATTTACACGTATAATGCAATCCCTATCAAAATACCATGGACTTTCTTCAGAGACTTAGAACAAATTATTTTAAGATTTGTGTGGAATCAGAAAAGACCCCAAACAGCCAGGGGAATTTTAAAAAAGAAAACCATATCTGGGGGCATCACAATGCCAGATTTCAGGTTGTACTACAAAGCTGTGTTCATCAAGACAGTGTGGTACTGGCACAAAAACAGACATATAGATCAATGGAACAGAACAGAGAACCCAGAAGTGGACCCTGAACTTTATGGTCAACTAATATTCGATAAAGGAGGAAAGACGATCCACTGGAAGACAGACAGTCTCTTCAATAAATGGTGCTGGGAAAATTGGACATCCACATGCAGAAGAATGAAACTGGACCACTCTCTTGCACCATACACAAAGATAAACTCAAAATAGATGAAAGATCTAAATGTGAGACAAGATTCCATCAAAATCCCAGAGGAGAACTCAGGCAACACCCTTTTTGAACTTGGCCACAGTAACCGGAGAAGGACAAACAGTGTATGTTCTCATTCATTTGGGGAATATGAATAATAGTGAAAGGGAGTATAAGGGAAGGGAGAAGAAATGTGTGAGAAATATCAGAAAGGGAGACAGAACATAAAGACTTCTAACTCTGGGAAATGAACTAGGGGTGGTGGAGGGGGAGGAGGGCGGGGGGTGGGGGTGAATGGGTGACGGGCACTGAGGGGTACACTTGACGGGATGAGCACTGGGTGTTATTCTGTATGTTGGTGAATTGAACACCAATAAAATTAATTTATAAAATTAAAAAAAAATAAATAAAAAGGTAATGAACATTGAAAAAAAAAAAAAAAAGAAGAAATGGATTTCAAACTTTCTCTCATGGCTCAGCCTTTACATATATTACTAAAGAACACCAAACCTAACCCCATTAATTGGAAAGCTCAGGATGTCCTAGCATTTAATAACTTAAAAGAGGAATGCCTGGGTAGCTTAGTAGGTTAAGCATCTGCCTTTGGCTCAGGTCATGATTCTGGGATCCTGGGATTGAGTTCTGTGTCAGGCTTCCTGTTCAGTGGGAGTCTGCTTTTGCTTCTCCCTCTGTCTGCTCCCCACTGCTTGTGTGCAAGTAAAAAAAAAAAGAAGAAAGAAAACTTTAAAAGAAAGCTTAATAAATCCCCTTGCCCTTGGACATCCCAATTACCAGCTTCCTTTTTTCCCTTTTACATATGAAAAGGAAGGGAATGCCCTTGGGGTATTTGATAAAAAAACACAGGGACCACCATCAACCCATAGAGTAAAACAGCCAATAGCTAGACCTTGTGGAATAAGGATACTTCCCTTGCCTCTGAGCCATTCCTGCCACTGCCCTTTTAGTTAAGGCAACTAAAGCCCCCTCTAACCATCTTTGTGCCCAACGAAATAGAAGCCTTCCTAAATTCTAATGTCTGTGGATGGGGGTCTGTCCAGGATCTCAGAACAATAAACAATATCGTCCCTCATCATCCTGTTGTTCCCAATCCTCATATTCTATTCATCCTCCATCCCTACCTAAATATCACACTCAACACCTTTCAGCCGGCCATCTCACCAACTCTGAAATTCCCATGCTAACAGCTCCTTACCTAACTTTTTCTTACTGTAATAACCTTTACTACTCTTCTTCCCTCAAGGACAATACTCCAAAAGATACTGTTTGACAGATCACCTCCTGACTCCCTGTGATGACTTGCAGGAAACTCCTTTCGATGATGCTAATTTGTCATGGTTCACTGGCAGTTCTTATTTGAAAGGTGGAATGACAAATAGGGTGCTGGATACATAATTCCAACTCCCTCTAAAGTAACTGAAGCAGTATCTTTGCCTTTGGCTATATATAGCACAAGCTGAGCTATACTCACCCACAAGTACCAAAAAGACTCTCTTCAACCCCACTGAAAAGACCCCTACCGGGTACTGCTAACCAACTCCTGTGCTGCCAAATTCCAAGGAAGAGACTTTTGGATTCCTCTGTCACATCTAAAGAACGCACCAAACCCTGACTGGCCCCACCCACCAACTGGTGACCAGAAAATAAAGGAATTGAAGCCGATGGCAGCTGAAGGAAACAGCTTCCTCAAGATGAAGAACCAGGCATGTATATACCTTCTTTCCCTTGCTTGTGCTCACTCTGTTTGCCCTCTCTTTCTGGGAAATCATACTACCTCAGTTAAATCCTTCCATCTTTGACAGCCATACAATCTTCACTCCCCCAGGTTCTTTTCCTTATCTCTGATTGGTCTCCCTGTACCCAAGGGAAATACAAATAAGTTTATTCCTCTTTGCAAGGTTTTTAGAAGAGACCCCTTTAAAAAAAAGATGGAACTCTCCAGAATGTCATCCCAACTCCTCCGACCCATGCCTTGAAAGAGTAAATCAAGAAACTTTCAGCTAAGGAATCTATCAATAACCAGACCTTAGCTAAAGTCTTCTATGCTCCACCTGGTTTTGTTTGCAATGGACAGCATTTCCTATGAGTATGTGAATGCTTAAATAGCTGGCGGCTTGGAAGTCAATGTTATTGGCACATTTAATAGCGTTCCTGTTAACATCTGTAACAAATCCAAAGACTTCCCATCAGTCTGCCTCATTAGGCCCCCAAAGCCATCTTCAATGGGAACTTCAAGGGGGCATACATGACTCCTGGTTTGCTTCCATAGGGAGAGCTTTATTCCTTGGGTTGGACTAAGTGTCAGTGAACACAGAACCAGATATCTGCCCCCCAACATTAGGAGAGCTAGCCAATTCCACAATCAATTTCAAAGCAATAGCATCCACCAACTATCACTTGATTCATTGACTAACATAGTTTTGGACAATCGCCTTTGATTATCTACTGGCTGAACAATGTGTTTGTGCAGTAGCAAATGCCACCTGTTACACAAGGATAAATACCTCTGGAGAAGTAGAAATTCAATTATGTAAGATCAGGCAACATGTATACTGGTTACAACAAATCTCACCTAATGACCCCTGGTTTTTTGACTTACTTAGCTGGGTTTGGGGTCTTGGTTTGGAACTATCATATAAATTGGTTTGTCATATTACTTCTAATTCTACTTGTATAATTATTTTTTAAACTTTACCTGTTGCTTGTCAAACCTCTGCAGAAGTATTGCATCAAATAGGGTGATGCAAGCTCAGCGCTTTGAGATGATCTCCAATATTTATGACCTTGATAAGACATAGACTTTAGATGGGAAGTGAGAATTCTCCCTCTTATCTTCCTTACTCCTCAAATGTGTCTTCAATGGTTTCCAATCATTATGCACATTCCCTCCAATGTGGGCCAACAACAACCAGAAAGATCCTTTTGGGTCCCCAGGGACAAACCGCTACATTTGAAAATTCTGACTCTTGGTCAGCAACACTTTCAAGGCAAGATCTTGATCAAAAGGTGTAAATGTGAAAATAAATAAAGGAAACATCATTTAAAATGGAGTCAAGAAGCCCCAGAGGGGGACCTCTCAAGTACACATCTTTCACTGCAACCTATATAAGCAGCAGGAAGAAGATAATTACATTGACAAGAGAGGGCTCCTGTCTTTAAGAAGAGGAAGATTTCTCCCTGCCCCAGCAACAACACACTGATCACCACCTGCAGCCAATGAGAAACCCTCTCCATCCTCAATACCCCCCATCTTTTCCAAACTCTGTCCAGAATCCTCCCCAATTCCTTCCTCAAACCTAATAAAAGCTGACCTTCCCTTTGTCTCTTCAGACTTGCCTATGATTTGCCATAGCTTGCTCATCACAAATTGCAATTCCTCTGTTATTCCCAAATAATCTCATTCTTCTACTTAAATAAAATTGCCCTTTTGTGCTCCGTTTGAAGTTAACATCCCACAACCCTCACCCCGCCCCCCGCCCACCACACACGTGCAGGGGCCATTGCCATTGATAGCAAACTGCCGGGCTGGGACCTCAGTTCCTGGGGATGGATGGGTGGACCCTAGGGGGTGTTATCCCTACCCCCTGCTATTTGGGCACACACTAAAACTGGGTGCTATCAGGTGCCACTGTAGCATATGGGCTGAAACAAAGGGCTCCATCTCAATTGGCCACCCTCATTACCACCACCAACCCCTTCAGGGGCTCAGGGGCAGGGGGCATAGGCAGTGGCTCAGAAGCCCGTGTCCAAGTGTCCCCCAAGCCCAGTCCTACCAAGAGACCGCCCACTCGCCCCTCCCGCTGGCTCACGATAGCCTAGCGACCAGCTTACCAATAAAAGAGGGTCCAAGACGACGCTGGGAACATCGGAGGAGGATTCCTTACAGGTCAAAGTGGAATTTCGAGGAGGGGAAGGGGGCGCGTCGCCCTCCAGGAGCCGGGTCCTGAAGAGCGGTAGGAGGACAGTGGCTCCCAGCAAGCCCGGGATAGCATAGCTGAGACCGACGGAGAATCACGAGAGAAGGCTGAGGCTCAGGAAAAAGACTGGGGGAGGTAAGCGAGAAGCTCGTGGCGAGAGGGAGCTGAGGGGAGGGAGGCGCGGGGAGGGAGCGCTAGCTCTTGGGCAAAGAGTCACCCCTAAGAGCTGAGCATAGAGGGCCAGGGAATCAGAAGCTGCGGGCGTCGGCCAGGAGTCCAGAGCCCCGCGCAGCGGGAGGAGCAGCCATGCAGGAGCTCTACTCCAAGCTGCTCCCGCAGGACGCGTCCGCTTCTTTGAATTGCGTTTGGTCTGAGGCCAGTCCCATCTGCAGCTGGGTCGGCAGGGAGCCAGATGCGCTGACGGCTCCGCCCATTCCATGGCTACTCCAGCCTAGCCAATGGCTCAGATGCCAGGAGCCATACAAAAGGACGAGCAATCCCGCCACCTTCCCCAACTAGGGCGCAGCCCAATCCTTTGCTTTTTCTGCAGCCTCTCCTGGGCCAGCTCTAGCACCTCTGCAGCTGGAGGGGTGGGCCGAAGTCAGATGCTTCACCTGCCTCCCGCCCCGGGCGCGCCCCACCCCCTCCTCGCAAAACTGCAAAATTTGCTTTTCTCTTAGAACAGAATGAACAAGGGGTGGTAGAAAGGGAGGTGGGGGGGGGGTGACTGGGTGACGGGCACTGAGGGGGGCACTTGATGGGATGAGCACTGGGTGTTATTCTATATGTTGGCAAATTGAACACCAATAAAAAATAATTTAAAAAAAAAAAGAACAGATTGTGCCTAAGAGTTTGCTTTTTTGTGGCGAAGGGAGTGCAGTGATTTGACTGCCCTGGCTGAATCTGCGTTCTGAAAGAGCTAGACACTAGGGAATCCAGGAGGTACTAGACTGCTGGTCGTTCCCAGATGCTTGAGCCTCCAAAAAACCTCAGGGCCTCGCCTCTGGGTAGACTGGGAGGAGGATCAGCAAGTAAGTTTTATGACGGGGCCCTGGCCACAGCAGGAGTGACCCTTCAGTAGGACACAAATTGGAGCACCCTGCCCCCCAAACTAGAGTGTACAGCATCGTAGTGTTCTTGGCTGACACCATATAACTGGAAAAGAAGGCAAAGATAAGTATATTTTAAGGGGAGTTAGCCGGGGAGAGCAGGCCATTCTAATGTTTCAGTATTCTTGGCCCCATTATATGGAAAAGCGTGGCATGTTGACTAGAGGGCATTTATTCTTTCCACCATCCTGAACATATTCTTGTGGGATAGAAAGGTATCATGGACTGAGGAAATGCTTCTGTCCTTCCCATCTTCAGTCCAATTTGAAACAAGTTTAGAAAGAGGCAGAGGCCACATAGGCCAGATGGGCAACCAACAAGTAGAACTCAGTCACCTCCCAAGGCATGCCATTTAAAAGTGTTGAAATCATAACAGATTTCAAGTTTGCTCTTGGTTAACTAGAACATTCCAACAGAAACATTGTTCCCTTTCTCTTTCCTTCAGTATTTAGTAAATGAGATGGAACTGTTTGTGCCCAGCATATGGGAAAGTTTCAGTTGTGTGGAACTCCTGGGGGTGGCTGAGTGTTTGGCCCAGCTAAAGATTTAACCCTTTACCCTACCTCAACCACCCACACTTTTTTTTACCATTTAAAAATCACTTTACAATATATCTCATAATTTCCTGCCATCTTGTAATCAGCAGAGCACCCTAGCACCTTTGTTATTCCTCTCCTTTTCTCCTTCTTTTTCCTTCCATTGCAGCAAACACTTCCTTCCCACATGGGTGCAAGATTAGAAAAAAAAAGGTGGAAATATCTATATATCACTAACCATCACATAGAGGAGTGGGTCAGTCAAGCTCACTCCTCCTACTCTTAATCTTTCATCCCTTGTCCCTGGTCACTCAGGCATCCTTGGGGAGACAATTCTTGCTTACCAAAAATGTAACAGCTATTCCAGGTAATTTTGCCCAATCCCCTAAATTGTACAAGTCGGACACAGAAGCCTAGAGCAGGAAGAGAGGTTGGCCCAAGGTTACATAGTGGCAAAGGCTAAAACTAGAATCCTATTTCTGGGTTGGCCTAGTTCCAGAACTGTTGTTTCAGCTTAGTTGGTCATAACTGGTATTTCAGACAACTGCCAGCAGATGGGAGTAGATTTGTTTGCAAGTGGGATGTCCAAGCACCCTAGAACAAATTCCAGTCGGTGCCACATTTGTCAAAAGAAGCAAGTCAAGCCTGAATTATTTTTCTCCCTAAGTGTCCTTGTGACTGTAGTGAGTGCTAAAAACTTGATGGCAATAGTTAATTCACTTCCAGAGCTTACATTCCAGACTCACATGACAAATAGCCAAAAAGGTAAGAAAAAATACATAAAAGCCAGTAAAATCTGTATGGGTTGAGGTTTTGTCTAGTTAATTTATTAGAATATACAGAGATATCCAGACTAAATGCACTTAAACCTGAATATGGGATGACGGTGTAAAGTATGATCCCATATTCCTACACTTAGGAGTTAGCTCATCTGTGTTCTGACCTGGCTGTGACACATTACAGTGAGTATTCCAGTTTGGCTGGAGTGTTAAGGTGAATTGGGAGGTAAGACAAGAGGTAAAAGAGGTAAGAATCAAAAGAATAGGTAGTGCCTGGCCTAGTGAGTCCACAGTAAATACTTATTCAGTGAATAAGTAAAGCAAAAAAGAGTTTTAGATCTGATTGTCCAAACTAAAGAATTTGATTTCTGTTTTACATTCGATGGTATGCTTTTGAAGCATTTGTGCAGGGGAAATGACACGATAAGGAAGAAATTTACAATTACTTTATGAAGGAGAAAAAGAAACTGGAAGGAAGAGAGAGGGGATAAGGAGAGCAGTTAGGAGGATATTGTACTTTGGCTTCTGGTAGTGGCAGACCAAGCAGTTTGGATTAGCCATCCCAAGTAAGGACAACTAAAAAAACAAAAACAACAACAACAACAAAAAAAACTAGATGAAATATAACAAGAAATTACCCTCATTAAGAACTAATAAGTGAGGACACATGGGTGGCTCAGTGGCTGAGCGTCTGTGTTCGGCACAGGGCGTGATCCTGGGGTTCGGGATGCAGTCCCAAATCGGGCTCCCCACAGGGAGCCTACTTCTCCCTCTGCCTATGTCGCTGCTTCTCTATGTGTGTCTCTCTAAATAAATAAATAAATAAATAAATAAATAAATAAATAAATAAATAAATAAATAAAATTCAAATCTTAAAAGAACTAAAAATGATGAGGCTAAAATCTAGACGACAAGGACCTAGGTAGAAATGCCCACCATTCAAATCCACTTATGCCCATGGGCATTTGCTGAATCCAGAAGAAAGTGAGCTGTGGTTTTGATAACCTCATGGGCAAAGGGGATGAAAAGTTGAAGCCCACATCCCAAATGAGTAAATCTAATGAGCTACTCAGCCACTTTAAGCTGAAACTATGTGGCTACCCCTTCAGGATAATGGTGAACCAGAAGCCTAGATCACCCATCACAAGGGTGATCCAAGGAACTCCGTTTGAATTTAGATTAAAGTGGTCTTGGGCAGGTACTATTGCCAGGCATTTGTCAACAGCAAGTGAAAAATACTCTCTGCAGAAAGATTCTCTCTTCCTAGGCCTGGAATCTGTTTTCCCAATAATTTTTCAATAATATATCTGCAAATAGTGATAAGTATACACACAAAGAAAAATGCACTGTAAAAGCCAGAAGAAAAAATAGACCATGAAAACAAATTCACAAATACTTCAGATACCAGAATTATGAGATGCAGACTATAGTTTACTGTAGTTCAAAAAATAAAAGATGAGCTTTGAAATTATCTGCAAGGAACAGAAAAATCATAAAAAGCCACACAGTCAATTTGAAAAATCATCAAATAGGATATCTAGAACTAAAAAATATAATGATTGAGAATTTAGTGAATGTGTTTAACAGAAGAATAAACACAAGTGTTAGACAAAGATAAGTACAATGAAGAAAATAAATTTGAGAGAATTTTTTAAGTTTTTGTTTTTATTATATTTGGTTAGCATACAGTGTTATATTAGTTTCAGGTGTAAAATATAGTGATTCATTAATTCCATACAACACCCAGTGCTCATCATGACAAGTGTACTCCTTAATCCCCATCGCCTATTTCTCCCATACCCCCACCTACCGCCCCTCTGGTAACCATCAGTTTGTTCTCTAGAGTTAGGAATCTGTCTGTTCCTTGGTTTGCCTCTCTCTCTCTTTTTCCCTTTACTTTTTTGTTTCTTAAATTCCACAGATGAGTGAAGTCATACGGTATTTCTTTTTCTCTGACCGATTTCACTTAGCATAATACTCTCTAGCTCCATCCGTGTCATTGCAAATTGGCAAGATTTCCCTCTTTTTGTGGCTGAGTAGTATTTCATTGCATGTATATCCAACCTCTTTATCCATTCATCTATCTCTGGACACTTGGGCTGCTTCCATAATTTGGTTATTGTAGATAATGCTGCTATAGACATGGGAGTATGTTTATCCCTTCGAATTAGTGTTTTTGTATTCTTTGGGTAAATACCCAGTCATATGCTTCCTGGATAATAGAGTACTACTATTTTTAACTTTTTAGGAACCTCCATACTGTTTTCCAGAGTGACTGCAACAGTTTGTATTCTCTCCAACAGTACAAGATGGTTCCTTTTTCTCCACATCCTCATCAACACCTGTTGTTTCTTGTATTCTTGATTTAGCCATTCTGACAAGGGTGAGGTGATATCTCACTGTAGTTTTGATTTCCATTACCCTGATGATGAGCATCTTTTCATGTGTCTGTTAGTCATCTGGATGTCTTCTTCAGAGAAATATCTGTTCCTGGGACGCCTGGGTGGCTTGGAGATTGAGCGTCTGCCTTTGGCTCAGGGCGTGATCCCTGTCCTGGGATTGGGTCCCACATTGGGCTACCTGCGGGGAGCCTGCTTCTCCCTCTGCCTGAGTCTCTGCCTCTCTCTGTGTATCTCTCATGAATAAATAAAAAAAATCTTTAAAAAAAAAAGAGAAATGTTCATGTCTTCTGTCTATATTTTAATTGGACTTTTTTTTGTTTTTTTTTGGATGTTGATTTGTAGAAGTTCTTTATATATTTTGGATATTAACCCCTTATTGAATATGTCATTTGCAAATATCTTTTCCTATTATATAGGTTGCCTTTTAGTTTAGTTGATTATTAACTTTGCTGTGCAGAAGCTTCTTAATTTGTTGTAGTCCTAAGAGTTTCTTTTTGCATTTGTTTTCCTTGCCTCAGGACACATATCTAGAAAAAAGTTGCTATGGCCAATGTCAAAGAAGATACTGCCTATGTTCTCTTCTAGGATTTTTATGCTTTCAGGTCTCACATTTAGGTATTTGATCTACTTTGAATTTATTTTTGTATATGGTTTAAGAAAGTGGTCCAGTTTTCAATCTTTTGCATGTCACTGTGCAGTTTTCTCAACACCATTTTTTTCAACACCATTTTTTAAAGAGACTGTCTTTTTCTTTCCTGCTTTGTCAAAGATTAATTGAACATGCAGTCGTGTGTTTATTTCTGGGTTTTCTATTGTGTTCCATTGATCTGTATGCCTACTTTCCTGCCAGTACCATACTGTTTTGATTACTACAGCTTTGTAATATTACTTGAAGTCCAGAATTGTGATGCCTCTAGCTTTGTTTTTCTTTTTCAAGATTGCTTCAGCTATTCAGGGTTTTTGTGGCTCCATGTAAAGTCTAGAATTGTTTATTCTAGTTCTGTGAAAAATGTTGATATTTTGATAGGAGTTGCATTAATTGTAGATTGCTTTCAGTAATATAAACATTTTAACAATATTCTTCCAATAGATGAACATGGAATATATTTCCATTTCTGAATTGTCTTCAGTTTCTTTCATCGGTGTTTTATAGTTTTCAGAGTACAGGCCTTTCAGCTCTTTGGTGAGGTTTATTCCTAGGTATCTTATTACTTTTGCCACAATTATAAATGGGATTGTTTTCTTAATTTTTCTTTCTGCTGCTTCATCATTGAGGCATAGAGATGCAACAGATTTCTGTACGATGATTTTTGTATCCTGGTAGTTTATGGAGTTCATTTATCAGTTCTAGTAGTTTTTTGGTGGAGTTTTGGGGTTCTCTATAAATAGTGTCATGTAATCTGCAAATAGTGAAAGTTTGACTTTTTTCCTTGCCAATTTGGATTCCTTTTATTTCTTTTTGTTGTCCAATTGCTGTGGCTAGGACTTCCAGTACTGTGTTAAATAATAGTGCTGAGAGTGGACATCCTTGTCTTGTTCCTGACCTTAGGGGAAAAGCTCTCAGTTTCTCCCCCTTGAGGATGATGTTAGCCATGAGTTTTCATATATGGCCTTTATTATGTTGAGGCATGTTCCCTCTAGAACTACACTGCAGAGGGGTTTTATCATGAATGGATGTTGTACTTTGTGAAATGCTTTCTCTGTGTTTGTTAAAATGATTAGATGGTTCTTATCTTTTCGCTTATTGATGTGATATATCACATTGATTTACCGATATTTAGTACCCTTGTAAGCTAGGAATAAATCCCACTTGATTGTGGTGAATGATTTTTTTAATATGTTGTTGGATTTGGCTTGCCAATATTTTGTTGTGGATTTTTGCATCTATGCTCATCAGGGATATTGGCCTCTAGTTCTCTTTTTTAGTGGAATCTTTATCTAGCTTTGGTATCAGGGTAATGCTGGCCTCATAAAATGAGCTTGGAAGTTTTCCTTCCTTTTCTCTCTTTCTTTTTGGAATAGTTTTAGGAGAATATGTATTAATTCTTCTATATTTGTTTGGTAGAATTTGCCTGTGAAGCTATCTGGTCCTGGATTTCTGTTTGTTGCCAGTTTTTTTTATTACTGATTTAATTATATTGCTGGTAATAGATTTTTCAAATTTTCTATTCCTGTTTCAGTTTTGGTAGTTTATTTCTAGGAATTTATCCATTTCTTCTAGGTTTTCCAATTTGCTGGCATATAGTTTTTCATAATATTCTCTTATAATTGTGTTTCTGTGGTGTTGATTGATATTTCTCCTCTCTCTTTTGTGATTTTATTTATTTGAGTCCTTCCCTTTTTTTCTTCATATGACTGGCTAGAAGTTTATCAATATTATTGGTTTTTTTCAAAGAACCAGCTCTTGGTTTCATTCATCTTTCCTATTTTTTTTTACTGTCTATATCATTTATTTCTGCACTAATTTTTATTATTTCCTTTCTTCTGGTTTTAGGTTTTGTTTGTTGTTTCTTTTTTAGCTCCTTTAGGTATAAGGTTAGGGTATTTGAGTTTTTCTTGCTTCTTAAAATAGGCTTATATTGCTATATACTTCCCACTTAGGACTGCTTTTGCTGCATCCCAAAGGTTTTGGATTATTATGTTTTCATTTTCATTTGTTTCCATGTACTTTTTATTTTTTTATTTTTTAAAAGATTTTATTTATTTATTCATGAAAGACACAACGAGAGAGATAGGCAGAAACACAGGCAGAGGGAGAAGCAGGCTCCATGCAGGGAACCCAGAGTGGGACTCGATCCCAGGACTCCAGGATCACGCCCTGGGCCAAAGGTAGGCGCTAAACCTCTGAGCCACCCAGGGATCCCCTGTTTCCATGTACTTTTTAATTTATTCTTTGATTTCCTGATTGATTTTCCTGATTGATCCATTCATGGTTTAGTAGCATGTTATTTAACCTCCATATGTTTGTGTCTTTCTAGATTTTTTTCTTGTGGTTGACTTCTAGTTTCATAGCAGTGTGATCAGAAAACATGCATGGTATGACTTTGACTTTGATCTTCTTGCATTTGTTGAGGCTTGTTTTCTGGCCTAATAGGTGATCTACCCTGGAGAATGTTCTGTGTGCACTTGAAAAGAATGTGTGTTCTTCTGTTTTAGGATGGAATGTTCTGAATATATCTGTTAAATGCATCTGGTCCAGTGTGTCATTCAAAGCCAGATTCCATATTGACTTTCTGTTTAAATTATCTGTCCATTGATATAAATGAGATGTTAAAGTCCCCTACTATTACTGTATTATTACCAGTCAGTTCCTTTGTTTGTTAACTGTTTTAGGTATTTGGGTGCTCTAATGTTGGATGCATAAAAATTTGGAATTGTTGTATCTTCTTGGAGTGTCCCTTTCATGTTTTAGATAGTTTCCTTTTTTGTTTTTTGTTACAATCTTTGTTTAAAGTGTATTTTGTCTGATATAAGTATTGCTAGTCTGGCTTTATTTTGACATCCATTTGCATGATAGATGTTTCTCCATCCCCTTACTTTTAATCTACAGGTGTCTTTAGGTCTAAAAGGAGTCTCTTGTTGGCAGCATATAGATAGGTCTTTTTTTTAATCTATTCTGTCACCCTGTCTATTTTGATTAGAGGATTTAGTCCATTTACATTCAAAGTAATTATTGATAAATATATACTAATGATCATTTTTTAATTTCTTTTGTGGTTGTTTCTGAAAATTTTCTCTGATCATTTCTTGTTTTCTTTTTCTCTTTTGTGTTTTGCTGATTTTCTTTAATGATATATTTGGATTTGTATCTCTTTATTCTTTGCATATTCATTAGTGTTTTTTTGATACATGGTTGCCATTAGGTTTGTATATAACCTCTTCTGCATATAGTAGTCTATATTAAGTTGATGATCATGTAAGTTTGAACCCATTCTTTTCACCTCTCCTCCCCACCGTTTGTATATATTATTATATTTTACATCCTTTTTTGTGAGTTCCTTCAGTGATTTTTTATAGAAATATTTATTTTTACTGCTTTTGTGTTTCCTACCTTTATACTGTCACTTTTGAGTTTTCCTCTTAAAGTGTCCCCTTTAATATTTCTTGTAGGACTGGGTTAGTGGTCATGAACTCCTTTAGTTTTTGTTTGTCTGGGAAACTCTTTATTTCTCTTTCTTTTCCAAATGCTAGCCTTGCTGGATAGAGGGTTTGTAGATGCAGATTTTTCCCATTCAGCACTTTGAATATACCATGCCACTCCCTTAAGAGAGAATTATTAAATTGAAAGATAGAAAAAATAAAAATAAATAAATTGAAAGATAGATTAGAAGAAATCATACAGAATTCTTCCTGGTGAAACAGATTATGGGGGGGGAGATAATGTATGACAAGAGACACAAAGAATAGAGTGAGAATGTCTACAAGTACATTTAATTTGAGTCTTAAAAGAACAAGAAAGAAAAATAGGGAAGGTGATGGCCAAAAGTTTTCCAGAGCCAATGAAAGGCAATATTCCATGGACTCTAGAAGCCTATTGCATCCTAGGCAGGAATAAATAAAAATAAACCCACTCCTAAATACATCATAGTGAAAGTGGTGGTGGGGGGAGAGAAAGAAGGTTATGTTAATGATCCAACTTAGAGATAATGAAGTCTTAGCCTTAGGCAGGAACGGAACAGATTGAGACAAGCAGATGTGCCCTTAGACTCTGGCCTTTAAAATGCACTTGACGGGATGAGCACTGGGTGTTATTCTGTATGTTGGGAAATTGAACACCAATAAAAAATAAATTTATTATTAAAAAAAGAAAAAATAAAATGCCTTTTTCTCAAAAGTACCATGAAAGGCTATTTATAAAGATATTATCCATTTCATTCCTAATGAATTAAATTCATTTGTTAACAAATCTATTTGTTGAAGCTGCCTGACTCCTAGGAGCTGTTCTCAGTTTTATTTTCATGCATGGAAGACCATCATCTCATAAGTTTGTATCCCTTATCTCATGGACTATATAAAAATGGTGAATATTCTTCACAGAAATTGTGATGGTTAATTTTATGTGTCAACTGGACTGGGCTAAGGGCTATCCTGATAGCTGGTAAAACCTCATTTCTGGGTATGTCTGTGAGGGAGTCTCTGGAAGAGATAAGCATTTGAATCAGTAGACTGAGTAAAGAAGATGGCCCTCACCAATACAGGGGAGCAACATCTAATTCATTGATGGCCTGAAAAGAAGGAAAAGATGGAAGAAGACTGAATTCATTTTCTTCATCCATCTTCTCCTGCTTTCAGACATTGATGCTTTGGGTTCAACTTTCAGATCCAGACTGAGACTTAGACCATCAGCTCCTGATTCTCAGGCCTTTGGATTCTATTTTTTTAATAAATTTATTTTTTATTGGTGTTCAATTTGTCAACATACAGAATAACACCCAGTGCTCATCCCGTCAAGTGCAGGCCTTTGGATTCTAAATTACATCACCAGCTTTCCTGGTTCTCCAGCTTGCAGACAGCAGTTTGTGGGATTTCTTGGCCTCTATAATGTATGGTTTTCCTATAATGAATACATATCTACCTACTTACCTACCTTCATATGTACTATATATATATATATATATATATATATATATATATATATATATATTTAGTTTGGCACTGATTTAGTTAAAATACTAGGTTTACATATTATTTTAGCATTTTCATATTCAATGTCTTCATTGGGCATTTATATAAGGATAAAAAAGAAGTAATTTAAGATTATTACAAAGTTAATTAAATTAAATGAAATCTTCAAATACTCTTAATTTCCTTTATTACATAGTTTGGCCTTTGGTGAAACTTTTTCCCTTTTCTATCACAAGGTAAAATATTTCTTGCTATAATTCAGACCAGCTGCAATTTGCAATTGTGCCAGAAAACTGCTCTTGCGCTGGTTGCTATTAGATAATGTATTTTACATAGATTAGCCTAACTTAAGAGTCAGGAGGAAAATCTTTCTTCCATTTCATTTTTTTTTCTCTTGTTCTGAATGATAAGTAACTGTCAGTGTGTGGCTGCCTCTTTTCGAGGCATGTGTGAAGCTGTCACCCTGCTACATCTGCAGGACAATCCAGATGTTACACAATATGAAATCCAGGTCTCAGGGTTGTGATGATTGTCAAATGAGGACAACCCAACTGTATGCCCCAGTCTCAGTAAAGTGACAATTTTTGGAGAGTAGAAGAAGGCCACTATCTTTCAATTATTTTAAACCACTATCTTTTCTCTGTTAAGTTGGCACTAAGAATATTTAAAAATCTATCCTGGAAGGTACCGAACGATACCTCATGATCCAATTTCATTAGTATTTACAGAGACAGAAAAAGGAAATATTCTTTACTATTACAGAGGTTTTGTCTAATTCACAGCTATCAAGGATGAGGAATTCTTATCTGAGGACAGTGTACGTGCCACGCTGGCATCACAGCCTGTTTATGCAGGTAATGGCTGGTTTAGGACACCTCTGAACTGTCACGTACCATGTGAATTAATGAGGCCATACAGGTCTAAGGTCCCTAAAAAGGCCTCTCTATATATATATAGTCAGTTCTATTTCTCTGAAGATCCCTAATACAAAAATAAAATGCTAGTAGCAGCTGAGCTCCGAGGATGGAGAAATGTGCTTTCATATGACTTTTTAAGAGAAAGAAGAATAAAAGTGAATCTATGTAGAAATTCTTCTACTTATCTCCCCCATCCAACTTTCACTGTTTCTAAGGAAAAGTATATAGAATAGAAATTTTTTGTTGTTGTTGTTCCCAGGGTGTTTTATAACAACCTTCAATCTTGACCATATGCATTTATTCACTGGACTACCTATGCTCAGCCCGCATAGAATTCCTGCAGGGGTTTATATTTGTAAGAGACCTAAAAATACAATGGGCTTTATTTCAAGGGAGTGAGGTCTCTACTCGTTACTACAGCTGTTCATGCAACTAATGAATGGCTGCTTGTCAGCAATGTGATAGAGGCAACTCTGTTCCATATGGAAAGTCATATCAGAGACTCTATGGTCCCCTGAATTTCTGAAATTTCCTGATGACAATCTAAGCCAAAATAACTGTTTATGAATTCTTCTAGGAAGAATTTCAATTATTTTCCTCAAAATCCTTCATTCATTGCTTGAGGAACAAGCAGCCTTATGGACCCACAAGGCCCCTCCCCAAGCACCCAAGGAATACTGCTTCCCCAAGAGAAGGTATTACGCAGGCAGGAAAGCCTAACCCCAAGCCAAGTAGAGAGCTGTCCAACAGCAAAGACATTAACCTGTCTTCATTTATAGTATGCAATATGCACCATCAATCTGGGCCAAGTGTCACAAAGCCTGTATAAACCTATCTTTTAACATCTATATTATCTTTTAGCAGTATCTCCCTCCCTTACAATTGTAGGGCAGGGGCAGGAGAAATGTTCCAGTAACTCTAAGGTATTTCTCTACAAATCTGAAGATCTAGTACCACAGCCTCTCAATCTCCGTTTCCTCATCTGAAATACGGAGGTGATAATAATGGAACAACCCTCACAGAAGGGAATCCCCCTGTGTCCCAACTTCCGGGTTCATTTCCTCCACGCCGGGAGGTTTCTCAATTGCCCATCTGGAAAGGCTGTTGTCACTACCACTTTTAGCCACCAGGGGTCCTCAGTTCTCATGGTTTAACTATGGAATGTGCACTTTTAATATGTTTCCCTTTTTTTTTTTAAAGATTTTATTTATTTATTCATGGGAGACACAGAGAGAAAGGCAGAGATACAGGCAGAGGGAGAAGCAGGCTCCATACAGGGAGCATGATGTGGGACTCGATCCCAGCAGTCTGGGATCATGACCTGAGCCAAAGGCAGACGCTCAACTGCTGAGCTACCCAGGTGCCCGTTTCCCTTCTTTTTAATTGAAGTATAATTGACCTAGAACATTATATTAGCTTCAGGTGTACAATCCAATAATTCGGTATTTGTATACACTGTGAAATGGTCACCTGAATTCAGGCAAGTCAGACTGATATTTACAAACCAAACATTCTTCAGAAAACCTCCGTGGGGGATCCCTGGGTGGCTCAGCGGTTTAGCACCAGCCTTTGGCCTGGGGCATGGTCCTGGGGTCCCAGATCGAGTCCTCTGTCGGGCTCCCTGCGTGGAGCCTGCTTCTCCCTCTGCCTGTGTCTCTGCCTCTCTCTCTCTCTCTCTCTCTCTCTCTCTCTCTCTCTCTCTCTCTCTCATTAATAAATAAATAAAATCTTAAAAAAAAAAAAAAAGAAAACCGCCATGTAACAGAGGGGAATAAAGCATAGGAGACAGAGACCCTACTAAGGGATGTTTTATTTATTTTTATTTTTTAGTTTCAGGGGTAGAGTTTAGTGATTTATCAGTTGCATATAATACCTAGTGCTCATTACATCAAGTGCCTTCCTTAATGCCCGTCACCCAGTTACCCCATCCCCTCACCACCATCCCCTCCAGCAACGCTCAGTTTTTTTTTCCTACGGTTAAGAGTCTCTTATGGTTTGCCTCCCTCTCTGACTTAGTCTTATTTTATGTTTCCCTCCCTTCCCCTATTATACTGTTTTGTTTCTTAAATTCCAAATATGAGTAAAACCATATAATTGTCTTTCTCTGAATGACTTATTTCACTTAGTGTAATACCCTCTAGTTTCATCCATGTCAGTGCAAATGGTAAGATTTCTTTTTTGATGGCTGAGTAGTATTCCCTTTTGTGTGTGTGTGTGTGTGTGTGTGTGTGTGTGTGTGTGTACCACATCTTCATCCATCCGCTGATGAACATCTGGGCTCTTTCCATATTTTGGCTATTGTGGACATTACTGCTATAAACAGATGCCCCTGTGGATCACTATGTCTGTATCCTTTGGGTAAAGTCCTGCAATTGCTGGATTATAGGAAGGAGGTTCTAATGCAGTACTGGATAGACCTCTACCACTGGAGTGGGGTCCTAGCTGCCACTATCTTCCCTACCCTTCAGAGGGGCTGCTGATGGCCTGCCTGTAGTCACCCCTGCCTCTGCTCCTGTTCCCAGGGTGTGAGAATCAGGTGTCCTATACAAATGGCAATTGGTAGCCCCTGGAGTTGTACAGGGCCCAGCCTGTGTGTCCATATCCCATCAGCACTCTAGCTTCTATTCCATACTGTGTGGACTCAGGCAGTCTTACGAGTTTCCATTTAGCATGTCCAATGAGCATTGCTTGAAGTATGGATTTGCATGCCTTCTGTCTTATGGTACTAGGCAGAGGAAATGTTCCCCAGTCAGATACAGTGTCCATCCCCATAATACAATCAGATAAAAAAAAAGACATAACCTCTTCACATAAAGCCTATTCAAACATACCAATTCTCCTACAACTTTTACCTTGATTCCATTAACCCTTACATTCCTAACTGTAGCCCCCATTAGGACTTCATTAAGAGGTTTGGGTTTTACAAAACTAGGTACGGAAAGTGTTCCCCAGTATGACATAAGACCCATTCCCTGAAAATATTCAGGTAAAGGAGATACTTCTTTACATAAAGGCTGCTTAAACATTTCAACTTTCATAATCTTGTTGACTAATATGTTTAATGTTTTTAATGTTTTAATTTTAATGTTTCTCTCAATTTAACTATAGCCTGTGTCTGGGCTTCACCAGTGGATTTTGGTACCACAATGCATGAGGCTCCTATGTCAATGAGTCTTGAAAATCTCTTTTCCATCCTTTTGATCATTTTGTCCACTTTTGTGCAAAAAGGCTTTGAGTTTCCAATGAGGGGTTGAGCCAAGTGCCCCTAGCCCTTTTTTGTAAGTCTCTAGCTTGATTAAAATGCCTAACCACTGCCACAACCAATTGTTGATTTCTCATTATAAACTCAGCATTTAAGCTTTTTATATATTTTCAAACTGGGATAAATAGACTGGACTTGTTAAGAGCATTTTAATGTTGATGGACCAGCAAGGGGGCCTTTTGGCCCTCCCAACCTTTGGTAGTGCTATATTAAAACCTTGGTTTTAACTTTATCAATGTCCATCCCATCTCTTAACCATCTAAAGATTTTGATGCTGCAGGACAAATCCTGTGACTCTCCCCTTTCTTTTTCCTCTTTGTTTCACTTCTATCAATATCTGCATTATTCACCTTATTCCATAATAACCTTATTCCATAGTTTAAAATTTTCCACTTTTTTGGGAAATCACTTGACCCTCCCCTTGCCTCTTTCTATTCTCTTGTTAACTAACCTAATATTTTTATTAGCATCTGTAAGACCCATCAGGGGAAGGTGAGATAGCAAGTTCTTAAACTATCCCTCAGTTTTGTAGCAGTAAGAAGTTTTGGGGTGCCCATGTGAAAGAGGCCACCTTAACCACAGCATTTACCATGACCTCGGTAACTGTTATATTCAGTAGGTAAAATATTCCAACTTTCACAAAGCCAGTCCACATGTCTTGCATACAAAGCATATCAGCAGCTTCGTCTGGGGGTATTCAGCTTTGCATTCACAGGGGGTGGATCCCCTTTCTCAGGATAAACAGATCTTACAATGGCTTTTATCCAGTCCTTCAGAATAGCTGTTCCCTTGGGAATAACCTCCTGGGTGTCTGAATCACATATAGCCATCATCTGTGAATGTTCAGTAGTGAGCCATGTGGGCCCTGCATCAACCCACAATAGGCTCTTCTGTTGCCTGGTGAACTGGGGAAACCCCTGGCCCTAAGGCCTCAACCCAGCCTATCCCAAAGATGTCCCCAAAGGCTCTTGGTCCCTTCAGGGAGATAGAATTCAGGGACAGACACAACACAGTAGACAAGTGACATAACTGGGAAAGTTTATTAAAGCAAAAGTATACTCTCAAGATGTGAGAGCTGGCAAACTTGAAAAAGAGACAGAGAGAGATATGCAAGCCCTGGGTTTAGGTCTCTATCTTTTATTGACAGTTGTTCACAAGGGAGTGAAATATTAATCACTTCAGGCAGGGATTTCTTGGAAGCAGAGTTTCATGCTTTTTCTTCCTTATTTGGCCTGTATTATCCTATCATGGAAACCACCCCCCTCCCATCTTGGTTCAATCCAGCTTCCTGTGGAATGCTGCCAGAACCAGGCCTCCAACTTTCCAGTAGCAGGCGATGACTTCCTTTTTTGCTGATCTCCAGGTTTCCTGTTAGAACCTAACTAACTTCCTCTAGCACTTCCAATCTGCAGCACTCACGGGCAAAGACACAGGCCCCAAATTAGTCATTCTCATTATCCATTTTAGTAAAGGTTCCTTAGGAAGCTGATTATACTGATCCACAAAATGAAACCACTCCTTCACACTATATCCTCTTGAGGCAGGAAGGAAGGGAGACTCAGGAGACACAATGACCAAAGTAAAGCCATTTTGGTCTTAGGCTGACCTTTAACCTAAAAGTCAGCAGGTTATAAAATGAATCACAATCTCCAACTCATGGAAGACCACAACACTCCACTCCCTCTGGCAGTAAAGGCCACAAAGCCTGGACTTTCTTAAAATTGCTCCCTGTGGGTAATTTCATAGCCCTAAGACAATAAAACAACTAACTGCCCAATGTAAATGATAAACCGAAAGTTAATAAGTAAGGCCATCCCTATACAGTTAGCTAATTTTAAAGACTTATAAAACCCTTCCTTAGACAGAAAGCGGGGTTCTTCTTCCTCATCTGGGAGGAAAGACCACTATCTTTCTATGAAGTAGGTCCTTTCTTTAAAAAAAAGTTTTTTTTAATTTATTCATGAGAGACAGAGAGAGAGAGAGAGAGAGAGAGAGGCAGAGATACAGGCAGAGGGAGAAGCAGGCTCCATGCAGGAAGCCCGATGTGGGACTCAATCCCAGGACCCCAGGAATACACCCTGAGCCAAAGGCAGACACTCAACTGCTGAGCCACCCAGGTGTCCCTGAAGTAGGTCTTTTCTTACTTCTAGACTTAAAAAATCTTTGTCCCTTACTCTAAATGGCTTGTTCTTGAATTTTTTCTCATGCTCAGGCAAGAATCCTCTTGGAGAGGAGCCTAAGGCTCTCTCTCCTGGGGTCTTGGCCAACCAGGCATCACTCTGGTTTCAGTAGTTTCTTGGTTTTGTTGTCCCTCAACATTGACTACTTTCTTGGTGACCAGAGATCATGGAGGGATTTGTTTTGTCCTTACATAATTTTTCTCTTGGCTTTGAAGCTAATGGCCAATGCTCCAACTGACTGAAATCTGAGCCTGGTCTAGCATCAATATGGACACAGTACCCCCTTTTAATTTCATTTTAGGTATTACAAATAACAGCCAAGGGATCTAATATTTTCCTTTTTCTTATTAATTTGCATTTTCTTATGCATCTAGTGAACCAACTACCAAGGGGTTGGCTCCATGTCTAATTTCCATTGGTAACTGATTACAGCACAGCTGCTACTCCATACCAGGTGTAACCACGTAAAGTCACCCAGGAGTCAAAAGTTCTTTATCCTCCACCCTTTCATCCTTTCTTTTCCCAAACCACATGTTTCCATGACCCAGAAAATCTCACTTCATCAACACCAACTATATTAGAGAAGCCCTAGTTTTCCCTCCTGTTGTCTCCTTTTCTGTTCATACAAAACACTACTACCACATTCACAACACTTCTGCCACCAGATGTGTGTGTCTGGGGCGGGGTTTCCTACATCCAAGCAGTTCTGCAACACCAGCTGCGTGTCCTACACTGATGATTTTCTCAAATGGCTACTCCCTGAGCAACTCTCTCACAAATATTCAGTTTTCCTTCTTCTTCCAAAATCCCATCCTTTTTTAAAGAAGAAAATCCAGTATCATATATTCTTCTAGCAAAGCCACCTATGAGTACATGCATTGTGTGCCTCCCTTAGAATCCTCTGTGTATGTGTCTTATTTCCCTTAGAAGTCTGTAAGCTTCATTTCTTACATAAGTAGCTGCATTTTCTCCATATTGTCTTATTTTAAAAACAAACTCTTTCTGCCCACCATGATTTATCCCTTGAATTCCTATCCCATTTAACAAATAAACAGATAAACCCAATTAGGGTTTGTGTGGCTTACACTGAAAAGTAATTTTAACACCTGACATCCTAAATGACAAATTACAGAAGTCATTTTAGGTACTAATTGACATTGTAGAAGTTTGAGTGGGGGGAAAAATCAGGCTACAATTGATCAATTCCACTGAACTGAATGATGCCTCCTTAATCAGCAACGAGCTGCATTTGCTCTGCTGCTACAGCTTTCTCTTTTTCAGAAATGTCAAACCCATGGGTGATGGTTGCTTGAACTATATATTTAATTTATTTCTTGTGAGCCTAACGTAAGCCATTGGTTTGTTCTTGGATATTATGGGATTTTAAAGAAATGAGCCTTTTTCTAGCTTGTTCTTCAGGATGTGGGCATATTAGATCTATTTAATCCCTTGAATTTACAGAGTGGGCTCACATAGAAAGCAGAGGTGAGTATAACATTATTTGGGCAGCATCAATTTCCCTAAAATAAGATAACAGGAACCCAGCACAGTTATTCTAACAGGTTCCATGTTCCTGATGTTGTTTTATGAGAACATTGCTCATTTCAGTGATTTGGTTCCCCTAGACTTTGTTCCTCCCACATGAAGTATAGTGAGTTGAAGTGGAACATAAAGGGTCAACATACATTAGACAAACAAGTCATCAAGGCTCTGTTTGTTAGTACCAGCATGACTGAAGTAGGGGAAAGGGCATTTGGAACAGACTGCAAACATGGTCAAGTGCATAAACCTATTCCAAAAGCTATTAGGTCTGGAAAAGCTTCACTGTAGACCTGTGGATCCTATTTGGGAGGCAGCTGTTGGATTGAAGTCAGAGTGACCCTTCTTATGTTCCATTAAATGCAGACATGTTAAGAGAGCTTCTTTCCACTGAAATTATTATGGTACTCTATTTATGCAGAATTTCACTTTGGATTTATTTTTTAAAGGTAGAAATGCTTGTTTTCATCTTGAGGATTATGTTTGGAACTTACTTTGCAAAACGTGCTCTCTAACCCAGCTCACTAGTCAGAAAATGACCACCCTACTCCAGAGGACTAACAATAATAATTTAATCCTCACTGCAGCCCTGTAAAGTAGGTATTCTCATTCTTCCCATTTTCCAGCCAGGAGGGAAGATGACATAGTGGAAGTCAGAGCTTAGACTCTCAAAGCAACCTGCCTGGGTTTGAATCCCAGCTCTGCCACTCACCAGCCATATGATCTTAAGCTACCTAACTTCTGTGCCTCAGCTTCCTGATCTTGAGAGTGAGATAATATTAGGACTTCCTTATAGGGTCCTAATATTAGGGTAAAGTGAGTTAAATTCATATAAAACACCTAAAACTGCTGAGCACACAGTCCATTCTCAAAGAATGGAATACCTTCCAGAGTTAGGGGGCCAGTTGATAGGACAAGGGAGAAGGAAAAATATGGATCACCAAAGTAAGCTAGAAGGAAAAAATGTGGGTCTCCTTGGAGCAGGCTGGCCTTAATCATAGTTCCAGAGATGAGTTGTGTGACTCTAGTTGGAAGCAGGGGAAGGTGTGTAGAAGGATTAGATAATCCTGCAGACCAGGAGGAGCTAGTGTCTAGGATGTGTCCCAAACATGTCTGACCTAGCCTGCACCTCCTGGAATCCAGGATGGGAGAAAAGGCACTTCCCTACACAGGCTCCAAGAAGAGCATAGAACCCTCGAGAAGTATACAAAGTACCAAGTTCAATGAATCCCAATAAACTAATTTTTAAATGACTACTTTACCCTCTTAATTTAGAAGTGGCAATTTACAAAGCAACTGACTATTCATCATAGTTTTTCTCTTTTTTTGTATATTTTTATTGGAGTTCAATTTGCCAACATATAGCATAACACCCAGTTCTCATCCCATCGAGTGCCCCCATCAGTGCCTGTCACCCAGTCACCCCAACACCCCCACCTCCCCTTCCACCACCCCTTGTTCGTTTCCCAGAGTTAGGTGTCTCCCATGTTCTGTCACCCTCACTGATACTACCCACTCATTTTCTCTCCTTTCCCCTTTATTCCCTTTCACTATTTTTTATAATCCCCAAATGAATGAGACCATATAATGTTTGTCCTCCGATTGACTTACTTCACTCAGCATAATACCCTCCAGTTCCATCCATCATAGTTTTTCTTTGGAAGATTTAAAGCAGTTTCTGGCTTACCCAGTAGGAGTGTCAAACACCTCAGTTATACCGAACTATTGTCATTTTACCTTGTCATTTATAATAATTGGACTTGGTGTTTTATTTGTTGCCACAGAATTCAAGTGTTTCAAATATAATTTTGCCCAAAGTCTGCAGTCCACACCAAACTTACTGATGTAAGATGTCTTTACCTTGCAGTTACATGGCAGGTAGTTTCTATAGCAGTCACTTCAGCATTTATATCTTTCTGTCAGCAGCTTTGTATGCTTGGAGTCATCACTCCCCATGGATAACAAAGGAGAAATTTAGCTGAACACGATGTGTGTTGGCTTGAGTACGGCTCAGTCCCCTGCCCCTCTCTTGGATTCCAAATTCTGACCACCCAAGTGGTTTCACAGTGCACACTGGGAGATGTAGACCCACCTGGCAACACTGGCAATAAGCAAAGAGTCCTAAGGGGCGCTTGGTACAGAGAAAAATTCACCAGGCCACTGAGGTGGTGCATTCCAGGTGATCTAGTATTCATTCATTAGTATAACAAAATTTACTAAGAGAGCCCCATGTGACAGGCACTGTGCCATGCATAGCCAGACAAAGTTCTGCCCCTAGGATTTGTTTAGTAAAAATAAAGATGATGAAACAAGGGATTCCATTACAGCATAATACTCTGGTATACGTAAGAAGGGCCCCTAAACCTGACTTGAGGTTTTGTAAAGAAGATTGGGTGGCTGGGCAGGGGGAGGAAAGAAGCATTAATCTTCACACTTTGTTTCTCTTTTCCCCAACCCTGTCCCAGTCTATAAGCAAGTCCTATATTCTGAGTAAAATACAAATTTAACCACTTCTCAGCACCTTTATCTTTTTTTGCTCTGGTCCAAGCCACCATCATCTCTCAGATGGACAACTACAATAGCCTCCTAACTGGCTTCCCCACTTCTGGTTTTGTGTCCTCTGGCAAATATAGGTTAGTTCAAATGACCCCCATTCCAAACCCAATCACGGAAAACCTTACTGAATGATAGAGGTTCGAATGCTAATCTACATTTTCTGAACTTCTGTCCTTATGGCTTGGATTCCACAAATAACTTAGCCTCTGCCAAAGCAGATAAACTTGCATGAGATTTTAAAGGGGATATGAGGTGTAGTCTGTGCTTCTGTGATTTCTGGTTTCTGCTGGTGATCATAGTCTTGGAAGCTTTTGCTTCTTCTGCAGCAGCAATAATAGAGGTCCTGAGGGTATAATCCCTAGTTTTGTGGGTATCAAAAGGCAAAGCATGGGACATATAGTTCATTTATTAGAAATGGAGAATGAGGCGATATGATCTTGAAGCTAAAGTTTGTGATGATCTCAGCAGAGCCAGAGTAGTCTTAGAGCCAGCTATTATGGCAATGGATTCCTCACTCTCCACACCCCCAACCCCCGATAATACCAGTTATGTGATATTATTCAGGAAAATAGCTCTGAAAATTCATCTTAGAATCTTGTTCTTTTGGTTCTTTCAACACCTTTGCAAGTATTTCTGCTTAAATACATTAAGTGGTTTCTACCATCTCTCATAGAACTCTCCATCTCATTCTCTACACAGAAGGTAAGAAGAACCTATAACCTCCTTGCTCAAAACCTTTCATTGGCTTCCATTCCACTTATAATAAAAAACAAATTCATAATTTCCTTCCACCCTAACCTGTATGACTTTGCCAAAGCTCTCCTTGCCCTCTTGCTGTTCCTCAAACACATCATGAACACTCCTGCCTCAGGGCTTGCTTGATGTTTACTGTTCCTCCTACCTGGAATATTCTTCCCTCAGATAGGTGGATGGCTCAACTTTTCACTTCATTACAGTCATCTCTTTCCAATCTAAGTGTAACCCATATATACTCTCTATGTTTATTTTCCATGTTTACTTTGCTCTCTGAGATCATCTTGTTTAATTTTTTTCATACAACATCTGTACATAAGTTCCACAAGGATAGAAACTTTGTCTTACTTTTTTCAGTGGATCCTTGGGAAAAGCAGTAACCTATACAAATTAAAAAATACCTAAGAATTCAAAGGAAGGATGAAGAAATAGAAGAGACTGGGCATTTTTCAGTACTGCTGAGATGTCTGTGGAGTTTTAGAAAGCAAAGCACCAAAAACTGAAAAATCCAACCACTTGAGAACAGTGGTAATTTCTGAAGAATATTCTTGCAATTGTGAGATAGAAATACTCAAGCAATATGAAGAACAGCCAGACCTGTGTCTGAAGTGGGTGTCATTATGTCATTGGAATCTAATTAGAAGGCTGGTTCATGATCTTCACTGCAGCCTATTTGGGATTTTGTCTACAAAAGCATGCGCTATGTCTGGTCTGCTCATCTGGGGAGTAATAAAACAGGATGTTGAGGTTTGGATTGTCTGAGGAGGTAAAACTGCACTCTGAAAGCCTCTGCTGTGTGTTTGTCCCAGCATTGCACATTCTGGGATAGGAGTAAGAAAGAGAAAGACACAATCCCTACCTGCAAAGAAGGAAGAGAGATGAAATACTCTACAGTGAGTGTCAAGGAGCTAAGAGGACCAACCTGTAAGGATCACATAAGATGGATGCTCTGGAGAGGGAAGAGACCAGAGGACAGAGAATCAGAATCCATGACATTTAGTGAATAGGAGACCTTGAAGTATTTTAGAACAGGAGCATAAGTCAAATAAGGTTGACCAGATATTTTTATCCATAAAGCTGAAACCAAAGGAAGTAGTAGGCACTGCAGTGTTGGTTTCCTATGTCCCTAGAGCACCTGCATTAAACTCTCCAGGGGTATTTGACCACATGCTGCATCACCTACTAGGAGTGACCCCAAAGATTTTGCAATTTGACAGTCTCCATGAGAAATGATTTTTATGTATGCTATGATTTCAGGGCCACTAGTATAGATTACTGATATCTGTCAAGTGAAAAAATTCTGGAATGGGTCCATTCTCATGAATGAAAGCAGATTTACTCCCATTGTGTGTGTGTGTGTGTGTGTGTTTTAAAAGGCAGAGTAAATTACATGTAAAGGGAATCCTGTTATATCCTCTTTTCATCAGATTGTAATATTATATGGGACATCCTTTACCCCACTCCACTACTTCCATCTCTATCAAAACACACATACATGTCCAGAACCTGCTGTAATGCATGGAAGAACATGTTTGTCCTCAAAATCAACATTATAAAGAGATTCAAATTTGGGAGTATGACCCTGCTGAGGAATATTTAAGCTGTTTTTATGAAACACAACAAACCTAAAAAGTGCATGAAACATAACTGTTACAGTATAAAGAAATATTATAATGTGGGCATTCATATAAGCACTACCTGAGTCAAATAAAACATGACCAGCCTCCAAAAGTCCCTCATGCTTTTTCTTTACACCCTCTCTTATTTTACATACTTTTATCATCTATTTATGCATAACTGTTTTTGAAATTTATAAAAATAGGTAGGCTCATAGAGTATAATATATATTCTTATGTGTCCCTTTTTTTTTTGCTTAATATACTGTCCATAAGATTCATCCAAATTATACGTAGCCAAGTTTGTTTATCTTCTTTGCTATATAATATCCTATTTATGGACATATCACTTCAAATGCTCATTCAACTACTTTTAGAATTTCGGTTGTGTTCAAATTGCAACAGTTTGGAACTGTTACAAACAATGCAGCTCTGAGTTTTCTTGCCACATTTTCTGGTGTGCATGCACATGGGATTTTCTAAGTTAAGCACCTAGTGCTGATACTGCTGAATCTGTGGTAAGTGGATTTTAAATTTTGGGAAATACTGAATATTCCCTTTATTCAGATCTAAATATTTCTTGTTTTTTTATGTATATTTTTATTGGAGTTCGATTTGCCAACGTATAGTATAACACATAGTACTCATCCCGTCAAAAGCCCCACTTGGTACCTGTCACCCAGTCACCCCATCCCCATGTCCACCTCTTCTTCCACTACCCCTTATTAATTTCCCAGAGTTAGGAGTCTCTCAATTTCTGTCACCCTATCTGATTTTTCCCACTCATTTTCTCTCCTTTCCCCTATAATCCCTTACACTATTTTTTATATTCCCCATATGAGTGAAACCATATAATGATTGTCCTTCTCCAATTGACTGACTTCACTCAGCATAATACCCTCCAGTTCCATCCACGTCAAAGCATTGGGAGTTATTCATCATTTTTAATGGCTGACTAATATTCCATTGTATACATAAACCACATCTTCTTTATCCATTCATCTTTTGATGGACACTGAGTCTCCTTCCACAGTTTGGCTATTGTGAACATTGCTGCTGTAAACATTGGGGTGCAGGTGACTTGAATTTTCACTGCATCTGTATCTTTGGGGTAAATCCCCAGTAGTGCAATTGCTGAGTTGTAGGGTAACTCTATTTTTAACTCTTTGAGGAGCCTCCACACACTTTTCCAGAGAGGCTGTACCAGTTCACATTCCCACCAGAGGGTTCCCCTTTCTCCACATCCTCTCCAACATTTGTGGTTTCATGTCTTGTTGATTTTCCCCATTCTCACTGGTGTGAGGTGGTATCTCATTGTGGTTTTGATTTGTAGTTCCCTGATGGCAATGATGCGGAGCATTTTCTCATGTGCTTGTTGGCCATAAATATGTCTTCTTTGGTGAAATTTCTGTTCATGTCTTTTGCCCGTTTCATGATTGGATTGTTTATTTCCTGGGTGTTGAGTGTAATAAGTTCTTTATAGATCTTGGATACTAGCCCTTTATCTTATAGATCATTTGCAAATATCTTCTCCCATTCTGTAGGTTGGCTTTTAGTTTAGGTGACTGTTTCTTTTGCTGTGCAGAAGCTTTTTATCCTGATGAAGTCCCAGTAGTTCATTTTTGCTTTTATTTTCCTTGCGTTCATAGATGTATCTTGCCAGAAGTTGCTGTGGCCAAGTTCAAAAAGGGTGTTGCCTGTGTTCTCCTCTAGGATTTTGATGGAACCTTGTCTCACATTTAGATCTTTCATCCATTTTGAGTTTATCTTTGTGTATGGTGTAAGAGAATGGTCTAGTTTTATTCTTCTGCATGTGGATGTCCAATTTTCCCAGCACCATTTATTGAAGAGACTGTGTTTTTTCCAGTGGATAGTCTCTCCTGCTTTGTCGAATATTAGTTGCCCATAGACTTGAAGGCCCATTTCTGGGTTCTCTATTCTATTCCACTGATCTATGTGTCTGTTTTTGTGCCAGTACAATACTGTCTTTTTTTAAAATTTTTTTATATTTATTTATGATAGTCACACAGAGAGAGAGAGAGGCAGAGACATAGGCAGAAAGAGAAGCAGGCTCCATGCACCGGGAGCCCGACATGGGACTCGATCCCGGGTCTCCAGGATCGCGCCCTGGGCCAAAGGCAGGCGCTAAACCGCTGCGCCACCCAGGGATCCCCCCATACTGTCTTGATGATCACAGCTTTGTAACATGGCTTTAAATCTGGCGTTGTGATGCCCCGGCATTGGTTTTCTTTTTCGATATTCCTCTGGCTATTCAGGGTCTTTTATGATTCCATACAAATCTTAGGATTATTTGTTCTAACTCTGTGGAGAAAGTCCATGATATTTTGATAGGGATTGCATTGAATGTGTAAATTGCCCTGGGTAGCATTGTCATTTTCACAATATTAATTCTTGCAATCCATGAGCATAGAATATTTTTTCCATCTCTTTGTGTCTTCCTCAATTTCTTTCAGAAGTGTTCTGTAGGTTTTAGGGTATAGATCCTTTACCCTAAAAAGGATAGGTTTGGTTAGGTTTATTCCTAAGTATCTTATGCTTTTGGGTGCAATTGTCAATGGGATTGACTCCATTTCTCTTTCTTCAGTCTCATTGTTAGTGTATAGAAATGCCACTGACTTCTGGGCATTGATTTTGTATCCTGCCATGCTGCCGAATTGCTATATGAGTTCTAGCAATCTTGGCGTGGAGTATTTTGGGTTTTCTATGTACAAGAATATGTCATCTGCAAAGAGGGAGAGTTTGACTTCCTCTTTGCCAATTTGAATGCCTTTAATTTCTTTTTGTTGTCTGATTGTTGAGGCTAGGACATCTAGTACTATTTTGAATAACATCCATGAGGGTGGATATCCCTGTCTTGTTCCTGATCTTAGGGGAAAGGCTCTCAATTTTTCCCATTGAGAAGGATATTCACTGGGGGCTTTTCATAAATGGTTTTCAAGATATTGAGGAATGTTTCCCCTATCCTACACTTTGAAGAGTTTTGTTCAGGAATGGATGCTGTATTTTGTCAAATGCTTTCTCTGCACCTATTGAGAGGATCATATGGTTCTTGTTTTTTCTCTTGTTGATGTACTCTATCACATTGATTGTTTTACGAGTGTTGAACCAGCCTTGCATCCTGAGGAAAAATCCCACTTGGTCATGGTGAATAATCTTTTTAATGTATTGTTGGATCCTATTGGCTATTATCTTGTTGAGAATTTTTGCACCTGTGTTCATCAGGGATATTGGTCTGTAATTCTCCTTTTGGTGGGGTCTTTGTCTGGTTTTGGAATCAAGGTAATGCTGGCCTCATAAAACAAGATTGGAAGTATTCTGTTCTTTTCTATCCTTAGAAACAGCTTTAGTAGAATAGGTATTATTTCTTCTTTAAACGTTTGATAGACTTCCCCTGGGAAGCCATCTGCCCTTGGACTTTTGTGTCTTAGGAGGTTTTTTTAATATTTTATTTATTTATTTATTCGAGAGAGACAGAGACACAGGCAGAGGGAGAAGCAGGATCCATGCAGGGAGCCCGATGTGGGACTCAATCCCCAGTCTCCAGGATCAGGCCCTGGGCTGAACATGGCACTAAACCGCTGAGCCACCCGGGCTGCCCTTAGGAGGTGTTTGATGACTGTTTCAATCTCCTCCCTGGTTATTGGCCCGTTCAGGTTTTCTATATCTTCCTGTTCCAGTTGTGGTAATTTGTGGCTTTCCAGAATTGGTCCATTTCTTTTAGAATGCCTATTTATAGGCATATAGCTGCTCATAATAGGTTTTTAAAATTGATTCTATTTCCTTGGTTGTGATCTCTCCTCTTTAATTCATGATTTTATAAATTTCACTCTTTTTTTCTTCTTAATAAGGCTGGCTAGGGGTTAATTTGTCTAATTCTTTCAAAGAACCAACTCCTGCTTTTGTTGATCTATTCTACAGTTCTTCTCGTTTCTAAATTTCATTGAGTTCTGCTCAAATCTTTATTATGTCTCTTCTTCTGCTTGGTGTAAGTTTTGTTTGCTGTTTTTTTCTCCAGTTCCTTTAGGTGCAAGGTTAACTTGTGTATTTGAGATATTTTCCAATTTTTTGAGGGATGCATGTATTGTGATGTATTTCCCTCTTAGGACTGCTTTTGCTGCATCCCAAAGATTTAAAAGGTTGTATCTTTATTTTCATTAGTTTCCATGAATCTTTTTAATTCTTCTCTAATTTCCAGGTTGACCTTTCTTTTAGTAGGATGCTCTTTAACTTTATCGTGTTTGAGCTTCTTCCAAATTTCTTCTTTTGATTGAGTTCTAATTTCAAAGCACTGTGGTCTGAAAATATGCAGGGAACAATCCCAATCTTTTGGTATCAATTGAGACCTGATTTGTGACCCAGTATGTGGTCTATTCTGGAGAAAGTTCCATGTGCACTTGAAAAGAATGTGTATTCAGTTGCATCTGGATGCACGCTCTGTATATATCTGTGAAATCTATTTGGTTCAGTGTATCATTCAAGGCCCTTGTTTCGTTGATGATGCTCTTCTTAGAAGATCTGTCATTTGCAGAAAATGCCATGCTGAAGTCTCAAACTATTAGTGTATTATTATCTAAGTATGTCTTAACTTTGGTTATTAATTGATTGATGTACTTGGCAGCTCCCAAATTAGGGGTATAAATATTCATGATTGTTAGGCCCTCTTGTTGGATAGATCCTTTAAGTATGATATAGTGTCTCTCTTCATCTCTTACTACAGTCTTTGGGATAAACTTTAATTTATCTGATATGAGGATTGCTATCCCTGCTTTCTTTTGAGGACCAATTGAATGGTATATGGTTCTCCAACCTTTGATTTTCAGGCCTAGTTTTCAAATATTTTTGCCATTTCTCCCAAACCAGATTGTTAAAGGCAGTAGTTCTTTTGTTTTTGTTTTTGTTTTTCTGGTGAGATGCAAAGGAGCATCTAAAAGTAAAACAGAGCAGCGAGAAGCTGCTTTCTGCCTTCTGCTCTTAGTTCAGACCCTAACTCATGTTGAAGGCTCCCTATTTAGAGCTCCACATTTCACTGGGCAACTAACCTGCATCCAGTCCAAAAGCCCTGACATGTGGAGTATGTGGCTTCTGTCCTGATCTTTCACCATATCTTCCTCCAGATCTACCTGATGGCCATCATGGACGGGACAGGCAGGACAGCAACAGGAGTAAGCATGAGCACCCAGGAAAGACCCAAAGGGAGAGCTTGTCTGGGCACCAGCCAGCAAATATCAACCCTGCCAGGACAGGTAGGGAAGAGCCCATCTCTCTGCCCCCTTGTGGCCCTTCCCTCCTCCAGCCTCTTAGATACCCATAGCATAGGCCTGGATGGAAGGATAATACCTGATGGATGAGGGCCAGGGTTGGAGGCTGGAAAATCCTAGGCTCCAGAAGCTAGAGATTCCTGAGATCAACTATGGTGGGGTGCTGCTGTGCTCAGAGGGTTTGGTGGTGGGAGAGGCCAAGAGAGGAGCAGTCAGAGAACTGTCTTGGATGTCCTACTTACTGGTACATCTCCAGTACTTAGAATGTGAATGGTGCATAGTAGGTACAGAGTAAAGTAACTAAGTGTTGACTAACTGAATAAATGGACAAATAAATGAATTAGGAAATGACTGTAAGAAAGGGTAATTCTTCAACAGTATAGATGGAACAGAGAGCAGAGAAAGGGCAGAGCTTTTTGAGGACTACTTACTTAATAGGTTGGTATTATTAGGTATACAGAACTAGTAACCCCTTTTTGTGGACCTTTTTTATGTGAGTCTTCAATGTCAGCCTTATTTTGTTGTATACTGTGGAGTCATCAAAACTTTCCTCACAGGAATTTGGCCTAATTAATCAGAGTTGGGTTTGGAGAAGATTAATTCAGCAACAACATGAAGGGTGGATCTGTGGGAGGTGGGGAAGAGAGAGATAGGAGGAAGTTAGGAGACCATGGCAAAAGTTCAGGCAAGAAGTAATGAAGGTAATGACATCAAGAATTGGTGACAATGTGGAACAAGTAGAAATCTCATCCAGTACAACCACTTTGGAAGATATTTGCCATTACCTAGTAAAATTGAACTTGGACAGTCTCTATTTCATTTCTGAGTCTATATTCTAGATCAGGGCTTCATAACCTCAGCAATGGTGACATTATGGGACTGATAATTCTAGGATATAAAAGGCTGTCCTGTGCATTGTAGGATGTTAAGTAGCATCCCTGGCCTCTACTCACTGGATGTCAGAAGCTCACCCTCAGTTATGACAACCAAAAGTGTTTCTAGACATTACCAAATGTCCCCTGAGGGGGAAAAAAACCCTCATTTGAGAACCACTACTCTAAATAAACTCTTGTACATGGACATCAGGGATATGCATGAGATGGTTCATAGCACCATAATTTACAAAAGCATAAAAACTAAAAATAATCCACATGTTCATCAACAGGAAAATATATTATAGCATTTTTATAAAACCAATTCATATGAAAATAGATCCTACAACTGCACACAAGATGGATAAATTTCACAAACAACTTGTTGGAGGAGGGAGAAAGAAGCAAACAACTAGTACATATCATATAATTATGTATAAAGTCCAAAAATTGACCAAAATGACACATCACTTAAAGGACCATACCTGTGCAGTGAACATATAAAGAAAGTAAGTGAATTATTAACAAAATTCAGGACAGTTGGGGCACCTGGGTGGCTCAGATGGTTAAGCATCTGCCTTCAGCTCAGGTCACGATCTCCGGGTCCTGAGATTGAGCCCCACGTCAGGCTCCCAGCTCAACAGGGAGTCTGCTTCTGCCTCTGCCTGTCCCCCTGCTCATTCTCTCTCTCTCTCTCCCCCTCCCCCTCTCCCCTCTCCCCTCTGTGTCTCAAATGAATAAATAAAACACTTGACGGGATGAGCACTGGGTGTTATTCTGTATGTTGGTAAATTGAACACCAATAAAAATTAATTTATTAAAAAAATAATAATAAAAAAAATAAAAAAATAAAACCTTAAAAAAATTTCAGGATAGTAATTACCTCTGGGAAGGAATGAAGGGGATAAATCAGGGAGGGCACAGGTGGGCTTCAAAGGCATTGATCATATTCGAGTTCTCAATCTTGGTGATGGGTATACATACAGATTTTTCTGTTATTATATTATATACTTTACATATATGCTATATTACCTTGAGTATACTCAGTTCATAATTTGTAAGGAAGTGATGAGTCTAAAGTAAGGCAAGAAAAAATGGAACTTTTTGGTGCCTTTTAAAGATAGTTTTGAGGGATCCCTGGGTGGCGCAGTGGTTTGGCGCCTGCCTTTGGCCCAGGGCGCGATCCTGGAGACCCGGGATCGAATCCCACATCAGGCTTCCAGTGCATGGAGCCTGCTTCTCCCTCTGCCTGTGTCTCTGCCTCTCTCTCTCTCTGTGACTATCATAAATAAATAAAAATTTAAAAAAATAAAGATAGTTTTGAGCTCTTTTTTTTTCACAGATTTGATGATGAAAATCAGTTCTCTCTTATCTTCTAAATATACATAATCCATTGCTTAGACTTCTGAGTAATATAAATTTCATCCCTCAAAACTGATCCCACTGTATGGTATAATTCACAGGACTTGATAATGGCATATTTACCAAAACTCCATAGTCTGAGAATTCTGTCCTGTTAGACCTCTAAAACATATGTTCATCTGTATTTCTTAAAGTCATAAGCATCTGAAAATAGGGGACTTAGAGTAAAAGTGATTCTTCATCTCTTACTTTAGGATTAGCAGCATATCTCCAACTGGTACAGAAACCTGTTTCCAACTCTGGCCCCCACCCTCCCTACCCCGCTTTTTTTTTCTCCCAGTGGCCCCCTCCTGGTAGTGGAATAAAAGGGAAGGTTTTTTTTAACAAATCCTTTCAGAAGAACTAAGCCATAACAAAGGAAAATATCAAAACATCTTAACCTTTCCTAAGTGAGGCAGAGTGGGGCAAGATAGACTTTTCCCTAGAAGAAGCACAGTTTTCAAGGTTGAAGGACTTACTGAGAACATATCTCACACATGTGGAAATAGAAAAACCTACAAACATCCAGAGAAGCAGGAAATGCAGGAAATGTCCTGGCCTGATTTAGACATGAGCTCTCAGAGACTCAGAGAAGCACATGATCTAGATAAAGGTTTATTAAAACCATCTTCTGAGATATACATCCCTTGAGAGATAGTTATGTTAGAGCTATAGCAAACTCCTCAGAGCAGCAACTCTAACTTCTTCACATGGATGGGGGAGAGGAAGTGGGATCCAGAGAGGGGATATGTCTTGACCTAGATACCCCAGCCAAACAGAGGCAGAGGGGGCTACAGTCCTTATCTCCTATCCCCAACTCAACGTTTTTTGTTGTTCCAGAGGTTAAGAATTACCGAAAGAGCCAGGAATATTGTCATTTCAAAGACTAGAGCTAGAAGTACCATTAAAAATCATTTGGTAAGATTATTTCTTTACATTGGTGGGAAAACAGACCCAGAGAACTGATCCGTAACACTCATAAAACTGAAGCTAGAACTTGGTCCACAGACTTTAAATACTTAGCACTACTTTAAGGCTTTTAACTTAAAAAAAAAAAAAAGCTCTGTTTTTAATGCCAATCCATTTAGCAGTCAGATTCTTAGTTACAAGTGACAAAAATACCTCTCAAACTGACGTAAGCCCGAAGGAAATTATTGGCTTAAATAACTGGAAATTCCCAAGGTAGATCCAGTAGTTCAAATGATGTTCACTCATTTTCTTCTCTCTTCCCTTTTTCAGTTCTAGTTTATTCCTAGGTCTCAATCTCTCAATTATGGGTGGTACTCTTCTGTGTAGATAAGACTTACATGAAACAACTTCAGCAACTCAAACAGAACAGTAACTTCAACTGCTGTATATTGAGGGTAAGGGTTTTGATAAACCCTTGTCATAGATCCTTGCCATCATAGAGGCATTTCCTCCATTAAAGTGGTTTTCACCATTTTGTTCTCCACATGCTCTTGCCATGGAAAGGGTGAATGCCAATTCATTGTGAAATGAGTGTTTCTTTCCTTTGGTAAGGCAAAAATTACTTTTTCCCCCACTCATAACTGGCTTTAAAGGCAAAAGGAAATGATAGATTGGAATGTAGGAGAACAAGAAGTATCACCTCCTATTCAGTGCATGAATAGGCAAGTTATTTCATCATTCAAGTAGAGTAACCTCCCCTTTACCCTCACATTTTCTCATCAGAACAATGAGTATAAGAATCTTTGGGGGCGGGATCCCTGGGTGGCGCAGCGGTTTGGCGCCTGCCTTTGGCCCAGGGCGCGATCCTGGAGACCCGGGATCGAATCCCACGTCGGGCTCCCAGTGAATGGAGCCTGCTTCTCCCTCTGCCTGTGTCTCTGCCTCTCTCTTTCTCTGTATGACTATCATAAATTAAAAAAAATAAGAATCTTTGGGGGCAAAAAAGAAATCTTTGGGGGCTTTGTATGGTGGGATTCGCTCACACAGCAGCAGTGGTAGCCAAGGCCCCTTGGTTCTGTAGCATGTGATGGTCAGGCCACCTCTGCCATTGCCTCCACTGTGGTGCAGGGCCAATTGTGTTGGCAGGTGGAGGCACAGGAGGTGTCCACACTTATTTAAAAAAAAGAAGGGGAAGGAGAGGAAGAAGAATCATGTTTGTGCAACTCATTTATTGCAAATGGTTGTGATGACCATGACTGCCATACTGTTCAACTCAGGGAAAGGGTGGCAGTCCCATTAAAATTTGAATACCAGGATGATGAAAGTAGTACTGGTTAATGTATGACTGGATGTGGTGGCTCTGATTGTGATAATTCAATAAGGTAATGAATATGAAAGCATGTTGTAACCTGTAAAATTTGTGAAAATATCAAAGGCATTTATTCTGCCCTCAAGAGGCTTACATTCAAGTTCAGTCAGAGAAGAGAAGCAAAATTACAAAGGGATTTTTTTATATACATGGATTTGTCACAGGGATTTAACTATTGCTGACATTGGTTAAGAGTTTCTGTAGGGCTATTGTCTTTGCATCTGATCTTGTACCTTAAAGCCCACAGGCAGCAGGAAAGGGAAGATGAATGCAAGGTTGAGGAGAGCAAGAACATGATGGAAACCACAGGCATGCTCTGGAGCTCACAAGGATAAACTGAATCTATGTCCATTCTTGTTGCTCTAACTTTGGTGGCATAAATATCATGGAGACATCGGGGCCCTTTGTTATTAAACTAAACACACATCCTAGTACAGAAGTTAGAGATGCTGAAATAGGATCCAGGGGAATATAGAGTGGCTGCAGGCCTAATTTCAGCCTTACACCAACAAGGCAAGACAGTAGATGAATGACAATGTTTGTGAGCTCAAAAATGGCTGCTGCTTCCCTATGCTTTGCAAATCTCCCATAAGAATCTCTCTCGTGGGGGTGCCTGTGTGGCTCAGATGGTTAGGCAGATGCCTTTGACTCAGGTCATGATCCCAGCCTGGGATTGAGCCCTGTGTCGAGCTCCCTGCTTAGCAGGGAATCGGCTTCTCCCCCTCTCTGCCCCTCTCATCACTCATTTTCTCCCTCTCTCTCTCAAATGAATAAATCTTTAAAAAAAAAAAAAGAATCTCTCTTGTGGCCCATCCTAATCTACAGAAAAGGGAATTCTGGGAAATGTAGCTTAGTTTACCCAACTTGCCACTTTACAAAGCCAAGTGCTATGTAGAGATACTGGTGGGAAATACTGTCTGATTGGAAAAAGGAAGAAATTCCAGGCACAGGTTGAATAAGGACATGGATGTGAGGTATGGATATTTTGAGAATCAACAGGTAGCCCAGTTTTTCAGGCATTTGAGCTCCAGGAAAAGGCAGACACGAAGCTGAAAAGGAATATTGGGGCAATATTAAGTGCCTCTTGAATGCCAGGTAATGAAACTACTATCATAAGGAATAGGCAAATGACTGAACGTTGGTAGGCAGGTGAGTGACATTTTTGAAAATTTAATCTGTCAGCAAGTATAAGTTAGATCAGACAAGAGGGAGACTGTAGCAGGAAAGAAGCTTAGTGCCAGAGGACTTGGATTTATTTTGTTTCATCCCAGCCTCCAAACACTGGAGAGCCATGGGAGAGGATAAGAACTACTCAACTGCCCCATGGCACACAATCGCCAGCTCTATCATTCTGTGTGATCTTTCACTTCCTCGGGCTCTACTCACAAATTAATACTCTCTCAAATATCCCTCCCGGTGCCCAAGAGGTCTTTTGCAACCATTAGTAGTTATTCTGAAAATTAGAGAGTCAAGGTTTTCCTGAGAGGATGGGTACCCAGGGATATCTCAAGGGGTTGTTAGATGCTGGCTGCATGTCTGGGCCAATTAAGCTCTGTTCTTGGAGGAGCAGATGGACACATTTACACATTAGGGGAAAAAAGTTGAAAGAATAAGCCTCCTATTGGCTTGAGACTTTACAATAGCTCTTCACTCCCATCTCAGCAGGTGGTAGAGAGCAAACACCTCCCTGTCAGGTCCACCACACTTAGTGTGAAATTGGAAAGTTCAAAGAGCACTGCACCCAGGCTCTAGCCCTGGAGCTTAGAGTCAGGGCCACAGGTAATCAGTCCTGTATCTAACCTTACTAAATGTGGGGACCTGGGCAACGACTGTTCCTCTCAGGGCCTCAGTTTCTTCATGCACATATTTGAAGTAATGACAGTCCCTGTACTGTCTGACAGAGCTGCAGTAAAAACACCATGAGATGACAGATGTAAAAGTACTTGGCTAACTATTAAGAGCTTTGCTCAGAGGACAAATCATCATTGTGTTTATTTTAAAAGAATCTTTACTGGCCTGAGCAATGCTATGGTCCCAGCAGTGCTTAAGAAACAATTCCTGGTGCTACTGCTGTACCTGAGCATTTATTTGACTTACGAGAAAAGAAAAAAAAGCTTAATTAGGGGTGTGTCTGGATGGCTCAGTCGGTTGAGTGTCTGCCTTCATCCCAGGTCACAATCCCAGGGTCCTGGGATCGAGCCCACATGGGGCTTTCTGCTCAGTGGCGAGACTGCCTCTCCCTCTTCCTCTGTGATCTCTCTTATTCTTATTCTCTCTCAAATAAATAAAGGCTTTTTAAAAAAGTTTAATTAGGAAAAGAGACTGGATAACGTATTGTGAAATAAAGGTCACACAACAGTCATCCATGAGGGGACGTGCGGAAGAGGGATTGCTCCCTCTTCATCAACGCTTCACTTTCTCTTCAACATCTGTATCTCACAGCCCACTCCCTGAAGCTCTCTCCATTTCCCTTTTCCTCTAAATTTGCTCTCATTCTCTCTCATTTCTGTTTTTGCTTGTTTACTCAACTCTCTCCTTTGCCTGCCTTTGTCTGTCTCCGCATTTTGCCCTCTGTCTCGCTCTGTCCCTGTCTCTTTCTCTGCTTCCCCACCCCCATTGCTCTCATACAGTTTTAAAACCAATTTTCTCTGCTAAGAGGTTCGGGAAAGAGAGCCTTCCAGTCAGTGTTGCTAGGTAACCCAATATCACATGGCCAGCCTCATATTTTTTGTCTGCTTCTTCAGAACTCTGCTACTCAGATACAGCAGTTCTGAAAAAAGAACGGGTCTGGTTAGCTCACTTGCAGTTGGCCAAAGATGTCAGCTTTACTCTGGGATATCTAGGTTGCTGAAAACATTAGGGGGAAAAAAAGCTAAGGAAATAAGAACTATTACAGGATGGCATGCATTCCTCCAGAGCAAGGGGTTCTTAATTTGGTATCCATGGAACTCCCAGATACACTGTGGAGAAACCACAGGGGCGAAAACTCTCCCTTTGAAAAGTCATGCAAAAATCAAATATTGATATTTCTTTGTGGTGGTGGTTGTTGTGAATGTTTCATAGCTTTTTCTTTTTAATTCTCAAAGGGAGCAAGGCTTTCAAGGGAGTTTTTAAAAATATTTTATTTATTTATTCATGAGAGACACACAGAGAGAGAGGCAGAGACATACGCAGAGGGAGAAGCAGGCTCTATGCAGGGAGCCCGATGTAGGACTTAACGCCCTGACCCGAAGGCAGATGCTCAACCACTGAGCTACCCAGGCATCCCTCAAGGGAGTTTTTACATGGATTTATAGCTCCTACCAGTTTGTGCTGAATGTCTTCCATTGCCCCCCTACGCCGACCCCTGATCTGACCTGTAGGGGGTGCTTCAGTGAGCCCTCTCACCTTAAGGTTTCAAGTTGGTTTCCACCAGGAGGAGGCATCCCCAGGAGATCAGAGGTAAGGTTGGAGGAGAGTGAGAACAGAGTAGTAATCTCCCTGGCTACTCCTCTGCTAGCCTACCAGGGATTTGTTTCACCCCTATACTGAAATTCACAACTGTCAGGCAGTCCTCTCCATATGGCTACCATCTCCCTTTTGGTTCCAGTAAATGCACCCTCATCCCTTCAGACCTAGGGAAAGTATGGTTTCCCTAGGAACCAACCTTGTTGGTTTCCTTAAGTCCTTAAGCCCTGCCCACCTAGTCCATTATTAAACGTTCTGCAATTATCCAATTTGAGAGAGCCCTGTGTTTTCTGCTGGAACCCTGACTAATAAATGGAGTCACATAAAATTAAAAGGTGAAGGCTAATAATAGGGATTCAGAAGTTATCAGAAAATAACAAGTGTTTGAGTAGGTATAGCCATTTTCAAAACCTAGCTGTAATGGCTAGAGCATTCTGTTTCAGATGACTTCATGTTATTCCATCAGACCTACTAGTAATAGAAAGAGCATGACTATTTCAGGGTTCCTAACCCTGACATAACAATTCCAGTGTATCAACTGATGGTATTGGCCGCTACAGCAATAACCACTTGAGATTAAGAGCAAATCTTGTGGGTATTCCCTAGGAGATCTCAAGATAGTTCTTTATCAGCCACTTTGCTCAGGCATCCAGAAATTTATGAGGGGCTTGGGTTGCTGAATGGCTATAGCCAGGTGGTGTTCCTGCTAGACACTTAATCAGTGAGCAATAGGCTCCTTGAAACATGTCTCTCATGAAAGTCACTGATTTGATTTTTCTCTGGTGAAACTTTTGTTTTTTTCCCTTCTGACTCCATAACTTTCCATGTGGTCTCTCCCCTCTTCACTCCCCAGCCTGTGCAATCCAGATAGGAGAAGAAAAGAAAACTGGGTTACACATGCTTCCAAATTTTCTCTTTCTTACCCCTGAACTTATAGCTTTTGAAAAATCCAAGAGCCAATATTCTGACACTTTTCTTCTCTGGTTACATTCTGACAACTTGCCTTGAAGCCATGAATGACTCATGTCTAGCATTTTGGCTGAGGTTCTAGAGGGTCTTGGACAAAATTCAATGAAGCAGGAAAGAGGAAAATACTTTGGCTAAGGTTCTGACACGTTTACTTGTCTCAAAAATCTCTGGAATGAGGTGAAGACCACCTTATTATTGGCTATAGGCGACATGAGCATCCTGTGTCCTTTAGAAGTAGAAGCCCCTTACCTTTTTTACTGAATTGGGAAGCTTTTTGAAAAAGACTATGAGGGGTGATTTTATTCACAAAGAACACTATTTTTAAAAAGAAGTCAAGAATTTTTGGACTTCACTAGTGTGGGAATGTCTCATTTGTAACTGAGGACACTATTTGAGAAATTGTCTGCAACCCATTAAACAAAATTATATGACTTAGAGATTCCACTGAGCCAATTTCACATTTTAATTTTTCTGATTTTACATTCAACTGGTCATTCTAGAGATATTATGGTAAAGTTTGTAGCTACTAGTCATGTTCACCTAAAGTAATGGAAAATACCAAGAATTTGCCCTGACAGACAGTAATGGGCTAGTTTACAATATCCCTTCAAATTTTGTTGAAAAAGGAAAGAAAACTACTTAGCACAAATAGCTTGGTGCTGTATGCAAAGATTCCATGTCTCAATAAATTGTTACCTTCCCCATATTGCCTTTGTTTACCTAGACTTGATTATAGACTCTGGAGATTTTCATTTTGTGAACTATCTGGTATATTAAAAATGTTTGAATAATTCTGAGATGGGTGGAAGCACATATCCATTTGTAACAGCAAATTGGCTGACTGTCATGATCAATATGGAAGAATATGTTTCTTCATTATTTTCCATTATATAAGCATCTCAGCTGATGATGTATGTGTATGTTTTGGGAACAGAGATGATAAGGGTAGAGGTAAGGGAAACAAATATATCAACTCTTTCTGAAATGTGCTTACATCACAACTAGTGATTGTGTTATTTGGGCACTCCAGAAATTATACACTAGGTTAGAGCTGTATAAGTACAAGAATTTTATAAGAGGGCATCTGTGAAAAATAAAATGAAGGATGAAGCAAAACTGGGTAGAAGAAGCCTTAGATATTAGTGCACATGTGACAAAGTCTCAGTCAATCCAATGGGGAGCTATGGAGCAAACATTTCCCATTAGATGAATTCTGCATTGGGCAGAAATGGCCAAGCTTTTGGTAGTTACTGTCTGGGGTCTGTTCAGGAAGAATGTGGTTTTGGCTCAAAAGCTGAGATGGATCCTGATAGTGCTAATAGGTGAAGGCTTTTGGCTTACTTCACCTTTTTTTTTGCAGCTAAATGGCAAATTCTTCCTTGAAGGGAGATCCAAACAATACTCTTCCCTGGCTGACACAGAGATCCACTGGGTTTAGTGGCAGAAGTGTCTTGACCTTTTTTATTCTGAAAATATTCCTATCATTCACCTTATTTTACACTTGACCCTGTGGTCACTGAATTACATGAATGACATATATAGGAGCTCAAGTTTTCAGGTAAGTCACATGCTCCTTATGCAGGCTTTGGTATAAAGACCTAGATGAGTCATTTGGTAGTGAGGATAATGAACACAGAGTAGGATTCTGCTCCAAATAGTGACAGTGGCCAAGAGTCTCGAGAACCGTGGAGAATGTAAGATTTAAAATATCTCTGGAAGGAGCACTCCAAAAATTGGGAGGGTAGCAGGTCCAGAAATGGAGCCACCCAAACAGATGCTCTCCTATAGTCACAAAAAGCACCTGAGCCACAGAATAATGTCTTATAAACCTGACATCTACAGAACAGGCTGGGGCCTCATGAACACTCAAGACCAATATGAATTCTCTCTTTTCAAGTCAAAGTATTTAAACTCATATTAACATAGGATTTTCATCCCTACTGAAGGATGGCTTTTATCCTAAACATCTACCCCATGACACACTAAGGCCTTAGGACTCCAGAACAGCACAGAGCAAAATCTTAGTAATAATATGGTTCCCTTGAGAGGCCATTTGTGTAACCTCTAGGAGCCTTCATTTCTACCTATTTGGTTCCAGAGTTACAAGCTTCTGTGGTATATACATCTGAAGTAAAGGCACTTCAAGGGGAACTACTCCTATGCCTACTTCCTCAGCTTAACACAGCTAGTGTTAGTGTTAACCTCCTCTAATTCTAGGGTATGATAATTTGCATGGGCTCATGCCTCATAATCTAAATGACTTTTAACCTGGCATAGAGGAATTTGGTCAATTCATTCCATTTAATATAAGAAGAACTGATAAGAACTCTCTGGTATACTGACTGGATTGATAATATTAATAATACCTAGAAATTATAGAGCATTTACTGTTTGCTGGGAACTGTGTTCGGAGCTTTGCATGAATTTTTTTTCATTTAATCCTCCAACCATATGGTATGCACCATTATTATTCATATTTTATATATGAGATACCAGAGACACAGAGATTAGATAACTTCCCCCCATACATACCACCAGGTAAGATGTAGAGCTCTGGCTCATCTCATGCTTTTAGTAACTACAGTTGACCCGTGAACAATGCAGGGGTTAGGAGTACTGACCTCCACACAGCTGAAAATCCATGTATAACTTGACTCTCCAAAAACTTAACTACTAACAGCCCACTGTTGACAAGAAGCCTGACCAATAATGTAAATTCAAGTGACACATACTTTGTATGTTATGTGTATTATATACTGTATTCTTACAATATAGTAAGCTAGGGAAAAGAAAATGTAGTATATGGGGGAAAAATCTGCCTATAAGTGTACCTATGCAGTTTAACACCATGTTGTTCAAGGATCAACTGTACTCTATAGTATAACCTGCTTCCTCAGATGCAGTGTTTGTAGATCATCTCACCTATATAGAATGCATCTCCCTTTCAAAAGATGCAGGAAGGGATACCTGGGTGGTGCAGTGGTTTGGCGCCTGCCTTTGGCTCGGGGCGCGATCCTGGAGACCCGGGATCGAGTCCCATATCAGGCTCCCGGTGCATGGAGCCTGCTTCTCCCTCTGCCTGTGTCTCTGCCTCTCTCTCTCTCTCTCTCTGTGACTATCATAAATAAATAAATTTTTAAAAATTATAAAAAAATGCAGGAAATAGTAAAGGACAAAAAGTAAATAATTCAGATAAAAGTCATTCAATTTAGAAGTTCAATTCTGGCTCTAGTGGGGCAGAAGGATATTTTGACAGCTGCAAAAACTGGAGGTAGCAGTAAGAATTGAGCAAAATAACTAGAGAATGATATGGTGGTGGTAGGTGCAGGTAAGGGAATACTCATGGAGGTGTATACCTTAACCTACCAGGACACTACAAAGAATAATCTGGAAGGCAAGTCATCTTACTCCCTACCTGGACCTAGAGAGAGTGTTATGCCAAATCATGGTCAGCAATGGGACAGGGATACCTCAAAGGCCCTAGTACTGTGAGCCTACTTATGCATAAAACTATTGCAGACCCCAATTCCAGCCAAACTAAGAGTTAAGTCTGGGGGAGTTAAGAAAGTGAAGGAGTAAACAAATGCTGTAGGTACAAGTTAGTCAGAAGGTAGGAGACCCAGAAAGTCAGAGTCCACAAGAACAACACCAGCAAACAAATTGAATGTTGTTCCAAGATAGAAGTTGTTTTGTCTTTTTGCAGTTGCAGCCTATCTTCTGGATCAAGCCCCCTGAATCCAGCACATGTGAATGATAGTTAGAAGTCAATAAGCCCACCCTTGAGTATGGAAAGATACACCAAGATTCTCTCATGCCTAGATATAGTAGGATTACCAATGATATTTGCTTTCATTCAAACATATCTACTCTGATTTTTGTCATATTTATGTCAAAGAGAAAAGCAAATCAGTACTTTTTAATTTTATATCAGGCAGGAATCAGCCAACATATCAATGTCAACACTGTTTCTTTTAAGGTTTTATTTATTTTTGTGAGAGAGAGTGAGAGCATGAGGGGGGGAGGGGCGGGGGCAGGGGAAGAAGCTGACTCTCCACTGAGCAGGGAGCCTGATGCAGGGCTCGAGCCCAGAACCCTAGGATCATGACCTGAGCCAAAGGTAGATGCTTAACTGACTGAGCCATCCAGGTGCCCCAACACTGGTCTTGGTTTTGAGTGGATTAATCTTTAATAAGAATGATAAAAGTGAAATTTTGAGAACAAATAAAGAAGAGGTGATATATCTTTATCTATATATAATAGAATATTAGTCATAAAAAGAATGAGATCTTGCCACTTATGATAACATAGATGGACCTAAAGGGTATTATGCTAAGTGAAATAAGACAGAGAGACAAACACTATATGATTTCACTCATATGTGGGATCTAAAAATGAACAAATAAGAAAAGCAGAAATAGACCTGTAAATATGAGAACAAAAGATGGCTGTTAGGAGGCTGGGGGCTGGGCAAAATGGGTGAAGGGAAGTGGGAGATACAGGCTTTCAGCCATGGAAAGAATGAATCACAGGTATAAAAGATACATCATAAGGAATATAGTCAATGGTATTGGAATAACATCGTGTGGTGACAGATGGTAGCTACACTTGTGGTAAATAGCATAATGTGTAGAGTTGTCTAATCACTATGTTGTACACCTGAAATTAATGTAACATCGTGTGTCAACTATACCTCACCTTAGAAAAGTGCAATTTTGATTTTGCCAGAATTAGGTTAATGATGTTAAGAAGTTAAGTAATAGACCCAGAGGAAAAATAAAATATCTCCCCAAATGTAAATTTGAGACAACAAAGGCCTTAAGGTAGGAATCAGAGGTAGATTCATGAGAAAGATTTTGTTGCAAAACATAATTTGAATATAAATATAGCTAGATGGAGTATTAGAGTTGAGGTCCCTGGAAGAGCTTTGGGAAAGTACAGGCTAGGCGTTGTTTAACTCAGAGCAAGCTTTTGGAAGCAAGTGAAGAAAAACACCTTTTCTCAAACTACACTCTTGCCAGAAAATAGAGTCTAGCCTCCCTAGTCGCTCTCTTACTTGGATCTGATCATCATAACCATCCAAAAAGCTCAGGAATCAGACAAAGAAGCTGACTTTGTGTTTTTGGAACTAAATGATGCCAAATAACAGGTTCTGATAATTCTACTGAATACTTCTTTCACCACCTCTTCCTTGTCCTCCCTCTTCCCTTTCTCTAGCCTTTTCTACTTGACTTTTTAGTTATGAATCTTGGAGTAGTTAATACATTCTATTTCAAATTGCTTTTGGCTTCCTGGTACTGACTGCTTTTATTTTATTCTTTTTAGATTTTATTTATTTATTAGAGAGAGAGAGAGAGAGAGAGAGAGAGAGAGAGAGAGAGGCAGAGACACAGGCAGAGGGAGAAGAGCGGGCTCCATGCAGGGAGCCAGACACCGGACTGGATCCCAGGTCTCCAGGTGGCGCTAAACCACTGGGCCACCCGGGGCTGCCCTAGTGACTGCTTTTAGGAGACATTTTTCTTTCCAGATATGTTCAGTCAGGAAATATTTTTAGAAAAAAGCGTGGATTAAATGTTGGGGGTGGGGGAGTCCAACAGTGTTCTGACCTCCTTTGCGCCATTTAATAATTAACACTTGATAAGCTCTTTGGATTTCTTTTTTTAAAGATTTTATTTATTCATGAGAGACACACAGAGAGAAGCAGGCTCCCCGTGGTGAGCCCAGTACAGGACTCGATCACAGGACACCAGGATCATGCCCTGAGCTAAAGGCAGACACCCAACCACTGAGCCACCCAGGCATCCCCTTTGTGTTTCTTCTACTGATTCTGGACCTGGCCCTACCAGAGCCCTGTTCATTTCACTTCCTACTAGATTTTGACCATATTAAGGGCAAAATCTGTATCTTACTCGTTTCCATTGCGTCAGCCCCTAAAGCAGTAGTAAATGCTTAGCAAAGTATTGTTGAGTAAATACTAACAGGGTCCTACTCCATCATAATATTTCTGTCCTTGAAATGATCAACTGAAAATTTTTAATTAATTTTAAAATGATTAACTTTGGCTTTACTACTGTGCTAAAGACTTTGCTGTCATGAAACCCACAGAAAATAAGGGAAGTCAAATAGGCTATCTATTGCAATATTAAGATTATTAAGATAACTGCTACAGTGATATGAGAGCAAGTAGGAACAGAACTCTACTAGGCATAAAATGTCAGAAAATGTAGATGATATTTGAGTCCTAAAGAATTAACAGAATTGTTTAGTCAGGCAAAACAAGAAAGAGCTAAGCAGAGGAAGCACAAATGCAGGGAGAGAGAATGGAAGCTTCAGGGAATGTCCTGTCATGAAAGATGACTGGTAAGTAGAACATGGAATAGAAAGATGAGACCAGAAAGGTAGTTAGGGCTTAGATAATGCAATGCATTATGGGGGAATTCAGCTTTATTGTGTGTGCAGTAGGAAGTGACATGAATTTGTAACTTATGATTCTGGTGTCCACAATAAAGGACACACTGAAGGGAGCTGAACTAATCACAGACAACTAGGTAGGAAGCGATTGCAGTAATTCAGGTGAAAAATGGCAACTTGAACAAAAATGGTGGCAATTAATAAGGAAATGAAGAAATTAGCTCGAGAGACTTAGTACTTCATCCAACAATAGCAGAATACACATTCTTCTCAAACGCATGAAATATTCACCAAGATAGAGCACATTCTGGGCCATAAGACACACCTTAGCAAATTGTAAAAAATATAAATTGTATGTTTATTCTCAGACAACAATGGAATGAAATTAGAAATAAATAATAGAAAGATAACTGGAAAATCCCCAAATGTGTGCAAATTAAATGACACATTAAGCAGATAACACAAGTCGAAGAAATCTCAAGAGAAATTAAATAATATTTGAAATAAATTAAAATGAAAATGCAACATACCAAAAGTTGTGGGATGCAGTGAAAACAGTGCTTAAAGAGAAATTTATAGCAATGAATGCATATTTTAGAAAGGAATAAATAGGTGATAGGGCTTAAGGAGTGTACTTGTCGTGATGAGCACAGGGTGATGTACAGAAGTGCTGAATCACTATATTATACAACTGAAACTAATATAGCACTCTCTGTTGACTAATGAGAATTAAATAAATTAAGTAAAAACTTTTTTAAAAGATCTAAAAGCAGTGTTTCCATTTTAAGAAACTAGAAAAAGAAGGGCAAATAAAATCCACAGTAAGCAGAAGAAAGAAATTAGAGCAGAAATTAATGAAATTTCAAAGGGAATGAAGAAACTTTGGGGATGATAGATATGTTCACTGTTTTAAATGTGGTGATGGTTTTATAGGTGTGTTCATAAGTCGGAGCTTAAATGAAATTGCACACTTAAATATGCGCAGTTAGTTGTATGTCAATTGTATCTCGATGAATCTATTTTAAAAACAGTTGGTTTTTAAAAGGTGTACATACTTTAAAAAACAGAATCTTACAGCTTAGTACTTGGAACAAACTTACAAATTTGTGTTGATCTTCACTTGATCTTATCTTTTCAACCTCAGGTTAACTTCCATCAATCCACTGCTAACTTTTACAGATGGATACTCCCACCCCTGCAATTCTGCCTCTGTGAACAGTCTTTCTGATTTACAATTTTTTTCCTCAATACCCAAGAATCTAGAATTATTATAGAAGAATATAAAAGTTCATTACCACACAGAATGGATACAAGCATAACCTGTAGAGTCTTTTATTTTGTAATGATGACATCAGAAATCCAAGTGAAAACTGGTTTAAATGATACATATAAAATGACCAGAAATGTATGAATTGGAGAACACATTTTATTAACACATATGATTCACTTCTAGTATACTCATTTGATCCATTTTAATCCACCTAATTTATTTTAAAGCTGATATCATAACCACTGCACTCTGAGTATTATAGAGGCTTTTGACCAAAAGCAATACAATGCTGATATGATTAGAATATCAGAAAATCCTTGGGACGCCTGGGTGGCTCAGTGGTTGAGCTTCTGCCTTTGGCTCAGGGCGTGATCCTGGAGTCCCAGGATCGAGTTCCAATCTGGCTCCCTGCATGGAGCCTGCTTCTCCTCCCTCCACCTATGTCTCTGCCTCTCTCTGTGTCTCTCATGAATAAATAAATAAAATCCTTTAAAAAAAGAATATCAGAAAAACCTTCTAATAAAGAAAATAATTAAACAGCAGAGCTGTCAAAGATGCTCAGTAAGAGCGAACTGAGTGGGGGATCCCTGGGTGGCTCAGTGATTTAGTGCCTGCCTTGGGCCCAGGGTGTGATCCTGGAGCCCCGGGACCGGGTCCCACATCAGGCTCCCTGCATGGAGCCTGCTTCTCCCTCTGCCTGTGTCTCTGCCTCTCTCTCTTTGTCTCTCATGAATAAATAAATAAAATTTTAAAAAAAAGAGTGAACTGAGTGACAGAGTCCTTTCCTGCCCTGAGTTTTTAGGATTCTATGACAGCTTACATGACATAGGTTCTTAACCTGGAGTCTGATCATCCTGTGAAAGTACAGGCAAAATTATGTGCTCCCTTCTTTTGTAAAATCTGCCCAGATCATACTTTCTCTTCTAATTCTAGATCATTCATGGACTTTCCTCTTATATGCTTTAAGAAAATGAGGAGAGAGAGAGAGAGAGAGAGAGAGAGAGAGAGAGAATCAGAGAGACAAAGAGGGACAGAGACAGAGAGGCGGGTGCTTCTAATCTGAAGATGCAACTATGGCACTGAACTTAAAATTAGCAGCCCTGGCCCTGGTTCTGATTAGTCCAGTTTCCTTCCCCCCTCCCTTTTTAAAAAGATTTTATTTATTCATGAGAGAAACACAGGGAGGCAGAGACATAGGCAGAGGGAGAAGCAAGCTCCCTGTGAGGAGCACGATCCGGAACTTGATCCCAGGACTCCCTGATCACACCCTGAGATGAAGGCAGATGCTCAGCCACTGAGCCACCCAGACATTCTTCCTTCCCCTTTTTAAGTCTGTTTTGCTATTACTTCAACTTAAAGATTGAATTAGATAACTTGATGCTTGGGACACTTCAAGTTCCAACTTCCTAGGGGTCTATGTACTAATGCAGTTCTTGACTTACCCTTGACATTTACCTAAGTTTTCAGCATTTCCCTCTTTTCAGCCAAGGTTCTACATCAGGGTGATGCTATATTGGCTTCTAGCCTTAGTCAGTGCCACTGTCCAGCATAGCAAAGAAAAGATTTTAACAATGAAAAGTGCCACTGATTTTCCCTCAAGGCTGTGGGCTCTGAGGCATCTTGTCTCTTCCACATTCTCTAATAGAGGCTGAAACTTGAATCCCATGATGGCATGCTCCACAGCCATATTCCACCCCTAGTGCTTAATCAATTCATCATTTATCAAGATGTGGTCACTCTTGTCATAAAACATGAGTACAATAAGAACACCCTTAGAAATTACCTTGTCCATTGTCTTCACCACCACACCATTGTTTTCCAGATATGTGTGAGGATTAGAAAAAGGAAAGGATACAGAAAACCATACATGGAGTCCACAGATCAGGATTAGAACCTAGAGATTCTGATTTCGTGTTTAATGCTGTTTCTACAGCACTTCTTTTGTTAATCATACTGTGAGGCATTAAGCCTTATTTTAACTTGGCTATTCATTCTTTCACTTAAATGCAAGCAATGAACACTTACTATATGCTAAACACTGCTTGGTGCTAGAAAAAACACTGAGAGGAACAAGTCATTTCTGTCCTGCTGTTTATCCTGGCTGTCAGTTAAAGGTTATTTCTCAATAGTACTGACTTGGTCTTAATGCAATGGAACAGGTTATCATCATTACCATTATCTCCACCTTCAGGCACCCACCCACCTGCACTGACCTAACCAAGACCCAATATGCTTTGAAACAGAGGCAACACATAGCATTAAACAACATTTTATTGATTTTCTTCAATGTACAAGTATTCATTGAGCATCTGCTGATTCGATCTTAATCTTATTCCTAAGAATCTAATACAGTCTAAAGATAGAATTAATTATCAAAAGAGAAAGCTCAGGTTCCTGCTGAGTCATTCTGTGGATGTTCACTATGAGACACAATACTTTATTAACCACTGAACATCCCTCTCAATGGTCCTTTGTGTATTGCATCTTATTTTCACAATTGTATATTGGGGAGAAGAGTCCAAAGAGTGGCACACTAAGGAATGGGCACAAGTAAGAAGAACCAAGTTTAGTAGATTAAGGAAACAGGAAGCACTTTGAAAACTCTCCAGTTTTTGGTGTGCAGCAGGTCAAGGCCAGGAATAAATTAATAACAAAGGACAAGCAAGTTCCTGAGAGTTGGGAGGACTGCAAGTTGTGCAATGAAAGTAAAGGTGAGAAGCAGTCAATTGTAATGAGCCTTGGTTTAGCATAGTCTTACCTGGCAAGAGAGAAAAGGGAGGGAGGAGCAGGTAAGTCAGGAAGAGTTGGTTAGAGGAGTTAAACCTCCAAATTTAACCTATATATGTTCAAATAACCTATATACTTTCAACTATTCAAACATCCTATATGCATTCAAATATTCAAAGGATGTGAAGTCCTTCTCCGATTTACTTAACTTCTCTCAGCATAGTACCCTCCAGTTCTATCCCCATTGAAGCAAATGGTGGGTATTTGTCATTTCTTTTTTTTAAAATTTTTTAAATTAATTTATTTATTTATGATAGAGAGAGAGAGAGAGAGAGAGAGAGAGAAAGGCAGAGACACAGGCAGAGGGAGAAGCAGGCTCCATGCACCGGGAGCCCGACGTGGGATTCGATCCCGGGTCTCCAGGATCGTGCCCTGGGCCAAAGGCAGGCGCCAAACCGCTGCGCCACCCAGGGATCCCGGGTATTTGTCATTTCTAATGGCTGAGTAATATTCCATTGTATACATATACCAGGGAACATCAGTGAAGGTGACAGAATGTGAGAGAGTCCTAACTCTGGGAATTGAACAAGGGGTTGTGGAAGGGGTGGTGGGTGGGGGGATGGGGTGAATGGGTGACGGGCACTGAGGGGGGAACTTGATGGGATGAGCACTGGGTGATATGCTATATGTTGGCAAATTGAACTCCAATAAAAAAATATACAAAAAAATAACCCAAAGGATGTGAAGTCAGGGAAAAGTGGAGTTGATGTTGATGCTGCCTATTAATAAATTAATGACTAAGGTTGAGCATGAGGTGAAGACACAATCCAGATGTCATTTCATTTATTCTCATTCCTGAGATCCCATAGTCTTGTGAGAATTTCCAAGCATGATTCCTGTGGTTAAAGGTGAGCATTAAAAAAAATCAGGATGAAATTCACATAACATAAAGCTAACCATTTTATTTTATTTTTTTTAATTTATTTATTTATGATAGTCACAGAGAGAGAGAGAGAGGCAGAAACACAGGCAGAGGGAGAAGCAGGCTCCATGCACCGGGAGCCCGACGTGGGATTCGATCCCGGGTCTCCAGGATCTCGCCCTGGGCCAAAGGCAGGCGCTAAACTGCTGCGCCACCCAGGGATCCCCCCATTTTATTTTTTTAAGCTAACCATTTTAATGTGTACAATCCAGTGGCATTATATATACACACTGTTGTGCAATCATCCCTTCTATCTAGTTCCAAAACATTTTCATCACTCTCAAAGGAAATTCCATAGCCATTAAGAAGAGACAACCTTCTCCCGGTCCCCAGCAGCTACTAATCTGCTTTCCATATCTATGAGTTTGCCCATTCTGAACATTTCTTATAAATGGAAGCATATAATATGCATCCTTTTGTCTCTAGCTTCTTTCTTCATTTGCTTAGCATAATGTTTTCTAAGTTCATTCATGTCATAGCATGTAACAGTACTCATTCCTTTTTGTGGTTGGTACTTTTCCATTTGATGGATACAACAAATATTGTGGTTTCCACCTTTTGACTATTGTCAGTAGTGATGCTATGAACATTCCTGTACATGTATTTGATTGCCTGTTTTTAATTTTTTTAAGATATGCAGCTAGTAGTAAAATTGCTGAATCATTTGGAAACTAGATGTTTGACTTTTTGTTAAGCCATTTGCCACAGTGGCTGCACCCACTTCATATTCCCACCAGCAAATGTATGAGAGTTTCAGTATCTCCAGGTTTCTGCCAACACTTGTTCTTGTCTGCCTTTATTATGGTAGCCAATCTCTTGTGTGTGAGGTGGTATTGCCTTGTGGTTTTGATTGCATTTCCCTAGTGGCTAATGATATTGAGCATCTTTTCATGTGTTTATGTCTGAGGGACATTTACTGTTAATATCATCTATTCTGGTGAATGAGCCATACTTTCTTGTTACTTTCAATAAAATGAAAATTTCATTTTTTCATTTTTAAAATGAAAATTTTAAAATTAAAACTAGGGATCCCTGGGTGGCGCAGCGGTTTGGCGCCTGCCTTTGGCCCGGGGCGCGATCCTGGAGACCCAGGATCGAATCCCACATCGGGCTCCTGGTGCATGGAGCCTGCTTCTCCCTCTGCCTGTGTCTCTGCCTCTCTCTCTCTCTCTCTCTCTCTCTCTCTCTCTCTGTGTGTGTAACTATCATAAATAAATAAAAATTTACAAAAAATAAATAAAATTAAAACTAGATGTTTTGAATATAATAATGTAATAACTCAAAAAATCAGATTTTCCTCTTAGGATTTGTTTGTTGTTGATTGCTGTGTGTTGAGGTTGCTTGTTGGTTTCATGATTCTTCTAAACTAGTTTTTAAAAGACTGTCATGTGTGGTTTTTAAAGTATTTGTTCCATTAGCTTGTGGTCAGCTGGTAATTTGGCAGGAATTTTCTTAAATTCCTGGAATTCATAAAAAATAATTTTAAAAATACCTTTCTTGTCTTTGTAGATTGGTTTTGTGTTGGAGCACTCTTTAAATGCTTAGCCAATCCATTTATAATCCTACCTTAGCCTTCACTTTCTGCTTGTGATGAGCCTAAAATCAGCCGTTGGTGAAAGCTGAGGGCCTTCTCCGGACTTGTCTAAACATACATGATGCTCTGGGCATGCATGTGGCTTTTTAGATTCCCCATTATATGTGAAAGATTTTCAAAGCCCTTATTTCCCCAAGTAACTCTCCAGAGCTTATTTTCCCAGGATTTTGATATGTTTACTGTTTATTCAGACTATAATCTTTTGCCCCATGTACCAATGGCTTGTTCACTACCTTTCAGTAGTGATATAGCAGGCTGGGAAGCGGGAGTCAGGATAGATACAGGCTGCCTTCTTTAATGCTGGCATCATACCAAGAAGCAAAGTGGGGCCAGGACAAATTTAAAGGCCACAACAAAGCTCTTCTACCATATTTGTCCCCTTTTCTGAATTCAGCATTCACTTGATTACTGTAATCAAGTGATAATATTCCAGAAGTTCTGACATAGTTTACTCTGACAGTTTTTGCTTGATTTTGTTGATGTTTCTGTGGAGGCACAGGCTATTGGACCCCCCTTAGGCTCCCATGTTTGCTGAGCAAAGTGGGGTATTTTACAAACAGTATAGCTATGGTCCCTGAACTCAAGCCACAGACTTCATCTAGTGCTTGCCCTAACATAGTGATCTTTTGCAGCACTGGGGGCGAGCTGATGGCAATGGACTTACCTGATGCATTCACACCCTACTTAATGGCAGCAAAATGAGCCTTTTAAAACTGAACTCCCACTGGAAGAAGTAGCTCTTGTAGCTGTTAAGTGGAGGGACTTTGGATCCAGACTGCCTGGCTTTGCAATCTGGCTCTTCCATGTACTAGCTGGGTAGCCTTAGAGAACTTTCCTAATATTTTTGCCTTAGTTTACTCATTTGAACGATGGGGATAGTAATGGCACCTAACTGCCAGAGAAATGTTGTAAGGATTAAATGCATTAATACTTGTAAAGTATTCAACAGACTCTGACACAAAGTCTATACATGTGTTTGCTAGTACTGTTGTATCATTTCTCCACTTAAAACCCTATAATGGTTTTGCATCTTTTTTTCTCAAAGTAAAAACCAAATCTCTTCCAATGGCTTTTAAGGCCACATAGAATCTGGCCTCCTCATCACCTCTCTGACTTCATTTCCTACTACTTTTCTGCTTGCTCACTCAGCTCTAGTCAACCTGTCCTCAAATGCTTCAGGATGGCTCCAGCACAGGAGCCTTGTCACTGGCTGGTGCTTCTTCCTGAAGCATTCTTCCTAAAGATATCCTCAATTAGGAACTCCCTCGCCTCCTTCCTTGGACTTCTTTGACATGCTTACTCATTCTTCCTTCATACAAAAGCCCACCTCTTGCTACACTCTTACTCTAATGCAAAACATTTTATCATTTGTTTGTATCCCTGTCATGTATTGTTAACATATGATAGTAATGAAATTTCTCATTACTCTCTAGTACATTACTGCTTCATTGTGGCCTTTACTAACAGGTAGAGTGAAAAAAAAATTCACCAACACAGAACATTTACATCAGGTGTTGGGGGATGTGTTGATCTTCTCCAGCAAGCACTCTGTGATGGAGAATCTCCTTTGGATAGAAATGATAGCCAGAATTACCAACATTGACTTGGGCTTTCTGAAATCAATAGGAATAGTGTAACCCCAATAAGACAGGAACCAAGAGGCAATATTTAATCAACAAGAAAAGGTAGATGAAGCTACTATAATAAGGGGCAGAGCTGAAGCAATAATCAGAACACTCTTATCCACAAGGGCAATATGAAGGGCTGTATCAGTGCCCTTAGCTCTGTATTACAATCTGGTTCTCAGGGACCTTGATTGCCTCTTCATTTCACAAGATACCACTTCATTCCACAGGACACTGTCCCATTACATTGATGTTATCGTGCCGATTAGAGCTGATGAACAGGACGTAGCAACTATCCTAAACACCATGGTAGGATGTATGCATGCCAGAGGGCAGGAAATGAACCCCACAAAAATTCAAAGGCAATCTTTCTTGGTGAATTTTCTAGGGATCTAGAGGTCTAAGGCATATTGAAATCTCCCTTCCAAAGGGAAGGACAAATTACTACATCGCCTCAGCCACTATTAAGAAATAGGCACAATGACTAGTGGGCTTCTTTTGATTCTGAGGGATATATATATATAATCTGAATAATCTGAAGGCTTCCAAATTTTAGCAGGGTCCAGAATAAGAAGAGACAATGGGCCCAGGCTGCCATGTAAGCTGCTCTACCCCTTGGTCAATATAGCTCAGCAAATCCAGTGTCACTTAAAGTGACTGTGGCAAACCAGGATGCTATGTGGAGCATTTTTAGGCTCCTAGAGGTGATACATTTGCTTATATTTTCTTCTTATTCCCGTGGCAAATAGTTAACTAGGATAGGTACCCTTACCTAGATAATTGTGCTGTACTAGCTGTTACACCTCCAACCTTTTTACTTTTTCTCAGAGTGAACCAATGTAAGGTTAGTCTCATTTTGGAAATTCCCCCATTAATACTTTCTTACAAAAGTTAGCAATAAAACACTATGTTCAAATAAAGAGTTTAAGGATAAAAAAAAGAGTTTAAGGATATCTAAATGCCAAGAGGCACATTCTGACAAGTTCCCAGCTTTTTTGTGGCATCTTTGGTCTTTGCTTTATGAAAACATAAAATTACAAAAACAGAAACTGTTCTGTTATGCATCTCAGTCCATATGTAATCAGGAGAGAAATCAAATAGGATATTAACAGTTTAGAAAAGGAAAATATTCTTAAGGAGGATTGTGCTGATCATAAATGGGCTCCATACAGATGTGCCTGAACAAGATGATGGCTGATAGCCTCCAGCTGGCTATTTTCACAGGGAAGAAGTGGTCTTAAGTGGATTTGTGTACACAATATGTGCACAGAAACTAAGTGGGAGAGCGTGTCAGTGTGGTCAGGTCTAAGCAGAGGGGCAGAATGGTTGGTGGTTATACTTTAGCCTTGCCTAGGGACTATATCCATAGGTCCAAGCCCCATAGAATTATGAGCTATAGAATCTAGCTACAGGGCCCATTTAAAAGCAAGATGCAGGGATCCCTGGGTAGCACAGCGGTTTGGCGCCTGCCTTTGGCCCAGGGTGCGATCCTGGAGACCTTGGATCGAGTCCCGCGTCGGGCTCCCGGTGCATGGAGCCTGCTTCTCCCTCTGCCTGTGTCTCTGCCTCTCTCTCTCTCTGTGACTATCATAAATAAATAAAAAATTAAAAAAATAAAATAAAAGCAAGATGCAGAACTTTATTTTTTGTCCTTAGGTAACAAAATGTGACAGGAAGCAAGGGAGGGGAAGGAATAATAGCCCAAATATTCAAACTGGACCCCCAGTTACATTTGTAACATTTAAAGGTTTCAGGGTAAGAGTTCAGTTGGGGCCATCTTGCCATATACAAATGTTTAAGTCAACCAATAAGCTGTTAAATAAAATCTTATCTCCAATAACATGAAAAATTCACCTTTTTAAGATCTGAAAGGCCAATTTCAGATTTAGAATACTGGGTGTACTTTAATAGTATATTTTTCTTATTTAGTTTATCAAGAGAATTTAAAAACACAAATCTGTCAGTCATAAGTGTAAGTCTGGAATAGTTTGTTGTGTGAAGTTCAAGACTATCTACCTGGATACCTGGGGTGTCCAGGGCTGCCCTTTGCTGGGTCTGATGTAGAAGGAAGTCACAGGGCAGGGGATTATACAAGAACATGAATTCCAGAATTCTGGAATTATTAGAAGTCAGTTTAGGGTCTGTCTTCCATACTTAAGAGTACTCAAAGTTCTATTCTAGTGATGTTAAAGGAGAGTAGGCCCTCCCACTTCGGGTCCCTGGTCCATACCTCAATCCCCAGAACTCAGCTTTACCCCCTCTTCTCTCTGCACCCTGAGCATCCTTCCTCATCAAGGGACACTTTACATGCATTTATGTGGATAATGTAGCCCACTTGTCCCCTCTTACCTGCATATAACCATCACCTCTTGGTTACCAATTAGTCCTGTAGTACAACACTGACAATGTCACTGAATCCTCAGAAGCAGACTCAGTGAAAAGGAGCACCCAGGCGTCTTGGAGCTTGAGACATGAGGCCATTTGGGGAACAAATTCAGGGCCCCAGGTTCCATGTAGCATAATTAGGGTTGGGGCATGGACTCTGAGTATTCACACACAAAAAAGGTTTATCTCAAAAGGAGTTGTGTGGATTTTGTCTAATGTGAACCCCCTAAGATTCCTAAGCCCACATAAGGGCTCTTAATATATGTTAACTGTAACTATAGTTAATATAAAATATAGTATATAAAATATAATATTATAGTATATATAAAATATAATCAGTTATACAACTATACTTATATAGTTATATAAATTATACATTATATAGTTTTTTTAAAAGATTTTATTTGTTTATTCATGAAAGACACAGAGAGAGGCAGAAACACAGGCAGAGGGAGAAGCAGGCTCCATGCAGGGAGCCAGACACAGACTCAATCCTGGGTCTCCAGGATCAGGCCCTGGGCTAAAGGCGGCACTAAACTGCTGAGCCACCCGGGCTGCCCAATTATATAGTCATTTGTATAGTTAATATCTTAACTATATTAAGACAGAAATACATATATATAAGTATATACACATATATCTATATGTATATTTATATATATTTAACACCACCAGCATGGCATGAACCAACAGAAACTAGGAGAGGCATGAAACAAACTGTCCCTCAGAGCCTCCAGAAGGAACCAGTCCTGCTGACACCTTGATATCAGACTTTTGGCCTCCAGAACTACGAGAGAATACATTTGTCTTGTTTTAAGCCAACTGGTTTGTGGTGATTTTTTTTTGGCAGCCCTATAAAGGTAACACATCCCTCCAAGACGTCTTTGCATGTTAGGCCCCTCAATTCAGATTTTACCATCTTGTTCAGTTTACCTGCAGCAGTACCAAGTCAGTGAAATAAGGCTGGCCCTACTGTAGGTGAAGGTTGTTTTCCCACATTGCTCTAAACCAGTGGTTCTTAAACTTTAGTGTACTTCAGAAGCAGCTGAAGGACTTGTAAAACCCTGATGGTTAGCAGCCTACCTTTAGAATTTCTGATTCAATATGTCTGAAGTAGGGTCTGAGAATTTGCATTTCTAAGGAGTTCTCAAGTGATGTTGATGCTGCCGGTCCATGGCATGTCAATAGCACAATTTGGTCTCCAGGCAAGCTAGGTTGTCCATTGGTTTCTTTCAATAAAATGCAGTAGAAGCTAGACTACCATCCCTGCCATTACATAAAATGTTTATAAGTTATATCTTAATTGATTTGAGGCTGCAATAAAATAATTTAAAATAGGATTACCAAACAGTTGAAAGAGATTCCTCTCAAAGACTGTAAAGTAGGCCAAAACAAATAGAAAAGACAGAAAGATCCAAGTCAGTGTCATTTATGTAACAAAAACCCCGCAACTTATTTATTTCAAGCAAGCTTTTGTTTTTAATGTAAACAAATGCTGTCAAATATATCTGTAAAAGGTAAGAATAAAGCCAGATGTCAGTTAATATCATTTTGGGGTATTAATTTTGAAACAAAACTAGTGGTTTGGACTACTGAAAAGTAGAATATCTTTGAAGAATAAATTCATTTCTTCTTTCAACATCCATTTCTTTCTACGCCTTTCAACTGTAGGATGGAATAAGAGTCAATTAACAATTGTACACCACTAACATGCACCAGTAATGATCTAATGTAAGAGTCAATCCTATGTACATCTGTTGTCTCAACAAGGAGAATATGAAATGGTTTCTTGTTGTAACCCAGACCCTTAATACCAGGGTGCACATGCTTCAATCATTTGATCACACCAATCTCAACTCCCTCTTGACCACCACAATAAATGCTTGTTTTTTTTTCTTTAGAGGCCCTTCTGTAATTTAAATAAATATTTCTACCTTAGAAGCCTGTGCTCTTTCTGCAAATCATACATCTCTTATGCTCCCAGAATTCCAGTTTCTGTATCTTTAAAATGAGAATGAGGCTGTTATCAAACATTGATAGCTGTGAAAATTTGGAAAGAGAGATAGAAAGAGAGGGAGAGGGAAAGAAGGAGAGAGAAAGAGATGAAAGGATGGAAGAAATAAAAGCTAAGACTTAATTACCAATTCAGTGATAAACAATCTTAACTATGATGAAATTTCTTCTCTTTTGAATAGCATATGAAATAAAAAAAACTAAATTGAGCTAATATTTGTGAGTTACTAATGAAATCATCAACTTTTTACTACTTTTGTAAGGAGTCACCTTCTCAAAGCATTGTTATTACAGGAGACAATGTTTCTTGACCAAGTGATGAAGGTACAGTTAGTGCATGGTGTATCTGCTTTAGCTACTTCTTCTGGTGACCATTTTCTAAAAAAAAAATTGATCTCTAATACAATGTCTAATAAATGTCCTATCTGTAGTAGTCTTAAAACTACAGGACAAAGGACTTGCGGCTACCAATGCAGTACATTTTAGCATATCCTGCCTTTTCTACGATCTAGCATATAAGCATATTGTTAACATTGAACTGTTTTTTCAGAACTAAATTTCAACAATTTTTTCTTATTTACTTTACAAAAAATTTTAAAAACGTAAAGCTGTCAGTAACAAGTATATGTCAGAAATGGTTAATACTCAAGGCTCTGCACTACTACTTGGATTCTACACAGCTGTCCTCTGCTGACTTCATAGCCATTTTGAGTCTTCCTTCTGGTTCTTCATTTTCATCCTCTTCCTCTTCCATCTCCTCACCCCCAGCTTCTTGGGCCTCTTCATCAGAGTTCTCATCCTGATGTTCAGTTGCTTCTTTAGTGAATAATGATGTGGACTTTGGGACCAGAAGGTGACAGAAAAAATATCCCAATTTAAAATCAATAGTGGCATCCTGTATTCTGCGTCAGGAGTATCTGTAGAATAGAAATATGTTTTTTAAAAAAAGAATAGCTGGAAATATTCCTACTGATTGATAACATTTCCATGGCCCTCAGCTTTCTGCTGTTTGATCATTTTCTTAGTGATGTTTTCTCCCTATTTCCAGTAGATCTCAATCCCTGTACTGCTAATTATTTCTGGCCCTTGTGAGAAGGGATCAGAGTCACTTGGTCCTCATTGCATTTTGTACGTTTTTCTCAGAACTTCATTGGAAAATATGTGTTTGACTTAAAGACAAATTCTATCATGAAGTGCATTTGTTCCTCAACCCCTGAAAAGTGCTCCACTACCATTTCATTATTTTCTCATATTATCTTACCAAGAGTTTACATTTTTAAAAGCTATCAACCAAAAATGAGGTATACCAGTTGTTTGCCCTTTTCCTACTGGCTCACTTTCCATTTCCTCCCACACACCCTCCTGAACACCTACTTCCTACTGACATTCACCTTCTTTGGGCTCATGAATTGCATTGAGATCTCATTATGCTGAGTGAAGTAAGTCAATCGGAGAAGGACAAACAGTGTATGTTCTCATTCATTTGGGGAATATGAATAATAGTGAAAGGGAATATAAGGGAAGGGAGAAGAAATGTGTGGGAAATATCAGAAAGGGAGACAGAGCATAAAGACTTCTAACTCTGGGAAATGAACTAGGGGTGGTGGAGGGGGAGGAGGGCGGGGGGTGGGGGTGAATGGGTGACGGGCACTGAGGGGGACACTTGACGGGATGAGCACTGGGTATTATTCTGTATGTTGGTAAACTGAACACCAATAAAAATTAATTTATTAAAAAAACAGAGGCTGATAAAAATTATACTTTTTCTCAAGAGTATAATAGCCTTTATAGAATTGGAAAAATTCAACTTGAAGTTTTTTGAGAACACTGACCTGTTGCTTATGAGGCAAGCACTAAGAGTGGCCTGAAAGTAAGCCAGCTGTACCAACAGAGGCTACAAGAGCCTGAAGATGTTGCCTCCATTCACCACCTCCCATCTCCTTGGGTGCATAATCCCCTACTTTCCCAGAAAGTGGGAGCATCAGCCAGTACTTCACCCTCTCAGACCTTGACCTCCACTGGTTACTCTGCCTTCTGGGAAGTAGCCATCTCTGTGTGTTCCTCCAGCTCCCAGGGTCAGGTTACCTCTACCTTCCCTCCTGGACCTCCTTTTTACTAAGGACTGTGTCAGGGTATTGTGCTTGGTTTGCACATGTGGTTATTGCCTTAATTCTTATTTTTTTTCCTCTACAATCAATGTGAAGCAATATCACAATGATGGTAGTAATAATGCAATGTTTATAAGGCATAATTTTCACTGTTCTTATTCTAATCAGAATTCCAAATTAAATAAAAATCACAAAAAATAAATAAATATCACAACAATCTCTAAAAACAAAAACAAAAACAAAACAAAACAAAAGGGTGGCGCAGCGGTTTAGCGCCTGCCTTTGGCCCAGGGCGCGATCCTGGAGGCCCGGGATCGAATCCCACATTGGGCTCCTGGTGCATGGAGCCTGCTTCTCCATCTGCCTATGTCTCTGCCTCTCTCTCTCTCTCTCTCTCTCTCTCTCTCTCTCTCTGTGTGTGTGTGTGTGTGACTATCATAAATAAATAAAAATTTTAAAAAAAGGTTCCTCCAGCTCCCAGGTTCAGGTTACCTCTACCTTCCCTCCTGGACCTTGGCTCCTGGTATGTGATTGGACCTCTTCTGGGTCCTCCACCTCCTGAGGCACCAGTCCTTCTCCAGGGTCCTCGGGCTCCCAGGAGCATCACCTGACCACCATGCAACCTGTGTGGGGCTGAGCCAGGATATGGTTGTTATCATGGACATGGTAGGAAAGGGAATGGGTCACAGGTCTGAATAGGGGCCAAAATTGTACAATGGGGAACTCACAGATGCAAGAGACAACTTCAGCAACTTCCTTACCATTTTCATCTTCTTCTTTGTTCCCATAATTCTCATCCTCTTCCTCATAGCTGTTGTGCTCCTCTTCATTTTCTTCCTCCTCCTCATATTTCTCCTCTTCCTCATTCTCCTCTTCTCTGCCCCCGTCCTCATCCCCTCCCTCTTCTCCCTCTTCTTCTTCCTCCTCTTCCTCCTCCTCTTCCTCATCCTCAATTTCTTCTTCTTCTTCCTCCTCCGCCTCCACTTCTATAGGCTGTACATCCCAGTTTTCCTGGACTATAGGTTCGGCAGCGCCCTGCCCACCCTCCTCCTCCCAAAGGGCTCGAACTGCCTGGAAATACCTAGGGGCTGCAGCCCTTGCGACTTCAGCCCCCCATTCTGCAGGCACTGCACAACTCCTGATGGATCCAGAATCCTGGCCCATCTCACCACTGGATCCCTTCTGCTCACCTGGGATTGGGCCTTGATTCTCTATAACAGACATGGCAGAAGAGATACAGCAGTTGATGCCACAACTGAAGAAATGATCTAACTGCTTGACAAAAGTGGTGAAGATGGCGGTTGCCAGATTGCTGCTGAGCTGAGGCTGTTGGCAGCAGTGCCTGCTGGGTGGTGGTGGGGGCAGCAGAGAAGATGGTGGCAAAGAATAGAACGGTCTACTGTGCCTGTGGAGGTCCTGCGACAGGCGGGGGGGGTGGCTCTAAGGAGCAGCCAATTGAGGCTGCATCTGAGGCAGTGTTGGACAAGGTGGGAACTAATTTGTTGAACGGTTGACAGGAGGCAGAATTTCAAAAGGTCAACAAAAGACTGTTTCCCCTATTGCAAGCTCTAAGCTCATTTGCTGAAAGGTAAGAATTGACATGCCTAGTGTCCAATGATTTTTCAAGACCCTTAGTTTCTAGAGTTTGGGTCCTTCCTCCCTTCCTTTCCAGACCTCAGAGTCCATGTATGTTCTATCCTTTTAATTCTATTGCAGCAAAACTAAAGTGTTCCAGTGTAGAGGCACTCTGCTGCATAGGGTTAATTATTCCCTGACTTGTGCCATTTCAAGATGACTTGTGCCAATAGGGGACAGGTTCATAAAAACTTTATAGTTGAGATCTCAGCAATTGTAAAACCCTACCAGATGAGAAGGAAAAGAGAATTTGGACATTTTAACATTATTAAAGCTATTTAGAAAAAATATACAATTGAAATGAACGCAGTCAGAACAGAGTTGAAGAGATGTTAGAAACCAGAGCTAGATGGTGTTTAATGAACAGTGCTAAATTTACTTCAAGCCTCCAAAGAATGAATAAGGAGATACTCCTTTTGAAGGACCAGGCTTTTAAAGGACCAAGCATGAAGGCAGTCTTCCTAGAATGATTTCTGAGTCAACAATCTTAAGACGTTTTGTTGCATTCAGCCCCACTTAGCCAAGATCTGAAGTGTAAATAATTCTTAAAATTATGAAGAAATCAACACCCATTTTAAACTGATTCCATTTACTGTTGTTACCAGGCAAGAAGCACTAAAAAAGAATTCCTGATGAATCATTTGGGTTCAGACATACTTCTCCCTATTCTAATTATGTAGCAACAATTCATATCTCTGCATGGTAATCAGTCAACTAGCCCCAATACTATATAAACTTTCTTTGCCTGCTGATCCACTACCATGAAGACTAAAGTGACCAGGTGGGAGTTGTAGCTTCAAGTTCAGTAGAACCCAACCTGGTTACCTTACCAGAAGCAGTCTCTATTGGAACCCAGAACATTGGCTGTGGCAGACCCTAAAGTTTAATAGATATTTCCTTCTTGTAAATATTCTTGCTAAATGATTCTATTCCATGATAAAATTGTGTATCCTAATTGTCATATAAACCAGAAGGTCACCATGATGTTTGAACTGTTGACTGCTTCCTATGGTCATCAAAATGTGAAAATTGATTTTCACAGTGAGAGCCTTAATCCATACTTCAGCCACTTACACCCCTTTCCAATATAAAGACTGAATAGACATTATTAAAGACAAGAAGCTCAACACGATGTAGTGTGGAGTGAAAGACCTCATATAATGGGTTAGGTAGGTAGTCAGTATAAGGTGGGTAGCAGATTTGGTTTCCTTTCAAAAACACAAACCACTGAGATTCTAGTCTTATAATTTAACTTCCTTGGAGACTAGCATAACTGATACTACATTAAGTAGCAGTCTCAAAGATAACATAGCCCCAAATATACACCCATCATTAGGTTGACTCTAGGGTTTGACAGAGAAGGAAAATAAGTCTCAAAGATGGACAAAATGCAAACAGGCTGCCTCTCTCCACTTCCAAACAAACAAAACCACAAACTAAATGGTGAGTCACCTAAAATCCCTACTATCAAACCCTGATATTAATAAGTTTTTTGGCAGTCCATACCTCTGCTCAATATCTCATTTCCAGGCATAATACACTACATTCTGTTAGTGTAAAAATTTGTCACATCAATTGAAAGATTATCCATTTCCTTCATAGGCACATTAAGTTTATCCTCAGAGTCGTAGGCTTAAAATAGCACTATTATTCCTCAAAATGCTAGAAATGTATGAATGAATGAAGGGGTAGAAAAATATTAAATAATGACAGATATGATTTTAATGAAAAAGCAATATCTGAGTAATATATGGAAATAAGTTTCTAATCGTGACAAATATCCTTCAAGTAGCAAGTGGGGATTTTCTGGTAATAACAATCCCTTGGGCTTCCATGAATCCAAGAATGTCTGTGCAGATGGAGTGCCCAGGGAATCCTGGTCACCTTGGAATAATATTAGAAAGTATAGAGAAAGGAAACATAGTGAGCTGTTTCCAAATTCAATAATTCATAGCTATTTCCAAAGGCAATCTTTGGAACAATGTACATGAGGATGGTAGCAAAATAAAAATGATTCTTGGAAAGACATCTATTTTGGACAAAGTGATCTATGCTCTACTGAACATAGAAATTATTGAAATTCCCAAAGCAAAGGAAACCCCTGCAAACTGCCAATAAGTAGGGATGCTCAGAGATAGTTATCTTAGAATGGTCATAAGCAAAGACTCAAAAAATCAAATGTATGTAAGGCTGATGAGGACCTGATAAACACATCATTACTGGGGAAAGTAAAATAACCTCTGTAATATTGGATTATTTAGAATAGAAAGACAGAGCCGTAGTATGACACAGCTTTCTTGGATTAAAAAGCAAATTGGAGGGATCCCTGGGTGGCGCAGCGGGTTGGCGCCTGCTTTTGGCTCAGGGCGCGATCCTGGAGACCCGGGATCGAATCCCATATCGGGCTCCCGGTGCATGGAGTCTGATTCTCCCTCTGCCTGTGTCTCTGCCTCTCTCTCTCTCTCTCTCTCTCTCTCTCTCTCTCTCTCTCACTGTATGACTACCATAAATAAATAAAAAAATAAAAAAATAACCAAAGTGAAGAAATAATTAGATAATAAAACATTATACTTGGTGACTTCAACTGGCTCTTTCTATACTCAATAGGTCTTCTAAGCAGAACATCTCCAAAGAAACAAGAGCTTTAAATGATACACTGGACCATATGGATTTCACAGATATCTACAGAACTTTACATCCAAACTCAACTGAATACACATTCTTCTCAAGTGCACATGGAACTTTCTCTAGAATAGACCACATACTGCATCACAAATCTGGTGTCTGAACAGATACCAAAAGATTGGGATAATACCCTGCATATTCTCAGACCATAATGCCTTAAAATTAGAACTAAATCACAACAAGAATTTTGGAAGGACCTCAAACACGTGGAGGTTAAGGCCCATCCTGCTAAAAGATGAAAGGGTCAACCAGGAAATTAAGGAAGAATTAAAAAGATTCATGGAAACTAATGAGAATGAAGATACAACCATTCAAAATCTTGGGATGCAGCAAAAGCATTCCTGAGGGGGAAATACATCGCAATACAAGCATCCATTCAAAAACTGGAAAGAACTCAAATACAAAAGCTAACCTTACACATAAAGGAGCTAGAGAAAAAACAGCAAATAGATCCTACACCCAGAAGAAGAAGAGAGTTAATAAAGATTCGAGCAGAACTCAACGAAATCGAGACCAGAAGAACTGTGGAACAGATCAAAAAAACCAGGAGTTGGTTCTTTGAAAGAATTAATAAGATAGATAAACTATTAGCCAGCCTTATTAAAAAGAAGAGAGAGAAGACTCAAATTAATAAAATCATGAATGAGAAAGGAGAGATCACTACCAACACCAAGGAAATAAAAACGATTTTAAAAACATATGAACAGCTATACGCCAATAAATTGGGCAATCTAGAAGAAATGGACGCATTCCTGGAAATCCACAAACTACCAAAGCTGGAACAGGAAGAAATAGAAAATCTGAACAGGCCAATAACCAGGGAGGAAATTGAAGCAGTCATCAAAAACCTCCCAAGACACAAGAGTCCAGGGCCAGATGGCTTCCCAGGGGAATTCTATCAAACATTTAAAGAAGAAACCATACCTATTCTACTAAAGCTGTTTGGAAAGACAGAATGAGATGGAGTACTTCCAAATTTGTTCTATGAGGCCAGCGTCACCTTAATTCCAAACCAGACAAAGACCCCACCAAAAAGGAGAATTACAGACCAATATCCCTGATGAACGTGGATGCAAAAATTCTCAACAAGATACTAGCCAATAGGATCCAACAGTACATTCATTAAGAAAATTTTTCACCATAACCAAGTAGGATTTATCCCCGGGTCACAAGGCTGGTTCAACACTCGTAAAACAATCAATGTGATTCATCATATCAGCAAGAGAAAAACAAAGAACCATATGATCCTCTCATTAGATGCAGAGAAAGCATTTGACAAAATACAGCATCCATTCCTGATCAAAACTCTTCAGAGGGTAGGGATAGAGGGAACATTCCTCAACATCTTAAAAGCTATCTATGAAAAGCCCACAGCAAATATCATTCTCAATGGGGAAGCACTGGGAGCCTTTCCCCTAAGATCAGGAAGAAGACTGGGACGTCCACTCTCACCACTGCTATTCAACATAGTACTGGAAGTCCTAGCCTCAGCAATCAGACAACAAAAAGACATTAAAGGCATTCAAATTGGCAAAAAAGAAGTCAAACTCTCCCACTTCGCTGATGACATGATACTCTACATAGAAAACACAAAAGCCTTCACCCCAAGATTGCTAGAACTCATACAGCAATTTGGTAGCGTGGCAGGATACAAAATCAATGCCCAGAAATCAGTGGCATTTCTATACACTAACAATGAGACTGAAGAAAGAGAAATTAAGGAGTCAATCCCATTTACAATGGCACCCAAAAGCATAAGATGCCTAGGAATAAACCTAACCAAAGAGGTAAAGGATCTATACCCTAAAACCTATAGAACACTTCTGAAAGAAATTGAGGAAGACACAAAGAGATGGAAAAATATTCCATGCTCATGGATTGGCAGAATTAATATTGTGAAAATGTCAATGTTACCCAGGGCAATTTACACGTGTAATGCAATCCCTATCAAAATACCATGGACTTTCTTCAGAGAGTTAGAACAGATTATTTTAAGATTTGTGTGGAATCAGAAAAGACCCCGAATAGCCAGGGGAATTTTAAAAAAGAAAATCATAGCTGGGGGCATCTCAATGCCAGATTTCAGGTTGTAATACAAAGCTCTGGTCATCAAGACAGTGTGGTACTGGCACAAAAACAGACACATAGATCAATGGAACAGAATAGTGAACCCAGAAGTGGACCCTGAACTTTATGGTCAACTAATATTCGATAAAGGAGGAAAGACTATCCATTGGAAGAAAGACAGTCTCTTCAATAAATGGTGCTGGGAAAATTGGACACCCACATGCAGAAGAATGAAACTAGACCACTCTCTTTCACCATACAGAAAGATAAAACTCAAAATGGATGAAAGATCTAAATGTGAGACAAGATTCCATCAAAATCCTAGAGGAGAACACAGGCAACACCCTTTTTGAACTCAGCCACAGTAACTTCTTGCAAGATACATCCACAAAGGCAAAAGAAACAAAAGGAAAAATGAACTATTGGGACTTCATCAAGATAAGAAGCTTTTGCACAGCAAAGGATACAGTCAACAAAACTAAAAGACAACCTACAGAATGGGAGAAGATATTTGCAAATGACATATCAGATAAAGGGCTAGTTTCCAAGATCTATAAAGAACTTATCAAACTCAACAGCAATGAAACAAAGAATCCAATCATGAAATGGGCAAAAGACATGAACACAAATCTCACAGAGGAAGACATAGGCATGGCCAACATGCACATGAGAAAATGCTCTGCATCACTTGCCATCAGGGAAATACAAATCAAAACCACAATGAGATACCACCTCACCCCAGTGAGAATGGGGAAAATTAACAAGGCAGGAAACCACAAATGTTGGAGAGGATGTAGACAAAAGGGAACCCTCTTACACTGTGGTTGGGAATGTGAACTGGTACAGCCACTCTGGAAAACTGTGTGGAGGTTCCTCAAAGAGCTAAAAATAGACCTGCCCTATGACCCAGCAATTGCACTGTTGGGGATTTACCCCAAAGATATAGATGCAACAAAACGCCGGGACACCTGCACCCTGATGTTTCTAGCAGCAATGTCCACAATAGCCAAACTGTGGAAGGAGCCTCGGTGTCCATCGAAAGATGAATGGATAAAGAAGATGTGGTTTATGTATACAATGGCATATTACTCAGTCATTAGAAACAACAAATACCCACCATTTGCTTGAATGTGGTTGGAACTGGAGGGTATTATGCTGAGTGAAGTAAGTCAATCGGAAGACAAACATTATATGTTCTCATTCATTTGGGGAATATAAATAATAGTGACAGGGAGTATAAGGGAAGGGAGAAGAAATGTGTGGGAAATATCAGAAAGGGAGACAGAACATAAAGACTCCTAACTATGGGAAACAAACTAGGGGTATTGGAGGGGGAGGAGGGCGGGGGGTGAGGGTGAATGGGTGACGGGCACTGAGGGGGGCACTTGACGGGATGAGCACTTGGTGTTATTCTGTATGTTGGTAAATTGAACACCAATAAATAAATTTATTATTAAAAAATAAATAAAATGAAGGACAATAGAATAAAGGCTGGGAGGGGAGATGTGAAAGTGTACTATTGTAAGGCTATTATATGTGATGTTGTAAAATACCACTTGAGTGTAGACCATGATTAGTTAAAGATACTATAATCTCTAAAGCAGCCACTATAATAACAAAACAGTGTTATAGCTAAGAAATCAACAAAGGAGTTAAAATAAAATCATAAATATAATCTGAAAAAAGGCAGAATAAAAGTAAATTGGGAATAAGGATTGGTTTGGACATTACAAACCAAGAACAGTATAATAGACTTAACTATATCAATAACTACATGAAGGTTAATGATCTATACACTCCATCTAAAATGCAGGATTGTCAGATTGCATAAAAAAGCAAGCCCCAGCTACATGCTGCCTACAAAAAATACTTTATATACCTTATATATGAAAAAAACTTAAAAGAATGAAAAAATACATACCAAGCTAACATTAATTTTTTAAAAAGCATAAATGGCTATTATAATATCAGATGAAGATTTCAGAGCAAAAAATACTACCAGGAATAACAAAGGTTATTTTGTAATAAAAAACAGATCAGTTAATGAAGAAGACAAGAATTCTAAACATTTATGTCCCTAATAAACAATTCAACACACATGAACTTGCACCATTTCTTATTTATACATTTGATAGAATTTACCATTGAAATCATCTGGTCTTGGAGTTTTCCTTATGGTGATATTATTAATCTACCAACTAAATGTTTTTTAGATGAAGGATTATTCTACAAACCTTGAGTGATTGGGCAGTGTCTTTAAAATATTTGTACATTTTCTTTAAGTTATTGAACTTATGGACATAAAATTTTTCATAATATTCTGTTACATTCCACCTAGATTCTACTTTTTACTTATCTACTCATTTATATATCTAACCCACCCATTAATCCATTTTATTTTCTTTTTTTAATTTTTATTTATTCATAGAGACACACACAGAGAGAGAGAGGCAGAGACACAGGCAGAAGGAGAAGCAGGCTCCATGCAGAGAGCCCGAAGCGGGACTCGATCCCGGGTCTCCAGTATCACGCCCTGGGCTGAAGGCTGTGCTAAATCGCTGCGCCACCGGAGCTGCCCCATTTTATTTTCTTTCTTTCTTTTTTTTTTTTTTTTACTCATGATAGTCACAGAGAGAGAGAGAGAGAGAGAGAGAGAAAGAGAGAGAGAGAGGCAGAGAGAGAAGCAGGCTCCATGCACCGGGAGCCTGACGTGGGATTCGTTCCCGGGTCTCCAGGATCGCGCCCCGGGCCAAAGACAGGCGCCAAACCGCTGTGCCACCCAGGGATCCCTATTTTCAAAGTGCATTGTGAATATCAGTAAACTTTTTTGTAAGTACTTCAGCATGCATGTCATTAACTAGAATTTAATATTTGTTTAGTTTTTCTATTAATGTAAAATTTACAAAAAATGAAAATGAAAAACTCTGTACTAGATGTTTGCTGAAAATAACTGTATGTATACACCTGTGTAACATGAACACTTAAGACAAAAACATTGCCTTCCAAAAACCAAACAAAAACACTACCTTAACTTCATAATGCTCCTACATGTTCTTTTTTTGTTAAATGTTCTTTCAACTTGCAGAGGCAATCGCTGTTTTTTTTCCCACTGAAGCTTACTTATGCTTATGAAATTAAATTTTTTTTTAAATTTTTTTATTTTATTTACGATAGTCAGAGAGAGAGAGAGAGGCAGAGACACAGGCAGAGGGAGAAGCAGGCTCCATGCACCGGGAGCCCGACATGGGATTCGATCCCGGGTCTCCAGGATCGCGCCCTGGGCCAAAGGCAGGCGCCAAACCGCTGCGCCACCCAGGGATCCCCATGAAATTAAATTTTAACATAAATAAAAATATTACATACAAAGAAATACTTATGGAATTACTACTTTATCCCTGAACCTCAATTAACGGTCTTTGATACCTCTTGGTTTATGCATACACTGCTTTGAAACCCACTCCCCTAAAATACAAATTGTGCTTCATTGCATCACTAATTAAAATCTCTAAATGATTTCTATTTTTTAAAATATTTAATTAATTTATTTATTCATGAGAGACACATAGAGGTGGAGACACAGAGGGAGAAGCAAGCTCGTTACAGGGAGCCTAATGTGGGACTAGATCCCAGATCCCGGGATCACTCCCTGAGCTGAAGGCAGATGCTCAACCGCTGAGCCACCCAGGCGTCCCTAAATGATTTCTATTTTAAAAAAGAACTTCTTTGTGAATTTATGGTCTTAGTGGGGTCATATTTTGGTAGTGGATATTGCTGATATTAGTGATTTATTTCTATTAATTATGTTTTAAAAGAAATACAGAGTAACTAAAGCGCTTATTGTTATTTTCCTAGTACAATGTATACTTTAGGAAGAAGGAGTAAGTAAAAAAAAAAAAAGGAAGAAGGAGTAGGTGAGGGATACATAAGGTCTTCAGCTGTACATTTCACATTATGCTATAGAAAACCGGAAACTCAGTCACATTTCTCCTTTAGCAACTGGCTCCCTGTTAGGTACCATAGTGAGGTAACACTGAGAAGGGGTTTGCAACTTCCTGTCTGCTTCCTGTGCCTCAGTTTCACCCCAACAAAGGTTTTCATTTAACTAGGGCCATGTGGTTTCTGTAAGGACACCAATTTTGCAGTTTTTCTGACTTTTCTAAGTCATTGCACGTGAATGACTTTTCTCTCCTCAGAGATCTGAACCCAACCCAGGGGACGCTCTGCTGAGATCCTAAGGCTCAGCACTACCTGAGCAACTCATCCTCCATAGAGGTTGAGTGCCAAGTATGCATCAAGGTCCCTGCTCAGCACATTTAAAAACCACCGCTAACTAGGTAGCCCCCTTTCCACAGAGGTCTGAGTCCCAGCACTGAGAGGCCCTTCTTCCATATTATGGTTCTCCAGAAACCCGAGGTCTTCCCTTGGTTTACCCAGCTCTAAGGGTGCAAGCTCTCTCCTATTATTTTCTTATTTTGTTTATTAATGTTATTTTCTTTCATTTTCTTCATGGTAAATGTATTCTTTAATTCTCATCCTCTATTTCACAAATTCCCCCATTTGCTTCCCCTCTGATAAACATTGGTTTGTTCTCTATAGTTAAGAATCTCGTTCTTGCTTTGTCTCTTCTTTTCCTTGGCTCATTTGTTCCTTAAATTCCACATATAAGTGAGATCATATGGTGTTTGTCTTTCTCTGACTTTTTCCACTCAGTATTATACTCTGTAGTTCTATCCATGTTGTTGCAAATGGCAAGATTTCATTCCTTTTGATAGCTAAATTATATCACCACACCTTTATCCATTCATCAATCAATGGACACATGGGCTGCTTCCATAATTTGGCTATTGTAAATAACGCTCTCATAAACATAGGGATGCATATATTATTTTGAGTCAATGTTTCTCTATTTTTTGGGTAAATAACCAAGTAGTGTGATTACTGGATCATAGGGTAGTTCTATTTTTAATTTTTTGAGGAAACTCCATACTCTTTTTCACAATGGCCGCACCAATTTGCATCCTCACCAGCAGTGCAAGAGAGTTCCTTTTTCTGCATATCCTTGCCAACAATTGTTTATTCCATACAAATTTTTTTATCTTATGTGATTCCATACAAATCTTAGGATTATTTGTTCTAGTTCTGTGAAAAATACTGTTGGTATTTTGATAGAGATTTTAGTAGGGATGTAGATTGCTTTGGGTAGAATAGACATTTTCAACAATATTTGTTCTTCCAACTCATGAGCATAGAATATCTTTCCATTTCTCTACACCTTGAACTTCTTTCATCAGTGTTTTATAGTTTTCAGAGTACAGGTCTTTCACCTCTTTCGTTAAGTTTATTCTGAGATATTTTATTTTTGGTGTGATTATAAATGGGATTCTTTTTCTTAATTTTACTTTCTGCTGCTTCATGATTAGTGTATAGCAATGCAGCAGATTTCTATACATTGATTTTGTATCATACGACTTTACTGAATTCATTTATCAGTTCTAGTATTGTTTCGGTGGAGTCTGAGGTTTTCTCTATTTAGTATCATGTCATCTGCAAATAGCAAGAGTTCTACTTCTTCCTTACCAATTTGGATGTTTTTTATTCCTTCTTCTTGTCTCATTCCTGTGATGAATATTTCCAGTACTATGTTAAATAAAAGTGGTGAGGGGTACCTGGGTGGCTTAGTTGGTTAAGTGTCTGCCTTTGGCTCAGGTCATGATCCAAGGGTCCTAGGATTGAGCCCCGCCTCAGGATCCCTGCTCAGTGTTAAGGCTGCTTTTCCCTTTCCTCCCTTCTCGTGTTCTCTCTCGTTATTTCTGTCTCTCTGTTGCTCTTAAATAAATAAAACAATTTAGAAAGAAAGAAAGAAGAAAGAAAGAAAGAAAGAAAGAAAGAAAGAAAGAAAGAAAGAAAGAAAGAAAAGAAAAGAAAGATAGATAGTAGTGAGAGAGGACATCTTTGCCTTGCTCCTGACCTTTGGTGGAAAGTTCTCAGTTTTTCTCCAGAGTATGGTGTTGGCTGTGGGGTTTTTATATAAGGCCTTTATTATGTTGAGATATGTTCCCTTTAGACCTATTTTGCAGAGGGTTTTTATTATGAATGAATGGTGTACTTTACTAAATGCTTCTTCTGTATCTATTGAAGTGAACATAGAGTCTTTATCCTTTTTCTTATTGATGTGACATATCACATTGGTTGTTTTGTGAATATTAAACCACCCTTGCATCCCAGAAATAAATACCCCTTGATCGTGATGTACGATTTTTTATTATATTGTTGGATTCAGTTTGCTGAATTTGTTGAGGATTTTTGCATTTACATTAATGAGGGATATTGGCCTGTAGTTCTGTTTTTGTGATGTCTTTATCTGATTTAGCAATCAAGGTGATACTGGCCTCATCGATGAATTTGGAAGTTTTCCTTCCTCTTGTATTTTTTGAAATAGCTTTAAGAATGAGTATTAACTCTTCCTTAAATGTTTGGTAGAATTCCCTTGTGAAGCTATCTGGTCCTGGACTTTTGTTTTGGGGGAGTTTTTTGATTACTGATCCAATTTCCTTTTGGATTATTGGTTCATTCAAATTTTCTATTTCTTCCCACCTTAGTTTTGGTAGGTTATATGTCTCTAGGAATTTATCCACTTCTTCTAAGTTGTCAAATTTATTGGCATATAGATTTTCATAATATTGTGTTACGCTTGTTTGTATTTCTGTGGTGTTGGTTGTTATTTCTCCTCTTTCATTAGAAATTTTATTTATTTGGGTACTGTCTCTTTTTTTAATGAGTCTTACTAGAGGTTTACCAATTTTGTTGATATTTCAAAGAATCAGCTCCTGGTTTCATTGATCTGTTCTATTGTTTTGTTTTGTTTTGTTTTTCAGTTTCTCTATCATTTATTTCTGTTCTAATCTTTATTATTTCCTCCCTTTTCATGGTTTTTGGTTTTGTGTGTTCTTTTCCTAGCTCCTTTAGGTATAAGGTTAAGGTTGTTTGTTTGAGACTTTTCTTGCTTCTTGAGACAGGCCTGTGTGGCTATAAACTTCCATCTTAGAACCACTTTTGCTGCATCCCAAAGATTTTGGACTACTGTGTTTTCATTTTGGTGTCATTCTTTCACAGGAGCCATCCTAATCTTCTCTGTATCATTCCAATTTTAGTGTATGTGCTGCTAAACAATTTTATTTCTTCTTATATTTTTTGGTTGACCATTTTTGAGGGGCATGTTGTTTAACCTATATGTATTTGTGCTCTTTCAATATTTTTTTCTTGTAATTGATTTCTAGTTTCATAACATTGTGATTAGAAAAGACACACAGGGGGCACCTGGGTGGCTCAGTGGTTGAGCATCTGCCTTTGGCTCAGGTTGTGATTCTGGGGTCCTGGGATTGAATCCTGCATTGGGCTTTTGGCAGGGAGGCTTCCTTCTCCTTCTGCCTATGTCTCTGCCTCTCTCTCTCTCTGTCTCTTATGAATAAATAAATAGAATATTTTTAAAAAGAAAAGAAAAGATGCGCAGGATGAATTATGTGATCTGCTCTGGAAAATGTTCTGTGTGCACTTGAAAAGAATGTGTATTCTGCTATTTTAGGATGGAATGTTCTGAATATATCTGTTAAATCCATCTGGTCTAGTGTGTCATTCAAGGCCACACTTGATTTTCTGTTTGTGGACGATCTGTTAAAATTCCCTACTATTGTATTACTATTGATTATTTCTTTTATATCTGTTATTAACTGTTTTATGTATTTAGTGCTTCCATGTTGGGTGCATAAATGTTTATAATTTTTATAACCTCTTATTGAATTTTCCCATTTATCATTACATAGTGTTCTTCTTTCTCTCTTGTTATAGTCTTTGTTTTAAAATCTACCTTGTTGGGGTGCCTGGGTGGCTCAGATGGTTAAGAGTCTGCCTTCCTCAGGTCATGATCTCAGGATCCTGGGATTGAGTCCCATGTTGGGATCCCTGCCCAGCGGAGTGTCTGCTTCTCCCTCTCACTCTGCCTCTCCCCCTGCTCATACTCACATGCTCTCCCTAAAATAAATAAATAAAATCTTTTAAAACTTTTTTTAAAAAAAATCTGTCTTGTCTGATATAAGTATTGCTACTTTCCTTTCTTTTGGCATCCATTTATGTCATAAATGTTTCTCCATCCCCTCACTTTCCATCTGCAGGTGTCTTTTGGTCTGAAATGAGTCTCTTGTAGGTAACATATAGATGGGTCTTGTTTTTAATCCATTCTATCATCCTATGTCTTTTGATTAGAGCATTTAATCCATTTACCCACAGAGTAATTACTGATAGATGTGTATTTATTGCTGTTTTGTTACTTGTTTTATGATTGTTTCTATAGATTTTCTCTGATCCTTCTTTTACTGTCTTTTATGATTTGTTGACTTTCTTTAGTGATATACTTGGATCCCTTTCTCTTTATTCTTTGCATACTCCTGTTTTTGATTCATGGTTACCATTAGGTTTGTATATAACATCTTCTGCATATAGAAGTCATTTTTTTGCATATAGAAGTCTTAATTAAGTTTATGGCTGCTTAAGTTTAAACCCATTCTTTAGTCCTCTCCCTCCCACATTTTGGCTATATGGTTTCATATTTTACATTTTCTTATTTTATGAATCTTTTGACTGATTTTTACATAAATATTTTTACTGCCTTTTTTTAACTTTTCATATTTTTCACTTCTGGTCTTCCGTCCCCCTTTATATTTCTTGTAGGGCTGGTCTAGTGGTCATAAACTCCTTTAGTTTTTGTCTGAGAAACTATCTCTCCCTCTATTCTGAATGATAGCCTTGCTGGATAGCATATTCTTGGCTGCAGGGTTTTCCCTTTCAGTACTTTGAATATATCATGCCATTCTAGTCTGGCCCACAAAGTTTCTGCTAAAAAATCTCCTGATAGCCTCATCAAGTTTCTCTTGTATGTAACTGCCTTTTTTTTCCTGCTGCTTTTTGTCATTTTAATTACTATGTATCTTGGTGTAGACTTGTTTGGGTTGAAGTTTGGGGGGGGGGAATCTCTGTGCCTCTTAGATCTGGATCTCTGCTTCCTTCTCCAGATTAGGGAAGTTTTCAGTTATTATTTCTTCAAATAAATATTCTGCCCCCTTATCTAAGCTTCTTCTTTTGATATCCCTACAATGTAGATGTTATTACACTTGATGGAATCACTGTTTTCTGTAAGACCATTTTCAATTTCCTTACTTTTCTTTCCCCTCCTTTACTCAGCTTGGTTATTTTCCATTACTCTGTCTTCTAGGTCAGTAGTTTGTTCCCCTGCTTCATCTAGCCGGCTATATCTTCCAAGAAGTGTATATTTTCTAGAATATTTTATTTATTTATTTGAGAGAGAGAGAATGCAAATGAGGAGAGGGGCAGGAGAGGGAGAGAATCTCAAGCAGACTCCACACTGAGCACAGAGCCTGACAAAGGGCTGAGTCCCACTACACCCAAGATCATGACCTGGGCCCAAACCAAGAGTTGGACACTCAATCAAGTAGGCCACCCACGCACACCACTGTGAAGTATATTTTTAATTTTATTTTATTGTGTTCTTAATCTCTGATTGGCTCTTTTTTTATCTCTGTGTTAAGGGTTTCAATGAAGTCTTCCACTCTGTTCTCTAGTCCAGTGAATATATTTATGATCATTACTTTAAATTCTCTATCTGGCATATTACTTATATATGTTTCACTTTAATCTCTTGCTGTGGTTTGGGCCTATTCTTTCATTTGGAAGGTATTTCTCATCTCCTTATTTTGTCCGACTTTCTGTGTCTGTATATGTGTTCAAGAACATCAGCTGTTTCTCTTGCTCTTAACAGTAATAGCCTTGTGAAGAAGTGGTCCTGTAGTGCCCTGCAGTGCAGTATTCCCTGTTCCCTAGGCCCTGGTGCTTCAATGCATGTCTCCTATGTATGTTGTGTGTACTCTGTTGTTGAGTCTTGACCTTTTTTCCCTTGAGTACAGTTGTCTGTAGAGGTTCTCTTTACCTATTGTGTGCAGCAGGGGTCAGCACATTTTAACAAGGTGTTTGATGGCTTGCTTACAAAATGAGACCCACTACCACTGCAGCCAGAACTGAGGCCCCATAAGAGGCATGGGTCAGGAGGCATGGTACTGCTGAAGCTTGCACTGGTCTTCTGGGGGAGGGGACCACAGTGCAGGGACTCAGGTGAGCAACTGGGAGGAAGGGTGGATGAAGGGAAGCATACGGTAGAGAGTCTCTTGTAACCAAGTTAGGTATGGAGTGTTGGCTCTGTGCTGGTTTCCGAAGGTGGCCATTGTTTATGCTGGGAAGTAGGGGAGAGAAATGGCACCTGCCAGCTCCTTTATTCCTGGAATGGTCTCCCTGTAATCCTTGTGTCTCTAGGCCATGCTCTGAGATGAGCAAATCACTCTGCCTCCTGTATGTCCTCATCTCTTTTTCAGACTCCTGGTTCTACAAGGTATCTGCACAGGATATTTGTTGTGCTATCTCTTTAAGGGTAGGGTCTCCACTTCTTTAAAGCTATTGGGTTCTCCCAGAGCCAAACCCTCTGATTTTTAAAATTCCAAGCTTTAAGTTCTGCTGGCTTTAAGAACTCATGAAAATCCAGCCCTTCTCACTTTCAAAGGCAAATATTAGAGAGATTCGTCCTCCCTGTTCCTGGGCTCCCTGGTATTAAAGTTTGTTTTCTGTCCATCTCTGTAACCACCAACTGCCCTCCTACCTTGTTTGGCCCCAGTCAGTTTTGCTCCCAGATCATGCTTTCACCCTTCCTGTGTTCTTCAATGTGGCCTCTTCCCTGCCTTTAGCTATGGGATTTGTTCCATAAGTCTTTGAGTCACTTCCCAGGTTCTTTATTCTGATATGGATGTTATCTAGTTGTAACCATGGGACAAGGTGAGCTTAGGATCTTCCTACTTTGCCATCTCTCTTCTACTCTTCTTGTATCTATTACCTCATTGTTCTGTTTTAGCATTTTTAATCTTATAGTAATTGTTAAATCAAATAACTATTAAAATGTATTTTAAATAAGTGTTGTGGTTTCTTATTTCCTGACTGGACATGATACACATACACTTTTTATTCTAATCACTTTCACAGTTTTCTCTTTTCTTTGGTTTTGGCAGCATCACTATGATGTACCTAGTTGTGGTTTTCCTGATATTTATTTAGCTTAGGGTTTGTATCTTTTCTTCAATCTGTGACTTTTTAAATTTTCATTACTCACAGAAAATTCTAGGCCATTGTATCCTCAGATGTTGCTTTTGTCCAATTCTTTCTTCCTTTTTATATTATAACTCCTGTTTCACATTTGTTGGCCGTCTTCACTGTGTCCCATACATCTCATTTGCTCTTTGTTGTTGTTTTTTTTTTTTTAGTTTTTTCTCTTCTTGATTTATCTCTATACATTCTACCCTGACTTAACTTCCAGTTCATTTATATTTCCTGTGTTTATTCCATGTTTTACCCACTTAAAAAGTTCTAAATTTTATTAACGTTTGCTTTTAGTTCTAGAATTCCATTTGGAATTTGAGAATAATCTCTGTAGTTCTATCAAATTCATTTTACAGATTTAAAACTTAGGTACATTAATGTTTCATAATGAATACTTTTGTTTTATCATAATGAAATATCTTTCCAAGTTCCTTGGAAGGCTAATCTCTTTGCAAATGTGCTATTTTCTGGTGTTAAATTAGCTAACACTTGATTTATTTTTGTTCTCAAATGACAATTTATCTTTATCTGTTATCATTGCTTTTTGAATATTTGTAATTATTTTGCGAGGTAATTGTAAATTTACATATAGTTATAAGAAATTACATAGTAAGATCCCTGTAACCTTTGCTCAATTTCCCTCAATGGTAACAATTTGCACAACTGTAAAATAACATCACAACCAGGAAATTAACATTGATGCAGTCTATTAATTTATTCAAAATTCAAAAGTTTTTCATATATACATTTGTGTGTATTTAGTTTAATACAGTATATCACAGGTGTGGATTGACATATCTACCATCACAGTCAAGATACAGAAAAGTTTCATCACCATAAGGATCCCTGAAGCAGTTCTCTTATGGCTACATCTACTACCTTCATACCCCACCATTACCCTTAACCACTGACAACCACTAATCAGCTCTCCATTTCTAGAATTCTGTCATTTTGGAAATGTTTTCTTTTTTCTTTTTTTAAGGATTTATTTATTTATTTTAGAGAGAGAGCGTGAGCAGGACTGGCAGAGGGAGAGAGAGAACCCCAAGCAGACTGTGCTGAGCAGGACATGGGGCTCAATCCCACAAGCGTGAGATCATCACCTGAGCTGATACCAAGAATTGGATGCTTAACCAACTATGACACCCAGGTGCTCCTAAAGAATGTTTTCTAAATAGAACTCTATGTGTGTAACTTTTTAGGATTGGCATAATTTTCTGGAGATTCATCTAGATTGTTGCACATATCAATAATTGTTGCTATTTATTACTGGATAGTATCAGTTCATTTAACCATTTACCCACCAACGGACATCTGGGTTGATTCCAGTTTGGGGCTATTACAAATAAAGCTATAATGAACATTGATATAAAGTTTTTGTTTGTGTAAACTTAGGTTTCCATTTCTATGAAACAAATGCTTAGGAGTGCAATTGCTGGGTCATATGGCAGTTGCATATTTAGTTTTATAAGAAACTGCCAAATTGTTTTTCAGAGTGGCTGGACTATTTAACATTCGCACTAGTAATGTCTGATGACATTTCTATGATGTCACTATTTTTAAAATTTTAGCTATACTGATAAATGAGTAGTGATATTCATCATGGTTTTAATTTACATTTTCTTAATGGCCAGCTATGTTCAACATCTTTCCAAGTGCTTATTTGCCATCTGTACATCCCTTTTAGTGAAATGTCTTTTCACATCTTTTGCCCATTTTCTAATTGTATTTTTGTGTATTTGCTGTTTTGAAGGTTTTTTATGTAGTCTTGATACAAGTCTTTTGTTGAATATGAGGTTGCAAATAATTTATCCCTGTCTGTAGCTTGTATTTCATCTTCTCAACAGGGTCTTTTGCAGAGCAATAGTTTTAAATTTGTATTAGGTCCTGCTAATTAATTTTTCCTTTGCTCTTGGCACCTTGCATAAGACCTATTTGCCCAGTCTATATCCCCAAAAAAACATTCTCCTGGGTTTTTTTTAAAGATTTTATTTATTCATTCATGAGAGACACACAGAGAGAAAGGCAGTGACACAGGCAGAGGGAGAAGCAGGCTCCATGCAGGGAGCCTGATGTGGGATTCCGGTATCATGACCTGAGTCAAAAGCAGACACTCAACCACTGAGCCACCCAGGCATCCCCATTCTCCTGTTTTTTAAAGGTTTTGTAGCTTTGCATTTTACATTGGGTTAATTTGTGTGTAAGCTATGAATTTTAGTTTTAGGGGTTTTGTTTTGTTGTTGCATATATATATGTCCAATTGCTCCAGCATCATTTGTTGAGAAGATATCCTTCCATTGAAATATTTTTGCACCTTTGTCAGCAATCAGTTGGCATATTTGTATAAGGTTATTTCCAGGTCCTCTATTCTGTTCCACAGATCTCTCCACCAATATCATATTGTCTAGATTGCTGTACCTATATATTAATCCTTAATATTGTTACACAAATTATTCAAGATTAGGCTATTGGGAGCTCTTTCAGTTGGCTCCTGTGTCCTTTGACATATCCTCATAGGTTTGTTTTTGAGCACTTTTTAATTTTTTGGCACTACAAGATATTCCAGGCTCATCTTTGCATTCCCTAACACATCCCCTCAACCAGCCATTTCTCTAAGGACTCTTGATGTTTTTATTAAAGAGTTTCATTAGAAGTAAAAATATGAATGTTGGACGTGCTTATATTACTGGAGTGTCATTGCATCTAGGCCTTCTCAGCAGTCAGGGCTTAGAAATCTGTGTGTATATGCTAACCCAAGTATACACACATATCTATAGTTATTTCTATATTTATCCATCTGTATATTTAGCTAACCATGAGTTTGTACTGATGTTTCCAACTCTGATACATAATCAGAGAAAAGAACAGAACAGAAAAGAACAGTTTTCTTTCTTTCCAGTCTGCATAATTTTAATTATTTATCTTATTTTACTAGGACTTCCAATATGATTTTGCATATGAGGGATAAGAGAAGACATTCTTGTCTTGTTCCCAATCTTTAGGGAAAAGACTTCCATCTTGTCCTGTTAAATATAACATTAGCTATTGGAGTTTTTCTTAACATTTATTTATTTTTTTTAAAGATTTTATTATTTATTCATGAGAGACACACACAGAGAGAGGCAGAGACACAGGCAGAGGGAGAAGCAGGCTCCATGCAGGGAGCCCGACGTGGGACTCGATCCCGAGTCTCCAGGATCACACCCTGGGCAGAAGGCGGAGCTAAACCGCTGAGACACCCGGGCTGCCCATATTTATTTATTTTAGAGAGACATACAGGAGCACAGTGGGGAGGAGCAGAGGGAGGGGGAGAGAGAGTCTTAAGAGAGTCCATGCTGAGGACAGAGCCTGACTCGGGGCTCAATCTCATGACCTTGAGATTATAATCTGAGCTGAAACAAAGAGCTGGATGCTTAAACTGAGCCACTCAGGTACCCCTAAAATTTTTATTTTTTAATGAAAGGTATATTTTTTTAAAACTCCAGTAGTGGGGCACCTGGGTGGTGCGGTTGGTAAGCATCCAACTCTTGGTTTCAGCTTAGGTCATAATCTCAGGGTCAAGATCAAGCCCAATATCCAGCCCTGTGCTCAGCATGGAGTCTGCTTAAGATTCTTTCTCCCTCTCCCTCTCCCTCTCCCTCTCTCCCTCTGCCTCTCTCTCTCTCTCTCTCTCTCTCTCTCTCAAAAGAAAAAAAATACACACACATACATATGTGTGTGTGTATATATAAATATCACTACTAACATGAAGAAATATATATATATATATTACTAACATGAGGACATTCCCTCCATTCCTGAGTTTTGGAGTGTTGTGTTTTGTCAAATGCCTTTTCAGCAGCTATTAAAATAATCATATCCTTTTTTTTCTCAATCTATTAATGCATCACATTGACTGACTTACAAATCTCAAAACTGCTTTGCATTCCTGGAATGAATCCCCCTTGGTTAGGCATATTATCTGTTTAATACATTGCTAGATTTAAGTACTAATCTGTTGTTAGTTATTTTTGTGTCTATCTCATGAGATACTGGTCTGTGGTATTTTTCTTTAAATATCTTTATTTTCGGGCAGCCCGGGTGGCTCAGCGGTTTAGCGCTGCCTTCAGCCCAGGGTGTGATCCTGGAGACCCAGGATCGAGTCCCACATCGGGCTCCCTGCATGGAGCCTGCTTCTCCCTCTGCTTCTCTCTCTTTCCTCTCTGTGTTTCTCATAAATAAATAAATAAATAAATAAATAAATAAATAAATAAATAAATAAAATCTAAAAAAAATCTTTATTTTTGGTATTAAGGTGAAACTCAACTCATAAGATATGTTGGAAAGTGTTCCTTCTTCTATTTTCTGGAATTGATTGAGAAAAATCAGTATTATTTCTTTCTTAAAGGTTTGGCAGAATTTCCCAGTAAAACCATCTGAGTTAAGAATGGTGATTTCTCTTTTTAAAATGTTTTTATCTAGTAATTCAATTTTAATAGTTACAAGGCTTTTAGGGTTATCCATTTATCTTTAAGTGAATTTTGGTAGTTTGTGTCTTTTAAAAGTATTGCTTTGATGGCAGGGCATTGGGGAAGGGAAGTATAATCTTCTGATAAAGTCTGATTCTCTAAGTGGGCCTGTGTCTCAGAGTCAGGGCTTTCAGAAATTTTTCTGTCTTTCCTCCAGGGGTATAGCTTTTTTTTCCCATTTGTTCCTACTATCTCCCTTGGCTCAGTGGCCCCGATCTATATCCTTAAAACCCTGTCTTCTATTGACTATATTTTTCTCCCTCTTAGGTGAAACACGAAGACAGGAAGCCTGAAGAGGGCCAGAGTGGAGAGTTCCCTTCCTCCGGGTAGGATAAGTTTTCAGTTCACTCTGGTGAGTCTTTCTTTTTTTTTTAAATCTTTTTATTGGAGTTCAATTTGCCAACATATGGCATAACATCCAGTGCTCATCCCAAGTGCCCCCCTCAGTGCCCACCACCCAGTCACCCCAACCCCCCACCCACCTCCTCTTCCACTACCCCTTGTTCATTTCCCAGAGTTAGGTGTCTCTCATGTTTTGTGGTGAGTCTTTCTGCTGGAAAATAGGCTTATGTTATGGAGAAGAGCCTGGGATGTTTTACAATTCTTACTTTTCCCTTCTGCCTGGTAGGGATAAGGCTCCACACATGAGAACATGATAGGAAACCTGGTAGGTTCCTGAAAGAAAAGTCCATGAAAATGTGTGGAATCTTCTATGAACGCAGCCTCATGGAGTTCCTTACTCTCACATTAACCCACATTCAGCCTCCAGCAATTCATTAAATTTGCTGGTAAATAAGTGGTTTTACTGCTTATGGCATCCAGCTACTTCTTCTCCAAGTAAGCATATCTCAGATGCTATATATCTCAGAATGTACCTTTCTCCCAGATCTCAGTGTGGTGTCTTGCCCTATGACACCAGTTATCTGATGAGTCAAGGAAAATGATTGATTTCAGTTTGTCCACTGTTTTCCTATTGTGAAAATGGGAGTGATGACTTCCAAGCTCTTTACTTGTTAGGGTTAAAAACAGAAGTCCTCTTATTATCCTTTTTATGGCTTCAGACTCCATAATTATATGCACAATTTCATTCCTGATATTGATGATTTGTATTTTTATCATCTCTTAAGAAATAACCTTTAATTTCATATATATAACATAAATGACTTATGAAAATTTGCAATATTATATAATAATAATGTTCCAGTTCACTGCTTTCATCCATTCTAGTCCTCAACTGCCTTTATTTGTAACTCTTTCATTAGATTTGTGCATACTCTTCTATACATGTATTTGCAGTTATATCTTAATATCATTTGCTACATAAAAGGGGATGTTAAATTATATTATTACAAAAATTTTGTAATTTTTCTTTAAAGATTATTTTTTCCCAATCTATTATAATACATTTGGATCTGACTCATTCTTTTTGATAGATGCATACTATTCTATTTTGGCAATAGACCATACATTTATTCATTTCCTTTCAATGGATTTCTTGTTTCTTTCTAGATTTTTTTAAATGACAAAAGATAATGGAAAAGTTCCCTGGAAACATGGGCAGTCCCTTGTTTTTGAGCACAATTGAGGGATCACTATAAGTGAAAAAACAATTGCCTAGTACCTTTACCTGAAATTTGATAATTATGAAAAATACTCACCATTTTAATCTGATACACCATTACTAAAATAATTACAGTGATATGGTCTTTATGGAAATCTCATCTTGAATTCTGGTTTTATGGATATTTAAGGGGTAAAGAAGCTTCTTTCAATAAAAGTTTACCTGCTGCAACTGTAGGCAGGAATATAAGTTCTGCTGAGGAAATGGTCTGTGAAAGGATGAGGATTCACATTGGAATTTTTAGAAATCCATCCAAATAAAAATTAGCGTATGAGGATTTTTATCAAGTACAAATGTTGTTTTGTACAACTTTTGTTATTTCTTGAGAAGTGCCCTGGAAAGTTTCTTTATGGATGCAAAAGTTCTGTAAATTATTTAATGTTCAGGGAAGAATTGAGAGATGGCCCTCCACATGGGAATAGGTTTTCATATTTTTGGACAAATAGTAAAATTGGACCAAGTAAAACAAGTCTAAAATTTTCCTTTTCCTTTAGAAACCTGTGGAAATTTCATGATTTAAAGGCACCCATTGCCATTTAATTATTATATATTTCTAACATTCCCAAAAGGCAAGACCTCTTTGAAGATAACGGTGTAATTTTGCTGAAGAACATAAGAGAAAACTTGTAGAGTTGTAAATTGCAAAATGTATAGTTATAAATTATATTATAAATTTGTATAGCTATAACTTGGATAGTTATAATTTAATCTGTAATTTAGTGTCATCTGAATAGATTTTGAAATATTTTTAAAAGATTTTATTCATTTATTTACACAGAAGAAAGAGAGCACAAGCAGGGGTATCAGCAGGCAGAGGCAGAGGGAGAAGCTGGCTCCCTACTGAGCAGGGATTCTGATGCAGGGCTTGATCCCAAGACCCTGGAGTCATGACCTGAGCTGAGGGCAGATGCTCAACCAGTTGAGGCACTCAGGTGAAATATTTTTAATCTAAGTTTAACAAAGCTGTTCATCCATCTAGAGAAGGAAAGTTGCAAAGTTATTATGTAGTTTTAAAAGAACATGAACTTAGACTTTCTTACAATATAGGTATTTGTTTATTCTTATTTTTATGAAATACTTGCCTTGAGGAAGACATTCCAAAGCTTATAGCTCACAAGAAGGTATGTTACTATTTAGCAAAAGATGATAAATACTGGTATCAATAGGGGCACCTGGGTGGCTCAGGGGTTGAGCATCTACCTTCGGTTCAGGTCGTGATCCCAGGGTCCTGTGATCGAGTTCCCACATCAGGCTTCCCACAGGGAGCCTGCTTCTCCCTCTGCCTGTCTCTGCCTCTCTCTGTCTCTCATGAATAAATAAATAAAATCTTTTAAAAATATATTGGTATCAATATCTGCTTATCTATCTATCTATCTATCTATCTATCTATCTATCTATCATCTATCTCTAGCATCTAAGTATCTATCCATAGTTTGAATAAAGAAAATGGTGTTCCTAGTGACATAGAATATAAGATGGAGGATATTTGGAAGACTGTAGGCAAATATGTGCTTCAAATGGAAGCAGTGATAGAGTGAGAAGACAGGATAATTCAGTCTTTTTATCTTACAGACATTTCTGATATTTTCTGCACATGTATTACTTTTGTAATCAGAAAAATAACTGAAATTAAAAATTTAAAATATGAACTAATTTACAAAGATTATTTAGACCCATATGAACAAGTGAAGATGTTTTAAAATGCTGTTTAGCTCACTAGAAGAACCATTTTTAAACAGTATGTGAATATGTATTTGAATAAAATAAAAATCTGCAAGTATATAAACCTGAATTTTAACACTGACCATCTCTCTGTCATGGAATTTTTAATGATACAGTGTATATTTCCTTGATAGTCTTCAATATCTTATTTGATTTTTAGTGAGCAATTGTACAATCAAAAAAAAGTTGAAGATAGCATGTCTTTTGTTAACCCACATATGCACTATGTAGCCATGTCTTTACATGAGGGTGAAATTTTTCATGGGCTGGAGAGTACTTCCTACTGTGACTGCTTTCCTGACCTACTGGGTTGTCAATACCTGGATGTTCAAGTCACAGAGCTACCTTCAATTAGGAGGTACCACTTATTCATATATCAATATTATCTCAGGAGAAAGAAAAAATAGAAAGGGGAATAGAGATAAATTTTTGTCAGTTTTCGAAGTGTAATTTATGTACAATAAACCATACAAATTCAAAGTATAGAGTTCATTGAGTTTTGAAAAATATATACCTCCATTTAACCACCACCAAATTTAAGATAGAGAACGTTTCCATCAACCTCAGAAGTTCCCTTTTGCCTCTATGCAGTCAATACTGCCTCTACACACCCTAGGCAAACAGTAATATGGTTTTGGTTATTATAGAGTAGTTTATATTTTCTAAAACTCTAAAAAAAGTCTAAAAATGTGGAATTAGTGAGTCATGTGGTAAAATTATGTTTACATTTCTAATGAAAAGCTCAAACATACAAACCACACCACTATATTTCATCCCTGGAAAACAATAGCAGCTAGAGAATGAACGTGTATATCTGCTTACTACTGATCCTTTTCTCAATTCAATTTGGCTACAGGTTTAATTCTAGTCTAGTCCAGACCTTCTCCTATGTATCACACTGGGTACAAGATAACTGCTTCTTCCTGTACATTTCCTGATTATAGATCCTGTTTCTACATCCTTTGCCTAATAACAGCAGAAGTTCCCACTGAAAGATAGACTATATTTTCTCATCCATTGATTATGAGTTTGTCCATTTTGTTGCATTGGCCAATGAGATGTGAGTGGTGGTGGCATGATCAGAGACCTGAAAAAGCACTTTGCATTTCAACCTTAATTCTTGCACTTTGGCATCACTGTGAGAATATGCCAAGACTAACATAACAGTGCATAAAAGACAAGTGCACCAGAGTCAGGCAATCCTAGGTTTCTGAAATGAGGCCTATCCAAATCAGCCAACAGCCAAACAACACACATCCATGCAAGTGAGCCCAGCCATAATTAGGAAAACTGCCCAGGTGAATCCAGACTAAAATGCACACCTGCAGACTCATATTCTAAATATTCTCATATTCTCATATTGATATATGTCACTGAGGTCTGTTGTTTTTTTTTAATATAGCATTATTATGGCAATAGATAAGGAATGTAATGCTAAAATTGATACACCCTAAAAAATGATACTAGAATTAGGTCTCTTAGGGTAATGTGAAGCTAAGATTAACAAAATGAATTTTAAATAAGGGAGATGAAGACCTCCCAACCACATCACTACATTCCATACTCAGATTAATAAAGTCAGAGAAAATTGGGCAGACCCGGTGGCCCAGCGGTTTAGCGCCGCCTTTGGCACAGGGTGTGATCCTGGGGACCCAGGATTGAGTCCCACGTCGGGCTCCCTGCATGGAGCCTACTTCTCCCTCTGCCTGTGTCTCTGCCTCTCTCTCTCCATGAATAAATAAATACAGTTTTTTTTACAATTTTTAATAATAATATAATAATAATAATAAAAGTCAGAGAAAATAGATGCAGTATAAAACACCTTATCTAGTGTTATGAGGAAACTAGTCTCATGACTGGGAAGTCCCAAAATGGGAACCCCGATTTTTCTGCATCCATAGCAGGTGAACGTATTCTATCAGTTATTACTCCTTTATGGACTAGGATTCTGGTCTTTCTTATAGAACACAGGTAGGAGGCCATAACCAGACTCAATATATTCCAATGAGAAGCATTTTAAACATTAAACCTCTCTCTCACAATTTAGCCCCCCAAAAAGTAGAAAATACAAACATGTGTTCAAGGCAGAACTGCAGCCAGCATTGCTAATTAGCAAGAAATTAGATCCTAGATCATCACTCAGCTACAACCACCATGCCTGTATGCAAACCTTCCTGAGTACACAGGAAGTTCCACCAGCCTTGGCTAAAGAGGAATATGTATTTAAGTTAAAGTATGATGTTGTTTTATGGTTGTGATTTTTGCCCAAAATATTTAATGTATATATTTCTGCAACTTAAAAAAATTTTACATAGGGGTACCTGGGTGGATAAGTGGTTGAGTGTCTGCCTTCAGCTCAGGTCATGATCCCAGGGTCCTGGGATCGAGTCTTGCATCAAGCTCCCCACAGGGAGTCTGCTTCTCCCTCTGCCTATGTCTCTGCATCTCTCTCTGTGTCTCTCATGAATAAATAAAATCTTTTAAAAAATTTTACAAGGACGCCTGGGTGGCTCAGTGGTTAAGCATCTGCTTTTGGCTCAGGGCATGATCCCGGATCCTGGGATCAAGTCCCACATCAGGCTCTCTGTGGAGAGCCTGCTTCTCCCTCTGCCTGTGTCTCTGACTCTCTGTGTCTCTCATGAATAAATAAATCCTAAACAAATAAAATAAATAAAAATAAATAAAAAATTTAACATAACATCACATGATTCTATATCACTTTATAGCATTCAACCTATATAGTTTTTATTATTCTTTTAATAGTTACTTGGTTATTATCATGTCACTACAATGCAGATCACCATAGAAAAATTATAAAATAGAGAACAGCTGGGGGGGAGGGGCAAGATGGCGGAAGAGCAGGGTCCCCAAATCGCCTGCCCCCACCAAATTACCTAGATAACCTTCAAACCATCCTGAAAATTTACGAATTCGGCCTGAGATGTAAAGAGAGACCAGCTGGAATGCTACAGTGAGAAGAGTTCGCGCTTCTATCAAGGTAGGAAGACGGGGAAAAGAAATAAAGGAACAAAAGGCCTCCAAGGGGGAGGGGCCCCGCGAGGAGCCGGGCTGAGGCCGGGGCGAGTGTCCCCAGGACAGGAGAGCCCCGTCCCGGAGGAGCAGGAGCTGCACCAACCTTCCCGGGGGAAAGGGGCCCGCAGGGAGTTGGAGCAGGACCCAGGAGGGCGGGGATGCCCTCGGGCTCCCGGGGACACTAACAGACACCTGCGAGCGCAGGGGAGTGCTCCGAGCTCCCTAAGGGCTGCAGCGCGCACGGCGGGACCCGGAGCAGCTCGGAGGGGCTCGGGCGGCGGCTCCGCGGAGGGGGCTGCGGGGCGGGAGCGCGAATCCAACAGCGCAGGCCCCGGAGCACAGGGCGCCGGGACACAGCCCAGGATCCGGGCTCCCCCTGGGACAGGCAGAGGCCGGGAGGGCCCAGGACAGCAAGGACGCTCCTGCCCCGAGCTGAGCACATCAGCGGCCCCGCCCCGGAGCCTCCAGGCCCTGCGGACAGAGAACCGAGAGCCCGAGCCCCGTAGTTCCTGCGGAGGCTGAATCCAGGCTTCCAGAGTTGCCATAGCAACTGCGGCTGATCCTCCTGGGGCCTCACGGGGTAAACAACCCCCGCTGAGCCCTGCAGCAGGCAGGGGCAGAGCAGCTCCCCCAAGTGCTAACACCTGAAAACCAGCACAGCAGGCCCCTCCCCCAGAAGACCAGCTAGACGGACCAGTGATACTCCCCCGTGTTCCAATACAACTTGTTTTTGGCCACTCTGCACTGAGCAAAATGACTAGAAGGAAAACCTCACCTCAAAAGAAAGAATCAGAAACAGCCCTCTCTCCCACACAGTTACAAAATCTGGATTACACTTCAATGTCAGAAAGCCAATTCAGAAGCACTATTCTACAGCTACTGGTGGCTCTAGAAAAAAGCATTAAGGACTCACGAGACTTCATGACTGCAGAATTTAGATCCAATCAGGCAGAAATTAAAAATCAATTGAATGAGATGCAATCCAAACTAGAAGTCCTAACGACGAGGGTTAACGAGGTGGAAGAACGAGTGAGTGACATAGAAGACAAGTTAATGGCAAAGAGGGAAACTGAGGAAAAAAGAGACAATCAATTAAGGGACCATGAAGACACATTAAGGCAAATAAATGACAGTCTAAGGAAGAAAAACCTACGTTTAATTGGGGTTCCCGAGGGCGCCGAAAGGGACAGAGGGCCAGAATATGTATTTGAACAAATCCTAGCTGAAAACTTTCCCAATCTGGGAAGGGAAACAGGCATTCAGATCCAGGAAATAGAGAGATCCCCCCCTAAAATCAATAAAAACCGTTCAACACCTCGACATTTAATAGTGAAGCTTGCAAATTCCAAAGATAAAGAGAAGATCCTTAAAGCAGCAAGAGACAAGAAGTCCCTGACTTTCATGGGGAGGAATATTAGGGTAACAGCAGACCTCTCCACAGAGACGTGGCAGGCCAGAAAGGGCTGGCAGGATATATTCAGGGTCCTAAATGAGAAGAACATGCAACCAAGAATACTTTATCCAGCAAGGCTCTCATTCAAAATGGAAGGAGAGATAAAGAGCTTCCAAGACAGGCAGGAACTGAAAGAATATGTGACCTCCAAACCAGCTCTGCAAGAAATTTTAAGGGGGACTCTTAAAACTCCCCTTTAAGAAGAAGTTCAGTGGAACAATCCACAAAAACAAGGACTAAATAGATATCATGATGACACTAAACTCATATCTGTCAATAGTAACTCTGAACGTGAATGGGCTTAATGACCCCATCAAAAGGCGCAGGGTTTCAGACTGGATAAAAAAGCAGGACCCATCTATTTGCTGTCTACAAGAGACTCATTTTAGACAGAAGGACACCTACAACCTGAAAATAAAAGGTTGGAGAACCATTTACCATTCAAATGGTTCTCAAAATATACCCTAAAAACTATAGAACACTTCTGAAAGAAATTGAGGAAGACACAAAGAGATGGAAAAATATTCCATGCTCATGGACTGGCAGAATTAATATTGTGAAAATGTCAATGTTACCCAGGGCAATTTACACGTATAATGCAATCCCTATCAAAATACCATGGACTTTTTTCAGAGACTAAGAACAAATTATTTTAAGATTTGTGTGGAATCAGAAAAGACCCCAAACAGCCAGGGGAATTTTAAAAAAGAAAACCATATCTGGGGGCATCACAATGCCAGATTTCAGGTTGTACTACAAAGCTGTGTTCATCAAGACAGTGTGGTACTGGCACAAAAACAGACATATAGATCAATGGAACAGAACAGAGAACCCAGAAGTGGACCCTGAACTTTATGCTCAACTAATATACGATAAAGGAGGAAAGACGATCCACTAGAAGAAAGACAGTCTCTTCAATAAATGGTGCTGGGAAAATTGGACATCCACATGCAGAAGAATGAAACTGGACCACTCTCTTGCACCATACACAAAGATAAACTCAAAATAGATGAAAGATCTAAATGTGAGACAAGATTCCATCAAAATCCCAGAGGAGAACTCAGGCAACACCCTTTTTGAACTTGGCCACAGTAACCGGAGAAGGACAAACAGTGTATGTTCTCATTCATTTGGGGAATATGAATAATAGTGAAAGGGAATATAAGGGAAGGGAGAAGAAATGTGTGAGAAATATCAGAAAGGGAGACAGAACATAAAGACTTCTAACTCTGGGAAATGAACTAGGGGTGGTGGAGGGGGAGGAGGGTGGGGGGTGGGGGTGAATGGGTGACGGGCACTGAGGGGTACACTTGACGGGATGAGCACTGGGTGTTATTCTGTATGTTGGTAAATTGAACACCAATAAAAATTAATTTATAAAAAAATAAAAATAAAATAAATAAATGAAAAAAAAAGAAAAGAAACAGAGTTCACAGGGTCAAATCAGAAATGTAAGAGCTGAAAGATTTAAACAGGCATTATACCAACTGCTTACTAAAGCATAGATAATACAAAGGAAACAACAATAAGTACTTTGAATAGCATGCCTTTCTTAATAAATAGGAAAAAACACAATAAATAGGAAACATAATTCATAAATAGGAAAGAAAACTATTACATTGACAAAATCACAATAAAAATGCAACCACTGAAACTAAAAGCTTTAAGGCACTTGTACTTTATGCATACAGTAATGAAGAGCCATTCACAGATTTTAATTAGTTATGTAATAAGTTGAAATTTTTCCTTTATAGCTATAATTTTCCCAAGTGGTGTTCAGATAACTAGGAGGTGTGCAAATGATCCACTGGAGTCCAGGGGGGGAAATGCATTAGTATTTCTATTATATTCATTGTGTCTCACAATTCATTTCCTTCAAAATTTGCACATTCATAACTTCCCCAAATGTCCTTAATATATGAAGATATATTATAAACGAAGATACATCTTTTAGAGGTACTGCAAAATATTTGATGGAGAGCAATGCATAGTCAAACCATTTTACTACTTTGGCTTTACAGAATCTGAGATGGCAGAGCCCTCAACACTACGGGGTGTCATCTGAGGACACAGAAACAAGGGAGGAAATGGACTAACTAGTGACTCAGCCTCTTTAGCCTGTTCTCAGCAGTGGCAGTACACCTGGGAGAAATCAGCCTTTATATTTGCAAGCATATATTTGTTCTCCCCCCCCCAATACTGTTACTTATACACACACACTCATGGTGATGGGAGACACCCAAATTATCTTATTTTGATGCAAGTATCACATACTTTCTGCCTGTAAACATCCAAGTTAAATGTTTTTTCTCCCAGGGTAAGATAACATAGTTCAGGTGTCATAGAAACCAAAAAGTGCATTATGTTTCTGTGGTTGACATTAGTTTTCTATGGCAACTGGATAGGGCAAATTCATCTTCAGAATGAAGGCTCAGACACTTGAGCCTCCCAATCCAATAAATGAATGACTAAATATTAGAGGAAACACCAGAAACTTATTCCTGGGATATGCATTGGAGGGAAAATATTTCTATACAATGGTTTAGGGAATCAGATTAAATAGAAAAGTTGACAAGCTTTCCTAACAAGCACATATCTGTGTTCCGGCCCTAACTCAGCGTAATTTTACTAGATGTTTATAATATATGCTGGGTCTAAAGGAGATCTCAGAGGTGACCCAGTCCTAATCCCGCTCGCATTTTTACATGGCACCTAATGATGCAAATTCTCAATAAGAGGGGAAATCTAGGCATATCAGAGACATTTTCATATCCCTAAATTAAGTGCCTCAGGTGTGAATTACTTGGCAGAAGAGATCAGAATACTTCTACCTGCAACTAAAACCCTCACTCATAAACACACAATCAAGGGTTACTTGGAACTCCAAATACCAAAAGCTGTTTTACAGATGTTCCTGTCAGCACATACCTTTGCCAAAGATCTCTGCCTCTGGGGAATTTGTAGTGCATCTCAGTCATCATAGAAATTAGATTGTCACATAAATCATAAGATTAACTTCTCCATCCTCTGGCACCCTAAATTATCTTTAGAGCCAGAGCCTAAAACCATAATCCTGTCACTCAAAATATCCATATGCTTAGGGGCACTTGGGTGGCTTAGTCGGTACAGCAGCCAATTCTTGATTTCAGCTCAGGTCATGATCTCAGGGTCCTGGGATTGAGCCCCGTGTCAGGCTCCCTATTCAGCAGGGAGTCTACTTGAGGATTCTCCATCTCCCTCTGCCCTGCTACTGCTCATGCTCTCTCTCTAAAATAAATAAATTTTTAAAATATCCATATGCTTTAAAGAAAAGAAATATTTACAGGATTTGTCATTATATTAAGTTAGGTCATGACAAAAAAACCTGACAAATCAAAGCTGCCACAAAAGGAGGAATAACAAGGATGTCTGGATGGCTCAGTTGCTTAGGCATCTGACATGATTCTGGCTCAGGTCATGATCTCAGAATCATGGGGTTGAGCCCCACTTTGGGCTCTGTGCTCAGCACGGAGTCTACTTGAGATTCTCTTCCTCTCCCTCCACCCCTTCCCCTGCTCCTGTATTGTCTGTCTGTCTGTCTCTCTCTCTCTCAAATAAATAAATATTTTAAAGGAGGAACAACAATAAACAATGGTATATTCAGAAATTAAATTCTATGTATCTATTATAAAATGAGGGCAATTTATTAATCATGAGAAACACAGAGAGAGAGGCTGAGACACAGGCAGAGGGAGAAGCAAGCTCCACACAGGGACCCCAATGTGGGACTCAATCCTGAGACTCCGGATCACGCCCTGAGCCAAAGGCAGACACTCAACTGCTGAGCCACCCAGGCGTCCCAAAAAATGAGGGCAATTTAAATGTGCTAACATAGAAAAATAAAATCAAGTTACAGTTACTGTTGAAAACAGTATGGAGATTCCTCAAAAAATCAAAAATAGAAATAACGTATGATCCAATAGTTCCACTACTGGGTAGTTACCCAAAGAAAATGAAAACATTAATTTGAAAAGATAAATGAACCTATATGTTGATTGCAGCATTATTTACAATAGCCAAAATATGGAGGTAAGCTCAGTGTCTATTAATAGATGAATGGATTAAAATTTGGTATATATATTGGAATGGAATAGTATGGAATTGAGTGGAATATTACACAACCATAAAAATGATTAGATCATGCCTTTTGCAACAAACATGGAGGGACCTACAGGGCATTACACTAAGTGCAGTAAGTCGTATTGAGAAAAAATACCCTATGATTTCACTCATATGTGGAATCAAAAACAAACAAATAAACAAACAAGCAACAGCAAACAAAAAGCCAAAGGGGTGGAAGGGAGCAAAATGGGGGAAAGGGAGCGGGAGGTACAGACTTCCACTTATGGAATGAATGAGTCATGGGAATAAAAGGTACAACATAGATAATATAGTCAATAGTATTGTGGTAGCATTGTATGGTGACATAGACATATGGTAGCCACACTTGGGAGCACAGCATAATTATAGAGAAGTTGAATCACTATGTTGTACACCTGAAACTAATGTAACATTGTGTGACTATACTCAAATAGAAATTTTTTTAAAAATCAAGTTACAGTCTCCACACCTGGATGGCTGAGATGATTAAGCATCTGCCTTTGGCTCAGGTCATGATCCCAGGGTCCTGGGATTGAGCCCTGCGTCCAGCTCCTTGCTCATCAGAGAGTATGCTTCTCCCTCTCCCTTTACTTCTGCCCCTGCCATCAGGCACACACACACACACACACTCTCTCTCTCTCAAATAAATAAATAAAATATTTTAAATTTTTTGAGAAATTGAATTACAGAAATAAGTTATAAAATGCATGAAGCATTATAAAACACATTGTAAAAGATGCTGTACATTTCTTCTTAAAACATAATTATTGGTAAATGCACAGATAAAAGCATTTAAAGGGTATATACTAAACTATTGAAATAGTTGCATATGAAGGCAGGAGAGTAGCACTATAGGAGGTTTAGTGCAATGAAACTTGAGAATTCCTTTAATTTTAAATATTTCACAAGGAAAACCAATTGATGTTTTATGAATGCTACTAAATATTACAGGCATACCTCATTTTATTGCGTTTGGCTCTATTGCATTTTACAGATTCTATATTTTATATAAAGTGAAGATTTGTGGCAACTCTGTATCAAGCAAATCTATTGTTGCCACTTATCCAAGAGTATTGGCTCACTTTGTGTCTTTGTCACATTTTGGTAATTCTCACAATATTTCAAGCTTATTCATTATTATATTTGTTATGGTGATCTGTGATCAGTGATTATGACTCACTGAAAGCTCAGATGATTAGCATTTTTAGCAGTATTGTTTAATTAAGGCATGTACAGGCAGCCTGGGTGGCTCAGCGGTTTAGCACCACCTTCAGCCCAGGACCTGATCCTGGAGACCTGGAATCGAGTCCCGCATCAGGCTCCCTGCATGGAGCCTGCTTCTCCCTCTGCCCATGTCTCTCTCTCTCTCTCTTTCTCTCTGTGTGTGTCTCTCATGAATAAATAAATAAAATCTTAAAAGGCATGTACATTTTTTAGACATAATGCTAATGCACACAATAGAGTGCAGTATAGTGTAAACAACTTTTATAAGCACTGAGAAAAAATTCATTTGACTTGCTTTATTGTAATATTTGCTTTATTGCAATGATCTGAAACTGAACCTCCAATATCTCCAAGGTATGCCTGTACTCTTTTGTCTTTTTTATAAACAACAGAAATTTACTTCTCACAGTGTTGGAGGCTGGGAAGCCAAGATCATGGCACTAGCAGCTTTAGTGTCTGAGGAGAGCCTGCTGCTTCATTGACAGCCATCTTCTCACTGTAACTTCACATGGCAGAAGGGGTATGCCTGTACTTTTAAAAGCACTATACGAAGACCAGAAAAAATAAATCTGGCATCTGTGAAAGAAAGAACCAAACAAGTGTAGTGATTTTAATATCAGATAAAATAACATTCAAGGGGAATAGATTTAAATGGACTTACAGGACTATTTTAAAATATAAAAGGAACTACTCATAACAAATTTTTATGCACCCCCCAAAATTTTACTTTATACACAGAATCTGCTAGAACTACAACAAATTAAAAATCCATGCATATGTAAGAAAGTAAAACACCACTCTTAAAAGTGAATTGGTTAATACATACATTTTGGAGAGCCAGATAGTGGACTGAGGTTGAACTGTGTCCCCCAAAATGATAACCCATGCTGCCTGCAAGTGTAACTTTACTTAAAAGTGGGGTCTTTGCAGATATAATCAAGTTAATCAAGTTGAGATGATTAGAGTGGGCCATAGTCTAATATAACTGGTGTTCTCATAAGAGGAGGAGGATCACCTGGGTGGCACAGTTAGATAAGCATCCAACTCTTAGTTTCAGCTTGAGTATTGGTCTCAGGGTCATGAAATTGGGTGCTGCTTTGGGCTCTGTGCTCAGTGCGGAGTCTGCTTGAGTCTCTCTCCCTCTCCCTCCCCCCTACTCATGTGCTCTTGCTCTCTCTCTCTCTCTCTCTATCTCTCTATCTCTCAAAAATAGATACATAAATCTTTAAAAAAGAGGAGGAGTTAGAGAACAGAGAAACATTCAGGAAGAATGCCAGGTGACCATGGAGGCAGAAATGAGAGTTGTGCTGCACAAACCAAAGAATGCCTGGTGCTGTCAGAAGCCAGAAAAAGCAAGAAAGGATTTTCCTCTGGAGCCTTGAGAAGGAGCATAGCCCTACTAACACATTAATTTCAGACTTCTAGCCACTAGAGCTGAGAGACAATAAATTTCTGGTTTTAACCCACTCAGTTTGTGGTTTCAGTGGTTCTGGAAAACAAATACAATGCTCTCTACCAAAGTGAGAAAGTTCCTTCTATTTCACTTTTTCTGAGAGTTTTATTTCTCATCATGAAAATTTTTTGTTTCTTTCATCATTGATTGATAGGATCACATAATCTTCACTTTTTAGCCTGTTAGTATGATGGATTAAAATGGCAAATTTTTAAATATCAAACCAACATTGCATCTCTGGAATAAACCCCATCGTGTATGATTATTTTTCTACATTGCTAAATTACATATGCTAACATTTTATAAAGAATTTTCATCAGTATTCATATTGGATATTGGTATATAGTTTTCTTTTTTGCATGCTGTCATTGGCTTTCCTATTAGTATAATATTAGCTTCATAAAATAAATTGAGAAGTGTTCCCTCCACTTCTATTTTTTGGAAGAGATTGTATATAATTTGTATTAATTCTTCTTTAAACATTTAGCAGAATTCTCCAATGAAATTGTCTTGGCCTGGAGGTTTCTTTTTTGGGAGGCTTTTATTTTTTTTAAATATTTATTTACTTACTTATGATAGACATAGACATAGACAGAGAGAGAGGCAGAGACACATGAGGAGGGAGAAGCAGGCTCGGTGCCAGGAGCCCGACGTGGGACTCAATCCCGGGATTTCAAGATCGCGCCCTGGGCCAAAGGCAGGCGCCAAACCGCTGAGCCACCCAGGGATCCCCTGGGAGGCGTTTAAAATAGACTCTATTTGTTGTGATGAGCACTGGGTGTTAAATGGAACTGTTGAATCACCATATTGTACATCTGAAACTAATATTACACTGAATGTTAACTAACTGGAATTGAAATAAAAATTGGGAAAAATAAAAAAAATAGTAAAGTTATTTCAATTCCAGTTAGCTAACATACAGTGTAATATTAGTTTCAGATGCACAATATAGTGATTCAATACTTCCATACAACACCCTGTGCTCATCACAAGTGCACTCCTTCATACTCACCACCTATTTAACCCATTTCCCCCACCCACCTCCATTCCTGTAACACTCAGTTTGTTCTCTATAGTTTTTTTTAATAAATTAATTTTTATTGGTGTTCAATTTACCAACATACAGAATAACACCCAGTGCTCATCCTGTCAAGTGTCCCGTCAGTGCCCGTCACCCATTCACCCCCACCCCCCGCCCTCCTCGCCTTCCACCACCCCTAGTTCGTTTCCCAGAGTTAGGAGTCTTTATGTTCTGTCTCCCTTTCTGATATTTCCCACACATTTCTTCTCCCTTCCCTTATATTCCCTTTCACTATTATTCATATTCCCCAAATGAATGAGAACATACACTGTCCTTCCCCGATTGACTTACTTCACTCAGCATAATACCCTCCAGTTCCATCCACGTTGAAGCAAATGGTGGGTATTTGTCGTTTCTAATGGCTGAGTAATATTCCATTGTATACATAAACCACATCTTCTTTATCCATTCATCTTTCGATGGACACCGAGGCTCCTTCCACAGTTTGGCTATTGTGGACATGGCTGCTAGAAACATCGGGGTGCAGGTGTCCCGGCATTTCATTGCATCTGAATCTTTGGGATAAATCCCCAACAGTGCAATTGCTGGGTCGTAGGGCAGGTCTATTTTTAACTCTTTGAGGAACCTCCACACAGTTTTCCAGAGTAGCTGCACCAGTTCCCATTCCCACCAACACTGCAAGAGGGTTCCCTTTTCTCCACATCCTCTCCAACATTTGTGGTTTTCTGCCTTGTTAATTTTCCCCATTCTCACTGGGGTGAGGTGGTATCTCATTGTGGTTTTGATTTGTATTTCCCTGATGGCAAGTGATGCAGAGCATTTTCTCATGTGCATGTTGGCCATGTCTATGTCTTCCTCTGTGAGATTTCTCTTCATGTCTTTTGCCCATTTCGTGATTGGATTGTTTGTTTCTTTGGTGTTGAGTTTAAGAAGTTCTTTATAGATCTTGGAAACTAGCCCTTTATCTGATACGTCATTTGCAAATATCTTCTCCCATTCTGTAGGTTGTCTTTTAGTTTTGTTGACTGTATCCTTTGCTGTGCAAAAGCTTCTTATCTTGATGAAGTCCCAATAGTTCATTTTTCCTTTTGTTTCTTTTGCCTTTGTGGATGTATCTTGCAAGAAGTTACTGTGGCTGAGTTCAAAAAGGGTGTTGCCTGTGTTCTCCTCTAGGATTTTGATGGAATCTTGTCTCACATTTAGATCTTTCATCACTTTGAGTTTATCTTTGTGTATTGTGAAAGTGAGTGGTCTAGTTTCATTCTTCTGCATGTGGATGTCCAATTTTCCCAGCACCATTTATTGAAGAGACTGTCTTTCTTCCAGTGGATAGCCTTTCCTCCTTTATCAAATATTAGTAGACCATAAAGTTCAGGGTCCACTTCTGGGTTCTCTATTCTGTTCCCTTGATCTATGTGTCTGTTTTTGTGCCAGTACCACACTGTCTTGATGACCAGAGCTTTGTAGTACAACCTGAAATCTGGCATTGAGATGCCCCCAGCTATGGTTTTCTTTTTTAAAATTCCCCTGGCTATTCGGGGTCTTTTCTGATTCCACACAAATCTTAAAATAATCTGTTCTAACTCTCCGAAGAAAGTCCATGGTATTTTGATAGGGATTGCATTAAACGTGTAAATTGCCCTGGGTAACATTGACATTTTCACAATATTAATTCTGCCAATCCATGAGCATGGAATATTTTTCCATCTCTTTGTGTCTTCCTCAATTTCTTTCAGAAGTGTTCTATAGGTTTTAGGGTATAGATCCTTTACCTCTTTGGTTAGGTTTATTCCTATGTATCTTATGCTTTTGGGTGCCATTGTAAATGGGATTGACTCCTTAATTTCTCTTTCTTCAGTCTCATTGTGAGTGTATAGAAATGCCATTGATTTCTGGGCATTGATTTTGTATCCTGCCACGCTGCCAAATTGCTGTATGAGTTCTAGCAATCTTGGGGTGGAGGCTTTTGGGTTTTCTACGTAGAGTATCATGTCATCGGCGAAGAGGGACAGTTTGACTTCTTCTTTGCCAATTTGAATGCCTTTAATGTCTTTTTGTTGTCTGATTGCTGAGGCTAGGACTTCCAGTACTATGTTGAATAGCAGTGGTGAGAGTGGACATCCCTGTCTTCTTCCTGATCTTAGGAGAAAGGCTCCCAGTGCTTCCCCGTTTAGAATGATATTTGCTGTGGGCTTTTCGTAGGTGGCTTTTAAGATGTCAAGGAATGTTCCCTTTATCCCTACCCTCTGAAGAGTGTTGATCAGGAATGGATGCTGTATTTTGTCAAATGCTTTCTCTGCATCTAATGAGAGGATCATATGGTTCTTGGTTTTTCTCTTGCTGATATGATGAATCATATTGATTGTTTTATGAGTGTTGAACCAGCCATGTGTCCCGGATAAATCCTACTTGGTCATGGTGAATAATTTTCTTAATGTACTGTTGGATCCTATTGGCCAGTATCTTGTTGAGAATTTTTGCATCCATGTTCATCAGGGATATTGGAGCTTTCTCCAGAATAGACCACATACTGGGTCACAAATCGGATCTGAACCAATACCAAAAGATTGGTATCGTCCCCTGCATATTCTCAGACCATAATGCCTTGAAATTAGAACTAAATCACAACAAGAATTTTGGAAGGACCTCAAACACGTGGAGCTTAAGGACCATCCTGCTAGAAGATGAAAGGGTCAACCAGGAAATTAAGGAAGAATTAAAAAGATTCATGGAAACTAATGAGAATGAAGATACAACTGTTCAAAATCTTTGGGATGCAGCAAAAGGAGTCCTAAGGGGGAAATACATCGCAATACAAGCATCCATTCAAAAACTGGAAAGAACTAAAATACAAAAGCTAACCTTACACCTAAAGGAACTAGAGAAAAAACAGCAGATAGATCCTACACCCAGCAGAAGAAGAGAGTTAATAAAGATTCGAGCAGAACTCAACGAAATTGAGACCAGAAGAACTGTGGAACAGATCAACAAAACCAGGAGTTGGTTCTTTGAAAGAATTAATAAGATAGATAAACCATTAGCCAGCCTTATTAAAAAGAAGAGAGAGAAGACTCAAATTAATAAAATCATGAATGAGAAAGGAGAGATCACTACCAACACCAAGGAAATACAAACGATTTTAAAAACATATTATGAACAGCTCTACGCCAATAAATTAGGCAATCTAGAAGAAAAGGACGCATTCCTAGAAAAGGCCACAAACTACCAAAACTGGAACAGGAAGAAATAGAAAACCTGAACAGGCCAATAACCACGGAGGAAATTGAAGCAGTCATCAAAAACCTCCCAAGACACAAAAGTCCAGAGCCAGTTGGCTTCCCAGGGGAATTCTATCAAATGTTTAACGAAGAAACCATACCTATTCTACTAAAGGTGTTTGGAAAGATAGAAAGAGATGGAGTATTTCCAAATTCATTCTATGAGGCCAGCATCACCTTAATTCCAAAACCAGACAAAGACCCCACCAAAAAGGAGAATTACAGACCAATATCCCTGTAGTTTTTATTTTTATTTCCCTGCTGATGAGTAATGTTGAGCACCTTTCCATGTGTCTGTTAGCCATTTATGTCTTTCTTGAAAGAATGTCTCCTCTCATTTTTAACTGGATTGTTTTTTTGGATGTTCAGTTGTTGTATAAGTTCTTTATGTATTTTGAATACTAACCCTTTATCAGAAATGTCATTTGCAAATATCTTCTTCCATTCAATAGATTGCCTTTTAGTTTTGTTGATTGCTTCCTTCACTGTGCAAAAGCTTTTTATCTTGCTGAAGTCTTAATAGTGTGTTTTTCCTTTTGTTTCCTTGCCTCAGGAAATATATCTAGAAAGAAGTCGTTACAGCCGATGTAGAGGGTCTGCCTGTGTTCTCCTCTAGGATTTTAATGACTTCAGGTCTCTCATTTAGTTTTTTAACCCATTTTAAAGTTATTTTTGTGTATGGTGCAAGAAAGTGGTCCATTTTCATTATTTTGCATGTTGCTGCCCAGTTTTCCCAACAGCACTTGTTGAAGAGTTGGCTTTTTTCCATTGAATATTCTTTCCTGTTTTGCCAAAGTTTAGTTGACCCTATAGTTGTGGATCCATTTCTGGGTTTTCTATTATGTTCTATTGATCTATGTGTCTCTTTTTGTGCCTGTACCATACTATCTTGATGACTACAGCTTTATAATATAACTTGAAGTCTGGAATTGTGATGCATCCAGCTTTGCTTTGCTTTTTCAGGAATGCTTTTTCTATTCAAGGTCTTTCATGGTTCCATACAAATTTTAGGGTTGTTTGTTCTAGCTCTGGGAAAAATGCTGGTGGTATTTCGATAGGGATTGCATTAAATGTGTAGATTGCTTTGGATAGTATAGACATTTTAACAATGTTTATTCTTCCAATCCATGAGCATTGAATGTTTTTTCCATTTATTTGTGTCTTCTTCAATTTCTTTCATGAGTGTTCTGTAGTTCTCAGAGTACAGATCATTTACCTCTTTGATTAGGTTTATCTCTAGGTATTATATGGTTTTTGGTGCAATTGTAAAAGGGATCAATTCTTTGATTTCTCTTTCTGCTGCTTCATTATTGTATAGAAATGCAAGAGATTTCTGTATGTTGATTTTGTATCCTGTACTTTGCTGGATTTGTGTATCAGTTCTAACAATTTTGGTGGAGTCTTTTGGGTTTTCTAAGTAGAGTATCATGTCTTCTGCATATAGTGAAAGCTTGACTTCTTTCTGCCAATTTGGTTGCCTTTTGTTTCTTTTTGTTTTCTGATTGCCAACGCTGGGATTTCTAGTACTAAGATAAATAACAATGGTGAGAGTTGACATCACTGTCTTATTCCTGACTGTAGAGGTAAAGCTCTCAGTTTTTCCCCTACTGAGAATATCAGCTGTGGATTTTTCATATATGGCCTTTATGATGTTGAGGTATGTTCTAACTGTACTTTGTTGAAGGTTTTTATCATGAATGGATGTTGTACTTTGTCAAATGTTTTTTCTGCATCTATTGAAAGGATCATATGGTTCTTATCCTTTCTATTATTAATGTGGCATATATCACATTGATTGATTTGCAAATATTGAACCACCCTTACAACCCAGGAATAAATCCTACTTGATTGTAGTAAGTGATTCTTTTAAAATGTTGTTGGATTCAATTTGCTAGTACTTGGTGGAGAATTTTTGCCTCCATGTTCATCAGGGATATTGGCCTATGGTGCTCTTTTTTAGTGGCGTCTTTGTCTTGCTTGGAATCAAGGTAATGCTGACCTCATAGAATGAATTTGGAAGTTTTCCTTCCATTTCTATTTTTCTGGAATAATTTGTGAACAATAGGTATTAATTCTTTTTTAATGATTTGGTAGAATTCACCTGTGAAGACATCTGGACCTGGACTTTTGTTTGTTAGGAGTTTTTGGATTACTGATTCAATTTCTCTGCTGATTATTGGACTATTTAAATTTTCTATTTCTTCTGGTTTCAGTTTTGGTAGTTCATTTATTTCTAGGAATGTATCCATTTCTTCCAGTTTGCCAAATTTGTTGGCATATAATTTTTCATAATATTCTTTTATAAATGTTAATTTTTCTGTGGCGTTGGTTGTTATTTCTCCTCTTTCATTTGCAGTTTTACTTATTTGGGTCCTTTATTCTTTTTTTAATAAGTCTAACTAGACTTATTGACTAGAGGTTTATCAGGGCTTTGTCCCAAAGTACCAGCTCCTGGTTTCATTGATCTGTTCTACTGTTTTTAGTTTCTATATCATTTATTTCTTCTCCAATCTTTATTATTCCCTTTCTTCTGCTCCTTTAGGCTTCATTTGTTGTTATTTTTCTAGCTCCCTATTTTTGACTTTTTTTAAATTTTTTTTTATTGGAGTTCAATTTGCCAACATATAGCATAACAATAGCTCCCTAGTTGTAAGTTTTGGTTGTTTATTTGATTTTTCTTGCTTCCTGAGGTAGGCCTGTATTGCTATATACTTCCCTCTTAGGGCTGGTTTTGCTGCATCCTAAAGTTTTTGACCATCGTGTTTTCAAAAATACAGAATGCTTCACAAATTTTCATGTGATCCTTGCACAGGGACTATGCTAATCTTATCTGTATTGTTAAAGAAAAAAAGGAAAATAGACTTTAAGAATGGCTGTACATTTACTTTAAAGTTGTGAAGGGTTGTGCAGAGTTCCCATGTATCCCTTCACATGGTTTCTCTGATCATTAACAGCTTATGTTATTAACGTACATTCTTTGTAATTAATGAACTAATATTAATACTTTTTTAACTAAAGTACACAGCTTATTAAAATTTCCTTGATTTTTACCTGATGTGTTTCTGCTCCAGGACCCCATCCAGGATACTACATCACATTTATTGTTTTGTCTCCTTAGGCTCCTCTTGGCAGTGAAAATTCCTCAGACTTTTCATATTGATGGTGAGCTTGGCAGTTTTAATGCATATTGGTAAAGTAATTTTTGGAATACCATTCTATTGGAATTTTTATAATTCTTAAACCATGAATAAACTAGGATTACAGTTTGTTTTTCTTTTTTGAGGGATAAAACATAGATAAATTGCCATTTTAATCACTTTGTATCAACGATAAATACTCTCAACACTGACTTATCACTATTGGTACTGACATTGATCTATTAGCTTAGGTAGAATTTGTCAGATTTCTCCACTGGGAAGTTGATCTTTTCCCCACCTTCCTTAACATATTGTATTTTGGAAAAGGAATTCACTTCACTCAGCAACCTATGCTTAAGGTGTAAGGATTTATGCTCTACTTCTTTTAGTGCAAAGTATCTATACAAATCATTTAGAATTTTTATGCAAGAAAAATTATGTTCATTGAACGTACTTATTATGACAGTTATTTTGAATTCTTTGTCTGGTAACTCATATATCTCCATTTCTTTAGTATGAGTTTCTGGAGATTTATTCTGTTTCTTTGTATGTCTTGTTATCTTTTGTTGGGACTTGGGCATTTGAAAAAACAGTCACTTCACCCAGTCTTTATAGTCTGGCTTTATATAAGGATGACCTTCACCAATAAGCCCACCTTGACATTCTGGAGACCTCTCAAGCCTTATCTGAGGATGCATCTCTTCTGCGTTTATATGTGTAATCTCATAGTTGAAGAGGTTTCTCTGTTTCTACTAAGAAACTTCCCCTGATGTCTCTTCGTAGTCCTAGAGCTTTGCTAGTGTTTAGCAAGCTGTAGCACATGAGCTCTACCTAGTGTCTATCTTCAGTACTGTAGATTATTTGGCATTATTTTTTTTATATATAAATTAATTTTTATTGGTGTTCAATTTACCAACATACAGAATAACACCCAGTGCTCATCCCGTCAAGTGTCCCCCTCCGTGCCCGTCACCCATTCACCCCCACCCCCCGCCCTCCTCCCCTTCCACCACCCCTAGTTCATTTCCCAGAGTTAGAAGTCTTTATGTTCTGTCTCCCTTTCTGATATCTCCCACACATTAGACCATGAAGTGATCTTCTTTGCAGCAGCCCTTAGCCTGGTACCAATTTCTGTCAGTGTTTTGACTCATTTAAGAGAATCCCAGTCCCTGATGCAACCTCCTGAAGACCCAGAATGTTGGATATACATTCCACTCTTCTCTTTCCCCTCCCTGGAAAGAAGCCAGGTGTTGGAAGTTTTCTCACTATCACACTGTGCTATACTAGAGGTGGAAGCTTTGGTAACTACCACCAGTTTTCTGACTATCTTCAATGTGTTTCTTCTTAGACATTTGCTGGCCTGTAGTACAGGAACTTCTTAACTGGTTTTCATGAAAGCAATTGGTCTGTGCAATGATATGTTCATGTCTCCATGGGGTAAGAAGGATCTGGTGCTTTCTATTCCGCCATCTTGGTGACAGTACTCCACTAAAATTCCTTTTAACATAGATTTGGGGATATTTATTGGGATTTCACTGAATTTTATAGATCATTTTGAGGAGAATACATAACCTCATAAGCTTTTTCTCATCTCATACATCAGGTATTCATGGTTTATTCATAATACTTAAATGGCAATAATTACAACCTTGAAAATTATGAAACTGCCCTCTCATTTCTTAAAGAAATGGAAAAGTTTAGACTTTTCCCTTATATTCTAAATATAAATCTGTGAACAAATTCAAGTAACTATTCCAGTTAACAAGTTTTTCACAATAAGAGCTCAGTTTTGCCATTCTTTCATTAAAAACAAACCACTGCAGAGAATATCAGTTCTACCAAAGTGAAATTGCCCCACTCCACCCAGGACCTGCCCATAAAAGAAAATATCTCTGGACAAACACAACAGAAAAAGCATAGGGAGACTCTGAAAGGAATTAAAAATAAGGCAGACTGCAAAGGTACCTCTAGATTTGAGGAACAACACCGTAGTAAGTTCCTTGGATTTCCTTGTTGCCTTTCATATATCCCAGACAGGGCATTTCATAAGCCTGGAAAGCCCACCAAAAGGCAGATTTTTAAAAAACCTCCAAAAATACCTATTCTCCTTAGTGAAAGGACTGCATAAAGAGTGACATAAAAATAGAAAACCTTTTTGGCAAGATCTGCCCTATTCCAGCCAAACACCAATGGTAAAACAGAACCCCTCCCACCATGGTTTTAGTAAGTCAGAGTAGCCCAGTAGGTCCCATCCTGCCCTCGCCCCACAGAAGTAGAAATCAGCACTCAACTTTCCCCACCTGTCTCTGGCAGTATCAGAGGGGCACAGCAGGGAACTAATCTTCCATTCCCCATTTGGCAGAAGCTGGCAGTGTCCCAGCAATGGTAGTATTAGCAGGTTCCAGAAGCCATTTGATTCTCTACCCTACAGAGTATTAGTGAGACTGAACAAAGTGATACAAGTTGAAGCCATTTGGCAGTCCACTGTACCCCAGTAGGAAGCTGAGCCTCCCCCCTTAATCCAGCAGTCTCATCCAGCATTAGCAAGACTACAGAAGGTCATGTAACATGAGGTGGAGCTAGTCAGTATTCTGCCCGTCCTCTGCCAAGATCAGTTTGGAACTGTTCCCTCTTTTTTAATTTTTTAGAAGCATTTAAGAAAGATTGGTATTAATTCTCTAACAGTTTGGGAGAACACCAATGAAGCTACCTGATTCTGGGTTTGTCTTTGTTTTTGATTACTCAATCAGTCTCCTTGTTCATTGTTGCTTTCTTCAGATTTTCCCTTTATTCATGATTCAGTCCTGGATAGGTTGTATGTTCCTATGATTTTATACATTTCTAAGATATTATCCAATTTGTTGGCATTTAATTGTTCACAATAACCTTTAATGATCCTCTTCATTTCTGTGGCATCAGTTGTTATGTCCTCTTTTGCATTTCTGATATTATTTACTTGAATCATCTCTTTTTTTGTTAGTCAAACTAAAAGTTTGTCAATTTTGTTTTATCTTTCCAAAAAAACTTAGTTGGTTGATTTTTTTCTATTGTTTTTCTATTTCATTTATTTCTGTTCTGATCTTTATTATTTACTTTCTCCTGATAATTTGGGCTTAGTTTGTTCTTTTTTTTTCTAGTTCCTTGAGGTGTGAAGTTGTGTTGCTTATTTGAGAGCTTTTCCCTTTTTTTAATGTAGATATTTATTATTATACAATTCCTTTTTGGTGGGGTCTTTGTCTGGTTTTACAATTCCCTCTTAGTATTGCTTTTGCTGCATCCCAGAAATTTGGCTGAGTGAAAAGGCAATTTAAAGAATGTGAGAAAGATGAATGGATAAAGAAGATGTGGTTTATGTATACAATGGAATATTACTCAGCCATTAGAAATGACAAATACCCACCATTTGCTTCAGTGTGGATGGAACTGGAGGGTATTATGCTGAGTGAAATAATCAGTCGGAGAAGGACAAACATTATATGGTCTCATTCATTTGGGGAATATAAATAATAGTGGAAGGGAATAGAAGGGAAGGGAGAAGAAATGGGTAGGAATTATCAGAAAGGGAGACAGAACATGAAGACTCCTAACTCTGGGAAACGAACTAGGGGTGGTGGAAGGGGAGGAGGGCGGGGGGTGGGGGTGAATGGATGACGGGCACTGAGGGGGGCACTTGACAGGATGAGCACTGGGTGTTATTCTGTATGTTGGCAAATTGAACACCAATAAAAAATAAATTTATTATTAAAAAATAAAGAATGTGAGATATTTGCAAACAATATATCTGATAAAAGTTTAATATCCAGAATATATAGGGAGCTCTTACAACTCAATAGGAAAAAAATACAGTAGTTTCCCCTTACCTACAGTTTCACTTTCAGTTACCTGTAATCAACTGCTGTCCAGAAGCAGATGATGTCCCTTCTAACATATTATCAAAAGACCAACAGTAGCCTAATACTGCATCACAAGGCCTACACCATTCACCTCACTTTATTTTATCACATAGGCCTTTTATCATTTCACATCATCACAAGAAGATATTTTGAGACAGAGTACATTCCCTTCATATTTATTACAGTATATTGGTATCATTGTTCTAGTTTATTATTAGTGGCTAGTCTCTTACCTTGCTTAATTTATAAGTTAAACTTTATATAAGTATGTATGTATGTATGGGAAAAACATAGTATATATAGGGTTCAGTACTATCTCAAGTTTCAGGTATCCACTGGGAGTCTTGGAATATATAAGGGGAGATATGGTAACACAATTTAGAAATGGAAAAAGGACTCAAATAGACATCTCTTTAAAGAAGAAATCCAAATGATCAACAGGTATATGAAAAAAGTCCTCATCATCACTAATAATGAGGGAAAAGTAAATCAAAACCACAATTAATTATCATCTTACTCCTGTTAGGATTACTATCTTAAAAAAGAGATAATAAGTGTTGGCAAGGATATAAAGAAACTCTTGTACAATGATGTCAATGCTATATAAAACAGTATGAAGGTTTCTCAAAAATCAAAAATAGAACTACCATATGGTCCAGAAATCCCACTTCTGTGTATTTATCTGAAAAAAATGAAATCAGGATTTTGAAAAGTTATCTGCACTCACATGTTCATTGCAGTATAATTCACAATAGTCAAGAAGTGGAAACAATATAAATGTCCACTGACAGAAGAATAAATCAAGAAAATGTGGTGTATACATACATAAAATGAAATTATATTTATCCTTAAAAGAAAAGGAAGGAAATCCTACCATTTGGGACAACATGGATGGACCTCGAGGACATTAAGGTGAAATAGCCAATCACAGAGGCACCTGGGTAGTTCAGTCAGTTTAGCATCTGCCTTAGGCTCAGGTCATGATCCCAGGGTCCTGGGATCGAGCCCTGCATCAGGCTTCCTGCTCAATAGAGAGCCTACTTCTCCCTCTCCCTCTGCTACTCCCCCTGCCTGTGCTCTCTTGCGCTTGCTCTCTCTCTCTCACTCTCTCTCTCTCAAATAAATAAATATTGTTTAAAAAGAGAAATATCCAGTCACAGAAGGACAATTCCACATGATTCCACTTATATGAAGTATCTGAAATCATCAATTTATAGAAACAGAAAGTAAAATGGTTGTTTTCAGAGTTTGGGGGAAGGAGAAATGGGGTGTTGCTGTACAACAAGTATGAAGTTTTAATTAAGCAAGATGAATTAATTCTACAGATCTGCTGTACAACATTGTACGGACAGTTAACAATACTGTATTGTGTACTTAAGTTCATAAGAGAGTAGATATCATGTTATGCTCTTAACACAATAAAAAAAAACCTGGAGAGGAATTCTTTGCTGTCAGTAATTAGTTTAAATGTAAATAGATTAAGCTCTTAAATAAAAGGTTGAAATTAGCCGTTGGGTTTTTAAAGAACATGATCCAATTATATTCAGTTTAGAAGACACACACTATGGATATCTTTAAAATAAAAAGATAGGGATCCCTGGGTGGCGCAGCGGTTTAGCGCCTGCCTTTGGCCCAGGGCACGATCCTGGAGACCCAGGATCGAATCCCACGTCGGGCTCCCGGTGCATGGAGCCTGCTTCTCCCTCTGCCGGTGTCTCTGTCTCTCTCTCTCTACCTGTGTGACTATCATAAATAAATAAAAGCTTAAAAAAATTCTCGGAAACAAAACATACTAAAATTTATGAGGTATAGTGAAAGCAGTGCTCAGCCGAAAATTTATGGCTATAAATGTCTATATGTAAAAATAAGAAAAATCCCAAATCAATAGCCCAACTTGACAACTTAATGAGATAGAAAATGGAGAGTAAATAAACCCAAAGCTAGAAGGAAATAATAAATATTAAAGCAGAGATAAATTCTAGATAATGTAAAAACAATAAAGAGAATCAACAAAACCAATAGTTGGTTCTTTGAAAAGATAAACAAAATTAATAAATCATTATCTAGACTGACCAAGAAAAAAGAGAGGACTTAAGGACTAAAACCAGAAGGTGAAGCTGAATTGTCATACCAAAATTTATATGTTTTAGTTCTAGCCCCTATTACCTCAAAATGTTGACTGTATTTTGAGACACAGTCTTTAAAGAGTTAATTAATTTAAATGAAATCATTGGAGTGGGCCTTAATCCAGTATTATTGGTGTCCTTATAAGAAGGGAAAATTAGAGTGCAGCTGCACATGCACAGGAGACCATATGAAGACAAAAGGAGAAGGTGGCCATTTACAAGCCAGAAATAGAGGGCTTGGAATGAAAGTAATCTTGCCAACAACCTGATGTTGGATTTCTAGCCTCCAGAACAGCGAGGAAATACGTTTCTGTTTAACCCACACAGTCTGTGTTATGGCAGACCTAGCAAACTAATAAAGAGCATTGCTACAAACCTTACAGAAATAAAAAAGTATCATAACAGAAGAGTATGAACAATTATATGCCAACATATTTGAAAAGCTAGAAGAATGGACAAATGTCTAGAAACACAAAAATTACCAAAACTGCTTCAAGAAGAAATAGAAAATCTGAATAGATCTATAACAGATAAAGAGATTGAATCTATAATCAAAAGCCTCCCAACAAAGAAAACCCCAAGATAAGATCGGCTTCATTGGTTAAGTTCTACCAAACATTTAAAGAAGAGTTAATACATTCTCAAACTCCATCAAAATATCGAAGAAGAAGGAATACAACCTAATATTCTATGGTTCCAGCATTACCCTGTTACAAAAGCAAGATCAAATCATCACATTATGGGGCACCTGGGTGGCTCAGTGGTTGAGTGTCCACCTTTGGCCCAGGTCGTGATCCCGGGGTCCTAGGATCGAATCCCACATCAGGCTCCCCACAGGGAGTCTGCTTCTCCCTCTGCCTATGTCTCTGCCTCTCTTTCTATGTCTCTCATGAATAAATAAATAAAATCTTTTGAAAAATCATATTAAAAGAAAAATATAAAGCAATATCCTTTATAAAGATAGATGCAAAAATCATCAACAATATACTAGCAAATCAAATCCAGGAGCATATTAAGAGTATTATACAAATGATCAAGTGGGATTTGTACCAGGAATGAAATAGTAGTTCAACATAAGAAAATAAATCAATGTAATATATCATGTTAATAAAAGGAATGGGAAAAACATAGGATCAATTCAATTAATTCAGAAAAAGGATTTGACAAAACCTAACACCATTTCATGATAAAAGCACTCAACAAACTAGAAATAGAATGTAAGTACCTCAACATGAAAAAAGAAATTTAATTTACAAAAACCCACAACATTATACTCATTGGTGAAAGAATGAAGGAGTTCCAGTTGTGATAGGAACAACACGAGAATGACCACATTCACTGCTTCTATTCAACACTGTGCAGGAGATTCTAGCCAGAGAAATTCGGCAATAAGCAGAAATAAGCAACTAAGTTTAAAAGGAAGAATAAAAATTATCTCTATTCCATATCTCTATTTTATTTCAAATGATCTTTTACACAGAAAATACCAGAGTCAACAAAAAACTCAGAGCAATAAACACATAGAGCAAAGTTGCAGGATGTGAGATCAATACACAATTATCAGCTGTATTTCTATACACTAGCGAAGAACCACAGAAAAAGGAAATTGACAAAACAGTTCTTTCCAAAGAAGATATACAAATGGCCAACAAGTACATGAAAAGATGTTCAATGTCATTAGTCATTAAAGAAATGAAAATCAAGATTGTAGTGAGTTACCACTTTATAACCACTAGGATGACTATAATGAAAAAATGGAAAATAATAAGTGTTGGAGAGAATATGAAGGATTTGAAATATGTGTAATTGCTGGTCAGAATGTAAAATGGTTTAGTATCCATGGAAAAAAAGTTTAGTGTTCCTCAAAAATATAAAATTACCATGTGACTCAGCAATTCCACTCCTGAGTATACACCAAGAGAATTGAAAACAGGTATTCAGACAAACCTTGTACATAAATGCTCATGACAGCACTATTCACAATAGGCAAAAGGTGGATATTAACAACCCAAATGTCTATCAATGGATTAATGACCAAACAAAACATGGTGCAGCCATATTGTGGAATGTTATTCAGCCATAAAAATAATGGAGTACTGATAATTGCTACAACATAGATAAGCCCCAAAAACATTATGCTAAGTGAAAAAAGGCAGACACAAAAGGCTACATATTGGATGATTCCATTTATATGAAATATCTGTAATAGGTAAACCTATAAAGACAGAAATCTGATCATTAGTTGCCAGGGGTTGGAGGGAGAAGAAAATGTGGAGTGACTGCTAATATGTATGTGGTTTTCTTTTGTGATGATGAAATTATATTGAAACTAGGTAGAGGTGATGGTTGCACAGACTGTGGATGTACTAAGTGCCACTGAACTGTATACTTTAAAATGGTTAATTCTATGTTATAAGAATTTAACCTCGGGATGCCTGGGTGGTCCCGCAGTTGAGCATCTGCCTTTGGCTCAAGGCATGATCCCAGGGTCTGGGGATCGAGTCCCACCTTGGGCTCCTGCAGGAGACCTGCTTCTCCCTCTGCCTATGTCTCTGCCTCTCTCTGTGTGTCTCTCATGAATAAATAAATAAAATCTTTAAAAAAAAGAATTTCACCTCAATAAAAACAAAAAAAATCAGCCAATCAGATTAGGATCTTTATTAAGAAATTTGTATTAACAAATTTGAGACTAAATGGGAGCCATTTAAAGGTTATAATAAGTGGTGTGACAGACAAAATTCATACTTTAAAGTAGCAGTTTCCAAAGTAGAGTGAGAATGGTCCAGGACATGCACAAGGAGATCCACTAAAGCTAAAGAAGAAGATGTTAACATTTTTAATTATATTTATCTTTATTCCTTTATAATCTTCACATTTGGTGTGCTTCAAATGTGAGAATATTATTTCCTTAGTGTGTGTGTGTGTGTGTGTGTGTGTGTGCATGTATGTGTGTGTGTATATTTCAGGGCTGCATGATGAGAAATGTTTGGAGACCACAACCTAATTGTCATCTGAAGACACAGAAAGTGAAAAATAATGATTACTCAGCCACTTCATTCTCCTCCATTCAACAGGTTCTAAAAGCCTCTCTCACAAAACAGGACTATGCAGACATCTTTTTTTACCAGTTAAATCCTTTGTCCCCCAACCACACAGATGCATATACATAAACACATATACACACAAAATAAAAATCAAAAGTTAAGGTAGATACCAAAAAGACCTGATATTGGTACAGGTGTTCCTACCATGTTGCATTGAAATACTGTTCCTACTTTCAAGACATACTGGCATATCCCAAATGATATAGAAACCAGAATGTTATCATAATGTTTTGTTGGATTTCAACTGTGTATTGCAATCAGAAAATACTAATTCATCCTCAAAGACCAGGACTTAATCTATACTTTAGCCACACAAATCCATCCCAATATAATGAATGAATGAAAAAATAAAATCTAAGAGACCATGGCAATCGCTCACCAATGAATATGCATTGGAGAGAGAGAGGACATTTTAAACACTGGGATATGGAGGTAGTAAAGGATGGTTAACAGGTTGGTGTTTTTAATGTGAGACAGAGATATTGAGTCCAGTCCTATTTAGGAACACCTTACAACCTAACATAATAGACTGCCAGACTGTGATGCATCTCAAATTCTAAGCAGCCATCACCATTTAGGTGGCACAGATTACTTTGAAATACAAAGATGGAGAGAATAAGAACATGTATGAGATATGCCTAATATCTTCAATTGAGTGCCTCAAGTTCGAATCTCTGCCTAGAAGGTTCTGGTCCCCTGAATCTACCCTACAACAAACACACACACACTCAATTCTATGAAGATTGGGTCACTTGATGTTTCTTTTTTTTTTTAATTTATCTATTCATGAGAGACACACACACAGAGAGAGAGAGAGAGAGAGAGAGAGAGAGAGAGAGAGAGAGAGAGGCAGGGACACAGGCAGAGGGAGAAGCAGGCTCCATGCTGGGAGCCCCATGCGGAATTCGATCCTGGATCTCCAGGATCACGTCCTGGACTGAAGGCCGTGCTAAACCCCTGAGCCTCCCAGGCTGCCTGGGTCACTTGATATTTCTGATATCATCCTGGTATACAGTGGGTCCTGTCAGTGCATAACTCTGCTCAGTATTTCTACTGCAAGACAAAAAATACTGCGACTACACTTAATACAGTTGTTAGTCACCTGGAGCCTTTTGCTGGGGCCCTAAATTTATTCTCAGAGGTATAACCTTAGGAACACCTCAATTGCTCACATGTTTCACAATGCCAAAACTGAATGAATTAGTGAGTGAGTTATGACAGAAAATGTCAAAATGTGCATGCAGTAGTTTCTTTTTTTAAAATATTTTATTTAGGGCAGCCCTGGTGGCGCAGTGGTTTGGCGCCGCCTGCAGCCTGGGGTGTGATCCTGGAGACGTGGGATCAAGTCCCACGTCAGGCTCCCTGCATGGAGCCTGCTTCTCCCTCTCCCTGTGTCTCTGCCTCTCTCTCTAAATAATAAAATTATTTATTTATTCATGAGAGACACAGAGAGAGAGGCAGAGACACAGGCAGAGGGAGAAGCAGGCTCCAAGCAGGGAGCCTGACATAGGACTTGATCCTGGGACTCCAGGATCACTCTCTGGGCCGAAGGTAGGCACTAAACCACTGAGCCACCCAAGGATCTCCTGCATGCAGTAGTTTCTTGTGGCTGGCATAATAAATTATCTCAAACTTGGTGGCTTAAAACAGTAGCAATTTATTCTCTCAGGATTCTATAGGCCAGAAGTCCAAAATAAAGGTGTCAATAGGGCTATTTTCTCCAAAGTGTCTAGAGGGGAATCCTTCCTTATCTCTTCCAGCTTCTGGTAGTACCAGGCATTACTTGGCTTACGGCTGCCTAACTTCAATCTTTGCTTCCATTTTCACAAGGCCTTCTCCTCTTATGTTTTTCATAAGGCTATCATTCGATTTAAGACCCACATAGGTAACCCAGGATAATCTCTTCTCAAGACTCTATTATGTCTACAAAACCTTTTTCCAAATATGGTAATATTCACAAGATGCAGGTATTAAGATATGAATACATTTTTTGGGGGGACTACCACCAAACACACAACATTGTGTATAGAAATTAATCTGCTAAGAAAGCTAAACCAGAGTAATACATGGGAATCAGAGTTTCTTGTCATAAAGAAAGTGGAGATTAAAACAAGAAAAGAGGGAAGGAAGGAAAAAAGGAAGGGAAGGGGAAAATGAAGGAAAGATGGGAAGGAGGGGAGATTTTCTGATCCCAACAGTCCCCAAGTCTGTCATGAGGCCAGGTAGGTTGGTTCAAGTGGAATATCCAAGGACTCTTGACCACTTTGGAATAATATAAGGAGCAGAGAACATAGTGAGAATGAGTCCCTTGGGTTCAGAGAAAGGCAATCCAGACACTCAAGCACTGACATAGCCCATTTTTTGTGGCAATCAGAAATTACTAATCCATCCTCAGTGGCAGTTGGAAAATAATATAGATCATATGCAGAAAAGTCTGACCTTTACTATTTCCGAATAGACTACACTAGACCAGTGTATGTGAAAATGGTTTTGAGAGAAAAATAATTCCTTTAGATAGAAGAGATGAGATGTGATGTGTCTCATTGGGGAAATTGAATTCCACAGGAAATGCTGAAACTTACACCTTAACAATGGCTAATGATGTCAGAGACTATAGTAAAAAAAAAGTTTTTTAATAAAATTAAGTAGATGGGATGCCTGGGAGGCTCAGTGTTTGAGCATCTGCCTTCAGCTCTGGGCACAATCCCAGAGTCCAGGGATCGAATCCTACATCAAGCTCCCTGCGTGGAGCCTGATTCTCCCTCTACCTATGTCTCTGCCTCTCTCTCTGTGTCTCTCTTTAATAAATAAATAAATCTTTAAAAAAAACTATTTCCGAAAACCTGTAAGTACAATGATCCAAATAGACCAGTCGGAAATTAATGAGAAGGATATAGAGGTAAGGTGTTGTAGCAAAAGGTAAATACACAAAATTCAATAGGTCTCTTATCCACAAACAAAACTCACTCAGCACATATGATGAAAATACAAACATAGTAAAAACAGGAGCAATAATAAGATTGCTAGGCATAACCTCATTGTATCTTTTCCAGACATCTAAGAAGAGGCAGCATTTCCTAAAGAACAACAATCTGGACTGCATAATTTATTAGGTACCTATACTAAGGGATGAGCAAAGTCTTATCAGGCAGCATACATCATACAGACCTGTGGAATATTTTATTTAATTCTCATAGTCCCTTATTGTGTAAAGTTATTATGCATTTGCAGCACGTGGTTGTTTTCTGTTTGAACGAAGCTGTATATTTAAAATACTTTTGTTACCTGAAAAGTGAAAAATACACATAAGTGATTATATTGTCACCACAATTATTTCCATACCCACCAACCCAAATTCATTATTGACAGTGATATCCTATTCAGAAATTACTTAAAAATATTTTTTGAAAAGTTCTTATTATTAGTGAAGATTAACACCCACGTTGCATCTCCAATGTTTAGTGCTTCTATCTCTCTATTGTGTCTGGAGTCCATGTGGCTACCATGGCCCAAATGTATCAACTAAAAGCAAAATTGTTCCCATTGCTGACAACCAGACTACATATCTAATAAAAAGTGATTATTAAATGTGTTCTTATTTTTAGTAATCAAGGTAGTAGTAGTAATATCTTTTGTACTACCATTAATACTATGAAGAGAAGAAAGAAAAAGAGTAGTTATATTGCAGAACTGGTGGCTTACCAAGCATACAGTGTTTTAGGAGCTTTTAGGTGGATTATCTCTTAACCCTCAATAAACCTGTATCACTGAATCTTGTACTAACTGAAAAACACAGGTTTATCATGAGGATTAGGCAACATGAGTAGATACTTTTGAAACTTGAAAAGTAACAGATAAATTAATAAACAGATTAATTATTTAAACAGATAAATTATATTATCACAATGCAAAATTCTGTACCTAAAAAAATTATTCTGAATGTTCATTTCCTATTTACAACCTACTTAATCACCAGGATGTATGCTTTCTTTTCTGTTTCTATTAGCGATAGTTCACCACCATTACTTAGTTGTTTTCCTTTAAACCAAAAAGTCTCCAGTATTGATGCTTTAGTTGGAGGATTAGAAAAACTTACAGGGGATGGCAGGAGAGCACTTTCAATCCATTATGGGAAAGGAGAGTCTTCAGAATTGAGATGATCCCTTGCAACTCACTGATTATTATGATATAGAATGAGGCTTTATTTACTATAACTCACAAAATATAAAGCTATAATTCTCTACCTAGAAATATGTGAAATACAGTGACAACCATGCACAGTTAAAGCCTGGGTGGCGCAGCGGTTTGGCGCCTGCCTTTGGCCCAGGGCACGATCCTGGAGACCCAGGATCGAATCCCACGTCGGGCTCCCGGTGCATGGAGCCTGCTTCTCCCTCTGCCTGTGTCTCTGCCTCTGTGTGTGTGTGTGTGTGTGTGACTATCATAAATAACTAAATAAAAAATTAAAAAAAAGCTGAGAGGAAATTAGAGAACATTTGAATATTGGAGAATGATAATCCTGATTTTGACTAAGAGAGAGCAATGGAATATATAGTGTTTTTTCTTGCATTTGCCTAGGCTGACTAATGATGTGGGTGAACAATAGTTTTCTTTAAAAACTCTATTAGGGACGGGATGAGCACTGGGTGTTATTCTGTATGTTGGTAAATTGAACACCAATAAAAAATTAATTTATTAAAAAAAACTCTATTAGGGAAATTAATTCTTTCCTTAAATTATAAATGAGTTAACACTACTCATTGTGGGACCATGAAAAATATCAATTAATCTCTAAAAATCACCATTGATTCCCTTTTCCAAATATATTATCACTTTGACAACTATGATTTAATGTCTTTGTTTGATATTAACCAAGTGATATCCAACTAGACTATGCATGAAAAGGATACACTAGTTTGAGACACATAAGATGCACTGAGAACAATAATGCAATTCTGAAAACAATAGGTTGAAGACCAACTTAATGATAAAATGTTCAATAGAACATGTAATGGAGCAATCTGGAAGTATTCTAAATTCTAACTAAAAAGCACCATTTAATTATCTCATATACTATATATAGAGAGGTTGAAATATACGACCTGTACATAAACCTTGCCATTTCATGGGTATTTGTGGATGGTCCAAGGAGAAAAGATGTTGCATAATCATGGAGCATAGTATGCACCATCAAGATGTAAAACTGAATATTGGCCTGTATATGTTTGCATGCATGTGAACGAAGATATTAAAAGATAATCAGAATCTTTTTTTTAGATAATCAGAATCTTAAAATTAACACGTAGAGTAAAAGGCCTATAGGAGAGATTACTAAATATTTCCTTATTGGTCAATAATTATGCTGAAATATTATTGCATTTAATATGGAAATTAAATAGAACACCATGCACATATTTAACCAACTTGTTACAAGGTGTTCAATAAATCATTTAGTCCATGAGAATTTCTCACATGTTAACAGGTGATCAAAGGACTTACTATCATCATGAGTAACATAGGTTGTATTAAGAGCAATAGTAACAAGGATGATAATTATAAAAAGGGCAAAAAGGATGTTAAATATCTAAAAAGGATAAACATTTGCTAAATGCTTCCTTAGTATTTTTTGCATGCAGTATGCTTTGGGACTTCCTGTAGATAAATTCATTTCATCATCACAACAAATGCGTGGCATGGAAACCACTATTAATCTGTAACATAAGTTTGTTGTGAAGATCAAATGAGGTAACAAATTAAAATATTTTAGAAATCCAAAATGGGAAATCAGCAAGAACCATTATGTCATAATTGCATAGCATCCCATATCTAACAAAATAGTTATGTGTGCATTTATTGTTTACAAACTACCTATTTGAAAGGAAGTAAGTTCTGTAAGTGCTTCTTGTTAAAATTAACACCCACCTGTTCATAACTAGACACAGAAATGCACAAACATACACATGCACTGACATATCTACACAAAATATTTTAGCTTCTTCTATTAATGGTTTATATATGTTTGTTGGATCATAGGGAAGGTTTTAAAATTTGGGTACATGGCACTTAATTTTGTTAATTCAATGCTCTGCAGTGTAGGACATTCTCCACATTTTATGTAAGACAATGAGTTATATAATGAGAACAATAGAGTCTTCGCTAAAAGTTTGATTAGGATATGGAAAAAAATGGAAACAAATTTATTCCGTTCACCTTATGTAGGATGTTTAAAAGGAATTCTGTATTTTTCAAGGTTCTCATTCTTTAAAAAGATTAGAAATATTTAATATTATATTAATATTAAATTATTACTATCAACATTTATTTAATGATTAGTTAGGCTGAAGACTTTGGTAACCAATTGTGTATTATTCCATTGAATCTTCAGAAATCCCCAATAATGTAAAGTTTTTGTTAATTTTAATTCATAATCTTCTTTTGAAGATTGAATGAGGTAAAATATGTAATATATTCCTTTTTTTAAAGATTTGATTTATTCATGAGATACTCAGAGAGAGAGAGAGAGAGAGAGAGAGAGGCAGAAACACAGGCAGAGGGAGAAGCAGGCCCCATGCAGGGAGCCTGACGTGGGACTCAATCCCGGGACTCCAGGATCACACCCTGGGCTGAAGGCAGCGCTAAACCACTGAGCCACCCTGGCTGCCCTATGTAATACATTCCTGATACTATATTTGTTTCTGTACCAATTAAATCAAAATTATTAGTGAAATGATTATTTCCTTTTCAAAAACCACTAATATATACACTCAATACTCTTTTCTATGACTGGAAATAAATACTGCTATTTCGTAGCCCTAGCTTAATAGCCAATGGCTGACTGGAATTCAGGTGGCTTCCAGGGCCAGTTGTATGGTAGCAAAGTTGCTCCAGTCACTGCAACTGGTATTAGTTACTAGGGTGTCTTAGTCAGCTTGGGCTGCCATAACAAATATCATAGTCTGGATAGATTAAATGACAGAATTCATTTCTCACAGTTCTGTACTCCGGGGAGTCTAAAATCATGATAGATTTTTCATTCTGAGGCCTCTTCTCTTGGCTTGCAGATAACTGCCATCTCACTGTGTGCTCACATGACCTCTTCTCATGTGCAAAGAGAGAGGATGGAGGAGAGAGCAAGATCTCTGATATATCTTCTTATAAGGGGACTAATCCCATCAGACCAGAGACTTGTCCTCATGAGTTTATCTCATTGTACCTCTGAAAGGCCCATCTTCAAATATCATCACATTGGAGGTTAGTGCTTCAACATACGAATTTTCAGAGGACACAAACGTAACACCAGCAATATGTAAGTAGGCTCCACGTGAAGTCTTTACTTAATGACAGCCTCCTATGGAACTGGAGGGTATTATGCTGAGTGAAGTAAGTCAATCGGAGGACAAACTGTATGTTCTCATTCATTTGGGGAATATGAATAATAGTGAAAGGGAATATAAGGGAAGGGAGAAGAAATGTGTGGGAAATATCAGAAAGGGAGACAGAACATAAAGACTTCTAACTCTGGGAAATGAACTAGGGGTGGTGGAGGGGGAGGAGGGCGGGGGGTGGGGGTGAATGGGTGACGGGCACTGAGGGGGACACTTGACCGGATGAGCACTGGGTGTTATTCTGTATGTTGGTAAATCGAACACCAATAAAAATTAATTTATTAAAAAAAATGACAGCCTCCTAGATTAACCACTAAAAGAAGCCTGACAAGTAGCATTGGCAATATTAGGCACCAAAGTATAGAATGGACTGGGTGTGCATTCTTTTAAAATGACTAAGAACACAATGGAACAAAATGACCAAGTAATTTGGATCTCAAATTTAAAAATCAAGATTTCTTCCCACAAGTCATTGTTTATGGTTTCCAAAAGTTTATTTTAAAATTAACTGCCTATATCTATATATTTACTTACCTGTCTAGTGATATATTCATCTTGGCATGGCTCATATTCAGGTTTGGTAGAACCCGTAAAGTGTCCCCTGGTGGAAGCGTTTCCTCTTAAGAAACAAAACGTCTAAACTAGCAGAGCCTGAGCATGTAGAAGCAAGAAACACAAATTCTGGAAGTGAATGATTGTGTTGGCCCCAATACATATGTATTCTAGCTATTAGGAACCTTATACCACATGAGGCACCTGGCTGGTTCAGTTGGAAGAACATGTGACTCTTGATCTAAGGGTCATGAGTTCAAGCACCACGTTGGGTGTGGAGATTACTAAAATAAAATAAAAACAAACTTAAAATAAAGGAATACAGTACCACATATAAGTTGTTGAGATATGAGTATATATTCCACATTCTGGAGGACAGTATTCCAACTGTACCGCTGTTCTCCTTTTGGTGTCCTACCTGAGACTTTCACAGGCCATTCAATGTATTGGGCCAGCTGATGCTGGATTTGTGTTATATTATCAAACCAGTGATCATGTATCTGTTGCCACACCTTCTTCACTATAAAATAGTCCCTTGAATCAGGCATTTTGTATGCTTTAAATTGTGATATCAGCAGAAATACTGAGGGCAGAGAAAGCAAGCTAAACCCATATCTGGAGAAGGTGTCAATTTTGTTAAAGACAAATCATACCCTCCTCTATGGTAAAGTGGTCTGAAATAATTAACTAGCCACAGAGATTCTGGCTGTTCTCAGTGAGTACTCCATGCTTTTTGAAACCATGTATTTCCTCCTTCTCTACCATCGTAACTATTCCACTCCATACATACATTGTGCAGATATTGGGGTGGACCAAGGAGAGAAGCTGGCTGACATGCACAGAACAAGTCAAAGATAAGGTTGTGCAAATGTAATTTGGAGATCCAAATGTGTCTGCCACACCTGGACTCAAAGGTGGTCTTTGCTAAATGGAGTTGCCATTCTCTCATCCATGACCTTGCCAGAAGCAACAGCAGCAGGAAGATGTCCTCCATCTCACTTCTACCTCACAAGTAATCTAACAAGTCTGTCTAATTGATAGAACCTAATTCACAATCAGAGCTCTAACTGTAATTGGGAAGGTAGAACAGAGGTTCAGTTAATCAATCCACAATATCTACTCTTTATTAGAAATTTATGTACTTTTCCACAAAATGAAATTAGTCTATCATTCTTAGTTATCTTTACTAGGTTTGTGTTAATATTTTTCTAGCTTCTTAAAATTAATTTAATATCTATGCATGTTTGTGTATGCCTGGATTGATTTGTATAGCATAAGAGATGTCTATTCTTTGAAGATGTTTGGGAGATATTTAGCAATCTTTCTAATTTCTTTTTATACTTAATATTTTTATAATAATAAAAATTGTTTCATATCTGTTGAGAGGAATAGTATAGGCCATGCCATGATAACAAATAAACCAAACAACTCAATATGATCAAATGGTTGCATAGGGCATTTCTCCTTCATGTGGTAACTCTTAAGTTGCTTTGAGTTGTAGCACTGCTATCTCCACCTAAGACCTCCTCTTTTACCACAAAAAAAGGAAGCAAATACATAAAAACAATTAAATGTTCCTGTCACTTGTTCTCACCACCCATTGGCCAGCATTAGTCATATGGCTCTATTTACATCTGGAGATGGTAAATGTGATCTTCTATATGACTGAGGGGTAGAGGAGAAATTGATAATGGTGAACACTAATAATCTCCATCATAGTCTCCCAAATGTTTGCTTCATTCTTCTTTCCAAAGGGAAAACATACTTACCTCCTCCCCAAAGAAGACTGTTAAGAAAGCCAAGAAGTCCCTCAATCTGCCATCTACAAGCTTGGAAACCAGGAAAATCAGTGGTGTAATTCAAATAGTCTGAAGGCTTAAGAACTGGGGGCTGATGGTGTAATTCCCAGTCTGAATCTGAGAGCCCGAGAACCAGAGTATTGATATACAAAGGCAGGAGAAAATAAATGTTTCAGCCTAAGCAGAGAGAATGAATCGCCCTTCACCTTTTTGCTCTGTTAATGCTCTCAATAGATTGATGGATGCCCACCCACATTGGTGAGAGCAATCTACTCAGTCTACTTATGCAAATGCTGATCTCTTCTGGAGACATCCTCACAGACACATCCAAAAACAATGTTTAAAAAAAAAAAACAATGTTTTACCAGCTATCTGGGCATCTCTTAGCCCAGTCCAGCTGACACATAAAGTGAACCATCATACCAATCAAAAACAGCAGCAATCAACAAACACTACTATCACTCCCCTGAGCAGTACTAACATTTTTTTTAGTCTCTTCATCTATATTTCCCTACTAGCATTATTATCCAAACTCTTCCCTTATACTTGCAAATTCCCTAATCATTTGTGCTAAGTCTATTATAAGTTACAGCTTCATCTTGCCATTAAAAATTCCTACCATGGGATCCCTGGGTGGCGCAGCGGTTTGGCGCCTGCCTTTGGCCCAGGGCGCGATCCTGGAGACCCAGGATCGAATCCCACATCGGGCTCCCGGTGAATGGAGCCTGCTTCTCCCTCTGCCTATGTCTCTGCGCCTCTCTCTCTCTCTCTGTAACTATCATAAATAAATAAAAAAATTTTAAAAAAATTCCTACCATGAAACCACTTAGCCAACGTCACACTTCACGTTTTTGTTATTTCAATACCACACTTTCAGTACCAGTTTCTGCATTAATCAGGTAGGTTAAGCTAGCCTGTGGTAACAGTCCTACAGTTTCAGTAGTTTAACACAACAAAAGCATACTTCTGATTCACACAAATTACATTGTGGATTCAGGAACTTCTCCAGAATATCTTCTCTCTGTATGGTAACTGAGTGATCAAGGTACTTTATTTTATTTTTTTTATTTTTATTTTTTATTATTTTTTTAGATCAAGGTACTTTAAACTTGAAGCTCAAGGCCTCCTCAGTTGCTGCAGCTAGAGAAGAGAGGTGGCAAGAGAGTTGCACATTAGCAATTAAATATTTCTTTTTTTAAGATTTTATTTATTTATTCATGAGAGACACAGACAGAGTGAGAAGCAGGCTCCATGCAGGGAACCTGACATGGGACCCGATCCTGGGTCTCCAGGATCACACCCTAGGCTGAAGGTGGTGCTAAATCACTGAGCCACCCAGGCTGCCCTAGATATTTCTTTTTTAAATTCTTAACTTTAATTCCAATTAGTTAACATACAGGATTATATTAGTTTCAGGTGTACAATATAGTGATTGAACAATTCCATACATCACCGTGTGCTCATTATGACAAGTGTCTTCCATAGTCCCCATCACCTATTTAACCTATCTTCCCATCCCCCTCCATTCTGGTAACCATCAATCATCAGGTTGTTCTTTATAGTTGAGTCTATTTTTTTTATTTTTCTCTCTCTTTCTCACTGTTTCCTTTTGCTTGTTTGCTTTGTTTCTTGAATTCCACATGAGTGAAATCACATGGTATTTGTCTTTCTCCGAATGCTTAATTTTGCTTAGCCTTACACTCTCTAGCTCCATCTATGTCATTGCAAATGGCAATATTTCATTCTTTTTTATGAATGAATAATATTCCATCACACACACACACACACACACACACACACCACCTCTTCTTTATTCATCCATCAATCAGTGGACACTTGGTCAGCTTCCATAATTTGACTATTGTAGATAACACTGCTAGAGACATAGGGGTTCATGTATCACTTTTAATTAGTGTTTTTGTATTCTTTGGATAAATACCCAGTAGTGTGATTGCTGGATCAAAGGTAGTTCTATTTTTAACTTTCTGAGGAAGTTCCATACTGTTTTCCACAATGGTTGCACCAGTTTGCATTCCTACCAACCATATAATAGGGTTCCTTATTCTCCACATCCTTACCTGTTTCTTTTTTTGTTGATTTTAGCCAATCTAACAGGTGTGAGGTGATATCTCACTGTTTTAATTTGCATTTCCCTGATTGTAAGTGCTGATGAACATCTTAACAATTAAATATTTCAACCTGAAAACAAAAAATATAATTTCTGTTCATAGCCTATTGTCCAGAATTAGTTACTGGCCCTAATTACGAGAGGGCTAGGAAGAATACCCTTCCAATGCGCATAAAATGGAGAAGGACCAGGTACTGTTGAACTCCAGTAATGTATATCTCAGATACTATTGGAAATAAGAGTACAACTGGAGTTCACAAGCCCTAAATTTAAGCCCTAGCTTTGCTATTTGCTACCTAACAACTGGCTTAAGCCTCGAGCCTCGGTTTGAAGTACAGATAATAATAGCTATCTAATTGGATAATTATTTGTTTTAAATGATATTATGTGTGTATACATTGCTTAGCACAGCTCCTGGCACACAGGAAGCATTCAACTTATTGTTCTACAAACTGCATGGTGCATAAAGACATTGTGATCCACTAAGCTGTGATCATGACCAGTAAAATTTGCTACAGATAATCTCAGGGACATCATGGCAGTACCACTTGTAATACACACATTATGACAGTTTTCAGTTATTTGCCAGTCTTTAGCAGACTTGGAAAATACTGACACTGTTACACTCCCCACAATAAATTAGAGTGAAGACCATGATGACAGCAAAGTATTGACAAGAAGAAAATTAATGTGACAGAGGCTATTTCATTTTGCTAAAATATCAAATTTTGTAGAACAATGGTCATTTACTATAATCAGGAGCTACTCCAAAATTACATGGTGAAATAGAAATTCGAAAAAGAAACACATAGCAAAAGGAAGTAAATGACCCTGAAGAGCCTCTCAAAAGAGCTATTTGTAACATCCTTTTTATCTGGCTTCTGCAAATGCTATTACAACACCTCCTGAGTAATTTTATATAACTTCATCAGTCATCGGTGAGGATTTTTTAATAAATAAAATTTCATAATTCCTATTACTGGAATGATATTTTGGCCCTTCTAGGGAAATAAGTGTGTATTACAAATATAGATTGTCTGCGAAATGACTCATAAGTTAAACACATTTTGTTTGTTCATGGCACTAAATACTCAGGATTTATTAAGCAGTATGTTATTTTTTCTACTTTTAGATACTAAATTTATTGTAAGTTTTAAGCTTATAATAAATGATATATTCATATCAGACAAAAGCTTTTCAAATATGTATATTTTTTTCAATCTGTGATCAAATGTTCTTTAAGAATTATAAAATTTTTAAAAAAGAGTTATAAAATTGGCATGTGTTCACTGAAAACAGTGGAAAAAATAATGATCTTATCATAAATATGTATACTTATACACACACACACCCCTTTTCCTTCCAAACTCCAGAAATCTACTATGAATTATTCTATACTTTTATCAATATTATGTGTGTATGTATTTTACTTGGTATATCATGAACACCTCTCTAAGTCATTGATATAGATATAACTTATTCTCCTCTGGTAGCTGAATACTATATTATGAATACACAACAATTTGTTCAGGCTTCCACCCAGTGAATATTAGTTTCCAATATATTCCGTTATAGACAATGCTTCACTAAGCATTCTTGTATGATCCAGCAATTCCACTTTTGGGTATTTATCTGAAGAAAACTAAAACATTAATTTGAAAAGTTATGTGTATTCATATGTTCATTGCAGCATTATTTACAATAGCCAAGATATAGAAGCAACCTAAGTGTCCATTGGTAGAAGAATGGCTAAAGAAGATGTGGTATGTATCTACAATGGAATATGGCTCAGTCATAAAAAAAACTGAAATCTTACCATTTGCAACAACATGGATGGAGCTACAGTGTATTATGCTAAGTTAAATAAATGAAAGAAAGGCAAATACCATATGATTTCACTTATATGTGGAATCTAAAAGTTGAAACAAATGAACCAACAAAACAAAACAGAAACAGACTCATAGATACAGAGAACAATCTGGTGGTTGCCAGACGGGAGGTGGTGAGGGTTAGGCAAAATAGAAGAAGGGGATTAAAATGTATAGACTTCCAGTTACAAAACAAATAAGACCAAAAAAAAAAGACAAAAAAAAACAAATAAGACGCGAGGTTGTAATGTACAGCATAGGAAATAAAGTTATTAATACTGTGATAGGGGATCCCTGGGTGGCTCAGCGGTTTAGCCCCTGCCTTTGGCCCATGGCGCGATCCTGGAGTCCCGGGATCGAGTTCCACGTTGGGCTCCCGGCATGGAGCCTGCTTCTCCCTCTGCCTGTGTCTCTACCTCTCTCTCTCTCTCTCTCTCTCTCTCTCTCTCTCTCTCTCTCTCATAAATAATAAATAAATCTTAAAAAAATAATACTGTGATAACTTTGTATGGTGACAGATGGTAGCTAGATTTATTTTGGTGATCACTTTGTAATGTGTAGAGATGTTGAATCACTGTGTTGTATATGTGAAACTAACAATATTGTGTATCAACTACACTTCAATAAAATAAAAGCGTTCTTATGCTTATATCCTGTATCAATAAAAATACGCATTTCACAGTGACAGAGTAGAAGAGAGGAAAAGAGAGTTACATTTCTCTTGGTACAGAATCTGAAGTGAAAAATATCTGGGATAATATATACCCAAGCTATTTATGGATAATATCTTGAAAAAGGGCCTAGGAGTGGGGTCACAGGGAAATTAAATATTATTTTACAGCTGTTCCCTGATATTTGCTTGTCTAAAACATACACTACCTTTATACTCAGAAAAGTAAATGAAATGAAAAATTTAGAGATTTGCAGAAATTATTCCTTTTGCAACTAATTATTAAAGTAATGATATAGGCAGTATGAAGGTAGAAGGATGTTAAGTATGCTGTGGAGGGTTTTTAAGAATTATTTTCAAATAGTTTATTTTAAAAATGTATCAACAGGGACACCTGGGTGGCTCAGTGGTTGAGCATCTGTCTTTGGCTCAGGTCATGATCCCAGGGTCCTGGGATCAATTCCTGTATCAGTCTCCCCAGTGGGAGCCTGCTTCTTCCTCTGCCTATGTCCCTGTCTCTTTCTGTGTGTCTCTCATAAATAAATAAAATCTTTTTTTAAAGTGTATCAACAGTATATTAGTTCTTGGGACTGCCATAACAAAATACCACAAACAAGGTGGCTTGAAACACAAGAAATTTATTCACAATCTTGAAGGCTAGAACTCCAAGATCAAGGTGTCAGCAGATCCATACTCTCTCTGAAGGCTGTAGGGAAGAAACCCTTGCTTGCCTCTTCTAGCCTCTGGTAGTTATTGGCAACTAATGAATTCCTTTGCTTGTAAATGCATCATTCCAATCCCTGCTTCTATCTTCACGTGGCTTCTCCCCTTTGTGGCTTTGTCTTAACATGGTATTTCTCTTTCTGTATCTATATCTCTCCTCTTCTCTCCTTATAAGGACACTAGTCATATTCAATTAGGATCCTAATCCAGTATGATCTCATCTTAACTTGATTATATCAGCTAAGGTCCTATTGCCACATAAGGTCACATTGATAGGTAACAGAGTTCAGGACTTCAACATGTCTTTTGGGGAGATACAATTCAGGCCACAGCAATAGAATAATAATGTGGAAGTTTATAGACCTAAATGTTAATACCAAAGGTTTCTGGGTGATAAGATTATGGATTATGCATATTTCATTCTTTGTAATTTTCAGCATATTTTAAGATTATTCAATGAACATTTATAAAAACTAACATTTATAAAGCTGAAATGGCCTATTACATTTTGTTACACACACACACACGCACACAGCCTTATCCTTAGGTGAAGATGGAATTTTCCATGGAGCTAGTTTGGTTATAGAGTGCTGCCTATGTACTTGATATCAAGAGTTGTCTGACTCCTTGGAGTGTGTTTCTCTTAACATCTCTCTCTTCAGATAACAGTATTATAATCAGAGTAAAAGGAACTGAAAATGTTACATCCCATTTCGTTAGACACACCACATCTCACACATGAACACATATACATCTTTGTCTTTAGTTAAGAACACAATTTTCCATGGCTGAGCAGTGCAGCCTATACATCTTTTGTCTCTAGTTGCCCGACTAACCTGGGGGTGTCTTCCTTGTCATCTACTTATGTAGATGACTAGCTCTGGACAACCAGTGCTTTTATGCTTTCTAAGGGGAGAAGAGAGATTGCGGAGGGGAGAAAGAGAATGAGGAAGAGAGAAAAGACATAAAATTTTATTTTCTCACTGGTTATGATACTGTAAGAATTTTTTTAAAAGATTTTATTTATTTATTCATGAGAGACACACACAGAGAGAGGCAGAGACACAGAGGGAGAAGCAGGTTCCATGCAGGGAGCCCGATGTGCGCCTCGATCCCAGGACTCTGGGATCATGCCCTGAGCCGAAGGCAGACACTCAACCACTGAGCCACCCAGGTGTCTTGATACTGTGTGAATTCTTTACCTGTATACATATATACATACATACAATGGAATACTAAAGTAGCCTTATAAAATGATTGAAGTTGAACTCCTTGAAGTGATGTGGAGTGATACCAAATTATATGAAAGAAAGAAATTTAAAAATAGCATGGTTCAATGATTCCTCTTTCGGAAAAAAGAAATGATGCGAAAAACTGACCCCATTGTGTTACACACCCCTCTCCTTATTTTACACTTATGGTAGAGAAACCATTCTTGAATCCAAGAAGACTGCATTATAGACATAGTGGTTCAGTTGAATGGTGGTTTAGACTCTGATTCCTTGCTAGTTAGCAATGCAAGCTGCAGTTGTGACTTCAACACTTTTGTAATTTCTACTTTTCTAATAGATTTGGAGGAAGAGTGAGAATTAGTGATTTGAAATGTGACTTATGACACAATTCATAGCATGGTTAGGACTACCTTCAAAGATTCTACCACAAAGATGGTAGACCAGGTGTGAGCAATGAGTGATAGGAAGAGAAGGCCCACCTGCTGTAAATATAGATCGACGTGGGTTCTGATTTGGTTGTCCCCACTTCCCAGCTGTGTGACCTGGGGTGTGAGCCCAATAGTATTCAGTTTCTTGCCCCCTTGCAACATTGTGCTAGGTCTTTTTTCTAATTTATATATCCAAATAGATGAAAAATGAAATCTCTTTATTATTTATATTTGGATTTAATTAATTGTTAATGAGGTTGAGTGTTTTTGAGTAGGGCAGGGGAGGGCTGTTTGGTTTTTACATAACCAATAGTCATTTTTATTTTGTTTGTGGGAGTGTCACTTCCACTCGAATTTCATTGGCCAAAGTCAATCTATGGCAATGCCTAAATCCAAGGAAGTTGAGAACAATCAAACCACATACCTAGAGTGAGAATCAGAAATACTAGGCAAACAAAGATATTGACAACTATAGATAGATTTCCAGAAGTGGAATTGCTTGGTCAATGACAGGCATATTTGAAATTTACATAAATATAACTTTCAGTGTTCAAAAAGGATACAGCAATCAAATTTCAATAAAAATGTGCAAGAGTACCTATTTCCACACAACCTTTCCAGCTCTGGATACTATCAATTTTTTTAAATATTTTTAGTGAAATACAACATACATACAGTATATGTATGTTCAATGTACAGCTTGATATTTTGCTTACAAAATAAACACACCCATGGAACCAACTCCCAGATCAAGATATAAAACATCACCTGCACTCCTCCATGTCCCTCTCAGTCATTATTAGCTCCACAATGTAAACTACTATTTTGACTTCTATCACCATAGATGAGTTTTGCCTATTTCTGAACTTTATATAAAATGGAATCATACATGCATAGTCCTTTATATCTAACTTCCTTTGTTCAATATTATATTTGTGAAGTGTATCCCATGTTGTTTGTGATAGTACTTCATTCATTTCTAATGATGCTATGATTTTGTTGGATCAATATATAACATCATTAGTTTATTGCTGATAGGCATTTGGGTGATCTACTATTTTGGACTATTACAAGTAACATTGCTATGAACATTCTCATACTTTTATTTTGGTTCACATATATATGCATTTCTGTTGTGCTTATGTACCTGACTGGAATTACTGGGTAATATGGTAAGCTCTAATATGTATAGCCCATCAGTTTTCCAGAGTAATTCTATCAATTTATGTTTCCACCAGCAATGTATTAGTTCCCACATCCTTGCTAACATGTCTACTTTTTTTTATTTTAGCATTCATCAATGAATGTAGACTATTATCTGATTGTGATTTTAATTTGCATTTACTTGATAACTAACAAAATTGAATGCTTATTTATTGTCTTATTGTCCATTTGGAGATTGGATTTTTGATACAGGTCTTCAAAATTTGTCATTAAAAATAATTGGGTTGCCTCCTTCTGTCACTCCTGGTGTTGCTGTGTGTTCATTAGGTATGGACCTAGTACCTCTTTTGTGAAGCAACAGCTAGGGAGACTGGCGCTCACCGTGGCTGCTGAAAAGACCAAGGAAGGAGTCAAAACTGAGAACAGCAACCATATTAATTTTGAAGGTGGCAGGTCAGGATGGTTCTGTGGTACAGTTTAAGAGGCATACACCACTTAGTAAACTAATGAAAGCCTATTGTGAATAATAGGGTTTGTCAGTGAGGCAGATCAGATTCCTATTTGATGGGCAGCCAATCAATGAAACAGACACACCTGCACAGTTGGAAATGGAGGCTGAAGATATAACTGGTATGTTCCAGAAGCAGACAGGATGTGTATATTACAAAGGGAACCTGCTACCTTACTCTAGAACTGTTTCTCCAGACCGAGAAGACATTCTAAATTAGAAAACTGCAATTCGGGAGGCACCTGAGTGGCTCAGTCAGTTGAGCATCTGACCCTTGAATTTGGCTCAGGTCATGATCTCAGGGTCATGAGACCCTGCATCTGGCTCCATGCTGGGTGTGGAGCCCACCTGAGATTCTCTCTCCCTCTCCCCATGTCCCTATCCCCTCTCTTTCTCTATCCCTCTCTTAAAAAAAAAAAAAGAAAGAAAACCACAATTTGGTTCCACTACATCCTGCCTACTGCAGTATAGTTTTCTCTATTCTTTCATGTTCCCCTTCCCTATTCCTTTATTGTACATATAGTGACTGCACGTGTACAAGCATATTGCATTTTTTAACTAAATGGCCAGTGGTATGTTTTGATCAACATCAAATGGAAATGGGATGGAGAAAAATACTAGTTCTGCAAAAATACACTTTGTCCATTAAGTGACATTCTCATTTGGCTCTCATCTTTATATTCCAGTAAGTTGTTTTGTTCTCACTATTTAACAAAAAAGAACAACATAAAATCCTTGCATACTTGTTCAGTTGGAGAATTTTAATGTTTTTCATTTACCACTGGGAAACCAAGGACAATTTTATAACTTTTTTGTATGTAGCTATTACATACAGGGCAATCTGTCCTTTTATAAAAAAAATAAATCCTAGATAGTTTTCCCTTCAAGTCAAGCATCTTGTTGTTTAAATAAACTTGTTTAAAATAAAAATAATAGTAATTAGGTTGCCTTTATCCTTATTGATTTGTTGTTCTGTAATTCTGAATATAAGTCCTTTCTCAGATATAACTATTGAAAATATTTTTCCCATTCTGTGACTTGTCTTTCACTCTGTTAATAATGTCTTAATTTTAATAAAGTAGAATTTATTTCTTTTGTTTAGAGTTAGTGCTTTTTGTGTCCTTTTTATTTTTTGTGTCTTTTTTAAAAGATTTTATTTACTTATTCATGAGAGACACAGAGAGAGAGGCAGAGACACAGGCAGAGGGAGAATCAAGCTCCATGCAGAGAGCCCGACGTGGGACTCAATCCGGGGTCTCCATGATCATGCCCTGGACTGAAGGCAGCGCTAGACTGCTGAGCCACCCGGGCTGCCCTTTTTGTGTCCTTTTTAAAGGATACTTGACTGTACCGAAGTTGCTAAGACATTACCCTATATTACCTTCAATAACTTTCATTTGTTTCACCTTTCACTTTTGATGTATGGTCCATTTGGAATTAAATTTTGTATATAGTTTGAAATAGATGCAAAGAATCATTTGGATTTAATTGGTAACCCAATTGGTCCAGATTCACTTACCAAAGAAAACGGTTTCTCCCCTACTACATCACAATGGATTTTTAAAATCATAACTTGAATGACAGTAGACAGGTAGATCTCTTTTCAGACTCTACTATACCATTGTTCAATTTTTCTATATTTGAAACAATAGAACGCTCGTTAAATTATTATAGCTCTGTAAAATAATTTGATTTCTATAAATCAAACTTTTTTCTAGAAGGTTTTTAATACTATTGTCACTTGCAATTCTATGTAAAATTTAGAATTCATCTGTCAATTTCCATTTTAAAAAGCTTACTGGAGGGGGGAGGGGCAAGATGGCGGAAGAGCAGGGTCCCCAAGTCACCTGTCCCCAAAAAATTACCTAGATAACCTTCAAATCATCCTGAAAATCTACGAATTCGGCCTGAGATGTAAAGAGAGACCAGCTGGAATGCTACAGTGAGAAGAGTTCGCGCTTCTATCAAGGGAGGAAGACGGGGAAAAAGAAATAAAGAAACAAAAGGCCTCCGAGGGGGAGGGGCCCCGCGAGGAGCCGGGCTGAGGCCGGGGCGAGTGTCCCCAGGACAGGAGAGCCCCGTCCCGGAGGAGCAGGAGCTGCACCAACCTTCCCGGGCGGGCGGAAAGGGGCTCGCAGGGAGTTGGAGCAGGACCCAGGAGGGCGGGGATGCCCTCGGGCTCCCTGGGACACTAACAGACACCTGCGAGCGCAGGAGAGTGCGCCGAGCTCCCTAAGGGCTGCAGCGCGCACGGTGGGACCCGGAGCAGCTCGGAGGGGCTCGGGCGGCGGCTCCAGGGAGGGAGCTGCAGGGCGGGAGCGCGAATCCAACAGCGCAGGCCCCGGAGCACAGGGCGCCGGGACACAGCCCAGGATCCGGCCTCCCCCGGGACAGGCAGAGGCCGGGAGGGCCCAGGACAGCGAGGACGCTCCTGCCCCGAACTGAGCAGATCAGCGGCCCCGCCCCGGAGCCTCCAGGCCCTGCAGACGAGACGGGGCTCTCGTAGTTCCTGCGGAGGCTGAATCCAGGCTTCCAGAGCTGCCATAGCAACTGCGGCTGTTCCTCCTGGGGCCCAACGGGGTAAACAACCCCCGCTGAGCCCTGCAGTAGGCAGGGGCAGAGCAGCTCCCCCAAGTGCTAACACCTGAAAATCAGCACAACAGGCCCCTCCCCCAGAAGACCAGCTAGACGGACCAGTGATACTCCCCCGTGTTCCAATACAACTTGTTTTTGGCCACTCTGCACTGAGCAAAATGACTAGAAGGAAAACCTCACCTCAAAAGAAAGAATCAGAAACAGCCCTCTCTCCCACAGAGTTACAAAATCTGGATTACACTTCAATGTCAGAAAGCCAATTTAGAAGCACTATTATACAGCTACTGGTGGCTCTAGAAAAAAGCATTAAGGACTCACGAGACTTCATGACTGCAGAATTTAGATCCAATCAGGCAGAAATTAAAAATCAATTGAATGAGATGCAATCCAAACTAGAAGTCCTAATGACCAGGGTTAACGAGGTGGAAGAACGAGTGAGTGACATAGAAGACAAGTTAATGGCAAAGAGGGAAACTGAGGAAAAAAGAGATAAACAATTGAAGGACCATGAAGACAGATTAAGGGAAATAAACGACAGCCTGAGGAAGAAAAACCTACGTTTAATTGGGGTTCCCGAGGGCGCCGAAAGGGACAGAGGGCCAGAATATGTATTTGAACAAATCCTAGCTGAAAACTTTCCCAATCTGGGAAGGGAAACAGGCATTCAGATCCAGGAAATAGAGAGATCCCCCCCTAAAATCAATAAAAACCGTTCAACACCTCGACATCTAATAGTGAAGCTTGCAAATTCCAAAGATAAAGAGAAGATCCTTAAAGCAGCAAGAGACAAGAAGTCCCTGACTTTCATGGGGAGGAATATTAGGGTAACAGCAGACCTCTCCACAGAGACCTGGCAGGCCAGAAAGGGCTGGCAGGATATATTCAGGGTCCTAAATGAGAAGAACATGCAACCAAGAATACTTTATCCAGCAAGGCTCTCATTCAAAATGGAAGGAGAGATAAAGAGCTTCCAAGACAGGCAGGAACTGAAAGAATATGTGACCTCCAAACCAGCTCTGCAAGAAATTTTAAGGGGGACTCTTAAAATTCCCCTTTAAGAAGAAGTTCAGTGGAACAATCCACAAAAACAAGGACTAAATAGATATCATGATGACACTAAACTCATATCTGTCAATAGTAACTCTGAACGTGAATGGGCTTAATGACCCCATCAAAAGGCGCAGGGTTTCGGACTGGATAAAAAAACAGGACCCATCTATTTGCTGTCTACAAGAGACTCATTTTAGACAGAAGGACACCTACAACCTGAAAATAAAAGGTTGGAGAACCATTTACCATTCAAATGGTTCTCAAAATATACCCTAAAAACTATAGAACACTTCTGAAAGAAATTGAGGAAGACACAAAGAGATGGAAAAATATTCCATGCTCATGGATTGGCAGAATTAATATTGTGAAAATGTCAATGTTACCCAGGGCAATTTACACGTATAATGCAATCCCTATCAAAATACCATGGACTTTCTTCAGAGACTTAGAACAAATTATTTTAAGATTTGTGTGGAATCAGAAAAGACCCCAAACAGCCAGGGGAATTTTAAAAAAGAAAACCATATCTGGGGGAATCACAATGCCAGATTTCAGGTTGTACTACAAAGCTGTGTTCATCACGACAGTGTGGTACTGGCACAAAAACAGACATATAGATCAATGGAACAGAATAGAGAACCCAGAAGTGGACCCTGAACTTTATGGTCAACTAATATACGATAAAGGAGGAAAGACGATCCACTGGAAGAAAGACAGTCTCTTCAATAAATGGTGCTGGGAAAATTGGACATCCACATGCAGAAGAATGAAACTGGACCACTCTCTTGCACCATACACAAAGATAAACTCAAAATAGATGAAAGATCTAAATGTGAGACAAGATTCCATCAAAATCCCAGAGGAGAACTCAGGCAACACCCTTTTTGAACTTGGCCACAGCAACCGGAGAAGGACAAACAGTGTATGTTCTCATTCATCTGGGGAATATGAATAATAGTGAAAGGGAATATAAGGGAAGGGAGAAGAAATGTGTGAGAAATATCAGAAAGGGAGACAGAACATAAAGACTTCTAACTCTGGGAAATGAACTAGGGGTGGTGGAGGGGGAGGAGGGCGGGGGGTGGGGGTGAATGGGTGACGGGCACTGAGGGGGACACTTGACGGGATGAGCACTGGGTGTTATTCTGTATGTTGGTAAATTGAACACCAATAAAAATTAATTTATAAAAAAATCAAAAAAAAAGCTTACTGGAATTATTATTTTGAATAAGTAATCATATTAGGGAAAATTAACATCTTTAGAATATAGTCTTCCAGTCTATGGCCAGTGTGCAATTCTCTTTTTACTTGGGTCTTTGTTAATTTCTCTCAATGTCTTTGTGTTTTTTTTTGTAAAAGTATTGCACATCTTTTGTTAATTTTAATCCTCAATATTTGACAATTTTTTAAACTAATGCCAATGATATTGTTTTTCATTTTATATTCTGCTTGTCACTAACATATAGTAACCATTTTTGTATGCTGTGATGGTTAATTTTATGTGTCAGGTTGACTGGATTACAGGGTGCTGAGATATTTGGCCAAACATTATTTCTGGGTGTGTCTGTGAGGGAATTTCTGAATGAAATTAGCATTTAAATAGGTGGACCCATGAAGTAGTTTGCCCTCCCTCTCCCTCCTGTGGCTTGGCATCATCCAGTCTGTTGAGGGCCTGAATACAACAACAAAAAGACAGAGGAAGAATCTAGCCCTTCCTGCCTGATTGCTTGAGCTGGGATATCAGTCCTCTCCTGCTGTCCTGGATCTTCATTCTCAGGCCTTCAGACTGACTGAATTACACCACTGGCTTTCCTGGATCTCTAGCCTGCAGATGGCAGATTGTGGAACATCACAACCTCCCTAATTGTGTAAGCCAAGTCCTTATAATAAATCTCCTCCTATGTATATCCTATCGGTTCTGTTTCTTTAAAAAACCCTATCCAATACATATAATGATCTTATATCTGGCAAACTTGCTAAATATATTTATGAATTCTGATAAGTTTTTTGTAAATTCTTTTAGAATTTCCAAACACACAACCATGTCATCTCTAAATAATGAGACACTTATTTTTTCCTTTCCAATCTTTGTAAGCTCCATTTCTTTCTTATTTTCTAAAATATCCAGTTCAAGGTTGATTAGAAATGGTAATACAACCAGGTCTCGTTTCTGATCTTAAAGGGAAAGCTTTCAATATTTTACTATTAACATGCCTTATATTGGGTATGTTCTAAAACCCTATATCAGATTAAGAAATTTTTTTCAATTCCTAGTTTTCCAAGATTTTTTCACATGAATAGGTGTTGAATTTTACCAAAGACTTTTTCTGCCTCTATTGTGATGATCATATATTCTTTTCTGTTAATGTGATGAATTACATTATTGCCTTTTAAATGTTAAACATTCTGGGATGCCTGGGTAGCTCAGCAGTTGAGCATCTGCCTTTGGCTCAGGGCAGGGTCCCGAATCAAGTCCAGCATCCGGCTCCTTGCAGGGGGCCTGCTTCTCCCTCTGCCTCTGTCTCTGCCTCTCTTCCTCTCTGTGTCTCTCATGAATAAATAAATAAAATATTTTTTTAAAAAGTTAAACCATTCTTTCATTCCTAGAATAAATTCAACTTGGTTATCATGTACTATCCTCCTAATTCCTGGATTTATATTGCTATTATTTTGTGTAGGAGCTTTGCATCTACATTCACAAAAGATTTAGTCGGTGGTATGCCTTTCTTACAATATCCTTCTGATAAATAGCCCAGGAACAATTTGAAAAGAATGTGTATTCTACATTTATTACATACAATGTTCTAAATATGTTAGGATATATTTGTTAGTCTTGTACATGCTTCTATACCATAACTTCTTTTGTCTGCTTATTTTAAATCTCCACACATGTTTGTAGATTTATCTATTTATGTTTGGAGTTCAGCTTTCACTTAATACATTTTGGAGCTATTTTATTTTGTGCATACCACTTAAAGTTTTCTCTAACTTGTTTAATTGATCCTTTAATCATTGTGATATATCTAATATCTCTCATAGTGCTTTTTGCCTTAAAGTCTAATTTGTCTTTTATTAGTTTATAGCTGCCTCATTTTGGTTCACGTTTGCATGTTATAACTTTTTCAATGCTTACTTTCAAACTTTCTATGTCTTATTTAAGGTATGTCTAAGTCACACATAGTTGTAATTTTTTAAGCCAAGCCTGACAATCTTTGTTTTTCATTGGAGTACATACTCCATTTATATTTAATGTGATTACTGGGAAATTTGGGTTTTAATCTACCATTTTACTACGTGTTTTCTATTTGCCTTCTCTATTCTGTTTTTTTTTTCAATCAAGTTGCTTATTACTTCATTTTTAACACTCTTATAACTTCTCTGCGATACTTTTTTTTTAACCAGTAGTTTAGTTTCTCACAATTACAACATCCTTCTGGCTTATTAATATAGTGCTTTTACCACTTTCCATACAAGGAACCTTATAACACTTCAACTCGATTTACACTTTCCCATCTTTTGTGTTATTATTGTGTATTTTAATTGTACAAAAAATTTTAAACTCCAAAAGATACTATTGTTTTTCTTTTGAATGGACAATATTTATGTAGATTGTCTATATTAACTTTTTTAGTGTTCTTGATTCCTTAAATTACCTTGTTTCCATTTGGGATCATTTTCCTTTTGCCTAAATAACTCTCTTTAGTATTTCTTTTAGTGCATGTCTGATAGTTATAAATTCTCTCAATTTTTGTGTTTCTCTTAAACCTTTTTGATTCACCTTCATTTTGAAAGAATTTTTGCTTGGTTGAAACATATGTTGCTCAGCACTTTGGAGATGCCAGGTCATTTTCTCCTTTCATTATTTCTTTTGAAAATTCAGTTGTCAAGATTATTGTTGCTCCTGCAAAGACAATGTGTCTTTGTTCTCTAGTTACTTTAAAATTTTTCTCTTTGTTTCTGGTATCCATCAGTTTTACTTTGATGTACCTATGTCTAGTTTTCTTCCCCACTATATTAGTTTTCTACTGTTGCCATAAACATTACTGTAAATGTAGTGACTTAAGACAACACAAATTTGTTACCTTATACTTCTTAGGTCAGAAGTCCCGTATGTGTCTCAGTGGCTAATTTAAAGTTGTCAGCAGGGATCAGTTTCATTCTGGAGGCTCTGGGGCAAATCCATTTTTTACTCATTCAAGCTGTTGACAGAATTCAATTTTTTTGTGTTTACAGGACTGAAGGCCCAGTATTCTTGCAAACTGTAAGCTGAGGGCCATTTCCAAATTCTAGAGGCCATCTTCATTCCTTGGTTTCTGACCCCCAACTCCATCTTTAAAGCCAACAATGATTGGTCAAGTCCTCCTTTCACATCTCTCACTCCTGCTTTCCTCTTCCACTTTTAAGGGCCCACCTAGATCCAGGGCACTCTTATCTTAAATTCAGTTGATCAACAACATTAATTTCATATACAACTTTACTTCTTCTACCATGTAACATAACAACATACACACAGTTCTGAGGATTGGGGTGTGAACATTTTGGGGGGATGAATTAGTCTGCTTGCCATAGTCATTATGCTGCTTTAAATACATACAGCATATAGAACATGTAGCTTGAGAACTTTCTTCAGTTGTAAAAAAAAATCACTTTCTGGATACTAGACCTATTACTATTCTGTCCAGTAATCCTCTCTTCTGTCTGTTTAATCTTTGTAAAATTTATCCACGGACTCCTTAATTTCAGTTATTTGATTAATTATTGAATTTTCATTTAATTTTATAATTTTTGTATCTCTGGTGAAATTATCATTATTTACTTTATTTATTGAACACATTACTCATAGTTACTTTAAAGACCATTTTGTTTACTCCAACTTTTTAATCACCTATGATTTTGTTTCTGTTGTTGTTTTTATTTTTTTCATTGGTCCTATTTCCTAACATATCTGAAATTTCTTTATTGAATGCTAGACTTTGTGCATAGAAAATTGTAGTGGTTCTGAATGATATCTTCCTCAGGAGAAGATAAAATGTTTTTCCCTAAACAACAGACAAAGTAGGAATAGATTATCTTAACGTAGTTGAGGCTGGTCTATTGCCAGTTTAACCCTACTCACATGGTACAACACTTCCTAGGGCTCAACTAAAAACCTAGGTTGTTTACTAGAGAGTACTTTGGAGATTCCTGAATTCTTATTTTTGCCTTCCCAGCACTCTGTGATATTATGGCTCTATTTAGCTTTGTAGCATTTTTAGCAGCTACTTTATACTTGGTTTCTTTGCCTCTCACCCTGAACAGGCACAGGTTAAAAGTTAGGTAATGCCTCAAGAGAAAATTTCATTATCTTGCCATTTGTGATAACATAGATAAACCTTGAGAGCATTATGCTAAGTGAAGCAAGTTAGAGAAGGACAAATCCTGTATAATATTCCTTATATGTGTAATCTACAAAAGCCAAAATCATAGAAGCCAGGGCTGTGGACTGTGGGGTGGGATAAATAAGGAGATGTTGGTCAAAAACTACAAACTTCCAGTTATAAGAGGAATAAGTACTGAATATCTAATGTGCAGTATGATGATTATAGTTAATACTGTAATGAATATTGCAAGTTTCTAGGATAGAAAAACTTAAGTGTTCTCAGCATAACAACATCAACAAAAAAATGGAGCTGTGAGGTGAAGGTTGTGTTAAACAACTTTATTGTAATCATTTCACAATACATATGTGCATCAAATCACATTGTACATCTTAAGCTTAAACAATGTTATATGTCCATTATATCTCAATAAAGATGGAAAAATGTAAGTTGGTTAATATCTGCAATTCAAAATTCCAGCTACCATTTTTGCAGAATTTGATAAGCTGATCCTAAAATTCCTATGGAAATGTATGGGGCCCAGAATAGTTAAAACCACCTTAGAAAAGGGGAACGAAGTCAGAGCACTCACACTTCCCAATCTCAAAACTTACTACAAAGACACAGCTATCAAGACTGTGGGGCACTGGCATAAGAATAGATCTATACATCAGGGGAATAGTATTGAGAGTCCAGAAATAAACCTTAAAATTGTGGTTGATTGATTTTTTTTGACAAGAGTGGCAAGATAACTCAATGGGGAAAGAAGTCTTTTCAACAAATGATGGAACACCTAGATCTACAGGCCAAACATGAAGTTGGACATTTACCTCATATCACATAAAAAAATAAACTCAGTATGGAACACAGACCTAAATATAACCACAGAAAACTATTAAACTTTTAGTTAAAAAACATAAGAGTAAGTCTTTGGGACCTTGCATTAGGCAATGGTTTCTTAGATATGACACCAAATGCACAAGCAAGAGAAAATATATATATATTATATATATATTAATTTTTTTTTATTCTTTGAAGGACTCCATCAAGGAAGTGAAAAGACAACCCACACAATCAGAGAAAATTTCTGCAAATCACATATCTGGTAAGTGGCTTGTATCCAGAATACATAAAATATATAAAGACCTCTTATGACTCAATAATAAAAAGATAACTCAATTTAAAAATAAGCAAAGGATCTGAATTGACATTGCTCTAAAGAAAATACAAAAATTGCCAATAATAAACACATTAAAAGATGCTCAAAATTATTAGTCATTATAGAAAGGTAAATGAAAATCACAGTGAAATAGGATGGCTATTTTCACAGCCAATAGGATGGCTACAATAAATCAAGACAGAAAATAACAAATGTTAGCAAGGATGTGGAAGACCTGAAACTCTTGTATATTGCTGGTGGGGATGTAAAATGGCACAACACTTTAGAATAGAGTTTGGCAGTTCCTCAAAAAGTTAAAAATAGAGTTGCCATATGAGCCAGCAATTTCAGTCCTAGGTATTTATACAGGAGATCTGAAAACATATGTCCCCACAAATTCTCATGCATTAATATTCATAATGGCCTTATTCACAATAGCAAAAGGTGGAAACAATTCAAATGTCCATCAGCTGAGAAATGAATCAATATAAGGTAGTATAGCTACAACACGAAATATTATTCAGCAAAAACAAATAATGAAGTATGGTACAATGTGGATGAAACTTGAAACCATTATGCTAAGTGAAAGAATCCAGGCAACAACGTATGTTTCCCTTTATATGAAATGTCTAGAATAGGCAAAGTCATAGTGACACAACAAAATAGATTAGTGTTTGCAGTGACTGGGGCAGAAAGCTGGAATTGGGAATGGCTGCTAGTATGTACATGGCTTCTTTATGGGATGATAAAATGTTCTAAAGTTAGATTACGGTGAAGGTTGTAGAATTCTTTGAGTATACCAGAAGCAAGGGAATTTTCTACTTTAAATGAGTGAATTGTACGTCCTGTGAATTATATTTCAATAAAGTTGTTATTTTCCAAATAAATTAACCTGGCCATTCTTAGGTAAATAGCCTATTGAGAACCAACTTTCTGGCCCACATCTATTTCCAGTAAGGCAACCCAGTGTACACACAAGTGTTTGTATTTTCAGAATGTCATCAAATTTTAGCCACACATTTCGACAAACAGAAATTCTTGAGAGGAGAAACCTAAACACTGAAGCATGCTAGATACCACAAATGAGGATAAGCAGGACTAAATTAATCTGTAGAATCCTGGGAGTTTACTCGCAGTCTCACTTTCTCAATCAGGGAAACAAAGACCTAATAAATTAAAAATGATCAAATCCATATTCTAAAATCCAAATCTCTTACGGATACATAATATTGAGATTCAGAAGAAAAGCTAACACACTGAGATCTATCTAAAAACAGAGGATTTGAATACACAGAAGAGAAGGGGGAAGGCATCAATTAACTATTGTGCATCTAATATGTACGTAGGATAAGCAAAGGTATGGGGACAAATAGGAGCCTTTATTTGAGATCCTGAGGGGCAAAAGGAGCCTAAAACCACTGTTATGGTGAGCTTGTGTTAGAGAATTTTATATATCTCTTGATATATAGATGTCTATATCTATATCCAACAAATAAATCAGAACATACCGGATATCAGATAGAAAGGTAACAGGAATGTTCTTGATTCCAGTGAGGTAGAGGGTATTATAAACTATGCAGATTCATCCTTGTATACAGAAGATATTTCGTTAATAAACTCATCAAGAGCAGCCTTAAAATTGAAAGATGTTGGAAAAGGGCAGCACTGAGCTGGAGGTTGTAGTGCTCTGGTTGCCAGGCAGCCACCCTCAGGCCCTCTTTTGTTACCGTGGTGATGTTTAGAGAGCTTACCTAAATACTCTTTGAGATAGCATCCGAACTCTCCACATCCCTTTAACACCAACTAGTCATGCCACTTCTTTTTCTTCCTCCCCCACATCTCTACCCACACTGTCATAATCTTACGAATTAGATGAACCTACAAGTGCACTTCCAATGCCCGATGCCACAGGCTGGGAAATGATGTTGGCTTGCCTACCTAATGCAAATAAATGAAAGGATGGTGAAATGAATGAGAAGATTAAGCAAGATTATTCAAATGGAAATGACAAAAATTATAATAAAATAAGGTTTTTCAAATAAATTGATATGTTTGGGGATAACTTAGGATCCGTTCAGCTTTATGTCATGGAAAGGAGATTGCTTGGTAATCAGGAGACTTGGATAGTAGTTCTGATTCTCTGTCACTTTATCACTGGGTGATCTTGGTCATGTTAGTTCCCTTTTCAGGGCCTCAATTTCTTCATTTGTAGTAAAAGGAGGTTGGACTGGAGCAGTTGTTTTTAAGCTTTTCTGGCCACAATCTAGAGTAAGAAAAACATTCACAACTCAGTATACAAACACACACACACACACACACACACATACACACCAACAAATCTGAAACAAAAATTTTACAAAACCATCCTTACTGCCACTTTGTGTGATGCACTCTGACATTCTCTATTCTATTCTTTTTCATTCTTTTAAAGATTTTACGTATTTATTCATAAGAGATACAGAGACAGAGGCAGAGACAGAAGCAAGCTCCACGCAGAGAGCCCTATGTGGGAGTCAATCCTGAGACTCCAGGATCATACCCTGACCCAAAGAAAGATGCTCAACCGCTGAACCATCCAGTCATCCCCTTTTTCCATATTTTTAATTGCTGGTTGTTCCTCAGTAAATTGACTTCATGCCCTCAATAATGCCTCACAATGCAGTCTGAAGAACACCAAACTAGTGGCTATCTAATGGCTCTACAGTTCTACCATTCTATGATTTTATGTTATGCCATTATCTTCTTTGTAGAATAATATTAACAATCCCCAGCATTCATTAAACCCTTAGTGTGTGCCAGACACTGTTTTAAGCACTTTACCCATATGAACTTAATTTTTTTAAATTTGTGATAGAGAGAGAGAGAGAGAGAGAGAGAGAGAGAGAGAGGCAGAGACAGGCAGAGGGAGAAGCAGGCTCCATGCACCGGGAGCCCGACGTGGGATTCGATCCTGGGTCTCCAGGATCACGCCCTGGGCCAAAGGCAGGCGCCAAACCGCTGCACCACCCAGGGATCCCGAACTTACTTAATTTTTTAACAACTTTGACTACTTTCATTAGCCCAATTTTAAAGATGAGGAAAATTAATGTGGCTATTATCTGCACACTGAATTTAGTAGACTACCAAAATTAATTTCATGATGTATTTTAAGTGTTTCAAATATCGTAGAATATCATCATTCAATAAAAGAAAATATTAGCTCGCCTGCTTTTACTATTTTATGCTTTTGGCAGGAGCACTATAACAGATCATCCAGATCTGAGGGGAGGAAAAAAATCAATAACCTAAACAATACACATTATTGGCTTTAAAGGTCGTTTACTAACTCTATTGTGTAAGTAACCCTGAAACAGACACTTATAATGCCACATCGGGGAACATTTATACGTAGGCATGATAACTACCCAAGTAGACACCTTAATTCTTAGGGACAGGCAATATCAGTAGATTGTCAGTAGAACAATGTAAGACTCCAAATATATGCCCATAGTCATAGTACATCTTTATTGTGTGTAGTAACCTGCCTCATTAGCGCAGTAGGCAGCACATCAGTTTCATATTGTGTGTAGCATTGTAAAAAACAAAAGCAAAAAAAAATGGGTGCTATTTTTCCTGATTCCACTAATTAACTACTGAGCACCACTATCAATATTCATCTCTTATGAATTAGCTGGAAGGACATAGAATATGAATACAATACTATTATGCATAAACTTCACTGAGTATATTGTTTAGGGGGTGCTGATATAGCAGAACGAAAAATTTCAAACCAGTCCTCCTTGGATAAATAATAGAGATACTTGATATTTAATGTCCCTTGCAGTAAATCCAATAAAAATCTCAAACTTCATTTATTCATTTAACAATTACTCTTGAAAAAAAAATACTCTTGAGCACCTACTATATGCTACATACTTATTTTTGCACTGGAGATTCAGCAGTGAACATAATAAAGTACCAACACTCAAGGAGCTTGATTATTTTGTGTTTTGTAAATTTGGATTTTTGTTCATTGTATTTGTTTATAGAGAGGCACACTTACGTATATTCCATTTGGTGGGGAGGCAGGAGGAATTACATGTTTCATTCATTTAAAATATTTGAGTACCTTTTATGCATGGCAGTCATGAAAGAACTATACAAAACAAAAAGGATAAATCAGGTTTTGCTTTTTAAAAAGCTTACAGTCTAGTTAAATTAGTGGTTCCTAACTAGGGGCAATATTGTCCCCCAGGGGGCATTTGTCCATGTCTAGAGATATTTTTGGTTGTCATGACTTGGGTGGGGGCAGGTGTCTGGTTGGTAGAGGCCAAGAATGCTGCTAAACATCCTCCAGTGTACAAGACATCCCCACAACAAATAATTTTGTGTCCCAAAATGTCAAGAGTGTCCAGGTTGAGAAACCCTGAGTTAGAGGGTCAAACTACATACATTAGAAGTTTTGTTTTTAATTACAAGGTATTAGATGATGAATGCTAAATGAGTGATACAAAGTGATACTGATGAGAAATCATTCTAGAATGAATTGGTTATGGGAGTCCTCATGAAGGAAGTGGGGCTCAATCTCCTCGAAGCAGAGGAAAGCCTAGAGCCCTGCTACCTCTCTGCCTTTATCTCCTAACACTCTCCCCCTCACCCTTGCACTCATGTCAATGGCTTTTATATCTCCTTGAAAATGCAAGCATTCTTTTAGCTCATGGAATCTGCTTTTGCTGTTCCCTTGGATTCAAATGCATTTTCCCAAGATATCCATCACTTCTTGTAAGTCTCCACTCTGTTCAATCTCTTAGAGAGCCCTTCCCTAATCATCATACTCCTCTGTATAAAATATTAACTCCTAGCCCCTCTATTACCTTTCCCCTTATTATGTTTTTTGGTCTCCATAGCAAGATTGTATCTGGCCCAGGGCAGATACTCAAGAAATATGTGTATAATGAATAATTTGTTAGACATTAATAATGTCAGGGTTTTTCAGTCCAAGCAAATGAGAAGAAGCTTGACTAAAGGAGCCTGACTACTATTATTCCCAATGGCCTAGAACAGTGCCTGTCTCATAGTGGGGAGTTCATAAATACTTAATAAGTAACAATGAAATAGAGAGTAAAAGAAGATTAGTATAATCAAAACAAGCCTATAACCATCTTTGAAAAGTATTCTTAGGACAATTACTATATTCTTTCATTTTATCACACTTCACTTTACTGCACTTCTCAAGTATTCTGTGTTTCACAAGTTTGAAGTTTCAAGACTTCAGTGGAGAAAGTAACTTCAGATGTGGTGGAAATAGCAAGAGAACTAGAATTAGAAGTAGAGCCTGAAGATGTGATAGAATTGCTGCAATCTCATGATAAAACTTTCAGGGATGGGGAGTTGCTTCTTATGGAAAAATGATGTGAAGAATGTTGAAATGACAACTAGTTTCTTGAGATGGAGTCTACTCCTGGTGAAGATGATGTGAAGAATGTTGAAATGACAACAAAGGATTTAGAATATGATATAAACTTAGTTGACAAAGCAGAAGCATGGTTTGATAGGATTGATTCCAATTTTGAAAAAAGTTCCACTGTGGGTAAAATGCTATCAAACAGCATCTCATGCTATTGAGAAATCATTCGTGAAAGGAAGAGTTAATCAAACTTCATCATTTTCTTATTTTAAGAAGTTGCCCTAGCCATCCCAACCTTCAGCATCCATTAACCTGACCAGTCAGTAGCTATCAACACTGAGGCAATGAGCAAAATGATTATGACTTCCTGAAAGCCTGGATCATGATTAGCGTTTTTAGCAATACTTTTAAGGTATGTTCAATGTTCTTTTTAGTCATAATGCTACTGCACACCTAGTAGACTGCAGTGTAGTATTATCGTAACTTTTGTATGCATTGGGAAACCCAAAAATGCATTAGACTTGCTTTATGGTGATATTCATATTGCAGTGGTCTGGAACCAAACCCAAGTATCTCAGAAATATGCCCCTATACTAGAACACTTGGGTACATATAACAAATGGTATATTTTTAATTCGGACTAGTCTGATCAACTTCTTCACTTTACATTCTTTCCGTATATGTTCTTTATAGTTTAGAAACGCAGTTTCTGACATTCTGCATCTTAGCTGTCTGTTAAGCCAGGTATTGTATGAAACATAAGTACATTTTAAGAATTCTAACCTAAAGGCAGCTCTCTACCAAGCCGGTTCTATAATTTTCTGTTTTCATTTGCACTTAATCACTAATTCACCAACCCTCCACTCAGGGAATCACTACAGACAATTATGCTAATACTTATAGCAATAGCAACTAACGTTTATGGAGGGCTTTCTGTGCTGGGGACTCTCCTGAAGGCTGTGCATACATTATCTAGGGTTTCTTCGTTCATACTATAAGAGACCTGTGGTATGGCATCCATGTATATTCATGAACTCAAATTTACTTTCCGTAACTGGCCCAAGGCCCAAACTCCCAAACACCTGAGCTAGGACTACTCATACCTTGCTTTCATCCTCTCTCTCTTTTCCATTGCCTCTCAGCACTCTCCTTTCTAAAAGAGCCACGGGTGCTTCTCCCCTCCCTCATCCTGCGACGTTTTGGGAACCATGGCGACCAAAGCTGTCTCCCCCCCCCCCATTTCCTCCCCTGGCGACCCTGCTGGCACCAGGTGGGAGGATCTGCTACGTAACCGCGCGTGTGACTGCCTAGTAACAGTGCCTGCGAGTTGGAAGCGCGCGGAGAGAGGGGTGGGGCGAGAGAGCTGACGACGGCTAGCGGAACGTCTTTGCAGCCTCGCTTAGGAGGCGGAGCCTCGTCAGTCCGCGGGAGCAGAGTAGCGATCATTGCCTGAGCGCGCCGTTTCGTAGTCCTCAGCCTTGGACCCGGCAGACTAGCTTTGGGTAGTGAAGAGAGTACGCAGCTGCCCCCACCATGTCTGGTGAGTTAGGTCAGCCTCAGGCCGGCCCCTCACATGCTGGGCTAGATTTTCCGAATCCTGACAGAAATCGGGCTGGGGTCCCGGGAGGCGTGATCCGAAGGGTCGGAAGTCAGGGGCGCAGGTCCTGGATCCAGAAGGTTCTTGAGCAGATAACCGACTCCCCCCTGCAGTGGGTCACCCCGTCGGAGGTGGTACCTGTCGCTGTGCTGGCCGTCCAGAGGTACCTGTTAGAGGATGAGCCACGCGACACCATACCCAAACCTCCCCTTTACTGCTATGATGTGACGATTTCGGACGGGGTGTACCAGGAGAAGTGCTACCTGGACCCCAGCCTGAACTTTCTCGTATACAAAAATATCCTCAAGGTGGGCATAGAAATGAAAATTTCCAGGGTCTCGTGTCTTTACAACGAGAAAAGGTTAGGCCAGGGGATTCTGTGCATAGATAACGTCCACTGTGGGGAGGCCTTAGAGGCTATTTCTTTAGAAACTCCATTCAGAAATAGTGCGCACGAGGAGGTACCGGAGAGGCCTTTAAGAGGCGGGAAGAGTCATTACCTGGCCCTGTGGAATAACGAAGATCCGTATGGAGATATTTGGCTAACCAACAAGCAACCCGAGGAACACAATTTCAACAGTAAGTAATTGGAGGGAATTGCGGAGGGGTTAAAAAAATAGTTTTTGGGAGGGAATGACGGAGGGGTTAAAAAATTAGTTAATGGGAAGGGAAACGAGGATGCTTTGGTATTGTTCATTTCAAGCCGTGAGTGGGAATAAACAAATGCTCTTGAATGTCGAATTGGCGCTCGCTTAATGAAATTTGCACAGCCCGTGTCTTGCTTTGATTATTCTAGTGGCCATCAGGAAGTGTCTGAATGCATCTCAGATTTAATCTGGCATACATACTGTGTGTGCGTTTGCCCACGGTGGAATCATCTTCTTTTCGTTCCCCTTCTAGTTGTGGAAATAGTACTTTCTGTGTTGCTTTGCGAGTGTATAGATTTGAATTCGGCATAAAAATCGTTCAAAAAAGGATGCTCCGTGATTTATTCCTTAATAATTCGCATTAATGAAACGCCATTTTTATGTCTTTGAGTGTACCAGTTATGTAAATATTGCTTTTTTGAATGTGTGATTTTTGTGGGCAGGCTTGGAATTTTCATTTTTATGTTTCTTATTATGTATCACAGACAATACTAACCTGAGAAGTTTAATTCTCCTGTACCAGAAGTAGGAAGTTAATCTGAAAATGCCTGTTCGTCATCAGCAACTGCTGTCCAATATATTTTATCAGAGATGGAAGGGGAATGATAGTACTACAGGCATGTAAGCATGTGCAATGGGGACCAAATAAAATGCAAAGAAAATAAAAGCGAAAGTCCTAGAGGAAGAAAGATGATAATTTTCTACATTTACTGCTTTTCAGGGTTTTTTTCTCTTTTTACATTGCAGTCATAATATTAGCTCATATATAATCTTGGTATGACATGTATCAGCAACAGGCTTGAAACTGAAAAGACAACTGGATCAAAAATATACAATTAAAGTAATATCCAGATATAGGGAAAAATGTTGTAGAAAGGTGTGGAAAAGGTTGATTTAAATAACAAGTTTTAAAAGCAAGATAGCCATTTCAGGGATGAAATAATGGAATGATTTTTATCTCAAGCATGGAATAAAGCGGTACTGCATTACTACTCTTAAGTGTTCATCATTTTTATTTTTAGGATTGGATACATAAATGAAAAATTGATAACTAGAAGAATTAAGAGGGGAATAATAATTTATAAAAATATATTTCATTTTTCTGACTATGAAAGTATTTATTCATCATTAAAAACATATTTTTATTACAAAAGGCAATGTCCAGGTGCTAAAAAATCCAAACTATGTATTTAAATTATATTGTTGGCTAGCAAGAAAAAGAGCATTACAGACTGAAAAGCAAACACTTATTGAACACCTACTGTGGGCAAGATAATATTAAAAGCACTTTATTTGTGCTTTTAAAGCACATAAACATAAGAAAGTATATTGTATTAAAAAATGTAAGACCCAAATATAGTAGAATTTTGATGACAAAATCTAGAAGTAGGTATATATTGGTGTTCTTTCAGGTTTGCTGTATGTTTGAAATTTTTAATAATAAAATGTTGGGGTGGAGTGAAAAACCCCTTTACCTCCTCCTATGCTTTCAACTTTCCTCTCAAAACTCCAAACGTTCAGCAGTTTGGTGTGTATCCCTGAAAAAAAAATTCTGTGGCATGGCATGATTTGCTGTTTACGCTTATCTCTAGCATCTTTAATATACTTCTGCACATATTTCCACAGCTTGGGTGTACCCATGTATCAATTTTAGGCAATTACTGGTTTTTCAGTTTAGATCCCGCACTGAACATCGTTAGGACATACACATACTTGTGGATTGTATTCAGGAATTTCTGTTAAATGGATAGATAGATCCCTAGAAGTGAAATTGCCCGGTTAAAGAGTACTTAAATTTTTTGTTTTATTGGATATTGACTAATAATCTTCTGAAAAGGTTTTACTAATTTACATTCCCATTACTCCATATCGTACTGATTTTAAATTATATCTTTTGAATTTTCTGATTTCTTTGCTAATGACTATTGAGTATTTGGTATATATTGCAAATTACATTCTCATACTCTCTTTTCCCTTAATTTGGTTTGTGGTCCATTATGGGCTTTCCAAAACTTTTCTCTTAAGACATGATCTGTACAATGTGTTAAAGTCTTAAAAATATAGCTTGAAATACAAAAAGAAATACACCTTAAAAATATTAAACCATCCCCCCAGTTCAAGATACAAAGCATTTTAAGCACCTCAGAAGTCTCCCTAATGCCCTCTCCTGGTCAATATCCGACTCCAAAGGCAACCAATATTGTGATCTCAAAGACAGCTTTTCAAAATGGAAGTTAGGTCATGCCATACTCCTGTCTGAATCTCACCAGTGGCTCTCCATTGCACTTAGAGACAATCCGCACCTCCTATCAGGATGCGCAAGGCCCTGTGATGAGGGCACACTTTCTTTAAATAGCCAGATAATACATCTTTTTGCCTTTGTCAGACATGTAGTCTCCATTCACAACTATTCAACTTGGCCAGAGTATAGCTAAAGCAGCCATAGGCAGTATGTAAATGAATAGGTTTGGCTGTTTTATAGAGTTTTATTCACAAAACCTGTCAGCAAGCCAGATTTAGCTCAGGGGCTATATAGTTTGCAGACCCCTGCCCTACGGCATCCCCTTGTGTCTTTAACCCCTCTCCACCATTTGATTTCCAAAATACCAGTCCTTTTTCATCTCAAACCTCCTTGCCCTTTCCTGCCTCTAGTATGATCTTCCTGCTTTTTCCTCTTTCTGGAAAGTTCCTTCCCATCTTCAGGTTTCAACTCAAATATATAAAACATGTTAGAAAAGAGCTGTTTATGGGGGATCCATGGGTGGCTCAGCAGTTTAGCGCCTGCCTTCGGCCCAGGGCGTGATCCTGGAGCCCTGGGATCAAGTCCCACATCAGGTTCCCTGCATGGAGCTGCCTTCTCCCTCTCCCTCTGCCTGTGTCTCTGCCTCTCTCTCCTCTCCCTCTCTGTCTCTCATGAATAAATAAATAAAAATCTAAAAAAGAAGAGAAAAGAGCTGCTTAAATATGTATTCCCTCCCCATTTATTTTTATTACATCACTGTGGAGATGCCCTTCATAGAATAAATAACACTCTGAAGTTATTATTTATCTTGTTTTCTTTTTCCTGCCACTGATTTCTAAGATCCATGAGGGCAAGGAGTCTGTTTTTTTCACTGCTGTGGGGCATTTTTCCTATACCCAGAACAGTGTCTGCCATGTGGTAGGCATTCAATAACGGTTTATTTAATAATAAACATAAGAAATGCATAAAATAAGTTACATTAATGGATTTTCTAACATTGAACCACTTCTATATCTCTACTTGGTCGTGGTTGTTATATTTACCTCTGTATATTTAAGGTGAATTTGTTCCATGGATTTTATTTTTTTAGGGGGCTTACTTTTTTTAAAAAAGATTTTATTTATTTATTCATAAGAGCCACACAGAGAGAGGCAAAGAGAGAAGCAGGCTCCATGCAGGAAACACAATGTGGGACTCAATCCCAGGACTCCGGGATCATGTGCTGCGCCAAAGGCAGACGCTCAACTGCTGAGCCACCTAGCCATCCCTAGGGGGCTTACTATTTTAACCCAACATTGATATCACGTTAATTAATATTAGCCTAGTAGAATTAGTTGGGAAATTTACCTGTTTTTCTGTACTTACAGACATCATTTATTCATTGAAGGTTTGGTAGAATTTACCCAAAAAACTATTTGAACCTAGGGCCTTGGGCCAGGATTGGGGGTTGAGAGAATGAATCCTTTTCAATTTCTCATAGAAAAAATGATGAGGGTAGCCCTGGTAGCTCAGCGGTTTAGTGCTGCCTTCAGCCCAGGGCCTGATCCTGGAGACCTGGGATCGAGTCCCACGTCAGGCTTCCTGCATGGAGCCTGCTTCTGTCTCTGCCTGTGTCTCTGCCTCTCTCTCTCTCTCTCTCTCTCTCTCTCTCTCTCTCTCTCTCTCTCTCCCCCTCTCTGGAATAAATAAAATACTTAAAAAAAAGAAAAGAAAAAGTGATAAAATCAATAACACTTCTTGAGTCCATTTTGAGAGTTGATATTTTACTAGGAAATTTCATCTCACTTAGATCTCAGATTTGTATGCAGTAGTCTCTATTTTTAAATTTTAGTCTATATTTTTAAAATATTTTAGTCTTGTTTCATCCCTTTTACATTTCTAATGTTTATGTGCTTACCCTTTTTTATGGTCAGCCTTGCCAGAGGCTTGTCTGCTTTATTAGTATTTAAAAAAAGACTTGGCTTTACTAATTAAGTCAATGTTGGGGAGATGTTTTCTACTTTATTAACACTATCATCTTTTTTAAAAAAAGATTGTATTTATTCATGAGATACAGAGGGGGGGGAGCACAGAGACACAGGCAGGGGGAGAAGCAGGCCCCATGCTGGGAACCCAACGTGGGACTCCATCCCGGGTCTCCAGGATCACACCCTGGGCTGAAGGTGGCACTAAACTGCTGAGCCACACGGGCTGCCCTTTTAATTTTTTTATTTTCTTTGTTCATTTTTTTGTACTACCTTCTTGAGTTGAATGCTTAGTTCACTTAGTTCCTTGTTTCTTTCTTCCAAAAGCTTTTAAAATTCCAAAATTTCCCATGGATACTGCTTTGGCTGCTTACACCAGGTTTTGAAGTATAGAGATTTTATTTTTACTCATTACTCATATTTTCTGATTTTAAATTTGAGTTTCTCTTTAACCCTCAAAATTTTAGAAAAAGCTTACTTATTAGATATGAAGTCTATTATAACAAGTTTTAAATTTTTTTAAAGATTTTATTTATTTATTTTGAGAACACAAGTGGTGGGTGGGAGGGGCAGAGGGAGAGGAAGAAGCAGACCCCCTGCTGAGCAGGGAATCTTGATCCCAGGACCCCAGATCACCACCTGAGTCAAAGGCAGATGCTTAACCAACTGAGTCACCCAGGTGCCCCTATAACAAGTTTTAAAATTTTAATTAAAATATTCCATATTCTTATTTTAAAATCTATTTTTATTTGCCCATTTCTCTGAGAGGAATATTGGCTTTTCTTTATGACAGTGGTTTTGTTCATTTCTCCTTTTATTTCTAAAAGTTTATTTAAATGTTACTATAAAGTGTATGTATCTTTCTCCATCCCTTTATTTATATTTTGTTTTACATTTGTCATTTTAAAGAAATATATAGCTAAGATTTTAGCTTTTTGACCCACACCAATTCTTTTTCTTTTAAGAGATTAATTTAATCCAATTAAATTTAGTTATTAATGATGTTTTTGTATCTGTTCTTACAGAAATACTTTCTTTACTATATGCCATGCTTTATTTTTTTACTTTTCCAAGATTCCAAGATTTAAATTCTTTTTTTCTTCTAGTGCTTTTATTTTATTTTTTTTTATAAATTAATTTTTATTGGTGTTCAATTTACCAACATACAGAATAACACCCAGTGCTCATCCCGTCAAGTGTCCCCCTCCGTGCCCGTCATCCATTCACCCCCACCCCCCGCCCTCCGCCCCTTCCACCACCCCTAGTTCATTTCCCAGAGTTAGAAGTCTTTATGTTCTGTGTCCCTTTCTGATATCTCCCACACATTTCTTCTCCCTTCCCTTATATTCCCCTTCACTATTATTCATATTCCCCAAATGAGTGAGAACATACACTGTTTGTCCTTCTCCGATTGACTTACTTCACTCAGCATAATACCCTCCAGTTCCATCCACGTTGAAGCAAATGGTGGGTATTTGTTGTTTCTAATGGCTGAGTAATATTCCATTGTATACATAAACCACGGCAAATATCCTTAATCAAATACTTTCAAATCCAATACAGCAACATGCCAAATTGCATCGTGGCCAAGTAGAGTCCTAAATATCTTGTATTGTTCAAGAGGAAGATCTTATAAATTGTGAGTAATTCTGGAGATTGACACAAAAATCAAAGCTTAATAATTTTGTTAAAACATTAAGAGTAACCTTTAGGAGAATACACATTAATGTACAACTTCTAAAAGCAAGTGCTGTATTGGATTTGAAAGTATTTGATTAAGGATATTTGCCATCATGAATGATTTGGATTTATAGATTTTTTCCCTTTGTACTACTTTTGTCATAATTTTCCAGGATTTATCTGTGTTTATAAAATGAATTGTTAGAACCTAGTGCCATTTTTGGAGGTTATTATTTGTGAGCTTTTTTACTTTCTTCCACAGTTATTGACCTATTATTCCAGTTTTCTTCAGCTCCTAAAGGCAATATTGATAATTCATATTTTCCTAGGAGATTATCAATTTCACTGATATTTTCAAACTTAGTGATATATAATCATATATAATAATATTTTTCTCTAGGTTTATAGTTGATCACATTTCAAACATCTTTTTCTGTCTTCACAGTTGCACTTTTCAGAGGTCTACCTTTTCATTAAATTTTCCAAGGAATTGTATTTAACGGTTCTATGTTTTTCTAATACATTATTTTTAGCTCTTATCTTTATTCCTTTTTGCATTCTTTGGGTTTATTCTTTTGCAGTAGTTTTCATTGTGTGGTTCAAGGACCTCTAGAAGTGTTCCCAAGACCTTTTCAAGGGATTCACATCAAAACTATTTTCATAATAATAATACTAAGACTTCATTTACCTCTTATTACTTTAATTCCCTGAAAATATACAGTGCAGTCTTCCAGAGGCTACAGAACATGTAACATCGAAATGGACTGAATGCCAAAGAAAAATGAGTATCCACCTGTCTTCTATTAAGCTAGACACTAAAAAAAATTTATAAAAATGCAAACCAGTGCCACTCCTCTCACTAAATTTTTTATTTTGGAAAATACAGTCATTTTTCAAAAATGTATATATATATTATACATAATAGATTTATTGTTATTTTTAAAGGAGTTAATGAACAATTTTTATTTCTTAGTTTTGCTTTATAATATGGCAAGTGTTGAATAGATATTACCCACAATAATAAAAGATTTTTGAGGTCTTCAGTAATTTTTAAGAATGTAATAGGCAGGCTCCTGATACCAGAAAGTTTGAGAATCACTATTCTTTTTTTTTTTTTTTTGAGAATCACTATCCTGTTGCTTACTAACGTTTTATACTGAAGAACTAGTTTATTTATTTTCATTCTTTCTTTTGAAAATGAACACATTTCTATGAATTTATTCAGGTTCTTCATTGTCTATATATAGCCTGTAATTTCTTTTTGGATTTGAGAGATATGTGTATTCTATGAAGTCTGTGAGTTAAAAACCCAAACTGGGAAAACATTAACCAGACAGATTTCTGATCACAGCTAACTCTGTGGACCCAATTACAGCAGAAGCAGTGGTTCTTAGAAATCTGGTTTTACAAAAGCATATAACTCTTGAATTTACTCTAGTTAGTGAAGATACATGTGCCTTCATTGATCAAGAGAGTTCCACATATATTTCAGATAATTCAGAGCTGATCTACAATTTGATCTAATTTATTTTTTTAAATGTGTTTTTTTTTTTATTTTTATTCATTTATGATAGTCACACAGAGAGAGAGAGAGAGAGAGGCAGAGACACAGGCAGAGGGAGAAGCAGGCTCCACGCACCAGGAGCCCGATGTGGGATTCGATCCCGGGTCTCCAGGATCGCGCCCCGGGCCAAAGGCAGGCGCCAAACCGCTGCGCCACCCAGGGATACCAATTTGATCTAATTTAAAAGGAAATCACTTAATTATGTCAGAACAAATACTAGGACCTATGATTCTGAGCTATTAATGTTTTTTGGGGGGGAATATAGAAGGAAAATCATCCAAGAGGTCTGAAGATTAAAAATAGTATGTTTTTTTATGATACAGGTATAACTACCACAACATTCCATTTAAATTCTTATTAAGAAATTACAAATATGAATTTCATGCCAAAATGTTGAGTAGGTGATATATTATGTAAATTAAAATGGAAGTGGAAGATGCCTTATGAAATAAAATACTGGAACAAATACAAACTTAGGTTTTATAAGTTGGGCTATGAGAGAGCTAATTGTAGACAAAATTACAGATGGAACATCTCTTAACCCAAAGAAGAATAAAATAAAAAATACAAGTTAATTTTTTAAAGATGGTAAATAGCTTTTAAGGAGTTTTCTTACTTGCCAGGAAGCATTGAGATTAAAATTTCAAAGTAAAGTATATGGCATATGAGAAGATAAAAAGTGCTATGTAGAAAAATAAGATGAGATGGGGCATAAGTAAAGGGACCAGTTTTCAATTGGGTAATTAGGGATAACATCACTGAGAAAGTGACCTTTGAGCAAAACTTGAAGGATAGGAGGAGGGAAGTCACTCTGGTATCTAAGAAGACATTCCAGACAGAGGGAACAGCAAGTGCAAAGGCCCTGGTATGGGACTATGTCTGGCATGTTTGGGAAATACAGAACTTACACATATGAAGCTACAGTGAGGGCAATACAGAAAAATGTAATAAAACCATTCCATAAATTAAATATGCAAGTGCTTGGTAGTGGGAAAATACTCCATGGCATTGAGGTTTTCCCACAAAATTTCTTAAGGGAGATGAATTTATTGAAGTATCATTAACATACGGTGTTATATTGGTTTCAGGTGTACCCTATAATGATTTAACTATACAATATATTTCTCAGTGCTCATCAGAATACGTGTTCTCTTAATCCCTTTTATCTATTTTACCCATCCCTCCACCTAGGGGGAGATGAGTTTAGATCCAAGTCTTTCAGGAAGTAATTATCCAGTTTGACAAGGCAGAGGGCAGTCAAAATAGAATAGTATGTTAGTTAATATAGATATTTACCTTCGTTCCAGGCACATAGTAAGGTGTGTGTGCGAATATATATATATATATATATATATATATATATATATATATATGTTTTTTTTAGAGAAAAGAGAATGCACGCACATGAGAGAGTTGGGGGGACAGTAGGAAGGGAGAGAGAGAATCTTAAGCCAGTTAAGCAGGCTTCATGCCCAGCACCCCTGAGATCATGACATGAGCTGAAATCAAGAGTTGGCTGCTTAACTGACTGAGCTACCCAGGCACCCCTACATATTAGCTATTATTATTAAGGATGGCATGTACTAATAAGTTTTGTATGTGAGAAGTATATAAACTGGCTTGGCTGGTAAGAAGGATTTGCTTTGGGGATGATCTGGATGCTATTTAACTATTAAAACAATTTTAAATTACCATGACATATTAAGTAGGATTTTTTCTATTCTATTTTTTTTATTCTAGATACCAAAATAATTTCCCTTTCTCACCTTGAAATGACCTGGGCTAACAGAAGGAATTTTCCTGCATTGCTTGTGAGAATCTTGCATAAATCAAAACTGCGATACTATGGAAAACCTGATAAAAAGATGATTGAGCCATACCAGGTATAAGTAATGACAAGATTCTACACGTTAATGAAATGTTTATAGATTATAGCTTACAGACTTGACTCCATATTGGGATAATTTATGTTCAAATAATATTTTATAAGTTTAATAATTTTTAAAATGTGCATAAATGCATATTTCAAGGTATTTTTCTATGTAATTTCTTATACTGTGTTGGTACCTTTTAGTTCCCTGATTCAGCTGGTCTCCTCACACTTTTTATGTATCTTCAACCTTTTCTTCTCTACTGTGTTTTCTGCACCAGCATATAGACATACTCTAGTCTCTAATTTTAAAAAAAGAAAAAAAATCTCCTTTGACCCCAGGACTCCTCTAGTCCCTCTCTTCTCTTCTGGCAAGCTCCTTGAAGAAGTAGTCTCTACTAGATGTTTTCACTTTCTTACCTCCCATTTACTTTTCAACACAATTAGTTTGACTTTTTTTCTTCAGCTGGTCACTCACTAGAGACCCCTAGAGACCTTCTGATTGTCAAATCTAGCTGATACTTTTCTGTTATCTTGACTCTCTGTGTCATATAATGCTAATGAAAACTACCTTCTTGATTTCTGTCCTGTTTGGTTGTTTTTTTTACTTAACATTTCACCATATTTTCACATGTTATCAAGAATTATTTTAGGAGTCTCTTAAGCTTTCATTATAACAGTTATACATACTTTGAGGGAATTTGGGAAATGCAGAAAGCTATATAAATAAAGCTGATAAATAATATCACCCCAAATTCTACCAGAGCCACTATTAATATTAAAGTGTTTTATTCCCTTTTTTGTATGTATATATCATGTCTACATGCATTCATAGCGTATATATGCATATATCTATGTCATATGTATGTTACATATATCACATCTGTATGTATATATGTGCATATCATATTGCATGACTATGTCATATATTAAATTATCTTACAAAATGGAAATCATATTGTATGTACAATTTTGTGGGGTTTGGGGGATTTTTTTAAAAGATATTATTCATTTATTTGAGAGAGAGAGAGCAGAGTAGGGAGAGAGAGAAAGCAGACTCCCCACTGGTCAGGGAGCCTGACGTGGGACTCATTCCCAGGACCCAGGAACCCAGGACCATGACCTGAGCCACTTAACAGACTGAGCCACCCAGGTGTCCCTTGTACATACAATTTTGTATTACTTAACATTTCCTTAAGTATTTTCTGTTACTGAAAATCCTTCATTCATAAATTTCAATAGCTGCAGATTGTATCATAACTCAGTCATTCCCCTATAGTTTTGCTTTCTCATTCTTTTTTTTTGCTTTCTCATTCTTAAAATTGAAATTCCCTGTAGATAAAAGTAACAAATATGCATATGCTTTTTCACTCTTTTTTTCTAGACATTTTTGGAAGTTGCTGACAGTTCAGGCACGGTGTCAGTGATTATGTGGAATGCCCTGTGTCCTGAGTGGTATAAAAGTTTGAGGGTTGGTTTAGTCCTTCTGCTTCAGGATTATTCTGTTAAAAAGAGTTATCCATTCAGGATGCAGCCTCTCCCTGTGGATCCGCAGATCAAACTAATTTCTACAATGGGTTAAGTATTCAATAAATGTATTGTTCTATGGCTTTTTGTTTGTATAAATTTGCAAAATACCATACCAGCCAAAGACTCTTAAAAATTGCCAAATCTGTTAGAACCTGGTAAACCTTTAAATTCCTTTATCTTTAAAAATTTTTTTTATCTTTAAAAATTTTAAGCACTCACTAAATATTGCATTTATTAAGAAGAAATAATGTGAGATATTTATTGTTGATTAATGATGAGCTCCAACTTAGGATGTACTTATTTTTGTTTTATGTTTTGTCTTACAATACTAAATTAATGACTTTAATATACTTTTCTGTTACTATAAGATGCTATTCAAAAGGCTTTTGTTAGCATTTTATTTTGAAATAATTTCAAACTTGGGTAAAAGTTGAAAGAATAATACAAAGAACTCCCATATACCCTCTACATGGATTCAGCAGTTGTTAATATTTACCTTTGCTTTTTCATTTCCCACATTCTATATTTGTCCTCTGAAACATCTGAGAGTAAGTGGCAGCCATCACACATCCCCCTTTACCTCAGAACACTTCAGTAATATTTCAATGTGTATTTCTTTTTAAAAATATTTTATTTATTTATTCGTGAGAGACACAGAGAGAGAGGCAGAGACATAGACAAAGGGAGAAGCAGGCTCCCTGCAGGGAGTTCCATGTGGGACTCGATCCCATGACCGCAGGATCATGACCTGAGCCAAAGGCAGACACTCAACTGCTGACCCACTCAGGCATCCCTCAATGTGTATTTCTGAGAGCAAAAACATTCTATTCTATAATCACAGTACAGTTAACAAAATCAGGAAATTTAAAATTGACAGATTGCTGATATCTAACCTGTAGTCAATATTCAGATGCAATTGAATTCCTGCAGTTTTGAAAAGGCTTTTCCTAATTAGCATTGAAATCAAAGTTTTGACATCTTGGCATCATCCTAAGTAGTTTGGGGGCATTAAAATTATTAAGTGATTGCTTTCAGATGTGACCATTTTTTGCCTCTCCATTTTTCAAAATTGCAGATCATACCACTCAACAAGTTTAAGTATTGTTTTTGGCTCATACAGTTTTTTTTTACTAGACTTGTATTTCTATGTATTCTAAATTCTCTACTAATAAATTAAGCTTAATTACTTGGACAACATGCAAATAATATAGCCTTTGTCAACTGTTTTCTCAAATATATGTTGATTTAGGAAAAGCTCATGTGACTCTTTATTAAAACCTTAAAGATTTGGTGGACATCAATCCTGTCTTGCTGGATGAACAAGTTATGACCTAGTAGTTTGGTACAATTAGTCCACTATCTCATTGCTCTTTATTATAGAAAGATGAGAAATTAAGCTGATAACTGATGTTGGGACTTACTTGAGAAAATACAGTAAAAACTGGCAAAAAAATAAGCTAATTTGCAATATGTATCATTATGTCTGTCAATTTGTAAATTCTTTCTACAACCAAGCATATCTAGGTGAAAAATTACTTTAATAAAAATTGAGACATTTGTCAATAACAGATAAGGTAAGTAAATTTATTGATGCCACATAATAATCACTGGCATAGTACGAAGTCAAACCTAGTTCTTCTGATATCGAACCTAGCGTTCTTTTCATGAGATACACTGTTTTCCTGGTGTAAAGAGAATTAATTTAAATCACAATTTTACATGGCTGTGGATAAATCTAGAAATATGTCTGGTACTAATAGCTGTTTCTAAACCTTAAAAACATGGAAAGTAGAACAATAGACAGCATGTAGTCAATAGATAAACAACTACTAAAACTTAACATAAATTGAATCAAGCAGTATGCTACCTCTGCTATATAGAACTACAGTGCCAGATTTTCATAATAGAAACTCTCCGTAAGATATGAGAGGCTGTCTGTACTTTCAGGAAAATAATTGCAAATACAGAAATTTTTTATTTTTTTAAAGATTATTTATTTATTTATTTATTCATGATAGACACACAGAGAGAGAGGGGCAGAGACACAGGAGGAGGGAGAAGCAGGCTCCATGTCGGGAGCCCAACGCAGGACTCGATCCCAGGACTCCTGGATCGTGCCTTGGACCAAAGGCAGGCGCTAAACCGCTGAGCCACCCAGGGATCCCCAGAAATTATTTTTTAAAATGAGAGGCTTTGATGAGCATATACTGAAAATGTTTGTTCGTCTTTAAAACAGTTTTACTTTTTATCAGTGTTACCATCAGTCTACCCCATACCTTTTTGATTAGTAATAGGATTTTTTCTCTTTATCAAGGGACATAGAGCTATTTCTACAAAGACAATGTAATACCTGTCATAAATACACAGCTCTGCCTTTACAGAGTGAAAGCAAACAGAGATAATATGTAAAGAATGGGCATGGCTGTGTTATAGTAGAACTTTATTTACAAAAACAAGCAACCATCTGCAGGCTATAGTTTGCTGAGCCTACACATATATTGCAGATCTCAACCCTGGCTGGACATCAGTATCACTTGGGGAGCCTGAAAGAACCATAGGCACACGAGGTTCAGAGATTCTGATTTAATTACTCTGAGGAGGGAACCAAGACATTGGTGCATCTTTAAAACTCCTCAGGTGATTCTAATGTACAGCTAGAATTGAGAACTGCTCATTTATGACCTTTTTTTTCCATTTATGACCTTTAAAAAGCTCAGATAGATTAATGATCTTTTGGAGAGAAACGAAGACAGTTTTGTAAACCATGCTAGACACAGGAGTTACAAAGTAATACAGAGTTCTACCCTTAAAAAACTGGTCTAACAGAGTAATATATTACACTGTCTGTTAACAAACCAGAATTTAAATAAAAACTTGAAAAAATTAGTCTAATGGTACAGATCAGTAAAATCAATGGATTATAATAAAATAGAAATTAATGACAGTAAACATTAAGAAGATATGAACATAAGGGGAGAGAAAATAAAAATGTAGTTGAGGAAAAAAATGAATGGTCAGGAGGGTGGAAGAATGGGTTGGGTAGGAGAAAGTGTGAGTGGGGGTTACAATAACAGGGTAGTTTAAATGTTATGGATAGGATAAATGAGAAATCAGTATATATTGGGGGCCAGGGTTGGTCAGTAAGGGAAGAAACGTTTGTGGTACCATCACTACCTTCTAGGTGTTCATGTTGAAAGACAAACTATTAGAGTAATTGATCTTGATTTATTTTTTCATATTTATATGTGTAGTTCCCAGTTATAGACACAAAGACAAGTAATTTTTTTAGAGACCAAATAAATGGAAGCCTATAAAGGTGAAATTTCTCTTGTATGTCCTATGTTTATAGGACATATTTGCTGGTAATACATGATTTTGTATGTTGCCATTTTGCATATCATTCTGTACTACCTTTTATTGAATAGTATTCAACTAGCATACGCAAATAAACATTTTTAAATCTTGAGATTTTTCAGACTGTATTGTATAATACTTATTGAGATAGTAGCATAAAGTGTTTGGGGTTCTGATGGGAAGGAGCTATTTATTTCATTCAAAATCCTAGCATTTTGGAGATGGAAGGGAATTTAAATATAATCAAGTAACTATGTGAAAGTGCTCTGTGAAATGCAAGCTATTTTGTAGGTGCAAGGTAATATCATGGAATATAAACTTTCTCACTTGTATATGAAAAGGCTGAAACTCATAAAAATAAAGTGAATTTTCTAGTCACATGGCTGCTAATAGGAAGGATGAGAAATCAGGTACGTCATCTTGTTTTGTTAGAGAGAGCACACTCTCATGTTGGGGAGTGTGGGGAGGAGCAGAGGGAAGGGAAAGAGAGAATTCCCAGCAGGCTCCATGCCCAGAGCAGAGCCTGATGCATGACTTGATCCCAGGACCCTAAGATCATGACCCAAGCCAAAATCAAGAGCTGGACACCCAACCGACTGAGCCACCCAGGCGCCCTATCATCATCCTGTTTTAATCTTTGTTTGTTAAACAGCAAGTTCTTAGAAAATATTACCTACTGCATAAAAGGAAATGGAAAGCCAAGAAAGCGGGATGCCTGGGTGGCTCAGTAGTTTAGCTCCTGCCTTTGGCCCAGGGTGTGATCCCAGAGTCCTGGAATCGAGTCCTGTATCAGGCTCCCTGCATGGAGCCTGCTTCTCCCTCTGCCTATGTCTCTGCCTCTCTCTGTGTATGTCTCTCGTGAATAAATAAATAAAATCTTAAAGAAAGAGAGAGAAATCCCAGATAGCTCTATAACTACTAAAGAAATTGAATCAAAGGTTTAAAATATTTTCACCAAGGAAATACCAGGTATATATCATTTTATGAGGCAAATTCTACCAAAAATTCAAGGAATATATCATTCTAAAACTATTCCAGAGAATAAACTAAGAGGGCATACTTTCTGACTTACTCTTTGCTACCAATATAACCTTCACAATCAAAACCAAAGAGGGCAGCCTGGGTGACTCAGTGATTTAGTGCCTGCCTTCAGCCCAGGGCGTGATCCTGGAGACTCGGGATCAAGTCCCACATTGGGCTCCCTGCATGGAGCCTGCTTCTCCCTCTGCCTGTGTCTCTGCCTCTCTCTCTCTCTCTCTCTCTCTCATAAATAAATAAAATCTCTAAAAAAAACAAGAATAGTATGAAAGGGAAAAATTAAAGGCTAGCTTCAGCTGTGAAAATATATACAGATATTCTAAATAGAATAGCAAATTGAATTCAGTTATATGTAAAAAATGATCACATACAGGGGAATCCCTGGGTGGCGCAGTGGTTTGGCGCCTGCCTTTGGCCCAGGGCGCAATCCTGGAGACCCGGGATCAAATCCCACGTCGGGCTCCCGGTGCATGGAGTCTGCCCCTCTCTCTCTCTCTCTCTCTCTCTCTCTCTCTCTGTGACTATCATAAATAAATAAAAATTTTAAAAAATGATCACATACAATGACTAAATTGCATGGTCTCCAGCAATGCAAAGTTGATTTTACATATGAAAATCTATAATGTCACTCATTACATTAACAGATTAAAGAAGAAAATGGTCATCCTAATAGAGGCAAAAGAGGCATTTACTGAAATTTCACATCCATTCATAAATTTAAAAAAGAAAATAGCAAGAGAAGGAATGTTAACCTGATAAAGGGTGTTAACAAAACAAAACAACAAACATCTCTAAGGAAAATTCAGTAACATTTTTAAGATGGAGAACATGGATATCTCCTATTCCTATTTTTATTTAATGTTATACTAACTGCTCTAGCCAGTGTGAGGACAAAAATGCATTAAAATCATAAGGACTTTATTTTTTAAGATTTTATTTATTTATTTTAGAGAGAGAGCACACAAGGAGAGGGGAGAGGGAGAGTATCCCAAGTAGACTCTGTATTAAGAGCAGAGCCCAACATGGGCCTCAATCTCATGACGCTGAGATCATGACTTGAGCTGAAAGCAAGAGTCAGACACTTATCTGACTAAGCCACCCAAATGCCCCCAAATCATAAGGATTTTAAAGAAAAACACAAAGCTGTAATTCACAAATTAGATTTTCTACAAAGAAAATCAAATAACACAAATTAAAAATAATAAGATATTGGTACAGCTAGCTATAAGACCAATATACAAAAGTAAATAGATTTTGTATACTGCAGTAACAGAGTTAGAAATTATGATTTTAAAAATGTAACTATAAGTTATCTAGAAATAAATCTAATAGAAAATATGTAAGACCTGTTTGGAGAAGATTATAATACTTTATTGAAAGACATTTCAGAATCTCTAAATAAGTGGAGAAATATCCTATGTTCCCAGGTAGGAAGTTAGTCTCAATTTCATAAGTATGTCAAGTACTCCTAAATTGATCTGCAGATTCAGTGCTATTCTGTAAGATATTTTTTTTCTGGAACCGACAAACTGATTCTAAAATTTATATGGAGGCACGTAATTATTAAGGATAGTTCAGACAATTCTGAAGAAAAATAATAGGGGGTTGCAGAGGGAGTGAAGACTTTGTCCTACAAATGTCATGGGTTAGTTTTTTAAGATTTTTTTAAATTTACTGATTCATGTGAGAGAGAGGCAGAGACAGGCAGAGGGAGAAGCAGGCTCCCTGTGGGGAGCCCAGTGTGGGACTTGATCCCAGGACTCTGGGATCACAACCTGAGCCAAAGGGAGACGCTCAACCACTGAGCCACCTAGGTGCCCCTGTCATGAGTTATTGCAAAAAATTTATGGCCATGTATTATTGGCATAGGAATAGACAAACTGACTAGCAAATCACAGTACAGTCAAGAAATAACCCTAAACACAAAATTTTGATATGACAGATGTGCTATACAGATCATCAAGGAAGGAAGAACTATTTGGTAAATAGTATTGGAACAAATAAGCATATATTTGAGAAAAAAGTGACATCATATCTCTATCTCGTACCGTATAGTCAATTCCAGATATAGCAAATGTAAAAGGCAAAACTTTTAGAAGAACTTATAAGAAATATGCATTTGACCTTGGGATAAGGAAGGATTTCTTGATAGGACACAGGAAATATCATTTATAAATGAATGACTAATAAACCCAACTACATTGAAATTCAAAAGACACTGTAAAAAAGAATGAAAAGCAATTGACACATGAGTGTATATATTTACAATAATCAACAAAGTATTAGTATCTAGTATATATAAAAAGTCCTTCAAATAAGAAAAAGTCCAATAGAAAAGTGGGCAAAAGACACAGCATGTATTTCACAAAAGAAGATGCATGAAAAAAAAAAAAAGAAGATGCATGAGAGGCGGCTCGGTGGTGCAGTTGGTCAAGCGTCCAACTCTTGATTTTGGCCCAGGTCGTGGTCTCAGGGTCATGAGATCAAGCCCTGCTTTGGGCTCCATGCTTAGTGCAGAGTCGTCTTAAGACTCCCTCTCCCTCTGCTCCCTTCCCTCCCCCGCTCTAACATAAATAAAACAAATCTTTAAAAATAAAAAAAAATTAAAAGAGGGTGCATGAATGGTGAGTATATGAAATGCCATTCAACATAATTAGTAATAAAGGTAGTACAAAATAAGACCACAACATACTGTCATTTTGTGTCACTAAATTGACAAAAACTAACTTTGATAGTAGCAAAATTTGGAGAGAATGCTGATCAATGGGAATTCTTACACATTACTGGTAGAACTATAAATAGGTTAATTACTTGAAAGTAGTTTGGAATTAGCCTGTAGAGTGGCACTTTTGCACGTTTTACAATCCAGGGTTTCCCTCTGTATAATACCCTAGAAAATGAATGCCTGTGTGCACAAGGAGACATGTACAAAAAAGTTCATAGTGACCCTTTTTGTAACAGCAAAAACAGGAAATAATCCAGATGTCCATCAATGCGATAGTGGGTAAACAAAATTGGAATATATAAACACCCTGGAACATTATTCAGCAATTCTAGTGTAGGAATAAGTAGAAGAAAGCTATTGATAATAGTCTGGTTCTTAGAGTTAGTGGTAGGTTCAAAAAAGTTCAGTTTAATATTTTGCCATGTAATTTGTACCCGTGTATATTATTTTATCTGTATTAAATGTCATATATTAAAGTAATATATTTGTTTTTCAGAAATCTGCCTGAATCTTCGAGATCCTCCAACTAACATAATTATCATTCCAGAGAAGCAGGTGAAACCTGAATGGAGATTGCCAAAATTAAATCACCGCTTTATCACAAGGTAGAATGCTCATGTAAAATACCTTAAACATTCATTTTTAACATTAGCTACCGAAATGGTATTATTATTGCTCAAAATCTACCCCAATTATGCTGTATCAATTATATAAAGATATATTTTCACAGTCATAATTTTAGAATGTTTTTTCACTGTTTAAAGATACAATATTTAACAATTTTGCTTTTTTTAGGTCAGAACTGGATGATATGCCAGAAAATCATATCTGTGATGTTATTGGCATTTTAGTTTTTGTAGGAAGGGTCCAGCGGTCAAAAAAGAAAGGTAAGCTTTTAAAATTGAAAGCCATAAAATATATTTCAGTGAATAAGTCCTGCGTTCATTTATGCATAATTATTTACTTTCATTTATTCTAATATCCTACCCATATAGAAAACCGTGAAGATTTTTGGTCGTATCGCTGGATTCACATTGCTGATGGCACTTCAGAACAACCATTTATAGTAGAGCTGTTTTCTACATCTCAGCCAGAAATCTTTGAAAATATTTACCCAAGTACTCAATCCAGTATTTGCGATTTTTTTTTTTACTTTTGGAAGGGGGGAGGGTGCATGAACTTAAAATGTTACAGTGTTCTGATTTACAGAGTGGCATGATACTGAATCAGCAAATTTAAGCAGTATGATAGCATGTTTACATTTTTTTCTGTAATAATATTGTATTTGGTATTACAGCTATCACCACCTCTGGTTGTCTATTCAGAATTAATTTGGGATTGAAACTAGTTTTTCAGAAAACAGATGCTCTTATCAATTCTCATTATTAGCATTTCAGGCATCAAAGCTTAACATTCAGTGAAACTAAAACAGGCAGTCAGTTCCCTTTGTATCCATTTCAAAATTGACTAAGTAGACTGCAAAAAACGATAATGAAAACTTTACTAATGTAGAATTGATTGGTAGAGGATTGACAGACTGTGTAACTAAATAATGACAGTGATAGTATGATTTCATTTGAGTATTGAATCAATATTACATTGGCAATGTTCAACCAGCTGGGCAATATTTTAGTTACTTTGTTATTGACCTCTCCCCCTTGCATTTATTCAGACATAGAGGCATTTTCTTCCACTAATTTTATTTGTTTGAAAACCTTTAGGTCTGCCTTACTATATATTTTATACAAGTTAGTCTTCAAATCTATTATGATAAGAAAAAAGTATATTTAATTCTCTTTAACAACTTCAGCGAATTTTTCCTTATATCAACTTGTAGCATAAAACTATTATAGCTTAGTGTGCTATTTTACTAGTTTTCAAATGATTATATGAATAAAATACTGATATTTAAATGTTTGCCAACATTGGGAATACTCCCAATCTTGACCATATGTAATTTTTTAAATCAGCAACAAGGTAAAAATTGTAGAACATCAGGATACTTACAGACCATGTAAAGAGCTGTTGTGCCACCCCTTTATTAGTTATTGCAAAACAGCATTCCACACCATTCAGATATCACCTTATTAGACTCTATCATCTGCTTGTGAGATTAAAATTTTATAATATATCTGAACAGAAGTAAACCTCACCCAACTATTGAGGGAGAGGGCAGAAAGAGTTTTGCCCCAAACCACAGCATGGGCTTCCAAGGCAAGTGGGGCTATGATTTTTCATGTAACTTCTCTCAGAGCATAAATGATTGATACTGATGACTTTTGATGATAATTCCATTACTTCGTTTTAGGTGGGTTTTATGGCCAAGGCTGTCTCTCTTTGTAGCCACTTCAAACAACAAGCTGACACAAGTTTTAGATAATTTTTTCACAGAGACATTGCCAAGTATACATGTTCTGTTTCTTCGGACAATGTGAAATACATCTTGCAAAGAAAGATTTTTACGGACCTTGGTGAGATTTATTCTAGTATAGTAGTTGACAGCAGTCACAATTTATGTTCATATTTTGACCAAAGTGAAAAAATTATCAAATGAATAGTGAGTATTAAGGGGGCTTCAGGCCTATGAATGGGAACATGACCAAGTGTCTTCTGGGATAATACCAGAATCCTTTGGTAGTAGGGTATCTTTTTTACTTTTGATTAAGGAAAGTGAAAAACTAAGAACTAATATTGAGTGTTTATTATTTATCAGATATTCATAAACGTTATCTCATTTTGTACTCCTAGTTGCCTTCTTAAAAGTTGATGTTTTTACAGATTTACAGGTGAGGAAACAAAGATCCAGAGGAGTTAAGTAATTTCTTGGATGTCAAACAGCTAGAAGGTGTCAGGTCGGAATGTCTGATTTTTAACAGTCATGAAATGAGAATTAGAAGTTTCTTTAATATTCCTTATCAACGTCTTCAACCATGAATAATGACATATTTGTATAGTTTTTGAAATAAAGGAATGGTAATGTAAATTAAGAATTATCCTTAGTCATTTCAATGGATTTCCTTTATTTTTGTTGCTATAAAATAAAGAATTAGGAAATGTTAGATATAGTAAATGAATGTATACTTATTATCATGCTCTAGGGAAATATTTTCTCAAATGAGAACTTACCATTATTGTGAGATTACAAGTATTTACGTTTATTCCTTCATTTCCTAGTTCAAAAGACCATAACTGTTTTGGCATGTCAATGAGTTAAAATTTAAACTCTGTTGTTGGCTTAATGAAACTTTACCTAACTAATTGATAGATGGTTGAAAACAGTCCAGCCAGGTGAATAGAAAACAAAGAGTTGTATAAGCCCTGTCATGGATCCTTAAAGTCCAATTAAGATAAACACATGTAAAAGCAAATTCAACTTAATAGTGTATACTTCTATCTGGTGGAAGGAGTCAGAGTAATTCAGTTATCAGTGTTAGATTGGGTTAATCAATAAAAACATCCTGGAGAAACTAAGCTTTTATTCTCTGTAGGAAATGCCTGTTCACACTCAGCTGTATGCCTGATTAGAAAGCCTTGCAGTCTTCAACTGTACAGGAGGCAGTAACTTCAGTTAGGTGCAGCGATTGTACTTTCTGAAGGAAAAGTGAGTGTTAGATCCTTTATCTAAAGGAAAAGCTAAAAAAAATAATAAAAAAATAAAAAAATAAAGGAAAAGCTAGGTGTTGGATCCTTGTTTCTCCAAGTGTGGTCAAAGGACTGGCAAACTAGTACCATCTAAGGCTTATTAAGAAGTAGAGGATCTCAGGCCCCATTCTCTAACTACTGAATCTATATTTGCATTTTAACAATTGTCCCAGGTGAGTTCTATGTTCTTTAAACTTTGAGAAGCACTGTGTTTGATCTTTATCTTGGTATGCCCTCTTCAAATGGCAGAAGTTCTTTCATAACGGTTTTCATTTTCTACAGTGACATATTTCGTGTGTACACAGTTGAAAGTTGTCAGGAATGATGCTCAAGTACCTAAACTGCTTTACCTGACCACTACAAATGAGAGTCGAGTGTTTATTACTGGTGAGCCATTTCTTTGAATATACTTTATTGGAGATGTAATATATTTTCTATTCATTAAATTACCTTTTGCATTACAACATTCAACCACAAGATAGCTTTATTATGACCTCCTTCATTGCTATAAGAATATTTGAACAAAGAATATTTAGCCTATGAAATGTATTGCTTCTAGATTATTTATGAACAAAGCAATGATTTTGCGACTCAATGGAGAATTGCATTGATGTCCTTTGGTTAACTTTAATTCCTACGTGATGTAAGGTAATAATCATAAATTACTTTGATAGATTGAAGACTGTTAGGTCCTATATCACAATATGGATACGATTAACAATATTTTTAAATACTAACTAAAAATGTGCATCAGATTTTGGTTCCTGATCTCAATATTTTACTTATATAGCAAGAAAAGCCTCATTAGTTATCTACAAGCACATTATTTTTCTCTGTTCTTTCTGGTAACGGGGTCAAAACAATGAAGATAAAAGTTTGCAGATGAATGAAGAAATGGTGTGGAGTGGTATAGTCACTTAAATACTACCATGTTGATAATCAAGAAATTTGTCAATAGAAGAGTCCTAGGAAGGATGTAACACACATCTTGGTCAATACTTCGTTTTATAAATACTAACAATATCAGATGTAAATGGCACTGTTAAATATGTTTTAAGAACATGAATTTAAATGCTGAGCTGTATTATAGGCGATTCAGTTCAAACATGATGCCATACCTTTAGGTTAATACGTGATTTAAAAATCAATTTTGTAAGAAGATACCAACCATTTTGATAGAAAACTCCAGAAGATTAATTTTCTTTTCATTTTTACCTTTCAGTATCCTGTAGACAGCTACAGTTTAGTCGACTTAAACTCTAATATGTCTGATTTCCTTCTCGACATAGGATTGGTTTACTGTCTTTGATAATTTTTGTATATACATTAAATGTAATCTGCCACACAGTGAATAAATGAACTTCTTTTCTTGGTGACATAAGAGGCTATTTTGATATTAAACTGTTTCTATACAAAAAAATCCATACAGTTTATTACAGTGAGTTCTCTCTCTCTCTCTCTCTCTCTCTCTCTTTGGTTTTACTCTTTTTACAAAAAGGTCATAGAGGCCAGCCATATACCAACGACACCAAGGTAAAAAACTTTATTCATTGGATTAAAACAAGGACCGATTCTGAGGAAGTGAAGAACACTGTTATTGGTGGATATTACCCCTATCCACCAGTGCCAGAGACATTTTCGAAGTATAGTAGTTCTGTCAAAGGTACTAATGTAATTACTAGATATGTTTATGTGCTGTATGGGTGATATATATCATGAGCTAACGTGTAGCAACACTCACCGATAAAAACTTTGTCTTTATAAAGATCTAAAATTACGTGTCATGCCTCCTAAATGTTAGTATTTGGATTTTGTTAGACTAGAAGAAGGGAGAACATAGATGATCACTAACTGGACATCATATCTTGATTTGATGTTACTGAGATTAAATCTGACATTACTAGATCCCAACTCCTATGACATTACATTCAGAGACTAAAGATATCAAGGAGGTACTGGGTCACTTGAAATCAAGATACTGACACTATATTATGCTACTCTTGTGGGATTATATATATTGGATATTACACAATTGAGCGCTACCTTTAAATATAAATGACACCAAAATAAATGAGATGTAGAATAAGTACTGATGTGAGGCCTAACATTAACTTATTTTAGAATTAAGATATGATGGTTGAAGAATTTAATATAAGTATATTCTTTTTAAAAAAAGCTGTGGGTTAATTGCATGGTTTTGGGGAAAAAACCAGGAACTTTGAAACACTGACCTACCACCATCTAAATATTGGCATCTTCTTGTACTTCATAATACCAGCAATATGTAGTATGTGGTCATATATATTAAAATATGTGTTTCTGTGCAGTGGCTAAGCAACACTTTATAGTTTGAAATATGATGTGTAAATTACAGGTGACCCTTGAACAACACAGCTTTGAACTATATGTTTCAATAAATATATATAGGGTACTGTAAATATATTTTCTTATGATTTTCTTAACGTTCTCTTTTCTCGAGATTACTGTAAGAATATAGGATATAATATATATACATAATATGTGGTAATCAACTGTTTATATTGTCCATAATGCTTCTGATCAATAGTAGGCTATTAGTAAAGTTCTTGGGGAGTCAAAAGTCATACATGGATTTCCGACTGCAAGGGGTTTGGTGCCCCTAACCCCCCTGTTGTTCAGCGGTCAACTGTACATTCAATATGCAAAATTTCTGTTTCAACTTAAGACTCCAGACTAGAGGACTGTAGCACAACTTAACTGATAAATATATTCTGCCTATTTTACAAAAACGACAAGGGGATGATGCCAAGCATAAACCTAAGTTTCACAAATTCAAGTTATGTAGCAAGCTTATGATTTCATGTTGTGAAATGACATTGCAAATCTAATTCTTATTTTTATCATTTCAGTTCTTAAAACTTACAATTTCCCTGGAATTATTCTTTTGCAGTTGAGTCGCTCTTGACAGCTATAAGTGAAGTGAGGAAGGAGATTGAAGACTTGCAGTATAGGGAACAAAAGCGCATTGCCATTCAGGGGATAATTACTGTTATAAAGTATATCCCCCATGCCAGTGCAACTGAAAATGCCTCAACATCAGAAACACTTCGGGTATGGTGCCAGAGAATTAATAATATATCTCTGAATGCACTGTGATCATAATTACAATTTATACCTTGTACATTTTATTCAGAACTCACATGTATTGCCGCTTAATGGTGAAAACCTCAGAGGAAAAAAAATTTATGTTTTTCATTTGTTTCCTTTTTCTATCATTTATTTTGAAGCAGGCTGGGCTGAAGGTCACAGCCTCTGATATTCCCCAAGGCTTTCAAAATTTGGCGTCTTGTTTTTGCCTTCTGCATAATTTGAGCCTGTTGTGATTTTTTTACTTAAATACCCAGGTGGTATATATAATTATATTTTCTCCATTCCTTTTCTCCAGGCCAGAACTATACGAACACTTCCGACAGTGTGGTAGTTTCACCTAGATTTTTTAAGATGTAGCAATGACTCTTGGAGGATAAAAGCTCTCATAGAAAAGACCACTACTGGAATCTAGGCACAATCAAGACAAATTATTTTTTTTCGTGAATTTTTCCTTTGAAAAAATTATTTCTAAGATTTCTGTTCATATGAAAATAAGCATGTAATCCAACTTTTCAGTTCTACTAGTATAAGAAGGACTTTCGTTTATCTCCCTTAAAAATATTTTAATACCAGATGCATTAGGATAAATATAATTCCATCTATAAATCAGCTTAAAAAAGCACTTTTATGATTGCAAAAATGTCATAACTCTTAAGATTATGAAAAATGGATAAACTAAAATTATAGTCTTTTAAGAAAAATAATTTTTGTGGATTTGTTTAAAATGTCTTCTCTAAATTTTTGGTTTTAGAACGCTAACCAACCCTCAACATCCCAAGCAGCTAGAAGAGAAAATCAAAGTCAGGAAAGAGATAATAACAAACGGCATCAAGATGATGATCCTGTGAGCTCTCAGTGTTTTCAAACTACCTATACAAGTTTGAGCCCTACCAAGAAGAAAAGAATTCTGCAAGGGCCATATGCCAAACTGTAAGTCATTTGTATTAAGTATACACATAGCATATTAATTGTTTTCTTTCTATCTTGTAAAAATGACCAATTCTACTAGAAGCAGCATTAGTTTTCTATGCTGCTAAATTCCAAGATCAGAGTATTGGCACAGCGGGTTCCTTCTGAGAACTACGAGGCAGAATCCCTTCCATGCCTCTCCCCTAGCTTCTTGTGGTTTGTGGCAATCTTTGGCATTCCTTGTCTTCTAGAAGCATCATTTCAATCTCTGCCTTAATATTCACATGACATTTTCTCTTTATGCATACCTGTGTTCAAATTCTCCCTTCCTATGAGGACACCAGCCATATTAAGTTAGGGACCTACTCTGGAGTACTGCTCTACTCCAGTAAGACCTCGTCTCAATGAATTATGTCTTAAGTGACCATCCAAATAAGTCTGATTCTGAGGGTTATTGAAGAGGTAATTGGTTATATACTGGTAGTCCTATTGACATTTAGTAGGGACATGATTCAGCCCATAACAGTCTGCGATCTAGCCCCTAAAAATTCATGTCCTTCTCACAAGTAAAATACGTTGAACCCATCAGAACATCCCAGAAACTGTTAACATCAACTCTAATCCAAACTTTTATCTGAACATTATCTAAATCATATTTGGTTGAAATGCAGCGTGATTCATCATGGGGAAAAATTCTTTACATGTATGAACCTGTAACATTAGACATGTTATCTTTCCAAAACACAATGATGGGACAGAAATAGAATAAGCATTCCTATTTTGAAAGGGAGAAATCAGAAAGAAAGGGGATCATGGGTCAAAAGCAAGTTCAAAACCTAGCAGGACCAGTTCCGTTTGATGTCCAGATATTGAGGGGTTATTTCATTACTTAAGCATGATAGGTTAAATCATTGGCCATGTGATTGAACTTATTCTTCAGCCTCCCTCTCTGTAATAGTATTTCAACCTTTGAATCATATGCTTGATGTATCTGATAACAGTTCCCATCTTCAAGGTGTCTAGTGGCTCACCGAGAGTTACCTCATTAGCATAATGAAGGCACTCCTGTTACTGTGGAAATTCTGGAAGTTTTTGAACCAGGAAACAGATAAAGACGATATGTTCTTTATTGTTCCATAGTTCTTAAGTTCAGCTGTTTTGTTTTTCCACTCTAGAAAGCCCATCTGATTCTTTTGTTTGTTTTCTTTCTTTTTTTAAATTTTTTATTGGCAACAAATTGGCAAGTACCCATCCCGCCAAGTGCCCCCCTCATTGCCCATCACCCAGTCACCCCAACCCCCGGCCCACCTCCCCTTCCACTACCGCTTGTTCATTTCCCAGAGTTAGGTGTCTCTCATGTTTTGTCACCCTCACTGATATTTTCACTCATTTTCTAACCGTTCCCTTTATTCCCTTTCACTAATTTTTATATTCCCCAAATGAATGAGACCATATAATGTTAGTCCTTTTCCAATTGACTTATTTCACTCAGCATAATACCCTGCAGGTCCCTCCACATCAAAGGAAATAGTGGGTATTTGTCATTTCTAATGGCTGAGTAATATTCCATTGTATACATAGACCACATCTTCTTTATCCATTCATCTTTCGATGGACACCAAGGCTCCTTCCACAGTTTGGCTACTGTGGACATTGCTGCTAGAAACATCGGGGTGCAGGTGTCCCGGCGTTAAATTGCATCTGAATCTTTGGGGTAAATCCACAGCAGGGCAATTGTTGGGTCGTAGGGCAGGTCTATTTTTAACTCTTTGAGGAACCTCCACACAGTTTTCCAGGGTGGCTGCACCAGTTCACATTCCCACCAACAGAGCAAGAGGGTTCCCATTTCTCCACATCCCCTCCAACATTTGTTGTTTCCTGCCTTGTTAATTTTCCCCATCCTCACTGGTGTGAGGTGGTATCTCATTGTGGTTTTGATTTGTATTTCCCTCATGGCCAGTGATGCGGAGCATTTTCTCAATGTGCATGTTGGCCATGTCTGCGTCTTCCTCTATGATATTTCTCTTCATGTCTTTTGCCCATTTCATGATTGGATTGTTTGTTTCTTTGCTGTTGAGTTTAAGAAGTTCTTTATAGATCTTGGATACTAGCCCTTTATCTGATACATCATTTGCAAATATCTTCTCTCATTCTGTAGGTTGTCTTTTAGTTTTGTTGACTGTTTCTTTTGCTGTGCAAAAGCTTCTTATGTTGATGAAGTCCCAATAATTCATTTTAGCTTTTGTTTCTCTTGCCTTCATAGGTGTATCTTGCAAGAAGTTACTGTGGCCAAGTTCAAAAAGGGTGTTGCCTGTGTTCTCCTCTAGGATTTTGACAGAACTGTGTCTCACATTTAGATCTTTCATCCATTTTGAGTTTATCTTTGTGTATGGTGCAAGAGAGTGGTCTAGTTTCATTCTTCTGCATGTGGATGTCCAATTTTCCCAGCACCATTTATTGAAGAGACTGTCTTTCTTCCAATGGATAGTCTTTCCTCCTTTATCAAATATTCGTTGACCATAAAGTTCAGGGTCCACTTCTGGGTTCTCTATTCTATTCCATTGATCTATGTGTCTGTTTTTGTGCCAGTACCACACTGTCTTGATGACCACAGTTTTGTAGTACAACCTGAAATCTGGCATTGTGATGCCCCCAACTATGTTTTTTTTTTAAATTCCCTCGGCTATTTGGGGTCTTTTCTGATTCCACACAAATATTAAAATAATCTGTTCTAACTCTCTGAAGAAAGTCCATGGTATTTTGATAGGGATTGCATTAAACGTGTAAATTGCCCTGCGTAACATTGACATTTTCACAATATTAATTCTGCCAATCTATGAGCATGGAATATTTTTCCATCTCTTTGTGTCTTCCTCAATTTCTTTCAGAAGCGTTCTATAGTTTTTAGGGTATAGATCCTTTACCTCTTTGGTTAGGTTTATTCCTAGGTATCTTATGCTTTTGGTGCAATTGTAAATGGGATTGACTCCTTAATTTCTTTCTTCAGTCTCATTGTTAGTGTATAAAAATGCCACTGACTTCTGGGCATTGATTTTGTATCCTGCCACGCTACCAAATTGCTGTATGAGTTCTAGCAATCTTGGGGTGGAGGCTTTTGGGTTTTCTATGTAGAGTATCATGTCATCGGCGAAGAGGGAGAGTTTGACTTCTTCATTGCCAATTTCAATGCCTTTAATGTCTTTTTGTTGTCTGATTGCTGAGGCTAGGACTTCCAGTACTATGTTGAATAGCAGTGGTGAGAGTGGACATCCCTGTCTTGTTCCTGATCTTAGGGGAAAGGCTCCCAGTGCTTCCCCATTGAGAATGATATTTGCTGTGGGCTTTTTGTAGATGGCTTTTAAGATGCTGAGGAATGTTCCCCCTATCCCTACACTCTGAAGAGTTTTGATCAGGAATGGATGCTGTATTTTGTCAAATGCTTTCTCTGCATCTAATGAGAGGATCATATGGTTCTTGGTTTTTCTCTTGCTGATATGATGAATCACATTGAGTGTTTTACGAGTGTTGAACCAGCCTTGTGTCCCGGGGATAAATCCTACTTGGTCATGGTGAATAATTTTCTTAATGTGTTGTTGGATCCCATTGGCTAGTATCTTGTTGAGAATTTTTGCATCTGTGTTCATCAGGGATGTTGGTCTGTAATTCTCCTTTTTGGTGGGGTCTTTGTCTGGTTTTGGAATTAAGGTGATGCTGGCCTCATAGAACGAATTTGGAAGTACTCCATCTCTTTCTATCTTTCCAAACAGCTTTAGTAGAATAGGTATGGTTTCTTCTTTAAACGTTTGATAGAATTCCCCTGGGAAGCCACCTGGCCCTGGACTCTTGTGTCTTGGGAGGTTTTTGATGACTGCTTCAATTTCCTCCCTGGTTATTGGCCTGTTCAGGTTTTCTATTTCTTCCTGTTCCAGTTTTGGTAGTTTGTGGCTTTCCAGGAATGCGTCCATTTCTTCTAGATTGCCTAATTTATTGGCGTAGAGCTGTTCATAATATGTTTTTAAAATCGTTTGTATTTCCTTGGTGTTGGTAGTGATCTCTCCTTTCTCATTCATGATTTTATTGAGTCTTCTCTCTCTTCTTTTTAATAAGGTTGGCTAATGGTTTATCTATCTTATTATTCTTTCAAAGAACCAACTCCTGGTTCTGTTGATCTGTTCCACAGTTCTTCTGGTCTCGATTTTGTTGAGTTCTGCTCGAATTTTAATTAACTCTCTTCTTCTGCTAGGTGTAGGATCTATCCGCTGTTTTTTCTCTAGTTCCTTTATGTGTAAGGTTAGCTTTTGTATTTGAGTTCTTTCAAGTTTTTGAATGGATGCTTGTATTGTGATGTATTTCCCCCTTAGGACTGCTTTTGCTGCATCCCAAAGATTTTGAACGGTTGTATCTTCATGCTCATTAGTTTCCATGAATCTTTTTAATTCTTCCTTAATTTCCTGGTTGACCCTTTCATCTTTTAGCAGGTTGGTCCTTAACCTCCATGTGTTTGAGGTCCTTCCAAACTTCTTGCTGTGATTTTGTTCTAATTTCAAGGCATTATGGTCTGAGAATATGCAGGGTACGATCCCAATCTTTGGTGTCGGTTCAGACCCGATTTGTGACCCAGTATGTGGTCTATTCTGGAGAAAGTTCCATGTGCACTTGAGAAGAATGTGTATTCAGTTGAGTTTGGATGTAAAGTTCTGCAGATATCTGTGAAATCCATCTGGTCTAGTGTATCATTTAAAGCTCTCGTTTCTTTGGAGATGTTGTGCTTAGAAGACCTATCGAGGGTAGAAAGAGCTAGATTGAAGTCACCAAGTATAAGTGTATTATTATCTAAGTATGTCTTCACATTGGTTATTAATACGTTTAAATATTTGGCAGCTCCCACATTCGGGGCATATATATTGAGGATTGTTAAGTCCTCTTGTTGGATAGATCCTTTAAGTATGATATAGTGTCCCTCTTCATCTCTCACTACAGTCTTCGGGGTAAATTTTAGTTTATCTGATATAAGGATGGCTACCCCTGCTTTCTTTTGAGGACCATTTGAATGGTAAATGGTTCTCCAACCTTTTATTTTCAGGCTGTAGGTGTCCTTCTGTCTAAGATGAGTCTCTTGTAGACAGCAAATAGATGGGTCCTGTTTTTTTATCCAGTCTGAAACCCTGCGCCTTTTGATGGGGTCATTAAGCCCGTTCACGTTCAGAGTTACTATTGACAGATATGAGTTTAGTGTCATCATGATATCTATTCAGTCCTTGTTTTTGTGGATTGTTCCACTGAACTTCTTCTTAAAGGGGAATTTTAAGAGTCCCCCTTAAATTTTCTTGCAGAGCTGGTTTGGAGGTCACATATTCTTTCAGTTCCTGCCTGTCTTGGAAGCTCTTTATCTCTCCTTCCATTTTGAATGAGAGCCTTGCTGGATAAAGTATTCTTGGTTGCATGTTCTTCTCATTTAGGACCCTGAATATATCCTGCCAGCCCTTTCTGGCCTGCCAGGTCTCTGTGGAGAGGTCTGCTGTTACCCTAATACTCCTCCCCATAAAAGTCAGGGATTTCTTGTCTCTTGCTGCTTTAAGGATCTTCTCTATATCTTTGGAATTTGTAAGCTTCACTATTAAATGTCGAGGTGTTGAACGGTTTTTATTGATTTTAGGGGGGAATCTCTCTATTTCCTGGATCTGAATGCCTGTTTCCCTTCCCAGATTAGGAAAGTTTTCAGCTATGATTTGTTCAAATACATATTCTGGCCCTCTGTCCCTTTCGGCACCCTCGGGGATCCCAATTAAACATAGGTTTTTCTTCCTCAGGCTGTCGTTTATTTCCCTTAATCTGTCTTCATGGTCTTTTAATTGTCTCTTTTTTCGTTAGTTTCCCTATTTGCCATCAACTTGTCTTCTATGTCACTCACTTGTTCTTCCACCTCGTTAACCCTCATTGTTAGGACTTCTAGTTTGGATTGCATCTCTTTCAATTGATTTTTCATTTCTCCCTGATTGGATCTAAATTCTGCAGTCATGAAGTCTCTTGAGTCCTTTATGCTTTTTTCTAGAGCCACCAGTAGCTGTATAATAGTGCTTCTGAACTGGCTTTCTGACATTGACTTGTAATCCAGATTTTGTAACTCTGTGGGAGAGAGGACTGTTTCTGATTCTTTCATTTGAGGTGAGGTTTTCCTTTTAGTCATTTTGCTCAGTGCAGAGTGGCCAAAAACAAGTTGTACTTGGGAAAGGAGAAAAAGAGTGGAGAGAAAGAAGGACAGAAAAGAGGAGAAGAAAAAAGAAAAAAGGAAGAAAAAAGAAGACAAAGAGAAAGAAAAAGAAAGAAAGGGGGAAAAAAGGGTGGGGGAATCAATCAGAAATCAAAAAAAAAAAAAAGACAAAAAGCACGGGGGAGTATCATCTCATTCTGTATACTTTAAGTCCCTTGACTTCCCCTGGAACTTGTCCATCTAGTTCGTCTTCTGGTGGAGGGGCCTGTTGTGCTGATTTTCAGGTGTTAGCACTTGGGGGAGCTGCTCTGCCCCCTGCCTGGTGCAGGGCTCAGTGGGGGTTGTTTACCCCGTGAGGACCCAGGAGGAACAACCACAGTGGTGGGGCCAGCTCTGGAGTCCTGGATCCAGCTCCCGCAGTAACTACTGAGCTCTCCGTCTGCAGGGCCTGGAGGCTCCGGGGCGGGGCCGCTGATCTGCTCACCTTGAGGCAGGAGCGTCCTTGCTGTTCTGGGCCCTCTCGGCCTCTGCCTGTCCCGGGGGGCGGCCGAATCCTGGGCTGTGTCCCGGTGCCCAGTGCTCCCCGGCCTGCGCTGTTGGATTCGCTCTCCGGCCGCGCCCGAGCCCCTCCGAGCTGCTCCCGTGTCCTGCCGTGCGCGCTGCAGCCCTTAGGGAGCTCGGCGCACTCTCCCCGGGGCGCAGCTGCTCTGTTAGTGTCCCAGGGAGCCCGAGGGCATCCCCGCCCTCCTGGGTCCTGCTCTAACTCCCTGCGGGCGCCGTTCCACCCGGGAAGATTGGTGAAGCTCCTGCTTCTCCAGAACGGAGCTTTCCTGTCCTGGGGGCACTCTCCCCAGCCTTAGCCCGGCTCCTCGCGGGGCTCCTCCCCCTTGGATGCCTTTTGTTTCTTTATTTCTTTTTCCCCGTCTTCCTACCTTGATAGAAGCGCGAACTCTTCTCACTGTAGCATTCCAGCTGGTCTCTCTTTAAATCTCAGGCCGAATTAGTAGATTTTCAGGATGATTTGAAGGTTACTAGGTAATTTGGTGGGGACAGGTGATTTGGGGACCCTACTCTTCCGCCATCTTGCCCCTCTTCTCCTTGTTGATATTTAATAGAGTTAAATACTTCCTTTTGTGGAGTACTCCTTATTAAAAGAACATTAAATCTGCAATAGTATTTAGGGTGCCTGGGTGGCTCAGTTTTATAAGCATTGGATTCTGGGTTTTGGCTCCGGTCATGATCTCAGGGTGGTGAGATCAAAACCTGTGTCTGCCTCTGCACTGAGCCAGAGTCTGCTTGGGATTCTTTCCTTCTTCCTCTCCCTTCCCATCTGCCTCTCTTCCTGTTCGCTTGCTTGCTTGCTCTTTCCTTCAAATAAATAAATAAAAATCTTTTTAAAAGAATCTATTGCAGTATTTGAATTAGGTTATAAATGCATATTCATAATTTGTATATATTTTCCTTGAATTTTTAGTGCATTACTTTAAGAAGCTAAACCTATATATTCTGTAAATGTACTTACTGAATCAGAGTAAATTCTGAATGGATCCAATTAGTTTTTTCATTCAAGTGTCTTTTTATAACTCTTGGTTATCTTTTTTCCATCTTTTGTAGAATTCCTGTACCTCAACCAGAAACTTCTGCACAGACAAAAGGAAATAAACCAGACATGTCAAGCATTTTCCAACGTATGTTACTTTGATGATTATTATTTATGAAATTTTTATGGAACTTTATTATATACAGATTACTGTTTGATTTTATTCTACATTTTTCTGCCATGCCTGTCTCTTGCATGATATAAGTACTTTAAATAGATATATAGCTAATTATTTTTGTTTTTTTAAAACTTATATTAGCTTCAGTCTTTGTCAAAATTACTGGTGCCAATTTTAAAGCAATTTGGTATCATCACCAATGCGAAAGTAAATATAAACAAACCTATACTTACCAATTTGTTTATTTGATAGTACATCCCTTCAAATATAGGAATTTTTAATTAGCATAAAAATAAGGTAGGAAGTTTAATTTTTATCTGAAAGTAAATATAGGTAAAGCTTAAAAGATAGTTGTAGTTCCTTTCTTTGCTATTGTGTTGACCAGTTTGAATATTGTGTTCATTTCTGAAGAAATTTCATAGGACAATTAAGTTTCTTAGAGTGATTGGTTTAAATGTGAACTTATAAGGAGTCATCCCTCTGGACTAGGCTTGTTAATACTTTGTCTTTCTTGCTTTTTGAGTTATTCTTATTTTGGAGTTGACTTCTTGTCAATATGGCAGATCAAGAACCTACAAACTGATCTGAAGTCTACATCCCCCCAAAAAAGTAAAACATAAAAAATAAGGGTGAAATCATTGTAATATAAATATATGACCAAACGCAGGACAAGAATGAAAAATCTTTAGGTGCCAGAAACAAAAGAATTTAAATTTAGCAGTAAGTAGAACTAAAACTAAGACATTTCTCAGGCATTTCAGAACTAGATAGAGGCATAAATGATTGTGGGCTGAGGTGTAAGAACCATATGAAAAGGAGGGAACAGATCACAAGCCTTCTGCATGCAAAGTAGAACTAATATAGAGTTGGGAGGTTATGAAGGACCAGAGAATGTAGGCCCATCAGTGTGGGGAAGTATCAAGGAGCTTCCTGTATCCTCTGGGCAATGGTTAGGAAAAAGTCCCACCTGAGAGAAGTTGGAATCCCAGACCTGCAACATGCAGGTGTGGTCACCACCGTTCAATTGACTCTAATGGTGAGGACACTGAGCCAAGGTGTTAACAGTAAACATCTGGTTTGAAATCAGTGAAACCCTTAAAGTCTTGACAAAGGTGAATGTGAAACTGCCTCAGGGAGAGGCATTTTACAATCTAGCATATTTGGGACTCCCATAAAAATGTCTACAGAAGATGAATTCATGTTTAAAAAAATTACAGACTTCCCAAGAAAATGAACTTCTTTGAGGCAATGTGATCAGATGTAATATGTGAGAAATTTTAAAGCCTAGGAACTAGAAATACCAAGCCAATCAGAAAGAGGCTTTAAAAGAAATACTTGTTTAAAAAGTTGAAGAATGAATAGATACTCTAAGTTAAATATATAAATATATATTAAATTTAAATTTAATTTCACATACAATTTTTAAGTTAAATACATTAGTTATATATTAAATATAACATATTAATAATATAAAATAAATATGTATTATAGATAAAATAAATATATATGAAATATAATGTATTAAAGTTAAATATATTAAATTCAATGTATTACATTATATATAAATTAAATGCTTAATATTTTTATAATAATTTAATATATTAAATTTAATATATTTAATATATGCTTTGAAGAGAAAGCAAATGCAGATGAAGAAAGAATTAGTACATTTGGAAGATAGATACAAAGGAAATCACACCAGAGACAGGTAAAGAGGTTGGAAAGGTAAAAAAGAAGTTGGTGGATAGGGTGAGAAGGGGACTATCTAATAAAAGTTCCAGGAGGACAGACTAGAGATAATCAGGAAGAAGCAATATTTGAGCAGGTACATTTTTAAAATTAAGGGTGTACATGAATCATTAGATTGAAGGATCAGAAAGAATCCTAAGCAGAAAAATTAAATAAACCTATATGCAGACCTATCATAGTGAACCTGCACAGCATCACAGATAATAAATATCTTAAATGCTGCCAGGAAAAAAAATGCCTATTTATTTACAAAAGAAATATAATTAGACTAGAAGATTTCTTGTCAGCACCAATACATGCCTTAAATAATGGAATAATGTCTTCAAAATGCTGAAAGAAAATATTTTCCAACATAGAATTCTGCGTTTAACTAAATGAACTTTGTGGATAAAATAAATATATTTTTAGATATTCAGAGACTGTGAGTTATTATTCATATTGTCTCAATGAGTGAGTTACTAAAGATTTTTTAAAGAAGCAAAATGAAACCCAAAAGAAGTATCAAAATACAAGAAGAAATGGTGAGCAAAGAAATAGGTAAAATATTGGTAAATATAAATAAAAACAGGCAGTACAAATTAATAGCCATGATAAATAATTTCATGGGATTTGAAATAAAGTAAAACTAAAATACTACTTAAAATAAGATGATCAGGAGATGCCTGAGTGGCTCAGTAGGTTAAGCATGTGGCTTTAGCTGACATCATGATCTGGGAACCCTGGGATCAGGCCCCTCATCTGGCTCCCTGCTCAGCGGAGAGCCTCCTTCTCCCTGCAGCAACCCCCTGCTTGTTCGTTTTCTCTCTCTCTCTCTCTCTCTCTCTCAAATAAATAAATAAATAAATAAATAAATAAATAAATAAATAAATAAAATCTTTAAGAAAAATAAAATAAGATGGGTGGGAAGATGAGAATTAAAGCATTCTTAGGTCATTGTATCTTTATGGAGGAAGGTAGTGGTTGATGAACTATAGGCTTTGTAAATTCAAATATCAAAATTAACATTTTAAGGGCATGCTAAAAGAATAGGTATAGAGTGTATAACTTTCAAAGCAGCACAGAGAAAAGGAAAATTGTGAAAATGTTATCAGAACAGTGGAAGGTAGAAAAAATGGAAGAGGGGATCCCTGGGTGGGTGGCTCAGCGGTTTACCCCTTGCCTTCAACCTGGGGCGTGATCCTGGAGTCCCAGGATTGAGTCCCACATCATACCCTGCATGGAGCCTGCTTCTCCCTCTTCCTGTGTCTCTGCCTCTCTCTCTCTGTGTCTCTCATGAATAAATAAAATCTTTTTAAAAATGTAAGAAAGGAAAGAAAAAGCATGATTAAAAAAACCAACTGAAATGATTCTAAATACATCAATAATTTCAATGAATGCAATGTTAAACTCAGGTATCAGTTTTAAAATTAATATAGTTGTATGCTACTTATAAGAGACAGACACACTTAAGCAAATTTATATTGAAAGGTTGAAAATAATGGAATAGCAAAAAATATACCTGACTTATACTAAAGAAAAGGTGGTAGAGCAATATATATTTTTAAAGCTTTATTTTTTTATTCATGAGAGACACAGAGGGAGAGGCAGAGACATAGGCAGAGGGAGAAGTAGGCTCTTCACAGGAGCCCAATGTGGAACTCGATCCCGGACCTCGGGATCACGACCTGAGACAAAGGCAGCCACCCAACTGCTGAGCCACCAAGGCATCCCAGAAGAGGTGGTATAGCAATATTAATATGAGATAAAGTATGATGCAAAACTGTAAGTAGAGATAAAGAAAACAGTATAGAATGATTAAAATTACACTCCACCCAGAAGATAATAACAACCAGGAATGTATACAATGAATGATATAACCTCAAAATGTAAATAACCCTGTAGATTTAAAAGGAGCAATTGACAAATTTATAGTCATAGAACACTCCTCTCTTAAAGTAACAGAACAAGGAGACAAAAAGTTATTAAATAGTCAGGCATACATATATTGATGAAAACCAGTAATTTAAAAAACAATCTTAAAAGAAACCAAAAGGAAAAGTTAAAAAAGACCTATTATATAGAGAAACAAAGACAAGTATAACAGATTTCTCTTCAGAAAGTGTATTATCCAAAAGACAATGAAAAGACCTGTAAATCTAGAGTTCTATACACAGTAAACATCTTTTGAAAATAGACAAAATAGGGATGCCTGGGTGGCTCAGTGGTTGAGCGTCTGCCTTTGGCTCAGAATGTGATCCCGGGGGTCTGGGATCAAGTTCCACATCGGGCTCCTTGCAGGGAGCCTGTTTATCCTTCTGCCTGTATCTCTTATGAATAAATAAATAAAATTTTAAAAAGAAAGAAAATAGACAAAATATAGATCAAAACATAAGCTGAGAGAATTCACCTCCACCAAACCTGCACAATGAAAAATAATAAAGGAAGTTCTTCAGGCAGAAAAATAATAATATATGGAAATTTAGATCTAAATAAAGAAAAGTCAAGCACCAGAAATAGTAAATGAATGGGCAAAATAAAATATATTTTCCCTAGTTTAATCTCTGTTAAATGAAAAATAATAACATAAACTTTGTGGTTTATACAGAAGTAAAATGTATGACAACAAGAGCACAAAAACAAGAGAGGATATGGAGGTATACCATTACAAAGTTCTTACACTATATGCACGAAGTGGCATAACATCACTTGGATGGAGACTACAATAAATTAAAATTATATATTATAAATCCTGTAGCAACCACTAAAAAAAGCATAGCTAATAAGTCATGAGGTAAATGGAATTATTTTTTTAAATAGTCATTTACAAGAGAAGGCAGGATAAGAGAAAAAGGGATATAAAGAACAAATGAGTCAAATCGAAAAAATAACAAAATAACAAATTTAAGCCCTATCCTATTGTTAATTACATTAAAGTAAATAGTATGAACACTCCAATAAAAAAAGCAGAGATTATCATATTGGATGAAAAAGTAAGACCCAGCTATATACCAACTAAGAGAGACCCACTTTAGGGGTGTCTGGGTGGTTCAGTTAGTTAAGCATCTGCCTTCAGCTTAGGTTTTGATCCTGCGGTCCTGGGATCCAGCCCCAAGTTGGGCTCCCTGCTCAGCAAGAAGCCTGGTTCTCCCTCTCCCTCTGCTCCTCTCACACCCCTCTCCTGCTCATTTTCTCCCCCTGCCCCCCTCTTTTTTTCTCTCAAATAATAAATAAAATCTTTAAAAAATAATAAAAGAAACTCACTTTAAATTTAAAGAGACAATATAAAAAGATGGAAAATATGCAGTATGTAAAAAATAAAAAAGCTGGAGCAGCTATACTTACATCATCAAAGTAGATTTAAGAGCGGGGAATAAAGAAGAAAATTGCCTTCTTTACAGTTGTTTAAGAAAACATGCCAACCCTAAACGTGTAGGCACCTCACAGTAAAGCTTCAAAGTGCATGAAAACTGATACATTGAGAGAAGAAACAAATTCATGACTTCAGCATCCTTTCTCAGCAATTGATTGGAAAAACTAGACAGTAAATCAGTAAGAATATAGAATACGTTAACAGTATCAACCAACGTGACCTAATTGATATCTATAAAACATTCTACCTAACAATGGCAGAATACATATTCTTTTCAGTATACATAGAATATTTACCAAGATAAACCACAGTGCATCCATAAAACACGTCTCAATAAGTTTAAAAGAATCTGATGGAGAAAAGGAAACTCAAATAGATGGAAGGAAATTCTGTATGTCATCAATTCCAGGATATCCATTTTTGCATATTTTAACATATCTACAATTGGGATGCGTGTTCCAAAATGAATTATACGTCATGATTTCATTGGTAAATTTTTTTTCCTTAGTGGCACATGAAATAATGGTGTGTTTTACAATTTGGAGCATTTTTTTATTTCGTTTTATTTTTAAAGATATTTTTTAAAGATTTTATTTATTCGAGAGAGAGAGAGAGAGAGAGAGAGAGGCGGAGACACAGGCAGAGGGAGAATCAGGCTCCATGCAGGGAGCCTGACATGGGACTCGATCGTGGGATTCCAGGATCACGCCCTGGGCGGAAGGCAGGTGCTAAACCGCTATGCCACTGGGGCTGCCCTATTTACCACTTATTTTTTTTTATTTATGATAGTCACAGAGAGAGAGAGAGAGAGAGAGAGAGGCAGAGAGAGAGAGAGAGAGGCAGAGACACAGGCAGAGGGACAAGCAGGCTCCATGCACCAGGAGCCCGACGTGGGATTCGATCCCGGGCCTCCAGGATCGCGCCCTGGGCCAAAGGCAGGCGCCAAACCGCTGCGCCACCTAGGGATCCCCCACTTATTTTAATCAAAATCTGAGAATATCTATACTTCGAGTCCTATTAAGAGAGTAGTATTTCTTAATCTTAATTCTACTCCTACATACCTGGCAAGCAGGACACATTCCTTGTCATTGGTTCTGGTGTAGCAATAAGTCTCCCTTAGAAAGGTAAGGGACACTGAAGGTTTTATTTTTAAGAAACTCCACCTAATGTGGGGCTTGAACTCACAACTCCAAGATCGAGTCGCATGCTCTCCTAACTGAGCCAGCCAGGTGCCCCTACAGTATTTTAGATTCAATAAAATATGAGAATAAAATTAAAAACAAATTAATGAAATAAAAAACGAAGAGAATAGTGGGATCTAAAGTTGGTTCTTTTAAAAGATTTACACAATAGAGAATCCTCTAGCAATACTGACCAAGAATAAAAAAGAAGACTACAAATAAACAGTTGTAGAAAAGAAAGAGCATAAAACTTACAATAACCATTTTAAAACTACAAGAGAGTATTATAATTTAATTTGTACACATTTCAAAAACATCCAAAGCCAAATCACTTACTGTTCTTAGATACATATATAGGAATCTACTCTGGAATGGGAGGTTATGTAGCTAATTAATATTAGTTGTCTCTAGGGAAAGAAGGAAGAGAATAGGACTAGGAAGAGTAAAAAAAAAAAGATCTAAACCTCATCTTCAGTGTTCTATGTTTCATTCTTTTATTCATATTTTATATGAAGCATCCTGATATGAGCAAACCAAATGCAAATAACTTATGAGACAATGGGAAAAATTTGAACAAACTTTGATAATATTTTTAAATTTTTATTAATAATATATTACATCATGCTTATTTTCTTCTTTTAATTAGTCCTTATCTTTTAAATATACACACTGAATTATTTATAAGTGAAATGATATCTCAAAGATTGGCTTTAAAATAGAGCAGTAGAGTTAAGAGTAACATAGTATATACATGAAAGAAGATTGGCCATGTGGTGATAAATGTTAAAACTGGGTGATAGATACATGGCAGTTCATTGACTCTCCTATTTACTTTTGATGTTTTACTTCCATGATAAAAAATTTTAAAACATGAAAATATTTGAAGCAAAGATGATGAAATATAAGTCTGAAAATGTGTGATTCTAGGGGTTGGATATACTGGTATTTACTATGGTATTCTATGTATTTTTCCAGTTTTTCTATCTAAAGAAAGTAAAAGGTAAGTTTAAAACACCATAGTGTACAGATAATACCTGAACTAATTCTTAAAAGTTGAATAGAGTTTTGTCAAATTAACCAAGTATCTATAAGCCTACAACAGTTCTAGCACAGGTACAGAGATAGATATTTCATGGAAATCTCAAGGAACCACCAACTGTTGATGTATTACTAGAGTATAAAGTGTAAGGCAAAGACCTAGGACATCCCCTCTTTGTCTTTTTCACTGTTAGTACACAGTAGTTTCCTTATTCCCAGTCCCTAGCTGTGGTCACACAGAACATACTAGTTTTCATTTTGTGCCTGCTTGTGCAGAGCTCAAATGTAAAAAAATTGTATGTCCTGAGGAGTACTAAATCATATACCATGAATGTAATTTTGACCGTAACTGCTTTGGCTACCATTTTAAATCTAGTTCTTAAAAAAGCATGAACTAGTTTTTATTCATTAATTCTGAATAGAATATGGTTTTTAATATAAGTGAATTTGAGGTTTTTAGTTCCAGTAATAGAAATGGAATAAGATCTATTGGTATATATTGTAATAGTTTAAAAAAAAAAGACAACTGGGGATCCCTGGGTGGCGCAGCGGTTTGGCGCCTGCCTTTGGCCCAGGGCGCGATCCTGGAGACCCGGGATCAAATCCCACATCAGGCTCCCGGTGCATGGAGCCTGCTTCTCCCTCTGCCTGTGTCTCTGCCTCTCTCTCTCTCTCTCTCTCTCTCTCTCTCTGTGACTATCATAAAAAAAGACAACTAGACAGTGAAAGTTGATACTGTATTGATTTAACAGGAATCCTGTGTACAATTTAAAATATTTTAAATGTCACTGTGAATTTCCTATTGTCTTTTTGTAATCCTTTAACAAAGAATTTCCCCTAAGCATGTAGCTACTAATAGTATTGATAGTCTTAAGAACTAATTTAAAAGATTGACATTTTAAGCAAGTTAAAGTGCTTAGGAAACTTGTAGAATAAGATTGAGGAAACAGCTAGCACAAATGAGAGATCAGATTTTAATGATCAACTCCTGTAATTATCTTCATTTTGGTATTATTCTAGATCATTGCTGCTCCTATGGTCTGAGGACCAGTATGTAGTTGGCATCACTAGGTATCTTGTTAAAAATGTAGAATTTCAGAGCCTCTTTCGATCTATTGAACCATAGTCTGCTTTTTAACAAGATCGTCAAGTGATTTTTATGCACGTTAAAGTTTGAGAAGAGAGTATCAAAGTACAAATTACCTAATACTTAGAATTCTCAGGGTCTCACAATAATAGATCAAGTATGTTAGGTACTAAATATCATGATCTTCATTGTTTTTAACAGCCAATGAATTTTTTAATAGTGTCCGTGATACTTATTAGATCCTTAATCCTAGACCAAATATGTTAGGTACTAAATATCGTAATCTTCATTGTTTTTAACAGCCAATGAATTTTTTAATAAATTAATTTTTATTGGTGTTCAATTTACCAACATACAGAATAACACCCAGTGCTCATCCCGTCAAGTGGCCCCCTCAGTGCCCGTCACCCATTCACCCCCACCCCCCGCCCTCCTCCCCTTCCACCACCCCTAGTTTGTTTCCCAGAGTTAGGAGTCTTTATGTTCTGTCTCCCTTTCTGATATTTCCCACACATTTCTTCTCCCTTCCCTTATATTCCCTTTCACTATTATTCATATTCCCCAAATGAATGAGAACATACACTATTTGTCTTTCTCCAATTGACTTACTTCACTCAGCATAATACCCTCCAGTTCCATCCACGTTGAAGCAAATGGTGGGTATTTGTCGTTTCTAATGGCTGAGTAATATTCCATTGTATACATAAACCACATCTTCTTTATCCATTCATCTTTCGATGGACACCGAGGCTCCTTCCACAGTTTGGCTATTGTGGACATGGCTGCTAGAAACATCGGGGTGCAGGTGTCCCGGCGTTTCATTGCCTCTGAATCTTTGGGGTAAATCCCTAACAGTGCAATTGCTGGGTCGTAGGGCAGGTCTATTTTTAACTCTTTGAGGAACCTCCACACAGTTTTCCAGAGTGGCTGTACCAGTTCACATTCCCACCAACAGTGTAAGAGTATTCCCTTTTCTCCGCATCCTCTCCAACATTTGTGGTTTCCTGCCTTGCTAATTTTCCCCATCCTCACTGGTGTGAGGTGGTATCTCATTGTGGTTTTGATTTGTATTTCCCTGATGGCAAGTGATGCAGAGCATTTTCTCATGTGCATGTTGGCCATGTCTATGTCTTCCTCTGTGAGATTTCTGTTCATGTCTTTTGCCCATTTCATGATGGATTGTTTGTTTCTTTGCTGTTGAGTTTAATAACTTCTTTATAGATCTTGGAAACTAGCCCTTTATCTGATATGTCATTTGCAAATATCTTCTCCCACTCTGTAGGTTGTCTTTTAGTTTTGTTGACTGTATCCTTTGCTATGCAAAAGCTTCTTATCTTGATGAAGTCCCAATAGTTCATTTTTGCTTTTGTTTCTTTTGCTTTCGTGGATGTATCTTGCAAGAAGTTACTGTGGCCAAGTTCAGAAAGGGTGTTGCCTGTGTTCTCCTCTAGGATTTTGATGGAATCTTGTCTCACATTTAGATCTTTCATCCATTTTGAGTTTATCTTTGTGTATGGTGCAAGAGAGTGGTCTAGTTTCATTCTTCTGCATGTGGATGTCCAATTTTCCCAGCACCATTTATTGAAGAGACTGTCTTTCTTCCAGTGGATAGTCTTTCCTCCTTTATCGAATATTAGTTGACCATAAAGTTCAGGGTCCACTTCTGGGTTCTCTATTCTGTTCCATTGATCTATGTGTCTGTTTTTGTGCCAGTACCACACTGTCTTGATGACCACAGCTTTGTAGTACCAATGAATTTTTTAATAGTGTCCATGATACTTATTAGATCCTTTAATTCTAAATTTTTAATGATTTTCATTTATTTTTACAATAAAATGTAACATTTTATATTTTTCTTGTTAACTATAAATGGAATCAGCTACAGATGCCTACAATTTTAATGAAAAGGGTACCACCCTTTTATGTAATGCAGAACAAATCTGCATGTGTATATTCTTTTAAAAACTCTGAAGGCTTACTTAGTGGAGTGGATCTGAATTTATGCTTCAAATAATTTGTAACAGTTGATTTTCTGGGATGCAAAGCTATGTTAACAGTAAAATTATTTTATAGTACCTTTGATACTGTTTCAAGTGAGGATTATACATTTTAAAATTTGTATAGCAATTATTAATATTGGATAATGCTAATCCCTTTACTCTCTTCCCATTCATCTTTCCATATTCAGTTGAAGTCATGTTTGTAGGTTGTTTTCTTATGAAAATCCTAGATGTAGCCATTTGGTCGCAGATTTCCTACATATCCAGAATAATACCCTTTACCACAAGAAGAATTCTGCCCCAGAATGGGTCCTTACACCCCATACTTCGAAGGATCTGAACAGAAATTGTAGTTCCATTCCACAGTTTACCCAACCTCTTACTCTTCAAATACCCAACTACTGGGATATTCTAGTGAAGCTGGGCCCCAGCATTTGCCTTTGGAATGAAGTAGGGAGAGAAACAAAGTAGAATTTTCAAGAGGATCCAGGACAGTTGAGCACCCTGGAATCCCTTGTACACCACCATGGAACTTTTTAAGGCAGCTCTGTAGACTTGAGGGGTAGAAATCCTCAGTCCTTAAAAGATGACAATTTGTTTTGAAAAAGCAATATTTCATGGCCATTTTCAATTATGAATCAACTGCTTAGCAAACATTACTTACATAAAAACAAGTTGAATTAAAGGGAAATATATTTTTTAAACCAAAATAGATATAAAACGATCTCAGTTTTAAGGGATTATGCCTATTTTGGAAGAAAAAAATAAAATGTTAAAACTTTTACATTTAAATTATAAGAGAAAAAATGTACTCTGAAATATAATTTTAAACAAATATTTAAAATAAGGCTGTTTAACATTTGAGTCTATAGGCAGAATAAATTTACACTTTATTAAAGGGAAGCATATCAAGGAATCTATACGGTAAATAATGTGACTGAAAAAATGTTTTTAAAAAAGCCATTTAAAAGAAGGATAATAATTTTATGGGTATATAAATTAAGCATTGTAGATAGAAATTAATGTAAAATAGTATCAACCCAACCTTTGGATGAAAAGTAAAAACTCACTATTTCTTTAATTAGCATGAATTTATACTTTTAGATTAGTTGCTTAGTAAAATTATACTCAGTGCTTTGAGTTATTCACATTTATGTTTAATTTTGTTAAATTCTTTATCAGAACATAAATATGTTGTCTTCTGTACTTTGTAACTTGTGCATATCTAAAGAGACTAGCAGTGAACATTTTGGAAGATGTTTTTATGTGTTTTTTTTATAGTAGAGTTCTAGAGTACTTGTGTCTTGATATGAAATTTCTATTAGTAAACTCAAGATCTTATTTTGCATACCTTTGCTTCCTCTAATGTGGAGTTTTTTGTGTACCTCTTATCTTCTAATCATATAGTTATACTAATCTTTTCATAGTAAATATACTTGTTTCTAATTGTATTCCTAGAATTTACATTCCTGAAGAATAAACTATGACTTTGCAAAAAAAAAAGTGTAAGGCAGGGAGTAGTATAATTGCTAAAGAAATCTTGAAGATCAGTGTTAACAGAGGACCTAGTATACCATATGAAGAAACTTGAACTTTATTCTCTAGACATTAAGGAAGAGATTTTTTGGAAGACATTAAGCTGTGGTGTGGCATAATTTGATTTGCATTTTAATAGTTTACTCTGATGGCTATGTGGGGGACAGGTTTAAGTAAAACTACTCTAGGGATGCCTGGGTGGCTCAGTGGTTGAACGTCTGCCTCCAGCTCAGGGGGTGATCCTGGGGTCCTGGGATAGAGTACTGCATCGGGTTCCCCACAGAGAGCCTGCTTCTCCCTTTACCTATGTCTCTGCCTCTCTGTGAGTCTCTCATGAATAAATAAATAAGTTCTTAAAAAAAAGAAAACAACTCTAGAGTCAAAGACACCAATAAATGATAAAGGCCAGGAATAGAGCAGTGGTCATAAAAAGAGTAGAAGAAGAGATGAGAGAAAAACTTGAAAATACAATCAGCCATATCTAGGTATTGATTAAAACTGAGTAGGGCAGTAAGAAGAATCAAGGATGCCTCATTTACCTACTCTTTATCTTAATTTAATGGATTCAGTATTCCAGTTGGGCAGTTGTGTTAGTTTGCCAGAGCTGCCATAAAATGCCACAAACTGGGTGGCTTAAACAAAAGAAATTTGGTTTTATTTCACAGTTCTGAAAGCTACAAGTAGAAGATCAAGATATTAGCAGGTTTGGGTTCTCCTGAGGCCTCACACTGTGGCTTTCAGATGACCGGTTTTTTGTGCTGTGTTCTCCTGGTTGTCTGTGTGTACACATCTCTGGTATCTCTGTATATCCAATTTTTTTTATAAGGATACTAGTCAGATTAGATTTGGGCTGACACTAATAGCTTCAGTTTACCTTAATTGCCTCTATAAAGGCCCTATTTTCTTTAGAGAGTTTAATTCTAAGGTATTGGGGGTTAAGGATTCAAAACGTAAATTTGAGGGTAATATAATTCAGCTCATAGCAGCAATGTCATTAAGAGAAGGATTACATTTTTATTATGAAAAATTTCACATATATATAGAAATGAACAAAATAGTATAATGAACCCTCATTTTAAAATACAGGTTTTATTTTCACATATCCCAAGAGGAGGGAAATCACCAGGGTCAGTCAGGAGGCAGAGTGAGTGACAGGAAAACAAGATCATGAGTCATCATTGTGGCTTTTGTGGGAACAAGTGAACAAGGCAGATGAGCAGATTTAAGATTGACTAGTTTTAATAATTTCAGTAAGCTCTGATGTGTAAGGTCTGACTCTAGTCTGATCCCTGTCCCCTGGGTGATTAGGATAGGGGATTAGTGGCTTAAAGTATGAGACCCTGATAAAGGTGGTTGGGGTGTAGTCTCTGGGTTGGTTGGTTTGCATATGCAAGGTGCAGCTCCAAGGCAAGTTGTTTACGCTAAGAATTGGCTAGACCTGGGAGGGGCAGTCCATCTTGGGTCAGCAAAGCCCCAGATGTCAAAGCATCAGAACACATGGTTAAGACAAAACTACATGATCTCACTTATATAGAGAATCTAAAAAAGTCAGATTCATACAGACAGTGAGTAGAATGGTGGTTTCCAGGGGCGGGGATGTTGGGAAAATGGAGAGATGTTGGTCAAAGAATACAATGTTGTATTTATGGAGGATAAGAAGGTCCAAAGATTTAATATACAGCATAATAACTGTCATTAATACTATATTGAATACTGGAAATACACTAGGAGTAGATTTCAGGTGCCCATCATGTATGTGAGGAGATGATACATTAATTAGCTTAACTGTAATAACCATTAGTATTACTGTATATGTATATCAAATCATTATGTTACAAAATTTGAGTATATATGTTTTATTTAAATATAAAATTAAATATTAAAGATGGAAACAAAGAAAATTTATGAACTGAGGATGGAGAGAAAATATTAAGATATATATCTGACAAAGGACTGGTATGTAAGACATAATGAACTGCTAATGTGCAAAATTAAAAATGCAAACTAACCCAATTAAACATGGACAAAAGATGATTCTAACAGAGACTTAAAAAACAGATTTATGAGTACCCAGAAAGGATATGAAAATGCATTCAACATCATTAGTCATCAGGAAAATTCAAATTAGTACCACAATAAGGTACTACTACACACCCACCAGAATGGCTAACATTCAAAATCTGATAATTGCAAATGTTGGTGAGGATGTGGAACAACTAGAAGTTTTACATACCATTAGTGTGAATTTAAAATGATACAACCACATTGGACAGTGTTCTAGCTGGCAGTTATAAAGCAAAATGTACACCTATATTTGGACCCAGATATTTTACTTCAAGAGAGATTAAAAACCCTATATTCACAAAATGCTTATAAAGAATGTTATTAGTAGATTTACTTATAATAGCCCAAACCAGAAAAAAGCCTGGTTGTTCATCAATGGGAGAATGAATAAACACACTGTGATATATTCATGAGGTAGAATACTATTCAATAAAAAGGAACTAACTAATGATACATATAACAGAGCAGATGAAACTCTGAAATATTATGAAGAGTTAAAGAAATATTACACAAAAGAATACATACTGTATGAATTGATTTATATTAAGATCCAGAACAATCTGGATCTGTGGTAGAAAAATCAAAGCAGTAGTTGCCTTAGTATAGAAGTTGAAGTGATATATCAGATTGACTGGGAAGGGACACAAAGAAAATTTTGGGTGATGGCAATGCTCTGTATCTTGAGGGATTTTGATTACCTAAGTATATATATTTGTCAAGTGCACATTATTAAGATTTGTGCATTTCATTGTAAATGTTATATGAAAATATTTTAAACAGATATTAAACTGGATAATGATATGTATGCTGAGCCACCTATCAAAAAGGAAACAGAAGTCTGCAATTTATTTGAAAAGAATACAAATAAAAAAATACAAATAAAAAATAATTAATTTTTTTAAAAAAGACTACAAATAAGATGGATTAATGGATGAATAGAGATGGACATAGCCCATGCATTAAAATGGGAGAATTTAAATAGTGGATAGTGTTCTTGTAAAATTATTTTAATTTTGTTGTATATTTGAAATTTTTCATAATAAACTTGATGGGGAAAATACAGTATGAAAAAAATATAGTATGAAAAAAAATCACTTGGGTAGTACAGCCATGTTATCCATCACCCAGTTCCTAATAGTTATCAAGTATTGGCCAATTGTGTTTCATCTACACTTATGCTCACTCACCCTATTATTTGGACATATATTATATCACTTCATCTGTAAAAATTTCAGTATATCTCTAAAAGATAAAGACTATTTTAATATGACAATATCATTATCATGACTTTAAAAATCAGCAAAATTTCTTAATATCATCAAATATCCACCTTCCATTCCAATTTCCATTGTCTCATAAATGTCATTAAAAACTTTTTTTCATTTATTTGAATTGGGATCCAAATAAGGTCCTCCTATTGTAAGTGACTGATAAATCTCTTACAGATCCTTTTTAAAATTTCTTATTTAAATTTTAGTTAACATAGGGGATCCCTGGGTGGCGCAGGGGTTTAGCGCCTGCCTTTGGCCCAGGACGCGATCCTGGAGACCCGAGATCGAGTCCCACGTCGGGCTCCCAGTGCATGGAGCCTGCTTCTCCCTCTGCCTATGTCTCTGCCTCTCTCTCTCTCTCTCTGTGACTATCATAAATAAATAAAAAATAAATAAATAAATAAATAAATAAATAAATAAATAAATTTTAGTTAACATAGAGTACAATATAGCTTTCAGGAGTAGAACTAAGGAATTCATCACTTATACAACACCCGTTGCTCATCACAAGTGCCCTCTTTAATACCCATCTAGCCCATCCCCTACCCACCTCCCTCCATTAACCCTCAGTTTGTTCTCTGTCATTAAGAGTCTCTTATGGTTTGTTTCCCTCTCCCTTTTTCCCCCCTTCCCATATGTTCATCTGTTTTGTTTCTTAAATTCCACATATGAATGAGATCATATGGCATTTGTCTTTAACTTATTTCACTTAGCATAATACACTCTACCTCTATCCATGTCATTGAAAATGGCAATATTTCATTCTTTTTGGTGGCTAATATTCCATCATATATATGTACCACATCTACATATTTGTTCTTTGTGTCTATTTCACTTAGCATGTTTTCAAGGTTCAGGCATGTTGTGTGTATCAGAACTTCATTCCAAAAAGGAGTAAAATATGGCCGAATAATATTCACACATACATATATATGCCAATATAAATGTGTTATATATATTATACATGCCACATTTTGTTAATCAATTTGTCTGTTGGTGGACACTTGTTTCCACCTTTTAACTGTTGTGAATAGTGCTGCTATGAACACTGGTGAACAGGTACTTGTTTAGGTCCCTGTTTTTTATTCTTTTGAGTATGTACCTAGAAGTAGAATTACTGGGTCATATGATAATTCTTTGTTAAATTTTGAGAAACTGCCAAACTATTTTCTGTAGCAGTTGCAGCATTTTACATTCTCATGAGGAATGTATGAGGGTTCTAAGTTCTCTAAGTCCTTGCCAAAACTTCTTTTTTTTCTTTTTTTGTTTTATACCCATTCTGGTCAGTGAGAAGTGCTATATCATTGTCATTTTGATTTGTATTTCCCTAATGACTAATAATGTTGAACATCTTTTCAAGGGCTTTTTAGGCATTTATATGTCTTCATTAAAGAGACATTCATTGACTTCCTTTGCTTGTTTTTTAATTGAGTTGTTTGTCTTTTTGTTGTTGGATTTGGGGAGTTATTCTGCATATTAAATCCCTATCAGATATATGATTTGCAAATGTTGTCTTCCATTTTATAGGTTTCCTTTTCATTTCCCTGGTAATGTCCTTTGATGCACAAATAGGGTGGGGTTTTTTGCACATATCAATGTTTACTTATGACAATTAAACAATAAAATAGTGACAGAATAAAAATTCCTAAACTTCTGTAATAAGAGACATTTGAATCCATTATCCACATTGGCACCAAAGCAATCTTTTCAAAACACTATAACCAGTTCATATTTCTTGCTTAAAACATTTCACGAGGGGACGCCTGGGTGGCTCAGTGGTTGGGCGTCTGCCTTCAGTTCAGGGTGTGATCCCAGTGTCCTGGAATCGAGTCCCGCATCGGGCTCCCTGCATGGAGCCTGCTTCTCCCTCTGCCTGTGTCTCTGCCTCTCTCTCTCTCTCTGTGTGTGTGTGTGTGTGTGTGTGTGTCTGTCAGTCATGAATAAATAAATAAAATCTTTAAAAAAAAAAACACATTTCACGAGCTTCCTACAATTTGTAAAATAAAGTCCAGCTCATCAGCAAGGTAAAATACATCCTTCTTGGTTTACTCTTACTTATTTTAATGAAGTATAATTTGTCAGGTTTTCTTTCTTTACATACTTTATCAATGCTTCATTAAATATTTCTTTCAACCTCATGATTTTAATGTCATATCTAATATTCCATTGTCAAATCTAAGATCACAAAGATTTACTCCTGTTTACTTCTATGTGTTTTATGGTTTTAGTTTGTATATTCAGGTTGTTGGTCCTAAATATAAGAATATAACCTAAATATGTTGTTTTGAGTTAATTTCCTATATAGTGTGAAACAGAGATCCAGCTTTATTCTTTGGTATGTGGAAATTTAGTTGTCTCTATTCTACTTGTTGAAAAGAGTATTTATTCTTTCTCCATTGAATTGACTTGGTACCCTCGTTGAAAATCAAATGAACATAGATGTATGTGTTTCTTCCTGTGCTCTCATTTCTATTCCATTGTTCTACAAGTATGTCCCTCTGCCAACCAAGATCACGGTATTTTGATTACTGTCGCTTTGTATTAAGTTTTAAAATTGGGATGTGTGGGGATCCCTGGGTGGTGCAGCGGTTTGGCGCCTGCCTTTGGCCCAGGGCACGATCCTGGAGACCTGGGATCGAATCCCACGTCAGGCTCCCGGTGCATGGAGCCTGCTTCTCCCTCTGCCTGTGTCTCTGCCTCTCTGTCTCTCTCTGTGTGACTATCATGAATAAATAAATAAATAAATATTTAAAAAAAAATTGGGATGTGTGAGTCCTTCAACTTTGTTTTTTTTATTCCAGACTGTTTTAGCATTCAGGACTCCTTGTAATTCCATATGAATTTAAGGATCAGTTTTTACCATTTCTACAAATTAGGCTTTTGAAATTTTGATAGGGATTGTATTGAATATGTAGATCACTTCAAATAGTATCGATATCTTAATAATATTAAGGTTTCCAGGCCATGAACACGTGATATCTTTCTTTTCATTTAGGTATTCTTTACTTTATTTCAGCACTATTTTATAGTTTTTAGTACACAAGTCTTTTACCTTATTGCTCAAACTTATTCCTAGATATTTTATTCTTTTAGTAGCTATTATAATTGGAATTGCTTTCTTAATTTCCTATTCAGATTGTTTATTGTTGGTTTATAGAAAATCACCTGACTAGTGAGTGTTGATCTTGTAACCTGCAAATACAATGATTTGGTTTATTAGGTCTAGTTGCTTTCCTGCAGATTCTTGAAGATTTTGTATACATGGGATTATGTCATATGCATACAGAGGTCATTTTCTTTCTTTTTAATATGGATTAATTTTATTTCTTTTCTTATCTAATTTCTTTGAATAGAACTTCTAGTAAAATGATAAATAGCAGTGGTGAAAATGGACATCCCCGTCTTGTTTCTGTACTTAGGAGGAAAGCTTTCAGTACTTTGTCATTGAGTATTGGTGTTCAATTTGCCAACATACAGAATAACACCCAGTGCTCATTGAGTATTATGTTAGCTGTGTAGTTTTTATAAAAGCCTATTTTCATATTGAGGAAATTCCCCTGCACTGCTAGTTTTCTCGATTGTTTTTTTTTATAATGAACAGGTGTTGAATTTTGTCAGATGCCTTTTTTAAAAGTTTTTATTTAAATAATAGTTAACATACATTGTAATATTAGTTTCAGTTACTATACAGTGATTAGCACTGTGATTAAATACAGTGATTTAGCACTTCCACACAACACCTGATTCTCATCACAAGTGCACTCCTTAATACCTGTCTTATTTCACCCACCCCCCCCACCTTCCCTCTAATAGCCATTAGTTTGTTCTCCATAGTTAAGAGTCTCTCTCAAGGTTTGCCTCTCACTCTTTTTTCCCCTTTGCTACTTTGTTTTGTTTCTTAAATTCCACATATGAGTGAAACCATATTGTATTTATATTTCTCTAACTTATTTCTTTTAGGCTAATACTCTCTAGCTCCATGTCATTGCAAATAGCATGATTTCATTTTTTTAATGGTTGAGTAATACTCCATTGATATATAGATACACACACACCTTCCTTATGCATTCATCAGTCGATGGACACTTGGGCTGTTGCCATAATTTGGATATTGTAGATAATGCTGCTATAAATATCAGGGTACATGTAACCCTTTGAATTAGTATTTGTGTATTCTTTGGGTAAATACCTAGTAGTACAATTGTTGGATCATAGGGTAGTTCTATTTTTAACTTTTTTAATAAATTTATTTTTTATTGGTGTTCATTTTGTCAATATATAGAATAACACCCAGTGCTCATCCCGCCAAGTGCCCCCCTCAGTGCCCGTCACCCATTCACCCCACCCCCCACCCACCTCCCCTTCCACCACCCCTAGTTTGTTTCCCAGAGTTAGGAGTCTTGCATGTTCTGTGTCCCTTTCTGATATTTCCCACTTATTTTTAACTTTTGAGGAACCTCCACACTGTTTTCCACAGTAGCTGTACCAGTTTGTATTCCCACCAACAGTATATAACAGGGTTCTCCTTTCTCCACATCATCATCAACATCTGTTGTTTCTTCTGTAATTTATTTTAACTGTTTCTACAGGTAAGAGGTGATATCTCATTGTGGTTTAAATTTCATTTTAAAAAAGATTTATTTATTTATTCATGAGAGACACAGAGAGAGGCAGAGACAGGCAGAGAGAGAAGTAGGCTCCCATGAAGCAGGGAGCCCAGTGTGAGAGTAGATCCCATGACCCCAGGATCACACCCTGAGCTAAAGGCAGACCTTCAACCACTGAGCCACCCAGGAATCCCATGGTTTTAATTTCTAATTCCCTGATGATGAGTAATTCTGAGCATCTTTTCATGTCTGTTGGCTGTCTCTGTGTCTTCTTTGAAAAATGTTTGTGTCTTTGCCCATTTTTTGATTGGATTAATCTTTTTGGGGTATTGAGTCGTATGAGTTCTTTATATATTTTGGATACTAACCCTTTATCAGATATGTCATTTGCAAATATCTTCTCCCATTCCATAGGTTGCCTTTTGTTGGTTGTTTCCTTCATGGCGCAGAAGCTTTTTATTTTGATGAAGTCCCAATAGTTTTTTTTTTCTTTTATTTCCCTTGCCTGTACAGTTGAGGTCAAAGAGGTTGCTACATGTGTTCTCCTCTAGGATTCTTATGGTTTCAGATCTCGTATTTAGGTCTTTAATCCATTTGGATTTATTTTTGTGTATGCTGTGAGAAAATAGTCCTGTTTCACTTCATTCTTTTGCACGTTCCTGTCCAGTTTTCCCATTAGCATTTGTTAAAGAGACTGTCTTTTTCCAATTGGATATTCTTTCCTGATTTGTCAAAGATTAATTGACCATATAGTTGTGGGTTCATGCCTGGGTTTTCTATCCTGCTCTATTGATCTATGTGTCTATTTTTGTGTCCATACCATATTGTTTTGATCACTACAGCTTTGTAATATAAATTGAGGCCTGGAATTTTGATGCCTTCAGCTTTGCTCTTCTTTTCCAAGGTTGCTTTGGCAGTTCAAAATATTTGTGATTCCATACAAATCTTAGGATTATTTTTTCTAGTTCTGTGAAAAATGCGGGTGGTATTTTGATAGGGATTGCATTAAATCTGTAGATTACTTGGATAGTATAGACATTTTAAATATATTTCTTCTTCTAATCCATGATCATGGAATGTCTTTCAATTTCTTTTTTCCTCTTTGGTTTATTTCATCAGTGTTTTATAGTTTTCAGAGTAGGTCTTTCACTTCTTTGGTTAGGTTTATTCCTATGTATCTTACTGTTTTGGTGCAATTACAAATGGAATTGATTCCTGATTTCTCTTTCTGCTGCTTCATTATTGGTGTATACAAATGCAACAAATTTCTGTATGTTGATTTTTTATCCTGCTACTTTACTTTACACATTTACTGAATGTGTTTATCAGTTCTTGTAGTTTTTTGGTGGAATTTTTCTGGATTTCCATATAGAGTATCATGTCATCTGAAAATAGTGAAAGTTTACTTCTTCCTTGCCAAATTGGATGCCTTTTATTTCTTTTAATTGTCTGATTGATGTGGCTAGGACATCCAACAGTATGTCAAATAACAGTGGTGAGAGTAGACCTGCCTCGTGCCTGGCCATAGAAGAAAAGCTCTGAGTTTTTACCATTGAAGATGATAGTTAGCTGTGAGTTTTTCATATATGGCCTGTATGATGTTAACATATGTTCCCTGTAAACCTACTTTGTGTTTTAATATGCATGGTTGTTATACTTTGTCATATGCCGTTTTTCATATATTGAAAGGACTATACGGTTCTTCTCCTTTCTCTTATTAATGTGGTGTATCACTTTGAGTGATTTGTAAATAATGAGCCACCCTTGAAACCCAGAAATAAATCCCACTTGATCATGGAAATGATTTTTTTAATGTACTGTTAGATTCAGTTTTCTAGTGTTTATTGAGAAGTTTTGCATCATGTTCATGAAGGATATTGACCTGTATCTCTCTTTTTTAGTGGAATATTTATCTGGTTTCAGTATCAGGGTAATGTTGGTCTCATAGAATGAGTTTGGAAGTTTTCCTTCCTTTTCTATTTTTTTGGAATAGTTTGAGAAGAATAGGTATTAATTCTTCTTTGAATGTTTGGTAGAATTCACCTATGAACCCATCTGGTCCTAGACTTTTGTTTCTTGAGAGATTTTTTTTAAATTTCTATTTATTTATAATAGAGAGAGAGAGAGAGGCAGAGACATAGGCAGAGGGAGAAGCAGGCTCCATGCACCGGGAGCCCGATGTAGGATTCGATCCCGGGTCTCCAGGATCGTGCCCTGGGCCAAAGGCAGGCGCTAAACCGCTGCGCCACCCAGGGATCCCTCTTGAGAGATTTTTTTATTATTGATTCAACTTCTTTGCTGGTTATTGGTCTGTTCAGCTATTTCCTCCTGTTTTCATACTGGTAGTTTATTTTTTAAAGATTTTATTTATTTATTTATTTATTTATTTATTTATTTATTTATTTATGAGAGACATACACACACACACACAGAGGCAGAGACACAGGCAGAGGGGGAAGAAGGCTCCTTGCAGGGAGCCCAATGTGGGACTTGATCCCAGGACCAGAATCACACCTGAGCCAAAGGCAGACGCTCAACCACTGAGCCACCCAGGCGTCTCTGTATTAGTAGTTTATATGTTTGCATGAATTTATCCATTTCTTCCAGGTTGTGCAATTTGTTACAGTTTTTCATAGTATTCTCCTGTAATTATTTGTATTTTTGTGGTGTTATTTTTCCTTTCTCATTTGTGATTTTATTTGGGTCCTTTCTGTATTCTTTCTGATAAGTCTGGCTAGAGGTTGATCAGTTTTATTAATTTTTTCAATAAACCAACTCCTGGTTTCATTGATCTGTTCTACTGGGGTTTGTTTGTTTGTGTATCATTTATTTCTGCTCTAATCTTTATTATGTCCCTCCTTCTGCTGGCTTTAGGCTTAATTTGTTCTTTTTCTAGCTCCTTTAGGTGTAAGCTTAGGTTGTTGATTTGAGATTTTCCTTGCTTTTTGAAGTAGGCCTGTATTGCTATATAGTTCTCTCTTTGGATAGATTTTGCTATATTCCAGAGGCTTTGGACCATTGTGTTTTCATTTTCACTTGTTTTCCTGTATTTTTTTTTATTTCTTTTGTGATTTCCTGGTTGACTCATTCATTGTTTAGTACATGTTATTTAACCTCCATGTATTTGTGGTCTTTCCAAAAATTTATTGTGATTAACTTCTAGCTTCATAATGTTGTGATCAAAAGAGGTACATGGTGGGGTGCCTGGGTGGCTCGGTGGTTGAGCGTCTGCCTTTGGCTCAAGGTGTGGTCCTGCAGTCCCAGGATTGAGTCCCACATCAAGCTCCCCTTGAGGAGCCTGCTTCTCCCTCTGCCTGTGTCTCTGCCTCTCTCTGTGTGTGTCTCTCATGAATAAATAAATAAAATCTTAAAAAAAAGAAATACATGGTATGATTTCAATCTTTTTGTATTTGTTGAGGCCTGATTTGTGATCTAATATGTGATTTATTATGGAGAATGTCACATGTACACTTGAACAGAATGTGTATTCTGTTGTTTTAGGCTGGAATGTTCTGAATATATCTGTTAAGTCCAGAGTGTCATCCAAAGCCATTGTTTCCTTCTTGATTTTCTGTTTAGATAATTTGTTCACTGATGTAAGTGGGGTAATTAAAGTCTCCTTCTATTATCATATTATTATCAGTTCCTTTATTATTAATTGTTTCGTATAGAGTGATCCCATGTTGGGTGCATGTTTAGAATTGTTATGTCTTGTATTATCCCCTTTATTATGTACACTGCCCTTCTTCATTTCTTGTTACAATCTTTGGTTTAAAATCTAGTTTTTCTGAGATAAGTATGGCTACTCTATCTTTTGACATCCATTTGCATGATAAATGTTTCTTCATACCTTCACTTTCAATCTGCAAGTGTCTTTAGGTCTAAAATGAATCTCTTGTAGGCAGCATATAGGTGGGTTTTATTTTTTTATACATTCTGACACCCTATGTCTTTTGATTAGAGCACTTGGTGCATTTATATTCAGAACAATTTTTGACAGTTACGTATTAAATGCCATCTTATTACTTGTTTTGTCATTGTTCCTGGAAATATCCTCTGTTCCTTTCTTGTCTGTCACTTTTGATCTTTCCCTTCCACTCAGAGTCTCCTTTAATATTCTTTCAGCGCTCATTTAGTGGTCCCAAACTCCTTTAGGTTTTGTTTGCCTGGGAAACTCTTTATTTCTCCTTCTATTCTGAATGATAGCCTTACTGAATAGAGTAGTCTTGGCTGCAGATTTTTCCCATTCAGTACTTTGAATATATTATGCCAATCCCTTCTTGTTTGCCAAGTTTCTTTTTTTTAATTTATTTTTATTTTTATTTATTTATTTATGATAGTCACACACAGAGAGAGGAAGAGGCAGAGACACAGGCAGAGGGAGAAGCAGGCTCCATGCACCGGGAGCCCGATGTGGGATTCCATCCCGGGTCTCCAGGATCGCGCCCTGGGCCAAAGGCAGGCGCCAAACCGCTGCGCCACCCAGGTATCCCGTTTGCCAAGTTTCAATTGAGAAATCTCCAGCTAACCTTATGGGTTTTCCCTTGTAAGTTAAGGACTTTTTTTTTTATCTTGTTGCTTTTAAGATTTTTTTCTGTATCACTATAATTTGTCAACTTAAGTATAATATGTCTTTTTTTAAAGATTTTATTTATCTATTCATGAGAGACAGAGAGAGAGAGAGAGAGAGAGAGAGAGAGAGGCAGAGACATAGGCAGATGCAGAAGGAGGCTCCACACAATAAGCCCAATGCATGACTCAATCCTGGACCGTAGGATCACCCCCTGAGCCGAAGGCAGACACTCAACGACTGAGCCACCCAGGCATCCCAAGTATAATATGTCTTTGTGTTGGCCTGCTTTTGTTGATTTTGATAGGTTTTCTTGTGCCTCCTGGATCTAGATGTCTGTTTCTTTCCCAGATTAGGGAAGTTTTCAGGTATTACTTCTTTATTTTTTTTTCTTTTTTTTTTTAATTTTTTTTTTATTTATTTATGATAGTCACACACAGAGAGAGAGAGAGGCAGAGACACAGGCAGAGGGAGAAGCAGGCTCCATGCACCGGGAGCCCGACGTGGGATTCGATCCTGGGTCTCCAGGATCGCGCCCCGGGCCAAAGGCAGGCGCCAAACCGCTGCGCCACCCAGGGATCCCGGTATTACTTCTTTAAATAAATTTTCTTTCCCCCTTTCTCTCTCTTCTTCTGGGACTCCTATAATACAAATGTTAGTACATTTGACTGAGTCGCTGAGGAGTTCTTTCTCTCTTTTGTTAAGCTTCATTATTTTCCATTACTTTGTCTTCAAGGTCACTAATTCATTCCTCTGCTTCTTCCAGCCTAATGCTCATTGCATCAAGCCTGTTTTCAATCTCATTTATTACATTCATCTCAGGTTGATTCTTTTTAAACTCTTTTTCCCTGTGGTAAGAGTATCGCTGATGTCTTTTATTCTCTTCTCAAGCTCAGTGGGTGTTCTTATGATTGTTGTGTTAAATTTTCCATCAGGCATGTTACTTATATCTGTTTCACTTAGATCTCTGGCCATGGCCTTATCTTGTTCCATCATTTGGGGTAGATTACTCCATTTTGGCGTTTTATCTAAGTCTCTGCCTTCTCTGTGCATTAGAAAAGCCAGTAATGTCTCCTGCTCTCTCTTTAATGTGGCCTCTTCTCTCCCTTTAGTTGTGGAGTTTATTCTATCAGTTTTCAGGTCTATTTCTGGGGTATTTAGGATGATTTTATGGTTGTCTAGATGTGTTCAGGGGACGAGATGTGCCTAGGGTCCTCCTACTCAGCTGCCATCTTCTTCTAACTTTCTGGATTATTTGTCTTGCCAGAACTAACCAGAAGCCTTCCTGGTTTCTGATAATTTAAGCCATCCTAGGACAGAATGTCTGTTCAACTAGGAAATGTGCTCCTCCACATTTGCCTTCTGACACAAGCTCTCAGATGCCTTGTTTGGCATCAAATAAGATGATTATAATCATCTTATATTTCCTTCATTCTATTCATATAATAAGTATTTCCTTCATTCTATTGATGTGATGTATTATATTTACTGATCTTTTTTGTTGAACTACCCCTCCATTTCCTGGCCATGGTGTATAACCTTTAAAGAAGTTATTGGAATTGGTTTGCTAGTATTTTGTTGAGTATTTATGCATCTATATTAATAAGAGATGTTAGTGTTTTCTTTTCTAGTGATGTGTTTATCTGACCTTGGTATCAGGGCAATACTGGCCTCATAAAATGTGTTAGGAAGTCTTCTCTCATCTATTTTTTGGAAGATTTTGGAGATGGATTGGCATTAATTCTTTATTGTTTGATAGAACTCACCACTGAAGCCATCTGATGTTGGACTTCACATGTTTGGAGGATTTTTCAGTGCTCATTCAATCTCTTGTTATAGATCTGTGGAGATTTTCTATTTCTTCTTGAGTGAGTTTAGGTGATTTATTTCTAGGAACTTCTCTATTTCATCTAGGTTATCTAATTTGTTGGCATATGAATGTTCATAGTATTCTATTATAATACTTTCTATTTCTGTAATGAATCCCACTTTCATTACTGATGTTAATTATTTGTGTTTTCTCTCTTTTTTGGGGGAGTCAGTCTGGGTAAAGATGATCAATTCTGTTGATCTTTCAAAGGATGAACTTTTGGTTTCATAGATCCTATTATTTTTCTATTCTCCATTTACTTTATGTCTATGTCTGCTTTAAGCATCATTTCCTTCTCTTGAGTTTAGTTTTCTATATTTCTCATTCCTCAAAGTATAATATTAGGTAGTTGAGGTCTTTTTTAATACTACTCTTTCAGCTATAAATTTCCCTCTGACAGCTATTTTCACTGTAGTCCATAAGTTTTATGTTGTATTTTTGTTTTCACTCATCTCAAGATATTTTATAATTTCTCTTGTGATTTCTTCTTGACCTGTATTTAAAGAAATCCACATTTGATGCAGGTTTGCTATGCAGCTTCTGCCCATCTTCAGGTCAGGGGTTAGAGCCATAATGGTAGGTAACCCAGACTGTATACACATACATAAACATGTGCAGACATATATACACACACAGAAAAGTATATTGTTTAATTTCCACATATTTATGAATTCCTCAGTTTTCCTCCAATTATTAACTTCCACTTTTCATCCCATTGTGGTCACAGAACATACTTTGTGTCGGCAAGGATATGGAGAAAAGGATCTTATGTGCTGTTGGTGGGAATGTAAATTATACATTGATATAGCCATTTAAAAAACAGTATGCAGATCCTTTAGAGTACTGAAAATAGATCAGCCTACCATATGCTCTCTCTCTCTCTATATATATATATATGTATATATATATAGATAGATAGATATAGATATATCTGACTGAATATACATGTATATATATGACTGATATACATATATGACAGATAGATAGATAGGGACATAGAGACATAGATATGATATATCTCCAAAGGGAATAAAAACAGTATCATGGATATCTGCATTCCCATGTCTATTGCAGCATTATCACAGTAGTCAATATGGTAGCAACTTTCTTGTCCATCAACTGATGAATGGGAAAAAAATTGATCTATCTGTCCGTCTATGTATATATAATGGAATAGCATTCAGCCATAAAATAGAAGGAAATTTTACTATTCTGACAATGCAGATAAACCTGGAGGACATTGTGCTAAGTGAAATAATCCACACATAGAAACACAAAGATTGTATGATCTTATTTGTATGTAGAATCTAAAAAAGTAGTACTCAGAAACCCTGAGAGATTAGAGGGTGCCAGGAGCTGAGGATTGTGTGAAACAGAGAGAAGTTGGTCATTGCATACAAACTTGCAGTTATAAGATGAGTAACTTCTAGGGGATCTAATGTACAACGCATAATGGTTATAGTTAATACTATATTTAATATTTTAAATTCTCTAAGAGTAGACTTTACGTGTAACTGCAAAAAAGGTAACTATGAGGAAATAAATATTAATTAGCTTAATTGTGGTAATCATTTCACAGTCTTTCTTTCTCTCTCTCTCTATATATATATATTTATATATATATATAAAACTATCACATTGTGCACTGTAAATATATACAAGTTTTGTCAGTTGTGCCTCAATAAACATGAAAAAATAAAAACAAACAAGATACTTTGTATAGTTTCAGTCTTTATAAATTTATTGAGGCATATTTTGTGGCCTGATACACAGTTTATCCTGGTGATACTTCATGTGGTTTTGATAAGAATGTGTATTACATTGTTGTTGAATAAAGTGTTCCATATATGTTATAGTTTTATAATGTTCACACCTGTCTTTCCTTATTCCCCTTCTGTTTAGATATTCATCCATTATTCAAACTGCCGTATTGAATTCACCCACTATTATCATAGAACTGTCTGTTTCTCCTTTTAGTTCTGTAAAAGTGTTTTTCCACATAATTTGGGACTGTGTTTTTAGGTGCATATTAATTTGTAGTCGTTATATCTTTTTGATAAATAGACTCTTATCAGCATATAATATTCTTCCTTCTCTCTTGTAACAGTTTTTTTTCTTTAATTCTGCTTTGATATTAGTATGGCCCTCCAGCTCCCTTTTGGTTACTATTTGCATAAAGCAGATTTTTTCTATTGTTTTACTTTCAATTTACTTATGTCTTTGAATGTCTTATAGAAAGGATCTATTTTTTTTAAAAAAAAGAAAGCATCTATTTGCCTGTTTTTCCACTTGCCAATCTCTGCCTTTTGTAGAATATAATCCACTTATATTTAATCTAATTATTGATGCAAAAGGACATATTTCTGCCATTTGTTGTTTTCTGTTTCTCTTATACCTTTTCTGCCCTTTGTTTCCTCTGTTACTGCCTTCTTTTTTGTTCAGTAGATTTTTTTTTATAATGACTGGTTTGATTTCCTTCACATTTATTTTTGTATATATTTTTAGGTATTATATTTGTGGTTGCCAGGGGGTTAAATTTTACATCATAAATTTATAACAATGTAGTTTAAATTCATACCAACTTAAGTTCAAAAGCATATAAAAATTGTGCTCCTATACAGCTCTCACATTCCCCCATTTATGTTCTTGTTATTCCAGATTACATCTGTATACATTGTGTGCTCTATAAAATGGATTTATAATCATTTTGTATATTGTTTTATAGGTATTTGTTTTTATGTAGAAAATAAAAAGTAGAGATACAGACTAAAAATACAATTATCTTGGCTTTTATATTGGCCCATGTAGTTATTTTTAATAGAGATCTTTATTTCTAAATGAAGCAAGTTACTGCCTAATGACCTTTCATATCAATTTGAAGGACTGCTGTTAGCATTTCTTATAGGGTAGATCTAGTGGTAATAAACACCTCCAGCTTCTGTTAATTTTCTAATGTCTTAATTTCTCCCTCATTTTTGAAGGACAGTTTTGCTGGATATAGAATCTTATGCTTATATTTTTTTGTTTTCCTTAGCAATTTAGATATATCATCCACTGCCTTTGTTTTCTTTGGATATAGAATCTTTGGTTGATGGGGTTTTTTTCCAATACTTTAAGAGATTCACACAAGAAAGGTTATAACCAAACTGATGAGAAGCAAAAAAAGAGGCACCATGAAAGTAGCAAGAAAAAAGTGACTCCTCATGAGTAAGGGAGTCTCGTTAAGATTAATGGCAGATTTCTCATCAGAAACCACAAAGCTAAAAGTCAGTGGGATTTCACATTTAGTTTTTCCTACTTGGAATTTGTTGAGCTTTATGGATGTGTACATTCATAACTTTCATCTGATTTGGGGATATTTTTTGCCATTATTTTTGTTCTTTTTTCTCTCATCTCCTTCAGAGACTTGTATAATTTGAATATTGGTCTGGTTGATGGTGTCCAACCAGTCCCTTACACTCTACTTTTCATTCTTTTTTTTTCTTTCTGCTCCTCAAACTAGATAATTTCAATTGAAATACTTTCAGATTTGCTAATTATATCTTCTGCCTGCTCAAATCTTCTTTTGACTCCTCTAGTGAATTTTTCATTTCAGTTATTGAGCTTTTCAGCTCTAGAATTTCTATTTGATTACTTTCTATAATTTCTTTATCTTTGTTGATATTCTCAATTCTTTCATACATTATTTTCCTGGTTTCTTTTAGATCTTTGCTCATGTTTTCCTCTCACCCTTTGAACATACTTAAGATAGTTGTTTTATTTTTTTAGTTTTTTTTAAAGATTTTATTTATTCACTCATGAGAGACACACAGAGAGAGGGAGAGAGAGGCAGAGACACAGGCAGAGGGAGGGAGCCCGATGTGGGACTCAATCCCGGGTCTCCAGGATCACGCCCTGGACTGAAGGTGGCACTAAACCTCTGAGCCACCGGGGCTGCCCAAGATAGTTGTTTTAAAGTGTTTGTCTCAAACATCCAAAGTTCAGACTTCTTCAGAGACTGTTTCTATCAATTTATTTTGTTCCTTTGAAAGGACCATACTTTCCTATTTATTTGTATAATTTTGATTTCTTTGCAAAAACTAGAAATAAAAACATTAAAATATGGTAACTGGAAATTCTCCTCCTCGGGATTTGCCAGGGTTTTTAATTTTTTTAATATTTTATTTATTTAGGAGACACAGAGAGAGTGAGCAAGAGAGAGAGCACAAGCAATGTGAGAGGCAGAAGGAGAAGCAGGCTCCTCACTGAGCAGGGAGCCCAATGTAGGGCTTGATCCCAGGACCCTGAGATCATGACCTGAGCTAAAGGCAGACATTTAACCCAATGAGCCACCCAAGTACCCCAGGGCTTTTAATTTTTTAAGTTGTAGTAGTCCATTTGTCTAGTGACATTTCCCAGAATTTTTTCAGGCTGTTTCTTGTTGCATGTGATCATTGAAATTTCTTTTACTTAGCATGTATTATTTTTTTGGCAAGTGTTTCTTTAAATAACAGGAACTGAAAACTGAGATACTAGCCCTTCCAATCTTTGCAGACTGGCTCTATATTTAGGCTCTCCTTCAATACTTAGATAGACTTACACCTAGCCTAGGAATCAGCCCAGGGAGAAATGTTACGATCTCAGGTTTTTCTTGCATATGCATCTTACCCTGAGTGTGCACTTGGCTTTCTAAATTTCCAAAGATACAGGAATGCTTTTGAATACATCAATTTCCCAAAAGAACTTTTGCCCCTGGCTTTTCCTGTCTGGCCTTAGGGCATTTATGTCTCAACTGTAATCTAATGCCCCGGATATCTTTGGGTTGTTTGTCTACCTTCTAATGTTTTGCAGCAATGACCAATGCTATTCCAGCCTGCTTGAGTTCCAAATGAGGTGGAACAGAGACAGGAGTCTTGTATCAGTCCTTTAGAAAGCTTCCAGAGAGGTTAGAACAGACCTCCACAAAAATTTGTTAATAGTATCTGCTCTGCTCCCTCTAGAACCTAGAACTAGGGTCCCATACTAGGAATACAGGTTGCCTTCTTCAAAGGCAACCTTGCTGCGGAGAGGGGGGACAAAGGCAAGTAAAAATGCCGTAAAGTTTTCCTACTTCTTGATTCAGCATTCACTTTGTTGCTGTAAACTTTGAATTGTTTCTAGATTTCTGACAAGCAAGGTCATTTCCGACAGTTTCTGCATATCTTTTAATGTTTCTGGCGGGGGGGGATGGAAGCTTTCAGTTGCCTATTCTACCATTTTGGCCAAATCATAAAGTTTTGTTATTTCTTGATATTGTTGGTGGCTGCTGATAATAAATGCTTAGGTCCATTAATTCATAAGACACTGCAAATTGGTCATGACCTAATTCTATCATTCCTTCTTCATTTAGTAGCTGAAACACCTTTATAAGGAGAAATTTCTTCTGATTTATTATTTGGTTAATAAAATATACAGTTCATTGAGGAAAAGCAGAATGGATGCTTGATTCTTTCTCTTTATCAATTTTTAAAATTGAAATTGGATCCCTAGAATTTTCCAGATCACCAATTACTTGTTTGTTTTAGGTATTTTTCATAATGTTATGAACTCATGGATTTAAGTATATTTGATGTGTTTTTCCATTGTAATTACCATCCTCATTATTGTCACGCTATCTCATCTTTGGCTAGTAGGAAACTTGAAATTTCCTTATGAATCCTTTTGATATAATTCTAATGGTTTGCAATAGCTTTTTGATACCTGGTTTGACAAAGTATATCCATGCTCATTGTGAACATTTTCTGCTACAGACATGGAATCAGCTATTTCTCCACAGAGCTCTGGTATTTAGACATTATGGATGTCTATTGATACTGGTCTAGTTATTATTTCTAGGCCTTTGCAGTGGACAGAACTAGAAAATGTACTCAGCTGACTGGTTGGTTGCTTAGTTAAGACAAAATATCTTATGATTTCATTTTTATATTTTCAATTCACATTCTCAACTACAGAATTTTGACTTAGGAGATAAAGATAGAAGAGGCATTTTTCCACTCCCAAGAATCCTGGCTCTGAAGGCCCTGGAAATTACAGGATCAGAATATTATATAATTTGTTTGCATTCACCACATATAAAAACAGTTTCAGAATAATCACTTCAACATTTGCATCCACAATATTACTATAAACAATTAAGGTTTATTTTGTTAGTTTGTTTTGCAGTATGCCCACTAGGAATACATTAATTATTATTCTTTAAAGCCACTTGTGTTATTTCTCTTTGTATGGTTATACTATCCACTTGATACACATTTAGGTTCATTTCTTTTATTTTGATGCTTAGGTTCATTTCTTTTATTACTTTCTTTAAATAAACACTTAATTTTCTAAATTATTTCCATGGTTCAATAGTCAAGTATAGAAAAAGAATATATATTTAAAGAAATTTAGCTTTTATCCCTGCTCCTTTCACCTGTCCTTGCCCACTGTAGGTGACTTTTTAATTTACCCTATCATATATTTTTCCATTGTTTGTTTTATAATATAAGCAGATATGTTTGTATTTCAAAGAGAGAGAATGAGTCATGCTCCTCTTTCTTATATAAATATGATACTACTACTTTTGAGAATAATTTGACGATACCAAATATGTTATACCCTCTGACCTATGTGTTGGGTACACAAGGGACATGCTCTAAGATGTTTATTGGAGCTATTGTAAATGATGTGACAATGAAGATAAGGATGTATGTATCTTTTCAAGTTAGTGTTTTTGTATTCTTTGGATAAGTACCCAGAAGTGTAACAGACCTATATGGTAAATCTATTCTTAATTTAAAAACAAAACAACCTCCATGCTTTTTCCCTACCAGCTGCACCAGTTTATATTGCCATCAGCAGTGTATGAGGCCTCCCTTCTCCCCACATCCTCTCCAAAAGTTATTTCTTGTCTTTTTGATAATAGCCATTCTCACAGGTATAAGGTGATATTTTGTTGTGCTTTAGATTTGTATTTTCCTAATAATTAGTGATGTTGAGCTTCTTTTCATGTGCCTGTTGGCCATCTATAGGTCTTCTTTAGAAAAATATCTATTCAGATCCTCTGCCCTTTTGTTAATCAGGTTTTTTTTAATTGTTGAGTTGTAGGAGTTCTTTCTGTATTTTAGATATTAATCCCTTATCAGATATATGCAAATATCTCCTCCCATTGACAGGGTTGCCATTTGTTTTAATGATGGTTTCCTTTGCTATGCAGAAACTTTTTAGTATGATATAATCCCATTTTTGTTTTGTTTTCCCTTGCCTTTGGAGTCAAATTCAGAAACACATCTCTAAGTCTGATGTCTTAGTGCCTTAGGAGCTTACTGCCTATGTATTATTCTAGGAATTTTATGGTTTCAGGTCTTACATCCATGTCTTTAATGCAGTTTGAGGTAGTTTTTTTAAAGATTTATTTATTCATGAGAGACACACAGAGAGAGCAGAGCACGGCAGGGAGAGCGGCTCCTGCAGGAGCCAATGGGCTCGAGACACGGGCAGAGGGAGAAGCGGGCTCCCTGCAGGGAGCCCAATGTGGGACTCGATTCCCGATCCTAGGATCATGACCTGAACCGAAGGCAGGCACCCTATGAGCCATCCAGGCGTCCCTTGAGTTAATTTTTGAGTATGGTATAAGTTAGTGGTTAGTCTCATCTTTTTGCATGTGGCTATCCAGTTTTCTCAGCACCATTTATTGAACAACTGTCCTTTCTCCATTGTGTGTTCTCAGCGTCTTTGTCATAAAAGAATTGTCCATATATGTGTGAGTTTCTTTCTGGGCTCTCAGTTCTATTCCATTGATCTGTGGGCCTGTTTTTATGCCAGTATCATACTGCTTACATTACTATATAGCTTTGCAGTATATTTAGAAATCTGCCTGTATGATATCTCTAACTTTGTTATTCTTTCTAAAGGTTGCCCTGGCTGTTTGAGGTCTTTAGTGGTTCCATACAGATTTTAGAATTACTTGTTCTAGTTCTGTGGAAAATTCCATTGGGATTTGGATGGAGATTGCACTGAATCTGTAGATTGCTTTGAGTAGTATGGACATTTTAACAATATTAATTTTTCTAGTCCATGAACACAGAATATCTTTCCCTTTGTTTGTGTCATCTTCAGTTGCTTTCATCAGTGTCTAATAGTACAGTTCTTTCACAGCCTTGGTTAAATTTATGTTTGGTATTTTATTCTTTTTAGTACAGTTGTAAATGGGATTGCTTTCTTAAATTCTCTTTCTGATAGTTATTAGTGTATAGAAATAACACACATTTCTGTATATTGATTTTGTATACTGCATCTTTACTGAATTTGTTTTTTAGTTGTAAAAGGTGTTTTTAGTGTAAAAGGTGTTTTTTAGGAATATATATAAAGTCATATATATATGACTTTACATATATATATATGCTTTTTATTTTCTTGCCTTATTGCTATGGTTAGAACTCCCAATACTCTATTGAAGAACAGTGATGACAGAGGATATCTTTGTCTTATTCCTGATCTTAGAGAAAATGCTTTCAGTTTTTCACTGTTGAGTATGACAGTAACAATATTGTTGAGATCACAAAACATTACAGGTAGCCTCTGACTTACACACTTTTTTTAAAACTGTATTTTATACTTGCTACTGAGTGAAAAATACCCTGTTCTTTTTTAGCCTTGTAGATCTTGCACCAAGATGGAGTTAGTGGATGCAAGAGGAGGAAGAGGCAAAGAAAATAACTCCTCACCCTCCCAAATGCTTCCATACATCCCTGACCATCACTTTTATCCATATAACAAAATTCTCAGAGTAGATTTTGTGAAGAAACAAAATCACCATTCCTACATACATACATTTATATGTTTTTTTTACCTCATAACCTTAATGTGGTCTTCTACTGAAGATTTTCCCCACTAAACATGTCTCTTCTCACCAGAAATTGGGTAAAATGAATCATTAAAATAAGTTATTATAATTATGTAATCATATATATGTATGTGCATCTATACATACCAACAAGCCCATAATTTTGCTAGGTAATTAACCTGTATCTTTGTTGTGCATTAGGCTTAAAAACATAATGTGTCTTATATTATAATTTTAGTAGTATTCAACTAAAAATAAAAGAATTCCAGTTCATAATTTTCCATCATATTTTTAGAAAAACCTAAACTCTAGATGTATATATGTCTCCTAATTATTGCCTTTGAAATCTTGTTGTTCACTAACAATGACTGACAGTATCTCTTGTATTGAATTCATGCCCATTTGTAGTAACTGTGAACATGTAATCAGGGTATTTTCAGAGGAATTTTTCAAATAAACATTTGTACCTTGCCAGTCCTTGCTAAGAACACTCAAAGCATAGCAGATATTCTGACTTATTCCTGACAGGGCCAGTCATAGAAGTTTTTTCCTGTAAGGTAGGTATAATAATTTAGTTTTTAAAAAACTGGAATAGCTTATAACTTTCCTTTGCATGTTCTTTTAGAACAAGTAAGTCAGGAATGTTCACTATAACTTGAGTCATTGTAAGAGCTACTTGTTCTAATTAAGTACTTTTACTAGTTTTGGGAAAGGAGATTTGTTTTAGAAGATAAAAAAAGGGGAAAAAAGATAAAAAAGATTAAATCATTCTACAGTTCTCAGTTTAATACTATTAACTGAGTTTTCCTCTTGGCTCTGATTGATACCATTCTTTTTCATGTGTCATCACATTTCTTATTCTTTTTGTTATCAAGCATTATCATAGAATTTAAGTGTGTTCATCAACTGAATTTTGAACTAAACTCTTTTGTAATATTGCATTATTTTGAATTTTTGGTGAGTAAGAAGTATATATTCAACTTCATCATCTCTTACAACTCAGTCTAGTACTTTACCCCATAAGAAATTTTTAGTAAGTTTCTGGCTAGGTTTAAAAAACTAAGAAAGTAGTCTGGGAATAAGGTATGTTTCAAAAGCAGGAGTGGTATATTAACCACATTGAATCTTTGCTGTTGAAATCCCCTTCAGTCTTAGCAAAGTTTTTTTAATGCTAGGATAATAATAAACACCAAGGCATATACCACGTGCAAGGAAACAATTCAGCAACCTTGGTAAACTCTGAAACAGAGGTGCTGTCAGTTTGTCTCAGCTAGCAGAACTGACAACATGAGAGTCTTGTTCCAAAATCTATTTTTTTCTGATTCTGCCATGTGTCTTCAGTTCTCAGGGCATATTATTCAATTAAAATATTATTTTACCAAATTCCTTAGCACAGTATCTGGAATATATATAACAAGTGTTCAGTAATTATTTGCTGAATGAATAAATGTCATAATGTGTAGGGAAGAAATTATATTCTGCCTCAGAAAATAAATGTGTTAGATAAACTGTACATAAGTGATAAATTGACTTGATGATAAAAAAGTAATCAAAAATTGAAGAGGGGGGATTCCTGGGTGGCTCAGCGGTTTAGTGCCTGCCTTTGGCCCAGGGCGTGATCCCAGAATCGAGTCCCACATCAGGCTCCCTGCATGGAGCCTGCTTCTCCCTCTGCCTGAGTCTCTGCCTCTCTCTCTCTCTGTCTCTCATGGATAAATAAATAAATAATCTTTAAAGAAAAATGAAAAACAAAAATTGAAGAGGTCTTCTTGAAGGAGAGTTATATCAATGAAATAGACTGTATTTTGTATCTGTTCAGGCTACTTTTAGCGAAGATTAACAAAATTTTATCAGAAGCTTAAATTCCACCAATGGTGAGAGGTGGTCCCATGTCTAACAATTATGAATTTGAATTAACTTGAATTTGTCACTGAATATAAAAGGAATATATGTTTATTTAAGGGTGTTTAGAAAATACAGAAAAAAAGAATAAGGAAGGTAATTACAAATCTTCACAGAAAAATAATATCTATTTTTAATATTTTAGAGGAAAAGCTTATTTTGAAAATGAATGTAGTCCTCTCTTCACTTCAATAAGAATTACCTTTTGGACATTCAATTTACTTTTTAAATTATTTTTTTATTGGAGTTCATTTTTTTGCAAATAGTAAACTGATATTTATTTAGTTCATTATAATATAAAACATTAGAAACATAGAGAATTAAAGTTTTTCCTTTCATTGTAAAAATGTTACCAACGGTAGTTTGAACAGCATTTGCCTTTTTTTTTTTTTCATCACATTACTTACATTACGAAGCAAGTCGTTTTTCTATGCCTTTGCCTTTGTGAATTGTCATATTCCTTTCTAAGTTTGGATCAGCTTCCAACATTTTATCCTTTGCACTTTCAATGTTATGAAATATCTCTGAGAGTTCTCTTAATGTGAATTTTTTTCTTGGCATCACTTCCTCCAGGACATCTTCATCCTATTTGTCACACCACTTTTCTCATTTATGTTGATAATTTCACTTTCAGTAGGTTCCTTTGGCTGCATATATAAAGTCCCTCAAATTGGCAGCAGGATTGGAATTCCCACCATCAGCTTTTTCTTCTAGAATTCTATTTATCCTTAATTCACATTTCTCCTCCAACGTTATCACTTTGTTTCTTTTTGACACTTTCATCCTTTTTAGCCAATTCCCCCTCTCAATGATCCATTTTTGTAAAATGTCATGTAGGTTTATTGCTGAGAAGCAAAGAGGCAACACAACTACACACTTTTTCATCTCTGCATGAACTGAGTAACAGATACACCATGACTTTGAAAGAACTGATTGGTCACTGATCATAGTGATTTGTGGATTGAAAGACTATTAGTGAAGTTTTCACTTCCTGCACTTACAATTAATATATTGTGCTAACTGAAATTTAGATCATATCATTGGGACTCTGGTGTTCTATAACTAAATTATGATAATTGACATTTGTGCATATGGGAACTTGTGCATATAAAGTGAGGACTGTCAGTATAGAATTTTAGAGCTTCTATAACTTCCTGGTTATCTCTTGTAACATTAAAAAAATGCCTCTTTTTGGGACGCCTGGGTGGCTCAGTGGTTGAGCATCTGCCTTAGGCTCAGGGCGTGATCCCAAGTCTGGGATTGAATCCTGCATTGGGCTCTCTGTGAGGAGCCTGCCTCCCCCTCTGTCTATGTCTCCGCCTCTCTCTCTGTCACTGTGTCTCATGAAGAAATAAATAAAATCCCTAAAAAGTCTCTTTTTATCTCTAAGAATATTCCTGCTTTATTGTAAACTTTGCCTGATATTAGTATAGCTATACCTTTTGTTTATGTTTGAATATTGCGTCTTTTTCCATCCTATTACTTTTTATCTTTCTGTGTAATTATATTTATCATAATTTGTTTGACGTCAATATACCATTATTTTTCAGGCTAAATTTTCCCACTGGAGTATTTAAGTCTAATTACATTGAATGCATGTAATTAATGATATTTAGTTTTTTTTATTGGAGTTCAGTTTGCCAACATATAGCATAACACCCAGTGCTCATCCCGTCAAGTGCCCCCCTCAGCGCCCGTCACCCAGTCACCCCAACCCCTCACCCACCTCCCTTTCCACCACCCCTTGTTCGTTTCCCAGAGTTAGGTGTCTCTCATGTTCTTGGACATTCAATTTACATTTTATATGTGGTCATTTGATTTTTAAAGTTAAACTATTCCTCATTAATCTGTGCTTATTTTTTTTTGTACTGAATGACTTGATTTGGTTAGTTTACAGGTCCTCATTGTGTCTCATTGTGTCTTTAACAGGTCGAGAAAGCACAAGCACTAGTACCATAGGGAAAGCCAGAAAAACTATAAGCGATAGGTGGGAAAGCCAGCTATGGAGAGAGAAAAAGTTTGGCTTAATAGATCACCTGCATTACAGCCATGTTTATCCTGAAAGTATCCCACGGAAGTTTATTTTTGAGCAGAGAAAGTTTCTTACTGAGCAGTTTAATTCTCAGCCTGCAAAATACATACCACCGGAGGGAAGGCCCCCAAAACTTGATGACTTTAAGAGCGCCCGAAGCCTTGGGCATTTTGAAGTGACCATCCTAGGTAAGTGAAGTGTTCTTTTCTTTGAATATTATTAATTTAATATATTTTATATATATATGATACTATTTTGCTTGAAAAAATTAAGCTCCCCACCCCCAAAAAATATATTTATTTAGCTCAAGCCAATCGAGAAATGGAGCAGTAGTTCTGGAATACATTAAGCTCTGTGGGCTTTTAACATCGGCAAGTCCTGGAAAAGTTTTTGGGCCAAGAAGAATGGGAACCAGGGTAACTTTCCTTACCCCTGACCACATGACTACTTCTAAAATTGATTTTGTATTTCTTTAGGCACCACTTTTTTGCTCATGTTTTCTGCCTCTTTCTCAGTGCACCTGAACTGTTGAGAGGTAAAATGTGGGTTAAAGAGAAAAGGGATACTAAACAAGAGAAGCTCCTATGAACAGAAGTCTGTTTAGCCTCTAAAAAAATAAAATTCTCAACTAAGGTTGTAACAGAAAGAAGATAAAAAACTTCCCTGGTCTGCAAGGGAAAGTAAACTGATTTTCTTGGGTTGTTCAAAACTGAGAAGTGTCTATAGGACTTACAGAAATTTAAAAGTCAGCACATTTTTTAAAGAGAACAACCTGATGGTCACCAGAGGGGAGATGGGTAGGGGGCTGGTTTAAATAGGTAATGGGGATGAAAGAGGGCACTTGCTGCGATGAGCCACCCGATGTTATATGGAAGTGCCAAATCACTATATTGTGCACCTGAAACTAACAACACACTGTATGTGCACTAACTGGAATTTAAATACAAACTTAAGGAAAGTCAACACATTTTTTAAACTTGTATTTAATTTTATATTTGTTTCCAATGAATGAAAAGTACACAAAAAATTAATTCTAAAAGAAAATCTTAGCCAAAATAAGGAAAATTATTTGTATTTATGTCTAAAAGAAAGGTCTTGTTACCTGAAATTAAAAGAATGAGGAAAAGTCATAAGCAAATTAATTTATGAAAGAAATTCATAATTTTCTATGAAAAAAAATTTCTATGAAAGACAATTCATTTCATAGATTTTTACATCTACAGTACTGGAATGAATTATGTTGACCTTTATCAGGATACCCTCTTCCTTTTTACTCTCTCCCACTCCCTCTTCCTTGCCTCCTCACACATAAGTATGTATATATGTGTGATTGTGTGTATGTATACAATCTATGAAAACTGAATTTCAACGGACTGTTAGACATGTCAGACCTAAGTTTCAAATGCTTCTTTTACTAGACTGCATTACTTGGTCTCTTTATATCACTTAAAAGCAAGAATCAAATGTGAAGAGGGCAAATATGTCATTCTGCCCAACCAGCTCTGGTGCACATTAGAATTATGCTGTTTTATGTCCTATTTTCAAAGACTTAAGATGGTTTACAGGGATAAAAACAGTGAAAACTAAGCCACAGATGGATAAAACAAAACAGAACATTTACAAGGAAACAAAAAGTATGTGTTAATAGGTACTTACAAATAACTAGTTACCATTTGGCTGTAATTTTTGGTGAACTTTCTGTCAGAAAGAAAGAAGGGGACTTTTTTCCTGATGAGGTATTTAATTTTAAAGTTAAAAGAAGTTTGGATATCATCTATTCCTACACCCTGGCTAGGTAGAACCCAGGCCATGATTAGAAATCATGTCTCTTGAGTCTCTAGACATATCTTCTATTGCAGAGAAAACAAACATTCATATATAGGAAGCCTTTTATTTTTTCCTTTATCAAAACTCAAATCTGATTTTACCATATGAAACTATTGTGCAAGTAGCATAGAATAACAGTGGGTTGGTATCTTCAACTATAGTTTTCTTTTTTAACGATATGGAAATGCTCTTCAGATAATTGATTCTTGCATCAAACTTATACAATCAGTATAATAATTAGTCAAATCTTGGTAACATATTTCTGTAAAGGAGTATATTTTCACCTTAATTATCACATAATCCAAGTATTTAGCTCTCTAATGGTTTAACTTAATATACAAATGAACTCTAGAGAACTAAAATAAATGGTACTGATCCATTGATTCTTTTTTTTCTATTTCAGGTTTTTATTTAAATTCTAGTTACGTGACATATAGTGTAATAATTAGTTTCAGGAGTAGAATTAAGCAATTCATCACTTACATACAATACCTAGTGCTGATCCATTGATTCTTATAGAACCTTGATGGGAGGGAGTAGCCTATCAAAATCACTTGAGGGAGATCTTGCCACACTCCTTAAAATTCTGGTATACTCCAGAGAAGCAGCCTATTCAGTGTCCCTTAACTTTCTAAGGGAGACTTATTGCTAGACAAGAACCAATGACAAGGAATGTGTCCTGCTTGCCAGGTATGTAGGAGTAGAATTAAGATTAAGAAATACTACTCTCTTAATAGGACTCGAAGTATAGATATTCTCAGATTTTGATTAAAATGAGTGGTAAATAGGGCAGCCCCCGTGGTGCAGCGGTTTAGCACCTGCCTTCCGACTGGGGCGTGATCCTGGAATCCCAGGATTGAGTCCCATGTCAGGCTCCCTGCATGGAGCCTGATTCTCCCTCTGCCTGTGTCTCTGCCTCTCTCTCTCTCTCTCTCTCTCTCTCTCTCTCTCTCTGTCGCTCATGAATAAATAAATAAAATTTAAAATAAATAAATAAGTGGTAAATATCAAATGTGAAAGTAGTGAACTTATACCTTTTGTGAAAGTATGAAATGTAAATTGTATTATGAGATCAGACAAATGGCCTAGCCATTGTAAGCAAGGCATGAGCAATGAACTCAAAAAAGACCATTACATCTCCTAATAATGTACTATTTGTTAAAAGATATAATCTTAAAACCAAAAGACAACCTTATGTGTGTTCTATATAAGGGGGTACACTTATTCTGTAAGGGCCAAGTAGTAGATGTTTGAGGCTTTGCAGGCCATACAGTATCTGTCCCAACTGGTATTTCTACTGTTTTTGTGTGAAAACAGCCATAGACAATATATAAATGAATGTGTATGGCTCTGTTTGGATAAAACTTTATTTAAAAGACACTGAAAAAAATAAAAAAATAAAAGACACTGAAATTTGAATTGCTTATAATTTTCACAGGTCACAAAATATGCTTCTGATTTTTTTCAAAGATTTAAGATGTAAAAAAAAACATTCTTACTTCAGGGGTTGTTTAAAACCAGGTACAAGCTAGATTTGACCCCCAGGTCATAAATGCTGACCCCTGTCCTAGACCTCTGTTTTTAGATAAAACTAGCTAAACCAATCCAGGCAGATAAATCAATATGATATTTAAAATTCTTCCAACATGAAGATTGTCCACCTACATTGATACTATCTTCCAGTAATTGATTATCTCTCTACAATATCTTGCTGATCTCTAGAGGACCCAGTAATTTTGAAGTGTCTCATTCTGGAAGCCAGAAATGTTATTCACACCACAACCTTGTTATAATCATTATCTGACTGGTCTAGGGTGAATCATTATTGAAAACATTGAATTATTAATCTTCCTTCTTACAGTTCTAATGGCTCCCAAAAACCAGTTGGGTACTGTTGCAACATCAGAAACCTATTCCAGAAATGCTGATTCTTATATTAAAATCCTTGCTACGCATCTCACTTGCTTCAAATAAATAGATATTTTTAGTAAGTGCTAAAACCTCAGTCCATTGCTTATAATGAAATAACACACATTTCACAAAGAAGATACTGGAATGAAGTAACAAACTAAATTTTCAGTACCTTTAGGCCCAGTTACAAAATCTATTGGTTCTGTCTCTCCCAATTTTAAGAATTATTCCTCCTTTAAATATAAGAAAAGTTTTCAAAACCTAGATTGAACTTCTAGATGGTATTAGTATATCATTGGCCCAATTAACACTGATTTAGTTACCCATGAAATGCTGTGAGTCAATCAAAGCTTAGGAGTCCTCTCTTCGAGGGCGACAGAACATGAGAGACTCCTAACTCTGGGAAACGAACAAAGGGTAGTGGAAGAGGAGGTGGGCCGAGGGATGGGGTGACTGGGTGACAGGTACTGAGGGGGTCACTTGACAGGATGAGCACCGGGTGTTATATGTTGGCAAATCGAACTCCAATAAAAAAATATACACAAAAATAAAAAGAAGTCCTCTCTTCAATTTGCATTTGACTTAGGCAATTAGGATCATAATTCAGCCAGCCTTTTGTAAACTTCTGAAGGTCATCCACTTTGTCTCTTAGAATTCAAAAGAGAGAGAGACCCCCAATTTTTATATGGCTTGTTCTTTTTCTTTTTTGCAATATGCATTTAAATTATAATTTAAATTTTTAATAGCATTAATTGTAGCATCAAAGCAATTTAATGTGCTGTATTTATATTGAAATAATAAGGATTTACTTACCTTGACTTTTTTCTCCTTTTTAAAGCAACCAAACAGGCCAACATAACTCCTCCCCTCCTTGGTACTAGCCTGCAGGCTCAGAACCAATTATTTGTACCCATAAGATATGCCTCCTTCCTTGTTGAAGCCTATTCGATCCATTGACTGAGTAGCAGTTTTTCCACTGTTGGTTCCCTCACCAGCTACGTCCTTAGGATATCCTATCCCACCAAGATGCTTCTCCACCTCGTATCTCAGTAGAGCAGTACACTGGATTATATGGGTTCCAGAGCTAGATTGCTATTGCCACACCTTAATTCTGTCCCTTATTTCATAGCATAATGAAAGTAATTGTAATTTAATCATAAAACCTGAAGTATCTACTATCAGATTTCATCATCATAAGACACCCTTTTCCCGCATATTTTAACATCTTTGAAAATCAGTCTGCATCTTACAATTGAAGTCATGCTTTTCTTCAGTTGGTAGTATTTTTCTCAATGGCATCTTAGATTTAGAAAAATACGGCATATGCAATGCATTATGCTAGGTGCCAGGATTATATGCCTCCCTTCCAATGCAAACACATACACTAACTTTCACACTTTTTAGTGGAAAAAAATTCAGTAATCACAAAGAGTTGAGGAAGAAGATATATAAATTGCATATAATACACATTACAAAAGAGTAATACGAGCTTACTTGTTTGATTTTATATTTTCCTATAATTTTGAATGAGTCCAGATATATGATCACATTTACCTAGATAGATAGTAAGGTATAAGTTACTTACTAAAGTAACTCATCAACAGTAAGTCACCACTGAAATATATATGTATGCACATGGTGGGGAGGATGTTTATGTTCATCTCCTTTGGTAACAGGAATACAGATGAATTCATATTTGAACACTTAATGCATAAATGTCTTAAAGTCTAGTATTTGAAAATTACAGGTAAAGAATGCACAAACATACTTTCATTTGCTCAATTTAACAAATATTTACTGAGCACCTAATGTGCCCGGCACTGTTCTAGGTCCTGAGGTTACGAGGTTATATGAGTGAACACAACAAGTAAGAGAGCTTGCTAGAGAGAGAGAGAGAGAGAGAGAGAGAGAGAGCTTGCTGATAAAAGAAATAACGATAAGTTCTAGAAGAAAGAGGTTGGAAAATAATGTAGTAGAAAAGGATTAGGGATGCCTGGGTGACTCAGGTCGTAACCCCAGGGTCCTGATCTGGATTGAGTCCCACATCAGGGTCCCTGCAGGGAGCCTGCCTCTCCCTCTGCCTCTCCTTCTGCCTCTCTCTGTGTCTCTCATGAATAAATAAATAAAATCTTAAAAAAAGAAAAGAATTACGTTTTATCTTTTTTTAAGGGGGGAAGGGGCAGAAGGAGAGGAGGAGAAAGAATCTCAAGCAGGCTCCATGCCCAGCACAGAGCCCAGTGTGGGGTACAATCTCATGCCTGAGATCATGACCTGAACTGAAATTAGGAGTCAGAGGCTTAACCGACTGAGTCACACAGACACCCTGAAAAGGATTACATTTTAATAGAGTGGAGGTCTCCCAGAAAAAGCAGCATTTCACCAGAATCCTGAGGGGGGTGAAGGAACCATTTGGTTATCTGAGGAAAGAACATTGTAGGCACAGAAACAGCAAGTATGGAGGCCCTGAGGGCTGTTTACTTATACATTTGTACCCTGAACTCTAGTTTTAACCAAAGAACTCATGACAGATTTCGTGAGTAATGATGAAGCTAACCTCACAATATTTTATAATTTAGAAAATAACTCAAAATAGTATCAATGACTCACTGATAATCAAACTAACTTCCTGAGAATATCAGGATTTACACCTTCTGGTATTTTCTCAATTCTAAGCATTCTTTCTTTTTCTTTTCTTTTTTTTTTTTTTTACATTTGCTAGTTGGAATGCATCTTACAGTCAATGGGCACATTTAATGCAGTTTCCTTTTTATTAAAACTGTTATTCAGTTGATGGTATATCTTAGAGTTAGATTTGATCTTAGAATTAAGGAAATCACATACCAGCATGCGCACTCCACGTGCATTTTCCAACATAGCTAAGAGTTATGAGGTGGTTATACTTCTTTTTTTTTCTTTATACAATTGTGGTTATACTTCTCATACCAGATTGAAATCCTCAGTAAATTCTAGATATCGTGACTATTATAGTTGATGAATACCAAATTTTAGTAATCCTTAAAACCTTTAAGTAGCCCTTAATTGTATGTTAAATTAAAGCTGTGGAATTTTAGTGTCACTTGCCCATAAAAAGCAAAGAATGGACTTGCATTTCTGGATCCGCTTACAGCTTAACAGGAAGGAGTTTGTTTACCTATCACTGACCCATGCACAGTAAAGATTTGCTGTCCCAATGAGTAGAGGAGCTATTAAGGTCATAGAATCTGTGACGCTTGGTGGCTACATGTCAGGGAAGAACAAAAAGAAGGAATTAAATATAACTTCCAGGTTTCTGTTTTGGGTGACTGGGTAGAATTCATAGGGTTTTCAAGTTGTGTTCTGTGTGTTTACCCTTCTTCCACTCAAAATGGTCTCCTTACTCTGATCTATAGTTTTGGCTATTCCCTGCCCCACCTAAAATACCTTCTCTCTCTGTTTATTTAAATGCTGTTCATCCTTTAATACCCAACTCAAAGCCTTGCCTCTAAAATGTCTTTTTTTTAAGATTTATTTACTTATCTTAGAGAGTATGCAAGCACAGGAAAAGGCAGAGGGAGAGGATGCAAATCCTCAGGCTTGACTCCCTGCAGAGTGCAGAGTCCAATTCAGGACTCGATTCCAGGTCCCTGAGATCATGACCTGAGATGAAATCAACAGTTGGACACTTAAGTAACTAAGCCACCCAGGTGCCCCTAAAAAGTCTTTTTTATCCACCCTAGTTGACATTGACCCATGCAAAGAGATGACAGTCACAGGTCAGTACTCTACTTTGATAGTTCCCCCATAGCCCTTTTTCTACTGCAACCTTTTATAGCCCTAATGGTGAGTAAATGAAGTTTTTATTGTATAATTAAGGACAATTGGGACCTTGTTACTACCATCCCTGGCTTTGCTTGAGTCATAAATCCTTAAGTTCAAATGATAATAAGGGAACCAATAGTCCTCTCTGAATTATTCTGTCCTGTAATGGTCCCTGACATAATGACCAAGAAAAAGTTCTACATGTCTTCATTTATGTGACCAGGCCATCCTCTGGATATTAAAATTTAAACCTTCTACCAGTAGGTAAAACATTTTGGGTTTTTTTTGTGTGTGTGATTTTTGTGGGTTTTATGTTTTGTTTTGTTTTTTTCAGTTTTGGTTTTTGGTAAAATATTTTGGATTGTTATATCCAGCAGTGGTGATAGACTGCTCAAGTGTCTCCTCTTTCAACCAGCTGCATGTATTCATAAAGTTTTGCACAGCAAAGGGTTTAGTTCCTGTCTCTGAAATGGTACATTTATATGTGTGAGGCTGTTTGGCACATTTCAGGATCAAACCAGCAAACCAGGCCTCATTAACTTCATGTATTAACCCACTTTCAACAAAGTGTGGTTTTTCTATACAGGTCTGAACCATGAGATCGCAATTGATGTTGCATTCCTGCCCATGTATTGTCCAGAAGATCTCCGAACATCTCAAATCGACACATTATTGACCTGCATGAATTACAGCTGTGTCTATCCGCAGGATGGAGCTGGCAATGACAGATTGCCAGGTCCAAGAGCACTTGCAGGTAACACAATCTCAGTATTCCTTTCACTCAGAAGATAAAATTAATATTGTAAACAGTTCTAATCTTAAGATGTTATTATATAAATAGTTCTAGCCTTAACATTCAATATAATTTAAAGGGTTATTTGGTAAATGTACCCCAAGACTTATAAATGAGAATATATTTTTTAATAAAATTGGAATATGTGCTGCCGAAGCGAGCACAAATAAAATTGGACAAATTAATGATTTTTGTTCCAGGTAGACATTAAGAATGTTCTCTTAGAATACATTTCTAAATCTGAGTATTCATTAAATTAAGTGGTATGCACATGGAGCAGTGCCAATTCAACTCTTCTCTCCTTTTAACTCAGGCGAGATGATTTGTTCTTTCACCTTACAATTGCCTGAAATTTTAATACCTCCATGCTGTGGTACAGTATGGTTGTTTCTCTTATAAATGTTTAGTTATTCAAGTGCTATGCAATAAATTCGTTGAGGACTGCTGGGAGTTCATGCAATCCCAATAGTGAAACACTTCAACCAACTAATTGTTTAGGCTACTACATAATTTCTATACTCCCATAAAATTATATATCCAATTATAATTATCCACTTGCTGTTGTCGTTTCTATTTCCTGAGCAGGTAGTAAAGTTTCTAGCAGTTTTCATTGAGCTTTGAAGGTTTTTGCATTGAAGAGAGCTTTTAAGACAGCCTTTATTATCATGGGATTTTGTGGTGGGTCTTTCTAAGTTGATGAAACTCTTGAGGGTATATTGTTTTTAAACAAGTCTTATGAGCTGTGCCTGATGATGAAGTAACTTTTGGCAGTAATAATTACTACAAACTGAAGTTGAATATCTGACTTTATAAGAATCTTTTATTTTTTCCACAGTTCATTTTAGAGATGTATTAGTTGACTTACAGGATTACTTCCTACATTGCAGCTCTTTAGACTTCCAGAAATTCCAAATTTTTTAATTAGTGCCCTAATATATAGTTTAAATATCTGTGTACTCATTTTCTTACTGTGTACAACATCTACTTCCATCACATTTTTTCTATTATATGTATATGTTATTATTGGTATCATATACCAAGGCAAAATTCTCAGCTACTTACCAGTTGCTCATGCCAGTTCTTCAGAAGTCACTAACATGGTCACCTGAAAAAACATAGTATCATTCTGCCAAAGCAATTAATATTTGAGACATGAAGGGCAAGAATCACTAGAAAAGTGATGTGGTAATCAAAACCAAGGTGATTTGTTTCAGATAGAAAAAGTCATGTTTTTCATGACATAGCATTATTCATAATAATGATAGTGTCCCTTTAGCTCTGTGCCAAGCATTGTGCCTAGGCATTTTACATAAATTACAGTTACTCCTAATAAGAGCCTTGCAAGGTAAGCATTAGTATCCCCTATTTATAGATGGTTTGATTAAAAATCAGAGACTCACCAGCATGGGTAACAGCTGAAATTTGAAGCCAGATCTGCCAGATTCGAAACATTCCTGTTCCTTCCAGAATTCCAAACTGAAGATTAAAATAAGTACAGAATAATGAATTGCAGTAGCTTCTACCTTTGGTGTCATCTTTTAAACATTTTGTGTAACCTAGTTTCTTTTTGATTACAAAAGCTGTATATGTTCACAGTTCAAAAATTCAAATGGTACACAAAGTCATTGTGTAAGAGTAAAGTTCCCCTCCCTGCCTATGCAGGTCCATCCCCTTCTGCCAACTCACTCATCCCCTCTCTAGAAATAACCAGTAATTACTCTTTGAATCCTTTAAGAAATTATTTTTGCATATAACAGTATATATTCTATTTCTCCTCCCTCTCAGAGTCTTTTTTTTAATTCCAATATAGCTAACATACAATGTTATATTCATTTCAGGTGTACAAGATAGTGATTCAGCTATCCCATATATCACCCAGTGCTCATCACAAGTGCACTCCTTAATCCCCATCGCCTATTTGAACCATCCCTCTACCAACCCCCATTCTGGCAACCACCAGTTTGTTCTCAATAGTTAGGAGTCTATTTCTTGGCTTGTTTCTCTCTTTTATTTTCCTTTGCTCCTTCACTTTGTTTCTTAAATTCCACATATGAGTGAAATCATGTGGTATTTGTCTTTCTCTGACTTATTTCACTTAGCATTATACTCTCTAGATCCATCCACCTCGTTGCAGATGGCAAGAGTTCATTCTTTTTTATGGCTGAATAATATTCCATTGTACATATATACACCACAGCTTCTTTATCCATATACCTATCTATGCACACCTGGGCTACTTCCATAATTTGGCTATTATAAATAATGCTGCAGTAAACATAGGGTTGCATGTATCCTTTTGAATTAGTGTTTTTTTAAATTCTTTGGGGAAATACCCAGTAGTGCGGTTGCTGAATCATAGGGCGGTTTTTAACTTTTTGAGAAACCTCGATACTGATTTCCAGAGTCACTGCACCAGTTTGCAATCTCACCAACCAGTGCAAGAGGGTTCTTTTTCTCCACATCCTCATCAACACTTGTTTCTTGTGTTGTTGATATTAGCCATTCTAACAGGGTGAGGTGACATCTCATTGTAGTTTTAATTTGCATTTCCCTGATGATAAGCAATGTTGAGCATATTGTCATGTGTCTCTTGACCATCTGGGCTTCTCCTTTGGAGAAATATCTGTTCATTTCTTCTGCCCATTTTTAAATTGGATTATTTAGTTTTTGGGTGTTGAGTTGTATAAGTGCATTATATATTTTGGATACTAACCCTTTATTGAATATTTCAGTTGCAAATATCTTCTCCCATTCTGTAGGTTGCCTTTGAGTTTTGTTGATTGTTCCCTTCACTGTACAGAAACTTTTTATTTTTACATAGTCCTAATAGTTTATTTTTATTTTTGTTTCCCTTGCTGTAGGAAACATATCTAGGAAGATGTTGCTATGGCCCATGTCAGACACATTACTGCCTGAGCTCTCTTCTAGGATTTTTATGATTTCAAGTTTCACATTTAGATCTTTAATCCATATTATTTTTGTGTATGGTGTAAGAAAGTGGTCTGGTTTCATTCTTTTCCATGTAGCTGTCTAGTTTTCCCAACACAATTTGTTGAAGAGACTGTCTTTTTCCCACTGGATATTCTTTCCTGTTATTTGAAGATCAACATACCATATAGTTGTGGATTCGTTTCTGGTTTTTCTATTCTGTTCCATTGATCTGTGTGCCTGTTTTTATGCCAATACCATACTGTTTTGATTACTACAGCTTTGTAATATTACTTGAAGTCCAGGATGTGATGCCTCCAGCTGTGCTTTTCCAATTGCTTTGGCTATTCTGAGTCTTTGTAAGTTCCATATAAATTTTAGGATTGTTTCATCTAGTTGTGAAAAAAGCTGCTAGTATTTGATAGGGATTGCATTAAATCTATAGATTTAATATAGATTGCTTTGGGTAGTATAGACATTTTGAATATATTTGTTCTTCCAGTCCATGAGTATGGAATGTCTTTCCATTTCTTTATGTCATCTTCAATTTCTTTCATCACTGTTATATAGTTTTCAGGGTACAAGTCTTTCACCTCTTTGGTGAGGTTAATTCATAGGTATGTTATTATTTTGAGTGCAGTTGTGATGGGGTTGTCTTCTTAATTTCTTTCTACTGTTTTCATTATAAGTATTGTATAGAAATGCAATAGATTCCTGTATGTTGGTTTTGTATCCTGTGACTTCAGTGAATTTTTTTTATCAGTTCTCGCAGTTTTTTGGTGGAGTCTTTAGGGTTTTCTATATAAAGTATCACGTTGTTTGTGAATACTGAGTGTTTTACTTTTTCCTTACTGATTTTGGATGCTTTTTATTCCTTTTTGTTGTCTGATTGCTGTGACTAGGACTTCCAGTACTATAATGATTAAAAGTGATGAGAGTGGACATCCTTATCTTATTCCTGACCTTAGGGGGAAAGTTCTCAATTTTTCCCAATTTAGGATGGTGTTAGCTATGGGTTTTTTATATATGGCATTTATTGTGTTGAGGTATGTTGAGTGCCACTTCATTCACACCCTTAGAAATGCTAGGTATTATTGTTCTTGTTACTCCTTAGCAGACTGATGGCCAAAAAAGTTATTATATCACTATTCTCATTTGCATTTCTTATTTATTTCTCAGCTTGAACATCATAATGTTTGTTCACCATTTATATTTCTTCTTTCTATGAATTTTACATGCTAGTTTTACTTTTTCCATTGTTCTATAAGAATGTTCTTTTTTAAAAAAGATTTTATTTATATATTTGAGAGAGAGCAAGGCAGGGGAAAAGCAGAGGGAGAGGGAGGGAGAGGGAGAGGGAGAGGAAGACTCCCCACTGAGCAGAGAGCCCTACGTGGGGTTCGATCACAGGACCCTTGGATCATGACCTGAGTTGAAGGCATACACTTAACTGACTGAGCCACCCAGGCTCCCCTCTATAAGAATGTTCTTTTTCTTATTAATTTCTAAGTTTTATTTGCATATTAAAGTAACTAATCCTTTATTATGTGTTGTAAATACTTTTACCCTGTTTGACTAAATTTGTTCAATGGAAGGCTTCTTTTGGTATTTTAAGTAATTTTATTTTTATGTACTCAAATATATCAATCTTTTACTTTTGTGGGTGGGTGCTGGTTTTATGTCATACTCAGAAGGGCATCACTTAGTCCCAGATTATTTCTTTTAATTCAGTATGGGTTTTTGGTACTTTTATAGTTTCATTTTTTTACTCATATCATTTTTATTATGACAAAATTTACATAAAATTTACCATTTTAACCATTTTTAACTGTACAATTCAGTGACATTAAGTATATTCGCACTGTTGTGCAACATCACTGCTATCCATTTTCAGAACTTTTTCATCATCCCAAACAGAAATTCTGATACCTTTAAATAGTAACTCCCCATTTCCCCCGTCTCCAGTCCTTGGTGACCTCTATTTTACCTCCTATTTCTATGAATTTGCCTATTTCAGGTACCTCATATAAGTGGAATCATACAGTCTTTGCCCTTTGTGTCTGGCTTATGTCACTTGGTCATCCATGTTGTAATATACATCAGAATTTCATTCCTTTTTATAGCTAAAGAATATTTCATTGTATGTATATACCACATTTTGTGTATCCATTCATCTGTTGATGGACATTTGGATTGTTTCTACCTCTTGGCTATTGTGAGTAATTCTGCTATGAATATTGGTGTACGAGTGTCCGAGTCCTTGCTTTCAATTCTTTTGGAAATATACCTAGAAGTGGAATTGCTGAGTCATATGGTAATTCTGAATTTAACTTTTTGAACAACTACCAAACCATTTTTCACAGCATCTAAACCATTTTACATTCCCACCAGCAATGCACGAGGACCCAGTTTCTCCACATTCTCACCAATACTTGTTATTTTCTGGGGTTTTTGTTTTTGGCTTTTTTTTTTTCTTAATAAACCAGCCATCCTGAAGTGGTATCTCATTTTGGTTCTGATTTGTATTTCCCTAGTGATGTTGGGCATCTTTTCATGTGCTCATTGGCCATTTGTATATCTTCTTTGAAAAAATATATATTCAAGTCTTTTGCCCATTTTAAACTGGGTTGTTTGGTGTTTTGATGTTAATATGGGTTCATTTTCACAGTTGAAAATTTTAATCTATTTGGAATTTATTTTGGTATGCAACTTGAGGAATAGACCCAGTTTTAATTTTTTCAAGTGGTTAGCGGTATTTCCCAAATCACTTATTGACTAATACTTACTGATATGATGTCTTAATTGGATATCATCTCTAACTATGAACTACAGGAACACACACACACACACACACACACACACACCTTCCTCCTCTTTGAATACATTGAGTTACCATCTCCATTGATAAACACTTTAGAAGCATTAACATTTATTGTGTTAAAGTCACTGAGACTTTGAAGTGGCTTTGTAACTGTGGCACCATCTAACCTATCTTGTAACACAGTGTGATATTTCTGCCTGCAAAAATAATGACAAAATAAATGTTTATTTCTCGCTCAAATTAAGTCTGATCAATAGTTAGCTTTCTTCTCAGCAGTGATTCAAGAATGAAGCCTGCTTCCATTTTGTTGCAGCTTCAGCAGGAACAAGTGGCTTATAGGGCTATCTAGGCAGAGGAAGGAAGAGATGAAGGAAGCACTAGCTTGTAATTATGTTGGACTGGAAGTGACTCATCATTTCTACTCACATTCTCATTGCCAGAACTCACTTACATGATCCCAACCTAGCTATAAGAGATGCCAGGACACTTTATCTTCCCCTGTAACCATGAGGAAATGGAGTGGAAAACACATAGCATTGCCTTTGTCATACTCACTGTATGCATCTGTGACATTTCTTAAAATGTGCAGTTTTGTAAACAGTTCAAACAATTGAAAGTGAAATGTAGAGAAGCTCATTTTATAGGTAAAAATCTATAGTCCTTTTAAAAGAATCCCTATGTGATGTAAATGATAACATTTTAATGTCATACTAGGTTTTCTTAGGTAGAAAATGATTATTTCTAATACCTGAGTCCTTGCTGTGTGTCAGCCACCATTCTAAATGCTCTAACACCCTAAGTATTTAATCCTCACAACATTCTCTGATGTAGGACCAGATGAGCAGATTGAGAGGTTGTCATTTGCCCAAAGCATTAATACAAGTAGGCAGAATCACTTACATAAACAGTAAATCTATTTATACTTTATCTTGTAGGCACTCCATAAGTCACTATTTGTAAAAGTCAATATATGGTAACAATTAGAATTATTAAGGTTTGGGTTGTTGCTGTTTGCATCAAAGCTAAATATCTCAAAATCTTTCCAAAGTATCTAAAGTCCATCCCATTGAAAGGAGAAAGCTATATAGTTATTTTCTGGATTTGTTGTTGCATTAGTGACTTGCACAGTTTTAAATCATTCATCAGATTTCGTGACATGCCTAGCAGAGGTGGCTTTAATTGTGAAACTAATGAAGACTAAGCTTGAGAGACCCTCACTTGTTTTGTATTTTGTTACTGTTTTGTATTTATATTCTTTTTCATAAAAGGGGTTTCTAAATAGTACGCCTTTCAGGCCCCAGAAAACCTAAATCTACCACTAGCTTTTAGGTTACAGTTGTATAGAGAGGTAGCCCTAGCATACATACCATGTGACTTTGTCTAAGTTATTTAACCTCTAAAGGTTTTCATTTTGAAAATGAAGTCTTTGTCATGTATAGCCACTGAAACCTATGATCTGTTAGCAGTGGTCACTTAGTGCTTTGGATGAGTTTCTTTAAACACCTGGAGGTGAGAAAAGGAAAGCAAGGACAAAAATGATCTCCAGTTTTTGCGGTTGGATTTGTGTCGTGGCACTCGTTCAGTGCTTACCCAGGCTGTTTACCACCCTGTTTTAGCTTTCACTTCCTGCTCTGCAAACCCTGATGGTCAGCCAGAGGTGAACAATTATTCTCAGGCTTTTTCTGAGCATGCGTCCAGCACTGGGCATACATCTAGCCTTTTTTTTTAAGATTTCATTTATTTATTTGAAAGAGAGAGAGAGAGAGAGAGAGAGAGAGAGAGAGAAAAGAATGAGCAGAGAGAGGGGCGTCCCTACATGTAGCCTTGGTGTCCTAGTGTACATAGGAGCTTTTAAAAGGCCCTTATCCCCCTCCATGTGTCTTTTCCCAACCTCCTCCCCCCACCAGGCTTTTTGTTCTGCTTATTGCTTGTCCCAACTTTATACTTTGCCCCAGCTGCTCTGGCTAATGTTTTTGCCTTCATATGCTTTCAACAAAAGTCACTGGGGAAGCTACCCCCATCGTGGAAATGCTCCAAATCAGGGAAACTAAAAGCAGTCCCTTGCATCTGCCCTTGAGGGAACTGCCTAACAGGTCAGAACTCACAACCACATCTTTGAGAATAAGTTCTGCATCACACCATCTGGTCCTAGCAACCTGCACCAGGAGCGTGAGCTGCCATCATCATGGCTGCTGCTGATATAGGGAGGGAGTAGATGGGCAATTTAAAATACCATAGCACATCCCTACCATAGTGCAGCATCTCTTTCTTTATTAATCTTTCCCAACTATTTTCAGTTTTTGTCTAGATCCCAGAGTCTGCATAAGTTGATCTAAGAGTTTTTGTCAACCTATGAATTGCTTTAGTGGAGGGGCACAGCCCTGAAACTACCTACACCACCATTCACAGTAGTGTCCCTCACCTGATCCATTTTTGATAAAGCTTCTTGAGAGTATTCAAAGCTAACTGTTAGTTAATAAAGCTCTCTCAAAGGAAATATACTTTGAAAAAAATTTCAGTTCCATATATGTATTTTGCTTTACGTCTTGTATGTCTTCTAAAGAATTGATCATTGACTTTGAAAGAAATGATTTTAGTACTTCCTTGAAGTGTACCAATAAGTTGTTCACTTGACACCATATAAATAACCTTGAAAATACATAGACTTACTTTACTCTGCCAAGAAGATTAAAAAGTAGAAATAACTAAATATGGCTTTGGAATACCAGCCCATATCTTCACATTAATAGTAGCATCTGTTTGATATATTCTTTGTTATGGGCAGAAGTTACCATAACGTAGCTTTGATGAATGTGTGATAAATTGAAGGGGAGAAGGAAAAGATGAGGGACATTGTTAATGTTATAAGGAAAAAAAATCAGCTTATGTGATACTAAATCCAAGTAAATGTTTATTTTACAATACTTTTTGCTTTTTACTTTTAGGTGATATTATAAAAGCTGCAATGAAACTGGATAGAGTGCATATCGTCGGTATCTTGGATATCTGTAATTTAGGTAACAACAAAGTGGAAGTCTACCTGCACAGGATTTATAGTCCAACTAATACTTCTTAAAAATTGGCAAATGAAATGATTGCAGGTTATAAGGAAGGCGCTGCTTTAAAGGTAATCTGTCATTTGGTTGGTAATTTCAGTAACCGCTTTTCAGCAAGAATATTGCATAAGCTCTAAAGTTATCAAGTGGTCTTATGTTTACCTTGTGTTTGGAGCTAATGCATTTCATTTTAAATTCATTACTGAAAAGTTCATCAAAACAATTTTTGTGTATCAAGAAAATTTACCTAACTTCTATTTAACTATTATCTTGACTTGTAATAATTTGTGTTCACTATTCTATTTGTGAAGTGTTTTTATTCTAAAGCCTCAGCATAAGGCATCCTGACTTACAAGAGTAACTTCTGAACATTTAACATCCTTCTCCTTTTATTCACCTATAGTGGGAAATTCTGAATTGCTAATTTGAAGATTAAATTCTCCTAAAGTGGTCAACCTGCATTTCTCATGGCTATGGTGGTTACTGTCATTTTCAAAAAGCACACATGGATTGTTATGGTCCAGTTGCCTTGGTCCTTAGTTTGGTCAGCTGTACAATGAGTGTGTTAAATGGTCTTAAGGCTTTCCACTCTTTATTGTGACTTATTATCCTTTGAATTTCTAAATGTTTTGACCAGTGTGTGATCTTAAAGCCAGAGGCTACAGTAGGTACCTATTTTTTCTGTCTTCATTTGTAGTTTGGGTACATGTAATGTGAGTTTAAATAGTGAAATTTCATCTCATATTAACATTTTAAGTGTGTATATTGAAAATATAAAACAGTGACTAAGGGAGTTTTATTCTGGTGATCTATTGTACTTCATTTTAAACTGTAAATCACCATTCCACATTTGCAAAGCCCTGTGATTGACATCTCTGTGTTTAGATGACCAAAATGACCATCACGTGACTTAAAAAAGTATTCAGTGTCAAGATCAATCTGAATCTAGTTAAGCAATTATCTTGTGGGGTTTTCTTCTAGCCCTATGGTTCTGTGACTTCATATGCTATATATTTTAAATGTTTTGGGCAGTTCGTGAATCAAAAGACACATGCTACACTTTGTTCATAAGTGCATTCAGCCTTTTGTTCCTTATAATTGTGTTTAAATGTTAATTAAAATAGTGAATCCTTCTTGTGTTAAAATTTTGAGTGTATTATTAAAGTTAAAAGACAATAACTTTTTTGGTCTCTTGTTTCATTTTGAATGTATTTGATGTCTCTCTTCCGTATTTTGGACCTACATATTCTTGCTAAATGAGCCAGTATGATTCTTTCATATGAATTGAAGACTTATTTATCAAATGGAATCTGGGTTTCTGTATTGAGCTATTATAAACTTTAAAAGACAATACAATTTTGCAGACGTGTAAATGTTAGGGAAGGGAAAAATTATGAAATTTTTTGGCTATTGACTAAAAACCTCAGGCTCAGGTTTCAAAGCTACTCACTTTTTTAAAAAAGATTTTATTTATTTATTCATGAGAGACACAGAAAGAGAGAGAGACAGAGGTAGAGACACAGGCAGAGGGAGAAGCAGGCTCCATGTAGGGAGCCCGACATGGGACTCGATCCCGGGTCTCCAGGATCATGCCCTGGGCTGAAGGCAGCACTAAACCACTGAGCCACCGGGCTGCCCAAAAGCTACACTTTAACAAGTGTAATTTCTGTTCTCATATTAAATGAGAAATATGAACTATGTTTTAAATTTAGGATCTTTAGAAACAACTTCCCCGGCAATTTAGTTCATATTCTAGAAGCTTTTCTATCTAAATTTGGAGTTACAAATCTGTGTCCACATTTCTGACTGTTGTAAAATTGGATAGCTATGGTAGCAGTTTCCTAAGAAAAATGCCAAATTACCATCAGAAGAACTTACCTTCAAGTGACAAAATGTGTTCATTAATTCCAAAGCCACACAAATATATTACTGCGATACTACCTTCAAATTAACGAATCAATTAGTAAATTATAAAATATAACCTCCTGGAGGACCACAGTCTCGAAGTTTAGATTGCACATGAGATATACACATTGAAATTCTTTGGTAAGCTATTAAAGAAAGAATCGGGGCAGCCCTGGTGGCTCAGAGGTTTAGTGCCGCCTTTAGCCCAGGGTGTGATCCTGGAGACCCGGGATCGAGTCCCACAGCGGGCTCCCTGCGTGGGGCCTGCTTCTCCCTCTGCCTGTATCTCTGCCTCTCTCTCTCTCTCTGTCTCTTATGAATAAATAAATAAAATACTAAAAAAAACCCAACAGAGTTTTAATATCCATTTTGTAGATGGAGAACTAAAACAGAAAAAGACTAAATTATTTATTTTTTTTGACTAAATTATTTAATGTCAGATTGTCAAAGCAACTAAATTAGAAGGTTAAGCTTATAACTCCAAACTGTTTCTTTAACTTGCGCACAAAGTAAAATGTTTGAATAAGAGTAAACTTTCATGTAGTGTATCACTACATGTAGTGTTTCACTGTGAGATAAACTTCTCCAAATCCTGGAGCTCGTAAAATAATAAACCAGACTATTGCGACATACATCCAAGTATTTGAATGCCCACTCTGTGACAAGGTTAGCAATAGGAACACACCATAATACAAGCAAAAACGCATGGCCCCTACCCTCGTGGACCTTACAGTGTCATGGAGGAGAGAAGCAGTCAAATGATTGCACAAATACATGAACTCAGTGCTGCAAAGGCAAGATTTCTGCTATTAGAGCTTTTTAACAGGGATCCCTGGGTGGCGCAGCGGTTTGGCGCCTGCCTTTGTCCCAGGGCGCGATCCTGGAGACCCGGGATCGAATCCCACATCGGGCTCCCAGTGCATGGAGCCTGCTTCTCCCTCTGCCTGTGTCTCTGCCTCTCTCTCTCTCGCTCTCTGTGACTATCATTAAAAAATTAAAAAAAAAATTTATAGAGCTTTTTAACAAAGGAAGCCAGGTTGGGAAAGTTTCTCCTGAGAAAGTGAATGTGTGTTTGAGGACTTGAATGAGAACAGATATGGCTGGAGCGCAGAAAGTGGGACACAAGATAAGACAAGCAAATAGACCAAGGCTCTTGCAGGCTATGCAGAGCCTTGTAGGCCATAGTAAGAATTTTAGTTGGTATTTTCAGAGCACTGGGAAGCCCTTAAGTGGTCTGTGGCCAATATATGCCGTGATTCAATTTATGTTTTAGAATGGTCACTGTCTCCTGGAAGGAGAATGGATATAAACAGGTCACCAGAGACAGTTGGATCCTAATAACTATTCTTCTCTTCTATAGTAATAGATCTGTCGTTTTTAGCTGGGCACATGGCTACCTACCCTAACAAATACTTTCCCCTGGTTCTTTTGTTGCTAGATATGGCCTGTGACTAAGTTCTAAGTTCAGAAGTGAGCATAAGTGATTTGTACGATTACTGAACCAATTCCTCAAAGGTTGTAAGGGAATGCTCTCTTTCCCTTTCCCCCGCTTCCCTTTGGCTAAAATGTGAGCATGGTGATACATCTTGTATCTTGCAGAGGAAGAGCAACATTCTAGGGATGTCAACCCAATCAGCTAGTAGGAGCCGAGGTTCCTGATTTTGTGGGGCTGCCATACCAGTTCTGTACTTCTTACCTGTTTTTTGGCTATTACATGAGAGAAAAATAAACCATCTTGTTTATGTCATCACTAGTTGGGGTCTCTGACCAGCAGTCCAACCTGTATACTACTACTACTAATGTAGGAGGCAGGAGTAAAAGCAAGGAGACCAGCTAGATGACAGGTGAGATTGGGCACAGATATAGTCTATTTAAACTTCAGAGATAATATTAAAATATAGATTGGGGCATATTCCCCAATTTTAATTGTCCAGTTCTTAACAAATTCTCACTGAAAGGAAAAAAATTTAACTCAAAATTCTTCCCCTCCCCCCTCAAAATCACAAGAGCAATTTCTTAGAAACCAAAGAAAATGTAGATGTCTTTCATGTATCTTTGCTGTCATATGGTCCTAGGCATATTTGACTTTAGCCATCAAGTGATTTTGTAATAACAAATATCAGTTACTTTTACTTGGCTTGGGCTAATATTAAAATTAATTTTTATTCCTTTTGAACACACACCAATTTAGAGCCACCTGGCTCAGAATTGGAAGTTGCTATGAATAATCAAAGGTTGCCTGCATTCTATTAGAACACAGCTCTGTGCTTTCTCATCTTTCTTTTTTTTAAGATTTTATTTATTTATTCATGAGACACACACACACACACACACACACACACAGAGGCAGAGGGAGAAGCAGGCTCCATGCAGGGAGCCCAACGTGGAACTCGGTCCCAGGTCTCCAGGATCATGCCCTGGGCCGAAGGCTGCACTAAACCGCTGAGCCACCTGGGCTTCCCTGCTTTCTCATTTTTCAATGGTGGATTTGCCATAACCGTTGTTCAATCCTACAGAGAAATTTGAAATGTTCCTTGGTTGAGAGATGAACGGTTCCCTTCTCTATGCATTTATTAATATTGATCATGTAACATTGCCAAGACACTTAATATTCATTAGGGTACTTAATATTCAGATAGAAACAAGTAATCCAAAAAATCCAGTCATATTAAATGTATTTCTTTAGGATAAGGGAAAACAAAAACTTAGGGCTAGAAATGGTATCACCATAACAATGTAAGAATAAAGGTAACATAGTGAGTGGTATGACCTGGACCAAGAGATGAGTCCAATATTTCTATTTTGGACAATAGACACAAATATAACATGAAGGAAGGAAAGATTAAAAATTGACAGTTTCTAGGGGCGCCTCAGTGGATCTGTTGGTTAAGTGTCCAACTCTTGATTTCGGCTCAGGTCAGGATCTCAGGGTCATGAGATCAAGCTCCACACTGGGCTCCACACTCAGCAAGGAGTCTGCTTGAGATTTTCCTCTCCCTCTGCCCCTCCTACTCATGCTCTCTCTCTCTCTCGCTCTCTCACCTTCAAATAAATAAAATCTTTGAAAAAAATGGATAGTTTCTAAACAACTTTTATGTTCACAGAGTTCTAGCATATCGGATCTGGAAAAGACCTTATGGATAAATAAATTCTAATCCAACCTCTTTTATTGTGTAAGTGAAGAAAAGTCCCAAAGAGGTTTTTTATTTCCCTGAGGATATAATAGTAGCTGTGGCAAAATCAGCACTTGTGCCAACTTTGGGTTTCTAATATACTTCAAAAATGTTCAGACTACCACCTAAAGTACAAAAAACATACAAAATCAGATTGAACGATATGTAGACATACAATATAGAGATAATACAAATATAGTTTGGAAGTCGAAGCACAATGAGATGGAAATAAAATGACCAATCTGTCCAAACTACTAGATCCTGTACTATCTTCTTCATATACAAGTTGTATGATCTCAAGTTCTTAAATTGTAAAGTGTAAAGATTTACCTGGAGAGCCTATTTAAAATGTGAATTCCTAGATATTCCCCTCAGATTCTGATTCAGGATGACTAGGGGTGGGACCCAGAAATCTTCATTTTTAATAAAATTCCAAGCGAGTATAATGTAGGTGTTCCACAAACAAAACTTTAGGAGCACCTGGGTGGCTCAGTTAGGCGTCTGCCTTCAGCTCAGGTCATGATCTCAGGGTCCTGGGATTGAGCCCTGGGTCAGGCTTCCTGGTTGGCAGTGAGTCTGCTTCTCCCTCTCCCTCTGCCTCTCCCTCCCACTTGTGTTCTCTCTCTCTCTCTCTCTCTCTCTCTCTCTCTCTCTGAAATGAATAAATAAAATCTATTTAAAAATGAAAAAAAAGGGATCCCTGGGTGGCGCAGCGGTTTGGCGCCTGCCTTTGGCCCAGGGCGCGATTCTGGAGACCCCGGATCGAATCCCACGTCAGGCTCCCGGTGCATGGAGCCTGCTTCTCCCTCTGCCTATGTCTCTGCCTCTTTCTCTCTCTCTCTCTCTCTGTGTGACTATCATAAAAAATAAATAAATAATAAATAAATAAAATAAAAAAATAAAAATGAAAAAAAAATTTTAAAAAACACCGAATAAGCACTAGACCACTCATGCCCCAACAAATTATCTTAAGAGTTAACAGAAAAATTGCATTCATGGGTATTTACTGTTCTGGAACTTACTCTACTTAACTGCAAAAATTTAAAAACAATCTAAAATCATCTTTGTAAGTGATGACTCTCTCTGAAATTCATAAAAGGAAGCATAAATGAACTTACATACCAGATACATAATGCTGGTTACCATATAAAGTCATGCACTTCAACCTTGAGAGCAATTTTAAATAGTTTAGTAAAATTCTCCTTCACGCACCAGCACTGCCGCAAAGTGTTAAAGGGAAAGTTGTCATTTTTAAGACCTGTAATGATTTTTAACTTCTACAAAAAATATGTGAAGATTTAAAACTAGTACGTCACAATGAACAAAACTTCTAATGGATTTAGCTAACTTCTCACTAATCAGTTTTTTAAACTATTTCATGAGAAGTTTTTCATGAGAATTGCTTGAGAAGCAATTTAATAACCGTAGGAAAAGCGGAATCAAATTTCTAGGACTTGACTGATTCTTTGCATGTTGAACACTGACATTGCATTTATCAGAGATGTCTATCAGCAATCAGCAAACTAATGGTTTTGGCAATAGTAGCACTTCTTTCAGTTTGAGAGTTTTCTTTGTCCACTGAGTACAGGCTTTCTTCTGAGTTTGAACATCAAAATCTCAGTCCTAATAGCAAAAATAATGAACTATTTGTGTTTACCCTTCAGTAGACCACAAGCTAATACACAGAGACCTTTAAACTTTCCAGTTCAATTCCATGAATAATTATTAACTGATTACTATGTGCAAGGTGCTTATGGGGTATTGGGGGGGGAAGGGATATATAAGTGAGTAATCAACAGCTATAATATAATATAGAAAGGTTAAATTTATACTGTGCATCTGCTGGGTTTATTTATCAGGTCCTATTTCCTGACCAGGTCCTATATTTCCTGAACTCCTCCCTTCTGCTAAATAGTGTTACTGTTCATTCCCACCCAGCAGTGGGCCCGCTCCTAAGGCTGTTATCTCAGATGCCTAAAGGCAGACAAGTAGTAGGAGAAGAAATATCTCTATTGGTGATCGCATTCAACAATGTCTCCTATTTTCCTGTTTTCTGTTGTCCTGTTCCTTTGGCTCTAGTAGACATTCTGATTCCAGACTACTTTCCTTGGACTTCAGACTACCATTGTGCCAGCTTTCCTTTTGGTCTGGTATCCTCTTCTTTTCTGACAGCCTGATGCCTGTTTGTCTCATTTGCTGACTCTTGGCCCAGACTCCTGATAGCTCTGTCTTCTCATCCACTTATCTCCTTCTTCACTAGCCCATGGCAGACTGTGATCACCCTAACCCAGCCACTTACCCAGACCAGTTGACCCCTCAGCAATCTGTATCAGTGCACTCTCGATTAAAAGCAGAGCTTACAATAATTTTTTTAAGATTTTATTTATTTATTCATGAGATACACACAGAGAGAGAGGCACAGACATAGGCAGAGGGAGAAGCAGGCTCCCTGCGTGGAGCCTGATGCAGAACTCGATCCCAGGATCTCCGGATCACAACCTGAGCCAAAGCCAGACACTCAACCACTGAGCCACCCAGGCGCCCCACGGAGCTTACAATAAAAGAAGTGATGAAACAAATAAAAGTCTAGACCTCTGAGAGCACTAGAATTAAAAATACTAAATATTCAAAATTACACCTGGACCAATATTTTGTTACAATATAACACATAGGACATAAAAATTAATGGAATGCAGAGCAACTCAGGTATCGAGCAATCGACAAATATTTGAGTGCCTACCATGGGCCAGGCACTGTACCTGAAAAGATCCCTAGCCACTGAAATGTTTACTTTTCAACGAATATAAACAAGGTGGCAGAAGATATTCCTTGGGAAGCCTATTAAGAAAAAAATCCACAAAGAAATAAGAGGGCTGAAAAGGCTACAAAAATCAATTCTCCTACCCCTGTAGCAGTGAAACGTCTGGATCTTAACTTACTCCTGGAAGAACTGGTTGATAGCATATTTCAACGGGGCTTGGAAAACCAGTTTAGTGTTTTAAATATTCTGAGAGAGGTGACTTTCAGACTTGTCACGTGGGATTCCTAAGTCCTGTTCCTCATTCCGATCCACTCCGTGTTTATGAAAGTGCATTCGCTGGAACATTAAGAAAAAAATTTCAGTGCAGGAAGTCATCCAATCCTGATAAGTTGACATGTAGAATAAAGTTTATGATGTTATTTATTGCTAAGGTAGTCCTGGTTAAAGGTCACGTGTGTGCAGTTGGAGGTGGGGAGGCAAGGGAGAACGTAGAGAACCCAAGTGAAATAGAGCCTGATGTATTCAGGGCTTATGTGGTTAGAGGTGAGATCAATTACCTCCTTGCAACTGAAATTTCAGACTTCTTCTTAGCAGGGACCCAAGTGGACAAATGGTGACTGATATTTGGAAATACCAGCAGACATTTTGAATCGTGTGCTCAGATGAACGAGCAATGAGCCAGGAGAATAAGTCCAGTTGTTTTCCGCCGCTTGTAATTTTTGCCTTCTTATTTAAAATCACGGTGTCTTTTTCCATGAATGCCTATGTGACCGTGACTTATTACAATGAAACCAGCAACTACACCACGACAGAGAGGTGTGAATGTGGTGTTTATGGATTAGCTTCGCCGGTGGCTAATGCTATGGGGGTGGTTGGCATCCCTCAGAACAATAATTACCAGGCTTGTGATTACAACACTGAGTTTACTAATACTAACAGTCCCTGGATTGCGCTGATAGAAAGAGGCAATTGTACATTTTCAGAAAAAATTCAAGCAGCGGGCAGAAGAAACGCAGATGCTGTTGTGATTTATAATGTTCCAGAGACTGGCAACCAGACGATACAGATGGCGAATTTTGGTAAGTAATGACTGAGTCCCAAAGAAGGTTTATGTCATTGTTTATCTTAAAATGGCATTTCCATTTAGAATTACTCTAGGATTTGGCGACAACATTGTCAAATGATTTGCTTAATTTTTTTTCCCAGCACTACCTGGAATCACTTTACTATTACTTAATATTTGTAGTTAGGTTGTTCCAAGGACCAAGGCAATTCATGAAGTGATCCATATGTTCTTTCATGATTTTCTTAGTTGTTTTAGTTGGCTCATTATTATATAACTGCTTTTTAAGAAAATGCACCTGACCTCTAAACATTTTAAAAAACCAAATATCTTAATTCCATTTTTAATTTGTACTTTTCAGTTTGATTCATTTTCTTCCTCAGAAAGGATCGTACATACTCAACTATGCAATTGCTACAATCCTGATTAACTATTATGAGTAAACAATAGCATATTGTAAGTATGCAAAATGTTAAAAAAATGAGAATTCCACTATCTGCTGTGTGCATGTGAGATGTGAATATGTTTGTGGGACTAATTCATATAAAACTGCTCTCTAAGAAAAATTATACAGTGGAAAAGGCATGGTAGAAATAGGATCACACTGGAATCTGCATCAAAAGTAAAAGTTTCCCTGAGAAGTATTTACTTAGGACTTCTTAAGTACATATAATCATCTAATTTATTAACTTTGTACTGGAACTTACTTCTGAGAATTATTGTTTTTATTTGTTTTGTAAAACAATGCAGCTCTCTGAACAAAGTGTGTTTAAGCCAGTAAAGAAGTAGATTTCTCTCTTAATCTTTCTCTACTATAGGTAGGAATGGATATTTTAGCTCCAGATGGCTAAGGAAAAAAAAAAGGTAATGATTTCAAACAGATTAAGAGCTGGAAGAACACAATATCAAGGATAATTGATTATCACCACCAAATCTGGCATCTGAGGAAATTCATGTAAATGAAACAGATTTCAAAATTTTAAAAGAGAGAAAATCAAATTTGTGTTAAGAATAATAGGGATTGAAAAAAAAGAATAATAGGGATTGGAACATGCAGGTTATGCCCGTGCAATAATGGCAGGTTAGTACTAGCGTGGGAAAAACAAGCTACTGGTTTCTCTGGGTATCAGAAAACCAGGTAAAGATGGTCTTTCAGTGGCATGAAATTATTGTCAATGTACAAGACTCCACTCACTCACTGCCTTTTGTAATATACCCTGGACACTCCCAGAACTCAGGCATTCACATTTATTTTTTTTCATAAGCCCTTCCCCGTGTGTTCCTTCATTTCTACAAGTGACTTTTATTTTTGTAGAAATAAACAGGGACAATCTGCTCATGAAAATCAGAAGCCAAGCCTATTCTAAGGAACCTACTTCCCTTAGTTTCAGTTTAGATTCTGAGTACTCCAGGTTTCCTGTGGGCAACTGCATTGTCTTCACAGCTATTTTTAAAGTATACACAGTACCAGACTAAACAGTAGTCCTGTTTTCAAAACTTGCTTTGCAACATGCAGTAGAGGCCAACATCTAGTGGAATGTGGGTACCCAGCCACTGATTTTCAAAGACTTACCAAAGGTCACTTATAGTAAATCTCATCAGGAGGCACACACAGTCATCTGAATGCCTGACTCTGAGTTTTACTCTGAGTATTAAAAACAAGGCAGTTACATTTAGCCTTCAATGTGTACTTGCAGCATAACCAAGGATATATGATCAAAAACATTTTTTAGAACTACCACATTGTCCCTCTTTTAAAATAAGCACATTGAAAAAGAAAGCATAACTGTAGTAGTTGTAATAGTTTATATTTGTTACCATTTCCTCTATGTCAGGCACTGTTGTAGGGTGCCTGCCATATTTTTATTTCATTTTATTTTATTTCATTTTTCCTATTACCACTTTATTTTTTTATTTAGATTAAATTAGCCAACATAGAGCACATCATAGTTTCAAAGATAGAGTTCAGTGATTCATCAATTGCGTATAACACCCAGTGCTCATTATACCAAGTCATCTCCTTAATGCCTGTCACCCAGTTACCTCGTCCCCACCCACCCACCTCCCTTCCAGCCACCCCACCCTCAGTTTGTCTCCTAGAGTTAAGAGTCACTCATGGTTTGTCTCCGTCTCTGATTATTGATCTCTAATACCAAAAGTTCTCAACTGCAAAGAATTAAAATAGTAAGTTTAGTGTTTTGCAGTTATAAGACCTATCGCCTAGTGTGTTAGTATAGTTCTGTCTTCCCAGAAATTTTCCTTACAGAGATTATTAGATGGTGCAGTTGGCAAAGAGTGAGGCAGGTGTGGATACCAAAAATCTACAGTCACCTTCTGGCCCATTTAAAGATGGGGTCATTATGTTGTCATATAAGCCCACCTGTTGTTAATTTTTGCTGTCTTTGGGTTAGTGTCCTGTTTTGTGGACATGCTCATTAAAAGAAAAGATGCTCATTATCACTTACCATCAGGGAAATGCAAATCAAAACTACAATGAGATATAACCTCACTCGTGTCAGAATCAACAACACAAGAAACAAGTGTTGACAAGGATGTGGAGAAAGATGGGAATGTACACTGGTGCAGGCACTGTGGTAAACAGTATGGATGTTCCTCAAAAAGTTAAAAATAGAACTACCCTCAATCCAGTAATCACACTACTGGGTAATTCTAAGGGATACATAAAATAAAGATGAGGGCAACAATTCCTCCTCCTCCTGCAAAAGCTCTTGGCTTCCTCTCCATCCTCTCATCTTTTAGCACCCCCACAAACCACCTTTCCGGAAAAATCGCACTATGGCACCCTGTCATCCTTGTCCTGCTCCACCTCCCTCTCCCTTGATCCAGTCCCATTGTTCCATGCTAGGCCTTGGGAACCTTTCCACAACGTCGTGCCTCTTTGCTTACCCACGTCGATGACCTCCAACCAAAGACCACTAGGAACAAATCCGTAGTTGAAAAAGTTGGATTTTTTATTTGCTTCAGCAAAGGGGGGTAGGCACAGCACAGGAAAGCAACGGGGCATCTCCATAAGAGGATGGTAGGAGGGACTCAGATGATCTGGGTGAGGGTCTAGGGAAGCAGGCCATCTACCTGCCACCCCAGTTTGCTGAGACTATAGAATTTCCCAGAAAGCAGGACTTTGGGGCCTTAAAACAGGACATTCCTAGGAAAACCAGGCTGAATTGACGACTCTAGCAGGCTTTGCTCTGGGTTTAGAGGCTATCAAAGAGAGGAGGCAATCCTGTGACTGGATTTCTAACTACATCTTCTCTCTATGTGGGGAAGGCTGACCAGAAGCTATAGCAGTAATTGAGAAAGAAGTAGCAGTCACTTGGCATTAGCCAGGATGGGAGACTTTTGGTCATTTTTGCGAATCGGACACAGTTCATATTTGGACTATGTTCAGACATGATTGTGGAATAGGCTTATTTTTGTCCTGAGCCTCCCCCTAATGTTGGTGTTCTCTGAGACTATTTGTGCTCAGCAAGGAAATACCAAGTCCCAATTGATAGTGGCACGCCCGGTCTCAGATTGTCTCTTTCTCACTAGCAATAATACACTGTGCCTGTGCCCTCACTGTGGTACAAATGCATTATCCGCCCACCCCTGACAATTTTAAATTCCTGTGCCCCCTTTTCCCCATCTGGGCTGCCCTCAAGGCCCCAACAAGCATAAAGAATGCTCCTGCACTCTCTCATGGTTTCATGATATGTGGACAGAATGTCCTTCCTCCTAGGCCCACTCTATTTATAGCCTCCCTATGAGCAGGCTTCTTTTTTTCTGAAGGGGACAAAGTTCAGTCTGCCACTGAAGAGGAATAATGGATAGCTTAATGCTTGGAGGTGAATCCTTCATTCAGGGTGTCCCAATTTGCAGTCCGTTTTTACCTCGCATTTTTGATAGTATTAGAAACAAAAGACTATGCTTATGTATCCGTAAGCAATTATGTAACATCTTTTTTTTCCCCAGATTTTATTTATTCGAGAGAGAATGAGAGAAAGAATGAGCACAAGCATGTGGCGAGGCAGAGGGAAAAGCAGACTCCTCACAGAGCAGGGAGCCCGATGCGGGACTCAATCCTGGGACCCCCGGATCATGATCTGAGTCAAAGGCAGATATTTCACTGATGGAGTCACCCAGGTGCTCCAGTAATTACACAACGTCTTCACAACCATTTGCAAATGTTTCAGAGACATCCATCCTGTTCTGTCCCAGATGAACAAGAAAAAACAAGAGGCTTGTTATTAAAGTGTGAAATTTGGAACCTGTTAAGTACTAACTTGATAAGCAAACAGGTCCTGAAAGTTAACTATGCTGTTAAGAAGCAAATTGCCTTAAGAAATGTGTAGGTTTGAGTGCAGTTGATTTCAGCAAAGTCAATAATTGGGGCAGGATAAAATGGTTCTTAGGTTTTTATCATTTCGACCGTGTCGAATGAAAGGGATTACAAGGGTGAGGTTTGAAGCATTTCAGAATCCCCAAAACTCATCAATTCCAGAGCATACGTAAGCACATGGAAAGGAAGGGTTTGATCAGAGCAGCAAACACAAACACTAAATGTTTTGGGGGAAATGTCTTCTAGAAATGAAAGAGGAAAGAAATAAGAACAAAGTGTATGAAGGGAAGGGAAGAAAATCATTAAAAACTTCACTAAGGGGCAGCCCAGGTGGCTCAGTGGTTTAGCACCGCCTTCGGCCCAGGGTGTGATCCTGGAGACCCGGGATCAAGTCCCAACGTCAGTCTATCGGCATGGAGCCTGCTTCTCCCTCTGCCTGTGTATCTGCCTCCCCTCCCCCCATGTCTCATGAATAAATACATAAAATCTTAAAAAAAAAAAACTTCACTAAAGTTTCAGTAGCTTCTCATGGCACTTGGAGTAATTCGCACTCCTTCCTATGTCCTGCTGGAGCCATGAATCACCTGGCTCCTGCCTACCACTCTGACCTCATCTCCTGTAACCTCCCCACCCCCCTGCCACTCACTCAGCTCTAGCCACACTAGCTTCCTGATAGTCCCTCTATTCCACTAAACTCTTCCCTGCCCTTGAGCCTGAAAGTACTTGATACCCCCCACATCTCATTAAACATAAAGTCCTGATGATTGTACCTCCCTGCATTACCTTTCTTGTAAGTTTTTATTTAAATTCCAGTTAGTTAAGATGCAGTGTAACACTAATTTCAGGTGTACGATATAGTGATTCAACAGTTCCATACAACACCAGGAGCTCATCACAAGTGCCCTCCTTCATCCCCATCTCTTGTTTCCCCATCCTCCCACCCTTTCCCCTCTGGTAACCATCAGTGTGTTCTCTAGAGTTAAGAATCCATTTCTTGGTTTCTTTTTTTTATAAATTAATTTTTATTGGTGTTCAATTTACCAACATACAGAATAACACCCAGTGCTCATCCCGTCAAGTGTCCCCCTCAGTGCCCGTCACCCATTCACCCCCACCCCCCGCCCTCCTCCCCTTCCACCATTCTTGGTTTCTTTCTCACTCTCTATCTCTTTCTTTTTCTTGGCTTGTTTGTTTTGTTTCTTAAATTCCACATATGAGTGAAATCATGTGTTTCATGATTTCCACTGATGAGAAATCAGTTGTCTTTCTCTGACTTATTTCACTTAGCATTATGTTCTCTAGCTCCACTCATATTGTTGCAAATGGCAAGACTTCACTCTTTCTATAGCAGGTTGGTATTCCATTGTATATATCCACATATATGTGTCTGTATATATACCACAACTTCTTTATCCATTCTTCTATCAATGCACACTTGGGCTGCTTCCAATATCTTGGCTATTGTAAACAACACTGCTATAAACATTGGGGTGCATGTATCGCTTTAAATTAGTTTTTGTATTCTTTTTTTTTAATTTTTATTTATTTATGATAGTCACAGAGAGAGAGAGAGAGAGAGAGGCAGAGACATAGGCAGAGGGAGAAACAGGCTCCATGCACCGGGAGCCCGACGTGGGATTCAATCCCGGGTCTCCAGGATCGCGCCCTGGGCCAAAGGCAGGCGCCAAACCGCTGCGCCACCCAGGGATCCCCTAGTTTTTGTATTCTTTGAGGAAATACCCACTAGTGTGATTACTGGATTGAGGGTAGTTCTATTTTTAACTTTTTGAGGAAAATCCATACTGTTTTTCACAGTGCCTGCACCAGTGTACATTCCCATCTTTCTCCACATCCTTATCAACACTTGTTTCTTGTGTTGTTGATTCTTTTCACGTGTTTGTTGGCCATCTGGATGTCTTCTTGGAGAAATCTCTCTTCATGTCTCCCGCACATTTTTAATTGGATTATTTGCTTTTTGGGTGTTGAGTTGTAGAGTTGTTTATGTATTTTGGATACGAACCCCTTATCAGATATGTCATTAGCAAATGTCTTCTCCCAATATCTCCATCACCTTTTAGTTTTGTTGATTATTTCCTTCACAGTGCAGAATCTTTTTATTTTGACATAGTCCCAATAGTTTATTTTTGCTTGCCTCAGGAGACATGACTATTTAGAAATTTCTACAACTGTTGTCAGAGAAGTTATTGCCTATGTTCTCTTCTAGGATATGTATTATTCCAGGTTTCAACTTTAGGTCTTTAATACATTCTGAATTTATTTTTATGTATGGTACAGGAAAGTGGTCCAGTATCATTGTTTTGTGTGTTACTGTCCAGTTTTCCCAAGCCATTTGTTGAAGAGGCTTTTTCCCATTGGATATTCTTATTGCTTAATATCAATTGGCCATATACTTATGGGTTCATCTCTGGGTTTCATTCTGTTCCATTGATCTATGTGTCTGTTTTTATGCCAGAACCATACTGTTTTGATTACTACAGCTTCATAATTAACTTGAAGTCCAGAATTGTGATGCCTCCAGCATTACTTTTCTTGAATTTTCAGGGTTTTTTTCTGTGTGTGTGGTTCCATACAAATTTTAGGACTATTTATTCTAGTTTTGTGAAAAATGCTATTCATATTTTGATGGGGATTGCATTAAATCTATAGATTGCTTTGGGTACTAAGTATTTTTTAACAGTATTTGTTCTTCCAATCCACGTGCATGGAATGTCTTTGCATTTCTTTGTGTCATCTTCAATTTTTTTCATCAGTGTTTTAAAGTTTTCAGAGTACAGACTGAGGCGTGGCAAGATGGTGGAAGAGTAGGGGTCCATAACTCACCTGGGCCCACATACTTACCTAGATAATTTTCAAAACATCCTGAACACCTATGAATTCAACCCGAGATTTAAAGAGAGAACAGCTGGGATGCTACAGAGAGAAAAGTTATCGCTTCTAACGAGTAGGAAGGAAAAAACTAAAAACAAAAAGGTGGGAGAGGAGAACCCCAAGTAGCCAGGCTAAAGTGGAGCGGTGAAAGACTCTGGGGTAGGAAAGCCCAGCCCTGGAGAAGCAGGAACTTTAAAAATCCGCGCCACAGTTTTCCCTAACAGAAAAGTGCTTAGCAGGGAAATTGGGCAGAATGGAGGAGGGGCAGTAAACCCTCTAGATTCCCCGAATCACTATAAAGGAGGGGCACCTGGCAGAAAGCTCACCGCAAACTGCAGTCTGATATCAGTAAAGGCCTGGAGTGCTGCAGCCCTCTGGGGCATTTGGGAGAAGCCAGTTGGTTAGGCGGGCTGGCTCCGGATGGAGGTGGCTGTGCCCTGTTCCCTTCAGGAGAGGCAGTCCCCGGGAGCGCGGGTCCAGCGGCACAGGGCCCCGGATCCCAGGGCGCCCAAGTGGACAAAGCCAGCCTTCCTGCGCCCCACCACCCCACACAGGCGGAGGTAGGGAGGGCACAGGACAGCGAGGACTCTCCTGCCATGAGGCGCCCCCAAGCGGTGCAGATCAGCACACCCCTGCCACCCCAGGAGCATCTAGGCCAGTGCCAACTGGGAGACTATAATTAGTTACTCAAAGGGAGCTCACTCTAGACCTGGGAATCTGGCCACCACCATTGTTTTTCTTCTTTGTTTCACCTTGTGCCTGGGAGAGGCAGGGACACTAGTGAACAAAGGTCTCACAGGATAAACAACTCCCACTGAGCCTGGCACCCAGCAGGAGGCGGGACATCTTCCCCAGGTGCACACACCTGAGAATTAGCACAGCAGGACCTCCCTCAGAAGACCAGCTGGAAGAAAAAGGGAAGAGCAAGTTCTTGACCAAGCAGTGCTGGAAAGAGCCAGGACCAAGGAAAAGAGTATATTGAAGTAGAGGGTCCTTTTTTAAAATTTTTTTTCTTTTTTCCATTACGACTCGTTTTTGTTTTTGTTTTTTTATGACTTATTTTTATATCAGACTAAAAATTTCCAATATTTTTTCTTTTCCCACCTTAACTACAATATTTTACCAGCTCTTCGTATTTAAGTATTTTCCTTTTTGATTTTCATATTTCTACAATTACATGTCTTAGATATATTTTTTCACTTCTGGATTCCCTTCAACATATTCACTTTAATTTTGGTAGATACACAAGATAAGGGTTTTTCTTTTTCTTTTTTTTTCTACCTCGTTTTGTTTTACAATGGTGGAAACTAGCACCTTCTAATACATGACCAGCATATACCCAAAACCAAGTGGAATACTGTGCTGATTCATTCTGTAAGATTATATTCTCTCTTCCTTCCCATTCTGTTCCCCTCTTTTATCTCGTTTATGATTTGGTGGTCAATGTTGGGGCTTTCTACAAGTATTGCTGGTTTATATAAATTTGGGATTGAGCATCTTCTAACATACAGAACAGTATACACTCAGAACCAAGAGAATTATGTCTAGGACCCCTCAGGTAGATTACATTCTCCCTACACTACCTCTTCTTCACCACCACCATCGCCCCCTTAATTTTTCTCTTTTTCCTCTTCTCTTTACTTTTTCTTTTTTTTTCTTCTTTGTTTTTGGCTTTTGGCTTTTTATTTTTACTACATTGTTTTAAAATTTGTTTTTCACTTTAGTGGTCCTTTTATTTTGTTCTTTTCTTTTTCTTTTATTTTCTGGTCTCTGATCTATTCGAAATTATCTAGGGTGTATTTTACTTAGGTCATGGTTGATATTTTTGACACAGCCCACTCATACAGCCACTCTGCACTAGACAAAATGACTAGAAGGAATAATTCACCATAAAAGAAAGAACCTGAAACTACTCTCTGCCACAGAGTTACAGAATTTGGATTTCAATACGATGTCAGAAAGTCAATTCAGAAGTACACTTATAAAGCTACTGGTGGCTCTGGAAGAAAAACATAAAGGACTCTAGAGACTTTGTTACTGAAAAATTGAGATCTAATCAGGCCAAAATTAAAAATAGATTAAATGAAATGCAATCCAAACTGGATGTCCTAACTGCTAGGGTTAAGGAGGTGGAAGAGTGAGTGACATAGAAGACAAGTTGATGGTAAGGAAGGAAGCTGAGGAAAAAATAGATAAATGAGAGCCCATGAAGAAAGTCTTAGGGAAATAAATGATAGCTTGAGAAGGAAGAACATATGTATAATTGGGATTCCAGAAGTGGCTGAGGGAGAGAGAGGACCACAAAGTATAATTTGAACAAATCATAGCTAAGATCTTCCCTAATCTGGGGAACGAAACAGGCATTCAGAACCAAGATATAGAGAGGACCCCCCCCCCCAAGATCAGTAAAAACCGTTCAACACCTCAACATTCAAAGATAAAGAGGAAATTCATAGAGCAGTGGAAACAAGAGGTTCTTAACTTATATGGGGAGAAATACCAGATTAACAGCAGACCTCTCCACAGAAACCTGGCAGGACAGAAGAAGCTGGCATGATACATTCAGGGTACTAAATGAGAAGAACATGCAGCCAAGAATACTTTATCCAGCAGGGCTCTCATTCAGAATAGGAGAGATAAATAGCTTCCAGGATAGGCAGAAACTGGAAGAATATGTGACCAAAAAACTGGCTCTGCAAGAAATATTAAGGGGGACCCTGTAAAAAGAAAGAGGAATCCCAAAGAAATAATTCACAAAAACAGGGACTGAATAGGTATTGCAATGACACTAAATTCATATCTTTCAATAGTTACTCTGAATGTGAATGGGCTAAATGATCCCTCAAAAGACGCAGAGTATCAGACTGGATAAAAAAGCAAGACTCATCTATATCCTGTCTACAAGAGTCTCATTTTAGACCTAAGAACACCTTCAGCCTGAAAATGAAGAAGTGGAGAACCATTTACCATTCAAAAGGTCTCAAAGAAAGCTGGGGTAGCAATCTTCATATCAGATAAAGTTTATTCCGAAGACTGTAGTCAGAGAAGAGGGACACTATATCATACTTAAAGAGCCTATCAAACAGGAAGACCTAAAAATCATGAGTATTTATGACCCTAATATGGGAGTTGCCAAGTATATCAATCTATTAATAACCAAAGTAAAGACATATTTAGATAATAATACACTAATACTAGGAGACTTCAGCATGGCATTTTCTGCAAATGACAGATCTTCTAAAAAGAGCATCACCAAAGAAACAAGGGCCTTGAATGATACACTGGACCAAATAGATTTCACAGATATACACAGAACTGTATATCCAAACGCAACTGAATACACATTCTTCTCAAGTGCACATGGGACTTTCTCCAGAAGAGAACACATACTGGGTCACCAATCAAGTCTCAACCAATACCAAAATATTGGGATTGTCCCCTGCATATTTTCAGACCACAATTCTTTGAAACTAGAACTCAATCATAAGAAGATATTTGGAAGAAGCTCAAACACGTGGAGGTTAAAGAGCATCCTACTAAAATATGAATGGGTCAACCAGGAAATTAGACAAGAATTAAAAAGATTCATGGAAACTAATGAAAATGAATGTACAACCTTTCAAAATCTTTAGGATGCAGCAAAAGCAGTCCTAAGAGGGAAATACATTGCAATACAAACCTCCCTCAAAAAATTGGAAAAAACTCAAATACACAAGTTAACTTTGCACCCAAAAGAATTGGAGAAAGAACCACAAGTAAAACCTACACCAAGCAGAAGAAGAGAGATAAAAAGATTAAAGCAGAACTCAATGAAATAGAGACCAGAACTGTAGAACAGATCAACAAAACCAGGAGTTGGTTCTTTGAAAGAATTAGTAAGATAGAGAAGCCCCTAGCCAGCTTTATTAAAAAGAAAAAACACTGAAATTAATAAAATCACAAATTAAAGAGGAGAGATCACAACAAATACCAAGGAAATACAAACAGTTTTTAAAATGTATTATGAGCAGATATATGCCAACAAATTAGGCAATCTAGAAGAAATGAACACATTTCTATAAAAACACAAACTACCAAAACTGGAACAGGAAGAAATAGAAAATCTGAGGAGGCCAATAACCAGCAAGGAAATTGAGGCAGTCATCAAAAACCTCCCAAGACACAAAAGCCCAGGGCCAGATGGCTCCCCAGGGCAAGTCTGTCAAGCATTTAAAAGAAATAATACATATTCTACTAAAGCTGTTTCTAAGGATAGAAAGGGACGGAATACTTGCCAACTCGTTTTATGAGGCCAGCATTACCTTGATTCCAAAACCAGACAAAGACCCCACCAAAAGGAGAATTACAGACCAACATCCCTAATGAACATGGATGCAAAAATTCTCAACACGATACTAGCCAATAGGATCCAATAGTACATTAAGAAAATTATTCACCATGACCAAGTAGGATTTATCCCCAGGACACAAGGCTGGTTCAACACTCGTAAAACAATCAATGTGATTCATCATATCAGCAAGAGAAAAACCAAGAAACATATGATCCTCTCATTAGATGCAGAGAAGCATTTGACAAAATACAGCATCCATTCCTGATCAAAACTCTTCAGAGTGTAGGGATAGAGGGAACATTCCTCAGCATCTTAAAAGCCATCTACGAAAAGCCCACAGCAAATATCATTCTCAATGGGGAAGCACTGGGAGCCTTTCCCCTAAGATCAGGAACAAGACAGGGATGTCCACTCTCACCACTGCTATTCAACATAGTACTGGAAGTCCTAGCCTCAGCAATCAGACAAAAAGACATTAAAGGCATTCAAATTGGCAAAGAAGTCAAACCCTCCCTCTTTGCTGATGATATGATACTCTACGTAGAAAACCCAAAAGCCTCCACCCCATAATTGCTAGAACTCATACAGCAATTTGGTAGCGTGGCAGGATACAAAATCAATGCCCAGAAATCAGTGGCATTTCTATACACTAACAAGAAGACTGAACAAAGAGAAATGAAGGAGTCAATCCCATTGACAATTGCACCCAAAAGCATAAGATACCTAGGAATAAACCTAACCAAAGAGGTAAAGGATCTATACCCTAAAACCTACAGAACACTTCTGAAAGAAATTGAGGAAGACACAAAGAGATGGAAAAATATTCCATGCTCGTGGATTGGCAGAATTAATATTGTGAAAATGTCAATGTCACCCAGGGCAATTTAGACGTTTAATGCAATCCCTATCAAAATACCATGGACTTTCTTCAGAGAGTTAGAACAAATTATTTTAAGATTTGTGTGGAATCAGAAAAGACCCTGAATAGCCAGGGGAATATTGAAAAAGAAAACCATAGCTGGGGGCATCACAATGCGGGATTTCAGGTTGTAGTACAAAGCTGTGGTCATCAAGACAGTGTGGTACTGGCACAAAAACAGACACCTAGATCAAGGGAACAGAATAGAGAACCCAGAAGTGGACCCTGAACTTTATGGTCAACGAATATTTGATAAAGGAGGAAAGACTATCCATTGGAAGAAAGACAGTCTCTTCAATAAATGGTGCTGGGAAAATTGGACATCCACATGCAGAAGAATGAAACTAGACCACTCTCTTGCACCATACACAAAGATAAACTCAAAATGGATGAAAGATCTAAATGTGAGACAAGATTCCATCAAAATCCTAGAGGAGAACACAGGCAACACCCTTTTTGAACCAGCCACAGTAACTTCTTGCAAGATACATCCACGAAATCAAAAGAAACAAAAGTAAAAATGAACTATTGGGACTTCATCAAGATAAGAAGCTTTTGCACAGCAAAGGATACAGTCAACAAAACTAAAAGACAACCTACAGAATGGGAGAAGATATTTGCAAATGACGTATCAGATAAAGGGCTAGTTTCCAAGATCTATAAAGAACTTATTAAACTCAACACCAAAGAAACAATCCATCATGAAATGGGCAAAAGACATGAAGAGAAATCTCACAGAGGAAGACATAGACATGGCCAACATGCACATGAGAAAATGCTCTGCATCACTTGCCATCAGGGAAATACAAATCAAAACCACAATGAGATACCACCTCACACCAGTGAGAATGGGGAAAATTAACAAGGCAGGAAACCACAAATGTTGGAGAGGATGCAGAGAAAAGGGAACCCTCCTGCACTGTTGGTGGGAATGTGAACTGGTGCAGCCACTCTGGAAAACTGTGTGGAGGTTCCTCAAAGAGTTAAAAATAGACCTGCCCTACGACCCAGCAATTGCACTGTTGGGGATTTACCCCAAAGATACAGATGCAATGAAACGCCGGGACACCTGCACACCGATGTTTCTAGCAGCAATGTCCACAATAGCCAAACTGTGGAAGGAGCCTCAGTGTCCATCGAAAGATGAATGGATAAAGAAGATGTGGCTTATGTATACAATGGAATATTACTCAGCCATTAGAAACGACAAATACCCACCATTTGCTTCAACGTGGATGGACCTGGAGGGTATTATGCTGAGTGAAGTAAGTCAGTTGGAGAAGGACAAACATTATATGTTCTCATTCATTTGGGGAAATAAATAATAGTGAAAGGGAATATAAGGGAAGGGAGAAGAAGTGTGTAGGAAATATCAGAAAGGGAGACAGAACATTAAGACTCCTAACTCTGGGAAACGAACTAGGGGTGGTGGAAGGGGAGGAGGGCAGGCGGTGGGGGTGAATGGGTGACGGGCACTGAGGGGGCCACTTGACGGGATGAGCACTGGGTGTTATTCTGTATGTTGGCAAATCGAACACCAATAAAAAATAAATTTATTATAAAAAAACGTGAAGAAAAATCTGGATCTCAACTCAAAATTATGCAAGGTTAATCCATGGGGCTCAATTTTATCATATGTAAAATGAGGTTAAAATACTCATTCCTTACAGAGTTGCTGTGAGATTGTACATGGAAAGCACAATTTCTGATGCATATAAAGATTGCAGTCATTGTTGTGAAGAAAAAGACGAAAGAAAGAAAGAAAGAAAGAAAGAAAGAAAGAAAGAAAGAAAGAAAGAAATGACAAATACCCACCATTTGCTTCGACATGGATGGAACTGGAGGGTATTGTGCTGAGTGAAATAAGTCAATCAGAGGACAAATATTATATGGTCTCATTCATTTGGGGAATATAAAAAATAGTGAAAGGGAATAAAGGGAACGGAGAGAAAATGAGTGAATATATCAGTGAAGATGACAGAACATGAGAGACTCCTAACTGTGGGAATCGAACAAGGGGTAGTGGAAAGGGAGGTGGGCGGGAGGTTGGAGTGACTGGGTGACCAGCACTGAGGGGGGCACTTGACAGGATGAGCACTGGGTGATATGATATATGTTGGCAAATCGAACTCCAATAAAAACTATATACAAAAAAATAAATTAAATTAAAAAGAAAAGAAATCCCAATTGTCAGCCAGAGCTTGCTCTTCTAAGATCTTACTGCTGCAGAGCTTCTCTTGGGTCAGGCTATGGCTCTTGTTTCTTTGGAGATGTGCTTAGAAGACCTATCAAGTGTAGAAAGCACTAGATTGAAGTCACCAAGTATAAGTGTATTATTATCTAAGTATGTCTTAACTTTGGTTATTAATTGATTGATATGTTTGGCAGCTCCCACATTCGGAGCATATATATTGATGACAACCGTTCAAAATCTTTGGGATACAGCAAAAGCAGTCCTGAGGAGGAAATACATCGCAATACAAGGTCAGGCTATGGCTATGTAAACAAGAACAAATAGCTCCCCAGGGCTTTATATGCTAGGGTTTAACCTCGGTATCAAAAAGTAATATACATCAGGTTAGAGCCCTCCTATCTCTTTTAGGCCTTCATTAATTTCTCTTGTTCCTCCAAAGGACTGCAGTTTTTTTCTTGGGGGGGGGGGTTGGTAGAAAGGGTATGTTCTTTGTGAAATGGTTAGAGAAATGATACATTTTTCTTTAGCTCAAATGCAACTTACCCTACTCTCCCTCTGAGTACTGTTACAAAAATTGTTCAGGAAGCTCTTTGGTAGATATGGCCTTTTTGTATATTCTGGCTTTTTGGTAAGATTATTATTTTTTTAAAGAACATTTGCCTTTGTGTTTGGAGTGGTACTAAATTTCTCAGAATTAACCGCTGTGGCCTCCAACTGCAACTAATCTTACTGTGTGTAAGTTACTGAGCATTTAAGATTCTGATTATATCCTGTATGAGGCTAATAAAAATAACCAGTGGAAAAATTATTTGGAAAAGTAGTTATTTGGTCCACATAGACGTTTTTCAAGCTAAAATAATGTCAAACATCCTCTTTGACTGATTATACACTCCTCCTCCTCCTCCTCCTCCTCTGCTGAATTGACTGCTTTGAGGAAAAGAACTCAATTTACATTTCCACGTACAAGCTAAAAATATATGCAAGCAAACGGAGATTGGATTTAATTCAATACTCGAATGCAGGGCATCTAGGTATTTAATGATTGCAATTTTGACATCGTAAGGCCTTGACTAGATTTCTACCATTTTTTGCTGAAATCCTCATCTCCTCAATGCAGAGATAGGTAATTAGCATTAGTCATAACAAACAGATCATTTCCCAGGACATTTGAGTTATTAAAATGGCCTAAAAGAATATTGTCGTGTGCTCCTTCTTCATAATCATTTTTTAAAGATATTTATTTACTCATGAGAAACACACACAGAGACATAGGCAGAGGGAGAAGCAGACTCCCTGCAAGGAGCCTGATGCAGGACTTGATCCTAGGACTCTAGCATCAGGACCTGAGCCAAAGGCAGACGCTCAACCACTGAGCCACCCAGGTGCCCCACAATAATCATTTTTATGCAACATCCTCCAGATACTCTGGTAACACTCCACTCAAGCCCCATCTTGCACCTGATGTGCAAGACTCTAAAGCACTTCCATTTGTAACCTAATGGCTGATTAGTTTAACATGCAGGTAATTCAGCACTCGTTACCATCCACTGGATTGAACCCTCCCTGCCCCAACACTGACATGCCCCTCCTTTGCCCTTGTAATCTACACTCCCCAGTCTGGGGCCCTTCTGGTCTAAATTCTCTCATATTTTGATGTCTCCCACATTCCACTTTGCCCTTCTGAGCTCCTCGAAGAATGCCTGCTCTCTTGTGAACAACTCTCTGACATTTTGTCTACACCGCCTCCTTCTACCTGGCTACACCAAGTCCTGTTTTTTTTTTTCCAAGTCCTGTTTTTGTTTGAGGTAACCTTATTACAGAATTTAGTTTGAAAACTTTACACTATGTACCACTATATGGTCTCACATTCATGTCATCCTTATTTTTTTTTGCTGTGTTCCAATAAAACTTTATTTACAAAAAGAAGTTACCAGCTTGCATAGAAGACCATGAGATATATGAAAATGTCATCCAAGCATTTTTTTCCCAGGCAGGGCACTTTGAATGGATTCACTTCATAGTTACTGGCCAGTTACCACCAGGAGTCTAAGAATGTTCCAAGTTTACAATAGTTTATAAAAAAGTATCCACTTATAAATGATCTCAGTAGGTCTCTTTACCCTTTTTTTTTATAAATGTATTTTTATTGGTGTTCAATTTTCCAACATATGGAATAACACCCAGTGCTCATCCCATCAAGTGCCCTCCTCAGTGCCAATCACCCAGTCACCCACACCCCCCACCCTCCTCCCTTTCTACCATCCCTAGTTCATTTCCCAGAGTTAAGAGTCTCTCATGTTCTGTCTCCCTTTCTGATATTTCCCACTCATTTTTCCCTTTCCCCTTTATTTTCTTTCACTATTTTTTATATTCCCCAAATGAATGAGACCATATAATGTTTGTCCTTCTCCGATTGACTTATTTCACTCAGCATAATACCCTCCAGTTCCACCCATGTCGAAGCAAATGGTGGGTATTTGTCATTTCTTTCTAATGGCTGAGTAATATTCCATTGTATACATAGACCACATCTTCTTTATCCATTCATCTTTCGATGGACACTGAGGCTCCTTCCACAGTTTGGCTATTGTGGACATTGCTGCTATAAACATCGGGGTGCAGGTGTCCCGGCATTTCACTGCATCTGTATCTTTGGAGTAAATCCTCAGCAGGGCAATTGCTGGGTCGTAGGGCAGATCTATTTTCACCATTTATTGAAGAGACTGTCCTTTTTCCAGTGGATAGTCTATCCTGCTTTGTGGAATATTAGTTGACCATACAGTTGAGGGCCCATTTCTGGGTTCTCTATTCTGTTCCACTGATCTATGTGTCTGTTTTTGTGCCAGTACCATATTGTATTGATGATCACAGCTTTGTACTACAACCTGAAATCCCGCATTGTGATGCCCCCAGCTATGGTTTTCTTTTTTAAAATTCCCCTGGCTATTCGGGGTCTTTTCTGATTCCACACAAAGCTTACAATGATTTGTTCCAAGTCTCTGAAGAATGTCCATGGTATTTTGATAGGAATTGCATTGAATGTGTAAATTGCCCTGGGTAGCATTGAGATTTTCACAATATTAATTCTTCCAATCCATGAGCATAGAATATTTTTCCATCTCTTTGTGTCTTCCTCAATTTCTTTCAGAAGTGTTCTGTAGGTTTTATGGTATAGATCCTTTACCTCTTTGGTTAGGTTTATTCCTAAGTATGCTTTTGGGTGCAATTGTCAATGGGATTGACTCCTTCATTTCTCTTTGTTCAGTCACATTGTTAGTGTATAGAAATGCCACTGATTTCTGGGCATTGATTTTGTACCTGCCAAGTTGCTGCATGAGTTCTAGCAATCTTGGGGTGGAGTCTTTTGGGTTTTCTATGTACAGTATCATGTCATCTGCAAAGAGGGAGAGTTTGACTTCTTCTTTTCAATTTAAATGCCTTTTATTTCTCTTTGTTGCCTGATTGCTGAGGCTAGGACTTCTAGTACTATGTTGAATAGCAGTGGTGAGAGTGGACATCCCTGTCTTGTTCCTGATCTTAGGGGAAAGGCTCCCAGTGTTTCCCCATTGAGAATGATATTTGCTGTGGGTTTTTCATAGATGGCTTTTAAGATGCCGAGGATTGTTCCCCCTATCCCTACACTCTGAAGAGTTTTGATCAGGAATGGATGCTGTAGGGGATCCCTGGGTGGCACAGCGGTTTAGCGCCTGCCTTTGGCCCAGGGCGCGATCCTGGAGACCCGGGATCGAATCCCACGTCGGGCTCCCGGTGCATGGAGCCTGCTTCTCCCTCTGCCTGTGTCTCTGCCTCTCTCTCTCTATCTGTGTGTGACTATCATAAATAAACAAAAATTTAAAAAAAAGGAATGGATGCTGTATTTTGTCAAATGCTTTCTCTGCATCTATTGAGAGGATCATATGGTTCTTGTTTTTTCTCTTGTTGATATGATCTATCATGTTGATTGCTTTATGAGTGTTGAACCAGCTTTGCATTCCAGGGATAAATCCCACTTGGTCATGGTGAATAATCTTCTTAATGTCTGTTGGAAGTATTCCATAGCTTTCTATCTTTCTGAACAGCTTTAGTAGAATAGGTATTGTTTCTTCTTTAAATGTTTGATAGAATTCCCCTGGGAAGCCATCTGGCCTTGGACTTTTGTGTCTTGGGAGGTTTTATGACTGCTTCAATTTCCTCCCTGGTTATAGGCCTGTTCACATTTTCTATTTATTCCTGTTCCAGTTTTGGTAGTTTGTGGTTTTCCAGAAATGTGTCCATTTCTTCTAGATTGCCTAATTTATTGGCACATAGCTGCTCATAATATGTTTTTAAAATCGTTTGTATTTCCTTGGTATTGGTGGTGATCTCTCCTTTTTCATTCATGATTTTATTAATTAGAGTCTTTTCTCTTTTGTTTTTAATAAGGCTGGCTAATGGTTTATCTATCTTATTAATTCTTTCAAAGAACCAACTCCTGGTTTTGTTGATCTGTTCTACAGTTCTTCTGGTCTCTATTTCATTGAGTTCTGCTCGAATCTTTAGTTACTCTCTTCTTCTGCTTGGTGTAGGGTTGGTTTTTTTTTTTTTAGATTTTTTAAATTTTATTTACTCATGAGAGACACACATACACACACACAGAGAGAGAGAGAGAGAGAGAGAGAGAGAGAGAGAGAGGCAGAGACACAGGCTGAGGGAGAAGCAGGCTCCATTCTGGGAGCCTGACATGGGACTTGATCCTGGGACTCCAGGATCATGCCATGGGCCGAAGGCAGGCACTAAACCGTTGAGCCACCCAGGGATCCCAGGTGTAGGTTTTAGTTACTGTTCTTTCTCCAGTTCCTTTAGGTGCAAATTTAGCTTGTGCATTTGAGTTTTTTCCAATATTTTGAGGGATGCTTGTATTGGGATGTATTTCCCTCTCAGGACTGCTTTTGCTGTATCCCAAAGATTTTGAATGGTTGTATCTTCATTCTCATTAGTTTCCATGAATCTTTTTAAATTCTTCTCTAATTTCCTGGTTGACACTTTCATCTTTTAGCAGGATAGTCTTTAACCTCCATGTGTTTGAATTGCTTACAAATTTGTTCTCGTGATTGAGTTCTAGTTTCAGAGCATTCTGGTCTGAAAATATGCAGGGGAAAATCCCAGTCTCTTGGTATCGGCTGAGACTTGATTTGTGACCCAGTATGTGGTCTATTCTGGAGAAAATTCCATGTGCACTTGAGAAGAATGTGTATTCAGTTGCCTTTGGATGTAAAGTTCTCTAAATATCTGTGAAATTCATCTGGTCCAGTGTATCATTTAAAGCTCTTGAATGTTGTGCTTAGAAGATCTGTCATTAGCAGAAAGCACCATTTTGAAGTCTCCCAGTATTGGTGTATTATCTAAGCATGTCTTTTTTTGGTTATTGATTGATTGATATACTTGGCAGCTCCCACATTGGGGCATAAATATTCATGATTGTTAGGTCCTCTTGTTGGATAGATCCTTTAATTATGATACAGTGTCACTCTTCATCTCTTACAACAGTGTTTGGGATAAATTTTAATTTATCTGATATGAGGATTGCTACCCCTGCTTTCTTTTGAAGTCTATTTGAATGGTAAATGGTTCTCCAACCTTTCATTTTCTGGCTGTAGGTATTTTGAGGTCTAAAATGAGTCTCTTGTAGATAGCAAATAGATGGGTCTTGTTTTTTTTTTTATCCAGTCTGAAACCCTGCATCTTTTAATGGGATCATTAAGCTCATTCACATTCAGAGTTACTATTGAAAGATATGAATTTAGTGTCATCATAATACCTATTCAGTCCCTGTTTTTGTGGATTATTTTTTAGGATTCTTCTTTCTTTTACAGGGTCCCCATAATATTTCTTGCAGAGCTGGTTTGGTGGTGACATATTCTTTCAGTTTCTGCCTATTCTGGAAGCTCTTTATCTGTGCTTCTATTCTGAATGAGAGCCTTGCTGCATAAAGTATTCTTGGCTGCATGTTCTCATTTAGGACCCTGAATATACCCTGCCAGCCCTTTCTGGCCTGCTGGATGTCTGTGGAGAGGTCTGCTGTTAATCTAATATTTCTCCCAATATAAGTTGCAAGTTTCACTATTAGATGTTGAGGTGCTGAATGGTTTTTATTGATTTTAGGGAGGGAATCTCCCTATCTCCTGGATCTGAATGCCTGTTTCCCTCCCCAAATTAAGGTAGTTCTCAGCTATGATTTGTTCAAATATGCTTTCTCATCCTCTGTCCCTTTCAGCGCCCTCTGGAACCCCAATTAAATGTAGATTTTTCCTTCTGAGGCTGCCATTTATCCATTTATTTCCCTTAACCTTTCCTCGTGGTCTTTTAATTGTTTTTCTCTTTCTTCTTCAGCCTCCTTCCTTTCCATCAACTTGTCTTCTCTGTCACTCACTTGTTCTTCTACCTCATTAACCCTCATTGTTAAGACCTCCCATTTGGATTGCATCTCATTTAATTGATTTTTAATTTTGGCCTGATTAGATCTAAATTCTGCAGTCATGAGGTCTCTTGATCATTTAGGCTTTTTTCCAGAGCCACCAGTAGCTTTATAATTGTGCTTCTGTATTGGCTTTCTGACATCAAATTGTAATCCAAATTTTGTAACTCTGTGGCAGAGAGTACTGTTTCTGACTCTTTCTTTTGTGGTGAGTTCTTCTTTCTAGACATTTTGGCTCAGTGCAGAGTGGCTAAAAATGAGTTGCATTGTAAAAAGGAAGAAAAAGAAAAAAATGAAAAAGAGAAAACAAGAAGGAGTATCCTCTGGCTCTAAATAGAGTAAATCCCTCGACTTCCCCTGGAGCTTTCCAGCGCTGCTTCGTCAAGAACTTGCTCTTCCTGTGTTCTTCCAGCTCGTCTTCTGGGGGAAGGGCCTGCTGTGCTGACTCTCAGGTGTGTGCATGGCTCAGTGGGAGCTGTTTATCCTGTGAGGCCCCTGCTCCCTGGTGGCCCTGCTCTGTCCCAGGCAGAGGGTGACACCAGGAGGAACAACAGTGGCGGCGGCCAGCTCTCCAGCCCTGGAATCAGCTCCTTGCAGTAACTACCACAGCTCCTAGTCCACACTGGCCTAGATGCTCCCGGGGCTGTGGTGGGTGCTGATCTGCGCAGCTTGGGGGCACCTGGCGGCAGGGAGTTCTCGCTGTCCCGTGTGCTCCCCGCATCCGCCTGTCCCGGGGAGTGCAAGGTCCTGGGCTATGTTCCCCGGCGCCCTGGGATACGGGGCCTGAACTGCTAGAATTGGGCTCCCGGGGCTGCGCAGCCCCCTCCGCCCGGAGCCGCCGCCTGAGCTTCTCCTGAGGCCCCGCTGGGTGCTCGCTCCAGCCCTTTATCGAGATCAGCCCCTGGTGTGTGGCGCACCCTCCCCTGGAATGCACTTCCTCTGTTAGTGACCCCAGGAACCTGGAGGCGCCACTGACCCTCCTGCGGTTCTGCCGGAATTCCCTGCTGAGCGGCTTTCCGTCCCGGAAGAATCCAGTGCGGATTTTAAAAGTTCCTGCTTCTCGGGGGCTGGACTTTCCTCTCCTGGAGGCTTTCTCAGCCCCGCTTAGCCCAGCTCCTCGTGGGGCCCCTCCTGCACTTGATTCTTTTTTATTTTTTTTCTGCCTTCCTACCTTGTTAGAAGCGCAAACTCTTCTCTCTGTAGCATTCCAGCTGTTCTCTCTTTAAATCTCAGGTCGAATTCGTAGGTTTTCAGGATGACTTGAAAGTTATCTAGGTAGGGGCATCTGGGTGGCTCAGCGGTTGAGCATCTGCCTTTGGCTCAGGGCGTGATCCTGGGGTCCTGGGATGGAGTCTCCTATCGGGCTCCCTGCAGGGAGCCTGCTCCTCCCTCTGACTGTGTCTCTGCCTCTCTCTGTGTGTCTCTCATGAATAAATAAATAAAATCTTAAAAAGAAAGAAAGTTATCTAGGTAAATTGGTGGGGGCAGGTGACTTGGGGACCCTACTCCTCCACCATCTTGCCCTGCTCCCCGACAATTGGGTTTTCTAACATGGGGATAAAAGAAGACATAAAAATGTGTGTTTTTTTTTTAATCTAAAACTCAAGGGTTTATGTATCCACTCAACAAATATTTACTGAGGGCCAACTATGTGTCCTGCCTTGCCACATTTCACATTTCATAGCTCTCTCTCTCTCTCTCTCTCTCTCTCTCTCTCTGAGCCCTCACGCATTCAGTGTGGGTTTAATGAGAAGCAGTGGAATATAGTAGTAATTCTGGGCACAAGCTTTGGAGGGAGATGGGCCTGGGTTTGAATATCAGATCCACTATTTGTTTTCTAGCTGTGTGATCTTGGACAAGTTATTTAACCTCTCTGTATTTTAGTCTTCTCAGCTCAGTCATCTCAACTATAAAAGGGGAATACTATAGTACTCCTTTACAGAGTGGTTGTAAAGACTAAATGAAATAGCACATGTAGGGGCACCTGGGTGGCTTTGTTGGTTAAGTGTCTGTCTTTGGTTTGCATCATGATCCTGGGGTCCTGGGATTCAGCCCCAATCAGGCTCCCTGCTCAGTGGGGAGTGAGCCTTCTCCTCTGCCCCTCACCCCACACTCATGTTCTCCCTCATAAAAAAATAAAATCTTTAATAAATAAATAAAATAGCACATGTAAAGAAAGCACGTGGCATGGTAGCTATTATAGAATAGCTATAGATACTCAAAAAAATGGTAGTAGTAAGATAATGCTGATGAAGGCATCCCCTGCTTGGTTTATTCTACATTTTCTTCCTTGCCTGTCCATGTTTCTTTCTCACTTTAAAATCTTGGACAAAAGGTATGTCCTATTCGAAGTCTTTCTTGACTAACAGTTCACCCTGATTTCTCCATTATTTGGCATCTATCTGATGCTTATGAACACAGGTCACATTAATTTGTTTTTTGCCTATTTGTCTATATTCTTATGTGTTATTTGTGTCCTTCCTGGATTCTCAATTATCATAGAGTAATAGAGTCATAGGCCAAACATAAAAGAACATAAATCTTCCATGTATATCACGAATCCCTTCAACTACAATTCTGTCAGGTGGCCATTCATTCACTACTTGAGTATTTTTAGAGACAAAGATCTCATCATCTCACCAAACAGGCCGTTCAGTTCGTTGCTGGGCAGTTTTCAGGAGGTTATTTCTCAAACTACACCAGCATGTACCCCCCTGTATCTTTTTCACACATTTTCCTAGTTTTGCCCTCTTGAACAACATAGGACTAAATAGAGGTTTAATTTAGGATTAATACAGGATTAAACTGTTCACTACATAAAGTTGCCTTCTCTTTGCTTTATTTTTTTAAAAGATTTTATGTATTTACTCATGACAGACACACACACACACAGAGAGAGAGAGGGGGGGGGGCAGAGACACTAGCAGAGGAGAAGCAGGCTCCATGTAGGGAGCCTGATGCGGGACTCAATCCCAGGACTCCAGGATCAAGCCCTGGGCTGAAGGCAAGCACCAAACCACTGAGCCACCGAGGGATCCCCTTCTCTTTGCTTTATATTGTCCACTCAATTCTCGGGTGTTGGCTTTTTGGCATTTTTACTAATGGCAAAGTAGGATGTCAATGTTTCTTACTACTACAATCTTTTTTTTTTCCCTGTTGATGGGGAGGGGGTATTACCTTTGCTGGGTTTTTTTTTTAAGATTTTTTTTAAGATGTTGGCTTTTTTTAAAAATTTTTATTTATTTATGATAGTCACAGAGAGAGAGGCAGAGACATAGGCAGAGGGAGAAGCAGGCTCCATGCACCAGGAGCCCGATGTGGGATTCGATCCCGGGTCTCCAGGATCGCGCCCCGGGCCAAAGGCAGGCGCCAAACCGCTGCGCCACCCAGGGATCCCATTTTTAGGATTTTTAAAATTTATATTTATTCATGAGAGATACAGAGAGAGAGACAGAGACATAGGCAGAGGGAGAAGCAGGCTCCCTGTGGAGAGCCTAATGCAGGACTGTATCCCAGGACCCAGGGATCACAACCTGAACCAAAGGCAGACGTTCAATCACTGAGCCACCCAGGTGCCCTGCCTTTGCGTATTGAGAACAACTTTACTTTTTGAGTCTTGGAGAGGATTTCAGAGCCAGTTACCTATGTAAAGTGATTTGTTGGGTCCCAGGATTTGCTCTGCCCAACAATATCCTCTTCCCTATGATATCTGAAACCATCCATTGTGAGAGCAACATTCCTCTAGGTTTTAAAAAAGTTATAGGGTTTTTGAAGCCCTGTTTGAAAGTAACATGCCCCTGGGAAAGGAAACTTCTTAACCTTAACCACTGATACAACAGCAGGGACTGAATCGTTGCTAGTGACTTGAGAGCAAAATAATCAAGATCGGATAAGGCATGACCTGGCCGCAGTACCAGACTGCTGGAGATCCAGAGACCTCGTTTCATTCATCCAGGGATACACAGCACTTAGCACAGTGACTAATACTGGGTCCTCAGTGACGAATGAACAAATGAGGCTGAAAAGGGGAGTATGTGCCCTTCCCAATAAGCATCACCCACTTCATAATTCTCTCTCTAGCCAAGGAAGTGTGGCAACACCAGAAATTTCGGGGTTCTTTGGCTTGCTGACAGCCTTGCTAGCTATTCACAGTGCTCTTCTCCTATCAGCTTTCCCTGGAGCTATCTGGTGTCTCACCTTCAGCTGGCAGCAGGAGGCATGAATTGTTAGGCTGCTTCTATATAAAGCTCTGGCAATAGAAACTGCCTCCATTACCACCATTGATTCACATACCTACACAGAGACTTCACACCCACCCAGTGTTATGGAGAAAAGGAATCGGATTCTAGCTCAGGCCTTGTGTCACTGCACAATATTGTAGAATTAACATTACCCCTTCGCTTATTTGTAGAAGCTTTTGCAGATGTAGTGATCTGCCTCATACTCTGAATTTGGGGAAGAGTATAATAAAAGCCTCATTAATTCTCACCAGTGTTTAATCTAAATTAAAAATGTGGGTTGGCACTTAAAAGTGTGGGGAGATGATTAAGTGCCTTCAGAGAATAGGAACTCTTTTTAAAGCAGTATATAAAAGCAAGTATTTTCCTGCAAACAATCTTTGCCTTCATTAAAGGGTATCCAGCAGTGCTTTTCTTTGGCATGATTTTGGTAGCAATTCGTTTGTGTTATTGTATTACTTGAAAATAATAAAGCTGCATTTTGGGTTTTGTTAAAAGTTTAAAAGGAAGGCCTATCTGACAGGAAATCAACGAACTATGGAAGGGTATTTTTTAAAATAGCTTTTTAGACATCTATAGCATTGTAATCAAAGCTAATGAAATATAAGACCCTACTTCAAAGAACAATATAAATGGTTTTAATTAATAGTCCAGTTGCTTTTATGTAAATGAATATTTCCTATGGCACTAGAAAAATTGTTTTTCTCATTCAAGGTAACTGTTCCCAGTGCAGAACTTATATATACCATGAATTCCCTTTCATTGTAGAATGAGTCCTAGCCTTTCTCCAAAATAACGAAATATTTCTATATTCTATCATTCCAATTACAGAACTTGCCAACTTCAAGCAAATCTCATTTAGTAAAGTTTTACTCTATTTGCAAAATAACTTCATAATGCAAGTGGAGTTCTGTTTTCTTTACTTTGTATGCTTGGACTGTACTTCTAGCAATGTTAAATCTAAAAGAATATCCACATTATTTCCAAAAACTGTTTAAACTATTGGATATACTATTAATATTTATCTGAAGAAATATTGTCTGTAGCCCACTAATCCTCATTCTATGAATACTTAAAATGTTAGTGAAGTGGGAAATACTTACAAGATGTGTCCCCTTCAAGCAGTAATATATTACAAATCTGGGACGTTAGGCTTCCATTTAATGGCCTGTGCCCTTAGCCTGTGATTACATTTTTAAAACATGAAGTTGTGGTATTTTCTGACATTCATTTGGGACATCTTATGAGGATACTTCCATTTATTTACAGTAAGAGAAGATCTTAGAGAGAGTATACTCTCTAGAATGTCTTCTGAAGTCACAATACCCATTTGCACTTTAGACAAAGAAAATATTACTCAGAGTAGAAGGGTGATTCAAGATTTCTTTACCTTCTGCCAAACAAAATGGCAAAACCAGACAAATAAAAAGTCTTACCCTCAATTACTGCATAGATTATATTCTGATTTCTGAGAAGCTAAACAATAATGTACTATGTTCTACTGAAATGTGAAAAAATATATGATCCAAATTCCTTTAATTATATTTGTTTTCCTGTCTCTGAGTCAGTTTCACCCATCTTTGGCATGCCATTAATATCCATAACAAAAGGAAAGCAGTGAGGACTAACACACCAAAAGGCAAATTTCTAGTGCTCCAAGCATTAATTTTGCACCTGTTAGTATTTAATAATGGTGTAAGCAATTGAGGACAATGTTTTAGAAAACTCAGAGAACAATGACTTAATTGAAGGCATTGAATGAAATAGTCCAGAAGAATTTTCAGTGTGATAAAATGAAAAACTTTGATTCCCAGGGGTATGAGAAGCTGATCTTTGTGCCTTAGGGAGAAATTCATAAAGAAACTAGCCAGCTATATTCTGGCCAGTTCTATTTTTTGAGTGCCAGTTGGCACTGGGGAGAGTAGAAACAGTAGTCTCTCTAGATTCTGTGTAGTTTCATGATTTGCTTCTTTTGAAGCTATAAGCAGGAATATGTGGTCAACTAAAATGTGGCTATGCATACAATTTATATAGCTGAATTGTGTACCACCTCACTGACTGTGAAGGTAGTTTTCTGGAAGATACTTGCTGGATATTTGTCACTTTACCACAGAGGATGTTAAAAAATATTTCGATCCAAGAAAAAGATGTAAATAATTTTTGCCAAAAAAAAAATACCACACTGAATCTAATTCCCCAATCTTCTCCATAAGCAAACCACTCACTTAACTTATAGGAACACGTACTGACTTATAAGACTGGGCCTCAGATAAAACCATGGGGATGGGGGCAGTGGATGGAAATGCATCTTTGTAAGCCCTGAAAAAATCCTGAATTTAAATTCACCTCCTCACAGATGTCCTCTTGTGGCCGAATTACGAAATTGGCTTACATAATAATAAAATAATTATACCATAATATAATAATGGTAGAATTGTTTAGTTAGTTTCCATATTTATGGAGAGATTACCTGACATTAAAATTATTTTATTTCATAAAACACAGGGGATTTCCTAAGCACATAACAAAGTTGTAGTTCTTTTGCATCTGGATGGCATTTTAAATCTTCCTTTTGAAACTAAGTGAGCCAGACTTATCCATCCCAAAAAGACTTGTGAACTGATATTTATGGTTTATTCATCGCATGTAATAGTTACAGTGGAATTCCTCTTCTCAACCCACTGTACAACCAGATGACACAGCATTTTTCTGTTCCAACCTTAGAAAGGCCCAGTAGAGGGCACGTTGAGCATTTTAATGGCTAATACACACACCTTGGTACTTAAGCATATTTAAACAGTAACATGCTATAATTGACATCTGACTCAAAGTTTCCAGTATCTTTTGATACCATGTGGCAACTCTTTCAATTAAGAAAACACAAGATACTCAGTTAGTCAAGGTCAGCCAAAAAGATTTGAATAAAACAAAAATCAATCTAGTTGATTACTTTCAAACCAGCCAGGCACCTTGAAGATGTGGATAAATTCCCGGAATGAATAAGACCCATGAGTCCATAGATTCTCCTTTGTGGTTACATTCTCATGAGAGTAAGGTGATATACAGAATATAAATATGCTAAGTTATGCCATTAATTTAATTACCTGCATGCAGCCAGTCCACAAGCAATGTTGAAATCTGAGGCTAATTGTCTTTGATCACTCATACTACCTCAGAATCACCTCTTATGGGTCTGAAGGGAATGCCTGAGTGAAACATAAAATGAAAACACACTGAGAAATGCATTTCAAAGCCAACCCCAAATGTCTTTTGATTGTCTGCTGTTTTGTATGATCTACATCACTCTTTCCTATCTACTAGTATCTAGAATTGAGATCTAACTCAATTCTTTTGTAGGAGACCAATAAACCCTGACCCTGAGAAAACTGTACATTCAATACCATAATTCAGGTGTGTACTTAGCTTTAGGTGGAAAATGAATTTCAATTCAAAAAAGAAAAAAAAGATTTTAATATTTGAAGGAGAAAACCAAGAAGGTGAGGATATTGTTTACATTTTAAGAATATAATTCTTCTAGGGGCACCAGGGTGGCTTAATCAGTTAATTGAGTGACTGGATTTCTGCTCGGGTTATGATCTCAGAGTCATGAGATCAAGCCCCATGTAGGGCTCCATGGAGCCTGCTTAAGATTCTCTCTCTTGCTCTCCCCCCCCACCAAGAATATAATTTTTCTAATAAAGAAAAGATCATCAGAGCTTTGGTTAATTATGACCACTTAAAACATGAATGACCTCTATTCCTAAATACTTGACAAATTACAATGAACCAGAAAGCTACTTATTGCAAGACACAAGTGCTCTTACATTTTCTCCACCTTTTTTCTGCCTACACATCTAAAAATGTGAGACAGGGGGTATTGCACTATATGTTGGCAATCTGAATTTAAATAATAAATAAATAAATAAATAAATAAATAAATAAATAAATAAATAAATAAGATTTTAAAAATTTGAGACAGGAATCCATCAAAATCCTAGAGGAGAACATAGGTGGCAACCTCTTTGACCTCAGCTGCAGCAACTCTTCCTAAACACATCCCCAGAGGCAAAAAAATGAACTACTGGGACTTCGTCAAGATAAAAAGCTTCTGCACAGCCAAGGAAACAATAAGCAAAACTAAAGGGCAAAGTACAGAATGGAAGAAGCTATTTGCAAATGACATATCAGATAAAGGGCTAGTATCTAAGAGCTATAAAGAACTTACCAATCTCAAGGCCCAAAAAACAAAAAAATCCAGTCAAGAAATGGGAGAAGATATGAACAGACATTTCTCCAAAGAAGACTTGCAAATGGCCAATATACACATGAAAAAATGCTCAACATCACTCAGCATCAGGGAAATACAAATCAAAACCACGGGATACTACTTCACTTCAGTCAGAATGGCTAAAATTAACAACATGGGAAACTACAGATGTTGATGAGGATGCAGAGAACGGGGAACCCTCTTACATTGTTGGTAGGAATGCAAACTGGTGCGGCCACTCTAGAAAACACTATGGGGGTTCCTCAAAATATTAAAAATAGAACTACCCTACCCCACAAATGCATGACTAGGGATTTATTCAAAGGATACAAAAATAGTAATTTGAAGGGGTACATGCACCCCAATGTTTGTAGCAGCAATGTCCACAATAGCCAAAATATGGATAGGGCCCAGATGTCCATTGACTGATGAATAGATAAAGAAGAGGTGGTGTATATATACACAACAGAATATTACTCAGCCATCAAAAAGAATGAAATCTTGCCATTTGCAATGACATGGATGGAACTAGAGTATATTATGCTAATCAAAATAAATCAAGGAAAGACAAACACCATATGATTTCAGTTGTACGTGGAATTTAAGAAACAAATGTGATGAACATAGGGGAAGGGAAGGAAAAATAAAATAAAATAAAAACAGAGAGGAAGGCAAACCATAAGAGACTCTTAACTCTAGAGAACAAACTGAGGGATGCTGGAGGGAATGGGAATGGGGTAACTGGGTGATGGGCATTAAGGCGGACACTTGATATGATGAGCACTGAGTGCTACATGCAACTGATGACTCACTAAATTCTACCCCCAAACTAATAATATACTATATGCTAATTAACTTGAATTTAAATCTAAACACATTTAAAAATAAAATGTTACTCAACTCAGTTGTTTTCTCACCACAGCATTTAAAATCTTGTTCTTCCCCCTTTCTATTTTAATAACCTTTGCCACAGTTAGTGTCATACATGTTTACATGACACTAAAATAAATAAAAGAAACTAGCTGAAGAAATCAACTGACAAAAAAAAGAAAGCAACTGAAAAAAAAGAAAGAAAGCAACTGAATGTTCCACTTTTAACCAATTGTTCTGGTATTATGTAGATGAGCCTGACTCTTGGCTATCTTCTAATATCTATTCATCTGTACCTATGTTCTCCTCCAAAAGTACTTCATGCACTTGAAACAATGCTTCCTACTTGGAAATGCCAGCCCTATCTTTTTCTGCCATTGTATATAATAATTGAAATAATAATTTTCAGTCTATAGCCTACTTAATTCAAAGAGGATTTAAATTAGTCCCTTAATTAAATTTAGTAGAAAAAAACTTTTAAAAAAGATTTTATTTATTTATTCATGAGAGACACAGAAAAAGAGTGAGAGAGAGAAGCAGAGACACAGGCAGAGGGAGCAGCAGGCTCCTGCAGGAAGCCTGATGAGGGACTCGATCCTGGGACTCCTGGATCACACCCTGAGCTGAAGGGAGATGCTCAACCACTGAGCCACCCAGGCATACCGAAAAGAAAACACTTATGGATAAAATGGAATCCATCTAAAGACGAGGTTCTTAGGCAGGGGTGGTGGTCCTTGGAGGTACACAGGTGGGTCACACAGGGTCTTTGTGCAGCTGAAGTATTTTTGAAGTTATAAGTACATGGAATTGGTTTTCAAAAAATAAAGTAAATCTTATCCTAAATGTTCTACAGCAAGTCTATTCAATAGAACATTCAGTTCTGTCTCTTTACCATCCAGTACGTAGCCACAAGCTACCTGTAGCCATTGAACATTTGAAATGTGGCTAATATGCCTGAAGAACTGAATTTATTGTTTTATTAACTTTAAATAGCCACATGGGGCTATTGACTATCTTATAGAACAGTATAGCAGTAGATCAACATTAACATGGGGTCATTGGATAAACTTTATGAGGCCCATAAAACCCCTTGAAGTTGGTCACAAAATTGTGTGTGTTCATTTATTCTGGACATGAATTTTATCACATTTGCAGAAGTAGCTCTGATTCCAAAAAAAGTTTAGAACCACTAATGACAGGAACAGAGGTAGTTGCCCTGTTTGGGCTCCTCGTTTCCTGACAACATAATTGAAACTAGAAACATGATGAATTTTACTGTTGTTACTTTTTTTAATGCCATAAAAAACATCCAAATTCCTTCGCAAAGAACCAAAAATAATTTCCTAAAGTTAATTCAAGTAATGAGGTATACATTTCTACAACCAACACATATTTATCTCTTTAAAAAACTTCTTACTTTGAGAAAATTGTAGATTTACATGCAGTTGTAAAAAATAGAGATATCATTTACCATTCACCCAGGTTCCCCTAGAGGTATCACCTTAAGTAACTAGAGTACAGTATTGCAATGAGGAAATTGACATTGATGCAATCTACCCACCTTCTTTGGATTTTACTAGTTTTAATGCACTCATTTGCATGTGCCATACAATTTTATCACAGGTGTGCATTTGTGTGACCATCACCACAGTCAAGATTCAGAACAAGTGCATTCCTACAGGCTCCTTCATTTTGCCCTTTTATAGCCACTTACACCTCTACCCCATACTCTCTTTAACTCTGGGCAACCACTAACCTTTTCTCCATTACTATAATTTTTTTGTCTCAAAAAAATTATATAAATGGAATCAAATTGTATGTAGCCTTTTGGGCTTGGCTTTTTTTTTCCAACTCAGCATAATTCTCTGGAGATCTATCCAGATTGTTCCATATATTCATAGTTCATTCCTTTTTATTACTGTAGTATTCCAGGGTAGTGATGTTCCACAATTGAACCATTCATCTACTGAAGAACATCCAGGTTGTTTCCAGTCTGGGGCAATAATGAATGAAGCTGCTAGGAACATTTGTATTCGGGTTTTAGTGAACCTAGAGATAAAGGCTCATGATTGAAACTGCTGAGTCATGTGGTAGTTGCATGTTTAGCTTTATAAGAAACTACCAGACTGTTTTCCAGATGTTCTGTACCATTTTACATTACCATCAATAATATATGTGTATATGTGATCCAGTTTCTCAACAGCCTCACCATCATTTGGGGTGACCACTTTTTTTTAAGCCATTCTGGGAGGCAGGAGGTGATATCACATTGCGACTTTAATTTGCATTTCCCCAATGGCTGAGATGTTGAACATTTTCTCATGTGCTGATTTGCCATCTGCATATCCTCTTTTTTTTATTTATTTATGATAGTTACAGAGAGAGAGAGAGAGATGCAGAGACACAGGCAGAGGGAGAAGCAGGCTCCATGCACCGGGAGCCCGATGTGGGACTCGATCCCGGGTCTCCAGGATCACGCCCCGGGCCAAAGGCAGGCGCCAAACCGCTGCGCCACCCAGGGATCCCTGCATATCCTCTTTAGTCAAATGTCTGTTCTTGTCTGGGAGAAAAAGCATCCATAATAGGAAGGAGAGCTTTTTACATAGAAATTTGAGTAATAGTGGTGGGTAATATGGTTTTTTTAATTTATTTATTTATGATGGTCACAGAGAGAGAGAGGCAGAGAGAGAAGCAGGCTCCATGCACCGGGAGCCCGATATGGGATTCGATCCCGGGTCTCCAGGATCGCACCCTGGGCCAAAGGCAGGCGCCAAACCGCTGCGCCACCCAGGGATCCCAAAGGTAATATGGTTTTTACAAAAGAAACTGCTGTTAAGTTGGGACTTGTTTTTCAGCTATCTGCTAAGATAGAAGCCCTGATGTAAATTCTTATCCCTGGGAAGATGTTTCCGTGCAGAACTAGGAAAACTAGGATCCAGGAATAATACTTGGCTTTTTGATACCTTGACTATCAAAAAAAAATTGAGAGAATACAAATGAATGGAGAGATAAGGGAGCTTTTTGTAGGTATTGGATTTGGTCGTATCATGAATACATATTCTAGCAAATACCACTGGTGCAGATATTTTATATCCTTGGTATAACTTTTGATATATTTAGATGTCATCTGTTGCCCTGTTTTAAGAGTCACAGTTTTCACCCCAACAGAAAACAGTCTACTTCAGCTGTGGCAGGGCAACATGATTACCTGCAGGCAGAAGTATCACTTTCCTCAGAGAAGAGTCTGAATCAAAAACCTGCAATGGCTGATCGCTACCTCATAAAATCAAGACTAAATTCCTAAATACGTCTTCATGGCCAACAAAGCCCTAACCTACCTTTTCCGCCCTGTTTTGCACTCCTCCTCCTCTTGTGGACTAACCAAACTGAATCAATGTTTTCTAAATCCACTCTGCTCTTTCCTGACTCTCTGCTTCTGTTCCTGCTATATCCTTTACTGATTTACCTTCCCTTGGCCGTTTGTACCTATGGGATGCCTGGGTGGCTCAGTAGTTGAGCATCTGCCTTAGGCTTAGGGCGTGATCCCAGGGTCCCAGGATTGAGTCCAGCATCTGGCTCCTGGCAGGGAGCCTGCTTCTCCCTCTGCCTATGTCTCTGCCTCTCTCTCTCTCTCTCTCTCTCTCTCTCTCTGTGTGTGTGTGTCTCTCATGAATAGATAAATAAAATCTTAAGAAACAAAAAAACTACCTGTCCCTTAAGGCCCTGCTCAGATGTTACTTTCTCCATGAAATATCTTCTAATTCCTTGAGTCAGAAGCAAACATTCCTGCCTCTATGCGCACACAGGACTTTGTACCCCCTCATAGCACCCATCTCTCTGACAACTCTTTTGTTTAAATGTCATGCCAACGCAATAACATGGATGAATCTCAAATACAATTTGCTAAGTGAAAGAAGTTAGACACAAAAAGCTACATACTGAATGACTCCATTTATCTGACATTCTGGAAAAAGCGAAACCATAGGGACAGAAAACAGACTAGGGTTGCCAGGGTAAGGTGGGGGGGCAGGGTTTGACTGCAAAGGCATAACACAAGGGAAGTTGGGGAGTGATGACAGTGTTCTATGTCTTGATTGTGGTAGTGGCTATACAACTGTGCATTTGTCAAAACTTGCAGATCTATACAGGGTAAAGGGTGAATTTTATAGTATTTCAACTACACCTTAACAAAAACAATGGGAAAAATTCATACCAGATAGCCTTCTCTTCAAATCTGGCCATCCATTTACTTGTTCTTCAGATGTACTCTAATGTTCCAGGATAAGAGCTAGGACTACAAAGGAGAAAAATATGCAACCCCTCCTTTCAAGGAACTCGATCTCTGAGGGAGGTGCTAGGTATGGAGGGAAATAAATACGGGTACCTGGGTGGCTCAGTGGTTGAGTGTTTGCCTTCGGCCCAGGGCATGATCCCGGGGTCCTGGAATCAAGTCCTGCATCGGGCTCCCCGCAGGGAGCCTGCTTCTCCCTCTGCCTGTGTCTCTGCCTCTCTCTCTCTGTGTCTCTCATGAATAAATAAATAAAATCTTTTTTAAAAAAGAAAGAAATGCAGTGGAGTAGGAAAAGTGCTGTATATGGTACAGTCAGATACAGTGGCAGCATAGAGGAAGCAGTGGTCAGATGGACCTAGATGGTGGAAGGGCTAGCCTTTCAAGTTTAGAAATTTATATTTTGTTTAATATGCAATGTGAAGTGACAGAATCAAAGCTATGCTTTAGGAAGTATAACATGGCAGTAATATGAAGGATGATGTGGAGTGGAGAAAAGAGAAAAAGCAGAGAGATCAATTAGAAATCTATTCACAACAGCCTAAAATAAAATTAATATCACTTCTCCATTAGCAGACATTTGAGATTGGGTGAAGTTTTCAATTAAACCTTGTATTGCTGACAATCTAGATGAATGCAGGCATAAACACAGAGAGGGCCCACAAAATTTTTCTTGATACAATTTACCCCGATTAGCCTGAGATACTTAATGGAGCAACCATGTTGCATTGATCTTTTTATCTTCCCTGGAAAATATCATAAGACTTTGTAGACACTAAAGGCTCTTAAAAAAAGTTTATTATTCTCTTTAAAAAAAATTTTTTTTGAGAGTGAGTGAGGGAGAGAGCACAAGCAGGGGAGGGGCAGAAGGAGAGGGAGAAGAAGGCTCCCTGCTGAGCGGGGAGCCCAAGGCGGGTTACAGGGCTCCATCCCAGGACCCCAGGGTCAGGACCTGAGCCGAAGGCAGACATGTAACCAACTGGACCACCCAAGTGCCCCCCAAAATTCATCATTCCAATGAATAAGTTAGAGAGCAGGTGGATTTTCTCTTAAATCACTGAAACTCAGGCAGCCCTGGTGGCTTAGGGATTTAGCGCCACCTTCAGCCCAGGGTGTGATCCTGGAGACCTGGGATGGAATCCCACGTCAGGCTCCTTGCGTGAGCCTGCTTCTCCCTCTGCCTATGTCTCTGCCTCTCTCTCTCTCTGTATGTCTTTCATGAATAAATAAATAAAATCTTAAAAAAATAAATCACTGAAATCCCAAAAGAGAAAATTGTTAATTCCTGCATGCCCAATGATGCTTACTGCTTACAATTGTGTATGTCAGCCCATAGGGTCAAGGTTAGTAAAGATATTTTATTCCTAAATGTATATATTGACTATAGTGATTGGGGGGAAGGGGTGGAATTAGTCTGGCACTTTTTTCCCCAGAAAGATTGCTGTTTCTTTGCTGGTTTACTTCTACCTAACACATCTTGCAGTGACATGGGTAAGATTCTGTGGAAAAGGGAAAGGGAGGGGCACCCGGTGGTTCAGTAGTTGAGCATCAGCCTTTGGCTCAGGTTGTGATCCTGGGGTCCTGGAATCAAGTCCCACATCAGGCTCCATCAGTCCCAGGGAGCCTGCTTCTCCGTCTGCCTATGTGTCTGCCTCTATGTTTCTCATGAATAAATAAATAAAATCTTTAAAAAGAAAAAAAAAGGCTCTCTGCTCCTCTGCATTCGACAGACAGCTGCATCTTCTGATGCAGTGCCAGCTGTGTCCCTGAGACACAATGGTGAAGGTTGGAGTGAATGGATTTGGCCGTATTGGGCACCTGGTCACCAGGGCTGCTTTTAACTCTGGCAAAGTGGATATTGTCACCATCAATGACCCCTTCATTGACCTCAACTACATGGTGTACATGTTCCAGTATGATTCTACCCATGGCAAATTCCACGGCATGGTCAAGGCTGAGAACGGGAAACTTGTCATCAACAGGAAGTCCATCTCCATCTTCCAGGAGCGAGATCCCGCCAACATCAAATGGGGCAATGTTGGTACTAAGTATGTTGTGGAATCCACTGGGGTCTTCACCACCATGGAGAAGGCAGGGGCTCACTTGAAGGGCGGGGCCAAGAGGGTCATCATCTCTGCTCCTTCTGCTGATGCCCTCATGTTTGTGATGGGCATGAACCACGAGAAGTATGACAACTCCCTCAAGATTGTCAGCAATGCCTCCTGTACCACCAACTGCTTGGCTCCTCTGGCCAAAGTCATCCATGACCACTTTGGCATCATGCAGGGCCTCATGACCACTGTCCATGCCACCACTGCCACCCAGAAGACCGTGGATGGCCCATCTGGGAAGCTGTGGCGAGACAGCTGAGGGGCTGCCCAGAACATCATCCCTGCTTCCACTGGCGCTGCCAAGGCTGTGAGCAAGGTCATCCCTGAGCTGAACAGGAAGCTCACTGGCATGGCCTTCCGTGTTCAGTTGTGGATCTAACCTGCCGCCTGGAGAAAGTTGCCAAATATGACGACATCAAGAAGGTGGTGAAGCAGGCATCAGAGGGCCCCTCAAGGGCATCCTGGGCTACACTGAGGACCAGGTTGTCTCCTGCGACTTCAACAGAGACACCCACTCTTCCACCTTTGACTCTGGGGCTGGCATTGCCCTCAATGACCACTCAAGCTCATTTCCTGGTATGAAAATGAATTCGGCTATAGCACCCTGGTGGTGGACCTCATGGTCCACATGGCCTCCAAGGAGTAGGAGCCTCCTGGACCACCAGCCCCAGCAAGAACAAGAGGAAAAGAGAGGCCCTCAGCTGCTGAGGAGTCCCTGCCCCAAATTAATCCCCCAACACTGAGAATCTCCTGACCTCCAATTTACATCCCAGACCCCGAGGAAGGAGAGGGGCTTGGAGAGCCCTACCTTGTAATGTACCATCAATAAAGTACACTGTACCCCCCAAAAAAGAAATAAAAAGAAAAAAAAGGAGTGACAGCAGGCATTATAAATACACTTTTTTAATTTTTACTATTACCTCTGTCTTGGAATTTCAAAATCTGTGCTGAAAATGCATATGAAGGGCATAACTGAAAGCACTCAGAGAAGACAGCCTTATTCTTGAAATGTGTATGAAGTTTTCATCATGCCTTGAATCCAACCAAAGAGCAGGTCTGAAAAATCAGCAGGGGGCTTATAAACACTGCATAGGGCCCAAACATACACTCTCAGTCAGGTCTCTAAAACACCTCACCCATCCCCATCTCAGGAAAATGAAGACGTTTAATGAACTGGTGGGATTATCGAAGGTAAACTTGATGAGCATCTTCTTCAAATAAACAAGAGCTCCAGGCTTTCAATTTCTGCTCTCTCTCTCTTTTTTTGCTCTCACGAAGAGCAAACATTACTGAGCCACTTCATTGCCTCTGGTGAAAGGCTTTCTGTGGCTCCAGAGTTGACAACATCCAGAATATTAAGCAGTCACTGACTTTGGCGTCTGAACTAGTTTGCTATGAAGAACATGAAGTATACTGATGCTATCTGCCCCCGAAGTTACACAGAGACAACTTAGGAAAAAGTGTGCCTCCCATCCCCACAAACTGGAAGACTGTCAGCTTGGGGAAAAGTGATTTTGTAGATGCCAGAGTGTGCTGTGGTTCAGCAGATCTGGACATTTTTTTCCTCTGCATTTTTCCTCATGCAAGTCATTGTGCCTCACACTGTGTGATTCAGGATGAAGTCGAAGCAAAGTAGTTTCTCTGGCCACAAAAATACCCTTTTGTTGAAGGCCAGCTTGTCCTTTGCCTGTTTCCCGCGACCAATATAACCGTAACACTTATCTAATTCTGGTGTGACAGAACTTAACGACTGTGTGAATTATGAGCAGTAAGCCAGCCAATGTCAGTGGTCTCAAATATGTGATCAGCGCCGGGTCAGTCATTGCCAAATACTGGTTTACTACATGTTATTGATCATATTTGAGCCCTGTCCAGCTGTGGCTAATCCTAACGCATATAGTTGGCAGCTGTGAATTTGTGACTTTGCCCCTCAGAATACAAAGCTGCCTTTGCCCAAGCTCAGGCCCACTAAAGCTTCTTAAAAGGCAAGACTTCCCCTCAGTAGGTGATTGTGATAGAATATAAGTAGGGTGTTCTTAAATTGCTTTTCAGAAACCCCAATTCTCCTGGGAATGATCAAATTATGTTTCTATTAAAAATGAATCCCATTCTGTCTATAGGTTTAAAAAAAAAAACCTCACTGCCCAGTACATTTTTAAGAAGTCCCCTCCTCCCTAATTTAGCTAATGGATCCTATCTTCATCTGTGAGGCCTACTCCCTTCTGTCATTCATCCTAGGCAGTGGCAAGATCACAGGTACTTCTTGAGGTATACCACCCAATTTGTTAGGCTTTGATCTGAGGGAAACCTTACATGGCTCAAAATATAGCTATATAATTTTATATATAAAATATTTCAGTGCCTGAAATGCATAAAAGAATGCATTATTATTATCCCTGTTTTATTTTTTAAAGATTTTATTTATCCATGAGAAACACACAGAGAGAGGCAGAGACATAGGCAGAAGGAGAAGCAGGCTCCCTGCAGGGAGCCAGATACGGGATTCGAGCCCAGGACCCAGGGATCATGACCTGCGCCAAAGGCAGACACTCAACCACTCAGCCACCCAGGTGCTCCCTGTTTTATCATTGAGCAAGAAGAAAGAGAAACTTCCTCAGTGTCATATAACCAGTCAATGGCAATATTAAAAATAACAACTGAGGCTATAATGGGTGAGTTCTGTCAATCGAGTCTACTAAGTAGCAGGAATGGGTTGGAAGTAAACCTCAAATGTATGTTCTTATCTGTAGAGCAAATTCATTAAAAAACATTCTTCTCTCCCATTCCCAAACCCCACCCCCTGAGTAATTGTTTTCCTTTTTTTCAATAGCATATATGTGTCTTGTGGTCATAGATTTAATTCTTTTAAAATCTTCGTCTTACTAGAAACCTGAAAAGGAAAGAGAGGGGACTTCCCTAGACCAGATGAGTTTCCCAACTAGATTGTCCTGATACCTGTAGTGGAGGGTAAAAACCACTTGTGTCCGTCATTTCCCCCACTCACCCAGCACTGACCCATTCCTGCTCCCTATATCTTGGGCCCTTCTCCACCTTTGTTTCTCTTTAGCAATCTGGGATCCCCTCAATCATCTCTCCAAACTCAAGATAGCTAATCTGGTTGCCCAGCAGCAAGCAAGTCGACACAATTGAGCACAAATTTTCTGCATTGTCCTCCATCAGTATAATTCTTTCTGCACCAGTTTTAGTGGACGTAAAACATCCTTTCTGCACATGACACATGTTCAGCCACTCCTCTCCACACACCCATGTATACGAGTGTGCTCAACTGAAGCAGTAGGCATTTTTAAATGATGATGAAGCACCTGACTAAATGTACTTTCATAATCTCTGCTTAGGAATCTGGGGGCTGTGCAGCAGGAGATCACAGCACTCTGGTGAGGGGGTTCTTACTATATTAAAATATGTCACTGGATGTGGCTGTAACAATACCCATCTTTCCACCATGTAATAACCTCCTTACGATGTATGTGGAAAGGTAATACAGCAAGCGAAAATGGCATAGAATTTGGAGTCATACTCTCAGTAAGAGTTCCAGCTCTGCCACATGCTGGCTGTGTGACCTCTGGCAAGATACTTTAACTTTCTGAGCCTCATCTTCCTCATCTGAAAAAAAAATGGAATTATAATAATTAGAATTATAATGGGATTGTATAACCTGTTATAAGAATCAGATGATATAATTTAGGCATGTAAAGTGTCTGGCACATAGTAGGTTCTCAATAAATATGTTGCCTTCCTACCTCTGCTTTTGAAGGCACTGTTGGATTGAGTGGAAAGTGGTGTAATGAGAACAGTGTAGCTTTGTACTAAGACGTGGGGTCAAATTCCAATTCTGTCATTTGGTTACCATGGGTGACCTCAGCAAGTTACTTAACCTGGGCCTCAGTCACTTCTTCTGTAAGATGTAGCATATAATACTCACCTCAAAAGTAGACAGTATGTGGCCTATAGTAGGTTCTTGCTGGTAGCTATTAATGTTATGGATATGAGAAGACTGCTTCAGATATAGCAGACCCACTGTTGGAAAACCTCTCTGAAATTCTCTTCTTTGAGTGCATGAAAACTTGGTTTAAAAAAGATCCCGTTTTCTAATAGCCATATATCTACCTAAGCTGATGCAGATTTACCTGCACTTGGAAATTATGTTATTTTTAAAGCATGCTGCACCATCATGTTTTGGGTTTTTTGTTTTGTTTGGCTGCTGGCTCTCTCTAGGCCCCCATCAATTTCTTCTTGCTATCCATAGAACAGCTGCCTAGAGCAGAAGTTTGTTGCCATCCCTTCTATATGCATTCTCTACACCTATGTTGTTGAGCTGGATAGCCACAACACTGCTTAGATGCCAGGACACTATTTGTTGATGGCACTTTGCCATTTATCTAATGGTGAGAAGCCAGATGTGATGTCTCATTTCTTGTGGACACGTTAAAGGCTGAACACTTATCATCCGTCTTTGCACCTCTGCAGAAACTCAGTTTGATCAGAAACTTAATCAGTCACAGTGGTGTCCTGCTGTTGCTTTTGCAGGATGCTGCTCTGCTTATTAGTTCATTACTAGATAGTGTACCTCTTAGGGCAGCTTTCATTTCAAGTACTGCTGAGACAAATTTTTGGCAGGGTTAGCCTCTGTGGTAGGATTTGAGGAATTCCAAAAGGCTCCTGGCCCAAGTGTGTCTCCCTCACTGGTTACAGTGCCTGAAATGCATAAAAGAAACATTTCACTTGAACTTCCTTTGGTATAAGGCGATGTTAAAATGTGAATGCCACTCTCCAGAGGGAAGATACTAAGTCATTATCAGCTATGAATACTTAGAGTCAGAACCCCATTGGAATCCTGATTCTGTTACTAGGTACGTGACCTTAGGCAGGTTGCGAATTCTCTGAGACAGTTTCCTCTTCTGAAAATGGGGATGCTAATGGATAATTGTGAGAATTCAATTAGATGATGCATGTAAAGTACAGAGTAAATGCTCAATGAACAGTAGCTGTTATTAGCCTTAGGGACAATAGGGCCCCCAAGGGAATACATCTAGCGCTAGTACATTTGGTTTGAGGGTATAAGGAATATATATAGGAATAAGGTGAGGTCTGGTACAGGGAAACTGGTCAAAGCAAAGGTCCTGGTGGGGTAGCAGTACGGCCACGAGTAGCATAGGGACCTGGGCTTCCAAGAGCTGGGTGCAAGGAAGGGGAAGGAATGAAGCAAAATCAAACTGCATTTACACCAACTTTCCAACAAGAAAAGTATAGTACTGGGGCACCAGGGTATCATAGTCATTAAGTGTCTGCCTTCGGCTGGGGTGGTGATCTCTGTGGGTCCTGAGATGGAGCCCTGCATTGAGCTGCCTGCGCAATGGGGGGTAGGGGGGTCTGCTTTTCTCTCTCTCTCTCTCTCCCTCTGCCCCGCCCCACTGCTATCTCAAATAAATACATATTTATTATATAATTACATATATTATATAGCTATAATATATGTAATATATAATATATATATAATTTTTAAAAATTTAAAAAGTGTAGTACCTCTCAGGATGCAGTGCCCCATGAGGTGCTAAACTCTGACACTGAGAGTGTTCAAGCAGAGGTAGTAGTGCTGGCTACCAACCAGGAATACTCTAGTCTGCCCCAAGGCTTCTCAAACTTAAGTGCGTATACAGATCACCTGGGGATCTTGTTAAGATGTGGGTTCTGACTCAGCAAGACTGGGGTGAGACCCGAGATTCTTCATTTCTCACGAGCTTCCTACAGATGCTGCTGATACTCCTGATCCACAGACCTCATTCTTCGTAGCAAGGCTCTGTTGCAGTTTGAAAAGAAATCACAGCAAGACAGAGGGATATGATTGGAGAAAGCCATGGAGTTACTCAGACAAGTCCCCACAAAGGGGAAGGACTTTGATGCAGTCATGATGTGCAGTCTGGTTCCTAGCTTTATAGGATTTGAAATTTGATTGGTAGTATAACTAGAGGCTGGGCTCCTGGGCACTGACTCACACTTCGCCAAATTCACAAGAGACCAATACATACGCCAGAATGCCAACTGATTAATTTATAATGAGAAGCATAACTTCCAAGTGGACCAGATACTAGTGTTTACTGATCAGTGCATTATCTCCCTGTAGGCATATTTACAGGAGGCACTAAATGATAATAAGGTTGCTTGGTGAGAACAGACTCATAGCAAGGGGAGTTCGTAGGATGATTTTAATGGTTTATATCTTTAAGCCATGATCGTCTGATACCTCCATCTCCACAACTGAGTTAGACCTCCAGAATAGTGCTGTGGAGGTTAGCTTCCTCACTAGGCTCTCTTCCTCCTGTCTTGTCCTCATACAATCCAGATCCTCTGTTTTTAAAAAAATATTTATTTATTTATTTATTTATTTATTCATTCATTCATTCATGAGAGACCCAGAGAGAGAGAGAGAGGCAGAGACACTGACAGAGGGAGAAGCAGGCTCCAAGCAGGGAGTCCAGCGCAGGACTCTATCCTGGGGCCCCCAGGATCACACCCTGGGCTGAAGGCAGCGCTAAACCATTGAGCCTTCCAGGCTGCCCCAGATCCTCTGTTTAAGCCTAGGTCTGACAATAATCATTTATTTGCTCCACTGACTTCCATACAAATTCACAATTTAAAACCCATCATTATGAAACGCTTAAAATACAAAGTTAAAAAAATAGTACAGTGAGCATCTATTAGAACCACCATCTAATTTCAACAATTATCATTTTGCCATATTTACTTTGTGTGTGCATGTATGCACAAATGTACAGTGTCCATGCTCTTTAGCACAATTTTCTAAATACCTCCTGCTCTGCCACAACCTACTTGACCGGCTTCACTTCTGCTGGCTCTCCCTTTGCAACTTGCATCCCAAGCCATACTTCACTGATTAATTTTAGTTCCCTGAATGCTCCTGGTGTTTTCATGTAATAGGCCATTGCCTATGCCTGAATATCCTTACTCTCTTTGCTTGATTAGCTCTATTTGTTCTTAAAGACTCAGCCACACCCATGTTGCCATAGCACCCCATGTTTTTCTCAGTCATAACATTCATTAAACTGTACTGCTATTGCCTGTTTACCTCTCTGACTTTCCTACTAAACTGCACACTCATTGAGGGCAGGGACTTTTCTTTTTGGCCTCTGTATACCTACACCTCTCCAATGGCTTGCACTTGGTGTTCAGTAATCAGAAAATCTGACTGCCCACATAGTTATGGCATAGGCACCTCAAAATCCACATGTCTACACTGAGCTCATCTCTCTGTCTCTCCCTTCTACACATTTAAAACCCTCCTCCTGATTAAATGCCATCCAGTCTTTCAAGCCAAAAACGTCAGGACAATTCCTCTTCCCTCTTCTTTCATCCTCTAAAATACATTTCCTTCTGTCCACTTCTCTTCATTTCCTGGGGTCTGAGCTGGGCTACCTTCATCTCTCACCTGGAGCACTGCCAAAAAAATCTCTCTGTCCTCCCTGCTTCTAGGCTTGTCCCCTCCAATCTATTATCCACAGAGAAGCCGTAATGATCTCTCAAATACAGATCTGATTATATTACTCCATGGGTACCCTGATTGTATTACTCCTTGCTTTTGGATAAAGTCCAAACTCCCTAGCTTTCACAAAAGGACTCTCAAGAACTGACCTCTGTGTACCTGTAGAACTTTGTGTCTTGTACTTGTACTCTGGGTTCCAACCATTTTGTGTTTATAGAGCCTGTAGTACTTGCTGTCTCCCAAGTACTTGCTGGTCAGTTTCATGCCTCAGTGCATTCCCTTGTATTGTTCTCAGTCTAGGAAGGTGAACGCTCTCAAACTCAGCACAAGTGTAACCTCCTCTGGGCAGCTTTCCCCTACTTTCCAGTCTGGGTTAGGTTCCTCTTTTTGTTACCCATTACTGCCCTGTGCACACCTCTGTCATGGCATTTACACTATATACATATAGCACTTTAAACCACAATTACCAGTTTGCTTGTCTCATCAAAGCTAACTTAAGAATTTGACAGCAGAGTTAATGACTTCTTTGATTTTTTTTTTGCCCCAATGCTTAGCCCATGGCTGGCATACAGTTGATGGAAGATTGGATACTAACAAATAGCTCTCTGAACTTCATTTTTGTAGATGCCTTATAACAGATCTCTGTAATTTTATTTATTTATTTTTATTTTTGTAAGATTTTATTCATTTATTCATGAGATATACAGACAGAGGCAGAGACACAGGCAGAGGGAGAAGCAGGCTCCATGCAGGGAGACTGACGTGGGACTCGATCCTGGGTTTCCAGGATCATGCCCTGGGCCAAAGGCGGCGCTAAACCGCTGAGTCACCAGGGCTGCCGATCTCTGTAATTTTAAATACAGTGTTTCTTTAAAGTACAATATAGGGACACCTGGGTGGCTCAGCGGTTGAGTGTCTGTATGCCTTTGGCTCAGGGCATGATCCCGGTAGAACCCGCTTCTCCTTCTGTCTGTGCTTCTGCCTCCCTCTCTATGTCTCTCAGGTATAAATAAATAAAATCTTAAAAAATAAATATAGTTTATTGCTGTGTAGGCAATATTTATTGAACTTTGAGTGTTCTTTGCCAAGAAATTCAGACAATTTCTGGGATTGTACCATTTGCTAGAGATGATTCATCCTACCTTTTCTTTTTCCTTAGGTAATTTCTATCCTAGAGATTAACAACATCAGTAGCTGGGGCTGCCATGCTATTGGCCTCGCACACCAGGCTTGACCTCTAACATAATGTCTTTTTCAGTATATAGGGTTCATGTTTCACAAAGTTGCCCATTTATTTGGATTCTAGGGGCTGTTCAGTTATGGTGCTAATTTTCCTCTAGGTTTCTCTCAAGCCATAAGAGTATCAAGTGAAGAACTGTCCCATGCTTAATCCTTCCGAATAAGATTGATTAAGTAAATGTTGGGCCAGGGACTGCAAGGAGTGACTGATCAAGAATTAAACAAATGCTGGGCTGGATAAAGTGAATTACATCTCTCTGAACTGGAAAAATGGCTAAAACATCCTGAACATCATTTTCTCTGGTTATTATCTCAAAGCAACAATTTTAAGATTATTCACAAGGTATGGGGTCCTTGACCCTGTTTAATAATAACGGTACTGAACAGATATATTTTTTACACCCTGCTAAGTACTGTTCTAAGTGCTTTATATGCATGAACTCATTTAATCCTCTGAACAACTTTATGAGGAAGGTAATCTTATTATCCCCATTTTACAGATGATGAGGGAACTGAGGCACAGAGCAAGGTCAAAAGTTATTCATCACCATCATACAACAGGTGTATTAATTCAGTTTAATCCAATGCATATTCTTGGAGCACCCTATTAAATGTGATAACTGACAAGGTAGATATAACTTGTACGCTTAAGGTAAGGAGGAATCATAATGCCAGAGTGCCGTGAGTGAATCACTAAGGTGAGTCAGGCTTCTTTAAATTGGTGGGAAATGGGGAAAGATTGTTTAGTTTAGGTCAGGAATGGTGCAGATGTATAGATTTGGGTAAACCTGGTTCCTAGCAGACGAAGAAATGAGGCTTAGCTTTGAGGTGGATGGAAACTGTAATTCTGTTCTGAGGGTTAGATCACGTTCAGAAGGGGCTTCTGATGCAGTCTATTCAGCATGAGGTAAGCGTAAGAAAATACCCAGGTATGACGCTTGTCTGGAGCTGGAAAGGAGAAAGGTTTAAAAAAAAAAAAAGTAACCACGCGCTTTTTCCGTCCCTCCCCCTATAGAGAATCAATAAACAGCTTGCTCCCAGGACCACCCACCTTCCCCAAATTCCCCTGGCCTCCAACTCCGATCCCTCAATCCCTCGCATCTGTGCCTTTTAGAAGTACTTTCACATTCTGGCACCTTAAGGCTGAAACGGCCTCTAGGCAAAGGTTCGGAAGGAAAACCCCCTTGCAATCCAAAACGGACCCGGATCCTACGGGAGGGCTTGTTATGGTCGCAGATTCTCTAGTCCCTGGCCTGTCCATTTTGCACAACACGACGCGATACACACCTGGCCGCCGGCCTCAGAGCCTACTCTGACGCCTACCCATCACATTACCCTTTTAAGAGGCGGATCCCGCCGTGTCCTTTCCTCCCTCCCAGCCACCTCTACCCCCAGTCGTCTGGGCGGAGCTTCTCGCTAAAGCCCCAGAGCTCGACGCGGCTGTAGCAGTAGCGGAGAGGACCGGAGCTGCCAAGAGCTGCATCAGCCACAACCGCTTGGGTCGACGCTACGTGCCGCGCGGCTCCCACCTCGCTCCCGCGCACGCCAGTCCCTCCCGGCTCCCTCCCCACCTGGCGCGCACCTGGGCCCGGGCCGGGATCCTGCCGAGAGTGGGAGGGCGCGTGCCAGGGGCCCTCGGGAACCGCAGAGCGCGCGCGCCATGGGGCCGCCGCCCGGGGACGGGGTCTTGTGCCGCCGTGGCTGCGCCTTTTCCCGACTGCTGGCGTGGTGCTTCCTGCTAGCTCTGAGCCCCCACGCCCCCGGCTCCCGGGGAGCCGAGGCAGTGTGGACTGCCTACCTCAACGTGTCCTGGCGGGATCCGCACACTGGAGTGAACCGCACGGTGTGGGAGCTGAGCGAGGAGGGCGTGTACGGCCAGGATTCGCCGCTCGAGCCTGTGGCCGGGGTCCTGGTGCCGCCCGACGGGCCGGGGGCGCTCAACGCCTGTAACCCTCACACGAATTTCACGGTGCCCACGGTCCCGGGGGACTGGGGGAGAACCGTGCAGGTCTCTTGGTTGGCCCTCATCCAGCGCGGCGGGGGCTGCACCTTCGCAGACAAGATCCATCTGGCTTACGAGAGAGGGGCGTCTGGAGCCGTCATCTTTAACTTCCCGGGGACCCGCAATGAGGTCATCCCCATGTCTCACCCGGGTGAGTGCCGCTACTACAAGGCGCCCCATCAAACCCCTGCCAAGGCCAGTTTTTGTTGTGTGTGTGGGGGTCCTATTTTCCTCAGTGCTGTCTCCCCCACTCCCACCCCGCCCCCATCTCCTCGCTCCGAAGTAAAACGAGTGCCCTTTCTGCCCCTAGCAAAGGAGGCAGGGTCCTCTCCTTCCCGAGATTTCACCCTGCGTGGGGGGTTGGGCGAGAAAATCCTCCAGAATTTGCCTGTCTGGTGGAAAAGGGTAAGACAAACGGAGTGCGGAGGCTGGCGACTCGAGGACTGTTTGGGCTCTTTGCGTCGCCTTTTCCCGGCGTCCCACGAGGGTGCCTTGCCCGGGCCGCTTTGGCGGTGGGCACTAGCTTTGAGACCCTGACTGGAGGGAAGACGGCCTGGAAATCCCTTCCTCACTCTGTTCCTGTTTAACGACCTCAGGCCCAGAGCAGATTTTTCCTTCCTCTCTCCGTTTTTCTCTCCCTGGCTCCTAGTTTCAGGTACGAGATTGTGTTACTGTGCCCTGTTAACCTCATTGCACTTTGGGAAGAAACTTTTGTCGACTTCAGGGGCTCCTCTCTGCCTCCGGGGGGTCTCGGGTGCCAACTGATTGTTGGGATCAATGCTTTCCTTGGCCTTTGAAAGATCCGATTTAGATTAAGGAGTGGCAAAACAGGTGATTAATGTTACTGAGAAAAAAATTAAAAAGAAGAGCTTTGTGCCTGCGGAGAGCAGAGGCCTCGACTTTGGGGGAAAAAGTAGTGCCAGGCAGGTCTTCAATTTGTGGAGGTGTTGTGGGTTACCGTTTATCCCCCTATTCAGTGATTCTTCCAGAAACCTTCTCCTTATTTGTGATTAAGTAGTCTTAGCATGTGTATGATCCTAAGCCCCAAAGGACAAAGAAAAAAAAAACTGGAAACGGAAGAGACACATAATAGTATATCTTAATTGTTGAGAGCTAGGGCCCAAGTCAGACCTTGTTTAAATTCTGGCACCCTTGCTACCTAGTTCTGTGACCTTGGGCAACTTACTTGAAGTCTTTATGTCTGTGTTCCCTATCAATCAAAAGGGAAAGAATTAAGAACTACTCCCACAGGTTTGACTTGAGAATGAAATGAAATAATGACTGTAAAGAGTTTTAACACATCATCCTTCTCAGTAAAGGCTAGCTGATAGGATTAGCTTTTTAGGGAGTCACTGGAGAAATGAATCTGCTTATTATTTAAGTGCTAGAGGTTTTGTGTTTTTCTTAAATCCCTGGGTTTGGCTCTGCCTAGAGAGAGCATTGAGAGGCTGGATGGAATAATGGAAAGAGGACTGAACTCAGATCTCCTGAGTTCCTTTAGGGCCTTCTTTTCCTCCAGCAGCTTTGTGACCTTGTACAAATTACTCACTGGCCAGATGATAGTAGAGAGGTAGGAGGTGGAAGCCAAATTGGCAGAGTGTGCAGAGGCAAAAGTGAACTAGATGAACCCTTAAGATCCCATCCAGTTCTAAAATGCTGTGATTCTTAGATCTTACTGTAGATTAAAAGAGCAACTGTATCTCTCTTGGTTGGTAGTTCATTGGTTAGAATAAAATTACTTTTTAAAGTCTATTAAAAACGAAGAAGAAGGATTTGGTACATTTTGAAGTACTTGCATTTCATTTGGCTACCTAAATGCGAAGGTTTGACTTGGTCTTCTCCAAATGAGATTCATTTGCATGAATGATTGGGAATTGATAAGACAGTTCCTATTTAGAGCGCTTTCATCCTATTTTCATCCTGTTAAGGATATAGGCTTGTATTTGTCGAATCATTTTAAGGGACAATAAAATTAATTTTTTTTGAGCTCCCACTAAGTGCCAGGCACACTACATACATCTTGTATGTTATTCAGAGACCATATGGTGCACTAGGAAAAGTACAGGCATTGTAGTCAAGACTGGATATCAGATTCTGGTTTTACTACACAATAGCTTTGTGTCCTTGGTCAGGTTCTTTAACTTTACTGAGTCTCAGTGTCTGTATCTGTAGGATGGAGATACTTGCATTGCTATGATTCTTAAGGATAATATATCTAAACCACCTAACATGATAATTACACTCAATTAAAGTTAGCTATTATACTGAGTTAATGCTAATAAGACGCAAAAACATACAAATATAAATGTTTATGCAGCTGTCAGTTTGAATCTAATCATGGCTGTTTTGTTTCAGGATACTATAGAGAAATAAAACCCTAAATATTGATTACTCAATTACACTTAGAAAAGTATTTTGAGACTTTAAGATTTTTATTACTGACACGATAATTATAGCAAACTTTACCATTAGGGTAACTAGCCATCCAAAAACTGGCTAGTTACTTGAAGTATAGACTCACATTTTTTCCGTCAACTCCTAGAGAAACTTCTTTTCAACACAGGGAAAAAAATCACTTTGCATTTCATGCACGTGTGTTGTTGGACATTTGTTCCCAAAGTTCTGTGGTGTTTTTTTTTTCTTTGCTCATTCCTGAGAGTAAGCCTAGGGTTCACTGTAATCTCTGGTCAGAAACAACCAGTTTCTGGGATCTTCCTGGCAAAGAGGTGGGCTTGAGGTTTAAGTGTTGATTAACTCAGTATGTGTTGTCTTAAATTGTACAAGGGCCACCCGGTGTCAGAAAACTATTGCTGTCGTCTTGTTTATGAAATCTCTCTTAACCCACTCTCACCGGAGCCTGTGCTTGAATTGTTTGTCTTTTGAGTTTATGCTGTATTGTTTGTCCTTTGAGTTTCTGCTGAACATCCATACTCTCACCTCTCACAGGCCTGGAAACATGAAGACCCATTTCTTTCAAGTAACAGAACTAACTGCTATTTAAAGTGGAGTTTCTCTCCAGTAAATAAAAGTTTTAAAGCAACTGTTCTAAGCTCCTGTTTAGGATGGGCATAATGATAGCCTTACCTCATAAGGTTGCTGGGATTAAATGAGATAATGCAAATACAGAGTTTAACACAGTGCCTGGCATATTAGGAAACTACTAAAATATTTTTATCACAATTAAGATAGTTAAATAAATGTATTTTAGAAAACGAAAATGGAATCTGATGTTGGTAGCACATAATTTGAAGATGAATAGCCTAGAATACTTCAAAGTCCACATTATCTAAAATCCTAACTCTAACACTTTAGGAATAGGGTGAGTAGATTGAATTCTTTACAAGAAAACGATCTTTGGGCCCACATGTGTTTGTCATTCTTTTCTCAAATAACTACTTTTTCCTCAACTACCAATTTTCTCCTTCACAAAAGGACTTTTGAGATAATATTTTTTAAAGAAATTTCATTGTTTTTTTTTAGTATTTTATTTATTTATTCATAAGAGACAGAGAGAGAGAGAAGCAGAGACACAGGCAGAGGGAGAAGCAGGTTCCATGAAAGGAGCCTGATGTGGGACTCGACCCTGGGTCTCCAGGATCACACCCCAGGCTGCAGGCAGCACTAAACCGCTGCACCACCGGGACTGCCCTGAGATAATATTTTATACTGATTTATCACTACCCGATCCCTTGCCAACCACTTGACATTTAATTTTTATTCTGCTTTTTTTCCTAGGATGTTGACTTTGAAAAGAACTTTTTAATTTTTAATTATTTATTTATTTTTTTAGAACTTTTTTAAATAGGCTCAAAAGAGGATGAGAAGAGACTGGGTGGTGATGATTTACCAGTGTAAAGTACCGTTTCAGAATCAATTTCTTGGTATTTCTGCAGTACTCTTTTAACACTGTTGACCACTCCTGTGAAATTCTCCCAAGCACTCTTGGCTTCTCTTCTTTATTGTTTCATTTCTGTTATTTTATTGATTCATTTATCTGACACCTCTTCTTCCTTGCATTCACACCCAGGTCACCAGCAGCCCCACCTCAGATAAATAACTGCCACATCCTTGGGGGGCAGGAGGGGGTGCTCAGCAGTTTAGCACTGCCTTCAGCCCAGGGCGTGATCCTGGAGACCCTGGATCGAGCCCCACGTTGGGCTCCCTGCATGGAGCCTGCTTCTCCCTCTGCCTGTGTCTCTCATGAATAAATAAATAAAATCTTTAAAAAAATAAAAAAAATAACTGCCACATCCAGATGATTCTATCACTTTAAATCTTCTCACATAATGTCCTCTTGTCCCTTTCAACTGTTATTACCCTGCTTTTAGTTCCTATAGCTTCTCAAAGGAACAAATGCTTAGGCTTCTAATTGGTTTCCACCTCCAGTCATTTCTTCCTTCCAGTATGTCTTCCACATTGCCACTGGAACACAGCTCTCTGATCACATCTATGCCATTGCTCAAAAGGCCATTACTTACAAATTTTAGACTGTGTTTCCCAGCATGGCATATAAGATTCTTAATCTAGTCCCAATATACTTTCAAAGCTTTATATATCTATTCTCTCATGTTGATCCCTAGATGCCCTCTGTCCTTTCCCATTATCATTACTTTGTACTTCTGCTTTTGCCTCCATACCCTTTTCTTCCTAGCTGGCCAAAAACTTACCCATCCTTCAAAATCCAACACAGATGCCTCCTCATCTTTGAAGCCTTTCTCAATTCCTTCTTTCCTCTTCCCACCACACCCCCACATCCCCACACCAAAACCAAAATAATCCTTTTGTTTTTCTCCCATGGCACTCCATGTCTTATAGTACTTTTTGCAATTTGCTAGTAGTTATATGTTTATGTCTTACCTCCCTACTGGATTGTTACCCTTTTAATATTTTATTAATCTTCATATTACTCATGGGAATCTTTATACTGTATGTGCTCTGAAAATACTTGTTGAGTTGCTCTAAGTACCAAAGAATGAAAAAAAACAAGGATGCCAGAGAGTCATAAGATTCACTAGGAAATTATCTAGTGGGGAGTTCAATTCATTGAGCATTTATCAAGGTTCTATTGTATGCATATTGTGGTTTTTGCCTGAATATATGAAATAATTAAGGTAAAGTAGGAAGAATAAGAGTGTACAAATGCTTCCAGGTTGCAGGCTCCCTATTTTTTATGGTGATCACCATCATAGCCCAGTTTATGGGTTTTAAATGATGAAATGACCTAGGTAACAAAGAGATAGTGAGAATGAGTATTTACATTGAACTTTACCTGTGTTTTTGTTTTTGTTTTAAAAACTTGGTTTACACCAGCATTCAATTTATGTCTTCAATTAAAATGCTTCCATTGAACATGTTGGTGATATGTGGAATTCCATTACTTAAAAACCTTTAAAAAAAACTGAAAAGGAAATATAGCTCGATCAGCAAATTGTTTTTCTAAGCACATAAAGAACTCCATGCCCCGCTTAGTCCCTGGAAGACATGTTATCTCCTACAGAATGTCATATTTAATCTCTGTTCCCAGGCTTAAATGGAGTAAACAGAGGAGAGTATCAAAGACATTTTCTGTGTTATTTCTTTTTTTTATTTTATTTTTTTTATTTTTTTATTTTTTTAAAATTTTATAAATTAATTTTTATTGGTGTTCAATTTACCAACATACAGAATAACACCCAGTGCTCATCCCGTCAAGTGTCCCCCTCAGTGCCCGTCACCCATTCACCCCCACCCCCCGCCCTCCTCCCCCTCCACCACCCCTAGTTCATTTCCCAGAGTTAGAAGTCTTTATGTTCTGTCTCCCTTTCTGATATTTCTCACACATTTCTGTGTTATTTCTGATTATAAAATTAATCCTACTTCTTGCAGAAAACTTGGAAAATACAGAAAAGTATAAAAATAAAAATAAAAGCTATGCATAATTATACAATACCATTATTATTCCTTCTTGTCTCTTTTTTCATGTATAGACAGGGTTTTATATCCTACTTTTATAATGGTTGTTTTTATGGGTATTAATGTAGCATTAAGAAAATAAAATTAAAAAAAAAAGAAAAGAAAATTTAAAGGAAAATGTAAAAATCCATAGATATAACCATGTTACCATTTTGGGGTGTTTTTGTTATTTTCTTCTTTTGCTCTGCATATATATTTAAAGAATTAGAATTATATACTGGATGTAAGGTTTTGTATCCAGCTTGTTATTGCAAGCATTTCCCATGTAATTAAAGATAGAGGATTTCCCTATAAGTTAAAGGGGGTGGTTTTTGACTGGGGGATAGAGATCAAGCTTCTCTTTCATTAACCAGCAGAAAGGAAGTGCAGAAATGGTGACAGGGAGAGATATGAATTGGAACATTTCTTTTGTTTCAAAGATTTTATTTATTCATGAGACACACACACACAGAAACAGAGGCAGAGGCAGACACATAGGCAGAGGGAAAAGCAGGCTCCATGCTGCTAGCCTGATGTGGGACTTGATCCCAGGACTCCAGGATCATGCCCTGGGCCAAAGACAGGCACTAAACCGCTGAGCTATCCAGGGATCTCCAAATTGGAACATTTCAAACAAAAATATGCTATATAGAGCTTTACTTAAATGTATACTTCTGACCATAAATGTGATCGGGTCTAACCCATATGCATTGCCTGATGTGGCTTTGATCTTTTGAAAGGTTTGATCACCATTTGTGCTATCGGTTCCTCTTATCCCAGGTTAGGTATTCTGTTCCTGATGTCTTTGTCACAAATGAGGTTCGCAGCCACTTTCCCCCATTGCTTGGTTAAGTAGCACCTCATTGGCTAAAATGGCTTTTCGTTTTTCATGATGGCCATGGAAGTGTAAATTGCTGTTGGGGTTTTGCCCGGAGTTTACTTGAGAGGGTGCCACAAATATTATCTAGGGATGAAGAATTTTTTGTATATGTAAATTTGTTGAACTATAACGTATATACACTAAAAAGGTCCATCAGTTGTTAGCCTATATATAGCTCAGTGAATTTTCACAAAGTCAACATGCCTGTGCAGCCAGCACCTAGATCAAGAATCAGAACAGTTCCTAGAAGACTGTCTCACATCCCAAGATGAAGAATTTTTAAACTTTGTGCCCTGAGGGAGTGCCCTCTTGCAGCACGTGGTCACATGCAGAAACCCTCTCCTTCACAGCTCTGGAGCTTGCTAACTACAGGGAACTGCAGCAGGAGACTGTGGGGGGGGGGGCTCTTTCCAAGCACAGAGTACATGTGTTTCTGGATGCAGTTCCCAGGCCAGTTTAGTGGTGCCACATTTTGCTGTTAACACCCACTTTGGAGCCCTCTGAGCAGAGCACAAAGGCTCTTTGTTGTTCTATTTCCTGTTCTCTTTTCTCTTTAAGCTGCATGTATGTCTTTCTATATATCATGGCACATACTTGCTGCTTGAATTTGCCCATAGGCTTGTTACAATATTGATTTCTTTGGAAGAGAAAGTTTGGTGATTCATGCCTGACTTCAAGGAGGCCGTTAGGTTCAGAACCTAGTTGTGATTTACTTGGTTTTCATGCTTGAATGCTCCAGTTAGATATAAATCAGTGATTTTGAGTTAACCCTATTTATTTTGAGCTTTTTTTTTAATGAAGATGGTCTAGAACTCGATGATGATGATGATGATGTGTGTATATTTCTCTCGATATTAATCCTTATCATTTCAGATAAAATGTTGAAGAAGCTTGGTGAAATGCTGACTGAAACTAAAGTCTTAGCTTTTAAAAAGAAAATACAGGGATCCCTGGGTGGCGCAGCGGTTTGGCGCCTGCCTTTGGCCCAGGGCGCGATCCTGGAGACTCGGATCGAATCCCATATCGGGCTCCCGGTGCATGGAGCCTGCTTCTCCCTCTGCCTGTGTCTCTGCCTCTCTCTCTCTGTGACTATCATAAAATAAAAATAAAATTAAAAAAAATTTAAAAAATAAAAAAATAAATAAATAAATAAAAAGAAAATACAAAACAATTAAAAAAAAGAAAATACACCAAAATGTTAACCTTGGCTATTTCCGGTTGGTAGAATTATGGGCGATTATTGTTTGTTTGTTTTTTTTTACTAGGTTTTCTGTATTTTCTGAATTTCCTCTACTGAATATATTTTATACTTGTAAAAATACTTTTAAAAACGCCACATATTCCTATAGCATTGATAAATCCTAAAGAAAGCATTAATGATGTGACTATAGCAACAACAGGAACAAATCATATCTGATAATAGAAATGATTTACAGACTTATGAGAATTCAAAGAATTGCTTTGGCCTTTTGAATGTATCTAACCTGTATGATTGTTAATATTGTCCTTTCTTGTTAACACTAATTGGTTTCTTCATATGTAAAATAACCTTGAACACTAAAGAATTTTAAAGGCTGACTTTTCCTATTTTAATATGAACTGTTTCTCTTTACCCTTCATATATCACTATTTAGATATTTATTCTTTCCCCTCATACATATACATGCCTCACCCCTGTCTTGGTATTTTTGTTTCTTTCCCATGAGAAGCCTGCTTCCTCATTTGCCTCCTTCAGTATCTCTTCTTTTCAGTATTTACAAGAATAGTGCTAAGTTTACCAGCTTTGTATGAAGAATCCAATATGTTGGCAATTTTCACCTATGACACACTGGGTTCATCTGATGACAATAATTTTTGCCATTTAAGAAAAGAGGAAAACTTGCTAGAGGCAAGGGCAGAGGAGAATCATGGTGTTCTTATTTTATACTTTATTAAGGATATGCCCAACATAACAAGCTCAGTCAAGGTGGTATTTAAGACATTATTAAAATGGAATCACTTCTCTCTCTGCCTATGTCTCTGTCTCTCTGTGTGTGTGTCTTTCAGGAATAAATAAATAAAATCTTTTTAAAAAATAAAAAAAACTGAGCTTCCCTCTATGTGGTTCCACTTCTTTTGAAGTGAAATTAAACATAACGAATCACTGCTCTCATATCTAACAACCTTGAATGTGTCCACAACTTACTTCTGCAATCTCCACGAAAACCTCCCATGAACCATGTAGTCCTCCTGATTCATTATGTATTTTCTTATGTTCTAGCATTTAAGATAAATTCGAAATGCTTTTGTTGGTTTTGCTTTAGGTATTACAGCGAAACTGTTTCCTGAAAAGTTTTATTACACATATGGGTTAAATAATAGTTCGTATTTGCTTTGCAGTTTTTAGTCCTCAAGCCTTTCACATGCAATCATTTGTAGGGTCCTTTGGGAACTCAAAGACTGTTTAACAACATTACTATGGGAAAATATGTTGCCTCTACTTCCCAACAACTGACTTACAAATGCATTTTTGAAACACAACCCATTAGGGTTTCCTGTGTGGCATTTGTTCATAATGATAGCCTGTTTATTATATTTGTCCTGATCATGCTGGTTTAGAATTTTCTCTGTTTATTTATTTTCCTTGTAACGTCGACTCTAGCTCTACCCTACCTTTTCCATGGTTTTCACCTTAAGGATTCTGCATTTTGTTTTCCTAACCTATGGTCCAACCTATGGTGATCTGACAAGTTGGCTTATTTTAATAGCATTTGTAATGTTCCTGAAAGTTTTAGGAACATAACTATGATTTGTAACGTAGCCATTAACATATTTTTTAGTTGGTACATCTTTTCTATTTTAGAGTATCTCAGCACTCAGAGGAAAGCCAGAAAAGTATGATTATACTGAGGGAGGTCTTCACTCATAGATCTATAAGCAACCTATATTTAACATTGTCCCCAGGTATTTGGAGTTCAGTGGTATTTCAAATTCTTGTTTTCCACCACCACCATTTCATTTTGGCATGAGGACAGGATGTTTAAGACAGACTGGCACTGGCTAGTGCCAGTCCACCAGTCACTTCCCTTGCTTTACCTCCAACCCCCAACCCTTTTTTGCCATTTCTCTTTGACTGGTACCTTTTGGTTGAACTAATGAAGAAGAGGATATTGACTTACCTTGAGTGATGTAATTAAAGACTAACGGATTATTCTTTGATGATTAGGAAAGCTCTATGATTGCTCTATTTTAATTTCAATCTAGTGTACCAAAGGTGAATGTGTTCTATTTGAAATTGAAAGACAGCATATTACAGTGGAAGAATAGGTGTCCTTGAGTCAGACTGCTCAGCCTGAATTCCAGGTCTACAAATGAATAAATATGTGATCTTGGGCAAATTGTGAACCTGGACTTTATTTATCTGGTTCATAAAAAGTGGAATAATCATGCCCTTTTTCTGTGATTTTGTAAATAAAGTGTTTGACATGGAGTGGATATTTAGCAAATGTTAGTTCCTCTTGAATCTTTTGCTGAGAGTTTTATTAATAAACAGTATTTCTCCTTTGGTTATTACAGCTGTTCACTTCCACATTTTGAAATATGTAATTATTTTATATGTAAAAGCGGGGGGGGGGGAATGCCTGACATCCAAGTTGCTGTTTTTCTGGGCAATTTTTGAGAAACACAGGGAGAAATCACATAATCAAGAAACTAAAACAACTATCTTGTTCTTCCTGTGTGTTTCCATTCTAAGCAGGAACAACTCTTTAAAATCAAGATGTTAAGCTCTAACAAAAGGAAAGACTGTGGACCTTTTGATAGCACAGTGACAAAGAGAAGGGACTTAAATGAATCAAATGGATTTTAATTTGAACCTCAATTCTGTTATGTAATAGATTTATAACCTTAGCCAGATTAACCTCTTTAAGACTCAGTTTTTTCATCTACAGAATGGGAGGTGATAATCGTACCTACCTCTAGGGTTATTGTGATGGAGGGATAAATCAGATAATATATAAAGCATGAAGTACACAGCCTGATTCATTAAAGGATAGTTTAACAACCTACTCACCCTCATCTGTAGCATTTTTTGGGGGATTGGCAATGCACATCTCTGCAGGCCTTCTCAGAGCCTCTGATATATGCTCAAGAAGCACTGTTCAGCTTTGTTCAATGAATTATTTTCTAAACTTATCTGTAGAACCTCTTTTTTTTGAAAATAGCACCTGAAGTAGAATTTGGAAAACACTGATTGCCATTCATTTTATAAATCCCCCCTCCTTCCCTCCTCCTTTATTTAATTAGACTGGCCTCAGATTTTAACTGTATCATAGTATTGTCAATGTCAAGGAGTAACTAAACTAGTTATCTCACTGTGATAAGAACAATGTTTTCAAATATGATGACAGTTATATTTCTTTGTACTAATGTACCTTTTATATCAAATTAATGCGACTTCAAAGTGTAGTCACTGCAGTCTAAGCTTATTTTTCATATTGACTTTGAGAAACAATTTATCGTGGAAGTATAAAAACACAAGAGAGACCAGTTTGTTTTTATATTTAGTGGGTGTACCTTAGTACAAAAGTTCGCTTTTATAATGCTTCATACAGGAGGAAATTTAATATTCTCAGTTGGTAGAATGTCCTTATTTATGAATTGTTTATAGCAAATGATATCAAAATTTCTGCAGAGACATACCAGATTCTCTTTTTCTCTAATACAGAGATCTCATAGAATACTAATGGGACATCTGTAACTTTTGTGCCCTTGGGTTCTTATGGCCAGATCAAGATGAATACTGTATCTAAACACAGTGCTCTTCATAATTTTAGTGACTAATGAAATTTCCAATGTAATTCCCCTATCACAAACTATATCTGAAGAGCATGTGTGCAAAAAGAAGTTCCAATTTAAACAAAGTTTTGAGTACACTTTATGACCAGCACTGTTCTGGATGTTGTGATAGGGGAAGAGTGAGCAGGGAGTAGGTAAAGATAAATGATGTGGTACTTCATTCCAGAGAGGTCACCTTTACAGCCTTTATTGCATTTTTTTTTGGCTAATGATATTTTAGTCTGACACTGAAATAATTTAGATGAGGCTTTTAGATCCATACCAACTGGCATTCTCTAGAGTTCAGAAAAATTTAAGGTACAAAGTGTATGTCCCTTCCATACATTCTTGTACTGGTTTCACTTGGTCTGAAAGGTTGAGGGTAAAGTGGAAGATGGTGAAGACCATTTCCCAATTTCATTGTCAGTCTAGGCTATGGCTTGGTTTTGTGCTCATATTTTCTCCCTGGGTACAGCAACAATTTATTCACTGGAATTCTCCTTCTCAAGGTCTCATGTCACAGGGTAACAGAACTGATTAATGCAAAAACAAAGAATCACCAATATTTTTTTAAGATTTTATTTATTCATTCATGAGCGACCCACAGAGAGAGAGAGGCAGAGACACAGGCAGAGGGAGCAGGCTCCATGCTGGGAGCCCGATGTGGGACTCTATCCCGGGTCTCTAGGATCACAGCCCCGGCTGACGGTGGCGCTAAACCGCTAAACACCGGGGCTGCCCACCAATAATTTCTTATGCTCGTTTATATACATTTTCTTTGCCTGAAACCCCTAAATCTCTTATCCTTTTTTACTGCTTAACAAATATCTAATTGTTTTTAACCTGTGGTGTATATGTTGCTAGTCAGTAGTTGCTTCACCATCAGATATTCTTACAGATTCTGAACAGCTCCGGATATTGCACAATTTATTCTCTCAAAGTATTGGGATAATTGTATGTATTGAATAAATACTTTGATGCTGTAGAGTTTACCAACTAACCTTAGAAAACATAAATAAATAGCAACAACAAATGTTGAATTTGCTTTCTAGAAACTTTACTACCCCCAAACAAAAACTCTGACAATAGAACTTCATAAAATTTTAATACAATAACAATACCATATTAATGAAATAACATATACTATAATTTCTGCATGGTCTTGCAATAGCATATCTTATTATTTTCTCTCCCTTAGTATCAGCACAAATTTAAGGTTTATAGATATTAAACCTCTTCCAGCTGTTTCAAGACTTCTCTTTTCTGTCCTCTGAACCTCCTCATAAGTGGCTAAATTACCAGTCTCCTATGAGCCAGGATGACTGGATTTTACCTTGAGCTTGGAGCTAAAATGGCGTCTGTCCTAGCTCCTGAATGTAAATGGAAAACTGAGGTATAGTCAAGCCCCAGGTTGGAGAGGGATTATTGCCATTAGTGCTGCTCTGGCGGTATGATAATTTCAATGGGATCAGCACAGTGGCAGTAGGCATCACATTAAACCCAAACTCTATATAGAATAGAATTAGCGTTTAACTTTATCTTTATATATAATATGTCCTTGATGTAGGCAGACATGCTCTATCAAGATATGCGATCTTTGAATGTAGGGAAGAAGCACACCTTACACTCTGTCCACCGCAATTATCTTTAAGGATGAATTTCTTTTCAGATTGAATCAAGATTCAGATTATCACTATGTACAGCATACTTAAAATGGCATTTATCAAACATTTATTTGGCATGTAGTATGTGCCAGGCACTCTACTAGATGTAGATATAGTGATGAAAGACCCAGTCCCTAACCTGAAGAAGTTCATAGCAAAACTCAAAAAAACCAGATAACTTTGAGGGAGGTCTACACTAGACTGTGTAAAAGCTGAATACCTAACCCAGATGGGTGGAGATCTTATAAAAGGAAGTTGAACTTTATTCTGTAGGTAAAATAGAGCTCCTTAAGGGCCTTTAGCAAAGGAATACTATGAGTGTTTTTCCTTTTTAGGAAAATTTATCTGGTAGCTGTGAGAAGAATGAATTGGAGGATTAAATACTGGTGGTTTGAAGACCAGTTAGGAGGTTGTTACATAGATTTAGGTAAGAAACAATGGAGAGGCAATGGACATGTATTATAACAGGAGAGGAATGGGCCTGTTTCTGATGTGGCTAATTTTCAAACTTCTCTGTATGAAGTACTTACTGATAAAATAATTCTATTGGCAGAGTTTTCTATGCAAAATGAAGGATTAGCATTGATCTAGCCAGAGAGAACCACTATCTTGAAACTCCTTGAGCATAACATCAAAGTGCAATTCAAAATTCCGGCCAATATTTCTGAAAGTATGGGCCACAGACCACATGCAGCAAAAGAACCCAGAGAACTTATTAAACTGTAGATTTCTAAGTCTGGCCTCAGACAGACTGAATCAGGAAATGGGGCCAGGGAGTTCAGTGTTTTAACAAGTTTCTCAAGTAATCAGCATGAATATTAAAGTTTGAGAATCATTAATCTAGCCCAACGGTTTTAAAAACAGAATCTGGGGGGATCCCTGGGTGGCGCAGCGGTTTGGCGCCTGCCTTTGGCCCAGGGCGCGATCCTGGAGACCCGGGATCGAATCCCACGTCAGGCTCCTGGTGCATGGAGCCTGCTTCTCCCTCTGCCTATGTCTCTGCCTCTCTCTCTTTCTCTCTCTGTGACTATCATAAAGAAATAAAAATTAAAAAAAAAAACAGAATCTGGGACCACTGGTCCCTCAGACTCGCTCACGGGTCCATGAATTGAAAACTGTTCTCATAATAATACATAGACATAAAATAAATTGCCATATTCACTGTGTTGTTTACACAGGTGATGTAAAAGCAATGGTGGGAAACTACTGCTGGCACCTTAGCAGAAATTAAAGCAGCGGCACCAAACTATCATATACTATATCTCTATGCATTTATAGTAATAAAAAAAATCCAGCTTCACTTAAGAATGTCCTTGATGAATTAGTAAGTGTAATTAATTTTATTAAATCTCTGCCCTATCATGCACAACTCTTTTTTTGAATATTCTGTGTGATGAAATGCGAGGTAGGCACAAAGGACTTCTGCAGCATCCCAAAGTATGGTTGTCTGAAGGAAAAGCACTAACATGACTGAGTTGTGAGCTGAAGTAGCTTTTCTTTTTTTAAATATTTTATTTATTTATTTGAGAGAACACAAGTAGGGGGAGAGGCAGAAGGAGGGAAGCAGGCTCCCCACTGAGTAGGAAGCCCGATGCGGACTTGATCCCAGGACCCTGGGATCACAACCTGAACCTTAAGGCAGACACTTAACTGACTTGAGTCACACAGGCACCCTTGAGGTAACCTTTCTTTAAACAGCTCCTTCTTAATTTAAAAATAATACTGGCGGGGATCCCTGGGTTGCTCAGTGGTTTAGCGCCTGCCTTCGGCCCAGGGCATGATCCGGGAGTCCTGAGATCGAGTCCTGTGTTGGGCTTCCTTCATGGAGCCTGCGTCTCTCTCTCTCTCTCTCTCTCTCTCTCTCTCTCTCTCTCTCTCATGAATAAATAAATAAAATCTTTAAAAAAATAAAAATACTACTGGCAAACGTAATTCAGACTTGGGTATTTGGAAGAACTTTTCTAAAACTTGAATGAAGTGAGCCTGTCATTTCAAGGGAAAAAATGACAGTATTTGTTGCTAATGGTAAAATCTAAGTATTCAAGCAAAAGTTAGAGTTTTGGAAAACTTTATCTGCCACATAAACTTGACAATTTCTTAATACTTAGGCTTTTCCGATGAGATCAGTGGTGATATTAAATAACCATGATTTTTTGATATTGTATAATCTTGAATCACTATAAGATCTGCATAACTAAGTGAACTAGTACTTTTCAAATGGCCAATACATGATATTACAAAACCAGCATGGATAAAGGATCCATTTGGTATGTAAGATAGATTCATCCAAGCATTTTCATTTAGTACAAAGAGTTCATTGATATACTTTCAAATTCTATTTTGCACCTAGCGTTTAAGAAACTACCACTTGTTGAGTTTTGGTGTAGTATCAAAGAATATCTACAAGTATTTCAAAATGATATTAAATACTATAAATACAATTTTATTTTTTTTAAATATTTTATTTATTTATTCTGAGAGACCAGTAGAGAGAGAGAGGCAGAGGACACAGGCAGAGGAGAAGCAGGCTCCATGGGGGAGCCTGATGTTGGGACTTGATCCGGGACTTTGCATGGCAAAGGTAGGCACCTAAACCCTTGAGCCACCCAGGGATCCCTATATACAATTTTTAATTACAAAATCTGCATGACTACAGATTTCTTTATATACTGAAACCAGAAAAATGGATACAATAGATCAAATGTGGATCTGAAGATCCAGCTGGGTTCTTCTATTAAGTGCTGAACTTTAATACGGTTGCACAAAAAGGACAATGCAAACTTAATTACTTTTTTGGGGGAAATATTTTTAATTAATTAAACTGTCTATTATGGGAGTGCATGGGCTCAGTTGGGTTAATGTAGATCAAGTCATGATTCCAGAGCCCCCCCAACCCTATCAAGCTTTGCCTGGGGCTCAGCTCAGCAAGAAGTCTCCGTCTCCCTCTCCCTCATGCTTCTCCTCACCTCGTGCGTCCATACAAGTACTCTCTTAATAAAATCTTTTTAAAAAGGTCTATTAACATCTATTTACAACTGTATTTTATTTTTTAAAGATTTTTTTTATTCATGAAGAGACACACAACAGGCAGAGGACACAGGCAGGGGAGAAGCAGGCTCCATACAGGAAGCCCGATGTAGGGACTCGATCTGGGGGTCTCAAGGATCACACCCGTGGGTGAAGGCAGAGCTCAACCGTCTGAGCCACCCAGGTGTCCCACAGGTGTGATTTTAAATGAATTAAAGAATATTTTAAAAACTTCCCAGTGTTAAAAAAATTTCTGAGTTTTAATTTCTAATATGGTAACTATAAATAGAAATAATGTACGTAACCAGCAGTTCTTTGGATTCCTCAATAACTTTAAAGAGTATAAAGGAGTCCTGAGACTAAAAACTTGGAGAAATGCTGATCTAGCCTTCTGGTTCTTAACAATATGCTAAACATACCCTAATGGTAGTCAGAATAGTCTAGACAGGACTAGGTATTTTTAAATAATAATTCTAAGAATTGTTAACCTGTGCATATGACCTGTCATCCACAAATTATGCAGATGTGACCTTTGAACAGTGTTGCTTTCAATTCCCTAGTGTCTTTAATATGCTGTTTTCTGAGGAGTCCCAAGTGCCAGAAATTTTTTTTGGTGCTATATCAAACTGAGACCTATTCTGTATTGTAGTATTGTTTTTCAAAACCTATAGCAGAAATATCTGTGGATTCAAGGCAGAAAGAAAGGCAATTTGCCGTACTATGGTTGTCTACCTCTGCATCATTTTTTTTTGGCTTAAAGGAATGATAATAAAAGGTGATTTTAGTCTTTTTTGCTGTCACCATCCCTCCCCCCAAAAGGTCATTTGTTAACAATACAGAACGTTAAGAACCGTTGCTTTACCTAACAGCTAACCTGTACCAATGCCTGTTTCGTATTCTGCAACAGACTAGAATATAACTAAAAGGCTAGTTAGGAGCATAGTGACATATTTAAAGAGGTGTGGAGTACTGATTTGTCTGGTTCCCAGTAAACCACAGACCTGTATATCCAATACCTTTGAGAAATCATTTGTATATCTGTTGAGGTGCAATAATAGGACTTATTTTTTAATCAAGAGAGTTGATATGAAGGAGTCAATTTAGGAAACCTAAAGTCAGTTTATCTGTGGCTGGGAATAATCAAAAGGGTCAAGAAATGGGGATCCCTGTGTGGCTCAGTGGTTTAGCACCTGCCTTCAGCCCAGGGTGTGATCCTAGAGTCCCGGGATTGAGTCCCACATCAGACTCCCTGCATGGAGCCTGCATCTTCCTCTGCCTGTGTCTCTTATGAATAAAATAAAATCTTTAAAAAAAAGGGTCAAGAAAGTCACAAAACAGGAACTTGAAGGAAGATGAGCTAGTCAGGCTTAAAAGTTTACTTTTTTTTTTTTTTTAGCTTAAAAAATGCCACTTAGGACTCCTTGGTCTTATGACCTTTAGTATTGCTCTTTTTTTTTCTTTTTTTTTATAAATTAATTTTTATTGGTGTTCAATTTACCAACATACAGAATAACACCCAGTGCTCATCCCGTCAGGTGTCCCCCTCAGTGCCCGTCACCCATTCACCCCCACCCCCCGCCCTCCTCCCCCTCCACCACCCCTAGTTCATTTCCCAGAGTTAGAAGTCTTTATGTTCTATCTCCCTTTCTGATATTTCTCACACATTTCTTCTCCCTTCCCTTATATTCCCTTTCACTATTATTCATATTATTCATCCCAAATGAATGAGAACATACACTGTTTGTCCTTCTCCGGTTACTGTGGCCAAGTTCAAAAAGGGTGTTGCCTGAGTTCTCCTCTGGGATTTTTTTTTTAAATTTTTATTTATTTATGATAATCACAGAGAGAGAGAGAGAGAGAGAGAGAGAGAGAGAGAGAGAGAGGCAGAGACACAGGCAGAGGGAGAAGCAGGCTCCATGCACCGGGAGCCCGACGTGGGATTCGATCCTGGGTCTCCAGGATCGCGCCCTGGGCCAAAGGCAGGCGCCAAACCGCTGCGCCACCCAGGGATCCCTTCTCCTCTGGGATTTTGATGGAATCTTATCTCACATTTAGATCTTTCATCTATTTTGAATTTATCTTTGTGTATGGTGCAAGAGAGTGGTCCAGTTTCATTCTTCTGCATGTGGATGTCCAATTTTCCCAGCACCATTTATTGAAGAGACTGTCTTTCTTCCAGTGGATCGTCTTTCCTCCTTTATCGTATATTAGTTGACCATAAAGTTCAGGGTCCACTTCTGGGTTAATGGCAAAGAGGGAAACTGAGGAAAAATGAGACAAACAATTAAGGGACCATGAAGACAGATTAAGGGAAATAAATGACAGTCTAAGGAAGAAAAACCTACGTTTAATTGGGGTTCCCGAGGGCGCCGAAAGGGACAGAGGGCCAGAATATGTATTTGAACAAATCCTAGCTGAAAACTTTCCCAATCTGGGAAGGGAAACAGGCATTCAGATCCAGGAAATAGAGAGATCCCCCCCTAAAATCAATAAAAACCGTTCAACACCTCGACATCTAATAGTGAAGCTTGCAAATTCCAAAGATAAAGAGAAGATCCATAAAGCAGCAAGAGACAAGAAGTCCCTGACTTTCATGGGGAGGAATATTAGGGTAACAGCAGACCTCTCCACAGAGACCTGGCAGGCCAGAAAGGGCTGGCAGGATATATTCAGGGTCCTAAATGAGAAGAACATGCAACCAAGAATACTTTATCCAGCAAGGCTCTCATTCAGAATGGAAGGAGAGATAAAGAGCTTCCAAGACAGGCAGGAACTGAAAGAATATGTGACCTCCAAACCAGCTCTGCAAGAAATTTTAAGGGGGACTCTTAAAATTCCCCTTGAAGAAGAAGTTCAGTGGAACAATCCACAAAAACAAGGACTAAATATGACACTATTAGTGACATGATGACACTAAACTCATATCTGTCAATAGTAACTCTGAATGTGAATGGGCTGAATGACCCCATCAAAAGGCGCAGGGTTTCAGACTGGATAAAAAAGCAGGACCCATCTATTTGCTGTCTACAAGAGACTCATTTTAGACAGAAGGACACCTACAACCTGAAAATAAAAGGGTGGAGAACCATTTACCATTCAAATGGTTCTCAAAATATACCCTACAAACTATAGAACACTTCTGAAAGAAATTGAGGAAGACACAAAGAGATGGAAAAATATTCCATGCTCATGGATTGGCAGAATTAATATTGTGAAAATGTCAATGTTACCCAGGGCAATTTACACGTATAATGCAATCCCTATCAAAATACCATGGACTTTCTTCAGAGACTTAGAACAAATTATTTTAAGATTTGTGTGGAATCAGAAAAGATCCCGAACAGCCAGGGGAATTTTAAAAAAAGAAAACCATATCTGGGGGCATCACAATGCCAGATTTCAGGTTGTACTACAAAGCTGTGGTCATCAAGACAGTGTGGTACTGGCACAAAAACAGACATATAGATCAATGGAACAGTATTGCTCTTTTAAATACATTGACCTTCCCTAGTTGCCCAAAGCTGAAATACATTGACCTGCCCTAGTTGCTACAGTGGGGAAAACTGAGCCTTTGAGAGCTACTGTGAACAAAATGAATATTCAGAAGTCCACTTGAATTGGTTCCAGATTTTCTGATGGAGGATGTTTGTTGGAGAATCATATTGGAATTTTCACACCTAGATCTTATTCATTCCACATATGAGTGAATTCAGAAGTCCTGACCTCACTATATTATCAAGATGTTGGGCAGTATTGAATGTGAGAAGGTTTTTGAAGAGCTACTTAGGCCTTCAGTAGTCCTTACTAATTACTTGTAAGTCACTCATTGCAAATATTCTTTTCTAATATTAAAAGTAGGATACTAATTGAAAGAGATACTAGAACAGCATTCCACACCCCCTTGTATTTTGTGTTTGAATGCCATGCTTCTGTAAGTATGCCATCCTTATACTTAGAATATTTTATATATTGTAAAATACTTTAGAATTTATTTTATGTTTTGACACATTAATACTTAAATGTGGAAGGAGGAAGGTCCAGAAGCACAGAGCTTACTACATAGTTTATACACAGTAAATATTTGTTCAATGAATTTGTCTGTCTTCACAAATAAATAAGATTAGGCAAAAACCATATCATTAGCTTTTTGAAGGAAATTAAAGGGGTTGGCCACCAGCAGAATATATATATATATACATATATATATATATAAACATGATTTTATTTATTCATGAGAGACAGAGAGGCAGAGGCACAGGCAGAGGGAGAAGCAGGCTCCTCGCAGGGAGCTGGATGTGGGACTTGATCCCTGGTCTCCAGGGTCACACCCTGGGCCAAAGGTGGCGCTAAACCACTGAGCCACCTGAGCTGCCCAATTTTTTGTATTTTGAATAATAACTGGAAAGTGTCTTTCACCAGTAGTGCCAAGGATCGACATACTTTTGAGAGAGAGAGAGAGAGAGAGAGAGAGAGAGAGAGGCAGAGACAAAGGAGGAGAGAGAAGCAGGCTCCATGCCAGGAGCCCGACGTGGGACTCGATCCCGGGACTCCAGGATCGCGCCCTGGGCCAAAGGCAGGCACCAAACCGCCGAGCCACCGAGGGATCCCCATATATTAACATTTTAATTGAGTGATATTCTCTAAGAGTAGTAAGAGTTGCTACAGTCTATTTTATTACCTTTGTTCCCAAAATAGTCACAGGCAGAAACCATTATTTACTGTTCAACATGTGAAATTAGAGAGTGTGTATGTCTTCTGCTTAATTGTTACCTATTCCTAATCTATCCCTTTTTCCCAAAATATTTTAGGTAACAGAGTAAAAATGCAAAAAACTTGAGCTATATGGTATTGTTAATGATTTTTAAGTAGCAAGTTCAAGGATTCCTTATTGAATTGAGTGAATGCTATCAAGATAATTGTACCCAGAGGTGTCTGGGGTAGCTCGGTTGGTTTTAGCATCCAACTCTTGGTTTTCAGCTCAGATCATGATCTCAGAGTTATGAGATCTGAGCCCCTCTCAGGCTCTGCGCTCAACAAGGGGTATGCTTCCCTTCTCCCTCTGCCCCTCCTCCTCCCTGTCTTTCTCCCTCTCAAATAAAATAAATGAATCTTTTTTAAAAGAAGATAATTATACCTGTGTTTTCCAAACTGTGCATTCATATGGCCATAGGAGAATTATTTACACCATGGCAATTGGCACACACTACAAATCAAGGCTTCCTCCTTGTTAAGTATTTACTACAACCACCCCCCCATCCTGAATGTATTAATTACATTCATGTTTTCAGTAATTTTCACATTTACAGTAAAATAATAGCTTTAGGTTTCACTAAAGATAGAGTTGATATAGAATGGTGGCAAAGAGCAGAGACACTGGAGCCAAACTGCCTGGGTTCAGATACCAGTTCTGTCCTTATTAGCTTGTGTTATCCTAGGCAAGCTAGTCAGTCTTATCTTTAATGAGATAATAGCAATGCCTACCTTATAGGGTTGATATGAGGATTAAATATGTTAATGCATGTAAAGCATTAAGTACAGGGGCTAGTTTATAGATAAATCTTATCTGGCAACCTCAATTATCCAGAGCATGGCCTGGATTGAGGAAGCAAACAAAAATGTCACTGAGCAACCAATATAAATATCAGACAGTACTGGCAACTGAAGCCCTCAAGCTTTCTTTGGAAGCCAGTTTTACTTTTTCTTTAGACCAAAGCTTCATTGACTTTTTAGAGTTGAAAGCAGATTGAAAGTATAAAATTAGAAAGGGGAGAGACAATGCTAGAGGCAACAAGGGAGAACCCCCTCCACCCCCCAAAAGTGACCCAAAGTGAGAACTCAAAAATGAGTCAGACTGGATGATCTATAAAGTCCATTCTAGCTCCAAAAATCTATGACTTTGGTGAAAAATCATAATAGTTTGGGGATAAATAACCTTACCAGTACCATATAAAATAATGGCTCACAAAGATGATCCACTGTCAATAATAGATTATAGTTAGTGTATCCTAGTTAGGGAAATAAGATAGTATAGATTACTTTTTAAAATGTCCATCCAAAATTGTTAAAATTATTTGTGTAGAACTTTGAGTTACTGGGGATTTTATTTATTAGAGGATACCTAACTCTCTGATAATACCAGTTAAAGGAAAGCACTACTGTAGTTGATTAACAGACAGTCTTTGTCCTTAAAATGTTCTTATTTTAGAAAGGGACTATAACACACCAATTGAAATTCAAAGCAAAATGAAGTACTAGATAAAATTTAAAAATCAAGTGACAAGGGAACAAAGAGGGAACATTTACATTCTCACTTAAAACTTGGGAAAATAACATAAGAGGCAGGGAGCATTGGGGGATTTGAGTAATGCACAGGCAGAGAAGGAGGAGGGGAATGTCAACAGATGTAAGAGATTTTAGTCTGAGGGAACAGAATAAACAAAAGGAGAATTATAAAAGGTGAATGGGAATAGCCAATCCCACCTGCCTGGAAGCATCATTGAACCAGGGAATTACCTGTGGTTGTGGCCATTGATCCTGTTCATGAGATGGAGTTGTAGTGGAGATATATCAAACTGGAAAGGTCAGTTGGGACCAGATCATAAAAGGCTTTAAATGCTAGGCCAACGAGTCACTAAAGACTTTAGAGCCAGAAAGAGGCATGATGCAACCAAGTGATGGCACAAGTCAACCAGGAAGGTAAACTCTGGTGAAACTTTAAAGGACAGGGATGTAGAGTGACAAGTTAGGAGATTACTGAAGTAGTTCAGGCAAGGAAATTATGATAACCTATATTAAACAGGCAGCAGGAATAGAAGGAAGAATCTGATAATGGGAGACACCAAGAAAATCACATCTACATGGCTGATTAGATTAGCAGTGAGTTTTCAGACAGGATTCTGGGTATTCACACCAGAAGACCAGAGGCTATGATTGGGAAATGGAAGGAGGGAGCAGTTTTTAAATCATTGCAAAGATGTGGGGATATGTATAAGAATGTTTAGAAATAGGTCTTGTATATGATTAGAAAACTAATTCAGTAGATATTTAGACTACATATAGCATGTATGAATATGAATTTCAGGCAATTGAAGCATAGCATTGTTCCCTATGTGTAGACAAAGTACATTTCTTGACTGCTCTTGTTTTTTAATCTCCATCTGACCACAATGGTCCATATTTTCCTGAGCATCCACCCCTGCCACCCACATCATATCTTCTAAAAGAATGAAAACTTATTTCTATTAGTCAAAAAGTTTAGGACACATATATGATTTAAAAAGAAATCTTTAGGGAACGCCTGGGTGGGTCAACGGTTGAGCGTCTGCCTTTGGCTCAGGGTGTGATCCTGGAGTCCCGGGTCAAGTCCCGTATTGGGCTCCCTGCATGGAGCCTGCTTCTTTCTCTGCCTCTCTCTCTGTGTCTCTCATGAATAAATAAATAAAATCTTTTTAAAAAATAGAATAAAAAATAAAAAGAAATCTTTAAAATTATGTTCTAAAACTTTTTAGAATTATCTCTACTTTCAAAGATTATACAGGTTACAATATCAGAAATGAATGCTGAGTTTATATAATAAATCTCTATAACCCCAAATTTTGGGCAGCCCTGGTGACTCAGCGGTTTAGCGCCGCCTGCAGCCAGGGGTGTGATCCTGGAGATCGGGGATAGAGTCCCACGTCAGGCTTCCTGCGTGGAGCCTGCTTCTCCCTCTGCCTGTGTCTCTGCCTCTCTCTCACTCTCTCTGAATAAATAAATAAATACATCTTTAAAAAATATGTATATATATAACCCCAAATTTTCCCAACAGATGGCTTGTAAGGAAAAGACAAATACTGACAAAAGAAAATTGAAATAATAACTGTGCTTTTAGTGCCAAAGCTAGAAATGTAAAAGCTCCCAAATAAATAGAAAAATGAGCTGCTCTCTTGCAAAATGGCCGATTCTCTAGATCCATAAGGTATATTTGGGTCAAATACTGATAGAGGAAAAAGATACAACAAAAAGCATTTCAGACTCTTCCACTTCCCATTGCTTTAGAGATTTTCTTCATGTAAATGAGAAGAGAGTAAGTCGTTAGTGCCTACCAAACTAAGTATTGGCAAATTAGTAAAGTTGTAAAAGGTTTTGGCTAAATGGCTATCATATATTTAAAAGCTAGTCTCTTTAGAACTTTATGGATCTGTAACAATACTCTATGAATATATTTTTTGAATTAGTAACTTCAAGCAATATCATCTTGATCTTTTGAAGACTTTGGCCACTGGGGACCATAAACTTTTAAGGGATTACTCGGGTAGTAATTCTGCTATGTACCTTGTCATTTAAGGTTTGTACTCGTAATTTGACCATCGAAAGTGTGAATACTATTTTAATAATGTACTTTTGTATTTAAATTCTAAAGTCTATTACGTTATAAATTGGGAAAATTACGTAGTTAAGTCTAGTTAAAGAGATTAAGCCTTTTAGAGTCTTGTTCGCTCATGTGTGGGTGGGTGTAGGGTTGTGTTTATTTCAGATCAGAGTTTGATCATTAACCAAGATTATTAGTACCTTAACCTAGTATCAGTAGGAGGTTTCTCTGGCTGGTAATCTCTTAACATTCAAAGAACTCTATTCTTTTGCTTAAGATTATTGGTCTCAGGTCATATAAACTAGAAGGAATATACACCTTGATAAGAGTTGGAATGGCATGAGTAATCTGACATTCTCACAACAATGGGAAAGACAATGTTTGTCCTTTACTTTTTTTTCACAGGATTTATATAGTTTGGGGTAGACAGAGAGGAATTAAAAAGATTAAACTTCTAGACTAAGATTTAGACTATTAGACTAAGTAATAAACTTAGTCTAATTTCAGGCTTGACCTTAGTTGGTGTTGAATAGAACCACACATTACTACTTTTTTTAAAGATTTATTTATTCACAAGAGACACAGAGAGAGACAGAGACCCAGGCAGAGGGAGAAGCAGGCTCTATGCAGGGAGCCTGACATGGGACTCAATCCCAGAATTCCAGGATCACGCCCTGAAGGCGGCGCTAAACTGCTGAGCCACCGGGGCTGCCCATATTAGTATTAATTTTACATGTTTTATTCATTGCTAACCTGATAAGGTCCGTGCCGTGCAAGACCTTAGAGTACCTTGAATAAATTTTATATTGTTTTAGAGGATATGGAAAAAATGGTACATGGAGATATATATATATATATATACATATATATGTATATATATAGTGTATTTGGGCTTATAAACATTATCTTAGATTACTGATATGTAAATTCTTGTACATTTTAGTAGTGAGCTCATGAAGTAGTCTATCACCTTATAAATTAGGAAAATATGTAGTTATGTATTTCAGTCCTTCCCAAATCTCAGATTCCCTAGGATGTAAGCCCTAACCTCTACCATCTGGGGACTATCTTTAAGAAAGCCTTCATGTAAGAGACAAATTTGGCCCCAAACTTAATACTGTTGAATCATAGGTGGTTAACCTGAAGAGAGGGGAGGAGGTATTTTTTATATGTCTTAGCTTCCTTACTAAACTATGTTCTTAAGATCAGTAACCGAAGTCTCAGCATGTTTATATCCTCTGTAACATATATGCATAGTAGGTCCCCAATAAACGTTAATTGAATACATGAATATCCTTCCATTGTCTCACTGGGAATACTTTAAAATCACTTTAGCATTTGTATTTTTATACACAGAATGCTTTACCAAAACTAAAACTGAATTTATTTTCTTTAACAGGTGCAGGAGACATTGTTGCAATCATGATTGGCAATCTGAAAGGCACAAAAATTCTGCAGTCTATTCAAAGAGGCATACAAGTAACAATGGTCATCGAAGTAGGGAAAAAGCATGGCCCTTGGGTGAATCACTATTCAATTTTCTTCGTTTCTGTGTCCTTTTTCATTATTACGGCAGCAACTGTGGGCTATTTTATATTTTATTCTGCTCGAAGATTACGGAATGCAAGAGCTCAAAGCAGGAAACAGGTTTGTAATGGTCCTTTATTCCAATCTAAAAATACTTTTTTAAAAGGTTTTATTAAAAAAAAATTTTAAGATAGCGCTCAGTCCCAGGACCCTGAGATCACGACCTGAACCAAAGGCAGATTCTTAACGAATGGAGCCACACAGGCGCCCCTAAAGATTTTATTTTTAAGTAATCTCTACACCTAACCTGAGGCTCAAACTCACAACCCCAAGATCAAAAGTCACATGCTCCATTGGACTGAGCCAACCAAGAGCCCCCAAAATACTCCTGTAATTGTAGTTTCAGAGTCATGTGTTGTAATATATTTCACTTGTTAGACAGTGATCCATGCATATGTTTTATGAAAACTGGTAGTTTTAAAAACATATCAGCTTCCATCCTCTAAGAAGTTTTATTTTCTGTAATTTGTCTATGGCCTTAATCTTGCTTAAGTCTTCTGACACCTCATTAGGGAGCATAGCCAGCATTTAATTATATCTGGGTGTAAATACATATGTTTTTTTAATTTTTGTTTAGTTACCAAAACATTTCATGCTAATATAGAAAATTTAGAAATCAGGAAGTACAAGGGAAAAAAACCTTCACTCAAACCCCATATAACAAAAAATCTGTAGTCACCACCAAAAAGTAACCACTGCTATTTTACACGTATGTGTGCATCTGTGTATGTGTGTATTTTTACGTGGGATCAGGGCTGGGTAGAGAGACTACACTGAATATCATGGGATGGCAAGTTTAAAGATCTGATTATGAATGATAGAGTGCTAGACTCCAGTCACATATTCATCATTTCTACCATATTTTAACAACTGATGTATAAATAGTTACAAAATATAGAATTAATAGAGCAGAAATAGAGAAGCATCATTGAACCAGGGAATTACCTGTGGTTGTGGCCATTGATCCTACCACTTTTAAACTGCCCCTCATCCCCCTGATAGCCTCACTTTTCTCCTTCCCCACCTTCACTTCCATGGCCATTCCCATGGTCATTACCATATATGATACATACATCTTCAGTTCCTTTGGCCCTTCTCTCTCTGTTATACTTGCTGTCACAATCCAACCCTGGTTATATCCTGCTTCCTCCCTACTCAGTGCCTGCACTTTGAAGTAGCAGGAAAACACTGACATCAGTACAGACTGATCTTCCTTTAAATTTATGACCACAGACTCAGGGTGAGCTCTCAATACTGCCAACAATTGTACTCTGTTTTCTTAGTTCCCCCCTCCCCCGCTGCTTTTGCAGGTAACTAATCATACATGTTCCTTTCTCCTTAAACCTCCAACACCTCTGCTCATGGTTCACTCTCTGCTCATGGTTTGGATCGTATTCCACTGAGGAAATTGAAATGATCAAAAGAGTACTTCTCCATGCTTCTGCCACAGCTACCCATATGTGCATCTGTGTCTGTGTCCTATGTCCTCTGCCTTGTCTTCTGCTATTGTGAGCACACAAACATGCTATTATTGTTTCCCTTTGCATAATTACTTCTCTTGACACCAGGCCAGAAATCTTGGAGTTATTCTTTGTTCCTCTTTTACCTCTCACTTCCCAACATTACCTCCATCAGCAAATCCTGTTGGTTCTACCTTTATTAAATATCCAGAATCCAGTTACTTCTCACCACTTCCATTGCTTCCATCCTGGGCCAAGCCACCATCATTTCTTAGCTCCTCTCCTTCTCAAATATTCTCAACATAACAGCAGAGTGGTGTGCTATTTCTCCAGAATGCTCAATAGGGATTTAATGCTTCTAGCTTATCATATAGTAAGGGCAGGAATACATTTTTATATGTACTGAGAAGTTCCTCCCAAGGCAATGAAATTCTGGCCACTTATGTACTCTTTTTTCCAATAAGCAAAGATGAACCCAATTTATTTGGGAGTGGGGGAGCAGTGAAGATTTCTCTATTGAAGTTAATTGAATTTAGGAACAGACTAGAAATTGAAATCTTATTATAAAACCTTCATGAAGATTAGACACAAGTATATTGTAATGAGTGATGATTATCTCAATGTTTAAAGTTAATTGACTTCTGTTCCTCTCAGAGAAATCACTTATCCCATTGGTGGCAGGTTCAGCCTGTTACTAACTGTAGTCAAAAGGATGTTTAAAATTCTTATGCCAAGCCATTCAGTAGTTTCACAGTATGTTAATATTTGACATTTATATATTGCACTGTTTTTTATCTCTGATGTTGGAGAAAAATTGGTATCCAGTATGACTTAAAGGTTATGGATACAATAACAAGAGTGCTTGGTTTGCATATGTTCGTGATTCAGTATGTATTTCTGTATTCCAGGTACTATAATAAATCTGTTAACATGGCATTAAACCCCATCAGAAAGTAATACAGTTTATAAAGAACTGGCTGGTGTCACATAAACTCCATTGAATATATAATTCTGGTCTCATCATTCAAGTAATTTTCATAGTTTATAATATATTTTATGAACATTAGCTTGTGTAAAAATGGTCAAGAATAGCATCACAGGGTGCCTGGGTAGCTCTCAGTTAAGCATCCAACTCTTGATTTCTGCTCAGGTCATGATTACAGAGTCATGGGATCGAGCCCTGAGTTGGCCTCCATGCTCAGCACAGAGTCTGCATAAGATTCTCGTTCTCTTTCCCCCATCCCTCCCCTCTGCTCATGTGCTTGCTCTCTTTCTCTCCCAAATAAATAAATAGATAAAATCTTTAAAAAAGGAAAATTAGCATGAAAACTTCTCACCTTTTAGAGAAGGCTTTGGAAAGGGCTTCTTTCACTACTTACTGGGCTATATCTGTGTATCCTTCAGTGACTAAAGTATTAAATATATGACTGGTAATCCCTTTTCCTTATTAATATTTGAGGGTATTACAATGTCATTTACATGTTACTCAATTTTCCTGACTTCCTATTATCAAAAGGTAGAGCTTGATGTTTATATATAACTATCACTAAATACTTAACTGCATTATTCTCATTTTACAGGTAGAAATAGTAATGAAACTGAGTTATGGAAACTTACCTTCATTAGAATATTAGGAATTCATTAGAATATTCAGACATGTCTTCCCTCTGAACTACTATAATGCATAGGATAGAATGTCAGGCAAACTGACAAATGTGTAGCCATGAATTTTGATGACCACGATGCCCAAATATAATGGGCATCACATAGTGGCCACAGGCCTGTATGTCATAGAATGATGTGTGAGAACACATATCATCCCTATTCCGGTGCATGGGAAGCTTTTAAACAAATGAAAAATGTCAAAGGGTTGTGAATGAAAATGACATATTAGGCATTTCATGGTAGATTTGTGTCCACACTGGGAACAACCCTAACCTGAGACAAGGAAAATTATGGAAGACGTTATGGTGTGCTCAAACTAGTGAATTTGGCAGTGACCACTATACACTTGACTCTGGCATGAGACACCCAGAATTTGGGGGTATAGGCCATATATCCTAACTGTACTTAAGCAGTTAATATTCAGTGGCAACAAGGCATGTGTTGGATTGAACATTAGCTAGTGAAATAAAAGAGGGCTCTAGGTAAAATGGAATCTGACCTAGGTATAAAGGAAGAAGCTGAATTAACTTTTAAGGAGGAGTGACTTTCAGAAGGAAAGAATTTACTCTTTGAAATAGACACATTGGAAGGAATCATCTGGCAGGAGGGGGGAAAATGGGAATCCATTTGGAAAGATGATAAAGCCTTGATAATATGGGCACACAGACCCAATGCATAATGCTAGAGAGTGTTAGCACTCAGCATTGGGAAAGAGCATATATTTGTGTTTTTTTAAGATTTTATTTATTTATTCATGAGAGGCACACACACACAGAGAGAGAGAGAGAGAGAGAGAGAGAGGCAGAGACACAGGCAGAGGGAGAAGCAGGCTCCATGCAGGGAGCCCAACATGGGACTTGATCCTGGGTCTCTAGGATCACACCCCGGGCTGACGGCGGCGCTAAACCCCTGAGCTACCAGGGCTGCCCAAAGAGCATATATTTGACACAACAGGGTCTGTTAACTATTTTACTACAAACGGAGGCCCAAGTACCCATGGGATAATGGCCTTCCATTTTTCACTATGGAAGCTCAGGGAGAGCATCTTTGAGACACATGAAGATCCCCAAACTTGTGGAAAGTTTTTGAGTGAAATTGTAATTTACATTGCTGATCTCTAACTTATCTTGGGCAAAGAGATGGACCAAAATAAGACAAGCTAGTAGGAACAATATTGAATGATACCCATATATTCCTCATGGAAGGGAGATGGCCTTCCTATACCACAGTCAATGGGAATCTATGACTGTTTAATAGTGTAATTTGAGCCAAATGATTGGTTTTGCCCTCAACTAACATGGAATCCAGAAAAGACAAGAGTCATCCTCACTGGTAATAACACTTGTCTGTAATAATATCTAGTATGTGGGCAAAAAAATTCTTCTAGGAAGTTTTCATAAACACTTTTGTGATACTTCCTTGATTTATTTTGTAACCAAACTGTATCATAATCATATTGTGATATGGTATAATACTAGTATTGTTGGCAAAATTCAACCTCCTTATATAAATAAATCATGTGATAGTCAAAACTGAAACTGAACTAAAACCTCCAAAGCATATGATACCAATGGAGAGTGATTGGCCCAAGGAAGAATTAGATTTAGTTCCATTACCATATTAAATGGCTCTGTACATGTTTATCACAAAGTTCAAGTAGTCCTAGAATAAGGGAGTAAACATAATTACACTGATATATCAATATAAAGATGTTTGAAATGGTCTTACAGATTGAAAGAAGCCTATGTGCACCCTTCATTGGCTTCTGCAAGTATTAGGTATTATGTTGCTCTGACTGCCCCTTATGTATATAAATGCTGTACTAGCTGCAGAAGTCCAAATAACTATGACTCTTTGTTAAAAAAGACCTTGATCAAGAGATGGGGGTAGGAGGCACCCAGGTGGCTCAATTGGTTAAGGGTCCAACTCGATCTCAGCTCAGATCTTGATCTCACATGTCATGAGTTCAAGCCCCATGTTGGGCTCCATGCTGGGTGTGGAACCTACTTTAAAAAAGAAAAGAAAAAAAAAAGAGAGCTAGGAGGTGGGTTGTGAAGAAAGATAGCACAGTTGATCTAGTTGCTTACTCCTTTCCAGTCTCCAAGGGAACTGTGACTGGCCTTTGGTCAACCCTGGGAATGTGGCCCACAAAGTGTTCTTTACGTTAGTTTTTGATGATTTTGTTATGTACACCTGGAGCGGTAGGTCATGTTGTACCAACTTGTCACGGTTGCTTGGTACTACAGTAAAGCCTGATGATATGCACCTATTTTCATTGTTGGGGTCCTGAGTTTCAGGAAGTATGGCCAGTTGCTAGCAGGATTACATATTGACCCATCTGAGCCTCAGACCCTAAGACTCAAACTGGTTCCCTGGGCAAAGATATGCCACATGTGTCTTTGTAATTTGCTACCAAAGAGATAGCATTCCTTTGTGGTCTCATAAGAGAAAGAACTAAGCTACATTAATATCTTAAAATTTGTCCTTGAGCTTTTTTTAGGCAGAGGGAGAGGAAAAAGCAGACTCCCTGCTGAGCAGGGAGCCCCATGCAGTGCTCCATCCCAGGACCCCAGGTTCATGATGTGGGCCGAAGGCAGATGCTTAACTGACAGAGCCACCTAGGAGCCCTGTCCTTGAATTTAAAGCATGACTAAAAATACTTGAAATGTTTCTGGTTATGCTAGGTTTTCTCCCCTAGTACATGAAATTAACTGGAAGACTTATCAGGTGTCTGCATACCGTACCACTGTCCATATATACTTGTGGTGGGTATATTTGTATGTATGTATCTGTTCCTGCCCAAATTTGAGACTTATTAGAGCCTTTTACAAAACCATTATTTTGACTCTTAGATAAGAAGGGAAGATCAAAAAATTAGTCTCCCAGTAGGACCTAGTTTTTATAGTCTTTCTCTCTCATTGAACAAAAGGAAGCTCTTATAATGGGTCTCACAATTTTTTTTATATTTGCTTATTCTAATCTTATATTTACATCACTAATTCTAAAGGTTTTGATTGTCTTTTTTGAAAAACACAATAATCTGAGTCATAACTTATCTACAGGGTCAAATTCCCCCTTCCCTCAAGCTCTTCCTTCTAGTGTGCATTTCCTCACACCATTCACAGTGATCACCTTCAGGCAGGAAGTCTGTACTCCTATTTATCCCCCTCTCTATAGGTCCTTAGACTTAGGGGGAACATTTTTTATAGCCTGTACCTCCTCTTTCCTTTAGGAATGCTTCATTAAAATATTATGCATAGGTTTTTATAGAAAAAAAGATTTCTTTCAGTTTTCATATATCTGAACAGCCACATGACTTAGACATTGATTTTGTTCACAACAGGAATAGATCCGAGGAAAAGAATCTTGTTACCATAATTCTTGATTCTGTTCTATAAATTGAGTCAAATTTTTTAAAAAATTGAAAAAGAAGAAAAAATTTTAAGAGATGTGTTAAAGCCAGAAAATCTGGGTTTGCTTATATCCACGCTCCTTTCTTTCTTTTGCACACCCTGCCCCCCCAATCAAGTAATTAGGTTTGACTCCCTGCCTAGTGTTATTCATGTGGGTTTCAAAGCTGAATGAATGCCTTGGGACCAAAAACTAGGCTGACAAATCACCAGCCTGGAACATTTATTTTGCATACTTAGATGTAAATACACCAATAAACTAGGTAGAATACCTTTCTTTGAATTTATAATTTACAAATTGAACATTGTCATATAGTATTAAGAATTGGCTTGACTTTTCATTTTCAACCCAAATAAAGTCTTGCTCAGAACTAAGAAAACTATATAGCCGAGATTTTTCAGTGACTAGAATGATCACAGCTTTTGAATAGATTAATGACATTAAGCTTCTGTTAAAAAAGCTGGCTGACAACCAAGCTTTTTTGAATTAGTCTTCAATTCTGTTGCCAAATATTCTTATACCAGGTATCTTTTTGGATTGGAGAGGAGGCAGGGAGAGTCTGTTGGTATGAAGAGTTGCTTAAAAGAGTTCCCCAAATCACAGTAAGTAGCGAATTTAGGAAGTATTTGAAGATTGGATAATAGCTGATTTTGAGGTTTTTGGTTTTTTTCTTAATTTCTTTCATTTATCTTCTTCACAAAGAATGTGAAGCCTTTTAAATGCTTCTCTGCTATTACACAATGGAGGCAGTGTACTATAGTGGAGAGATCCTGGGCTTTTAAAGCCAGATAGAACCTGAGCTTGAATTGAATCACAGCTCTGCAACTAACCAGCTGCCTGGACTTTAGTCAAGCTTCTGAACCTTTTCTTGTCTACAAAACTTGGATATTAAAATACCTATTCCATAAGGTTGTTAATGATTAAACAAGATGACACATGTGTAAAAAAGCTTAGGGTTGAACCTGACCACAGTGGGGGGCCAATACCTGTTCCCTAAACCTTTCTTTCCCCAAATTTAGTGGAGTAGAGGCTTTTAATGAGTACAACTGTGACTTTGATGAGAAAATCATGAAATTGTTTTAATTTCTAAATTCAGAAGCTATTTTTTGAGGAACTACTAGGCTCTATGGAAAATTTTTAAAAATGGTTAAGGCCCAGTCCTCCAGTTACTTGCAGTAGGAGAGAAAGACACATGAATAGTACAGTAACAGAATATGATAAGAAGTACAGTGGCACCTGGATGGCTCAGTGGGTTAAGTGTCTGCCTTCAGCTCAGGTCATGATCCCAGGACCCTGCATCAGGCTCCCTGCTCAGTGGGTCATCTGCTTATTCCTCTCCCTCTGCCCCTCCCCCCACTTGTGGTCTCTCTCCTTCTCAAGTAAAATCTTTATAAAAGAGGTAGAAACCATGTGCTATTGGAATTTATAAGGTAGGAGGGAATTCTGAAATGGTGGAAAGGCATCGAAGAAGTGTCCAGTGTGTAATTTGTGTAACAAAGTAGATAAATGCTTGAAGTTGTTTTTAAGGAGTTAAACACCAATTACACTTTGCTTTGGGACACATTATCTTTAAATGTGGAGGCATATTTGGGCATCCATAAGTTTGATTTAAGTAACATATCCAAACATATGTATTTAATATAAACTGCTTAATCTTCATGTTGTTCTCATATTTCAGTTTTTAGAGGAATGAATGCACCTTGGAAACTCTGCTGTCAATGTGATTTTGAGTACTAATGGCAGTATTGTGAGAGACCTTCATTCAAGCTCTAACAACACAGTTTGTACTTCTTACCAAAATCATGGGTCTTTCATCCATGTTTAAAGAATATGGCTTTGGGACACTTAGGTGGCTCAGGGGTTGAGTGCCTGCCTTTGGCTCAGGGTATGATCCCAGAGTTCCAGGATTGACTCCCACATGGGGCTTCCTGCATGGAGCCTGCTTCTCCCTCTGCCTTTCTCTCTCTCTGTGTCTCTCATGAATAAATAAATAAAATATTTTTTAAAAAAGAATATGCTTTCCTTTATAAAAGCTCAGTAGGAGTTATTGGAAATACCTGAATTTCCTATTAAAGGGCTTTTTTTTTTAATTCCAAAGCTGCTTTGTTAAACATTGCTTTATACTATGATGCAAGTCTTTTAGAGATCCTTCTAATTCAAGTCCCTTGCTGGGATCTTCTGGCATCTTGGATTTTGCCCTGTAGTTTTATATCCTTCCGGCTTTTTTTTTTTTTTGCATTGATCTTAATGTGAGTACTATTCTCATAAGCATAGACTTGGAAATTATATTTAGAGCTAGCCAACTCCTAGATTTTGAGCAAGGCCCTCTTCTACCGTAGGCATCAGTTTTCTTATCGTCAGTTTAGATATCTGGCTAGGTGGTTTCTTTTTTTTTTCTTTTTTTCTTTTTTTTTCTTTTTTCTTTCTTTCTTTCTTTCTTTCTTTCTTTCTTTCTTTCTTTCTTTCTTTCTTTTTTTTTAGGCTAGGTGATTTCTAAGAGTTCTTCCAACTCTTAAGTCCTAAATGTACTTCCTTTCACTGTTCCTCTGTTATTTACTTATGATGTAAGTAACAGAAAATATGTGTGCATAAAATAAAGTACCATCGAATTGCCCTTTTGAGTTAACTCACAATTAAGTCCCAAAGTGGGAGTGGAAGGGTCTCAATTAGCATCTCTTCTTCAAAGGACTAGCTAGGCCTTCCTATTAAAACTGTTTCTATTAATCTATATCTGCTAGTCAGGTAACAATCTAAAAAGTTTCTGCTGCTCCTGGGACAGCAAAGAAATGGTTTGATTAGTAATCTCCATGGCATTAAGCCAAGTACTTTTCACAAAATGGTATCTTAGGTAGGAGGCAGGTTTGGACATTAAGGAATTTTCTCATATACCTATACTCATTGATTATCCCCTTCCAAAATATATTTGTTACAGATGTGTATAAACATGTTACAAGAACTTGTTATGCTTATTGATGAATAGTAGTTTATATTTTGATTTAATAAACATTTTATTGAATATCTGCTATATGACAGATATTATGCTGGATACTTTACTTACATTATCTCTAATTTTCACATGTTCTTCACATCAGCTGGAGGTTTCCCTGCTGGGGATGGAGGTACATATTCACAATAACCTCTGGTTCTGAGTGCCTAGAGTTTGCTGAATTTTCTCTAAGTTCATATTACAGTACCAAATAGGAGGTTGGCTTATCATTTTGCCATGCTGCACATCCTGTGTCTCTATGCCAAATAGCACCCATGTCCACGTGTGAAAGCTAGCCTTTTCTTCAATTTACACATATATTATATTCACTTGTGGCATTTGTGTGTGTGTGTGATAGATTTTACTGAAAGGGAAGGAAGGATTTATTTGCAGCATTACAGATAATTTTAAATTAACGATATCTCATACCACCTGGGATTTTTTTCCATTTGGCCAGTTCCCCCACAAAGAGAGACCGTCCTTTATTGATTCTTTCTCACCTTTCTCTAACCTCTTAGATTTCCTCCTAAACCCCAAAGTCACTTCTTGTATAATTATTGAGGCAAAATTGGTATATAACATTGACTTTTAGGTGCATAACACAATTTGACATCTGTATGCACTGCAAAATGATCACTAATGAAAGTCTAGTTACCGTCCATCACCATTCACTTGATCCCCTTTACCCATCTTGCCTAACCCCTTCCACTCTGATGACCATAAGTGTGTTCTTTGTATCGATTAGTTTGTTTTTATATTATTTCGTTTGCTTTTTTTTAGATTCCATATCTGAGTGAGCTCTTAGGGTATTTGTCTTTCTCTGCCTAACTTATTTCACTTAGCATAATGTTCTCAAGGTCCATCCATGTTATCACAAGTGGCAAGATTTCATTCTTTATGGATGAATAGTATTCCTCTATGTCTGTATGTGTCTGTGTGTACCACTTACTCATCATCCATTCATCTACTGATAGACATTTAGATTGTTTCCATATCTTGGCTATCGTAAATAAGGTGACAATGAAGATAGGGATGCATGTATCTTTTTGAATTAATGATTTTGTATTCTTTTCAGAAAGACCCAGAAATGGAACAGCTAGATCATATGATAGATCTATTCTTAATTTTTTTATTCTTATTTTTTTTAAAGATTTTATTTTATTTTAGAGAGGGGAGGGCAGAATGAGAGGTAAAGAGAAAATCTCAAGCAGACCATGAGCTAAGTGGAGTCTGACACAGGGCTCAATCTCACAGTCCTGAGATCCTGACCTGAGCCAAAACCAAGAGTTAGGTGCTCAACTGACTGAGCCATCCACGTGCCCCTATTCTTAATTTTTTGAGAAACCTCCATACTGTTTTTCTAGTGGCTGTACAAACTTACATTCCCGCGTCCTATCCAACATTTGTTATTATCTTTTTGGTAATAGCTATTCTAAGAGGTGTGAGGTGGTATTTCATTGTGGCTTTGATTTGCATTTTCCTAATAATTAGTGATGTTGAATGTCTTTTCATGTGCCTATTGGCCATCTTTATGTCTTCTTTGGAAAAATGTCTATTTAGACCCTCTGGCCCCTTATTAAATTGGATTGTTTGGGTTTTTTATTGTTGAATTGTAAGAGCTTTTTTTTTCTTTATTTTGGCTATTAACTCCTTATTGGATATGTGATTTGCAAATATCTTCTCCCATTGAGTAGGTTGCCTTTTAATTTTCATGGTAGTTTCCTTTGCTGTGCAGAATCTTTGTAGTTTGATGTAGTCCCATTGGTTTATCTTTGCTTTTGTTTTCCTTGCCTTTGGAATCAGATCCACAAAAATGTCACTAAGACCCATGTCAAGGAGTTTACTGCCTATGTTTTCTTCTAGGAATTTTACAGTTTCAGGTCTTACATTCAAATGTTTAATCTATTTTAATTTCTGTGTATGGTGTAAGATAATGGTCTAGTTTTTATTCTTTTGCATATGGTTGTCGAATTTTCCTAGCACCATTTATTGAAGAGACCGTCCTTTCTCCATTGTATATTCTTGGCTCCTTTGTCATAATTTGTCTGTATATGTATGGATTTGTTTCTAAGCTCTAAATTCTGTTCTATTGATCTGTGTCTGTCATTATGCCAATACCATACTGTTTTGATTACTATACAGCTTTGTAATATAGTTTTAAATCTTGGAGCATGATACCTCCAGGTTTGTTGTTCTGTCTCGGGATTGCCCTGGCTGTTTGGGACCTTTTGTGGTTCCATACAAACTTTAGAATTATTCTAGTTCTGTGAAAAATGCCATTGGAATTTTGGTAGGGATTGCATGGAATCTGTAGATTGCTTTGGATAGTATGATCATTTTAGCAATATTAATTCTTCCAATCCATGAGCATGAGATATCTTTCCTTTTATTTGTGTCTTATTCAACTTCTTTCATCTTACAGTTTTCAGTGTACAAGTTTTTCACCTGCTTGGTTAAGTTTATTCATAGCTATTTTATTATTATTGATGTAATTGTAAATGGGATTGCTTTCTTAATTTCTCTTTATGATAGTTCATTATTAATATAACAGATCTCTGTATATTGATTTTGCATTTTACAACTTTATTGAATTCATTTATTATAACAGTTTTTGATGGAAACTTCAGAGTTTTATATAGACAGAATCATGTCATCTATGGTTTTTACTTCTTCCATTCCTATTTGGATGCATCTTATTCCATTTTCTAACCTTATTGCTGTGGCTAGGACATCCAATACTATGTTGAATAAAAGTGACAGGAGTGGGCATCCTTGCCTTGTTCCTGATTTTAGAAGGAAAGTTTTTGTTTTTTTCACCATTAAATATGATGTTAGCTCTGTGTTTGTCATAAATGACCTTTATTATATTGAGGTACATTCCTTCTATACCCACTTTGTGGAGAGTTTTTATCATAAATAGAAGGTGAATTTTGTCAGAACTTTTTCTGCATCCACTGAGATAATAATAGGATTTTTATCCTTTATTTAATTTTTTAAAGATTTTATTTATTTTGTTGAGAGAGCACAGGTGGAGGGGAGGGGCAGACAGAGGGAAAGGGAGAAACAGACTCCCCACTGAGCAGGGAGCCCAATACGGAGCTTGATCCTAGTACCCCAAAATCATGACCTGGGCCAAAGGCAGATCTTAACTGACTGAGCCACCCAGGTGCCCCTATCCTTCATTTTATTAGTGTGGTATATTGGGTTGATTGATTTGCAGATATTGAGCCATCCTTGTATCCCTGAAATAAGTCCTACTTGATTGTGCTTCATGATCCTTTTAATGTATTATTGAATTCAGTTTGCTAATATTTTGTTGAGGAGTTTTGCATCTGTGTTTATCAGAGATATTGGCCTATAATTTTCTCTGTGGTGTCCTTGCCTGGCTTTGGTATCAGGGTAATGCTGGCCTTATCAAATGAGTTTGGAAATGTTCCTTCCTCTTCAATTATTGGAAGAGTTTGAGAAGCACAGGTGTTAAATATCCTTTGGATGTTTGATTGAATTCACCAGTGAAACCATCTGGTCCTGGGCTTTGGTTTGTTGGGAGGTTTTTCATTACTGATTTAATCTCCTTAGTAGAAATTGGTCTATTCAGATATTCTATTTCTTAATAATCATACTTGGAAGGTGGTGTGTTACTTGGAATTTATTCATTTCTTCTAGGTTGTCCAACTTGTTAGCATATAATTGTAGTATTTTCTTATGATATTTGTATTTGTGTGGTATCAGTTGTAAATTCTCTTTCATTTCTGATTTTGTTTACTTGAGCCCTCTTTTTTCTTGGTTAGTATAGCTAAAGGTTTATCAAATTTGTGTATCTTTTCAGAGAACTAGCTCTCCGTTTTATTGATCTTTTCTATCTTTTTAGTCTGTTTCATTTATTTCCACTGTATCTTTATTATTTCTTTAAGATGTAAAGTCATATTGTTTATTTGAGGTTTTTCTTGTTTTTTTGAGGCAGGCCTATATTACTATGAATTTCCTTAGAACAGCTTTTGTTGCATCACACAGGTTTTTGTATGTTGTATTTCTATTTTCATTTGTCTCTAGGTATTTTTTTTATTTCTTTTGTCAGTGACTCATTGGTTGTTCAGTAGCATGTTACATTTCTACATTTTTTGTGCCTTTTTATACTTTTCTTTGATTTCTAGTTTTTATACCCTCATGGTTGGAAAAGATGCTTGATGTGATTTCAGTCTTCTTGAATTTAAGACTTGTTTTGTGCTGTAACATGTAATCTATCCTGGAGACTATTTTATATGCACTTGAGAAGAATGTGTATTCTGCATTTGGATGGGATGTTCTATATATATCTATCAACCCCATATGATCTAATGTGTTGTTTAAGGCTGATGTTTCCTTACTGATTTTCTGTCTGGATGATTTATCTTGATGTAAATGGAATGTTAAAGTCCCCTACTATTATTTTATTGCTGTCAATTTCTCCTTTCAGGTCTGTTAATATTTGCTTTATATGTGCTGGTGCTCCTCACCCATATATGTATATGGGTACATATATATTTGTAAATGTTTTATCTTCTAGCTGGATTGACTCCTTTATCATTATGTAATGCCTTTCTTTGTCCTTTATTTACAATCTTTGTTTTCATCTGATATGAGTATAGCTATACCATCTTTATTTTTGTTTCCATTTACATAGAATATGTTTATCCCTTCACTTTCAGCCTCTGTGTCTTTACTTTCAAAGTCTCTTGTAGGCAGCATAACGTTGGGTCTTTTTTTATCCATTCACTCACTCTGTGCCTTTTGATTTGGAGAATCTAGTCCATTTACAGATAAAGTAATTTTTATTTTATTTATTTATTTATTTATTTATTTATTTATTTATTTATTTATTTATTTATGTGTTTGTTTCTTTGTATTTTTTTATAGGAGTTCGATTTACCAACATATAGTATAACACCCAGTGCTCATCCCATCAAGTGCCCCCCTCAGTGCCCATCACCCAGTCACCCCATCTCCCCACCCACATTCCCTTCCACTAACCCTTGTTCGTTTCCCAGAGTTAGGTGTCTCTCATTTTCTGTCACCCTCTCTGATATTTCCCACTCATTTTCTCTCCTTTCCCCTTTAATCCCTTTCACTATTTTTTATATTCCCCGAATGAATGAAACCATATAATGTTTGTCCTTCTCTGATTGACTTACTTCACTCAGCATAATACCCTCCAGTTCTATCTACGTTGAAGCAAATGGTGGGTATTTGTCATTCCTTTTTTTTTATTTGTCATTCCTAATGGCTGAATAATATTCCGTTGTATATATATATACCACATCTTCTCATTTAAAGTAATTATTGATAGGTGTGTACTTACTGCCATTTTGTTACTTGTTTTCTGGAGTTTTTGGTAGTTTCTTCTCTTCCTTTCTTCTCTTTCTCTTCCTTTGTGTTTTTTTTAAGATTTTATTTATTCATTCATGAGAGACACACAGAGGAAAAGACATAGGCAGAGGGAGAAGCAGGCTCCCTCCAGGGAGCCCAATGCAGGACTCAATCCCTGGACCAGGGATCACATCGTGAGCTGAAAGGCAGATGCTCAACTGCCTGAACCACCCAGGCATCCCTTCCTTTGTGGTTCAATGGATTTCTTTAGTGTTACATTTAGATTTCTTTTTTATTTTGTGTATTTACTGAAGTTTTTGCCTTGTGGTTACCATGATGCTTACATATAATATGTATGTAATGATTGATTTCAAATTGATAAGAACTTAAATTTGAACACATTCCAAAACATTTTTGTCCCACCCACATTTTATCTTTAATATCACATTTTATATCATTCTGTTTTATGCAGCCCTTAAATAATTGACTATAATAATTATTTACTTACTACTTATTAATAATTGTAGTAATTATTATAGTACTATGTAGTTTTAGTTAAATTTACTACTAATGGCTATTAATTAATCTTGCACTTTCTTTATAAGTGATTAATCCAGTATCTTTACTATATATTTACCTTTTCCAGTGCAGTTTTTATTTTTGCAAATTTTCCATTTCTTAGAAGGCTGAATTAATGGTCATGAATGTGTTCAGTCTTTTACTTATCTGGAAAACTCTTTAATCTCCCCTTCAATTCTGAATGATGACATTGCTGGATAGAGAATTCTTGTTTGGAAATTTTTTTTACTTCCAGCGCTTAAATATGTCATACCACTCCTGTCTGGCTTGAAAGTTTCTGGTAAAAAATTTCCTGGTAGACTTATAGGATTTCCCCTGTAAGTAGCAAACTGTTTTTCTCTTGGTGCTCTTAAGGTTGTCTGTTTAACTTTTACCATTTGAATTATAGTGTTTCTTGGCGTGGATCTCTTTGGGTTTCTCTTATTTGCAATTCCTTGGGGTTTCTGGACCTTGTTCTTTCATTTGGAACATAGTCCTCTCATTTTGCCTGAAGCTCTGCATTTATTTCTATGTATTAGGTAAATCAGCTCCCTCTGCAAACCTCGAAGGAACAGCCTTGTGTAAGAGCTGAGAGCTCCCATAGAGCTCAGAAGTGCTATGACCTTGGGCCACACCTGCACCAGCCCCTCAAAGGATGACCCCTCTGTGAACTGTGCATTACTGCCTGCTTTGGTGGGGAAATAGCTCTGGGGGTGGGTGAGCCCCCAGTGAGGTGTACCTTCTAGCACCAACAGGCTAGAGAAAGAGTTCAAAATTGTCACTGCCAGTACCAGCATCAACAACTTATAATGAATTATCAAAAATGGCACTTGTCTATGTTTCTGTCCCTTGATAGAGTCCCAACAAGTTTCTGGCCCTCTGGCAGACACTTCAAACTGGTATCTTTTACACCGGGCCTGGTGGTGATTGAATCAATACATGAGCCTTTTGAGAGGAGATTCTCTTCTTAAAATTCTGGAACTAATCCTAGTTGGTTTTCAAAGCCAAACATTTTTGGGGCTTATCTTGCCTATGCAAGATATAGGGGAAGGGGTGCCTGATGTGAAGCACAAAACCCTTGTTTCTTAGGGAAAAGTTCCATATTTTTGAGATCCCTCTCCATTGTGGATTGCTGTATCTGGGGTGGGTTTTGTTTTATTTATTTATTTATTTTTGGTAAGACTATGTCTCTGCCTCTGTCACCCATTTTGATGGTGGGTTTTTTTTTATCCTTTGTTGTGGAGGCTCTGTTTATCCAGTTTTCAGCTCTTTTTCAGCGGAAATTATTCCATATGTTGTACAACTAATTTGTTGTGTCTGTGGTAGGAGGTGAGTTCAGAATCTTCCTACGCCACCATCTTGAATCCCCCAGCTAAACTTCTGATCCAATTATGCATATTTTAGTCCTTATTTACAAAATGAGCCTTAGGCTTGCATTTTCATATCCAGACTGATGAAAATATATGTTCAGTGAAATAAGAAAGGCTTACTACTTTCAGAATCTACCCTCCTTAAAAGGCAGTAGTAGTTATAAACAGCAGTTTTTCTGCACTAATGCAAAATAACACTGTATGGATTGGTATTATCCCCAATTTATAGGTAAGTAAATAAGTTCAAGAATTTAATTACCTGTCCAGGATTATTTATTTAGTAAGTGGCAAACACAGATTTCAAAACTAGGTCCATTTGAATCCAAATCCTGTGGATTTTCTACCAAACAAGATACAATTCAAAAAAGAAATGAGGAAAGATGCATTTTAAGATTCTCAAAGGTTGAAAATAGGAAAATTCCGTGGAAAATTCATAGCATCTGAATCTATTTGGGATAGTAGCTTTGTTATTGTAGCCCAAAGGTACTATTTAATATTTAAGATTGTAGGGAAACATAAGTGAAAATTTTTAATTTAAAAATTCTGCCTTATAGCAGATAAATGGGACATTTATTATGGTTAAATTATATCTTTAAAAATTCATATATACATTGACTTGTACCTAATAAATATTTATTAATCCTCTCTTTTTCATCCTATTCCTTTTAAAAATAGTTTTTTCTAATACCTGCTATTTATATTACAGAGACAATTAAAGGCAGATGCTAAAAAAGCTATTGGAAGGCTTCAACTACGTACACTGAAACAAGGAGACAAGGTGCATTTATGACTTTTAAATGCTGTTTGTTTTAAAGCAATGCTACTAAATTATCATTGAAACTGAATTTTCTTCCAAAGTATGCTTTTCATTAGAATTTATAATTCTTACGACTTTTTTTTTATCTATTTGATGCTGGAGGTAGACTAAAAAATGACCATTGGCCCCCATAGATATCTAGGTTTTAATCTCTGGAACCTGTATATATTACCTTATATGGCAGAAAGGACCTTGCAGATGAAATTAAGTTAAGGATTTTGAGGTGTGGAGATTATCCTGGATTATCCAGGTGGGTCCTAAATATAATCACATGTGAGTGTTGTTAGAAGAAGAAAAAGGGAGATTTGACTGCAGTGCAGTAGAATATGTGGCAATGGAAGTAAGAGATTATAGTGATGCAAGAAAGGAGCCATGAGCCAAGGAATACAGACAGCCTCCAGAAGCTAGAAAAGGCAAGGAAAGGGATTCTTCCCTGAAGCTTACAGAAGGAACTGCCAACACATTGACTTTTAGACTTCTGATTTCTAGAACAACAAAAGAATGAATTTGTGTTATTTTAAGCCACTAAGTTATGGTCATTTTTTACGCAAAAACAGGAAACTAATATAATGCCTTATTGTAACTTTACTTAAACATCCGTTTGTAGATTTAGGAAAGTTAAAAACTACCTTTGGTGTGTAAAGCATGTATCAAAAAAGAGCTACAGGACATATTGAAATAAAAACTCCCATTTATAATAGCACTAGAACCACGAAATACTTAGGCATAAATCTTGCAAAATATGTACATGATCTGTTTCCTGAAAACTGCAAAACACTAATGAAAGAAATCAACGAAAACCTAGATAAGTGGAGGGATATGCCATGTTCATGGGTCAGAAGAGTCACTGTTATCAAGATGCCAAATCCTCCCCAACTAATCCATAGATTCAGTGCAGTTCCAATCAAAATCCTAGTGAGATCTTTTGTATTTATTGACAGGTTGATGCTAAGTTTATATGGAAAATCAAAAGAACTAGAATAACCAAAACAATTTTTATAGTGAAGAACGAATTTGGATGAATCAACTTGCCTAATCTGCAGAATTATTTTAAAAATATAGTAGCCAGTATAGTGTGGTATTGGAGAAAGGCTAGAACTTTAGATCAATGGGACAGAAAAGAGTCCAGAAATAGACCCACATATATATGATCAATTGATTTTTGACAAAGGCACACAGGCAATTAAATGAAAAAGGGGTAGTCAATTATTGACTCTCCATATACAATGTTTGGGTATCCTTATGCAAAAAACATGAACCTCAAACAGCACTTCATACTGTCTGTAAAATTTAAGTTAAAATATATCACAGACCTAAATATAAAACCTAGAGCTATGAAATCCTTAGAAGAAAACTTTGGAGAAAAAATAGCATCACAACTTGGGTTAGGCAAAGATTACTTAGATGTGACAACAGAAACAAGCCCACTAAAGAAAACAATAGAAATTTGACTTTGTCAAAATTAAGAATTTTTGTTCTTCATAAAGACTTCTAACTCTGGGAAATGAACTAGGGGTGGTGGAGGGGGAGGAGGGCGGGGGGTGGGGGTGAATGGGTGACGGGCACTGAGGGGTACACTTGACGGGATGAGCACTGGGTGTTATTCTGTATGTTGGTAAATTGAACACCAATAAAAATTAATTTATAAAAAAAATAAAAAAAAATAAAAGACTAATGAAATAAAAAAAATAAAAAAAAGAATTTTTGTTCTTTAACATGGTTAAGAGAATGAAAAGACAACCCACAGACTGGGAAAAAATATTTGCAAATCACATATCTGATAAGGGATGATATCTAGAATATATAAAGAACTCTCAAAGCTCAGTAGTAAGTAAACAAACAGCATAGTGAAAAGAGGGCCAAACAGGCATTTACCAAAGAAAATATATGGATGGCAAAAAACAGATAAAAAGATGCTCAACGTCATTAGTCATTAGGGAAATGCAAATTAAAACCACAATGAGATACCACAGCACATTCTAAAATTGCTAAAACTAATACAACTGACAGTACCCAAGAGTTGGCCACATGTGGAACAACTGGAATTGTTATGCATTTGGCTGGTGAGAATGTAATGTATAGCCAGTTTTGAAAGCAATTTGGCAGTTCTTATGAAGTCAAAAATAACACTTTTTAAAGAACCCAGCAATCTCAACTAGATAGTTAACCTACAGGAACAACTATGTTCACAGAAAAACGTGTACATAATTTTTCATTGCAGCTTTACTCATAATCAGCAAAAATTGTAAAGAACCCAAATGTCCTTCAAATGGTGGATGGATGCACAAACTATGGCAAATCCACATCATGGAATAGTATTTAGCAAAAAAAGGATGTGCTTTGGGCAGAGAGTCCCTATTGATACACGTAACATAGATGAGTGTTAAATGTATTATGTTAAGTGAAAGAAGCCAAATTCAAAGGCAATATAATACATAACTCCATTTATATGACACTGGGGAGAAACAAAAAGTATAGGAACTGAAAACAGATCAGTGGTTGCCAGAGGGTGGGGGTGAGAGTAGGGATTAACTACAAAGGGGTATAGAGGAATTTGTTGGGGTAATAGAACTATCCTATATCTTGACTGTGGTGAGGACTGAGTGCATATTTGTTCACACTTGTGAAACTGTATACTAAAAACAGTGAATTTCACTGCTTGTGAATTATACCTTAATTTTTCTTAAATGAGAAAACATAGCTATAGAACTTATACAAACCTCATTTTAAAGAAATGCTACCTGCTCCTCTTTGTACTGTTCCTCTTTTGGTTGACTTTATTCTTTTACCTTTTTTAAGTGTAAATTATATTAGAATTTCAGCTGTATAAGAGCATTATCAACTACAGTCACAATGTTTTACATTAGATCCTCAGACCTTATTCATAGTATAGCCAAAAGTCTATACACTTTTACCACCTACTCCCTATTTCTCCCATCCTCCAGCCTCTGGCAACCACTTTTCTGCTCTCTGTTTCTATAAGTTTGACCTTTTCTTTTTTTTAAAGACTTCAGTTAAGTCTAAATAATTTTACGTCGCTTATTGAAAGAATCTATGCAATTTAAGTACATACATATTCTGATCTTGCTCTGTGGTTTAATGTATCTTTTCTTATCCATCAGAGTAATAATAACTATTTGTTCATAGGAGATTGGCCCTGATGGAGATAGTTGTGCTGTGTGTATTGAACTATATAAACCAAATGATTTGGTGCGCATCTTAACCTGCAAGTAAGTTTGATTTTATTTTATACCATTAATAAGAATATCTGGCTTATTGCAATGATTGTATTGAGGGAAACTATATTGAATGTTTCCAAATTGATGTAAAGAAAGGGTTTATTTTCATTTAAATACAGTTGAATACTTTGGCATAAGGCTAATTATATAAAGTTTCTAGAATCTGGTACAATTTGGAAACTAGTTCCATATAAAACTGAGAACCTAGTCAGCACCATAGTTTAAATATATATTTTTTACTGGATTAATTAATTTAAAATAATTTTAACAGTCCTATTGAGTGAAAAAAAAATTAACTCAATGGGCACCTATTTGGAAGTCTTCATTCTTTAGTTTTATATTATCCTTCTCCTGGAAGTTCTTAATGCTCTTTAACTATTAAATAGTGATGTTCTTAGAACTTACCACGTGGCCTAAATTATCAGTATTATCTTGTACTTTGTACTTTGGTGTACTATATTATTGAGAATGACTAACTGTGCTATTTTTATAGTTAGGGAATGACAAGATAATAAAGATCTGAAATACCGAACAAAGTCTTAGGTAACATCTTAGCCATTTTTGAAGTAATAAGTGTTGAAAATAGTTTTTTTTTGAAGCTAAGGTAATGAGGTTTTTATATTTAAAAATGCTATATTATGAAATTTCCAAATCTTGTTTCTGTGGCTCCTTCATAGTGTTTATGCTGTAATAGTGTGTTTAAAAGAAAAAAGACATCTGTTAAAAAACTAAATAAAAATATAGAATAACCTGTTAGTATATTAGGTCAAGTGTTGTTGCTATTTCACAACTGATAACCAAGTTATGTGCTTTTTTTTTCATTAGCCATATTTTCCATAAGACATGTGTTGACCCATGGCTGTTAGAACACAGGACTTGCCCCATGTGCAAATGTGACATACTCAAAGCTTTGGGAATTGAGGTAAACATTGCTAAACCATTTATATGAAGGAACAAGTTATTTATGTACTTGGGCCTTCAGGAAAATAACATCCTTAATTTTTAGCTATGTAATATGCTAGACTTGTGACTTATATCAAAAATTGGACCTATTTATATCATAATGACAGTAAGGTGCCATGTTGGATCACACCTCCATTTTCCTCCTTCTTTCCTTTTATTATTTGGTCAGTAACGACCATATAAATTACCAGCTGATTTCTGATACCCCTTGCATTTTTGCTCTTACTATTGCACAGCAATCAAACTTGTAGTTAGATGAGCATCTGTATTTTGAATAAGTATAATAAATATTAAATTATATTTGGCAAATGATATAAAACTTAACCTATTTTACATCACACCAACAACAGAAAGTCAAGCTCAACAAAATCTTCCTGATTTCAGGAGATACATAGATGATACTGATTCTCAAATCCCCTAGAAGACCGCATGAGATGTTGTTGTTCTTGATAAATGTTTTGTTTCTTAATAATTTTAGACTTACAGAAAAGTGGCAAACACAATATAGAGAGTTCCCACATACCCCTCACCCAGTTTTTACTATTGTTAACATTTTGCATTGCTGTGGTATGTTTGTCAAAAGAAAGAAACTGACATTGGGTTGTTACTATTAACTAAGTTTCAGACTTTATTTGAATTTTGCCAGCAACTGCCTTTTGAAAACTGCTGGAGGTGAACTTGAATCAGAGTGAATGTTTTTGGGGTTTTTTTGTTTGTTTGTTTTGAGTGCCTACCCTGTAGCAGGCATTGTATTATGAAGTGCTGGAATCACCCAGATGAACATCAGATGTGAAGGCAATCTGCCTGTAACATCTTTCACCCCATCTTGGAACTAGTTACTCCCAATTGCTCTGGCTGGGACCAGCAAGAGATTTTTGTGATCATCAAAAGAGATGATAGGTTTAAAAGATTAAGAAGCATAGCTCTAATAAGTTACCTATGAAGATACTTTGTAATGATATGTCAGGGAAAAACATGTACTCTGAGAATCTTTTAATTTGTTCAAATGCTTTCCCAAGGTGGATGTTGAAGATGGATCAGTGTCTTTACAAGTCCCTGTTTCCAATGAGACATCAAATAGTGCCTCTTCTCATGAAGAGGATAATCGCAGTGAGACCGCATCATCTGGATATGCTTCCGTTCAGGGAGCAGATGAACCACCTTTGGAAGAACATGTGCAGTCAGCAAGTAAGCATCACAATGAGGGGCAGTGAGTCCCCACAAATGATCCATTGTGGATCATATGCCCCGCAGAGTACTCCTGCTTTTTGTTGTTTGTTCCTTTCATTCATTAAACACATTCCATCACCCTTGTTCGTTTCCCAGAGTTAGGAGTCTCTCATGTTCTATCTCCCTTTCTGATATTTCCCACTCATTTTTTTCTCCTTTCCCCTTTACTTCCTTTCACTATTTTTTATATTCCCCAAATGAATGAGACCATATGATGTTTGTCCTTTTCCAATTGACTTATTTCACTCAGCACAATACCCTCCAGTTCCATCTACGTTGAAGCAAATGGTGGGTATTTGTCGTTTCTAATGGCTGAGTAATATTCCATTGTATACATAGACGACATCTTCTTTATCCATTCATCTTTCGATGGACACCAAGGCTCCTTCCACAGTTTGGCTACTGAGGACATTGCTGCTATGAACATTGGGGTGCAGGTGTCCCGGCATTTCATTGCATCTGTATCTTTGGGGTAAATCCCCAGCAGTGCAATTGCTGGGTCGTAGGGCAGATCTATTTTTAACTCTTTGAGGAACCTCCACACAGTTTTCCAGAGTGGCTGCACCAGTTCACATTCCCACCAACACTGCAAGAGGGTTCCCCTTTCCACATCCTCTCCAACATTTGTGGTTTCCTGCCTTGTTAATTTTCCCCATTCTCACTGGTGTGAGGTGGTATCTCATTGTGGTTTTGATTTGTATTTCCCTGATGGCAAGTGATGCAGAGCATTTTCTCATGTGCTTGTTGGCCATGTCTATGTCTTCCTCTGTGAGATTTCTGTTCACGTCTTTTGCCCATTTCATGATTGGATTGTTTGTTTCTTTGCTGTTGAGTTTAATAAGTTCTTTATAGATCTGGGATACTAGTCCTTTATCTGATACGTCATTTGCAAATATCTTCTCCCATTCTGTAGGTTGTCTTTTAGTTTTGTTGACTGTATCCTTTGCTGTGCAAAAGCTTCTTATCTTGATGAAGTCCCAATACTTCATTTTTGCTTTTGTTTCTTTTGCCTTCGTGGATGTATCTTGCAAGAAGTTACTGTGGCTGAGTTCAAAAAGGGTGTTGCCTGTGTTCTCCTCTAGGATTTTGATGGAACCTTGTCTCACATTTAGATCTTTCATCCATTTTGAGTTTATCTTTCTGTATGATGCAAGAGAATGGTCCAGTTTCATTCTTCTGCATGTGGATGTCCAATTTTCCCAGCACCATTTATTGAAGAGACTGTCCTTTTTCCAGTGGATAGTCTTTCCTCCTTTGTTGAATATTAGTTGACCATGAAGTTGAGGGTCCACTTCTGGATTCTCTGTTCTGTTCCATTGATTTATGTGTCTGTTTTTGTGCCAGTACCACACTGTCTTGATGACCACAGCTTTGTTGTACAACCTGAAATCTGGCATTGTGATGCCCCCAGATATGGTTTTCTTTTTTAATATTCCCCTGGCTATTCGGGGTCTTTTCTGATTCCACACAAATCTTAAGATAATTTGTTCCAACTCTCTGAAGAAAGTCCATGGTATTTTGATAGGGATTGCATTAAATGTGTAAATTGCCCTGGGTAGCATTGACATTTTCACAATATTAATTCTGCCAATCCATGAGCATGGACTATTTTTCCATTTCTTTGTGTCTTCCTCAATTTCTTTCAGAAGTGTTCTGTAGTTTTTAGGGTATAGATCCTTTACCTCTTTGGTTAGGTTTATTCCTAGGTATCTTATGCTTTTGGGTGCAATTGTAAATGGATTGGGTGTTGGGCACTGAGAGGGGGGCACTTGATGGGATGAGCACTGGGTGTTATGGTATATGTTGGCAAATTGAACTCCTATTAAAAAATATGTGAAAAAAATAATAAAGTTACCTGAATTCACACACACACACACACACACACACACACACAAACACATTCCAGATTTTTTGTAGTAACAAAGATGCGGTGCAGGACGCATCCCTGCCTTAACTTAATATGCACATATTCAGGTGTATCTGAAACAGATGAAATGCATCAGGAGTGGGGGTTATTCACAAAATAAAAAGGTTTTTTATGGGATAGCTTCTCTGTGATGCATTTAAGTATTGGTTATTAGCTTATAGAGGCTGAGGAGAAACTTTAGAAGCCATTGTTTATTGTAGAGCAATCAAAAAGTAAGATAAAGGAGTCCCGAAGTGATTTTATACACAACTTCTTAGGAACCCATCTTTTGCACAGATCGGAAACTGTGTAAGAATATGTGCTGCCACCTGTTGATTATTTACCATGAAATGAACAAGCCATGGAAACAAAATTGAATATATTATTTTCAAACTTCATGTGAGTCAGTATTGTAACTTAGTAAGTCATACCAGTGGATAAATTTCAGGGAGTTCAGTTCCTTTTTTCCTCAGAGAAAAGCTGCATACAAAACTTAGTTTCCTTTTCTCTTTGACTTTGACCTTTTTCATGGTTTTTGTTGATTTGGTGGTTTTCTCTCAATCCTTATTTTGAAATAACCTAATCCTGGCATAGAAGTAGAAGAAAACTAAATGTTAAGATGACTTGTGGGAAGGGCACCTGGGTAGCTCACTTGGTTGGGCATTTGCCTTCAGCTCAGGTCATGATCCCGGGGTCCTGGGTCCTGGGATCGAGCCTGGAGTCAGGCCCCCTGCTCAGCAGGGAGTCTGCCTCTCCCTTTGCCCCTCACCCAGCTTGTTCTCTCTCAACTAAATAAATGAAATCTTTTTTTAAAAATACAACTTGTGAGAGTTTCAGCTTTCTATTGACATAAACCTTTATCCTCAGTAGGCTTATCAGTGCCATACACATCATTCCTGAAAATGTCACAAGGAGTTCTATCATGCAAATGTACACTTTGTATTTCTTGTAATCTAATCTTCAGACATTTCCTGGAGTACAAAGTAGTCATAAGAATATTTAATAATCTGTGGGTTATTCTACATACAATAGAGAATCATTGTCTATTTGCCCTAGGTGATTTTTATTTTTGTTTGTTTGTTTCCATAACTGTGTGGTGATAGAATTCAGTGATGACAAAGGATAAAGTGTACAGGACAATTCAATTTATCGCTAGCTTGTTAAAAAAAGTTCTAATCTACTTTTTTGTGTGTTCTGTTGTTATTGTGAGGCACGGTAGTAAGCAGAACAGTTTTTGCAGAGAATTTGACAAGCAAATGAAATGATGATCCAAATTCCTTGCTCTGTATTGAATGGATGAATGATAGTAAAACCCATTTAGGTGCCTCACACAAGAAACTAGGGAGATCCCTAGATTCTTCACTCTCTTTCTTACTAATTCAGCATCTCTTTTCTTTAATCCATCCCTTAATTCTCAACCTTAATTCCACAGTCATGGTTTGAACCACTATTTTCTCTCTGCTCATTCCTTCCACTCTTCTTCGCCCAAGAAATTGGAGAAGCCTGGTTTAATTCCTGTTTCTCCTTTAAAACTTAACCTCCTTTGGGATCCCTGGGTGGTGCAGCGGTTTGGCGCCTGCCTTTGGCCCAGGGCGCGATCCTGGAGACCCGGGATCGAATCCCACATTGGGCTCCTGGTGCATGGAGCCTGCTTCTCCCTCTGCCTATGTCTCTGCCTCTCTCTCTTTCTCTCTCTGTGACTATCATAAATAAATAAAATAAAAAATAAAAAAAAAACTTAACCTCCTTTGAAAAGACTCCCTTGGCTAAGATTCCTTTGGATAGGAATAGTGTCTTATTACTCACTATTGTATACCCAGCACCTAGAACAGTGTGCCACATAGTAGATGCTCAAATAAATGTTGAATCAATGACCATGTAGAGTAGATTTAATTTTATCTATGATTATGTATTACGAGTTTGAGTGTCTTGGCTATTAGCTATTGATTATTGCAGTGGTAGTTGATTTAAATAACTTTGTGAACATATAGTTGATTAGTTCATGTCGGCTTGTCCCATCATTACAGTAAGTTGTGTTAGAGCACTGGTTTTAAAACTTACACATACATCAAATCACCTGGAGAGCTTTTTAAAATGAATGGGCTGCCAACAGTTTTTGACTCAGTAGGTTTGGAGTAGGGCCTGAGAATTTTTGTCTCTAGTAAATTCCTAGGTGGTACCGTTGCTGCTGGTCCTGGGACTACATTTTGAGAACCACTAAATAAGAGCCATAGTTCTTAACCCTAGTTGCACATTAAAATCACTCAGAGAAATTTTAAACATTGCTGATGCCTGGACTCTACCCCAGAATGGTTAGAATCACAATCCATGAGGAGTGGGGCCCAAGCATAGGTATTTTTTTAATTTTAATTTTGATATAATTTCAGGCTGACTAAAAATCTCAAAAACAGAATAATGCCCATATACCCTTCACTCGACTTCTCTAAATGTTAACATCTTATATAACCATATATAATTATTAACACCAGGAAATTAACTGATAAAATGTTATTAACCAAATGACAGATCTTACTCAAATTTCACCAGTTGACCCACTAGGGTCCTTTTTCTATTCCAGGATCCCACATTGTATTTCCCTTTTACTCTTTTTTTCCCAGATTTATTGAGATATATTTGACATAAAATTGTGTAAATTTAAGTTGTACAACATGATTTGATACACCCATATATTGCAAAATGATTAGCACAGTAAGGTTAGTTAATAAATTCACCACCTAATTACAAATTTTTGTTGTGTATGTGTGAGAATGTTTAAGATCTACTCTTAGCAACTTTCAAGTATATCCAAAATTCCACTACTGAGTATTTACCCAACAAAAACGAAAACAGTAATTTAAAAAGATATATGCACCGTTATATTTATTGCAACATTATTTACAGTAGCCAAGATGTGGAAGCAATCTAAGTGTCCATCAATAGACAAAAGGATAAGGAAGATGTGGTATATATAATCCAATGGAATTTCACACAGCCATAAAAAGGATGAGATCATGCCATTTGTAACAACATGGATGGACCTAGAGGGTATCATGCTAAGTGAAATCAGTCAGACTGAGAAAAACTAATAACATAATATTTCATTCATGTGGAATCTAAAAAAACAAAAAACAAACAAAAAGCATAATTAGGACTATAAATATAGAAAACAAAGTGATGGTTGCCAGAGGGGAGGGAGATGGATAAAATGGGTGAAGGGGAGTGGGAGGTGCAGGCTTCCAGTTATGGAATGAATAAATCATGGGAATAAAAGGCACAGCATAAGGAATATAGTCAATGATATTGTAATAACATATGGTGACAGATGGTTGCCACACTTAAGTATAGTATAATGTATAAACTTTAAGAAGTCTGTAATACAGTATTATTAGCTGTAGTCACCATGCTGTACATTAGATCCCCAGAACTTACTCATCTAATAACTGAGAGTGTGCCCTTTAATCAACATATCCCCGTCCGCTCTCTCTTAGCCCCTGGCAACCACCATTCTATTCTCTTTCTGAGTTTGGCCTTTTCTTTTTAAGACTCCACAGATAAGTGAGATCATGCAGTATTTGTCTTTTTTCTCTCTTGTGTCATTTAGCACAAAAGTCTACCCATGTTGTTGCAAAATGGCAGGATTTCCTTCTTTCTCGTTGATGAATAATATTCCTGTGTGTCTATGACATTTTCTTTACCCATTCATCTGTCAACGGATATTTAGGATGTTTCCATATCTTGGCTATTGTGAATAATGCTACAGTAAACATGAGAGTGCAGATAACCTCTTCAAGATAGTGATTTCATTTCCTTTGCATTTATATCCCAAACTGAAATTGCTGGGTCATGTGGTACTTGTACTTTTGATTTTTTTTGAGGAACCTCCATACTGTCATTTATAGTGGCTATGCCCATTTATATTCCCACCAACAGTGCACTGGGGATCCTTTTTCTCCACATCCTTGCCAACACTTACTTACCTCTTGTCTTTTTGATAAGTAGCTATTCTAACAAGTGTAAGGTGATTGTGTTGTGTTTTTATTTGCATTTCTCTGATGATTAGTGATATTGATCATCTTTTCATGTACCTGTTGGCCATGTATATGTATTCTTTGAAAATATATCTAGGGACACCTGGGTGGCTCAGTGGTTGAGAGTCTGCTTTCAGCTCAGGGCATGATCCCGGGCTACTGGGATCGAGTTCGGCATTGGGTTCCCCATAGGGAACCTGCTTCTCCCTCTGCCTATGTCTCTGCCTCTCTCTCTATGTCTCTCATGAATAAATAAAATCTTTAAAAAGAAGAAAATATATCTATTTAGTTCCTCTATTTTTAATTGGATTTTTTGTTTTTTTGCTGCTGAGTTGTATGAGTTTCATATTTTGGATATTAATCTTTTATCTGATAAGCAAATATTGTCTCCCATTCTGTAGGTTGCCTCTTCATTCTGTTGATTGTTTCTTTTGTTGTGCAAAACTTTTCAGTTTGATGTAGTCCCACTTGTTGTTTCGTGCCTTGGTGTCCTATACAAAAAATCATTGCCTAGACCAATGTCAGAGAGCCTTTCTCCTATGTTTTTTTCTAGGAATTTTATGGTTTCAGGTCTTGTTTGAGTCCTTAGTCCATTTAGAGTTCATTTTTGTGACTGGTGTAAGGTAGGGGTACATTTTCATTCTACCATATGTGAATATCCAGTTTACCCAACCCCACTTATTGAAAAGACTGTCTTTTTTCCCCATTGGGTGTTTTCTTGGCTCCCTTGTCAAGTATTAGGTGACTACATGTACATGGGTTTATTTTTGGGTGCTAAATTATGTGTCTATTTTTATGCCTGTATACTAGTTTTGGTTACTATAGCTTTATAATATAGTTTGAAATCAGGAAGTATGATAGCTCCAACTTTGTTCTTCTTTCACAGGATTGCTTTGGCTACCCAGGGTCTTTGCAGTTCCATATAAATTTTAGGATTTTTATTTCTGTGAAAAATGCCATTGGAATTTTGATAGGGAATGCATTGAATCTATAGATGGCAGGGGGAGGGGCAAGATGGCGGAAGAGCAGGGTCCCCAAATCGCCTGTCCCCACCAAATTACCTAGATAACCTTCAAACCATCCTGAAAATCTACGAATTCGGCCTGAGATGTAAAGAGAGACCAGCTGGAATGCTACAGTGAGAAGAGTCCGCGCTTCTATCAAGGTAGGAAGACGGGGAAAAAGAAATAAAACAAAAGGCCTCCAAGGGGGAGGGGCCCCGCGAGGAGCCGGGCTAGGGCCGGGGCGAGTGTCCCCAGGACAGGAGAGCCCCGTCCCGGAGGAGCAGGAGCTGCACCAACCTTCCCGGGCGGAAAGGGGCTCGCAGGGAGTTGGAGCAGGACCCAGGAGGGCGGGGATGCCCTCAGGCTCCCTGGGACACTAACAGACACCTGCGAGCACAGGGGAGTGCTCCGAGCTCCCTAAGGGCTGCAGCACACACCGGAGCAGCTCGGAGGGGCTCGGGAGCGGCTCCAGGGAGGGGGCTGCGGGGCGGGAGCGCGAATCCAACAGCGCAGGCCCCGGAGCACAGGGCGCCGGGACACAGCCCAGGATCCGGCCTCCCCCTGGGACAGGCAGAGGCCGGGAGGGCCCAGGACAGCAAGGACGCTCCTGCCCCGAGCTGAGCAGACTCTTAAAACTCCCCTTTAAGAAGAAGTTCAGTGGAACAATCCACAAAAACAAGGACTAAATAGATATCATGATGACACTAAACTCATATCTGTCAATAGTAACTCTGAACATGAATGGGCTTAATGACCCCATCAAAAGGCGCAGGGTTTCAGACTGGATAAAAAAGCAGGACCCATCTATTTGCTGTCTACAAGAGACTCATTTTAGACAGAAGGACACCTACAACCTGAAAATAAAAGGTTGGAGAACCATTTACCATTCAAATGGTTCTCAAAATATACCCTAAAAACTATAGAACACTTCTGAAAGAAATTGAGGAAGACACAAAGAGATGGAAAAATATTCCATGCTCATGGATTGGCAGAATTAATATTGTGAAAATGTCAATGTTACCCAGGGCAATTTACACGTATAATGCAATCCCTATCAAAATACCATGGACTTTCTTCAGAGACTTAGAACAAATTATTTTAAGATTTGTGTGGAATCAGAAAAGACCCCAAACAGCCAGGGGAATTTTAAAAAAGAAAACCAAATCTGGGGGCATCACAATGCCAGATTTCAGGTTGTACTACAAAGCTGTGTTCATCAAGACAGTGTGGTACTGGCACAAAAACAGACATATAGATCAATGGAACAGAACAGAGAACCCAGAAGTGGACCCTGAACTTTATGGTCAACTAATATACGATAAAGGAGGAAAGACGATCCACTGGAAGAAAGACAGTCTCTTTAATAAATGGTGCTGGGAAAATTGGACATCCACATGCAGAAGAATGAAACTGGACCACTCTCTTGCACCATACACAAAGATAAACTCAAAATAGATGAAAGATCTAAATGTGAGACAAGATTCCATCAAAATCCCAGAGGAGAACTCAGGCAACACCCTTTTTGAACTTGGCCACAGTAACCGGAGAAGGACAAGCAGTGTATGTTCTCATTCATTTGGGGAATATGAATAATAGTGAAAGGGAATATAAGGGAAGGGAGAAGAAATGTGTGAGAAATATCAGAAAGGGAGACAGAACATAAAGACTTCTAACTCTGGGAAATGAACTAGGGGTGGTGGAGGGGGAGGGGGGTGGGGGTGAATGGGTGACGGGCACTGAGGGGTACACTTGACGGGATGAGCACTGGGTGTTATTCTGTATGTTGGTAAATTGAACACCAATAAAAATTAATTAAAAAAAGAATCTATAGATGGCTTTGGGGTATATGAACACTTAAATAGTATTCTAATTCATGAACATAGAATATATTTCCATTTGTTTGTATTCAGTATCTTTCATCAGTGTCTTATAGTTTTACCTCCCTGGTTAAATTTATTCATACATATTTTATTGTTTTTTTAAAAGATTTTATTTATTTATTCATCAGGGATACAGAGAGAGGCAGAGGGAGAAGCAGGCTCCTCACAGGGAGCCCGATTCGGAACTCGATCCCGGACCCTGGGATCACGCCCTGAGCCAAAGACAGACGCTCAACCCCTGAGCCACCCAGGCGTCCCATACTTTATTGTTTTGATGCTATTATAACTGGAATCATTTTCTTTATTTCTCTTTCAAATATTTCATTGTTAGTATATAGAAATGTGACTTGTTTTTGTATGTTGATTTTGTATCCTGCAACTCTACTGAATTCATGTATTCTAACAGTCTTTTGGTGGAGTCTTAATCATTTTCTTGACATATGGTCATGTCATGTAGAAATAATTTCACTTCTTTCTGATTTTGATGCCTTTTTTTTTTTTACTAATTGCTCTGGCTATGATTTCTAATACTATGTTGAATAGAAGTGGTGAGAGTTGAGTACCCTTGTCTTATTTCTGATTTTAGAGGAAAAGCTTTTAGCTTTTCACTGTTGAGCTTGATATTAGCTGTGGGTTTGTCATAAATGGCCTTTATTATGTTTGAATATATTTCTTCACCCAATTTGTTAAGAGAGCCACATTGCTTTTAATGGTCATGTGTTTTTTATCTCCAATCTGTGATTGTTCTTTAGTCTTTCATAAAGTTGACACTTTGAAAATTATTGGTCAGTTATTTTGTAGAATGTCTCTCACTTTGAACTTATCTGCTGTTTCCCAATGATATAAGTTCATTGTCCATTATGTATTTCTGACAAGAATACCACAGAAATGATATTGTGTCCTTCTCTTCCTCATATAAGGAGGCATATGATGTTCATGTCTTATTACTGATGGTTTTTATTTTGCTTAGTTGGTTAAGATAGTGTCTGCCAAGCTTCTCCATTTAAAGTTACTATTTTTCCCTTTGTAATTATCTTATAGAGAGACACTTGGAGACTATGCAAATGTTCTGTCTCTCATGCTTTTACCCACTAATTTTAGCAATCTGTGCTTTTTCCTTGCAATAATTATTACTGAAATGTGTGCCAAATGGTAATTTTCTATTTCCATCCTTCTTTCTACTTTAAGTTTATATGTTAAGGAATCATTATCCTCTTTCTGTTTATTTATTCAATTATTTATATATAATAGTATGGACTCACAGATATTTCATTTATCCTGTAGTCTTACTCTCATGATTTATTCATTGCTTAGATTGTCCTAGATTTGGTAATTTGGAACTCCATCAAGGTGGTTTCTGTGTTCTTTTAGCATTTGTTGTTTTTTTGAGCACTTCTTACTTTTCTGATACCACAAGATGTTCTAAGCCAGGGATTGGCAAACTTTTTCTGTAAAGGTCTGATAGTAAATATTTTAGGCTTTGAAGGCCATAAGAATCTGCTGCATTGGGAGGGGAGATGGTTGACTTACAACCTTTTAAAAATGTGAAAACCACTCTTAGCCATTGATTTGACTTGCAGGCTGTAGTTTGCTGACCCCTGGGCTACAAGGGGTTAATCTTGTACTCTCCTTGTACTAGCCCTAGAAGGAGCCATTGGAGGGGCAGTGGGGGGTGAGGGGGCTTTTTTGGAAAATGGTACTTCAAAACCAGGATCTGGGCACTAGGCATGATCATTGATTGCTATGGGGGTACCATTGCTGTTAGCCCTTTCAGTGAACAAAGCTAGGAAATATGTGCATGTACTCAGACAAATAGACACACACATATCTATATACATCTATCTATCTATCTATCTATCTATCTATCTATCTATCTATCATCTATCTGAAAAACCACGAGCTCAATACTGATATATCTAATTTTAGTCAAACACCACAGAGTTTATTCTAGCCTTCCCCTTTCCTTATTTGTAACTCACGATTTCATTAACTAGTGTCCTTTCTGTTTTTAGCCTTATAGGATATAGTCAGAATACTGTTTTCCAAAATTACTTAGGTTAAGTGCTTTCCTTCCCCACTGTTTTCAGGATGGTTCTTTATTTCCTCTGTTATATAATTATGTTCATCTGTAACTGTTTGTACTCCATTCGGGGTACTCTGTCTACCTTCCTGTTTGTTTGTTTGTTTGTTTGTTTGTTTGTTTGTTTGTTTTTAAAGTCTATCTATGCATGTGAAAAAGCATAGGTAATATTTTAAAGCACCCAGGTGATTGAAATGTGAAGCCAGGCTTAAGGATGAAAAAGCAGCAGAAGACATAACTTTTGCTCTTAAGGAGGTTGAAGTAAGCACACATGTGAATCAAAGAAAAAGTAATTGTAAATCAGTTTAATAAGATCATATATGCCTTATGTAAGACATAGCCTAACTCGTACAATTATTAAAGGAACAGGGAATGAGTATCATTATCAGAGTATGATAGGCAGGAAAGGCTTTTTAGATGTGAGTGTTGAATTTTGTCTTAGGAGAGGGGTGAAATCATCCTAAAATTGCCATTTCTTTTTAAAGATGAGAATCTACAGCTGGTAAACCATGAGGCAAGTTCCGTGGCAGTGGATGGTGTTCCTCATGTTGACAACCCAACCTTTGAACAAGATGAAACTCCTGATCAAGAGATTGCTGTTCGAGAAATTAAATCCTAAAATCTGTGTCAATTAGAAAACTTGAAACTTTAGTAATAACAGAACTGCCAATCAGGGCATAGTTTACTATTAATAAACTGGATAAACTTAATTAAATAAGAATGATACTGAAAGTGCTGAGATGACTAATATGCTATAGTTAAATTAAAATATTTAATCTATTAACTTTTTTCCACAAACTTATAATGTTTTTCATAGGCAAGTTTCCTCTCAATAGTGATAGAAACATTTTTAAAAATATAAAACTCTCTTCAAGTAGTCATGTTTTTAATTTATAACAATTTTCTTATAGACATGTTGCTTTTAAGATGTGGAATAGCTGTAATCACTTTATTTTATGATAGTATCTTAATTAAAAATACTACTATTTTAGCTTGGGCTATGTGTGTCAGGGTTTTTCTCCAGGTGCTTATACTGATCTGGAATTGTAATGTAAAAAGCAATGCAAACTTAGGCTAGTACTTCATGAAATGTCTCTTTAGGCTACATTAAGTTGATAGAACAAGATTAAAGCAAAATATTCATTTTAATGATTTCTTGTTTTTAAAATTAGGCTAAATGTAATTCATGTGAGTGTTGAGCATAATCAGAGAATATGGACTGGACTGGGTTGATTGGTATATTAATGACACCAATTTGATATAAGATTATAGACAAAAAGTTTCCTTATAAAAATGCTGTATAACTTTCTCAAAATTATACGATTTTCAAAAGCGGAGTATATAAATTACAGTATTTGAAAATGATAATGATTAAGTCACACAAAAATTGCTAATTATCGTTATGTATGAATTAGTCTGCAGAAATTAGTCTGTAGAAAATGTTTTCCAAACAATACCAACTTTGAAAATTGAGTTTACATTTTACCTAAATGGGCTGAAATTACATTAGGTAAACTAAAATTCTGTCCATATAGCTATAAATTTTGTGAATGCATTTTCTTGGTGTTTGAAAAAAGAATGGGGGGGGAGGAATTCCAGGTGCCTTAATATAAAGTTTGAAGCTTTCATCCACCAAAGTAAAATAGAGCTACTTAAAAATGCACTTTATTCGTATTCTGTGTGGCTTATCTTGGTTTTAAAGTTGTGTTTCCAGTGCAAATTCCAGCAAAATTTAGGCAAAAGCAGAACAGACATGTATTTTTGTTTGCTAAATGTAAAATGGACAAAACCATTGCATTCTTGTACACTGATTTGAAATGCTGTAAATATTTCCCGATTTGTATTGATTCTCTTTAAATATAAAATGTAAATAAAATATTCCAATAAAAGTTTGTGTCTGGTGTTTAGTCTAATTAGCCTATACTAACTTTTCATATATGCTCGGATTTGGGAAGGAAAAATGGTCATTGATATATTTGATGAATAAAAACTAAAACTTTAGTATATTTACTTACATATTACATAGAGAGGAATTGCTGTCATTGTGATATAACTGAGCTACCATGAACTATTTATTTATTACTTATTTATTTTTCAAGTCAGTAAGGTAAATAATAAGGCTGACCACTGATAATAATTTTAGAAAAACCCATTGATGCCAGTCCATCTTAATACTACCCAAGACATAAAATCATTTTATTACTTTAAGGTTTACTTTTCCTTCAGTCGTCTCTTTGGCAGTATGTTTGTTGGGATGCTGTTAATGAGTTAAGTGCATCTCTTTTGTCAAACATGTTAAGAATAAACAGGCTTGGGATACCTCAGAGCTATGATTATCAAACCAGGGTACACATATGTCTTGGGTACACATGTCTTATGAGGCAATATGCAGGTGTACCTGTGTGATGCTCACAGTAAACTTGACCTATATTCTCATTTCTTGTTTTGTAGGGAGTTATTTAGGGACAGAATTTATAATTTTTAAAATTTTCAATATCTGTATTGAAGTATAATTAACATACCAAAAATTGCCCATTATAAATGCACAGTTACACAATGTTTAGCAAATGTATAGAGTTGTGCAGCTGTCACCACAATCCAGTTTTAGAACATTCTATCATACCCAAAAGTTCCCTCATACCCCTTTGCAGTCAATTTCTGCTCCCATTCCCAGCCTCAGGCAACCACCAGTCTACCTTCTCTCTATATAGATTTGCTTCTTCTGGACATTTCATATAAACGGAATACACTTACTATATGGTTTTTTGTGACTGACTTCTTCCACATAGCATCATATTTTCAAGGCCCATTCATGTTTGAAGCATGCATCAGCACTTCATTCCTTTTTATTGATGAATGAATGATATTCCATTGGATATATATTCCACGTTTGGTTATCCATCAGTTAATGAACACTTGGATTGTTCCTATTTTTTGTCCATTATGGATAATGCTATGAATATGTACAAGTCTTTGTGTATATGTATGTTTTTTATTCTCTTCAGCATTTACAAAGGAGAATTCCATGTCATTTCTGAATTTTCTTCCTATTTTTTTAAGATTTATTTATTCATGATAGACATAGAGAGAGAGGCAGAGACACAGGCAAAGGGAGAAGCAGGCTCCATGCCCGGAGCCGGACACGGGACTCGATCCCGGGACTCCAGGATCGCACCCTGGGCCAAAGGCAGGCGCCAAACCGCTGAGCCACCCAGGGATCCCCTCTTCCTATTTCGATAACCAAAAAGCTAGTTTGAGCAACAGACTTTATTTTACTCTCACATAATAATCAAAAAATAAACTGATTCGGGCAGCCCCCGTTGGCGAGTCTCCAACTTTTTTTTTTTAATTTTTATTTGTTTATGATAGTCACAGAGAGAGAGAGAGAGAGAGAGAGAGAGACATTGGCAGAGGAAGAAGCAGGCTCCATGCACCGGGAGCCCGACGTGGGATTCGATCCTGGGTCTCCAGGATCGCGCCCTGGGCCAAAGGCAGGCGCCAAACCACTGTGCCACCCAGGGATCCCGAGTCTCCAACTTAAGAGGGATTTTCGAAGAGTTCATTTATAGGGTTAGCCTAAGTTAATTTGTATTATCTTACTACTAATAATAATGGTTCCCAGGCATTTAAAGGCAGTTGGAATGCTCGGAACATTCCTCCCCGCCCCCACCTCCATCTAGTTTGTGTTCATTTACTAAGTATTTTAAGCTCCATAACATCTAGAGAAATTTTATCACCCTAGGCTGTAACCAATATTGAGGTTTTTACTTATTGCCTCTTCTGTTTGGAGTGAATTTTAAAACTATTTTTAAACATTAAAAAATATAAGGTTTATATTTACATACCACATAAGAAATGTTAATGGTTTTGTCCTAATATAAACTTTTTAAAAAAGCAATTCAGGTATCTAAACTTCTCTAACAGGGCTTATTTTTAAAAGATGCCTATGTAGGTCTTAATGGAAACATGATTAACCACCCTCAAGTTATAGAGTTTGATTTTCAAATATCTAATTTGCTTAAATCAATGCACAAAAAATTTAATGTGCCCACAAATTACGCTGGGAATCTTGTTAAAATGCACATTCTGATTCAGCAGGTCTGGGATGGGGGTCTGAAATTCTGAGTTTCTAGCAAGCTCCTGGGTGATGAAGATGTTGCTGGTCCGGGATCCGCATTTTGAGCAGCAAACTTTTCAGTGGTTCTCCTCTAGTGGTGACCCACCTGTTTTGAATCTTACTGCTTCTAAACCCGCTACAGGCTAAAAAGCATAAACTAAGCTAGTGAAATTCATTTCAAATAAGAATCCAGTACAATCTTTGACAGCCTTAGCTTTTCCATGGCACAGGGTTTGGAACCGCTATTTGGGGTTTTCTAGTACCTTTTCATAAAGGTGTTTCAGGCTATGATTTAGAAGGTTGAGTCAGCTAGATAAATGAGGTATTATCTCTGCATGATATAACGTTATGTCCATAATTATGTGTCTTGAATAAATCAGAAAACATGAATGGAAGCAGACAGATGAGGTGAGATGCTATTATAGAGTAGAAGGAAAATGATGTGAGGCTAATCTGAAGTAGTAGTAGGATGGGATGGACTTTTGAAAAAGAAGTAGAGGTGAGTGTGTGTGTGAGAGAGACAATGAAGGTGGTGAGAGTAAGAAGTTCAAGATTATTCCAAGGTTCTTAGCTTGAGCATCCTGGTAAACAGTGGTGCTCTGAACTATGAGAGCCTAGAAGGATAAATGGCAGAGGAAATATTGTAGAAATAAGTTTGGCTTTGGATATGTATTTAAGGTATCTTTAAATCATATGCATAGGTAGTGTAGTGTCATGTTTTGTAGTCAGACAAATCTAGGTTCAAACCCCAACTCTGCTACTTATTCAGCTATGTGAATTTAGGCAAGTTATTTAACTTCTCTGAGATCCTGTTCATCTATAAAGTAAGGATGTAAAAATCCTTCTTTTATTAATAAGGATTAAATTTTATTAATTAGTATTAATTTTTAAATTAAAATCATCAATCAATATTATACAGAGGAACCATCCAGTTCTGGACAGCCCTTTACACAGTTGTAAGGATATTGGTAAAGAATGTGGTTTGATGAGGAAGAAAAAGGAGAAGGAAAGGTAAAAGGGGCACCTCATATCTCTGCCACATTTACCCATCTTTTACCAGGAAAATAAATTATCTTCCTTAGTATACATCCAAATTGGGATGGCTTTCCCTACAGATAAATTGCAGTTTGGGCTCTGGGAAGATTGCCTCTTCCGATCTTCTCCAGAAAGCTGTCTTGGAACTATTTACTGCCTTTTAGCAGAAGAGAATCCCAAACTGACCCTTTTTTTCACCCCTAAGAAAAAAATCCCTGCTTGTTGCATATGCCTGTCTCCCTTGAGCTGGCCCACATCTTGGGAGGGTTAAGCTAGAAACACTCCTCCAAGGCACAGTTCTTTGGCTCCAGGATTTGGCATCTGGGGGTGTCTCACCGCATTTTTTTTAAGTGAAATGGCCTTGTGGCTTTATTCTCAAAATAGCACACCAAGAGCCCCTTGTTTATTTGTACATTGCTCCCCAACTCCGTCTTTCTTACAAAACTGCCTTGCGCTTAGTGTACTCTTTAATTCTGGTGGGCCCAGTTTTCGAAACAAATAAAAACATCCCTCAAATAATTCCTCACTGCGGTGTCATACAAATCATTGGCCTCATTCACCTTTGTGTTTAAGCAGATGCCAAGGTACAAAGAGGTGAAGGTCATCCTGAAAGAGATTTTTATGTCCTTAAAGAGTTTAATAAAGGGGGGAAATGTTCATAAATTGTTTGGATCCTGAAAAGGAACGTTGGCAAAGACATTTTCTGTGGCTGATTGCAATAAACAGATTACAAACAGATTGAGGTGGCAGAGTGGGGAGGAAGGAGCCCATGGCGTGAAGAAAATCATGGGGCTTTGGAGATTTTATGTTCTTCCTGTATAAGCAAAAAGAACCTAATCTAAGGAAGATTTTGAAGCAGACAAGCAAGTGTATCAGACTCCACTTACCGCGTGACCTTGGTTAAGTCACCTCACCCGTCTGCGCTTTTGTTTATATATGTGCAAAGCGGGAAATAATATCCACTTCGCAAGACTTGTCACAATTACGTGAGATAATTTATATGAAATCGCTTTAGTACAAAGTAAGAACTCATGAAGAATCAGTGCTGCAAAGGCTGCCTCCCAGTTTGGGCCGTTCGTTATTCAAAATTCCAAAAACATCGTTTCCTACAGTTTAACATCCTCGTCTGTAAATGGATGAGAAGAAACAACACATTTATACCTGAGGCTCACTTATTTGAACCAAAAACCGCTTTAAACTTTAAATAGACAAAATACACTTAAGTGGTGGCGGGACGCGCTTTGAAAGCACCCCCGCCCCGTTCTCATCCCTGTGGATTGTGGGAATTGTAGTCCTCAGATCCCGCTGTTTAAGTACAGAAAAAGCGAGTAGGAAACTACAATTCCCAGGAGGCAAGGAAGCAGGACTATTTCCCATTTGGGCGGTAGAGCTGTAGGAGGGAATTGGCAATCTCTCTGCCTACGTGGGAGAGGAGGGAGGGTTGGGGGAAGTGTGGAAAACCTGAGGAAAGCTGCCGTTGCCTGAGGAAAATTTGGTGGGAGGAGAATTAGAGGGAAAGAGAGGAGTAGAGGGTGAGGTGAGCAGGGCATCTGGATCGCTGCTGCCTGGCGGCACAAAGTTCGAGATGTGGCTGAAGCCTGAGGAAGTGCTTCTTAAAAATGCGCTGAAGCTGTGGCTGATGGAAAGGTCCAACGATTACTTCGTGCTGCAACGGCGTCGGGGCTACGTTGAGGAAGGTGGAGGGGGTCTCACAGGTAAGCTGCGGCCATCCCCCACCCACCTCGGGGCTGGGCTTGTGGTTCTTAAAAGGCGGTGAGGAAAACAGTTAACTCGTCGCCACCCACCGCCGGATTCTAAACCCCGGGTGGAGGGGCTGGGGTTCTTCTCCCGCCACCACCTTTCCGTCGCCCTCCCTGAGTTCTGAGAACCCCTCGCCGGGAGAGCAGCTGCTCTTTGGGTAGGAGGGGGATAAAGGGTGGAGGGGTCTTTTCTGAGGCGGAGGAACAATGAGGCAGAGGAGGGCTTCTCTCGGAGGCAAAGTACCTGCCCCGTCGCTTCCCTCGGGGACGGGGGCTGATGACGACTATAAGTCATCGACAGGTAGCATTGAGGCTGGTGACTGGGGTCAGTTCACAGTTGTGGACTTAACTTTTTTCGCAAAATCCCCTATCTATAATCACCATCCTGGGGAGTGCGAGTGCGGGTGCGTGTGTGTGTGTGGACGGGGAGGATGGTGAGGAGAAAGAGAAGAGCCCCAGTCACCTCCTGAGGGATGGGCTTCAAATGAGAGATTAGCAGGCGGCGGTGGGGGGCGAAAGGGGGACGGGCACGTGTCAGGGCGAGGGCGAGGGATAGGTCTCAGCATTGCTGACCCCTCCCATTTTAGCATCTTTTACTTTGTCACCCCGTTTTCCGCCCTTGGGATCTTATTTCAGACTAACCGTCGTAATTCGTTTCCCTCTCGAGTGTTTGACGCTGCCCTTTTCTTTCAAAGCCATGCTTGTAAGCACGCCTGTGAAACAATTGCAAGTTTAACTCTTGCCGCCTAATCCATCCTGCCTTCAGTGATTTGATTTGTGAATCCAGAACCGTCCCTTGGTCTAGTGTGTAAAGCCTCCAGAGAATTTGGTTTTGAGACCTCCCATCTGGGCGGGGGCATTCAAACTTTTGGACCCTGGGGAACGCTGAGATCTTTTTCGTGACAATTTGCAATTTGGTATGGTGGCCTCGAAGTGGTGGGCCAGACTTCATTTAGGCAGCGTGATGTAGCGGGAGGAGGGAAGAGTACGAAAATCTGCGTTTTAGTCCCCTTCCCAGCTCTGTTGAATGTCATTCGACAAGTCTTTAATTTATTCAACCATAAACGCCTGCTGTGTGCCACATGGAATGCTAGTGTACAAAGACAGTTAAGATTCACTTCCCCTCCTTTGAATTAATGGCTCATAATCTGGATAAGGGGAAGACGTTCAGGTTAGGGGAAGTAACCAGTAAACCAGGCAAATTATATTTATAACCAGTAACTAGTAAATCAAGCAAATTATAATTAGAACCGAATAACTGAAAGGTTGTGTAAGGATTCATGGAGGAGAGGGCATGGCTTTTCATCCTCTGTGAAATGGTGTCTACCTCACAGATCTGAGAGGATAAAATGAAAGATAATAGGTGCCAAATCAGTGTGTGTTGTTAAGATGGTGATAAATGTGTGCTGTTCTTTCCTTTTTTTCAAGCCACCCCCAGGGTGGAGAGAAATCTGAGGTTCTACAGGACTTTTTTGTTTTTTAATTTTGCAAGACCTGTTCGTCTCATCCAGTTTGGAAAAAGGCCCTCTTGAAAATATGGCAACAAAAACTGCCTCATTAGACTTCACAATATATCATTTTCTGATCTTTAAAAATTACAAGTGTTATTTGCAGAGGAGACTTTCTATTTAACAGATGCATATATTTTCCAGACAAAATTTGAGAAGCAATGTTCATAAATACCCAGTGACATAATTTGCCTCTTTAGTCCATCAAGAACAGGTTAGAGTATTTAAAATAGATCTTATAGTCCTGTGTTACAGCTAGTAATCTGGTTCTACATTTTACTTGGCCAGAATTTTTATGGCGCCCTTGTTCTCATTACCAAAGAATTATATATCACTTTGTACAACTGTGTTCCTGAAAAATAATAGGTAAATCAGATTGAGAATCAAATCAGTATAATGTAGTATGAAATAGTTTTTTTACTTGTTGCAAATTTCTTTTAATCATTCCTTGTTTTCTGTTTTTAGTTTCTCATTTGACATGTTTTCTTAAAACATGGACCAAATTGCACCAGTTTCTCTATTCCATCCACTCCCATGTACTCTTCAAACCCATATCTCTACAATAAGAGGTTGGTCTGCAGAAATACACCAAGATTTCTACCACACATGTATGTTGAGAATAGCCATAGCCCCATATTGTGGTTGATTGTGTGTCTGCATGGTTGTTTTACCTGTGGTATTTTCAAAATGCTTGAAATTTCTACATGAATGCTGCCACTGTATTACATGTAAATTAAGCAAAATGATCAGAAAGGAGCAGAGGTGTTTTTTAAGGTTTGTTTGGTTCTATTTGGTCCAGAGGGAAAGTGTGTGCTGATTTTCATAACTGCTCAATTACTGTATTATTACTTAAAATTGTGAAGCCAACAGCTTTGCTATGCTTTACCACAAATCCACATTTGGATTAGCTCTCACAGGAGTTTGACTGGGTGCCAGCATAAGCTTGCCTTTGTCCATTTTGTTCGCTGAAATCCAGTGTTACGTGCTACCCCTTTAAAAGATTCCTTTATGCATTTTGTTTAATGAAGAAGAGATAATAACCATCTTTGAAATGTAAATAGTTGTAATTTCTTTAAGATTTTATTTCTTTGCCATGTAATAATTGGCAATAACCACCAGCAATGTAATGACTTGAGCAGTGGACTTGAAGTTAGTTGACACTTTTTTCTTCCTAATAATGGAATTGGGGCAACAGAGAATCATTGGGTGGTTGTAACAGGAGACTAATTTGTAAGTTAGAATTCTGAGGTCCTTTTCTAAATTTCTGAAACACATCTAGTGGATATCTGGTAGTTTACTTATCATTTGCCTAATTATTTTACTTAATTGTCCTGGTTCAGAGCAGAGTAGGATATCTTGTGAAAATTTTTGTTATACATAAATGTTATTTCATAGATAAAGTAATTTCCTTTCATTTAGAGAAGTAATTCACTCTTCTGGGTTTTTGCAGTCACCTTACATTATCCCTTGATCCTCCTGGCTGATAACGGTAATGACTTTTCTGTGGCATCTAAATTTAGCACCTGGCTTTATGTAATTGAAAATAATTTATGCATATTTGGCTTAATTAAGCACAAATCAACAGTTTGTTCTGCTTGATAGTTTGGAGCTACTACATGAGTGAAATTATGGAGCTACATTCTAGTGTATGGGATGTAGGAAGACCTGGCAATAAGGAAGCTTTAATTTAGATAATTTGTTGAAACTATTTTATGCTTGAATATTCTGTATCTGAAAAGTGTAAGCAGTTTCATGCGTGTTAGACTGATAATCTCCCTCAATAGATCATGTTTTGGGATTTTAGAACAAGACTAAAAGGTAAAATTTGTTAAAATAGAGAAGTTTTAGGTATTCTGTTTTCTTATCTCCTCTTTCATTTTGGCACCATTACTTTGAAATTAAATTATATGTAAAAACTAGAACATATTAACTTTTTTATATTAACAGTTTAAATGAGCTTTCCATTTCAAAATGTTTTATGATATTTATATAAACTTAACAAATCACCTTGTAAACAACTCATCATAATTACACATATGATAAACAGTAAGGTAGCCTTTTAAAGAATTTCTTAATGAACATCCCTCAAAAAAAAAAATGAACATCCCTCAAAAATATAGGGCTTTCTTTTTTCCCTACTCCCAATTCAAGGAGCCCAACTCTGAAAATGTTCTAATTTTTTTCTTAGCAAAATATGCCTGCACTTCATGTTCACAAAGGAACAAACTGATAAAATTTTTAGCCTCCCAAGTAACTTATTATTGGGACCGAAGTGCCTGGATGGTGTCCATGACATTACATTTTAGGTAAGGAAATATCAAATCCCCACCCACACCCACCCTGTAAAATAATAAATATTTTGACTTATTAATGAGAAAATCCCATAGGGCAACCCTAAGGAGGACAAATCATAGTCTGTACTTCCCTCCTTTACTCCCTGGAACATTTTGATCCATGTGAAATCAAGTAAAAAATTACAGTTAACTCTTGAACAACATGGAAGTTAGGCATGCCAGACCTCCCACCTTCCATGTGGATTCACAAATCCACGCATAAATTTTGACTCCCCCCAAATTTAAGTACTTATACCCTCCTATTGACAGGAAGCTTTACCAATAACAAACAGTCGATTAGCATATATTTTGTGTATGTGTTATATATGGTATTCTTACACCAAAGTTAGGCTAGAGAAAAGATAGTGTTAAAGAAATCATAGGAATAAATACATTTATAGTAATGAACTATATGGGGCAAAATCCACATATAAGTGGCCTGCTCAGTTCAAACCCACGTTATTCAAGGGTCAAGTGTACTTTAAAGATGGCTAAAGTTAACAATGTAGAAAGCAATAGATGGGGATCCCTGGGTGGCGCAGCGGTTTGGCACCTGCCTTTGGCCCAGGGCGCAATCCTGGAGACCCGGGATCGAATCCCACATCGGGCTCCCAGTGCATGGAGCCTGCTTCTCCCTCTGCCTGTGTCTCTGCCTCTCTCTCTTTCTCTCTCTCTCTCTCTCTCTCTGTAACTATCATAAATAAATAAATTTTAAAAAATTTTAAAAAAAGAAGAAAGCAATAGATGTTGATGAGGATGTGGAGAAAGGGCGGCCCTTTTGTGCTATTGGTGAGAATGCAAACTGGGGGAGCTACTGTGGAAAACAGTATGGAGGTTCCTTAAAAAGTTAAAAAATAGAACTAAGCTATGATCCATCCATTGCACTAATAGCTACAAAAGTAATATGCATTTTACATATATATGAGTGTGTGTGCATCTTTCTATACACATACATATACACATACAACAACTTCTTTATCCATTCATCAGTTGATGATCATTTGAGCTCTTTTTATAATTTGGCTATTGTTGATAATGCTACTATTAAAATCAGAGAGCATGTGCCCCTTTGAATCAGTATTTTTGTACCCTGATGCAATATTACTCAGCCATAAAAAGGAATGAAATCTTACCACTGCAGTGATGTGGATGAGCTAGAGAGTATTATGATAGGCAAAATAAGTAAAGTATGAGAAAGACAAATACCATATGATTTCTTTTTTTAAAAAAAGATTTTATTTATTTATTCATGAGAGACAGAGAGAGAGAGAGAGAGAGAGAGAGAGAGGCAGAGACACAGGCAGACAGAGAAGCAGGCTCCATGCAGGGAGCCCAACGTGGGACTCGATCCTGGGTCTTTAGCCCTGTGCTGAAGGCAGTCCTAAACCACTGAGCCACCTTGGCTGCCCCCCATATGATTTCAATTATATGTGAAATTTAAGAAACAAAACAGATGAACATAGGGAAAAAGAAGAGAGGCAAACCAAGACACAGACTCTTAATCATAGAGAACAAACTAAAGATTGCTGGAGAGGAGGTGGGCTGGGGGGTGGACTAAATAGGTGATGGGTATTACGAAGGGCACTTCTGATAAGCACTGAGTGTTGTATGTAAGTAATAAATCACTGAATTCTACAACATGGAACTAATATTACACCGTATGTTAACTAACTGAAATTTAAATAAAAACTTGAAACTACAAAAAATAAAAAATAAAATAAAAATAAAGATCTCTTTCTTAAAAATGTATTTAAGAGGGAGGGGCAAGAGGGTGGAAAAGTAGGGGTCCATAACTCTCCTGGGCCCACTAACTTACCTAGGTAACTTTCAAAACATCCTGAACACCTACAAATTTGACCTGAGATTTAAAGAGAGAACACCTGGAATGCTACAGAGAGAAAAGTTTTCACTTCTAAGGAGTAGGAAGAAAAAAAATAAAACCAATAAAGTGGGGGAGGAGAAGCCCAAGTAGCCAGGCTAAAGTGGAGTGGTGAAAGACTCGGGTAGGAAAGCCCAGCCCTGGAGAAGCAGGAACTTTAAAAATCCACGCCAGTTTTCCCTAACAGAAAAGTGTTTAGCAGGGAAATCAGGCAGAATCGCAGGAGGGGCAGTGAAGCCTCAAGGTTCCCCGAATCACTATAAGAGGAGGGGCGCCTGGCAGAAAGCTCACCGCAAACTGCAGTCTGATATCAGTAAAGGCCTGGAGCGCTGCAGCCCTCTGGGGCATTTGGGAGAAGCCAGTTGGTTAGGCGGGCTGGCTCCGGATGGAGGTGACTGTGCCCTGTTCCCTTCAGGAGAGGCAGTCCCTGGGAGCGCGGGTCCAGCGGCACAGGGCCCCAGATCCCAGGGCGCCCAAGTGGACAAAGCCAGCCTTCCTGCGCCCCACCACCCCACACAGGCGGAGGCAGGGAGGGCACAGGACAGCGAGGACTCTCCTGCCATGGGGCACCCCCAAGCGGTGCAGATCAGCACACCCCTGCCACCCCAGGAGCATCTAGGCCAGTGCCAACTGGGAGACTATAATTAGTTACTCAAAGGGAGCTTGACTCCAGACCTGGGAATCTGGCCACCACCATTGTTTTTCCTCTTTGTTTCACCTTGTGCCTGGGAGAGGCAGGGACACTAGTGAACAAAGGTCTCACAGGATAAACAACTCCCACTGAGCCTGGCACCCAGCAGGAGGCGGGACATCTTCCCCAGGTGCACACACCTGAGAATCATCACAGCAGGACCTCCCTCAGAAGACCAGCTGGAAGAAAAAGGGAAGAGCAGGTTTACTGAACAAGTAGTATGGGAAAGCTCCAGGACCAGGCTGGAGATCGTTGTTTTTATATCAGACTAAAAATTTCCAATATTGGGATCCCTGGGTGGCGCAGCGGTTTGGCGCCTGCCTTTGGCCCAGGGCGCGATCCTGGAGACCCGGGATCGAATCCCACGTCGGGCTCCCGGTGCATGGAGCCTGCTTCTCCCTCTGCCTGTGTCTCTGCCTCTCTCTCTCTCTCTCTCTGTGGGACTATCATAAATAAATAAAAATTTAAAAAAATTTCCAATATTTTTTTCTTTTCCCACTTTAACTACAATATTTTACCAGCTCTTCATTTTTAAGTATTTTCCTTTTTGATTTTCATATTTCTACAATTACATGTCTTAGATATGTTTTTCACTTCTGGATTCCCTTCAACATACTCAGTTTAATTTTGATAGATACATGAGATAAGGGTTTTTGTTTTTTGTTTTTTTCTGCCTCGTTTTGTTTTACAATGGTGGAAGTTAGCACCTTCTAAAACAGACCAACAGACACCCAGAGACAAGGGGAACACCCTGTAGGTTCATTCTGTAGGATTATATTCTCTCTTCCTTGCCATTCTGCACCCTCTTATCTTGTTTATGTTTTGGTGGTCAATGTTGGGGCTATTAATAAGTATTGTTGGCTTATATAAATTTGGGATTGAGCATCTTCTAACATACAGAACAGTACACACTCAGAACCAAGAGAATCAACATCTAGGACCCCTCAGGTAGACTACATTCTCCCTACACTTCTTCACCACCACCATCCCTCCCCCCTTAATTTTTCTTTTTCCTCTTTTCTTTACTTTTTTTTTCTTTTTCTTTTTTCTTCTTTATTTTTGGCTTTTTATTTTTACTACTTTGTTTTAAAATTTATTTTTCACTTTAATGGTCCTTTTATTTTATTCTGTTCTCTTTTTCTTTTATTTTCTGGTCTCTGACCTTTTCAAAATTATCTAGGGTGTATTTTACTTAGGTCATGGTTGATATTTTTGACTCAGCCCACTCAAACAGCCACTCTGCACTAGACAAAATGACTAGAAGGAATAATTCACCATAAAAGAAAGAACCTGAAACTACTTTCTGCCACAGAGTTACAGAATTTGGATTTCTTTTTTTTTTTTTAAGGAATTTGGATTTCAATACAATGTCAGAAAATCAATTCAGAAGTACAATTATAAAGCTACTGGTGGCTCTGGAAAAAAAACATAAAGGACTCTAGAGACTTTGTTACTGCAGAATTGAGATCTAATCAGGGCGAAATTAAAAATAGATTAAATAAAAAAAAAGATTAAATGAGATGCAATCCAAACTGAATGTCCTAACTGCTAGGGTTAAGGAGGTTGAAGAGAGAGTGAGTGACATAGAAGACAAGTTGATGGTAAGGAAGGAAGCTGAGGAAAAAAAGAGATAAACAAGAGCCCATGAAGAAAGTCGTAGGGAAATAAATGATAGCTTGAGAAGGAAGAATATATGTATAATTGGGATTCCAGAAGTGGCTGAGGGAGAGAGAGGACCACAAAGTATATTTGAACAAATCATAGCTGAGAACCTCCCTAACCTGGGGAAGGAAACAGGCATTCAGATCCAAGAGATAGGACCCCCCCCCACCCAAGATCAGTAAAAACCGTTCAATACCTCGACATTTAATAGTGAAACTTGCAAATTTCAAAGATAAAGAGAAAATTCTTAAAGTAGTGCAAAACAACAGATTCTTAAATTATGGGGAGAAATTCCAGATTAACAGCAGTCCTCTCCACAGAGACCTAGCAGGCCAGAAAGGGCTGGCATGATACATACAGAGTACTTTTTAAAAAAAAAATTATTCATGAGAGACACACAGAGAGAGAGGCAGAGACACAGGCAGAGGGAGAAGCAGGCTCCGTGCAGGGAGCCTGATGTGGGACTCGATCCTGGGACTCCAGGATCACGCCCTGGGCCGAAGTCAGATGCCTAACCGTTGAGCCACCCAGGAGTCCCTATACGGAGTACTAAATGAGCAGAACATGCAGCCAAAAATACTTTATCCAGCAAGGCTCTCATTCAGAATAGGAGAGATAAAGAGCTTCCAGGATAGGCAAAAACTGAAAGAATATATGACCAACAAACCACTCTGCAATAAATATTAAGGGAGACCCTGTAAAAGAAAGAGGAAGCCCAAAGAAACAATCTACAAAACAGGGGATGAATAGGTAATACGATGACACTAAATTCATATCTTTCAATATTTATTCTGAACGTGAATGGGCTAAATGATCCCTCAAAAGACGCAGGGTATCAGACTGGAAGAAAAGCAAGACCCATCTGTATGCTGTCTACAAGAGACTCATTTTAGACCCTAGAACACCTCCAGCCTGAAAATGAAGAAGTGGAGAACCATTTACCATTCAAATGCTCCTCAAAAGAAAGCTGGGTAGCCATCCTCATATCAGATAAAGTTTATCCCAAAGACTGTAGTAAGAGATGAAGAGGGATACTATATCATACTTAAAGGGTCTATTGAAGAAGAAGACCTAACAGTCATGAATATTTATGCCCCTAATGTGGGAGCTGCCAAGTATATCAGTCAATTAATAACCAAAGTAAAGACATACTTAGATAATAATACACTAATAGTAGGAGACTTTAGCATGGCATTTTCTGCAAATAACAGATCTTCTAAGCAGAGCATCACAAAAGAAACAAGGGCCTTGAATGATACACTGGACCAAATAGATTTCACAGATATACACAGAACTGTACATCCAAACACAACTGAATACACATTCTTCTCAAGTGGACATGGAACTTTCTCCAGAATAGACCACATACTGGGTCACAAATCAGGTCTGAACCGATACCAAATGATTGGGATTGTCCCCTTCATATTTTCAGACCACAGTGCCTTGAAACTAGAACCCAATCACAAGAAGAAATTTGGAAGAAGCTCAAACACATGAAGGTTAAAGAACATCTTACTTAAAGATGAATGGGTCAACCAGGAAATTAGAGAATTAAAAAGATTCATGGAAACTAATGGAAATGAATATACAACCCTTCAAAACCTTTGGGATGCAGCAAAAGCGGTCCTAAGAGGGAAATACATTGCAATACAAGCCTCCCTCAAAAAATTGGAAAAAACTCAAATACACAAGTTAACCTCGCATCTAAAGGAAGAGAAAGAGAAAGAACCGCAAGTAAAACCTACACCAACGTGGAGGGACCTGGAGGGTATTATGCTGAATGAAATAAGTCAATCGGAAAAGGACAAACATTATATGGTCTCATTCATTTGGGCAATATAAAAGTTTGTGAAAGGGAATAAAGGGAAAGGAGATAAAAATGAGTGAAAATAACAGTGAGGGTGATAAAACATGAGAGACATGTAACTCTGGGAAATGCACAAGGGGTAGTGGAAGGGGAAGTAGGTGGGGGGTTGGGGTAACTGGGTGATGGGCACTGAGGGGGGACTTGGCAGGATGAGCACTGAGTGTTACGCTATATGTTGGCAAATTGAACTTCAATAAAAATTTTTTTTTAAAAAAAAACCTACACCAAGCAGAAGAGAGAGAAAAAGATTCGAACAGAACTCAATGAAATAGAGACCAGAAGAACTGTAGAACAGATCAACATAACCAGGAGCTGGTTCTTTGAAAGAATTAGTAAGATAGAGAAGCCCCTAGACATCCTTATTAAAAAGAAAAGAGAAAAGACTCAAGTGAATAAAATCACAAATGCAAGAGCAAGATTGGGGATCCCTGGGTGGCTCAGCAGTTTAGTGCCTGCCTTTGGCCCAGGGCATGATCCTGGAGTCCTGGGATCAAGTCCCAGGGCTGATTGGGCTTCCTGCATGGAGCCTGCTTCTCCCTCTGCCTATGTCTCTGCCTGCCTCTCTCTCTCTCTCTCTCTCTCTCTCTCTCTCCTCTCTCTCCTCTCTCTCCTCTCTCTCCCTCTCTCTCCCTCTCTCTCCCTCTCTTTCCCTCTCTCATAAATAAATAAAATCTTTTTTTAAAAAAGAGCAAGATCACAACCAATACCAAGGAAATACAAACAATTTTAAAGACGTATTATGAGCAGCTAATTGCCAACAAATTAGGCAGTCTAGAAGAAATGGTTGCATTTCTGGAAAACCACAAATTACCAAAACTGAAACAGGAAGAAATAGAAAATCTGAAGCGGCCAGTAATCAGTGAGGAAATTGAAGCAGTCATCAAAAACCTCCCAAGACACAAAAGTCTAGGGTCAAATGGCTTCCCAAGGGAATTATATTAAGGATTTAAAGAAGAAATGGTTTTAAAAAGCATTTAAAGAAAGCAGACAAATACCCCCACCAAAAGGAGAAGTATATACCAATATCCCTGATGAACACAGATGCAAACATTCTCAACAAGATACTAGCCAATAGGATCCAATAGTACATTAAGAAGATTATTCACCATGACCAAGTGGGATCTATCCCCAGGATGCAAGGCTGGTTTAACTTTCATAAAACATTCAACGTGATAGAGCACATCAACAAGAGGAGAAACAAGAACCCTATGATCCTCTCAATAGATGCAGAGAAAGCATTTGACAAAATACAGCATCCATTCCTGATTAAAACTCCTCAAAGTGTAGGGATAGAGGGAAAATTCCTCAATATCTTAAAAGCCATTTATGAAAAGCCCACAGTGAATATCCTTCTCAATAGAGAAGGGGGAAAGACAGTCTCCCCTAAGATCAGGAACACAACAGGGATATCTACTCTCACCACTGCTATTCAACATAGTACTAGAAGTCTTTGCCTCAGCAATCAGACAACAAAAATAAATAAAAGGCATTCAAATTGGCAAAGAAGTCAAACTCTCCCTCTTCGCAGATGACATGATGCTGTATGTAGAAAACCCAAAAGACTTCACCCCAACATTGCTACAACTCATACAGCAACTCAGCGGTGTGGCAGGATACAAAATCAATGCCCAGAAATCAGTGGCACTTCTATACACTAACAATGAGACTGAAGATAGAGAAATTAAGGAGTCAATCCCATTGACAATTGCACCCAAAAGCATAAGATACCTAGGAATAAACCTAATCAAAGAGGTAAAGGATCTATACCCTAAAAACTATGGAACACTTCTGAAAGAAATTGAAGAAGACACAAAGAGATGGAAAAATATTCCATGCTCATGGATTGGAAGAATTAATATTGTGATAATGTCTATGCTACCCAGGGCAATTTGCTACACATTCAATGCAATCCCTACCAGAATACCATGGACTTTCTCCACAGAGTTAGAACGAATAATCTTAAGATTTGTATGGAATCAGAAAAGACCCCAAATAGCCAGAGGAATATTGAAAAAGAAAACCAATGCCAGGGCATCACAATACCAGATTTCAAGCCGTATTACAAAACTGTGATCATCAGGCAGCCCGGGTGGCTCAGTGGTTTAGCACCGCCTTCACTCCAGGGCATTATCCTGGAGACCCAGGATTGAGTCCCATGTCAGGCTCCCTGCATGGAGCCTGCTTCTCCCTCTGTCTGTGTCTCTGCCTCTCTCTCTTAATTAAATTATATTTACATAATTAAAAATATATATAATAAAAATTTAAAATATATATATAATATATATAAAATTAAAAAAATAAAACAAGTAGAAATGTACTTTTAAAAAAACCTGTTATCATCAAGATAGTATGGCACAAAAACAGACACCTAGATCAATGGAACAGAATACAGAACCCAGAAATGGGCCCTCAACTCTACGGTCAACTAATATTCGACAAAGCAGGAAAGAGTATCCACTGGAAAAAAAGTCTCCTCAATAAATGGTGTTGAGAAAATTCGACAGCCACGTGCAGAAAAATGCAACTAGACCATTCTCTTACACCATACACAAAGATAAACTCAAAATGGTGGGAAGATCTAAATGTGAGACAAGAATCCATCAAAATCCTAGAGGAGAACACAGGCAACACCCATTTTGAAATTGGCCACTGTAACTTCTTGCAAGATACATGTATGAAGGCAAAGGAAACAAAAGCAAAAATGAACTATTGGGACTTAATCAGGATAAAAATCTTCTGCACAGCAAAAGAAACAGTGAACAAAACTAAAATACAACCTATAGAATGGGAGAAGATATTTCCAAATGACATATCAGATGAAGGGCTAGTATTTAAGATCTATGAAGAACTTGTTAAACTCAGCACCCAAGAAACAAGAAATCCAGTCATGAAATGGGCAGAAGAAATGAACAGAAATTTCAGTAAAGAAGACATAACACATGGCTAACAAGCACATGAGAAAATGCTCTGCATCACTTGCCATCAGGGAACTACAAATCAAAACCACAATGAGATACCACCTTACAGCAGTGAGAATGGCAAAAATTAACAAGACAGGAAACAACAAATGTTGGAGAGGATGTGGAGAAGGGGGAACCATCTGGCACTGTTGGTGGGAATGCAGACTGGTGCAGCCACTCTGAAAAATTGTGTAGAGGTTCCTCAAAGAGATAAAAATAGAGCTACCCTGTGACTCTGCAATTGCACTGCTGGGTTTTACCCCAAAGATACAGATGCAGTGAAATGCCGGGACTCCTGCACCCCAATGTTCATAGCAACAATATCCACAGTAGCCAATCTGTGGAATGAGCCATGATGTCCTTTGACAGATGAATGGATAAAGAAGATGTGGTATATATATATATATATATATATATATATATATATATATATATATTACAATGGAATATTACTCAGCCATCAGAAAGGACAAATACCCACCATTTGCCTTGATGTGGATGAAACTGGAGGGTATTATGCTGAGTGAAGTAAGTCAGTTGGAGAAGGACAATCATCACATGGTTTTACTCATATGGGGAGTATAAGAAATTGTGAAGGAGATTATAAGGGAAAGGAGGGGAACTGACTGGGAAAAATTAGAGAGGGAGACAAACCATGAGAGACTCCTAACTCTGAGAGGTGGGCAGGGGCTTTGTGGTAAATGGGTGATGGGCACTGAAAAGGGAAGTTGATGGGATATATGTTGGAAAATTGAAGTTCAATGAAAACAAATGAAAAAATAAAAATATTTAATTCCAGTATAATTACACAGTGTTATATTAGTTTTAGTTATATAATATAGTGATTCAACAATTCTGTAGATTAGTCATTTCTCATCACAATAAGTGTACTCTTAATCCCCTTTATTTGTTTCATACATCCACCAACCCACCTCCCCTCTGGGATTCACTAATTCTGTATATTTAAAGAGTTTGTTTTTTGTTTGTTTATCTCTGTGTTGATTTATTCATTTGTTTCTTACATTCCACATGAGTGAAATTAAATGGTATTTGTCTTTATCTGACTGAGTTATTTCACTTAACGTCTTACCCTCTAAGTCTGTCTGTGTTGTTTTGAGTGATAAAGGGCAGCTTCATTGGTGGTTTTAAGATGTGAAAGATGATCACTGTCACCACTTTTTCTTGGTAGTAGTGGAAGGATTATTGACTGCTTACCTATAAGACTCAGGAGATTTTTTAGATACCTGTTGCTAACACTGCTCTCTTCCTTTCCCCTCCCTTGCTTGTTGCTAGGGTGTTTCTTTCCTTAGGCCTAGACAAGAAAGCACTACTCAGCTTTACCTTAGGATCATGAATCTTCAATCCTCAAGAGTTAAGTTAAAGTAATAGTAATGATATGTATTGTATACAAAGAGAGTTTTTTGGCTAAGATATTGGAAATTTATAATGTAAGTAGGAAACTAATATTTGCTATTGAGTTTTCATTTTCATGAAAAAAAAAAGACTAAAAAGTGATGACATTGACCAACTTTTATTTTTCAGAACCTCCTGCAAGGCTGACCTTTCTCATTCAAAGAAATCTTTAAAAGTAACTTTTTACTTGATTTCGTATGGATCAAAATGTTTTAGGGAGGGAACAGAGCACAGTATAATTTGCCCTCCCCAGGGGTTCCTCTATGGAATTCTTTTTTTCATAAGTCAACCGCAAGCGAACATCCACAAATATATAAGTACACCATTGAATTCATTGATTCCACTCATTAACCGTACTACCTTTGTCTTCTGTGATTCTTTAATATTTTTATGTTTCTATTCAGCTGTAATTGTTTTATAAAGATTTTTTTTAATAAATTAATATTTTATTGGTGTTCAATTTACCAACATACAGAATAACACCCAGTGCTCATCCCGTCAAGTGTGCCCCTCAGTGCCCGTCACCCATTCACCCCCCCCTGCCCTCCTCCCCTTCCACCACCCCTAGTTCGTTTCCCAGAGTTAGGAGTCTTTATGTTCTGTCTCCCTTTCTGTTATTTCCCACACATTTCTTCTCCCTTCCCTTATATTCCCTTTCACTATTATTTATATTCCCCAAATGAATGAGAACATACACGTCCTTCTCCGATTGACTTACTTCACTCAGCATAATACCCTCTAGTTCCATCCACATTGAAGCAAATGGTGGGTATTTGTCGTTTCTAATGGCTGAGTAATATTCCATTGTATGCATAAACCACATCTTCTTTACCCATTCATCTTTCATTTTTTTTAATAAATTAATTTTTATTGGTGTTCAATTTACCAACATACAGAATAACACCCAGTGCTCATCCCGTCAAGTGTCCCCCTCAGTGCCCGTCACCCATTCACCCCCACCCTCCACCCTCCTCCCCCTCCACCACCCCTAGTTCATTTCCCAGAGTTAGAAGTCTTCATGTTCTATCTCCCTTTCTGATATTTCCCACACATTTCTTCTCCCTTCCCTTATATTCCCTTTCACTATTATTCATATTCCCCAAATGAATGAGAACATACACTGTTTGTCCTTTTCCGATTGACTTCACTCAACATAATACCCTCCAGTTCCATCCACGTTGAAGCAAATGGTGGGTATTTGTCATTTCTAATGGCTGAGTAATATTCCATTGTATGCATAGACCACATCTTCTTTATCCATTCATCTTTCGATGGACACCGAGGCTCCTTCCACAGTTTGGCTATTGTGGACATTGCTGCTAGAAACATCGGGGTGCAGGTGTCCCGGCGTTTCATTGCATCTGAATCTTTGGGGTAAATCCCTAACAGTGCAATTGCTGGGTCGTAGGGCAGGTCTATTTTTAACTCTTTGAGGAACCTCCACACAGTTTTCCAGAGTGTCTGCACCAGTTCACATTCCCACCAACAGTGTAAGAGGGTTCCCTTTATAAAGGTTTTGTTTCCTCGTCTGTAAAATGGGAACAAAACCTATCTTCCTTGCCTCATGGCATTGTTCTGAGATTCAAATGAGTTTTGAGCAACTTTATAAACATCTGATATTCATTTATCTATTAACAGAGTACCATTTTCTTTTTTTTTCAGAGTACCATTTTCTATAGAGCCAAAGGAACATGAATATTCATACCATTTTCCCTAGTAATTGGATTTCCCATGTTATATATAGAAAGTGATTTGAAATAGTAATATTGAATATGTCCAATCTGCAGTGATTTCCCCTACAAAAATAAAACTGATAGTTATTCAGTAACTTTGGTATGATAGTGATTATGCATTTAAGATTTATAACTGGGGGATCCCTGGGTGGCTCAGCGGTTTAGCGCCTGCCTTTGGCCCAGGGCGCGATCCTATAGTCCCGGGATTGAGTCCCGCGTCGGGCTCCCGGCATGGAGCTTGCCTCTCCCTCTGCCTGTGACTCAGCCTCTCTCTCTCTCTCTCTCTCTCTCTCTCTCTCTCTCTCTCTCATAAGTAAATCTTAAAAAAAAGATTTATAACCAAAATGATATATAAGTATTAGAATATAATATCACAGCAGTATTTCATTTTGATCTGAGTGCCTAAAACCTGGAAGTTCTCCAAATGCACTTCTACAGATAAAAGCATCACTTGTCTTACTGAATGGTATTGAAGAATATATATAACTTGAGTCACATTAGTTATATTTTTCAAAACATGATACTTGATGTAGAAGTGATTCAGCTGATGAAAACTCTTGCTTGGGATCCCTGGGTGGCGCAGCGGTTTGGCGCTTGCCTTTGGCCCAGGGCGCGATCCTGGGGACCCAGGATCGAATCCCACATCGGGCTCCCGGTGCATGGAGCCTGCTTCTCCCTCTGCCTGTGTCTCTGCCTCTCTCTCTCTCTGTGTGACTATCATAAATAAATTTAAAAAAAAAAATTTAAAAAAAAAAAAGAAAACTTTTGCTTCTCCTGGATAGTTGCAGTTGTGGAAGGACTATGGATGTAAGGTAAGGAAAAAATTAAGAAAAGAAATGACACCATAATGGTTACCTTACCCTGTTGGAGTACAGCTATGACTTGGATTTTATATTACCTTTACGTTAGAAAATCTGCAGTCTTCCACCTTTTGCTCCTGTTATATAAGTACAAAGATAAGAGTAAATCCTGTATGTGGTTGAAGAGGATAACATTCATTTAACACATACTTAACCAAGTGCTTTTTAAAAACCACTCTTTTAGGTACTGGAGATAATAGCAAGTGAGCAAAACAAAATCCTTATTCTCATGGGGCTAACATTCTAGTTGAGAGAGGCAAACAAATACGTAATACATGGCTATATGAAGGAAAATAAAGTAAGATGTAATTATAGAGAGGGGAAGAGGTTGGTGTTTTAGATAAATTTGGTCTGGGAAGGCTACTTTAAGGTTACCTATGAGCAGAGACCAGACGGACTAGAGGATATGAAGCTAAGCAGGTATTTGGAGGCAGAGTGAATATTTATAATTCTTTCTAGGAATTTTGTTATGAAGAGAAACAGAGAAATGGGGTGGTAATTACTTACTGTCCTGGGTGTTGGGTATACAGTAGTGAATAAAACAGGAATAGATCCTACCCCTCCAGAGTCCATAATCTAGTGGGACAGACAGATAATAAACAAGTAAGCAAGCAAATATATAATTACTGGGGTAGTCAGTAATAATAATATCAGCCTGATTTGAGTAACTTACAGTCATGAATGAGGAGTATTTGAAGCCCCCAAAACAATTTTCCAAGGCCAGCTCTGGTGTAAAGTATGCTTATCAGATGTCCTGTTAAATGATACAAAGATTCTTAAAAGCAGTGATTAATAACAAGAGGTGGTATTCTGGTGGCAGAATTCCAGCGTGACATCTGAGAAGCATCTTGTCAAAAAGCAGTTTTATTTTCTTTAATTAAATCAGCCAAATATGAGAACTAATAATATCTGGGATGTGATTTGGTAGAGATAAATGAGGAGGACATTCTAAGCAGGACAAATAATGTGATAGAGCAAAAGCAAAAGATGGCAGTCATTGGGGACACAGCAGGTGTTACAGATTCATTTATTTGTGGTTGGAAAATATGAGACTCAAGGTATAATACCCTTAGCAACTAGAAAAGGTTGTTAAAAAGGAATGCCCTAATCTGTAGAATAGAAAAACCGGAGATAGAGAATTAAAGAGACTTGAGAGTTAAACCTTTGTTGTTTTCTGTCTCCATTGTTCTTTTAACTCCAGTCTAGATGGTCTTGGTTTTTTTTCCTGCCTTAATCCAATATAAAGAAGTGAAGTTTTATTTTATTTTTTTAAAAAATATTTCATTTATTCATGAGAGACACACACAGAGAGAGAGAGAGAGAGAGAGAGGCAGAGACACAGGCAGAGGGAGAAGCAGGCTTCATGCAGGGAGCCAGGCATGGGACTTGATCCCAGGTCTCCAGGATCACGCCCTGGGCTGAAGGCGGCTCTAAACCACTGAGCCACCCGGGGCTTCCCTATTTTATTTTTTTTTTAGTATTTTATTTATTTATTCATGAGAGACACAGAGAGAGAGAGAGGCAGAGGGAGAAGCAGGGTCCATGTAGGGAGGCCGATGTGGACTCGCTGGGACTCCAGGATCACGCCCTGGGCGGAAGGCAGGCGCTAAACCACTGAGCCCCTCAGGCATCCCAGAAGTGAAGTTTTAAAACAAGAGATAATCACATTTGTTGATTTTTAAAAATTTTTTTAAAAATATTTTATTTATTCATGAGAGACACAGAGAGAAAGAGGCAGAGACATAAGCAGAGGGAAAAGCAGGCTCCATGCAGGAAGCCTGATGTGGGACTCGATCCCTGGTCTCCAGGATCATGCCCTGGGCTGAAGGCGGTGATAAACCGTTGAGCCCCCAGGCTACCCTGAACTTCAGTTTTGTTTTTTTTTAAAGATTTTATTTATTTATTCATGAGAGAGAGAGAGAGAGAGAGAGAGAGGCAGCGACACAGGCAGAGGGAGAAGCAGGCTCCATGCAGGGAGCCCGACGTGGGACTAGATCCCGGGTCTCCAGGATCGCGCCCTGGGCCAAAGGCAGGCGCAAAACCGCTGCGCCACTCAGGGATCCCTGAACTTCAGTTTTTAAATTGCGTGTTCTGTCATATAGCTAACAGTGTCTGCTCTCTTCCCAATTTACTGTAGCTCTAGAAATTCCCATGTGTAAGGATGATTGATGACCTTGGATGTTCAGGCTATCAGATAATAAACCTCTGTATATACATAGAAAAGCAACCCAAAGTTATCTACTTGTTTTCTTGTACTTTTACAACCCAGACGTTGGCATATTAATTCCTGATTGACTTGCAAGGACTCAATGATGATTATAGCTTAAAGAGCTTCAAGAGTTCCCCAAGTGACTGGAAATGTATTCTAGTGCTAGCTTCCAGATTATTTGTTGTAGTTTTATACTGACTGATTTAATGTACTTACAAAAACTGAGCTATTTCCTTTGTACATAGTATAAGACACTTATAATCTTGTGGACATTTCTACTGCTGCTGTTGCTGCTACCAAAAAAAAAATGACCTTTCTTACCAGTGACTTTGACTGCTTTGTCCCCAGTCTCACAACTTTCTATCAAGGGACTAATGATTATTATGTTACTCAGGAATGATTACCTGTGGTCTCCCCTTTCTTTCCTGCCTCCTCACACATCCACATTCCCACCATGATTTTTCAGCTGAGCAAGACTTTTTTCTTTTTTTTTTTCATTTTGTTCTTTCTCCTGTTCTAATACTACTTTTTCTAGTATATGTAAATAAGGAAGTAAAATTTGAGCTAGTTTTATTTAAAATGTAATAAAGTTAAAATAAATGATTTTCCCTACAAATTTGAAAATAATTGTTTGAAAATTTTAGAATTTAAATTCTTGGAAGGCAAATCTAGCAGTTAGAACTGTTTCATAAATGTTTTTATTTAAAGTTATAATTCCTTTATTTTGACAATTTTGTCTAGATGTCATATGATATTTATATACACAGACATTCATACACATGATTTTTTGTGTTTCAACCTGAAGAGAGTTACCTCTTTTGGTTCTTTTACATCTACTCTTTTGTCTTTCTTCTGAATAGTTTTACTTCCTGGTCTTCAAACTGAGAACATTATCCTTGTTTCCATTTCCTGAATAATTTCAACCACATTGCTTTGAAGAGGCTATCTGCATTGTTTAGCTCCTACTTTTCTTTCTTTATCCTTGAACTCTTAGCCAAATCTAATTTCTCACAGTCTTTTTTTTTCATGCTAAAAGTGATAGAATTTTTTTTTCTTTATCTCCAGATCCTTCAGGAATTTTGTCATTATTAGTTGAAATATTATCACTTCGTCTGTCTCTCCTCATTCCCATTCTCTTCCCCAACGCCTCCTGTTTCATAATATTTGTCTAGATTTTCTTATTTCTATTTCTTAAATTCTTCCATTCTTACCAGAACTTTTTTCATATCAGATGACTTTTTTCTCTGTAATCTGTACATGTTGCCATTTCCAAAATCTTTCTTGATACTTTATCCCCACTATGGAAACCCTCTGTCAGATTGTTAATGTTAATGTGCATTTGTGACCCCTATTTTTACTCTTTATTGATTCTTACATTGACTCTCTTACCCTCTCAGCCAAACAAAATTTCTCTTTATATCTTTATTCTACCCCCTTACTTTCTAATTTACCTCCCTTGATGCTCATAACTACCTACCACAAATTCGCTAATCTACCTATATTCTCTTTCAAAGCTTGCTTGTAATCTTAACTCCTTTTAAGTAGGGAAAGAAGCCTATTTTGTAATCGATTTAAATATTTTCTCAGAAATCTGTATGCTAAACTAAAGAGAAATGCCTCATAAAACAACACCAACACTCAACCAATCAAAGCTTCCAGAAAAGGAAGGTAGTTTTATATATTTCAGTCATCCCATTGAAATTTTGCTCCTGTTGTACCCAGCAATATGTTGAAAGCTAGGGGTGATACAAACCCAGGAGTAGAGAACATGAATTGTTCTCAGAGAACCAATAATTTAGGTAAGGAGACTAGATTCATATACATGAAGCATTTAGAAAGTAGCTATAATAGCTAGCCTAAAAAATAAAAAAAATAAAATAAATAACTAGCCTAATAATCAAAATGCTAGGTTGTATTGCATAGACTGTAAGTGTTTCAAGTAATCAGGGAAAAGAGAAGGCATTATTGTTTGACGTTGCCAGTAAAGGTTCTATATGGAAAGTGGGCCTTAAAGAAAATGTAGAATTTAGATTAGCTGGACTGAGCTGGGAGCCTTGCGTTAGCATATACAGGTAAAAAAAGGAATTGCTTAGCAAAGACTCTAACAGAGAATAATTGTGGGTTTTTTTTTTAAAAGATTTTATTCATTTATTCATGAGAGACACACACAGAGAGAGGCAGAGACATAGGCAAAGGGAGAAGCAGACTCCCTGTAGGGAGTCTGATGGTGGACCTCTATCCCAAGGCCCTGGGATCATGACCTGAGCCAAAGGCAGGTGCTCAACCACTGAGCCACCCAGGTGCCCCCGAGAAAGTAATTGATTTTAAAGCAGCAAACTTTGTTCTAGGAAGGAGTAGGAAATATAATCAGATAATTACATTGGAACTAATTGATCGAAAGCCTTGAATTCCAAATTGAGGCATTAAGAATTGTTAAAAAGAAAATCCCCTTCCTATACATTTTTGTTAATCAGGGTTTTATCTTATTTAAATATCCAAGATTTTCTTATATAATAATATCATTCGTTAATATTGAGTGTTACACTACGTGCTAAGCATTGTTCTAATATTTGTGTGTAAGCATAGCTCATTTTGTCTTTACAACAACCCTTTGTGGTAGGTTCTATTTTAACCTTATTGTACAAATGAGGATGGAAAAAAAAAAGGTAAATACAACTGGTTCAGTTTGGCACAAGTGACAGAATCAGTATTCAAACTCAGGAAATCTCTGGTACCAGAATCTACATTCTTAGTGCTATATGTACAACCTTAGTAAAGGATATATATAAGTGCTGTAAATATATAGTGAGATTCAGATGATTGAACCTGACTTATTTTTTTATTGAAAGATAATATTCTCAAGCACTACTCACATTGGATCACAGTAATCCTTTCATCCTGAATAGATTTTTTGCTTAAGAAAATCTTTATAAGGAAACTTAGGGCTGGAAATTTTAAAAAAGATTAATCCATTTTTTTTTCAGATGAAATGATACTGGTTTTATGTTTTGTAAAATCTTTATTTCACCGGTCTCTTTATTACAATAGGGCTTCTGGTTGGGACTCTTGATTCAGTCTTAGACTCTACTGCTAAAGTTGCTCCATTTCGCATCCTACACCAGACACCAGATTCTCAAGTTTACCTGTCAATTGCATGTGGTGAGTATGATTTTTAAAACGTATAATCAAAAATAAAAATAAAACGTATAATCAAATAAAGATACTAAGAAATTGAAATTTTTAAAAAGATTTTATTTATTTATTCATGACATACACACAGAGAGAGAGAGAGAGAGAGGCAGAAACACAGGCAGAGGGAGAAGCAGGCTCCATGCAGGGAGCCTGACGTGGGACTCAATCCCAGGTCTCCAGGATCACACCCTGGGCTGAAGGTGGCGCTAAACCACTGGGCCACCGGGGCTGCCCAAGAAATTGAATATTTACATTTATTCTCCTCAGTTTTGATTTAGAAAAGAGTTAAACATGTAACTCTATATTGAGAGACAAGATAATATGATTGTTTAGATAAGAAGGATTACAGATTATTACAGTTTTTTAAAAAAATCCATTAGTGTGAGGGATGTAAAGCATGTGTTCCAGCAAATTTTGAGCAAATTTTGGTCAGCACTACTGCTATATGATTCCTTTCTTCAGCTTACCCAACTGCTGAGAAGATGAGAACCTCCTCATGAGATACGTCATTTCATCTGTAATAACTCAGGAGAATTAAGCCCAAAACTAAAGATTGTCCCCCAAGAAAGTATAAGCCTAAAAAATTGAAACATTTTTAGTTACACACCTACTTTCTCACAAAAGGGATTATATCCTAAGAAGAGATGTTTTACTGGTAATGCTATGTATTCATTCATGCTGAGATAGTTGAGATGCTTTCACATAAATATACCTTGTACATAGAAAATGAATTAGGATATCCTTTCTAATAAAACAACTCAAAATTTTAAAAAATGACAGTTTACTTCTTTTATGATGCCATTATAATGTTGGTCTAAATTAAAATCCCAAATTTCTGACCTTTTTAATGTTGAAAGACTTCCTTTTTCTCGTTCTTTCATCTCCCCCTCTCTTCCCAAGTAGATACACTTAAAAAAAACCCATGTAAATTCCTGGATAGTTTATATGTGTGAACATACAGCATACCATGAACTTTTAAAGATATGTGGCTTGTCTTTTGCATTTCCCTATATATTTTCTTTAGTGTTGCTGGTGTTTTCTCTTGGCTCTCTTAAATTGAATGCCATTTAAACTAAATGAGGAAGACATTATACCTGCTGACATTTTGAGACATTTGTAACCTCAACTCTAAATCTGGTTGGTAGAAGTTAGGTAGGGAAAAATGTCCATTCCACTTTAAAGAGGGAGGATTATTGTGTTACTTATTCCCCCAAATTAACATGATGCAGAGCTATAATAATTACCTACTAATAAAACTTCCTTATACCTAAAGGACCAAAATAAAGGCTTAAAATTTTCCCATGGCTTTTATTTGTGATTAATTAAAGTTATTTTTCTTGGTATTGTGACTTCAGTAACATGTTGACATTGACATAGTATTGTCATGTGCATGTTGTTTGCAGTCACATAGATTATAGGGATAGTATTGACTGTATTATTTGAAGACCATGGATTAAATTCTATATTTATGTCCTGGCACTCTGTATATTCTCTTTAAAAATATTGGTTGCTGTAGGCACCAGTTACTGGCGTCTTGTTTTCAGAATTTTGTATCTTTTCTCATGAGTTGTATTTATTTTTTCTCCTTTCATTAAATATTTTAGTCTCTCATTTGAGGTGAAAATAGTATTTGTCTCCATATATAGAGATTGAAATAGAGAATAAATGTAATTAATATCTTTATTCCTTTATGATCATCATTTCTAAAAATGAGCAAATATAATTTTATTTCTTTTTGAACTAAGCTTGTAAATATCAAGAGCAGTTTTGTTGTGGACTTTCCCTTGAATCTTTTATTCTTTTTCATTTTCAATTAGGAGCCAACAGAGAAGAAATTACCAAACATTGGGATTGGTTGGAACAAAATATCATGAAGACCTTATCTGTGTTTGATTCAAATGAAGATATTACTCATTTTGTACAAGGAAAAATAAGAGTAAGTGATGGGGATGTATTTTGTAGCTGGGATATTAAAATCTTTGACCATCTTATTTTAGGATCACAAGCCAGGTGGGAAGGTCATTGTTTTCCTGACACCTTTCAATATTGGCATAAGTACACATATGAATGTCAGAATCAGTGCTAAAGAAAACTATAAAGTCAATGATTAGTTTCTGGTCCCCTTATAAGTGCTCTTAGGGATATTTTCATTTCAGTATTTCTTAAGCTTAGAATTTGGATGAATCCTTTGCTCAATCAAAAAAATATTTAGCACCTGTATTTGTGTTAGCTCCTTGTGAGGCATTAGAAAAAGCCTAATTATAAAATTAAAGAAAATTTGCTCACCTCTGTCCTAAAAGAAGCACTTATGTACACACATATACAGGTATATGTACCTGTGTAGATATATATGATTGTATTCAGTGAACTGTTTAAATATATAAAATGTGTTTTTATTGGTAGGAAGTAATTAGTTTTTAAAAAATATTTTGTCTCCTTTAGGGATTGATTGCTGAAGAGGGAAGACATTCTTTTGCAAAAGAAGATGATCCTGAGAAATTTCGAGAAGCACTTTTGAAATTTGGAAAATGTTTTGGTTTACCAGAGCAGGAGAAGTTAGTGACCTATTACTCATGCAGTTACTGGAAAGGACGGGTTCCTTGTCAGGGTTGGCTCTATCTTAGCACCAATTTTCTGAGCTTCTATTCTTTTTTGTTGGGATCAGAAAGTAAGTGGTTTTTGTTGCTTACCATGATTTTGAACATGCCGACTGACCTATCAACTCTGTGGTGTTGTTAGGTTGTATATAAAGCAATAGGATTGATATTAAGAGTAATTAAACTATACATTAAAAAGTTCACTTCATCTAGAAAAAGAATCCTTAACATAGGAGCCATTGAAAGTATATACAGAATGCCTTGCATATTGTGGAATGTGAATGAATATTAAATGATGGTGACCTGGCATATAACTCCTTTTTTTGTTTTGTTCTAAACTATTGACTTTCTACAATTCATGTTTTAATCTTTGTTTTAGAGATAGAATATAAACATAGTAGCCCTAATACCTAATGGCCCAAAGTTATAAAGAAGAATCAAACAGTAATGTTCATAACACACATACAGCTTTTATATCAGTGATTATGCAACTCTGTAAAGTAGCATATTTAAATATAAAATCTGAATATTTTTAAAAAATTCTTTAAAATTATATCTGTTCTTAGAATCACCAATTATATGTTCATGGTCATGCTACAAAACTTTAACTGATCTTGAAGTCTAAAATGTTTTAGTTCATACCATTTTGAAGTGGTTAGCTATTATTTCAAAAGACCTGATTGATAAACATTAATCAGTATTGAGAAATTTAATCATATCTGCTTGTATTCTTATTTGCAGTAAAACTCATTATCTCCTGGGATGCAGTCTCAAAACTTGAAAAGACTTCAAATGTTTTACTAACAGAAAGTATTCATGTGTGTTCCCAAGGGGAGAATCACTACTTTTCAATGTTTTTGCATATTAATGAAACATATCTTCTTATGGAACAGCTGGCAAACTATGCCATAAAGAGACTTTTTGATAAGGAAACATTTGCTAATGACCCAATCCTTGATGATCCTCTACAAATCACCAAGAGGTATTCAGAGCTTAATACTTTTTAAAGTATTGTTTTACCAAAGAATGATAACATTGATTATCATTAAAAATTAACTGTTCTATGTTATATGATAATTTTTCTTTAGAATTAATCATTGATGTGTGGGGTATTTTTGTTTATTTGTATGCATTTCACAAATGTATCCCTTCCATTAATTTTAATCCTAAGAAGTAATAGAAGTTAGGTTTGAAAATTATTTATTGAGATCCCAGTAGGATTTGCCCTGGAGTGCTTTTAGAAATTTAGAGATTTTTATATGCATGGTTAGTCTAAATTTCTCTGTGAGTAGTCTAGACAATTTCAGGTATGATAGCATAAAATTATTGTTTATTTTTAAACATTTATAGACAACATAATTTTTTAAAATATTTTATTTATGTATTTAAGTGGGGATGTGGAGGGGCAGGGAGAGGGACAAGCAGGCTCCATTCTGAGCATGGAGCCCAACTCAGGGCTTGAATTTACAACCCGGTGATTATGACCTGAGCTAAAATCAGGCGTCAGCCACTTAATTGACTGAGCCACCCAGGCACCATGAGAAGTATCTCTGATAGCTGTTTGCCACTATATTTTGCTGAAACTGACCAGAGCCCTTTCATACTGCTCAACACTCAGAACAATTGACTGAAATGAGCATGCCAAAAGAGAGGGAGAGAAGAGAGGATCTAGAAACAGCTAGTGCATGCGTCTTCTGGCAAGGAGCATGAGGGTATAGACTGTATGGGAAACTGAGATTGCAATCCTATGGGTAGACCAGAACAAGTGACCTAGAGGGTTGTGTGATTACTACATAGCCCTAACTGGGTATGGTTGTTCTACTTGCCTATTTCTATTTCTAAAATTTATACATAAAGATTTCTTTTTGAGTGAGTCGGCCTGCTTTTCTGGAAAATAGATCAGCAAGGTGAATTTTTTAGAGGTCTAGGGGTGCATGATTTACAGATAGAACTCTGTAAAGATTAGGTACTCATTTATTTATATTATATATAATTGAGCATTTGTTTTGGTAAGTTTTTCCTTGATTAGCCACCATAAACATAAACGTTTTAGCCATTTTATTTCTCTTAGAATATCCTCTCAAAGGCCATCTATCAGTGAGTTATTCATTACCAAGTCTGTATTTAAATGATACAGGAAATCCATTTTTGTCTCTGTGCATTTTTAAGAGAGCCTATTGAATCATATATATATGATTTCATTTTATTTATTTATTCATGAGAGACACACAGAGAGAGAGAGAGAGGCAGAGACATAGGCAGAGGGAGAAGGAGAAGCAGGCTCCATGCAGGAAGCCCGATGTGGGACTCAATCCCAGGACTCTGGAATCACGCCCTGAGCCAAAGGCAGATGCTTAACTGCTGAGCCACCAGGCATCCCGAAAACCATATACATCTAAATCTTTTTTTTTCTAGTAAGTTGAAAAGAACAATAGCTTATTTAGACTCAGTCTCCAAATGACTTTTTTCTAAAACTGAATATCTTTTTTGCTTCAGCTTATTGTTTTTACCAATATGTATCACTTCTATAAAGAGTAGAGAAGCACATTAACAATAGTTCAATTCAGTGTATATCCTTCCAGGCTTTTTAATGCATTAATTAAAAAGTATTTGCAAAAGACATGATAGGGACTAAACATCACATATTATTCTGCAGTCTGCCTTTTTCTGCCTTAAAATAATATACCATGGACATCTTTTCATTTATATAAATAAAACTCATCTTTTTTTAAATCTGCATTTTATTTTTTTAAAGATTTTATTTATTCATGAGAGACACACACACAGAGAGAGAGAGAGAGAGAGAGAGAGAGAGGCAGAGACAGGCAGAGGGAGAAGCAGGCTCCATGCAGGGAGCCTGACGTGGGACTCAATCCTGGGCCTCCAAGATCACACCCTGGGCCAAAGGCAGGCTCTAAACCGCTGAGCCACCCAGGGATCCCTAAAACTCATCTTTTAAAATAATAAAATAACCCAGCAAATTATAATTTAAGTGAGGTAAAATTAATGTGGTTTTCTGTTCAGAATTAGTTTGAGAGACATGATGAAATGCCATGTATTCAAACAGTATATACTGGAAGGATGAATTTGGTTTTAACTTTGTTGGCTTTGTGTTAGAACTTGCATAATTTACTTACTACTGGCATTGCTGCTTAACACAAGTGTTTACTGCCTCTAGAAAAATTGTACTATTTTAAGCAGTTGTTTTTTATTCGTATGTTTACATATCAGCTAACAAGTCATATTTATTTGTTGACATCTATCCTGTGCCCAGTACTGTGCAAGCAGTGTTGGATTTTTTTTTTTTTTGCCTCTAGTATGGATTTTTTTTAAACATACATTTATTTTTTATTTTTGTAAAAGATTTTATTTATTTATTCATGAGAGACACACAGAGAGGCAGAGACATAGGCAGAGGGAGAAGCAGGCTCCCTGCAGGGAGCCTGAAGCGAGACTTGATCCCAGGACCCCAGGATCATGCCCTGAGCCAGAAGCAGATGTTTAACCACTGAGCCACCCAGGCATCCCTAAACATACATTTAAATATTTGTCTTACTTAATTTTAATATTGTCTTATATGTACTGTTCTTGTCTAAATTTTGATCCTGTAAATTTTAATTTTTTCTGTTCATTTTTTCTGTTGCATTTTTATTTTGTTTGAACTGGGTGACTCTTGATTTTCAGATAACCACAGATAAAAATTGTTTACCAGCACTGGTTTAGCCATATTTGCATGTTATGAGCATATAATAATATAATAATAATCTTCTGGTAGGGATCCCTAGGTGGCGCAGCGGTTTGGCGCCTGCCTTTGGCCCAGGGCGCGATCCTGGAGACCTGGGATCGAATCCCACATCGGGCTCCCGGTGCATGGAGCCTGCTTCTCCCTCTGCCTGTGTCTCTGCCTCTCTCTCTCTCTCTCTCTCTCTCTCTCTCTCTCATAAAAAAATAAAAAAATAAAAATAAAAATCTTCTGGTAAATCACTCCTTAACAGATGGTTTAAAGTCCTACATTATCTCTAACTTGTGCATTGTAATCTAGTAATAAAACAAAATTGGAAAAGGGAACAAGGAAAATGAATTTGTTATGAATCAGTGTGTATCTTCCATTGCATAGTTTAAGAACATAGCATGTAGTATTTAATCTTTCTGATTTACAGTACATTTAGATTAATCAGTACAGGCATGTGTGCACTTTAGAAGTCATTATTTGAGCCCCCTTTGTTCTTTTCTTCAGAGGTCTGGAAAATCGAGCCCACAGTGAGCAGTTCAGTGCTTTTTTTAGGCTCCCCAAAGAAGAAACCTTGAAAGAAGTACATGAATGTTTCTTATGGGTACCATTCAGCCACTTTAATACTCATGGAAAAATGTGCATCTCAGAAAACTATGTCTGCTTTGCTAGCCACGATGGCAATCTATGTAGTGTAATCATTCCATTACGAGAGGTAATATACATTTGGTTACATATCAGTTTTAGTTTGAAAATGCTATCACTCACAGAATAAAATATCATTTAATTCTGTAAATTATCAAAAATTTTATTTGTACCACCCTTTTTGTAATTTTTAAAGAATCATTTTTTTTTTGACAGAGAGAACACACACAAGTGGGTGGGGGAGAGGGAAGAAGGAGGAGGAGAGAGAATCCCAGGCAGGCTCCACACTCAGCATGTAACCCAATGCAGGGCTTGATTTCACAACCCCAAGATCATGACCTGAGCCAAAATCATGAGTTGAACACTTAAACCAACTGAGCCACCCAAGTGCCCCAATAATCATGTTTTAAGTTCAGTATTATTCTTCAGGATAAAAGTACTAGGATAAGAGCCTTATAGTTCTTATTAAAAGTGAAAATAGAAAAAAATTAAAAATTTACAAACCAGATAAGGGTTCAGGATGACTCAAGATGGAGCATGATTGCTCATTTATGAATACCAAAACTTAGACTTTTATATTTGAAATGCATAGTCAAAGAATAGAATTGATAGCTTTTATGTAAGTTAGAAATAAATTGTCAGCATTGTAGCACTGAATTTTTACATTTGTATTGTTATTTTTTAAGGCTATATGTTGATAAAACTTTTTTTTTTTGAGGAGTGAAATAACTTGCACTGAGTTTGTGTCAGTGGTGCAACTAGCATCCAAAGTCTGTTCCTTAATAAGTCATACCATGGACCAAAGCTTTAGCCACAAAAGATTAAACTAAACATATTTTGCCCGAAAATGTCAGTAACAAGGGAGAATGTGATTCATTTATAGTATGTTTTTACCCTCCAGGTTGTAGCTATAGATAAGACAAATGATTCCAGCAAATCTGTCATCATTAACATAAAAGGAAAAACAGCTTTTCGCTTCAGTGAGGTTAAAGACTTTGAGCAACTGGTGGCAAAACTCAGACTCAAGTGCGGAGCAACTTCAACTCAGTGTCATGATATTAGCACAGAGGTAATTATATAGCAATCAAATCATTCTTTTAAAAAAGTTTGTGTTTCATTGTGGTCCGTTCTTTCAAAAGCTCATAGTACTTTTTCTATTCATGCTTAGATTTATTTTTTTAAAAAGACCAGAACCAAAGAAATTATATTCTCTAAGTCACATTATAAAGCAGAAGTTAGAATTAAGAACTTTATCCTTTTTTAGGAACTCATATTTATTGATTTTACTTTTTTCCAATTTAAATTCAGTTGTCACATTTAAAAACTATTACCATTTGATCTTTCTTGACTGTATCTGCAGTATCTCAGATAATACACATCTTGTGCTTTCATGTAACATAGCTTTTAATAACTCAAACTATATTTAAGAATTTAATAAGGCCTTAAAAAAGGACTCTCCTCTGACTTCTATAGAGAGACAGCAATTTTAAACCAGTTTGGGTATCTTTTATTTAATATCAAGGAGCTCAGCCTTACTTAAATATTATAGCCCAAAGGAAAATAGTGGCAAAGCTATTTACTAGTAAAATATTAGAAAAGGCAAATATTTTTGGCAAAGGGTGGTTAAGAGCCTGATTTTGATGTTTTGTATATCCTTTATCGAAATGTAGGTAGTTTCAATTCAAACTAATTTTCACTTTCAATGCCTGGGAAACTCACATTTTTAATAGATTGATAAAATTTATCATATTATAATTATTGTATTTTAATTAAAAATTCAAAGAAAAAAATCAACATTGGTTTTACAGGCTATATTATTTTATTTGAATAGGATTATAGCGGCTTTTACCTCTGCAGAGTAGACTAAAAATTTTATGCTAAGTCAATTATAATGCAGTATTGATAAGACTAGCTTTTTCTTTGATAAAAGAAAAACACAATGAAAACATGTAATTACAGTATATATATATCTCAGTTCCAGACCCAGCATCTTCATGTTAACCATCAAGAATTTTCATGCCCCAACTTTATAATCTTTAATTCTCTTCAGGTGTGCACCCAGGATACTCCTTAGCTTGATGTTGAGGTCGCAGGTAAAACCTGATCAGTCCTGGTAGTTTCTCTCCCAGTGCTTCTATATTTTTGCTTATATCACTTTTTTTTCCTGGCTTATTCCATTTCAGATTCATTCTCTGTGTTAGATTTAATCTTTGCTTATCTTTCTCCTTCAATTTATTTGTATCTCTTAAACCTGAAGAACCAGAATTTTTCCCCAAAATCTCTCCGGTGCCTCTAGTAGTTGGGTATGATCAGTTGTAAAGAAAGGATTTCATTTCAAAATGAGTTTATCATCATTTCAAATGTAATTCAGAGTTCTAAGGTTTTCTAGTTTCTCTTATCCACTTTTAGAGGTTTTAGTAAGAGTATATACAGAATACAAGTCAGTATACTGGTTTGCTAGGAAATGCTTTTTTTTAAAATGTACTCATTTATCCCCATTCCCTATTTCCCCATCTACCACCCACCTCCCCTCTAATAACCATCATTTTGTTCTCTATTGCTAAGAGTCTATTTCTTTGGTTGTCTCTTTCTTCTTTTTTCCTTTGCTCATTTGTTTTGTATCTTAAATTCCACATTATGAATGAGATCATATGGTATTTGTCTTTATCTGGTTGACTTCACTTAACATTATACTCTCTAGCTCTATCCATGTTGTTGCAAATATCAAGGTTTCATTCCTTTTTTATGGCTATATAAAATATTCCATTGCATGTGTGTGTGTATGTGTGTGTGCCACAATAATATTCCCTTGTGTGTGTGCACGTGCACACACACACACACACACACACACTATTGTATTGTATTGGCTATTGTAAATAATGCTGCAATAAACATAGGGGTGCATATATCCATTTGAATTAGTGTTTTTGTGTTTTTTATGTAAATACCATATAGTGTAATTACTGGATGGTAGGGTAGTTCTATTTTTAACTTTTTGAGGAACTTCTGTACTGTTTTCTAGAATGGCTGCACCAGTTTGCATTCCCACTAACAATGCAAGAGGGTTCCTTTTCCTGCACATCCTCTCCAACACTTGTGTTGTTGATGTTAGCCATTCTGACATGTGTGAGGTGATATCCCATTGTAGTTTTGATTTGCATTTCCCTGATGATGAGTGATTTTGAGCATCTTTTCATGTGTCTGTTGGCTATTTGGTTATCTTCTTTGGAGAAATGTCTGTTCATGTCTTCTAGAGGCCATTTTTAAGTTGGATCATTTGTTTTGTGGGTATTGGGTTTCAGTTCTTTACATATTTTGGATATGGTTATAACCCTTTGTCAGATATGTCATTTGCAGGTATCTTCTGCCATTCGGTAGGTTACCTTTTAGTTTTGTTTCCTTTCGCTGTGCATTAACTTTTTCTTTTGATACAGTCCCAATAGTTTATTTTTGCTTTTGTTTCCCTTGCCTCAGGAGACATATCTACAAAAATGTTGCTACAGCTGATGTGAGAGATACTACTGCCTATGCTCTGTTCAATTTTTTTATGGTTTCAGATCTCACATTTAGATCTGATCTTTAGTCAATTTTAAGTTTATTTTTGTGTATGGTATAAAAAAGTGGTCCAGTTTCATTCTTTTACATGTGGCCGCCCAGTTTTCCCAACACCATTTGTTGAAGAGACTTTTTCTCATGGGATATTCATTCCTACTTTGTTGAAGATTAACTGACTATGTAATTGTGGGTTTATTTCTGGGTTTTCTGTCCTATTCCATCAATCTGTGTGTCTATACTAGTATTATGCTGTTTTAATTACTACTGCTTTTTAATGTAACTTGAAATCTAGAATTATGATACCTCCAGTTTTGTTTTTCCTTTTCAAGATTGCTTTGGCAATTTGAAGTCTTTTGTGATTCCACACAGATTTTAGGATTGTTTGCTCTAGTTCTGTGAAAAATGATGTTGGAATTTTGATAGGAATTGCATTAAATGAGTAATTGCTTTGAGTAATAAAGACATTTTAACAATATTTTTTCTTCCAACCCATGAGCCTGGAATGTCTCCATTCCTTTGTGTCATCTTGAATTTCTTTCATCAGTGTTTTATAGTTTTCAGAGTACAGGTCTTTCATCTCTTTGGTTAAGTTTATTCCTAGATACTTTACTGGTTTTGTTGCTATTATAAATGGGATTTTTAAAAGATTTTATTTATTTATTCATGAGAAACACACAGAGAGAGGCAGAGACATAGGCAGAGGGAGAAGCAGGCTCCATGCAGGGAGCCCAATGTGGGACTCAATCATGGGACTCCAGGATCACGCCCTGAGCCGAAGGTAGACATTCAACCACTGAGCCACCCAGGCATCCTGGGATTTGTTTTTCTTAATTTCACTTTCCGCTGCTTCATTGTTAGCGCATAGAAATGAAGCAGATTTCTGTACATTGATTTTGTGTTCTGCAACTTTACGGAATTCATTTATCAGTTCTAGTAGTTTTTTTGGTAGTCTTCAGGGTTTTCTGTATAAAAAATCATTTTACCAGCAAACAGAATTTTACTTCTTCCTTTCCTATTTGGATGCATTTTATTTCTTTTTCTGGACTGATGGCTCTAGCTAGGACTTACAGTATTTTGTTGAATGGGAGTGGTGAGAGTTAGCAGCCTTATCTTTTTCCTGATCTCATAGAAAAAGCTTTCAGCTTTTTACCATGGAGTATGATGTTAGCTGTGGACTTGTCATATATGGCCTTTCTTAAATTGAGGTATGTTTCTTCTATACCCACTTTGTTGAGAGTTTTTATCATGAAAGGACATTGAATTTCGTCAAATGGTTTTTCTGCATCTATGGGTATGATCAGATGATTTTTATCCTTTATTCATGTGGTTTATCACATTTATTGATTTATGTATGTTGAACCATCTTTGCCTCTCAGGGATAAGTCCCACTTGATCATGGTGTATGAGCCTTGTAATGTGCTTTTGAATTTGATTTGCTAGTATGTTGTTGAGAGTTTTTGCATCTATATTCATTGGGATTGGGACTTGTAATGTCTTGTAATGTTCTTATTTGACTTTAGTATCAGGGGCATACTGGCCTTGTAAAATTAGTTTGGGAGTGTTCCCATCCCCTTTAATTTTTTAGAAGAATGTGAAAGGGATGGGCATTAATTCTTCTTTAAATGTTTGGTAGAATTCACCCATGAAACCATCTGGCCCAGGGTTTTTCTCTGGTGGGAGGTTTTGGATTACATTTTCAGTGTCCTTACATGTTATTAGTAAGTTCAAATTTTCTATTTCTTTAGGTTTTATTGACCATTCATTTTTTATTGCTGAAAAATATTTCATTATCTGGATATACCATAGTGTTTATCCATTCACCTCATGATACCTTGTTTGCTTTCAATTTTTAGCAACTCTGAATAAAACTGCTATAAACATTCACATGCAAATTTTTGTGTAGACATACATTTTCAACTATTTGGGTATATAATTAGCACAATTCCTGAATCCTATAGTAAGGCTATGTTTTGCTTTGTAAGAAACTGCCAAACCGTCTTCTAAAGTGGCTGTGCTATTTTGCATTTCTGCCAGCAATAAATCAGAGTTCTTGTTCTATATCCTCAGCAGCAAGTACTTGTTATTATCAGTGTTTTGGATTTTAGCCATTTTAATAGCCAGTAGTATCTCAGTGTTTTTTTTTTTAATTTACAATTCCTTAACGATATAATACTGAGCATTTTTTATGATTATTTGTCTTTATATCTTCTTTGATGAGGTCTCTCTATTCAGATCTTTTGCCCACTTTCTAACTGGGTGCTTTATTTTTTTAAATTTAATTTCCTTTCATTTTTTAAATATATTTACAATAGCTACTTTACATTCTTAGTTTACAAAATTCAGGAACTGGACCCTCTCAAAGCCATTTTCTATTGGTTGCTTTTTCTTTTTAAATAGTTCTTGTTTTTATTTTTAAACTGGCTTTCTTGGATTACCCCCATGAATCAGTATAATTTGGTGGTCAGCCAGTGATGGGACAGAAGAGTTCCTTAAATGCCTTTAACTATTAAGTTTTCTACTTTTTACCAGGAAATCTTTATGTGAAGATATACCTCAAACTTCAGGTAGCTTATAAATCAGCCTTAGAGGTTCATTGCGTACCTCCAAAGTCAGCCAGAGTTGAGTGACTGGGGCCTTCCACTGTCCTATTTCTTTCCCAGGGAGTTTCATACCCCTGTACATGCATATATACCTCTAGATCCCCAAGAATCCGTCAGAATCTTTCAAAGTTCCCTGTGTTTATCTTGTTATCCAGATCTTCCTTTTAGGTTTTTAGCCAGGCTCTTGTTTGCCCCAAACTGAAATTATAGCCTTAGGCAGCTGTGATGTTATCAGCAGATTACTATGACTTTCTGTAATGCCCTGGGGATGGGGCTTTTTTTCAGAGACCAGAGCTCTGAATCGAATCAAATGATAACAACACCCTGAGAATGGAGATTTTCCAGGGAGCTATTGTTTGGTCAAAGTATTCACTGTGTTCTGGGGATGGGGATTTTCATAAAGTGCCAAAAGATCCATCGGCTGTCTTAATGCAGGCTTTCATGGCTACCATATCTCTGAGCTTGGGAGGAGGGATTATGGGAATAGCCTCAAGTCAAAACTTCACAGAATCTGGTGTTCCTACTGAGGTTCATTAGTTTCAGTTGTATCGATGCTTTTCAGTTCATTCTGTGCCTTTGGTAAATTTCCAGTGTTCTGAACTGGTACTTTTTAAAATCTTTTGCCAGTATTTTGTTACTTTTATAGGGCAGTGGGTTCACTGAAGTCCTGAGTTTGCTGTTCCAGACATTGATTTGTCTACATCTCTAAATTTGATAGAAACACAATGTCTTTCTGAGATGTTGCTTTTATATTTATTAAGTAGATAGATGGTGGTTTATAAATGACAGATAAAACATTAGCATTTCTATTTCTTGCAGAAATTTTTAAGCATACATTTGGGACAATTACATTTTTTCTTTTTCAGGTTCCCATTAGTTCTGATTCTACAGACCCATCTGATAATACTGAGGTACGATCTTTGACATGCCAGAGAGAGTGCAGTGAAACTGTGAACACTGAAGCCTTAATGACAGTATTTCACCCTCAGAGTTTGGAGACTCTTAATTCCAAAATGGTAGGAAAACAAAATATTTAAATCTGTCGATTGAAACAGTTGATCAAAAGTAAAAATCTTAGAGCAGACTAGAAGGTATCACAACTGAAAACTCTTCTTTTGGTGCTCTAAATCAGGTTTTCCAGCAGGTACTACTGTGTGACTTGTTTCATTCCATTACACAAAAGGTCTGTTATCGAAAAAAACAAATAAAAAAATAAAAGGGCTGTTATCAAGAATTAAGATAAACGGGGATCCCTGGGTGGTGCAGTGGTTTGGCACCTGTCTTTGGCCCAGGGCGCGATCCTGGAGACCCGGGATCGAATCCCACATCGGGCTCCTGGTGCATGGAGCCTGCTTCTCCCTCTGCCTATGTCTCTGCCTCTCTCTCTCTCTCTCTCTCTGTGACTATCATAAATAAAATAAAAATAAAAAAGAATTAAGATAAACAATGAAAATTGAACATTGGGTTTTATTTGCATTGATTGCCAATAATCCTAAAATCTGGGTGTTTGGGGGAGAGTGATGGGTCAAAGCTTTACCTCTTAAGTGTAAGTCTCTTCCCATTTTTATATGATTTTAGGTAAGAGTTAAAATAGTAAATTAAAGCTGTTATGCTCACATGGATTTGAAAGATTTGTGATGAGTGGTCTAGTGTTTGGCCCCTCTGTGAGTACTGATTTTGGCTTTCTGTGTTCTTGATTTCCGCAGGTATTGTCTCACTGAGTGGTCTAGTGTTTGGCCCCTCTGTGAGTACTGATTTTGGCTTTCTGTGTTCTTGATTTCCGCAGGTATTGTCTCACAGGGAAGAGAGTTTTCAAGTTATTTGAAAGAAGTTAATTTCTCACCATGTTTACTTGGTATGATTTTTTGTTACAGTTGAAAGAAAAGATGAAGGAACAATCATGGAACATCCTATTTGCAGAATGTGGGCGCGGTGTTAGCATGTTTCGGACCAAAAAGACTCGAGATCTGGTTATAAGAGGGATTCCAGAGGCCTTAAGGGGAGAGCTCTGGATGCTTTTTTCAGGTATTACATTTATTCATTTTATTAACAGACATTAGCTATGCCCCTTCCAGAAGCTAATGCACTAAGTAAAAATAATTACTTAGTGCATATGGCTAGATGGCTAGAACAAAGTCTTATTCGTCATGAGTTCATATTAGTCAAAGAGAATAAGGTAGTTACATGTATTTACCTGTATATCCACACATCTATTGTCTGAGCAAAATAGTTTATTAGGCAAGATATGGCTAATTGAAGGTCTCTATCTCTAATGTCAAAGAAAAGTTAAGGGGAAGAAACAGTTCATGAAAATTCTATTAGATAAAATTGGTATGTTGATGTTATAGATTCTAGTGAAGGCTTTCCTTTTGTTTGTACTAGGATAGCACTTGAGTATAAAGCTAAATTTAATCCAATTCTTTATGTGTATATGTAAGTGGTAGGTTTATTACATTCCTCTTCTTTTGTATCTTAATGCAATCATCTGCACAGGTGCTGTTAATGACATGGCTGCTAATCCTGGCTATTATGCTGAATTGGTTGAGCAGTCCTTAGGGACCTGCAACTTGGCTACTGAGGAAATTGAACGTGATTTGTGTCGCTCCCTGCCTGAACACCCAGCCTTTCAGAATGACACTGGTATATCTTCTCTGAGGCGGGTGCTCACTGCTTATGCATATAAGAATCCCAAAATTGGATACTGCCAGGTATGATTTCATTATAAGCCTATCTGTGTGCCTATTCCAAATGGTAGCACCATATTAAATAAAGCTCCATTAATTTTAAAATTGTGATAAATAGGACAGAGATTGGGCTGAGATTGATAGGGGGTATTTTTTTAAAGATTTTATTTATTCATAGAGACAGAGAGAGAGGCAGAGACACAGGCAGAGGGAGAAGCAAGCATCATACAGAGAGCCTGACGTGGGACTTGATCCAGGGTCTCCAGGATCACGCCCTGGGCTGCAGTCGGCGCTAAATCGCTGTGCCACCGGGGCTGCCCATGATAGGGGGTATTTTTAATCTAGGTAGGATGGTAGTAGGAATACTTAAGAGAATTGATATTTCATTACTTCATTTTTCTTTTAACAAATATTTGTTGAATTCATGCTTTGTAAAAGATACTGTGCTAGGTGCTTAAGACTGTAGAAAGATGAATCATATAAGGATCCTACCCTTGAAGGTATACAGATGAGTAAGTATGAAAACATATATTCATTGTCAAATAAAAAACAAGTGGGACAAATCATTAGAGAAATGTAAAGTTCTATTAGGATTTATAATAGGGATAAGTTATTTTCATCTGGAGGAATCAGAGAAGGCCTCGTGGAAGAGTTTAGCATTTGTAGGTCTTGATAATTGAATTTTGGATGTATGGAGATGGAATGAAAGAATGTTCTGGGTAAAGAGATCAATGTAACCAAACACAGGGAGGTAAACATGGAATATATTTAGAACCGTGTTTTGTTTAGTAGAAATGTAGGGTGAATGAAACGAAGTAGATAGAGAAAAAAATCAATAAGGTAAATCAGGATAGGTCAGGAGTTTGAATTTTATTTTGTAAGTAGTGGGGGAATCACTGGAAAAAATCCTTTAGGAGCACACTATATTAATTAGGGAAGTTAGACCGCTAACACAAATAATCTCAAACAGGTAATAACTTAAACACAGTCGAAGTTTCCTCAAACATATAAACAAAGAAGAGCAAGAGCAAGTATTTAAGTCGATAGGCAGCTCTCCTTCATGAGATTATTCAGGGATTTAGGCTAACAGCAGGCCCCGTCATCTTCAAACATGGCTTCCAACATGCTCTTTCATTGCCATTACCCCTCACAGGAAGCAGGAGAGAGCATGGAGAAACAATTGTGGTAAAATTTATTGGCTTTTAGGCCTAAAACCTACATATATCACTTCATCCATATTATGTAAGGATCTTGGTTTTATGGCCACACCTATTTACAAAGAAGTCTGCAAAATATAATGTGACCGAGCATAAATATGTTCAGATACTATCGAAGAAGGGGAGATAGGATTGTGGTGGATAGCTAGTAGTCTCAGCCACACATTCCTTTTAATGAACTGAGCACTCATAATGATTATGTATCAATCTTATCCATTAAATCTTATCAAGAGAATTTTTTCAAAAAGCAATTTAAGTGAACCAATCACCTAAATTACAAGTATTTAGCATATTTTAAGATCTCTGAGAGGTAAAAAAAAAAAAGAAGCATAGTGCTTCTTTCCTCAAAGAATTTACACTCACAGATTCTGTGATGTTATCCATATGTAGTAGTGTAGAGGCACCTTCAAAGTAGGTAGCACTTGCTTTTCACTTCTAAAAGATGAGATGACTGACTGGGTGGCTCAGTCCAGTAGGCATCTGACTCTTGGTTTCAGCTCAGGTCATGACCTCAGGGTTGTGGGGTCAGGCTCCACACTTAGCACAGAGTCTACTTGAGATTCTCTCTCTGTCTCTACCCCACTCACATACATACAATCTCTCACTCACTCACTCACTCACTCACTCACTCAATAGATAAATAAAACTCACTAAAAGATGAGAGTAAAATTAGAAACATGGAGGGCAAGAGGAAATTTATTCTGAGTTAAGGTAACAATATGAGCAATACCATTCAGGTAAGACTAAGCCTGCCATGGAGATCAGACTGGCTAGGTTCATGTTGGAATCAAGAAGTAACTAAACTTTGTGTGGGACAAGATCATGGAGAATCATTCAAGCCTGGGCAAAGTCTGAATTTGATAAGCAGGTTTATTGCTTTTGATGAAGGAGCCATGTGAGCCGTACTGACTCATTAGTGCTGACTAGCTTGGTTTATTTTTCATTCTTTCCCCCCTCCCTCCCTTCCATTTATTTGATCTATTTTCTTCCTTTTCTTTCTTCCCTTTCTTTTCCCTTTACTTTCCTTTAACCTCCTACAGATACAACTCACATACTCACAAACTTTATCTTTTATTGTTTTTAATATACTCATAAATGTCATGCGACCACCATCACAACCTAATTCCAAAACACCCCTGAAAGAAGCCCCATATCCATCAAGAATTACTTCCCATTCACCCTACCCCCAACTCTAGGCAATCAATAATCGACTTTTCTGCCTCTATGCATTTGCCTATCATAGACATTTTATGTAAATGGAATGATAAATATGTGGTCTTTTGTGTCTGCTTTCTTTCACTTAAATTCATCAATTTTGTAGCATACATTTGTAGGCTGAATAATACTCCATTGTATGGACATACCACATTTCTTAATCTATTCAATGGTTGATAGACTTTTTGGGTTGTTTCAACATTTTGGCTATTATGAATAATGCTGCCATGGATGTTCCTATACAGCTTTTTGTGTAGACATTGTTTTTTTTTATTATTTTAGGTATATACCTAGAAGTGGAATTGCTGAGTTATATAGTCACTCTATTTTTAACATTTTGTGGTACTGCCAAACTACCTCTCAGAGATGGCACCATTTTACCTTCCCACCAGCAATGTACTGAGGGTTCGAATTCCTCCACATCCTTGATAACACTTCATTGTCTCTCTTCCTTTTTTTAATAAATTTATTTTTATTGGTGTTCAATTTACCAACATACTGAATAACACCCAGTGCTCATCCCATCAAGTGTCCCCCCAGTGCCCATCACCCATTCACCCCCACCCCCGCCCTCCTCCCCTTCCACCACCCCTAGTTCATTTCCCAGAGTTAGGAGTCTTTATGTTCTGTCTCCCTTTCTGATATTTCCCACACATTTCTTCTCCCTTCCCTTATATTCCCTTTCACTATTATTTATATTCCCCAAATGAATGAGAACATATAATGTTTGTCCTTCTCCGATTGACTTACTTCACTCAGCATAATACCCTCCAGTTCCATCCACGTTGAAGCAAATGGTGGGTATTTGTCATTTCTAATGGATGAGTAATATTCCATTGTATACATAAACCACATCTTCTTTATCCATCCATTCATCTTTCGATGGACACCGAGGCTCCTTCCACAGTTTGGCTATTGTGGCCATTGCTGCTAGAAACATCGGGGTGCAGGTGTCCCGGAGTTTTATTGCATCTGTATCTTTGGGGTAAATCCCAAACAGTGCAATTGCTGGGTCGTAGGGCAGGTCTATTTTTAACTCTTTGAGGAACCTCCACACAGTTTTCCAGAGTGGCTGCACCATTTCACATTCCCACCAACAGTGTAAGAGGGTTCCCTTTTTCCGCATCCTCTCCAACATTTGTGGTTTCCTGCCTTGTTAATTTTCCCCATTCTCACTGGTGTGAGGTGGTATCTCATTGTGGTTTTGATTTGTATTTCCCTGATGGCAAGTGATGCAGAGCATTTTCTCATGTGCATGTTGGCCATGTCTATGTCTTCCTCTGTGAGATTTCTCTTCATGTCTTTTGCCCATTTCATGATTGGATTGTTTGTTTCTTTGGTGTTGAGTTTAATAAGTTCTTTATAGATCTTGGAAACTAGCCCTTTATCTGATACGTCATTTGCAAATATCTTCTCCCATTCTGTAGGTTGTCTTTTAGTTTTGTTGACTGTATCCTTTGCTGTGCAAAAGCTTCTTATCTTGATGAAGTCCCAATAGTTCATTTTTGCTTTTGTTTTTTTTGCCTTCGTGGATGTATCTTGCAAGAAGTTACTGTGGCTGAGTTCAAAAAGGGTGTTGCCTGTGTTCTCCTCTAGGATTTTGATGGAATCTTGTCTCACATTTAGATCTTTCATCCATTTTGAGTTTATCTTTGTGTATGGTGCAAGAGAGTGGTCTAGTTTCATTCTTCTGCATGTGGATGTCCAATTTTCCCAGCACCATTTATTGAAGAGACTGTCTTTCTTCCAATGGATAGTCTTTCCTCCTTTATCGAATATTTGTTGACCATAAAGTTGAGGGTCCACTTTTGGGTTCTCTATTCTGTTCCATTGATCTATGTGTCTGTTTTTGTGCCAGTACCACACTGTATTGATGACCACAGCTTTGTAGTACAACCTGAAAACTGGCATTGTGATGCCCCCAGCTATGGTTTTCTTTTTCAATATTCCCCTGGCTATCGGGGTCTTTTCTGATTCCACGCAAATCTTAAAATAATGTGTTCTAACTCTCTGAAGAAAGTCCATGGTATTTTGATAGGGATTGCATTAAACGTGTAAATTGCCCTGCGTAACATTGACATTTTCACAATATTAATTCTGCCAGTCCATGAGCATGGAATATTTTTCCATCTCTTTGTGTCTTCCTCAATTTCTTTCAGAAGTGTTCTATAGTTTTTAGGGTATAGATCCTTTACCTCTTTGGTTAGGTTTATTCCTAGGTATCTTATGCTTTTGGGTGCAATTGTAAATGGGATTACTCCTTATTTCTCTTTCTTCAGTCTCATTGTTAGTGTATAGAAATGCCATTGATTTCTGGGCATTGATTTTGTATCCTGCCACGCTACCAAATTGCTGTATAAGTTCTAGCAATCTTGGGGTGGAGACTTTTGGGTTTTCTATGTAGAGTATCATGTCATCGGCGAAGAGGGAGAGTTTGACTTCTTCTTTGCCTATTTGAATGCCTTTAATGTCTTTTTGTTGTCTGATTGCTGAGGCTAGGACTTCCAGTACTATGTTGAATAGCAGTGGTGAGAGTGGACATCCCTGTCTTGTTCCTGATCTTAGGGGAAGGCTCCCAGTGCTTCCCCATTGAGAATGATATTTGCTGTGGGCTTTTCGTAGATGGCTTTTAAGATGTCGAGGAATGTTCCCTCTATCCCTACACTCTGAAGAGTTTTGATCAGGAATGGATGCTGTATTTTGTCAAATGCTTTCTCTGCATCTAATGAGAGGATCATATGGTTCTTGGTTTTTCTCTTGCTGATATGATGAATCACATTGATTGTTTTACGAGTGTTGAACCAGCCTTGTGTCCCGGGGATAAATCCTACTTGGTCATGGTGAATAATTTTCTTAATGTATTGTTGGATCCTATTGGCTAGTATCTTGTTGAGAATTTTTCCATCTGTGTTCATCAGGGATATTGGTCTGTAATTCTCCTTTTTGGTGGGGTCTTTGTCTGGTTTTGGAATTAAGGTGATGCTGGCCTCATAGAACGAATTTGGAAGTACTCCATCTCTTTCTATCTTTCCAAACAGCTTTAGTAGAATAGGTATGGTTTCTTCTTTAAACGTTTGATAGAATTCCCCTGGGAAGCCATCTGGCCCTGGTTTTGTGTCTTGGGAGGTTTTTGATGACTGCTTCAATTTCCTCCCTGGTTATTGGCCTGTTCAGTTTTCTACTTCTTCCTGTTCCTGTTTTGGTAGTTTGTGACTTTCCAGGAATGCGTCCATTTCTTCTAGATTGCCTAATTTATTGGCGTAGAGCTGTTCATAATATGTTTTTAAACTCATTTGTATTTCCTTGGTGTTGGTAGTGATCTCTCCTTTCTCATTCATGATTTTATTAATTTGAGTCTTCTCTCTGTTCTTTTTAATAAGGTTGGCTAATGGTTTATCTATCTTATTAATTCTTTCAAAGAACCAACTCCTGGTTCTGTTGATCTGTTCCACAGTTCTTCTGGTCTTGATTTCATTGAGTTCTGCTCGAATCTTTATTAACTCTCTTCTTCTGCTGGGCGTAGGGTCCATTTGCTGTTTTTTCTCTAGCTCCTTTATGTGTAAGGTTAGCTTCTGTATTTGAGTTCTTTCAAGTTTTTGAATGGATGCTTGTATTGCGATGTATTTCCCCCTCAGGGCTGCTTTTGCTGCATCCCAAAGATTTTGAACGGTTGTATCTTCATACTCATGAGTTTCCATGAATCTTTTTAATTCTTCCTTAATTTCCTGGCTGACCCTTTCATCTTTTAGCAGGATGGTCCTTAAGCTCCACGTGTTTGAGGTCCTTCCAAACTTCTTGTTGTGATTTAGTTCTAATTTCAAGGCATTAGGGTCTGAGAATATGCAGGGGACGATCCCAATCTTTTGATATCGGTTCAGACCTGATTTGTGACCCAGTATGTGGTCTATTCTGGAGAAACTTCCATGTGCACTTGAGAAGAATGTGTATTCAGTTGAGTTTGGATGTAAAGTTCTGTAGATACCTGTGAAATCCATCTGGTCCAGTATATCATTTAAAGCTCTCGTTTCTTTGGAGATGTTGTGCTTAGAAGACCTATCGAGTATAGAAAGCACTCGATTGAAGTCACCAAGTATAAGTGTATTATTATCTAAGTATTTCTTCACTTTGGTGATTAATTGATTGATATATTTGGCAGCTCCCACATTCGGGGCATATATATTGAGGATTGTTAAGTCCTCTTGTTGGATAGATCCTTTAAGTATGATATAGTGTCCCTCTTCATCTCTCACTACAGTCTTCGGGGTAAATTTTAGTTTATCTGATATAAGGATGGCTTACCCCTGCCTTCTTTTGAGGACCATTTGAATGGTAAATGGTTCTCCAACCTTTTATTTTCAGGCTATAGGTGTCCTTCTGTCTAAAATGAGTCTCTTGTAGACAGCAAATAGATGGGTCCTGCTTTTTTATCCAATCTGAAACTCTGCGCCTTTTGATGGGGTCATTAAGCCCGTTCACGTTCAAGTTACTATTGACAGATATGAGTTTAGTGTCCTCATGATATCTATTCAGTCCTTGTTTTTGTGGATTGTTCCACTGAACTTCTTCTTAAAGGGGAATTTTAAGAGTCCCCCTTAAAATTTCTTGCAGAGCTGGTATGAAGGTCACGATATTCTTTCAGTTCGTGCCTGTCTTGGAAGCTCTTTATCTCTCCTTCCATTCTGAATGAGAGCCTTGCTGGATAAAGTATTCTTGGATGCATGTTCTTCTCATTTAGGACCCTGAATATATCCTGCCAGCCCTTTCTGGCCTGCCAGGTCTCTGTGGAGAGGTCTGCTGTTACCCTAATACTCCTCCCCATAAAAGTCAGGGACTTCTTGTCTCTTGCTTCTTTAAGGATCTTCTCTTTATCTTTGGAATTTGCAAGCTTCACTATTAAATGTCGAGGTGTTGAACGGTTTTAATTGATTTTAGGGGGGGGATCTCTCTATTTCCTGGATCTGAATGCCTGTTTCCCTTCCCAGATTGGGAAAGTTTTCAGCTAGGATTTGTTCAAATACATATTCTGGCCCTCTGTCCCTTTCGGCGCCCTCGGGAACCCCAATTAAATGTAGGTTTTTCTTCCTCAGGCTGTCGTTTATTTCCCTTAATCTATCTTCACGGTCTTTTGTTTGTCTCTTTTTTTGTTAGTTTCCCTCTTTGCCATCAACTTGTCTTCTATGTCACTCACTCGTTCTTCCACCTCGTTAACCCTCTTCGTTAGGACTTCTAGTTTGGATTGCATCTTATTCAATTGATTTTTAATTTCTGCCTGATTAGCTCTAAATTCTGCAGTCATGACGTTTCTTGAGTCCTTTATGCTTTTTTCTAGAGCCACCAGTAGATGTATAATAGTGCTTCTGAAATGGCTTTCTGACACTGAATTGTAATCCAGATTTTGTAACTCTGTGGGAGAGAGGACTGTTTCTGATTCTTTCTTTTGAAGTGAGGTTTTCCTTTTAGTCATTTTGCTCAGTGCAGAGTGGCCAAAAGCAAGTTGTATTGGGAAAAGGAGAAGAGAGGAGAGAAAGAAGGAAAGAAAAGAGAAAAAGAAAAAAGGAAAAAAAAGAGAAGAAAAAGAAAATGAAAGAAAGGGATCCCTGGGTGGCGCAGTGGTTTGGCGCCTGCCTTTGGCCCAGGGCGCGATCCTGGAGACCCAGGATCGAATCCCACATCCGCCTCCCGGTGCATGGAGCCTGCTTCTCCCTCTGCCTATGTCTCTGCACCTCTCTCTCTCTCTGTTTCTCTGTGACTATCATAAATAAATAAAAATTAAAAAAAATGAAAGAAATGAAAAAAAGAGTGGGGGAAGGAAACAAGTCAAAAAGAAAAAAAAAAAACCAACAACAACAACAAAAAAAACACGGGGGAGTATCTTCTGATTCTGTTTACTTGAAGTCCCTTGACTTCCCCTGGAACTTGTCTGTCTAGTTGGTCTTCTGGGGGAGGGGCCTGTTGTGCTGATTTTCAGGTGTTAGCACTTGGGGGAGCTGCTCTGCCCCTGCCTGGTGTAGGGCTCAGTGGGGGTTGTTTACCCCGTGAGGCCCCAGGAGGAACAACCACAGTGGTGGGGCCAGCTCTGGAGTCCTGGATTCAGCTCTGGCAGTAACTACGGAGCTCTCTGTCCGCAGGGCCTGGAGGCTCCGGGGCGGGGCCGCTGATCTGCTCAGCTCGGGGCAGGAGCGTCCTTGCTGTCCTGGGCCCTCCCGGCCTTTGCCTGTCCCGTGGGGAGGCCGGATCCTGGGCTGTGTCCCGGCGCACAGTGCTCCCAGGCCTTCGCTGGTGGTTTCGCGCTCCTGGCCGGGCAGCCCCCTCTCCACGGAGCCGCTGCCTGAGCCCCTCTGAGCTCTCCCGGAGCCGCGCAGACCCCTCCACACGGAGCCTCTTCCTCTGCCCGATCCCCTCTGAGCTGCTCCAGGTCCATCCATGCGCTGCAGCCCTTCAGGGAGCTGGGCGCACTCTCCCCGGTACGCGGTTCCTCTGTTACTGTCCCAGGGAACCTGCAGGCATCCCCGCCCTCCTGGGGTCCTGCTCCAAATCCCTGCGGGCACCTTTCCCCGGGAAGATTGGTGCAGCTCCTGCTTTTCTGGGAAGGAGCTCTCCTGTCCTGGGGGCACTTGCCCCAGCCTTTGCCCGGCTCCTCGCGGCCCCTCCCCCTTGGATGCCTTTTGTTTTTTTATTCCCCCACCCCCACCCCGTCTTCTTACCTTGATAGAAGCGCGAACTCTTCTCACTGTAGCATTCCAGCTGTTCTCTCTTTAAATCTCAGGCCGAATTCATAGATTTTCAGGATAATTTGAAGGTTATCTAGGTAATTTGGTGGGGACAGGTGATTTGGGGACCCTACTCTTCCGCCATCTTGCCCCTCCTGCCATTGCCTCTCTTCTTGATTATAGCCATCCTAGTGAATGTGAAGTGGTAGCTCATTGTGGTCTTGATTTGCATTTCCCTAATATGCTTATTGGCTATTTGTATATATTCTTAGAAGAAATGGCTATTCAGATCGCTTGCCCATTTGTAAAGTTCGTTATTTATCTTGTTATTATTAAGTGTTAATGGTTCTTTACATATTCTGGATACCAATCCTTTATCAGATATATTTGCAAATATTTTCTCCTACCCTGGATGTTGTCCTTTCACTTTCTTAATGGTGTCCTTTAGAGCACAAAGTTTTAGTTTTAAGTTTTTTAAAGTTTTTTTTAAGATTTTTTCAATTTTTTTATTCATGAGAGACAGAGATACAGGCAGAGGGAGAAGCAGGCTCCATGTAGGGAGCCTGACGTGGAACTGGATCCGGGGTTTCCAGGATCACACCCTGGGCTGCAGGCGGAGCTAAACTGCTGTGCCACCGGGGCTACCCAGTTTTTTAAAGTTTTAATGATATAGTCCAATCTCTCTTTTTTCTTTGTCATGTGTGCTTTTAATGTCATGTTTAAGAAGCTCTTGCCTAATCCAAGCTTCAAAATATTTACTCCTATATTTTCTTCTAAGAGAGTTATAGTTTTGATGCTTAAATTTAGGTGTCTGAGCTATTTTGTGTTAATTTTTGTGTATGTTTTATGGAGGTAGTTCAGCTTCATTCCTTTACTTGTAGCTAGCCAGTTGTTCCAGTAGTAGTTGTTGAAAAAACTGTTCTTTTCACTCACTGAATCACTCTGGCACCCTTGTTGAAAAGTCAGTTGACCATAAATATTAGGGTTTGTTTCTGGACTTGCATCATTGATTTATTATTTCATTGATTTATATTTCTGTTCTTATGCTAGTATCACTTTTTTTTTGCTACAGCTGGGTAATAACTTTTGAAATAAGGAAATGTGAGTCCTTTCACTTTATTCTTTTCCGAAATTGTTTTGGCTCTTTTGGATCCCTTGCATTTCCACATGAATTTTAGGATTAGCTTATTAATTTCTGGGGGTTAAAAAGCCAGCTGGGATTTTGATAGTCATTGTATTGAATCTGTAGGTCAACTTGGGGAATACTGTATATTAACAATATTAAGTCTTCTAATCCATGAGCACAGGATATCTTTCTTTTCCATTTATTTAGGTCTTTTAAAATTTATTTGTTTGTTTGTTTGTTTGACAGAGCCAGCAAGGGAGCTAGTGAGAGAGAGAGAGAGAGAGAGAGAGAATAGAAGCAGGTGGAGTAGCAGAGGGGGAGGGAGAGGCAGAAACAGGCTCCCCACTGATCAGGGAGCTGATGTGGGGCGCGATCCCAGGACCCTGGAATCATGACCTGAGCCGAAGGCAGATGTTTAACCTACTAAGCCACCCAGGCACCCCTACTTATTTCTTTTTAAATCTTATTCAAAGTTATTTTATAGTTTCTACCTCCTAAGCCCTGTACTTCCTTTGTTAATTTTATTTCTAAATACTTTATTCTTTTTGATATAGTAAATAGAATTATTTTCTTGATTTAATTTTTGGAATTTTCATTGCCAGTATATAGAAATAAAATTGATTCATATGTATATTGATCTTGTATACTGTAATTTTCCTGAGCTTATTAAGTTTTAGTAGATTTTTTTTGTGGATTCCTTAGAATTTTCTAAATATAAAATCATAGAATCTGAATAGTGACATTTTACTTCTTCCATTCTGATCAGGATATCTTTTGTTCCTTTTTCTTGACTAATTGACATGGCTAGAACCTTCAGTACAGTGTTGAAGAGAGCTGGTGAGAATGTGTATTCCTGTCTTATTATTTATCATGGGGGGATGCAGTTAGTCTTTCATCATTAAGTATGATGTTAGCTGTGGGTTTTTAGTAGATTCTCTATCAGGTTGAGGAAGTTCCCATATATTCCTAGCTTATTGAGTGTTTTTACCATGAAAGGGTGTTAGATTTTGTCAAACAATTTTTCTTTGTCTATTGAGATAATCGTGTGATTTTTTTTCCCTTTATTAATATCCTGTATTACATTGGTTTATTTTCACATATGTAGACCCACCTTGTATTTCCAAGATGAATCTCACTGAGTCTTGGTGTATAATCCTTTTTATGTGTTATTGGATTCAGTTTGCTCGTATTTTGTTTAGAATTTTTACATTTATATTCATAAAATATTTCAATAAATAGTTTTCTTGAGATACCTTTGGTTTTGGTATCAGGGCCTCATAGAATGAGCTGGTAGTATTTCTTCCTTTCCTGATTTTTTGAAGAATTTATAATGGATTGATTTTAACTCTTCTTTAAATGTTTGGTAGAATTTGCTAGTGAAGCCATCTGTTCCTAGAATATTCTGTGCAGGAAATTATTTCATTATTAATTGAGTCTCTACTTGTTTTAAGTCTATTCAGATTTTTCTGTTTCTTCTTAAATTGGTCTCTGTGTTTTTCTAGGACTTTATCCATTTTATCTAAGTTATCTAATTTGTTAGCACATTCCCTTATAATCATTTTTATTTCTGTCAAGATTGGTAGTAATGTTCACTATTTCCTGATTTTAGTAATTTGAGTCCTTTCTCTCTGCTTTTATCTTTTTGGTTAGAATACCTAAAGGTGTTTCACGGTTTTTTTCTTTTTTCTTTTTCTTTTTTTTTTTTTAATTTCTTAAAACATCTTTTCAAAGAACCAACTTTTGGTTTGTTGATTTTTCCCTATTTTTTTCTATTCTCCATCACATTCTGCTTGTGTAGAACTTCAAGTTTAACCAGAGGTACGAGCTTTGGGCCTTTTCTGTTTCTTCTTGAGCATATACACAGCTCTGGATATGCATAAAGCCATATCACTCATATGGCCTTCTAGATTACCAGGAATATGTCAGAGCTTTAAAAAGCCACCTATGGATTTCTCATTCCCCACCTTTTCATTTTAACCCTTTATTAGCCTATTGTTTGACCCAACTGTTATCCACTGCCTTAGCAAGCCATGTGTTCAATAACTGCCTCCAATTGTTTTCAACATAAAGTCTGGGGAAAAGGCTCTTTGCCTATGGTTAACCTTGTCTTAGATCAAACAATCACAGACTTGGGAGTGGGGTCTTTATGTCGAAACCACCAGACAGGTTAAATAAATCATAATTATGTGGAAATGGGGCTCTTAAATAACCTAGCCCCCAGTTGGTTCCCTAAGGTAGCTGCTAGGAGTTTTTAACCATGATTGCTAGAATGTTGGTTTTTAAGACTGCTCTGAAGCTGAGGAGGGGGGCTGGGTATTGGCAATTTAAAATCCCAAAGAGCTTGCTGTTTTTACTGGGATTCAGCCATTTTAAATAAATGCTTTCTGAATTGCTTTAAGATTTTGGTTAATTTTCAGAGTTCTGAAAAATTGATTCCAACAATACTTGTCAGTGTTCTTGTTGCCTGTATCGAAGAGAGCATTTTCAGAGGGACTTACTCTGCCATTTTCACTGACACCTCCTCCCATTATGGCTTCTTGAGCAGGAAAATTGATGGAGTAAAAACTAAAGTTGAGGGGCGCCTGGGTGGTTCAGTCGATTGAGTGTCTGACTTGGTTTCAGCTCAGGTTGTGATTTTAGCATCCTGAGATCAGCCCCGCATCGGGCTCCATGCTCAGCAAGGAGTCTGCTTAAGATTGTCTCCATCACTCTCCCTCTGCTCAGCCACCACCTCCCCTCCCATGGTTGGGCACATTCTCTCCCTCTCTCTCAAATAAATAAGTTAATCTTAAAAAAAAAAACCTAAATAGCCACTCTGAAAAACAGTATGGAGGCTAAAAATATAACTACCCTATGACCCAGCAATTGCACTACTGAGTATTTTACCCCAGAGATACAGATGTAGTGAAACGACAGGACACCTGCACCCCAATGTTCACAGCAGCAATGTTCACTATAGCCAAACTGTGGAAGGAGCTGAGATGTCCTTCATCAGATGAATGGATAAAGAAGATGTTGTGTATATATACAATGGAATATTAGCCATCAGAAAGAATGAATACCTACCATTTACACCGACATGGATGGAACTGGAGGGTATTGTGTTAAGTGAAATAAGTCAGTTGGAGAAAGACATTATCATGTGGTTTCACTCATATGTGGAATATAAGAAGTAGTGCAAGGGATTATAAGGGAAGGAAGGGAAACTGAGTGGAAAAAAAAATCAGAGACGAAGGCAAACCATGAGAGACTTCTAACTCTGGGAAACAAACTGAGGGTTGCTGAAGGGGAGGTGAGTGGAGGGATGGGGTAATTGGGTGACAGGAATTAAGGAGGGCATGTGATGTGATGAACACTGGGTATATATGCAACTGATGAACCATTGAAAACTACATCTGAAACTAATGATATACTATATGTTGACAAATTGAATTTAAATTAAGAAAAACACTAAACTTGAAGTCAAATACAGTGCCAAATCTGGCAAATAATTTACATACTTAGTACAATAATCTTTTTTTACTGGAGTTCAGTTTGCCAACATATAGCATAACACCCAGTGCTCATCCCGCCAAGTGCCCCCCTCAGTGCCCGCCACCCAGTCACCCCAACCCCCTGCCCACCTCCCTTTCCACTACCTCTTGTTCGTTTCCCAGTTAGGTGTCTCTCGTGTTTTGTCACCCTCATCTATAAGAAAAGCATTAAATATAAAAATGAGCAATGAACATGAAAAGATTAGTCATAGAACCAAAAATACAGATAGATTAACAAAGCCTAAAAAAGTAAGTTCAGCCTTAAAGAAATTCAAATTAAAACCATGAAATACCATTCTCACTATCAAATAAAAAGCAATTGGAATTATTACAATTCTCAGTATTTAGTATAGGCAAAGAAGCAATGAAATAAGCATTCGAACACTATTGATCAGAAATATAAATTGGTACAATCTTTCTGGAATACAATTTGGCAATAATATCATATCCTTTAAAAATAGTATTTTTGGGGGGCCTGGATGGCTCAGATGGGTTAGGCATCTGCCTTCAACTTGGGTCATGATCTCAGGGTCCTGGGATCAAGCCTTGCCTCTGGTTCTGTGGTCATCAGGGAGTCGGCTTGTTTCTCTCCCTCTGCTCCTCCCCCTGCTCATCCTCTCTCTCTCCCTCAAATAATTGAATAAAGTCTTCAAATTAAAAAATAAAAATAGTTTTCTTTAACTGAATACTTTCATTGCTGTATATCTTTCCTGAGAAAAGAGTTAAGCAATTGGATGAAGATTTATATACAAAGTTGTTCATTGTAGTGTTATATATAATAGTGGAAAATTGGATCCAAACTAAATGCCAACAGTAATAGAATGGTCAAGTAATTTATAGTATATTCAACTTACTAGATTATTTCATACTCATTAAATACACTGTTTTAGAAGAATTATTTAATGGCATTGGAAATGTATAGTGGGATGCTAAGTAAAAAAATCAACAGTTTGGTATGAATTTTAGAAGGGGAAAAAGAAAGGAAAATACACACACAAATACATCAACTTGTTAACAGTGCTGATCTCTGGGTAGGTAGGATACAGGAGATTTAATTTTCTTCACTCATTTCCATTCTTTCCAGATTCTATTCATTAAGGGTTTATTGCCTTTATTATATAAGTGCTGCGGCCAAATGTTATATAAAAGTAATGATCTGACATTTGTATGCAAGATAAATTAGGAGAAAGGGTGGAATAGAGAAGATAAAGCAGATTTAAAGATATTTTATAAGAAACTCTAGGCTATAAAGACAATTTTTATGTGGCACATGAAGGGTTTCTAGCATGATTAAAATTAGGATAGCAAAGAAAATCCTATTTAATAGAAGAAAGATGTTTAGTTTTGAACACAATTGAGGATGATTGACATCTAGAGGGATGTTCTCCTATAGGTAGTTGAAAATACAGATAGAATTTGTTTCTCCAGTTTTAATGTTTTTGAAAATTATGTCTTTTCCAAGATTTGTAATAAGATATTTTACTCATTGAAATTAGTCTCAAATTATAGAGGTTTTACTTATTTTGTTCTATATTCATATTACTACAGTTTCTTTGAATTTACTGCTAAGTAACTGATTAGCAAATGTTAGTCTGACTTCACCTTGTTTTGCTTTGGACTGGCTCAGAGTTCTTACATTTCCATTATGATTACTTTTCATAGTTTTTATTGCTGAAAACAAGGGTTTGAAGAAGAAATGTAGGGACGCCTGGGTGGCTCAGTGGTTGGGCGGCTGCCTTTGGCTCACGTCCCGGAATCAGGTCCCACATTGGGCTTCTGTGGAGAGACTGCTTCTTCCTCTGCCTATGTCTTTGCCTCTCTCTCTCTCTCTCTCTCTCTCTCTCTCTCTCTGTATGTGTATATATCTATATCTATCTATCTATCTATATATATATATATGAATAAATAAATAAATAAATGTTTTAAAAATGTAATTATCACCCAAATAGTATGTATGTATTTATTTATTTTCTTTCTGTGACTTTTAGGCAATGAACATCTTAACCTCCGTGCTGCTTCTGTATGCAAAAGAGGAAGAAGCTTTTTGGCTTCTGGTTGCTTTGTGTGAACGAATGTTGCCTGATTATTTTAACCGTCGAATCATTGGTAAAACACACAGACACACATCCCATCTATAAGCACATATTTCTTTTCTAAACAATTTATATGTCTCTTGTCTATCCAATTATATATCAAATGGAAGAACTGATCAGTTAAGTTTTGAAATATACAAAATAGAAGCAATATCAAAATGTCGCATTCACTGACATGCTCAAGAAGAGCTTTTTGTACTGAATATATGATTGGAAAGATTGTTTATGTTGCTTTTTTAAGATAAAGTGCTTGGTCTTTAAATAAAGTAGAAATTTAAATTTACCTTCTCTGTATTGCTGAAACAGTGGTGGTCTGAAGTATCCAGAGCTACTGGAACATTTTTAATAGTTTCCTGATGAGAGATAGATAGCTTAAAATCTCCACATTTATATGAATGGTATTGATGATATCTGCAAGGTTTGAAAGAAGGATCAAGTTCTTGGTTTGTTCATTATATAATATTTTCTTCAGTCATCAAATATTTATAGATTTTGATACTACTGCAAAGCCATAGGTGGTCTCTACTTTGTACCCTCATAAGCCTTCAGTATTATGGCTGGGTTATTGATCATATTGTCTTTCATTACAGTTATTTGTGTATTTATCTTAAGTTGTACTAGATATTAAGCTCTTTGAAGATGAGGCTATTTCGTTAATTGGTGTCTCTCTTATACTACCTATTACAGGTTTCTGCACATAATAAAGATTCAGTAAATTATTGTTCAAATGAATTTGAACTGAGTTTCTCAAGTGCTTCTTGACATACTTTACTAGCAGAGAAAGAGATGTGTGAAATATAGAAAAGACACTCTAAGAAATTCATAATTTAAAGAATAGAAATGAGATATATTGGCATCCTAACAAGTGCAAAGGTATCAGAAACAAATCCTTTTGAAAGGTGTTCATTTTTAAACTTCCTTTTATGTTTGCCAGGTGCCTTGGTGGATCAGGCAGTCTTTGAAGAACTTATCAGGGATCACCTTCCCCAGCTGACAGAACACATGACTGATATGACCTTCTTTTCCTCAGTTTCTCTCTCATGGTTCCTCACACTTTTTATTAGTGTGCTTCCTATTGAAAGTGCAGTGAATGTTGTGGACTGTTTCTTCTATGATGGAATAAAGGCCATTTTACAACTGGGATTGGCAATACTCGACTACAATTTAGACAGACTGCTCACATGTAAAGATGATGCTGAAGCTGTGACAGCTTTAAACAGGTACTGTCAGAACCATAACGTTTCACTCTGGAGAGCCCTTTGGAGATTATGTCATTCAACCCCCTTATTTTACAGATGAGCCCTAGAAACTTTAAACATTTTGCTCAATTTCACAAAGCTAGTCAAATGAAAAATCTAGGACTAAAGTCCATTTCTCAGTTTCCCAATAGAATATTGTAACAGTAAATCCCTTTTGAAGTAAACTACTTGATAACATATACATTTATACTAATATTGTGGATTCTGCATGCGACAACTTTCATAGTCCCAGTTTGAGCTATAAAGTGTTGTTGTGTAAAAGTAATTTTAAGGGGGAAGGGGAGTTGATAATTGTTAAATATCCAGTGGGGGAAATTGTTCTGGTTTTCAAGTAATTTTAATCAGGTAGGCTGAGTTTTATTTATCCAGTGTTTTTTCTGTGAATGTTATTTTATATTGGAGCACTTGGGTGTTGTATGTGTGCGTGTGTGTGAGTGTGTGTATACACGATATATGTATATGCTAAATGAATATTTGATTAAGGTAACTGTTAGAATGGTGCATCAAATGCCACTTTGTACAGAATAAAATATAAACACTCTGGCATTCAGAATACTCTATGTTAAGGCCTCAATGTACCTTTCTTATTTCTCCTTATATGCCTGTACATACCCTATATTCCATTCTTACTAGGCTATGTGGTATTTGCTGAGGACTCTATTTGCTTTCCTCATGCTCTCCTCTCTACCTCTGAAAAACTTTCTTTACCATCCCATTCCCCTCCTTTGTCCTCCTAATTCTTAACTATCTTCAGGTTCCACTTCTTCATAAGACCATCCTCTGTCCTCTCGGTTGACATTAACCTCTAACTAACTAGGAAGAAATTAGCTGTCATTTTCTCTGCATTTTACTTCCACTGATTCTTGTATTACTGTCACTTTTGGATAGGTTCTTTGACAGCGTCACTAATAAGGATAGCCCATTGCCTTCAAGTGTTAGGCAGAGTTCAAACGTGAGTGGTGAAAAAGGCAATTATATTACAGTGGATATTACAGATTTGATTAGAGAGTCAAATGAGGTAAGTTTTTTTTTATACCACAAATATAATTACATAGCATAGTTTAAATGATAGTTGTATCTCTAGTGGTATATTAAGAATAAGAATAATATATGTAAAGACATAATTTAAAATCCAGTTTCACTTTATTTATTTATTGGTGTATTTTTATTGACATATAATTGACATGCAATATTATATTAATTTCATATGTACAACTTAGTGATTCAACATTTGTATTGTATACATTGTGAACTGATCACCACAATAAGTACAGTTACCATCTGTCACCATACAAAGTTAATACAATATTATTGACTATATTCCCCATGCTGTACTTTATATCTCCCCTGGGCTTATTTAATTTTACAACTGGAACTTTGTACCTCTTAATCCCCTTCATCCATTTTGCATCCCCCCAACTCCCTTCCCTTCCGGCAACTACTGCTTTGTTCTATCTATGAGCCTGGGTTTTGTTTTGTTTTATTTTTTAGATTCCACCTATAAGTGAAAGCATGTGGTATTTGTCTTTTCCTGTCTGACTTATTTCACTTAGCATAATATCCTCAGGTCCATCCATGTTGTTACAAATGGCAAGATTTCATTTTTTCTGTGGCTGAGTAGTATTGCATTGTATAAAAAAGAATTCTGTGAACTGTTCTAGGTTATTCCTTCAGTTTGCTATTACAAACTGTAATATAATGTATTATATATATATAATAATAATATATAATATATTATATATAATATTATGTATAATATTATGTATAATAAAACAATACTCAAAAAAAACAATACTCACTTGCTTTCACAGATAATGACCACTTTTAAACATCTATAACCATATAAAAAGGTGAAAATTAGGGCACCTGGGTGGCTCAGTCAGTTAAGCATCTGCCTTCAGCTCAGGTCATGACCTGGAGTCCTGGGATCAAGTCCCTCACTGGGCTCCCTGCACAGCAGGGAGTCTGCTTCTCCCTCTACCCCTCCCCTCTGCTTATGATCTCTCTCTTCCATGCTCTCTGTCTCTCAAATAAATAAATAAAATCTTTTTTAAAAAGGTGAAAATTATTCTCTTCTTAAAGACTTAAGAATTTTTCCAATGTTCTTGCACTTAGTCTAGACACATAGTAGATGAAATTCTCTAGTAAATATATAGGAAATATATAGAAAATATATAGAAAAACTGAAATGTGGGAGGTGAAAATTTGCATAACCACTGAACAAGTTAGGAAAATAGGTAGGAATAGAGCCAAGGCCTCTGAGAATTGAGTCTGGTGAAATTCATTTATAAGAAAAGTGGATATTTATTATGAATATCTACTGAAATCATATTTTTTACAGAAATATGGTAATATTTGCTATGAAGAAATACACAGCATGCGCTGTCGAAGTAGATTATATGTCATACAGACCCTAGAGGAAACGACAAAGCAGAATGTGGTGAGTATCTACCCTATGGGGGGAAACTAATTGGAGTAACATTTTTTCCGAAGTTCTTTTAAAAAGTTGATTTTCCATGTGAAGAAAATGAATATAACTAAACTTTTGAGCTAGATTCTTGTCACAGCTTAGCTTACTATAAATTTTTTTGAGAGGTAGTAAATTATTTTCTTCTAGTCGAATTATGTTGATTTCTCCAAAATGTTCTTTGACCTTTAATATTGAATGCTTGATATAGGCATTTAAGCATAACATATTTGTGACATGCTTCATCAATAAGAACAGCTGACCTACATAGTAGTCAGTGCTGCTAATACATATTGTTATCTTTGGAAACCTAAGATAAGGTTAAAAAGACACAAAACAGTATGTTTTAAATACTTTCCTTTTTATTTTATTTTTTTAAATACTCTTCTTTTTAATATTTGGGTGGCTACATATGAAGCTGTTAATATTGGTTGCCTCTGGTGAATGGGATTAATAGAGCCTGGGTGAGAGAGGGAGAGTTTTACTTTGCTGTATATACATCCTTCTGTACCATTTCAGCTTTTATCATAAGCATGTATTGTTTTTATTAACCTGTTTGCTTAAAGGCCACATCCTCAGAGACACCAATCTGAGAAAATAAACATTTCTGAAGATTCTAGGTTTAGCTTTCAATTAAATAATTCAGTGACGTTACTGTGACGTAGTTAGCATAGAGCTATTATTCTTATATATTAAGATTAAAAAATAAGCAATACATGTTCACTGTAAATAATTTAAACATGACAGAAATATAAAAAAATAAAAGTTCCCTATCCCAGAAGTAACTAATATTAAAATTATTTGGCATATATCCTTCCAGATATTTTTCTATGTATCTATAGATGTAAATGTGTGTGTGTGTGTGTGTGTGTGTGTGTGTGTGTGTGTGTGATGGGGTGATAATAGTTTTTAAAATGAGATCATGTCAGTTACTTTGTTCTGTAGCTTACTTTTTTTTGTAGCTTACTTTTTTTCACTCAGAAATATATTAGTCATTGCATATCAGTACATATAGGCCTCCCTCACTTTTCCTAACATACCAAATAGTATACCATAGTAGGCACATGCTGTACAGGTGACCCTTGAAAAACACAGAGGTTAGGGGCCCTGGTTCCCTGTGTACTGGAAAATCCACATATAACTTTTGACTTCCCAAAAACTTATGTACTCTTGAACAGCATAGGTTTGAACTGTGTGGGTTCACTTATACATGGATCTTCTTTGATAAATACAGTACTGTGAATTTATTTTCTCTTCCTTATGCTTTTCTTAATATTTTTTCTCCTCTAAATTTATTTATTGTGAGAACACAATATATAATATATATAACATACAAAATATGTTAATCCACTATTTATATTATCGGTAAGGCTTCTGGTCAATAATAGGTTATTAGTAGTTAAGTTTTGGGGGAGTCAAAAGTTATATGCTGATTTTTGTGCAAGGGGTTCAGTACCCTTAAACCTCACATTATTCAAGGGTGAACCATACTAATAGCCTACTATTGACCAGGAGCGTTCCTGATTCATTCAGGTTCAGACATTTTTAAAAAATGAATATTGAGTGTTAGTTTTGATCAAAAGACTTTTCCATATCTTGATATTATATATTTTTCCAGCTTTGTTAATGTAGTAAATTATATTAAGGAATTCCTAATGTTAGACTTATGTTGGATTCTTAAAATCCTATTTGGTCATGTCGTATTTTTTTTTAATATTTTGCTTTGATGATTTTACTAAATAGCCATGTTCTTTACATCTATGCTGAAGTGACATTAGCTTACATTTTCTTTCTGTGTGTATGCTAACTTTAGTTTTCATATCAGAGTTGCACTCATGTCAGAATGAATTTTGGAATAAATTACATTTTTCTATGCTTGAGTATAGTTTAGATCAATAAGAATTATACATTACCTGAAAGTTTGAGTGATTGAGCCTATAAAACCATCTGGATCAGCTGCCTTTTGGTAGAAGGCAGATTTTTTTATTACCTTTTCAATTTCGTCTGTTCAGAATTTGCTCTTCCTGGGTTAATTTTGGTAATTTATTCTTTTCCTAAAAAAATTATCCATTTCGTCTAGACTTTTAGATATAATGATATAAAGCTTACAGAATTCATTCAACAGATAGCTAATGCTACCTCCTCTGTGCTGGATACTTTTAATGATCTCCATACCTGTGTTTATATTATCATTTTACTTCTCAATGTTTATTTGTGTTTTCTTTTATCACACTTGCCAGGTATTTGTCTATTTTACTTTTTTTAAATTAACCAATTCTTTGTTTTATTTATTGAGTATACTAGGTTTTTAATTTCCACTATTTTATTAATTATTTTTACCTTTGGTTTTACATTTCTTAAATACCAGAATCATTATACCATTGATACTTATTTGTCAAGTTAAGATAAAATTACATATTTTCTAAGCTCATTACTTCTTGGATTATGTTTCTTGGCACAGAGAGGGAATGCACATCTCTCCCAATGTCTTTGAAGTATTTCATGACAGTCCCACTTGATGACTTGACAGACTGTTTACGTGGCAAGAGAAATATATGGAATGAGACTTAGAATACCATTGCTTATATTTATAGACATTAAATGGATGTCCTTTTGGCAGTTACTGGGTATGAGGGGATAAAGGTGAAAGTACACATCAGAGTAGAATTAAACCTGTAGTCTATGTACAACCTTTTTAAAGGGCATAATGGTGCATTTATCTTTGTTATTTAAAAAGTTCAAAGAAAATCATTTTATTCTACCAGAGGGAAATTTCTAAATGGGTTCATGTGTTAAATACTGAAGTGTTAAAATTTTAAATTGCTTTTAATCTTTTTAAAGGTGCGTGTTGTATCACAAGATGTGAATTTGAGCCTTCATGAATTGAATGAACTTTATGTCCTCTTTAAGGTACAGTTGTTTTTCTTCAGGTGAAAAATAATACTTTTAAGCAAAATTTTTACCACCTACCACTCTTAAATATTTTATAATTATTTTAGTAGACATGCTTAACAGAAAATAATTTTATAAATTTTATAAATTCTTTGTATGACTTATTGACTTTCCTCTTTTTATTTGTCTTAATAGAAAGAGCTGTTTTTTTCCTATTATTGGTGTTTGAGTTGTCCAGTATTGAAGTACCATGACCCCAGTCTGCCATATTTGGAACAATACCAGATTGACTGCCAGCAGTTCAGAATGTTATATCAGTTGTTGAGCCCCTGGGCTCATGCTGCAAACAAAGACTCGTTAGCCTTATGGACATTCAGATTGTTGGATGAAAACTGTGACTGCCTTATAAACTTCAAAGACTTCTCCTCGGCAATTGGTAGGGTGAAGTCCAATAATTTTCTTTTTTAAAAGCAAAAAATAAGATACCCCTAGAAATACTTAGTACTGCCTGCTCTTGTCAATTTAGTCAGATTTTATCAGCCTGAGTTACATTATCCCCAGCTTTAGCAGTAAGTGGATCTTTTTCTGTGTTTGTAACTAAATCTTAAATATATTGGTCTCATTTTGACCCAACACTCTCAGAAAAGCAAACTGTATAGATATGGATGTTTTCAAGGTTAACATGAAGGAAGAAAATGTCTATATCTCACCCAATTCAGACACATGGATACTTCAAGAGAAGCTTCCCCCCCCCAGTAAAAATCAACCACATAACCTAGAAAAGTGATAGAGAAATAATCCTAACAAACATGCTGTACCTATAGATAGTTCATCAGTTACATTGTTCCTTTGCTTTTCCACACCCTGGCATACTTTCTTATTAGGAATTACCCTTGAAGAGGAGTTCTCTCCTCAAATGAGGCATAAGGCCTCATTCGAAAGAAAAAAAGAAAATTTAGTTTGGGGGAAGGGAAATTAGCAGGAGAGCTTTTTTCCCTCTGATGAAGGGTATTTTGCTTCTACACTTGAAGAAGAGAATCTGGCTGACTGGGTGGTGGTTTAACTATTAGCTTAAGTAATGGAAAGTTTATGAATCCTAATTACTGGCTAACATCTGTATCTTAATCTGTGTTGCTGGAATGGATTGAATGATCTTTGAAAATCTGAATATTTGTAATTGAATTTTATTGAACAGATACAATGTACAATGGAAGTTTCATTGACAAGCTTAAGCTGCTTTTTAAGCTGCATATTCCTCCAGGTAAGAGTTTAACAGTCTTTAATGATGTACAGGAGTTGATTCCATTTTAACAAGTATAATTGCAGATATTCGATTTTAATAAGTAGCATAATTTTCAATATGATATAAGGTCATTGCTTCATTGGGACCATGGATCATATGTCCAGTACTTTTGCTGATACAAGGTTACAGTGAAATCTATGGAAGAGGTTCTGTATAACAGATGGGTTCACAAGTTTCCTTCCAGTTAGTAGGTTAATTTAATGATAGTTCATGTATAAGAACTATCTAACATTTTGAACATTGGTAAAATATTGAGATGTGATGTTGTTATTGTCATTGAGGAGTAGAATTTAACTTTCGACAAGCTGCCAAACTCATGGAATACTACAGATTATTCAGAAAAAATGAGATTTAGGCAGCAGGAATATTAAACATTTGGAAAAGGAAGCAAAAAACAAAAAAACACTCCCATTTATTGAGCACTTGCTCTGTTGAGGTGTTTACTTTTACATGTATTATTTTACTTAATTCTCATAATATCCCTGAGAAGTGGTATTATCCTTCCAAGTTTGATGATAAGGAAAGTAAGGCTTAGAAAGATTAAATTATTGGGCAAAGATCACATAGCTAATAAATTGTGTAGCTGGGATACAAACCTAGGTCTGACTCCAAAGCTTAGGGTTTTTTTCTATTCTACCATACTACCCTAATATTACCATACCATGCCAGTTTACTTTGGTGTTTTCCAAGGACCTTCAGAGGCTGCCTTTCCCAGGCCTGATCCATATTTTGGGAAAACAGCCTTAGGCTTTAAGCTAAACGAATGTTGCAAAAGTACCATTTAGTTTAGATAGGCTAATTCACACAAGCAAGTGGCACCTCATAATTTGTCAAAACTACACCTGGGATTCCTTTTAGAGTCTTCCTAGGATAGCCAGGAACCACTTTTTACCAGACCAAATATCTAAAAGCCATCTTTGACTCTTCACACACAGATCACAAACAGAGCATTTAAAACCAAAGATAAACCAGCTAATAATTTAATTATGAAGGACTTTACATTGTCAAGTTAGATTACTGTCAGAATATCTGATTTGCCATGGAATGAATTGACTTTAAGTAGAAGGCTCAAAAATGGAAGAAAAAAAAAAAAAGAAACCACTGTGTATCTGTTAAAGCCCTCAACTTCATGTTTGCCTCATTATTGAAGATGTTCTTAAATGACTGAGGTTACATTTTCAGAGATTTCAAAATGCCAGATTTTTTTATTTCGACTTGTAATGGCTCTCAGAAAACCATTGAAAAGCAAGTAAGAGAACTACTAGAACTCAAAGTGATCAACTACTTCCTGTTATTTGCTATAGAGTACCACTTGTACGTTTCTTCACATGTCTTTCTTACAGTGACCTTTTAACTCTCTGCCCCCAGATATGCTTGATCACTTATTATAGGGCCCATTTCTGTCCCTTATTATTAGTAAATTGATTCGGGTTATCTGTTTTCAGCTTATACTGAAGTGAAATGTAAGGACCCTTCAAAAGGAGATGAACTTTCCAAGGAAGAATTACTTTATTTCAGTCAGCTCCATGGTAAATACCTGTTTAAAATGTATCTTTTTTTTGATGATTAGTTACTCATAGAGATCTTCTTGGCTTAAATAATTTTTTACCCAGCTATCATTAATAAAATTTGAGTTAATATACTTCATATTTCTTTTGTGCTACCATAACACTTCGCACAGTGCTAAATGCATGGTAAGTACCCCATAAATATTTGACTAATTAACTGAAGTGTGTTTTGGGTTTTAATTTATGGAGTTTTTTGTCTACTGGAGGATTAGAAAAAACATGCATTTTGTTTCTACTTATGTTGCAGAATTTCTAAAATGTATCCAATGATTTTCGTGCCTTCTTAAAATACAGTGGAAACAATAGAATCTTTGATGATTGAAGGTCATAGCTATTATTCAAACAGTGAATACTTATAAATCACTGTAGGTATAGGAGACAGGGATGAGTCTGTCTCCAGGACATAATTTAGAAGTGTTATAAACTTATTTTTGTGTCCTTTACCTCTTTTTTCATAAACATGAATGTCTTATAAAGGTCTAAGTCCTGTTTAATGTATGTTTGTAGTTACTATATGTTACTGTTTGAACAATAAGTTTGAAGAGACTAATATATATAGATAAGGGCACAGAGACCCAGAAAGGAGAAGTGACTTGTGCAAGATTTTACAATGAGGTGTTGCCACAATCAGGATGAATAGCTCAGTCTTCTGACCTCCCGCCTGCTTTTTTTCTTAATAATGAAAGTAACACAGTTTAGTTTGAAGAAGATCATAAGGAAGAAAACCCCACCCAAAAATAAATAATATTTGGTATACTTCTAGGATTTTTTTCATACAGATTTTTCCCAGTGTTCTTTCTACTATAAACATTCTTGAATACTTTGTCTTCTGATGAGAGGAAGTCATGTCAGCTTAAATTTGTTTCTTGTGGGGTGCCTGGGTGGCTCAGTCAGTTAAGCATCTGCCTTCGGCTCAGGTCATGATCCTGGGGTCCTGGGATCGAGCCCCACGTTGGGCTTGCTGCTTGGTGACGAGTCTGCTTCTCCCTCCCCTTACTCCTGCTCTCTCCCTCTCTCTCAAACAAATAAATAAAACTCTTTTTAAAATAAATAAAAATGGTTTCCTGAATTGAAGAAGATAACATGTACCCAAGTCTTTTTATAAAATATTTTACTTTCAAAAGGTACTTATTTGTTAAATATTTTACAAAATGCAATTGTTTTCTTTTCCTCTAGTTTCCAAGCCTCCAAATGTGAAAAAAGTGGCATCATTAAAAAACAGCCCTGAAAAAGGTATTATGATTAGGAATATCATTTAGTTAAAGTTACTGTTTTTGTGAATAGAATTAGCCACAAAGGCAAATAGTGGATTCCCTTTAAAGGACATTGATTTGTTCTAAGAGCTTTTTCACTTTTTTGTGTTTAGTTTGACAATTTAGTCTTTTTTGTCTTGATACTTAAGTCTCAGAAATTATAGTAAATGACCCACATTCATTTAATTTTGCTATTTTAAAAATACTTATTTTTAATTACAAGAGTAATAATAAAAAAATTTATTTTTTTATTATTTTTTTAATAAAATAAATTTAAACAGAAGTCTTCATACTCCCTCTGAACTCCATCCTGAAGTAAATATGAAAACATTTTGTTCTATATCCTTTCCAGACCCATTCCTATGTATATACACATATAGACATCTCTTTTTTATAAAAAAAGAAACATTCCATAAATAGTGTTCTACAAGTTGCTTTTTCAATTTTGTGATATATCATGATGTGTTTTCATGTCAGTACATTTGGATCTATCTTATTCTTTTTAATGGGCATAGAGCATTCCATTGATTAGTTGTACCATAATTCCATAGCTAGACCAATATTGATGGACATTTAGGTTGTTTCCAGTTGTTTATATTGCAAACTATGTTGCAGCAAACACTTTATACTTACATTATAGGATACTTTCATACATATTTCATTAGGATAGGATAAAATCATAGAGGTATGAGAATGCTGTGCCAAAGAATATGCACATTTAATATTTTGATTGAGACTATCAAATTGCTCTCCAAAAGTCCATCATTATTCTCATGTTTCTGAGCAACATTTAGTTAGAAAATAATAAATTGCTAAAGATCTGTTTAAATATGGCACCTTCCCTAGGTTGTTCAGTATATCTACCTAGTTTTCCAATGGCCTTAAGTAATTATTTATAATCATTAAATATCTTCATTAAACTCTTCAAAGGAATGAATGGATAGTAGGTTTTTAAATTTTTTTAAGAGCCACCATGGACAACTTCAGAATCTGCATATTAATAACATCACATAGAAGCTATTTTAAACTTAATAGTATGCATGAGGACAGCTAAATGAAATTTACATTGTCAAGCCAGGGTATACTGTTTAATCTAAAATGCATCCTTCTCCCTCTCTTCACATCTTCCCTAGTCCCCAGCCTCCCCAAAGTAAAAGTTTTAGTTTAATGGAAATGGAAAACACATTCTGAAAGCCAGTGGGTGAAATAAAAGGTAAAATCAGATTATTTCCTGGGTTATTAAAAGGTGGAATCTTATATCTTAATGAAATAATTTCTAATTGTAGTTATTCCTTCTGAGATTTGGGGAAATATTATGTTCATAAAACTGTTCATTATGAAATGGTTTTATTCCACTTATACAGGCAAAGGAAAAGTTGATATTCAAGCATATCTAAGTCAATGGGAAGATGAGCTTTCCAAAAAAGAAGAAAACATTAAGGATTTACCAAGAATGAATCAGGTAGAGTATTTTCAAAGAAAAAATTCTAGGTTCTTGTTTGTTTTTATGAATGTGGGTGTATCCAACTCTAAAATAGCTAATCTTCTATTACAAAAATAGTTAAATCTATATATCATCTCTGTAAGTTTCAGATGAGCACAGAAGAGTAGGAACAAATTTTTTAATGGCTTTCTACTTTAAACACTTAGTTTTAGTGTTTAGTAAACATGCATTTAGTGTTTCAGAATAGTTGCTCTGCTATGACAACATTTGTGACTCTAGAAAAGATGTATGTATAAACATACATTTCAGTGTTTCTTATTTCCAGCTTTATTAGAAGTGTTCATTTATTCAGTAAACATTTTTTTTAGTGCCTACTAGATGACAGACCCAATGCTAGGTACTTGGAATAAGAAGTTACTAAAATAGGTCACATGCTGGTTTCTAATCATCTTGTATTTGAACCTGCTGGAACAATACTAATGACTACTACTTGATACAATTCTAAATCCATCTCTTTCTTAAGCACCCTTCAGTCAGTTTATGTTCATATGTTTTTTAAATTTAAAATCTGTTGGGGGATCCCTGGGTGGCGCAGCGGTTTGGTGCCTGCCTTTGGCCCAGGGCGCGATCCTGGAGACCCTGGATCGAATCCCACATCGGGCTCCCGGTGCATGGAGCCTGCTTCTCCCTCTGCCTATGTCTCTGCCTCTCTCTCTCTCTCTGTGACTATCATAAATAAATAAAAAATAAAATAAAATAAAATAAAATAAAATAAAATAAAATAAAATAAAATCTGTTGGTGTAGATACTGAGGATTTCCAGAACATTACCAAAATGAGAACTATCAAATAACAGTATTCCTCGTGGACTGGGTAATTTGGTAGCTGAATAAGTACTTTTTTAAATGAATCAATATGATGTTTATTCTAAAATTTTTTCTAAATAAGCAGTATACAGACTAAGGTAGAGAGAGAACTAAAACTTAAAAGTTTGGTACTATTTATTTTGATTAAGTATATCCTTTGCATTTGCTTTTTACTTACAGATAAACTTTTCTGTTAAGGATGATTGACTTATAGGACTATTGTGTTAGAATTGTATTTTTTTTAAAATTGACAAATATCTTTTAGAAATGTCTTTGGATTATCTAGGGGCAATTAGCAAACAAACCAGATTTTTCCTCCACTTGGGTCCCACCCCAGTCTTTAAAGAGAAACATGTCTAAATGGGTCCTGTAGAGCTACCTTGTACTACTAGATAGTTCCCAAAATGTTCTTCCATAAATTTAAGTTGTCCTAGTTGAGCTGCCCACTCTAGCCCTTTGGAAAGATCAAGGGGAACTCATTATTAAGCCTTTCATTAAGATTGGTTAATGAATGAACAATCCATCTGTAAGGAAATAGGGGAATTTGCCTAATTAAAAGTACCACTGGGGCACCTGGGTGGCTCAGGTCTTGATCTCAGGGTTGTGAGATCAAGCTCTGCGCTCAGGAGGGAGTCTGCTTCCCCTCTCCCCCTCCCTCTCCCCCTCCCCTTCTCCCAAGTAAATAAATAAAAATCTTTAAAAAAAAAAAGTACCACCTAACATTGAGGGAATGCGGTCAGGTAAGCTGCCCAAGAATTATTGTATATATAATATATGTATATAATGTATTGCTATTAGGCAATGTATGAGAAGGAATTTAATTTAAAAGGAATTTTCTTCCATGGTTCATACCCATCTTTCTAGAACCAAGATTTATTTGGGAATTAATCATTAGTTTCTTTAACTTCTATGGCAAGGGTTAAATGGTACAAATTCTAAATAGGAGACTGTTTACTTCTAAGTTTTCTTTCTTTTTGCTAAATCTAACATCAATATGGTATTTCTTTTTTGTATAAATGTATTTAAAAAATTATTTTGTATTGGTGTTCAATTTGCCAACATATAGAATAACACCCAGTGCTCATCCCATCAAGTGCCCCACTCAGTGCCCGAAACCCAGTCACCCCCACCCCCCGCCCACCTCCCCTTCCACCACCCCTAGTTTGTTTCCCAGAGTTAGGAGTCTCTCATGTTCTGTCTCCCTCCCTGATATTTCCCACTCATTTTTCTCCTTTCCCCTTTATTCTCTTTCACTATTTTTTATAAAAAATATGGTATTTCTAACTTGTGTCTTTCAGTCACAATTCATTCAATTTTCAAAGACCCTATATAATCTATTTCATGGGGACCCTGAAGAAGAGTCGTTATATCAAGCCATTGCTTTTGTAACCAGCCTTTTGCTCAGGATGGAAGAAGTTGGAAGGAAACTACATAGCCCTACAGCATCAGCCAAAGAATTCTCTGGTACAGTCTGTGCTTCTGGAGGACCCAGTGAGGGGAAAACAGAGAGCCACTTGAAGAAAGATCCCTCTTCTCTGAGGGAAGAACCTCAGTGGTCATTTGCATTTGAACAGATTCTTGCGTCTTTGTTGAATGAACCAGCATTGGTGAGGTTTTTTGAGAAACCCGTAGATGTAAAAGTGAAACTAGAAAATGCAAAGACCTCTCAGTTAAGTTGTAGAACCAAGATATAAGTTTCTTAACAGGAATTGCCTATTATAGACAAGTTTACCAAGATTGCTGTAGCTGTTAGCCTGATTCATGGGAATAGGATCAGGGATTTATCTTGTTACCAATGTGTTTGAAGATTAAAAGGAAGATATGTGAAAGCACAGTGATTCATTGCTTTGTGGTAATCTCTAATTTTGATATTCTTCATTACAAATGAACTTTTTTATAGTTCACATGTTATGCGATATCAGAGAAATACTCTAAATGTTCCCACCAGAGGGCACTACCATATCACTTTTAGTAAGAAAATTCCTAATTTGTGCTATTTACATATGAATTACTAACAATTTTGAAAATGTAATGTTATGTTTGAGTATTATTGCTGATGACTTGTCATTGATAAACCTTACTTTCCAAATTGCCTCAGTTCTATTAGAATGCTTTAGAATTCTGGGCTCTTAGATCTATAGCCTTAATTATCTAAGTGATTACCATATGGGGACCTCATTTTCAAGTTAACTAACTGAAATAAGACTTTTTAAAGTTAATCTAGTTTAGTTTTCTAATAATAAATCGTTTTTTAGTAAGTTCTACATTCTTCCTACCTGAGTGGTTTAGAAGCTGCTGACACACTTCTAACTGTTACTGATAAAAACAAGTCAAGAACTCAAAAGATTCTGGGCTAATATAAGGAGAAACAATATTGGATTTAATTTTAAGCTGGATAAAGCCAGTCTCATAGAAGGGTTAAGAAACAATACAGTTAACTATATAGGTCTCTTATTAGACTGAGCAATTACTTGAAATTCTTCTGAGCACTGCTGTTTGTGGCATTTGTCTCAGAGTATCCTGTGACTGCTTTGGTTCTAGCTTTAGATTTTGAATTTTCACCAGTCATGTTTTAAGCTACATTAGATAGACTGAATTACTGTATTAATCTGGCAAGTTCATAAAGTATACTTGTGTGTAATGATAGTTAAAGTAATTGCTGGTGTCTATCTAAAAAGTTTTGACCCATCTATCTGATTTAGATGTGTGATTTCCATATTTTATGTTGCTTATATTTCAGTCATTATAATGAAAATCCATTTAGAGATAGTGGGCTTTGTTAGCACTTTAAAGGAAAAAAAAGCAAGCAAACCTATTCAATCTTCTGTGCTATTTTTGACAAGAGCAATTTATTAATCAATTGACTTAGGAGAGGGGAGAGATAATCCACTGAAGCTTCTTATTTCACAAAAGGCTTTGGTTTTAAGCCCTTTGACTTTTCAGATATGAAACAATAAAAGGGCAAAAATTCTTTAGAATAACCGAAGACATCTCCCTTTCTGGAAAGGAATTGGTTTAGTCAGCCTTTGACAAGAGGCCACTGTGAACAAGGCCTAACACAAAGACAGAGGGTTTCATCATCATAGACTATGTTATTTTCAAAGCGATTCAAGAATTTTAAGTTGATCATTTAAACTTCATAAGTTGGACTTGGCCAAACACTAGTGTTGTCTTTAAAATGATTTGGTCATCTTTTTCTTTTCAAAGAAATTATCACTTAAACATAGAGTTGGTAAATAAGCTAATGTGCCTTTTCTCAGAAATGATTTGCTGAAATGTGTCCAAATTTTAAATTTTTTTCTAAATATTTATTTACTTATGATAGTCACAGAGAGAGAGAGAGAGAGGCAGAGACACAGGCAGAGGGAGAAGCAGGCTCCATGCACCGGGAGCCCGATGTGGGATTCGATCCCGGGTCTCCAGGATCGCGCCCTGGGCCAAAGGCAGGCGCCAAACCACTGCGCCACCCAGGGATCCCTGTGTCCAAATTTTAGAGCTTAGTGAATAGTTTATATGTACACTATCATACATTTGCTATTTTGCAATGTTTGTTAAATTATAGTAGCTCTAGAAAGACACAAGGTTCTATGCTTATATACAAAGGCACTATTGCACATACTATTGAATATTTTGTCAGTTACATTTACAAAAAGAGATACTTAGGAGCATTGTTACTAATAATTGATATGGTTTTAAAGTCTGAATATCAAAGTTTAGCTTATCTTAATTAAAATTGAATTCTTAGATTTTTGAATTGGAAGATGATTATAAATGCAAGTTAAAAAGGCAAACATTTATTTTCTGAGTCTGCAGGAGAAATAAAATGACCACATAGTTTTATAGTTGCTACCTTGTTAAGCAAATGAGTTGTTCTTAATATTAAAAATCTTATGTAATTGTGTTAAACTGAACCACTGCATTATACCTTATACATTAAATTAAATGTATTATAATTTAATGTATACATTAAATTAAATGTAAAGGTGGCTTTACTTGTCTTTATAAAAATAAATATTACAAATCTATTATAGTGAACACGAAAAATTGTTTACTAAAAGATATTAGTATTATTAATTACAATGCATTTTTATTTACACTTAGTTATCACTTGAGGACTTCTCTCCTTTATTAGTTAAGGTAAGGTTGCAGAGAACAGAATTAACTCTAATTAGTTAAGGCCGGAAAAGATTTATTACTAGACATTAAGTGGCTTACAGAACTATCAAGAGGACTGACTCTAAATTGAACTTTCAAGAACAACTTCCAAAACTACCACAGAACCAGGCCACCAAGGGAGTTGCTAATTCTTCTATGATTAGGAAACTGCTACTTCCTGCTACCATGATGAAAAATCAACACCACAGCTGCTACTTACAGATCCATGCTCCACCTGCTATGATTTATGCCAGCAAAAAAAAGGCCAAGCATCCCACTTCTCACCACCCACAAGCTAGTGACTAAATTGCAACAGAATAAGCAAACATGTTCACAACCATGTTTACCAGCAGAAATGGCAGAAGCATAGCCTTCACCTCCCTTCTGCCATTCAAGGCTCATGAGTATGCGTCTGATTGGCCTATAATATAACCAGAATCCTAATTGCAAGGGAATCTAGAAAATATCCTTTTAGCTTTTTAGCCTCTGCAGTACAGAGAGGTACATTAAGAGGCTAGAATGGACAGTTTTTTATTGCTGTGTAACAAGTTACCCCAACACATTTATTATCTCACCATTTCAATGGGTTAGAATCTGGGCTCAGCTTAGCTGGGTGCTATGTTTAGGCTCTCACCAAGGCTGCAACCAAGGAATCCGCCAGACTGGCTCTCATGTAGAGAACCTCAACTGGGGATGAATCGACCTTGCTTACTTTGGTTTTTGGCAAAATTTATTTCCTTATGGTTGTAGGTCTGGAGGCCCCAGCTACGAAGCTGGTAGTCAGCTAGAGGCTTATCCACGTGACCAAGGATTGGTTAATCAGATGCTTCTCCTTGAAATTTTTTAATACATAGCAGAGCAGGATGGAAAGTTGGGGAATATATTCTGGTGGCAGTGGTGGCATCTTCACATTAACACTCTGGTTCCGAGATAGGACTTAAAGTGCTTTTGGATGTCCAGACTTTATTGCTCCTTTTGCAGGGAACTTCTTAGTGGATCCATGAGCTCAACAGTTCAATAAAGTCTTTTTCCACTGTTACCAGCCAGAATCCATTTCTTTGGATATTTAAAGTAAGATTGATATATGTGACACTGGGAGCCCTATACCACTAGATCCCTCAAAGCAACGCACGCAAATTACCCTGGTAGCTACATTCCTAGGCTTAAAACCAGTAAAAGGGTGTTTTATCCTTCATCTCACATCATACTCCAACTTCCATTTCTGTTATCAGAACATCTTTCCCCTATCCCAGAAGCAAGGTGATAGATTTCCTAGCTTCTAATTCTATTTGTCTTCCTCTGCAGGTAATGTCTCCTTTGTGCTGCTTTTAAGATCTTGGTCTTTCCAATGTTCTGCAGTTTCTTATGATTTATGTAGCTTTCTAAAAAAATCCTGTTTGGGATTAATCATTAAAGTTTGATAATCAACTGTCATTCTCCAAAACCCATATATAATTCTGCACAAACCAAATAGGCAAGTTAAATAAGGATGTTATAGAAATCTCTCTTCCACCTCCCATATAACCAAACACATCCTTCATATCTTTCGTGGGCACTCATCTTTGTGATTTCCCCAGGGATATGGTATTGACAGATACAGCAAACCCTACCTGGCCCTTTCTACCATAAATAGTCCTTTCTACACTGGTCAGGGAGCAAATGTAGTAGATCTGTCAGTTGCTGAGTGCGACTATTTTAAATATACATCCGTAAACTGAGAAATAACCATATGATTATTTGCAGATCCACTGGACCCATTGTAGATGGATTCAGGATAAAATTCTGTCTCTTGACTCCATAAGCCCTGACTCTCATCATGACCATTGTATTCTAAGTGGCTGTGGATAACTGTGAGTTCAGCGTCAGTGTCCAATCTCTGAAAAGTATGAGTATTTCTAGTTGCCCAGTCATGGTTACCCTGGTAAGTGGCCACAGGCCCCCTCTGGCTAGAAAGAAAAAAAGCCAGAAAGAAAATTTACTACATACTTATGGTATTGTGGAATTCTTCCTCAAGTGTACCTGGCTTTCTCTTCAAGGGCCTCTGGGTATGTGAACAGATTCCAGCCTGCAAACTAGGTGAGAGGCCATGAATCTCAATAACAATGACTTAAATTAGATCTTTGTTCACCAGAGACAGATTTTTGGCTACACAGATCAATTAAAACTTAGTAGGCTGCTTATTTATTTCCATCTAAGGAAACTGAAGGACAATTAGCCCCTATCAAACTTCTCTGCAAGTCCAAATATTCGTATTATATCTCTGGCCATGCTCCTATCATGTTAACCATGCTCACCCTATCTCTTGTCATTAAGTGCTGCCACTTGGTCTTTGCCATTCTAGGATCCCATTATTCTCATTGAAATAAGAAAGTTCCTTTCAGTGGCAGCATCTCTTACCTTTATCCCTGGGCTACTGAAGACTACCAGTATTGCATATTTCAAGAATAATAAGGCTCCTCTCATCGATATATTTTTCAATGCCTTGGGAAAGAGAACATCCCCTAGATCCTCTTGGGGACATGGTTAGGATGTAGGTTAGTGGGTCATATATCATAAATGTACTCCATTGTTTCTATTTCCTTAAGCCTTTGGAGTATCTCCTGTACATTATACTAAGGAATATCTGGCATATCAACTTCATTTAATATGGGCTAATTTTCAGACTTGACTTAAGTCAACTGAACCGAAAAGAACCACTTTCAACTGGGCAAACTAGTTATTGAATCCAGAATCTTTGATAAGTATTAAGGTGTTGATATATTTGGCCTAATCTAAAATTACATTCCTTTCTCCGTGGTATAGTATCCTCAAAACACATTCCTATGCATATTCTGCAGATTTCTTCCATGATAAATTAGCAAAATTTCATAATTATCTCCTCCCAGTTCAGACTTTTACTTGTACCCTTGGAGCATTCTGTGACTTAACTCTAGTTTTAGGTCCAGAAGCAATGAGTGGAGGTAGGAATGGTACCTGAGGAAAACTGACATTCCCTTGCAAGTAGCTTAAGTAAGGGAACATTCCCTTCAAGCAATATTCCCTAGCTGGTTCAAGCAAGGCAGAACCAGCCTCATCAAATAGCATGCTTCCACTGGCAAGTAAGGCTCATTGGTGAAATACTTAGAGTCTTCTGAATTCACTCAAATATCCCCATTTCTATTCTACCAGGTCTCACTCTAATCAAATAAATGCCCTTACTTTCATAAAAGTGACCTGACAAGGCTGTCAGTTTGGCATACATTGTAATTTAGCAACCCATAGGATTGGACTCTAATTTTTAGCTATGTCAGCTCTGTGTCAACAGGAAATAAGAGAATAAAAACTCATAGTCTTCTGTTCTTTGAGTTTAGAATTTAAATCCTAAGATTGCCATTGTCTTTCTTAAACCTCTAGAGCACAATTAGAAGTTATTCCACTCCATGGTTTTTGGGTATCATTAGCGCCAAAATAATCTGTAGTAGCAGTTATCTGCTCCATCAATAGACACTTCACTGTAGATGCCCACTTGTGATAATTTGATCAGTTTGCCATTATGTGTCATAGACTATCAATATCCCATCTTCTAATACTAATAGTATCATTACTGCTTTCAAATCCAATCATGCTATTTAATCGATCTGAGTTTCCCACTTTCTGAAATGCTATTACCTTTAAGCACTCCTGCTACTACATTCTTTATTGGTCAGAATTCAATTTCAGAGAACACAAGCCACCCTAGCTGGTCTAAGGAGGGAGAAATTTATTACAGGGTGTAAAATGGCTTAGAGAATAACTAAGGAGACCTGTAGAAACAGATGCCAAGCCTTTAAGAATGATTCTCAGAGGCACACCACAAAGCCAAGCCATCAAAGAGTGCTGCTGTCTCTCCATACGGTCAGGAAATTTCCAGCTCTAGAACCATGTTACTACTGCCATAGACGGGAAGCCATTACTATTGCTATCAGTTCCAGAAACATGCCACATATAGTACAACCTGCACCAGCAAAACGGATATCCTATCACTACCTCTGGACTCCGATATAGTCAATACCTAGACCGTGGGACCTCTGCTAACCTCCTGAATAAACAACTCAACCACTGTGCTTCTCAGGACAGGCAGCAGAAATGAAGTACAAGCCATATTACCCTTGTAAATTGCATGCCTATGCATCTGATTAGCTGAACCTAAATCATATTCAGAACTTCAGCTGCAAGGAGGTCTGGGAAGTGTGTTGGTATGTGTGCCTTCCATCATCTGCATTACAGGATGACACTCTAGGATGAGGGTGGAATGGAACTGAGTACCAAGTCACCATATCTACTGTAGCCTTCATCAAAGATTTAGTATATGTGGCTGGAACCCTAATACCAGGACCACAGGAAATAGTTCTTTCTGTGATTTTGTCTCTATTTTCTTACGTTTCCCTGAATCATTTTCTGCTTCTAACTACACACAGGCTTCCTGAGGCCTCTAATCAGAACCTGGCCCAAGACTGCAACCCTCTCACCATCTTCTAAAAGAAATCACATTATACTTAAGCACATATGATTTATGCATTTCCCCCCAAGACTTGTGAGGTTATAGGAGAGAAAGGCTATATCAAGGAGCACATAGCCATCTGCCATCTCACTGGTCCTCCATCTTTTTCCTCACTTTCACTTCAAGCTGATCCCTCAAGTTCATAACCTTCCACAAGTCCATACTTTCCACATAGGACTCTCCCTGCCATCTGAAGCACTTTGAGAAACATAGGACATTCGCTCTGCTCTGGGCTATTTCTCTTGTATGTATGGTGAAGCCCACCAGTCCTATGTACACTTTCTTCAGGCTCCCCTGAAATTCCAATGAATAAGGTAGTTTTTTTTTCCATTTCATTATTTGTTATTTATTTCATTAATTGTTATTGTTCTAATTTGTTAATCTTGTATTTTAGGAAGAGTAGCTTATGTCCTCACATTTTCAAAAGAGGTAAGAAAAGGAGAAAGAGCCAAGGACCAGTCATATTTTATATAAGACATGAGAAATATTTCATTCATCCCCACCTCAGGGACTTTGCTTTTTTGTGTCATTCTTTCAGTAATTTATTAAGAGTTGCTACCTATTCCCTGGTGACTGATTAATGGTATCCTAAGCATCTCCCTTTAACTGGTGAGACTTATTCACTTCCTTGCTTACCACTCCTGGAGGAATCTCCTCACATCATTAAAATTGAAAATTGCTATTAGCTGTGGCTCTCTTCTTCCTGTTTAGTAATTTTCAGATGCCCAGGCTAATTGTTCCTCTCCTAAGCCAAGACCTGAATCAACAATATGAAAATGGATGAATTCTAAATACTGGCTTTTGTCTGATTACCAATTTGTAAAGAAACAAAGATGTAATATGGGTCTGAAACATATTTTTCTTTTTCTTCAAACGTATTCAATTTCTAAACAATAAAAACAAAGCAAATATTCTTGAAAAGACAAAACTATATTGATGGGGAGTAGATAGTGGCTGCCAGGGGCTAGTGGCAAGGGAGGGCGTGATTATAAAGGGAATTTGGGGGGATTGATGAAACTATTCTGTATTCTGATTTAAAAAGTGGGTACATGATTCTATACCTGTGTTAAAACTCAGAGAACTGTACACCAAATGAAAAAGTCATTTCACGTATGATAATTTAAATTACAAATTTTCAAAAGAAAAAAAGCTTTTTTATTTTTATTTTTTGTATTGTACAGGATGTATCTAAAAAGGCACATTAAGATGCACCTTTTGGTGATTTTCTCTGAGGAAGGCAACCAGGTAGATGGAAAACAGCTTGGAGAAATATCCTTTTTCCTTGTTTACCTTGTGTTTTGAATTTTTTAATACATTATTTTATTAAAATATAACATAAGTATACATTTAAATGAATTATCACCAAGTGAACACACCCATACAACCACCACTCAGGGCATAATATGGAATATTGCCAGCACCCCAGGAGCCTCCCTCCTGCCGCCTCCCATTCACAATCTCTTTCTCTCCTCCCCAGAGAAAAAACATGATCCTGACTTCTAAGACCGCAGATTAGTTTCTCCTATAAAAATTTATATAAATGGAATCATATCATTGGCTTCTTTCACTCAACATTACATTTGTGAAATTCATTCATATAGTATATAGACAGTTCATTTCCTTTTATTGTGGTGTGATATTTCACTATAGAAATATTATAAATTTTTTATGCATTCTACCATTCATAGACGTCTGGGTTGTTTCCAACTTTGGAATATTATGAATAATGTGGTTTCTTTTTCTTTTTCTGAAGATCAAATTGGCTTTATTGAACAAGTCATGAATTGGGCAGTATCCCATTTAGCAAATAGAAAGGAGCTCCTTTGAGCTGTAGAAAAGAAAGGGTTTTATTTATTTTATTTTTGTATATTTTTATTGGAGTTTGATTTGTCAATATATAATATAACACCCAGTGCTCATCCCGTCAAGTGCCCCCCTCAGTGCCCGCCACCCAGTCACCCCATTCCCCCTGCCCACCTCCCCTTCCACTACCCCTTGTTCATTTCCCAGAGTTAGGAGTCTCTCATGTTCTGTCACCCTCTCACTGTGGTTTCAAACGTTCTTTCATTTGTCTTCTGATGCCCATATTGATAAATTTCTTTGGGATGTATCTTTTACATATCTAGGAGTGGAATTACTGGGTCAATAGGGCACATACATGTTCAGCTTTGATAGATGCCAAGTGGTGTTTCAAGTGGTTGTGCCAATTAACACTCCAATCAGTAACAAAAGAATTCTGGTAGTTGTGTATCCTCATCAATGCTTAGATGGTCTCCTTTTTTCATCTTAGCCATTCTGGTAAGTCCATAATGCATGACTTCAAATTCATTGTGGTTTAAATTGGCATTTCCCGGGCACCTGGGTGACTCAGTGGGTGAGCGTCTGCCTTTGGGCCAGTTGTGATCCCGGGGTCCTGGGATTGAGTCCCTCATTGGGCTCCCTGCAGGGAGCCTGCTTCTCCCTCTGCTTATGACTCTGCCTCTCTCTGTGTGTCTCTCATGAATAAATAATCTTTTAAAAATTTTTAAAAATTAAAAAATAAATTGGCATTTCCCTGATCATTTCTTAAAATAAGTTCTATTGAGGTATAATTTACATACACATTAATGCACTCACTCAAAGTGTGTATTTTGATGAGCTTGACAAATTTATACACCCACACCACACTCGAGGTATAGAACATTTTTGCCACCCTAAAAAGTCTCCTTGTTCCCCAACCAGGTTCCTAACAACCTCCCCAACCCTCACAACCAAGAAACCCTTGATCTGCTTTCTGCCATATATTAAACTTATCTTTACTAGAGTTTCATGGAAATTGAATCACACTGTAAGATCTCTTTTATGTCTGCCATTTCTTGCTCAGCATAATGTTTATAAGATTCATCTATGCTGTTGCCTATTAGAAGTTAATTCTTTTTAGTATTCCATTAGTTATGACTATTCCACAATTTTTTTTGTTTATATTCCACAATTCAAATATCCATTCACCTGTTCATTGTCATTTGAGTTGCATCCAGCTTTTAGCTCTTATGAATAATGTTGCTAGGAACATTGGGTACGAGTCTTTTTGGAATCATGTTTTCATTTTCTAGGTTAAATACCCAGGAATGGGAATGACAGGATATATATTTTTTTAACCTCATAAGGAACTTCCAAACTGTTTTCCAGGTTAGTTGTATCATTTTGCATTCCCATCAGCAATATATGAGAGCTCCAATTGCTTCACATTCTTGTCAGCACTTGGCATTCTTAAATTTTCTTTTTTAATTTTGCCCATTCTCGAGGGTGTGTAGTAGTATTTCATATTGTAGTTTTAATTTGCATTTCACTGATGACTGATCGAGTTCAGCCTCATTTAATGTACTTATGGGCCATTCTTGCATCTTTTGTGAAGAGCCTGTTACAATCTTTCACTGATTTTAAAGCATTTTTAAAATCAGCTTTATTGAGGTGCAAATCACATACAATAAAATTTACTGATTTTAAACAGTCTGTGGAGTTTTGAAGAAACTTTATACTCGTTATAATCACCACTCCAATCCAAATATAGAACATTTCCATCAGCTCAAAAAGACTCCCCAAGGCCTTTTGAACAATCCCCTCTTGACCCCTGGCCCTTGGCAACACTGATCTGCTTTCTATCACTATAGTTTTAGTTTTGCTTTTTCTAGAATTTCATATAAATGGAATCATACAGATGTAGCCTTTCTTGTTTTGTAAGATTTTATTCATTTTCATATACTTTCAAAAACCGCTTTATTGAAATACAACTTCCATACTGTAAAATTCACTCATTTCAAATGCACAATCTGATGAGTTTTAATAATCTTAGAGTTGTATATGCATCATCACAATCCAGTTTTAGAATATTTTCATCACCACCAAAAAAAAAAGGGTTTCTCGCTCTTCATTCCCACTGTCAGCCCAGGTAAGAAGTAATCTACTGTCTCTATCAATTTGTCTTTTCTGGCCATTTCATATAAATAGAATCAAGTAATACTTGCCCTTTAGCATCTGGCTACTTTCACGTGCAATGCTTTTGAGATTCATTCTGTGTTAGCCAACTATCAGCAGTTGATGCCTCTTCATTGTTGCATAGTGTTCCGCTGTATGGATATATGACAATATGTATATCTATTCAACAGTCATTGTAGGTTTGGATCATTTCCACCCTTTGGCTATTACCAGTAATGTTGCTATGAACATTCATGGTACAAGTTCTGTGCAGTCATACACTTTCTATTCTCTTGAGTATGTACCTAGAAGTTAAATTGTTGGGTCATAGTGCTAACACTATATGTATTTTGATGAACTGACAAATTATTTTCCAAAGTGGCTGCTCCATTTTACACTTCCACCCACAATGTATGAGGTATCCAAATTCTCCATATGCTTGCCAGCACTTGTTTATCTTTTTTATTGTGGCCACTCTAGTGGGTGTGAAGTGGTATCACATTGCGGTTTTAATCTGTATTTTCCTAAAGCCTAATGATGTTGAGCATCTTTTTATGTTCTTACTAGCTGTTATGGGCTGAATTGTGCCCATCCTCCAAAATTCATGAGATGGGTCCTTGTCCAGTCGAGACAAAGCAGTCATCTCAGGTATAGAGCTCACAGCCTGAAGAGATGGCTGAGCTGGCATCCACCTAGAACCCTGCCGCACTGGACAGCATCCTTGGCAGCTTGCTGAAGGCTTCTCTGAGGACAGGCAGAGTTGAGCCTGGAGACCCTGGTGCTGGCTAGTCCAGCTTGGAGAGGCTACCACCGCTGCCATCAGATCATGGATTTTGGGGCAGGGGGCCTGTGGTCCACTTTGCGAGTCTGAGCCCTGCCAGTGGCAGCCATGGAGAGGACTCTGGGGTTAATGCCTGCCCCTCACCCCCTACCCCAGCTAACATGTCTCCACTTCTCACTGCCCATTCCTTTTCTTTCATACTGTATCTTTGGAATCCAGTGTGTATCTCACACTTACAGAACATCTGAACTTGAACTAACCACATTTCAAGTACTCAATTGTCATATGCGACCAGTGGCTACTGTATGGAACAGTGCAGTTCTATAGCTTTACCAATATATTTTGTCTGCTTATTCTGTCATTTACAGAAAGAAGTATGATAGAATCGTCCTATGACTACAGATGTACCAATTACTATTTCTATCAAGTTTTGTTTAAAAAATGTTGACTCTAGGGTATTGTGTACAGCCAAATTTAAGAATTTTATCTTTTTCTACTGAATTGAATCTGTTGTCATTGTAAAATGAACCTTGTTATTTCTAGTTCATGCTTCCTGTATGAACCCCTTAACCTCATTTATCCTCTTCATGACTTATTTGCTATGGCTGCTGCATAATTTAAAGCTCCATATATTGTTGACCTTACATGACATTATTATTATGGTTGATGTATACAATGTTTACTTAAGATTTACCAACAGATTTACTATTTTTATTGTTCTTCATCACTTCTTGCATCTCTAAGCTGCTGTCTTGATTACTTGTATTTGATATTTATTTTAGTATGAATCTGCTGGGGACAGATTTTGTCAGTTTTTTCTGAAAATATCTTTAGTTCACTTTCTTTTTCTGAATTTTTTATTATGAGATCATTCAGATTCACCTGCAGTTGTAAGAAATAATATAGAAAGATCCTATATGCCTGTTACCCAGTTCCCCCAATGATAACAACTTGCGTACATTAGTACATACACCTTGCATAAATACAGTACAATAGCACAATCAGGAAATTGACATTGATTCAATACAGTGACCTTATTGAGATTCCTCATTTAATTGTATTTGTGTGTGTGTGTGTGTTTCATTCTGTGCAATATTAATCACTTGTAAAGATTCTTGGGACCACTACCACACCCAAATACAGAGCAGTTTTATATCACAAGGCACTCTGGTGCTACCCTTTTACAGCCACATCCATTTCCCTGCTGCCATCCCAGCTCCTAGAAACCACTAATCCAGTCTTCTTTTCTAAAATTTTATCCTTTCAAACATTATATAAATGGAACCATACAGTATGTGACCTCTGGGGATTGGCTTTTTTTGGTCATCACAATTCCCTGGAGATTCCTCCAGGCTGCTATGTATATCAACGGTTGGTTCCCTTTTATTCATGAATAGTAGTCCATGGTATGGATGTGCTCCAGTGTTTAACCATTCACCCACTGAGGTACATGGACTGTTTCCAGTTTGGGAATATTATGAATAAAGCTGCTATGGACATTTATGTACAAGTTTGTGTGTGAACATAAGTTTTCATTTATCTGGGATAAATACCAAGAGCACAGTTGCTAGGTCATATGGCATGTACATGCTTAGTTTTGTGAAAAATGGCCATTCTCATTTCTCAGAGTGGCTGTACCATGTTACATTCTCGTTGGCATCGTATCAGTGATCTAGCTCCTGAACATCCTCTCTAGCATTTGTATTGTCACAACTTTTTTATTTTAGCCAGTCTGATAGGCATGAAGTGGTATCTCAATGTGGTTTTAATTTGCATTTCCATGATGGTTAATGTTATGGCCTGAATCGAGCCCCCTCCACCGAATTTGTATGTTTTTATTTTATTTAAAGATTTTATTTATTTATTCATGAGAGACACACAGAGAGAGAGGCAGAGACATAGGCAGAGGGAGAAATAGGCTCCCAGAGGGGAGCCTGATGAGGGACTGGATCCCAGGACCCCAAGATCATGACCTGAGCCAAAGGCAGACACTCAACCACTGAGCCACCCAGGCACCCCCGAAATTGTATGTTGAAGGCCTAACCCCTAATACCTCAGAAGGTAACTGTATTTGGAGATAAGGTCCTTAAAGAAGTGAATCAATTAAAATGAAGCTATTAGGGTGGGAACCTAATCCAATATGGCTGGTATCTTTATAAGAAGACAAGGAGACCGCAGGGGCACGTGTACATAGAGAGACGTCTATGCAAAGAGGCTGCAGCCATCAGCAAGCCAAAGAGAGAGGCCTCAAAAGAAACCAACCATGCCAACATTTTGATCTTGGACTTCTAGCCTTCAGAACTGTAAGAAAATATATTTCTGTTGTTGAAGTCAATTTGTAGTATTTTGTTATGGAAGCTCTAGCCAGCTAATATAGGTACTGATGTTGAACATCTTTTCATATGCTTATTTTACCATGTGTGTATCCTCTCCACTGAAATGTTTCTTCACGTCTTTTACCCATATTCTAATTGGATTGTTTGGGTTTTTTTACTGTCAAGTTTTTAGAGTTCTTTTTATATTCTAGACACAAGTTTTTGGTTAGCCATGTGGTTTACAAATGTTTTCTCCCAGTATGTAGCTTGTTTTTTATGTAATTCATAGGATTTTGATGAGGTCCAATTTATCGTTTTTTTCTTTATACTATGGTGATTCTGGTGTCAGGTTTAAGCATTATTTGACTACTTGTAGATCCCCCAAATTTACTTCTACGGTTTTCTCTAGAAGTTTGCTAATTTTGTGCTTTACATTTGTTTGTTATCCATTTTGAGTTAATTTGTGTATAAGGTGGGGATTTAGGATGAGGTTCATTTTTTGCCTCTATATGTTCAATTATTCTGGCACCATTTTTGAAAAGGCTCTTTCTTCATTGAATTGCTGTGGCAATTTTGTAAAGAATCAGTTGGATATATTTGTGTGGGTGTGTTCACTTTTACCTTTGCAAGATATTTTTGCTGGATATCAAGTTTTATATTGCTTTTTCATTTTAAAAAATTTTCCAGCTGTTCAACAATATCATCACATTGTCTGTTGGCTTCTATGGTTTCAATTAAGCTGTCAGTTTTATTGATGCTCTTTTGAAGTTAATCTTTCTTTTCTTTGTTATGACTGCCTTAACCCTTAACTTAACAGTCTAAAAACAGTGTAAGCTTTTAAAGGAGCATCTGGAAAGAAGAGAGCATGAAGTAAAATCACATCTGAGGTTACCCCCCTCACACAACCCTAGATTTGCACTTAATTTATTTTTTTTTAAGATTTTATTTATTCATTCATGAGAGACACAGAGAGGCAGAGACAGAGGGAGAAGCAGGCTCCTCGCAGGGAGCCTGATGTAGGACTCGATCCTGGGACTCCAGAATCACGCCCTGAGCCAAAGGCAGATGCTCAACCATTGAGCCACCCAGGCGTCCCAGATTTGCACTTAAAAAAAAAGATTTTATTTATTTATTTGTTAGAGAGAGAGAGAGATACAGAGATAGTGAAGGAGATAGCGAGAGAGAGAGAGAGAGAGAGAGCACGGAGCAGGGAGGAGACAGAGAAGCAGGCTCCCCACTGAGCAGGGAGCTTGATGAGGGGCTCACTCCTAGGAACTCGGGATCATGACCTGAGCCAAAGGCAGATGCTTAACCGACTGAGCTACCCAGGCACCCCTGCACTTTTGGATACTAGTTCCTGTAAACATTTTTTAATATGGCTAATTCCTTAATCCTTTGCCTATTTCTTTTAAATCATACCCCGTTCTGTATGTTTTCAGTTGTGGTGTCCCCAGATGCAATGTAATATTCTTGCAGTCACAAAAATATATAACAAGGAAGACCTGCATTTATAATTACCTTCTATTCAGTAGTAAGAGATTTTCCTTTCAACTAACTGCATGGAACAGTTTATAGGTGTGTGTGTGTGTGTGTGTGTGTATGTCTAAGAGGGGAAAGGTACACAGAAGAAATAATACATTATATATATGTAATACATTATATTACATATATTAATATGTAGTATGTATATATTAATAATTATAATATATTCTATATTATGTAATGCAGTACATAAAGACTAGTATCTCCACCCTTCCCTTTTTTAAAAGAAGAAACTTTCTCACTTTCAGTAATTTCCTTTGTATTCCCGTGACTCTGCCTTCATTTTACTTTTAGTTTCAGCAAAGGTTTTGGTCAGTTGGAATTTCTCCTACCATTTTGGTGTTGTTCTTGTGCCTGCGGTAATTCTTTTATGGCTTACGTGTAGGGTTTTCCACCTCTTTAGAGAATCTTCTTTTAATTTCCAGTATTTTTGCAGGGGTGGGATTGAAATAGCATGAATCCATAAAGTAGCTTCTAGGGAAAAAAATCCATTTTCCTGATATGCTAAGTACATTCAGGGGGCCTATGTTCGTTTTACTCAAGTGTGCAGACAGCCTACCTTTGGAGAAATAGCATAAACTAAAGATTCTGTAAGCCATTACTGATGGTAACTATCAAAAGTCACCGCTCCCAGCAATTCAAGCAAAGCTACTGCTTCCGTGTTCACCTTTTTGTACAATACGGAGCCTCTTTGACAGCTTCCTCAGGTTGAGTAGGAAACAGAATATCCGTGAGAGGGTGAGCAGAAAGCAAAACAGAAATATTTCAGCTACATCTACGAGTGAAGCCACAAGCTTTAGCTTCTCTAGTAATTTTCCTGAATGTCTTTTATGCCAGATCTCCAAGGGTTTTTCTCCCAGAAATTTTTGGGGCTTATGTCTGCATTTTGAAGGGCAGACTATTACACCGAAGTTCCTTTCACGGTGCTTATTAAGATACACCTGTATATAGCATTTTACAACTTTCGGAGTGATTTCATCATGTAAACTTTCACTCAAACCTCATAACCAACAAAGCTGTGATGTTGATAGGCTAATGACTGTCCCCATTTTAGAGATAAGGAAACTAAGTCAATTGTCCAAGATATTTCAGATAATAAATGACAGGACCTAAGTCAAGTCTGCTGATTCTGGTGCTCATTCCTTCCCACAAAACTGCCCCCACCTCAGAAAATATTACATAGCCACAAATAAAATCTCATAAGTTTACAAATAATGGATTTTTATTTTAAACATTTTTACCTGTGGAAATTGCCCTGCAGTTTTCCAGAAGTGTATGATAATTAAGTACATTCGCATGGATCTGTTTTGAGCAGAGCATATTTTCACTCTTAGCTGAAGGCAAAGCCCCTGCTCCCAGACTAACAATTTTTGCTACATATCAGGTCACTTCTGAGTGCCCACGGAAGAGCCCCACACAACCAGAAGCTCAATATGAAATTTGAATTATTTATTTATTTTTTAAAAAGATTTTATGTATTCATGAGAGACACAGAGACATAGGCAGAGGGAGAAGTAGGCTCCCTGTGAGGAGCCTGATGCCAGACTTGATATTAGGACCCTGGGATCACAACCCAAGTCAAAAGGCAGATGCTCAACCACGGAACCACCCAGGTGCCCCCAAAATTTGATTTTCAATCGAATTTGCTCCCCAGGTAATCAGAGATCAGTGAAAGGTTAGGAAATTTAACAAGTGTACCCTCTCTGCCCAGTGTAGACGTAGGCCTGGGACACCTTCCTAGGTGTTGTGGGTTCAAGGAGGAGTTTTCATGCCTGAATCCTACCACTCACCATTCTCCTCAAAGCTTTCATCTCAAGAATGCTATGTAGCACAAGGAACAATTAGCAATACAGCAGGAAAAGGTTATTCATTAATAAAGGCTTGATTTGAGGATTCAGCATATGCCTGGCAACTCCTCTTCTCTTTCCTTCTGTTGCAGGGTTCTCCGGTTTAAAAAAAAAAATGGGTTGGAAAATGCAGCTTACGCTACTCCCTCCTTTCTGAATCTGAGAAGCTAAGGTCTTCAGAACAAATTGGCCTGACCTAAAAATCCGGAGCAGGGGGAACTGACTATATAGACATAGATGTATATCACTTTTCATGGTGATGACCTTGCTCACTGGTGACATGGAGCCCTAATGACTCATCTCAGACCAATCAGAGTAGTAGCTCCTACGCAGGAACTTCTAAGAAAGAGGTATATCAAGCACCTCAAATTGTGGGTGAGAGTGTTTGCTCTCCACCATGGAACAAGGCTGAAGCATAAAGAGAGGGTTAAAAATGCTCCCCTTCTCTAACATGAGAGAGCAAGAGAGAGAGAGAGAACGCTTGCTGTTGCACATAGGTCTATTGGGGAATGGATTTCAATGTTGGCTCCCTCTCTTGGGTTGCCATGGTGATGAGAGAGTGAAGAGCAAGTAATAGCAGAGATCCAGTGCTCCAGGGGTAAGTAACAAGATTCTCCTCTCAGCAGAACCATGCTTCCCAGGGCTTCAGGGTCACACAGAGGATGAGGAGGGGGTCTTGCACTCAATGATTTGTTATCCCAGCTGTGCTCCTGTTGCCAATGTGTCAGAATGAGAGCAGGCCAGCCTCTGGTACTGACAGTCAAGAATGCATCCTCTACCCCCAGAATCATGTCAAGCGACACCAGGAGAAAGCTATTAACATACTGCTTCCCTCAGTGCTTGCAAAAAGGTACTGCCATCAGCACCCATGCTCACGGCACACATCAACACTTCCCAGTCTTTGTACTAAGGACAGAGTTGCACTATTGAGCCCCAATGATGTCCAACAGGAGACGAGTGGCTAAATCAAGCTGGCTGTGAGGACAGGGCAAAAGTTAATTTCTCAGCAGTGCATGCAGCTTGGCTGAGGGGACGATGCTCACCTCTCCTCAAACCCGTAATCTAACATTTAATTGTATTCTTGGCATGTGTTGGAGATGTGTCAGTCTTGGGCCACCTGTCCTGGTAATTTGCTGCCCTTTCTTTTAGGAGAAGAGTCATAGTTTGACAGGTTACTGGGGATACAACCTAGCCTCAGTAGAAGCAAGAAACTTGCCATGTGCAATGATGTGGTCTCCAAACAATAAGCCATATCCTGGGTTATTGATGCTTCATGGTTAGTCAGAGCTCAGGGCCCTTGGCGGTTGGTTGCAAGGGTTGGTGGTAAAGCGCTAGACTCAACAGAAGATTCTGGGTTCCAATCTTTTTTTTTGGCGGGGGGGGGGCATCCAATCTTAAATCCTGTGCTGACTTGTGCAATGTTGAACAAGTCACTTCTCTTCCTATCTTCAATCTCTTCACTGAAAAAAATGGGAATATATATATATCCCTCTCTGGTTTTGTCTTATTTTTCCCTCCCTTCTCCTATGATCCTCTGTTTTGTTTATTAAATTCCACATATGACTGAAATCATATGATAATTGTCTTTCTCTGATTGACTTACTTCTCTCAGCATTATACCCTCTAGTTCTATCCACGTCATCACAAATGCTAAGATATTGTTTTCTTGATGGCTGAGTAATATTCCATTATAAATATTATATATATATTATATATATATATTATATATATATATATATATATATATATATATATATATATATATAAAATCTCACATCTTCTTTATCCATTCATGTGTCGATGGACACCGAGGATCTCTCCATAGTCTAGCTATTGTGGACACTGCTGCTCTAAACATTGGGGTGCAGATGCCCCTTCAGATCACTATGTATCCTTTGAGTAAATGCCTAGTAGTATAGTTGCTGGGTCATAGAGTAGCTCTATTTTTAACTTCCTGAGGAAGCTCCATATTGTTTTCCAGAGTGGCTGCACCAGTTTGCATTCCCACCAGCAATGTAAGAAGGAGACTCTTAACTCTAGGAAACAAGCTGAGGATTGCTGGAGGGGAGGTGGGTGAGGGGATGAGGTGACTGAGTGATGGGCATTAAGGAGGGCACATGATGGAATGAGCACTGGGTGTTGTTTGCAACTGAGGAATCACTAAACTCTGCATCTGAAACTAATAATACACTATTTGTTAATTCATTGAATTTAAAAGAAAAATGTAAATATATCATGGGGAGTATTACGAGATTCGAGATTCGGGTGAAATTGTGGATGTAAAGCTGCTCAGAAACACAGAAAAAGCCTGTGTAAAGCATGTTTATGAACATTCACAGGATGTACAAAGATGTACAGTCAGAACTTCTTAAAAGTATACATGGAGGAAACTACATGGCTTAGCTCAGGTCTTGCCCACAAGCCTTAGATGAGTGTGTTGACAGTGCCTGCCTTGGGGCAAGACAGCACACGTGGGGGCATCCAGGACCTAATAGAGCAAGTTAGGGGAAGTCAAGAAGAGTCAGAGATGAAACTGCTAAGATGTGCCAAAAAAGAACAGTGCTGGGGCACCTGGGTGGCACAGTCAGTTAAGCATCTGACTCTTCTTTTTTAAAGACTTATTTATTTATTTATTCGTGAGAGACACAGAGAGAGAGAGAGAGGCAGAGGCACAGGCAGAGGGAGAAGCCGCTCCATGCAGGAAGCCCAACATGGGACTCGATCTGGGTTGCCAGGATCACCCCCTGGGCTGCAGGCGGCGCTAAACCACTGCGCCACCGGGGCTGCCTAGCATCTGACTCTTGATTTTGGCTCAGGTCATGATCTCAGAGTTGTGAGATCAAGCCCCATGTTGGGCTGCATGGTCAGCAAGGAGTCTGCTCGAGATTCTCCCTCTCCCTCTGCCCCTCCCTCCACCTTCTCTTTTCCTCTCTCTCTCTAAATTCATAAATCTTTTTTTTAAAAAAAGAACAGCGCTATATACATCATTGTATCTCACATTCATAATGTGCCAGGTTCTCTAAGTCCTTTGCATGTATTATCTCATTTAATTCTTACACTGACCCTGTGAAACTAGTATTACTGTCTTTATCTTATGGGTGAAGAAACTGAGGCTTAAAGATTAATGTGCTATTTGGCCCATGGTCACTTAGCCAGCAAGGAGGAGAACCAAGACCTGAACCCAGTTCTCGTGTGACTCCAGAGCTAGTTCCGCATAATCAGCAGGTGCTAAATGGCTGGTCATAGAATCCTCTGGGTGATGGGCCTCCTGACCCCTTGCCTAGTGCTAAGGATCCAGGCTCAGTCCAGAGCTCGGCCACTAGGGGGCAGTGCATCTCCCGCTGTTACAAGACAGCAGTTCACTTGTGGGGGGAAAGAGGCGGGCTCTTCTGGGAGTTCGCTGTTCTCTCCCCGGGTGGAAGGCCTTGGGAGGAACCCACAGCCTGACTCCAGCTTGTTCTTGGGTTTCCGCCTCAACCCCCATTTTATCAACACTTGGATCTAGGCTCCAGGTGGCCCCAATGATGGGGACAGAAACGGCATGGCCGTTTACAGGCTTCTCCTCCAGGGAGTGCACACAAGAGCCGGCGAGCTGCGCGCCTCTAAGGGCCTTTCAGGACTTCTCTGGGGGAATCAGTAGAGGGTAGGATGAGCCTAATAGTCAGGAACCAGGACTCTGTAGCTTCACTGTCCGAGCTCTCCCCATGGAGAATGTCCACACCTTCTGGCTGTCACTTAACCTCTCAGAGCTCTTTCTTATCTACAGATATGAGCTTGGCGCCACCCATCCTGCTGGAATTTGGCGAGCCCTGCTCTGGGATAAAGCGTGCACAGTGCCAAGCTCAGTGCCTGGCCCACCACCTTGGGAATGGGTAGGTAGTTCCTCCCTCCAGGCTCTTAAGCAGACACCCAGCAGGGGCCCACTGCACTCAGAGGTCACACAGCCCTCAGGGGTAGGACCAGGAGCAGTCCCTCAGCAGCCCCTGGCCACCCGCCCCCAGTCCTGCGGCCCAGGAAGCACCCCAGGTTCTATGGGAACCACGCTGCTGCCCAGCTGGAGGCCCTGCAAACGTGCCAAGCTTGGCCACTCTGTGCCTTTCAGCATCCCTCAGTTTTTCCTGGCCCGGAATTATTCCTAACCTCTGACTCACTTCCCTCCCCGCCAGAACGGAAACTTTTTTTTTCTTCCTCCCCTCCCACAGATGTAATCCTTCCCCCAGCATGTATATTTCATCTCCTGAAAGTGTGGTGCTCTGGCAGTAGACAGACCTGAAGCCTGCTCCTGTGGCTTAGCGTCGGGGTCACCTGAGGCACGTGCTGTCCTCGCTCAAAGACCGGCTCTGCCGTATTAATTGTGTGACCTTGAGCAGATTCCTTAATCTTTCTGAACCTCACTGTTGCTCACCTGAACTAGTACTTAAGATTCAGGATTGCTGAAAGGATGAAGTGACATAATACATGTAAAGGGCCTGGCACTTGGAAGGGGCCATGGATTACCAGTTGTGTGATTTGGGGCAAGGCTTTTTTTTCTTTTTAAACACTGTAGGGGCGTCCCGGTGGCTCAGTTGGTTGTCTGCTTTCAGCTTAGGTCATGATCCTGGGATCGAGCCCTGCATAGGTCTCCCTACTCAGCGGGGAGCCTGCTTCTCCCTCTACCTCTACCCTGGCTCTCTCTCTCTCAGATAAATAAATAAATAGTCTTAAAAAGCACTGTAAGCCTCAGTTTTCCTAACCGTACCCATCCTGCAGGATTGGCATATTAAAAGAGTTCATCCTTGTCAGGTCTCTAGCTGTGCACTCAGTCCATACTAAGAATTCAATGATTATCAGCTGTTGTAACTCTTGCCCTCCTAGCCATCCTGTTGCCTTGTCCCCTCTACATAGGGAAAACTCCCTCTTCTGCCTTGCTGTGACGATCTCCTACCCACATACTCTCAACTCCGCATGCAGGGCTATCTAATGGGAAGTTTGTCTCCTTTCCTCCCTAGGCTCCTGGTGTAAAAGGGTGGCTGAGTTCCCTGTTCTGACCTGTCAGGGATCTGGTGTTGCCCACTGTGTTTTTCAGTTTACCCCCAGTGAGCAAAGCTCAACCTTCATGCAAGCACACAAATCCAGGCTACAAAGACCTTGCTAACTCTTAGTCTTCTCATTCATAAATGGGCATAATATTATTGTGCCTGTCTCCTAGGATTATTGTGATTATAGTGCCACAGGTGATCATGGGTGTTACGGGAATGGCAAGTACCTAGTAAAGAGTGTTGTGGCTACCACTTACTAGGTACTCACTCTTTGCCAGGTTTTTGTACTTGGGTTTCTGTGCCTGCATGGAGGTTGCTGCAAGCCTTCCCACCTGTGAGTAAACCAAAAGTACAGTACCCCACACCAGGCTCCCGACAGATCCAAATAGTGAACTCGGGCCACCTGACGACAACCTTGTTTGGGAACAGGATGGGCAACCATTTTACAACAGGGGCTTGAAGTGGAAAGGAGACAAACTGCCCACTAGATAAACACACAGGTTCAGTTAGAGGGAGAGGGGAGAGGTGGGGGTTGGTGATACTCAGTGGGGTAGGGAAGAGGGAGTTCCTTGCCTAGAGACATAGGGGAATGAGCAGAGAGCTGACAGCTCGTTGACACCTGAGTGGAGTGGGCCTATGGATAGAGCCAGCACGTGGCAGAGACCCGATAGGATCACAGGTGCATCTGCCTCCAAAACCCACGCCCTTAACCATTACAATATTATCGCCTGGCACAGAGTAGGTGCTCAATAAGTATTTGTGTCATGAAGGAATTTATACCATTGCCTCTTTCTGTAAAGTGTTCCTCCTCCATCTTTCCCTGGGCCCATCCTTCAAAGCCCAGCTCAGATGCAGCCTCCCATTCAACTAACGTGCCCTCTCTCTGTTGCTTTTGGGTGGGGGAGCCAGGGACATCAGTGCTGGGGCGAGGCAGGACGGAGCCCTAGGATGGGCCAGCTGTCGTGGAGGGGGAGGAAAGACTCTCCAGTTTTGTGCAGTTTTCTCTTGTGTCTGTGCACTGGATTTCAAGTTGTTACAAGGACTGGATACACCCGTGACAAAGTAACTCACACTGGGCTCTGGTTACTCATAACAGTGAATTCCAATCACTTAGCAACCATGTGTGGGGAGGAGGATCAGAAGCCATTTCAGGGCAGGGGACTGGGAGGGGAGTGAGACAAGATGTCTGCCGCTGACCAATAGCGCGTGCGCAGTAAGGAGGAGGTGGGCAGGGAAAGTAAGAGAAGCTCATTCTGAGTTAAGAACTACTGCTCCAAGGGTTTTAGGGTCTTTAAGCCCCTGGGGATTTAGGGATTTGTAATTCTATGCTATATAATACCCTAAAACCAAGGATATTGGGATTCCAAGGATTTTAAATGCCCACAACCTATGGTACAACGACTCGAGCAATTTTTGAGCTATGAAATGCTGAGCTTAGGACCCAGACAAGGATTTTAAAAGGAACACTGGATTTGTTAAAATACTAATCCCCCTTTGACTTCATTTTTCTTAAGATTTTATTTATTTACTCATGAGAGACACAGAGAGGCAGAGACACAGGCAGAGGGAGAAGCAGGCTCCACACAGGGAGCCCGATGTGGGACTTGATCCCGGTCTCCAAGATCAGGCCCTGGGCTGAAGGCGGCGCTAAACTGCTGAGCCACCGGGGCTGCCCCCCCCCCCGCCCCCCAATTCGACTTCAAATCAATCTTGTTTTAGCCCTTGGGACAGTGGTTTCCAAACCATCTTCCCAACAATCTAGGAATCCCCGAGAGCACCTCACAGAGAAGTGGAGAGAGTTAGTTATTGGAGAGAGGACAGCAGGGTAGGAATTCTGCATCAGACATTGTGGCTTCCGCCAGGGCAGCTCCATCTCCATTTGGTTTGGATATCGGGCTTCTGTATTGCATTCAAAAAAACGTGTTTTCGCAGAAGCACAAAAAGTAAGTTTTGAAGCCTCTGTCTTAGGAAAAAGAAACCCGTGGAGAGTGGCCTGGGAAGCCATATGTGACCTCTGTTGGCGTTTTTTTTCTTTTAATGGGAGACAGACATGACAAAGATTCTTCAACTGCCAAACCAAATGGTGCCAGGGAGATTGGGTGGATCCGGATAAATCAGTCATTAGTCGAGTAAACCAGTCATTAGATGACTCTACAGATAAGCTTATGTCTGTTATAAAATTAATAATAACCACTACTAAAACTACAATTGCGACGACTACTACATTTACCGAGTGCTTTTAGGATGTGCCAGGGACTTTGCTAAACACTTCACATAAGTTATCTCATGGAATTCCTCACAACCACCCTGAGAAGAAGTATTATTTTCCCCATTTGACTGATGAGAAGACTGGGCTCTGAGTGGATAACTAACTTGCCCAAGGTCATACAGCCAGCACAAGGTTGAGTCTGCTTTACTTACAAGCAGAAACAGAATGGACTACAGGAATTACAGTGGTCAAAGGTCAGCTGTTGGGTGGCCTGAATTAAGGACCGAAGTTAAATTCTGACCAATAGATGGCACCAGTGTGTGTGAGTTTGGTGGTCTGCTTCAGTTGGTCAAGTGCAGCTGCTGCCCAGGGAGAGCTCAGCACTGAAGCAGCCTATCTCAATCAGCACTGAAACAACCCAGCTCAAGTTGAAGGAAGAGGAAGAAATGGCCAGCATTTTATTCCTCAATCAGATGACGTCCCCCTGTCCTGTTGGTAGCTACGCAAAGATACAGGAAGCCAGCAAGTGGAGGAGCAGAGGCAGTTAAGAAGACCTGAGGATCTTTTCTCTTCAACACTTGCTGGGCATGTGCTTGGTATCAGGCAGCGTGCTCTGTAATAAAGTCACATGGGGATATCCTACCTAGCTATCTTGCTGCCTGGGGAGAGAGGCAGGTGCTATGGTAGAGGAGGTACTGAATAGATGGGGGTACCCAACCTGGACCTGAAGGTCTGCAGAGGCTTCTCTCAGGAATGGTGTCTGAGCGAGTCCTATTGGATGAATGGGAGCTGCCCAAACATCCAAAGGTGGTAAGGCATTCCAGACAGAGGCTTAAAAATCCATCAAGCCTTGACACATTCAAGGCCAGGCGGCATGGGCTTCAACTGCCAAGAGAGATGAGTTTGAAGAGACAGGAAGAACCAGGCGATTGAACAGCCTAGAATATCACACAAAGAACTTAATTTGTGAACCTATGAAGGCAGAAGCCATTGAGTCTCAAGAGGGTCTGCGAGCCAAAAGAAAAAAAGAGGTAAGTCCAATTGTTGGTGAGGCAGTGAAGAGCCAGAGGAGGGTTTTCAGCAGGGGCACGATGTGGTCTTATCTGATGGCCAGTGGGGAGGCGAAATTGCAAAGGGGCTTGCTGGAGGCAAGAACATTAGTTGGGGTATTTGGGGCAGGAAAGGCATGAGGACCTGAGCAGTGATAGATACAAAGGGAATCAAGTAGATAAAGTTGACAGGACTTAGTGAGCCCTCCTAACCTCCTCCCCACCTGCATATACTCATCTCCAAAGCTCAACTGAGGCTGTACTTCTCACTAAATCCCCCCCGCCATATTCCCAATTTTCAAGCTGCTTTTTGGGGGCCATTTTGCTCCCTTCTAAGCTGTCTTTAATCAAGTTTAATCAAGCCTGACTGATTTCACAAGTTGACAGAGAAAGTCTGTCCTCCATGCTGGGTCAGTCTCTGGTCCTATAGCCCCATGGAGTAGAATCTGTCAACTGACCTCGGGTAGGGCAACAAATTGGCCTTGAGCTGGTCTCTGACCCACTGCCTGTGGCTTCACAACATGGGCAGAGTTCAGTTAAGAAATCAGCACAGTTCCAGGAAAAGGGCACACATTGTCTAGTTTATTTTCTCCTGATTCAATTCATACCAACATACAGACCCCAGTGGATAGCAGGCAAAATGGAGGGAGGTCCCCAAAGCAAGCAGATTTTCTAGATGCCCCCTTCCTCTCCTGCAAGGCCCATCAATGAGGTGTCCTAACTTTGCTTGGATCTGAGGTTGGAATCCCTGGAGGTGAAGCCAGAAGTCAGGCTTTCTATGGGGAGACAGACTATGGGGCCAGCTGGAATGCCAGGAATTCAAAGACCCCTGAAGAGTAGGTGTTTCTCTCTGCATGGGGATGCGCTGTCTTGATCTGCTCCCTGGGAACTTCAGAAAGCAGGTCTTCCCCTAGAGCTTCTTGGACCCTTACACTGTCAACATGACAGAAACACAGACAATGAGATGCCAGAGGCCTGGGCCCACAGGCCAACTGAATATGGCCAGGGTATGCTGGTGACTCAAGGACCCAACTTACAGTCTAGAGGGCTATATCTGGAGATTCCTGGCTAATTGCTGCTCTAGAGCCTTGCCAGTCATACTGAACCCCAATCAGACTCTGACCGGTTCAGTTTGGGCCTGTCACGAGTGGGGAAGGAGGATGAGCTATGGCCCTGGGTGGTGCTGACCATGGTCCCCTCACATGCTCTCCCAGCCCCCTTTCATCTGTCTCCAATTTCTTCTCTTCTTCTCTCTCCTTTTCTTCTTCTTCTTCTTCCTCTTCGTCATCTGAGTCCTCATATAGGTTGATCGTTGCCTGGATAGGAAAGTTCTGCAGTAAAATCTCCCCATCACTGTACAGGTAGTCAAAGGAGCGGGATTTAGGCCAGAAGAGCCTGTGGACAGAGAAGAAATATAGCCCCTAACTTAGACGGGGTCCCATCTGTTGCAGAGAGGCAAGTAAGACCAAGAAAGAAGTCAACCCCTAAACTTCTTCTCCTGCCTACAGAATGAGGTGAAAGGGAAAAGGAGGAAGTGCATACACATTGTAAGAGAACTCTCTAGATTGTTAAAAAAGGGATGCAGGCTGGAAGGTAATGTCTGGTGGGCTGATGGCTGTGGGGAGGCCCTGCCCCGGCATCTGTCAGCTCTGACACTGATCCCACTCCCCACTTCAGAAGTCTTCTAGCCAAGAATGATCTATCCCTGCATCCTCGGTGTCCCACTAAGGCTTCCTTCACTGACCTCGCCCAAAGGGGCTCATTCTTAGGGGTCATCGACATTGACTTCAGGTAAGGCAACCTTGGCCAGTTCCCTTAACCACCCTGGGCTTCAGTTTCCTAATGTATGAAAAAGGGATCCTGGCACTGCCTCTCTCCTCCTCCTGCTTCACAAGGCTGTTGTGCAGATTTAAAGTGCGAGTGGGTCTACAGCAAGTTCTGACCTCGGCGCGCCAGACTTACCTGACAGGGTGATGGAACTCAGAGGCAGCCTTTATGACTTTGGCACCTGTCGCCCCACCAGTGGCCTGTCCAAAGCAAAAGCTAGCATGTGGTTCAAAGTACATGGCCAGACAACTGCCTCCTCTGTATCAGGGGTCATAAACCTACGTAAGATGATCTAGAAGAAACTTTAGGCATCCCGGGGGCAGCCCCTACCCGCCCCCTCAGCAAGGGGCTCTGTCCTGGTTCTGGCTGTAAAGCAAGTGCATGGAGTCCTGGGGGTTGTTCGCTTTGCTGGCCCTGTTCTAACACCTGTTTGGAGACTGTCCAAGAGACAGAGTTCCACCAAGCAGCCAAGATTCATTGGCGAGGGTGGGGGGGGTAGGTAAGGGCGGGCTGGAAGAGCACTGGGGCTAGGTGCCAGGAGACCAGGATTCTAGCACCAGCTCTCTCACAGGCCAGTGGCAGGGCCAGCCCAAATCCCTCCCTACTCTGGGCACCCGTCTCTTCATCTTAAGGATTGCCACAGAAATCTCAGGGTTGCCCTCCTCCCAGAGCTGTTGAAGAATCAAATGTGAGCAAGGCATTAGAGATACTTTGCCATGTCTGCAGCCCTGGACCAAGGGCTGGGGCTCTCTGGAAACGGACCTTTTGGGTCAATGTGAATGCCTGTGGCCACCTATGCATGTGACCGCATGTATCGGGGGCTCAGACTCACCGCCTCGACGCCTTTCTTCCCCCACCACTGTGGTAGGTCCCTTGCAGAGGACAGCCAGGGCCTCCAAAGACACACTCCTCTAGGACAAAGAGATCAATCTATGGAAGAAGGAGACTGGAACCTGGACTCCTTGAGATAACAAAAGAGTCCTCCAGAACACTTGGCTCGGATGCTGTCTAGTCCAGGAAGCTTGTCATGAGGCCCCTGCCCTCTCGTCCCCACCTGAACAATGTGATTGTTGCTCTTGTCATGCTGTTTTGTAATTATCTGCTTGCCTTTGAGCTTCTTAGGGACCAGTTTAGGTTTGACCGTATCTGAATCCTCAACACCCCAGTGCAGTGCCTGGCACACAGTAGGCATCTTGCTAAAGGTTTGTTGAATGTTACACATCTGGAGGAAGAAATGGGAGTTGGGTGGAAAATATCTTGCCCCTGACTATGCCAAGAAGGGGAGCTTAGAGTCCTGCCATCTTCTGGGGCTGGGGAAAGGGGCCTGAAATATTTCTGGGCCCACTGCTTCCCCACTAGACTTCCAGAGGTCCAGGAAAAAAATATGGAGATTTTATGGTATGGTCAGGAAAGAGAAGGGCCCCTGGTCAGAGGCTTCTTAGGACTTTGGCCCTCTTTTACTCCCTCTTCAGCATAGGTCATATTAAAGCCAGGCTCCATGGCAGCCTCTCCCGTGCTCCTCAGTGGACTCAGTGAGCAACTTGGCCCATGAGGCCCTGGCTGCTCGGCTTTCAGCTTTGCCAATGCCCACTGTCCCCGAGTCTCCTCCTGCCACCCAGAGGGATGAATGAGGTGTGAAGCCAGTTGAGACACTCCAGCCTGAGATGCAGAAGGGGCTCTGAGGGCTGTGAGGCCTTGTCCTACCCCTCCACAGAGAGCAGGGGCACCCTGGACATTTCATTTTCCTTCCTCTCCCAGGACCCCGCCAAGCCTGAGTCCTTGTCGCCAAGGGCCAAGGTCTGCTTACCTGTCACTGCCACCTACTTGTTGTCCAGAGGAGACAAGCAGTGGTGGACTTAATAGGCCAGGGGCAGCAGCCGAGGGAATGGAAGGGTCCATCCTTAGGGGGTCGAGGCCAGACAGGTCATAGGGGCTCTTATTTCTCAGAACCTCCTGCATTCTTTTGGCCTTTCCTGGGAGACCCTTTTATAAGGCTTGCCTGGCCTCATAAATTATTCAGGGCAGCTCGGGCTGGAGGGGACCTGGGAGGAGGGGTGAGGATTTAGAACAGGGAGCTCTGGGAGGGGAAGCCCAGGTCTCTGGGTGTGAAAGCTCTCCCAGTTGAATAAACAGAGAGTCAGTGGGGGGTGAAGGGTTTTCTTTACCTCCAAGTCAGAAAGGAAAACACAGAAGGGGCAAATCATACACCATTTGTGCAAATTCCCCAGGCAGTAGCAAGGCTGGCTGGGGCAGGGGGTAAAAGAAGGAAGCTCATTAGCACCGCAAACCAGAAAACCACGGAAAGCTGTCCGGCATAGAGCGCTGGAAAGACAGGCCTTTGGCAAAGCCAGTTCCCAGTAGAAAATGGATAGCTGACCCAGCTAAGGCGAGTGAGGGACCCACACGTTATTTGGGCTCAAACTCCCAAGAGATTTGCCAGGTGGCCCTGATATTAGGTGGCACTGCCATTAAGTACCACCTGGGTCAGGAAAAAAGGAGGTTCTGGGTGTAGCAGGTCCAGCTGCCTGTGGGATGACCCTCAAGTACCTGAGTCTCCTCTCCGGCCTCAGCAGTAAGTAGTCTGGTAAAGAAGCATGGGCAGCATTTCAGGGCTCCCAGGTCAGATTCCAAACTGCAGAGCTCAGCACCCCCTCCTACTCTCCAGTCCAGGAGCTGGGGTGGGGAGGGGGTGGTGGCGGGGAGGCAGGTCTCTGCCTGGCTGCTAAACTGCTGAAGAACCATCCCTGACCCCAAGGCCTCTGTTCCCTCACGTGTGAGAGGAGGGTGCAGGGTGCAGGGCCAGTGGCCTCAAGGGGCCCTGCCAGCCTGAACACTCTGTGACAGGTACTGGGTACATGGGTACTGACCCCAGGGCTGGGGGTGGGGGTGGGCAGCCCAGCTGCTCCAGCATAGTCCTTGGCCTTAGCCAGTCTTCTGGACCTTTGCCAAAAAGCTTCCAGTTACAACTGCCAGCAGCCTCCTTGTGCTTTAGAAGTCCCAAAAATATTCCTCTGGGGGCTCAGCATTCATCCCCGTCAGGGTTTGTGATTGTCCAAAATCTGAAACAAATCCAATGTCCAATAATGGGAAACCAACTACATTCAGCAAGGTGAGTCTCTGCCCTTGAATACTAAGCAGGCACTCACGATCATGCTCTGGAAGCCTCAGCATCAACACCGAAAGTGGGAAAGAAAATCAGATCCCAAAATTGTATGAACAACTCGATGGAAGGGGCTCCTGTTTCCTCTGTTCCCCTGACCCCCGGCTCCCACCCCACTTCAAATTCCAGCCCCACCATGTGCTTGGTAGCAAAGGAAAAATCAGAAACCAGGTAAAACATATGCCTCACTTGGGCTGGGACGGTTAGACAATTTCATATTCCAACTGGCTTGGTGGAAGAGTGGGGAAAGAAAACAAGCGGGAGAGAGCCAAGACTGTGGGAGATTTTTTATTTCCTTCTTCGTGCTTTTCTGAACGTCCTTGAAAATGCTACAAGACCCGATATTCTTTGGGCGATAGAAAATAAGGACATGTGGAAGGTAAAAGGAAAGAAAGAAATGCTTAGTTGCAGAGGAGAGAGAACTCTGTCGGGGTTGGGGGTTGCCGATGGGGGATGACACTTGCTCCGTGGGATCTACAGGGAGACACATCTTGGCTCCATCAAAGGAAAACTTTCTAGAAGCCCAGCCGCCACCTAACCCAAGGGCCTGGCACCATACCAGCCCTCAATAAACAGAGGTTTATTATATGTGTTGAAATGAGGGCAGTGGCATGCACTGCCCCAGACTGCTCCGAGGCAAGCTCTCTGGATCCCGGATCCCCAGAGAGGGGAGAAGGAGGGCTGCTGGGGAGCCCAAATCTCTTTCAGTCTGGCAGGGTCCTGGCTAAATTCACTTCCAGAAGTTGAGGGTTTGCTGGAACTGCTTCACTGGCCCAGAAGAGGAGTGAGGCTGAGGGGAGGCACCAGGTGGAAACAAGAGCTGGCAGGCCTTGGGCCTGCGAGGAGAAAGAAGCAAACCTATTAGGAAACCCTATTGGGATCTTTTTGACCTCCAGGTGGCCAGGCCCTCTGAAATCAGGCAGGAGGGAAGAGGGAAAGGGGGAAGAGGGAGACGTTAACTCCTGATCTCAGGAGTTCAAGCCCAACCGGACTTGGCCAAGCCACCCGTCATGCCACCTCTGGCCTTGAACCTGTGTTCATTGGGTCACAATCCTTCACCACTGGGGCTGTCTGGCCCCTTTGCTCTCCTAAGCGGGCTTCAGGGTTCCCCTCAGGCCAGCTTCTAGCATGCTCTTCTGGAGCCCAGCTGCCCTTTAGGCCCATCTGCATGGCTGTTTGGTCTCCCCACACAACTGCTCTCTGCCCTGCTACCTCCTGAGAATTGCCACCCGCCTCAAGCAGTCAATGGGAGATGATGCCCCGGCCCCTCTTGCTGAAGGATTTAAGGCCTGCAAGTGTCGCTGGACAGAAGTGGGAGCCTGGCTGTGTGCCTTTCCATTTGGCACAGAACAGGAGTAAGATGGCCAGGAGTGTAGCAAGGAAAGGTGTGGAACAGCCAAACGAATGGCTTCTCTTCGGGGTGATTACGGCCCTGCCTCTGTTTCCCCTGACAGCCCCATAGTATCTGGGTTTTGCCCTTGGTGGCTCTGCCAGGCCCTCCTGAGAGGACTGGGCCCCTCCTCTGTGCTACACACCACTGGGCTGGGCATTGCCTGGCATGGGAATGGACTAGAAAGAGGAAAGTGCTGAGGACACTGCCTTAGGGTGCTTACAGCCTAGGGAGGCAGACAAAACCTGCGCAGGGCAAGATGACTCCAACAGCCTCAGCTGGGCCCCAAGACCCCTGAGCGTGTTCCCTGGTCATGCTCTAAGTCTGGCCTCCACATTTCCCTGGGCCACATTCCAAACTTCCTTCAGCTCCCTACCATGTTCCTGCTCCACCCCTCCCCTCCTACTTCCCTGAGAAAACAGAGGCCTTCAAGCATGAATTACCTCAGTGCCCTGCCCCACCCCCAAAAAATTGGCCTGCAGCTCCAACTTCCTTCCTCCCCAGCCCTCCCTTCTCAGGGGACAAGGTGCCCCTCTCGTTAAAGGCTAATCCCTTTATCTGGGCCTTGGCCTCATCCACCCTCCTTCTCCGGGCCCTTCCTCCAGACATCATCATGCCCCTTCTCTTCAGGAAAGGCCAGTTTCTTTATTCTAGCTCTCTCCATTCCCAATGTAAAATGGCGGTCTCCTTGATGCCAAGAAATACAGCTTTTCTCTCTTCAGATGTGTTCTCTCATTCCCCTAACATGCTCTCTCTCTCTCTCTCTCTCTCTCTCTCTCTCTCTCTCTCTCCCCTCCCTCCCTTCCTCCCTCCCACTCTCTTATCTTTCCATCACCCTCAAGTACCTCAGCCCTCCTGCAGGTTGGCCCCCACCCCATCCTCCTAGTGAATGAGCACCACCAAAGGTCACCAGTAACCTAACTGCCAAATCCCTTTGAACTCTTGGGTGGCCAAAGATACCATTGGCCAAGCCCTCTTTCCTTAAGCCCTCCTTCATCTCTTGGCCCCCATGATTATTCTCTCATTTTCCTCCTACTTCTGGAATCCCTCCCTGTGTTCTGTCGCCCACCTCTCTTCCTCTGTCCATTCCCCCCTCACCTGTGGCTCTCACAGTCCCCAAATTAGGCTGATACACAGCCATGTTTTCAATGGGGCACAGCAAAATGGGGAGAACATCCCAAAGTAGAGGTTTTCCATAGTCTAAATGTATTCACTCATAGAAAGGACTGTCCTTTATTCTGAGATTATGCCCTTCCTATTTGGGGGCAGCAAGATATTCTTTCTTTTTTGAAATGATTGCAATGGTGGGTGCTAGGCTTTTATTTTTTCTCTTTTTTAAAAAAAAAGATTTATTTATTTATTTATTTATTTATTTATTTATTTATTTATGATAGACAGAGAGAGAGAGAGAGAGAGAGAAGCAGAGACACAGGCAGAGGGAGAAGCAGGCTCCACGCTGGGAGCCCAACTCGGGACTCGATCCCGGGACTCCAGGATCGTGCCCTGGGCCAAAGGCAGCCGCCAAACCGCTGAGCCACCCAGGGATCCCCTATTTTTTCCCTTTTTTTTTTTAATTTTTATTTATTTATGATAGGCACACAGTGAGAGAGAGAGAGGGAGAGACACAGGCAGAGGGAGAAGCAGGCTCCATGCACCGGGAGCCTGACGTGGGATTCGATCCCGGGTCTCCAGGATCGCGCCCTGGGCCAAAGGCAGGCGCTAAACCGCTGCGCCACCCAGGGATCCCTATTTTTTCCCTTTTAATGCTCTGTGAGTTTACCTTTCCAAACTCAAATGTTAGTTTCTCTGTGTCAGTCCTATTAATGTTTGTTGGATGAATCCAAATTTGAGAATGATTGTTTCCTCTCCCCCGTCCCCACCCCACTACAAACTGAACCTCCTCTGTACCTACCTCAGGAAGCAGCATCACATGGGACCCAAGTCAGTCAAGCTAAAGCATCAGCCACTTCTCGCACCTATCTCTTCTGCACTCCTCACTCACCCCATTGTCCCTTCGACTGTGGCCTCATTCATTCTCTCTCACCTGGACGCCAGGAACAGCTTCCAGGGAGGTTGCCCCATCCTTGACTTGGCCCTTCCAACCCAGCCTCCCCACAGCCACCCCAGGGATCTTTCTAGAACACGGATCTGAGTACAGCCCTCCTGCACTGGAAAATCTACAGTTATCCCCAGTTGCCTAGAGGAAATGTCCAGCCCCATTCCCGTGACTGCCTAGGCCTGGCCTGCTCCTCCCAGCTTCAGCCTCCAGTGGCCTTCATGCACCCTCCCCTGCAGCTCCCCTTGACCTCACCTCCTCTCCATAAACAGGCTGTGGCCTTTCACCCCTAATCCTTTCAGGGTTGAGGGCCTCTGGAGGTCTTAATCCCACCCTGTGTTGGACTGGCCTTTAGCCAAAGAAACAAATGGGCAAATGGAAGAGTGGATCACACCCAGCGAGGATGGATGTCATTCTGTGAGATTTCTGCTCTGGTCATACCTAGATGGAGATGGAGGTTGAATGTGCATAAATGCACAGACTATGCTGTGCCACAAAATATATTTCCTGCTGTGGGTCACCGGTCAGGAGATTGGCACCAAGGGGGCTGGCATGTTGTTCTGTGATTCACTTATTGCTGCTCATGTCACAGTCCTTGTTGTGGGTCTAGTCTCCCCAGAGAGCGAAACAGAGGTCAGGAGAGCAGGTGATGCTGGGGAGAGGAGGGGCTCATCAAGTGGAGCTGGGCATAAGTGGGCAGAGAGAATGGGAACTGAGATGCTGGCCTAGGAGCGGAGAGTAATAGGAGAGAACATTTGTTAAACATTTATGTACCAGGCACTGTCCTAAGCATTTCGCATGGATTAGTTTGCCTCACAAACAACCCGAAGGAGGAAGACACACTATTACAAGCCTTGTTTTATAGATGAGACTAACATACTTGCCCAAGGTCACAGAGCTAATAGTGACAAGCCTGGGACTTGAACTCAGGTGGTCTCTGTGCCTCTTGGGCACAGCACTGTATACCATCCCTGGGGGCTGGTGGGAGGAGGGAGCTGTTCAGGAAACAGCAAGAGGCTAGGCCATTGGAAAGGGGACCTACGTGGCAGGTGGAAAGGCCCAGAACAGGTTCTGGGCTCACCTCAGCAAAGAAGATCTTCCTCCTTCCCTCCAGCCTCTGCCTCCTGAGCCAGGGCCCCTGGGGTCAGGGGTGGGGTGGGGTGGGCAGGAAGCCTAAAAGACCAGTGTGGGGGTCAGGTGGAGGCAAGAGGCAAGCAGGGTCTGCCCTGACAGAGGAAAACAGAGCAAGGTTCTCTTCCCCGACCCCAGCCTGTCCCCAAAGCAAAAAGAGCAAATGGTGCCTGGGAACTCTGTCCTCAAGTCCAAATGTCCCAAATGTGCCAAGTCCTGGACCCAGCCCCTTGGGTTCCTGGGACGGCGGGGGTTGGGGGGTTCCCCTCTGGAGAACAGCTTGCTGCCTAGTCGGCCCTCCTCCTGTACCCTTCTGCCTCTTGGCCTGCCATCGGAGCCAGGCCAGGTGGGCCATGTGGTACAGGGATCTTTTGGCAGAGCCCCCTCGCAGCTCCCCATTTGCTCCTCATTTGGACTGCGGGGGGCCTAGAAAAACAGAGCTGAAGCTCAGAGGAAACTCCTAGGAGGGGTGGGAGGGAGAGTGCCCCTGGGAAGGTCACTCCCAGCCAGGCCCCTGCCCTCCACCCTGCCCTCCAGCCCATCCAGCCCCATCCCTGGCTCCCCTGTCCAGCCTTGCCTGCCCCTCTGCTCCCCTCTGCACTAAGACAGCCTTTTTCCCAGGCTGGCCAGAGGCCCCTGGAAGATGGGAATTCTCAGGAGTACATTCACTTTTTTTTTCTCTTTGGTCCCCCGGAGGCCTGCTGATGGCGCCTCAGTGAGGACAGACCTGGGTAACTAGTGAAAGGAATCTTCCGGGGAGGTGGGTCCTCCAAGCTAATAAGAACAGCCACCAGCACTACAGAAATCAGTAGCATTTAGTGAGCACTCACGATGTGTTGGGCGCTGTGCTAAGCACTGAATTTCCTCATTACTGTATTTACACCTTATGAAGATCCTATGAGGTAGGCACTGTTGTTCGCTCCCTTTAATTAATTAATTAATCAGAGACATAGGCAGAGGGAGAAGCAGACTTCTTGTGGGGAGCCTGATGTGGGACTTGATCCCAGGACCCTGGGATCGCGACCTGAGCCGAAGGCAGATGCTCAACCACTGAGCCACCCAGGCGTCCCTGTTGGCCCCCTTTAGAGATGAGTAGGAAACAGAGGCACAGACAGATGAAGTGACTTTCCAAATAGCTAACGAGTGGCAGAACAGAGATAGGAGCGCAGGTGTGCTTGCTTTCAACCCTCCAGGAGGTTGTAGAACACAGTTGTGTGGAGGGTGTCATTCCTGTGGCAGTTGCACCACCCCCCTACCACCTCGTGTGCTGCTGTGGAGTTGGGCAGATAGCAGAAGGGGGCCAGTGGAAGTGAGCAACTGGTGTCACAACCTGAGCAAAAGTCCCCCGCCCCCATCACCGGTGATCTGGGGGTGGGCGGATTGGTCAGTGGCTCCACCTCCCAACTACAAAAACTGGGTGCAGCTGGACCTACCCTCAGTGCTTCCTTCTTGAAGGTTCTTCACTCAGCCCTCACCAGCCACTGTTGTAGGGGGCTTGGGTCACCACTCTAGCTCAGGTCCCCATCTAGCGTCTGTGTATCTGCGGTGGATCTTTATGTGGTAAAGTTTGGGCTCTAGACACCTATACACTTGGGTGTGTCCCAGCTCCAGCACTCAGCTGTGACCCAAGGCAAACAACTTGACCTCCCATTTCCCAGGGTCCCCATATGTGAAATGACATAAGGGTCCCTGCCTCGCAGGGTTGCAGTGAAGGTTGAATGAGAGAGTTTACGGGTTGTTCAGTTGGATGCGTACTTAGTCCTTGACATATGTTACCTGTTAGCACTATTATGATGATTCCTTTCTCCCCCCTACCCCCCTGCTCCACCACCATGGTTAGGCAGAGCTTAGGCTTTGGAAATAGGCTGGAGTTGGAATCCCTCCTTGCTAGTTTACTGTCCAAGGTGCCCTTGGGTATATTAACCAATTTCTCTGAGCCTCAGTGTCCTGGGGGTGGAAAGAGTAGTGCTGGAGGTGAGGATGAAATGAGATGCTGTAGGTAAAGAGATGCTGATTCTTTTGTCCCACTTTGCACACCTGGCCAGATTTGGCTTCATACAACACAGCCTTCATCCTGCTGCTACCCAGCACCAGCAAACCGTGACTGGTGGCATATGGCAGGCATATGTCTATTCACGGATTTCCCTGTATTTTCAGCCTCGCCTCCATCTCCATCCAGCATTCCCTCTCACTTCCAGTGGGCCTGGTTGCTACACGGGGTCTGCATGTGATCCTCCCCCATGACTCAAAATCGACCTCTCCTTTCTAGGTCCCAGAGGCCTCCAAAATATGCCAATATTCACAGGCTTTTCACCTGAGCTCCATTTTCAGATGTGACAGGAGCCTCCCTATCGAAGTGATCAGGGAAGGGGCTTTGCCATCCCTCCTCCCTTCTAGAGGACTTGGTCCACAGCAGGTGCTCATTCCACGGGAATACAATGTCATTTGCTGGCAGAGGAGCCGGTCTGAGAGTAACAGATTCAGTCTAGCAGAGCCTTGGGATTCTACTGTCAAGTAGCAAATAACCACGACAGGCATACAGGGGCCAGGAGGAGATTCTCTGTTAGTATTTTGGCCTTCAATACAGAGCCTCCAAAATCCCAGGATGGGGGCGTTTTAGCGGGTACCTTTTGACTTGGTTGAGACAGCCCAGGAGTAAGGCAGGTCAGGAGTAGAAGGGGCAGAGCAGATGTTCTCTAGAAAGTCTTTGCTGCATTTTATTCTCAGCTGCCTCCCCTATTGACAGGATGTTTCTAAGCCTGACTAAAGTCTCCAGGAGCTCCTGGCTGGCTTAGTGGTTGAGCATCTGCCTTCGGCTCATGTTGTGATCCTGGGATCGATCCCAGTGTTGGGCTCCTTGGTCAGGTGGGAAGTCTGCTTCTTCCTCTTCCACTGCCCCTTCTCCACCCCCAACTCATGCTCTCTCTCTCTCTCTCTCATAAATAAATAAAATCTTTTTAAAAAAATATCGTTTCTTCTCTACCCTCCCTTTTACGTCCCCTTCCAGCTCTGTCCTAGACCAGCAGCCCTAACAGTGTGACCCAAAGATCACTGGAAGCCCCAAGATTCATTCACGGGATTCAGACAAAACTACTTTCATGATAATACTAAGATGTTATTTGCCATTTCATGGTGTTGACATTTGCCCTGATGGGGCAAAAGCTATAGTGGGTAAAGTGCTGGCACCTTAGCACAGATCAAGGTGATGGTGCCAAACTAATATTCATGGTGTATTCTGGTAAATGAAATGCCAGTTTCACTTAAAAATGTCTTTTTCTTAATTTTTTTTATTTGAGAGAGATCACAAGCAGGGGTAGGAGTGGAGGTAGAAGCAGACTCCCCACTGAGCAGGGAGCCCTACGCCAGGCTCGATCCCAGGACCCTGGGATCATGACCTGAGCTGAAGGCAGACACTTAACCAACTGAGCCACCCAGGTGCCCTCACTTAAAAATGTTTTGGTGAAACAGTAAAGATAATTAATCTTTATTAAATTTCAACGCTTTGAGTACATGTCTTTTCAAATAGCCTGTGTGACAAAATAGGAATGGAGTATAAAACACTTCCACTGCATAGTGAGTTATGATGAGTGTCATGAGGAAAAGCACTTGCATGATTGCAAGCTAAACTAGCCAGTTTCTCATAGAACATTCTTTTTTTTTTTTAACTTGAAAGAACAATTGACAGACAAACTACAGTTATACAGACTTGGGCCAGTGTTATGCTGAAAATGAATAAAGTGATTCTGTCGTCTCAAGGAAAACAACTGATAGTTTGTTGTCCTTGATAACATTTAAGCTTTCAAGTGAAAACCATAATTTTGGAAAGCTTTATCTGCCGCTGTGAGCTTGAGAGTTTCTCAATAACCTAAAAACATTTCTGATAAGATTAGTAGTGATATTAATGAATGCAGTTTTTTATATTGTATAATCATAAAATGAGTCAACAATTGGAAGATCTGTATAACTGGATAAGCCACTATTTTCCAAATGACTAATGCATAATGTTACCAAATTATGCATAGATAATAGATCCATTCAAAGTGCAAGATAGACCAGTGGATTTTAATGTAACAGAGTACAAAAAGTTCATTGATATAATTTCAGAGTTAACATCACAAATAAGCAATAGGAAACTACTACCTGTGAAGTTTAGGTGTACTACCAAAGAAGAACATCCACAAGGTGTTATTTTTCTATTGCAGTCATAAAAAATTACCACAAACTTAACAACTTAATATAGCAGCTACTTATTATTTCACAGTTCTGTAGGTCAGAAGATCAGGTGGGCTCACCTGAGGTCTCTGCTTGGGGTCTCACAAGACTGAGGTCAAGTTGTCTTGTCGGCTGAGCTGGCCCTTATCTGGAGGGTCTGGGGAAAAGGTTTGCTTCCAGGCTCACTGAGATGCTAGAAAAATCCAGTTCCTTCAGGTTGTATGTCTGAGGTCCCCATTCCTTGCTGGCACTCTCCTTGGAAAGGACTCACATGATTATATTAGGCCCACCTGGATCATTTCTCTTTGCCAGATCACTAACATGATCATGGAAGTGATAACATTGTAAACACCTACTCTCAAAGGGGAGGAAATTTATATACAGGTGAGTGTCATATGGGAGTTATTCTTAGAATTCTGCCTAAAAATCTATTTAAACAATGCCCATCTCTACTGGCACATCTTCATGAGGTTAGATTTTCTTCGTCTATTTTAACCACAAAACACATTGCAACAGACTAAATGCAAGAGCATATATGAGAATCCAGCTGCTTTTTTATTGAGTCAGATACACAACAGATTTGAAAAAATGTAATACGATGCTACTTTTCTTGCTGATTTTTTCGATTTGGAAAATAGTTATTTTTCATAAATATATGTTACCTACTTTAACATGCAATGTGTCTATTGTTTTAAGTGTAAAAATAGTTTTGGGGTGCTTGGCTTGCTCAGTCAGTAGAGACCACAACTCTTGATCTCAGGGTTGTGACTTCTAGTCTCTAGGTGTAGAGACTACTTAAAAATAAAATCTTTAAAAAAATTAAAAAATTAAAGATAAGTAGTTTTACACAAAGAAAACAAAAGCACTAATTCAAAAAGATATATGCATACCTCTCTTTGTTGCAGCATTATTTATAATAGCCAAGATATGGAAGTAGCCCAAGTGTCCATCCATAAATGAATGGATAAATAAGCTGTAATGTGTGTATATACATATACATACATATATATATATATATTCAGCCACAAAAAGGATGAAGTCCAGAGGGTATTATGCTAAATGAAATAAGTCAAAGAAAGACCAACACCCTATAATTTCACTTGTATATGAAATATAACAAAATAAAATAAAACAAATAAAGGGGCACCTGGTTGGCTATCAGTAGAGCACAAGACTCTTGATCTCAAGGTGTAAGTTCAAGTCCCACATTAGGTGTAGAGATTACTTAAAAATAAAATCTTTTTTAAAAAACAAAACAAACAAAAAAGCAGAAAAAGACCAATAAATGCAGAGAACAAAATGATGGCCAAATGGAAGGGGGTGAGGGATGGGCAGAGTGGGTGAAGGGGAGTGGGAGGTACAGGCTTCCAGTTAAGGAATGGATAAGTCATGGGAATAAAACGCACAACATAGGGAATATAGTCAATGATATTGTAATAGTGTTGTGTGGTGACAGATGGTAGCTCTGCTTGTGGTGAGCACAGGATAATGTATATAGAAGTTGAATCACTTTGTTGTACGCCTCTAACGTTGTGGGTCAACTATATTACAGTAAATAGTTTTAAATTTTATCAGTTTTGGGGTACCTGGGTGGCTCCATCATTTAAGTGTCTGCCTTCGGCTCAGGTCATGATCTTGGGGTCCTGGGATCCAGCCCCATGTTGGGCTCCCTGCTCATTGGGGGGAGCCTGCTTCTCCCTCTCCCTCTGCTCCTTCCCCCAGTTGTGCTCTCTCTCTCTCAAATAAATAAAATTAAAAAAATAAGATTTATCAGTTTAAATTTCTAATATGTTAAATATCATTATATATAACCCATAAAAAAGAAACTCTTTGGAGTTTTCAATAATTTTTTAAAGCTAATACTTTTTATTTGTTTCTTTTTAGATATACATGCATGTCATTTTAATATTCTGTGTGACAGAATGTGGAAGGACACATAAAATGTATGCCTTTGGGTGTGCAGTGCTATGGATTTTGATGAATGCATAAAGTCATACAACCATTCTGTAATGCTTCCAATATCCAAAGAATTCCCTATGCCACAGCATTGTGGTCAACCCCTTCCTCCATCACTAATCTCTGGCAACCACTAATCTGGTTTTGTCATTTCACAAATGTCATATAAATGGAATCATAAATAAATAAATAAATAAATAAATAAATAAATAAATAAATGGAATCATACTATAAACAACCTTTTGAATCTGGCTTCTTTCAACATTGTACATTCGAGCTTCATCCATGTAGCTGCCTATATCCATAACACAATCCTTTTTAGTGCTGCATAGTATTCTATTTATACAGCTGAGCCACAGTTTAGCCATTTACTAGTTGAAGGACATTGAGTTGATTCCTAATTAATAATTTTTAAGGGAGTAAAATCCTCCTGAGACCACAAATTTTGAGAGATGATGGTAATGTAATGGAAGCATCATTTTTACATGGGAAATGGGTAGATGGATAAAAGAGCCATATATTGGAGGTAGAATTGAAAGGATTTGCAGATCAGTTGAGATGGGTTAGGGAGGGCCAGAGAAAAAATGGTGAAATTAAGTATCACTCTGAGGTTCCTGGCTTAAACAGCTGGCTTTGTCAAATGAAGAAGACTGGGGGTGAATTGCTTTTAACTCAAAGGAAATCAAGGGTACAATTTTGGAGCTGTTGAGTTTGAGATGCTTTTCAGTTATCCTAATGGAGATGTCAGTATACAAGGGTCTGGATTTCAGAGGAAATGGGGATTTGAAAGTCCTCTGAGTACATGAGAGATAAATGGGATCCCTGAGAGTGGGAATGCAGAGTGAGAAGGGAGGGAGAACTAGGTCAGGCTCCTGAGGAACACAGCTTTCTCAGAATCTACCAGAGTAGGAGGAGTTGATAAGCCAGAGAGATAGAGGAACATCAGGGGAGGGTTGCATCACAGAGGCCAAGAGAAGCAAAGGCAGAGTGATCTGGGGCATTGAATGCTGTGTAGAGGTCAAGGAAGTGAGGGATTGAAAAGCGCCCATTGGATTCGGTGACATGGGGTGGGGTGGAGGGGTGTCGTTTGTGACCTTGATAAGAATTTCCTGGTTTGGTGGAATGAAAGGGATGGAATGTCTCAAATCCTCTATCTGCCTGAGGTCCTACCTCCTTCTCCCATAATCTTCTCATCCCCGCCCCCTGTGCCCCTAGAATCTCTTATTTCTCCTTCTAGACTCGACTCCTTGTAGCACCATCTCCTCCCTCTCCCTCAAGACCTTGCATTATACAGACCTCTCTTAGATTTTGTTCCTCAAAGACCCATCTCCTGCCTCTCATTCTACTCTCTTTCCTGACCTACCTCTTCTCAGACTCTCATTTTCCTCCCTGTATTATGTCACAGCTCACTCCTCTCTTTGAGCACATACTGCTTTTCCCAGACTGCTACTTTTCACTCTCTTTTTTTCAGGACCCTTTCCTTCCTTCCACCCACTTAGGCTTGCTGGATCTCAGTAGGGGTCTTAGCTGGTCACTAAGGAGCCTCACAGACTCAACCCCAAGGAGTCATATTCTCTGGCAGGATTCCACCAGGATCTGACAGTGCTGACCTGTAGGAAACACAGCATTAAAACATAGTCCTTCCTTGAATGATTGCCAGGCTGGTAACCACATCCTGCCAACACAATGCCCTCATCCGCCCTGGCACCTGACACTGAGATTCTGCCTTTACCTACCCTTTATTGCACAGAGTCACCCTGAGCTGATAAGGCACCCCTCTACTACAAATTCTATTTTGTACTCAACTCACATGTCGCTCTTGCCAGAATGCTTTCCTATTCATTAGTCCAGCCTTGGGAAGTAAGCGGGCGAAGCATGGTGAAAGAAGATGTGAAGACTTGCCCCAGGTCACACAGCTGGTTAGAAGATTAGCCTGCTATCCCTCCCAGCCCTTCAGGTTTGCTTGCTTTCATGCTCCCCAAACTCCCCAGGCCTGAGCTCAGGCATGGATGCCCTTTTAGCCTGTTGCAGCCTGCCAAGGGGTAGCTCCCTGGAGAGACCCCTGCTCAGGAGCAGTACCCTACTTGCACTTTGCACTACAGCTCTGGACCACCTTGAGAAAGAGGATGATTTCTGATTTGCTTCACTGAATTCACATCAGGCAAAAAATCTGTTTGCTTTGATATGACTTCAAAAATGTAGTATAGAGTAATGATTAAGAGCCGAGGGCCAGGGTTGCCGGGATCTGGTGCCCAGGCCTGGCTCGGCTCTGCAGTAGCTCAGTGAGGCAATGTATATGAGGACTCTCAGCAGAGTTCCTGACACCCAGCAAGTGTTCAACGAACGGTGACCACAAGCCTCATTATTTTTCCGTAGGAATCCTTGGGAGGCAGTGTAGTGTACTGGAAAATTTACTGAACCAGACATCTAGGAACCTAGATTCCAGGTCTAATTATTACTGCTCAACTTGGAATGCTGGGTGACCCATTCATTTCATCTCGTTGGGCCTAGACTTTCTCATCTGCACATATTAATGGCTGCCCTACCTTTGTAATATGATCTAGTAGCCTTTAAAGCATTCCGTATTCTGTGCAAAGATGTTAGGTTACAGGGAAAACATGGAAATTACAAAAAGGCCTACTAGTGAATGGTTTAATAAATTATATTTCCATACCACAGAATATAATGCAGTGAATCTTTACTTGACGTGGGAATAAGGCCGTATCATATCATTGCATTGTTTAGAAATGATAGAAGGTTACGGAACTGTAGGGTAAAATGCGACTCAACTGGGTAAAAATATTTCTATTCACATCTTCTATGGCACATCAAAAGTTAAAATGATTAGCAGGATATCCCTTGCTGGTAGTATTATGAGGACCTCTAGTTTCTCCTTTATATTTTATTTTCTGAATTTTTGGCAGTAACATCCAGTATGTTTCTAATCAGGAAAACAGGAACGCCTGAATGGCTCAGTGGTTAAGCATCTGCCTTCGCCTCAGGTCGTGATCCTGGAGTCCTGGGATCGAGTCCCACATTAGACTCCCTGCAGGGAGCCTGCTTCTCCCTCTGCCTATGTCTCTGACTCTCTCTCTCCTCTGTGTTTCTCATGAATAAATAAACAAAATCTCAAAAAGAAAAGAAAACAGCAAAAAACAGACAGAAAAGCTTTCTCTTGCTCCATCTGGAGAGGCAACCCCATGACTGCTCTCCATGTCACAAAAGTTTTGAGGGACCCAAATGGCACTGGGGTGTGGTACTGCTGTGTATGCGACAAAGGGGAGGCCCATGGTAAGCACAGCTGCTTTGGCCTCACCTTGTGGGGAACTGCTCTCTGGAACCCACCAGAGTCTGAACTAGAGTACCGCATTCTGGCCTTTGCACTTTGGGGTGAACCTCTGGGGTGGGGTAGGTCCAGGAGCTTGCTGGAGAAGGAAGCTGAATGGAAGAGCCCATGGGGCTGCAGGCAGTGCAAGACTGCTTGGGCACTAGCTCACCAGGGCCGTGTTTATGAGGCTTACTCCCTGCTGGGCCTCAGGGCCCATAGCCAGGGACACCTAATGGGCCCCCTCTTCTCTCTACCCCCGAAGCTGGAATGTTCCAAATTCCTCCTCCTTGGGCCAAACCCCTCTCCCCCACACAAGGCCTCCCCTGGTCTTGCAGAGGTCACCACACAAAAGCCCAGCTGGAGTTTTTGACAGGAAAAACCTCACTAAACTTTTTTTTAAGCACCTCAATGTTCCACGGACTCCAGGGGTTTAATTCTGATCTGTAATAAGTCTCTGACCCAAGGCTGAGATTTGTGGATGGATTTTGCAAAGCTGCGGCTAACAATTAGAAATCCTTTATCACCTCAGCCTGGAGCCCCTTGAACCTTACGCGCCCCTCCCTCAGGAAACTTCCCTCCCACTCCAGAGCCATACAGCTCCTCCAAGACTCTGCAAAAGGACTCCTTTGTAAGTGCCTCAATTCTGCTTTATTTGCTGCTTTTTAAACTCACCTGTGGGCTCTTGTTTCCTAGTTGTTACCCTTTTAGCCCATGGTGTAGCCATGCTGGGCCACCTTGGGTTTCTGAGGGAAGGGCATGGGAGGAAATGTTCAGGTGGCACCTGGGTTGGTAGTGTTTGTTTCCTCAAGGCGACCACAGAGTTTCCAGTGTTTGAAACTACAAGGGCCAGAGGAAGCGCTCTCCAAATCAGATAATTTCTGAATGGAGCTTTTGAGGACTGAAGGACTGAGATACAAGGTTGGGGGGGGCGAGGTACAGTTTACTGCCCCCCATGTGGTGAACTGGAGGGGCCAAAGGAGGACCGGGAGGGGGACCCTCTCCCAGCCAGCTTCAGTGTCTTCTTCCACCCTGAAACCTCAGGGAATCAACAGAAGGTGGGTTTCTGAGTGAAGTTGGGAAGTCTCCCCCTTAACCTCTAAAATAACCCTTCCCCCACTGGTCTGTGAATCTGTCAGAACTTCCTGCTTTGAAGGACATCCTGACATTTTCCATAAAATGGAGGGTCCTGTGCTCAGTGAGATAAGTCAGGGAGAGAAACCAAATATGGTATGAGCTCAGCTATACGTGCAATCTGAAACAAACCTAAGCTCCTAGATACAGAGAACAGACTGGTGGTTGTCAGAGGTGGGGGTGTGGATGGGAGTAAAATGGGTGAAGGGGGGGTCAGAGGGTGCCAACTCCCAGCTACAAGGTTAAGAAATCCTGGGTATATCATGTGCAGCATGGTGACTGAAGCTACCAGTGCTGTGCTATCCAAAGATTGCTCAGAGACAGTAGATCCTAAAAGTTCTCACCAAAAGAAAACAAATCTGTAGCTATGTATGGTGGTGGAGGTGGACTGAACTTAACGTCATGGTCACTTTGAAATGCGGTTATATGTCAAATCATTATGCTGTGCACCTGAAATTAATGCAGTGTGATGTGCCAATTCTATCTCCATACGAATAGAAACTTCCTCTTTGGACTGAGGCTTTATTCTCTTCAAGTGTCCTCTTTGAAAACAGAGCTGGGAACAGAACATGAGCCGTGCTTAGAGCTAGAGAGATGGTGGATGATGTCTGTGTTCTAGAGTCGGCCTTTCTGTGTTTTTTAGCAGTGTAAAGTGAGAATGTTTTGCTTTGATGGTCAGGGCAGAAATGAACTTCTTTTTAAAGCAATTAGAATATCCCTCAATCCAGTTGTTGTTCCCTGAGGGAACTGCTCTGAGGATACACTTACCAGAAAGCAGGGCTTTCAGAGGAATGGCTTTGCCACTTACTAGAGCTCTAAGCAGCTGCTGATTAGGTGCAGAGAGGAGAGCAAGTATCTTGGATTCCTGTGAGGAACTGTCCGATTGGGGGTTGGAGAAACAAGGCCGACTGGCAGAGGAGGGCTATGGTGGCCTCCATCACTCCCCAGGACACCACATCAGCTCCTTCCTTGAGCCTGAGAAGCCTCACCTATCTTACCCTGTTCAGTTTTACGAGACCCCAAAGAAGGGGTGCCATGCACAAGACTTGGGGCGAGAACCCGGAAAAGACAGGGCAAGGATCCAGGCAAGAAGGCGTTAATTCAGGAGCTGCTGCCAGGTTTGACCCTCCTAATCCTCTCCTGCAGTTCCAATCCCTCCCCTAAGGAAGATTAGGTAAGGATCCTAAATGAAGCCATCTTGACCAGCCCTTGGGCCATGGAGTGTGTTGGCCTCATGCCCAGATGACAAATTCACCTGTCAAGGCCTAGAGTTTTCTGTTCCTCCGAAGCAGCCAGGGTCTGATTTCTAGGAGGACCTCTGAATTGACAGGGGTGTCCTTTAAAGCTGCCTGCTTCTAATAACAGCTGTTCAGTCTTCTATATTTGTCAACGTGGCTTCCTGTCCCCATTTCCTTAATTGAGACTTGAAACCTTGGAGATGAGAAACTGGAGCCTGGCGAATTTAGGGGACTTCCTTAACAGGTTCCAGGGAGACCTGAGACTAGAAGTCAGTCTTTTGATTCTCAGGTCAGGACTCTTTCTTTGAGCCATCTACTGCTCATAACACTAACAAAAACAGAATCTAGCCTGGCACACTACCTAACTGCCCCCTATCTTGTCTACCCCTGCTTTCCTGACCCTGCCTGAAAGATGACCTCCTTTGGGCCATTTCTCCCAATTGAATAAGCTCCAACAACTAGTTCTACTTCCTTCCCAGCCATGCCAAGACAGACTCCTGAGACTCCAAGTCTTCGTGATGGCATTTTTAAAATTCTGCCCTCCCCAAACTCCTTTTCCTACTTATGCACCAGGACTGACTCTGGGGAGAAGGTCTCCTCTTGAAGACACTGCCAACTCTCATGGGAAATTCAAGCTGGGCTCTCATGCCAGCATCCCAACAAGCCTGGAGCAGGAGCTATTCTTCTGGGAGGCAGCAAGTCTGCTCTCTAAAAACCTCAAGGTAGCTCACCGACACTCACTGGAAACCCATATATAGATAGGAAATAAAAAGGAAAAGTATGTACCACAACTCTGGTTTAGAAGAGGGAGTCCAAGGAAGGTTTCAAGGGAAGGATAGTCCTGAATAATGACCAACAATTATCCAAGCAAATTTTGGATGGTAGAATAGCATACTCAAGGGCTTAGAGACAGAAAGGCAAATTCAGGGAAGTACACACTTTTAGGTATGGCTAGATTATGTGTGTGTATGTGTGCCCATGCACATGTGTGTGGGTGAGCATAAAGCATGAGGTTGGAGGTTACTGGTGGGAAATGAGACTGGAAAGAAAACCAGGAGCCAGACAATGGAGGGCCTTCCTGGTTTCCCCATGCTAGAGAGTTCCAACTTTGTCTTGAAAGCAATTAAGAGGGCCTGAAGTTTTTAAAGCACGGCGAAGTGGTGGGGTGGAGTGTAGGATTAGATTTCTATTTTAGAAAGATCGTTGGCTACTGGATGGATAATTGATTGCAGAAGTGGAATTAGAGCAGTCTGAGGTGCCCATGAGATTTCTAATTTCGAACTGAAGTTTACATAGTGGAGATAGAGAGAAGTGGATGCATTCAGAACATATTTTAAAGGTAAATCTGATGGGACTTTATAATTGGTTACGTGTCAAGAAGAGGGGAGGAATCAAGGATGCTTGGCTTGAGTTGCTGGACGAAGGATGGCCCTAGTGATATAGGGAACATGGTGTGCAGAATTGTTTGAAGATAGGGAAGACAGCAGATGATTTTAGCTTTGCAAATGTTGAGTTTAAGATGCCATGAAAATATTCAGGTGGGGTCATTCCAAATGCTGTTAATTATACAAATCTTGAGTTCATGGGAGAGATCTGTCCCAGAGATACGGATTCAGGAATCATTTAGCATAGAAACAGATTGATGAAACCACCCCTAGAGAATGTGAGGGATGAGAAGAGAAGTCTAAAAGTCCAGATGAGACTCTGCAGGGAATATTAAGATTTATACAGAGGGCACAAGAAGAAAAACTTATAAAGAAGACTTAGGGGATGCCTGAGTGGCTTGGTGATTGAGTGTCTGCCTTCGGCTCAGGGCGTGATCCTAGGGTCCTGGGATCGAGTCCCACATCAGGCTCCCCAGGGGAGCCTGCCTTTGTCTCTGCCTCTCTCCCTCTGTGTCTCTCATGAATAAATAAAATCTTTAAAAAAAGAGGACTTAGAAGCATCATTTTGAGGGGCAGGGAAAACCAGGAGTGGTATCACAGAAAACAAAGGTAAATACACTTTTATGAAGGAGCGGGACAAAGTGAGATGACAGATCTGGGGACAAGAAAACTGTGGGCAACCTTAGTGTTAGGGAAGGGCTAATGGCAGAAACCAGAGCACAGAGGCTTGAGCAGTGGGTGGGATGGGAAAGAAGTAGAGACATCAACATAAAATGGCTCTTTTAGGAACCTCAATTGTAAGAAAATGATGAGGATAGGGTAGTAGTCTCACAGGGAGGACGTCGGGTAGGGAGGTAAAAAAAAAAAGTCACCAGGAGATGCTCACCAGGGAAAAGTAGAAGGATTTGCAAGCAGCACTGAAGGTGCCATTGAGAGGCATAGTCATGATCGAGATAGGGTAGAATTGTAGCAGCTTAGTGATAAGAAGACCAATGCATGGAAAGGACCTGTGCATTGTCACAGCTGGTGAGCACCAGAGCTGAGATTTCAAACTAGATTTCCCTCCCCATCCCATCAGACGTGTGTTGGCTCCTACTCAGCTCTGGTCTGCATCAACATTTGCCTTGTTGTGTCCATCAGCAATGAAGAGTATTGACTGGGAGCTCTGTGCCTGATTCTGCAGCGGCACAACACAAGTTTAATCTAAGTTTAAAATATTGAATAATTAATCAGTTTAATATATTTCCTCCCTCAACTGGTTTAGAATTGGAAGAGCCAAGACATTCAGCAAATGCCTATACAGAAAATAGGAAACTCTTTTTCTCTCTTTCTCTCTCTCTGGCTCTCTTTCTCTGTGTCTATGTTTTCTCTCTCTCTTCTCCCTTTCTGTCTCTCTCCCTCTTCATTTCCCTCCTTCCTTCAGTTCCTTCTCTCAACTTTATTTTTTTCTTTTAAAGATTATTTATTTATTTATTCATGAGAGACACAAAGAGGGAGGCAAAGACATAGGCAGAGGGAGAAGCAGACTCCCTGTGAGAAGTTCGATGTGGGACTCGATCCCAGGACCTTGGGATCACGTGAGTCAAAGGCAGACACTCAGCCACTGAGCCACCCAGGTGCCCCAGAAGTATAAGGATTTAAATAGGAAATTGCAATACACTGCAAAAATTACTATTTGTAGCTCAGTTTCCTCATCTATGCCATAGGGATGATCAGCACCTACCACAAAACATCATGACAATTTAGTTGACATGTATAGAGTGCTTATAATGGTCACATCGGAAACACTATATATATTATTATTATTATTATTATTATTATTATTAGTGTTGTTATTACTACTGTACTACCACGATGGGGTTAAGGAAACACAGAATGCTGCAAGAACATGGAGGACAGGCATTTGACCCAAGCCAGAGGAAGAGACATAGGAGTTGAACCCTAAACAGAGAGAAGGCAGTAAACCAAGAGAGAATGCTGGGCATCCTGCACAGAAGGAACAGCCTCCACTCAGATTTGGAAGCAAAAGACAACATGACATGATTGAGGAACTGAGAATAAGTTAGTTCAGCAAGAATATGAGGAGGACAATGGCAAGAGATGAAGCTTGAGAGGTCATAGAGCACAAACAAGTTTGGACTTTATCCTTTAGCCAATGAGGAGCCACTGGAATGTTTTCTGTAGACACTTGATCAGATTAATGTGTTGAAAGATCACCTTGACAACGACGTACAGAATGAATTGTAAGAGACAAGACTGGAAATGAGACCAGTTAGGAAGTCACTGCTACAGTCTGGGGAAGAGGGGATGGTGAAGCACTGACCCGGGCAAGTAGAAGTAGGAAGGGGGAGAAGGGTGCCATGGATTTGAGGTGTATACAAGAGGTGGAGTTGGTGAGATATTGACCATGGAAGGTGAGGAATCAGCATGAAAGAGGTGTCAAGAATCACTCTTGGGGTTTTGGTCTGGTGCAAGAGAATGGGTAGAATTATCTTTCAGTGATCATAGGGGACTCAGGGAAGAACTGTTTGGGAAAGTGTGCATTAGGAGAGGTGAAGAGTTCTCTTTTGAACGTGTCAAATTTGAGGTGCCTATGGCATTTCCAGGTGGACCTGGAATTAAAGATTTATTTATTTATTTATTTATTTATTTATTTATTTATTTATTTATTTAAGGTGGGGGGGCCTCAGGGAGAGGGAGAGAGAAAATCTCAAGCATACTCCCCATTGAGCCTAGACCCCGACATGGGACTCGATCTCATAACCCCAAGATCATGACCTGAGCTGAAGTCAAGAGTTAGACACTTCACTGACTGAGCCAACCGGGCGCCTCAAAGTGGATATTTTACATAGGTGATTGCTCTGGCAGTCTTGAAGCTCAGGAGGAAGATCTACGATGGAAATTCAGATTTGGAAGTGTCAGTGGATGGGTTGGAGATTAAGTCATGGGGGTGGGTTAGGTCCACTTAAGATTAAGTCATGCAGCGTATTTGCTCAGGGACAGAATGTTGGCTGAGGAAAGAATGGACTCCTGAGGAATACTCAACATTTAAAAGATGGTGAACCTTGGCAAGAGTGTGTGTGTGTGTGGGGGGGGTGCTCCTTGAACACCGCAAAATCCTACACAGCTCTGAGATATTCTAAAGGATCTGCTCAGATGCCTTCCTCTTACAAAGCTTTCCATTGTAGAACAGCTTCCCTTTCCTGTCTCCATTCTAGACTCTCTGCTAGGAGAGAGCCTAAGGAATTTCAGGGGGCCCCCCGGGCCTTGGCACAACCTTTGCTCCCCAATCCTTCCCCATTATCTCAGAGGCTGGGACTGGTAGGGTCAACCACTAAGAGAGCAGACAGGAAATATTGGAGTGTGGTGTACATGCAGGAGGAGGCCTTAGGCTGGCTTGCAGAGGGAATCTGGGCAGGACTGGGCGGACCTGAACTCTCCGAGGGGGATGGAAGTCTTTTTTGCTGACCTTAACCTGCCCTGGAGTAGATTTTTCACCTTGGGAAGAACAGCCTAGGGCTAGACCACTGCTCTCTAGGCCCCTGGAGGTTTGAGAGAGGCCTCTGATAGCCTGGAGTCCAAAGCTATGTCCTGGGACCCATTCCTCCTGGCCCAGGCTCCTGGAGTTTGGCCTTAGTCTGCAATTGAGGGGCCCCATGTCCCTGTTGCCGGGCAATGTATTAGACAGCAGCCTCTGGAGACAGAACCATGCCAACTAGGAGGCTGACCTGGAGCCAACGTGACCGGCACAACCGCCACTGCCACCACTACCTTCTCGGAAAGGAGCCACCCGTCTGGCCCCTGGCTTTGTCTGGTTGCCAACCTAAGGGCATGTGCCTACGCAGGAGGCGATGACATTTTGGCTCTACTTTCAAAGTTTTTTTTTTCCTTTCTCATGTGTTATTTCTAAAGATAACAAAGGTCAAAAGGCATCCAGCATTTTCTGGTTTCTCATAAGCTTCTGGTCAATATTTAATCTGGTTTATGGATTTTTTTTTAGGTCTTCTAGATACCTTCTTGAGCCTGCTTGTGGCCACCCACAGACACTTGTAAGGAGGAGAGAAATCAGCTTGGCAGAGACACTCTGAAATGAGGGATTAGGGGCCAGAATCCAAGGAACGAGAGCTGCAGCCCGGAAGGCAAAGGAACAAGCCCTGAAGACACTTCTGCTGGGAGGTCCGCCATGGCCTCTCTCGGCCTCCAACTTGTAGGCTACATCCTAGGCCTCCTGGGGCTGTTGGGCACCCTGGTGGCCATGCTGCTTCCCAGCTGGCGAACAAGCTCCTACGTTGGTACCAGCATCGTGACGGCGGTCGGCTTCTCCAAGGGCCTCTGGATGGAGTGCGCCACACACAGCACAGGCATAACCCAGTGTGACATCTACAGCACCCTCCTAGGCCTGCCTGCTGACATCCAGGCTGCCCAGGCCATGATGGTGACATCCAGTGCGATCTCTTCGTTGGCCTGCATTGTCTCTGTGGTGGGCATGAGATGCACTGTCTTCTGCCAGGACTCCCGAGCCAAAGACAGACTGGCGGTGGTGGGTGGAGTCTTCTTCATCATTGGAGGCCTCCTGGGCTTCATCCCCGTTGCCTGGAACCTTCATGGGATCCTGCGGGACTTCTACTCCCCGCTGGTACCCGATAGCATGAAGTTCGAGATTGGAGAAGCTCTCTACCTGGGCATTATTTCCTCCTTGTTCTCCCTGGTAGCTGGCATCATCCTCTGCTTTTCCTGCCCACTCCAGGGAAATCGCTCCGACTACTATGACTCCTACCAGGCCCAGCCCCTTGCAACTAGAGGCTCTCCAAGGCCGGGTCAACTGCCCAAAGCCAAGAGCGAGTTTAACTCCTACAGCCTGACAGGGTATGTGTGAAGAACCAGGGGCCAGAGCTAGGGGGGCGGTTGGTGGCCGAGTCTGTGAAAACCAGTGAACAGCACCCCCCAAACCACCCCCCCGGGGCCACAGGTGAGGGACATTGGCACTGTATCATGTCAGAAGGTGCTGCTGAGGCTAGATTGACTTTGCCCACTGGATCAAGTGAAGGCAGAAATGAGAACTGGTGCAACAGCATGCAGGTTCGATTGTCAAGATTGCTTGCCAAGCCAGCCTTTCTGTTCCCTTCACCTTGCCCACGGCCCTCCCACCAACCCCCTACCCCCCATCCCCCCATCCCCCACCCCCGGCTCTGAGTCCCCAACCCTCTACTCCAAACTCCACCCTGCAGCCTAGGCCAGGCCACAGAGGCTTCCCTCCGCCCTTTGGTTTACCTGGGAATCCATCTGCCAAACCCACTAATTACATCCCACTGACTAACCCTCTCTGTGATCAAAGACCCTCCCCTCTGGCTCAGGCTGGTTCTTAGCTCATTGCTGGGGGAGCTAGGGTTGGGGCTGGGGGCGGGGAGTGGTGGCTTTTGTGGGCCCGGCTCTCACCAACTTCCCAAGCTTCTCTCCAAAGAAACTGGTCAGTAATGGAGCCCAGAGCCTCCATCCCATTGTTGTTATGACTCCACAGGGTTCAGACCGGTTTGTGCGTGGACCATCCCATGGTACTGAGGGAAGACAGAGGCAGGGGGAGAGGGAAAGAAGGAAGGCAGTTGAGGACCAAAGAGAATAAAAAAAAAGACCCAAACCGTTGCCCAGGGCATTTCCCAGAATTCCTTCCCGCTGCGGGTTTGGTGGATCTAGCACCCCTCTTCCCTTCAGAGGAAAGCACAAAGGAAGAAGATAGGTTGGAAAGCTCAGGGCAGCAGCAGACTCCGATTCCACCGAGGAATTCCATTGCCTCAGAAGCTGCAACCCCAACTTTCACCGAAGCCCCTGCCTCCCTCTGCCCTGGACCCCTGCTAAAGCAGGGCTATGGGTCCCCCACGGTGGTTCCCTTAGGAAGGGGAAACTAGCACTTTTAGACATGGCTCTTGGCTGGGTGGGGGGCAGCACGGGAGACTTGGGGGACTGAGGAAGAGACCACTCCTTGAGGCCACCCAAGAAAGAATAAGAACTTTGGGCTCAGTTGCCAGGGTTTCCCCCCACCCCGCAGAGCACTACAGAGCCTCTGAAAGACAACAGTACCAGGGAGCCCCTCCACCTGCCGCCGTCACCCATCAGATGCTCTCCGTCATCCTTTGCCAGGCATTTCAGAGTTGCTAGAAGGCATCTAGCTCCGAAGTGTGGAAGAGCTCTATTTCCCCTGGGATGGGAGTGGGGGTGTGGGTCACAGATGGACCAAAGGCCTCTTCTCTCAGCAGCCTCAGCATGCCTGGCTTCTGACAAACTCCGGGCTGCCTTCCCACACCTCAGTGCCAGCGGAAGAGGGTCATTCATGGTCTCTGACATGCCTTCCACCTCTCCACCTTCTTACTTATGACTGAGCTCTTCTCCCAAGCTGGAAGGGCCTGTCCCCTTAGTCAAGTCCTCCTGCTGTCTGGAGAACTTGCTCAGCACCACCTCCTACACCGAGTCTCCTCTCACCACTCCATTTCTCTCCTACGCTCCTTCCTCTACCCCTCCGTGTATATAACTCTTGCTTCTCTGATGCTTATTGTTCACAATTTTTGATGGGTAGTTATCTTTTTGTGTGTATCTGATTTCACAAGGACATTGTAAACTCTTGAGGGTAGGGACCATCCCCGAGACCTCTTTGTATCTCCCAGACTAGCTATAAGAGTGCTGGGTACATAGTAGGTAATCAATAAACACTTATTGATTGAGTCATTCTGTTACTGTTTTATTAATTGAAAGGGGCCCAGCCAGGGCAGGCATGACAGAGAGAATGGGGCCAGGGGGAAGGGAGGGCAGAAATTGGCTTTACTTCCCACCAGGTGGATAAAACATTCTAGACTTTACTGGAGACATTATGAAAGTAGGATACCACCACCACCCCCTCCACCTTCCCAGGGAACCTTAACCTTTTCTTCCCTCTTCACAATTCTTTCATCAAAGTTATTTACTAAATGGCTGTGTGTTTATTCCTTTCATTCTCTGAACCAGCACTCTGAGGAAGGTGAAGGAGACCTGATAGTCTCCATTCGACAGATGGGGAAACCAAAGCCCACATGAATAAAGAGAATTTTCCCCCAGGGCCACATTGTTGGTGTTGGGGCCCCAGACTCTAGCCTCTCCAGATAGGACTCTGCTGACCCACTAATTGAGTGAGCCCGCCAGGGGTCTGCAGGCTGCTGGAGGATAGCACCCCATGGCCAGTGAAGTCACGCCATTTGAAAGAGACACGACACCTCAGTTCTAATTTCCTTAACTCCAGAGGAGTGAGAGTTTGGGAGGCTGTGTTCGAATCTCATGGGGAATTAACAAAGCCTAAGTCATAAAGATGTTAACTGTGACAACACTGACAATGATGCCCCCCGCCGGCCCCCCACAAGATTCAGCTTACCCAGGGCCCCTGGACCAAGTGGGCCTCGGCACACAGGAGCCTGATATGACAGGCATGACCTTGCACCCTCCAAGTAGACCTTCTTTGGTGAAGAGGCTAAGACCCCAGCACCCAAGCCCATTTAGAGAGAATGGAGACAGGCAGGAGTTAAGTGTGGAGAGAAGGAGCTCTCTGAGCAGAAGGTGAAAAGGGGTCATGTTTCTGGTCTGGCACCAGGAGCCCCCAGCCCACTTGACTGGGGAGCCCTAGGGGCTGGAAGATGGGGTTGCCTTGCTGACCGTGTTATGCTGAGTGGGCTCTGATGAGTCACTGGCTGGCAGCCAAAGCACTTTACAGATTCACCATTTCCTTGCATTCTCCAAATACCCGAAATGAAGCAGGTGTTTTTATAGGAAACAAAATGGAGGCCCAGAGAGGTGAGTCAATTCCCCAAAGCCAAAGAGTGTCGGAGTCTGACTCTAAGCTTGGCAAGCCTTCCCATAGTAATGTGGGTCTAGGATGTTGCCTGGGATGGTGTAAGAGTTCCTTCTGCTTTTCAGAGTCCTGTGGCCCCCCTGTCTCTATCTGCAGCTGGCATATAAAGGCCTTGGAGGGCAAGAGGGCACAGAGCTTCCCTTCATCTTAGGATGAGGCTGCCCTGGGATGCCCTCCTTTGGACTTTCAATCCGTGGAGATTCTATGGAGGATGTGAGAATTTCATCCTCAACTAGAAAAACCAGGGCAGAGCCGAGAAAGAGCAACTGTTCCCTTTGGCTGGGACAGCAAGAAAAGTCTCTCTCTAGATAGTTTCTTAGAAATTTCCCTGTGTCTGAGTCCAAGTTGAACAGCTTTCAGCTCACCCCATTGCCTTCCATCATAAAGTAATTTAGATTAGCCACAACCAAGGGGTGAGTGAGGGCCATTGGGTTTATGCCCCAAACTGATGGCTCTGACCCTTGCACAAGGAGAGATGTTTCTGCCTTCCCTCATTCCTCTGATAATAGTGTGACTCATGCTTTGTCCCCTTTGGGGCCACAGTAGTGACCCACTGCTATGTGATTATTGATCGGGGAGGGGGAGGCTGAAACTGGCTTCTGAGGTGGGGGGAAGGGCAAGCTCCAACGTTCTGCACGACCTGTGCGCAGTGACCTGCGCACAGCCACCGGAACAGCCACTCAAGCAGCTCTCCAGCCAGCCAGCCCACACTACCCGTGCCCTCACTCCCTGTGCCCTCGCTCAGTGTCAGATGATGTGCGAAAGGCTTTCAGGGCCACAAGGGCAAACGAGGTAAAGTCTGTGCTTTGCGGGAGCTCACAGCTGATCCAGGACCAGATAAGACATGCACACCTAAGGGTGGTACAAGGCATGATATGGCCTGTCCTGTGACAGATACGAGGGAAGTGCCAGAAGGCCAAGGGCTACTTTGGAAAGGTTTCTAAGTCCCCTCAGATCCAGATCAGTATGAAGGGAGGGTCTGGCACCATTTGAGCTATTGGAGGGGGTGGGGTGCAGAGGGCAGGGGAAGGATGATCAAAAGAAAGTGCTTTCTGTGGCCTCCGGGCCACGGGAAACAGAGAAGAAAGGCAGACAGCAGTGTTCAGGAGGGAACAGGATGGTACTGCACCACCCACCCAGAACCCCTTTGAGTTTACCTTGCAGGACTCCCAAGTGGCTCCAGCAGAAAGAGCGACCCTGGGGCTCAGCCTCCCGTCCTTTACCTCCTTCTCTGGGGCAGGTCTCTGGCATCTGGTGGGGGCAGCAGAGGCAGTGCCCATCCAGGTAACCTGAGGCCTTTTGGCCCCGGACCAGAGAAGCACAAATGTGGGAGAAGGGAGAGAGGAAGGAGAAGTGTATAGTGCTAAGGGAAAGCATACAGGGCCTCGCAGGGTCAACTGTGCCCTCCCACTCAGCCCTGGGCCTGCGGGCAGGAGGTTCTTTGGTGCCTGTCATAGCTGCCCACTCGGGGACACAGAGGCCCCAGGCTGGGAAGCGCATGTGCTCCTCAGCTGGCTGGAGCCTGGCCTTTGCCCAGCCTGATCTTCCTGGCCAAGCAGCTGAGAGCTTTGATGGGAAATCCTGTTATCTCAACAGGAGAGAGATCCTTAAACAGGAAGTCCAGCAGGTTATCTCTCTCTTTGGCCCTAAATGTGGTGGCTCATCCTTGCCGCGATGTGATCACTGATAAAATATTAACAGGTTTTTATCTGGCACAGCGATACAGAAGGTGTGATGGGACCACCACCCTGCCTCACACAAGCAAACCACTTCCCTGAGAACTGCTGCTCAGGAAGTCCCAGATAACTCTTGCCCACAGTTCCTTGCCCTGGGCCTCTTTCCTCCCAAAATGAGCGAGCAGCAGTGCCTCAGGGCTTCACAAAGCAGGAGGTCACCCTACAAGGGCAGATCATTTGGTTTGGCTCTCCTGATGTCCCCTGAAATTCCTATTTCTCCAGAATGGCACCCCTGCCACTTCATAAGTCACTTCCTCAGAGGGCTTCGAAGAGCTTTCTATTTGCAGTCATGGCCCTGGGTGGGTGGGTGGGGGTAACATTGAGAAAACACTTGTGCTCTCAAACAGATATGTAAATAAAGCTGCGTGAAATAAGGTGCTAAATGAGCATGAGTGGCTGGAGCAGGCAACCCCGAGTTTCGGTGGCAGCCCTTTTACTCCAATGGCCCTTTCTAGGTCTGTGACATTTGACAAAGTTCCTTGTGGGTTGCTCAGGAGAAAAACTAGCCACATGACAAAATCACAAGCAACCTCTTTATTTGCGTTTATTTCTGGAATCACCCAGTGGGAGGCAAGGAGGTGCATCAGCATCCCCCACAAAGACTGTCTGATGATATGGTGAAGACTGCTCCCTTGGTTGAAAGGCACTGAGTGCCTTGATGGGTGGGGGGTGGTGGTGGAGAAAGCACGTATGTTTTTCTTTAAAAAAAAAAAAGATTTTATTTGTGTATTCATGAGAGACACAGGGAGAGGGGCAGAGACACAGGCAGAGGGAGAAGCAGGCTCCATGCAGGGAGCCCAATGTGGGACTTGATTTCAGGACCCAGAGATCACACCCTGAGCCAAAGGTAGACGCTCAACCACAAAGTCACCCAGTCCCATGTATATTTTTCTAGCAAGAGAAACCCATTCAGTCATAGATTAGTCACTGCCATCAGCATTTGCACTAGTTTCTCAGTTTAGTGCTCTTTAAAAAGGAGCCAGAATGAGAAGAGGAGTCCAATGGGCTTAAGAAAAACTAGAACACTGATTCAGAGGCAGTGGACACTGGAATCTCAGGGGGAGTAGGGGACTTCTCTGAGTAACACATGCACTCTTCAACTAAATCATTCAAGAGCCTTCCGTGGAGATGAAGTAGAAATCAAGAAAGAGACAAGATGACAAAGATGGTGTCATCTTTTTCTCGGCAATTCCATATGCACCTCAGGTGGTTAATTTTACTCTTCTGTGTGTAATCATAAACTAGTGTGTTCTCAAGTGTCACTTTTGCACTCCCCAAGAAACTTGCCCACCTCAGCACTGTCTGGGGTGGGGGTGCGGTACAAAGGAGCCAGTAAGAGCACTCCCAGGCAGAGGCCAAGAAGTCCAAGACCTCCTGGAGTGTAAGAATAGGATCTTGATGGCTGTTTTGATATCAGGAAAGCTGCCAAGTGACAGCTCTGAGTGAAAAACCCAGTCAAGAGGAAATGAATTTCCACATTGTTTGGAGGGATATTCGTTACATAAGTGAACAATTTCCTGATCATGAGGGCAGTTAAACATTGTGTGAGACTGTGGAACTTTCTTCCTTGGAAATTCCTATTAGTGTGGGCTGGCTTTAGCCTTTTTTCTTATCAAAAGGAGGAAGAGGAGACTAGTTATTTTCAAGACAAGCAGTGGGAGTAGTGGGCCAAGAGCCTGGGCTTTGGAATCAGACAAACCCAGGTTCAGTTTGGCTGTGTGGCCTTGGGAGAGTCACTTCAATTCTTTACACTGTAGTTTCCACAAATGTGAAATGGACATGATGCCTGCCTCTCAGTGTGGTCATGGCATAGAGCAGGTCCTCAACAAGTGATTAACTGTGTTCCAAGCATGTTGGTGACCCAGAGGGTCGTGTCAAAGTCACAGCAAAATGTGTGCCTGTGGGGAGCAGGGGCAGATGACAAGGTATATTTCCCACCACAGATCTGAATCTACACCAGCAAGGGATACTTTCTTGGGTCAAAACTCCTCAAGATTCTTCCCAAAAGTCAAAATACCTTGGAGACCTTGGGTGGACTTCGACTCATCAGATCCATTGACAGAGGCCAGAGGAAGAGCAGACTTGAGAAGGTAGAGAAGAAAGGAGGGGTGATGGCTCTTTGCCCTTCATCCAGATCTGCAAAAAATCTGAGGCGGAACAGAACCATGATCAATCAGGACCTACTTCTAGAGAAAATCTTATTCCAAGGGGACTGCAATCTGAGTTAATGCCCCCAACTCTGGGACGGTTGGGGAGATACAACCACCACTTTCCTATTTCGCAGCCTACAAGGGTGCCATTGGTAAACAGATTTAGCATTGCCCCCACCCCCATCCCCTTACTGATATGCCCTAGCCCTTCTCCGGCCCTTCTCCATTCTGTTCCTGGTGCTTCAAATGAGATAATTTCACATTCCTCTCACACACTTGGGTATTCCTTGATTCATAACCCCTCCCCCCACCTAGTCTTGGGACTTTACTAAAATACTCTTCCCTACAACCTGGAAAACCCTCCCCACACACCTCCACCTTCCCCATCCTCACTGGTTTCCATAACCTTGTGGAAAATCAGACCTTTTGGGAGCAACTTCCTGAGCCTCTGCCTGAAGTCATCTTGCCTGCCCTTGAGGACTCAGTGGTCAGAGGTGTGAAATGTCTCATGGAAGGCACCCAAACCATCTGAACTAATCTCATCTTAAAAGGGTTGGGGTTTCAGATGATTCACACCAAAACTTTGGACTTGCGGATGGAGGCAAGTAACAAAAACACATTCCTTCTGCAGAAAATGAATGCTATGTGTGTCTCAATGACTAAAGTTTCAAGACTATCTGGGTTAGTTCTTTCCAACCATCTAGTTCATTATCCAACCATGTGCCCTGACTTTGGATTCAGAAAGTATGGTCCCTGGGGAGCACCTGGGTGGCTCAGTGGTTGAGTTTCTGCCTTTGGCTCAGGGCGTGATCCCGGGGTCCTGGGATTGCGTGCCACATCAGGCTCCCCACTGCCTATGTGTCTGTGTCTCTCATGAATAAATAAATAAAATCTTTAAAAAAGCACAGTCCCTGAATTTCCTCTCTGCCTGAGAAGTAAGTTAGGGGGTGTCCTTGTTACGATGAACACGTTATTCTCTGGGGGAAATTACACTTGACTCGGCCTGAGCTCATCCCTAGCTTTCTTGAGCATACCCCCTGCTTCACTCCTAATGTGGTACTACAGAGAGAGCTTTTGATTCATACATAGTACAGAACTCTTATATGTGCTCTATCTGGGGACTGCCCTTGGGAACCGAGAGCCTGACAATTAAGCCTCTGCTTCTAAATTATTGACCCAGATTATTCGCAATCACTGGACATGGACAACCATATCTTTCTGCCCCCCACCCAGGGGGCCACCAAGTCTCTGACTTGGTCCTCTGCTAGCTGCCCATTTGTTCATCCAACAAGCATGTACTGACTTCCTGACATGTACCAGGGACTTATTTTCTTGTAGAAAATAGAAAAAAGAGAGGCTTGCTCTGTCTACTCTTTATGGGTAGCTCCTGTTTATCCTGTTGTTGTTTTTCATTTATTTATTTATTTATTTATTTATTTATTTATTTATTTATTATTTATTTTAGAGAGAGAGAGAGAGAAACTCAAGCACGCCCTGAGCCAAGCATGGAGCTTGACTTGGGGCTCGATCTCAAGACCCCCGAGATCACCACCAGAGCAGAAACACTCAACTGACTGTGCCACCCAGGACCCCTGTGTCTTCTCTTGAAAGATGCTATCACTGCTCTGGGCAAAAGGGAATGGAAGACCTCTTCAGAAATGTTTTTTTATTTTTCTTTTAGTTCTCTCTCTCACGATCTGGTCTCTATAGACTTCTCTTGACTGCAGTCTGTAAGTCTCAGTATTTTAAAATTGCATACTAGGGAGCTTCCTTTTGATAACATTTGGAGTCTGTGGGAAAGAACAGCCATATTCCCTTTTGCCTTTGGCAGCCTTTCCAATTATCCAAACGAAAACTCAGCTTAAGAGAAACGCTAGGTCACTCCAGCTCATGCATTCTGAAGTGCTTTTTGTTTGTTTTTATCTACCTAGCTCACACTGATTTAGCCAACCCCTTCTATGAATGAAGTGCTGCTACAGGCTCTCGAGGGAGATGGAAATATCGACAAGTTCCCATCGTTAGCTCATTCATTAAGAATTATTGATTACCTACTATCAACCAGGTACTATGCTAAGCTGGGGCATAAAACAGCTGGCAAATACCAGTGTGGCCCTTCCCCTCGTGGAACTTACTAGGCAAAGAGACACACAGACATCGTGTGTGCTGTGTTCACCACTGTGTATCACACAGGACATAGTAGGTAGCCAGTATTTGTTGAATGACTGAAAGTAAACAGCCAGATAGGTAACAGAAAATTGTAAGAATTGGAGAGGTGGGTGTTCTAGAAGAGCAAACAGTATGGGTAAAAGCTCAGAGGTAAATAAGAGCCTGACCTGTGTCAGTGGGAAGACCATGGTGAGGAAGAGGAAAAGTGAGTAATGATGAAAAGTTGCAAGACACAAAGTAGACGAAGTAGAGAGGGTGGATTTTTTAAAAGATTTTATTTATTCATGAGAGAGGCAGAGAGAGAATCAGGCTTCCTGTGGGGAACCCAATGCAGGACTCAATCCCAGGATCCCGGGATTATGGCCTGAGTCGAAGGCAGACGCTGAACCACTGAGCCACCCAAGGGCCCCAGGAGGGTGGGTTTTATTCTAAGTGCAATGAGAAGTCATTGGAGGGCTTTCAGCAGGGAGTTATGTCATCTGATTTGTGTGTGTGTGTGTGTGTGTTTTGTTGTTGTTGTTGTTGTTTTACATCTGGCTATTGTGATAAGACAATTGTGGGAATGAGAGTGGAAGCAAAGACACCAGTTGGGAGCCACAATTATCTGCGGGAGTCACTGGTTGTTTGGACTAAGGTGGCTGTGGTAAAAGCCAGTGAAGTCAAGATCTATTTTGGCAACAGAACTGACAGATTGGATGTGGGGGACTACGAAAGAGGAAAACTAAGGATGACTTCCAGGTTTCTAGCTTCTGTGACAGGTGGGTGGAGGTGCCATTCTCTAAAATGAGGATAACTGCAGGAAGGAACTGTCCTGGGGCGTGTCACTGTTTTTATTTATTTTTTTAAAGATTTTATTTATTTATTTATTCATGAAACACACAGAGAGAGAAAAAGAGGCAGAGACACAGGCAGAGGCAGAAGCAGGCTCCATGCAGGAAGCCCGATGTGGGACTCGATCCTGGGACTCCAGGATCTTGCCCTGTGCCGAAGGCAGGCGCCAAACCCCTGAGCCACTCAGGGATCCTTTTATTTTTATTTTTAAATATTTTATTTATTTATGAGAGAGACAGAGAGAGACAGAGACACAGGCTGAGGGAGGAGAAGCAGGCTCCATGCAAGGAGCCTGATGTGGAACTTGATCCCAGGAATCCGGGATCATACCCTGAGCCAAAGGCAGATGCCCAACTGCTGAGCCACCCAGGCGTCCCATCACTGTTTATTTTTAACAAATTTTATTTGAAATGCCTGTGAGACATGTAAATGTAAATGTCAAGTAGGCAGTTAGTTATTTGAATCTAGAGCTTTCTAATAGGAAGACAGGACAAGGAAGTTTGCGATAAAAGCCTTGTGAGTGACACAAAACTTACATCTTCAAAGAAAACATTATGCCTGGCTGGGTTACTTGGGGGAATTTGCGGGGTGGGGGAGGTTGACATTCGAGCCAAAGGAAAGTTGACGAAGGAGAACATTCCAGGTGAAGGGAACTGAATAGCAAAGGTGGAGTAGAACATCTCTGGGCAGGTTCAGAAACTGGGAAAAAAAAAAAAAAAGCTCAGCTAGGATGGAATGAGGTTTGTGCTTATAATGCTAAAAAGAGGAGTCTAGAGGGCACAGTGCCCGCCACATGGGACTCTGTATTGCTCTTGCTCTGGAAGCACCAGCGAGTCTTTGAGCAGAGGCACAGCCCTGAGGAGGTCATCCAAAGCAGTTTCATGACAGTCGAGTGGATGGAAGGCACGAGAACAGGAGGAAAGGGAGGCCAGTGATGAGCTGATTTCCATTTTACAGGCATGAGATGATCAGGGCCTGAAGGCTGATTGGGAAAAGGAAAAGTTAAAGGGTGAATAGGAGGAATGTTAGAAAGGACAATTATCATTATGTTAACCTAAGAGGAGAGCCAGGAGGAGGTGCCCACTTCTGGTTTCTGGGTGGCTTTTGCCTCCATGCTGGACCAACTCTGGTAAGGCTGGGGGGCACTCTTTAATCTATCGTGGCATTTAACACTGGTTAAAAGGTCCTCACGCTGGCGTGGTTTCACCGCAAATAGGTAACAAAGGGGAAGCTCTGGAATCGGCATTGTAGTAAATGGAGTCACACACGTAAACTGTTGCAGGAAGCAGCCCTCTGGGTTGGGCCTCGGAAATGGGCGGGGAGTAAGTGCTCATAAAGAGTGGTGACATTTCTCCAACTTTTTTCTTTTTTTTTCCCCTTTACAGATTTTATCCATTTATTCGTGAGAGAAACACAGAGAGAGGCAGAGACACAGGCAGAGACAGAAGCAGGCTCCTCATGGGTAGCCTGCCATGCGGGACTCTATCCCAGTACCCCAGGATCAATTCCTGAGCTGAAGGCAATTGCTTGACACTGAGCCACCCAGGCACCCCCCCCTTTTCTTCTTAAGAGTCCAACTTCCCATATTCTTTCCTACTTTGCCCCTCACTCACCCAACACATGGCCGCACATGCTCACTCCCTCCGCCACAGGCTGGACCTTCAACACTATGAATGTTTTTCTGACACCACCTTCCATCCGTGTTGCCTGCCTCCAGGCCAAGTCCCACTTTTGCACAGCACCCCCTCTGAAGAGTAAGGATTGCTGAGAGGATAGCTGAATGTGCTTCCTCCCCCCCCATCCCCATTTCAGTACTTATTTCTATTTAGACACCTGGGGCCTTGGATATCATACCCCAAATGTCTGGCTTGAAGATGAATCAGGTGGCAGGCTAGAGCTGCGGAGAGGTGAGGGCCCGAGGATGGGTGGTGGGGCCCGGGGTAACTATCAGCACTGGTTCTGCTGGTGGAGCCTGGCTCAGGCCTCCTCCCACTCCTTACAGTCTCACTGGACAGTACCTGGACCAGGCCTCATCTCCAAGGAGGAAAAATAAGCTCGGGAGGGTTTTCCAAAGTAACTCTGCATGGCAAAAGTGAACAGATCTCCAAAACATTCCTTGGCACTACCTAATCCTATTGCCATTGCTTGATCCCGCCGTCCCCACCTCTCCCACTTTGATTGCTTCTCCCTTCCTACTTCTTTTTCATTGTTGGTATATTTTCATGTGTTCATCGTTCAACGTCTGATGAAGAGTGCCTTGAACTTTTTGGAGAGTCCGTTCTATATAAACACAATAAAGCAATGAGTAAACAAAATGTCTACTTTTACAAGGGTATAGGTTTTACTATTTTCGGGTAATAGGAGATCAGCCCCCTTCCTCGGCACTGTTCTGAGTGAGGGATAGTAAATAGATCTCCCTGCTCTAAAATAGCTCCCTCACTACCTGAAATCTCAGTCTGGTGGCACATATTTTTTGAGTTGGGAGCCCTGATTTCTTTTTCAGAACTTATGAAAGTGCAAATACTGTGTGCGGCTGGGGAGATGGGCTGTTATTCAACCTTGGTTCCCTTGACACGAACCCATCGCTTCTACCAAATGAACATGCTTTTCACATTCCAGCTTTTCCCCTGCTTTTGGACATGCTATTCTTCCGGAGGTGATGCTAAATATAATATCAATCATAAATATAAAATTACATTATATGTTCAAGAGTCTCTCATCTGAGATCTAAATCCAAACCTGCTCATTCTTTTTAAAAACAATTTATTTTTTCCAATATAAGACGAATAATGGGTTTATTATAGAAAATTTGAAAAAGGCAGGAAGATAGCAAGAAGAAAAAAATATCAACCATAGTCCTATCATCTAAAGAACCACCATTGTTGCCACTGTTGCCAGCATGGTCACGCTTGTTCTTTAAACAAATCTAAGTTTAGGTCCCATTTCTGATGTGAAACCTTCCTTCACCTTCCTCCCCCAGAACCTCCCTAGCATGTCTGTACCACTCACTTGTACCAGTTAGTTAATGTGGTGTGTGTCCTGTGTTTCCAACTAGGTTGTTCAGATTCTTGAAGGCTGAAACCATGAATTATACTTCTTAATTTATCTCCCAACACCTACTCCATTGGACACAGTATTTGCTGACTGATTGAACCTAAGTGCATACAAACCATTTCAGAAAGGATATGAAACAGGTCAAGTATCTACATCATGAAAATTAAAGCTTTCAGGTCACCTGGCTTGGTGACTATTGCTTTTCTGTTCCTGGAACTCCTGAAAGCCTATGAAACTAGCCTCTTTCTCCACACCAAAACTGAATAAGAAGCAGACTGAGTAAGAGCCAGGATTTACTCAAATATTCTCTACATAAGGCATAAAGGTGAGAAGGAGAAAGAGACCACACACACAAGGAGAGAGAGGGGGAGAGGGGGAAGGAAGGGGAGAAGGAGGGAGGAAGAAGGGAGGGGATGGTTGGAGAGGGGAGGGGAGGGAGAAGTGAAGATAAGAGAAGACCAGAGAAGACAAAAGAGCAGAGTAGGGTACAGAAGGGTATATAGAGTATATAGTCCGGTGCTCAATCCAGTATGTGATTTGCCTCCAGCACCGTATACAGGATCCCATCCACTTGTTCTGAGTCAAACCCGATCTCACGAAGCTCCAAGTGAGGGAGGACAGAAGTAAGGAGATAGCTGACGTGGATACGCAGCCGCGTAAGCTTGGCCAAAGCCCTGTATGATGGAGTGAGGGGGGCAGAAGAGATGACATGAAGTCATTAGCCATCAGAACCAAATGAAGCCCCTTAAAAACGGGCCTACATTCCTCAATAATGATGCATCCATTAGCTAGGCAGAAAGAAGAAAGCGTGGTGCCATTGAGCATGGGGAGGCCGACTGCAGCTCTCTAGGTAACTCCTCCATCCTTGGTGGTCTCTAAATTAAGGCTTCCTCCCTTATCTATGGCCAGTGACAGGGGGCGGGGGGGCGGGTCCTAAGGCCTGCTTTCCCATTAGCACTCACAAACTGAGAACTAAATCCTAGGAATTAACCTTTCTAGGTCATCTCCCTCTGGGGTCCGGTAGGAGACCTGAGCCTTCTGCAGCACTTCCAGGTGCGTCTCTGTCTCCTTCAGTTTCTCTTTCAGTTCCTGCTTTTCTTCCTTGGTTCTCTCCAGCTCAGCTTTCAGAATCTGGAATTCAGCTTGGCGATAGCCCATGTGTTTCTTGCTCCAGTATAAGCCTTCGGTCTCCTGAGTGGTGTAGGTCACCAATTCACTCTGGACTTTCTGGAATTCGGAATGCCAGTGATTCCTCTCCTGTTCCAGCTCCTCCACCTGCAGTCCAAGAAACAGAAACGCAATGACCCCCACATGCTACGAGCGTGCCAAGGCGTGTCCCCTAATACATTTACTCCACGGGTACTCCATACATGGGCCACTTAGGGACCTTCTCCCAATTCCCCCAAATACAGGAGGGGAAGCCCATTCTCGTTCATTCAATATGAGACAAGGCACAGAACGATTCAATGGTGTCTTTTGCCTTGAGGCCTCCCAGGCCAGGGAATCCACCTGAGCCTCGGCTCTGGGCTCTCCAGGTTAAAACGCTCTCTCAGTCCCAGCAGTAAGGTGTGGCCCTGACCTTTTGCTGGAACAAATTCCGCTCGGCCAAAACACGTTCCAGTTTTTCTGTGGTTCTTTTCAGTTCTTCTAGCTCCCTGTGGTTCTTCATCTTGGGCGTGCTGCAGCCTCTGCTCTCGTCGAAGCCTCTGCCTGGTCCCCCAGCGGCGGTAGCTGGGGCTGCGCCGGAGGCCCCAGAGGAGTAGGGTGCCGGGCTCCAGGACTCCACGGCTTTTCTCCTCTCGGCCAGCTCCTCTCTGTTGAATGGGATCAGCTGGATGGGAGCCCCCGAATCTCGGACGCCTTTGGCAACGCCGACCACAGCTACAAAAGGTCCCTTGTGTGCCTCCTCCTTGTTTGTGCTGCCTCTGTTAGACTCTTCTGCTACCAACCTGGGCATCTGGTCTTCTAATTCTTCATGGAGCAGGGACCCCTGGTGTTGGTCTGGGGCCCCTGAATACAGCACTGTAACCTCCCGGCTCTGACTGCTATTCTTGCTTGCTTCTGGGTATTCTGGAGAAAGGTATGGCGGGGTGCTTCTCTCCGAACTGGATTTCTCGTGGCTGTTCTCCCCTTCTGGGTAGGCGGCAGCTGCCTCAGCCCTCCTGTAAGGGCCAGGCATGGAATAATCTAGAGGAGGTGTTGTCATCTCATTCTGGAGCCTTCTGCGTTTCTCTACCGGCTCCTCTCCCAGAATCCATTTGTACTTGCTGCAAGAAGAAGGGAAAATTAAATGTTAGTTTTAAATTAAAAATTAAATTAAATTGTTGAAATACAAGCTAGGCATATTCTTTTCCTTTGGAGCCTCTCTCCAAACTCCATGTATTAGAGCAGACTCTAGCTGTTAACCACACTCAGTTTGGGTTAGGAATACAACTCTACCTACCCCTGCCCCCACCGCTGGAACACCAAACTCTGCACTCATCCACCTTGTTGAGACAGCAACCAGTCTGAAGGTAGAGGTGAAATCAAAAGGTATGAGACACCTGGATATACAGTGAGACCAGGCTGACTGACCTTGGTAAGAATTCTGAAAGTAGGACTGAAACCAGCCCAACTCAGAAGTCTCCAAACTGCAAAGAAAGGCAGAAACACACACACACACACCACCACACACACCACACATGCAAAATCCTCTGACACAAGAATGGAAAAAAAGGTCATAAAAAGCCTAGTAGAGTATGCGGAGGAAAACTGAGCCAGCTCGTTAATTTTAAAGTGTCACAAAAACCTTCCAGTTTCAAAGACTTAGGAAAAATTTTTTTTTTATTATTGCAACAGAACACCACGCAGTTCCTTTGCCAGCCAACTAGATTGTGGCTACTGCCCATTATTCACTTGTAAAAGTTAATTAAAACACAGGGCCCTCGTCGTCGTGGTTGGAAACAAACAAGTTAAATCGGCCAATTCAAGTCATTTCCCTCTTACGGCAAAAGAACTCCCTTCTGCCAGGGCAAACAGGCACTCCCTCATTTCTTCAGGAAAAGTACAGGATAGGAATCTCAAATTGCCTTCCATTTCTGGCTGCTATATGTACTAACTGTTCTCGAAGGAACCAATGAATCTGGTGCCAATGAAATCTATAGGCAATTTAAAATCAGCCAGGAGGATGGGACCTCCCCCTCTCTTCCTCCCCCATCCTTTTTACCCTGAGAACTATTTTGGCCCTTCCTGCACAAAACCATGACATTTCGAGGTGAGAACCACTTTTCAAATTTTTGATGAGAAAGAGTCCAGCATATTATCTATCAGCCACGTCACAGTACAGTATTTCAAGGCCATCCACCCACTCGTCTCTGCAAGTTCTGAGAACATCTGTAAGACATCTCAAAACTTGGCTTCTCACAGGGCCCTGAATGTCCCTCGAAACTAGGGTTCTCCTGGAAAGAAAACTGGTCTGCATCTTAACAGAAATTGCTGTGTCAACCTTAGGGGGAAAGCAACAGTATTTAGGGGCAGGGTGAGGCCAAATGTATTCCTCTTTGGCATGCTAGGGGCCACTGCAGAGGGTCCGTGTAGTTGTGGTATGCAGTGAGACAGAGGAACAGTCAGTTTGGAGGTAGGGAGGAAGGGTGGATGATACCAGATAGCAACACCACAGTTCTATGAAAGGCAATTGGAGTCAGATGATCTCCCTTTTTTAAAAAAATATTTTTTTCTTTATTTATTTATGATAGTCACACACACACACACACAGAGAGAGGCAGAGACACAGGCAGAGGGAGAAGCAGGCTCCATGTACTGGGAGCCCGACGTGGGATTCGATCCTGGGTCTCCAGGATCGCACCCCGGGCCAAAGGCAGGCGCCAAACCGCTGCGCCACCCAGGGATCCCCATGATGATCTCCCTTCTCTTCCATTTCCCATTTCTAGGGGTTCTGCCCTTAATCACCTCTCCCTGTATTTCTCTCCTTGGGTAATCTCACACAACTCCATGGCTATAGCCTCCCAGCCCTGGTCTCTAGTGGTGCACTTCCAGTTGCCCATCCCATATTCCTTCCTGGTGGTCCCCACCGGTATCTCGGGATGTATAAAAGTGGCCTTTTATTTTCAACTTCAAACCTGTCCCCTCTCCTAGGTTTCTGATCTGTGGGATGACACCAGCCAACTCAGGAATTTTATATAGTTCTATGGGCTATCAACACCCAGGTTTGAGTTCATGTAACTGCTCCTGAACCACTGCAACGGCTTCACCCCAGTCTCCCCTTTTCTCACCTCCGATCACCTGCTGCCAAGTTAATAATCTTCCTAAGGCACTACCCTGATTATGTTACACCCTTCTTTGAAATCTTTATCTGTTGTTCCCCACAACATAAAAGCTTAAACGTCTGTCTTAGCTTGGTGTTCCATTCCGAACCACAAAAAGTATTTATTGAGCACTTACTCTGTGTCAGACAGTGTGATAAGGGTTTAACGTGTGTGGTCTCATTCCATTTTCCCTGAGGTAGGTGGTATGTTTGTCAGAATTTTTTAAAGAGGAAACTCAGATGTAGAGAGGTTAACTTTCTCAAGGTCATAGAGGTAGTCAGTGGCAGAGCTGGGACATCACTTGGCCCTAGCTTCCTTGAAAGATGCCAGCCAAAAGAAATGCCCCATGATTTCTCATGCTGCTTGTTTTGATTGGAATGCCCTTCTCCAACCCAACACTGTATGTCTAAGACTAGCTCAAATGCTACTTCTGAATTCCTATAGCACCCTAGCTCTCTATTATAATACACATCACTTTTTACCTTGTGTATCTCGTATGTTCCCTACCAGAAGGACTAAAGTATAAGCTCCCCTACAGAATAGAGCTTAACTAACTGCGAGGTGGGAAGAAAGGAACGAAAGTCTGCACCTAAGAGGAAATCAGAAAGCAACTACTGTGTGAATGAGAGGAAAAGAAGTGATTTTACTGAGTGGTTCTAGTACTTAACTAGTTCTATAAGTAACGGTCTGGTTCTTCCCTTTAGGGATTGATTCTTATTCTGGACCTGTCTTCACTCATTTAATAAGGATTAATTTTGGGTTCACATACCAGGAATTCTTTTCCAACTACATAGCTGGTTTCTTCTCATTTTTTCTTTTATCATACACCTCATTGTCTGTCTACAGCTGATATTTTCACAGGGACTGCATCGAATCTGTAGCTCAATCTGGGGACTACTGCCATCATAACAACACTGTACCCTCTGATCCATAAACATGAAATGTCTTTCCATTTATTTAGGTCTTCCTTAATCTCATTCAATATTGTTTTATGGTAAAAGAAAAAAAATAATGTTTTATGGTTTTGTTTCCAAGGCTTACTTTCACTTTTGTTAAAACTTATTCCTGAATACTGTATTCTTGAAGCTACTATAAATGGAGTCATTTTACTAATTGCTTTCTTAATTTTTTCAGTGGCTATTTATTTGAAGTATAGTTAATGTAGTGTTTTATTAGCTTCATATGTACAATATAACAATTCAACAATTCTATACAGTACTCAGTGTTCATCCAGATAAGTCTACTCTTAACTCCCTTTATCTATTTACCTACGGCAACCACCAATTTGTTTTCTATATTAAAGAGTCTGTTTTTTCTATTTGATTCTTTTTTTTTCTTTGTCTCCTTTTTAATTTGTTCACCTGTTTGGTTTTGTAAATTCCACATAGGAGTGAAATCATATGGTATTTGGCTTTCTATATATGACTTTTCACTTAGCACTATACCCTCTAGTGCTGTGGTGGCAAGATCCCATTCTTTTAACAGCAGAGTAATATTTCACTCTGTGTGTGTGTGTGCACACCACATCTTTATCTATTCATCTGTCAATGAACATTTGGTCTGCTTCCATATCTTAGTTATTGTAAATAATGCTGCAATAAACCTAGGGCTGCAGATTATCTATTCAAATTAGTGTTTTTATTTTCTTTGGTAAATACCAGCAGTGCAATTACTGGATCATATGGTAATTCTATTTTTATTTTTTTCAGGAACTTCCATATCGTTTTCCACAGTGGCTGTACCAGTTTGCATTCCCAACAGTGCAGGAGGGTTCCCCTTTTTTTACATCCTCCCCAATACCTATTGTTTCTTGTGTTGTTGATTTTAGCCATTCTGGCAGGTATGAGGTGATATCTCATTGTGGTTTTGATTTGCCTTTTCCTGATGATGAGTGACTGACCATCTTTTCATGTGTCTGTTGGTCATTTGTATGTCTTCTTTGGAGAAATGTCTGTTTAGGCCCTTTGCCCATTTTTTTAACCAAATTATTTGGTGCTGTGTTAAGTTCTTTATATATTTTGGGTATTAGTAACCTCTTATTGGATATATAATTTGGAAACATTTTGTCCCACTCAGTAGGCTGCTTTGTCATTTTGTTGATGGTTTCCTTCACTATGCAAAAGCTTTTGGTTTTGTTAAATTTCCATGTGTTTGTGAATTTCCCAAATCGCCTTCTGTTGGTGATTCTAATTTAATTCCACTGTGATTAGAGTAAAACCTTTGTATACTGTCAATCCTTTCAATTTATTGAGGCTTGTTTTGTAAACACATGGTCTATCTTGGAGAATATTCCATGTACATTTGAGAAGAATATGAAGTGCTCTACATGTATATGTCAGGTCCAGCTGGTTAATGGCATTCTTCAATTCTTCTGTTTCCTTGTTGATCTTCTATCCATTATGGAAGGTGGGGCACTGAAGTCTTCAATTATTATTGATATCTGTTTCTCCCTTCGATTTTGTCTGCTTTTGCTTCATATATTTTGGGGTCTGTTATTAGGTCCACATAGAAGTGTAATTGTTACATCTTCCTGATAAACCCTGTCATTATGAAATGTCCCTCTAGATTTCTGGGTAACATTTTTTGTTTAAAGTCTATTTTGTCTGATAGTAGCATAACCATTCCAGCTTTTGTATGGTATATCTGTTTCCACTCTTATTTTCAACCTATTTATATATTTGAATCTAAGGCATATTTCCTGTATATCTGGATATTTTAAAATACATTTCTTACTATGGTGTTTCCTTACTCCAGTACTGCTTTGGTCCTACTCTTCTTCTTTATGCTATCATTATCAAACATTTAAATCTGTTGGATGAGCCCAACAATAAAGTTGTATGCATATATAAAATCATATATATATATATATATACACACATATAGTTTTATGAAATTATTCTTTAAATTAGTTAAGAATAGAGACTGGGAAAAACGCCATTATACTGCCTTTTATAATTGCCATTGCCAGTACTCTTGTTTTTTTTCATGTGAGTTTGAATTACTCTTTGCTATCTATCACGTGCTTTCAGCCTAAAGAACTCCCTTTAGTATTTTTTGAAAGGCAGTTTTTCTAGAAACAAATTCCATCTGCTTTTGTTTACCTGGGAATGTATTATTTCAACCTCATTTTCTTTTTTTTTCTCTTCATTTTCTAAAGATAGTTTTACTGGACTTCAGCTTCTTGCTTGACACTCCTTCTTTTACTACCTTGAATATGTGATCCTACTGCCCTCTGGTCTCCACTGTTTTCGTTTGTTTGTTTTAGTTTCAGAGGTAGCATGTAGTGATTCATTAATTGCAAATAATACTCAGTGCTCATTATATCAAGTGCCCTCCTCAATGCCCATCACCGAATTATCCCTTCCTTATAATGGCTGCCTTGAAGTCTCTGTGGGCTAAATCCAACATGTGGGTCTCTTTAAGAGCAGTTTCTATTATCTGCTTCTTGCTTTTTCCTATGTACAGGTCATACTTTCCTGTTTCTTTGCATGTTTCATAATTGTTGGCTGACGACTGGATATTTTATAAGTTTTTTTTTTAAATTTTTAAGTAATCTCTGCAGTCAGCGTGGGGCATTAACTACCAACCCTGAGATCATGAGTCGCACACTCCACCAACCAAGGCAGCCAGGTGCTCTGACATATGAATATTTTAGGTAACACAGTATAGCACCTCTGGATACTGCTACCATCTCCCTGAGTAGTTGATGTTGTTGTTGTTTGCCTGGTTGGTTATCTAGTGACTTGGCTGAACTGTCTCCATGAAATCTACTTCTCCTACAGGATGCAGCCTCCAATATTCCTGCTCAGATTTCTGGGTTTTTCTCTCCCACCTGGCAACGTGGGAGTCACCCTGGGATCAGCATCAGGCCACTTACTGATCAAGGATTATGTTTAAGTCCTCTTAGCCAGTTAGATTTTTACCCTTTACCACTGGATGTATGTGTGGCTTTGGAAGCTGCTATTACAGTTCAAGGAATCTACTTCTGCCCCATGTTCAGCCAGCCCAGTAGAAGTGGCTTGACTTTTCCCTCTCTAATCACCTCTCAAAGGGCACAACTTTGAGCATGCACACAGTCTTCCCATCTACCAGGATATGTATGTGTGATTTATTTTTAAGTATGGTTTCCTAGGGGTTGCCCCTGGGTCAGAAAAGCTTCTTGTTCAGCCAGTGGTTCCTCAGAGGCCATGTTTAAGCCCCTACTGTCAGTGAGGGCTCTGTCCCCTTTGTTGTTTGATCTGTGTGAGGCTGGAGGGCTGCTTTAAAGGCCACCTCATGTCCTAGCCAGATTGCTCCTGAGTAAACCGTAGCCTTGTGCTTATGCACAGCCTTGCTAATACCAGAGCTGACTGTGATCCCAGGAGAGGTCTCCTTGACTTTTTCCATTGCTCTGTTACCAAACTTCTGACTGCTTGGCCCTTTTGCTTGTTGTAATGTGTATCATAGAGCTATGAGTGCCCTCAGTTATGGTTCACCAAGACTTCCATTATTTTTGAGAATGCTTCGATGTTTTCTTGGCTTGCTTCTTCAGGTATGAACTTCTGCCCTATATGCATGCAAGCTGTGGCTGGGGCAATAAGAGTCTGGTATTGCTGGCATGCTGCCCCTAGATGAGTGTTTCCACCCTAAATGGGGGCTGGTTGGGAGAAGAGAGACCCAGTCCTACTGGGTCGGTCCAGAAGAGAGCTTTTGCAAGACAGACCTGGGGAACAGGTGAAATGTTGGAGGTCTTTCTGACCGTGGTGAAACCATAGCTGTAGAATGGGAGCAAGGGAAAGAGGAGTCCCTAGCTTCTTGACCACAACCACCTGGATTAGAGCTCCCTGAGCCCCCCTTCCCCCCTTTTGGGTAAAATACAGCTTGGAGGGGGGATGGCAGCAAGCTCAATGCTGAAGATTGTTGCCGTTCTCTCCGAGATTTCATAGATTTTCTTGAATGGGTGTTTATTTGCTGTAAGCCTCTGGGACAATCCCCAGGAGCTTCAAATGCTTGTTTTGTTTTATGTAAAAATATTTTCCACTCAGACGGTTATTTGTTGGTGAGAGTCTGTCACACTCCTCATTTCTCCATTCTGGAAGTCTCTCTCATTAAACTGTTAATACTGGCTGCTGAATCAATCTTACTCACTTAACAAAATTGTTCTTCTGTTTCTACCTTGTGTCTGTGGTTTCAAATATGCCTTTAGACACATCAGAAAGTCTGTCTTCAACTCCTTCAACTATTACAGTGTAATTTCTTTTTTTTGTTATCCTTTTAAAACATGAACTATTTAAATTAGCCTTTGATGTATAGTTTATTCAAGGGGTCTCTAAATATCTAAATAAATTACAGCTACTAATTGTCTCCTCTATCCATATGCTAGTGGGTACTTTAAATATTAAGTTTGCGAACACACATATGAAACCCAGCATGTACTGGGGATACTTATGTATCTAACTTAGACTACCATAAGCTCCTTCATTCTTGATTCCATCACTGCCTTAGAACATTTCCTTTCATACAGCAAGCACTCAAATGTATGCAGAGTGAATGAACAAAAAGAACTATTTCCTTGAACAGAAATAAGCGGGAAGATTATGCTTGCTTACATACTGGCTGAGTCCATTCTATACCGCAAGTCCTCCCATTCCCTTGGCTAGTTTGTGAAACTCACAAAGCTATTTCCAATGACCCCTCTGAGGCCCCTGCTGGGTCACAGAACTTACCCTGCTAGAACCTTTAAAAACTCTCTTGTGTAGTGTGGGCTTTATTTAATCTAGAGTTGGAAGGCTGTACTACATGACCCAAGGACTCTTACCAGCTTCAGGTTTTGATTAATAACAAAGGAGACCTTTGTAACTCCTGACTAAACCTATTATTTCATTAACATTGTTTTACCAAGAAAACCCTGTATGTTTTATGAAACTAGCATACCTTCATTTCTCCCTACAAAAAAGGCAGACTCTGCAATCGATCTGAATCTCCTTATACATGTAGCTTATAATGACACAATCAGCTTACTGACCTTACATAAAGCATGACATTAGCAACATCAACTATCACATTCTGTCTTTCCCTTGAAAGAATATTATTCTCAAATTAAAATTATACACGAATGAAGCACTTTACCTGTCCTCTACAGCCAAAACCCAAATCTGGACATAGCAGTTCCATAAATATTTCATACAGAAATCCCATTACAGATTGATGAAGTATGCCACCCAATGGACGTACTGCCATACTGCACTCATCAAATACACACATTTATGTATCAGCAGTTGTTATCTCCTTCAGGTGGATGAGAAACCACTCTAGAGTAAGAAAAGAGACACTGAAGAAAAAGCAAAAGAAAGTGGTCCCAGCAGGGAAAGGATAGCCTTCTGAGAGCAACAACACCTTGAAATGCCAATGGCAATTCGGGTGCATGATCACCTCAAGGAGATCAAAGTAGAAAGGCAACAATGTGCTTCAAAAATGCACAGCACTTTACTGGATGTCACTCTGGACCTAAAGTGGGGGGTAGAAAACTATGGATGGGAACAGAGTGGAATTAGACTCAAGGCCCTGAGACTGGCTGGACTAGGTCTTGCTGCACAGTTCTATGTTAGAACCAGCTCCTTCCCTAGGGCTCCAATTTAACATTAGTTACCAAGTGCCTACTATCTTCCAAGGCACTGTTCTAGATGAGCTCACAGATTCTCATTTAATTCCTTTGGAGTTTTTTTTTTAAGATTTTATTTATTTATTCATGAGAGAGAGAGAGAGAGAGAGAGAGAGAGAGAGAGAGGCAGAGACACAGGCAGAGGGAGGGAGAAGCAGGCTCCAATGCAGGGAGCCCAACGTGGGACTCAATCCCGGATCTCCAGGATCAGGCCCTGGGCTGAAGGCAGCACTAAACCGCTAAGCCACCGGGCTGCTCTCCTTTGGAGTTTTATTAGTTTCACTCCTAATAGCTTACTTCCTCTTGAGACTTTTTGTTCATGTTCAGGGAGAGTCATGGGGTCCTTCCAGTTATCTACAGGGCTTTATTGTGAAGAATCACAGAATAGGGGATTGCACACATGCAGAGATGTTTGTCTAGGTGAGAAGCTGAAAAGACTCACCTATGAAGCAAGAGACAAGGAAAAGAATCAGTATCATTAGGGGAAAAAGCCAGGAGTTACTTTTTCACCTTGATATGTATTCCATTGCTTCTAACCTAGAATATATTAAAAGATACCCCAAATGAAAAGGGTCAATGAAAAGTCACAACCCATTACATAATAGTCACATAATCGATGACTACATTAGTTTCTACTGTTAGGGAGCAACTCTGTACCTGCCTTATGGTTTGGCCCTGCCAGAAGTGAGAAGCATAGTAGAGAGGAGAAGGCAAGTCATATTAGGAGTCCTGAGTTCCAGTCTCATGGTAGTAGAGGGGCAGTCATATCTTTCAGCACTTTACATACTCCTGTTATTTAAGAAAAATAAAAGGTATGCTCCTTCCTGTTATGAAGACTAACAAAATTATACCAATGAGGTGCTAAAAGATGGACAAGTAAAACCCAAAATGAAACTCACATTCATAATTGATTCTAGGAGACAATGAACTAGAAGGCTTGCCTCACAGCAAACTTCTAATAGTTATTTTTGATATGTGGCCAACATGTGCTAGGCCTAGGGGGCCCCACAGGACTTCTATATTCATCAACTTAAGGGAGAGAAATAATGCTTCTCTATGTAACATCACCTTACATTTGGATTGTACATTATGCTTTTCAAAGACTTTTCATGTCCATTGTTTCACTTAACATGGTTCCCAATGTAATGTGACTACATAACACATTAAAGAGTACTTGTCAGAAGATTACCTCCAAAGAGAGACAGACAGACTTGACATAGCAGTTTCAGCAGTAATACTGAAAACATGCAATTACATGCAACACACAACTCTATTGTCCCAAAATCGTGCATCTTTACCCAAAGTCCATTGCTAGACATTAGGAAAAACATAAACATGATAACCATACCAGCTGACTTTACAGGAAAATGGACCCAGAGGCTTATTATTGAAGAGACTATGTTTCTGACCCACCTGGAAAACTGAAAAACACTGGAGTCCAGAGGCTTAAGCTGAAGAGAAGGTGTCCTGCTCTCTTCTCCAACAGATGGATGCCGGCTAGGAGTATCGATTCCCTCATATCCGATTGTCTTATTGTTCAATTCATCCACATTTTGAATAGCAGGGATCTTCAGTGGATTAACAAATACCTAGCAAACAAAGAAGTGATTCGTAAATAATCCTAATTTCAAACAAAACACCAAAGGATGAGTCAATCCTTCAGATGCTAGGAGAAAAGCTTGGCCAAATAAAAAAAAAACTGGTTTCCTATGGCAAACAAACAGCGCGCAGTTATGTACACTCGAACACTGAGCCCAGTTTGGTTATAACCTTAGCAGCTGGACACCTACAGACCTCCCTAACTCACTTACTGGCTTCTAGAGTTTCCCAACCCACAACATAAACCCAGGCCCCCTAATCACCATCTAATTTTCTCCTGTGGCCCAGTTTAAGGCTGGGTTTTCACTGCTCTGAGATCTGTGATGCGGGCAGGGCTGGAGGGGCTAAGCATTGCAGCAAGTGTCAGGGCTGGTTTCGGAGAAATGCATGCAAGAGACTAACACATAATCACAGTGCACACACACAGAGACATGCATCTAAGATCTTGTGGGAGAGCCAGCTGATGGAGACAGCATAAATGATGAAGGTGGATGAATATAAAGGGGAGGTAAACTGAATGAGGACAGGGCAGTCCCAGGAAATCTCCTGATCTCCAGATCAGACTCTTAGGCCAAGACATGAGGGTATGAAATCTGTTATGTTCATATACCTGGCTTTCGGTTGGATGTCAGAAGAATTAGTATTAGATTGCCTCTATCCTCACCAGTCTGACCTGCCCTGATTGAGTGGGGGAGAAGGTGCATCTAACATGCTACTAGCAGATATCTTTGGGAAAGAGGGTCAAGAGGAATATCATGCAGAAAGGCGAGGTTGGGTGGGGAAGATACATGGGTGCTATGGTGGCTGTCAGGAAAGGATTGTCCCTGAGAGGACGGCCAACCTTATTGCACCCTTCAGCGTCCGGAGCTGGGCAACCATGTCCGAGAGACAGTGCTCCTGAAAATTCAAAACAGCAGAGTCTTTATAAAGCCAGCCAGCCTGAAAGCAGGGATAGGGGAGGGGCACAGAGAACCACCCCTTCTTCCCAGAGAGGAAGGAGGAAGGAATCACCCCTGAATTCTGGAAGAAATGAGACTGAGGAAAAACAAGAGCAGCCTGTACGAGGAGGATGCACAATCCTGAATATTCTGTGACACTGAACGTGACTGTCCAGAATCAGTGCAAAATCCAAATCTGGGAAATAAATGACTTTGGCTCTTCTATTTTTGGTGATCTGAACATCAGTAACAGCAGATCAAAGGATCAAAGCAAAGTCAAAAGATCCCATGGGAAAAAGACCACCAGAAGCAGTGGTTCGTTATTTCTATGCCCCTCTCAAGACAGCTGCCTCCTTCAACCTATGTCCTCTGTTGGGGGAAAATTTTGCATGAGAAAAGAAAAAGGGCAGACTGTCTCTCACCTGGTGGTTCTCATTGTCCACCAGCAGCTTCTTCCTTTCAAAGGCTTGATCTCTAGGAGAAGATAAGAGGGCTATTTAGTTCACTCATGCCATTTCTCTGTCTGAAATGGATTACCAATTGTAGCCTTAGCTCATAATGTCCCTGCCAAATTAGTGGGCCCCACTGAGTAAATGATGCTGGAGAGAGGTCAACTGCCCCCACCCAAAGAGTGAGGGGGAGGGGAGGGGAGGGACAAAAGACAATCACTAGTTAAGATACACAGGAGATGACTAGAAGGAATAAAGAATTGGGAGTACAGGGGAGGGAGAGGGAACTCATTCAAAGCCAAAAAAAAAAAAACACGAAAGAAAGAAAGAAGAAAGAAAGAAAGAAAGAAAGAAAGAAAGAAAGAAAGAAAGAAAAGAAAGAAAAGAAAAGAAAAGAAAAGAAAGAAAGAAAGAAAGAAAGAAAGAAAGAAAGAAAGAAAGAAAGAAAGAAATCTCTCTTCTCAAAACTTCCCTGTCCTGTTAGGAAGGGTCAGGCCCCTCGGCTGTATGATCTAGAACCTTAAAGATACTCAACTGTTTCTTAGCTTTGCTCAAGTATAGGTCTTCATCGATGAGTTCTTGTTCCTCTGGAACAGAGCATCTCCTGTGATACAGAGAAGAAATCATCTTTCGGAAACAACATGTGCCCTTTGGTCTTACCCTTTAGTTTCCCTATAGCCTTAACAAGGTAGGTCTTGGAGGCTAATAACAATCCCCTGACATTACAGAGTTCAGATTCCCCCCACATTACAAAACCTGTGTGCCAAGTTAGCATGTAGCAATTCTTAGTTCAAGGCACACTGTCACCTAATTATTTTTGGTGCATACATTACCTTTCTCCCAAGACATTCAAAGTACCTGACACCTGCAAAAATCCTACTATTGGTGGACAGCAAGAGGCATAAGCTCTATTTTTACACAGTGGATTTCCAGCACAGGAGAGACCTGCCTGAGGTTCCATACAAAGAAATCATTACAGAGACCAGAACCTGAGTCTTTTGCCTCATTTACTGAGAAGGTATTCCCAAGGGGCAGTCTAGAAGCATGAGACTAGCTAAATGAGGTGATGATGCCTGAAGAAGAAAATCAGAGGCTATGACAGAAAGAAGCAATAAGGGATTAGGAGTTTACGTCATAAAAACAACACAATGGAGGTTAGCAAAGAGGAGAGAAAGGAAGAGTCTATAAATGGAAAGAGATCTGCTATATGTAAAGCACAAGGAAGAGAATCTTATGAGTAAACACCAAAAGGCATACTCAAAAATGTATTCAGTGGTCAAAAGCAATCCTAGGAACAAATATACAAATGTTGGTAATAACTGGAAACCCTATGGTATACCCATTTTATAAGGAGGCAGTGTCCTGGAAGTCTACATGTCCTGGCTATGTGTAAACTGACTGAAGATTCAGGCTTCAGAAATGAGACTCCCAAGCACTCCATCCCACATTTCAGTCCCACAATCCCACTGCTGCCCAGGGAGAGCCCTTGTTCCCAAATAGTTTACAATCTCTTGAAGAGCCAAAGTACATACATAAGCAAAATGTCTAAAAAATACAAAACCGTATTGAACAAATGTCAAGAATTAAATACCACAGGAAGCCAGCATAAAATCACTGTGAACTATTATCAACAGGAGAAGTATATCACACAGAAATACTTCAGCTTCCCAGATGGATATGATTTGGATAGGCAGATGGAATGCAGAAAGTCATCGTAAACAAGAAGAATGACACTGTCAAGTCACAGAGGAGGGAACAGTCATGGCCCATGTGGGGAACACTGGAGCCACAGGCCTGGCTAAAGCATACAGTGGAAAATAAGGCTGGATAGGTAGGGTGGGATCAGTTAGTAAGGGGCTCCGGTGTTAGGCTGAAGAGTGTGGGCTGGAGATGAAAAGTATTTTAGTGGGAAAAATGAGTGAAAGAGAGAGGGGTTCCGCTTATGGAATGAACAAGTCATGGGAATAAAAGGTACTACACTCAAAGAAAAAATCTTTTTAAAAAGCGTATTTAGAATATAGAGACAAATCAGCAATTTTCTCTGCCACAGTACTGAGTCCTAATCTTACCTGTACTTTGGATGGGAGTTATAGTAACAAAACCATCTTGCAGGTAATGTAGACGGATCAACCTTGCCAGGAAGCTTCCTCCACTTAAGACACTCATCGCACTGTACCCATGTCTGGTCAGGAATCTTCCTGAATGAAGGAAAATAGAGGTATGACTGTGTATATCCTAGCTCTGTGCCCTTCTGTTAGAAAGGCACACCCTAAAAGTGAAAGAACAAAATTTTGTACATGAAATGTGTTAGAACTCTAATGTTATAATCCAGGTATCTAAAATACATATCTTGAACTTCACAAATAAGATAATAATAGAACTACGCCAGATATGGATATGAAAAAATAGTAACAAGTATTCAACATAGTAAGCTACCATTATTTATGGAAGTAAATAATGTTTATCCAGAATCTCTTGTTCTAAGCAAATGAGGATAATTTTAACTCTAAAATTAATTAACTAGGAAAACATTTATATACATATAAATATACATGTTAACACTATTACCAAGAAATAAAACCAAAAGATTCATTTTATTTGCTTCTATCCAACTGTGTGACTGATTTGAAATGCATTTGTGGGAGTCACGGAAGCATGATCATCATAAAGTCTCCCTCATTTCCCTGCAGACTCCCTAGTCCTCTCTTTTTTCCATTCAAAAGTCTTTGTTTATACTTCAATCAAAATTTTATTAGGTTGATATTCCCAACATTAACCTTTTAAAAAGTCCTACAAGTGTGATTAAATTTCATAGTTAAACATGGTCACTCCAGTCCAACAACTGGGTTAAATAAAGGTAAAATACTTCTAGACTTCTATGCTTAAGACACAAAGCCACTTCCATCCCTGGCAGGAAGCCTAACCCGGTCACCTACACCTCATAGTGAATGTATTTCTCTGTGAATGAAAAGAGGTGGTCCATATATATAATCGAAGCAGTCAGCATCTAAAGTGTGAAAAGCAGACTAGAGGGAGAAGGCTAGAGAAAAGAAGCAGAAAGAGGACAGAGGGGCACCAAGGGCCAATTTGAGAAACATGTAATTTAGCCTAGAAGCATGATGTGTGTGTTACATTTGTGCCGCTCTTATACTAGCCATTTCACTAGAGTGATATGGTTCTTTTTTGTCTTAGTTCAATATTCTCCTTATCTTTTTTTTTTTTTTCAAGAGAGAAAGAGAATGCAAGCTGGGGCTGGGGTGGGGGAGGGGAAGGAGGAAAGGGAGGGAGAGTGACTCTTAAGCAGGCCCCTTGCCTAGTGTGGAGCCCAATGTGGGGCTCGAGCCCATGATTCTGAGATCATGACCTGAGCCAAAATCAAGAGGCAGATGCTTCACCAACTGTGCCACCCAGGAGCCCTTTCCTTATCTTTTTAAATAATGGGGTTATTTTATAAAAATGTAAGATTATAGAAAACCTAGAAAATACAGAAAGATATAAAAAAAGACCAAAGGTACTCGAATTTCTACCCCTCAACCACAATGTCCTTTTCTTGTTTGAAACTCTATTTTAACAGAGAATTCATACATGTTTTTGGATATATAGCTCCCCATCTCCTAGCTCCAGGCTGCTCCAGGTTTGTAATCTCTAAACTCTGAGCTCAGGTCTGACCTCTGGTGTCCATGTATTCCATTCAGCCACTGTTTTATCTAGAGCCAGAGATAGCCAAAAGCAGTTTCAGCCTTAGTGGGAGGGGAGAGGAAAGGTCCTATTAGCTTTGATTTTACATGTTAGACACCCAGAAGACCTGCTTGCAGAAGCCTGCCACTATTACTGTCTTGGGGACTAGCAACTCTTAGCCTCAGGTTACACTGGATTATGGGAGATCCTTCCATCCAGGCAGATAGGAGAGGCATTTGGCTCGTACTTGCAATAAACAGGTAGTTGGAGGGGTTGCACAATATTCCCCTCACTGCATCCTCCTTCCAGAAGAGTCATGCCTAAGAACTTGGGCTTTCTGGGGCTGACCACCTGTATTTGAACCTCGTATCTACCACTTTCTATTTGTTTCATCTTGAACAAGTTACTTTTTTTTTAAAGATTTTATTTATTTATTAATGAGACACACACACACACACACACAGAGAGAGAGAGAGAGAGAGAGAGGCAGAGACATAGGCAGAGGGAGAAGCAGCCTCCCTGTGGGGAGCCTGACGTGGGTCTCGATCCTGGGTCTCCAGGATCAGGCCCTGGGCTGAAGGCAGCGCTAAACTGCTGAGCCGCCTGGGCTCCCCTTGAGCAAGTTACTTAAGCTCAGTGTATCAGCGTCTACATTTGTAAAGAGGTAATAATGTGATTCTGTCTACCTCACAGGGTTGTTGTAATGATCAAATAAATGTAAACCACATGTAAAGGACTTTTATAGGGCCAGGTACATAAGGACTCAATAAACAACAATAATTATTACAATTGTGCCTCCAGAAAGGTCTTATAACACATGCACACACACTCTAGCAATATATGAACATCTGCTTCATTGTATTAATCACTGCCTGTTTCAAAAGGCAAAAAAAAAGGCATCTCATCTAAGTTGGCTTTTTTTTGACAACACAGAGGCTGGACAGGAGCAGAGATCTTTAGAGCAAGGCAGTGATATTCACACAACAGCCGATCATGCTACATTTGAAACAAAATCTTGTATCATACATTTGCCTGATCATTTCCATTAAAAAAAAACCCCACAGGCGTCAACCCCAAAATGAACTTTTAACACTCTATAATCTTTCTCACGATGGTGGTGTAAGTGATTATACATGTATTGTCACACATTCTATACTCTGTTTTATGCTCCTTTCGTGGCTCACTGAGCCATGTCATCCTGATCCATGGTTCTGTATGGAATTCTCCATTTTAAATTCAATAAATTCCTGATATGCTGAGTTCTCTACTTTTACCCTCAAATTTCTTGGTACAGGTCCAACAATGTTCACTAAAACAAAGAGAAGGGAAGTTTGCTAATATTTTTGAACACCTACTATATGCCAGGTCCTATACTAAAAATGTTATGCTATCTAATTTCAAATTCTCCCGGAGGTGAGGTAACTTACTTACCCAAGCTCACCCAAATATTAAGAAGCAGATCCAGATTTTCAACCCAGGAGTGTCTCATTTAAATGGCCATCATCTTCCATTATATCACACTGCCTGTAGGATAAACTCACAGCACTAAACTCTTCATATTTATGCTCTAAGCCACACAAATGTTAAACCAGAGTGAAGAGGTCTAGAGAATGATGAAATCAGTACCTGTGATTTCCCCTTTTTTTGTTAATTAAACCTCCTTAAATGAAAAGCACCATCTTACTCTTGTTCCTTCCATTTGCTCTATGGATATCACCCCAAATACCTTTATATTCTGTTATTTACTACTCACGGTATTGGCCTGGCTATGGCTGAAGACTCAAAATTTTCTTGGGATGTCTTTTCCTTCCAATAAGCATTGAGCTTCTGGGCAAGGGCATTTATTGTCAACCTGAAAGAAAAAGCAAGAAGAAGCATGTCAAAGCTGGGGATCTGTTGAACAATTTTACGATCTTTGAGATGTTCCCATTTAACAGAAGTTGACACTGCAGAATAAGCAGCCTAATGGTGAACATCTATACTTTCAGAAGCTAGGATGGGAATTCACTATCTTTGCAAATGACATGTCAAAATGATGAAGCCATAATGTCTAATGGTCACTTTGGTTGCAAAGGCAAAATGGTCACTAGTCCCAAAAAGTACTGTATTCTTCAAATTTTCAGGACTTCTAGAATCATGAGGTGGCAGAATTAACATCATAGACAATGACAGAAGATTCAACTGCAGAGGCAGGACAGAGACAAATACTGGGAAGTTGATGGGGTGTTGCTTAGGCTGTCAGAAGACTACAGGTAAACAATTCAGGACCAAGTTGAAAGTCAGGGGATCAAATACTGCACCCTACCTATTACAAATCCATCCAGTACTAACTTAAAAACTGTCTACAGTAAAAACTGTCTACTCTGTCTACACAGTTCTTCATTCAAATGTTGATCATGGCAGTCAGGGCACCGATGGACAATAACTGTGTCTACACAGTTCTTCATTCAAATGTTGATCATGGCAGTCAGGGCACTGATGGACAATAAAGTCCCCTTCAACCCTCTGCTATGTATCTGTTAGTGGAGGCTGGACCCTAGCTCTGGCTCTTGCTCTTTCTCCTTTATCTCTCTTCCCCAGTGAACAACAGTAAATCTACGGTCAAAGAATGTAATGTGTATAAGTCAAAATCTGAATTTCACTTTTTTTGTTTTTGGATTTTACTTTTAAAAACTCCCAATTTCGAATGACTAATCCCTATTTAATTCTACAACCTAGGATCACACCTTAATGCAGAGTTGTATACACCTGAAATACTACAAATTTAGAGTTCTTAAAAAATCTCTGGACTCCTTGGATCATTCCCCAAGGGTTTTGTAGACCTCTTATCTCCTTCGGAGGAATTCTTCCTTACCTCCACCTAATATTATGTTAGATTCTGACCACACAGAGAAGAGCTCCTCTATACTCTCTCTCCTCCAACCTACTGATGGTCACACTTCTATGTTTGTATCTTTCCTTCAAGTCACAGATGAAGAACTATTCCAAATTTTCTCTTAAAATTGTTTTAAAATTATTTTCAAAAGAAGTAGATTAGGGGCACCTGGGTGGCTCAGTCTACTAAGCATCTGCTTTCAGCTCAGGTCATGATCCCAGGGTCCTGGGATCCAGCACTCGTATGTCAGGCTCCCCACTTTTCCCTCTGCCTCTGCCCCTCCCTCTGCTTTGTGTGCGCTTTCTCTCTCCCTCTCACTCTCTCTCTCATGTGTGCACACACTCACTCCCTCAAATAAATACAATCTTTAAAAACAATAAAACAAGTAGATTAGATGGGATTCTGGAAAGATGGAGTAGGAAGCATCAAGACTATATCCCTTCACCTAGACAGTCATTGCACTGGCAGAATTGTCTGAGCTATTTGGAATTTTAGAGTCTACTAATGGCTTGCAACTTTCAGGAGGCTTAAATGATAAACTAGCAAATTTCAGCTCTTAAAACAGGAAAACTGCTATAAAATATACACAAAAAGAAATGAGAAATAAATTGTCACTATAAAAAATCAACTGAACACAAAAGAAGACAGTAATACAGGAAATTAGGGACAAAAAATCTTATGAGTCATATAGAAAACAAAGCAAAATGACAGAAGTCCCTCCTTATCTGTAAGTGCTTTAAATGTAAATGGTTTAAACTTTCCAATCAAAAAAGAGTTTGGTGGAATGAGTAAGAGAAACTCAAAAACCATGATGTAAATATATGCTGCCCAGAGGAGATGAACTTTAGACACAAAAGACACAAGTAGGTTGAGAGAGAAAGGATGGAAAGAATAGTCCATGTAAATAGTAACCAAAAGAGAGAAATGGTGGCTATACTAGTATCAGATAAAACAGACTATAAGTCACAAGAGCTAGAATGTGGAAGCAACCCAATTGTCTGTTGATGGATGAATGGATAAGCAAACTGTATTGTGCATGCACGTGTATATGTACACATATAGATATATACACACACAATAGAATATTATACAGCCTTTAAAAAGGAGGGAAATTCTGGCACATGATAAAACATGCATTAAGCTTGAAGACACTATGCTAGGTGAAATTAGTCAATCACAAAAAGACAAATTACTGTATGATTTCACTTAAATGAGGTACTTAGAGTAGTCAAAATCTTAAGAAACAGACAGTAGAATGAAGGTTGGCAGGGGCTGGTGGAAGTGGGAAAGGGGAATTATTGTTTAACAGGTATAGAGTTTCAGTTTTGCAAGATGAAAAGAGTTCTAGAGATGGGTGGTAGTGATGGTTGCATGATGGTGTGAATGTCCTTAATGCCACTTAACAATACACCTAAAAATGGTTAGGATGGTAAATTTTATGGTACATGTATTTTTACCGTGATAAAAAAGAAACTGGGAAAACAGGGACATAGATTATGTGGTTGCCAGGGATTAGAATGACTGCTAATGGACAAGGAGTAGCTTTCTGGGATAGTGGAGATGTTTTGGAGTTCAATACTGGTGATGGTTGTACAATTTGTGAATATACTAAGAACCACTATAGTGAAGACTTAATTATGGTGACATTCATGGTACGTGAATTTTATCTTAACTAAAAAGAAAAATAAAGCTCTGTTCTCATGTATCCAGGGAAAATTTACAGAGTAGAATGCATCTTTTTAAGTGTGTAGTTCCAACAGTTTTGACAAATGTATACAGTCACATAACCACCACCTCAACCAAGATAACCATTGCCATGTATTCTGAAATCCCATTTCTTCTCAAAAAACCCTGGTTTGACTCCACTGTTCTATTAATCTCCTTCCTTTGGCTTCCCCAATCCTGGTCTATGTGGTCTACACCTACTACTTCCTCTTCATTCTCCCATCTTAATCTCCTACAGTCTAGTTTCCACCATTGCCACCCCATGAAATGGTTCCTTTGTCCAAAGTAGAGTCATTACTTTATCAATGATCCTGCCAATATCCCACTGTACTAAATTCAAGACTTTGCAGTGATCTTTTGATTCTTTTCTCTCCTTTATACCCCTTATTTAACATGCCACCAAAATCTTTTGAACTTTTCTTCACAGCATCTGTCCTCTACTTCCTTTTCCATGGCTCTTGTTTCAGACATTCATCTCACACCTAGGTTACTCCAAGAGCCTTTAATCATTCCTTCAATCCATCCTGCGTCATTTCCAGATTTATCAGCTGACCTAATTCACGCCAAGCACCTTAAGAACCATAAAGCAGTAATAAAGCAGTATATGGTTGTAATATACTATATCTGGAAGATAGAACTGTTTCAAGTCACTCCCCTAGTCAAGAAAACACAATGAAGTTCTCACTGTCTAAGGCACCAGCTACTCTATCCAACATTCCTCTAAGACAGTTGTTCTTAAACCTTCTCGGTTCATGGCACCCCTGTGTCTCAAGTTTTTCATGCTACCCGTAGGTCAAAACCAATGTGGACCAGGTCTGGTTACTAGACAAGTTAGGTCCAAACAATTTAATCAGTATTTATATGCTAACATTTAGTATCTATTTGAGAAAATAATGCATACCAATTGAAAAAAAGATTTTATTTCATTCTTAAATAGCCACAATCACTAATGGGATGGCTGTGTGTGTATGCCTGCTGGGCAGGGTGCCACTACCCAAACCTTGGAACGAAATTGGACACAGCTCCCCTCATTTCTTATTCAACCCTGCTTCTCATGTATCACTTAGTTTTTTGTCACAGCAACCAATGAAAACCCAGGTTTGCCAAGGTATGATGTAGTCAAAAGGAATGAAACAAATCTTGGTACTCGGAAAGGTGGTGCTGCTACAACAAATACCTATGAATATGGAAGTAGCTTTAGATTTGCACAGTGGGCAGGGGCTGGAAGAATCTGTGGACCATGACAGAAATGGCTGAGACTGTAATCTAGATTCTAGACTGAACAGTTAGTGTAAATACGGAGGTTGGGCCCCCCTCCCCTGGTCAGGGCTCAGAAGGAGGTAAAGGGCCATGGGGGAGAAAACAAAGATTTCCTCAGAGAATACCTATTACTGGGAACAGACTGTTAGCAGAACCACAGATGGTGGAGCTGCTGCTGGTGAAGGCTTGGGAGAAGATGAGGAACATGCTACTGGAAAATTTGAGGAAGGTGATCCCGATTAGATAGTGGCAGAGAGCTTAACAGGAGTGTGTCCTGCAGTTCCGTGGAAAGCAAAACTTGCAATGATGCCACAGGACTGTTAGCCGAGGAGACTTCCAGGCAACCTGTTGACAGTGTGGCCCAGTGTCTTCAGGCTGCTTACATAAAATATGGGAGGAGACAAAGACGTTGAGAGGGAACTCTTGGACAAAAAGGGACCAGGACTTAATGATTCTGTAAGTCCTCAGCTTCTCTCCAGACAGCAAAAGATACTAAAATAGAGACATTCATGGTCTCTATTTTCATGGTCAGAAAAGCACACTCTGGAGAAAAAGCCAGGGCTGTGGCTAGAGAACCTTTCGCTAATATGTCAGATCAAAAGGTCAGAGTATTCTGTCGCACAAAAAAGCTCTTTGAAAAGATTAAACATGTGACTCAGATCTCCACAGCCATCTCAGCAGAAGCCAAGAATAGAAATAGGATTATCTAGGAAAGACCTGTCAAGAGCTTCTTGTCTGAGTGAATATCCGTGACATACATGTAAGATCCATAAGATTCCTGAGAATGGTGTCCTGGCACGAAAATTGCTACCCTAGGCTGACAAGGATGGAGAGGGTACAAAATGAGAAGGAGGCTGGTGGACCTCCACAACTCTACAGTCAGAACACAGGCCGATGAAGATCCTGAGCCACGGATGCATACCCCCTTTGCTGAAAAAGGAAAGAGGACTCTGAGGGTGCAGTGATGAGCCCAGAGGGCAGAGCCTCAAGTTCAGCAGAGGAGGCTGCAAGCCCCAGAACATAGTTGTAGGGCTTGAGACTTAATGGCATTACTGTGGCTGGATTTTGAAATTGCTTGAGGCCTGTGACTCTGTTTTCCTTCCATTTTCCTCCCTGTTTGAACTGGAATATCTTGACCTGGTAAGCCTGTCCCACCATTCTATTTTGAGAGTGAAATGGAGAGGAATTTGACCCCAAGTTGCATGGGACCCACACCTGGTTCAGATAATGAGATTTGGGAATCCTGAACTGCTGATATTAAGACAGGAGCTTAAGACTTAGAGTTGCTGTAATAGTTGAGATTTGGGGATGTTGGGAGGGGGTGAATGTATTTTGTGTGTGAAATATAAGTGGATCCTAGAAGCCCAGGGGGCAGGCTGTGGTAGGTGGAATACCAGTCCTCCAAAGATTTCTATGTCCTAAACCCTCGAGCCTGTGACTGTATCAGGTTACATGGCAAACGAGAATTAAGGTTGCAGATGGAATTAAGGTTACTTACTTACCAGCGGACCTTAAGAGGGGAAGATTATGCTGAATTATCCAGTGTAATCACAAGGGTCCTTAAAAGAAGAAGAGTGAAGGCAGAAGAGTCAGAATCAGAGAAGTAGATGTGATGACAGAAGTAGGGTCATTGTTCTACTAAAGCTGTTCAGAAAGATAGAAAGAGATGGAATACTTCCAAACTCGTTCTATAAGGCCAGCAACACCTTAATTCCAAAACCAGACAAAGACCCCACCAAAAAGGAGAATTACAGACCAATATCCCTGATCAACATGGATGCAAAAATTCTCAACAAGATACTAGCCAATAGGATACAACAAAACATTAAGAAGATTATTCACCATGACCAAGTAGGATTTATCCCCGGGATGCAAGGCTGGTTCAACACTCGTAAAACAATCAATGTGATTCATCATATCAGCAAGAGAAAACACAAAAACCATATGATCCTCTCGTTAGATGCAGAGAAAGCATTTGACAAAAGACAGCATCCATTCCTGATCAAAATTCTTCAGAGTGTAGGGATAGAGGGAACATTCCTCAACATGTTAAAAGCCATCTACGAAAAGCCCACAGCAAATATCATTCTCAATGGGGAAACACTGGGAGCCTTTCCCCTAAGATCAGGAACAAGACAGGGATGTCCACTCTCACCACTGCTATTCAACATAGTACTAGAAGCAATCAGGCAACATAAAGAAATAAAAGGCATTCAAATTGGCAAAGAAGTAGTCAAACTCTCCCTCTTCGCCGATGACATGATACTCTACATAGAAAACCCAAAAGCCTCCACCCCAAGATTGCTAGAACTCATACAGCAATTTGGTAGCGTGGCAGGATACAAAATCAATGCCCTGAAGTCAGTGGCATTTCTATACACTAACAATGAGACTGAAGAAAGAGAAATGAAGGGGTCAATCCCATTTACAATTGCACCTAAAAACATAAGATACCTAGGAATAAACCTAACCAAAGAGGTAAAGGATCTATACCCTAAAACCTATAGAACACTTCTGAAAGAAATTGAGGAAGACACAAAGAGATGGAAAAATATTCCACGCTCATGGATTGGAAGAATTAACATTGTGAAAATGTCAATGTTACCCAGGGCAATTTACATGTTTAATGCAATCCCTATCAAAATACCATGGACTTTCTTCAGAGAGTTAGAACAAATCATTTTAAGATTTGTGTGGAATCAGAAAAGACCCCAAATAGCCAGGGGAATATTAAAAAAGAAAACCATTTCTGGGGGCATCACAATGCCAGATTTCAGGTTGTACAACAAAGCTGTGGTCATCAAGACAGTGTGGTACTGGCACAAAAACAGACACATAGATCAATGGAACACAATAGAGAATCCAGAAGTGAACCCTCAACTTTATGGTCAACTAATATTCAACAAAGCAGGAAAGACTATCCACTGGAAAAAGGACAGTCTCTTCAATAAATGGTGCTGGGAAAACTGGACAGCCACATGCAGAAGAATGAAACTGGACCATTCTCTTACACCATACACAAAGATAAATTCAAAATGGATGAAAGATCTTAAAATGAGACAAGATTCCATCAAAATCCTAGAGGAGAACACAGGCAACACCCTTTTTGAACTTGGCCACAGTAACTTCTTGCAAGATACATCCATGAGGGAAAGAGAAACAAAAGCAAAAATGAACTATTGGGACTTCAAGATAAGAAGCTTTTGCACAGCAAAAGAAACAGTCAACAAAACTGAAAGACAACCTACAGAATGGGAGAAGATATTTGCAAATGACGTATCAGATAAAGGGCTAGTATCCAAGATCTATAAAGAACTTATTAAACTCAACAGCAAAGAAAGAAACAATCCAATCATGAAATGGGCAAAAGACATGAACAGAAATCTCACAGAGGAAGACATAGACATGGCCGACAAGCACATGAGAAAATGCTCTGCATCACTTGCCACCCGGGAAATACAAATCAAAACCACAATGAGATACCACCTCACACCAGTGAGAATGGGGAAAATTAACAAGGCAAGAAACCACAAATGTTGGAGAAGATGTGGAGAAAGGGGAACCCTCCTGCACTGTTGGTGGGAATGTGAACTGGTGCAGCCACTCTGGAAAACTGTGTGGAAGTTCCTCAAAGAGTTAAAAATAGATCTGCCCTACGACCCAGCAATTGCATTGCTGGGGATTTACCCCAAAGATACAGATGCAATGAAACGCCGGGACACCTGCACCCCGATGTTTCTAGCAGCCATGTCCACAATAGCCAAACTGTGGAAGGAGCCTCGGTGTCCATCAAAAGATGAATGGATAAAGAAGATGTGGTTTATGTATACAATGGAATATTACTCAGTCATTAGAAATGACAAATACCCACTATTTGCTTTGACATGGATGGAACCGGAGGGTATTATGCTGAGTGAAATAAGTCAATCAGAGAAGGACAAACAGTATATGGTCTCATTCATTTGGGAAACATAAAAATAGTGAAAGTGAATAAAGGGGAAAGGAGAAAAAATGAGTGGGAAATATCAGAAAGGGAGACAGAACATGAGAGACTCCTAACTCTGGGAAACGAACTAGGGGTGGTGGAAGGGGAGGTGGGTGGAGGGTGGGGGTGTCTGGGTGACGGGCACTGAGGGGGGCACTTGAGGGGATGAGCACTGGGTGTTATTCTATATGTTGGCAAATTGAACACCAATAAAAAAAAAAGAAGTAGGATCATCAGAGTGATGTGATGTGAGAAGGAATTGACCCACCATTGATGGCTCTGAAGATGGAGAGAGAGGGCCATGCACAGGCCAAGGAATGCCAGCAGCCTCTAGGAGTTGGAAACTTCTAGAAATGGATTCCCCCCTGGAGCCCTCAGAGAGGAATGTAGCCCTGCTAACCTTAATTTTAGCCTAGTGAGGCTAGGCACAAATTTTATTTGTGTTGGGACTTCTAACCTACAGAACTCTAAGGCAATAAATCAGCATTGTCTTAAGCCACAAAGTTTGTGGTGATTTTGCTCGAACAGGAAGAGAAGACCATTTCTATTATTTAGAGGTAGAAGTTGAGTATCACGGTACTTTCCTCCAAAATATAGAATACCCTATTGCTCCCCTCTGTTTGAGTTTATTATGTGCAGCCTGGCATGCAGTCTGGGAACTGTGGCTCTAGGGTAGGAGTCGGCAAACTACAGACTGTGGACCAAATTCAGGCCACTGCCTGCTTTTGTAAAAAAAAAAAATGTCTTGGACACAGACATGCTCATTCCTTTACTTATTGTCTAGGGCTTTTATACTGCTTTTATACTACACTAGAACTGAGTAGTTGTGACAGACCACATGGCCCACAAAACCTAAAATATTTATTTCCTGGCCCTTCACAGGAAAAGTGTGTCAATTCCTGCTTCAGGAGATGGCCCTGTTCTGTCTATTCGACTCTATTTCCCTTCACTCTAGTTGTGTCCTCTTCCCACACCCTATATTCTCACCATTTTGAGTTCCTGTCACTACTTGTCATGCTATAGTTCCATCCTGGAATTTCCTTCCCTCCTGTTTCTAAGTCCTGTATCCTTTCAGACAAATCTCAAGTCATAACTTCCACCTAAAACCTTCCCTATCTGTTCTATCAGGGCATTTTTCCTGTACCATATCACTTAGGTTTTGACTGATCACGCCATTTTATTGCTGTCTAAACTGTTCCACATATGTGACAATTCATCATTACAAACAGACTGTAAGCTCCTGAAAGGCAGCATCCATACCTTGAATTTCTCTGGAAGACTCCACAAAGCCCAGCCACGGTGCCATTGCACCAGTGAGGTGGTCAGTGGGTGTGTGTTCATGATATTTCTTAAGCTGAAATTCACTCTAAAAACGTTGTCAGTTTGAGTCCTGATAGTTGCAGCTGAAATCTGATATCCATAACTATTAAGAGTGATATTACAGATGATTTATTTGTAGACATTCCAGTACTATGATGGCTGGTATCTCTTTTAGCCTTTGCAGTTTTGATTTCTATCATACTCTTAGGATGAGTTTCTGATAGCAGACAGCCTTCTCTAATCCCCTTCTCAAAGTCTTCTATTTTTTTTAACTAAACACCTTTTCATTTATATAAAATACAGTGAAAAAGGATAATGATGCCAGAATTGGGATAAGAGTAATATAAATTTGTTATCCTCAAAAGATTCTGTATGTAGGATAGTATACTAGTTTCCTGTTTTCAATAAAATGTGTAGCAGATATTAAGCTACTTAAGCAAAAATCCTAGATATTTAACTAGATAAAACTACTGTCTATGGAATATCTCTATTTAAATGCCCTGCAATCACCTCAAACTCATCAGAGTAAAACAAAACATCACAAACCAAGGTCTAATCCCTCTAAAATTTAAAAGGTAGATGTGGGGGGTAACAAAGATGATATAAGAAAGATGTTAAGTACTGTTTAATATCTAATATTTGGATTTCACAAATCTTAACTATTTCATTTTCACCAGAAATTCACTGTTCCTTTCACTCAAGAGAAAAAGAATGACTTGGCTCTGAGACTTGTCCAACTGATGTCATTTCTAAACTTTCATTCTTAAGAGTCAGGTCCTAGTGGAAGATCTCTATTATGGATCAGACTCATTTAAAAGGCCGTATTCCTTAAACTGAGGGCAAGTGGTTACCACACCCACTGGGTGGCCTGAGGAATCAAGAACCCATTGCCCTGAAATTAATTTAGGGTTGCCATCCAAACAGCTGTCTCTTTTTCAAGCACTAAAACGAAAATTCCTATGGCTCCTGATAAATTATGGTGTAAGATTTAACTAATTCTACTACATTTTTTGGGTACAAACCAAAAGAAATTTGGGGAAGTGCTTCTCGCCCCCCCCTCTAAAATTTGCTATGAGGTTTTAGGGAAAAGGACACCAAATGTCCTCATACCTTCTTTCTCCTTACTACTAGAACACCGCCTATCCTCTCCTGCCTAGACTTTCCTCTGCTTAGAATGTCTTTTCCCTATCTGTCTACCTAGCAAACTCCAATTTCTCCTTCAAGATTAAGCTCAAGTAGGATCTGCTCTGTGAAGCTTTGTTTGACTCTTTAGGCATATTTAAAGGCTCTTCCCATTTTGCATGTATCCTCCATTGAAGCAACTATTTTATGGGTATTTGTTTCTTCTTTGCATACATCTCATCTAGTTTGTTCACAGGCATCAAGGATTCTTATCTTTCATTCTTCTGTCCCTAGTAGCTAGCACATAGGAGATATACCTAAGAAGGAATGAATAATCCATCCCTTGCTAAAAGTTTTACAACAAATTGTTGTTATCTTGGCTTCATTGACTCTTTTGTCTCCTAAAAATATCCTTGCTGTTTCAGCCTCAGTGTCAAGTTCCTTTTTCATTTTTTGTCTCACTTATGAAATCTAGATGCTTCCATGAAAACACACACATCTCTCCTGCTGCTTTCCTCTCAATCTGTTCACCGGCTTCAAGAAATTCTTTTGGAACAAACTTCAAACTGTGGCTTTTTTTTCCCCTAACATATTTGATGCCTGCAGACCCTTTCATCCCTTTTCATTAAGATCAATCCCAACTCTTTGTTTTACCAGAAGTATCTTATGAAGTGACTGCCATGCTCTTTCCATACTTTTTAAAGGTAAATTTTATCTCTACTGGGCTCTCTCTATATAATGTATCAATAAGCTTTCTTTGAAAAATCAAGTAATTTTATCTCTCATCTTGGAAGAGTGGTTTAAAGGAATTCTCAGCTCATCTGGCTGGCTTTTAGTGATGATTTGAGAGATTGCAGAGGATAGAATCAGATCTGAATAGACTATCAGAAACACCTCAGGTTGGGAGTGACTCACCGGTACTCTTTGGTGTATTCAAAGTCTTGTTTGTTATATGCAGGTTTTAAGAAATTGCACTCGATGACTCCAATTACTCCCACACCTTCTCCATGAGTTGGCTTCGAAAAAAAATATTAAGTTCAACATTTACATTACTGTTGACCATCTGGAAGCATTTCCTTTTGATTTTAAGCAGTAATATAAAGGCTACATAACATTCAAAGGCAAGGAAAGTACAGCAACATCTAGAGAAATACCCAGGATGAACTTGAACAGACCACAAGTATTCCACTGGACTGGAACCTCTGACCAATTCTAAGGCAGAGATTTTCAAACTATGATCCATAGATTTTCTAGGATTTTCCAGGGATTAATAGCCATCTCTACTTCATGCACACTACTTCCACCTTCATCTGTTTTATATTATGGGATTGCTGTAAGATTTCCTTTGAACAAAGAATGACAATGCTAAAAAAAAAAAACGAAGACAAACAAGGCTACATACTACTTTTCTATGGAATAGAAACCAACCTTCATCAGAAAAGCAATTTTAAGGATAATATGTAAACATCACACTCTACAAAAATAAGTAATTTTTATATATGTAGGCTACCAAACAATTACAAAAGGGAGTCAGGGGACACCTCTGTGGCTCAACAGTTTAGTGTCTGCTTTTGGTCCGGGGCATGATCCTGGAGTCCTGGGATTGAGTCCCACATCAGGCTCCCTGCATGGAGCCTGCTGGTGTCTCTGCCTCTCTCTCTCTCTCTCTCTCTCTCTCTCTCTGTGTGTGTGTGTGTGTCTCTCATGAATAAATAAAATCTTTAAAAAAAAAAAGGGAGTCAGACTAGCAGTGGTTATTAATGACAAGCTGATATAAAATACTTTGGGATTTAAAAAGTCAAGGTGTAATTAGGATGGCATTCATATATGTGTTGTACATATAAAGATGATATAACAATGAAAAGCAGCATAGGCTGTAAATTAGCTATCCTAGATCTTCTATAACTTTGTCCTACTGTGTAACGCAAAGCGGTTTATCATCTTTCATGCTTTAGCAATCTTATCTATAAAATGGGAATGAATAGGATATTTGTGGATCTGACAACTTGAACATGCCATTAAAACATTAAAGATGATGGTAGTATTTGTACAGTTCAGTTTATATAGTATATTCATTATTTATCCCATTTAAGCTTCTCAGCCTGGTGAGCTGTAGGGTAGGCAGAGCAGATAAAATCATTTCTGTTGCTTTTATTTTACAGGGAAGGAAAGATGAGCCTTAGAGAAATGTAAAAATTTAGTTAAAGTTCCTCAGATTTTAAGTGGAAAAGGCAGAACTCAAATCCGGGTCAAATTTAGTGGTCATCAACCACTAAATTTCATTCTGCTTCTACTGTGCCTTATTGTCTCTCCAAGAAAGTAGAAAGAGCTATCTTAAACACTAATGAACCAATACACCTGGCAAAGTTACTGGTGTTCTAATACTCTCTCTTCCCAACAGCTACCTGGAAAATGCATTCAGTAAAGCTCCTGGATTAATTAACACCGGTGAAGAATGAGAAGTAGAAAGAGCTTTCCAACAAAAGACAGCTCACTGATAACACAGAGTTCCAGGATCAGATTTAACAACCATCATAAGGTGGGAGTAAAAGCAATTAATGAGTCTATCCCCTTTGCAAATTTCAAATCCTCTTCTTTCTCTTTTCAGCCTTCTATGACAAAGAAACATTAAGCACTCACCTTCACCTGGCATCCCACCTTCTCAAAAGACTTTATGAGTCGGTTGTTATGATACATCATTACTCCAAACTGGTTATAATTCTTGCAAGAGAACCCAAAAGTTATTTTCACTTGCTTATTCTGAGAGGAAAATCATTAAGGAATCAAACACCATGGGATTTAGCAGACAATATTTTGCACTGTTATAGCAAAAAACAAACAAACAAACAAAAACATCATATACCATTGGATTTAAGTTGGTATAACCCTTCCAGGGGACATTTACAAAATCTGTAGCAATAGCTTTAAAAATATTCTTAATCTGTGACCAAGTAATTCTCCTTCCAGGAATTTATCCTAGAGAAATAGTCAGGAAAGCTCATAAAGGTTTATGAGTTACAGAGATTGGTCAATTAGCTAGAATGACAGAAAAACAAATAATTTAAATGTCTGACAATAAGGGGATGGCTAAATAAATATTAGTATATATTCACATGGTCTATTACATGCCTTTGAAAATTATGTCCCTGAAAAATATTTAGGGACATTGGGAAATGTTCAGAATATAATGATAAGCATTATCTAAAAATATGTATATAGGAATACATGCATAGAAAAGAGTGTAGGAAATACACCAAAATATCATCAGTGGTTCAAAAATTCATAAACAATCACAAAATGTTTCTTAACCTGTGCTAGTTGCTCAATTTGCTGCTAGGTAAGATAAGAGTGGTAGCTAGTACAATACAAATCCACACAATTACAGCTAATGCTTGAACAGTATGGATTTGCACTGCACAGATCTACTTGTGCATAGATTTTTTTTCAATAAATACACTGGAAAAATTCTTGGAGATTTGTGCCAATTTTTGAAGACTCACAAATACACTGTGCAGCCCAGAAGTGCCCCCTGCAAAAAAAAGAAAAAGTTAGGTATTATTGTAAGGATGCAGTTTATACTACCATACAGAACATATGTTAATTGTTCATGTTATTAGTAAAGCCTCCTAACAAGAGTATGCTATTAGTAGTTAGGTTTGTGGGGAGTCCAAAGTTATACTCAGATTTGCGACTGTGCAAGGGAGTAGGTGTCCCTAACCCCTGTATTGTTCAACAGTCAACTGTATAAGCAATAAGGTAAGTCCTGCTAATCATGCAAAACACAATGAAAGCAAAAGTGAGAATAAAGAAGAATAAAGTCACTTTTTAAGGGTAAAGGACAATGAATAGTCCTGTTGTAATATGTTTCATAGAAAGAAGTGAACAAGCTTGGAGACATGAAATAAAGTGAATTAAATATTATACGTAAAAGATGAACAATGATATGTTTTTAGCAGGTTCTATTTGATTCAAAAACCAAGATAAGAGAGTGAGAAAGACAAAGGGGGAGACAGAGAAACTGAAATTTCTATTAAAACAAATACTAAGAAATCTTCACATCCAAATGAACTGAAATTTGTTACTGATTCCAAAAACGATCTCCATTGCCCTCTCTATGTAATATTAGCCACTTGCATCGAATCCAGTTAACAAATAGGTCAGGTATGATACAAAGACATCATACAGGGGGCTACACAACAGAGTAAAGTTTGGCTCAGAAATTACGATCTGGGCTCGAGAAGTTCCAATCAAATCTCAGGTAAGACTATTCCCATGAAAAAGCAAAACAGGACAAACTCCCCAAAATAAACTCAAACTCTATACTATCAAATTTAACATTTTTTAGAGATATGTCAAATTCTTCTGTTGCATGCTTTTAAAATTCTAAATCACGGGGTGGCAGTGCACTGGGGTAGGAGGTTTCCCAAACTAGTATAAGAAGGAAGGACAAGAAGAGAAAAGAGGCCTTTGATAACTGAGGAATAATTAAGTCAACATCAGTGATCTTGTCTCTCTTTGATGGTGGGGTAAATTTTATCAGGAGTTTCATGTCACTCATGCCTATAGTGAATTCATTTAGCCCAAATTCTAACAGGGGAAGATAACTAGTTTAATGGGAAATTGGGTTGAAGTACATGTCACATGCATTGCTGTTAAAAAAAGAAAAACTGTGGGGGGTGGCACCTAGGTGGCTGAGTGGTTGCTGTGTCTCAGGTCATGATTCCAGGGTCCTGGGATCGAGTCCCGCATCAGGCTCCCCCCAGGGAGCCTGTTTCTCCCTCTGCTTATGTCTCTGCCTCTCTGTCTGTGTCTCTCATGAATAAATAAAATCTTTAAAAAAAAGAAAAAATGGGCACCTGGGTGGCTCAGTCTGTTAAGCCTCTAACTTGTGATTTCGGCCCAGGTCACAATCTCATGGGTCATGAAACTAAGCCAGGCAGGGGGCTTCCGGCTCAGCAGGGAGTCTGCTTGAGATTCTCTCTCTCCCTCTCCCCCCACACATGCACATGTGTTCACTCTCTTATATAAATACATCGAAAAAAAGCCCAAATTGGAATCATTTGCCCCCCAAGTAAACAAATCAGGACTTAGTTCTGGCTCTAAACAATCCCAGGAGTATGACCTTTCAAGAGTCCATCTGAAATTTACTGCTCAACACTATGTACATGATAAAAACCCTGCTTTTCCCTTCTCCCACAAAAAGAAGCTGACCTGGCCTAAAATAATCCTTTCTTTTCTTTTGCTAACAACTTTTTGCCCCATCCTATAAATACCTTCCACTTTGTATAGCTCCTGGGACCATCTCTTAATTGCTAAATGGGATGCTGTCCTCTTCACAGATCACTTAATAAAACCAATTAGATCTTCAGGAGAATTGTATTTTTTAGCAGTGCACAGGAATTGCTCTGACAGAAACCCACAAAAGAAAGAAGCTGGAGACAGAAATGTGGCATCCCCTGAAATAGTGGTTGGAAAGTACTTCTTTAAAACTGGCTCTGTTAAACCTAGGACATTAAGATCCTAGCCTACATACAGTGAATTAGCTGTAAGCTAATGTACCTACAAAATATAACAACACTAGTTCTGGGTTTGCTAAGATGGCCTTGTTCAGGGCTTTTTTTCTTTTTCAAAAGTAGAAGAGTAGAGAAGGTATGTGATCCCCAAAAAAGGAGAAAATCACTTGACTTATGAGTAAGGACTTACACAGCTTTTAAAAAAGGGAACAACAATTTCCAATTTTTGGTCACATAAGAAAGACAAAGCAAACTAGGTAAAGCCTTTGATAAAGCAAATCGGGTGGGAACATGTTTCTTGGGCCAAGAGCTGTGCTTAGTTACTAAAAAATAAATTATGAGAGCAATTCTTCATGACTGCTTAGGAGTTCTCCCCTTCCAAAGACTTTATTTTTGCCCCAAAAGCCATCAACAGAGTTGGACCTAATTTCCATAGTTCATCTTAAGATTTTTCTCAAGCATCTGAAATCCATTCCCAGTGTAATAGGGGGTAGAAGTGAAAATCAGTATTACTTCTTTGAGTGGCTCCCATTATGACAAGTATCAGAAAATCCATGTTGAGGATTTACCTCACCCTAGGAAATCAACCTTTAATTTTCACTCTCCTAACTTCCATCAATATAAGTCTGGACTTGTAACAACAAAGATCATACTATGCCCAAAAGATTAACATGTTCTAGTTAATATTTGATTATTTCAATGTAACATATAACAAAATTCCAGTGCAAACCATACAGCATGGATCATTCCTTATGGCAGAGAGTCTCAAACCTGGCTACTCAGTAGAATTAGCTGAAGATTTAAAAATAAATTATTCCTATTAGAAAAAGAGATTTCAGAATCTTCTGACCCAGAATCTCCAAAATCTCAGGATGCTGTATGATTTTAATAATTTCCAGATGGTTTCTGATAAAACTGACATATCTATTGGCATTTAAGAAATACCTTCAAAAAAAAAAAAAAGAAACACCTTCTTAAAGAATATACTGTATGGGTACCTGGGTGGCTCAGTTAGTTAAGCATCTGACTCTTGATTTCAGCTCAGGTTATGATCTTGGGGATGTAAGATTGAGCCCCGCATTGGGCTCCACATGGAGCCTGCTTGAGATTCTCTCTCTCTCTCCCTCTCCCTCTGCCCCTCCTCCCTGTTCTTGCTCTCTCTCTCTAAAAAAAAAAATATACTGTAATAAGATTTGTATTACAACACACATTTTTCAATTGGGAAAAAAATCATTTTTGGTTTTTTATTTCAACGTGGAAATCTAATCCTGAAATGAAGAGGTCCAATTTCATGTAGTTGTAAGGATACAGTAAAAGTAGGTTTATATAAATCATATCCTACATTAGCCAGGCTCTTGGCAATCATCTGAGTAGTCACCTTCTTTTGACGCAGAAAAATTTTCATTCGTGGCTTCATATACAGAATACCACAAAATGCCTATGGAACAGCAAAGGGAAAATTATTATATGACATCGCCAATTCTACTAACATCCTCATAAACACTGCTAGTGACTGAGATCTATTCTGGGTAAAGATGTGGCTTAGTTTCTCTACCTTGTTATCTCAACTACTGCACAAAAGTGCTACTGACAGTATTAGCTATAGAGGAGACAGTGAAAAGGAATCCTAGCACAGGGCTAAAAGTTTGTCATCTTTATATAACTGAGATCTTGTTCTGCAATATTTTCATGTTACAAGAGATATTACCTCTCATTGTTGAAGAAAAACCACTCTTACTCACCCGTAAAGAATACTCTGTTTCTGGCAGCTCACAGGTAACATCACCAGTCTCTTTTTCTTCTGTGCCAAAGTCTGATACCAGGATGTCATATTGATCTGTATCAAAGTCCAACTCAGATTTTCCATCTTTATTTCTGGGTAAAAGAGACAAGTACCAATCTAACAAATACTGATTCCAAAGGACAAAAATGCATCAGGAACCCAAGAGAGAAGAAACAATATAAGCCAAAACTCAGACACATATTTCTTTCCCTATCAGTACAAAGGAGCTATAAATTACTTGGTTTGAAGATCACACAATACTTAGAGGTATTCTAGTCTAAACAAATCGACTGTTTCATAGAAGTGGTGAGCCAAGTACAAAAGACAAAAAAATGGAAAGTGGAAATGTCTGATTTGATAAATCAAATGGATGTCAGCTACTCTCGAAGTGGGATCTTAAAATAGATCCAAACTTTCTGGGTACTGCTGGGTAGGTCATTCAACATCATCCACTCCAACTGAATAAATAGAAGAATGAATCAAAACCTACTTCTGATTTCAGCAATAGTATAAGGACTAATGAAATACCAAGATTCCCTAGATCTAATCCTATTTCTTTGAGGAAGGAAAAAAAGGTTGCCATAGAAACAGCATGTATCTGCTAGTCCTCTGAAATATCATTTATGGAATTATCATCTAAATATAATAGTGCTCATATTCCTTTCACAAGGATCTTTCTTCTTCTCATAATCCTTTTGGGCTACTTAACTTTGATCCATTCTGAGACCCTGGACTATATCACTAACAACTGCCAGGGTGAAAAGGCAAGACCCATCTTTGTTCCTGGAAAAAAACCCAAAACAAGCGATGAGCTACAGAGAAAACATATATATCAGAACAGCCGTTCCCAAAGTTTGTTCTTTGGAACAGTAGTTCCCCTAAATAAGAAATAAGTAGGGACATCTGGGTGGCTCAGTGGTTGATCATCTGCCTTCGGCTCAGGGCCTGATACTGGGGTCCTGGGATCGATTCCTGCATTGGGCTCCCCACAGAGAGCATGCTTCTTCCTCTGCCTCTATCTTTGCCTCTCTCAGTGTGCCTCTCATGAATAAATAAATAAAATCTTTTTTAAAAAGAGAAGTAAGTAATAAGGGTTGTATGACTGAATAAAATTGAGAAACAATTCTTGGCCCTCAGGGCCACCTCAAGCTCTAGTGATACCTCCTCTCATACTTCAGCCTCTATTAGCTCAGAGGTGCTGTGTTGAAAATGTAAAAAAAAGCCCACCTCACTATAATAGTACATTCTGAATTTTCCAGGATGTTCCTGATTCTTGCTACCTCACTCCACTTGCACACATTCTCTAAGGAGGTTCCCTGCCCTCCTTGCACCCGACCATTCACCATTCAAGGAAAACAGGTCTAGAGAAACTGCTTTTTTTTTTAAATTGGGAAAACCACATACTATATAGCTCTCTTACACATTTTCAAGGCCAACTGAAATAACATTAGTATAAGAAAGCCTCTGAGAAGTCCTGCAAAAAAGCAACATGGTAAACTTTGTTTCAGCCAGCTTTCCCCCCAGTTATTGACCATGGAATCTTTTATTCACATAACACGTAATACCACATAACTGAGAAACAATGTACAAAGAAAAAAGTCTTCTTAATGTGTTTAAATCACTGGAAACACATCAGGAAAATGATCCTTTATATATAATTAAATTTACTTGAGATTTTTCCCAGTAGGACACAGGAAGATCTAAATTACCTATATATATATATATATATATATATATATATATATATATATATATATATATTTAAAAACCTCCTTATTTTCTTTTTAATTGAAAGTACTCTTTATAAAATACCAGCATACTTTATACAGTTTTACCAGCTAAGAAATGAGGCAAAATACTTGACCTAAGGAGAAAAAGAATGAATACATCTGATACCCTGTTCTGTTAAAGATACCAGCATCCCTTCTATCTTATATATAAGGTTTGCAGACTTTTGTGGACACTGTTAAATGTATTCTACCAGACATGACAAATTAAACAAATGATGACATATCCTAAAGTATTTCCAGATGGTTTTATTAGCTCTAAACATATGATGTGAATCCAGTATCATTATTATAGTTCAAATTTATCTGCTTCAAAGATTTTCATACTTCTAATCCAGCTGCTCTGAAGGCAGAAATAAGAGGTCCTTATTTTCAAAGATCATGTTATGCTTTGTTATTTCTCTTTCTCATACTTCATTTTCATTGTCAAATGCATAAAATAACTATCATTATTCTATCTCAAAACAATGTCCATGAATCTAAGAAATTCATAATGTATTCTGAAGATCTTATAATAATGTTGAACTGTCTTGGTTATTTCTGGCAATAGCCTCAGAATATGTGGATCTCCACTTTATCAAGCTCCACATCTCACCAGTTAAGAACCACTTTCTCAAACAGGAACTGTGGTTCCATGAAAGTGAAGGAAAGATGTGCAATGAGATCCAAATATGCATCCAAATTTATCTACTCTGTCTAGAGAGGGGTTTGTCAAGTGTCCTTCATCCTACTACCTTTGCTTACTTGAGTCTATCACCCCTAAGATACAATACCTGCGGATGTTCCAGATGAGAACCCGAGTGCCTTTTTTGCCTGGGATGGCGTCAAACTGGGACAGCAAGTCATTTTCACTGTTGAAAATGGAATAGTTCAAGATGGCTTCTAGGCTGGGCAAGGAGTCCTCAGTGATGATCATTTTTTGTAAGACCAAATACAGTCAAAGAAAAATGAGTATCTTAAAAGGATACAATCAATTTGGGACATCTGTGTTGCATGTTGGGACAAAATATAGACATACAGTTGGAAGCATGAGCATTATTGCTACAGAAAAAAGGGAAGGTGGAAAATGGAGAAAGGTCACAGAGACACTCAAATTAGTCACCCTTGCAGACTACCACTTTGAAAATACACTGTGAACCAAAGCTGTTTAAGAAACAGATCAAAGGCTGAATCTTTAGACTCAGGAAGCAATGAGTTCAAACTTTACCGCGGTGTTGCTTGGGTCAAGACAACCTGTCATTCTAATAGAAATAACAGCTTGTCTTAGGTGTATAGGGAAATGAGCCATTCTGCTCTCAGATAAGCTGACAAATACTATGTATCTCAAAAACAATGGAAGTTTCAATACAATAAAGAACATTTCTAAGCTTCTATCAACAGTACCTTTACTTCCAAAAGTATTTCATAGGGTGAAATTCCAGTTAAATTTAGGACACTTGAATATCTCTTTAAATATGAAAACTTTTGATAGCTGGATTTGAGCTGAAGACAAGAGATTTCTATTGTAATAGGCAGATCAGACTCATTCTGAATGGACATTCTCCATTTTCAGAAAGGATATTGTTTTGCTGGTTGAATGGAACAATTGGTACAATAACTGCCTGGGCCTGGACACATTCCAGATAGGTCTGTGATAGGAGTCCAACAGTGAGCGTACCCCCATTCTTGGTGAAGACAAGAGCGTCCTTTCCTAGCCGCATGGAACCTGACTTGAAACCATTACCAAAGATGCCGATGGGACACTGGCTCTTCTTTATTACTTTATCTGTAAAGCCAAAGCTGTAATTACACAAGAAAAAATAAATTAGAAAAAAATCAGAAAGGTAAAAAGCATCCTAAGACAGGTTGACAGGCAGAATGGCTTTCAGATGAAAAACACTTATAAAAAGTCACTCCTTCTTTCTTCCTTTTGGTACCTCTGGGCAAAACTATCAAGTGAAAGCCATACGACATTACTATGAGGTAGCGGCCCTGGTTCTCCCGTGTGGCTGGTGTGTGTACAGATGCCTCCATCACAGTAGTCAGACTTGACGAACGTGAAGATGGCCTCTTCTTGCTGCCTAACAGGGAGAACTGGAGGAGGCCACGAGCAGCTGTCTTTCTTGTCTGGATAGAATGGTTCTGATTACTAATAGTAAAGTAAGGGTAGGGTGAAAAGGGTGGTTATCTCACAGAGCACATGGGTGTGGGTCACAAAATGAACCCACAGCAGTGCTGGTCAGAAGTACCAGACGAGGCATCCCCCCTATATCACCTTCTCGAAATCTGAGAAGTCAGAGGTTGCGTATCTTAATTTCAACTCTCTACCCAAAGGATAACCCTTTCAATTCTTTTTTTTTTTTTTGTTAACCCTTTCAATTCTTAACCTCTGCTCCATCTGCTGAGACAGTTTGTTGGAATGTGGCCAGGGAATAAAAATAGGTAATTCTGCCACTGAATATCAGCAAGCAGCTGCGGTCTGAGGTCTCTCTTGTTTGATCAGGGGGCTTTCATTGGGTCACCTCGACAATCTCTGCAGCCAGATACTTTCCCTTTTCCTAGGCTCCCCATTCCAACACACAACAGAATAACAGAAGCAGAAAAGTGGAAGATACAAAATCCAGAATGATGATTGGCTCCTTCATAGGTCTTCTCTTGCCACAAATAAAATTTTAAGGACTGCTTCTCTCCAGACAAAGTGCCTAATGTTGTACGGTAACATTCATTCAATAAATATTGACTGAGTCCCTATTATGTACTATGCATTGTGCTAAAGCACTGGAGACATGATGGTTAGTAAGAAAAAAAAGAAGACTTGATTCTTTCTTTCATGGTTTACAGTCTAAGGAGGGATTCCATCTATTACAGATTAGATGTTTCTCCAATACCAATTAAGTAGACACTCTATCTGCCATGGCTGAGTGGCTTGGCCTTGGTTCTTACTCTTCTGAGCAGGGTTGAGGTGCCTAGTTTCTACTTCCTGAAGGCTGCGGCTTGTGCTTACGCCCTATGAAAGAGGGACCACCTTTTACTTTTCTATTTCAAAACATGTTACACAATAATGCCATCGTGTCCTTCTAGATCCTTCCTAGGAGCTTTGATTATCCTATGGATAACTCTACTCACAGTAAAAGGTAGTTTCTAGGGCAGAAGTTCCTTTGAAAACACCAAAAGATCACTGAGTTTCTACCGTCTATGGGCCTCAGTAATCCAGGAAATGTACTTCTAGAAGCTGGTAAAATCCAGGCATTCCTAATCCTCTTGTGTAACAAGTGCCTAGAAAAGATGGGAGTTGTTAGGAGGATTACACTATATACTGTCTAGGGGCACCTGGGTGGCTCAGTGGTTGAGCTTCTGCCTTTGGCTCAAGTCATGATCTTGGGGTCCTGAGACCGAGCCCCATATCGGGCTCCCTTCAGGGAGTCTGCTTCTCCCCCTGCCTATGTCTCTGCTTCTCTCTGTCTCTCATTAATAAATAAATAAAATATTTTTTAAAATTATATACTGTCTGTACAATACTCTTTTAAACTATAAAGTAGTATTCAGAGCTTAATTTTGAACTAACTCTAGAAGTCATTCTGAGAACTGTCCTGCACTATCCTGTACCTCTACTTCAGACTGAATGTTGTTACCTAAAACTCAGGGCTCTTCAGAGATAGTCATCTTACCTGTCACATGGAATAGATTTATGTGCTTATTTCGACTTAAATTATCTCTAGTGCCATGAAAGCTTCACTGAGGTAGTTTAAGGGAAAGTGGTGAAAACAGGGAGAATATATTAAATCCCCTCAATTTCCCAGCTTTTCCTGCCTCTTCTACCACTTAACATTCCTTTTTTCCTTTGTAAGTATAAACCCTCATTGTGTTACTTAGTTTGGAAGAGACCAAATGACTATATGAGCTTGAGGAGATTAAGTAATAGCACGGGGCCAGAAATCAGAAGTGAAAAGGATAAGAGAAGTTAGAAGAGAGGAGCTGGAAGCTCTGGATTTTGTTGTTGTTGTTGTTATGTTCCACTTAACCCATTTATGTTTCTTTTATGCCATTTATGTTCCCATGTTAGGTATTCTGCTTAACTGAAAATTGTGGAATGGGTGCCACATACTGATCAAATAACTACCGAGTGTAGAAGCCCTCACAACCAAGAAGAGAATTGTGGGGATGCATTTTATATAGTTTATGTGTTTATGTAGTTGGTATAGCTCCCTAATTTTCCGAATATCTCTTGGCTTAGACGGTGGCTTCCCTAAGTAAGTCCTGTTCTATCCTTTCCTGTAAGAGACACCAATGGCAGTGTTTACATACCAGCAGGGGGGAAGGGCTTGGATGTCAGCTTTTTGAGTGGAATCCAGGGAGACATCAGCTTGCTCCCGAGTTCCTTAGAATGTCAAGATTCTAGAATCTAAAGAGATCAGCTTAAATTGGGACTCTGACCAATGAAACAAACCTCAGCAAATCTGTGGCCATATGAGGGCAGGCAGTGCTGTTTCCTAGGTAAATGATACAGAATATAAAGCAATGGAACACTGCTAAACACAGTTATTCTCTGGCTGTTGATTTAGAAGAACAGACCTACTAGGAAATGCACTTCTGAGCAGAGGTGACAAATATTTTAATCCACAGATCTGTGCCTCTTTTTAATCCCTAACCTTTGAAAGAGCTTTCCTACCTTGTGGAGAAAGGTAACTGAACATATAGACTAGCTGGCTCACCACTATCCCCAGAAGCTAAAGAGAATTCACTGTGGACTTGAAAGGAATTTAAAGATAGGCTTTTCCTTCTTAATTTTATTTTCATTGGGATTCTGTATTTATGGGAGAAACTTGCTGCAGCTATAGAACTATTTTATTAGCTCAGAAAAAGGAAGAGTACCATGAAGAGTTGGAAACTATGGGTAGGATTATTACAAATGTTATCGGTGAAATAAGAGTATCAGTGGGCTTAATCATTCTGCACCATTAGAGGTAATTACTTCTACTATTATATAAAAGTAATATGTCCCTAACCAAAACCAAATGAACATACTTAATTTTCAAAGCTACCTCTAAAGTCCAATTATTTATAACGAAATTGTGGTAAGTGGAATCCATGGCTAGGAGTTAGGATTGGACTAAATGAACTTTTAAATAAATGGGACCTCCTAGATCATTAAAGTTAGTTTTAAGATATGATCACAAATAATATCTGGTACATATACATTAATCCTGGACTCAGTAAAAAAAGGTCTAAAATTAATTTTTCAGTATGAAGAACAATGGCCCAGCTCAAATTAGTGGGAAACATACTTGGTATGGTAACGCCAAAAAATGGTACGACAAGTAAGTTTCTGCCTGTTTTGCTATTTTGTTCCTTGGGGAGGGAACAAAATTATGAATGCATGATACTTACCCCTTTATCCTTCAGCTCAAATGCCATATCTTCAGGGTAGCCTGTTTTGATTCTCTAGACTAGGTTAGGTTAGAGCCTTCCATTATATATTCTCGTTGAAACTGTAGTCTTCCTTCATAGCACTTACCACTAGGTGAGATAACCTATTTAGTTGTATTACTGGTCAATGCTTTGCTATACTTCTCACTAAACCATCAGCCCCTTGAGGACGAGGATCCTGTCTATCTGGTTCACCACTTTATCTCCAGTGACTTTCACATAGGGGTTCAGTAAAAATTTGTTGAATGAATCTGGAACAAAAATTGTGATTGCTTTGAAACCACCCTCCTCTTTTCTCTTGCCTTATAACTATAAGCTCCAGCTTTCATAGAGGTTGTTCCGCCCACAAAACGGAAGGCACTCAGATTTACTGGGCCCCCTATCTGGCACCCATGTTGCTGGGATAAAGTGTGGTGGAAAGGAACTATTAAAAAATAGGGAAAAAATGAATACATATGTAATTAGAGGTATCAATGCTTTGGTTCCATCCCATCTAAAATTGTATTTTTTTAATATTAGCTTGAGGAGCTAAATGTAATGCTATAAATTAAAAGATAGGGCCAACTCTATACCTTTACCAACATACTGGCCCCATCTTTATCTTACTTCTAGAAGCTTTCCTCGAATATTCTTTTTTTTTAATTTTTTTAAATTTTTATTTATTTATGATAGTCACAGAGAGAGAGAGAGGCGCAGAGACATAGGCAGAGGGAGAAGCAGGCTCCATGCACCGGGAGCCCGATGTGGGATTCGATCCTGGGTCTCCAGGATCGCGCCCTGGGCCAAAGGCAGGCGCCAAACCGCTGCGCCACCCAGGGATCCCTCGAATATTCTTCTGATTATGGGGGTCCGAGACACCAGGTACACAGGCTGCTGAGTGGTAAAACCTGACATTTTACTTGGTTAATGCCCAAATTTCATTTCTTTGCTTTGCTGGATCAAAGGGATTTCCCTATAAACGGGGTTACAGAATTAGAATGCCTTCCAAGAGAACTACGACCCATGCTTAAAAAGGGAAGATAGAAGGAAGGAGTTGAGGAAACACTTGTCTTTTACTGACTAATACACGAAGATAATCAAGTAGAAAGTTATATTCTCAACTACAAACTTTTAAAGTGATTAAATGAACTGAGAGTGGTGACAGAAATCTCAGCTACCAGCTTCAGCAGGTAGAAGAGAGAACGCCCTAATTTTACAATTCTACTGCAACACCTTCCAAGATGATGTGTATGAATGTCTTCTATTCATCTTTCCTGGGGCTTGGTTATACCAAAGCACATTCATGCATTTAACCCAAAGATCATCCCAACTGCAATACTTCTGATCTAAGAATGAGTTAAGGCTAATATCATTTGGAGGAGGTCTCAGACCAGTCAAGGCCTTCAGGTCCTTAAGCTTGCTATTCTCTGCCTAAACTCTTATTCCTTGCCCCCTGCTCCTTTACCCTGTTAACTTCTACTACTCACTCTCAGATTGCTTTATTTATTTATAAAGATTTTACTTATTTATTTATGAGAGACACATACAGAGAGAGAGGCAAAGACACAGGCAGAGGGAGAAGCAGGCTTCCTGTGGGGAGCCTGATGTGGGACTCAATCCCAGAACCCCAGGGTCATGAGAGCTAAAAGCAGATGCTCAACCACTGAGCCAGGTGCCCCCAGATCTCAGTTTAAATATCACTTCATCTAAGAGGCTCTGTTGACTTCCTGGATCAGATATGGTTCTCCTCCTGGCCTACCCCATTGCATCCTATCCTTTTCTAGCATACTTGTCATTTGTCATTTTTAAATTATGATTACTGCCTCATTGTCTGAATTGCCAGCTAAACTGTAAGTTCTATGAGGGCAAGAATAGTGTCTACTTCATAACCAGTGCCTTGGCACATAATACATGCTCAATAAATATTTGCTGAGTGAATAAAGGGAAAGTGAAATATTAAAGAAAATTATGAAGCCTTAAATAGAGTTCATGAACTCGAAACAAGAAAGAATGAAGGCATTTTTACCTGAGCATTCGGTGTAGTTTATGAGGTGTCATCCCACATCCATCATCAGTAAAGGTCAAACAAGATTTATTCTTGACCTCTTCAACATCTATAAAGACTGTCCTGGCGGATACATCTGGATCTACAGCATTATCTGCAAAAGGTAGAAATCTGTAATATTAGATCCCTTTTTCTAGTATTTCAGTAAAATCTCTAGTTTAGTGCCCCAAGACAAAGAAACTCGCCTTTATTCCCCCTAGGTGGATGTCCCCAAAGGTGGGCAGGGTGTGCACTTACTAGGTTATGGGAACAATAGATAAGATGACAGGTGGGATTGTGAAGCTGCTTTCTAGATTTCATATAATGACTGAACTGCAATGTGCCTTTTTCCCTTCACATTTCGGGATCTTTAGGAAAAATAACTCCTGTACACAAAGCATTTTGCTCCATTTTTATCTTACTCCTCTTTCTTACCTTTCATCTGCTTCACTGCTCAGGAGCACATACAGTTAAAGGATGGCTATGGGGAACAGCTGAATTTGCAATTTCAGTACAAATTGATGCATACTATACATGTTACTGTGCATCTGTGAACATTTTGTTTTCTACTTTTTTACATCACCTCCTCTGTTAAAGAACACAGATATTATCACTGTCCCTGTTTATGGCCTAAGAGGCCCTGAAAGAGGTAGAAGTTCAAATGGAAACATTTAATGCCCGCCCAGATTCCAGTGAATGCTAACAAGAATGCTTAGAGAGAAGGAGGGATTCTGCTTCAGTACTTTGTAAAAGTATTAAAGGTGAAGCTGTCCCACTCTCATCAAATAGAGAACACAGAATTAAAGCAGAAAAAAATTTGTAGGTCAAGCTTCAGGATTCCTCCTGAGTTAGGTCTTCAAAATGGGCTCATCATTTAAGATTCCAAAGGCACCAATATAACCACATTCTAACATATGTGCAAAGTCTACAACCCTAAGGGGTGCCAATGTCTAGTAGCCACATCTTTTATGCCAGAAACTCCAGTTCAACTGTCACTCATTGACACATGGACTGTAGAAGTTTCATTAGGACTCGCTGGCCCAGAGGCACCTGAGTGGCTCAGTGGGTTGAGCATCTGCCTTTGGCTCAGGTCATGATCCCAGGGTTCTGGGGTTGAGCCCTGCATAGGGCTCCCTGCTCAGTGGGGCCGCTGCTTCTCCCTCTCCCTCTGGTCCCCTGTTCCTGCTCTCTCGCTCTCACTCTATCTCAAATAAATAAATAAAATTAAAAAAAAAAAAACACTCACTGGCCTGAGTGGGAGGGCAGTTTGTGCGATCTATCAAATGGGTTCCCCAAGCACTCCTGTCCCTACTAGCTCTTTCACCAAGACTGAGACCTTCCCTTCCACCCCCTTTCCCTTTTTTTAAAGATTTTATTTATTCATTCATGAGAGACACACAGAGTGAGGCAGAGACACAGGCAGAGGGAGAAGCAGGATCCATGCAGGGAGCCCGATGTGGGACTTGATCCCGGAATCCCAGGATCACGCTTGGGCTGAAGGCAGGCGCTAAACTGCTGAGCCACCTAGGCTTCCCCCACCCACCTTCCCTTTTCCCTGGCATCGCCACATGGCTGGGCTGAGAGAGCCAGGTGGGCTCCTGGCTGTATACTTGTCCCACTACCACTGTTGAAATCGTGCCATTTCTCCACTGGGAACATCCCTTACAAGCAAGAGAAATATTACTCATATTCAGAATATCAATTTTTATAATTAAATTAAGTTCAGTTACCACCACCTAGATGTGCATAACGTTCACCAAATAAAACAAGACACAGAGTGATTTCAAGGGCCATAAAGATGCCGCCTGTGTTCACTGCTAAACCCCTCACCAACTGTCACCCCAAAAAAGTCATGACAGCAGTAAACCATCACCAATAGTCCCAGAAGGGAGATAAGAGGTCTGATAATAGTCTATCTTTAAGGGCTAGGTGGGGCCAAAGCCTTGGGTCATGTGGTAAATCAAGTGGGCCAACTTTCATCAGGAATTGTAGGTTTGACATGCAATAGAGGCTTTATCAGAAATACAGTGTTTTACTTTGTGTGAGAGGCAGCAGTTTTTTCTTGAATTGACAGAAGGATCCAGCACTGGGAAGCTACCTACACTGTTTCAAGAAACCACTTGGCAAGCAGACCCAGAATTGTTTTAGGACTTATCAGTCACTCTCGCTGGCAGAAAGCCAGGGCCATTGAGACTGATACCTTTACCTTGTCAACTGACAGGGCATCATTTCTATTTTGAAGGCTTTGGACACAGTAGAAAATTCTTCTAACACTTCATGAACATTCACAAATCAAACACGTAACACCTATCAATTCCAATTCCAAGTTTATGTGACCACACATTCAATGGGTCTGCGTGTGCTTCTCACAAAATCACTTTTCTTCCCTGTTTACTGCAGATTCTGCCCAAACGTTATTAGATGCTTTTTTTTCTATATGGAAACATACCAGAGCATTTTAACACAGGCACTTCAGGGGTTACAACGTAGCTTCCCAGGGAAGCTAGACATTTTATCTCCTTGGTTAGAGGCTGCTGGGGTCCAGGGTGGAGGGAGGGGCCCAGCAGCGGCCAGGGGTGGCCCTAGCAGCTTAGGACAAGACAGCAGCAGGCAGCAGTAAGCCCAGCTTTACACTTATCTTCCACCTGAAGTAGCCTTTCCCTTGGCCTCAACAAATGAACTTATAATAATAAGGCACCAATCTGGTGGCTGGTTTCAATCCGATCTCTTGCTGCTGAACCTTCCAAAAATTTACCAACCTGTAGCACATGCTATCCCAGCCGGCACTGCCTATAAACAGTCAGGACAGCAAGAGAGAACCCCTGCTCCCTGCCACTGCCCCCTACTTAGGCAAGAGCTACACTACCAGAGCCTGGGATGTCTTTATCCCCCTAACCTGGCCCATACAACCTCATGTGCTCCCGGATCCCAAGAAGTCCTCTCTCTCCTAACTTGGCCCATGCTCCCCGGAGCAGAAGGACCCTATCTCTGCCTCCCCTTGCCCCCCCTTAGGCAAGAACATGAGAAACAAGATCCTAGGGAATCTATCTTCTCCTGTTAACCTGGTCCACCCGACTCCTGGTAAATAAATAAATAAATAAATAAATAAATAAATAAATAAATAAATAAATGCATTCCAACTGAATGAAGCCTCATAGCTCATCAGAATCTGGGAGGCAGTGAGAAACTGTCCTGTGATGGCCTCTCTGAGGTAGCCCTTTGCAAGCCTCCCATCCTCTTCTATTCCAGGAGGGCCCTATGTGGATTCCTGCAAGGCTGCCAGGGCCAAACTGCTGCCATACAGACATCCTACATGTATCTAAAAGCATTCTTGTTTAAAATTAAGGTCACCATCCTTCCAACACAAGCCTATTCATCCTCTGTTCCATATATATAAATATACAGATACATATACAAATATACACATACACATAGACACACAGAGCCAGCATTCAAATGACCACAACTTTGATTCAAAAATTATTTTTTATCTCTCACTCTCTCTTACCCTATGTATCCCTAAACTCTCTCACATCTAGCTTTTTCTAGTCCCATTGTCACTTTCTTAGTTTACAGTTTATTCCTTCTCATCTGGATTATCACCGTAACCTCCTAGTCAGTCTTTCGAAGCCATGGCTCTCTCTTCTCCAATCCATCTTTTACACACTGCTGCAAGATTAACTTTCCTGAAGCACAGTTCTGATCAGGACTTTCCCCTGTTCAGAAAACTTCAGGCTAAAAAGCCAAATACCTGGGCCTCCTGGTCCTACCCTGGTCCCAGGCCGCCTTTCTGACCTCATTACCTACTTGGTACTTGGACTAAAAAGACCTGCACTTGAGTTCTTGACCTGCCACTTACTAGACATGCAACTTTGGACAAGTCAGTTCACTTCTTTGACCCTCTGTATCTTGATCTGCAGGATGAGAATAATAATGATGATAATGACAATAACAATATTAATGATAATCATGCCATATAATAATATCTCAAGGGGTACAGTTAAAAATGTACTTGTGACAGCCCTTTAGAAACTCTCTAAGGATCTACAGTTGTGACAATTTGTAAACTCCACGCTCTAAAGAAACTCAATGACTCCGTATTCTTTGTGCCTTTGTTCATGCAGTTGCTTCTTTTGCCTGGAATGCCCTCCCCTCCCCACACCCGAATCCACATGTCCCAATCCTTCAAATCTCAGCTCAAATGTCAGCTCCTCTACAAAGCCTTTCCTAACCCTCCTCTTTCTGGTAAGCTGGAAGTCATCCCTCCTTCCTCTGAATTCCCACAGCACTCGAAATGTAGATCTTTGCTGATATGTCACTTTCTATTTAACTGTTACTGAAAGCATAAACCTTATATACCTTCTCCCCCTACTAAAAAAGTGAGACTATCTTGTATTCATTTTTTTCCTGCCATAGTGGCCTTGCCCATGGTGAATGCTCCATAAATATTCACTGAATGAAGGAGTCACTAGAAAATTAATGCATGAATGGAGGAGAAAAATATTGAGAACAAACCTAAAATGAAAGCTTTGGATTACCAGCAACACTTTGCTCTCCTTTTTCTCTCTGATTGTTAATGTTACCATAAATAGCTGTGATTTGGTGTTAAAAACTGCATTTCCACATGCTGTGCACAGGGACACGTGTCTGTGTATCTAATACACACATGCTCTCAGAGGAGACATCTTAGGCCAGGCTTAGGTTCTTTTTGTTTAATGCTTGGGCCAAAAATAATCTAGCATATTCTAAATTGCATACAGAACACACACTCTTTGGATCACCTGTAAAGTTCAGTACACAGTTCGGGTAGGTACACCCAGTTTTACATAGTGAAGCTGTCCGGGAAGAACACACCTCTGTCTCCCATTTCCCCCCTAAGTAAATTGTTACTTTTCCCTCTTTTTCCTTTCTTATATGCTACAGGCACTGAGATCTCATTCCACAGAGCAGAATTTCTCTCCAAGCATGGTGCAAACCCTTAAAGATACAGCTCTTGTTCTCTAGGATTCAAAATGCATCAATGTCAGTGTTTTTCTTTTTCCCCTTGCACCTTCAAAAGAACAGTCATTCATAATGTAAGCATTCTTGTTATGGTCCAACTAATCACCCTTCCAAAGAGCTCTCTTAACCCTCCTGCTGCCTGCTGACTTCTTGTTCAAAGCAGCTCGGCCCTGTGGGGCCACAGCAATTGCTTCAGTAGGGGTGGGGCTCCTCTGGCGAGCCTGGAAACCACTTTCAAGATTTTATTCTGTGCTACCTTGTCCCAATACCGGCTCTCCCTTCCCTCCATTTCCAAAACATTTACAAATGCGCTGTTTGAGGCATTTTGTCCAGGAATGCCTTTCTTCTTTGCTTTCCACACAGTATTTAGCACACTACTGCAAAAGCTGGTGTACTTGGCTTCAAGGGATCAACTGAAAACGCTTTAAAAGCAAACCCCGGTGGAGCGAGAGGTTAAGTGCTCAGTGTTCATTCCAGCGGTGTGAGGGCGCTCGTGGACCACGGACCCAGCCCTCCACAGTCGCAGGGAGCCAAATGCACTCGTGTCATCTCTTAAAAGATGTATCATCATTCCCAGAATTTCTGGTCCCAAAAGTTAAAGGACTCTGTCTTCCAGACTTTTCTCTAGGACCCTACCGGCTCCTCCACAATGCCCCTCTGCTAGCTTGGCGCCCTCCGTCGGTCGCCAGTCCCTGCGGAGCGCAGCTGCCCCGGGGCCCGATATTTTTATGCATCTCCTTTTGATTATTAACTAAGCTATCCTAAAGTGCCCGGAACATCACGATCCAGAGAGAAAAAGCACACGGGCGTCCTAACTCTCCGGACACACCTTGTTTCCTCCGCTTTATCCGCGAGACCTCGTTCCCCCGGGGCCAGAGAGCCGCCCCCTCCTCCGCCTGTGGGGCCAGGACGGTCCCAACGCCACCCACCCCAGCCCCGCCCCGCCCCGCTCCGCCCCGCACCGCTCCGCGCTTTCCTCTCGCGTCCGCGGCACCACGTTGGCACCACTGCCTCGGGCGATCGCGGCCAAGCCCGCCCTCGCCACTCACCTAGCAGCTCCGCGATGGCACTGAAGGGTCGCGTGTGGCTGCTGGAGTTGCTCTGTAGGTAGCGGGGGCTCATCTGGGGGCGAGAGAAGGTCCCGTCCCGCGTGAGGCCTCGGCCCGCCGGGCCCCCCCCGCGCGCCCCCCGCAGCCCCGGGGCCCGCGCGCGCGTCCGCCCCCTCGGGCCCCCGACCTACCGTGCTCAGGCGGATCCCGAAGGCCTGTGGGCCGCCGCTCGGCCGGGCCAGCCCGCTGCCCGGCGCGCCAGGGCCTGCGGGGGCCCCTCGGTACAGGAGCATTTTTTTGGCCGCCACGATACTCGTTTGCCGCCGCCGATCTCCTCGCCCGGCCGTCCCGGACTGGCCCTCGCTCACTCTCCCTCGCAGCTGGCGGCGGCCGTCCGGGGCTGGCTGGCCCTCCTTGCTCCCCCCCCGCAGCTGGCGGGGGCGGGGCACGCTCCAGCCACCTGTCCCGGGCGGGAGGGGTGAGGCCGACAGTGCCGAGCTGCGGCCCCGCCCTGTCAGCACCTCTCCCGACCCACCGACTGCCTGCCGGGGCGGCCTCAGGGCCGTACAGAAATATGGCGACCTCCTGACAGCCGCTCCTTGATCCCCGCCCCTAATTAATTCTTGGCGTTTGCCATAGGCCAGGCCGCTGAGCGGGAAAGAGCGGGGGGGGGGTGGGGGGAACGAGGCAAGAGGAGGAAGAGGTTGTAGGGATTTCTGGAACGGAGTCCCAGTTAGGCTGCATGACTAACGGGCAGGATAAGACAAGTCTTAAAAGTTCGAAAGACTACAGTTTTGCTATCTGGGAAGATAGCAGGCTCTCATGATGGGAAAGCATTCTGACTATGCTGGCTCCAGTGCCTCCAGGAGCACCCAGAACTTTCTGGAAGGCAACTGGCAACTCATCTTCAAAGCTTTGCAAGCGTGGGGGAAGCATTGCAAGGGCGCAGGGAAGCTGATTATAAAAGAAAACTTTGGAATGCACGTACATGCCCCAAATACAAGATTGGTTGAGTTACAGAGTACCCATGAAATGGAATGCTATGCAGATCTTGAAGGCCATAGTTGTAGATGAATATTTATTGATGTGGAAAATATTCACGAAGGTATTAAAGAAACCAGAAGACCCAACATGTTCTGTAACGTTATATCTTTTTTTATTGGAAAATAAGCATATATATACACACATATTCACACAAACGTAATACATATGCATGCATATACACACACAATGAAAAACACTTGAAATGATGTATTCCAAGATATCTCCAGGTCTGGAACTATAAATGTGTTTATTTTTTTATTTGCATTTTCTAATTTTTGTACTATCACATATACACTGATTATAGAAAAAACGCTTTTTAAAGAAGATTTTATTTATTTGACAGAGAGAGAGAGAAGCAGGCACCCTGCTCAGCATGGGGATTGATCCCAAGATCCTGGGATCATGACCTGAGCCAAAGGCTTACCGACTGAGCTGCCCAGGTGCCCCAGAAAAAAAGATTTTTAATTAAAAAAATAACATTCCATGGTATGGATGAACCATAATTTATTTGACCATCCTTCTAGGATAACTCAAGTTGTTTACGACTTTTTTTTTCTTCACAACACAAAAACTGCTGCCTCAGACATTCTCGTGTATAGATCATTAATTCCTGGTACTATAATTTATACAGAATGTTGCTGTCTAATAGCATGTACATGGTTTACTCTTAATAACTATTGTAAGATGGGAGCAATTTGCCCTCCCAGCAAGTCAGCTATTCTGTCATGCTCATAGTGCTAGATATCTGGTCCTGCTCCTTGGACTTCTTGCCCATCTTTTGAATAAAAGATAGTATCTCCTTATTGTTTTAATTTGCATTTCCCCATCTACCAGTGAAGCTGAAATGTTTGTTGTCATTTGAATCTCCTTCTCTATAAGTGCCTGTTTATATCCTTTGAGCATCATTTTTCCTTCCATTGAGTTCTTTGCATTTGTCCTTTTCCTGGTATCCTAAAAAATATTTTTTTTAAATACACAAAAGTACGGAGAATGATATAACGAATCCCCATATACTTATTACTCAGATTCAAAAATTATCAAGACTTTGCCATACCTGTTTATATATTCTTTTTTCTTTTGTTTTTAATTTCTGTAAGCAATTTAGAGCAAGTCTCAAACATCATATCATTTTACCCTATATACGTCAGTGTCCTCTGAAAACATGGACCCTTTTCTTAAAAACATAACCACAATGCCACTTTCACCCTAACCATAATTCATAACAACTCTTAATGTCCTCTAGTACCACTTCATATTCTGATTTCCTCAATTATCTCAAAAATTTGCCTTTTTTTTTACACTTGCTTTGTTTAAACCTAGATCCAAACAAGATGCACACATTGCACTTGGTATTTGTCCTGAACCTACTTTAATTTAAAACAATCTCCCCGCTTTTACTTCATGCTCTTAAGTTGCTGAAGAAATGAAGTTACTTGTACTGTTGAATGCCCTTACATTCTCATTTGTCTGTTTGCTTCTTCATATTGTCACTTAGCTTGCTCCTCTTGTTAGAGGAATAAGTGTAACTTAACTATAAATCATCAGTTGGCTCTGAAGCCTTCATTAGAGTCTGGTACAAAGGTATTTTGAAAGCAGGAATGCTCATAGATGGTGCTATAGACTTCAGCTGCATCGCATCAGGAAGTACATGGGATCCAACACTTAATGATATTCAGATTGATCAGTGGGTTCAGGTGGAGGCAGCCTGTATATTCCACCCTAGAATTCTCCATCAGCCTTTTACTTTATGGTCTCATCAATCGATATCTGTTGGCTGAAAAAAAAAATTATTGGAGTTGCAAAACAATCATTCTCATCCCATAATTTTTTTAAATGTATGAACTGGGGATTCCTGGGTGGCGCAGCGGTTTGGCGCCTGCCTTTGGCCCAGGGCGCGATCCTGGAGACCCGGGATTGAATCCCACGTTGGGCTCCAGGTGCATGGAGCCTGCTTCTCCCTCTGCCTATGTCTCCGCCTCTCTCTCTCTCTCTCTCTCTCTCTCTCTCTCATAAATAAATAAATAATTTTTTTTAAAAAAAATAAATGTATGAACTGGAGCCTTCTATAGAACTTCCCCTCATCGACCACAGCTGTTTGGTTACTCTGAAATATAATTTGTATAGATAGGACAGGATAAATGCTCAATTCTTTACTTTTCAGTGACAATTTCATGGTGAAGTGCTGGTGCCTGCAGTAGAATCTGGGATGTACCAGCCTGTCTCCCATTTCAATAAAGGCCTTTTTGGCTGAGCTGCTGAGAGCACTGTTGGCAAGATGACTAGCCCCTTCAGGGATTGCCCAGGTACAGAAAGTTGCCTCACTCAAAGGTCACAAAGTCTTCTGAGGCAGCCCACATTGTCTGATCAAAGAAGTAGTATAAAAGGCTTTACCATCTCAGCCTGACTTGGGACAATTCTGAGGGGTCATTCTAAATCCAGATATCTCTGTGGGGCTTGCTAGGGCTGCTGTTGGGCCTGCAATGCAGCTCCACTTCCCCTCTGCCATCACCAGCTTCCTTTCACAGATGCTAATCCAAAAGACACCTCTTTTTCTTTCTTTCTTTTTTCCAAAAGACCCCTCTTAGTAAGTATCCTGTATGCTACATTATGTTTTGGAGTCTGTTTCCTGGGGAACCCAAATTACGACACTTGAACCTGAGACTTATCCAAGAAATCAGTGCTCAGATGGGATTTGGGAGCTAGGTCACTCACTGCCCAGTTGGCATTTGAGACCACACCATAGATAGACCCCTGCCACAAGGTGGCAGTCCTATTATTGTTAAGATCTTTACCAGGTGGTTAATGGAATGGTATATTGGTAGAAGGGAACATACAATCTGGTATTTGAGAAATATGGGGGGAGATAGGAGCTCCAAGGTGAATAGAATACCGTGGTTATTGAGCTCCAAAGATGATTAAACTCCCAACTGAGACAGGTTTGCTAATGCCCAAATCAGAATGCTTCCTGGGAAAGAATAGGACCCTGACATGTGGCTTGCAGTTATCTAGATTGATGCCACCAAAATCTCAAATCCCCAGATTCCTCTACGGACCTGATTTGACTTCCCTACTGATCATTTCTTCCCCCTCTCACTTGGAGATGATGCAGAATGACTCTTCCACAAGACAATGTGTGCATTCACTTTCCCTCCTGGCCACTGGGCCTATAACAAGGGTTAAGGCAGAGCCTGAACATGCGAGGCCTGCTAAGGGAGAAAAGTGACTCTGTCCCCAGGAAGCTGCAAAATCTAGCCAGCCTGGAGGAACAGGAGCTGGCAGAGTTCACATGGAATTGGATCCTGCGAGTGCTTTGGTCAAGGGAGCTAGACTATAATGTTGGATAAAAGTGAGTTCATCAACAGTCTTCTGGAATACACCCTGGCAAGGACCCCAAGAAATGATAAAAACTCACTACTGAGGTAGCTCCTTAGAAGTACAGAAAAAGTGATGATCCATGCCAGTGAGGTTGACATGCCATCAGTGCTGTGGCAATAGTGGAAGAAGGGACCAGAAGATTCAGAGCTGGGCATACTAGCGTGGATCGACTAAGCAAGACTAGAAAACTAACCAGAAAGCCACAGGATACACCGTTTACCAAAGACAAGGAATGAGTTGGTGAGAGGGGTACCAGCATCCCTAAGGAAGTCAGTGGTGACTCTCTGCAGCAAGTCAGGCCTGACAGTGGGAGTGTCTGCTGCGGATCTAGCTCACCGTAGCAGACTGTAGAGCTCTGACACAATGAAGAGCCTTGGCTGAATGTGGCCATCACATGTCAGGTGGGTGCAATTGCCATACTGAGTGGCAGAGGTCAGCAGAGAAGCAGAGAGTCTCAAGTGCAGTTATGGAAAGAGAAGATAGCATCCCTGGGGAAAGAATGCATGGGCAAGGATAGTAAGTGTCCACTTGGGCGATGTTCTAATCAGAACTCTCATGTATTTGGAGCGGGCATTCATAATTTTCCTTCCAGAGTGACCCACTGCCATTTCTTCCTCTCAGCACAGCAGAAACATTTAAAAAGCCCCATGTGGCCCTCACTTTTATTTGACTCAAGGCTTGGAGCTTCTAAAATTACCCATTTACCGCTTTCTTCTAAGGTGTGCGGTCCATGTGTCTCTTGTTTGCTTTGGGTTGTACTAAGTACTAGCGTGTTTACTACTTGGATTTGGTGTTTAAACAAAACCTTTGTGTCCTCCCAAGATTGTGGCCTCTCGATTGGCAGCTGGGGTCAGAGGCTGCCCCTCAGCCCCTCCTCCGCTCCCCAAGACAGAGGGACGATCCTGAGGGGCCAATGGAGCTGCTGGAAATTTAGGATTTGGCCTCCTCCAGGCCTGGCTGCCACTGCACAGCAATAAACAAAAGCAGCAAATGAATCTATACAAATACCGTCGCCGTGGCTCCACAGGGCAGTAAAAAGGCTATAGCACAAGGTTCCGCATACTTCACCCCCGAACAGGGCTGCAGCAGCAGCTGGCACATTTTAAGGGAGCATTCCACTGAACAGATCCTGTTTGTGGGCAGAGCATGGGTGGTGGTTGTAAAGCCCCGGGTCTTGCTTCAAGATGAAGAGCAGAGAAATGCTTGAGCAGGGTGTGGTGGGGCCCTTTGACAACCCCCAGCCTGTCCCTGGCTGTCTCTTGGGATGGAGCTTTAGACCTCAAGGCCAGCCTCACCCTGATCCAGGGCCTTGGATCTAAAGCCCTGAGCTATCTACATTGATCTTTTCTATTTCTGCCCAGTCCAGGCTGAGTTCCCCTGGCCATTGGTTCAGGCAAATGAAGGAGCCCTGGAAGAACCAGAAAGGCACGTTGCATTTCCTCCTGGATGATTCACCTAGAACAGGTGGCTCGAATTGTATGACACAACATGTACTTGTTACCATGCAGGGTGCTCCTGGGGGAAGGGGGGACTCTTCCTAGCATCTTTTGACTCAGTCTCTAAGGTCACTTGTCCCACGTCCCTGGATGGATGTGCTAGAGAGGGAGCCCAAGAGGATTCAGTGTGGGAGGGCTGCAGGATGGGGTAAAAGGGTCGAGAGTCAGAAAGCACAGGTTCCCATCCTGACTCCACTGAATTGGCCTATGACCTCGGATGAGCATCACAGGCCACATTCCTAGGGAAGTAGAGCATGAGACAGAGCCTTGTGGGCAGGAGGTCTCTTGGGGAACCCTCTCATGGTCAACACCTACAGGGAATGAAGAAAGCAGGACTGAACAGAGGAGGAAGCTGAACTGCAATACAGCCATAACAAATGCCTCAGCCCACCCCACAGGAGCTCTGGATCCAGCATGGCCCCTCAGAGTTGTTCTAAATTGTGGTAAAGGGGCTGGTGCTTCATACTCCTACACTGACCTGGGGTCACCTGGGGTGGGTGCGTGACTTTGGGCTTGGTTGGTCTCTTTAGCCAAGGGCCACTGCTGGCGAGGGGCTCAGCTGTGCACGGAAAACCACCAATACTCCCTCCAGCGGGGGAAATGGGGGCTTCAGCACTAAAGGGTAGAAGTGGAGCTGGGCAGTGCCCTACAGCATCCCTTCGGTGTGTCACCTCCCCTTTCTGGGCCTCAGTCTTCCCATCTGTCAGATTGGTGCTGAGGGTCCCTTCCAGCTCCAGGGCTCTCTGATTCCACCAACCCACCCCCTCAACTCTTACCACCACCTCCCATTCCCTTAAGCTACACCCAGTTTAACATCCCACCCCTTGTTAAATTTTTGCAAGGACTCGTCATTGACTGTGGCAAAGTACAAATTCCTTGGTAACTTTCCTGATCCTCCACGATCTAACCCCAACCTATCCCCTCAGTCTCCTTCCCCGTTATTTACTCTCCATGGGGAAAACACTCTTCCCTCATTTCCTCTGCTCCTTCAGTAAGGATGTGTTGTTTATGCTTTCATGAGCAGAGCCACTGAAAGGGCTATGCAGTCAGAGCTGCGACCTGGGCCCAACTCTTTTAGCTATGTGACCTTGGGCAGGTCACTCAAGGTCTTCAGATGAGGCTCAGTTGCCTCATTTGAAAAAAATGGGAATGTCTTCTTTTTATCGATGTCTTTTTGTATGGTTGTCGCAAGAAGCAAGTGAGGTGACATAGATAAAGGGCTTAGTGCAAAGCCTAACATAACTCATAAATGTTAGTTCTCTTCCCTCTTCCCTTTGTTGAAATAGCTGAACCTGAACAACATTATCCAGTAATTCATTTCAAATATGTTTAGAATAAAGAAATGTTGTACATAATGTGGTACTTTTCTCTCAAATTCTTAAGAAAAACCAAGTCACTCAGAATTTTCAACCTGGTGTAGAATCAATCTCCAATCTGTTTTGGATGCCCCTTCATCTGTGTCTCTCTCAGTGGCCAAGGCATCTCTGCCTCAGTCACAAGAGCATAGAAGCCTCTTTATTCCCTTGGCAAAGAGGTGGTAGTTAATGTCACCTGGGAACTTGTTGGAAACACACATTCTCAGCCACCACCATGCCAGACCTACTGATCAGGGGATCTTGGCCAGCAATCTGGATTTTACCAAGCATCCCCTGCCCCAGATTACTCTGACCCCTGCTCAGTTTGAGAGCCACCTCTGCTCTCTAGCACAGGGCTCAAAATAGGCCAAATGTTCTGGGGTCCATTGGTGCCTCAGTTTCCTCTACCACCCGGAAAGAGAAAGGCATGACAGCAGGAGTTAGATGACTTCAGAAGAGACAGAGCCTTAGGCAGGATGTCCCACGTATAACTTATACTCTTCAGCCACATCTTCCTGGTAGGGGTTCCAGGAATAGGTTGTGCTGAGCTCTGCCCAAGGCCTGGTGCATTGACTTAGAAACTCTTCCAGGTCATATGGCACATTCCCTGCCTCTGCACAAATCCTCTCAGAGCCAGAGACTTCTGACCTTCAAGCCTACTCAGCATAGCCCCTAAAGCAGTAGTTCTCAAAGTGTGGTCCCCAGACTAACAGTAGCCACCAGGGAACATGTTTGAGATGCAAATTCTCAGGCCCACCCCAGCCTATTACAGGTGATTTTCATTAAAGTTTGAGATTCATTGGCCTAGACTTTGCAAACTAGTCTAACTTAAACTGCTTTCCCAACCTTCCCATTCTCTGGCTACTTCTTCCTTACTACACAGAAGATAAAAAGGAAGGCAAAACCATATTGGTGGGGAGAATATATGAAGCCCTGTTTCTTAGTTAGAAGGGATACCCTTTCCACTTTACTCTTTGGATTTCTCTTTTCTGACCAATCATTTCGAATGGGACCTGTGGCTGGTCTAACTTGATTTACATTTAGTACTTATTTCTCCAATGGCTTGCTGCTACTGGTAAAAGCTTCGGTACACAAAACAGAACATTTGGAATACAATATGAACAAGCATTTTGAACGGAGATTTAATTTCATTACAGTCACTGGCATGGTGTGTTTTACAGCTCTGATTTCAGTTCCAGTTGTGAAGACTCAGGGAAGGCAAACAGATTTCAGAAAATAAATAAATAAAGGGCAGAGAGTGGGAGAGATACTCCCCAAGTGGAAGATCAAGGCTAGAGAGCTGAATTAGTCAGGCAGTTTTATAGCAAGGAGAAGGAAAATGCAGCACTGGAGCATAATTAAGCTGTGGAGCCCTCACCAGGGAAGGAGGGGGCTGGGCCACAGCAGGGCTGGCTGAGGGCCCGGGACAGGAGAGACCAGGGACCAGAGGGAGCTCTGCGGGAGAATCCCAGAGGCCTGGTCAGGCCCAGGGGCTCAGGTCTAAGGGCCAGAGATGATTACCAAAGGACTTCCCTTGCCAGTGAGAGTGATGGTTCCATAAAAGGCTCACAGAGAGAGGAGTCAGCACTCTCCCTGAGTACCTGCCAGTGTGAGAGAGGTGACAGGAACAGAGTGTGAAATGAACCCCTGCCTCCCTCCCATCGCCCTCAGGCCTCCCCTGGACGCCACCAGGCTTCACACAGCTTGGTCCCTTTCCCTAGCTAGTGGGACAAGACTGCTTCCCTCCAGCCCATGCCAGGCATAAGGCCTCCCTACAGAAAGCCACTCTCCCTTTTGGGCTTTGTTGGCTCTCTCCTTCTTTCTCTTCCTGGGGTCTTACCAGGAGCCTGAGTGGACTGGACCCACCCTAGGGCTGGCACCTTGGTCAGCACAGAGCATGTGTGCTGGGTGATTTCTGTTTTCCCATCCTGATGGATGTGGGTCGCCTGCCTCTTGGCTCCTACCTGGCAAGCATCCCAAAGCATTTCAGGGGTAAGGAGAGGGAAGCTGTAGCCACCTGGGGGGATGGGATGGGGGCACCTCTGGTGGGGCTGGGGGTGCACCCCAGATGAGGCAGGAGTGTGCTGTTAGCTCACCCAAAGCTGACTCCCCCCAGGGGTGCTCTTGATGCTAGCTGGCCACAATGCCAATCTTCAGCTGTGAGTCAAGAAGATGCACTCCCCTGGTATGCCGGGTTCAGAGGGAAGAACATCTAACTTATGGGCACAGAACTAGCCGAGCAGCTTGCCACCTCCCCCAGCTGGGGCTTGTCCCAAATGTATGCATGTTTTGGGGGTGGTAGATACTTAAATGGTATGATACGTGGGTTATGTGCATTTGCCAAAAGTCATCAAATGGTGCACTTAGGATTTCTGCATTTCTTTATATGAAAATTCTACTTAAAATAAGAAATGTAAGCAAACATTGAGATACACGCTAACTTTTTTTCCAGGAAAGTGTTCTGATGTCCGCAACTTACTTTGAAATGCATATAAAAAATTAGATGGCTTGGCAGATGGATGAAAAGAATAGTTGAATAGGAGATAAATAAAATATAATAAACTGTAAAATGTAGAATCTGGTTGTCTACATGAGTATTAACTGTATAGTACTTCCAACTTTTTGTGAGTTTAAAATTCTTCCATAATGAAAAATTGGGAAAAATAATACTCCCTTGGAATATATATAATTATGGAAATTAGTATCATTTGCTCTTTTTAAGATTTTATTTATTTATTTGAGACAGAGAGAGAGAGCATACATGAACAAGCAGGGGGAGTGAGGCAGAGGGAGAGGGAGAGAGAGAATCCTTAAGCAGTCTCCTTGCTTACCAAAGAGCCCGATGTGGGGCTCAGTCCCAGAATCCTGAGATCATGACCCCAGCCAAAGGCAGATGCTTAATCAACTGAGCCACCTAGGCACCCCAGAAATTAGTATCATTTGTAAAGTCTAAGCACATGGGGTTGTTAGGCTCTGTCATATCTATATTTAACTCAGTAATCTAACCCCTGGGAAAAAATGGACAGATCTCAGAAGATGACAGACTATTCTAAACTCAACCAAGTAGCATCATAACTTCTGCCATTCTAAATGTGATATATTTGCTAGAGCATGTAAACACAGCCTCATGTAAATGGTATATTGCCATTAATTTGGTGAATGTCTTCTTTTCTATACTATTCAGAAAAGAGGATCTGAAAAAGTTCAAATTCATATGGAACAAACAACAATATTACATTTGTAATTTTGTTATAGATCCATGTTAACTCACTTGCCCTCTGTCTTTTTTTTAAGATTTTATTTATTTATTCATGAGAGACACAGAGAGAGAGAGAGAGGCAGAGACACAGGCAGAGGGAGAAGCAGGCTCCATGCAGGGAGCCCAATGTGGGACTTGATCCCAGGTCTCCAGGATCACGGCCTGGACTGAAGGCGGCGCTAAACCGCTGAGCCACCGGGGCTGCCCTGCCCTCTGTCTTAATACAGTCTAAAGAGATCTGAATACCTATAAAACATCACATTGATTATATAAAAGAAATTATGCTAATCAGCCTGGATGAGCAAAAAGTATCTTGCATATTGGCAGCCTTGGTGATAGACAATCACTCACAACATAGGAGATAAACCCTATAAAGTTTGAGGGGCTTGGCATATCAATAAATTTCTTAGATGTCCATTGATTATGGGCATAATGAGTAATCCTATCCGAAGTAAAGGACAATGATTGCACCTTGAACCTCTCACCACAAGGAAGGACAGCACAACATCTGGTAGGCGTCTTCTGGTTATAGAGACAGTGCACTTGGGAATACTGCTCTGACTCAGATAATGTGAAGACTGACAGCTTTGAGTGGAATTCAATGCAGGAAGAGCTCTGCAACAGGTCTCTAACTATAGTGCAAGCAACTCTGCTTCTTGGGCCATATGACCAGAGTACCCTATAGTATTAAAGGTAATGATGATGGGGAAAGATGCTAGGTGGAGTTCATGGTAAATCCCATGGGGTAAGCATAATGCAGATCCCTGGAATTTCAGAACAGCACTGTGACATCTTTAGATAATTATATGCCTTTGGCAAACAACTGTCAGCAGGCTACTGGGTACTGGTAGAATTGGAATAAGCTGGTCATGGGACACCAAGTGAGCATGTGGCCACAACTGCTTATCATGAGCTGGGTTCTGTTAAACCCACCACATCCTAGGATCAATCAGGCCTAACAGGCCTCGTAAGGAAGTGATAAATCCAGCACAAGTAGGACCGAAGGACAGGAGTAGCTATGGGGGGGGGGCAAGACCTCCATGATATCCACCACTATCTCACAGCTCTCTCTTCCTGTGCTCATACTATGATATATGGCACCGTCCCTTATGATCAGCTGACAATGGAGGAAAAAGCCTGAGCTCAGTGCATGGATGGATTGCCACGGTCCATAGGTATCAGCTGAAAGTGAGTGCTAACCACACTACAGCCTGACTCACGATAGCCTTGAATGAAAGTGATGAGGGATAACTGCAGGGCTGAGACTGTCTTTGGGCCTGCATCACAACTCTACTTCTCCCCTGCCCACTCTTGCTTCCTTCCTCTCCCTTCCATACCTGTTGATCCAAAGGTTACTTCTTAATTAACATCCTGCTTACTCACATCATCTCAGAGTCTGCTTCCTACCACAGTAGTGCCCTTTTTTTAAAAAAATTCTTGATTCGTAAGACCTCTTTGTATATCAGGAATGTATCAACCCTTAGCTATAGGTACTGCAGATCTTTTTTCGTAATCTCTCTTTTATCATTTAACTTTGCCTCCACTGTCTTTTGCAAAACAAATAATTTGAATTCTTTTTGTAATCAAATCTGTTTATCTTTCCTTACATCAGTAGACAAAAGGACATCAGTAGATGTAAGGAAAGATAGTGACTTTGATGTACAGGCATTAACCCAAAAGGATAACCATGTTGTACTGTATTGTTATATTGTTCAGAGATAAAAGCAAGTTGTAGAATAATATAGAGAGCAGCATTTATCAAACTATTCCAATTATAGAACTCACTAAACTAATTAGCCTAAGGTGGGGCCCAGGAATCTGTATTTTTAAAACACTCGAGGCAATTCTATGATCTGATTCCTTTGCATATAAAGTAATACTTCAGTTTTGTAAAGAAAATAAAGGGAAGAGGAACTATCTGTTGGCTGTGTGTGTGTGTGTGTGTATACATACTATATAGAGAGAAGTGTGTAAGGGTACACATCAGATTAATATTGGTTTTTCCAAGTGGATGGAACCAGAAAAAATGAAGAGATTATGTCTTTATATGCTTATGTTATTCTTATTACAATGGTAATGAATTACTCATGACATTTTAAGAAATCCAGTAAATATTTTTTAAGGATTTATTTATTTATTTATTCATGAGAGACACAGAGAGAGAGGCAGAGACACAGGCAGAGGGAGAAGTAGGCTCCATGCAGGGAGCCCAACATGGGACTCCATCCCGGGTCTCCAGGATCAGGCCCCGGGCTGAAGGCAGCGCTAAACCGCTGAGCCACCAGGGCTGCCCAAAATCCAGTAAATTGTTAAAGCGATCTTCAAATTGCCTTTTGTCCTTTTAAGAGAATAAGATAAAGAAGAAAAAGACACATTCAGAAGAGTGTCTTAGTTCTTGGCTAAGCTTCCCTGCAAGCTCCACCAAAGATCAGGAATTTCCCCTCTGTTAGGGTAGCTAAACCTGGCCAGTGGTGGATGAGGTTTATACCTATGTGACCATGAAATAGTTAATAGTTTCTATGTTAAAATTTTGATTCACACCAAAAATAGTTTATACAGGTTGTGTAACAGCTGCTGTTGCAATTATGTCTAATGGAAGGTTTTGATTCACACCGAAAACACTTACATGTGTTTTGAGTGGCTAAAACTTCTGGTTTCCTAGGAACTAACTATACAAGTCTCCCCTGGGGACTCTGAAATCATCCTTCTTACTTTTGCCTGTTTCACTGCCTTGGAAACATTCAAAACAGATTGCTGGTCTTCTTCTAGGCACTGAGTTTTTGAGACTTGCTTGTCCCTTTTATTTAGAAAAAAAATGTTTTTCTGATTATACAAGTGATTACATGCTCACTGTAGAAAATTTGAAAAAGACAGTAAAGCCCAAAAAGAAACAAGAAAATTCATTCATAACCCTACCACTCATGGCAACCACTGCTAACCTTCTGGCATATTTCCTTCCAATTTTGTTTCCATGTACTTTTTACATAGGTGAGCTCATCCTGGGCATATACTTTTATATACTACTTTTATCATGTAATGCGATAAACAATTTCCCACAAACTGTGCGTTTATGATTCCATTTATTTGTTGCACTCTAATTCACTATTCCCTTTATTCAATAGTTGTTTCCTTTTTTAAAATTTGAACTCAATTAGCCAACATATAGCACATCATTAGTTCCAGATGTAGTGTTTGATAGTTTATCAGTTGCATATAGCACCCAGTGCTCATCACATCATGTGCCCTCTTTAATGCCCATCAACAATTGTTTCTATTGTTTTACTGTTTTAAGTAACATTGAAGCTTGTATCTTCAGGAATAAAAACTATTTGAATTTTAAATCATTGTTCATTTGTAATGCTGATGATTGCATAGACTAACAGTTATACTCCATTAAGATACTTACAACTTTTCACCTTGTAATCATCACAGTGAATTGCAGGATCTCTTAAGCCCAGTAAGAAGTGGCTCTCCTGAAAATAGGAGACAAGGAAATAAACGAAATCATAGTTCCAATGACAGAAAGGACATATATGTTACCTTAAAACACAAAGGTACTGAAATTCCCAAACAGCAACAACAGTGGTATCTTTTATATTCAGCCAAAACTCCTATGTATCTGTGTCTTAGTTGTGCTTTGTTCTTATCTGAAGTGTTCAGTCAAAAAACTTTTCCATTTTGTTTGTTCTGGCAGAACACGTTTAAAGGGAAAAGGGCCAAAAGACACCTTGTCCAGTTGAGCTGTGCATTGTTAGCTGAGCAAATGCCATATAAGAGATTCTACTAAAGCTGGATTCGTTTCTAAAAAATCATGCTGGCAATTTAATTAGGGCTAAAGACCTAGGAGGTTTGGAAGGACATATATTTTCTCATTCTAATTTCACACCCCTCCAAACCTTTCTCAAAAATAAGACTGTAGTTGCTTTAAAATGCTCCAGAAAAAAATCTGGTTCTGTGAAAAATAGATGAAACAGGATTCATAAACTGTTTATAATTGTTGAAACTAGATGATGGGTATGGATTATATTATTCTCTCTATTCTTGGGTATGTTTAAAATTTTCTGAGAGAGAGAGAGAGAGAAACACTAAAAGGCATCCAATAATCAAAAGTAAAACAAAATACCATAAGATGCCCATGCAAAAGGTAATATTTGATCTTATTTAGGCTAGAATATTCTCACCTGTAATTCACTTTCTAAAATAGCTAGGAAACTTCATAAACAGTTTTAAGGGGCACATTTGATTATGTAGTTTCTCGCCTATAATAATTTAGCTATTTGTGACAAATAGCAATCCTATTGGTCCCTACATCATTGATGATCTGATATTGCATTGCTCAGAAAATGTACTTTGGTTAATTATGACTGTCTTTCATACCTTGCAGAAGGAAAAGTTAGATGAATGTGACTGACTTCAATTTTTCAGAGGGTAGCCGGCCTCACTACCATTTGCTGCACACACAAAGTAGGTAGATGTTCCAGCAGCATGGACAAAGCATGGCCTTTGAGTTGTCTGTCACACGTGGCCTCCTTTTAATGCTGGCTCCTTCAGCAGAACCAGTTATTCCACCCAGGTTGTCCAAGTCTCAAGTCCAGGATCCGGCATGTGATATTATGATGTATCTCTCTACTGGTCTTTCTTCCTCTCTAGAATTCCAGCTATTTCAAAGTCAAGACTGTGTCTCATTCAGTGTTTGTTTTCATAGTGCCTGGTATAATCTCTTGAAATGGATAGGGAGCATCAGTGTATGATAAATGAACAAAAGAGTAAGTACGCAAAATTACTGGAACCAGAGCATGTGGACAGAGGGCTAAGATCTGGCTCATTTTTATGAGTTTTTACAGTCTTTTTTTTAAATTTATGATAGTCACACACACACACACACACAGAGAGAGAGAGAGAGAGAGAGAGAGGGGCAGAGACACAGGCAGAGGGATAAGCAGGCTCCATGCACCGGGAGCCCGATGTGGGATTCGATCCCGGGTCTCCAGGATCGCGCCCTGGGCCAAAGGCAGGCGCCAAACCACTGCGCCACCCAGGGATCCCGAGTTTTTACAGTCTTAAGAAAGTTCCTTAACCTTTGTGAGTCTCAACTACAAAATGGGAATGACAATGCCAACCTTTCTTACTTCACAGTATTATTGCAAGACTTAGATCAACTAAGGAGGTTGATCAAACCTTAGATCAACCTTAGATCAAACCAACTTAGATCAAAAGGAGTACATATGAAAGAATTTTGGAAACCAAAAGGTGGGAAGGCCACCTGTGTTGTGTTAAGGAGGGAGACCAAATAGCATGGTGTTTATGGCTCCTATCATTGGGTTACTGTGAGAATAAAATGAGGTGATGTATGTAAAGCACTTGGCAAGATACCTAGGACAAATAACTTTTCCAGAAATGGAAACAGGGAAGATTATTCTCTCATATTTGAAAAGGTTCATGCAACTGAGGGTGGTGGGACTATATGGGAGCTGATAAAATGGGCCAGATATCCTTTAAAATGACCATTTGACCTTTCTGATGTGATGGAGAGCAATTTGGAATCCTCATCATGTTTAAATAGCAACAGACTCATACACAGTCTCTGTGGCTGGCTGGTGCTCTCACTGGGCCTGAGAACAGCTCCTCCGCATGTGTATGTATATGTTTATCTGTGTGTCTATGTGTATCTATGTATGTTTGTAGGAATGTATGTGTACTGGGCCTAAGGATTGCCCCCAAATAAAGGGCATGCATCTCTATATGTTTTCATATTTGTTATGTCTGTATGTACATGCATGGCATGTGTGTATATACATGTGTGTTAGTATTTGCATATATGTGTGTATGTTGTGTATTTGTATATGTCAATGTGTATATATGTGTACATATGTGTATCTTGATTAGTGTTGGTCACCTTGGCTGACATGAGTAGAAGGATGAGTGGAAGCTGCAGGCCCTGCCAGGTCCCAGGCTGGACTAGCCTGCATCCTTGTGAGTAGGGCTGTGAGGGAGGTGGTAAGGTATTGATATGAAAGCTATGTGAAGATTCTCAGCATGGCAGGTGGGTCTACCTTTGGCAGTGATGAGTGTGAGGTAAAGGACAAGGAACAGGACATTTGAAGATCAGGAGCTATGATAGAAGACAAAATTACAGGCTGGTGAGGGTCTCACATGCAGGAGTAGGTCCTGCCTCAGGGCCTTCTACTCATGAACATGGGTAGAAGGGGAGAAGCAGTAGAGTGTCAATGGTGCAGAAGGGGTTAAGAGTCATATCTGCAGTAATTCCCAATTTCCACAGAGCTCCCTCATAGAATAGCACCCTGAAAACTGGGACCTAATGCTAATGAAAGTAGATTTGACACTCTGAAGGCTCAAACCATATTCCACTTGAGTGGGATGCTGTGCAGAGGTGCAAAGTCACATTTTCTGGAAAATAAATTCAGCCTAAGGAAAATTGTAGCCTTGAGAACTCCACATTTGAGCAGCTAAATTGGCCTTTCCCCTAAATTCATGTATGGATAATTTCACTTTATGCCTTGTTCTAGATTATATATGACACCCAAGAGAAAAAGTGGAAAAGAACTTGAGGAACTTACCTGAGCAATCTTCCATTTGCATTTTCTTCTTGTGCAATTTCAGTTGGAATGTGATGAAAGTTGTTGGTGGTAAGAGGCCCTTTTAAAACAGATTTTGGAAAAAATGTCTGGCAAATCGAATTCCAATAAAAAAAATACCAAAACATTGTCTGTAATCTCACCTCCCAGATCATTCATATTGGAAAACAGAATAATTTATATGCAAGGCTAGAAAGTTCGGACAGAAGAAGGTAAATTATGTTAAGTGGCAGCCTTCTCTTTCCCCTCCACCCAAACCTCTTCTTGAAAATAACTACTTTTTATCAGTTTCTTATAGTTCTTCCCAGAAAAAAAAATATTTTATTCAATTTATTAGCACCATTTGTTTTATAATTGCTTACTTCCTCCCCCTCAAAACATGTATTCACTTAGCTTCCAGGCTCCCAAGCCCCTGTGGTTCTCTTCCTCTCTCCTGGGAGGCATCTTCTCAGTTTCTTTTGTTGGTTCTTTCATCTTTCCCACACATTCTTCCCCGGGACAAACTTGATAATGTTCTGCTTCCTCATCACTTGGGACTAGCAAATGGAAATATAGTTACATCCCACTCTAACAAGGATAATCAGGTTCTGAGCCCAAAAGCTCACAATCTACCTATGGCACATTGTTTCCAGAGATGACTATGACAATCCCTCCAATCCTGCAAGCCTATTTGCAGTGTGATGTTGCTACTCCTCCCATCAAGAAAAAGTCTACTTTGATTGCCCTTTAATCTAGGCTGGCCCAGTGACTGGCTTTGACAAATAGAATGTTGCAGAAGAGATGTTGTTTAATATCTGAGATTAGGCCTGAAGAGACCTCAGCAGCTTCTGTTTTTGCCCTTTGGAGAGTTACCCTACTGGCAATGGAGGAGAAGAAAGACATGTCACCTAATAATCAGAACCAAGATCCCAGACATGTGAATGGAGCCATCTTGGGACCTCCAGCCTCAGTTGAGCTGCCTCAGCTGATACCATGGGTAAGGAAGACAGTTTCTTGAGCCCTGCCTGAACTTCTGAGCTTTAACATAGTGAGCAAATAAATGGTTATTTTGTTGCTATATTGGGGTTGTTTGTTATATAGCAATTTATAAGAGAAATAATAGTGCAAAGAATCCATATTCAACCAATTGAACATTAGTCTGATTCCTCCAAGATATGGTTTATGTGTGTAAGTCCATACCTTTTACCGCATCTAGCCAGATGAGACCTTACAAAGGGAGGACTCATTAGTCCTATTTGTTCTGACATCAGCTAAACAGAATTATTTTTTTTCAATCTCTGCTCTTCAAAGTAATCAAAGACAAGTTCTTAAAAGTTAAAGATTTCAAAAATACTTTTCAGTGAGTTCATTGTATTCTGTTTAATTCAAGTTAGAGGTGAAAATAGCACATTAACAGGACCAGTGGTAATGCTGGGCATATTACAGGTCCCAACTTATCTAACCCCCAACAACTCACTTTAAATAATTAATGTTATTCCCATTTTATAAATAAGAAAATAGAGAGTTAGGTTAACTAAGTTGTGCTCAAGGTCACACACACACAGCTGGAAAAAGTTGAAGGAGAGAATCACATTCAAGTTTTCTAATTCCAGATATTTCATACTCTTAACCAGCATATATACTTCCCATTCATTAAGAAGGTGTCTGATCTTCTTTCTTAAGGTATAAAGACTATGATGATGAAAGGTGTCAGTATAGAGGGAAAGAAAGGGTCATAGTAGCCTCACCTTGACTCCTCTCCACTGTTGTTCTTACTTCCCTCTCCTATCCCAGATGCCAGATGGAAAATTCCCTATTACCTGTACACACTCACAAGGCTTCCCTTTATTTGAGCTGAGTCTGAGCTCACTCAATGTGAAAAGCCTTTTCCCCTGTCAAAAACAATCAGTGGCAATTGTTCAACATAGCAGTTGCCTGAGGCAGTGACAATAGTTGGGGCAAACAACAAACTGTCCAAAAACTTAAAAGAAAGAGATGGAAAATGAGATGTACAAGGGGGCTTTGAAGAGTGTCAACACATTCCTGGGAATTAAAAAGCCATGCACATGTTTAGGACTGTGTGCATGCCCAGGGAAGGGACCTGAGAAGGCTATAAGTTCTCACCTCTGGCTGACCTTGAGGCTTTGTATAAGTAGGAAGTGAAGCCTAAGACATCGTTGTCCTGACTATCAAAAGTGTGCCCCAACATGCACAAAGAGCCCCATAGCAAAGATTGGGAAGCTTATTTGTCCCAATCATTTAAGAAATCATTCTCTAATCAGTACCTGACCATTAATAATTAAGCAGAGACTTCAGTACCATGCATAACAAAGAATACAGACCTCACAGATTTTGTTCAGATAAGTAACTAAACAAACAAACAAAACAACAAATACTGTGGATGGAAGGATCCACTTTCAAAAGCTGTCACACTATATTATTTTAAACGTCTGCCATTCAACAAAAATATGAGGAATACAAAAAAAGAGTACAGTCTATACATAGAGTAAAAAGCAGTAATCAGGAGCTGTTCTGGAGGAGGCCTGGACATTGGATTTAATAGATGAAGACTTTAAACTATTTTAAACATATTCAAGTAACTGAACTGTGTCTTAACTAATATATGAGAATGATTTTTCATCAACTAGGGAATATCAATAAAGAGATAGAAATTATAAAAGAAGTGTTGAATAGAGTTGAAAATTATAAGAAGTGAAATAAAAAATTCAGAAGGCTCAAAGTAGATTTGAGCATGCAGAAGAATCAGTCAACTTAAAATAGATCAGTTACAATTATCCTATGTGAGAATCAGCAAGAAAAAACAATAAATAAGAGTAAACAGAGCCTCAGAGAAATGTGGGAAACCATTAAGCATACCAATACATAAATAGTGGAATTCCAGAAGGAGAAGAGAAAAAGGGCATTATATATATATATATATATATATATATATATATATATATATATATATATTAGAAAATGTCAAAAAATTTCTGAATGTGATTTTTAAAAAAACCAACAATATCTTAATTTATACATCCAAAAAGCTCAACAAACTCCCAAGTACGATGAACTCAAAGAGATACTTCATAACCAAACTGTCAAATGCTAAAGTCAAAGGGAGCATCTTGAAAGCAGGCAAGAAAAAAGTGACTCACACATGCAAGGGAACTTCAATAAGATTTACTGCTGATTTCACATCAAAAATCTTGGAGGCAAAAGGCAGTGGGATGACATATTCAAAACAATAATAAAAAAAAGATAGGCAGTGAAGAATTCTATATCCAGCAAACCTATCCTTCAAAAATGAAAAAATTAAGGCATTGCAAGATAAACAAAATTGAGAATTATGTGCTAGCAGATCTGCCCAACCAAAAATACTAGAAGCTGAAATGAAATGAATAATTACTTCAGGATGAAGGCCATAGACAGTAACTTGAAGCAACATGAGGAGATAAAAAGCATAGTTAATGGTAACTACATAGGTAAATATAAAAGATAGTATAAATTTTTCTTGTAACCATTTCTCCTGTTTAATTTAAAGATATATGCATAAACTACAATTATAAATCTACATTGATGAGAATACAATATATAAAGGTATAATTTATATGACAATGATAGTACCAAGAAGAGGGAGAGAGAATGGAGTTATACAGGAACAAAGGTTTTGTAAACTATTAAAATTATATTGGTATTAGCCCAAACAAGATTTTTATAAATTAAGAGGTAAAATTTTAATTCCCAAGGCAAAGGACACCATGCAGAAAATGAAGAGACAACACACAGAATAGGAAAAATTTTTGCAGACTTTATATCCAGAATATATGAATATGCAACTCAACAGAAACATGATAAATAACCCAATTTTAAAATGACCAAAGGAAATGAATATACATTTCTGCAAAGATATATAAATGCATGAAAAGATGCTCATATTTTTATGGTTATTTTTCATCTCTAATTATTACTGAGGGAATGCAAATCAAAATCACAATGAGATACTACTTTATACCCACCAGGATGGATATAATGACAAAGACAATAACAAATGTTGGTAAAGATATGAAGAAATTGGAATGCTCATATACAGCTGGTCAGAATGTAAAAGGGTGTAGCTGCTGTGTAAAAATGGTTTTGCAGTTTCTCAAAAGGTTAAATATAGATTTGCCATATGACCCAGCAATTCCAATTCTAGGTATACACACTCAAGAGAAATACAAATATTTGTCCATAGAAAAACTTTCACATAAATGTTCATAGCAGCAGTATTCATAATAGGCAAAATGGAAACACTCCAAATATGCCTCTATTAATGAATTATCAAAATATGTTATATTCATATGGTGTAATATTTTTCAGCTATTAAAAAGGGATGAAGTTCTGATATATGCAATAACAAATCTTGAAAATAACATGCTAAGTGAAAGAAGGCAAAAGCACAAGACCACATATTATATGATTCCATCTATATGAGATGTCCAGAATAGATAATCTATGGAGACAGAAAACAAATTAGTAGTTGGTCAGAGATGGGGATGTAGAGAAGGGAATGAGGAAGGGAATGCTAATTGGTATGGGGTTTCTTTAGGGGATAAAGAAAATGTCCTAAAATTGTTGTGATTGGGTGGCTCAGTGGTTGAGTGTCTACCTTCGGCTCGGGTTGTGATCCCGGGGTCCTGGAATCGAATCCCACATCGGGCTCTCCACAGGGAGCCTACTTCTCCTTCTGCCTATGTCTCTGCCTCTCTCCATGTCTCTCACAAATAAATAAATAAATAAATAAATAAATAAATAAATAAATAAATAAATTTTAAAAATAAAATTGTGGTGATGGTTTATTAATTATATCTCAAAAAATCTAATAAGAATTACACAGGCAGAACCCTCACTAGAGTTGGATTTCCTGGAATGCCATAAGTGAAGTCAGGGCCTTAGAGACCACAGCCTTCTTGCAAGTGACTGTGCCAGGATAATGCCAATTCCACTAATACCACCTTCACCATGCCGGGAATGGAAAGAGATTCTGGCTGAGGGCAAGGCTGATACTTTTTGAAATGTATTTATGCTATTCGCTATAATGAAAGAATAAGGTATAGAGTCCCACTAAGGAAGGGGGCAAGTAGCTCCGGACACAGAATTGGAGCCAGTTCTCTGTGAAATCTGGAACTGTAGGGTCTTTTGGCTTTGCTGGACCAGCCCAGACATTTGGCGGGTAAAGCATAGTCAGCCTAACTTTACCAGGGTGGAGGAGGCCCAGGAGACAATAACTTGCCAGAGCTAGCTGTGTGCTGTGGAGTGGAGAGTGCCAGGGTTCAGTTGAGTCCAGGCTGAGCTAGGATTTGGATCTTGGTTGTCCGCCAGCTTCTTGGGAAAAATAGATGTTTTCAAACAGTTCAGTTAAAAATGGCCCTTAGGCAAGGAGCCCTACAGGAAATGAGAGGAAGCTTTTAGACAAAAATGGATAAGAACAAAGGGAAGAAAATCATCTTATTTGTTGTAACAGAAGAAGCCTAGATAGTTGGGAGACCTGAATTACAGTCCAGCCATGTTAACTCATGAATACCACAGTATTTTTCTGGACCTACTTCTTCATAGGTAAAAGAAGCAGGCTGAAGGAATTATATTAGTTTTTCTTCTCCAACATGTTTCAGGGAACGTTAGGGCATTGTTTCAAACTGAATGATGTCAATAAAATCCATATGTTGAAGTCTACCCCCAATGTGACTGCATTTGGAGATAGGGCCTGCAAAAGTCTAATAAAGGTTGAATGAAGTAATAAAGGTTAGGCCTTAGTTCCAAAAACTGGTGTCCATATAAGAAGAGGAAAAGATGTCAAAGATCATTCTCTCTTTGTTTGCTCTCTCTCTCTTGCTCTCTGCACACAGAGGAAAGGCCATTTGAAGACACAGTGAGAACACGGCCATCTACAAGTTTAGGAAGGGAGTTTTCACCAGAAAGCAACCCTGACAAGACCTTGATCTTGAACTTCTAAGCCTCCAGAACTGTGATAAAAGAAATTTCTGTTGTTTAAGCCTCATAGTCTACAGTTTTTTTTTTTGTTATGGGAGCCTGAGCTGACCATTACAGCTATAGTGAAGGGGCATCAGTTTATTTGACTCAACTTTTTAAAGAGTTTATTTTAAAAGGTTGGTAAAAGTCATGGAGACACTTATAATGTCATATGCCAAAAGATTTTTGTTAAATTCTGCTGCGAGGTTAGCTCATTTTTAGAAAGCCCTTTGAATGAAGCTTCTTTTCCTATCAGCTTAAATGAAGAGTATAGGGCTATTTTGGGGTAAGCTGTTTATTTGTTTAAAGATTACATTTTTAAGTAATCTCTATACTCAATATGGGGCTCAAACCCACAACCCTGAGATCAAGAGTTACATGTTCTACTGACTGAGCAACCCAGGTACACCCAGGGTAAGCTGTTTTAAATGAGTGATTTACTAAGCATAGATTTAAGGACAGGGAATATAGACCCTGTCAATGGCAAAAATGTGAAGTAAACTGCACATATCTTTTTACATCACCACAATTTTATAAATATTTATCTGTGTGAATCCAGTATTTTCTCAATACTATAAAACCAAATACAATAATAAATTCAATCCTGCAACTGAAAAGAAAGAACCATGGCAATATAACAAATTTGCCAATGAGAATATTAATGAGATCAATCCAGCAATGTATTCAAAACCATTATATCATGACACAGAAAGATTTACACAATGAATTTGAGATAATCAACACAAATTAATCTACTTCTATTAACTATGATAATCTCTGGTTGGAGAGAATATGTAATTTAATTTTCTTATTTTTGCCCTTTTATGTTTTCTGATTTTGCTATGATGCAAATGTCCTGCTTCCATAAAAACAAAAGATAATACAACTTTTATTTTTTTATTTTTTATTTTTTGATAATACAACTTTTAAAAAGAGAATCAGGGAGAAATAATTTACAAAATTTATATCATAGTAAAAGGGCAATATTCCAAAAACATGAAAAAAAAGGTTTAACAGAGGATTCAAAGACCAAAACTGCCATAAAAATTGTTTCAAAAGACTTTAATAAAAAGAGATGTTAAAATGCCACTTAAACATTTTTAAATGTTTTCAACTTAACTCATAAAAGCAATGCTATATATGCTATCACATCTTCATCCATCCATCAACCGATGGACAGTTGGACTCCATAATTGACTTTTATTGATAATGCTGCTATAAACATCAGGGCGCATGTGCCCCTTCGAATCAGCACTTTTGTATCCTTTTGTATCCTTTGGATAAATTCCTAGTAGTGCAATTTCTTGGTTGTAGGCTAGTTCTATTTTTAACTATTGGAGGAACCTCCAAACTGTTTTCCAGAGTGGGCACACCAGTTTGCATTCCCACCAACAGTGCAGAAAGGTTCCCCTTTCTCTGCATCCTCACCGACATCTTTTGTTTCCTGAGCTGTCAACTTTAGCCATTCTGACAGGTATGAGGTGGTATCTCATTGTGGTTTTGATTTGTATTTCCCTGATGATGAGTAACATTGAGCATTTTTTCATGTGTCCATTAGCCATTTGTAGGTCTTCTTTGTTTTTTTTTTATTTTTTTTAAATTTTTATTTATTTATTTATTTATGATAGTCACAGAGAGAGAGAGAGAGAGAGAGAGAGGCAGAGACACAGGCAGAGGGAGAAGCAGGCTCCATGCACCGGGAGCCCGACGTGGGATTCGATCCCAGGTCTCCAGGATCACGCCCTGGGCCAAAGGCAGGTGCCAAACCGCTGCGCCACCCAGGGATCCCAGTAGGTCTTCTTTGGAGAAATATCTGTTCCTGTCTTCTGCCCATTTCTTAACTGGAACATTTATTTTTGGGGTGTTGATTTGGATGAGTTCTTTATACACTCTGGATACTAGCCCTTTATCTGATATGCCATTTGCAAATATCTTCTCTCATTCTGTCAGTTGTCTTTGTTTTTGTTGATTGTTTCCTTGGCTGTGCAGAAGCTTCTTATCTTAATGAGGTTCATTTTGAAAAAAGTTCATTTTTGCTTTTGTTTCCCTTGCCCCCAGAGATATATCTAGTAAAAAGTTGCTCCAGACAAGGTCAAAGAGGTTACTGCCTATATTCCCCTCTAGGATTTTGATGGTTTCCTGTCTCACATTTAGGAGCATTTTGTGTATCCATTTTGGATTAATTTTTTGTGTATAGTGTAAGAAAGTGGTCCAGTTTCATTCTTTTGCATGTAACTATAAGAACAAATGGAGGGTTGTTGGATTGAAGGAGGGTGGGTGGATTCACTAAGTGAGTGATGGGCATCACGCAGGACACTTGTTGGGATGAGCACTGGGTGTTATATATAAGTGATGAATGACTAAATTTTACTCCTGAAACCAATACTCTACTATGTCAACACCATGAATTTAAACTTTAAAAGTGAAATGGAAAGCATCTTTTTATTATGTATTATTTTTAAAAGACTTCATTTCTTTTTTTAAGATTTATTTACTTATTTTAGGAGAAAGAGAGAGAATCTTAGGCAGACTCCCCACTGAGTACAGAGCCTGATGCAGGGCTTGATGTCATGACCCTGAGATTATGACCAGAGCCCAAATCAGGATTTGGACACTTAACCATCTGAGCCAGGCAGGCACCCCCAAAAACTTCATTTCTTTAGAGCAGTTTTATGTTCACAGCAAAAGTAAGAAGAAGGCACAGCGATTTCCCATATTCTGCCTGCATCCATGCATGCATAGCCTCTGCCTTTGTCATTATAGGTTCACCAAATATAACAAATCTATTACCCTGGTGGGGGCATTATTATAACCTGTACTGATACATCATAACCTGAGGTCCATATTTTACATTGTGGTTCATTCTTGGTGTTGTACATCCTATGAAGTTTGACAAATCTGTAATGTATCCATTATTATATTCTCATTCAGAGTATTGTCACTGCCTTAAAAATCCTTTGTGCTCCACCTCTTCAACACTTCCTTCCCACAACTTCTGGCAACCACTGAACTTCTTACTATTTTCCTAGATCTGCCTTTTCCAGAATGGTATATAGTTGGAATCATTCATTAGGCAGACTTTTCAGATTGACTTCCTTCATTTAGCAATATGCATTCACATTTCCTCCATGTCTTCTCATGGCTAGAAAGCTTTTCTTTTTTAGTGCTGAGTAATATTCCATCATCATCTAGATGTGCCACAGTTTGTTAATCCATTCACCTACTGAAAGACATCTTGCTAGCTCTCAAGTTTTGACAATTATGAATAAAGCTGCCATAAACGTCTGGGTGCAGGTTTTTATGTGGTTATAAGTTTTCAGTTCATTTGGGTAAATATCAAGGAGCATGACTGCTTTATCACATGGTAAGAATATGTTTAGTTTTATAAGAAACTGCCAAAATATCTTCCACATTGGCTGTACCATATTGTATTTCCACCAGGTATAATTAAGAGTTCTTTTTCTTCTACGTCCTTACCAGCATTTGGTGTCATCTTTTAAATTTTTTTAAAGATTTTATTTATTTATTCATGAGAGACACAGAAAGAGGCAGAGACATAGGCAGAGACAGAAGCAGGCTCCATGCAGGAAGCCCGATGTGGGACTCGATCTCGGGACTCCAGGATCATGCCCTGGGCTGAAGGGAGGCCCTCAACTGCTGAGCCACCCAGGCATCCCTCTTGATTTTTTTTAGGAAAGCATTTGCTAGCTAAATTTTGAAGGCCAAAGAAGCTTCTTAAGAAGATTGCATTTTTGCTTTGAGGTTATTCTCAGTCTCACAACACTCGAGAAGAAAAAGCTAAGAATTTTCCTAGTGCTGCTAAATTTCAATTAATTCCTTGAAACCTACATTTAAACGTTTATGATTTATTTGTTGCAAATGCTTGAGAGGCAATGTTCAAATAAACAGAATACTGATTTATAAGTATGATGCAAAAGATTGAAGAGACACTATAAAAAGTGAAAAGACATGACACAGACTGAATAATTTTAAAAAAATAGATTAGATTTTTACAAAGAATATACAAAGAGGGACAACAAATTAACAGGACAAACAGCCCAATAGGCAATTGCACCAATGTTGAAATTTGGTACTTCATAGAAGATGCCCAACTGGACAAGAAGTATGTAAAAAGTACTCAACCTTGCTCCTAATTGGGTAAATTCATATTAAAATGATCATTCATTTTATAGCCATCATTGAAAAAAATGAGTGAGGGATCCCTGGGTGGCGCAGTGGTTTGGCGCCTGCCTTTGGCCCGGGGCGCGATCCTGGAGACCAAGGATCGAATCCCACGTCGGGCTCCCGGTGCATGGAGCCTGCTTCTCCCTCTGCCTGTGTCTCTGCCTCTCTCTCTCTCTCTCTCTCTGTGTGTGACTATCATAAATAAAAAAAATAAACACTAAAAAAAAGAAAAAAATGAGTGATAACATCAAGTGTGGTGGCCAGTGGAAGTAGGAACTCACACACTCCATGTGGGAATGTAAATTGATTTAACCACTTTGGAGAGCCATTAAAAAATACCTGATAAGCATTCCCTAAAGCTCAGCAATTACACTTCTAGGAGTAAACACTCCTAAAGTCTCAGTATTTTTACACCTGTAGATGTGTGAACATAATTTCTAGATTATAGACAGGGGATGCCACTGTGGAAAAGTGAGGAATACAGAATAGTTGCCAAGCAGTTACAACATAGCATGATTAATATGATAATGAAGGCAGTACAAGATGCCATTAGAGTATCCAAGAGGAAAAACATACATTTTACAGATGAGAGCATTGAGATTTAGCTTAAGTTACACTTAAGGTCGCATAGATGGGAAGAGTTGGAGGAAAGGATTCCACTCAAGTTTTCTAATTCCAGGTATCCTACATCTTTAACTAGCATGCATATTATCTTCCATACTTTGAAGGTCTTCTCTATTTAAAATAATCCTGTTACAGTCTTACATTTTTCTCTAAAATTACCCAAGTGTGAATGTGCCAATTTCTTCTTGACTAAATCTGTTAAAATAAGGTATTTTCATTCTACTTTATTATGACTAAATTCATTGCTCTCTTGGTGTGCTCAAAGGGTTACCATACTGAAGAGTACAAGATTTAATGATACAATAATCTCTGCTTTGTATGACAGAAATCTATTCCATTGGATAATTATATATTCAGGGAGTATCACAAACATGGCAGGCATGGTAGTAAATATATTTGGGTCTCAGTTCCAGAAGTCTATATGGGATTCTCTAGAATAGAATGGTTCTTTTTATTTTAAGAAAGTATAGTTTCCAACAAAATATATAGCCTTGGGAGGCACACAAAAAGCTCCTGATAAAGAAAGGGAAACCCTCCCTGGCCATATAGTGTAGCTAGATCCTGTTGATCAATTGGGAGACACAGGTCCTCACCAAATCACCTCAAAACCTAATGGTATATTAGCTTTTATACCAAACTGACATGACCTGTGATGTCCAGATGCCAGCTGTGAGACATTTCTAGCACTTGTCTCATTCCTATCATACCAACATGGACTGCTTGATTGTTTTGTAAGTCTTTCATTCTGATTTCTCCTTCAGTTTTCCATTTAAAAACACATGAACCAATAGACAGGATGTGTTCATTAATTTTAGTTGTGTTTGCTTTGCTGTATGTCACTGATGCCCAAACTCACTGAGTTGAGTACCTATAGGTGCTGCATTATTGAAATTTGTAGTCAATTCTTTATTTGGTTAAAAAACATATTTATGCAGGACTCCATCTCATTGGACTTGGAAATTGCAGAGAAGATTTCTGAGTGTTTGATGTGGGAGGCCAAGGAGGATGAGGTGAGCAATGATGCAGCTGTGGCTGTGGATTCAGGAAAAAATGAAATAAGTTTGAAGAATCCATTTCTGAAGCTGGTAATCTAGGTGGATGACATTTTATTTATTTTTTTTTCATATTAAACTTGTAGCTTTACTTAGGTTTGATTTTAATGAATGTGTTGGGGAGAGAGACCACAGGAAATGGTGAGGCCCATGGTGGGTGGATGGAATTTCAAATCCTGTATACTAGCTTGTTATTTGCCAGAGTATGAGTGCCTTTGGAGAAAGGGTTTCTAAGGGGTAAATGAACTCTTTAAGTGTATGAGTAGAAGAACCCTCAACACTTACAACGTGGAGCATGTTGTCACTGTTAGGATCATTTGATTAGAATCAAGGAACCAAGGCCCAGTCAAGCTAGCTGTGGGAAGAAATTGGCTGGCTATAAGGATACTGTAGACTCAAGGATCAAATACTATCTTTTTCAGGTGAGGTTTGGAGTACAAAGCCTAGACATTCTGCTCTTAAGTTCCCTATAACTCTCTCAGATTCAAAACTACTCTTCAGTCCAGCATCTACTGTGTCTGAACATGTCTCTTTCTTAAGAGTCTGTCTTCCATCTGACCCCACTGCACCTTTGTGAACATCTGTCTTGGCTTACTTCTATTCACAAAAGGAACTGACTTTGATATAGGAATTGGCTCTGCTCCAAAGGCCAGGGAAGCTGTGCCACATCTCTGAATGGAACACAGCCAGATTCTCAGAAGAACTGTCTCTATTCAGTGTCCAAATGCCAACGAAATCTGACAATTCAGTCTAAGACATCCGTGAGAAGCTAATGGAGTTGGTTAGCAGACAGGCATCCACAGAAGTGTTTTTGGAAAAGTTGGGAACGTGGGATTTGTGTTCTAATTGTGGTCTTCTTTGTCTCTTTTAGATTCAATTTAGAAGTATAATATGAATAATAGTTATGCTTTCTATATGTACAAATAGGCAAAGCACAGTTCCCAGTGTCTGGAACATAAAAATTGCACAGAACTATGGGGTATCCCTTATACTCATGCACAATGGCCACAAAACAAAAAAGGACATCTTTCAGATCAAGATTGCCAAGTTCCTCAACATCCTTCCCTCTTCAAATCCAGTAGCTAAAATCTGCCCATAATTCAGTCATATACATGTATCTAATTATAGATCATTTCTCATCATTATTGTTTGTCTTGGTTTTGTGGTTTTTGGAATTGAGGCTCTCAGTTGTTCCTCAACAGTGTGAAGCTGACGGTTTTTCCCATACCTCTTAAAAGACTGTCCACAGTCTTTATTACTCCTAAAGTTGACCTTGAGTCCAATGAAAACAGCCTGTGATGGCAGCTTGTATGTGACCCAAATCAGCTTTCCTATCAGTGGGGCACCCTCTTCCACATGCCAATGTCTTACTTTTATAGACAATGCCCCTAATTACAATTTTACTACAAATTCTTAAGCTGATCAAATCATAAAGCTACAGTTAGTAGGGACATAAGGTAGTTGTGGATCTCCTCAAGATTTTGTTTGTGTGTGTGTGCGAATCTCATTCAAATAACACAAAATTTATCATTTTAATGTGTACAAAGCTTTTAGTATGTTTATGAAGTTGTGCAATCATCACTACTAATTCCAGAACATTTTCATCACTCCAAAAAGAAACTTCTTACCTATTAGCAGTCACTCTTAGTTCCTCCTACCCTCATTCCCATGAAACCACTAATTTACTTTCTGTCTTTATAGATTTGCCTATTCTGGAAATTTTATATAAATGGAATTATATAACATGTTGCCTTTTGCATCTGGGTTCTTTCATTTAGCATAGTATTTTTAAGGTTAATCCACATTGTAGTATGCATCAGTACTTCATTTTATGGCTGAATAATATTTCATTGTACAAATACAACACATTTTGCGTATCCATTCATCAGCTGATGGGCATTTGGGTTATTTCCACTTTTTTTAGCTATGAATAATAGTGTTTAATTCTTTGCGAATACAGTCCATTTTGCTCTGATATTGGGAATGTGGCCTGATATTTTCAAGGCTACCCTGACCTGGAGGATGAGGGATAGGAATAGAGTAAGTTAAAACACCACAAAACTTGCTGTTGTTACTGAAAATCAGTTGTTTTTCTTGAATACGTGCAAGATGCAAATGCCCCAGGTATCATAGTTCTTTTTACTGTTGGGTTCAGCAGTAAGTTCAGTTTCATCTCATCCTGGAAATTCAACAAGCCTACAAAGAACAGCCTTTATCCAGCTGGCATAAAGCAGCAGGAAAGGGATAACAAATATGACCAGCTAAGAAGCCCCAAAGCTCAACTCTGAGCAGGAAGAAGGAGAGCCAGCAACTTTCTTCAGGGCACAGACTCTGCTGCAACCTGGCTGACTTTGAGTCTCTTAGGAAACTGCTGAGTCATAAAGTTGGCTCCATTAATAAGTGAATTTCAAGCAAATAAGTGAGGACATGTCATCAAGTCAGACATGCAAAGCCACACAGCAGATCTGTGGGGATGATGAGGGATACATTTTGTACCCCTACTCATATCAGTAGTCTCCACAGAATTTATCTGGAATCAGCATTTGACTGAGAATTTATAAAACTAAAAATGTAGAGGGGATTTCTGTGGAATATACTGAGCCAAATTTAAGGATTAGGGTCCTAAAGTTCTTGGCTCTTCTGCAGGTTCTTTGAAAGTGAATGAAACAACTAAAAACTATAGGAAAAACCAGAAAGCTGTCCAAATACATTACATAATTTTGGGCAACTGAAGCACTAGACATGGGGTTGACATTGGATCTGCAGAGACAAGAATATAATCCAGCAAACCACTTGACCTATCACTGCTCAGCATTTAGGTAGTCATCATAATGTAATGTTGGTTTTGTTTTTTAAACTTCAGAATCAACTCATAGACAAAGCATGTATGACTTAATCTGTTTATAAAACAGAATATAATGTTATCCATTTTGCCAAGACAGTGGGAAGGGGGCTGGGAAGGAGTAGTAGCAGAGAGGTGAGCACAAGGTAAGAGCCTGGATGCCAATATTTTCATTTCACAGAGTGGGAGTTAATAAATACTGTTAAGAAAAAATGAAATAGGGCAGCCAGGGTGGCTCAGCGGTTTAGCGCCGCCTTTGGTCCAGGGACTGATCCTGGAGACCCGGGATTGAATCCCACATCAGCCTCCCTGCATGGAGCCTGCTTCTCCCTCTGCCTGTGTCTCTGCCGCTCTTTCTCTCTCTCTCTCTCTCTCGAGTAAATAAATAAAAATCTAAAAAAACAGCATAAAAAAAGATTTTTAAAAAATGAAATAAGGAAGGTCAAGTATATTATTTACTTTACAAAGAACAAAAATAATAAAACATCAATATTCAGAATGGGATTAGTGAATTAAATAATTATCTTCATAAGGTCATAATAATATTATAATTATAATATCAGTATATAAAATATATAAAATTGATAAATAAATATAATAAAGAATTAAGAGTTATAGACACCAGAAGAAATAAAAAAGAAAAATAATAACTCTAGGTTGTGCATCTGGAGTTATAGAGTGGTGGCCATTTCCTTAACTATGAATATATATGTAGAAATAATATATACACATGTTGTAAAAAAAAAGTCTTACAAGCACTTCCCAATTGTTTTTATGGTATAATAAACAAGTCTTCACTATGGCTTCATTCATGTTTTCCTTTGCTAATTTCTTCAGCCTCACCTTTCTCATTTTTCTCCTCCCAGGATAGTTCAGCATGCAGAAGTACTCTTGACTTTCCCTAGCATACTAAGTGTTGTTCATCTTCAAGTTTGCAAGTCTGGTGTTCTTTCTACCTGGAGTATTCTTATCTTGCTTTTCCTCCTCATCATCTAATTAACTACTCAGCCTGATGGCTTTATTGTAGACTGAGGAACATCCATGATCCAGACAGGATGGGAACCTCTCCTACATGCTCCTGTAGTATCCTCAAATGTCATGCTTTGGTGGACACCAGAAGTAGGTGCAGAGTTCCCTGTTATGCTGAAGTCCTGGGGAAAGCTGTGCAAGGGCCAGATGCAGTTGGACACAATGAGTCTGTGCTACAGGAGAGGGAACCAGGCCCTTGTGACTCTCCCTTTATATAAGCAATTGAGAGAGCAGCTTTGCTAGAAGAGCAAGAAGAGCTTGAGTTTTGACAACAAATTATCTGAGCTTAGGTGTCAATTTTCCTGGGAGTTGCTGGGTAATACCACTTAGTATCTGAAGGCATTGAGGGAAGTTGAAGTCACATGCAGCTCCTATCATGAACGGGAGAGGGATCCCATGTAGCCCATCACCAGGCTATCCTAAGAGGATTTCTAGTGTCATTCATCTCACCATTATTTTTAGTTGTTATCATAATATATTAAAAGTGGGTATTTACTTTGTCCTTCCAACTAGTCTGAGTGACTTTTGAGGTCAGGGATCTTGTTTTATTGATCATTATGTCTCCAGAACTGAGTCAGGTTTTATAAATTTTGGTTCATTTGAATGAATCAATGAATAAATGACATGTCCTCTGAAATTAGGTTTGAAAATAGTTGTCCAACTACTTTGTTTAATAGGCCCCTTCTATTTACATGTATGTTACTATCTGAGCCTTTAAAAGAATATCCTGGTGATTGGAAAACTTTAAGAGCCACATGAGAAAATCTCAAAGTTGGCAGAACTTCTTGGTATTATTAAGATGGAGAATGATGCTCCCTTGACTCCTTACTTTGTGTGTGTGCATACACATGCATGCATCCATGATGCTCCACTTGCTTCAGTCATAGTCACAGAGAAGGGGAAAACACTTATATTAGAACTGAAGTCTTTCTAACTTCAAGCATAGTCTCTGAAGACATAAAGATAATATAAGACATTGCCCCATATAATGCAATAGATTCTCCCTTATGAATAAGTTTAAGACATTTTTTAACATCTCTAAACTTTTTTTGGAACATGCTACTGTCTTTCTAGATGTTTGTTGGGGAAATTATAAAGCCATAGCAACAGAGGAACTATTTATTTTAGTACAGAACAGGATTCTGAATGGCCCGACCCTTATCACCATGAAAGCTTCAGCCAAATCTATTTTCCCCTTCTTTCTAGGTAAAACAGAATAGCATCCCCTCCTTAAATAATGTAGGAAAGGAGTCCTTTCATCTGTGCATTGCTTTGACTCTCATACAGTTTTCTCCTGACCTGAGTCCCCTAGGGAGCTAACAGATAATTCAAGGGCTATTTATGGTAAAGAAGGAAGCATAGATCAATAGTAATACTTGGCGTTTAACCAACTGCAGTGAAGAGTATTATGAAATTGCTCAACAGAAAAAGTAAGTTTGTGAATATTTAGGCTCACCTAAAAGAAATGCCCCATTTGCAAATTGGCTAGTGGGGACTTACCCTACTTTATTGAAATTTAGGGATTAAAAAGGACAAGATTGGTTTTGTTCTCTCTTGAGAAAAATTAATTAGACATATTTTCAATTTTTGTGTAGTGTGGAGAAATACTAATTTAAAAGTAATGAAAAAATTCAATTAATTTTTTAAAAAACAATTATTTCTTCATGACCTCTATTGATTCTGAACTTAAAACTCAGTGAAATGAACTTCATTGCTTTTAAATCTCTGCTAAAACTGTTCACTTGAAGAGGTTTTACCTTCGCTAGTCAGTCTTCCCACTACAAACGGGCTAATTTCTACAATGTGTGTCTTATCACCTACCATAATTAACTAATACTTGGTAAATATGTTATTTGGGTAACATATGTGCCACTCATTTGCAAATATGTGGATAAGATCAAATTCCCAAATAATGAATACCCTATAAATAGATTATTCTAATCAGATAGTGACATGTCAAAGTACTTCTTGGTCTATGATTCCTTAAACACTCTAAATATATCCTCTAGAGACACATGCAGAAAATATCAAAATAAATCATGACTAGCACATGAGGGTGTATCTGGCTTGACACATATATGTACATGTATCATAGAATTGGAGTTACAGAATATTATATGAGCCAGGAATCTATCTCTTACTCTCAGATATTTGTAAGAGGAAGTGACCAGAAGTAAGTTACATAATGCAAGTGTTAGGTGTTAGTCATACTTGATCTATGTCTTTGTGAAGAATATTCTTCAGGTAGATACATAATACTTAAGTACCATAGGGACTATTCTCTTTCAGCCCAAATGTTAGCTTACATTCATCTCTTTCAAACTAAACCCTGGTTGGAAAAGGCCGAACATTCTGCAGACAGACCACGAATTTTACAGTTTTACCACTGAGCAAAGGTAACGAACCATTCTTTTTCCTTACATTAGCTGTACACAAATTTGGGGGGCTTTCCTTCCATGATTTACCTATAAGTAGCCAGAGAAACTAGGGTATCTGGCCTGGAATAGGTACGTGTATATATATTTTTTTAATAATTAGAACTTCAATAAAGTCATTTTTCTTTTTTTTACTAATAAATTTATTTTTTATTTGTGTTCAATTTGCCAACATACAGAAAAACACCCACTGTTCATCCCATAAAGTGCCCCCCTCAGTGCCCGTCACCCATTCACCCTCAGCCCCCGCCCTCCTCCCCTTCTACCACACTAGTTCGTTTCCCAGAGTTAGGAGTCTTTAGGCTCTGTCTCCCTTTCTGATATTTCCCACACATTTCTTCTCCCGTCCCTTATATTCCCTTTCACTATTATTTATATTCCCCAAATGAATGAGACCATATAATGTTTGTCCTTCTCCGATTGACTTATTTCACTCAGCATAATACCCTCCAGTTCCATCCCCGTTGAAGCAAATGGTGGGTATTTGTCATTTCTAATGGCTGAGTAATATTCCATTGTATACATAAACCACATCTTCTTTATCCATTCATCTTTTGATGGACACCGAGGCTCCTTCCACAGTTTGGCTATTGTGGACATTGCTGCTGGAAACATCGGGGTGCAGGTGTCCTGGCATTTCATTGCATCTGTATCTTTGGGGTAAATCCCCAACAGTGCAATTGCTGGGTCATAGGGCAGGTCTATTTTTAACTCTTTGAGGAACCTCCACACAGTTTTCCAGAGTGGCTGCACCAGTTCCCATTCCCACCAGCAGTGCCAGAGGGTTCCCTTTTCTCCGCATCATCTTCAACATTTGTGGTTTCCGGCCTTGTTAATTTTCCCCATTCTCCCTGGTGTGAGGTGGTATCTCATTGTGGTTTTGATTTGTATTTCCCTGATGGCAACTGATGCAGAGCAAATAAGTTGTTTATAGATCTTGGAAACTAGCCCTTTATCTGATACATTTGCAAATATCTTCTCCCATTCTGTAGGTTGTCTTTTAGTTTTGTTGACTGTGTCCTTTGTTGTGCAAAAGCTTCTTATCTTGATGAAGTGCCAATAGTTCATTTTTGCTTTTGTTTCTTTTGTCTTCATCGATGTATCTTGCAAGAAGTTACTGTGGACGAGTTCAAAAAGGGTGTTGCCTGTGTTCTCCTCTAGGATTTTGATGGAATCTTGTCTCACATTTAGATCTTTCATCCATTTTGACTTTATCTTTGTGTATGGTGAAAGAGAGTGGTCTAGTTTCATTCTTCTGCATGTGAATGTCCAATTTTCCCAGCACCATTTATTGAAGAGACTTTCTTCCAGTGGATAGTCTTTCCTCCTTTATCAAATATTAGTTGACCATAAAGTTGAAGGTCCACTTCTGGATTCTCTATTCTGTTCCATTGATCTATGTGTCTGTTTTTGTGCCAGTACCACACTGTCTTGATGACCACAGCTTTGTAGTACAACCTGAAATCTGGCATTGTGATGCCCCCCAGCTATCGTTTTTTTTTTAATTCCCCTGGCTATTCAGGGTCTTTTCTGATTCCACACAAATCTTAAAATAATTTGTTCTAACTCTCTGAAGAAAGTCCATGGTATTTTGATAGGGATTGCATTAAACGTGTAAATTGCCCTGGGTAACATTGACATTTTCACAATATTAATTCTGCCAATCCGTGAGCATGGAATATTTTTCCATCTCTTTGTGTCATCCTCAATTTCTTTCAGAAGTGTTCTATAGTTTTTAAGGTATGGATCCTTGACCTCTTTGGTTAGGTTTATTCCTAGGTATCTTATGCTTTTGGGAGCAATTGTAAATGGGATTGACTCCTTAATTTCTCCTTCTTCAGTCTCATTGTTAGTGCATAGAAGTGCCATTGATTTCTGGGCATTGATTTTGTATCCTGCCACGCTACCAAATTGCTGTATGAGTTCTAGCAATCTTGGGGTGGAGGCTTTTGGGTTTTCTATGTAGAGTATCATGTCATCGGTGAAGAGGGAGAGTTTGACTTCTTCTTTGCCAATTTGAATGCCTTTAATGTCTTTTTGTTGTCTTATTGCTGAGGCTAGGACTTCCAGTACTAAGTTGAATGGCAGTGGTGAGAGTGGACATCCCTGTCTTGTTCCTGATCTTAGGGGAAAGGCTCCCAGTGCTTCCCCATTGAGAATGATATTTGCTGTGGGCTTTTCGTAGATGGCTTTTAAGATATCGAGGAAAGTTCCCTCTATCCCTACACTCTGAAGAGTTTAGATCAGGAATGGATGCTGTTATTTTGTCAAATGCTTTCTCTGCATCTAATGAGAGGATCATATGGTTCTTGGTTTTTCTCTTGCTGATATGATGAATCACATTGATTGTTTTACAAGTGTTGAACCAGCCTTGTGTCCCGGGGATAAATCCTACTTGGTCATGGTGAATAATTTTCTTAATGTGTTGTTGGATCCTATTGGCTAGTATCTTGTTGAGAATTTTTGCATCCATGTTCATCAGGGATATTGGTCTGTAATTCTCCTTTTTGGTGGGGTCTTTGTCTGGTTTTGGAATTAAGGTGATGCTGGCCTCATAGAATGAAGTTGGAAGTACTCCATCTCTTTCTATCTTTCCAAACAGCTTTAGTAGAATAGGTATGGTTTCTTCTTTAAACGTTTGATAGAATTCCCCTGGGAAGCCATCTGGCCCTGGACTCTTGTGTCTTGGGAGGTTTTTGATGACTGCTTCAATTTCCTCCCTGGTAATTGGCCTGTGTAGGTTTTCTATTTCTTCCTGTTCCAGTTTTGGTAGTTTGTGGCTTTCCAGGAATGCGTCCATTTCTTCTAGATTGCCTAATTTATTGGCGTAGAGCTGTTCATAATATGTTTTTAAAATCGTTTGTATTTCCTTGGTGTTGGTAGCAATCTCTCCTTTCTCATTCATGATTTTATTAATTTGAGTCTTGTCTCTCTTCTTTTCAATAAGGCTGGCTAATGGTTTTTCTGTCTTATTAATTCATTCAAAGAACCAACTCCTGGTTTTATTGATCTGTTCCACAGTTCTTCTGGTCTCTATTTCGTTGAGATCTGCTCGAATCTTTATTAACTCTCTTCTTCTGCTGGGTGTAGGATCTATTTGCTGTTTTTTCTCTAGCTCCTTTATGTGTAAGGTTAGCTTTTGTATTTGAGTTCTTTCCAGTTTTTGAATGGATACTTGTATTGCGATGTATTTCCCCCTCAGGACCCTTTTGCTGCATCCCAAAGATTTTGAACGGTTGTATCTTCATTCTCATTAGTTTCCATGAATCTTTTTAATTCTTCCTTAATTTCCTGGTTGACCCTTTCATCTTTCAGCAGGATGGTCCTTAACCTCCACGTGTTTGAAGTCCTTCCAGACTTCTTGTTGTGATTTAGTTCTAATTTCAAGGCATTATGGTCTGAGAATATGCAGGGGACGATCCCAATCTTTTGGTATTGGTTCAGACCTGACTTGTGACACAGTATGTGGTCTATTCTGGAGAAAGTTCCATGTGCACTTGAGAAGAATGTATTCAGTTGTGTTTGGATGTAAAGTTCTGTAGATATCTGTGAAATCCATATGGTCCAGTGTATCATTTAAAGCTCTCATTTCTTTGGAGATGTGTTTAGAAGACCTATCGAATGTAGAAAGTGCTAAATTGAAGTCACCAAGTATAAGTGTGTTATTATCTAAGTATGTCTTAACTTTGGTTATTAATTGATTGATATATTTGGCAGTTCCCACATTCGGGGCATATATATTGAAGATTGTTAAGTCCTCTTGTTGGATAGATCCTTTAAGTATGATATAGTGTCCCTCTTCATCTCTCACTACAGTCTTCGGGGTAAATTTTAGTTTGTCTGATATAAGGATGGCTACCCCTGCTTTCTTTTGAGGACCATTTGAATGGTAAATGGTTCTCCAACCTTTTATTTTCAGGTTGTAGGTGTCCTTCTGTCTAAAATGAGTCTCTTGTAGACAGCAAATAGATGGGTCCTGCTTTTTTATCCAGTCTGAAACCCTGCGCCTTTTGATGGGGTCATTAAGCCCGTTCACGTTCAGAGTTACTATTGACAGATATGAGTTTAGTGTCATCATGAGATCTATTTAGTCCTTGTTTTTGTGGATTGTTCCACTGAACTTCTTCTTAAAGGGGAATTCTAAGAGTCCCCCTTAAAATTTCTTGCAGAGCTGGTTTGGAGGTCACATATTCTTTCAGTTCCTGCCTGTCTTGGAAGCTCTTTATCTCTCCTTCCAATCTGAATGAGAGCCTTGCTGGATAAAGTATTCTTGGTTGCATGTTTTTCTCATTTAGGACCCTGAATATATCCTGCCAGCCCTTTCTGGCCTGCCAGGTCTCTGTGGAGAGGTCTGCTGTTACCCTAATACCCCATAAAAGTCAGGGATTTCTTGTCTCTTGCTGCTTTATGGATCTTCTCTTTATCTTTGGAATTTGCAAGCTTAACTATTAAATGTCGAGGTGTTGAACGGTTTTTATTGATTTTAGGGGGGATCTCTCTATTTCCTGGATGTGAATGCCTGTTTCCCTTCCCAGATTAGGAAAGTTTTTAGCTATGATTTGTTCAAATACATATTCTGGTCCTCTGTCCCTTTCGGCGCCCTCGGGAACCCCAATTAAACGTAGGTTTTTCTTCCTCAGGCTGTCGTTTATTTCCCTTGATCTATCCTCATGGTCTTTTGTTTGTCTCTTTTTTCGTCAGTTTCCCTCTTTGCCATCAACTTGTCTTCTATGTCACTCACTTGTTCTTCCACCTCGTTAACCCTCGTCGTTAGGACTTCTAGTTTGGATTGCATCCCATTCAATTGATATTTTTAAAGATTTTATTTATTTATTCATTGAGATACAGAGAGAGAGAGAGAAAGAGAGAGAGAGACAGAGACACAGGCAGAGGGAGAGGCAGGCTCCATGCAGAGAGCCGGAGGTGGTGCTCCATGCAGGGTCTCTAGGATCACGCCCTGGGCTGCAGGTGGCACTAAACCGCTGTGCCACTGGGGCTGCCCTCATTCAATTGATTTTTAATTTCTACCTGATTAGATCTAAATTCTTCAGTCATGAAGTCTCTTAAGTCCTTTATGCTTTTTTCTAGAGCCACTAGTAGCTTTATAATAGTGCTTCTCAATTGGCTTTCTGACATTGAATTGTAATCCAAATTTTGTACCTCTGTGGGAGAGAGGACTGTTTCTGATTCTTTCTTTTGAGGTGAGGTTTTCCTTCTAATCATTTTGCTCAGTGCAGAGTGGCCGAAAACAAGTTGTTTTGGTAAAAGGAGAAAAAGAGAGGAGAGAAAGAAGGAAAGAAAAGAGAAAAAGAAAAAAGAAGAAAAAAAAAAGAAAAGAAAGAGAAGAAAAAGAGAAAGAGAAAAAGGGTGAGGGAAGCAAACAGAAATCCAAAAGCAAAAACAAAACAAAACAAAAACAATCAAACAAAAAACACGGGGGAGTATCTTCTGTTTCTGTATACAGAAGTCCCTTGACTTCCCCTGGAACTTGTCCGTCTAGCTGGTCTTCTGGGGGAGGGGCCTGCTGTGCTGATTTTCAGGTGTTAGCACTTGGGGGAGCTGCTGTGCTCCCTGCCTGGTGCAGGGCTCAGTGGGGGTTGTTTACCCCATGAGGCCCCAGGAGGAACAACCCCAGTGGCGGCGGCCAGCTCTGGAGCCCTGGATTCAGCTCCCGCAGTAACTACGGGGCTCTCCTTCTGCAGGGCCTGGAGGCTCCGGGGCGGGGCCGCTGATCTGCTCAGCTCGGGGCAGGAGCGTCCTTGCTGTCCTGGGCCCTCCCGGCCTCTGCTTGTCCCGGGGGGAGGCTGGATCCTGGGCAGTGTCCCCGGCGCCCTCTGCTCCCGGCCTGCGCTGTTGGATTCGGCTCCCCGCCGCGCAGCCCCCTCCGCGCTGAGCCTCTTCCTGTGCCCGGGCCGCCGCCGCCGAGCTGCTCCCGGAGCCACGCAGCCCCCTCCGCGGAGCCGCCGCCCGAGCCCCTCCGAGCTGCTCCGGGTCCCGCCGTGCGCGCTGCAGCCCTTAGGGAGCTCGGCGCACTCTCCCCGGGGCGCAGGTGTCTGTTAGTGTCCCAGGGAGCCCGAGGGCATCCCCGCCCTCCTGGGTCCTGCTCTAACTCCCTGCGAGCCCCTTTCCGCCCGCCCGGGAAGGTTGGTGCAGCTCCTGCTTCTCCGGGACGGGGCTCTCCTTTCCTGGGGACACTCGCCCCGGCCTCAGCCCGGCTCCTCGCGGGCCCCTCCCCCTCGGAGGCCTTTTGTTCCTTTATTTCTTTTTCCCCGTCTTCCTACCTTGATAGAAGCGCGAACTCTTCTCACTGTAGCATTCCAGCTGGTCTCTCTTTACATCTCAGGCCGAATTCGTAGATTTTCAGGATGATTTGAAGGTTATCTAGGTAATTTGGTGGGGGCAGGTGACTTGGGGACCCTACTCTTCCGCCATCTTGCCCCTCCCCTAAAGTCATTTTTCTAACCACCAGAGAATTCTAGAACGTGAAAATGAAATAAATATTCTCTTTTCTGAATTATAAGAAATGCAACTTATAGTTTTAATTCAGCATTTACCTTGCCATCCATACATAATGATTATTTAAAATGGAAAGCACAGGGATCCCTGGGTGGCGCAGCGGTTTGGCGCCTGCCTTTGGCCCAGGGCGCGATCCTGGAGACCCGGGATCGAATCCCACATCGGGCTCCCGGTGCATGGAGCCTGCTTCTCCCTCTGCCCATGTCTCTGCCTCTCTCTCTTTCTCTCTCTGTGACTATCATAAATAAATAAAGTAAAAATAAAAAAAAATAAATAAAATGGAAAGCACAGCCAAACAGATAATTGACACAGATATATTTGTGTCTTGAAAAGTTGTTTGCTTTAATGAGCCTTATTCTCCTTGGGAATAAGTCAGCACTTACATTTCTTCCATACCACACTTTAGAGGGCATATAATTTCACACACAATCAGTCAATCAGTTAGCGTGTACTTTATCAGCAATTTTCAGAGAGCTGTTTTTGCTTTTTCCTATAGAGAGGAGAATGGAGCCCAATAATACATGCTATTTATAAAGTATCTTTTTCTTTCCCCAATGGACATTGCTGTTTTCTGACTTTGTACTCTCCTTTTCTCTACTTCACTATATTACTCTGTAAAATTCCCCTAATATTTCTACGTTGCACTATGTAATAGTACCACTTTAAAACAACTTTGGACCAAGAATTGATTCCCCTTGAAATCCTCTTGGTTACTTTCCAAGCACACAGTGAAACACTATCATAAAGTGGTCTTGGTTTCTTTTTTCTACCTTCTCTGCTGTGTGTTTAATGTCAGTTGGTTTGTATCATTAATCTTGTAATTAAAATCCTCCTTAATTGAATTTATAACCTCTGTACTTCCCTGAGCAGCACATTCTTTCTGATCCTTTGAAAATGATTCTCCTGATCTATGAGTCTTATATCATTCCTGAATTTTTTTGATCCTCAAAAATTGCTTTCAGCTCCACCAGCTGGGAGTTAGAAGGAGAGATACTATGATATCTTCCAGGAAAACTTCAAGACTAGGGCCTTCAAGGGGAAAGGGCCACTTCCAAGCTGTAGGTTCACTTTTTCAATAATAACAGGGTTATAATACTTGTTAAACATGGTGGAAATAATAACAAAACCAGCAGTGTGTGGCAGGATCCCCATGGGCAGCCCTTGCTCTTACTCATGTTCTACCAGTGTAAATCCTAAATAAATGCAAGTCCATACAACATTAATAAAATTGTATTTCTGGTAGGAAAGAGTTTTTCTTCTCTCTATTCTTTTTCCTCTTTTTGGGAGCATGGGACAGGTAGCATGTAAACATATCAGCAAACTATCAGTAATAGCAACTGAAGGTCTGTTTACTTCACAGACCTCTAAGGATCTAAAGTACCTGCATAAAGTCATCACAATTGAACAACTCAAGAGTGGGAAGGTAGGCGGTAAAAGCAAGACTTAATGAGGTCTCTTGGAAGTAGAGGAGATGGAGGGAAAATGTGGGATTCCCAAATGCCCATTAGAGGAAAATTTTGGATTGTCTAATGATTTGATAGGAAAAAACAAAGCAAGACTGATTTCATCCCACTCTATGCATGAGTGATCAGCTAGCAGTAAAATCTGATTTCTAGTAATGGCCTTCCTTGCACCTTCCCAAATGCTGTTTCATAAAAAGGGGCAATAGATTCTTTACCAAGGATATTGGGGGAACCAGGGAAATAGTTTATATCATGCAGCTTTATAAAGTTCCATAAAGATAGTTGTGGAACACTCTTTCAGTTAAGAATTTTGTCATCTGTTATCAATCCTTCCTTTTCCTTCACATAAATTATTTCTCAAAATGACACCAATTTTCCATAGATACCCAACTCTTATCTTCATATTGGCACCCCAGTTGGCTAAAAAAAGCCTGGCAGTCAGTCAAAAAGCAACAATATACACTTAGAAGCCATGCCCCATAAGAATCTTTCTCTAATTCAAAGTACTTTATCCAGGAAAGACTACTCCCATTTACCTTATAATTCATTTTATTGAAATGTTACTGTACTGCTAGTCCTTTTATATACACTTGCAATATTCCCATGTTCAGATTTAGTACAGAATGCCAAATGGCTTTCCAAAGTTGTACCAATTTACATTTTTACCAGCAATATATGAGAGGTTCTGTTGCCCCATATCCATATTATTTGCTGTTGTCACTCTTTAATATCTGACATTCTGGTGGGTGTGTAATCATATAGCATTGTGGATTTTATTTAAACTTCTCATGACTAATAATGTTGCATACTTTTAAATACATGTATTAATCATTTATCTTCTTTTATTAAGTGCCTATTTAAGTCTTTTGCGCATTTTTCTATAGGGTTTTTCTTTCTTACTAATTTTTAGTAGTTCTTTATGTATTTTGTATATGAGTCCTTTGTCAGTCTTATATTGTGCAAACATCTCTTATTCTTTGACTTGCTTTTTCACTCTCTTCATGGTATAATTTGATAGATGTTCTAAATTTTAACATATTCCAATTTATTAATCTTTTGACTTAATGGTTAGTGTAATTTTTGTGTTCCATTTAAGAAATCTTTGATATTTCAAAGTCGTGAATATATTTTGCTATATTATGTTCCAAATGCTTTATTGTTTTAACTTTTACATTTAGATCCACCCTGAAATTATTTTAATGTAAGTGTGTGGTTGAGGTCTATATTCCCTTCTTCCTTTATGGCTATTCCATTGACTCAGATGATTAACGTAAGAGAATTCCTTTTCTCAATGTCCTGCAGTGTCACCTTTGTCATAAATCAAATGCCCATTCATATGTGGGATTATGGGTTTGTTTTCAGACTCTACTCTGTTATATTGCTCTATTTGTCTACCCTTTTGAAAAGACCAAACTATATTAATGTAGTTTTATGAGTCTTGCTATCTGATATTGTGAATTCTTCAACTTTGTTCTTTAGAATTGTCTTGGCTGTTCTTGGCTTTTTGTTCTGCTTTATAAATTTTAGATTCAGCCTGTCAATTTTCACCAAAAAAAAGAATATGCAGAGATTTGGATTGGTTGAATTACATCTATAATTCAGTGCACAGAGAACTGACATCTTTACAACATTGAGCGTTCCTGTCCATGAACTTAACAAATTCCTCCATTTGTTTACATCTGCTTCAACTTTTTTTCAGTAATATTTTGCAGTTTCCTGTGTAGAGGTCTTGTTGGATTAATTCCTAGGTATTTCGTGTTGTTGTAAATGTATCTTTTAAAATTTCATTTACAATTGCTTGTTGATAGTATATTGAAATAAAATCGATAATTCCATATTGACTTTTTACCCATAGAATTTTCAAAATACTAAAATTAATACTATTAATTATAGCATTTGTCTGTAGATTCTTTTGTGTTTCTACATACACATTCATGCAATCGATACATTTTTTAAGAATATGTGTGTGTGTGTGTATGTAATACAAATGTCTGCTGGGAGAGTGTAGCAAAAAAAAGTGCCTCATGTGACTACAAACTAATTTATCAACTGTGGTTTCCACTCAGCAACTATTCTGCTCTTTTCTACTTCTCTGGATCCCATTTGTCTATGCCTACTACCATAAAGCTACTCAGAAAAGCATCACCACTGATGCCAGGTATAGCCCCAAGTAAACCGTCTTTAGATTATTCTAAAATGCCCATCCTTGGGATCTCAGACCTGTACTGGGTCCCATGAGAAGGCAAAGGAAAGGGCCTCTCTTTGTTATACTGTTTTGCCTCGGTTCTAAAGCCAACTTGCTTGTGCCCAGAATTCCAGAGGCTTTCTTGAATGCCCTATCTCTCACCTTTCTCTAACCACAAAAGATCACTCAGTCCACGGGCCTGGGGACACATCCTGTATCATCATCTTTATTCTCTATTTTCATCTTTTTAAGTCCCTCTCTTCGGAATAAAAACAAAAACCTCTCCTAGTTTATGACTAGAAGCAAATGGATACTGGTATGTAGAAGGTGGAGAGTGAACAGGGACCTCATTACACTATCTGCAGACAACATAAATTTCCCATTAGTATTTCACAATAGTAAAATCTTTGTAGTCTCTTGATTTAATTGATCCCTTCATAAAATGGTGTGTCTATTTTGGTGAGGTTGTGGGTACAAATATGCAGAAACTGGGATAATAGAAGGGGGCTATTTGAAATGCAACTGTAAATAGATTGAGAATTTTTAGCATAGTATCTCATAGGAGTTATGTTCCAATGCCAGACTGACAGGGGTAGCTGTCCTTCATCCCATCCTCTATCCACGTGGATTTAAAGACCTTTCCATCTTTAATGAAAGAACTAGATGGAACTAATAACAACCCTCCTACGTCAAAGACTGAAACAAAAAAAAAATGTAGCGGCTCAGAAGAGGAAAACAGGTTTAACAACAGGAAAAGCCTGTGGAGGAATGAGGAAAGAGATAATGACTACAAAGAGGGAAGAGTTTCCCTAAGAAACATGGGTTGTTCCAATAATCAAGACAAAGATTCAACACACCTGTAGTGGAACAGGAACGATGAGCTGCGTAGTGTGGAAAAGCTACTTCCAGTTCTCCCACAAAGGTAACACTTTCCTGCACATTCTTATGGATTCTGAGCATGTGGCTGATTGAGAGTAAGATTTGTCTCTTTGGGAATGCATTTTATTGTGCTCCACTTGGGTATTCAGGGTAGAGTAAGGAGGCTACACTCTCTAACTCTCAAAATATTGGCTTTGAATGGCTTCCAGGAAATCTGCATGTTGGCAACTTTTTTCATTAAATGCAAAAAGTAGAAATTTCACGTTTGACTCTGGTACTCTTAGTCATCTTTAGCCCCAAACTAGAATCTGTGTATATAGTTCTTTGCTTCCCCAAAGGCTAATGCCACCACATAAAACTCACACAACCATGGTAATAGCATTCTTGAGGTTTAACCAGTTGTTCCTATTGCCCTTACACTGGGTATAATGTAATATACTATTAATCAGTTCTCATTTATGCTATTCTTCAAGCAAACTTCAAGATAACTTATATGGTTTCTCCTAAGAGGCCTTTAGATTTCCTTCAATCAGCCATTTTACCTTGCATTTTGTCCATTGTCTTTTCCTCCAGGCTGACTTCTAGTTGGAACATTTGACAAGTTTCCATGACCAGAGTTGATCCTCACCATAGACCCAATTTCTGGAGGCAGCATTAAGCTTTTGGCTACATTTCACTCAAGAAAGTTTCCTATACTCTGGTAGCTACAGATACCCTGAACCCTTCACTATATGTTGACAAATCAAACTTCAATAAAAACAGATGTAAAAAAAAAGAAAAATTAAAAATAAATAAATGGAATCATACCAAAAAAATTCAATTTGCCAACATATAGTATAACACCCACTGCTCATCCCATCAAGTGCCCTCCTCATTGCTTGTCTCCAAGTTACCCCATCCCCCCACCCCCCGCCCCTTCCACAACCCTTTGTTTGTTTCCCAGAGTTAGGAGTCTCTCATGGTTTGTCTCCCTCTCTAATTTTTCCCCACTCAGTTTCCTGAAGAGCCTATTTTAAAGTCAAGAATTTTGTTTTACAAATAGGATACTGAGTCTCAGCCTCAGGCAGACTTATATCGCAACAACTATATATAATATATCTTCATAATATTCCTGATAAACCACAATATTTATTTAAAAAGAATGTTAAATACAATGTTTGGTGAGGCCAACAAACATTAGGAAATGAGCTTAAGCAGGTCATCAATGACTGAAGTACCTATCTATAGGATTTTCCAACCAATGCCTAAAGAGGTAAAATGACTAGCATAACCTCTGTCTGAGAATAGAACTATTCCATTTTTAATCCGACATTAAGTTGGATCATGAAGAGGTTTCACAAATCTACAGTGCTCAATGAAACCCGAGAAGATCTTTAATTTCCTATAATTTGTGAATAGGGGAAGTTAATAAGAGTGAAACTTTTAGAATTTATGATCACCTCCAGTTGTGGCACAATATACTCTACATCATCTAGGATTGGTAGCATTGGCATTTGCCAGTGGATACTTTCAGGCTTGCATCTTCCAAGTGGTTTCTGCTTCAGTCCTCCTTCATGTTTCTCCAAGTTCTGGCTAATATGATTATACTGTCTAAATAAATTCACATCTCTAGGTAGTTCAAATTACCAGTAATTTTTGCCCCATCATAGCAGCCTCTCTCCCAAGATAATTTAGGCATTCTTTCATATTGGTAAAATCCTGCAGGACAGATGAAAGCTTTCTTTTTGTTGCTCATTTCATCCACATGCACTTGATAATACTTGCACCCCCAGATCAAACACATTAACTCATTACAGCCCTATGTGGTGGTTGCTATTATCCCCTCTTACAGATGAGGAAATTGAGGTATTTAAAGGTTAATAAACTAGCCCAGATTTACACACTAGCTAATGGTGGATCTGAGATTTGAACCCAGACTCAGGGACGCCTGGGTGGCTCGGTGGTTGAGCGTCTGCCTCTGGTTTAGGGTGTGATCTTGGAGTTCTGGGATGGAGTCCCACATCAGGCTCCCTGCATGGAGTCTGCTTCTCTCTCTGCCTATGTCTCTGTCTCTCTTTCTCTGTGTCTTTCATGAGTAAATAAATAAAATCTTTTAAAAAGTGAACCCAGACTCAGAGTCTGCACTTTTAAGTTTGAACCCGTTCTTTATTCTTCTCCTTCTCCCCAAGTTTTAGGTATATGGTGTCATACTTTATATCTTTTTATTTTGTGAATCCCTTGACTGATTTTTCCAGGTATACTTAGTGTTACTGCATTTGTGCTTTCTACTTTTCTTTCTCCTACTTATGGTCTTTCCTTTCCACTCAGAATCGCCTTTAACATTTCTTGTAGGGCTTGTTTAATGGTGATGAATTCCTTTAACTTTTGTCTTGGAAATTCTTTATTTCTTCTATTCTGAATGATAGCCTTGCTGGATAGAGTATTCTGGTTGCAAGTTTTTTTTCTTTCAGCACTTCTTTCTTTCAGTATCATGCCAATCTCTTCTGACCTGCAAAGTTTCTGCTGAAAAATCAGCTGATAGCCTTATGGGGTTCCCCTTGTATGCAACTGTTTTCTTTTCTCTTGATACTTTTAAACTTCTCTATTCATCACTACTTTTTGCCATTTTAATTAGTACGTCAGGGCTCTCTTGCCCCTCATATCTGGATTTCTGTTTTCTTCCCCAGATTTAAAAAGTTTTCAGTTATTTTTTCTTCAAATAAATTTTCTGCCCCCCTTTCTTTCTCTTCTCCTTTTGGGATCCCTATAATGCAAATGTTATTATGCTTTTATAGTGTCTCTGAGTTCCCTTGGTCTATTTTCATTTTTGTTATTATATTTTCCTTTTTCCTATTCAGCTTGATTGCTTTCCATTACTCTGTCCTCCAGGTCACTGATCTGTTCTTTTGCTTCCTCTAGTCTACTATTTATTCCATTTGGTGAATTTTTAATTCATTATTAAGTTCCTAATCATCTCTGATTGGTTCTTTTTTATGTTTTCTATCTATTTGTTGAGGGCCACACTAAGGTTCTCCATGTTTTTCTAAAGTCCAGTGAGTATCTTTATGATCATTGCTTTAAATTCTCCATCTGTCATATTACTTATTTCCATTTCACTTAGGTCTCTTGCTGTGATTTTGTACTATTCTTTCATTTGGGACATATTTCTCTGCCTCTTCATTTTGCCTAACCCTCTGTGTCTGTTTCTATGTTTTGGAAAGTCAGCTTCATATCCTGCTCTTTAAAGTAATGGTCTTATGAAGAAGAGTTCCTTTAGTACCCTTCAGTGCAATGTCCTGTGTTCACCAGAACCTGGTGTTTCAGGAGTGTCTCCTATGTGTGTGGCATGCACCCTACTGTTGTGGCTGAGCCACTTTTGCCTTCAGTCTAGTTATCTACAATGACTCTCTTTCTTCTGGGAAGCATCTGTGTTGTTAGGGCATTAGTCTGGGGCTGCCCTGGGCTTGAGTTGAGTCAGACCAGGCATTTTCCAGAGATGCAGTGCCACTGAAATGCAGGGCACTTTCCATGAGTTGTCCCCCAAGAAGCTTTTATTGATGGACGGGGCCTGCATTCAGACCCAATGTATGCTCCCAGCCCACTACTTAGGCCACAGTTGTACTGGTATGGCTGGTTCCTGCAGGTTTCCCTGTATTTAGACCAGAGGTTAGGGGACAGAAATGGCACCCACCAACTCTTTTGTTCTTGGAGAAGTCTCCCAAAGATCCCTGACCTCCAGCAAAATGCTCTGAGATTAGTAAATAAATCTTACTCTATATCCCAGGCACTTTCAAAGTGCTGCTTCTATGCTATATCTCTGCTGTTTGTTGTGATATCTCCTTACGGATGGGGACTGAGTTTCCTACCATTCTCCAAGCTCTTCCAAGCCAAGCCTGCTGATTTTTAAAGTTCCAGGTGTTAAGCCCCACTAATTGTAAGAACTCATGAAACCAGTACCCTCTGGTTTTCAAAACCAAATGTTATGGAGCTTTATCTTCCCTGTTCAAGTCCCCCATGCTTGGGGCCTATTGTGGTGGTCTGTTTCTTTCCCCTCTCTGTGTCTGTCACATCCTTCACTCATATGAAAAATAAAGGAGTGGGTCCTTTTAGCTCCCAATTATTTCTTTCCCTTTCCTGTCTTCTTTAATGTGGCCTCTTCTCTACTTTTAGCTGAGGAGAATCTGTTCTCCAATCTTTGGGTCATTTTCTGGGTTATTTACATTGATATTGGTGTTATTTAGTTTTATCTTTGGGATGGAATGAGCTTAGGATCCTCCTACTGCAACATCTTCCTCACTGCTTAGTCTGCACTCTAAATATCTACTTTTCAATATTCCTAAATAGTTTCTCACATAAGAAAAAATTCCTGTAACTCCATCTTAAGCTTACCATCTTGAGCATAGCCCACATCCCATTCACAGAGGGAGAAAATTCTAGACTTAGAATTTCCTCTTCAATCTCATCATTCTTTCTTTAGGTATTAGGAGGCCCTCCAAATTAAAATTCTGGATTTCTAATTGTGGAAAGAACCCAATGTTCATCAATTGATGAGTGGATAAAGAAAACATGGTAAAAAAAGAAAAAAACATGGTGTATATATATAATATATACATATATATACATAATGGAATATTACTCAGCCAAAAAAAGGATGAATTCTTGCCATTTGTAATGCCGTGGATGGAGTTAGAGAGCATTGTGGTAAGCAAAATAAGCGTCATAAAAGACAAATACCATATGATTTCACTCATATGTGTAATTTAAAACAAATGATCACAGAGGAAAAAAGGCAAAAAAAAAAAAAAAACCAGACTCTTAACAACAGAGAACAAACTGATAGTTATCAGAAGGGAGGTGGGTAGGGGGATGAGTGAAATGGGTGATGGAGATTAAGGAGTGCACTTGCTGTGATGAGCTCCAGATATTGTATGGAAGTATTGAATCACTAAATCATACACTTGAAACTAATATTACACTGTACATTAACTCACTGGAATTTAAATAGAACTAACAACTACTATAAATAAAATAAAATTCTGGATTTAATTTAGGGGACCAGAGAGTATTCACCTCCAGGATAGAAACATAAGCTGGGACAATGGGACAATGCCAGAAAAAGGTTGTGAAAATCATCACTATACTCAAGCCAAAATGGGAAAGGGTAAACTCCCAGAGATCAATATAATAGCCATTGGCATATAGGCTTTCCCAAGTCTATCACTACTGGCCATCTGGTTTACAAGTTTTGTGTAATTCATAAAGGTACATGGATAAACTGGTGAAAGCAGTAGCTTAAATGAGAAAAATAATCCTAGGTCCTGGATAACCTGAAAGTTAAACATGAAAGTGGTGGCACCACTAATTTCTTTCAGTGGAAATTTGAGCCCATCAAACTCTATGTGATCTTTTCTGTTTTCAGAACAGAAATGTTTAATTTTTAATTTTTTAAATTTATTTATGATAGTCACAGAGAGAGAGAGAGGCAGAGACACAGGCAGAGGGAGAAGCTGGCTCCATGCACCGGAAGCCCGATGTGGGATTCGATCCCGGGTCTCCAGGATCGCGCCCTGGGCCAAAGGCAGGCGCCAAACCACTGCACCACCCAGGGATCCCCAGAAATGTTTAATTTTTAAGCACACACACACACACACACACACACACACACACACACCCCTCAGCCTGATGGAACTGCTTAGTATGAAACTATGCATGTTAATTTTAATAAAATGGATCTGACTAAGGCACTCTATAACCAAGAAATATCTGAGGAAATTTTCAAAGGCTCTAGCCTCTACTTCTCTAAAATTGGACACCACCTAGGCACTGTTGCATTTGCTCTAATTTCTGGTTAAAATGAGGAAATTATGTTGGAGTCATATTTAAGGATAACATTACTGGCAGAAATATAATGCTTGAAGTTTTGTACTGCATTTTAAAGGAGGAAATATTTCAATCTGTCTAATTTAGCCTAGCCATGGAAATTTCACTGTAAGACTAATTAATGATGACAGTACATTGTAAAAGCTTCAGATGGAGAGAAATGTTTTGTGGACCATTTGTTTTCTGGAAATTTGTAGCAGAGTATGTCAGCTTCTTAGTCAACAGTCACTACTTCCATCCCTTGGTGGCAGAGATATCAATTATATATAGATCAAAACACCAGATACTCATTTTTCTAGCTTCCTTTGCAGATAGGTAATGACCATGTGATTCAATTTTGATGAAGTTTTTAGTAAATATTCACTCCTATAAAAATGATGCTTTGGAGAAAACACTTCTTTTTTGAAATTGACTATGTCTGTATGTGATGAGTAGAACTGCTATAGCATTCTCCCAACCACGGAGGAAGATATCAAAGGATGGCAAAGTTTAAAAATGGAGAGTAATTGAGTCCCTGATAAATCCATCGAAACACTACAACCAACCCAGTAGCCATCATATATCTGTACTTTTTGTTATGTAAGATAGTAAATGCATTTATTGTCTAAGCCACTTTAGATGGGCCATTGTGTTATTTCCTGTTATGGGTTGAATGTGTCACCTTTAAATTCATATATTGAAGTCCCAACCACTAGTACTTCAGAATGTGACTGAATTTGGAGATAGTACCTTTAAAGAGGTAATTAAGTGAAAATGAGGTTTTTCGGGTGAGCCCTAAAGCAATATGATTGGAGTCTTTATAAGAAGAGAAAATTTTGACACCCACAGATACAGAGGGAAGACCATGTGAAAACATAGAGAGCAGTTAGATATCTTCAAGCCAAGGAAAGAGGCCTCAGAAGAAACCAATCCCACCAACACCTTGATCTTGGATGTCTAGCCTCTGAGACTATGAGAAGATTATTTTTTGTTGTTTAAGCCACCTAATTTGTGGTAATTGGCAGCCCTAGGGACTAATACATTGCCCTCTAAATCCTAACTGGTAAATAGTTATTAATTCATAAGATTAACACTTTTTTTTATTTATGATAGTCACAGAGAGAGAGAGAGAGGCAGAGACATAGGCAGAGGGAGAAGCAGGCTCCATGCACCGGGAGCCCGACGTGGGATTCGATCCAGGGTCTCCAGGATCACGCCCTGGGCCAAAGGCAGGCGCCAAACCGCTGCGCCACCCAGGGATCCCAGATTAACACTTTAAAAATGAAAACAAATTGAGCAAAAGCCACCACAGATTTTCTGAGACAATTTAAACAAAGTTAATATAAAAACAAAAATAAACAAAAGACCAGGTGGTGGGCTTATGGCCAGATTTACCCTTCCAACACGAACAACTGTAAAATAGGGCAAAACACATAAAATAATGATCTTCAGACATTGAATAGTAACTATAGAATAGTTTTCTCCAAGAGAAGAAAAACAAAGAGATGAGCCCTACAATTGCTCCAAATTTCTGCCTGGTAGTATTTGAGTATCTGCCCAAGTTGAAGTGTTGTGCCCAAGATTGCGAATCCGAGAAACCACCAAGGAGCCGACAGCGATGCAGGTGCACGAGGGTTTATTTGCAAGCTTGAGCTTGCGTCCAAGTATACCCGACACAGCTGAGCAGGGACTTGGACCCCGTGGTTAAGAGGCGTAGCAGCTTTATAGGGGCTAGTGGCCAATGAGATTGTAACACACACAGAAAGTTGCACAGTCATGTCGGTCCACACGCAGGTGGCCAATTGAATTACAATTTACCCTATAGTGACCGTTTAAACTAACCTATCACTCTGGTCAGAATTGGTGCTCAGGTTTGGTGGGCAAAAGGCGGGGTTTACATTCTTTGGCGGCTAGGGGTTCCGCATTCCTATATGAGCGGGTTTCCGGTAAGGGTGCGCTCAGAGGCTTGAGTAGGGTGGGGGAGTGCCTTAAGCAATAAGCAGGTCATGTGGGGGTTATACATGAGATGGCGGGTGTAGTACAAAATGGAGTTAGTCCTGCTCTGCTTGTCCAGGGGTAGGGGATTTTTGTTAAATTCCTTGGGTCCCACAGAAGATATAGAGAACTTCAGGAGGACAAGACACCTAGAATTTATAAGGCAGATTGCTGGAAGTAAGAGAGTTGCAGAGAGAAAGAGAGACGAAGAGGAGAAAGAAATAGAATAAAGAGGAGAGAGGGAAGATAAGAGAGGAGAGCGAACAGAGCACTAAAGATCTACAGATGGTTTCCTTTTTTTTTATAAATTAATTTTTATTGGTGTTCAATTTACCAACATACAGAATAACACCCAGTGCTCATCCCGTCAAGTGTCCCCCTCCGTGCCCCTCACCCATTCACCCCCACCCCCCGCCCTCCTCCCCTTCCACCACCCCTAGTTCATTTCCCAGAGTTAGAAGTCTTTATGTTCTGTGTCCCTTTCTGATATCTCCCACACATTTCTTCTCCCTTCCCTTATATTCCCCTTCACTATTATTCATATTCCCCAAATGAATGAGAACATACACTGTTTGTCCTTCTCCGATTGACTTACTTCACTCAGCATAATACCCTCCAGTTCCATCCACGTTGAAGCAAATGGTGGGTATTTGTCGTTTCTAATGGCTGAGGAATATTCCATTGTATACATAAACCACATCTTCTTTATCCATTCATCTTTCGATGGACACCGAGGCTCCTTCCACAGTTTGGCTATTGTGGACATGGCTGCTAGAAACATCGGGGTGCAGGTGTCCCGGCGTTTCATTGCATCTGAATCTTTGGGGTAAATCCCTAACAGTGCAATTGCTGGGTCGTAGGGCAGGTCTATTTTTAATTCTTTGAGGAACCTCCACACAGTTTTCCAGAGTGGCTGCACCAGTTCACATTCCCACCAACAGTGTAAGAGGGTTCCCTTTTCTCCGCATCCTCTCCAACATTTGTTGTTTCCTGCCTTATTAATTTTCCCCATTCTCACTGGTGTGAGGTGGTATCTCATTGTGGTTTTGATTTGTATTTCCCTGATGGCAAGTGATGCAGAGCATTTTCTCACGTGCATGTTGGCCATGTCTATGTCTTCCTCTGTGAGATTTCTCTTCATGTCTTTTGCCCATTTCATGATTGGATTGTTTGTTTCTTTGGTGTTGAGTTTAAGAAGTTCTTTATAGATTTTGGAAACTAGCCCTTTATCTGATATGTTATTTGCAAATATCTTCTTCCATTCTGTAGGTTGTCTTTTAGTTTTTTTGACTGTATCCTTTGCTGTGCAAAAGCTTCTTATCTTGATGAAGTCCCAATAGTTCATTTTTGCTTTTGTTTCTATTGTTTTCGTGGATGTATCTTGCAAGAAGTTACTGTGGCCAAGTTCAAAAAGGGTGTTGCCTGTGTTCTCCTCTAGGATTTTGATGGAGTCTTGTCTCACATTTAAATCTTTCATCCATTTTGAGTTTATCTTTGTGTATGGTGCAAGAGAGTGGTCTAGTTTCATTCTTCTGCATGTGGATGACCAATTTTCCCAGCACCATTTATTGAAGAGACTGTCTTTCTTCCATTGGATCGTCTTTCCTCCTTTGTCGAATATTAGTTGACCATAAAGTTCAGGGTCCATTTCTGGGTTCTCTATTCTGTTCCATTGGTCTATGTGTCTGTTTTTGTGCCAGTACCACACTGTCTTGATGACCACAGCTTTGTAGTACAACCTGAAATCTGGCATTGTGATGCCCCCAGCTATGGTTTTCTTTTTTAAAATTCCCCTGGCTATTCGGGGTCTTTTCTGATTCCACACAAATCTTAAAATAATTTGTTCTATTTCTGAAGAAAGTCCATGGTATTTTGATAGGGATTGCATTGAACGTGTAAATTGCCCTGGGTAGCATTGACATTTTCACAATATTAATTCTGCCAATCCATGAGCATGGAATATTTTTCCATCTCTTTGTGTCTTCCTCAATTTCTTTCAGAAGTGTTCTATAGTTTTTAGGGTATAGATCCTTGACCTCTTTGGTTAGGTTTATTCCTAGGTATCTTATGCTTTTGGGTGCAATTGTAAATGGGATTGACTCCTTAATTTCTCTTTCTTCAGTCTCATTGTTAGTGTATAGGAATGCCATTGATTTCTGGGCATTGATTTTGTATCCTGCCACGCTACCAAATTGCTGTATGAGTTCTAGCAATCTTGGGGTGGAGGCTTTTGGGTTTTCTATGTAGAGTATCATGTCATCGGCGAAGAGGGAGAGTTTGACTTCTTCTTTGCCAATTTGAATGCCTTTAATGTCTTTTTGTTGTCTGATTGCTGAGGCTAGGACTTCCAATACTATGTTGAATAGCAGTGGTGAGAGTGGACATCCCTGTCTGGTTCCTGATCTTAGGGGAAAGGCTCCCAGTGCTTCCCCATTGAGAATGATATTTGCTGTGGGCTTTCCTAGATGGCTTTTAAGATGTCGAGGAAAGTTCCCTCTATCCCTACACTCTGAAGAGTTTGATCAGGAATGGATGCTGTATTTTGTCAAATGCTTTCTCTGCATCTAGTGAGAGGATCCTATGGTTCTTGGTTTTTCTCTTGCTGATATGATGAATCACATTGATTGTTTTACGAGTGTTAAACCAGCCTGTGTCCCGGGGATAAATCCTACTTGGTAATGGTGAATAATTTTCTTAATGTGTTGTTGGATCCTATTGGCTAGTATCTTGTTGAGAATTTTTGCATCCATGTTCGTCAGGGATATTGGTCTGTAATTCTCCTTTTTGGTGGGGTCTTTGTCTGGTTTTGGAATTAAGGTGATGCTGGCCTCATAGAATGAATTTGGAAGTACTCCATCTCTTTCTATCTTTCCAAACAGCTTTAGTAGAATAGGTATGATTTCTTCTTTAAACGTTTGATAGAATTCCCCTGGGAAGCCATCTGGCCCTGGACTCTTGTGTCTTGGGAGGTTTTTGATGACTTATTCAATTTCCTCCTGGTTATTGGCCTGTTCAGGTTTTCTATTTCTTCCTGCTCCAGTTTTGGTAGTTTGTGGCTTTCCAGGAATGCGTCCATTTCTTCTAGATTGCCTAATTTATTGGCGTAGAGCTGTTCATAATATGTTTTTAAAATCGTTTGTATTTCCTTGGTGTTGGTAGTGATCTCTCCTTTCTCATTCATGATTTTATTAATTTGAGTCTTCTCTCTCTTCTTTTTAATAAGGTTGGCTAATGGTTTATCTATCTTATTAATTCTTTCAAAGAACCAACTCCTGGTTCTATTGATCTGTTCCACAGTTCTTCTGGTCTCAATTTCGTTGATTTCTGCTCGAATTTTAATTAACTCTCTTCTTCTGCTGGGCGTCGGGTCGATTTGCTGCTTCTTCTCTAGCTCCTTTATGTGTAAGGTTAGCTTTTGTATTTGAGTTCTTTCCAGTTTTTGAATGGATGCTTGTATTGCGATGTATTTCCCCCTCAGGACCCTTTTGCTGCATCCCAAAGATTTTGAACAGTTGTATCTTCATTCTCATTAGTTTCCATGAATCATTTTAATTCTTCCTTAATTTCCTGGTTGACCCTTTTATCTTTTAGCAGGATGGTCCTTAACCTCCACGTGTTTGAGGTCCTTCCAAACTTCTTCTTGTGATTGAGTTCTAATTTCAAGGCGTTATGGTCTGAGAATATGCAGGGGACGATCCCAATCTTTTGGTATCGGTTCAGACCCGATTTGTGACCCAGTATGTGGTCTATTCTGGAAAAAGTTCCATGTGCACTTGAGAAGAATGTGTATTCAGTTGAGTTTGGATGTAAAGTTCTGTAGATATCTGTGAAATCTATCTGGTCCAGTGTATCATTTAAAGCTCTCGTTTCTTTGGAGATGTTGTGTTTAGAAGACCTATCAAGGGTAGAGAGAGCTAGATTGAAGTCACCAAGTATAAGTGTATTATTATCTAAGTATTTCTTTACTTTGGTTAATAATTCGTTTAAGTATTTGGCAGCTCCCACATTCGGGGCATATATATTGAGGATTGTTAAGTCCTCTTGTTGGATAGATCCTTTAAGTATGATATAGTGTCCCTCTTCGTCTCTCACTACTGTCTTCGGAGTGAATTTTAGTTTATCTGATATAAGGATGGCTACCCCTGCTTTCTTTTGAGAACCATTTGAATGGTAAATGGTTCTCCAACCTTTTATTTTCAGGTTGTAGGTGTCCTTCTGTCTAAAATGAGTCTCTTGTAGACAGAAAATAGATGGGTCCTGCTTTTTTATCCAGTCTGAAACCCTGCGCCTTTTGATGTGGTCATTAAGCCCGTTCACGTTCAGAGTTACTATTGACAGATATGAGTTTAGTGTCATCATGATATCTATTTAGTCCTTGTTTTTGTGGATTGTTCCACTGAACTTCTTCTTAAAGGGGAATTTTAAGAGTCCCCCTTAAAATTTCTTGCAGAGCTGGTTTGGAGGTCACATATTCTTTCAGTTCCTGCCTGTCTTGGAAGCTCTTTATCTCTCCTTCCATTTTGAATGAGAGCCTTGCTGGATAAAGTATTCTTGGTTGCATGTTCTTCTCATTTAGGACCCTGAATATATCCTGCCAGCCCTTTCTGGCCTGCCACGTCTCTGTGGAGAGGTCTGCTGTTACCCTAATATTCCTCCCCATGAAAGTCAGGGACTTCTTGTCTCTTGCTGCTTTAAGGATCTTCTCTTTATCTTTGGAATTTGCAAGCTTCACTATTAGATGTCGAGGTGTTGAACGGTTTTTATTGATTTTAGGGGGGGATCTCTCTATTTCCTGGATCTGAATGCCTGTTTCCCTTCCCAGATTGGGAAAGTTTTCAGCTAGGATTTGTTCAAATACATATTCTGGCCCTCTGTCCCTTTCGGCGCCCTCGGGAACCCCAATTAAACGTAGGTTTTTCTTCCTTAGGGTGTCATTTAATTCCCTTAATCTGTCTTCATGGTCCTTTAATTGTTTGTCTCTTTTTTCCTCAGTTTCCCTCTTTGCCATTAACTTGTCTTCTATGTCACTCACTCGTTCTTCCACCTCGTTAACCCTCGTCGTTAGGACTTCTAGTTTGGATTGCATCTCATTCAATTGATTTTTAATTTCTGCCTGATTGGATCTAAATTCTGCAGTCATGAAGTCTCGTGAGGCCTTAATGCTTTTTTCTAGAGCCACCAGTAGCTGTATAATAGTGCTTCTGAATTGGCTTTCTGACATTGAATTGTAATCCAGATTTTGTAGCTCTGTGGGAGAGAGGGCTGTTTCTGATTCTTTCTTTTGAGGTGAGGTTTTCCTTCTAGTCATTTTGCTCAGTGCGGAGTGGCCAATAACAAGTTGTATTGGGAAAAGGAGAGAAAGAGAGAGAAGGAAAGAAAAGAGAAAAAGAAAAAAGAAAAAGAAAAGAAAAAGGAAAGAAGAGAAGAAAAGGGAAAGAAAAAGAAAGAAAGGTGAAAAAAAGGGGGTGGGGGAAGCAATCAGAAATCAAAAAGAAAAGAAAAAAGAAAAAAAAAAAAAAAACACGGGGGAGTATTTCTGTAGACTTTAAGTCCCTTGACTTCCCCTGGAACTGGTCTGTCCAGCTGGTTTTCTGGGGGAGGGGCCTGTTGCGCTGATTTTCAGGTGTTAGCACTTGGGGGAGCTGCTCCGCCCCTGCCTGCTGCAGGGCTCAGCGGGGGTTGTTTACCCCGTGAGGTCTCAGGAGGAACAGTTGCAGTTGCTATGGCAACTCTGGAAGCCTGGATTCAGCCTCCGCAGGAACTACGGGGCTCGGGGCTCTCGGCTCTCCGTCCGCAGGGCCTGGAGGCTCCGGGGCGGGGCCGCTGATCTGCTCAGCTCGGGGCAGGAGCGTCCTTGCTGTCCTGTGCCCTCCCGGCCTCTGCCTGTCCCGGGGGGAGGCCGGATCCTGGGCTGTGTCCCCGCGCCCTGTGCTCCGGGGCCTGCGCTGTTGGATTTGCGCTCCCGCCCCGCAGCTCCCTCCCTGGAGCCGCTCCCGAGCCCCTCCGAACTGCTCCGGTGCGTGCTGCAGCCCTTAGGGAGCTCGGAGCACTCCCCTGCGCTCGCAGGTGTCTGTTAGTGTCCCCGGGAGCCCGAGGGCATCCCCGCCCTCCTGGGTCCTGCTCCAACTCCCTGCGAGCCCCTTTCCGCCCGCCCGGGAAGGTTGGTGCAGCTCCTGCTCCTCCGGGACGGGGCTCTCCTGTCCTGAGGACACTCGCCCCGGCCTCAGCCCGGATCCTCGCGGGGCCCCTCCCCCTTGGAGGCCTTTTGTTCCTTTATTTCTTTTTCCCCGTCTTCCTACCTTGATAGAAGCGTGAACTCCTCTCACTGTAGCATTCCAGCTGGTCTCTCTTTAAATCTCAGGCCGAATTCGTAGATTTTCAGGATGATTTGAAGGTTATCTAGGTAATTTGTTGGGGACAGGTGATTTGGGGACCCTACTCTTCTGCCATCTTGCCCCTCCTCCTACAGATGGTTTCCAATAAATCTTTAGCTAACTACTGATCAGTACATTCATGTGAAGAAACCACTTATGCCTGGGGGGATTAAAGGAACAATGGAAAGGCATATGAAGAACGATCCTTAGAGCTCACAGAGGGTGAGGAACAAATTGTATTCCTACCAGTCAGAGTGAAAAACTCCAGGGCATCAGGTTCAGTACCCACAAAGGTATTACCTCAGTACAGAGGATAGTACAGAGGATAGTCTAGCTCTGTACTAGAAACTGCTCTCATTCCACATAACAAAGTTTAAAAGCAATCCTCAAAAGAATCAAATGATTTTCAAATAATTTAACATCAGCCTACACAAAGCTCAATAGAAAATTTAAAAATTCCAGTACCCATCAATGAAATATTCACAATGGAAAATATCCAATAAAAATTACTAAGCATGCAACGAAGCATAAAAATACAACCCATGATGAAAATAAAAGTGAGTCAATAGATAAATACATAAGAGAAACATATGATACAATTATTAGACACCGACATGAAAACAGCGATAACGATATGCCATCTGTTCAAAAAGGTAGAAGAAAGCATGTTAAGAGACACGGAAGGCCCAAAGTAAACTTCAGAAAAATTAATTTTCTGTGATGAAAAATAGCCTAAATGGATGGGCAGAAGACATGAACAAGCATTTCTCCAAAGGACACCAACAGACACATGAAAAGATGTTTATCACACTTACCATAAGGGAATGTAAATCAAAACTATAATGAGATATTACCTCACATCTGTCAGAATGGCTAAAATCAACATAGGAAACAAGTGTTGGTAAGGATGTAGAGAGAGGGGAACACTCATGAAATATTGGTGGTAATGCAATCTGGTGCAGCCACTCCAGAAAACAGTATGGGGGTTCCTCAAAAAGCTAAAAAAATAATAATAATAAAGAGAAAGTTAAAAATAGAACTACCCTATGATCTAGCAATCACACTACTGGATATTTACCCAAAGAATACATGAACACTAATTCAAAGGGATACATGCACCTCTATGTTTATAGCAGCATTATTCACAATAGCCAAGATATGGAAGCCGACCAAGTATTTTTGCCTCTCTGTAAGAGAGAGGACAGTAGAGTTCTCATTAAAAGCAATGTAAGCTGCAAGAGGAAGGAGCAACATATTTTAAGTGCTTAGAGAAATACATTGTCAACTTAGAATTCTATATTCAGGCAAAATATCTTTCAAACATGACAGTGACCTGGGACACATGGGTGGCTCAGCGGCTGAGCGTCTGCCTTCTGCTCAGGTCATGATCCTGGAGTCCCAGGATTGAGTCTCACATCAGGCTCCCTGCATGGAGCCTGCTTCTCCTTCTGTCTGTGTCTCTGCCTCTCTCTCTCCTCTCTATGTTTCTCAGGAATAAATAAATATTTTTTTAAAAAAAAGTATACAGAAAAACAAGGGAATAAAAAATGGTACACTAGAAAACATCAACTAAATATGAAAAAAGGCAGTACAAGAGAATTGGGACATATAAGACATACAGAAAACAAATAGCTAGATAACAGAAGTTCTTCCTTATCACTAATTACTTTAAATGTGAATGGATAAAATCTTCAATTAGAAAGAAAATATTTGAAACTGGAAATAAACACATGATCCATCTAAATTTTGTCTAAAAGAGACTCATTTGAGGCACAAAGACACAAAAAGGATAGGAAAAGATTTATCATACATATAGTAATCATAAGAGAGCCAGGGTACCTATATCATCATCAGAAAAAATAGAATATAAGTGATAAAAATAATAGGATACAAAGAAAGACATTATAGGGGATCCCTGGGTGGCTCAGTGGTTTAGCACCTGCCTTCAGCCCAGGGTGTGATCCTGGAGTCCTGGGATCGAGTCCTGCATCAGGCTCTCTGCATGGGGCCTGCTTCTTCCTCTGCTTCTGTGTGTGTGTGTGTGTGTCTCATGAATAAATAAAATCTTAAAAAAAGAAAGACATATATTGATGGAAGTTTCCAATAATTCAAGAAAATATAATAATTATAAGCATATATGTACCTAAAAGCAGAGCTCCTCAAATATAAAGCAAATATTGATAGAATTGAAGGAAGAAATAGACAATCTACAATAATAGTTGGAGACTTTAATATCCTCCTTTCAATAATGGATAGAACAACCAGACAGAAAAGGGAACAGAAGACTTGAACAACACTATTAACCAATTGAATCCAACAAACATATACAGAACACTTTACCAATATAAAGATAGAATTTGCATTCTTATCAACTGCACATGAAACACTCTCCATAATAGACCATATATCAGACCGCAGAAAATGTCTCAATAAATTTAAAAGATTAAGATCATAGAAAGTATATATATAATGGTAGTGGAATAAAGCCAGATAATTAGAAAACTCATAAATATGCAGAAGTTCAAAAACACACTCTTACAATGAGTCAAAGAATACATTACGAGAGAAATTAGGAAACACCTTGAGATGAGTAAAAATGAAAACACAACATAATAAACTTGTGGAATGCAGTGAAAGTAATGCTTGGAAGAAAATGTATAGCTATAAACACCTACATCAAAAATTGAAGAAAGACCTCAAATTAACTTAATCATACACTTTAAGTAACTAGAAAAAAGATTAAATTAAACCCCAAACTAGCAGTGAGAAAGAATAAGGACTAGAACAGAGATAAATGAAATTGTAATTAGAAAAAGAATAGGGAAAATATGTACAGGATCTATATGCTGAAAACTCTAACACCTTTATTCACCTTATACAAAATGTATCTCAAAATGGATCATATATCTTAATGTAAAATGTAAAATTATAAAACTTTTAGGAGAAAATATAGTGGGATTTCATAACCTGGGGTTGGGCAAAGAGTTCTTAGACATGATAACAAAAGTAAGATCCATATGAGAAAATATTGATACATTAAACTTCATCAAAATTGAAACTTTTCTGATAAAAGACAATGTAAAGAAAATCAAAAGACAAGCTAAAGATTGGGGGAAAATATTTGTAAATCACATACATGGCCAATGAGTCAATAGAAGGTGATCAAGATTAGCATCAACATTTGATAAGTCTTGCTGATAGTATGTACCCTTGATGTGATGTGATGAAATGGTAATTTACTCTCTGGTCTTCCTCCCCAAATTCTATTCTAATCATTAGAAGAACATTTAAAAAGTAAGTTTAGGGACAATCTACAAAATACCTGACACCTCAAAACTGCTAAGGCCATTGAAAACAGGGAATGTCTAAGAAACTGTCACAGTCAAGAGGAACCTAAAGAGACATGAGGACTACATGTAAAGTATATCCTGAATAGGATCCTGGAACAGCAAAACATTAGGTAAAAACTAAAGACATGAATAAAGTGTGAATTTAATATATCAACATTGTTTCATTAATTGTAGCAAATATACCAAACCAATGTAAGATGTTAATGATAGGGAAAACTAGGTGGGGCATATGGAACCTCTCTATCACTAGCCATCAAGGAAATACAAATCAAAACCACAATGAACTACCACCTCACACCAGTGAGAATGGGGAAAATTAACAAGGCAGGAAACCACAAATGTTGGAGAGAATGCGGAGAAAAGGGAACCCTCTTACACTGTTGGTGGGAATGTGAACTGGTGCAGCCACTCTGGAAAACTGTGTGGAGGTTCCTCAAAGAGTTAAAAATAGACCTGCCCTACGACCCAGCAATTGCACTGTTGGGGATTTACCCCAAAGATTCAGATGCAATGAAACGCCGGGACACCTGCACCCCGATGTTTCTAGCAGCAATGTCCACAATAGCCAAACTGTGGAAGGAGCCTCGGTGTCCATTGAAAGATGAATGGAGAAAAGAAAAAGAAGAAAAAAAAAAAAAGAAAGATGAATGGATAAAGAAGATGTGGTTTATGCATACAATGGAATATTACTCAGCCATTAGAAACGACAAATACCCACCATTTGCTTCAACGTGGATGGAACTGGAGGGTATTATGCTGAGTGAAGTAAGTCAATCAGAGAAGGACAAACATTGTATGGTCTCATTCATTTGGGGAATATAAATAATAGTGAAAGGGAATATAAGGGAAGGGAGAAGAAATGTGTGGGAAATACCAGAAAGGGAGACAGAACCTAAAGACTCCTAACTCTGGGAAATGAACTAGGGGTGGTGGAAGGGGAGGTGGGTGGGGGGTGGGGGTCAATGGGTGATGGGCACTGGGGGGGCACTTGATGGGATGAGCACTGGGTGTTATTCTGTATGTTGGTAAATTGAACACCAATAAAAAATAAATTTATTAGAAAAAAGTATAAAAGAATAAAATAAAAACAGGAGGAAACAGGAAGAAAACCAACAACCCAGTTTTATAAATAGGTAAAAAACTTGAACAAACACTTCACCAAAGAAGATATATGGAGGATAACCAAGTACATGAAAGATGCTCAACGTCATTAGTTTACCTCTGGAAATTTTTGAAAGATTATTCACTTTTTACATTTATTAGTTATTGTTTCCTTCCCTCCTTGCTTCCATTTCTTTCTTTTCTGTCTTTTTTCTTTCATTTCTTTTTTTCTTTCCACTACAATCATGTATGACATTTTAAAATAAATCTTTTTATTTTGGAATAGTTTTAGATTTAGAGGAAAGTTGCAAACATAATACATAGTTTCAGTTTCTCTTAATGCTATCACCTTACACTACTGTGAAATATTTGTCAAAACTAAGAAACCAACATTGGTAAAGTATTCACTAAGCTCCAGACTTTAATCACATTTTGCCATTTTTTCCCATTAATTCCATTTTTTTATTTCCAGGATCCAATCCACTATACCACACTGCATTTAGTTGTTGTATCTTCTTAGCCTGCTGTAGTCTGTGATAGTATCTTTCCTTATTTTTCATGACTTTCACAGTTTTGAAGAGTACTGGTCAGGTATTTTGTAGACTCAATTTGAATTTATCTGATAGTTTAATCTTGATTACACTTAGGGTTATGAGTTTTGAGGGAAAATACCACAGAAGTGATGTGCTCTTTTTGTGTCATATCAGGAGTACAAAAATCAACATGACTGATCATTGCTGATGTTAACCTTGATCACTAGGTTAAAGTTGTGCTTCCCAAGGTTCACCACATTAAAGTTTACCACTTTTTCCCTTTCTAGTGTGTATTAGTTTTATAATAAAATAACTGATAGCATATTTTTAAAGTAGAAAAATTGTATCAAAGATCAAATGGCTCCTTGCAGATTAGTGGGTTCTCAACCTGTCCAGAGCCTTTTTCAGAAAAGTCAGACATTGAAAATGTTATTTCCCAGAGAACAGAGCAATATGACTTACTGGAAATTTTCTTTTTTATTTATTTTACTGGCAAAATTAAATTTTACTCATATCCTTTCTATGCTTCCCCCAGGAATATAAGACTTGCTTTGTTGAAGCAGTTTAAGTAGTAATGGAAAAAGAAAGTTTCCACTTTGTTTTATACCAATCTAAAAAGAGATGATTTGACTTGATTCTTCGAAGTAGCTTGAAGTGTTTTATGAGGATCACAGACCGCAGCTGTGCTGAACGAACTTTACACTTAGGGTATGGTATCATAGAATGTTTTTCTGTTAACTTCACAACTTAAAGGTATAATAAGGCCTCATTCTGGTTGAAGTTTACATTTAAATAATTAATGCCTTTGTGGAAAAACTGCCCTGCTTCCCTAAAGAAATATAGAAAAGTGTCATTGTTCCTTGGGTACTGCAATCCTTTAACTTCAATCATGAAGAGAAATGATCCCTTTTTTTTTCTTTGCCAAAAAATACTGTATAATATTAGCTTGCTCTGGATCCATTATTTACTACTTGTATAAGTCCCAAAAGGTTTCTGTGACTTCAATTCCTCATCTGTAAAAATTAGAATAAAAAATAGTATCTATTTTGTAGTATGAGAACTATTGCCTTCCTTTTGAAGGCATTATGAAATGTTTCTTTTTCCAGTAATACTTCTTGCCTTAAAGACTACTTAATCTGATGTTAATATAAGCATGACAACTTTGTTGTTTTTGTTAGTGTTTGCACGGTATATTTTCCATCCTTTTACTCTCAAACTATCTGTATCCTTACATGTAAAATGTCTCTTGTAAATATTATTTAGTTCATTTATATTAATGTAATCAATGATATAGTTGTATTTAAGCTGAGCATCTTGCTATTATTTTCTGTTTGTCTCATTTGTCCATTGCTCCTTTGTTCCTCTTATCCTACCTTACTTCAGATTAATCAAGTTTCTCATTATTATCATTCCATTTTGAGTCCTCTATTAGCATTTTGTTTATATCATTTTCTATTTTTTTATTTTTTCAAATTTATTTATGATAGTCACACACAGAGAAGAGAGAGAGGCAGAGACACAGGCGGAGGGAGAAGCAGGCTCCATGCACCAGGAGCCCGACATGGGATTCGATTCCGGGTCTCCAGGATCGCGCCCTGGGCCAAAGGCAGGCGCTAAACCGCTGCACCACCCAGGGATCCCCATTTTTTATTTTTTTAGTAGTTATTCTAGAGCAGTATTTCTCAACCAGGAGTGATTTTGCTACCCAGGGGACATTTAGCAAAGTCTGGAAATAGTTTTGGTTGTCATTCATTGTGGGGAGAGTGTTAGTGGCATTTAGGGGGTGAGTGAGTCCAGTCACACTGTTTGACATCTTGCAATACACAAGAGAATCCTCCACAACAGAGTTCTCAAATCCACAAAGTCAATAGTGATAAGGTTGAGAAATCCTGCTTAAGATAGCTAGAGATTACATTATGCATCCTTAATTTATTATAGTCTACCTTAAATTAGTACTTTACCAGTTCATGACAAATGTAAAAATTATACATTAGTAAAACTCCATTTATTTATTTATTTGCTTTCATACTTTTGGCTATTATATTTCACTTCTATGTACAATATACCTCTACAAGGCACTGATATTATTGTTATTGTTACTTTAAATAATAAATATATATTTACCCATACATATATATGGTGCTCTTCATTCCTTTCTGCAGTTCTGTTCTTCAAAGCAGTCATCATTTTCTTCAGCCTGAAGGAATTAGTATTTCATACAGTTCATTTCTGATGGCAATGAATTCTCACAACTTTTATTTGCCCAAAAACATCTTTATTTCACCTTCATTTTTGAAGGATATTTCACTGGGTACAGAGTGGCAGTTTTCTCTTATAATAGTTTAAAGATCTGACTACACTATATTTTGGCATCCATGGATTGTGTTGTGTTGAAGGGTATGGTGTTAGTCTTGTTTTCACTTCTTTGAAGACAGTTTATCTTTTTCCATCTCTGGCTGCTTTTAGGATTTTTCCTGCATTCTTGGGTAAGAGGTTGGATTATGACACATTTAGGTATAATTTTGTTGTTTATCCTGCTTGGGCTTTACTGAGATTCTTGGATCTATGGTTGATGTCTTTTAAACTTTTTTTTTGAAAGAGAGAGAGATAGCACACAAGTTGAGAGGAGAGAGCAGAGGGAGAGAGAGAATCTCAAGCAGGCTCCATGATCAATGCTCTATCCCATGACTCTGAGATCATGACCTGAGCTGAAATCAAGAGTCGGCTGCTTAACCACCTGAGCCACCCAGGCACCCCAATGTCTTTTACCACTTTTGGGAAATTATCAGCCATTACCTCTTCTAAAATTTTTTTCTGGCTTATTATTTTGCTCTTCTCATTCTAGGATTCTAATTATACATATATTAGACTGACCAACAATCTCCCATGTATTTCTTATACATTTTTCTCTTCTTTCCATAATTTGTTTCAGTTGGATGGTTTCTACTGAACTGTCTTTGAATACTCTATTCCTCTCTTCTGCTGTGTTCAGCCTGCTACCAAACCCACTCAAGGAATTATTTTTTTAATTGAGGTGAAATATACACACATAAAATTAATAATTTTAAAGTATACAGTTCAGTGGAATTTAGCACACTTATAATGTTGTGCAACCAGCACTTCTAGTTTCAAAACATTTTCAACACCCCAAAAGAAAAGTCCATATCCATTAATTAGTTGCTGTCTAGTCTCCCCTCCTCCTAGACTCTGGCAGTCAACAGTTTGCTTCCTGTCTTTATAGATTTATCTATTCTGGATATTTCGTACAAGTATATTCAAACAATTATGATACTTTGTGTCAAGTTTCTTTCATTTAGCATAATGTTTTGAGGTACAACCACATGAATCACCAGTAGGTCTAATTCTACTGACTACTTTTCCTATTGATTGAGTCACGGTTCCCTGTTTCTCCATGTCTCATAATCTTTGTATCTTGAATTGTGTATAAAGTGACTATAAATTTTAATGTCGAGGGAGGGGCAAGATGGCGAGAGTAGGGTCCCCAAATCACCTGTCCCCGCCAAATTACCTAGATTACCTTCAAACCATCCTGAAAATCTACGAATTCGGCCAGAGATTTAAAGAGAGACCAGCTGGAATGCTACAATGAGAAGAGTTCGCGCTTCTATCAAGATAGGAAGACGGGGGGGGGAAAAGAAATAAAGAAGCAAAAGGCCTCCAAGGGGGAGGGGCCCCGCGAGGATCCGGGCTGAGGCCGGGGCGAGTGTCCCCAGAACAGGAGAGCCTGTCCCCGAGAAGCAGGAGCTGCACCAACCTTCCCGGGCGGAAAGGGACCCGCAGGGAGTTGGAACAGGACCCAGGAGGGCGAGGATGCCCTCGGGCTCCCTGGGACACTAACAGACACCTGCGCCCCGGGGAGAGTTAGAGTAGGACCCCAGGAGGGCGGGGATGCCCTTGGGCTCCTGGGACACTACAGACACCTGCGCCCGAGGAGAGTTAGAGTAGGACCCCAGGAGGGCGGGGATGCCCTCGGGCTCCCTGGGACACTAACAGACACCTGCGCGCAGGAGAGTGCGCCGAGCTCCCTAAGGGCTGCAGCGCGCACGGCGGGACCCGGAGCAGCTCGGAGGGGCTCGGGCGGCGGCTCCGCGGAGGGGGCTGCGCGGCTCCGGGAGCAGCTCGGCGGCGGCGGCGGCTCGGGCAGAGGAAGAGGCTCCGTGCGGAGGGGGCTGCGCGGCCTGGAGCAGCTCGGAGGGGCTCGGGCGGCTCCGCAGAGCGGCGGCTGCGCGACCGGGAGCGCGAATCCAACAGCGCAGGCCCCGGAGCACAAGGCGCCGGGACACAGCCCAGGATCCGGCCTCCCCCCGGGACAGGCAGAGGCCGGGAGGGCCCAGGACAGCAAGGACGCTCCTGCCCCGAGCTGAGCAAATCAGCGGCCCCGCCCCGGAGCCTCCAGGCCCTGCAGACAGAGAGCTCAATAGTTACTGTGGGGGCTGAATCCAGGTTTCCAGAGCTGCCATAGCCACTGTGGCTGTTCCTCCTGGGGCCTCACGGGGTAAACAACCCCCACTGAGCCCTGCAGCAGGCAGGGGCAGAGCAGCTCCCCCAAGTGCTAACACCTGAAAATCAGCACAGCAGGCCCCTCCCCCAGAAGACCAGCTAGACGGACCAGTTCCAGGGGAAGTCAAGGGACTTAAAGTATACAAAATCAGAAGATACTTCCCCGTGTTTTTGTTTTTTTCTTTTTTTTTCTTTTTGATTTCTGATCGCTTCCCCCACCCCCCTTTTTTTTCACCTTTCTTTCTTTTTCTTTCTCTTTTTCTTCTTTTTCTTTTTTCTTTTTCTCTTTTCTTTCCTTCTCTCTCTTTTTCTCCTTTTCCCAATACAACTTGTTTTTGGCCACTCCGCACTGAGCAAAATGACTAGACGGAAAACCTCACCTCAAAAGAAAGAATCAGAAACAGTCCTCTCTCCCACAGAGTTACAAAATCTGGATTACAATTCAATGTCAGAAAGCCAATTCAGAAGCACTATTATACAGCTACCGGTGGCTCTAGAAAAAAGCATTAAGGACTCACAAGACTTCATGACGGCAGAATTTAGATCCAATCAGGCAGAAATTAAAAATCAATTGAATGAGATGCAATCCAAACTAGAAGTCCTAACGACGAGGGTTAGCGAGGTGGAAGAACGAGTGAGTGACAGAGAAGACAAGTTAATGGCAAAGAGGGAAACTGAGGAAAAAAGAGACAGACAATTAAAAGAAAATGAAGACAGATTAAGGGAAATAAATGACAGCCTAAGGAAGAAAAACCTACGTTTAATTGGGGTTCCCGAGGGCGCCGAAAGGGACAGAGGGCCAGAATATGTATTTGAACAAATACTAGCTGAAAACTTTCCTAATCTGGGAAGGGAAACAGGCATTCAGATCCAGGAAATAGAGAGATCCCCCCCTAAAATCAATAAAAACCGTTCAACGCCTCGACATTTAATAGTGAAGCTTGCAAATTCCAAAGATAAAGAGAAGATCCTTAAAGCAGCAAGAGACAAGAAGTCCCTGACTTTCGTGGGGAGGAATATTAGGGTAACAGCAGACATCTCCACAGAGACCTGGCAGGCCAGAAAGGGCTGGCAGGATATATTCAGGGTCCTAAATGAGAAGAACATGCAACCAAGAATACTTTATCCAGCAAGGCTCTCATTCAAAATGGAAGGAGAGATAAAGAGCTTCCAAGACAGGCAGGAACTGAAAGAATATGTGACCTCCAAACCAGCTCTGCAAGAAATTTTAAGGGGGACTCTTAAAATTCCCCTTTAAGAAGAAGTTCAGTGGAACAATCCACAAAAACAAGGACTAAATAGATATCATGATGACACTAAACTCATATCTGTCAATAGTAACTCTGAACGTCAACGGGCTTAATGACCCCATCAAAAGGCGCAGGGTTTCAGACTGGATAAAAAAGCAGGACCCATCTATTTGCTGTCTACAAGAGACTCATTTTAGACAGAAGGACACCTACAGCCTGAAAATAAAAGGTTGGAGAACCATTTACCATTCAAATGGTCCTCAAAAGAAAGCAGGGGTAGCCATCCTTATATCAGATAAACTAAAATTTACCCCGAAGACTGTAGTGAGAGATGAAGAGGGACACTATATCATACTTAAAGGATCTATCCAACAAGAGGACTTAACAATCCTCAATATATAAGCCCCGAATGTGGGAGCTGCCAAATACTTAAAGCAATTATTAACCAAAGTGAAGAAATACTTAGATAATAATACACTTATACTTGGTGACTTCAATCTAGCTCTTTGTACCCTCGATAGGTCTTCTAAGCACAACATCTCCAAAGAAACGAGAGCTTTAAATGATACACTGGACCAGATAGATTTCACAGATATCTACAGAACTTTACATCCAAACTCAACTGAATACACATTCTTCTCAAGTGCACATGGAACTTTTTCCAGAATAGACCACATACTGGGTCACAAATCGGGTCTGAACCGATACCAAAAGATTGGGATCGTCCCCTGCATATTCTCAGACCGTAACGCCTTGAAATTAGAACTCAATCACAAGAAGAAGTTTAGAAGGACCTCAAACACTTGGAGGTTAAGGACCATCCTGCTAAAAGATAAAAGGGTCATCCAGTAAATTAAGGAAGAATTAAAATGATTCATGGAAACTAATGAGAATGAAGATACAACCGTTCAAAATCTTTGGGATGCAGCAAAAGCAGTCCTGAGGGGGAAATACATCGCAATACAAGCATCCATTCAAAAACTGGAAAGAACTCAAATACAAAAGCTAACCTTACACATAAAGGAGCTAGAGAAGAAGCAGCAAATCGACCCGACGCCCAGCAGAAGAAGAGAGTTAATTAAAATTCGAGCAGAAATCAACGAAATTGAGACCAGAAGAACTGTGGAACAGATCAATAGAATCAGGAGTTGGTTCTTTGAAAGAATTAATAAGATAGATAAACCATTAGCCAACCTTATTAAAAAGAAGAGAGAGAAGACTCAAATTAATAAAATCATGAATGAGAAAGGAGAGATCACTACCAACACCAAGGAAATACAAACGATTTTAAAAACATATTATGAACAGCTCTACGCCAATAAATTAGGCAATCTAGAAGAAATGGACGCATTCCTGGAAAGCCACAAACTACCAAAACTGGATCAGGAAGAAATAGAAAACCTGAACAGGCCAATAACCAGGGAGGAAATTGAAGCAGTCATCAAAAACCTCCCAAGACACAAGAGTCCAGGGCCAGATGGCTTCCCAGGGGAATTCTATCAAACGTTTAAAGAAGAAATCATACCTATTCTACTAAAGCTGTTTGGAAAGATAGAAAGAGATGGAGTACTTCCAAATTCATTCTATGAGGCCAGCATCACCTTAATTCCAAAACCAGACAAAGACCCCACCAAAAAGGAGAATTACAGACCAATATCCCTGATGAACATGGATGCAAAAATTCTCAACAAGATACTAGCCAATAGGATCCAACAACACATTAAGAAAATTATTCACCATGACCAAGTAGGATTTATCCCCGGGACACAAGGCTGGTTCAACACTCGTAAAACAATCAATGTGATTCATCATATCAGCAAGAGAAAAACCAAGAACCATATGATCCTCTCATTAGATGCAGAGAAAGCATTTGACAAAATACAGCATCCATTCCTGATCTAAAACTCTTCAGAGTGTAGGGATAGAGGGAACTTTCCTCGACATCTTAAAAGCCATCTACGAAAAGCCCACAGCAAATATCATTCTCAATGGGGAAGCACTGGGAGCCTTTCCCCTAAGATCAGGAACAAGACAGGGATGTCCACTCTCACCACTGCTATTCAACATAGTATTGGAAGTCCTAGCCTCAGCAATCAGACAACAAAAAGACATTAAAGGCATTCAAATTGGCAAAGAAGAAGTCAAACTCTCCCTCTTCGCCGATGACATGATACTCTACATAGAAAACCCAAAAGCCTCCACCCCAAGATTGCTAGAACTCATACAGCAATTTGGTAGCGTGGCAGGATACAAAATCAATGCCCAGAAATCAATGGCATTCCTATACACTAACAATGAGACTGAAGAAAGAGAAATTAAGGAGTCAATCCCATTTACAATTGCACCCAAAAGCATAAGATACCTAGGAATAAACCTAACCAAAGAGGTAAAGGATCTATACCCTAAAAACTATAGAACACTTCTGAAAGAAATTGAGGAAGACACAAAGAGATGGAAAAATATTCCATGCTCATGGATTGGCAGAATTAATATTGTGAAAATGTCAATGTTACCCAGGGCAATTTACACGTTTAATGCAATCCCTATCAAAATACCATGGACTTTCTTCAGAGATTAGAACAAATTATTTTAAGATTTGTGTGGAATCAGAAAAGACCCCGAATAGCCAGGGGAATTTTAAAAAAGAAAACCATAGCTGGGGGCATCACAATGCCAGATTTCAGGTTGTACTACAAAGCTGTGGTCATCAAGACAGTGTGGTACTGGCACAAAAACAGACACATAGATCAATGGAACAGAATAGAGAACCCAGAAGTGGACCCTGAACTTTATGGTCAACTAATATTCGATAAAGGAGGAAAGACGATCCACTGGAAGAAAGACAGTCTCTTCAATAAATGGTGCTGGGAAAATTGGACATCCACATGCAGAAGAATGAAACTAGACCACTCTCTTGCACCATACACAAAGATAAACTCAAAATGGATGAAAGATCTAAATGTGAGACAAGATTCCATCAAAATCCTAGAGGAGAACACAGGCAACACCCTTTTTGAACTTGGCCACAGTAACTTCTTGCAAGATACATCCACGAAAGCAAAAGAAACAAAAGCAAAAATGAACTATTGGGACTTCATCAAGATAAGAAGCTTTTGCACAGCAAAGGATACAGTCAACAAAACTCAAAGACAACCTACAGAATGGGAGAAGATATTTGCAAATGACATATCAGATAAAGGGCTAGTTTCCAAAATCTATAAAGAACTTATTAAACTCAACAGCAAAGAAACAAACAATCCAATCATGAAATGGGCAAAAGACATGAAGAGAAATCTCACAGAGGAAGACATAGACATGGCCAACATGCACATGAGAAAATGCTCTGCATCACTTGCCATCAGGGAAATACAAATCAAAACCACAATGAGATACCACCTCACACCAGTGAGAATGGGGAAAATTAACAAGGCAGGAAACAACAAATGTTGGAGAGGATGCGGAGAAAAGGGAACCCTCTTACACTGTTGGTGGGAATGTGAACTGGTGCAGCCACTCTGGAAAACTGTGTGGAGGTTCCTCAAAGAGTTAAAAATAGACCTGCCCTACGACCCAGCAATTGCACTGTTAGGGATTTACCCCAAGATTCAGATGCAATGAAACGCCGGGACACCTGCACCCCGATGTTTCTAGCAGCCATGTCCACAATAGCCAAACTGTGGAAGGAGCCTCGGTGTCCATCGAAAGATGAATGGATAAAGAAGATGTGGTTTATGTATACAATGGAATATTACTCAGCCATTAGAAACGACAAATACCCACCATTTGCTTCAACGTGGATGGAACTGGAGGGTATTATGCTGAGTGAAGTAAGTCAATCGGAGAAGGACAAACAGTGTATGTTCTCATTCATTTGGGGAATATGAATAATAGTGAAAGGGAATATAAGGGACGGGAGAAGAAATGTGTGGGAAATATCAGAAAGGGAGACAGAACCTAAAGACTCCTAACTCTGGGAAACGAAGTAGGGGTGGTGGAAGGGGAGGAGGGCGGGGGGTGGGGGTGAATGGGTGACGGGCACTGAGGGGACACTTGACCGGGATGAGCAGTGGGTGTTACCTTGTTGGGATATATAGATGGAGACAGATAGATGTCTCCTTTTTTCCTAGTTGTTACAATGAGAAGGAGATCTGTTCCTTCCTTCTATATCCTGTAGGGTTGAGCCCCATCACATCAGGTGCAGAAGAATTTATGAGAATTATATTAATTTATTCTATTAATTTATTCAACTAATATTTATTGTTCCTTTTCTATGTGCTATGTATTGTTCTAGGCTCTAGATATATTTTAAAGATTTATTTATGTATTAGAGAGAGAGAGAGAGAGAGAGAGCATGCGGGAGAGCAGGAGGAGGGGCAAAGGGAGAGGGAGAATCTCAAGCAGACTCCCTGCTGAGTGCAGAGCCCAACACGGGGCTCCATCTCATGATCCTGAGATCATGACCTGAGCTGAAATAAAAATTCGGGTGCTCAGGCACTGAGGGGGGCACTTGACAGGATGAGAACTGGGTGTTATACTGTATGTTGGCAACTCAAATTCCAATAAAAAATACAAAAATAAATAAATAAACAAAATTTGGGTGCTTAACTGACTTAGCCAGTCAAGTGCCCCAGATGTATTTTAATGTACTTAGCTTTAGCAGTTGCATAAATATTATAGCATTTAGGGGTATATACTGTGGTAATGGAACCAGTTTTTGGATATGAAGTGTATCAAGAGTTCTGTTTTGTATAAACTTAGTTTGAGATTCCTATTAAACATCCAAGTAGAGATATCATATAAACAGATATATGCACAATTCTAGAATTCAAGGGAGAGAGTCAACCTGGAGTTATAAATTTTGAGGCCATCAGCATATAGATGAGATTCAAAGCCATGGGTCTGAATGAGATCAGCTAAGAATGAGTGCCTATTAAGAAGAGTTCTATAGTACCTATAACTGGGGAAATACAATATTTAGAGATGTGGGAAGAGGAATAAAAGTCAGTCAGCAAAGGAAACAATGAAGGAGGAGCCAGTGAGGAAGGAAGGAAACTAAAAGTAAGGTATCACAGAAGCCAAGTGAAGATAAAATTTTAAGAGGTGGGAATGATCAATTATGTTGAATGATGCTGAGAGGTAAATGAACATGGAGACAAAAATAGGACCATTGCATTTGGCAATTGGTGAACTTAACAAGAGCTGATTCAGTAGAGTAACAGGGCCTAAATCCTTGCTAAAGTGGATTAAGGAGAAAAATTGGAAATAGAAAAGTATAAACAAATTTGTATGAATTTTACTGTTAAGGGGAGTGTAGAAATGGGATCATAGCTAGGAGGACATCAAGAAGTCAAGAGAGGGTTTATTTTTAAAGATGAGATTATAGGGATGCCTGAGTGGCTCAGCGATTGAGTGTCTGCTTTTGGCTCAGGGTGTGATCCTGGAGCCCAGGGATCGAGTCCCAAATCAGGCTCCCTGCATGGAGCCTGCTTCTCCCTCTGCCTGTGTCTCTGCCTTTCTCTCTCTCTCTCTCTCTCATTCTCTCTCTCTCTCTCTTTGTGTTTCTCATGAATAAATGAATAACATCTTTTTAAAAAAGATGAGAGTATATAAATTACTAATATAAACTATTTAGCATAGTAGTGGGTAAGTAAATTATATTTATTATTACGTCAGTATGAGAATCCCTTGAATTTTTCTTTACTAATCTAGATAATTTTAGGACTTTTATTATTCATGTTCTGATTCTTTAAGTTTGGAACAAAAAGGAAAGTCAAATCCTCAGAACAAGAAACTCAGAATTTTATGAGCATACTTGTGGTGACAGACCACCCTACTCACTACACATAAGCTCATCCCACCAGAACAGAAGACATCCATAGCTGCCCAGGTATTATAGGAGACATAATTTTTGGTGTGTGACTTTCACACTAGAATCACTATAGTAAAGAGACAAACTCTGAGAATTAGCTAATATGTCAATTATATCTTTTTATTCACAAATTTAATAATTATTTATTAAACAATTGTGTGCCAGATACTATTCCAGATGCTTGGAGCACTGCAATTAAAAAAAAACACAAAAAACTTCTACTCTCTTCAAGGTTATATTTTGATGGAGGGGGGAATAGCTAAACAGGTATGCAAATAATTCGTAAGAGAATTTCATATTATGTGTGGTATGAAGACTATATACAGAGTAAAGAGAAAAGAAGTTACTAGGAGTAGGATGGGTGAAATTCTACTTAAATAAGGTAATCGAAGGAAGCTGCTCTCAGGAAGTAGCATTTGGTCTGGTAAAGGAAGCAGCTATGTGCAAGCATGGGGAGGGAGCAATTTTCTAGGCAAAGGAAACAAAGATCCCAAGGTAAGGTGAAGCTTCAGTTGTAAGTAGAACAGAAAGAAGGCTGGTACATCTGCTATATAATGAGCAAGAACAATGGTATGAAGAGTCAGGTGGCCAATAACCAGATATGGTATAGGCTTTGTAGATAATAGTAAGGAGTTTGTTTTTTCAAAAATTGTGAAAAATAAAACATAACATAAAATTTAACATTTTAAGAATTTTGAAGTGTACAATATAGTGGCATTTAGTATATTCACATTGTTATGCAATAATTACCTCTATCTAGTTCCAGAACATTTTCAGTAAGCCAAAAAGAAACTCTAATGATTAAGCAGGAACTCTCTATTCCCTCTCTCTCTCAACCCCTGGAAACAACAAATCTTTTTTGTCACTATAGATTTGCCTATTCTGGATATTTCATATAAATGGAATCACAATATGTGGCTTTTTGTGTCTAGTTTATTTCATTTAGCATAATGTTTTCAAAGTTCATCCATGTTATATAGCATGTATCAGGATTTGTTCCTTTTCATGGCTGAATAATATCCTATTGTATAGATATACTATATTTGTTTCTTTATTCATCAGTTGGCTATTTAGGCTCTTCTCATCATTTGTCTATTATAATAGACTAGTAAAACCAGTATGGTATAAATTTTGTTTGAACAAATCTTCATTTGTTGCAGCCCATGGTAATTCCATGTTTTAACAATAGTTAAACAATTTTTTACAGTGGTTGAACTATTTTACATTCCTTTCAGCCATGTATGAGGATTTCAATTTTCACATATCCTTGTTTTCCTTTAATTATTTTCTTTGCTTATTTATTAGTTACATTTATTTTCCTTTAATATTAATAGCTATTAAAAATATTAATAGCTATTATTACTTTTATATCCATCCTAGTGGGTATGATTTAGAATATCATATTGTGAGTTTTTTTAAATTATTGAAGTATAATTGATATGTTATATTGGTTTTAGGTATACAGCATATTTTTTTAAAATTTTTATTTATTATTTATGATAGTCACAGAGAGAGAAAGAGAGAGAGAGAGAGGCAGAGACATAGGCAGAGGGAGAAGCAGGCTCCATGCATCGGGAGCCCGACGTGGGATTCGATCCCGGGTCTCCAGGATCGTGCCCTGGGCCAAAAGCAGGCGCTAAACCGCTGTGCCACCCAGGGATCCCAGGTGTACAGCATATTGATTTGACAATTTACCTTACTCAATGCTTACCACAATAAGTGTAGTCACCATCTGTCATCATACATTATTACAATATTATCAACTATATTCCCTATGCTGCACTTTTTATCTCTGTGACTTATTTATAACTGGACGTATGTACCTCTTAATTTGTCTTATCTATTTTGCCCATCCCCGAACCTGCCTCCTCTGACAACTACCAGTTTGTTCTCTGTATTTAAGAGTCTGGGGTTTTTTTTGGGGGGGTTGTTTATTTGTTTTGTTTATTAGATTACACATATAAGTAAAGTCATATGGTATTTGTCATTGTTTGACTTATTTCACTTAGTAAAATACCTTCTAGGTCCATCCATGTTGTTGCAACACTCATGCACTCATGTTGAGGTTGTAAATTGGTGCAAACACTGTAGACAACTATGGAGGTTCCTTGAAAAAGTCAATAATAGAAATATCATATGATCCAGTAATTCCACTACTGGGTATTTACCCAAATAAAACAAAAACATTATTTAAAAAGATATATGCACTCCTATGTTTATTGAAGCATTATTTACAATAGTCAAGATAAGGAAGCAACCCAAGTTTCCATCAACAGATGAATGGAAAAAAATGTAGTATATATGTAATTCAACATAAGAGTCCAAATTCATTGCTTTGCATGTAGATATCCAGTTGATTCAGCAAAATTTGTTGATAAAAAAATTGAATGGGGAGGCAGGGCAAGATGGCAGAGGAGTAGGGGCCCCAAGTCACCTGTCTTCACTAACTTACCTAGATAACTTTCAAATCATACTGAACACCTATGGATTCGACCTGAGATTTAAAGAGAGAATAGCTGGAATGATAGGGAGAAGAGGTTGCACTTCTAACAAGTACAACTCGTTTTTAGCCACTCTGCACTGAGCAAAATGACTAGAAAGAAGAACTCACCACAAAAGAAAGAATCAGAAACAGTACTCTCCGCTGCAGAGTTACAGAATTTGGATTACAATTCAATGTCAGAAAGCCAATTCAGAAGCACAATTAGAAAGCTACTGGTGGCTCTGAAAAAAAGCATAAAGGATTCAAGAGACTTCATGACTGCAGAATTTAGATCTAATCAGGCCAAAATTAAAAATCAATTAAATGAGATGCAATCCAAGCTGGAGGTCCTAAAGATGAGGGTTAATGAGGTAGAAGAAAGAGTGAGTGACATAGAAGACAAGTTGATGGCAAGGAAGGGAGCTGAGGAAAAAAGAAAAATAATTAAAAGACCATGGGGAAATGTTAAGGGAAATGAATGACAGCCTCAGAAGGAAAAAATCTATCTTTAACTGGGGTTCCAGAGGGCGCCAAGAGGGCAAGAGGGCCAGAAAGCATATTTGAACAAATCATAGCTGAGAACTTCCCTAATTTGTGGAGGGAAACAGGCATTCAGATCCAGGAGATAGAGAGGTCCCCCCACTAAAATCAGTAAAAACTCTTCAACAACTTGACATTTAATAGTGAAACTTGCAAATTCCAAAGATAAAGAGAAAATCCTTAAAGTAGCAAGAGATAAGAGATTCCTAACTTATATGGGGAGAAAGATTAACTGCAGACCTCTCCACAGAGAACTGGCAGGCCAGAAAGGGCTGGCAGGATATATTCAGGGTCCTAAATGAGAAGAACATGCAGCCAAGAATACTTTATGCAGCAAGGCTCTCATTCAGAATAGAAGGAGAGATAAAGAGCTTCCAGAATAGGCAGAAACTGAAAGAATATGTGACCACCAAACCAGCTCTGCAAGAAATATCAAGGGAGACTCTGTAAAAGAAAGAGGACACCCAAAGAAATAATCCACAAAACAGGGACTAAATAGGTATTATGATGAAACTAAATTCATATCTTTCAATAGTAACTCTGAACATGAATGGGCTTAATGATCCCATCAAAAGATGCAGGATTTCAGACTGGATAAAAAAGCAATACCCATCTATTTGCTGTCTACAAGAGACTCATTTTAGACCTAAGGGCACCTCCAGCCTGAAACTGAAAGGCTGGGGAACCATTTACCATTCCAATCCTCCTAAAAAAGAAAGCTGGGGTACCAATCTTCATATCAGATAAATTAAAGTTTATCCCAAAGACTGTAGTAAGAGATGAAGAGGGACACTATATCATACTTAAAGTATCTATTCAACAAGACGGACTAACAATCATGAATATTTATGGCCCTAATGTGGGAGCTGCCAAGTATATCAATCAATTAATAACCAAAGTAAAGACATACTTAGATAATAATACACTAATACTGGGAGACTTCAATATGGCACTTTCTGCAAATGACAGATATTCCAAGCACAACATCTCCAAAGAAACAAGAACTTTAAATGGTACACTGGACCAGATGGATGTCACAGATATTTACAGAACTTTACATCCAAATGCAACTGAATACACATTCTTCTCAAGTGCACATGGAACTTTCTCCAGAATACACCACATACTGTGTCACAAGTCAGGTCTCAACTGATACCAAAAGATTGGGATCATCCCCTGCATATTCTCAGACCATAATGCTTTGAAATTTGAATTCAATCACAAGAAGAAATTTGAAGAAATTCAAACACATGGAGGTTAGAGAGCATCCTACTAAAATATGAAAGGGTCAACCAGGAAATTAGAGAAGAATTAAAAGGATTCATGGAAACTAATGAGAATGAAGATACAACTGTTCAAAATCTTTGGGATACTGCAAAAGCAGTCCTAAGAGGGAAATACATGACAATACAAGCATCCCTCAAAAAATTGGAAAAATCTCAAATACACAAGCTAACCTCGCACCTAAAGGAACTGGAGAAAGAACAACAAATAAAACATACACCACACAGAAGAAGAGAGTTCATAAAGATTCGAGCAGAACTCAATGAAATAGAGACCAGAAGAACTGTAGAACAGATCAACAAAACCAGGAGTTGGTTCTTTGAAAGAATTAATAAGATAGGTAAACCATTAGCCAGCCTTATTAAAAACAAAGAGAAAAGACTCAAATTAATAAAATCATGAATGAGAAAGGAGAGATCACCACCAACACCAAGGAAATACAAATGATTTTAAAAACATATTATGAGCAGCTATATGCCAATTAATTAGGCAATCTAGAAAAAAAGGACACATTTCTGGAAAACCACAAACTACCAAAACTGGAACAGGAAGAAATAGAAAACCTGAACAGGCCAATAACCAGGGAGCAAATTGAAGCTGTCATCAAAAACCTCCCAAGACACAAAAGCCCAGGGCCAGATGGCTTCCCAGGGGAATTCTATGAAACATTTAAAGAAGAAACAATACCTATTCTACTAAGCTGTTCCAAAAGATAGAAAGGGACGGAATACTTCCAAACTCGTTTTATGAGGGCAGCATCACCTTAATTCCAAACCAGACAAAGACCCCACCAAAAAGGAGAATTATAGATCAATATCCCTGATGAACACAGATGCAAAAATTCTCAACAAGATACTAGCCAATAGGATCCAACAGGACATGAAGATGATTATTCACCATGACAAAGTGGGATTTATCCCCAGGATGCAAGGCTGGTTCAACAGTTGTAAAGCAATCAACGTGATCATATCAACAAGAGAAAAAACAAGAACCCTATGATCCTCTCAATAGATGCAGAGAAAGCATTTGACAAAATACAGCATCCATTCCTGATTAAAACTCTTCAAAGTGTAGGGGTAGGGGGAACATTCCTCAGCATCTTAAAAGCCATCTATGAAAAGCCCACAGAAAATATCATTCTCAATGGGGAAACACTGGGAGCCTTTCCCCTAAGATCAGGAACATGACAGGGATATCCACTTTCACCACTGCTATTCAATATCTAGAAGTCCTAGCCTCAACAATCAGACAACAAAAAGAAATAACAGGCATTCAAATTGGTGAAGAAGAAATCAAACTCTCCCCCTTCATAGATGACACTATACTGTACTTAGAAAACCCAAAAGATTCCACCCCACGATTGCTAGAACCCATATAGCAATTTGGCAGTGTGGCAGGATACAAAATCAATGCCCAGAAATTAGTGGCATTTCTATACTCTAACAATGAGACGGAAGAAAGAGAAATTAAGGAGTCAATCCCACATACAATGGCACCCAAAAGCATAAGATACCTAGGAATAAACCTAACCAAAGAGATAAAGGATATATATCCTAAAAACTACAGAACACTCCTGAAGGAAATTGAGGAAGACACACAAAGAGATGGAAAAATATTCCATGCTCATGGATTGGCAGAATTAATATTGTGAAAATGTCAATGTTACCCAGGGCAATTTACACATTCAATGCAATCCCTATCAAAATACTATGGACTTTCTTCAGAGAGTTGGAACAAATCATCTTAAGATTTGTGTGGAATCAGAGAAGACCCCGAATAGCCAGGGGAATATTGAAAAAGAAAACCAGAGCCGGGGGCATCACAATGCCAGATTTCAGGTTGTACTACAAAGCTGTGATCATCAAGATAGTGTGGCACTGGCAAAAAACAGACACCTAGATCAATGGAACAGAATAGAGAACCCAGAAATGGGCCCTCAACTCTATGGGCAACTAATGTTCCACAAAGCAGGGAAGACTATCCCCTGGGAAAAGGACAGTCTCTTCAATAAATGCCATTTGGAAAATTGGTCAGCCACATGCAGAAGAATGAAACTAGACCATTCTCTCACACTATACACAAAGATAAACTCAAAATGGTTGAAAGATCTAATGTGAGACAAGAATCCATCAAAATCCTAGAGGAGAACACAGGCAACACCATTTTTGAGCTTGGCTACAGCAAATTCTTGCAAGATACATCTATGAAGGCAAGGAAATCAGAAGCAAAAACGAACTATTGAGACTTAATCAAGATAAAAAGCTTCTGCACAAAAGAAAAGGTCAACAAAACTAAAAGACTACCTACAGAATAGAAGAAGATATTTGCAAATGACATATTAGATAAAGGGCTAGTATCCAATATCTATAAAGAGCTTATTAAACTCAACACCCAAGAAACAATCCAATCATGAAATGGGCAGAAGACATGAACAGAAATCTCACAGAGGAAGACATACACATGTCCAACAAGCACATGAAAAAATGCTCCGCATCAGTTGCCATCAGGGAACTACAAATCAAAACCACAATGAGATACCACCTCACCCCAGTGAGAATGGTGAACATTAACAAGACAGGAAACAACAAATGTTGGAGGGGATGTGGTGAAAGGGGAACCCTCTTGGACTGTTGTTGGGAATGTGAACTGGTACAGCCACTCTGGAAAACTGTGGAGGTTTTTCAAATAGTTCAAAATGGAGCTACCCTACGACCTCGCTATTGCACTGCTGGGGATTTACCCCAAAGATACAGATGCAGTGAAATGGCAGGACTACCTGCATCCCAATGTTTATAGCAGCAATGTCCACAATAGCCAAACTGTGGAAGGAGCCTCGGTGTCCATTGAAAAATGAATGGATAAAGAAGATGTGGTCTATGTATACAATGGAATATTACTCAGCCATTAGAAACGACAAATACCCACCATTTGCTTCAACATGGTTGGAACTGGAGGGTATTATGTTGAGTGAAGTAAGTCAATTGGAGATGACAAACATTATATGGTCTCATTCATTTGGAGAATATAAAAATAGTGAAAAGGAATAGAGGGGAAAGGAGAGACAAATGAGTGGGAAATATCAGTGAGGGTGACAGAACATGAGAGACCCCTAACTCTGGGAAATGAACAAGGTGTAATGAGGGGAGATGGGAGGGGGATGGGGTGCCTGGGTGACGGTCACTGAGGGGGGCATTTGATGGGATGAGCACTGGGAGTTATAGTATATATTGGCAAATTGAACTCCAATAAAAACTATACAAAAAAATCGAATTGTCTTTGTATATTTCTAAAAAATCCAATGACAATAGATGTGTGCATTAGTCTTCAGTTCTAGTCCATGTATCTATATGTCTATCCTTATGCCAGTAAAACAGTTTTTATTACTGCAGCTGTTGCAAGTTTTGAAGTTGGAAAATGTGAGTCCTCCGACTTTATTACTCTTTTCCAAGATTGTTTTAGCTATTCTGAGTGCCTTACAATTCCATATAAATTTGAGCATCAACTTTTATATTACTTCAAAAAGGGCTGTTTGTGGTTTTACATGGATTGCATTAAATTTGTAGATTGCTTTGGGGAGCATAGCTACCTTACCGATATTATGTCTTTCAATCCATAAACACAGGATGTGTTTCTATTTATTTAGGCCTTTTATTTATTTCAGCAATGTTTTATAGTTTAAATTTTACAAGTATTGTGCCTCTTTGGTTAAATTTATTTCTAAGTAGTTTATTCTTTTTGGTGCTATAATAAATTGTTTTCTTAACTTCATCATTTTAAGATATTTATTTATTTGAGGGGAGGAAGTGAGAGAGAGAAAGAGAGTGAGAACAATCAGATAAGAGCGGCAAAAGAAGAGGGAGAAGCAGCCTCTCCATTAAGCACGGAGCCCGATGTAGGGCTCAGTCCCATGACCCGGGATCATGACCTGAGCCAAAGACAGATGCTTAACCTAATGAGCCACCCATGTGCCCTTTGATTTTGTTTTTGGATTGTTCATTGCTGATATATAGAAATACAATGAATTTTTCTGTGTGTTGATTTTATATTCAGCAACTTTGCTAATTCACTTGTTCATTATAATAATTATTTTGTATGTAGATTCTTTAGGGTTTTCTACATATATCATACCCCATCTGTAGAGATATAGTTTTATACCTCTTTTATAGAGATAGTTTAACTTCTGTTCCACTTGGAAAGCCTTTTATTTCTTGTCCAATTGTTTTGGCCAGAACTTCCAATACATTGTTAAATAGAAGTGGCAGAAACAGGCATCTTTGTCTTGTTTCTGATCTTACAGAAAAAGCTTTCAGTCTTTCATCATTGAGCATGATGGTAGCTGTGGGTTTTTTATGATGCCCTGTATTATGTTAAGGAAGTTCCCTTTTATTCCTAGTTTCCTGAAGGTTTTCATCATGAAAGTGTATTGGATTTTGTCAAATGATTTTTTTTGGCATAAATTGAGATAATCATGTATTATTTTTCCTTCATTCTATTACAGTGGTGTATCACATTGATTGATTTTCTCTTTTTTAAAGATTTTACTTATTTACTTGAGAGAGCACAAATGGGGGGGAAGAGAGAGAGGGAGAATGTTTATCTGGAAATGCCTCCATTTCACCATCAATTTTGAAGGGTTGTTTTGTTAGAACTAGAATTCTTGATTGACAGGGTTTTCCTTTCAGCGCCTTGAATAAATAATCCCATACCTTCTGCTCTACATGATTTCTGATAAGTAATCAGCCATCAATCTTGTTGAAAAACACTTGCACTTGATGAGTTGCTTCCCATGTTGTTTACAAGATTCTCTTTTTTTGAATTATAATATGTTTGAATATAATATATAATTGTTTGATTATAATATGTTTCATTGTGGATCTCTTTGAGTTCATCCTACCTGATGTTTGTTGAGCATCCTTGATGTGTAGATTCATATCATCAAATGTGAGAAGTTTTCAAGTGCAATTGATCTTCAAATATTCTTTCTGCCCTTTCTTTACCTTCTAGGACTCCTATAATGCATGTTTTCCACTTTGTGGTATCCCACGGGTCCTTTAGGCTCTGTACATTTTTATCCATTCTTTCTTTTTTTAATTTTTTTATAATAAATTTATTTTTTATTGGTGTTCAATTTGCCAACATACAGAATAACACCCAGTGCTCATCCCGTCAAGTGCCCCCCCTCAGTGCCTGTCACCCATTCATCCCCACCCCCCGCCCTCCTCCCCTTCCACCACCCCTAGTTCATTTCCCAGAGTTAGGAGTCTTTATGTTCTGTCTCCCTTTCTGATATTTCCTACCCATTTCTTCTCCCTCCCTTCTATTCCCTTTCACTATTATTTATATTCCCCAAATTAATGATAACATATAATGTTTGTCCTTCTCCGATTGACTTATTTCACTCAGCATAGAAATTCAAGAACTAAAGAGTACAATCACTAGAAGGATTCAACAGCATAAATGAACAAGCAGAAGAATCGGTGAACTTCAAGACAGAATGGTTCAAATCCTACAGTCTGAGTTGATCCTCAGACTGTATCAGCTCAGGATCAGCTCAGACTGTAGAATTTATCCTCTTTATTGATATTCTCTATCGGATGAGACTTTGTTCTACTTGTTTCCTTTGACTCTTTTTGCTTGCTTTAGATCTTTGAGCATATTTAAGATGGTTGCTTTAAATTATTTGTCATAAAAAAAACAAAAACAAAACAAAACAAAATTCTTTGTCATAAGTTTAGTGTCTTGGCTTCCTCGGGGCAGTTTGTATCATTTTTTTCCCCCACACTTTCTTGTTTCTTTGAATGTCTTATAATAAAAATTGGATATATTTTAAACTATAACATGATAACCTTGTAGACATTTCCTCCACACACACATCAGTTCATTGATGCTGTTTATTGTGTGTTGTTTATTTAATGATTTTTCTAAGCTATTTTTATAATGACTATGTTCTTTGTTCTGTTACCATAGGGATTTCTTTAAATGTCTAGAGCCAAATAAACCAAAGCAAATAACTCTCAAAAATACTGTTTTGGTTCTTTGTAGATTGGCTTTAAATTGGAGCATTCTTTCAATGTTTAGCCTGGCCATTTATAATTCTGCCTTAGCCTATATTTCCCATTTGCACAGAGGCTAAAAGCCTAGTCAAACATGGAAAGTTAGGGTCTCTGAAGTCTTTTCTGAGCATGAGTTAAGCTCTGAGCATTCATTTGGTCTTCTAGATCCTTCAATATATGCAGGAACTTTTCAAAGTTCTTATTACCTGTTTGTACCTCATTCCCAAGCCTCTTCTTAGTCTTTTCAGTCTGTCTGCTAATTATACTGTCCATTCACTCCTTCCTCAAGCAACTGCAACCTTTAAATACTTTCAAAAATTGCTGCCCAAAACAAAAACCACAATGAGATACCACCTCCCGCCCATTAGGTGGACTACCATTAAAAAAAAAGAAATAAAAAAGAAAAGTTTTGGTAAGGAAGTGGAGAAAATGAAACCCTAAGGATATTGTTGGTAGGAATGTAAAATGGTACAGCCACTGTGGAATAGTTTTCTGGTTCCTCAAAATTTAAAAATGAATTATCACATGTGGTCCAGCAATTCCCCTTCTGGGTACATTCTCCAAAATTTAAAGTATTTTCTTGAAGAGATATTTGTACACTCATGTTCACAACAGCATTATTCACAATAGCTGAAAAGTGGAGACTATTCAAATGTCCATTGATGGATGAATGGATAAACATACTGTGGTATATACATACAATGGAATATTATTCAGCCTTTAAAAAGGAAGGGGATTCTGACACATGCCATAATATAGATGAAGTTTGAGGACATTACACTAAGTGAAATAAGTAACAAAAAGACAAATATTGTATGATTCCACTTATATGATGTACTTAGAGTAGTTAAATTCATAGAGATAGATGGTAGAACAGTGGTTGCCAGGGGTTGGGTGGAAAGAGGAATGGGGAATTTTTGCTTATAGAGTTTCGATTTTGCAAGATGAAAAGACTTCTGGATATGAGTTTGTGGTCATGGTCCCACAATATAAATGTATTTAATACCACTTAACTGTATGTTTAAAAATCATTAAGATGGCAAATTTTGTTATGTGTATTTTATCACAATTTAAAAAATTGGAGAAAAATGCTGCCCAGGAGGCCACTCTGAATTAGGGGGCGGGGGGTGATAAAAACAAAAGCAAATTCCTGAGCTCATCACTTTTGGAGCCACCAGGTAGGTCAAAATGCAAAACTACAACTCTTTGAGAACAAAGCCTGCATTGCTTCCTTTGGCAACTATAAGCTCTGCCTGTCATTGAGCTATTGATTGGGGGATGGTAGGTAGTTAAGTAAAAATGCCATAATGCTCTCTTACCGAAACTCAGGAGACTCTTTCATCATAAGCACTACACTGGTTGTTATAAGTTTTTTTTTTTTTAATTTCAGAGGTCCAAAAAACTTGATTCTGACAGGTTTTTTTCTAGTTTAAGCATTGCATTAGTGCAAGGTTAATTCCCTGGCTTTCCCTATTCCTCCATTTTCAGTGACGTCGATCTCAGGAGTTCGGTTTTCTTTCTTACCAATGTGGAAAGTTGTTAAACGGCTTTAAGCCAACTAGTTACAGGATTACAATTTATATTTTTAAAAGATTCCTTTTTATGCTCTTTGGAGAATGGAGTGCAATGAGGCAAGAGTGGAAGAAAGGACACCAGTTGGGAAGCTTAAGTGGTAGTCCATCCAATTATGGGTTCTAGGATGGATTGGATTAGTAGTAAAGTTTTAAAAAATGGTGATTCTTCAGTCAGAATGAGTAAAATTAACAACTCGGGAAACAACTGATGTTGGTGAGGATGCAGAGAAAGGGGAATCCTCTTACACTCATTTTTGGTGGGAATGTAGATTGGTGCAGCCACTCTGGAAAACAGTATGGAAGTTCCTCACAAAGTTCAGAATAGAGGTACCCTATAACCAGTAATTGCACTATTAAGTATTTATCCAAAGGATACAAACATAGTGATTCAAAGGGGGCACATGCACCCCAATGTTTATAGGAGCAATGTCTACAATAGTCAAAATTTGGAAAGAATCCAGCTATCCTTTGATAGATGAATGGACAGATGAATGGTGATATATATGTGTGTGTATATATATATATATATATATATATATATATATATATTACTCAGCTATCAATAAGAATGAAATGTTTCCATTTGCAAAGACATGGATGGAACTACAGGGTATTATGCAAAGTGAAATAAGTCAGTCAGAGAAAGACAAATACCAAATACCACTTCACTCACGTGGAATTTGAAAAACAAAACAGATGAACATAGGGGAAGCGAAGGAAAAATAAAATGACAATTGAGAGTGAGGCAAACCATAAGAGATTAATTAACTCTAGGAAACAAACTGAGGGTTGCTGGAGGGGAGGTTGGCAGGGGGATGGGATAATCAGGTGATGGGCATTAACGAGGGCACTTGATGGAATGAACACCAGGCATTATATGCAACTGACGAATCACTAAATTCTACCCTTGAAACTAATAATACACTATATGTTAACTAAATTGAATTTAAATAAAAATTATAATAAAATTAAAAATGGGTGATTCTTGGTATAATTTTAGAGATTACCTCTAGGTAATCTCCAGGATTGCTTATGGATATATGTGGAAAGTAAGAGGAAAAAAGGAATGAAGAACATACTTGGATGATAGTGCCATTCTACTGATGAGGGAGACTAAAAAATTGATGGGTTGGGGAGGTAAATATTCAAGTCTTTTTGAACATGTTACATTTGAGATGGCTTAGAAATCCAACTGGTCTTGTCAGGAAGTCAATTGGTATAAGAATCTAGAGTTTAATAGAAAGATCTGAGCTGGAAACAGAATTGGTAGTCATAAGCCTATAGGCATTAATAAGCATTAATATAAAGTCATGAAACTAGATGAGAACTGTTAGGGAGAAAGTAAGAGCAGAAAAGAGCAGCGTGGGGAAGGAGCCCTGGGGCACTATAACATTTAGACAAGCAGAGAAGGAGCCATAAGACAACTGGGTATTTATCAGCTAAGTAGGAATAAAACCAGGATTTTGGTGTTACAGAAGCCAAGAGAATGTTTCAAGAAAGAGAAAGTGATAAACTGCATTGAATGCAGCTAAGAAGTTGAGATATAATGAAGACAGAGAGATTACCATTGATTTGGCAATATGGGGTGGAGGATGTTATAAAAGACCTTGCCAGGAGCAGTGCCTTATTGAAAAATATTAGGAGAAAATGGGAAATATGGATACAATGACTATAGAAAACTTTAAGAAATTTTGGTGTAAAGAATAGAGAAATGGAACAATAGCTTGATGGGAATGTGAAGTCATGGAAGTTTTTAAAATATAAATGGGATGTACAAGAAGGTTTATATGCTGATAGAAATGACAGGTTGGTGATACAGAGAGTACATTTATATGTGTTACGTCCTTGAAAAAGGACTGATATCCAAAGCATAAATGAAGGGGATGGCCTTTGATAGGGACAAGGATACTTCATCCATTGTAATGATAATCTAATATTTATTGAGATCTTACTATGTACTAGGTACTATTTAAAACACTTTACACATATTCATTTAATACAAAAAGACTGTTAGGTAGATACTTTTACTGCCCTCATTCATTTAAAAAAAAAACAAACTATAGCATATTATGTTTAAATAACTTGGGACCCCTGGGTGGCGCAGCGGTTTGGCGCCTGCCTTTGGCCCAGGGCGCGATCCTGGAGACCCAGGATCGAATCCCACGTCGGGCTCCTGGTGCATGGAGCCTGCTTCTCCCTCTGCCTATGTCTCTGCCTCTCTCTCTCTCTCTCTCTCTCTTTCTCTCTCTCTATCAGAAATAAATAAAAATTAAAAAAAATTTTAAAAAAAATAAATAACTTAAGTTCACACAGCTAGTAAATGGTAGAGTCATGACTTGAACACTGGGAGTATGGCATTAGATTCCAAATCCTTAACCGCTATTCTATATAGTATATAGAGAAAGCTAGAGTGTAGACACAAATTAAGTAAATGTTAGATTTAGTTATAAAAAGATGAGGGGTGCTTGGGCGGCTCAGTGGTTGAGCATCAGTCTTCCACTTAGGGTCCCGGGATTAAGTCCTGCATCGGGCTCCCCACTAGGAGCCTGCTTCTCCCTCTGCCTGTGTCTCTGCCTCTCTTTGTGTGGACCTCATGAACAAATAAATAAAATCTTTAAAAAAAGGGATGCCTGGGTGGCTCAGTGCTTGAGGGTCTGCCTTTGGCTCAGTGCGTGATCCCAGAGTCCCAGGATCAAGTCCCGCATTGGGTTCCCCGAGGAACCTGCTTCTCCCTCTGCCTATGCCTTGGCCTCTGCCTCTCTCTGTATCTCTCATGAATAAATAAATAAAACCTTTAAAAAAACAATAAAATAAAATATTAAAGAAAAAGATGAGGAAGTTCTTATCTGATTGCTTTTCTCAGTGAAATATGAAGATCCATAACCATATTTATAGATCTGTCTCATTCCTTTTAATGCCAACATGAGACTTTATCATATAGTTGTACCATAATTTAGTTATTTAACTAGCCAGTTCCCTATTGATGAACTTTTGTTTCCAGGTTTTTGCTATTACAATGCTGCAATGAATATTCCTGTGCATATATCTTTGAGCACATGTTTCTGTATGATGGATTTCTAGAAGATTTTCTAGATCTTCACAATTAAATTTTTAATAGAAATGGCCAAATTGTTCTCCCAAAAGGTTACACACTTATTTATACTTTTATCCAAAATATATAAATGTGTCTATTTTCCATACCCTTGGAAACATTTGCTGTTATCCACCTTTTTAATATTTGACACTGATAGGTTATAAAATGAACATCTAGGGCCCAGGTCTTAGTTTCTAAGTACTATTTTTTCCATTTAAATAAACTTGGGCCCCATGTAGAAATGGCCGATTCCAGCACTGGGATAGGAAAAACAAGAGAATCTGGAACAAGTCAAAAAACGGGGCCCTGTCAAAATGACATAGGAGCTCTCAATGGCAAAAGTTGAAACAACTTGAACCAAAAAAATGATAGTATTACGTTATAAGTCAGATAAAATAAACATTAGTCCTAACTGATATAAATAAATGAACAAAGAAATGGGGGAGATGGGATATCTTCCTTATAGAATTTCAATTTAATACATATAGAAGAAATGGAAAAAAATTTAAATCAACATTAGGTAAACACCACAGTAGTAACTGTCATTAGCAAGGACAGCTGATGAATGCTAAAATTAGTGGGCAAAAATATGGTGAGAAACATAATATTTGAAGTCTCAATGTATCTTCCTACAAGATATTTATTCATTATAAAGGGGAAAATAATAACTTTATGGTGAAGTTTAGCAGATACCACCCTAACCAAGTGATCAAGGTTAAATATCACCAGTATTAAGACATATCAGCATCAGCTATCTTCTGACATGATGCAGAAAGTACAAATCATGGGGAGGAGTTAACATGGCAGAGAAGTAGGGGATCCTAAGTTCATCTGGTCCCTGGAATTCTGCTACATACTTAGCAAATCGTTCTGAATACCTGCAAAGTCAATCAGATCTGAGAAAAGAAATGCTGCAATTCTACAAATAGAAAAGTGACCACTTTTTGGAAGGTAAGAGGTACACAGACTTGAATCTGAGGTGATATGTCAGAGGATATGGTGGAAGGGAGGGAGCCAGCTTAAGTACCCTATGGTAAAGTAATATGAACAACGGATCATAAAATCAGAAGTTTTAGAAGTCTGCTACAGTGGGGTACATCCCTGGCATAAGATGTTCAGGTGGTGAAACGAGGTGGAATCCCAGGTGGGACAGTGTGATCTCAGGATCCCCAGGGTCACAAGAAGAACAGGGGTGCAGCAGAGTTTCCAGGCACCAGAGCAGGGAAGCCAGTTGAAAGCAGTGAGTCTAGGTGCAGGCTTTCTGCTGGTGTTGCCATAAAATGCAAACCACTGCATGGTCACAAGACCGCTCTCCTGGCAGGAGCTCAGCAAAAGGCAGAAGCCTGGTTAGATCCCCTCCTTCCTCTGGGAAGAACAGTGAGGGTGTGTAACGCAGGAGTCCTTAACATTTGGAGTCTTGAAACTCAGTCATGTGCCTGAGATAAAAATGCTTGGTCACAGGTTGGGTAAACATAGAGTTCGGATAGAAACTGGGGAGACAAGAGTGATTGTTTTCCTATGAGGGTTCACTGAAGAGTGGGGGGCACAAGCATTCAGCTCTAGGGTTAGAGAAAGGGGTGCTGCCATTTTCATCCCACCCATCAGTGCTGAAAGCCTTCAGGGAGCAAAACGACACCACATAGTGGAATCTAGGGCTACTTACACTGAGCCAGGCCCCGTGGCAAGGGAGGCCTATTTCCACAAGATCAAGAGCACCTGAGAATCAGTGCAACAGGCCTCTCTTCCAGAAGACCAGCAGGAACAACTGGCTAGTACCAAGTTTACTGATCATAAAGAGCTGCAAAGCTTCAGCTCTTGGGAAAAACAGTATATAGCATTCATGATTCTCTTTATTCTTTAGTCTTCCTTTCAGCGTTATTTTTTCAGCTATTTTATTTTTCAATTCCTTTTAAATTTTTAATTTATATATATATGTTATATACAAATATTTTTTTATTTTGGTTTCCTTTCATTGTATTTTATTTTTCTCTCTACGTAAGTTATTTTTTCTTTCCTATTTGAGGATCTAGTTTTTTAACAAGCAGACCGAAACACACACAGGATCTAGTTTTTCTTGTTCTGTTTCTTGTTTGATTTTTTTCTTATTTTGTTTTGTTTTTTTCTGTTGTTGTTATTGTAGTCTTTTCTCTTTCTTTCTTCTTTTCTGGACAAAATGACAAGATGGAAAAATTCAGCCCAAGAGAAGGAACAGGAGGTAGTACTCACTGCCAGGGATATAATCAATATGGATGTAAGTAAGATGTCTGAACTAGAATTTATTTTTTTAAGATTTTATTTATTTATTCATGAGATACACAGACAGAGAGAGAGAGAGGCAGAGACACAGGCAGAGGGAGAAGCAGCCTCCATGCAGGGAGCCCGATGTGGGACTCGATCCTGGGACTCCAGGATCATGCCCTGGGCCAAAGGCAGGTGCTAAACCACCGAGCCACCCAGGGACCCCCTGAACTAGAATTTAAAACAGCAATTATAAAGATACCAACTGGGCTTGAAAAAGGCATAGAAGAGACTAGAGAATTCCTTACTGTAGAAATAAAAACTAAAATCAAGTCAGGTAGAAATTAAAAATGCTATTACCCAGATGCAGTCACAAATGGAGGCTCTAAAAGCAAGGATAAATGATGCAGTAGAGAGGGTCAGTGATATAAAAGATAAAATGATGGAGAATAAGGAAGCTAAAAAGAAGAAACAAAGACAACTACTGGATCAGGAAGGGAGGCTTAGAGAACTCAGTGATCCCATAAAGCAAAATAATATCCAGATAATAGGGGTCCCAGAAGATGAAGAGGGGGAAAGAGGGGTAGGTTTATTTGAACAAATTATAGCTGAGAACTTCCCTTATCTGGGGAAGAAAACAAGACAGGTATTCAAGTCTAGGATGAATAGAGAACCCCCATCAAAATCAATAAAAATTGGTCAACACCTCCACATATAATAGTGAAGCTTGCAAATTTCAAAGATAAAGAGAAAATCCTGAAAGCAGCTCAGGACGAGGTTCTTAACCTAAAAACGTAAAAACGTAAGTCTGGCAGCAAAGCTATCCACAGAGACCTGGAACCCAGAAAGAATTGGCATGATATATTCAATATGCTAAATGGCAAAAATACATAGTCGAGAATACTTTATCCAGCAAGGCTGCCGTTCATAATAGAAAGATAAAGAGTTTCTGGGACAAAAACTAAAGGACTTTATGAACACTAAATCAGCCCTGCAAGAAATATTAAAGGGGATCCCTTGAGCAAAGAGAGAGTCCAGAAGTAACAAACTCTAGAAAGGAACAGAGACAATCTACAGAAACAGCGATTTTACAGGTAATACGATGACACTAAATTCATATCTATCAATAATTACTCTGAATGTAAATGGACTAAATACTCCAGTCAAAAGGCATAGGGTATCAGAATGGATTAAAAAAAAAAAGACCCATCCCTATACTGTTTACAAGAGATTCATCTTCAACGCAAAGGCACCTCCAGATTGAAAGTAAGGGGTGGAGGGATGCCTGGGTGGCTCAGTGGTTGGGCATCTGCCTTCAGCTCAGGGCATGGTCCTAGAGTCCCAAGATCGAGTCCCACATCAGGCTCCCCTCAAGGGGCCTGCTTCTCCCTCTGCCTATGTCTCTGCCTCTCTCTCGGTGTCTCTCACAAAAAAATAAATAAAACCTTAAAAAAAAGAAAGTAAGGAGAGCCATTTATCATGCTAATGGAAATCAAGAAAAAGCTGGAGTATCCATACTAATATCAGACAAACTAGATTTTAAACCAAAGACTGTAATAAGAGACGAAGAAGGACACTATGTCATAATAAAAGGGTCTAGCCAGCAAGAAGATCTAACAATTGGAAATATCTATGCACCCAACTTGGAAGGAGCCAAATATATAAAGGAATTAATAACAAAATTAAAGAAACTCATTGATAATAATACAATAATAGTAGACCCTAACACTGCACTCACAGAAATAGAAAGATCACCTAAGCAGAGTATCAACAAGGAAACAAGGGCTTTGAATGATACACTGGACCAGATGGAGTAACAGATATATTCAGAGCATTTATCCTAAAGCAGTAGAATACACATTCTTTTTGAGTGCACATGGAATGTTCTGCAGAATAGATGACATACTGGGTCACAAATCAGGTCTCAAACAGTAGCAAAAGATTAAGATTTTACCATGAATAGTTTCAGGAAAAAAAATGCTTTGAAACCTCAAGTCAAACACAAGAAAAATTTGGAAGGAACACAAATACATGAAGGTTAAAGAGCATCCTACTAAAGAGTGAATGGGTCAACCAGGAAATAAAAGAATTTTAAAGATACATGGAAGCAAGTGAAAATGAAAACACGACAGTTCAGAACCTTTCGGATGCAACAAAGGCATTCGGAGGGAAGTATACAGTAATATAGGCCTTTCTCAAAAAACAAGAAAAGTCTCAAATACAAAACCTAACCTTACACCTAAAGAAGCTAGAAAAAGAATAGCAAATAAAGCCTAAAACTAGCAGAAGAAGGGAAATAATTAAGATTAGAGCAGAAATCAATGATACAGAAACAAAAAACCCCCAATAAAACAGATCAACAAATCTAGGAGATGGTTCTTCAAAATAATTAATAAAATCAATAAACCCTTTAGCCAGACTTATCAAAAAGAGAAAGTACCCAAATAAATAAAATCACAAATGAAAGAGGAGAGATCATGACCAACACTACAAAAATACAATTATAAGAGGATATTATGAACAATTATATGTCAACAAATTAGGCAATCTGGAAGAAATGGATGCATTCCTAGAAACATTTAAAAAATGACCAAAACTGAAACAGGAAGAAATAGAAAACCTAAAGAGACACATAACCAGCAAGGGAATTGAATCAGTAATCAAAAATCTCCCAACAAGAGTTCAGAGCTGGGTGCCTCCCAGTGGAATTGTGACATTTAAAGAAGAATTAATACCTATTCTGAAACCATTTCAAAAAATAGCAATGGAAGGAAAACTTCCAAACTCATTCAATGAGGCTAGCATTACGTAGATCCCAAAACCAAAGACCCCAACAAAAAGAATTACAAACCAATATCCCTGATGAACATGGATGTAAAAATTCTCACCAAGATACTAGCTAATAGGATCTAACAGTACATTAAAAAATTATTCACGATGACCAAGTGGGATTTATTCCTGTGCTGCAAGTGTGGTTCAACATCCACAAATGAATCAATGTGATATGCCACATTAATAAAAGAAAGGATAAGAACTCTATGATCCTCTCAATTGATGCAGAAAAATCATTTGACAAAATACAGCATCCTTTCTTGATTAAAACTCTCCACAGCGTAGGGACAGAGGGAACATACTTCAATATCATAAAACCACATAAGAAAAACGCACAGCAAATATCACTCTCAATGGGGAAAAACTAAGAGCTTTTCCCCTAAGGTCAGGAATATGACAGAGATGTCCACTCTCACCACTGTTGTTAAACACAGTACTGGAAGTCCCAGCCTCAGCAATCAGACAACAAAAAGAAATAAAAGACATACAAATTGGCAGAGAAGAAGTCAAACTTTCACTCTTCACATATGACATGATACTCTATGTAGAAAGTCCAAATGACTCCATCAAAAAATTGTCAGAACTGGTGCAGGAATTCAGCAAAGTTGCGGGATACAAAATCAATGCACAGAAATCAGTTGCATTTCTAACACTAACAATGAAGCAGAAGAAAGAAATAAAGGAACTAATCCCATTTACAATTGCATCCAAACCTATAAGATACCTAGGAATAAACCTAACCAAAGAGGTAAAAGATCTGTACTCTGAAAACTATAGAACACTTGTGAAAGAAATTGAGGAAGGTAAATAAATGGGAAAAACATTCCATGCTCATGGATTGGAATAACAAATATTGTTAAAAGGTCTATGCTACCCAAAGCAATCTACACATTCAATGCAATCCCTATCAAAACACTATCAACATTTTTCACAGAGCTGGAACAAAGGATTTTAAAATTTGTATGGAATCAAAGACCTGGAGTAGCCAAAAGAATGTTGTAAAAGAAAACCAAAGCTGGAGGCATCACAATTCCAGATTTCAAGCTGTATTACAAAGCTGTCATAATCAAGATAGTATGGTATTAGCACAAAAACAGACACATAGATCAATGAAACAGAACAAAGAACCCAGAAATGGACCCCTAACTCTATGGTCAACTAATCTTTGACAAAACAGGGAAGAAAATCCAATGGAAAAAAGTCTCTTCAACAAATGATGTTGGGAAAATTGGACAGTCACATGCAGAAGAATGAAACTGGACCACTTTCTTACACCATACACAAAAATAAACTCAAAATGGATGAAAGACCTAAATATGAGACAGGAAACCACCAAAATCCTACAGAACACAGGCAGCGACCTCTTCGACCTTGGCTGCAGTAACTTCTTGCTAAACATGTGTCTGGAGACAAGGGAAACAAAAGCAAAAATGAACTACTGGGACTTCATCAAGATAAAAAGCTTCTGCATAGCAAAGACAACAGTCAACAAAACTAAAAGGTAACCTATGAAATGAGAAAAGATATTTTCAAATGTCTTATCAGATAAAAGGCTAGTATCTAAAATCTATAAAGAACTTATCAAACTCAACACCCCCCAATAAAACTCCAGTCAGGAATTGGGCAGAAGACATAAACAGACATTTCTCTGAAGAAGATATACAAATGGCCAACAGACACAAGAAAAAATGCTCAACATCACTAGGCGTCAGGGAAATCTAAATCAAAACCACAATGAGATACTATCTCACACCTGTTAGAAATAAACAACTCAGGAAACAACAGATATTGGTGAGGATGTAGAGAAAGGTAACCCTCTTACACTGTTGGTGGGAATGTAAACAGTATGCAAGTTCCTCAAAAAGTTCAAAATAGAGCTACCCTATGACCCAGTAATTGCACTATTAGGTATTTATCCAAAGGATACAAACATAGTGATTCAAAGAGGCCCATGCACCCCAATGTTTATAGCAGCAATGTCCACAACAGTTAAAATTTGGAAATAATCTAGCTATCCATTGACAGATGAATGGATAGTGAAGAAGTGGGTGGAATATTAACATATATATAATGGAATATTACTCAGCCATCAATAAGAATGAAATATTGCCATTTGCAAAGACATAGAACTAGAGGGTATTATGCAAAGCGAAATAAGTCAGAGAAAGACAAATATTTCACTCAAAGGTGGAATTTAAGAAACAAAACAGATGAACATAGGGGAAGGGAAGGAAAAATAAAATAAGATGAAAACTGAGAGTGAGGCAAACCATAAAAGATGCTCAACTCTAGCAAACAGGTTTGCTGGTGGGGAGGTGGGCAGGGGCAATGGGGTAACTGGGTGATGGGCATTAAGGAGGGCACTTGATGTAATGTGTACTGGGTGTTATATGCCAACTGCTGAATCTCTAAACTCTAGCTCTGAAACTTTTTTTTTTTTTAAAAAGGGCACATCAGTTCTGTGGTATTCTTAACAAAAACATATAATCTCAGTCTAAAACAGGAAATTATCAGACAAGCCCTAATTAGGGACATTCTACAAAATAACTGCAAGAAATAATAAATGCCATGTGGGATACTGGATTTGAACCTGGATCCAAAAAAAAAAAAAGAAAGAAATTAGTGGGACAAATGGAAAAAAAATAAAGTCTAAACTAATACTGTATTGATATTATTTTCCTGCTTTTTGATAATTATATTATGGTTATATAAAGTGTTAACATTAGGAGAGGCTTGGTGAAGGATATATGGTAACTCTTGCTATTTTTGTGATTTTTCTATATATCTCAATTTTTTTGTCATTTATGTTTCTATAACTTATTTACCCATTTTTATTGCATTATTGACTTTTTTACATTAAGAAAATTATATATTATTGTATAATAAGGAAATTAGCTCTTTGTGGATGGCAAATTTTTTTTAATTTTTTTTAAATTTATTTATTTATGATAGTCACAGAGAGAGAGAGAGAGGCAGAGACATAGGCAGAGGGAGAAGCAGGCTCCATGCACCGGGAGCCCGATATGGGATTCGATCCCGGGTCTCCAGGATCGCGCCCTGAGCCAAAGGCAGGCGCCAAACCGCTGCGCCACCCAGGGATCCCTGTGGATGGCAAATTATTTTCTAGTTTGTCTTTTGACTTTTTTATGGTGGGTTTATATGTGTATGTATACATAGATGTTTTTAACCGATGATTTCTCCTGACCTATGTGCAGAAAATAAGGAAGAGTAGCTAAGTGACTTTAAGTCTTCCATGTAATCAAAAGACCATAGAATAGAAACAGTACTTTATGAAAATGACTTTACGAAACTTGTTCTTCTCTCCATCAAAAATTATATTTATTTAAAAATTCACATATAGTAAAATTAATCCTTTCTTGAATATAATTTGTTTTGACAAATGCATACAGTCAAATAACTATAATCAAGACAGAAACTTTCCATTATTAAAACAAATTCCTTGTGCTACCATTTTGTAATCAGTCTGCCATTTTTAACCCCTGACATCCACTGATTTGTTCTCTGTTCCTATAGTTTTGCCTTTTCCATGATGTCATATAAATGGAATCGAACAGTAAGTAGCCTTTTGAGTTTGGCTTCTTTTACTTAGCAAAATGCATTTGAGATTCATCTAAGTTGTTGCATGTATTGCAGTTCATCATAGTTTTTATTGCTGAGTAGGATTCCATTATATGGCTATCCCACAGTTTATGCACCAGTTGAGGGAGATCCTCCATTTTTATTTTCCTCTATTGTTAGTGACCTGCAGGTCTAGCAAAGGGAAGAGGTGAGATTTTCCATTCAACAGGAGTAAGTTTCTTCTGAAAAGTCCAGCTTAGAAGTATGTCCTTGGGTAACATGTGCAAGAGGTTATACCAGGATAACTTACTTCTTCCCCTTATACTATACTTAAAATTGAAGAGTTAATATTAAGTGAGCAGTATATCAAAGGAATAGGAGTTTGTCCTGAGTATAGTTAGATGATATCCTCAGAGCAGGCCTGACAAATATTCTGGAAGCCAAGTCATTTGTAGAGTATCAAAATTCTTTTTAATTAAAAAAAAACTGAAAAAGTAAAAATCACCCCAAATAACACGACTTTAAAAATTTTATAAAGCAAAAGTCTCCTTTCAGCCTATGTAATCCCACTTCTAAAAGGTTTACAATTTGGTACATATATTTCCCAGCTTTTTCCTAAATTTATTCAGAAATACCTATATACACATGTATCATACATATACAAATGTTTTTGTTTATAAAAATGCATTCATATTATATCATTTCTTACTTTGTAAATAAATACAAAATTCTGCATACCATACAGATCAGAATGTATTCATAGATATACCCCATTATTTTAATGGATGTATAATATTCCATGAAATGAATGTGTCATAATTTATTTTTCATTTACCTATTGATGGACAGTTGGGTTGTATCCAATTTCTTTTTTGGTGACTTTGAGATATAATTCATATACATACAATTCACCTATTTAAGGTACACAATTCATTATTTATAGTATATTCATAGAGTTTTACAATTATCACCATAATCAATTTTAGAACACTTTAATCAACCTCTAAAGAAACCTCATACAATTCTGCTATTACCCCAGCCCTGAGCAACCACTAATTCACTGTCTCTATATATTTAGCAATTCTAGACACTTCATATATATGGAATCATATAATTATATAGTCTTTTGTAACTGGCTTTTTTTTATTTAGCATGCTTTCAGGGTTCTTCCATGTTTGTAGTATATTATTAGAAGTGCTCCTTCTCCTTTTTGGAAGAGTATGTAAAGAATTTGTATTAATTCTTTAATGTTTGCTAGAATTTATCTGAGAAGCCATTTGAGCCTAAGCTTTTTCTTGTGGGCATTTTGAAAAATTATTAATTGATCTCTATGCTTATTATAGACTTTTATGGATTCTGTTTTCCATTGGTTTCAGTAGTTTGTGTGTTTCTAGGAATTTTTCTATTTCATCTAAGTTATCTAACTTATTGATATATAAATGTGCATAGTTTTCCTTCATACTTTTTTATTTCTAAAAGGGTGGTAGTAATGTTCCCTCCTTCACTTCTGATTCCAGTAATTTGAGTCTTCTTTTTTTCCTGGTCAATCTAACAAAAGGTTTGTCACTTTTGTTGATATTTTTTATAGAACCAACTATTAGCTTCATTGACATTCTCTATTGTTGTTATATTCTCTGTCATTTATTTATCTAATCTTTTTTATTTATTTCCTTCTCCTTGCTCTAAGTTTAGTTTGCTCTTCTTTTCCCAGTGTCTTAGGCATAAGACATATTGATATGTGATCTTTCTTGTTAAATATAAGGCATTTGTATTTATAAATTTCTTTCCAAGCACTGCTTTTGGTGCATCCAACATTTTGGTATGTTGTGTCTTTTCATTCATCCCAGGGGATTTCCTAATTTCCTTTGTGATTTTTTTATTTGACCCATTGGGCATGTAATAGTGTGTCTAATTCATGTTTATAAGTTCCTCAACTTTCTGTTATTGATTTCTTTTTTTAAATTTTTATTTATTTATGATAGTCACACAGAGAGAGAGAGAGAGAGGCAGAGACACAGGCAGAGGGAGAAGCAGGCTCCATGCACCGGAAGCCCGACGTGGGATTCGATCCCGGGTCTCCAGATCGCGCCCTGGGCCAAAAGCAGGCGCCAAACCGCTGCGCCACCCAGAGATCCCTGTTATTGATTTCTAACTCTATTCCATGAAGTCATAAAACATGATTTCAGTCCACTTAAATTTACTGAAATTTTTTTTTATGTTCTATGACATGAACCTGGAGATATTTCATGTGCCCTTGAGAAGAATGTATGAATCTGTTTGTGCTGGGTTAAGTGCTTTAAGTTGTTTTTTTTTAATTTTTATTATTTATGAGAGAGAGAGAGAGAGAGAGAGAGAGAGAGAGAGAGAGAGAGAGAGGCAGAGACAGGCAGAGGGAGAAGCAGGCTCCATGCACCGGGAGCCCCACGTGGGATTCGATCCCAGGTCTCCAGGATCGCGCCCTGGGCCAAAGGCAGGCGCTAAACCGCTGCACCACCCAGGGATCCTGGGTTAAGTGTTTTATAAATCACTTTAAGGTCTAGTTCATTATGGCACTGTTCAAGTCTTTTATTTCCTTGTTTATCATCTAATTGTTCTATTATTGAAAATGGGCTGAATACACCAACTCTTATTGTAGACTTGTGTATTTCTCCCTTCGTTTAGTTCAGTTTTTGATTCATGTATTTTGGTGCTCTGTTGTTAGGTATATATATATAATTTTGCTCTTTCTGATGGGTTGACTCTTTTATAATTATGTCAGTTTATATGTCTAATGATATTTTTTGTTTTAAAGTCTATTTTATCTGATATTAATATAGCCACTCCAGTTTTCTTACAGTTGCCATTTGCCTGATATTTCTTTCTATTCTTTTACCTTCAAACTGTTTGTATCTTTGAATATAAAGTGTGCCTCCACCAACAGATAGCATAGAGGTGAATCTTGTTTGTTTTTCCCAGTCTGATCCATTTTCTCAGTTTAATCCATTCATATTTATTGTTATTATTAATACAGGTGGACTTAAGACTGCCATTTTAGTGTTTGTTTCCTGTATGTCTCTGGGTTTGTTTTTGTCTTTCTCTATTCATCCTTTTGCATTGAATATTTTCTAATGAAAAATTTCTTTAATAATATTTTCACTATATATTTTCAGTTAGTTCCATAGTGGTTGCTCTAGGGTTTACCATACAAATCTTAACTGAATTGGCTTCAGACATATAAACTAAATTCCAATTATATGAACACTTTATTCCTATATGAACCTATTTCTCTCTCCATTTTTTGTAGTATTATTATACATATTACTTCTACATATTAACCCAACAATACACTGTTACAATTATTACTTGATATAATTTTATGCCTTTTAAAGAAGCTCAAAGAAGAAAGAAGAGGAAATAAATATTTGATACTTTTATATATTAATTTTGTTTCCCATTTCTTGCTTTCACTTGTTCCTATAGATTTGAGTTACCATCTGGAGTCATTTCTATAGTCCAACACAGCTTTGCTTCCACCCATCTCCTATGTCCTATGATTAGCAAACAAACTGCATTTTATATATTATAAATCCAACAATGCAACTATGTACATATTGCTTTATAAAATTGCTTTTTAAATTATTAAGAGAAGGAAAAATGCATTAGACAGTTTATTCTAATTATGTAATTACTTTTACCCGTGTTGTTTCCCTATGTGTAGATTTAAATTATTATCTGAGGTCACTTCATTCTTTTTTTTTTTAGGTCACTTCTTTCTTACTGAAGAATTTACATTAATATTCCTATTAGGTCTGTCAGCAACAACAGTTTATGACTATGTGGGAAAGCTTGTATCTTATCTTCATTTTTAAAAACACAGCTTTATTGGATGTAGGATTCTATATTGACAGTTGTTTTCTTTGAGCACTTTGAATGTGTTATTACACTGCCACCTCCGTTGTTTCTGATGAGAAGTCAGCTGTTAATCTCATTGGGGTTCTCTTGTAAGTGATGCTTCTTTTTTCTCCTGTCACTTTCAAGAGTTTCCCTTTGTCTTTGAGTTTTATATTTTTCATTTTTGTTATGATGTATCTGTGGATTTCTTCTTTATCCTACTGGGGGTTTGTTGAAATTCTTGAATGTGCAGGTAATGTTTCTCATCAAATATAGAACATTTACATCCATTATTTATTGGAATATTTTTTCTGCTTCTTTCTTTCTCTTCTCTTTTTCTGGTCTTCTCATTACAAGTATGTTGGAGTGCTTAATGGTCCCACTCTGTGTTCAACTTTCTTCATTTTTTTTCTTCCTGTTCTTCAGCCAAAATAATATCCTCTCACTTAATACTTACACCCCAATGAGGTAAGTAGTATTGTTATCCTCATTTTATAGAAAACTGAGGCTCAGATTAAGCGACTTGCCAAGGTCACAAAGTGGTAAGTGTGGTGTGAAGTTCACACAGATCTGATTCCAAAGTTTGTACTACTTCCTCTATATCATACTTTCTTTCTATTCTACAGCAACTACAAACGAACAACTGATGGATTTGGGAATGAGTGGCTCTCTTCTAGAGAATGCTTTCTTCCCACTCTCCTTTAGTATTGTTTGCTAGTATGTTCGTCTTCTAAAATTAATATATCTAATATATTAGATATTCATTCAATGTTTATTGCTTTGAATTCAATGATTACTCAATGGAAGATATCTTAAATGACTATGAGAACATCAACATTTTGGCCTAAATGCTTTCATTAGAAAAATATATAGCTTTTTGAAGACACTGATAACTTTATGGGGAAGCACTCATTAACTATGTGGACTGACTTATGAAAATACATATTGTCACTGATGATAGTTCTCATTCAACAGCATTTGTTGATGTTTAGGCCTGGGGTCTTGGTCATTTATTTACTAGATGGATATAATTAGGGATAAATGAGCTCTAGTGAATAAAATATTTCAACATTTAATTAGTTTTTTAGTTCTGCATATAGGAGGCAATCTTGGAAATAATGTTATCTTCAGGGACAAATATTTAAGACCCCAGATAAATTATAAAGACTTAAAAAATCCTTAGAAATAATCCTTTGTAATTTATCCTGAGAAAATGATACTCTTTGTACCCTATACTTCATACTTTGCATATGTCTGTCCTATATAGTCTTTGATTATAAAAAATGTTTTCTACCAATTCATTCTGAAACTGAGAGGGATTATCTTAGAGTTTTCTCTCCCCCAGTTAGTTTCTCTTCTTCAAATCCAAACAAATTGTTATCTATACACAAATCCTAGATCCAAGATTCTGATCCAAGAAAGACCTCCTGTGACTCACCATCTATATATCTTTTAGCTACCACTGATTTCTGGAGTGTTATCTGTAGCAGATGATATGAGAGAAGTAGCCTGGAGATCTGACCGTTGCTTTCTGTTCTTTCCAAATTCTATCACCAATATTTTCCCACGTAGTTTATATCCATTTACTAGATGTAATGCTTGCCATGCTATCTCCTTATCTAAAAGAGAAAGAAGAAAACATCAATTTACATAGGGCTTAATAATTCTATTCCAAGTCTAGTTTATGTTGTTTTGCCTTGGAGTTAAATATAGGCCATAATGCTACATAGTTATTTAATTTTATTATCTTTTCCATAATCTCAAATTTGTATAACTCAGCAAGGTTAAGAATAATAACAATAAAACTTAAAATGGATGTTTGAGAGTGTCTCCTAATTCAAAGATAAGGGTAAAGAAACAAGAATATAGACAGTGTGTCAAAGAAAGTTAAGCTATGACTAATAAGATACGAACCTCTATCTTAGATAACAGATTACAGGTATTGTGATAATAAAATCATTTTCAAAATGGATGACATGAATAAAAGATGTTATCATGGTACTGAGGACATTTTGTTACTTTTTTCTTTTGATGGCAGAGTGGGAGCCCTCCTTGGGATAAATAAGTTTAAGAATTCTTATAAGCATATGGATGCCTGAGGTGTAAGAGTATACAGTGTATAGCAGGAGTTTTCAATTTATGGGTCTCAGAGCCTAGATGTAAAAAAATTTGGAAGTGGAATCATTGCCCAGAGTATGTGAAATCATAGGTAGACAAGCAATGTCTTTAGACTAAACCAATTTATGTCTCACATATGTATACACTACCAATTTTCAAATGTTATACTGCTGTTTTTAGTAAAACAACTATCTACTTTAAAGTACTTAGTTTATAAAAACCTTTTTATTATATATCTTTTTCAATTAGTGGATCATATTAGCTTGAGGTCAATGAAATATATTTTAAGTTTAAAAAGGGCCCTTATTCCTGATAAGATTGAAAATCACTAGTATGGAAGATCCACAAACCTTCAACATGATAGGAAAGATGATATAAGAATGTATGAAAAAAGTGGAGGGGAGTTTGGTACTGCTTATGTGTAAAAGCACTTGCCTATATGTAGATTACTAGGTCGTTTATCAGTAATGATAGATTAGGGATAATGAAAGCTATATCTCCTACCCAGCTTCCAAAAAAAGAGATAGTCTGGTCTGTTATAGAAAATGGATTTCCTAGATTATTGTTGTCTTTTAATTAGGATACTGAAGTTATGTATTAAGAAGAAACAATAGTTAAAAGAATTTATTATCATCCACTACTTAATTATAAGTTACTAGTGAATCAGCATATTCACTTATATCGTCTCATTGTCCCAAAGGAATAGGGCATAAGGCAAGTATAAGTATTCTGACCAGAATACCAATATATTAGTAAGTAATACAATTATAACTTGAACTAGAAATACTGTCATCAGCAAAGGGAAGGTAAATTTTGATACAGAGAAGGAAGTGTCAAGATTGGGGACAACTGAGGACAATGGGATAAAGTGGCCAAACATGCACTGTCAATGGAAAAGAGGAAGCACAGAAGGGAGGATAGAGGAACACTGAAAACATATTTTCCTTACTTCTCTTTCTTTCCTCCCTTGTGCTTGTTCAAGCACATGCTTTTCATGTGCTATGGAGAAATCAAAGGGCTAGATCTAAATTAGAGAAGGTATATATAAATAGTCTCCAATAAACTGATGCTACAATTAATTGTCCAGATGAAGCTACTTACTGGGAAAGGTGATAAAAGCCTGCCCCCTCATTCGTCCAGTCATGATTCGGAACTGAATTGGCGGTCCTTTTTTCTCCTGGAACCGGGCGAACAATGAGACAAGATCTCTTTCGGTCACCCGAGGGCTAAGGTTCTTCAGGTATAACACCTAAAGGTATAAACCGAGTATCAACAGAAATATCACATAAGGGAGGTAAGGCAACTATTTCACTTTGGTTAAATTTGTTTCAGAAAAAGATGGCAGATTGAATATAGGCATCTAATTTCACTCCCTCCAGAAAACTCTCTAAAACTATAGGGGCATTTAAAAAAAATACAAACCCACAAGATCAGAAAGAACAAGGAAAGGAGGCAATAGCACCAATATTCTGGAAGCTGAAAAATAATTAGATAAATGTACTCAAGAAAGCTGAATCTTAAACCAGCAATGGGGAAAGCCAGGAACCAACCCAATGTACACCTAAGAATCCTCAAACAATTTAGGAGCTGAAAGCTTCAGGTACCTTAAACAATGAATGTAAAGGGATAAGGTGGCTAGATTGAAAGTTGTTTAAAATCCACCTAGACTTTGAAATATTCTCCCCTGAAATTAGCTATTTAGTAAAGATCAATCCCAATTCTGGTGAATACCAGTGGTTCATTTTCTGAATATGGGGAATGCCAGACACAGATGAAGGTGTAAATACTATATCTGAATATAAGGAGATTAAGATAAATAAGACACACTAAATATGATTAGCTCTAAGAGAAAAGATTTTTTTTTAAAAAATACTGATTTGGCATTGGGAATTTCTTCAACAAATGAACCAGCCAGATGGCTTTAACATGAAGCTAAAAGTCAACATGGCCCACTCATGTGCCGAGAACTTCCAATCTGCTTTTTGGCCATTACTCATAAATATGGCACAGAATACCAGGCATCTGAGGAAAGCCTCTTATGTTAAAGAGAGAACAGAACAAACAGAAATGAAAGCAAATGAAAAAAACAGACCATCAAGGTGAAGAAAACTTCAAAAAAAAAAACCCGTCACTAATACTCTCAGAAAAATGAGACAATATTCTATTAGGAATGGAATACTAGAAAAATAAGAACATTCAAGAAAACAAAGAACCCTCCGATGCTATTAAACTTAAGTTCTTATCAGCTTAAGATAGACTGTTATGTTTTAAGTAAGCCCCATTGTAACCCCAAAGAAAATACCTATGTAAGATAAACAAAAGAAAGTAAGAAAGGAAAAATCACATCACTACAAAAAAATCAATGAAACAAAAGGAAATATTAGGAGAGGAAAAGAGGGACAAAGGAACTACAAGACAGAAAACAAATAATAAATGGTGATAGTAAGTCCCTCCCTATCAATAATTATATCACATCTAAGTATTTTAAATTCTCTAATCAAAGACACAGAGTGTCTGAGTGAATAAAAAATCAAGATCCAACTATAGCTGTCTACAAGAAACTGACTTTATATTTTAAGGCTACATATAAGCTAAAAATGAAAGGATAGAGAAAGATATTCCATGCAAATGATAACCAAAAGAAAGCATGGGTGACCATGCTTTTATCAAGCAAAATAGATTTTAAGTCAAAACTGTCAAAAGAGACAAAAATGGACATTATATAATAACAAAAGGGTCAATTCACTGAGAAGATATAACAACTATACATATGCATGCAATGTCAGAGCATCTAAATATATGAAGCAAACAGAGAACTGAAAGGAAAAACAGCAACACAATAATATTAGATTTCAATATACTTCACTTCCAATAGCATACGGAAAACTAGAAAATTCACAAATATGTAGAAATTAAAAGTCATATTCTTGAACAACCAATGGGTGAAAGAAGAAATAACAAGGGAAGTTAGAAAATATCTTGAGGCAAATGAAAACGAAACCACAACATAACATTTATGGGATGCAGTGAGAACTGGGAAGGATTTTTTTTTAAGATTATTTATTTATTTATTCATTCATTCATTCATTCATCATTTATGAGAGAAAGAGAGAGAGGCAGAGACACAGGCAGAGGGAGAAGCAGGCTCCATGCAGGGGGCCCCATGTGGGACTCAATCCCGGAACTCCAGGATCACGCCCTGGGCGGAAGGCAGGTGCTCAACCACTGAGCCACCCAGGCGTCCCAGGAATTTTATAATAATAAATGCCTACATTAAAAAAAGATATCGGGTCTTGAGTTCAAGTTCCACCTTGGGCATTGGAGCCTACTTAAAAAAGAAGAGAAAAAGATCTTAAATAAACAACTCTACAACTTAAGGAACTAGAAAAAGGAACAAACTAAATCCAGAGTTAGTAGAAGGAAAGAAATATTAAAGCATAAATAAAAAAGATTAGAAAAACAATAGAAGAAAAACAACTAATAGCTGTTTTTTTTAAAAGATCAACAAAATTGACTACTTCTAGCAAGACTGAGAAAAAAGAAGACTCAAGTAAAATCAGAAATAAATGAGATGGTACAACTGATGCCACAGAAATAAAAAGGATTGCAAGAAACTACTATGAACAACTATATGTCAATCTAGAAAGATAAATTCTTGGAAACATACAACCTACCAAGACTAAATCATGAAAAAATAGAAAATCTAAAGAGTTTTAGAAAAGCTGTGAGATTTAATCAGTAATCAAAAACCTCCCAGCAAAGGAAAGCCCAGGATCAGATGGGTTCATGAGTGAATTCTACCAAACATTTAAAGAATTACTGCCAATCCTTCTCAAACTCTTCCAAAAAACTGAAGAGGAGGAAACACTCCCAAACTAATTTTATGAGGCCAGCATTACTCTGATACCAAAAGAAAAAAAAGGACATTATAAGGAAACTACACGCCAATATCCCTGATGAATACAGAGGCAAAAATTCTCAACAGAAAAGTAGTAAAATGAATTCAAAAGCACATTAAAAGGATCATATACCATGACCAAGTGAATTATCTCTGGAATATAAGGATGTTTCCATGTATAAAAATTAATGTAATATATCACCTTAACAGAATAAAAGATAAAAATCACATGGTCATCTCAATAGATGCAGACAAAGCACTTGGCAAAATCCAACACACTTTCATGATAAAAATGCTTAAGAAATTAGGAATAGAAGGAATTTATTTCAACATAATATAGGCCAAATATGGAAGGCCCAGAGCTAATGTCATGCTCAACAGTAAAAAACTGAAAGCTTTCCCTCTAAGATCAGGAACAAGTCCAGGATGCCCACTCTTGTCACTTCTATTTAACCTAGTTCTGGAAGTCCTAGCCAGAGCAATTAGAAAAGAAAAAAGAAATAAAGGCATCCAAAATGGAAAGGAAAAAGTAAAATTATCTCTGTTTGTATATGACAAGATCCTATGTGTAGAAAACCCTAAAGAGTCCACAATAGCCAAACTGTGGAAGAAGCCTTGATGTCCATCAACAGATGAATGGATAAAGAAGATGTGGTATATATGTACATATATACATACATGTATACACACAATGGAATATTACTCAGCCATTAGAAAGGACGAATACCCACCATCTGCTTCTACATGGATGGAACTGGAGGGTATTGTGCTGAATGAAATAAGTCAAATGGAGAAGGACAATCATTAAATGGTTTCAGTCATACAGGGAATATAAAAAACCGTGAAAGGAATTACAGAGGAAAGGAGAGAAAATGAGTGGGAAAAATTAGAGAGGGTAACAAAACATGAGAGACTCCTAACTCTGGGAAATGAACAAGGGGTAGTGAAGGGGAGGTGGGTGGGGGGATGGGGTGACTGGGTGATGGGCACTGAGGAGGGTACTTGACGGGATGAGCACTGGGTGTTGTACTATATGTTGGCAAATCAAATTTCAATCAAAAAATAAAATAAAATAAAATAAGAAAGCCCTAAAGAATCCACAATTAACTATTTTAACACAGGTTAAACTAATAAATTCAGTCAAGTTGTAGGACACAAAGTCAACATACAAAACTTAGGAGCAAAAAAAAATATCACCAAAATGAAAAGGCAAAACACAGAATAGGAAAAAATATTTGCGGATCATGTATCTGAAAAAGGATTATATCTAAAATAAATGAGGCTCTTAAAATACGATAACAAAAAACTCCATATAACACAATTTTAAAAATGAGTAAAAGGCCTGCATAGGCATTTCTTCAAAAAGACATATAAGTGGCCAACAGGTATATAAAATGATTCTCAATATCACTAATCATCAAGAAAATGCAAATCAAAACTTCAATGATATATCACTTCACACCTGCTAGGATGGCTATTAATAACAACAACAACAAAAACAAGTGTTGGTGAGGATATGGAGAAATTCTAACCTTTGTACACTGCTTGTTGGAATGTAAATGGGTGTAACCACTATGGAAAACAGTATGGAGCTTCCTCAAAAAATTAAAAATAGAACTAAAATAGAATCCAGGAATCCCACTTCTGAGTATATACCCAAAAGAACTGGGATCAACCTGATGCATGGATAAAGAATATGTGTATAAATACAATGGAATGTTATTTGGCCTTAAAAAAGAAGAAAATCTTGTCATTTGCTACAACAAAAACTTGGAAGACACTATGCTAAGTGAAATAAACCAAATACAGAAGAACAAAAACCACATGAGAATTTGTAGAATACTAAATGGGAATTTGTATCAGGTACCTAACATAGTCAAACTCATAAAAGGAGGGTAGAATCACGTTTACCAGGAGGCTCAGAGGTAGAGTAACTGGGGAGATGTTCATCAAGTGTACACAGTTTCACTAATGCAAGATGAATAAGTCCTAAACATCTACTGTACAACAGAGCACACATAGTTATCAATACTATATTAGATAAAATTTATTGAGGGGATCTTATGTTAAATATTATCAAAAGAAAAAAGGAGGAAGGAAGTTTCTAGAGGTGATGCTTTAAGTTTAGGGCATTGTATATGGTGATGGTTTAATGGTATACACTTATTTTCAAACTCACCAAGATGCATACATTAATATGTACAGCTTTACTGGGTGTTATATGTAAGTGATGAATCACTAAATTCTACTCTTGAAACCAACATTTCACTATATGTTAACTAAAATGTAAATAAAAAATTGGGGCGCCTGGGTGGCTCAGTTGGTTAAGCATCTGTCTTTGGCTCAAGTCATGATCCCAGGGCCTCAGCAGGGATCCTGCTTCTCTCTCTCCTCCATTCATGTTCTCTGTCACTATCTCTGTCTCTGTCTCTAATGAATAAAAAGCTTTTAAAAAAACTGATACTAAAAAACCCAACGAAACGAAAAAAATGTACAGCTTTTTATATGTCAAGGGTAAGAAACACAATGGGGAAAAGATAGTTCCTTCAGTAAATGGTGTTGGGAAAAGTTGGTATCCACATGCAAAATAATAAAACTGGACTCATTTTATATCACACACATAAAAATCAACTCAAAATGTGTCAAAGTCTTAAACATAAGACCTGAAACTCTAAAACTCCCAGAAGAAAACTTAGGGGAAAAGCTTTATGACATTGCCTTGACAATGATTTCTTGAATGTTACATCAGAAGCACAGGTAGGAAAAGCAAAAATCAAGTAGAACTACATCAACTGAAGCACTGTATGGCAAGGGAACAATCAGCAAAGTGAAAAGGTAACCTACAGAATGGCAGAAAATATTTAGAAATCATATATCTTATTAAAGGTTAATATCTAACATATACGAGGAACTCCTACAACCCAATAGCAAAAAAACAAGTAACCCAAATTTTTAAAATGGGCAAAAGACCTAAATAGACATTTCTCCAAAGAACACATGTAGGAAATAAGTTGGTAAGGATGGAGAAAAACTGGAATTCTTGTACACTGTTGGCAGAATGTCAAATGGTACAACCACTATGGAGAAAAGTATAAAGGTCCCTCAAAAAATTAAAAATAGAACTACCACATGGTCCAGCAACCCCACTTCCAGATACTTATCCAAAAGAATTAAGATCAGAATATCAAAGAGATAGCTGAACACATATGTTCATTGCAACACTGTTCATGATAGTCAAGAGGTGGAAATGTTCATCATGGATAAAGAAGATGTGGAATATACACACAATGGAATATTACTCAGCCAGGAAAAGGAAGTAAATCTGGTCATATGCTACAACATGGACGAATCTTGAGTGCACTATGCTAAGTGAAATAAGCCAGTAACAGAAAGACAAATACTGTAGGACTTCACTTATATGGTATCTACAGTAGTCAAATTCATTGAAGCAAAAGGTAGAATGGTGGTTGTCAGGGGCTGAGGGGAGAGGGAAATGGGAAGCTGTTGTTCCATATTTATAAAATTCAGTCACATAGAATGAAAAAGTTCTAGAGATCTACTGTACAGCACTGTGCTTACAGTTAACAATACTGTAATATATACTTAAAATTTGGTTAAGAGGGTAGATCTCAAGTTATGTGTTTTACTACCATAAAAAAAGATGGAGGAAAAAATCTATGTATTTTAGCTGGAATAAATTATATCCTTTATAATTTAATGGAACTTGAGAATAATTCAGACAGAAGCAGCACAAAAAAAGATCTAGAAAATAGAGCCCACTTAAAAAACTTAACCACTGAAGCATGGATAAATGTATTAAACACTGTAATAAGCAAGAGACTCTATGTCTCAAAGACTTTAGAAGCTGGATATTTGCATATTTAGTATTTAAATATACTTCTATCTTAAAGGCAAAGGCACAGATTAACTGACTTGTGATTCACTTAAATAAATTCAGGTGATCTAGAGTTCTGGCTCTGAAATACCTAAGATAAAAGTATCGTCAAATTAAATAACCATAGAAAGGAGTATGTGAAACATACTGCAAGTTTCTCACCAAGTAGGAAAGATCCATACTAAAATTATTCCCTTTGATATGAACACTTTTAAAAATCAAGAAGACTTCTGGTCAAGGTAGCTTGGTCATTTCTTGCTTGGATGCATCTTCTCTGTTCCAAACACACATGTGTGCACGTGCATGCACAAACACACACACATCCATATACATGTGTATGTATCGATGGATATATCAACACATATATATATTCATATATATGAATATAATTGTACACACAGAAGCAGCTAGGCTCGAAAACAAGATAAACATTTCTGTGAAACAGAAAAACAGATACGCCAAGTAATAACACAGGATCAAACTTCCTGGCATCCTTCTGCAATATACAGTATTATTTTGCATGTTTTCAACTTTGTATAAATAGTATTATATTGTATTTTTTTGCAAGTATCTGTTTTAAAGTTTTAGAGACTATTTTTTAGTACAGTTTTAGAATTACAGAACTGAGAAGATAGAATAGTTCCCATATACTCCATACCCAGTTTCAATTATTATTAACATCTTACATTACTATGGTGCATTTGTTAAAATGAATTAATATTGATACCTTATTATTAACCAAAGCCCATAGTTTATTTAGATTTTCTTAGTTTTTCCCTAATGTCCATTTTTTGTTCCAGGACTTCATCCAGGATACTACAGCATATTTAGTTTTCACGTGTCTTTAGGCTCTTCTTTGGTTGTGGCAGTTTCTCAGACTTTCCTTGGTTTTAATGATCTTGATAGTTTTGAGGCATACTAGTCAAGTATTTTGTAGGATGGCCCACTACTAGAATTTTTTTTTTTGTTTTCTAGTGGTTAGATTGGGATTGTGGATTATGAGAAGGAAGACCAGAGACGAAAGTGCAATTTTGATCACAACATATCAAGCATGCATAGGGTCAACACAATTAATGACTATTGATGTTGGCCTTAATTACCTACCTCAGTGTTGTTTTCTACACTGCAATATTACTTTTTTCCTGCCTTTCCATACTGTACTCTTTGGAAAGAAGTCACTTAAGAACTCAAAACTAAGTAGTGGAAAGTTATGTTCCCCTAGTTTGAGGTGGAGCATCTATATAAATTATTTAGAATTCTTCTGTGTGAGATATTTGTCTTCTCTCCCAGTTATTTGATTTACTCAATCATTTTATTTATCATCAGTATGGAGTCATAGCAATTTATCCTATACTTTAGGTTATAATCCATTATTAATTTATCTAGTTTGTTGTACAAATTGTTCCAGTTTTGGTCATTAGAAACTCTTTCAGTTGGCTCCTGTACTCCTTTGACATATACTCAACGTTTTTATGTTGGGATTTTCAGCACTTTCCTACTTTCTGTCACTACAATATGCTCAAGTCTCATCTTGTATATTCCCTGCCTCAGTACTAGAATCAGTCAGTTCTCTAAGCAGGTCTGGTTACTTTTTTTTTATATATAAAAAGAGTGTGAGCAGGGGGAGGGTGGAGCAGAAGTAGAGGGAGAGACAATCCTAATAAGGCTCCACACGCTCAGCACAGAGCCCAATGCAGGGCTCAATTTCACAACCCTGAGATCATGACCCGAGCTGAAATCAAAAGTTGGACACTTAACCAACTGAGCCACCCAGACACATCATTGGTTCCTTTCATTAGAGAATGGTATTTACAAACTAAGATTTGGGTACTGAATGTGCTCGTTGCTACTGGAGTATCACTTCATTTAGATCTCCTCAGCTGATAGAGAAAAACTTATATGTCTATACTAACTTGTGTGTATATACACACCTATAAATATTTTATATGTACCCATCTTCATATTAAGTTAAACATGATTTCATTCTGATGTCTCCAACTCTAAACCATTATGAATCATTCTAGCTTCTTTTCATTGCTTATCTGTATATTACACCAGTGAAAAATCTGGTTCCCACCATCTGCCATCCATTTACTTAACTGCTCCACTCATTATACATATGTATCAGTATCAAGATTGCTAACCAATACCCCCATGAGATACAAACTTATTAACTAGGGTACAGTGATTATATGCAGCTGTTTTTAGTCTTCTAGATTCCACATATTTCCAAAAATACTGAAGTCAGTACCTTTCACCCCCCCATACCTTCGCTCAGGTTGTTTCACATATTTATAACACAGATTCTCTTATTATAGTCTGCATTCTTTCCTGGGGTTCCCCTACCTCTCAAATGATTCTTTAATATTTGTGTACATTAAGGGTCGCTCTTCATGCTGTACAGTTTTATGGATTTTGATAAATGCATATCTTGCACCGACCATTACCTTATCATATAGAATAACTTTACTACCTTAAAAATTCCCTGTGCTTCACCTATTCCTCTTTCCCACCCCCCTAAACTGGCAACCATTGATCATTTACTATCTCTACGTTTTTGAATTTCTGGAATGTCACATAATTTGAATTATACAAAATATAGCCTTTTCATACTGGTTTTCACTTATTAATATATTAACAGTTTCTCTATGTCTTTCTGTGGCTTGCCAGATCATTTCTCTTTATTGATGGATTATATTCCACTGTACAGATGCAGCACAGGAGAATGTATCCATTCATCTATCAAAGGACATCCTGATTGCTTCCAGTTTTTGGCAATTATGAGTAAAACTGTTACAAACATTCACATGATGGTTTTTGTATAAATATCAGTTTTAAAATCAATTGGGCACATAACTAAAAGTATAATTTATGGATTATATGGCAAAACAATGTTTAGCTTTGTGAGACTGCCAAACTGACTTCAAAGACGTTGTACTATTTTGGATTTTCAATAGCAATGAATAAGAATTCCTGTTGCTTAGCATTCTCAATAGCATTTGGTATTGTCAGTTTTATTGTGAATTTTAGCCATTCTAATAGGTTGGTAATGGCATCTCACTGTTGTTTTATTTTGTAATTCCCAGATGACAAATGATGATGAGCTCCTTTTCATATGCTTCTTTGACATGTATATAACTTCCTTGTTGAGGTTATCTATTCTTACATTTTGCCCATTATTTCATTGGGTTGTTTGTTTTACTACTGTTGAGTTTTAACAGGTCTTTGTATATTTTAGATACAAGTCCTTTATTAGACATGTTTTATAAATATTTTTTCTAGTCTATGGCTTATCTTTTGATTTTCTTAGAAGTGTATTTCATATAGCAGAAGTTTATAAATTTAATAAAGTCTGATTTAACCATTTTTTTTTCTTTCACAAATCATACTTTCGGTATTGTATCTATAAATGTATCACCAAACACAAAGTCATTTAGGATTTTCTTCTAGTAGTATTATAGTATTGTGTTTTACATTTAGATCTATGATTAATTTTGAGTTGTTTTACAGGATGTAAAATCTGTATTTAGATTCTTATTCTGCATGTGGATAAGCAGTTAGTTATTTTAGCACGATTTCCTGAAAAGAGTATCTTTCCTTCATTGAATTGCCTTTGCTCCCTCATCAAAGATTAGTTCATCATATTTGTGTGAGTCTATTTCTGGAGTCTCTATTCTGCTCCACTGATCTATGTATCTTTCTTTTTTCACCAATACCTTTCTTGATTACAGTAAATCTTAAAGTTGGGTAGTATCAATTCTCCAACTTTGTTCTTCAGTATTGTGTCAGATATTCTGGGTCTTTTGTTTTTCCATGTAAACATAACCAGTCAGTCTATATCCACAAAGTAGCTTGACAAGATTTTATTGGGATTGTGTGGAATCTACGTGTCAATTTGGGAAGAACTGACATCTTAACAATATTAGATCTTCCAATCCATGAACATAGGTTATCTCTGCATTTATTGATGATCTTCTTTAAATTTTTAGCAGTTTTATAGTTTTCTGTGTATAGATCCTGTACATATTTTTTTATTTTTTTAAGATTCTATTTATTTATTCATGAGAGACAGAGAGAGGCAGAGACACAGGCAGAGGGAGAAGCAGGCTCCATGCAGGGAGCCCGATGTGGGACTCAGTCCTGGGTCTCCAGGATCACTCCCTGGGCTGAAGGCGACGCTAAACCGCTGAGCCACCCGAGCTGCCCAGATTCTGTACATATTTTGATAGACTTGTACCTAAGTATTTTACTTTTTTGGTGCTTTTTATAAAACAGTATTGAGTTTTAAATCTCAATTATAATTGTTCATTCCTTAGTATACAGAAAAGCAATTGGTTTTTGTATATAAACCTTGTATCCTACAACCTGCTATATTCCACTTATTATTTCCAGTAGTTATTCACATTGTTGTTGATTCTTTGGGATTTTCTACATAGACATAGGTCTGTGAGAAAAAAAGACAATTTTATTTTCTCTTTCTCAATCTGTGTGCTTTTTGTTTTTTCTTTTTTAATTTTATTGCACTAGCTAGCATTTTTAGTACAACACTGAAAAGAAGTACAGAAAGGTGATGTCCTTCCTTGCCTTATTCCTGATCAAAGGGGAGAGCATGCAGTTTCTCACCATTAAGTACATTGTTAGCTGTAGGGTTTTGTAGATACTCTTTATCAAGTTGGGAATGTTTCCTCCTATTCCTAGTTTGCTGAGAGTTTTTTGTTATGAATGGGTTTTGGATTTCGTTAAATGCCTTTTCTACATCAATTGAAATAATGATATAATTTTTCTTCTTTAGTTTGTTGATGTATAGATTTCAAATGTTGAATCAGCCATAGATACCTAGAATAAATCCTATCTGATCATGGTATATAATTATTTTGATACATTGTTGGATGTGATTTCCTAATATTTTGACTTCAAAATATTTTAATCAAATATTTTTATTTTCCTAAAATTTAGGATTTTTGCATCTATGATCACGAGCGATATTTGTGTGTAGTTTTGCTTTAATTGATGATTTTATCTGGTTTTGGTATTAAGCTAATGCTGGTTTCATAAAATCAGTAAGAAAGTGTTCCCTCTGTTTCCATTTTATAGAAAAGATTGTAGAGATTAGGTGTCATTTTATGATTCCATTTTTGCCCTTCTCAACGTATCAATTATATTTCATTTTATAATTTTTAGTGGTTGCCTTACTTTACAATATTAATTTACAACTAATCTAAGTCCACTCTCAACATTATACCACTTCACAGGTAGTGCAGATAACTTATTAACAGTTATATACACCAAATACTAATTCCTCCCCTCTTATCCCTTATAACATTCCTGTTTTATAACATTTACCCATATGCTATAATTGCCTAACACATTGTTGTTATTACTTTGAACAGTTATCTTTTAAATAACTTAAAAATAAGATTTTATTTTACCTTTATGTATTCTGTCTCCTATGCTCTTCTTTTCTTTATAGAGACCTAATTTTCTGAACTCTATCATTTTCCTTCACTCTGGAAAATCTTTTTTGAAAAAGAAATATTTCTCACAAAGCAGATTTACTACTGACAAATTCCCTCAGTATTTGTTTGTCTGAGAAAGTCTTTTTTATTTTTTGTTTCATTTTTGAAGGATTGTTTTGCTGGATACAGACTCCTAGGCGAGTGTTTTTTTCTTTCAATACTTACAATATTTCACTTTTCTCTTCTTGCTTTCTTGAATTTCTGACAAGAAATCCAATGTAATTCTTATTGTTCCTCTATAGATAATGTGTTTTCCCTGGGTGTTTTCAAGATTTTCTCTTTGTCTCAGTTTTCTGTGTTTGAATATGATATGCTTAGGTGTATTTTGGGAGTATTTATCCTGGTTAGTATTGTTTTCCCAGATCCTGGATCTGTGATCTAGTGTCTGTCATTAATCTTGGAAAATTCTCAGTTATTCCTACTTCAACTATTTATTCTCCTTCTGGCATTCCAATAGCATGTATGTTATACCATTTGAAATTATCCCATAGTTCTTGGATATTATTTTCCATTTTTTTTTTACAGTCCTCTTACTCTTTGCATTTCAGTTTGGGAAGTTTCTACTGGCATGTCTTCAAGCATACTGATTCTTTCCTCGGTCACTTCCCATCTAATGATGAGTGTACCCAAATCATTTCATTTCTTTTTAGTGTTTTTGATTTCTTGCATCTTCTTCTGATTCTGAGTTTCTATCTATCTGCTTACATTACTCATCTGTGCTTGCATATTGTATATTTTCTCTAATAGATTCTGTAGTATATTGATCATAGTTACTTTAAATTCCATATATCTGGTAATTCCAAAACTTGTATATCTAAGTTTGGTTCTGATGCTGGCTTTGTCTCTTCAAACTGTTTTTCCTTTCAGCACACCCTGTGATTTTTTGTTGTTGTTGAAAGCTGGACATGATGTATAAATTAAGAGGAACTAAGGTAAATAGGGCATTAGTATGAGGTTTTATGTTAATGTGGCCAGGAGTTGGCTGTGTTTGGTGTTTATTCTAGTTGTAGATGTTAGAGGTTTCAATTTCCTCTAATGTCCTTGTTTTTTCTCTGTTTTTTTTTTGGGGGGGTTCCTTAAAAACTCCTTAAATGGAGTCAGCCTTGTAAGTCTTTCAGCTATCATCCATAGTTACTGTACTGAGGCCCTATTGATGGGGCAGTAAAGTGTGTGGCAAGGGAAACATTCTATAATCTCATAATTAAGTCTCAACTCTTTTAGTGTGCCCGTGTCCCTAGCTTGTAACCTTCGTAAGTGTTTCATAGCTTTTTTTTCTTTCTCTCTTAGATGAGACAGGAAAGTTAGAGGCATCTGGAGTTGGAGAATTTCCCTTCTTGCTAGCTGGCAAAGGCTTTCATAAAGTTGTTTCACTTGCTGGGTATCCCTTTGTTAGACAGAAGCTCTGGATGTATTTCAAAATGATTACTCTTTCCTTCTGCATGCCAGGAACAGGAGATTGTTTCTTGGCCTTTCCCCTTGAGAACCTAGTGGGGTTCCTAGAGTTAAAAGTCATGAAAATGTGAGGGTCATCATAGACCTAGAATTTGTCACTCAAACAATCTACATTCTACTTCCAGAAATTTGTCAAGGTTACCACGTAAAGGTCCCTACCAGTTTATGGCTCCAATGCTTTTTGCTACTGATAAGCAGGTCTGGGCTGTGATTCTCTGTAATTGCCTTTCTCTCTAGATTTTGGGGTCACAGTTTACTCTGTGACTTCAGTTCTCTGATGGGTCAAAGAAAAGTCATTGCTGTTTCCTTTTTTCAGCTGTTTTTCTTGTTATAAGTCATGAGTGACACCTTCCAAGCACTTTACATGTTGGAGCTGAAACCAAGGAGCTTTTTTCATTCAATATTGTGAGATTCATGCATGTTGATACCTGTAGTTCTATTTTATTCATTTTCTATACCGTATAGTATTCTATGAATATACCATGCTTTATCCATTCTCCTGCTGATGAACAAGTGTGTTGTTTATAAATAATGCTACAGTGAGTATCTTTATAACATTTCCTAATGTGCATGTGTAGGAGTTCCTCTAGGATAGATACCTAGGAGTGGGACTGCTGACTTATGGTGTATGAGCATCTTATATTTTACTAGATATTGCCACAATATTCATAAAAGTTATTGTCCTCACTTATATTCACCCAGCAGTATATTAGAGTTCTTACTGTCTCATATGTTCACCAATACTTGGCATTGACAGGCCTTTAAAGGAATGCCAACTTCCTGGGTGTTAAATAGCTTTTCACTGTAGTTATATTTTGCATTTCTTTGATTACTATTAAGATGTTATAATTAATTGGCTATTCAAGTTTTCGCCCCTGTGAATTGCCTGTTCACATCATCTGGCTATTTATTTATTTATTATTGGTTTGTAGAGAAAGATTTCCTTAAAATGACTCAAAAAGCACAAACCATCAAATAAAATACTGATGGTTTGATAACATTAAGATGAAAGACTTCTGCTTAACAAAAGACATCAGAAATGTTTAAAAGCCACCTACTAGACGAATATATTTACTAGATAAGCAACACATGTTTGTATCCGAAATTTAAAAATAATTTCTAGGCAGCTGGATGGCTCAGTTGGTTAAGTGTCTGATTCGTGATCTCAGCTCAAGTCTTGCTCTCAGGCTCATGAGTTCAAGCCCTGTGTTGGGGGTTTCATGCTGGACCATGGAGCCTACTTAAAATTTTTTTTCTATAAATAATATGAAAAACTAAACAATCAAATAATGGGCAAAGAAATGCAACAGGCAAAGCACACAAGGTTACTGAAAAGCTAACAAATGCATAATTACAAGCTTAACTTGATTGCAAATCAAAAACATGCAAATTAAATCAATGATATACCTTCAAACATTTTAGACTGGCAAATAAAAAGTCCAATACTAAAGAATCTTGGCAAGGATATGAAAGAGATTTCTGAAAACCTGCTCATGGAGTTGAATATATACATATCCTATATCATAGTAATTCCACTCCTAGGAATGTAATCTAGAACAATAATTCTTAAAATGTCACTCTTAGACCAGCAGCATCACCACCTCATAGGAACTTGTTGGAAATGCAAATTCTCAGGCCCTACTCCAGGTCTGCTGAGTAAGAGATTCTGAGGGTGGAGCCCAGAAATCTGTCTTTTAACAAGCCTTCCAGATGATGCTGGTGAATACTAACATTTGAGAATCACTGCAATAGAGCAATATTTTTCCAACTTTTTTGACTGAGATCTATAGGAACAAATGCATTTTACATTCTGGCCCACATACATATCACATATCACGTACACACACACACACACACACACACACACACACACACGCAAACCAAAAGCTTCCAGAAACAGTAATCACCCTTACTCTACAGAATATACTTTGATATTTTCTATTCTATTCCATTTTGTTTCATTAAAAAAATTGCTTGTTGTGACCTAATTGTAACCTGAAGTTTGAAAAAGTGTCCTAGAGAAACTCTTGTACATATGCAACAGGAGATAAGTACAATGTTCGTTGCAGAATTGCCCGTAATAGCAAAAATAAAAAGAAAATATCTTCAGGAAAATGGATAAATTATAATATATTTCTACAATGGAATACTACATAGTTCCTTATAGTATTAAAATAAGTTTCAAAAACATGTATATTGAGTAAAAAAAGCAAGTTGTAGAAGGATATGTAGAGTATAATATCTGTAGTTTTAAATATGTAAAAATATATTATGAATATATAAATATGTAGTAAAAATATAAAAACATGCATCAGAATGATAAATAACAAATTCAGGATAATAGTTACCTCTGGAGGGGAGATAGGGAAATGGGATTGGTGAGGGATACTTGGAAGTCTTCGGGTATATCCATAAGGCTCTATTATTTTTCTAACTAAGCAAATATGGAAATTATTATGTATTGATAAAGATGGCTGGCTAGGTATAGTGGTATTTGCTATATTATTCTCTATAACTTTTTGTATATTAGTATTATTTTATAATAAAAAACACAAATCAAGCTGCCCTTGAACTAACAGTAAAAATATATTAGAAATGCAATCACTCAAAGGAAATTGCTTTAATATCCCTCATCCACACTGCCTTTTTTTAAAATTCAGGGACAGCCAGAACCTAATATTATTTTTTTGGTTTTGTTTTTTAAATTAAACACAACCAAGCATATGTTCCAGGGGCTTGTGTTGCCTCTTTGAGTGACATTACAATAAAATTTGCCATTCTGGATGTAACATATACCAATAATGTGAAATAATGATGTGATCAATAAAACAAGGATTGTTTAGAACTCTACTTATCTATTTGTCAATTTCTCAAGATTTAGAGGCCCTACACTTTCACTTTGCTACTTAGTATCAGCAATTTAAAGTCATATGTCACATGAGAGTCAGGTGGAGTATTCTAAAAAAAAAAAACTCACGTAATAACTCTACTCAAAACCAGGTGGCCAATTATTTATGGACTACTTGCAGAGGAACTTCGGCTACCTGATATGGTGGTCCTATGAGTATTACTTGATTTATTACTAGCCTAGGAAACTGGAGGTTGCTTTTCCTTCAATTCAGGGCCTCTAATGGATATGAACTAGTTTCATCATGATTTCTTTAAAACTCTAGGGTAGCTTCAGACCTTAGGAAACCACAAAGAACATCATAGGAAATACACTACTTATATAGTATGGAGAGATTAATAGTCCAAGTCAAGGAAAAACACAATCACAGTACCTATGTCATGATTCCTTGGTATAATCAAAGCTAATTTCAAAGTATTAGTTTAGGTAGAGGTAAAGAAAAATGAAAACAACCCATGTTTTTTTTTCTTGGTTTGGCCTATACCTTGTTTGGCTCCCCTGGATTATATGAAGAAAACATAGGAATTTTTCGGATCTCTTCCTCTGACAAACGATTTCTCTGGATCTCATCTTCTGGGACAAATTCTATTGGCTGCGTCAGCTTCTTAGGCCCAGTCCAACACTGCTCAGGTGAATTATCAATAACTTTTGCCACATGGAGACTGGGACCTTTACCCTGTGCTGCCTGTTTTCCCTTGTCCTGGAGTAATGACGGGTTCTCAGCTGTGTCACTATCTCCCACTGATGTAGCTGAGACCAGTGAGTGGGAAGCAAAGGGTTCACCTCTCATAAGTTGGAACTCTTCAAGACGTTTTTTCATTATCATCTCTTGGTAAAAACTTTCCAGGTTGTTCATGGGATCACCTTTGTTCTTCTTTTGGGGTTCATCTAGATCAAGACAAAGAGATAGGGAAGTTCTACAAAGCCTACCAATACAACCTTTCACAAATAATAAAAATTAAATCTTGGCTCTCAGATATAGAAACTCTGTGGGGATAAGCTTGACAAATGACAATAGTATACACCTGTTTTAATGCAGTGCATCTCAAGCAATGCTGGAACTATGGTGAGGCAAGCAAGGCACCTCAGGCACAAAATTTAAGGAGGTACTCACTCTCAGAGTCATGCAAGTACATGCACCTAAGTGATAAGGACATTAAAAAAATGTAACCAGTACAGCATTATCCCACTTCACAAAATTAATAATAATTCCTGAGTTCAGATTCAAATGGCTCTGATTATCTCAAAGGTCACTTCTGACACCTGGCTGTTCAATGCAGAATCTAAACCAGGCTATGGCTGTTCTCTCTCTTCTGTCTTAAAACAGTGCCCCTCTTTTCCATCTCTCCAACTCGTTTTTTTCTCCATCCTATTGAATGATTAGAGGAACCACATCATTTGTTCAGAGAACAAATGAAATTTGGCTGATTATTCCTCATGTTATTGTTTAACTTTTTCCTCAAACCCCTCTATCTCTTACAAACTGGCAGTTAAATCTAGATCTGTGCTATCTAATACAATAGTCACTGGCCATACAAATTTATTTAAAGTAATGTTTTAGATATTGGTTCCCCAGTTAACCGAGTCACATTTCAAATGATCAACAGCCATATGTGGCTAATGGATACCATAATGGGCAGAAGAGATAGAAACCATTTGCATCATTGTGGAAAGTTGCATTAAGATAGTGCTGATCTAGAGGCTTGACTAGATTCAGGTTCAATATTTAAGGTAACAATCATCCATAGATAGATGTGTACTTCCTATGACATCACATCATAGGGCATATAATGTTTGGTGGTCCCACTTTACTGATGCTAAAGTTGATCAGCAGATTTAGAAGATATTAGTCTGATTGCTCCATTACGAAGTTTCCCCATTCACCTAATGGGTTTTGCACCCATTGATGACCATTACCTCGATCTGTTAATTAAGAAGTTGCAAAATGGAGCTCCCCTAATGATATTAGTTCTTCTGTACTTATTAATTCTATTATTTCTTCTGCATTTATTATCTGAAATTCTAAAATGAACTTACCGTCAACTATTTGGGTTTCCCCATATACAGTTCATACAGCAAAGGCCGGACAAATGCTTGACTTCCCCCCCCCCCATATTTACCAACTATGAAAGTAATGAGTTAGTACCTTAGAAATGTCCAATGGTGACCAACGATTATTTTTAGTATAATCGTGAGATCATTTTCACGTTTGACGTGTTTCACTTAAATGTAATCTTTATTCTTTTTAGTCATCAAATTATCCTACTTGGGACAGTAAGTCCCTTCAGATTGGCTCCTTGTGTTGCTTTCTAGTTTTTTGGCACAGCAAGATGTCACAAGCTCATTTTGAATATTTCCTGACTCAAACCTAGATTATCTCTCCAAGGAACCCTAGCTCCTTTTAATGGTAAATAGTGTTTAGAAACCACAATGTGTTTGTTGTTAGGTGTGTTGATAGTTGTTGTTTTTGCTTCTGAGGCTTTTCAGTGGACAAAGCTAGGAAATTCTTTCAAAAGAAAAATAAATCATGAGTTCCTATTGGTATTTCCACTTTAAATTTAAGATTACAAGGTTTTTACTCAAATTCTTTGATCTTAGACTTGTATCTCTTTTCACATATGGTTAAAATATTGGCTCAATGATATTAGCCTTTTCCAATAATATGTTTATAGAATTTTAAAATGGGATCCTTGGGTGGCGCAGCGGTTTAGCGCCTGCCTTTGGCCCAGGGCACGATCCTGGAGACCCGGGATCGAATCCCACGTCGGGCTCCCGGAGCCTGCTTCTCCCTCTGCCTGTGTCTCTGCCTCTCTCTCTCTCTCTCTCTCTGTGACTATCATAAATAAATAAAAATTTAAAAAATATATTTAAAAAAAAAAGAATTTTAAAATGTTAGTAACAATACTAATATAACTATTAATGACAAAACTACTGAATACAGTTTTATATGTCTTTGCAGTTATATACAAATGTTGTTTTAAAGTTACTTTACATAATTACTTTTTCTGTATGGTTATGTTACCAACTTTATTCATAGTTATATTCATTTACCTCAGGTTATTTAAGGAATTGATTTACTTCAAGAATTTTAAGAATTGATTTTTCCTTTTTGATTATTTTTTAAATTATGCAGAACATTTACATGAATCTAAAATGAAAACTGTTATACAGTACCTTCACAAAAGTCTCACCCCCATCTCTGTCCCCTTCATCCCATTCCTTTCCTTCTCCATAAATAATAATTTTACTTAGGTTTTGACATTATGGTTCCATTGTTTCTTTTTTGAAAATATAAGCAAATAGGCAGGCTCACACAACACATATATGTGTGTATCTACATAATTCATCAGTTACACCCCTTTCCTATATAAAAGGTAACTTACTATAAATACTGTTCTACAATTTACTTTTTTGTACTTAACAATATATCAGAAATAACTTATTAATGTGTAGAGTTCTTCCCCTTCCTCTTGATATCTGCACAGTACTCTATTGTGTGAATGTACTAGTTTAACTACTCTCCTACTGATGCACATTAGTGCTGTATCCAGTATTTTTTGCTTTTATGAATAATAGTCTGACAAATAGCCTTGTGCACACAGCATTTTGTATTCTTCCAGTATATCTTTGAAGCAGACTGCAAGAGGTGGCATTGCTGAGACAAAGGGTGAATGTGTATGCAATTTTTCCACATATTGCTAAATTCTACTCTGTAGGAGTTGTATTATTCTGCATTTCCACCAGCAAGGTATAAGAATATTTATAGAAGGATTTCTTAAGACCCAAAAAACACTAATCATTAAGGAAAATATTGACAGATTCAACTAAATTTAAAACTTCTGTTCATTGAAAATATAAAGGGAAAAGTCATAGAATGGAAAAAGATGTTTGCTGCACAAATAACTCGTAAAGAACCATTAAGAAAAGCGGTAGACAACTGAAAAGAGGCCTCACAAAAGAGGAAATATACAGGGCTAATAAATATATGCAAAAGTGCTCAACCATATTAGAATTCAGGGAAATGCTAATTAAGAAGGGTTGGGATATTAATAGAAAACTGCCATACTGGCAAAAATTAAAAAGAACACCAAAATTGTAGAAATTGTAGAGCCTCATACATTGCTGGTAGTAATGTGCACCCATAGTGAAAATCACTATAATGTTATCTACTGATGTTGAAGATTTGCTCATAATATGACTAATCAGTTCCACTCCTACATATATACCCTAGAGAAATTTAGGCATATGTGTACCAGGATACAATAATAATGTTTAGATCAGTGCTATTTATAATAGCATGAAACTAGCAAAAATATAAATGTCCATCTAAGAATCAATTGCAAAACTGTAGTCAGTTTATATAATGAAATACTATATTCTAATGAAAATGAACAAATTTCAGCTACATATGACCAAGTGGATAAATATTCTAATGTATACCTTCAAAAATAAATATTCAGTGACTATTATGATTCAGGTACTATTCTTTTTTGGGATATATCAATAAATAAAACAAAGTCCCTATCTTCATAGAGCTCAGTGAATTATATAGTATATCAGAAGGTTATGACTGCTATAAAAAAATACAGCAATGTAATGGGTGATTGGAAGTGCTAGGGGGTTATAGTAGTGGTAGTTGCAATTTTAATGTTGGTCTTGGTAAGTCTCATTGAGAAAGTGATATTTGAGAGATATGACTTAAAGAAAGTGAGGGAATCTATCATGCTGATGGTAGAGCGAGGGCTCCAAAGTGGGGAATATGTCTCAAAAAATTTAAAAAGTCTGAAATCATACACATATCTGATCACAATGGAATCACATTAGAGATCCATTGCTAGGGATCCCTGGGTGGCTCAGTGGTTTGGCAAGAGCCTTCGGCCCAGGGTGTTATCCTGGAGACCCGGGGTCAAGTCCCACATTGGGCTCCCTGCATGGAGCCTGCTTCTCCCTTTGCCTGTGTCTCTGCCTCTCTGCCTCTCTCTCTCTCTCCCTCTGTCTCTATGAATAATAAATAAATAAATCTTTAAAAAAAAGAGATCCATTGCTAGAAGAAATCTTAGAAAACACAAATATTCAGAAATTAAACGATATACTTCTAAATAACTCCTAAGTCAAAGAACTCAAAAATGAAATTTAAAAAATATTTTCAACTAAATTAAAGGGAAAACACAACATATCTAAATTTATAGATGCAACTAAAACAATGTTAAGAGGGATCCCTGGGTGGCGCAGCGGTTTGGTGCCTGCCTTTGGCCCAGGGCGCGATCTTGGAGACCCGGGATTGAATCCCACGTCGGGCTCCCAGTGCATGGAGCCTGCTTCTCCCTCTGCCTATGTCTCTGCCTCTCTCTCTCTCTCTCTCTGTGACTATCATAAATTAAAAAAAAAAATGTTAAGAGAGAAATCTGCAGCTTTAAACATCTACATAAAAAAAGAGAATGGAGGGGAGGGGCAAGATGGCGGAAGAGCAGGGTCCCCAAATCACCTGTCCCCACCAAATTACCTAGATAACCTTCAAACCATCCTGAAAATTTACGAATTCGGCCTGAGATGTAAAGAGAGACCAGCTGGAATGCTACAGTGAGAAGAGTCCGCGCTTCTATCAAGGTAGGAAGACGGGGGAAAAGAAATAAAGGAACAAAAGGCCTCCGAGGGGGAGGGGCCCCGCGAGGAGCCGGGCTGAGGCCGGGGCGAGTGTCCCCAGGACGGGAGAGCCCCGTCCCGGAGGAGCAGGAGCTGCACCAACCTTCCCGGGCGGGCGGAAAGGGGCTCGCAGGGAGTTGGAGCAGGACCCAGGAGGGCGGGGATGCCCTCGGGCTCCCGGGGACACTAACAGACACCTGCGCCCCGGGAGAGTGCGCCGAGCTCCCTAAGGGCTGCAGCGCGCACGGCGGGACCTACCGGAGCAGCTCGGAGGGGCTCGGGCGGCGGCTCCAGGGAGGGAGCTGCAGGGCGGGAGCGCGAATCCACCAGCGCAGGCCCCGGAGCACAGGGCGCCGGGACACAGCCCAGGATCCGGCCTCCCCCGGGACAGGCATTCTTGCTGAGGCTAAATCCAGGCTTCCAGAGTTGCCATAGCAACTGCTGCTGTTCCTCCAGGGGCCCCACGGGGGTAAACAACCCCCGCTGAGCCCGGCAGCAGGCAGGGGCAGAGCAGCTCCCCCAAGTGCTAACACCTGAAAATCAGCACAGCAGGCCCCTCCCCCAGAAGACCAGCTGGACGGACCAGTGATACTCCCCCGTGTTCCAATACAACTTGTTTTTGGCCACTCTGCACTGAGCAAAATGACTAGAAGGAAAACCTCACCTCAAAAGAAAGAATCAGAAACAGCCCTCTCTCCCACAGAGTTACAAAATCTGGATTACACTTCAATGTCAGAAAGCCAATTCAGAAGCACTATTCTACAGCTACTGGTGGCTCTAGAAAAAAGCATTAAGGACTCACGAGACTTCATGACTGCAGAATTTAGATCCAATCAGGCAGAAATTAAAAATCAATTGAATGAGATGCAATCCAAACTAGAAGTCCTAACGACGAGGGTTAACGAGGTGGAAGAACGAGTGAGTGACATAGAAGACAAGTTAATGGCAAAGAGGGAAACTGAGGAAAAAAGAGACAATCAATTAAGGGACCATGAAGACAGATTAAGGCAAATAAATGACAGTCTAAGGAAGAAAAACCTACGTTTAATTGGGGTTCCCGAGGGCGCCGAAAGGGACAGAGGGCCAGAATATGTATTTGAACAAATCCTAGCTGAAAACTTTCCCAATCTGGGAAGGGAAACAGGCATTCAGATCCAGGAAATAGAGAGATCCCCCCCTAAAATCAATAAAAACCGTTCAACACCTCGACATCTAATAGTGAAGCTTGCAAATTCCAAAGATAAAGAGAAGATCCTTAAAGCAGCAAGAGACAAGAAATCCCTGACTTTTATGGGGAGGAGTATTAGGGTAACAGCAGACCTCTCCACAGAGACCTGGCAGGCCAGAAAGGGCTGGCAGGATATATTCAGGGTCCTAAATGAGAAGAACATGCAACCAAGAATACTTTATCCAGCAAGGCTCTCATTCAAAATGGAAGGAGAGATAAAGAGCTTCCAAGACAGGCAGGAACTGAAAGAATATGTGACCTCCAAACCAGCTCTGCAAGAAATTTTAAGGGGGACTCTTAAAATTCCCCTTTAAGAAGAAGTTCAGTGGAACAATCCACAAAAACAAGGACTAAATAGATATCATGATGACACTAAACTCATATCTGTCAATAGTAACTCTGAACGTGAACGGGCTTAATGACCCCATCAAAAGGCGCAGGGTTTCAGACTGGATAAAAAAGCAGGACCCATCTATTTGCTGTCTACAAGAGACTCATTTTAGACAGAAGGACACCTACAACCTGAAAATAAAAGGTTGGAGAACCATTTACCATTCAAATGGTTCTCAAAATATACCCTAAAAACTATAGAACACTTCTGAAAGAAATTGAGGAAGACACAAAGAGATGGAAAAATATTCCATGCTCATGGATTGGCAGAATTAATATTGTGAAAATGTCAATGTTACCCAGGGCAATTTACACGTATAATGCAATCCCTATCAAAATACCATGGACTTTCTTCAGAGACTTAGAACAAATTATTTTAAGATTTGTGTGGAATCAGAAAAGACCCCAAACAGCCAGGGGAATTTTAAAAAAAGAAAACCATATCTGGGGGCATCACAATGCCAGATTTCAGGTTGTACTACAAAGCTGTGTTCATCAAGACAGTGTGGTACTGGCACAAAAACAGACACATAGATCAATGGAACAGAATAGAGAACCCAGAAGTGGACCCTGAACTTTATGGTCAACTAATATTCGATAAAGGAGGAAAGACGATCCACTGGAAGAAAGACACTCTCTTCAATAAATGGTGCTGGAAAATTGGACATCCACATGCAGAAGAATGAAACTGGACCACTCTCTTGCACCATACACAAAGATAAACTCAAAATAGATGAAAGATCTAAATGTGAGACAAGATTCCATCAAAATCCCAGAGGAGAACTCAGGCAACACCCTTTTTGAACTTGGCCATAGTAACCGGAGAAGGACAAACAGTGTATGTTCTCATTCATTTGGGGAATATGAATAATAGTGAAAGGGAATATAAGGGAAGGGAGAAGAAATGTGTGAGAAATATCAGAAAGGGAGACAGAACATAAAGACTTCTAACTCTGGGAAATGAACTAGGGGTGGTGGAGGGGGAGGAGGGCGGGGGGTGGGGGTGAATGGGTGACGGGCACTGAGGGGTACACTTGACGGGATGAGCACTGGGTGTTATTCTGTATGTTGGTAAATTGAACACCAATAAAAATTAATTTATAAAATAAAATAAAACAAACAAACAAAAAAAAAACAACTGACATTAATAGCTCTAGAGATGAAGTTGGGATACCAATAAAAGATGCCTCTGCGCACATATGAAATATAAAAAAAAAAAAAGAAGAATGTTTTTAACCTATAATCTGAGCTTCCAAACTAAGGAAACTAGAAACAGAGCAAACTTAACCCAAAGCAAGGAAAAAGAAAATAATAAAAATTAAGGAATAAATCAATGTGACATAAAACAGAAAATTAGAGAAAATCAATGAAACCAAAACCTGTTTCTTTGAAAAGTTTAACAAAATGGTGAACCCTTAGCTAGGCCAGACAAGAAAATAAGAGAGAAGACAAAAATGACTAAAATCAAGAATTAAAGATGAGGCATCATTACTGACACAATAGAACTGGAAATGATTATAAGGGAATATTATGAATAACTTTAGGCCAACAAATTAGAAACCTTAGATGAATGGGCAAATTCATAGAAAGATACAAATTACCAAGCAGATTCAAATATAAAGAGAATAGCTGAATAAACCTATAATAAGTAAATTAGTTCAATCAGCAATCAACAATCTACCCACAAAGAAAAGTTCAGGTCCAGATACCTTCATTGGTGAATTCTACCAAATATTTAAAGAAATAATGTCAATCATGTGCAAACACTCTCAGAAAATAGAGGAGGGAATCTTTTCCAACTTATTCTATGATGTTGGTCTATGATGTCAATAGTATACTGAAACCAAAGCTAAACAAAGACATCACAAGCAGGGAAAACTACAGATATCCCTCATGAACAGACAAAAAAATCCTTAACAAAAAATTAGCAAGTCTGCCCAATTCAGGCATTCTCAATATATAGAAATGATTATACACATATAAGTGGAATTTATCTCAGAAATGAGATTGGTTTAACATCTAAGAAATCAATGAATACATCATATTAATAGATTAAAACATTAAATCACATGAGCCCTATAGTAAATGCAGCAAAAGCATTAAACAAAATCCGACACTCATCCATGATTTTTTTAAAAACTTCAATTAACTAGGAATAGAAGGGAACAACTTCAGCCTGCTGAATGATATCTCAAAAATGTCCACATCCTAATTCCTGGAATCTATGAAAATGTTACATGACAAACGAGACTCTACAGATGTGATTAAGTTACAGATCTTGAGTTAGGGAGATTATCTTGGATTATGCAGGTAGGCCCAATATAATTACAAGGATCCTTACCAGAAGGAGGCAGGAGGGTCAGAGACAGAGTAATAGATGGAAGTAGAAGTTGAAGTAATGTGAGGAAAGGGCCATGAGCCAAGGAATTACAGGTGGATTCTAGACATTGGAAAAGGCTCCCCTAGAGAACTCCAGAAGGAAGGCAACCTTATGCACAACTGATTTAACAACTTCTGACCTCTAGAACTGTAAGAGAAGAAATTAGTTGCTTTAAGCCACTAAGTTTATAATAATTAGTTACAGCACCCACAGGAAAGTAATGTACTATGATTCTAAAGATCATGTACAAAAAACCTAGAGCTAAGATCATAGTTAATAGTTAAAAACTGAATGTTTTCCCCTTAAGACTGGGAAAAGGCAAAGATGCTTGTTCTCACCACTTCTTTTTGGAAGATTTTATTTATTTATTTATTCATGAGAGACACAGAGAGAGAGGCAGAGACAGGCCAAGGGAGAAGCAGGCTTCCCACAGGGAGCCCGATGTGGGACGTGATCCCTGGGATCGCGCCCTGAACTGAAGGTTGATGCTCAACCACTGAGCCACCCGGGTGGCCCACACCACTTCAATTTGACACTGTACTGAATTCTAGATTGTGCAAGGAAACGTACATACATACATACATAAATAGACATCCAGATTGGAAAGAAAGAAGTTAAAACTGCCTTATTCGTAGGCGACATAATTGTCTAAGTAGAAAATCTGAAGGTATCCACAATAAAACTACTTGAATTAAGTAAATTACAAGATCAAGAATGCAAGACAGATATACAATAATCAATTGTATTTCTATATACATGTATGTAATAATCAGAAAATAAAATAATGGTACACCTGGGTGGCTCAGTGGTTGAGTGCCTGCCTTCGGCCTAGGGCGTGATTCTGGGGCCCGGGGATCAAGTCCCACATCAGGCTCCCTGCATGGAACCTGCTTCTCTTTCTGTCTATGTCTCTGTCTCTGTCTCTCTGTGTCTCTCATGAAGAAATAAATAAAATTTAAAAAAAGAAAATGAAATAGAACAATTCTGTTCACAAGAGCATCAAAATGAAAAATAATTAGTAAAAAAATATAATATTTGTAAACTTAAAACTATAAAACATGCTGAAATAAATTACAGAAGAGCTATATAAAGGAAGAGACATTCTATGTTCATGGACTAGAATATTCAATATTATTAAAATGGCAGTTTTCCCCAAATTGAACTACAAATTCAACACAATCCTTATCAAATATCAGCAGGCTTTTTTTTTAATAGAAAAATTGACAAGCTTGTTCTAAAATTTACATAGAAATACAAAGGGCCTAGAATAACCAAAGCTATTTTGAAAAACAGGAGGAAAATTGGAGGAATTACACTACCTGATTTCAAAATTTATATAAAAGTAAAGACATTCAGAGTATAAGGATAGGCATATACATCAATAGAACCAAAACAATTCATTGGGGGAAATAATAACCTTTATAATAAATATTTCTGGGACAGTTAGATATGAATATTTAAAAATATGAACTTAGAACCTTTATCTCACTCACAAAAATGAACCCAAAACGGATAAGAGATCTAATTGTAAGAGCTCAAACTATACACATTCTAGAAGAAAACACAGGAGAGTAGTATCTTTCCTACCTTGAGTTCAGTAATGATTTCTCAGATATGATACCAAAAAGCTTCCATAAAGGTTCCATAAAGGAACAAATTAATAAATGGAACATCATTAAAATTAAAAACTTTTGTGCTTCAAAAGATACCATTAAGAAGATAAAAAGATAAGATACAGACTGGAAGAAAATATTTTCAAGTCATAAAACTTATAATAAAGTGCTTGTATTCAGAATACATAAAGAACTCTTACCACTCAATACTAAGAAAACAATCCAACCAAAAAATGGGTAAAAGACTTGAATAGACAACTCATCAAAGAAGATATAAGAATGGCTAATAAACACATGAAAAATATTCAGGTTATTTTTTATTATAAAAATTCAAATTAAAACCACGATGAGGTATTAGTACACACCTACTAGTATGGCTGTAAAAAAAAAGGAGGGGTACAAAAAGTGTTGGAAAGGATGTAAAGAAGTAGGAACACTCAAACATTACTGATGAGAAAGTAAAATGATGCAACCACATTGGAAAACAGTTTGGCCATCCCTCAAGTGGTTATACAGAGTTATCATATGATCTAGAAAGTCCAGTCACTCAAGAGATATGAAAACACGTCCACACAAAAACTTGGACATGAATGTTAATAGTATTATTCACAGTAGACAAGAAGTGGAAACAACCCAAAAGCCATCAGTGATGAAAGGATAAATAAAATGTGGTATATCCATACAATGGAAAATTATTTAGAAATAAAAAGGAATGAATTGCTGATACAGGCTACAATATGAACAAACTCTGCAAACATGCTATCTGACAGAAGCCAAATTCCAAAGACCACATATTGTTAAGACTCCATTTATATGAAACACCTAGATTCAACAAATTTATAGAGACAGAGGCTTGGAGTAGAAGTGGGAGTGATTTATTGCAAATAAACTCATGGGAATTTTGCAGAGGGATGGAAATGCCCTAAGACTGAATTGTATTGATGATTGCATAATTCAATAAATTTACTAAAAGTCACCTAATTGAACATTTAAAATAGGGGAATTTTAACACTATTCAGTCTCACACAATGTTAGAACAGAAAATAGGGGAAATGTATTCAAAGACACTAAAGAATAATTAAATGAATGAGAAGATACAGCATATTCACACTTGAAGATCTGAAGATTCATACTGTAAATATGTCAACTGTCCTCAATTCATTTAAATACTTGATGGAATTTCAGTTGAAATCACATAAGAGAAAGTATGTGTGTGAGTATGCGTGTGTGTAACCTGACAAACTGATTCTAAGATTTCCATGGAAAAGCAAAGTATCAAAAGTAAATAAAATACTTTTGAAAAAGAACAAGGTGGAAGGAATGTTTTTTATTGTACTGGATATCAAGACATTAAAAAGCTAAACTGTGATACTGATTCTGATAAACTGATAGCCAAAAAGATCAAAGGAATCAAAGAGAACCCATAAAAACACCCATGCATACATGAACACCTGATATATGACAGAGCTAGCAATACAATAACAGTACAGGGACATTTTCAAAACATAGTTTTGGGATAGAGGGTTATTTATATTGTAAAAACAAACAAACAAACCTGAAATCCTACTTTACACCATATACAGAAATCAATTCCAGTTGGATCAAAGACTTAAATGTGAAAGGCAAAAACATAAAGCCTTCAGAATAAAGAACAATATCTTCCTGAGCTCATGTAGGGTAGGATTCATTAATCAAAGTACAAAAATCACAAAGTAGAAAGAAAAATTAATAGATTTTGTTACATAAAAATGAACTTTTATTCATCAAAAGATGCTATAAAGGGAGTAAAATGATAAACCACAAAATGGGAATAGGCATTTTTATATAGCCAACAAAGAGCAAGTATCCACAATAATAAAGAACTTGTACAAATTTATAAGAAATGCATATTAAGATGAGAGATGAAATTTGGAGATAGAATAGATAGAATATTCAGGACATATAACCACAACACTTTCCTAGTTCCCTCCTCTCCATAGCAGTACTGAAGGTAAGTAGTGATCATTGAGATCTGCCATATCCTAGGGTTTGGGGGCTGAGGTACTTCTTTGATACATGCCTAAAGTGACCTCCGAACCAAGACTGCATCTGGACACATATAAGCAGTTGAAAAGATATTCAGGTAGGAAATAGACATTTCCACATTTGCTAAATAGGCAAAAGAACTGAACAGCCATTTCACAAAGAAAGATATCCAAATGGCCAATTATGTGCAAGAGGGTTTCCAACCTCATTAGATACCAAGAAAAGGAGTTAAAACCACAATGAAACAAACAAAACAACATGGACTCCTGAAAAATATCAATGCCTGCAAGATAGATAGACAGACACACACACACACACACACACACACACACACACAGGAGAACTTTTATAAAGCAAACTAAATGCAATGTTTGATCCCTGATTACATTCTGGATTTAAAATTGAGAAATCTAATTAGAAACTCTATATTAGATAATATTAGTGCAATAATGCTAAATATCTTAAGAATGATCATAATACTATGATTATACAGGAAAATTTCTATGTTCTTAGAAGAAACATAATGAAGTATTTAAGAGTAAAACCTCTTAATGTCTGAAATTTATTTTCAAATTGTGTAGCAATAAACAAACTACACACAGATTCCAGTGTAGAGAAAAACAGAGGTAGAGCAAATGTGGCAAAATATGGTTGGTAAATGTACTTGAAGGGTGTGGGTGTACTATTCTTTCAATTTTTCTCCATGTTTGAAATTTTTCAAAATAGAAGGTTGAGGAAAATAAGACTTTCCTAACCCTTGAAAAATAAGAAATAACATAAATGAATCCTAATTATTAAGAAAGGGGAAAATAATATAGTGAAATATAACTAAATACCCATCAGATGGGAGTCTGACAATACCCAGTGTGGACAAAGATATGGAACAACCTGAACCTTCTTCACATGTGGTTGGTGGGTTTTTAACTTGGGACAATCCCTTCACAAAAGAGTTGAGATCTATAAAGTTGATCTGGTATTAATTTTTCACCCCTCAATTCCACTCCTAGTTATATACCCTGAGAAACTCCTGCCCATGTCCCAGGATACATGTACAAGAATGCTAACAGTAGTAGGACTGATACTTGTAGCCCCCACAAATGGAAACAACCCACATGTCCAACTACAGTAAAATGGATAAATAAATACTGATATGTCCACATAAAGGAATACTATACTACAGTGAAAGTGAACAAACTATGGCTATGCATTGTAATGTGGATGAATCTCACAAATATAATGTTACATAGAAAAGGAAGGCCCAAGAGATTACACACAATCCAATTCACTGATATAATGCCTAAAAACAAGCAAAACTAACCAACTGTCTAGTGATGTATGTATGGGTGGTAAAAATATAAAGAAAAGCAAATAAATTATTATCACCAGTCAGGAGACTGGTTATATCTGGTAGTCAGGGGGATGTGATTTCTGAAGAGCATACAGAGACTTTGGAGTATTGGCAAAGTTTGATTTCTTGACTTGACTGAACACATGTGTTAAGCACTCTCTAGTGTGATCCATTTCATTATTAAAAATATTTTTTAAAAAGTAAGAGGGAAAGAAGAAGAGAGAACTCAATATACTGGGTTGAATAGTATCCCCCTAAAATTCATGTCCACCCAGAACCTCAGAACGTAACTTATTTGGAAATAGCATATTTACAGATACAGTTAGGTAAGATAAGGTCGCACTGGATTGGTGCGGGTCCTAAATCCAATGCCTGATGTCTTTTTAAGGAGGTCACGTAGAGACACAGGCACACAGACACACACATCACATAATGACAGAAGCAAAGATTGGAGTGATGTCTCTACAAGGCAAGGATTGCCAGCAACCACTAGAAGCTAGAAGCTAGGGCATTGAACAGATTCTTCCTCAGAGTCTCCATAAAAACCAAGCCTGTCAACATCTCGATTTGAACTTCTAGCCTCCAGAACTGTGAGAGAATACATTTCTGTTGTTTTCACTCACCTTGTTTGTGGCACTTTGTTAACAGCAGCCCTAGGAAACTAATACAGATTTTGTACTGGGAATCAGGGTGCTGCTGTAACAAATACTTTAAAAGGTGTAAGTGACTTTGGAATTGGGAAATGCGTAGAGGCTGGAAGAATTTCTGAATTGCCTGACAGCAAAAGGTTGGTTGCCTTGAAGAGACTGTTAGTAGAAATACAGATGTAAATAGTAGTTCTGGTGAGTGCTCAGAAGAGGCCAGTAGAGAAAGCTTCCATCATGTTACAGAATACATTTATCATCATGAATAGAATACTGCTAGAGATATGAACATTAGAAAATATATTTCTGGTGAGGCATCAGAAGGAAATGATGAACATGTTATTGGATGCTGGAAGAAAGACAATCTTGGTCATCAAGTGGCAGAAACTTGGCTGAATTAAGTTTGGCTGTTGGGTAGAAAGTATAACTTATAAGTGATGAACCTGGATATTTAGTTGAACCTGGATATTTCCAAGCAAAGTGTGGAAGATGCAGCCTGATTTCTCTTTGCTGCTTACAATAAAATGAAGAGAAAAGAGAGATAAATTAAGGAAAGATCTGTGAAAAAAGAAACCAGCACTTGATGATCTATAGAATTCTCAGTGGGGATCCCTGGGTGGCGCAGCGGTTTGGCGCCTGCCTTTGGCCCAGGGCGCGATCCTGGAGACCCAGGATCGAATCCCACGTAGGGCTCCCGGTGCATGGAGCCTGCTTCTCCCTCTGCCTGTGTCTCTCCCTCTCTCTCTCTCTCTCTCTCTCTGTGACTATCATAAATAAAAAAAAAAGAATTCTCAGTGTATCTAAACAATGTGCTCTGGAAACAGGGCTAATGGTATGGCTGGACAGACCTTCACTGAAGAGATTAGGTGTGTGATTCATGAATGCAATCAACCATCTCAGCAAAAGCCAGGAAGAGAGGAGGGGTTATCATCCAGAAAGGATTTGTGGAAAACCCTTATAACTGATTATAGGGATCTCTTGACATGCATGAGACAAATAAGGTTTCAGAGAATTGTATACCAGCAGAAACAGTGCCAGCCTGGTGTGAAAGTGAAAAACAGGACAAAATGAAGGATGATTGCAAAGGTAAAGCCACAGATACAAAAGCCAGTGAGGTGGGGCTGCAGCTACCCTGGTAGGCTGAAAAGGTGGGGCTATCCCAGAAGACCCAGAGAACAAGACTACCTCTGGAGGACAGAGGACAGAGCACTGAGCCCGGAGCATCACTCTCAGGCTCTGAGACCTAAGAGAATTTGCCCTCCTGGGCTGTTAACTTGCTTTAGACCAGTAACCCCTTTATTCCTTCCTTTCTGCCCTTTCAGAATGGGAATGCCTATCCTATGCCTGTCTCACATTGTCTATGGAAGCAGATAATTTGTCTAGTTTCACAGGTCTCTGGACAGAGAGGAATTTCGCCCTAGGGTGGAGCATACTCAGAGCCTCACTGACACCTGGTTTTGATTATTTAAATGCCACCTGAGACTTTTTGAGTTGATATTTAGATGAGCTTTGGAACTTAAACTTGATGCTGGAATAGGTTAAGACTTTTGTGGATGTTACAATGGGGTGAATGTATTTTGTGTGTGAGATGGATATGATTATTTGGAGGCCAGACTGTACTAGGTTGAATAGTGTACCCTCAAAACTCATGTCTATCCCAAGCCTCAGACATGACTTATTTTGGAAATAGGGTCTTGGTAGATGTCATTAGTTAGGATGACATTACACTGAATTGGGGTGGGCCCTAAATAAAATGCCTAATGTGCTTATAAGAAGGCCATGTGAAAGCACAGAGACACAGACACACACTGAGACTGTCATGTGATGATGGAGGCAGAGACTGGAATAATGCGGGTATAACACCAAGGATTTTTTGGCAAATGCCAAAAGGTAGAAGATACAAGGAAGCCTTCAGAAAGAGCATGGCCCTGCCAACACCTTGATTTTAGACTTCTCGCTACTGTGAGAGGATAAATTTCTGTTGTTCTAAGCCACTACATTTGTTGTCATTTGTTATGGCAGTCCTAGAAAAAGAATACAGTGATTAAAGAAAATCCTTCTAAGAAATTCTGTTGCAAAGCGAAGGAAAAATGATTGACATAAACAATATGAATGAATCTCAAAAACATGCTCAGGTAAGGAAGCCTTACAGAAAGAAAACAAAGTATATCGTTTCAGTTAGATGAAGTTCTAGAACAGGAAAAATGAATCTATAGTGAAAAAAAGTCAAAACACTAGTTGCCTCTTGGGAAATTACAAGAAGTATGATAAAACTTTCTGGAATGGTGGTAATCTTCTATGGATTAAGTTACACAGATGCAGTGGTATGCTAGAAATGGTCCAATGATTATACACATATCTTTCAGATTCCATGTTCAGTGATAACTTTGGTAGTTTGAAATTTTCCATGGTGCAAGTATGTACACCATGGAAACTGGCAAATGGTAGAAATCAGGGTCCTTTTACTTTCCGGAGAGCCAGCTGTTAAACATTTACCAACACATAACTACAAAAACGTATACACTGGTCAAAAGTTAGCAAATAAACACTTAAAATTTGTGTATTTCATTGCACATAAATTTTGCATCAAAAGAAAAAATTTAAATATTTAATTCTAGCTAACAATATGCATACTGAAGTATTTAGGAGGGTATGCATTTACATTGGCAATTTATTTTAAATACATCAAGAGAAAAAAAATAAATACATCAAGAAAGTAAGATGGATCGATAAATGAGTAGAGGGATAGATATGTGATAAAATAAAATATTAACGGTAGAGTCTAGTTGGTGATGTAATAGATGTTTGTGATAAAAATCTTTCAACATTTCTGTGTGTTTGAAAATTCGCATTAAAGACTGGAGAAACATCATTTCCTGTCCTGTATGGATATCAAAAATATTAACATATGTACTTAATTCTATCATTTTGATTCCATTTTGATATTTCATTTTTAAACCAAGTGCTACTTATTGTGATCACAGTAAATGGAGAGAATCAAAACATATTCTTTGCTCAAGTAGCTAACAACTGAAGGGAACTTTTTGTTTTTATCATTTTTTAAAGAGAATTCATGGTAGGAGTCTGTACACTATGGAAACTGGCAAGTAATACAAAGCATGTTAAGATCCTGAAAGGAAAAATGCAATACTTGGGATAACTGAGCAAGGTATCTGAGGAGATAAGAAGGCTAGGATCCAGCACAAAAGTGTAATGATTAACTTCAGGCATGAAGGATGTACCTACCACTGAGTTGGGATGGAAGAAAATAAGAGTGAGGGTATGGAAGTTAGCAGAGTCAGGCAGAAAGCAAATGGTTCATAGGCATACATGTACAAGCTAAACTTCTATGTTCTGCAAAAGAATCCATATGACAAAAACTTTGCAATCTTGGGTTAGAAAGAAATCTTAGCTATAGGACCAAAAGCAGAAGTTATGAAAAAAAAAAAGTAAATTTGACTTTGTCAAATTCACAAACTTTAGGAGATACTGTTAAGAGAGGTAACATCAGTGAAAATGGCAGAGTATGGACCTCCTGAAATTCTCTCCTCCAACAAGCAATGAGAACACTGACCAAAATGGTCAGAATCAGCTTCTCCAGGACTCTGGAAATTAACCAAGGGCCTGCAGCAATCTCAGAAATATTTATTCAATAAAAATAGTCAAATCTCAGTATGAATAATACATTTCGTGGCATTTTAACTTGCCCTTTTCTTGTCTTTTTCTCCCAGATCTGTGGTAACCTTGAAAACCAACAACCTCAAAAAAAAAAAAAAAAAAAAGAAAGAAAACCAACAACCTGAAATTGCAGCAAAAACCAGGAGCCTGGCAGCCACTGGAGAGGAAAAAACAGGGCTGGAACTCATTCAAAGCACCATTATCAGATAACAGTCATTATGTGGTCTTTCTAGTGACAGGCAATACTCTCCTTAATGTAACCCAAAGCTCACCACCCAGTGCTAAGAGACTTCCCCAGAACTTTCGTGGAAAATGATCAGAGGCAGTTGGTGAATTCTTCCCCTGCCTGAGGTGGTGGAGTTGGAATAATCAATAGGTTAACAAAAAAGCTTAGAAGGAAATCTCGAGGGATGAAATGTCCTTAAAGGACACTGAAAAGCTCCAACATACTCCCAGGAATCTAGAAGGCCACACATGTGCACGGGCCTGTCCACATGGCTAGAGCTGTATGCATGCTCAGAAAAGACTAGAAAAAACCCTAAGCTCTTACCTCTGACTAATCTCAAGTCTCTGCACAAGCAGGAAATGAGGGCTAAGATGGAGTTATATACTGCTTAGCTGCCTGTGGAAGATGTGCTTAGCTTGCATACAAATCCCTCAGTGCTAGGAAATCCCTCAGGACTGGGAAAAGTACTAGTTCTAGGCATAGTTAAAACACTGCATTAAGTTAAAGAAGGTCACATGTTATAAGGTCCCACTTATAACAAAATGTCCAGAATAGGCAAATCCCCATATAGAGGGATAATAGATTAGTCACTGTCTGGGCTGGGAGAAGAAAAAGGGACTGAGAGCCATCTTTGAGTTATTGGAAATGTTCTAAAACTAGAATATGATGATGGTTGACCAACTCTGTAAATTTACTACAAGTCACTGAATTATACACTTAAATGAGTGAGTTTAATACTATGTAAATCATAACACAATAAAAAGTGGGAAAAAATGACCCAACTACATTCCATAAGAAGGACAAACAGTATATGTTCTCATTCATTTGGGGAATATGAATAATAGTGAAAGGGAATATAAGGGAAGGGAGAAGAAATGTGTGAGAAATATCAGAAAGGGAGACAGAACATAAAGACTTCTAACTCTGGGAAATGAACTAGGGGTGGTGGAGGGGGAGGAGGGCGGGGGGTGGGGGTGAATGGGTGACGGGCACTGAGGGGGACACTTGACGGGATGAGCACTGGGTGTTATTCTGTATGTTGGTAAATTGAACACCAATAAAAAATTTATAAAAAAAAAGAAACTTATTTTTTAAAAAACATGAAACTCACTTTTAAATATAATAGTATAGATAGGATAAAAATAAGATGGAGAGAAATTTCTTCTAGAATGTTGGAGTAAGGACCTTGAAAATCCACTCTTCCATAAAAAATTAAACTTTTGATAAGTCTGGAAATTAAATAAATGCATACAATAATAGGAGGAATAGTTGTTCAAGAAAAACAGCTGAGGCTCAATGAGAATATAAGATTTCAACTTTCTGAAATCACATTTCCCTCTCCCCAACTTTGCAGTAGCTTTGAAAACCAACAATCTTGCAACTACAGTGGTTGTAAATAAAACAGCAGTCTAGCTGATACTACAGGAAGTAGAGCAGTTCTGAAGTTCACCAGAAGCGCCATCCTCAGAGAGCTGTCGCTGTTTGACCAGCCTAGTACTTTGCTGAAGCTACATTCCGAGGGCTTGGTTTTTGTTTGTTTGTTTGTTTTTTGTTTTTTTTTTTAGAATGTAAACAGCTTAGTTTATCTTAATTTAACTCTCACAGAAATGCTTTCCCTGAATGAAGATTTGTTTTTGTTTTTTTTTGTTTTGTTTTGTTTTATTTTTTTAATAACCCACTAATCCAATCTTTATCTCCTGTAAAGATAAACCAATCTTTATCTTCTATATTGTTTTTTTAATAAATTAATTTTTATTGGTGTTCAATTTACCAACATACAGAATAACACCCAGTGTTTTGTATTTTGTTTTTGACTTGGTTCATATCTCACTCTGTAGGAACAGCCCAGCCCTAGGGCATTTGTCAAAACCAATTGGTGAAGGTTGTTTAACATGTAGCTGCTTGAGACAGCATTACCAGGTGGGGCTAACAAGAAGATGACAAAAAAATTAAAAGACATAGGGAATGAGAATCACATTTATGGGTTTCAAAATATACTACAAAGCTATAGCAATCAAAATACTATGGTACTAAAATACAGACAGACATACAGACCAGTGGAACTGAAGAGAAAACCCAGAAATAAATCCTCACATACATGGTCAACTGATCTTTGGTAAGACTGGCAGGAATATACAATGGGGAAAGGATAGTTTCTTCAACAAAAGATGCTAGAAAACTGAATCTCCACTTGCAAAAGAATGAAAAGGGACCCGTATTTTATACCATTCACAAAAATCAATTAAAAATAGATTAAAGGCTTAAAAATAAGACCTGAAACTCTAAAACTCCTATAAGAAAACATGGAGAAAAATCCTCTTGACACTGATATTGGCAATGATTTCTTTATAACTCCAAAAGCACAAGCAACAAAAGCAAGAATAGAAAGTGGAACTATATCAAATTACAAAGCTTCTGCATAGCAGAAGACACAATTAACAGAGCGAAAAGGCAACATATACAATGGGAGAAAATATTTGTAGACCATATATCCAATAAGAGATTAATATTCAAAACATATAGGGAACTACAACTCAATGCCAAAGAAACAAAATCTATGAAACTAATATAACACTGTATGTTAACTATACTGGAATTCAACATTTTTAAGATTTATTTGTTTGACAGAGAGAAAGTGTGGGTAAGGGGAGGGGTAGAGGAAGAGAATCTTTAAGCAGACCCCCTTCCCCACCCTGAACACAGAGCCCAGTGCAGGCTGGATCTCACAACCCATGAGATCATGACCTAAATCAAAACCAAGGGTTGGACACTTAATCAACTGGGCCATCCAGGCACCTTGGAATTCAAATTTTAAAAAGTAATTTTAAAATTAAAAAAATCTGATTAAAAACTGTGCAAAGTATTTGTATAGACATTTCTCCAAAGAAGATACGCAGATGGCCAAACAGGTATATGAAAAGGTGCTTAACAGCATTAATTATCAGGGAAATGCAAATCAAAACCACAATGACATATCACCTCACAACTGTTAGGTTAGGACAGCTAACATCAAAAACCCAAAATATAACAAGCATTGGTGAGGGTCTTGAAAAACTGGAATCTTTGTACACTTTTGGTGGGAATGTAAAATGGTGTAACTACTACCGAGAACAGTATGGAGTTTCTGCAAAAGATTAAAAATAGAAATACCATACAATAAAGCAACTCTATTTATGAGTATTCAAAGAACTGAAATCAGAGTCTGTAAGAGATATCTGAACTTCCTATATTCCTGGCAGCACTATTCATGATAGCCAAGATGTGGAAACAACCTAAATGTCCATCAGTGAATGAATAAAGAAAATGTAGTATCATGCATACAATGGAATATTATTCAGCCTAAAAAAAAGAAAATCCTGCCATGTGACAACACAAATGAACCTTGAAGATACCATGCTAAGTGAAATAAGCCAGTCACAAAAGGACAAATACTACATGAAACAACTTACATAAGGTATATAAAATAAACACATAGAAGCAGAATATAATGGTGGTTGCCAGGGACTAGGGGAAGAGGAAAATGGGGAGTCATTATTCAAAGGTTATAAAGTTTCAGCTACGCAAAATGACTAAGTTGTAGAGACCTACTGTACAATAGAGTGCCTGTAGTTAACAACACGGTATTTTACACCAAAAAAATTTGTTGATTGGGTATATCTCATGTTAAATGTTCTTAAAAAAAGAAAAGCAAAATAGGGAATGAAATGTCCATAAGGGTCTTTGAAAAGTTCAGATATACTCCTGGGACTCTAGAAGGTAACAAACATGTGCTGGGTTATGTGTACGCCCGGGAAAGTTAGGACCTGAGAAGTCATTAAACTCTCACCTCTGGCTGACCTTGAGGGTCTGTACAAGCAGGAAGTGAAGTCTAAGAATTGCAAACTGTCTGCCTGGGCATGGAAGGAGTGACTCAACACAGACAGACACACACACACACACACACACACACACACACACACACACAAAGGCTTGTAGAACTTTTTGGTTCAAGGTATTTAAGGAAAACTTTCTCCAATAATTAGTGGGCCACTATGCTGAGTGAACAGACTTCAGTGGCTGTACATGACAAAGCTTTCAAATTTACAGAATTAGTCTAGGAAAATCACTATACAAATAGCAATAACAACAGACCCTGGGGTGTGTGTGGGAGAATGATTTTCAGAGTTGTCACATGACATTATTTTAAATGTCTCATCTGCAACAAAAAAATTCTAAGACTGTTATGGACTGAGTATTTGTGCTCCCCCTGCACCAATTTGTATGTTGAAACCCTACTGGTTATGTGATGGTAATAGGAAGTGAGGACCTTTGGGAGGTAATGGGATTAGATGACATCATGAGGGTGGAGCCCTCATAAATGGGATCAGTACCCTTACAGAAGTCTTGAGAGAGCTTGCTTCCTCTCCCTGCTCTCTGACATGTGAGGATCCAACAAGAAGTTAGCAGTCTGCAACCTAAAAGAGGGCACTCATCAGAACCTGATCATACTGGAACCCTGATCTCAGACTTCCAGCCTCCAGAACTGTGAGAAATCTGTTGTTTATAAGCTACCCAAATGATTGTACTTTGATACACAGGAAAAAAGAAATAGTTAATAGAAACTTTTCTGAGAAAGCACATTGGGCTTCCCAGACAAAACTTTTATTCAGTTATTTTAAGTTCTTCAAATAGATGTGATATACACACACACACACACACACACACACACACACAATGGAATATTACTCAGCCATTAGAAACGACGAATACCACCATTTGCTTCAACGTGCATGGAACTGGAGGGTATTATGCTGAGTGAAGTAAGTCAGTCGGAGAAGGACAAACATTATATGGTCTCATTCATTCGGGGAATATAAAAAAATAGTGAAGGGGATTAAAGGGGAAAGGAGAGAAAATGAGTGGGAAATATCAGAGAGGGTCGCAAAACATGAGAGACTCCTAACTCTGGGAAATGAACAAGGATGGTGAAAGGGGAGGTGGGTGGGGGGTAGGGGTGATTGGGTGATGGGCACTGAGGGGGGCACTTGACGGGATGAGCACTGGGTGTTATACTATATGTTGGCAAATCGAACTCCAATTAAAAAAATATACAAAAAAATAGATAATGGATAAACAATTGAAAAAAAAGTAAGTCCTTCAAAAAATTAAAGGAAACCATGTATAAAGTACTAAAAGAATGTTTCAGAATGCCTTACTAAATAGGGAATAAAAATAAAGAGACAGAAATCATAATAAAGAACCAAATAGAAATTCTGGAGTTGGGATGCCTGGGTGGCTCAGCAGTAGAGTGACTGCCTTTGGCCCAGGGCATGATCCTAGAGTCCCGAGATCGAGTCCCACATCAGGCTCCCTGCATGGAGCCTGCTCCTCTCTCTGCCTATGTCTCTGCCTCTCTCTGTGTGTGTCTCTCATGAAAAAATAAATAAAATCTTAAAAAAAGAAATTCTGGAGTTAAAAAGTACAATAACTGAAATGAAAAATATACTGGAGGGGCTAAAGAGAAGATCTAGGCTGACAGAAGAATCAGTAAACTTGAAATCATCTAAGGAAGATTACTCAATCTGAGGAACAAAAAGAAGAAAGACTAAAGAAAAAATAACAGAGCCTCAGAGACCTATGTACAAACATCAAGCATACCAACATATGCATAATGGAAATCTCAGAAGAAGAAGGAGCACAAAGAATATCTGAAGAATTAATGTCTGAAAACTTCTTCAAATTGATGAAAAGCATTAATCTACACATTACAGAACTCGACAGAATCCAAGTAGGACAAACTCAAAGGGACCTACTTGGAGTCCGTCCAAAAGACATTTAGAAATGTAGCCAAATTGTCAAAAGCTCAAAAGCAAAAGATGAAGATTGAATCCTGACTATAGCAAGAGAGAAGTGACTCATCACGGATAAGGAGTCCTAAATAAGATCAACAGTTGACTGCTCAACAGAAACTACAGAGGCTAAAAGGCAGTAAGATGACATATTTGATGTGCTAAAAGAAAAAGATTGCCAACCAAAAACTTCACTGGCAAAAAACTATACTTTCAAACTAAAGGAGAAAGTAAGAGGAACACTTGGGTGGCTCAGTAGTTGAGCACCTACCTCTGGCTCAGGTCGTGATCCCAAGGTCCTGGGATCGAGTCCCGTATCAGACTCCCCACAGGGAGCAATCTAAGCATAGGTTGAAAGAATTCATCACTATAAGACCTACCCTCTGACAAATACTATAGGGAATACTTCAGGCTGAAATAAATGGACACTCTTCAGCAACTCAAAGAAAGAACACTAGTAAAGTTGATTATATAAGTAAACATAAAAATACAGTATAAATGTATTTGTCTTTGTAACTCTTTTTCGTGTCCTGACTTAAGAGATAATTACATAATGCAATAATTATAAAACTATACTGATGAGCTTAAAATATATATAAAGATGTAATTTGCATGACAGTAGTAGTACAAAGGAGGAAGGAGAAAACAGATAAACAGGACTAAGTTTTTGAGTATTTTTGAAATGAAGTCAGTATTAATACAAGCTAGTTTGTTTAAGCTGTTAATTAGAATATCCTGGACAACTATTAAGAAAGCAACTAAAAAGTAATAAAAGAAACAACAAGTTGATTAAAATTATATATTGGAAAAACCTATTTAATATGAAGGAATAAATGGAGTAACAGGAACAAAAAAGATACAAGACATTCAGAAACAAATAGCAAAACGGCAGACCAAATCCTATCTTATCAAAAGACTCCAATTACATATATTAAATATAAATGAACTAATAAGCATTCAATTGGAAGAGTGGATTTAAAAAGGAAAACACGGGGTGGCTGGGTGGATCAGTCAGCTAAGTATCTACCTTCAGCTCGGGGAATGATCTCAGGATCCTGGAATCAAGCCCCAGGGATCCTGCTTCTCCTTCTTCTCCTCTGTCCCTCCCCCTGCTTGTGCTTACTTGCTCTCTGTCAAATAAATAAATAAAATCTTCAGAAAAGTAAAAAAGGAAAACACAACCTATTTGCTGTCTACAAGAAATACAATTTAGATTTTTTAAAAAGTTGAAAGTAAAAGGATGGAAAAAGATGTTCCATGCAAACAAGAATCAAAGTAGGGCAGGTTATAAGAAAAATTTCCTTTTTCTTATTTCCTTGGTAAGTCTAGCTAAAGGATTATGAATTTTGTTGATCTTTCTGAAGGACTTTTGGTTTTGCTGATTTTCTATATTTCCTTAATTTTCTATTTAATTATTTTTGCTCTAATCTTTATTATTTTCTTCCTTCAGTTTGATGTGGGTTTAGGTTGCTTTTCTTTTTGTAGATTCTTTTTTTTATTAAGACTTTATGTGTTTAGAGCAGTTATAGATTCATAGCAGAAATGAGGGAAGGTACAGATTTCCCACATAACCCCATCCCTACACATGTACAGCCTACCCCATTATCAATATCCTCCATCAGAGTGGTACACATGTTACAACTAATGAATCTACATCAACCCATTATGATTACCTAAAGTTTATAGTTTACATTACAGCTCATTCTTGGTATCACACATTCTAAGGATTTGGACCAATTTTTGTAGTTTAAAAAAAATTGTAGTTCTTAAAGTGAAATGTTTTGGTTATTAATTTCAGACCTTCTATATTAATATGGGCATTTATAACTATAAATATCCCCCTGAATACTGTTTTACTGCATTACCTAAGTTTTGGTATGTTAAGATTTGTTTTCATTCATCTCAAAGTATTTTCTAAAGTCCCTTGTGACTCCTTTTTGATTCGTTGGTTATTCAGTAGAATGCTGTTTAATTTCTGCATATTTGTATACTTTCTAAATGTCCTTCTACTACTGATTTCTAATTTCATTCAGCTGTGAATGGAAGTGGCAAGAGTGCACATCTTTGTCTTATTGCTGATACTAGGGGAAATACTTCAATTTTTCACCATTTATTATGAAGTTAATTATTAACACAAACATATGCCAATTTATTTCTGATAAAAATGCAAAGGCAATAAAATGGAGAAAAAAATACTCTCTTCAACATATGGTGCTGAACAATTGGAAATTCGTAGGCAAAAAAGTGAACCTTAACCTAAAATCCACACTTCATATAAGTACCAAGTCAAAATATCATATAAACATAAATTATACAACTATAAAAATGTTTAAAGAAAAAATCTTATCCATGATCTGCTGTCAAAGAGTCCTTAGACATGGAAAAAAGAAAGCATAATCCATGAAAGAAAACCCTGACAACCAGACAACTGTATTGTGTCAAAATTTAAAACATTTGCTTTGAGGCAAAAAAACTGGTATACTAAAAACTACAAAATGTTTCTGAAAGAATTAAAGATACAAATAAATGCAAAGACATCCCAGGTTCATGAACTGAAGACTTACTATATTGTTAAGATGTCAATGCTGCCCAAAGTGATCTAGTGTATTCAGTGTAATCCCTCTCAAAATCCCAATGACGTTTTTTCCAGAAATAGAAAAATCCACCTTAAAATTCATATAGTATCTCAAGGGTTCCTAAATAGTGAAAATCTTGAAAAGGAAGAACAAAGTTGGAGGTTTCACACTTCCTGATTTCAAAACTTACTACAAATCTACAGTAATTAAAACAGTGTGGCAATGGCATAAAGACAGACATATATACCAACAGAATAGAATGGAAAGTCTAGGAACAGAGTCTTGTATTTATGGTCAAATGAGTTTTGGAGAGAGTGCTAAGAACAATAAATAGGTAAAGGACAGTCTTTTCAAGAAGTAATATTGGGAAAACAGGATATCAACATGCACAAAATAAAGTTGGATCCTTACCTTATAACATATACAAAAAAAATAACTCAATATGGACCAAAGACCTAAATATAAGAGCTAAAACTATAACACACTTAGAAGATAACATAGGAGAAAACCTTTATGACATTAGATTTGGCAATGAACCAAAAGCACAGTTAACAAAAGAAAAACTGACAAACTAGACTTTGTCAAAAATATAAACTTTTGTGCATCAAAGGATACTATCAACAGAGTGAGAAGGCAATTCATGAAATGAAGGTAAATACTTGCAAATTATTTATCTGATAAGGGAATCAATATTTAAAATATACAAAAAAATCCTACAACTAAATGATAAGTAAATAAACAATTTAAATAATGGGCAAAGGACTTAAATTGCCATTTCTCCAGAGAAGATACACAAATGGCCAAAAAGCACATGAAAAAGATGCACAATATCAATAGTCATTAGGGAAATGAAATCAAAACCAAAATGAAGTACCACTTCACACCTCTTAGGATGGCTATCACAAAAAAGAAGAAATTAAGTGTCAACAAGGATGTGGGGAAATTGGAATCCTTCTTCATGGCTTGTGGGAATGTAAAATGATACAGCCTCTATGGAAAACAGTATGGTGGTTCCTCAAAAGATTAAACACAGAATTACCATACGATCCTGCAATTCCACTTCCAGATATATACTCAGAAAAACTAAAAGCAAGGACTTGAACAGACACTTGTACATCCAGTTTCATAGCATTATTTACAACAGCCAAAAAGTAGAAGCAACACAAGTGTCTACAGACAGATGAAGGGATAAACAAAATGTGGTAGATATATGGACTGTATTGGAATATTATTGGAATGGAATATTATTCAGCCTTAAGAAGGAAGGAAATTCTGTCACATAGATGACCTAGAAGACATTATGCTAAGTGAAATAAGCCAGACACAGAAGGATAAATACTGTTTGATTCCACTTATATGAGGCATCTAGAACAGTCAAATTCAGAGACAGAGGAATGGTGGTTGCCAGGAACAAAGAGGAGTATAATGGGAAATGGTGCAGAGTTTCAGTTTGGGAAGACGAAAAAGTTCTGGAGATGGATAGTGATGATGGTTGCAGAACAATGGTAATATACTTGATGCCAAAGAATTGTACACTGAAAACATGGTTAAAATGGTCAATTTTATGTTAGGTATATTTTGCAACAATAAAAAAAAGTTTTCTCTACAAAGGACACTGTTAAGAGAATGAAAAGATAAGCTACAGACTGGGATAAAATATTTATGAATCATATATCCAATATAGAATTGCATTTAAAATATATAAAGAACTCTCAAGTATCATAAAGAAAATAAACAACCCAATTAAAAAACAGCAAAAGATTTGAACAGACACTTCAGTAAACAGGATATAAGGATGGCAAATAAGCACATGAAAAGATATTCAACATCATTAGCTATTAAGGAAAAGCAAATTAAAACTACAATGAGATACCACTTCACAACTATCAGAAGAACTAAAATAAATACCAACAGTACCAAATACTGACAAAAATGTAGAGCAACTGGAACTCTCATACATTGCTGGTGGGGATGCAAAATGGTTCAGCCACTCTGGAAAATGCTTTGGCAGTTTCTTATAAAGTTAAACACTTACCATATGACCCAGTAATCCCACTTCTAGATATTTACCTTAGAGAAATAAAAATTTATGTTCACACAAAAACTTGTACAAAAATGTTCATATCAGTATTATTCATAGTCATCATAACCTGGAAACAACCCAAATGCACTTCAATGGGTTGATGGATAAACAAACTTTGGAATATTCCATACAATGGAATGCTATTCAGCAAAATGAATGAATTATCGATACATACAACTTAGATGACTCTCAAAGGCATTACACTAAATGAAAGAAATCACTCTCAAAAAAATGACACAGTGTACGATTCTGTCTTTATGACTTTCTTTAAAAGACAAAACTACAGTGATGGAGAACAGTTCAGGGATTGCCAGATTATGAGTAAAGTTGGGGGTGACTGTCAATGGATGGTATGGGGGATTTTTAGGGTGATGAAGGTATTCTCTATCCTGATTGTGGTGGAAGTCACATGAATCTACATGATTTATATGATTTACAATTTGTAAAATTGTACACCAAAAAAAGAAAAACAGGCAATTGTATTGTAAATTCATTTTTAAAATAAAATACTGCTATATCATCATCATCATCAACAGTTATATTTTAGTGATTAATAAAAATATTCAGAATTAGTTGTGAAATAGGATCCAAAATTCATTAAGGTCATTTTATGTCTGGTACAGTAACATAAAGAGAAAAAAAATCAACAACACTAAATGTAAAAGTTTTACAACTTAGTACTAACTCCTCTCTTTAACATTCTTTATCAGGATAAATTGCTTCCTCAGGATCATTTCCTATACACATTGTCATATACTGAATATGGAATTAAATAAGTACTCGACTCAGAAGTCTGGGACCCTATGTTACATTCCTAAATCTAACACTGTAAGAAAACTCTCGACTTGCCTTTTGTGCCTAATTTTATCTTCCTCTTCATTGAGGTCATGTACGTGTCTGCACTTGTCTTTTTGTGGTATGCTGTGAAGGTTTAAAGCAAGGAGTTTCAAAGATAGGAAACAGAAAAGATTCATACACCACCCACCCACCCCAAATACCAGGTACTGCTCTAAGTGGTTTACATGTATTACCTCACTTAATCCTCCTAACAACCCTATAATATAGGTACTACTAATATTCTCATTTTACAAAGTGAAAAAACTGAAGTGTAAGGCGGTAACTTGCCCAACATCTCCTAACAAGCTAGTTAAGAGGGGGAGCCAGGATTTTTCCAGCAGTCTGCCTCTAGAGCCCATGTTCTTAATCAGCATGCTAGGTCTCTCCACAAGAGGCTGCTCACTTGTTCTTTCATTCCTTCCTTCAACACTGCTCTTCCATGTCTGTGGTCTCTCCGTCTCTAACAAAGCATTCATTCATACTTACGGCTTTACCTATCACTTGAGTGTACATGATTCCCAATTCTACATATCCAACTCTGACCTCTTCCCTGAGCTTCACTGCTGCATTTCCAACTGCCTCCTCGATATGTGCATTTAATGATCCTGCCATGCTCACCAATCCAACATGTTTAAAATCAAACTCATCATCTTTCGTCAGAATTTCCCCATAAAGACTCTTAACTTTGCCAATCGTTAAAGTCACACAGACATGAAACACCTAGGTTGCCTTTGACCTCTCCTTTGATCTTCCTCTTTCGTTCTCAGGCAATAAGTTTAACTTTGTGAGGTGTCTTATAACCATACCTACCTCTCTTTCTGATACCACTACCATCATTCTAGTCTAGATCTTGGTCCCTATATGACTGTAATATGCTTCCTACATCATTCTCCCTGTTTCCAGTTCTTTTCTCTCTCTCATCCTATTTATTGACCCCCAGATTAATCATTTTCAAATACTGCTTTTATCAGGTTACTCCTGGCTCAAAATCCTCTCACCATATCGAAAATAATTAGCTGAATAACTAACTCTATAGAGGTCTATACTACCCGCCAAATCGAGTTCAAGATTTTTAGCTATCTTTCTAATCTTGTCTTTCACAACAGCCCCAACCATGCCATCTGCTGCAAATGAACTGCCTTTCCCTTCTCCTTACTATAGAATAGGAAGTATTAAAAGAACATTGAAATCTTACTCCTCTGAAAGACCTACTTTAGTCATGCCAACGCACAGTGGCCTTTCCCTCCTTGGAACTCCTACAGCACTTGACAACTATATCTAGCCTTGTTACTAAGTGTTACCTGGTTCTGTCTCCAACCAGACTGTAATTGCTACCAAGTCCAGAATGATTTCTTAAACTTCTGTGCACCTCCCTCAGTGCCTAGCCAAACTTATCTGTTAAACTGACACTTTCTGGTTAAGATACATACCACTTATCTATATACTTTTTGCTCAATTACAGTTCAGCCCAAAGACCCTCCATAATCCTGCTTCACCTTCCTCTCCAATGATACCCCCTTTCCTCCCCGTGCTGTGCCCTATACTTCCTGTCACAACGAACTTCTCATCATTCCCTACATGCACCAGGTCCTTTCACAAACCTGTTCCTGTTCACCTACCATCTGTAATGCCCTCTCCCCCTTATTTACCTGACAAACGACTGTTGCTCTGGCAAGACTTAGTACAAATGTCAACTCCTGACTCCCCCCAACTCAACTCAGATGTTCTATGTTCTGTGCTCCCCTAGCATTGTATTCATATCTCTGTAACAGTGATTTCCATGTGGCATCACAACTGTTGTGTATGTATTCGTCTCTGTCATGGGGCTATATACATTCCTCAAGGAGAGTGATTGTTTGTCTTTCCCCTACTCCCTTTACTAACTCTTCATTATTTAATGCCTTGCTGTTAAATTGCTCTCTCACAGTGAAGAGCACATCAGAGTCAGTGGTGATTACATACCTTGGTAATAAAGAGCCTTGAGGAAGGAGTGCCTATCAGCTCCCTGAAATAAAGACTTTTCTATTTCCATTTCTCGTCGGGTCAACTGCTTGCTCTTGGCAAATCTCTGTGGCAGGCAAAGGATGCGCTGACGCTCTGAGATCCTTTCTTCAATATCTTGAAGACGGTTCTGTATTGCTTCTGGGGTTGCCCTCAGTCTTGTCCTCTGAAACCAAAGAAATGGGGAACATGGATCATAGAGGACACACCCTGAAAGTGATGATCTAATGCCTCAGACAAGAAAAAAGATGATGAAAGGCCCGAAGAGACCATTCATAGATGTGTTAGCTAAAAAGTCAAGGAAGAGTGTCTCTTGACCAAGGTCCCTATCACAGAAACCAAAGAAGATTCAGATACCAAAGCTCAATTTTTTAAGAATGAAAAACAAAAAGGTTCTCAGTGTCAAAGGAAGCGATCTCATTCTTTATTCTTCAGGAAAAAAAATGGCCTCACTCACCTTTTCACCTGAAACGTGGCTCTTCCAGATCAAGATTTCTGTTTCATTGAGCCCTAGTTCCCTAAGAGAAGCAGTTTCCTGGTCCTTCTGATGCAGTGTCTGGAATTGGGACAAAGTCATAGTCCCAGCTGCTTCCTTCCCAAAGGGCTTGTACATAGTACCAGGAGCAAAGCTCTCTTTCTTAGACACACATCTGCAAAACAAGCAGGAAGAAAGTAAGAATATCTTCAGGTTACAAAATTTACAGAAATGGGAGGCTCACCATTAAAAGAGGCACAGTGAAACTCACTGGCAATTTCTCTCTCATGATCAATTTCTAGGCTGAAGCACCTCTGCAATGACATGGAACTCCATCAATAGTCCCCTCACCCAGGGCCAATAAAGGACTGAATCAAATATTTATTTACTGAATATCTACTATGCACCAGATACTGTGCTGGGTACTGAGGATTTAACATTAAAGAAGATAAAAATGGTTTCTGCTTGCGTGGAAGAAGAGTGGAAGAGAAGCAAGTAAACAAGACAACGGTCATATTGGGTTACAAGTGCTACATATGTTAAGGGAAGACATAAGAAAGGTACTTAGCCCAGACCTGGTGGGATATAGGAGACTTCTCAGAGGAAGAGACACAGAAGCAAAATGTTGCTTAATAAGTAGAAGTGGGGGATCCCTGGGTGGCGCAGCGGTTTGGCGCCTGCCTTTGGCCCAGGGCGCGATCTTGGAGACCCAGGATCGAATCCCACGTCGGGCTCCCAGTGCATGGAGCCTGCTTCTCCCTCTGCCTGTGTCTCTGCCTCTCTCTCTCTGTGACTATCATAAATAAATACATTTTAAAAATTTTTTTTTAAAAAATAAGTATTAGTGGGCCAAGGAAAGGGGAGTGGGAGAGTAGTGTTCCATCCAGGCTTTACGAGACGAGGGGTTGGCCACCTGGAGGTGAGGGTCTATGATATTCTACCTGTTTGCAAAATCAATACCTACTCCTCAATGGAGACAGAGGTATCAAGTTGATGCTGAAGGAGGCTTTTCAGCTGCCTCTCCCCTTCTGTTTCCAACTCCTCCAGGACATGCTCACCACTCTTCACACAGCTGTTTACCCTGGAGCAGATATAAGAATATATACAGAAAGTAGAAGAGTCAGTCAATCTCAAAACATACTCTTTATATTATCTACCAGTAGTGACTCCATTTGTTTGAAGACACTTTTCTATTTGTTGCTCTTTATCATTCAACCCACAAACATTTACTAAATACTTACACATAAAGCACTGTGCTAGGTACTGATGGAGTCAAAGACATTCAAGACATAGTCCTCAAGAAGCTTGCAATTTATTTAGGGTATGTGTGTATGTGGTGTTGTGTTGTGTGCCTCTGGGGGGCGGGGAGGGAAGGGGAGAGAGGGAGAGAGAGAAGAAAGAGATAATTGAGAGCTAGAGTGGTAAATGAAGACTTTGGAAAGGTAATTACTACACTGGCATTTGAAGGACTAGGTATGATGAAGGAAAAGAACGGGGAGAATGAGTATGAAGAGACAGAAATATGTTCTGGGGATAATAAGCTCACTTTAGTTGGCATTCACATAGGAGAGCACTATGAGATAATCTTGGAGGGGGTAATTAGACAAAGATTATGAATGGACTTAAATACTTCAACTAAGGGGCCTGGGCCTTCATGTATAGGTATTAGAAAAGCAACTTATTAGGCAGTTAAGTGACATAGTAGAAATGATGATTTAGGAAAATGGATGTGGTTATAAAATGGTTTGTGGATTCACAGGAAAGAAACCAGAAGCACAAGTTGGGAAACTCTTTAAATTTATTGAGAATAATGCAATGAAAATTCAAACTGGAGTGGTACCAGTGGAAACAGAAAGGAAGAGTTAGATGAGTGAGGCCTTTTGTAGGTAGGGGTAAGGAAGAAATCAAAGATAAGCCTTAAATTTTAAGCTGTGTGACTATGAGAACAATAGTACCAATGAAGGAAAGACAAAGATCCAGATGGAATAAATGATTTAGGAATGGGAAATTCAGTATTGTCTTAGCCATGTTGAGTGGCTATTTACAACTACCTTTTACAACTGAAACACTAGCTTGAAGTAGCAGGAATACTTCAAAGACATATTGAGTCTGAGGTGACAGAATAAGTGATATTGGCTAATAGGAAAGCGAGAGATGGGAGAATTGTATAGATGAGAGTCTGAAGCTGAACATGAAAATATCGAGTCATCTGTATTGGCAGGATCTGGAGCTGTGAAAGAGGAGGAGATACTCAAAGAAGAGAGTATAGAAGGAAACACAAAGGGGTCATAACACTTTATAGCAAAGGCACTACTCTGTAGAAATCTAGGAATGCTATTAGCTGGCCAACCCTAAATAACTGAAAACTCTTAGAGTGTAAATAGCAGGACCCGTAGAGCATGCAACAATAGGTGATAATAGACAAGAACAAAATTAATTAATTCCATGAGAAAAATAAATATGAAATACCTTCTTTATATGATAATCCTTTGATATTTGGGTTATGATATATCTCTCATAATTATAAGCAAGATTCTCATGCTCTAGAAAGACTGAGATCTATTTTAGATTTTAAAATATCCTTAGGCCCAGCGTTTTTCAAAACTTCCTTTTAAGTATCTTAGTGTGTATTTATTATTTAAAATTCTGAACGTTCTTGGGATGCCTGGGTGGCTCAGCAGTTGAATCTCTGCCTTCGGCTCAGGTCATGATCCTGGGGTCCTGGGATTGAGTCCCGCATCCAGCTCCCCGTGGGGAGCCTGCTTCTCCCTCTGCTCATGTCTCTGCCTCTCTCTCTCTCTATGAATGAATGAATGAACAGAATCTTTAAAAATATTAAAAAAATAAAATTCTGAACGTTCTTGCTAAGTTTAATGTAGCTTTGAAGTGAAAAACCATAGCTAACTACATCAGTACACACTAATTTCAAAAAGAAAAGTTGAGTGAAACAAAAAGGCAAGTGAAAGAAAAAGTCATACAATATGTGTCCATTCATATAGAGTTCAAAAATGGCTAAAACGAGCGACATTTTGCTTAGGGATAAATTCATCTGTGGTGAAACTATTTTAAAAAAAAAAGCAAGGGAATGATTAACACCAAATTCTGGACCATGGTCCCTTCAGGGATAAAGGAGGGAGGAGAAGCAATCAGGGAAGGGCACACAGGGGACTTCTACAACACTGCTAATGTTCTATTTCTAAAGCCTGTAGTGGGTATGAGTTTATTCTTATCTTTAAACTGTATATATACATTATTTTGAAATATATAATAATGAGCATTTTTTTAAAAGTCATTTTTTCTTTTTTTTTATTTATTTATGATAGTCACAGAGAGAGAGAGGTAGAGACACAGGCAGAGGGAGAAGCAGGCTCCATGCACCGGAAGCCCGACGTGGGATTCGATCCCGGTCTCCAGGATCGCGCCCTGGGCCAAAGGCAGGCGCCAAACCGCTGCGCCACCCAGGGATCCCTTTAAAAGTCATTTTGAGGCAGGGAAAATCAGAAACGGTTTTTCAAAAAATGCAGAAACTGACTGTACAGGAGAGCATAACATCAGAACCTGAAACGCACCGCCCTCTTCCGGAGTGATTAGTCTACTTTGCAGGGAATCCAAAACTAATTTAATGAGGATCCTTTAAAAAGCTATTGTGTACTGTCAACAACTTAGAAGCTCAGGCTTTCTACAAAGACCGGCCAAGTTAAAGCTGCCATTTCCTGCAGAACCAGTAGGGGGAACTGCTTACAGCAGTGCTTTTCTTTTCCTATGATACGTACAGCCGGTTTCGTACCTTCTAAATTTTTAGAAACAAACTATCAGTAGCTTAGGTTAAGATCTGAAAGCTCTACCTGCTCTCGGGGCCCGAGGAAGCTTTCCTTAGCACACAAATACTGAAGAAGAAAAAGAAAGGCGCCCACCCTGTGCCCCTTTCGGAGGATGAGGTGGAGGTAGGGCGGGACGAGGAGGAGCTGGCCTGGTGTCCCTCGCGCTGGGCATTAGTCGGCCAAAACCCTTTTACCTGGGTGAGTCCGTCTGAAGCTGTAAGAAGCCAAGGCCTCGGTGCAGCTCCTGGAGCCGGCGCCGTGGCCTAGATGCCGGTGCAGGCAAGGCATTCCTATGGGAACCAGCGGCGGCGGCCCTTCCTGAACTTCGCCCCGTAGGCCTGTCTAGCCCGTCTCCCCTCCTCCCTCCTCCTTTGTCTTCCCGCTCACACGAATACGCATTCCGAGACGTGACATAGCCCAAACACAAAGTCATAAAAGTCATTTTCAAAGTTAAAAGGTAGAAGAGAGCTCCCTTCGCCGCCTGCTCTCAGACAAGCCCTTACCTCTTCATGTTTCCACAGGCCCCTATCTCTAACTTGGGTGAAAAGGCCGCGGACTTCAAGTCCCAGAACTCTGCGCGGCTGACTCTAAGGGGATTATGGTGGAGTGCGGGGCTCTGGGAATTGTAGTCGCGCCCAGCTTAAAAACCGGAAAGAGAGTACCTACAGAGTAACGGGTATGTTTTTAATTTGTTCAAATATTTCACCTGCGGGTTAATGGCAACACTCAATATATCCAGCTCATAAAGCTAGGGGTCACCTGAGACTTGACTGTGTCATCCAATATCGCCGAATCCTGGCTCCTCTTTTCATCCAACATATGCCTATCAACCCCGCTTCTATTTTCAAGGACTTTTTTTCCAGGCTGCTGTTTCCCACTGGGCTCCTGATCCATCCTCTACAGTGTAGCGAGTGATCAGACACAAGTTTGACCACATAACCTGCATTAACGGTTCTCCTCTATCTGTAATAGAAGCTTATGAAGCATTGTATTTCTTATCCTGAGATTCAGAAGTCTGTATGAATGTTTTTGTTCGTAATTACATTGAATCAAGAGAGAGGTATAGCATAGTGGTTAAGAGCATGGGCTCTGAGTTCTCAGAGATGGAAGTATAAATGTCCCTAAGTATATGAAAGGAAAGATGTCTAATCTCATAAGTGTGATGGAAATTTTGAAGTACACTGACTATAAAATACATGACTTGTACTCCTCAAAACTGTCCAGGTCATCAAAAATGTGGAAAGTCTGAGAATCTGTCAGCCAAAGGAACCAACAGACATAATGACTAAATGTAATGTGGTATCCTTCTTGGGACTCTGGAACAGAAAAAGGGCCCTAGGTAAAAACAAAAAATATAAATGAACTATGCACTTTAGTTAATAATAAGATTCGTTAGATGTGACAAATATACGAGCTATGTAAGATGTTAACACTAAAGGTTACTGGAGTGGAGATATACAGAACTCAGTGCTGTTCAACTTTTCTGTATATCTAAAACTGTTCTAAAAAAAGTTTATTTTTAAAAAGTACACTAAAATAACATTTTCACCTACAAGATCAGTAAAGATATATAAGTTTGAGGACACATTATTTTTATTGAGATTGTGGCAAAATAAGCACTCTAATTACACTGCTCGTAGGAACATAAATTGGTACCATCTCCATGAAAGGTAATGTGAGGATACAATTAAAACCATAAATACTCATTCCTTTTAGAGCAGAAATTCAATCTCTGTGAATAGTATCCTTAATACTATGTATCCTCAAGTATGTGTATGTATGTATGTGTGCATATACATGACTTAAATACCCACAAATGTAGTAAGTCCATTCAATGGAAAACTATGCAGCAGTCTCAAAGATGACAAAGTTTTCTATGGATTGCTACTGAACAATATAAACTATATTTAGTACAATAGCAAGATAGAGAACAGTATCTACAGTATGCTTCCATTTGAGTAAAAGGAGGGGGTATACCTATGTATTTGCTTGTGCATGCATCAAATATCTCTGGAAAAACATGTATAAACCAGTGAGAAGTGAATGCTTCCATGTAGGGGAGCTGGATGTTTAGCAAGAGTGGGGGGAATCTTCACTTTTTGTACCTTTTGAATTTTGAACCACATGATTAGGTTACCTAGTCAATAATAATTTTTTTTATTAAAGAGAACCCTTCCTATACCACAAAGAATCAAAAAAGAAAAAGATCGTGTGTTTGGCGGTGGTGGTGGTGGGGGGCACACTGTGTGGATTTCTCAGTTCCCAGAGTTAGAGACAATACAACATAGTAAGTAGTACGGACTTCAATTTTTGTTTTGGCAAGTTACAAGTCTATGTGAATGTCAATAAGTTTCTTTAACTGGCCTAGGCCAGTTTCCTCATCTGTAAAATTGGGATATTACCTTGAAATAGGATGACTATAAAGTGCTCTATAAAAATATGGTTTTAAAGTCATTTGATAGGTGGTCATCTATGAATGAATATTATTATCCGGTAGGACTTATTCAAACTTTCTGTACTTCCATGCTTAAGTTAGAGGATAAGACCAAAGAACAGCTACTGGAAGACCTTGAGGTACGCGGGTGAATGAATGCTGATATAACATGCACTATTTTGTGGCTGTGGCACAGAGCATAGACAGAATGTTAAGCATGGACTAAGTGTAGGTCATACCAAAGTCTGTCCCAGGTAAATACTATATGGTGGTAGGGCTGGATTCTGCTGCTCAACCAAACTGTCCAATTGATACATCGATCAATACATAGATAGAAAAATTTGCCGAAGTTGCTGGTGAGTTTGCCCCCTGGGAAAGTGCCAAAGGGTGGAACATTGACCATCATACCAGAAATGTATACAACTTCTAATAATACATACATCCTATTGGTACAGAAGTGATACTCACTACATTATGAATCCACTAGGTGGGATAAGTGGAGAATAAATGGCTAGAAAGACAAGTAGGGTTGAATTGCCACTCAAAAACAAGGTCACAAGGAAGTTCTCTCTTTACCTGTGTATAACTGTAGCCAGTCCTAGTGGTAGGTACCAAGGGACAAACATTCAGAAAATTGCACTAGAAGGAAAAACAGGCTATTTCTGGCTTTGCCAAACTTATTAACTGTGGAATAATAGCTATTCCATTTCCCACAGTATGCTTTTCCCTGCTTTAAAAGGGACACAGTGTCTAATAAAAGATTTGAGACAGTTTATAAAAAGATTTGAGAGTTCTAGATGTTATTCATGGGGGCTCAGAGATCTTACCATGAGGTAATTTCGCCCCAGAAGAATTTATGACAAACTGAAAAATATGCCTCATTTGTCTTTCTGACAATTTAATAAGGTTCGTTTAATTACGCCAGAAGTTCTTCCTTAACATAGACATATTTTCAGTGTTTGTCCTTTTTAGATGTTTTGTTCACAGAACACTTCTGATGAATACATTATGAAGCAATTATAATTTCCAGATTTGGAAGAAGATGCTAAAACCAAAAATCTTCTCTAGAAGAGGGATGGCATCACTCATCCAATATTAAGAGTAATCAACTGTGCGTGTCTTTCAAATTCCCCAAATGAGATAGCATAAAAGCTGTTATAGAGAAAATAAATATAGCATCTTTTTCAAAGGACAAAGAAAAGTAGATAAGCACTGAAAAAGTGTCAAATTTAAGAACACGGCAGATTTAAGAACTCTTCCTTCCAGCTAATATTTTAGCTGATCTTTAACAATGGTTAGGAGAGGCTCAAGACTCCAGTACCTAACAAAAATGTTGCCTGAAAATGGGTTATTTGTAATCTTTTAATTAATATTTGTTCAACAATGTCATGTCTTTTAGACACCGATTAGACCCAGAGTCAGAAGCAAACTTAGAGATGAATTAGTCCCAGGCTCCAGATTCCAGACAGTACAGAGATCTGCCAATAAATTTTACATTGTTAACTGTATTGATCTGGAAGCCATTCTCCATCCACTGGCTTCTTCTATGTCCTGGGAAAAAACCCTCGAACTCCCAGTGAAAATTCAATAGGAGTGCTTTAGCCTCTTGTTTTACTGAGGAACTTTAGAGTAAACACATACCATTAGTGAAAGGACATAAAGGAATCACAAAACTTCAGAGAAATGAAAACTAGTTTATTTTACTTGGGAAACCCTTATTAATATGGTTAAACACTTTCATGGGATAGATAAAAGATAATGCTCAAAATGAAATTATTCGTCCAATTAATTAAGTAGGGACAAGACTAAATCCAGTGTTTCCTCTAATATACTATGTACATTGTACTGAATGTAGAACTTAATTCATAAACCAACTACTTTATAAGAATTAAATCTACAAAAACAATACGGAAAATGTCTTTATCTAGGGTGTAACAGAAACAACACTGGGCTCAAAAATTAGAGATGGCTCAAAATCTTAGTCAAAAGCTCTTTACTGGGGATCCCTGGGTGGCGCAGCGGTTTGGCGCCTGCCTTTGGCCCAGGGCGCGATCCTGGAGACCCCGGATCGAATCCCATATCAGGCTCCCAGTGCATGGAGCCTGCTTCTCCCTCTGCCTGTGTCTCTGCCTCTCTCTCTCTCTCTCTCTCTCTCTCTCTCTCTCTTTCTCTGTGACTATCATAAATAAATAAATAAAAAATTAAAAAAAAAAGCTCTTTACCTGTAGAAATCATCCACAAAATTAAATGGTTTCTGGATTATTTTCATATTCTAAAGTTTTGAGTGGTAACAAAAGCTTACCTGATAAACCTGTTACTTTGAGAAGTATGGGTAGGAATGGAAAGGCCACGTAAGTTCCGATGTTTACCTATAAGGTGGTAAAAATCACTGATACTCATTTCAAAAATATTTCCTTCCTGTAGTATTACCCCTCAGGATAGTCATGTACAGTCAGTATTACAGAAATTTAGCTCAGTATTTATAGGCAACTAAGATCTAGTCACTCAAATACTTTTAAGGAAGTTTGCTTTCATGTTACACTTTTATTTTTTAGAATATCACCTTTATTTATGACTTAGGTAAAACATGCAACACAAGAGATCAGACTGTTCCCAAGCTAAGAACAAGGCTTTTTCTTGAAAAAACAAAATACACAAAACCAACGACTAAATCATAGGCTAAAACCAAATAAAATAGTAGGTTATTTATACATCAAAAATAAATGAATTGCCTGAACCTTACCCTTTTAAAAATAACCTAATTCAAGACTGAAATCCACCCTAACATTTCTTCTTCTCCAAATTTCTATAGAATACTTTCTGTAATTTATAACACATTCCTTTGTTTTTTCTATATTGTTATCATACAGACAGGCACTAACTATATCCCAAACTAGACAGTAAGTTCTTTTGAGGAAAAAGACCACAGTATCTTGCACTATATGTTGAAAGTTAACAGGCACTCAGTAAAGACTGGTTGGCATCTGTTTCTTGGCCAACATTTCTTGATGATCTGGTCAGAGCAAGAAGGACAATGTGTGCTGCTGGTAGAATATGGAATCTAGGAGAGTTTAAGATACAAATTACACACACAGAGTCAACATCTATTAGGTTGCTGCCTAGAGACAAGAGGGCTAATATAGTTCTGATTTGCTAATATTAAGAGCCAAACTACAGTATAATTCTCAACAGCACAATATATAAATGAAAAAAACCCAAACCAACCACATGTACACTCTATTGCAACCAAAATTAAGTAATAATTGTGAATACTACTCTATTTCACATCATCACAATTTTTAGGTAATGTATAATCCCAGAACAAGATGCTGAAGATATGGTCATTCAATCAAAGGCAATTCTGATATGGTTTTCCTGCTCCGTGCGACGATGATCCTCGAAAACCTGTGTTACCTCTTCTACTTTCCTTTGCAGCATGCCTACAGGAGGAAAAACCATGCATCATTAATCTGAGGTCAAAATGTCCCAGGAACATAATAACTTACATTTGGATTTCAACACAAGATTTATAAAACACCAATTTTATTTAATAGCTTGAAGTATTAGAATATGCAGGAAAAATCATCTATCTGTTTAGAAACTATGAACACAGTGGACAAAACTGTTCTTGATTTGCTCTCTCTAGTTTTCTGGTAAATAACTGTCTACTTGACATTTATGTTTTGTTGAAGAGAAGTGAGAACTGCTTTTTACTCATTATAGCTTAAAAATGCTATACAAGGTGGTCATTAAATTGAGGGTATAGATTTCGGTAGAGGTCTTTGCTGTCTATATGCAAATTAGTACACATAGTATATTCACATTTCTGTCCCTTTCTAATGATTTAACTTAACTTGGTGGTCCTCAATCTGCTCAGGGGCAGAGCAACACAAAATACCACTAATTTTACCATATAAAAACAGCAACATTCTGTAGTAAAAATAAGCTGTCAAAATAAGCATGATAATCTAGTTTTTTTCTATTAATGTGCAGTTGGTCATTTGTTTTAGTGTTCATTAGTGCTTACTTCATCAATAGGCAATAGCTGGTGTGAAAGATTTAAAAACAAACTTTACAAGAGAAAAACTAAAAACATGAAACAATATACCTTAATTTTCTTCAGCCAATTAGAAAAGCCCCAACGTTATAAATAAATAAGTAACTGACCTAAACAAAACAGAAAGATACACAAAGCTGGAAGAAACAATCCAGGAAGAATAAAACATTTTTCAAAGATTTTATTTATTTATTTGAGAGAGAGAGAGAGTGTGTGTTGTGTGTGTGCAAGCATGAGCAGCGGGGAGTGGCAGAGGGAGAAAGAGAAGCAAACTCCCCACCGAGCAGGGAGCCCAACGTGGGACTCAATCCCAGGACCCTGAGACCATGACTCAAGCCAAAGGCAGATGCTTCACCAACTGAGCCACCCAGGCATCCCAGGAAAAATAAAATATTTTAAAAAATCATTAATAATGTCAGAGAGAGGATACTGAATCCATGAAATAAGAAATGGATGCTATTTAAAACACATATACACAAATCATAAAACAATAGAAAAAGCTCTTACAAACTAAAAATTATGACAGATGCAAAGATCAATATAAAGACTAGAATAAAAAGCTGAGTACTTATTTGAGAAAGTTTAACAAAAATACAACAGAAACCTAATTCCAGAAAATTCCCCCAAACTGATAGAAACTAGTTTCTTGATTGGAAAAGCTCAGTGAATACCCTCTCAATGGATGAATTAAACAAACCTACACAGAGGCACATCATCTGAAATTTCAGCATTGTGGGGAAGATCCCCAAAACTTCCATACAGAAAAAAAAAAAACATGAGAAGGATGGGACCTCAAATCTGTCAAATGTTTAAAAGAAAAATTATTATTGTTATTTTCAAGCTAGATTTTGATAGCCAATTATATCAATCAATTGTGAGGGTAGAATAAAGACCTATTCTCAAAAAAAATAAAAACAGTAATTTGAAAGGATACATGCATCATTATGTTTATTGTAGCATTGTTTACAATAGCCAATCAGTTGTGGAAACAACCCTAGTATCCATTGATAGATGAATGGATAAAGAAAATATGGTGTATATATACTATGGAATATTACTCAGCCATAAAAAAGAATGAAATCTTGCCATCTGTGACAACATGGATGATCCTAGAGAGTATATGCTAAGTGAAATCAGTCAGTCAGAGAAGACAAATCCTGTATGATTTCACTCAATATGTGGGATTTAAGAAACAAAACAAGAGACAAACAAAAAACTAACCTCAACTACAGAGAACAAACAGGTGGTTGCCAGAAGGAAGGTGGATTGCCAGGGGAATGGGTGAAATAGACAAAGGGGATACTTATGTTGATGAGCACTTAGAAATGTATAGAATTATGGAATCATTATATTGTACACCTAGAATTAATACACTATATATTATTATCCTTGAATAAAAAAGGACCTTTTCAGACATGCAACATCTCAAAAAACTTACTTCCCATGCACTCTCTTAGGAAGCTGATGGAATACATGTTATATTAAAACAAGGGAATAAGCCATAAAACAGGAAGTATAAGAGCCACAAAACAGGAGAGTCAACAAAAAAAGAAATAGATGGAATACAAGATTGCTTTAGAGGGAAGAACCTAGCTGAGTAGTAAACCAAGAGAGCAACAATGCCAGATAATAGATTAGAAATCAGAAGGCTCTGGGAGAAGGAATCCAAGAAGGTAAAATTTACAGACTTAAAGAAAAAGCATGGAATCAGAGAATGAACTACTGGTAAGAATGTAGATAATTTAGCAAATGATGAAATAAAATTCAAAGGAAAACAAAAACTTGTAAAAGAAATAAGACAGGGGATGCCTGGGTGGCTCAGTTGGTTAAGGGTCTAGCTCTTGATCTTGGCTCAGGTCATGATCTCAGGGTCCTGGGATTGAGCCCCACATCAGGCTCCATACTCAGCGGGCAGTCTGCTGGAGATTCTCTCTGCCCCTCTCCCTGCTCTCTTTTGCTCTCTCTCTCTCTCTAAAATAAATAAATCTTTTTTAAAAAAGAAAGAAGACATAATATAATATGCTAACAGCTGGACTGTGAGTGACATTTATGCAATCATAACTCAAACAATAAATATTGTTCTATGTGTAATTGATGACATGGCTATCTTGGTAAGATGACAGAAAAGTGTGCTTACACACATGTATTTATATACTTCTCTGTATGTAATATGTATATATATTAGGGAGCAGTATAGTAGTACATTATACATACATACTTATGTATTGCGTGTACACACACACACACACACACACACACAAAATGAGGGTGATCTAAAAGAATTAAATCCTTATTTCCCATTTGGAGAAGCCAGTACAGAAGGCCTAAAATGGAAAAACCAAAAAGTAACAGTATACATGGTATTTAGAGATATAGAAATATTTTTTAAAAACCAGCTGAAATAATTCAAAGTAATTGTTTCTAGTAGGTGGGAAATGGGGTGTGGATAGGGGAGCTGATATTTCTCAGAGACCGTATTAAAAAGCATTATACTCTACTTCCAAGGTAAGAGATAAAGAAGACCTGAAATAAGGCAGTGATAGGAATCTACTGAAAAGAAAAGAATCAGGAGCTATTAAGAAGTATCATCATCATCATTTACTGAAGAAATAGAAATAGTCTACCTTAAGTCCCTGAGTAAATAATAGCAACTGTAGCTGAGAAAAAGAATAGTTGTACTGATCTGGGAAGCTCAGAAGAGAGTGAAGATAATGTGTTTAGTTTTACACAAGTTTAATTTGAGGTGACTTTGGGGTAACTATGTGCATATGTTTGTTAACACAGAGCTTTAAAATGGAAAGTAAAAGAACCATTAGTAAAATTTATGGTCAAAGATGACAACTGAGGTTTAAAAACTGCTGATTTTCAAAAAGGCCTTAAAAGAGAACAGTATTAGAGACAAGGAGAGGTCTCAAATCAATAATCTAAGTTCCTACCTTAAGAAAATAGAAGACAAGCAAAATGAACTGAAAGCAAGCAGAAGGAAGGAAATAATAAGACTGGTTATCAATGAAATTGAAAACAGGAACACTATAGAGAAAAATCAATGAAACAAAAAGCTGATTCTTTGGAGGAAAAAAAAATCAGTAAAATTGATTAACTTCTACCAAGACAGAAAAAATAGAGAAAACGCAAATCACCAATATAAGGAATGAAACATGGAAGATCACCACAGATCCTGCAGCCATTAAAAGTGTCAAAAGGAAATCCTAAGAACAACTTTATGCTCATAAATTCAGTAACTTAGCAGAATTGTACCAACTCCTAGAAAACCACAAATTATGAAATTCAACCAAGATAATCTGAATAGTCCTGGAAGCATTATAGAAATTTAATTTGTAATTAAAAAGCTCCCCTGCCCAAAAAAAGAAATATCCAGGCCCATGTGGTTTCACTGGAGAATTCTACCAAATACTTAGATAAGAATCAATACAATTCTTCATACTCTTCTAAAAAGAGGCCAGCATTACCCTACTAACAAATCAAGAAATGATAGTATACAAAAAGAGAAAACTACAGACCAATATCTCTCATGAACATTTAAAATCTCTCACGTAAAAATCATCCATAAAATTCTAGCAAACCATCCAACATTGTACAAAAGAAACCATAAACCATGATGAAGTAGAAGTTATTCCACAAATTTAAGGCTGACTCAACATTGGGACGCCAGGATGGCTCAGGGGTTGAGCGTCTGCCTTCGGCTCAGGTCCTGATCCCGGGATCTGGGATCGAGTCCCACATCAGGCTCCTTGTGGGGAGCCTGCTTCTCCCTCTGACTGTGTCTCTGTCTCTCTCTTTCTCTTCTCTCTCTCTGTCTCTCATGAATAAATAAGATTTTTTAAAAAAAAGGCTGACTCAACATTTAAAATGTGTCAATGTAGCCTTTGAGTAAATACCCAGTAGTGTAATTGTTTGATCATAGGGTAGATCTATTTTCAGATTTTTGAGGAAACTCCGTACTGTTCTCCAGAATGGCTGCAACAGTTTGTATTCCCATCAACAGTGGAAGAGAGTTCTCCCTTTCTCCACATCCTCGCCAATACCTGTTGTTTTTTGTGTTCTTCATTTCAGTCATTCTGACAGATGTGAGGTGGTATCTCATTGTGGTATTGATTTGTATTTCCCTGATGATGAGTGATGTTGAGCATCTTTTCATGTGTCTGTCAGCCATCTGGATGTCTTCTTTAGACAAGTGTCTATTCATGTCTTCTGCCCATTTCTTACTAGGTATTTACCCAAAGGATACAAAAATACAGATTTGAAGGTGTACATGCACCCCAATGTTTACCAGCATTATCAACAATAGCCAAACTGTGGAGAGAGACCAAATGTCCATCAACTGATGAATGGATAAAGAGGATGTGCTATATATATTATAAATACAATGGAATATTACTCAGCCATAAAAAAGAATGCAATCTTGCCATTTGCAATGACGTGGATGGAGCTAGAGTGTATTTTTTTAAGATTTTATTTATTTATTCTTAGAGTCAGAGAGATAGAGAGAGAGAGAGGCAGGAATACAGGCAGAGGGAGAAGCAGGCATCATACAGAGAGCCTGATGTGGGACTCGATCCAGGGTCTCCAGGATCACGCCCTGGGCTCCAGGCAGCGCTAAACCGCTGCACCACTGGGGCTGCCCTAGAGTGTATTATGTTAAGTGAAATATGTCAGTAATTGAAAGACAAATACCATATGATCTCACTCCTATGTGAAATTTAAAAAAGAAAACAGATGAACATATGGGTGGGGTAGAGAGGGAAACAAGCCATAAGTGACTCTTAGAGACAGAGAACAAACTGAGGGTTGATGGAGGGATGTGGGTGGGGGATGGGCATTAAGGAGGGCACTTATGATGAACACTGGGTGTTGTATAGAAGTGATGAATCACTGAATTCTACTCCAGAAACCAATATTGTACTATATGTTAACTAACAAAATGTAAATTTAAATAAGTATCAATGCAAATCTACCATATCAACAAGTTAAAAAAGAAAAAACATATAATTATATCAACTGATAGAAAAAGCATTAGACAAAATCCACTACCCATTCATGATAAAAATTGTCAGCAAGTCAGGAACAGAGTGGAAATATCTAAACTTGATATAAAGAGCATCTACAAAAAGCCTACTGCTAACATCAATACTTAAAGTGAAAGAATGAAGCTTTCCATGCAAACTCAGGAACATGACAAGGATGTCTGCTCTCATAACTCTTATTCAGCACAGTACAGGAAGTTCTAGCCAGTGCAATGTGAGGAAAAGAAATAAATGGCATACAGATTGGAAAGGAAGAAATAAAACTCCCTATTTGCAGATGATATAATGACCTACATAGAAAATCTCAAGAAATCAAAAAACAAAACAAAACAAAAATTCCTAGAACAAGTGAGTTCAGCAAGCATACAAACAAGATCAACATATAAAAACTAGTTGTATTTTTATGTGCTAGCAATGAACATATGGAAACCAAAATGTAAAACATAATTCCATTTACAATCACAATAAATTAAAATGAAATAGTTAGCTAGAAATCTAACAAAACCGGGGGATCCCTGGGTGGCTCAGCGGTTTAGCTCCTGCCTTTGGCCCAGGGCACGATCCTGGAGTCCCGGGATCGAGTCCCACGTTGGGCTCCCGGCATGGAGCCTGCTTCTCCCTCCTCCTGTGCCTCTGCCTCTCTCTCTCTCTCTCTCTCTCTCTCTCTATCTCTCTATCATAATAATATCTCTCTATCATAAATAAATAAATAATAAATAAATAAATAATAAATAAATAACTCTAAAAAAAAGAAATCTAACAAAACCAAAATGTATATAATGTCGGTGCTGAAAATTACAAAATGTTGATGAAAAAAATAAAAGAAACCCTAAATAAATGTTGGGTCACGCCACATTCATGGATGGGAAGATTCAACATAGTAAAAAATGTCAATTCTCCCTCAAACTGATCCACAGGCTTAATGTAATTCCTCTCAAATTCCAGCAAATTTTTATGCTAGGGCAAAGGAATTAAAATGGCCAAAACAATCTTGATGGCAAAAATAATAACATGAGGGATCCCTGGGTGGCGCAGCGGTTTAGCGCCTGCCTTTGGCCCAGGGCACGATCCTGGAGACCCAGGATCAAATCCCATGTCAGCCTCCCAGTGCATGGAGCCTGCTTCTCCCTCTGCCTGTGTCTCTGCCTCTCTCTCTCATTCTGTGTGACTATCATAAATAAATAAAAAAAATTAAAAAAAAATAATAACATGACAGGAATCCCTCTACCAGATATTAAGGTTTATTATACAGCTACAGTAATGAAGACAGTGTGATATTAGCAGAGGGAAACACATATTGATCTATGGGATAGAGAGCCCAGGAAAAGATCCATATGCCAAACTGATGTTTGACAAAGGTGTAAAAGCAATTCAATTGAGGAAGAATAGTCTTTTCAACAACTGGTGCTGAAACAACTAGATATGCATAGGCAAAAAAAGGAAAAAAGAACCTTGATGTAAACCTCACATCTTATAGAAAAATTAACTCAAAATGGATCACAGCCTTAAATGTAAAATGTGAAACAATAAAATTTGTAGAAAAAAATATGATAAAATCTTTGGTATATAGTACTAGGCAAAAAGTTCTTAGATTTGACATCAAAAGCATAATCCATATAAAAATAGAGAAATTCAGAATTATAAACTTTTGTCCTGTGAATAGCTCTGTTAAGAGGAATAGACAAATGACAAGCCAGGAGAAAATATCTGCAAACCACATAGCCAACAAAGGACTAGTATATTTCCTAGAATATATAATAAACTCTCAAAACATTAAAACAAAGGGACACCTTGGTGGCTCAGTTGGTTAAACACCTGTTTTGAGGCTTAGGTCATGATCTCATGGCCCTGGGACTGAGCCCTGTGTGGGGCTCCCTGCTAGATGGGGAGTCTGCTCATCCTTCTGTCCTTTTGTCTCATTCTTTCTCTCTCTCTCTCTCTCTCTCTCAAATAAATAAATAAAATCTTTAAAAAAAAACAAGCCAATTAACAAATGGACAGAAGACAAGAACAGACATTTCACCAAAGATGATATACTGATGGCAAAAAAGCATAATAAAAAAGATGTTCAACATCATTAGCCATCAGGGAAATGTAAATTAAAACTGCAATGATATAGATACATATCTATCAGTATGACTAAAATGAAAAAAAATTGTGAAAATACCAAATGCTATTGAAGATCCAGTCAAATTAGATGTATCATACATCACGGGTGGATATGTAAAATGGTACATCCACTTTGGAAGAAAGTGCAGCAGCTCCTCATAAAACTAAACATGCAACTACCATATGACCTGGAATTGCACTCTTGGACATTTATCCTAGAGAAATGGAAACTTCTGTTCATACAAGAAATATGTACATAAATGTTCACAGAAGCTTTACTCATGAGTAGCCAAAAACTGGAAACATCCCACATGTCCTACAACCTTAAATGTGTAAACTGTGGTGCATATATGTTACCAAGTATTAGCAACAAAAAGGATCAAACTCTTGACACGTAATTTAGATGGATCTCAGGGGAATTTACAAGGAGAAAAAAAGAAAAAGCCAACCCCAAATGGTTATATGCAGTATGATTCCATTTATATAGTATTTTGAAATGATGCAATTTTAGAAATGGGAGAATATAGATCGGTGGTTTCTAAGAATTAAGAACTGGTTAGGGATGTGGGAAGACAGTGGGTGTGGCAATAAAAGGGGGATATGAGGGATTCTTACAGTAATGGAACTGTTCTGTATTTTGACTACAGTAATGGATATACAAACCTACATATGTGATAAAATTGGTATAACTAAATGCACACAAACACAATACAAGTAAAAACCGGAAAAATCTGAAGACAGATTACACCAATGTCAATATACTGGTTGTGTTACTGTACTACAGTTTTACAAAATATTACCACTGGGGAAAACTAGGTTAAGAATAAATAGGATCTCTGTATTATTTCTTCAGGACCTCTATATTATTTTTTAAAAGTATATGTGAATGTACAATTAACTCAATAAAAATTTCAATGATGAAGACTAACACAAATAAGGACTGGATTCCCAACCTCTTTTCCTAGAAGTGCCTGCTCAATAGTCACATAATATAACCCTCAATTTACATGATGTAACAGTTTTCACAAATCTCTTCTCACTACTTAATATGGTTGGCCATCTTTTCAGCTTTCAATATAGGTTTCCTCATTGTTGCATGCCTGTTAAGCTAAAGTCATATTTTAAGGTTTTAGTTACTGTAGTACATATGTCTGTATTTGGTTAGGCTGCTGTTTAAAAGCACCCTTGAAATCTCAGGAGCTGAATATAATTTAGGTTTATGTCTCATTCAGAAAGGGGAAGAAAGATAGGAAGGGGGCAAGAAAAGAGGAAAGAGAGGGCACTGTCCTATTTGTCTTAGCTACTTTTTAAATTGGTGATGTGAAGATTACTCTGCTTGTGCATTACCCTTCACACAAAATTAATAAAATATACATTTCAAGGTAAGGCATAAAAAGAAAAGATGTGAAAGTATCCTGAATTTTTGGAGGTGACATGGCAGAAACGAGGTAGTAGAATTATTATTACATTACATCCTAAGTGGTGTTCAGACAGTCATCCTGTTGAAATATCACTTACTATTCAAGTCTCATCTTAATTCTACCTCTTCCAGGAAATCAACTAAAGATTAGGTTTCTTTCTTTGTCCCCCAACTCCCACACTTTGAACCTGTTAAGAGAGTGTGCTGCTGATGTCTGTTATCTCCTACACCAATTAACAGTGTCTTGGCCCATAGTAGGTGTTTAGTATTTAAGAGTCATAACTATGTGGTTCTGACTTGCATCTAAAAGGACACATTCCTATTATACAGTACTTCAGTATCCAAAATGGCTATACATATTACCTTATTTAAGTCCCACAATATCAATCAGGATAGAGAAAATTAAAAACTCAAGAAGGTAAGGTTCAGTAGCTTCCCAAAGGCCAAAGCTAATGAAAAATGATACCAGGATTCATATCTTCAGACTCCCATCTATGAGTGCTTTTTCTATTACAGTGTGCCTGTTTGTCAAATGCTGTGAAGATTTTAAAGAAAAAGTACTATGCTGAGCTAGTAATTGCCACCACAGCATAATGATATTTGTTATCCAGTCAAACCCTGAAGTGCTCAAAATAAGGCAGCCCTATCTGAACCCCATCTGGGGAGATTTCATCGGTGAAATACTATCAGGGCATTTCATCTATGAAATGGCCATTGAGCATGGGCCCCAAAACAGCATTAGAGAAAGACTCCAGCATATTTATAGTTTTTAGTTACTAACAGGAAGAAAATTGCTTTGGAGAAAAATCTGTGTATCTCACAAACAATATAAATCCTGCTATTTGGGAGTGATTTAAATCATGTTACATATAATTCATCTGGGGAGGCTCTCCAGCTTGAGGAAATTCACTTGGGCACAAAATGTACATAAGCAGGATTAGTGAGAAATCTAATTTTGCAGATGCATTGAGTGTATTTCAAATCTGGATTTACATATAGAAAAGGAATTTTAGAAGTGGAGCTCCGAGAATGTTAACCATCATGCACTATTTCCTAACAGGAGCTGAAGACTTCATCATTTTTAACCTTCATATCCTAATCTAACCTAAAAAAGATTCTTTAGAATCAAGGAACAGTAACATGATGGTAAATCTATCTTGTCTGCAAAGGAGAGCAGAGATAAGGAAGTAGCTCATTAAACAATGGAAAGACATAAAATACGTTTCAGTTAACTGCAATGGGAAGAAGCACATGGGCACCTGTCTCTGTTGAGCTTACAAGACCTTTATAGCAGCAATGTCCACAATAGCCAAACTGTGGAAGGAGCCTCGGTGTCCATCGAAAGATGAATGAATAAAGAAGATGTGGTCTATGTATACAATGGAATATTACTCAGCCATTAGAAATGACAAATACCCACTATTTGCTTTGACGTGGATGGAACCGGAGGGTATTATGCTGAGTGAAATAAGTCAATCGGAGAAGCACAAACATTATATGGTCTCATTCATTTGGGGAATATAAAAAATAGTGAAATGGAATAAAGGAGAAAGGAGAGAAAATGAGTGGGAAATATCAGTGAAGGTGACAGAGCATGAGAGACTCCTAACTCCGGGAAACAAACAAGGGGTAGTGGAAGGGGATGTGGGCGGGGGGATGGGGTGACTGGGTGATGGGCTCTGAGGGGGGCACTTGACGAGATGAGCACTGGATGTTATGCTATATGTTGGCAAACTGAACTCCAATAAAAAATATATACAAAAAAATAAAGACTAAAAAAAAATAAATAAAAAATAAAGTGAGTTGCCACATCTCTGGCAGATCCAGAGCATTTGCTTCTCAAGTATCTGAAGTGAAACATGATACTTCAGGATACAACAGGTGACCTTGCTGATCACCAAGATTTCCCAAAGAATCTAAGAAAGAGAGAAGGTAAAACAAAACACCTTAATCAGTAAGTCAGATTTTGTTTTAGAGGATAGAGAGAAAGAAGACATTTTTTTTGGAATTCAAAGACATCTTTTGGCATTTCAGCATTCGATGTTCTTCAGATATAAGAGAGATGAAAGTCAATGAATAAAAATATTTTTAAAGCATCTATCTGACCAAGCTTCTTTAAAAAATATGGCACATTGACATCATTAATACCATATTGCATATTTGAAAGTTGCCAAAAAAACGTAGATATTAAAAATTGTTGTCACAAGAAAAAACACACAAAAAAACTTTTTTTGTAACTATATAAGATGACAGGTGTTAACCTGACTTATTGTGGTAATAATTTACAATATATACAAATACTGAATCATGGCATTGTGTACCTGAAAATAATATGTTATATGTCAAATATACCTCAATTTTTAAAAAAAGGTTTTGGGACAACTGGGTGGCTCAGTGGTTGAGCATCTGCTTTATGCTCAGGGCATGATCCTGGGGTTGAGGGATCAAGTCCTACATTGGGCTCCCCACAGGGAGCCTGCTTCTACCTCTGCCTATGCCTCTGCCTTTCTGTCTCTCATGAATAAATAAAATCTTTATTTCCCTCTCTCTCTAAGAGAAGTAGCTCCACATATTTAAATAAATAGCAAATTAGCTCAGATTGATTGGCAACTTTGTCCTAAGTGGTCCCAGAAGAGCTGGAGCTGCTGCAGTTTCAGTGACTGCCAACTCAGAAGACAGATGTATGACCGCATTGCTATCAAGCAAACCTTGAAATAAGGCTGTAATTTTTACAGAGAAAGACAAGAGAGGAAAGTGATATTTGACTATCTCTACTATTAACCTTCAATTTTCAATTATCTATACTAATCAGGAGGAAAAGAGGTAGAGATAATGTTAAGCAATGGATGAATATCAAATTTGCAAACTGGTCAATATCAGCACATGGTCAGACATTCTCTAATTCAATGCTCTCATACTTATCTCAGATACTTTCCAGCTCAGTCTCATCACAGACAGTTCTACGGAGGTTAGAGGAAAAAAGGGGCCTGCTTCTCTATAACTTACTCATGAGTATTGAACAATTGATTCGACAGTACCATCTTTTAACATATTTCAAGTATACTGGGTGGTTTCACTTTTAAAGATAAGCTGATTCTTAAGTTAAATACATGATCCTATTAGCATTATGGTTGCTATGTTTCATAATAGGAAAAAAATCATACTAATGTTAAGGATATTAAATCACAAAAACATTTCCCAGAAATCTTTTAAAATACAGATTTTGACATTAAAATCATTTTTAAAAAAACCTATACAGTTTAGGGGCACCTGGGTGGCTCAGGCAGTTAAACATCTGCCTGCAGCTTAGGTCATGATCATCAGGGTCCAGGGATTGAGCTCTGCCTTGGGCTCCTTGCTCAGTGGAGAGTCTGCTTCTTCCTCTTCTACCCGCGTCCCACCTCCACCCCCACCCTGCCCCTGCCACCCTGCTGGCACGCTCTTTCTCTCTCTCAAATAAAATCTTTAAAAACCCAAAACTAGGGGAAACCTGGGTGGCTCAGTGGTTGAGTATCTGCCTTTGGCTCAAGTCCTGATCTCCAGGTCCTGGGATCGAATCCTGTATCAGGCTCCTGGCAGGGAGCCTGCTTCTCCCTCTGCCTATGTCTCTGCCTCTCTCTGTTTCTCATGAATAAATAAATAAAATATTTTAAAAAATTTAAAAAACTATACAGATTTTTCTTCAGTAGAAAATATATTATTAAAAAAAGAAAATATATTATTGAAAAATATATATTATTCCCATTAAAAACACATGCATTAATTTTTCTATAATTATTATTTGAATGTGAATAAATGGACTTATTGAGAAGTTTAACCTTTAACTTCTCAGTCCATAGACCATTTCAGTAAATGTGATCTCATTAACTATTAAAAAGCAAAATAAACCACAAACAACAAAAAAACCCCATTCTTAGCATAATTGAAGCCTGCTACTCTCCATTACTTGATCATGTCATTTCCTGATATGAAAAGGAAAGGTTCCTTGGGTGGGAACAGCAAAAAGGAGCCCACAGTATCATGAATTACTGGGCTTTCCCCCTACTCTTCATCATGACCTCCACTGTCTCAGTTGAGAATCTACTGACCTTATTGTGTTTCCCGCTCAATTGAATTTTAAGCAAGAAAGTCAACTCCCAGTCAGTCATCATTACTATCCATAGTCTTACTCTTTTTACCCTGTGTGGTCTGAGAAATTTACCCAGACATTTAGAACATATGTCCCACACAAAGTACTACCATTATCATACTTTGAAGACCCTTGTCCTCTACTGTTGGTAGAGGACATGATAAAGATCTGTTTTTCCATCCAGTGATGCCAACATTACAATTGCTTTGAGGGGCACCTGGGTGGCTCAGTCAGTTAAGCGTCTACCTTCAGCTCAGGTCATGATCCCAGGGTCCTGGGATCAAGCCCCACATCAGGTTCCCTGCTCTGTGGGGAGCCTGCTTCTTCCTCTGCCTCTGCTCCCCCACTCTCTCTCATGAATAAATAAATAAAATATTTGAAAAATTGCTTTGAGAGCATACCAGGAAAAAGAATACTCTTCTGATAATCTGGAAATTTGGATTCTGGTCCTAGCTTTGCCAGTAACTAGTTGTGTGTTCTTAGGGAAGTCATTTAACCTGTCTGGGCCACAGTTTCTTCATTTATATAAAGTAAGTCCTCTGCAGCAATAGCAACCTTAATTTTATTAGTAGGAAAACATTGGCTGAGAGTCTTGATACTTCACTTTTGACAAAGAAGATCCCAGCCAAGAGAAAAAAATTACTGTAATCTTTCTTTACAGCGTATTTATAATTTGACACCCCCCTAACTCCACCCAAGAAGCATTGCTCATTATAAGAAAATATGCAACACACAGGAAGACAATTGAGTCAAACTTTGCATTATCTTATTCCTTAGTGTTTTCTAAGTCACTGACATTCTCCCACATCTCAGCCATTCTCACAACTTCTCCAAGGTAAGTAATTTTTAGTGATAAATTTCCTGGAACTACCTTCTCTAGACCAATTTAATAGCTATATTTTGAATCCAATGGCTTTGTTGTCTTTCCCCCTCTCCCTCTCTCCTATACACAGTGATCTCTGATAACCAGTTCTGCCACTTTCATTTACTGACTGCTAACCTGGGCCATTCACTGTTCAAGGAAAGTTCAACATTGTTTCTTTTAGTCCTTATAAAACAAACGAACAACAACAACAACAACAACAAAAACCCAAACCCTGAAAGGTAAATAAAGTCTCTCATTTTTCAAATGAGGATACAGGCTCAGATAGATTAAGTAACAGTTTAGGTCACACAACTATTAAGTGGTAATGTCTTGACTTGAACCCATACCTATTAGATTCAGAAACTTCTCCTCATCAGGTAACTCATACTAAAGCAATATAGAATTTAACATCCCTGATGATTCAAAAGAGTTTAGAAAGGGATAGGACACTTCTTCCTCTGAGAGAAGTAAAGGTGGATGATACAGGTATGTCTGGAAAGGGAAAAAGGTGATAAAGTTCATGGTTGATGACCTCTATTAATGAAGAGAATGAGGAATCTGGAAGTGAGAAATGAGAAAATTTGTATTGTTTTCATACTATATCTTTAAAGAATAACTATTCTGATTGCCTAACTAGCCCCCATTTATCTCAATTACTGAGGTCTCACTATATTCCATAATTTACACAAAAGCTATAAAAATGATTTTCCCCCCATATTTTTATTTTAAATCTATAGAAAGTTGAGAGAATAGTAAAAATCACAAGCTTGTATATCCTCCATATAGATTAACCCACTGTTACTATTTTGCCTCAAATTGCTCTCTTTCTCTTCACAAGATTTTGGTTGAACCACCTGAAGGAAAAATAGACATGACACTTCTATAATGTAGCACACAGCTTCTAAGAATAAAAATATTTTCCTACACAGCCACAAAAACACATGTAAAAAATAAAAAATTCATTAATATCATTTAATATACACTTCTTATTCAGTTTCCCTAATTCTAAATAATGTCTTCTTGAGAAAACAGGTGATAAACTCCTTGAGGTTGGCCTTCATGATGATTTTTTGGATCTGACTTCAAAAGCAAAGGTGACAAAATCAAAAACAAATAGGACTATATCAAACTAAAAAACCTGGAGCAAGGAAACCATTAACAGAATGAAAATACAACCCACTGAATGGGAGAAGATATTTGCAAATGATATTTCCAATAAGGAATTAATATCCAAAATATATAAAGAACTTATACTACTCAATACCAGAAAAACAATCCAACTAAAAATGGGAAGACATGAATAGACATTTTTCCAAACAAGACACACAAATGGACAACAGACATATGAAAAGATGCTCAACATTGCTCAGTATCAGGGAAATGCAAATCAAAGTCACAATGAGATACCACCTCACACCTGTCAGAATGCCAATTATCAAAAAGATAAGAAATAACAAGTGTTGGAGAGGATGTGGAAAAACAAGGACGCTCATACACTATCAGTGGGGATGTAAGTTGGTACAGTTACTATGAAAAACATTATGGAGGTTCCTCAAAAAATTAAAAATAGAACTACCAATGATCCAGCAATTCCAGTGCCATGTATTTATCTGAAGAAAATGAGAACACTAATTTGAAAAGATATACACACCCTTATGTTAATTGAATCATTATTTACAATTGCCAAGATAAGGCCACAATCTTTAGTGTCCATTGTTGGATAAATGAATAAAGAAGATTTGGTGTACAGAGAGGGTATGTGTGGGGGGATGGGTGAAATAGGTGAAGAGGATTAAGAGTACAGTTATCATGATGAGCACTGAGCAATGTATAGAAATTGTTCAATCACTATGTTATACACCTGAAACTAATACATCATTAATTAGACTAGAATTAAAAGTTTTTTTAGAAAAAGATTTGGTACACACACACACACACACACACACACACAAAATGGGATACTACTCACCCATAAAAAAATCAAATCTTCCCATTTGTGATAACATAGATGGAACTAGAGGGCATTATGCTATGTGAAATAAGTCAGACAAAGAAAAATACCGTATGATTTCACTTATATGTGGAATCTAAAAAACAAATGAACAAACAAAACAAAACAAAACTCATAAAAAAAGAGAACAGCATGGTGATTGCTAGAGGGGAGAAGGCGAAATGGTGAAGGGGGCCAAGAGGTACAAACTTCAATTATAAAATAAATAAGTCGGGATCCCTGGGTGGCGCAGCGGTTTGGCGCTTGCCTTTGGCCCAGGGCGCGATCCTGGAGACCCGGGATCGAATCCCACGTCAGGCTCCCAGTGCATGAAACCTGCTTCTCCCTCTGACTGTGTCTCTGACTCTCTCTCTCTCTATCTCTCTGTGACTATCATAAATAAATAAAAATTTAAAAAAATAAAAATAAAAAATAAAATAAATAAGTCATGGGGATGTAATGTACAGCATAGTGACTCTAGTCAATAATACTGTACTGCATATTTGAAAGTTGCCAAAAGAGTAAATACTGAAAGTTCTCATCCCAAGAAAAAAAAATTTTTGTAATACTGTATGGTGATGGTTGGTAACTAGACTTACTGTGATAATCATTTCATAGCATATATAAATGTCAAATCATCATGTTGTACACTTAAAACTAATATAATGTTATAGATAAATTATACCTCAATAAAAAATAAAAAAGGAAGGCAGGCAAGGAAAGAAAGGGGGAAGAGACAGAGAACAAGAACAAGAACGAAAGAAAGAATGAAAGAACAAAAGAATCAAAGAACAAAAGAAAGAAAGGCAAGAAGAGAAGAAAGTCTGGTTTTGATTCAGTATCCAAAATCAACATAGTAGACTTAATTGTTATGTTTCTTTTAGTCTAAGGCAATCCCCTTAACTTGGTTTTAAATCCCATGACTGACTTTTTGAAAAGTCCCAAGCCAATTATGTTTCACAATATGTTACACATAGTGTCTGATTATTTTGTGATTTTATCCAATAAACATTTTTGATAAGAATAATGTCTCACCCATAGAATGTCTGATTGTTTTCTTACGATTAGATTCACATGAGCCATTTTTGATAAGAATATTACATATGTGGGGAGGAGGGGCAAGATGGCGGAAGAGTAGGGTCCCCAAATCACCTGTCCCCAACAAATTACCTAGATAACCTTCAAATCATCCTGAAAATCTACGAATTCGGCCTGAGATTTAAAGAGAGAACAGCTGGAATGCTACAGTGAGAAGAGTTCGCGCTTCTATCAAGGTAGGAAGACGGGGAAAAAGAAATAAAGAAACAAAAGGCCTCCGAGGGGGAGGGGCCCGCGAGGAGCCGGGCTGAGGCCGGGGCGAGTGTCCCCAGGACAGGAGAGCCCCGTCCCGGAGGAGCAGGAGCTGCACCAACCTTCCCGGGCGGAAAGGGGCTCGCAGGGAGTTAGAGCAGGACCCAGGAGGGCGGGGATGCCCTCGGGCTCCCTGGGGACACTAACAGACACCTGCGAGCGCAGGGGAGTGCTCCGAGCTCCCTAAGGGCTGCAGCATGCACCAGAGCAGTTCGGAGGGACTCGGGAGCGGCTCCAGGGAGGGAGCTGCGGGGCGGGAGCGCGAATCCAACAGCGCAGGCCCCGGAGCACAGGGCGCGGGGACACAGCCCAGGATCCGGCCTCCCCCCGGGACAGGCAGAGGCCGGGAGGGCCCAGGACAGCAAGGACGCTCCTGCCCCGAGCTGAGCAGATCAGCGGCCCCGCCCCGGAGCCTCCAGGCCCTGCAGACGGAGAGCCCCGTAGTTCCTGTGGAGGCTGAATCCAGGCTTCCAGAGTTGCCATAGCAACTGCAACTGTTCCTCCTGAGACCTCACGGGGTAAACAACCCCCGCTAAGCCCTGCAGCAGGCAGGGACAGAGCAGCTCCCCCAAGTGCTAACACCTGAAAATCAGCGCAACAGGCCCCTCCCCCAGAAGACCAGCTGGACGGACCAGTTCCAGGGGAAGTCAAGGGACTTAAAGTCTACAGAAATACTCCCCCGTGTTTTTTTTTTCTTTTTTTCTTTTTTCTTTTCTTTTTGATTTCTGATTGCTTCCCCCACCCCCTTTTTTTCACCTTTCTTTCTTTTTCTTTCCCCTTTTCTTCTCTTCTTTCCTTTTTCTTTTCTTTTTCTTTTTTCTTTTTCTCTTTTCTTTCCTTCTCTCTCTTTCTCTCCTTTTCCCAATACAACTTGTTTTTGGCCACTCCGCACTGAGCAAAATGACTAGAAGGAAAACCTCACCTCAAAAGAAAGAATCAGAAACAGCCCTCTCTCCCACAGAGCTACAAAATCTGGATTACAATTCAATGTCAGAAAGCCAATTCAGAAGCACTATTATACAGCTACTGGTGGCTCTAGAAAAAAGCATTAAGGACTCACGAGACTTCATGACTGCAGAATTTAGATCCAATCAGGCAGAAATTAAAAATCAACTGAATGAGATGCAATCCAAACTAGAAATCCTAACGACGAGGGTTAACGAGGTGGAAGAACGAGTGAGTGACATAGAAGACAAGTTAATGGCAAAGAGGGAAACTGAGGAAAAAAGAGACAAACAATTAAAGGACCATGAAGACAGATTAAGGGAATTAAATGACACCCTAAGGAAGAAAAACCTACGTTTAATTGGGGTTCCCGAGGGCGCCGAAAGGGACAGAGGGCCAGAATATGTATTTGAACAAATCCTAGCTGAAAACTTTCCCAATCTGGGAAGGGAAACAGGCATTCAGATCCAGGAAATAGAGAGATCCCCCCCTCTAAAATCAATAAAAACCGTTCAACACCTCGACATCTAATAGTGAAGCTTGCAAATTCCAAAGAAAAGAGAAGATCCTTAAAGCAGCAAGAGACAAGAAGTCCCTGACTTTCATGGGGAGGAATATTAGGGTAACAGCAGACCTCTCCACAGAGACGTGGCAGGCCAGAAAGGGCTGGCAGGATATATTCAGGGTCCTAAATGAGAAGAACATGCAACCAAGAATACTTTATCCAGCAAGGCTCTCATTCAAAATGGAAGGAGAGATAAAGAGCTTCCAAGACAGGCAGGAACTGAAAGAATATGTGACCTCCAAACCAGCTCTGCAAGAAATTTTAAGGGGGACTCTTAAAATTCCCCTTTAAGAAGAAGTTCAGTGGAACAATCCACAAAAACAAGGACTAAATAGATATCATGATGACACTAAACTCATATCTGTCAATAGTAACTCTGAACGTGAACGGGCTTAATGACCCCATCAAAAGGCGCAGGGTTTCAGACTGGATAAAAAAGCAGGACCCATCTATTTGCTGTCTACAAGAGACTCATTTTAGACAGAAGGACACCTACAACCTGAAAATAAAAGGTTGGAGAACCATTTACCATTCAAATGGTTCTCAAAAGAAAGCAGGGGTAGCCATCCTTATATCAGATAAACTAAAATTCACTCCGAAGACAGTAGTGAGAGACGAAGAGGGACACTATATCATACTTAAAGGATCTATCCAACAAGAGGACTTAAGAATCCTCAATATATATGCCCCGAATGTGGGAGCTGCCAAATACTTAAACGAATTATTAACCAAAGTGAAGAAATACTTAGATAATAATACACTTATACTTGGTGACTTCAATCTAGCTCTTTCTACCCTTGATAGGTCTTCTAAACACAACATCTCCAAAGAAACGAGAGCTTTAAATGATACACTGGACCAGATAGATTTCACAGATATCTACAGAACTTTACATCCAAACTCAACTGAATACACATTCTTCTCAAGTGCACATGGAACTTTTTCCAGAATAGACCACATACTGGGTCACAAATCGGGTCTGAACCGATACCAAAAGATTGGGATCGTCCCCTGCATATTCTCAGACCATAACGCCTTGAAATTAGAACTCAATCACAAGAAGAAGTTTGGAAGGACCTCAAACACGTGGAGGTTAAGGACCATCCTGCTAAAAGATAAAAGGGTCAACCAGGAAATTAAGGAAGAATTAAAAAGATTCGCGGAAACTAATGAGAATGAAGATACAACTGTTCAAAATCTTTGGGATGCAGCTAAAGCAGTCCTGAGGGGGAAATACATCGCAATACAAGCATCCATTCAAAAACTGGAAAGAACTCAAATACAAAAGCTAACCTTACACATAAAGGAGCTAGAGAAGAAACAGCAAACGACCCGACGCCCAGCAGACGAAGAGAGTTAATTAAAATTCGAGCAGAAATCAACGAAATTGAGACCAGAAGAACTGTGGAACAGATCAATAGAACCAGGAGTTGGTTCTTTGAAAGAATTAATAAGATAGATAAACCATTAGCCAACCTTATTAAAAAGAAGAGAGAGAAGACTCAAATTAATAAAATCATGAATGAGAAAGGAGAGATCACTACCAACACCAAGGAAATACAAACGATTTTAAAAACATATTATGAACAGCTCTACGCCAATAAATTAGGCAATCTAGAAGAAATGGACGCATTCCTGGAAAGCCACAAACTACCAAAACTGGAGCAGGAAGAAATAGAAAACCTGAACAGGCCAATAACCAGGGAGGAAATTGAAGCAGTCATCAAAAACCTCCCAAGACACAAGAGTCCAGGGCCAGATGGCTTCCCAGGGGAATTCTATCAAACGTTTAAAGAAGAAATCATACCTATTCTACTAAAGCTGTTTGGAAAGATAGAAAGAGATGGAGTACTTCCAAATTCATTCTATGAGGCCAGCATCACCTTAATTCCAAAACCAGACAAAGACCCCACCAAAAAGGAGAATTACAGACCAATATCCCTGATGAACATGGATGCAAAAATTCTCAACAAGATACTAGCCAATAGGATCCAACAACACATTAAGAAAATTATTCACCATGACCAAGTAGGATTTATCCCCGGGACACAAGGCTGGTTCAACACTCGTAAAACAATCAATGTGATTCATCATATCAGCAAGAGAAAAACCAAGAACCATATGATCCTCTCATTAGATGCAGAGAAAGCATTTGACAAAATAACAGCATCCATTCCTGATCTAAACTCTTCAGAGTGTAGGGATAGAGGGAACTTTCCTCGACATCTTAAAAGCCATCTACGAAAAGCCCACAGCAAATATCATTCTCAATGGGGAAGCACTGGGAGCCTTTCCCCTAAGATCAGGAACAAGACAGGGATGTCCACTCTCACCACTGCCATTCAACTTAGTACTGGAAGTCCTAGCCTCAGCAATAAGACAACAAAAAGACATTAAAGGCATTCAAATTGGCAAAGAAGAAGTCAAACTCTCCCTCTTCACCGATGACATGATACTCTACATAGAAAACCCAAAAGCCTCCACCCCAAGATTGTTAGAACTCATACAGCAATTTGGTAGCGTGGCAGGATACAAAATCAATGCCCAGAAATCAATGGCACTTCTATGCACTAACAATGAGACTGAAGAAGGAGAAATTAAGGAGTCAATCCCATTTACAATTGCACCCAAAAGCATAAGATACCTAGGAATAAACCTAACCAAAGAGGTCAAGGATCTATACCCTAAAAACTATAGAACACTTCTGAAAGAAATTGAGGATGACACAAAGAGATGGAAAAATATTCCATGCTCACGGATTGGCAGAATTAATATTGTGAAAATGTCAATGTTACCCAGGGCAATTTACACGTTCAATGCAATCCCTATCAAAATACCATGGACTTTCTTCAGAGACTTAGAACAAATTATTTTAAGACTTGTGTGGAATCAGAAAAGACCCCGAATAGCCAGGGGAATTTTAAAAAGGAAAACCATATCTGGGGGCATCACAATGCCAGATTTCAGGTTGTACTACAAAGCTGTGGTCATCAAGACAGTGTGGTACTGGCACAAAAACAGACACATAGACCAATGAAACAGAATAGAGAACCCAGAAATGGACCCTGAACTTTATGGTCAACTAATATTCGACAAAGGAGGAAAGACGATCCACTGGAAGAAAGACAGTCTCTTCAATAAATGGTGCTGGGAAAATTGGTCATCCACATGCAGAAGAATGAAACTAGACCACTCTCTTGCACCATACACAAAGATAAACTCAAAATGGATGAAAGATTTAAATGTGAGACAAGACTCCATCAAAATCCTAGAGGAGAACACAGGCAACACCCTTTTTGAACTTGGCTACAGTAACTTCTTGCAAGATACATCCACTAAAGCAAAAGAAACAAAAGCAAAAATGAACTATTGGGACTTCATCAAGATAAGAAGCTTTTGCACAGCAAAGGATACAGTCAACAAAACTCAAAGACAACCTACAGAATGGGAGAAGATATTTGCAAATAACATATCAGATAAAGGGCTAGTTTCCAAAATCTATAAAGAACTTCTTAAACTCAACACCAAAGAAACAAACAATCCAATCATGAAATGGGCAAAAGACATGAAGAGAAATCTCACAGAGGAAGACATAGACATGGCCAACATGCACGTGAGAAAATGCTCCGCATCACTTGCCATCAGGGAAATACAAATCAAAACCACAATGAGATACCACCTCACACCAGTGAGAATGGGGAAAATTAACAAGGCAGGAAACCACAAATGTTGGAGAGGATGCGGAGAAAAGGGAACCCTCTTACACTGTTGGTGGGAATGTGAACTGGTGCAGCCACTCTGGAAAACTGTGTGGAGGTTCCTCAAAGAGTTAAAAATAGACCTGCCCTACGACCCAGCAATTGCACTGTTAGGGATTTACCCCAAAGATTCAGATGCAATGAAACGCCGGGACACCTGCACCCCGATGTTTCTAGCAGCAATGTCCACAATAGCCAAACTGTGGAAGGAGCCTCGGTGTCCATCGAAAGATGAATGGATAAAGAAGATGTGGTTTATGTATACAATGGAATATTCCTCAGCCATTAGAAACGACAAATACCCACCATTTGCTTCAACGTGGATGGAACTGGAGGGTATTATGCTGAGTGAAGTAAGTCAATCGGAGAAGGACAAACAGTGTATGTTCTCATTCATTTGGGGAATATGAATAATAGTGAAGGGGAATATAAGGGAAGGGAGAAGAAATGTGTGGGAGATATCAGAAAGGGACACAGAACATAAAGACTTCTAACTCTGGGAAATGAACTAGGGGTGGTGGAAGGGGAGGAGGGCGGGGGGTGGGGGTGAATGGGTGAGGGGCACGGAGGGGGACACTTGACGGGATGAGCACTGGGTGTTATTCTGTATGTTGGTAAATTGAACACCAATAAAAATTAATTTATTAAAAAAAAGAATATTACATATGTGATATTGTGTATTTCCTATCATGTCAGATCAAGAGGCACATCATCAAGTTATCCCACTATTAGTGATATTAAGTTTTATCACTTGATTAAAATGGTACTTGTCAGAGAGTTCTGTTGTAAAGGCACATTTTCTTCTTTATAATTTTTAAGTAATGTGTGGAGTGATACTTCTGAGACCATGTAAATACCCTGTTCCCCAACAATCTTAAACTCAGTGGTACTAGAATTCACTGATGAGCCTTGCCTGAATCATCATGATGCTGGGGATGCAAAATGGTGACTTTCTCACCAAACTGTACAATTAAAGTGGGTGAAACTTATGGTATATAAATTCTACTTCAATAAAACTGCTTTTTAAAAATTAACTCAGTAACATGCAATCTGTATTGTGTCCATTCCTTCTAGCATATTTTTTCTGCCAAGAAATGACTGACAGTTGAAACATTTTATAAATGAGGCAAGTTATTCAAGATCAGGGTAAACTTAATATAAATGCTCTGTTGAAATTTTTTTAATTGTTGTTCTCTAATTCTATCATTCCTTCTACAATTATTAGCTGGCCCACTTCTATTAAGACTTCTCCCCCTGTACCTCCTATTTCTCAATCTCTCTCTCTTTCTCCCCCTCTCTCATCACTCAAGATTCATGGATTTTTCCCCCTCAATGTATTATAATAATCCATTACTGATACTCTTTTTGATGTTCAAACCATCCTAATTTGGCCAATGGAATCCATTCAAACACAATCTCATGTCCTAAAATAACCCCATGAGTTTTGAACAATCTATTTTCTTGCATAAAAAGTTCCTAGGGGCACCTGTGTGGCTCAGTCAGTGAAGCCTCTGACCCTTCATTCCAGCTCAGGTCATGATCTCAGGGTCATGAGATCTAGCCCCAGGTCAGGCTCTACACTGAGTAAGGAGCCTGCTTAAGATTCTCTCACTCTCCCTATCTCTTTGCCTCTCCCCCTCCATTCATGTTCTCACTCTCCCTGTAAAAAAATTAAAAAAAGAAAAAAGAAAAAAGTTCCAAACTCACCCTGTATATTCCCTAAAACCTGAGATCAGCTATTTCCCCAAGAAGCCTTAGTTACTTTTAATGGGAATGGTATTTAGAAACAAAGATTTAGGTCCTTGATGGGCTGTTTATTGCTAGTGGGGTTTGTCATTGCTTCCTGGCCCTTTCTATAAAAAGAACAAGGTAATAGGAAGTCACACTAATATTTGCATCAAATTTATGATACAAATATAAAAGAATGAACAGAAAATATCTTCTCTTTTACTTTCAATGAAAATCTTGGTTTCCATTATCATTACTACCCTTATGCCTCTGCTTTATTCTATCATATATAAGATAGCAATAATATTGTTATATTAGAACACATATAACATAATATAGTATAATTCTCAAACTAACAATAACCTATTAAGAAAGTCTAAGATTTTTCTTAAAAGATTTTATTTATTTATTCATGAGAGACACACAGAGAGAGGCAGACACAGGCAGAGGGAGAAGCAGGCTCCATGCAGGGAGCCCAACATGGGACTCGATCCCGGGACTCCAGGATCACACCCTGGGCTGAAGGCAGGCGTTAAACTGCTGAGCCACTCAGGGATCCCCCGAAAGTCTAAGATTTCTTTACAGTTCTTTTCATCCTTAAGATTACATCCTAGTACGAATGTACTATCAAGAATAACGCGTTCAAAAGTCATCTGAGCTGCATGATTATGTTATAGTTACATAGGTTTGTTTGGTTTCAGTTTGTATGTATTCAATTTTAGCATTTGTCTTTCTTTCCATTATTTTTGGCTTAAGTCTAATTTTTGAGTGTTTAAACTTTTATATGGGCCCAAAATCAAAACTACATACAAAGATACACTTGGAGAAGTCCTATTACTGTCCCTATCTCCTCTACCTCATTCCTATACAGCCCCTATTTTCATTAGTTTCTAATTTATTCTTCCTGTGTTACACTTTATAAAAACAAGCAATTATAGTTCTTCAGAATTAATATACATACTGTAAATTAAGTAATACCCCTAGAACCAAGTTCTCATTTAAATGTGGTCATGGTGCACAAAACCTGACTTACATCCATTGTCTAATTGCAATAATGGATATTTTCATGTACAAATAAACTCCCACCTGAATTCTGATTAATCCACTGCAGAGAGTCCATATGAGCATTCAGAATTTTGCAGATCTGCTGGAGCTAAAAACATATACAAATTTTTTACATTAAGATTATTCTGATATGGTAAACAAAACAAACAAAAAATTGAAATTAAGAAGTGACTTTTCATTTCTTTTGGTAAGAAATGGACTGAGGATATATAAAATATTAATGACATTTTTTTTGCTATTTCATATTTGTAATGTTCATTACATCTTTATATTACTTCAATCTATTTTGTAACTGTGAAGAATGTGATTCCTATAATTCAATAAGACACTGACTACCACAGTACAAAAATAAGTAAAAAACATTGAAAGATGTTTCACAAGACAAGAAATTCATATAATAATTTTAAAAATTATGTTTTTCAACCAAATCAGCAATATTTTACATTCTACTAGTTTCAGGCATATAACTTAATGATTTGTTATTTGTATATATTGCAAAATGATCACCACAATATGTCTTGTTAACATCCATGACCGAATGTAGTTAAAAACATTTTTTCTCATGATATTTAAAGATCTAATCACTTAGCAATTTTCAAATATGCAATACAGTATTATGAATAATAGTCACCATGCTGTACATTACATCCCCAAAACTCATTTTATACCTGGAAACTTATACCTTTTGACCACCTTTACCCATTTCACCCACTATCCACCCCTGCCTCTACAACCACCAATCTATTCTCTCTATGAGCTTGTTTCTTTGGTGTTGGTGTTTTTAAATTCCACACATAAGTGAGATCATATGGTATCTGTCTTTCTCTGTCTTACTTATTTCACTTAGCATAATGCCCTCAAGGTCCAACCATATTGTTGCAAATAGCAAGATTTCCAAGTCAGCAAGTTTTAATAAATGGTAATACTCAGTTGTCAAGTGTGTGGAGAAAATAGGTACATTCCTATACAGCCTATAGTAATAAAAATTGACCCAACCCTTCAAAATGTAAATTTTTACAATATATATCAACAGTCTTAAAATATTTATGACTTTTAACTCAATATATTCTACTTCTAGGAACCTATCCAGAGGAAATAAAATCTAAGCATAACTGGTCATTACAGAACAATTTTATAATGGCAAAAAATTGGAAACTATCTCCACCAATTTAAAAAAGTAATATAATATATTATGGTAAAGTCACTTCTAATGAAACATTATAGTCATTAATACTTTTAAAAAATTTCCAAAGTTTTCAAAGAATGCTTAAAATTGGGCAGTCCGGGTGGCTCAGTGGTTTAATGCCGCCTTCGGCCCAGGGCCTGATCCTGGAGACCCGGGATCGAGTCCCACATCAGGCTCCCTGCATGGAGACTGCTTCTCCCTCTGCCTGTGTCTCTGCCTTTCTCTCTCTCTCTCTCTCTCTCTCTCTCTCTCTCTCTGTCTCTCATGAATAAATAAATTAAAAAAAGAATGCTTAAAATTTTGAGAAAACACTGTGAAAGAATATGAAATGAAGACAGAATACAAAACTCTATATCCTTATGATTCCAATGCTATTTAAAACAAAAGAATTTTTACCAGCATAGCAAAAAGACTTGGAAAAAATATAGCAATATATTAGAAAGGTATTGATAATAGAGATGATTTAACTTTCTTCACAGATTTCCATATTTTCTAAGCATAATACATTGAGTAAGTATATGTATTAATTCTGTAATGAGATATACTGGACATTTAAGAATGTTTTTAGAATACTTTTGATGACTATTCTAGTAAAGTCTAGTATAATAAAGAAAGTAGGAGGACATGAAAATGTTACCACACTTAAAAGAACAGTATGTAATGAAAATAGAAATTTAGCATATTTTAACATAACAAATAGAAATACAACTTGTGGTAGGAACAATGAGTTTTTGAAAGAAAATGTAACTGAAGACCATATGCCATAATATGGATCTGCTTAATAAAAAATTTAGGTGTTAGGTAGACTCTCCTATCTCACCCACACCCCTCCTCTGCATGGAAACAGTAAAAACAAACAGGTAAATCCCATCATTGTGAATATCATTAAATATCATTGCTATTTTCCTACCCTGGTGTATGGCCCACAGTAAAGAAGGTTTGTTGATCTGGTTATAATAAATTATCTACAAGAATATTATTGTTCAGCAAATGTTTCTCTCTGCTTCCCACCCAATGATTTATGCTATCTGAGAAAAAAAGATGAATTGTTGCTGATCTCTTGCTTCTTTTGTCCTGCTACTGAGCTGCAATTATCTTTAATTGACTCATCTTAAATATCTCAATCACTCTTGTGAGGAAAAACAAAAACAAAAGACACACCATTTACTCCCCACTACCAAAATAAAATAAAACAGTTTAAGGCTAAGTAGAGAAAAAGGATAAAGATAGGATTACAGTCCTCTTTTACTAACTCTGTTCAGAAACTTCTCTTATTTTAATTCAAACACAGAGAGACTAGACATCAGCTCTGCCTCATATCTAAATCTACATGTATTTATTCATAAAAATTCTTTTATAAAATAAGTTTAGATTTTATAGTCACAATGGTGAGCTAATATTTCATAAAAGGAAAACTTATATTCTGTCAACTCTTGATCATCTATGTGAACACAGGAGATGGTAGCATAGATAATCCCAGACTAATTTATATTTGTCTTTGTTCAATTTTAGATTTGCCCAAAGTAGAGAATGGCATAATTTTTATAGCTAGAGGGGACTTCAAGATCATTTAGTCTACTACCCTTGACATTTTGCAAAAGAAGGAGCTAAGATCCAGAGAGATTAAGTGACTTAAATAAAACTCTAATGCTTTCTCAACTATACTATGCTGTCTCTTTATGATTAAAAAAGCTAGTAGTGTGTACAGAGATAAAGAACTGTCTGTATGATTGGACAAAGAGCTTACTAAAGAATAATCACGATATATATCCTTTGTCCTCACCTACCCAGATCCCAGCCTCACTCTGAATTACAATCAACAGACAGAAAGTACAGTGGAAGTTCCCACAATGGGAGATTCCTCTTACCATTACTACCACAGAGTGAGAGAGGGAAAAGAAGAACTCCATTTAGTTGCTAAGACAATAGGGAAAGGTAGAGGAAATAGGTTCTTTAATTAGAGCATAGATAAAGGAAAAAAACCCAAATCCTTTCTTATGGCCAAATTAATTCAAAACATCTCAACTCTGTAACTGGAGCCTCAGCTTTATTTTTCAATGCTAAAATACACTTACATTATGAGATAGGTAGCCTCTACAAGGCAGGTGGAAACCTAATAACCACATCTAACAAAGTTTCTATATATACAAAATATATATTAAGACTCAGAAATTATATTAAGAAAAATATACTTTAAGACTCAAATAGTTGCCTTATCAAAATTTTAAGATATAACCTAGTCATAAATTAAGGATTGCCTGGATATACCTATTTTTCTTAAGATTTTATTTATTTACCCATGAAAGACACACACACAGAGAGAGAGAGAGAGAGAGAGGCAGAGACACAAGCAGAGGGAGAAGCAGGCTCCATGCAAGGAGCCCGACGTGGGACTCGATTCCAGGTCTCCAGGATCAGGCCCTGGGCTGAAGGCTGCGCTAAACCACTGAGCCACCCGGGCTGCCCGTGGATATACCTATTAAACACAAACATATATACTCACAATTGAATGAACACAGAGATAAATATATAAAAAGAAGAATGAATTAGCCAGTGAGTAAGGGAATAGAAAAATAAGTACAGGGACATATTTAGCTATGTGAAAAACAGGGAGAAAACCCTGAAAATTTAGGGAGGAAAGTCATTTTTTTAATCCTCCTGGGGATAGTCACAAAAAACTCATAACCTTTTCTGTTCCTAAATATCTCCTGCCCTATTTAACTATATCCCAAAGTTTGTATCTGTAAAGGCAGATAAGGAGCACAAGAGGACAGGAGAAGGTGAGTAGCTAAAGGAACTCACAGAATACTAATTTCATATTAAATCTTGGCTGTCTAAATAGATAAAGCAGTTCACACACCGGGTCAGTAGTGTCAGTAGGACTTCCAAATGTATTCAGGTGCTCAATAATGTCCTTGAGATCTTGTGCCATTCGTTTTAGCTGAGCATCTATATTTTCTGCTAATCTGTAACTGAAAAAGCAAGTAAAATAAAATGATTATTAATAAGAAATGCTTTCTCCACTATGTCTTGTTACTGACATAGAAAGAGGATACTGCCAGTTGATTTGCACCAATTTCCCCTACCTTCTAAGTAATTTTCAGTTATGACAAATGGCACATTTTTATGTAGGCAGCATTCATGACCTTATTATTACCATCTTCTACAAAGACACCAAAGGTGAAGGATTTCACCCATCTTGCCATTTTTGCAGTCACCTATTTACCCTCTGGATAATGTTCCAGGGAGCTCTGAAGCAATGAATCTCTTTTTAGCTCTTACAATGAACTCATAAGACATTTAAATACATGAGAAGTTATCGGATATTAAGCAGTATTCGGTAAGTGCTCAGATGTCTTCAATGTTTTTAAATATGCACATCTTCAAAGTAAAGTGTTATATAAATATACCCCATCATCCAACAAAAGATGTTTTGAGAAATGAGATTAACAATAATCAAAATTAGGTAAATCTGCTAAGTTCACAGCAAATATTAATTGGCTAAATTCTCAGATTTCCACCCAAAGTATTTACATATATACATAAATACATATTTAACCTAGTCAATGTTTATCAATTAAAGTGATCAGAGTTTTTCAACCTTAATGTCTATAAAGATTAAAGGATTCAATGAGATTTATTGATAACTATCTATCGCCTTTCTGTCCCAAAGTATTTAAAGGTAATTGATTACCTCGATTGCTGAAGATCCTACTAGGGATCCCATCACAATATAAATCTGCCTACATAAAAACAATTGGAAAGAACTAATGTTTCAATTATTCCTTCAAATTACAATTAGGAACTCATGGCCAAAAATGTAACTCTCTGTTTCAAAAAAATGATAGAATGCTTAGAAAGCAATGCAAAGAAAAAAAAAGATTCACAAAGGCTGAAATACAAAAGCAGAAATAGAACTAATGTCCATACAGATTAGCTGTACTTACCATATTTAACGTACTTACAGAAGAATTAATTTGCAAGGCTTTAGAAAATAAGCTCCATCTTAACTCACTAATAACCTATTACTAAAGGGAGTCTGATTTGGTCTCAGCCTGGTTTATGTAGCACATTCAGACAAGTTTTTCTAACAACACTTTATTATATGGCCGGATTACCAAATTTCAGTTATGGAGAGATAGTTACTATGGGGACACTGGTAATGTTCTCAACAAAAAGACTGAATCACACACATAAAAAATATATTCAGCCCAAGACATTGACAAAATCATTCAATTTTGAAAGCTATGCAGTCTGCCCCCAGGTTAACAAATTGCCTTTAAAACAGCCAATGATTTATCATTGAAGCAATTGCATTAACATTAGGTTTAAAAGAGTCAATATAAATAGGAGACCATAAATATCCCATGATACTATGACACCACACACATGAAACTTGTATTTCTAATTTAAGAACAAATTTGACAAATATAAAAACTTTACAGTGGTCATGTATAAGCTTGAGATTATTAACTGTACAAAACGCTATAAAACAAAACTGCCAGAATGATTACTTCATTTTCAAGCACTCTGAAAAGATAAATGGAAAAGAGCCACGTAAGTTGATAAATGCAACTACAAGAATTTGTCCTTTTCTAAAAATTTCCCTGCCTTTCAATTTTATTTCCCCCCCTTTTTTAAGTAGCTAAGTTTTACCTCATTCTTGATCTTTATCCAGTTACTTACGTCTTTCCATGCACCGCATCTGCATGCTGCAGATACACAGACCCACTCTGGTCCTTCACAAACTCCTCTAAAGGGGTCAAGAGATCTTCTAGTTCCTTCTGCTGTGACAGAATAAAATCTAATTCTTGTTCCAGCCTGAAAAAAAAACAAGTCAACGGAAGAGCCAATGAAAGGAATTTGGAGTGCAAAATAAATGTCAAAAACTACAACAAGGAAAAAAAAAAGGACAAGAAATAGATCTTTAATCTTTCAACCTAGGGAGTCTAACATTCTACCTCTGTTGATCCAGTTTCACTTTTTCCACTTCTCCATGTAAAGTAGTAATCTAAAAAGGAAAAAAAGAATATAATAATGTAAATCTTTGAATTTATGTTGTAATTTTAATATTAATTTTCTCATATACACTTCAAATATGAACAATTTCCTAATTCAGGACACTCATTACATATTGAAAATATTTTTCAGTTGATCACCAATATTGGGATAGAAAATTAACCACAAAACATATCTGTGCTCTTGTGCAATGCAGGTAGATTAATGTGACTATCGTCTTACCTTCTCACCATTCTCAATCAATGTACGGTCCCAAGCATTGACCTGAGTGGCCTGGTGAAGAAAGTACTTCTCTTGATCTTCTAAATCAAGGCTCCATTTGTTTATCAGACCCTCTAGCTGACCATATGTCATCACAGGAGTTACAATTGCACTAAAAAAAAAGGATACAGTAAGATCATATGATCATACTTTTAAAAGTATAACTATATTTCTGAAATGAATAACATAGGAGGATTTAGAGAAGAAAATATCACATGAATTTTTCAGACCTGCTCCCCAACAAAACCAGCACAGGTGGTAAAGATTATTTCAAAAACAATCATTTCAAAAGCTGTGGAAATTATCCTAAAGGGATATAGCAAGTTTTTTTAAAAGATCTATTAATAAATCTACTAAATTCCAGTAAGAACAACTAAAGTCTGTGCCACACTTGCTCGCTTCCTTAACCCTCAGCTCAGCACGATGCAAGTTCCATTCTGGGTGCACATGGCCAGAGACAGGACTCCCTCTCCCCATAGCTCTTTGTCAAAATGATCCGTTCCCAGTCTAAGTAGTGGCCACAAAACAGTGAGCAGCTGATCTTCCATCCTCCACTTGGGCAGAACCAAGCAGAACTCGGACTCCCCTTCCAGGTGGTATCAAATAGGCTAAGCAGGTAGCTGATTTTCCATCCAATGACTGGCAGAACCAGGCGATGCTCTGATTGCTTTGCTGGGGCAGTGTCAGCAGGGCTGAACAGAGAGGTAGTCATCGATTCTCTGCTCAGCAGTGGCAGGTAGTGTTCTATTTCCCTCTACCAGGGTTGTGTTGGCACTGGCAAGTGACAAAGTGAATCTAAATAACCACCCAGGGGCAACACAACTTAATCAATCAGTGAGAAAGGGTTAGTTCCTACTGGGCTTCACCACTTGTCTTCGGTGTCAGTGGGACCCAATGGGGAGCTAACCTCTGTGCCCACCTGGCATGACTGAGACTGAACAAAGTGAGGCAAACTGGAGCTAGTCAGGACTCCACATCCCACCACCCTGGTGTCAGCAGGGCTTGGTGCAGGGCTTAACCTCTGCAACCTACTGGGGAAAATCAAGACTGAAGGAGGTAGAGCAAAGCAGGGCTAGTCAGCACTCTGACCCCCTTCTCTACAGAGCCTGTGTCAGGGAGGCCCCAGTAGGGAGCCAAGCTTCTATACCAAACCAGCATCAAAAGGCTAAATGAAGTAATAAGAGACAGAACATTGCTATCCTGCTTCCTCACTCCTTCTGTGCCAGCGGTGCCCGAAAGGAAGCTGAAATTCTGCCTCCACCTTTCAGCAACTAAGCAGTATGAGTGGTCCCCCACTTCCTCTTGTTCTGGGGTCCCAGACACCCAGCTGCAAGCTAAGCCAACATCCCAACTTGACGCAAAGAAGTGGCGTGACCCATTGCCCCACTTTCATGAGGAAAGGGTCAGAGGACTGAGGGGTTCCTGATTTAAAAAAAAATGAAACAGGGCCCAGACTCTCCTAACGTAATAGACTTAATGTCCAGGATACAACTGAAAATTACCTGCCCTATCAAGAACCAGAAATATCACAACTCAAAAGAGAAAACACAATTAAAGGCACTGACAAGGAGAGGTAGCAGATGTTGGAATTCTCTGAAAAGAATTTTAAAGCAATCATCAAAGAATGCTCCAACAAGCAATTACGAATTATCTAGAAACAAATGAAAACTAGAAAATCTCAGCAAAGAAACCGAAGTTATGGAAAACAATCAAATGGAAATGATAGAACTGAAACTTAAAATAACTGTAAGAAAAAACTTGCTTAGTGGGTTTGATACTAGAGTGAAGATGACAAAGGATAGAATCAGTGAACTTGAGAGTAGATCAATAGAATTTCAGAACAGCACAGGGATAAAAAACACAAAAAATGAAAAAAATCTAAAGAACCTAGAGGATGATAATAAGAGATAACATTCATATCATTGGAGGATGATAGATTAGAGAGGAAAAGAGAGAATGGTACTGAAAAAGTACTCTGAAAAATAAAGGTGAAAACTCAAATTTGGCAAATGATATAAATCTACAAATTTAAGATGCTGAGCAAACCCCAAAAGAATAACTCAGAGAAATCTGCACTAAGACACATAATACTTAAATTTCTGAAAACTAAAGATAAAGAAAGAGAAGAATCTTGTAGGTAGCCAGAGAGAAACAACACATTAATTAAAAGGTAATACCAATTCAAACGACAGCAGTTTTCTCATCTTAAACCATAAAAGGAAGTGTCACAACATTTTTCGAGTGCTGTAAAAAAAAGAAAAACTGTTGACCACAACTTCTCTAATTGGTGAAAATGTCCTTCAGAAATGAAAGGAAAATAAAGCTATTCTCTTGCAAGATTTTTTTGTTGCTGGCAAATCTACCCTCAAAAATTACCTAATCAGAAAAAAAAATGAAAACAGAAGATGGCTTGGAACTTCATAAAGGAAAAAGTCAAAATGAACAAAAAGGGTAAATATAATAGACTATCCTACTTCTCATGAATTTTTAAGTCATATTTGATGGTTGAAGCAAAAAGTATAACACCACATAATGTACATGGAAGAAATACTTGAGACAAACTTAAAAGGTAAGAAGAGTAAAGAGAGCTAAATGGAATTACCAAAGTTTTTTTCCACACAGGAAAATTAAAAAAAAAAAGGAAAAACAAAAACAGAGGTAACAAACGAATGGCAAGTAATAAAATAGCAGACTTGAGCCCTAACATATCAATAGCTTATATGTAAATGTGCAAAATATACCAATTAAAAGGCAGAAATTGGCAGAGTGGATAAAAATTATGATCCATCCATATGCTATCTATAAGAAACTCACTTCAAATACAAAGACACAAATAGGTTGAAAGTAAAACAATGGAAAAAGATATACATGCAAGATTAATTTTTTAAAAGAGATGGATAAAGTCAATTTTAGAGCAAAGAAAATTACCAAAGAGGGACACTGCATAATGATAAAGGAATCAAAGCACCAGGGAAGGCCAACAATCTTAAATGTGTAAGCAACCAAACCAAACAGCAGAACCTTAAAAATATAAAAAGCAAAACTGGTAGAGCTAAAAGGAGAAACAGAAGAATCCACAATTCTAGTTGGGGATTTCAAACTGCTGCTCTCCACATCTGAAAGAAGCGATAGAGACAAAAGATGCAAGGTTACAGATCTGAAAATACAAGGAAGTAGGAACTCATCATCATAAATAAAACATTCCACCCAATAGCAGAAAACACAACTTCCAGGTACCTGTGGAACATCCACCAAGAACTCTATCTTCATCCTAAAATGAACCTGAACAAATATAAAAGGACTGAAGTCATATAGAGCATGCTCTCCAATCACAATGGACTCAAACTAGAAATCAATCTTTTCTTTAAAAAAAAAAGAGTATGCAGTATACAGCTAATGCAATGGTGAGGATATTTATAGTATTAAATGTTTACATTAGGAAAAGTGAAAGGTCTCAAAACAACAATCTCAGTTCATACCTCAAGAACTTAGAAAAAGAGCAAAATGAACCCAACACAGAGAGAAAGAAATAATAAATCGTAGATATCAATGCAACTGAAAATGAAAAACAGAATAATCATTGAAATAAAAGCTACTTCTTTCGGAAAGGATGAATAAAATTGATAAAAGAAAGGTACAGAATACCAACATAAGAAATGAAACAGCTATTAAAAGTGTAAAAATAAAAAAAAATAAAAGTGTAAAAAGAGGGACGGCTGGGTAGCTCAGAGGTTTAGTGCCTCCCTTTGGCCCAGGGCATGTTCCTGGAGTCATGGGATCTAGTCCTGCATTGGGCTCCCTGCATGGAGCCTGCTTCTCCCTCTTCCTGTGTCTCTGCCTCTTTCTCTCACTCTCATGAACAAATAAAATCTTTTTTAAAAAGTGCAAAAAGGAAAACTACAAACAACTTTATATTCATAAGTTCAGCAACTTAGAAAATCAAACTAATTCCTTGAATACCATACACTATAAAAATTCATGAAAGACGAAACAGATAACCTAAATAGTCCTAGAACCATTAAAGAAATTGATTTGTAACTTAAAACCTCCAAAAAAAAGAAATATCCAGGCCCAAAGTTTTCACTGGAGAATTCTGCCATATATTTAAGAAATACAATTTTATACACAATTTTATACAATTTATTCTATAAAACAGAAGAGAAGACAATACTTCTCAGATCATTTTATAGGCTAGTATTATCCACATACCAAACCAAAGACAGAATAAAAAACGAAAAAAAACAAAACTACAGACTAATAGCTCTCATGAACTTAAATATAAAAGTCCTCAAGCAAAATACTTCCAAACTAATTCAAAAATGTATAAAAAAATTATACATCGGTCGGTTAACCGTCTGCCTTCAGCTCAGGTCATGACCCAATTCATTGTTGCCCAGGGTCAGGGAAAGGAGGAGTTGGTAGTGAGTATGGCTATAAAAGGGCAACAGGAAGGATCCTTGTGCTGATGGAACTGTCCTGTATCTTGATTGTATCACTGTACTCTAGCATTGCAGGATGTTATTACTGGGGATATTAGGTAAAGGACACACAGAATTTTTTGAATCATTTCTTAGAAGCACATGTGAATCTACAATGGTCTCAAAATAAAAAGTTTAATTTAAAAAACAATTAGAGAGGAACATGGCATAGATTCTAAGAATACAGTCTCTGGAGCTCAACTGCCTGAATTGTAATCCTGGCTCAAGAGTTACCAGAGGCAGATAATAAAATTTCTATGCACTCCAGTTTTCTCATCTATAAAATGGGAACAAAAAACATTGACTACCTCATGAAGTTATTGTGAGGAATAAATGCTATGATGTTTGCAAAGCACTGTCACATCATTAAACATAATAACTGCACAGTGAATGTCAGCTATTCTTAGTAATAGAAATAATATAATGGTAATAAAACATAGGTGTGGTATTAAGTGTTCAACTTCCTAAGCTATAGAAATCCTTCATCTACTCCTTTGAGTAATTTGCCTAATTTTCAAACACTATTCTAAAGCTATACAAGCAAATCATACCTTGTACATGATAAATAAAAATAAATTCACACAAATTTTCAAATAAACAGGCTTACTTAACAGTCGAAGTAAAAGGTAGAGAATTAATACCGACTGGAACAATGTTATTAATCCCAGCTGATGTCAGTGACCTTAGGTTCAAGGTAAAGCCAGTAGTGGTTGTAGTAGTGGTGGTCATGGTAACAGTGGTAGTAGTTGTTGTTGATGCTGTAGCTGGAAAATAAAAATGCATGTTAGTAAGAAATTAAAGGCTTATTTTATTTAGTCCTTGATCATTCAGGATAAAAGGTAGAGAAGCAAGAAGCATTTTTTAAAATGTGAAATTGAACTCAAAGTTGTGTGGGTTTGCACTCAACATTGTTGTAATATGAAATAATATGAAGTGACATACAGCAGGCCAGATACCTGGGTTAACCTTTCTGCTAAAAATTAAAATTTTGGATATGTGTGTCGAGAAAGCAAATTTACAACTTAACCAGGCCTATAATCATTAAAGAAATTGAATTAATCCTCAAAATTCTTCCTATAAAAAAACCTTCAGACCTAGATAACGTCACTAACAAATTCTACTAAACTTCCAAGGAAAGAATAATTGCAATCTTATACAAACTCTCTGTACATCTGTATCTTTGCATACTTACATGAATATATCTGTGTAATTAATTCCTCAAAATGAAATCTCTAGATCAAAGGATCAGCACGCTATATATCTTATTTTATTTATTTTTTTAAGATTTTTATTTATTCATAGAGACAGAGAGAGAGAGGCAGAGACACAGGCAGAGGGAGAAGCAGGCATCAGAGAGCCTGAGGTGGGACTTGATCCAGGGCCTCCAGGATCACGCCCTGGGCTGCAGGCGGCGCTAAACCGCTGCACCACCGGGGCTGCCCTGTATATTTTAATATATCTTGCCAAAGTGCCCAATCAAAAAGATTTTGCCAATTTACATTTCTATCAGTAGGGGAGAGGGCTTGTTTCTCTAAATTATAGCCCATACCAGGCAATATATCTTCACCAGTCTAATAGGTAAAAGCCTCTAAAAGTTTCATCTACAGCCCAAACTTCTCTCTTATGTGTCTTTTTTCATCATACCCCTACTAGAATACCTAGCCCTCTCTAGATGAAATCCTGAATATACTTCATGGCCTAACTCAAACTCTTCCATCCCCTATATCTGTCACCCACTTCTCTTCAACTCCATCATTATCCCTTGGTTTTCAGAACTTCTATAGCACTTTTGGTTTTTCCTACACACTGAGCACTTAAAAGAACAATTCACAGAAAACTGTGGCTGATGGGGACTGTGAATGTTTTCTTTTCTTCTTTTTGGTTCTCTGTGTTTGCAAATGTTCTTGGTAATTAATAGATGCTGCCTCTGTAACAAGAAATTTATTATAAAAATACATTATAACATGTACACAATTGTTTGTTTTACAATAGCCTTGCTTTCCCAATTAGCAAAATTTTCAGGTTAATGGCCATACTAGATAAATACATAAATAATGTTGCCTGCCAAAATATGCATGGAACTATATTGACCGAAACTGGACCACTCCATTCTTACTGAGGGATCAAGCTCAGATACTCTTTTTTTTTATACCATTAATTCTGTCCTTTCCTCCTGGTTCACATTTGACTGGGACAAGAGTGGGCATCTGAAGTACAGTATTCCTCCCATATACTACTGGCAGCCTATACAAGGGTCTGGCATAGAAAGCTCTAGCCAAGCAGGGATAAAATAGGTCAGAATCTCATTTTCAAAAATTTAGAATTATGGAAAGAATGAGACTATAAGTAGAAACATAGAAATATTTCAGAAATATGGAAAGAATCAAACTGTAAGCAGAAATTTGGAAATATTTCCAAAAGTCTGAAAAGAATCAGACTATAGGCAGGGGGGTTGAAAGAACCAACAGAGGACAGAAAAGAAGTAGAATTAAGGAGTCTGAGGAAGTCAAAATTAAGAATAAGGTAAGTGGCACCTGAGTGGCTCAGTCAGTTAAGCATGTGCCTTCTACCTTCAGCTTGGGTCATGGTACCAAGGTCCTAGGATCGAGTCCCATATCAGGCTCCCAGCTCATCAGGGAGTCTGCTTCTCCGCTTCTCCATCTGCCCCTCCCCCTGCTCATTCTCATTCTCTGTCATAAAAATAAATAAATAAAACTTAAAAATAATAATAAAATAAACTTTAAAAAAAGAATAAGCTAAAATAGTACAGCAGAAAAAGAGATAAGGAAACAAATGAGAAGTTAGAAAAGAGAAGAATAAGGGAGAAGAGCTGAATTATGTTTATGCAATAGATTTAGGTCCCTAAAGCTGCCTTTAGAACTCTTAAATTCCAGTTTCTTTAAAGTTCAGTGCCATTACAATACCTGGGTTAGATTTTTAAGAGATTCCATTTCCCTTTTGGCCACAAAAATGCTTACAAGAAAGCCCTCCATTCTTTGGGTTAACCTTCTTAAGGGTGGAATCAACACTACCGGGAAAGAGGGTACCCAGTCACAAAGGATCCCTGGGGTCACTTATCACTCAAGTGATAGATAGGGAAGATGACAGATTGGATCCCCCGGGGCATTCTTACAATCCTATGTCATTGAAATCTTCATCTGAGATAAAAATCTTATCTGAAAAGAAACTTCCCCCAGAAATACTGAAACTTAATCACACGATAGAGACCCCTCCTTTATTGATTTAATTCGTTCAAACACTGTGTAACTACTACATGCTAGACAAAAAAACAATTAAGAAAAAGAAAAAGTTCTTCTTAGGAAGCTTTTTTCACCCAAAGCTGTGTTTTTTTTAGCAATCTGGACTTCCTAGCATGGACAGATGTGCAAAGATGATACATAAGAAAGTAGCAGATTCTAGGATTATGTGTATGTGTGTATGTATAATGATCTCATTTTTGTAAAACAAATCAATGTATGTTTGTATGTGTTTAAAAAAAGGCTGGAAAGATAAACACCAAACTGTTCACTCTAGAGACAGTGTTATATGTATATACATATATATATATACATGTGTGTATGATTTTTATAATAAAAAAAGCAACTACCATCACTACCAAAACATCTCCACAAAGATGATGAATAATATCTTCAGGAAATTAATACCTGTCAGCCTAAACATAAAAGAATCTTGAGTCAAAAAAAAAAAAGAATCTTGAGTCATAAAAAATGGTATGATTATTTTAACCTTTTTAAACAGTATTTATCTTTGTTCCTTATCTTTTATGGCATTTAAAAAAGGTGTAAATTAGCTCTGGCATAGGAGATAATACTCAAATAACAATAGTATTTCAATTAATACAAAAAAAGCAATGGATTTGAGAATGAAGGTTCCATCACAGTTTGATTTTGCAAGTTATGACTTTGGTCTAAACTAAATACAGTCAACTGTATATTATCCATGTAGTAAAAGGGAAGCACACATTTGCATTTAAATAAATCTCATTCTGATGGTCTTAAAGATTGTTATATAAAATAGTGAAAACATCCTTTAATACCCTACTATCCAATTTTCCTATCCAAACATTTTCCATACAAAAGATAAAACTGATAACAAGCAAGCTTCTCTTAAAACTTGCTGATTATACCTAGGGCAGAGAATAATCCCAAATGACAATAAATTTGCAGACACAGCCCCTTGAAAACTGCCCTACAGGGCTGATTTGTGAGGAAAAGAGTCTGAGCTAGTAAATATGCTTGGGGAAAAGGAAAAGTGAGCAGGGGGAAAAAACCAACTCTGAGGTAAGGGTGTCAAATTGAGATATGTCTGATGGGGAGATGGGTATATGAGGAAATGGTGGATGGAATGGCCAGGAAGGATAGGTTAGTAGCAAAGGTACCAGTTTACAGGACAGAATCTGAGACCTAGCTAGGGAGGGGATGATGGGTTATGGCAGAGTCACTGAAGAGCCTGCCAATTCATATTTCAGTGACAACCCATGGCTGAAAGAATCAGTTCTTTGTTCAGCATTTTACGGGGGAAATTATGGGTTATGCTATTTGTAAATACAGTAACCTATAAAGTTTTCAAGACACACTCTTCACAACTCTCATGGGTTGCCCAGTTGCCTAGTACATAGCAGAAACACAGTTAAGTATCAATCATGCAAAAGAATACATAGATGGTGGACATCTCTGTTTAGAAATAATTTAAATTTAAAAGAGAGTGACTTTTCATTTATGCCAGGTTTGAGGAAAGATTTATTCAGCCTTACATAAACTTTTCAAATAAAAAATACTTTCCTAGGATGGAGTCTGACTTAAGTGGTAGGTTTAAGTAAGAACTGACCCCTGACCACGCAGCTCACCATAAACTATAAGGCTACGACTATCCAAGTTCTCTTCAACCGACAACCTATCTCCTAACTGGCAGAAACAAATTTAGGATGGAAACTCTTGTAATCAATTTTGCAGAAGGTCAACTTTAACACAGGTCAAAATTAAATTAAGCATAAGGGAAAAAGAACTATCAATCCTAATATACTGGGTCAATGTAAACACTAAGCTCAATAATAAAAATTCTTAAATTTAAAAGTTGACAAGAATTTGATAGCAGCATTAATTATGGTCATCTCAAAGAAAGTAGCATCATTGGTATCAAATGTCTCACTACACTTTGGCAATCATCACTATTGGTGTACCTTTTGCATACTATGATGAAATGATCAAAACTTACTTAGTCCTAAAAACTATGGAATACAACTTACTTACTGCTTGTTACACAGCACATTTCCAATGAGTATCCAAACACAGCATACACCCCAGTAATTCTAAAATCTTACTAGATGCAGTATGAGCTGCTCCACCTGCTCCAGGGAATTTTAATCCAAATCCCAAAGTTATGCCACCAAATGTGCCCATTGAAGTTGCTGGAGCACCAACTGCAGAGAATAACATAATATTACCCATTACACTTTAATTTAAAAACAGTGAATAATTTATAGAGTCTTTTTCATCTGAAGAGCCTTTTAGAAACTTCTGGCTAAACTCCAAAAACCTATGGTAAATCCATTTATAAGAAATGTGCAGAAAAGGCAAATCTACAGAGACAGAAGATACATTAGTAGTCATCTGAGACTGAGAGATCTTATTTGGATGACAGAAATATTCTAAAACTAGAATGTCATGGTACTGTGAAGATATCTCAAAAGCAGAGTCAGCTTATATGGACCTGTAAGAAAGAATTGCTCAACATTTGCTGTTATTGTACTAATGTAAGATATATAGTTATTAAGATCACTGAATTGTACACTTAAAATAAGTTAACTTTATATATGTTTTACCTAATTGAGGTTACATATACTATGGTTGAGAATTCTTTTCATTTGGCAAGGACCTCAAAGACAGGAATGAAAACAAGCCTGCCAGAGGTCAGAGGGCAAGTCTTTGGCTGAAAATGGAATGCATTCAACAATTATAACTTTCAGCCTCAGGCATGGTCATATTCACAAAATCTGTTGTGGTGGACAAGGATATTGCTTACATGTACCAAAAGGTTAATTGTGTCTCAAAATTGGAAGTCTATTAGGTAGAAAATACAACCCAAGTGTAACTATGCCAATTTCACAAGAGGATAGGGATGACAGACCATTATTTTTCACCCTGAACTAGGCATGAGCAATTCCCAGAAAGTTTTATTCCCAGGAATGTGACAATCTCGCTGTAATAGGGCTGTGGGGGGGATCATATTACAGCTAGAATTAAAATAACAAAGTCTAATGATAAATGTCATGGTACTGTGAAGATATCTCAAAAGCAGAGTCAGCTTATATGGACCTGTAAGAAAGAATTGCTCAACATCTGTTATTGTACTAATGTAAGATATATAGCAAAGAAATTGGGATTACAAGAAAATTAATATCCCACTTCTCAGCTCAAAGCATCCAGATGTTCCTCTTCATGGAGAGAAGCCACAAAGCAACACACACTGTCAATTAAAACCCAAAACTAGTCCTTCTGTCATCCATCACTTCTGATAGATAAAATGTAAGGACCACAAACCTGCTCTATCTAGAAAAACACATGATAGCAAGGCTCCAACATTTAATTCCCATTTTATCTTATTCACATGGATAATAAGACTTCTTCCCTTCAGACATACTTGGCAAAACTCCCACAATTCCTATTCCCATTAGCTTCAAGAAGTTGTTTCAAAACATTACAATGTTAATTAATTATATGCTTAAAATTGTCACTTTAAGCTGGAATAATCATGTTAACACAAAATTCACAGCTAAAGCCATGACAATTAGGTTCTGAAGCAAAACTACTATTGATATTAGCAATTACAGATGGGTTGGAGCTTAATGATAATTTATGAGATCCAAGAGTTCCATAGCTTATATTGGCAAAGTGAGTTAAATGGCTTGATGCGAAATAACAATATTTTCTTTGCAACCAGTAACTTACAAGAGAGCCCAGTAGCAGCAGCAGAAGTAGAAGCATTTGACGTTGAAGTAAACAGCATGGTGCCTGAACAAGTAGTGGCGTCAGCAGTCGATGCTGAAGCCAAACCTAAAAATCTAAGTAACAAGCAGAAAAATATGTCACCAAAGAATAATTTTTCAAATATAAAACACCATTATAACAAGGTACATTTATATGGAGAAACTGAAACAAATCAAGGAAAATCAGATACTCTGAAATCTAATAAATAAAACATAATAAAAGCCTGATTTAAAAAAAATACTTTATCAGTACTGCTTAGCACAGCCAGCCTTCTAGCACCATCATAAGAAATTCTACTTTACTGAAAAAGTAAATTTAAGTGGGGGATCGGATCCACTTCTAGAACTGCAACATAAGAAGTCCTGGGGACCTATTCCTCAGTGAAACAACCATAACTGGTAATAATAATAATAAAAAACAACAACAATAATAAAAACAATTTGAAATCTCAGGAAATCATCCTAAAGATACACAGCAAATAAAGAACATTTATTCAAGAAAATCTGCTAAGATTCAGTTATACCAGTGGGAGTCTAGAATATGAACCACAACCCACTCCCTACCTTCCCTCTATACTGCCCCCCCCCCGACCTTGAAGAAAGTCACACTCCAGGCAGGAATGGCCAACAATAGTGGCCCCAGATCCCAACTAAGGGATATAATATTTCATTGGGCAAGGCAAGCATCCAGCAAATCACCTCCAACAAAGATTTAATGGGTTGAAATTCCTGGTGAGTACAGCCAAAAGTTGAGGGACTCCCTTCCTTTAGTCAGCCCTCATTCATAGGACAGAGGCCCTACACCAGGCACAACAGGTTAAGAATACGGGAGGCCCATCACCCCTACTCTGACTGCCTTATAGCACTGAGTTTCCATGCCTGAAGTGATAAGCAAGAGGGTCAGAGGAAACTGGCCCTGCACAGTGCCCAAAGCACTATTTCAAAGATTTTGCCCAGGGGTAGGTAAAAGGAGGCCCCTAAAAACAGAGAGCTCCCAAGCTATACCCAAAAGAATTGACTTTATTTGAAAAGGAGTATGAGGAAATTAAAGCCAAAGGACTCTATCTCAAAGAAAGTGGAGATTTTGGTGCTAAGCAATTTTTTTTTGGTGCTAAGCAATTTAGAGGAAACAAGTAGCTTCATAAGAGTAACAGTTGAGGCTGTAGGCCAGCTAGTTTACCAGGGGCAATGAGGGAAAGAAAAAGCTGAATAGTCCTCTGCCTGAGATCAGAAGAACCAAGTACTCACCTTGGATGAATCTTGAAAATATCACCCTAAATGAAAGAAGTCAGGCACAAAAGGCTACATATTGTATGATTCCATTTATAAGAAATGTCCAAAATAGGCAAATCAAAAGACATAGATTAGTACATGCTAGGAGCTGGGAGTGGGTAATGGGGGGAGTGACTGCTAATGGGTACCAGGTTTCTTTTTGGGGTAATAACAATATTTTGGAATTGCACCATGATGATGGTTACTCTCTGTGAATGTTTTTTTTTAAAAGACTGAATTGCACACTTTAAAAGGGTGAATTTTAAAATATGTGAATTATACCTCTATTATGCTATTATTTTTAAAAAGCAGGATCATCTCAATAGAAGTAGAAAAAGCATTTGAGAAAATTGAACACAGCTTCATGATGAAAATGCTTAACAAACTACAAAGAGAAGGGAACTTCTCCAACATGATAAAGGGCACTTAACGAAAAACCCACAGCTAACATCACATTTAATGATAAAAAACTGCATACTTTCCCACTATTATTAAGAATGAACCAAAGATGTCTGCTCTTCCAAACAATACATCAGAAGTTCTAGAGAGAACAATTAGATAAGAAAACAAAAATAAATGGCATCTAGGTCAAAAAGGAAGAAATAAACCTATTTCTATTCACAGGTGACTTGATCATGAATATAGAAAATTCTATGGCAGCCACAAAAAAATCTATTAGAACATCAAACAAGCTCAGTAAATTTGCAGGATTCAAGACCAACACAAATAAAATGAATTACAATTCTATATACTGGCAATAAATAATCCACAAATGAAATTAAGAATATCATTCCACTAATAATTTCTCAAAAATACTTAGGAGCAAATCTAGCAAGAGAAGTGCAAGGCTTATACCCGGGAAAATAGAAAACATCACTGCAAGAAATTAAAGACATCCTAAATAAATGGAAATATATCGTGTTTGTGGATCAGAAGATTTAGTATTTTTAAGATGGTATGGTAGACAGAAAAATGGTCCCCAAAGATAGCTGCCTCCTAATACCCAGAGCCTGCAACATATTACCTTACTTCACAAAAAGGCCTTTACAGATGTGATTAAGGTTCAGTACCTTGAGATAGGGAGATTATCCTGGATTATCCAGGTAAGCAAAATCTAATGACGCAAATCCTTAAAAGTCGAGATTCTTTCCAGGCTGTGGCCAGAGGGAGATGGGACTACAAAAGAACGGTTGAAAAGATGCCAAGTTGCTGATGTAAATGGCCATCTATCTAACACATGAAAACAAACTCGAGGTCATTAGTCATTAGGAAATTAAAAATCAAAACCACAATGAGAGTCTACTTCATACCAACTAAGATGTCTATAATCAAAAAGTCAAATATCAAGTGTTGGTGAGGACGTGGAGAAATTGGGAACCTCACACAATGCTGATGGGAATGTAAGATGGTACAGCCACTTTGGAAAACTGTCTAGCATTTCCTCAATGTGTTAAATATAGAATTGTCATATGACCTAGTAATGCTACTCCTGGGTATCTACACAAGAGAAATGAAAACATATATCCACACAACATGTGCATGAATGTTCATAGCAGCATTACTCCTTACTGATAAAAGATAGAAATAGCCCAAATGAATATCAACTGACGAATGGATAAATAAAATGTGGTATATCCATACAACAGAATTTTATTTGGCCACAAAAAGGAAAAGCAACACTGTGATATGCTAAAACACAGATGAGCTCTTAAAAACATTATGCTGAGTGAGAGAAGTTAATCACAAAAGAGCACATATTTTATGATTCCTTTTAGATGACATGTCCAGAATAGGGGAATTTAGAGCCAGAAAGCAGATGAATGGTTGTCAGGGACTGGGGGGAGTGAAGAATAGACAGTGACTACTAATGGGTATGGAGTTTCCTCTAAGGGAGATGAAAATATTCTAAAATTGACTGCAGTAATGACTGCACAACTTGGTGAATATACTAAAAACCAATTAATTGTATGTTTTCAATGGGTAATTAGATGGGCATATGAATTACATAATAATAAAACTCTGAAAAAAGGAATAAATAGAAGTCTGGGATAAAGTTTCAAGAACAGATTACCCGCCTCTTTAAAATTTCAAGGAAAATGTATAAAAAAATAGAGCTAGAGAAATGAAGTATATAAAGACACAAATGAGATTCACTGGTTAACTAAAAATGAAGTTTATCTTTTCATCCCCTTTCTAGACCATTGTACATGGCACATGGTAGTAAGTGCCCAATGAAAGTCGCCGCTGAATTGAACCCATTTTTTCCAGACTCCAATATATAATTACATTTTATTTCCTCTTCAAAAGGAAAAAGTACTTAATAAGGAACTGCACTTGAATCTGTTGCTGCCTACATCCAACTGCTGAACAACTCATGGCAATACATAACAAGACTCTGCTATCCAAAAGATCTAGGGTCACTGATGGTGAAGGGGACAGAGAGATGCTGGGAAGGAATTGGAAACATTACCACATACCTTCAACCATTTAAAATGTGTATTGTAGAGTATCCCTGTTTCATCTAGAAACGTGTAGTGTACTTTTAAAGAGATGGCCAGTTTTACAGAAAAGATGTTCTAATATTTATAATTCATTACCAAGTAGTGAGGCTACATTTTTATTATGGGTTTAATGCCTACTTTAATTTCCTCATTCAAAATTGGCTATTCATGTCATCTTCTGATTTTCTCATTAGAGTATTGTCTTATTATCGAAACATATATCAAGGCTACTTAGTCAAATGTTGTAGGATGCCTGAGTGGCTCAGTCAGTTTGAGCGACTGACTCTTGATTTCAGCTCAGGGCTGTGAGATAGAGCCCTGCATCCATCTCATGCTGGGTGTGGAGCCTGCTTAAGAATCTCTCTCTCTCCCTCTCCTTTTGCCCCTTCCCCCTCTAAAAAAATGTTGCAAAAATTTCCCAACCCGTTTGTCATTTGTGTTTTTATTTCGGTTTTATGTTTTATGTAGTCAAATCTTTCCATCATTTTTTCCTTTCTGGTTTATGTCTCCGTATTATGTTTCTAATGCCTTCCCCTCTTAAAGATATAAAAGGTGTTTAACCTAGTTTTTAGGAGAAAATCACAAATTATAACTATATTGAGAACAATTTCACCAAACAGATGGTAAGAAATAAAAAACTAGTAACACACTGTGTTAAAGACACTGTGAACAAACAAACAGCTTCTGAGGGTCCTAACAGGAACGTACATTGGTATAATCCCTCTGGAAAACAAGTGGCCAATGTTCGAAAAATTCTAAATGAACCTATCTTTTGAGCCACTAATATTTCTTCTCAAAATGTATCAGTGAAGATGCACTTGCACACCTATAAAATGACATGTAGGGCAGCCCTGGTGGCCCAGTGGTTTAGGGCCGCCTTCAGCCCGGGGTGTGATCCTGGAGACCCGGGATCGAGTCCCATGTCAGGCTCCCTGCATGGAGCCTGCTTCTTCCTCTGCCTGTGTCTGTCTGTCTGTCTCTCTCTGTCATGAATAAATAAAATCTTTAAAAAGAATAAAAAATAAAAAGACATGTAAAATGAGAGCCATGACATCACTGTTTGTATTAGTAAATGAGGAAACAACCTAAATGCCTAGCAGCAAAGGACTAGCTAAATTATAGCACGTCTAGGCCATGGGATTCTATGTTGCTACAAAAAATACTGAGGGCGCTGTCTATATACTGACGGATGTGAAAAGATCTTCAAAATGTTTAAAGTAAGTGTATAAAGTTTGTAAGATTAAAAAGGCAAGGTACAGAGTACTGTGTATGCATCATTTATGTAAACAAAAATAAAGGTAGAGGGCTTAAGAATATTTTTTTATTTGCTAGCAAATCCATGAAGAAACTGGAAAGATATATACAAGGACACATACAATTACAGTGGTCAGTTGAATGGAGGGAGTGGAGGGGGTAGGGGTAATACCAGGTAGATGGGACATAGTATATCTAGGTGTACTATGTACAGTCTTATTTTTGAACCATCTGACTGAATATATTACATATTTTTAAATTATATATAAAGGTCCTTTCCCCAACCCAAGACATATTATTTACATATTTTCATATTTACCTGTGCTTTTTTAAAAAAATATTTATTGTTTCATTTTCTATCTTTAATTCACCCAGTATTTCTTTTGGTTGCTCTTCTTAAAAAAACAAAATTCAGTGGAGTAAATTTGAAGATCTACTAACTGGCTTTATTAATTCATGAATCTGGCAGTATCTCATCTAGCAGGTAGAGAGGCACTCAAAGGAATTGTACAAAATGGAAGGTTTTTATAGGAAGGAAGGTGGGGCAAGAAAATGATAAGCAAAGAAAAGAATTGTTTCAGGCAAGATAACCTTCTCTTAGGGGAAAGGGCAGGGAATGTTATGATGCAGATGACCTCATCTTCTTTCAGGAGATGGAGAGGGCCCACTGACAGATTACCTCATTGGTGCTTATCAGAAAATTCCTGATTGGCTAGTTAAGACTTAGATTTCTGGGGGAGGTTGAAACTGCAGTTGGATTAGGTGTTAAGGCCTGTTTTATTGACTTGGGGCCTTCACCTAAGTGATACCATTTTGGCCCTGTGGTTTTCTTTTTGATGATCTTCTTAGGCAAAAATTAATCCCCTTTGCCCCAAATCAGCTGTTTAGCCAGCTACTGAAATTCATTTACTCACTACTGCATCCTCTCCCCACAAATTTGAAATGCCATCTTCATAGACCCAGGTTTATTTCTGTACTTTAAATTTTTTCATTAATTTTTCTATCAATGTTCTACAAGAAAGTTTCAATTATTACAGCACTAGAATTCATGTGCTCTTATGTTACACAGTATTTTATTTATTTATTTATTTTGTTACACAATATTTTAAATTTATAGGAAGAGAATAAAGTTAACATACATTTTCATGTATTTTCCTACAAGTACTCCATCATTACTTCCTCAAAAAACAAGAGTTGAGGGGTGCCTGGGTGGCTCAGTTGGTTGAACAACCAACTCTTGATTTCAGCTCAGGTCATGATCTCAGGGTCCTGAGATTGAGCCCCAACACTGGGCGCTGTGCTGGGCTGGGCGAGGAGCCTGCTTAAGATTTTTCTTTCTCTTGGGCAGCCCAGGTGGCATGGCTCAGCAGTTTAGCGCCACCTTCAGCCCAGGGCCTGATCCTGGAGACCTGGGATGGAGTCCCATGTCGGGCTCCCTGCGTGGAGCCTGCTTCTCTCTCTGCCTGTGTCTCTGCCTGTGTGTGTGTGTGTATGTGTGTGTGTGTGTGTGTGTGTGTGTCTCATGAATAAATAAATAAAATCTTAAAAAAAAGATTTCTCTTTCTCCCTCTCCCTCTGACCCTCCCCCTGCCCCCAAAGTGTATGTGCACTTTCAAAAAAAGGTGGGGGAGTTGACTAGTCTCATGTATTTATTTCCCCATTTAAACTTTAGATTCAACTATAGTCAAGTCCCACTTTTCCCTTCCTTCCTCAAAAAAAAAAAAAAAAAAAGCCCAATTTGGGAGTGATTTGTTCACCACCACAGGAAACCACTCAACTTAATTATAGTTTCAATCTTTTCCAGAAATGTGACCTTTCAAAACTCAATCTGAAATTTCCTGATCAGCACTAAGGGAGGTAATCTGCATGATAAAAAAAAACCCTAAAAAAAAAAAAAACAACCCTGCTGTTTCCTTCCACCCAAAAGACATCTGGCCAGAAACCTTTCTTTTCTTTTACTAGTAACTTCTTGCCCGACCCTCATTCCCACAAAGACCTTTCATTTTGTACAATTTCTCAGAGCATCACTCTTCTTGCTAGATGGGATGCTGCCCAATTCATGAATTGCTTAAAAAGCCAAGTGGATCTTCAAATTTACTTGATTGAATTTTGTTTTTTAACAATTCCCATTATGGTTTTTTAAGAATTACATTAAATGTGTAGGTTAATGTGGAGATAAATGACAATCTTGTATATCAAGTCTATGCCTTCAGTGGGTGTCTTCATTTATTAATGTCTTCTATTATATTCCTCAGTAGAATTTTGGAGTTATCTTTATATAGGTCATGCAGATTTTAAAAGTTTATTGCTAGGCACTTTGAATTTTTGGTTGAAATTGTTGATGGACCTTTTCTCATTATATATATTTACCAACTACTATTGCTTAAACATGGGTACACTATTGATGTTTGTATTTATAACTGGCCATATTATTGAAACTTCTTCACTAGAGCTAATTGAATTTGCACTTGATTTATGCCCATGTTTTAAATCCTGATCATTTGTCTTGGGTACTGGCATAATTTCAGGGCCTGACCTTAAATCATATACCCAGAGGTAACTAAGGAAGCAAATGCCATTTAATATGATTTGCTTTTAAGTTAGAGGAATCTTTCTCTGAAATAAGAAAGGATTTAAGAGATGGTTTTGTTTTCCTAATCATAGAACTAGAGCAAGGTTATTCAACATGGCACTACTGACATTTGGGGCCAGGTAATTCTTTGTTGTAGAGGACTAGCCCATGCTGGGATATAATAAGAAATGTATATTTACTCTGTATTCCCTTTCCTGGACAGGTCCTGAAACCCTTGTAATTTCCTAAGTGACAAAAGTGTTAGGGACATCTTTTGTTATAATATTTGGCTTTTGTCCCCTGTTCCTGAAATAGCTCCAGAAGCAATAAAGGTGAAAGGAGCCTCTGGTTATTTATAACAAGCCCTTAACAACCAAATCTGATTTATGTTAATAAGGTGAAGTTTAAGGAGCCCTTAAGGATGAGCCCTGGTTACCAGAGGAACCAACCAAGTGATGAGAGGGTTAGAACTTTTACCCCACCCTCTAACCTCTGGAAATGGGAGGTGCTAAAGATTGAGTTCAGTCACCACTGGCCAATGATTTAATCAATCATGCCTACTTAATAGAACCTCCATCAATACCCTAAATGAAGGGGTTTGGAGGGCTTCTGGGTTGGTGAACACATGGAGGTGCTAAAACAGTGACAACACCTGGAAAAGACATGGAAGATCTAGGCCGCTCCCCCATACCTTGCCTTGTGTATCTCTTCTATTTGGTTGTTCCTAAGTTGTAACATTTATAATAAACCAGTAATTGTAAGTAAAGGATTTTCTAGAGTTCTGTGAGTTGTTCTAGCACATTAGTGACCCAAGGAGGGGGTCATGGGAACCCCCAACTTCTAAGAAGTTGGTGAGAAGTACAAATGATATAACCTGGAGCTCACAATTGTTTTCTGAAGTAGTAGACAGTTGTGGAACTGAGACCTTAAAATGTGTACTAAATGTAGGAAACCCAGCTGGTGTCCAGAATTGGAGAATTGATTAGTGTGGGAAGAACCTCTCCTATCTGGTGTCAGAGGTACTGAGTATAGGGGACACAAGGTTTTCTTTTATGTGCACTGCAGGATATTTTGCAGTGTGAAACTGAATAAAAGAAACTTCATTTAAAATGGGGTTGGAGGGATCCCTGGGTGGCGCAGCGGTTTAGTGCCTGCCTTTGGCCTGGGGCGCAATCCTGGAGACCCGGGATCGAATCCCACGTCGGGCTCCCGGTGCATGGAGCCTGCTTCTCCCTCTGCCTGTGTTTCTGCCTCTCTCTCTCTCTCTCTCTCTCTGTGACTATCATAAATAAATAAAAATTTAAAAAAATAAAAATAAAAAAATAAAATGGGGTTGGAAGACCAGGAGAGGGAGCTCTCATATCATACCACTTATTGCAGCCGGTTGCAGGTCCAAAAGGAAAACAATAAAACAAACCTATTTTACTACTCCAGCAGGAGGAAGAGTTTCTCCTTGCTCAACAACAGCCCAGCCAATGAGAGACTTCCAAAACTCAGTGAATGAAAAGCCACACACTTCAATCTCCCAATTAACTCCAATGGACTTTTGGTTTACAACAGCCCCTCCCAACTCCCCCCTTTCCTCTAGAAAAGGGCTTTCTCCTCCTTTGTTCTCCAGACTTGCCTGCAGTTTTGCCATACACTGCTTGTCCCAAATTGCAATTCCTCTGCTATTCAAACATATCTTGCTGGCAAAATAAGTGGCTGTTTTATTTTCAAGGTCAACAGCATCCCTGGACTCTACCCACTACTGCCAGTAGCACCTCCCCAGTCTCAACAACCAAAAATAGGACAGGGGGGCAAAATCATCTCCAGTTGAGAACCACTGGACTAGAGGAAGGGTTTATATAATTTTCTCCATCTAGTACTAAGGATACCCAAATCACCCTTAATTCCTTGATGTTTAAGAACATTAGAAACTGCCAACTATTTTACATATTTTATTTATTTGAGAGAGAGAGAGAAAAACATGAGTGGTGGGAGGGGCAGAGGGACAAGCAGACTCCCCACTGACTGGGGAGCCCTACATGGGGCTCAATCCCAGGACCCTGAGATCACGAGCTGAGCTAAAGTCAGATGCTTCTACTGAGTATTTACCCCAAAGATACAGAGGCAGTGAAATGCTAGGACACTAGCACCCCAATGTTTATAGCAGCAATGTCCACAATAGCCAAACTGTGGAAGGAGCCTCGATGTCCTTCATTGTGTATATATATACACATACACAAAGGAATATTACCTAGCCATTAGAAAGGATGAATATCCACTATTTGGTTCAATGTGGATGGAACTGGAGGGTATCATGCTCGGTGAAATAAGTCAATTGGAGAAGGACAATCATCATATGGTTTCACTCATATGGGGAATATAAGAAATAGTGAAAGGGATTATAAGGGAAAGGAGGGAAAATAAGTGAGAAAAATTAGAGAGGGTGACAAACCATGAGACACTCCTAACTCTGGGAAACGAACAAAGGATAGTGGAAGGGGAGGCAGGCAGGGGTATGGGGTAACTGGGTAATGGGCACTGAGGTATTATACTATATGTTGGCAAATTGAACTTCAATTTAAAAAACAAAACAAACAAAAAAAAGTCAGATGCTTAACTGATTGAGCCACCCAGGCTGCCAACCAACTATTTTAATAAATTGTTGGCCCTAGAAAATAATCAAGAATTTTTCTTAACAGGACTGGGAAAGGTGGCCCTATGCTACAAGATAGTGGGGCATGCTACAATAACTAAAATGGTGATATTAGAACTATAAAGGGCAGATCAATAGAAGAGAATAGGAAGTCTGGAAGTAGAACTAATCATATATAATTTGCTGTATGTGGAAGACAGCATCTCAAATCAATAGAAAAGAATTGCTATTTAATGAAATATAATGGTTTTACTCACTAATCATTTATGAAAAAAATGATTCCTTAAAAATATAAACCATAATAAAAGTATAAAAAGAACTAAGGGGGACACCCAGGTGGCTCAGTGGTTGAGCGCCTGCCTTTGGCTCAGTGCATGATCCTGGAGTCCCAGAATGGAGTCCCACATAGGGCTTCCTGCATGGAGCCTGCTTCTCCCTCTGCCTATGTCTCTGCCTCTCTCTCTCTGTGTGTCTCTCATAAATAAACAAATAAATAAATAAATAAATAAACAAACAAATAAAATCTTAAAAAAAAAAAAAAGAATTAAGGATCTCGAGATGAAAAGGTCTATTTGGCCAGAGAGAGAAACTCAGGAAATTAAGAGATGTTAAAATATAAAAATTAAATTAAGGACTTCCAGGAAAATAGGATACATGTACTTTTCCTTATTCAAATAAAACCCCTGTTTAACTAAAACGTTATATATAAAACAAACATAAGAAGACTCTAAGAAAGGGTGAGAAGAAGGCAAACAGAGATCTTGAGACCCAAGGAATGATACAGGCTTTCTTTTTGCGCTGTCTTTCCCAGGCTTGGAGTTGAATAGGCTAGCAACGTTGATATAACAATGGATATAGATCCTACCCATAAAAGCCCTAATAAAAGCCTGCTCTGTAGACGAAAGACAAGGAAAGGAGCAGACAAATAAGACAGAAAACTTTTAGACAATAACCACTCTAGTACAACCAAACACCACACAAAACACTGTGGCCCCATTTCCTAATTACTAAACACTAAGCAAGGAGCCTAAACTTTTCTACCCATATGAGACTGGAATGAGGTGTCCTAATACCCCACCAGAGTGGTATCAGAGAAGGTCAAGTAGGGAGCCAGGTTTTTCATCCCTGACAGCAGTGTATGAATCCTTTCCTTACAGTGACACTGAAAACCACACTGGGAGCAGAAATTTCCATCCTCACCCACCAGTAACTAGGAGACCCATGCCTTGGGTAGCAATGGAGACACAAGGGAGAAATGAAGTTCTACTCCCACCTTAGAGTAACAAAGCAGCACCCTTTTCTTCTGCTGCTAAAGCAATGTCAAATTAAACCAGCTAAAGCAAAAAAAAAAGTGTAAATCAGATTCAGAGTTTCATAATATAATATGAAAATGTCCAGGTTTCAATTAAACACTCATCCTACCGAGAACCAGGAAGGCCTCAAACTGAGTGAAAAATGAGAATACAAAGATGACAGAAATATTAGAATTAACTGGCAAAGACCGAAAGCATCTGTGATAATAATGCATCAACAAGAAACTAAACACGCTTGAAACATGAAAAAATAGCCTTAATGGGGGGTAAAAAAAGAAAAGAAATTTATAGAAAACGTCAGCAAGGAAACAGAAGATATGAAGAGGAACCAAATGGAAATTTGAGAACTGGAAAAAAAAAATAACCAAAATGTAAAGCTAAGTGAAAAGATTAGGGAGAACAGAGCAGATAGATAAGAATCACTGAAACGGATGATAGAACAATAGATGTCTACACCAAGATATTTTAAAAAAATCTTGAAAAGCAGCAAGAGAAACATAGCATCTAACTTATAGGGGGAAAACTACTTAAGTGACAGATTTATCATCAGAAACCATGATGATACATCATGGCAAGAACAAAGTATCACTGTATTTTTCAAGTACTGAAAAGAACTGCCAACCCAGAATCCTATAGCTAGTGAAAATATCCTCCAGGAATGAAGAGGAAATTAAGATACTGAAAAGGAAAACTCCGAGAATTTGTTGCCAACGGACCACCTTAAATGGACAGCTAAAGGAAATTCTCTAAACAGAAAGGAAATGACAAAAGAAGGAATCTTGGAACCTCAGGGAGGAAGAAACAACAAATAGAAAAGCAAAAATATGGGTAAATACAATAGATTTTCCTGTTTGTCTTAAGTTTTTAAAATTATGTTTGATGGTTTAAACAAAAATTATAACCCAGTCTGATATGGTTCTAAATGTATGTAGATAAAATAATTTAAGACAATTACATTACAAATAAGGGTGGGTTAAGGGATATACAGGAAGAAAGGTTTTTTTTAAAGTAGGCTCCATGCCCTGCATAGAGTCCAACTCAGAGCTTGAATTCATGACCCTGAGATCAAGACCTTAGCTGCTACCAAAAGTAGGACACTTAACTGACTGAGCCACCCAGGCACCCTGAGGAAGGCTTTTATATCTCACAAAACAGGTAAAATGACAAGTAGACTATATATGCGTGTACCACTAAAAAAAGCCGTACAAAGAGGTATTCTCACAAATACTATAATTAAACCAAAATGGAATTCTAAAACATGTTCAAGTAATCAATAGGAAAGCAGGAAACAGAAAATAGAAGAATGAAAAATATAAACAAAACAAAAAAAATTAAGTGGCAGATGTAAGTCCTAACATAGCAATAATAACAGAAAATGTAAATGGTCTAAATAATCCAATTAAAAGTGAGATTGACAGGGACGTCTGGGTGGTTCAGTCGTTGAGTGTCTGCCTTCAGCTCAGGGCATGATCTCAGAGTCCCAGGATCAAATCCCTTCAGGGAGCCTGCTTCTCCCTCTGCCTATGTCTCTGCCTCTCTCAGTGTGTCTCTCATGAATAAAAAATAAAATCTTTTAAAAAAGTGAGATTGACAGAGGGTATTAAAAAACTATGACCCAATTCTATGTTGTTTATAAGAAACTCACTTCAAAAATGATAGAGGCAAGTCAAGAATAAAAAGATGGAAAAGAAATACTATACAATATTAAGTAGGAATGGATATATTATTATCAGACAAAGTAGACTGCAGAGCAAAAACTTACCAGAGGGGCATATTACATAATGTTATTACATACAGGCCTAATTCCCCAATAAATCTTAGCAATTGTATATATGTACTAAACAACAGAGCTTCAAAATATGTGAATCAAAAACTGATAAAAGTGAAAGGAGAAATAGATAAATCCACTATCCCAGTTAGAAATTCCAACACCCTTCTCTTTCCAATTGATAGAACAACTAGACAGAAACTCAACAAGGATATAGACCTCATCAAAACCATTAAACATCAGAATCTAATTGTCCTTTATAAAACACTTCATCCTATAAAGCAGAATACATTATTTCCAAGTGCCCCAGAACATATACCAAGATAGACCTTATTTGGGGCCATAAAACAAACTTCAACTAATTTAAAAGACTAGAAATGATTCAGTGTATTCTTCAACTACAATAGAATCGAACTAGAAATCAAAAGCAAAAAACAATAGGAAAATCTCCAAACATTTGGAAACTAAACACACACTGAAATAACCCATGGATCAAAGAGGAAGTCTCAACAAAATTTTTTTCTTTTTTTTTTCAACAAAAAATTTAAAAATACATTGAATTGAATGAAAATGAAAATACATCATACAAAAAAAAGAAAATACATCATACCATAATTTGTGGGATGTAGTTAAAGCACTGCTGGCAGGGAAATTTATAGCAGTAAATGTACACATTATAAAAGAAGATGTACAGCATGGTGACAATAGTTAATACTAGTGTATATTTGAAAGTTTCTAAGAGAGTAAATAGATCTTAAAAGCTCTATTCACAAGAAAAAAAATTGTAACTGTGTGGTGATGGATGTTAACTAGACTTATTTGATCATTTCATAATATATACATATAGTGAATCATTATGTTCTACACCTGAAACTAATATAATGTCAATTATCTCTCAATTTTAAAAATTAAAAACAGAAGAAAAATTTCTAATCAATCATCCAAACTCTCACCTAAAAATCTAGTAAAAGAGCAAAATAAATGCAAAGCAAGCAGGAGGAAATAATAAAGAGCAAATATCAATGAAATGGAAAACAAAAAAATAGAAAAAAATCAATGATACAAAGAGTTGACCCCTGAAACATCAATAAAATTAACAAACCTCTAAGGTTGAAAAAGAAAACAGAGGAAAGATACAATTACCAATATCAGTAATGAAACAAGAGATCATGACACACCATGTGGACGTCCAAAGAATAATACTATGACCACAAATTTGAAAATGTAAAGAAGGGACGCCTGGGTGGCTCAGCGGTTGAGCATCTGCCTTTGGTTCAGGGCATGATCCCCAGATCTGGGATTGAGTCCCACATTGGGCTCCCTGCTTGGAGCCTGCTTCTCCCTCTGCCTGTGTCTCTGCTTCTCTCTCTGTGTCTCTCATGGATAAATAAATAAAATATTTTTTAAAAAGTTTAAAAAATGAAAATGCAAAAGAAATGGTCCAACTCAAAACATACAAACTACCATAAGTCACTAATACGGAATAGATAATTTGAGTAATCCTATAACTGTTAAGAATTTACTCATAATTTTAAAATTCTTAAAAAAACAAATCTTGAGGTCTAGATGGGTTCACTGGAGAATTCTACCAAATGTTTAAAGAATTTCTTTCAGAAAATAAAACAGGAGAAACACTTCCCAACTTAATTTATGAAACCAGTATCATTGTTTGATTAAAAAACAGACAAAATAAAAAAGAAAGCTGCAGACCAGTATCTCTTATGAATATGAATGAAAGAATAAAAAATCAAACAAAATACAAGAAAATAGAATTTGGCAATGTATAAAAGGGTTATAGACCACAACCAAGTGGGATTTATTCTAGGGATGCAAGGTTGGTATAATATTTGAAAAAGCAATCAGTGTGATCCACATGACCATATTACCTAATGAAGAAAAAGCTTTTATAAAATTAAATACTCCGTTATGGTAAAAGTCTCAAAAAGCTAGGAATAGATGGGAACATCGTCAACTTGATTAAGGGCATCTATAAAAAAAACTACAGCTAACACCATACTTAATGAGAAACTAGATGTTTCTCCCTAAGATTGGAAAAGAGGAAAGATGCCTGCTCTCATCACTCTTATCCAATATAGTATTAGGACTTTCAGCTACTACATTAAAGCAAGGGGGGAAAAATCTAAACTGGAAAGGAAGAAGTGAAATTTTCCCTATTTTCAGATGACATCTCCAAAAAAAAAAAAAAACCCTTCCTAGAATAAATGAGTTCAGCAAGGTCATAGGATACAAGATAAACATACAAATCAATTATATTTCTGGGATCCCTGGGTGGCGCAGCAGTTTGGCGCCTGCCTTTGGCCCGGGGCGTGATCCTGGAGACCCGGGATCGAGTCCCATGTCGGGCTCCCGGTGCATGGAGCCTGCTTCTCCCTCTGCCTGTGTCTCTGCCTCTCTCTTTCTCTCTGTGTGACTATCATAAATAAATAAAAATTTAAAAAAATTAAAAAAAAACAAAACAAAATCAATTATATTTCTACATACTAGCAATAAATAAGTGAATATGAGATTAAAAATACAGTACCATTTACAATCACTTTAAAAAAAGAGATATACTCAGGTGTAAATCTAACCAGAGAAAAAAATCCCAGTTGATCAGCACTCTGTCTTTTGTAAAACCCTATTATCCACTGACATTTCCCAAGTCCCTTTGTAAAAAGGACCCATATAATACTTCACTATTTTTTAATGCTTTTTTTCAGACTCTAAAAGACATGGACAGATTGGATATACAGATGACAAATAAGCACAGGAAAAGATGTTCAACATCATTAGCCCTTAGAGAAATATAAATAAAAACCACAATATGATATCACTATTTGCAAGAATGGCTAAAATGAAAAATAGTGATAATACCAAATGATAGTGAAAGAGCAGAGAAAGTGGATTACACATACTTGCTGATGGGTATGTAAAATGGTACAGCCATTATGGAAGACAGTTCGGCAATTTCTTATAAGATTGAATATACAACTACCATATGATCCAGCAATTGTACTCCTGGGCATTTATCCAAGAGAAATGAAGACTTATGTTCACAAAAAAACCTGTACATAAATGTTCATAGCAGCTTTACTCATAATGGCCAAAAAGTAGAAACAACACAAATAGCCATCCATGGGAAAATAGTTACATAAACTGCAGTACATCCACACCATGGAATACTATGCATCAATAAAACAAACAACTGATACAACAATCTGGATGAATCTATGGAAAATTATGCTGAGTGAAAAAAGCTATTCCTAAAATATCTCATATTGATTTCATTTATATAACATTTTAAAAATTACAAAATTATAGTAACAGTTGCTCTGAAGGGGCAAAATGGAGCATCCCTGTAGTGATAGGACTAGTCTATATCTCGATGATCAATATCAACATCCAGTCTGTGATACTGTGTGATAGTTATGCAAGATGTTACTACTGGAAGAAAATGGACAAAGGGTATGTGGAATCTTTATTACCTCTTAAAACGGCATGAGAATCCACAATTATGGCAAAATAAAAAGCTTAATTAAAAAAATTAGGATATTTTAATATCTATAAAAACTCTTAGAAAAATAAAATGTAAATAAACTAGGAAAATACTTCAAGTACAAATATCAAAGGGTTAAAATACTGTAGCTGCATTATCAATAAGAAAAAATAAATACCATATTGGAAAACTGAGCAAAAAATACAAACAAGGAATTTATTCAATTCTCTCTCACACACACACACAAATATAATTACTCAATAAATAATTCAAAAAGAAGTAATCTTATTAGTAAAGAAATGTAAACCAAGATAATGCTGATATTATTTCCACTGTTAAGCTATCAAATTAAAAAACAAACACACAAAAAGGATAATATCCAACATATTTAACACTGTAGGGAAATGCACATTTTCATAAAAATGACAGCTACCTCTGAGAGCCTATTACATGTCAGACAAGGTTCTACGCATTTCACCTATATTAACTTATAGAATCCTATGAGGTAGGATTGTTGAGGTATGTGCTGAGCACTTACAGATGAATAAACCAATCACTGAGAGGCTAAAATAACTTGCCCAAGGTCACAGAACTACTAATGAACAGAGCCAAGACTCAAACACTTATTTCCTAGATTTTTTAAAATAACAGATATGCATTATTTCTATTTTTTAAATTTATTTGAGAGTGAGTGTATTATTTCTAACACCAAAAATTCATTTGTATACAATTAAAATGATGCCCTTCCCAAGGCAGTAACAAAATATTCTAGCATAATTATTTCAATGTTCCACTTCATCTCTTCATGTCCTACAATGCTATACCAATGAAAATTGGTTCTATCACAACTATGATTTATAAATAACTTAGTTCTATATTATCTATAATCTTAAAATTTTTTTTCATTTTGGTTGTTCCCAAAAGCTCTGAAATTATTACTATGAATATCTAATTTAATAAAATACACTATAATATAAAATGTATTAATGTGTATTAATTTATTGATACATGTATTAATTTATTAATAAATTATGTGTTAATAAATGTATTAGCATCTTAGCACATTTCCCAAGTTCTAAAATATCTACAATAAAATCAAGTTTACATGGCTTATAAACCAGAACTCTATTAACTGCATTTTCGTTTAGTAAGACCTTAAATGCCTTCTCATTAATGTTCAATATAGGTCAAATGTATTTTATTGAATCATAATTATTTAGAAACTGGTAACCCACCTGTGTAAGATGTTTCTACCAGCCAAAATATTTTATCATTCTCCAATCATGCCATAGAAGTGACTTATTGCATTATTAATATTCTCTAAAATTTTACATCACTCTAAAACCACTTTCCTGTTCTCTTGTACCTCCTGATAAATTACATTTCAGAAGTTTTATTTTCAAAACGGAAAACAGAACATATCAACAGACTGTGAATAAGAATAAACTTGCTAAAAATGAGCATTAAACAATTGATCAAAACATTTCAGTATAACTCTTGTTACTAAATGCAGATTTGTCTCGACTGCTGGTTCTCAAAAGGTTGTAACTTTTTTCAAAACAAACATTCTTTGGTTCTTTTTTTTATATAAATTTATTTTTTATTGGTGTTCAATTTGCCAACATATAGAATAACACCCAGTGCTCATCCCGTCAAGTGCCCCCCTCAGTGCCTGTCACCCAGTCACCCCCACCCCCCACCCACCTCCCCTTCCATTACCCCTAGTTCGTTTCCCGGAGTTAGGAGTCTTTCATGTTCTGTCACCCTTTCTGATATTTCCCATTTTTTTCTCCTTTCCCCTTCATTCCCTTTCACTATTTTTTATATTCCCCAAATGAATGAGACCATATAATGTTTGTCCTTCTCCGATTGACTTATTTCACTCAGCATAATACCCTCCAGTTCCATCCACGTCGAAGCAAATGGTGGGTATTTGTCGTTTCTAATGGCTGAGTAACATGCCATTGTATACACAGACCACATCTTCTTTATCCAGTCATCTTTCGATGGACACCGAGGCTCCTTCCACAGTTTGGCTATTGTGGACATTGCTGCTATAAACATCGGGGTGCAGGTGTCCCAGCGGTTCATTGCATCTGTATCTTTGGGGTAAATCCCCAGCAGTACAATTGCTGGGTCGTAGGGCAATATCAGATAAAGGGTTAGTTTCCAAGATCTATAAACATTTTTTGGTTCTAAACCTAAAACTGCAACACCAGAAGGAGCAGTTTGGACTTAATATCTATCACATTTATCAATTACATTAAACTCCAGCAAGAGAAGTGAGTCATATTTGAATTTGAAGCAATCTAAAAAAGAATCTCAAAATCAGTCTTGAATACTGTGCTTCTCCACTGGGGAGCAGAGTTCCAACCACATGTGCGGGCTACCCACCAAAACTGAAGAAAACCATTGGTTGTGTGGCAGTTGTGCCACTAGAGGCTCAGTAGCAGGAGTGAGGGGTAACGCTACAAATGCTGTGTTCTCCACTGCAGAGACAGCACTGAAATTGCACTTCCACTGATGAATGAGAACCCTGTGGCAGTTGCAGACTCAGTAGCAGAGGTGATAGCAGAGCCAAAAACAAAAGGCTGGACGCTGTCACCCAGTATGATGGGACACTGCATGTTAAGGTGTTGGTAAGAGTGCTGGTACTCAGCCTTGAAGCCCCTGTAATCACTGCAGGTTGTATGAGAGAGCAAGTATTGCCCAAGTTTAATTTTGGTGCACTTATTCTAAATAGAAAAAAGGTAAAAAAAAATCAATATAATAGTTCTGACACATTAAACGACAGCTAGATAACATAGTCACAACAAATTAAGTTTCAAATATGAACAGTTTGTGAGATTTTGTTCTATAGGTTTTCATCTCAATATGGAAGGGAAGATAACCAGATATTACAAGCTATTAGATACTAACAGAATCAGGGAGAATTCCAGAGAGAATACTCCAGCTTTTCATTGGACCACCAGGTACTACCAAAAGAAATGGCTGGATCCATCTGGATTTACATTTAAAGGCATGAAGAGGGATCCCTGGGTGGCGCAGCGGTTTGGCGCCTGCCTTTGGCCCAGGGCGTGATCCTGGAGACCCGGGATCAAATCCCACGTCGGGCTCCTGGTGCATGGAGCCTGCTTCTCCCTCTGCCTATGTCTCTGCCTCTCTCTCCCTCTCTGTGTGACTATCATAAATAAATAAAAATTTAAAAAAATTAAAAAAAAATTTAAAAAAATAAAAAAAATAAAGGCATGAAGAGTGCTCCCTTTCAAATTCTGAAACGCAAGAGGGAAGAATGTATATTATAATGATCTCCCAAGAGAGAGAGAGAGACACTTAATCAAGTAGCCTGATTTCAAGATGATTTATGTCCAAAACTCAGTGAGCACTCCTCCTATGGCTCACACAAAATGAAGGGAAATCACAGATCAGAATTCAATGTGCCTTGTGCCTTAAATCTTATATGGCTTCAATTTATAAGACTATCTTGGAAATGAGGGGTATAATTCCAAATAGTTGACTTAGAAATACCATACCATTTCTTTAGCCCTTCCATACTCTAAATGGAAAGTTTATCTTTGAGATGATGACCTTTGTCACCACTAAAAGAATCAAACTGTACTGCTCTTACCCTAACAGAAAACCCAGTTTCTTCTGTGGCAGGAGGTGATAACAACTCGTATTCCAAAGCTGAATGGTTTGGTCTGTGAAGCTGGAGCTGCGTTACTGAATGAGAACAGGGCAGTAGAAGAGGTACTTACTTATTTACTGGTTGGGGTAGAGTCCTAAACTTAAACCCTCTTGCACCAGGTGTAGAGAATGTAAACCCGATAGCTGAAGTGGTGGTTACTGTCTTTGCAGGGTCAAAAGTGAACCCACCTGAAGGGGTACCAGTTTCTCCAAAATTAAACCCACTTATGACTCCAAGCCCTCAATGGGGGCAAGAGAGGAATGGAAGAAAACACACTTTAGAAATCTCAGTGAGAGCTACAAGTCAAGATGGCGGAGAAAGCCACACTGGAATCACTCCCCATACTCCAAACTCCTAGAAATATCAGTTTAAAAGTACTTCATAAAAAATAAATAAATAAAAGTACTTCATAAAAACATTCTTGAAAAAAAAAACATTCTTGAAAGTACAAAGCAGAGTTTTTGGAGACAGAAGACAATTTTTCAGGGGCCAAACAGAGAAGGAATTCGTATTTCTATGCAGAAGCTAAAGCTGCTTAGCCCAAGGGGGAGACATAAATGAGGTATGTGTCCCTAACAGCTGGAAATATGCTGGGTTACGGGTATGATCTGAGGCCATAGGGCAGGGCTCCTCAATCAGCAGAGGCCTAATGAAGCTTAAATCTGAGAAAGATCTATGGGAGAATGGAAAAGGCAATGGAAACATGTAGGAACTCCAAGCTGGTGAAGAAGATAAGCACAGATGGCTCAAATTCCATTCATCTGTATGGAATAGAAACTTCAAGCTAAAATGCTAACATTAAAACTGATTAGGATCTGATGAAACCTTCAAGGCTCAAGTAAGTTGCTCAGGACATCATGTAATGGAGGTGCCTCCTCCACTTCCTAGGTCACACAAGGTCAGAAAAAGCCCCGGGAGAATTAACTCATTGATAAGAATTATAAAACATCAAAGTAAGCAGTCTATAGCCCTAAAAAAAGAAAATTCTCATTCAAGGAATTAGAGATAACAGAGCAAAATGAATGCCACATTGAAGTATATATTTAGGGATGCCTGGGTGGCTTAATGGTTGAGTGCCTGCCTTTGGCTCAGAGCATGATCTCGGAGTTTCAGGATCGGGTCCCACATTGGGCTCCCTGTGAGGAGCCTGCTTCTCCCTCTGCCTATGTCTCTGCCTCCCTCTGTGTGTGTGTCTCTCATGAATAAATAAGTAAAATCTTTTAAAAAAAGAAGTATATATTTAATATGTCTAAAGAGCTCAAGAGGGCAGCCTGTGTGGCTCAGTGGTTTAGCGCCACTTTCAGCCCAGGGCATGATCCTGGAGACCCGGGATCAAGTCCCACGTCGGGCTCCCTGCATGGAGCCTGCTTCTCCCTCTGCCTGTGTCTCTGCTTCTCTCTCTCTGTCTCTCTCATGAATAAATAAATAAAATCTTAAAAAAAAAGAGCTCAAGAAAGAAATAATATCAGGGATCCCTGGGTGGCTCAGCGTTTTAGAGCCTGCCCTCAGCCCAGGGCATGATCCTAGAGTCCCGGGATGGAGTCCCACATCGGGCTCCCTGCATGGAGCCTGCTTCTCCCTCTGCCTATGTCTCTGCCTCTCTCTCTGTGTGTCTCTCATGAATAAATAAATAAATAATCTTTTTAAAAAAGGAAAGAAATAATATCCATAAAACAAACAAGTGAATGTGAAAAAGAACCAAGGAGTATCCAAGAAATAGATATCACTATTAGAAATAAAAAACTCAAGAGAGATCTAAATAAATTAGACACAATTGATGAGGAAAAAAAAATCAATGAACTGGAAGAGAGAACAGAAGATATCCACCAGAATACAGACCAAAGAAAGTTATGGGAAAGAAGAGAGAAATTAAGAGATAAGAAGAAAACAAAAGAACATCTTCAATATATATCCAGAAAGAATATCAGAAGGAAATATATAGAATGGCAAAGACAATACTGAAAGAGTTAATAAAAGAGTTTGCTAGAACTGAAGAAAAATGAGTCCTCAGATTAAAAAGGCCACCAGGTGCAAGCAGACAACCCCTCCCCACCGCCAACACACACACGCACACACGCACACACACACACATATGAATGTAGCATGTAGCTTAAAATTTTTCCTACCTAAAAAATTTGAAAAAAAAATTCACATTTGAACTAAAAAATGCATTTTTGTCATTAAGAATTTGGCATCAAAGATTCTCTCCCTTCCATTCCATTTAGATCTTAAATCTTTCATATTATGCTTTTTCATTTTTCAATATGTTTTCCTTAACCATTTTCTGACAAAAGTGTTTTAAAAGTCTTCCTTTATTATTAGGGATTGTCAATTTCTCTTTATAATCCCATTGCTTTTTGTTTTTTATATATTTCAAGACTATGTGGTTACGGCATAGGTTCATAGTCAATAGCCTCTTTGAAGATTTTTTTCCTTTAGTTACTGTGAAATGTCTGTTTATTACTAAACTGCCTTAAATCATATTTTGTATGACATTAAGGCTGCCTCACAATTTTTCTTTTGGTTGGTATTTGCCTCATGTATATTTTTCCATCCCTTTGTTTTCAAACTTTCTGAGTCATTTTAAGTATAGTTTTTGTAAATAGCAAAACTGCAAAATTTTAAATCCAATCTAAGGGTCTCTTAATAAGTGAGCTTCATTTATTTACATTTATTGTACTACCCATATACTTAGACTTACTTCTTCCATCTTATTTTGTGTTTTTTATTTGCCAGAGTATACATCTTTTATCTTTGTCTGCATATTTGAATTGATGGAATTTTCCCTATTCCTTTTATTTTTCCCATGCTTGTAAGTTGCATATTCTATTAATTTGTATGAGTTTTTTTCTTGAATTCTTCTTTGTAACATACAGATCTACATTCATGTTTTTCTAACAGTCTGAAATTAATCCGTATTCCCAATTTTTTTTTAACAAACAAGACCTTAGCACACTTTAGCTTCCCTATGTATATCACTGCTTTATTAAAAAGTGGAAAACATGGACGCCTGGGTGGCTCAGCGGTTTGGTGAATGCCTTTGGCCCAGGCGTGATCCTGGAATCCCCGAATCGAGTCCCATGTCAGGCTCTCTGCATGAAGCCTGCTTCTCCCCCTGCCTGTGTACTCTGCTTCTCTCTCTGTGTCTCATGAATAAATAAATAAAATCTTTTAAAAATTAAAAAGAAAAAGAAAAAGTGGAAAACAAGTCTATACTCCCTATACATGGCTATGAGTAGAAATAGCTGTCTCTGTCATGATGAGTTCCTCCAGCCAACCTCAATTTCTCTTCATCCACACTGCCTGACTATAGGAGCTTTAAAGTTGACAAAACTACAGCTTTTTATGTTGAGCCCAGGTTACAGTTCTATCTTGGATGCCTTAAACACAAGCACACATGTTCTAAGAAAGAAATACTGGTTGGTAAAGGATTTCTGCAGAAAACCTACTAGGCCCCCATAAATCATTAGAGCTCATTGAAAAAGTTCCTAGAAATGGGCAGATGCTCCCTACCAGGACAGTCCAATCTCAATAGGGCTTACTGAATTAACTCAACAATTGGATAGGAAAAAAAAACATTCAATGAGTCCTGCCCATCAGACTGTACTAGTCACTTAAATGCACTGGAACCTCGGTGTGCTCACCTCTACAATTCGGGCAGTTCTGCTAAATGAGTAACCAAAATGTTTTTTAACAATAAGTTTATAAAGGGCCCTCCTTGTCTGATTTAATTTAATGTAAAGTGCTGTATGAAAGCTTTCCAGTATGTAATGCTGGGGTTCTCCTCACTGTCAGTGAAGAATCAGCAAATCAGAGATATCAGCCCTCTCGTAGCTGGCCCAGGGAGTGAACATAAATTGGATTTCAAATTACAATTCAAAAAATTACCATACATCTATCTAATTTATCAGCATGGAGATTATCCTATGTATTACCTATCATCATTTATTGGTCCTAGGAGTATTCTGGGTCGTAGAAAAACTGAATGGGGACCAACAAATTATGGTAGGTCATTTTAGGACACATCTTTTACCACTTAAGTTCTTGAATCTCTTATGTAATATAAAGGGGGAAAAGATAAAAGATAGCATTTATCAAATCAGAAACTCCTTATCTTCCAATTACCCACAACAAATCATGAAGGCATTTTGATCTCCATTCTATAGTTAAGGAAACTGAGTCTCTGAAATACAAAGTCACTTCCCCAAGGCCAAGTGAAGGAAATGGTCACAATACTTCCATTTTGATATTAGCATAAGCAATGCATTATTAGAAAGGAGTCTATCTTGGGATCCCTGGGTGGCGCAGCGGTTTGGCGCCTGCCTTTGGCCCAGGGCGCGATCCTGGAGACCCGGGATCGAGTCCCACATCGGGTTCCCGGTGCATGGAGCCTGCTTCTCCCTCTGCCTGTGTCTCTGCCTCTCTCTCTGTGACTATCATAAATTAATTAATTAATTAATTAATTAAAAAAAAGAAAAAAGATTTAAAAAAAAAAAAAGAAAGGAGTCTATCTCAATGACAGAAACAAAATAAACTCAAGCTTGAGTACCTATAATAAGCTATTTCGGCACAAATGTTTAGAGGCTTCTGTCCCATAAAGTATAAATGATTTGGGGGAATCATTCATGCCATTATTCCCCGATATCACTTGAAGAAATGATGGTCAAGCAGTGACTAGCATAGAAGCTCAACCATGAAATTTGTTAAAACTGTTTCCTACCTTCTCAGAAGCAAATAGACTATTCTTCCTTGGAGGCAACATTCCCCCTAACCTGTCTGGTTACTTGACAACCATCAAGTTCCACTAATTCACTTCACCTCAAGAACATCATGACTAGGGGTACCTGGGTGGCTCAGTGGTTGATTGTGCCTTTGGCTCAGGTCGTGATCCCAAGGGTCCTGGGATTGAGTCCTGCATCAGACTCCCCACAGTGAGCCTGCTTCTTGCTCTGCCTATGTCTTTACCTCTCTCTGTTTGTCTTTTATGAATAAATAAATAAAATCTTTTAAAAATTCATGACTAAGTGATCTGGCATGATTAGTCACATTATAAAGCCATCTCTATAAATAGCAATGTCTGATAACACGTATGATTCTTTAACATATCATTAATTACCAAAACCTAAAGAGAGAGGCAGAAAAGCAAATGAAAATACAAATTCACTGAAGAAACTCCTTGTTCCACCATGAAAGCCTCCCAGAAAGTAGAAAAATGTAAGCCTCCAAGTATAGTAGGTGCTTTACTTGCCACTGAATAGTTATGGATGCCAACTCTAGAATTAGAAACTAAGTTACTAATGTTTTATTCTAAATGTTTGAGTCCCAGAAGAGAAATGGAGAGGGACAGGTAAAATTTGCCCAGCCATTTTTAAGGGAAATAGGAAGGGGTCAAAATTGTAATGATGATCATTTTATTTTATTCCACAATAAAATACAGGGTTACTGAAAATGGTACATTAGCTATGAGTTCATATTAAACATCTTAAGCAGTATAACTTACCAATTTTCTTTCACATTAAGTGCTTTTCTCTTCCTTCATCCAATAATATATCAAAGCTATAAGGTCAGAATCCTATTTTTTTAAGAGTCAGAAAAAAATTTTCTTTAAAAAAAATCCCAAAATTAAGACCAACTTTCCAAATATGAAAAGTACAACATTGTAGAAGACTATAAATTGCCATGAAACAGGTCTCTTTCTTAGTAAATGCCTCTTACAAAATTGGAAAAGGGAAGAGACTAGAGGTGGGATCAAAGGGGGAAGGTGGGCAGAAGGACTGGAGAGAGGAAGAATCTTGGAAGCCCTGAGAAAGACGAAAGAGCAAGCAGGGTGTATGTGTGCAGGAGGGAAACTTATGAGTGGGCAGACGTGGAAGACAGAGACCCAAATAGAAGGCATGGCTATTCGTAAACTGGGCATCTGGGCAGAGATGACCCAAGATGGCAGAGCATTGAGTGGGGATGGGGGTTGGGAGAAAGGGGAAGAACAGTGTTAAGGGGAGAAGAAAGAGAGTAAAACACTTGAGAGCTAATCAAAGAAACAAAGGAAAACCGGCATTCAAATGCAAAAAGAAAGCCTCAAAGGCGTACCCAAATGAATCCTCCCCAAAACACTGGAGAAGTAGAGCAAAACACAAACAAAAAGACCCCAGAGACTTCTGAAGCACAGTATGCAAAAAAACCTTACACAAGCATGTAAATAATAGTAGTCATTTAAAAATTTCAAAAACTATCATTTTACAAGGAAAAATAGATCTGGCTAATATAACTTAAAGTTTATTTTAAAAAATAAATCTCACTTTTCTCAGTGCTTCATTCCACCAAAACCATGGCATCAAGTATATGCCTTTGAAGAATAAGCATAATTCTTATGCTTGCCATTTTTGACTGTGGTAACATATTGTATATTTTATCATTTTAACCATCTTAGGCATACAGTTCAGTGGCATTTAGTACGTTCACAATGTTGTTCAACTATCACCACTATCCACTTACAAAACCTTTTCAATGCCAATACAGAGTTTGGCACTGAAAAATAACTCCCCATTCCCCACTCCCACAGCCTCTGGTAATCTCTATTTTATTTTCTGTCTCTATGAATTTGTCAATTCTAGTAACTTCATATTAGAATCATACAGTATTTGTATGACTTATATGAATATATTTGTATACTCAAAACTACCTAAATGTTCAATAACAATAGGGAGATTTTTCTTAATATATGATAGAATACAGCAATAAAAGCAAACTTTATCTATATTTAGCCTTTTGGATAAATCTCAAAAACAATGGTGACCCAAAAAAGTTGCAGAAGAGTAAGTTGCAGAAGACAAATATGGTACACTGTATGTAAATATTAAAGGGCATACAAAAGAATAGATTACAAATCATTTATGGCCATTCACATTTGAATGCACATAAAAACATACATAGAAAAATATATAACAACTTCAGAAGAACAATTTTCCCCAGGATAGGAAGGAAATGAGACTGGGAAGGGGTACAAAGAGTTAGCCATAATGTTTTACTTCTTTAAAAAACATAACCTAAAGAAAATATGGCAAAATCTTAACAACCATTACATCTTTGGTTGGTACATGGATGATGGTGTAGAATAGTCCCTGTACTTTTGTCTGAAATACTTTATAATTTTAAAAAAAGAAGGACTAGTTAATGTTTTAGAATGGCAGAAAATAAGACAATATGTGTGCTTTGAAAAGGGAGATGCACTAATAAAGGCCAATTATAGCTTTTATTCTCCCAATTTAATTGGCTCCTTTATAAAAAAGTTTTTTAATTACAAATGAATATGCACTCATACAATCTTTGGAAAATATATTCATAAGGAAAGCTAATCAGCCTGAGTGTTATTATGGCACTTGAATCTGCTCAAATCTGCTATGGTTCACATATCTTGTAAAGTAAATCATTTTGAAAATGTCTACACTTATTAGTTAAAAAATGCATCCAGTCTAATTCATATGTACAATAGATATTATGGTTGATCACTGCTGCTCTGGCAACAGAAAGCTAGACGGGTAAATTCATACATCTAATTGGGGACAAAATCTAGCATCTCAGGTCTAGATCCCTGGCCTTCCTGTTAGGATTCCTCTTGAGTTTCATGGAAGGTAAAAATTATATAAATGATTTTAAATAACCCAAACTTTATAGTGCTATTTTAAAAAAATATTTTATTTATTTATTCATAAGAGACAGAGAGAGAGAGAGGCAGAGACACAGGCAGAGGGAGAAGCAGGCTCCATGCAGGGAGCCCGATGCAGGGACTAGATCCCGAGACCCCAAGATCACGCCCCAAGCCAAAGGCAGGGGCCAAACCGCTGAGCCACCCAGGGATCCCCTAATGTTACTGATAACATGAAATTACTGGAAATGAATTTTCTGTGGTTAGACTGAGTAAATTATGGCCATCTCACTCCTATGGAACATTAGTATGCTTTTACTAATAAAAAATTTGGAAACTATCCACCTGGGCACCTGGGTCGCTCAGTGTTTGAGTGTCTGCCTTTGGCTCAGATCATGATTCCAGGGTACTAGGATCGAGTCCGGCATTGGGCTCCACACGAGAAGGCTCCTTCTCCCTCTGCCTATGTCTCTGCTTCTCTGTCTCTCATGAATAAACAAATCTTAAAAAAGGAAAACAATCGACCACATAGAAAAAAATTCCCAGAACAGTATTAAATAAAAGGAACAAAACCTATCTATATAAGCAAGGATTAAGAGAATTTAAAAATATGGGTACATATGGGGCCACTGGGTGGCTCAGTCAGTTAAGCATCTGCCTTTGTCCTGGGATGGAGCCCATGTCCTCAGGCTCTCTGCTCAGTGGCGAGTCTGCTTCTCCCTCTCCCTTTGCCCCTATGCCTGCTTGTACTCTCTCACTCACTCACTCTCTCTCTCAAATAAATAAATAAAATCTTTTTTTTAAAATATGGGTACATATGAATAAAATAGGAGGGAACAGAAATAACAGTTATATTTTTGCTGTAGAATTGGAGGAAATTTTTCATCTTTAATTTCTTTTAATGCTGGCTTAAAAATTACGTACTTAGTGTTTTCAAACAGTTGTTCTATATATTATAGAAGAATTAGCTAAACTAAATCTCTTTTTCATAGCTATAAACTTTTAGGTGTATTTTTTATTTTTTAGATCACTCAAGTCAGTAGTCGAAAGCCAGAAATTCTATAGCCTCTGCAAGTCAGAGTTCTCTTCCTGTTTAAACTTCTGCCTCTAGATCTGACCTGCTATCAAGAATATTAGACTTGATTAAGTGAGTTCTATTGCTGAGATCCATTTACTGACAATGTGATCCTGGGCTAATCACGGAAATGCTGTAATGTTTGTGTTCTATCCCTAAGTTTCTGTATTTACAAAATTCTCCATGGAATTCAAGTACTCTAAGATTCACCTCAGATCCAGGGCTCATCCCCTACTTGCCTACCTCTTAAATCCTGGGGAAAACAGTGCTTAGCACTGGATTCCACCTTGCTAGGGGCAATTGTATCCCCAAAGATGAATAGCATTTGTTTCCCAAGAAGTAAACTATTATTTATTGAATATTTGTACATCTGGCACTGTACCAAGCCCTTCAAATATATTCTATGAACCACCTTCCCCACCACAGACACACAGAACCTGGAGCCAGGGAAAACTGCATTTGCAATTTAGGGGCCAAAGGCAGGCATCCTCAAGATGAGCGACTTGGACCAAAGATTATGCTGAGCAGAAAACAAAGCCCAAAGACTCAGGAAGAAACTAACTCCACCCCCCACCCCCATGCACACACACAGCTGCCTGAAAGATTTTAGATAAAGGACCTGTTCCAGCAAGAGAGCTATCAGCACAGATAACATTATAATATGAACTAGGCAAAGTAGACAGGAAGGAACCTAGCAAAGCCTGTTTGGTTAAAGTCCTCTCTATGTCCTATGATTTCTGAATAGCCCAACAAACCTTTATTTACCAAACATTTACTCTTTTTCATCTGCTGGCGAGTTGTGTTCCTTCCCTTTGAAATCCCAGACCACTTTTTCTCCTTAGTTCAGGATGACATATATACCTCCTTTTGCTTGTCTGGAATTTCATCTGTAGATTCCCCTTACGTACAAAATTACATTGATTTTCTCCTCTTAATCTGTCTCATGTCAATTTAAGTCTTAGTCCACCTAGAAGAATCTTTAGGGACAGAGAAAAATTTTCTTCCTCTCCAAGAGTGACAAACATCCTGTGTGATTCCTAAACACACACGTTTGAAAACCAAAGATAGAAAGCCAATATTTTTCAAACTGAATGAAAATTCATTAGTGGGTTGTGGTCTACATTAAAATACACACACACACACACACATATATATAATGGATATCATCAGAGTAAATTGCATGTAGTTAAGTATTGTTTTTGTGAAATGACTGTCAATTATATATTGTATATGTATATACTAGGTCACAACATAAAATTAATTTCTTACTGTGGTTACAGCAAAAAGGTCTGAAAAGTACTAGCTAGGCATTACTTAGAATACTGCACAATGAGGCAGAATAGTAACAAAAAAGCAATAAAAAAAGAGCATATAAACCTAAGTTCCACAAATTTCTAGGGAAATAACAAAATTTAAGACAAACTCCAATCATCTATAGTCATAAGGGGTATTGTGGTATAATTAATTTGGCCAAAAAGCCAGTAACTTTACTTTTAGCTAATAACTTAAACATTATACCTCGATTTATTTTGTTCGCTGTGGTAATAACAAGTAGAATGGACCAATTATTCAGGCTTCACTGTCGCCTTCACCAGATAAGATGGAAGCTGGAAAAACATGATAGCCAAAAGAAGGAAAGCAATTTAGTGAACTCATTAATCGAATTCCAATCGCTGGCTAACCAAATGTAACCATCCATTAAAGCCATTCTATCGCTCTTTGCCCACAACGCTCAAATAACAAATTAGGGGCCCCACAATCCAACGCAACTAATCAGTTCCGAAAAGTCCAAATGCTTATTATGTCATCCCCTTTTGCCCCTTTTGCTCAAAACCAAACCACGGAATTTACGTGGAACCCGTGTCACAACTGTACTTCTACGTGAAGTGAAGACATTCAGATTGCCAAGCAGTGGCAAGCCGGCGGCGCGCCTGCGTTTCTCCGCTCCAAGGCGGGAAAAGCAGGGCGCCGGGTCCCCTCTGTTACTGGGAGTGGGACCGTAGTTCTAGGGGCAGCAGGGATGCTCTCCCCCTTCAGGCGCCAGAAGTCTTGCCCACCACAGCAGAGGAAAATAAGTTAGATCCCACCCTACCTTACCCTACCGTACACACACACACACACACACACACACACACACACACACACACACGCTGAGCGGAGGAAAAGAAGCGCGATCCCACCTTACACACAAACACGCCCCGCGTGCGCGCGCGCAAAGCTGAGGAGAAGCGCGATCCTATCCTACGCACCTCCCCTCACACACAAGCTGAGCTGAGGCAAAGAAGCGCGGTACCCCCTTACCTGCGCGCGCGGGTGTATACACATACATGCATGCACACACAGAGAGACGCTGAGCTTGGACGGAACCACAACACGTGCCTCAGTCGCGGGGCGGGGAGGGCGCGTGGGGAGCGCGTGCAGAGCTGCAGCAAAACCTTCTCAACCCCCGGGCCACCGAGCCTCTCATTCCACCACCAATGTCCCGGATCCACGGGATCAGTTGTCCAGTCTGGAATTCACTTGCGGGAAAAGTGCAAAGATGAGCGAGCCCGCTGAGGATTGGGACAAACGAAAACCCCGCAAATTTACCCTGTTGCCTGCCGCCGCTGCGCCGCTCGCAGTCAGGAATCCAAAAGAAATGGGGAGGACCTCCGAGACTGTCTTAAGCGGTCAGAGAGGCGGGCCTGGGCCTAATCCCACCAGAAAAAATAAAAAAAAAACCGGCCTCTACAGCAAGCAGGTTGCTGCTGGAGTGACGCTGAGAGACACTTCACTGGGGTCCACCTAGTTAAACCGAGAGGGCGGCCATTGACCCTGACTGGCGCGCGCTCGGATTGGTTGGTTCTGGTGTTGTTTCAAAGGAAACTCTTCTGTGATTGGCCAGGAAAGTCAAGCGGGAACCTGGGAGGTGGTGAGTGGAGGGGGCAACAAAACTGTTACCTAGGCAACAGAGAGACGCAGAGCTCTCCGCTATTTTCCGCCCAGCCAGCGACCGAAAACTGACCCAGGTGAGAAAACCTGAACCTTAGGAAGGGGAAAGAAAGGGTCCACAAACACCCTGTCTATCGGAAATACTAAGGAGAACTCTAGAGTACTTCTAACTCTGAAAAGATACCCCCCAAAGCCACAAGTAACAAGTAGAACAGACCTTTTCCCTAAATTCCCCTGACCTAGACACTAGAAGCCGGAGGCAGCTTTAATAAAACTCAAATCTATTCAGGTTGTGAGAGGTGGGACGGTTTTACAATACAAGGGGATAGATGCTGTTCGACCGTCTGAAGGCCAAAATGAACACATGAAGGCTTCTCAATGCCCTTTGTCAACTCACACATACATATGCTTGTAACACTAATTTGAGAGTGAAAACTGTGCTCTTATAGGTAGATCTGGGTGCTCCAGATAACCCACTGTTCCTTGTGTTTTACATACACAGGCATCATTTACCAGAGGGGCTTGGTTGGGAGATTATATATATATATATCTGAGATATATAGAGATAAATATATATATATATATATATATATCTGTATTTATATATTAAATATACAAATCTGTCATATATATATGTGTGTGTGTATATATATATATATATATATATAGTACGACTCTGTTCAAATTTAAAGAATATTGGCCCGTGCCACTTTCTACATGGACAATGGCCTGTTTGCGCAAACCTGAACACTGTGGCCTGAGGGTTCCAACGGACGTTGGTCAGATCCGTTGAGGACCGAGAAGCAGACAGACAGACAGCACTTAAGTGGGCTGAAGCGCCGTGTGCGAAGACTACTTGTGAGCCTGCTACTCACCCAGGCTCACCGAGGGTGGATCAGGCGAGTATTATAGTCGTTGGACTATACCTGTCAAAAGGTAAGAAACAGTGTCAAAAATAAAATAAAATCAAAGGGGAGAGAACAGAATTTGACCAGAGTGGTAGGGGTCATTTCTCCTAAGAGCTTCCTGTTCTGACAAGGATTCAGAACAGAGACTGTTTCCCAAAGAAATTAAGCACTGGCCTGTTGACTTAGGGAGAAAATTTCAAAGCACTGAAGGAAAATTTGCTGTCTCAGGTCCTTTTTAGATAGAGGTAGAGAATGAGGATTAAAGAGAAAAAAAAATGCCAAGTGTATTAAGTTTGTCTAAAATAAAGTGTAATAGAGGAAGTATTAAAAGAGGCTCATTTATGAAATATTCCAAGTACTTTCAAAAATCATCTTCCTATTAAATATATTTTAAATTTATAAGAAAAATAAATAAATTTATAAGAAAAACCCTGTTAAGTCTTCATAGTTACTTATGACTTGATACATTTTATGGCAGTGAAAATTTGAGACCTAAAAAAGGAAATCATTCTTGGTATTGTAAAGACAAATTAAAAAATGAATTATTTTTAATAATCATTGATATGTATAGCTGTCAAAAATGTAAAAAAAGAAATTAGCCAACATACTGTAATTTAATTCAGACATAGGCAGAGATGATGTTTACTTTTGCATTTTCAGAAGAATTTTAATTCAGAAATTGCTAAATAAGAATTATGTGAATAAAGTTGCCAGAGAAATGCCAAATTTAAGAGAGTAAATGGATTTTGAATTCTTTGAGATCATTCAACTATAAACAGTGCTTTACATAGGGGTATGTGTTTACCTATTAAACAAGTTCCCAAAGGATACTAGCTATGATTCTTTATTTCCCTGGTTTTATTTACTATATATACTTGAATTAATATAACATTTGCCTTTGAGTAGTCTGTTATTCAAGGTTTTTACTAATTTCACTTAGATTTTTCTCCATTTAGTTCAAGTCAAAGAACCATCTCTACTGACACTGTGGATGGATGCAAATAAAATAGAAGGAATGACCCCAGCCCTCACAACCAGAGTCAGACTTAATCCCTGGTTACTGATACTGCTTCAGTGCCATGGGTCTGGAGCCATCCTGGTTGAGCTTGTTTATTCCCTAACTGGTTTCTATGTTTCTGTAATGAGCCCTTTCTGAAGTGTCTGTCTTCTTAGCTCTTTGTGGCTAGTACCAAGAGAGATTCCCCCAATCATACATACCTTTATGTATGAAGGCCCCAATGGCTCAAGTTGATGTGGGAAAATCATAGGCTTTATCTGGAAAATTCTGCCTTTGGTATTAGCCTAGCAAAGGAGAGTGCGAGAAATAAAATCAAAGGGCCTAGAAAATCTATTTTCTAATAACCAAATCTCAAATTTATCTAGCAATATATTTTGTTTTTAATGAAACTATTACTGAAATTTTCTTTAATTTCAATTTATTCTTGGCCTGATTATGTGGCAATGCCGGATTCAGGCACTGGGGCTCTAGAATGTTCTTTTTTTTAAAAAAAAAAAAATATCACTACACTGGGTAGTCTAGGCAAAAGGAAGAATACATTCTAAGGTACAAAGGCAGGAGATTATAGAGTATTTTTTTAAGATTTTACTTATTTGGGGAGGAGGGGCAGAGGAAGAGGGAGAAAGAATCCAAAGCAGACTCCTCGCTGAGGTGGGGAGCCTGGAGCTGGCATTCAATCTCACAACCTGAGATCATGACCGGAGTGGAAATAAAGGCCCAGACATGCTTAACCGTCTGAGCTAAGCAGGCGCCCCATGGGGTATGTTTAATAAGCAATTCAGTTTTTAACAGAACACAGATTGCATGTAGGAGAATAAGGAGTGGCAGAAAATTAGGTTAGGGTGACATCATAAATGACCTTGGTTGCCAGGTTTAAGATGAACCTAATGTATCTCAAATTTACAGGTAAAAGATAGCCTTATAAATGAATAATACTGCATGGTTTGTAAAAAGGCATCTTGCTTTAGTTTTTACAATGTGATGTTTCTGTCAAGTAAGCTTTAATGTTTTCAATAAAGTTTAATAAATTATTCTTAATTTGTTAGACTTCTAAAAAAGGTGATAGACTCTGCATTTCCATTAAATTTATAATATTTTTTTCCAAAAATTCACATCACTGTTTTTCTCTTTTGATCCTTTCAAATAATTAGTTATTCACAAAGTACTGGTGATTCATTTCTCAAAATATAATATCAACAAGAATGTTTTGATTTATTATTTTGTGTGTGCAGGTTATTGTTAGAGTTGATATGGTAAAAAATATTTTTGCTAACGTGCCAATTTCATTATGACATGTCTATGCCCCTTTAGCTACAGAAGAATCTATGCCATTTTATGCCAGCATAATTTAGAATTTAAGAAGTCTAATTCCTAATGTGCTTTAGATATGTAGAGTGTTACTATAAATTATTGTGGATGATTTGTTATATGATCAAACATACATCCCAAGAAGTGGCATCCCCTTTAAAGCAGTCACTTTGGGAGTCTATCCACTTGCTCTTGCTATTGCTCAAATTATTTTTCAAAATACTCTTTTAGAATAGCTTTCAGGCCTATAGCACATTCTCTTGAATCTCCTCAATGTAGCAAATCTTCATATTTTGAAAGTAGATGTAATATCTAAATACATCTAGAAATCACTTGGGGACAAATCTGTTGTATAATCAAACTGAGTGATGCCATAATGATACCTATTTTCTTGGTGATACATATGAAGGCAACTCCAAAATATTTTGAACACTGATATTATAATTTACAAAGTGACTACTTTGAAATACAATATTCGTGTGAATTTAATCCTGCTTCATTTGGTATTCATAAACTGTTGACTATATGCCAGCTCTGGCTTTTGAGACTCTCAGCTTACAGGGATGGCTTCCCACTGCCCATGCCCTGCCTCTCACCAGATAACCAGACCAGAGCTACTTCCCAACTGGTAGGGATTTAGGATAAATCTGCTTTCCCTCAATCCAGTATCCACTGTACCCACTGAACAACAGCCTTGCTTCATAATGTAGCTACCCAGTAACATGAGAAAGCCTTTGATTCAGTGCCTAGTTCTCTTTTCCAATTGTAACATTGAGCCCTGCCCTACTCTGAACCTTCATCTAGCTGCCAACTCCCCAGTAATCCTCAAGAATCAATTGGCCCTGCCTCCTATACACTCCCACCTATGGACCAGGGTTCTAGGTACTGTTCACCTAAACAGACTTCCTAAACCCCCCCCCGATGTGCCACTTCTAGGCACCGATTACCTAAACAGACCTCCATGTAACCATGATTATTCAATCTTTCTGCCCTGAAACATTGCTCATGTCCCCAAACTCCCGCTGTCATGCCCCTGACATGAAAATGAAAATATGAATGATGAAAATATATGAATAGCAATTCCGATCGCTACCTCAGACACTGTATTTGGGACTTCTGAATACCCTTCTTCTGGGTTAGCTTTGCTGGTTCCAGTTTATTCCCCTCTCACCAGCCCACCATTAAGCTCTCACAAGCCTCATCATCAAGTATCTGTGTGTGCAGGCCCTATGTGCCAAATAACAATGACAATTTTATACAGCTTTTCAGATTTTAGTAAACTCTTTCACCTGCGTTGCATAATAAGGCCATCACAACAATTGTGTAAGGTGGGAAATGCTGGAGTAATAAAACAGTTTCTGCTATATTTGTTTTATAAAAGCCTCATTGTTTGTGCAATCTCAACTCAAAATATTGTTCATATCACTGCATCTGAGACCTGGATCCATTTCCCCTTTTGTTTTCAAAGGTAGAAAATGTGTCAATAAGCTTTTTGCTTTTAGTGTTCAGTAAATATTTAATGAACAGATAATCAACTAGAACTTTTGAAATATAAACAAGAGCCTTTGTGTTTAATTTGTCAATTATTTATTTCCATAACAGACTATCAGGTCATACCATGAGAGAAGATTGTTTTATCACCACTTATTTCACCTTTTCCAATTTAATGAGTTTCCAATGTAATAATGAATTTTATCATTAACTTATTTGACATCATTATTAGAAGTGATATTCATGCCCAGTAAAATTAAAATTTTAAAGGACCAATAATAGCTAACACATGTTGCACGCTTACTATGTGCCAGACACTGTTCCCAGCTCTTTGACGTGTATGAAGCTTCTTAATCCTTATAACAACCCTATGAGGTAGCACTATTATTCCTGTTTTACAGGTGAGGAAAATGGGGTGTATAGAGTTTAAATGATGTGCCCAACATCAAAGAGCTGGGAAGTAAATAATAGATACAAATCTAGTTAGCATGACTCCAGACACCTTACTCTAAACCACTGTGATACACTGCCTCTATGCTAGATGTATAAGGCAATTTCACATTTGTTTCATACCCTTGACATCTCCTATAGGCAATAAGATAGGTTTTTCATTGAAAAAAGAAAGTCAAAATAATAGTAAAACATAATAAAACAGAAGGTTTGTAAAACACCATCCGTATGCAGATTGATTTTGACAAGTGATTTTGTACCAGCACACATTTGAGAGTCTCTTTGTATTACTGTTCTAGGCACAATGCAGGAATTGTAGTGGATCATTTAATAACAGTGCTAAAGAAGTGTTCCCTGTGACTTAATTTTATAAAATTCATGTTTAAAAAATATTAGCAGAGGTATAGAACAGATTCCTATTATATTTATGCCCAAATAATTAACAATAGTCTTTACTCAGGCTATTCATTAAAGTCTGTGACACTTCCAAGATGTTTAAAGACTCTGAATTCCTACCCTAAATGTAACTGTAAGGATTACTTTAAAGGCTGAAGGTTGGGGGTCCCTGGGTGGCGCAGTGGTTTAGTGCCTGCCTTTGGCTCAGGGAGCGATCCTGGAGACCCGGGATCGAATCCCACATCGGGCTCCTGGTGCATGGAGCCTGCTTCTCTCTCTGCCTCTCTCTCTCTGTGACTATCATAAATAAATAAATTTTTTAAAAAATTTAAAAAAAAAGGCTGAAGGTTGATTTAATCTTTGGTTGTCAGTGAAACAGAATACCAAACTATCTCTTTCTGATTATCTTCTTCCTCAGAACATGGAACCTGAAAATATGGAATCGGAAAATGCAGAAACCGAAAATATGGAAACCAAAAATCCAGAGTCTGAAAATATGGAGATCGAAACCATTTCTTCGGTTTCAGCTCTGCAAGCTCTCTCGAAGCTACTTTATCCTGAAGAAGAGGATGATTTTGAGCCTGGACAGGTGGTCATAGACTTACAGATGAATTAGTTCTATTCACACTAAGTTGTTAAACTGTATTTGAACATCTTGTCCCAACCTTGTTGTGGGGAGCAGGGCTATGTCATTCGATATATTCACAGGAGGTTGCAGGACTGATTATGCATGAGAGTGTAACCTCTGGTACATTTCTAGCAAACACAATTATATTTTTTCTAAACTACCTGAGCACTGAATAGGAAAATAGTTCTGTAACTATGGTAGCAATAGCCACATTTCAAAATGTTTGTCATTTATATTTATGGCCAAATAATGCTTGACAACCACTGCAAAGAGAGGTAGCTTGGGTTTTTAAGCCTAGACAGTATTCCTATAAAACAAATAACTTCAACTAGACAGTATTAATTAGGCCCCCATAGTCCAGTTCCCTTAATTTTTAAAAATTTGTCAACAGGGGATCCCTGGGTGGCTCAGTGGTTTAGTGCCTGCCTTCAGCGCAGGGTGTGATCCTGGAGTCCTGGGATCGAGTCCCGCATCGGGCTCCCTGCATGGAGTCTGCTGCTCCCTCTGCCTGTGTTTCTGCCTCTCTCTCTGTGTGTGTCTCTCATGAATAAATAAATAAAATCTTTAAAAAATTTTTGTCGACACATGAAAACAGAACAGAGAATCATTTGAGCCAGATAATGAGACAAACTACCTTTAGCTTACAAGAATTGACTTCTGGATACCGGCTCACACAGAGCTGTGGAATCTAATTTGTTGGATAGCATTTGGGATCAGGGTAGGTAACCCCAGGGAGGCTTGCAAGCAGCAAGAGACGCTTCATTTTGGGTAGGAGAGTTCCATGAACTGACCTTCGCCCCTTCACAATCACTGCTGGTATTCCCAAAATAATCAAAATGCTTTTAGGTAACCCTCTGCTCTCTCCATTCCCCTGCTCCTTCAGTATCAGCAAACCTTGGCTGTCAGACTATCTACATGAAGGCAAACAAAATTTGGGGCAGAGATCTCCTACTCTTGCAGAATATGTCATATTGCTTTAAATGATCTTAGTGAAGTTGTTATGATGACCAATCTGCCATGAAAAAATCATCTCCAGTGAGCATGCATATCAGTTTGTTCCTCCCCCCCACCCCCCGCCAAATTCTTTTCTGCCATTGTGTAGGGAAACAAATGTAAATACAGGGGCTCAGATCAATACTGGATGCAACTTTCACCCTCCAGGAAGAGTTTAGGTGGAAGGTGTAGAATGAAGGAAGATGTGCAAAGGAAATAAAATTTGTAGATGGTAGCTGAAGCAATTTTGAGATAGGATCCAAGAAGGGCTAATCAGGGAAAATGTAGTAAAGGCTAAACAAAAATCAAGAGATTAATAATATATACAACAAGCAGCACCCTGGAGAAAAATTTAGGAGCAACGTATCAATGAGGTTAGGAAGGTAAGTCCATTTTTTGCCACGTTAAGCTGAAATAGAAGGCTACATCCTGGGAAGGGTAGGGCTATGTCATGTACAAAAAGTATATTAAATATTTGAGACACAGCAACGTTGAAAAGAGGTAAGTGGATCTTCTCACTAGGACAGATTCAGAGATAAAGATTTACCCTGGTAAAACAGCCTGTTCTCTTTGGTGTTTACATATGGAGAAGTTTATTTGCATTTAGAGGTGATTCTAGGAGAAAGATGAGTGATTATGAGAACAGAGAGATGAAGATTATTTTATCAAATGGTACAATTCATAGAGGAAAATTACTGTAATAATGTATGATTCTGTATATCTGGGTTATAAGCAATTTTGAGGTAATTGGTCATTCAGACACTGCAGTACAGATATCATTAGAGGATATAGAATTGGAGTATCAGAACAGTGGGAGAATAATTAATGTTTCTAATGAACTCTTAAATTTTCCAGGAGAGAAATGGCTTTTCATTTTTTAACATGCATTAATCTTGGGAACTGTACAATGATTACAAGAATGATGGTTTTTGGAAAATGCTCTCTCTGAAAACAGCATCAGAACTATTGCAAATGAGTTGGCTTATTTACCCCATCCCCACCATGAATTGCTAAGAATCTGGGAGGTTGGGAAGAGAGTGGTTTTTTTTAAACTCACAAGGGGATCTTAACATCTGTTTGAAATAAGGTTCATCACTCCACAGATAATAGTAACAAAGTTGTTCCAACTCTCTCCCATATTGCAAAGTGGCATGAGTTGCAATGATAAATTTCTTAGATAATTGGGTGTGGGTCCACGCTAAAGGCTGAAATTATTTTCTTAGAGAAAACATTTGCAAGATGGTTTTTAACGTTTTTATTATCCTGGTTCATTTTTTCACCTGAAATTTTTGTTTTTAATCATTTATTTTCATGAAGTTAATAAACCACAACTCCCCTTCTGTTGTGATGTAGTGATCCAATCATCACTGTGCATGGAGAGCATACTAATTTTGGTCAGCAATGTTCAAGTTTTTCTTTCTAAAGATTTTAATTTTCCACAGAAGGAGTCACTCAACAAAACAAGAGGCCCTCATGTTCCAAGAAACGCTTTGCCCTGATTTACTATTAGTATTCTGGCGATTAATAACTTAAGAAAAGCACTATAAGTTTATATGACCTGAGTGGTGAAAAAAACTGTACAGAACACTGTCTTGGGATTTTTCATATAAAAATGCCTGTAACACCTTAACTGCAGACCTAGCACTTTTGAAGCACCTTTTGGAAAGGAATGGTTACTATCTTAGAAACCGGTGAGATGTTACAGATTAATTTCTGATTTATAGCTGTTGGAATAGTTTAGTATAATAAAGACACAGGTGAGCTTTTTCACCGGCTTTCAAGGACAGACACTATTCCTCTTGCCCCAAACAGGACATTGTAACTCCTGTGCATGTCTGAAGTCTTGGGAGATCGAGGCAGGGGCCTGAGCAAAAAGAGCTAGATATGCTAGTTTGCCAGGATCCAGGGAGAGACGAAGTCGTTGACTTCCAGCAATGGTAAATTGGAGCGGCAGAGTCTGGCATCAGCAAAAACATTTTAATAAAATATTGAGATTTTCTTGAAATATCCAAAGACCCCTGAGAGGGATCAATGAAGTGGTTGCCACTCTTTGATAGTGTAAAATATGTTATACGTACTTATAAAAGTAAAATTGTTCTTGTACTGGTGAGGAGAAGGGCAGTCCTGTGGGGGCGTGCAAAGAAGATGGCGAAATGAACTTACATGGACTAAAGTGGTCCAGCATGTATCTGACACTGTTAATTTGGGGTCGCTGCTTAAATCCATTAGTTTGGGGCACCTGGGTGGCTTAGTGGTTGACTGTCTATCTGCCTTTGGCTCAGGTTGTGATCCTGGGGTCCTGGGATGGAGTCTCACATGGGGATCCCTGTGGGGAGCCTGCTTCTCCCTCTGACTATGTCTCTGTCTCTCTCTGTCTCTCATGAATAAATAAATAAAAATCTTTTTAAAAATAAAAACAAAAATAAATAAATCCATTAGTTCTGTGTCATGAGGTAGTGTGACAAGGAAGTGTCTCAGGCCCACTGTGGAAAGAAGGAAAATCTGTTATCGGGAGTTTCGAATGAGTTCTTTGCTATCCAAACACTTAAGATCTGAGTTAGTGGCTTGTTTTGGTTTATTTTTTTTTGTTTGTCTTGGTTTCTATAGAACTTTCCCATCCTTTTCCATCCCCCATCCAACTATGGTGAGATACGGCAAAAACCCAAAAGTGTCGATGCTCTTAATACTAATACGTGGTTCTGACCTTCAAAGAGATGAATATGGCTCATTCCCCTATCCGCAGGGATACAGGATTCATTGGGCTAAAACCAGGGATTTAGTCTGATCAAAGATCAGTTCTGCCTTAGGGTCTATTAAACTAAATACTTTTTGAAAGGAAAAGGAAAACACATTCTAAATAATACTTGGCATCTATCTCTCTGTTGTATAACAATGATGATTAAATGACAAGCTCTATGAAATTTTAGATGGAAAGCTTGTCAAATTTAAGTTACACAAGTAGTAATTACAGAATGTTGGACTTTTTTTTCTTCTCTCCCAGCCAAATTGTTCATCTGCTTTTGGAGCCATGGGGCCTGGGAATATTGGACCTCCAAACACTGAAGAGCTCAGAGGTAAATTATTTAACAAGCATATAGATCAATATAATCAGTACAACCTTTTCTTTGGGAGCAAAATTATAGGGAGAGTAGTACTAACACTAGGATTTGTCAAAGAGGAACTCAAATAATCATGGAAATGATGGACAGCCATTTACATATAAAGATGTTGTTTTACTCTATTGTTGTAGGTAAGTCATTTTTATATTAATGGAAATTAATTTGCCTTGAATTATTCACATTCATTTTTTGGCATATTTCCTGAGATGTAAAACCAAGAAAGTCATGTGTGGTTAAATAACTGTTTTATTATTTGAGGTCTAGTTACCAAGATGCTTAGTTTCTTCACCTTCTACCCTGCTATATTCTGGCAATTTCACAGAATTCATTAATTCATTCAACAAATATTTATTGAGAGCCTTTTATGTACCAGGTAGTATGAACATCCCTGGGGTATGATGATCAAAATAGAAAAGTCTCTGCCCCCATTGAGCTAATTTAATAGTCTTTTAGAGAAAACAATAAAACAAATAGCCACATAATTTTATCTTGCATCAAAATGCTTGTAAATTAAGGCCCATGGGGGGACATATATATTGATGGGTCCAATAAATTAGAATAAATATTTGGGGGGAGGTTTTCCCAGTATTTTGGCCTATACATTTTCACAGAGTTGAACATCTTACACATCTCTAAAAATATGGAAGTCTCTAATTCTGTCAAAATGACAGTTACCAGAGGGTGGACAGGGAAAGGAAGTGAAGTTCCTTCATCAATTTAGCTGATTATAAAAGATTTTATCTGGAAAATTGTTTAAAATAATGGCTAACATGAGGTCTGAGAGGATGATTTTAATATTTCAGTGATTATACTCTACATACTCAAGAGTCTCTTTGCCTCATTCACAAGATGTTGGAAGACTAGTTCAAATTTTGATGTATTTCTATGCTGCCTGAATTTCTGATAGCATCTGCCTAATATCTTCTAAATTCTGAGAACAATGAGTCATATGTAAACACTTTTACTTACATCTGTAATTAGGCTTTACAAAGCCCATGTTAGACAGAAGCAGATAATTTTAAAAGAGTTAGCAGTATTGAAAACCTGGTAATCAGGTGCATTTTGGGGATGCTTAAAAGGAGAACTCAAAATAATGTACTGCACTTAATGTTGAACAAATATAAGCAGATCTTTTGCATGCCTTATTTACTTTTAAATATTTAAAGATGACATGTAGATGCCCAGGTACATGTTCAGTCCAACATAAAGGACAAGTAATAAAGATTTTCTTGAAGGCTCACACATCTACATGAGGAAAATAGTGAATTAAAACAAATTATCCTGGGATCCCTGGGTGGCCCAGCGGTTTGGCGCCTGCCTTTGGCCCAGGGCGCGATTCTGGAGACCCCGGATCGAATCCCACGTCGGGCTCCCGGAAGCATGGAGCCTGCTTCTCCCTCTGCCTGTGTCTCCGCCTCTCTCTCTCTCTCTCTCTCTCTCTCTCTGTGTGTGTGTGTGTGTGTGACTATCATAAAATAAATAAAAATTTAAAAAAATTAAAAAAAAATAAAACAAATGATCCTGGGGGCGCTTGGGTGGCTCAGTGGGTTAAGCTTCTGCCTTCCATTCAGGTCATGATCCAGGGTCCTGCTTCTCCCTCTCCCTCTGCCTGCCGCTCTTCCCTGCTTGTGCTCTCTCTCTCTCTCTCTCTCTCTCTCTCTTTCTCTCTCTCTGTCAAATAAATAAATAAAATCTTTTAAAAAGGTAAAAAAATGATCATTGTATCCACTGCTTTCAGTTTCTTTAACTGATAGTATTTTATAAAGAGTTATGTCATGCTTGCATGGCAAAGGTATCAAAGAACTTTTAGATAGTAATACCCAATGCAAGATAAGACATTGGCTCCCCAAATCAGAGTGATTGTATGTTTGATTGGTTCTTTTACATAAATGTTTTACATATGATCCTATCAATGTTTCTGGAAAAAATGTGCAATATTTCTTTGCATATATATGTTATATATTTTTTCAAATAAAATGTTATTTCACATATTAAGTATATATTATACATTATATATGTACACACATGCATGCACATGCACAGATAGGCTACAAAGATCCAGACCAGAATGCTATCTCTGGGTAGTTGGATTATAGATGATTTTATTTTCTTCTTTTTCCTTATATGTCATTTCCAAATTTTCTACTATTATTACAATTTTACAGTGTATTAGTTGTGGATTCATTTAAAAATTTCACACTTCTATTAATTTAGCTTGTTTGGACTAAAACATAAACTAGTGATTACAAATAGAAAATGTTTTACTTTGATGATCCCAAACTGAGCGTGAAGAACAGACAACAGCCTCAGCTTTATCTTCCCTTTCTCCACAGTCATCCCTCAGAGCAGTGATGAAAATGCCGAGGAGATCTGGAATCCAGAAGAGGTTCCAGAGGGAGCAGAGCACGATGACATGTGGGATGTTAGAGAAATGCCTGAGTAAGTCAGATGATGCCAGCAAAGTGTTTGGGGGCTTAAGGTAGATGTGTCATCTGATACCATTCTACTTTTGACAAGATTGGTAAAGTAACCTCTACCACATAAAAGAGAAAACTATGGTGACAGTGCACAGAAGGCATGTGTAATTGATAATTTTTTCCCTCCTGGAGCAGAAACAAATAATAAAACATGACACCTTCCTTTCAGTTATTATCAAACAAAAACTGAAAAATACAGTCATTTCCGTGACAAATTTATATTTAATATTGGCCAGTTGTTTAATGGGGAACTAAGACTGGGAAAACCCATTGAGTTCCAAGCATTCATACAAGCTAAATTATTATACCATGTTTATGTGTCAAAGACCTGATTTTAATTACTCAATGCTCCACAATTTTGGTAAAAGGCTGTGTTCTCTCTCCAATTATCTATTATTACCTGGACCTATTTACTAGTTATTTTAGGATTATGTTTAATATATTTTGCAGGCAGGCTTAAAGCCTCACTTTGTAGCCTTTTCAATAGGAATTGTGAATATGAATTGTAAATATGAAATTTAGGTTTATTATCATGAATAGCCCTTCACTCTGATGAAATAAATCACCCACAATTTCAAGGAACTGAAAGTGTGTTCACATCCATAATTTAAATTAATGGTTAGATACACTAGACTTTAAATATATGTATTCTAAAATAAAATCTTGATTATTTGGTATAGCTTGAAAAACCAAGGCAGTACTTACTAAATTATAATGTACTTTATAAATTTTTGAAGACTTCTATGGTAAGTGATCTGACAACTTTTGTAATTCTGACTATAAAATTGTGTCCAATGTTTTTTTTTTTAAAGAAAACAACCCTATGCTTTTATCTTCTACATCAGTTCTGAAAATAGAAGCAGTGGGAGACTGCAGATAATTAACTGGAAAAATGTATCCAGCTTTCAAATAAACAATGTCAAAAAACCCCATAAACCTCATAAAAAAGATCAAAAGGGGTTTTAAAACATTTCTGTGTGTATCTTAAAAATGAAGAGAGTATATCTCAGGTTATGTTTATACAGTACCCACACATCCGTGTGAAAGGTAAGAGGTAAGCCACACATTTGTCATATTGTCTGATGAATGTCAAACATCCATATGTGGCAAGTTCCAAATTTGAGTAAATTTTCACTTCTCATCCTGATGTTTGATATTCTGCAGAAAGAACATTCATGAAATCTTTAAATGAATGAGAACTCCAATAAGGACATGAAAAAAATTACATTTTTAAAATTTCTTTTCTATCTTACACAAGTACATTTCAAAACATCCCAGTAGGTAAAGATGAAAATGAGTAAAGAAAGTGAATAGGCAGCTTACAAAGGAAGAATCATGAGTGGCCAAAAAAAAAGTAATAAGGGCCTGAGCTAAGTCACTGGTCTTGGCGAGAAGTATGAGGGCCCTTATTTGAAAGATTCTTAAAGGAATCTATGGTATTTAATTAGACATAATAAGTGAGAGGAAAGCCTCAGAAACTATGCTGAAGGTACTGACTTGGGTGAGCAGGTGAATAGTGAGGCCCTTAATTGTGATTAGGAATGAAGGTAGAGGGGAAGCAGTGAGTTTGGTTTTGGACGTGTGGATTCTGAGGTGCCTTTGGGACATCCAGACAAATATATATAGTAGACAGTTGGAAAAATGCATCTGGAGATGGAGAGAAGAGCAGCAGCTAGAACAAATCCATTTGGGAGTCATGGGCATATGGATCAATACCTTTCTGTTTTGCTTTAACCTGGCTTCACCTTTGTAAATATCAGTTAAATGTTATAGTCTATTAAGAAAAAAGTGCCTCATATAAAATAGCTACTTATTGTGTGTCTTGTTCAAACTCAGAAAAATCCCTTTTTAATTCTTGGGCAATCCTATTTGGAAGTGGTCAGAAGGTCGAGGTAGTCTTTTAGTCCTCCTATCCAGAGATTTAGCATCTCTTCATTAGGGGAGAATTAAATGGAAAAGATCATTTGTAAATGTTTGCTCACTTCATTCCACCTAAAAAGATGGGGCACATTATGGCTGAGTGTTTCTTTCTATAAACCATTATGTCCCTAGGGATCCAAATTTGGGGGCAAGGAAAGATTTGTGAATTGTTCATGTGTGAGGTGAAATACCAGAAAAATCTTTCATTGGACTAAGAATTCTGTAGGCCTAGATTCTGAATACTACAAGGTAGTTATGCTGAATGCATTATCAGTATTTCTATTGTACAATTTTAGAGCCAGAAAAAAGGTTGTAGAGATCACTGAGTTCAAACCTACCCCTCTCCCATAGATTGTACAAATCTGGAAGCAGACAACCCCACTGGTTTGTGACATGACCAAGGGCACACGGTTAATGACAGAAACAGATCTATACCTGGATTTTCCTTTTTTTTTAATAAATTGATTTTTTATTGGTGTTCAATTTACCAACATACAGAATAACACCCATTGCTCATCCCGTCAAGTGTCCCCCTCAGTGCCCGTCACCCATTCACCCCCACCCCCGCCCTCTTCCCCTTCCACCACCCCTAGTTCATTTCCCAGAGTTAGGAGTCTTTATGTTCTGTCTCCCTTTCTGATATTTCCCACACATTTCTTCTCCCTTCCTTATATTCCCTTTCACTATTATTTATATTCCCCAAATGAATGAGAACATACACTGTTTGTCCTTCTCCGATTGACTTACTTCACTCAGCATAATACCCTCCAGTTCCATCCACGTTGAAGCAAATGGTGGGTATTTGTCGTTTCTAATGGCTGAGTAATATTCCATTGTATACATAAACCACATCTTCTTTATCCGTTCATCTTTCGATGGACACCGAGGCTCCTTCCACAGTTTGGCTATTGTGGACATGGCTGCTAGAAACATCAGGGTGAAGGTGTCCCGGCGTTTCATTGCATCTGAATCTTTGGGATAAATCCCCAACAGTGCAATTGCTGGGTCATAGGGCAGGTCTATTTTTAACTCTTTGAGGAACCTCCACACAGTTTTCCAGAGTGGCTGCACCAGTTCACATTCCCACCAACAGTGTAAGAGGCTTCCCTTTTCTCCGCATCCTCTCCAACATTTGTTGTTTCCTGCCTTGTTAATTTTCCCCATTCTCACTGGTGTGAGGTGGTATCTCATTGTGGTTTTGATTTGTATTTCCCTGATGGCAAGTGATGCGGAGCATTTTCTCACGTGCATGTTGGCCATGTCTATGTCTTCCTCTGTGAGATTTCTCTTCATGTCTTTTGCCCATTTCATGATTGGATTGTTTGTTTCTTTGCTGTTGAGTTTAATAAGTTCTTTATAGATTTTGGAAGCTAGCCCTTTATCTGATACATCATTTGCAAATATCTTCTCCCATTCTGTAGGTTGTCTTTTAGTTTTGTTGACTGTATCCTTTGCTGTGCAAAAGTTTCTTATCTTGATGAAGTCCCAATAGTTCATTTTTGCTTTTGTTTCTTTTGCCTTCGTGGATGTATCTTGCAAGAAGTTAATGTGGCCAAGTTCAAAAAGGGTGCTGCCTGTGTTCTCCTCTAGGATTTTGATGGAATCTTGTCTCACATTTAGATCTTTTATCCATTTTGAGTTGATCTTTGTGTATGGTGCAAGAGAGTGGTCTAGTTTCATTCTTCTGCATGTGGATGTCCAATTTTCCCAGCACCATTTATTGAAGAGGCTGTCTTTCTTCCAGTGGATAGTCTTTCCTCCTTTATCGAATATTAGTTGACCATAAAGTTCAGGGTCCACTTCTGGGTTCTCTGTTCTGTTCCACTGATCTGTGTGTCTGTATTTGTGCCAGTACCACACTGTCTTGATGACCACAGCTTTGTAGTACAACCTGAAATCTGGCATTGTGATGCCCCCAGCTATGGTTTTCTTTTTTAAAATTCCCCTGGCTATTCGGGGTCTTTTCTGATTCCACACAAATCTTAAAATAATTTGTTCTAACTCTCTGAAGAAAGTCCATGGTATTTTGATAGGGATTGCATTAAACGTGTAAATTGCCCTGGGTCACATTGACATTTTCACAATATTAATTCTGCCAATCCATGAGCATGGAATATTTTTACATCTCTTTGTGTCTTCCTCAATTTCTTTCAGAAGTGTTCTATAGTTTTTAGGGTATAGATCCTTTACCTCTTTGGTTAGGTTTATTCCTAGGTATCTTATGCTTTTGGGTGCAATTGTAAATGGGATTGACTCCTTAATTTATCTTTCTTCAGTCTCATTGTTAGTGTATAGAAATGCCACGGACTTCTGGGCATTGATTTTGTATCCTGCCACGCTACCAAATTGCTGTATGAGTTCTAGCAATCTTGGGGTGGAGGCTTTTGGGTTTTCTATGTAGAGTATCATGTCATCGGCAAAGAGGGAGTGTTTGACTTCTTCTTTGCCAATTTGAATGCCTTTAATGTCTTTTTGTTGTTTGATTGCTGAGGCTAGGACTTCCAATACTATGTTGAATAGCAGTGGTGAGAGTGGACATCCCTGTCTTGTTCCTGATCTTAGGGGGAAGGCTCCCAGTGCTTCCCCATTGAGAATGATATTTGCTGTGGGCTTTTCGTAGATGGCTTTTAAGATGTCGAGGAAAGTTCCCTCTATCTCTACACTCTGAAGAGTTTTGATCAGGAATGGATGCTGTATTTTGTCAAATGCTTTCTCTGCATCTAATGAGAGGATCATATCGTTCTTGGTTTTTCTCTTGCTGATATGATGAATCACATTGATTGTTTTACGAGTGTTGAACCAGCCTTGTGTCCCGGGGATAAATCCTACTTGGTCATGGTGAATAATTTTCTTAATGTGTTGTTGGATCCTATTGGCTAGTATCTTGTTGAGAATTTTTGCATCCATGTTCATCAGGGATATTGGTCTGTAATTCTCCTTTTTAGTGGGGTCTTTGTCTGGTTTTGGAATTAAGGTGATGCTGGCCTCATAGAACGAATTTGGAAGTACTCCATCTCTTTCTATCTTTCCAAACAGCTTTAGTAGAATAGGTATGATTTCTTCTTTAAACGTTTGATAGAATTCCCCTGGGAAGCCATCTGGCCCTGGACTCTTGTGTCTTGGGAGGTTTTTGATGACTGCTTCAATTTCCTCCCTGGTTATTGGCCTGTTCAGGTTTTCTATTTCTTCCTGTTCCAGTTTTGGTAGTTTGTGGCTTTCCAATACCTGGATTTTCTAACTCTACTCTGTAACTTAAATTCAGCAAATGAGAATTTCCACCTAATCATCAAACTCTGGGTTCCGGGCCTACTATATTTCTGAGCCATCACTTTTCAGGAAAAAAAAAAAAAAACCTTCTTTTTTTTTCTTCTGCTTTTAATCTTATTAGAAGTTCCCTCAATCCACTTTATTTGTATAGCTCTAAAACAATTAAACTTATTTTATTCAAAGAAGCACATACACTATAAATCCTGCTTTACAGTGTCAAGTATTTGTTTTTAATGGTAGGTATTTTTGACTGAATTTTCTAGACTTCTATTCCTTTATGTTCTGCTACATGCCTGGAGAAACTGTCAGCACTTATTTAGTTCTTTTATTTTTTGTAATAGCATGTCCACATAATTTTCTAATTTTTTTTTTCCTCTGGGACAGAAATTTGCTCTTTCTCTTGAGTCCCTGTATCATTGACTTTTTTTTTTTCAGATATGAGGTTATATTCAAACAGCAGGTGGGAACTGAGGATATATTCCTAGGATTTTCGAGAAAGGATTCTTCATCCGCATGTTGTGAAGATCTAGTGGTGAGCCTCTCTATTTTCTCTATGACCCTGATGGCTACGTTTACTAACTGTTGTATACATAATACCACAGGCAAGGCAGTAAACTCTTTAAAAATAGTGGTTGCTATGTTTTAGGTACTAAGGGAATAATGGGATTGACAGTTTAAGTTGTAAACACAAACTAAATTACATATATGGATAAGATTTACAAATAAAAATAGTAGAATCATAGGATGTGATACACTATTTCTAGTCCTATGAAAACTGCCCTTCCCTGGATCTCTCTTATCTCTTCTATCTGTATTTTTTCTAATGACTCAGCTTACATTGTGAGACTTAAAAAGGAACTTTTTTCTTACTTTTTGGATCCGAACTTCTGATTTAAAACTCTAAAACTCCCTTATCGGGATGACACTGTTTCTATGTAATAACAACAGCAATACCAATGAGATCAATAAGATCCCCTTACTTCTACTTATTTGAGCCTCAGAATGATTGAAGAGTCTGGACCTAACCAAGAAGGTGGGGTGCAACTCGTTTTGGTAACCTACACTAGTAATTTTGGTGTAGAGAATTATTTTCCTGAGATCAGAGGCTATGCATTTATCTTTTCCCCTCCCTCTTTACGACACTCCACTGTATAGAGTACTGAGGTACCCATTGGAGATGCTTTGCTTAATATTTTTTTCTTAAGCAAATGATAAATGGAGTCTCTCTTTTGCATGAACTTCAGGTTTTCTCTTACTAATAAAATTTAAGACATTGAATTGAATCAAGTAACACAATGGGAATAGTGAGTTTAAGTACCTCAGGAGATTTTTCAAACTCTAATGAGTTAAGGTTTAAAGTGATCTTGAAGTAATTAGCTTCCAGGGTTTTACCAGTAATATCCCAATTCCTATCTTTTAAATAACTGTAAAATGACAGTTTTGATATCTATGATTGAGGATTGCTATAAACTATGGAGAAATTCTAGGCCCTAAGTAAATAACTGCTGTGAGCCTTTCTGTCTCTCTCCTGTAAAGTGCTACTAGTATTAATAATAATTGGCTATTAGAAACCAAATTATACCTCAGAGTAGGAGTATACAATTTATGTAAAACTCAACAAGTAGGGGATCCCTGGGTGGCTCAGCGGTTTAGCGCCTGCCTTTGGCCCCGGGCGTGATCCTGGAGTCCCGGGATCGAGTCCCACGTCGGGCTCCCCGCATGGAGCCTGCTTCTCCCTCTGCCTATGTCTCTGACCCTCTCTCTCTCTCCCTCTCTCTCCCTGTGTCTTTCATGAATAAATAAAATAATCTTTAAAAAAAACTCAAGTATATACAGAAGAAGACTTGATCCCTCCCTTTAATGAACTTCTAATTGGGGAGACAGAACTCACATGAATGAAATCATCTTATTAATAGTTAAACTCACTGTTGACAGTTTTAAGTCTACCAGGAGTTTAGAGGGTTTGGATAAGGCATGGACAACACTGAATGGAAACCACATGAAGTATCTGTTGGTGCTATGGCACTTCACCACATGTACAATGTTTTTTCTCTTGCTTTTTCTTCATATATGCAATTTTTAAATACTTAGTGAGTACAATTGCATACGAGGCACTGTTCTAAGTACTAGGGATATAAAGATAAATAAGATACAGTCATAACCCTCAAGGAATTTACAGTAAAAGAGGTGGACATGTAACAAATCATTGCAATTCAGTATGGTAAGTACATATTTAAAGGCATAAACCAGGTACATGGTGACATAAGGCAGAAAGGGATCAACACTGGATAGACAGGATTTTTCCAGCAGCAACATTCCAAGAAGGGCATTTCAAACAGAGGTAAAGCACTTGGGAAGGTATCCAGGCATGAAATAACATGGCCTAATTGAGTAAGTTGTGAGTATAAGAAGAGTAAAGAATAGCTGTGGACAGTGGCATACTGGTAAGCTGACTCTCAAAAAAGAAAAAAAAATCCCTGATTTGTAGCTTGAATTTTATCTTGTGGGCATATTAATGATGATATCCACCATCACTGCTTAACCCCATTGGTAAGACTCAGACTAAAGAGGCTGTTGACCACATTTCAAGTACTTCTTGCTCAAATTTATAAGCTTATTATTCCTGCTGATAATATGGATTTTCTCAGATCTAAGATATCATCAAATTGCCATTTATTTAATAACAAAGGAATAACATTGATTGCATGAAGCACCCCAGTATCAGAAATACCAAAGTGTGGGGGAAATTACACCTTAGAACTGGCTAAATTTGTCATTTGGAGGCTTGACCTGGTGTATATGTAACAATCCAAAACAGAAACTTTAAGAAGAAAGAAGACCTCTGTTTAAGCTGAGGAAGATAGTAGCACAGTCTAAGTACAAGGAGTGATTTAGGGTTTAAAAATTCACAAAGATTACCCTTTCCTGTATCCTCCCCAGACTCTAAATAAGAGAGCAAGTTTCATGAGTCTTAAATTAAAGCGATTGTCCTAAACAAAATTCTCAGTTACAGATATATATGTCTTCAGCAAACCTTTTGTTCTTTCCTTCTAACCTCAAGCCAAAGAGCTTCATTATCTAAAGTTTACCTGCTGCTCCTCTCCCGAGTTTGTAGCTACCATTCTTCCCTTGTCTTAATCTATATTTAGTCATTTTATGCTCTAGGTAAAAATTGTACAACATGATGATTTGTGAACAACATGATGATTTGATACACATATACATAGTGAAATGATTACTGCAGTCAAGCTAATTAATGTATCCTCTCCTCACACACTTACCATTGTGTGTGTGTGTGTGTGTGTGTGTGTTGAGAGCACTTGAAATCTACTCTCTCAGCAGATTCCCAGTATTCAATATGGTATTGGTAACTATAATCATCATGCTGTACATTAATTTTAGAGCTACAGCTAGGTCAGTGGTTTGCAGGTTTGTTTTGTTTTTAGCTGCCAACCATTTTCTTCAAACAAAATTTTATGAGAAAGCCCAACATATAAAATACATAAAAGTACCACTGCCTTGGTTAAAAGGGTACTCTCACTCATGAAGCAGCTCCTAGGAGAAAAACTGGGGCTCTTCGGAACATGGTTTAAAAGATGCTTATCTAGCCTTTTCTCCTTGTATTACGGTTAGGTAAATAAGGTATCAAATACTCATATAAATTAATGTAAGAATAATAAGAGCTAGAGGGCTTTTTCCCTCCTGTATAACATGTATGTTTTTCCTTACATTTCATGAGTATAATGCCCCTGTATTGTTCTATTTTACTTTATTTTAATTTATTATTTTTATTGTCTCTTTTGTTCTCTATACTTTCCGACCCTCCCCACAAGAATCCCGTTATAATGGGTTTGATATATATCCTTGACTATATATCCTCAAATACATATTTACCATTGTTTGCTCTACTTTTTAATTCACATACTTATTGAGCACTTACTATAGGCCAGATACTTGGTATACAGTGTTAAATAAAATAGATAGGTTTCTCTTTCTCACAAGGAGCTTACTTGCTATCAAGAGATCAAGCAGTCTATAAGCAGCAGCACAGACTTCCATAGATCCATCCAATAAGGAAACAGTGAGCCCAAATAGATATAGGTTTTACTTACACAGGCAGGATAAGCAAGATCAGCATGGTGTCAGCACCCCATGTCCTCTTGCCCCACAGGACAACATCAAACTAAAAATACAAGATGACAGGTGACATGAGCAGTAGGGCAGTCTGTTGCTGAAGAGCCAACTCTAGACTGTAGCTAAACTGTTTCATAGCCTGCATCTGTACCCAAGAGGAGGGAGGTAGAAAACCCTTATGCCTTATTGGAACCAGGGAGTAGGGTGAGAAACCGCCTCATGGTAGCCTCCTACAAGATAGGGAGCCTCCTACAGGGTAGAAACACAGAAAAGAAACAGCCTTGAGGCAACTCCTCACAAGATTGTATATCTCCCCATGTTCCAGGAGGATCACAGGATGTTCTGCCAGGACTTGGGGCAGATTGCAGTTGAGACCTGCCTATGTGGCCTATGTGGCCTATGTGGCCAATGTGGATAGTGCAGGGTCACTGGAGTGCCATAGCAGAGCCATTTCCCTAAATTTACAGTCTATGAATAAAGGTTTTTATCCTGATTGCTCTCACTTAAAATGATATAATAATAATGCTAGCAAATAATGTATATAATGCTGATTATATGCCAGGCATTTCTCTGAGAACTTTGCAAATAGTAAATCATTAATCCCCACATCAACCCTATAAAACAGGTGCTATTGATTTCATTTTATGGAGGAGGTTGCTGAAGCACAAAAGTCAAATGACTTGCTTAAGTTCACACACTTAGAATCAAGCAGAATTATGATTTGAACCCAAACAATTTGAATTTGACAGAAGTGCGTATAAAATGATGTGATGCAAAGAAGTAATCCAAGCAGAGTCACAATACAAGGTGGCGTTTGGCCTGGACATTTGAAGTACATAATATTTTGCCAGGATGGAAAAGCTGCTGCTGTTGAAAGTATATGATGTGTTTTGAGAGCTATTTGTGATGTTCTGGAACCCCAGAAGGTACTGGCATGGAGCAACAAAAAATAAAATGGAATAAGCTTAGAGCTAGTCATAAAAGCCCTTGAAAGCTGTGGTTCGAATTGTGTCCCCACCAAAGTTCATATGTTGAAGCTGTAACCCCTGTTGTAATGGTATTTGGAGATGGAATCTTTGAGAGGTAATTAAGTTTAGATGAGGTCACAAGGATGGGGCCCACTTGATATTAGTGCCTTTCTACAAAGATGACAGAGAGCTTGTTCTGCTTACTCACAGCGAGAAGGCAGCTTTCTGAAAGTTGAGAAGAGAGCTCTCACCAGAAACCAACTATGCTGGCATATTTGGCATGCTCAGAATTCCAGTCTGTAGTATTTGTTATGGCAGCCCCAGCAGACTAAGACACCATGAAATTGGGCATTAGAGTTGCAAAATTTCCTAAAGCAGGTGAGTTAAACAATTAGATGTGTATTTCAGAACAACTCTAGTGGCAGATTATGGTGGAGAATTTGGCAGAGATGATGGTAGGAGATGAGTGTGAGTTAGGGAGATTGGTGGTAGGAAAACTAGTTGATAAACAATTGCACTAATACAGGTAAGAAAGGTAGGAGCCGGGGTCCCTGGGTGGCACAGTGGTTTGGCGCCTGCCTTTGGCCCAGGGCTCGATCCTGGAGACCCGGGATCAAATCCCACATCGGGCTCCCGGTGCATGGAGCCTGCTTCTCCCTCTGCCTGTGTCTCTGCCTCTCTCTCTCTCTCTCTCTCTCTCTCTCTCTCTCTGACTATCATAAATAAAAAAATAAATTAAAAAATAAACAAATAAATAAATAAAAGAAAGGTAGGAGCCTGGAGTGTGGCATTGGTAATAGAGAGCAAAGTAGACATTTCAGAGGTATTATTGATAGGATTTTAAAAGTTGTCAAATGATATATGTAAGGGAGAAACAGGAGTCAAGAGTTCCAGCTTGGGTGACTGGGTAAATGGTGATGACATCAATCAAGATATGGGAATGTTAGTGGTTTGTCTCTGGATGGTAGTCTTAGAGGTGGTTTCTATTTCTTTTTGTTCATCTGAATTTTCCTTCCTTTTTAAAAAATACTTACCATCTATTGCTTCTGGAATAAGAGTAAACAAAGAGTGGTTTTGCTTGTGGTATGGGGATACAGGTATGGAATGCAAAAGAAGACAATTGCTTCTTGGCCTTTTGGCTAAGATAAAGTGCAAAAGAAGACAAAGTACTAAGAGAAAAAACACTAAGTTTTGGTTATATTGAGTTTGAAGTGCCTGCAAGAAATCTTGTTGGAGGCATCCAGTAGGCTGTTAGAAATATAAATCTATGTGGAAATCAAATACAGGGATGGGAGATGTTGATTTTCAGAATTGGTATTTGCTCTCTGAGGGATTAGAATATATTACCACTGAGTGCTGGCTTTGCATTGGGCTTAGAATGAAGTAGAATTGATTTTAGGTAGCACCTGTATGTTAGGAGAGGGCAAGGTGTTGAGAGGAACACTAGGAGACTAACAGAAATGGACTGAGGACAGAATACATACCCCTTGGGATGGGGTCAATATTCAGAGACAGAGTTCAAACAGAGGCATTGGAAATTCTCACTCCAGTTCCAAGCTGGGTACTGAAAACCAAAAGGATGTGGATCAGTGAAGTGAGGTTGAGACTGTGTCATGGCTATAGAGATAAAACAATAATGATGGGGGAAGCCAAAAATCTGTCATAGAAACAAGGTGGGAAAAAATAGGAACCTGCCTACCCCTGAGATATAGGACTGACCAAAGTACCTGACCTCTTGGGTGCCAGTTGGGGGCTGTAGGAAAAGGAACTTTAGGTATCAAAGTATTGTAGGAAGATATCCTGTCTTCCCTATAGGATTATTTGTGGTAGGAAGGGGGATGGGTGCAGTGGAGAAGTAGATCAATGGATTCCCATTTTCACCCTTGCATGTTGAACAGCAGATTATCTCTAAAACTCAAAAGTAAATGGGCCTACGATTATTGATATTCTGCCAAAATGACCCATAGTTTGTTCTAGAGGAGGGGAAAAGCGTCCTGCATGTAGTTTGATGCTCTTTTAAGCTGCAATGGATACATATTTTGGTTCTTCTGCTTTAATGCATCTGTATTGATAAGGGGAGTTTCTGATGTGACCTATAAAACAAGAAACTAAGCCTGTTTCTTTTTCATCATCATCTCTTCACTGGGATATGAGCCTTGCTCCATCTCTAAATCTCACTGAAAATGCGATGAGAGTCAGGGATGGGATAGGAGTCAGTCACTATCTGGCAGACACAACCAGGAGTCACATGTTTATCACACATTCTCATCCTAGAAACGGCTATCAGTCATTCTGAGCAAAGTGTCTCCCTGTCTTCTGAGAATTCACTTATTTCTTGAGTGGTCTACATCTCAGGTCCTGATTTCCCTCTTTTTTTATTTTTATTTAATTTTTTTTATTTATTTATGAAAGTCACACAGAGAGAGAGAGAGGCAGAGACACAGGCAGAGGGAGAAGCAGGCTCCATGCACCGGGAGCCCGACGTGGGATTCGATCCCGGGTCTCCAGGATCGCGCCCTGGGCCTAAGGCAGGCGCCAAACCGCTGCGCCACCCAGGGATCCCTCTGATTTCCCTCTTAAGGTTAAATCAGTCATATTCATTTACTTTTAATTAATAAATAGATTTGGCTGCTTGATAATGGAATGTATTATCTTTCTCCATATAAATTCACACATTTTTTGTAGGCTTTCTGGTTATGCTAACCTTATTTGATTGGTTACATATCAGACTGTGGTCACAGAGAAGGATATTTGAGCTGTAATACAATTCCTTATTATCAGCTCAAGGCAGCACAGTAAACTTTCATTTCAATTTCTAATAGTTCTCAGTAATATATGTACATTTATAGTTAATATCATAACAGTCTTTCATAATGATGGTAGGGGATAAATACTTCCTTAAAAGCAAATCTAATTGTATGGATTTAATATATTTGTGATTATGAACATTAGATGTATTTAAATTTTTAAATAGTACCAAAATTAGTAGAGTTGAAAATACAAGTCTCCCATAATGAGAGATAGATGCAGAGTACATATGGGGGAGAGAGAGAGAGATGGGGGGAGAATTTGAGATGGGCTTAGTGTCAGGTGTGAAATAAGAGTGAAAGGTGTCTTACCCATATTACTTGGTTAAAAAAATAGTAATTTTACATTTTGATGAGGCCATTTTAAGGAGGCTTCATCAAAATATCTGAATCATATGGTCCAGAATCCTTGAACCAGAACTGGCAGAAACTTCTGAATCTATGCAAACAGATTAACAGATTGACAGATTGACCCTAGGAAAATGCCAAGATTTGAAGGATGGATAAGGAAGAGGAACTGAGAAAGATATTCATAGATAGGGGAAAGCTGTAACAGTATCTACTGCTATATAGGAGTAAACCAGAATTAAAGTGCAGAAGGAATTTTTAGATTCATCAGTTAAATCTTTGGTGACCTTTGGAAGACAGCAACTTCAGTGGTGTAGTGTGTGCCAACACCAGATTGAAGAAAGCTGAGAAGGAAAAAAAAAAGAAAGCTGAGAAGGGAATAGGAAGTGAGGAAGAGGAGGCAGCAAATGTAGATCATTCTTCAAGGAAGTTTAACAATGAAGGAGAGGAGACAGAAGAGATGGTTGTTGAGGAGGAGGCAGTATTTAGGGGTATTTTGTAGGATAAAAGAGAATTAAGAATGCTTTTCAGACAAAGATTCCTTCATTTGCTTATGTAATATTTATTGAGTGCCTACTGCATGTCATTAGAGTGAGTGAACAAATAGGAAAAAAGTAGTCATGGTATGGGCCCCCAGAAAACTTTTAGAAATGGATGGCAGCATTTTTGGTTATAAGGTGTTATTGACATTTAGTACTTAGGCGCCAGAGATGTTCTAAATCCTGAAATAAGAGGCACAATCCTAAAAACCGGTAGTTGTCTTCCACAAAATTAGGAAAAGAGAGTTTGATGATATGAGGATGACCACACAGCAGTAGTCTACCCTTTTGATTACTTCCTCCTTCTTAAAACATGTTTTTTCTGTACGTTAATGACTCCCCTCACCTGTTTTTTTTTTCTATTTTTTTGTATATTTTTTATTGGAGTTTGATTTGCCAACACATAGTATAACACCCAGTGCTCATCTCATCAAGTGCGCCCCTCACTGCCCGTTACCCAGTCACCCATCCCTCCACTCCACTCCCCTTCCACTACCCCTAGTTCGTTTCCCAGAGTTAGGAGTTTCTCATGTTCTGTCACCATCTCTGATGTTTCCCACTTATTTTCTCTCCTTTCCCTTTAAACCCTTTCACTATTTTTTATATTCCCCAAATGAATGAAACCATATAATGCTTGTCCTTTTCTGATTGACTTACTTCACTCAGCATAATACCCTCCAGTTCCATCTATGTTGAAGCAAATGGTGGGTATTCGTCGTTTCTAATGGCTGAGTAATATTCCATTGTATACATAGACCACATCTTCTTTATCCATTCATCTTTCGATGGACACCGAGGCTCCCTCCACAGTTTGGCTATTGTGGACATTGCTGCTATGAACATTGGGGCACAGGTGTCTCGGTCTTTCACTGCATCTGTATCTTTGAGGTAAATCCCCAGTAGTGCAATTGCTGGGTCAGAAGGTAGATCTATTTTTAACTCTTTGAGGAACCTCCACACAGTTTTCCAGAGTGGCTGTACCAGTTCACATTCCCACCAACAGTGCAAGAGGGTTCCCCTTTCTCTACATCCTCCCCAACATTTGTTGCTTCCCGTCTTGTTAATTTTCCCCATTCTTACTGGTGTGAGGTGGTATCTCATTGTGGTTTTGATTTGTAGTTCCCTGATGGCAAGTGATTCAGAGCATTTTCTCATTTGCTTGTTGGCCATGTCTATGACTTCCTCTGTGAAATTTCTGTTCATGTCTTTTGCCCATTTCATGATTGGATTGTTTGTTTCTTTGCTGTTGAGTTTAATAAGTTCTTTATAGATCTTGGATACTAGCCCTTTATCTGATAGGTCATTTGCAAATATCTTCTCCCATTCTGTACGTTGTCTTTTAGTTTTGTTGACTGTTTCTTTTGCTGTGCAGAAGCTTTTTATCTTGATTAAGTCCTAATAGTTCATTTTTGCTTTTGTTTCCCTTGTCTTCATAGATGTATCTTGCAAGAAGTTACTGTAGCCAAGTTCAAAAAGGGTGTTGCCTGTGTTCTCCTCTAGGATTTTGATGCATTCTTGTCTCACATTTAGATCTTTCATCCATTTTGAGTTTATCTTTGTGTCTGGTGTAAGAGAATGGTGTAGTTTCATTCTTCTGCACGTGGCTGCCCAATTTTCACAGCACCATTTTTTGAAGAGACTGTCCTTTTTCCAGGGGATAGTCTTTCCTGCTTTGTCGAATATTAGTTGCTCATAGAGTTGAGGGCCCATTTCTGAGGTCTCTATTCTGTTCCATTGATCTAGGGGTCTGTTTTTGTGCCACTACCACACTGTCTTGATGATGACAGCTTTGTAGTACAACTTCAAATCCAGCATTGTGATGCCCCCAGCTCTGGTTTTCTTTTTCAATATTCCCCTGTCTATTTGGGGTCTTTTCTGATTCCACACAAATCGTAAGATGGTTTGTTCCAACTCTCTGAAGAAAGTCTATGGTATTTTGGCAGGGATTGCATTGAATATATAAATTGCTCTGAGTAGCTACGACATTTACACAATATTAATTCTTCCAATTCACGAGCATGGATATTTTTCCATCTCTTTGTATCTTCCTCAATTTCTTTCAGAAATGTTCTGTACTTTTTAGGGTATAGATCCTTTACCTCTTTGGTTAGGTTTATTCCTAGGTATCTTATGCTTTTGGGTGCAATTGTAAATGGGATTGACTCCTTAATTTCTCTTTCTTTGGTCTCATTGTTATTGTATAGAAATGCCTCTGATTTCTGGGCATTGACTTTGTATTCTGCCACACTGCCAAGTTGCTGTATGAGTTCTAGCAACCTTGGGGTGGAGTATTTGGGTTTTCTATGTACAGTATCATGTCATCTGCAAAGAGGGAGAGTTTGACTTCTTCTTTGCCAATTTTAATGCCTTTTATTTCTTTTTGTTGTCTGATTGCAGAGGCTAGGACTCCTAGTACCATAGTGAATAGCAGTGGTGAGAATGGACATCCCTGTCGTGTTCCTGATCTTAGGGGAAAGGCTCCCAGTGTTTCCCCATTGAGAATGATATTTGCTGTGGGCTTTTCATAGATGACTTTTAAAATGCTGAGGAATGTTCCCTCTATCCCTACACTCTGAAGAGTTTTGATCAGGAATGGATGCTGTATTTTGTCAAATGCTTTCTCTGCATCTATTGAGAGGATCATAGGGTTCTTGTTTTTTCTCTTGTTGATATGATCACGTTGATTGCTTTTTGAGTGTTGAACTAGACTTGCATCCCGGGGATAAATCCCACTTGGTCATGGTGAATAATCTTCTTCATGTACTGTTGGATCCTATTGGCTAGTATCTTGTTGAGAATTTTTGCATCTGTGTTCATCAGGGATATTGATCTATAATTCTCCTTTTTTGGTGGGATCTTTGTCTGGTTTTGGAATTAAGGTGATGCTAGCCTCATAGGAGGAGTTTGGAAGTATTCCATTCCTTTCTATCTTTCTGAACAGCTTTAGTAGAATAGGTATGATTTCTTCTTTAAACGTTTGATAGAATTCTCCTGGGAAGCCCTCTGGCCCTGGACTTTTGTGTCTTGGGAAGTTTTTGATGACTGATTCAATTTCCTCCCTGGTTATTGGCCTGTTCAGGTTTTCTATTTCTTCCTGTTCCAGTTTTGGTAGTTTGTGGTTTTCCAGAAATGCATCCATTTCTTCTAGATTGCCTAATTTATTGGCGTATAGCTGCTCATAATATGTCTTTAAATTGTATTTCCTTGGTATTGGTTGTGATCTCTCTTTTTTCACTTATGATTTTATTAATTAGAGACTTTTCTATTTTGTTTTTAATAAGGCTGGCTAATGGTGTATCTATCTTATTAATTCTTTCAGAGAACCAGCTCCAGGATTTGTTGATCTGTTCTACAGTTCTTCTGGTCTTTATTTCATTGAATTCTGCTTGAATCATTATTAAAGCTCTTCTGCTTGGTGTAGGTTTTATTTGTTGTTCTTTCTCATCCCTAATATGGAGAGGGAAACAGGCATTCAGATCCAGGAGATAGAGAGGTCCCCCCCAAAACATCAATAAACACCATTCAACACCTTGACATTTAATAGTGAAACTTGCAAATTCCAAAGATAAAGAGAAAATCCTTAAAGCAGCAAGAGACAAGAGATCCCTAACTTATATGGAGAGAACTATTAGATTAACAGAAGACCTCTCCACAGAGACCTGGCAGGCCAGAAAGGGCTGGCAGGATATATTCAGGGTCCTAAATGAGAAGAACATGCAGCCAAGAATACTTTATCCAGCAAGGCTCTTATTCAGAATAGAAGGAGAAATAAAGAGCTTCCAAGATAGGCAGAAACTGAAAGAATATGTGACCACCAAACCAGCTCTGCAAGAAATATTAAGGGGGAACCTGTAAAAGAAAGCAGAAGCCCAAAGAAATAATCCACAAAAACAGGGACTGAATAGGTATTACGATGAAACTAAATTCATACCTTTAAATAATAACTCTGAATATGAATGGGCTAAATGACCATCAAAAGACACAGGGTTTCAGACTGGATAAAAAAGCAAGACCCATCTATTTGCTGTCTACAAGAGACTCATCTTAGACCTAAGGACACCTCCAGCCTGAAAATGAAAGGGTAGAGAACCACTTATCATTCCAATAATCCTCAAAAGAAAGCTGGGGTAGCAATCCTCATATCAGATAAATTAAAGGTTATCCCAAAGACTGTAGTAAGAGATGAAGAGGGACACTATATCATACTCAAAGGGTCTATCCAACAAGAAGACCTAACAATCATGAATATTTATGCCCCTAATGTGGGAGCTGCCAAGTATATCAATCAATTAATAACCAAAGTAAAGACATACTTAGATAATAAACACAAATACTGGGGGACTTCAACACGGCACTTTCTGCAAATAACAGAAATTCAAAGCACATCTCCAAAGAAAAAAGAGCTTTAAATGATACATTGGACCAGATGGATTTCACAGATATATACAGAACTTCACATCCGAATGCAACTGAGTATACATTCTTCTTAAGTGCACATGGAACTTTCCCCAGAATAGACCACATACTGGGTCACAAATCAGTGACCAAAAGATTGGGATTGTCCCCTGCATATTTTCAGACCATAATGCTTTGAAACTTGAACTCAATCACAAGAAGAAATTTGGCATTAACTTGTCTTCTATGTCACTCACTCGTTCTTCCACCTCGTTAACCCTCGTCGTTAGGACTTCTAGTTTGGAATGAGTCTCATTCAATTGATTTTTAATTAGTCTCGTGAGTCCTTAATGCTTTTTTCTAGAGCCACCAGTAGCTGTATAATAGTGCTTCTGAATTGGCTTTCTGACATTGAATTGTAATCCAGATTTTGTAACTCTGTGGGAGAGAGGACTGTTTCTGATTCTTTCTTTTGAGGTGAGGTTTTCCTTCTAGTCATTTTGCTCAGTGCTGAGTGGCCAAAAACAAGTTGTATTGGGAAAAGGAGAAAAAGAGAGAGAAGGAAAGAGAAAGAGAAAAAGAAAAAAGAAAAAGAAAAAAAAAGAAAAAAGAGAAGAAAAAGAGAAAGAAAAAGAAAGAAAGGTGAAAAGAAAAAAAAAGGGGGGGGAAGCAATCAGAAATCAAAAAGAAAAAAAAAGAAAAAGAAAAAACCACGGGGGAGTATCTTCTGATTCTGTAGACTTTAAGTCCCTTGACTTCCCCTGGAACTGGTCCGTCTAGCTGGTCTTCTGGGGGAGGGGCCTGCTGTGCTGATTTTCAGGTGTTAGCACTTGGGGGAGCTGCTCTGCCCCTGCCTGCTGCAGGGCTCAGTGGGGGTTGTTTACCCCATGAGGCCCCAGGAGGAACAGCCACAGTGGCTATGGCAGCTCTGGAAACCTGGATTCAGCTTCTGCAGTAGCTCCGGAGCTCTCCGTCTGCAGGGCCTGGAGGCTCCGGGGCGGGGCCGCTGATCTGCTCAGCTCGGGGCAGGAGCGTCCTTGCTGTCCTGGGCCCTCCCGGCCTCTGCCTGTCCCGGGGGGAGGCCGGATCCTGGGCTGTGTCCCCGCGCCCTGTGCTCCGGGGCCTGCGCTGTTGGATTCGCGCTCCCGGTCGCGCAGCCCCCTCCGCGGAGCCGCTCGAGCCCCTCCGAGCTGCTCCCGGCCGCGCAGCCCCCTCCGCACGGAGCCTCTTCCTCTGCCCGAGCCGCCGCCGCCACCGAGCTGCTCCCGGCCGCGCAGCACCCTCCGCGCAGAGCCGCGCCCGAGCCCCTCCAAGCTGCTCCGGTCCCGCCGTGCGCGCTGCAGCCCTTAGGGAGCTCGGCGCACTCTCCTGGGCGCGCAGGTGTCTGTTAGTGTCCCAGGGAGCCCGAGGGCATCCCCGCCCTCCTGGGTCCTGCTCTAACTCCCTGCGAGCCCCTTTCCGCCGGGGAAGGTTGAATCTTAAAAATGAAGAGGTGGTAAAATATTGTAGTTAAGGTGGGGAAAGAGAAAAAAATGGAAATTTACAGTCTGATATAAAAACGAGTTGTACTGGAAAAAGGAAGAAAAGAAAAAAATAGGAGGGGTACCCTCTAGTTCTATATACTGTAAATCTCTAGACTTCCCTTGAAGCTTTCCAGCGCTGCTTGGTCAAAAACTCGCTCTTCCCCTGTCCTTTCAGCTGATCTTCTCGGGGAGAGGCCTGCTGTGCTGATTCTCTGGTGTGTGCACCTGAGGGAGCTGCCCCACCTCCTGCCGGGTGCCGGGCTCAGTGGGAGCTGTTTACCCCCAGAGGTCTCTGTTCCCTGGCGGCCCTGCCTCTCCCAGGCACAGGGTGACAGAAGGAGGGACAACAACACTGGCAGCGGCCAGCTCTCCAGCTGTGGAATCACTCCCGCAGTAACTACCACAGTCTCCCAGTCCGCACTGGCCTGGATGCTCCCCTGCTGGCAGGGGGCACTGATCTGCACAGCTTGGGGGCGCCCCGCGGCAGGAGAGTCCTCACTGTCCTGTGCCCTCCCCGCCTCCGCCTGTCCCAGGGCGAATGCAGGATCATGGGCTTTGTCTGCTGGGTGCTCTGGGATCTGGGGCCTGTGCTGCTGGAATCGCGCTCCCAGGGCCTCGGCTCCTGAAGGCAGCAGGGCACAGACCCCTCCATCCAGAGCCCCTGCCTGTCCCACCGGCTTTTCCCCAGGCTTTTACCGAGATCCGCCCACAGTTTGTGCAACGCTTTCCCCCGGCACACTTCCTCTATTATTGATTCAGGGAGACTCTCCGGGTTTTTCTCCAGAATCACTGGGCATTCCTCATCTCCTTGGCCCCAAGGCACTGTTTTTTTTCTCTCCTGCCTGAAGTTCTCTAGGTCTCTGAAAAGAATCTATTTATTTTTTCTCTATTCTCTTTCCATCCAGTCCCATGACTTTAAATACTATTTCACTAGTCTTGGTCTCTCCCTGAAACTTTGGATTCATGTAACCACCTGCTTACTTGACATCTCTCACTTTAGCAGGCAACTCAAGCCTAACATGTCCAAAAGAGAGCCCTTAATTGTCTTCCCCAGACCTCTTTTTCATTGATCTTTGTCATCTCAGGAAATGGCAAGAGCATTCACTGCACAAACTAAAAACGTAAATCATACCTCATTCCTTTTTTCCTTTATACTATCTGCAAGTCTTCTTGGCTCTACTTTCAAAATACATTCTAAATCCATCTAATTTTCCATTACCACTCCATTATCATGTTCCAAACCACCATCATCTCTCATCTGGACCTTTATGATTCCTTTCTCTCTCTCCTCCTTCCTTCAAAAGTTGCTTCCTTGCAGCCTTTCCACTGTCTCCAGAGAGATCATTTTAAAAAGTAAATCACATCACATCATTTCTTTGTTCAGAACCTTCAATGGCTTCCTACAGCACTTAGAACAAAAATCCAAACTCTGTATCTTGACCTATGAGGCCTTATATGATCTGACACCTACCTACTTTTCAGTTTCATCTGACACCACATTCTCTTCCTTGTTCATTATGTTTTAGCCATCCTGGCCTTCTTTATGATTCTTTAATGTGTCAGGTTATTTCCTGGTACCTTGCTTCTCATTCTACCTGGAATACTCTTCCCTTAGATAATGACAGTTTTACCTCCTATTTTTTTCTTGTTTAAGTGCATCAGTCTGTACATCTAGAACCATATTACATTAGAGTAGTAAGTGTTGGTCATTATTTCCTCTCACTTTAATTTGAATGTTTCTGGGGCTTCCCCATTTGACTACTCATTCAGATGCTGACTTTGGGGTTGTGTGTTAAGGAACTATTCATCTATTCGGATTTTATTAAGAGTTCTAAGTAAGAATGGGTGATGAATTTGATAAAATGCCCTTTTAAGATTTGTAGAAGGGGAGGTGGGTGGGGGGATGGGGTGGCTGGGTGACAGGCACTGAGGGGGACACTGGGTGTTATACTATATGTTGGCAAATCAAACTCCAATAAAAAATATATATATAATAAATAACAAAAACTATTTTCATAGGAATTAAATGATGTGGTCCCAGGTAGAATGTTTAAAAGTGTATATAGGTCATATTAAAGGCTTGCTATTGTCATTTTCATGGTTCTTCACATTAAAAGTGCTATTTTATAACAGAAACAAAACAAAAAAACAACAACAAGAAAAATTTGTGGAGATTATATGATACTTTTTCTTTTGATCTAATGGTAAATTTTATTAAATCTCTTAATATTGAACTACACTTGCATTTATTCATCATTCAACAATTATTTACTGAGTGCTTACCATGTGCCAGGTTCTATCCTAAGCACTGAAGATACCATAGAAACAAAGCATAAGTTTATCATTGCCCTAGCAGAACATACCTTCTAGTGTGAGAGAAAAATGAACAAAATACATAAATTTTATTGTATATTGGAAGGCAACAGATGCTGTGAAGTAGAAAATAACAAGGGAAGTGATAGGGCATACTAAGGTTGTTAGTAGCTGCAATTTTTTTTTAGTAGTCTCCATGCCCAATGCAGGGCTTGAACTCATAACCTGAGATCAAAAGTCACATACTCTACTGACTGAACCATCCAGGCACCCCATAGCTGCAATTTTAAACAGTATGATCAGGGAAGGCCTCACTATGAAAGAAATATTTGTGCAAAGACTTGAAGGACATGCGAAAGTTAGGCTAGGAGGTTGGACAAGTTGTCTAAACAGATATAAATTATCAAGACTGAAGAGAGAAATTTAATGTTAGAAGTATCAATAGCTAACAAAGAATTATTCTCAGAGAAGTAAAGAATTGGAAGGTGATTGCAACAAGGAGGGTAACTGGTGGTATAGTGTGAAGACATGAGATTCATTTTTAAAAGCTAGAGGGAAGGGGCATGCCCAGGGATATAAATGTAATGGGAGGAAAAAGAAACAGGCACCACTTGAGAAGACTAGGGAGTGTCATCAAGGGAGATTCAGATTTCAAGAAATTGAAAGGAATATTCAGAGGCTGAAGTGATAAGGGATGATGGACTGTGTGTTCCGGAGGACCTATGGAAGTGTTTCACGAGTTGGTGGGTCATAGGAATTGGAAACAAAATGGGAGATATGAATATCCAGATGGTCATTATTAGGTTATAAACAAGGACTCGGGAGTCTGAGGCTCCTTGTGTTTATTGACAAATAGAGATAAAAGTATAATGTATTTAGTTCTGGTGTCTCAAGACAGCTAGTGGTAGTGAGGCTGTGAGTGTTTGAGGGTGATCATGGGGGCCAGTAGAGATATGGAGGTCCTATAGACAAATCTTATTCCAGAATGAGCTGAGCTTACCCTGGACTCCTGTGAGAGAAAAGGTACAAAAAGAAGTACTATGCTTCCATGATCTCATAAGACAGGCATGACAGTATAGTACTGGAATCTTTCCAAGTGCTAACATCATAGAAAACTTATCCATTAATTTAAAAAGATATCTATTGGTTTTGTGTCCTGGCTTTGGAGAACACATACCTCTATATGTTTATTCTTCAGAGGTAAATGTTTATATTATTTCAAAGTAGGGATCCATCAGTTTTAATATTTTTCATTTTCCTATAGATCTTTATTGCTCATGAGAATTTTTTTTCTCATGAGAATTTTTATAAAATACTTAGATGGCTGCAATGGGAAAAGGGTCTCCATAATTAGACATGGGCTTCCATAGTTAAATAACAGGAAGTTAAAATACTGAAGCAATTTGGGATGAGACCTACCCAAACTTTTTCTGTTAATCAAAATTTCCTAACACTAAGTTTCAAATGGAAACTCAAATAGTCTTAACTTCTTTGCTAAGAATCAAATATATTGGAAGTAGCTGCTGTATTTCTGTCAAATAAAAATTTTTTTATAATATTCCAAATCCATAAATTAAATAAGATTATGTTTTAAATTTTTAGTCCAAACCCTTCTGTCAATCAGTTTGAAGTCAATAAATAACCATGTCTATTTTCCAGGAATTCATTAAAAGTATTTCTAGGGCAGCCCCGGTGGCCCAGCGGTTTAGCACCGCCTGCAGCCCAGGGTGAGATCCTAGAGACCTGGAATTGAATCCCACGTCAGGCTCCCTGCATGGAGCCTGCTTCTCCCTCTGCCTGTGTCTCTGCCCCCATCTCTCTCTCTCTGTGTCTCTCATGAATAAATAAATAAAATCTTTAAAAAAAATAAAAGTATTTCTAAAGAAGTCTGATTTAGTGTTTCAGAAATTTTTCTGTTAAGATTCCTATTGAACCTTCTACCTTATGAGATATTAATGTGTATGATTCCACTTAATTTGTTCCTTCCTGTCCCTCTTCTGAAACCATTTTTAGTACACAATTTTAATTTTCTCAAGAGGAAAAATTAGTGAGTTGTTTCTGAATTACCCTTCACTAGAGTTGCAAGTGATTTTAAGAACCACTTTAAAGTTCTACCCAGGAGTTGTATCTAAATTTCACATAAGTTATAATTTTTTTCCTTTCTCAAATGTCATTTCAACCTTGGGGAAATTATCTTTTACCTTGAAAAATCTAAACATTTCATACTAAAGAAATAAATATTTATATGCCTTGGTCCAGGTGATATGAGTCATCCTGCAACTTAAGAACTTCTCAACTATCAGATCTGCAAGTTATTATAATAAAAATAGGTCTTTCTTTGTCCAGTAGAATGCTCTGGACATTTACTTTGATGTAGAGCACCTATAACTACCACTTTAAGAAATGCTCTATTTCTCTTAAAATATCTGTTATTATGAAGATTTGAATTTTCAAAATATAAATTAGGAGGTAATTCTTTGCCTAATGAAAATATTAGCCATAGGATATATTTAGGTAATAGGACTTCTGGAGCTCTATTTACAAATATTTTTATATGCATATTTAGTAAACTTAAAATATAAAACTTACATACATGTAATGGTCCACATATTTCATATTGTAAAAACACTATTGCCCTCTTTAAGCTTCTTACAAGGAATTCCATTTTCTCCATTACTTATTTGATATGTATTTCCGTCATAACCTGGTGCTTTCATCCTTACCATTCCAGTTCTTAAATCACCAGATGTCTGATATTTCAAGTCTTCTAGCTCATTTTAGAGAAGGCTTTATAATTTACCTTAAACTTAAGTTGTTTTCATTTGTTTATAGAAACCATAGATGGATGGATAGATAGATAGATAGATAGATAGATAGATAGATAGATAGATAGATCAGCAACTTGTATCAAAAAGAGAATTAAGGGGCACCTGGGTGGCTCAGGGGTTGAGCATCTGCCTTTGGCTCAGGGCATGATCCCAAGGTGCTGGGATCGAGTCCCACCCACATCAGGCTCCCAGGGAGCCTGCTTCTCTGTCTGCCTATGTCTCTCTCCCTCTCTCTCTCTGTATATCTCTCATGAATAAATAAATAAAATCTTTTAAAAAGGGGGACTTAATTAGAGTGAGAGATGAGGCTTTGTACTGTGGTAAAATACACAATATAAAATTTACTGAGAGTGACATGTAGTACATTGACAATGTTGTGCAACCATCACCAATATCTAATTCCAGAACATTCCATCAACCCAGGAAGAAATCTGTACTCTAAACAGTCACTCCTCTTTTCTCCATCTCCAGCCTCTGGCATCCACCAATCTGTTTTCAGTCTCTATGGGTTTACATATTCTGGATGTTTCATATGAATAGAGTCCTACAATATGGGCCTGGCTTCTTTCACTTAGCTTAATGTTTCAGGGTTCCTCCATGTAATAGTACTTCATTGCTTTTTATGGCTGAATAATATTCTATTGTATGGCTATACCACATTTGGTTTTTGTTTGAACACCTGTTTTAAATGATCTGGGGTAGGTACTCAGGAGTAGAATTGCTGGGTCATGTGCTAATTGAGATGAGACATTTTTCAGTAAAATCTTACCAAACCAATCAACAGTCCCATTTGTGTGTGTGTGTAAGGATCATGTTGTTGTCTTCTGTTAATAACTATTAGGGGTTCCTACACTTCTCTAGGAATTGTGGTATGGGAGTATATACTGGGATACTACAGATGGCATCACCAACCCACACCCAACCTAAGAACTAACTACTTTTTATTCAAAGTGTCAACTGATGTAAAGTCCATTGAAAGCCCCCAACCTTAGCAGGTGCACTAGTCTATACCTTCAGACAATGAAAGTTACAAGCAAGTAACCAACATGTTCCTATATAGCATTGGAGTCAGACAGACCTTAGTTCAATTATACACAATTGCTCGTGGGCCACTCAGTAAACTTATCCATATCTCAGTTTCACCATCTATAAAATGAGGGTATTCCTGCCTCTCAAGATTGTTATGAGGGAAGGGCCTAGCCCTGCACAAAGCTGGAACTTAATAAATTAGTTCTCATTTCCACTTATTTCCCTACAGTCTTCACATTAACTGTTCTTCAAGACAGCAGTATTTTTCTTCTCATTTTCTCTTTCAGGTTAAAATTAAACTGCCAAATACGAACCCTTCTGAAATTAAAATTGATATCCAGGAATTGATCATTGACCTCCGTACTCCTAATAAGTGAGTACTACTTAGAACTAGAATAACAACAACAACAAAAAAGAACTAGAATAACATGTTATAATATTAACGAAACTTTAGTCAATATTCTTAAAGTGTACATTGTTATTTTGCATCACCCCTAAAGTCTGAAAAAAAGTGAAAGTCATTCAGATGTTTGATCGACATAGTATAAATATAAATGTATTTGGAAACACCTAATTTTTTTCTGCTTTGCATCCATACATTTGGAGTAGGTTGATATCACCAAAACAGTTCTTGACATTCAGATATAGTTTTTGCTTATCTGTGAGGAAAAATAATGAGAGGTGAAAATCTCTTAAGATGTAAGTCTTTCATGTGTTTTTTTGTACAATGATGGCATAAAAGAAGCAATATCTTTAAACTTTGTAGTTTTTGTGGGGCTCTAAAGTTAAATTTGATTATACTTATCTAGAAATGAACAGAAAAATCTTGTCATCAATTACTTAAAACAAAAATTCTAACAACTAATTTATCACTAGCTCCTCAAGTAGTGTGAATACATTGAAAAAGAATACAGGTAATAGTGGAATAATTCAATTAAGCATTGATATTTTCAAGAGTCCTGTTACACAGGTTCAAATTATCTTCCCAAAGCACAACATACAGTAAGATTCTGATATAAATATTATCTTGAAGCCTGGACAAATCAGTGCTGTCTCTCAAAACCAACTGTAAAGAACTAGATAAAATATCTAAATATCTCACTGCTAAAAAAATTAAAATATAAATAAATAAATATCTCACTGCTTTGTTCACTTTTCATCTCAATGTATAGCAGTTAGCACACTTGGGTTGATAGCAGCGGTTCTTTCTCTGTAACTCACGAACATTTCAAACTGGGTGTGGCTAGCAGTCAGCTACTGGCACCTTTTCTTTCTTACATTATCAGTATCAATAGTTCTCCCCTGTTGATCTTAGGACTTCAAAAAATAAAAAGTAGATCCTTCACACAAAAGACTTCTATGTGTAAACAACCCAGTGTATATACATAGCTTAACCTTGATTTCATTACAGCAGATGGATTTAACCCAAAATGATCTACAGATGAATATATATAAAATATTTTTCATTACTTTTATCATTTCCAAAATATATTCTCACAAGAAATTGTCTCATGTTATAAAAATTACACCCACTATTCCTACCATTCACTTCAAGGATTATTGTACTTTTTAAATTCATATTATAAATGCTTCTATTCTCTCATACAACCTCTGCATGGAAAGTTGCTTAAATGAACAGTTAATCTTCCATGATATTGGTGTGCTTGTTAAAAGCACATACATATCTACACACCATGGAGTTAATTTCCATTTCCGTAGCAGTTCTCCATCAATCTTTAGGCAGCTGCTCTGTCTATGCTGTCATTCCAGATATCTATCAGAGCCCACTAAATGAAAGACTCACACAGAGATACCTGTCCACATAGAATGTGAGCTACACTAGAATTTTTGCATCATAAACTGTTCTTATATATTAAATGCTCTGTGCAGAGAGGTGCTGTTCGTGTATGTATAAGACAGAACAAGTGAATCTATTTTATTTTTTTTATCATTGTGTTGAAACTATTTTATACATAATTTACGTTTTACTACAGTAAGTACAAAACTGTGGTTCAGTTTACGCCCTTTTATCCCAAATCCAACCTTATGGTTCAAATCTAGTGTATATTTTACAAAAGAAGTGGTTATTGATCTTGGAATAATTGATCTGTCTTTCTACCGTGTGAGAGTTTAACACAAATTTTAAAATTTTAGAAATGAAAGCAATCTCTGCTCTTGTTTTTTTTTAATAAATTAATTTTTATTGGTGTTCAATTTACCAACATGCAGAATAACACCCAGTGCTCATCCCGTCAAGTGTCCCCCTCAGTGCCCGTCACCCATTCACCCCCACCCCCCGCCCTCCTCCCCTTCCACCACCCCTAGTTCATTTCCCAGAGTTAGAAGTCTTTATGTTCTGTCTCCCTTTCTGATATCTCCCACACATTTCTTCTCCCTTCCCTTATATTCCCCTTCACTATTATTCATATTCCCCAAATGAATGAGAACATACACTGTTTGTCCTTCTCCGATTGACTTACTTCACTCAGCATAATACCCTCCAGTTCCATCCACGTTGAAGCAAATGGTGGGTATTTGTCGTTTCTAATGGCTGAGCAATATTCCATTGTATACATAAACCACATCTTCTTTATCCATTCATCTTTCGATGGACACTGAGGCTCCTTCCACAGTTTGGCTATTGTGGACATGGCTGCTAGAAACATCGGGGTGCAGGTGTCCCGGCATTTCATTGCATCTGAATCTTTGGGGTAAATCCCTAACAGTGCAATTGCTGGGTCGTAGGGCAGGTCTATTTTTAATTCTTTGAGGAACCTCCACACAGTTTTCCAGAGTGGCTGCACCAGTTCACATTCCCATCAACAGTGTAAGAGGCTTCCCTTTTCTCCGCATCCTCTCCAACATTTGTTGTTTCCTGCCTTGTTAATTTTCCCCATTCTCACTGGTGTGAGGTGGTATCTCATTGTGGTTTTGATTTGTATTTCCCTGATGGCAAGTGATGCAGAGCATTTTCTCATGTGCATGTTGGCCATGTCTATGTCTTCCTCTGTGAGATTTCTCTTCATGTCTTTTGCCCATTTCATGATTGGATTGTTTGTTTCTTTGGTGTTGAGTTTAATAAGTTCTTTATAGATTTTGGAAACTAGCCCTTTATCTGATATGTTATTTGCAAATATCTTCTCCCATTCTGTAGGTTGTCTTTGAGTTTTGTTGACTGTATCCTTTTTTAATTGAATGGACTAGTAATATCAGTCAAATGATAGTTAACTGCATTAGAATTATCAATAAAACCCAGATTTTTGGAATTATACAACCTTAAGAAATAAAGCAATGTCTTAAATTTTTCATTTTTAAAAAACTGGTTGTTTTGGCATGTCAATTCCCAACATGGAGTAGATGGAAAGGAGGAAAGATAGGGGAAATTGGATAATTTCCCAAGGACTTTTGTCTTCATAAGAGGTTTCATTATTTTTTGAAGTGAATCCTAAGAATGTCATAAATGAGTTCCTTGAATGGGAAAATAAAAGCATATTGTAAATAAAAGTATGAGTTAATTTTTGGTTGAATGCTGTTCAGATTATTCTCACCTTTGCTGTGTCCTTTAATTCAGATCGATTGAGAATTGACTGATACTCAAAGTGAAAAAATGTTTTCAAAATGAAATAGTGAAGTTCAGCTCAGTAGCTATCTGCACTTTGAAAATAGTTATGGTTCCAATAGAAAACCTTTAAAAAGCCATATTTATTTTAACCCAGATATTTAGATAAAATAATTTATTAACTATGTAAAATAAAAGCTGCATTATGTGAATATGCACAGAACAAGGTTGTCCTGTATTTAAATCTCTTGCAAGGAACATCACCTTGACTTTGCTAATATAAATGTAAGTATGCAAGTCTCTAGAGTTCATTTTATGGATAGTTTTTTTGTCTTTACTTTTACATATTATAGTTCACGTTTAAATAATTGCTAATGAAAATCAACACTGGATAAACATTTGATCAGTGCTTAAACTGTAGCTTCTTAAAAGCAAGTACACTATCGATATAAAGGCTGAGGGATTGGGTTTAAATGTTTATTCATATGTGGTAGTGCTAATCTATAGTAGGTATTCAAATATTATTTTGTGGTGACCTATTTGCTTTTCATCCATTTATTTATTCACTCAACAAACATTTATAAGTCTTCTGCTAGACACTGGGGGGACACGAAGATAAGATATAGTTCTGTCCTTCAATGAATTGTACATGGAAAAGTATTTGTAGAATTTTATTTTGTTTAAATATAAATCTCAACTCAGATATCAAGCAGTAAAACAGACTAGACAAAAATACTTCCTTTCTCCTAAGATCCTAAATAAGTTTCAGTTTCTGTTGTTCAAAATTTTAGTATGTGAAGCCATACTACTAAAGACTAGACAGAAATGCAGGGATAGATGGATCATTACAATGGCCACTGTCTCTTCTGAATTTATTTCTCTCTGGACAAAGAGGTGTACATTATCATTAGAACTCCTTCTTTGGCTGATTTATAGTTGTCTTAGTGCAATGAAGCTACCACCACTGAGCTTTGCTTTATTTTTAAAGTGCATATATTATCATTTGTAGGATAAAGGATAAAGCAAATCTAACTCCAGCTCAACCTATATTATAAACAATTTTAAAAAGATAGACTCTAAATATTTTTTGCACCTGCTTTTTTTGAGATGCCAAATATAGACTATATTAAAATACATCACCATATCATTACTTCTGATAGGGAGAGTTTTTCCTACTCTAAATATCTGGAATGGAACAAGAGTAACAGAAAATTTCTCCTTTAGGTTCCAGAGACATGTGATAAATACTTTTAATGAGCCCAATTTCCTGAACTTAAATATTTGCAAATGAGTAAAGAGGCAATTGGTTTTCAAGAGTTTGTTTTCAAACACTAGTTATTTATACAAGTATTCAGTAAGTATCCCTAAAAAATACCAGATTACTTTACTAATTTGGGTCTTATGCCTTCTAAAAGAGTTTTTTGGTCCACTTTTTATAGACATACTCAAGCCTTCTCTATGAAGAATGTGAGGTAACGAGTTTTGTGCATTTAATTTTCTTCAGCTACCAGCATGTGCTGACCCCATGCATAATACAGATTCATTCCACTATGAGAGAATTATGGATGTCTCATCCCAGCAATGCATCTAAAGCATACAGCTATCCAGCAACTGAGCCACAACTGCAAAATAAACCCTGAAATCTCTCACAAGGCTTTCATTCAATGTATAGTAGAAAGAACCAGAAGCAAGCCCAGAGTAGCACTTTCATTGATCTGGTATTAGAATTATTCCAGGCCGAATTTCAATAACTATACCTGTAGTGGAGACTCAGCCTAAGGTTGCATTAGCAGAATTATTATAGAACTATTCCAATTTTCAGATTTGTGTCAATCACATTCCATCTACATGTAAGCATGGCTGGCAACAGATCTATCCAACCAACTTAAAATTGCAGTGGCTCGGGACTCCTGGGTGGCTCAGTAGGTTAGGCATCTATTTTCAGCTCAGGTCATAATCCCAGAGTCCTGGGATCAAGCCCTGCATTGAGGTCCCTGCTCAGTGGGGAGTCTGCTTCTCCCTCTGCCCCTCCGCCTGCTCATGCTTATGCTCTGTCTCTCCCTGAAAAAAATAAATAAAATTTTAAAATCTTAAAAAAAAATAAAGTTGCAGTGGCTGTATTCTTCTGCCTATTATCCAAGCCTGAGACTATGTGTCTATAATGCAAAATGAGGTCAATTTTGAAAAAAAAAATAGTGGGGGATCAAAACCCCTGCTTGGACTTTTAAGGCCAAAACTCTGGTATATAATTTATGTTATTTAGGCGTATTTTTGATCCAGTACTTGTACTGTCTAAGTATTGTGCTTTGGTTCCTAATCTTCTGATACTTTGTATTGCTTTCCATTACCTTATTAAAAGTGACATCTTCTGGATTTCACTTTAGGAAGCTGATTCTGGGTTTTTATCCTGTCTTGTTTTGTTCTGTTTTTTAGGAAGCTGTTGATAACTCTTCCTCAACCTGTGGAATGCAGCAGTGCCAAAGCTTTCTATATCCTGGAGACTGAGACTCTTGAAGTCACCATGACTATGAAAAGAGAACTGGATCTCATTAATTTCTTCTAAAACTTCATGAATAAGGAGGAAAAATGGCACAATAGCACTGATAAAAAATAAAACTTTGAAAAAATTGGTTAATGTTTTCTATCTTATTATTCTGACATATTTCTGAAAGGGTCTAAATTCAATTAAAGTGAGATCCTGATATTTACAATCATGTCTATGACTCTGGTGAGAAATATTGTTTTCTCATATTCATAAGTTATTCCATTTTTATAGCAATAGCTGGATAAAACTGACAGGTTAGCCAGTTAGATTACTGCATGGCCAATTAAAAACTGAAATATTGGGCAGCCCGGGTGGCTCAGCGGTTTAGCGCTGCCTTGGCCCAGGGCCTGATCCTGGAGATCCAGGATCGAGTCCCACGTCCAGCTCCCTGCATGGAGCCTGCTTCTCCTCTGCCTGTGTCTCTGCCTCTCTCTCTGTCTCTCTGTGTCTGTCATGAATAAATAAATAAAATCTTAAAAAAAACTGAAATATGACCATGAAATGGTTGGTCCACTTATTTCAGGAGTCTGAAGAACTTAACCCAGTTAATTATACTATGATGCAATCGGTTGCATTGCAGTTGGACATTATTATCACCAGAAAAGTTTATTTGGTTGCCTTTTCATTGATTTGATCAAATGATCTACAGTGTTCTCTGGTTAGGCTCTCACAATTCTGGAAAATATAAATAACAAAGGATTATAAATAGTTTGGAGCACCATACTAACAACATGTTTTACTTGAATAAGCAATACTCCAGAGCACACAGCATTATTTAGCTTCCCCAGTCCTGCTCTTGATATTTGGATCTAGTTAAGTTAAAAATAGTCTTCCTTTTGTGCACTAATAATTACTAACAATGCCTTTCGGGGTACTGTGTGTATATTTAGTATTGAAATCCTTGACATTTAAAAGGAATTTAAAGAAAGTGTAGTGCATTCATAAAACTTGTTCTTATTTCCTATCTTTATTCATAATTGATCATACCTATTTTTATGAATTATGTCAATGTCTTCTGCCTCTTCTAGACTGTATGTCTGTTTATTTCATAATTATGAATAAATCACATTTTAAAGCTCATGTAAGTAGGCTTCACACATCACTGTAGAATTGTGAAGGTAACAGTGAAATTTTGAGAAGAGATGAAAAATTGAAAGATATTTATCACTTCTGTATGATTAAAGGACTAAATATTCAAGCAGATGTTTTCTGGACTTACTTTTGTAGATAACTACCAAGTGTCTAGTTTGTGATGATCTAATAGAAGGAAAAGATTGAGATTTGGGCCAAAGTAGTTGTGTTAAAACCTTGAGTTGTAGAGAATTTGCCATTGAAATTAACACCATGACTCCTCTGTGGCAGCAAGAGTTGAGGGTAGGATTAACTAAAAGGAACTAGTGTCTGTGAATTTAAGTCCATGATGTTGCAGGAACAAAAAAATGTCCTACTTTGCTTCCTCAGCATCTTTTTTGAAGGCTATATTTTAAGAATTTAAGATTATACCCTGTAGTGTAAATCTGGGAGGAGGCCTAAGCAGTAACCAATATTTTTCTTCTCTAAAGAGCAATAGTGAGTCAGTGGAAAATGTATCTCTTTTTCCTATGTACTGGCCCTAATTACAGAGACCATTATTATTCAAGCTGACTGAATGTGTACAAGTTGTCCCTGGAAGAGAAGATAAAGCATATCCAAGCCAACTTGAATTGGGCTTTGGTTATGTTGTAGTGTATCAATTATATAATGAAACAGAGCTTCAAGACAATGAAATGTGATCCAGTAATTTATACCCATCTGCACATCATCCTACTTCACTCTTTGGCCTCAGAAATAACAACTTTGCTGTCATTTTGTTTTTAAGCTAATTCATAGGACTTCCTCCCTTTAAAAGGGAATAGTCCAGTAAAGCAGACAGAGAAAAGAGAAGACAAAAGGAAACTTATCTGGTCAGCATTTTTCAATGAATCTTAGCCATACCAGGAGAACTCAAAGATATAACCACAATTGTGGCATCTTAGTAGCCTTCTGCTTTATGAACTTCTTCATTTTTTGTTTCCATAATGTCCAATAGCACTTGTGAGGATTCAATCATGCATCCATCCATTTATGCTTTCTTTCAACAAATATCCATTGAATGCTTACCACATGCCTGGCTCTATATTAGGTGCTGGGGATATAGCAATGGGCAAACCATCCATGGTCCCCATCCTTATAGAGCTAGAGCAAATGGTTTATCAAAGAAGACAAACAATAAACACATAAACATGTATTTGTAAGTTTCTTTTTACTGCTAAGAAGGAAAAGAATGGGTGCTTTGAAAATATCTATCAGAGAAACCAAACTTAGTGTGGGGGAGTGAGAGAAGAAAAGGCTTCCCTAAGGATTTAATACTTCAGCTGAAACATGAAGAATACTTGGGACTTGGAAAGGTGAAGAGAGTGTTGGGGGAAGGAGAGCAGCTGGACTTCCAGGTTCAAGGGATAGCACATGTGAAGACCTAGATAGCAAGGACTTGGAGAGTTCAAGGAAATGAAAGCCAGCATTGTTGGACTAGAGTGAATCTGGGGAGTGTGGCTGGAAGTAAGGTCAGAAATGTAGGCTAGATGGGGTACCTGGGTGGCTCAGTCCACTAAGTATCTGCCTTTGGCTCAGGTCATGATCCCAGAGCCCCAGATGGATCTCCACATTGAGCTTTCCTCAGTGGGGAATCTTCTTCTCCCTCTCCTTCTGCTTTTCCCTCTCCCTCCCTTGCTCATGCTCTCTCTATCTTAAATAAATAGATAAAATCTTAAAAAAAGGAAATGTAGGCTGGAGCAATGTCACCCAAAACCTTGCAGTCTCAGGTTAGGAAATTGGATTTTATTCTCAATGGTGTGGGAAAGAGACTATATTAGGGCCAGAATGAAAAGGAGGAGACCAGTTATGAGGCTATGGCAAAAACCAAGCAAGTTGTTATTCTACAAGTTATCCTAAGTGCAATTCATTGTTGATTTTTTAAATTAGAATATATATATATATGTGTGTGTGTACATGTGCCAAGCAGGAAAATTTAACGAACACAGAAAAGTCTTTAAAAATAAATCAAAGCTATAAATAAATAAACAAAGCAAAGCTAAAAATCACCTGTAAGCCAACAAACCATATATAACCACTATTACTATTTTTAGTGCCTCTTTTTAAACTTTTTTTCAATGCATAAAGTAGATGTTATTTTTCCCCAGATGGGATAATATTGCACAAACTGGTTTATTACCTACCTCCTTTTTAATTTCCAAGTAAATACTTTTTTTTATTTTTGTTTCTTGGAATTCTAATTGTATTGCAATGTGATAAAACATCTATGTGTATTTTTAAAGAATGAGTATTCTGTAATTATTTGGTATAGAATTCCACGTACATCTTGAATTTTTTTAATTGGACTTTAAATCTTCTATATTCTTGTTAGTTTTTGGTCTGCTTTCTCTATCAACATGGAGAGGTGCATTAAAATTTACCTCCAACGATAGATTTGTTGGTATCTCCTTGTAATTCTGTCAGGTTTTCTCTTATGTATTTTGAGGCAATATATTTAGGTGCAGACAGATTTAGAACTGTTATATCTTCCTGGTGAATTCTTTCTTTTATAAATATACTATGGCACTCTTTATCCCTAATATTTATCACTTTGTATGTTTTATATGTTTTGTATGTTTAACCTTACCATACCTACATCAATTTTGGTTAATATCTGTATGGCCTTTTCCCATCATTTCTTATGCCCTTATGTTTTGGTGACTTTTTTGAAAAGAATTTAGCTAAATTTTGGATTTTTAAATTTTTTAAAATATTTTATTTATTTATTTGAGAGAGAGAGCATAAGGGAGAGGAGCGGAGGGAGAGGGAGAAGGGGATTCCCCGCTGAGCAGGATTTTGGGGCTCCATCTCAGGACACTGGAATCATGACCTAAGCCAAAGGAAGAGGCTTAATCAACTGAGCCACCCAGGCGCCCCTAAATTTTGGATTTTAAAATGCAAGCAAGATTCTGTCTTTAAACTCACAAGTTTTAGTCTAGCCACATTTATTATGATTAACGATATATATGGATTTATCTATATCACCTTATGGAATTTCTCTTATTCTGCTTTTTTCTATCCTCCCCCCCCTCCTTTCATGCCTTATTTCCCCATTAGTCAATTTTTTAAATTATTTTTTTTCCTCCCAGTGGTTTGGAGGTTATACATTTTGGTTCTTTCTTTTCCTTTTACTTAAAATGTCTAAAATTTCTCAATAGTTCTGCCCTCCCTTAAAGCAATTCAAGGACTTAGACAATTTTATCCAAACCATGCCGCTCCAACTTTGTTTTTATAGCCCCAAATTATTCACCATCCTCATTATTGTTTTTTTTTTACAACCAATGCTTATTTAGTTCTACCCACATGTTTACCAATATTTTTGTTCACAATTCTCTTTCCCACTTCAGTGCTTCCTTTCAGAAGTAAATACATAAGTATGACTTTTGGCAAGGATTTATGAATTCTTGATCCTCTCGGTTCATTTCTGGAAATGTTTTTACTGCTTTCACTCTTGAATAATAATTTAGCTGGCAGGAGGAGGTGCCTGCCTGGCTCAGTTGGTAGAGTGTGTGACTCTTGATCTTGGGGTTGTGATTTCAAGCCCCACATTGGGTGTGGCGATTACTTAAAAATAAAATTTTTAAAAATAATTTAGCTACATTTTGAAATCTAGGTTGACAGATATTCTCCCTAAGAACTTTGAAGGTATTATTTACCTGTTTTCTAGCCTATATTTTATAATTTCAAAGTCTGCTGTTTATCTCATCATTGTTGCTTTGGATGTAACCTGTCTTTCCTCTTAGAGTTTTCAAGAATTTTCTCTTTGTTTTTGGTTCTGTAGTTTGAGTCTAACATGTCTGGATATAGATTTAATTTTATTTATTTTATTTGGCACTTGCCCTTCTTGAGTCTTTTATCAGTCCTGGAAAATCCTTAGCCATTATCTCCTTGAATATTGCCTTTCTTTGGTTCTATTTTCCTCATGGAACGCATCTCAGATTAATGTTTCAACCTTCATTCTCTCCTCTATGTCACTTTGCCGCTCCATCATACTTCCCATCTCTATTTGTTCTTTATACTGGACAATTTTCTCAGAGCTAGCCACCTCCACCCCCAGCTCAGTGGTTCTCAGGATTCTGAGCTTGCTGGCGTCTGTGTCCACTGGTTCTCACTCATGTTAGATAATTTATTCTTGCAGGTTTTTATTGTGATGTCTTCTTTAATGGGATTTGTAAAAAAAAAAATCTGTGAAAACATTTGTGGTCTGTGTTGTGGGAACATCCATTCAAAACAGTTCTACTTTTGCTTCTGCCAAGAGCATCAGAGTAAAGATTCCTGGTAATTCAGATAGTATAAACTAAAATCTAAAACCCACATGAGTTTCAGGCCTGTGCTTTAATTCACAGATATATATGTATTTTTTTATATCTAGGACTTAGACACAGACAGATGAACTTCCTTGTACTTTCCCTCTGTTAAAGATGTAGATTTTTTTCTAGTCCAACCTTTTATGGAGAGTACATCCCTCCCAGGGGAACTTAACTGATGGGACCATTGGGCCCAAGACTTCATCTCCTGTCCCTGTGGTTCTTTTTTGGTTAACTTCTTATTTTAATTCCATATAGTTAACATACAGTGTTATATTGATTTCAGGTATACAAGAGAGTGATTCAGCACTTCTATTCAACACCAAGTGTTCATCACAGCAAGTCCACTTCTTCATCCCTGTCACCTATTTCACCTATCCCCCCACCTACCTCCCAACTGGTAACCATCAGTTTGTCTCTAGAGTTAAGAGTTTCTGTTTCTGGGTTTGTGTCTCTCTCTCCCTTTATTTTCCATTGATCAATTGTTTTGTTTCTTAAATTCCATATATGAATGAAATCATATGGTATTTGTCTTTCTCTGACTGACTTATTTGGCTTAGCATAATATTCCATCCACATTGTTGCAAATGGCAAGATTTCATTCTTTTTGATGGCTGAGGAATATCCCATTGTGTATATATACCACATCTTCTTTACCAATTCATCAGTCGAAGGACATTTGGGCTCTTTGCATAGTTTGGCTGTTGTTGATAATGCTGCTTAAATGTCGGGGTACTTGTGCCCCTTTGAATTTGTATTTTTGTGTCCTTTAGGAAAATACCTAGTACATTGCACTAGACCTAGTGCAATTGCTGGGTCATAGGGTAGTCCTATTTTTTATAATTTGTTTTGTGACCTAATATGTGATCTCTTATGGAGAATGTTCCAAATGCACTTGAAAAGATGGTGTATTCTGTTGTTTTAGCATGGAGTATTCTGAATGTATCTGTTAGATCCATCTGTTCTAGTGTGTCATTCAAAGCCATTGTTTCCTTGTTGAATTTCTGTTTACACAATCTGTCCTTTGTGTCCTTTAAACTAAGTCCTTTGTCCTTTAACACCCTTTAAGTGGGGTGTTAAAGTCTCCTACTATTACTGTGTTATTATCAATTAGCTCTTTTATGTTTGCTATTAACTTTTATGTATTTGGGTGCTCCATGTGGGTGCAAAAATATTTACAATTGTTACATCTTCTTGTTGGATTGACCCCTTTATTGTGATAGTGTCCTTCTTTGTCTCTTGTTATAGTCTTTGTTTTAAAGTCTATTTTGTCCAATATAAGTATTGCTACTTCAGCTTTCTTTTGACATCCATTTGCATGATACATGTTTCTCCATCCCCTCACTTTCCATCTGCAGGTGTCTTAAGGTCTAAAATGAGTCTCTTGGGGATGCCTTCGTGGCTCAGCGGTTGAGGATCTGCCTTTGGCTCAGTGTGTAATCCCAGAGTACCGGGATCGAGTCCCACATCAGGCTTCCTGCATGGAGCCTGCTTCTCCCTCTGCCTATGTCTCTGCCTTTCTCTCTCCGTCTTTCATGAATGAATAAAATATTTTTTTAAAATAAAAATAAAATGAGTCTCTTGTAGGCAGTATATAGATAGGTCTTGTTTTTTTATCCATTCTCTCCCTCTATGTCTTTTGATTGGAGCATTTAGTCCATTTGCATGAAAAAATTATTGATAAATATGTATTTATTGCCATTTTATTTTTTGTTTTGTGGTTGTTTCTGAAGGTTTTTTTCTGATCATGTCTTATCTTTCTCTCTTTCATGGTTTGTTGGTTTTATTTAGGGATATATTTGGATTTCTTTCTCTTTATTCTTTGCATATTTATTAGTGGTTTTTGATTTTTGGTTACCATTAGGTTTGTATATAACATCTTCTGCATATAGCAGTCTACATTACATTAATGATCATCTAAGTCCATTCCTGCCTGTGTTTTAGGTATATGTTGTCATATTTTACACACTTTTATTTTGTGAGTTCCTTGACTGATTTTTTTTTACAGAAATATTCATTTTTACTGCTTTTGTGTTTCCTACCTTCAGCTGTCATTTTGGGTCTTTCCTTTCCACTCAAAAAGTACCCTTCAATTTTTCTTGCTAGGCTGGTTTTATGGTCACGAACTCCTTTAATTTTTATTTCTCTGGGAAACTCTTTATCTCTCCTTCTATTTTGACTGGTAGCCTTGCTGGATAGAGTATTCTTTGCTATAGATTTTTCCCATTCAGCACTTTGAATATATCATGCTCTTTCCTTCTGGCTTGGAAAAATTTCTGCTAAAAAATCCCCTGATAATTTTACGAGGTTTCCTTTGTATCTTACTGTATTCTTTTGTCTTGCTGCTTTTACAATTTTTATTTGTCACCATATTTTGCCAATTTAATTGCAGTATGTCTTAGTGTGGATCTAAGACACTTTTGTTGGTTTTCTTGGGGTCCTCTGTGCATCCTAGACCTGGATATCTGTTTTCTTCCCCAGATTAGGGAAGTATTGATGTATTATTTCTTCAAATAACATTTCTGCCCTTTTTTCCCTTTTTCTGGGACTCCTATAATACAAATGTTATTACATCTGATGGAGTCCCTCAGTTCCCTTAGTCTATTTTAGTTTTGCATCATTATTTTTTCTCTTTTATGTTCAGCCTGATTACTTTCCATTTCTCTGTCTTCTAGGTCATTCATTCATTCCTCTACTTATTCAAGCCTGCTGTTCATTGCATCAAGAGTGTTTCTAATCTCATCTTTTGCACTCTTAATCTCTGATGGGTTCCTTTTTATCTCTGTATTAAGGGTCTTACTGATGTCCTCTACTCATTTCTGAAGTTCAGTGAGTATCTTTAAGATCACTACTTTAAATTCTTTATAAGGCATGTTACTTATATTTGTTTCACTTAGATCTCTGGCTGTGGCCTTGTCCTGTTCTTTCATTTTGGACAAACTTCAGTCTTCTCATTTGGCCTAAGTCCCTGTGCCTATTTCTGTGTATTAAGAAAATCAACTGTGTCTCCTAGTCTTTTTTAAAGATTTATTTATCTATTTTAGAGACAGAGAGCACACATGAGTGGGGGGAGGGGCAGAGGAAGAAGGAGAGAATCCCCAAGCAGACTTCCCACTAAGTACAGAGCTCTATCCCATTACCCTGAGATCATGACCTGAGCCAAAATCAAGAGTTGGATGCTTAACCTACTAAGCCACCCAGGCACCCCATATCTCCTGTTCTTAAAAATAATGGCCTTATGAAGAAGAGGTCCTATAGTTCCCTGCCATGTAGTATCCCTTCTTCCCCAGTCCCTTCTGGCACTTTCAGGAGTATCTCCAATGTGTGCTGCATGTACTCTGCTGTTTTGTCCTGGCTGCTGATGGGCAAGGGAGGGAAATGGTGCCTGCCAGTTCCTTTGTTCTCAGAGGTGTCTCTCCATGAATGCTGTCACTCTGGGACATACTATAAGAGGAGCAACTAACCTCCCCACTGTGTGCCCCAGATGCTCTTCAGATCATTGTTTCCACATTGTATGTTCCACAGGCCGTTTGCACTGGCTTCTCTCCAAGAGTAGCCCCAATGCCCTCTGGGCTCTATCTGAGCCAAGCCGGCTAATCTTTAAAGTTCCAACTTTTAACCTCACTGGTTGAAAGAACTAGCAAAATTCAGGCCCTATTGCTTTCCAAAGCAATTGCTATGGAGACTTGTTTTCCCCATGCAGTTCTCTGTGTACTAGTCTTTACTTTCTCTTACCCTTCTCTGAAACCATGGCTCCCTCACTACCACAGTGGCCACAGTCCATTTCTCTTCCAAACCATGTCTCTGTACTTCCTACCTTCTTCAATGTGACCTCTTCTCTACTTTTAGTTGTGAAGTGTTCTGCCAGTCTTCAGGTAGATTTATGGGGTATTTAGGATGATTTGATAGTTATCTACCTGTATTCATGGGATTAAGTGAGCGTAGGGTCCTGCTCTACCACCTTCTTCCCCCCCTCCCCCTATGATTCTTAAAAGTTGGAATTCCCTTCTCAGGGCAACAACAACTTCCACTCACAAGATTACAACTTTGATTTTCAGTTTCCTCTTTGTTTCTAGAATCCAGGGGTTTTCCTTTATTTCTTGGGAGCTCAGTAATGAAATTTATTTTCATTCATGCAATTAAAAGAATGTTTGTATATTTTATCTTGCACTTACAGAAGTGTGTAACAAAGGTTTTCAGGTAATTTAGTTGGCCATATTGTTAGAAATGGTAAGTCTTCTTCCTTAACAAAATATTTTGAATATCTCCCCATGTTAATAAATATTCTTTAACATAATTATAGATTGAATTTCCCAGAAATCAGTCTCCAAGTAAGGCAAGAGTGTATGGGAGAGTGCACTTGCTAGAAGTCAAATTGCTAAGTAATTGCACTTTAAAATATTTTGATAGATTTAGCTAACTTGCCTATCAAAAAGCTTATACTTGTGTATACTTCCCCAAAAGTATATGAATAATTATTTGTCTGCACTCTGAGAAATCCCAAATATCATTATCCTTTTTCATTTCCAATTTAATAAGGAAAAATTACATTATATTATTTTTACAATCTACCTTCTTTGACATTGACATCGTTTTGTGTTGGTCTCAGCCTACCCATACTGATACTAACAGCTAGGAATGCCTGGAGCCACACAGGCATTTCCCCAACAAGAGCCAATGTGTGGCTGGACTGGCTCTCATGTTTTTTACTGTGATTGCAAGAAATTTCTACATAACAACCAGTAGGGAACTTTGGAAAAACAAAAATTATCATTTACATATTCAGGAAGGTACACAGCATGCCAGGGCTACACAGAGAGGTCACAGGTAAGGAGTTTGTATTCTGATTTTATTGAGTCAAAGGTGAGGTGCCTAGGGCTTCCTGGATTCACTCTTCATTGGTGAATTTAAAACATAAAAGTGGGAATTAAAGCACAAGAAGGGTAAAGCAGTCAGTTATCTAGATCAACCAGAGCTTTCTTCTTCTTCTTTATTTTTAAATATTTTATTTATTTATTCATGAGAGACACAGAGACACAACACAGGCAGAAGGAGAAGTGGGCTCCATGCAGGGAGCCTGACATGGGACTCGATCCTGGGACTCCAGGATCATGCTCTGGGCCAAAGGCAGGTGCTAAACCTCTGAGCTACCCCAGCTGCCCTAGATCAACCAGAGCTTTCTAAAAGGGGAACTTCATTGGGGCACCTGGGTGGCTCCAGTCAGTTAAGCATCTGACTCTTATTTCTGCTTGGGTCATGATCTCAGGGTTGGGAGATCAAGTCCTGTGTTGGGCTCTGTGCTGGGTGTGGAACCTGTATGGGATTCTCTCTTTCCCTCTCCCCCTCCCCCTAAAAAATAATAAAATAAAATGGGAACTTTGTAGGTGGGGGTTGCTTGTCTCTTTATCTACTTGTGTAGCTGGTAATGTATTTATTTGAGATGGAAGTCTTTGATATGATGCCTCAGCAATCAAAAGTTTAATATCAGGCCCTTACAATCAAAGAAGCTAATTGTCAGGTACTTACACTATAGACATGCTAGTGAAGTTGAACAATATTTTATATACTAATTAGTCATTTGTGTTCTTGTTTTGAGGACTTTTTTTTCTTTTGATCATTTTTGTATTAGAATATTTAACTTTCTTATTTATTTGTAAAAGCTTCTTATATATTAAAAATATCAAATTTGGTTATCTGTAATATATTTTACAAATATTTTCCCCAGGATGTTCTTTACCTTTTAATTTTGTTTCTAGTATTTTTAATAGGAAGTTTTTAATTTTATGTAGTATATTTGTAAACAAATTATCCACTTACTTTTATTTTGATATTTTTAAGGCTTCATCTTATACTTTTAACTGTATCCATCTGGAACTTATTTTAAAACAATTAATTTTTAGCATCCTGATACTAGACTCTGACTTCTTCCATTTAATTTTAACCATGAAATCATCCATAAATTATAGTGTTAGAAAAGCAGTTGATGATTTGTAATATATTATAAGGTAACAGAATTTGAGTACCATGCACTTTTAGTCAACTCTTCTGACAAGCTAATTTTTAAATGTTTCTATTTGACTTTTATAGTATATAAAATACTATATATATATGCATATATACATATATTCAGTCTTCACTGAATTTATACCAGTGCAGATTTAAGAACTCTTTTATGAACATCCAACTAGACATGAGCTAGAAGGCAACCTGTTTTCCTCATCTTGCCAATCTGTTTTATCTCTGCTTGTTTGTTTCTTACTCCATGCAGAAAAAGACAGAGTATCATCTTTCAACCTAAGCAGTGTTTATATCTAAATATCCTGTCTGAATATTCCCACATTCAGGAGAGGAGCATTAAACAGATGAGTAGTAAGGGCAAAGGTAATTTTTTTTGTTTCCAAACTTTACCTTGTGGATAACTAAGAGCACAGGAAAAGGCAAGCCCAAGATTAACGTGGAATCTTTCTGCAGGTAAGAAAAATATTTCCCCCACTACACATTGACAAAAGGCCCCCAAACTGCACCCTCCACAAAGAAACTGAACACAAAAAGGGACACTCCTCAGAGGCCAACTAGGAAAAGGCACTAAACAGTGCCTATGCTGAATTTTGGCCTCAACTTACTCCCTCTTACTCAGATACCTTTGCCCTACAAAACTTCAGGGAGTCTTTCTCTGCATCCTCCATTTTTTCCCCTCTACAATCTTTGCTGCACTACAGACTTGAAAAGTCAGTTGAAGAATCCAAATAAAGTCTCTAGTTTAGTTAGTATATTTCTCAGTTTTTATCATTGTATTATGGTTATGCAAGATATTAACATTAGAGGAAGCTGGGTGAACAATGAGAATGCTATACAATTTTTGTCACTTCTGGTGAGTCTAAATATTTTAAAATTAAAAGTTTGCTTTAAAAAGTTGGAGGAGTGAGGCACCTGTGTGGCACATTTGGTTAGGCATCTAACTCTTGGTTTGGGCTCAGGTCATGATATCAGGGTATCTGGACTGAGCGCCAATGTTGAGCTCTGTGCTCAGTGCAGATTCTGCCTAAGATTCTTTTTCCCTCCCCTTCTGCCCCTCCTCCCCCATGCTCACACACACTCTCTCCCTCTAATAAATCTTTTTTAAAAGTTGGAGGAGAAAGCTATAGGATTATGATCATAGCATCACTAGTCTGTCTTTCTTTGCAGCTTGGCACTCTCTAGTTTTTGCTATGCTCACCTGTGTTGTGTTTCATATTTTGCTGCATATACTCCACCAAGCAGGGACTCTGTTTATGGATGACAGCTGGTTTTATTTCCCAAATACAACCTGTTCAACATAAAGACATAAAAAAATAATGAGCTTAATCTCAATTCTAATAAGGTTGATTAATGAACTTCTTTGCTAGATGCTGTGGAGGTAGTATACAGAAATATGCAGTAAAAAAATCTATAGTTTGGGGAACATAAGTCACACACAATACAGAAGCAAACAGATAAGATGGTATACAAATGTTAAACTGTGTACCATAGGACATTAACGAAAATGGTGTAGTAAGAACCACTGAAAATCCTCTTCTGCATAAAAGCAATGAGAAAACTAGCAAAAACTCTTAAGAATTAACTTTCTAAGACTCTGAAAATTAACCAAAAGCATGCAAGAATTCAAGGAGTGTTTATTCAAGTAAAGGGGTTGAATGAGTAAAACCAGCAAGATTTGTGGCATTTTAACTTACTTTATTCCTACTTCCAGCCTCTCCCCAGCTTCATAGAAACTTTGAAAACTAGGGGGGGCCACAATCATGATGAAATCAAGCAACCTTGAAACCACTGGAGGGAGCAAAATGAGATTGGAGCTTGTGATGGTCAAATTTATGTGTAATTTGACTCAGTCACAAAGTGTCCAGTTATTTGGCTAAACATGATTTCTGGTTAAGTCTGTGAAAGTGTTTCTGGATGAAATTAGTATTTGAATCTGTGAACTCAGTCAAGCAGTTTGCCCTCCCCATTGTGGGTGGGCATCAACCAATCCCTTGAGAGCATAAATAGAACAAGATGATGAAGGAAGAATTTGGCCCTTTCTGCCTGATTGCTTGAGCTAGAACGTTGATCTCCTCTTGCCATTTATGCTCTTGGTTGTCAGGCTTTCAGACCCAGACTGGAATCTACATAATCAACTCTCCCAGTTCTTAAGCCTTTGGACTCATACTAAATTACAGCACTGGCTTTTCTGGTCTCTTGCTTGCAGATGGTAGATCATGTGACTTCTCAGCTCCATAACTGTGTAAGCCAATTCCTTATTATATATATGTTATGTAATGTAGTTATGTAATATATAATTATATATAATATATAATCTTATATATTATATGTACATAAAGACAAAGAGCTATATCTCCTATTAGTTCTGTTTCACTAGAGAACTCTAATACAGAGTTCCTTCAAACTTCCGTGTCCAGCATTACTCTAACATCTAAATAAGAAAAAGGCATTGCAAGAAAACAAAACTAGGGCCAATATCCTTTATGAGTATAGATGAAAAATCCTCAACAAAATAGTAGCAAACTAAATCCAGCAATATATATTGTACACCATGTACATTATACACCATGATTAAGTCGTTTCTGTCCCAGGAATGGAAAGTAGTTTCAACATATGAAAAACAATCAATGTAACACTGCATATTAATAGAAAAAAGACAAAAACATAATTATCTCTATAGATACAAAAAAAAGCATTTAACGGAATTCAATACCCTTCATGGCAAAAGCACTTAATAAATTAGGAAGAGAAGGAAATTTCACCACTCTAATAAAAGGCGTCTATGAAAAATCTAAAACTAACATGCTTAATGATGAAAGGCAGAACACTTTCCCCCTAAGATCAGGAACAAGACAAGGAGGTCCACTCTTACCACTTCTATTCAACATTGTACTGGAGGTTCTAGCCAGGGCAATTAGGTATGAATAAAAAAATAAAAATCATCCTGATTAGAAAGAAATAAAACTAACTCAATTCTTAGATAGCAAGGTTTTGTATATTTAAAAAAACTATAGATTTCTGCATATAGAAAATCCCAAATAACCCTAAAAAGGCCTCTGAGAGCTAATAATTGAGTTTATCAAAGCTGTAGGAAACATAATCAACAATCAATCAGTTGTATTTCTATACAAAAACCAGTTGTAGTTCTGAAAATGAATTAAGAAAATAATTCCATTAGCATCAAAAACAATAAAATGCAGAAGAATAATTTAAAAAAGAACTGCAAGACTTGCACATGGAGAACAACAAAATATTGTTGAAAAGAATTAAAGAATACCCAAATAAGTAGAAAGACATCCCGTGGTTGTGGATTGGAAGACTTTATATTGTTAAGATGGTAATATTCTCCCAAATTAATCTATAGATTCAACACGAGCCCTATTAAAATCCCAGGTGGCTTATTTGCAGAAATTGGCAAACTGATTCTGAAATTTATGTAGAAATGCAAGGGACCCAGCATAGTCCAAAGAATCTTGAAGAAGAATGATTAGAGAACTCACAATTTCCAATTTTAAAACTTACTATAAAGGTATCATAATCAAGAATGTTTTGGAATAGGCAAACCCACAGAGATAGAAAGTGGATTTGTTGTTGCCTACATCTGGGGAAAAGCAGAATATGGAAGAATTGGCTAGTGGGCATGTCCCCACTTTGGGGGGTGATGAAACTCTTTTAGAAATAGAAAGTAGTGATGGTTTGTGGTTCAATATTATGTTTGGCTTTGACATCTGAAATGAAGGGGAGGATTGACTCTAGTGGCCTAACTGTAAGCCATCCTCTCAAATCTACTCCTGTGGATAAGGTCCTCTAGCCAAACAACTTTCTTTTTGTGTGTGTGTGTGTGTGTCTATATATTTTTTTTATTGTAGTTCGATTTGCCAACATATAGTATAATACCCAGTGCTCATCCCGTCAAGTGCCCCCCTCAGTGCCTGTCACCCAGTCACCCCATCCCCCTGCCCACCTCCCCTTCCACTACCCTTTGTTCATTTCCCAGCATTAGGACTCTCTCATGTTCTGTCACCCTCTCCTGCCAAACAACTTTCTTTATCATGAGGACCAGGCAAAATTCCTGCTTATCCTTAAATAAAAGGTTTTAGTTTCTCTGCCAGTTTGTGAAATTATTCAAACAAACCACTCACATCATCTTGTGGGAACCAATGATTACTCCACCCTCCTGACACTACAAAGCCTGCCTTCTACAGCCCCTGCTTATTCACTCTGCTCCCTAGTATAATTCCTATGTGATCCTGTGTGACATGCTGTGTCATCCCCCTGGGATTTGAGGATATGTGATTAATATACTGCTTTTAATCTCATCTGTTCAGTGTTAGGTATCATATACCTGGCCATCCCTATAACCTAAAAGCGAGACTCCATCTCTCACCAATGAGGTAAAGAGCAAGCAATCGAAATATGGCTGCACATCTTTGTGAATACACTAAAAATCACTGAATCGTACACTTTAAAAGGGTAAATTTTATGGTATGTAAATTACAAGTCAATTTAAAAATCATGAACAATTATTTGCTACAGATGATAAATTCTATAGATTTTTAGAGGAATGGGAGCTCGGGGAAAGCTTCATACAAGAGATGGGTCTTCATTTGGCTTTTGTAGGATGGCTGAGATTTGGGCACTCCAGGTAAGTGAAGGCCAAGAATAAGAAATGAATATGACAGATTTGAAGTTCAGTATGGAAACTAATCTTATTAAATTGGATGATTGTTTTAGGGATTAGCAGAGAATAAATCTGGCTATAGGTAGGTGGAGTAAAAATTAGAGAGGAGATTGAAAGTCAGCAGAGGAGTTTAGTCTTGATCCAGTAAATCCAGATTTTTATCAGATAATTGACATGATACAGAGAGGAAAGGCAGTATGTAACCTAGTAATTAAAGAGCATAGGATCTATAGTCAGACAGACCTAGGACTGAATTGTGACTCTATTTCCCTCATGATCACCATACTTTTACTCTTTCACAGCTTTAAAGTCAGTTAATACCTCTGGATCTTGCTATGGCAAGGCATCATTGTCACTTTTCTCATTAACTGAGCTAGCATTCTTCCACTTATACCGCTTGTTCTAAATATTCTTTCTTTAAGCCTAGAATGATTGAGCAATAAGACTCTGGAAAGGCTTGCTAACCTGATCCTCTGTTACATTTGAAGTGCTTAGATAATTGTATTGCTTTGAAATAGCCTGGCTAGAACTGAGCTAAAATCTATCTTTCATTGATTTTATAGGAAATAATGTAAACAAAATAGTTTGTTCCTTCAAAGTATTGAGAAATTAATTTTGGGAAGAATTCAGCTTATGTTTTAATGGCACTGATGCCTGATGTAATGGATAACAGTTGGAGTAAACAATAGATTACCTAAAAAGCTTTAAAGGAAAAACCGAAAATGAGTTGTCCGTAGGGACTTTGAAAAGCTACTATATATTTCTTGTAATCTAGAAGGCCAGACACATGTGTAGGGCTGTGCACACACTCAGAAAAGACCTAAGAAATCGATAAGCTTTCACCTCTGGCTGATTTTGAGGTTCTGTGCAAGCACGGAGTGCAGGCTAATGCAGAGTTTTAAACTGACTGGGAGTACAACTTGCTTACAGATCCCTTTGGCAAAGACTAGGAGACAATTAATTCTAGGCATTTAAGGAAATTGCTAATAATTAGCTTTCCTGTAAACTAACTGAGCAGAGACTTTACTGGCCACATATGACAAAGAAGGTAGAATTACTGAATGAGTTCAGAAATTTACCGAATGCAAACAAGAAAAACCACCACCAACAACAAACCCTGGAGAGAAGGAATGGTATGATTCCCAGGATTATGAAATTATATTACTTAAAATATCCTGTATTTGATGAAAGATTATGAGAAAGATAAAAAAGGAAAAAAATACTATGGCCATGACACAGAAAAAACACCAAGCAATAGAACCTATCCATAAGGAAGCTCAGACATTAAAATTATTAGATATAGTTTTAATCATCTATTGTAAATATGCTCAAAGATTTAAAGGAAACTATGTCTAAAAAAACTAAAGGAGGGGCATCTGTGTGGCCCAGTTAGTTAAGCCTCTGACTCCTGATTTCAGCTCAGGTCATAATCTCAGGGTTGTGAGATCAAGCCCCACATCAGGCTCCATGCTCAGTGGGGAGTCTGCTTAAGATTCTCTCTCTCCCACTTAATCTTCCTCTACCCCCTCACTCACTATCTGTCTCTAAAATAAATAAATAAATCTTTTAAAAAATAAATAAAAATAAAAAAACTACAGGAAATTATGAGAACAATATCTTATTAAACAGATAGTATAAAGAGATAGAAATTATAAAAATGAACCAGATGGAGTTGAAAAGTACAATAAATGAAATGAAAATTTCACTAGAGGGGCTCAACAGCATATTTGGACAGAAGAGTTCGAACATAATGCTAGCTCTGTTGAAATTATTAAGTCTGAGAAACACAAGAAAAAAGAATAAATAAAAATAAACAGAACCTCAGAAAGCTGTGGGATATCATGAATTATACCAACATAACTGTGAACTCCAGAAGGAAAGAAGAAATATGGAAACATAAAGAATATTTGAAGAAATATGATTGAAAATGTCCCAAATTTGATGAAAAACATTACACATAAAAAGCTCAATGAAGTCAATGAAGGACAAACTAAGAGATCTGTACTGGGACACATCATAATCAAACAGTCAAAAGACAAAAATTTTTGAAGGCAGCAAGAAAGAAGTGGCTAAACATAAAGAAGTCATCCTCAATAAGATTAGCAGCTGATTTCTCCTCAGAAACCATGGGAGCCAGGAGGCAGAGGGGCAACATATTTAAAGTGCTAAAAGAAAAAAACTTAAAAAAATATTTTATTTATTTATTCATGAGACACACACACACACACACACACACACACACACACACACGGGGGAGGGGGGGCAGAGAGAGAAGCAGGCTCCATGCAGGGAGCCTGATGCGGGACTCGATCCCGGGGCTCGATCCCAGGGCTCGATCCCAGGGCTCCAGGATCACGCCCTGGGCCGAAGGCAGGCGCTAAACTGTTGAGCCACCCAGGGTTCCCCGAGAAAAAAACTTTTAAAGGTCAATGAAGTATGTTATATCTGGCAAAACTGCCTTCAAAATGAAGGAGAAACTAAGACACTCACAGATAAATAAGAACTGATGGAGTTAATCTCTAGCAAAAGTATTCTCCAAGAATACTAAGGGGAGTTTTTCAGACTAAAAAAAAAGGACATAAGATGTTAACCTGAATCAACATGAGACAATAAAGAGCACTAGCAAAGATGACTACATAGGAAAATATAATAGTATGAATGTATGTATGTAGCTCCATTTTCTTTTTTTTTAGAAGATTTTATTTATTTATGACAGACACACACAGAGAGAGAGAGAGGCAGAGACACAGGCAGAGGGAGAAGCAGGCTCCATGCAGGGAGCCCGATATGGGACTCGATCCCAGGTCTCCAGGATCACACCCCCGGCTGAAAGCAGTGCTTAACCGCTGGGCCACCGGGGCTGCCCAGCTCCATTTTCTTATATCTGACTTAAAAGACAACTTCATAAAGCAATAATTATAACTAAGTTAATGAATACAACATATAAAAATGTAATTTGTGAAAATTATATGGATAAAGGAGGGGTAGATAAAGCAATATAAGAGCAATGTTTTTTATACTATTGAAATTCCATTAGTTTTAATCTAAATTAGATTGTTATAAATTAAGAGGTTAATTATACTTCATAAAGCAATCACAAAGAAAAAATACTCAAAAATATATAGTAAAAACAAAAGACAAGGAATTAAAATAGTACACTAGGGGCAGCCACAGTGGCTCAGTGGTTTGGCGCCGCCATCAGCCCAGGGCTTAATCCTGGAGACCCGGGATTGAGTCCCACGTGGGGCTCCATGCATGGGGCCTGCTTCTCTCTCCTTCTGCCTGTGTCTCTGCCTCTCTCTCTCTCTCTCAAGAATAAATAAATAAAATCTTTAAAAAAATGGTACACTAGAAGATATCTATTTAACAAGAAACTGCAGTAATTGAGGATTAGTAAAACAAAAAGGCAAAGGACACATGGAAAAACTAGCTGAATGGTAGGCATAAGTCCCTATTTTATCAGTTATTACTGTAAATGCAAATGTATTAAACTCATCAATCAAAGGCAGAGATTAATAGAATGTATAAAAATCAAAATCTAGGGCAGCCCGGGTGGCTCAGCTGTTTAGCACCGCCTTCAGCCCAGGCGTGATCCTGGAGACCCTCGAGGCCCACGTTGGGCTCCCTGCATGGAGCCTGCTTCTCCCTCTGCCTCTCTGTGTTTCTCATGAATAAATAAATAAAATCTTAAAAAAATCAAAATCTAACTATATGCTGTCTTTAAGAGATTCATTTTAGAATTCAAAGATATAAATCTGTTAAAAGTATGAAAAAAGATATATCATGCAAACTGTAACCAAAAGATTGGTAGTTTAGACTAATAATATACAAATAGACATGAAGATAAAAATTGTTTAGAGAGACAAAGTAGAACATTTTATAAGACTAAAATGATCATCAGGGATGAGGGAAATGGGGGATAGGAATTTAAAAAGTACACTTATTATGATAAAAAATTAAATAAAATGTTAAAGAAGATTAAAATGATCAATCCAGAAAGAAGATAAAACAATGACAAACATATATGTACCTAACAGCAGAGATCCAAAAAACTTGAAGCAAATACAGGCAGAATTGAAGAGGAAAATAGACAATTCAACAAAAAATAGTCAGATATTTTAACATACCACTATCAATAAGGGATAGAACAATTAGAAGAGCAGCAAGGAAATAGAAGACTTGTACAACACTATTAACCAAAAAGACATGACAAGCATCTAAACAATATTTCACCCAATAACAGGAGAATATACATTCTCAGCTGCACATGAAACATACTTCAGGATAGAAGATATGTTGGGCCATAAAAAAAGTCTTCATAAATTAAAGAGCTTTTACATCATACAAAATATGTTTTCAGATCACAAGGGAATGAATTTAGAAATCAAACAATAGCAAAAAGAAATCTAGAAAATTCACAAAAATGTGGAAATTAAACAACATATTCTTTTTTAAAGATTTTATTTATTTATACATGAGAGACACACACACACAGAGAAGCAGAGACACAGATAAAGGGAAAAGCAGGCTCCATGCAGGGAGCCCAATATGCGACTTGATCCCAGGACTCCAGGATCATGCCCTGAGCTGAAGGCAGACGCTTAACCACTGAGCCACCCAGGTGTCCCGATGAACAAGATTTTTTAAAAAATGTATATGAAAATGCAAGGAAACTTGAATAGGCAAAATAATCTTAGAAAAGAACAAAGTTGGAAGACTTACACTTCTCAATTTCAAAACTTACTACAAACTATAGTAAACAAAACAGTATGGTATTGGTATAAGGATAGGCCTATAATCGATAAAATAAATTGAGAGATAAAAACTCATACACTCTAAAATTAAAAAAAATTTTTTTGTATATTTTTTTATTGGAGTTTGATTTGCCAACACATAGTATAACACCCAGTGCTCATCCCATCAAGTGCCCCCCTCAGTGCCTGTCACCCAGTCACCCCATCCTCCTGCCCACCTCCCCTTCCACTACCCCTTGTTCATTTCCCAGAGTTAGGAATCTCTCATGTTCTGTCACCATCACTGATATTTTCACTCATTTTCTCTCTTTTCTCCTTTATTCCCTTTCACTATTTTTCATATTCCCCAAATGAATGAGACCATATAATGTTTGTCCTTTTCTGATTGACTTACTTCACTCAGCATAATACCCTCCAGTTCCATCCACGTTGAAGCAAATGGTGGGCATTTGCCGTTTCTAATGGCTGAGTAATATTCCATTGTATACATAAACCACATATTTATCCATTCATCTTTTGATGAACACCGAGGCTCCTTCCACAGTTTGGCTATTGTGGACATTACTGCTATAAACATTGAGGTGCAGGTGTCTCGGTTTTTTCATTGCATCTGTATCTTTGGAGTAAATCCTCAGCAGTGCAATTGCTGGGTTGTAGAGTAGCTCTAATTTTAACTCTTTGAGGAATCTCCACACAGTTTTCCAGAGTGGCTGTACCAGTTCACATTCCCACCAACAGTGCAAGAGGGTTCCCTTTTCTCCACATCGTCTCCAACATTTGCTGTTTCCTGTCTTGTTAATTTTCACCATTCTCACTGGTGTGAGGTACATACACTCTAAATTCAATTGATTTTCCAAGAAGTGCCAAGATCATGCAATGTGGAAGAAATAGTCTCTTCAACAAATGGTGTTGGGACAATTTGGTATCTGCATACAAATGAAGGAATGTGGACACTTACTTCATGTCATATGTAAAAATTGACTCAAAATGGATCAAAGACCTAAATGCAAGAGCTAAAATTATTAGCCTTTTAGAAGAAAACATACGGGTTACATCTGCATGACTTTGAGTTTGGCAACAAATTCTTATTAGATATGACAAAAACACAAAGAGCAAAGGAAAAAAAACATAAATTCAACTTTAACAAAATCAAAACTTTTGGAGGTGAAAGGATACTATCAAGGAAGTGAAAAGGTAACCCACAGATGAGAAAAAATATTTGCATATTATATATCTTTTTTTAAAAGATATTATTTATTATTTATTTATTCATGAGAGATACAGAGAGAGGGGCAGAGACGTAGGCAGAGAGAGAAGCAGGCTCCACGCAGGGAGCCCGATGTGGGACTCGATCCTGGGACTCCAGGATCACGCCCTGGGCCAAAGGCAGACACTCAACCGCTGAGCCACCCAGGTGTCCCACATATTATATATCTGATATGATTTTATTATAAGTATTACATAACGAACCCATACAACTTAACAAAAAAGACAATTCAATTTAAGAATGGGTAAAGGAGTTGAATAGACATTTATGCAACAAAATATACAAGTGGCTTACAGCACATGAAAAGATGCTCAACATCATTAGTCGCTAGAGAAGAGCTAATCAAAACCATAATTAAATGCAACTTCCCACCCACTACGATGGCTATAATTTTAAAAAAGCAAAAACAACAGGAAATAACAGGTGTTAGCAAGGATGTAGAGAAATTGGAACCCTCACACACTGCAGAAAAGAATGTGAAATGAAACAACCATTGTGGAAAACATTTTGGCAGTTCCTCAAAAAGTCAAACATAGAATTACCATATGACCCAGCAATTCCACTCCTAGAAAAATAAAAACATATGTCCACATGAAAGTTTGTACATGACTGTTCATAGCAGCATTATTCAAAATGGAAAAAAAGTGTAAATAGTCTAATTTCCTATCAACTGATGAATGGATAAACAAAATGGAGTATATCCATTCAATGGAATATTATTCAGTTGTAAGAAGGAATAAAGTATTGATACATGTTACAACATGGATAAATCTTCAAAACACAAAGTTTCCATACTGTATGATTGCATTTTTATGAAATGTTCAAGACAGACAAATCTGTAGACACAGAAAGCAGATTAGTGGTTACCAGGAACTAGGGGGAAAGACATTGAATTGTACACTTAAGATGGTTACAATGGTGTATGATGTGATGTGAACTTTTCCTCAATATTAAAAGGATATGTGTACTAGCATAAAGATAGATATATAGATAATTGAGATGCATTTTACATTGAGATAGAATTGTGAATCCAGTAATAATCCTATACAACTGTGGTCAATTGATTTTCTATAAAAGTGGCAAGACCAATAAATGGGGGGAAATAGTCTTTTCTAAAATTGGATGTCTTGGGGCACCTGGGTTGCTCAGTTGGTTAAGCCTTTGCCTTCGGCTCAGATCATGATACCAGGATCCTGGGATCGAGCCCTGCATCAGGCTCCCTACTCAGTGTGGAGTCTGCTTCTCCCTCTCCTTCTGCCTTCAGCAACCCCTGCTTGTGTTCTCTCTCTCATTCTCTCTCTCTCTCCCCTGCAAAATAAATAAAATCTTTAAAAAACTTTTAAAAAATAAAATTTGATGTCTATGACATTGCTAAACATGATTCATGAAGATAAGTTAAGGAATGAGGTAATTAGCACCAAGAAATAGAAAAAAATTTCTCAGAATGTGGTCCTTAGACAACAGACTTTAGAATCATTTGGAGATTTTATTAAAATGCCAATTTCTGGGTTCCATCTAATGAATCAAATGTTAAGGTGTTAGGACCAGGAATCTACATTTTAACTAGCTCTCTGGTTAATTTGGATGCATACTGAAGGCTAAGAACAACTAATATAGAGGCTGGCATCGTGGGTTTTAGAGTCACAAAAACCTGGGTTCAAATCCCAGCTCTGCCAATTAGCAGTTTTACCTCTGTTCTTAAGTGTCACTCATGTGCTTCTGTCTCACTAGCTTAGCTCTTACCACGAGAAGCCTGTGTTGATTACTTCATGTTTTATAGCAAGAGCAATATAAATGAATAAACCCAGGTGCAAAATCTTAATATATAACCTAAGTCCTGGGGATCCCTGGGTGGCTCAGCGGTTTAGCGCCTGCCTTCGGCCCAGGGCGTCATTCTGGAGTCCCGGGATCGAGTCCCACATTGGGCTCCCTGCATGGAGCCTGCTTCTCCCTCTGCCTGTGTCTCTGCCTCTCTCTGTGTGTGTCTCTCATGAATAAATAAATAAAATCTTTTTTAAAAATAATTTAAAAAAATAAAAATAAAACCTAAGTCCTTCCTTCCAGCGCTGTCCCATTTCTCTAATCCCAGCACCTCCAACAATGACCCATGCTCCAGGTCCGGTGCCCCCATATCTCTCTTTTGCTGCAATACAAGTGGTCTCATCTTACTGTTGGGCGACGGGAGACATGAAAACAGAGAAAGGTTCATGAAAGGGGCCTTAGTCTGAACTGGACCTTGAAGAACAGAGCAGAATTTTCACATGCAGAAATGGGATGCTCCAGAAAGAGGAAAGGCCATTAATGTAAAGGTAAAGAGGGAAGTTGCTACCTAGTTTGTCACTGGGACCAATCAGAGAGCTAGGCTTGGGTTACCTAGTCATTGGTTTACTGGTTTCCCTCCAATTTCTAGTTTGTGTTCATTTTTCTGACCAATCAGGGGGCTTGCCCTCACTTATTTTGTTGTTGATTGACTCTCAGCTTCCTTCCTCGGTAGCAACCCCAAATCCTGTGTACAAATTCCAAATGCAAACCTGTGATCTGACATTTCCAGTCTAGCTGTCCTTCCTAGTGCTAATTCCCTTGAACCCTAGTGTTAATGTCTCTCCATAACTCCTCATAGTCACAGGAGAGGCCACTTCTATTTAGGGTAAAGGACAAGAAATCAGGAAAAGCTCCACAAGGGGAGGCTGTGTTTATGCAAAGTTTTAAGGTATGTGGGCAGGATTTCCCAAGGAATGGAGGGAAAAGCCATCTCAAAAAGAGGCCACAGGGATGCCTGGGTGGTTTAGCGGTTGAGCATCTGCCTTTGGCTCAGGGCATGATCCCAGGGTCCTAGGATTGAGTCCCCCATCAGTCCCCACGGGGAGCCTGCTTCTCCCTCTGCCTATGTCTCTGCCTCTCTCTCTGTGTGTATCTCATTTATTTTTTTTATAAATAAAATCTTTTTTTATAAAAAGAGGCTGCAGTATGATTTTATTATTTCAAAAATATTTATGGAGGTCCTCATATTTTCCCATCAATCAATAATGGCGACACAATTTTTTAGAGCACCTGTTATGTGTGGTGCTGGGCTTCTACATATTTGTTCACTCAAATTTCCACTTAACAAGACTTATGCTGGACACCTACCTATCCGTGTACTCTGTAGCTTATGGAAGTGTGATCCGAGGACACCTGCATGACTCACCTGAGCAGCATTTCGTATACCACCTTAAGTATCTTTGTTGCAGAGTCCCAGGTAATCTTTATCTTTAAAGCTGGAAGATTAGTAGGCAACTACCTTCAGGGACTGGGGCTCCTCATTCTCTCCTGCAAGCCACTGTCATCCTAAACTTACTATTTCCTACTTGCCATCAGGTCTATCTATTACATATATATGTGTAATATGTGCATACATATGTATATACATACACATATAATGCAATACATATGTACACATATATATTATGTACATGCATATACATACATATATTATTACATACATATGTATCATACAATATATATATAACTTCAAACATTAATCTTTTTATGCGCACAGCCCAGTGGCATCAAACATCCACACTGTCTACAATGATTACTATAATCTACTTTAAAAAGTTTATTTTTATTTTTATTTTTTTAATAAATTTTTATTGGTGTTCAATTTACCAACATACATTTTAACACCCAGTGCTCATCCCGTCAAGTGTCCCCCTCAGTGCCCGTCACCCATACACCCCCACCCCCCGCCCTCCTCCCCTTCCACCACCCCTAGTTCGTTTCCCAGAGTTAGGAGTCTTTATGTTCTGTCTCCCTTTCTGATATTTCCCACACATTTCTTCTCCCTTCCCTTATATTCCCTTTCACTATTATTCATATTCCCCAAATGAATGAGAACATACACTGTTTGTCCTTCTCCGATTGACTTACTTCACTCAGCATAATACCCTCCAGTTCCATCCACGTTGAAGCAAATGGTGGGTATTTGTCGTTTCTAATGGCTGAGTAATATTCCATTGTATACATAAACCACATCTTCTTTATCCATTCATCTTCGATGGACACCGAGGCTCCTTCCACAGTTTGGCTATTGTGGACATTGATGCTAGAAACATCGGGGTGCAGGTGTCCTGGTGTTTCATTGCATCTGAATCTTTGGGGTAAACCCCTAACAGTGCAATTGCTGGGTCGTAGGGCAGGTCTATTTTTAACTCTTTGAGGAACCTCCACACAGTTTTCCAGAGTGGCTGCACCAGTTCACATTCCCACCAACAGTGTAAGAGTGTTCCCTTTTCTCCGCATCCTCTCCAACATTTGTTGTTTCCTGCCTTGTTGATTTTCCCCATTCTCAATGGTGTGAGGTGGTATCTCACTGTGGTTTTGATTTGTATTTCCCTGATGGCAAGTGATGCAGAGCATTTTCTCATGTGCATGTTGGCCATGTCTATGTCTTCCTCTGTGAGATTTCTCTTCATGTCTTTTGCCCATTTCATGATTGGATTGTTTGTTTCTTTGGTGTTGAGTTTAAGAAGTTCTTTATAGATTTTGGAAACTAGCCCTTTATCTGATATGTTATTTGCAAATATCTTCTCCCATTCTGTAGGTTGTCTTTTAGTTCTGTTGACTGTATCCTTTGCTGTGCAAAAGCTTCTTATCTTGATGAAGTCCCAATAGTTCATTTTTGCTTTTGTTTCTTTTGCTTTCGTGGATGTATCTTGCAAGAAGTTACTGTGGCCGAGTTCAAAAAGGGTGTTGCCTGTGTTCTCCTCTAGGATTTTGATGGAATCTTGTCTCACATTTAGATCTTTCATCCATTTTGAGTTTATCTTTGTGTATGGTGCAAGAGAGTGGTCTAGTTTCATTCTTCTGCATGTGGATGTCCAATTTTCCCAGCACCATTTATTGAAGAGACTGTCTTTCTTCCAGTGGATAGTCTTTCCTCCTTTATCGAATATTCGTTGACCATAAAGTTCAGGGTCCACTTCTGGGTTCTCTATTCTGTTCCATTGATCTATGTGTCTGTTTTTGTGCCAGTACCACACTGTCTTGATGACCACAGCTTTGTAGTACAACCTGAAATCTGGCATTGTGATGCCCCCAGCTATGGTTTTCTTTTTTAAAATTCCCCTGGCTATTCGGGGTCTTTTCTGATTCCACACAAATCTTAAAATAATTTGTTCTAACTCTCTAAAGAAAGTCTATGGTATTTTGATAGGGATTGCATTAAACGTGTAAATTGCCCTGGGTCACATTGACATTTTCACAATATTAATTCTGCCAATCCATGAGCATGGAATATTTTTACATCTCTTTGTGTCTTCCTCAATTTCTTTCAGAAGTGTTCTATAGTTTTTAGGGTATAGATCCTTTACCTCTTTGGTTAGGTTTATTCCTAGGTATCTTATGCTTTTGGGTGCAATTGTAAATGGGATTGACTCCTTAATTTCTCTTTCTTCAGTCTCATTGTGAGTGTATAGAAAGTCTCAATGCCCATTGATTTCTGGGCATTGATTTTGTATCCTGCCACGCTACCAAATTGCTGTATGAGTTCTAGCAATCTTGGGGTGGAGGCTTTTGGGTTTTCTATGTAGAGTATCATGTCATCGGCGAAGAGGGAGAGTTTGACTTCTTCTTTGCCAATTTGAATGCCTTTAATGTCTCTTTGTTGTCTGATTGCTGAGGCTAGGACTTCCAGTACTATGTTGAATAGCAGTGGTGAGAGTGGACATCCCTCTCTTGTTCCTGATCTTAGGGGAAAGGCTCCCAGTGCTTCCCCCCTGAGAATGATATTTGCTGTGGGCTTTTCGTAGATGGCTTTTAAGATATCGAGGAAAGTTCCCTCTATCCCTACCCTCTGAAGAGTTTTGATCAGGAATGGATGCTGTATTTTGTCAAATGCTTTCTCTGCATCTAATGAGAGGATCCTATGGTTCTTGGTTTTTCTCTTGCTGATATGATGAATCACATTGATTGTTTTATGAGTGTTGAACCAGCCTTGTGTCCCGGGGATAAATCCTACTTGGTCATGGTGAATAATTTTCTTAATGTGTTGTTGGATCCTATTGGCTAGTATCTTGTTGAGAATTTTTGCATCCATGTTCATCAGGGATATTGGTCTGTAATTCTCCTTTTTGGTGGGGTCTTTGTCTGGTTTTGGAATTAAGGTGATGCTGGCCTCATAGAATGAATTTGGAAGTACTCCATCTCTTTCTATCTTTCCAAACAGCTTTAGAAGAATAGGTATGGTTTCTTCTTTAAACGTTTGATAGAATTCCCCTGGGAAGCCATCTGGCCCTGGACTCTTGTGTCTTGGGAGGTTTTTGATGACTGCTTCAATTTCCTCCCTGGTTATTGGCCTGTTCAGGTTTTCTATTTCTTCCTGTTCCAGTTTTGGTAGTTTGTGGCTTTCCAGGAATGCATCCATTTCTTCTAGATTGCCTAATTTATTGGCATAGAGCTGTTCATAATATGTTTTAAAATCGTTTGTATTTCCTTGGTGTTGGTAGTGATCTCTCCTTTCTCGTTCATGATTTTATTAATTTGAGTCTTCTCTCTCTTCTTTTTAATAAGGTTGGCTAATGGTTTATCTATCTTATTAATTCTTTCAAAGAACCAACTCCTGATTCTATTGATCTCTTCCACAGTTCTTCTGGTCTCAATTTCGTTGAGTTCTGCTCGAATTTTAATTAACTCTCTTCCTCTACTGGGTGTAGGATCTATTTCCTGTTTTTTCTCTAGTTCCTTTATGAGTAAGGTTAGCTTTTGTATTTGAGTTCTTTCCAGTTTTTGAATGGATGCTTGTATTGCGATGTATTTCCCCCTCAGGGCTGCTTTTGCTGCATCCCAAAGATTTTGAACAGTTGTATCTTCATTCTCATTAGTTTCCATGAATCTTTTTAATTCTTCTTTAATTTCCTGGTTGACCCTTTTATCTTTTAGCAGGATGGTCCTTATCCTCCACGTGTTTGAGGTCCTTCCAAACTTCTTGTTGTGATTGAGTTCTAATTTCAAGGCGTTATGGTCTGAGAATATGCAGGGGACGATCCCAATCTTTTGGTATCGGTTCAGACCCGATTTGTGACCCAGTATGTGGTCTATTCTGGAGAAAGGTCCATGTGCACTTGAGAAGAATGTGTATTCAGTTGAGTTTGGATATAAAGTTCTGTAGATATCTGTGAAATCCATCTGGTCCAGTGTATCATTTAAAGCTCTCGTTTCTTTGGAGATGTTGTGTTTCAAAGACCTATCGTGTGTAGAAAGCGCTAGATTGAAGTCACCAAGTATAAGTGTATTATTATCTAAGTATTTCTTCACTTTGATTAATAATTGGTTTAAGTATTTGGCAGCTCCCACATTCGTGGCATATATATTGAGGATTGTTAAGTCCTCTTGTTGGATAGATCCTTTAAGTATGATATAGTGTCCCTCTTCATCTCTCACTACAGTCTTCGGGATAAATTTTAGTTTATCTGATATAAGGATGGCTAACCCTGCTTTCTGTTGAGGACCATTTGAATGGTAAATGGTTCTCCAACCTTTTATTTTCAGGTTGTAGGTGTCCTTCTGTCTAAAATGAGTCTCTTGTAGACAGCAAATAGATGGGTCCTGCTTTTTTATCCAGTCTGCAACCCTGCGCTTTTTGATGGGGTCATTAAGCCCGTTCACGTTCAGAGTTACTATTGACAGATATGAGTTTAGTGTCATCATGATATCTATTCAGTCCTTGTTTTTGTGGATTGTTCCACTGAACTTCTTCTTAAAGGGGAATTTTAAGAGTCCCCCTTAAAATTTCTTGCAGAGCTGGTTTGGAGGTCACATATTCTTTCAGTTCCTGCCTGTCTTGGAAGCTCTTTATCTCTCCTTCCATTTTGAATGAGAGCCTTGCTGGATAAAGTATTCTTGGTTGCCTGTTCTTCTCATTTAGGACCCTGAATATATCCTGCCAGCCCTTTCTGGCCTGCCAGGTCTCTGTGGAGAGGTCTGCTGTTACCCTAATATTCCTCCCCATGAAAGTCAGGGACTTCTTGTCTCTTGCTGCTTTAAGGATCTTCTCTTTATCTTTGGAATTTGCAAGCTTCACTATTAAATGTCGAGGTGTTGAACGGTTGTTATTGATTTTAGTGGGGGATCTCTCTATTTCCTGGATCTGAATGCCTGTTTCCCTTCCCAGATTGGGAAAGTTTTCAGCTAGGATTTGTTCAAATACATATTCTGGCCCTCTGGCATTTCGGCTCCCTTGGGAACCCCAATTAAACGTAGGTTTTTCTTCCTTAGGCTGTCGTGTATTTCCCTTAATCTGTCTTCATGGTCTTTTAATTGTCTGTCTCTTTTTTCCTCAGTTTCCCTCTTTGCCATTAACTTGTCTTCTCTGTCACTCACTCGTTCTTCCACCTCGTTAACCCTTGTCATTAGGACTTCTAGTTTGGATTGCATCTCATTCAATTGATTTTTAATTTCTGCCTGATTGGATCTAAATTCTGCAGTCATGAAGTTTCGTGAGTCCTTAATGCTTTTTTCTAGAGCCACCAGTAGCTGTATAATAGTGCTTCTGAATTGGCTTTCTGACATTGAATTGTAATCCAGATTTTGTAACTCTGGGAGAGAGGGCTGTTTCTGATTCTTTCTTTTGAGGTGAGGTGTTCCTTCTAGTCATTTTGCTCAGTGCAGAGTGGCCAAAAACAAGTTGTATTGGGAAAAGGAGAAAAAGAGAGAGAGAGAGAAGGAAAGAAAAGAGAAAAAGAAAAAAGAAAAAGAAGGAAAAAAGAGAAGAAAAAGAGAAAGAAAAAGAAAGGTGAAAAAAAGGGGGTTGGGGGAAGCAATCAGAAATCAAAAAGAAAAGAAAAGAGAAAAAAAAACCAAAAACCACGGGGGAGTATCTTCTGATTCTGTAGACTTTAAGTCCCTTGACTTCCCCTGGAACTGGTCCGTCCAGCTGGTCTTCTGGGGGAGGGGCCTGCTGTGCTGATTTTCAGGTGTTAGCACTTGGGGGAGCTGCTCTGCCCCTGCCTGCTGCAGGGCTCAGCGGGGGTTGTTTACCCCATGAGGCCCCAGGAGGAACAGCCCCAGTTGCTATGGCAACTCTGGAAGCCTGGATTCAGCCCCCGCAGTAACTACGGGGCTCTCCGTCTGCAGGGCCTGGAGGCTCCGGGGCGGGGCCGCTGATCTGCTCAGCTCGGGGTGGGAGCGTCCTCGCTGTCCTGGGCCCTCCCGGCCTCTGCCTGTCCCGGGGGAGGCCGGATCCTGGGCTGTGTCCCGGCGCCCTGTGCTCCGGGGCCTGCGCTGTTGGATTCGCGCTCCCGGTCGCGCAGCCCCCTCCGCGGAGCCGCTCGAGCCCCTCCGAGCTGCTCCCGGCCGCGCAGCCCCCTCCGCACGGAGCCTCTTCCTCTGCCCGAGCCGCCGCCGCCGAGCTGCTCCCGGAGCTGCGCAGCCCCCTCCGCGGAGCCGCGCCCAAGCCCCTCCGAGCTGCTCCGGGTCCCGCCGTGCGCGCTGCAGCCCTTAGGGAGCTCGGCGCACTCTCCTGGGCGCAGGTGTCTGTTAGTGTCCCAGGGAGCCCGAGGGCATCCCCGCCCTCCTGGGTCCTGCTCCAACTCCCTGCGAGCCCCTTTCCGCCCGCCCGGGAAGGTTGGTGCAGCTCCTGCTTCTCCAGGACGGGGCTCTCCTGTCCTGGGGACACTCGCCCCGGCCTCAGCCCGGCTCCTCGCGGGGCCCCTCCCCCTCGGAGGCCTTTTGTTTCTTTATTTCTTTTCCCCCGTCTTCCTACCTTGATAGAAGCGTGAACTCTTCTCACTGTAGCATTCCAGCTGGTCTCTGTTTAAACCTCAGGCCGAATTCGTAGATTTTCAGGATGATTTGAAGGTTATCTAGGTAATTTGGTGGGGACCCTACTCTTCCGCCATCTTGCCCCTCCTTCCCAAAAGTTTTTTTTTTAAAGTAATCTCGACACACAACATGGAGCACAAACTCACAACTCCAAGTTCAAGAGTTGCATGCTCTAACAACTGAACTATTGAAGCGCCCATACAATCTACTTTTTATAAAGCCTTTTTTAAAAGATTTTATTTTTAAGTAATATCTATACCCAACTTGGGACTTGAACTCATAACCCCAAGATCAAGAGTTGCACATTCTACTAACTGAGACAGCCAGATATCCCAGAACAATTTATTTTTAAAATATTTTCATCACCCCAAACAGAAACTCTGTACCCATTAAACAGTAACTCTTCTTTTCTCCCTCCTCCCTAGGCACTGGTAACCTTTAATCTACTTTCTGTCTCTATGACTTTGCCTATTGTAGACATTTCATATAAAAGGAATCATCATATTTGTCCTTCTGTGTCTGCCTTCATGTCTCAGCATGATATCTTCAAGGTTCATCCATGTTATAGCAAGCATCTGATTTCCACTCTGAATGAAAGGGTTTCATTTCTTTTAATGGCTAAGTAATATTCCATTGCATATATCTACCACAGTTTGTTCATCCATCAATGAACATACGGGTTGTTCTCACATTTTCACTTCTGTGCATAATGCTGGAATGAACATTTTCATACAAGTATTTGAGTCTCTGTTTTCAATATTTTGGGGCATACAGCTAGGAGCATTGCTGGGTCATACGGTATTCTGTGTTGAACTGTTGGAGGAGCTGCCAGACTGTTTTCTACAACAGCTGCACCATTTTACATTCTTACCAATGAGGTGAGGTTCCAATTTCTCCACATGCCTGCCAACACATACCACAAACCATAAATAGCATCTATATTGAAAACATGCCTTTACAACTACCTAGTTGGCTCTCTTCATCCTGGCTTATTTGAAACCAAACGTTGTATCCTTAATTGTACACACTTTAACTATTAAATCTAAGGTGAAGAAACTGAAATAGATTTTAAGTCACAGCAACAAGTGAGCAGAAAATATTTGAAAGAATTGGAGATGATTGAAGAAGGAGAGATTAGTGTCCTTTGACACTTTTTCATCGACTGAATTCAAATTTATTCCAGTGACAGCATCTGCAGCCATGAGAGAAAGGTTAACGTTTCATAGATCACTTAACAACTCTGCCCATAGCCATTGAAGTGAAGAGGTCAGCAGCCTGGGAAGAAATGACACTATGCCATTCACATTCTGAGTGGTTCCTTTTAGTTGATTATTTTAGAACTTTTTGAGTGATACAATTTGGCCATTTCTCCCTATTTTTAAAGTACTCAAGCAATTTTTGCATTTAAATGTTATTCCATCTTTAAGAGTTTTAATCACTTAGCCATGCATTTTCAATCTTCTTGAATCAATTGAAGGCTTACAAAGTGTTCCCTTTAGCTAAGGTTGGAAAGAGAACAGCAGGGCTGAGCCAACCCTATTATTTGGTATCAGAGTGGAGATCAAAGCTAGTAAGGCAAGTTGGACTGCCACCAAGCCTTTTACTTACGTTGCAAAATGTGGCCTGGGGACCACTTGCCTTAGAACTACCTGGGAGTGTTTTATTTTTATTTATGTTTTCTTTAAATTCAAGTTAGTCAACATATAGTGTATTATTAGTTTCAGTGTAGAGTTTAGTGATTTACCAGTTGCATATAGCAACCAGCACCCTTCTTTTTATTTATTTATTTATTTATTTATTTATTTATTTATTTATTTATTTATTTATGATAGGCACACAGTGAGAGAGAGAGAGGCAGAGACACAGGCAGAGGGAGAAGCAGGCTCCATGCACCGGGAGCCCGACGCGGGATTCGACCCCGGGTCTCCAGGATCACGCCCCGGGCCAAAGGCAGGCGCTAAACCGCTGCGCCACCCAGGGATCCCCAACCAGCACCCTTCTTAATGCCCATCACCCGGTTACCCCATCCCTCCCACTTTCCCTCCAGCAACCCTCAGTTTGTTTCCTAGAGTTAAGAGCCTCTTATAGTTTGCTTCTATCTCTGTTTTCATCTTATTTTTCCTTACACTCGGGGAGTGTTTTAAAATAACTTACTCAGAACTAGGGTAGCTAATCATCTAGGTTTTCCCTAGATTGAAGGCTTTCTCCAGACACTGGATTTCCGGTACTAAAACTGCAAAAGTCTCAGGTAAACTAGGATGGGTGGTTGCCCTCATCCCAGACCTACTGAATCAGAATCACTGCTTTCTCATAACTACTAAAAAGTTTAAGATCCACTGAAGTGGCCAAAGCACTCTGCCTTCTCCACTTCCCACTGAGGACCACATTTAGCCTGCAGCTGTCTCACTCTATCACTGCTATTGCTAACCACTTTAACTGTTACCTTCTTCCATTATACCTGTTACTTCGGTTGGACGGCAGTGCTTTTATGGCAATATCATGGCTAAGCAAGTATCAGGATCATCACTGTTGTTTGTATCTATGCACTAGGTGAAACAGGGAGGAGGTAATGGAAGTTCATTCTTTCATTTTATTCATTCCATGAACATTTATTGAACACATTTTTAATATATAAGTTGAACTGTAAGTTGCTTAGAGGAAAAAAAAGAACCTAAGCTTATATAGGCACACATGTAGGGACATATGTCTGGCATGCATCAGCATATAGATGAAGAAATACCCAATTTCCAAGAACTATACTATTTGAGAATATTCATTAATTCAGCAAATATTTATTGAGGGCCCTTTGTATGCCAGTACAGTGCTGGGATATAACAGAGAACAAGATCTACAGGTCCCTGTTCTCGTGGAGCTTACATTCTAGTGTAAAAGACAGATAAAGACACAAATAAATATATAATGACACACACATAAATATATAATAATATACATATGTAATGACAGGTGCTTTGATAAGTGCTATATGATGTGATTGAGATGGAAGGTCTACTTTGATTGGTTGGTAAAGGAATGGTTCTCTGAGCAGGTGACATTGGAGCCATCTAAATGATAAAAAGCCAGCCATTCGCAGACCTGAGGGAAAAATGTTCCAGGCAGGGGAAATAGCTACTACAGGAGCCTGAAAGCAGGAAGGAGCTTGATATGTTAGAGAAATACAGAGAAAGCTGGTGTGACAGAAGCGTCATGAACAACAGGGAGAATCATGTGAGAGGAGAATGGAGAGGCAGGCAGAGTTTAGATCATGCCCCTCTGTGGGCCTTGGGTCAGGGGCCTGGATTTCATTCTTGTTCTAATACTTGTTCAGAGAAGATATTGGAAGGTCGTAAGCAGAGGAGTGAGGTGATCAGATTTACAGTTTTAAAGATCTCTCTTATAGTTTTGGAGAATGGACCATAATAGAGTGAGAGTGGAAGCAGAGAAACCAACTAGGAGACTATTGTAGGTAGACAACATAAGAGATGGTGGAGGTTTGGAGTAAGGTGGTGGGAACCAGAAACAAGGACAATTTTGTATGTATTTTGAAGTTAGGGCCAACAGCTTTTGGTGATGGTCTGAATGTAGGGTATAAAAGGAAAGAGAAGACTCAAGGGCACTTCCAGGTTTCTTGATTTGGGCGAATGGTGGGATCACTTACTAAAATAAGGAGGACTCAAAAAGGTACTGGTCAGGTATCAAGAGTTCAGTTTTAGACAAGTAAAGGTTGAGATGCTTAATAAAATTCCAAACTGAAGTGTCAAGGAGATATATATGTCTTGAATTCTGGGCCCTGTCAGAGTAAGAGATAGAAGTTCATTTTGGAGGTAAGAGCACACAGATACTACTTAAAACCTTGGGATTGGATAACATTATCTAGGGAGATAATGGAATAGAAAAGAGGAAGAGGTTCCTCTGGACTGAGCCCTGGAACTGCCAACATTTAGAGGTCAAGCAGAGGACAAGAAACCAGCAAAAGAAGCTTAGGGGCTGGTCATGTATAAGATAAACCAGGAAAGGGTAGTGTTGAGGAAGCCAAGAGGAAAAAAAGAGCAGGAGTTTCAAGGAGAGAGAGAGTACTATTATTTCCATTCTTCAGATAAAGAAACTGAGGCAAGGGAGTATAAGTAACTTGACCAAGTTTGCACAGTTAGTGACAGAACCACGGGAGTTAAACCCAAGCAATCTGACTTCAGAGTCTGTGCTCCTAACCACTACACCAGTGGCTCTCAAGCTTTAGTGTTTATCAGAATCATGTGGAAATCTTGTTAACACACAGATTGCTGAGTGGGTCCTACCTTCAGAATTTCAGATTCAGAAGTTCTGTGATTGGGCCCAGGATTTTATATCTCTAACAAATTCCCAGGTGATGCTGGTGCTGCTGGTCTGAAGACCACCTTTGAGAACCACTGCCCTACTATATATTACCTTTCATGTAGAAAGAAAGGCTTGTGATAATGTTGGTATTGTATTTTTTCTCCAATGCTTTGAAAGACTCTCCCTTAGGTTGTGGGGGAAGAGCTATCCCACTACCCTTTCTAGAATTATCTGAGTAAAACAACCATATATCTGACTAGTGCAGAAGAGCTCTAGGGCTTAAGGATGTGGTGGGACCAGAAAAAAGGATAAGGCTACCAGCTCCTTGATGTTTACTCCACAGCTATGGTGGCCTAGTTGGGGACACTGCTGAAACCAGCTAAGGGCTGAGAAGGCCAAAATCAAATTAATACATTTTTAAAAAAGACTGCAGGAATCTAGGCTTAGGACTTTAACAAGGGTGGGACTGAACCTTCTGATATCCCTGGTCAGTAACCACATTCTTCTACTATGTGGCCCACAATCATCTGTTTTAGTTTTATAAAGGTAGCAAAGGCATATAGGGCACTAGGAAGCAAAAGACTGGAAAAATGGATCCTGGCCTTGGATACACAAAAAAGCCTATGAGTACAGGCTTTGCTATGCTATGAGATCTAAGGGCAGAAAGAGGAAGAGTAATGGAATAATAACCAACAAGTATTTACTGTATGCTAGGCATTTACATACATTATTTCATTGCATCATCACAACAACCTATGAGGTGGATAGTTTTATTATTCTCATTTTACAAATAAGGAAACTGACCCGGTAGACTAAGGTCACAGCTAGTACGTGGCAAGGCCCCTTGATTCAAATCTAAGTCTAATCCCAAAGTTCTTGTTCTTTTTTTTAAGGATTTTATTTATTTATTTGAGGGAGATATGCAGAGGAAAAGGGACAAGCAGACTCTGCATTCAGCAACCCCCAACTCCTATCACGGGGCTCAATCCCACAACCCTGAGATCATGACCTGAGCCGAAACTAAGAGTCAGATACTCAACCGACTGAGCCACGCAGGTGCCCCTCCAAAACTCTCGTTCTTTTTTTTTTAAACTCTCGTTCTTAATCACTACACTCCAAAATGACTAAAATATGACTTTTCTAGACTGCCTCCATATAAATAAGACGGAGAAGAGTGCCATAGCTTTTTTTAAGATTTATTTATTTATTTATTCATGAGAGACACAGAGAGAGGCAGAGGCACAGGCAGAGGGAGAAAGGGAGAAGCAGGCTCCATGCAGGGAGCCTGACATGGTACTCCATCCTAGGTCTCCAGGATCAGACCCTGGGCTGAAGCCACCCGGGCTGCCCAAGAGTGCCATAGCTTAAGGAAGGCCTGCACTAGAGGGCTAAGTGAAGCTGCCAGATCAGACAGAGATTGACAGTACAAATGCCTTGGGCCAGTGTCTTGCATACTGTTGTTTTTAAGTCACCAGATTTATATATTAAAAAAAAAGGCAGTTTGCCATTAACACTATATATGAGAAGAAGCATGTGAGATGAGACAGGAGAGGATGACCAAGGAATGCTATGCATGATGCACACAATACATAGTAGCAAATTGCTAGTCAAGTCAAACAGTCAAAAAGTATAGGCAAGTCAAAAAGTCAAGGCATTTAAGTGAAGATATTAATGGAGAAAAAAGATGACACATCTGGTGGAAGTAAATACATTAAAAGCCTTCACCACATTGGAGGATTCTGGGATCCAGGATCTTCTTTTATTTCCTTTTTTTTCAGCTTTTCTCTGCTTTCTTTTTCATTGAAATTTTTCAGAATTGTATATTCATATGCAGTTGGAAATAATAATACAGGCAGAGCCCTTGTAGGCTTTGCACAGTTTTTCCAACTGGCAACATCTTGCAAAACTATAGTGTAATATCCCAGCCAGGATGTTGACATTGATATAATCCACCAATATTATTCAGATTTTCCCAGTTTTGCTTGTACTCACTGTTTGTGTATGTGTGTGTGTGTGTGTGTGTGTGTGAAGTTCTATAGAATTTTATTACCTAGGTTTGTGTATCCACCACCATAGTCAAGACACCAAATAGTTCCAACACCACAAGGACCTCTCATATGGCTGTTTATAGCCAAATTACTTCCACTTTCCACCATATCCCATCCCTGAGCCCTGGCAACCATTACTAGCCTGTTCTCTATCTCTATAATTTGTGAAGACTGTTACATAAATGAAATCATGTAATTGCAAGTTTTTGTGATTGGCATTTTTTTTTTACTTAGCACAATTTCCCTGGAGATTTATTCAAGTTTCTGTGTATATAAATAGCCTGTTTCTTTTTGTTGGTAAGTAGTATTGTATGGCATGAATGTACTACAGTTTATTTAACTATATTCATCTGTTAAAGGACATTCAAGTTTCCAATTTTTGACTAGTATGAAAAAAGCTGCTACGAACATTTGTGCACAGGTTTGTGTGTGAATATAAATTTTCATTTCTGTGGGATAAATGCCCAGAAATGCAATTGCTGGACAGTTTGTTAGTGGCATGTTTAATTTTTTAGGAAACTGCCAACATGTTTTCCAGACTGGCTGTACCATTTTACATGCCCACCAGCAATGTATGAATGATCCAGGTTCTCTACATCCTCACCAGCATTTGGTGATGTCACTGTTTTTGTGTTAGTCATTTTGATGGGTATGTAGGAATATCAAATACCAATCTTTTGTTTTTAAAAGAGGTAAACTAGAGAAGAAAAATTTTTGGAATTCCTTTGAGATAAGATCTCTTATTGTTTCAGTTGAACCATCATGACTAGTTATGCCTGGAAAGCCATTTTGAACTTGTGCAATAAAAGATTTCCACTCATCTGGGAGCCTAGTTGCCCTAAACTACAAACTAATTGCTTATCTTCTAGGCCCAAAGAAAAGCTGAGAGAGCTATGGGAGATTCATCTGAAGTAGTCAGAAGAGTCAGGCAGAGAGAAGGGATATATATAGAGAATTTCCTTGGCAATATTTGCAAATAATAATGTCTACATCTTGTTCTATATTCCCCCTTCGACAGAGGCAGTGGTCTGGCAGTAGACTTGGTTTACAAGTCAGTTTGTCTGAAGGAGAAAACTGAGTTGTAATGGTGGTGTGAAGAGAGCTGATTCTGCATATCTATTCCCAACTCTGTGTTCAGTGACTTTAGCTTGGTTGGTGGCTTAGCAACTTGGTAGCTTGAAATCTGCCATGGTCAGAGTATTTATACCACAGAAATTGGTAAACACTAGAAATAAGAGCACTTTTTATCCAGGGATTGGTTGGTAAATATTTATTATCATAATGCTCTACATTTCTTTTCAAAACATGTTCTCTACCATTAAGAGGCAGGTGATGAAGAGATATCAGTTGGAGTGCCTGCTACATTTGTTAGCTCACATAATTCTCATAACTTTATGAGGTAGGTATTATTCTATTCATATTGTAGATGAGGAAACAGATTCAAGACGCAGTATTTTATCAATGTTGCACGTCAAGTAACTGGCTGACCCCTAATTTGGATTTGAGTCTAAGCTCAATACAAACCTTCTCTTTTCTCTATATTTCATGGGCTCTCTAGAGGAGAAGAGATGCTACATGCCAGAGAGGAGTCATGAGGCAAAACAAAACAAAAAAATTATTTCCTTGACTTTAATTAAAAGAAAAAAAGTTAATTAAAAGAAAATACAAGACTGATTTTGGCATTGTGTAGCATTTTAGCTTATATAAAGTATATTTATATTCTCATCTCAATTGTATGTACCTATGTATAGTCTAGCTATAGTGGACATAGTAACTATGGCTTTTGTCTTCTGGGCATTCTTTCTACTTCTCTTCTGGTTCTCCTGGAGAGCACTTCCCTCTCTCAATGTGACACTAGCAAAGCTGGCAATCACAGAGCTCTGGCCTCCCCCAACCACAGGTGTGACTGGGCCATTTAGGGTCCTCCTCAGGACTTGTCTATTGAAACTAAAAGAAAAGAGATTTTTTTTCCTGCTTGGATTGCTTACCTAGGACATTATGAGTCTGAGGCTCAATTGTTCTTTTCACATAGTAAATGAGGTGGCATCCTACAGGTCTGAACATACCCTGTAGATTTCCCAATTAGTTGAGCCAATAAAGTCACCCCTATCTTTTGTGGGTGAGTGCTTTCATGTTTAATTAAGCTGAGTTGAGTTTTCATTATTTGTAACCAAGAGTCCCATCTCCTCTGTGGCTGCCCCAGCTCATTAGTCTTTTCATTCTATGAATTTTTACAACATTTAACAATCTATATACCAGCTCTGTTCAATAGAAAGACAATATGGGATATATATATATATATGTTATATAGTGTTTATATATAGTATATAGTGATATATAGTTTGTATAAACTATGGTATATAGTTTATATATAGTGTTATATATAGTATATATATATTTAATTTTTTAAAATTTTGTGTGTAGCCATATTTTAAAAAGTGAAAAAAACAGAAGTAAATGTAATGACATTTTTCATTTAACCCAACATATAAAAATATTATCATTTTAACATATAATCAATATAAAAATTCTTAATGAGATGATTTACATTCTTTGTTCTAAGTCTTCAAAATCTGGTGTATGTTTTACACTCATAGCACATCTCAATTCTGACTACTCACATTTCAGTTGCTCAATAACCACATGTGGTAGTGTCTATGGAATTGGACAACACAGAACTATACTATACATATTGCCACCAAATCATACATCATCATGTATTACTACTTGAATTTTTCATGTGTAAATGTCTAATCTTTCTACCTATCATAAGCTCCTCGAGAACAGAAACCTCATCTTAAAATCCTTCTATGGTCCTTAAGTTTTAGCACAGTGCTATGCTACTAGTAGATAATAGTATAAATAAGTGATTTCATTTAAGTCATTCAATGAACAGAGGGTTGTAATTCACACCCTAGTAAAGAAATGTGAATGAAGAACATACAGCAGGTCTTCTGGAGATATGTCATATATCTGCATATGATGTAGTAAATGTTTCTCTGATAGCAAACTATCAAGCCCGAGGCAGAGATGATAAGGACCAAAGCTATAAGAATGCCATGATTCTCAAATGAAAAGTGCTAAATTCAAAGTGTGAAATGAGTATCCTTTCCCAGTGCCATTCCATCTTACAGATGAGAGTACTAAAGTGCAAGATGAGTGATTTCTACTTTTTGCAACACATAACTAGCAAATTGTTAGCTTCTGAACACAGACAGAGGCCATTTCTTTTGCCCTTGTATAGCCTCTGCTTTAAAAAAAACAGTGAAAAGTGGGGGCGGTGGGTTGGGGTGAAAGGCTGAAAAAGAGGTGGGCGAGATATAGATATCAGCCTACAAGTTTTTTCTCCAAGTGTACATTTCCTATCCTCACCCTAACACACACACACACACACACACACACACACACACACACACCCTTCCCACTGATACATCAGTGTCTCATTAGAGTCCAAGAAAGAGTTCAAGATGTTCAGTGCTCCTAAATCCTACTGGACCTCCCCCCAAATATAAACACTCAGCTGCAAATAGTCCCTCAGATCACTTGGTCATTCATTTTTTTTTACTAATTTATTTGGTATATATGATATGCCAGGTGCTACGGGGGCCGTAAAGACCAAAGATATGATTTCTTCTCTCATAGAGTTCAATCTACTGAGAGTACGGTGGGGGGTGGGGATGGCAATGATGACAGAAGAGACTGTTAACTATAATGCCACATGATAAACACTATAGAAGGGCTATACACAACATACTATTGTGGAATGCTCTGTAGCAGTTTTAAGAATGAAATGTATTCATGAAAACATCTCCAGGCATAAGTGTTTAAGGCAGTGGTTCTCAGTGTGGTCTCCAGACCTGCGGTTTCAGCTTACCTGAAAAGCTTACTGAAGCTTACTTTTGAAAAATGCTCATTCTTGGGCCTCTAATTCAGACCTACGGAATCAGAAACTCTGGAGGAGGGAACCAGAAATCTGTTTTAAACAAGCCCTCCAGGTGTTCCTGATGTATGCTAACATTTGAGAACCACTGGTTGGTCAAGAAGGGAAAAAAATTGCAAAATCAAATATATACTGTGATGCTATTTATATTTTTAAAAACACTACATGTTTTAATATGTGTGTGTGTGTTTGTATGTGCATAGAAGTCTGAAAGGAGACATACCAAACTGTAATAATAGGGGTTAACCCTGAAGAAGGGATTAGGATTGCAGGGCAAGGAGGTAGGTAAGTGGGTTTTTATCTTTTTCTGCATCATTTGAATTCTTTTTTTTTTAATAAATTAATTTTTATTGGTGTTCAATTTACCAACATACAGAATAACACCCAGTGCTCATCCCGTCAAGTGTCCCCCTCAGTGCCCGTCACCCATTCACCCCCACCCCCCACCCTCCTCCCCCTCCACCACCCCTAGTTCGTTTCCCAGAGTTAGGAGTCTTTTTTTTTTTTATAAATTAATTTTTATTGGTGTTCAATTTACCAACATACAGAATAACACCCAGTGCTCATCCCGTCAAGTGTCCCCCTCCGTGCCCGTCACCCATTCACCCCCACCCCCCGCCCTCCTCCCCTTCCACCACCCCTAGTTCATTTCCCAGAGTTAGGAGTCTTTATGTTCTGTGTCCCTTTCTGATATTTCCCACACATTTCTTCTCCCTTCCCTTATATTCCCTTTCACTATTATTCATATTCCCCAAATGAATGAGAAGATACACTGTTTGTCTTTCTCTGATTGACTTACTTCACTCAGCATAATACCCTCCAGTTCCATCCACGTTGAAGCAAATGGTGGGTATTTGTCGTTTCTAATGGCTGAGTAATATTCCATTGTATACATAAACCACATCTTCTTTATCCCTTCATCTTTCGATGGACACCGAGGCTCCTTCCACAGTTTGGCTATTGTGGACATGGCTGCTAGAAACATCGGGGTGCAGGTGTCCCGGTGTTTCATTGCATCTGAATCTTTGGGGTAAATCCCTAACAGTGCAATTGCTGGGTCATAGGGCAGGTCTATTTTTAACTCTTTGAGGAACCTCCACACAGTTTTCCAGAGTGGCTGCACCAGTTCACATTCCCACCAACAGTGTAAGAGGGTTCCCTTTTCTCCGCATCCTCTCCAACATTTGTTGTTTCCTGCCTTGTTAATTTTCCCCATTCTCACTGGTGTGAGGTGGTATCTCATTGTGGTTTTGATTTGTATTTCCCTGATGGCAAGTGATGCAGAGCATTTTCTCATGTGCATGTTGGCCATGTCTATGTCTTCCTCTGTGAGATTTCTCTTCATGTCTTTTGCCCATTTCATGATTGGATTGTTTGTTTCTTTGGTGTTGAGTTTAAGAAGTTCTTTATAGATTTTGGAAACTAGCCCTTTATCTGATATGTTATTTGCAAATATCTTCTCCCATTCTGTAGGTTGTCTTTTAGTTCTGTTGACTGTATCCTTTGCTGTGCAAAAGCTTCTTATCTTGATGAAGTCCCAATAGTTCATTTTTGCTTTTGTTTCTTTTGCTTTCGTGGATGTATCTTGCAAGAAGTTACTGTGGCCGAGTTCAAAAAGGGTGTTGCCTGTGTTCTCCTCTAGGATTTTGATGGAATCTTGTCTCACATTTAGATCTTTCATCCATTTTGAGTTTATCTTTGTGTATGGTGCAAGAGAGTGGTCTAGTTTCATTCTTCTGCATGTGGATATCCAATTTTCCCAGCACCATTTATTGAAGAGACTGTCTTTCTTCCAGTGGATAGTCTTTCCTCCTTTATCGAATATTAGTTGACCATAAAGTTCAGGGTCCACTTCTGGGTTCTCTATTCTGTTCCATTGATCTATGTGTCTGTTTTTGTGCCAGTACCACACTGTCTTGATGACCACAGCTTTGTAGTACAACCTGAAATCGGGCATTGTGATGCCCCCAGCTATGGTTTTCTTTTTTAAAATTCCCCTGGCTATTCGGGGTCTTTTCTGATTCCACACAAATCTTAAAATAATTTGTTCTAACTCTCTGAAGAAAGTCCATGGTATTTTGATAGGGATTGCATTAAACGTGTAAATTGCCCTGGGTAACATTGACATTTTCACAATATTAATTCTGCCAATCCATGAGCATGGAATATTTTTCCATCTCTTTGTGTCTTCCTCAATTTCTTTCAGAAGTGTTCTATAGTTTTTAGGGTATAGATCCTTTACCTCTTTGGTTAGGTTTATTCCTTTGGGTGCAACTGTAAATGGGATTGACTCCTTAATTTCTCTTTCTTCAGTCTCATTGATAGTGTATAGAAATGCCATTGATTTCTGGGCATTGATTTTGTATCCTGCCATGCTACCAAATTGCTGTATGAGTTCTAGCAATCTTGTGGTGGAGGCTTTTGGGTTTTCTTTGTAGAGTATCATGTCATCGGCGAAGAGGGAGAGTTTGACTTCTTCTTTGCCAATTTGAATGCCTTTAATGTCCTTTTGTTGTCTGATTGCTGAGGCTAGGACTTCCAATACTATGTTGAATAGCAGTGGTGGAGTGGACATCCCTGTCTTGTTCCTGATCTTAGGGGAAAGGCTCCCAGTGCTTCCCCATTGAGAATGATATTTGCTGTGGGCTTTTCGTAGATGGCTTTTAAGATGTCGAGGAAAGTTCCCTCTATCCCTACACTCTGAAGAGTTTTGATCAGGAATGGGCATCATTTGAATTCTTAAGTAAGAATGTATTTGTATATTAATTGAGCAATTAAAAATAAAGAAATAGTATTTTAAATATTTTTACGTGCTCTGAAAACATGTAGGAAAGAACCATTAAATCTTCCCAGAGGAGGTTGCCTTTGAACCAAGCTTTGTGGCTGGCCCAGTCCTTGCTTTCCATCCAGCCCTGTGGCTCTCCTATGCCCAGGACCTAGCTCAGATTTTTGTATTCTGGTCCTTCCAGATGAAGGAGGTATCTCCAGAGAAGCTACAATCTTGAGTTCTGAAATAGTAGAGTGGACCCCCCACTCTCCCCCTAAACTTCAAGTCTCAGAGAAACTACTAAGGTAACATGCTGAGTTGAAGACTGAACTAGAAAGAAAATGTGACTGTCCTTCAATACAAAGAAACTGCCCTCCACTCTGTGTTTTAATAGTGATGTTACTCTAAGCATATTAGGGTGGATGAAAAGCATAAAGTAAAGATCATTATTGATTCACCCTGGGCCAGGCTCATTCAAATTCAAGATGGAAAGTCCTAGAGAGCCATCCATGTCCTTGTCTTCCAGTGTCCAGTGACAAACCATTTTGGGAAAAAAGCCATGCCCTTTAGAAGGCCAAGTTCTGCATCCTATTGACCTACTCTCTTTTACAATCTGTTTTGGATCTTTTCAGCTGGTGAGATTGGTGGGAGGTGACATAGGAAAAACAACAATGGTAAGATTCACCGAGTCTCTAGCATGAACATGGCCTTTTCAAGTTATCAAGATAAATAACTATCTAAGCAGCATTCTGAAGAGTTTGTTTCCAATAAAGTGAATCTGCGGAGAGAAAAAAATGTAGTCACATTAACCTCTTACACAGCTTTCCAGGAAAAAGCTTTCATAACTAAAGGCCAATAATATGATGGCAGGAAGAAGCTCTGTAGAATGAACCAAGTTGCCCTATATAATCAAGAGGGTAAGGAAATCAACAGCCTGGGGAGAAGCCCCTATCATTTATGATCACTTTCTGACAATCTGGATACTAGAAAGATAGTTTGATGTACTCCAACTGAGTTGATAGGCTGGGGAGAATGGACAAGTACAAAATTTCTGTTACTTCTGAAAAGGTCTGAGAGGGAGAATCAACACAATGTGCTGGGAAGTTTGACTTTGAAATCAGAATTGTTTGTAATAAAAGAGTTTCTAGGGCTTTTGATATAGCAGGGGGTAACTCTGCATTAATAGATAGTAGTAGGACTTGGAGACAGAAGGGTTCTCCTTGAAAGAGAATTTCTTTGATTTGGGTCAAGCATTTTGCTCCATTTTGAGTTTTATATAGGACCCTTGCTTTCTGCCAAACCATGTCAAAGCTTGTAGCTGAACTCAGAAAACTAATTATCACTCAAATTATTTGCCTTGACATGGAGGTGCTGGAAAAATTCCATCTAGTTTTTAAGATAGACATTTTTGTCACACTGGATATTTCAAAAAGTGCCTATTGGATATCTGCTATGTGCATAACACTTTATTGAGTGCCATAACAAATGCAAAGAAATATGTGTCAGAATATACTCTCAAGGAAAATATACTTAGGGAGGGGTGGTAGAGGCTGAGTTGAGTTGGCCTACATGAAAGTTAACACCAATGATACAAAAGCAATTATGAATTTTTTTACGTTTCCATTATGTTTTTTTAAAGATTTTATTTATTTATTCATGAGAGATACAGAGAGAGAGAGAGAAGCAGAGACACAGGCAGAGGGAGAAGCAGGACCCATGCAGGGAGCCCTACATGGAACTCGATCCCGGGACTCCAGGATCATGCCCTGGGCTGAAGGCGGTGCTAAACTGCTGAGCCACCCAGGGATCCTCCATTATGTTTTTTTTTTAATTTAAATTCAATCTGCCAACATATAGAGCAATTATGATTTAATGCCAAAATAGTGACACTAATAAAAATCAGACTAAAGATAGAGAAATCTTTGTGGATTGAACAACTCAGGGAAGTCTTAGGGAAAAGGGAGGAAATTAAACGAGGTCGTAATAAGTAAAGGATCTTTTGCTTTTGCTACTTGCCTTTTTGTGTACTTGAGAGACTTTTTGTGGTGCTAAATTATAAGTGGTGACCACTGGTGATTAATCTAGGACAAAATTATAAAGTAAAAATGTCTTTTCTGCCTTCTCATTCTACTCTTGTCCCTTGGCAGTGCTCTAACACTTCTCAGGTTGTTTAAGAGAGATAAGAAGTAGCATCCAAGTTGCTTTCCTCTGCTTAATCCAATTTACCTGTCCTATGTTACATTTTTCTCAAGATCCACCTTCTCCTTGGAAACCAAGTACAGCTAAGGTGGTAATGATCTTCACTTTGGTTATTAATTGATTGATATATTTGGCAGCTCCCACATTCGGGGCATATATATTGAGGATTGTTAAGTCCTCTTGTTGGATAGATCCTTTAAGTATGATCTAGTGTCCCTCTTCATCTCTCACTACAGTCTTTGGGGTAAATTTTAGTTTATCTGATATAAGGATGGCTACCCCTGCTTTCTTTTGAGGACCATTTGAATGGTAAATGGTTCTCCAACCTTTTATTTTCAGGCTGTAGGTGTCCTTCTGTCTAAAATGAGTCTCTTGTAGACAGCAAATAGATGGGTTCTGCTTTTTTATCCAGTCTGAAACCCTGCGCCTTTTGATGGGGTCATTAAGCCCGTTCACGTTCAGAGTTACTATTGACAGATATGAGTTTAGTGTCATCATGATATCTATTCAGTCCTTGTTTTTGTGGATTGTTCCACTGAACTTCTTCTTAAAGGGGAATTTTAAGAGTCCCCCTTAAAATTTCTTGCAGAGCTGGTTTGGAGGTCACATATTCTTTCAGTTCCTGCCTGTCTTGGAAGCTCTTTATCTCTCCTTCCATTTTGAATGAGAGCCTTGCTGGATAAAGTATTCTTGGTTGCCTGTTCTTCTCATTTAGGACCCTGAATATATCCTGCCAGCCCTTTCTGGCCTGCCAGGTCTCTGTGGAGAGGTCTGCTGTTACCCTAATATTCCTCCCCATAAAGGTCAGGGATTTCTTGTCTCTTGCTGCTTTAAGGATCTTCTCTTTATCTTTGGAATTTGCAAGCTTCACTATTTATTAAATGTCGAGGTGTTGAACGGTTTTTATTGATTTTAGGGGGGATCTCTCTATTTCCTGGATCTGAATGCCTGTTTCCCTTCCCAGATTGGGAAAGTTTTCAGCTAGGATTTGTTCAAATACATATTCTGGCCCTCTGTCCCTTTCGGCGCCCTTGGGAACCCCAATTAAACGTAGGTTTTTCTTCCTCAGGCTGTCGTTTATTTCCCTTAATCTATCGTCATGGTCTTTTAATTGTTTGTCTCTATTTTCCTCAGTTTCCCTCTTTGCCATCAACTTGTCTTCTATGTCACTCACTCGTTCTTCCACCTCGTTAACCCTTGTCATTAGGACTTCTAGTTTGGATTGCATCTCATTCAATTGATTTTTAATTTCTGCCTGATGGGATCTAAATTCTGCAGTCATGAAGTCTCTTGAGTCCTTTATGCTTTTTTCTAGAGCCACCAGTAGCTGTATAATAGTGCTTCTGAATTGGCTTTCTGACATTGAATTGTAATCCAGATTTTGTAACTCTGTAGGAGAGAGGACTGTTTCTGATTCTTTCTTTTGGGGTGAGGTTTTCCTTCTAGTCATTTTGCTCAGTGCAGAGTGGCCAAAAACAAGTTGTATTGGGAAAAGGAGAAAAAGAGAGGAGAGAAAGAAGGAAAGAAAAGAGAAAAAGAAAAAAGGAAGAAGAAAAGAGAAGAAAAAGAGAAAGAAAAAGAAAGAAAGGAAAAAAGGGGGTGGGGGAAGCAAACAAAACAAAAAGAAAAAAAAACCCATGGGGGAGTATCTTCTGATTCTGTAGACTTTAAGTCCCTTGACTTCCCCTGGAACTTGTCCGTCTAGTTGGTCTTCTGGGGGAGGGGCCTGTTGTGCTGATTTTCAGGTGTTAGCACTTGGGGGAGCTGCTGTGCTCCCTGCCTGGTGCAGGGCTCAGTGGGGGTTGTTTACCCCGTGAGGCCCCAGGAGGAACAACCCCAGTGGCGGTGGCCAGCTCTGGAAGCCTGGATTCAGCTCCCGCAGTAACTACGGGGCTCTCCGTCTGCAGGGCCTGGAGGCTCCGGGGCGGGGCCGCTGATCTGCTCAGCTCGGGGCAGGAGCGTCCTTGCAGTCCTGGATCCTCCCGGCCTCTGCCTGTCCCGGGGGGAGGCCGGATCCTGGGCTGTGTCCCGGCGCCCTGTGCTCCGGGGCCTGCGCTGTTGGATTCGCGCTCCCGCCCCGCAGCCCCCTCCGCGGAGCCGCCGCCCGAGCCCCTCCGAGCTGCTCCGGGTCCCGCCGTGCGCGCTGCAGCCCTTAGGGAGCTCGGCGCACTCTCCAGCGCGCACAGGTGTCTGTTTGTGTCCCAGGGAGCCCGAGGGCATCCCCGCCCTCCTGGGTCCTGCTCCAACTCCCTGCAGGCCCCTTTCCGCCCGGGAAGGTTGGTGCAGCTCCTGCTTCTCCGGGACGGGGCTCTCCTGTCCTGGGGACACTCGCCCCGGCCTTAGCCCGGCTCCTCGCGGGGCCCCTCCCGCTTGGAGGCCTTTTGTTTCTTTTTTTTCCCCGTCTTCCTACCTGGATAGAAGCGCGAACTCTTCTCACTGCAGCATTCCAGCTGGTCTCTCTTTACATCTCAGGCCGAATTCGTAGATTTTCAGGATAATTTGAAGGTTATCTAGGTAATTTGGTGGGGACAGGTGATTTGGGGACCCTACTCTTCCGCCATCTTGCCCCGCCTCCCCAAGGTGGTAATGATCTATAATGGCTAGCGTGATATTCTTTCCCAGTAGTATCTTGGAAAATATACATTACTAGTCTCCTGTGCTAGATTACACTGTTTAATTTTCAAAATAATCTGGTGGGGTAAATTGTATTCTTCCTATTTATCAGGTGAAGAAACTGAGGCCAGAGAGATGAACAATTTAACTTGTTCAGTTTAATTGGTTCATTTTTTTTCTTTTTTTTTTTAAATGATAGTCACAGAGAGAGAGAGGCAGAGACACAGGCAGAGGGAGAAGCAGGCTCCATGCACTGGGAGCCTGACGTGGGATTCGATCCTGGGTCTCCAGGATCGCGCCCTGGGCCAAAGTCAGGCGCTAAACCGCTGCGCCACCCAGGGATCCCAATTGGTTCATTTTTATTTAATGAACAAGTTAAATAAAAGAGCTAGGATTTGAATCCAGGTTTGTCATATGATACCATTATTTGATGACTTATCCAATCCAAAGGACTGCATGCATACACTTAAGGATTCATAACACCCTTTTAAAATTATATTTTCAGGTAATATCAATGAAAATGTCAGAGTAGGGAACTCTAACTACTCATCCCTCCACAAAAACAATGAGTAAATGGGCAAAAAACATCAGAATCAACTTTATTGGAGCTCTGGAAACTAATGAAAGGTTTATAGTATCCAGGCAAATGCTTAATCATGAAAATGGGGTTGGGAGGCAGAATCTTTGTAGGAGAGCTTCATGACATTCTACTCACTAACTGACCAGTGAGAGAACTTAGCTGAGACTTCAGTGGCCATACACAACAAGGAATATACTTTAGAAAATTAGTTAAGTAAAGTCACTAAATAAACAAACAAGAGCAGACAACAAGGAGCAATTGAAAACTATGCAGAAAGAGAGACAACATGATTCCCAGAGTTGCCGTATCATAATATTCAAAACGTCTAGTTTTCAAACAAACAAAGGGTTGCAGAAGGGGATGTGGGTGGGGGTATAGGGTAACTGGGTGACAGACATTAAGGGGGGTATATGTTGAGATGGGTACTGGTGTTATACTATATGTTAGCAAATTGAATATAAATAAAATTTTGAAAAAGAACAATAAAAAACCAAATGTCTACTTTTCAGCAAAAAATTTCATGCAAAAAAAGACAATAGGGTCTATACACAAGAAAAAAAGAAATTAATAGAAACTATCCTTGGGGAAGCTCAAACATTGGACTTATTAGACAAAGATTTTAAATTAACAAATTTAAATACACTCAGATATTTAAAAATATAACAAGAAATATGGGGATCCCTGGGTGGCTCAGTGGTTTAGAGCCTGCCTTCGGCCCAGAGTGTGATCTTGAGTCCCGGGATCGAGTCCCACGTCTCTCTCTCTCTCGCTCTTGTGAACAAATGAATAAAATAAATAAATAAATAAAAGATATCTGGCTCTTGTGAATAAATAAATAAATTTAAAAATAAAAGATTTTATTTATTTATTCATGAGAGACAGAGAGAGAGAGAGAGAGAGAGAGAGAGAGAGAGGCAGAGACACAGGCAGAGGGAGAAGCAGGCTTCACCCAGGAAGCCCGACGTGGGACTTGATCCTGGGACTCAAGATCACACTCTGGGCCAAAGGCAGGCTCTAAACCACTGAGCCCCCCAGAGATCCCCAAATAAAATCTTTTAAAAATAAATGAAGACAATATGAATAAAGAGATGGAAATTATTAAAAATATGAATTCTCAGGTTAAGAATTTTAATAACTGAAATAAAAAATTCACTAGAGGAATTCAACAGTAGACTTGAATCAGAGGAAAAAGAATATGTGAAGATGGGACAACTGAAATAGTGTGAGGAGCATGAAGAAAACTTAATAGTGCCTCAGAGACCTGTGGAACACTATTAATCATACTATCAAATGCATAATGGTAGTCACTGAAGGAGATACGGAGGATGCAGAAGGAATATTTGAAAAAATAATGACCAAAACTTCACAAATATAATAAAATATATGAATCTACATATCCAATAAGCTCAAGAACTCCAAGAAGGATAAATCAGAGATTGAAATCAAGACATGTTATAACCAAACTATAAAAAGACAAAGATAATTTAGAAGGCACCCAAAGAGAAACAACTCACATACAATGGATCTTCAATACAATAAACAGATGATTTCTCACCAGAAACCATGCAGACCAGAAGACAGTGAGATGACATATTCTAAGTGTTGAAGGTAAGGGACTGTCAACCAAGAATTCCATATTTGGCAAAATTATCCTTCAAAAATGAAGGAGAAATTAAGACATCCCCAGGTAAACAAAATCCTGGAGAGTTTGTTGCTAGTAGACCTGTCCTATAAGAAATATCAAAGGGAATCTTTCAGGCTGAAATGGGATGATACTAAACAATAATTCAGACTCATATAAAGAAATAAATAGCAATGGCGAAGATAAATAAATAAATATAAAACTCAGTATTACTGTATTTTTGGCTAATAACTCCACTAGCCATAAAATTTTTTTCCTATAAAATTTAAAAGACTACTACATAAAGCAATAATTGCAAATCTATGTCAATGAGCATAAAGTATATAAAGATGTTAACTTGTGATCAAAACAATATAAAGGGAGGACAGAGCTATACAGGAGAAAAGTTTTTGTGAAATATTGAACTTAAGTTGGTATTAATTTGAAGTAGATTGTTATGAGGTAAGATGTTAATTGTAATCCCTAGGAAAAATTACTAAAATTATATAGTAAAAGAAATAAGAATGTAATCAACTTAGTAGGCTAAAAAATATCTAATGTAGAGAAGGCAGTAATATAGGAATTTATGAGTTAAAATGATGTAAGATATATGAAAAACAAATACTAAAATGGCATAGGTAAGTTTTTTCCTTATCAGTAATTACATTAAGATTAATGGATTAGGGCACCTGGGTGGCTTAGTGGTTGGGCATCTGCCTTTGGCTCAGGTCGTGATCCTGGCATCCTGGGATCGAGTCCCCCATCCCCAGGCTCCCTGTAGGGAGCCTGCTTCTCCCTCTGCTTATGTCTCTGCCTCTCTCTGTGTGCCTCTCATGAATAAATAATAAAAATCTTTAAAAAAGATTAATGGATGATACTCTCCAATTAAAAGGCAAAGATTGAAGAAATGGATAAATACTGTGATGCAGCTATACACTGGAGACAAGAGATTCACTTTAGAACCAAACACAAATAGGTTGAAAGTAAAAGGATGGAAAAAGGTATTTCATGCAAACAGTAACCAAAGCAGAGCTGGTGTGGTTATACTAATATCAGACAAAATAGACAAAAATTGTTACAAAACATAAAGAGGGACATTATATAATGATAAAAGGGCCAATCAATCAAGAAGATATAACACAAACATATATGGCTAATAGAGTCTCAATATATATGATACAAAACCTGACAGAATGAAAAGGAGAAATAGTTCAACAATATTGGTTAGAGACTTCAAAATCTCACTTTTTAAAAATATTTATTTATTTATTTATTTATTTATTTATTTATTTATTTGAGAGAGAGAGCATGCATGCACATACAAATGAGGAGTGGGAGAGGGACAAGCAGACTCTGTGCTGAGCATGGAGCCTGACATGGGGCTCAATTCCACGACCCTAATATCATGACCTGAGCCAAAATCAAGAGTCAGTAGATTAACCGACTGAGCCACCCAGGTGCCCCTTCAACACCTCACTTTCAATAACAGAATAACTAGACAAAATATAAAGAAGGAAATAGAAGACTTAACAAATACTCTCAACAACCCAGACCTAAAAGACATGTAGAACTATTCACCCTACAACAGAGGAATATGCATTCTTCTCAATTGTACATGGAACATTCTCCAAGGTAGATCATATATATCAGGCCATAAAACAAGTTTCAGCAAATTTAAAATGCTTAAATCGTACAAAGTATGCTTTATACCACAACAGAGTGAAGTTAGAAATCAATACCAGAAAAAAAAAAGAAATCAATACCAGAAAGAAATCTAGAAAATTCACAAATACACAGAAATTAAACAAAAGACTCTGAAACAACCAATAGATCACAGAAGAAATCACAAGAGAAAAAGAAGAATACTTTAAGATGAATGAAAATGAAAACACAACATTGAAATTTATGTGATGGACCCATCTCAGTTCTCAGAGGGAAATTTATAGCTATAAATGCCTACATTAAAAAAAGAAAGATCTTGTCAATAACCTTTCACTATAAGGAATTATAAAAAGAAAAGCAAAGTAAAACAAATAGGAGTAAAGAAATAAAAAGATTAGGGTAAATGTAAATGAAATAGAGAAAAGAAAAACAATTAAGAACAACAAAATAACAAAAAAATCCAGAAGTTAGTTCTTTGAAAAAAATCAACAAGATTGACAAACAGATCAAGAAATAGGGTAGATTCACACTACTAAAATCAAGTGAGAAAATGGGGACATTGCTACTCACCGTATAGAAATAGAAATAATTATAATAGAAAAGCCCAGGACCAGATGGTTTCACTGGCAAATTCAATCAAGTGTTTAAAAAATTAAGAGAAATCCTCATCAAAATCTTCCAAAAAATAGAAGAGGGGAGAACATCTCCTTATCCTAAGCCTGGCATTACTCATACCAAAGCTAGACAAAGACATCATAAAAAAAGGAAACTAATTCAAATATCCCTTACAAATATAAATTCAAAAATTCTTAACAAAATGCCAGCAGAACAAAACTGGCAACATATTAAAAGGATTATACAACATAAACAAGTGGGATTGATTCCAGGAATGCAAGCACGGTTCAACATATGAAAATTAATCAATATAAAATACTAGATTAAAATAATGGGGGATAGGGGCACCTGGCTGGCTCAGCCGGTAAAGCATGAGACTCTTGATCTTGGGGTCATGAGTTCAAGGCCCACGTTGGGCGTAGAGCCTACTTAAAAAATAAATAAAAATAAGATATTGAGTTGGAAAAGCACATTATCATCTCAATGCAGAACAAGTGTTTGATAAATCCAATATTTTTTCATGATTAAAAAAATTCAACAAGAGAATAGATAGAAACTTCCTCAACCTGATAAAGAGTATCTAGTAAAAATCCAAAGGTAACCTCATATTTAATTGTGAAAGCTTTTAGTCTTTCACAGATCAAGAACCACACAAGAATGTGTTCTCTCACCAGTCCTATTCCATATTATACTGAAGTTTCTAACCCGGGCAATTAGACAAGAAGAAGAAATAAAAGTCATCAAAATTAGAAAGGAATAGTTAAAACTGTCTCTGTTTGAAAATCACATGTTCTTACATATAGAAATCTTAAAGAACCCTCATACAAAGAAACTATTAGAAGTAATAAATTAATTCAGCAAAGTTGCAGGATACAAGAACAACATACAAAATCAGTTGTATGTCTATATACTAGAAATAAACATTCTGAACAGCAAATTAAGAAAACAATTTCATTTATAAAAGCATTAAAAGAATAAAATACTTAGGAATAAATCTAACCAAGGAGGTGCAATATTTGTAAGCTTAAAACTAACAAAATATTGTTGAAAAAGATTGAAGATACTCTCTCCTCCAGCAACCCAAGATGCAGAAAGGAAAGAAGGCAAAGGGGAAGAAGATGGCTCCTGCCCTGCTGTTGAGAAGAAGCAGGAGGCCAAGAAGGTAGTCAATTCCCTGTTTGAGAAAAGGCCCAAGAATTTTGGCATTGGACAGGACATCCAGCCCAAAAGGGACCTCACCCACTTTGTCAAATGCCCCCACTACATCCGGCTGTAGCAGCAAAGGGCTATTCTCTATAAACATCTAAAAGTACCTCCTGCAATTAACCAGTTCACCCAGGCCTTGGACCACCAAACAGCTACTCAACTACTTAAGCTGGCCCACAAGTACAGACCAGAGACAAAGCAAGAGAGGAAGCAGAGATTGTTGACCTGGGGTCAGAAAAAAAGCTATGGGCAAAAGAGGATGTCCCTACTAAGGCCACCTGTCCTTCGAGCTGGGGTTAACACTGTCACCACTTTGGTGGAAAACAAGAAGTCTCAGCTGGTAGTGATTGCACATGATGTGGATTGCATTGAGCTGGTTGTCTTCTGCCTGTCCTGTGTCGTAAGATGGGGGTTCCCCACTGAATTATCATGGGTAAGGCCAGGCTGGGGCCATCTGGTCCGCAGGAGGACCTGCACCACTGTCACTTTCATACAGGTTAACTTGGAAGACAAAGGAGCTCTAGCTAAGCTGGTTGAAGTCATCAGGTGTTTCAGTTTGATGCCCAAAGCAAGAAAAAGCCAATATCACAATTTGAAGGCAGGAAGAATTCTCACTTAGGGTAGGGGTTAGCCTTTTTGTTCTATTCACACCCATCCACATGAGGGACGGCATTCTGCTTTACTCAGCCTACCAATTCAAATATTAAACTTATATAAATACACCTTCACAAAAACACCCAGAACAATGACCAAATATCTGGGTTTCCCATAGCCTCAGCCAAGCTGACACATAAAATTAACCAGGGGATCCCTGGATGGCTCAGAGGTTTGGCACCTGCCTTCGGCCCAGGGCGTGATCCTGGAGTCTCAGGATCGAGTCCCACATCAGGCTTCCTGCATGCAGCCTGCTTCTCCTCTGTGTCTCTGCCCCCCTCTCTCTCTGTGTGTCTCAAATAAATAAATAAATAAATAAATAAATAAATAAATAAATAAAATCTTTTAAAAAATTAAAATTAAATTAACCATCACACCACAAACCCCTCAAAATGGATCAAAGACCTAAATGTAGAACTACAAACTGCAAAACTATTAGAAAAAAACGTGTGTAAATTCTTGTGACCTTGGATTTGGCAATGGATTCTTTGACATCACATCAAAAGCAAAGCAATAAAAGAAAAAAAAAACCCAGATAAATGGGACTTCATCAAATTAAAGATTGTGAGCATCAAAAGACATTATCAAGAAAGTTAAAACTAAATCACAGTATGCAAAAAAAGTTTGCAAATCATATCTGTAAAGGGTCTAGTACCCAGAATATTTAAAAGAATATTTATAACTCAACTCCAGAAAGACCAACATCTCAATTAAAAAATGGGCAAAGGCTCTTTCCGGTTTCAGTCATGGGCACACCGCAGAAGGATGTTATCATCAAGTCAGATGCACCTGACACGCTGCTGTTAGAGAAGCATGCAGACTATATCGCATCCTATAGCTCCAAGAAAGATGATTATGAATACTGTATGTCTGAATATTTGAGAATGAGTGGGATCTATTGGGGTCTGACTGTAATGGATCTGATGGGACAACTACATCGGATGAATAGAGAAGAAATTCTGACCTTCATTAAGTCATGTCAACATGAGTGTGGTGGAATAAGTGCTAGTATTAGACATGACCCCCATCTTTTGTACACTCTACGTGCTGCCCAGATTCTTACTCTGTATGATAGTATTGTTATTGATGTAAATAAAGTTGTGGAATATGTTCAGAGTCTACAGAAAGAAGATGGTTCTTTTGCTGGAGATATATGGGGAGAAATAGATACAAGATTCTCTTTTTGTGCGGTGGCAACCTTGGCTCTGTTGGGGAAGCTAGACGCTATTAATGTGGAAAAGGCAATTGAATTTGTTTTATCGTGTATGAACTTTGATGGTGGATTTGGTTGCAGGCCAGGTTCTGAATCCCATGCTGGGCAGATCTATTGTTGCACAGGATTTCTGGCTATTACTAGCCAGTTGCATCAAGTAAATTCTGATTTACTCGGTTGGTGGCTTTGTGAACGACAGTTACCATCAGGTGGACTCAATGGAAGGTCCGAGAAGTTACCAGATGTCTGCTATTCGTGGTGGGTGTTGGCTTCCCTAAAGATAATTGGAAGGCTTCATTGGATTGATAGAAACTGCGAAGTTTCATTTTAGCATGTCAAGATGAAGAAACAGGAGGATTAGCAGACCGACCAGGAGACATGGTAGATCCTTTTCATACTTTATTTGGAATTGCTGGATTGTCACTTTTGGGAGAAGAACAGATTAAACCTGTTAGTCCTGTTTTTTGCATACCTGAAGAAGTGCTTCAGAGAGTCAATGTTCAGCCTGAACTAGTGAGCTAGACATTGATAGAGATATGAGATATTGCTTAGTATAGTTTTGCCATCTTAACATTTCTGTAAAGTGCTTATCAAATTTAATGACTACTGTGTCACTATTTTGTATATTAATTGTATTAATTTTAATAAATTATGTAATTATACATACTGTAAAATTAAGATCCTTATCTTCAGCTTTAGATTTTTTTCTGCAATGCTGTTATCCTGAGTACAGTATTTTATTTCTGCTTAAGTGTATTTATTTGTATGTTTCCTTAACAGCAAACTTTTTTTAATAAATTAATTTTTATTGGTGTTCAATTTACCAACATACAGAATAACACCCAGTGCTCATCCCGTCAAGTGTCCCCCTCAGTGCCCATCACCCATTCACCCCCACCCCCCGCCCTCCTCCCCTTCCACCACCCCTAGTTCGTTTCCCAGAGTTAGGAGTCTTTATGTTCTGTGTCCCTTTCTTAACAGCAAACTATTGACTTAAAGTTTAAGTCTTGTGTTCTACTTGATTTTCCCATGTGCTTCTTTCATGTCATATAATAATGGTTAATGTAAATTGACCTATATCAATGAGAATGTTAACTGGTAAAAATGATAAACCTATCCATATATGAATTAAAAGATTCACCAGAAAAAAATGGGCAAAGGATTTGAGTAAACATTTCTCCAAAGAAGATATATTAATGGCCAATAAACACATGACATCATTAGTCATTACAGAAATGCAAATCAAAGCCATAATGAAAGACCATTTCACACTCATTAGCATGGCTATAATTTATTAAAACAGCAAGAAAATAACAAGTGTTGGTGAAGATGTGGAGAAATTGTAACCCTCATACACTGCTGGTGGAAGTATAAGATGGTGCAGCCACTATAGAAAACAGTTGGGGAGTTCCTCAAAAAGTTAAGCATAGAATTACTATATAATCCAACCATTCCACTGTTAAGTATATACCCAAGGGAAATTAAAACATATATCTACACAAGAACTTGTACACAATGTTCATAGTAGCATGATTTTATTAACCAAAAATGAAAACAACCCCAGTATTCATGAGTTGATGAATGGATAGACAAAATGTCCATACAATGGAATATTATTTAGCCATTAAAAGAAATTAAGTAGTGATATATGCATGCTACAACATTGATGGACCCTGAAACCTAAATGAAAGAAGCCAAACATAAAAAGTCAAATATTATGATTCCATTTATATGAAATGTCCAGAATAGATAAATCCATAGACCTTGAAAGCAGATTGGTGGTTGCCAGGGGTTGGAGGGAGGGGGGAAAGGGAAGTGACTGCTTAATGCTAGCATCACAAAGGAGTCCATTTTTATCATATTGTTTGACCTGATGTGTTTGAAATATATCAAACTGTCCAACTCTATGACACTTGAAAGGTTTTGGCCTGACAGTGCCTGATCCCTTCAATATGGGTGGCATTTCATTTAGAAGAATATATGACCATTGCCAGAGGAGATATAAAGCTAGAATTAGATAGTGGTGATGGTTGTGCATCATTGTGAGTGTATTCAAAGCCACTGAATTGTATACTTCAATATGTTTAAAATGGAGGATTTTATGTTGAGTGAATCTTATCTCAATAAAAAAAATGGAAATATTCAGTTAATCCTTACAGTTTTATAGTCAAGATAGCAGATCTTCTGGGGAATCTTACAACATACTGAGAGGATGATCATCAGTCCCAAGGCATATCAATAATCTGGAACAGACATTGGCCTTCTATAGGACACAGGCCAAAGCTGGCCATTGGCCTGTTTCATAAGGCCCATGAGCTCAGAATAGTTTTAAAATTTTAAAGGCCTTTTAAAAGCAACAATAACAAAGAATACATGACAGAAACTTTTGTGGCCATAAAACTGAAAATATTTACTATATGGCTCTTTACCAAAAAAGGAAGAAAAGATTGTTGACCTTGATCTATGGCAGTGATAAACGATAATCCCTCACATTTATAAGTGAACTTCAGTTTACAAGGCACATCTATTTTTTCTCTGCTGACTTTCAAAACAACTTTGTGAGGTAGATGAATTGTTACTTCTCTTTATAGAAGGGCAAAATGAGGCTTGGAGAGGTCAAGCTACTCATATCCCTTGCTGTGTCACTTGATAGAATTCAGATGGTCTGAAAGTAATTCACTATTCTTCCCCTACAGCCCATTGCCTCCGTGAACACTTTGGAAGAACAACTAAAGGTTCTGTGAAAACACAATACAATTAGACTTGACAGATCATCCCAAGGTTGAGAAAAAGACCAAGAGAGCTTTGGCTAACTACTGCTGGGATCTCTCTCACAGCTTTATATCTCCTCTGGCAATGGTCATATATTCTTCTAAATGAAATGCCACCTATATTGAAGGGATCAGGCACTGTCAGGCCAAAACCTTTCAAGTGTCATAGAGTTGGACAGTTTGATATATTTCAAACACATCAGGTCAAACAATATGATAAAAATGGACTCCTTTGTGATATGTCCCTTTATAGGAACCATGACAATTCCTCCTTCCCCAGATGTCCTGCATCTAACCTGTAGTTTCTGGACAGCATATAATGCAATTGCCATTCTGCCTTCCCACCAATTTACCAGGTGTCAGATTTCCTGAACTTCAGGAGCTCTGTAATATGTTGAAAAGTAGGGGTGGGTTGCAATTGATATGAATATTTCTTAATACGCCCTTGGCACCCAAGTAGCCAATCAACAGCTTCAAAGATGGCCTCCCCACCTCTAGGTCACTGTTTTCTTCCTCCATTCTTCATCCCACATGTGCCTGGCTTAGTACAATTCTATGTACTACTCATTTACAATCTGTAATCTTCTCTAGTCAATTTTGGATTATAGTCTCATGGAGGGGGAAGGAGCCCTGCACGCACTGTTGATTCAGGTACTCAAGGGCTATGAAGTAAATGGCTGCCCCTACTGGAGTCACTGTAATAGAATTGTGGGGGATTTATAATTATATCCCTCCATACAAGTCAGTTAATTAATCAGCCCTTCCCACACACTTCTATTAGGTTCCTCTCACTGGGTAGGCCATTTTACTCACAGCATGTAGCTCCTTCATTCAATTCTCTTTCTGCTCTCTTCTTGGGGGTCCTTTTCACTAAGGGACCAGTGTATCCTCTCCCCAGGAAGAGGGATCTTTTACAATTTCAGGCCCTTTCCTTCTTTGGGGCCCCCATATAGATGCCAGGTTATTTGATAAGGTCCTCATATTTTGAATTTAATCTACATAAGGCCAAATTCCCTTGATTTTTTAAGAAATAACTTTAATTCTCCCACCTGACATTTTGATTGTATCCAAGGCCTGGATGCTACCTTAATTTTTGTGGACCTAGTAGGGGAAATAATTTTAAACTCTGCTCTCACTTTGACTGCTAGGCTTTGATCCCATTGCCTGTAACACCTTGATTCTTTTTTTTTTTAAGATTTTATTTATTTATTCATGAGAGATACAGAGAGAGGCAGAGGCATAGGCAGAGGGAGAAGCAGGCTCCCCTCAGAGAGCCTGATGTGGGACTTGATCCCAGGACCCCAGGATCACAACCTGAGTCAAAGGCAGATGCTTATCCACTGAGCCACCCAGGTGCCCCTAACACCTGGATTCTAAATATGCTTGGAGAACAAATAATATTAACAGCCCACTTCTTCTGTCTAGGCAGTCCCAATGCCTTGTACTTTTTGTTTTCTTTCTCATGCAAGATCTTTGTCTATTAGCATCACTTGTACATCTGGCCATCTATTACCTTAGATTCCTGGGAATTTGCAGGATTCACCCAGCCTTCCTGCTTATTGTCTTCTAAATCTCCCTTATCTCTATCTCTTCGTTCAACTGTCTATATGTACAGTTTCTAAGATATAAGCCCTGGGTCTGCCTTTCTTATCCAATACTCCTACCTCTTTGTGGGGAGAGGTTAGGGTTAAAACAGCCACCATGACTCTGCCCTCGCAAAATTTTTCCCTAGTTGGCGAAGTTGTTCTGTCCAGCCCAAGCTTTGTGGATAGCTTCCTGCTTTAGCTCTTTTCTCCTCCAGCTCCTAACCCTTAGCTTAGGAGTTTAAGTGGGGTTTCCAGTACAGATTATTGACCACTAGAAGTGAGCTAAAAGCTACTTAATACCTTAATGTTGAAATAAGCCAGTAGACCAAAGAATCTTCCTGTAGCCTATTCTAGGCCATTCTGCAGACTACACTTTTTTCCTCTTCATGTTTTATTTTTTTTCCTCTTTTTTTTTCCTCTTCATGTTTTAAGTATCCAGCTGCAGTGGATTCTGCATTCTTTTTTTTTTTACTTTTTTATTTTAATTTTTTTATTTATGATAGAGAGAGAGAGAGAGAGAGAGAGAGAGAGAGAGAGAGGCAGAGACACAGGCAGAGGGAGAAGCAGGCTCATGCACCGGGAGCCCGACGTGGGATTCAATCCCGGGTCTCCAGGATCGCGCCCTGGGCCAAAGGCAGGCGCCAAACCGCTGCGCCACCCAGGGATCCCCGGATTCTGCATTCTTTAGTTTAAAGATCTCTCTTTAAAGGCTTCCATGACCTCCCCAACTATCTGTAAAATTGGTGCTACTCAACTAACTTTCTGGAGGATATACTGGAGCTATAAGTTGGCTTTTCACCCTCTCTCTCATGTATCAGCGTATCATTAGACTGAGTGATGCCTAAATGGCAGAATTCAGTGATAGCTTTCAGTTTTGTATCACTGATGGGATTCGTGGTTTTTATGTATAATTACCCTGCAACAGGCCAGTGATCTTTTAAAAATGTAAATCAAAACATACCACTCTCCCACTAAAAACTCTTCAGTGGCTTTCCATTGTACTTTATTTTTTAAAAAAAATATTTTATTTATTTATTCATGAAAGACAGAGAGAGAGAGAGAGAGAGAGAGAGAGAGAGAGAGAGAGAGAGAGGCAGAAGCAGGCTCCATGCAGGGAGCCTGATGTGGGACTCAATCCCGGGTCTCCAAGATCATGTCCTGTGCTGAAGGCGGTGCTAAACCGCTGAGCCACCCGGGCTGCCCTCCATTGTACTTTAAATAGAATCCAGACATCTTTCTGTGGCTTACAAAATTCTACACAACCTAAGCTCTGCCCACCTTTCCAAACTCATCTTGTACCATGCCCCTAGCACTCATAAATTCTTCAGCCCCATGGAACTTGTTTCTGTTCTTATAACCACAAACACTTTCTACCTCAGGGACTTTGCACTTGCCATTTCTTCTGCCTGGTATATACTTTGCCAGATCCTTGAATAGCTGACTCCTGATTATTCAGATATCAGATCAAATGTCACTCACTCAAAAAGGCTTTCCCTGAACACCCAGTCCAAACAAACAAACAAACAAACAAACAAACATTTTTTTTCTAGATCACTTACTTTCATGTCATCCTGTTGTATTTTCTTCACAATGGTTGCTGCAATCTGGAAATTATATTAATTACCCATGTACTTATCATTTGTCTCCCTTCACAGGAGAATGTAAATCCCACAAAATAGAGGCCTTGTGTGTTTTGTTCATTGTTGTATCTCCAGTGCTGGGCACAAAATATTTAACGAATGAATATATGGCATATGATAAAAGTTCCTAGCTCTCTGTCAACTTTGCTAAATGACCCATGATGAGTTTCTCTCATATGTCTTTTAAGATTAAAGTTCTCAAAACACAACAGTTCTTGGATGCTCAGCTATTGGATTTTGGGTAATTCATTTATTCAAGTATTACTGAGAGTTAGACATTATGTTAAGCTCTGGGAATATAAAAATTAATAAGACTATAGCCTCTATCCTCAGAGATCTCATAATCTAGTGTGGGAAATGGACATGTAAATAATTGTAGTACAGTGATGTATATGCTAGGATAGAAGTTTGAATTAGATGTTGTGGCAACACTGAGGAAAAAGAGTCCATATCTTTGGTGCTGGAGTAGGAATGGAGGTGGTTCAAGAACATAATCCTAGAGGAAGTGATATATGAGCTGGATCTTGAGGAATGGATTAGTTCATTGGGAAATGAAGACAAGAAGTACATTCTAGCATGTGTGGAATATGGAGAAGAGACTGGGCACTGACCATTCTGGAGAATGGCAAGCTGAAGGCTGTTATTGGAACACAGGGTGATTGTGGAAGATAAAGTTGGAAAAGAAGCAAGAAATTTGTTGAGTTGGAATCTGTTGAGTTCTCATCTCAACACAGCTATAAAATGCTCCCTATATACATTTACTCCTTCCCACAAAAAGTAAATGAAATTGCCACCTGATAGTTAAATTAGTAAAATTCACTGCAAAGGGTTAGGATTAGAGATATCTGGAAATGTGTGACTAGAAGTTTTGGAAACTCTCAAAACTTTGCTCAAGGTGATCTAGGACAAATCCCAAGGAAGCAGAACTGGAATGCAATTGTAATTTTGTAAGTGGAAACCAAATTAATTGTATTATACATTGCTTGGAGTGAATAGAAAACGGTTGGCCTGCTAGCAGCAAAGAAATTACTGTTACAAGCCAGCTCCATCCAAAAGAATGATCTTGGCCAAGGGAATCCAGCATGGGTTCATTGGCAAGGCTGGCCCTATAGTTGATGAAAGTGCTTCAAGTTGACTAATCTGTGAGGTTCTTATGATCAACTACCTCTCCTCATTGTGATTTTATGCTCACCAAACAATCTTTTGATAATTTATTTGGCTCCTCACACAACTTGCACACAGAGAAAAATACACTGATCTGCCTACTCAAGCATTTTGACCTGTTAACAATTGTGTTTCTCATTGTGAATTGAGATATATAGGGGACAGATAGGTATAGATATAAGTACAAATGTTTTTTTAGAAGTCTCTATCTATCCAAAAGGCATGTGAGCATTCCTAAATTGACTTTACCTTCTTGAATTCACTCTGTCCAGACTCTGGTCTTTAGCCATGCAACTCAGAAAGCTATTTTTGCCTCTACACTGAGAGTCCAGCCATCTCCTGCAAAGCTTTTGGAAGCAGGCAACTTGCATTCCTTGGATGACCAAGTCCTCTGCATTGCTGTGTTATGTACTCCAAAGTTTACTAGGAGGACAGTGTTCATTATTCTGTGTTTTCATATGTGTCATTTGCATTGAGGAGTTTGATTTGAGAGAAGGAACATTGCTGTAAAACAGTGTGTGGATAGAAGCTATTCTTGTTTTATTTTTTCTTACTTTCAGTTCTCAAAATCAGACTTTCAGAAAAGGATTTGGGTGCAGGTGATTTATTGGGGAGGCAGTTTTGGGAACCACAAAAAGGGAATGGGCAAAGTGAGAAAAGAAGAAAGAAAAGCTAATAATGAGTATGTTATAATCAGCAAGTTACCCTATGGGCAGCTGGGACTCAGTTCTGCTGGGAACTCTCTGAGAAACCATGTATAACATGTCTCAGAATCTTCCCACTGGAAGACAGGGAGTCTGTGATATTTATCCATGGACTTCCATCCCCACTGGTTGAAGATTAGCCCCAGTGGTGTAAACTATCCTGTACTTTCAGGTTGCACCTGACTGAGGCACAGCAAGCTTTCACTGTGCTAGAGAAAGCCTCAGTAGAGAAGAGAGACAATCCACTTGAGGTAGAAGACTGTCAGGATGCTGGAAACTGCAGCTGCAGGTGAAATCAGGTGGGCCAAAGGGAATATGGGGTGGTACTGACAGTATCTGGTGCATTATTAGAAACAAATATATCAGACCTTGAGACCCTAGTGGGCATATGAACAAAGGATATGAACTGGTAAATTGTACAAAAAATGTAAATGGCAAACGAAAAAATGTAAACGGCCAACAATTGTATTTTTATGCATTTAACCTTGGTCATAATCAATGAATTGTAAATAAAAACAAGATGTATCTTTTCCCCTTTCAAATTAGCATGGGCTTTTCTCAATTAAAAAAAAACCCCACATGTTTGATGGGGATACATTGCAGGCTGGGATGTAAATTTGCAAAATCTTTCTGAGATGTAGTTTTCCAATATGTATCAAGAGCCTTAACAATATTTGTCTTTTAACTGAGTAATTCCTGATAAAAGATAAGGATGATATTGATGTTATTTATCACATTAAATGTCCAGTAGGGTAATGGTTGAAATAATTATAGTATAGTCATATGTTAAACATTTTAAAAAAACATTTTCAAACATTTGGTGACATTGAAAATGCTTATGATATATTCAGTTAAAAAGCATAATCCCAAACTGTAGAGACAGAGTGAGCCCACCTATTATTTTTCTTTTTTTAAAAGATTTTATTTATTTTTTCATGAGAGACACACAGAGAGGCAGAGACACAGGCAGAGTGAGAAGCGGGCTCCATGCAGGGAGCCCAATGTGGGACTGGATCCGGGGACTCCAGGATCACACCCTGGGCTGATCTGCTGGGCACTAAACCCCTGAGCCACCCGGGCTACCCCCAACTATTATTTTTCAATTCAGAGATGACATAAATTGTAAGACATTGGTTCATTAATAGCTTTGGGGAAAATAAACACTACCTTTAATATACCTAAACTTTAATCTGCCGAATAATGTATGTATATCCATACAATTGTATACCACTTTCTTTTTTCAAGAATACCCCCAAAAGGAGAGTCTAAACTTTCTTCACATTCCAGAGTTTCAAGATTCTTCTGTATTACTTTCGGCCATTGATAGTGAAGCAGCATATTGTGGTGACATGCGGCTACTTTTCATAACTCCAGCCAGTAATGATGTGAGAAAATCATATTGAAGCATGTAGAAGAATACTGGGAATTCATCCACATTTCCTGTTTGGTTAAACTGATAGTTTCTTTCAGTCATTAGAGTGTGCAAATTTTGATCTCAGGGTTGTGAGTTCAAGTCCCAAGTTGAGTGTAGAGATTACTTAAAATAAAATTTTTTAAAAGCCCTCATAGGGGATCCCTGGGTGGTGCAGCGGTTTGGTGCCTGCCTTTGGCCCAGGGCACGATCCTGGAGACCCGGGATCGAATCCCACGTCGGGCTCCCGGTGTATGGAGCCTGCTTCTCCCTCTGCCTGTGTCTCTGCCTCTCTCTCTCTCACTGTGTGCCTATCATAAATAAATAAAACAAAAAAAATTTAAAAGCCCTCATAGTTTCTTTTTTCTTTTCTTTTTTTCCCCAATTCAATTACATTAGCTAGAAATCAATCAATTTTCTTGAAAGTCACTCAGAAGCTTTTGACAGATAGATGTTCAGTGCCTGAGTAATAGTCCCTCACAACACATGCGATGGTCACACCAACCTTTCCTAGCTTTGAAATTTTTATGATATATTCCAAGAGATTTGGCAATTTCTACCACCTTTAATTGCATTGTCTGGCATATGACAGCAATCTTCTGCAGACACAATAATTTTTCATTTCAATGATGCATCATCGTGTAATTTTAAGGAGACATTTTAAGTGACAATTAGGGAGAAAGCCAAATTTAAGTTAAAAATTTAGCCACGAGCAGTGCTACCAACAGAAATAAGTCATTTGAAGTGACAATCAGATGAACTACCAACAGAAATAAGTCATTTGAAGTGACAATCAGATGAACAGATGCCTTCTATGCCCAGCTAAGTCTGCGCACACATAAGCAATGATGACAATATCACAGTGAATTCTTTTGCCTGGCCATTTGCACATCATTTTTTACATCTGTTATAAGATGCATTCTGATTTCAGAAATGAAGAATATGTATCTTAGAATGCAAGAAATATGGTATGAGATATGTACACATTTTGTATACAAACACACATATGCAGACAGAAAAAAGACAAAAAGGAAATGCACCAAAATGCTTACAGCCGTTGTGCTTGAATGGCTAGAACTACAGGTTGTGTATGTTTTTGCTTACCTTAATTTTTAAAATATTGGCAATACCCTTGTATTACTGTTAAATTGTGAAAAATAATCGATTTCTTAAATGACTGGTCCTCGTATTTTGAAGGCTGTTGCTCCCTATTGGGAGATAAAAAGTTGGAAGAGAGATGGATAACCTTGAATCTAAATTGGACAGATGCATGGAAGACTACAGTAACTTTTGGATCTTCCTAGTCCAACAGAACAAATAACCAAGTATTCTCAACTCAGAAATGATTCAAAAGTGAAAAAACTAATCATGAACTTTGAGGTTACATTTGTCATTCCAGTCCAGTTTCTAACTTGTGGCATAATTTTGACAAGTCACTTACCCTGCATACTTGTTTTCTCACCTATAAATAAGAGAATACCTTCTACCCTTCTTCTTGCTGGCAATGATAAAAATGCAGTTAAAAACATTGATCAAATAGTTTACAGTCTTGTTTGTGTTCCCACAAGTAATGCAAATATTGGCCAATAATCCATTTATTAGCCAGTGACTATTTGAGGCCTGACGCTTGAGGACTGTGTTTTGTCCTTGCAGCCCATTTATTAGGAAGATCTCACCAGAAAGTTTCCCTAGGGTGTGGGGTGTGTGTGAGGGGTGAGTAGAGGGTAAAGGTGTGGCTATGTTTGGAGAGTGGGAAGGAGCATAGGTGGGAGGGGAGGTGTGTGTAGGCTGTGACTATGTGTGAGTGCATGTGTGAGTGTGTGCACGCACACATAATGGGAAATAGGAGTGAGGGAGAGGGATGGTGAGCAAAGAGCCACAGGGTGGGCAGTGTGCACACAAGGTCTGTTTCTGGGGCCTGAAGAAAATGCCAGGACTTGTGTAAGTTCTGTCACTGCACCTGGGCAAATTAATTCTATACTGGGAGCCCTTGCAGGCATTATCCAGCTTAGGGAATTTAATTTCAGTTCATTAATGTGGTCCCAGTTTCCCACTACCTGTTGATGGGGGAGAGGGCCCAGGAAATTTGCCCCATCTTGCATACCTCTGCCAAGTCTTACTCCCAGGCCTAGCTCCTAAAACAAAGTGGGGTGATGAGGAAACAGTCTTTCAATGTGGAGCTCTGGCTATAAGCAGCAGATCTGCAGTGCATTGCAATGAGAAGCAGCAGGGCTTACAGCACGCTACCCAGTGCAATCTTCAGAAAATATGTGGTGACAGGTTGCAATACCTTAGTTCAGTTCATCTTCCCAATGACCCAAGATTGTCACAACATGATTTGGAGGAGTCAGGACTGCTTGGTTGATGTTTAGCACAAAGTCAGTATAAACAGTCAAAAACCAGTAACTACTATTCTTCCCATCATCATTGTCATTATTCCCACCACAGAAAGGGCCTGTTAATCAATACCCTGTCCGGGCAGGAGTCCACCATCACCCCACCCCAACCTGCCCTGTCCTACCCTGGGACCTCAAGCTACTCCTTTGAGGCAAAGCAGTGAACACCCTACTGAGATGCAGGTGCTCTCTGGGGGATGATCCACCTCAAACCTTTCTAATTCATCAATAACTTTGCAATGTGAAGACACCAGGCAGCTGGACTGGGGATCCAGGGAATTGTGTGATTCAAGAAGGAGGGATTCATAAATGAGTTTGCTGGGCCTCTGACAAGACCAGCCTGTAGCATAGGTAAACAGAGTGGTGGAGGAAATTGAACCAAGACCTTACCCCAGGCTGGCTCTTTGCCCAGGTCTGTAGGGATCGGGAACAGGGGAGAGAGGAAAGCAGTGTAAATTGGGAGGAGCCTCAGACCTCAGCTTCAAAGCCCAGAAGACTCCAGGTTCTGAGAGGGGGATTTGATCCAGACTGGTAGAAGGAATATGGCCTTCCCCTTCCTGGGTTCATGAGTGTCATGAAGTATCTGGATGACTAGGTGGGGGGGGGAGGCTTTTGCTCACCAGCAGCAAGCTGGACGCTGCTTTGGAAAAGCCAGCAGGACACAATAATTGATTGCCTTCTTGCTGCAAAATCAAAATGGCTTTTGATGTTCAGCCATTCATTGCCGTAACTGGAATAATAACACAATTCATTTTAGCTGCAGCCCTGCAAATGGATGGCTTTAATAATGGCTAATTTGGGATGATGAATGTGTCACTTGGGGGTGACATTAGTGCTGAATAAGGAGAAGGGCATGCAAGAGACAGGGGGAGGAAGGGATGAGCTATATAAGACTAGCCATGTTTGATAACTTCCAAGGCTGCCAGCCATTCAATTCCACTCCTCAGTATTGACCTTAGCAAGCATCTATTCCCTATGTAGCACTAGGCTGAGCAGTAGGGGAGATTCTGAAAAGATATTTGATGAGAGTGACTATATGTCCTGGTTCCCCTGGAACAGTCCTGGTTTATGCCAGGATCAGATACAAATATTAGTATCACCCTCAGTCACAAAAATGTCTTGGTTTGGGAGATAATTATATTGTAATTCTGTGTGGCTCACTCTCTGCTTTTCGTAAGCATATAGATTTTCTGGGAAGATAAGACTTATTTATGCACATGGAGCAATTATAGTGTACTGGGGGACAGTATGTAACCAATAGATGAATCAAATAAGCACAAGCACCAAATCAATGCTTACAAGTTTGAAATTGATGGTAGCTGTGGGTTTCAATACCTCAAAGAAGACTTTTACATGCTTGGGGATGATAAACCTCAATATCCTACTCACTTGATCTTCATATCAACCTTAATGTGACCTCCATCTGGCAGATGATGAGCTAGAGACTCAGAGAAGGGAATTGATTGCTCAAGGTCACAGAGCTAGTAATTGATGAAGGCAGGATTTGAATTCAAGACTGCTTTAATAAAAGCCAACTATATTTCCCCTTCAGAACAAACAAATCAGGTATCAGTGCTGGCTGGAGAGATCAAGGAAGCCCAAGAAAGAAGTGTAGTGCTGCCAATCCATAGGTAAAAGGGAATACAGTAAAAAAGTGAGTAAGATAAGGCAGAGAAGAGAGAGTAAAGAAATTTAAATGAGGTGGGATTAATCAGGGATGATTTGCAAAGGAGGTGTGTTTTGCACTAGGTTTGAAATTACTGATGAATATGGATTAACAGAGATCAAAGAATGCTTTCACATGTGTGGGAATGATAAACTCCAAAATCAGGGTGTTATTCCTTGGGAGTGGGGAAGTAGATGGGAATGGGGTAAACAGGAGATGCCAACTATATTTGTAAGGCTTTATTTCTTAAACACAATGGTGACTAAATGAGTGTTCATTATACTATTCTTTGTATTTTTGTATATCTGAATATTTCATGATAAAACATTTTATTAAGAGAGAGATTGGTCTTTCTGGATGAAGGAAATGTATGTTAATACAGGACATAGAAGCAGAGATAAATATCCACTCGGGTTATGTTCTAACCAGAACGCTCGTATATTTGGAACAAGCATTCATAATTTTCCTTGCAGAATGACCCACTGCCATTTCTTCTTCTCAACAAAGCACAACACTTTAAAAGCCCTGTGTGGCCTTAACTTTTATTTGACTCAAGATTTGGAACTTCTAAAAATACCCATTTACCACTTTCTTATAAGGTGTGCGATCCATGTGTCTCTCATTTGCTTTGGGCTGTACTAAGTACTAGTGTGTTTACTACTTGGGGGATTTTGTGTTTAAACAAAACCTTTGTGTCCTCACAAGATTGTGGCCTCTCAATTGGCAGCTGGGGTCAGAGACTGCCCCTCAGCCCCTCTCCCACTCCCCAAGACAGAAGGACAATCCTGAGGGGCCAAGGGAGCTGCTGGAAGTTTAGGATTTGGCCTCCTCTGTGCCTGGCTGCCACTGCACAGCAATAAACAAAGGCAGCAGATGAATCCATACAAATCCCATCGCCATGGCTCCACTGGGCAGTAAAAAGGCTGTAGCACAAGGCTTCACATACTTCACCCCCAAACAGGGCTGCAGTGGCCGCTGGCACATTTTAAGAGAGCACTCCATTGAATAGATCCTATCGGTGGGCAGAGCATGGATGGCAGTTGTAAAACCCTGGGTTTTGCTTCAAGATGAGGAGCAGAGAAATGTTCGAGCAGGGTGTGGTGGGGCCCTCTGACAACCCCCAGCCTGTCACTGTATGTCTCGTGGGATGGAGCTTTAGACCTCAAGGCCAGCCTCACCCTGATCCAGGGCCTTGGGTCTGAAGCCCTGAGCCATCTACTTTGATCTTTTCTATTTCTGCCCAGTCCAGGCTGAGTTCCCCTGGCCATTAGTTCAGGCAAATGAAGGAGCCCTGGAAGAACCAGAAAGGCACGTTGCATTTCCTCCTGGCTGATTCACCTAGAACAGGTGGCTCGAATTGTATGACACAGCATGTACTTGTTACCATGCAAGGTGCTCCTGGGGTAGGAGGGGCTCTTCCTAGCATCTTTTGACTCAGTCTCTAAGGTCACTTGTCCCACGTCCCTGGATGGATGTGCTAGAGAGGGAGCCCAAGAGGATTCAGTGTGGGAGGGTCGCAGGATGGGGTAGAAGGTTTGAGAGTCAGAAGGCACAGGTTCCTGTCCTGACTCCACTGAATTGGCCTATGACCTCCGGCGAGCATCACAGGCCACATTCCTAGGGGAGCAGAGCATGAGACAGAGCTTTGTGGGCAGGAAGTCTCTTGGGGAGCCCTCTCATGGTCAACACCTACAGGGAATGAAGAAAGCAGGGCTGAACAGAGGAGGAAGCTGAGGTGTGGTCTCCATTACTACTGATCGCCGAGAAATAGGATTATAAGGAATACTGTGAGCAATTGTATGCCAGTAAATTAGATAAGGTAGGTTAAATGGACAAATTTGTAGAAAAAACACAAACTACTGCAGCTGATTCAAGAAGAGATAGCCTGAATAGACCTATAACAACTGAAGTGATTTAAGAGATTGAATTAGTCATTCAAAAACCACCCATAAAGGAAAGCCTAGTAAAAGATGGTTTCACTGCTGAATTCTATTCAATATTTACAGAATTAACACTAATTCTTCATAAACTCCTAAAAACAGAAGAGGAGAGAGCACTACCCAGATCCATCTATGAGGCCAGCATTACCCTGATACCAAAATCAGACAAAGACAACACAATAAAACTACAGACCAATATTTCATACAAATATGGATGCAAAAACATGTAACAAAGTACTAGCAAAATGAATCCAGTGAAATGTATAAAGAATCAGATACTATGATCACGTGAGATTTACCCCAGGAATGTAGTATTAATATCTGAAAACCAATTAGTGTAATCAACCATATCAATAGAAATAAAAAACAAAAACCAAATTATCATTTCAATGAACAAAGAAAAAGCATTTGAAAAAAAAATCCAACACCTCTTCATGGTAAAAATACTCAACAAACTAGGAAGAGAGAATCTTCCTCAAACCAATTAAAAGCATCTAAAAATCACCCACAGCTAAGATCATTTTTAGTGGTAAAAGACTGATACTTTCCCCTTAAGATCAGAAACAAGATAAGGATATCCACTCTTATGACTATTCAACATTGTTCTGGCCAAAGGAATTAGGCAAGAAACAGAAACAAAAGACATTCAGATTGGAAAGCAAGCAGTAAAAACTACCTTTATTTGTAGATAACATGATCTTACATATAAGGAACTTTTCTAAAGAACACACACATGTGCACACACACACACCACTATTAGAGTTAATAAATGAATCCAGCAAAGTGGCAGGATACAAGATCAATAGGTATAAATCAATTTCTGTACACTTATAAAAACAATCTGAAAGTGAAACAAGAAAACTCATTTACAGTAACATTAGAAAAATAAAATATTTAGGAATAAATTTCAATAAACTTAATTTAAAAAGTGCAAAACTTATTCTCTCAATATTACAAGACATTGTTGAAAGCTATTTGAAAGTTTCTAAATAAATAAAATCATAAAAAAATACAATTACAAGTGTTGGAAAGGATGTGGAGAAAAAGGAAACTTTGTGTGCTGTTGGTGGGAAAGTAAATTTGTACAGTCACTGTGGGAAAACAGTATGGAGGTTCCTCAAAAACTTTAAAAAATAGAAATGGTATATGATCCAATAATTCTACTACTAGGTATTTACCCAAAGAAAGGGAAAATGCTAATTTGAAAAGATACCTGTGCCCTTATGTTTATTGCAGCATAATTTACAATAGGTAAGACATGGAAGTAGCATAGTATCCATTGATAGATGAATGGATAAGAAAGATGTGAGATAACTACACACACACAGAGTGTTACACAGCCATAAAAAGGGGTGAGATTGTGCCATTTGCAACAACATGGCTAGACCTAAAGGGTATTCTGCTAAGTAAAATAAGACAGAGAGGGATCCCTGGGTGGTGCAGCGGTTTGGCGCCCAGGGCGCGATCCTGGAGACCCAGGATCGAATCCCACATCGGGCTCCTGGTGCGTGGAGCCTGCTTCTCCCTCTGCCTGTGTCTCTGCCTCTCTCTCTCTCGCTGTGTGCCTATCATAAATAAATTAAAAAAAAGGTCTGTTTAAAAAAATAAATAAAATAAGACAGAGAAAAACAAATACCATATGATTTCAATCATATGTGGAATTTAAAAAAACAAATAAGCAAAATGAAAAGCAGAATCAGAACTATAAATACAGAAGATAAACTGATGATTGCCAGGGGGAGGGAGAGAGGTTAGGCAGAATGGGTGGAGTGGGAGGTATAGGTTTCTAGTTATGGAATGGATAAGTCACGAGAATAAAAGGTACAGGATAGGGAGTATAGTCAATGATATTGTAATAGTGTTAGCTGGTGACAGACTAGTAGCTACACTTATGGTGAGCGCAGCATAACATATAGAAAAGTTGAATCCTTATGTTGTAAACCTGAAACTGATTTAACATTGTGTGTCAACTATACTCAAATAAAAACATTACAAAGCTCTAAATGAATAGCAAAACATCCCATGATCATGGATTGGAAGACTTAATGTTAAGATGGCAATGCTCCCCAAATTGATCCACAGATTCAGGACAATCCCTATCAGAATCCTAGCTGACTTCTTTGTAGAAATTGACAAATTGCTTTTAAAATTCACATGGAAATGCAAGGGATTCAGAATAGCCAAAACAAATCTGAAAAGGAAAACAAAATAGGAGGACTCCCACCTCCTGATCTCAGAGTGTGGTCCTCAGACCAGCAGCATCAGTGACACGAGAACATGTTAGAAACATAAATTCTCAGGCTTGCCCCAGACATGTGACAGGTGATTCTGATACAGGTTCAAGTTTGAGAATCACCATTGGCCTAGACTACAAACTAGATTAACTTTACAAAATGAACTGAATTTGCTTTTTCAACTTCCCCATTCTCTGGATCCCTCTTTATTTTGTACTACACAGAAGACCAAAAAAAGATAAAGCCATATTGTTGGAGAAGGATATATGAAGCCCTGTTTCCTAATTAGAATGGACTTTCTTTCCACCTTAGTCTTGGAATTTCTTTTTTGACCAGTCATTTCTAATAGAATCCGTGGCTGGTCTAACTTGATTTGCACTTGATACTTATTTCTCTAATGACTACTGGTAAAAGCTTCGGCACACAAAACAGAGCATTTGTTGGAATACAATATGAACAAGCATTTTGAACAGAGATTTAGTTTCATTACAGTCACTGGCATAGTGTGTTTTACAGCTCTGATTTCAGTTCCAGTTGTGAAGACTCAGGGAAGGCAAACAGATTTCAGAAAATAAAGAAAGAAAATAAAAGGCAGGGAGAGGGGGAAAGACATACTCTCCACCTGGCAGATCAAGGCCAGAGAGCTAAATTTGTCAGGCAGTTTTATAGCAAGGGGAGAAGGAAAATGCAGCACTGGAGCATAATTAAGCTGTGGAGCCCTCACCAGGGAAGGAGGGGGCTGGGCCACAGCAGGGCTGGCTGAGGGCCCGGGACAGGAGAGACCAGGGACCAGAGGGAGCTCTGCGGGAGAATCCCAGAGGCCTGGTCAGGCCCAGGGGCTCAGGTCTAAGGGCCAGAGATGATTACCAAAGGACTTCCCTTGCCAGCGAGAGTGATGGTTCCATAAAAGGCTCACAGAGAGAGGAGTCAGCACTCTCCCTGAGTACCTGCCAGTGTGAGAGAGGTGACAGGAACAGAGTGTGAAATGAACCCCTGCCTCCCTCCCATCGCCCTCAGGCCTCCCCTGGACGCCACCAGGCTTCACGCAGCTTGGTCCCTTTCCCTAGCTAGTGGGACAAGACTGCTTCCCTCCAGCCCATGCCAGGCATAAGGCCTCCCTACAGAAAGCCACTCTCCCTTTTGGGCTTTGTTGGCTCTCTCCTTCTTTCTCTTCCTGGGGTCTTACCAGGAGCCTGAGTGGACTGGACCCACCCTAGGGCTGGCACCTTGGTCAGCACAGAGCATGTGTGCTGGGTGATTTCTGTTTTCCCATTCTGATGGATGTGGGTCGCCCGCCTCCTGGCTCCTACCTGGCAAGCATCCCAAAGCATTTCAGGGGGAAAGAGAGGGAAGCTGTAGCCACCTGGGGGGATGGGATGGGGGCACCTCTGGTGGGGCTGGGGGTGCACCCCAGATGAGGCAGGAGTGTGCTGTTAGCTCACCCAAAGCTGACTCCCCCCAGGGGTGCTCTTGATGCTAGCTGGCCACAGTGCCAATCTTTAGCTGTGAGTCAAGCTGATGCACTCCCCTGGTATGCCGGGTTCAGAGGGAAGAACGACTAACTTATAGGCACAGAACTAGCTGAGTAGCTTGTCAGCTCCCCCAGCTGGGGCTGGTCTCAGATGAAGGGAGTGGGGGGAGGAGGGCCACTTACTTATATGGAAAGATCTGAGGGTGCTTCAAAAATAGGCCAAAATGCTAAATTCTCACCATTGGAGTCCATCCTTTGGATGAAGGCATGAAAAAGTTCTCTTAACATGTGCTGTTATCTGGGAGGAGTTATCATCATTTCCCAAATTTCTCAGCAAGTGTTGGTAAATTAGGTTAGAGAGTGGATTCTGCCCTCACCACCACCACCACCCCCTACACCCAGAATAAAACCTTGAAAATTCTTCCTCTGCATTAACACATTGTTGAGATAAGAGAAAGACTGGGTACAGAAGAGCAGGTGTGGCCTAGAAAAGGTAACTATGCAAGGGGGAGAAGAATCAGAAAGTTCCCAGGGATGGATGTAAGGAGTACAATATCCCAAGGTGGGGGATGTGGATAGGGGAGCTGGCAGGCAGGTTGTCAGAGGCAAGCCTTTCTCCAGTGGGGAGTAGAAGCCCAGACCAGTTCTCAAAAGGTCTGAATTCTAGCGTGGCTTGCTCCACTTAAGGCTTCTGTGAATTGGGGCAACTTAACTGTTCTGGGCCTCAGTTTCTTTATCTGCCAGAAGGGAACAGTGATCCCTATCCTACCTGTTTCAAAGGTTGCTGTAAGGCTTACATGAACAACAGCAACAAAAAAGGAATAGCAAAACTTAATGTAAGCTGCATATTGCAGTATGAATGAAAAGGCTAGGATTTTTCTCTCATTGAGAGTGAGTTTAGGAAAATGAGCAATTTCAGATGGTAGAGTTTAAGACTAAATGTTGAATTTCTTGCCTGGTTTTTGTAGGGATGCACCACATCTTAGTTTCCAGCATTCTCCAGCTTTACCTCCTGAGAGTCTCTCTTTTCTTTAGCCAGACCCCAGCACTCTTTCCAGGTCCTGTGGGCATTGTGAGATGCTCTTAGGGGAGGGCTCAGACTCATTCTTTGCAGGAACTCAGAAACCCACTCTTTCCCTTCTGCCACTGTCCTCTTGTTTTCATTTAGTATATGCCCTCATCCACGGTCTTAGCCTAACTTTTAAAAGGATTTTTTGGAAATCAAGGGGCTAACTCCTTTAGGTTACTAAGCCACACAACTTCAGGGGAACACTTTTTTTTTTAAATCATAGATGACATGGGCATGACATTCCCTGGATCCGTGTAACATGCTTACCCTGCTTGCAAGATTTAGTCACCTCCCTGCCTCAGTCTGTCCCCCTCTTTAACCTACTAACTTTTACTTTTTTGGGACTGAGCTCTTCATCTTTTTCCTCTGAGACGACTGCCCCAGCTCCCCAAGACTTGGTGAGATGTCCCTTCTCTGCCCATATAGCTCCCTGTGCCTGCCTCTGCTAGAGTGCTGATCATTGTACTGAATTATCTGGTTACAACTCTTTCTCCCTGACTAGACTGTATGCTCCTTAAGGGCAAGAACTGTGTCTCTCTCTGTCTCTATTCCCACCTTCTTCCCCTGGGCCTGGTTAATAGGCATTGAGTAAATAGTTGCCAAATGAACTAGCACTCTGGGATGTTGAGAATTGTACAGCTGGAGAACTTTGGGAGTATAGCTATGACTTCCCTGCCTCATCCCCAAAGGACACTGTGCTTATTTAATTACTTGTGTGGGTGGGGTTTCAAACAGATGTTATAACAGCTCACTTAGCAAAGGACAGCAATTAGGGTTTTCTTTTATTAACTAAATAGCACCCAAGTGGAATATTAAAAGCCAGATGGCACAACTTTCATTTTGTGTGTTTCTGGAAGGGAAGCACTAAAGTGCCAGCATTGTCCTGTTTAACCTTAAGTCCAGTCTCAAAGGATATTCCCTAGCTACTTCTTGGTTGAGGCAAATGCATTGAGTCACACAAGCTTTAGCTCCCAGGGTATGTGAACAAAGACTTATATGCCTCAATGCATTTGCCTGCACTCCACATCCATTTCCCTGCTACCCTAGTTGAGAGAAAGCCAAAGGTGTAATAAAAGATGGGGTCTGTTTTAGACTGAACTGTATCCCTTCCAAATTCGTATTTTGAAGCCTTAACCCCCAATACCTCATAATGTGACTGTATATACAGATAGGACCTTTGAAGAGGTAATTAGGTTAAAAGGAGGCCTTAGGGTGGACCCTAATCCAATCTAACTGATGTTCTTATAAGAGGAAATCTGGGACACACAAATGAGACACCAAGGGCATGCATGCACAGCGAGACCATCATCACGTGAAAGAGGCAACAAGAGGGCAGTCATCTATAAGCTAAGGAGGCCTCAGAGGACTCCAATCCTGCTGGTACCATCATCCTGGCTTTCTAACCTCTAGAACAGTGAGGAAATAAATTTCTGTTGCTCAAGCCAGCCAATCTGTGGTATTCTGGCATGGCGGTCTTAGCAAACTAAGATGAGGTCTGATCATCAGCAAAACTTGAGTTTCAGTTCAGCTTTGGGATGCTGAGGTAACCTCATATCCACCCCTGAGCCTGAATCATCTGGGTCTCTGACATGGAATTTGACCAGAGTTGTGCTCCTCCCCCAAACTTGGTCCTGAACCCAATGCCCATTTTTTCATAGTTAAATTCATTGTATTTTTCCTCATTCATTCCTTCATTCATTCATTCAACAGTTGCTGAAGTGCTAAAAGTGATATAGCACCTTGCTCTCAAGGAACTTAATGTCTTATAAAGGATATCTATCTACCCTGTTAGAGATGAACTAAGTATGAGGCATCACTTCCAGCTGGAATGATTGGATTGGTCAGTGAAGGAGGAGCATTAGTCTGTAAGAAAAAGGATCAGAGAGTTGCAATGCAATATGGCATGGCAGTTAAGAGCTTAGATGCCAGGCAGCCCAGATGGCTCAGCGGTTTAGCGCCACCTTCAGCCCAGGGCATGATCCTGGAGACCTGGGATCCAGTCCCACATCAGGCTCCCTGCATGGAGCCTGCTCCTCCCTCTGCCTGTGTCTCTGCCTCTCTCTCTCTCTTACGTGTGTGTGTCAAAAATGATAAAATCTTTTTTTTAAAGAGCTTAGATGCTGAAGCCACTCTGACCTGGGTGTCACAGTTAAGAGGATAGACTCAAGGGTAGACCATTTAAGCTCAAATCTGGAACTTACTAGCTATATGAACTTGGCAAGTTACTAAACCTCTCTGTTCTTCAGTTCCCCCATCTGTAAGATGGGGCTATACAATGCCTATCTCATGGTTATATTAAGATAAGATAAATGCCCACATGAAAAACTCTTCAGGGATCCCTGAGTGGCGCAGCGGTTTGGCGCCTGCCTTTGGCCCAGGGCGCGATCCTGGAGATCCGGGATCGAATCCCATATCGGGCTCCCGGTGCATGGAGCCTGCTTCTCCCTCTGCCCGTGTCTCTGCCTCTCTCTCTCTCTCTGTGACTATCATAAATAAATAAATTAAAAAAATTAAAAAAAAAAGAAAAACTCTTCAAATAGTGAATGGCACATAGTAATCACCACACATATTTTACCATTATAGAACTTAGGGACAGAAGTTCTGGCTTTCAGGCTGTCACTTACTGGGTTGGTATTCTGGGGCTAGTATGTTCTGCCCCAGTGGGCTACCTTTCTACCTATCAAGGTACTTGGGATGATCAAGTGAGAATATCAACATTTAAGGGCATTGCAAACTGCTATTATTGAGTTGATCTTTGAAGGACAGTAAAGTTTTAATATGGAAGTTACCATATCCTGAGCACTTAAGTATATACCAGGAGCCAGTCTATGTATATATGGGAAACAGAGAGGTCAGATATTCCCTTTCCTAGCCTCATGGATCTGAGAATAAGCTTATTTTCCTGCCCAGGCCTCTGAATCTTGTGTAATTATCTAAAAGATAGAGTTGGGGTAGGCCAGGAGTCCGAGGGTAGGGTCAGTGGTGTAGTAGTATCAACAAGTGGCATTTTAGCTAGACTGGTTCTGAGATGTGAGATAGTTGAGGGTTACCCTGCCCAGCCTTCCTGGTCCCTAACTATTTTCTGAACTAGACTGTTTAGTCTTTCAGTTGATTCTTTGAGCAAACTGCTACCCTTTCAATAAATTCCTCTGAACATAACTAGAGTCATTTTTTATTGTTTGTAATAGGGAGCACTGAATAATACTTATAAAATATTTCTCTCAATAGACCTGAATGGTATTGTTTTCATCCAAATTTACTGATAAAGAAGAAACTGAACCTAGGGTAAGGGGTAAATATAACTTTCCCAGTATCACACAGATAGTAAATGACAGGAGCTGAACTTGACTTTGAATGTGGACTTATCAGTACTTTGTGATCACATTGTGATGCCCTAGGAGGAGAGATTGGTGAAAAGCATTCCAGGTGGAAGAAATCCCCCACTCAAGTATGTATATATGACAGCATAAGGGCAGTGGGGGTGGGGTGGTGGTGGGAGATGTTCAGAGAATTGAGAGTTTCTAGATTGATAGAAATAAAAGGTTGATGAGCCTAGCTAACTTAGTAGGCAGAGCATGTGACTCTTGGTCTCCAGGTTGTGAGTTCAAGCTCTAAGTTGAACATGCAGATGACTTAAAAAATAAAATAGAAATTTTTAAAACAGTTCATGTTGGAGATAATGAGAAATGAAGTTGGAGAGAGAGCATAGGATGAGCAGTGTGGATTTCATTTGTTGGACATCAGGAGTCAATGAAGACCTTTGGCTTAAGGGGGCAACTCTGTTATACGTCAGTTGGAGTGTGAGGTGATAGGACCTTAACTGGGTAAGGGCAAAGAGAAATTTTGTAGAAATATTAGTCAAGTCTTGACTAATGAATGATTAAGTAGTGAAGAAGAGCCTGGTCACTGAGAGGCTATTGACATCCTTGACAGAAATGAGTAAGTCGGCCTAGGAGTGGTTTAGGGGCTACAAGAGGATGGAGGAGCTGTATATTCAGGGGGAAGGGCTTGTTGTCTGCTTCTACTAAGATTGTCCTTCCTTGAATCAAGGCCACACTGTCATAATTTCTAGCCTTCCAGTCTCTTATCTCAAAGCCCTTGCCATTTGTCTCTTCTCTGTGTGGTTTAAAAGCCAAGACCCCTAGGATTGGTTGATAGGACTCTGGCTTCATCTGGGGGAACTTCACCATTACCCACAGATATGTGAATCAATGGCTTATTTGAAAAGTGGAATCCTAGCCAGTTGGAAGCAGTCACCTCTCTGGACCCCCCAAGGCCTGGATATGGTTATTAATAACTGATGGCTGCTCCATCTCTAATTCCAACATCCCAGCAGGACCTCATCCTCTTATAGTCTGCTGCTCTTTTGCTACAGCTGTCAGCAGTGACTCAGCTGACAGTCCTTAAGCCTGCATTTCCAACAATCTCCAGGGCTTCTTGTGCCCAGCCCTTGACATAGTTGTGCCAGCTTCTGTGATTCTAGGAGTAGGAAGAAGGGGATGAGCCATGTCCCAGCCCTTTGGCTAGTTTCTCTAAATTAGTCAAAGTGAAGTTGGTTGAACCCAATTTAGTGACTTGCCCTCTCTCTCTTATTCTCAAGCGCTCTCTCTCTCTTTCTCTCTCTCTCTCTCTCTCTCTCTCTCTCTCTCTCCCCTCCCACCCTTCCATTGTCCTTCCTTCTTCCTCTCCTCCTTTCCCTCTGCTTGTCTCACTGGCCTACCTATTACTGCCTCAGCTTCCTTTTGCCCTCCTTCTTTCAAACATTCAACACAATTTAGATCCCTACTATGTGCCCAGACCTATGCAAGTTGTTGGAAATATATGAAACAATGCAGGCTCTGCCCTCTAAAGAACAAGGTGGGGAAGATATGCAATGATAGAAATAAGACTAGGATATAATGAGAACATAGAGGACTGCCTTATTTAGATTGGAAATGGGAGAGAAGACAAGGAAAGTTTCCTGGGGGAAGTTATACCTGAATAGAATCTGAATTATCCTAGCAGAACCTGTGTAAAGGAAAGAATGGGAGGAGAATATTCCAAACAGAGGGGGTCAATAGAAACAAAGGCATAGAGATAAAAAACAGCATGCTGTGTGGAGGGAATAAGCAATGTGGTAATGCTGGGATATAAAAGCAAAAGGCAAGCCATGGCAGCAGATGAGCTAGACCAGAAAGAAAAGCAGAACCTTGTATGTTAAGAGCTTAGTCTTTATCCAAAAGACAATAGATAGTTAATGAAAGATCTAAAAAAAGGGAAAAGGATGGTTATGCATGTTTTTAGAAATCTAGACCACTCTATCAGCAGTGTCAGGGTTGGATTACAGAGGGATAAGACCAGAAAAGGGGAACTCAGTTGGGAAGCTGTCACCACCATCTAACTGGAGCAGTGAGTCTGGAAGGGAAAGGACAGAATTAAGAAAAAATTAGGGAGTAAAATTGGCAGGGCTTTGTAAGTGATTGGAGATGGTTGATATGTGTGAAAGAGACATCCAAGTGGATACTCAGACTGCTAGCTTGGGTAGCAATGTAGATAGTAATAATAATAGCAGTAATAAAGCTAGTAATAAGAATGGTGGTGCCATCAAGTACAATAGAGAATTCAGGAGGCAAGGGAATGCTGGTTTATAAGAAAATGGAGAAACCCCCTCTTGGACATGTTGGGTTTAAGGTGCCTTATGGAGCATACAAGAGATGACATCTAACAGGCATTTTCAAATTTAAATGTTAAATTTAAACAGTTTAAAGTCCTAGGGACAGTCTGTGTTAGAAATTTAGATTTGAGAATATACTGGGGATATTAGTCATGGTCTGCCAGTGGAACTGAATAGGCCTCTCACCTAAGGGCAGGCAATCTGTGAACTGACAAGACTTATGACCAATGGCCCGGTGAATAAGATAAACTGGGCTCATTAGAATCCTTCTCTCATGATTTTGAACTAAGAACTACAGAGATTCCAGGTCAGTTAATGTTGGGAGTTGAAGCTGGAAGATTGTGGAAAATTGGGACACCATACGCTGAGGCCATTTGAAGCTGAAGTATGGGATAGAGAAACCATGTGTAAGCAGAGGATATTGGGCAGTAGAAAGAGAAGAACAGAGTAGATGCTGGAGAAAAAGGATACAGAGAGACAAAGACAGTGAGCATGTGACCCAAGAAAAGGATGCATAGACTTGTCCATTCTTGAAGGTGCTTCAATACCTGATCGAGTTCCCATCTCAGTCAATGTGTGGCCTCAAATCAACACGCAGCCATCTGAGGATAATGTGAGTGGGGGTTTTCATTCCAACCAAAAGAGGAGTTACCAGCACAAGGGCAAGTGAGATCATGTAGGGAGAAATTCACACATGATAAAAGCAGTGGGTTAAAGACAGCATTGAGGAATACCAACTGTGAGGAAGCAAGCGGAGGAAGAGGAGCTCATACACAGAAACATGCACAAAGGGTAAAACAAGGAGAACAAGAAGCCGTGGAAGCCAAAAGAGCTTTCTGTTTTTCTTTAAAGAGGCAATGATCAGAAATGTCAAAAACTGCAGAGAGATTTGGTAAGAATTAAGCACTGCCCATTGGGTTGGAAATGAATAGGTAACTGATGATTTTGGTGAGAATATTTCGTAGAGTGCTAGGAAAGAGACAGAAGCCAGACTTCAGTTGGTTGAAAAGTGGGTTGAAATTAAGACTGTGAGGTGGGAAATGTAGAATTACTCTTCTGAGAAAATTAGATAAGAAGGAGAGGGAAAGAGACTGAACAGGAGCTAGAGGGGACTGAGGGCCATTAAGAGGTTTAGATTTGTCTTCATTTTGTTTTGTCCTGTTTTGTTTTTGAGAGAGGCTCGAATCATTAGGCTGTGAGGAAGAACCCAATTGAGAGAGAAAAAAAGAGGAAGGGGGGGAGAATCATCTAATAGAGAAAGGTCCTAGAAGAAAGCAGGAGGGGTAGGTCCAAGGCCCCACTAAAGATGTTGGCTTTAAACAGGAAGAAGGGGACCTCACCTCCTGAAACTGAAGGATAAGAAAGAAGAGATGGGTGTGGATAGAGATGAGATTGTAGGTGGTCATGTGGGGTGGGGGAGTGGAAGTTGGAGAGATCTATCCTGAGGGCCTCAATTTTCTCAACAAGGTAAGAAGCAAAGCTCTCCGCCAAGAGTGGGTCAAGCATAGTGGAGTAAAGTGCTTGAGGATGGTAGTGAAAAGTCTGGAAAAGCCTTTGAGAGGAGTATGAAAGGGACTGAACCAAGGACAGGGGAGAAAACTGACAAGTGAGGCTGAGAAGACTGGAAATTGTAGGAGCAAATACTGTTGTGCTTTTCTCCAGTTGGCATTTCATTGGGTGGGGGTGGTAGAAGGATAGGGGTGCCAGCAAAGGGAAGGTGAAACAGAGGGAGAGATTTGCATTCTTAGCCATAGCGTCCTGCATGTTAAGGAAGGAAGGGAGATCAAGAAGGATCTAACAGACTGGGAGAATGGAGGAAACATGAAGCTAAAGGGCTCTGTGAGGTGGAAGAGCATGTGTTAGAAGGCTGGGATGTGAACCAGCCTGGCATGTTCCAGGAACTGTTTGTCATCCTGTTGGCTGGATCATGGGACAATGGTGAAGACCCAGAGAGAGAGGAGGCCAAAGAGGTAAGCAAGGCTCAGCACAGGAGGCCTCATGTGTCACTATTTTAGTTGGATATTACAGAAGAGGCAGAAGCAAGGCAAGCTTACAGAGGTGGTTTTACAAAGTGAATTATGGAGGGAAAACTAGATCTTTAGAGTCCTGCTGAGTCTTTCCCTGAATTCTTGTACTCTCTTCTGATGATTTCTAAGGTTACCTTCGGATTCTAAAATCTGTAATGCAAATCATCCCCTCCTTCTCCCTCTATATAATACTTTCCAGGTGGCAGGAAAGTTCATTCTTAACCCAAGGAGGGTCAGTCTGTTGAAAGAGCCCTGAGTCTGGAGTCTGGAATCCTGGATCCCAGTCCCAGCTCTACCTCCAACCAGGTTTGTATTCATCCCCATCTTTCTGAGCTTCTTTTTCATTATCTATAATGACAGAGGAATATTACCTGTTTTGCCTATTTCCTAAATTGTCATGAGGGTGAGATGAAGTGGTTGATGTCAAAGTGCTCTGAAGTTGAAAGTATATGGTGAACAGAGTGGTGGTCCTTAGTAGGGTCTGGCCAGGTGCATTTTGTGTCCTTCCTTTACAGACCTTTGATGGCAGGGCCTGCCTCCTGCTTCCTTCCCTCATTCCCAGTCCCTACATGCCTGCCAGATCCCCCAGAGGTCAGGCCAGTGCTTGTGGGAGCTGACGAAACAGTCTCAGCAGCCCTGTAATGGATGATGAGCTGAGAAATCAAAGGCTCTATCTTTGCCAGGGAAAGGGTTTTCTTTGCTTTCTTCCTCCTCTCCAATAAATCTGTCTGACTGCCATTCCATGAGGAGGCTGATTGGCCTTGCCCTTGGGACATGCCAGCTCAGCATGGGAGAGGGAGATGCTGCAAGATTTGATGCCTCCCTTTTTTCGATACATGTTTAATTCATTGTTGCAAAGACTTGGATAAGTAAAACACTAAGCTCCCTCTGACTGGGCTTCCTGGAGAGAGGGATTCCAACAGCTTTTAAAGGAAATGTCAAACTGTTAAGAGTTCAGGCTTCAAGCAGCTTAATGCTTTATAATGTTTTGGAGTGAATGTCTCGTGTATTTTTAATGCCTGGGTTATTTAGAATTGAAAATAACTGATCAGTTAGTCAATCTGATTAACATGAGACAACCACAGTCAACTCCAGAGAAAGATGAATCCATTTTATTCATTGCTTCATAGATTCTTTTCCCATCAAACCTTTTAGCCAAGTTACTAATCAATCACTCAATATGAATTAGGGACCAACTGTATGCCCAGCTCTGTGCGGGGTACTGTGAAGGTAATACCAAAAAAAGCAAACAAAAATAAAATATATATTGCATACTATTATGGGCTGAATTATGGCCTTCCCCATTCATATGGGGAACCCCTAACCCCTACTGCCTCAAAATGCAACTAATAAGGCCTTTAAAGGGTTAGTTAGGTTAAAATGGGATCATTAAGGTAGGTACTATTCCATATGACTGGTGTATAAGAAGAGATTAGGACACAGACAGAGACACCAAACGCATGCATATACAGAGACATGGCCCTGTGAACACATAGCCAGAAGATGTCTGCTGCAAATCAAGGAGAGAAGCCCATCACAGAAATCAAGGATATCTGGGATCTCCTCTCTCTGTAGTTTCTCTTCCTCTTCTCCTCTTCCACAGACTCCTGAATCCTTTTCTAGCCTGCTTCTCAGAACCAGACTCCTGGTTCTACAGTATCTCACAAAGATCCTTTAGGTTCTATAAAGCTGCTACGCCTCTTAGCCTCGAGGTCCAAGTCCTGCTCCGCTGTGTGGGGGTATACTTGGACCCAAGCTTGAGCTTGTAAATAAACCCTCGTGTGTTTGCATCGGTGTCAGCTCCTTGGTGGTTTCTTGGATTCTCAGTCTTGAGCACTTCAGAGCCTGCTTGGGATTCTCTCTCTCCTTCTGCCTCTCCTCTAGCTCCCCCTTTTAAAAAAAATAAAAGAAAAATATTCAGGTATGGTGGTTTGAACAAGGCCTAGAAATCTACACTTAAAATTTGTCAGTGTGAGATATACATACAAAAGAGTATACATGATATATATGTATAATTTAAAGAATCATAATGAATTGAATAACCATGTATTAACCACTGAGCTTTAAAAATAATACATTTCTCTGCATACTCTCCCCAAATACATTCCTCTCATCCTACAAGAGGCAAACACTTTACTGAATTTTGTTAATCATTTCTTTGTCTCTCTTATTATTTTCCACATGTGATTTTTTTTAAAGATTTATTTATTTATTCATTCAGAGAGAGTGAGAGAGAGAGGCAGAGACACAGGCAGGGGGAGAAGCAGGCTCCATGCAGGGAGCCCGATGTGGGACTCGATCCTGGGTCTCCAGGATCACACCCCAGGCTGCAGGCAGCGCTAAACCGCTGTGCCACTGGGGCTGCCCTCCACATGTGATTATATCTTTGAACAGGAAATACCAGTTTAGCTTGCTTATTTGGGGATTTTATATAATAGCACCATACTGTTTGCATTTTGGAGCTTCTATCAAAATGCTTCTATCATTGAACATTGTTTTTGGGATTCATTCATGTTGATGCATTTAGCTGTGGTTTAGTCATTTTAGCTGTTATGCAGTATTGCATTGTGTGAATACACCACAATTATCAGTTCTCCTGTTCATGGCCATTTGGGTTGCTTCCAGTTTTTATTTATTTATTTTATGTTTTGCTATTTTAAATAACATGGCCATAAACATTTTTACATAAGTCTCTTGGCTCATAGAAACCTTCATTTTCTTTTTTTTTTAAATTTTTATTTATTTATGATAGTCACACACACACACACACACAGAGAGAGAGAGAGAGAGAGAGAGAGAGGGAGACATAGGCAGAGGGAGAAGCAGGCTCCATGCACTGGGAGCCTGACGGGTCTCCAGGATCGCGCCCTGGGCCAAAGGCAGGCGCTAAACCCAGGGATCCCAAAATCTTCATTTTCTAACCAGCTACCCAGGTTGAGTCTGATGTAAATGGTCCAAGAAACACTCTTTGATCCTTCATGTTCTTCAGAGTGATACATGTACAACATATACCTCTCTTGATAGTACTGACTTCATGTTGAAGCATGACTCCAATGCCTCATTTTGGAGAGGAAAAGAAACTGAATCTTTACTTTTATTTTCAAAAAGCCTACACTTAGTAAGAGGAATCTTTACTTTTATTTTCAAAAAGCCTACACTTTCCCCTGCAAGGAAAGAAGGGGCAGAGTGGGAAGAAACTTCCATATATCACATATATTGCATTGGAGAGATTGTATGTAATAAATGTTCAACTATGTGGTACAGATTATAAGTGTATTGATACTTATGTGTGGATATTCAGAGACAGATATCAACTATAGCCACATAATAGGTTTCAGCTTGTTCACCAATTTCAAAATCAAGGTACATTGAAATAGAAAGAAGTAGATGAGACCCATGCTTTGAAAGATGGAAAACTGGAATTTGAGATGAGAGGTGGAACGGGCGTCAGTTGATGGCTAGAGTTTGCTTAAGAAAGAGAAAGCTAGAGAGGGACTACCAAGCAAATCAGAAGTGTAAATGGCCAGGGATGCCTGGATGGCACAGTTGTTTAAACATCCAACTCTTGGTTTCAGCTCAGACCCTGATCTCAGGGTCTTGAGAGTGAGCCCAGATCATTGTCTTTTTGGGTTTCTCTCTCCTCTGCCTCTGCCTCTCTCTCCCCTCACCCTACTCTCTCTTTCTCTCAAATAAATAAATAAATAAATAAATAAATAAATAAATAACTCTTAAAAACCAAAAAGAAATGTAAGTGGCCAGAGTGGGGCCGGCTGTTAAAAACGGGCACTGAGGGGGGCACTTGATGGGATGAGCACTGGGTGTTATGCCATATGTTGGCAAATCGAACTCCAATATATATATATATATATATATTATATATATATATATAAACCCTACAAATCTAGCCCAACAGAGGCACAACAAATCCAGTTTGGTTTTAAGTAAGTATTGAGTTCCCATGGGAATCCAATCTGAGAAAACAAGGAAGAGGGCACAGCTTTGGAAATACAGGGTAGAGATAATGAGAATACCAGAATCAGGGTACTCTGTAGAACATAAAGCATAAAAAGGTCATCATAAAGTCAAGGATCCTGGAGAACGGGGCTGACAGAAATAAGGAGGGTAATAATTCAGCTCTAGTATAGAGTTCCTCACAGATTTCAAAGTTTTCTCCTTGTTCTTCTAGATATGAGTCTGCATAATATCTTTTCTTGTCTACATTCAACCCTCTACCATCCATCTCCATTCTCAGCTGAAGACCTCACCTCCTACTTCACTGAGATAAGAGAATGAATTAAGTGGGAATTCCCTTACCTTCCCACTACATCTACCCACCGACCTCCATCTGTACCTTCCTTTCTGATATGTTGCATGAACTGTCTCCTGCTAAAAGCCATTCCTTCCACTTGTGTACTGGTTCCCATTTGAATCAGCTAGAATTAACTTCATTGAGAGCAACAGGGGTCCAAAATAATCGTGGCTTAAACAAGGGAGTTTCTTTTTCTCATACATAAAAGAAGGAGGTAGGTAGTTCACATTCAATATAGTTACCCTGCTCCACAAAATCTTCAGAAGCCCAGGCTCCTTTCACCTCACCATATCCCTTGGGTGTAACGCTTGTCCTTAAGATCCAAAATGTTATCTTAAGTTCTGGCCATCACATCCAAATTTCATGAAGCTGGATGGAGGACGGAACAAAAGATGGGATGAAGGGCATTGCCAGCTGTCTTTCAAAGGAGGTTCCCAAGAGCTGTCACATGAAATTTCCGGTTACATCTTATTGATCAGAGATAGTTACAGAGTCACATCTGGCAGCAAGAAAGGCTGGAAAGTATAATCTTTATTCTAGTGTGTTATGATGCTAGTTATGAATTGGGAATTTTATTATTGTGGAAGAAGAGGAGATAAATGTTAGAGGATATCTAGAAGTCAGTGCCACACTGTCATTTCTTTTGTAAGGAATTTTGCCCTCTATTAAATAATGCTTACATCATACAAACTTGAGTTAGCATTTACTATCTGCAAAATAAACTCTTCCTTGACCCAACTATCCCTCCAACTGCTTCTCCACATTTCTGTACCCATTAACAGTAAACATCCTTGATAGAATTGACTACATATGGAAGTCTTTTCTTCCTTACTTCTTATTTATTTTCCAATCCTCTCCAGTCTGGCTTCCATATCTGTCAATTCACCAAAACCACTCTTAAGAACCCCAAGACCTCTGTGTTGCCAAATTTAATGATCACATTTCTGTCCTAATCTTATTAGCCTTTTCATTAACATTTGACCCAAGTGATCACTCCGTATTTCTTTGAAACTTTTCCTCTTGGCTTTTTTAATACCATATTTTTATAGTCTTGCTCTCAGAGTCTTCTACCTGAACTCTGAACATTGGAGCTACCTGTACTTTGTCTTGAGCCCTCTCCTTTTCTCTCTCAAATCATGCCTTAGGTAGTTTCGTTGGTTCCCACAGCTCTAAGTACCATCTTTATGCTAATGACTCCGGCAAAGATCGTAAAAAAGACTAAATATCAGCCCATTTAAAATCATCGCTTGGATATCTAATAGACATCTCTAACATGACACATGTAAAAGAACTCAACACTCTCCCCCCCACCCATGTTTTCCATCTTAGAAAAGGACATTTACATATGTCAGAAACCTGGGAGTCATTGTTGATTCCTCCTTCTCTCTCACTCCCCAAATTCAACCCATCAGCAAATTCTGATCATTCTACATCCAATACGAATTTCTAGTTCATCTACTTCTTCTACTCCCACTATTACTACCCTACTTCAAGGGAAACTCATCTCTTGCCCAAACTGTAAGGTAAGGTAATCTTTTTTTTGATAATCTTTTTAAAATGGGTATTAAATCATGTCATTATCCTGATCAAAATCTTCTAATGGCTTCCCATCACATTTAATATAAAATTCAAACGCTACATGATATAGCTCCATGGTCTGGATAATGCTTCATCCATTTTCATTTCTCCTACTCTTCTCCTCTCAACTTACCATGCTCCATCAATATTGGCCTTCTGTATTTGCATTATGTTACATAAGCTCTTTCTAACCTCAGAACTCTTTCATTTGTCATTCACTCTGCCTGAAATGCTTTTCCACTGAGTTCATATGTCTGACTCCTCTTCAACCCTCAAGTCTTGAACTCCTCTTCAACTTCCTTATAGGGATATTCCCTGACTACCCTGTCTAAAGTAATTTTTTTCTATTTTCTATCAGGGTTTCTTCAGTGGTATTGTTACAATTTGCAAGTCTTATCTTTCTTATTTACCGTTGTATCCCAGCACCTAGCATACTTCCTGGCACTGCACCTGCCACCAGGCTCAGTAGAAACTCAACACCTATTTGTTGAAATGATGAGTTAATGAACAGGAATTGTCTGAATCTCCTCTGAGAAGGGAGGAAGAAAGCGAAGCGAAGGGGGAAGTGGTGAAGTTGGATGGGATCAGCAGGGCTGCCAGGCCAAGACTAGAGCCACTGTTGAGGTCCTGAAGGGACAGCCAGAGGCAATGCTGTGCATACAACACTTGAGCTAAGAAGAGGATAGAGTCAGAGTCAAAATGGAAACCCAACTGGAAAAGGAATAATTGGGCTGAGAGTAAATGAGAAGGGGCCTAGACAACTGTCAAGAACTGGAGAGAGAGAGAGAGAGAGAGAGAGAGAGAGAGAGAGAGAGAGAGAGGTTGCAGCCTAATGATAACCAAAAGGACTAAGAGCGGAGAGTTCAGATGAGGCTGAAGACCATGTCAATAATCGGCAAACTTGGATAATCTTCTCCAGCAGTTCTCAAAAGCAGAAAAGGTAGATTACAGGACTGAATCTGAGTGGAAGCTTATAGGGCATCTGAAGCAAGGTCCAAGAAAAAGTGTCAAAGAAGTACGAGAGCTGGGGGAAGTGAGATCTTATAATCTATGAATGGAAATTGGAGTTTAGAGTTTTAGAGATGTAGCAGTTCTGGGTGATAATGAGGTCCACAGTATGGCTAAGCCAGTGGCTGAAATGAAGCAGAGCTGAAGATAACCTGAGATGAAGGAGTCAAGAAGTGAAGATTTGGGACTTCCTTATCAGGTCAGTGGGGAGGGGGAGAAGGAGACAGAGCACTCAGGCTAATGACAGGATTTGGGGTAGAGGAGAGTACTAGAATCTTCCTTGGATCTGGGTAGTAACCAGGATGCAGATAGATAACAGTGAGGAGGCATAGAGAGTAAATGGTGTGAGGATCAAAGAAAGAAGGAATAAAAAAAAGAATGCAAATAAAAGAAAAGAACTAGGAAAATGCTGGTGCAATCTCTTGTTTTCAGACGTTGGGAGAAAGAACAATTCACACAAGAGAGGGCTCTAGGAGAAATGTTTTAGTTTTGATTGTCCCCACATCAGACTCTGAGGTAAGGATTTCAGCATAAGTAAACTTGTTTGGGAGGTGATCACGGGAAATACATATAAAGGAGTAGGGGGAGGCACATAGGGGAGGGAAGAAAGCCAATGGAGGGGCATGTTATCAAGCAAATTACCACTGTGGGTAGCTAGAACTTAATCATGCTGAGGAATTCTAAAAAGTGGCGTAGAACATGCATTCAGAATCATTCCACTTGAAGGATAACCTACTTTTGTAAGTTACTGCCTCAGAGCTCCTCCTAGGGAGGTTGTTCAACCCCTGGCACTTCTGGCTTCCTTTGTGTTCAGGGAAAGAGGGTTTTGGGGGCCAGAGAAAACCCTCCAGGCAAATAGATGCAGGGGCTGGCAGCTGGAAGTCAGGCTGGCATGGACAAAACTGGTAAGGGTCCAGGGACGTGGGTGGAACACCTACAAGCAGGGAGCCAGGATTCTCTCAGGACAAAGAACTGGAGAGACCATTCTATAAAGATGGTGAGAGTGAAAGGTCTAATTGACTTTAGAATGGACATTTTAAAAAGTAACTATGTCCTTTACCTTAGCATGCAGATTTTTTAACACCATATAATACTCAAACCAGATTCAAATCTCCCCCAGTTATTCCAGAAACATCCTTCATAGCTAGTTTGTCTAAATCAGGATTCAGTCCAAAATCATGCATTCATCTCATAATGTCACTTGAATCTCCTTAACTTGAGAATGCTCTTTGTGAATTTCATGTTGTATTTACATATGGAACAAATCAGGCCAGTTGTTCTGAAGAAAGTCCCACTTTTGGGATTTGTCTAAGTGCCCATTTGTGGTGTTATTTAGCCTGTTCCTCAGGCTAAATCCAGTTTACAGGAAATGTCTCTGATATTTCCTGTAAACTGGACATTAGGTCTAAAGGCTTGATCACATTAAAATTAAATATCTTTAGCTAGAATATATCAATGTGACATTGCATCACATAACTGTAGCACTATGGTCAGGAGTCATATGTCTGGTTGCTCCTCTGATAGTAATGCTATGATTGACCACTGCATCAGCATGATGGCAGCCAGGTCCACTACACAGTTAAGTTTGCCTCTTGGTTTCCAAAAAATAGTCAGTGGGCTGTTTGTTTGGCACTATACAGATGTCCATCTTCCCATCAGCTAGTCACATAGTTGTTTTAATCCCATTTGACAATTCTTGTCTGAATCAATGAATTCATATCAGCATTAAAAATGATTTTTTAATTCTATCACTCCATCTATATTTACTAGCCAGCATTCTTCAGGAAAGTGGAACTTTCCTTATTTAACCAGGACAGTCTAGTGCAGTGGGTAGGAACATGGACTTTAGAGCCCAGACTGCCTGGATTCAAATCCTGGTCCTACCATTTGCTGGCTGTGTAGCTAAGTCACCTCAACTCTCAGTACATCAATTTCCTTATCTGTAAAATGTGATTGTTATGAAAATTAAATGAGGTAATACCAGTAAAGCCATAAGAATATGGCCTGGTGCATGGTTAGTTCTATATGAGTATTAAATATATTAAAAAGTAAAACTATGGCTATTTAATTATATTGAAATATAGTCCCTACTGGAAAGGCAGGATAAATGCTTAATTCTTTCCCTTTAATTACCAAGTCTCAAAGTAGGGATTTGGTTTAATAGCTGCCACAAGGGGTGACAAATAAGCAGAGGGAATATTAAAGGGCTCAGGGAAAGATTTGGGAGGGAGGGCAGCTGGGAGAAGAGCCCAGAATGAGAACATGCTGAGCAGGGTGGGGCTGGGAGAAGAAGAACACTGGAAATAGCCTTCTCCACCTTTTTTCTCCATTCCACAGAACTTCAGTCAAAATCACATAGGGCTGGGGCAACTAACAGAGATAAGAAACAGAGCTCCTGTTTAAAGGACAGGTGGTTGGCCATTCACATGCATCTGCAAAAGACAGCCATGCTTTCTCTTCATTTGCTGTTATGATAATACAGTTGCATTGTTTTGTTTGTTTTGTTTTTAGATTTTATTTATTTATTCATGAGAGACGCACACACAGAGAGAGGCAGAGACACAGGCAGAGGGAGAAGCAGGCTCCATGCTGGGAACCCGACTTGGGACTCAGTCCCGGGTCTCCAGGATCACACTCTGGGCTGAAGGCGGTGCTAAACCGCTGAGCCACCTGGGCTGCCCGCACTGTTTTTATATAACATATGTTACATATATATTATATGAAATAGAAGTTTTCATTCATAAAACAAAACTTGGAATAAAACAACACAAAACTTATTCTAGCCCAATCATCTTGATCTGTTAAATAAAATAACAAGTCCCTATTTGAAGATCCTAAAAATGTTCCTAGGTAGAGCTGGCTTCTTGGGTATGGGACCTGGGCAGTATCACAGAACCCCTGGTTTAATGTCCTGCTGTCACCATCTTAAAACCCCTAATCTTTTTTTTTTGAACAAGGGACCCCGTATTTTCGTTCTGCACTGAACCCTGTAAATTATGGAGCCAGTCCTCTTCCTGGGCTTTTCTGGACCCTTTACCCTGAACCCAGGCAAGCTGCCAGCCTGCACCCTGCAGAGCAGTGTAGATAGGTAGATGGCTCTTTGTATTTCTAAGCAATTGTTCGCTTTAACTCTTGGGCTGCTCTACACCTTGCTCTTCTTACTGACGGCTTTTTGATTTGGTTGTCTGCGTGGCTTGTTCAGTCTACAGTCCCCTTCCTTTTTCCTGCTTCAGAAACATTGATGAAATGCATTTCTCTGTAGGCGATGCTCCTTCCCCCACCCCCAGGAACACGCTCTCACCAGAGCTGTGAGGATTGTCTGTCTTGTCCTCTTCCCCCTCAGTCTGAGTATTCTCTGTATTGTTTGTTGCTTGTTACTAAAATAAGACAAATGGCCAAGAAAAGAAAAGAAACCACCCGGCTCTCCCAGGCAAGCATTTATTGATGTGTGAACCAGCTCAGCTCTGAGGCTCTGGGACAGTTGAATGTAGGTGGGGGCTGGGTTGGAAGACAAGCAAAGCGAAAAAAGGAAGCTCTGAAAATGGTAAGATTATCCAGTTCCTCTTTCTGTCTCTCCGTAGGCGCTGCCTCCAGCTTTATGCCAGACAGATGAGGAGCTAATTCTTAAGGAGTAACAAGGGAAGGCCATGTCATGGGGTTTTTCCTTATAAAAAATTTAAGCTTTTCTGCCCACTTACAGTTCATTTCATTCATGAAACACCTTTCCAGAAATGATCAATGTCACGTTTTCAGCACACTAAACTCTAATATTCATCCTTTCCCCATTTATTATCCCTTAGCCCATATTTAATATATGTGATTTCTGCTCTGATTCCTCTCTCTCTCTCTCTCTCTCTCTCTATATATATATATATATATATATATATATATATATATATATATACCAGCATTGTCCTATTCAGATGAGGCTTTATGTCTAAAATTTGCCTTTTGCCCTTCCTTCTTCGGTTTATTCTCTTTCCTTACCATGAGAATAAAGTTTTCATTAGGGCTGGGATAAATCTCCAACTGTGTATTTTATTTGCTTATTTTATTTTTAAAAAATAAATCAAAGGTTGAGGGGTGCCTGGATGGCTCAGTTGGTTGAGTGTTCCACTCTTGATTTCAGCTCAGGTCAAGATCTCAGGATTGTGAGATCAAGCCCCACACAGGGCTTGCTGGGCATAGAGCCTACTTGAGAGTCTCTCTTTCTACCTCTCCCTCTGTCCCTTCCCCTTCTCTAAAATAAACAAACAAATAAATAAATGGTTGAAAAGTCATAGTAGCAATAGTAGTAATATTGAGTGCTCATTATGTGCAAGGCACTGTCCATGTATTGCTAATCCTAGTGCCAACCCTGTGATTTGGGTTTTATTGTCCCCATTTTACAAAGAAATAGAGGCTTACAAGTCAAGGAAATTTGTCCAAAGTATTCCCTTTTAAAATGACAGAACTAAAAAAAAATAAATAAATAAAAATAAATTAAAATGACAGAATTGAGATGCTAATGCCCCTCTGTTGACACCAAATCTTGGCCATTACACTGCCAAGTTCTCCGTTTGAAAGAGAAGACCACAGCATCCTCTCTCACTTTAACAAGGCCTCATTAGCTTGGTAGTCATGGCATGTCAACTCTTTATGTCCATGCAGACACCAAATGCTGGAGTGCCCCCCACCTGCACACCTTTCTCTCTATTATGTTACATATTAGCTTTCACTAGCTGTTTGTTATGGAAGACGCTCCACATGACATCTCTGCTTTGCCGTCTTTTTTACATTCCCTGGAGCCTCTTAAAGATCTTTTTAATGTCTTCATTCCCTAATCCATCAATTTCTATGTTATGGCTTTAGCCCTCTTTGCTATTTCTCTGTATGGCACTCTCCTGGCTTTCCCTTTGTGGTATTAGCCCTTCCTTCTTTGTTATACCCTTTCCACAGGTCACCCTATCTGTATATCTTGTGTTCAGTGACATGGGCTCCTTCTATTAGTTTTTCAATGTTGGCAGAAGGAATTTGAAGCCTGCCCCTAAGTTGTCCTCCCCTGGTATCTTACTTTGAAACACGAAAGCATTAAATTGTAAATCAATTCTGCATTGATCAAGGCTGGTTCCCATTCCCACTGCCTGGCTGCGACCTCTGAATGCCAAAACTATGAGTTTGCTTCTGTGCTTGCTTTATTGTTGTACAAGGCCAAGAAAAGGTCCTCCTCAACGAGACTGCACACTCTGTTGCCAGGAGTCAGGCAGGAAAGCTGGCAGCCAAAATTTGCTCAGTTCTACCTTTCTTTTCTTTTTTTTAATTTTTTTAAATTTTTATTTATTTATGATAGTCACAGAGAGAGAGAGAGAGAGAGAGAGAGAGAGAGAGAGAGAGGCAGAGACACAGGCAGAGGGAGAAGCAGGCTCCACGCACTGGGAGCCTGACGTGGGATTCGATCTCGGCTCTCCAGGATCGCGCCCTGGGCCAAAGGCAGGCGACAAACCGCTGCGCCACCCAGGGATCCCCCCTCTACCTTTCTTTTCTAATGATAACCCTAGCCTCCCTAATTTGCTTCTTTTTTAATTTTCTTACTCCTCTTGGATCTTATTCTTCTCCCAAGTGCAATCAGGGAAGTCTTATCCTTACACATCCATGTTTTCTTCTCTTTCCCTTCTATTCTGTTCATTTGTCCTTTGATTTGACTCTCACGTCAGTCTATTTGGATGATGCTTTTAATAGCCTTAAATAGTTCAACAACCATGTACTGGATGCCTACTATGTGCTAGCTTCTAAACAAGGTCCCTTTATCTACCTTGATTTACAGTAACAAAACTCCCTCCAATTTGTATAGCTTGAATTTTTGCCAGGCCCTGGTGGGGAGGGGGAGTGGGTAGATAATGAGAAAAGAGAAAATGAAGATATTTGCTCTCCATTGATTTTTGGCAGTGTGATGTACACTGCATGGGTGTGGTTGGGATTCTCCTTGCTTTTCAGGAACTCCCTCTTTGCATGCCAAGACTTTGCACCCATTTGTCTGACATATATTTCTTCTCCAGACTTTTTCACATCCCCATTTAGATGTCTGAATTTAGGCACCTGAAGTTCAAGTGGTCCCAAACTAAGCTTATGATTTCCCTAATCCTCATACCTGTATCTTTCCTATTCTTCTCCATGCTAATAAATGCCATCCTGATTCATGGAGTTGCCCAGGCCAAAACACTTGGTGTCATCCTTAACTCCCTCTCACACACCACATCCAGTCCATCAGCAAAGTCTATTAGCTTTAACTGGGTTTGCCTTTAGAATATATGCCAAATCCACCTACTTTTCACTGCATTTGCTGCTGCCACCCTGGTTGACATCATCATCATCTTTCACTTGGGGCTAATGCAATAGTCTTCTGACTGGACTCCCTGTTTCCACTTTCACACCCTACAGTCCATCATCCACACCACAGATGGAAGGATTCTTGGAAAAAGTCAACCTGATACTTTCAAACCCCAGATTAAAAACACTCTAATGGCTTCCTATCAAATTAGGAAAAAAAAATAAAAGTCATACCCCAATCTCCAATGCCTTTTGTAGATTGGCCCCTGGCTACCTCTACAGGCTGGCCTACCTTCCTACCACTCTTCTTTTAAATCACCTTTCTTCACTGGCCTCCTTTACTGTATTTTTTTTTCAAACACTTCAGACATCTCCAGGCATTTGCACTTATTATCTCCTTAGCCTAAAATGCTTTTCTCCTAAATATCCACACGACTCATATCCTCATTTCATTTAGGACTGTTCACTCCGCCAAGGGCCTTTTGATACCATACTACCTAAAATAGCACTGTATTCCATCACTTCTTAGCTTACTAACCTTCTCTATTTTTCTTCATAATAATAAGATTATATTATATGCATAATTGTTTGTTATCTATTTCTCATCAGAATTCAAGCTTCAGGGCAGTCTGGGTGGCTCAGTGGTTTAGTGCCGCCTTGGGCCCAGGGTGTGATCCTGGAGATGCCAGATAGAGTCCCACGTCAGGTTCCCAGCATGGAGCCTCCTTCTCCCTCTGGCTGTGTCTCTGCCTCTCTCTCTCTCTCTCTCTGCCTCTCATGAATGAATAAATAAATAAAATCTTTAAAAAAAAGAATGCAAGCTTCATGTGTGCAGAAATGTCTGTTTCATTCACATCTGTATTCTCAGATCCTAGAACAGTGTCTGGCACATAGTAAGAGCTCATTAAACATCTGTTAAATGAGTGAATAGTTACATGGAAGGGGCCCAACTTAGCAGCCTAAATTATATTCACCCTAAGATTCAAACATATCTTGAGTCTGTCTAAGGAGGTCCAGGAGGGGTTTCCACCTGTTTGTGATGTTTAAAAGCCCAAGAAGCTTCTCAGGAAAGATATCATCCTAATGGAAGAAAGAATGAACATATAAGATTCCTCTTAGACCTCAGAGTAGAAGCAGAGGGAAGATTTTGAGTACAACTCTCAAGTTGTAATTAATCTGGACATTTTAAAATAAGAACTAACAGAAATCTAACTCAACCCACCTTAAACAGAAAAAAAGGACTGTACTAGTTCAGAGGACTAAAAAGGAGAGTGGGATGCTCAGAGGAACCAGAGTTGTGTATTCAACATGGTCAGAACTTCTCTGTGTCTATTTTTCATCTTTGCCTGTCTCTGCTTCCCCATTTGCCTCATCCTCTCCTGTTGTAGATGGTCTTCTCCATATCATAAGAAATGTGGCTGCCAACAGCTACCACTTAGCAGAGAATTTTAGTCTCCTGGAGTCCATGGATTTATTCCAAGGAACATTTCTGGTTGGCCTTTTGTGATCACATGTCCATCATGTAATCTAATCAATATTGCTAGAAAGAATGAATGTTCTGTGATTGGTTGGTTCTAGTTCACATACTTATCCCTCTGGGCCAGGAGTAGAGTCTAAATCAGTTGAAGGGGAGTGGGAAATCTTATAGAGAGGACTAAAAACCAAATAATGAGAGCAACAAACACAATCACTACCAGAGGCCACTACCCTAGTTATCTTCTGATCCAGCTCCCAGGACTCATACCGAATTCTAAGCAGAGAGGGCTAAGACTAAGTACCAATTTAAAGGACAGTGCACTGAATACACAGACCACAACATAAGCATTGGCTTTAGTAGTTTCACTTGGGTTGGAGGGCAGCTTTGTGACAGCAGCAGCAAGCAGCAGCAGCAGCAGCAGCAGCAGCAGCAGCAGCAGTCAGTGCATCAACGCCTTTGTTATGGGCATCAGAAGGCTTGGCAGCAGATTATCACCCCAGGATGCTAGAGAAGGAAAGGAGGAAATGGTAGAAGCCACTGGGGAGGTGAAAGGATTCTGTTAATGAACCTATGTGACAGATCTCTGGGAGGCTCACAGAAATAGTTGGGTTCATGAAAGGCTTTGATAAATGGCAAATATAGGCAGGGGCAGAGTCGGAGAAATTCCTTTCTTGTGATTATATTGTGGACTTGATTTTACTTCCAGCCTGTTTCCCAGGTCAGAAGGATGTCTCCTAACCACAGAAATGTAAGGAACAAGCAAATCAGCCTAGTAATGTCCCATCCCTCAGAGGCCCTATAACTGTGCTCAAGTCACAAAAATCTGTGAAACACCATCTTTTTTTTCTGGGAAGGTTCAAAACAGGGCAGGGAGTAGATAGGTTCCAGTTCTGGGATCCACTGGCACATCCTAGTTGAGCTATGGTGTGGACCACCTAGCTGTTCCAATTCAGAAGATACTTTTCCCAGTCTGATTTTATCTCCTCTTATTTTTTTCTTTTTGGCTTGGCACCCAGCCATGGGCCAACACCACAATTAGACCAGGATTCTCCTGACAGTGCCTTCTGCCTAGATTGAACCTCTGCAGTTTCATTCTTGCCTATTTATTCAGACTCCAAACTTTGTTTCCTCCAGTTTGGCTCTACACCCTAGATTCAGACCTTGGCTTCGCCGTCATAACTCATGGTAACTAGCTCCCTGGTCACTCATTCTACCTTCCCAATTCACCTGCTGCCCCCACCTGACTGTGAGTCCCGACTTGCATTGCTTGGCAACCACCCATGACCTAACATTGAGTGTCCTTCCACCTTACTCTCCTTATCACTTGAATTACTTTCTCTACCCACCCTTAGAATATAAGGATGCTGCTCACGTTGATACATAATGTCTTCATATTTCAGCAGCTTGTCTGGCTGAAGGAACCTTCATAACCTCCTCTGGCAATCCATTCGACTGTCTAATCATGCTGATAGTCAAAGTTCTTCCTTCTGTCATACCATTTAGTAGAAGCCTGAATGCTGCTGAACAATAGTCATTCTAAATGTCATCCACCTGGGAGGGATAACAGTGATCCTCAGGGTATGCACTACTTGGAATGTGCCTAGAATGTAGAAACACCTGTTTGTGATGGAAAAAGTGGTCCCTTGAACATATGTCATTAATAGGCCCAGGGAACTATAATAGTCACTCCTAGCTCTTATTGGGATAAAATGGGGGAACCAAGAGGCTGACTCTGTGACTGGGCAATTGAGTTTCTTGAGGAAGAAATCCTAAAGCTGGGGGTGGAAGAAGGTATCCTTCTCTGGCTGGATGAAAGCAGTAAGATTGCCTAACACAACTTGTAATGTCCGGGCCAGTGCCTGGCAAAACATATCCCCATTCATTCAGTTTTACTTCCCTGCATTTCAAGTGTCACTACCCTGTAACCCTGCTCAAGTCCAGGCACCCAAATCATTCTGCCTAGACAACAGCAATAGCTCCTATCTGGTTCTCCTGCCATTACTCTTGCTCTCTTGTATTCTATTTTCCTCACAGCAGTGAGGAAAGATCACAGAGTAATCTTTTAAAAATGTAAATCAGATATCATCACTCTCCTGCTTAAAACCCTTCAAAAGCTTCTCATTTCTCTTAGAATAAATTCCAAGCTTCTTCCAATGGCTTATAAGGTCCTCCAGGATCAGGCCTCTGCCCACCTCTCAGACCTCTTCTGGGCTTACTGTCTCTCTTCCCCACTATACTCTAGATACACTGAATCTATTTTATTTCTTCCTATGTGCTAAGCTCTTTCTTGTCTTGTGGGTCTTGACACATGTGGTTCCCACTGCCTAGAATGCTCTTTCCTAGGCTTTCCTGAAGGTTAGATCCTCCACAGTTCTTAGTTCTGGGCTATAATGTAACTCTGCCCACACTCGCAAAAAAAGTTCCCTCCCCTATTGTTTATTTCCTTCTTTAGCATTTATCACAATTACAGTACTTTGATGTGTCTATTTATTAATTCAAAGCCTATCTTCTTCACTAAAATGTAAGTTTCAAAAGGGCATCATATTATCTCCAACTTTAGCTCAGCACCTGGCACATAATAGGCATTCAATAAATAAGTGTTGAATTCATGCTTTTTAGTACAGGGAGGAAATTGAAGCAGTCATCAAAAACCTCCCAAGACACAAAAGTCCAGGGCCAGATGGTTTCCCAGGAGAATTCTATCAAACGTTTAAAGAAGAAACCATACCCATTCTACTAAAGCTGTTCTGAAAGATAGAGATGGAGTACTTTCAAACTCATTCTATGAAGCCAGGATCATCTTAATTCCAAAACCAGACAAAGACTCCACCAAAAAGGAGAATTATAGACCAATATCCCTGATGAACACAGATGCAAAAATTCTCAACAAGATACAGCCAATAAGATCCAACAGTACATGAAGAAGATTATTCACCATGACCAAGTGGGATTTATCCCTGGGATGCAAGGCTGGTTCAACACTCATAAAGCAATCAACGTGATAGATCATATCAGCAAGAGAAAAAACAAGAACCCTATGATCCTCTCAATAGATGCAGAGAAAGCATTTGACAAAATACAGCATCCATTCCCTATCAAATCTCTTCAGAGTGTAGGGATAGAGGGAACATTCCTCAGCATCTTAAAAGCCATCCACGAAAAGCCCACAGCAAATATCATTCTCAATGGGGATACGCTGGGAGCCTTTCCCCTAAGATCAGGAACAAGACAGGGATGTCCACTCTCACCACTACTATTCAACATAGTACTAGAAGTCCTTACCTCAGCAATCAGGCAACAAAAAGAAATAAAAGGCATTCAAACTGGCAAAGAAGAAGTCAAACTCTCCCTCTTCGCCGATGACATGATACTCTACATAGAAAACCCAAAAGACTCCACCCCAAGATTGCAAGAACTCATATAGCAATTCGGCAGTGTGGCAGGATACAAAATCAATGCCCAGAAATCAGTGGCATTTCTATACACTAACAGTGAAACTGAAAAAAGAGAAATTAAGGAGTCAATCCCATTTACGATTGCACCCAAAAGCCTAAGATACACAGGAATAAACCTAACCAAAGAGGTAAAGGATTTATACCCTAAAAACTACAGAACATTTCTGAGGGAAATTGAGGAAGACATAAAGAGATGAAAAAATATTCCATGCTCATGGATTAGAAGCATTTATATTGTGAAAATATCCATTTTACCCAGGGCAATTTACATTTTTAATGCAATCCCTATCAAAACATAATTTTTAAATGAATGAATGCATAGAATGTGAAGGACATCCCATGAACATTGAAAGGAAAATAGAGGAATATTACCAACAATTCTTTGCCCACCAATTTGATAACTTAAGATGAAGTAGATAACAGTCCCTTGAAAGACACAACTACCAAAATTCATACAAGGAGAAACAGAGAATCTGAAAAGGCCTGTATTGACTAAAGAAATTGAATAAATAATTAATAGCCTTCCAAAAGAGAAAGCAACAGGCCCAGATGGTTTTACTATTAAATTCTACCAAACACGTAAGGAAGAAATTATTTCAATTCTCTACAATGTGTTTCAGAAAAAAAGCACAGGAAACGCTTCCTAACTTGTTCTATAAAGCCAGCATTACCCAAATATTAAATCCAAACAAAAACATTGCAAAAAAGGAAAACTACACCAATATCACTCAGAAACATAGATGCAAGGATATTCCTAATTTGATTATATATTCAACTCCATCCCAATCAAAATTCCAGAGAGCTGCTTTGAGATATTGACAAATCGGTTCTAAAATTGAAGTGAAAAGGTATAAGACTCAAATAACCAACACAGTATTGAAACAGAAGCAGCAAGGGAAGAAGAAGAGGAAGGGGAAGGGAAGAAAAGAAGGAAGAAAGAGGAGGAGATGAAGAGGAAGAAAACAAAGTCAGAAGATAGACACTATCCAAATTCAAGACTTATAGTAATCAATAAAGTGTAGTATTGGCACAAGAATAGACAAATATATCAATAGAATGCTCAGAAATACACCTATACAAATGTAGCCAACTGATCTTTGACACAAGATAAAGACAACTCAATGAGGAAAGAATAGTCTTTTCAATAAATGGTGTTGAACATCCACAAGCAAAAAAGAAAAAGGGAAAAAAAAGAGTGAACCTAGACACTGACCTTATACTTTTCCCAAAAATTAGCTCAAAATGGCTCATAGACCCAAATGTAAAATGCAAAAGTATAAAACTTATGGAAGATAACATAAGAGAAAATATAGATGACTTTGTGTTTGGTGATGACTTTTAATATACAATACCAAAAGCATGGTCCATGACAGAAAAAAATAGTTAAGTTTGACTTTATTAAAAGTAAGTCATCAAAAAAAATGGTAAAAGCATCTTCCCTGTGAAAGACACTGTTAAAGGAATAACAAGCCACGGACTAGGAGAAAATACTTGCAAAACACAAATTAGATAAAGAACTGGTAAAAAGAACTCTTAAAACTCAACAATAAGAAAACAACTTAATTAAAAAATGGGCGAAAGATCTGAAAGGACCCCTCACCAAAGGAGATATACGGAATGCAAATTAGCATATGAAAAGATGGTCAATATCATGTCATTAGAGAATTGCAAATTAAAATAAATGAGATAGGGGATCCCTGGGTGGCGCAGCGGTTTAGTACCTGCCTTTGGCCCAGGGCACGATCCTGGAGGCCAGGGATCGAATCCCACATCGGGCTCCCGGTGCATGGAGCCTGCTTCTCCCTCTGCCTGTGTCTCTGCCTCTCTCTCTCTCTGTGACTATCATACATAAATAAATAAAAATTAAAAAAAATAAAATAAATGAGATACCACTCACTACATACCTATTAGAATGAATAGAGATCCAAAACATTAACAATAACCAAAGCTGACAATGGGGATGAGGAACAACAGGAACTCTTATTTATTGCTGGTGGAAAGGCAAAATGAAGCAGCCACTTTTGAAAAGCTGACAGTCTTTCAAAAAGTTAAACGTAGTCTTACCATACAAATCAGCAACTATACACATTTTACAAATGAATTGATAACTGAGAAAGCTTTAGCAAGATGGCAGATGAGTAGGGTCTTCAAGTCACCTGTCCTCACCAACTTATCTAGATAACTTTCAAATCATCCTGAAAACCTACAAATTCGACCTGAGATTTAAAGAGAGAACAGCTGGAACGCTACAGAGAGAAGTTGTACTTCTAACAAGTACAACTCGTTTTTAGCCACTCTGCACTGATTAAAATGACTAGAAAGAAGAACTCACCACAAAAGAAAGAAACAGAAACAGTACTCTCTGCCACAAAATTACAGAATTTGGATTACAATTCGATGTCAGAAAGCCAATTCAGAAGCACAATTATAAAGCTATTGTTGGCTCTGGAAAAAAGCATAAAGGATACGAGAGACTTCATGACTGCAGAATTTAGATCTAATTACGCCAAATTTAAAAATAAATTAAATCAGACTCAATCCAAACTGGAGGTCCTACAACAAGGGTTAATGAGGTAGAAGAGTGAGTGACATAGAAGACAAGTTGATGGCAAGAAAGGAAGCTGAGGAAAAAAGTGAAAAGCAAGTAAAAGACCATGAGGAAATGTTAAGAGAAATAAATGACAGCCTCAGAAGAAAAAATCTATGTTTAATTGGGGTTCCAGAGTGTCCCAAAAAGGCCAGAGGACCAGAAAGCATATTTGAACAAATCATAGCTGAGAGCTTCCCTAATTTGGGGAGGGAAACAGGCATTCAGATCCAGGAGATAGAGAGTTCCCCCCACTAAAATCAGTAAAAACTGTTTAACACCTTGACATTTAATAGTGAAACTTGCAAATTCTAAAGATAAAGAGAAAATCCTTAAAGCAGCAAGAGACAAGAGATCCCTAACTTATGTGGAGAGAACTATTAGATTAACAGCAGACCTCTCCACAGAGACCTGGCAGACCAGAAAGGACTGGCAGGATATATTCAGGGTCCTAAATGAGAAGAACATACAGCCAAGAATACTTTATCAAGCAAGCTTTCATTCAGAATAGAAGGAGAGATAAAGAGCCTCCAAGATAGGCAGAAACTGAAAGAATATGTGACCACCAAACCAGCTCTGCAAGAAATATTAAGGGGGACTCTGTAAAAGAAAGAGGACACCTAAAGAAATAATCCACAAAAACAGGGACTGAATAGGTATTACGATGAAACTAATATCTTAGTAACATATCTTTCATAGTAACTCTCAACGTGAATGGATTTAATGATCCCATCAAAAGATGCAGGGTTTCAGACTGGATAAAAAAGCAAGACCCCTATTTGCTGTCTACAAGAGACACATTTTAGACCATAGGACACCTCCAGCCAGAAAAAAAGGGCAAAGAACCATTTACCATTCCAATGGTCCTCAAAAGAAAGCAGGGGTAGCAATCCTCATATCAGATAAATTAAAGTTTATCTCAAAGACTGTAGTAAGAGATGAAGAAGGACACTATATCATACTTAAAGGATCTATCCAACAAGAGGACCTAGCAATCATGAATATTTATGCCCCTAATGTGGGAGCTGCCAAGTATATCAATCAATTAATAACCAAAGTATGGCAGCCCGGGTGGCTCAGGGGCTTAGTGCCGCCTTCAGCCCAGGGCATGATCCTGGAGATCCTGGATTGAGTCCCATGCCGGGCTCCCTGCATGGAGCTGCTTCTCCCTTTGCCTGTGTCTCTGCCTCTCTTTCTCTCTGTGTCTCTCATGAATGAATAAATAAAATCTTTATTAAAAAATAACCAAAGTAAAGACATACTTAGATAATAATACACTAATACCGGGAGACTTCAACACCGCACTTTCTGCAAATAACAGAACTTCTAAGCACAACATCTCCAAAGAAACAAGAGCTTCAAATGATACACTGGACCAGATGGATTTCACAGACAATTACAGAACTTTCCATCTGAACGCAACTGAATACACATTCTTAACAAGTGCATATAGAACTTTCTCTAGAATAGACCACATACTGGGTCACAAATCAGGTCTCAACCAATACCAAAAAACTGGAATCGTCCCCTCCATATTCTCAGACCATAATGCTTTGAAACTTGAACTCAATCACAAGAAGAAATTTGGAAGAAACTCAAACACGTGGAGGTGAAAGAGCATCCTGCAAAAATAAGAAAGGGTCAACCAGGAAATTAGAGAAGAATTAAAAATATTCATGAAAATGAAGATACAACCATTCAAAATCTTTAGGATACAGCAAAAGCAGTCCTGAGAGGGAAATACATCGCAATACAAGCATCCCTCAAAAATTGGAAAAAACTCAAATACACAAGCTAACCTTACACCTAAAGGAGCTAGAGAAAAAACAGCAAATAGATCCTACACCCAGCAGAAGAAGAGAGTTAATAAAGATTCGAGCAGAACTCAATGAAATAGAGACCAGAAGAACTGCAGAACACATCAACAAAACCTGGAGTTGGTTCTTTGAAAGAATTAGTAAGATAGATAAATCATTAGCCAGCCTTATTAAACACAAAAGAGAAAAGACTCTAATTAATAGAATAACGAAAGAAAAAGGAGAGATCACAACCAATACCAAGGAAATATAAACAATTTTAAAAACATATTATGAGCAGCTATACGCCAAAAAAATTAGGCAATCTAGAAGAAATGGATGCATTTCTGAAAATTACAAACTACCAAAACTGGAACAGGAAGAAATAGAAAACCTGAATAGGCCAATAACCAGGGAGGGAATTGATGCAGTCATCAAAAACTTCCCAAGTCACAAAAATCCAAGGAAAGTGGCCTCCCAGGAGAAATCTATCAAACGTTTAAAGAAGAAACAATACCTATTCTACTAAAGCTGTTCCGAAAGATAGAAAGGGATGGAATACCTACAAACTCATTCTATGCGGCCAGCATCACCTTCATTCCAAAACCACACAAAGACCCCACCAAAAAGGAGAATTATAGACCAATATCCCTGATGAACACAGATGCAAAAATTCTCAACAAGATACTAGCCAATAGGATCCAACAATACATGAAGAAGATTCTTCACCATGACCAAGTGGGATTTATCCCTGGGATGCAAGGCTGGTTCAACACTCATAAAGCAATCAACGTGATAGATCATATCAGCAAGAGAAAAAACAAGAACCATATGATCCTCTCAATAGATGCAGAGAAAGCATTTGACAAAATACAGCATCCATTCCTGATTAAAACTCTTCAAAGTGTAGGGATAGAGGGAACATTCCTCAGCATCTTAAAATCCATCTATGAAAAGCCCACAGCAAATATCATTCTCAATGGGGAAACACTGGGAGCCTTTCCCCTAAGATCAGGAACACGACAGGGATGTCCACTCTCACCACTGCTATTTAACATAGTATTAGTAGTCCTAGCCTCAGCAATCAGGCAACAAAAAGAAATAAAAGGCATTCAAACTGGCAAAGAAGTCAAACTCTCCCCCTTCACAGATGACATGATACTGTACATAGAAAACCCAAAAGACTCCACCCCAAGGTTTCTAGAACTCATATAGCAATTCGGCAGTGTGGCAGGATACAAAATCAATGCCCAGAAATCAGTGGCATTTCTATACACTAACAGTGAAACTGAAGAAACAGAAATTAAGGAGTCAATCCCATTTACAACTGCACCCAAAAGCATAAGATACCTAGGAATAAACCTAACCAAAGAGGTAAAGGATCTATACCCTAAAAACTACAGAACACTTCTGAAAGAAATTGACGAAGACATAAAGAGATGAAAAAATATTCCATGCTCATGAATTGGAAGAATATTTTGAAAATGTCAATGCTACCCAGAGCAATTTACACATTTAATGCAATCCCTATCAAAATACCATGGACTTTCTTCAGAGAGTTGGAACAAATCATCTTAAGATTTGTGTGGAATCAGAAAAGACCCCGAATAGCCAGGGGAATATTGAAAAAGAAAACCAGAGCTGCGGACATCACAATGCTGGATTTCAAGTTGTACTACAAAGCTATGATCAATAAGACAGTGTGGTACTGGCACAAAAACAGACACCTAGATCAATGGAACAGGATAAAGAACCCAGAAATGGGCCCTCAACTCTATGGGCAACTAATATTCGACAAAGCAGGAAAGACTATCCCCTGGAAAAAGGATAGCCTCTTCAATAAATCGTGCTGGGAAAATTGGACATCCACATGCAGAAGAATGAAACTAGACCATTCTCTTACACCAGACACAAAGATAAACTCAAAATGGATGAAAGATCTACATGTGAGACAAGAATGCATCAGAATCCTAGAGAAGAATACAGGCAACACCCTTTTTGATCTTGGCCACAGCAACTTCTTGTAAGATACATCTATGAAGGCAAGGGAAACAAAAGCAAAAATGAACTATTGGGACTTCATCAAGATAAACAGCTTCTGCATAGCAAAGGAAACAGTCAAGAAAAGTAAAAGACCACCTACAGAATGGGAGAAGATATTTGCAAATGACCTATCAAATAAAGGGCTAGTTTCCAAGATCTATAAAGAACTTATTAAACTCAACAGCATTGAAACAGACAATCCAATCATGAAATGGGCAAAAGACATGAACAGAAATTTCACCAAAGAAGACATACACATTGCCAACAAGCACATGAGAAAGTGCTCCGCATCACTTGCCATCAGGGAACTACAAATCAAAACCACAATGAGATACCACCTCACACCAGTGAGAATGGTGAAAATTAACAAGACAGGAAACAACAAATGTTGGAGAGGATGCGGAGAAAGGGGAACCCTCTTATACTGTTGGTGGGAATGTGAACTGGTACAGCCACTCTGGAAAACTCTGTGGAGGTTCTTCAAAGTGTTAAAAATAGAACTGCCCTACGACCCAGCAATTGCACTGCTGGGGATTTATCCCAAAGATACAGATGCAGTGAAATGCCGAGACACCTGCACCCCAATGTTTATAGCAGCAATGTCCACAATAGCCAAACTGTGGAAGGATCCTCAGTGTCCATTGAAAGATGACTGGAACAAGAAGTTGTGGTCTATGTATACTCAGTCATTAGATACGACAAGTACCCATCATTTGCTTCAACGTAGATGGAACTGGAGGGTATTATTCTGAGTGAAGTAAGTCAATTGGAGAAGGACAAACATTATACCATCTCATCCATTTAGGGAATATAAAAAGTAGTGAAAGGGATTATAGGGGAAAGGAGAGAAAATGAGTGGGAAATATCAGAGAGGGTGACAGAACACAAGAGACACCTAACTCTGGGAAACGAACAAGGGGAAGTGGAAAGGGAGGTGGGCAGGGGGATAGGGTAACTGGGTGACGGGAATTTAGGGGTTACTTGACGGGATGAGCACTGGGTGTTATGCTCTATGTTGGCAAATCAAACTCCAATAAAAAATATACTAATTAATTAATTAATTAATTATTTAAAAAAGAATAGAAAACTTATGTCCACACAATAAACCTACACACAATGTTCATTTCAGCTTTATTTGTAATTGCCAACTCTTAGAAGCTACCAGGATACCTTTCAATAGGTAAATCTGTAGACAGATTGGGGTACATCCTGGTAGTAGAATATTATTCAGCAAAGAAAAGAAGCACTCAAGCCATGAAAAGACATGGTAACAGGGTGCATAGGTGGATTAGTCGATTAAGCATCTACCTTCAGCTCAGATCGTGATCCCAGGATCCTGGGATTGAGCCCTGCATTGGGGGTCCCTGCTCAGCAGAGAATATGCTTCTCCTTCTCCCACTTCCCCTGCTTCTGTTTTCTCTGTGTGTCAAATAAATAAATAAATAAATCTTTAAAAAAAATACATGGATATCACTGAAATGCATATCTCTAAGTGAAAGAAGCCAGTCTGAAAAGGCTACATACTGCACAGTTCACAATTCCAACTCTATCATATTCTAAAAAAGACAAAACTATAGAGATATATTAGTGGCTGCCGGGGCCTGGGGTGACGGGGGGGCAGGGCACAAGTACATGGAATAAGAGGACCGTGAAAGTATTCTGATGATATTATAAAGGAGGATACATGTCATTACACATTTGTCAAAATGCATACAACTGTAAAATACAAAGAGTGAACCCCAATGTAAACTATGAACTTTAATGATAATGTATCATTATTGGTTCATCAACTGTAACTAATGTTCCACACTAATTCAAGATATTCATAGTAGGGGCACCTGGGTGGCTCCGCTGATTAAGCCTCTGACTCTTGATTTCAGCTCAAGGCACAACTTCAGGGTTGGGGATTAAGCCCCGAGTCAGGCTCCCTGCTTGTCAGGGAGTCTGCTTGAAGGTTCTATCTCTCTGCCCCTCCCCCTACTCTCTCTCTCTCACTATCTCTCTCTTTCTCTCAAATAAATAAAATCGGAGCTCCTGGGTGGCTCAGTCAGTTAAGTGTCCAACTCTTGGTTTCAGCCCAGGTCATGATCTTATGGATGGTAGGATGGAGCCCTGAATTAGGATCTCCGCTCAGCAGGGAGTCTGCTCTGCTTAAAGATTCTCTCCCTCGGCCTCTCCCCCTGCTTGATCATTCTCTCTCTCTCTCTCAAATAAATAAATAAATAAATAAATCTTTAAAAAAATTAAATCTTTTCAAAAAAGATGTTAATAGTAGAGGCAACCATTTGCACAGGGAGAGGGATTATATGGAAACACTGTACTCTCTGTCAATTTTTCTATAAACCTGAATCTTCTCTAAAAGATAACCTATTACTTTTAAAAAGTGGAAGAAATGTGTGAGAAAATGTTCTAGAAAGTGCAAGTGTGGAGACAAGCCCCTGGCATTGCATAAGAAATGGAGGTCAATGGTTAAAGAGCCAGTTAGGCTCTGAAAGAGCTTCTAAAATCCTCCTCCCACTAAAACCTGTGGCAGATGCTGGGCTCTACCACTGATCTTAACCCCACTCAGATTTCAGGCTTTACATAGCAGCTAAATCCCACTGGGGCCATCTCAGACAGGCACAACGACACCTCTTCCCCCCCACAACCTCTTTCTCCCATTAAAGTCCTATGAACTGTTATCTGACAGTTTGACTAAATCTATCAAAGAAATTTTCCCTATGATCATACTATTTATGTAGCTCTCCCAAATGGAAAGAAAGGAGGAAGGGCGAGAAGGAAGAAGAGAGGAAGGAAGGAAGGAGAAAAAGAGAAGAAAATAACTAATGGAAAACAAAACTAGAATTCATTTTACAACTAACTTTGATGGGTTACATCCATTCCATTAAAGTGTGGGATATTTGCATGCCTCTTCATTCATATACCCTACTGTCTCACTGGAAAAAGATATGACAAGCACATTCCTACTGCAACTTGTGCAACTGGCTATGTATTCTCCCTATCAGAGCTATTTGTGATTACCTAGGGATTTTTAGAGTTACCGGCTAGGAAGCAATTAGACTCATGGGGGAATTTCAGGCACTAGTGAGTGGTGAGGCCAGTGGGGAAATTCTTCACCAGGCTTCTTGGTCAGTCTCAACTCCTGGATCATAGGAAATTGACTGGCAGTAGGAGGGGGAGCCTGGACAGGCTCAATCTCAAGAGTTTCTATTGTTAATAATTCTGACAGATGGTTTAGGAGGGAGACAAGTCACACAGGCCAGATAAGAGAGAATGAGACCTAGTTCTGGTCTCACAGAGAATCGTAGGGGGGAGGAGGTTGACTGATTTTGGCTGCCGTGGCCCCACCAGAATTGAGGAGGTGACAAGAATTTCAAAGGCAGATGGCTCTGCTAGGAGAAAGGCAGCTGAGTGAGCTGTTTATTCAACAGGCACTAAAAATGAAGTTTGGCACCTCATTTGAGAACTTCCAGAAGCATGAAGGAAGCTGATTCATTTTTTTCAAATAAAGCTTAATTATTGTACTGTTTATTTAATACTGAAATAATAACATCTTATGTTTATGAACTGCCTTGTAGCCTGAGGGAGTCCACACCAGTTTACACACTTCAAAATGTGAAGGAAACTAGACTGTGTCTTCTGAAATGCCATCACCCCAGGGGGCTGGGAACAAGGGTGGGGAGGGATTGGCTCAGTCAGTAGCACTGGCTTTACAATAACAGATGCTTCCTGGATTAACTTCCCAGTCTCTTTCGCCCAGTGCTACTGTCTCTAATTGGCAGGGTTACCATGTAGGGTTGCGCAGATTGTTCCATGCATGTGCATGATGCTGAGCTGAAAAAGCAAGTGGGAGCCAAAGCCTAAACCAGGGTCCATTTGCCAAGCCAAGTACCCTGTGAGGGTCTGCATCTGTCTAGGGGAAGGGGTACCCTTTTTCTCATTCACATAAAGTAGTGTTTCTGATTTTAATTAGTGCAACATTTAATTCTAATGTGTATTGCCTAGCTGTGATGCACACCCACTCCCCCATGAAGGGGTCTCTAAGGTGTGTGTTGTGAGAGAACCAGGCTGCCTTTAACAGCCTGATCTCCACGGGAGAATACCGTGGTGAAGGTGAGGTAGAGATCACTCTGACATGAAAGAACTGTGCAACCCACCTCATATTTCCAGGCCTCCATTTCTTCATCTGGAAAGGGGGGATCATGGTAGCTGATTTTTGAGGAGGGCTGCCCAAATGCACAGCTCCAAGGGGCACCATTCACATTGTGTCTGAAGAACCTAGAGCTCTAAACTCCTCTGCAGTCCTGACTGAATGATGGTAGGGCTGACCATTCCCCTGTGAGTCACTGAGGCCAACTGCTGCCACTTGCTTCAGGTTCTCTCACACTGAGGCCAGTTTGCCCTGCTCTCCATTTTCCTGGTACACAAAAGTCATTCTTTGTTTACCCCCTCACAGTATACCCTGCTGTGTTCTTCTTCATAAACTTGTAATATTTTCTCACTTGTTTATGTTCCTTATTAAACCATGATCTCTCTCCAAGGGCAAGATAGGATTTTTATTTTTTATTTTATTTTTATTTATTTTTTATTTGTTTTTAGGATCTTTATTTTTTAAGATTTTATTTATAGGGTGCCTGGGGTTAAGCATCTCAGTGCTCAGTGGGTTAAGCATCTGTCTTTAGCTCAGATCCTGGACCCTGGGTCCTGGGATCAAGCCCTGTAGCTGGCTCTCTGCTCAGTGGGAAGCCTGCTTCTCCCTCTGCCTTTGCACCTCCCCCTGCTTGTGCTCTCTGGCTCGCGCTCACGCTCTCTCTCTCTCTCTCCTTCCGTCCTTTTAAAAATTTAAGAAATTGGGATCCCTGGGTGGCACAGCGGTTTGGCGCCTGCCTTTGGCCCAGGGCGCGATCCTGGAGACCAGGGATCGAATCCCACATCGGGCTCCTGGTGCATGGAGCCTGCTTCTCCCTCTGCCTGTGTCTCTGCCTCTCTCTCTCTCTCTTCTCTCTCTCTCTCTATCATAAATAAATAAAAATTAAAAGAAAAAAATTAAAAAATTTAAAAAATCTTTACCAAAAAAAGATTTTATTTATTTATTTGAGAGGGAGAGCATGAGCCTGGGGGAGAGGGAGGGTCGGAGGGAAAGAAAGAAGCAGACTCCTCACTGAGCAAGACCCTGAGATCATGATCTAAGCTGAAGGCAGATGCTCAACGGACTGAACCACCCAGGCACCCCAAGATAAGCACTTTTTCTTATCCATCTTTGCATATCCATCCTCTGCCCAACCCTCAAGACCCCACACAAAGAGTCTATGTAGTTCTTCTAGCTAATTAGAAGCTTGTAAGCCTGTTTGGTCCCTCTCTCCCTCTCTAAAAACTTAACTTGGAAGAAAAAGACTGGGGGATGAGGGTGGGGGTTACCTGGGAGACCACTAAGAATCAACCATTTCCCATCTAGTCTCCTCTTGGCTCCAGGAGGCCCCTTCTCATGCCTGCTCACTGCAGAGGAGGTGGGGGAAGGGCACTGGGGGAGTAAAGATTAGCTGATCTCTAAAGACTCTTCTGTTTCTGGCTTCCTATGAAAACACCCCAGTTGCCCTTAGTAACCAGCTACGCATAAGTTTATAAATGCATCTAACCCTTTTAAAGAGGTATTTATACATACTTTCCGCTTACACTAACTCTTGAGGATAATGAATTTCATACATTTGTTTCGCGTTGCATAAAAGCACATTAATTTGTGTTTTTCTAAATGTACTCAAGTGGGCTCTAATAGAGTCTCCACATCTGCATCCACTATCTCTGTAGGCCTTCCCCCCAGCTCTGCTGGGTCTACCTGCATACTGACTTCAGAGGCAGGAATTCTTTGTGCAAGGGGAGAAACAAGCCCAGTATTTGGTGGCCCGCCTTGACCACAGTGGTAGGCGGCCATCTCGTGCTTAAGAAAATTATCTGTCACAGAGTTCTTTGTGCAGCTTTTTCCAATGGTCTGTCCCCAACCTCTTTCCTCCCAGCCAGTGTTGAAGTGGGTTTTGGAAAGTGGGAAATGCCCCCAAACAAGCTAGACAACTCTCACGAATCCTGGATGGGTCTTTGGCTGCATTTCAAGAGCTCCCAACTCTTGGGGGGATGGGGTTTTTCCTAGGATCCTTGAGAAGCATGGGGCCTAGGGGATGCCAGCAAGATCAGCTGCCATCCAGAAAATATTTCATTAGAATACATACCATCGGCAAAGCTACTCTGAAGAAAAGGCAGTGCTCTAAAGACTAGAGAACTGGGTTGATGTACAAAGGACTTGCACCTGGTGCTGAACAATGCTGTCAGATTGCTAGGAGATGATTATCTCAGTTTTTCCATTCGTCTTGTGGGGAAGAATGGGGACGAATGATATAGCACAAACAAATGGCTAGTTATAATCCCAACCTCCTTTTAAAGAGTGTGGCTACTGGTACATGGAAGAAACGTTTCTAATTCTGTTGAGGTCTTGGTGGACTGATCTTCTGGTTGCTCTGTCTAACAGAGGGAGAAGAAATTGCATGTAAGAATACAATCTTCCCAGGAAGGAGAAGGAAAAAGGAACAGAGAAGGGAGGAGGAGGGGGAGAAGGCAGGGGAGCTGGCAGAAGGCTCCATGCTGTGACCCTCTCTCTGGGACCCTCCCCTCAAATCACTAGTCTACCCAGACTTGCTGAATACTACTGGAGAGGACTAGATATCTTTTGGAAATCAAAGGAAAGTCTGAGGTCGCTCCTGGTGTCCCAAAGGAAACCAAAGCAGCATATGGAGATGCAGAAGCCAGAAGCAGAGTGAGGAGAAGATGAAAATGAACTGTCCAGAATGGCTGACTCCCCTTCCATCACACTGAGCTGTCTCTTGAGGCCTGCAGTGTCCTTTCCTGCCCAGAGGCTGTGATCAGGCTTTTCTACTTGGTCAGATGTCCCCAACCTGAAGTCTCTTGGAAGGGAGCTTGGAGTCCCATCTCCTTTCTTCCCAGAAGGCCCTTGCCCCCCAACACACATTCCTGGGGCTCTGCTTAAGGGACATGGGCTGGAGAAGCAGCAGGCCAAAGATCTTATAACATCTTTTCTCTGGCACAAACGTGAACACTGGACTTTAATTGACTTAACTAAGGGAAGCCACTCAAGAGATTTTTTGGCCATAATAGAATTAAACAAAATCAAAATATATGAAAATCTGTGAGCTGAGGTGACATGCAGATTTGGCTCCAATAATTTTTGAATTGCCACTTCGAGGGCCCTCAAAAGTCTCAAGGAAACCCACACAGCTTTCCAATTTTAAGGCCTCTTTCCCTTGGATCCACCCTTTCATCTATAGATTTGGCTAGTCCTGAAGGGGGAAGGGCAGATGGATCAATATTAATGAGGAGACAACCGCCCTTCCCCCGCCATCCTGCTCCCGGGAACAAACAGGTCACCAAGCAGCAGCCAGAATCTGATGCTGCACTGAGCTTCTGACCTGGGCCTGGTAGTCCTGCTGGCCTCCCCTTCCTCTGGAGCTATGAATCAGATGCACTGGAGGCATTTCTTCACGCAAGGCTGAGATGTGGAAATTCTCTAGTGCAGCCATTCCTGTTATGGAAATAAAAGGGGGAAGGATGGTCTCAAGCAGGAGGGACATGCAACAGCCTCAGCAGCCTGCCCTCCCCGCCCTGTACTGTCTTCCACTGTCCCTCTGCCTCTCCTCTTCCTCCATAGGCTTTCCCTAGAATCCTAAATTGGGACAGGTGCTACCACTCCCACACCTGGCCTCTGACAACCCAGTGTTTCCCTAACTAGGCTGGCTAGTTGTGGACAAATCCCCCAGTTCTGCAGAAATAAAGTTGGAATTAGAAATCAACTACAAACATGTAGAAATGGGGCGGTGGTGGAGGCAGGGAGGTTGGCAGCACAGGCATCTTCAACCAAAGCCACAAAAATCTGTTTATAGCTTATAGGCCACTGGGCCCCCAGTTCCTTTTCCTCGCTAAAAACCTTACTTTGTACAAAGGGTGAATGCTAGGGCGAGCCACTCAGACTTCCAGCCCAAAATGCTTTTGAGTTTATGCTGCAGTAATTGCATGGGGAGGAGAGGAAGCCCACACAGAAAAGAGGTAGGGACACAAACATATACCCCCCCACACACATACACAAACATATGTGTGTGTATAGATAGATAGATAGATAGATAGATAGATAGATATCATATGTATGATCCCTGAGCAAATATACTGACAATTACCATAAACAAGCCATAGTGCTTTGTGATCTTAATGCCATCAGTTAAACTGAGAAATGTTTTTCATTTTGACAGTTAAGGTCCCAATTGACTCAATTGATTTGACTCTTTCCCCTATCCGGTGTGCCATCTAATTTGCCCTTGGATTGGCTGAGATGGGCATCATCAAGGATCCTTAGCCAATTTTTAGTTTTGATATTTCTTTCTATGGCTGAAGGTTTAATCTGTTTAGAGAGGATTTGTGTTTTGGCTTTTGAAACAGCCATACTCTTTTCCTCTGAGAATTATGGGTCATTTCGGAAATGGGAGCTTCAAAGAAAGCTCTTATTGGATCTGGACTTGAGCCACTCCTGAAACTGTTTCATCTAGTTCATCACTCTGCTTGCTGCCACCTACACAGATAGGAAACATCTCCTGGAACTGAAATTTACAAGCTCTTTGCCCATCATCCAAAGTGCTGAGTCTTATTTTCTGGGAGTTGATGTCTACTGATAATCGCAATATTAAGATACAGACAAGAAGCATAAATGCTGTTAATTTACTGAAAATAGCCATTCCAGAGTTCTGGGATAATAGGTGCCTGAAGAAAGTATTGACTGTAACCTGCCTACACCAAGGAAACCCAGCATACAACCAAGACTTGAAAACGTGCAAGAGCTCCATGCAGAGCTTAGAGCTGACACCACCTTTTAATATGTAAACATTCCATGATCATTGAGGAAGAGGGAAACCAAAGTAAGTCTTTTCAAAGTGTGTCTCCTAGAAAACCAGCAGACAGATGTGTCTCTGAAATCTCTCTTCAGCCCCTCATGTGAATTAGGCAATGGCATAAGTGACCAGCAGGGAAGACAGTGTCACATTATGCATGGAAGCCTATGCTTGCTGTAAGACTGCCTGGATTCAAAACTCTCCTGAAACACTAAGATTTTTTCTGGAACTTAAGGAAGGGAGTAAGGTTGTATCTCTCTTACTTACTTAACTTACTAAAACTCTTTGAGTCTGCATTTTCTAATTCATAAAATGGACGTAGTAATAGTATCTGTTGGAAAATTTAACTAAGAAAATTCATATAAATATTTAGCCTAGTTCCTGACTACGAGAGTTCAATAAACATCAGTTGTTATTGTTTATGGGCTTCAAGGAACTCATGAATCCACAGCAGATTTTGGCCCCTACTTCTAACGCCAAAAATTATGGCTCTTTAGGTCTCTAGAATCCCAACATAAACTGATATCTCCTGTCATGAAACTATAGTGTCCAGTCACTGGGAGACTAGATTTTCAAATCAGATCTGAGGATGTATTAGAGTTCTTCAGAGAAGCAAAACCAATAGGATAGATAGACATGTAGATAGATGATAGATAATAGATAGATACATAGATACATAGATGATAGATAGGTGAAAGATAGATATAGAAATTTATTTATTTATTTATTTATTTGTTTATTTAATTTATTTTTTTATATAGAAATTTAGTATAAGGAATTGACTCACACAATACGGAGACTGGGAAGTCACAAAATCTATAGAGGGCATGATGGAGACCCAGGAGAGCTAATGATGGAGTTCCAGTCTGAGTCCTAAGACCTAAAAAACCAAGGGAGCTGATGGTGTGAGTTCCAGTCAGAAACACAACAGGGTCAAGACCCAAGAGAAGTCAATGTTGCAGTTTGACTCCGAAGACAGAAAAAGATGAATGTCCTAGAGCAACAGTCAGGCAGTAGGAGTTGTCTCTTACTCAACTTTTTTATTCTATTCAGGCTTTTAATTGATTGGGTGAGGCCCACCCACATTAGGGAGAGCAATCTGCTTTACTCGGTTTACCAATTCAAATGTTGACCTCATCCAGAAACACCTCCACAGACACAACCAGAATAATGTTTGACCAAATGTCTGGGCATTCTGTGGCCCAGTCATAAAATTAACCAACACAAGGGACATATGCTAAATTCTCATGAGCCAAAGTGTGGTCTGCAGACCAGCAGCACTGCCACTCCCATGGAGTCTACTAGAAATATTTAATGATCATGGGTTGTTTACATACTCAGAAATGAGGCCTGAACAATAAGACATTGTTTTGGAGCAAAGACTTGATTCTCTTAAGCTGATGGATTTAACTCTACCATTTTTTTCCAACACTGAACTCTTTCATGCTTATGACTTTGTTGTTATTCATTTGTCTGGGAAGGGGAGGATACTGCCTTGACATCCCAGATGGTCCAACTTCCCATCAGACTCTAAGCTGTACGGCCACTATTCCCACCCCCAGAAATGACCAGTCTCTACAAGGGGTCTCCATACTTGCCATGGAGGGTATTGGAATCAGTGCTAGAGGAAGAAAAGTGTTTGGTGTGGGAGGTGAGATGGATGGGAAAAGACTCCAAGAAGATACAGAGAAGACCTTCTAACTGCAAATCAAGATAAATCATGCCCCCCAAATATGCACACATGCATGCACACACACTGGTTATATGTCCTCTGAATAAAACTGGATAAATTGACTGTAATCCCAGCCCCTCCCACACATATCCAAATGTAATTTTATTAGCAGAGTTCATCCTGTCTCCTTTCTCTTTGAAGAAGAGACCAATTCAAGTGACCTAGAAATGCCTGGATCTGGGATTACCCTTTCACTGGCCCATGAAAGAATCAATAGTTGGCAAAACTGAGAATTTTCCAAGGACTTTATAAGTACATCAAATATTGTTGTTATTTCGTGATGAGTTGCTTAGAAATTGCCCTGATATATATATAAATATATATACTAAAGATTAAAATATATTAAAGTATATATTTATATATTATATTAATAATATATTGTGTATTATATGTTAATATATAATATACTAAAGATTAACATATATTAAAATATATTATGTATAAATATATTAATATAAATTAATATATATTAAGATATAACATATATTTTAATATATATTAAAGATTTTATTTATTTATTCACGAGAGACACAGAGAGAGAGATAGAGGCAGAGACATAGGCAGAGGGAAAAGCAGGCTTCATGCAGGGAGCCCAATGTGGGACTCGATCCTGGGTCTCCAGGATCACACCCTGGGCTAAAGGTGGTGCTAACCCACTGAGCTACCAGGTGTGCCTGCCCTGATATATTTTTGACCACTGTTGTATGGTAATGTGTATGTAGATATTTATGTGTGTATGTTTCTTTAAGAATATTCATAATTTATACTGTGAGTTTGTTTTTTCCATTATATACTCTCTCTTTAGGCCCTGGGAACTGTGAAAATTGAAAAGCGATCTTAAAGCTACAGCTAGGTCCATGGGGGTCATTAAATAAGTAGAAGGGGGAAAGTGAAGATAGTGGGTCCCCAAAGTTTGTAACAGATGTACTAGTTTACCATGGGGAGATCTCAGAGGCCCCAGGAAGCTGGCTAATCCCTTTGCTTGTAGGTTTTGATACCTACTAAAATTTAAATACTCCTGGGCTTTACTCTAGTTATCAATCATTCATATCTTAGAACAAATATATAAATCCATTATTCAGCAAATATTTTTTCATCTTTCTGCCAGGCACAATGTTTTAGGAGAAGTTATAAGTTTAAGATGGAGAAGAATTAGAGAACCTGGGTGGCTCAGTTGGTTAAGTATCCAACTCTTGATTTCCACTCAGGCCATGATCTCAAGGTCATGAGATCAAGCCCTGAGCAGGGTTCCATGCTGGGCATAGAGCCTGCTTAAGATTCTCTCTCTCCCTCTTCTTCTGCTCCTTTCTCACTAGTGCTAGAACTCTCTTTCTCTCACAAAAAAAAAAAAGATGGAGAAGGATTAAGAGAGAATCCCAAAAAGGAGCTGTATAAAAAAAAAAAGGAGGACTGAGTTTCTAGGCTCTTTCTCGCCTGGAAATCTCTTTTATTCGTTAAGTCAACAAATATTTTTGAGTACCGACTATGTGTGAGATACCGGACACTCAGCACTAGGGTTAGAGTGGTTAATATAAACAAAACAGACAAAAATCCCTGCCCTCATGAATCTGCCAAGGTAATGGAGAGAGAGGCCATAAAGTAGTAAGGAAAATATATAGCATATTTGATTGTTATAAACACTATGGGAAAAAAGAAAGCAGGCTATGGGGGCTAGAGATGTCAGAAGTTGTGATTTGAAGTGGGAGAGGAGGCCACACTAAAGATGTGGCCTCTGAGCTAAGACTAGAAGACAGTGAGAGAGTGAGCCATGTGAATAACTTCAAGGGCAGAAGGAAACAGTGGTGGGGACAAAGGTTCTGAGGTGGGACGCTGGCTAGCAGGTCCAAGAAAAAGGAAGGAAATGAGTGTGACTGAAGGTCAGACAGGCAAAATGAAGCAAGAGGATCGACTATGAGGACCTTGTGGGTCATTGAAAGGCCTTAGACTTTTACTCAGAGTGATGTGAAAGCTCTTGCAGTGAGTGTTGTGAACAGTGGTCAATCTGAGTTTATTCAATTATTTTTTTTAAAAGTTGGATATGTACATGATGAAAAAAATCAGTACATAAAAGTAATGAAAAGCAAAACTCTTCCTTCCATATTCCCATCTATCAGACTATCTCCAAAGCTAAACACTATTTTCATTATCTTGAGTAACCTTGAGGGAGAGAAAGAGAGAGAGGTGTGTAGATAGAGAAAGAGGCCTATTTCCTTTTTTATTTACACAAATGGAAAAATGAATTTTACAGAGTTATGGCTTAGATATTTATTCATATTGGTCCATATAGGTGTATCTCATCTCATTCTTCTCAATGCCTGCATGGTACTACACTATATATCATAATTTATTCAACCAATCCCTAATCAATTGATGGATATTTAGATTGTTTCTAAAGCAGGTTTTTTTTTCTCTTGGGGGATGCTATTATAAAAATACAGTAATGAATATAGTAATGCATTCATCTTTGAGCACAATAAAAATAATAACAGGTAACATTTATTGAGTGCTTACTATACACTAGGTACTGTGCTAAGCACTTTACATGCCTTATCTCATTTTATCCTTATAACTCTTTGGGGTGAATACTTGCTGTAGGTCGAATGTTTGTGTCTCCCCCAAAATTCATATGCCCCCAAAACCTGATTCCCCCATGTCTCGATGCCCTAATGCCCAATGTGCTGGTATAAGGAGATGAGGCCTTGGGAAGTGATTAGGTCATTAGGGCAGAGCCCTCATAAATGGGATTAGTGCTATTTTATTTTATTCTATGTTATTTATTATTTTAAAAAAGATTTTATTTATTTGAGAGACTGCAAGCACAAGTGGGGGGAGGGGCAGAGGAAAAAGCAGACTCCCTGCCGAGTCTGGGGCTACATCCCAGGACGCTGAGATCATGATCTGAGCTGAAGTCAGATGTTTAACAACTGAGCCACACAGTTGCCCCTATTGCCCTTTTAAAAGAGGTCCAAGAGACCGCCCTTATCCCTTCTACCATGTGAGGACATAGCAAGAGGGTGGCTGTTTGCAACCTAGAAGGCGGCCCTCACCAGGACCCTGGACTATGCTGGCATCTTGATCTTGGACTTCCTAGCCTCCAGAACTGTAAGCAATAAATCTCTGTTGTCTATAAACTACCCAGTCTGTGATGTTATGTTATAGCAGCCCACACAGACTAAGACAAACCTATTATTATCCCCATTTTGCAGAAAAGGGAAGCTTTAAAGAGGTTGAGGAACTTTCCCAAGGTCACAAAGCTAAGCTGCAGAGACAAAATTTGAATGCAAGCAATCTGACTCCAGAGCTTGTGCTTTTAATTACTTTACTATATAAATGGAATTTCTAGGTCAAAGGATATGTACATTAAAAATTACAGTCGTTGGGATCCCTGGGTGGCGCAGCGGTTTAATGCTTGCCTTTGGCCCAGGGCGTGATCCTGGAGTCCTGGAATCGAGTCCCACGTCAGGCTCCCTCCATGAAGCCTGTTTCTCCCTCAGCCTGTGTCTCTGCCTCTCTCTCTGTGTGGGTCTCTCATGAATAAGCAAATAAAATCTTTTAAAAAATTACAGTCGTTAAATTACTTGCTCCCCTATACCCTCATCAACGCTAGATATCATCAATCTTTTTGAATATTAACCAGTGCAGTAGGTGAATAAAGGGCATCTTGCTGTTTTGATTTGCATACTTTTGTTGAGGAGCAAAGTTGAACATCTTTTTACACGTGTAATTTGCCATTTGTATTTTTTTTCTGTGCACTGCCTCTTTTTATCATTTGTTTGTTTGTCTTTGGGTTGACGATGTTTTTCTTGATGATTTGTTTGAGCTTGTTGGAAATTAAGGAAATTAGTCATTTGCGTAAGTGTTGCAAATATCCTGTGGCAGTTTTTCATTTCTCTTTTGACTATTTTTATGTGTTTTGCTGTGCAGAAGTTTTAAATTTTTATGTAGTCACATTTATCAATTTTTAAAATGATTTCTGGATCCATGGCCTGCCTAGAAAGACTTACCCTTTCCAAGATTATATGTATTTAAATTTCTTCCATATTTTCTTTTAGTGCTTTTAAGGTTTAATTTTTCACATTCAATTCTTTGATTCATATATAATTTCCTTTGAAGTAAAGAATAAGTTAGAGAATTCAGCTTACCCATTACACAAATATAATTTTTGACTCATCCATCTTTTCCCCATTAATTTGATGTGCCATCTTTAAAATATACTAATTTCCCACATGTATTGAAGATTAATAGGCATTTTTTGGGTTACTTTTTGTTTTTTTGTCCTCAAGAACTCAACCATCTTTTGGCAGCATCATAACATGTTTTAATATCTGATAGGGAGAGGAGGAGCAAGATGGAGGAAGAGCAGGGTCCCCAAATCACCTGTCCCCACCAAATTACCTAGATAACCTTCAAATCATCCTGAAAATCTACGAATTCGGCCTGAGATGTAAAGAGAGACCAGCTGGAACGCTACAGTGAGAAGAGTTCGCGCTTCTATCAAGGTAGGAAGACGGGGAAAAAGAAATAAAAGAAGCAAAAGGCCTCCAAGGGGGAGGGGCCCCACGAGGGGCCGGGCTGAGGCCGGGGCGAGTGTCCCCAGGACAGGAGAGCCCCGTCCCGGAGAAGCAGGAGCTGCACCAACCTCCCGGGTGGAAAGGGGCTCGCAGGGAGTTGGAACAAGACACAGGAGGGCGGGGATGCCCTCGGGCTCCCTGGGACACTAACAGACACCTGCGCCCCGGGGAGTGCGCCGAGCTCCCTAAGGGCTGCAGCGCGCACGGCGGGACCAGAGCAGCTCGGAGGGACTCGGGAGCGGCTCCAGGGAGGGAGCTGCAGGGCGGGAGCGCAAATCCCACAGCGCAGGCCCCGGAGCACAGGGCGCCGGGACACAGCCCAGGATCCAGCCTCCCCCCGGGACAGGCAGAGGCCGGGAGAGCCCAGGACAGGAAGGACACTCCTGCCGGGAGCTGAGCAGATCAGCGGCCCCGCCCCGGAGCCTCCAGGCCCTGCGGATGGAGAGCCCCGTAGTTCCTGCGGGGGCTGAATCCAGGCTTCCAGAGTTGCCATAGCAACTGCGGCTGTTCCTCCTGGGGCCTCACGGGGTAAACAACCCCCGCTGAGCCCTGCAGCAGGCAGGGGCAGAGCAGCTCCCCCAAGTGCTAACACCTGAAAATCAGCGCAACAGGCCCCTCCCCCAGAAGACCAGCTAGACGGACCAGTGATACTCCCCCGTGTTCCAATACAACTTGTTTTTGGCCACTCTGCACTGAGCAAAAGGACTAGAAGGAAAACCTCACCTCAAAAGAAAGAATCAGAAACAGTCCTCTCTCCCACAGAGTTACAAAATCTGGATTACAATTCAATGTCAGAAAGCCAATTCAGAAGCACTATTATACAGCTACTGGTGGCTCTAGAAAAAAGCATTAAGGACTCACGAGACTTCATGACTGCAGAATTTAGATCCAATCAGGCAGAAATTAAAAATCAATTGAATGAGATGCAATCCAAACTAGAAGTCCTAACGACGAGGGTTAACGAGGTGGAAGAACGAGTGAGTGACAGAGAAGACAAGTTAATGGCAAAGTGGGAAACTGAGGAAAAAAGAGATAAACAATTAAAGGACCATGAAGACAGATTAAGGGAAATAAATGACAGCCTAAGGAAGAAAAACCTACGTTTAATTGGGGTTCCCGAGGGCGCCGAAAGGGACAGAGGGCCAGAATATGTATTTGAACAAATCCTAGCTGAAAACTTTCCCAATCTGGGAAGGGAAACAGGCATTCAGATCCAGGAAATAGAGAGATCCCCCCCTAAAATCAATAAAAACCGTTCAACACCTCGACATTTAATAGTGAAGCTTGCAAATTCCAAAGATAAAGAGAAGATCCTTAAAGCAGCAAGAGACAAGAAGTCCCTGACTTTCATGGGGAGGAATATTAGGGTAACAGCAGACCTCTCCATAGAGACCTGGCAGGCCAGAAAGGGCTGGCAGGATATATTCAGGGTCCTAAATGAGAAGAACATGCAACCAAGAATACTTTATCCAGCAAGGCTCTCATTCAAAATGGAAGGAGAGATAAAGAGCTTCCAAGACAGGCAGGAACTGAAAGAATATGTGACCTCCAAACCAGCTCTGCAAGAAATTTTAAGGGGGACTCTTAAAATTCCCCTTTAAGAAGAAGTTCAGTGGAACAATCCACAAAACAAGGACTGAATAGATATCATGAGGACACTAAACTCATATCTGTCAATAGTAACTCTGAACGTGAATGGGCTTAATGACCCCATCAAAAGGCGCAGGGTTTCAGACTGGATAAAAAAGCAGGACCCATCTATTTGCTGTCTACAAGAGACTCATTTTAGACAGAAGGACACCTACAACCTGAAAATAAAAGGTTGGAGAACCATTTACCATTCAAATGGTTCTCAAAATATACCCTAAAAACTATAGAACACTTCTGAAAGAAATTGAGGAAGACACAAAGAGATGGAAAAATATTCCATGCTCATGGATTGGCAGAATTAATATTGTGAAAATGTCAATGTTACCCAGGGCAATTTACACGTATAATGCAATCCCTATCAAAATACCATGGACTTTCTTCAGAGACTTAGAACAAATTATTTTAAGATTTGTGTGGAATCAGAAAAGATCCCGAACAGCCAGGGGAATTTTAAAAAAAGAAAACCATATCTGGGGGCATCACAATGCCAGATTTCAGGTTGTACTACAAAGCTGTGGTCATCAAGACAGTGTGGTACTGGCACAAAAACAGACACATAGATCAATGGAACAGAATAGAGAACCCAGAAGTGGACCCTGAACTTTATGGTCAACTAATATTCGATAAAGGAGGAAAGACGATCCACTGGAAGAAAGACAGTCTCTTCAATAAATGGTGCTGGAAAATTGGACATCCACATGCAGAAGAATGAAACTGGACCACTCTCTTGCACCATACACAAAGATAAATTCAAAATGGATGAAAGATCTAAATGTGAGACAAGATTCCATCAAAATCCTAGAGGAGAACTCAGGCAACACCCTTTTTGAACTTGGCCACAGTAACCGGAGAAGGACAAACAGTGTATGTTCTCATTCATTTGGGGAATATGAATAATAGTGAAAGGGAATATAAGGGAAGGGAGAAGAAATGTGTGAGAAATATCAGAAAGGTAGACAGAACATAAAGACTTCTAACTCTGGGAAATGAACTAGGGGTGGTGGAGGGGGAGGAGGGCGGGGGGTGGGGGTGAATGGGTGACGGGCACTGAGGGGGACACTTGACGGGATGAGCACTGGGTGTTATTCTGTATGTTGGTAAATTGAACACCAATAAAAATTAATTTATAAAAAAAATATCTGATAGGCCTTGTTCCTCCTCAAATGCTCTTCTTTCGGACTTGTCCTGACTTTTATTTATCCTTTTACCCTTGAGTTTCAGTTTCCTCTTTTGTCATCCCTCCCTCACCTAAAATGGCAGCCCTTCCTCCAGTTTCTCCATATCATCTGGATGTTGTTCATTCATTAATAAGTATTTACTAAGCATTGACAATGGACAGATACTGTGTGAGGAACGAGAGGTATAATGATGAATAATGACCCAGCCTTTACCCTCATGAAACTCTCAATCTACTGGGATACATAGTCAACAAGTAATTACAAGACAACATGGTTGGTGCATTTCCTGAGAGATGTGTAAGTACAACATGGTTGGTGCATTTCCTGAGAGATGTGTAAGTACTGTGGGTCTCTGGCAGAACAGTAACTAAATCTAGACTTGGCAGGGTGGAGGGGAGGAAAGAAGCCAAAAAAGACCTAGAGTAGGTGCCCCTTGAAAGACTGTTAGGAGTAGACTGGTTGAAGGGGAAAGAAATAGGAGGGGGTTCTAGGGCAAGCAAGCCTCTTATGCAAAAGATCAGAAACATGATGAGCTTGACAAATCACAGGGAACAGTTGTGGCTAGAGCGTAGGATATGTGGGAAGTGTTGGGTGAAGGTCAAGATGTGACATATAGCTGGAGATGCGCAAGATGGGTCCTGTGTGGAGGTCTTGAAAGCTGTGCTAAATAGGTTGGACTCAACCCAATGAGCAACAGGACACCATTAAAATGTTTTAATCAGAAGAGCGACCTGATCACATTCTCATTTTAGAGTGATCACTCTGGCTGCAGGGTAGAGAGCAACAGTGGGAACAGGGAGATGATTTAGGGGGCTGATGCAGTAATATGATCCAGAGTAGAAATGCTGGGCATCTGAATGAGGGTAGTAATGATGGAGGTGGAGAGAAGTGCATGAATTTGAAAGATGTTAAAGGTTAAAATCGACAGGAATTAATGATTAGTTGGACTCAAGTGGTTAGAGGGAGATATCAAGGATGTCTCCCAGGGGTCCCTGGGTGGCTCAGTCAGTTAAGCATCTGCCTTCAGCCCAAGTCATGGTCTCAGGGTCCTGGGATCAAGCTCTGCATCTGGCTCCCTGCTCAGCGGGGAGTCTGCTTCTCCCTCTCTCTCTGCCCCTCTTCCCCCACGACCCCACTACTGACTTGTGCTCTCTGCTCACTCTGTCTCTCTCTCTCAAATAAATAAATAAAATCTTTTAAAAAATGCCTCCTGAGGGATCCCTGGGTGGCGGAGCGGTTTAGCGCCTGCCTTTGGCCCAGGGCGCGATCCTGGAGACCCGGGATCGAATCCCACATCGGGCTCCCAGTGTATGGAGCCTGCTTCTCCCTCTGCCTATGTCTCTGCCTCTCTCTCTCTCTCACTGTGTGCCTATCATAAATAAAACAAACAAAAAAAATTAAAAAAATAAAATAAAAAAAAATGCCTCCTGAGTTTACTGAGCTAGGACATAGGGGAAAAGGCTCGGGAGGAATGTGGAATGTCATTGAGTACTGATGAGTGTCTTATGTTATGAAACCTATTCTTTCCCCTTCCCGCATCAGAATTGATCTATCCTGTCACCCATTCCCGCAAAAGCTCTGTTCTCCCTTTCTAATTTACACTAGGATATTACAAGCTAGTTATTCTTACCATGCACAGGGAGCATTTTCATTTGGCAGCTACTCTTAAGGCTTTCATCTATAAAAATGATTTCGATAATGATGGTTTCAGGTAGGCCAACTGGGGAAGAGATTTTTGGCAGGAGGGCTTCAAATTTCAGTTGACCCTCAAACAGCCCAAGTGTGAACTGTGTGGGTCCACTTTTATGCAGATTTTTTTCAATAAATACAGTACAGTACTATAAATGTATTTTCTCTTCATTATTATCTTAATATTTTCTTTGTTCTAGTTTTATTGCAAGCATATAGTGTATAATACATAAGCATACAAAGTATGTGTTCATCAACTGTTTATTTGACAGATAAAGCTTCCAGACAGCAGTAGGCTATTAGTAATTTAGTTTTGGGGGAGTCAGAAGTTGTATACAGATTTTCAGCTACGCAGGGAGTTGGCGTACCTAACCCCCATGCAGTTCAAGGGTCAATTGTATGCCATTGTCCACAGCCTGCTCCCCAAAGCAGAACCTAGAGCTGTTACCCTAAAGGTGGGTATGGCTTTGTCCCACAAGATGGAGGGAGGAAAAAAAATAGATGGAGGGAGGAGAGGTGCAGATCTTTGACTGGTCACACTGGCCCAGACATCAGCAGAAACAGGCCACATACCTAACATTAAAAAAAAATCTGTCTGCCCTGGTCTAGTCTCCCACATGTCAGGCACCCTCTTCCCCAAAAGGAATGTGGCCTTAGGGGTCTGGAACAAACAGTCCTGGGAGACAAGCAGTTATTAGATGAGCCCATTATTTAGCCCTTGAAATGAAGCACACCATTTGCTGCAGAAAGAAAACTGGCATTCTAGATTCCGAAGGAGGGGGGAGGGCAGTCTGACATCAGAGAAGAGGGATTCATGTTGTCATGGCAACCATAAGAGTTATACTGTATTGTTTGTACCCAGAATTTAAGAGATTACCCTTGGGCTAAAAAAAAAAAGAAAAAGAAAGTGTCACCCCTTCCACTTCAACATCACCATCTCAGGACACCCACCACCTTCCTATGAGGAATTTTATTTGTTCATTCGTTATATGTCCCTTGGGTGTTTATTGATTTACTAATCTGCCTTCCTCCATTTTTTTCTCTTTCTTTTCTTTCTTCCCTGCATCTGACCAGCACAGCCAGAATGGAACATTTGTCTTCCCGCAGATGGTGCCAGTAAATCAAACTTCTGGATGGTGGAAACGGGGCCCTGGAAAACTTCCCAAGTTGGGAAGCATCCTTCCCATTCCTTAGGCCTGCTTCTGGTCTGCCTTGGGAGATAGCTGGGGAGGGGGAGACCGGGGTCTCTGGGAAAGGACTCTCTGCTCATAAAGGTGACAAAGAATAAGGCACTTAGGAAACCCTGCAGAGGTTGCCTTCCCAGCCAAGTCCTGCTCTGACACCTTTGAGGTCTATAGTAACTAGGCAGGGAGCTCACTCAAGTGACAGCCTTGACAGTGTCAGAGCAGGATTGGGAACTTGGTAACTGGGGAAAGACCTTTTTTTTAACCTTTATGAAGCAAGTAGGCATTCAAGTATCACCATGTGTTTCTTCCCATGTTGCAGAAAAGTAAAGTGAGATGGAAAGGGCACACCCAGCCAGGGTTTTGAAAAGAGTGAAGTAAAGAAGGATCTGGAAATAATGCAGTGCTTATTAATTCCTGCCTCCAGTTAACCGCACCTCCCATCAATAACACTGACATCACCTAACTTTTTAAATCCCAGAACCTAATTGGCATCCTGTTTATGAAGCTTTAAAAAACCCTTTTCTTTCTTTCCCCTTCCTGGCTCAGTAACTCTCACTTTGGAAATCTCTGGAGATTTTAATTTCCCGAAGAGCCTTCTGTCATCTCTTACAGTAAGTCTTTTCATTTCACCTCGTTTAAGTATATTGGCTGGTTTAAAGGCTTAATTGCGATGAAGAAGATTAAGTCCAAATTTAATAAGCATTAAGAGTAGAACAACATCCTTTATTTCCTCTGGCTTCAATAATCATTGCATTTGGTTTTTTTATTTGTAGTGGAAAAGTTCAGACGATCCAAACTAGGGGAAGGAGGTAGGCTAGAGTGAAGGGCAAGAAGATGTCTGGCTGGCTTTTTTTGTGCAGTGGCAGCACACAAATGGTTGAAGGAGGGTGATGGGTCTGGAAGTGATCCAGCAAGAGCACAAGATGAAGCCAGCCTAGAGGGAGGAAGGCGTGCCTTCAAGCTCTTCCCTAGTTTGCAAATGGGCTCTTTATTTTACCAGCAAGAGTGGCTTCCAGAACACTCTGGGTTCTCCAAGTCTCTTGGCATGGGTGTAGCCAAATCTCTTTTCCTGTTAGTACAGCAAAGACCAGATTAGCATTTTTCAAAAAGAACTTGACTAGGAAATGAAGGGAAACACAAAACTAAAAAAAGAAAATGTAAATGCATAGAAATGAGCACAGAGTCTAAGATAAAGTCTAGCCCTAGATTGGCTCAATTGGCATAGACTACCATGACCTATGTTTATGTGTACGTGCGTGCGTGTGTGCGCGCGCGCGCGCACACACACACACACACACACACACACCTGATCCTTTCTCCTCCCCAGTGTTATTTGTGGAAACCTGCCTCAAAAGGCCCTCGAGTTTTTCTCCTATGCATTGCAGTCTTGGCTCGCTCCTCTATTACATCCTTTATCCCTCTGTTGTCTGATGATCTCAATACATATTTGTCTCTTCCTAGTGGACTGTTAAGCTCTGCAAAGACAAGGACTAATCATAATCATCTTTGTACCCACAATATCTGGCATGTGAAACCATCTGTAAATGATTGTAAAACTAAAGTGCACCAGATCAGATCCTGGCAACCTAGAGTCATGTCTATCCTTGGAAAGTAGCTCCTCTAAAAGCGGGGTTCTGACAGTGGACAATGCTTCAATGCTTTACACTCTAAGATTAAGTCTGTTTGACCCCGTGTAAACACACTTTTGGCAATTTACAAAACCAAGTGCTGCCTTATAATTGTATAGAACTCTGTGCATCTCAAAATGTGTTTCACACAGTATCTCATTTGATTCTAACCTTGTAAAGAAATGAGACTGAGAGAGGTTAAATAGATAGCCCCAAGTTACAGAGCTGTATAATAATAGCAGAGTCAAATAGCTAGATCTAGGTCTTTTGGTACTTAAGCCTATAGTCCTTCTGGTTTGATAGACTATATCCCGAAAAAGACATTTTTTGGTAAGGTCATCAGCAAATTCAGAGAATCATTCTAAAGGCTTGCCTCTCAAGATCACCATCCTCTCTGTCTTCCACTCACCCAGTATGATACTAGCCCAGGGAGAGAGTCCAATGATCATTTGAGGACAAGAAAATAGCAGAACCTTGCTAAATGAGAACTAAATGTTATGAAACCCTGCAATCCTATTTCTAGAAATATATCCTAACAGATCATCCGAGTTCAACACAACTTTTTTTTTGTTTAAAAAGATGTGCTGTCCAAACAAAACACAATTGTGAGCAGAAATCAGCCATTGTGTTGGCAGTTTGCTACTTCTGAAATAACTGGACAGGTGTGTAAAGATGTATGCATAAGGGTATTCATGACAGCTATGTTACATTGAGAAAACATTGGAAGCTACCTAATGACTAACAATAGGAGAAAGGGTTAAAAAAATTAAGGCACATTCATACTATGGATTGTCATGAAGTCAATAAAACCAATGATGTGGTATAGATCTATACTTACTGACATGGAAATATATCAATGGCACTGTGAGGCTTTTTTGAAAGCAAGCTACAAATCAGCATTATAGTATAACATCATTTTTGTAAAACACTACACTTCAGAAAACAGTCTGGGAGGATATTTTTTAAATGTTTACAGTAGTGGATTGTGTGACATTGAGATTGGAAGGTGGAATGATACATGATCTTCATTTTTGTTCACATATATTTTTCTGCAATGAACACATACTATTATTTTTTAGTAGCCTCCATGCCCAGTGTGGGGCCTGAACTCATGACCCTGAGATCAAGAGTCACATGCCTCACCAACAGAGCCGTCCATGTGTCCTGAATATATATTACTTTTGCCTTAGAGAACATAAAAAATGATTTTCAAAGAAAGAGTTAAATGCTAGCCCTACCATTTCTGGTCAATTGATTTTTCACAAGGGTGCCAGTACATTTCAATGGCTCAAGAATAGTCTTTTCTACAAACTGTGCTGGAACACGTGGATATTTATATGCAGAAGAATGAATTTGAACCCCTACCTCACACCATATACAAAAAATTACCTCAAGAATCTGACTCTTAAAATACAAGAGCTAAAACTGCTAAAACTATAAAACTGTAGAAAACAAGTGTAAATCCTTAATCCTTGAGTTGGAGTATAGTCTTCCCCTTTGGTGATTTTTTTAAAAAGATTTTATTTATTTATTTGAGAGAGAGAGAGAGAGAGAGAGAGAGCATGAACAGGGGGTGGAACAGAGAGATAAGCAAGACTTCCCACTGAGCAGGGAGCCCAATGTGATGTGCGACTTGATCCCACGTCTCTGAGATCATGACCTGAGCTGAAGGCAGATGCCTAACTGATTGAGATACACAGGCACCCCAACTCTGGTGATTTTTTTTTCAAAAATATAAATATCCTCAGGGCACCTGGGTGGCTCAGTTGATTGAGTGTCTGATTCTTAGTTTTTGCTCAGCTCACAATTTCATGGGTCATGGGATCGGACCCTGCATCAAACTCTACACTTAGTGGTGGCAGGGCGGGGGATGTCTGCTTGAAGTTTTCTTGCCTCCTGCTCCTCCCCTCACTCACTCTCACTTCCTCTCTCTATCTAAAATAAATAAATAAATCTTTAAAAAATATACATATATATAAATATCCTTGGGTAGGTGTATAGTATTTTTTAGACCCTGGTCTGTGGCACTTAATATTCTGTGTCATTGTTTGTGTGTGCATGTGTGTGTGTCTGTGTGTGTGTATTTGTGCATTGGGGACAGATGTGCACAGAGGATGAAGGAGCCTCCACCACCAGCCCTTTCATACTGTGGCTGTGAGCAAAGTGCCATTTTTGGGGGGTTTGTGGGCCAGGAGTGGTGGGGTTTTTTTAAAAAGATTTTATTTATTTTATTTTTTGAGAGCGAGAGTGCAAGGGGGGTGCAGTGGAAGAGGGAGAGAATCTCAAGCAGACTTTGGACTGAGCATACAGCCCGACATGGGACTCAATCTCATGACCCCCAAGATCTTGACTGGAGCCAAAACCAAGAGTTGGATGCTTAACTGACTGAGCCACCCAGGCACCTGACTAGGATTTTGTTTTTTGTAAGGAAACAGAAGTGAGTGGTAACCTAGACTAGATGCATAAAAAGGGATCCAGCTGAAATCTGCTGCTGAGCAGAGGTGGAATCTTTATTAGCTGTGCCTTTAAAAATACAGACTTTCCAATTTATTCTTTGTACTGCAGCCATCTTTTCTTCCTTAAGGTAGAGTTGCTTCACCCCCACCCCTCCCTAGTATTTTTTTTCAAAGATTTCATTTATTTATTCATGAGAGACACACACAGAGAGGCAGAGCCATAGGCAAAGGGAGAAGCAGGCTTTCTGTGGGAAGCCGGATGCGGGACTCAATCCCAGGACCCTGGGATCACGACCTGAGCCAAAGCCAGACATTCAACCACTGAGCCACCCAAGTGCCCCCCTCCCTAGTATTAATACTTGTCTTTTTGTGTCAATTGGAGTGTTACTTCTTCCTCCTTCAGTCTTCTAGGTAAATCTATTTTTAGTTTGTTATCTTAGGTCAGGTTTCCTGAAAATAGTCTCTGATGCAGAGATTTGCATACCAGGAAGGTATGAGGGAGTACACTTGGGACCAATGCCTGTGAGGGAGTGAGTAAAGCAAGACTAGGGAGGAGAAGTTGAACTGGAAAGCCACAGCTATTCCCATAGGAAGCTCCAGAGCCAGGAAGACCTTTCAGAATTGTCAAAAATTGAGCCTAGGGAGGTGAGCCTCTGTATTCTCATTAGCTATGTGCTGCTTACCACACCATAACCTGCCTGAAAGTGCATAACCTTGGGCAGGTCCATTTTTGGCTAAGAGCAATTCCAAGAGAGGGACATAACTGTGAGTCATCAGCATTAAATGGAGGGTGGAGGGAGGGGAAGGGGGAGGGAGAGACCTCAATGGTGCCTCACAACATCTACTACAGATATTTACCTGGTCAGACCTCAGAGAAAGCTCCAGAAAAGATTGCTGTGAATCCTTTCACCTTCACCCACATTCCCACATTCCCACATTTTTTCATGACTAGAGTTGACGATTAGGAAGAGAGGTGTCAGACTCCCACACTGGGTGCATGAGCCACCGGTGAATAAAAAAAAAAAATTCCTGGCTTGAGCAAGTGGATGGATGCTGGTTCAGTTTACCGAGATGAATAAGGAAAAGGCTTGGGACAGGGAGAAATCAAGATTTTAGTCTTAGAGAAGCTAAGTTTGAGATGTTTTGAGACATTCAAATGGAGATGTATATTAGGTAAATGAATATATTAGGGTGAGCTTAGAGAAGTCAGGGATATTGCTGTAACTTGGGAGTTAGTATATAAGTTGAGTTGAAAGCCATGGGAATGAATGAGGTCACTTAAGGAGATAAGTGTAGAAAGAGAAAACCTAGAGCTAAAACCTAAACCCTTCCAGAAACCATTTTAATGCCTACAAAGAGGAGGATAAAGAGACAGAGCTGGAGTAGTCAGAAGAGTAGGAAGAAAGCCATGAGAGGATTGTGTCACAAAATCCACGAGGAGAGAATGTTTCAGAAAATGAGGACATGGTCGGCAGTATTAAATATTGTTGGGATGTGAAGCAAGTTGAGGATAAAAAAATTTCCATTGGATTTAACAACATGGGAGGCCATTGGTGATCTTTGTGAGAGCTATTTTAGTAGAGTTATGGGGACAGAAGGCCAGATTGGAGTGGGTTGAGGAATGAGAGGAAAGTAAGGAAATAGAGGCAATGTGTATAGAAAACTCAAGAAGTTGGCCGTGATAAGCAGGAGGAAAGAGATATAGGGCAGTTAACCAAAAGGGTTTGTGAGCTTGAGGGATTGTGGTGTTGTCTGCTGATTTTGTTTGCTTTGGGATATTTTAATGGAAGTATAACATACATACAGAAAACCACAAATCAGGTGTACTGCTTGACGAATTTCCACAATCTGAACACGTCCATGTAACCAGCATCCAGAGCAAAAAAAGAACAACTAAAGGCTATATTTTGTATGATTCCAACTATATGGCATTCTGGAAAAGGCAAAGCAGTGAAGGCAGTAAAAGGATCAATGGTTGTCAGGGAAGGAGAGTTGAATAGGTGGAGCACAGAGGATTTTTAGCACAGTGAAGCTACTCTGTATGATACTGTCATGATGGATACATGTCATCACACATTTGTCCAAACCCATAGAATGTACAACACCAAGAGTGAACTCTAATGTAAACTATGGACTCTGGATGATTATGATGTATCAGTGTAAGTTCATCGATTTTAACAAATGTTTCCCAGTGTCATGGGGAACATTGATAATGGGAGAGGCTATACATGTGAAGGAGCAGAGGTTATATAGGACTTCTCTGTACCTCCTGCTCAATAACACTGTGAACCTAAAACTGCTCTTAAAAATGTATATTTTTTAAAAGGGAGAGAACACCCCAGAAGTCCCCTTGTGACCTATTTCAGTAACTGGCCCCTGCAAAGGTAATCATCACCCTAATATATAACACCATAGAGTAATTTTCCTCATTTTTGAACTGTAATGGAATCATCCAATATGTACTCTTTCATGTCTGGCTTTTATTACTTCACATTACCTGTGGGGTACATCCATATTATTGTGTGTAGTAGCATTGCATTCAGTCCCATTGCAGTGTAGTATTTCATTGTATTAATTTATCCATTCTACTGTTAAAGAACATTAGGGTAATTTCCAGTTTGGGACTATTACAAATAGTACATTCTTTTAAAAAATTTTAAAATTTTTTATATTTTATTTATTGATGAGAGACACAGAGAGAAAGGTAGAGACATAGACAGAGAGAATCAGGCTCCCTTCGGGGAGCCTGATGTGTGACTTGCTTTCAGTACCCCAGGATCATGACCTGAGTCAAAGGCAGATGCTCAACCCCTGAGCCACCCAGGCATCTCCCAATAGTACATTATTGTGAATATATATATTTTTAGTACTTAAACAATCATTAATGTACTCCATATAAATCACTTTCCAAAAAGCACTCATTTTAAAGTGAAACTTTGTGAAAATAACACACAAATCTTAAAAAAAAAAAGCTTAAGAAAAGACCATCCTAGGGTCCGATCCTACGAAGCTAACTTCATGAATTTCAGAATGATTTATTAAGATTCTAAATATTCATAAAATATTTCTCATTGTATGCCCATAGATTGAAAGGCACAATGAGAAATTTGCTTCAAGGCTAATCCCCCCTCCATTGGTCTCCAAATAACTCTCCTACTCCAAATAATCCATGAGCCCATTTAGGTCCACATTCCTTAAATGTTTGCTTTAAAATAAGCCAGTAGTTAAATACTAGACAGAAACTTTTTTTTTTCCAGGACATATGTGAATAGGCAACAAGTCAAATTCAAGCTTTCTATTTTAAAAACTTTTTTATTATTGAGGTAAAATTCACATCACATAAAATTAACCATTTTAAAGTGAACATTTCAGTAGCATTTGGTATAATCACAATGTTGTGCAACAACTACCTTTATTTTGTTCCAAACCATTTTCATCACCCCAAAAGGAAACCCGATTCATGTTAAGCAGATGCTCTCCATTCCTCCTTCCCCTCCCTCTGCCCCTGACAACCACCAACCTGCCTTCACCCTCTACAGATTTATTCCGGGTATTGCATGTAAATTCTGGACATTCTGGAATCATACAATGTGTGACCTTTTGTGTCTGGCTTCTTTTCACTGAGCATAGCTTTTTTGAGGGTTATCTGCATGTTGTACACAGTGTGTATCATGACTGCATTCATTTTTTGGCTTGAATAACATTCCATTGTATGTATATACCACAATTTGTCCATTTATACATTGATGGACATTTGGGTTCTTTCCACCTTTTGGCTACTGCAAACAGTACTCCTACACACGAAAGTGTTCGTGTATTTGTTTGTTACCTGTTTTCAGTGCTTTAACTCTTTGGGTCGTATGGTAATTCTATGTTTACTTCTATGAGAAACCACCGAATTGTCTTACACAGTGGCTGAGCCATTTTCATTTCCCACTAGTAATGTACAAGACTTCCAATTTCCCCAAATCCTCACCAACATTCATTGTTTTCCTTTTGTTTTTGGTTAATAGCCATCCCAGTGAGTGTGAAGTGATACATCACTGCCTCATTGTGGTTTTGATTCGCATTTCCATGAAGACTAAAGATGATGCACATCTTTCCATGTGCTTGTTGACTATTGGTATATCTCCTGTGGATAAACATCTATTCTAATCCTTTGCCATTCATTTTAACTGGGTTGCTTGTCTTTTTTTTGTGTTGAGTTGTAAGAATTCTTTAGATGTTCTAGACACCAGACCCTTGATAGATTTATAATCTGCAAATATTTTCTCCCATTCTGTAGGTTGTCTTTTCACTTTCTCGGTCATGTCCTTTGATGCAATTGAGATGATTATGGGTTTTTTCTTCTTTCTATTAATGCAGTGTTTCACATTGATTGATTTTCTTTTTTTTTATTTACGATAGTCAGAGAGAGAGAGAGAGAGAGAGAGAGAGGCAGAGACACAGGCAGAGGGAGAAGCAGGCTCCATGCACCGGGAGCCCGACGTGGGATTCGATCCCAGGTCTCCAGGATCGCGCCCTGGGGCAAAGGCAGGCGCCAAACCGCTGCGCCACCCAGGGATCCCCACATTGATTGATTTTCTTATGTTGAATCACCCTTGCATTCCTAGGGTAAGTCCCACTTGGTCATGGTGTTTTACCTTTTTAATATGCTATTGGATTCTGGTTGCTAGTATTTTGTTGAGGATTTTTTAAATTTTTTTGAGGATTTTTTAAAAATCCAAAATGTGTTTATTGGGATAGTTTCCCACTTATCTTGATTCAGGGTGCTTTTAGTGTTGCTTCTGTCTGAAAGAGCATATCTTCTGTAAGCCTTGCTTTTCCTCCTATAGACTGGCAAAGGACAGTGGAGCAGCCAATACACAAAACTACTATTTGTGCATGGCCAAAGATGATGGTGATTTTGTAGCATCCTGGGCACTTCACATCCCTGAAGTAGGAGTTGGGGCTCTGTATCAGGTGCTTTTTCTTGTGCTTCTTCTTCTCTTTTGGGAACTGGTGGAGGAAGGTCCTTTTGGAGGGATATCTTTTCATGGGGAGGTCATCATCACTAGAAAGCTTGTTGAAGATTTTTGCATCTATATCCATAAGGGATACTAGTCTATGAAAAATGTTCTATTTTAAAGAGAAAAAGAAGGGACATCTGGGTGGCTCAGTGGTTGAGCATCTGCCTTCAGCTCAGGTAGTGATCCCGGGATCCTGGGATCGAGTTCTGCATCCGGCTCCCCGAAGGGAGCCTGCTTCTCCCTCTGCCCTTGTCTCTGCCTGTCTCTCATGAGTAAATAAAATAGGGAGACAGAACATAAAGACTTCTAACTCTGGGAAATGAACTAGGGGTGGTGGAAGGGGAGGAGGGCGGGGGGTGGGGGTGAATGGGTGACGGGCACGGAGGGGGACACTTGACGGGATGAGCACTGGGTGTTATTCTGTATGTTGGTAAATTGAACACCAATAAAAATTAATTTATTAAAAAAAATAAAATAAAAAGTTGTATATTAAAAAAATAAAAAAAAGAAAAAAGAAAAAGAAAAGAAAATAAATGTATCAATGCACTTTACTCAAACAAAATAAGGAAAAGGCAAAAATCACACCACAGCCGTCATAACCTTGAAGAGTATTTTGTTACACTGAAAAATATCATTGGCCATACATCTTGTAGGGAAATTTCCCTCAACAAGGATCCTGCTTAATCTATCCAATATACTTAAAAACAACTAAATCTTAAGCTCATCAAGTCACCTTAGAGATTGGGAAACAGTGCCACAGAAGTTAAATGATTTGTGGGTGGTGAGGGATTTATAGTAAGGAGGGATTGGCACTTTTATTTTGTCACCATTCGCCTGAAGCACTTTCCATTTCACCACTCTATTCTTTCCTACCAATCTCCAAGATTTCTTTCTTACCAAAAACCCACACCACAAAATTTTCCCTTGCTTCTATTGAAAATGATGTTCCTCAATTTAAGCCAATTACTCCCTGCTATCTTCTTTGGTGACACTAGAAAACAGCCAGTCAGTATTTTATCACAAAAACCATTCACATACTTGACGTACAATAAACCCTGTGGCCAGGTTCTTTGACATTTTTTTTGTTCATATTATTTCCCAAGCCTTTGGGCTACTCTGTCCTGGACTGGTATATGTTCTCTACATCTCTTAAGGCTATGAAAGCCAAAGTATGCCATACTGTCCTAATAGAGGGGAATTCACGGGGTAAAGCAACTGTTGATTGTGAAGGTGGATGTCATTTTAAAGTTTGAAAAGTGACATAGAAATATGAAACCTATCTGAAATGTTCAAGCTAAAATGTTCAAATTGAGAGTATTGTTGAGAGACAGGGGAGTAAAAATGTGAACAATAATGATTTAATTCACATGTATGAGTCAATTGTATTTAGTGAGTGGGTGGAACTAGAAGTGGGTGGAAATAGGATGATGAAAACTAGGGAGAAAAATCAGCAATAAAAAAGTCAGGGTCAATTCAAAGGTCAAATGAACCATAAGTAAATCAATTGGGATTTATATAAAGTAATTTACACAATGATCTACCATATATCAGGCTTAATATGACATGCTGCTTCTGGTATCCTTATAAAGAGGCTCTGAAGGGCCCAACATTTTAATATTTGTTGGTGGTAATTTCAAGCTCCATAGCTCCAGCTTTTTGACAGTAGCACTCTGGTACTATTGGTTTTTGTCCTTTTGAACTTTTCTCATTTTCCCTTGCTTTGGGTGATTCTTTCTCTTTCTTATTTTGATTCCCTGTGGTTAATACAGTTCACTGCCTCCTCCTGTCCAATCCCTTTCACAAGCTCAGCACCCCACTCTGCCACTGTGCTTCCCCAACAGCAGTGACCCCCACTATCCAAAGACAGTTGATAGGTCTCTCTCACTTCCCCTTTCAAGACTGCAGGGCAGTAAAAGCCATGTATACATCTATTGGTCAATGTATTTGCACTTCTATGGAGTATACTCTTAGAAACGGGAATCACTGGGTCACAGAGAATGAATGCATAGTTAGCTTTAGAAGATATTGCCAAAGAGCTTGCAAAATGTTTGTATGAGTTTATATACTCCCACCAGTGATAAACAACAATTTAAGTTTCTCTTCATCCTCACCAACAGTTGGTATTGTCTTTTTCTTTCATTTTAGCCTTTGGTAGAATTGTAGTGGTATCTTACTGTGGGTGATTGTTGTTATTTGTGTCTTTCTTTTAATTATTTTGAAATAATTTTAGACTAAAAAAATAAATAATTTTAAACTTAAGAAAAGTTACAGGGCAGCCCTGGTGGTGCAGCGGTTTAGTGCCTGGAGACCCAGCATCAAGTTCCATGTTGGGCTCCCTGCATGGAGCCTGCTTCTCCCTCTGCCTGTGTCTTTGCCCTCTGTGTGTGTGTGTGTGTGTGTGTCTATGAATAAATAAATAAAATCTTTTTAAAAAAAGAAAAGTTACATAAAATAGTACTAGAAATCAGTATACCCCCTCACCAAGCTTCCCCTGATGTTACCATATTATGTACCCATAGTATAGCTATAGAAACTAGGAAGTGAACATTACATTATTATTAACTAATTTATAGACCTTATTTGAATTTTGCCAGTTGGCCTACTGCTGACCTTTTTCTGGTCCTGGATCCAATTGTATTTAAGTATCATGTCTCCTTAGTCTTCTCCAATCTATGACAAAGATCTTTGTCTTTCATGACTGTGGTAGGTTGAATAAGGGCTCCCAAAGATGTCCATGTTCTAATCTCTGGAACCTGTGAATGTTATCATGTATGTCAAAAAGGATTTTGCAGGTGTGATTAAGTTAAGGGTCTTAAGATGAGGTGATCACTCTGCATTAGCCAAGTGGGCCCAATTAATCAATCATAAGGGTCCTCATCAGGGGAAGGCAGGCAGGAGATCAGAATCAGAGTAGGAGATGTAATAACAGAAGAAAAATGATGGAGCAATGCAAGGAGGGGGTCACTAACCAAGGAATGTTGGCACCCTCTAGAAGCTGAAAAGGCAAGGAAACAGATTTTTCCCTTAGAACCTCCAGAAATAAACAGCCCTACTGACATCTTGACTTTAGATTCTGGCCTCCAGAAATGTAAGAGGATAGATGGATTTTGTTTTAAGCCACTAGTTGGTGGTAATTTGTTATAGCACCAATAAGGAACTAATAAAATAAACTTAACACTTTTGGAGAGTACTAGTTTGTAGGATATTCTTAATTTGGGTTTGTCTGATGTTTTATCATGATTATATTGAGGTTCTGCACTTTCTTTTGCAAGAATACCACAGAGGTGATGTTGTGTCCTTCTTTGCATCATGTCAGGAGGTACATGATGTCAATGGGCCCTATTATTAGTGATAGTAGTAACCTTGAACACTTGGATGAGATGGTGTCTGCTAGACTTTTTTCCATTGTAAATTTTTTATTTTGCCCTTTGATAAACCTTTGAAAGGAGATACTTTGAGACTATGCTAATATCCCGTTTCTCCTTAAACATTTGCCCACTAATTTTAGCATTCATCAATGTTTCTTGCATGTAGCAAATGTTACTGTGATGTTTGCCTAATAATGGTTATCAATTTCCATTATTCCTTCTACATCTATTAATTGGGATTCTTCTGTAATAAAGGGGGCTATCCCGGGATCCCTGGGTGGCGCAGCGGTTTGGCGCCTGCCTTTGGCCCAGGGCGCGATCCTGGAGACCGGGGATCGAATCCCACATCGGGCTGCCGGCGCATGGAGCCTGCTTCTCCCTCTGCCTGTGTCTCTGCCTCTCTCTCTGTGTGACTATCCTAAATAAATAAAAATTTAAAAAAAAAATAAAGGGCTATCCCCATCCCTGCTGCTTTGTTCATTTACTTATTTACTTATATCGAGATGTAACCATATATATTTATTTTTATTCTGTGGGTTATAATCCATTGCTATCATTATTTACTATGCTGTTCATATAGCCCCAAATTGGCCACTGAGAGCTCCTTCAAGTTGGCTACTCCATAAAAAAGATGTTTTCCAAGTTTTCTTCTGAAAAGTTTTGTTGTTTTACCTTTCACATTTATATCTGCAATCCATACAGAATTCATTTCTGTGTATGGTATGAGGTAAGGGTCAACATACATTTTCCCCTGAATGGATAACCAAGTGATTTGGTACCATCTTTTGAAAACACTATCCTTTCCCCCATTGAACTTCAATGTCATCATTGACATAAATCTGACTGTGTGAAGTTGTTTTTAGGTTCTCCAAACAGTTCCATTGGTATTATTTCTCTATCCTTGTGTCAATACTGCATTATTTTAATAATTGCAGCTAGATATAGATTAATTTCTGGTATTATGTTTTGTTTTCTTTTTCTTCTTCAAGATTGATTTGCCTATTCTTGGCCATTTTTATTTACATATAATTTTTATGATTGGCTTGTCAGTTTCCACAAATGAAAATAATGTGCTGAGATTTGCTTGGGATTATCTTGAATCTAGATCAAATTAGCAAGAACTGACATCATTACAATATGGAGACTTACAATTCATTTACCATCTACCTATTTATTTAGGTCTTATTTACTTCCTCTCAAATATGTTTCAGAACTTTCTGCTTAGAGGCCTTGAACAATTTTCCTAGTTTCACTCTTAGGTATTGAATGTTTTCTAATGCTATTATAAATGGTTTTGGTTTTGGTTTTGTTTCATAACCTGCTTTTAGCTTTTAATAAACCCATTTGTGAATGCAGACTTTTTAAAAAGTTTCTTCCCATAGTGGCAAATAGAGGAAAATTGACAGAGAAGAGTGATTCATAATTATTAGATGACTCAGAATGTGAATATAATGAGAAAGAAGATAACAGCACTCCAGACTCAAATGACAGTGAAATTGTGTAAGTGAAATTTCAGACTATGAGTCTTCAGCTGAAGATCTATAATGTAGATGAATTTTTTCAGTCTCAGAAATTGACAACTTAATTAAATATTTCTATAGACAAAAAAAAGAAATGACAATACTCAAACCAAAAAAAGACACACACAAAAAGGAATTTCAGTCATTTAAAATGAAGTACTTTATTATGCAGTGTTCTGTGACATGGACCGGAGCCATACCTTTTTACTGAGGTCAAGTGACCTCATTCTATCTATACCACTTATGATGTTTTTGTGCCAAAACTTACTGGATACAAAACTACATGTTATATTAAAATCCTTCCTAAATGATTTAATAAAAGTTACTATGCCCTAATGCTTACTTCTTTTTTAATTTTTTATTACTTCTTTTTTTTAAAAAAATTATTTATTTATGAGAGAGAGAGAGAGAGAGAGAGAGAGAGAGAGAGAGATTGAGAGGCAGAGACACAGGCAGAGGGAGAAGCAGGCTCCACACAGGGAGCCCGATGTGGGACTCAATCCCAGGACTCCAGGATCACACCCTGGGCTAAAGGCAGGTGCTAAACCACTGAGCCACCCAGGGATCCCCTTATTTCTGTAAATTATTTGTAAGGTAACTTAAAAATGAGAAGACTGAAAAGATCACATTGAATTCAGATGGTAATGGGATGACTATTTTTGTTGATACACTAAGGATTAAGGTGTTATTAGTTTGCTTGTAATTATATTTCTCCTTAAGGTATATCCCACTGGAGATGTCCAATAAAATTACTATTTTTAAGGATTTTTAAAATAATTCTATTATTAGATACAAATTTTAGTTGATTTGTTTTGTTAAATTTTATTTTTAAGGATTTTTAATGCATAAAATTTTTATTTTGGACTAAATTTAGGTTTACCAAAAAGTTGCAAAGATAATACAGAGAGCTCTTGTATAACCCTTATACAATTTATTCTATTGTTTACATCTTACATTGCTATGGTGTTTTTGTCATATCTAAGAAACTGTCATTGGCACCTTACAATGAACTGAATTTCACATTTTATTTGAATTTCATCAGCTTTTCCATTCATATCCTCTTTCTGTTCCAAGATTCAATCCAGAGTAATGGTGTAGTTTTTACACTTTCATTTTCAGATTGTTTGTTCTGGTATGTAGAAATACAATTGATTTTTGTATAGTGACCTCATTAACAATGACTTTGTTTTTATCCACTTATCCTCAGAGTTTATCTTATTTTTATTCTAATTTTAAAAATTTATTATTTTATTATTATTTTGATTTTTTTGTGGATAACCAGGCATATCATCTTAAAATAGGGATGGTCTTAATTTTTAACCAACTTTATTGAACTATAATTTACATATAAAATACACCCTTTTATAGTGCACAGTTAATGAGTTTTGACAAATATATACACCTGTGTTCCTTCTCAGTTGCTCTCCACTGCCTAATCTGGCTTCGAGTCATCACTATAGATTAGATTTTTCTAAAGCTTCATATAAATGGAATCCTAGTATGTGTTATTTCGTGTCTGGCTTCCTTCACTTGGCATAATGATTTTGAGATTCATATATGTTTTAGTTGATTTCTTTTAAAAATATTTTTAAAATATTTAAAGCTTTTGTGAAGTATAATTGAAGTAACCTAAACTGCACATATCTAGAGTATAAAATTTACTCCATTTTGACCTACATATATACTTGTGAGACAATCACCACAATCAAGATAACAAACATTTCCATCAGCCCTGCAAAGTTTCCTTGTGCCCTTTGTAATCCATTCCTCTCTCCACCCTCATCCCAGGTCTGTACTGGTCTGCTTTGTGTCACTACATCTTAATTTGCATTTTCTATAATTTTATATTAATGGACTCATGAAATCTGTACTTGTTTTGGCCTGGATCCTTTCACTCAGCATAATGATTTTGAGATTCATCTATGTTGATGAATATACCAATACTTTGTTCCTTTTAATTGATGAGTAGTATTCTGTTATATGAATTTACCACAATTTGTTTTTCCATTCATCAAATGATGAACATTTGGATATTTTCCATTTGGGGGCTTTTACAAATAAAGCTGCCATGAATGTTTGAGTGTACAAGTCTTTGCATAGACATAGGCTTCCATTTTTCTTGGTTAAATACTGAGAAGTGAAATAGCTAGGTTACTTTGTAGGGAACAGTTTATATTTTTAAAGAAATTTCCAAACTGTTTTCCAAATTGGTTGTACCATTTTATATTCCCGTTAGCACCGTATGCTCCAGCTTCTTCACATCCTCACAAACACTTGATGTGGCCAAAATCTTAAACTTTAGCCATCCTACTAGATGAATAGTGATTTTAATTTGCAATTCTTTGATGACTTAATGATATTAAATATCTTTTAACGTGTTATTTACTATTCACACGTATTTTTCTGAGGTGTCTGTTCAAATCCTTTGCTCATTTTTAAAATTTTGTTGTCTTCTTACTGACAAGTTGTGTTTATATACTCTTGACACAAGTCCTTTATCTGATTTATGTATTGTGACTATTTTCTCTATGTATGATATGTATGACAATACTATGTATTGTGGCTTCTCTTTTTATTTTCTTAATGCTGTCTTCTGAAGAGCAAAATTTTAAAATTTTGATGAAGACCAATGTATTAATTTTTCTCTTATGGTTTGTGTTTTTGTGTTCCAGGAAGCTCTTGCCTTCCCTAACATTATATGTTCTCCCATTTTTCTCCTAAGGTTTTATAATTTTAGGTTTTATGTTTTGATATATTATCCATTTCAACTTGTTATGTCTAGGGAGAGGTCATAGTAGAGGTTTGGTTTTAGCATTAGGATAGCTGGTAGTTCCAGGACTATTTTTTAAAAAGACCATTTTTTTTTCTATTGAATTACTTTGGTACCTTTGTAAAAAATAAGTTATATATATAATTTATATATGTTGAATTTATGTATATTATATTTTGTATGTATGGAATATATGTGTGTGTGCTTTTCTATTCACTGATCTGTGTGGGGTTTTTTTTAAAGATTTTATTTATTTATTAATGAGAGACAGAGAGAGAGCACACAGCAGAGACACAGGCAGAGGGAGAAGCAGCCTCCATGCAGGGAGCCTGATGTGGGACTCGATCCCGGGTCTCCAGGATTAGGCCCTGGGCTGAAGATGGCACTAAACAGCTGAGCCACCTGGGCTGCCCTGATTGTGTGTTCTTACATCAATACCACGTTGTTTAGATCAGTATTTTTTATTTTATTTTTTTATTTTTATTTTTTTAATAAATTAATTTTTATTGGTGTTCAATTTACCAATATACAGAATAACACCCAGTGCTCATCCCGTCAAGTGTCCCCCTCAGTGCCCGTCACCCATTCACCCCCACCCCCCCCTCCTCCCCCTCCACCACCCCTAGTTCGTTTCCCAGAGTTAGGAGTCTTTATGTTCTGTCTCCCTTTCTGATGTTTCCCACACATTTCTTCTCCCTTCCCTTATATTCCCTTTCACTATTATTCATATTCCCCAAATGAATGAGAACATACACTGTTTGTCCTTCTCCGATTGACTTACTTCACTCAGCATAATACCCTCCAGTTCCATCCACGTTGAAGCAAATGGTGGGTATTTGTCGTTTCTAATGGCTGAGTAATATTCCATTGTATACATAAACCACATCTTCTTTATCCATTCATCTTTCGATGGACACCGAGGCTCCTTCCACAGTTTGGCTATTGTGGACATGGCTGCTAGAAACATCGGGGTGCAGGTGTCCCGGCGTTTCATTGCATCTGAATCTTTGGGGTAAATCCCTAACAGTGCAATTGCTGGGTCGTAGGGCAGGTCTATTTTTAACTCTTTGAGGAACCTCCACACAGTTTTCCAGAGTGGCTGCACCAGTTCACATTCCCACCAACAGTGTAAGAGGGTTCCCTTTTCTCCGCATCCTCTCCAACATTTGTGGTTTCCTGGCTTGTTAATTTCCCCCATTCTCACTGGTGTGAGGTGGTATCTCATTGTGGTTTTGATTTGTATTTCCCTGATGGCAAGTGATGCAGAGCATTTTCTCATGTGCTTGTTGGCCATGTCTATGTCTTCCTCTGTGAGATTTCTCTTCATGTCTTTTGCCCATTTCATGATTGGATTGTTTGTTTCTTTGCTGTTGAGTTTAATAAGTTCTTTATAGATTTTGGAAACTAGCCCTTTATCTGATATGTCATTTTCAAATATCTTCTCCCATTCTGTAGGTTGTCTTTGAGTTTTGTTGACTGTATCCTTTGCTGTGCAAAAGCTTCTTATCTTGATGAAGTCCCAATAGTTCATTTTTGCTTTTGTTTCTTTTGCTTTCGTGGATGTATCTTGCAAGTTACTGTGGCCGAGTTCAAAAAGGGTGTTGCCTGTGTTCTCCTCTAGGATTTTGATGGAATCTTGTCTCACATTTAGATCTTTCATCCATTTTGAGTTTATCTTTGTGTATGGTGCAAGAGAGTGGTCTAGTTTCATTCTTCTGCATGTGGATGTCCAATTTTCCCAGCACCATTTATTGAAGAGACTGTCTTTCTTCCAGGGGATAGTCTTTCCTCCTTTATAGAATATTCATTGACCATAAAGTTCAGGGTCCACTTCTGGGTTCTCTATTCTGTTCCATTGATCTATGTGTCTGTTTTTGTGCCAGTACCACACTGTCTTGATGACCACAGCTTTGTAGTACAACCTGAAATCTGGCATTGTGATGCCCCCAGCTATGGTTTTCTTTTTTAAAATTCCCCTGGCTATTCGGGGTCTTTTCTGATTCCACACAAATCTTAAAATAATTTGTTCTAAGTCTCTGAAGAAAGTCCATGGTATTTTGATAGGGATTGCATTAAACGTGTAGATTGCCCTGGGTAACATTGACATTTTCACAATATTAATTCTGCCAATCCATGAGCATGGAATATTTTTACATCTCTTTGTGTCTTCCTCAATTTCTTTCAGAAGTGTTCTATAGTTTTTAGGGTATAGATCCTTTACCTCTTTGGTTAGGTTTATTCCTTTGGGTGCAATTGTAAATGGGATTGACTCCTTAATTTCTCTTTCTTCAATCTCACTGATAGTGTATAGAAATGCCATTGATTTCTGGGCATTGATTTTGTATCCTGCCACGCTACCAAATTGCTGTATGAGTTCTAGCAATCTTGGGGTGGAGACTTTTGGGTTTTCTATGTAGAGTATCATGTCATCGGCGAAGAGGGAGAGTTTGACTTCTTCTTTGCCAATTTGAATGCCTTTAATGTCTTTTTGTTGTCTGATTGCTGAGGCTAGGACTTCCAATACTATGTTGAATAGCAGGGGTGGAGTGGACATCCCTGTCTTGTTCCTGATCTTAGGGGAAAGGCTCCCAGTGCTTCCCCATTGAGAATGATATTTGCTGTGGGCTTTTCGTCGATGGCTTTTAAGATGTCAAGGAAAGTTCCCTCTATCCCTACACTCTGAAGAGTTTTGATCAGGAATGGATGCTGTATTTTGTCAAATGCTTTCTCTGCATCTAATGAGAGGTTCTTGGTTTTTCTCTTGCTGATATGATGAATCACATTGATTGTTTTACGAGTGTTGAACCAGCCTTGTGTCCCGGGGATAAATCCTACTTGGTCATGGTGAATAATTTTCTTAATGATGTACTGTTGGATCCTATTGGCTAGTATCTTGTTGAGAATTTTTGCATCCATGTTCATCAGGGATATTGGTCTGTAATTCTCCTTTTTGGTGGGGTCTTTGTCTGGTTTTGGAATTAAGGTGATGTTGGCCTCATAGAACGAATTTGGAAGTACTCCATCTCTTTCTATCTTTCCAAACAGCTTTAGTAGAATAGGTATGATTTCTTCTTTAAACGTTTGATAGAATTCCCCTGGGAAGCCATCTGGCCCTGGACTTTTGTGTCTTGGGAGGTTTTTGATGACTGCTTCAATTTCCTCCCTGGTTATCGGCCTGTTCAGGTTTTCTATTTCTTCCTGTTCCAGTTTTGGTAGTTTGTGGCTTTCCAGGAATGGGTCCATTTCTTCTAGATTGCCTAATTTATTGGTGTATAGCTGTTCATAATATGTTTTTAAAATCGTTTGTATTTCCTTGGTGTTGGTAGTGATCTCTCCTTTCTCATTCATGATTTTATTAATTTGAGTCTTTTCTCTCTTCTTTTTAATAAGGCTGGCTAATGGTTTATCTATCTTATTAATTCTTTCAAAGAACCAACTCCTGGTTCTATTGATCTGTTCCACAGTTCTTCTGGTCTCAATTTCGTTGAGTTCTGCTCGAATTTTAATTAACTCTCTTCTTCTGCTGGGCGTCGGGTCCATTTGCTGTTTTTTCTCTAGCTCCTTTATGTGTAAGGTTAGCTTTTGTATTTGAGTTCTTTCCAGTTTTTGAATGGATGCTTGTATTGCGATGTATTTCCCCCTCAGGACTGCTTTTGCTGCATCCCAAAGATTTTGAACAGTTGTATCTTCATTCTCATTAGTTTCCATGAATCTTTTTAATTCTTCCTTAATTTCCTGGTTGACCCTTTCATCTTTTAGCAGGATGGTCCTTAACCTCCACGTGTTTGAGGTCCTTCCAAACTTCTTCTTGTGATTGAGTTCTAATTTCAAGGCGTTATGGTCTGAGAATATGCAGGGGACGATCCCAATCTTTTGGTATCGGTTCAGACCCGATTTGTGACCCAGTATGTGGTCTATTCTGGAAAAAGTTCCATGTGCACTTGAGAAGAATGTGTATTCAGTTGAGTTTAGATGTAAAGTTCTGTAGATATCTGTGAAATCTATCTGGTCCAGTGTATCATTTAAAGCTCTCGTTTCTTTGGAGATGTTGTGCTTAGAAGACCTATCGAGGGTAGAAAGAGCTAGATTGAAGTCACCAAGTATAAGTGTATTATTATCTAAGTATTTCTTCACTTTGGTTATTAATTGGTTTAAGTATTTGGCAGCTCCCACATTCGGGGCATATATATTGAGGATTGTTAAGTCCTCTTGTTGGATAGATCCTTTAAGTATGATATAGTGTTCCTCTTCATCTCTCACTACAGTCTTCGGGGTAAATTTTAGTTTATCTGATATAAGGATGGCTACCCCTGCTTTCTTTTGAGGACCATTTGAATGGTAAATGGTTCTCCAACCTTTTATTTTCAGGCTGTAGGTGTCCTTATGTCTAAAATGAGTCTCTTGTAGACAGCAAATAGATGGGTCCTGCTTTTTTATCCAGTCTGAAACCCTGCGCCTTTTGATGGGGTCATTAAGCCCGTTCACGTTCAGAGTTACTATTGACAGATATGAGTTTAGTGTCATCATGATATCTATTCAGTCCTTGTTTTGTGGATTGTTCCACTGAACTTCTTCTTAAAGGGGAATTTTAAGAGTCCCCCTTAAAATTTCTTGCAGAGCTGGTTTGGAGGTCACATATTCTTTCAGTTCCTGCCTGTCTTGGAAGCTCTTTATCTCTCCTTCCATTTTGAATGAGAGCCTTGCTGGATAAAGTATTCTTGGTTACATGTTCTTCTCATTTAGGACCCTGAATATATCCTGCCAGCCCTTTCTGGCCTGCCAGGTCTCTGTGGAGAGGTCTGCTGTTACCCTAATACTCCTCCCCATGAAAGTCAGGGACTTCTTGTCTCTTGCTGCTTTAAGGATCTTCTCTTTATCTTTGGAATTTGCAAGCTTCACTATTAAATGTCGAGGTGTTGAACGGTTTTTATTGATTTTAGGGGGGATCTCTCTATTTCCTGGATCTGAATGCCTGTTTCCCTTCCCAGATTGGGAAAGTTTTCAGGTATGATTTGTTCAAATACATATTCTGGCCCTCTGTCCCTTTCGGCGCCCTTGGGAACCCCAATTAAATGTAGGTTTTTCCTCCTTAGGCTGTCATTTATTTCCCTTAATCTGTCTTCATGGTCTTTTAATTGTCTGTCTCTTTTTTCCTCAGTTTCCCTCTTTGCCATCAACTTGTCTTCTATGTCACTCACTCGTTCTTCCACCTCGTTAACCCTCGTCGTTAGGACTTCTAGTTTGGATTGCATCTCATTCAATTGATTTTTAATTTCTGCCTGATTGGATCTAAATTCTGCAGTCATGAAGTCTCGTGAGTCCTTAATGCTTTTTTCTAGAGCCACCAGTAGCTGTATAATAGTGCTTCTGAATTGGCTTTCTGACATTGAATTGTAATCCAGATTTTGTAACTCTGTGGGAGAGAGGACTGTTTCTGATTCTTTCTTTTGAGGTGAGGTTTTCCTTCTAGTCATTTTGCTCAGTGCTGAGTGGCCAAAAACAAGTTGTATTGGGAAAAGGAGAAAAAGAGAGAGAAGGAAAGAGAAAGAGAAAAAGAAAAAAGAAAAAGAAAAAAAAGAAAAAAAGAGAAGAAAAAGAGAAAGAAAAAGAAAGAAAGGTGAAAAGAAAAAAAAGGGGGGGAAGCAATCAGAAATCAAAAAGAAAAAAAAAGAAAAAGAAAAAAACCACGGGGGAGTATCTTCTGATTCTGTAGACTTTAAGTCCCTTGACTTCCCCTGGAACTGGTCCGTCTAGCTGGTCTTCTGGGGGAGGGGCCTGCTGTGCTGATTTTCAGGTGTTAGCACTTGGGGGAGCTGCTCTGCCCCTGCCTGCTGCAGGGCTCAGTGGGGGTTGTTTACCCCATGAGGCCCCAGGAGGAACAGCCACAGTGGCTATGGCAGCTCTGGAAACCTGGATTCAGCTTCTGCAGTAGCTCCGGAGCTCTCCGTCTGCAGGGCCTGGAGGCTCCGGGGCGGGGCCCCTGATCTGCTCAGCTCGGGGCAGGAGTGTCCTTGCTGTCCTGGGCCCTCCTGGCCCCTGCCTGTCCCAGTGGGAGGCCGGATCCTGGTCTGTGTCCCGGCGCCCTGTGCTCCGGGGCCTGCGCTGTTGGATTCGCACTACCGGCCGCGCAGCCCCCTCTCCGCGGAGCCGCCGCCCGAGCCCCTCGGAGCTGCTCTGGTCCCGCCGTGGGCGCTGCAGCCCTTAGGGAGCTCGGCGCACTCTCCTGCGCTCGCAGGTGTCTGTTAGTGTCCCAGGGAGCCCGAGGGCATCCCCGCCCTCCTGGGTCCTGCTCCAACTCCCTGCGAGCCCCTTTCCGCCCGCCTGGGAAGGTTGGTGCAGCTCCTGCTCCTCCGGGACGGGACGGGGCTCTCCTGTCCTGGGGACACTCGCCCCTGCCTTAGCCCGGCTCCTCGCGGGGCCCCTCCCCCTCGGAGGCCTTTTGTTTCTTTATCCGCCCCCCCCCCATCTTCCTACCTTGATAGAAGCGCGAACTCTTCTCACAGTAGCATTCCAGCTGTTCTCTCTTTAAACCTCAGGCCGAATTCATAGATTTTCAGGATGATTTGAAGGTTATCTAGGTAATTTGGTGGGGACAGGTGATTTGGGGACCCTACTCTTCCACCATCTTGCCCCTCCTCCTCTAGATCAGTATTTTTTAATAGTAAGACTTGAAGTCAGGTAGTATAAATACTCCAACACTGTTCTTTTTCAAAATAATTTTTTATATTCTAGGTCCTTAGAATTTTCATATGAATTTTAAAATCATCTTGTCAATTTCTACCAAAAAATCTGATGGGATATTAATTAGGAATGCACTGAATGTATTGATCAATTTTCAGAGAATGGGCATCTTATAAGAATACAATTGATTTTTATATATTTATTTTGTGCCCTGCAATCTTGCCAAACTTACTTATTTTGCAGAATAAGCAGTTCGTTTTTTTCAGGAGAAATAGAAAGCGTGAATATAAACTACTCTGTCAAGACATTTGGCTGTGATCAGGAGTAGGAAAGAGATAGGGGGTGGTTAGCCGAAGGGTCGTGTGAGTTTGAAAGACTTTTTTTTGTTTGGCTACATGGTTTTCTTATCTTTTTGCTTTTGTTTAATTTTACTAATGGGAGAGTTTCAAACATTTTAAAAAGCTAAAAGATCCAATAGAGAGGGAACATTTTAATAATAGAGAACTAAAAAATCATTTGTAACTTAAGGATTAATTTTGCTCTTTAAAACACCACACACACACACTCACACTCACATAGACTTCTCTACCTTCTACCTTTCCAGTGAGTTACATCACAATTATTGTTTAAATTGATACTTACAATTTACATTATCATGACTATGACAATATCTTTCATTGCCGAGCCAAGTAGTATGCTATGACTGTATTTCCTTTTTTTCCACATCCCTTTTTCTCCATAGAGTGGGTTTGTCCTTTTTAAAAAATTTGTTGATTTTTCTATTTGCCTACTATCCAGATTCTTTTAACTTCCCTTTCCCCAGGATATTGTTTTTTATATTGTGGAAGACATCTGGGATTCTGTTGGTTCTGGGGATTTTTTTTTTTGATGGAGACATCTGTCCTTCAGGCTTCCATCTTCTTCCTCCAATTTGGACTGGTTGCCCTCTAGGCTTGCTGCACAGCTCTCATCTTAGTGTTTCCTTTCCTTCCCCTTCTATGATGAATCTCTCACTTCTTGGGTCCCAAATGTTCCTGTCTCCTGGAGCACTTCCTCTAGTCACTTCCTGAGAAAGGGTACATGACAGCTAAGTTTTCTTGCATGTCTACAAATATTCCTTCTATTCCAAATCCTGATTAATAGTTTTGTTGTATATCCAAAATTTTTATTGAAAAAGAATTTCCCCTAGAATTTTAAAAACATTTCCCTGTTAATTTCTAACTTCCATGGTGGCTGTTGAAAATTATGCCATTCTGATTCTCCACTTCTTTGTATGTAAGCTGTTTTTCCTTCTGAAAGCTTCTGCTATCTTCTATTTATTCTCAGTGTTCTGAATTCTCAGGATGCTTTCATAGTCTAGGTCCTTTCTCATTAACTGAGCTGGGCATTAATTGGTTCCTTCCAATCTGGACCTTCATATCTATCCTTCATTCCTGGGAAATTTACACTACTCCTTTTAGAATCTCCTTCTATCCAATTTTCTCTCTTCTCTGTTCCTAGAACTCCTCTTGATTAAATTTTGGCCATCGATATTAAATCTCTAATGTTTATTTTCTTTTTCTCTGATTTTCCATGACCTTATCTTTTTGCTTTACTTTCTGTGTAAGAGTCTTTATCTTATAACTCTTCCAGCAATTTTTTAAATTTCAGGTATGCTGTTCTTAATTTCTAATAGCTCTTTCTTATTCCTCATTCCTTTTTCTTTTTAAAGATCCTATTTCTGCTTATTGCATGAAATATCTTAACTCTATGAGGTTATTAATCACTGTTTCCCAAGTTTCCTGCTCTATAGATTGTATCTGAGGATTTTTTTCTCCCTGTTTTTTCTTTCTTTCATAATAAAGGTTTTCATCAAATGCCTGGTGATGCTCTGTTGTCTATATTTTAAAATGGAAGTTTTTCTAGAGCTTGCTCACAATAAGACTTACTCACTGTGGGGCTTACTAACTTTCACTATAGATAATTGGGCAGGAACACAGACATTTCAGTGGAAGAGCGACAGTAGTCATTATCAGCAATCCTCATTTTTCATGATTCCTGTATAAACAAATGTCAGTTACCATTAGTCCCCCAACAGCACAGTTCAAATTTCAGTTACCACAGTATATTAACCGTAAGTAATTGCATAAAGCAAAACTACAATGCTAGCTTTTTAGCCAACAAGTCACCGTGTAAATAACAGATCTGCATCAAGACTGTGTCACTTCTTTCAAAGTCTATTAGTGACTGATCTACTGTGAATCCATTATTCAGTTCATGCATAGATGACAAAGTATGTACTGCAGTTGTGTTGCCTCCTTGTTTCACAGTGAGAAACTCACATGACATTTACAAAAATGAATAATCAAAAGAGAGAATTGGCTAACAAAGATGAAAATACAGCAGAGAAATGAAAAGTGAAAATGCTGGAAATGAAATTGGGTGTGATTTGAATATGGCAGCAGCAAACCAAAGATTGGACAAGACCTAGACCTGCATGAAGCTGTAATAAGGACAACATTGGACAAGTTAAATTAATGTAAAAAAAAAACCAGGTGAAGTTGTATCAACATCTTTTAGTTTAAATTGCAGTAGGAACAGAAAGCTACTTATGATTAAAATGGAGTGTTTACTTCTACTTTGGATTAAAGACTGAAAAAAAACCCTAATCAGTTTGGCTAGTGTTTGGGCCAAAGCATTGAAGTTATTGCCAGTTAAGTCTGATTTAACCATTTCAGAAATTGGCATGAGTTGGTTAACATTAATCTATCTGGTGAAGCTAGTAGCACAGATGTGGATACTGACATAAACTCTGCACCCAGATTCCAAATATTATTAAGGCAGGTGGTTATAATGATCATCAACCATTTAATGTTGATGAAACAAGTCTTTTTTGAAAGACAACTCTGTTGATAACTTATATGACAAAAGATGAAGGATCACGAAGGGGCCATAAAGGAGAGATTCTAGATATGCAGCCAGTAAAACTTAGTGAAGACAAACTTACAACATAAATGAAGAAAGTGGTTGTGAAAGGATGAAGGTGTCCCAAAGGAAGTGACGCTGGCAAAAAACACTTTGCATTAAAGGAATTCTGCTATGTTTCATAAGATTGAAAGTGCAAAAGACAAAATCTTGGAAGCTGTTCCAAATTTAGAAAAGGTTATGACAATTTCCATGACAAGGCATAGAAAGGTGCTGGCCCCACATCGTAAATTATACTATGAAAAGAAGGCAAGCTCTGTTCAAACTACTTCTTGGTAAAACACAACACAACACTCTTTAATTCTCAATGTTCCTGATATTTTAATTTGCAATGTACTAAATATAAGTTTTACTATTTCATCATTTCCCTATACATTTATGCCTGACAGAGAGTTCTTAATGTTTTCACAAAACAATTTAAAAATCATGGAATAAGGCAGCCCGGGTGGCTCAGCGGTTTAGTGCCTGCCTTCAGTCCAGGGCCTGATCCTGGAGACCTGGGTTTGAGTCCCACGTCAGGCCCCCTGCATGGAGCCTGCTTCTCCCTCTGCCTGCCTCTCTCTCTGTCTCTCTCTGTCATTAATAAGTAAATAAAATCTTTTAAAAAAATCATGGAATAGTTATAATTTTTCCAATTGATTATTAGGATTACTTTGCATGGTTATTTTTATGGTCCCTCCCTCCTGTGAAAGAAAGGACTGCCTGCCTGTATCTGTAGATCTCTGGGCTGTTCAGTTTCTCTGGAAAGCAATCCTCCAGTCCCATGCCTGGTGACTATATATCTAGCTGCTAACATGCTTTGAGCTAAGTGACACAAGAGATATAGGGGTGTCACTACTGACAGACTTTTGCTTAATCCCACTGTTTTCAAATGTTGCAGTGCTCTGTGCCTGACATTCCCAAAACCAAAATCTCCCTAGTTAGGTTTCTTCATGGAATAAATCTCCTATCTTCTACCAGGATGGAACAAGAGATTCAGGTTGTAACTCTTTCTTATACAGGTTTTCAGGCAAACTCCTTTCTTTACAGCTCTACTCCTTTGCCAGCTCAACTGTACTCATTAACTAGCACTTCCAATTCCTAAGCTTCTCTGGGATTCTGTAGGTGAATTGGCTTGCTTCTCATCAGCATCATCCTTTTCATGGGCTTGGTATTCAGCCTTTTCAGCTCTGCTAATTCCTTTACCTGCTTCCATCTTCTGAAAATGTGTTCACATCTCTTATCCTCTGTAGTCTTTCTGTTCTTTGTTCCCATGGGTTTATACTTAAAATTTTTTTTCTTTACTCCCATTTTGACAGAGTTTAATGAGGGAATAGGTGTTCAATGTGTTATGTTTAACCGGAATAATCTATTGTCGTGGTGATAGTTTATGGTGATCCCAGTCTGCCTTATTGTATAACTTTTTTAGCAGTGCTTGGGTGCTTAGGTTAACAAATCAAGAAAGTAGATCATAGGGTTCACTCAGAATCAAAGTTTTGTCAGACAGATGCAGCAGAAAAAAGTCAGAGGGACAGAATTGGGGGCAGTGGGAAAATGTTGAAATTATGGATCATGTAATAAGAGCTGAATGAGAATGGAAGAAGAGAGTTGACAGACTGGGGGAAAATTAAGGAGTCAAAATGGTGGAGATGCTGACTAGGTCAAAAAAGGAGTCATTGTGAAAAATAGTTGAATAAGTAACCAAGAAGAAGAGGAACCTGTGGCCATACAGTAGGATGTCTGAATTACTGATTTTGGAGCTTGAACAGGCATGGGTGGTTGAGGTAGAATAAAGGGCAAATTATTGGAATGAGGTATCAAAGAGCTGAGAGGCCAGTTGAATGAGTTGTCCACATGAACGTTGAGGTAATACAGAATAATGAGCAAAGGTTATCATACTTGAAGTCTCTTAGCAAGTGGGCTTTTTCCAGAACAACAGAGAACAACCAAAAAGGAAGAGGAGGAGAAAATTCTCTGTCATTTAGATTAGGTTCAACTTCACTGACAGAAAACCCCAAATAACCATGACTTAAACAATACAGTTCATTTTTCTTTCATGTGTTGGGCTCACAGTGTTTCTTCCCATGATGTCTTCAGGGATCAAGGTGACTTCCAACTAAATGTTCAGCAATTTCTACAGCACTTGGCTTGATAGTTCAAGGTAGTGGTCTAAACCAACCACCACACCTGCATTCTAGAGAACAGGATCAGGAAGTTTTCAAGAAGCAAAAGAGATGGTCAGCTGTCATCAAAAAGATTCCTAAGAGCTGACACTTATCACTCAAGCTTACATCCCCCTGGCCTAAATATTACATACCACTGGCCCCAAGACCATTTCTAGCTGGAAGTGAAACTAGGAAATAGAATATTTTTTCTAGGAACCCATGTGCCCCCCTAAAATTTCTATTATGGTGGAAGAAAAGGAGAATGGGTATAAGGGACAACCAGCAAGCTCTGCCCCAGGCATAGAAATCAGGTATGAGGGGAGAACTGGAATAAGATTTGTTAACCAGAGAGGAATATTCCCACTATTAAGTGATGTTCAAAAATATTTTATTTATTTATTCATGAGATAGAGAGATAAGCAGAGACACAGACAGAGGGAGAAATAGGCTCCATGCAGGGAGCCTGACATGGGACTTGATCCCAGGTCTCCAGGATCTCGCCCTGGGCTGAAGGCGGCGCTAAACCACTGAGCCACCCAGGCTGCCCTGATGTTCAAAAATAGTCTTAAATTCTTTATGCTTCAGTGTTGCCTTACTTTCCTTAAAAAAAATTGAGTAAGTTCTTGGTATTCATTAGCGAAAGAATCAGCAGGAACTCAGAGATATGCTGAATTAAGTAATGGGCCCTTTCAAGTTACCAGGAGGTTTGTCAACTTGCACTCTCTTAAATAATAATAAAGGTTACTGTGGTAGGCTAAAATTGGTCCCACTAAAGATAGCCACCTCTTAATCCCTGGAAACTGTGAATGCCGCCTTATATGACCAAGGTCGGGGGAGAGGGGTCTTTGCAGATTTGATTAAATTAAGCATCTCGATATGGGGAGATGCCTTGTTCCCATCCTCTTCAACCCACTGGTGAGGGAGGGAGTCCCACTCTAGGGTTCTGGGGATGGTCAAATACACGGCATCCGACACTGGATGGATAAGATGGATAACAGTTTATTAGTCACATGCATTCACATTCCAGGGGAGGAGGACACAACATGCTATGCAGGGCTACACGAGGGTTGCACTTGGGAATAGAGCAAACCCAAAGGATCTGTGAAAGGCAGGCTTTGTAGTAAAAGAATGGTAGGGCATCCCTCAGTTCTAGAGGGAAGATGTGATTGGCTTGTTTAAATAATTTTGCAGGGGTTCAGGGAGGTGAAACCCATCAGGCTGAGGACTGGGCCAGGTGGGCACAGCTGATCCAGATGATAAGGGGACCAGCTGGATGAGGCCCTTTCCAGCTGGATGGGAGATATAGCTGGCAAGAGCAAAGCACGGTTAGGATTTTGAGGCCTTATGAGACTCAAGACATCAAAGCAGCACGTAAAATTTTAAGCCTTACACTACAGAAGATTTTTCTGGATTATCCAGGTAAACTCTAAATGTAATCCTGTATATCCTTATAAGAGGGACACAGAGGGAGATAAAACACACAGACAGAAGATAAGGCAATGTGACTACAGAGGCAAAGAATGGACTAAGGGGTAGCCCCAAACCACAGAATGCTGGCAGCCACTAGAAGCTGGAACAGGCAAGGAATAGATTCTCTCCAGAGGGAGTAAAGCCCCGCCAACACCTTAATTTCAGCCCAGTGAAACTGATGTTGGACTTCTGGCCTCCAGAGCTTTGAGAGGATAAATTTCTGTTGTTTTAAAACACAAATTCGTGGTAATTTATTACAGCCATGCTATGGTCTGAATGTCTGCATCCCTCATAGTTCATATGCCGAAATCATAATGCCCAAAGTGATAGTATACTAGGTGGGACCTTTGGGAGGTGCTTAGGTCATGAGGGTGGAGACCTTATAGATGGAATTAGTGATTTTGTTGTTGTTTTTTAAAGACCCCACAGAACTCCCTTTCCCCTTATACCATGTTAGGGCACAATCAGAAGGAGCTACCTATAAACCAGTGAGGAGGCTTTCACTAGAACCCAACCATACTGGCACTCTGATCTTGGACTCAAGAACTGTAAGAAACAAATTTTTATTGTGCATGAGCTGCACATTCTGTGGTGTTTTGTTATAGCAGCCACAGAAAATTAATACAGCTACCAGCCACCGAATGTTGGCTATGTACCCGATATTATGTTAAACCCTTTACATGTAATATCTCATTTAATCCTCACCACACCACAAAGAGATAGATACTATTGCCAACCATGTCTTACAGATGGAGAAATCGATGTTTAGAAATGACAAATAACTTGACCAATGTCACACAGCACTCAAGGGTAGATTGACAGTGGTACCCCAAATCTACGTGGTCCTAAAGCCTATGCTCTTAACCACTACCCAACTTTATGATTAGAATATCCAGTGTTCATTTGCTTCGACATGGATGGAACTGGAGGGTATTATGCTGAGTGAAATAAATCAATCGGAGAAGGATAAACATTATATGGTCTCATTCATTTGGGGAATATAAATAATAGTGAAAGTGAATAAAGAGGAAATGAGAAAAAATAAGTGGGAAATATCAGAAAGGGAGACAGAACATGGAAGACTCCTAACTCTGGGAAATGAACTGGGGGTGGTGGAAGGGGAAGAGGGCGGGGGGTGGGGTGACTGGGTGGTGGGCACTGAGGTGGGCACTTGACGGGATGAGCACTGGGTGTTATTCTGTATGTTGGCAAATTGAACACCAATAAAAAATAAATTTATTATTTAAAAAAAGAATATCCAGTGTTAGGATCTTAAGAAAGGCTCCCTGAGAGAATGGGAAATAGGATACAGAAGTTTAGATGGTGAAAGAGAAAGCCAAGGCATAGAAAATACCAGGTGATGGACAGGAAATTCAAGGTGCATACGCTAACAAAGCAGCTATTGTTTTTTTAATTCACCCATTCTACAAATATTAACTGAGTGTCCATTATGTGCTTGGCAATCTGTTAGGTGTTGTAGGGATAGAGGTGATCAAGAACTAAACTCCTTTTTTAACTTTTCTTACCTCCTCTTGTCCAGAAGGAGTCACAAGCAGCTTTCACTGACTGAGACCCTGCCCCACATCTCTGCTGAGAGCCAGCTTGACCTTCATTCATTCTAATGCCCAGCCACCCAGCCCTCAAATCACTCAAGATTCCCAGTCAAGGAAGGTCAGAATCAAGGGCAAACCTCTATGAAGGGCTTATTACTCTCCAGCATCTCCTTAATCTAAGAATAATCTCGAGCCTTTCTTAAACTTCCCTTCCACCTGCCAGTCACAAAGGCCTTGCACTGCAGGGCTCTTCCAACATTGGAAGGGGGATTTTTGAACAGTTTGCTTGAGAACTCTCTTAAGACCCCAAAAAGACATAAGTACCATTAAGAGGCAGATGCTTTTCTTCACTGCTTGCCCTGTAACACTGTTTTGTGAGCACCTATACTTCACCTCTTGCTGCTTTTACCCACATATTCATTAGTTTCTGCTGATGAAACCAATCCAGTTGGAATAGATGAATATAGCCATGTGTATGCATGAGCTTAGTTAATTTCCCAGTATGTAGGCTACCTCATGATAAAGCTTCCTTGAATACATTGCATTGCGAAATCAGGAACCACATACAAATTGACCTTTTATCGTTTTAAAGTATCTCCCGAGAGGACTTTTTAAGCATAAATACAATGAGAGAAGTCACAAAGGAAAAATATAGATCTATGTGACAAAGTTGAAATCGAAAGCTTACCTGTATTAAAAAATAATAAGCATGGACCTTGCTGGTGGGTAAGTAAATTGTACAACTTTCATGAAAAAAATAATAAGCATGGACCTTGCTGGTGGGTAAGTAAATTTGTACAACTTTCATGGAGGGTAATCGGGCATTAAAAGCCTTTCTTTTTTTTTTTTTTAAAGCCTTTCAAATGTGCTCTACCATGTCACCAAAGAATCCCACTGCTAAGAATTAACCCCCCAAAAAAATAAACATGTATGGGCACACAGGTTTTGCTATGAGGGTATTTATCTGTTTTAATTAAATAGCGAAAGGTTGGAAGCAGTACAAAAGTCAAAAGATAGAGGGCTGATACATTGCTTGATGGAATACAGTGCAGACATTAAAAATCATATTTTAAGGAATATTTAATGTCATAGGAAGTGTTCAGGCTATATTTAGGGAAACAAAGCAGGATATAAGCTGTATGCACAGAATTTTTTAATGAAAATAAGTATATTAATCATTTATTGAGGATCTAATATGTGCTGAGCACAGTGGCAGGTTCTGAAGATACAGCAGTAAGCCAAACAGACACAGTCTCTGCCCTCATGGAGGAAAAGAGACTGGAAAGAAATACATCAAAATCCCAATCCATAAAGGCACCTATATCTTGATTGGATTAAGGGTGATTTTAATTTTTTTCTTGATACTTCTCTATATTTTCTGTAATTATATAATGCTTTCATAATCAGAAAAAAAGTTATTTTTTAAAAAATCTTCCTTCAAACTGAAGCCAGCTACTATACCCTTGTGAAGCCTAATAAATAAAAACCTCTCGTATTTAAAGAGCACAGGGTGATGAATGGAAGTGTTGAATCACTATATTGTACACCTGAAATGAATATAACATTGTATGTGAATTAACTAGAATTAAAGTTAAAAAAACAAACAGTAAAGACCTCTTGGCAATTTGGACCACTCCCATGTCTTTTTATTTGGCTCTCACGACAATCTTGTATAGATATGGAGGCAGGCAAACTGCGGAATGAGTCTCGGTGTCCATCAAAAGATGAATGGATAAAGATGTGGTATATATATACAATGAAATATTACCGTGCCATTAGAAACAACAAATACCCACCATTTGCTTCAATGTGGATGGAACTGGAGGGTATTATGCTGAGTGAAGTAAGTCAATTGGAGAAGGACAAACATTATATGGTCTCATTCATTTGGGGAATATAAAAAATAGTGAAAGGGAATAAAGGGGAAAGGAGAGAAAATGAATGGAAAATATCAGTGAGGGTGACAGAACATGAGAGACCCCTAACTCTGGGAAACGAATAAGGGGTGGTGGAAGGGAGGTGGGCGGGGGGTTGGAGTGACTGGGTAATGGGCACTGAGGGGGGCACTTGACAGGATGAGCACTGGGTGATACGCTATATGTTGGCAAATTGAAATATATATATATATATATATATATATATATATATATATATATATATAGCAGGGATTACCGTGCCCATTATATGGATAAAGAGACTGAGGCAGAGAAAGCAAATTATTGCTCTGGGAAATAGTGAGTTTGGGTTACAATCATAGTTCTCACATCAGGTTTCAGGGCTCTTTTAGCTCTACCCTATTTCTCTAAAGGTGTTGTAAAGGAGAGGGGCTCCTCGGGGCTTCACCCCAAAGTCTTTTACCAACATTTCATTCACTCCCTAGACCTTGTTGTCTTTCCCTCTGTTTTCAAGTGGTTGGATACTATGAAATTCTCAAATAAGAAAGAGGAATTACCAACTCATTAAATCTTCTTGCCTCTCAAAAATTTAGAATCACGGGAGAAGGGGCTGTGGAAAGCATTTCAGCCTCCTGCCCCAAATCGACAAGATTGCCTGGGGGTACCCATGCTCCCGATCTGCCTTTCTATCTCTCTCTGCCAAGTACAGGTACCCCTTTTCCCCCTTCCACCTCTTTTGGGAATTCTGCTAGGTGGCAGTTTGACTGAATGAATGAATTAGACCTAATCCCTTCTAGCTGGTAACAAACTCATGCCCCAATACTAAACTTCCCATGACAGTTGCATTTTGACTAGGAAGTCTAAAGACACCAACCCCAAAGGAACTGTGGGATTTCAAGCAGCACAGCAAGCTGGCAAGAGAGGTATCTGTAGTCAGGAGGGTTTTTTGCTATCTCTGCTAAAGATTTCACAAAATCTAGGTAAGCTCCCTCCTCCTAGTGATATAAGACTAGCTCCAACCTCTGGGAGCTGGCTCCCCTGCACAGGAGGAGAAAGGATCCAGGCCTCTACTGGCCCATCCTCTTGGCCTATGTCAGGGGTTAGAGAGTGCAGCCAAGCACAATGCCCACAATCACTCAGGAGGAATCAAGGGAGCCTGAAGAACAGTGAAAGAATGAGTGGCCAGTGGGACGCTTTCCAATTCTTTCCCCCCAAAAAAATCCAATTCCTATTAATTTGCCTCCTGGTTCTAGCTTCCATCTTCTCTGGCTTCCTCAAGTCAATGGTAAATCTGAGCTCTTTGTTGTCAGCCTCTTTGACTTCTGGTCTCTACTTGAGCTTGCTTCTGCTGCTGCTACTGCTGCTGAGGACCATCCTCCATCCATCAGCACAGCTGGCTCCCTGTTTGCTGCAAGAGAAAATTGGTATTTTGCCGCTCTGGTTCTGCTTCACTGCTTCCCTAATGCATGCAACTCAACCCTTCACCCACCTCTCTATCCCCATAGCTTCTCTCCAAACCTAAAGCTGCTTCCTGAAGCATCCCTTTTGAAATGAAAGTCACTGAGACTCAGATTTAGACCAGGACTGACTCAACACTGGCTGCAGTGGTCGCCCGCTGGGTGTGGTTTTCATGGCATCAGGAGAAATTTCCTAGTCCAGACCTCTTTTGCCCAATTGCCTGTCAAAGCAATGATAATAATAACAACCAATATTTATAAATATACTGACATGTGCCGAGCACTGTGCCAAGCAATTCACATGCATAAATCATTTAATCCTCAAAAGCCTAAGTCATAGGCACCACTATTATCTCCATTGTACCTTTTTTTTTTCAGTTCAAGATGGTAGGCTGAGCACAAACATTTAAGTCATCTCCCTCCAGAGACCTCATTAAAATAATAGTACAGAAATTTTAAAATGCATAACCCACCACAATAAAGAGAACAGGAGGGGAGTTGTCAGTGGATGAGAAATTTAAATAAATTTCTGAAGTCAGAAAGCATCTGGAGGAGCGCTAACTGATGAAGCAGAGTGGAGCAAACAATCAGTTTTAACTATGTGTGCAAATGCTGCAGCTAAAGAGGCTGCCTGCCTACCTTGCAAACCTTAGCACGGTCTGGCCTCAGAGGCAAGTGTAACAGAGAGTAAGAGTGATAAAGAATAAGCAGTGAAGCCAGCAAAGGGGCTTCACAACTGAAGGTCTGTGCGCAGAAGAGTTGACCCCAATCCCTACATGGAGACAAGCTGGCAGCCAAATATTTACTTGCCAGCCTAAAGACAAAGGGTTTCTCCTTTACAGAAACTGAACAAAGTATCTAGAGAGAATGAGGTCAACTAGTTGGGTTTTAGTGCCTCAGAGTTAGGCTTTCTGCAGTCTGGTATTTGGACTCTTCTCCCCCACTTTCATACTCTCACAGAAGATTCATAACCAGCTTCCCATCCTCCTTAAGCAAAATCTGTCCATTGACAATTCTCCTCATACACCCGGCTCCCAGTCACACTTTTTATTGCCCCATTTTAAAGGACAAACAGGAAACTAAGGAGCATTAGACATACAAGGAAAGGTTGGAGAATTAAAGAGAAATCACAAGATAAATGGAACAAGTAGAGCTAATTCAAATAACTAAAGGTAACTTTAAATAAAACCCCAAGAATATAAATAATAGTGAAAGGGAATAGAATGGAAGGGAGAAGAAATGGGTAGGAAATATCAGAAAGGGAGACAGAACATGAAGACTCCTAACTCTGGGAAACGAACTAGGGGTGGTGGAAGGGGAGGAGGGCGGGGGGTGGGGGTGAATGGGTGACGGGCACTGAGGGGGGGCACTTGACGAGTTGAGCACTGGGTGTTATTCTGTATGTTGGCAAATTGAACACCAATAAAAAATAAATTTATTATAAATAAATAAATAAATAAAACCCCAAGTAGTATCCATGGAGAAATTTGAGAATGTATTACATTTGTAAAACGAGAATAGAAAGGTATACAAAATAAGAACAAACAATTGAGATTTTTTTTTTGCACAACTTTTCTTTTTTTTTTTAAGTAGGCTCCATATTGGGGAGCCCAACACAGGGCTTAAACTCATAACTCTCAAGTACAGACCTGAGCTGAGATCAAAAGTCCCACACTTAACCAATTGAGCCACCCAGGCGTTCTGTAAACTTTTCAAGGTAGGTAGACCTTTGTATACTGCTCTGATTTTTGAACCATGTGAAAGGTATTACTTATTTTAAATAAGTGAGTTTAGTGTTTTAAAAGGATGAGCACTTGAAAATAAAAAATATATGCTTGGCAAAGCACAGCCATAGAGGGTGCATTTGTTTTCTATTGCTGCATAAAAATTACTAGAAGCTTAGTGACTGAAAACAACACATATTTATTATTTTTTAGTTTCTATAGAGTAGAAGTCCAAGCACAGCATCTGGGTTCCCTGCTCAGGGTCTCATCAGGATGCAATCAAGGTATACCCAAGAGGCTTTCTCATCTAGATCTCAGGGTCTTTCCAAGCTTGTCAGGTGGTGGGCAGAATTCAGTTCCTCAGAGTTGTAAGAAGACCCTCAGTTCCTAGAAGCTGCCCCTCTCTTTAGACAGTTTATGACATGCTTATTTTCTTCTTCAAGGACAGCAGAAGAATCTATCTGACCTTCTGTCTCTGAGTTCTACACAGCCTTTCAGGAGCTCACCTAATTACATCAGGCCCACCCAGGATAATCTCCCTTTTGATTAAGTAAAAGAAACTGATTTAGGACCTGAATGATATTTGCAAAATCTCATCACCTTTGCCTTGTAACCTAATCATGAGAGAAATATCCCATCAACTTCGCAGGCCCCACCCAAACTCAAGGAGAGGGCATTATACAGGGCATGTACACCAGGGTGCAGGAGTATTAGGGACCATCTTAGAATTCTGCCTACTACAGAGGATTAGAAAATAAAGATAAGGAAATTTCCCACAATGAAGAGGAACAGATGGAAAGTAAAGGAGGAAAGAAAAACAATAAACATTCAAGAGGTTCAATGTCTAACATCCAAGTATTAGAAAATCCAAAAAGAAGGAAGAGAGAAAATTATCAAAGGATTACTACAATCAAATCCCCCAAAGCTGATGGAAGACTTGAGTTTTCTAACTGAAACAGCCAACTGAATGTCACACAGAATTAATTTTTTCTTTTTTTTTCTTTTCTTTTTTTTTATTATTTACTCATGATAGTCATAGAGAGAGGAGAGAGAGGCAGAGACACAGGCAGAGGGAGAAGCAGGCTCCATACAGGGAGCCCGACGAGGGACTGATCCCGGGACTCCGGGATCGCGCCCCGGGCCAAAGGCAGGCGCCAAACCGCTGAGCCACCCAGGGATCCCCCAGAATTAATTTTTTCAATGCTACAGTTCCCAGCCATGTGTAGGGTTTATATGCTGAATACTATTACATACTGATGAAAGAAAGCACACCTAAGTAAATGGGGAGACATATTGTGTTCATGGACAGGAAGGCTCAACATGGTTTAAAATGCCAATTCTTCCAAGTTGATTGATAGCTTTAACATAATGTCTATCAAAAAGCCAGGTTTTTGTATATATAGACAAGCTTATTCTAAAATTAATATGGAGGTGCCTGGTGGCTCAGTTGGTTAAGTATCTGACTTCAGCTTGAGTCATGATCTCAGGGTCTTGGGATTGAACCCCACATCAGGCTCTGCACTCAGCGGGGAGTCTGCTTCTCCCTCTCCCTCTGCCCCTCCTCCTGCTTGTGTGTGCTCTCTCTTGCTCTCAAGTAAATAAATACAATCTTTTAAAATATATATATATATATTATATATATATATTTATATTCCCCAAATATATTCATTGGGGAATATAAAAAATGGTGGAAGGGAATAAAGGGGAAAGGAGAAAAAATGAGTGGGAAATATCAGACAGGGAGACAGAACATGAGAGACTCCTAACTCTGGGAAACGAACTAGGGGGGGTGGAAGGGGAGGTGGGTGGGGGGTGGGGGTGACTGGGTGACGGGCACTCTGAGGTGGGCACTTGACGGGATGAGCACTGGGTGTTATTCTATATGTTGGCAAACTGAACACCAATAAAAAATAAATTTATGAAAAAAATTAAATTAAATTAAATTAATATAGAAAAGCAAAGGAGTCTTTATGTTCTGTCTCCCTTTCTGATATTTCCCGCACATTTCTTCTCCCTTCCCTTATATTCCCTTTCACTATTATTTATATTCCCCAAATGAATGAGAACATATAATGTTTGTCCTTCTCCGATTGACTTACTTCACTCAGCATAATACCCTCCAGTTCCATCCACGTTGAAGCAAATGGTGGGTATTTGTCATTTCTAATGGCAAAGGAATTAGAAAAGTCAAGAAAATATTTGAAAAAACATGAATTTAGATGAATCACACTGAATGATTTTAAGATTTATATAAAGCTATGTAATCAAGACAATGAGATATTGATAAAGGGATAGCACATAGACCAGTGGGATAGAAGAGAGAGTCCAGAGACCTATAAGAGAGACAGATGTGCAAAAGCAATCGAATGGAAAAAAAAAACAGAGCCTTTTCAACAAATAATGCTGAAACAGTTATGTTTTAAAAAAAACAACTTTGGGAAGCCTGGGTGGCACAGTCAGTTAATCATCCAACTCTTGGTTTCAGATCAGGTCGTGATCTCAGGGTCATGAGATTAAGCCTTGTGTGGGGCTCCATGCTCAGCACAGTCCCCTTGGGATTCTGTCTTCCTCTCCCTGTGCCCCTCCCCCATGTGTGTTTGCTCTCTCCCCCTCTCTTTCTCTCCTTCTTTCTCTCAAATAAACAGATCTTAAAAAGGAAGAAAGAAAAAAAAGAAAGAAAGAAAGAAGAGCAAACTTTGATCTAAATCTTATACCTTATGTAGAAATGAATTAAAAATGGATAGTAAAGCTAAGACTGTAAAACTTTTAGAAGACACAGGAAAAAATCTTCAAGATCTTGGGTTGGGAGAAGAGTGTTTAGACATGGCTCCAGAAGCTTGATCATAAAAGAAAAAAATTGATAAAGTGGATTTCATCAAAATATAAAACTCTTGCAAATATAATATATATATATATATATATATATATATATATATATATATATATAACTTGTGCTCTGTGAGAAACACTGTGAAGAGTATGAAAAGACAACCCCAAAACTGAGAGAAAATATTTGCAAATCATATATCTGACCAAGGATTTGTATCCAGAATATATAAAGAACTCATAATTCAACAATAAATATTGAAACAAGCAAATTTTTGATGGGCAAAAGATTTGAAGTGTCACTTTATAAAAGAACACATCAAATATCTCATAAGCACATTAAAATGATCATTCAGGAAATGAGAAATAAAACTTCAAGCAGTAATGCACCTCTACACAGCCACTAGAAATTTAAAAAGACAGAACATGAGAGACTCCTAAGTCTGGGATACGAACAAGGGGTAGTGGAAGGGGAGGTGGGCAAGGGGAACAGGAAGAGGGGGGCGGGCACTGAGGGGGGGCATTTGACGGGATGAGCACTGGGTGTTATACTATATGTTGGCAAATCAAACTCCAATAAAATATACAATACAATAAAATAAAATAGACTATCAGTTATCAAATTTTGTAAGGATGTGGAGCAACTAGAACTCTCTGATTGCTTGCTGGTAGGATTTTAAAATGGGACAAGCACTTGGGAAGACACTATGGCAGTGTCTTATAAAGTTAAACCTAAGCCTACTATGTGATCTAGCCATTCCACTTCTAGAGAGAGAAGAAATCATGTCCACATAAAAATGTGTATACAAGGGCACCTAGGTAGCTCAGCCGGTTAAGCATCCAACTCTTGGTTTTGGCTTGGATCAAGCCCCACGTCAGGCTCTGTGCTCAGTGCAGTCTGCTTCAGATTCTCTCTTACTCTCACTCTCTTTCTCTCTCAAATAAATAAATAAAATATTTTTAAAAATCAAAAAATTAAAACGTGTACACAAATGTTCTTAGAAGCTTTGTTTACAATTTTCAAAAATTGGAAATAACTTAAATGCCCAGTAAAAGTGAATAGATAAACAAATTATGGTATAGTCATACCATGGAATACAACTCAGCAATCAAAAGGCATTACCTATTGATTCACACAACAACATGGATGAATCTCACAAATATGCTGTGTATGCTGTGTGAAAGAAGTCATGCAGAAAACTTACTGCATGATTCCAGTTATACAAAATTCTAATCTATAGTGAAAGAAAGCCAGTCAGTGGTTGCCTAGGAATGGGGAAATGGATTATAGAGGGGGCCTCAGAAACTTTTGGCAGTATTGGATATGTTCTATTCTCATTGTGATGGTTTCATGTATATAAACATATGTCAAGACTTAGTAAATTGTACACTTCCAACATGTGCACTTTATTGTAGGTCACTTATTCTTCAATATAGCTATTTTAAAAGATTATAAAATCACACTAATTTCATTTAAAAAGTCACACATGAAAGGAAACGTGTATAATTCCATTATACAAAGTTTGATACCATGAAAAAGTTCTCATTTATTTAAAAATCAGAAGGAAAACTGAAATTTAGGTCAAAGAAAATACTTTAATATATAATATTAATACATTTCACTTTATAGTAATAAGCCATAAAATATGATTTTTGATCTTTTTTTTTATGAAGGAAGGGACCACCAACACAAAAGGGCCTAAGGCCCATGACAATGATAACACATCCCTGTCATCAGGGAATTTTATTTACAAAGTCATGATAATATAAACATTGCTTACTGGTTGTCAACTTTTTGAGTCCACCTATGAACAAAGCACAGGAGATGTTATCAGAGTTATAAACGACAATGTCAATGCCATAGACCTTGACAATGTATAAGTAGTTACATAGAAACCAGAGGTAGAAGAGCGGAAAGAGGTGTAGGGCACAGTACAGACTTGGATAGTTCCATTTTATGAAAGTGAGGAGTCAAAACATGCTGTCTATGGTTGACAGAATAATATATAAGGGTTTGCCTACATTTTTCAATGTTCCAGAGGCAACTAGTACTCTAACTACAATACTATATACCTCTATTGGGAGGTATATATGTTTCCATGGAAGTATGTGCATCATTGAGCACTGCATTCTCAACTATCATAGTAGAAATCCAGTAGATGGATATCTCATTTGATAAATCAAGAAAAGAGGACAGAGGGAGGTCATTTAGAAAAATGGAGCTCAAACATCAGAAGAATTAAAAGAGAAAGGTTAAAAGTGGAGGCTTTGTGGGACTGAAGGTGGGAAAAGTGGAGAAAAGGATTCTGCTCTTTTTTTACTACAAGTTTTTCCGTAGTGTTTGTTTTGTTTTAACCAGGTGTGTGTGTCCCATTGATCAAAGTCAAATCCAAGTTCTCCCATCCCTGTTGTTCGCTAACTTGAGCACCATTTGCATCCTTCCCTGTACTCATCCCAACTTGTAATGACTTGAATTACATGTGTGGTGACTCCCTTAAGGTCCTTCTCCCCATGAGACTGTAAGGTCCATGAGGACAAGAACAGTGTGTCTTTTTCCAGGAGTGCATCCCTCATTCCTGGCACAGAACGCAGCCCAGGGATCAGGGTGGTGCCACACATATATCATCTTGAGAACTCTACATTCAAAGTACTCTCCAAGCTTCCTCTCTTGGACCAGCTGGCAGTTGAGATGGAAAATGTCCTGTTGCAGAAAGGCAGGAATAAGGCTGAGGAATAAGAAGAGGGAGGGGCATCAGAGGACAAAGGATCTATAGCCAAATAGTAGTGTGCCCCCCACTTCCGCAAAAAGGGCTCCAAACCTTTCCTAGTGGGGATGTGGGGGGGTGGGAATCCGGTATGTGCTTATTCCTCCAGCACAGAAATCCTCTTAAAAAGAACATCAAAGACTGCCTTGAAGGGGAAAAGAAATTCTAAATAGGCCTCCTGCAGGGAGTGTGAGAAAAGAAGAGCAGAGGGGATCTGAACCTCCAGCCAGCTGGGGAGGTGGCCTCTTCTCCATTGGCCTGGGCCAGCCATCGGAGCCTGGTTGATTCAGATGCTGTTGATTCAGTGGTCCTCCTCAGACAGCTCTGAAGAGTCTGAAGACTGCTTGGGGGCTGATCTCCTACTAGACTATCTTGGGGCCAGAACAGAGAGCCTGGGGCAGGGAGCAGGGGAAGCAGGCTGTTAGGATCTTACAGAGCCACTTCCCTAAGAACCCCACAGGAGTGGGGGGGTGGGGGAATGGTTTGGGCAGACCTGCTTACTCCTGATTAGATAAGGAAAGGTGACCTGTGAAGTGTCTGTCTCCTGACCTCGGCACCACACCTGCCCACTGGAAAGTCCCAGGTAGGGAGATTTTGAGGTTCAAACCAGACTGGAATTCCCTTGGCCTGGCAGGGCTTTCCTGGTGAAAATGTTCTTGTCCTGAGGGGAGCGAAAAGAGTGGGAGGAGACCAATAAAAAATTATGGGTGATGCTTGTAGAGGAGGTGGGCTGAGGGCCAGAGGGTTCATAGGGTAGAGGCCCCTGCTTGGCAGGCCTAGAAATTGTTCCTCCTCCTTTCCAGGGAGGAAACAGTTTCAGGATTTCAGCTTCATCTACGGGGTGCTTGGAACCTCCCTCTGGCCTGATTCCAGGGTCTTGGTGAGTTGTCAAGAGGCACTGCATCACTCAGAATCCTTCTGGAATGAAGAAGGTCCAAGACAGGGGTTATTTGATGCGTCCTGTACTATAGCTGTCTGTCGCTAAGTCTTTGGCAGATTTATTTCAGGGGAAGGAAAGATTGGGAGTTGCAAGGAGAAAAATGAATATTGAGGCCATTTCTCATCAGTATAAAGGACTTGGAGTGGAAAGTGTGAAAAATGGCCTTCCTGCTCTGGGCACACTTCTGGGGGCCTAGGGCAAAGGCAAGATGTGGTGTTCCTGCCCTTAGGGGGATAGAAAAAGCCAGTAGCAGTGCACAACTTGGGGTCTGGCTGGCAGCGCACACTGTCTTCACTACCACTAGCAATGGCTCGGGGACACAGGTAGTCATGGTCCTTAGAACACAGCTTCCCTGGATTCTTCAGCCCCCAAAGGTCCAGGGAGCAGCAGAGGCTACGTCACCCTAGACAGTGAGGAGTCCTGAGCCGAGGGCCTTGGTATATGCAGGAGAGTCACAGTCAAGCTCCGGTCCTTCCCCAATATCTAACTGGTTTCTTCCCAGCTCCTGCATGTGGCTTGGCTTTCTTTTCTCTGAGATGGTCACCAAATACCCAAAGAGAACTTTGCATTTGATACAACCTCGCTCTCCTGTCTCCAGAAGCAGTAGAAAAGTTAAGGACACACTCTGGAGTCAGACCGCCAAAGTTTGCGGCCGGATTCTGCCATTTGTCAGCTCTGCACAGTTTGCTTACCTATTTTGTGCCAGCTTTTCTTCTCTAAAATGAGGGTGACAGCGGTATTTAACTCATGGAGTTGTTGTAAGGATTGAATGAGATAGGTAAAGGGCCTGGCACCTGATTCAAGTTCACGAATGTTAGCCACTCTTATTTGGAATTGAAAGTCTTTTTCCCCCCTCTTATGCTCCCCTGCTCCTCCTCTCCCCCTAGCAAATTTCTCTATTCTTCTCCAGACATTGGGAGCCTTTTGGGGCTATGTTTCCTTAAAGAAGAGATTGCCCTTTGATCGTTTCCATCTCCTGTAGACCCCAGTCCTGGATAACCATTGCCTATCAGAATCAGAAAGGCCCTTCGTAAATCATCTGATTTATTCTATTCTTTTTGCACATGTCTAAAGTCAGAGCTAGAAAGACAAAGAGGCTTAATACCTGGTAAGTATCTACTATGGGAATTCCTCATCTTCTTAAATACCATCCTTCTATCCTAGTACAGTGGGCACACCCCTGCTAAATGATGAGGTTTGTGTACACTCGGAAATGGAGCTACAGTGTAATTGGTCTTGGGGACAGGTCCTTCTGGCCATGAACTTTGCCTGCAGGTCCTCACCCTAAAAGTAGATGAGAAACCAGTCCCCTCATCTTGGCGGAAGCTCAGTAAAGGATAATTAAAGGAAGAGCAAAACAAAGCAGTGTGTATCTCGGTGAGGCCTGGAAGGTAGAGGAAACCAGCTGGTTACTCAAGGCAAACTCAGTGTAGACCAGGGGTAGAAGATGAACAGGCTTTTCTGAGAGCTGGAACAAGATTGGGAATAGTTAGCAAATTAACAGTCCCAAATCAGGGAATCCTTGAAGCAAGACAGCACTGTATTGTGGGTCTTCACTGTAAGAAAGAGAGTGTACCTGTCCCCTTGGAAGGTCTTTTGGTGTAGAGAAAGGCATATATCATCTTTAGTTATGTATTGGTTCACTGAGAAGAGGTTTCCAGCAGATTAGAGGGTGCCATGCCCCTGAGGCTGTGCCCCTAAGAAGGCAGGAAGGAGGCCAAAACTGCTGAGTTTGGTGGCAATTTCCTCACCTTCAGTAAATGAGCAACACCCCAAGGTTGCCTTGCGACTTAGGACTGACTGTCAAATCCTTTCCAAAGCAAATACTAAATAGGATATGGTGAGATTCTAGGTGGGAAACTTTTAGTGACCTTCCATAAATTCTAGTACTGATGTGGATCTCGGTGTATTTGAATGGATAAAGGGAGGGAAGAGGGGAGGAGATAGAAAGAGGAGGTAAGGGGCAGGATATTACACAGGTGTTGGCATGTTAATAGTAGGAAACTAACCTTCCTTCTCTCCAACACTGGTCTTATTGATGGGGCTCCTTTTCGGTCCCCAGTACACCAGCCCCCGTGGCAGCACTAGATACAACCTGAAATGCTCTTTTCTAGGCTCTCGTGATGCCATACCTTCTGAGTTGACCCCCTGCCTTGTGCTCCCTTGGTCTGCTTTGCTGACTTCTCATTCTCCAGATGTGTGAGCTGCTCGAGGGTTCAACCCCAAGGCCCCCCCTCAATTCATCTAGCTCTATGATCCTAAATAGCGTTAATAAGATGAGCACCTCCTTATTTCTGTGTCTATCACTCACCCCCCGCCCCCCGAGCTCCAGACTTGTGGCTCTGCCACTTACCATGTGACTTTGACCGAGTTGTTGAACCTTTTCGCCTCCACTTCCTCTTCTCTAAAGTGGAACAATAATCCTACATGACCTCACAGAGTTGTTTGAGAATTAAATGATCATTGGATCGTATTAATGTGTAAAGCACCTGGGACAGTACTTGGCACATGGTAAGCATCACTAAAGATTATTTCTTATTATCATTATTATTTCTAACTGCCTACCTGGCAGCTCCTCTTGGGTATCTCATAGGCATCTCAGACATAACAGCCAAAATGGAACTCTTGATTTCTATCCCCAAAATCACTCCTCTTCCACTTTCACTCATCTTTAGTAAATGGCACCACCAATCATCCAGTTGCTCAGGACAAATCTAAGTGTCATCCTTTTGTCATCATTTTACCTTATCTCTTACATCCAACCCTCCAACAGAGTTTGTCAAGCTTCCAAATATAGCCAGAACCTATCCACTTCTCTATTTCTACCACTCCCATCTTAGCCCCAACCAGCATCATCTCTCATGTGGATCCATCCTCCACACAGATGCCAATGATCTATTTAAGGCGGTTATTCAGATCATGTCACTCTCCTGTTTAAAACTGTTTAACAGCTTTCTGTTGGATTTAGGCTAGAATCCAAATCCTCTCATGGCCTGTAAGTCCCTCTGGGATCTGGCCTCTGCCTTGCTCTCCAAACTCATCTCCACATCCACCTGCCTTTTTAGGTTCTTAATTCACCCTAAGCCAGTTCAAGCTTCAGGGCATTTGCACTAGCTATGCTCTATACCTAGAATGTCCTTCCCCCAGATTCCCAGAGGACTGGCTTCTTTTATCACTCAGAAACCAGGTGAAATATCATAACATCACTTCCACAGAGAAGCATTTCTGGACTACTTAAATCTGAAGTAGCTTCCTCCACCACTGTTTTATTTTCTTCACAGCACTGATTGCTCTCTGAAAATATCTCGATTGTTCCTTTGCTGACTTTAGTCTCTCCCCTCTAGAATGTAAGTTTCAGGGGAGCGGAAATTTTGTCTGTCCTGTTCACCATCATATCCTCAATGCCAAGTGCATCACAAGGTCAAGGAATTTATTTTTTAAAGGGTTGCTTTGTTAAAATGGTGGTAAGACATACATAACATAAAACCATTTTAAGTATTTCCAGGTTTATAGTTCAGTGGCATTAAGTACTTTTGCATTGTTTCCCAACCATATACTACCATCCGTCTCCAGAACTCTTTTCCAGTCTTCCAAAACTGAAACTCTGTACCCAAAAAACAACTCCCCATTCTCTTCTTCCCTTAATCCCTGACAACCACCAATCTGGTCTCTGCCTCTGTGACTTTGTGCCTCACATAAGTGGAATCATACAATATTTGTCCTTTTGTGTCTGACTTATTTCAGTTAGCATAATGTCTGCAGGGTTTATCCATGCTGTAGCAGGTATCAGCATTAAGGCTGAGTAATATTCCATCATATATGTATACCATATTTTGTTTATGCGTTCATCTACCAACAAACATTTGCACTGTTTCCACCTTTTGGCTATTGCTGCTATGAACACAGGTGCACAAATACCTGTTTAAGTCCCTCCTTTCAATTCTTTAGGGGTTATATACAACCAGAAGATAGAATTGCTGGATCTTCTGGTAATTTTATTTTTTTAGATTTATTTATTTATTTGTAGAGAGAAGAGAGAGAGAGTGCACATGTGCAAGAATTGAGGGGGGTGGCAGAGAGAGAGAATCTTCAGGCAGAATCCCTAATCCCTACATGGAGCTTGATCTCACCACCCTGAGATCATGACCCTAGCCAAAACCAAGAGTCTGCTGCTTAACCTACTGAGCCACCCAGGCACCTCCTCCTGGTAATTTTATGTTTAATTTTTTGAAGATTCACCATACCATTTTCCACGGCTGCCCCATCATTTTGCCTTTTCAACAGTGGTGTATATAATGGTTCCAGGTTCTCCACACCCTAGTCAATGCTTGGCATTCTCTGTCATTGTTGTTATTTACAGTGGGCCATCATAATGGATAAAGTGGTATCCCATTGTGTGTTTTTATTTTATTTTTTTATTATTATTATTTTTTTATTTATGATAGTCACACACACAGAGAGAGAGAGGCAGAGACACAGGCAGAGGGAGAAGCAGGCTCCATGCACCGGGAGCCCGACGTGGGATTCGATCCCGGGTCTCCAGGATCGCGCCCTGGGCCAAAGGCAGGCGCCAAACCGCTGCACCACCCAGGGATCCCCCCATTGTGGTTTTTTTTTTTAAATATTTTATTTATTTATTCATAGAGACACAGCTAGAGAGAGAGGCAGAGACACAGGCAGAAGGAGGAGCAGGCTCCATGCACCGGGAACCCGACGTGGGATTCGATCCCGGGTCTTCAGGATCGCGCCCTGGGCCAAAGGCAGGCGCCAAACCGCTGCGCCACCCAGGGATCCCTCCCCATTGTGGTTTTTTATTTTAATTTCCCTAATGCCTGGTTATCGTGAGGAACTTTTCATGTACTTATTGGCCATTTATATGTCTTCTCTGGAGAAAAAGCTATTAAAGTCCTTTGCCTATTTTAAAACTCAGTTCTCTCCTCTTTAGATTTTGAGTTATAAGCGTTCTTTATATATTCTGGCTACTCATCCCTTATCAGATGTACGGTTTACACATTTTTTCTCTCATTTCATGGGTTGCCTTTTCACTCTGGTAATCTTGTCTTTTGAAGCACAGAAGTTGTTTTTTTTTTTTTTTTAATTTTGAGGGAGACAGGATTGTTTTCTCAGAGCTAACAATTAGAGGAGGGACTGGGACTCAGCATGAGGTTTGATCTCAGGGTCCTAAGATCGGGCCCTGCATCTGGGCTCCCTGCTCAGTGAAGAGTCTGCTTGGGATTCTCTCTCTCTCTCCCCTCTGCACCTCTCCCCTCAAATAAATAATATATAAATCTTTTAAAAAATATGATGAGAAAAAGGCACAGGTGAGAAGGCTGATGTTCGGAGGAGTGCACTACACCAGCAGGTCTGAAAGGGTATCATGGCAGGGAGTCCTTGGCAATACCAGGATGTCCTGAGGTCTCTGGAAACCCTGGGTAGCTAAGGGCAAAAGAAGGGGGGAAAATAATAGATAGCATTTGCTGAGAGCTTACTATGCACCGGGCACTGTGCTAATCACTATACATCCATAACCTCATTTAATTCTCCTGGCAGTTCTCTGAGGTGAGGATTATTATCAGCCCTAATTTATACTCAAGGAAGAGAAGATGCAGAAAGATGCAGCAATTTACCCCAAGTCACACAGCTAGAAAAGGACAGAGCTGGGGTTTGAACCCAAGCAGTCTGGTTCCAGAGCCTGTGTTCTCATCCCTGGCCTTCTCTTTACTAAACTAGTAAAGGAGATATGGGTAGGGCATGGGAGACATTTTGGTTGTTAAAAATACGATGAAAGGGGGATCCCTGGGTGGCGCAGTGGTTTGGCGCCTGCCTTTGGCCCAGGGCGCGATCCTGGAGACCCGGGATCGAATCCCACATCGGGCTGCCGGTGCATGGAGCCTGCTTCTCCCTCTGCCTATGTCTCTGCCTCTCTCTTTCTCTCTCTGTGACTATCATAAATAAATAAATAAATAAATAAATAAATAAATAAATAAATAAATAAAAATATGATGAAAAAGGGGCACCCGTGTGGCTCAGTTAAGTGTCTGACTCTTGGTTTCAGCTCAGGTCATGATCTCAGGGTCCCAAGATCGAGCCCCTCATCTGGGCTCCCTGGTCAGCCAAAAGTCTTCTTGGGATTCTCTCTCACTCTCCCCTCTGTACCTCCCAAATAAATAAATAAATAAATCTTTTTTTAAGTATGATGAAAATAAATAAGTCACAGGTGATAGCTTAAAAGTATGCCTTGAAGAGCAAAGAGAAAGTAGTCAAGGGTGGTGCTTTTTTATATTCTAGCTCCACAGAGATAGATTTTTTTCATTTATTTATTTTTAGAGAGAGCAAAAGTGGGAAGGGCAGAGGGAAAAGGAGAAAGAACCCCAAGCAGACTCTGTGCTCAATGCAGAGCCCGAAGGGGGGGGGGGCTCAGTCTTCAACCCTGAGATAACAATCCTAAGCAGAAACCAAGAGTCCAAAGCTCAACCTACTGGGCCACCCTAGCACCTCCACAAAGACAGTTTTACTCATCAGGGTGGAATAGAGTGGTGGTGAAGTTCACATTTGGCTTGAAAAACCTGGGCGTGAATCCCAGTGTTGCCACTTACTACCTAGTGACCTTAGGCAAATTATTTCACTTCTCTGTGCCTCAGTTTCCTATCTGCAATCAAGGATCAAAACACTTACCTCGGAGAATGATTTTGAGGATTTTTTAAATTTTATTTATTTATTCACGAGAGACATAGAGATAGAGGCAGAGACATAGGCAGAGGGAGAAGTAGGCTCCCCATGAGGAGCCCAATGTGGGATTCCATCCCACGACCCTGGGATGACACCCTGAGCTGAAGGCAGATGCTCAATCACTGAGCCACCCAGGTGTCCCTCATTTTGAGGATTTAATGAGAGGTTGATGTAACTAACCCGCATGGCACCATGCCTGGCACCTGGAAACGGCTCAGTAAATATAGGCTCTTGCTCCACAGCCAACGGGTGGTGTGGGCCTCTCCCCCATCTTCTTATTAAAGAGAAGATTTCCCAGGCCAGACTGGAGTAGTTGTATCAGTAAATTCATGGCCCATGAGTGGATAGGTGACTACAAGTGGTCTCTCCAGAGCAAAGAAAGAGACTTCCTTCCCTAAGGATGAGTTCCCACCATGCCTATTTGAGACTGAGGAAATGCAGTTTAGAACAACCACCCAGTCCCAGCTTCCAGCTACCCAGGGGTTGGAAACTCAGAGGATCTAGCTAGGCAATCAATAATTTTTTTGTTTTTTTTTTTTGTTTTTTTAGGTATGCCTTAGGGAATACAGTGGCTGGCTGGCTCCACGGCAGACTCTGAAACCCCATCTGAGGGAGGGTCATATGAAAGACACTTCTCTGACTTCCCAGTTGGTTTTTTTTTCCTGCCTCTGGATTCATTAATTTCAGAGAAACTGAAGAAGGTCCAAGGAAGAACCACCAGAATGATTAATAAAAGCGAGCTACTGAATGGTGCTAGGACTTTCTAGTGAAGGACAAGAAAAAGGGATGGAGAGGGGGGAGGCTCAAGCCTCCTGAAAACAAAGCAGCCATCAGAGCCTGCAGAATTCTGGGGCACTATGAGAAGGGGAAGGCAGCCTGGACCCAGCTCTGCCCCCATACCCCCACCACCAGCCATCACCCAGCATTGGGCCAGGCCCTCTGGCAGATCAGAAGGAGCATAAATCCTGGTCTCTGCCCACAAAGATAAGGAGACAGGGCTATGCCCACAAAAGGACAAATTACAGTCGAAGCCAAGAATACAAGTGCTGTGACAGGCGCTCACTCTGCTCTGTGCCAAATGACTAGCACGGAGAGAAGCGTTCAGCTTTCCTAGGAGGATGGGACTCTCGCAGGTGATGGGGCTGAGGCCTCAGGGGAGGGACACGATTGGCTAAGCAGAGAGGAGGGAGAGCAGCACAGGCTGGGGAAACTACAAAATCAACATACAGAAGGCAGGATAGGAGTGGTGTCAGCCATGCTTTGTCGAGATGGACCTGTCTAGGCGGGTAGACTGGAGGTGAAGATAGGAAGACCAAAGCTCAGACTGAGACTTTAACCTCCTGCAGCTGCAGCAACTGAAAAGGTGCTCTATTGCTGACAGGGGCCAGGTCTCCGGACAAAGCCAGCCCAAGCCCAAGCTTCTCTCCAAAAGCCGCAGTCTGGTTCCACACCCTGAGACAGGCTTGCCAAGCCCATGGGGCTGGTCACTATTCAAAGCACATCTCAGCAAGCTTAGGCCCATACCAAGGACAGATTTCTGAGCAGATGATATCTCTGTTATAAATAGAGAATTTGACTCCAGGTGGGAAATTCAATTTGTGGAAGCAGATGAAATCTTCTGAAACCAAGATCTGATTTCCCGAGCAAATGTCCTTTGGTCTTAATGAACAAGAGAAGGAGATAAGGAAAGGAAGCTATAATTAGGCTTTTCTCCTAAATAGGAGGCTTCTTGAATTATAGGGGAACTGCCTGCCAGTGCCTTCACAAATGCCTCCCATTTGTGAGCCATGGCTTTGGAGGCAATGAATGCCATTAAACATCCATGCATCACTTAGGAATGGTTGCAAAGTGCTTTTCGGCTCTTGTTTTTCATTAGCTGGCCCCAGCTCCCACCTGTTCTCCTTCCCTCTCCTGTTAGGCCCACCCCACCATAGAGACCATAGAGAGGCTTATGCAAGTTGAAAAGATGAGAAGTTGCAGACAGGTTAATCAACTGACTCCACGTCAAACACAACAAGTTACTGACAGTCCAGCAGTGAGCATGTTCTCATCAGGCCTATTCTGGGGGTTATTGCTTTATTCCACCAAGATGCACAAACCAACACCTGCTTTTCCTTGCAAAGCTAATTTTTTTCCTTCCCTGTCTGTTGAATGGCAGCCAGAGAAACAGAGCACAGAAAACAGAGATCAGGGACAAACAGGAAAAGTGAGTGGGAGAAGCCGCTGACCCCTCAAGACCTGGTATTCTTGAGCCCTGTGCTCTGCTTAGGTGGAGTAGGCAAGGAAAAAAGGGATGAACACTCTGGGAATAATCACTGGCTTCCTACCTGTGGGGCCCTGGGCGGTCCTTTGGCCAACCTGAGCCTCAACTTCCTCATCCACAAAATGGGGGAACAGGGCAGCCTTGAATAGCTCGCAGCATTATTGTGAAGATCAAACAAAAGCCAACTGTAAAGCCCTGTGCACTCATAAGGGGTTCTCTAAGGGTGAACCAGGAAATGCCCCCATACCCTCGAACTCCTCAGCCACCTGCCTGCAGGTAGAACATTCCTCCTATTATAAGCCACACCTTTGGACAAAGATATTGAAAGCTTGGCTCTGAACAAACACAGAGTGTTGGGAGAGAAATTCATTGGCCCATTAGCTCTCATCAGATGATCAAGGAACCCCTCCCTGGGAGGGGGGCGGGATTTGCAGGGACATAGACTTAAACACCCTTTCTTCCCTAGGGGCTTTCCAGAGACATTCATCTGCCTTTGGTATTTTGCTTCCAAAAAGGTCCACGTACATCCTCCTGTAAGTCTGCATCCCTGTGAAAAGCATTGAGCAGGTGTGAGATTCTCCTTCAGGTTCCCCACCGGGAGACACCTTAGGCCCAGAGAGGTTAGGTAAAGCGTCTAAGACCACACAGTGGCGCAACCCAGCCCTCTGCTCATCAGCCTAGGAGCACTTGCTCTCATCTACCCAGATTCTCCTTTCACTCCACCTCCACCTCCAGACCCAGACAGAGGTGAGCAAAGGCCAGGAGGCCGGCCCTGAGGAAGCAATGTCTCAAGCAGAGGCCCAGGCTCCGTCACAGGGATGAGCTGTACTGGTGGCAACAGCAGTGGCAAGCACTTGGCATCTGACAGGCTCTGTCAGCATCAATTTAAATTGGTGTTTTGCTTCCGAACTCCAGGAGGGCAAACATGCCCAAGATGCCAGCAGGGGGGAGCAAGGGAAAGCACACAAGGAAATGTTGGGTGATTCCCCAGAGTCTGTCAATTCAGCTCCCACTCCAAGGCCTTCCTGAGCCACTGGCCCTCTCTGCAGGTCTCCCTCTGCTTGAAGGAGGTGGGCGAGGAGGAGGCAGCAATGCAAAAGCTGTTTCTCTAGAAAGAGATAAAAAAACAGGGGGAGAGAGAGAGAGAGAGAGAGAGAGAGAGAGAGAGAGAGAGAGAAGGGTATGAAAAAAAGGAAGCTCCCAAGTCGAGCTAAGAGGATGCAAAGCTGGTGGGGAAGTCTGAGTCCAGGCCTTCAGTGGTTGCCCATTTGGCCCTGGCCCCCAAGACCCCCAGAGCAGCATTCCTCTCCTCAGGCTTGCTTTGGCTGTGCTTGGACACAAGTGTGACCCAGGGTGCTCTTTAAATAGAGTCCCGGAGCCCAGGATGGGGCCCTGGAATCAGCCTATTCACAGCTCCCTGCAGGATTCTGATGCAGCAGGGGGCTGGGGCTGGGGTAGAGGTCAAGACTCACAGATGGGGAAACACTGTGCTAGAGCTCCTCCAACCCACCCCATAGCACCCTAAGGAAAGGTCCCCAGTCAATGTCTCATCCCCTCACAGCTCTGGCCTCCAAGAGGTGACAGGCAATCTGATAGATTTATTCAGGCGAGTGCATTAATGGGCGCTAATGACTTAATGTGCTGTCCATTCCAGATAACATGTGCAATTTACCAGGACCTTCTGGAGACTGGGCCTTAACCCAAATGAGAATTTCCTGCACACACAGTCCAGTGGGGGAGGGGGGGTGAATTTGAATAAGGGGAAGGCTCTAATTACACCAACTGCTGCCTGAGCCCTCTGGGACCTAGAGGTGCAGAGGAGTCCTGAGGGGGAAATAGAGCTTAATAAGAAGACAGGGTGACCCCTCCCCTCCACACCCTGCCACGCCCCAACACTGCAAACTGTTCTAGTCATTCTTTCTGCTCACCACTCTCTTCAGTAGAGATCGTGTATCAAAAGCAGGCTCTGGGATGATGCATTTTTCAGTGCTTCTCGAATGTACCTTGTGGAGGACACAGAGCCATGGGATAAACAGAGTTCAGTGTTCTGGGGCTTCCACTTATGCACGGATTTGACCACTATCTGTTGTAAATCAACCACCAGAGTATGGAGTGGAATGTGGACATTCATGTTTTGAAATTATATGTGAGACTTGGAAGAAATTTGACACTTTGGGCCACATTGGCCTTCGCCTCCAGATCTTCACTTTATTCTATTGTTAGGGATTCTGTGGGAGTGTGTGTGTGTGTGTGTGTGTGTGTGTGTGCGCGCGCGCGCGCGCATATATAGGTTGAGAAGCACTGCCCATTAAACTCTGTGTTTACCTAAGTATAGATTAGTTTGGGATTATCTAGGACTAGGACAAGGGATGGATACATTTTGGTGGAGGAGCTGTCCAGGGGACAGCGCTCAAAGAGGATCTAGGGGAAAAAAGGGGGGGGCTTTCTGGGGGGAGGTACCTGTGGGATGCCAGAAGGAAATTTTGTTCTGCCTATACTTTAGGTAAGTGAGAGAAGCAGGAGCAGGGAAGGCAAGAGACCTGCCTGGGCTTTATGAATGCAAATTTGTGTCCCTCTGATCCCAAACCCCAGAGAGGAGCCAAGAACAGAGTGACTACATTCTGGCCACAGGGCACAACTGTGGAATGATCCTCAATTTGGACTGGGGATTCCCCCTCCCATGACTGGTCACTTCCCTAGCAGGCTGCGTAGGGGAGGGGCAAGAAGAGACTGGGAAGCAGGGAGCTAGGGGGACCCATTCAACTAGCAGGCAGCAGGGCCAGCTGAGCAGCTGCGTTTAGGGGGAGGAGGCAGCGGCCAGCCCAGGCTTGGGAAAGGGCTGGCTGCAGTCTGTGGCTCATGGCCCTGCCTGCCTGATGTGAGCAGCTTCCTTCAGGGTCTCCCAGACCACACCCGCAGGCCAGCTGGGCTTGCCCACAGAGGGCCACCAAAAAGCCTTCTTAGCATAATTGCCCAACCTTTTGTCCTTCCTCCTAGTGACAAATCCTTGAAAACCATCCTTTTCTTCTCCACTTTTCTCTGGGAGCCTCTTTGTCATCCAGCTTGCCTGCTAGCTCCCAGTTTCCCCAATAGCTCAGGAACATGAGAGCTTCCTCTCCCTTTGCCTCCATGACCCTGTCCCAAACACCAGGGGCTTGGTTGGCCTGAGATGCTTTAGGATGGGTGGGCGTCTTGCTGAAAGGCAAGATGGGGCAAAAAAGGCTGGGGGTGAAAATTATAAAGGATCTTTCCAATTGTGCCATCCCTCCTACCATCCCAGGGCCTGCCCAGCCATCCAGGGGGTTCCCCAGCTGCCTTAGGCAGGTGCACTTCATACTCTGGCCATCACCATCAGTGGTACCCTCCTTTTCATTTTTTCATCTTTTCCTGTGTGTTAGTAGATGGCTGGGTGGACCCAGCAGAGGCAGACAGCTTCATACGTCTCCAGAAAAATGCCAGCAGCCTATCTTTTCTGTGTAACCTCAATTGAAGGCTGGGAGTCACAGCCTTTTGGGAGACGTTATACCCATTGTAGCCAAACCGGCATGGGTTCAAATCCTGGATTAGGCCCTATTAGCTGCGTGATCTTGTGGAGGTTACTTGACCTTTCTGAGTCTCCAGTTTCCCTTCAAATTAGCGATAGCCATAGGACCTACCCTCTTGGATTTACTGTGAGGATCACATGTGATAATGCTGCAAAATTCCAGCACAGTGCCTGGCCTATAATAAGCTCCCAATAAAAGTTAGCAAGCATAATTAGTATTACTATTTTTTTTTAATTTTTATTTATTTATGATAGTCACAGAGAGAGAGAGAGAGAGAGAGAGAGAGAGAGAGAGAGAGAGAGAGGCAGAGACACAGGCAGAGGGAGAAGCAGGCTCCATGCACCGGGAGCCCGATGTGGGATTCGATCCTGGGTCTCCAGGATCGCGCCGTGGGCCAAAGGCAGGCGCCAAACCGCTGCGCCACCCAGGGATCCCAATTAGTATTACTATTAATTGTCATTACCTGTTTAGAATCCAGGTTCCATCATTTACTGCTACGTGAGTCTTGGTTTTCTCCTCTGTAAAATAAGCATGATGATGTTCTCTAAGTACGATCATGAAATGAGTTAATGTATGTAAAGCTTTCAGGGCTGGCTGGAGGTCCTACCAGGGGAGTGGAACTAATTGTATCCCCTAGGATGAAGAACTGTCTTCTTTTCCAAGAAGCAGTAGCAAAGCACCCTACGTGCAGTGAGTGATGGGTCCATAAACGGTAGTCAGTATTACTATTATTACTGGAGGCCAAGAGAGATTCTATCCATTTATCCCTGGATTCTCACTTAACGGTGAGTTGGTTGTTTGCTTGCTCTCAGTCCATGGGGGAGAAAAATAATGCCACTTATTAGCGTCATCTCAACATATTGATTTTAATAGGAAATAGACTTCTGGCTGGAAGATCTTCATTCCACATCCAATTGTCATGAGATTGAAAGGACTGATTTCTTACCCAGAGGGAATCGTTGCAAATACCAGTGTGACTGGAATGAGGGTCCCAGTTTGACCCGCAAGTGTTTATTTTGCTGCATTCTGGTGCAGGGTTAGGAATTGAAGGATCATCTTAGTACCCTGCCTCCCCACTCTCCCTCCCCCCTCATTTCTGTTGAGCATGGGGAGTGCACACAGCTCAGCTCTTGTCAAACAACAAAACCAAAACCAGAACCCTACCTTCGTGATTCACTGGGGTGGGGGTGGGGGCAGAAGATCTCCTTTTGTAAATGAAGTCAGCCAATGTGCACACAGGCTGAAGAGCTCACTTTGGCCAAGAGCAAGAAACAATGCAAATGCTACATGAGATCAGACTGGAATGAAGCAGAATGAGAACAAAATGGGGAGCCTTTTAGCAGCTAGCTAGGAGGGAGATTGGTCTTGAGAAAGGACAGCTACCATTTACTGAGACATTTTATATCCATTTTCTCATTTAATATTCAGGCCAACTGTATGAGGGAAGCTCTAGCATCTCCATCCCACAGGTAAGGCTCAGAGTAGGTAAATGACTTCTCTAAGGTCACACATCTAATAAGAAGTAGACTCCAAGAGCTGTGCCCTTAATCACCATTCTAAACTGTACAGTGCCTCACTGGTTACCCAGATGCCCTACACCTGCGTTTGCACAGTGACAGAGTCCCTCTCAATGGGTTATTAATCCCTTGTGCTTTATGGTAAGAACTGACACAAACTAACTTGTTGGCATCTGTGTTATTATTAGTAAGGAACAAACTCTGTAAGGATCAGGGGACTCTGGAGGGTATTCCCCCCTCCCCCAGACATCACCCCAAGGAAGCCAGCCAGGAACTGTCTGGCTACAAATAGCATTATTCATACTGGGCAGCTGGTTCCCAGCACCCTCTCCAATCCCTGGAGATAGGAGGCCAACTCTTCCCTGGTTCTCGTCACCTCTCTCTTTTGGAAGGACTAGAAATCAAGTGTGAGTCACTTCTCTGGCTAGACTTCTTCTTCTTCTTCTTCTTCTTCTCTTCTTCTTCTTCTTCTTCTTCTTCTTCTTCTTCTTTTTGTATTAGCTCAGTATGTCTTGGTCCTACGTGCGACTATGTGTGTGTGTCCTGGTGTGTGTGTTGTGTTCCTCAGAGCATTCTCCTGTATGCAGGTCTGCCTATGCATCTGCCAGGAATATTGTGTGTTTTTCTCCCTGAATGTCTTTATTTTCACTCACCATCCATCTTTAATAATTCCATCGGCTTGTTTTCTCAGCCTGGACTACCCCCCCCCACCAGATGCAGGGAATTTCCATCCCTTCTTTCAAGATAAGAAGTGCCAGGAAGAAAGCAAAAGTGTGCTCACTGGATGGATGGCCAAATCTGCTAGTCAGCTACTCTACTGCTGATCCTAGCTGCAGGGGAGCCACAGAGCTCTGCACCCAGAGTTATCCTCTGTATCTTGGAAATTCCACACACATCCTACGAGACCATCCTCTTGCTCCACAGTGGCCCCTCAGTAGCCCTCCAGCCTTTCCTGTTTAAACAGAACTGGAGATGGGGCACCTGGGTGGCTCAGTAGTTGAGCATCTGCCTTTGGCTCAGGTAGTGATCCTGGGGTCCTGGGATCAAGTCCCACGTCAGGCTCCCCACCAGAAGCCTGCTTCTCCCTCTGCCTATGTCTCTGTGTGTGTCTCTTGTGAATAAATAAATAAATAAAATCTTTAGAAAATAAAGAGAACTGGAGGTGAGGAGGTGATTCCAACTGGAATGTGTCCCCTCTTTTGAGCAGCCTCCCTTCCAGAGTCCAAGCACACAGGGGAAATTGAGGAAAGCTCACTTTTCACCTTAGAACTGCTGAGGGCCCAATGTGTCTGTTAGCTTTCTCTCAGAAAGGCCCCTGACACTGGGAAATTCACCATGCGTTTGTCATCACCAGTGGCTCTCCCAACTCCACAGCTTCTTCTGCTTTTCTCTTCCCTGGCCTCAACTTCCCCCTCCCAGACTAGTCAGCCAGCATCCGGGTCCCCCTGGGTCCTCGCTGAGGCTGTCCTTTGTGGGAGAGGGAGAGTGGCCTTTTTCTTGGCCCCTAAAACTCCTCCAAAGGGGTAGAGGGCAGCTAGGAGACAAGAGGCTTTCTTGAATCTTGGCTGCTACATGTTTAGTATTCATAGCGTGTCTCTTAAAAGTGTCCTGAGCTCATTCATCAGGCACTGTGCTATGTGCCTAGCTACTCTCCTTTGGTGTGTATGTGTGTCTACGCAGGACCCTCCCTCCATAGGCTGGTGAACACACACGCAGGCCGACCTTAACCTCCTTCCCCTCTCCCCAAACCAACCGCGAGCTCTAAGCGGACCTTTGCCGCAGGCAGATGTTCTCTTCCTGAGGTGGGCTCCCGGGCTGGGGCCTGGGCTCGGCAACAGCTCGCACTCCAGCGCCGGGGAGAGACGCTGGGAGCAGGAGCCGAGCTCAAACTCAAGGTGCCTGTGGATGTTGATAGTGGTGACCCGGAGCGGAGCCGCAGGGAAGGCAACCCCGGTGGATGGCGTGCAGATTGGGGGTGGGGGCGAGGGGGCGAGGGGAGCTCGGGGAGACAAGGTCAGGGGCCAGGGAACAGAGTCACTAAGCGAGAGTTCCCCGTCGCCCCTTCTCCGCAGTTCACTCCCCACCCCCACCCCCGCACTTTCCCGGGTTCACTTTGGAAATTGGCTTTGCCCTGTTAGCTGCCAGCAGTCCCTGGCAGAGACCAACCAAACCGGCAGGTTCAAGAAGTGAGGCAGCGCCGGGCCGGGTGGCTGGGTTGCTGGGTTGCTGGGTTTGCGCCTTGAGAGATTCTTTTCCCCCAATTGTCAATTTTGTGCTTATTTTTAGTTGTGACCCAGCCGGGAGCTGCGCCTTTAAGCCGCGTTCCCATTCGGGGAAACCGACGCCAGCACTCGGGGGTCGGGAGGCGCCGGAGAGGCCCCTCTTTCTGCACTCCCCCCTCCCCCACCCCTCCCCCGCCCCTCCTCCCCTCCCCTCCTTGGCTGTCCAGCCGCCTCGCCACCAGCCGTCACCTCGCCGCCTGCCGCACTCCTGGAGCGAGAGAGCCACTAGCGAGCCACGGCGATGGTGCCGCCCGCGGCGCAGCCATGGAGCCCGCCCGAGGAGTCCGCGCGCGCCGCTGCCAGCCTTCCCGCAGCCCGCCGCCTGCGCGCCGGCTCCGCGTGTCCCGGGCCAGCTGCTGCCGCCCCGCCAGCCTCTGCCCGCCCCGCTGCCCGGCGCCACTGAGCCCCACGCCCGTGCCGGGCTCGGGGACACGGGCGCCCTAGTCCCGCCGCCGCCGCCGCCGCGCCGCCGCCGCTGCAGACGACGACGAGGAGGAGGAGGAGGAAGAAGAGGCGGAGGAAGAAGGTAAGAGGCGCGCTGCCTTCAGCGGGGGGCGCGCCCGCTAGCTCAGCTGGGCCAGGAGTGGGTCGCGGCTTGCCGCTGCGGGCCGCCTCGGGGGCGCCCGGCGCTTGGGCGCCCCCGGGAGCCGGGGTCAGGCCAGGGGGCGCCGAGCGTCGGGCCGCCCGGAGTTTGGGCGGGCGTGGGGAGAGGCCGGTTGCGCGCCCATTGCCGGGAGAGCCGCCGGCTTAGCGGGCTCGCCTCGGCCACCGGGGATGCAGGGTGAGGAGCCGAGTGCAGGGGAGTGCAGCGCGTTCATTATGGTGCCTTTGTGTGTGCGCCGGAGCCCCGGGCACAGTTGGGAGAGCTGGCGAGACGCGGGGCCTGGCTGCTGGGAGGTGGCCACTTAGCAGGGGTGCCCGGAGAAGCTCGAGCCCCAGGGCTGCCAGAAACAGCTGTCTGAAGCATGTGTGTGGTTCCTGGGGCCATGTTCATACGCGGACACGGACGCGCGCACACACGCACACACAACCGCACCACAGACCCGGCACTCAGCTAGTCACCCCCATCGAAAGACCACACACACACACACACACACACACACACACACACACACAGATACACTTGCCCCTCCAGCAGGATGCTAATTAAGCAGTCCACCCAAACACATATAGCTATGCATACCTCCCCAGTATGCCAAAAAACCTGTACACACACACACACACACACACACACACACACACACTTCTACTCCCCAGCCTGGTGCTTTGGAGCTTGGAGAGTGTGTATGTGAGTGTGTGTTGTCTCAGAGTATCCCTGAGAAACTACATGACAACTGCACATTACTGCAGATCCAGTACCTGCTGCCTCCCCCCCACACACACACACACGCACAAACACACAGCCAACCCCTACCCCAAGCTACTGTAGACACCGACACCAGGGCCCTTAAGAACTCCATTCTGGGGTGGGGAGAAGCATTGCTAACTCTGAGAGGGGTGCCCTTCCACCCCAGAGCTCTTGGGCCTCCCCCAACCCCATCCCCGCCCCTGCCCCCTCCCCGCACGCGCACCCCCTCCCCGCGCGCGCGCGCGCGCGCGCACACACACACACACACACACAGACACACACACACTGAAACCACTGCAGGGGCAAATGCTTAACGCCTCTCCCCAGAAGCAGGTGGCACCCCCACCCTTGCAGGTGTCACCCAGGAGCCCTTGACCACGGTGTATACTAAATTCTGATGGACTTGTCCCCTCCCATTGGCATGCTGGTAAAGCTGCAGAGCCCCAGTGTCCACCGGGTGGTCTCATCATCCTGCAGCTCTGGTAGAGGGCGGGGCAGTCTTTGGACTCCTGCCCCTTGGGGAAATTGTTATAAGACCAAGGTTCCCTTGGGGGCGCCCCTTTCAGGAGTGGAGGGTGCGGAATCTATGCTGACTCAGAGAAAAGCCCCAAGTGAGTTTTCCCTGCTGGCAGACTGGGGTGAAAGGCGCACTTTGGCTTTGAGCTGGAGGACCCTGCCTCTCCCTCCCTCCCCTTCCTTTTCCGTTAAGCTTAGTGCAGAAGCCAAGGGAATCCAGTTCCCAGCTTTCCGGGAGCCCAGAGAGGCTTCCCAGGAAGCCCTGGCTATTTCCAAAGAGCTGAAGCCTCTCAGTTCTCCCCAGGGAGACCTCAACAAGACTTGGCCTTGCTGCAGACATGCCGGCTTCTACCCAATTTCGTAGCTTTTTTTTTTCATACAAGGGAAGCAATTCAACCCCAGCAGCTTGGTGTGAGGGCATCCCTGAGTTGAAATAAGATATAACGCGAATGGAAGGGGCAGCAAGATTGGAGAGGGGAAGTCGAGTGGGTCTGGCAGGTTTAAGTAGAGACACTGAGTCAGATTCTAGCCCTTGGTAAAGTCGTGACAGAGATGGCTTCGACGTCAGAGCCTGGTCCCTGCACCCCTCCCATGGGCTGCTCCCAAAGCCTCTGGGTCCCCTCCCCCACCCCTTAGACCTTTCAGGCCAGGCTTTGCTCCCTGCCCCGTCAAATCAGATGGCATAGTCCTTGCCTGGCCAAGGTGCTCATAGCTGATAATGTTTTACTGCCTTCACCTCTCAGGTAACATTTGCATTTTTAAGGAGGCAAAGGAATGGCTCTGTTGGTAGGGCTGTCAGGCACCTGTGGTCCGATCCAGGCTGGAACATTTGTGGACGGCATCATCTACTGTCTCTGTCTGGCCCGGAGTTATGCGTGATGTGTGTGTGGGAGTAAGGATGTGGGAAGGTGGGATGTAATTATGGAGGGCTTTGAGGCCCACAGAGAGAAGGTTCAAACTGATGCGAGAGGCAATTGGGAGCCACTGCAGGATTCTGACAAGGGAGGGGATGTGATCCAAGTGGGAGAGAAACACTCGTTGCTGTGTGCAGAGGGATCCTCCTCTCTCTCCCACCGACACCTACCACCACAACTACCTTGCGAGTGTGGGCTGATGGCCACCAGAGAGAGGAGGCCAGCCAGGGTAGGGGTGGTGGGAGCCCTGGGACCCTGGCTCTGAGCATCTTTCAGATCTGAGGTGTCCTGCAGACTGGCAGGGCTAGCTGCCCTAAACCAGCAAGTGCCCTCATAAACACAAGCTAGTGATGTTTTTGGTGCTGTGGCTTCAGACAGTGCAACGGAGCATCTGCCTCCTTGAATGAGGAGGCTAAGGACTCTTAGGAGGCTGCAGGCCCCATTTTTAATGAGTCAGGGGGACCTTCCCCACCAGTGAGTGGCACAGTCCCAGGGTTTTGGGAAGTGAGCCCTGTGGCCTGATTGGGGTATTTTGCCACCAGTGAGGTCCTTTGGGAGCAATAGTGGGTTGAAAAGGTGGCTGACAGCAGCAACAAGCTGGCCAGGACTTGGGGTGGGGGTGAGGCAGTTGCAATCCTGGGGCTGGGGTGGAGGAGGGAGTCCAGGGGGGCTCAGGGTGGCATGGGTGGAGGAGAGGCATTGGTCTGGCACTGCCCCACTGCAGCAGTCCCCATTCCAGCCCTTGGAGGGAGCCCAGGAAGATGCAGGACAGGGTGGATGCAGGACAACAGAAGCACCCTATATCCTCCCCCCACTCTGCAGAAAGGATTGGTCAGCACCAGACAAAGCATCCTGAGAAGGTGGCACCAATGCAATAGAAAAAGGATTCCTGTCTTTTGGAGCCTCTAGGCTATAGCTGAAACCATAAGATGCACGTGTGCGTGCACACACATATATACACACACGCATGCACGCCACACACACACCTGGAGCAAATTGTGGGAAGTGAGGCACATGCAGACAAGCTTGGCTTATGGGCCTTCATGCCTTCACAGGGCCCTAGCAGTCATTTCTAGGGGGAGCTGGGACAGTCCTCATTCATTGTGGGCAATGACCGTTAGCTTGGACAGGCCCCTGGGAGGAAGCCACACACAAGTTAGCTTCAGCTGTGGGCCAGCCTTTTTTTTTTTAAGATTTTATTTATTTATTCATGAGAGACACACACACACACACACAGAGAGAGAGAGAGAGAGAGAGAGAGGCAGAGACACAGGCAGAGGGAGAAGCAGGCTCCATGCAGGGAGCCTGACATGGGACTCGATCCCAGGTCTCCAGGATCACACCCCAGGCTGCAGGCAGCAGTAACCCGCTGCGCCACCAGGGCTGCCCTGTGGGCCAGCCTTAAGGCTATTAGCATTAGTAGCAGAAAACTGTTCTGGCTCTTCTCTCAAGGACTTCTGTTTTCCTTCTTCCCATAAATTCAAAAAGATAAACATTCTCTTGCATTATCAGCAACCAAAATGAAGGACTCAAAACAGGCTGGACCTTGCAGCTCTGCTGAGAAATCCAAGGGCTAGGGGCTGATGGGGAGGGAAGCATACCTTCTTCCCTCCCTTCCAGTGCTGGCCCTCCCCCGTCCCCCAGCTGAGCTGGTGAGGAGAGGGGAGGGATCTTGGGGCTCAGTATTCATTCCCATCCACGACAGGCAGCGTCCCCTTTTCTAAGAGCACCATCCTTATGATGGAAGGTTAGCAGCCCAAACAGCTCAGTGGCATGCTAGCACCTTATTCCCCTGGGCAGTCTGAAAATGAACTTGGAAATCAGAGTGTGTGTCTGACATGCAGGCAGGGGGAGGAGGAGGAGGAAGTGGGGATGGAGACACACACAGAGAGAGACAAAGCTCCCTGCTATATGGAGGAGCCACTGGGCCTGTCTGTGTTGACAAACATGAGATGAGTGGGTCTCTGTATGCATTCCATAGCTAGTGACCTTTCCTAAGCCTCAACTTCACTTTGGCATTAGCCAGACTATTAGCCATCCCTGAGTTTTTGAAGAGCCCTCTGCCTGGTTATACTGTCTGTGTTTCCTTCCACCCCCCGTGACCCCTCCTTTTTTCTCTGCTTTGCTAGTCCCTCCTCCCACCGCTCAAATCAGGGTGTTCTCCACCTCCTCTTGCTCTCCACTTCCTCTGTCACCAGAGGCACAGGACTGTGTCCTGGCCTCCCCTCCCACCCCTCTACTGACCCTTCTCACTTTTCTAGCCTCAACATAACCCCTCTCTTGAATACCACTCCTGTATTCCCAGCTACCTGCTGAATATTTTCCCTCAGATAGTCTGTTATCACATCAGATTCAACACACACCCTCATCTCATTATGTCTCAAAGATGAATTGTTCTTCTGACCTCTGTTACACAAAACTGCTCGTGTCCCAGACTAGAAGCCTCAGAACCATCCAACTGTACCCTGATCCACCCCACCCCCTAGTGTCTTTCCGAGCCAGTCTGTGATTTCCACACCTGCCACATTCATGTTCCCAAATCTCCGTTATTCGTGATACTTTTGACCAACACCCTTGAGGGGTACCTGATGGCCTGTGGGATAAATTTCAGCTTCCTTAGCTTGACATCCATGACCCTCCTTGAGTGGGCCTCTCTTTGTATACTCTTAGAGCTTTATTCCACACTGTTTGTCCCCATGATGTACTCTCAAATCTTAGTGTTTCTCAAAATCACTCGTAGATTCCTAGGTCCCACCATGGGAACTTCTGCTTCAGGAGAAATAGTCCCTCATGGACCCTCCACTCCAGCCAAATTACTTTCCTCAGGGTCTCCTAGACCCTGTCTTTTGTACATTTGGGGGGCACCTGTGCTCTTGTTCATGCCATCCCACTGACCAGGTATACCCCTCCCTCTTTGCCTGTATTCCCTCCCATCCAGTACCACTGTGCTCATCCTTCAATGCTACAGTTAAATTCACCTCCTCTGCGAAGTCTTCTGGGATCATTCTAGACTCAAGTGACCTTTCTCCCCACTATGAACTCTTCCTGCCCTTAACTGGCTCTAAAATACAAGGATGCCTGGGTTGAGGCGTCAACGGTTGAGTGTCTGCCTTAGGCCCAGGGCATGATCCAGGGTTCTGGGATCGACTCCTGCCTCAGGTTCCCTGCAGGGAGCCTGCTTGTCCCTCTGCCTATGTCTCTTCCTCTCTCTGTGTGTCTCTCATGAATAAATAAATAAAATCTTTTAAAAATAAGTAAATAAAATACATTTGTCAAGTACATCACTCATACACCCCACTCCCATGGCTTGAATCATTAACTCATATATTCTTCACATACAAAAATAACTTCTCATATGGGCATGTGTGATCTACCTCATAAGCTCAGTGGAAGAAAGAGCCTGGTGTTTTTTGTTTCTCTTTTCATCCCTATAGCACACAATGCCCCCCATGCAGTAGGTATTCAATAAGCGTCTGTTGGGTGGGATTAAATACTCATTGGATCATATTAGAGTGGAATTCTATCACATCTCCCCCTGTGCATCAGCTCAATAAACATTTGCTGAGCACCCATCATGTGCAAGGTGCTGTGCTGGTTGCTGGGGAGGATATAAAGATGAAGGACGTCCCTTGTCCTCTGTCCCAGTGATTTTGCATTTACAGTGCCTAGTGCATTTAAGAGGCCCTGGATAGATATTTGCTGAGTAAACAAATGAATTAATGAGCAAATGAAGTAATGAAGTTCAGGCAGGAATCACGTGAGCAAGAATGTAGAGTAGCTGTGTCATAGACTCACAGAGAAATGAGGTAGGAGTGGAAGATAAAGCCAGAAAGGGAGACTGGGGTACAGTGGATGACTACTACCTTTGCTTTTTTTTAAAGGTTTTATTTATTTATTCATGAGAGACAGAGAGAGAGAGAGAGAGAGAGAGAGAGGCAGAGACACAGGCAGAAGGAGAAGCAGGCTCCATGCAGGGAACCTGATGTGGGACTCCATCCTGGGTCTCCAGGATCACACCCCAGGCTGAAGGTGGTGCTAAACCGCTGGGCCACCGGTACTGCCTACCTTTGCTTTTTATTATAAACATTTCTCAAAGAAATAGATAAAATACATAATAACCCCATTTACCCATCATCCACATTAAGTAATTACCAGGACTTTGCCATATTTGCTTCCTTTATCCTTTTAATCCTTTGCTTTGTTTTAAAACAAAATCTGGACATCACTCTTGTCTCTTCACTCCTAATACTTCTCTCTGCATCTCTAAAACACAGACATTTTCTCACATAACCATAGCCTCATTAACACAGCAGACAAAAGTAACAATGATGCTTTTGCACCATCCAGGATCCGGTCCATAATCAGGTGTCCTCAACTAGCTCAAAACTTGTTTTACAGTTGGTTCGTTAGAATCAATACACCAAAAAGCCCAACACGTTACATTTGGTCATTATGTATCTTGAGGCCCTTTCAAAAATCCTCTCTCTTTGCTTATTAGAGATGGCAGGCTGGTTGTTGTGCATGCTGTCCTACATTCTGGTCTGTTTACTACCTCTTGTTGTTTAGCTTGTTCGGCAATTCCCTGTATCTCTTGTAAGTAGAAATTAGCTCTATGTTTCCTTAGATTCAGTCTCATTTTTCCTTTTTTTAATTTTCTTCCTTTGGCAGATTGATTCAAATAGGGTCATTTTGGAGGCATGAAGGCTGGTTTTACAAGAGTCATATGGGGATAGAAAGATGGAGGTGGCTTGGTCAGTATTGGAGGTAGAAAAAAAAACAATCTGCCTACCAATTGGATGAGCAGGATGAGGGAGGAAGAAGAGTCAAAGGTGATGCTGAGGCTTTGTAATAAGGGGAGTAACAATCCCATTATCTGTGAAGGATGGGTTTTTAATGAGAGCAGCAGGAATCATGGTTAGATTAAAGGAGGACCTCTCTTTCTCCCAGTAATCAGCCATCTGCTCTGATTTTTTTCTTTACAGACAACACTATCTTTTCCAGAAAAAAATTGTGATGAGTGGTATAGCTAGTTTGGGCCCTCCAGAAAAAAAATCAGAAAGGGCCTCCTTCTTTTTTATTAATGGCCAAATAATTGGATTTCCAGACCCAGAACCTTGGGAGGAAGGATGGTATATATACCAATGGACAGGTATACATATGAGGTAAGCTGGTAAGAAGGTAATGCTGTTATCACACCTTGCGGATTGGCCAACTGTCCCATATCACCATGGCTATCAGAGTCACCAGTCTTGGGTTGGGCCTCAAAGGATGCAAGAGCTTGGGATTACTGTAGACTCTGCCAGGGAGCACCCCTCATGGCCCAAGCCCTTCCTTAGGCTCCCCTTCAGTCTCCATCACACACCTACCTCTCCATCCACTCTTAGGCCCTCAGCAGCCCATGGCAGCAATGGTCCTGCCAAGGTCAAAGATTGCCCGGCAGCCCTGGGTTAATCAGTGGGCTCTGAGCACGACCTCGGATTATTTGGTTGCCACAGTAAGAACTTGCTGTGGAATCAGATCAGGTGAGAACTACTCTCAGCTCCATTCTATCATATCCCCATTCATAAAAGATCTCCCTTTCCCTTCCCCCAGCTCATCTTTCTTCCTGCTTTCTCTTCTGTTTCTCCCTCCCTCCTCTGTCTCCTCCAGAATACATTTATTCTCCAAAGTTAATCAAACACTGGCCCCTGCAGCCCATTGTGTCTCAGATTGATCACTTAAGCAGCATTATTGATCTGCTCAAAAGCCTTAAGAGGTGGGAGTGTACTGAAAACTAGAGATCTGACAGCTGATTGGTTGGCTAGGCCTCTCTGGGCAGCCTCAGCTCTTCAACTGCCTGGAACATCGAGAGAGAGAGAGAGAGAGAGAGAGAGAGAGAGAGAGAGAGAGAGAGAGAGAGAGAGAATGAATATGGACGGACAGAGAAGATCCTCAGAGGGCCTTTATTCATCTCATTCTTCCTTCATTTTGAAGTTAAGGCAAGGCAACAGGAGTCGATTGAGAACCCCTGGGTTTAGCCCAATGCCCACGTCAGGATGAGAAGGGGAGAACAAAGGGCCTGCTCTTTAGAAATACATGATTTAACAGAAAAGTAATACTTGCCCATGTGAAGCAACTAAGAATAATAAAACTTGGAAGACAATTAAATGCTATATTATATGCCTTAAACTCTAAGCGCCGTAGGGGTTCAGAGCACAGGGAGGGACCAGTATGGGCTGGAAGGGAGGGAGAGGCTTTCCAGAAGATGCTAAACTTTGAGTTAGGTTTTGGGAAATGTATGAGATTGAGACTGTTGACCAGCAAAGGAGCAGGCTTCCAGGGGCAAGGCAGTGAGGGAAACTGACTTGGGGGCTAAGGGGTACTTGGATTTGGAGGGCCTTTGATGTCAACATGGGCAGTCTGGACTTGAAAAGACCCCGAAGGGCTGTTGGAGGATTAATGCGGAGTGTTGCAGGATGGTTAGCAGTGTGATAGGAAACCGCTTGAGTGAAACAAGGAGGAATTGAGACCAGCTTGTAAAATACTACAGCATTCCAGGTGAGAGGGAGTTAGAGCTATGGCAGTAGGCAAGAAGAGGAGGGTCAGGCCCAAAAGTCACTTCAGCCTTCCGCATGGCTGGTAAGCCACCAAGTAGATGCTCCCCACTTGTTTTTGCCTCCTGTACTCCCAGTACTCACACCCTCTTCACCTCCTGCCCTTGGAGCCTTCACATGTCATGATGTCAGGGGGAGCTAGGAAATAAGGAGTTAGTCAGTTAACCATCCCAGGGAAAGTAGATTTGCACCTGGGACCTTTAGTGCCTCCACCTGAAGGACAGGAAAGAGGGAGCAATGGGGAATCTGGCTGCAGAATCCGAGTGAGATGATAGCAGAGATGGAGTGCTGAGTGCTCTACCTCCATTAGGGAAGCTGGAGGCAGGGGCTGTTTCAAGTTCCTGAGACCTCTCAGGGCCGCTGACATCAAAGAAGAGACACCTTTCAGCTTCCCTGGTGGAATCAGTTTGAAAACGCCTCTCAGCACTTGGGATAGTCCCAGTGGAGGTCATACCTGTGCCAGGGCATGGGGAGAGCTACCACAGCACTTTTATGTCAGCAGGAGCTCTGTTGTTACAGCTGGTAGGAGAGAAATAAGTGAGGAGCCCACAGGTGGGTGTGAGGGTGATGGCAGAGGCCTCTGCCTGCCCATTTGCTCTCCCACCAGCTCTCCCCTCCCTGCCCAACCCCCGGAAGATCAGCCCCAGGCAGGTGTCTGGGCCCAGCCCCTCATCCCTGGGTTAGAAGGGAATAGAGAACTGAAGATAAAGGGATATTTTTGGGATTTTAGCCCCTTTCTTTCACTGGTTCTTCTTGGGGTAGGGAATGATGTCTTCTAAAGATGAATGAGTGGAGAGTAAGTCTGCCCAGGCTGTAGGCTCCTAACCACCAAGAGAGCTCAGCTCCAAGAGTAGGACCACCCAAACAGATCTCTCTTTGCTTTTGATCCAAACCCACTGGGAAAACAGAGGAGCAGATGGTTAGACTGGTGAATGAACACTCACATGTGTATGTGCGCACACACAAATGCATACACACACATACACACACACTCTCGTACTGCATAGTCTGTCGGCCAGAGGTTTCCAGAATCTCCCTGCTGAAGATTTCTGGTCTGATTTCAGATCAGTCCTCTGGTTGCTGGTTTGAGGTAGGAGTGATGGTTGGAAGGAGGGTGGTTGAGAAGTGGGCAGGTGTCCCAAGTGGAAGATGCTCATGGAGGTAGGAGATTGGAAAGAGGGAATGCAAGTCATTGACTGGAGCCATTGTCCTATTTATGACCCTCTGCATGGAAAAGCCCATTCATTAAAAGTGGCCAGAAGGTGGCATGGTGGTGCCAAGTGGCATGGTAGTCAACCTGTCAACCAAGACCTCTCATTTTGGAAATCCTGCAGCAGTGTATGCTAACTGTTTCTCTCCCAAACTTCATCTTTTATTACTGCAGTTTTCCCTTTGTTAATTGTTCTGTTTATCTTCCCACTTCTAACCCAGACCCAAGCAAGTCAGCTACACACACCTTTTCCAGTTGACACAGGGAAACTGAGGCACCCAGATTATATCTTAATGGGCCTGGCCTCTGATCCTGTATCAAGGTGGCCAGGAGTCTGGACTCTGTGGACTGGGACTCTGAAGATGAGCCCACTCACCAGGCTGCAGAGGGCTTTGTGTGTCACACTGGCTCTGTTGCCACCATCAGCGATATCACTGAGAGTGCAGATAATGAATGATTAATAAAGGAAGTGTTGTTCTACACTCGTCTCGTCACCTACAGTCGAGCTGTAATCTTTCAAATATGTAGGGAAATCACTGACTGGCAGAAAAAGGAACGGGATTTTAAAAAAAAGATTTTATTTATTTATTTATTTTAGAGGGAAAGAGAGCATGAGTACCTGTGCAAGTGAGTGGGGCGGGGGGTGCAGAGGGAGAGGGAGAGAGAGAATCCCAAGCAGACTTCTCGCTGAGTGCGAGGGCCCAATGTGGGTCCCGGGGCTTCAGGCAGGGTTTGATCTCACGACTCTGAGATCATGACCTGAGCTGAAACCAAGAGTTGGATGCTTAACCGACTGAGCCACCTGGGTACCTCAGGAGGGGGATTTTGTAAACAGTCTCACCAGCCTGCTGGTACCCACAGTTTAGAGTTCGTCACCTGCAAAGTCCAAACTGGAATTGGCTATTGGGTCTGCTTTTTTCCTCCCCACTCCCAGAGGTTTCCATGCTGTCTAAATGCAGCTTGTCCCACTTTGGAATTCTGGGTGATTATTGGAAATGATAAAGGCTGGCCTTTAACCTGAGCTCCGGTTTCATTTCATCATTACCTTTAAGGACATTTGATCTTCGGAGTTCACCATCACTTCAAATTTGCCCCAACTACAACCAGACTTGTGGTGTCTCCTCTCCAGCCTTAGCCTCCATGCCAATCTCCAGCCCCGAGCCCTTTCCTGGATCTCTGTCTCTATTAGCGATGCCATCATTCTTTCTGTAGCCCATGGACTGAGCCTTGGGACGAGTCACCCTCTCCTCATACCATCAGTCACCACCATGCCTTGGCAGCTCATCTCTCACCACTGCCTCATGAATCTGTGCTTCCCTGACCATTCCCACTGTTGCCATCAGAGCCCAGGCTCTCGCTCCCTCACACCTGGATTCCTGCCGCAGCCTCCCGTCTGGTCCTTCGGCGTGCAGCCTCCCTTTCCCTGTCAAGCCACCCTTCAAGCCGCTGCCAAAGGAATATCCTTAAGACATCTTTCATCATGTCACTTCCCTGCTCAAGAGCCTATAATAGCTCCGTTTTGCTCTATCGAATAGAAACGCCTCTCCCTGGTATCTGAGGCCTGCCTTCCACAACAGCTGAGCTTCACTGTGTATACAGATGCTATATATAATCCTATAAACATATATACAAAATGCCTCTGACCTATTTCTTCCTGACCCCAAACTCCATCAGTCTCCTTACTCTCCCTGACCCATTGTACCCCACTCAGAACTCACCCTTCCCTCTGCATTCAACTTTCTGCTGCCCCCCCCAGCCTGCAGTGGCCCCCTTTTCTCCATATCTGCAAATCCTTCCATCACATCCTCTAACTAACAAGCTCCAGTCCAGCTGCTGCTGTGACGCCTTCCTGATCATTCCAGCCCTCATTGGCTGCCCTCCTTTTTTTTTTAATTATAACTTTTCCGTGATTATGAAAGTAATACCTATACATAGTGGAAAACTATGAGAATACAGAAAAAAGAAAACAATAGTCACCCACAGTTCCTCCTCTTCCATTTTGGAATCCAGACCTTTTGTTCACCACAATCTGGCACTTGATCATACTATGTCATATTGCCTTGACTTCCTGTGTGTGTACCTTCCTCTGTAGCTAGAGAGTGAGTTCTTCAGGGGCCCCTGTGATCCGTGTGTCATTCAGGGCAGTGTCATAAGCACAGACACATAGTAGGGGCTCAGCAAACCCTTGTCAGTGGATGGAAGGTGAGAAACAGTCCAGAGAGAAGGGGACTGCAGGTCAAGAGACAGAGCTGAGAGTTCAAGGTTCATAATGCCCGGGAATCCTGCTGCCTCTGATGACACAACCCTCTTGTGCAGTGCTGATTTCTCCCTCAGGAAGCCTCTGGCTTTAATTCATCCTGGTGGCCAGAATGTGCTTCTCCTGATATGTTAGCATTAACTTCAAGAATCAACCATTGCCCCCGTGTGCCCATCATATCGAACTGATATCTCTCATCCTGGCCTTCAAAAACCCTTTCCCATCCAACTAACCTATCTCTAAGGGTTTCCCTAACACACCAAGCCAGCCAGTGTGGCATAACCTCAAAACCGTACTTCCCTGATGCCCAACAGTCAGCTGTTTGCTCCTCCCTCCACTTCAGCCTCAGACCCTGTATCACCTAGTCCCTCTACCATGAATCCTGGCCCTGTTGCCATCCCCCCCCCCACCGCTGAGGTTCACGACCCTGTCGACACGTGCCACCACTTACCTTAGACTCAGTGTGCCACCTTCTCTGTCCTTATGTAATTGTTTTGTATTAAAATATTAATATGTGCTTGCCACTATATTATCATATCAAAGTGTTCCCCCACTGGTTCTCACTTGGGTTATGTGAACAGCATTAGGCAGAGCATGTACTCTGGAGCTGGCCTTATCATACAGTGTATTTCAGGGTTTCAAAGACACGATTTTAACATTTCTAAAAGTGACATGCTTCTTACAATCCATGGCTCATCGTAGTTTAGCTGGCAGCACATTTTCCATCTCAGGGAAATCCAAGAAAACGTGGTGTCGAACATCTAGAATCAGTGAAAGAAGGTACGAGGTGACTTAACTCCTCTCTGAGGTTCAGCTCCTTTCTCTGCAGAATACTTACATCAGATGATTATTGTGAGGACTTGAACATAATATGTATACAGCACTTAGCACAGAGCCCCACACTTTGATAGAGGCTCAATAAATGTCAGCAATTGTAATTCCCCAACTTTATAAACTGTAAACCCCTCAAGGGCAGGGACATGTTTTTTCCTCTTCCAGCAGATGGTATGATGTGAAGGGTGGAAAAAGGTTCCCTTTCCAAAAATATCTTCTTCACTAGACTGCCAAATAGCTTAAATTTCAACATTTATCACTCCAGTTAAGGCATTATCTCCTAAGACCTCTGTTAAAAATGCAAATATATCACTTGGGAAGGTAACACATTAATTAATTAGCATTCATGATCCCATTAGTGCAGATGAGTTAATCAGATTAACCAGCTGGCACCAGGCAAACCTGAGAGTCCTAGCAAGGGGGCTGGCAAGATACATGCCCAAAGGTGGGAGTGGAAGAGTGAGGGGACAGGCAGTCCAGAGCATGAGGCCACTTCCCATCTGCTCTCACTTTTTGGGGTTTATTCATTGGCAAGATTGTGACTACAGTAAACACAGAAGGATCTCAGCGACAGAGACAGAAACACACGAGTGGGAGGCAGTGTAAGGTTGGGAGGACAGTCCTTAAAAGATCATCTAGTTCAGTCTACCCCTTCGAATTTTTAACCTTCATCAGCAGGGCATCTACTGCCTCCTAAGGGAGCCCATTCCAGGGTTGAAGTAGTCTAATTAGAACTTTTTTGAGACTGAGCTGAAAGCTGTCTCTTCCAATAACTTCTTTCTCTTTCTTTTGGCAGCCCCTTAAAAATATCTGAATATAGTGATCACATTTCCTCAAGTATGTCTGTCTTTTGACTTTCACTTTATTTGACCCTTTGTGGCTAAATCTGCTGTTGGGGAGGAAATTTTTTTCTACTCTTCAAGATTCTTCTAGCTGGTCTAAGAGTTAAATTGACCTAAGACAGATTAACAAGAGAAAAAAAAACCCAGAGTTTCATTACATGCACACAGAAGCCCAATAATGCAATTGAGACCTAAAGAAGTGACCAAGGAAAGCAGTTCTTTATACTTTTCAGACAAAGAAACAATAAATCTGTGATGAATTGACAGGACAAAGATACTGATGTTTGGGAGCTTTAATTAGTGAGGAATTCTAAACAGAATCAGGGCTAGGGTAGTAAATTAGTAAAATGTAACAGGTTTATCTCTACAGCCTTCTCAGCCATAAATTCCCTGTCTCTGGTGATAAGGATGTCTCTTTACCTCCTGGGACAGGGAAGGAACCTTTCATGTGGGAGATTTCTTTCCTTTCTGGAAACAAAGTGGGGGGTTAGAATGTTTTTGTTTTTGTTTTTGTTTTTGTTTTTGCACTGGCTATTTCTTAAGTAACTTTTAGTTAAAATAATCAGTATGCCAATGCAACACATTTTTGAGTGGCCTGCCCTCAATTTGCTCAGTGATTCCTTTTGTAGTTTGATTCCACAGCTGAACTTCTTAACCTGGAGGTCCATGAACCTCCTGGAATTGGATATAAAATGTTGGGTAAGTGGGGGGTGTCTGGGTGGCTCAGCTGGTTAAGCGTCCAATGCTGGTATCAGCTCAGGTCTTGATGTCAGGCTTGTGAGTTCAAGCCTGAACTTTTAAAAAAATTGTCTAAGTGTACCTAGATGTCTTCCCTCTGGATTCACAGCTTTCAACAGCAGTCCAGGGCCTAGAAGAAGCCTTACCCTATTGGCCTTAGGGTATCTCAGTCACTTTCCTTTGGTAACACTCCAGTCTGTGAGAATGCTTCTTAGGGGTCCTGCTCAGAACTGAACACAGTCCTGCTGTGGTGCTCTAACCAGCACAGAGTACAGTGGACATGGCTTTTATGAACAGCTTGATAATGTACAGTTTTCATCTTTGAAGAGCACTCAGTTTCATGGAGGAGAACATCTTGTTCCCAGGCAACCAACCCTTCCCAAGACTAAGTCCCTTTCTTTCAAAGGAGCTGCTTGCTGCCCACCCCTCAGCTTACCAGGTTGAAGAGCATCTCAGTGCGCTCTCTCTCTCTCTCTCTCTCTCTCTCTCTCCCTCTCCCCCTCTCATTTCTTTTTCTAGATTCGAAGATCTAATTGGCTTCTTCAGTGACTCGTGAATTGGGTAGCATCCCATCTAGCAGGTAGAAAGGGCCCCCGCATCCCATTTCTTTTGGCAGGAGCCAGTGGAGGCTCCTTGTGGCAGCCTGTGTGGTCAGGTCACTTAGTAGGCTCACGGGGGTGTCGTGTGACTGAGCACAGCCCCCCCTCGTGCCCCCATTTTCCCAGCCCTGTAAAGAAATGCCTGGTTCACATATATGAGAAAACCCAGAGAGAGGACTGAGGCTCACAGCCAGCCCTCCTTGAGCCTCCTTCTAGAAGGCTTTAGAGGATGGAGTTTAGGGGACTGGTGGTGTCAGCGGAGAACAATAGCACAAATGTCAAATGCTTTAGGAAGGGTCAGTTCATGGGGGCACCTGGGTGGCTCAGTGGTTGAGCACTGCCTTCGGCTCAGGTCAGGATCCCGGGATACTGGGGTCGAGTCCTGTATCGGGCTCCCTACAGGGAACCTGCTTCTCCCTCTGCTTATGTCTGCCTCTTTCTCTGTGTCTCTTATGAATAAATAAATAAAAATCTTTAAAAAGAAAAAAAAAGGAAGGACCAGCTCTTAAACATGAGCATGTCAATGTGAGAAATAGGCATGTCTTGGGGGAGATAGGCCCCCTCATTTCCTCCATTCCAGTACCCCAGGCACAGCCCTAAAAGCCTAAATATTAGAGTAACTTGGGACTATATGGGATAAGAACAAGCCAAATGGTAAGTGGCAATCACCCATAATGTGTGACATGAAACAGCCATAGCACCAGGGCCCTCTGGTCAAAACTTCTCCCTTTGAGCCTTGATTTTATAGGTAGATAGATAGATAGATAGATAGATACATACATACATACATACACACACACATACATACAGTGCTTGATCCAGTGTAAACATCACTGCCTCTACTAACTGTAAGGGAGCCTACTTTCCCGCCATTGTGGTCACTCTTTTAGGGGTAGGTCCTAAAGCCTGTTGTGAAAACACACATGCTATTCTCACAACAGGGGAAAGGCATCAAATAAAACACTTGCCCTGTAAGCTGCTCTACAAAAATAAGAAAAGATTCGGTGGCCAAATATGTCTGAGAAATGATGTATCCCCCCTCTTAGGCCTTCACAGTGCACCTTAGCACATGAAAGGCCCTGAGAAGTCCCATAAGTAGAAGAACCTGCTAACATTACTTAAGGTTTCCAGAATGTATTTGACCACAGCTCACCATCCTCCTGTTTTCCTCTTCTGAGTACAATCTATTAACATCCACACAATAGCTCGGGGGAGTTTAGCTTTCAGCTATGCCCCACCGTTTCACACCTGGATACACAAATGACTCCTTCCAAGGTTCTGCAGAAATGGGACACAGATGCCTGAGTTTAGCTGTGGGAAGGCTGTACAAGATTCTTGGGACAGGGGGGAAAGGCTTTGGGAATCTGGGAGAGGGAACTTAAAAGGGGAGGAAATCAAGACGGAGTGCTGGAAACCAGCTCCCCCCACTTCGAGGTTTTTCCACCAGCCATCCCCTGGTGGAGGCTCGTGCTCTGGGCTCTGAGCCCACAGTGAGACAGTGGAGCAGCTTTGGCCAGACCAGGACCCTGCAGGGCCATTTGTGGTCATTGGCTTCTCAGCTAGGGCCTTTCCCCTTCCATTCCCTGCCTAATGTCCACTGTTTCCTCCCAGACCTCTGGTGCAGTGTCAATTTCTCAGTCTGCCCATTGATCCACTTTATTTGGGTCTCATTCTTTCCTCTTCCCTTCAATGGAGTGGAGGGGGCTTTTGAGATTTGTGCTAGAATGAGAGTGCAGGGGCAGGGGGGAAAGGCAAGGAAAGGAGATGCCAGAGATACTTCCAGAGGTGGAGAAAACCCTTGCCTTTTGCCAAGAGAATCTGGGAGGGGTCAAGGATCAAAAAGGCTGGGGGCGCACAAAGGCAGGAGGCAGAAGGGCTAAAGTGTCCAGCTGATATCTGTTGAAAATGGCTCAGGATGGGGCGGGAAGGAGGGGTAAGAAGGGAGACAGAGAGAGAGGAAGAGAAAGGGAGAGCAGTGGTGATGAGAAAGTATTCAGGCTGTGTGTGTGTGTGTGTGTGTGTGTGTGAGAGAGAGAGAGAGAGAGAGAGAGAGAGAGAGCGAGAGAGAGAGAGAGAGAAGGTAAATCTGCTGCAAGCTGGTTGAATCTTTCCTGACTGAGGAGGCCTAGGGGACACTAGGATATTTGCAGGGGGCACATCGGGATCACAGAATTGACTTGCCAGGAGGGAGAAGGGATGAAAGTCATTGTGGCGCACCAGCCCTTTCATCATCAGTGGAACCAAGGAGATGGAGCAGGGTCATTTCCCCTCTCACAGGGTGTGGGAGTGTGAGTATGTCTGTGTGAGTGCACAAACACACGGATGCATTTGAGCTACAGCGCCCGAGGCCAGGAAGGGTTCACTGGTACTGATAACCCCCCAAAGGATGTGATTTCCCCTAGTTCAAATGCCTCTAACGCCAGTGAGTCAACCTCCTCACTAGGCAGTTTATTCTGCTGCCTAACTGCATTAAGGTTAGGAAATGGGCTGTTTTCCTCTCCCTCAATTCCATTCTCAGATGTGAAGACCCCAGGCTTTCTCTGTCTGTCTCTGTCTCTGTCTCTGTCTCTCTGTCTCTCTCTCTGGTGCCTCCTCTCATCTCCCTCTCCCACACCAGGTCACCGAGGTCCTCGGTAGTAGACTGTGTCCCTAACTGACACAGAGAACCCCAGAGTTTGCTTTGAACTCTCAAAAAAGTCCTGAGGACCTTACAGTTTGGTTGCTGAATGCCCACTCCAGCCCCAGGACTGAGATCACTTTTCTCCGACACGTGTGGCTTTGGCTTATGCCTGAGACGATGGCCCTTTCTATCTTTCCTTTGAACTTTGCTGTACCTTCTGCCCTGCAAAGACTCTGCACTGCCCGGAAACTGCTGAAAACCTGCCAACCCTCTGCCCCCTCACCCCCATCATCCCTTTGTGAAATCCAAGGCTAGGACATCATGCGGTAAAAAAAAAAAAAAGAAGAAGAAGAAGAAGCCTGCACCTGCTCTTCATCCCTGGCCCCCCACATCCCCAGCAGCCTGTTGAGGCAGAGCAGTGCAGTTAACGGATGGAGCATGGGGCCAGACATCTCACCAATTTTATTCTACTGGTATGGTCTCAGGATTTGCTTGGACCCAGTGTTATTCTAGATGCCATGGGAAGTTGACGATTATGACATAGGCTCGGCCCTCAGGATACTTGTTCTCCAGCTAGGGAATAACACACAAAAGGAGCTCCCAGGGGAAACATCTTTTTTATTCCCCCAACACATTCTTGACGGCTACCCACCACTTTCTATATGTGCCCACGACTGTTATAGGTCCTAGGGACATGGGACAGACAAAAATCCCTGCCCTCATGGAGCATATGTTTCCATGGGAACACACTGAAAAAGCAGTCACATAGGGATGTCTGAGTGGCTCAGTAATTGAGCATCTGCCTTTGGCTCAGGTCATGATCCCAGGGTGCTGGGATAGAGTCCCAAATCAGGCTCCCCGCAGGGGAGGGAGCCAGCTTCTCCTTCTGCTTATGTCTCTGCCTCTCTCTGTATGTCTCTCATGAATAAATAAAATATTAAAAAGTAGACACATAAATCATCACTATTGCCATTGGTAAATGCCAGGAAGAAAAGAAACAAGGGACCAGGGTGAAAAGTCCCAGCTACTTCAGCTGGGGCAGTTGGGGGTGGGGGTGGGGAAGGCTTCTGTGCAGAAGTGACATTTGAGCTAAGAATTGAATGGCCTGAGGACAGAGAACTGACAGGCAGGAGGGAGTGGGGAAGGCTTTCAGAAGGAGATGGAGTTTTGCTGGGTAAAGTGCAAGGGTACAGAGCTTTGATCACTACTATTAGGAGCATTAGTCTCACTCTGGCAAAACAGATGCATTTCCACTCAGAGGATTCACAGTCATCTCCTCGGAATCTGAGATGGCCACTATAAGACGAAAGGTCTTGGGGTGCCTGGGTGGCTCAGTGGGTTAAGTGTCTGCCTTTGACTCAGGCCTGCTGAGCAGGGAGTCAACTTCTCCCCTGCTTCTCTCTCTCTCTCTCTCTCTCTCTCTCTCTCTCTCTCTCTCTCTTCTCTCCCTCTCTCTCAAATAAATAAATAAAATCTGTTTTTGAAATTTTTAAAAAATAAGAGGAAAGATCTTTGAGATTTCTCCAGGTGATCTGACCATAAAACCCTTTCTGTGTCACATCTACTAGTTTCCAACTAGAAACATTGGCCAGGTCAGGAAGATAGGTAACAGGTGGGAGAAAATCAGGGGATTCTTGCAGTTAGAAGCAAAAGTTACATGGTGGAGAAGAGAGAAAGAGATGTGGGCTGGGGCCAAGTTGTGGTAAGGGTCATGAAGAGGACTTTGGATTTAATCTAGTAAAGCAGTGGACAGCTGCTGTCAGTTTTTGAGCCAGGAAATACAAGGAAGATGAAAGAGACGAAAGGTCCTGACAATTTCTGGTAACCAGAGTCCCTCCTGCCCAGTACATGTGGGTTCCCCTCCAGGGACATGGTTATGACTAACATGGGCTCAATCCCCACTCTGCCACTTACTGACTCTGAACTCGGACAGTTTACTTACCTCTTCTGTGCCTCAGTTTCCTCCCCTGTAGAATGGAGCTCTTGTGAGGATTAAATAAATTCATCATTTAAGTGCTCTGAAAAGTGCTCAGAAAAAGTGCTCAGAAAAGTGTCTGACATTTAGTTAGTACTCAGTAAACTTTAGCTACCATTATCCAAGGACAAAACTGGTATGAAAGGTTGCAATCTGGATACTTTCATGAACCTTGAGTTGTTTGGGGACACAATTTGATCATCTTGGGGTTCAAAGAAGCTGGGAGCATTGCCTAGGCTCAGGACTAATGCTTACAAAGTAAGTGGGTCCTCTGCTCCAATAATCTTTTCCTGCTACTAGTATCTGAAATCCCCACTGTTCTTTAGTGGCAATCTGGAGACTCAAGCATTTTTAAAAAGATTTTATTAATTTGTTCATGAGAGACACACACAGAGAGGCAGAGACATAGGCAAAGGGAGAAGTAGGCTCCTCGCGGGGAGCTTGATGCAGGAATCAATCCGAGGACCCCAGGATCACGCCCTGAGCCAAAGGCAGACGCTCAACCACTGAGCCACCCAGGTGCCCCATGACTCAAACATTTTTATTATTATTTTTTCGACTCAAACATTTTTAACTGAATGTAGGTATCCTCATCCAGCTTTTAAAGGGGGGGGGCGGCAGCCCGGGTGGCTCAGTGGTTTAGCGCCGCCTTCAGCCCGGGGTGTGATCCTGGGGACCTGGGATCGAGTCCCCCGTCGGGCTCCCTGCATGGAGCCTGCTTCTCCCTCTGCCTGTGTCTGTGCCTCTCTCTCTCTCTCTAATAAATAAATAAAATCTTGAAAAAAAACTTAAACATTAGGTCATTGGCTATCGTCGTCACTTGGGAAAAAGCAGAGCTTTGAGGGAGTGGGATGACACAGGGTGGTACAGTAGTTATCTTACTGCCATGTAATGATCCCAAAACTTAGCCATTTAAAACAACAAACATTTGGGCACCTGGGTGGCTCAGTTGGTTAAGCGTCCGACTCTTGATTTTGACTCAGGTCCTGATCTCAGGGCCCTGGGATGGAACCCTGTGTTAGGCTCCGCACTCAACAGGGAGTCTGCATCTCCCTCTTCTTCTCCCTCTGTGACCTCTCTCGCTCTCTCTCAAAAAAATACATTGAATCTTACATTAAAAAAAGAATAAAAACTAAGGCAGCACACACTTAACATTTTACAGTTTCTGTGAGTCAGGAGTCTGAGTGAATCTTTACTATGTGGTTCTGGCTCAAGGCCACTCATGAGGTTGTGGTAAAGCTGTAATAACTGAAGACTCAGTTGGGGTTGAAAGATCTACCTCCAAACTCATTCATGTGATTGCCAGCAGGCTTTGAGAGTTTCAGTTCCTTGCCATGTCATGTGGGCCTCTCCAGGAGGCTGCTTACAACATGGCAGCTTGCTTCCTCCGGTTTGATTGATCAGAGAGAGAGAGAGAGAGAGAGAGAGAGAGAGAGCATGACCAAGAGCAAGCCAGCTCAAGGCCGAAGCCACAGTCTTTTTATAACCTTATCTTGGAAGTGTTATGCCATCCCTTCTGCCATACTCTTTTCATTAGAAATGAGCCACTAGGTCTAGCTCCCACACAGAAAGAAGGTATACATAAGCATGTGACTATCAGGAAGTGGAGATTTGGGGGGCCATTTTAGAGGCTACTGACAGCAGATGGAGAAGAGTTGATAGTAGCTGGCAAAAAGGCTCTAGTGAAGTGGAAATGTGGAATACCCTGGCTAATTGAGGGTCAGCACAAATAGCTACTGGACTTAGCTGTAGCCAAAGATTTGGGGTAACAAAAGGACAAAGGGAGGAGCCAGAAGGTAGGATGGATGGTAGCAGGGAGATGTTTGACCTTACCTGGAGTTGCTGGATGTCCTGGGCCTCTTCTGGGACCCTGGCCCACATTCCTGCAGAGGTATCAGCCTCCCCTGCAGCACCCCCCCCCACACACAATGGAGCTCAGCCCTATGGGCGTGGCCAGGGAGGGGGTGGAGTTGGGATGATGCCCAGGAAGCCAGTGGCAGCAGAAGCAAGGGAAGGGAATGCAGGTTCAGCAACTGCATTTGTTTGCAGTTGGGAAAGTTGTTAATTTTAGCTTCACACAAGGGGCTAAAGTGGGAGGTTTGTCATTTCTGCTGAGCTAGCCCTTGGCAGCCTCCCACAGTCAGCTCCAAGCCACTGTTTTCAGGGTGGTATGCTTGGCTAATAGTAAAGAAGGGTTGCGCTGGCCCAGAGGGAGGTGGCATAGGGGCTCCCAGGAGGCTGAGGCCTTGGGGAGGGGGGCCCAGCCAGCTCCAGGCTAACAGCACAGCCTACCCCGAGGCTGCCTGCTGGCACTTCCTCCTCCCTTTTATAGCCCTTGTCTTCCCATCCCTGCTCTACTACTTGCTGATTTTGTGACCCAGGCAAGTCACTTTATTTCTCAACACCTCCATTTTCTCCTCCGCAAAATGGAGATAGATAGTACCCAGCCTACAGGGTGGTTATGAGGAAATGTGGGTCCGAGTAGGTAAAGCACCAATAAGTGGTAGCTGCTAGTACCTATTTACCCAGTTCTGACCCAGAGCCCCCAGCCCAAATGAGGCTTGTGTCTCCCAGTGCAGGACCCAGCTTCCCAAACCAATCAAGAAACTTCCCTGAGAGTCAGTGTCTTCTTTTGCTGAGGGCTTTACATGGATTTACATGCATTAGACACTCAAATGATCTCCAGTTGACATAAAAAACTGGGGCTCAGAGAGGTGAAGTGACTTGCTCAGGGGCACACAGCTAATAGTAAGTGGCAGAGTTGGGATAATAATCCTGATATGTCCTAGTCCCAAATCTGTTCTTTTTTTTTTCTTTTCTCTCTTTTCTTTCTCTCTTTTCTTTCTTTCTTTCTTTCTTTCTTTCTTTCTTTCTTTCTTTCAAGAGATCACATGCTTGAACAGGCAGGTTCAAGCAGGTATAGGGAGAGAGGAGTGGAGAGGGCCGAGGGAGAGGGAGAGAGAGAATCCCAAGCAGGCTCCATGTCCAATGTGGAGCCCGATGCAGGTCTCAAACCCAAGACCCTAAGATCACGACCTGAGTCGAAATCAAGAGTCGGACTCTTAACTGACTGAACCACCCAGGTGCCCCTGCCTTTGTCTATCCTACCCACAGCTGGTTGGCCCTGAGCATGATTTTAGGATGAGATGGAAGTAGACGGTAGACAGTAGACAGTAGACGGCCAGAGGCTGGCAGTGAAGGTCCTGATCATACAACTCTTTGGAATCCCACAAACTTGACTTTGCAGTACAGTTTCTACTCCATGTCAACTCCATCTCCACATGGCTTAACCAGGAGTAGAGGTTCTGATGTGTTTAATGAACTTTCCCACCCTCACCCCAACATAGACACACATGTGCACACACACACGTGCACACGCACACATGCGCCCACTTTTCCACCAAATGGCTGATTTCTATTTGATCACATTTCCGAAATCAAGAAACACTGAAGCAGGTGTGGGTGTGAGTGTTCAAGGACCTGTTCAAAACACAAAGCTCTAAGAACACAGTCGTCCTTCTCCCAGAAATGCAGATACCCTTTCCTAGTTACCAAGGGAAACCTCATTTCCTGCAGCAGGAGGTGGGGATCTGGGCTCGCCACAACTTGCCCTAGCTTCACAGCTTAGGGCAGACTCAGCAGCTCCTGTATCTCCAGGAGCTGCAGAGAGGGAAGAGCTTGAAACCCCTGGAGCTCCAGGGTAAGGATTTAGCAATGGAGAAGTTGGATGAGTGCAGTTTGCTCTGGAGACAGGGAGGTGAGGTGAGGGCTGTGCAGATCTGAGAGGTCAGAAAGAGGATAAAGAAGAAAAGGCACAAGGATTGAGAGAAAGGCTAAGGGAAAGAGAAGAAGAAATCAAGGAAGAGAGGAGTATAGGAGACACAAAAGAATGAAGCAAAGAGGAGGACAAATTCAGATGGCAAAGTGCAGCCAACGAGTGGCCTCCTACACTGTTGTACAGGAAGAAGGTAGGGGCCACAGTCTCCCTGGTAGTGGGTGTAGGAGGCTTGTCTGGAGGCTGCCTTTGTATTTTTCTTGGGCGCACTTGCAGAGGAGGGTGCAGGTGCTTGTCACTGGGGAAGGGTGGTTCCTCCCCCTCCCCCTGCAGCCCTTGGCACTGCGGCCACCAACGAGCCACGTCTATAAAGTGCCCACCGTGTGCCAGAGAAGATGACATTGAAGAAAATCCAACAGCAGGAAGGAAAGGGAAAAAAGCAAAAGGGGCCTGAAAGCTTGCAACAGGTTGGGGTGGCCTGAAGTGGGTAGGAAGGTGGGATTCCGGAGGCTTCTTGCTCAGCAGCCTGAGGGGGACAGGTTGGCAAAAGGAAGGCCTGGTATGGGAGACTCCCAAAAGAGAATGGGTGTCAATCCCTGAATCTTATTTTAGGGGACTCTCAGGCCCATCTCCACTGGCAGCTGGACTAGCTCTGAATTTAGAGTAAGGACTCCAAATGTGTCTGAATATCTCTATGCATATCTGCGTGTATGTTCCCAGGGAAAGCAGTTTCTCTCCTGGTACAGATACATTGCATCCCCGTGGGTAACACACTTGCGGTGGTTGTGAGGGGCATTACACGCATTCTCTGTCTGCTGGCCTGTGGGCAGTGGGTCTTCCTTGGGCCCTCATCCCTCCGCTGACCTTCCTTTCAAGTACCTGCTCTGCTTCTTGGAAGAGCCCCCCCCCCCCCCCCCCGGCTGGGACTGTGTGTTTGCTTTCTATGGTCCCTTTCTCCAACCAGCCTGAGCCGTTCTTTCCCCAACAACATCCAAAGGGGGGAAGCAATCATTGGTTCGAGAAGAATCTCTGAGCCAATGAAATGTCAGCTCAGTCACTGTTTCCAGAAGCCTCAAGGAGAATCCATAGATGGAGCAAAACCTCAGTTGACCAGAATATCTGGGGTTGCGCAGATAACAATGCAGTTTTCTAGCAGGTCAAGGGTTTTCATTTTGATGCACCATGGAAATTCTCTATAAAGTCTGAGGCCTCTTTCTTGCCTTAGGATGTAAGGCCTAGGGAAGTGAATTACAGTTTCCTTAGTTTGATGACTAAGGACCTGCCTTTCTAAATATCAGCCCCAATGTTTAGGATCACAGGAAGATGGTATAGTACAGCAGTCAGAACGCTAGATTCTAGAAATCAGAGGGCATGGGTTCCACTTTCCAGGTGAAAATGTGTACTGAAAGCAGACCACCCCCCTCCTCTTGGAATTACTTACTTGAATTAACCCCTCACACTGCTGAGTTCCATACCCTTTGCCTCTTCAAACAGCGAAGTGAAGAAAAAAATGTCTATGATCAATTGATGGCTCACAAGATTGGGCCTTTGTTGGCTAAAATTTTATCATTTGTCCCATTTCTTCACTAGAATGTTAACCCATGAGGGCATACCATGTCTGCCCCACCCCATTCAGACCCCTTACCCTCTCCCCACCCCGCCCCAGTTTCATCATGAGCACCTAACTGAGGCTTAGTCATGTTCAACAACGTGCCAGGGTAGGAGCCTTCACCATTCCACTGCTGAGTCAGGCTGCAGGTTCAGATAGAATTCCTGCCTTGAGACTTCTGAACGAGCCCTGGGCCTGGTGTTTGGTGAGTGCTTCCTACGTGGCAGATGCTGGTCCTGGCATCATTATTCTTTGGGGACCAAACCGGGGAAGACAGTAGGAATGGATGCAGGGTTTTCAATTCCACCATGACTGCTGGAGTCGTTATTCATAATCACAGCAAGTGGAATCTCAGAGCTGGAAGAGTCCTTCCAAATGAGGAAATGAAAGTCAGAGGCTCCTAAGTCAGGCAGGATGCCAGTGGAGATTGGAGGAGAGGGTGGCAAGTTTAGACTTTGGAGCAGATAGGAGAAAGGGAGGTAGAGGAGCAAAAGTTGGAGTTTGTGGTCTGGGCTCATTCCCCTCCCCCACCTCTTCCCCAGCTGCTTCACCTGGTTAGGCTGAGGGTTTGGGAAAGAGGAGGGACTGACCTCAGGGGTAGGAGTCCAGGCTTAGGTGACTTGGGGGACCTTGGGCCCCTGAGGGAGGAAAGCAAGGATGAGTGGGACACCAGTGCTAGAGGGACAGCCAGAGGGCATCTAGCCAGGGACTGGGGCAGGAGGTGATAACAGTGGCATACCTAGCCTGCTCCCCAACTTGGCCCTAAGATATCCGAGGTATAGAAAGCTGGCTTCACCCTAGGGAATCACTTTGGAGCCCCGGGAAAGAAGAGCCAGATGAGTGCCCCAGGGCTGTTGGCATCCTGGCTCCGTGGTTCTGCAGACAGAGCTAAGCTTATGGTGTGTATTGGGGGGACAGCACCTACTGCAGAGAGAACTGTGGGGAGAGAGGCCAGGCAACTGGCTCATACAGGATAGGACTGTCATATAGAAATATTCCCATCTGGCTAGTTCTAGAGAAGCAAGTCTGGGTAATAATAAACTATGAATTTTATGCATGAGCTGAACATTGAAAAACTTCAGCCCCAAGCTCCCGGCTAGCATCTGAGCCAAATCCCACTCACATAGCATTTAATCAGCTTCCTGACAGATCCCAGTAAAAGGGAGATGAATTTACGAGATTGATTAGCTAATACCCAAGTGTTATGCTTACTCTGTGATCCAAGAGCACCAGGCTGGGGCCTCTAGACTTTTCTGCTACTCAGATTCTGTAGTTGCTTTCAGGACAGGTGGGCCTAGGCCTGCCCCCTGGGGAGGGCACTGAGCTGAGCTGTTCCTGCTCTCAGGCTCCCTCCCCAGCCTATGATCGGCTGCCCCTCAGCAACCTAGGATGCATCTGGTCCTTGGGAAAGAGTTATTCTCCTCATTGCACCCCTCCTTCCCCCTATGACAGTCTTTGGCTAGTTTATTGCCAACTCCACCGCATGCCGAGGATGTCTCTTTTGGTCTATACCAGTCCAGAGTGTGCCTGCTATCTCACCTTTTCTGGAAAGCCTTCCCGGACTATCAAAGCTCTTGCTGAGCTTTCCCTTCTTTCAACCCCAAACACCCAGTATTGTGTGAACCACCCATAATCACAGATCACAGTTAGAGCTAAACCAGAATTTAGCTAGTTCCATCCATCCCCACTTGTAAATGCTGGATTTATTTAACCACAAAAGTAATACATGCTCATTATGAGCAGTCAAAAATATAGAGAGTCTCAAAGAGAAAACGTATCTCCCTCTCAATCCCATATGATCCAATCCACTCAGAAAACCAGTATTATCAGTGCCTCTGCACTGTCTCCCTGCTCACACAGACATATGCGCACAACTCCTTTCATGTTACCTGTAAGGAACTGAGGCCCAGAGAAGTAAGATGGTTTTTCTATTCGCCATAGCTGGTGAGTGGCTGAGCTGGGAGTAAGAACCCCAGTGTCCGGGCTCTGGGCTCCCTGGCCAGCGACATTGTGGTTAACTGCCTCCTAAGAGAGTCGTGTCTCCCCACAAATAGTACGCTTAATGGAGGATGAGAGAGAGAGAGAGAGAGAGAGAGAGAGAGAGAGAGAGAGAGAAAGTTTCTTTCTCGCATTTCCCACAACACCTTACACAGTTTCAAGCATCTGGTCCAGGGTGTTTACTAGATGTTTGTCTCCTCGTTTTAAATCCTTTCTGAGACACAGAACATAAAGACTTCTAACTCTGGGAAATGAACTAGGGGTGGTGGAAGGGGAGGAGGGCGGGGGGTGGGGGTGAATGGGTGACGGGCACGGAGGGGGACACTTGACGGGATGAGCACTGGGTGTTATTCTGTATGTTGGTAAATTGAACACCAATAAAAATTAATTTATAAAAAAAATAAATCCTTTCTGAAACAAGACACAGTATAAATAAAGAAAAAGAAAATGTTTGACTCAGTGCCTGGTTGCGCTAGACTGTAAAGCCGAGTCATGCAATCATCCAAAAATTGATTATTAAGATGGCTGGGGAAAAACAGCCGAAATTCAAGTGATTACTGACCATGTGAACATATCTGGAGACAGAGACAAATATGGAGACCGAGGAGCCCAAACGTTCAAGGCACAGGCCCGAGAACCTGATTTGGAGGTGTCGGAGCAGGGGGTGGGAAGGACAGTGGTGGAGGTAAGGACTAAGGCCCCTCGATACCCCACTTTTTTTGGCACCTGTCACACCCAGTGCCATCCTCCAAATGGCCCCGTTGGCTGTGGCAAAGTACTGAAAGATCCTTTCCTGTGTCAAGTCTCAAGAACCTACTTTAGGGTCTTTTTACTCCTTTTGTGGAGTCATTAATGGGATTCATACAGATTTATTTGACACGGTTATTTGTTGCTGATCAGGTCCGAGAGTAGAAAAGGCCAGGCTGGAATGGAGGCTCCCACCCAGAGGCATGATTCCCTGCTCTGGGTAGCTTGGAAGGAGTTGGGAGTGGCCTCTCTGGCACCTCAACTGATCTGGAGGCAGAATCCTTTAGAAGATGATAAATGCTCATTGAAATTTGGAGCTGAAGCAAATTTACAAGATCATCTAATAAGGTTATTAATATCTCACATTTATATAGCACTTCATAAGTTTATGAAGTGACAAGATGTGACTCATGCCTCTCATTTTACATATAGAAGCCTTTGTTTAGTTAAGAAGACTGACAACTGGGTAGTAGATTAATTGTCTTCATTGTGAGCATGGCATTGTGGATATATTGGAATGTTCTAATTTTTAGGAGATGAATGATGGAAGTATTTAAGGGTGAAGTGTCATTGATATTTGAAACTTTAAAATGATACAGCATTTAAAAAGATATAACTAGGGGCTGGAAAGGATGGGGAGTTGGTATTTAATGGGTACAGAGCTTCTCTTCGGGGTGATGAAAAAGTTGTGACGATGCACATTGGTGATGGGCATCAGTGAATATACTTAATGCCCCTGAATTGTGCACTGAAATTGTGCCCCTGAAATGGCCATTTTAATGGCCATTTTTTATGTTGTGGTATTTTACCACAATACAAATATATATAAAAATATACACACAGATATAGATAAAGCAAACATATACTAATAAATGTTGATTCTAGGTGATGAATATGAAGGTGATTATTGTATTGGTTTTGAGGCCACTTTTGCTGCTCTGTATATTTGAAAATATTAGTAATAGAGCATAGGGAATCAAAGAAACTCTTCATGTGAGCAGATGGGACCCGGACCCAAAGGGCATGTGGGAGATTGGAACACATGGTGGAGAGGAGGCAGCTGGACTGTTGCATGGTTGGCCAATAATGGTCAGTTGACAGGTAAGACATGAGAGCTGAGCCAGTTGTCCACTCTGAATGTTCCCTGGGGTGGGTCACAGGAAAGCTGTAACATGGAGGGTCCTTAGGTTGCAACATGAGACAGCTTACATTTAGGGGTGTCTCAAGAGCTCCAAGTTATTCAGAGGCTCACTGACCAGTTCCTGCCCCACACCTCCTCTGGCCCCTGGTGATGGTCACGAGTCCTCCATGATTGAATGGAGCAGAGAAATAGAAGTTGCCAAAACTGTCATCAGTTCATGTGAGTTGGCTTTGTGCCACCCAGCTGCACTCTTGAAATCTCATCAAATTGCACATCCTCTAAGTGAGGGTCAGAAGGACTCTCTGAAAGACGGCCCACAGGGGCCTGGTGGTGCAAGGGTGGCTGAGAGGCATAATCAACAGGAAGGATCTCATGATTTGATCACCTGGCCCCTACCAACATATGTTCTGTTCCTCATTTGAGCCTTTGCTGATGAGAGGGAAGGGAAGGTCCTGGCCCACTTCCGGGGCCCTCCAGATGTTCTTGCCTGGATCACAAAGATGCCATCCAGATCACTGCTGGCAGGGCCAAGGGTCAGTTCAGAAGTCTGCAGAGCCATTAGGGTGAGAACTGCTCCTTGCCCCTCCCCCCAAAAAAACAATGTGATGAGCTTTCATTTGTGGGGGTCACTTTGTCCCTGCTGTTGTCTTGCTGGACCTGCTCTGCTTCAGCCCCACCAGGGCCTCATCCCTCCTCAACAGACAGAACAGCTTTGACTGACCCTGCATACGAGGGAAAGGAACAGGGACTTCATTTGCATTTTCCTTTGGCCAGCATTTGCCTGGTGTCTACATTAATCACCATAAAGGATAAATGCCACCAAGAGGATGGAACAAGCCAGGGAGAGTGGGAGCAAGCAGGGGGGAGGGGAGGGAGACGGGAGACAGAGATAGAGAGAGAGAAAGACAGAGAGAGAGAGAGAGAGAGAACGAGAGAGAATAAGTACCTGAGCAAGTAGGGGGGCCTAAGAGAGGGTGGAGGAAGCCAGCTGGTCTGGAAGAGAACAGGCCAGAATGAATACTTGGTGACCTCTCTCTTCATATCCTGAGTCCCCTGGACTTCAGCCTTTGGAAAATTGGATCTCCTTCCGTGTCACGTTTGATAGCCATATTCCAAAATAATGGAGTGTGGAACTAAAAGAAACAAGGCCGGGAGCAAGGCCTAGGCTGTGTGGTTAGAATAAATGGATGCAATGCAGGTGGGAGATGGGACCAATGAGGACAGAGTAGGGGGTTTGAGATTCTTAGTTCCGTGTCCTTCCGAATCAGACGCCCCAGGAAACCCAGACCTGGCAAAGGGGAAGGGACTTACCCAAGGCCACCCCGTTAATTAGTCCAGGTGGGGCCCCTGAGTCCTAAAACCAGTCCTTCTTCATTTAGATCATAACACCATGTGTCGCCAAGCAGAAACCCCATAAGCTGAGCGTTCTCTTTCTCTCAAGCCTCTTGGCAAGGTGGCACAGACAGAAACCCAGTCTCAGAAAAGGCCTGCCCCCCTCTCTTCCTGTCCTTCCTGGCAAGGTGGCTGTGCTCTGGAGGCATGCCAAGCTCCAGTGGGTCCTCACTCTGTCTCTGGCCTGCTCCCCCTCCCTCTCCTTTGTCAGCCGAGGCTTTACTGGAAAGGCCACTCAGAAATGAAGTTAATGTCAGTGAAGTGCTTCTTAGTAGGTAGCCGCTGGCAGGCTATGGGCTGGGCCATCCCCCTGGTCTCCATCTGGAGCTTGTGACCTGGCCTAACTCTTCTTACCTGAGACGCTGAGCACAGGGCTCACCAGAGGATGCCCTGGGGCCCCTAGTTTTTTCCACCCCAGGTTTCAGGGCAGCATAGCCCTTTGTCGCATTACCAAAGAGGCAGAGCCAGGGAGCAAACCTGGGGGGCAGAAGTAGGACAGTAGTCACAGAACCTCAGACAGGAAGGAACCTTGATCCACCCCCAACATACAGATAGGGAAACTGAGGATTACCATCCCCACTAATACAGCTTAGTTTCCACCTGAGAGCAGAGCACAAGGGAACAGGCCCCCCCAAAGAGTTTGCTTGCATAGGAGCACTGACACTATTGGAGAGGGTAGTTAAGTGGGAGGTTAAAGTGGGGGGCTTCAGGGGCAGGGAATCCAAGGGACGGGGTTGGGGAGGTAAAAAAAAAGTGAACATTCTTTTCACGCTGGAATAAAACCCAAGAGAAACAAAAAGGTGCCAAGTCCTTGTTGGGCAGATGGACCTGGAAAATAACTCCCTTGGGAAGGAAAAGGAAAAGTGTCACCAGTGTGGCTTCCTGCTGGTCTGGTGCCCCATCCTGGATTTACTATTGTCCCTGTCCAGAGACCTTTCTTTACTAAACAGATGAGGACAGGATGTGGGCAAGGCTTTCAGCAGCCCAGTCTCCCTGAACTTCAGCATGAAGGAGGAGATTATTTGCTGCAGTAAGGGCTACCATGTATAGTTTTGCAGGTTGTGAACTGCATAAAGGTGCTTAGTCAAGGAGCTAAGTAGGGGCAGAGCTCTGCTCCCCAAACCCTAGTGCAGGGCCAAATCCACTTGGATGAAGGGGTGCATTTTTTTCATCTGCCAAAACCATCCTGTTACTGGGGCTGCATTCCCCCAGAGGGAGGAGCTTTCTCTAAGCTTTTTACACAAGGCACTGAATAGACTACTTGTGGCTCTGGCTGCCATCAGCCATGGGTCCTGGTCCTCCATGGTGACCCATCCCAGGCTCCTAAGCTTCCCTGCTATGGCCCATTCCCTCCCTGTGTACCTCCTAGTGCTAGGCCTTTCATTCTTGCCAGCCACCTTCTGAGTACGAGGGCAGGGAATCCGGCAAGGTAGGTGTCTTGGAGCCTGGGGCCCACCTCATGAAGAATGGCAGATTTCTGAGCTTTCTCAGCGCTGCATTTTCCTGCCTCTGGGCCCTGCCCACCTGTTTGGCTCAGCCACCACATCTTGGATGCCTGCTCCCTTCCCAGTAGTCTGGTGCCAACTGTTTGTCTGATCGTGACTCTGATTGCTGTGTCCCGTTTCTTTGCCCTGCCCTCCCAGCTACCCCTCTGTAGTCAGCTGTCAAAGCCAGAACACATCCCCTAGGCCAGTAGGGCTCTGATGTGGGGGCGGAGTGGGGGGGTACAGCTGACTCGTCCAGATCCAGCACCTTGTTCTAGCTCCTTGCCTGCCAGTCTGGATGGAGGCCTCCTGTTTGGTGCTTTTCACTGCAAAGGAACGTACATGTGGGGTAGGCAAGGCGGGGTAGGCAGGGAGGAAGACAGTGGCCAGGGGCTCTGTGTTGGAGAGTTTTGTCATGTCCACATCATGACATAGTGCCATGTCAGGACCCCACCAGACTCCCAGCCCATTCTCCTTGGGCTGCAGGGGAGGCGCTGTGGCAGGGCCAGGAGCAGGCTGTAGAAACCTTCTGGGCATGAGGGGGAGGATGGGAAGGTTGGTCCTTGGGATCCGAGTCGCTCCTTCTAGCTATGCCTAAAGTGTAGTAGTCCTGGACCACCACACAGGCCCAAGGCTTCCAAATGAACTCACAGGGCCCTCCCAGAGTCTGATGGATGATGGTGCCAGATGGGCCTGAAACGAACCACCCAACAGAGTGCTGCTGGAGAAGAAGAGATCCTGGGGTTGGGACAGCATGGGGCCAGCCAGAAAGGCGGAAACAGGGAAGGAGCCAGGTTCCCAAAGCCTTTCCACTCTGACGGAGATGTCAGCATCTTCTCCGCTTAGCCCCCTTCGAGTGAGGACTAGCAAAAGCCCTTGAATCGAGAAGAATGTGAATGGGAACATCTAAGCGGTTTCCCTCTCTGCCTCCTCTCCAAATCCCAGAGCTGGAAGGAGCCAGACAGTGGAAGGAGGGGAGGGGAAAGAAAGCATCAATCTCCTGCCTGCATGGTCATGGCATCGCTGGCTCCAGCTGGTTTCCCTGGCAGGGGAGAGCCCAGTGTGGGTCCTGGCCAGGAAGAGTAGGGGGGTTGAGACACACGAGGCAGTGGCAGTTCTGGGTCTTAGAGCAAGGACCAGGGCTGGGGCAGAAGGCTGGGATGCCCCTTCAGGGGCAAGCCAGGGCAAGTCCAACTCTGAATGGATACTGTACAGGAGCCAAGCTTTGTAGAGTCCAACAGCAGTTCATCTGCTGCCTCTCAGGGAATAGAAACCGCTGGTTTCCCAGGGCCTGCTTCCCCACCTCTGGGACTTCTCAGTTCAGGCCACTCCCCAGAGGTGGGTGCAAATCCCCGACGACTGATATTGTCAACTAATTGCCAAGGCCAAAGATCTGGTCATGTCAAGATGTGAGGGTTATAAAGAGGAGGGAACCCCAGATCCATTAGCTCACAGTCAGAAATGTCTGTTTCCTGGTTCTTTGAACTCTCCTGGAAACAAGCACATGACCCCGGAGAATGTTCCAATTGAGTCACACCAGTGGGCTAAGCCAACCGAGTAATTTGGTGAGGGGGACGGAAAGGGGAAGGTGCCCCACGATGGATGGAAGAACTTCTCATGCAGTGTAGCTTGTGTTCCTCTGCTGGTGAGGTCATTCATTCTCAGGCATCTGGCCAAGGACCCGGTGGATCTTTGCAGAGGCCTCATAGCAGGAACATATAAGTTGGGATTTTCTTGGGGGTGGAGGCCAATGGGAAGATGGGAAGTGCAGGAGAGAAGGTTGAGACAGTGAACAGAGTTCCCAAACAAGCATCTACCAGCTCTGGAGAAAGTTTCTGAACCAAATTAAATGTCCAGTCCTGCTCAGATATAATGGCTGTTTAACATTTGTTCAGTATGTTACCAAATATATGCAGCTTCGTTCTAGATTTAATTTATTTGCTAGGTCTTAAAAAGGACCCTAGTTCTGTGCCCAGTAAGGAAAGAATCTGAGGTCCACAAAGGAAGAGGTTCAGCAAATGAACATGTCTATTCTGACTTAAAGACATGCAGTCTGCTCAACTCAAGCTCCTACCTACCTGGGGGAGCCATGGCCACTGCCAACAGGTAGCCTCTGGGACCTCAGGCTCTTTGAAGCTCTTGTCCTCATCTCAAGCTCTTGTCCCAGTGTGGAGGGCAGGGCTACTGAGAAAAGAGGACAATTCTTGAATCCATCCTGCTTAATGGTTTTCCCCCTGAAGAGCACACATTTGTCACATTTAGGAGGTATGACAGGATGATCCATCCCTCAGGCCAGGGCCTATAAAAAACAGGGAATTGGCACCTGCAATCTGCCATTCTCTCCCTCTGCCTTCTCTGGCTTTGGCTAAACTACCACTGAAATGCTGACTCCTGCCTTGTCCATGATGGAGTAAACTTTTAACAGGGTAGCATTGCCTGTAAAGCTTACTTCATTCAGAGCCACATAATACTGGAGGGGTAAATACCTAGAAGGGCCAGTGGTAAGGAGGAAGTAAGGAAGAAGACACCAGTAGCCTGGTTGGGTGTGAGAAGAGCCCCGTGAGGCTGGGCTATCCCTGGGTGCCATCTCTAGTCACACCCAAAGAATGTTCCAGATATTTCTCAGGTGTGGATCTCCAATAAGCAGCTTCATGGGTAGTCATCCACCCACACGGTGTGCTTTGAGAACCTCCACAGGTCCCTCCCAACCACAAAATACATTCTCCATGCTTTGACATCATCCCCGAAGAAAATTATTATTACCGTGTGTCAGGTCACCCTCCGAAGACCCTCATTAAATGGACATTTTTTTTTTTTGCCCAAGAAAAGTTTTCCTATATCAGATTCGTTGGCTTCTGCCTGTCAAAAGCAGGTTCACAAATAAATGGGATCCAGGGCAAATATTGCCAGATGGGAATGAGAGAGAAGATATGTTCACATCAAGGTGGAGCATAATGAGCCAGCTGGGTCAGGAGTTCTAATGGCTCAGCCAAGAAGGGAGGACTGGATGGCCCAGGAAAAAAATCTGATGACTGGCACCAGCTATCCCTGTAATCCAGGTGTCCATGTGTTCTCCCCTGCCCTGCAGGAGATAAAATTCCTTCAAAATCCATACCCTTCCAGATCTTTGCATTCCCAGGGGAGGCCTGCCTTCTCATCCCCTACTCTAGGCTACAAGCACCTGGTTCTCCTGAAAGAACTCCATCCACGCCAGTGGTTCGACCCCTCGGATGCTCATTCAGAATCACTTGGGGAGCCTTTAGAAGTTTCATTGCCAGAATCTCCAGGGCAGGGTGGGGAGCAAGGGTATCTCAGGGCTTTCTGGTGATTCTAATCTACAGCCAGAATTAAGAAGTGTGGGTTTTGATTTTCCACTCATCACACCTTTTCATGCCAACCGAAATGTGGAGCTCGGCCCTCTTCCTTAATCCCATACAAATAACCATTCTCCCAAGGAATCTGGTGTAGAAGGCTTTTGGGGAGACAGAGCAGGCTCACAGCAGCACAGACAACTTAAAATGTGAAGTCCAGAATCCCGGACTCTCTGGGTGCCTGGTAATTTTCGCAGTCAGGCTCTTACCCCCTATCATGTCATCCTCTCTTCCCTCCATTCATTCCTCTCCTCATCGTTCTCCCACAACCCAAAGTTCTGCTCATTTCCACCACCCAGCGTTTACATTGTCTCCTCTGTTGCCTTGGCACCTGCCTACCCATGCTGTTAAGGCAAGCTGCTTATCAGAATCTTCCCCTCAAGACAGTTTCAGGTCTCTCCTTCCAGGGGACTCTCATGCCAGCCTGTGAGCCGATTAAAACTTCACCCCAGATCCACATGGTTCTGACAAGGACCCTGGATGGCCACATCGTTCGAGATCCACTGGCTCGGAGAACCATCACAGACTCAAGCTCTGCTATTCCATCCAAAGAAGCAGAGCCTACACCTTGCAGGGGAGGCCCAAAGTTGGCAAAGTACTTGAAGAGTGACTGTGTATCCACTTGAGGGAGTCTTTGTGTACTTGTGGGTGTCTAGCCCTTATGGATAATATTCCAGTTTGGCCTGTTCACAGACTCCCAGGACTTTCCCAAGTTTGGGGAAAAACATCCCTGTTGCAGGACCTAAAGGAATCTATACTGTGGCTACAAAATGACTTTGAGATGAAAACTGTGACATTTTACTCAGTGGTATTTCCTGGGCATCATCACATGCCAGCCGCTGGGCTAGGTGCTTTGGATTTGGTGGTGACCCAAACCTGCGTGCTGGATCATTATAGTATAGTGTAGTGAGTCCCCAGTACTCTTTTTTTTTTTTTTGAGCTCCTCTTTTTGGACTGAAAAGCACTATTTCGAAAGCAAACAAACCAAACGCTAAGCTCCAAGTCAGGAGTTTCTAGGCATTGGAAATTCTCTTCAGCAAACAGGTGGGTTTCTGTATGAGTACATTATTCTGTATGAGTAAATTCTGCCTGAGTACATTATCTCCTTTTTATGTGTGTGACATGGTAGTTAGTGTTTCAAAGGCACTTGGTGTGTATGTAAGCCTTTTATAGGCCTGTCTGTGATTCTTGGCCTGGACTGTGAAGACCCCTTGACTCCTGAAACTTTGCCTCCCAGAGCTCTGTCAAGTTTTCGGACATGGGATCACTAGCTAGCTGGCTAACAGCTGTCAGTGCCTATGGCTGACAGCAGGCTTGTGGCTTCATATACATCACTTCATTCTGTCCTCATGACGGGGAAGTAACTAGAATTATCGTCCTTATTTTACAACTGGCAAGATGACTCACCTACTACTCAGTGGCAGAGCCAGGATTCAAACCTGGGACTGCTGGACTGCAAAGCCTTTCAAAACTCACCACCTCCTGGCTTGAGCCGCCAAAGCAGGGTTGAGGAAATGCAAGCTCCCTCATCATCAGTGAGCACATCAGCATCGTGGTCATTGTCATCCTGTCATCTTATCAGTGATTGTTTGCCAAACACCTTCTTGGGGCCAAGTGCTGATTTCAATAATAATAAACAGAAATAATATTAACAGCAGACAACAGTTACTGAATTCTTATCATGTGCTAGGCACTGTCCTAATCATCTTATCAGGATCACCCTAACCATTCCTCCCCCTACTGCTGTGAGATAGGTCCTATTCATAGCCCTGTTCTAGAGAAGAGAAAACCGAGGTTCAGACAGCCTCCTCTACCTGTGGCCTCATAGCCAGTGTATAACAGAGCTGGGGTGTGGCCTCCGTCTGACTCCAGAACCTGAGCTCCCATGTCAGTGGATGCCTGCCTTTCCTTTAATTTCCAGTTTGGCAGCACTGCCCGCCACTGGCTTCTAATAACAGGAGAGCTCTCCCAGACCCATCTGCCAGCTGGGATAGGGCATGGAGTAGTGGACTACTGTGGGCATGAGCAGATGCCCTCCTACATGAGCTGACAACCCAGACCCTTTCCCTCAGGATGCCATGAGTATGAGAAATGTGCCCAAAGAGGGCCTTCCCAGCCAAGCACTTTGCATAGAAGAACTTTGGGAAAATATGCAACTGAGACCCCGTATAGACAGAGACCAGGTAAACCAGGTGACTCTTCCCTTCATGTCTTTTCCTTCTCCTTCTCGAGGGACCAGTTTTATAGAGTGTATGTTTTCTTCTCACTATATCCCTGGCCTCAGATAACCCCTGAGTCCCTTACCTCCTGTCTCCTCTCAGTGCTATTTCTTCATCATGTCCTTTCATTCCCCTTTGAAAAATACCCATTCCTTTCTGCTCCAAATCTCCTCGCTTTTCCCTGCTTTCATTTCAGCTCAAGCTACATTAAGGTTGTAAAGCATTTTTGGGAAAGAACGGGCATGGCACCACGGTAAATAGAGTTTTATGGTGTTTTGCTATCATTGAGCTGGGAGCCCGAAAACCAATAGCAATTCATAGTCCCAGCCTACCTTAATCTCTGCAGGGCTATTAACCAGCCCTAGATGAGGTCTATGGGCCATGACCCCAAATACCTACTTCTCAAACGATGTAAAGTCACTCCAGGTGGAGGAGTATTCACTTGAGTACCACTTCCCAAATTGGCTTCCATAGTACCCTGAGTGCAAGGGATTAATAGGTACCATGGGGAGGGAAAAAAAGGTTTCTGAGTACAAACAAGTTAGACAAATGCTGGGTTGGATAAGATAAAGTTACTACAGGGCTTCACAGAGCCCTTCACATACTAATGAGAATCATGAATCCACAAGAGGACATTTAGAACCTTGCCACCCAAAGTGTGTGTCCTGGGGATTGGCAGCACAGGTATCACCCAGGGAGCTGACTGGAAATGTTGACTCTCTGACCTCAACCCCAGACTTTCTGCGTCTCGAACCGGCATTGTAATAGCATTCTCTGGTCATCTGTATGCACATTACATTTTGAGAAATGCTCATTCAGAGTACCCTCCATCTTTCAAACTCTTGTCCGTAGAACACCTTTATGGGGACACTTCTATGACTTGTGTTCTCTGTGACATACTTTCAGGGGAGAGGCCAAGGCTAGAGAGGCCTTCATAGGAATTTCTCACTGCCTAGAGACTCTGTTGAAAGACATCAGCCAAAACAATATTTTGAAATTGCAGAGGTGGGGCGATCCCTTATGTGGTACCTGCAGACATGCTTTACAGAAGTTTCAAGTCTTCTGAGTCATGTGCTCCTAGAAAGTCTTCCCATGCACCTCGATTAACTCCTTTCCTGGCACATTTTCAAGCAGTGCCACAGCTGTGCTGCTTTTTCTATTCTCTGGGCCGGATCAACCTGTTTGTTTCTAAAACCTGACAGCTTCTCTCGAGTACTAGAGCTCAGGATCTGAAACTCTAAAGAATGCTGCATGCCAGTCCCCTGCTATAGAGCATTAGAAAGGCAATTTTATAAAAGCTGGGCAACTCTTCAGTCTGGTATGTTCTGTGCAGCTAAGCTGTCACTGTTTTTCTTTTAGGCATTTAAGCTGTTGTGCCAAACATTACAATAACACTACCTATTTTGTATTCAGATCTTGTGACTCATTTGGGGGCATTGTTAATATTTTATAGGAAACTTCTCATTTTTTCCATTCACATTTGCGATTTTCAAGTGTGTTGCTGCATTGCATTTATAAATGTGATTTTTATTAAGTCTCAGGGCTCTAGTTTTTTTCTCCTCAGAGAAACATGTCTCCAATTTTATGTGAAAAGTTAAATGGAAAATAGGCTTTGATATGTGAAATTTTGATTTTTGAGAAATTTGTCCAGGAGGCAACCATCCTGTAGAGTAAGGGGCTGCCGTGCCCAGGCTCTAGTTAGGACATAGGCAAACCTCTCAGCAAGTCTTCTTGGCTCTTGTCATCTGGCATCTTCTCAGTGGCCACTTTGCGAGACTGGCCAAGATCGTCTGCTCAGAGTTCAGGAAGAGGAGGTGACATGAGCAGTAGGATGGCACATGGGGACGTGTGGAAGTGGTCCTTCAGGCTGGAGGACCTGAGGTTTTCTGCTCTGGGTTTGGTACCATCACGTTGACCTCCCCTGCACTCCCACCAGGACAGAAGTATCAGAGGGAAAAGGGAATGGACTACGGGCATACCTTCTCATGCTGGTTCAGAAGATCCAAGGCTTCATTTGAAAGTCTCATCTGCTCAGTGATGTCGGGAACACTACTGTTCCGAGCTCCATCAGTTTAGAGCTAAATGCAAACCCACCCGGGGAAAGGTTGCCTATTGATGCCAACAATCACCTCAGCCTTTCTCATGTGACAAATGCCCATTCATAATGTGAAAAATATAGGACACTCCCCATGATAGTGATTCTACTGGAATTTTTTTTCCCGCTCTAATGACAGATCTACAACTGATAGATACATTCAAGAATTTTCCTTACAAGGAATCCGTAGGCTTTTTAGGGGACCTGAGACATCCAGATTGTTCTCTAAACTTGATACCTGGGTATGAATGAATAACAGCAGCTTCCATTTTGGGGGTGTTTACTATGTGCCAGGCACTGGGCCTAGCATCTTACATGCATGATATCATTGAACCCTTGGCATACCTTACTATCATAAAAATGAGGCAGTTCAGGCTCTGAGAGGTAGGTGACTTTACCCAAGGAAGTAATGGCAGACCCATGAGGCAAGCCCAGATCTGGGCAGCTCCCAAGCCATGCTCCTTATTCCTCAGGCTAGGGGACTGGTTTTGATGGCAGAGAGCATCAGGAAGGCTCTGAATTCTGAGGGGCCAAATGGGCTCCTGGGGAAAGCAAAAGGACTAGGGGATGGAGGAGTAGCACACATGTGCATTTGCCTCATAATTGTGCCTAGAGTTAGGCCTGTGAGCTAGCCAAGGTCAAGGTGGCCCTTTATGAACCACCTAGCGTGCTAATGATAGACCCCACTCCTGAATCCACCTCTACACACAGAGCCATTCATATGCATCGTCACAGACAAACTTCCAGCAACACTGGCCTCCTTCATGGTCCTTGGCCACTCCAGACACACTCTGTCCCTGGACCTTGCATATGCTCTTCCTTGTGCCTGACAGATGCTCCCCCCACCCCCGCCATAGCTATAGAGCTCACTCCTTGCCTTCCTTGAAGTCTTTGCTCAGCTGAGGAGCATTGAGGACTTCCCTGCTCACCCTATTTCGAATTGCAACCCCCTCATCCAGAAACCTGTATCCCCTTCCTTGCTTCATTTTTCTCCAAAACACTTACCATTCCCTAAAATATCATCCATTTCACCCATTTATCTGTTAATTCCCACTGGAATGCAAGCTCTTCGAGAACGGGGATTTTTATCTGCCTTGTTCACTGCAATATCCCTGGTGTCTAGGACACTGTCCAGCATGTAGTAGGAGCTCAGTAAGTATCTGTTGAATGAATGACCAAATACACACATGGCTACCCACCCCTGTCATAGCTGCAGAGACACACAGGTTCTTTGAGATAAAACAGGAGGTGAACATGTAAGAGAATAAGTGCCTTCGTAGGTGAGAGAACATGGGGAGCACTCTATACACAAAATGCCCATGGTCCTCAAATCTGGCTAAAGTCAAGGAACATATTGTGGACCTTTCTTGACAGCAGTTTTACTCTTTGTATCCTTTGGTTGAGAAACACAGAATGACCACAAACTAACATAAATGTATGATATTTTAACATGAATTTCATTAATCATTATGACATCTGCCTAATGTTTGGAAAATAGTGATAGGTACACAAGTGGGATGTTTTAAGGTAGTGCTTAAATGCCTGGTCTCTGGCATCTGTCAGCCACGGTTCGATTTCTGGTGTAGCCACCTACTACCTGTGTGATATTGAGCAAGATGCCCAAACCTTTGTCTTAGTGTCCTTGTCTGCAAAACACTAATGATAATACCAAGTTCATAGGGTTGTTACAAAGACTCAATAAGATCTTCCATGGCAAGCTCATGTAAAATGTCTGCCATGTAGTAAATGCTCCTCAAATGGGAGTTATCATCATCATCATCATCATCAGCAGCAGCAGCAGCAGCAGCTATTGATTGACATATCCACAGGTGATGCTTCCAAGTGTATGGATGTGCATCCCTCTTGCAGGACTCTGCAGTCTCCAGGGCCCACAGTTCTGGGAACTAGAGCAGTAGACACTAAGTGGTTGTGGCAGTCAAGGAAGAAGGGTTGGCCACTCGGTGAATAGGGGCATGGGCATGGTAAGAGTGAGAAGGTAAGTAGATGAGAGAGAGTAACTCCAGACACCACCTGAGAATAGTGGCTGAGTGTATATGTTCAGAGAGGAGGCCAAACGGCTACACAGGGAGCTTTCCAACACTTCTGAAATCACTTTGCTAGAGATGGGTCAGGAGGATGGACAAAGGTGGTTACTATCAAATAGCCCTGGTTTAAGTTGAGAGTGTTTTATCACCTCTGAGTGTTAGCTCTTGGAGAGTGACGAAGCTGCTTTCATCATTGCCCTGTCTGGCCTTGCATTCAGAGAATTTGGAGTTCCAGATGTTAGCCCACCAGTGTCAGGTTGGTCCGGGTGACCTGGGCAGTTTCTCTGCGATATTTCGCTGCTTGTGTGCTACCCCACAAAATCGGGGCTCCAGAAAGCTGTTTTCAGGACAATCTGTGGGGCTGTAGCATGGAAGGCAATCAACCTGTGGATAGCTGCACTGGGAGCAGCAGTGGGTAGCCAGTGGGCAGGGGTACTCTCCTCCATGGCACTTCATTACTGTCCCCTACACAGCTGGAAGCCCAGGTTAGATTAATCAGGGGGTTCAGGGAGTCTGAGTTTGATCTTCAGAGATCAAACAAGAAGGAGGTCAGGGATGGAGCTAAACATGGTGGGTGGGGGTGAGGAGGAGTGGCCACCCCCTGAGGCTAAACATGATTAGACAGGAACTAGTCCACCCATGGGGAGAGCATGCAAGCTGTGCCCATAGACTGATTGATTTGATGAGAGTTGAGTACGGTCTGTGATTTTTTGCTCAAAATGGGCAATAGAGCCAATTAAACCTTCCCAGGGAAGAAGAGGGAACCCCAGCTTTTAGTCTTATTTTAGAAAGCTGATCTTTCTGGAAAGGTAAAAAAGAAACTCCAGTGGCACTTGGCAATGTGCCACAAGGAGGCTTCTTCGTGAGCTTCATGTGGAAAGCTTAAACTCTGGTGCAAGTCAAGAATTTTTGTCCTCACACCAAGGGTCTTAAAGAGAGAGCTCTGACAGTCTGGTGTGAACTGGCTGGGGCCCCTTTCACATTTCTCTGGAAGCCTTGACTTCATCTTGTCATCATGCAAGTGGACCATTTGTACCTGTCCAACCCCTTTCTGGGCCTGATGGGGAGTTTGCTCTGGTGCGTCATTTGCATAGACAAATGCAAACTGGCATCTGTCAGCTTAACACCTCAAGCCAAGGAGCTGGAGTGGCGATGGGCAACCTTCTGGGCAAATACCTTGGATATTGGATTCAAAAATGACTGTTTCAAATTGGGGCTAATTTGCATAGGCTTATCAGGTTAATTACTACAATGTCTCCAGGAACTTGAAAATCCTTGAATTCTTATGCAACCAGAATGCTCAAAGTCTGTTGCTATGAAACTTGGAGTGTAAATTACCATGAATACCATTAATCTGTTCACTAGGAGGTTAATTTGCAATTTGTTGGCAAATCACATGTGGGTCTTATAGCAAGAATGTGGGTGGTGTTTTGGTGCTAATTCGTGGCCCCGCCTATGTCGCTGGATGTGTGTGTGTGTGCACACACATGTGGCATTGGGATAAGCACTCTATGGGAGCTCACATCCTAGACTTTCTCACTGCTTGCTAGGTCTCGTCGGGCTCTCCTGGCACATCCTAGAGCATGTGTTCTCCGGGTTGGACGGCTGTTGTGCCAAGCAGTCTTTGACCCAGTGCCAGCTTACACAACATTAGCTCCTTCTGAGACGGGATCGCAAAGGTGTCCATTAATACTTCAGAATCATCTGGCTTTTCTGAAAGATGCTTTTTTCCATTAATGGCTCTCAAGTTGCTTTTGTGCACCAGCAGGTTACTCCTGGCAAAGGAACTCAGATCATCTAGAGAAACCAGGGCAGGGATGTTGCATGGGGATAGGAGATGGCGACAGGGACCACCCTGGGTGGGGGTGGAGGGAGAAGACTGCTGAGCAGAGCCAGAAGGCTTCTCTGGCTGCCCTAGGTTATTGTTAATGGAGGGTGGCAGGGTGGGTGACACAAATCTCACCCCAGCTACCCTCACCTGCTCGCCCACAAAAGACCAGTACTTACAATGAAGTGAGAAAAATCCCCTCCTGGCTTAGGGGACAGGCCGTGGGTCAGGACTGATGGGGTATTGGAACTCCTCTCACCTGGAAATAGCTCCCTGGCTAGCCTCCCAGGGCTGGCAATCCCCTTTAGATGGAGACATCAGGGATTCAAATATGTTGTCTGGGAATGAGGAGAGCAGAGCCTGAAGGGAATGGGGACATAAACGATCTCAGTTTGGGTGCTCAGGAGGGATCCCCCAGGAAGTGCCCAGTGCTTTGGGGATACCCTCAACAGCCTGGGGATGGAAGCATGTGAGTCCATCACAGTGAGGGGCAGTTCAAGGAAGAAGAGCATGCTGGAAAGTTGGAGAAGGCTCAAAAAAAAAAAAAAAAAACCACTTCCAGGGCACCTGTGTGGCTCAGTCAGCAAAACGTCTGCCTCCAGCTCAGGTCATGATCCCGGGGTCCTGGGATTGAGTCCTGCATTGGGTTCCCTGCTTCTCACAGAATCTGCTTCTCCCTCTCCTTCTGCTGCTCCCCCTGCTTGTGCTCGCTCTCTCAAATAAATAAATAAATAAATAAATAAATAAATAAATAAATAAAATCTTCAAAAACAGCACATCCATCTACTCTACAGATGAGCCTTAGACTAATCCCAGGAGGGGCATAGAGAATTGGTAATGTGAGTTTGAAGAACTTGGTGGGGGCACACAGAAGCAGATTTCAGAGGTCTACCAGGAGCCAGAGAGCTCCAGAAAATGTGGCTGCTAGGAGGCCCTCTCGAACCTTTCTCTTCCTGACATCCCCGTCCCCCCATGTCCCTCAGTATTCCCTGAGTACCTATACCTGTGCTGGATGCTGACGGTGCAGTGGGCAAGATAGGTGCCTTGCTCTGCCCGCACCAAGCTCACAGTCTGATGGAGGGTAGACTTTTAAATTCGCTCTGCCTGGGAGGGCAGATGAGGCTCAGAGAGGGTGTTCCAGAAAAGGTGACTCAAGTTGAGTCCAGAAAAGGTGTGTAGGAGGTTGCCAGGTAGATGACGCAGCAGAGGGCATGCTGAGTAAGGAAAGAGCAAGTGTAAAAGTGTGGAAATGTGAAAGAATTTGGTATGGTCCCCACAGGCAGGGCAAGATTGCCTTCCCCCAAGAGAAGGAAATACCATCCTCCAGAATAAAACATTACCTGGAACTTCCACAATGGGCCCGAGAAGGAGACCATTTCAGCGGGGAAGAAGCATCCATAAGATTCATGTTCCCTTGTAAAGTTGACCCATTGCAGGGTATTATTTAGATCAGGCAGGAACTTTTCAGACAAAACCATATATTAAAGGCTAGGAGATGACAAAGGGAAACCAACATTTCTCAAGCACTTTCTCTGAGCTAGGTGTTATTCTAAATGTACATGCATACATATACTCACTTGATCCTCATAATATACCAAAAAGGGAGGCATGGTACTATTATTATCATTATGCCCATTTCACAGATAAGGTCCAGGAAGCTAGACTAGACAGTTTGCCCTAGAAAGTACCATTTAGTCATCTGTCACTGCAGGGGTCCTCTGGGGACCCATTCTTTCTTCCTTACTCCCAGCGTGCCTCCATGGGCTAGAGGCCATCTATATAGTCCAAGTGCCCTCCTAAATGAGTGCCCAGTGCTCCCTCTCCCCCCATTAGGGAGGCAGTCAAGAAGAATGGGGTGGAGGGATCATCAGCTCGGATGCCTCCAAGGGCCAGCCCCCGAAGGAGTGAATATATTCACTAGGGCAAGATCAGATGTATGCCCCCAGAAATGTTTTATTCTCCTCTTTATTATTCTTTTAATAAGAATAGCAGCACAACAGTACAAGAACAATATTGAACAGCAGCTGACGCCTGGTCCCAAGGCTAGGTTACAGAGGCAGTGGTGGGGACTGGAGTGACCTGGAGAGAGCCCATTCCCTCATCCAGAAGGGGCACTGCTACTTAGCTCCATCTACATATGGTCAGGTGGGACTTTAGAGGCCCAGGCTTGCCAGGTTAGCCAGAAATCCACAATCTTACATGAAATCTGAGGATTTTTAAAAAAGATTTTTTTTATTCATTCATGAGAGACAGAGAGGCAGAGACATAGGCAGAGGGAGAAGCAGGGTCCCAGTGGGGAGCCCAATGCAGGACTTGATCTCAGGACCCTGGGATCACGACCTGAGCCAAAGGCAGATGCTTAACCACTGAGCCACCCAGGTGCCCTGAGGATTTTTAAATGTTAACAACAAATCAGCATTTAAAAAAAAAACACTGTGCAGGCCAAACAAAACACACTTGCTTAGCAGCTGGGTGACCTTTGGGCAGGTAACTTCATCCCTGAAGCCTCAGCTCCCCGATATGTAAAAGAAGGGGTAATATCACTATCTCTACTTTGGGGGATTAAGTGAGGTAAAATAAGTGAAACGCCTGTCAGGATGATTATTATTCCTTGGAAGTTCCAGTCTTTTACTAGAGGAATATCTCCTCCTGGGTGATTGACAGGAAAGTCTCCATCCTTTACCTCCAGAGAGACCCCAACCATTACTCAGGGAATTCAGCTCCACCCCTGCCAGCAGAAGATTCTGAGGCTACACTTACACAGTAATTGACCATCTTGTGTCTAGGAGGAGGGGGATGTGTCTCTTTCTTTATACCCTTTCATGCGGTGACCTAGGGGCTGGCTGATTCACCCAGCTACCTCAGGCCTGGGGAGGTGCTGAGAAGGCCTGCAGGATGATTTCGTTTCAGGCAGAAAGAAAGAACCGAGGCAGAGAAGTGAGGCCATCATCCACATCCCAGGCCACCTCCAGTTCTTTCTGTGGACAGCCAAGGTCTTCAGGAAAGCTCTCAGCAGCTAAAGCTTTTACACCCTCATCTACCTTTCAAGCAGTGTTCCCCCCCCACCCCGCCCCACCCCGCTGCCCCAAACCTGGCTGCATATGAGAAACAAACAGTGGAGCAGCTTTGAGAAAATACTGATGCATGGAGCCTGGCTTCTGGAGAGATTCTGTGACCCTCTCACACAACCCAAAGCAAAACTGGATATAGGCACGTGTGCATGCGCCGCTGTGCACTTTCCAGGGGACTTGGCTGAGGACCTCAGGGGGCAGTGTCCCTGGTGGTTGGTGTAAGCATGTAGGGCACTGTGGGGGCGGAGCTGTGTTCCTAGGCCTCCTCTGCCATCATGCAGGATCTGTCCACACTGGCCCACTTACCCCTAGGAGCCCAGCTTTCTCTCTGGGCCCACAGGACTCGGTAATCAACACCCTGTTTGTTTCCTCAGTGGGCCTGGAACAAACTACCAAAGCACTTACAAGAAAGGGCTTTGAAAAAGCCTCACGCCCTCTCCACAGGGGAGAGCCCGCTATTACAAGGTTAAGGAGGGTGTAGGTGGGGAGGTAGCAGAGGCAGCAGGAGGCAGTGCTACACATGGAGAAAAGGCCACACACGTTAACAAAGCAGATCAGAAATGTGAGCAAATTAATATAAGGCCCTGCGAGAACAGAACATTCGCACCGTGGGGGCAAAGCACCCATTGGAGCAGCCGGGCCTTGGTGGGGGATGGAAGAAGAGCAGAGGGAGGGGAGCCCAGGGCCAAGCGAGGGGGCTTGTCAGTGCTAGGGAGGCTGGCTCTGATGGAGAAGCAGAAGGGAAGGGGTCAGCCACGAAGGAGGGGAAGACAGTGTGGTGAGTCCCCCAGGTAGGCAGGAGCATCTGACAGGTCTCCGGTGAGGGGGAATGGGGTGGGGGGGGTACAGAATCAGGGTCCCCTTCTGGGAATTGTAGGAGAGAGAGTACCTCCAGCTTCAATGCACTTGGCTTCACCCTCTGGCAGCTGGATCCTGACCAGAAGGCAGAGGAGTGTCACGGGGCAGCCTGCTACTAACTACCATGCCCGACTCCCACCAGGTCCTGCTGCTTTCTTTTCCTCTCTTCTCTGAAACAACCAGGAACCCCCTGGCTCAGAGGCAAGGAGCAGGAAGTACCTCAATTCAAGAATCCCTTGACAAAGATTCCCAAAGAAATGGCCTGGAAAGGGGGAGGGGCATTGGACTTGACTAAAATCCTAGAGTAGGGTGATATTAAAAATACTGTATTGCCTGTGGGGCTCAGACACTGACCAGGTAGGATGCACAGCTTAGAACTAAAGCATTGTTCTGGAAGGCCCCTACTGGCCAGGCATTAACCCTTTGGTTGCTGGATCAGAAAGAGGTGGGGACCATCAGAGGGCACTGGCAGTGTATGTTGGGGGACGGGTGTTGAGTGATCACTAAGTCAGGAATATAAAGTCTGAACACTTGTGATAGTGGTACGGGGGTTCACTAGTAATAATGTCAGCCCTGACCTGGGACAGCTGGAATCAGTCCTGGAGGACACAGGGGATTAGCGTGCAGAGAGCTACTGCTGGGGATCTGAGGGGTCCTGTCTGCAAGATGAGGCTGGAGCAATGCACAGATTCTTTCTTTGTTCCCTGGCAAAAGTGGGTCAGACACTGGCTGCACTGTTGAAGAGCAGGGCTAGACTTATGCCCATAGGGCCTGTCTAGTTCCCATGGACACACAGTGCCCTGTCCAGTGTTGTGGAATGAGGGCCCATTCTGAAGGATACATCAGTCTACTTCAGTGCCCTGATAGAATAGGAAAGGACCCTACAATTCAGCTCCCTTTTGACATATGGAGAAACAGAGATCTAGAAGGGGAAAGTGTAGGGCCATACATTTAATTAGTTCCAGAGCCCGGATGAGCCGCAAGATGCCCTGCTCCCAGCCCAGTGTATTTTCTATTACTTTCTTTGCTATTATTCCAAGTCTTCGTTACAGTCGAGGGAAAATGCCAGAATATCCTCAGGACCAACCTTACCCATAGGTAAACATGATGTGATCAAATATGTCTCCTCAATTGTCTGTCACTGTGCCTGAAATTTCACTGTCGGTGAGTCTTTCCTTTGGATCGTGAAGCTCTCCAGTCTTTCAGGGGGATATAGGTGTGGGATTTATTGACAATCACTGAGAGAAAGACTTTGCGAATCAGACTCAGGTTGTATCGCTGGAGGAGAGCCGCAGCAGCCAGCCCATGGAAGACGATACAGGCTGAGGTAGGCACGGGGACTCAGGATGAGGATCTGAATCCAGGACCCAGGCCATCCTGAGGGGCGGGGGTGGGGTGGGGGGTGCAAAGGCCCACACCCAAAGCTTCCATTCACCCTCTGGCTTGGGTGCTCAGGAAGCCTTTCTCCAGGAGAGGGTTCCAGTAACCCGGGAGGCCTGAATCACTGCTGTGCGGCCCATGCAGAGGAGAAGGATGGGAGAGTAAAGGATAACATCAGGCTGTCTGGAGTGGCTGTGGGGGCACTTTATTAAGAAGAGCAGCCTGGGCGAGATGGATGTGACAAGGGAATCTATGAAGACATCGAGAGGAGCTCCACTGCAAGAGGGATGGGCTCCAAGTCTGCCGAGGGAGGCCGGCGGGCGTGGGGTATGTCTCTTCAGCCCCTCCTCCTCCTTTGGGGCCCTGCTGGCTAGCAGGTGAGCTCCCTTCTGTTGCTACCCCTGGCTTCCATTCTAGTTTGGCTCCAGAGCCTGGCCGGCCATGATGCCCTGGTCTTGGAGCCCCTTCATGTTCCTCATCAGTTCTAGCACATTTTATTATGGAAGCGGCTTCACAGTGATGGTCTGGTGGGAAACGGGAGAGGGAGAAAATAGGCCATGGGATCTGTCTGGAAAGGGTTTGCCTTGTGTTTCCTGAGGGTATGTGTTTACTTAGAGGGTAGCAGGGCGTAGGGGAGACTGCTTCTGGAACTTTGGCGATTGAGCTTGAAGCTGCATGTGCATAGCAGGTGCGATCTTGTAATTTAGATTATAGGTCTGTTTAGATTGGGGTGGCTTGCTGGGGTGTGCTGAGCAAGCTGAAGACCTTCCCCAAGGCTCCAGTAGTTCTGTTGTAGATCTCAGCTAGCTAGGCAAACCCAGAATCCCTAGCTTCCCCTCCTTCAAAAGAGAGCATCCACCCTCAAGGCCCCCTTCCATTGTTTGACATAAGCCCTTGGCTTCCTAAATGGGTGTCCTCTGGAGGCCTCAATGAAGTTTCTTTTTTTAAATTTTTTTATTGGTGTTCAATTTGCCAACATATAGAATAACACCTAGTGCTCATCCCATCAAGTGCCCCCCTCAGTGCCCATCACCCAGTCACCCCCACCCCCCGCCCACCTCCCTTTCTACCACCCTTACCTGGTTCGTTTCCCAGAGTTAGGAGTCTCTCATGTTCTGTCTCCCTTTCTGATGTTTCCCACTCATTTTCTCTCCATTCCCTTTATTCCCTTTCACTATTTTTTATATTCCCCAAATGAATGAGCCCATATAATGTTTGTCCTTCTCTGATTGACTTATTTCACTCAGCATAATACCCTCCAGTTCCATCCACGTCGAAGCAAATGGTGGGTATTTGTTGTTTCTAATGGCTGAGTAATATCCCATTGTATATACATAAACCACATCTTCTTTATCCATTCATCTTTTGATGGACACTGAGGCTCCTTCCACAGTTTGGCTATTGTGGACATTGCTGCTATAAACATCAGGGTGCAGATGTCCCAGCGTTTCACTGCATCTGTATCTTTGGGGTAAATCCCCAGCAGTGCAATTGCTGGGTCGTAGGGCAGGTCTATTTTTAACTCTCTGAGGAACCTCCACACAGTTTTCCAGAGTGGTTGCACCAGTTCACATTCCCACCAACAGTGCCAGAGGGTTCCCTTTTCTCTGCATCCTCTCCAACATTTGTTGTTTCCCGCCTTGTTAATTTTCCCCATTCTCACTGGTGTGAGGTGTTATCTCATTGTGGTTTTGATTTGTATTTCCCTGATGGCCAGTGATGCAGAGCATTTTCTCATGTGCTTGTTGGCCATGTCTATGTCTTCCTCTGTGAGATTTCTGTTCATGTCTTCTCAATGAAGTTTCTAACCAGACATGTGTGGTCTTGGGTTCTGTGGGCTCCGGTGGGGGGAAGTTGCCACCATTGCCAGGAATTAGAGACCCAGATCCAAGACTGTCCCCTGGGGCCACTCAGGTCCCCCCCCCCAAGCAATCTTCCTGGCTTTAGGCCAGGCCATCACTAATGCGAGTGTCAGGGGCACTGCTGAGGAAGGACAATATTTCACAGAGCAGAGACTCCTGCTCAGGTGCAGGATTGGTGACTCAGGGAAGCTGGAATTCAGGGCAATCAATTTGGGAGAATTAGCCCAGAATTCTTTTAAGCTTTACTTCCCAGCAGACCCCTCCCACCTTGGAGATGGCTTAATCCCTGACATTTGTCTAGTGGCTTTATCTTTTCAGAGCTCCTCCACACCTATTATGTCCATTGAGCCTCATAAACACTGACTGAATTAGAACTGGAAGGTGTTATTATCCTTGTTTGACCAACAATAAGATTGAGGTCTCAAAAGGACACATGACTCATCCAGGGCCACACAGCTATTTAGTCAAAGAACTAGGATTTAAAATCTGTTTCCTAACTCGCAGCCCCATGTGCCTTCCACCTCCCAGGTGCATGGATGCCCCCACAGAATCATGGAGGTGTCTGGAACCTGGCATGGTGCTTGGCACATGATAGATACTAATAAATATCTGCTAAATGAAAGACTGAGTGGATAAGCAGGAAAGAGGCAAGGGGGAATACAAACTGTCCCTTTTTGTGATGAGCATAGAAGGGCAGGCATACTGTGTTGTTTCATCATTTTGCCTAGAAAGAAAGGAATAAGAGATCTTTCCCATTTCACAGATGTCATTGTCCAGGCAGGAAGATGAGGATAGCTCCCATAGGGAAGCCACAGGCTTAATCCTCCCCACAGGCTGCTTTCTACTAGCACTTTAAAGAGGAAATGAGTGGTGTGGGCCCTCACTCCAGGACCAGGAAGGAGTCACAATCAGCCCTAAAGGGAAGAGCATCCTCCGCACCCTGTCCCCTTGAGGCTGTTCTCTCCTTGTGTCCCTGCCAGAGGCTCCCTGAGAACACTGGCTACTGGCTCCTTTAGGGCCTCTGCACACACACACCCCACCATTGATCCTCCTTAGCATAACCCAGACCTCATGGGCTCAGTGCCTATCTCCTGTATGGCAACTGGACCAGTACTACCTCCCATACCTTTTGTGTCCCCCAAGGCCTGGCACACAGTAGGTGACTTGTCTGAGGTAAAGGGGGTTGGCCACTCCCTGGCAGGAGGCACTGTAGACAGCATCCTGCCTTCCAGGGCCCCCACCTCCACCCTCACCAGCAAACTGGCCTGGAGTTGCCATTTGTCCCCTAGTCCTGTCAGAGAAAGGGGGGAAATGGGAAGTGGAGACATGGGTTTTCAAATGTTGCTTTGTAGCAGCACGGAGTAGCCTTTGAGTCCCGCAGCGGAATCTGAGATCCCTCTAATTTTCAATGTTGGCCTCCCCGCCCCCCTCCCCCAACACTTATCACTAGCCCGCCTATCTGGGGTTATTTGCTTCGCTCCCCTGGACGTTGATTTTAATTTCTACGAGCTGGGGAGGATGCCAGGGTGAGCAAATGCATGTGGAGCACGGGAGCCGCCCCCCCCCCACCAGAGACCAGAGTGCTCGCCCAGTGGCAGCTGGATTATCCGCACGGCCCCTCCCTGGCTCCCCCGTGGGGGGGGCGGGCCAGGGGGAGGAAGGGGGGGCTCCTCCGCGGCAGATTGCGGGGTGGCGAGAGGCAGCAGACACCGCCGCCGCGGTGTTTACCAGCGGGCCTCGCTAGTTTGCCACCTCAGCCTCGGCTCTGGGACCAAGCCAGTCGCCTCCTTCTTTAAGATTCTGGTCACAGCAGGGGCTGGGTTTTTAAGGCAGTCGTGATCTTTCTCTTCCTACAGACGCCGCTGCCTCTACGGTCGGCGCGGGGCACAGCCGGGGGCAGCGCAAGGGGGAGCCTGCCGACAGGGTTCCCGGGGTCGGGCATCCGCCCAGCCCCGGCCAGGAAAGGGCCCCTACAGTAAGTACGGCGCTCCGGGCCGCCGGGTTCAGGCTCGCCTGGGCAGGGGCCAGAAAGCGGGGCACCCAGCCGCGGAGGCTGGAGTCTCGAATGGGGCGGGGGGAGATGGGGGCTAGCAGCTGAGCGCTTGGGTCCCCCGCCAACCCCTCGGAGTGACTCGGGGCGGAGCGGGGAACGGGTACCTGGTCCCGGGTGCGCTCCCCCTCGGTGCCCGCAGTCGATGGGCCGGAGTTGGCACGTTGGGAGCCGACCTCCCTGCACCCCGCCTGGAGCCCCGAGCGCCCCCCTCCCAGGAGCCATTCGGGGGATCAGGCCGCCCGCGGGCCCCTTTACCACAGGGCCTGCGAGGAGACTAGAAGACAAGCTGTGCGGGGCTGAGGATTTGGACGCCTGTGGAAAAGTGGCGGGGTGAGCGGGAAGTTTTCCGCTGGAGGTTGGGGGGCAGAGAGCAGGAAAGAGGGAGCGCAGGAGAGAGGAGAGCGGGAAGTCGGGAGGGCAGCCCCTCACCCCCCAGCGAGAGGGAGCAGGGGCGACCCCTCCTGGGGCTCGAGTCTGCCCTCCCCGCTGCTCTCCACATGGAGCTCACCCGGCCCCAGGCTCTCCCCCCCCCGTCCCCCCCCCGCCCCTCCCACCTGCTCCCCAGGCGAGGAGCCCCTCCCCCGCATGTGGGGCAACGCCAGGGCTTCCAGGCGTCCTGCCCCCAGCGCCCGGGCTTCCCCCAAGGCCCATGGCTCACGCTGGCCTGCCCTCTCTCCAGTGCTCACGCAGGCAGGCATCGCAGGGCTGAGAAACAAGACCACCCTGGGAGGTAGTGCGTTACTCTCCTACAACTTTGGCAGATCTGAATAAGCAGGCACATACCTCTGTCCCTTTCTTTTCTTGAGCTGTGTACCGTTCAAGCAGAGGGGGTGCCCCTAGGTGAGATCACAAAGGTGAGTTTAGCCTAAGTCACTTAGTCCCCTGCTCAGAAAAAAACCAGATCTCCCCTATGCTCCGCAGCCCCCACTCATCTTTACTGAGAGTACTGATGATCCCTGTGGGTACTGATGGCTTTTGTGCCTAGCATTGCTCTTTAGGTAGCAGTAAGAATCCATGTACAATAACAGTAGCTGGCACTCACTCAGAGCTGTGTGCCTTGGCTCAGCATGTATTATATTTCATCTTCACAACCACCCTAGGAGGTAGATCTTCATGTTATCCCCATTTTACAGATGAGAAAATGGAAGTGATGTTAATGGAAAGGTGAACAAGCCCAAGGTCCCACAGTTGGGGAGAAGCAGAGCTGGGATTTCCATCCTGTCTTATTTCAGCACCCCCACTGTTAACCAATAAAAGTGTTATGAGAAATAGGTTTTAATGAAGTAGGAAAGTGGTTTGTTTTCCCCCACAGAAAAGCTAATTTATTCTGTAGATCTGAAGTCGGAACCCACCATCCAAAGAGATTTGAGCCACCCTTGTTACATTCTGTGGAGAAAGGCAAACCGGATGGCCTACAACAGGACAGCAGACCCTGTTAGTAGGTGCCTACATAGAACAACAGTAATCATCATTGCTGATAGCCATTATTGATTTGAGCACTCACTTTGTATATTTAATCTTTATGGACGTACTTTGAAGTGGGTACTAGTGGGAGCCCCATTTTATAGATGAGAGGACTGAGACTCAGGAGGTTGAATTAAATTGCCACAGAGATGGGATTCCAGCCTAGAACCACTACATCCAAAGACAGGATGGGAGCTAAGCTTTGGCACATGTGTGCAAGAGGCAGAGGTTCCCCTGACTCTACCCCCTGTCACCTACCCCAGCTGGACCCCGTTAGCTGTCCCCTCCCCAGCCATTTGCCAGGAGCTCTGCACTGTTCCCTCTTTTCCTTGGCCCCTGTTGGCATTAAAGAAAGGATTGTACAGGTTGTAGAAGAAAGAGTTTCCCAAAGAGCAGGTGGCATTCTGCATGGATTTGGGTTTTGTTGTTGTACTAAATGCCATGCCTATAACATCGGTAAGTTGTTCTGCTTTATAAGTTTTATTAATTACACAAGTGTCTGGTCTGCTGGCTTGAAGTTGTTAATCCAACATTACGGCTCTATCTGAGTACCTCTGTTAGGAATTATTTTCGGGGAAAGTTTTTAGAGCCTTACTTGCAATGCTGAGCAAAGCCATCTTCCCATCTCCTCGGGCAGCTGAGGGGGCTTGTTTCTTGGCCAGGACTTAACCTGACTACTAGAAGGGCTGTGGTCATCCCTCCTTCCCCAGGATGGTCACAGTAGGGTGGACAGAATGTGGCCAGGTCCCAAGGGGAGGGGCTCTTCCTGTATTGCATGTGGCCCTGCAGTAGGACTGTTGATAGCTGCCCCCCCCCCCGCATTGGCCTATTAAATAGAGCTGGCTTCTGTGGATCCTCTTCAATGTGGGCATAATAGGGTGGGGAGAGCTCTGTGATTTTGGTCTCCGTTATTTTGGGGCATCTCGTTCCATCTGTTGGTCTGTCTAACCTTCCTTCCTCTTTCTGTGATGTGAGAGGGGGGCCTTCCATGTGTATCTTTTGGAGACTGCATAGGATGTGTGGCTGGTAACTGTGTCCCTGGTTGTCAGTGTGGTCTCCTCTGGGTACAGTGCATCATCTCACAGGGCCACATGAAAGGGGCCAGTGGGCAACATAAGTCCTCTGCCCTCATCCTGCCAATAGAAGTTGAAGAATCCCTTCAGCTTTGCCTGGATTTGGTCTGTGATTTCTTCTTTTCGTCGCAGTGGCTTAAATACCTAGAGGTTTTCCTCTTTCCAGAATCGTCCTTATTATTCGTTTGCTACCCCATTTGACATTCCTTTCCTGGAACATCCTTCTCTGCCTTGACCATCACTAGCCTCCTATTCACCTTCACCACTAAGCTTGAGGAGAGGGGCTGGGGTGTCTGCTGGAAGTCTTGTGGGCTCTGGGGAATGAGCCCACCTCTGTGCTCGCAGCATCCTCTGCTGCCCCTTGTGGTTCCAGGCCACACGGGGTTTTATGTTGGTCACATACCTGCCCGCACCTCAGACTGCACCCTCCCTGAAGGGAGAGACTTGGCCTATTTAATCTTCATAGCTCCGGTACCCAGCGCCATGCCTGCCACACAGGAGGTACTTGGTAAATTTTTGTTGCATCTATAAATAATAAATGTGCCAATGAATGTATCTAAAAACTGGTGGATGGAGCCTGTGACTCAAGCAAGGGCCTCTGTTGTTGTTCCCCTTACAAAAAGGGAGATAGGAGCAGAGCCTGCATTATTCTGCAATAGAGTCCCAGCTCCAGCTCTGTAGATTTTTAATCACTAAAAAAATACAGATATGCTGGAATGCCAAAACCTCAAAACCTGAATGCCTGGGAAGGGCTTTTCTGGTGAATAGGATGTTCTGGGTAACTGAAGTTTAGGCAAAACAAAACAAAACAACAAAAACAAACAAACCCATCCTTTTTTCTTTCCCTTTCTCCTTCTAAAATGCCTGATTCAGGTTCTCTACCTTAGCGAGTTAGGTTGTCGTGGGTCCATTGTTGAATCTGTTGTTGCTGAGTTGGAGGCCTGCAAGTTCTCAGGGTCCCCTAGGATTCTGTCTCCCCACAAGCCTGGTTGGAGAGTAGGGTGCAATCTCCTTACACCCCTCAACCCCCACCCCTACCCAGAGACAAGCCCACAGGCTGTGCCTTTGAAGTTTGTAAATTTCTTGCCCCCCACCTCCAGGAAACAGGCAGCATCTCCCCCAGACTAACAATATAGGGGAGGTGGCAGAGTGTTCGGGGGCAAACTCACGCTCCCTGAGATAGTAACTCAGCTCCTGCTCTTGCCCTTGGCTTTTATCCTTAGGTGGAGGGTTCACCAACCTCCCTCCCCCTTCTCTGATTCCATAGCATTGTCCCTTTGCTTTAGGCAAGACCTTATGATTCCTCCCTCCCTCTCAGCGGAGAGATGCAATCAGGCAGAAAAGAAGGGGTCCCAGTCCTGAAGCTGTGTTTGGCACGCCCTCCCCCACTCAGCCTTGTCATCTTCATGCCGCAGCCATAGCCCCCCTGCTCCCTTCTGTCTCCAGGCCTGCTCTTGCTTGCAGTGCCCTCTTTCTGGACTTCCCCAAAGGTAGCCCCTCCTCTAGAAAGCCCCCCCCACTTCTTCTGGAAGTCAGCAGAGGGTGGATAAGAGTGAAGTAAATAACCTCCAAGATCCCTGGCAACTCTGAGATGTGGCTGTTTGACTGGAGTCAGGGGCTGGGGGTGTCCTAGGCTGGTGGCCCAGGCCATAAGCGTTTGACAGCCTCACAGAGAGGAGGGAGACTGCACGGCCAGTCAGCTAGCCAAGTAGGCCCTTGTTTGACTTCAGGAGGCTTTGCTGGGAGCCCTGTACTGCCAGAGCCTGCCAAGCAGCCCCCTGAGGGGCATGATTTGAGCCCTGGATCTTTGGCTGCTGGAGGCAGCTACTTGTTGGGATGTTCCCAGCAGCTCCTGCCCACACCTGCTCCCCCTTTTCTGGCCTCCAAGTGTTGTTTACAGTTCACCCCTTGGCTGGCTGACAAGACGCCAGAATCCAAGAGTAGAGAGAGAGAGAGAGATCTGGGTGGCCAGGGACCCTCTCCTAGCCTAGCAATCTTGTGCCAGATCACTGCAGCCTAGCCTGGCCTTGGAAAGATGTGTTGACCGAGGGAAAGAATTCAAGACTGCCGCCCCCTTCCCTGCCAGCTCCACTTGTTCCCATCATGACCATTCCCTCCCACCTTCTGCAATTCTCTCCCCTTCCTCTTTTCTCCTCTTGATCTCATTCCCTTTCACAAGAAAAGTACAGCCTCCACCGGCTAGGTAATCAGCCCAAGTCAGGCTGGTGTCCTCGGGTTTTCCTTGTGTTCCACCATGTCCCAGCTGTGAGATTAGGGAGGGCCGTCATGGTGTCAGCGTGGCATAATCACAGTGACCCTCCCCAGAGAGCTTGATCACCCCAAGTCCCATACCAGACGGCTCTCATTGCCAGCTGCAGGAGACTGAGGGAGGGGGGTGGGGGTTTCAGAGTTGGGAGTGGCCCATGGGCATTTAGAGAGCAGGTGAAGCATGGAGCAGCCCCCAAAAAGCTAATGCAGACTGGAAGTTGGGGGCCATGGGCTGTCTGTCAGGCTTGCCTTCCTCAATCCTGGCCTTCCTCCTTCACTGTCTCCAAGGCCTTCCTGTTGTGTCATTTCTCCACTGCTCTGTTTTTCTCTGCCTCTTGTCACACACACACACACACACACACACACACACACACACACACACACCACCCTGGCTCTGTCTGGTCCCCTTTCCGCCTAGCTATCTTCCTCTCCATTCCTTGTCCTCTCACCTTCTGGCTCAATCTCTGCCTCTGCCTCCCTAGGAAGTACTTGGGGTGGTACATGGAGAGGGAGGTGGGGGACTGGGGTCTCCAGGGTTCTTCAGAGGGACACAACAACTCCTTTAAGCTCTCATGAAGATCTCATGGCTCCAGTCCTCCCTCACTGCCTCTGCCAATGACAGGTGAGTTGGGGGAGGGCTAAAATGCAAAGGCCTCCCCCACTAACTCTACCACAGCTTGGTGGCAGCAGCTTTAGGCCTCGTGACCCATAGTGCCATATGGCATCAGCCTCACATCTGGCACAGTCCTCACATCTGTCACTGGGCTGGCAGCCCCAGTAGGGAGGGTTTAGGAGCGTGTCTGGGCCTATTAGCCAACATGTCTGAGTCTACAGGATGTGTAGCCCCTGAGGGGAGAAATAGGGAAAGGGGGAGGCCGGCCTCCTTGAGGGTACCCCATAGTGCCCTCTCAGAAGCATCATGGGGTTGGTTTTTGTGAAGTGTCTCCAGGCTCCCAGGTATTTGTGGAAGGACAGATAATCTTTGTCTCTCTACCTGCTCCCTTGTGACCTGTTGGAACGGGTGGCAGGTGTTCTCCATCCCAGCCCACTGGGGAAAAACAGCTGTTTGGACAACCAGGAAATGAATCCAAACACCAGCGGGTCTTCCATAAGATGCCTCTCCAGGCTCAGCTAAGGAGGGATTTGCAGGACCATGAAGACCTGGAGGGAAGGAGGGAGGTAGCCCTCAGACAAAAACCAGATCTCCTCCCCAGAGGCTTCCAGGAGTGGGAACGGCTATCCAGTCATCCTGCCCACCCCCTGGACCTCTGGCCATTCTGAACGAAGAGTTGTTTGCCTTTAAAGAAACATTCCTTCCCAGAGAAGGAATAGCTGTTAAATTCCCACCCCCCAACCCCTAAGAGGACTGGAGCCATGCCAGCCTCCATCTCTTTTTATATCATAACTCTCTTTTACTTTTTCTCCATCCCCTCCCCACCTTTGTCTTTGGCTTGGGGTGTTGGGGGGTTTCTCTCCACTGGCCTGGCCCCATCCAGAAATGGTTCTCTCACAGGGTGAGACAGGACCGGTAGGCATTCGGTAATGAGTCGCATGAACTGGCCAAAGGATTGCAACCTGTACACCTCAAAATCCCTCCCACCCATGCATCCGTTGATCCATTTAGAAAACATTTATTAATCACCTACTATGAGCCAGATACAGTACTAGGTGGTGGATACAGTGTTGAACAAGAAAGACCTTGTCAATCCCCTTATGGCATTTATAGACAAATAATCACATAAATGAATGTAGAATGTGAGGAGTCTCCTGAAGGAAACCGACAGGCTGTAGCAATGGGAACAACCAGGGCAGAGTTCTCAGGGAAGGCCTCTGTGAGGAGGTGACATTTAAGTGGAGACCTGAAGGGTGAAAGATCAGTCATGGGGAGAATGGGGAAAGAGGTTTCCAAAGAAATAAGGAATACCAAGTGGGAGGGCCTGGAGGTGGCCAAGAACTTGATGTGTTCAGAAAGTGCACAAAGGCCAGTGGGGACAGGTTGTCCTTGACCAGAGTAAGAATAACATGAGAGGGGTCTGGCAAGGGGTTTGGTTGTTACTCACTTGTGGGAAATGTCTGTGGGGTTTTAAGCAGGGAGAGTGACAGGATCTGATTTGGCCTTTGCGTTATCTATAGAGACCAGCAGTGGCCCTGGGGAGACAGGAAGGAGGCTGCCACAGAAATCCATGGGGCAGATGATAGTCACTTGAACCCGGTGATAGCCATACAGATGAACAGTGTTGGTCAGATTATGAAGGAAGAGCTGCCAAGACCTACCGAGGGATTTGTTGGTGAGAGAGGGGGGTTACAGAAAGGGAGAGACAGGATTCCAGAATGACTCTCAGGTTTCTGGCGTGAGTCTTAATTAAAGAGATGAGGGCACCTGGGTAACTCAGTGGTTGAGCTTCTGCCTTTGGCTCAGGTCATGGTCCCGGGGTCCTAGGATCAGTCCCACATCAGGCTACCTGCAGAGAGCCTGCTTCTCCCTCTACCTATGTCTCTGCCTCTCTATGTGTGTCTCTCATGAATAAATAAATAAAATCTTTTAAACAAAATAAAAAATGAAAGAAAGAAAGAGAAAGAGATGATGGTGCCATGTACTGAGATGAAGAAGGCTGAGTGAGGCCTAGGCTAGAGGGGAGGTAAAAACCAAGAGTTCACTTTTGGACATGTTAAGTTCAAGATCCCTGTGAGACTTAAATGCACAGGTGTTGGAATAGATCGTTGGAATATAAGAGTTTGGGAGTTCACAGAAGAGGTGCAGGTAGAAGGCAAATTTGGGATTGTGTGCACATAGGCTGTACTTAAAGCCAGGGGACTGGTGAGATCTCCTGAAAAGAGAGCAGAGAAGGAAGGCCTGGGACTGAGTTGGGAAGCATGGCAATATTTAGTGATTAAGTAGCAGAGGAGAAGCCCACAAAAGAGACTAAGAAAAAAGCGGGCAGAGAGGTCATTGGAGACTCAGGAGATCATTACAGAATTCAAGAGAGGAGAGATGCCTGGGTGGCTCAGTGGTTGAGCATCTCCCTTCAGCTCAGGGGATGATCCCGGAGTCCTGGGATTGAGTCCTGCATCAGGATGCCCGTGGGGAGCCTGCCTCTCCCTCTGCCTATGTTTCTTCCTCTCTCTGTGTGTCTCTCATGAATAAATAAATAAAATCTTTTTAATTTTTTTTAAAAAGTCAAGAGAGGAGACCACCTCAAGGGAATGGCCGACTCTTCCCAAAGCCAGCGAGAGGTTGAGTAAGATAGAGGTGAGAGATGACCTTGAAGGCCATTTGTCACCCTCACCAGAGCAACTCTGTGGAGTAATGGATGTGGAAGCCAGGTTCTAGTGGATCGAGGAGTAAGTGGGAGATGCCGAAGTGGAGGCAATACATGTAGAAAACTCTTGAGGAGTTTTTTTTAAGATTTTATTTATTTATTTATTCATTCATTCATTCATTCATGAGAGACACACACAGAGAGAGGCAGAGACACAGGCAGAGGGAGAAGCAGGCCTCATGCAGGGAGCCCGATGTGGGACTCGATTCCAGGTCTCCAGGATAATGCCCGGGGCTGAAGGCGGCGCCAAACCCCTGAGCCACCAGGGCTGCCCTTGAGGAATTTTGCTATGAAGGGAATGGGACAAAGGGACAGTGCAAGGGGACGTGGAGTGGAGGGAGATGGTTTCTGTTTATTTTCTTAAGGATGGGAGCCTGATGCGAGATTTAATCCCAGGACCTGAGCCAAAGGCGGACGCCCAACCACTGAACCACCCAGGTGCCCCAAGGATGAGTTATTTCCATCAGTGCACTAGCATGATTCCAGAGAGGTCGAAAGCATTATGGTTTAGGGAAGAGTGTGAATGCCCAATGGAGCAAAATTCTTCAGAAGATGAGAGGGGATGGGACCGGAGCATAAATGAAGAGATTTGCCATTGGTAGAAAAGATACATCCCCCATTTTCATTGGAGGGGAAGAGGAATCATGGGTATAGATGTAGGCAGGGTGGAGTATAGATTTGGTGATGGTGAAATGACGGGGGAGTAGCTCTCATTTGATGGTTGGTGTTTTCTCAATCACATACAGGATAAGGTCATCAAGAGAGGCTTGTTGGGGCCATTGGGGAGTGCAGAAGATAGAGGAGAGAGAATGAGCTATGAAATAGTCATCTTGGAGAGTGTGAATGTGGTGGCCAGAGAGTATAGAGAGCCCACACCAGGTTGGAGACCATGAATGTAAAGTGAAAGCCTTGGATCCAGTTGTGTGGTCTTTCTCCAGCTGCTTTCAGCTATTTGGATGCAGGCCTGGGACATGCATATGGTTGAGTTCATCAAGGGATGAGGTTTTGCCAGACAAGAATAGCCAAGAGAGAAGGAAGTAAGGGAGCTGAAGGTGGGTGCAAGAGATTGATCATAATGATAGACCAGGATCTCTAATTTGAACATGAAGGGAAACAAAGATGAGAAGGAGCTTGAAGGACAGTAAGAAAGTAAATAATTAGGAGAAGGGCATGAAGAATGACTCTCTGAGGAAATGACATTGAAGCTGAGACATGAAGGATGACACAGCCATCCTGCAAATGCAAAGAATGGAAGAAGAGATTTCTAGGAAGGGGGAATACCAAGTGGGAAGTGAATAAGTGATCATGATGCTTCTGATCATTCCTGCAGTGGAAGTCCTGTGGAGGTAAACTGGCAGGATGACTGGGGTAGTAGTGAATTCGGGATGTTGGCAAGGGAGATCTGGGAGGGGGCGCACCCAAAGTCTAGGTGTGACAGCAGAGTGAGGGACTGAGTGAAATGAAGCGGTTGTGGGAGGCTTCCCCATCACCAGGTGCATGCTGAATTTTCTTTTTTTTTTTTAGATTTTATTTACTCATGAGAGACACAGAGAGAGACAGAGACATAGACAGAGGGAGAAGCAGGCTCCTCACAGGGAACCTGATGCAGGACTCGATCCCTGGATCTGGGATCACACCCTGAGCCGAAGGCAGATGCTCAACTGCTGAGCCACCCAGGTGTCCCACAGGCTGAATTTTAAGAGTTGAAGTGGGCACACCCACAAGGATGGCTATCATCCTCATCAAAAAAAAAATTGCAACAAGTGTTGGCAGGGGTGTGGAGATATCAGAACCTTTTTGCATCATGGTCAAGAATGTAAAATGGCTCAGCCCTCTAAAAAATGATAGAGCAATTCCTTAAAAAATTAAACCTAGAATTACCATCTGCCCCACCAGTGCCACTTGTGGGTATCTACCCAAAAGACATGAAGGCAGGGGACTCAAACAGATACTTTTTAAAAATATTTTATGTATTTATTCATGAGAGACACAGAGAGAGAGGCGGAGACATAGGTAGAGGGAGAAGCAGGCTCCCTGTGGGGAGCCCGATGTGACACTCAATCCCAGGACTCCGGGATCACAACCTGAGCCAAAGGCAGACACTCAAGCACTGAGCCTCCCAGGTGCCCCTTAAACAGATACGTGTACACTCTGGTCCATAGCAGCTTTATCCACAAGAGCCAAAAGGTGGAGTCAACCCAAGCATCCATTGACACATGAATAAAATGTGGCACATATGTACAAGCGGGTTATTTACATTTAAAGAGGAAGGGAATTCTGACCCATGTGGCAACACAGATGACATTCTGCTAGGTGAAAAAAGCCAATCTGAAAGGGACAGATGTCATATTTGTCCGCTTATGTGAGGTTCATAGAATAGGCCAATTCATAGGTACAGAAAGTAAAATGGTAGCTGCCAGGGACTGGGGGAGGGGAGAGAAGAAGGAGGAGCGGAGGTTTCGTAGGTCCAGAGTTTCAATCTAGCATGATGAGATGGTTCTGGAGATGGATGGTGGTGATGGTCGCACAACAATGTGATAAACTTGACACCCCTGAATCGTGTCCTGAAAAGATGGCCAAAATGGCAGGTTTCATATGAATGTATATTTTGCCACGATCAAATAAAAAGAATTGGAGTAGATGGGGAGATCACATGTGACCAGGAACTGAAGTCCTCAGTGAATGTGGGGGCTACCCAGGAAGTTGTAGATAGCAGTGAGGAGGAAGAAGGGGTGGTAGGGGTTGGCGGTGGGCATGATCCTCAAAGAAGCAGGATTTTTGGCACAAGGAGGTGGCCTAGAAGTGACATTGGCAAGCAGGCAAAGAGGACATCTACCCCACATACAGGTCCTGAAGATCTTGAGAATTGAGTGTGAGAAAAAAATATCTAGCTTCCATTTGAGAGGGCTGTGGGATAAATGATGTTTATTCCTCAAGGAAGAAATCAGGCCTTCATTGGGAGAGAGGGGCAAAGGGCACTTTCAGAGAATGAACTGGTGACGGAGAATTTGCTGTGAGCTGAGAGTTCCAGAGGGCACAATGGAAAGGTTGGAAGGGAGGAGGAGGAGAGTGTCATTAGGGCAGGAACAGACCACTATGGGGAGAGGAGAGTCTGGGTGCCGAGGGACAACCAGAAGTGGGTGGGCTTCTTTCTGGTGATGGTTGAAGTTAATAGGCACGTGAGGTACTATGGGCCAAGTCCCCCGTATGGGAGGGTGGACTTAGAGACTTGTGGGCAGTCAATTCTGAGGCCCGAGTCCCCACCATGTCCCCTCCATGGAGGTGATTCAAGGAAGGCCACTGTGACACCACCACGGGACGAGTGTCAGCTCACTTTTGGAGGAGTGGTATGCTAAATCCTTTCACCCAGTCTCCTCATCGTGGCTTGCTGGGCATATGCCCAGTCCACAGGTTCTTGGCAGAAATGGCATAGGAGGGATGCCTGGGTGGCTCAGTGGTTAAGTGTCTGCCTTGGGGTCAGGTCATGATCCCAGGGTCCTGGGATAGAGTCCTGCATCGGGCTCCCCACAGGGAGCCTGCTTCTTCCTCTGACTGTGTCTCTGTCTCTCTCTGTGTGTCTCATGAATAAATAGATCATTTTTTAAAATCCTTTAAAAAAAAAAGAAAAAATGGTGTAGGAAAATAAGCCTGGGTGTCCCAACATTGCCGCCCCACCAGTGCATACAGGTGTGTGTCCTGGACCAAGTTGCTTTACCTCTCTTCCCGAAGTTCAGTTTCCTAATCTGTAAAATGGGTTGTTGTGGGGTCGGAGTGAGGCAATATATGGATGGTGTTGTTTTCTGCACTGTCTTCTCTTTCTTCATCCTTGTCACCTTAGTTCCAGAGGTGTCAAGTCTTCAGGCTATCTCTTGCTGACCAGAGACTTCAGAGGGGCTAAGTCTAATGTCCACCCTGTCCAGACCTTCTTCTCCTCCCTAACACCACCTTACTTGTCCTATTTCACATCCATTGAGAGCCTTCCCTCTTCTCTCCTGGGATAAATCTGATTCAGCTAGTGAGCCTTTTGTTGGCATGACTTTATGTGTCCTTTTTCCAAGAAACTATTTGTGTTTCAACTGGGGCCTTTGATTCCATATCCCAGTGGTGTAAAAGCACCTCTGTCCTCCCACCTGATTGTGACCTCCCCACTGTCTGGGATCCTTGCTTTCCCAAGTGTGGTTGGTGGACCAGCAGTATGGACACCACTCTGGAATTTGCTAGAATCGCAGTCAGTACTCCAGGCCTACTGCATCAGAATCATCCTAGCAGCACCCCTAGGTGATTCACATGCACATCAAAGTCTGAGCAGCACTGTTAAAGTGAGGAACAGCTAGCCAAAGCAAGGGCCCCTTTACAAGAAGATAAGTAAGATAAGTTTGTGTCCAAGCTCCTTACAAGAGGGCATCCAGAGCAGCTGCTTCAGAGCCCCAGGGAGGGGGCTCCCATCCCCGACACCAGGAATTGATTGCATCTTCTGGGGGCCCAGCTGCCATGCTGTATCTCTGGAGCTTCTGGAAGAGTCAGGCTCCTATGATTGGAATCAGAGGGCTAATTGGCCCCACACGGCTCCAAATCCTGACAGTTGTGAGGGGAGTGACAAGACTTCCCAAGGAGCCAACCAAATGTAAAGAAAAAGGAGCCAAAGGCAAGGAGGGACGGGGTACAGAAATCTAGGGAATCTAGTCATTACATTTTTATCTTCCTGCCCAGAAGTGCCTGGGAGAGAGCGTTAGCTCCGAACCAATCCATCTTCTTTGCAGTTCACATGTCCCTTAGCCACATCCTGCCTAGCAACAGTTGTCAGTAGGAGCTCCATCTCACAGTCTTGTCTTTGGACAGCAGGGAGGGATTCATTCAACCCACAGAGGAACTGGTGTCAGGGCATCCACAGAGTCCCAGCCATCTAGTAGTTGGATCATGCACCAGGCTGCCTGGGAAGTGAGGGGACAGAGTCCATCATGGGGCTGCCTCTTGCAGGCAAGGAGTTGATGGGGGAAGGGCCCCGAACTGCGGGAAGTAGGTGAAGTTCATCTCCGGCTCCCTTTCTCTACCCCTCCGGCCACCCCGAACCAGGCTACCTACCAGTAGTGTCGCCACCTCTACATCTGTATGATGTGTTTAACCTTGCAAAGTGCTTCTGCAGCCATGATCTCATTTCATTCTCCCAACAATGCTGAGTGAACAGGATCAGAGATAGGTTAATGAGGACATGGGCCGGCCTTCCAGACTCAGCCCGGACATGGAGTGCTGCTGGCAGCAGGGTTGGGCCAGCCCCTCAGTGAGGACTGAACAGCCAAAAGGGTCTAGGACCCTGAGTGGCTGTAGGCAGGTGGTGGGGCACCAGGATCAAGAGCCCCATCTGAGAGAGATCTGGCTCCAGCTGGGCTGCTAATGTACTTAGCCTCCTAGGGTTGCTTTTTGTCACCTAGCTTGAGGGCCAGGATGGAGGAGGAGCAGTCACCAAGCATATTTGGCAGGATAGTTAGAGACTGTGAGGAGATAATGGATGTTAAAGCACCTTTTCTCAGATGAGGTAATGGGTGTAAAAATGAAAAGAAGCACTTGGCTATAAAGTGTCATTATCATTAGGCAGAAGAGAAAGTCTAGGCTTTTACCCAGTTCACTTACTAGAGAGGGCAAGCCTGGAGCAGGGCAAGGGGACACCTTTCAGAGGCCTTGAGTAAACAGGGGTCAGAAGGAAGGCATTGCACATGTTGAGGCAAACAACCAAAACACATAGCAGGTCCCAGAAATGAAGCTGGGGTCCACGGAGGATCACAAGCTTTGGCTGCTTTGGAATTTTGTTCTGGGTCACCCTGTTTGTCGGGACCAGAAAGTAAACATCTTTCAAAGTGAAAGTGCCTTGCCCCGCCTCCCCCCCCCCCACCTCCAGGGAGAGAAGTCCTGTGGGAGGCAAGGGCTGCTTGCTGATTCAGAGTGGGGTGGGGGGAGGATCTGGTTAGGGACAGCTGCGCTTCAGGCCCATCTGGAGACATGTCTGCAGCTCTAGGAATAATTGGGTTCCCTGGGGGACGATGGGGCTGCCCATGGGCAGAGTTCAGCTTCTTGTCTCTCTCTTCCCCTCCACACCCTTTCCTGGTCATCCAGCACTCCTCTCACCCCCCCCCCGGGGGTGGGGGACTCTCCCAGGCTTCTCCACCCCCTTCTCTGAACACACTAGTTAGACCTTAATTATGGACTTTAAATACTATTCTCAGTTACCATGCTAATTCTTCTGTTTGGTGTAGCTTCCCTTTCTTCCCCAGGCTAGATCTGTATGCGGAAACTCTTTGAGGGCAGAGGTCTGTAACTTCTGTGTCCTTCAAAGCTCTGAGTAGGCAATCAATAAATACTTATTGATGGATTACCATGAGTCAAAACAGGAAAGCAAAACACTTGTCACAAAAGGTTCTTCCTCTATTGGTTCCTCTGGCTCCAGGAGTGTTCTATTTGCGTCATTATTGGCGGTGCCTTCGGCCCAGTGGAGGCTAAAGCGTGCCCTGCTTCGGAAAAAGAAAAAGACAGCAAAACCGAGCTTACAGTGGCTTGGGGACCCTGACACTGTCCTGAGCTCAGGAGAGAACCTGTCGGGCTATGCAGCCTGTGGCGTGTAGAGCAGGGACACCATGGCCTCCAGGTTGCCCTGGCTAGTGGCCCATGTCCGAAATAAGCCAATGTCACCCCAAGAAGAGGCTCCTTCAGTGCCAGTGAGATCGGAGATAGGAAGCAAAGAGGGTGCTTTATTTCAGAAGCAGCCCCAGGTGGTGAGGCAAGATGGCAGCTGCAGGGAAAATGTTCTCTAACTCCCTTCCAAGCCACACTCCTTCCTGCCCTCACGAGCAGAAATGAAAGAGGTGCTAGCCTGAGGTCATCCTTATCAAGGCCCTGTCCTGGGAGTGTGCCTATCTAGGACACCAGCCAGCAGCGTCCCAGCTTCTGAGTGACTTTCCACTGAAAAAATGACCATTTGTCTTACTAGTGTGGGAGGGAAGGAGCTAGTTTCTGAATTTGCCTTCAGGGGGCCTCACTGTGTCCTGGCCAGCCCCTTATTCCTCCCTACAGGGCAACAGACACACCCCAAGCCAGCTTGGTTGGGTGCCCCAGAGTTGATGTGATCCGCTCTACATCAGCCGTGGTCTGTCTTCCTTTCAGAGTTCTTCTATGAGAGAGACAAGTCCCAGACTATGAATTTCTATTTTGTACAATTGTTCTAAATCTCCCACTACCACCATCATCACCCCCATATAAATAGTCCTAAAGTCTAATTATCAAATTTGTGTCCTGATAAACAACCTAATGTCTTGAAACCATTTACAGCTGAGGAATTTGGTATTCGTAGCTAGTCAACACTCTCGTGGTGTCAGAACCTTCCACTTCTTTTACAAACCTTATACTCATTTGATTAATCACCTCCTGCCCCTCTGTATCTTGTTCAGAAGGGCCCTGCCTGGATCCTTAATTTTCAAGAATACACACACTGAGGCTAGGGAAGTCAAACCCCATTTGTTAGACCAGAACTAGCCTGGGGCCTGAACAGTGCCATGTGCGAAAGCTAAGGCTCTGAATCTCTTGGCTCTGGCTGCCCTCTCTTCCATCTACACCTGCCCCACCCCATCTGTTGGCCATTCATTGCCCTCTTTACCTACTTCCCTGCCTCTGGCACACAGTGCCCTCACAAGCCCCACAGTCCCCATGCCCTCACTCCTCTGGGCCCTTCATTCAAATTCTGTGCTTACCAAGAAAAACAAACAAAACAAATTCTATGCTTAGACCCATCCTTGCCCGCAGTCAGGCCTTGTCCTAGCGCTGCCTGTAGAACCGTCCTAAAGTCCTCACGTTAAATTTTGTCAGCTCCAGCAACTTCATTTGTGGGTATCAAGAGAGCATATCTGTCATCTCTGCCCGGCACAGGGGCGGCGATTCTTCACAGTTCCTTGGGGTGCAGATGTGCTGGCAGCCACAAGACATAGCTCCCCTGCTGGCCCACAGGGGCCATTTCCCAGTTGTGCCATTACCTGAAACCCTGTTGTCTTTCCATCCAGTTGTGGAAGGTAATGGTCCTCAGCATTAGCGCATTTATATATATATATATATATATATATATATATATATATATATATATATATATATTCTAAACAGTTTCTTTTTGCATAGAACCTAAAGGATATTTAAAGCTTAAAATTGCACAAGGACTTCATGAAAGGGGCATTCTGAAGTGACTTCACATTCCTTCCCCCACTCACTTGCCTGATTTGTGGTTCCTTCCTTGAGGTTTGGGTCTCCAGTAGGGAGTTGATCGCCAATTCAGTGGGTGATGCCAGTTAACCGTCAGAATAACCTCTTTGCATCTAGGCTCCTCCTAGAGTCCCAATATCTTGGAGGAAAGGACTGACCCTAATGTCAAGTTCTGAGGCAACAGGTTTTTTTTCTATTGGCTCCGGCCCTGTGAACCAGTGGCTTTTCCTTTCTAGACTCATCTTTCTCCAAACTGAGATACGAGGCAATCATTGCCTCCACTGGCTCCAGAGGACATAGGAAGCCAAGTGTGTGAACTCTCTAAGATGTGCCACAGCCAGCACTCTCATCCATGTGCCCTCCCAGCTGATTCTGAGGCTTAGTTGCCTTTGCATCTTCTTTTGCTCCCATTTTCCCCTTCCCTCAGTTATGTGATACAGGAAGAGAGCGCAAATGCTATGGAATGTGAGCAGCTGCCAGCAGAGACAATGTGACAAGTGATCATTCACTGACACCCTATATATGGCTTTGGCTTCGTGGCTAGCAGTGAGTGGCCTATGATGGTGCAATCTGTGAGGCCAGGTAGTTGCTCCTCAGAGTGTCCTCTCCCCCAGCACCCACCCAGTTCAGTGTTGTGATCCCAGGGAATGAGCAAAGAATGGGTAAAGCCTCACCAGCTAATAACCCTGCAAGGGAGCTGGGCTTTATGAGCGATCCACACAAACCACAGAGGCTGCCTGGGGCCTGGGCAGAGGCCGAAGTTGATGGTTTAGTAGAGTCTCGGTTTTAATGAAGCCTTTCTGTTGATAGAACCTTCATAAAAGAGCCAGACTGCCTTGGATAAAAAAATGTCTATTCAATTCCATTCAACAAGTATTTATAGATTGCCTACCCTAGGCTTAGCAAGGCGGTAGGGAAATACAATATGCAGTTCCTGTCCCCAAGAACCTAACTCACTATCAGTCTGTGGAGACTGGTAGGCACTCACAAAAAAGGTCAGCCACTGTGGCTGGAGTCAGGACACAGGCCATAGATGGGAGAGGACGGGGGAGGGCCATGAAATCCCCAAGCGCCACAGTGCCAGTGACAATAGCCGTCATTGATGAAGCACCTGCTGTGTGTTTTTTGTGTCTTGTTTATCCCTCTCAGCCAAGCCTGCAAGGTAAGTAGTCAGGCCCATTTGACCAAATGCAGAAACTGAGGCATAGGGAAGAGAAATAGCTTGTCCAGGGGCACTCAGGAGGCAGCAGAGCCAGGATTTGGACCTGGATCTGTCTGATGCTGACGCGGGAGAAGCAGTGCTTGGATGGGACCAGGTGGGATGACACACATGAAAGCCCCCCCCCCGAACTATGGGATCTGGCCATCATGAATGAAATGGCCAATGGCCTAAGCCCCGTTCCGTTCCACATCTGCTAGGCATTGACAGGAAAAAAATGGGCAGAAAGAAGCTTTATTCCTGACTTGCTGGGCCTGAGGCTTTAGATGTTTACAACAGTTTCTCTGCTCAGTCAAGAGGAGCAGCCAGAGTACAAACTGGTCTAGCAGAAATTTGATGAATTTTGCAATCCTCAAAGGAAAAGAAAAAGAAAGATTTTTGTAAGCTCCCTTTTCAACTAGAGGGCAGAATGGGAAAACAACAACAACAGCAATAACAATCCAGTATAGGAGTTCGTGGCTGACCTAAGGCTCCAGACTCAGTCATGCGGTCTGGTGGAAGGCTTTTGAGTCTCTGATCAGAAATCAAATCTGTGCTGAGTAAAAGGAATTGGGAAAAACTTAGTAGCAGACCACCAGGAGCTCCTGCTTTTGCCTTCAAAAGAAACAGGATTTACAGGGCCAAGGGAAACCCCTAGGCCTAGACAAGAGGGTCAGCTTCAAGCTGTTTGAAAAGGAAGAGGCAGGGGCACCTGGGTGGCTCAGTGGTTAAGCATCATGCCTTTGGCCCAGGTTGTGATCCCAGGGTCCTGGGATTGAGTCCCACATCGGGCTCCCTGCAGGGAGCCTGATTCTCCCTCTGCCTATGTCTCTGCCTCTTTCTCTGTGTCTCTCATGAACATATAAATAAAAATTTTAAAGAAAAAAAAGAAAGAAAAGTAAGAAGCAGAGGAGTGGGAATGGGGAAAGCCATAGGTGAGAGCCACAGAAAGTCATGGGATCAACAGGCAGAGCCCTATAGAGATGTGGTCTGATCATATTGCTGCTTCTGGCCGAAGTGGCTCTCAAATGCCAAGGACTTTTGGGTTCTATATTTGAGACGATAAGATAAAAGACAAGAGGCATCCTATAGAGGACCAATCATGATTGAGCAAGCCAACACACCATTCCCAGAAAGCAGTAGTAGATTGATGCTACCACTGCCTGTCTGTTGAGTTCCGTGAGGACTGCTTCTATTAAAAGGGAGGGAGGGAGTAGGGGAGACGTAGAGTGGCCTCTACCCAAAGGCTGGCATGTTGGCCGGAGTAGATAAAAGGAATAAAATGAGCTGAAGGAACTGCCCTCCTTGGAGGACTATAACTACCATCTAGCAAATTCTTATGACATTAATCAAAATTGTTTGGAGTGCCGTACACTCATCATCTCATTTACCCTCCCCATGTTCTATGATGTGTAGTACCATTATTTAACTCTTTTACAAAGGAGGCAAGAGAGACTCACAGAGATTCAAGGTCTTGTCCAGGGTCACACAACCAGTGTATCGCAGACTTGGGACTAGAGTTCAGATGTGGCTGGATGCAAAGAGTGGAGCTTCCACCACCCTGTTCTCTGCTCCTGAAGTCACTGTGCTATCAGGAGACTTTTGGCCTGGCGGGTTGGGGACAAGTGCAGTTATGGTGGTGAATCCCACTGGCTGAGCCACTTAGCCACCCTCAGCACACAGGCCCCATGCTCCAGAGCCCCAGGGCCACACTCAGGTGACATGGTTGTTTTGTGTGTTTATGCTTCTGGCATTTGCACAGCACACTTCTTTGTAGAGAGAGGGAACAGTTAGGATCCAGCCCTTTAAAGTGGATGCAAACAAGTATCAAGGCTGGTTTGAGAGTGGGACCTGTCAGTAAACATCTCTTTTGGCTTTCAGTGAGGCTGGGCCCGACTTCTCTTTCTCCCTGAATCTCTGCAAACCTTTTTCTCCAAGATCTTGGCTAAACACCAGAGACAGCACACCCTGCAGCACCCCATCGACCCCCATTCTTTACCCCAAGTAAGAAGGTGTGTCCCTCAGACAGGCCTGCTTTCTTTTTTTTTAAAGATTTTTTATTTATTTATTCATGATAGTCACAGAGAGAGAGAGAGAGAGAGAGAGAGAGGCAGAGACACAGGCAGAGGGAGAAGCAGGCTCCATGCAGGGAGCCTGACGTGGGACTCGATCCCGGGTCTCCAGGATCGTGCCCCGGGCCAAAGGCAGGCACTAAACCGCTGCGCCACCCAGGGATCCCCAGGCCTGCTTTCTTAACCTCAACAGTACAGATGGGAGGGACAGAAGGCAAATTTCCAACTACCCATGATTTAGGGTCTGTGCCTTGATCTCCTTGTGTGTTGAAGAGTAGCATCTCTCAGAGATGAAAGAAGGTAAATCCTTTGGGGCTCTTGGTCCATCCACCTGTCGTCTCCCAGCAAGTGAATTCTGAATCATTCCAGAGCATTGAGTAGGAATGTTGCTCAGGTAAGAAGGTTCCGTGTCGCTCCTCACTTCGCCATCTCTACCACCTTCAGTAGTCTGAAAGTCATTCCTCGTGCCTAGGCAGATCCCTCCTGGAGAAAGGGAAAACAAGGTCCCTCTTCAGGACCAGGCCAGGAAAGCACTTATTCACCCCATCTGAGAACCAGGCCTGGACTTAGGTTCCTTATGCTCCTGCACCACTCCCAGCCACAGGAAATCCATGCTATACTCTCCCTCTACAGCCTCTGTCCCCTGCCTGGCACAGGCAGCATCCCTACCACCAGCCTTGTGGCCTGTGCACAGGCTCTAGTACCTGCCTCAGCTCCTCAGGCACTGGTGACTCCCACCCAGATCTGTGCTTCCCCCCCTCCCCTACAGTGGCCCCAAGCCCTCATGCCTCTCCCTTCTCCTCTGCAGGAGGCTTCTCTGAGGACAAGCTCCTGGCTGGTGACCAGATTGTGGCTATTAATGAGGAGGACGTGAGTGAAGCCCCCAGAGTGAGGTTCATAGAACTCATCAGGCAACAGGGGGCCTCTTGAGCCTTGGCAAGACCTAAGCACTAACCCTTCCTCTGTCCCATCAGTGGCACAGGGCTACCACAGCCCTCCCTGGCCCTGAGAGGAAAGCCCTTCAGGCAGAGAGGCAGAGCAACCCTAGCCAGGGCTCTTGGTTACCCAGCCCTTCCGGGGCCCCAGTGTCTCTCACACTCTCTGGCTCAGCCTTCTCCAGTGACATGAGCAAAGGAGAACCTTCTGCAAGAAGGCAACTCCCTCTACCTTACTACTCCCCTCACCCAAGCCCCTTGGTTTTTGACTTACTGTGCAGTGGGACAGACCAAGTCAGTGATAAGAACCAAACAAGCTGCTAAAAGAACACTCTGGAAAAAAAGAGAAAAGAACACTCTGAGATAAGCACAGTATGAGCCAGACATTGTTTCTCACCTCTCCAAAGCCCCCGCGCCACAAAACAAAACAAAACAAAACAAAAAAACAAAAAACACCTGAGGAGAAGAAAATCTGAATCCCCAGCTAATGGATTGAGGAACAGAACCTGCCATTGTGGATTTTGCTTGCTGTGTATGTGACCTCTTAGTGTCCTCCACAGATGGGGGCAAGAAAGAGTGAGAAAGGAGTGTCAGGGGGTACCACCATCAGTACGTGGGAGTAATCATATTGACTTTTCCCCCTCTTCACCCCTACACATACCACACATGCATATCATACCACATGCACACACACACACCATGCACCCCACATACCACACACATACACACCCATGTGTAACACATAACATACACACACACCCTACACACACCATGCACCACACATACCACACACACACCATGTGTAACACATACCATGCATGCACACCATGCATGCCCCATACCATATACATACACACCATGTACCCCACATACCACACACACCACGCACACACATACATTATATACAGTTCCCTATCTCATACTCCCACCACATGCACATGCACATACCACCCACATGCCTCCTTGTAGACATGTGTTGATAAGGAATAAGAGGATAGAGGTGAAGGCTCTCAATTCCATGGGTTGTCTTCAGTTTTGGTGACTTTGTCTCCTCCCAAATGGAACTATGTGCTCTCTCTGCCTGCCTTGTGTAATCTGCTGTATCTCTACCTCCATCTCCTTCAGGCTTTCTTGGCTTAGAATGCTTTTCATCTCACTCATCTTTCTTATTCTCCCAAATCCCACCTGTCCCTAAAGCCCCTCCCTCCCCTTTGAAGGCAGACTTAGCACACTGTCTGGAACAACACCCTCTCACTAGCTCTGGAGACCTCTGAAATGCTCCCTCCTGAAGTCCAGAGTAGGTCTTCCTCCACATGCTCCCCCTCTAGCTCACATCTTGGAACATGTTTAGTCCCTAATGACTTTTAGTTTGTCTCTTCTCCAAATCCAGTGGCCCATTGCATCCCCCTCAACTCTACTCTTTACCCTCCACCACCACACCAAAATTAAGTAAGGCCTTTCAACCCCATCAAGGGCAGGTTGGGGTTCTTTCAGCCTGACCCTCCAGAAGTCTTCTCTCTGCTTCTAGTGAGTATCTTTGCACCCTAGAACAGGTAGCCCAGTTTTGTGATGGAGTCCAGGGCTCCTTCAGGATCAAGACAGAGCTCATTCATTTTATAACCTCGGGGACTGGCAGATTTTTATTATTTCATTCATTCAATGAATATTTGTTATCGAGTATCTACTATGCACCAGACACTGTTCTAGGCACTGAATATATAGCAATGAATAAGACGGCAGAAATCCTAATAGAGTTTACATTCTCATGGAAAGAGATACACCTTACAATAAGCATAGTAAAGATGTAATTGTATGGCATACTGGAAGTGAATGAAGGTTATTGAAGGAGAGCAAGTGGATCAGGATAAGTGGGGTCCAGGAGTGCTGGGCACAGGGGTGCTGGTGCGACCCTAAATAGCCTGGTCTGCATTAGCCTCATTGAGAAGGTGGCAACTAAAGAAAGACTGGAAGGAGTGGGGGGTGTCAGAGAGGGAAAAGCCAGTGCAAAGTCCCTGAGGCAGGAGTATGTCTGGCATGTTTGGGGAGCAGAGAAGCCAGGATGTGAAGTGGGATAAAGAGGGGAAGACCTGTAGCCACTATAAGGACTTCGGCTTTGTTCCATGTGAAATGGGAAAAATGTGGTAGGGACTGGGGCAGACATATCGCATAATCTGACTTACTCCATGCCCTATCCTGTTCAAGAGACAGATTTTCCTGAAAGTCTTTCCTTCTCCCAGGAGCTTCCCATCCCTGGACTTGGCTTCACTGAATGTGGAAAATGTTCCAACTCCTTGAGCAGGGCAGGGCTTGGCCTCTCTTAAATACGGGGAATCAGGTGATCTCAAGTCTGCCTCTTGAATAACTTTGTTCCCAGAAATGTATGAAAAAGTTCAGTGAGGAGAGGGGAACCTCCTTCGAGGCAAACTCTTTCCATTTCTCTCAGTTATTTTAAAGGATCTTGTATTCCTGGGAAGGAATTTTCATACCTCACAGCCTGTTTGATCATTGGCATAATTCTTGTCAGAGGAGTTTCACATTCTTCATCCTTCTGAATATTTGCTGTCTGGAGAAGCCTTGGTTCCATCTGTTGCTCCCTGGCTCTCATTTTTTGGTCCTTCAATTAAAACAAATCTGCTGAGTATGAGTCATGATAACCAAATGACCTCCTTTGGGTTATTTCTTTGAATTTCGCTTCTGGCTTAAAGACCACATTGCCCATAATCATGGTACATGGTTCCTGGGACTCTGAGTGTGTGCCCTCCTAGTTCCATAATTCAGGTCTTTCGTTTTCCTTGAGAATTTTCTCTTCTATGGATAAAATCGCTCTTAAGGTTTGGGGAGTTCTACAGAGAGAATGTGAGAAGGCAACATAAAGGGAAGACCTAAAAAATGACAGCCCTAGAGATTATGGTAATGCCATCTTCAGATGCCTGTGTGAACCTCTATGGATCGTTTACGTCAGCTGCTTCAAATGATGGGAGGCAAGGCCAGACAGATATCCAGAGTGCCTGCTGACCTAGTCCATATCCATGAAATGCAGCCCAGGGGAGAATTCTGGTGTTGCTTCTCATGCAAGATGAATACCTAGTGCATGATACACTACTCTTCTGTTCCTTCTTCATCCATCCTTCCTCGCAACGGAGGCGACAGAATCTCATATTGGAAAGTGACAGTAATGGGAGGGGCAGGTGGACAGAGAGTACTAGAATCAACCTGTTGTGAGCCACAGCTTTAGGAGTGAACTTAAAGCATACCTTTTGAACATCTTAATTTGCTTTCACCTTTAAGGCTCGGGGATTTTGGAAAGGCTGTCCAGGGCTGTGTTCTGCCCCATGCCTTCAGCTTTTACCCCCCACCCCGCCCCATCCTGAGGCTGCTCACTCACTGCCCTGGTCCCAGACAGATTTTCTACTTTTTTATTTTTCTGATGTGCCCCATCAAAATGTATTTTGTCCGGTGTCTAGCTCCCATAAAGTCCTTGCATACAGTGGGTGCTAGCTAGTCTCCTTTGTCCATTCATACAGGGTTTACCAGATGGCCTGTGATGTAGAGGAGCAGGCACCATGTGAGGGGAATTTGATGTGACGTTGGTGAGAAAGTACAGTTGGACGAAAAGGTTCTTCTTTGTCCTGGGACAGTCACTAACCGGCTGGGTAACCTTGGGTGGGTCAGTTCCCTTTTTGGAACCTGTTTTTCCCATCTGTAAATTGAGGGGTTTAGACTAAAACAGTGTTTTCCAAACTTGACTGATCAAAATAGTCAATAGGACTGCCTTTTAAAAGGATTTATTTATTTATTTGACACACAGAGAGAGCAGAAGAGGGCAGCAGGCAGAGGGAGAGGGAGAAGCAGGCTCCCTGCTGAGCAAGGAGCCCGATGCTGGGCTGGATCCCAGGACCCAGGGATCATGACCTGAGCCGAAGGCAGATGCTCAACTGACGAAACCACCCAAGCACCCCACGGCTACTTATTAAAAGTAAAACTTTCCAGACCCCTCTCCTCAAGAGCCAGATCTAGAAGGCCCAGGGTCCATTACTAGGTCCCATTGTTAGAGCCATCTTAAATGCACAGACCCAAGTGCCAAACTTTTACATGCAAAACTCAGAGCCCTCCTATCTGCAGCCTAGTTGTCCCTTCTCAATGTCCCCAAGACTCCCCTCCTGTCCAGCACCTATGTCCCACCCCCATGGCCCCAGGAGAGGTTACATCTGTTGGGGGTGGGGGACCATGAAATCAGGACAGCCTGCACAGAAGAGGCTGCACCTGAGCTGTACCTCAAGAGATGAGGCATGATTTCCCAGATGGAGACAGAGGGAAGGATTTTCCAGAGAGTCAGCATTTCTGTGCAAAGCCAGGAACAGCGTGCAGGTGGCAAGCACGAGCTCATGAGTCAGGGATCGGGTTCAAATCAAGCTCTAGCACTAACTGCCTTTCCCCATGGCTCCCAGTCATCTTCTACAGCAGTGTGTGATGTGCACATTCTCTTCCCTTCCCTTCCACCTCCCCCCTCTCCCTCTCATAGTTGCTGTGTGGCAGATAGGCCTTCCTCCATTGCAATTCTCCCATATCTCTGGGAAGGCAAGCTCCACCCCTCAGTGGGTGTTACCAATAGACCCCTCCTTCCCTTCCTTAGTGCACAGGTGCATTTGCCTAGCAGACAGTGGACGGTCATTCCCAGCCCCCCAGTCTCCCATCATGAAATGAAAAAGCTACCAGTTCTCCCCCGAAAAAAAACATGCTTGTTGTGTTTTACCTCTGAACAGAGACCCATTGTGAGTTCCTTCATTAGTCAGGTGTCCTCAAATGTCATCTCTTTGTAGAAGCCCTCCTTGACTGCCCTTTATAAGAAAGCATCAGCCCATCACTGTCTCCCAATACTGCATCATTTTCTCCCCCAAGCTAAAGTCTCATATTTGTAAACATTTTATTTGGAGATAATTACAGACTCACAAGATGCTGCAAAGCTAGTACACACATCCCCATGTACCCTTTACCCTGTTTCTCCCAAGGGCTATACCTTATGTCACCAAAGTGCAATGTGGAAACCAGGATGTTGATAGCAATACGATCTGTGTGTGTGTAGTTCAGGGTCTGTCTGGCACATGTGTGGGATCCTTGAAGCACAGTCAGGACGCTGGACAGTTCTATCACTAAAGGGACCCCTGCTCACCTTGCACTTTTATAGCCACACTCCTCCTCTCCCCTAATCCCAGTCCATGACGCCACCAACACCATCAGGATGCTGGACAGTTCTATCGCTAAAAGGACCTCCCTCGCCTTGCCCTTTTATAGCCATGACCCCCCAACCCTAGTCCCCACCAACCACTGATCTGTTTACCATTTCTAGAATGTCATCATTTCAAAATATCATATAAACAGAATAATGCAGTGTGTAATCTCTTGGGATTGGTTTTTCTTCCTGCAACACAGTGCCCTTGAGAGTCATGCAAGTTCTTGCCAGCCTCAGTCATCTTTTCCTTTTTATCACTGCGTAGTATTCATGGTGTGGATGTGCCACAGACCGTTTAGTCTACCTTCACCCCAAACACCATTAGAATGTCAGCTCCTCAAGGATAAGGGACTGTGTTTTATTCACTGCTGCCCCCCACCTCAGCACCTGGAGGAGCACCTGCCACAGAGTACATATCCGATAAGTATTTGTTAAATGAATAAAGGAACCCCAGCTTCCAGCCATCATGGCAACCTAAACACAAGTGTCCAGACTTAGGTGCAGAATGAAGAACCTAATGCTGCCCTCCGACCTGTGTTCTAGCTCTCATCCCAGTGCCCCCAACACCCCTTTGCCCTCCATTTCTGATGTCTCCACGGTCCCATCTCGTGGCCTCTTTGCTATAACCAGACTGCTTTCCTTCTCCTCCTAGTATAGATCTTTGTTCCTACTGCCCTGCAGCTTCTGTCCTTGTACTGGTCCACACCTCTGCTAATGCATGTCAGTTTCTTTGAAGACCTGGCTTAAGACTCTTCCAAACAGCTTTGCCTGATTAGCCTCAATGAGAGTGTCTCACTCGTTCATCCATTCAGCAAACATTATTGAATGCCTACCATTTTAGGTGCTCTTCTAAGCTGGGAACATATCAGTACATGGGACAGACATGATTCCTACCCTAACAGAGCTTACACTCTAGTACTTGGCCTTATGCTTTCTAAAACCTTGGAGCACAGAAGTGAGCACATACACACTGGGGTAACAGCCAAAACAATTAACCTTCACAGTAGGAGCCATTCAATCGGAATGTAAGCCAGCCACAGGCACTGGAGCAGTGACTAGGAGGCCTCCTAACTGTACCAGGTGTTAACCCTTCAGCTGACCATTGGTAAAGAGGTCCTGGGAGAGAGGTCAGGTGGTACCCAGGAAGCTTGGGGCAGTGGCATTTAAATCAGTGTGAAAGAAACCCTCACTGTTTTACAATGGGTATGGCCATACCGCCACATCCCAACTAAATGTCTGCCTTATATACATGTATAGTCGATCCTTGCTACTTTCAGATTCTGTATTTGCAAACTCACCTACTCCCCAAAATTTATTTATAACCCCCAAATCAATACCCATGGCGCTTTCCTGGTCATTTGTGAACTAGGCAGAGGATGAAAAATTTGAGTCTCCTGAGGCATGCATTTCCAGCTGAGGTCAAATAAGGCTGTGCTCTGCCATCTTGTTTCAGCTGTCACATGGAGGTCCAGAAGACAGAGATGGCAGGGAGCAGTGCAGTGTAGTGCAAGAAGCTCTGGAACAGTTGGATGGAATCTGAATCCCAACTCTGGCACCTGTTAGTGGGGCGGCCTCAGGCAAGTCACTTCACACTTCAGAACTTCATTCTCTCCTAGTGAAATAAAATAGAATCTACCAGGATGAGTTGTTTTTAGAATTCAGAGTTATAATCTGTGTGAGGCATATACACACACTCATGTGCACATGCACGTACTCGCACGTGCACACACACACACATGCATGCACACACACAATTTCTCCTAGGAGCAATGGTTCAGTATTCATTAGTTCAGTGTTCAAGGTGACTTTATAAAACATAACTACCATGAGTCACAAAAATTGACTGAGAAGGAGAATCTTCTCTCAAGTTATAATGAAAGCTTATTGACACCCCCCAGCATATTTTCAATATGATAGCCCCTGCATCACAGATCAGCATTCCAGAATCCACAGCAGGCACTTTACATTATTAGGGTTGCGTGGAGACTGCCACCTCTTACCATACTCTCATTATGTTCAAGCTTCTTCCAGAACACAGTCTCACAGTAGGTCTGGCATGTGGCCCAGGCATCATTTACCTCTAAGGCTCCTTCCAGCTTCTGCATTCTGTGGCTGATGAGGGTCCAGTACAGTGGTTCTTCACCCTGACTATACATTAGAACCAACTGAGAAGCTCTTAAAACTATTGATACTCAGCTCTAACCCTGACCAATTGAATTAGAAGCTTTGGGGTGGGGCCCAGGTCTTTCGAAAAGGCTTCCAAAATGATTCTTATATAGCCAAGGTACATATCGAGAACTACTGACCTAATACATAGTCTCTTTCAGATGACATTTTTCTTTTGGCAGAGTGATTTTTATGATGGCAGATTATCAAGGGTATTTTAGTGGGGTGGTCACAGAAGTCCATTCCCAGGGCCCTTCAAACCATACTTCATTGATAGCCAATTATTGGGTCCAAATATATGTATTCCTTAATTTTTGAGTGACCAGCTATCCCCCATGATTGACTAGATGTGTATTAATTTAGGTACCCTTAGATCTTGGCACATGGTATGTCCTCAATATGTCCTCAATAAATATTTTTAAAGTACTTTGTTGTGACCTAGTATGGCCCTGGTAAAGAAAGTAGACAGTCCCTTCAAATGAAACTCTAGTTTTCTGATACTGAAGACTTTACCCAAAGAGCCAGGATCCCCTTCGCTTGGAGCCACCTGCCTAGAAAAAACAAGCCAAAATAATGAGAACTACTGCAAAAGTACTAGTTTTCCACAGAGCTTCTTGAGGTATAGTGCTTGGTTGGTAGTAGATACTCAAACCACATTTGCTGAATTGGTGAACTAATTCATTATGAAACTTAGCAACCAATTACTCTCTTTTATCCTGTGGCAACTCTATGCTTGGTTCTAGGGGTATATTGAGTAAAATACCATCTCTTTGTTTTTAAAGATTTCATTTATTTATTCATGAGAGGCACAGAGAAAGAGGAAGAGACAGAAGCAGGCTCCCTGCAGGGAGGGGAACCTGATGCAAGACTCGATCCCAGGACCCCAGGATCAAGACTTGAGCTGAAGGCAGCCGCTTAACCACTGAGCCACCCAGGTGTCCAATACCACCATCTCTTCTTTTACAACCTGGTGGGGGAGATAAGCACTGGCAGTATGGATTCACAAGGAGTACTCTAGGGGCACCTGGGCAGCTCAATTGGTAAAGCGTCCAACTCTGTGTTTCAGCTCAGGTCATGATCTCAGGGTTGTAGGATCGAGCCCCATGGCAGGCTCCACACTGGGCATGGAGCCTGCTTAAGGTTCTCTCCCTCTGCTCTTCCTGCCCCCCATCTCTCCGGGGGGAAAAAGAGTACTAAAGGAAATCCAGGGAGGGGGCTAGAGGAATTGGGAAAGAACCCAGGACCAAGGGAGAATTTGAGCTGGGATTTAGAGATGGCATTTAGCCAAGCAAAGGGGACACCAGGGGCCCAGAAAGGCGGGGATGGTGAAGAGCCAGCACTTCTGTAGGAAGCAGCCCAGTGTGCCCAGGGAATTATGGGCAGAACCACCTGACGAGGCCAGAGATAAGATGAAGAATGAGGGTTGTGTGTGGTTCACAGGGGGCCTTGGAAGCTGGAGAGAGGACATGTTCACCCCCAGACCCCAAATGCAGATAGGACTGGTGCCCTGGGTCCCTCATCAGTAGTCTGGTGAAACCAAGATGTCTCTCCATCATCCCCAACTCCCAGTGGTTGCTATGGGAATTGCTTATAAGTAGGCTCAGGTGTCAAAGACAATGAATAAACATAAAGGAGGATAAGAGGCTGTCAGCTTCAGGAACCTGAGCTTTGTCCTCTCAAAATCCAAATGGGGCCCTATCTTGCACGAAAATGTTGGGCCATATACCTGACTTTGAACACAACCCTGAAATCTGTACTAATAGAGCCACCAATAAAAAATGGTCAGAGAATCACCAGCTGCTGAATTCAGTCCTGGGAGAGAGTCAGACTCTCTCCTCTTATTGCTTATTCCACTGAGCTTCTGGCCACATATTTGCTTCAAGGGGCTTGCAGTGGCCCCGGTGGTGCTTCGTGATTCTGGTCTCATGTTTCCAGCCAAAATTCATTTTTGTTGGCAAGGGTGCCTGTTGCAAAATGAGACTCCCAACTGCTTGCAGGACAAATGGGGTCAGTGAAGAGTTTAGATGTCCCAGCTTGAGAGTACTCAATTAATCTATGCTTAATGGGTTAGGACATTTTCAACAATATAAATTCCTGTGCTTTATACTCCTAGAGGTTCTGAGTTTTTAAGTCCGGCATAGGCCTATAAATCTGTGTTTCAGCAAGCACTCCCCAGGGATTCTTACCATCAGAAAAAATTTAGAAACAGTAGGTGAGGGAGGCCTGAGTGGCTCAGTGGTTGAGCATCTGCCTTAGGCCCAGGGTGTGATCCTGGAGTCCCAGGATCAAGTCCCACATTGGGCTCCCTGCATGGATCCTGCTTCTCCCTCTGCCTGTGTCTCTGCCTCTCTCTCTTTCTCTCTGTGTCTCTCATGAATAAATAAATAAAATCTTGGAAAAAAGAAATGGTGGGGTGAGGGTATGGTAACGAGCTAGTGCAGGAGTCAGCAAATGTTTTCTGTCAAGGACTGTCTAGCAAATATTGTAAGCTTTGTAGGCCATGCATGATAGTTGCAAAAGCAACCATAAGCAGTGCATAAAGGAAGATCACAGCTGTATTCCAATGAAGTTTTATTTGCAAAAACAGGTGGTGGGCAGGATTTAGCCCAGGCAGGCCCGCAGTCTGCTGTCCCCAGAATTAAGTTCATTACTCCTCCCTTGTATCACATCCACATTTTGATCTGCACATTCCCAGTTCTCATATTTTCATTCACAAGGGTGACCCTAGCATTAAGAACTTCAGGCCCCATAGTTGAACTTCAAAGATGCTTTGGAACAGGGTGACCTTTGAGAGCCCCTCATATCACACTGCAAGGCAGACATCACCTGTGTGGAGGCATAAGGCTAGACATGACTCCGTGACATGTAGCAGAGACCAGCTGGCAATGAATGTGTCACCGTCAGTGATCAAGGCTGAAGACAGAATAGGATGGAGTGTTCGAGATGGACAGGACAAGGGTCAATGAGGAACGAGGCACAAACAAGCTGAAAATAGCTCTACCACAGACATAAGAAATGATTACAGTCCCTGAAAAGATTGGCAATCCCACTTCTTCCTTCATAATTTTGCTCCTATAAATATCTGAATCTTTTGTTTATAGTGGTATCTGTAGGTAGGGCAGGATCCAATCTGGGACTTTTGGTAGGGATTTCAAGGAGCCTGTCCCCTCCTCATAGGTGAAGACATAAAAGGATACCAGTTGCGCTTCTTCATGTGTTCACAGGTCCATTCAATAGGACCAGGGTCGAACCAGAACCAGTGAGTGAAAGATCAGGAATGGACACCCAGTTTCAGGTGGTTGTGGGGCATAGTTGCCAATCCAAGATGCAGGAAATCTGGGTTCTAGAACATTTCAGCTCCTCTACCAAATTATTTTGGTACTTTGAGCAAACCATATCCTCTTCCTAGGCCTGTTTTCTTTCTTTCTTTCTTTCTTTCTTTCTTTCTTTCTTTCTTTCTTTCTTTCTTTCTTTCTCTTTCTTTCTTTTTAGATTTTTACTTATTTATTTGAGAGAGAGAGTTAGTGGGAGGGAGAGAGAATCTGAAGCAGACCCTGCGCTAGGCACAGAGCCCGACTTGGGGCTCAATCCCATAATCTTATGGTCACGACTTAATCCAAAGCCAAGAGTTAGATATTTAACTGATTGAGCCACCCAGGCGCCCCCAGGTCCCTGTTTTCACGCGTAAAAAATGAAGGGTGGGCTACATGGCCCATTGAAGGCCTCTAGAGATGCCTCATTCCACACAGTGCATGAAGACATCGATGCTGGATGATTACAGATAAAGGAGGTGGTGATAGGGATAGGTAGAAAGGAAGATTTCACCTGCCGGGTGTCTGTGGCACCTCAGGTGGAAATTTGGACTACTGTGGAGACAGAGCCAAGTAGAGCTGCCTGAATGTAGCTCCAGATCTTTCCGTCTTGCCCCTTCCCTGTGCTTCTGCCTCGGCCTGCAGCCCCTGCCCAGGATTTAAGCACCACACTGCACAACACACAAAAGCATTTCTTGACCCCCATGAACAATCAATACTGTAATCACTTTCTGCAATGATCTCTAGCCCTGGATTTCATTGTGCTATATCGTCTGCTGCCAACAAACTGCCCCTGTGGCTCAGGATGAAAAGTCTATGGTTCCTTTAGCTCAGCGGGTCCCCGCAAACTTAGCTGCATTTTGAAATCATTGGAAACTTTTTTAAAAAATGCCAATACCTGGGCTCCAGCCCCAGGAATTTGATGTCATTGATCTGGGGCAGGACCTAAGCATCAGGGGTTTTGAAAGCTGCTCCCCTGTTTTTGCCACATAGCCCGGACCGAGACCCACTGCCTGAGGTGGACTCAGGTTGAACAGGTGGCTCTCTGCAAACTGCCCTCTAGGGAGAATGAGATTGCTGGCTCTGGAAGAGAACACATCTGGGACCAGGGCCCCAGACCTGATGAGGACATTTGTTTCTGGTGTGCCTTTATCTTAGGGCCCTGCCCTTGTGGCTGATCTGGTAACTGAATTTCAACTGCAACATTAATGGCAGAAAAGAGGGATGCCTGGGTGACACAACCGTTGAGCGCCTACCTTCAGTCCAGGGCATGATCCTGGAGTCCCGGGATCGGGATTGAGTCCCACATCGGGCTCCCTACAGGGAGCCTGCTTCTCTACCTACTTATGTCTCTGCCTCTGTGTGTGTGTGTGTGTGTGTGTCTCATGAATAGATAAATAAAATCTTTCAAAAAATGGCAGAAAAGAACTTAATGTATCCCCTTCCCAGCTGGCAGGGGCCTTCTTGACTGTGGGACTCCAAGGCTCCCTGACAAAGCCGGTAGGGGAGGTGATTTGAAGGGGTCCCAAATCTGATGTACCCCCCTAGTCCTCCTCTTCTTCGTAAGTGGCAGCTCCCTTCTTCCAGTTGACTCCTCTCTTTTTCACACCTCCCACATCCAATCCGTCAACACATCAGCTCGTTCTATCTTCAGAATAGAGCCAAAATTTACTCTTTTCATTGCCTCCATTATTACTACCCTAGCCCAAGCCTCCATCATATTTCAGCTGTATTATTACAGGAGACTCCAAACTGGTCACTCTGCTCTGGGTGTCAACCCTCCTATACTGTTTTCCAAATAGCAGCCAGAGGTATCCTTTTAAAATGCGAGTCAGGGACACCTGAGTGGCTCAGTGGTTGAGCATCTGCCTTCAGCTCAGGTCATGATCCCGGGGTCCTGGTATCCTGCTTCCCCCTCTTCCTGTGTCTCTGCCTCTCTCTGCATGTCTCCCATGAATAAATAAATAAAATCTTAAAAAAATAAAAATAAAATGCAAGTCAGATCCTATCTGCTTAAAGCCCTCCGGTGGAGTAAAAACCAAAGTTCTTGCCATGGCTGACAAGGCCCTACATGATCCAGCCCCTAGCTATGTCTTCTGAGCAAAACCTCTCTGGCTCCCTATTCATCGCCCTGCTCTGGCCACACAAGGCTTCCTTGCTATTCCTCATGCACCCTGACCCTCCTCCCACCATGGAGCCTTTATCATTCTGTCTGCCTGGGAGGCTCTTTCTCCAGGTACCACATGGCTCTCTCCTTCACTTGCTTCCGGTCACTGCTGCAATGTCACCTCCTCTGAGAGATCTCACCCCCATTGCTACCCCACCCCGCTCAGTCGTACCTTCTCTTGTGTAGTCCTGATTCACCCTGCTTGATTTGTCCTCAGGGTCCTTATTTGCCACCTAAAATAGGATATTGATTTGTTTCTTGTCTCTCTTCCTGCTAGATGGATGCTCTTTGAGGCTAGGAGCTTTGTGTTGTTCACTTCTGAATCCCTCATCACCTAGAACAGTGCCTGGCACATAGGAGGTCTTCCCTAAATGTGTCACATGAATGAATAAATGCCCCCCAAAGACATGGTGGGGGACCCTCAGCAAGACTCCTGATTTTCCTTGAATTATTTTCTATAATCTCCTTCCTAGGGGCAGGGCATATCTCTGAGATGAATAAGATCATTTCTGTAAATCCTTTGAGATGCTCATATTTGGATGTAATAAAAGCCACCACTGTTTATCTCACACTACGAAAACCAAATATATAATAATTCAGTGTACGTCATTACAAGATAATTTTTGTGCACTCCCCTAGGCCTGGAGTGTTCATTATGGGATTCAGTTTACCCAAATTCAATTCATGCCCGGCCTTTTCAGAACACACCAATCATAGAAGGAAGCACTTCGCACATTGCCTTGCACCTAATAGGGAATCGATAGGTATTTATTGACTTATGGATCAGTAAGGCAAAGTGTACCTATACTGAGACATCTTAACTCCAGCGTGGCAAAGGTCAGGTTTTTCCCAGGGATAGAGAACTCACCGGCCCTCTGTTCTTTTTCCAGTCTCCCAAATCTGCCTTCATCAGTGCTGCAAAGAAGGCCAGGCTAAGATGGAATCCTGCGAAGGTCCGATTTTCTGAGCAGGTGGCAGTTGGAGACACAGACGCAGTAAGTGCAGCTTTAGCTCCCTGTCCTCGGCCCTTGCCTAGAATCAGCCTGGCCATGGAGGTCTGGCTCTGGAGCAGGTACTCATCTGCTGCTACTCGGGGTGGATGGTATTATGAACGGGTTGGAAGCAGAGTATCACGGGGCTCCAGGCTGGTGGTGAGTTAGAGGAGTATGTGGCATCCAGAAGAGCCCTGAGCACTGTAGGGACACAGAATCTGTATCACTTTGCTTAGGATTCTCGTGGTGCTTAGAGAAATCCCCATCTGTAGCACAGTAGCATGCACTCAGAGCAAGCACTTCACAAACATCTCTGGGCTATTTGATAGAGGCGGGAAGGAGGTAATGGTTTTCTGAAGATCCAGAGCAAGGAGTGGCTGGTGAAATTGAGCCCTCTTCACACTGAAGTGATCCTGCAATGGCATGTCTTGACTGGAGAAGACACCAGCAAGCAATCTGGGGGAAATGATACAGACTAGACTCTCACTGTCACAAAGCTTTGATTAGGGATGCAAAATAAACACCTGTTCCCTGCCACTGGATACCACTTGGTGATGTTGGGGGGTTGGGGGGAAGTAGTTCAGATTGAGATAACACGGAATCCCACACTGAGGGTATGGTTTCAAGGAGTGGATGATGCTTGATGGTTTGTGCCTTATAGCTGCCAGGCTGGGTCGGAGTGGGGGTGGGCTGTGAGGGTCATGGCCAGCCCGCAATCTTTCTTACTGCTCTGTGGGATGTACATGAGCTGAGCTGCCCACTCCAGATAAGCAAATGAGAAGAGATGGGTGGAGAGCGGAGAGGTGTGTGTTAAGCAGGCATGGATTATGGCCGGAGTCCCCCAGGAGTCTGCAGAAGCCTGTGATAGCCAGTGGGGGTGAGGACAGAGAGAGCCAGAGCTAACAGGCATTTGTATGCTTTTGCAGGTTTTTGTGGGCTGGGCTCTCAGGAGGCCCATGGCATTTCTGTACAGAGGCACAGCTGCAGTTGAGGAAAGCCAGCAGGCCCAGCCTGAGTAGAAACCAGTGGGGTGCCAGGCACTTCTGTAGTCCCTTGAAGCAGAGCTACTCAGAAGAAGGGTTAGAGGACAGAGGTGTCTTCCATCTCCTCTTTCCTGGCACTCATCCCCCAACTCAGTCCAGGCCATCTTCCATCCCCATATAAGGAAAGCTGGAAGCCCAGGGGACTCTACAGGGTCCCACTGGGGAAGCTGTCAAATAATTGGTGCTTGGGCTCCATGTCAGCCCTAACAGAAGAAGCTAAAGAGAAGTAGGGGGTGGTGAGCAGAGAGAAGAGGGAACAGTCCAGAAGCCCTGGAGATCATGGTGAAGAACACAGTTAAATCAAAGCCACTGAGGGGACATTTGTGTTCTGAGCCCTCGAGAAGCCAGAGGAAAAGCAGATTGAACTTGGAAAGGACAAACTATTCCCTCTCAGCCTTACAGAGCAATCAGTCAAGACCAGGCCACCAATGAAAGCCTCGCCTCCATCTCTCTCTTCCCTTTTTCTTCCCATCTCTGCCTCTTCCCTCTACTCTTTCTTCCCCACTCTCCTCTTCCTACACCATGACTCCCCTTTCCATACATTGCAGCTATACACAGACCGATCAAGCCCCAACTCCAGACCAACCTAAAAGCAAATGCCCCAGAGTGGCTAGGACCCACCCAGGGTTACTTCCGTTGCTCCTGGACAGGCCAGCAAGTGCAGTGTGAGGCTCCTATCTAAGAGAGAGAGAGAGACAGAGAGAGAGAGAGAGAGAGAGAGAGAGAGAATATGAATATGAATGAGATGGACATCAATCTTCCCACTCTAGCTGTGCTCAGGAAATTACCTGATGTCACCACCCCCAGCCTCCCATGCCTCCAGTGTAGACTCTAGTAGCTTCACCATTGGTTGGGACCTAGGGGAGTCCAGGCCCAGGTAACTCCAGGCTGTCCTATTATCCCTTGGCCATGGTGTTCTGGGGCTTTATTAAGCAGCCAGAGCAGAAATAAATCCTGTGGGCGTTCCTTGCCAACTCTATTTTTAAGCAAAATCAATTAAGTAATTACCTGAGCCCAACCCAGTGTGCTAAATAAAACCTGCCACCTCTGAGTGTCACCAGCCTGGGGATCCAGGGCCTCTGGGCTTGGTAGGAGCAAGGCATCTCAGGACCAGGGAGAGAACCAGGAATTCATACTTTTCCAACTTTATACCCCATCACTTCCTACCATGGTTTGACTTCTGGATCCCCACCACCACCAACCAAACCCTGACCCAGGAGGACTTGCTTGTTTATTTTTTCATGTCCACGACAGTCCCTAGATGTGGACTCTCCCTCTTCTGGCATCTCTAATAGTCTATGCCTTTCATCTCCTTCAAAATCAAAATTTAATTCACCTCACCTAGGAAATCTTACCTGTTTGTTTGGTTTTGGTTTTATAATTGGTCTCTAGTGGATTCATGTGTGTGTGTGCCAGATCACTGCAATAAGAGTATAAGACCAAACCCAGTCCTCTATTTTCGCCTGATCCTCATGGAACTTAGCGTGGTGTGGAGTGTACACAAGAGGCTTAATGAATGCCCACTGAATTAAGGATTTCTGGCCATCTTATGCAGCTTTTCAGTTCCTACAAAACTGGTGATAGCCCAGGGAAATGATTAGATTCTCTTAATAATTCTTATCATTCAAGTAAGCACATATTAAGCATCTACTGCTCATATATTCAGCAGCCATTTATTGAGCACCAACTGTGCCAGGAACTCCACTCAATGTCAGAACTACAAAGATTAAATAGGACATCGATGTGCTCCAAGGTCACCATTTGTGAAAGACAAACATTCCTCAAAAATACACTAAGAACACTGAAAGAGGTGTGTATAACGTTCCTATGAGAACACATGGGAACACCAGGTCCAAGTACCTGATGAGTTTGGACTGTACAGAATTTTTATTTAAGCTGGGTTTTGAAGGATGAATAGGAGTTTGCCAAGGAGGGAAAGAGGAAGGCAGAGAGAATAGTCTTTATTTAACAAATATTTATTGAGAGCTTAACACGCAACACTCTATAAATAAAGGAACATCTGGGCCAAGAAAACTTTTGCTCAGAAGTTATCAGGTGTTCAAAAACAGGCTTTGCCAAAGTGGTTCTCAATCAGGATGAGTACTGTGCATGCTCAGAGAGTTTTTGGAAATGTCTGAGGGGTTATGGGTCATCCCAACGACTTGGCATGCTATTGGCATTGAGTGTCTCAGGGTCAGAGATGCTAAGTGTCCTGCAAGGAGTGACACAGTCCCTGAATGATTGTCACAGGTATAGAGGCATGGAAGAGCAAGGTGGGTACAATCCTGGCAAGACAGGACTCTGGAGAAGTAGGCAGGGGCCAGGTCAGAAAGGAGACGGGAGAGGAGGGAGTTTGGCAGCACAAAGGCAGGAACATGAATGTGATCTCTGGGTGTGAAGAGCCTGGTGGAATGGGAAGAGTCAGGACGTAAGAGCAGGCAAGTGAGGTGGGTCCTAAGGAGGCCTTCCATCTGGTCTCTGAGGACCAAGCACCACCCTATGTTGTGGAATTTTGAGTCACAGTAAAATGGGGGTGTGCCGTGATATCAAATGAAGGATTAACTATTGACATGGCCCAGTGTTTTCTGAGAGCATTTGGTTCTGGTCTGCAGGTGACATCGTCACTGATCTGTTCTTTCCTCTGTCTCTCTGTCCTTCCATATCTGTGGCTCCCTGTCTCCTTCCCTTGCTCCATTCTCTTCCTCTCTATACCCCATCTCTGGTTCCCCTCTGCCTTCTAAATGAGCCCTTCTCCTTGACCTTTTCCTGCCTATTCACAGAAAATGATGAAGAAAGAAGCTCTTCTCCTCATCCCCAACGTCCTGAAGGTTTTCTTAGAAAATGGGCAGATCAAATCATTCACTTTTGATGGCCGGACAACTGTTAAGGTACATACAGGGTCTCACCTCTCGGGTTAGCATCTGTCCTTTCTAGGGCACACAAGGCTGCTGGTTCATGGGTGTCCCTGAGTCTGCACAGAATTGCTGCTGGGAAGCAAGGTGGCCTTTGAACTTCTGCCTCTGTGAGCCCCAGGCTGCAAGAACACACAGCCCTTGGATGAGCGGGCGGTGGGGGTGGGGAGACCTGAGTGCGCAACTGTGTGTGTGTGTGTATGTGTGAGTGCATATGCATGCATGCCTGCACATGTATGCACAGGCATGAGTGCATGTTTGTACACTCCCACTTGTGAACTCCTTTGTGTCAGTGTTATAAGGGATCCTTCAAGACTCTGAGGAGCTAAGGAGTGTGAAGATCATTAAAACATTTATAAAGCAAAAGTGATTTATATTGCTACAATAACACCTACACACGCTTACACACAGAAATCAACAAACACAATCTCTTGGGAGATTAGCTTAGCCATGCTTCACTTTTTAAATAACAACCAGATCTTAAACACCAAACCAACATGTGAAACGTCCAGCAACAGTTCCTTTGGCTACTCCTTTCATAGGAAGAGCAGTTACTGAGCTGTTCTTAAGAGCTCAGCTAGTTGTCTGAAAGTTGTAGTGGTTCCCTTAGTCCTGAGGAAGAGAGGCAATGAAACGATGAAACCCCAGGTTCAACTCTGAAATGGGACAGAAGTAACCACTCTTGCTCCTTCTGGACTCCATCTAGAAAGAGAATGCCATTCCCCAAAATGAATTTCCATGCAACCAGTGGAATAGCAGCTGCCAGAAAACCCACCTTGGCTAATAGTCATCCTGAAGTCCCCAGGCTGTGGCCAAGACAACACTATAAATAAACCCCTGAGCCAGGAAACTTCTCTAAGAGGAATTATCAGGTGTTCAGAGTTGGCCTTGCCAATGGTTCTCAGCCAGAGTTGCCATTCCCCTCCCAGACATCATTTAGGAATTTTGGGTCATCACATGGTTTATGGTGCTCCTGGCATTGAGTGTCTCAGGGTCAGAGATGCTGAGTGCCCTGGAGGGAGTGAGACAGTCCCTGAATGATGAAGAATTGTCCTGCCCAAAGTGCCAATAGCACCCAAGTCATACAATACTGGGCCTAACCCGTGTGGATTGAACTGAGAGTCTCTTTGGAAGGCTTAGGCCTGGGTGGGTCCCCCAAGGGGCCCCAGACCAAAATATATTCCTTAGGGGCTCCTGGGATGGCCTCTTGCCTATTGGAGGTCTCAGTCTATGGGAGGGACATTGAAGCACTACCAGGCCACCCAGGAGTGTCCACATGCCCCTCCCCCAGATATGGATATCTCTCTGCAGCAGAATCCTTCGTGGTGTTTATTCATGGGCCAGTATGTCCCTTGTAGATCTGTCTCCATCCCAGAACATCTGCTCCTTGGAACTTGGCCTGGCCCAGGCTTCTTCCCCCACCTTGCAATGACACTGTGACACAATGACATTGTTGCTTCCAGGTAGCCCCAGCCTTCCAGGACAGCAGTATCCCCTGACTTGTGATCTCACCCTTACTTCAGGGGAGGAACACACACTGGCCATTCATGGAACATGGAGCAGCTGCCAAGCCACTTGTCCCAGAGAGGTACCTGGGTGAATCGACAGTCTGGCACGGGGGCTGTTCCACTTGTAACACCAGTTGGCAATCACCAGCTTGGCCATCCACAATTCTAGCACAGTTAAACTGCAAAGAAAACCTCATTTGTCCCTGCCAGAGCTCCAGCAATACTGGCACCTCTGTGGCTACTTGGATGATACAAAGAAATACTCTCAAGTACCCACCAGTGTCCAGCCTCACATTTGAATGGCTTAGCGTCTTTTAATATTCACTGAGGGGCTTGTTTGGCAACCCTGGCTGTAAGGGAGTTTCTCATTCCCAAGGGGGCTTCTTTCTGGCCTCCAGGGGCTGAGCTGGGCTGACTCCCTGAACATACAGGCAAACATACACACATACACACACATACTGCAGCCTCGAGTATGCTGAAGTCCCAGCAAATAGATGGCAGAAGTCACAAAACTGACATCTGGGCAGCCCCCAAGGATATGTTTGCAGACATCCTAATATTAAAAGTAGGGCAGCAGAGCAGACAGAGCCCAGAAAAAGTCAGATTTATTACTGTACACAAGACACGTGACACAGTGCCTCTGCGCGGACACATTTTTCAAGTCGCTAAATTGATTACCTCTGAAAGCCAGCAACAAACAAAAAGAAATGAACATTCTGCCAGTAACTCAAGTCATTCAATTTAGATTCTGAATCTAGAAAGAGTCTACTTTTAATCACATGACTATGGCCCTTAATTTGTGAGTTCCTGAGAAAAGGGTTTGTAGACAGACTAGAGAGAACATTCCGGCTTAGGGAAGGTGAAGGGAGAACCAGCATAGTGCCTGCCTTATTCGGTGGCTCACTTGATATGTGCTCGGAAAACATTTTGAGTGGAAGGAGAGAAGGAGGGAGGGAGGGTTGTGACCACATTTTGCCATATGCCTGTGCCAGGCCAAGTTCTGAAACCCCTCCCTCTACCTCCTGCACGTTCGGTGCTCCCCAGGGCTCAAGTCCTCATGGGTCACTGTCCTCATCCTAGAGAAGACCTGGGCCATCCTAAAGGCCTGTGTCTCCTTTTGGCCCCTTTCCTAGCCTCCTCCCTGGGAGCCATGTTTCTTGTTCAGTGTTCAGTCTCCCGCTCCCATGTCGGGTGCTGAGAGTAGCGCAGAACTGGAACGGAGCTGTCTCCCTCTCAAGGGACGTGATGGTGACATCTCTCCCACAGGACGTGATGGTGACATTACAGGACCGGCTTTCCTTGAGGTGCATTGAGCACTTTGCCCTTGTCCTTGAATATGCCGGGCTGGAACAGAATCACAAGTTCCTGCTTCTCCAGGACAAGCAGCCCCTGGCTTATGTAAGTAACTCCTTCAGCATGGCTTGAGGGGTGCATGTGGCCTCTACTAGGGAAGAGGACTCCAGGTACCTTCTTTCTGGAAAATTCATCATGATTGGCTCAGCCAGCCCACAGAAGTTATAGCTCTCAGCTAAGATCTACATGAACCACGTCCAGCAGGCTTTGGGCTATGTTCCTCGTGACCTAGGAAGGGCATGGAGATTGTGAGTCTTGGTCTCTAGTGGGAAGGGTATGGAGTGGTGAGTCACTGTCAAGCCTCCTGCCTCCTAAAAGCCCTGCCTGCTAGACTTTTCTGCCTCTGAGAGGAAACTCAGCCTTCAGACAGTCTTTAAAACGAAAAGGTCAACAAGCAGAGTGTACTGAAACCACCAAGACCGGGACAAGGGTGGGCTGAGTGGGGCCGAGGACAGGCAGCATGTCACCCATGTCAACTGCCAAGGCAGAGTAGGAGAAAGAGGCTGGGGAAATCCAGGAATGCTGGCCAGTGTTTCACCAATGGTAAAGCACCCAGAAAGAGCCAGAGAAGCAAACCAGAGCTGACCAGGATTCCCAGAGGAGGGAAGAGATTGGTGAGGGAAGGGAAAAAGAAATGCCTAAATGGAGATGTGAATGCGACAAAAAACAAAATCACACACGCACACACACACACACACACACACACAGAGAGAGAGAGAGAGAGAGAGAGAGAGAGAGAGAGAGAGAGAGGATTTTAGGAAAGAAAAACTCTTCAAGGTTAGCCGTCAGCCAAATGCGAAGATTGTTAGCTTGAAAGGGAGGCCTATTCAACTCCCCACCCCCACCCCCAGCCCAAGAGGCCTTTTGAGTCCAACCAGTCTCTTTTTCCAAATGGAATTTTAAACTTTTTTATTACCAAAAACAAAAACAGACCTCTAACATACACCAGAGTCTAAAAAATTGTATCATGAATCCTCATGACCTATGGCAGCTTCATCAGTTACCAATATTTGGCCAGCTTGTCTCACCTATACCTCCAATTGGGCTTTTAAAACCTCCATTTGGCTTTTCATTAGCAACTTCCTCTGCTGGTGCTGAGCCTCTCTGCAGGGTAAAGGCATTAGTCCCACAGCAAGAAGAGTGTCGGATAAGTTCCCAGGAGCCCTTTCTTCCCACCTCGTATCTTGGGCCTTAGACCCATTTGTGGATAAAGGCCACATCCTGGTGATGTGATCTAAAAATTATAGTCACTTTGGACCAGGGGGGCAGGATAGACCTTTCCTTGAAGGATCATCGGGATGAGCCAGGTGGGGGAAGTGATGAGCAACAGCCCAGCTCTGCCCCAAGCCCTGCCTTGAGGAAGCACCAAGCCAGCTCTCCTTGCTACAGCCACGGATTCCCAGATCTCTTTTCCTCACCCCTCTCCTCCCTGGGATTCAGGTGGTACAGCGGACACACTACCAAGGAATGAAATGCCTCTTCCGAATCAGCTTCTTCCCCAAAGACCCCGTGGAACTGCTGCGGCGGGATCCTGCTGCTTTTGAGTACCTGTACATCCAGGTAGAGTCTGATTGGGGATACCCAGACAGGCAGCCCAGTGGACAAATAAGCAGTCAGGCAGTTCTGCCATCACTGTGAAGTTACTCTGTAAGGTACTCCATCCTTCAGGTAGCTCTAAAGACCCTTTCCTTTCCTGCCACCATTGTAGGCACATGGTCACATTGTTTAGGCCTGGTGACCAGAGCTGGCTGTGTCTCTAGTTCTGTCTGTGTGTATGGAAAGATCTCATCCGTTTTGGGGAGCAAGCAACCCCTGTAACTCTGTCACCATCACAGGATCTCAAGGTTTCCAAAGCCCATTGGGGTAACAGGGGGTCCCAACCCCCCATGCCTAGCTCCAGGAAGATGATTCCCAATTCAGTTCTTCTAGAAACATTCGCTGAGCGCTCATGCTGGAGCAGGCCCTGTGCTAGGTGCTAACAATCAAGATAAACACAGAACTGTCCCAGCCCACTAGATCTCATCAACAGACCTATGCATGAGTGCATATAAAACAGTGCATCGGTCCTATGATCATGGCAGGGTACAGTGGCAGCAAGAGCAGCCAGGAAGCAGCTTACCAACTCTTCTTGGGAAGAGGACAGTGGAGGCTTCACAGAGAAAGTGATGCGTGCATGCTCTTGGCCTTGAAGGATAAGTAGAAGTTTGCTGTGTGTGGATATAGAGTGGAGGGGGCACATTCTAGGCAAAGTGGCAGGCACCTAAAAAGCCTTGGTGGCATGAAACAGCATGGTTTGGTGAGAGAACTGTGAGCAATTTATTATGCTTGGAGTGCAGAATGTGAGGTGAGGAGCAATAAGAAATGAAATGGGATAGATAGGAAGCAAGGTGGTGAAGGGCCTGATAGGCCCTGACTTCAAAATGATTCAGGCCCATGTTTTTAACAAGCCATCCAAGGAATTCCGATGTCCAATGGTGTCTGGGAGCCACTGATTTAGGGCAGTGGGTCTTACTCCTAGCTGCACTTAGCATCCCCTGGGAAGGTTTGAAAAAAAAATGTCCTGCTCCACCCAAGACCAAATCAATCAAAATCTATGGGAATGGGCTCCAGACGTTGATATTTTCCAAATTCCTCTGGTGATTCTCATGGGTAGCCAGGGGTAAAGAAATTCTGCTGTGGGGTGGGGATACAGAAATGTGAAAAGGAGAGCCACCCAGGCAGATGAGCCACTTTGAAATATTACATAGTGCCGAGGAAGTAGGCCAGCTGGGAAGCGATTGCAGTTATCCAAAGGAGACATGATGGAGGCCAGAACCAGGGCAGGTTGGAATGGAGTGGGGTGGGATTCAAGAAATAACAAAAAGGTACAACCAGTGGGCTTTGACTCAATGCGTATCTGGTAGAGTTAAGGAATACAGGGAGTGGAATGGGCTTGGGGGAAAAGCTAAGGTCATTTTTGGGATACGTTGAGTCTTAGATGCTCACAGAACATCCAAAGTGCTTAGTGTAAGAGTAGAAAAATAAGCTGAGAACTCATCTCTAATGATGTCTATGACAACAACACCTGCAGATGTGCTGTGAGGCATCACGGTTGCTCCTCCTAACAATCTAAAATGTTAGGAACATTTCTCCAACAGCCTTGAGCTCCTGTACCACCACTCTGGGGGCGATGTGTTGTGGTTCCTCTATGCATTTTTTAAGTCTGGTTCTCATTTTCTTGGCCCTAAATTTCTTCATCCAAGCTTCCAGGGATCATCTTGGTTCAATTGTTTTGGAATTTGGTGTCAAGACCACGTTCACACTGTCCCTCCCCTTCGGGATGATAGGGACTTCACCTGTAATTTCTTCTTTTTTATAATGAACAGCTTTATTGAGGTCTAGTTGACACATAAACTGAACATATTTAAAACAACAGTTTGATGGGTTTAGGCATATGTCTATATGCACAAAACCATCACCACAATCAAGATACTGAGCATATCCAGTACTTCCCAAAAGTTTCCTCAAGCTTCTGTGTAATTTCCTCCCTGCCCCCAACCCCCAAGCAACCACTGACTTGCTTCCTATCCCTATAGATTAATCCACATTTTCTAGAGTTTTTATATAAATGAAACCATACTGTACATACCTTTATTTTTGTCTGACTTCTTTCACCTAGCCTAATGATTTTGAGATCCATCCTTGTTGTTGTGTATATCATTACTCCATTCTTGTTTATTGTTGAGTAGCATTATGTGGTATGGATGTACCAAAATGTTTTTATCAGCTCACCTACTGATGTACATTTGGGTTGTTTCCAGGTTTTTGGCTACTACAAACAAAGCTTATACGAACATTCTTGCCCAAGTCTTTGTATGGCATATGCTCTCCTTTCTCTTGGGTAAACACCTAAGAATGGAATGGTTTGATCATACAGTAGACCTGTCTTTCTCTCATTTTTTAAAAAAGAAATTCCAATATTGTCTTCCAGAGTGGTAATACTATTTTACATTCCCACCAGCCATGTATGAGCATTCCAGTTTCTCCGATATTGTCAGTATTTATTTATTTTTAGTCATTTTAATAGTATTCAGTGGTATCTCAGTAGTATCTCCTCTCACTTGCTTTTCCCACTGACTAATGATGTTAAACACCTTTTCATGTGTTTGTTTGCCAACATACATATTTTATTGGTCAAGTATCTTTTCAGATATTTTGCATACCTTTTTATTGGGGTTGTTCATCTTCTTGTTACTGAGTTATGAGACTTGTTTATATATCCTGGATCCAAGTTGCTTGTTGGATAAGTTATCTGCAGTTTTTCTCCCAGTCTGTGGCTTCTCTTTTCATTCTCTAAACAGTATCTTCCACGAAGCAAATGTTTGAATTTTGATGAAGTCCATCCAATTTCTCAGTTTGTTCTTTGATGGATAATGCTTTTATGGATCATGCTCATGATGTTATATCTAAGAAATCCTTGCTTAACTCAGGGTCACAGAGATTTTCTCCTTTTTTTCTAGAAGTTTTAGTACTTCAGATTTTGTATTTAGGTCTGTGATCCATTTTGACAATTTTTTTTTATGCAGTACAAGGTATCGACCAATTTTCTTCTTCATCTCCTCCTCCTCCTCCTCCTCCTCCTCCTCCTCCTCCTCCTCCTCCTTTTTCTATAGAAATCCAGGGCAGCCCCGGTGGTGCAGCGGTTTAGCGCTGCCTGCAGCCCAGGGCATGATCCTGGAGACCCAGGATCAAGTCCCATGTCGGGCTCCCTGCATGGAGCCTGCTTCTCCCTCTGCCTGTGTCTCTGCCTCTCTCTCTCTCTCTCTCTCTCTCTCTCTCTCTCTCTCTCTCTCTGTCTCTATGAATAAATAAATAAAATCTTAAAAAAAAGAAATCCAGCTGTGCCTACACATTTGTTGAAAAGAGTCTCCTTTCTTCACTGTCTTGCCATTGCACCTTTGTCAAAAATCAGTTGTCTATATATGTGTGTGGGTCTATTTCTGAACTCTTTACTGATCTACTTATCTATTTTTATGCCAACATCACACTCTTGATTACTGTAGCTTTGTAAGTCTTAAAATCAGGTCGCATGTATCCTCTTTGTTGTTCTTTCAAAGTTGTTCTGGTCATTCTAGGTTCTTTGCATTGAATTTTAAAATTCGCTTGTCAATTTCTACCAAAAATCTGCTGTGATTTTGATTGGGGTTGGGTTGAATCTATAGATCAATTCGAGGAGGATTGACATCTTCCCCATACCGAGTCTTCTGACCCATGAACATAGGATATTTTTACATTTATTTTGGTCTTCTTTAGTCTTTTTCATCAGTGTGTTCTAGTTTTCAGTATACAGGCCTTTCACTTATTTTTGACAGATTTATCCCTAATGATTTCATAGTTTTTGATGCTATTGTAAAGGGTATTTTGACTTTTAATTTGAATTTCCAATTGTTTGTCGCAAGCATGTAGATACGCAACTGATTTTTGTATGTTTCTAATATATCCTGCAGCCTTCCTAACTCATCAGTTTTATTAAACATTTGGTAGATTCCCATGGATTTTTTTAAAAGATCTTATTTATTTATTCATGAGATACACAAAGAGAGGCAGAGACATAGGCAGAGGGAGAAGCAGGCTTCCTGCAAGGAGCCCGATGAGGAACTTGATCCCAGATCCTGGGATCAGGACCTGAGCCGAAGGCAGACGCTCAACCACTGAGCCATCCAGGTGTCCCTCCCTTGGATTTTCTACATAGATGGTCCTTGATGAAGCATTCCTTTTCTACTCTCTCCTATGCTGTAGTGATACCACTGTGGCTCCTTAGTCCCTTAACTCATCCTGGTTTCACCTCAGCCAAATGGGCAATTGGTCTAACCCAGGCTGAATCATTAATAGCTGGGACTCTGACCTTCAGGATTTGGGGGCTGTCATGTTAGGGGCTTCTCTATGAAGATTGACTCATTGCTGCTTTTGACTTTCAGACCTCAAGGAACAGAATATCTGCCCCATTCCTATGGTCCATCTCTCACCCTGGGCTTTGGGGTCTGAGCTCTATGGAGAGCTCCTCCCAGTATCTTTCTTTATTCCCACCTGAGCTAGTAGAGGATCCCTGTATGGCTGGGGAGTGAGTTTAGGCCTCCAATAAAAGGCAGGAAGGCCTCTTGTAACAAGACAAAAGAAAGAAAGTGGTGTCATGTCTCACTTTTGCAGTGATCTAGATGATCTGCCCATCTGTGCCCTGCCACTGTGTGCATCTGTCACTGAGAAGCCTGCCCAGCATCTGCTGAATGAAGCAAATAGTGTCCCTGAGAGCCAAGTTTCTTCAGTTGCCTCTTCCCCAAGGGCAGAAACTTCCTTTTCCCCTTTATTTAGGATGTCTTACTTTATGCTGCAATGCTTTTCTGGGGTGCCATGGAGTAGATCGGGGGATGAGGGCTGGAGAGCAAGCACCTTTTTTAACTGATGGCTTTGAACTGCTCTCTGCTGCAGAGTCGGAACGATGTTATCCGAGAACGCTTTGGAATGGAACCCAAGCCAGAGATGCTTTTGGACCTCGCCGCCCTTCACATCTATATCACGGTCTCAGCCACTCGACCTAGTCAGAAGATCTCGCTCAAGAATGTAGAGTGAGTTCTGACAGGGCCCTCTGGGAAGGCAGAAGATAGCTATAGAGGGAGAAAGTGCAACAGGTCGAGCTGCACTGTTCTTTTCAGGAATCTTAGGGCCGGGGCTAGGAATGAAAATGACAGTTCCTCACACCTAGACCATGATGCCTTTGAGCTCTGGCTTCTTCCAGGGAGGTGGGGCCAATGTGTTTCTCTTGCCCCATCCCTCTTTCTTTTTCTTGCAGGCTCCGTCCCTCCCTCTGCCTCTCAGATCTAATTTTGGCCTTGCCATTTTCCTTTCTCTGTCCCATTCTGTCACGCTCACTAATTTCTTGCTTTTCTTCTGCTCTCAGGAAGGAATGGGGCCTGGAACCCTTTCTTCCCCCCTCCCTCCTACAGGGCATCAAAGAGAAAAACCTCCGGAAATCTCTATCTCAGCAGTTGAAGGCCCACCAAATGCATCCTTCCAGTGGCACCAAGGTACCCAGTGGCATCCATTGGGTGCCCTGCTCAAGAACTAGTGGCCATGGCGGGGAGCAGGGGTGTCTACGGTGTGGTTTCCCAGCAGATCTGGTCTTTCGGGGACCCCCTCCCACTGGTTTGGAGTTGGGTACACATCCAGCCTGGCTGGATATGGGCAATGATGGTGGAGAGGGGTTTCTTCAAGCCTGAGCCTCACCCAGAGACTGCTCAGGGCCAGGTCCCTGAGAGAGCCTGGGATTCTCAAAGCAAAGGGGCCAAGATGCATGAGGGGGCAATTCTCGGATCATTTCCCCACTGAATCAGTGCTGATTGAATGCCTGCTGTGTTTTCCATGGAAAGGACTGCTCTGTCCCTCATCAGCCTTCTATTCGTCAGCTGGGGGAGTGGAAATTCCGGGAGATCAAAGTGCAGCCTGGTCAGACAAGGCTTGATCTAGAGAATGGGTCACTGGGTTGAGGGTTCACAGCCCTGTTCTGCTCTCTGCACATCCTCTCATGCCCCCTGAGGGGCTTCCTCTCCCCTCCCTTCACCCCTGAAGGTCTCTCTCTTTCTAGTCCCTTCCTGCCCAGGAGGGGTGGTTAAAGGCACCAGGATCAGCCCACAGACCTAGACACCAGACACAGTCGCATCCCGTCTGGTCCATCCATTCCAGATTCCTTGTATTACCCACGAGCTTCTCTCAAAAGATGCAGATTTCCCCAGAGAGTCAAGCCATGCCTACCTTGCTGTGCATATTGAATCAAATTGTTTCTTCCCAGAGGCAGACCATCAGTGCTCCTGGGCTATCTCCTCAGGAAACATTTTTAAGGGACCCCCCACTCCCCATGCTTGGGCTGGGGAGGCAAAGATGAAGAGGGCCTGCTTGCTTCCCGCCCTCAAGTCAAGCACAGACTAGTGGGGAAACACGACAGTCACAAAACTGTGCGACAGGCGTGGGGGCTCTGGAAACACGAAGGAGGAGGCACACTCAACCCAGCCTTAGAGAAATAGCAAAGGCCAGGGAGTGGCACATTTGATGCCAGAACTGGGTCTTGACAGAGAAGTTTGTCTAGCTGAGGGGGAGATGGGGGGGGTGGGGAGGAGGGAGGAGGAGAACTCCCAGGCAGGCAGGTGGATCCATCTGTACAAGACCATGGGGATATAAGAGAACATTGTGCATGAAAAGAAATGCAAATAGTTCAGCATAAGCAAGTGCACAGTGCTAGGGACATGCCTGGGGGGAGGGGGAGCACAAGAGAAAGCCGAAGAAGTTGGCAGGAGCCAGTTCCTGGAGCACCTCGTATGCCTCATCCTGTGCATCAAGAAGCCATTGGAGGATTTAAGCCAGTGGCCAACAGGATTAAACTGTTTTAGGTTGCTGTCCTTAACAGTGGGGTGGAGGGGTTGAGGAAAAGGAGGGTAAATAGATTGGAGAGGAAGTTAGGAGGTACAGTCAAGGATATGTGGTGGCTGGTAGCCCACAAGGGAGGAGCCCCGTGTTGACACAGGTTCCTGGCCCAAATGTCTGGGGGAGGCTGGTCCCACTGAAAAAGACTTCTCTAATTAGGGGCTGGTAGCGGAAGAGCAGGCTTGAGGCTTAGGGGTCCTCAGGATTAAAGACATTGATTGGGTCCCCTGGCTGGGGCTGGCCAGTCCCAGGGTGGCAACAGGGGATCTCAGGACAGAGGTGTAGATGAGGTGGGGTTGTCTGAGTTTGGGGAACGTGTTGATGAATTGTCCCAAGAACAAAATGAGTCAGCTGGGTTTTGAAGGCACGGGGATTGGGAGGTGGGAGGAAGGTTTAGAAAGGGAGATGGGATAGCTAGAGACAGGAGTCATCCAAATAGAACCTTCCTTTCAGGTTTTCTGAGGGTCTCCTCACACACCCAGTGTGGCTTGCTGATGAGTCTGACTAGCACCTCGTCCTGCGATGTTGACATTCCTTCCTGAGGATACATGTTTGCTTTTCCTGGGCCACTCAGGCTTCTCACATGTCTGGATGGATTGTTTCCACAGGGCTCTGCAATTCAGGCAAAGCTCCAGTATCTTCGAATTCTGAACGAACTTCCGACCTTCACGGGCGTTTTGTTCAACACTGTGGGACTGGTCAGTGAGGGCCGTGGCAGGGAGGGAGTCCCTTATGTGCACTTGTGCTTGGGTGGGGGGCAGGAGAGACTCCACTAGAGCCTTAGCGTGGCCTTCTCTGTCAGCAAATATTTCTAAAGACCTTCCTCTTCCTCCTCTTCCTCCCTCTCCCTTCCCGTGATGCTCTAGTCCCGCCTCTGGTAAAATGGTCAAGTAGGAGGCCATATTTGTTTTCGGTTATCCCTCCATGACCCTTCTGCATCTCCTTTCCTCCATTTCAGGCATCAGCAAGCCTCTTGTGTAAAGAGCTAGATAGCATGTGTTTTGGGCTTTGTAAGCCATGCGGGTCTCTGTCACAACTATTTAGCTGCCACTGCAGCACAAAAACGGCCACAGACAATGCAGACACATTGAGTATGGCTGTATTCCAATATCTCTTTATTTATGGGCACTGAAATTTGAATTTCATGTGATTTTTCACGTGTCACAAAATATGGTTCTTTTGAATTTTTTCCAGTCATTTAAAAATGTAAAAATCATTCTGAGAGTGTGGGCTGTGCAAATGCTGGTGATGGACTGGATTGGGCCCTTGGGCCAGAATTTGCCATCCCCTGCTCTGCTTCATTGCCTTTCCCATACCCCTGCAGCCCCCCGATCCCGGCTCTCTGAGTCTGCCTGCTTTCCCCTACCTGCCCAAGGCCTCTACTGCAGTAACGCCCTGTCTGGCAATGCACAGCTGGTCTCCCTGAACCTGTGCCCCAGGCTGGCTCACCCTGGTGAGCTGTGGTGAAAGGAAATTCAAATCACCTTGCTGACTGGATCCAGGTGCCTGTCATGCTCTGGGGAACATACTATCATGCTCGTGGGGCACACTGCTGGAAAGCCGCTTATCAAAGTGTCTGTAGCAGACCTAAAGAGGTTCCTTGGGGTGATGCTACTGCCAGGGAATGGACCAGCAGAGGGCTCAGGCTTGATGGTGCTCAGGAGCCTGTCAGGACCACTTAAGGGAATCCAGTCCATCAGGTGCTGAAGTAGACAATTTACATACTGGGATTTGCAGATCCCTGAAAGTCCTACCCCCTTCCTCCACCCCTGCACCCCCACACACACCACCAAAACACCACTGCTGAAATCCTTATAGGCCATTCCTTTGGGTTTTGCCAGTTAAAGAGCAAATGTCTGGGAGGCAGATCCCCCAAACCTGCTCTTAAGCACCCTTTCAACTACTAACACCTTAGGCAGAGTGTCCGTTTAGCTTCTGGCACCAGGTGAGGAGTGTAAGTTTCAGTGGCTCTTGGGCAAGGATGTAGAAAACAGACACAGGATGCCACTGGTGTCACAGGATTCATAGCCCTGGGTGGGGGGCCTGGAGTGGCCCGCAGCAATGAATGGAAACCCGCCCCCCCACCCCCGAGGCTTGGCCGGAAGAGGATGCAGCAGAGCTTTAAAACACAAGCCTCATCCACATCACGATTGTGCTAGAGCCAGCCCCGCTACTCTTTACCTCATTTAGCCAGTTGTTGAGCCCCAGGTGTCCATTGAAATCGGTGACTGACCCCAGGCTTGCCCTGAGAACAGGAGCACCCCATACCATCTTCCCCTCACCATTGTCCTCCCGTCCTGGCCCAAAGACCCAGATGTTTCCAGACCTCCCAGCAGAACCAGTTCAATGCCTATTTTCTGTTTCCTCCTGCCTCCTTTGTCACCTCCTCCACCCTTCTCTCTGTGGATGCCGCCTACCATGCTTGGACCCTAGGACGAGAAGCAGTCAGCCACCACTCTGCTGGTGGGACCCCGTCACGGCATCAGCCACGTCATTGACCTCAAAACCAACCTCACCACTGTGCTGTCGGAGTTCAGCAAGATCAGTAAGATCCAGCTGTTCCGGGAGAACCAGGGCGTGGCCCGGGTGGAGACCAGCATCATGGATGCCAAGGTGAGCCCAGCTCTGTGGAGCCCCTTCTCTCCAGGGACAGGCCTAGGACCAGAGGAAGAAGTGAATGAGAGAAAGGAGAGTCTGAGCCTTGTCGGTGAGAGTCAGTGATTCTGAAGCAGTTCCGACCCTGGGCCCCTCCACACTCTTCTTTCTTTCCTCTCTCAGCCCTGTGTGTGGGGCATGCTGTCTTGACCACCTGCTAGGGTCAGCCAGTGCTGGGGAAGGCTGCACTGCACATCAACCCACATGGGGTCTTCAGCAGAGGGCAGGGGAATGCAACTCTCAGTGATCCCCAGACTGTGGCTTCCCAATCTTTCTTGTGTCACAGCACAGCACTTGTGTGGAATGATGGGATAACTGGTCCAGCCCCAGAGACAGTGGCCCTCCCCAGGCCCTATCTGGTCACCCCAGAAGCAGAAGGGATATGTGCCCACCAGTTGTGGAACCCTACCAGAGTACGTCCTTGGAATTGTGGAGGCAGGGATGCCTGAGTATGTGGACAGACCTAAAGAGGTGGGGAGACGTGCAACAGGCAGAACCTCGTCCACATTTTACCTCCCAGAGTCCCACCCTTCCAGAATCTTAGAACCTTTTCCAGAGATGGGCTCCTTCCAACTGGCAAGCACCTGTTACCTGTGCAGAGTCTGGCAGCCACGGTCAGCCAGACCTTCCATGCTCTCGTGTTGAACACCCAGTAACCAGTATGGGTGGGGGGCAGGCTTGCCTGCCAGCTGGCAGAAGCTATTAGAGGAGATGCAATTTTCTTTTCTTAAAGGATTTCCCAAGGGGAGATGTTGTTAGATTAAGAGATGGAGTGTTTGCTGTTGCTAAAAGAGCAAATTATTTGTTTTTGTCTTTGTGAAACTCAGAAAGCTTTAATATGTTAATTTCTCCACCTGTGATTTCCAGTATTCCCATTGGTTTAGGAACCTGCCTGGAGCTGATCTCTAATTGGCTTGCGGCCACTTCCTCAACCAATGATCGCTGCCCTCCTCAGATGTTTTTGGGTAAAAAGCCAAATGGATAGGTAGGGAAGAGAGAGGAAAAACAGGAAGATGCATGCAGGGTAGATCTGACTTCCTGAGAAAAACAAAAAAAAGGTTTAAAATAAAGGAATGACTTTCTGACGGAATCTTTTTCTGTGTTGTACAAGTAATTCTCAACATTGGCTGCCCTATAGAATTTCCTTGTGGGCATCTTAAAAATGCAGATGCCTGGGTCCTGTTTCCAGATATTGTGATCGAATTGGTCGGGGTGCAGCCTGGGCATCAGGACTTATTTACTTTTCAGCTCCCCAAGTGATTCTTTTGTTTTTTTTTTAAGATTTTTTATTTATTTATTTGATGAGAGAGAGAGAGAGAGAGAACACAAGCAGGAGGAGTGGCAGGCAGAGGGAGAGGGAAAAACAGGCTCCCGGCTGAGCAGGGTGTCCAATGTAGAGCTCAACCACAGAACCCTGGAATCATGACCTGAGGCAAAGGCAGATGCTTAACTGACTGAGCCACCCAGGCGCCCCCAAAGTGATTCTATAGTATAGCCAGATTTAAGAACCACTGACCTCTGGGTCCAGAGCTCCAGAAGAAACCAAGCTGTACAGGGTCAGTGGGTATAGACTGAGTGAGGAGCACTATTCTCATTTCTAGGAGTGATCCAGCCACAGGTGTGGGCATGAATGCTGCCCAGGAGGGACCACACTCTTACTGGGGAGACTAGACCCACAAAGACACATAGCCTGCCTTAATAACACAACATCAGAACATGTATGGAGCTCTGGAATCAGACAGATCAGGTTCAACTCCCAGCTCTACCACTTCCTAACTGTGTGGCCTTGACAAAGTGTCTAAACCTCTCTGAACACTGATTTCCTCAACTGCACAATGAAAGGCCTACCACAAAGGTGGTGGTTCAGGATTAACTGAGAAAACGTACTTAAAAAGGTCTTACTTAGCATGTTGCCTAATACGTAGCGAGTACTAAACAAATGAGACTAGTTATTGTTTGAAAAGCAAAACAGCAATGACGGAGAGTTAATAGGAAGTAAATTTTGCAGGTGAATATTATGCAGAACATGGAACGAAAGAACGGGAAGGGGTCAACCAGAACTGGCTTCCCACAAGAGACTGTTTTAAGCTGGATCTTGAAGCAATAGGCATGGATTAGCTGAGAGAGAGGTGGGATGTGTCCACAGGCAGAGAGCAAGCATGGAAATAAGCAAGCCATATGTGCAGGTAGATAAGCATAGTTGCTTGGCTGGAGAGGACAATAACAAGAAAAATAGATTGGAGATTGAGGGTGGGCAGAACAAGCTGGTTAAAAGCTTCAAAGGCAAGGCTGCTGGGAAGCCAGGGAGGCGAGGTGGGGTTGGTGGCACTGGTGCAGGGGTGAAGTGACAAGGGCAGGGCCTGAGCTGGAGGGACAGCAGTGGTCATGTAAAAGAGCCAGCGTATGGAAACATATGGACTCACCATGGGCGTGCACATGTATGCCCACACATGTTCCTCCCTTGCACACACAACATATATGTCTTATTATACCTAACCCTTACTGCCTGCTTCTGGGGATCCTGGGGACACTGAAGACCGGGGCTCTGCACGCAGCACACAGAGGATCCAAATTGTGGGTGGTTGGAGAGGTGAGAGACCACATTATGGGATAAATGGGACATCTCATTGGTGAATGGAGGGGGCTAGGAGAAGGTTTCACCTTGCTGAGTGGGAAACAGCATATGTTTAGGTTGGTGATGCAACTGCCAGGTGGTGGATAGTTCAGGTACATGCTACTTGAAGCAAGCGATACAGTGCATATGAAAAAAAACACAGGAGAATGATCCATTTTGCACTGGAATGTTTCTCCTAGGCAGAATAATGGCCCACTCCCAAATATACCTGTGCTCTAATCCCCAGAACCCTGGATCATGTGATATGGCAGAGGGGAATTTAGGTTGCAGATGGAACAAATCAGCTGACCTTAAGATAGGGAACTTATTCTGGATTATCCAGGTGGGCCCAGTGTCATCAAAAGCGTACTTTAAAAAAATACTTTATTTATTTATTCATGAGAAACACAGAGAGAGAGGCAGAGACAGGCAGGGGAACCCACTGTAGGACTTGATCCCAGGACCCCGGAATCATGCCTTGAGGCAAAGGCAGATGCTCAACCCCTGAACCACCCAGGTGTCCCCACAAAGGTCCTTATAAGTAGAAGAGGGAGGTGGGAGAGAAAGTCAGAGTAATGAGAGGTAGGAAGGACTCGGCCTGACCTTGTTGGCACTGAAAACGGATTCAGGGGCCGTGAGCCAAGGCTTGTGGGTGGCCCCAGAAGCCAGAAAAGGCCATTTTTCCCTAGAGCCTCCAGAAGGGATGCAGCCCTATCTACACTTGATTTTAGCATAGGGAGGCTTGACCCAGACTTCTGGCCTCTGTAGAACAGATGTGTATCATTTAAAACATTAAGTTTGTGTTGACTCATTACGGAAGCAACAGGAAACTAACATAACCATGAGATTCCTTCAAGTAAGAGACTCTCATCCTACGTTAAAGACAGATGCAGCTGAGAAACGTTCTGCTCACACTCAAGTTTTGTTACATGAGATCAGATGCATCTGTAATCAGAGATGTCTGCTTTGTGTATCACCATGAGTCCAGGCGCTATGAAATAGAATGGTATTTATATACTTCTGGCAGATAAATCAGCAGAGGTAGGATCGATGATATGGTGATGGGAGAAAAATAGGAAGAGTGAGGGAGGTGGGACGCCAGGGTTGCTCAGTGGTTGAGACCTTTGGCTCAGGGTGTGATCCTGGGGTCCTGGGATCGAGTCCCATAGTGGGCTCCCCTGCCTATGTCTTTGCCTCTCTCTGTGTGTCTCTCATGAATAAATAAATAAATAAAAATCTTTAAATTTTTTTTTATTTTTATTTACTTATGATAGTCACAGAGAGAGAGAGAGAGAGAGAGGTGCAGAGACACAGGCAGAGGGAGAAGCAGGCTCCATGCACCAGGAGCCCAATGTGGGATTCGATCCCGGGTCTCCAGGATCACGCCCTGGGCCAAAGGCAGGCGCCAAACCACTGCGCCACCCAGGGATCCCAATAAAAATCTTTAAAAAAAAGAATGAGGGAGGAAAAAAAGATTCCAGGCTTCCATTCTGACAAGTTATTTAGTATGAACTCAGCATTGCTAGGAAGCTCCCCAATAGGAAATACAGGCATGAAACGAAAAGACAGGCCTCCTTGCCCTCAAGAAGCTTTCTGGGATGTTGGAGAGATAGAAGTGTGTCAATGCATGGCATCCCAAAGAAGGTGCCAGAGAAGGGGTACCAAAAGCACATCAGAATACAGAAGAGGGCAAAATTAATTCTGGCTCGGAGATTAAGGAAGCTTCCTGGAGGCACTCCATATCAGCAGTGTTGTGGCTACTGAGTGGTTCCTCTCCACATGCATGAACAAAGGGAAGGATTTGGCAGGGTCAAGTCTAGGAAGGCGCCTACTGGGGAATGGCTTCCCTGGGCTCAGTAGGAGTCTTTGTCATTTACGTTCAGTGTCACGCTGGAGCCACTTTACACAGGCGCATCTCTCCCAACTCTGCATTCAGTGACATCACATGGATAAATTGAAAGCAGCCATGGTGGGAATATGTACACTAGGGAAATTGGCAAGCACTGCACATCAGGACTTGATAGAACTAGTGATTTAGTGTTTGTCAGCATGCCACTGTGTAAGGTATACTGAAGAAAGAATATCTGAATTTCCTTAACAAGGAACATGGAAGTTAGAAACCACACTTGGCTCATTTCCTCCCAGATATGCCACTCTGGGAAAATTCTGGAAGGGCCTGCTAAAACTAAGATTACTGACTCAAAGCAGTTGTTCTCAGCTCTGACTGCACATCAGGATCATGTACGGAGATTTAAAAGCCACTGGTTACCTGGGCCCTTCCTCTCAGACCATCTAAACCAGAATTCTGGGTGGGGGGGGGAAGTAAGGTGAGGCTGGAGTATGTATGTTTTTCAAGCTTCCCAGGTGATCGATCATAATGTGTGTCTGGCCTGAGAACCACTGCCTTAAAGTGTGCTGCCTTGCTTCCAAATTGGCTGGTTATGTCCTATTAGCCTTCCCCAGTGCCATGGAGGCAAGACCCCAAATGTCCTGGCCCCCTGGGCCCAAGGACTAGCATCTCGTAACCTTGCCCTTCTGTGTCCCCAGATTTTCATCTTGTTCTAGTTTTCAGAGATGCTAGAGCACGAGATTACCCAAGGCCAGTCCCCTTCCTAGCTGGCATTCCAAAGTGTGGGATGCCTTCAAGCTCCTAGCACCCTCTAAGCACTCTGGGAAGGGGCATAGCCAGTTAATCCCTACACTGCCTTCTCATGGCTGGCCATGTCTCTAACACCATCCCCCTTTTCTCCTTGAACATTTGAAGATGGCCTGGGCATATTTTGTTACAGTTTTTCACTCTGCTTACTTGCTCTTAGTGGATTGAACGTGAGACAGTATGCAAATCTCCTTCTCCAAGAGACAGCAGTCTGGGACTGAGACATCAGTGGGCCATTACCATACCCCATTACCACAGAAGCACACAAGGGGGAAAAGAAATCATCAAATAAATGTCCCAAGGTATCTCTTGGGGCTCTGTGTGTCTCCTATTCTCGTGTTTGAGCTTTACTGGTCTAGCACTTTCTGTAGGGACAGGCATTACTTTAGACATCATGATCATTAAAATCCTATTTAAAATAAAATGTTTTTGAAGATTTCTAAGAAAACCTATCCAACCTCTTTGTTTGCCTGCCTTTGATTTGATTTTTACCCCTGCTGGCGAAAAGAACATCTGTGTTGCTTTGACAAATTCTTTTTGGCCCATGTCGGGGGCCCCCAGTTGGCTGTGTGGGCACGCAGAGGATGGACTCCTGATGTGCTGTGCTGAGCCAGCTGGGGATGTGCCTGGCCTTCTCTGTGCACAGGGTTTTGTCTTTGTGCCGTTTCATTACCCACATCAGGCTATATTGAAGGTAAAGAGATAAGGAGGAAAACTGAAGTTAAGTCCAACAGGTAACCCAATCAGCCAGCTAACCACTCTGCCTCTGAGCTGTCCATTAGCCAGCCAGCCAGCCAGGCAGCTAGCCAGTCCGGGTGTCAGGCAGTTAGGCGCTCTGCCTGTCCTGTAGCCAGCTTGTCAGCCAGGGCATTGGTGAGTCAGACTGCTCTGCAGCCAGCTAGTCTGTCCATCTTTCCATCAGTCTTTTAAGCCAATCAGCCTGTACTTTGGTTGAATGGAATGTCATTCTATTCATCAGCCAATACCCTTCCCTCAGAGAAGCTCTCTCCAGCTTCCAAAACCAAATTAGTTACACGAGCACACATTCACGTCCACCTACCCACACACAGATCCAGGACATTCTGTTTCAATGACTCCCTGTACTCTTCCTTCATGGTGCTTACCATACTGTCCACTCATACCACTCATATTCCTTTGTGTGATTATTTGATGGATGTCTGATTTCCTGTTAGATTATAAGCTCCATGAGGGCAGGACCCATGTTGGCCCTGCTCTGGGATGAATGGCTCTATCTATTGGTGGGTCATGCTGTCCATGAGCCAGCCCAACAGCATAGAGCAATTTGCTGGGTGGACAGAGTGGACCACAGGAGCATTTCAGCCAGAGAGAATATCGTGAGTTAAGATACAAAGTGGTCGAAGAATTTAGCATCTCTGGAAAAGGGTGTCATTGCTGGAGCATAAGGAGAGGGGCAGGGATGGGAAGAGGGCACAGGCAAGCTAGTGGGAGATTTGTCTGGAGCTGTAGGGTCCAGGTCCTAAAGGATTTATGTGACATGAGAAGGCAGCAGGTTTGGGATGCCTGGGTGACTGAGTCGGTTAAGTGTCTGCCTTTTGGCTCACATCATGATCTTGGGGTCCTGGGATCGAGCCCCAAGTCGGGCTCTCTGCTCAATAAAAAGTCTGCTTCTCCGTCCCCCTCTCCCTCTGTGCTTGCTCTTTCTCTCTCTCTTTTGCTCTCTGTCTCACATAAATAAATAAAATCTTTTTTTAAAAGAGGGCAATAGATTTTAGGTGACAAGATATTGGAAATTTTAAGTGAGAGTTGTGTCTGAGAACCTCGGGCAGCAATGTGGAGTGAAGTGGACAGAGACTAAAGGCAGGAAGGCCTACCAGGAGGCTACTGGAAGTCCTGAGGTTACCATGTGCTCCCCCTTTTCCGTATCATGAAAAATGCTACAATTTTTGTGGCCCACTAGAATAAACACATGAGGCAGCTTGTGGCCAGAGGTAACAGGACCCAGAGGCTGAGGGGCTCAGGATCTCAGCCCACTTGTCACCTATTCATATATGCCTCAAGAAGTTTTGGTAGTGGAGGAAGGCAAAGAGGGCCTGAAATAAAGCAATGGCAGCAGGGGCAGGCATGATGTCTGTGAATACTGTGGAGGCAAGCCTAGTGAGTCTTAAGTCCTCCTAGTAATGGTGGTAGCAGCTATCCATAGCCAAACTTCTATGTTTCCTTCTGCCATTAATGGGAGGGGTGGCGCTCTTCCCTTCCCCCATCCCATTCCCCTTATGTCTCTATTTGGCTATATACAAGGTTGATCATTCTGTTGTGACCCAGAAGCATCCATTAACTAAAGGTACAAACACCCCCTCAGCCCCTTCTTAATAACAACCCAAAGGGTATGTAAACTAACTGGAATTAAAATAAAAACTTTAAAAAAAAGACCCAAAGGTGATCTCTCATCCCTGGTCCCCCTCTTACTAGAGAAAGGAGCCAGTTGTTCCTCAGAGTCCAGATGGTTCCTCTTCTTCCTGATGATATCGAGTGAGCTCCATAGGAGTATCATCAACTCATTGCCCGTGGGGTGGAATCCAGATGCCTTACCATGGCATGCAGTGTTATTGGATTGTGTACTAACGAAACAATTCAAGATAGGATTTGATCTGGCACCAGACTGTGTGATAGAGACGTAGCAACGTGCGAGCACTGAGATAGGAAAAGAGATGAAGAGGGGTAGGATACCTGGATGGCTCAGTGGTTGAGCATCTGCCTTCGGCTCAGGTTGTTATCCTGGGGTCCTGGGATTGAGTCCTGCATCAGGCTCCTCCTAGGGAGGCTGCTTCTCCCTCTCCCTCTGCCTGCCACTCTGCCTGCTTGTGTTTCTCTCTCTCTCTCTCTCTCTCTCTCTCTCTCATTTTCTGTCAAATAACTAAATAAAATCTTTAAAGAAAAAGAGTTGAAGAGGAGAAACAGGCTGAGGGTGGTGACTCTTGGGAGGCTGTGCAAGGAGAGCCAGCCAAAGAGAGAGATGGAAATGGTCAGAGACGACAGAATCAGAACCCAGTATCACCTTATGGAAACAGAAGCTAAGAGAAGAATTTCCAAAGGATAAGGGGATTGGTGTTGGCAAATGAAACAAGCTGAGAGGTGTGAAAATGAATATGTGTAATTGTGTTTAGCTGGAAAGAAGCTTTACTCCCAGATCAAACCAAACCTGACCCATGGCTCATTTCTGTAAATGAAGTTTTCTTAGAACCCCATCACACCCACTGTTTAGCTCAGGGATTGTCTATGGCTGTTTTCTCACTTCAATGGCAGAGTTTTTGCAACAGAATGTATGACCCACAAGGCCTAAAGTACTTGCTGTCTAGCCCCTTACAGAAAAAGTTTGCCAACCACTAGTCTGGATGGGCTACAAAATAGTCAACTTGAGCTATGTGTCAGGATCCTGGGAGATAGCGAGGAGACTTCTGCAACTTTACTTGAAAGAAGAGATGATTTGGATTCAGAATTGTTCCCCAGGTGATGACCCAAGCCAAGAAGGCTAGTCTAGTCGGTGACCAAGTTCACCCAAGTCCTTCATGATGTTCCTTTTATGGCCACTGCCCTTGTGGATGCCCTAATCTTCTCTCATCTGGACTGTTGCAGTAGCTACCTCACCAGTCAGAGAAGGATTCATTCCACCCTAATTCTTTTAGCTCATAATGCCTGGTCTGGGAACCCCCAGAAGTCAAGGTGAGTCATGGCCCCATGGCTCCCTCTTCAGCCAGTCTTCATTGGTCTTCATTGGTCTTTATCTGGAGGCCACTGCCCTGATCCCAGGGGGGGAATGCTCCCATGGCTGATTTCGTCTGGCCCAAACTTATTTTCAAGCTACACTTTCTCAAAATCACAATACAGATATTGGGAAGGTTTCTTGAAAAGATATTGATTTGGGGGAAATATATCTTTTGTTGAAATATTGGTGCCAAGTCACCAAAACAGTCAAACAGCCAACCCCAGTTTCAATTTGACTGATTTAGGGTCAAGAACAAAAGTAACAGAGTATGCTAGGACTTCCCAGAGTAGATTAAAAAAAATACAACTGACTACCATGAGATTTTCTATGAAAATAGATGGTTTTGGTCAAATAATTTGGAAACACTGGAATCCTAAAGCCCCCCTCTTAACATTTTTGCAGTGCACATTCTTATGTGAAAGGGTCTGAGAGTTCCCATAAGTACGTCTCTCTGCATAGCTTGTTTGACCCAGTGTTTCACACATGTATTTGACGAAGGAACTGCTTCAGGGGGCACCAGCTAACATCCTGAGGATACTTGAGGAAAGAGGGGAGGGCATGGAGGTCTGAGCAGGGCTGCAGGCCGAGAGAACTGGGCCCAGAAGGCACGGTATTGCATGGAGTGTCCATGTCATGGGAGCTATTCTAGGTACTGGGCAAGATGGGTTATAAAGATGATCAAGAGGGCAGCCCTGGTGGCTCAGCAGTTTAGTGCCACCTTCGGCCCAGGGTGTGATCCTGGAGACCCGGGATCGAGTCCCATGTCGGGCTCCCTACATGGAGCCTGCTTCTCCCTCTGCCTGTGTCTCTGCCTCTCTCTCTCTCTCTCTCTCTCTCATGAATAAATAAATAAAATCTTTAAAAAAATAAAGATGATCAAGAGATAGTTCGTGGATTCAGGAACTTTCTATCAGGGATATTCCCCAGTCCAGCCAGGACTCCCAGGACTCTAGCTAGGACTTACCCCAACTCTCCTAATCTGGCCCACATATCTGCCGGGCCCTGACAAACACAAACACAGCCATGCAGCAGTCACACAATATTATATAATTTTAATCTTTTTTTTAGTAAAGGTAATTCATTAAATGTGTAGTTAAAGGTTGATTTAATTTTGACACTTGAGTATGAGTTAACCATAAATATGCTCTCAACTCAGATGAAATGATCTGTCGGTCCACGCACCTTGATTTTTGGTTTAGAAAGTATGATTCTCATACCTCTGCGAGCCATCTTTTCTTCACTGTCATCCTCCTGGACATGCACTCGCTCCCCTCCTTCCCACGTCCTCACGGTTCTTCTTGTCTTTCTCCCACAGCCTCTGGTGCTGTTGATGGAGTGGCCCGAAGCCACCAACTTTGCCTGCCTGATTGCGGGGTACTGCCGTCTCCTTCTGGACTCCAGGAAGATGGTCTTTTCCAGGCCTGCCAGCCAGCCACTTCCGCCTCCAATGATCAAGGCAGGTAGGGCTCAGCCTCAGTTTTTCACTATACTGGAGGGCCTTTGGACCCTGGAAACATTGAGGGAGGAGCTCTGCTTACCCCATTCCACCAGCACCCTGGTTTCCCAGCAGCCAGCACTATATACCACTGGGTCCTACCTGGCACAAGCTAGTGGGAAAGACAGCTGGCCTTCAGATGGGTCTGGCCCAGAAAGGATGCCTGTGACAACACATTGCATACGATCAAGTCAGTGAATGAATGTAAGATCAAAATTTGAAAATAAGCGATAAGTAGGCCCAATGAGAGAACTGCACCAGATCTAAGGCACAGTTTTAGAGGTACAGTAGAGGTACAAGGATCTAGGAGAGAGACATGGGTGCTCTGACTCAGCAGAACTGGAGGTTGAAAGTGGAGATAAAATCTTTCTCTTGTTCATCATAATGGGGATTGACGGAGCTGCCTAAAGTTAAGTCTGGGGGTAGGCAAGATTGTGCAGGCGCAGAGTACAGTCCAGCAGGAGGCTTAGAGAGACCACAAAGAACAAGGTCAAGTGCAACCCCCAACATGAGGCTTCCCAGTTATGCAGCTCAGTAGAGCCACCCCTTGGAGCTGTCTTGGTGCTGACACAAGCAGGTGCCTTGGGAAAGGTCAGCCCGGTCAAGATGCTGCTGCCCCGAACCAAAGCAGAAGACCTGAAGAACAGGTGCTTCACATATTAGACCTAAGGCTCACAAACAGATAGGAAGTTGTCCCCCCACCCCATCCCCAGCTCAGCTCTCAAACATCATGGCAGAAGCTGTTGCCCTCCTTGCCTGCCAAAGTCTCTCCATCCATTTGCCTGGCAGGTCAGCCATTTCTTCACTCTTCAGGGCTACAGTATGGTCATATCTGATCTAGATGGAGGGGTTTGGGAGTAGAAGCCCACTCCCAATGGATGTCCCAGCTCCCAGAGAGTTGTGCAACCCCACACACCCCCATCCCCTTATGTGGTCTTCATCATGACAAACTCATGTGTACATCTCCTAACATCATCCACAGGACGTGGAGGGCAATCCACCAAACATAGGCTGGGGAAAGGACAGGTGGCCCCAAGGCATAGGAGGAGGCTCCATGTAGAAAAGCAAAGGAACTGACTAGGAATGGAAGAAACCAAGAGGCCGAGTTGCCACACATCCCCAGGTGAACAGCTCTGAATTGGATGCCCATAGGTATTACCAAGCCTGCAGGTGGCCAAGTGATTTCCAAGCCTAGGTTAGCATTGTGATGCTCTCTGTCATCAAAGCCAAGTAAATGATGCCTCTTATAGAGCAGGATAGGGAGAGAGAAAGGGAGAAGGAAAGGCAGAAGAGGGGAGCCTGGAGCCCAGCCAAGAACCAGAGGTAAAAGTGAGGGCTCTTTGGGGGATCCATTTTTGGAAGGCCCCAGAGATGGCTCTGTAGTCCTATCCACCTCCCAAAGGGTTCTGTTATCCCATCAGCATCCTGGTCAGTGCCACCCTTAGGTATACATCTCTTTGAGCATAGTGCCTCCAAGTGAGGGCATGGGCTTCCTGTTCCTCATCACTGTTGCTGAACACACCCCAGGTTGCATCCCTGTTGCCTTTCCAGAGGCAAATCAGTTTCGATGGATTCTCTAGAAGGGATTTCAGCCTGGAAAGAAGGCTTATGTAAATGCTAGGCATGGCTTTAGAGCCCCTCCCTGGTTCCTGAGAGTCCCCGCTGGGGCCTTCAAAGTGACGGTGGCTCAGCTGCCTCCAGCACAGGGCCTGTCTCTTTGCAGGAGCCAGATGGAGCACCGTGCTGTTCACTTTGTACCGCTTCGCCTCCTCAGCAGTGTGGGTCCATGCCTGGGCCCAGTATGTGGCCTTTTGAGCTGTTAGATGCTGGATCAATGGCAACCACTAAGTGCTTTGGGTGGGTGGGGTACGATAAGCATTACAGCTCGGCCTATAGGAGGCTAGTGTGCACACCTGACCCTGTGGCCCCCAGAAACAGAAAGGGGGACTGCAAGCAGTGCGCTGGGGAGCCCTCCACTCAGGTTACGGTGCGGGGCCACCAGTTCCTGGTACAAAGTGGAAACACATTTCCCTGGGCCCCCACTTGCATCCCAGGAAAGAAGCCCCAGTGGCCAGCTGTTGTTTAGCAGAGGCCTCTAGGGAACGGGCATCCTGCCAGACTCATCTGGGCTTTTTCCTCAGGGCCAGCACTGCAGCCTGCTAAGGGCCTGGTCTCTCTGTCTGGTGCAATATTCTTGTCTCACAGCAGCTGCCAGCTGGCCCAACTCCGTGCCCAGCCTGCTGGGCCTAAAGGCTGCTGTGAAACCAGCAACTAGGAAAGAAAGTATTGCATCTCACTGGGGGCCCAGAAAAAAAGGAAACTAGGGACGTGGAAGGGGAGGGATTGCCTCTTGGGCTTTATCAGTGGTTTCCCCAAAGTAGTTATCTCATGTATTTACTCAGCAACTCTTTCTTTCTTTCTTTTTTGAGAGAAAAAGCACATGCGTGCACCTCCAGTGCACTGGGTGGGTTTGAGGGGCAGAGGGAGAGGGAGAGAGACTTAATTAGGCTTGGCGCCCAGCCCGGAGTCCAACACAGGGCTTGATCTCAGCACCCTGAGATCAGGACCTGAGCCAAAACCGAGAGTTGGACGTTTAACTGACTGAGCCACCCAGGGGCCGCTCATCAACTATTTGTCAGGAACTCATTATGTGCTGGGTCCTTGCCCTCACAGAACTTACAGTCTAGTGGGATAACACAGAGTGTTGATTGAATGGACAATGTCAGTACAGTCATGAGTGCCTTTGAATTTGCATAGGGAAAATTCAACTGCCACAACAGAACAATGCCTGGGCTTGAGGACCGACACAGCTTAGAGAAAGTCTCAGACAAATGCCAGTTCTCACCTGTACGGAGCTGTTGGGAGATCTGGAGGCAGCCACCAGCTGTCTCCAGTATCGTGGGAGATACAGGAAAATAAGGCTTTGGGGGTCCCAGTGGTGGGGCACAGTCAGAAGAACTCACTGATTTTCTCCCATGGTTAGAAGACAGCTCGGTCTGGTAAATTGAATATTCTGGTTAATGGCTACTATGTATATCTGATGCACAACTCACCTATTTTCATGCAGTTAAAAACCAGCAACTTGCACAGAGTACTAAAGCTTTACCTAACATACTAGATGCTTTCAGATGATTCAGAAAGAAATTGGGTGTCTCTAATGGCCTCTAGGTCATCCCTGTGCCCGTTTTTTTTTTAAAGATTTTATTTATTTATTCATGAGAGACACACAGAGAGAGGAAGAGACATAGGCAGGGAGAAGCAGGCTCCCTGTGGGGAGCCCAATGTGGGACTTGATCCCAGAACCCCAGGATCACGCCCCGAGCCAAAGGCAATTGCTCAACCACTGAGCCACTCAGCTGCCCCTTTTGACCAGTATTGATCATCAGATTGTAGAATATAGCAAAGCCAACTAATAGAAATCTGGCTGACTCAGTGTTGCCCTGACTCTATGTATGTGTGTATATATATGTGTGTGTACACACACTGCATATATTTTTTAACATAACTCTAGTTGGATTACCATCCTGTTCTTTACAAGCATTTTTTTTTAAGTCAGTCTTCTGAGTGGCTGAGTAAAGAGAGCTAGACGAGGACATCCCTTTTGGGGAAAGCTGATGAGCAATTTACAGCAGATTTGCAATCTGAGAGGCACACTGTTCCAGCCATCAGCCGAGCGCACCTGGCTCTCCTTGCATTTCTAACCTTATGTCTGGAGGAGCTCTGCACTTTTCCAGACATATTTTCTCTGCCACACAGCACTGTGCTGCAACTTGGATCTGGAAATCACAGTACCAAGTGGTGGTCTGGGCATCACCTGGCCTTGTAATCATGATGTTGGGAAATGTTCCCGCCTTTCAGGGAGAGAATCCATCCTTAGACCTCCAGCCCTTGTCTGAAAAGAGTAACCACCTGCTTAGTGGACATGCCCCTGGGAGCCACCTCTATGGCAGCTTATTGCCAAGCTGGCTGCACTGATGGTACAGCTGTCTCATAGGTGGTTAGCACCTGGTGGATGGCCTGGATCTGTGGACAGTGCCTGAGGATAGAAACCTCTTGAACTGACAGTTTGTGCTTCAGGCTTAACACTGCCCTAGAGCACTTCTTCACTAAGGTTGAGAGGGTAGTTACATATTATTCCCCAAGTTGATCCAGAGCACCCTAGGTACAGCCACTAAGGCCTAAATTGAACCTACTGGATTTAATTACTTACACTAACTCCATCTTTTTTTTTCCTAAAGATTTTATTTATTGATAAGAGACACAGAGAGGTAGAGACATAGGCAGAGGGAGAAGTAGGCTCCCTGATGGGAGACTCAATCCCAGGACCCCAGGATCACAACTGGAGCCAAAGGCAGACACTCAACCACTGAGCCACTCAGGTGCACCTGAGTCTATCTTTAAAGGGGCACCATGGTCTATGGAACACAGCAAGGGCTTAGAATCTGAAGGTAGAGAGACTTGGCTTCTATTCTAGTCATGGTTCTGCCCTATCTTAGTCATGTGATCATGAATAGACTCCATAAACTGAGTCCGGTTTCCTTATCTGTAAACTGAGGATAACAGTACCTACCTCAGGAGACATTTGACAGGATTACATACGATAAACCCCATAAAGTTCTTTCAAGTGCAGAGCACATTTTTGGCTCTTTTTCTAAAGATTGAGAGTTCACTTTCTGCCCAGTACTGTACTTTATTTTTTTAATAAACTGCTTTTTAAAAAATATTTATTTATTTATTTATTTATTTATTTTTTACAGAGAGAGAGAGAGAGAGAGAGAGAGAGCATGAGTGAGGTGAGGGTCTGAGGGAGAGAGAATCTCAAGCAGACTATGCTGAGCATGGGCCTGACACAGGACCCCAAGATCATGACCTGAGCTGAAACAAGAGTTGGACGCTTAATTGACTGAGCCATCCAGGCACTCCTTAAATAAACAGCTTTATTGAGATATAAATTCCAAGCCAGAAAATACACCCATTTAAAGTTCACAACTCAGTGTTTCTGAGTGTATATAATGTATTTACAGGGCTGTGCAATCATTGCCACAATTTAATTTTAGAAAATTTTTACCCCTCCTAAAACCAACTCTGTACCTATTAGTGCTCATTCTCTAGTTCCCCCCTAGTCACCACCGAGCACTAAACAACCACACTTTCTGGGCCTATAGCTTTGTCTATACTGGACATTGTGGATAAATGGAACTGTACACTTTACAGTCTTTTTGTGGCTTGCTTTTTTTTCATTTAGCATAGTGTTTTCCACGATGTAGCATGTATCACTACTTCATTTGTTTTCTTGGCCAAATAATATTCCATCTGGCAGACAGACTGCCTTTTTTCACCCATTCATCAGTTGATGGATAGTTGATTGTTTCTACCTTGTGTCTTTTATGAATAATAATGTTATGAACCTTTATGTACAAGTTTTTGTGGAGGCTTATGTTTTCAATTCTCTTTGGTATACAACTAGGAGTGGAACTGTTGGTCAAATGGTAACTCTGTGTTTAACTTTGAGAAACTACCAAACTGTTTCCCAAAAGGACTGCACCATTGTACATTACCACCAGCAATGTTGGAGGATTCAGTTTTACCATACCCTCACCAATACTTGTTATCATCCATCTTTTTTTTTTTAACATCCACTGTAGTGGAGGTGAAGTGGTATCTCATGGTTAGGATTTGCATCGTCATAGCTTATGGTGTTGAACATCTTTGCATATGCTTATTGGCATTTGTATATCTTCTTTCATGAACTGTCTGTTCAAATCCTTTGCCCATTTTTCAGTTGGGCTCTTTGATCATAAACATGAAAGTTTATGTTCTGGACTCTCAATTCTATTCCAGTGATCTATGTGTCTACCCTTCAGTCAATATCACACCATCTTGATTGCCATGCTTTGTATTAAGTTTTGAAATCAGGAAGTGGGGGCGCCTGGGTGGCTCAGCGGTTGAGCATCTGCCTTTGGCTGAGGCGTGATCCGGGGATCCTGGGATCGAGTCCCACATCAGGCTCCCCTCGAGGAGCCTGCTTCTCCCTCTGCCTGTGTCTTTGCCTCTCTCTGTGTCTCTCTCTCTCATGAATAACTAAAATCTTAAATTAAAAAAAAGAGAAATCAGGAAGTGTGGGTCTGCCTACTTTGTTCTTTATAAAGACGGTTTTGGTTATTCTGTGTCCTTTGTGATTCCATATGAATTTTTGAATTACCTTGTCAATTACTACAAAGTCAGTTGGGATTCTGATAGGGACTATGTTGAATCTGTAGATCAATTTGGAAAGTACTGCCATGTTAACAAGATTGGGTCTTCCAATCTATGAATATAGAATATCTTTTCATTTATTTAAATCTTCCTTAATTTCTTTCACAAATGTTTGTAGTTTCCATTGTACAAGTCTTGCACTTCTTTTGTTAAACTTATACCTAAGTATTGTATTCCTTTTGGTGCTATTGTAAATAGAATTGTTTCCTAATTTCATTAGTAGGTTGTTTGTTGCTACCGTATAACAATACAATTAATTTTTGTATTGTCCTTTGCCATGCAACCTTGCTAAGCTTATTAGCTCTAATAATGCATTAGTGGATTCCTTGGGATTTTTTCTATACAAGATCATGTCATCTGCATGCAGAGAACCTTTCCAATCTGGATACTTTATATCTAATTTTATTGTCTAATCGTCCTGGCTACGCCTTCTAGTACAGTGTTGAGTAGAAGTGTTAAAACAGTTTTCAGTATTTTACCAGGTCTTTTTATCAGGTCTGTTTACTGTGGATTTTTCATAGATAATCCTTACCATGTTGAGGAAGTCCCCTTTTATTTCTAGCCTTTTGAATTTTATTATTAAAGGGTGGTGGCTCGGGGCCCCTTGGTGGCTCAGTGGTTGAGCATCTGCCTTTGGCTTAGGTTGTGTTCCTGGAGTCCTGCATTGGGCTCCCTGCAGGAAGCCTGTTTCTCCCTCTGCCTATGTCTCTGCCTCTCTCTGTGTGTCTCTCATGAATAAATAAATAAACTTTTTAAAGAAAGAAAGGGTGGTGGCTTTTACCAAATTCTTTTCCCAAGAATTCCCAAGTCTATTGAGATGATTGTGTGGGTTTTGTCTACCATTCTCTTAACATGGTATATTACATTCATTGATTTTTGGATGTTAAACCAACCTTGCATTCCTATAATCCCATTTGGTTGTGGTGTATAATGCTTTTTATATGTTTCTGGATTCAGATTGCTAGTATTTTGTTGAACTTTGTTTCTATATAGGAAATATTGCTCTGTAGTTTTATTGTGATGTTTTGTCTGGTTTGGTACCAGGGTAGTATCAACTTTATAGAATAAGTTATGAAGTGTTCCCTTCCTCTTCTGTTTTTTGGAATAATCTGTGAAGAATTTGTATAAGTGCTTTGAGCATTTGGCAAAATTTACCAGTGAAGCCATTTGGGCCTGAGTTTTATTTTTAGTGGGAGTGGGTACTTTTAATTACTAATTCAATTTCTTTTCTTGCTATTGACCTATTCAGGTTTTTCTATCTTCTTGAGTCAGTTTAATCATGTATTTCTAGGTATTTGTCCATTTCACCAAGGTTATCTAATGTTTTCTGGTATAAGCTTCTTTTTAAAATCCCTGATAATCAAGTCCATATCTGTAGAGTCAGTAGTGATGGTCCTTCTTTCATTCCTGATTTTAGTAATTTGACTCTTCTCTTTAATTGCTTGGTCTCTACAACTAAATGTTTGTCAATTTTATTGATATTTTCAAAGAACCAACTTTTGGGGCACCTGGGTGGCTCAGGCGTTTAAGCGTCTGACTCACTTTCAGCTCAGGTTGTGATCTCAGAGTCATGAGATCAAGCCCCACATCGGGCCCCATGTGGAATCTGCTTGGAATTTTCTCTCTCTCCCTCTACCCCTCCATTCACTCACATGTGCTCCCTCTCTCTCTCAAAAAACAACAAAGAACAACTTTTATTTTCATTGATTTTCTCTAGTGTTTTTCTGTCCTCTCTATGCTTTCCTATTTCTTTTCTTCTGCTTACTTAGGGTTTAGTTTACTCTTCTTTTTCAAGTCTCTTAAGGTGGAAGGTTACATTATTGATGTGAAATCTCTTTTTAATGTGTGTTTATAGCTATAAATTTATCCCTAAACACTAATATAGCTAGATCCCACAAGTTTAGGTATGTTGTATCTTCATTTTCATTCATCTCAAAGTATTTTCCAATTTCCCTTGTGATTTTTTCCTTGACCCATTGGTTATTTAGGTACATTTTACTTAATTTCCACATACTTGTGAGTTTCCCAAATTTCTTTGTTACTGATTTCTAATTACATTGTGCTCAAACACACATATATTTTGTATGATTTCATTTCTTTTAAATTTGTTGAGGCTCATTTTATGACCTATATATGGTCTATCTTGGAGAACGTTCCAGGTACCCTTGAGAAGAATGTATATTCTGCTGTTGGTAGGTGGCATGTTCTATAGATTTTTGTGACGTCTACTTAGTTTATAGCTGTTCAGGCCCTTTATCTCCTTGTTGATCTTCTGTATAGTTGCTCTATCCTTTGTTGAAAGTGGGGTAGTGAAGTGTCCAATTACTGCCGTTGAATTGTGTGGGTTTCTCCTTTCAGTTCGGTCAGTTGTTGCTTCATGTATTTTGGGGTTGTGTTGTGAAGTGCCAGCACCATCCTTTTGTAATGGTTGGAAGGTCTACTGAAAAGCAACACTGACACATTGACCCTGTCAAACTGGAAATCAGAAGGCATTTTGAAGGTTTGTTCTCTGGTACCTTGACCACCACGAGGAACGATAGAGCAATGGTTTAAAACATGGGCTTTGTAGTCCCTCAGACCTGGGCTCAAATACAGGCTGCCATTTATGACTCGTGACCTTGGATAAGTCACATAACCAAACAGGTTGGTTTCTTCCTCTGCAAAGTGGGGATCGTGACAGCACCTACCTCCTTGGCTTGTTGTGAAGATTAAATGGGGTGGTGTGTGATGACCTCAGCCTAAGTTAGTGCCTGCTTGCCCTCTGTCGCTCTGTCTGCTGGTAGCAAAATGAACTGGCCTTGTCTGAGTATATTCTCCCAGATGACATGGGGAAGGGCCCCCGAAACAGTCTACGCGAGAGAAGCCATGTAGAGAGAAAGCATTTCATTTGTGATGGATAATTCTCAGATGCACACACCTACCATCATTAAAAGCTATTGACAAAAACATTCTACCCCAATTTCTACTGGAGCAGGCAGGCTGGCCCTGCACGGATACAGAGAAGTAGTGAGATCTGAGGACTCGGAAGAATGCTTCCCATGCCATATCCTCCTCCCACATCCACACATCCCAGCGAATTTCCCATAGACTTTGCACATTCAGAGGCCCACAATACTATAAGTAGAGCTTTATTCTTTTAGGGTCCTTCCATGACAGTCCTCTCTGAAATGCAAATTTTCAGGTACTGTATGTGGTCCATTCTGCATTTTCCCACCAAGGCACTAAGTTACTGGCCAGATTTATTGCCTTCTGCCAGAAGAGGTCGAACCTAACACAAGAGTAACAGAGCCCTGGGGGATGAAAAGGCTCTGAGACGTGGGGACGGGCAGGGACAATCTGAAGGGGGATTTCAGACTTTAAAAAGTGAAAGTGTGTTAACAGCTGACTTAAAGAGCAGATATACCCACGTAAGAGACCCATTGGACCCAGATACCAAGCTGCTCAGCCCCTCCCCCGTCACCCCATGCTGGTTTCCATTTCAGACACCATGGGGCTGTTGTTGTGCTACTCTCAGGGTCTCTCGCAGCCAGGTAATAATGCTCTGTCGGTACCTGACATCCAGCTGTGTACCAGAAACACCAAGGGAGCTGCAGCCATGGTCCTGAGCACCAGGGCTCATCTGTTGATTCTCTTTCTGGGTTTAGATTACATGCACAGCGCCCACCGCCCTGTCACTGGGGGCCACCTGGGGAAAAAGGAGAGTAGTTATGTGGGCAGCGTGGGCGCCAGCCCCCGGAAGTCGAACCACTGCACACCCCCACCTGCCGACTCTGAGCTTGTCAGCTTTTGCTACCTCCACATGCGGGAACAAAGGAAGGAGCAGGAAAGCCGGATGGATGTCAATGAGAACTTAATCTTCTTTGAGGAGACCAGGCCCCGGACCAAGTCCGATCCCACTTCCAAAAGTTCCGGCCAAGGCTATGAGGCGATCCCCGATGACTTTGATGCAGCCAGCCTCAACCATGAGCCTTGCGCCAGCAGGGCCCGCTCCTACACCTTAGACAATTCCCTTGGGGCCGAAGCCCTGAATTTCTACTGTGACTCTTGCAAAGCCAAACTCCAGGAGCAGCTGGGCCCTCGCAAAGGTGGAAAGCCCAGCTCTTCTCGTGACAATATGGTAGACTTGATGTCCCTCCCACCCCCTGGGAGCGAGGAGGAGGAGGAGGAGGAAGATGAGAGCACTTCGCTGTTGCCTGCCATTGCCGCCCCACCTCCTGGTTTCCGAGACAATAGTTCTGATGAGGAGGACCCCAAGCGCCGGGCAGTCCAGAGCCAGGAGCAAGGACGCCACCTGTGTGGGCTCTTGTATGATGAGATTCCAGTGACACTCATTGACAGTGTGCAGACCCGGACAGTACGAGATCATGCCCAGGAGCTAGATGATGCCCTGGTGTCCACTCTGCAGGCTCTGGAAGCCCTGGCAGCCTCAGAGGATGGACCACACCCCCCACCCCCACAGACTGCAGGTAAAAGCCTATTGTTCCTCCTCCCTCTTGCCTCCCCTCCCTTCTGCCGGCCAGGTAGGGCCAGCAGGTGATATTGCTTATTTCTGAGCTGAGGTCAAAGTAACCGTGGTGTGCCAGGGCAGTGGATGGCCACAGGTAGCTCAGATAGGATCAGGAAATCAACAATGCTGTGTCAGGGGCCGGCTGCTCATCTCCAGCTAGAACTCTGGCTCTCACCATTCCATCTCTGGAAATGTCTTGCAGATGGACCCCAGGGATTGGGGCTGTGACAGCCCCGGAGCCAGGCCAGGATGAAGAATCAGAGCAAAATTGTGAGAGATCTAGAAGACAGGCAAAGAATATCCAGCATGCACATGGCTGGAAGAAAAAAAATGACCAGCTAACCACCTAGTAACCCAGGATCAGGGGAGCCAGGAGCCAACCCTGCTCAGGGCAGAGTTCTTTTCTTTATCTTGCCTAAGAACATAGGCTCCCAGTCAGATCCGCCCAAGTCCTGGCTTCTTGGCTCACTTTCGGTATAACCTTTGGCAAGACACCTACCCTCTCTGAACCTCATTTTTGTCACTTTAAGTGGGTCTGTTAATGACAGTCATATCATGTAGGCTTGCTGTGAGCACAAAAGGAGATCATTCAAGCAAAGCACTGCCCAGAACGTAAAAAGAAGTAAAGCCATTAGTATTACTCGTAAGTAGTAGCCATTACTAGTATTGATTGTTTTGTGGGAGAGCCAGCCGACATGCCTGCTATTCCCCATTTTGGACACACATACATCCATCTTGTAGACAAGCTCATGTGTCAGACATGCACCCACATTCACAACACATACCTACACACACACACACATACACACACACGCGCGCGCACACACACGCGTGCGCACAGAGAGAGACCTAAAAAAGAACAGGTGAACACTACAGCAACAGAATAGGAATAAAGAGGAATAGGGCGGATGAGAAAGTATGTGAGGCAGGAGGAAGTGTGGACAGAGAAGACGAAGAGAGTGGGTGAGGAGGCAGCCCAGCTGAGACCTGGGAGAGTACCAGCCCCTACCTTTCCTGTGTGCACGAGGGCATCCTTGGTGGTAGGGCACCCCCCCCTGCTGTGTTTAGCCCTTGGGGCCACCGTTCCTTTTTGCTCAGAGTCTGGAGCTTAGAAACAAGCTACTCCCAGGCTAGCTGGAGGCCCCTGTGGTCACTGGGGAGAGGACAGACGCAGGTGAAAGGGCCTCGCTGTAGGCAGGCCTGACCAGCTGAGGAGGGCTAGATAGAGAGGGGCGTCTCTTTGGCAGCCCTCTTCAAGACAATTGACAAACATTTCCTAACTATTGAATCTAAAAATAGTGATGATTAGCATGCTGCTCTGCATGTACCATGCATGTTAATTTGCCATCAAACTGCCCAGAAGACATCCTCTCTGCCTCTTTTGTTTCTTTTTCGGATTCCCCACCCTTTGGGAGCCCTCTTCCAGCTTGCCTCCTTCTGCCCCTCCCCCACCTCTCCCCTCCTCTCCCCCTGCCCCCCCCTGCCTGAACTGACAGGCTTCCCCACCCCCACCCCAGCTTCAATCCTGCTGGCTGCCCTTGGCCCCCACCCCCCTAAACTTTCTCCATATGGCTGGCAAAAGGACTTGATTGGAGTAAGTGCAGCAAGCCCTCTCCCTGTCCCTCCAGGTCTGATTGTGCTGGCTACAATCACCCCTGAATCATCGCTGGACTCAGGCCATGAAACCAACTCCTCAGAGCTCACAGACATGTCAGAGATGATGTCTGCCATGAAGCAGCACCAGAACACCACCTATTTTCTGGCCCAGCACCTCAACAAGGAGAGCCTCCTGGCTCGCAAGGATTTGCCCTTCCGGATCCAGAGCTGCGCAGCCCAGGCTGTCCTCACGGCCCCTTATGCTCTTGGGCGCCCAGATCCCAACCCAGCACTGCAGCCAACTGTCACAGGCCAGAGTCCTGGCCCCCCTGGCGCTCGGAGGAAGCTGCCCACATCAGAATCCCAGCCACAGAGGGAGCGAACATACGCCCTGGCAGTGCACCCGGCGCTGTCCCCACAGCTCAGTGAGCAGAAGAATCTGAGCCTGCTGTCCCCAGTTCCTGAGGACAAGGGGCCTGGCCACACTCAGGCAGGCCTGGAGGTGTCACTGAGGGCAGCCACACCGTCCCTCAGTGAAGAGCAGGTCTCTGAACTAAGGGAGAACGTGCCCAAAGAAGTCAGGTTGAGTCCCAAGCTTCTCTTAGATCCGAAGGGCAGCGTGACCCCGGCTATGATCTCAGCCGCCCTCCAGCAGGTGGTTCACCCTAAGAGCCTCTCTACCCCTGGCAGGGCCATAGTGAACCCCCCCAGCAGTGGGGAGAGAAGGCTGGAGACCAGTGTGGGGAGGCCCGAGGTCAGCATGGGAAGGACGGAAGTTACCATGATGAGCGGTAGTGCCAATAAGAATCTGAAGTTCAAAATAAGCCCTGGTGCTCCAGAGACCTCTCAGAATTCCCAGCAGCAGCTGAGCCTCGAGGTCTCCTCTGGCTCCAGAGCACCTGCAGGCAGCCGGGCTGACAGCCCACATCTCTCCCCACAAGAGGACAGGCTGCCTGTTCAGAGTTTCCCTCCGAAAAGCTACCTTTCACGAGCAAGCAGAGAGTCATTGAGCAAGCAGTCTATAGGGGAGGTGGCAGGCAAGGCTGGGCCAGAGGGTGCTAAGCCCACCCTGCACAAGCAGGGCACCGTATCCAGCCAGGGGGAGAAGGGGCAGCTGGAGGGCATGGCCCAGAGCAGCAAGATCGAGGAGACCAGCGTGGTACCCCGAGCCGGCTATTCCATGGCTCTTCAGAGCCCCAGCTGCCAGCCCCATGGCCACAGCCCCAGCAGCCAGTCCCGAGGCCAGAGCCCCAGCTGCCAACCTCGGGGCCAAAGCCCCCTGAGGCCCCAGGCTGCCAGCCGGCAGGTGAGCACCATGCCCTCCCTGAAGCTGGAGACAACCCTGGATGGAGCCCACTCAGCCTCTGAAGGCCCCACAAAGCCCAAGTCCTCCCGAGGGCCCTTCCGGCTCCGCAATTTATTCTCTGCCACGTTCCCGACCCGCCAGAAAAAGGAGACTGATGAGCGGCAGGCCCAGCTGCAGAAGGTAAAGCAGTACGAGCTCGAGTTCCTTGAAGAGCTTCTGAAGCCCCCGAGCCAGGGGGAGCTGCCAGGCACTGAGTACCTGCAGCCCCCGGCACCAGGCCGCTGCAGCTGCCAGCTGCGCAGCAGCCCTGTGCAGCAGGGGCCTGGCATGTCACGGGAGCAGAGGCGCAGCTGTGATTGCAAGCGCCTCTGCCGGGGGGGCCGGCCTCAGGCCCCTCAGACGCCAGTGCCCGGCCTCCAGGGGCGGGAGAGGGACAGAGTCCCCCTGACCCAGAGGCAGCCAGAGGCCGGCCCGGGCCTGAGGAGCCTCAGCAGCCCCACCAACGTGGGGCGCATCCGCTCCACCAGCCTGGAATCCCGAGAGTGCCGATCAGACCCAGAGAGTGGCATTTCCTGCCTGACCACGTGTGCCTCAGGAGGGGAGTGTCTGGGAGCACCCAACTACCGGAAGCTGATGCGCCGCTACAGTATCAGCGAACTGGATCAGGGTGACAGGGCATCACTGACCTCGGACATCTATCCGCACCCACCCCTGGGCATGCTGCCTAGGGAGGCCAAGGAGGTAGAGGCAGGCCTCCCCCTGGGCCTGGGTCCCAAAAACAAGCCACTGGAGTCACCAACCCTGGGAGACCCCTCATATGTCCAGGTTGCCCCCGAGACCAAAGGCCCCAGACAGATGGCAGTATTCTCACTGCCGGAAGAGGTGTACCAAAAGCCCGTCGACCTGGATGAGGACAGCGAGAGCGGCAAATGCTGCTCCATCCGCTACTGCTTCTATTACCGCAAGTGCGACATGGGGGATGACGCCAGTGATGGCAAGGATGAGCTCTCCTATTCCATCCCCATGAAGATCCTGCCGGGCATGAAGTTGGAAGAGCAGGTGGTGCCCGTGATGAGCAGGACCCTGGAGGTGCTGGATGCTGCCACTTGCAGCAGCAGCAGCCCCGAAGCCTCCCGCACCCAGGAAATTGACCTGCGGGTTTCCACCTTCGAGGGGAGCCTGGCCAAGATCAGTGCCCTGCGGGCCCGCGCCTACGGCCTGCCCGACGGTTTCCTGGCCGCCAGGCTGGACACCAACGAGCTGCTGACGGTCCTGCGGCAGTGCGTGGCCAGCCCTGAGGCCCGTGCTCCAAAGCCCTATGTCTCTCAGATCTCTGAGTACAAGCTCGAGCTTTCTCTCAAGTTCAAGGAGCTCCGGGCCTCCTGCCGCCGCGTGGCCAATGTGGACAAGAGCCCAACTCACATGCTGGCAGCCATCACGGGCAGCTTCCAGGTGCTGAGCAGCCTCATCGAGACCTTTGTGCGGCTGGTATTCATCGTGCGCTCCGAGGCCCAGCGCCAAGAGCTGCTGGCCAAGGTTGAAGAGGTGGTGAGGAACTACACCTTCCTCCTGCGTGCGGCCGAGGAGTCCACCACCCGGAACCTTAATCAGCAGCAGCAGCAGCAGCAGCAGCAGCAGCAGCAACAGCAGCAGCAACAGCAGCAGCAGCAGGCAGCAGCTGTTGGGGTGGCCACAGGGCACTTCCCGGGCGCCCCAACTTCAGCGACTGTTATGAGCACATTCACCCGCTCCTTAAAAACCCTCATCAAGTAGGGCACCCACCCAGGCCTGCCCCCCCAACCACGGCCCCAGGTTCAGAGCTTTGTGGTCTTTGCATCTTGTGGTGTGTCCTGTATGCATCTGCCCAGCCCTGTCAGGGTCGGAGAGCCTTCCGTCTTCAGGGAGTGAGAACTCCCTGGGTTGAGGCTGTCCCTCCGGGCTCCGGCAGCTGCCACCCTGGGTATCTTCGCCCCTTCCCCGGCCTCTGGTTGTCACTGTGAGGGCCAAGGCCCCTCGTCACTACGCCTGCCTGCCGCAGAGCTGGATTTTATCTCTTCTTTAGGGCTGACAGGTGACATGAGGCTCACCTTCCTCTTCTGTTTTGGGGGCCAGGGGAGCTAGGGCCTGAAGTAGGCAGGCCCGCGGGCCTTGAGCTCCTCCTGGAGTCTGCTCCCCCTCCCGGGAGCAGTAACAGTAGTACCAGGGCACAGCACCCAGTGGAGGGGAGAGGGCACTCAGCTCAGCTGTGCCCACCCACCCTGGGCTCACACTCACTCACTTCTGCAGAAGCCACCCTAAAGGGCCCATGCCCTGATGGTAGGTCTGCAGAAAACAGCCACCACACAGGGCTGTCTACAGCCAGCCCAATAGGCTGTCAGCCTTGGGAGCCCTTGCCCCCAGGCACAGTAGCTCCACACCAGCCATCCCCAAAGTGCCCTGTCCCTCACTGATGGGCAGGGTGGCTCAGTCCACTAGGGAGCAAGCATCTGGGATCACCCCACTCATTCTGGGTAAGGTACCTGGTGAAAACGTCTGCCCTGGGGAGACCCATGGCAGGCCTTGGAGCCCGCCCGGCCCAGCCCAGCCTGGCCCAGCCCGGCCCAGCTGAGTACAGGGGCTATTGCTTCAGGGGTGGGGTTCCTCTCTCAACATCTACCAGACAGACTGTCCTTAGGAGTTTGACTTAGCTATGGATTGGGGATGGGGGGTGGGGGGAGGGGGGATAGGGGTAGGGGTGGGGGGTGTCGATGACTATATCTTAAACTTCTGGAAGCTAGCGTGATATGTTAATCCTGAGTATATGCTTTTGGCTATGTATTGAACCTGTGGATTTGTCTCTCTAAGAAAAGAAGCTGAGCGCCTTACCTGGTGCAGTCCTGCACCGCTCTCTCTGTCTCTCTCTCTCTCCACCACCCAGAGTCTGGAAGGGAATTCACACTGTTTAGCATCCTCCCTGACACACAACTACTGCTGCTGCCACAATGCCCCCCTACACCCCACCCCCGTCCCCCATAACCTTCATGGGAGTGAAGACACGGAGTCCCTACCAGCTGTCCCACTGTTAGGGAACATAGAAAGCCAATGTTTCTTCTGTATAGATTGCTTCTTGTCCACCTCTCCATACCTCCCCTGTTTGCCACACGCTCATGCCTGCCCTGTGTCTGCCTCCCTTTCACCACCATGTGTAATCTCTCATTCTTATGTGAGTTTTATAACGATGTACACTGTGCTTAACCCCCCACCCATCCTTGGAACCCCCACCCTAGCGCAATAAAGCCCCCTCCCCTCCCTTCCCTGAGTGGCAATTTCTCCCAGCAAGGATCAGGGGAGCCCTTCCCCAGAAACTGGTCCCCCCCGCCCCCTTCCTTGATTCTCCTCCCCCAGGACCAAATTGTTTAATGGGCCAGAGATGCAGCCATTGGGGAACCCTTCCCCCCACTCCCTACCCCCCACCCCGTGACCACTGCAAGCCCTAGCACTGTGGTGGTCTTCCTCTTCCTCTTCTACCAACTCCTTGATCCTGCACCTTCACCACTCAGCCTCCTCCGCCCCCCACCCCCAAGTCATTCCACCACTGTCCTTCACCTCTCCCTCAGCCTCATGGAGAGGACACATTTTCTAATGTCTGTATATAGTATATATACTACATAAAATATATAAATTATATATATATATACTAATTTATGTCTTGTTTTTCAAACAAGAATGATTAAATCTATTCATCTTACTATCCCAATAAGTCTTTGCAGTGTCTCTTTGTGGGTGTCCTTATGTCCTTTAATTGCTGGTTGTTGGTGCCCCCCCCAACCCCCCAGTGCTCTCCCAAGTTCCTGCTCCCACCTACCCAGGTCCCAGTGAGTGATGAGAGCTTAGGGCCCTGCTCGTGCTCCTCCCCTTTCTTTGCTCCTCTTAGAAGCTCCCTATGGGTCACAGTCACGGTCACAGGAATTGAATGTGACCTCCTTTTCTCTTAAGCCGGGCTGTGACAGGCTGAAGGGAGCAGGCAGTGGGGGTGGGAGTGGGGTGGGGTGCACAGAAACACAATGGGCTCTGTGCATAGTAAACCCGATGGCCTGGGAGGTACGGGACAGACACGAGGTAGGGGGACAGCTCTCTGGGTAGAACTGGGAAATAGGGCCCCCTCCCTCTGAAACGTGCCCAGTTGCTTCAGAGTAGAGCTCGGTTGCCTTCTTATTGGGAATCTCCTGCCATGCCCTCTGGTGATTTCTTGAGAGGTGGGGAATGTTTCTAAAGGATAGGAGCCCCAGGACCCTAAGCTGGGCTCACCTCTCTGGCTTTTCGGAAAGCTATCTAACGGAGGGAAATGATTTTGCTTCTTCTGTTCTCTCATTTTGTTCTGGTAGTCACAGGTCCCCACTAACATATGAGGCACCCTCATGCCAACTAGATAAATGTTCTTCCTGCCACACACACCCCCGTGATGAATTAGAAAGGACATCACTCTCTGGGTGATGATAGCCCTGTGGACACTCAGGCTTGATGGTTTCAACTCCATCCATCCCTACTGGCCTTGTTGGCCAGGCACACAAACGATACAGCCATGTACTGGATCCCTGATTAATTACTTCCTCTCAAACCCTGGACATGGACTCTCTCCTCAGGTCTGCGGAGGTCCTAGCTAAAGTGGTTTGGGAAGGGATACCTCGGTGGCTCAGTGGTTGAGCATTTGCCTTTGGCTCAGGTCGTGATCCCAGGGTCCTGGGATCGAGTCCCACATCAGGCTCCCCACAGGGAGCCTGCTTCTCCCTCTGCCTGTGTCTCTGTCCCTCTCTCTGTCACTCATGAATAAATAAATAAAAATTTAAAAATAATAATAAAGTGGTTTGGGAGCAGAGCACAGAGGAGCCAGAAACAGTGCAGTCAGAGCTCCCCTCTGCATGGGGGAGGCCATAGGGTTGACAGCCCCTGTAGCAGAGTTCTTCTGGGGGCCGCCCGCTGGAGCTACTGCCCACAGTCCCAAGGTTGGGACTCAGCGGAAGGCAGTCCCACTGTAACATGAGACCTGTTACCACTTAAAATGACCTAACTGGACAGTCCAGAAATTTGGGGTGCCTCTCGTCCTCTACTACATTAGTAGCTCCCTCTGGTCAGAAAGCATTCTTACTCGGTTCTATGCCCTGGGTACCCATCTGCACAGGACCCTGCGTGTTGTGGGCCTTCAATAAATACTTGTGGAATGAATGACTGTTGGATGAGATGAGTGTCATGAGAGAGCCCTCCCAGAACTCTGTACCTCATGAAAAGTCTAACCCAGGGCAGTGCGGTTGGACAAGGCCAGGCAGCCTGGCCTCCTCCTATCAAAGAATGTGAAGTCAGGTCCATTGTCCAGAGTCCCATTAACTCAGTGCTCTTCCCCTAACTACTTTCCAGAAGCTTTGGACGCTCTCCTGAGGTGGCCACTGGTCTTTTCTGTGGCCCCGGGACCACTGTGTGGTACCCAGAAGCACTGGGGAAGGCCATCTTCCTACCAGTATCAACCTCACTGGTCAGCCTGAGCCAGAGCCTGAAGACGATGCTCTTCAGCCACCCACTACCAGGCCTGAGTTCTCAAAGCCTGACTCCTGCTTTCTGACTTCAGCCAATTAAAGGGTTCATGCTGTTGGCATGGGCCCAGGATGCCCATGGTGCTGGCAGAGCCACATTTTTTGCAAGCTCTTGTCAAGGCACTGTGGGTAATACACAATTTCATCAGAAATGAATTGAAAGGACCTGCCTCAGCCGAAACTCTTCCTGCCAAAGGGGCAAGGGAGGATCAGCTGCCAGCACTAGGAAGGGGCATCAGTGTATATCTTAGGATTGAATTCCTCCAAACAGCTGCTAGGATGCAAGTGAGAACCACATCCCATTCCCCATCCTGTAGGCTGGAAGTCAGGCTGTGGGTGTGCATCTGGAGCAAGGAGGAGGTAGGAGGACATAACCTCTGAGGGTTCAGTCCTGGGCTCTGGAAAAATGGCCTGAATTCCAGGAGGGTCTCTTAGTCCCAGTGACCTGACTTTCTGGAAGCCACTGGTAGGAAAATTACGGAGGCCTGCCTTCTCACAGAGACGCAAGTTCTTGTTCATTTCAGTGCTTATAGCAACTTCTCGCCCATGCCACCAAGCCCTGGGGTGCTTCCCACACTCCCAGTATTACAGGGACATGCTCTGGTGCCCTTGCTGACATTTCCAGCTGTAGATTCTGGACCCATTCAGGAATGAGCTTGCTTTGAGCTACCCAGTCCTCCTGTTGGTGGTGTCCATCTTCCCCTCTGAGTGTGGACTCCTCATTCTTACTTTCACAGCTTCAGCTAAAAGGAGTAGGAGTCTGTCCTGTGCTGAGAACCCTCCACAACACAGAAAAGTTGACCCCCTCCCTCAAATATGCGAAAACAACTGTGTGATCACTTGCCATATGCCAGGCACTGTGCTAAGTACTTGACATGCGTGATATCATTTATTGTTCCTAGCAACCCTTTGAGAGAGAGACAATGGGGCGGCTGGCTGGCTCAATCAGTGGAGCATGTGACTCTGATCTCAGGGTCTTGAGTTCAAGCCCCACAGTTGGCAAAGAGCTTACTTAAATATACATATTTATTCAAATATATGTTTATTAATATTTAGATATGTTTTAGATATGTTTATATATTTAAATTATTTATTTATATTTATATATATTTTAAAAAGCTTACAAGAGACTATGATTGTATTCATTTCTCAGAGGAGAACACGGAGAGGTTCAATCACTAGCCCAAGGTCACACAGCTGGTAAGTGATAAGCTAATGAGTGATCAAACCCACACATGCTTTCATCAGCTATCCTATAGGACTCGGCCCAGCCCCACCTTTGAGGCAGTTCCCTTGGAAAAAGGCACAGGTGCAGCCACACTCACCAGCAGGTGGCCTGGAAATGTTGCTCGGCGATCCAGGCAGCAGGTGGATAGCCAACAGGTTATGGGTAACATTGGGGTGTGAAGTGTGGGGTACTACAAGCCCACCTGCCCCCCCCTCCTCTCTTCACCAGGCTGCCCTAGTGCCATGTGCCTCTCAGAACCAGGGAATGAACTGGTATTTGTGCATAGAAATTTGTGGGTAGAAATTTGATGTGTCCAAAAAGCCACCATCAAAATTATGAAACACCACTCCCACCATGCTCCTCAAACTGGAGTCTGAGCAGACTCCATACTCCTTACACATTTTTCCCAAAGATTTGGGAGGAAGGGCACCTGAATGCCTCAGTGGTTGAGCGTCTGCCTTAGCTCAGATCGTGATCCCAGGGTCCTGGAATCAAGTCCCACATCAGGCTCCCCACAGGGAGCCTGCTTCTCCCTCTACCTATGTCTCTGCTTCTCTCTCTGTGTCTCTCATGAATAAATAAATAAAATATTTAAAAAAAAGATTTGGGAGGAAAATATTACGTGAATGATACATTAAATATTTTATGTCAAAATATCATGGTGAGGAATGCACAAGTTGCATGCCTTGTAAAGAATATGTATCATTTTGGGGCGCCTGGATGGCTCAGTCGGTGAAGCGCCTGCCTTCGGTTCAGGTCATGATTTCAGGGTCCTGGGATCGAACCCCAAGTCGAGCTCCCTGCTTAATGAGGAATTTGCTTCTCCTTCACCCTCTGCCCCTCCCCACCATTTGTTCTCTCTCTCTCTCTCTCTCTCTCATAAATAAATAAATAAATAAATAAATAAATAAATAAATAAATAAATAAATAAAATCTTTTCTTAGGGACGCCTGGGTGGGTCAGCTGTTTGGCGCCAGCCTTCAGCCCAGGGTGTGATCCTGGAATCCCAGGATCGAGTCCCGCATCGGGCTCCCTGCGTGGAGTCTGCTTCTCTCTCTGCCTATGTCTCTGCCTCTCTCTCTCTCTCTCTCTCTCTCTCTGTCTCTCATGAATAAATAAATAAAATCTTTTTTTAGAGACACTTGAAACTCATGTCTGATGCTTCCAGCTATGTTCCCATGCCCACCTACTCAGCGTTCACTATCCTCTACTACTAGACATGCTTTGGTGGAAATGCTGGACACATCCAAGGCCCATTAGGTGAGCTAACTGCTGGCATGGGCCCCAAAGGGAGGCCATCAAAGACGGGCCTACATCCATGAATCTGGGCATGCAGGCAGGGGTCCAGCACCTCTTCAGGAATGAGACCTGGCATGGCACTGTGCCAAGAAGAGATGCTAGGAAGAAGTGGGGTCCACCTCCCTCCCTCCGAGTCCCTGCCTCCCATGTTGCCTGTTACACGCTTGAGATGAGGGTGGGCCCCAAGGGTAGCGGGGGAAGCCAGATTCCCTACAAGCCAAAGATTTTTTGCACCTGCAACAAACAAATGAAGCAGGGAGGCCATGTGGACTAAGCTGAGCAATTCCCCAGAATAAGGGCTTAGTGCTATTTTCGGCACAGTCACTGACTTGCCATATGATGAGCAAGTCATTTTACCTCCTTGCATCTCTTCCCTAAAACGAAGCTGACTGGGTCCTCAGCCTCTCTCTCTGCAGCTCAGAGGACTAATAAGGTGGTGCTGTAAAAGCAGCTATAAAAATCCTTCATCCTGGCTGTAGTGAGCTTAACAAGAGCAAATGGAACTGCCTCTTTGCAACTGGCCCTGAAACGAATTAAGCAGGCACCCAGACACCCAGGTGCCCATTTCCTTCAAAATCCTCACTGTTCTCCTTGGTCAAAGCTATCTGCCAGTCATTTCCTCTCAAGAGGGGTATGCGGGATCTCCCGTCCCCCTGAGGCCTTCCTTTTGAAATCAGGGAGTCCTCCTGCTACCTCAGTGGAGAGCCTCATCTTGCAGTGGACACGCCTGAGGAGGACCTGAGGCTCAGTCTTGTTGGCCTTTGGCCAATTCCCTGGCTCGGTTCTCTGATGTACTCCCGTCCCCTCTTCATTCTCTTCCTTGTTAGAAGCAGCTATAATTGGAAGGAAGCTCGAACTTCTCATTTTTCTTCAACATTCAGTCTCTTAGCTCAGAGGAAAGGGCTTTCAACTCCCAACTCTTTGCCAGCCTCCCAGTGGCAGCTCCCAGTTGTAACAGCCACGTTTAGTTCCTGTGGGCCCCACGGCTACCCTAGCAGGGTAGCAACCTATGGCATTGTGCCCAGGGCAGCAAGAGAAAGGACTTTCAAAGAGCCACAGGGGAGGGGGAGGTTCAGCTCCCAGGATCATGGCAAAATGAACTAGGAGGCCAAGTTGGCCTGGCTTCCCACCCCCTAGTGGCCTTCCCTGCACCTTCCTCACCAGGACATCCCGGGTCCTCATGCAATTCCTTCAGCTTCTCAGCCCTCTAGATGGTGATGACATGCTAGGCCTGCCCTCCCTTTAAAATGACCTCTTCTTCCTCTTCCCCTCACCCCACAAAAACTGGTATTAGGAGCATATGTTAGGTTTTAAGCCATCTGATTAACAAATAAAGCAATTTGTGTTGTGCCTAAGAGCTTTCTGCAATGTTAGATGTAGTCATAGCCAATAGGGAGGCAATGAATCTGATCTTTTAATTGGTATGCATGCTGTGTGACCTTGGTAACGTGTGGCTATGGGAAATCCCTTCTCTGAATTATGGAATTATGACAGTGGGGAGTGGCCAAGCCACTGAGATAATACGTTCTCTATGATTTCTCTAGAACCCTAATCACTCCATCCCTTGGCCTGCCCACTTGTAAACTAAGGAGCCCATCTGACCCTCCCTGCTTGTGGCAAAATCTGCAGTAGGGGCAAGCTAGTTTGCAGTTTCTTGGGAGCAGCTGTAATCCCCGCTTCTTAGAATGATTTCTAGGCAAAACAACCAGCTATGACAATGGCAAGAGTCTTGGCCACCAAGAACAAAGGAATCAGTAAGAAAGTGAGAGCAAGGACAAAAATTCTTGCCCCCTTTCTAACCTGGCATGGCAGGAATATTCACACAATGCCTCCAGGGACCTGGAAAAAATTCAACGAACCAAGTAGCAAGTGGAAAGATTTTCCCCCTGCTGAACATTAGAAAAGATTTTGATTTGACTTGCAGTTTCTGCAGCCCCAAGCCCACGCTAGCTTGGCTCTGTAACAGAGCTGCAAGCAAGGGCCACACACCAGGAGCCAGAAGACTTTGGTTCTACTCAAAGTGCTTCCAAGAACTAGCTGCGTGACCTTGGGCATTCACTTCCTCTCTCTGAGTATGAAGTTTCTCGCTATGTAAAATGAGTGGGTTGAACTGGAGAGCCTATTAAGCTTTTAAAAAGCACCTTTTTCTACATACTTTCATTGAAGTATTTTAAAAACAAAGGCAAGTACTTCGGGATCCCTGGGTGGCGCAGCGGTTTGGCACCTGCCTTTGGCCCAGGGTGCGATCCTGGAGACCCGGGATCGAATCCCACGTCGGGCTTCCGGTGCATGGAGCCTGCTTCTCCCTCTGCCTGTGTCTCTGCCTCTCTCTCTCTCTCTCTCTCTCTCTCTCTCTCTCTGTGACTATCATAAAAAAAAGGCAAGTACTTCTAGCATCACCCAAACATTCCCCCAAATCGGTAATTTAACTGGGAGAATACCAGACCTCAAAAAAGTCAAACAAACACCAGAGCAAACGACAGAGCCCACTTGCCTCTGCGGGGTGGGGTGGGGGCGGTTATCCTGTGCTATTCTGCACCAGGGTGTGCCAAAGTCTCCCATCTCTCTCTCTTTTTAAAGATTTCATTTATTTGACAGAGCACAAGTAGACAGAACAGCAGGGAGAAGGAGAGGAGGAGGGAGAAGCAGGCCCTCCACTGAGCAGAGAGCCCAACTCAGGCTTCGATCCCAGAACCCTGGGATAATGACTTTAGCCGAAGGCAGATGCTTAACCGACTGAGCCCAGTCACCCCTAAAGTCTCCCATCTCTTACATTTTTAGATGATTCTAGCTTCCTGAGGTACTGACCTTTGTACAATCAAGCTTACATTCACAGGAAACCAACTTAGAACCCCCCAGGAGAGAATGCAGATAAAGGGTCCAGCCAAATCCAACTTAAGGTAAAACAGGCAAACTGTGCTTTGTGAGATAAAGCTTCTGGAAGAGGACTAATTTTAAGATAGACTTCTGTTAATAAAAACCATGATTTACATATATGTCCTTGCATCCACTCCAAAGGCTATGCTGGGGGGTGTGGGAGATACATGGTCTCTGCCCTCAAAAAGCTCGCATGCTTGCTGAAGTCACAGAAAACATGAGTCCAGGAGTTCAGGGCCAACTGCTGACAGCTGGTGAGCTCAGGGTGGGGGTGGCTGGCTACAGCACCTGGGGAATCCTCTCCAGATGTGATGCACTTTGTGGCGGCCTCTGAAAGCCCTCTGCTGTGCTTACAAGTGAGATACCCAGCTGCCATCACTGAACAACATGAACAATGAAGACAGGTCATGCTAGCCTCTAGAGGGAAAAATCAGAACATGGGAGACAGAAACTGTTGCAGGATTTCTTTTCCCTTGGTCCATGGTTCTTGGTCACCCTGCTTTGAAGAGTGAAGAGATAGACCAGACAGATGAAGGGTGGTGGGCAGCAGAGCAAAGTTTATTGAGCATTAGTACAAAGCTCCCAAAGAGGGAGGGGACCCAAGAGGGTTGCCACGAGCGTTTCTAAGTCCAGGGAATTTTATGGGCTTGTTGGTGGGCTCTTTGCTCTGATTAACCCTCCATGCAACTGTCATGCAATCAGGTTTTTTGTCATCTGTCTATCACATGGGAAAGGTTGGAGGGCTCCTTCCAACGTGGTATAAAATCCTTTTAAGGGTGGTTTCCTCATAGGGCCTTCATTAACATGAGAAAGTCCAGGGCACCTGGGTGGCTCAGTGGTTGAGCATCTGTCTTTGGCTCAGGTGTGAGCCCGCGATCCTGGGATCGAGTTCCGCATTGGGCTCCCCATGGTGAGCCTACTTCTCCCTCTGCCTATGTCTCTGCCTCTCTATGTTTCTCATGAATAAATTTTTTAAAATCTTTAAAAAATGAGAAAAATCCCCTGCAAGAAATGCTAATATCCAGGAAGAACAGGAAAGACTGAAGAAGACCAGGAAGCTCAGCTAGTAAAAACTGATCCTGGAGTAGCACCCAAGTTCTGATATTAAAGTGGCAGGCCCAGGAAGAGAAGACTTTGGTGTCGCTACTTTCTTGTAGTCCTGCTGGGGGAGGGAAGAGAGAACACGGCCTTCTTTATCTGCTTCTAAAGTAGCCATTTGTAAGTCTGTAAAACATATTGAGGAAAGGGGCTATCTTTTATTCATTTCTATAATCCAAAGGCTGAGCACTGTACTGAGCACAGTTGCTGCCCAAGAGGTGCCTGGTAGAGAAACATCTGATTGAATAAATGGATGAATTCAGACTCTCTTATAATGTCTGGGATCTCAGGGGAAGGCACAACCAGACCTGCCCTACCGGGTAGGGGAGGGAAAAATCCCTTCCAATGAGGAGGGTGTTTACAAAATTCTCCCAGGGGCCCTGAGCTTTACTCTGATGAGTCCAAGGTTCCTTGATCATTTATCTGGAGGACGATCCATAGTGTTCACAGAACTCTTGAAGGGGTCCATAATCTCCAAAAGGTTGAGATTCACAAATAATATTCTTCCGACCCTCTTGTTAAACCCTTTAACTAATGGCCCAGTTAAGGACATGACTCACCCTCCCAATGTGGTTTGCCTGCCTCCAGTCTTCTCCCTATTATTCATCCTCTCTACAGATAAATTTGCTGAAAGCACAATTATGATCATGTCATTCCCTTACTCCAGAATGATGGTTTCCCATCACTCTCAGAATAAAGTCTCAACATAGTACCTGATGCTCCAGCCGAAGTAGAGGACTTCCTTTTACTTAAAATCCCTCTCTACTTCCTCACCTTTGCTTCAAGCCTGGGGAGACTCACCTCTTCCCAGTCATTGCCTGTCAAAACCCTACTCATTCTTCACCCTAACTCATGTAGTTCTACCTTCACAACCACCTCCCGGGATGTGCCACTCAGAGGTGATACCTTTTACCACTGAGTCTGTGTATCACTTTGTTTGGGTCTTGTGGCCAATGTCTAGGTGTATCTCCAAAATCCATTTTCCTCTTCTGCCTGGGCACAGGGCCACCTCCCAAGATGTTTCCTGGTCCTGCTTGCTAGGTATGACTTGCAACTAAGTTCTTGCCATGTGACAAAGCTCTTGCCAAAGGGATCTGATGGAAAGTGAAGTGGACAAATTCCACCTGACTTGCTGCAAAGGAGATCCCTTCCCTGGAACTCTTTCTTCCTTCCCATGAGCTAGAATTGTGGATGTGCCCATTACCTTGTGGGGAGAAGAACTGCTCCACTAGCCTAGACTGGCCAGCATGTAATGTCAGAGAAATCATCTGTCTTACTCAAGCTCCTGCATTTAAGGGCTCTGCCACAGTGGAGGCTTCTCTGTTGTACTGTGGCTTATAATTATTTATGTAAGTGTGTCATTTTCTCTACTAAGAAGCCAACTCCTTATAGGTCTCCCTGCTTCCTGTCGTGCCCCCTGCATGCTATTCTCAGCTGATATGATCCTTTTAAAAGGGAAGTCAGATCATGTCATGCTTTGCTTAAAACAACAACAACAAAACACTTTACTGGGTAAAAGCAGAAATCCATAGAATGGCCTACAAGGTCCTATAAGGTCCATGATCGGCAGCCTCCCACCGATTGCTCTTGCCTTATTGACCTCATTTTCCTTATTTACTCTTCCAAGTGTGCTCCAACCCCGCTGCCCCAACACTCACTCTGTACCAGACACACCACCCACTCTACTATCCTGCAAACAAGTTAGATACTCTCCTGCCTTGGGGTCTTTGCTTCTGCTGTTCCCCCTGCTTGTCCCAGACAGCAACATGGCTCCTTCCTTTATGTCCTTCAGGTCTTTGTCCAAATGTGACCTTCCGAGGTCAGCTTTCTCTGACTACCCCATTTAAAACTATACTCTCCCTCTCCCCTACTATCACCCTAGCACATTATCCCACTTCCTCGCCTCAGTTTCCTCTACAGCACTTACCACCATTTGACATATTACATATTATCTTTAACGACACCTTTCTTGTTTGAGAGCAAAATCTCCACAAGAGCAGGGTTTTTTGACTGTCTACTATCATATTCTCAGAGCTGGGAACAGGGCCCAGTACATTAAAAGTAGTCAACAGGGATGACTGAGTGGCTCAGTGGTTTAGCGTCTGCTTTTTGTTCAGGTCATGATCCCAGGGTCCTGGAATCGAGTCCCACTTCGGGCTCCCCACAGGGAGCTGGCTTCTCCCTCTCCCTCTGCCTATGTCTCTGCCTCTCTCTGTGTCTGTCATGAATAAGTAAATAAAATCTTCCAAAAAATAAAGTAGTCAATAAATATTTTTTGAATGAATGGATTCCTTGGGTGCAAATACTCTCTAGTTCCCTCCATGCCTAGCACACTGCTTTTTTTTAAAAAGATATATTTATTTATTTTAGAGAGGCAGAGTTGGGGGGTCGCGGGGAGGGTGGAGAGGGAGAGAATCTTAAAGCAGACTCCCATGCTGAACACACAGTCTGACCCAGGGCTGGATCACAAGGCTTATGAGATCAGGACCTGAGCTGAAACTAAGAGACAGAGGCTTAACGCACTGAGCCACTCAGGCGCCCCCACACTGCTTTGCATGCAATAAAGCACTCAGTAAATATTTAATGAATGAGCCATGGTGGAGGGCTACTAGTATTCTGTCTTGCTGTTTGCTTCCTTCTCCAAGTACCCCTAGATACCTGGGCCTATGCTAAATTTCTGAACTTGTAAAAGTATGACAAACGGTCCGAAGGAGAGGTCTTCCGTGGACACTCCTGAACATGGCAATAAGAGAAAGATAGGATGCTATTCTGAGTATTTTCTACCTTTACCACTTAGACAAATCCCTTTCCATTTCTGGGTCTTAGTTTCACCATATGTAAGATGAAGCTAGGAGAGGAGATGATTTCTCAAGTCCGTTCTATTTTTAAAGCTTGTAGTGATGGTGCTCATAACTAAAATTGTATGGTTCTAAAATTATATGATTTTTCTCTTCTAACCTGTGCTCGGAATATGCTTAATGAAAATGTAGGGTAAGGAATGAAGATCTTCTTTGGTCCCATTAGCAAGTATCATTATAGAAATAATAGAACATGGCATAAGAGGCCACATTAGCAACATGCAGAAATGAAGCTGAGGCTCACATGAGGCAGATAAAACCAAAAACTAGGTTTTGTGATTCATTCAGGGTTATTTATCTGAATTCCCATACGTATACTATATATACGTATATATATTTTCTCTCCTTTCCAAGGATTAGATAAAGTAGACCTTTATTGCCAAGGTATTTTGGAAAACCCACACTCCTCCTCTTGTTTGAACACACTTGGCCCCATCATCCGAAACAAAATACAACTTTCTCTTGCCATGTCTCTGGATGATTGAGGTGACGTGCCCTAGGTCACTTTCCCCTTGGGATTTGTCTTCCAGGCAAAGGTGACACTACACTGTTGCAAAGGGCAAAGATGCCGTTTGGAGGCACCTGTGCCACAGGTGTCTCTCTGTAATGTAAACGTACTTCAAATCAGCCCTGCTCTTATAAAGAGATAAAAATCACATTCAGAAACATGCAAACTCCTATTCAGAAATACCCCCTTCATTCTGAGAAACTGGCTGCCATCCTGATAAACGGATTTTCTTAAAAGGCACTGTAAACCAGAGCCAGACTGACTTTCCGGTGGTGAAAGAAAAAAAAGGCGTGTCCGATTTGCCGCTTGAGGGAACGATGTGGTACCACGCGTCACCAATATCCCTCCACCTACTATGAAGCGCGGTTCGCGTTGGCGCTCACTAGCCAGCGCTCTCCGGTGGCCTAGCTACGGAGGGCGGGGCTACGGCTTAGCCTCGCCCCTTTCATGGCCTCCAGCCAATACATAAGCCATCTGGAGGCCAGCCAAGCTACGGCGAGAACCCGCCCCTCGCGCCTGCTTAGCTAATCAGGGCGGCGGGGTGTGGACTTCCCCGCTGACCCCGCCTTCCCGGCGCTGGGTAACTTAGAGCCGCACGCCAGGCGGGAATGTAAGATGGCGGAGTAGCCACGCGAAGCGGTTAGCACTGAATCTCTTGGCCGACTTCAGGTCCCGTCTCAGCAGCAGCCGTGATCGCTGAGCAGAGAGTGCCTAGGGTAGGCAGCCAAGATGCCGAATATTAAGATCTTCAGCGGCAGCTCCCACCAGGACTTATCCCAGAAAATTGCTGACCGCCTGGGCCTGGAGCTAGGCAAGGTGGTGACTAAGAAATTCAGCAATCAAGAGACCTGGTAAGGGCCAAGTTGGGACCCTGACCGGCCTCACCTGCCGGGGCGGCGGGGGCAGTGCTTGGACGACCAGGGGTAGGGGGATGGGGCCGCCGCGTGAGTTCTGAGGGACCGGGACTGGGGCGGGGGAAGGGGCAGCTTTTTTGGCTAGAGTGCCCCGCGGCTTGTTTCCGTTATTTTACCTCTCGCGGGAGGGTCACGTTCATTCTCACCGTGCCGTGGGGTGGAGTCAAAATGGAGCATGAGGCGAAGCTGCTGGGTTTGAGGGCAAGAGCTGGAGGACCCAAGGCAGGGATAGCGGCTGCCTAGAGCGACGGAAAGGGAAAGACGCTTAGCTTCAGCCAAGGGGACACGTGGCTTTGTCGCTTCACTGTTGAGCCATCCAGACGGGACTGGGTTCACTTTAACTCTTGGACCAGCTTGCTTGGGAAAACCTTACAGCGTACTGAACCCTTGAACTCTCCTGGTGTTTCTCTTTGAGACTAAGGAGCTTTTCAATTCGAAACGGTGTCGGTCGGTTTTCGTAGTGAGGAAAACTGACATTATGTACTTGAGGGCGCCAAAATTATTACTGAGGACTTCCCTCGCATTGGCAGGCGATTGGATTTTCACATCTTCAGAATCACATCTTTAGAAGTGGAGCTATGCTGAAGTTAAATGCAGTTGCTCAGATAAAGTGATGCATTAGCTCAGCATCCTGATTGCCAGCATCATGCCGGCTTGAGCCATCCAGAATATTTTAGGGAACCTTAGTTCTGGAATCCTTGAACTTCCCCAGTGTAGCAAAATGCAGAAACCTATTTTTCAGGAACAAAGTCTATCCTGAACTTGTCCACTTCTCTAACCCCTTGTGGGAATTTAGGAATCAGCTTTTTTTTTTTTTTTTTTGATCCCTGAGTGTTAAGATAATGGTGGAAAGATAACGGAGTGAAAGACCGGAATTGCAGTGCATTGCAGCTAGAATTTTTTTCATTGCCTTGCTAATTAAACTTGCTCCCTCCCCCTACTTCCAACTTCCTCCTGCACCTTGGGGGCCATATTAAAGATAAACTTACTTACCTCATCCTGCCACCTGAATGGAGAATTTTCTGGTTCTGTTAGGCATACTTCGTGTTTCCTTGCCCTGATGATCAAATCAGAGCCAATCTCACAGATGGCAGTCATCTGTTAAGGGGAAAGTTTACACCAAACCTAGTGACCAGTTAAATTAGTTAACGTTACTTTCGATATATTTTCCTAGATGCCTTTGTTTCCTTCTTTTTTCCCTATTTAAACTTATTACTGAAGTGTAACTACCCTATCCTTCCTAGACCTGCTGATAAAAGCATTCATCTGTAGTGGACAGCTCCCATCTGGGTACTTGACTATTGTGCCGCTGGTTGTGATACAAATGATAGTGCAACGCTGACAAGGTCTGTAACCAAGCAATAGCTTAGAAGAGGCTGGCCAAGCAGTTGTCTTTACCTGTGACCACACCGTTATGACGCCATAATAATAATAATAAGACAGTCCAGGACCAGACTTTGCAAGTGGCATTGTAGGTAGGGAACAAGAATGTTGTTCATTTAGGGAGATTTTTTGGCCCTTTTAGAGAACTGTGGTTACTATTATTTTTTAAAGATTTTATTTATTTTTTTGAGAGAGAGATCACAAGCAGGGAGGGAGGGTAAGGGAGAAGCAGACTCCACCGCTGAACAGGGAGCCTGATGAGGGGCTCGATCCCAGGACCCCAAGATCATGACCTGAGCCAAAGGCAGATGGTTAATCGACTGAGCCACCCAGGACTGTAGTATTAAATCCTTTCCTTGCACTTCTAGGAAAAACACGAAGACCTTATTTTTCTTTCTGTTAACCCTTCACTCTGTGCCTCATACAACACCCTAGAACCTGAAGGTATATTGGGAGATGGGGAGGGTGAGAACAATTTAGTGTTCTGACTGATCTGAATTCATCAGCAATCCCAATCTACGACAGAGATCAGGCTGGTTTCATTTTTAAATAGCCAGATAATAGCATGCTTGGAAATGCTAGTTAAGATTAAGCCCAACGTGGAAAACTGCTGACTGGTTTGGTTTCCCTGTTTCAGGCTTAATCATTAGCTTTTTGGTTCCTTACATGTTCTGAAATCTTCATTGAACATAATGGAATATGTTACCTATGGAACTCCCCCCCCCCCCATCTTCCCTGCCTTCACCTTTGGCTCTTTTGCACTGAAGAAATGGAAACTGCTGCCCTCTGTAACTCTTGGGCCCTAAAGGACATGGACAGAGCAGCTCAGTGGGTACTCTGGGTCATCAGGTGTAGAACTGCAGAGCCCAACCTCAAATGAGATAGTTTTGCTATCTGTACAATTTGGCAGAATCTCAGGGGTTGGCGCTCTCTTGAGCAGCGTGGCTTTTCTCTGCCAGTCAAGATCATCCATGACTGTCCAGTTATTTAGGAAACATACATACATATATACTGTAGGTGGATGTATCTCACACACACACAGAGACAGAGATAGATAAAAGGGATTAGAAGCTCATGCTCTGGAATCAGAGAACCTACCATTGAAATCTTTGCATTTCTTTGCCTCAGTAATCTCGTCTGTAAAGTAATATCTATCCATGGAATTATTGTGAAGATGAAATGAGATAGGAGTAAAGTTTTAGAATGATGTCCCAGCACAATAAATGCAGTGAATGTTGGTAAGAGGTGGTGGTGATGGTATTGCAGAAAATGTGGAAAATACATAAGAGGACAAGGGGAAAAAAGACACCTCAAATAATCCTACCACCCACAATCAGCTGTTCACGTTTTAATTTATTACCTTCCAGATGTTTGTGTTTATATACTTTTTCAAAAATGTAAGATGTTGGGTTGCCTGGGTGGCTCAGTTGGTTAAGCACATGCCTTCAGCTCAGGTCATGATCTCAAGGTCCTGGGATCAAGCCCCACATGGGGCTCCCCCTCAGCAGGGAGTCTGCTTCTCCAGCATCCTCTCCCTCTGCCCTTAACTCCATTCCTGCTTCCTCTCAAATAAATAAGTAAAATCTTTTTTAAAAATGTAAGATGTTTGGGGCACCTGGGTGGCTCAATCAATTAAGTGTCCAACTCTTGGTTTTGGCTCAGGTCATGATCTCACGGTTGTGTGATCAAGCCCTGTGTCAGGCTCTGTGGAGTCTGCTTCAGATACTCTCAAATAAATAAAATATTTTAAAAAATGTAAAATGTTGATAACTTTCATCACTTAGCAATATATTTTGAATAATTTCTTTATATTTAGTTTACATGGTTTTAAATAGCTGCATACAGTCTTATGGTTTTACCATAATTGTAGATAACCAAGTAAGTCCCTGCTGGTAGATATTTCCCATTTTTGACTAATGCTTTTTTTTTATATGAAAACCTTTGAACATAATAAATCTTTGTCCGTTTCTGATTTCCTTAGGACAAATCCCTAGAAGGGGAATCACTAGGTTAAGGGGACCATCACACCATTTTTTTAGGCATTTGGTAACATGTTGGTAAATTGCTCTCTAGAAAAATTTGACCCAGTTTCTGCTCTCATCAGCAATAACAATACTAATAATAATTAATTAATGTATAGTGAGTGCCTAAGATGTGCTAGTTCCTATGCTAACTACTTTATCCACTAATCCCCCCCAACACTGCTGAGAAGTTACTATCCTCATTTTATGGATGAAGAAACTAATATTCAGAGGTTAAATAATTTGCTCAACTCTGGGTATTACTGTTTAAATTTTTGCTGATACATTATCTCATCTGACTTTTAAGACTTCTTAATAGGGAAGCCTGTGTGGCTCAGTCTATTAAGCGCCTGCCTTCTGGCTCAGGTCATAATCCCAGGGTCCTGGGATGGAGTCCCGCGTCTGGCTCCCTGCTCAGTGGGAAGTATGCTTATCCCTCCCTCTCTACCGTCCCCCCCACTTGTGCTCTCTGGCTCTCCGTCAAATAAATGAAAACCTTTAAAAAATACGATAAGACTTTTGAATATACTAAAGTTTTTAATTTTTTGATTCTCATCAATAGTGATAAGTACCTTTGTTTTTATTTCATTACTCTGGATAGGCCAGGAGGGGAAAGACTAACTTTGGTTGCCTAGGATTTTCCTAAGAACCATATCCCCTGGTTAGTTAATCCCTTGCATTTTGCACATGCCAATGCCTCTATCTAAATTCTTGAAATTTTCTTAAGAATGCTACCTGCCTTCTAGATTTCACTTTATTTCTTTTTGTGTAGCCTTCCGTGCTAGATGGATGCACTCAGGCCTGATGCTAAAGGAGAAAGGTAAAGAAGCTACTTTTCTCACTGGATAGACAGCCATTCTGGCCTCGCTAAAAGATTGGGAGAAAGATTGGCCCAGAGCCACTTGGAAAGCACGCCATTAGCTAGAGGGAGAGAACATGGAGTATTACTCTTTAAATTGCTAAACCAGGTTTTTCCACCTGATAGATTACATTAAGAGCAAACAGGTTTTAGGCACAGCCGTTCTACCACCAATCGCTGCCTAATTTATCATCTCTTTGACTTAGAGGCATAAGAAAAAATCAGATTTTTTGAGGATTCCTTGAACTTTTTATTAACCAAGCTGAGTATAGTTTGCAGGCTTTTGGGGGCTTTATGAAAGTCCATACACTATAACACTACTGGAGGGAAGGATTGATCTTCATTGATGAGATCACAGTTATGCACAGTAAAACAAGGCAGTGTCCTAGTTTACTTGCACCACTTTATTTTGACTGATTGATTGATTTGAGAGTGAGAGCAGGCACACAGGAGTGTGTGAGTAGGGAGGTGGGCAGAGGGAGAGACTTCTTAAAGCAGCCCCCCCCCACTGAATATGGAGCAGGAATATGGAGCTCAGTTTCACAACCCATGAGATCATGACCTGAGCTGAAACCAAGAGTTGGACACTCAACTAAGTCACCTAGCTGCCCCTGCACCACTTTATTTTGAGTATAGTTTAATAAATAAAATTTTCAAGTTATTAGATATATGCCTGATCATAACACTTTCTATGCTTGAGGGTAAGATTTACACCTGAATTTTGCTTTGGGAAGTGACTGAACTGCTGGTTGACTTATCATCAGGTGATAAAATAACACAAAAATGTTACTAGTGATTGTGCTGGGTGCTGAGCTGGTCCTCTTGTAAAAAATTATTTTTCAAACTTCCTATGATATTAGAATATTTTTAAGAGTCATTTCTACTAAAGTATTGTATTTAGCAAATGATCCCTGATGTTCAGTTGGCTGTGATAATTTATTTATATTTATTTTTTAAAATATTTTATGTATTTATTTGAGAGAGAGCGAGCAAGCAGGAGCAGGGGGATAGACAGAGGGAGAGAGAAAGGGAGAAACAGACTCTCAATGTTGAACAGGAGTCTGATGAGAGGCTCGATTCCAGACAGACCTGAGCTGAAGCAAATGCTTAACTGACTAAGCCACCCAGGCACCCCATAATTTATAATTTTATAATACCTTATCTGCTTTCAAGAAAGGATTTGAAGTGTGTTTCATGCTAGTCACACATACAAAAGGTTCATTTAATAGATGCATCAGAAGCCTTTTAGAACAAAGGACTATCATAATCACACCAAGAATTTGGCATAAAGTGATTACTGAAGTTCAGTGTTAATTGAACTGTATCCCTTGGCTTCCTGGCAGCCAAAGGGATAAAGGCATATGCAGTGGATTATGTAGTTTCTGTTTCTATTTTCATAAAATTCTTTAGATCCCTCAGGGCACAAAATTCTAGGAATTTTATGAGTGGGATCCTTAAATAATGATATCTAGTAACATAAGGAACAATGTAAGCAATTTTGTGGGTATTTTTTTAAAGATTTATTTATTTATTCCAGAGAAATAGAGAGAGAGGGAGGGAGGGAGAGTGAGAGGGGGGACGGGTGACAGAGGGAGAGGGAATCCCAAGCAGACTCCCTGATGAGTGTGGAACCCAACATGGGGCTTGATCCCAGGACCCTGGAGCTGAAGTCAAGAGTCAGATTTAGCCAACTTAACCACCCAGGTGCCTCTTGTGGGTATTTTTTATATTGACTCTGGTAGTTGAGGCATTTGTAAAGAGAGATAAGCCATCATGGTCTAAGGATGTTGCTTTCTGGTCTTACTTGAAAATAAGAAAGCTTTGAAGTAGAGAATAAGCCCTTCTCTTAATGTCATCTTGGATCAGTTGTTAAACTGCTGTTCCCTAGCTCCTAATCAGACAACCTGGTTCTGGTTGAGTGAATGTCTGGACCACAGATATTATATTCTGTTTTCTTGACTGAAATCAGAGCCATAGGTCTCCCATCTCAGATGTAGAGGATACTGTTGGCTTTATTGGAGGTCAGTGTGCCTGACTTTGGTTCTGCCCCTGGGAAATGGAGCTCTTAATCAAGGAAGTGATGAGATATGGGGCTCACCCCATACCTTTGGGAGGGTTTAAAATTTTCCTAAGTTTTGAAGTCACTCTCAGGTATTTGAAGTACCTGGTCAACACTGGAACTGTGCACCGTAAAACATAGAAGGGGCCCTTACAGCTTGAATTTCTCAAAGGGTGGGCAATGTGATTAGAGGAGATCTGAGAAGTCCCTTTAAACACCACCACCTCTTAACTTTGGCCTTCCACGATGAGCAACTTGCAGAACACGGTCTCCTCCAGGAGGTGTTACTTAGCCTTGTCCACTTGTGTTTTATGTATTTTATTTATCCCAGCATTTCCAAAAATATGATAGTTTTAGCACAAGCGACGTGAAAATGGAGATACGTTTTTCCTCTTACTTAAACTTTCTTGACAATAGACTGTGAATCTTATGCTTACGGCACATTTTAGTTCAGTTCCTCGGAAATGGTAGTCACATTGCAAGTGCTTGATAACCACACAAGTCCAGTGACTCCCAGATTGAACAGTGCCATTCTAGAACCTACTTTTCAGAAAGCAAGGAAGTTACCCTCCTAGAAAACCCTCCCTAGCTTTCCCCCACCCACCCCCTGCCCGGCTTGTCCATTTGAATTTTGAAGAATGTCTTCAGAAAGCAGTTTCAGCATCGGCATAGTTAACGGCATAGTTGACGTTGCCAACAGAGTCCTGTTCCTTTTTAAGGCTGATCTTGGTGATTAATACATGTCTGTTCCGCCAAACCAGGATGCACAAAATTGCCATATTGTTCATTAGGCTGCCTTCATATCACAATTCCAGGATACTGCCACAAATTTCTTTGTAGCTATCCCATTCTGGTGGGCCCAACAGGTTGTAGTTGTACCCAAAGCGAAATCTCTGCCAGCAGAGTATCTGTGAAAAGGGTATGAGCGGATTTAAGCAAAATCTTTTAGACAAACATGTTAGACTCACTCACCTCTAGTGCGAAGTGAATTACTCTGAGTAACTCACTCACAGTGAGTTAGAAGTGGATCACAGTGAATGATAGAAGCCAGCCTTTTCAGTCTTCTCAATAGCACGCCTGCAGGTTTCCATTCTGACTTGAGTGGATCTCAAGAGGCATCCTGATCCTGAGGGGGTATTAATTCCTTCACCCTTTGTGTCACAGCAGCTCTAGCTAGCTGGGGCTACAGGAGAGCAGGCCAGACCTGGCCCATGCTCTCAGGGAGCTTGCATTCCAAGAGAAGAGACACGTGGGTAAAAAGTAAGGTGATAACAAGTTATGAGAAGTGTTGGGAGGATAGTAACTGGGGAGGGTCACTTTATTATGGAACATTTCAAACAAAAGTAGAATAGTACCATTATACTATCAGTGTACCCATCACCCACCTAGTTCAGCAGTTAATCTTGTTTCATCTATTAATTCCCCCTTCCACACACACCCATGATTATTTTGAGACAAACCTAGATAAATTATATCATATCATCCATATATATTTCAGTAACCATGATACCATTTTCTTGTCTAAAAAAAATTAACAGCAGTCTCTCAATATAAAATATCCAGCCAGTGTTCAAATTTGCCTGTCTCATAAATGTGCTGGTTTTTTTTTCAGTTTGCTTGAATTGGCATGCAAATGAGGCCCATACAGTGCAGTTGATTGGATTTTTTTAAGGATTTTTTTATTTATTCATTTGAGAGCGAGAGTGTGTGTGTGTGAGCTAGAGCCGGAGCAGAAGGGGGAGAGGGAGGGGAGCAAGAGAAGCAGACTCCCCACTGAGCAGGAAGCCCAACATAGGACTTGATCCCAGGACCCTAGGATCACGGCCTGAGCTGAAGGCAGACACTCCACCCAAGTACGCTGATTTTTTTTTAAGTCACTTTTAATCTTTAGGTCCTCAGGGAAGTCATTTGTTTAATTAAGATAGTCTGAGGAGACATTTTGACTAAAGACCTGAGAAATAAATGAGCTCATCAGAGGAAGAGCATTCCAGGTAGTGGGAAGTGCAAGGCAATGACATGAGGGGGGACAGATTCAGGGAAAGAAGAGGAAGACTGTGTGACCGATGCATAGTAAGCTAGGGAGAAAATATTTGGAGATGAGCTATTTCTCAAGTCAAAAGCAACCCAGAGTTTTCCACATTCCCTCACTGTATCACATAGTTTCTGAGAGCATAATATAAATGAACTAGGCTCTTTGACTTAATACAGAAATGCTGTTGTTTCTAGTCAGTGCTTTTATGACCTCTACTTTCATGGAGGGCTGCAGTAACAGTTTACCCAAGTATACACAAAGTCTAGTAACGCCCTGTTCATTTAAAATCAAATCTCGAGACAATTGTAGATTCACCTGGAATTGTACGAAACGATACTGAGAAATCCTGTGTATGCATTTCCCAGTTTTTCCCGAAGCTCCCAGCCAGAGTTCTTCCAAACTATAGTTTTCTTATAAAACTGGAGTGTAATGCAAGAGGCAGGATATGGAACTTGATGCAGTCAAGATACAAAACCATCCTGTCACCACAAGGCTCCTTCCTGTTGTAACCACACCTGCACCACTTCTCCCTCTGTGTAGTTTTCTCATGCTGCCTTTGTCTGGTTCAGGTGTCTCGTGAATACTGGCCTTGTAAAAACGTAAAATGCCTTGGAAAAGTATTCCCCCCTCAATCTGTATTCTGGAAAAGAGGGGGCACAATTCATGTTCATTCTTCAAATGTTTGTTAGAGCTCTCCAGCAAAGCTGTTTGGGTCCGTCTTCTTAGAGGCTTATCAGCTTTTTTCAATTTTTTTTTCAAATTTATTTATTTCAGTAATCTCTACACCCGACTTGGGGCTCAAGCCCACGACCCTGAGATCAAGAACTGCTCACACTACTCCAACTGAGCCAGCCAGGTGCCCCAAGGCTTACCAATGTTTAAATTCCCATTTCCCCAAGAGCCAATGTAGGCCTTGCATTTCATTGGTTTTTCTCTCTTGTTTTCCTATTTTTGGTTTCACTGACTTCTGCTCTTAGGGTTATTTTCTTCCTTCTGCTCACTTTGGGTTTATTTTGCACTTTTTCTACTTTATCAATCGAGGAACTGTGATTATTGATCTTGATTACTGAGAAGATAATGCACTTTTAACCTAAGGATCCCTAGTACAGAATACCACTTTAATTCAGTGCCCGAAGGTTTATCTCCAGATATCCCAAACTAATGTCTTTTCCTCTTTGTTCTGGCTACCAGGAATCTCAGCTTCTCTGTTCTCCTGGGTTTCTGGCTTGATTTTTACCATTTGCTCTTCATTTTTTTTTTGCTTTACTATATAAACTAACCCCATTATTTTAAAAATTAACTGTTACTTGTATTGGAAAGGAATAAATGTTAATTAACTCCTGTATCAGCTGTTTCTGGTAATGGAATTACCTCTTGTTCAAGTTTTTCTCTTGATCAGTGGGAGTTACCAATTATTCTGACCTACTCCTGATGAATACGCACTATGTACTGTACACACACACACCCACAAATACCCCCACCTCACCTATGGGATTAATTGGGGAAATGGTGTTGCTTTGAGGTATCACGGAGGTTATGATTTTTAATCATAAGTTATTCTTGGTAAGGATCCAAGCATGGATATTAAAATTTTCATTTTATGGTAAAGTATAGCCCTACTCCATAATTAAATTCCTGTGGAATATTTTTTTAAACAAGACTTACTAATTCGATAGAATATAGTTAGCATAAAATGGAGGACCACATCTGTTTTATTCTCCATGTGTCTCTGGCACTTAGAAGTGACTGACATATGAACATTGACTATTTGTTGAGTGAAGTGCCGATATGGTAGATGTGATACTGGCTTCCGTAGAAGGCATCATTATAGAACAGTAGTGATTCATTCCTTACGTGATCCTTCTGCTTTTGTTATATGTGGATTTTGACAGTCCCAGATTCTGTATCAAATTTGCATTCACATGTTCTATTCCTATATGAAATGAGATACAGGCAGCTCACTGAAATTATGTCCAATTACTTGTAAGTACTTTAGCCAATCTTATTCATGCCATATCACATGTAAAAGTAGATAATATTGACATGCCTGGGTGGCTCAGTGGTTGAGCTTCTACCTTTGGTTCAGGGCATGATCCCCGGGATCCTGGGATCGAGTCCTGCATCAGGCTCACTGCAGAAAGCCTGGTTCTCCGTCTGCCTATGCCTCTGCCTCTCTCTGTGTTGCTCATGAATAAATGAATAAAATCTTTAAAAAAGAAAAAGTAGGTAATATTTGAACTAAGGCAGTAAAACTGCTTCTGGTACTGGGGCTTCTCCAGGGGATCACCCAAAGTCTGAAGGGATCAGTGTCCACATGACCCCCACTGTGCTATAATCCATGAGCAGCATAGTAGTAGGGAAGCTATACTTTCTAGACCTCACTGTCTGTAGAAGTGTAGTATAGTGCCTTAAAATCTCTTATTTGTTTTTTTTTTTTTTTTTTTTTTTTTTTTTGCTTTCCTTCCTTTCTTGTTGTAGTGTGGAGATTGGAGAAAGCGTACGTGGAGAGGATGTCTACATTGTTCAGAGTGGTTGTGGCGAAATCAATGACAATCTAATGGAGCTTTTGATCATGATTAATGCCTGTAAGATTGCTTCAGCCAGCCGGGTTACTGCAGTCATCCCATGCTTCCCTTATGCCCGGCAGGATAAGAAGGATAAGGTGAGAGCAGAATCTCCTTTTTAAAAAAACTTAAAAAATCAGGAGAAGCACTTGCCCAAAGTCACACACACACACACACACACACACACACACACACACACAAATCCTTAATCCTCAGATGCATATTTAGGGGGTATTATTTTTTTATTGCATTCTCATAGGTATTACCCAGTGTTCAAAAACAATCGCTATGTGGTTGGTTTATATAAACCAACAACATTGGTAGTTTGTATTTGTTCCAGTCATATGTATGTGACTTTCATTTAGCTCACTATGACTTTTTAATTGTGACAGTAGGACTAAACACCAGCTACTGTGGAAAAGATTTTTTAAGCTACGGTAGATCTCCTGGGACCCTCTTGGGGTTCCAGCTATGACCTCTTCTGTAAAACTTAAAGTTGGTTACATGAATGCTTGGTCTCATTATACACATACACATCTCACCTCATTCATGTGGTATATTAGAGGTTAAGGTATACACATAAAACTTTGCCAGGACTATTATAATAATCAGTGCCCAAAGTTTCCTTACAATGTCTGGGAGAAGGCCAGATATTTTTATTCTGAGAGACTGTAGTGCTCCTACAGAGTATAAAGAGTATGGGCTTTGCTATTTTATATTGCAGCCAGCATATTTACCTGTTATTTAAGGAAGCTGAAGTTGCTGGAAGGTTGACCTCCAGATGAGTGGATGAGTGATACTAAATTACAAAATAAACTATAATTTCTATTCTGTGCTAGAGCTTTAAATTTTGACCTGTTACATGTCATACAGGTTTGAGTATGTATGTGTTAAAAGAGATTTTTAAAATTCTTGTGAAAAAGATTTTTTTAAGTCTACCTAGTTTAAATAATTGATCATTGGAACACTTGATAGGCTGAAAATGTTTACATTAAGTTAAGAAAACAAAAGGTGGGAAGGTAGTTTTCTTTTCTGAAAAACATCCTGATTTGAAAAAGTGATATTGCACTTAATATTTGTGCTAGATTGTGATTTACTCGTAAAGCCAATGGCCATGGCACCTTGTATGAATTTCCTTGTAGTGTGGTACCTTAAACATAGTAAGTGCACGATAAAGAAATGCTTCTTGACCAAATGGATTGTGTCTCAAAATGGCTTTTTGGTTTTGTTGTTCTTTTCTCCCTCCCCCCCATTTAGAGCCGGGCTCCAATCTCAGCCAAGCTTGTGGCAAATATGCTCTCTGTGGCAGGCGCGGATCATATTATCACCATGGACCTGCATGCTTCTCAGATTCAGGTATCTGGAAGCTAAATATTTGACATTGGAAAGGGACAGGGGAGAAATAATAATGATAATGCTAGAGACTGCAGAGAAGCAAACACATGCCCAAATACAGCTCAAAGTAACTAGACATTGGCATCACTGTAAGCATCCTTACCTGAAGCATTGTTCCTGGTCCTAGTTGTTTTGGGGTAGTTGGATAAGGGAGGTAGTCTGGAATTCTGAGAAGAGCAGAGGCTTTGGTTTCAAACTGAGGTTGAATCCTGGCTCTGACACTTGGCAGCTTTATAACCTTGGGCAAGTTATTTAACTTCTTTGAACACATGCCGCATTTTTAACTGTGAGTATGAAATTGATGGTAGAATGCATGGCCCAGGATGGGTGTTTAGTAAAAAGGAACTGTACTGGGTCATCATCAAATGGTCATCATCAAATTGAGAACCACAGCTATCAGCATACTTTCTAGCATAAACATAGAATAAAGGGAGCAGAATACTACCTTATATTTTGTACTGCTTAAAGGGACTTTCAGATCACCGTTGGAGGCTTGCAGCAATCCAGTGAGGTACATGGGGTAGGTGATTCTACCCATTCTGTAGAAGAGAAACTGATCTGTTGAGAAGCACCACTAATTTTATAGCACCTAGTATTGGAACACAGATCTCCTGATTTCTCTTTACTCTCTGTGGCCATTTATAATAGATATATTCCACTAAGCTTGTGTATCAAAGCATCTCTAACTGGGTTAGCAGTTAGCTGTTGCTCCCTAACAAGCCAGCCCAACATTTGGTAGCATAAGGCAGTAAGTATGACCTCACAAGTCTGCATGTTGGGCCGTTCTGGTATGGGCTGAATGGGCCGATCTTTCCAAGGGCTCACTCTCACGTTCCTATGAACAGCCGTGGGTTAGCTGAGGGCAGGCTGCTTCCCTGTCGACTGGCCTCTTGTGCAGCCCAGGCCTGAGGAGCCCATTCTAGTCTGCTACACTGGGCATGACTTCTAATCTGTTGGAATGCTAACAGGAAGGTATTCTTTGGGCAAGTTAGTAACCTCTTTGTATCAGTCATTTGTAAATGGAAGTGCAGAAAACAAAGCAAAAGTGACTCAGCTTCTTTCTTCAGGGCTTTTTTGATATCCCAGTGGACAATTTGTATGCAGAGCCAGCTGTCCTGAAGTGGATAAGGGAGAACATCTCTGAGTGGAGGAACTGTACAATTGTCTCACCTGATGCTGGTGGAGCTAAGAGGTATGGCCAGAATGCTTATTATTCTCAAAGAACTACAGAAATCTTTCAGACAGTTAGATCAGAAAGTAATATTTTTCTGGCTAGTGACAGTTATTTTAAGTACGGTTGACCCTTGAACAACATGAGGGGTAGGGGTATCGACCCCCGCCACCTATGTGGTCAAAAAACCACATTAACTTTTGACCACCCCAAAACTTAAGTACTGGGGGCCAACTCTTAACTGGAAGTATTCCCAGTAACATAAGCAGTCAGTTACCTATCCTGTATTTTATGTGTTTTACATACCATATTACGAGAAAGCAGGCTGGGGAAAAGAAAATGTCACTGAGAAGATACATTTACAGTACTGTACTTCAAGAAAAATCTGCTCATAAAGTGGACCTGCACAGTCCAAACCCATGTTTTTCAAGGGTCTGCTGTACTTCAGAATGGCTGTGGCTGGGACATGAGCCAGATGTAGTTTTATTAACCCTCTTTTACTGGCCTGCATCACTGCCTGAAAGACAGGACAGCACTAAGTGGGGTGGAGGGCTTAAATAGTTACAGAATCATAGAGCTTGACTGAAACCTGTGAGTAGCCTGGCACTACAGAGCTAGCCACACTGTACAACTCTCAGGAATGGTGGGAAATTTGGATTTCTAATGAATGGCACCCGCTTTCCAACCATGTGCTGCTATTAGTGGATGAGTAGGCCTTTAGACTCGTGATGTTCATTGGTTAGACCATCTTCATTCTGGCATTAAGATATTAAGCAGGGAAGGAAAATAAAGTGGAGGGACTTTATTTTAAACCAAGACCATAACATTTTATAAACAAACTAATGGCCAAGGATGGCCAATGTCAGTGCTCTGCAGCTCACGTGGCGCACACTAAGAGTTCTCAATTTCCTTAGAGTATCCTTTGTTAGTAATGCATTCAAAAGGATGACATACGTTCTTGTTGCAGAAATAGAATGAAGAAGCTACAAAATACAGATGACTAGGAAAAGCTCATTCAGATCTTTCTAAAGGCCATTCAAATTTTCAGTGACTGTTTCTCAGTTGCCTCATTATTTCAGTAACTTCAACAGAACTGTTAAGCTGAGAATTTGGAGTTCATTATCCAGCTAGACAGGGCTTTTGTGAGTCTCACGTAATCGCTAGTCATCATCTGTGAAGCAACAGAGCCCAAAAACCATCCCTCTAATGGTAGTGGTCAGACTCAACTTGTTGGGCATTACTTTCCCACCTTGCCACAAGACTTGGGGGAATAGTCGTGTTTGAAATAATCCAGCAGGATTTCCTCCCCAAAGTTGGATACAGGAAAACTGCCTTCAGTAGACAACATATTGCTGCCTTACTATTTTGTCTTTGTGTGAATAATTTTCTTGTCGTGGTGGAGTATTTTCAGAGTGAGTGGCTATCACTTGCTATCACTTGCATCTTGGCAGGGTTTTTGGCATAGGTGGAGATCCTGTGTGATGGTGACATGCACAGAGTTCTCCTCACAGGAGCATAGGGAGTAACTTGGCCCAGACCTGCTTTGTCTGTATTAAGGTTGTTGGCCATTGAGTCTGGATCATCTGGGATGCTTGAGCTCATTTGATTATGCATTTGTCTTGGATAACTAAATGTTCCAAGCAGATTGGTTATTCTTTTTCTATTTATTTATGATAGTCACAGAGAGAGAGAGAGAGAGGCAGAGACACAGGCAGAGGGAGAAGCAGGCTCCATGCATCGGGAGCCCGACGTGGGATTCGATCCCGGGTCGACAGGATCGCGCCCTGGGCCAAAGGCAGGCGCTAAACCGCTGCGCCACCCAGGGATCCCCAGATTGGTTATTCTTGATGCCCACTGCCCTCACAGTAGTAATGGAGAGCACAGGGTGTGGTTCATTTAGGTCAGGGTACATATGCTGTCCAGGTTGTGGTTCAGATCTTATGTTTTCTATGACATGGTCATGGGTTCTCCTCTACCCAGCACAGACTCTATTATGTGACCATAGTCGCAGCAGAAACCAGACATAATGCTCTGGTTGGGTCAGTGCTGCATTAAAAAGCAAGACCCAGGGGTGCCTGGGTGGCTCAGTTGGTTAAGCACCTGCCTCCAGCTCAAGTCATGACCTTAGGGTCATTGAATGGAGGAGGATTGAGCCCCTCAGTGTGCTCCCTGCTCAGCAGGGATGTCTGCTTCTCCCTTTCCCTTTGCCCCTGCCCCTACTCATGTGTGTGCACCCTCTCTCAAATAAATAACCCTTAAAAAAGAAAAAACCCAGAACATAGGCTTTACTCATGGTGAGGATGGCACAGTGAAGCATGGGCCTACATGTCACTGGGGCAGCACGCTGTCATTCACACCTAGTCAATTTCTGTTTGAGTGAATTATATGGTACTTTGTCATTAGAGGTCCATCGTCTGTCTCACCTTCTAGATTGGTTCATATTGTTTTGTAATAGAAAAATAAGACTGATGCTTTGATTTGGAGATGACTTAGGGCTGTATAGCATGATGTCCAGTTTTCTCAGCTAATTAGTATGACTTTCTTTGTAGCACTCCTAAAAGAAACTTCCAGGCTTGGTGTCCAGGTACAGTTGACAATAACAGTTGGTGGATCACTGAGGGGAGTATGGTGAGAGCATAGGCACTGGACCAGGCTGGCTCCTCTCCGGCCAGGTTCACATTCACTTCTCACAACATCTGCATGACAAATTGGGACAATCTGTACACTCCCAGCCTTCGTTAATAAAGCTTTTTCTCTTTCCCCTTCTGCTGCCAATCTATTAAATGAACGTGCCTGAGCATCATCCTGCTTCTGGGACTGGTGAGGCATCTGGCTCTCCCCTCACTGTAAACCAGAATTAATTATAATCCACGTCTGACTAATATGCTTATAAACTGCTCTCAGGATATGGAGGCATTCGTCTATAAAACCCACTTGGTGCCATTGGCCTTTGAGCAGTCAATCAATTAGAGCTGTTTTCTTCCAGCCCTGGGAACGGTTTGGTTTCAAGGAGTATTCTCCCCTGGAAAAGGAGCCCATTGTTTAGTCCCAGGCTTTCGTCTTTAGGAGCCCCACAGCCATGGGCACAGATGTAACTGCGACCACCCTGTTTTGCAGAGTGACCTCCATCGCAGACCGGTTGAACGTGGACTTTGCTCTGATTCACAAAGAACGGAAGAAGGCCAATGAAGTAGACCGCATGGTGCTGGTGGGAGACGTGAAAGATCGAGTGGCCATCCTAGTGGATGACATGGCTGATACCTGTGGCACAATCTGCCATGCGGCCGACAAGTGAGTGTGGAAAGGTGGGGTGGGTGGTTAGAAGGGAAAAGCTAGTCACTGTCTCCATTCCCTAAGCCTGCTGATTGCTCCTCAGAAGTGAACCGAGGGGGATGGTGACTGCCTTTGGGAGTTAGTACCGTAGGCTTGAATTGCAGTATGCATAAATTGATGAATATTTTACTTTGACCCCCCAGATTTCCTTAGTTTTATTGTGCTAAACTGTATAAAGATTTTATTTATTTATTTGTGAGAGACACAGAGAGAGAGAGAGGCAGAGACATAGGCAGAGGGAGAAGCAGGCTCCTTTCAAGGAGCCTGATGTAGGACTTGATCCCAGGACCCCGGGATCACCACCTGAGCCAAAGGCAGACGCTCAACCACTGAGCCACCCAGGTACCCTGATAGTTTTTAAAAACAAATTAAAGTTGGGCACCTGGGTGGCTCAGTCATTTAAGTGTCTGCCTTGGCTCAGATCATGATCCCAGGGTCCTGGGATCGAGTCCTACATTGAGCTCCCTGCTCAGCAGAGAGTCTGCTTCTCCCTTTACCCCTCTCCCTGCTCGTGTTCTCTCTCAAACACCCTCAAATAAATAAATAAATAAAATCTTAAAAAAAAAACAAAGTAGAAATTTATGGGCCTGAAAAGATAGGAATTGGCCCTTAATGCAGATTTGAATTGTGTGAGTCCACTTACATGCATTTTTTTTATTAATCTAGTGAGGAACTGTAAGTATATTTTCTCTTCCTTATGATTTTCTTAATAGCAGTATCTTTCTTCTAGCTTACTGTATTATAAAAATACAGCATATACTATAACACACAAAGTATATGTCCATGGACCATTTATGTTATCAGTAAGGCTTCTGGCCAACAGGAAACTATCAGTAGTTAAGTTTTGGGGGAGTCAAAAGTTACGCTCAGATTTTTCAGCTGTGTGTGGGGGGTGGTAAGTGCCTCTAACCCCCTGTGTTGTTGCAGGGTCCACTGTATTCTTCTATTTATATTTCACCTAAGCCAGAAACCCTGGCCTTACCTCTTGACTGTCCATTTTAGCTGCTACCACCTTTGTTCATATTATTTCTCATCCCTTGCCTGCACAGTTCTAAACTTCCTTCACTCTGTTCTCTCTGCTGCTAGTCACCAATCTCTTACCTCCCTAGTCCATCTCTCTCTCATTGCCTCCCCACTTGCTCATCTGTCCAAAACTAAGGCTAGAGCCCATCACTCCTCTCCTTGAAAACCTTAACTGGCTCCCTATTGCTTATAATCCACACCACTGTGGAGAGCCTTGTTTCTCATCATTTTTCCTTAACCTCAGGGTGTCTGTGCCATGCACGGGGCCTGGCAGATAATAGAGGCTAAGAAAATATTTATGTGCTGAGTGATTCCTGACTGGGATCCTGGAGTATACATTTATAAAATTCATCTCATCCTTGTATGATTAAGGTAATGCGAATTGCTATAATAGATCAACTCCCTGAATGTCAGTTGATTAACATGATAGTTTCTTATTCATGGCTTAGGTATCCCTCTTTTGGTTTTGTGGTGGTGGTGCATCTTTAACATAAAGCTTCCAATATTACCTTGGAAGACATTTCCAGTTTGGCCAGCCAGAAAGGAAAAAAAAGCATGGGGAATCACCCATGGAAGATTCTTCTAAGCCCAGCCAGTGGTAAACATTACATCTGCCCACATTCTGAGAGCTAGAATTAAGTCACATGGCCACTCCTAACTTTGCAAGAGAGGCTGGGAAATGTAGTCCAGCTGTGTGCCTGGGGAGGTGGGGTGGAAGGTGATGGATTTTGTTGAGCATAGTAGTCTTTGCCAGACTTTTACAACGCTAATCGAACTTAGGTAAGTTCTCAGTCCCATTTCTCTTTGCTGTGAACTAAATTGTGTCCTCCCCTAAAGTTCATACATTGAAGTCCTAACCCTCCAGTATGATATTTGGAGATGGGGCCTTTGTGGGGAGGTAACTAGGGTTAGATGAGATCATGAGGTGGGGACCCTCATCGTGGGAATAGTGCCTTTGTAAGAAGAGATACCTAAGAGCTGGGTCCCCCCACATATGTACATACAGAAGTCATGTGAGCACACAGTGCGATGGCAGCTGCCAACAAGCCAAGAGAAGAGGCCTCAGGATGATAGCTACCTTGTCACCACCTTGATCTCTGGGTTCCCAGCCTCCAGAAGTGAGAGATAAAGCTCTTGTTTTTAAGGCACTCAGGCTGACTAATGTACTCCTCCCCACTAACTCAGGTCCTCTAGTGATAAGTGAGAATAATGCAGAGCAACTCTGCTTTTTTCTCTAGACTTCTCTCAGCTGGAGCCACCAGGGTTTATGCTATCTTGACTCATGGAATCTTTTCTGGCCCGGCCATCTCTCGCATTAACAACGCATGCTTTGAAGCAGTCGTAGTCACCAATACCATACCTCAGGAGGATAAGATGAAGCATTGCTCCAAAATACAGGTAAGGATGAGATTCTTGCAAAATAGGACTCTGCTACGTATTTAAGGAGGTGGTTGTCTATGTCGAATTAAGTGTCTGGATGCTGAAGATTTCCTCCTTTGCTCTTAAGGGTCCATCATCAGCAACTGAATTAAAAAAATACATATCACATGTAAAAATTCAGATTGCTAGGCGAACCTCTGGAGGACAGAGCATTAGGACTCGACATTTCAGCAGACTCTCTCAGTGATTGTGCCACACACTCAAATTTGCAAGTCCATGCTTTACAGTGTGTGTCACTCTTAACTGTTGGCCCCTGTAGACAACAGGGAAACCTTAAAGTGGTGGTACATGCCTTAGAATGTCACATGCTCTAGAAACAGCTGAAGTTAATTACCTAGGGTTCCTGTTAAAATCCATATTCCTCTGCTCCATCTGGGACTGACAAAACCAAGAGGTCCTGAGACCACTCCTTTAATTCCCCCAAGTAATTAGACACTAAAGTTCAAGGTGTTATTGCACTAAAAGGACAAGGCATCACTTAATTAAAAATGTGTTCGGTAATCCCTTAGCTTTCTGAGATTAATATGTGGAATCGGAGCATTTTTTAAGGATTTTTTACCCCCATCTTAAGTATTCTTTTTATTTCACTGCTGAGAATGCATATGTGTCAGCTCACTGCTATCTTGGTGAGTCTGAGTCAAAAGTTTCCCTCCCTTAGCACTTGGATCATTTTTTAAGTGGTCATGTTAAAAATAATCTGTGGACTATAGCTGGGTGCACGACTCACGAGGGGGTGCAGCCCCAGGGCAGCAGTTTTAAGGGGAAGGCCCCTCGTTGAGCTGCTCATCAGTGTCTGCAAGGGATCCATCATCTGTCTGTGTGCTGCTAACCTGATGCCCTTCTTGGCTCTTATAGGTGATCGATATCTCCATGATCCTGGCAGAAGCCATCAGGAGAACTCACAATGGGGAATCAGTTTCCTACCTGTTCAGCCACGTCCCTTTATAATAGAGTAACTGCTGAGGCTTTTTACAAATAAAGTGAACCCCACCCCTTTGTTTTCCCCCTTGGTATTTGAGGACAGATTCAGCAGAAGGCTCAGCTTGCTCTGGTGAAGCTTTCTACACCCCTCATCAGGGTATATTAGTATTTCTCCTAAATTCAGAGAAAGCTTGAGATTAGCTGCTGAGATTTCCCCGCCTGCACCTGCCTTGTCTCATTCTGGCTTGATGCTGTGAGGCTTGAGGCTTTAACTACCGCTGAGCCCACAGCAAGATTTCAGGCTTTGGAAGGTGTTGTATAGGGGTGTTTGAATGTTCCCCTGGGGAGGGGAGAGCACAGACTACTTTGCATGTGAATACTTCAGGGTTTCCTTTGTTCAGAACTACTGACAACAAAGCCCCGCCCCCTTTCCCCCTTTCCCCCCAACCTGTGACAAGTTCTCAAAAGCCTGCAAAATGACCGCAAGAACCCTAGGCAGCCCCAGCTCAGGCTGCTCAGTCCTGTAAATCTGGAGCCAGTGGGCAACTTACAGCGTGAGCAGATCTCTGGAGTGGGGGTGGGGGGTGCCTGGGGGTAGGCAGCACACAGGGCAGTGAATGCTTCTTGAGAGGAAAAAGCCTAATCCTTCATCCCCTCCAGTTTGGGGACTGTGTTGCCTGGATTTTCCTTTGTACCTGTTCTTTCCATTTGGCTTGCCCTTCAGCCGTCTTGCCCTTCCCCTGGTCAGATGTCCTCTGGGGCACAAATGTTCCTCGTACCACAGTCTTCTGGAAAGCAAACTCAGCTTCCTGCTCCGTAATCTCTCACATTGACACGAGATTATTTTTTGCCATAGCATAATCTTCCTTAGCCCACTACCGCTGTGGTCATAGGTTTTAGGTGGGGTTGTAGTGCCTTTTGATTAATTTAAATATTTCATCTTTCTGCCATCTATTTGGCCTCTCCAATGACCCGAGATTTCTGTTAAAAAGACTGATGTTACTATCTCTTGTAGAGGAAACTAATAAAGTGTCTGTGTGTGATTGTGAAGTCTGCATCATATCTGTACTGGTCTTCCTGCTTAAAGGTTTGGCCTGGGTGTCCTGCTGCCCAGTGATAGCTCTTCTGTGTTTCCAAACTGTTGGCTGCATTGAGAGAAGACCTTGGCAGCAGTTCTATTCAACTGTAAGATCTTAAGATGTTGGGTTTACCGAGAACTAGGTATGGCGTGATTCTGCACATTGTACCTGAGTTACAGTGCATATAAGGCCTGCTGGATCTCTGGTCCTCATCCTTGGGGCTAGAAATTCAGTGCTTTCTTAGAGGAAGAGCAGTTTCTATATAATTAATCCATTTGGAACCAATTTTGCCAAATGCAAAATTTCCCTGCATCAGTAGATGATACACATGTGGCATTTAATTTCAGGCCTTCTAGTTAAAAACCGGGGAAGATAAATGTGTACAGTTGAAGAATGAATTATAATGCATTCCAAAATGTTAGGTGAGTTTTCTGTTGCCTCATCAAATAAGGGCATTCATTTACTTCTGGAGAAAGCCACATGCTTCTGGAGCTTGGTGCAGAGTGCTCCTTTATATCTTCAAAGCCTAGTTCTGCTTTTATCTGCTTCCGGTTGTGCTTTATGTTGAATATTGGGATATCAACTTTACAATCAGTCTTTTGAAAAAGTGATTCCAAAAGAACTGAGGTGAGCTCTGAAGTCTGTGCTCCCGACATGCCAGCCCTCTTTCACCTCATCAAGCCTTTGCTCTGGGAGCCCCTGATACAGAGCATCAGTTCCCTAACCTACCGATCCTGCAATTTCTCAAAATATTAGATCAATTGGCCAGGGCTTGCTGTGTCCCAATATTTTGACTCTACCATGGGCCTCCTTGGGTAATTCAGTTCCTAGGTTGAGGTTTTAAGGTCATTCAGAAAAGACCCTCAGTCCCCAACTTTGGCTCCTCTGCCTGGGGGGCCGGGGAGGGGGGGTCTGTATTCAGTTCCCTGTGACACTCCAGCAAAGTGCCATAAGCACCCCAAGGCCATTTCTGGTTTTTTCTTCTAATGGGAGAGCTCCATGCGTCCTGGATGGCACCAAGGTCTAACAGGCCTGCTTATGAGCAAAAGGCACCCCCAGCTCCCTCACCTTCCACCCTCAGAGCCAGGGGAGGGGAGATTCCTTGGAAGAATGCTAACCCCACAGAGTCCCCAAGCTAGTACCCTTATAAAAAGATTCATCTCAAACGGGGCTGCTAGTCTCCCTGCCATATTTGGAATAGAAGCGTTTTCTGCTAGAAAGCTTATTCAGTTTGCTGTTCATAGCATGTAGCCCCTGACCTGAGGGCTATTCAGATCATAGAAATAGCCCAAAGTTTTGTTTTTTTTTTTTTTTAGAAAAAAGGAGGCGAACCTGTCCCTCCCAGTAATTGTGCCCCCTGCCATCTCTTACTCGCGCTTGTTTGCAGGGGGAGGGGAAGAGGCTTCTGGAAAGGAATCTGGTTATTGGTGGCACCTCCCCCACAAAAAACACTGGAAGTGAGGATGAAGGAAGAAGGTTCTGCGATGCTGCTGCCCCACCCCCCTGACTAAAGACTACAGAGGGAATAAATGCCCTGTTTGTGAAAATAGCCATTACCGTCAGGAGGGGGAGCCAGCCTCCTACCTTTCTGTCTGTAGCTCTAGTCTCCAGCCAGATGCCTCTTCAGTTGATTGGAGCCCTGAGCCCAAGCTTCCCTGTTCCTCTGGCTTCCCCTTGCCCTGCTCCTGCCAGGCATTTTGCTTTCCTTGCCAGTGGTAAGGCCTTTTGCAACCATCCTCTAGGGATGCCAAAGCATCCCCCTCTCCCTGCCACCCATCACATGATAACTGAGGTCACCAGAGCCATCTATACTGCCCTTGCAATAGCTGCAGATGGCAGAAGGGGGATTAGAATTAGTACAGCCATAGGGCAAGAACATACTGGAAGTTAGTTCACATCTCATCTTCAGGCTCAGGATTGACCTTGTGCCTGTTAGTCATTTGCTGCCTCTTGCCAACTGCTGGCTTTCCCAAAAGGCTGTTCTTACAGGCTCAGCCTTTTGCAAGTGATTATCCAAAAGAGTACACCATGGTATCTTCCCCCAACTCCTCTCCCTACCACCACTAGGCCTCCCCCCCCCCCCCGCCCGCCAGCCCCATAGCTGCTTAGAACAGGTGGTTGCTGCCATGACGTCATGGCATCAGGTCATGGTTTAAAGACAAGAATGCTGCAGTTCAGGACTCTAATCCCCCCTCCACACACACACACACACACACACACACACACACACACACACACACTATTCCTGCCAAGTTTTGAGGCCTGTTTTTCTCTTGCACATCTTTTTTTCTACTAGTCTGAGAATCCTTTGTATAAGAGTAAAGGAAATTCTACCCCAAATCCTGATGGATACAGTTTAGTGTTCCATAAGGCTCTGATAAAGTGCTTCTCCTAAGTCCCTTTTTTTCCAAGTCTAGGTATTTGTGGGTCAACTGTAGGGGAACTAAGATAGCCACAGGCATATTCATGCCAAAGACCTGGGGTCATGATTGACTAGTTCTCTCCACGGCCCCTAAGATTGCAAAGGGAGAGAGGCCTGAGTGGCTCAGTGATTTCTGCCTCTGTGTGTCTCTCGTGAATAAATAAATAAAATCTTAAAAAAAAAAAAAAAAGGATTGCAAAGGGAAAAGGCTTGTGGGGGCCTGGACAGATTCCTACCACCCCACCATCCCTGAGACCACTTCATGTCTCAGCACCAAGGGCTACAAGAAAGACATTTCCTCCAGACCTACCATCTTCCACTTCTTTTTCTGCCTCCCTCTCCTGCCCGCACACCTGGATGCCCCTAGCCTCCAATGTTCCTAAGTAGTCTCACCGTGAAGTTTCTTAGGCCCCTTGTCCTTTTTTTGTCCTTTTTGAGGACGTTCCCTTGGTTTTTTGTTTTGGGTTTTTTTTTGGGGGGGGTTGCTTTTTATGGGTTGTGTGTGTGTTTGCTTGCTGAGCAAAGTGGAAGGAGACAAAGGGGCAAGGTAGGATATTTTTGTTTTCCATCCCAGCCCTTGGTCACCTCGCCAGTCCCAGAGACTCAGAGACCTGGCTGGCTCTTTGCTCCAGCTTGAGTCCATTTGAGTGTGATCCTCTTTGTTGCTGGCCTATCATATGCCCCACGGTGACAGGCTGCTGTCCCTGCCCATGCTCCAAGCCACCAGAGTGAGGCCCTTCTCCATCTTTCCCTTTCCCGAGCTCCTTTCCCCAATGTATTCCTCCAGTAGCTCTACTACCAGGTATAACATTACAAGTGGGGGGAGGGAAAAGCTCATTTTGGAGCAAAATCAAACTGCAGCACCGCCACAGGCTTAATCCCATAACCCCCCAAAACCCTTTGTGTTTTCAGCTGGCTCCATTCTTAAATTTTCCAAGTCCCCACTGCCACACAGCATGTCGCATGTCTACTCACACTGCAGCTGGGTCTTGTTGCTTCACCCATATAATTGCCCTGAGCTCACATCTTGTGGTTCTGATCCAGGGTTTGAATATAAGACAAAAGAGGGCAGCCAGGCTTGATCAATCCATTTTGCAAGGGCAATGCACCAAGCAGAGGTTTTCTACCTCCGGCAGGGAAAAGCCACACCACCCAACTTCAGTCTTCACCCTTAATGTTCCTGGAGTAGGGCCTCTGGTGACCCCGTGGATGGGGACCCTGCGGGGCAGTAAGGGCAGCAGCCAGGCTGGGGAGGAGCACGATGACGGGAGGGCTGCCCAGGAGGAGTTGAAGCTTGGCTGAGGACACCTCTCTCTCCAATCCCTTTCCCCGCAGCCACCGCCTGGCCCCCGGGACCTGTCACTGCTGCCCAGCTGCCAGCAGGGGGAGCCACGCGGGCGCTGGAGGAAAGGACACCTGGGGAAGATGGCACCGACTCCAGAGGCAGGAGTGGGAGTCTGTGCACCCGCTGGCCCTCCGGGGCCCCTCTTCCCTGTAGCGTCTCCAGCAGCCAAGGGAACCACACGGTGCCCAACTCCCGTTCATTCAGCAGATGGGAAGGGGCGCACACACAGTCTAAGTGTGTAACTCGAGATGTTTTCACCAACCAAGCACTGTGCTAAATGCTAGGAACGCAGCAACGGATCTGATCACATCCCCCTTCCCGGGGCCCTCTGGTCTAGACAGGAAGATGGGGCATTACCACTGGGTGTGATAAGGACTGTGAGGAGAGGAAGAGCAAGATGCGATGGGAGTGCAGGAGGGGGGCACCTAAGCCAGTGTTGAGAGTCAGGAAGACATCCTGGAGAAAATAATTTTGACTTTTGAGGCAGTTAATTAGAAATTCGCCAAAGGGGAATGGGGAGAAGGGTCTTTCCAGCAGACAGACTAGCATGTGCTTACGTGGGCACCCTAAAGAATATGGGGTGTGTGTGTGTGTGTGTGTGTGTGTGTGTGTTTGGGGGTAGGATGGGGAGTTGTGATGAGGGATGGGGCTGGTGAGACCAGATCATGAAAGATCTTAGTAGAGTGACTACACACACCTACTGTCCCAGTGTATTTATTGACGGCATCACCTTTTGATCTCAAAAGTACCCTGGTTCAGATAACAAGGCAAGCCTATCATATGGTAACCCTACTTGCAGAAGACCTACTATGGTGTTTGAACTTTTATCCTGGCAGCAAAGAGGACCCACTGAGGAATTTAAGCAGGGTGCTGGCTGGATTGGAGTCACAGTTTAAAACAGACTGGCAGTGAGATGCCTGGGTTGGCTCAGTGATTGAGCATCTGCCTTTGGCTCAGGTTGTGATCCCAGAGTCCTGGGATGGAGTCCCGCATCGGGGTCCCAGCAGGGAGCCTGCTTCTCCTTCTGCCTGTGTCTCTACTCCTCTCTCAGTTCTCTCATGAATAAATAAATAAAATCTTAAAAAAAAATAGACTGGCAGTGATGTGAAGAATGGACGGGGTGGGGGGCGAGAGTGAAAGAGGGAGGTCAGGTAGGAAGCTGTGCAGTTGGCCGAGGGGAGGTGCTGAGGACAGCCAAGGTGAGAGAGGTGCTGGTGGAGAGAAGACCAATTTATAGTCGATTGGGGACGAAAGTAACAGAGAACCTGGTGACGTTTTGACCTCAGGATTGAGGGAGAAGGAGTAGTCCAGGACAACTTCCATTGTTCTGGCCCAGGTGCACAGCAGACGCCGGTACCGTGGAGTATGGGGGATGAGGGGCTGAAGGTTACTGAGGAACTACTCAGTCAAGGGTACCCCAGGGCATGTCCCCAGGAGGGCTTCAGGGGCAGCCATTGCAGCCAGAAGACAGGTGGCCATCAATACATTTTTGCCCAAATGCTCTCTCCAGATAGTCATGAAGTGGTGGGGCCCTAAACTAGGCCAGCCTTGAGACTTCTGGGTGCTGGAATCCAAAGGACAAGAAGTGTGGGAGGTCATGTACCCAAGGAAAGGTGGGCTGTCCTGGAGAAAGGTATAAAGGGTTTTAAATGCACAAGATAAAATCTGGATTATAGGTCATCTGAAGGAGGGAAATAAGTAGAAGCCAACAGATGGCTCTGAAACAGAAAGGAAGAGGGGGTCTTTTGAAAGTTATAGACAGTTTACAGCAACATTACGGACAATTTAAGAAATGTGTGTGAAAAGCCTTAACTCATCATCTGTCACCTCAACACAATGAGATTATTTTGGTGTAGTTAGGAGGTTTGCCTGAGTGAAGCAATTGCTGCAGCAGCAGGTTAACTAAATATCTACAGTAACAGTTGAACGGGTCCAAGGCCAGACTTGGAAGGCTATGTACGTCAGCAACCCCGATAGGAAATGGCAATCAGAGACTCATCCAAAGGAGGGCCAGGGCTCCAGAGCCTAAAAAGAGTCCCTATGCCTTTTTTTAAAATTAAACTATTTTGAGATAATTACAGGTTCACACGCGGTTGTAAAAAACAAAATCCCATATGTCCTTCACCCAGTTTCTCCCAGTGTAACATGTGGCAGAACTGTAGTGTAATATACAACCAGAATTGATTCATTGATACAAACAAGACACAAACAGTGATGTCACCACAAGGAGCCCACCATTGCCTTGGATAACCTCAGCCACTTCCTTCCCAGCCCGGCCCCCTCAATACCCACCCACCTCCTGCCCCTCGCAATTAACTAACCTATGCTCAACTTCCAAAATCTTGTCATTTCAAGAATGCTGTTTAAATAGAATCATACAACATGTAAACTTCTGGCTTTTTCTCTAAACTCCGCCTGATTCTCTGGAAGTTCATCCAAGCTGTATGTTTCAATGGTTTGTTCCTTTTCAGCAAGCAGTAGAATTCCATGGTATACATGTACCAGTTTAACAATTTACCCAATGAAGGACAGTGTTTCTGGTTTTTGGCTATCAAGCATAAAACCACTGTTGACATTCATGTATAGGTTGTTGTGTGAACCTAACTTTTTTTAAAAAAATACTTTATTCTTAAGAGACTCACAGAGAGAGGTAGAGATATAGGCAGAAAAGCCGGCTCCCTGTGGGGAGACTGATGCGGGACTTGATCCCACAACCTCAGGATCACCACCTGAGCCAAAGGCAGATGCTCAACCACTGAGCCATCCACCTAACTTTTTACTTCTCTGAGGCAAATGCCCGGAAATGCAGTCACTGAGTTGCATGGTAGTTGCACGTTTGTTTGTTTTTTAAGACACTCCCAAACTGGTTTCCAGAGTGGTCGTACCATTTTGCATTTTACCAGCAATGTATGAGTGATCCAGTAGAAACATAAAGATGAATGGAAATTAAGATGGACACACTAATGTCCCAGCAAGGCGGATCTGCAGTTTTGAAGGCATTAGCCTTCAAAGTAATAAAAGTAATAAAACTCTTGCCCCTCTTATTTATGTATGTATGTATTTATTTATTTATTTATTTATGAGACAGGGGGTGAGTGAATGGGGAGTGGGGACAGAGGGAAAGACAGAGAATCTTAATCAGCCTCCATGCCCAGAGTGGAGCCCGATTTGGGGCTCCATCCTACAACCCTGAGATCATGACCCCAGCCAAAATCAAGAGTCAGTTCCCCGGCTACCCGGGCATCCCTATCATTTCATTCCTCCTTATCTCCAAACTCTGTCTTTGTGTTCTATTTTGACTCCAGAGAACATAGATTGGTTTTCAGCATGAGTTCCTCCGCATCCTCACCAGCATTCAGTGTTGTCACCATTTTTTTTTTTTTAGCTACTCTGATAGGTGTGTAGTGATGGCTCATTGCAGTTTTCATTTTCGTTTCCCTAGTGGCTAATGATGTTGAACATCTTTTCATGTGCTTATTTGTCATCCTTATATCCTCTTTGCTGAAGTGTCTCATTAAGTCTTTCCCAGCTCTCTGATTTAGCTGGCTCCCTCTAACACTGTTCCAGCTCTGGAAGGGGAAAGTGGCATCACCTCAGTTTGAAGTACAGGTCCCACTCAGCCTCTGTTGACAACTAGGGAGCTTCCTTGTTGCTGCAGGGTAGGATTTGGAGTTCCGGCTCCCACCCGGTCTCCACTGATACCTCCTGGCTGGGACGCGTAGGAGTTAGTTCCTTGTATCTGTTCTGCACCTGACCCCCACTGACACCACAAGGTCAGAGGAATGTGGTTTTGTTGCTGCTAGGTAATGGTGAAAATCTTAAAGTCTCCACCAGATCTGACACTACCCAACCAGGAAGGGTAGTTATTACTGCCTGGCAGGAATGGAAGTCTGGGCTCCCCACGTGGTCTCCACTGATACCACTGGAGGGGGGAACCTCATTTTCAGGCAACCAGATGAAAGCCCCACCTCTCTGTCTGTCTCTCTCTCTCTCTCTCTCTCTCTCTCTGCCTTCTGTGACCCCTCTTGGCAGGGGGTGTGGCAAGGGCTTGGGGTGCTCATTACAGCCTGAAGTCAAAGTCTCTGCTCCCTACTTAGTCTTTGCTGATGGGGGTGGGGCCACAGTTTTTCCTGTGCTGTTTGGCTATAGTAGAGAGATTAATACCTAAAATTTTATGTGTTCTTACCCTGCCCATTTCCTAGAGAGAGATGTCTTTTGCTGGGGTTCTTTTGTCTGTGCCCATTGGCGGTTCCCAGTTGTTGGCTTCTTCAGCTCCAAGTCTGGAATATATGAGGCAAAAAGAAAACCCAGGGAACTCACAACCATGTTATTTCTTGAGTTAGAAACCTCTATCTGGTCTGCCTTCTCACCACCTTTCAGAATCTTCTTCTTTTTTAAGTATTTATGTATGTATGTATGTATGTATGTATTTATTTATTTATTTATTTATTCATTTGACAGAGAAAGAGAGAGCACAAGCACAGAGAGTGGGAGAGGGAAAAGCAGGCTCCCCACTGAGCAGGGAGCCTGACATGGGGCTCTATCCCAGGACCTTGAAATCAGGACCTGAGCTGAAGGCAGATGCTTAAGCCACTGAGCCACCCAGGTGCCCCCTTCCAGAGTCTTCTATGGTTGTTTCATATATAATGTCCAGAGTTTTTAGCTGTACTCACCAGAATGAGTAAGAAAAATACATCTACTTGATTTTCCCAGAACTTCATAGGTCTTTGAAGAAATCAAAAGTTTTTTGTCCTATAAAATATAGGGAAGTTCACAGTTCACAAATGTATAGGTCACTCAATTTTCACCAACTGCACATACCCAGCACCTAGATCAAAACACAGAATGTGGGGTGCCTGGTGGCTCCACTGGTTGAGCATCTGACTCTTGGTTTTGGCTCAGATCATGGTCTCTGGGTCATGGGATTAAACTCCGGAGTTTGCTTGAGATTCTCCCTCTCCCTCCACCCCTCCCCCAACTCCGGCAGGCGCTCTCTCTCTCAAATAATAAATAAATAAATAAATAAATAAATAAATAAATAAATAAATAAATAAAAAATAAATAAATAAAATCTTATAAAACAAACACAAAAACAGAACATGACCAGCACCCCAGCCGTCCCCTCTTGGCTCCTTCCAGCCACTGCTCTCCACACTTGAGCTGCTACTACCTCTGTGGCTCTCACCTGGCTGGCCTAGCAGAAGGGCATCAATACCTGAGGCCCACTCTGACTGCTTAAGATCTCTCCAATGCATGTGTACATATGTGTGCATGTACACATGTCACAAGCCCTCCTGCGTGAAGGCCTGTGGGTTTTGTCACATGGCTTTTATCAATCTGACTTCCTTGCTTAGACCTGTAGGTTTGAAAGTTTTTCATAGATGAGGATTCAAATGTGATTTCCATTATTTACCAAGAGTTGAGTGTAGTGACTAAGAGGATAGAGAGGGTGGACTTAGAAGTCGAACCTGAGTTCAAATCCCAGCTCTACCCTTCCTCAGCTGTGGGATCAAGAAAAGGCTGGTAACAATCAGGGAATTAAAACCACAATGATGGGATGCCTCGATGGCTCATCGGTTGAGCGTCTGCCTTTGGCTCAGGGTGTGATCCTGGGGTCCCGGGATCGAGTCCCACATTGGGCTCCCGGCATGGAAACTGTTTCTCCTCCCTCTGCCTGTGTCTGTGTCTCTCATGAATGAATAAATAAAATATTTTTTAAAATAACCACAATAAGATACCATCTCACACTGGTGCAAGTGGCTAAAATTAACATGACAGGAAACAACAAATGTTGGTGAAGATGTGGAGAAAGGGGAACCCTCTTGCACTGTTGAAGGGAAGGCAAACTAGTGAAGCCACTCTGGAAAACAGTGTGGAGGTTCCTCAAGAAGCTAAAAATAGAGCTACCCTACGACCCAGCAATTGCACTACTGGGTATTTACCCCAAAGATACAGATGTAGTGAAACGCCGGGACACCCGCTCTCCAATGTTCATAGCAGCAACGTCCACAATAGCCAAACTGTGGAAGAAGCCTCAAGAGCCCTTTGACAGATGAATGGATAAAGAAGAGGTGCTATATATACACAGTAGGATATTACTCAGCCATCAGAAAGAATGAATACCCACCATTTGCTTGGATATGGATGGAACTGGAGGGCATTATGCTGAGTGAAATGAGTCAATTGGAGAAAGACAATTATCATATGGTTTCACTCATATGTGGAATATAATATAAGAAATAGTGAAAGGGACCATAAGGGAAATGGGGGAATAGGAGTGGGGAAAAATTAGAGAGGAAGACAAACCATGAGAGACTCCTAACTCTGGGAAACAAAGGGTAGCAGAAGGCGAGTGAGAGGAGGAATGGGGTAACTGGATGACAGGCACTAAGGAGGGCAATTGATGGGATGAGCACTTGGTGTTATTGTATGTTGGCAAATTGAATTTAAATATTTTTAAAAATAAAAGAAAAAAAAGGAAAGGGCAGTAACAGCATAGGCCTTGTGGTGGTGGTGTGAGGATGAAATGAAAGGACTCTTGCAACATGCTTTGAACAGTGCTTGACACATAATCCAGCCCTCAGTTGATGGCAGTGTCACCATTATTAGTAGTAGGGCTGCTGGGAATAGTGATAGAAACTCTATCAAGCCCCTGATATGGTTCCTAGCACTTGAGAGGCATGAGTTCTCCTCGTTCCTCCCTGCTGGGAAAAGCAAAGAGTCAGTGCTCACTGTCACTCGGTTCCCATGGGTTGGAGGATGGGAGGGAAAAGCTTTAGTGGAGAGAGTAGCTGTGTCCTGCAGTCCTTCTTGGGGCCTCCTGAGAATATGCAACATGCTCCCCCCCTTTTTTTAGGTTTTTATTTCTTTATTCATGAGAGACACAGAGAGAGGCAGAGATATAGGCAGAGGGAGAAGTAGGCTCCCTGTGGAGAGCCTGATGCAGGACTCAATCCCAGGACCATGGGATCACTACCTGAGCCAAAGGCAGATGCTCAACCACTGAGCCACCCTGGTGCCCCAACATGTTCCCTTTGACAGACTTCCTTCCTCTGCTGAGAGACAAGGTCAACTCCCACTGCCTCCTTTCATGCTCCTACTCGGGACGCTGTCAAGCAAAGGTCTGGATGGAGCCGAAGGTGATGCTGAAGGCATAGCCATCCTATTTCCAAAGGTTGAGGCCTGCCTGCCTCCCTAGCTCTAATACTGTTCTACTGCCCTCTTAGTCTGGCAGAGTAAAGGGCCCTGGAAATTTCCACACTAGCACAGCCCCATGTCCTAGCTTGGCCACTGTGAGTCCTGTCTCTCTCTGGCAAATAGGATGGGCTGCCATGCCCAGTCCTGCTCCAGTGAAGCCCCGAGACACCAATTTGGGTGCTAAGGGGAGAGCTTGTTACTAAATGTCAAAAATGGACTTTGGCGTAGCCTTCATTTTTAACCTATGTCACTACACATCTCTGTGAAGAGAGAAAGAGTATTCTGGAGTCAAACAGAGCTAGGGCATCCTAGCTCCCCAAAGTTTGGGGATCGGCTGCACTAATCATTGAATGTAATTTATGAACTCCCGATCCACCTTGCTCCACTGTAGTGAAATTTGCTACAGCGGCCAGATTTATGGCATTGCCCTTCTCTCTGCAGACAGCAGAGGGCCTCATTAGCACAAACTCAATTTCACTGGCAAAATATATGGGAAGGGAAGTTGGCCGCGGTTCTAGAAGTACAATAAAACTTTGATTAACAGAAATGTGCAAAAAAAAAATGGCTGTTCAGATGAATTCTCTCTCTCTCAAAAAAAAGAATTTTATGAATTAATAGGGACTGAGCAAACTTTATTATTCCATTCCTTGTAGTTGAAAAAGCATCCAAAATTCCCACATTGTCTTCATGGCCTCAACAAGAGTAATAGGGATCCTGGGTAGGGTTGCCAGCCTTAGAAAATAAAAATGCAGGATGTCAAACACAGAGCATTCTATAAGTTTAAAAATAAGACTCTGGGGGCACCTGGGTGGCTCAGTTGGTTAAGTGTCTGCCTTAGGCTTAGGTCATGATCTCTGGGTCCTGGGATTGAGTCCTGTTTTGGGCTTCCTGCTCAGCAGGGAGTCCGCTTCTCCCTCTCCCTCTGCCTCTCCCCTCGTTCCTGCTCTGTCTCTCACTTTCTCTCTCTCTCTCTCTCAAATAAATAATAAAATATTTTTTAAAAAGATATTTCAAAAAAGATTTTTATTTATCTATTCATGAGAGACACAGAGAGAGAGGCAGAGACATAGGTAGAGGGAGAAGCAGGTTCCCTGTGGGGAGCCCGATGTGAGACTCGAACCCAGGACCCTGGGATCATGACCTGAGCCAAAGGCAGACGCTCATCCACTGAGCCACCCAGGGGCCCCAATAAATAAAAATCTTAAAAAAATAAGACTCTGAAAGATGGAGAGAGGAAGACAGAGTAGCTAGGGTCCTCATGACCTGAGCAACAGCATAATGGTGATTTTCTACTCTTTCTTTTTGCCTTGCATATCCTAGACTGGGCACTGGAGACACCGGCCACCCAGAACAACCAAAGGGCCTCAGACAAAAGAAGCCCTGACAAAATCTGGCTCTTTCTAGGCAAAGGAACAGGAAGGAGGCAGCCTAACAAGACAGAAAACTTATAGACAATAACTGCTCTAGGGCAACCAGATACTGCAAAGAAAACCAGCTCTACCTGCCCCCAGCCAGCAAAGACCCAGTGGGAAGCCAAGATTTCTACTCTCACTAAGCTGTAAGGAGGTGTCCCCAACCTCCCACCAAGGAAGTTTCAGAAAAGGCCTAGCATGGGCCCCTGGATTTCATGACCAGGCCCTAACAAGGCCCCTCACTCTGTGTAGTCAAGTAGGAGTACTCCCATCCCTCAAAGGGAGGGCCTCATGGGGATCCTGAACTCCCACTCCTGTTCAGCTTCTGGGTGTTACTGGAGCCTGAATGGGAATCCTGGACTTCTATTTCACCTGGCTCATCATGAGACCACATCTCTCTCCTCTCACTGGCATGGTGTCTGAGGAAGCTGGCTGAAATAGAAACTTTAAGTAAGATCCAGAGTCTCATAATACCCCACATGTCCAAGTTGCCATAAAAAATGACTTGTCTTTCCAAGAACCAGGAGGATCTCAGGCTCACCGAGAAGAGGCAATCAGTAGATGCCAACCCCAGGATGATAAAGATATTAGAATCATCTGGCAAAGATTTTAAAGCAACCATCATAAAACTGTTTCAATGAGCAAATATGAACACACTTGAAACCAGTAAAAAAAAATAGATTGTCTCAGCAAAGAAATAGAGATATAAAAGGACAATTGGAGATTTTAGAACTGAAAAATACCAAAAAAAAAAAAAAACTCACAACAAAAATCCAAATAGCTAGGCTCACCAGCAGAATGGAGTTAGCCAGAGGAAAGTCTTAGTGAGTGACCTTGAAGACAGAGCAACAGACGTGACTCATTCTGAATACCGGAGAGAATATAAATGTAAAGGAAAAAAGAAAGAAACTTGAGGACTAGTATGACTCTAAGAACAACAACAAAATCTAACAATCATTACCTCAGAGTTCTAGAAGGAGAGGAGAAAGAGGATGAGGCTAGAAAGGTACTAGAAGAAATAATGGCCGAAAACGTCCTAAATTTGGCAAAACAAAAATACCCCCCCAAAACCAAAATAACCAGAAACCAACAGATTGGAGAAGCTGAGTGAACCCCAAGCAGGATAAAACTAAATGTAATCTACACTGAGACACATTAATATAGAATATTTAAAATAATTATATGTTGGTCAATTATCCTTCAATAAATCTAGAAAAAATTAAGAAATAGGATAAAAGACAATTAGGAATGAAGGAGGGTAAAGGGACATAAAGGGAGATAAGGTTTCAAGGTTTCACTCCAAATGGTAAGACACAGACAGCAGCAGTAGGCTGTGATAAACTATGCATATTTTATATCACGCCTAGAGGAATCACTAAAAATGTTGTACAGAGAGATGCATCCCAAAGCACTATAGATACAGACATACTTTTTTTATTGTGCTTTGCTTTATTTTGCTTTGAGGACATTGAAGTTCTGTGGAGACTCTACGTGGAGCAGATCTACAGGTGCCAATTTCCTAATAGTATATGGTCATTTAGTGTCTGTATGTCACATTCTGGCAATTCTCCCAATATTTCAGACTTTTTCTTTGTAATTATTTGTTATGATGATTTTTTTGTTATCATGATTTGTAATCAGTGATTATGACTCATTGAAAGATCAGATGGTGTTTAGACTTTTAGCAACAAACTTTTTAAATTCAGATGTGTACTTTTTTAAGACATAATGCTATTGCACCCTTAATAGACTCCAATTTAGTGTAAACATAACTTTTATATGCACCAAGAAACCCAAAAAATTCATTTGACTCGCTTTATTGTGATAGTCGCTTTATTTGCAGTGGTCTGGAACCGAACCCGCAACGCCTTCTGACATGTGCCTAGAATTAAAAGAGAATTCTAAAATAATAATAATAATAATAATAACAAAATAAAAGAGAATTCTAAAAATGGTAAAAGCAATACACGGGCAGTAAAGGGAAAGAAACAAAAACAGAACAAACAGGAAACAAACAATAAAATGGTGGTCTTGATCTCCAGATTATCTAGCAAATAATTACATTTGATGTAATTGGAGTCTAAATACTCCAATTAAAAGCCTTCGATTGGCATAGTGGATTTTTTTAATTTATTCATGAGAGACACAGAGAGAGGCAGAGACACAGGCAGAGGGAGAAGCAGGCTCTATGCAGGAAGCCTTATGCAGGACTCGATCCCAGGACTCCAGGATCATGCCCTGAGCTGAAAGCAGACGCCCAACCGCTAAGCCACTCAGGTATCCCAGCATAGTGGACTTAAAAAATATGAAAGTTGTATGCCAAATCTATTTAATTTAAATAATCTTCTCGGGGATGCCTGGCTGGTTCAGTCAGTGGAGCACTCAACTCTTGATCTCGGGGCTGTGAGTTCAAGTCCCACGTTGAGTGTGAGGCTCCCCTTAGGGAACCTGCTTCTCCCTCTGCCTATGTCTCTGCCTCTCTGTGTGTCTCTCATGAATAAATAAAATCTTAAAAGTAAATAAATAAAATATTTAAAACTAATAATCACAAATTTAAAAATCTTCTAAAATTTTTAAAACATGGTGAGGTATACCAGATTGATAGTAACTAGACTTACAGTGGTGATCATTTTGCAGTGAATACACATGTATTGAATCATTATGTTGTGCCCCTGAAACCACTAGAACGTTTGATGTCAATTATATCAATTTTTTAAAGTTAAAAAAATCCTGGATGCACAGATAAATTTGAATTTCAGATAAACAGGGAATAATCTGAAAGTGTAAGTACGTTCTGTGCAACAGCTATCTTAAATTCCCCATAGCCGCCATTTCCTTACCAGTTTTTCATTTCTCTGACAAATCAATAGTGGAAGGAAAAATAAGCAGTTTAACTCATGCATCCCCGCCAAGGAAACTGAGTTGATTGTCCACGAGGTTGATTTTTCTCGCAGTAACTAAAATTGGAAGTAAAATTCAGTAACTCAAATTTTACTGAAAAAATAAGACCTGGTTAACAGGGGCGCCTGGGTGGCTCAGTGATTGAGCATCTGCCTTCGGCTCAGGGTGTGATCCCGGGGTCTGGGGATCAAATCCTGCATCAGGCTCCTCGCAGGGAGTCTGCTTCTCCTTCTATCTGTGTCTCTGCCTCTCTCTGTGTGTCTCTCATGAGTAAATAAATAAAATCCTAAAAAAAAAAAAGAGAACAAAAATCTAGGTGGTACAAAATGGTATACGCCAAAAAAAGGAAATATCTTTCCTATCCTAGGCCAGTGTCCTCCACTTCCTCTCCCTAGAGGCCACCACTGTTACCATTTTATCCTTCCAGAAAAGTTCTATGCATATGCATGCCCATATATAACCCTCTTTTTTCCCACCAGTGTGAACATACTAGATGTACTGATTTGCACCTTGATGCGCTATTTTCAGCTCCAAATTGCCTGGCTACAGTGGGATACAGGCTGTTGATTCTGCGGGTCCTTAGGAAAAACAGCCCTTTGAAACACGTTGCTACCGCTATTGTAAGGATGTTGTCAAGGATGTCGTTCATTGTATCCCACAGCATCCTCTCTGAGGACCCCCGGGAGGAATTCCTGTCTGATCTTAGTACTAAGAACACTTGCCCTTCTGAGCAACGAGTTTGTTTTTATCTTCTGGACATTGTGAATTGTGTAATGACAAGGTTTCCCCTTTCCTGTTGGCTGCTGGAAAGCTTATGGCCAACTTTGAGACCCACCCCTGGTGGGAGCAGAGGCTTTTATAGTATGCATTTCTACCCTTATTCTTGGCTCGGCTTTCTGGCTGCCTTTGCTTTGCAAGCTTTCATGTATCCTGCCCTGACTTACCTTGTGCGTCCTTGTAAGCAATGACTTTTCTGAGAAAAGGTGAAGTTGGGATAATTCAGTAACCGCCAGGCTTCACTCACTCTCTCCCATTCCCAACCACCCCTCCCTTATCCCCTGTTATATCCTTCCAGCAGCTTCCCAGGGCTCCCCTCTGGTCTGCTTGTCAAAGACACTCCCCTCCATCCTTCTATCCCAGCCAGGTATCATTTGTCTTGGGCCTTGGGAGGGGGGCCTCACTTTCTTGCATTGCCCCCATCCCCACCTCTCGCCACCATCCTCATCTCCGTATGCATTGCAAGCAGCTTGATTTAATCATTCTAGAACTGAAGACTGGCCGCTGACCACACGTCAGAACCATCCTTCATCCATCCAAGGTTCCAGCTGGTTCTGCTGTTTGCTAATGTCTGTACCACGTGCTATAAGAACAGGGCCATTGGGATGCCTGGTTGGCTCAGCGATTGAGTGTCTGCCTTGGGCTCAGGTTGTGATCCCAGGGTCCAGGGATTAAGTCTTGCATCAGGCTCCCCATAGGGAGCCTGCTTCTCCCTCTGCCTATGTCTCTGCCTCTCACTGTGTGTCTCTCATGAATAAATAAATAAAATATTTTTTAATATTTTAAATGTCATGTTATGTCTATGGACCAAGAAAGGGTTGCATAGAAGAGATTAATTCTTTTCAAAGGGAGCTGCATCCCAGCTAACCTTAATTCACAGGTGAAGGATTTGAGGGGCCAGGAAGGCAGAGTGATCTCTGGAAAAAGCATGAATACCCTACAGAAAACATAGGACCCCCAGCTCTGTTCCTTGACCCGCTACTTGAGTGGCTGGTCAATGTTGGACCTGTCCTGTCCCCTCTCTGACACTAGTTTTTTAATCTCTAAAGATAGAAAGATTAGGGGATCCTTAAGGGCCCTTCCAGCTTTGGCGGTTCTTGGGCACATGCTTCTGACCACTCTTGTCATGGCTTCTGTCCACTCCCTTCCATCCTATGGATTTCCCAGCTCTGTGAGCCAGTCTAGTGATCTCAGCAGATGCTGGAGGATGTGCTCATCCCTTTGCTGCTGCAGATCTGCCTGTACTGGGCTCACTAACAAGACATTTCTAGTCCTTGGCCATAGGAGGGAGGTTCCTGCAATTACCAAGCTTCTAAACTGGCAGAGATGCCCCTGTAGACTAGGGTAGCCTGAATGTGAATTTAACATAGTAAGAAGTTCAAGGGCAAGCCAAATAGAAGGTCTGATAGGACCACTGCTTAGCTAGTTGATTTTCCATTTGATGGGCAATGCAGGACTGTCCATTTCACACTGCCACACACTGGCTAGTGGATGGTTTGGATCATAATGAATGCCCTTCTCTGTGGTCCTGATTAGCACAATGACCAGTCCCATCAGAACTGACAGTACTCAGGGAGATCCCTGGGTGGCTCAGCGGTTTAGCACCTGGCTTTGGCCCAGGGCGTGATCCTGGAGTCCCAGGATTGTGTCCCACATTGGGCTCCCTGTATGGAGCCTGCTTCTCCCTCTGCCTGTATATCTGCCTCTCTCTCTCTCTCTGTCTCTCATGAATAAATAAATAAAATCTTAAAAAAAAAAAAGAACCGACAGTGCTCAGAATTTCATAGGTGCTTTTTTCCATGAAGTGGTTATTTCTCTTAAATACATATTTTTTAAAATTCAGTGACCCTTAAAACATAGAGAAATGATAGCCGATTCTCAAACTTCACTCTGGAGTGCAATCAGGAACCAGTACTGTTCAAAACACTTTCAAAAAAAAAAAAAACACTTTCAATGAATGAACTCATTCTTCATAAAAACCCAGTGAAGGGGCACCTGGGTGGCTTAATGGTTGAGTGTCTGCCTTCTGCTCAGGTCGTGATCCCGGGATCCTGGGATAGAGTTCCGCATCGGGCTCCCCATGGGGAGCCTGCTTCTCCCTCTGCCTATGTCTCTGCCTCTATCTCTTTGTCTCTCATGAATAAATAAATCTTTAAAAAAAAACAAAATTGAAGAAAAATTGACATATAATTTTAGTTCCAAGTATACAATACAGTGATTTAATATTTATGTACATTATGAAATGGCCACCATAATAAGTCTATTTACCATCTATCACTATACAAAGTTGTTAAAATATTACTGACTACATTCCCCATGTTGTACATTACATCCCTGTGTTTTATTTATTTTATAACTGGACGATTGTACCTCTTAATCCCCTTTATCAATTTCATCTTTCCCCCCACCCTCCTTTTCTCTGGCAACCTCCAGTTTGTTCTCTGTATCTCTGTTTTGTTTGTTCAATTTGTTTTGTTTTTCAGATTCCACACGTAAGTGAAATCATATGGTATTTGTCTTTCTCTGTATGGCCTCTTTCATTTAGCATAATACACTCTAGGTCTATCCATGTCACAGATAGCACAATTTCATTTTTTATGGCCAAGTAATATTCCATTATATATATTTACCACATCCTCTTTTTTTTAAAAAAAAAGATTTTATTTATTTATTCATGAGAGATACACAGAGAGAGGCAGAGACATAGCAGAGGGAGATGCAGGCTCCCTGAAAGGGATCCCAATGTGGGACTGGATTCCAGGACCCCGGGATCATGCCCTGAGCCAAAGGCAGACGCTAAACCACTGAGCCACCCAGGTGTCCCTACCACATCCTCTTTATCCTTTTATCTGTTAATAGACATTTAGGTTGCTTCTGCATCTTGGCTATTGTAAATAATGCTGCGTTGAACGTAGGAATGATATATCTTTTCGAATTACTGTTTTTTGTTTTCTTGAGACAAATACCTAAAGTAGAATTGTTGAATCCTATGGTTGTTCCACTTTTAATTTTTGAAGGAAGTTCCATATTATTTTCCATAGTAGCTGCGCCAATTTACATTCCCACCAACACTGCCTAAGGGTTCCCTTTTCTCCACATCCTTGCCAACACTTGTGATTTCTTGTCTTTTTAATAATAGTCATTTCAGTGTAGGTGATACCTTGTGGTTTTCACTGACATTTCCGTGATGATGATTGATGTTGAGCATCTTTTCATGTGTCCATTGGCCATCTGGATGTCTTCTTTGGAAAATGTCTGTTCAAGTTCTCTGTCCATTTTTTAGTTGGACTGTTTGGGTTTCTTTGATATTGAGTTGTAGGAACTCTTTATAGATCTTAGATGTTAACCCCTTATCAAATATATTATTTGCAAATATATCCTCCATTCAGTATGTTGCCTTTCCATTTTATTGATGATTTCCTTCACTATACAAAAGCTTTTTATTTTTTAAAGATTTTATTTATTTATGTGTGTGTGTGTGTGTGTGAAAGAGAGAGAGAAGAGAGAGAGAGAGAGCAAGCAGTAGCCGTAGGGAGGGCCAGAGGGAAAGGGAAGAGCAGATTCCCTGCTAAGCATGGAGCTGGATGTGGGGCTCCATCACAGGATCCTGATATCATGACCTGAGCCTGAGTCAGATGCTTAGCTGACTGAGCTGCCCAGGTGCCCTGCAAAAGCTTTCTAGTTCAATTTAGTGTAGTTGGTTTATTTTTGTTTGTGTTCTCCTTGCCTGAGGGGACAGATTCAAAAAAAATATTGAGACCACCATCAAAGAGCTTACTCCTGATGAGTTTTTTTCTAGGATTTTTATGGTTTCAGGTCTCACATTTAGGTCTTTAATCTTTTTTGAGTTTATTATTATTTATGGTGTAAGAAAATAGCCCAGTTTCATTCTTTTGCATGCAGCTGTCCTGTTTTCCCAACAGCATTTATTGAGGAGACTGTATTTCCCCATTGCATATTCTTGCCCCTTTTGTCATAGATTAACCATGTAAGTGTGGGATTATTTCTAGGCTTTCTATTCCATTCCATTGATCTATGTGTCTATTTTTGTGCCAGTACCATACTGCTTTGATTACTCTAGTTTTGTAGTATAATTTGAAATCTGAGAGTATGATAACCTCCAGCTTTGGTTTTCTTTCTCAAGATTGCTTTTTCTATTCAGGGTCTTTTGTGGTTTCATATGAGTTTTAGGATTATTTGTTCTAGTCCTAGAAAGAACGCCATTGGTATTTTGATAGAATCTGTAGATTGCTTTGAGTAGTATGGGCATTTTAACAGTATTAATTCTTTCAATCCTTGAGCATGGGATATCTTCCCATTTATTTTGTCACCTTCAATCTCTTTCATCAATGTCACTGTTTTCAGAGTACAGGTCTTTCACCTCCTTGGTTAAATTTATTCCTAGGTATTTTATTCTTTTTGATGCAATTGTAAATGGGAATATTTTCTTAATTTCTCTTTCTGCTGCTTCATTATTAGTGTATAAAAATGCAACAGATTTTTGCATACTGATTTTGTATCCTGGGACCTTTTCTGAATTCATTTATCAGGTCTAATATTTTTTGGTGGAATCTTTAGGTTTGCTGTATATAGAGTCGTATCACCTGCAAATAGTGAAAGTTTGACCTGATCTTTAGCAATTTGGATGCCTTTTATTTCTTTTCCTTGCCTACTTGCTGTAACTAGGATTCCAATACTATGTTGAATAAAAATGTCATGAGTAGACATCCTTGTCGTGTTTCTAATTGTACAGGAAAAGCATTGAGCTTTTCATCAATAAGTGTGATGTTAGCTGTGGGTTTGTTATATAGTCTTCATTATGTTGAAGTATGTTCCCTGTATACTCACTTTGTTGAGGGTTGTTATCATGAATGGATGTTGGATTTTGTCTAGTGCTTTTTAAAAAATATTTATTTGAGAGAGAGAGAGAGAGAGAGAGAGAGAGAGAGAGAAATAGGGGAAATGGTAGAGGGAGAGAGAGAAGGAGAGGAAAAAAATCTCAAGCAGACTCCCTGCTGAGCACAGAGCCTGGTGTGGGGCTCTATCCCACAACCCTGAGATCACAAACTTAGCAGAAACCAAGAGTCAAATGCTTAACTTACTGCACCACCCAGAGGCCCCTCAAATGCTTTTTCTGCATCTACTGAGAGGATCATGATTTTTATCCTTTATTTTGCTAATGTGGTGAATCATGATGATTAATTTGTAGGTATTAAGCCATCTTTGCATCCCTGGAATAGATCCTCCTTGATTGTTGTGGATGATCTTTTTAATGTATTGTTAGATACAGTTTGCTAATATTTTGTTGAAGATTTTTACATCTATGCTCATCATGTATATTTACCTGTAACTTTCTTCCTTCTTTCCTTTCTTCTTTGTTTTTTCTTCTTTCTTTCTTTCTTTCTTTCTTTCTTTCTTTCTTTCTTTCTTTCTTTCTTTTTTTCCTTCTTTTTCTTTCACAGTGTCTTCATCTGGTTTAAATATCAGGGTGATGCTGGCCTCATAGAATGAGTTTGGAAGCATTCCTTCCCCTTAAATTTTTTTGCCATGGTTTGAGAAGGACAAGTATTAACACTTGTTTAAAGGTTTGGTTGAATTCACCTGTGAAGCCATCTGGTCTTAGTCTTGTGTATGTTGGGTTTTTAAATTACTGATCCCATTTCATTACTAGTAATCTATATGTTCAGATTTTCTATTTCTTCCTGATTCTGTTTTGGAAGATTGTATGTTTCTAGGAATTTATCCATTTCTTCTAGGTTGTCCAATTTATTGGCCTATAGTTTTTTTGTGGTAGTCTCTGATGATCCTCTGCATTTCTGTGGTGTTGGTTGTAACTTCTCTTTCATCTCTGATTAATTTATTTGGGCCTTCTTTCTTTTTTTCTTATGATGAGTCTGGCTAAAAGTTTATCAATTTCATTTAACTTTTCAAAGAATCAGCTCTCAGTTTTTTTTTAAAATCTTTTTTATTTATTTACGATAGTCACAGAGAGAGAGAGAGAGAGAGAGAGAGAGGCAGAGACATAGGAAGAGGGAGAAGCAGGCTCCATGCACCGGGAGCCCGACGTGGGATTCGATCCCGGGTCTCCAGGATCGCGCCCTGAGCCAAAGGCAGGTGCTAAACCGCTGCGCCACCCAGGGATCCCAGTTCTCAGTTTTATTTATTTATTTATTTATTTATTTATTTATTTATTTATTTATTTATGATAGTCACACACAGAGAGAGAGAGAGAGAGAGAGAGAGAGAGAGAGGCGGAGACATAGGCAGAGGGAGAAGCAGGCTCCATGCACTGGGAGCCCGATGTGAGATTCGATCCCGGGTCTCCAGGATAGCGCCCTGGGCCAAAGGCAGGCGCCAAACCGCTGCGCCACCCAGGGATCCCCCAGCTCTCAGTTTTAATGGATTTTTCTGTGTTTTTCTATTTCACTTCTTTCCAATCTGATCTTTATTATTTCTTTCTCCTACCAACTTTGGATTTTGTTTTTTCTTTTTCTAGTTCCTTTGGGTGTGAGGTTAGATTGTTTGAGATTTTTCTTGCTTCTTGAGGTGATGTTTCTTGTATTGCTATAAACTACCCTCTTAGAACTGCTTTTGCTGTGTCTTAGAGATTTTGGAATGTTGTGTTTTCATTTTCATTTGTCTCAAGGTAATTTCTTTACTTCCTTTTTAATTTCTTCATTGACCCATTGGTTATTTAGAATCATGTTGTTCAGTCTCCATATTTTGTGTTTTTTCCAGTTTTTTCCTTATAATTAATTTTTAGTTTCATAGTGTTGTTGTCGGAAAAGATGCTTGATATGATTACAGTCTTCTTAAATTCATTGAGATTTGTCTTGTTGCCTAACATGCTCTATCCTGGAGAATGTTCCATGTGCACTTGAGAAGAATGTGTATTCTGCTGTTTCAAAATTAATTAATTAAGCTCTTTTAAATTTAATTAATTAGCTAATTTTAAAAATCTTATAATTAACATACAGTGTTATATTAGTTTCAGGTGTACAATATGATTCAACAATTTTTTAAAAGATTTTATTTATTTATTAATGAGAGACACACAGAAAGGCAGAGACATAGGCAGAGAGAGAAGCAGGGTCCCTGTAGGGGACCCTGATGGGGAACTTGATCCCAGGACCCTGGGATCACGACTTCAGCCAAAGGCAGGCACTCAACCACTGAGCCACCCAGGCACCCCTGATTCAACAATTCTATACATTACTCAGTGCTCATCATGATAAGTATACTCTTTAATTCCCATCACCTGTTTTACCCATCGCCCTACCCACCTTCTCTCTGGTGACTATCAGTGTGTGCTCTATAGTTAAGAGTCTGTTTTTTGGTTTGTCTCCCTTTTTCTTTGTCCATCAGTTTTGTTTCTTAAAATCCACATATGAGTGAAATCATACGTACTCTGCTGTTTTTAAATGAGATGTTCTGTATATGTCTATTAAGTCCATCTGGTCTAATGTTTGTTTAAGGCCACTGTTTCCTTATTAATTTTTTGTCTGGATGATCTACCTATTGATGTAAGTGGCATATTAAAGGCCCCTACTGTTATTGTATCCCTGCCCATCTTTCCCTTTGTGCCTGTTAATATTTGCTTTATGTATTTAGGTGCTTTTAGGTTAGGTGCATAAATATTTGCAAGTGTTAGCATCTTCTTGTTGGATCTATCCCTTTGTCATTATGTAATGCCCTTCTTTGTCTCTTGTTACACCCTATGATTTAGAGTCATTCTTGTGTGATATAAGTATTGCTACTCCAGCTTTCTGCGTCTATTTGCATGGAGTATCTTTTTTCTTCACTTTCAGTCTGTTCATGTTTGAGATTTGAAGGGAATCTCTTGTAAGCAGCATACAAATGGATTTTTCTTTTTTAAAAATCCATTCAGCCACTCTATGTCTTTTGGTTGGAGTGGTTAGTCCATTTACATTGAAAATAAAATTGAGGTATGCACTTGTTGCCATTTTGTTCATTATTTTCTGGTCATTTTTGTAGTTCTCTTGCTCTATTACCTCACAATTTGATGACTTTCATTAGTGTTATGTTTGGATTCTTTTCCCTTTATTTTTTTCGTATCTATTAAAGAAGGGAAGGGAGAAGAAATGGGTAGGAAATATCAGAAAGGGAGACAGAACATAAAGACTCCTAACTCTGGGAAACGAACTAGGGGTGGTGGAAGGGGAGGAGGGCGGGGGGGTGGGGGTGAATGGGTGACGGGCACTGAGGGGGGCACTTGACGGGATGAGCACTGGGTGTTATTCTGTATGTTGGTAAATTGAACACCAATAAAAAATACATTTATTATTTAAAAAAAAGGTTTTTGGGGATCCCTGGGTGGCGCAGCGGTTTGGCGCCTGCCTTTGGCCCGGGGCGCGATCCTGGAGACCCTGGATCGAATCCCACATCGGGCTCCCGGTGCATGGAGCCTGCTTCTCCCTCTGCCTGTGTCTCTGCCTCTCTCTCTCTCTCTCTGTGACTATCATAAATAAATAAATTTTTTTTTAAAAAAAAGGGTTTTGGTGTGCGGTTATCATTAAGTTCATGTATAACAACCTATGTGTATAGCAGTCTGTTTAAAGTTGGTGATCACTTAAGTTTGAACACATTCTTTTTTTAAGATTTTATTTATTTATTTATTTTGAGAGAGAAAGAATGCGAGCATGAGCAGGAGGAGCAGAGGGAGAGGGAGAAGCAGACTCTTAGTTAGACAGGGAGACCAACGCTGGGCTCGGATTCCAGGACCCTGAGATCCCAGGGCCCTGGGATCATGACTTTAGCTGAAGGCAGACACTCAACTAGCTGAGCCCCTAGGAACCCCTACGTTTGAACACATTCTAAAGCACTATACTTTTACTCCCTTCCCCCCGTTTTATGGTTTTGATGTCATATTTTACATCTTTTTGTGTTGTGCATGTCCCTTAACAAATTATTGTAGATATGGTTGATTTTACAACTTTTGTCTTTTAACTTTCAGATTAGCTTTACAAGTGGTTGATATACTACCTTTACTATATATTTGCCTTTACCAATGGGATTTTTGATATATTTTCCTATTTCTGGTTTTGGTCTTTTCTAGTTAAAGAAGTTCCTTTAATATGTCTTATATAGCTGGGATAGTGGTGATGAACTCCTTTAGATTTTGACTGTCGGGAAACTATCTCCCCCTCAATTGTGAATAATTATCTTTCCAGATAGAGTATTCTTGGTTATAATTTTTTTCCTTTCAATACTTTGAATATATCATGCCACTCTTTTCTGACCTGCAAAATTTCTGCTGAAAAAAACTGATGAAAGTATTGTGGAGTTCTCTCAGGTATAACTAATTACTTTTCTCCCATTGCTTTTAAGATTCTCTCTTTAACTTTTGACATTTTAATTATAATATGTTTTCATCTGGATATTTTTGGGTTTGTCTTATTTGGGACACTGTGTTTCCTGGACCTGGATGTGTTTTCTTCTCCAGGTTAAGGAAGTTTGCAAAAGTAATTTCTTCAAATAACTTTTCTGCACCATTTTCTGTCTCTTCTCCTTCTGGGACCCCTATAATGTGAATGTTAATATGCTTGATGTCCCAGAGGTCCCTTAAACTATCCTCATTTTAAACATTCCTTTTTTGGTCCACCTAGGTGGCTCAGTTGGTTAAGTATCTACCTTTGGTTCAGGTCGTGATCCCAGCTTCCTGGAATCAAGCCCCATATCAGGCTCCCTCTCCTTTCTCTCTGCCCCTCCCCCCTGCTTGTGTTCTCTCTCTCCCTCAAATAAATAAATAAATAAATAAATAAATAAATAAATAAATAAAATATTTTTTAAACAATTCTTTTTTTATGTTTGCTGTTCAATTTGAGTAATCTCCACTATCTTGTCTTCCAGATTCCTGATCCATTCTTCTGTATTATCTAATCTGCTATCTATTCCCTCTAGCTTATATTTTTCATTTCTGTCATTGTATTCTTTAGTTCTGATTGCTACTTTCTTGGTTGAAGTTCTCCCTGTGTTCACGCATTCTTCTCCTCAGTACAGTAATCATCTTTACAACCATTGCTTTGAATCCTCAATCAGGTAGATAGCTTATCTCTGTTTCATTGCATTCATTTTCTGAAGTTTCATCTTGTTATTTAATTTGGAACATATTCATCTGTTTTCTCATTTCACCTAACTCTCTGTGTTTGTTTCTGTGTATTAAGTAGTTCAGGTAGATCTCTTTGTCTTGAAAAGGGTAGTCTTAGAGTTAGGAGATGTCCTTTTGAGGCCCAGAAGGACAATACTCCCCCAGCCACCAGAGCCAGGTGCTGCAGGGCTGTCCCCCTCTGTGGGCTACATGCATTTTCCTTTTGTGGCAGGGCTGTGATTACTGTAAGTGAGCTGGAGGAAGCACTGGCCCTTGGCCTGGCTAGCTGCAAGGCCTAGCCACAACTGCTGTTGGCGTGCTATTGGGAGAGGGTGGCCCCCAGCCCAGCTGGCTTTGAGACCTACTGGCAACTCACCAAATCGTTCTTGTCAAGGCCCCTGGTTCTTTCGGAGTTACCAACTCCAATGGCCAATTGTCTGTCCTCAATCTGCTAGGCTTCTCAACACCAGTTATCATCTTGATCACTCACTCTTCTAAACTCTTCATCACATCTTATTTGGGACTCCCCCACAGTTTCTTGTTTTTTCCTACCTCACAGGTTGCTTGTTCTCAGTCTGCTGTGCATGGTCCTTCTCATCTTCATGGTCTCTAAATATTGGAGTGTTTGGGGCTTATATATATGACAACTATATATGACATATCAAATATCTATCTATCTATCTATCTATCTATATATATATATATGATAAATGGATCAACTCCTCTACTCCAAATCCTTTGATATATGACCATTGTCCACAGCAGCAGTTTTCAAACTTGTGTGTAGGTGGTGTTTTTTGTTTTGTTTTTGTTTGTTTTTGTTTTTGTTTTACAAACAGTGGCACTTTAGGGCACCTGGACGGCTCAGTGGTTGAGCGTCTGCCTTTGGCTCAGGTCGTGATCCCAGGGTCCTAAGATTGAGTCCCACATCAGGCTCCCTTCGGGCCTATGTCTCTGCCTCTCTTTGTGTGTCTCTCATGAATAAGTCAATAAAGTCTTAAAAAAATGAAAATAAAAAATAAAAACAGTGGCACTTCGGGGCACCTCCGTGGCTCAGTCAGTTAAGTGTCTGAAACAAAGAGTCAGGTCCTGATCTCTGGGTCATGAGGCCAAGCCATGTATTGGACTCCAGCCTGCTTAAGATTCTCTCTCTCTCCCTCTGCCCCTCCTTCCTCTCTCACTCTAAAAAAAATTTTTTTAAATAAATGTCACTTTAAAAATAATCTTTGAAACCAACAAACTAAACTTTTAACACAAGTAAATGTGGAACTACTCTCACTGGAGAGGGTGGAGCTCCTGTAGCTCTAGCCACCCAGTGTCCTCCTCCCACCTTCCACCCTTCTCATCCCTAGCGGCTACTAGGTTAGCCCCAAAGAGGCCACTCTGTGGAACTTGAGTACTCCAGAAAGCACAGGTGGAAAACCCACAGGATAAAGTCCAAATTCTTACAACACAAAGAAAATACCAACAATAAGACAGTACCTCTCCATGCTCTGGGCCCCGCTCCCCTGCCTGTCTCACATCTTCACCACCTTCCTGTGCTCTTCATGCTTTGGCCACCGCCAGCCAGTGGCATGTCTTTCGGCACCCACAGCAGTTTCAGACCCTTGATGCACAAGTGTCCCCTGGGGGAATGTGCTCACCTCCCTGCCATACCTCTTGCTCTGACAAACTCATTTTTCAAGAGTCAACGCAAAAGCCAGCACTGCCTCTGGAAAATGTTGCCTGGCTCCTCCTGGAGGGCCTAGGAGGGCCTTCTTCAAACTCTCCCAGAGCAGTCGAAGAGTTGCCTTTTCTTGGCCTGGGTGCCTCAAGGGCAGGGATCTCATTCTGCTTATCTCTGGATACCACAGCGCCAGCTTTGTAACAGGTGCCCAATCAATGTTTAGAGAATGATCGAGTAGACTGAAGTGATGGTTTTGACTCTATTAATGGACCCTATTAATATGTCGCTTTAAGCAACAGGACTAACCAGATAGGGCTATCTTGACTGATAAACACGGGAAAAAAACTGAGCCTGGTGGCTTACTTTCTTCTCTTCAAGCCTGGGAGCCATAAACAATGTGTCCTCTCTGTCACAGGTTCCCGAGGGGTGGAGGAGAGGTTTCTTAGAGCCAGCTGCAATTTCAGCTTTCCTCACCCTTCTCTGGCCAGAATGGAAGCCCCACAGGACCTCCAGGTTATCAAGCCAACAATGGCTACAATGTGCTGGATTGCAGGAGTAAAGAGAACAATTTCTGTAGTCTCTATGTTGTTTACACAAACTTCACAAAAGCATTTCACACCAGTGGAGGGCCATCAGCCTGAACAGACTACCAACACAGGGAAGGGGGTGAGTGATGGTGAGAAGGGAAGTCTCTATAAATTCAACACCAACCCTCCCTGGAAGACAGACTAGGGTGGCTCCCTCCAGCTCCTTGATGTTTTGTTTTTTTTTGTTCTGTTTTCAAAAAAAGGTAGTGAAGGGGAGAAAGGGGACTTAAAAATAAGAGCTCCTATTTATTTAGCATTTACTGTGTGCCAGGGATTGTACTGATGATTTTCTGTATGTGGTGTCATTTATTTTTCTTTTAAGATTTTATTTAATTATGAGAGAGAGAGAGAGAGAACACGAACAGTGGGAGGAGCAGAGGGAGAGGGAGAAGCAGATGCTGCTTTGAGTGTGGAGCACAACTTGAGCCCAGATCCCACAACTCTGAGATCATGACCTGAGCCAAAATCAAGAGTCAGACGCTTCACCGATTGAGCCACCCAGGCGCCCCTGTATATGGTGTCACTTAGTTCCTCATAATCTCCTGAGGTGAATATGGCTATCTCCACTCCCATTTTACAGATGGAGAAACTAAGGCATTGTGAGGCCAAGTAGCTTGCCTCAGGTTATACAGGAGATAGCCAGGATTCAAACTCCCACAGTCTCCTTTCAGGGCCCACACCTTTAACCACTGCACGACACTGTCCCCCATTGGTTGCACAAAGGCAATTGCAGCTGTGGTCCTGTTACTCAGGGAGCTGACAAAGATGGTAGCCGGAGACTGACATGCCCTCAAAGAGAGAGAATATGACCATAACGACACAGGGCCATAATAGAAAATGAAGCCCAGAGAGGTTCGCCAGAGTTGGTGCTGGGGACCGTTGGTAATAGATTGTGAATTTTCCTAGAGAAGGTGCTGAGACAGATTTTTGTACACCCATGCTCACCACATTAGTCACAACAGCCAAAAGGTGGAAATCCAAATGGCTCTCAAAGGATGAATGGATAAACAAAATGTGGTGTACATGTACAGTGGAGTTCCACTCAGCCTTAAAAAAGAACGGAATTCTGACATATGCCACAACATGGATGAACTCTGGCAACATTATGCCAAGTGAAAGAAGCCAGACACAAGAGGACAAATACCATAAGATTCCATTTGTGTGAGGTTGCAGAGAATAGTAAAATTCCTAGAGCCAGAAAGTATCCTAGTGCTCACCAGGAGCTGAGTGGAGGAAGGAAAGGGGAATCCCTGTTTAGTGGGTATAGAGTCTCAGTTTGGGTTGATGGAGAAGTTCTAGAGATGGACAGTGCAAATGGGTGGCCAAGAGTGTGAATCTACTTCCCACCACTGAACTGTACACTTCAAAGGGGTTAAAATGATAGAAAAGAAGAATAGAACAGAATGAAAACAGACTCAGCAGCGGCCTAGTCCACAGAGCTTGCAGCCCACAGGGAAGGGTGGTGGGTTTTGAGATCCCTAAACAGAGCCTCTCAGGTGGCTGAAACTGGTCACTCAGAGAGGAGCGGCAGTGAGTGTGCATCGCCTGAAGAGGGTGCCAGAGAGCCCTGGGATGGGGAGTTTCTTTGGTCACCTCCTTCCCCACCCCTCCAGTCTGTATGTGAGCACCTGCACACACACACACACACACACACACACACACACACACACACACACACATGCACACACAGACTCATTCACCTACCCCACTCCAGAGCTGACACTGCCAGCAGAAGCAACAGCTGGGTATGGCCTGGCTCCCAGGGCGTCCTGGGGAATCCCTACATCCAAGCAAAGGTCACACCTGCCTTTCCCAGCTTCTCCGGGGAACACTGTCTCCCCTCTGAGGCCTAAGCTAGTTGATGCTCCAGTGAAAAGACTGTTAAGAGGTGCTACCTGTCAAGTCCTCAGAATTGTCCTGGAGATGGGGGGAGGGAAGCAGGCCAGGCCAGTGGAAGAATCACGGACTCTCCAGTGCTGCAGCCTTGGGTTCGAATTCTGATTCTACCCGTGGGCACAGTATTTGACCTCTCCGTGCCTCAGTCTCCTTGTCTTTAAAATGTGATTGATAATAGCACAGGGACTGGGGCGCCTGGGTGGCTCAGTCGGTCAAGCATCTGCCTTGGGCTCAGGTCATGATCCCAGGATTCTGGCATGGAGTACTGTGTTGGGCTGTCTGTTCAGTGGGGAGTCTGCTTCTCCCTCTCCCTCTGCCTCTGCCCCTCCCCCTGCTTGTGCTCTCTCTCTCAAATAAATAAATACAATCTTTAAAAATAAAATAATAATAGCACAGGGATTTATCTTACAATTGTTGTGGGGATTAAATGAGATGTGTCAGTGCTTGCAACAGTGCCTGCCCACAGTGAGTGTGAGTAGGTATCAGCAACAATCCCTTCACAAAGTAGCTGTGATGATTACACAGAAAAGGGTAAAGGCACTCAGTACTACATGGGCCTGTGAATGGTGCTGGGTAATAGTATTAGTACTACTACTACTACTACTACTACTACTACTACTACTAATGTTAATACCAAAGACCCAGGACTCTCAGCAGAGTAATGGACAGAGGAATGTGGAGCCACGGATCCCTGCCAGAGAAAGGAAACCCATGGTTTGGGGTCTCTGGGGAAGACAGTGCCAGCTGATCCCCAAAGAGCACTGCTCTGCACCTCCCCATCTCACCCTCCACACCCGGGCAATTGTTCAGGGGCTCAGGCAGTCATTCAGTGAGACATGAGAAAAGAAGCAAAAAGCCAGTTGTAGAGAAGCAGTGACACTGTTGGCCTTCCACAAGTGGGACGCCTTCAGGGAACGGGAAAGGGGCAGGTCCGCCTTGGAGTCATCGGGGACCAGCTATACAGTGCCAGCCTCTGTTTCAATTCCTCCCTTCTTGATGTCTAAGCTTTGTTTTTGTAGCTGGAGAGGAAAGGCCTGGGCGGGGCTGTGCTTTGCAGCACCAGGAACCACAAACCCGCCCCCGGATTGAGGGTACAGAATGTACCCAGACTGCAAACCACACCCTTGTGGCCTGGGGAGGCCCCTAGGGCGGGCTGGCGAACTGTCACACTACATTGTTTGAGTGCCCATGCCTAGCAACCAATCGGCTGGGGTTCCACAGCACTCAGACAATGGGATGTCCCAAGGGGTCAGGACTGACTCTTACCAGAGGGGCTCCCAGGACTGAGGATCTCTCTGATCTGAAGAGAGGCCCACACAACCCTGACACCCCCTCCTGGTGCCAGATTAGGTCTGGAGCTGGCACGGGCTGGCGCTTCCAGCCTAAGGCCACCAGGAAGGGACACTCCCAGCCACAGCCAAACCATCCTAACCCCCTAGCCAGTTTTGGGGCATGGATTCTGCCTCCCCCCACCTGTCTGCACCATCACACAGGAGGCCTATCTAAGATTTCCAGAGCAGTGAAGTGAGAGAGACTGATGGGACATCTGAGAAGGTGGAGACAGCTCCCTGAAGCCTGAAGTACTTGGAAATAAAGATTGGGAGGGGGCCAAACCCACAGCAACCTTCCAGTCGGACAGGTTGGAGGAAGAAGGTCCGATGAAACCAGGATGAAATTCAGTGGAGACAAGTGCAAGGGGTTTGTCAGTGACAAAACCTAACAGCATAATTTAGCTCAACACAAATAAACAAGAAAAACACCAAGCGAAGGAGGGAGTTGACCACAAGTTGAATATGAATCAGCCTTAAAATAGAGCATGGCTCACTCATGTTGGCCACGTTTTCCAAACTGAAGATCAGGACACATACTTGACAAGAATGAGCGTACTTATGGGGAAACAAGGCTGTTTGCAAATGATACTCCTCAGCAAACCTAGGTCCTAGGCTCACAGAGTCAGAGGTGTATCTAGAAATGGGGACAAATGGGAAGGTTCAGAAGAGGAAGAAGGAGATGAAAAGTTGCAGGCAAATACAGCAGGTAAAGTAGAAGCTGCATGAGGAGGTGGACAGGGCTCAGGTACAAATGTCCAGCAGCTGGACACTGAGTGGCTGTGCAACATCAGGAAAGTTACTTAACCTCTCTGAGCTCCAGTTTCCTGGTCTTTAAAACCAGGATAACAATATCTGCCAGAAAGACTGTCATGAAGGGGGCCCTTGGGTGGCTTAGTTAGTTAGGCAGCTGACTCTTAGATTCAAGGTTGTGAGTTTGAACCTTGCATGGGGCTCTGAGCTGCGTGGGAAGCCTAGTCTTAAAAAAAGATTGTTGTAAAGATTTAAATGATTCCAAAAAGTGGGGCACCTGGGTGGCTCCGTGGTTGGGTGTCTGCTTTTGGCTCAGGTCGTGATCCCAGGATCCTGGGATCTGGTCCCACATTGGGGTCCCTGTGGGAAGCCTGCTTCTGCATCTGTCTATGTCTCTGCCTCTCTCTGTGTGTGTCTCTCATGAATCAATAAATCTTTTTCTAAAAAAAATAAATGATCCCAAAAAGCATAAAGGACCAAACACATAGTAGGTCCTCAATAAATGCATTGTCAGTTTAGAGAAGGGGAAGAATAATATGTGAGAAGATTTTATGAGGAGGCTACTAAATGGCTGTTCCATGGAAACTGGATCAAGGAGAAATGGACCATGGCTGGAATAGGAAGGATTTGGGTGGGGGTGGGTAAGAACCTGGTGACCATCAGAAGTCACAAAAGTGGCAGCAAACAGGCTGAATCCAGCCTGCGAGGCAGGATTTGCTTGGCCCAGCAGTGTTTTCCAAAATTCTGAATTAGTTGTCAACCTTTTTAAAAGTGGAAGATGTTGCATAAAAATCCTGAGTTCTGGCTTTTCTTGAAAAAGCAGAAAATCTAGCACTCACGTGTCTGCATGACAACAAGTGTGGGGTGGGAGGGGAGTGAGGGCTGCTGGTTTTTTAGGTCTCTCACACTGGTGCTCCTCAAACTGTACTTTGCTGATGAATTATGTTCAAATGCAGATGCTAACATCCAAAACAAATCCAGGGAGATAGGAAGTGTGGTTGCCCAGGGCTGAGGGAGCAGGGAATGCAGACTCATAATGTTAATGGGCATGGGGTTTCTTTTTGGGATGGGGAAATGAAATCAGATAGATAGAGGTGGTAGCTGCACAAAATTATAAAACCCATGGAATCGTATGCTTTAAAAGGGTGAATTTTGATAGTAAAGCTGTTCCTTTAAAAATGCAGATGCTGACTCCCTAGGGCTGACCTGGGGCCAGGGGAGTCTGCATTTCTAACAAGCTCCAGGGTTTACTCCTAGGCTCCACACTCTTGGTGGGTCCTGGGACCAGCTCTCTGCCTCCCCCTTGCAACCCCTGGTTCTCAACCTCTACTGCACACTGGAACCACCTAAGGAGTCTTTAAAACTACCCTTCCTGGATTCCACCCCTCCCTGGGCTTCTGATATCATGAATCTGGTTGAGAACATGAATCTTGGATGAGGCCCTGGGCATCAGGATTTTGACGTTCCGCAGGTGATTGATTCTACTTTGTAGCCAAAACTGAGAAGCACTGTCTTAACACCCTGGCCACTTAACCTTTTTCCGTTATCTGGGTGCACCAGACGCATTTGACCCCGGCTTGGCTACAAGGCCCCAAGCTTGGCTTCCTAGGTCCTGTCCCGCCCGCCTGGCGCTGCCACCCTTGACCTTAATCCCACCCAAATTCTGGGTTTCTGAAGCCCAACATTTCCTACCCCCCCTCCCCTGTCCCCTCTCCAACAGTCGGTGGCTGTTGTTCTGGTTCTTGGGGAGAGCTGGGGTGAGGACATTTGTCAGAGGTTTTTGGAAAATCTAAAGAACTCCGATTCTCCCAGAAGCCTCCGGTAAGCAAGCCGGGACTCCCCGGGAGCCCAGGCAGGGCCGCCTCGCCGCCGCCGCTGCCGCCGCCGCCCGGGAAGACCTCCCCACCACGCCCTTGTCTGGCGGCAGCATGGCAGCCCACAAGCCCGCCCGCTCCTGGCTCCCCGCTTCCTCGAGTGGCAGCTTGTGGGAAGACATGTGCTTGCAGGGGAGGGTGAGCAGAGGCAACTGTGGCGGGGCAGCCCGGGCTGGGGAGCCGCCTGAGAGCGCGCGGCGCCGGGTACTCCTCTCCCGTCGAGGGGCGGGGGAGCGAGGGCGGGGCAGAAAAGTGGGCGGGCGAGGGGGCGGGGCCCTTCCCCTGGGGCTCCCTGGGTAATCCGCTCTTGCGTGCGAGCCTGGCGGAGCTGCAACCCTGAGCAAGGTCCAGACGTGGGCAAGTCATTCCAAGTGAAAAGAGGTTATAACCACAGAAAGACAGAACATTTCGTTCTGAGTGGGAGGAAGACAGATGGGCAAGGCCAATGGAAAGGCCCCCCAGGCAGCCTTGCTTTTACAGGACTGATAGCACTTCCCAGATGTTTTAAGCATAACATCTCTATCCGCCGCCCCCCCCACTACCGATTTGCTCTCTGCAGTCGGCTTGAATGCGGCGATTCGTGTCCTCTTTTTCTCAAGGGCTTGCTTGCCTTCCCCCCTCCCCAAGAGATTGGAGACAGTTTAATGAGATTCTACCTAGAAGGTGCAGTAAAAGATGGGGAAAAGTTGGTGTTAAATCAAAGAAAGTCTTGATCATGTTGGCTCTCCTAATCTAGCACTGGGGACACTTTCACACTTGCTCTTTATAATTCCTTGGAGGCGCGGGGGGCGCCGAAAGTGCCTTTGGGGGCCTCTTGTAGTTTGGATGCCTCTGGTGGCGGCTCACTGCTGGGCTCTCCAGGAGGACCCTTTCTCTTTTCAAGACTAGCTTTGTCCCCTTGCGTTTTCTGTGAGCGTTGTGAATCAGAGCACACAGGCACCTGCAAGAGAGCCCTGGAGGATGCCAGCATTGGGCTGGGCTGAGGGGCCGCAGACACGGCCATATAGGATTTGATCTTTTAAGCTCTTTGAGCTTCTTGTGCCTTCTTTCCACCCAAAAGATCAGAAAACCTGCTGGAGTGGGGGCTGTGGCCCCAGGGCAGGCCAGCTTTGGACAGAAGCCAGTGTTGGACATTCTCAGAAAGCTCAGTCCCTTGGCAGCGCCTGCCTCCCCACACGAAAAAGGTGCAGGACAGATTCTCAGCATCTCTGCCCCACCAAGGCCCAGCCAGCCTGCTCTCTGCCCCTGCTCTTTGCCCTCTGGCCCTGGCCCCTTCTCCCACAATGACACAGGAGACAAAAGGCAAAAGGCTGAGGTATAGAGGGCAAGTGGTTCTGAATTAGGATGAGAGGCCCTGGGAGACCTACCATCTGGGGAATAAGGACTGAGTTCCTCAGAGAAGGATGCTTGGTGGTTGGGAGAGGTAAGATGAGGCTGTCATCAGGCAAGGATGGCCTGAGGGGATAGTCCTGACCTGTGACCTTGGGGAAAAGAATTTGACGAGGGGAGAAGGAGAAATCAGAGAGGCATAATTATTTTAAGCTAGCATGTACTGAATGCTTTCTAAGTGCCAGACCCAAGGCTAAATGCTTTATAGGGATAATCTCATTTAGTCCTCTCAAGTGCCCTAATCACCACCAGTTTACACATTGGCGGTGGAAATCCAGGCACAGAGAACCACTGAGTAACTCGTGGGGGCAGGGTGGGGAGTGAAGCCGAGAACTCCACTCCATCTGAGTCTAGAGCCACAGCCCCCTCCACACTGATAGCCTAAAGACCTCTGAGGTTACCCAGGAAGGTTCTGGCAACTCCACCCCAGGCCCTGAGGGACCAGGGCCTCTCCCTCAGAGCCTGGGAAAGACAGCAGGGATCGTGGGAAAAAGCTCACCCCATCCTCTGCGACCAACTTTGCAGCCTGCAGAGGAGAGCCCTTCCCTGCTATCAGCCTGTGGTCCCGGTCTGCGCCATGGGCAGGTCCATGTGCAGCCTCGGGGATCATGGGATATGGGTGGGAATTGATGTTGGCACAAGGGCCTGGGCTACAGGGGAACCAATCAGCACGTGGAAGCAGGCTCTGCCTTCTGGGCTCTTGCATCCCCCAGGAGTGTTAGGCTTGAGCCCAGGAGCACTAAGGTGGAGCCTCTCTTTCATCAGCCAGGCTAAAAGTCGCCCCAGAAAAGGCAGCGCTGTTTAGACACCTGTTGTTTTCCCTGGTGCGAACCTTCCATGAAGGTTTGCACAGGGGGCCTGTTGGAATGTTCTTAGAGGTTGCCTGGTCCCTGCCCCAGCAGGCAGGCCCTTCTGGCCAGGGACAGTGAATCACCCAGAGCAGAGTGCATGCATCTGTTTGGGAGAACACTGTGTGCTCTCTGGACCAACGCCGGAGCCCAAGGGGAAAGGGAAGTGTTCAGGGCTGACCAACCAGGGGAGAGACTGGGAGGGGTTTCTCCTATGGCAGCCGCTCAAGTTCCTCCAACTAAGCTACCAGTCGTGCTCCTCACTTTCTTTCCTCGGGTGGCAGGAGGCAGTGGGAAAAATCACATGATGTTTTGCCCCTCCCCCCTAGTAGGCTGCTTCTCCACTGGCCCTGGCCCTTTGTTCACAACCCCCATGCCTTACCCCTCAGTGTGTACTTAGAATTAATGTAGCATCATCTGATTGGAGCTGGGTTGCTCCTGGACTCTACCCTCTGCTCTATGCTCACCGCCTCTTCTCTGACTCAGGCCTTGATCCTCTGTCCCCTGAATTGCTGTCACAGCCTCTAGCCAACCCAACCCCCAATCCACTCTCCTTGCCACAACCTGAGCCATCTCTCTAAAAGGCATATGTGATTATGTCAACCAAAGTAAAACCCTTCGGTGGCTCTTCATTACTCTCAGGGCAGAGAGTAAATATTCTGGCATGGCATTCAAGGGCTTCATGGATTGGCTCAAACTTGCTCTCGGCCAGTGTACCGATAGCAAACAAAATGCAGGGATACCCAGCTAAATAGAATTTCGGATGTCTGACAAGTAATATTTTAGTTTAAGTATGTCTCTTGCACTGTGTCCTGATTTTTTGTCTGCTAAGTCGGGAACCCCTACTCCAGCTGTGTATCCATTCTTCCTGATAACAGCTATACTTCAGGTCCTTATCATCTCCTGGAATGGGTCATCAGCATCTGACTTGAGTCCTTTGCCCCTGGGCCCTCCCCCTTGGGACCATCCACCATTCTGCCCCAAGATGTTGCCCAGGCCATTCTCTCACTGCCATCCACTAATAACATTTTCAGGGGCACTGTTGGCTCAGTATGTTAAACATCCAACTCTTTTTTTAAAATTTAATTTCTATTTATTTGAGAGAGTGAAAGAAAGCATGAGCGGAGAGGAGAGGAAGAAGCAGACTCCCCGCAGAGCAGAGAGCCCGATGCAGGGCTCCTTCTTAGGACCCTGAGATCATGACCTGAGCCTAAGACAGATGCTTAACCAGACACTAAGCTTAACCAACTGAGCCACCCAGGCACTCCAGGATCTGACTCTTGATCTCACATCAGGTCTTGATCTCAGCTCAGGTCTTGATCTCAGGCTCCTAAGTTCAAGCCCCTGGCTTTGGGCTCCAGGCTGGGAAAGGAGCCTATTTAAAAAACAAAACAAAAAACCGATAATGTTATTTACATTTCCACCTCTGTTCTAATCCTTGCCACCCTCAATTTCCTCCATGACACTTACTCATGGTATCCCAACAGCAGTTACTCCCCTCTCTTCTGGGATCATGACACATCCCACTGTCCCACCTAACATTTGGTGATGTCATGTTTCGAATGGCAACCTGCTGATCTGTGGAGAGTGTGTCTTCTCCTCCACTGCACCACGAGGCATGATGCCTCATCCTTTTCCATTCTCTCCCTCCTCCCACCATTGGGTAGTGAGGCCTCAGTCAATGTAAGTTGGCTGATCAATGGTTTATTTACTCTCTCACAAGACTGTGAGCTGCCATAGGGTAGTTTCTGGGCCGAACCTTGTGTAGTTCTGTTTTTTGAACAAACATTTATTGAGCACCCATTCTGAGCCAGGATCTGTTTCTAAGGTAAGGATATCTGTTTCCAATGCCCTCACGGAACTCACAGGCTACCTAGGGAGCTCCTAGGCAAAGGAGCTCACACGGCAAAGTGAGTTGTGCAATGAATAAAGAATGTACAGGGTACAACATGCTTACAGAAGCATAAGGGATGAAGAGAGTTAGGGAGATGGTGAGGATACCTGGTTGCTCAATGGGTTAAGCATCTGCCTTTGGCTCAGGCTTAGATGGTGTTTCCCAGGTTCCTGGATCAAGCCCTGTGTCAGACTCCCTGCTCAGTGGGGAGTCTGCTTCTCCCTCCCCCACTGTCTCTCCCCCAGCTTGCATTCTCTCCATCTCTTCCTCTCCCTCCCTCAAATAAATTTATTAAGTCTTAAAAAGAAAAGGATTTGGGGCACCTGGGTGACTCAGTCATTTAAGTGACTGACTCTTGGTTTTGGCTCAAGTCATAATCTCAGGGTTGTGAAATCCAAACCCGATTTGGGCTCTGCGCTCAGTAGAGAGTCTGCTTCTCTCCCTCTCCCTCGCCCTCTGCTTCTCCTCCCTGCTTGCATGCTCCTCCTCTCTAAAATAAATAAATTTAAAAATAATAGAAATAAAGAATTTGGGAAAGGGGATGTTGGATACCTTGTAATAGAGGTTATATGCATCCTTAGAGGGGAGGTGGAGGGCATTCCTGGCAGGGAACCATAAGCACACATGCATAGAGGTGAGAAAGACCATGGTGTGTCTTTGGGAACCACCGGAAGGTCAAAAGCAGGGTCTGGCATGAGGGACCTTGAACAGTACAATGAGACGTTTGGATGATGGATGACAGAGAGCCATTAAAGAGAGTTTGACAAAGAACGTTGACATATGACATTGTGTGTATTTAAGCTGTGATGATTTGATACATATATATATTGTAAAATGAGGACTAGAGTTAGGTTGGTTAACACATCCATCAGCCAGTTACCATTTCATTCTAGGGTTTTAGCTGAGCAGACTTCGGTGTTAAGAGAGACAATCAAAGCCTAGCACTAACGACCACACAATGCACGATTCCATTTATATGAAACGCCCAGAAAAGGCAAATCCATAGAGACAGAAAAGTAGATTAGTGGTTGTCTGAGGCTAGGGGTGTGGGAACAGGAAGTGATTGCTAATGGGCACAAGGGACCTTTTCAGGGTGATGGAAAGGTTCTAAATTTGGATTGTGGTAACAGTTAAACAACTCTGTGAATATTCAAAAATCATTGAATTGTACACTTAAAATAGGTGAGTTTCATGTTACACAAACCATACCATGATAAAGCTGTTTAAAAATAAGAGGCCATCAGTCTGGCCACAGTGTGGGAAACGGATTGGAGTGAGGCAAGCCTAGGTGTGGCCAGGGCAGTGAAGAAACTACTGCAGAGGTCCAGGCAAGAATTAGCAATTAGTGAGCTCTGGAGCGAAGGCAGTGGCCAGGGAGGCTGGGGAGGAGAGCTGGAGTCAACAGACAGGAGATTGAATCAGTGAGGTTCCAGGGAAGCAGATTGCCCAGGGATGCCTGGTGGCTCAGTGGTTGAGCGTCTGCCTTTGGCTCAGGTCGTGATCCTGGGGTCCTGGGATCGAGTCCCACATTGGATTCCCTGTGGGAGCCTGCTTCTCCCTCTGCCTATGTCTTTGCCTCTCTCTGTGTCTCTCATGAATGAATGGATAAAATCTTTTTAAAAAAGAGGGAAAAGAAAAAAAGAAACATTGCCTGGAGGTGATAAGTAGGAGAGAGGGAAGAGTCCAGGATGAGACTCTGGTTTCTGGTTTTGACAGGTGGGCAGATGGCACCAGCAAACCTCACAGCACTTAATGCTTAGTGCCTGACCCTTCGTACAGGTTTGTACAATAAATAAATGATGCATTTCATGTATTCAGGTCATCATCTCCCCTTCTGTGGTTCCCTCTCACCTACAGGCTAGTCCTCTGGCCCCCAGAGTGCTTATTTCCAGCACCGCCCAGTTTGGAGGCACGGAGTGTGACCTGCGGATTCTGCTGTTCCTGGATGCACCTGTAGGAAACCCTCTTCTGGTTTCTTCTCTCTGGCCCAGGCAGAGCCCCTGGTGGCCACATGATGAACAGAGAGCCCTCCCCCTAAGGGCTCCCCACCACATGGGTGGCCTTCCCTGAGATTCATCCTTCCATTGGGAAAGGCACTCCAGCACCACCGCTAATCGTTAATCGGATTACCCCCTTGCACAATCTTCTCTTCCTCCCCTTTCCTCTACTAAATTTCCACAGGACAATCAGTGTTTAATTGCTCTTTCCTCTGTCCTCTGGGGCATTTAGCTCCCGGCACAAGAGAATTGATTATTTACATGCAAGCTCTTGAAGAGCCCAGTCCTAGTCTGGGCAGATGAATGCCTTTCTTTCGACTAGCAGTGTGCAGGACAGGGCCAGGTATACTGTAGGTGCCCAGTAGCTTCTTCAGTGCTGAATCACTAATGAAAGTAGCAAGAAGCATGAATAACATAAATGAAAGTCCTTGCATTTGGCTTCATGAGAGACCACATTCCAAGTCTTCCAGGGACAGATTGGCCCTCCTGGCTTGCCTAACAGGGAGGTCAATGGTCAAAATTACTAGTTAGAGCCCCAGAGAGGGTGGGAGCTGGCAGGAACCTTTATTTATTTATCCATTCATTCATGCACTCATTCATTCATTATTCAACCAAACAATTTTTTAAAAGATTTTATTTATTTATTAATGAGAGACACACACACAGAGAGAGAGGCAGAGATATAGGCAGAGGGAGGAGCAGGCTCCCTGCAGAGAGCCTGAAGCTAGGCTCTATCCCAAGACCTGGGATCATGACCACAGCCAAAGGCAGACACTCAACCACTGAGCCACTCAGGTGCCCCCAACCATTTTTTTCCATTTTTTTTAAGTAGGCTCCACGCCCAGTGCAAAGCCCAACATGGGTCCTGAATTCACAATCCTGAGATCAAGACCCAAGCTGAGATCATGAGTCTGATGCCTAACCAAATGACCCACCTAGGTGCTCCTCAACCAATCAGTTTTTAATGAGCTCTTCCCATATGCCAGGCACTGCACAAGTTACCGAAAATAATTCAGTGAACAGGACAGACAAGTCTCCCGCATCACAGAGCTTACAGTTTAGTGGGGGAAGACAGACATTAAACTAGTATAGCTCTGAGAAGTCTATGCAAGAAAAAACAGTGTCCTAGTGAAAGTATATAGCAGCAGAACTTGAATTAGCCTGGCAAGAATGGATGGGGGCTGCCACTCATGGAGGGGTTTGTACCCAAGGAAGTGACCTTGAGCCAAACCCACAGGCAAGACAAGGAGTTAAGGAGGCACAAAGCTAGAGGAAGGCATCTCAGGCAGGTGGTGGGGCCTGAGGCAGTTACAAGCTTGGCATGCCTGTGGAAAGTGCAAGAAAGTTGGTGTGTGGCTGGAACAGAGGGAGTGAGGGTTGGGAAGGCAGGAGCCCAGACTAGGCAGCTAGGTAGAGGCCTTTTGAATCACAGAAAGGGGTTTGAATTTTATTTAAAGTGGGATGAGGGGGTGACGTCTGGGTGGTTCAGTGGTTGAGCGGCTGCCTTATCCTGGGGTCCTGGGATCCTGGAATCAAGTTCCACATCAGGCTCCGCACTGGAGCCCCCCCACTCCCCCCCACTCCTCTGCCTATGTATCTGCCTCTCTCCATGTGTCTCTCATGAATAAATAAATGAAATCTCTAAAATAAATAAAGCGGGATGGGAGGGTTTCAAGCCAAGGAGTAGTGAGAGACCTGATATATGGTTGAGGGTCCCCTGGTTGCTGCAATGTAATGGATTGAGGGGGCCCACGGGGGAAGCAGAGTGACATATCAGGCAGTTACCATGGTGAGCTCGCCTAGGATGGCAGTTGTGGAGACTTCGGTGCACGGGTCCAGCCTGCACATTTTACAGATTGGGAAACCTAGGCCCAGACCAGCGGAATGACTTTCCCTAGGTCACACTGCTTCTTGGCCCTGTTTTCCCCACAAGAGGGAGGTTGATAGAAAACCAAGTAGGGAGGACTATGTGGATACGGGTTGGATAAATTCATTGATGCCTCATGGAGCATCGGGAGTTCTGGAAGGCAATGCAGATGCTCAGAGTGGGAAGGAAATAAAGGGACCCTGGTGTCAGTGTCCCTGATGTGAGGCTCTGTAGCTCCCCTGCCTGGTGGGATGGGGTGGGGTGTGGTGAACCCCTCTCAGCCCTCAGTCTCACATCCCGGCCCTGTTTAGTCTGGCCATAGCTCAACTAGGAGCTAAGTACTTATTGGCCAGTTCCTTCCTGCTTCCACTGTGTAAGAAAGTGCTGAGCTGGGCAGAACTCCCAAAGCTTCTCAGTCTCGGAGCAGGCAAGGAGCAACCTCATGCGGGGCCACGTGAGGTCAGGGGGGCGGGGCGTGCCGCCCGAGCTCTCATAGGATTGGCTACTCTTTCACAGGCCACATCCGAGAATGGCCAATCACAAGAACCACTGCATCCTTGCTCCACCCTCCCCCCCCCCACTTGTCCTTGTGAAAGCCATAGAGCTTCCCACTCCACACAGTGAGCTGAGGAGAGAAGTTCCTTCCCTCTCTCGCCCCACACCCAGCCCGAGGCCATGGGGAGAGGCGCCTTTGCTCCCAGCCCAAGGAGAATGAACACTTTGCTTGCCAGAGAGAAACCTTTACTTTGGGGGGAGAACGTTTTTGAAGACCAATTAGGAAGAAACGACACCAAAGGGATGGTCAGTGAAGGCTTTGCTGAAATAGCCTTGGGTGTAGACAATCATGAAAATAATCTCACAAGTCCTCACTTGCTACTTGGCATTGGTATCCACTTACATGGCACCCAGCCCAAACGGCATTTGCCATCTTTTCCACCTGGGTTCCAGCAGGTCAGGTCTCCATTCATCACCTACCTATCTGCTTTGAGAGTGCCGTTCTTTTTTTTAATTTTTATTTATTTATGATAGTCACAGAGAGAGAGAGAGAGAGGCAGAGACACAGGCAGAGGGAGAAGCAGGCTCCATGCACCGGGAGCCCGATGTGGGATTCCATCCCGGGTCTCCAGGATCGTGCCCTGGGCCGAAGGCAGGCACTCAACTGCTGAGCCACCCAGGGATCCCCGAGAGTGCCGTTCTTAAAGCAAAAGAGGCACCAGTAAATTGAAAAGGATCAGGAAAACTTTTCTGATCTTGGTTCTCTCATTTAACGGGTTGGATAACCTCCCTCTAGGTCTGTTCCCTCATCTAGAAAATGAGGGGTCGCAGTAAATGCTCTTTAAAAAGCACTTCTAGAGGATTCCTGGGTGGCTCAGCTGTTTGGCGCCTGCCTTTGGCCCAGGGCGTGATCCTGGAGTCCTGGGATCAAGTCCCGCGTCGGGCTTCTTGCGTGGAGCCTGCTTCTCCCTCTGCCTATGTCTCTGCCTCTCCCTTCTGTTTTGCTCTCTCTTTCTTGTGCTCACTCTTTCTCTCAAATAAACAAATAAAAATCTTAAAAAAAAGAGTCTAGTAGCTGTTATGCAGCAGATACCAGGCTAAGAATTTTACAGTCCCCATCTCATTTAACCCCCACAGCAACCCCTGTGAGGTAGATACACTTTACAGATAAGGAAAATGAAGCTCAGAGAATTTAAGTGACCTGACAAAGAGCACATAGCTAGCAAAGGACAGGGCCAGGATTGAAATTTGGGTCTGTCTCACCCCACATCCTGCACTCATAACTGCTTCCTTAAAGGAGCAAGTTTACTACACTGTCCATATTGCCCTTGAAGTTCTCTGACAAGCTAGGAATGCCCAAGAAAGAAAATGATTCTGCCTCCCCATTTTACATTTTGTTTTTTTTTTCCCATTTTACATTTTGAGTACCAGCCTGCCATGTTGATAGAAGCAGGTGGACGTCTTGCTGTTGTGAGCAGAGGAATCAAGAGCAGGTCTCTTTCGCTTTGTTCCTGACAATGGTGCCATGGCGGGGGTGGTCCTGGGCACTCAGAGAGAAGCAGGAAGGCACTGCCAGCTGGGAAAGTTGGCAGGAGAAATGCCTCATGAGGGCATCACCTGCTTTATAGCGTCAGATCCCTCCCTGGGGTTCTGGGATGTTTGACAAATACTGGACAGGTTCGCTGGCCTCTGCGCTGATGCTATTAATGAGGGCAGGGGAGCCTAGTGAAAAATTAATAGATCGGTATAAAAAGTTTCACAGACTCTGTCTGCAAAAATTCTTTTGAAGGTCTACACAAAACTGCAAGGGCTTCTTGGAACCTTCCATCCAAGGAAATTATTTGCCTTCCTCATTTCAGGAGAACGATGTGATCTGTTTATTAAATGCGTAAGTTAAAGGGAGAGGATACAGTGCAGTTGGGGGTTTTCCACCATAATTCATCCGAGGCTCTCAGTCAGGGAAATTCGAGCCTGGGGCTGACTCGGCTTCCTGACCACTTCCTGCTCCCAGGCTTCTTCCAACCCTATGCCTTTAATGAGTTCAGGTTGTTCAGAGTTCAGTTCTCATTAACCCTTTGAAGTCTGGGTGGATAAATCACAATTCAAGTCCACGAACCACTTCTTAATGTACATCAAAGATTGGCCAAGCAAGGCAATTGCTCCAGCATGGATGCTTCTATTGTAAGGATCAAATGACATAGTGTGTGTGTGTGTGTGTGTGTGTGTAAGTAAGTGAGAGAGAGAGAGAGAGAGAGAGAGAGAGAGAGAAAGCACTTTGTGATCCTTGAAGCACAGTGAATTACTTTTATTATTATTTCTCTCAATAAGATGGTTTATTTATTTATAGGATGGATGCCTGTCATCATTAGGAGCCTTTGACAAACTAAATTGGTATTTGTTGACCATGGAAAAGTACTAAACTTTCCTTGTGCTTCCTCTTGCGTTCCTCAAGCTAATTCACACTTGATTAAAACTATTCTGATGGGCCTGTTGCTTTGTGCGATTGGAGGCAGTATAATATGCATATTGTTTCTCTGCAACAAAGACCCTGAAAGGCAGAAGATGAAGGAGCATTTCCAGCTACACAGGCCTTGGGTTTGCCCATTGCCCCACCCAGGATGGGAATTCTCAAGGGGAAGGTTTTTGTGCCGAGGGTTGGAGGTGCCTTCTTGAATACTGGGGTGGATCAGTCACAGAGACGGGACAGTTAGGAAATGGAGTTCACTCATGTCCTGAGCAAATTGTCTTCCAAAAATTCCTTAGGGTGACTCTCATACATTATTGGTGGGCAAGAAAATTGATTACAGCGTTTGGAGGGGAACTTGAAACTTATCTCACAAAATCAGATATGCCCTTTTACCTTTGGACTCACCAATACCGTTCTTAGGGGCTCATCCTGATGGTGTGCCTCCAACGATCTGGGAATGCCTATGCACGAGGTTATTCATTACAGTGTTGTTTATAATTGCAAAATATTTGGAACTTAGCCAAATGTCCATTCATAACTGAGAGATTGGGTAGTCTTTGGTACAGCCACAGAATGGTGTCCTATGCCTCTGGATAAAAAGAATCAGGATGCTATGAACTGATGGAGTGATTTCTTGGATGTGTTGGTGGGCGGGGGTAGTGGAAAAAAGCAAAATGAAAAACGAAGTATTTGTAGAATGCTTCCTTCTGTGGAAGAAAAAGGGAGCATAGGAAGATACAGATGCCTCCATGCACATGTACAGAAAGAAACACAAGAAGAATAAACCAGAAACGAATAGAATCTGTGACCTACGAAAGTGGGTGGGAACAGCACACTATTACAGATGCTCCAGAGATATTTTCTGACAATGGCTTACAGATGCTGTAGAGGACGTGGCAGAGGGAATAGTAGATTCATCCTGGGGTCCCAGGAAAGTTTTCCATTGCTGACTTCAAAGATGAGTATGTGGTTGCCAGGTTGGCTGGCAAGATTGGCCAGGTAGAGGGGACGGTTCTGAGCTAAGGAGCAAAGATCCAGAAAGGGGAGAAAGTCTGGTATTTAAAGTGGCTGGGGCACTGTGTGTGTGTGTGTGTGTGTGTGTGTGTACATCGGCGGGCAGGGTGACCATTGAGGTCTGAAGGGCCGGTAGGGAAGGCAGAAAGCAGAACCTGGACTTCCTTTTATGCAATGGCAGGGAGTTTGAATTTTATTCCAGGTGACAAGGAGCCACTGGACTTGTTTTTTAAGATTTTATTTATTTATTCATGAGAGATACACAGAGAGAGGCAGAGACACAGGCAGAGGGAGAAGCAGGCTGCCTGCAAGGAGCCTGATGTGGGACTTGATCCCAGGACCCTGGAATCACATCCTGAGCCCAAGGCAGATGTTCAACCACTGAGCTGCCCAGGCATCCCGCCACTGGAATATTTTGAGCCGAAGAATGATATGGGCCAGTTGATGCTGCATCAGTGTCTCTGGCTTTAGTGTGGGGGATGGACCCAAGGGGAGAGATTGACATGGAAGCCAGTAGTCCTAGGGATGGAAAGCAGAGGTCCTGCTCTGGATGTATTTTAAAGGTATAGCTGCTGTGATAAATTGGCAGATTGGGTGTGAAGGAGAAAGAGGAAAGAGTCTGGGATAATTCCCAAATCTTTGGCTTAAGTGATTGAGTGTTTGACAGAGCCATTATGCAAGATGGGGAGCACAGTTAGGAGGGGCAGAATTTGTGGGGAAAGGTGGTAAGTTATCTTGGATGTGTCAAGTGTGAGGTGTCCATGGGACACTCAGAAATTGGATGGTATGAGTATGGGGCTCTGGGGAGAGATCCGGGCCTGGACCGTAGGTGCAGGACCATATACATGGAGGTGGAAAAGATGAGGTCAACACGGGAGAGTGTATGTACTATAGTGAGAAGAGAAGAGGTCCAAGAATGGAGTCCTAGGGAGCACCAACATGGAACAGGCAGACGAGTAAGAGCCCATAAAGTTAGCTTAAAGGAGTGTTAATAGAAACAGAAGGCAAACCATAAGATACCCTTAACTCTAGGAAACAAACAGGGTTGCTGGAAGGGAGGTGGGATGGGGCCACTGGATGACAGGCATTAAGGAGGGCACTTGATGTGATGAGCGCCAAGTATGATATGCAACTAAGAAATCACTAAACTCTACCTCTGAAACTAATAACATGCTCTATGTTAATTCATTGATTTTAAATAAATTTAAAAAAAACAGAAGAATTAGGAGAGCCAAGGGCTACCAAGGCCCAGGGGAAGATAGATGCCAAGGGAATGTGTGCAGCAGTGCCTGGGGCTGCAAAATGGCCATTGGGTCTGGTGTTCGCTTCTTCAGGGACCTTTGCCAAACAGCCCATTTTAGCTATGGAGCATTAGTAGACACACAAAGCTGATAACCCAGAAGAGGAAAGAATTATCCAGTGGAGTCAGGGGGTATGGGTGTGTGTGGGGGTAGTGCTAAGATGGCGTGGAGAGCCCCAGGAGAGGGGTTAGGGTTGAGCAGAAGGAGGGAGACCTCTCTGTCTGAAGGCTTATTTCTCATGAAATCAGTTTTCATGTGAAGGAAGCAGCAAAGACCAATCATTCACGCATGAATTGGGGCTCTTTGCAAACTTGCAGAGCACAGGCATGATCCCGTATTGGTTCAAACAGGCTCCTGGGCTTCGCTCAGAGGCATCTGGAGGATTCAGTTTCTACAGGGGCACTGGTTGGTCCACTGCGGACCTCAAACGGTCCACACATGGGATGTATCTGTACAGACTCCATCCAGCACAGCTACGTGTACGCATAAGGGTCTAGGCTAATAAGCAAGGTAAAAAAGTCTCCCTTAAAACAGAGCCCGAGACTTTACAATGAATAAATAGGACCTAATTGATGGGTTCACCAATTATTCTTTCCTGCTCTGGACTTTGACCCAAAGGGCTGGAGGGCTGAGACCAGGACAGGGAGAGAGGCCCCAGGCGCAGTTCCTGGTTCTCCACTCAGACTGAGGTCACCCCCCAATGGCCATGAACATTCAGCCTAATTTGCCGCAGAAGTGTGGTCTGGGTGGGACATCAGCACTGATCTTTGATGAAGTGGAGGCCCATCTGTCCAGCTTTGCACTCCAAGGGCAAAGGACTGTGGGCTAAGATGTTCTGTCCCTTTGCAGACAATAGGGCCTGTAAAGTGGCTTTGGAAGAGCTCATGCAAGTCATTGTCTAACTGAGAAAAGGATGTGCTGCCCCTTGCATGATATATGTTGGGCAGAGAAACAAAACATTTGATTTTGACCCACGGGCCCTAGCTACAAGCTTGCTGTGTGACTTTAGGCAAGTACCTTCCGCTCTCAGGGCCTCAATTGTCCTGTATGCCAAATAAGTGAACAGATGATCTTTAAGGGAACTGCTACCCCAACATTCCATTTTTTAAAATTAATTGAGGGCAGCCTGGGTGGCTCAGCAGTTTAGCGCTGCCTTCAGCCCAGGGCGTGATCCTGGAGACCCCAGATCGAGTCCCACGTCAGGCTTCCTGCATGGAGCCTGCTTCTCCCTCTGCCTGCTTCTCTCTCTGCCTGTGTCTCTGCCTCTCTATTTGTTTCTCGAATGAATAAGTAAAATCTTTTAAAAATAAAATTAAATTAATTGACTTGTTTTTTTTTGTTGTTTGTTTTAACTATTTTATTTATTTATTCATGAGAGACACAGAGAAAGAGGCAGAGACATAGGCAGAGGGAGAAGCAGGCTCCCTGGGAGCCTGATGTGGGACTCAATCCCGGGACCCCAGGATCATACCCTGAGCCAAAGGAAGATTCTCAACCATTGAGCTACCTAGGTGCCTCAATCGACCTTCTTTTTTATTTTTTAAAAAATATTTTTATTTATGTATTCATGAGAAACACACAGAGAGAGGCAGAGACAAGGCAGGAGGAGAAGAAGGCTCCCCCTGGGGAACCCGATGTAGACTGTCAAACTGTTTTCTGAAATGGCTGTACCATTTTGTGTTCCTGCCAGCAATGGATGAGAGTTACTGTTACTCTACATCCTTACCAGCATTTGGCCGTTATAAAAGATAAGTAGTAGTATCCCATTCTTGTTTCAATTTGTATTTCCCTGGTGACATATGATGTTGAACATGTTTTCTTTTCTTTTTTTAAGATTTTATTTATTCATGAGAGACATACAGAGAGAAGCAGAGACATGGGCAGAGGGAGAAGCAGGCTCCCTGCAGGGTCCTGGGATCACAACCTGAGCAAAGGAGACTCTCAACCATTGAGCCACCCAGGTGCTCCTCAATCAGATTTTTTACATAGACAATCGTGTCCTCTATGAACAGAGATGGTATTACTACTACTACTACTATTATTATTATTATTATTATTATTTCTTTCTTCCCAACCTGTATATTTTTTCTTTCAGTGTCATCTTATTGCATTAACTATGACAGTATATTGTTGAAACAGTATGTTGCATCTATGTTCATGAGAGATACTGGTCTACAGTCTTCTTTTCTCATAAAGCTTTGTCTGGTTTTGGGTTTTTGATACTACTGGCCTCATATCATGAGTTAGAAAGCATTTCCTCTACCTCTGTCTTTTGGAAAAGATTGTAGAAAATTGGTATAGTTTCTTCCTTAAATGTTTGATAGAATTCACCAGTAAGCCGATTTAGGCCTGATGTCTTCTGGTTTTGGAAGGCTATTATTTACTGATTCAATTTCTTTAATAGCTATAGGCCTATTCAGATTGTCTATTTCATCTTGTGTGAATTTTGGAAGATTGTCTTTTAAGGAATTGGTCCATTTGTCTAGGTCATCAAATTTGGGTCACAAAAAATTGTTCATGGTATCCTTGTAATGTCCGTGTGATCTGTAGCAGCGGCTCCTCTTTCATTTCTGATATTAGTAATTTATGTCTTTTTTTCTTAGCCTAGCTAGGGACATAGATTTTAATGATCTCTTTTTTAAAAAAATATTTTATTTATTTATTCATATGAGACACACAGAGAGAGGCAGAGACATAGGCAGAGGGAGAAGCAGGCTCCCTGCCTGATGCTGGACTCGATCCCAAGACCCCAGGATCACGACCTCAGCCAAAGGCAGATGCTCAACCACTGAGCCACCCAAGTGCCCCGATCTTTCCTTTAAAAAAAAAAAAGATTTTATTTATTTGAGAGAGAGAGCATGTGTTGGGGGGAAGGGCAGAAGGAGAGGGAGAAGCAGACCCTGAGATTATGACCTGAGCTGAAGGCAGATGCCTAACCAACTGAACCATCCAGGTGCAATTTTAGTCTTTTCAAAGAACCAGCTTTTGGTTTTGTTGATTATCTCTGTTGATTTCCTGTTTTCAGTTTCATTAATTTCTGCTCTATTTTTTATTACTTATTTTCTTCTGCATACTTTGTATTTAATTTGCTCTTCTTTTTCTAGCTTCCTATGGTAGAAGCTTAGATTTTTTTTATTTTAAATCTAAGGCTGGTTCACACTGAGCCACCAGCAATTCTTCAGTTATAGTTTAGGTTTTCCTACCCTAGTACTGGTTCCCATGGAGGTTCTGCTTCTGGGCTTTGGCTTTAAGTTGTGATTCTTTGTATCTCATTGTCTGTCTTCCCAATTTTATAGACAGATGTTTGCCCTGTGACCTCACTTCTCTAATGGATTTAAGCTTTTTACTTGTTATTTGATGGAGTGGTGACTTCTAAGCTCCTTACATGCTGGACTGGAAACCAGAAGTCCCTATGGTTTTTCTCTATGTGTTTATATTTTGTCTCCCTGAATATATATCAGATCTGTCAGTACAAGAGCCTTGTCTGTCTTTTTCATCTTCCATCTTCTGTGCCTAGCACTGTGCATGGAACATGGTTAGGTTCTCAATGCTCAATGTATGTTCAATGAGAAAATGAAGGCCAGGGAGTCAGAAGACCTGGGCTGTGTGATCTTGGGCAAGTTCCTTCCTCTCTCCCAGTCTCAACTTCCTTTCTATCTGATGTTCTTGTTTTTTGTTTGTTTGTTTTTTCTTTCTTTTTTTTTGGGGGGGGGGTTTGGTTTTTCTTTGTTTTGCTTTTAAGTAGGCTCCATGCCTAGCGTGGGGCTGGAACTCATGACCCTAAGATCAAGACCTGAGCTGAGATCAGGAGTCAGATGCTTAAGCGACTGAGCCACCCCGGTGCCCAGTTCTTGTTTCTTTGCTGCCTGCCCCCCTCCCTCCACTAGAAGGGAGACTCCATGAGATCAGCAGCCTTTGTCAGAGAGCCCAGCATGCAATAGATTCTATTGTTTGTTGGCTGAACAAATGGATGATTGGAATGACTGAATCTAAAGAAGGGGGTTTGCCTTGGTGCCTTTGATGACAGGGATTTCTGGGAATCTTCTTCTTCCCGTACCCTAATGGGGTGCCTGTCTGGGCTAGTTTTATGTACTCCTAAGAGAGCTTAATGCCTCTCTAGGAGAGGAATGCAAATAGGTCACATGGGTTAAGATGATCAGAAGTTTATGAAAATACAATTTGCCAAACTTGGGAACATAGCAGCTTTCCTTTGTGTACCCAGGAGAACACAGGCAGTTCTCCAATGTGTGTGTCTGACCACAGTTTGAGGCTTGATGTTGAGCCCTTTGAAGCTGCATAGACTTAGGTAATGTGACCTAGTTCCTTGGTTTTGCAAAGAAGAAGGTGTGCAACAGGGGAAAGAGAATGCAGTTACGTACCAGTTCTTCCTAAGGGCAAAAAACCAGAATGCTTAACATTTGTGAGAGGGGCAGGAGTTATGTTCTGCCTGAGGAATTCTTGCTCAGTGGCTGGGCAGGGTCGGGTGACAGACTTCCATAGCTCATCCTGGCACCAGAATGGGCCCTGCCTAGCATCAGAAAAATGTTTTATTTTATTATATTATTTTTTAAAGATTTTAAAATCTTTAATCTCCCATGGGGAGCCTGATGCAGGACTCAAACCCAGGACCCTAGGATCATGCCCTGAGCTGAAGGTAGACACTCAACCAGTGAGCCACCCAAGCATCCCAGGAGAAATGTTTTAAGTCTTAGTTTCCCCAGCAGTTCGTAATGGTTCCCTGCTGTTCCATTTTGCAGATTTGATGGGGGAGATGGAAGGTAAATAAGCTGTAGGACTCTCAAAGGAAAGCCTTGTTGAAGAATTCAGTTGGGAGCCCCTAGGACCAAAGTTCTAAAGAACCCTTTGCCTTTTACTAAGAGAAACCCATTCCTTGACCCCTCTGCAAGGCAGAGGCTGCTGACATGTTATGGCTGCCTTTGGGGTGAGAAGAAGAGACTCACAGAGAGCAGTCTGTCCTTCCGTGACACTTAGTTGTCTGTGTCATTCTTCATAGGGTTAGCAACTGCTCTTCAGCAAGTTCAAAGACTATTGAAACAGATCTTGTATTCCCAGGTTTGGGGAACTGGGTATAATTGGGTGATTTTTACCCACGAAGATCTTTTTGGTCTGCAAAAAGCTACCTTCCTATTAGGAAATAATCACGTCAAATTAACATCTGAATGCAGCCTGTCTGTCTTGAGTGTGTGAGGTGGAAGGGTAGGAGACAGTGGTGAGTGGTGAGATGAGGCCGGACTGGAAGCCTGTCAAGGCCTGTTGCAGCCCCAATATTCAATGGTCCTATATTGATGTAACTTTTGCAGCACCAAAATCTAAGAGGGCATTCTCTGGAATGTTGACTTTGGATACCAGAGCCCCAGATTTTGACCTGCGGCTGCCTATTTTAGGGATCATTATCCCTTTTACCTCCATAAAGACATTTAAAAGGACAGCTGGGGCTCCCAGTTTCTGGAATCTTCTGGTGAGAAGCCTCTTGGGGCATCTCCTGAGGCCCCCTTGGATGAGCAATTCTGAGAAAATGGTTCTTCAGCAGCAGAGGACACTCCCCCCAGACCCTGCCAACCACCACCACCCAACCAAGGGAGTACTATGCTTGCTCTGTTCCCAGGGCAGATGGGAACCTGCCTGTCAGCTCTGGCCCACAGCACCTGCCTGTCAGCTCTGGCCCACAGCAGTAGGCATTTTCCCCTATGTGGAAGTCAACCATGACAGACCCCTCTATGATGCGTTTTCTTTTTTTTTAATAATAAATTTATTTTTTATTGGTGTTCAATTTGCCAACATACAGAATAACACCCAGTGCTCATCCCGTCAAGTGTCCCCCTCAGTGCCCGTCACCCATTCACCCCTACCCCCTGCCCTCCTCCCCTTCCACCACCCCTAGTTCATTTCCCAGAGTTAGGAGTCTTTATGTTCTGTCTCCCTTTCTGATATTTCCTACCCATTTCTTCTCCCTTCCCTTCTATTCCCTTTCACTATTATTTATATTCCCCAAATGAATGAGAACATATAATGTTTGTCCTTCCTCTTTTCTTCTCCCTCCTTCTCACCTTTGAATACATCCACACTCCTAGAAAAGAAACTGCTGGTTGCTTACTCCAACATCTATTCTTCTCTTCCTTAAAGATAGAGAGTTGGATTTGTTTGGGGATGGGAATGTACCCAGTTAAAGAAAGCCTCCCTTAGGAAGAGTGACCAGACTAAGTTTTGGCTAAGGAGATGTCAAACCAATGTCTGGAGCTTGATCAGCCATCATGGGCAATGCAACATGCAAAATAAGGTGGGACAGTAGCTTAGAAGAAGTTTAGGTCTCTGGTGACTTTACAGAGTCACCCTGTCGACCCTTCAGACTTCTCTGATGGTAGACATAAACTTCTACCTTTATGAAGCAACTCTTAGTATTTTTTCTGTAATGGTAATCAGAGATGATCCTAACTGACTTATACCCACTCCCTAAAATTAGCTTGAGAAGTCACTCAAGATAATGAGGTGGAGTTTTATGGGCTAAAATATGAATATGGAGAAATGTGAGCATATAGAATATCTTAAAGGAAAACAGTGAGAACTCTTTCTTTTGAGAGAGAGAGAGAGCGCGCACATATGCGCGGTGGGGGAAGGGGCTGAGGGAGAGAGAAGGAACGAATCTCAAGCAGACCCTGTTCTGAGTGCAGAGCCTGACTTGGGGGAGGGGTGCTCCATCTCATGACCTGAGCCGAAATCAAGAGTTGGATGCTTCACGTGCCCCAACAGTTGTGATTTTCTTCATCAAGAGGCATGGAAACACCACTGGGCTGTATGCAGTTCCCCTTCACAATAAACCCCATGAGAACCCACATCACATCTCTCAGATTCACGTCTCAGTGCTTACTAGCCGAATTGCCTGCCACGTAGGACAAATTCAGTTAAAAAATATTAAAAGAAGAAATAATTCATTGCTTTCATAATTGACGCAATCAACGGACCATTTACTTGTATGCTTTGAAAGACTTTGGGAAAGCTCCGCACTGCCCGCCCCCTCCACACATTTCTTCCCTGACTCACCATCACCTGCCACAGTATCTGAAACTCATATACATTTATTTGTCAGTTTGTGTCAGGTGCTGTGCCCGATCCTGGGATTGTAGTGTTGAGCAAAACTGGTGTGGCTCCTGCCCTTAGGGAGCTTCCAGTGTGGTGAGGTAGAGGCAACAAACAAAAATATGTAAATTGGTCATTACAATCTGGGATAAATGCACTGAAACAATAATGAGGGGGATCCCTGGGTGGCTCAGCGGTTTGGCGCCTGCCTTTGCCTCAGGGTGTGATCCTGGAGACCCGGGATCCAGTCCCACATCGGGCTCCCTGCATGGAGCCTGCTTCTCCCTCTGCCTGTGTCTCTGCCTCTCTTTCTCTCTCTCTCTCTCTCTCTCTCTCTCTCATTCTCTGTGTGTGTCTATGAATAAATAAATAAAATCTTAAAAAAAGAAACAATAATGAAATAAACTTCTTTAGACAGGGTTATGGGCAAAAACCTCTCAGAAGAAGGGAGAGCTCCGAAGGATAGAAAGAAACTGCCGGGCAGAGAGTGGGGTGTTGGAGGAATGAAAGAAACTCAGTGGGGTTGGATCTTGGGAAGAGCAGGGGAGTGACATGTCAAAAGGCTAGAGAGGTCAGCAGAGGCCAGATCACGTAGACACTTGTTGGCCGTGGGAGGGAGTTTGGACTTTATCCTAAGTGCCATGATAAGCCTTTGATAAGCTTCAAGCAAGGGAACACCAGGATCTGATTTTGCATTAAGAAAGCCACTCTTAAAAAAAAAAAAAAGAAAGCCACTCTTGCTGCTCTGTGGAATTGGACAAGATCCAGTAGGCAAGCAGGGAGCCCAAGGTGTGAGCCTTTTCCCCACGTGAGACAGGGAGCCCATGTGAGAGATGAGGGTGGTGTAGATCAGGGAGTGACGACAGGGCTGGAGAGAAACGGAGGGATTTGGGGGTGCGTGTTGAAGATGGAGTGTACCAGCTGGGCAATGGGCTGAATATGGGAGCTGAGGGGGAAAGAGGAATCAAGGTTCTGGTTTGAACAGCTGTATAGATGATGGGCCCCACACTGAGGTGGGTGCACTCGGGAGGTGGGAGTTAAGGCTGACTTTGATCCAGTAGATCCTGATACACTTGTGAAACAGACAAATGGGGCTTGCAGGAGACCGTTGGATATTTGAGGCTGGAGCTCAAGGAGATGCTTAGCACTGGAGGTGTAAATGTGGGAGTCACTAGCAGGGTGATGTTGTTTAAGACCTTGGAAATGGATGGACCCCACCAGAGAGAGTGCAGAGGGGACAGAGTGGAGCCCAGAGGCACTCCAACAGTTAGAGGAGGAAAGGCATGTGGAGGTGATTGAGAAGGGGTGATAGGATTATTCGTATGCTGCCCATCATCCCCTACAGAATGTTTTAGAGTTTAAGGAGGCTGGTGAATAGCACCCCTTCTCTTTTGCCTGCAGTCAGAATCAGTCGACACACACACACACACACACACACACACACACACACGACAGAAGAGAAGAATATTGCCATTATTAATCATAAAGCAGGCTGTTTCATTGGCTCTCTCCATAGGGAAACATGAAATGGGCTTCAGTAGCACAGAGTCCATGTCTGACCTGGTCTGTGCCCAGCAGAGTACCTGGCACACAGTAGGTACCCATGTTTGTTGAATGAATGGGTCCAGATGTCAAGCTTGAAACAATCTTTCCAGATCATCCAAGAGTCACCTGGGGAGTTTTAAACTGCCTATGTCCAAGTTCTAATCCCAGACCGATTTTCTCAACTTTTCTGGGGATGAGGTTGAGGCATTAGGTTGCATTAAACTCTTGCTAGGTGACTCCAACGTGCAGTCAAGGTTAAGAGCTATTTTGCTCTGATGGGGTGCCTGAGTGGTACAGTTGGTTAAGCATCTGACTCTTGGTTTTGGCTCAGGTCATGATCTCATGGTCACCGGATCTCATGGGATTGAGCCTCACATAGGGCTCTGCACTGAGCAGGGACTCTGCTTGAAATTCTCCCTCCCTCTCCCTCTGCCCCTCTGGCTTGTGCTCTCTCTCTCTCTCTAAAATAAATAAAATAAATCTTAAAAAAAAGAATTTTGGGAGCACCTGCGTGGCTCAGTGGCTGAACATCTGCCTTTGACTCAGGTCGTGGTCCTGGGGTCCTGGGACCAAGTATATCATCAGGCTTCCCGCAGGGAGCCTGCTTCTCCCTCTGCCTAGGTCTCTGCCTCTCTCTCTCTCTCTCTCTCTGTCTCTTATGAATAAATAAATAAATAAAATCTTAAAAAAAAGAATTTTGTTCTGGTTCAATTGTTCATTTTATAGATGGGGACACTGAAGCCCAGAGCAAGAGGGTCCATCTGTAACACTAAGGGGCTCATCCTGGCCCTGCTGCTGACCATGTGAGTAGCTGGGACAAGCCTGTTTCTCTATATGGGCTTCCAGGTCCTCTCCTGGAGTGAGGAGGTTGGGACAGCCCCCTCCAGACTTCTAGTTTCTTATCCCTGTGTTCCTGAATTCCCGGGGACATGGGGGGGGGGGCATCGCTTGGGCCTTCTGCCTGACAATTAGGTTAGTTTCGCATTTGAAATGACTCAGTTCTGGATGGCAAGAGGCAGCAGAGAAGAGATGTTTAGGACAGGTCAGGACTCACAGAGCCAGTCTTTGGTAGGGAATTTATTCTGTTTTCTCTGAGGTGGTGGCCGCAGGAAGCTCATCAGTGGGAGCAAGAGCAGAGCAGCAGAGGAGCCCCACTGAGGAAGGTCCAATGTACTGGGGTCACCTTTTTTGTTTGTTCACATTCCTCCTCTTCTAGTTTCTTGTCTTCTTTTGCCCACCCCATCTGACTTATCTCTTTTTCCTGCCCTTCCTGCCCACTCCAGTTATCTGTATCAGACACAAGTCTTTCAAAGGCAACCCTATTCCTTGGCTGATCCAAAGATGTCCCCCGCGCAGCTTGCCCACCCTCTGCCATTTGAGTTTGGTGACTCGGAGTTTATGTGGTGTCACAATACAGTCAATCAGAAGTGCTTCAAGAAATGAGAAAGGCTGGGATAAAGTTGTAGGTGATTTCTGCCTCTACAAAACTACATGGGGTATTGGGGTGCTGAGCATGGTTTGACTTTTACAATTTTTTAAAAATATTTTATTTATTTATTAATGAGAGACACACAGAGAGAGGCAGAGACACAGGCAGAGGGAGAAGCAGGCTCCACACAGGGAGCCCGACATGGGACTCGATCCCAGGTTTCTAGGATCATGCCCTGGGCTGAAGGCGGCGCTAAACCACTGAGCCACCCGGGCTGCCCCCGAAATTTTTTTAAAGTAGGCCCCCATGCCCCAGGTGGGGCTTTAACTCCAGACCCTGCGTTCAAGAGTCACATGCTTTACCAACTGAGCCAGCCAGGTGCCCTGCCATGGGCTGATTTTTAAAGGTGGATATTTCTCCAGCAACCTGATCAGACAGAGCGCTCAACATGAGGATGAACAGAACCAGGAATTGGAATCCTCAGTCCTCCAGACTCAAATCAATCAGGTCACCAGGTGGGGAGGTGAGAATGGGGAACTCAGTGTTTAACGGGGCCAGAGTTTCTGTCCGGGAAGCTGAGAATTTTCCAGAGATGGATGGTGGTGATGGTGACACTACAATATGAATGTGCTGAATGCCACTACACTGTACACCTACGGTGCTATCTTATGTTATATGTGGTTTACCACGATTAAAAACAACAGAACCAAACCAAAAAATAAAAATAAAACCCCCCAAAACCTCTCAAGTGATCCTTAGCTCGGGGCTCCTTCACCCCCTCCTCCCAGACTCACCCTGTTACCAGATCATGTTGCTTCTTCACTTCACGCTTCAAGTTTTCATATCCTCCAGCATTACCAGGACTGCTTGTCAGAGTGATCAGTTTCCAAGCCCCGCTCCTCTCTTTAGTCTGAGAGCTGAGCCTTGGAATCTGTACTTAAAGGAACTCCCCTGCCCCCCGCATGCACCACAGACCACACTGGGAGAAGCATTCCCTTTCGGTGTCTCTCAGTTTTGTCCCTTTGTCTCCTTTCAACGACTCTTGTCCCTGTCCCCCGGCTGGCCCTCATCACCTCACACCTGGATTACAGTGACAGCTGGCCAGCCTTCTGCAAGCCTTTCTCTGCTCTAGCCTCTCCAGCTGCCAGCACCCATCTATTTGCAAATATCTTTGGCATAACATCATTTAAGCCTACCCTGGCTCCCTCAGACCTGTTAGATCCTATCTTGATTCATGTGGCTGGGGGCCAGCTTCAACTTTTTGAGCCGTCTTGGTGTTTTCATTTTCCCATCTGCAAAATGGGGATCTTAATGGTATATCTTCATGGGCTGGTGGAAATGATTCCAATAGGCAATATAACGGGAAAGGGCTTACTCAGAACAGTGTCTGGCGCAAAGTGTGTGCCATGGAAGTGTTAGCTATTATTCCTAATTATTGTGATTACGACCCGTTCCAACCAGCTTCTCCTTGGAAACCGCTTGGAATGGCTGACTGAAGGAGTCTTCTGTCAAACCTTGCCTGATCTAGCAGAGGTGGTTAAATATTAAGTGTTTGGGTTCTAGTGAGCTTCTCTGCAGGAAACAACCTGAGGGACTGGGCTTCTACAAAGCTCTAATTATGTTTATTAATTTCCAGCCAACTAGGAGAAGGGGTGAGATTTGAAAGCAAGATTTTCCCAGAATCCCTACGATGAGGTTAGGACAACTTCAGAATACCCCAAAGGGACAACGGGCTGTGTGCCTTCTTTCCTAGGATCTTTCTAGAATCCTTCTTCCTATACCCCAGTCCCAACACCCAGCTTCCAGATCTGCTTGCCACCATCTCCCCCATTCCCCTGGGTTCCTTCTGGGAGCCCAACCAGGAAAGCCTTTCTTGGTGGTAGCTTCCAGCCCAAGAGCTTTACACCTTGCACCCCAGTCATCCTTGTCTGCAGATAATCTACGCCCACATTTCTGCCCTACTTCTCAAACCCACCTCTATGCTTTTGTGGCAAACACAATGAGTTCCTTTAAAAATGCCATGGAGGGGCACCTGGGTGGCTCAGTGGTTTAGTGTCTGCCTTTGGCTCAGGTCATGGTCCCAGGGTGCTGGGATCAAGTCCTGCATTGGGCTCCCCGTTGGGAGCCTGCTGCTCCCTCTGCCTATGTTATGTCTCTGTCTCTCAGTGTGTCTCAAATAAATAAGTAAGCAAGTAAGTAAATAAATAAATAAATAATCTTAAAAAAAAGTGCCATAGAATTCACGATGTTCCATGTTTGTCACGATGAGTTCCCTGGCTCTCTCAGTGAACACTGAAAGTTCAAGTACTCTTGGGTTGGGGGGAGGGGAACGTTTGAGCGTACTTTTGATATTTCAGAAGGGTCCCTTGCTGTCACCAAGGCCCAGAACCACTGCCCTGTGGTGTACGTGGGAACCATAGGAAGAGCCCTAAATGCTCTGGCTCTCAGTTTCCCTGTCTTGTCAGATTGAGGTAAACCATAACCACCCCTTTTTCTAAGGTCAAGAAATAGAATGTACTGCATTCACGAGCAGAGGCACATAGCGGTGTGCTTGTGATTCTGAGGGACGTGTGGGGAGGGATGCAGTGGGGCTCAGGTGAGATAAGAGGAGGAGTGTTCCAGGAGGAAGAGGCATGCCCCGGCAGGAGAACCTTGGCGCTGCTGTTCCTCTGGTTCTTTCCCTTGTTCTGGGTCCAGCTGGACCAGCCAATCCCAGAACCCCAAGCCCCGGAAGGCTTATAAGCCCTGTGTTCTTTTGCTTCTCCACCCCACACCCCTACTTGGTTTTCTGAGGAACAACAAAGAGCTGCTCCTGGATGTGACTAAACAGCCAGCAAGTTCCTCTTATCTAGTCCAGCAACTGCTGTGGCCTCAGAAGCTGTAGTGTTTGTCTCTGTTTAGTCGGGGTTGCCTAGGAAACAGGGTTGTTTTCTTTCCCACTATGGGACCACTGGGCCACTTTTTTCCCCTTTCTTGTAGGGAAGAGCTGGATGACCAGAGAGAGCCAAGCATTTGCTGAGCCATCTTCTGGGTTTGTTTTTTTGTTTTTTATGGTGGTTTTTTGTTTGTTTGTGGTTTTTTTTTTTTTTTTTCAGCTGTGGGTTCTTGTTTGGCTGCAAAGTGTGGGAAGTCTCCGGATGAACTGAAGAGTCAGAAAGTCCCTCAGCACTTCTTTGAAACGGGGAGGGGCTCGGGAAGTGGGGAGAGCTGTGTTTGGTGTTTGGGTCCCAGGCGACTGCATGGGCCGAGGGCAGCTGGGAAATGTGCGCACACCGCCAGTGTAGACAAGGACCTTGACATCGGGAGTAGAGAGGTTAGAAGGTGGGAGAAATTGGGACTTGAGAGGCCAGCAAGCCGGGGTTGGTCACATTCCGCAGAAAGAGTCCTGGCAATTGGAAGGGAACCAGGCCATTACATCTGACCTCTACCATGATGAAGGCTCAGCTTTTTCAATGTATTTGGGCAGCAATTGGCACAAAGGAGGGGAGCTGAGATCTCTTGGGTCCTTGAGGTTTGTGGCTCAGAAAAATCAGGGAGTTCTGCTGAATTTCAAGGGGCAAAGGGATAGGCGTAGGTGCCAGAGGAAGCTGAGATTGAATCGGATCATCCTCCTGGGAATGCGGCAGGGCTCAGTGAACAGCTTAGGATCTGTGGTGGCTGCAGGTGAGGGTGTGGTAGAGGAGAGGACCAAATCAAGAAAAATGGCAGGACTCTGGATGCCAGAGACTTGGGGCCAGGGCCAGGGTGATGGGTGAGAACAGCCCCTAAGGAGAGCCAGGGGAAGGAAGTAGAGTCAGGATCCTTAGACCCGGCCAGGCCCACATAGCGGATGGGTTTTGTGAGCCAACTTTCAGCAGTGACAAGTACATCAGGGATCCAGAGCATCTTCCCTTGGGTGAGGGTGATTCGGTGTGGGCACCAAATACATTCTGTGTCCTTTTCTCATAAGGGTCCTCTTAGCTCCTTTGCCAAAGTCAAGGGTCTCGTGTGGATTGGTATTAAGGAGGATGCGCAAAAGGATCCTGATGTTTTCAGAAGGGGGAAGAAGCCCACTCATACTTATTTGGTTCCTTCACATGGATACCCTCCCCTTTCCTTCTGGGTCTCCTTGGGGTATCCTTCCTCCCATATCAGCCCATAAAGTTGAACCTATGTGTTACTTGTCACCTGGCCACTTGCTGCGAAGCTATCTTATGAGAGCAGGAGCAAGACAGAGGGAGACGTGGGGTTGGGTCCCAATCTGCCATAAAAGCTGTGTGACTTTGGGCAAGTCACTTACACTGGCCACGCCCCAGCCTCTTCACCCATATAATGAGGGTATTTTGACAAGTTATGCAGGATCACGGACGGATATAGTGCTGGCCTGTTACTTAGGAGGTGCTCACACAGGTTCAGTGAGCCCAGGAAACAGCGCCCCCAGCAATGCGAGGGGCTCCCACCACTTACCCAATTTATACTCAGATGCCAGGTTTATTTTTAGAAAACAAAAAGAGCAAAGTTTATTGAAATTTCAAGCTACGTTTGAAAAATCAAAATCCAAATCCTGGAGACATAAATCAGGATAAAGTGTCAGAGAGTGGAAAGTGTTCACTGCCACAGAACCCCCAGAGACAAGCTTCCCTGAGCACATCACCCAGGCACCATCAGGGTCAAAGTTATCCCCTCTTCCCACCCCTGGTCCACAAAGGGACACCAGCAAGGCAATCATTCCACTTGAAGGTTTTCCACAAACATAAAAAAAACACAAGGTTTTGAATGACAATGTGAAGTCCCCGCTGATCTTCTCTCAACCCCATTCTATGTCGTCAGCACCAGTGAATGGTGGGTTTTGGCATTCGAAAGAGGACCTCACCTGTCTGCAGGGGACAGATGGGGCAACGGCTGCAGCAGCAAGACATCCGTGGCTGCATTTGGAGGCTGGCCCCCTCCCCGCCTTTACTCTTTAGTCTTACTTAACAGAAAGGACACACTGGATCAACTTGGTAAATGAACAGCGTTCAAAGAATTCGCCTTAAGAGATAAGGGACTGGTTGATACTCCCAAAACCCGTTAGGCCCTTCAACACAGAGGTGTATGTGTCTATGTATACATCGCTACACTAAGATATAGATCTAGCCCTATGGGTATATATACGCACGTGTGGCTATATAGAAAATCTATGCCAATGCTAACCAAACAGAACTTTGTAAGCGGTCATCCCAAAGCTGTAATCCCACACTGGGCTGTGCACAAAGCCATGCATTAGACCATATTAACCAACAGAAGGCTGACTTGGCTCAATCTCTCCTTTCCGTGGCCCCACCTTGGCCAGGCAGGGGAGGAGAGGGAGGTTGCCTCTGCCTAAAAACACAAGTGGCTTCTTCCGAAGGAACAGTCGTCAGGTGAAGCTGCTGAAGATGTCCATGGAAATGAAAAAACAGACCCCTTATGCTTTCTGGAGTAAACTGGCATCACACCTCATGCTACTTTCTCCTTTGCCAGTTGCAGCTAAGTTGCCCAGGCCCTGGGAGCGTGGCATTAGAGGCTCACTGGCTGGTGGGGGAGGTGATGAGGCCCCCATGCAACTCAGCCTCCAGAGACCTGCTCTTTGTCAGGGGTCTGTCACTGGAGTGGACCCAGGTGGCCATGTCCTTAGGACATCTCTTGGCACCAGCTATGCTAGGTGTAAAGTTCTCCACGTGAGATGATGCTTGGGGAACCAAAAACAAACTGGAAAGAACTAGGTAGAACAAGTTTAGTGGCTCTGCCCACCCTGAGGACAGAGCCACTTACACCGCAGAACCATCAGGGGCCTCGGGTGCTCGTGGGCTTTTAGGCACTGGCTCCTCAGGGCTCAGACGGGACTGGAACTTCTCCAGCTGCTCTGGGCTGGCCAGGGTCTTCAAGAGGGTGTTCTCACGCTCCAGCTGGGAGTTCTTCTCCACCAGCTCTCGGATCTGCTCCTTCAGGATCTCTACCTCCTCTCTGACTGCATACATCAGATGATTCTTCACCAGATCCTGCCATGAAGGGGGGTGGGGCAGGAATCACAAGCTGTCCAGGAGCCGTTGTTGGCCCTCTGAAGCACCTGCCATCAGGGTGCCTGCGCTGTGCCTTGTGCCACCACCCCCTCGGGGTCTTCCCTCAGCACGCTGGCCCCGAGGCCCTATCCCCCCATGCACCCCCCTCTACAGTGCTTCAGCTTCACTTGGGAGCACTATACGACTGGGCCATGCTCGAGTTGGGGGCCATGCCTGAGTTGGGAGCCCTCCTAGCTGCAGAGGATTCTTCTGTGAGTTTCTAGTGACTTTCAAAGCTGGCCACTTAGGAGCCTCTGGGTGAGACCTCTGCTGGTTGCTGGTGTTCTGCTCTGTCCCCAATGCCACACAAGGTCCTGCTGCTGGCCCACCTTGCAAGAGGGACCTGCAGGGCACTCCATTAGATTTATTTGCTGTATACATCTTCCCCCAAGAGAACAAAACTGGTCATTTTGGGGGTCTCCTCCTCTCCACATGCCCTGGCACACTGAGTTGCACCAGCGGTGCCACCTGGCCCAAGAGGACACCGGCCCTAGGAGAAGGTGCCAGGACTGCTGCATCCTCTCTTGAATCTCAGTACTGCACTGGAGGCAGGGAGCTGGGTCACTGGGCACCAAGGCATAAATAAGTGGTGGCTAACTGCTGGATGCCCCAACCCCCAGCAGCTATTTTGGCTGCTCAGTGGAGTATGACTTCTACCTGGTAAAGGAGAGGGAGAAGGGGTAGGGTGCTTTGCTTCCTGTTTCCTTTCAACTTCTGACCCTAGCCCAGACTCTGCAGAGGTACTGCAGTGCGGTTGCATCCAATGAGCTCTGGCCCCTGCCAAATGAGGGATGCAGACAAATTCAAGTGTCTGAGTTCCCTGCCCTGCACACTGCCCAAGGAGGGAGCCAGAGGCTGTTGCAAAGAGAGGGTGGAGGAAAGGAGGGAGTCCAGGAAGGGCAGATTGCAAATGCCCTATAAGGTGCCACTCTGATGGGAGGCTACCTAGGGCCTCCAAGGGGATAAGAAGCAGGCCGGCAGCTTCCTCAGGCTCTTGGCAAAAGGCCTTTACACCGACCCCCTTATTCCTGCCCCAAGTTACATAAGCAGCAGCTCAGTCTGGGTATGGGGAATGACGCAGTGATGCCACTCACCATGGCCTGCTCGATCTTGTTGTCTATGGCCACCACGCTGGCTCCAGAGGCACTGCCAAGACAAAAAGCAAAGCCACCGCGTTACCCACTCAGTTCCACTCTGAGCACCTGGCGGTTGTGGCCAAAGTCCTCCCTCTGCCCTGGTTCTTCCTCCTCTCCCGCCTCCCTGGCCCGGAGTCCCAGGCACTTTGTCCCCTGGGGCCTCTGCAGCAAGCCGCCTGCACCTCCCCAACCGGGCTGGCTCCTGCCGCAGCAGCCCAGACAGAGCTCCGCGTGAAGCAGCGCGCGGTCCCGGGGCGCGCAGGCGAGTGTGGCCTGCTCAGCCGCCCCGGCGACAGGCAAACAATGGGGGCTCGCGGCCCACGGAGTCCCCCGCCGGTGGCTCAACCCCGCGCCGGCCCAAAAGGCTCCCCCACCCCTGGGGCGCGCGCGGTGGGCGGGGGGCACCTACCGGGCTCCGAAGCTAGCTAGGAATTCCTTCCTGGCTCGGAAGCTTCCGGCCTGCTCCCCGGCGGCGCACAGCGCGGCCAGCCCCCTGCCCAGGCCTGCCCAGCGCAGCCCGGCCCCGCCGCCCCTCTGCCTCGGGCTGCAGCAGCTCCTTCTCACGGCGCAGCGGCCACAGGGACGCTCCGAAGGCGGAGGTGACCCTCCTCCCTGCGTCCCCTACCCCCGCCCCTTCCCAGGATGCTGCACCGCGGGGGAACGGGGACCCGCAGCGCGCGGCTCACTCGGAGATGCCGCTCTCAGCCCAGTCCCCGCCGGCGCCTGGGCTCAGGAGCTGCGGCCCGTTGTTACCTGTTATCCAGCTTAACGGACACCACATCCCCTCCAAGCAGGGAAGAGAAGAAAGAGATGTTGAAATTGTGCAGCTGATAGACCGCCACCTCCATGGGGGTCTGATACATTTCGGCGTTCATGGCTTGGGAGGCCGCGGAGCTCTGGCGGGGCTGGGCGGGCTGGGTGGCTGCGGGCTGCTGGCACGCTGCACGGGTCTGGGCTCCGCAAGTCCTGCCCGGGGGGCTAGGAGGGGGGCAAAGGCTGCCGATTGGACCCAAAGCCAGGCAGACGCTTCAGAGTTGAAGGGAAGTGACTCGAGGGGTGTCACCTTGTGTGTCACAAACTCCACAGCCGCCAGTCCAACCCAGACTCGGAGATATTTCGGCTCCTGCTTCTTTATATAGGAGGAGCCGGCTGCGTCACATGGCGTCAGGGGCCATGCAAATGAGTCCTATACCAGGCTTTGTGGTCCAGTTAAACCACATCCCCTCCCTGAACCTTAGGCTAGGGCTGTAAACAGTTCAGCACTTTCTTGTGCCAACTGGCATCTCCAAAGAGGGTTCCGGAGATTGGTAAAAACCGAACTGGAACGGATTCTTAGAGAAGTACTAATGCCCTAACCAGAGCAGAGAGCATTCAGTAAAGGGGGGCGCTGGTTTTCAAAGCTCTTCTCCAGGTGTCAGCCAGCATACCCCCATGGCTTTGCAACGCCATTACATACCACATGCCCTGTACCCACTCTGATCATCAGGAGGCTCACCTCCTTCCTGCCGCCTGCCCTCTCAAACTCTCTTCTGCACACATACTTTGCCACTTGCATGTCCTATCACCCAGCCAGCTGGCCCGCTGGTCTGCCCCCAACCCCAGCACCTACCCACTGACCTCCTCCTCTGGATGGGTGCTGACACATGCACAGATCTGTGACATGCTCGGTACCTGAGCACAGGGCTGGACTACTCTACTCTGTGAGTGCCAGTGCGCATAGAGGGAGAAGAGAATTTCCCGAGAACTCAGATGAGTGGGGGAACACGTACAAGGGGGAAGCTGGGAGCCAAGTGAGTGACAGAGGAGGTGGGAGGAGGTGGGGGAGGCAGCAGGGGGATGAGCACTGGAGGAACCACAAGATGCCAGCCCCTTTCCTTTGGTCTCCACACCCTACTCTGCAGAGAAAATACATGCAACATTATCTGGGATTTCACGTCTGTGTTTTTAAAAACAAGATCTTGTTACTTTTCTATAAACAGCAAATGACAACAAAACTACAAACCAAGGCTATTTACAAACCATCCCAGGGAAACACCTGCTCTGTGATGGGGCCAGCCATAGGTAGGGTGAAGAGGCTACTTTGGGAACGAACAGATTCCCAGTTACAAGGATAATGTTGCCAACTAAAAGCTACATATATTTCCATCAAAATACACTTTTCTTCTTTTCAGCTTCAAGCTTAAAAAATAAAAGGCGGCAGCAGAGGCTGGAGGTGCTTTGCTCCTACTCTCTCCTAAGTGAGGCCACCTGGTGGACAGAGGCAGAATTGCAGCCAGAGGGGGCCACCGAACCTGAAGGCACAGGTGATGATGCAACTGCTAGTATTATTTACACCAACTCAGGACCAGAAGGGGAACATTGGGTTCCACCACATATACAATAGTCTGGATGAAGCTAGGGCCAGTGCCCATGGATCAGTTTGTGACTCAGGCTGTGGTCCAAAGAAATACCCTAATGTAATCAGGCTACTGGAAAAGTACTAGGGCCTCTTATCAGCAAAGGAGGTAATTATTATTTGCCTCAGGATATTTCTTCTAACCAGGTGCCTGGCACTGACACCCTGGCCAAGGCCCCAGTTAAGCCCAGTCTTAAGGCCTTGCTTTTCACCAGACCGCCAGTGCAGTTACACCACCAAATAGCCAACATTGGCTGCTGTGACACAGAGCTCCTACTGGGTCCCATAGGTGGTAACAAATGTACAAAGGCCATCCTACCTGAAAAGGGCTGACAATAGAAATATCTAAGCAAACCCACCCAGGAGCCCAAGATGGTGTTTTTCTTCACCCTAGGTGAGGCGGGAAACCATCCCAATCTCAAGATATTATGTTACCTTTAGGTCACAAGCCCTCCCCACAAAGTGTTTGCACGGAGCTGTGTGTGGTAAGCAGAACAGAGTGCAGACTCTGTTTATAGATCATTAAGAACATTAGCTGAGGGAGGGGAAAAAAAAAGCTTTCTTAAATCAGAAGCTTCACTACTACTGGAATTCCCTGATATATTAATCTGCCCTCTGTGCCACATAGAGCTTCTTTGGCCCCAGGAAGAGCCTCAGACCTCTCCCTGGCTTGTAAATGGTTCTCACAAACTAACTATTGCTACCCACCCCCAAACTTCCAAGGGAGACTATGACAAGAAAAAGGGAGGGAGAAATAAACTGGGTTGGCAGAGGAAAAAACACCACTAGGGAGGTGAGGAACAGGACTGAAGGAAACATAGCTCCTTCTCCAGGGTAACTCCCTTATATGGACTCAGAGGCAGAGAAATCAAGGTAGTTCAGGAAGGGAAAGGAAAAGAAGTTGTGTCTGCTAGCAAGGCTGTATTTGAACTTTAAGTTAATGATACTTCAATTAAAAATAAGCTGAGTTTTATGGGGCACCTGGGTCACTTCATCGGTGAAGTGTCCGACTCTCAGTTTCAGCTCAGGTCCTGATCTCAGGGTCGTGAGATTGAGCCCCACATCAAGCCCCAGGTTGAGCCCCACGGGCTCATCTGGGCTCTGCACTCAGTACAGAGTCTGCTGAAGTTTCTCTCACTCCCCCTCTGCTCCTCCCCTTCCTTGCCTCTCTCAACTAAATGAAATCTTGAAAAAAAAAAAAAAGCTTAGCTTGAGACTCACTGACAATCATGGCTACCACTAAGTGAGCATCAGTTATGGGCCAGACATTTGGGCCAGATGCACCACAAGGCCTGTGGTGGTGGCACTGTCACCATCATTTTACAGATGAAGAAACCAAGGGTCTGAGAGGCTACCTTGTCCAAGGCACCATAGCTAAGAAATTATGGATCTGGGACTCCAACCCAGGTCTCCCTGACCTCAAGACCAAGTCTGTTCCTACCACACTTAGTAGTGGGGTAGGGAGTGGGTGTGGAGTAAATAAATCTATGTGGTGGGGGGGCTGGGTGGGAGGTGCCAAGGAAAGCAGTGAGGAAGAAGATAGGCTGAGTGGCAGGACAAGTGGTCCAAAGGCTGACTGTCAGCACACTTGGCTTTTCTGACCCTTGTGGCAGGGAAGAGCAGCATCAGGGACCAGAAGCATATCCAAAGAGTCCAAGTGAACCTTATGGGAGTGCTGGCCGGGCCTGCATGATTTCAAAAGGCAGCCACACAGTCCTCAAAGAAAGCTCACTCCGTCTAGGAAATAGGAGATACTGATCTAACTGGGGGTTCCCACAATGGAAATATTTCGTCCTGTGGTATACGATACCCCAAATAAGGGAAGCATTCTGAGAATAATAATCATAGTCCTGTCAAACCTTCAGTTCCTAGGGCCCGACTAACTGGCATCCTTAATTAACTGCCCCCCCCCCCCCCGCCCATGCCATATTCCTGCTGTGCTCAGCTTTTAGGAGAATGAAGCCAACCACAAGAAAACAATCTCCTATTAGGGATTTGGTTTTAAAAAACAACTTTAAAAGGATGTCCCAGGTTCAGCCCACACTCAGTCCATCTCTCATGCTTTCTACACTTCTAGTTTGCCAGCTGATAGCCAAGTGAGAAGTGGCCAGCCACCTTGAGGCCTTAGGCTCCACCACTAGCAAACGAAACGATGGCTGGATCCCCAGATCCCAGAGCTAGCTAAGGCAAGACAGTGCATATAAATGTCCTTGTAGAGGGATTTTTTGAACAAGGGCAAAGAGGAGGGGGAGAGGGGAAGAAGGAGGAGGAATCCAAAAGATTTTCTGCTTAACCCCAGGCACTCTAGAAAATTCCTCTGCCCAGAATATCTGCGCAAAACCTTGCAGCCAGTGCAAGTTTATGCTGTACAAGATATCTATGATCTGACCTAACTTTTCTGAGCAAACTGCTGATCCTCAGGGCTCTCTGCATCCTTATGTCCTGCGGAGGTGGGACCCAGGCAGGAAACAGTGCGCCAGGGAATCCACAACCCAGCAGCCTTGTGTGAATGTGTCTAAATTCCCTTTCTTCCATCCTGCACCCGACAACACTGGGCTGGACCCAGAGCCGGCCCAGCAACAGCGCCCAGCCAATGAGCCAGATCCTTTGCTGGCTTTCAGGTCTAGCCCTCAGGCTACTGGATTCCGCAGTTGCCCCTCCCTCACTCTCACAGTGGACCTTTTAGACGAGAGTGGTATCATGAGGACAGGGCCAACCCTCTCCATTTCAGGAGGCCCTGGAAGTTGACCTGTTTAAGCTGGGAGAAATGTCTCAGCATTCTCACAGGTCTGTTCCATTTCAAAAGCCAGACTCTTTAGGACAAGAATGCTTCCTCCTTGGGGCTCCCACGGGGCAGGGGGACAGAGACTGGGTAGTCTGGGCTGCAGAAGCCATGGGCCGGATCTCGGCATGCTGCTGCTGAGGGGTGGGTGCGGTAGGTTTGGGGGTGGTGGCGAGGGGGAACATCTCACTTCCCCTTTTGTCACACTTGAAGCATTGTGTACCATGCAGCCCAGAGGAAACTCTTTATAGGCAAGTCTTCCTTATTTTCTACAGGCAGTGTTCCACCCAAAGATTCAGCAATGCTGCCAGCAAAACACAAGGCCTTGTGTCAGGAGAAGCGGAAAAAGACGCGATGGGAGAGGTGCGGGACAAGCCACAAAGCAAACACAGGGTTAGGAGCTGGAAAAGGAAATCAAAAAGGATATTGAGCACTGGAACGTTAGCACAGTTAATGGGATGGCTGAAAAACAGCCCTCCCCACTGACTCCTCCACCCCAAGCCCCCTTCCGGCTGAAGCTCTGTCTCCTTCTAATTACTTACGTGTCCCTTTTTCTGAAGAGGCTGGGGGAATAAGGAGGCTGAAATGCCATCGTTTAAATTTGTCCTTGCGTCTGTCTTATCTTCTCTCTTCCCCTCTGATTCCCCTCCAGCGTGGAGGACTAGAGACAGGAAGGCCACTGCCACTTACATGGTTACTTTGGCTTCATGGAAAATCCCCAAAGTCCAGAAGGAGGGAAGCAAGAAAGAAAGACAGTGACAGAGAAAGTGCCTTGTCCTCTGTGGGTCATGTGAACTGCCCTGCATGGCCAAGGCCCAGAACCCTGACTCTGGGCGGCAGGAAACAGGAGAGGAGGATGCAGACATAGAAGCAGAAGGCCAGCGTGGGAGGGACCCCGAGGAGAGCCCCAGTGAAGATGGACACTGTCTTGGAGAAGCAGCTCTGACAACCAATTTGGGCCAAATCCTGACACCAAATGACGACAGGAGCCATGAATCGTGCCTTTCAGCTCCCTCGCGGACAGGGTCCCATGTGAGCTTCACAGACAATCTCCGAGTGACACGATGGATGACAGGCAGAACCAAACCCCATTCTGACAGGGCAGCCCGCCCACTCCCCCTCATTCAGAGAGGTACAAAAAGGGCCCTTGTTGGAACCATCTTTGTCACCCCAACTTTGATGGCTACTCATGGGCGGGGGGAGGCGGTTTGTCCTGGTGCCTCTGCAAGACTGGAAGCGTTGGCAGCATGATCCAGGAATGCTGTTTGGCTCGGTGGATCTTAAATCTCATGAACCTTGTGTCAATATTTATGCCTGTCTCCCTTCACTTTATGCCCCGCAGCTGGGAAAATCTACCTCCATACTTTTTCCAAGCCCTCTTTTTTTCCACTCTTCCCATGACCCAGCCCTGGGCCAGAAATAGATATTCCTGAAGAACAGACTACAAAATTAACCTTGGTGAATGGCATCGCCTCCTTCTCCTCCTCCTCTTCCCTCTCCACATCACCCTAATCATTCAGTTTAAGTCGGTTCCACTCAATTCAGTTCAAAATTGATTGAATGCCCATTCAAAGTGCAAGGCCCATTTTGGGGAAATTCAAACAAACCTACCAACCAACTGGTAGTGCAAATTAAAAATCGTGCTTCCTTCCAGAATATCCTGGGCCTGCGGTAAAATCAGGAGGCTCCTACTTGGTACGATCTCAGTGAAATGTTTGCTTCGGGAGGCGGGGAAAGCCTAGGGCTTGAGGGTGGGTTGAAGGGTAGCTTGGGGTTCAGGAGGGCCACACCACTGCCATGCCTGGGCATCACTTCATTCCTCAGAATTGGCTGTGCTCTTCTTCTCCTCACCCTAGCCTTTGGGGAGAACACAGCAGCCACAAGGCTCGGAGTTTCTATGTGGGACCAAAGGCTCCCCGACTTGGTAGCCCACAGTGCCAGGGCCTCTCAGTCTGATTCTCTTCCTTAACCCCCAGGGTTTGTAAACCGAGGGGTTTGGAAACTTTGCTTGGAAACAAAGCATAGATCTGCTCTCTCTGGTCTACCCGTCCCTTCCTTCTGAGATGGACAGTGTCAAGGGTGGGGGGGGGTCACCTCTACCTGCCAATTTCTTGGTCTTTCTTCTTCGGTCAGCTCCTCTTGGTCTTCACCTCTGCTCCACTTCACCCTTCCAGACCTGCGCCATCTTTAGGCAGGCAGACTCCTCACTCTACCCCTGGTCACAGCCCACTCCAGGGGCAGGGAAAGAAAGCAGCAAGAACATGGCTGCTCTTCCTGTTTGCACCAGCCCTCCACCAGCCTATGTGAGCCAAGGAGACACTGGCAGGGGCTCTCTCCATCCCTGCTGCTCTGTGAAGCAACCCTGAAATTCCAACCCATTTTTTTTTTTCTGGCAGTTGTCAAGGTTACTTTGAGTGGTATGTGGAGGACTTAGGGCTATTGGCAATGCTTTTGGAAGATGAGAATGAGGAGGATCCTATTGGGGATGTGGAGCCAGCAGACAAGAGGCCCATGAAGAAGCCAAGGTGGAGCACCTGGCTCCATCGTGGGTCCTGCTATATAGAATGGGTGACCTTTGTAGTGGTGCAGGTTTCCTGGGGAACAAAATGATGGTAATAATGCCAGCCTCTTTAGGCGCCTGGGCTCCTGGGCCATGATGGGGAAGCATGAGGAGCCTCCCCAGGGTTCTTGCATTGTATGACTCAGGCTGCCGCTTACCTCACAGCAGAGCTATTCACCAAGGGCTCACTTGAGGTAGCTCCCTGATCCTCTGTGGTAGGACTCTGGATGGTGAAAAGGGGCTCTGAAAAGGGCTTCCTACTCTCTAGCCACCTACCCTCACCCCAGAGCTTCCTGGATGGAAGGAAGGCAGCCTCCCTGGAGTGAGGCAGTGCTGGGAAGGGCAGGGGACACGATACTGGCCAAACGGAAAGAAGAAGAGAAATGAGGCAAGCTCCTTCCTGGGCAGGCCACCCTTCCCCCCAACCTCAGCCATGGGAACAGTGCCAGGGAACTCAAAGGAGTGTTGGGAGAGTTAAGGAAAGCCTCCTGGCCTGGTTTGAGAATTGCTGACAAGGAATACACACCTCACCAGGAGGGAAAAAGAAGCACAGAAGCACACACACACACACATTTATGTAAACATTCTCTTAGCTTTTCACCAAGTCCAGTTCACAGATATAGGCAGGAGAAGGGCATCATGCAGATCTTCCCCCTCTGCCTCCCTGTCTCTGTGTGTCTCTTGCTGTTGCCAGCTTCCTCCTGATGCAAAAGAAGCAGTAAAGCAATAGGACACGGCAATATGGCAAAGCAGGAGGACACTCTAGACCAAGCCAGAGTATCAAAAGACATAGCCCTGGCTCTCTCCAACATCCAGAGCTGGCCACGTGCTGTGCAGACATCCTAGGTGACGGGGTCTTAGGGGAAGCTTAGAGGGGGTACGGGGGGAGCCAGCTGAAGCCTCACCCTGTACACCAGGAACAGGAATCCCTGGTGCCGCTAGGTCCACAGGTTTCAAAGATGTCAATCACATATTAAAATAAAGGAGAAATAAAAAACAAGTGCTACGTGGGGTGCCTGGGTGGCTCAGTTGGTTAAGCATCTGCCTTCGGCTCAGGTCATCAGCCCAGGGTTCTGGCATCGAGTCCTGAGGCGGGCTCCCTGCTCTGTGGAGAGCCTGCTTCTCCCTCTGCCTCTCTCTCTCTCTTGTATCTCATGAATAAATAATTGAAATCTTTAAAAAACAAACAAACCCCAAGCATTACGTGTACACAATCAATCATATGAATGCCTAAGAAATGGCTCTCCCAGGCTCCTCATGAGGACAGTTCTAACTAGAGCCAGCCCTGGCACAGATGCCACATGTGACCGGATACCTGAGAAGTCTGATTTGAAGGGCACTGAGCAAAAGTCCTCTCAGTCCTTTGCCTGACCAGACTACTGTAGTGTCTACAAATGTCACCATCCGAATCAGAACCTTGGATTTTAATGATCATTCCAGGACCGCTTTATAATTCAAGGAACTAGGAATGTTTATTCTTCCTGCCAAAAACCCTGGGAAAGGGCCATGGTCTGCTATTATCAGTGACGAGTACTCAAGTATGAACTCAATTTTCCTATTACTTCCAACAGAGTGGCAGATCAGCACTGGAAGGCAACCAGACACACAGCAGGTACACCATGCTGGTGGGCTGCAGAGGGAAACGGATGGGTCCTCATGGGGTTCTTAACATCAGGATCTCCTAGAGGGAACTTATGGCTGGACTCCAGCCCTAGAAGATCCAGTGGAATAGTGTGTGGCTTGGGAAGGGTGTTTTCCGATGGGTCGGATGCAACTCTTCTGTCTCTACTCCATGGAACTGCTTTTGAGAACCACTGGCCTAAAGGGGACGGCCAAAACAAGGTCTACCCAAAGAGCCCCCAGAGTGTCAGGGTCACCAAGATCTACTTTGGATCATACACAATGATAGGGTTCAGCACATTCCAGGTCTAATGTCTGTTTGCCTTTCGCTCTCTTTCCCTTTCACTCCTGAACACTTGATCAGAACATGAATGAGAGATGCTATTAGAAGGATAACCCAAACCTGCTCTTATTTATAAATCAACCTCTGCCAAATTTTGCCTGTTAGGAGGAACGGATTGCTTCTAAGACACTTCACAGCTGTCAGTGGCGGGAACTCTTGGCCTGGGAGTTTGAGGACAGAAGGTGGGCATCCCAGAATGGAGAAGGAGAAGAACCGTGGGGGGAGGGAGAGAACAGGGAAGGGCTGATTTTTTTCTAATAGCGCAGTTTGGTCAATTAACCCAGCCCTGCCTCCCTTCCACAGAAGCCAGCTCTTGCTCGCCTTGTGGCTATCACCACCAGGTCAAACATGGGTCCATTCTGAGATTGGCTGGAGGGGTGTGACTAATTCCCCACCACCCCCACCCTGCCCAGAAGCCTGCTGGGGCTGACTACAAAGAGTCACCAGGATTTCTGCAAACATGCTCATCCCCACCCTGATCCAAACCTCAGCTCCCCTGCCCCTACCATCCTCACCCCTCCCATGGCTTGTGAACTCCTCCCTAGCAAGAAGGTTTGCCCCCACTGCTCAGCCAACTCCTCTCTCCCAAGGGAGGGCCGAAGGGGAATTCGATGCTCTCTGTGGCATGCATCCGGCCTGTGTTTTGGTATTTTATTTTATTTTTATGTTTAATTTACACTGCCTGCTAGGTTTGGGGCTTAAATAAACAAAGGCTATGCTTCCCCCAAGGCTTGGACTTCCTGGTTGCCTGTCAGCAACAGTGACCCTTTTAACCTCCCCTCTCGCTCCTTGAGACAGGCAGTGCAGGGGGTGGGGTTAGAAGAGAAAAGATATTTTGGGGCCAAAGCCTGGAAATTCTTAGTGCCAGCTTAAAATACCACCCTTCTCCCCCACCCTCCTCTACAACATGAGTGTTAAGTCCCAACACCATCTTACCAAGTACAGACTCGTTTTAAAGGCCATAGCAGAAGTCTAAGGGTAGAGCACCAAACTGGAAAATTCAAAAACATTTGTATTGATTTTTTTGGGGGGGTTGAAATCTACCTTCGGACATCTCTGTACCACTGAGCAAGGACAAAGGGCCCAGGTCTTTGTGGGTGGAGTAGCCTTCCAGGGCCTGTAGCATGGGCAGAGTGTGGTGGGCCTGCCCGGAAAAGGTTTCCTGCCAAAGCTCAGACACCTTAGAAAATAAGAGGAACACTGGCCCCTATGTCCCAGGATACAGTTCCAATAGCAAAGTAACAAATCCTGGTCAACAGTTCTGACATCCTGTTATTTGCTAAAACTAATAATACCATGGAGTTTGTTGACAGATCCACAGAAGAGCTAAAGTAAATATGGAAACTGAGGAATGGCCAAGTATAGACAGTTCCTAGCTCAGCAGTTGAGAAGAAAGGAGTTTCACAGATAGTCCCTGGGTATCTTGGGGCACTGGGGCCCGAGCACAGTTGGGAGATAATCCAGAGGCATTGGTCCTGTCACTGGGTGATTTTTCTCCAGCAGGCTACTGCAATAATGGACTTGGCCCACTGAGCTGGTTCCTGAGCTCTTAGAGAATAATGGTAAGAATCGAGAGGGACTGCCCTAGTACCTATGCCAGAGGAGGTGCTCCCTGAGAAACTTGGCTTTAGCACCCATTCTACATGAACTTGGTCAAGCAGGAAGAAAGTACATCAGGAGGTCAGAGTTCTTTCTCCACCTTGGCCACTAGACAGCTGGTGGACTGCTTAGAAGGCTCTAAACCCCCTGTGCTGCCATCTGCTTATTCATGACATAGGAATGATGCTTCTCTCCCTGACATATACACCACACAAGGTGGATATGTGTACAGACACCCCAAAGTCTGGAAACAGAGATAATATCATTGTATTCTTTTTTGCAGACTGACGATGTCTTTACAACAACATGGACATATATTTGCCTATGGTTCCAGACTTGGTGGACATCCTGTAGGTGGCATAGCCATGTTCTTTGGAAAGTAACAAGGGTGTGACCATGATGAGTAAGGGTCCGGGTCCCCAAACACTGCTCCACGATGAGTAAGGGTCCTGGTCCCCAAACACTGCTGACACAACGGCTCACTGGGTGAGCAGCCCTATCAATGCTATTTCAAAGTCTGGCATTTCTAACTTTTTGTCCAGGTTCCAAGTTTTGTTTCCATTGTGTCACAAGTCACCAGTACTGCTTGGGGGCAGGGGTAACATGAGGGACTGGTATCAAAGTGGAATCAACATTTAAATTCAGTCTCTTAAGGGGCGTCTGGGTGGCTCTGTCAGTTAAGCATCTGCCTGTGGCTCAGGTCATGATACCGGAGTCCTGGGATCGAGCCCTGTATTGGGCTCCCTGCTCAGTGGGAAGTCTGTTTCTCCCTCTCTCTCTTCTTTTTTTTTATATATATCTTTAATACTTAAATGGCTTTATTCTTTTTCATTGGAGTTCAATTTGCCAACATATAGCATAACACCCAGTGCTTATCCTGCCAAGTGCCTCCCTCAGTGCCCGTCACCCAGTCACCCCAACCCCCCGCCCACCTCCCTTTCCACTACCCCTTGTTCATTTCCCAGGGTTAGGTGTCTCTCATGTTTCGTCACCCTTACTGATATTTTCACTCATTTTCTCTCCTTTCCCCTTTATTCCCTTTCACGATTTTTTATATTCCCCAAATGAATGAGACCATAAAATGTTTGTCCTCCATTTGACTTATTTCACTCAGCATAATAGCCTCCAGTTCCATCCATGTCAAAGCCCCTCTCTCTCTTCTGCTTGTGTGCTTGCTCTCTCTCTCTGTGTGTCAAATAAATGAACAAAATCTTTAAAAAAGTAAATTCAGTCTCTTGAAGTTCTTTAGCAATCTGTCCCAGTACACAGGACTTGAACTTGCATAACATTTTGGCCTCAAGGGCCTCTTGGATGGCACAAGCAGTCAGTAATCGTCAGGACCTCAAGTCTTTCAAGCAGGACCAAAGGCACAGCCAGATAAGACCATGACTGAAAGTGGGCAACACACAAGATCTTCAGCGAGCATGGACTGGCTTCCTAGACTGAGAATACAAGTTCTGCAGGCATAGTGGTTTATCCTATTCACCACTGTGCCCCTAGAGTCTGGACCTGTGCCTAGCACACAGTCTCAAGATGGTAAATACATGCTTAATGAATAACTAAAAGGTTCGGACAAGTGTTAGAACTTTGCTAATAGCCTCTGTAGGGAAGAACTATATAGGCAAATTCATGAATTCGCCTTCTGTTAACACTGTGATTTGGAGACAATCACTGTCTGAGAGCAATTCTGCAGTTAAAAAACATGAAAGACTAGTGAAAATCAAACATACTTGGGAAACCTAACCCAAGTACAATTTAATTAAGTAGCCACTAACAACCTGGAACCAAGGCCCGACTTCTTCAATAAAAGGGATAATTCACCCGTGTGTGTGTGTGTGTGTGTGTGTGTGTGTGCGTGCGTGTGCATGTGCGTGTGCGTGTGCACCCGCTCATGGTTTTCTACTAATGCTGGGACTTTGATCAGTTTCCATCTTTAGGTGGAGGGGCTGGGTCAGTTGGGAACAGGGCACCCACAGGGAGCAGTGGAGGGTGATGAAGCCCGGGACTAGGGCAGCCAAGTCTCGGCTGGCAGCAACATCAAAGAGGGATTTGGGGCTAGCAGGCCTGATTCTGAGCGAGTGACAGCCATATAACTGGAATGCTGTGTGTGTGTGTGGGGGGTGAGGTGGGGGAGGGTCAGGCAAAAACAACAACAACCCCGTCCTGACCAAAAATAACCAATACCGGCCAAGATAAAGGAAATTCTCACTGTTAATGTCACCATGGGTTTGAAGTGTTGAGGATCCCTGTTAAAATGAAAAGACTTTCTTGGGAGGGGCACTGTTCAGTTCTTCTCTGGGAAGGAACACTGTGGCCTGCCTAGTGCGGTCTGAATAGTAGGGGGCTCCTGGGGGAACTGCCCTGGGGCTGGCTAAGTATAGACGGATGGAGTGCTGCCTGCGAAGGAGCCTCACAACAGCTCCTGGCTAACTGGGGCTTTGGGCTCTCAGGGGTACAGGCAGATATACCCACATATTCCTGGGCTCGCTCTCAATGTGACCAAAGTGCCTGAGCAGGCAGCTCAAAGAGCAGGGGAGTTTATGACAAAGGAGATCATCTCCTCCTGCTCTTCTTGGGAATGGGCTCTGAAGAAGCTGTGAGGAGCAGGGATATACCAGAGCCTTACTTTGCAACACTGACCTTCAGCGTTCCCTGTCCAGGGGATCTCATTTGCATGTTCTTCGGGCATCGTCCCTGCATATACCCTCCTCTACTTACTTGCTTATAAGCGGCATGGGTGAGAAGGGGACTCTCAGGTAGGCTCTGTGGCTGATAAGGGGTCGCTGGGTTCCCCCTCCCCATGAAGTCACTTCTTTATACCCAGAGCCTCCTTTATTAACCCAAAGGAATGAGTCTGGCTGGTGGCGGGGAGGGGAGTGCCAGGCAGAAAGGCAGGTTGCTGGGGGAGCTTTCTTTGGCCATTTCCTGCCACTCTCCATTGGCAGTCCTCCTCTCTGACTTTGCACTGGGCCACCCTGGCAGCAGGCACAATCCTCACACCAGAGCTCGCCAGGGTGGCCGGTGGCCCTTGCCCCTTGACACCCCTCCTTCCTGCTTTTTTTAAAACCGCTGGCAGAACCTCAGCCCTGAAGCCCCGCTCTGGCTTAACCAGGTGATGGCCAACTGCCTCACACCAGGTGGAACCAGGTTGGGTGGAGGGAGGGAGACAGGGGAATAGGGCCGGGCAGCCCCCACCCCCACCCCATGGCCCTGTTGAGGTGCTGACAGCTGGGAGAGGACCTGAAACCAGTTAGCCTGGGGCTCCGGGCCAGCAGTGCATTTTCATCTTGTTTTGAATGGGACTGTCCTCCTGTAAACACGTCTGTGTCAGGGGGAAGAAAATGTAGAATGGCTTAAATTAGTTGGGTGGAATGCATCCCACCCATGAATCACCAGCACGGGGAGAATGCCCTACAGGTGGGCCTCACTTTACGCAAACCTGTCTTATAAAAGCCTCGCTTCAACAAGGGGGCAGCGATGGACAGCTGTTAGGTCTTGACCTATCACCGGGAGATCTCAAAGCCACATCTGGTCCGAGTAAGAACAGCAGCAGCTCTTGAGTACTGATAGCTCAGCAGGCACTGTGCGAAGAGCCTTATATACATTAGCCTTTGGAACCTTGTCAACAGTTGAGGTAGTTGACAGGAGGGGGTGGGTATCATATTGTCATTAGGTCCATTCTGTGGATGAGGAAACAGAGGCCCAGAGAGGTTAAGTGACTTGCCTTGGATCACCCAGCTAGTAAGTGGCAGAGGCCAAACGTGAACCCCTGATTCTAAAGCTCTGGGTCGGCTCCAGCTAGGCATTTTGCTTTGTTTTGAGATTTCCAGTGGAGGCTACCTTCTAGGCACAGATGTTCCTTCCCACTGAAACCTCCTCCATCACAGCTGCAGGAGAACTGGAAACCTCAGCAGGGTCTGGGTGGGGAGCCCTAGGGTGCAGGCTGGTTGATTCCCATTGCAGTCCCAAGAGAGGGGAGCCCCCCGGCAGGTCAGGATGAGACAGATCAACTCAGGGACTGGAGGGCCATTTAAGGGCAACTGCTTGACTAGACTCAGGGAAGGCCCCTCAGGAACTGCACGTACAAACCACTCAGACGCCAGGCTGCAGAAGGGACAAAAGACTTAGTATAATCTAGTATAAGGAAAGACCAAATGTAAACATGTATTTTAAAACAAAATGTCATGGATCATGCTGTAGGCACAGGGCTGGTCCCCGGGGCCAAACTGTGAAGCAGGTGTCTGCCTCCAGAACCTTCCTGCTTCCTTTTTCAGGTACCTTCCTCCTGCCTGTCCCCTCAGGTGACCTGTGTCCGTCCTCCTGCTGCTGGGAGTTTCGTGGGCCCCCCCTTACTACCATCTGGGATGCCCCGCCCTCCCTAGAAGTGTCCACTTTAAGGGAGACTCAGTCTTCCTCCACCAAATGCAACATACCTGGTTTGGGAGCCAATCCTAAAGGACAAATCAGAGAACTGTATTTGTGTCAATGATAGGTAATAGGTTCTCCTCAGGCCTACCACAGGGGCTTTAACCCATAGATTTCAGTCAGTGGTATTTTAGGCATGGGTGGGGCTTCTTGGGGTGGAAAGGGAAAGAACTGTGGGGGGAGGATGACCATGGGAGGGGGGGATATTGTTTTTCAGGGATCTTCAAATCTTGCCAAGTAGGCCACAGGCTACTCTGACTATAGGTGGGCCTGGATCTACAGAGAAGGATAAATACCATGTCCAATACTGATGCTGTATTATTTCTAGAACACGGTGGAAAGAGCACTGCAATAGTAATCAGGAGACCTGGGTTCTGGTCCTGTTTTGTCCCTGACTACCAGAACAACCCTGGAAAAGTCCTGTAACCATTCTGGGCCTCAGTTTCCCCTGTATGTAAAAAGACAGGATCAGGGCTGCAAATTTATATTGACTTGGCTGCTTATTTGGTGAATGATACCCCTCTTTAGACTGGGGGCTTCATGAAGCCATACGCCACAGGTCTAGAGCAGTGTCTGGCACATAGCAACGCTCAACAAATGGAATAATAGAATGAATGAACGAACTAAATGACTGAATGGCAAAAGTAACTTCTGAGGTTGCTGCTGGTTCTAATCATCTCTCAGCCTTGACTTCATCAGGTGCAGCCATGCCTCTGAGTGGAGAGGCCCAGGCCAAGGGCTGGGTGAAGCCTTCAGGCCCTTGTGCTGAGGACCGTGGGGTGCAAGGGCAGCCTTCAGGACCCTAAGTAGCAGGCAAGAGCTTCCAGAAGGCCCAGGAGGCCTGCAGGATCCTGGATGGGAGGGTGGTAAGGGCTGTAGGAAGGGCAGGGTGGGTCAAGAGGAGTCAAGAGAGTCACTTTTACACAGTTTTCTGTAAAACAGGAAGCCGAGATAACAGAGACCTGATGGGTGTCTGGGCTGAGGTAGGAAAAGTGCCGAGTTGCATGGTGACTCAAGGTCAGGAGCTGGAACGGGGCCTGGAGCTCTCAAGCTTCAGCTCACCCCCTTGGGACTGCCCCTGGCTCCAGGCCAGCTCCCTGAATAGTTCCCCCACCCCCACCCACCCCTCCACAATTCCAGTTTCTTAGGCTATCCTGCTTCCTTGTCCAGGCGGCCCCGCTGTCCTCCCTACAGAGCCATGTGGAATCCCCCTCCCCCCCAGCCTCCCTCCAAGGACTCTGGTGCAGTCACCCATCAGAGCTCTCAGAGGCCCACTTCTGGGCAGACCTGCCCCCCTTCTCAGTGTTGCCCTCATTTACACTCTGACGCAACTCCTCCCCTTCTTACACAAAAGGGGGAGGTTTGCCTGCACAGCCTCCTCTTCCCTCCTAACATCCCCCGTGTCCTCTCCCCCACTCTGTGGCCAGGGCCTTCTCCTAGGAGCAATCTTGGGCATTATTCAGAGGTGCTAAGATTTTCTCCCATGGCCCCACCCTTTCCTCCAGCACCCATCACATTGTAACAGGGGCCACAGTTTCAATCCAAAAGAATGAATCTCTTAAAAGTGACACTTCAGGTACAAGTGAGCCGAGTGAGGCTCACTTGTATCTATGGGGTGGGGGGCCCTTCCCAGAATTCCCAAGATAACACTATGGAGGTGCTTACCTCCACACTCTGCTCTGAATGCTCATTAGGCTGATTCTGGCATTTGCTTTCCTTGGGGAGACCAAAGTTCTAATTCCATCAATCCCATTAAAACGGCCTGTGTGACCCTGGGCAAGTCATTTCATCTCTCAGAGTTTTAATTTCTTCATCTGTCGAATGGACGTCAATCACTCCATGCCCTACCCACCTTGACAGAGCTATAAAGACGAAAGAAGAGAGAGAGAGAGAGAATGTGGGGAGGGGTAGAGAAAGAGAGCGAGCTTTTTAAATGGCAAGGTCCTGGACAAATAAAAGGAATTATTATGTCTCCCTTCTGTTATGCTTGAAGGACTCATTCAGGTTGGACTGTAGGGCCCTCCTTACAAAAGATGCCAGTGTGCCTCTGGAACCTTTCCTCTCTCCTGTCCTGTCTCTCCTCTAGGGTTTGGCCCTAAGCCATGTCTGGTCTCCTGTGCACCTCCGCTCCACTTTAAGAACATCTCCTCCCCTGCCCCTGTCCTCTTCACCACCCATCATGTACCAGTACGCCTTCCTTTGCCATCCAAGGGCCTCTAGTCATTCTCTCTCCCTCTCCAGCCATCCGTGTGCCGAATGACCACTCTTTTAGCCCTGACCTCAGTCATCCCCATCAAAAGCTTTTAAAAGGAAGGACTCTGGGGTGGGGGTTGGGGCTGGGAATGATTGAACTTGACCATTTGCTACAGAGGCTGAACACAGAACAGAACACACAGCATGTGCTCAAAAAACATACCATTGTTTGGCTATGTGGAGAGGGGGGGCGGGGTGGAGCTTTGGGGGTGGAGTCTGTTTTGAGCCTCCTGAAATCAAGCCAGATAGGCAACTGCCTGCTCCACCTCTAGATTCGCCAGGCTCTGCCTGCCTGCTTTTCCCTCCAATCTTCCCCTTTACCTCTCAACCCCGATAGTGGGCTGGGCTCTTTGATCTCTAGGACCTGCACACTAGAATGTGATCTTGGGCCTCCCTGGCCTAGTGCCACAGTTTCTCTGGTGAACCACACCCCCCCCCCAGGGATGAGAGGCTGGGAGCAGTTTGGGGCACCCTCTGAATTTCCCAGAATAAACAATCAGTTCCCTCTGAAGGACCTCACCCACGAGTCTCTTTACCTAAGAAAATCTGGGATCCCCCCCGCCACTGCCCCAAATCAGGAGCTCCTGAGCTTTTCCTAGAGGCTAGAGAGTGATGCCCACCACAGTTCGGCACAGATGTATTTGCTCTGCTCCTGTACTAGGGCCATGGCAGTCCCCTTGGCTGGAATGTCTCTTGGTCTGGCAAACACTGGAAAAAAGGTTTCTCCCCAGATTGTGGGGGCAAAGCCCTTGCCTTCCTCTGAATGCTCCCTCAGGGTTTCCTTTCAACCTGCCCTTCCCAGGAGGAAATCAGAAGCAAAAGGTGACATTACCAGGCCTTGCCAGGGACTGGTGACAAGGTGGCAAAGCATGGCCTCATTCTGTTGGCCCTGGCCACCTGCCGCCCTCCCTGCCTCTGCCTGTTGCCAGGCCCCCACGTTGGCAGGCAGGTCTGGGGGAGGTGGGATTCCCTGGAGGCCACCAAGAAGGCTGGTCCCATAACAGAGATGGCAAAGGTGGTCTCAGAGGCCCAAAGGTGAAGCAGCTGAATCAGTGGCAGGACTCTGAGGTAAATGAAGGAAGAGGGGAGTCCACCACATAGAGTCTGGGTCTTCGGTGGCAGTGGGAGGTTGGTAAGAAAGATCACCAAATCTCACATTTGTTAAACCAGTAATGGAAAGAATGATGATGATAATAGCTACTACTTATTGAGAGGTTATTAGGTACCAGGCACTGTGCCAAGTGCATTTCATGCATTATTTTCTTGATTTCTCACAACAACCCTATGTAATTTTGTTTTGTTCTGTTTTTACAGATGATACATGAGGGAATGGCAGTTCAGGGAGTTTGTGACCAGCCTAATATCACACACTTAGCACTGGTACTTAAGGACCTCGTTGACTCTGGAACCTACACTCTTCACCCCTAAGCCAGCTGTCACTGCTCCTGCTCCAAGCATGACCCTGGTGGCCAAAGGGCCCACCAGCTACCCTCCAATGTGGCTGGGCCTCACAACGACCCAAGAACCTCATTTACCTGGAACTGACTTTTTTTCACCTCACTTTTCACACACACCCCCATTGAAGAGCCCAACAATTTCAATCAGGGATTCTTTTAAGAGCATCCAATGGATGGGACAGGGGGCACACCACAGGCCGATGCTTTAAATCGGGAAGGAGACCAACTTTTGCTCTTGGTCCTGCCATGACATGGTCACATGATCCCAGGCAGGCTGAATCCCCTTTTAGGCCCTCAGTTCCATAACCTGCCCAGACTTTTTTCTCTGGTCCCAGGTAGAGGTCAGTAATGCATAAAATCTAAGAGTACCAAATTCTTAGTGATGGGCCTCTGATCATGCTTGCCTCCATGGAAGAAGCCCCATGGGTTTGAAAGTGTTCCAACTCCCCACTGTCCACTCAGGGCTTACCCTTTGGTGAGTCTGTTGTAACACTCACGACCACCCTCAACATGGTCTGGGAGCCACTTGGTACCGCCATGCCAGGAGGTGGCTCCTTACCCACTAAGCCCTCTCTCCTTGAACATGCATCAGTGTCTAACCTTCCCAATCACTACTTTGAGATGACCTTGACTTGCCTTTTCCTCTTTTTCTTCCTCTCCTTTCCTACCACCCCCCACCAGCAGCCCACTATTGCTCTGGGAGCACCATCCTTCTTTTCTCCTGGCAAACAAGTCTGTGCACACCAGCTGGCTTCCTCCTTAAATGTGCAATCCTCCCCTTTGGCTTATTTGGCATTTCTGGCCTCTTTTTGTTGCATTTTTGTTTTCCTACATATTCAGAGAGATGGAAGGAACCTTGAGGATCAATGAGTTCCATTCCCTCCTTTGATGGGGGAGGAAAGTGAAATTTGGGCTAGAGCAAATGACTTTGCTCAGCTAGGCAGGGGGAAGGGCCAATACTTCATCCAGGTCTGCCTGATTTGGCAGCCGCTGCTCTTATTCTCTCTGTCCTTTAGGTAAGGCCTTGGCCCACCAGCCACTTCTCTCCCCATCTCCAAATGTACCTATTATCCATGTCGCACCACTCGCCACTGATTCTATTCCCTGGTGCCCTGGTGGCCTTCCATGTATATATCTAGGTTTCCCAACAGCAAAGTGGTCTGGGGGCAGGAAGGCAACTAATCCTTCCCACTTGAATAAGGCACAAAGCGGGGAAATGACCTGCTTAAGGTCATACAGCTCATTAGTGGGAGACCTGGGAACAGGATCTGGGCCTCCTAGCCACTTCCACTCATCATGAAGCAGTGCACCTCTGCTGCTTTCTCATCTCCCCCTTCTGTACTCTGCTGAAATTTCCTTTCTTGCCTCTTCCTCTCCCCTTTATCTTATCCTCCTTCCTAACTTCTGCCTTTCTTGCAAACCTGACGGATTTCAGAGCTGGACGGGACCTCAGGGATCATTTAGTTCCACTGATCACTTAACAAAGGAGAAGACTGACAACAGGAGATGGGAAGTCATTGGCTTGAAATTGGGATAGCTAATTGGGGGCCCAGCTGGGATGAAGGCCTGGGTCCCCAACTGCCAAGTTCGGTGCTCTTTCAACTATCCTCTTCCTGTCTGAGCTTTAAGTCCAGAGTCCTTCCTTGAAGATTCCAATCTCCTCTCCTGCCATCCAGATCCAATAGGATCTGAGAATGCTTGGGTCCAGGGTCCTACAGTGTCCCTGGTGAAAGGTGGAAGGAGCAGAGAGGCCAGCAACCACTCCCATATCCCCATATCTCACCCCTAGAGGCCCTGCCTGGCCTTGCCAAGAGCGGTGACTATCAAATATGTGTTGACATAAAGCCATAGCCTCTTGGATTCTCAGTTCATGGCCTAGACGGTGGCGTCAAAGCGCGAGCCGGCTGCAAAACGAGGTCAGTTCACTGTCCTCCCAATGGAAAAATCTTGTAAAATCAATAGCACTTATAACGTCAACAGACCTAGAGACCTTTCCTCTGTTTGTGTTTTCCTCCTGAGCTGCTCTTTCTCACCCACCCTGCTGTGAAGGCATAGACAACACAGGAATCTGGCAAGCGAAGCCAGGAATCTGGCAAGTGAAGCCAGGAATCTGCAAAGGCCGGTTCCCACCTCCCAGAGCCCCTAAACCTAAGGGAGAGAGGGGGCATGTTAAGGTCTGAATGGTTTGTGAAGACCCCCCACCCAAGACCCTCCTGGCTCCATCAGGTGATGTTAAACAGATCCAAGGCCCTCCTGGGCAACTGACTCCTGGTTGGGAATAACCAGAAGCTGCTCAGAACTCCAGTAGAGATTCTGGAAGCTCAGCCCTACACCGGTTTACCACACTGGGCCTTCACTAAAGAAGAGAACAATTAGAAAGCCAATTAGACAACACCATGGGGCCTTCCTGCCCTGGGAAGTGTCTGAGGCCCTCAGACTAGAGTGGATGTTGGCCCTCTTCCCAGACATCCTGCCCCCACCTCCAGTGGGTGTATCCTACCTTCCCTCCTTGCACACAGAGGGTGGCTGCCCCTGTGCTGTTATTTGCTTGGTCACAAACAGGCTTCTTCCTCCTATCCCTAAACTGGTCCTACCACCAAGCCTCAAATTTCCACTATCACATGCAGTCCTTTATAGGAAAATATTGTGAGTTTATTCCTGCCTGGATTCGTTTGGCAAATATTTATTGAGCACCTAGCCTGGGTCAGACACTGGTAGCTTCTATCAACCGTGTATTGTGCTATTGAAGACTATTGTGCCTCATGACTTCCCTCTGAGCACTGAGGAACGGATGAAACAGCACATTTTTTGCTCCCAGACAAAAGAAACTTAGGGATGAGATATGAAGGCAGGTCCTGAGAGTTAGTGTATGGGTCTCTGGACACTAGAGACATTGGGGCATGGGCACATAGGGTGGTGAAGTGGGAGACGCCTCTTCCATACAAACGTGGAGGACCAGGAACAAACACGCCCCCAGAGAAGTCATTATGGGTGGCTGTAAGAGGCAGACGTAAGGACGATCACAGAGCACAACTGTGCCCTCTGCCCTCAGTCCCCACAGTAGGGTTCCCTGCCTGTTGTCTTCCCAAGCAAGGCAAAGGACAGGACATTTTGGAAGAAGTGGTTCTCTCTCTCTCCTGATATGTCCTTGGGGCACTAGGTTTGGTTCTTTTGCTGGTCAAGATCTATCCAAGGCATCTGAAGACAACTAGGTGCCTCTCTCAGTGGAAAGTTTTCCTGGTTAAACACCCCACCCCCAATCCCCCACTGCCTGAACCAAGTTTCACAGCTCACCTTCTCCTAGACAAGGCCTTGGCCTTGCGCCTGCTCCCCCAACCCTGCCCTCTGGGTGATCTTGCTCAAGGATGCCAAGGGAGTTGGTGGCAGGGGCTGGGAGCAGAGCCCAGATTTCCTGGATCCTGGCCTGGCACTTTTGCCACCAGACCCCGCTACCTCTCCTTCTCATCTCTTGCCATTTGTACTCTGTCTACATCCTCTGGAGGCATGTGCCCTGCACTCCACTAGCATTCACTGGGTGAGATGTTCCTGCCCAATACCACTCAGTGGTTCAGCTATATGGGGCATAGGGAATCTGGCGGTTGGCTGTCCCTGGGGCCAGGCCTGGCGGGGAGGAGGCCAGGCCACTTTGCTGCTCTGAGATCTGCAGAGCCTGGGTCCCTAAGCCAGTCATTTTTTTTTCACCAGGGACCCTAGTGCAGCTCCTAAATTTGGTGTCTCAGAGCTAGGACCGGGTCACGGTGGGGGGGCCCCCCATTCCGCAGGCTTGTTGCTATGACACACGGTTCTACAAGTGCTGAGCGGCATTGTAGGGGCCGGATGCAAACGGCACGCAGCAGGGTCTAGCTGTGAGCCAGTTGGCCAGCTGACATTTCAGTGTCCAAAGAGCTTGTGTGTACTGGACAAGCTGTTTATTGTGGTCTTGGCACTGCCCGGCCCTTCAGACGGCAACAAATGCTCCCGAACTGGGAAAGGAGAGGAAATAAGGAATCAGCTGTAGCCAAAGGAGACCTGGAATCTCTTCCCTTGCACCATTTGCTCCCTGCAGCTGACGTGCTGGTGGTGCCAACCATCGGAAGTGCCCCTGTGAGGGAACCGGAGGGGGCAAGCCCCACAAGCCTCCATTCGTGCAGGCCTAGATCACAGCTCATATACAAGCCCACGTCAGTACCCTGTTGTCTGCCTGCCCAGCTCCCCAAGGCTGCTGCTGCTGGAAGGTCAGGCAGTCAGTATTTGGAGTAGGAAGGAGAAATCTTAATGCCACAAGGTCTAGATTTGCAGAGAAGCTGGTACCCCAAGTCTGCAGGCTCTACACACACACACACACACACACACACTCACACTCACACCCATACCCTGAAGGAGATGGTCATCAACAGGCCATGATAAAATGACTCTTTCGAGTCCTATCCTGGTCCTTTCAGATATACTGAGGGCTGACAACAGGCTGGGGAGAATGTACCAAGGATTTATGTGTTAGAGGGTAGGGTGGGGTGAACCCGTGAGACAAAGAAGATCCCAAATGAAGGGAGTCGGGGAGCCAGAGTCCAGCGAATTTGTGGGGGAAGGCAAAATTTTTCAGAAGAATTTGGCCCAATCAATGCCCAGGAGCCAGTCTCCTCTGGCCTATGGCCTGAGGGCAAGCCCTATTTGGGAAGGACAGAATCAAGGATAAGGGGTTAAAGTCTGCCTCAGGCTCTTGACTTCCACCCAGGATTGTGGTTGCCAGGGCTGGACAAACAAACTGCTAGGGTATCTTCTGAGCAACCTGGTCAGGGCCTCTGGTTTGTCAGTGGTTTAGCAAGTAGTCAGCCCTATCAGGCCAGCTTTGTGTGATAAACACCTTCAATACACACACATACACACATACATACACACATGCACACACTGCAGTAGTAATGAACACTAGCAATAAACATTTGTTGAGTGCCTACTTTGCACCACAACGATGGGAGAGCTGGTGGGGTGACGATGGGAAAGAGGGAGGGTGGGCCGCAGAATGCCCACCAGATACTAGAGCTAAGATCATCTAAGTCTGCAGCCTTATGCTTCTTGGTGACACAGGGCTCCACGTGATGCCCTGCCATGACACTGGTACTCACTCAGTAAAACGGCCAGAGAATATAAAAAAATAAGCCCAACTTGGCAACCTTGGGGGAATACATACAGACCAAGTTGCTGCCTCCCACTCGATAAGACTCAAGCTTTATTTTTATTTTTTTTAAAGATTTTATTTATTTATTCATGAGAGACACAGAGAGAAGCAGAGACATAGGCAGAGGGAAAAGCAGGCTCCCTGTGGGGAGCCTGGTGTGGGACTCGATCCCAGGACCCTGGGATCACAACCTGAGCCAAAGGCAGATGCTCAACCACTGAGACACCTAGGCATCTCAAAACCCAAGCTTTAAAGTGGCTTCCCCAGAAGCTGGGTCACCAGGCATTACTTAAGCCCCCAGCATGTGGTGGGCATTGGGAACAAAGAGATGACCACAATAGGGACCCTAGCCTTGAGATGCAGCCAGGCTGGCCAGGGAAATGTTAGATTTGCCTTGAGTCACCTCAAGGGGTCAATTGAGGTGAGGGGGGCAGGCTGTGTACATTCTAAGCCCCTGGGCCTCCCCGGGGATGGGGCCGTTGTCTTCAGCTCCACTGTCAAGAGTGAGGCAGCCCCACTAGAACCATTCTTTATTGGGTGGCTTCTGCAGAGGCAGCTCAGAACCATCTTTTAGGACAGTCCTGGGCACTTTAACTGGCAAGGCAAGAGCCTGAAATGGGTGAGGGCTGGAAGAAGGAGTGAAACCACAGGAGGTTATCCTCACCCTCACTCTCCCCAGTGTCTGCCAGTGGACCCCCCCACCCCCACGATGCACACCACCAGAGCACCCTTCTTTGGAGCTCTCCCCCACCAGCATATTGTCTCCTCCCTCCCTGGGAAGCCCAAGGCTTAGAGAAATGAATCCAAGTAATTAACTAATTAATGAATATGGATGGCAAAGTTGCTGAGGTTGCTGGAAAACACCCTGTTGCCGCCAACACACACAGCCCAGCCAGGCACCCGCCTCCCACCGTGGGCGAAGCAGAGGCCACAGAGGGACTACTTTACTGTGTCTCCCCAAGGCTCCAGCTGCAGCAGCAGTGCCCGCCACCCAGCAGGCCTGTGCCCAATGCCAGGAGACCTCAGTGGGGCAGCCCGTCCCCTTTCAATGACAGCCCTCCCCTGCCTCCACCTGGGGCTGCAATATGCTCAGTTACTCAGCATCAAGGGTACTCTGCGGTCCAAGGAAGTCCATCTGTGGGCCTCCCTGATGCAAAGTGCAAGGCTGCAGGAGATGTCTGGATGGAGATAGGAGAAGGGGAGAGAAAAGGAGAAGGAGAGACGGAGAGACACACACAGCTGGCAGGAGCCCATCTCCAGCTGTTGGGCGGGCTGTTTCCTTTGATAAAGCACTTGGCAGTACTCCCAGTTCTGTAGTTTCTGGCCTGCGAAAGCACACCCAGAGCATGAGCCTGCCTGTGGGAGGACTTCAGCCTTGTTTTTTTTTTTCTTTCTTTCTTTCTTTCTTTCTTTCTTTCTTTCTTTCTTTCTTTCTTTCTCTCTCTCTCTCTTTCTCTCTTTCTTTCTTTCTTTCTTTCTTTCTTTCTTTCTTTCTTTCTTTCTTTCTTTCTTTCTTTCTTTCTTTCTCTTTGCAAAATGCCCCTCCCCTTCCAAGGAACCTCACCCCTCCTCACACCCAGGCAAAGTGAAGTTGTCCTGGCAGGTGATGTGGGCTGGGCCACCAGCATGTCTTCACAGAAAGCCAGTGCCACAACGGAGCACCTGAGATGGGTGTGCAGTGAGGCCCTGGTGCACATGCATGGTTTGTGTGTGTGTGTGTGTGTGTGACAGAGAATGAGAGAGAGAGAGAGAGAGAGAGAGAGAGAGAGAGAGAGAGAGAGAGACTGTGTGTGTTTGTGTTTGTCTGAGAGGCTGTGCTCATTTGTTGTGGCCAACACTGCCTTCTGTGTGGCATGTCATCACTGTTTTCCCTGCCTAGGCTGGTCCCAGCTTCCTAAAGTCTCCCCGGAAAGGACTGGGAAAACAGGGGAAGTCCCCGGGGTCACATGATCATATGGAATAACAAGCCCTCCCTCCAATCCCTGGTCCTGTGTCTTCATGGAAGCCTGTCTCCTTCCTCCCTGGTGAAGTGAGGAGCCGGGTTTGAAGGCCTCTTGGGTTCCTTATGGAGGAACCGGAGCATGGAGTGTCACCGAGCCCCCGCCAGGTTCATTTACAGCCTAATGACAAATTGCTTCCACTGTTGCCAGCCCCCGCAGTGCCTCCACCGGGCTCCCCGGTTTCCCAGATCCCCCAGGGCAACTTTATCTGACCCAGGGACCTGCACGGGCTCTTCATGTGGTCCCCAGAAGTCCCTGCTCCCTGGGAGACCCAAGCACAGAGCCCACTCCCGCACCCAGCCAGCCCTGCGGGGGGGGGGGTGCAGAGGCCAGGTCTCTGAGGGTACCTCTTGGGCTCAGTTGCAAGGCTGCCACCCAGGGGAGGGGGCCCTGCCCAGTCCAGTCCAGTGGGAGCCACAGCACCTCCTCTGCAGCCCCGGGGGGAGGCAGCCGCCCCACTGGAAGTAGCGCTCAGGGTGACCGTGAACCACCGTGCCTGTGGCCCAAACCAGAGTGGCCCTGGGCCCTTTGCAATGGTAGAAACAGAAAAGAATGCAGCCTGGGAACTTTGGAGCAGCTTCCACGCTGAAGGTCCTCAAGCATCCCCTGGCCCTTACTCACCCCCTCATAAAAAGCATTTACCCCCTGAAAATAAGGGAGGGCATTTAGAGTCACAGGACATCAGAGCCAGAAGGCACTTTAGGAATCATCTGGTCCCACCACTTCACCTTACATATGGGGCAACTGAGGCCCAGAGTGAGGCAGAGAGTTCTGCTAGCTAGCAGAATAACTGGCATTGGAAGTTAGGGCACTGTCCCAAAGATTTCTGGGTCCTGGCCATGGCTGAAAGAAGATATCCCAACCTGAGGCCTAAGCAGACATTTTGGGACCTGGAAGCTACAGACCCAGACCTAAGTGGGCAATGTAGTCTGATGAGCTGAGGGTGGCCAAAAGGGGCTGTGAGCACTCTAGGTCCCTTTCACCTATCAATAGTCCTGCCTGTTGGCACTGCTGGGCCAGCTGGGCATCACACCTGGGGCTCAATGTCAAGCCTGAGTTGGGCTGGGAACCCCCGCTCTTCCCTGCCTTTACCCTTCTTGGAATATTCTTTATACTGAGGCTTCAAAGTCTGTAACGAGGTGGAAGCCCAGCCCTAATTTTTCCACTGATGGGAGTGGGGGTGGAGTTGGAGGGAGGCAAACCCAGATATATGACCCAGATATATGAATCCTTGGGAATTCAAAGCCCACCTGCTCTTGCCTAGCCCAGATGTAATATGCCAATTGTGAACACAGTAGAGGAAGTGGGTGGGTGGGAGTACTTACCAGCTTTAAGCCATGGATAGCTTCCTCAACTTTGAGCCACCTCGGGGGCCAGACTGTAGGCAAATGTCAAAGTCCACAAGGCTGACCCTGGCATGCTTAGGCCAAAATTATATCGATTGTGTCTGTGCTCAAGCCCTGGGCTGGGGCTGAAGCTGTGTTGGCCCTGCCCTTTCTGACATGGCCACCCCTGCAATACTAGAAGCTGTTAACACTTTACTATGGCCAGCATGGAAATAGCACATGCTGTTTTCTGAGACAGGGTGGCCTGGATATCTGGGAGCAGCTCCATTAAAACAAAGAGCTCAGCACGGAAGACAATCATGCCCACTACTTTTAATACTTAAACACACACTTTGGAAGCTACTCTAACCACTTCCACTGCTCTTGTTCTTCCTGAGGACTGTGGTATACAAGCAACAGAACAAGGTCCTTTTTGACTTTCCACTCATGAGGTTCTGCACCAAGATTCCAGACAGTTGCAGCCACCACTTAATTCCACCTATCATTTTATAGAGCCCATCATTTTATGAGATGTTTTGGTATGTGTTCTTTTGCATTTGTGGATGTATGTCTTCAGGGCATGCTTGAGTTAGTTCTTTGCACGTATTCCACCCCCCAAGGTCTTAGGTGTTTTTTTATTTTCCTCCCCTTTTCCCTCCCCCTGTGGCATTCAGGACAGTGGTGTGGCCAAGAGGATAGTCCCAATAGTGCTTGTTCAACTCAGTAGCAACAATTGAGGAGGCCAGTATAATTTCTGAATTCATCTGTATTCAGTGATGATGGAAATCTGCAGCTGGATGTATCCGTTGCAGCAAAGAAAGTGCTATTCTTGAGGGGAGGGCCACCCAAATCCAACACATCAGTTGACTTAACCACCTGCCTCCCTGTCCTCTTCATTAAATAACAAATAAGCAGTTGGGAGAAGGGTGGGGGTGCCTCACACCAAGTGGCCATTAAGCCCAGAAGCTGCATACATTCTATTTCCCAGCATCCTCTACTCTGTTTCATCCATCTCTTTGGCAACAGGGTGTTAGGCTGCTTTCTAGGTTTGTTTTCAGAAGTGGCAGTCTCCCTGAATTGAGCCACATGACTGCACCAGAGCCAGAGTGAGTTATTGATAGGAAATTATTGACTTTAGAGAACATGTTTATTCATTTGTGGGTATTCACATACACCTTGTTTGTAGGTTCACCTAGAAGATATAAGGGGACTGGTTTTTGATGGTGGGAGTACATTTATAGATGTATATTTATCAATACTTTTCCTAAAATACTCATTCCCATCAGAACTGTGTCTGGTTTTCCTTCTCTCCTGTTTCATAAGTGGCTTCACAGACTAAGTAGCTAGAAATCTCTCATTTCCAACATGAAGAATACAAACATTGTCCAGAGACCTGTATTATAGCTAAGACTGAGAATTTAGCTAGTATCTCCAAAGAACTACTTACTATTAACCAAGTCATTAATTAGGGTCATGTTTGCACTTCAATTATCAGCCCCAAACATCTGTTTGTTTAAACCAAGGTCACTTTAGTTTATTACAGTATAGCCACTGGTGAGATAATCTGCTTAGATTTCACGAGTATGTGTGAATTGCCTACCTCAGCCCTTATTTTCACAGAATAAGAGTTCTCTTGAAGGCACAGGGTCAGACTAAAGATAATAAATGATTTTCCTTCTCAACAGAACTAAAAACAAGGATTTAATTAATTCACCAAATTCTAGGATTGAATATCTATATTACATTTCCTAATGATGTTAATCTGTCCAAGGGTGACCCACAGGATTCCCATTGATCCAAGAACAATCTTTAGGCAGACATTTCATTGGCTCAGAGATTGTTTCCCAGTCATTAAGTGCTGCCCTTCTCAACCGTGCAGTCACCCCCACTTTGTTGGTAGAAACTGCAGGTGGTCAGGGAGAGGAGACTGTGGGGGTGGGCAGTACTAGAGATCATGAAGCAGAGAGGTGGGGGGATTCATGGTAGAAAGTATCTCCCTAAGGAGGAGGAAGCAGAGGCAGAGAATTCAAGGAGGTCTGGGGTAGAGAATGAGGAATAGAGGCCAAGATGGTTCTCCTAGGCAAGCCCAAGACTTGAGGGTAATCCAGACATACACCCTCACAAACCCTCACCAGACACACATACGTGTGCACGCATACACACACACACACACACCCCTCTTTTACATATCCTTCTTTACCATGACTCTCAAGTTCCATATATAGGAGTAGATTCAGATGGAGTTACACACATATGTCACACACACAAGAACACCAACCTTCCCACCAGACACTAACCTTCCAGCTGTCCCTACACAAACACAGGTATCCTTCTCCCCCTGCCCCACATAATTATATTTACCATATATTTTTTTCATACCTCTTTTGCATGTACCTTAAACCTATTTTTTATGCATGTCCACGTTACTACCCAAATCCCCTCCACACACTCAAGTCTAGACACACGTACACAGTTACGCATGGACACACATGCACGTCCTCCTCCCCAACAAAGGCAAAAGAAGGCCGTGCTCAGTAAAATCTAGTGCTTTCTTCCTTGGTAGAGGGGATCTGAAGGAGTAAGTAGATAGCTAGGTGAATCTGAAAAGTACTTATTCTAATGGCTCTTAGTATGGTGGAAAAGTCCATCAAGGACATTTGAAATCCCTCACAGAGTTCACTCCCTTGGCCTATAGACAAGACACCAGCGGTAACCTTTAGCAACTGCCAAAAGCTTCTAAGACTCTGTTAGTCCTGCTATGCTAGCTGACCTTTGCAAGGAATCCTGGGTATTTTGAACTAGCGACATTCAGTAGAAGATATAAAACAAAACAAAACAAAAACAACATCTTTCCCTGACATTTAAGAACAATACTAAAGTGTCTGTCCAAATTCACCTAGCAGGCCTGGCCTGTGGCGAGATGGTGAGGAAGGAAAAGTTCATTTTAAAGCCCACCTGTCCTGGGTCCTCATCTTGTACCCTGCCAGGCTTACTCTGTTCTAGCCAAAGAAGACTGGGACTTGAGAAAGGTGTTTGGATTTGACTCAAAAGAGGTCATGGGCAAACCTGGAGTCTACTAGTTCTAAGGTCCAAGGGGTGGGCAGTGTGATCTATGTAGTGCCATCTGCATAGGAAATCTGGGGTCCAGTGAGTTTTTATCCAAGTCCTTCCAGCCCGCCCATTAGAAAGTTCAAATGTGGCTTGGCTAAAAAGCAGTTGGATCTGCTATTGACACTGTTTCATTCTGAATAGCATGGAGGACTAAAAGCTTTCTTTACTTAGTTCATTAGTTAGCTAACAAGCATTTTCCAAGCACCTACTGTGCATGAAGCACTGTCCCAGACACTCAGCTCTTGCCGTCTCTGCTCCTGCTATTGAATTTCTGAATACAGGCTGTTGCCAGACGTCCAATTTTCTGAGTGCTTGCTCTGACAGGGAACAATGACTAATGAACCAAACATCAGGGAGGGCCCTCTGATCTCCAGCACAGAACATGCCCATAAAGCCAGAGTCTAATTTGTTCAGCAAGCAGCTGCCAATTCTTTGGGGATCTTAATTACCTGGAGCAGTTTATATGGGTGAATCCCCTTGGGAGAGAAACCCTAAACCCTGTCCTTCTCATACCCTACCATACCCCAGGCCCCATAAATGGCTTTAACCTCCAGTCATTGCACGTGGGTACAAAGTCCAGGTCACAGAAGTTCACCAGACAGGCATTCAGGCACTGCACATAGCCTTCCTTCACATCTCTATATATATTCCCCTACACACACACACACACACACACACACACACACAGTGGCAGCAGGGGTTATAGTAGAAAGCATTCTGGACTGCAAGTCAGGAGATCTTGGTGTCAACCAGCTCTGCCTCTGCTTCTCCGTGTGACCTTGGGCAACACTGTTCTTGTCTATGGGCTCCTGCTTCCTTGCTTATAAAATGAGGGTGGGACTGGATCTCTATGGCCTTTCTAGTTCTGGGACTTGACGCTCGGCTTCCTGAGCCTCCAAGGAGCTGTGTGATCAGGTCAGGTTTGTAAAATGGGAATGAGACAAGGTAGGGGCAGTGGCTGGCTCAGGAGCCCGAACAGTCACTCATCACAGGGAAGGAGAAATTCCCTGCCTCCTTGGGTCTGCCCTGCCCAAGTTCCATACTACTTCCTAGATGGTTCACAAACCAGCCTGATGGACTGGAGACAGCATGGGCTCTGCTGTTCCCTTCTGTGTCATCTCCTTCTCCTGTCACTCCTCGTATAACCTTTGTTCCAACTCTTGTTCATTTTAACCAGCCCTTTAGCTCATACCAACTAGTTCCCTTTAGCGAGCTCTTCAGAGATGCCAACTATTAAATGGTCTTGAGAGTCTCCCAAGTCCGTAAAATGTAAATAACAGCCCCTGCCCTGGCGGCCTTCATGGGACTTCCAAAGGATCAAGTAAGATAAAGTCTGTGAATGTGCTTTGGAAATTGTCAAGTGCTATGCAAATGCGAGGGATTATTATTAATGATGGGTGGGGAGGCAGCCACATGATGCAAAGGAGCAGCGTGCCAACTTGCCTGCTCTCCTCACCATCTTAGCTGTGTGAAGACACTGGCACTGCTAGCAAGCCTGTGGCATCAGCTGGATGGCTTTTTGGTTGGTGTTCCCTGCCATTTCCCCTAGCAGAGTTCAGGACCAGAGGAACGAGGACAAGGAAGGAGTGAGTTAATTTGGGCATTGAGAAGAGAAAGGTCTAGGGTAGCAATTTAAATAATTTTTAAAGTTAGACCCTTTCTCTCAAATGGAGTCTCAAGGGAAAACCCAATTTATTAAAAGAAAAAAAAGCAGAGCTGCCGGAGTTGTTGAGTAGTTGAGGTTGGGGTGGGAGGCATTGGAGCCCCACTGGCTGGGTCCTCTGCTTGCCCTTAAGATCACTCTGATGGGTCCCTAGGGCTCCAAAGGAACACACTGGAAAACTAAAAGTGTAGAGCAGGAGTTCATGTCTGGTGCCCAGTGCTCTGAGCATCCGGATGACAGCCAGAGCCTGGGCACTGGGGGGATAGGGGTATAGGGCAGAGAGCAGGAGGTGGTGGTTAGAGAATGCTATAGAAAGGCAGACAGAGTTGGGTGCAACACTTTTTGTGTACTCATCAGCCTTGCCTAAGGCCTGTGTTCTTGGGTTACCCTAGAATGGGGTCGCTGCTTTGGCCATCAGTGCTGGAAGGCCTATGAAAAAAAAAAACGGATCTAGAAATGGGTATAACAAGGCCCAGGCCAAATGACTGAACAGTGCTCCTGTTTTCTCATTTAGCTCTGAGGGGGGGGGGGAGTTGTTCCCTGGGGTGGGGGCGGGGGGTGGGGCATGGGAATCCACTGTGGTAGCTCCTTCTAACTTGTGGCCCCACCATGAACTAGCATCCCTGGCATGGTGAGGAGGAAAAGGCCAGAAGGAACTGGCCAGACATCTTTAGGTGGGGTCAGTGGCCAGCCAAGCAGACAGAAACCAGCCACCAGCCCAGGAGCTGAACAGGGGGAGGAGGGTTGGAAGTGCTGCTGGTGTGTACAACTTGGGACCTAGCAATCCAGGTGCGGGGCTGTGGGGGGTGGGCTCTTGGGCCTGGTCAGGATGGGAGCCCACAAGCAGAGTCACAATACAAAGACAGCTGGAGAGTCAGGGGGCAGGGAGGCGGAGAACAGTCCCCTCCTGGCACACTTGCTCCATTTTCCCACCCTCCCCACCCAAACAGGCTCGGCAACAGGGCAAAGCTGACTGACTAGGCAGAAACCGACGAGATACTGCAGGCAAAAGCAGAAGGATCCAGGCTGGATAGGGGTATACACACCCAGGACTTTTGCACAGGCAGGGCATGGGTGGTTGCTGACTCGGGAGGCAGATGGAACGGTGTCAGGGCTCTCACTGAGGTCACTGAGGTCACTGCAGTGGGGAGGATATCATCATCCCCATCATCACCCAAAATCACCTTAGAGTAAGTGATGCTGGTATCCTAGAAACATCCGGTACTGGTATTTCTACATCATTCAGGCCCTTTCCAAAAAGCCCAACATCTTTTCTCGAGGAGATTCTTATTCCACATGTGTCTTCCCCTGATTCCTTTTCCACATGTGGTGGCCTGGAGCTCCTTCTCAAATTACCCTGAGGTAGCTGCTACAGAGACATGTTTGCTGTGCCAGGGCTGAGCAGGAAATGGGTAACCCAGAGCAGAGGATCAGCAGCAAAAGCCATTTGTGCTTGAAGGAAACGAGAACATTTGGAATTCCGGTGTGCCTGGGCGGAAGGGAAGAGGTCGTTACATGGGTCCAGACAGTCTTTGTCCTTGCTTTTCTGGAAGGGAGCAGTGGGACCATCTCAGAAAATGTGTTGGATGAGAGAATCACTTGGCGAGGGGTTACTTCCCCTGCATAAGCCTGTGTGAGTACAGACCCGGGGAAGGAGGTGGAAAGGGGGGCTCCGGAGGGGCCTGAGAGGAACAGAACTCAAGGAGGAAAAGAAGAGCGAATGAGCCAAAAATAGCTTTGCAACAGACCCCTCCGAATGACTATAACCCTTGCTCTGTAAGCAGTTAGAGCCCTTCCCTTCAAGCCAGAATGGTTTTGCTATTATGCACAATTGCCTCACTACTCCTGCTTTCTCAGATACTTAAAAAGTTAACTGAGTCAGGTACATTTGCAAGAGATGGGGGTGTTTCCAGTTTCTTCCCTGCATCTTTCAAAAGTGCCTGGCTGGCTGGCTGGGGGGAGGGCACAGAGGCCTAGCCCAATTCTGATCTTCAGGCTAAGCTCCGGCCTTCACCCTGATACCTAGCCCCTTATGTCTGGGCTTCTGGGTGGGTGGAGGGGCACAGCCAGGGCTCTCCCAGTTACCTCTGGGAAAGGAGAGTGCATCTCCAGGGACTGCCTTACACGGCCTTACACGTGGGTGGAGAGGGGTGGCTGCCTGCTTAGCATGACTTGAGAGGCTAAAAGTCAGAACAGTCTTGCCCAGAAAGGTCAGCTCCAGCAGCCTGAAGCTGAGGCCACAGTTCTCACTTTGCTTGCTCCTTTGGAGGGTCCGTGTTTAAGCAGAATTGTGACTTGGGAAGGGAAGCACATTTAGCTACTGCCAGCTTTTTATACCTTAGCTGGAGTCTCTGTGTCCCCTTTGAAGTAGCAGAAAGCAGGTCTCCCCCAGGGAGGGATGGACAACTGAGAGGTCAGGGGGTCAGGAAAGTTCTGGAATATGCAGCTGAGAGCCCTGAGCAGATGAGGGTAGTTGGAGGGAGCTTGTGCTGGAAGGGAGTCTAGGGCAGAAGAGAGAGTGTCAAAGATAAGGCGAAGACAAGAAGAGGATGAGAGACAAATCCTACCCAGTTCACCATTTTCCTGAAAGATGTGCCTGCTTCCTCTACCCAGGCTGAAAATGTTTCAGATTTTGGCAGCTAGGTTCACAACAAGGGAGATGCAAGCTCTTCTCCAGACAGAGGCATTTCCCCAGAATTCATATGCATCTCTGCCCACCTAATGCAGGAACCATGTGCTGGTGAGTTCTGGAGCCAGGGTGCCATTCACCTTCCCTACTGGGCTCCAAGGCCTGGCATGAGCCACCCCTTGCTCTCTAAAGAGCAATGAAAACAGTCATTAGTTCTTCGTCATGGCTGGGGGAGTGGCAGGGGGTGATATGTGCTCCGTTGGCCAAGCCCCTGCCCTAGAGACAAAGAATAAAGAAGGAATGCATGAAGTCCTGCATGTGGAAGCCAGGAGTCTGTCTCCATTAGTGCTGGGCACAGACCTGAGTGGAGTGGGTGCCCCCAAAGACAGCAGGGCTGGAATGTGCCAGGGTCCCTTTGCACTGAAGAGATTAGAAGCCTTCTGGACAAGTAAAGCCCTAAAGATGGAACACTGCTGCCCAGTTTATATTCTCCAGAGATACCACAGGAGCCTAATGAGGTTGCCAAGGGAGCGGGTCTGGCAGCCTCGCATCAGGGGAAGGGACGCAGAGCAAAGACACGGTCCCAGGCTCAACAGAGGCCCATGGCCAAGATATGCAGGGCAGGCCAAAAATGCAAAAATCAATTCTTGCAAAGACAGCAAGCATGAAGTCTAGCTCTCGGCCGACAGAGTCCTCCCTGGCCTTTGTGGGCTCCAGGGACTGAGGAACCCCATCCACCCACACTGTCACCAGGCCAGCTGCGGCGGCCACACACTGCTGTGGTTGCTTCAAGACACTTGGTCTCTAACTGATACACAGAGAGCAGCACCTGCTTCTGCTCTTAGCCTTCAGCTCCAGCTCGGCCACTGGCAGGGCACACCTGGCCAGCTCTGCCCTCTTTGCCCAAGTGTGTGCTGAGCCAGAGAGAGCACAGGAGGAAGGGCCAGGATGTGGGCCCCCCTGAGACGGCAGAGATCCCGGACGAATATGCTATAGACTGGGAAAGGTAGCAGTGCTGCCTCCTCCAATTCTAGCACTTCTGGGAGTCATTTCTCAGCTCACACTTCCCTCCCATGACAGATACATAAATCCATTGCTGATGAGGCTGCCGTGCCCCTTCCTGTCTCGGACATGATTTTCCTCAGATGAATTGCACCACCTCCTTCAGACTCACATGGGTCAGACGACCAGACCAGGCACAGGAATACAGCCATCAGGCTATGGTGAAGTGAAGAGGGAGAAGGGGCTTATGATTTCCTGGTTAGTGCCTTGACCCCGTGTCTCCCCAGGTCAAACCAGGTACCCAGGGACAGGCCCCTGGGAATTTCCTGGACAAATCCACAGCATAAACCACCACAGGACACATTCGAAAGCCACACAGAAAAGACTTCTGGGTGACCCAAAGCCAACTCCCAAGTCTTTCTAGGTGTCTTCGTGTACTTTGCACAATGTCCATGGCAATATGTGGTCTCACCTCAGCTTTCCCCTCATCCACCTTCTCCTCCCCGTTTCTGCACACTCCAGGAATGCAAGCTCATTTTTGTATCAGCCCAAATAATGAGGAAGGCAGAACTACTGGAAAAAAAAACAACTAGACCCACAGCACAATTTCAAAGTGAGCTACACGTGATTTTTAATTTTTTTTTTACAGATTACCTTTTATTTTGGACTATCTATACCCATATTTGATGTTACCCCAGCCACATGGAATTCCACTATGATTGTATTTGGAATCCATGCAGGAGTGGATAACTTATTTTCACAAGAGCCTTCTTTATTTATGCTCAACATAGACTGGTGTCAAAGTGACCCCACATGCCTGAGCACCCAGAGACTTGCTAGAAGGTGTGGGGGGGGCGGGGACAACATGAGATTCAGTGACTGCTATGGATATTCCACAAACTGGATATTGAATATAGGAATAATCAAAGTGTAACTCTACCTAGATAAAATAATGGGGCTATGTGGGTAGGGCAGCTAAAGGCAGAGGCTGCAATGAATCACTGGCACACAGTTTAGTATCATTAAGGAACAAGCATGATCCTGGATGCTCTAAATAGGAAAGAAACATGTAGGAACTCTGAGGTCATCTTCCTTCTCTACTCCATGGCCATCGTCCACTAATGAAATTCTATACTGCTCCCGTCTCCTGTTGGACAGCTAGCTCAGGGGGTTAGGGCAGGTGGTTGGGTCCTCTGAGGTCCAGTTAATTTTGCTCCCTTCCTACCTTGCCATCTTCCAAATGTGTGTCACTGGTCAGAGAAGAGATTAACAGTGGGCAGGGTTGGGAGTGGGTGTTTGGCTAAAGGCAAAGGTGTGCCTGTTACATTCTCAGCTGTTAGAGGACAGAATGAAATATCGGATGGAAAATTTGGACATTGTCTAAAGGATGGAGAAATACAAGCTGGTTCAAAGTCTTTTTTTTTAAATAGATAAAACTGATCTGGCAAAGGGGCTGGCAAGGAGTGGAATAACCACCACTGAAGCATATTAAGTGGTGTATAAGAAAGCTGGAGGACAGAATTTAGGAGGAACGGTCTCCAAGGGCAAAGGTTGTTAAACACTGGAATGTACCACCAGAGGATATTGTGGTATTCCCTTTCCTAGAGGTGTCTGCTGCTCAACTGTCTCTGCCTGGGCCTTTTGCTAAAGATGGTTCCAGGGACCAAACAGCAGAGGAAAGAGATATAAGGCTCTTGAGGTGCAGCCCAGCTGGGAGGCAGGAGACCAGGCCCATAATACTACCACTTTTCTGCTTCTTCCCCAGGGTTCATCCCCATAATCTGCAAGGTGAGCTCTGGGAGGAAGCAAGGCTAAGAATCAAGTTCCCTATCTCTAGGCAAGGGAAGGAGGAAGTGGACAGAACTTATTTACACAGACAGAGCTCATCACACACTCCTAGCAGAAATGGGAACCCTGTTCTCCAGTTTGATTTTATACAAATTTCCCACCACATCTTGTCCAAATCTGTCCGGAAATCAGCTCCAGTCCATGTAAATTGCCACCGTCACACACTTCCTGTCCTACTGTGGTTTTGTGCATTCAGAGAAAGATTGTAACTTCTTTGACTTGCTTCCTGGAAATACCTCCTTACATCTGAGCTGAATTTGCCAATGAACAATGCTGAGAAGAAATCAGTGGAAGTTGGTGAGGGCAGCCCCACCAACTTTCCTGCAGCTCCCCCACCCCCACACCCTCACCCCTGTGTGTTCTGGAGTGTGGTAAGACAGTGCCCTGGGGCAAGGGAAAGGCCTGCTGGTTGGTAATCTGGAGTGTTGAGTGTCATGGGGCAGAGCAGGACACCATGGATATAAAAATAGCAGAGTGTTCTTACGCTTGGAATAGGGCTGTCAGAGGAGGCCTTCAAGCTAGGTGTACATGGATGAAATGATCTCAAATCATACTGGATGGCCCCTATTATCCTCTGTCTCCTCTTGCCCGCCTCTGCTAACACAGTGTGGCAGTACAGCCTGGAATGCAGTGATTTGCTTGCTTACCACTGTCAGGATATTAGCCACATCTCAGTACCACCAGTATTGTCCTTAGGGGCGCCTGGGTGGTACAGTTGGTTAAGAGACCGACTCTTAATTTTGGCTCAGGTCATAACCTTGAAATGGTGAGATGGAGCCCCGCCTCAGGTCCTGCACTCAGCATGGAGTCCACTTGGGACTCTTTCCCTCTCTCTCTTTCTGCCTCTCCCTACCGCACGCGCTCTCTCTCTCTCTCAAATAAATAAATAAATAAATCTTAAAATAATAACTTTAAGTAGATTCACTTCTTAAAAATGCCCCCATCTTAGGAATATTTTTGAAATCACAAGGTGCATGTGTTAGACACATTCTCCCCCTACTACCTGTCCAATAAATAAACAGCTATAAAAATAGAAAAACAAAGTTAGTCTACGGAGCATCTAACATCCTCTTGCATACCACCAGCATATGTTTACCACACTTCGGGGAAACAGTACTCTCTGTATAGCGCATGCAGATGGTCCCCACCACCAACAAGCAAGGCTTTATATCCTTCTCCTCCAATGTAAAGCCGGCAGGGCTTGAGAATGCCCACCTGGCCCTGAATACTGTTTCTGGGCCTGCCTCCCTCATGCCTTCCTCTCAGGGCCAGGACCTGGGCCCTTATTATTTTTCTCCTTTCAGGTGCCAGCCCCAGCCAAGGCTGGAGTTTGCAGCAGAACACAGAGCCCTTATTCCCAGTCAAGTGCTCCTTCCCTATGGCTGAGAATTCCACACTAGACCTCACTTAACTTGGATAGTGCCCTCTCTGGAGTGGACTTCTTCAGCCTCAGCCCCAGGGGCTGTATTGGCTGGAGTGCCCCAAGCCCACATCAGTAGACTGCCTGGCCAGCCAGGCGCTCACACAAGGCCACAGACACCTCTGGCTGGCCAACTCCCCCCCACCCCAACATGTGGTGCCCCTAGTTGGGAACACTGTCTTCCCTGGGAAGTCAGCTACCCTACCTCTCCAGAGCCTACTCCTCGGGTGGTCATCAGGAGACAAAGCAGGCCCAAAGCAGGAACTTGTCCAGCAGCAGGAACCTGAAAGGCCAAGTATTCTCCTGGCCAAAAAGAGGTGTGCCGCTATTAGCTAAACCCCAGGACTTTCTAACAATCAGGGCTAAGATGTCTTAGGGCCCAGGCAATGTGCCCCCCTCCCAAGCTTTACAAGAGATCCTGTTTTGGCTGGAGTGTTCAGGTCCTTTGGTGACCTACAACTTTTGTTGTTGCTGTTAAACAGATAATCATCCCCCATCCCTCGCCACCCCCACCCCCAATGGAAGCTGGATGCTCTCAGTGTCTCTGGATATAAAGTCATTAGAGCAGCAGAACTGTTCTGAGACTGGAAACTCTGCCCCCCTGGGCTCAGGGGCAGGGCCAGGGTTGTCCAGAGCCCCCTAACTTCCATCACCCATGGGAGACACCTTCTAATTCAGGGGAGCCCAGCTTGAAAACCCTGTGGTGAGGAAAATCAAGCCAGATGAGGACCCAAACCCTACAGTTTTAAGGGACACGCATAGATTCTTATTTGTGACCTTGTGTGTTTGAAGGTGTTAACCTCTATTTGGCCAGGTGGTGATACAATATACCTCCCCTCTTTCTTTTTCTGTCCTCTAAACTCTTTCCTCTTCCCTTTCCCTCTCTCGAATTCACCTACTACCTGGCCTCCCTCCCCTCCCCTACTCTCTCTCTTCCCTTTCTTCTTCTCCCCTTGGGGCAGCATCTAAGGTGCCAAGGAAGACCATAGGGCTCTAGACAGTGCAGCACTATTTCCTGCAGAATTCCAAGATCCCTTCCAACCTTAGGAATCTGTGATTGATTAATGGAGTAGCAAGAAATGGTTGTTGAAGGTGCCGAGTCAAGAAGGATGAGGACTAGTCGCAAGAAGCATAGTGTGGGGTGGCGCGGATGTGGGCACTAGGGCAGGTGTCTGGACGGGTGTCTGTGTAGGGGTGGGATGTTCCTCTTCTACTCACTTTCCCTACTGCAGCTTCCCCAGCAGTGGAGGTGCTGATGGGGACACAGCTGGCAGAGGATGTTGGAGATGACCTGCCATATGGGGAGCCCTGCGCTCTCATGTCTGGCCCCAGAAGGAACTCTCTGGTTAGTGAAATGTCATCAACTATGGCTTACAGACCCTCACCATATAATCCGGGGAGGGACAGCCGACTTTGAGGGAATCCGAATGCAGTGCAATGTACTAAATACCAATACTCACCAAGTAGATTGGTTTCTGGTGTCTCATCTGTGCATTAGTGGGGGGAGAGAGTAGCTATATATATAGTGGTTGTCAAATTCTCAAAGGGCCCTGTGCTGGGTCATGCAGCAGTGGGTCTGGTAAAAGTGGAGGGTTTACCGAGAAAACAGGTTTCTAAGACAAGGGGTCAGTTTAGTCTCTCTTCTTAGGCTCTCTTTTAGATCTGGATGTGAACATCCAAGACCTGAAAATACTCCTAATTCAATTGAGAATTTCCACAAAGACACATAGGAAGAACTCAAGAAATGCATTCTGGGTTGAGTACCTGAATTTGGGGGCTCAAGGAGCCACTGGGAGACATTTAGTAGAGAGGCTCCTTAGCAACCATGCACTGACCACACCCCCAAACATCCTAGTTCTCCTTACTAGCTCATTCCAAGCCCATCATCCTTTGAGTTTTGAAAATTGACCCCAATGTTCTATTCAGCCTGGACTCCCTCTTGAGGTCAAGGCTCTGTGCACATTTACCACCTTCTCCTTCCCTTTTCTTGTTCCTGTGAACCCCTTCTCCCCAACCACAGCATTCCAACATTTAGGAGTCCAATGACTTATTCAAAGCATCTGTGCATCCCAACCACACACAGCAGGATTTTCGAGGTGTTTTCCGGAATATCGGAGTTGGAGGAGACTCTAGAGACCACCTTGGTTCTCCCCTCCCCCATTCTGTTAGTAGGAAAAGCAGCCCCCCAGAAAAGCACAGAGTTACTTACTCAAGCTCAAGCATCAGATTGGTGGCAAAGTCAGGACTGGAACCCAGATCTTCTGGATCTAAATCTGACCCACTTTCCACCACCTCAAGCTGTAGCTCCTCCAGGAACTGTGCCTCCTCCATGAGCTCAGGGTCCTCCCCAAGCTGGGGCTCCTCCACGAGCTGGGGCTCCTCTAACCTTTCCCCCTTCATTTCATCACTGCCCAGGAAAGCCTCGATTGCCTGGCTGAGGTTGTCTCTCTCTCTCTCTCTCTCTCTCTCTCTCTCTCTCTCCTTTCCTCTCTCCCTTCCTCCCTCCCTCTCTCCCTTTCCTCTGGAATCTCTCAATTGCTCTCTCTGTAGCTGCCCAGCTAGGGCAGGAGCAACTGGGAACTCTTTCTCAGGCTCAAAAGCAAACTGCTCAGAGAGTCTGAGGGCCAGCCTGGGCTGGCTGGGCTGTGGAGGCAAGAGGAAGTTCTTGGCCCTGAGTGCCTCAGGGGCTCCTGGGCTCTGAGAGAAGGCTGGAGCTCCAGGGGTGAGTGCTGCCCTCCGGATCTTCTGCTGAGGCCGAGGCCAGGCCAGCTTCCTAAACTAACTCCCAGACTGAAGGGGAGGGCTGGATCCTCTGGGGGAGCCCAGACGGCAGGTCTGCCAGCCAGCCCCTGTGGTTGGAACTTTCAAAAAGACCAATGTTTCAGCAACTGATTTCTTTTCCAACCCGAACAGCAGGGCTTTCTGTCCCCCTTGCATGACTGTGGCTGAGGCACACAGCCCCCGCCTGAGCAGAAGCAGGATTCTAGGGCCGAGGCTCCATAACACCCAAACCACTGGTCAATTCTATTAAATAAAACCAAATTAAAAAACACTGTTTTTGGCATCACGTGGACCCAAAGCTTGTCTCCTGGCATGGAAGTATTGTGTACCTACTGGGATGGGATGCACACAGCCGTCCGGAGACAAGAAGTTGGAAGACCATTGAGTCAGAGAATCAAGAGACATGGTTTCTCTTTTCAGCTGGTCACTAATTGGCTGTTTGTTTTGGGGCAGGTACACAGCCTATTCTGGACCTCAGTTTCCTGATCTGTAATGGGAGGGGATGGGGCCAAATGGCCATGAAAGTCCTCCTAGATCTGAGCCTCTGGGGCTCTAAGATGTGTGTGGAAGTGAGAGGAGCTTCCCCCCCACCCTGGGAAGGGGGAGACTCAGGAACTGGAAGAGGTGGTCCTCAGCTTCACTGCCCTCTGAAATCCTTCTTCATTTGCTAGCAATGCCGGTAGAGTGCCCTCATACTCCTGTAAGTTTTGATCTCTGGTAAAAATTTCAAATGTCCCGGCAGCCTGCCCTGCTTACCCACACTGCCCGCCCCGCCCCCCTTACCCCACTCAGAAGGAGGAAGGCCAAACACCTTCTCAGTCATTTATACCTGAATGAATGTGAATGAAGAAGGTTCAGAGAGCAAGCCTTGACAGGGAGAGAGCCTGCCAGGCTGTGTTGCAGGTGTTAGCTGGCTCTGGGCAGGAGATGGTGTGTGACTGTTGGAGCCAGGGGAGGGGTCAGTGAGGGGACTGGTAAGAGAGGAAGGCAAGGAAAGTCAGAGAAGATTTTATTCTGGTTCCATTTAAGACATGCCTAAGGAAAGGAAGGCTGGCTTTTCTTGACTGAAGGCTTCCTAGAGCATCCTCTCACTTAACCTTTCCAACCACACTCTCCCTCTGCCATTTTTTAGATGAGAAAACTGAGGTCCAGGGAAGTCACTTGTCAAGGTCACAGAGTCTGTCAGTGGTAGTTTATCAGATGTGAAGCCCTCGTGCTTTATGAGCACACACGGGGGCTAATGTCTTTTTCTGCCTCTTGGTGGCCCCTCCAGGGTCTTTCGTGGGTGGAGAAAGAAGGAAGCCCATCTCAGCTGCCTACCAGGGCCAGCACCTCCCACTCCTCTGGTAGAGGAACATGGAAAAGCAGAGGAGGACCCTGCTTCTCTAGAATCTTGGTTTCCTGGGACTCGACGGCCCTGGGCACACCTTGCAATGAATATTAGAATATACTAGCAAAGTCTCCCGCGTTTGAATAGGAGAGTAAAGACAGCGTTTTGGGGACCTGGTATTTCTAGGGGCCAATATCAAGTATGATTTTCAGTGCATTAGTTCTTTATTCTCTTCACTGCCCTTCATCCTGTTCATCTGGCAAGTGAGCTCTTCAAAGTCTTCCTGATCCTGATTTTCAGATGATAGCCTATTAAGGCCCTTGGAGAATCACTCTATCTAAATCAAGGCTACTTGATCTCAGCAACGAGAAAGTGTCTTTGAGGGTTTGCTTCTACATGAAGGCCTCAATGAGCCAGAGGAACTTCACGATCCACATCTTAGTGACTTGAGGTCATTCTGCCTTTCCTCGCTACTGATTTGGGACAAGAATCACTCACAAAGGGGTACATGCAGTGCCCATGGTCTTAACAAGGTGACTTTTTTGCAGATCTCCTAATCCTAGGGAGAACCACCTTAGCTTGTGTTCTCATGGCTTTCTGCACCTTTCCTTCATTCTGATTAATTGCAATGATACAGTTATTTGTCTAATTATTATTTAATGTCTGTCTCTGCCACTAGACTGTAAGTTTCCTGCCACTGGGATCCTGCCTGGCTTGTTGACTGCCGCTGCATCCCTCGTGTCTAGTCTTCCTTGTGTGTGTGGATGGAGGAATCCTCTTCCTCCACAAGTAGGTGGGGTGGGCCTCCAGCACAGGAGTGCTCCCCCAAATTGTCAGCCAGTGGAAGATGGGTGCCCCACTGAGGCTAATCTGAGAAGGCCAGAGGACTTGGGGAGGTACCCTAACAGTTCCAGTCCATTCCCCTCAGACATTCCAGGCCCAGGAGAGTGTGTGCTAGCTTTAATGACTGATATCCAACGGACATCTCACAGGCATTTTTTTAAAAATCTTTTTTTTTTAATTTTTATTTATTTGTGATAGTCACAGAGAGAGAGAGAGAGAGAGAGAGAGAGACGCAGAGACATAGGCAGAGGGAGAAGCAGGCTCCATGCACCAGGAGCCCGATGTGGGATTCGATCCCGGGTCTCCAGGATCGCGCCCTGGGCCAAAGGCAGGCGCCAAACCGCTGCGCCACCCAGGGATCCCCTCACAGGCATTTTTGTTATGAAAGTATTCTCGTGAGAAACACTTCCACATACCACACACGCACTTTGTTCTAACTTAGGAGCACCTGCGTCTGCCTTCTTTGCCTGTCTGTCTCCCTCTGTCCCCTTCCTTATAACCGGCCCCCCTATCCAGTTCTTTATTATTACTGTCACTACCTTCCCCACATTTACACATCAGTAGGGCAGCCCGTGGTACCCTCATTTAGCTCGTCAGGAAGTTCTTCCAATTATCTAATCTCAGTTCTTCACGCTACAAGAGAGGCCTGTTCCTGGTGTGGTTTGGAAGCAGCTAGTTACCATCCCTGAGTTGTGACTTGTCTTATATTTGAAGTTCAACCTCTCTTCTCTCTCTTCACCAGCCTCCATCCACTCCATCCTCAAACTCTCTTAGAGCCATCATCTTTGTTCCTTTAGCCCAGCCCCACAAGCCCCCGGAAGTCCAAGGTTTACCTCCTGTTGGCTAAATAAGTCTTGTCGGCCTTATCTGGACCCCTCCCAACTCCCTTAGATCACAGTGAGCTCTCAGCTGTCACGCACCTTGCCATTATGATGGGACCCACGTCTCTCAAATGAAAGCTCCCTGGAGCCCCTCGATCAACCTCTTTGCCCCTTTGCACAGTATAGCCTCCCTCCCCTTCTGCATTCAGGTTGTTTTTCAGCCTGGATGAATATCTGACATTTGCAGCCCAGAAAATTTACACCTCGGGCTCCTGAAAGGAGTGCAGCCTGGAGCTCTGTGTCCCACTGCCTCTGTACAATGAGAAGCATTCATAACTCAGAAGGAGCCCTGCAAAGTGAAAAGAAAATCCAGACGACCCTCCCCCTTTCCTTTTTTTCTTTACAGTAAATAATTTACAAAACCAAATTTTCCTCCCCACAGGCTATACCCACTTTATCACCGGTCCCCAGGACCAGCCTTTACACATTTCCATACTGTCATGGGCTATTTTTAGCAAAGGATGACATTAAGTACTAGTTGCCCCATGGGCTTCAAACTCATCTCTTCCTCTTGTCAGAATGTTGTTAGTCTTCCTCTTTTGGACCTGACAGCCACTCACAGCCTAGAGATATTTCCAAGAGTGTAAGGCGCTACCTAATTGTACAATTTTAGGGGCTCCTTAGCTCCTTTAGCTCCTTACTAAAAGTCCTCTGCCTAAAAATGTCTCCTTTGGCCTGGGTCTGCTGATTAGAATTAGATCAGGGCTGATGATTTCAGTATTAGAGATTCATTTCTTTAGCTCAAGTATCCCTGCTTCAGGTAGCCTTGTCTGATCATTCCTCATTAAGCTCTCTGACAGGGCACCTAGGTGGTTCAGTGGTTGAGTGTCTGCCTTTGGCTCAGGTCGTGATCCCAGGGTTCTGGGATCGAGTCCTGCGCTGGGCTCCCCCGCGCTGGGCCAAAGCCTCTCCCTCTGCCTATGTCTCTGCCTCTCTCTGTGTGTCTCTCAATAAATAAATAAAATCTTAAAAAAAAAAACAGCTCCCTGATAGAGCCTTGTTCCTTTTTCCCTGTTGGCACTTACTCCGTTTGTAATTGTGCGTTCATTAGTGTGACAATTTGGTTAATGTCTCTCTCTCCCACTCATCTGATTATTCCGTGATGGCTGTGACCCATGTCTCTTGTGAGTTTCCCAGTGCCTAACACTGAGCCTGGCACAGGGGAAGGTGTGCAAGAAATATTTTTTCTTGACTGAGTCTGTTGATGAATTTAAATGTGAATTCTCCAGAGCACTGGTGGGAAAGGCTAGGAGTGTGTGAGCACCTGGCATCTTAGCTGGAGGAGATGGTCCCAGAAAGCAAGAGTGCTGACCCTAAGCAGCACCCCTCCCTTCCATAGGCGACCTGAGGCTGCCTCCTTTCACTACCGTAGCTCCCTCACCTGCCTTTCCTATCAGCTTGATGTTGTCCTCCTTCCTTTGCCTTGTTCCGGAGTCTTCCCTGGTAGGACATATGGGAAAGAAGGATTTATTTGATCCAGGTGCAAACAGAGCTAAAATGGCCTCCTGTGGGGCTGCCAGCAACATCTGTTCAAAGACACTGGGGCAGATAGTGTATATATTCTCTTGGCCACACCGTGACTAGTCTCTGGTTCTGTCACCTACCTCAGAAGGGTCTGGGGTAGATCAAGGCAAGGGGTGCTGAGGTATGAAGCCATACCCCTCAGGCTCTCCTGGTGCCCACCTTCGACTGCACTCTGAAGCTCAACTCACCTGGTCCCAATGAGCACTCTCCAGGCAGAAAAGAGAGGTGCCTTCTTGCTCCCAGGCCCCTGCACCTACCCAGGGTGAGCCCAGGTCCTTGAGGAGAGGGGACCAGGGGCCAGCTCAGCCAGAGTCAAAGAGGAGCCATGAGAGGAGGGCCAGAGTGGGCCTTCCTCTAGCCCCTGAAACTTGGTGACTCTGCATTTCAGTTTAGAAAGAAGAGAAAGTGTTCTTGGCTGCTGTCCCCACTCCAGGCCAGCCCCTTCCTACCTTTGATCCCTGCTCCACTGGAAAGAATTCCCTCCCCTGTCCCAACCAGAGTGCCCTGCAGCTGCTTCCCACATGCCAAAGCCAACCCACTCTTAAGGCCCTGCTGGAAGCTGCAGCCAGAGAGATTCTCCCTTCCTAGTTGGGCTTTGGTACCACCTAAGCTCCAGACCTGTGGACCCAGGGTGCGGCAAGCCTCAGGCCTTTCCCTCAAGGGGCAGGAGTCCCTGTTCGGTCTGCAGTTGCTCTAGTGGAACTGCTTTGATCCCCACTGGCCTCGGGTACAGCTACTCCACTCCCCCAGCTACACTCTTAGTTCTCCAGGCCCCATCCTAGCCTCTGCCACCTTGCCTGCCTTCTTCAGTGCTAAACAGAGTAGGTGCTCAAGAAATCCACAGTGAGTGCTCGATCAACAGTGGGATCTCAGTCAATAAATGATGAATTGATTGCCTGAAATGCTTGGTCACTTGGTACAAGGCCGAATGAGGTGCTGCCATCATTCATGTCTTCGGGTACCTGGGCAAGCAGAGTATGTTGCTGTCAAACAGAGCAGGGTTCTTTCTTTGTCTTTCTTTCTTTCTTTTTCTGTTTTTTTTTTTTTACAGCAACAGACTCTGAATGGGAAGGGTGGGGGGATAAGGAGAAACAAGGGGTTCACAGCCTGGGAGGGGTCTCAAGAAAGGGAAATTCTGCACCAACTCCTCTGGCTCCTGGCTGTGATCTGGGGGACTTCAGGGGCCCATATCTCCTGTGCCCCGAGATGATGGTCTTGAGCTTGTCTGGGGATTCCTGAATCTGAGCTTAGGACCCACCCATGTCCGCTGGTTATTTCCACACTTTTCTTTTTACTTTGTTTCCACTGCTCTTTGGTTAGAGAAAAAGAGGAAGAATGTCCCCAACTACCCCCAGCCTAGGAGCCACTCGCCCAGGCAGCACAGTGTGATGGGCTCAGGCAAAGATGAGGGAAGAGAAGAAGTGGAACTCTTAGTTTAGGCACAAACTTGGCGGCAAGGGAATACCTCATTGATTGGCCTGTTCTGTGTTGTAGATAGTCAAATGAGCTTATGAGAGACACAAACATGTCAGAGAATCCAGCATTACTGTGCTGGGGGCTCAGATGCACCAAGTTGGTAGTATAATTCTCTCAATAGGCCAGTGAGAGAGCTAAGAGATATTGTGAATTCAGACCAGCCTGGGGACTTGGGAGGCTTCATGGAGAATGGGCTGGGAATTGGTGTTCTTTTAAAGGGCTCTTCTGGCTTGTCGTAAACCCTTCTGTGTGGGCTCCCAGAGCAGTCCCTGAACCAACAAGCAGATACAAAGGGAAGAGGGACTTCTGAGACTGGTCCTGGGGCCCCTCTAGGCACACTAGAGGCTGTCTCTTTAGTGGTGTAGGGTCAGGTGCTAAAAGAAGTCACCCTCCCTGCCCCCACCAAATGCCCCAAACTACGCTAAGCCCATAGCAGCTCACCTGCCTGCTTACATCTGCTGCTGAGTGTGGGGGCCCGGTGGCGGTGGGGTGGTGGTGGTGGTGGGGAATCACCTTTGCAACCTGGTACTTGCTTCTGAGCAGACTGCTTGCCAGACACTAGAGGGAGAGGAGTAGGCTTTTCCTTTGGAAACATGATGAACTCTGTAGACCCCTACCCAACAGGCTTCTGAATGCCTGGCCCCAGGGAAGCCTGCCATTGAGCAAGCAGAAGCTTGATGCCTTGGTACCCTGGCCCTGTTACATAAGGCACTATGTGAGATATGAGTCAGGGCCCTCAGGCTGGCCAAGGCCCAGCCTAGTCCTGGAAGTAAGGCTAAGCAAGGTGAGAGAGGGTGGTGGTGGTGGTGCTGCTTGGCTGGTAAGCCAGGAAGGAGCCACTGGAACCACTTCCCTTCTTCTCATCCCCTTCTTCCTCAGGGATGGCAGGCCTAGCCAACCAATGGCCTAAACAGCTCTGATGGGAATCATGGCCAGACCGCTAAGCTGTGAGCAGCTGCTCTCCACCTCCCCTGAAGAGAGGACAAGAGGAAGTGGATTGAATACCCAAGACTATTTCATGAATAAATTCCTTCAAGGAAGGATGGGGAAGATCCCTGTGGGGCTCTGTCCACAGGCAGGGCCTCGATTTTAGGCTGGGCCTATTGGAGGAAAGTGGCTCACAGGAGAGGAAGGCTGATGGTGTGCCTTGGGGCATCACTGACCAAGCCTGCTTCTATCTCTTGTTTCTCCTTGGTCTACTATGTGTACCATGGGAAGCTTCCCAGTAGGTCTCCCATGCCGGCTGGGATCTCATCCCTCTTATACTGTTTCCAAAAAGGCAATAGCTGCTTTGCAGCAGGGCTTTCCAGCTGGAAGGTACAGGTGAATTTGCTTTGCCCACTGATAAGGTTCCTTCCTGCCTGGATTAGCATTTGGAAAAAGCTTGCTTTCTACTTTCAAAGGCCTCTATCTTATTCCCAGTCCAACTCCTTAGCCGAGATGAAACTGGCACAGCAGCCAGTGGCCTCCCTAAGCCCCTGCCATGATTTCTCATGAAACCTGCTTTGAGCCTAGGATCTAGCCTTCTGGACTCCATGGGGCTTCCATCAGCCCACAGGGTTCTTTGGAGGGCCTGCTCTTCCAAAGCTGTGGTCTTACAGTGAGGTCCTAACCCTTGTCCCATTATTGCAGGCACCAGGACAGCACAACATGTCCTGAGCCATTATTGCCGTCTTCATCTAAAAGGGAAATTTTGTCTTTTTGACCCCTGTGGTCATGGAATGCCTTCCCTTGAGTGCACCAAGCACACAGAGTGCTCTACTAAATGGGCCCAAGCTTCAGTCCTACGCAGCACGTTGGCTTCTCCAGGGCTCGAGAGGCTATTGCATGACACCAACCAATTTATTATGTAAACCCAGCCAGCCGTGGCAGATTATGGCTTTGTAGTTATCTTGAGGGATGCCTTACATAAGAGGAGAAAGTTCAGGTAAGAGCAGCATCGCGATGAGCAAACATAGCACAACGGCCACCACCAGGTGCAGACAGGGCTGGCCTCACTCCCCTCAACCAGCTCACAAGATGGGGGCACACGCTCTTCTGGGCTCTATCACTCAGAGGACAGAAGACCCTGGCAGCCTTGGCCAGACACATTTATCTCCTTTTACCCAGACTTCCTAGCCTTCAAGACCTGTCCTGGAAAGAAGCCAACACTCTACCTAGAATTGAGAATGTGTTAGTTTATCTGGAAGTGCAAATACAAACATGAGTGTTAACCTTCTCTTCAGGCAGGAAGGGAAATTAAGGTCACCCTGGAAAGAGTTATTTTCTGTGCTGTGGGCTCACAAGGGTCCAGTTCCTGGCAAACTGGAGCAGTGGGTGAAATTCATGCTCTGTTCTTAACATTTTATTTCTTTTTTTTTAAGATCTTGTTTATTTACTTATTTGAGAGAGAGAGAGCACAAGCAGGGGGGAAGGGGCAGAGGGAGAAGTAGACTCCCCACTGAGCAGGGAGCCCCACTTGAGGCTCAATCCCAGGACCCTGAGATCATGATCTGAGCTGAAGACGGATGCTTAACCAGCTGAGCCACCCAGGTGTCCCCCTACCAGTTTTCTTTAAGAACACAAACCTCCCAGCTACACTTCTCCAGCTCTCATACTGCTTAGAGCTCCATGCTACAGCAGGTCTTCCGTGGACACCAGCCTTGTCTCTTTATCTCTCTTTTCCAAAATTGGCTTTCCCATGCGTCATTTCCATAGAACCCTATTCCCAGTAAGTGGCCTCCCTGAAAGAAGGTCTGATCAATAAATTCACACAAGGTAGTCAATGATCAGTAATGATGTCACCTGTGACTTTTAAAAGGTATGGTAGTCCCTGTCCATTCATGAAAGGACATGAATGCTGTTTGCCCTAAAACTTCTTCCAGTCCTCCAATTCATAAGCATCCCGAAAGCCCACCATTTCCCCTACAAAACTTCTATTTCCACCACTTCATTAAACTTTTTAGCTTTCTTTTCATTGTAACCACTAGCCCTAGCAGCTGACTCAGGGAGGGGGTGTTCTCCCCAGAGAGACAGGGCCTCAAAAAAAAAATACCTGAATGCTAGCATTCACAGAAGCATTTTTCACCATAGCCAACAGGTGGAGGCAACCCAAGTGTGCGTGGATGGATGAATGGTTAAACAAAAATGCAGTTTATCCATACAATGGAATATTATTCAGTCATTAAGAAGGAATGAAGTGCTGTCACATGCCACAACATGGGTGAACCTTGGAAACATTAAGCTAAGTAAAGAAGCCAGACCCAAACACCACATAGTGTATGATTCCACTTATATAAAATACCTAAAGCCGGCACATTCATAGAGACAGAAAGTTAAGAATAGAGTTTAAGAGGGGCTGGGGGGAAGTAAGAGTGGGGAGTTAGTGTTTAACAGGTACAGAGTTGCTGTTGGGGTGATGACAGAGTTCTGGAAATGGATGGTGATAATGGTTGCACCAGGTCATGAATGTATCCAACACCACCGAATTGTCTACTTTAAAGTGGTTAAAATGGCAAATTTTATGTTATATCTATTTTACTGCTATATATGTATATATTACTAATGTACCTAATATACACACATAAAACACATATATATACACACACTATATCATATACATACATCAGCAAAAGCCTCTTATCACATAGAATTCACACCTGTGCCTCAAGAAAAAGAGAATTTTCTTACATGTTGAAGATTCTCATGAGGCACCCAAACCATGAATGTTAAGTTTGCAGATGCATTTGTGTGTTTAACAGGGTGTGGGCCTTTTTTTTAAAATTTTATTTATTATTTATTCATGATAGAGAGAGAGAGAGAGAGAGAGAGAGAGAGAGAGAGAGAGAGAGAGAGAGGCAGAAGAAGCAGGCTCCATGCAGGGAGCCCGACATGGGACTCTATCCCGGGACTCCAGGATTGTACCCTGGGCCAAAGGCAGGCACCAAACCGCTGAGCCACCCAGGGATCCCCGGGTGTGGGCCTTAATCCAAGAGTGCCCCTTCTTTGTCAGACCACTACCAGGTACTCAGGAAATAGTTCTTTTAAATTACTTTCAGCCAGGGAAGGTCTTTCGAAGCTTGATACCAAAAGCAAAAAACGCCACAAAGGCAAAGAATGACAGGCTTAACCACAGGGAAACCCAAAACCTCACTACAGTAAAAACAAAACAAAACAAAAACAAAAACAAAAACCCTCCATCCCTAAAATCAAATGGCAAGGTAGTTGACAAAGGGTTACAATCTTGAATTCGAGGTTTCTCAGGGTGTAGTCTGCATACCACTGGGACCATGGAGGAGGGGTTTTAGGTGGTATATGGCCACAACTGAATCTTGGACTAGGAATTTAGACACTAGAGCAGGCAGGTAGGAGTCAGGAGTTGTTTTGCCCCTCAAATCATACCACGTAAGCAGCTCCACCCTCAGAGGTCAAATCCAACAACATACACTTATGAAATCATTTGTGCTACGACTCACTTAGAGAAGCACAAATAATTTATATGTGAATTTTTCTTGGAAACCTGATCTGAAAAAAAAATAAAAATAAAAAAAATAAAAAAAAGAAACCTGATCTGTGAATCTCTATCTTTCCCCCTTTCTGCTATATATCAACTTAATAGGGAGAGTTAAAGTCATTAGCACATGCAAAGCAATTCAACGTCTTTGGCTATTATTATTTTCTGAGCATCTAAGTGTGGGAACCAGTTGTTGCCAGCTAGGAACTGAAAGATAGACAACTAGGACTTTTAGAGCTAGAAGCAAAATCAGATTCAGAGGGTCTCAGGCTACAATGGACAGGTGTGCTTGGGGGCCAAAGACAGAACAGAGTTGACTGAGAAGCTTTGGATAAAACCTTAGAAATAAATTTGAGGTTACAACATTTGTGACGATAACAGAATGTGGCAAAAGCTTCCCTTCCAGCTTGCCACACCTCACTGATCAGAGAATTAAGGCCCCTCAATGTCAAATTTGCAAGATTTTTTCCATAGGCTACATTTATTTTAATTTTTAAAAATATTTACTTATTTATTTGAGAGAGAGATCATGAACAGGAGGAGGGGTGGAGGGACAGAGACAGAGAGAATCTCAAGCAGACTCCAGGCCCCAGCACAGAGCCCGAAATGGGGCTTGATCTCAGGACCCTGGGATTATGACCTGAGCTGAAAACAAGAGTCGAATGCTTAACCGACTGAGTCATCCAGGCACCCCATATTTTATTTTACTTTTTTACAGTTTTTTTTAAAGATTTTATTTATTCATTCATGAGAGACACAGAGAGAGAAAGAGGCAGAGACACAGGCAGAGGGAGAAGCAGGCTCCATGCAGGGAGCCCGACGCGGAACTCGATCCCGGGTCCCCAGATCAAACCCTGGGCTGAAGGCGGCGCTAAACCGCTGAGCCACCTGAGCCTCCCAACAGTTGTTTTTTTGTTTTTGTTTTTGTTTTTGTTTTTTTAAGTAGGCTCCACACCAAGTGTGGGGCTTGAATTCACAATCCTGAGATCAGGAGTCACATGTTGTACCAGCAGAGCCAGCTAGGTGCCCCTCAGAAGCCACATTTAAATGGGAAGTTTTAGCTGTTAGCCCAGTATATTCTATCTATCTGCCTCCTAAGTTTTCCAATTTTAGAAGCATATTCAAATGATAAGGCAGAGTTCCTTTAATAAAAGGGTGACCAACTGGGGGCACCTGGGTGGCTCAGCAGCTGAGCATCTGCCTTTGGCTCAGGTTGTGATCCTGGGGTCCTGGAATCAAGGTCTGCATTGGGCTCCCTGCCAGGAGCCTGCTTCTCCCTCTGCCCATGCCTCGGCCTCTCTCTCTATGTCTCTCATGAATAAATAAAATCTTTAAAAAAAATAAAATAAAATGAAAGGGTGACCAACCATCCCAGTTTCCCTGGGACTGTCCTGGTTTGAGCATTGAAAGTCTTGTTTCCTCAGGCTGGAGGGTTGGTCACCCTACCTAGTAAGGACATTTTAACCATTTGATTAGTTTCTTGGCTAATATTTACCTCTGTTTAACAACTCTTTCTTCGCAGACAATTCTTTAGTGTCTGATTTTGGGTGGAGTTTTGGCTTTACCCTTTGTTGTGAGGCATCAGGCAAATTACTTAATTTTCCCAAGCCTCAATTTCCTTTATTATAAAATAAAGAAGGGTAACAACATTACCCATTTCATTGGGTTGGTGTATCAAGTGAGGTTATGCAGATAGAATGCTAGTACATACTGTAAAAGTTCAATACATGTTAGCTATTAATCTATAATTGCTATTAGCTGCCTAACACAAGATTGAAGGGATGGTATCTTCCCCTCACCCAGTATTTTAGAGGCACCTTTACATACCAACAAGCTGCTTGCCCATTACCACCGATTCATAGGTATATACACAACACTGTCCATCAGGACTTCTACCGGACTGAGTAAAATGCATGTGGTTCAAACAACAGAAATCACACTTAAATATTAATAAGGATTTTCCAAGATTAGGTTAAAGTTGTAAAATCTTTATAGAGGACCACACCAATAATTAAACAGTCATCCGGTTTAATAATAATAAAAAACAGTTATTGAGGACTGGCTGTAAAACAAGAAGCCCAGGGAAAACCAAGTGAGTGTAACACAGGGCCTACCCTCAAATCGCTTACACTCTTGTGTTCCAAGGATTCCAAGAGGTAAGCCAGGAATCAGGGGCCAATCAAAGCAGACAAACCAGGTAAAAGTGAGTAGTGTGCCCCGCCCTTCCTCCCCAGGATATAGGAGCCCTGGAAGCTGGGGAGTGGGCTGTAGAAGGAGAGGCAGCCTTGAAAGTAGCCAAACTAAAGGAAAAGACGTCCAGGCAGGAATTTGAAAGGTCCAATAATTAAATGGAACAGAAGTAAAAAAAAAATGATGGCTGAGTTTTGAAGACAGATGCCCAGGGAATAAATGAAGTAAGGAAGAAGAAATTTTCACTTTGGAGAAGGCTGTCCAGCTCAGATACTGGAGAAATCCCATGACCAGCATTAATTGTCTCTTACTTTGCTAAGTAGCATGTCATTCTGGGCAAAACCTAAACCACATTCAGAATCTCCAACCTCTAAGAGCCCAGGAAAGGTCAAGGCAAATGAGACAATGCTTCATCCTGCTAGAATTCTAGGGCTGTGACCACAGGACCCTGTCACTCTCCAGCCTCACGGAAATCTGAGGGCTTGCAGGTTTGATGCTCAGCTGTTTGGGACACTGAGTTGCTCTCCTTCCAGGAGGCATGGTACACAGGTACACCTCCTCAACCATTTTCCCGGCTCCCTCAGCACCTCCAAGCCCAACCCATAGCATTTCCAGGCTTTCCCAAGAACCAAGCGTCAACAGACAGGAGTCCATGGAGTATGCGACAAAGGAGGTTTTTCCATTTCAGAAACCCAGACAACCAGAAAGCATCCCAAGGCATGGCACAAGGCAACACTGATCTCAGGCTCTCAGCCTTACACCTCACTCATCTAGGTCTGACCCTCCTAGGCTCTGAACCTAGGAGCCAGGGCCCAGGAAACATCCCCTCTTATACTTTAGTAAGGCCAATTTTGGGGGCAGCTTTTCTCCCAGTTGAAAGAGTCCAAAACCTACAGGTGCTCTTTCCTGGTGTTTCCCTCCCCCACCACCACTCTCCTATGGAGCAGCGGAGGATTATTAAGAGCCTGTTAGAGCTTTAACTGGGCAGGTCTGTGGGGCGCCTGTGGTGTGAATACACTTGCAGTAATCTTTCACCAGAAAGGAAGATTCCCTCGAAACCTGTTCCGTATGGCCTGGTTTCTTGCAGACAATTGATGCCTCATGTGAAACAATAAAAGAAAGGGCTCTGATGGCCTGGAAAATGCCTGAGAAATACAACTCGTTTTGACAATACTAACCAAGTCTGCAGCACTGCTTGCAGCTGAGGAGGCAAACCTGGTCTTAGCACCAAGGGAGGGTAGTTCCTGCCAATAGGATTGCTTTGAAAATTTCTTACGTGTGCTCCACCGAAAAGCCACTCAATGATTCAATATTCTGTGGGTGCTCAAAATTTCTCATTACCTTGGCTCAACACACCACCTGCCCAAGATCTGGACTCTCAAAACTACAAGGAACCTCAAGAGACCAGAGAGATCAGGGAACTTGCTCAGGTTCACACACTGAGGTAGAGCCGTATCTTGTACCACAACCCTGGTCTCCCACAGCGGGGTTCTCCTTCTCTTACATAACCTTTGTTGTTGAGCGAGAATAAGATCCACCCCTATATACGTGTGCTTACACACAAGGGCATAGACACATGCACATCCCCCATACTCCATCCAGTGTCCTGTGGTGATGGTTCTAAGAACACCAAGCCCAGGGCTGGGTTTCCTGCTTCCGCTGCCTCAAAACTGCCTCAGTTGTCTCTCTGCTACCAGGACTGGCTCTTACCAGAGTGTCTCAGACTGGAGGACAGCAGCCACCCTGTGTCTTCCCATTGGTTCTCCTCTCCACCTCCCTTCCTTTCTCTTCAGCAGGATTTCTAAAAAAGTCTGACCTGCACTTCAACACAGGCCTGCGCGGACATGTGTTCAATTACCCACCTGTGTTAGGATGCTCCCTCTGGGGCTGCCTTTAGTCATCACTGGAAATTGAAGGCTGCGATCCACGGAGGTGGGGGTGTATCCCCATCCAGAGTCGCAAAAAAGTCTCACAGATGCCTAATTTTTCTTATTCTTCACCCTCCCCCACACCAACAGCAGCTTAATTTGTCTTGACAGTTTGCTTGCCATCGATGTCAGTCGGGGCCACTCGGTAATTTAAAAGCCCTTGCAATTTCAACCCGAGTTTGCATTTTAGAAATGAGCTTCTGAGAAGGGTGGGACGGATCCTGGGAGCATCCCGCGGCAGAATCTCCAAAACGGCGGTGGAAACGTGGGTATTTGACGAGGGGGCGTCGCCGGCTACCGCCAAACTGATCTAGGGCTCTGTCCACCTCCCTCCAGCACTCCCCTAGGCAAGTCTCCACGGGGACCCTTCAAAATAGGGCTGCCACCTGCCGGACCATCCTCAGCCCCATCAGACTCCAGGTAGCCTAAGGGTCTGAGTCAGGTCGCAGCGGCAGCCAGAAGCCCCGCCTCCTCAATGCCCACCCCCTACCTCCACCCGGTGAACATCCCGGTCGCCCCTCCGGTCAGAGGTGAGGGTCCGGCAGAAGACGGCGCCAGCTGGGAAGGCGTGCCCACCCATCTGCCCAGGCACCCACCTGTGGAAGAAGAGCAGGATTGAGAGCATGGTCTGGTCGATGTTGCGATTGCAGATGCCCTCATTGATCAGGTAGCAGGGGTCCCGCAGCACCGGCTCTAGCGAATCCTGCCGCATTATGCTGTTGAGCTTGTCGGTGTTGAGGTTCTCGAAGACGAGCTTTTCCTGCAGCTGCCGAAAGTTGCTCACGGTAGGGCTGCCTGGGTTGTTGTTCTCTCCGCTGCTCTCGCGCTGGAGCCCGCTCTTGTGGGCCAGGTCCAGGCAGCAGTTACAGCAGTCGAGGCCAACAGGTGAGCGGCAGTCGGTCTTGGGCTGATCCATCTTCTCTGGCTCAGGGGCCCTTTGGCCCTCCAGGTCAGGGTCGGCTGGCAGGTGCGCTCCTGCCGGGCTGACCTGAGGGGACTCCAGGGTGTCTGGAAAACACAAGCTGTGAGAATAGTTGAAAATTAGTGCCTAAAGCCAGCCACCCTCGGCTTGGCCCCTCCTGGCTGGGCTGCTCTGGGTGCGAATAGAAACAGCTGGACAAACAGCTCTGAGCGGATCCTTCGGGCTCACTTCCTCCTCCTCCTCTAGAGGCTGGGGCTGCCCACCCCTCCACCCCCGGCCCGTAGGTGCCACACGCGGCTCTAGCGCAGTTCCAAGTTTCCCAAGTGTCAGTGGGGCTCCGCGGACCTGTGGCAGCGGGAAGAGCGGGCAGCAGGGCAGAGGGAGAGCCGGGGCGCGCCCTCGCTCCCTCACTCCTTTGCTCCCTCCCTCTCCGGCTCGCTAGCTCTCCCGCTCTCGGGCTCCCCTGGGCTTTGCCGGCTGCGCGGTGGCAGGAGCCGAGAGCGATTGAGCGAGGGAGCTAGCTGCACGCCCAGGAGTCAGCACCGGGCTGTGACAGCATGTAAATTACCCCAGGGGGCCGCTCCCCCGCAGCTCCCCAGGCGGCCGCCGGCTCCCGCTGCGGGTTGGGTCCTGCCCCCACCCCCACCGCCGCCCCTCCCCCTCAGAACCCTCGAGCCCTCGCACCCGCACCGCCGCTCGCACCCTCCTCGCCCGCGCTCCCGGGAGCCGGACCCGGCTCTCCCCCTCCCGTCCGCGCGCCACGAGCCTCCGCTTGGGCTCTCTGGCCGCTCCGGGTGCATTCGCCGTCAGAAATCTACCCGCGGCGGGCCGGGGGGAAGCTACCGCGCCCTGCTCTCCAAGCTCCGCGGGAGGGCAGATGTTGCGCGTCCCACGGAGGACGGGTCCCCTGCAGGAGAGACGCTGCCCGCGTGAGCCCGTCTCGTGGCTGCCTCAAACCGCGGCCCGTCTACAAGCCGGTTTCGGCTGGGGGTGGGGGGCGGTATGCGGAGAGAACGGTTGCCCCCCGCAGGGAGTCCGAGAGTGCCGGGCACGCTCTAGCAGCGCCCGGGGAATGCCTTCAACAAAACTCACGGAAGCACGCTCAAACTCGCCTCGGTTCTGTCCCCTTCTCACTGATCTCGCCCTCTCCCCCCCACTCGCTCTCGCCTCTCTTCCCTGAACCCCATCGGAGACGATCTCTGCCCTGGCTTCCGGGAATGCCAGCTCCCCGGCCGGCTTGCCGCTGCCTTGCCCCTTCTCCCTCCCTGGGCTCGCTTTTCCATTTGCCCTACCGTCTCTCGGTGTGTGTGTCTCTGTCTCTCTCGGCACTTCTCCACTCTTTTCCCTTTCTTTCATTTTCCTTCTTTAACGTATTTCTTTTGTGACCCGTTTCCGCCCCTCTTCCATTTCTTTCTTGCCCCCCGATCTTCCCTTATTTATTTTTCTCCTCTTCATTTCCTCGTTTCCCCCGCCTTCTCCCCCATCCCTTCTCCTTTTCCCTCGTTTTCTTTTCCCCTTCCTTGCATTCTACTACATTCTATTTTTACCCTTCGCGCTGCCCCTGGCCTCCACACCCCACACACCCCCCCTCACGCTCTCTCGTCGAGTCTATCCCTTTACCCCTCACGTCGTTTATCGTCCTCTACTTTCCCAAGCTTGCTTCCTCCCTTATCCCGGTCCCCGCCTGCCACTTTCGTCGGTGTCTGCCCTCACCCTTTCAGAGCTGTGGTGAGGGAACTCTCATACACGGGGGATGGCGTGAAACTGCGGGCGGCGCGGGGTGCTTTGGCTCCCCGGAGAGGGTGGTTCTGGGGCTGAGGAAAGGTGAAAGGTCAGACCCGCCGAGAGCAAAGCAGGCTGGTTCCTCTGGTCCTACCCCGGCTTTGTGAAATGCGAGGACTCGCCGGGTGCGCAACTGGTAGGCTTTCACCGGGTGGCTCGGGAATGGGAGGCTCAAACCATTACGGAATGTGCAGGATTCGATGGTTATAGGTTCCTGGGGGGAAAAATGATTCAAAATATTCGGGATGTTCAATTTTCACAGTTTCAATTGGCACTCCCCACCCCCCTCCGGCTTGCCTTTTTTTTTTTTCCTCCCACGAGCCCGTGGCCCTCGCCATAGAGCAGTGTATACTGCCATCTTGTGTCTGGGACCTGGAACGTTCCCTGCCTCTATCCGGGAGTTGTGTTTGGGAGACCACAGAGATGCCTCCTAGTGGAATCCACACTGCATTGGTTCCCAGAGCAGGAGGAAAACCGAGCCTTGTCCTTTACCCACAAAGCCCTACCCCCCCCCATGATTGGTCTGTACACCTGGACACCAGTCAGGGCCAGAGCCACCCTTTTTCTAGTGAGTCCCTGCTGATTGGACTTCCGTACATTTGAAGTTCCCTCTGGGTGCCACCAGCAGCAGCTCTGTGATGAGGAGCAAAGGGCAGCCAAATATAACTCCTGTTCCCAGGGCCCTGTGGGTCTTAAATGGGGCCCCTGCAACTTGCGGAAATGGAGGCAAGGCAGTGCCTTCTCTGCTGTAGGGACCAGAAAACCAGAAATAAGCTGTATCCCTGGCTCCCGGCAAGATCCCAAGATCAGACGCTTTGGGAAGTCACTGACCAGAGCAGCAGAACTGAGACCATGGCCCCTGTGCTCTCACAGACTACTGAGGGTTCAGTTAAGTCTCTCAAAAGCAGATTCTTTAGATGAGTTAATTTCCCCTTGTTCCTTGTCTTATCTGTCTCTCTCTTTTTTCATGTTCTTGGGTAAAAGCCAGAGGAGGTAGTTGAATATGAAATTTCATATGCATTGTGCAGACTGATAGCCTACTGAATTGTTTTTTAATTACAGTGTTTTGTGATTTCCCTCTCGTTTATAATTATTTTATGTTAAACATTATAACAAAATATATTAGCTCCATAAATGTTTACTTAAATTGTGTTTTGAGAACTGCTGGAGCCCTTTGCTTCTATATTTGCCTGAGTCCTCTTATCTTTCTTTTTAAAAGATTTTATTTATTTATTCATGAGAGACAGAGAGAGAGAGAGAGAGAGAGAGAGAGAGAGAGGCAGAGACACAGGCAGAGGGAGAAGCAGGCTCCATGCAGGGAGCCCAATGCAGGACTCAATTCCAGGACCCCAGGATCACGCCCTGGGCCAAAGGGAGGCACTCAACCACTGAGCCACCCAGGTGTCCCAAGTCCTCTTATCTTTGTGTGTAACCTTGAGACAAGGCCCTGGTGGAAGTATTTCCTTCTTGGCATTTGGCACCATTAAACTCAAGATTTTGTCCCCTTGACATTTCCCTTGTTGTAGTCCTTGCTTTCAAGCAGTGTTGTTAATAATTCAGTGCAGCTTTGCATACTATATCCAGGCTGATCAAGAGCAAATATAACTTAGAGAAAAATCTAGATAGTTCAGAGATAGAGTCAGAAAGCTACCGTGTGTTTCCATACAAGTCCAGCTTGTATTGACATATAGTATACCCCTATGGGAAGGCTGACTGGGCAGGGCCTCCTTAGCTCCTCTCTTTGAAGCCTCTCTTTGCTCACAGATACTGTGTTCCATGGAGACACTCTAAGCTGCAAAATGCTTCTGCATAGCCCCAGTGAGTGGAGAGGGGATCCCACTTCTGCATGGAGCTGGTGGTGGCTTTCTGGGTGGAGCAGAAAGGGAATATAGGGACCACTGAGGTGGTTGATTGTCTGCCTTCGGCTCAGGGGCCCTGGGATTCAGTCCTGCATCGGGCTCCCCACAGGGAGCCTGCCTCTCCCTCTGCCTGTGTCTCTGCCTCTCTCTCTGTGTCTCTCATGAATTACAAATAAAAAAACGGGAATATAAAATAGGTTTCTCCTCAGATGAGGTCATTCAAGAGTCACTTACTCTGCAATTGCCCTGTGCCAGGTGTGGTATTAGTGGAGATTCAGAGGTAAAGAAGACATGGCCCAGGCCCTCGAAGGACTCACAGCTTCACTGGCAAAACAGATACATCAACACACAAAAACAGGACAAATGGGCAGTGATAATGGAAGCCTGGTATGTGGTGGGAGCAAGTGCTGTGGGAACATGCAGAAGATGTCAGCTCTGGAAGAAGGGAGGGACAATCTCGATGGAGAGAGCAGAGAAAGAGTCCCAGAGGGGAGGGCAGCAGGTATGCTGGGGGCCGGGTGTGGATTACAAAGCAGGTTGGTGTTGTGGGAGAACAAGATGAGAGATGGACTAGCGAGAGTCCAGGCTGGAAAAGGAGGACGGACTAGGTCTTAGAAGGGCTCATGTGAAACATGAAGGAGATCCTCTCACTTCACAAGTTTGCCATGCATTTGGTAACTAAAGTATAGAGTATACCTGGGTGGTTCTGTTGGTCAAGCATCTGATTGTTGGTTGCAGCTCAGGTTGTGGTCTCAGGGTCATGAGAAGGAGCCCCAAGTCTGGCTCCATGTTCAGTGCAGAGTCTGCTTGAGATTCTTTCCCTCTACTTTCCCCTCTGCTCCTCCTCCCCCTCTGCTCCTTCCTTGCTTGTACACACACAATCTAAGATAAATAAAAAAATAAAATATTTTTTTAAAAAAGGATAGATATCATTTATTGAGTCCCTGCTATGTGCCAGGTACTTTACATATATTATCTCATTTAATCCTTACCCTGTGCAGCAGGTACTATAGTTCCAGTGATGAAATGGGCTTGGGAAAGTTAAAGCTCTCAGGTCACGTAAGTAGTAAGTCAGGCATTCAAATATGAACCCATAGCTTTCTGACTTGGAAGCTTGTGCCCTCAACAATTAGGTAACTTTGTAATGACAGGTTTATCAAACATTTCCAAAGTATAACAGCTGTTGTTCAGAAGATTGCATACTGGAAAAAAGACAATAAATGATTTGCTTTTTAAGATTTTATTTATTTATTCATGAGAGACACACACACATAGAGAAGCAAATACACAGGCAGAGGGAGAAGCAGGCTCCCTGCAGGAGCCCGACATGGGACTTGATCCTGGAACTCCAGGATCATGCCCTGAGCGGAAGGCAGATGCTCAACTACTGAGCCACCCAGGCATCCCAATCAATGATTTCATAATGTATTTAAAGATTTGCATTTGTACTGTGGAGAGCCAGGAAGGATACTTGCAAATCTGGTATAATATTGAATAGTATAACAGCTGAATCTTTGATCACCTTCCATGTGCCAGGTAGCATGCTAAGTGCTTTACGTGACACCATCCAGTTTCATTTATCACAAGGATCCTGTGAATTAGATACTACCATCATCCTCACTTAAGAGATAGGGAAACCAAGGCACAAAGGGATTATCCAACATATCTAGGCATTTACATTCTAGCTAGGTTCAAGTTAAAACACACAAGTAATGATTTTCAGGCAATCCCATTTCCCTACCCTCGAAATTCAATTTTGCTAACCTCTTCATTGGGGAAAGCAGATTATCCTTCCCGAAACTTTGCACAATTGCTCAACACAGATTTGTAGATTGTTATAGCTGGCAAGGGTCTTAAAAGGATCAGAGTTTCTTAAACTTTTTGTCCCAAAGACCCCTTTGGCAGTATAGTGAAGCCTATGGACCCCTTCTCATAACAGTGTTTTTGGATACATAGAATAGGTAGGGTTACAAAGGAAATAAATTATATTGTTATGCCATTATCCAAAGATTAAAAACAGAAAGTTGTGATATAGTTATATAAGTGCTTGTTATTAATGTAGTAAATACCAAGATCTAGATGCAGCTATGATAATCATGGCAACTCCAAAGTAATGATGAGTGTAAAAATGATCTAAAGACACCTGTAATCACAGTAATGTGACCTAAAATGGTGATTTCCACCAGTGACAAGATCACATGTGTGGCTAATACTACTGTGGTCTGTCCTCTGCATTTGTAATGGAAGGGGTTCTGAATTTTAGTTAGGGGCTAGTGAAAAGAGAGATGTAACATTTCCCATTGAAGTTCATTTATCCTCTGAATTTTTAGGAATCCTTGTTCTAGAACAACCACCTCATAATATTAAAACAGTAGCTAACATGAATGAGCCTTTACTACATGCGAGCTATTGTTCTGGGTTTTTACAACCATTTTCCATTTATCTTGCATAGCAAGCCTACGAGGTAGCCTTGTTTTATAGCTCTGAGAGAGATGGAATGAATTTTCCAAGGTTACACAGCTGGCAAGTGGAGCCGTATTCTCTTACGGTTCTAGAGGTTGGAAGTCTGAGATCAAGGTGTTGTGAGGCCTCTCTCCTTGCCTTATATATGGCCATCTTCTCCCTGTGTCTTTGCATGGTCTTTCCTCTAGTATGTGTCTGTATCCACATTTCCTTGTCTTACAAGGACATCAGTCATACTGGACTAGGGCTCACCTTAATGAACTCATTTTAATTTAATTACCTCTTTGAAGACCCCCACCTCCAAATATGTCACATTCTAAGGTATTTGGGGGTTAGGACATCAGCATATTGGATTGGAGGAAGGACACCATATGGCCCATTACAGATCCCAACCACAAGGATTCAGATCCAGTACGTCTGGAGAGGGGACCAGGGATTTATAATTTTAATAGGTCCCCAGATGTTTTGTTTTGTTTTTTAGGGAGGGGGCGGGAAGGGGCAGAGAGAGAGAGAGAGAGAGAGAGAGAGAGAGAGAATCTTAAGCAGGCTCCACACTCAGCGCAGAGCCCTTTGCGGGGCTCAATCTCACAACCCTGCGATCATGACCTAAGCCAAAAGCAAGAGCCTAATGCCTAACCAAGTGAGTCACCCAGACATCCAGGTGATTTTTATAGACAGCCAGGTTTAGGAGCTGTTATGTTCCCAACCACAAATTTTCTTAGCACAGTGCTTAGGCATGGTTGATGCTCAATAAATACTTGTTGATTGACCAAGAGGAAATAAAATACAGAGATGAGAAAGTGGGGAAATTTTTCAAGTGTCCTTAAGGATCACCAAGTAGAAGTTAGATAGAGATCTCAAATAGCCACCTCTAGTCTGCAGATAGGGAGCTGAACTGGATGAGCTCAATGTCCATCCCTTCTTACTTTTGTTTTTTTATATGCAAAAAGGATGGCAAATTTATATGCAAGTATGAAGGAGCATGAACTAAGAAATGATTTGAATGGGAGAGAGTTAACAAGAAAACAAGACTAAGATCCTACAGATTTAGGATATTTGAGTCTTTGTGATTGTATATTTACTTCTATCTGGAGTTTTGCCTGTGTGTGGGTATTGTGTGTGTAGGATGCTAGAATATAGTTGTAAATGAGTGAGAAGAATTTGTATAGAGGATGTGTGAATGGGTACTTGTATCAGGTTTCTTAATCTCACTTGAGGGCCACTTTACTCTTCCATTTTAGAGCTCAATAAATAGTTACCATTTTAATATTTGTTTAAAAAGTAGTAGTAGTAATATAAATCCCTGGTACTCAAGAATATCTAATTTTTCTAGGTATTATTTTAAAAAATATTTTAGTTATTTATTTGAGAGAGACAGTATGAGCAGGGGGGAGGAGCAGAGGGAGAGGAAAAAACAGAATGCTGAGCATGGAGCCTGATGTGGGGCTCGATCATGATCTGAGCCAAAGACAGATGCTTAACTGACTGAGCCACCCAAGTGCCCCTTAGCCTCCCTCCTTATAGAACTGCTTCATGGAGGCCATATATTATTGCATCCTAATATCTACAGTGTTTTCTTCTGGAGCTGAGAGAATTTTGAGATAAAAGGTGTGATAAATGGAAGCCCAGGGTGGTGATGGAAGGAATATAGAGTGGGCATACCTAAGCCAGATTGGAAAGGTCAAGGAAGGCTTCCTAGAAGAGGTGATGCCTGAATTGAGACTTAAAGATAAATGAAGAAGGCTGGGCCCATTTTCTAGTGCCTAGTAAGCATTTGCCTAATGCAGTACTGGATTTAAAACACTTAGTGCCCAGCACATAGTAAGAGCTCAATAAATAGTAGATATCACATTACCTTCCTGATCCTTTCAAACAAATTTGAATGACAATCTGTGCTTGCTCTGAGGAATAAATGAGATAATGCATGTAGAGTACTAAAGATAGTGCCAGGCACCTAATTAAGTGCACCGCACATGGTGGTGGTTGATAGTGTTGTTGGTAGTGGTTTTATTATGTTGGGGTTCTATTGGACTGAGATGGAATCTTTTGTCTCTGATCTTCTGGGTTGTCTGACTCAGCAGTTTGTCCGATTACATTATTTCAGATATGATGTGTCCAAGCATACTTATATTCTGAGCTTTTCCTTGGAAGCTTTTCTTCCTAACACCCACCAGCCCAACCACCACTGCCACCATCACCAGCCACGTGGAGTACTCACATTGTAGTTTCCAAAGGCATATAGAACCTAGCAGAGCTGATGGTAGAAAAAGTGGAACAAAATCCTGGGTCCTCAGAAAATATTTTCTGTATAGTAAAGAGTCTCTAGTTTTCTGATTAGTGAAGCCCTTATATTGCTGAAGACCACCGGTAGAAGTGAATCAAAAGTTTTCCCCATGTGTTTTGGGCACTTTCATTGTTTTGGATCAGAGGGTAGAGTGTACATAGTCCACAAGTATGCTCCTCAGTCCAAACCCACTTCCCCACAAAAACCATGAGCAACTGCTTCCTCACCAGCAGCTGGCAATCACTTTCCCCCCTTTTGCCCTGATTAGGGAAATCACTTTTCCCTAGGGAAACCAGGGCAAATGATTTTTGCAAAGCATCATGGGCTTTGCTTCTAATGGGCATTTGTAAATAGTGGATATTGGAGATTGCTAGCTTGCTGCCCTAGAGTGCCCCAGATATATAATTGATCTTCTTACTGAAGACTTCAGTAAGAAGGCACAAAAGTCCAAAAGTCCTCTGCTTTTTCTTGTTTTAAAGATTTATTTATTCATTCATTGGGGAGAGAGAGAGAAGGAGAGAGAGAGAGAGAGAGAGAGAGAGAGAGAGAGAGAGAGAGAGAGAGAGAATGAGAATATGCAGGGGCAGGGACAGACAGAGAGCGAGAAGGAGAAACCAGGCTCGCTATCTGACCTGGGAGCCCATGCAGGGATGTCTCAGGGTTCTGAGATCATGACCTGAGCCAAAATCAAGAGTCCGCCCAGCCGCCCACTCCCCCAAGTCCTTTGCTTTTTCTATGTCTTTGTGAACTAGCTTTTTACCCCTCCAGTCCAGGGACCCCATTTTTAGCAGTCGTTTCATTTTGCCCAAGACAGGACTCCTCTGCCTTTTTGTAAGGAAAAGCTGTGTTGTACTTTCCTGGAGCTTTTTTTTTTTCTTTTTAAGATTTTATTTATTCATGAGAGACACACAGAGAGAGAGAGGCAGAGACACAGGCAGAGGGAGAAGCAGGCTCCCTGCAGGAAGCCTGATGTGGGACTCGGTTCCAGGACCCTGGGATCACGCCTTGAGCCAAAGGCAGGCGCTCAACCACTGAGCCACCCAGGCGTTCCCTGAAGCTTTTTTTTTTTTTTAAGATTTTATTTATTTATTCATGACAGACACACAGAGAGAGGCAGAGACATAGGCAAAGGGAGAAGCAGGCTCCTTGCTGGGAGCCTGATGTGGGACTCGATTCTAGGACCCTGGGATCACGATGACCTGAGCCAAAGGCAGCCGCTCAACCACTGAGCCACCCAGGTGCTCTTCCTGAGTCTTTCCATCAACTCTGGCAAGACGGGGGGTTAAGGGTAGAGGAAAGCTGAAGCAACCTGGGGACTTCCTGTCAGAGTGTCGTGGTGGGGGAGCTGCTTTCTGCCTTCCTCTCTGAGCTGAGAACCCCAGGCACATTGCAGAGAACAGGGCAGGAGGGGGCCAACTATCTTGCCGAAATAATTTGTAAGGCTTTGATGTCATTTGTAGATTCCAAGCTACTGATTAGGGGCCCCTGACCTAATATCATAGAAAAATGGTTTGTGTTGTTGTTGCTGTTGCTTTTTAATATCCTTCCCGATGTATATCTCCCTTCCTGGATTAGCCTCCTGAATCTTGATGCTGTGCACTCAGATTGATCTCTTAGCCCTCCTTGCCGCTCCTCGGGGCCTTCTAATTTACCTTGCAGCCACCTCTTTAATTATGGACCTGGTTTATCTAGTCCTTTGTCATTTCTCCATATGTTGACATAAAGGCAGCCTCCAACTCCTACAGATGGCTGAGATCTCAAAGTTTATTCTGAAGTCAGTTGTTTGGAAGGTGACATGCATTCTTCCATAGAAGAAAAAAATTGTTACAAATGGTAGTTACATTGCCAGGCCAGCCCACCCTGTGTGTGTGTGTGTGTGTGTGTGTGTGTGTGTGTGTGTGAGAGAGAGAGAGAGAGAGAGAGAGAGAGAGAGAGAGATTTAATGCACTAGAAGGGAGGTCCATTTGCAAGGAAAAAGTTGAAAATCTTGGTCATTCAGCCAAAGCAGGAAGACAATCCAAGGGAATGAGAAATGCTTTATCCTGGACTGCTGGCTGGAGCCGGAGTCAAGGAAATTGAATTGGATGAGGTAGATGAGGCTTTCGTGGAGGCTCTCGAGGGGTACTTTTGAACCACTTTGCAAGGCTGCAGAGGGTCACCACAGTAGTTCTTTTTTCTTTCTAATTTTGCTTCAAAACTGATGGCTTTCAATAATCATGACTGCCATTCACTGGGCTCCTCTTGTGTGTTGAGTCACATACCTGCTCCTCATTTTGGCCTCAAAAAAGCACTCCAGGGTACATATGATAATGACCTTTATTTTACAGACCAGGAGATTGAGGCTCAAAAAGGTCAGTGAGCTTGATGGAGGTTACTCGTACAGCTGGGAAAGCAAGTCAGTGGTTTCCCACTCCCCAAACCCAGGCTTTTACAGTATGTACCCAGCCACCTTTTTCTTTCCCTTATCAGGAGGTACATCATGAGCACTGCTCCTAAGGTCTATCAGCCCATGATTAGTTGTTGGTTAGCTCACAAAGGAAATAAAGAAGGGAACAGTCAAGAGAGGTAAAGGGGAGGAGGGAAGGAAGGAGGAAGGAAAGAGTTTTGCTAGGCACAAGGTCAGCTAAGAGCCCAGGTACTTTATGATTCTCTTTTCTCCTGTAGGCTGCCCCAGGCCATTGTCTCTGCTTTGGGTCTGCCAGTCTGTTTCAGTGTACACTTAACTGCTCTTTTATTTTTATTTTTTAAAGATTGATTTATGTATTTGAGAGAGAGAGAGAGAACAGAAGGGAGGGGCAGAGGGTGAGGAGAATCTCAAGCAGACTCCTCGCTGAGCACAGAGCCCAGCCTGGGGCTCAATCTCAGGACCCTGAGATCAAGACCTGAGCCAAAACTGAGAGTCAGTTGCTTAATCCACCACACCATCCACATGCCCCTCAACTACTCTGAAATACAAATGTTAAAGACCCAGGAGCACCTTCTGCCACTCTGAGCTCTGTAACACTACGGTCCCAGCTTGTTTCTATTTCCTTACTCAGAGCTGCTGCCTTCTTCTGCAGTAGAAAACAGCCTGGCTTATTTCTTCTGCATAGTTGAAATAATACCAAGCATTGGTTTGAGGCAGTTATTGGAAAGGCTCTTCTCGGGGTCCTCCTGCCAATTCCAGAAGGCCAGTAAAATTTGTTTCCTGGAAGGTGATTTGCTTTACCTTGCCACCTACTCTCCTCTGCACCCCCACCCCCACCCCAGGATTTTGATCATGATCATTTTGAGGCATTCTTCAAGTTTTTCTTCTATTTTTAGAGTCTCTGACTCATTCTTCCCCAATAGCAAAAGTCAGGGAGGGCCTTCTCTTCTAGCTAAGCTCTACTTTCTAAAGCAGGAAATAGTCTCTCACAGTGTCTACAAATCAACTTGATGATCTGCGGCCCACAATGACTGGATTGCTTTTCTATCTTCTCTCTCTCTCTCTCTCTCTCTCTCTCTCTCTCTCTCAGGTGTGGCCTTTATAACTCCCATTGTAGGTAGGTATTTGTTAGGCCTCCACTTGAATACGATGGATAAATTCATATTTCATGATTGGATAAATGAAAAACTGTACTGAAAAGGACTTGCAGTCTTCTCTTTGTGACTCCTCTCCATTAATCTTACTTTTACCATATGGAGCAGAAAGAATCCTTCAAATGTTTTGTGACGGCTGTCATACCTTCTTTTTTAACCATCTCTTTGTGAGACTAAACATGCCCAATTCGTAATCAGTCTTCAGTGGTTTCTTGACCTTCATCTAGCTGTACCTTAAAAATCAGGCACCTAAAAATGAATGGACATGCCACCCTCTGTATGGTTTGACGAGTGCCAAGTACATGAGGCCCCTTCCCTCCTGTGATCTTCTAATGCAAATTAATGATGATGAAAAACGTAAGTCATCTCTTCACATGTATTGAGCACCTACTTTGGGTCAGATACAGTACCTAAGATCCACTAAGCCATCTCTCCGGAAGTTTGGTGGTTAAGGATCTCTGTTCTCTCCAGTCCTGTGGGGGCCAGGGGATGGTATAGCTACCCTCTTCCAATACTTCTTCCTGTTGTCTACTGCCTCCAGGTCTCACTTAGTGAGGACCTCAGCACCTCACTTATAGTCTCCCCAACTCTGGCTACCATCCTGAGGGATTTTAATGACTCGTTGACAAGCTTCATCCTTTCAACCATTTCTACCTCCAAACCATCACTTATTCCATTATGCAAATCAAGGCCATTAGATGCTAACTCTCATTTTCCTGCCCTTACTCCATCTTGCCACATAGCTGTGGCCCTACATGTCCTAATATCTTAATATCCTTTTTTTTTTTGGTCTTTGAGGAATAGACATAGCTTGTCCAGTTCAAGGCTAATCCATCTATTTATGCTTCAGAGCCCATTCTCTCCCACCTCTTGGGGACTTTTCTGCATTGGTTGTCCCCTTTCTCATCTATATCCTCAACCACTCTTTCTCTTTTTATTGGCTGCTTTCCATCAGCATTTAGATATGCTTGACTTTCTCAGCCCATTTCTTACCTTTCATCATCGCAGAAGCTTTTTGAAAGTGAGCCCTCTACACTTGCCATTTCCATTTCCTCACCTCCCACTCAAAACTCAGTCCTGCCTTTTGCCCCACCCAGTCTGGCTGTTCTGACCCCAGAACACCACCCTTACTGCTCTTGTTAAGGAAACCAATGACATCCTGATTGCCAAACCCAACAAACATACTGAAGTCTTGATTTTCCCGGAACGCTCTCTGCGGCAGATAACAAATGATTCCCCTCACTCCCCTTCTGTCCTCGTGCCTCTCTTGAAAGTGTCTACTCCCGGACTTTGGTCATGCTGTTCCTCTCCTGAGTCTCCTCATTCCTCTTGGTTACTTCTTCTTATGCCCCTTGGGAGACTATTCCTCTGCCATCTCTTAAATGCTGGGCTTTGCTAGGATTTTTCTCATTCTATACCTTTCCCCTAGATCATCTTATGCATCCCCATGGTTTTATCTACTATGCTGATGACTCTCTAATCCATATTTATAGCCCCAGACCTCTCTTGTGAGCTCCAAACCTGAATACTCAATTGTGACTAAACTCGTGGGACCTGGCCAAATTCATCTTTCTTATGCAAATCTGCCCCCATCCTCTATCTACCCCACTACCACCATTCAGGTGATGTAGACCTTTATCCACACAGTTGTGCGGGCCTGAAACTTGGGAGTCACCCTAGGCTCTCCATTCAAGCACTGGCCAAGACTTGCTAAGTCTTTTTTTTTAAGATTTATTTATTTATTTATTCATGATAGACACATACAGAAAGAGAGAGAGGCAGAGACACAGGCAGAGGAAGAAGCAGGCTCTGTGCAGGGAGCCGGACGTGGGACTTGATCCCGAGTCTCCAGGATCACACCCCAGGCCGAAGGCGGCGCTAAACCGCTGGGCCACGGGGGCTGCCCGCTAAGTCTCTTCTTTATGTTACTGCAGCATGCCAGTCCAGACTCTACATCATCTTTCTTTAAACTATTTAAATAGCTTCTAAACTAGTCCCCTGCCTCTTGGCCTACTCCCCCTCTAATCTGTTCTCCACACCGGTGCTAGAATTAGTTTCCTGCAATGTGAATCACATCACATCACTCCTCTCGGCTTCAAGCCTTATTTGACTCTGCACTGTTCGCTGGTAGAGTCCCAGCTGCTCCTTATGCCTTACAAGGGCTTTCACAACCTGGCCCTACGTACCCTTCCAGTCTTATCTCCTCCTCATGACCTGTAATGCTTTCATTATCCTCGTGCCCAAATAATAGCAAACTGAACAACCCGTTATGCCTCCATGCCTTTGGACACACTGTTCTCTCTGCCTAGAATGACCCCTTGTCTTCCAGCCAAACTCTTATTCAACTTTCAAAATTGAGCTTGGAGGAGGTCAGCATGGTTACACGAGAAACTAGTAACAGTAATTTGCCTCTTCAGAGAACTGGGTGACTGGGGTACAGGGGTGGGAGACCAACTGGCTGCTTCCATTTCCCAGCCTTTTGTACATTTCGTACTTTGTTCCAGAAGTCTGAGTACATTACTTGAAACATAAATACAATGTGATCATCTTTTGGAAAAAAGACTTCAGGATCAGTCCTCTAGAAAGCTGTTCTCCCCTCCCATTCTTTTGCTCTGTAGCCCCCCCTCCCAGCCCCCCTTCTTTGTTGCTACCTCTGGGCCTAGCATGTGCTCCTGTAAGTAAAATAATTACATTTGTTGTCATGTATCTTTTAAGCCCGCTGGTTCCCCAGACTGGGAGTTCCTTGAGGGCAGAAGCATCACTTAGTTCTTGACATTTCCCTGGGATCTAGCACAGTGCTCCAGTGAAGAAATGAGTGAAAAAATGAAGCCCCAATTCTAAAACAGGGCTCTTAAGCCTGTGCTCTTTCCCCATCTCCCTTACTGTCTGTCCTTTTACCTTGTGTTGAATCTAAAATTAACCACTAATATGTATTAAGTAATATCCATCACCTTGTCAGTTTGGATTTAGCATCATTCAAGGCTGCCTAGATCCATTCAAAAGTCCCTCCTAGCCTGGGTCATTAGAAGATTTGATAGGTTTTTATACATCTTATTCTGAGTCACTGAATCACAGAAAGGCATCATTGGTCTTATAGCTGCCATTTATTGAACATCTACAACAAGGTAAACACTGTGCTAGGTGCTTTTTATTTTTTTACACATAACACTGTCACAGCATTTGCTGCAAGGTAGATATTTTGATCCCCAGGGATTAGAGATGTAGAAATTGATACCAGTATGGTTAAAGCACTTTGCCCAAGGTCACATTTCTAGTAAGGGGTGAAGCTGCGATTTGAACCGAGATCTTTTGACTTTAAACTACATGCTTGATTCATACACTATGCTGATGAAAAGGGGGCCTCTCCGTTGCTTGACTATTCTGCAAGAGGGTTCTCCAAGGTTGGCTTGAATGTCTCCATGCCTCATGCTCATTGCCCCCCAAGGCAGCTCATTCCATTTTAGGCAGTTCTGACCATTTTAAAAGCTCTTGTTTGCAGTAAGCCTATACCATAAATGAGCTGAATAAGACACAGCCAAGAATAGAGCCTTTTGGCTCACTGCTGGAACTTCCCTCCTGGTTTGACAACAAACTATTTATTTCTTCAACTAGCTACAAACTCCTCTCAACAAACAGCTGGAGCGTCCAGCCTATACATTGCCATCTCGTCTACAAGAAAATTATGGGAAACTTTGTCCAATGCCTGGATGAAATGAAATCCACAAGAACTATCACATCCTCTGATCTGTCAATCTAGTAACCAGATTTTTAAAAAAAGGAAATGAAATCTGGGAGGGATATTTGTTTTTTAACGGGGTAATTTGTCAATGACTCAAAGTAATGAGTTTCTAGCAGCAGACTTTCAGCCATCATTGACAGGCTGTCAGGAAGATGGGTTTTGGGCAGTGGGCTTCCTACTGCTCTTCAAATGACATCTAAATAAGCACCCCCCCCAATTGTCATTGCTTTGAATTGCACAGCACTGTCATTTGTACCTGGTTTTATTTTTTTATTTTTAAAGATTTTATTTATTTATTCATGAGCAAGAGGGAGAGAGGAGAGAGAGAGAGAGAGAGAGAGAGAGAGAGAGAGAGAGAGGCAGAGACCCAGGCAGAGGGAGAAGCAGGTTTCCATGCAGGGAGACCGATGTGGGACTCGATCCCAGGACTCCAGGACCACGCTCTGGGCCGAAGACAGATGCTAAACCGCTGAGCCACCCAGGAATCCCCATGCACCGTTTTATTTAGCTTCTATTTCAGTTTTCTATTTTATTTTTCTCTGTGTTCTGCCCTTGCACATGTTTTCTGTGTCTGGTTCATTCTCGAAATTTCTACATCCTCCTTCCAAACACACACACACACACACACACACACACACTTACCCTCCTTGTCCATGAGAGTCAATGCATGCAGCCTCTCCTCTGGAAGCCTTCTCTGATGCTCCCACGCTGGTAACTGCCTCTCTTCCTGTGTGAGGTAGTAGAAAGTGCACACAGTAGCCATCACAGAGTAGATCCCCAGTAAAGGTTCATTTCCTTCTTCCCTTTCCCCCATGTATATCTCTACAACAGTGTCAATCACACCATATTGTATTTTCCTGTTTATTTGTCTGGCTTCATCACTCAATTCTGAACTCATGCATTCATTCACTTGACAGATATTTATTGCATATCTACTGTGTGTGTGCAGATCATCGTTCATGCTTTGTTCCAGGGATACAAATAATTTCTGAAATTGTACTTTCACCATGTCTTTTTTTCACTGTTGTATTCATAGCACCTAGTATGGTGCCTGGCAAATAAAGAGTGTTCATTAAGTGTTTAAGAGAAAGCATTTCCTCAGCAGAGTTCTCCAAGTGTGGTCCTTGCACCACTTGCATCTGGATCACGGAGGGCTGAGGGATGCAGGTTAAATGTTAAATGCCAGTTCCTGGATCTTGCTCTAGATCTACCGAGTCAGAATCTCTGAAGGGTAGGCTGCAAGAATCTGCATTTCCATCTGGTTCTGTAGGTATTTCTTGCAGGGGAAAACTTGGGAACTGTTGCAAAATAGAAGAGGGAGATGGAACTAATGCCTATTTTTGAAAAGTGCAGCTAAAACTGAACAAATCATTTTTAATGCCTCTGATGGCAGCAGGAAAATTTTGTAAAGGGGGAAAGGGCATTAGTTAAAATTCCCTGGGGAGGTTTTTTAAATAGATGGTATAGTCAAGCAATTATATACAAGTCTTTCTAAAATCTAAGATGAAAAGTGGATTTATTGCTAGTAAAATATAATCTTAATTTAGAAATTAATGATGCCAGAAAGTTTTCATTTATATAGACATACATGTACCCTTGATAATATATATTTAGGGACTTTTTGTTTAACTTAACAATGCAATATATTGATTTCCATAGTATGGACTTGAATCATAAATTTATTATTTTAAATCACAAGAAGGTATAGTACAACTGTATTTGGGCTTTGACCCTGATTTTATATAAAATATATGATTATATATATATATATGATTTATCAGATCAGATGCCTAGTCCTCGATCAGGAATGATAGTAGTGCTCATTCCCTATGAAAATTTGATCCATTTTACTGTTTTATTTTTTTTATTTTTATTTTATGATAGTCACAGAGAGAGAGAGAGAGAGGCAGAGACACAGGCAGAGTGAGAAGCAGGCTCCATGCACTGGGAGCCCGATATGGGATTCGATCCCGGGTCTCCAGGATCGCGCCCTGGGCCAAAGGCAGGCGCCAAACCGCTGCGCCACCCAGGGATCCCCATTTTACTGTTTTATACTGTATTTTCCAAGAGCATTCTGTTATTAAATTTGTTCTTTGGTAATAGATTAGGTATGTAGGATCTGAGTCAACCGAGGACAGTGTAGCTACCCTTTCAAGAAGGCTTGCAAAATTGCATTTTATGACCATGTTCCTGGGGCCTGGAACATTCTACTTTGGGTTTGTTTTGACACAATCCTCACAGTCAAGAGCTGAGGTGTCCATGCATCAGGGCACAAACCTCTTAAATATACATGAATTTGTGTTTCTGCTTCCTTCCCTATAACTTTCTTTTTTAAAAATTTAATTTAGGGTGTTGGTGGGGGTGTCGCTGCTGCTAAGATGGATCGCAAACTGCTGCCCTCACGGTGCCCCTTGGGCACCATGTCCAGCAACCTGAGAATTCTGTGTGGGGATTCCTCCCTGGAGCTGAGCGAGTACCAAGACCAGCAGTTTGGTGGAGATAATGATGAGCAGGAGAAATTGTTGAAGGACAGCTCCACACTCTATGTGGGGAATCTTTCCTTTTATACTACTGAAGAGCAAATATATGAGCTCTTTAGTAGATGTGGTGATGTCAAGAATGTATTTATGGGCCTGGATAAAATTAAGAAAACGGCATGTGGTTTCTGTTTTGTAGAATACCATAACAGATTTGATGCCGAAAATGCCATGTTGTTCCTAAATGGGACCTGCCTAGATGACCATACTATCTGCACAGATTGGGATCTCGGCTTTAGAGAGGGTAGACAGTATAGCCATCACCGATCTGGGGGCCAGATAAGAAATGAGTTTCGTGAAGATTCTGATATTGGTAGAGGTGGCTTTGGAAAACAGGCTCAGGCCCATGATAGGAGAGGAATCCATTAGTGAAAAACTGGCAACTCTGGCCCCTGGAAAAGTCTATTAAAGAACACAACAACAACAACAACAAAACAAAAACAACAACAACAAAAAAAAACAAAACAAAACACCAGGTCAGCAAAGAACCCATTTTGTCACAAGTTGAAATTACTTTATTTGCTGAGCAGAAGCCCTTTGTTGTATTTTTCTGTCTGAAATGTTATTGAATGGCACAAGCAAAAAATTCTTTCGTTCTTGTCTTAATTTTTAAAAGATTTTACTCATTTATGAGACACAGAGAGGCAGAGATATAGGCTGAAGGAGAAGGAGGCTCCCTGTGGGGAGCCTGATGCAGGACTCGATCCCGGGGATCACAACCTGAGCCAAAGGTAGATGCTCAACCACTGAGCCACCCAGGTGCCCCAGTTCTTGTCTTAATTTCGAAGCTGGTTGTCAGAATATCAGTTTGACCATTCAGTGGTCAAAAGCGAAATGGTCTTTAGGAATAAATATTAGGTATGTGCAATCTGAGTCAACCGAAGCACAACTCCCATTTCAGGAAGATTTTGTGGTCATGTTTCCAGGGCCTGAAATGATTTTTTAAGAAAGATTTTTATTTATTTAACAGAGAGAAAGAGTGCGAGAGAGTACAAGCCAAGCCGTGGGGAGGGGCAGAGGAAGCCGGAGCAGCAGACACCCCGCTGAGAGGGAACCTCCCCCCACCCCACCCCCATGTGGGACTTGATCCCAGGACTTGGGGATCATGACCTGAGCTGAAGGCAGTTGCTTAACTGAGCCACCAGGTGCCCCTGAAATGAGTTTTTAAAAATCTTTAAAAAAAAATAAAGTCAACTAAATGGAAATTTAGAAAAATTATCAAAGGAATAAAGGCACATTATTTAAACATAAAAACATTAAAATATCTGGAAGAGTTTATAATGAAACAAAAATTCTCTTGCCACACCTATTTCTATCCCAGGCCTACTCCCTAGGCAATAACTTTTAATTTTTTAAGGATTTTATTTTTAAATAATCTCTACATGCAACATGAGGCTCGAACTCACAACCCTAAGATCAAGAGTCACATGCTCTTCCGACTGAAACAGCCAGGCACCCCTTACTTTTCTAACAAGTTTTTTTTTTTTTGACGGAGGGCGTTTCTTTCTTGGCAGATTCCTCCATATTTCTAAGTAACATGACTGTGTACACTATTTATTTTCATTTTAAACATCTATTGACTTCCTGCTTTCATAGAGGAGGATTTAGTTCACTTACACCCACATTTTCACTTCTCTCCATCCTCTCAGCGTAGCTTGCAACACTTTATTTACTTTTTCTATTGTTACATAAATTAGGTTATGATGCAGTAATAAACAATCCAAAAAACCTTAGTGGCTTAAAATCACGAAAGTCTGTTCCTCACACTACATTTCCATTGCTTTCTGCTCCACACCCCAGTGATCATTTTCCTTCTAGAGCCCAGAAGGCACAGCCACTGCCATTAGTGTAAATCAGTTATGGCAATTCCCTCCTTCTTGCTGGCGTTTGGTTTAGGAACCCAGGCTTAAGCTGATCAGAGGTTGACAATGACCAATGGGGGCCCCAGTAAGACCGACATGAAAGATTTTTAGTTTATGTGTGAAGGAGAGGTTATCTCTGTCTTTCCCTGAAAAGTATGCATATAGCGATTGTTACAAGCAGTCTTGTTACAATCACAGGAGAAACCAGCTCTAGGATGAATTGGACACTTTGAAAGGGGAAAGGAGAGGCCAAAGAAACTAGGGCCTTCTCCAAATTACCTAGCTGATGAAATCCACTAACCTTGCAGCATACACTATGTCTCAGTGTCCTATTGTGTGAGATAAGACATTATTTCATTGCGTAAGCCAGCTTGTTAACATGTACCTGAAAGCACTCTGATATCAAATTTTTTTCTGGTATTTTTTAAAGAGAGAAAGAGAGTGAGAGAGGCGAGAGTGCACCTGCGCTGTGGGGGAGGAGCGGAGGGAGAGGGAGTGAGAGTATCCAAAGCAGGCTCCACTCCAAGCTTGGAGACCAGATGTGTGGCTCAATCTCACGACCCTGAGACCATGACCTGAGCCCAAATCAAGAGTCTCACTCTGAACCACTTGAGCCACCCAGGCACCCCACCAAATACTTTTTAATTATATTCTTGTGTTAATGATTTAAGTTGCTCTCTTGTGAGCCCAAACATATATCTCCAGAATTCATGACCTTACATCTTGGGAAGTTAGATAAAAATCAGTTTCTTTCTCCTGACTCCTTCACTTTGTGACCTGAGGTCATCCACTGTGGTCAGTAACATTCTTTCCTGAATAAGAGAGGAAGGGAATGTCACTTTTTATGGAATGACTATTCTGTGCCGGGCACTTTGCTGGAGGCTTTAAAACACAATCTCATTTTCTCTGAACAACTCTGTACCTGTTACATAAGTGAGAACACTGATGATCAGAGAAATAAGGTCACCAACTAGTAGGTGGCAGAGCTGGAGTTCAAAGCAAGGGAGTCTATGTCAAAGCTGGTGCCCCTAATCATGGGTACTCTTTTGTCTCTTTCCCTTACCTCCAGTCAGGCCACTAAGTCCAAACCCCTCTTTGCAGTTCCTTTTTCTCTGGAAATTATCGCACTGACTACATCGTATCTGAGCTCTCTCTCTCCCAAGCAACTTGTCAAGTGCGTTGTTCTTTCTGCCTTGACATCCAATATCACTCAGTCTCAACACTAATACCACCTAGCCATATTTATTTCTACTCCCTGGGTGAAAAAGGAGCATCTGACATGCATTTCTGGCCAATTTAGATTACTCTGCATACAGTAATAGAGTTTACAAACTTTTTAGGATCTCCCCTTTGCAACTTCCCTAAAACAGAAGAAGATATTTTTAAAGGCATGGAATTAAAATTTTGATTTTAATTACAAAATGTTTCTGGAGGAGTATCTTGGCACATCTCTCAACCACTCCTCCTGGTGGCTTCCCACTTGGATTGCTCCCAAGGAAGTCTTTTCCTAAGCTCAGAAAGAACATTTAACAATGTCTTGTGAAGCATACTTTTGGTTAAGTAAAGAGACTTTCATACTGTATGGTTAGAAGATTACTCCAGTAGTTCTTACAATATACCATGTTCTTCAAAATCATGCTGAATATATCAATAGAATAAAGGATAAAAATCACGTGATCATCTCAATTGGCACAGAAAAAGCATTTGAAAAAATTCAACACCCTTTTCATGATAAAAATGCTTAGCAAACTAGGAATAGAGCAGGGCTTCCTCACTCTGATAAAGGACATTTATGAAAACCCCATAGCTAACATACTCAGTGTTGAAAGGCTGAAAACTTTACCCCTAAGATCAGGAACAAGGCACTTTTATTCAATATTATACTAGAAGTTTTAATCTAGGGAAATTAGGCAAGAAAATACAAAAAAAGACATCTAGATTAGAAAATAATACGTAAAGATATTTTTATTTACAGGTGATATGATCTTGTATAAAGCAATCAGAAGGAGTCCACAAAAAAGAACTATTAGGGCTAATAGTTTAGCAAAGTTGCAGAATACAAAATCGGTATACAAAAATCAATTACACTTCTATGAATGAGCAATTGAAAAAAAATCCAAAATAAAATTAACAAAACAATTTCATTTAGAAGAGCATCAAAAAGGGTGACGGGCACTGAGGGGGGCACTTGACGGGATGAACACCGAGTGTTATACGATATGTTGGCAAACTGAACTCCAAAAAAAAAAAAAACAAACAAACAAAAAATAAAAATCAAAAAGAAAATATTTAGGAGAAAATATACCAAAAAGGTGCCAAATTGATACTCTGAAAGCTACAATACATTGTTGAAAGTAATTAAATAAATGGAAATAAATAGAAAGGCATAAATGAAAATAAATGGATAGATAGCCTGTGGTTCATAGATCGGAAGACTTATTAATATTGGTAAGAGGGCAGTAACTCCCAAACTGATCTATAGATTCAATGCAATTCCTTTCAAAATCCCAGTCATTTTTTAAAAATAGAAATCTATGAGGTGACCCCAAAATTCTTATGGAAATGTAATAGATAGCCAAAACAATTTTAAAGGAGAAGAATAAAGTGGGAAAACTTACACTTTCTGACTTCAAAAGTTACTACAAAGCTATATAGTAAATGAGACAGTGTTGTACTGGCATAAGGAGAGCCATACATCAATGGAACGGAATGGAATGGAGAGTACAGAAGTCAATGCTCACATTTACAGTCAAACTATTTTTGACAAGGGTACTAAGACAATTCAACGGGGGAAGGAATAGCCTTTTATTCCAGTTTCTTTTTAAGATTTTATTTATTTATTCATGAGAGACACAGAGACACAGGCAGAGGGAGAAGCAGGCTCCATGCAGGGAGCCCAACGTGGGACTCGATCCCGGGTCTCCAGAATCACACCCCGGGCTGAAGACAGCGCTAAACCACTGAGCCACCCGGGCTGCCCTTTTCCCCCAGTTTTTATTTAAATTCCAGTTAGTTAACATACAGCATAATATTAGATTCTGGTGTACAATATAGTGATTCAACACCATACAACACCTGGTGCTCATCACAGGTGCACTTCTTAATCCTCATCACTTAGTTAACCCATTGCCCCACCCACCTCCCCTCTGGTAATAATCAGTTTGTTGCACTTCTAGGTATTTACCCAAAGAATACAAAAATACGAATTCAAAGGGATACATGCGCCCTGGTGTTTATAGCAGCATTATCTACAACAGCCAAATTTGGGAAATAGCCCAAATGTCCATCAACTGATGAATAGATAAAGAAGATGTGGTATATATGTACAATGGAATATTACTCAGCTATAAAAATGAATGAAATCTTGCCATTTGCAACAATATGGATGGAGCTAGAGAGTATTATGCTAAGAAAAATAATCCAGTCAGAAAAGACAAATACCATATGATTTCATTCATATGTGGAATTTAAGAAACAAAATGAATGAGCAAAGGAAAAAAAAGAGAGAAGGAAAGGCAAATTAAGAAAAGGACTCTTAGCTATAGAAAGCAACTGATGGTTATCCAGGGGAATGTGGGTGGGGGGAGAAGACATCCAGATGGCCAACAGACAAATGAAAAGATGCTCAACATCACTGATCATCAGGGAAATGCAAATCAAAACCACGGTGAGATACCACCTCACACCTGTCAAAATGGCTAAAATCAATATAAAAAGCAACAGGTCTTGGCAAGAATGTGGAGAAAGGGGAATCCTCCTGCACCGTTGGTGGGAATGTGAACTGGTGCAGCCACTCTGAAAAATAGTATGGAGGTTCCTCAAAAAGTTAAAAATAGAACTACTCTATGATCTAGCAATTGCACTACTAGGTATTTAAATAAAGAATAGCCTTTTAAACAAATGGTGCTAGGATACCCGAATATCCACAAGCAAAAGAATGAAGCTAAACCCCTACTACACACCATATACAAAAATTAAAAGGGATTGAAGACTTAAAGAGCTAAACCTATAAAAATCCTAGAAGAAAACATAGACATAAATCTTCAAGACTTTTGGTTAGACAATGGCTTCTTAGATATGACACCAAAAAGCACAAATAGCCAAAGAAAAAATAGATAACTTGGATATCATCAAAATTAAAGACTTTTGTGCTTCAGAGAGCACCAACAAGAAAGTAGAAAGACAATCCAAGGACGCCTAGGTGGCTCAGCAGTTGAGCATCTGCCTTTGGCTCAGGGTGCGATCGCGGAGTTCTGGGATCGAGTCCCCCATCGGGCTCCCTGCAAGGAGCCTGCTTCTCCCTCTCCCTAGGTCTCTGCCTTCTCTTTGTGTCTCTCATCTCTGCCTTCTCTTTGTGTCTCTCATGAATAAATAAATAAAATTTAAAAAATAAAGACAATCCAAATAATGGAAGAAACATTTTGAGAATTATATGTCTGATAAGGGACTTGTATCTAGAATACATAGAGAAGTCTTACAGTTAACAGTAATAGACAAATAATCCAACTTACAAATGGTAAAGGATCTAAATAGACATTTCTCCAAAGAAGAAGAAATACACATAGTCAATAAGCACATGGAAAGATGCTCAGCATCAGTAGCCATCAGGAAAATGCAAATCAAAACCACAATGTAATGCTACTTGCCATACACTAGGACAGCTATAACCCAAAAGTCCGATAATGACAATCATTGGTAAGAATGTAGAGAAATCGAAACCTTTTTATGCTGCTGATAGGAATATGAAGTGGTGTGGCTGCTTCAGAAAGAGTTCCTTGAGATGTTAAACAGAGTTGCCATATGACCCAGCAATTCTACTTTTAAGTATATACCCAGGAGAAATGAAAACATATGTCCACACAAAAACTTGTATGTGAACGTTCATAGCACCATAAATTATAATAGTCAACAGGTGGAAAACAACTCATACTCCATCTACTGAATAATGTATAAACAAATGTGTATATCCATATGATGGAATATTATTTGCCCATAAAAAGGAATGAAGAATTGATACATGCTCCAAAACAAATGAACATTGAAAACATTAGGCTAAGTGAAAGAAACCAGTTGAAAAGGACCACAGATTGTATGATTTCACGTATATAAAATATCCATGGAGACAGAAAGAGAGTAGATTAATGCCAAGATCTGGGAGGAAGTGGGGAAAGTGGTTGCTAATGGGTATGAGGTTGCATTTTGGGGGGGTGAAATGTTTTTAAAATGGTAGTGATGGTTGCACAGCTCTGTGAATATACTAAAAGCTTCAAATGGATGAGTTGTATTGGATGTGACATATCTCAATAAAGCTGTTAAAAATCATGCTGAATAAAAAGCTTATTGGAGGTGGGCAAAGAAAGGGAGAGGCAGGCTATTTGGTCTGTGTCATTTCTGGTCATATCAAGGGCTTTCCTCAATTAAAATTTCTTATGTAACATTTGCCTTCCCTACAGCCCTACTTTCACCAACACATTTTCTTTCAATTTGTGCTCTTTGATGTTTTATTCCCTGATACTAGTGCCACCAACACCTTCCTTTGTGGGAAGAGGGAATATATAGTTAGTCAGATATTTGGATTCTTTGCTGTATTCTGTCCTAGAGGAGCTTTCTCTTTGGGTATAGATTGGGCACTGGACCAATTTCTGATCTAAATTCAGGAATAGGGTATCCTTGGGTGGCTCAGCAGTTTGGCGCCTGCCTTTGGCCCAGGACATGGTCCTGGAGTCCTGGGATTGAGTCCCGGGATCGAGTCTGGGGATTGTGTCCCGGGATCGAGTCCCGCATTGGACTCCCTGTATGGAGCCTGCTTCTCCCTCTGCCTGTATCTCTGCCTCTCTCTCTCTCTGTGTGTGTGTGTGTGTCTCTCATGAATAAATAATAAAATAAAATCTAAAAAAAATAATAAAATAATAAATTCAGGAATAACTGGAATGGCTACACAATGGTACCTTTATTTTTTAAAAAAGATTTATTTATTTATTTGAGAGAGAGAGAGAGAGCAAGAGTGGGCTTAGGAGCAGAGAGGAGGGGAGAGAGAAACTCTAGCAGACTCCACGCTGAACACTGAGCCCAATGTGGGGCTCAATCTCACAACCCTGAAATCAGGACCTGAGCTGCCCCCAAGAGTTGTGTGCTTAACCCACTGAGCCACACAGGTGCCCCCAACATATTCTTTTTATAATGTGACTTTGCTACTCCTCCAGTCCAGAAATGGATTTTCCCCCACCTCTTCTCAAATCTGGGCTGTAACCTGCTCTGACTAATAGAACGGGATAGGAATTATTTATAAAACTGTCAATGCTGGGCCTTAGGAGATCCTACAAGCTTTGTTTTTGCAGTTAACCTTTTGGAACATGGTTGCTATTTAGTCAAGTCCAAACTCTCTGGCTGGGAAAAGAGATCATGAGGTAAAGACTTAAGTTGTTCCAATTAGCAGCCAGCACCAAGGCTCCAATCATGTGAGTGTGGCCATCTTGGATCCTTCAGACAGTTAAGCTATCCAATCTGACATGTGAAGCAAAGATGAGACTTCCCTACTGATTTCTGCCTGAAAAGGACACAGACAAAAAAAAAGAAATATATAGAATAATTATAAATTATAGTTGATTCTTCAAGGAAACAAACAAAAGGCTAAGAAGAATAACACAGGGGACCTACTGTAGATGCACTGGCCAGGGAAGTCATCTCTAAGGAGTTGACATTTGAGTTCAGACTTAAAGGACACTAAGGACTACTGTGGTAAGTGTCTACTAGGCAGAAGGAAAAGCAAATGCAAAGACCTTGACTCAAGAGAGAGCTTAGTGGGCTTCAAATACTTAAAGAAAACCAAAGAAGCTAAAACAAGGAAGATGATGCCAGAGTGTCAGGCAGACACCGAATTCCACAAGGTCTAGCCAGTGGGTCAAGAATTTATATTTTTTAAAGGATCTATACCCTAAAAACTATAGAACACTTCTGAAAGAAATTGAGGAAGACACAAAGAGATGGAAAAATATTCCATGCTCATGGATTGGCAGAATTAATGTTGTGAAAATGTCAATGTTACCCAGGGCAATTTACATGTTTAATGCAATCCCTATCAAAATACCATGGACTTTCTTCACAGAGTTGCAACAAATCATCTTAAGATTTGTGTGGAATCAGAAAAGACTCCGAATAGCCAGGGGAATATTAAAAAAGAAAACCATAGCTGGGGGCATCACAATGCCAGATTTCAGGTTATCCTACAAAGCTGCGGTCATCAAGACAGTGTGGTACTGGCACAAAAACAGACACATAGATCAATGGAACAGAATAGAGAATCCAGAAGTGGACCCTCAACTTTATGGTCAACTAATATTCAACAAAACAGGAAAGACTATTCACTGGAAAAAAGACAGTCTCTTCAATAAATGGTGCTGGGAAAATTGGACATCCACATGCAGAAGAATGAAACTAGACCATTCTCTTACACCATACACAAAGATAAACTCAAAATGGATGAAAGATCTAAATGTGAGACAAGAATCCATCAAAATCCTAGAGGAGAACACACGCAACACCCTTTTTGAACTTGGCCACAGCAACTTCTTGCAAGATACATCCATGAAGGCAAGGGAAACAAAAGCAAAAATGAACTATTGGGACTTCATCAAGATAAAAAGCTTCTGCACAGCAAAAGAAACAGTCAACAAAACTCAAAGACAACCTACAGAATGGGAGAAGATATTTGCAAATAACATATCAGATAAAGGGCTAGTTTCCAAAATCTATAAAGAACTTCTTAAACTCAACACCAAAGAAACAAACAATCCAATCATGAAATGGGCCAAAGACATGAACAGAAATTTCACAGAGAAAGACATAGACATGGCCAGCAAGCACATGAGAAAACGCTCAGCATCACTTGCCATCAGGGAAATACAAATCAAAACCACAATGAGATACCACCTCACGCCAGTGAGAATGGGGAAAATTAACAAGACAGGAAACAACAAATGTTGGAGAGGATGTGGAGAAAGGGGAACCCTCTTATACTGTTGGTGGGAATGTGAACTGGTGCAGCCACTCTGGAAAACTGTGTGGAGGTTCCTCAAAGAGTTAAAAATAGACCTGCCCTATGACCCAGCAATTGCACTACTGGGGATTTACCCTGAAGATACAGATGCAGGGAAACGCTGGAACACCTGCACCCCAATGTTTATAGCAGCAATGTCCACAATAGTCAAACTGTGGAAGGAGCCTCAGTGTCCATCAAAAGATGAATGGATAGGGATCCCTGGGTGGCGCAGCGGTTTGGCGCCTGCCTTTGGCCCAGGGCGCGATCCTGGAGACCCAGGATCGAATCCCACGTCTGGCTCCCAGTGCATGGAGCCTGCTTCTCCCTCTGCCTGTGTCTCTGCCTCTCTCTCTCTCTCTCTCTCTCTCTCTCTCTCTCTCTCTCTCTGTATGACTATCGTAAATAAATTTTAAAAAATTAAAAAAAAAAGATGAATGGATAAAGAAGGTGTGGTCTATGTATACAATGGAATATTTCTCAGCCATTAGAAATGACAAATACCCACCATTTGCTTCAACGTGGATGGAATTGGAGGGTATTGTGCTGAGTGAAATAAGTCAATAGGAGAAGGACAAACATTATATGTTCTCATTCACTTGGGGAATATAAAAATTAGTGAAAGGGAATAAAGGGAAAGGAGAGAAAATGAGTGAAAATATCAGTGAGGGTGACAAAACATGAGAGACACCTAACTCTAAGAAACGAACAAGGGGTAGTGGAAAGGGACGTGGGTGGGGAGTTGGGGTGACTGGGTGATGGGCACTGAGGGGGCACTTGATGGGATGAGCTCTGGGTGTTATGCTAAATATTGGCAAATTGAACTCCAATAAAAATTTTTTTTAAAGAATTTATATTTTTATTTTGATTCCCTGAAAGATTTTAAACAATGAAGTGATGTGATCTTTCATTTTGAAAGGGGAATTTTTGCTGATGTGGGAGAAAGTTTGGCATTGGGGGCGGGGGGAATGCAAGTAGAGAAATCAGGTCATATTACAATCTAGGCTAAAGTTGAAAGTAGCCAGGTCAGAGTGATGCAGGTAGAGAAGTGTGGCTAGCTTTAAGATATGTTTTGAAGATACAGCCTGCTGTTGAGTGAGGTGTGAAGAACAGGATAAGGGAAGAGGAAGAATCAAAGAGGACACAGATTTCTGGCTTAGGCAATAGGGTTGATGGTGGTGCTCTCTGCTGAACATAAGGAAATGACTAGGGGAATCCAGACTTCAGTTTTGGATATGTGAATTGTGATCTCTCTATACAGGTGTCAAGTGGACAACTGGAACTCGAGGAGAACTCTGACTGGGAGATTTACTTGGGGGTCATCTGGAAAAATGGCACTTAAATTTATGGGAATGGCTGCGATTTCCCAATGAAAGAATACAGAAATGAAATGGGAAGACGGTATAGGACAGACTACTGAAGAACACCAATATTGAAAAATTAGCTAAAGGAAGAGCAGATAGCAAAAAAGAATGAGTAGTGGCTAAGAAGTTAGGAGGAAAACCATGAGATGGTGGTGTCAAGAGAGGCAAGAGAGAAGTGTATTTCCAGTGGAAGGAGTGGTCAACAGTGCTGATAGTGAGAGTAAAGTGAGGATAGATAAGTGCCCATTATATTAGGCAATATCTAGGTCACTGGCGACAAGAGCTGTTTTGGTAGGATGGTAGAGGTGGAGGTCTGATTGCAATGGATTGAGTATTGAATGGGAAGGCAGGAACTGGAGTCAGCAAATGTAGCTGTATATGTGAAAAGTTGGCTATAAACAGGAATAGATAAATGGGATGGAAGTTAGATATACAGTCAAGGGAGAATGTTTAAGATCAGTAGTACTAAAGCATGCTTGAGCTCTGATGGAAATGATCCAAAGGAGAGGGAAGGATTGATGTTGCAGAAGAGAAAGGAGATACCTGAAGAAGATTCCTTGAGGTAAAGAAAAGGGATAGGATTCAGAGCACAATGGCTTGAGTGCCCTCTTGAGGTTTAAGTTCATGAACTTAAGGTGAAACCAATCAGCTTAGTTATATGATACCCCTCCACTATTTAGCTGCCTGCTTGGGTGAAGGCTTCAAGAAGGAAGATGGCAGAGTTCATTTGGGATTGGAGTTTTGCCAATATAGTCAACAGAAGGAGAGATGGCCAAGGGAAGTGACTGTATTTGCAAGGATGAAACATGGAATCAGGACTGACTAAAGAATGAAAGTCAGAATGCAGGCTGATGGGTGTTGAGAAGAGTGATGGCTAATAGACTGGAGGTCTCAGAGAGGCTGTGTGTGTGTGTGTATGTGCATTGGCAGTGAGGGTGGGTGGCCAAGGAGTGGGATGTTTCAAGTAAAAATGGGAGAGGGCATAGAATTTTGGTGATGGCAATGTCCAGGGGTAGCCATGGGAGTAGGTGGCTGAGTTGGAGTGAAGGAAAAAGGCCATGGGAGATGGATAGGTCAAGGCACCGAGAATTAGGTGGTTCATCCATGTGGATGCTAAAGCAACTAACTTTGTGGAGTAGGAGGAACATCATTGACACAGTGTGAGTCAATCAATGTGTTTGTTCTTTTGCAAAGAAGCCAGTTTCGTGTTTGGGTTCTAATCTCAGCTGGGCCCTCAGAGATACTGGAGAATCGGCCATTTCCCCAATTAGCTCCTTCTCTCATTCCTCAGAACAACTCTTGACCAGATACTATGTTCCAAATTATGGACCTCTCTCCTCACACTTTTTAAAAAGATTTTATTTATTTATTCATGGAACACACACACACACACACACACACACACACAGAGGAAGAGACACAGGCAGAGGGAGAAGCAGGTTCCATGCAGGGAGCCTGACATGGGACTCGATCCCAGGTCTCCAGGATCACGCCCTGGGCCGAGGGCAGACGCTTAACCACTGAGCGACCCAGGCATCCCTCTCCTCACACTTTGTACGTGACTTTGCTTCCTACTCTTTTTTTTTGTTTTGTATTGTCTTGTTTTGCTCCCTATGCTTGAAGATAATAGGCTATCAGGAGGGGCATCTCTCATGCCAGCTCCTTACATGCAAACTACATATGCAGTTTCTTTCTTTTTTTTTTTTTTTACATATGCAGTTTCATGGTCTTCTCCTTAAGTGGGATCTATCCGTTCTCCTAAGGCTAATGCCCCATCAGTGTGGAGTTCCACCAATGTGTTCCATGCTGGCAACATTCCCTCTCTTCTGTATCTTTACCCTATTTCTACTGGATGTTTCCCCTGAGGCTCTAAACTGGCACACACCTGTTCCAGCTGTACCACAGCAGTGGCTGCCACCATGACTGCCACCATCCTTCCTCTGAGCTAGCCTTCACAAGCAGCCATGTTGAAAGTAAAGTGAAACTGGGGTACCTGGGTGGCTCAGTGGTTGAGCATCTGCCTTTGGCTCAGGTTGTGATCCTGGGGTCCCAGGATCCCTCCCCTGGCAGGGAGCCTGCTCCTACCCCTGCCTATGTCTCTTCCTCTCTCTCTGTCTCTCATAAATAAAAAAAATCATCTGAAAGAAAGTAAAGTGAAACTAGTGGAGAAGACATGGCTGCCTTTACTTCTTCATCTCAGAATCACTTATTTTTCTTTTAACTTTTTATTTTGACCCAATTTCAGACTTACAGAAAACCTGTAATAAGATTTTTTAAAAGGCTATTTTGCCTTTTACCCAGATCTTTTCTCCCACTGCCACCTCCTTCCTTCTCCCCCTCCCTCCCTCACCTCTGATTCTCTCTCTCTTTCTCTCACACACATACCCTCTTTTTTTCTGAACCATTTGAGAGTAAGTTGCAGACATGATGCCATTTACCCTTCATTACTTCAGAGTGCATTTCCTAATAATAATGACATTGTCTTACACCACCCAGTCACAATGATCAAAATCAGGAAATTAATTTTGATATGATATATACTAATCTACGGATCTAGTTCCTACTTCAGATTTTGCTGAATGCGTTGACGCAAGGATGTTCTCTATGGCAGAAAATCTCATTTCATAAGCAGCACTCAGCTTTCATGTCTCTTTTAATCTGAAATAGTTCTACAGTCCTGTGTTTCATGGCATTGTCAATTTTGAGGAGTACAGACCAGCTATTTTGTAGAATGCCCTTCAATGTGAGTGTATCTGCATTTTCCTCATGAGTAGATTCAGATTATGTACCTATGAAAGAAACATCACAGAAATGCTGTGTCCTCCTAGGCACATAATGTGGATTTTTCCCATTACTGGCTACAGTAAGTTTGATCACTTGATTAAGATCCCATGTGCTAGGTTTCTCCACTATAAAGTTGCTATTTGTACTAATAGATATCTAGTAGGGAGATATTTCAAGACTATGTAAGTATCTTTTTACTCCTCAAACTTTCTTCCACTAGCTTTTGAATCCCTTGATGATTCTTGCTAAGTGGTGGCCAAATGTTTTCCCCCCCTAATTTTACCAGTTCTCCTACATTTTTTATTGCTGTAAAGATGATCTTTCCCTTCATTTCCATGTGCTTATTTCTATCTGTGTGGACTTAGAGATTCCTATATTTTTCAATGGGTTATCATCTTTTGTTATGATATCTTATTTTAATGCTCAAATGCTCCAAATTTGGCCAGCTTAAGTCTCTTCATGCTAGATCTAGTATCAATCTGACATGCTCCTATCACTTCTTGAGTAGTCTGTTACTTTCTTGCCCAAACAAGACATTCCAGGCTCATCTCGTACTTTCCTTGCCCTAGTGCTGAAATCAGTCATTTCTCCATTTCCTTTTAGTGAAGAATGCCATTGAGGAACCAAGATCTGGGTGCTTATTGTGTTTGCTGCCTGTAGAGCTTCACAGTGGACAGAACTACAAAATAGATGTATGTATATACACCTACACTCACATGCATGCATATACATGCAGAAATGAGCACCTGCATTATACCCATGTCTCGTTCTGCATATATCTCTATATTAAAAACTATGAAATCACACTTATGGTCCAATTCCAATTCAACACCGCAGGATTCATTCTGTCCTCCTTTTCCATATTTTGATTTTCTTCACCAATAGTAAGGTATCTGACTTCCATTATCCACAATATATTATAATCACTTCTTTATCTACTATACTTGGGCTTTGGCTCTACCAACTCACCAAAATTATTCTTGCCAAGGACATAAATTTTTGTAATTGCCAAATTCCAAGATCACTCTGGTCCTAATATTCCTTGTCCTCTCCTCTATGTCTGACTGTTGAAACTGCTCACCTTTTTTTTCTGTTGTACAATTTTCTTTTATTTTTTGATAGAATATATATGTAGAACATGTAAGTGTACATTTTTATTCCTTCTTCCCATAGAGTCAATGTGCACATTCTTCAATATTGGACAGTCCACAGAATTGGGGAAAGGTTATGAACTTGATAAAGTAACCACTTGAGTTTGCTAGTAATTTAGAAAATCCTGCTATGAATTCAGTCTCTAATATTTTGGAGTATGGAAAACCCTAAGACAGAGTTGTATTTATGGTATTGGGGAAAAGATTCCAGGACTCCAGGAAGTCCATGTTATGGTAACCTCCACTTATGGGTATCTAGTTACTTTCAGATCTCAAGACTTCAGGGTCATGTCAGGGCAAGGCCAGAAGTCAGGAGACTTTGTGTTTTGAAGTATTGCTGAGTCTCCTCTCAGTTTTAAGATAGAAGTTTCCTGGACCTAGAAGCTTCCTGGAGGAGGGCTGGTTGGCATGGGGCCTGTTTGCTTGAAAGTTGTCATCTTATGTGGGCCTGAGTGCCTGCTAAGCTGGCGAGTGTGTTGAATCATCAAAACCAAAGCCCATGATAAGTGATGATGAGCATCTTTTCATGTGTCTGCTGGCCATCTGTTTGTCCTCTTTGGAGAAATGTCTGTTCATGTCTTCTGCCCATTTTTAATGGGATTATTTGTTTTTTGAGTGTTGGGTAAAAAGTTAAAAATAGAACTATCATATGATCCAGCAGTCTGGGTATTTTTCCAGATAATATAAGAATACTAATCCAAAGGGATACATACACCCCTATGTTTATAGCAGCATTATTTATGATAGACAAGATATGGAAGCAGCCAAAGTATCCATTGATTGATGAATAGATAAAGAAGAGGTGGCACATATTCTTCCCACACATTGCCCCATCCTCATTTCTCCCAAAAGTCTGCTCCTTTTTCTGCATTCCCTACCCCACATAGTGGCACCACCATCCCCATACACCCAATCAGACTGACCTGACTTGTCCTTCCTCTTTACTTATGTTGAAAAGTTCTATTTGAAGATCTCAATCTCTTTTATATTTGTGTTCTCTTTATCTTTTAAAAAAAGATTTTATTTAGGGATCCCTGGGTGGCGCAGCGGTTTCGCGCCTGCCTTTGGCCCAGGGCGCGATCCTGGAGATCTGGGATCGAATCCCACGTCGGGCTCCCGGTGCATGGAGCCTGCTTCTCCCTCTGCCTGTGTCTCTGCCTCTCTCTCTCTCTGTGACTATCATAAATAAATAAATTAAAAAAATTATTAAAAAAAAGATTTTATTTATCCATTCATGAGAGAGAGAGAGAGAGAGAGAGAGAGAGAGAGAGAGAGTGAGAGAGAGATACACAGGCAGAGGGAGAAGCAGGCTCCATACAGGGAACCTGACATGGGACTCGATCCCGGGTCTCCAGGATCCCACCCTGGGCTGAAGGCGGCGCTAAACCGCTGAGCCACCAGGGCTGCCCTCTCTTTATCTTTCTTATTATCTGGCAATTGTTTCCCAACAGCTGTTATGCCTCATTCTCCATCCCTTCAAATCCATCCTTCTCATAGGTACTGAATAACTTTTCTAAAGTGCAAATTTCACCATGGCATTCCCCTATTTCAAACCATTCAGATATGGCTCACAGCTTCTGGATAATGTCCATATTCCTTGGAATGTCACATAGAGTCCTTTGTGATCTGTCCTTGGGTTATCTCATGTCTTCTCTTTATTCTACTCTACACTCAATCTATCCACCTATTATATTATCCATTCATTGCAGTTACCATATTCTTTGGCTTTCATGCCATTGTGCATGCTATGCCATCTTTCAGAAATGCCTTTGTCTGATGAATAACTTCTACACTGCTTTCAAGACTCATATTTCCCTGACTATCCTCCTCCCACTTCCACTGCCTATTAGGATCCCATCCTACATGCTTTGTAGTAGCTTGTATTTATCATATCTCAGTGCTTTGTCACACTTTATTGTAATTATCTGTTCACTTGCATTTCCCCTGCTAGACTGTGGACTCCTTGAAGACAAGGACTCAATATACATGAAAAAATAAATTATCGGGGATCCCTGGGTGGCTCAATGGTTTAGCGCCTGCCTTCAGCCCAGAGCATGATCCTGGAGTCCCTGGATCAAGTCCCACATCGACTTCTGCATTGGAGCCTGCTTCTCTTTCTGCCTGTGTCTCTGCCTCTCTCTCTCTCTCTCTCTCTCTCTCTCTCTCTCTCTGTCTCTCATGAATAAATAAATAAGTAAATCTTTTAAAAAAAAGCTCCTAGAAAAAAAAATAAATACATTCTCGTGTGCCTGTGTGGCTCAGTAGGTTAAGCATCCAACTCTTGGTTTTGGCTCAGGTCATGATCTCAGGGTTGTGGAATTGAGCCCCAGATTGGGCTCCAAGCTCAGTGGAGATTCTGCTTGAGATTCTCTCTCTTTCCCTTTGCTCCTCCCATGCTCATGCTCTCCCTCTCTTTCTCTCTCAAATAAATAAATAAATAAATAAATCTTTTTTTTTATTTATTCATGAGAGACACACACACAGAGAGAGGCAGAGACACAGGCAGAGAGAGAAGCAGGCTCCACGCAGGGAGCCCGATGTGGGACTCGATCCCAGGTCTCCAGGATCATGCCCTGGACCGAAGGTGGCGCTAAACCGCTGAGCCACCCGGGCTGCCATAAATAGATAAATATTAAAATATAAACTGTCATCCATAAAAAAATGAAAAATTGAGGGGAGGGGCAAGATGGCAGAAGAGTAGGGTCCCCAAGTCACCTGTCCCCACCAAATTACCTAGATAACCTACAAATCATCCTGAAAATCTACGAATTCGGCCTGAGATTTAAAGAGAGAACAGCTGGAACGCTACAGTGAGAAGAGTTCACGCTTCTATCAAGGTAGGAAGACGGGGGGAAAAAAGAAATAAAGAAACAAAAGGCCTCCGAGGGGGAGGGGCCCCGCGAGGAGCCGGGCTGAGGCCGGGGCAAGTGTCCCCAGGACAGGAGAGCCCCGTCCCGGAGAAGCAGGAGCTGCACCAACCTTCCCGGGCGGAAAGGGGCCCGCAGGGAGTTAGAGCAGGACCCCAGGAGGGGCGGGGATGCCCTCGGGCTCCCTGGGACACTAACAGACACCTGCGCGCCCAGGAGAGTGCGCCGAGCTCCCTAAGGGCTGCAGCGCGCTCGGCGGGACCGGAGCAGCTCGGAGGGGCTCGGGCGGCGGCTCTGCGCGGAGGGGGCTGCGCGGCCAGGAGAGCGAATCCAACAGCGCAGGCTCCGGAGCACAGGGCGCTGGGACAGAGCCCAGGATCCGGCCTCCCCCCGGGACAGGCAGAGGCCTGGAGGGCCCAGGACAGCAAGGACGCTCCTGCCCCGAGCTGAGCAGATCAGCGGCCCCGCCCCGAGGCCTCCAGGCCCTGCAGGCTGAGAGCTCTGTAGTTACCGTGGGAGCTGAATCCAGGGCTCCAGAGCTGGCCCCGCCTGCTGGGGCCTCACGGGGTAAACAACCCCCACTGAGCCCTGCACCAGGCGGGGAGCAGAGCAGCTCCCCCAAGTGCTAACACCTGAAAATCAGCACAACAGGCACCTCCCCCAGAAGACCAGCTAGACGGACCAGTTCCAGGGGAAGTCAAGGGACTTAAAGTATACAGAAACAGAAGATACTCCCACCTGTTTTGTTTTTGTTTTTGTTTTTGTTTTTGTTTGTTTGTTTGTTTTTGCTTTTTGATTTCTGTTTGCTTCCCCCACCCTTTTTTTCCTTTCTTTCTTTTTCTTTCTCTTTTTCTTCTCTTTTTTTTTTGTCTTCCTTTTTTCTTTTTTTTTTTTTCATTTTCTCTTTTCTTTCCTTCTTTCTCTCCTCTCTTTTTCTCCTTTTCCCAATAAAATTTGTTTTTGGCCACTCTGCACTGAGGAAAATGACTAGAAGGAAAACCTCACCTCAAAAGAAAGAATCAGAAACAGTCTTCTCTCCCACACAGTTACAAAATCTGGATTACAATTCAATGTCAGAAAGCCAATTCAGAAGCACTATTATACAGCTACTGGTGGCTCTAGAAAAAAGCATAAAGGACTCAAGAGACTTCATAACTGCAGAATTTAGTTCCAATCAGGCAGAAATTAAAAATCAGTTGAATGAGATGCAATCCAAACTAGAAGTCCTAACGATGAGGGTTAACGAGGTGGAAGAACGAGTGAGTGACATAGAAGACAAGTTGATGGCAAAGAGGGAAACTGAGGAAAAAAGAAACAAACAATTAAAAGACCATGAATATAGATTAAGGGAAATAAACGACAGCCTGAGGAAGAAAAATGGACATTTAACTGGGGTTCCCGAGGGCGCCGAAAGGGACAGAGGGCCAGAATACGTATTTGAACAAATCATAGCTGAAAACTTTCCTAATCTGGGAAGGGAAACGGGCATTCAGATCCAGGAGATAGAGAGATGCCCTCTAAAATCAATAAAAACCATTCAACACCTAGACATTTAATAGTGAAGCTTGCAAATTCCAAAGATAAAGAGAAGATCCTTAAAGCAGCAAGAGACAAGAAATCCCTGACTTTTATGGGGAGGAGTATTAGGGTAACAGCAGACCTCTCCACAGAGCCCTGGCAGGCCAGAAAGGGCTGGCAGGATATATTCAGGGTCCTAAATGAGAAGAACATGCAACCAAGAATACTTTATCCAGCAAGGCTCTCTTTTGAAATGGAAGGAGAGATAAAGAGCTTCCAAGACAGGCAGGAACTGAAAGAATATGTGACCTCCAAACCAGCTCTGCAAGAAATTTTAAGGGGGACTCTTAAAATTCCCCTTTAAGAAGAAGTTCAGTGGAACAATCCACAAAACAAGGACTGAATAGATATCATGATGACACTAAACTCATATCTTTCAATAGTGACTCTGAATGTGAACGGGCTTAATGACCCCATCAAAAGGTGCAGGGTTTCAGGCTGGATAAAAAAGCAAGACCCATCCATTTGTTGTCTATAAGAGACTCATTTTAGACAGAAGGACACCTACAACCTGAAAATAAAATGTTGGAGAACCATTTACCATTGAAATGGTCCTCAAAAGAAAGCAGGGGTAGCCATCCTTATATCAGATAAACTAAAATTTACCCCAAAGGCTGTAGTGAGAGATGAAGAGGGACACTATATCATACTTAAAGGATCGATCCAACAAGAGGACTTAACAATCCTCAATATATATGCCCCGAATGTGGGAGCTGCCAAATATTTAAATCAATTAATAACCAAAGTGAATAAATACTTAGATAATAATACACTAATACTGGGAGACTTCAATCTAGCTCTTTCTACCCTCGATAGGTCTTCTAAGCACAACACCTCCAAAGAAACGAGAGCTTTAAATGATACACTGGACCAGATGGATTTCACAGATATCTACAGAACTTTACATCCAAACTCAACTGAATACACATTCTTCTCAAGTGCACATGGAACTTTCTCCAGAATAGACCACATACTGGGTCGCAAATCGGGTCTGAACCAATACCAAAAGATTGGGATCGTCCCCTGCATATTCTCAGACCCTAATGCCTTGAAATTAGAACTAAATCACAACAAGAAGTTTGGAAGGACCTCAAACACGTGGAGCTTAAGGACCATCCTGCTAAAAGATGAAAGGGTCAACCAGGAAATTAAGGAAGAATTAAAAAGATTCATGGAAACTAATGAGAATGAAGATACAACCATTCAGAATCTTTGGGATGCAGCAAAAGCAGTCCTGAGGGGGAAATACATTGCAATACAAGCATCCATTCAAAAACTGGAAAGAACTCAAATACAAAAGCTAACCTTACACCAAAAGGAGCTAGAGAAAAAACAGCAAATAGATTCTACACCCAGCAGAAGAAGAGAGTTAATTAAGATTCGAGCAGAACTCAACGAAATCGAGACCAGAAATACTGTGGAACAGATCAACAAAACCAGGAGTTGGTTCTTTGAAAGAATTAATAAGATAGATAAACCATTAGCCAGCCTTATTAAAAAGAAGAGAAAGAAGACTCAAATTAATAAAATCATGAATGAGAAAGGAGAGATCACTACCAACACCAAGGAAATACAAATGATTTTAAAAACATATTATGAACAGCTATACGCCAATAAATTAAGCAATCTAGAAGAAATGGACGCATTCCTGGAAAGCCACAGACTACCAAAACTGGAACAGGAAGAAATAGAAAACCTGAACAGGCCAATAACCAAGGAGGAAATTGAAGCAGTCATCAAAAACCTCCCAAGACACAAAGTCCAGGTCCAGATTGCTTCCCAGGGGAATTCTATCAAACGTTTAAAAAAAAAAAAACCATACCTATTCTACTAAAGCTGTTTGGAAAGATAGAAAGAGATGGAGTACTTCCAACTTCGTTCTATGAGGCCAGCATCACCTTAATTCCAAAAGCAGACAAAGACCCCACCAAAAAGGAGAATTACAGACCAATATCCCTAATGAACATGGATGCAAAAATTGTCAACAAGATACTAGCCAATAGGATCCAATAGTACATTAAGAAAATTATTCATCATGACCAAGTAGGATTTATCCCCGGGACACAAGGCTGGTTCAACACTCATAAAACACTCAATGTGATTCATCACATCAGCAAGAGAAAAACCAAGAACCATATGATCCTCTCATTAGATGCAGAGAAAGCATTTGACAAAATACAGCATCCATTCCTTTTTTTTATTTTTTATTTATTTATTTTTTATTATAAATTAATTTTTATTGGTGTTCAATTTACCAACATACAGAATAACACCCAGTGCTCATCCCGTCAAGTGTACCCCTCAGTGCCCGGCACCCATTCACCCCCACCCCCCACCCTCCTCCCCCTCCACCACCCCTAGTTCATTTCCCAGAGTTAGAAGTCTTTATGTTCTGTCTCCCTTTCTGATATTTCTCACACATTTCTTCTCCCTTCCCTTATATTCCCTTTCGCTATTATTCATATTCCCCAAATGAATGAGAACATACACTGTTTGTCCTTCTCCGGTTACTGTGGCCAAGTTCAAAAAGGGTGTTGCCTGAGTTCTTCTCTGGGATTTTGATGGAATCTTGTCTCACATTTAGATCTTCATCCATTTTGAGTTTATCTTTGTGTATGGTGCATGAGAGTGGTCCAGTTTCATTCTTCTGCATGTGGATGTCCAATTTTCCCAGCACCATTTATTGAAGAGACTGTCTTTCTTCCAGTGGATCGTCTTTCCTCCTTTATTGTATATTAGTTGAGCATAAAGTTCAGGGTCCACTTCTGGGTTCTCTGTTCTGTTCCATTGGTCTATGTGTCTGTTTTTGTGCCAGTACCACACTGTCTTGATGAACACAGCTTTGTAGTACAACCTGAAATCTGGCATTGTGATGCCCCCAGATATGGTTTTCTTTTTTTAAAATTCCCCTGGCTGTTTGGGGTCTTTTCTGATTCCACACAAATCTTAAAATAATTTGTTCTAAGTCTCTGAAGAAAGTCCATGGTATTTTGATAGGGATTGCATTATACGTGTAAATTGCCCTGGGTAACATTGACATTTTCACAATATTAATTCTGCCAATCCATGAGCATGGAATATTTTTCCATCTCTTTGTGTCTTCCTCAATTTCTTTCAGAAGTGTTCTGTAGTTTTTAGGGTATATTTTGAGAACCATTTGAATGGTAAATGGTTCTCCAACCTTTTATTTTCAGGTTGTAGGTGTCCTTCTGTCTAAAATGAGTCTCTTGTAGACAGCAAATAGATGGGTCCTGTTTTTTTATCCAGTCTGAAACTCTGCGCCTTTTGATGGGGTCATTAAGCCCATTCACGTTCAGAGTTACTTGAACTTCTTCTTAAAGGGGAGTTTTAAGAGTCCCCCTTAAAATTTCTTGCAGAGCTGGTTTGGAGGTCACATATTCTTTCAGTTCCTGCCTGTCTTGGAAGCTCTTTATCTCTCCTTCCATTTTGAATGAGAGCCTTGCTGGATAATACAGCATCCATTCCTGATCAAAACTCTTCAGAGGGTAGGGATAGAGGGAACATTCCTCAACCTCTTAAAAGCCATCTACACAAAGCCCACAGAAAATATCATTCTCAATGGGGAAGCACTGGGAGCCTTTCCCCTAAGATCAGGAACAAGACAGGGATATCCACTCTCACCAGTGCTGTTCAACATAGTACTGGAAGTCCTAGCCTCAGCAATCAGACAACAAAAAGATATTAAAGGCATTCGAATTGGCAAAGAAGTAGTCAAACTCTCCCTCTTCACCGATGACATGATACTCTACATAGAAAACCCAAAAGCCTCCACCCCAAGATTGCTAGAACTCATACAGCAATTTGGTAGCGTGGCAGGATACAAAATCAATGTCCAGAAGTCAGTGGCATTTCTATACACTAACAAGGAGACTGAAGAAAGAGAAATTAAGGAGTCAATCCCATTTACAATTGCACCCAAAAGCATAAGATACCTAGGAATAAACCTAACCAAAGAGGTAAAGTATCTATACCCTAAAAACTATAGAGCACTTCTGAAAGAAATTGAGGAAGACACAAAGAGATGGAAAAATATTCCATGCTCATGGATTGGCAGAATTAATATTGTGAAAATGTCAATGTTACCCAGGGCAATTTACACGTTTAATGCAATCCCTATCAAAATACCATGGACTTTCTTCAGAAAGTTAGAACAAATTATTTTAAGATTTGAATCAGAAAAGACCCTGAAAGCCAGGGGAATTTTAAAAAAGAAAACCATAGCGGGGGGCTAAATACATGGACTTTCTTCAGAAAGTTAGAACAAATTATTTTAAGATTTGAATCAGAAAAGACCCTGAAAGCCAGGGGAATTTTAAAAAAGAAAACCATAGCGGGGGGCATCACAATGCCAGATTTCAGGTTGTACTACAAAGCTGTGGTCATCAAGACAGTGTGGTACTGGCACAAAAACAGACACATAGATCAATGGAACAGAATAGAGAATCCAGAAGTGGACCCTCAACTTTATGGTCAACTAATATTCGATAAAGTATTTAAGAATATCCATTGGAAGAAAGACAGTCCCTTCAATAAATGGTGCTGGGAAAATTGGACATACACATGCAGAAGAATGAAACTAGACCACTCTCTTTCACCATACACAAAGATAAACTCAAAATGGATGAAAGACCTAAATGTGAGACAAGATTCCATCAAAATCCTAGAGGAGAGCACAGGCAACACGCTTTTTGAACTCGGCCACAGTAACTTCTTGCAAGATACATCCACGAAGGCAAAAGAAACAAAAGCAAAAATGAACTATTGGGACTTCATCAAGATAAGAAGCTTTTGCACAGCAAAGGATACAGTCAACAAAACTAAAAGACAACCTACAGAATGGGAGAAGATATTTGCAAATGACATATCAGATATAGGGCTAGTTTCCAAGATCTATAAAGAACTTATTAAACTCAACACCAAAGAAACAAGCAATCCAATCATGAAATGGGCAAAAGACATGAACAGACATCTCACAGAGGAAGACATAGACATGGCCGACACGTACATGAGAAAATGCTCTGCATCACTTGCCATCAGGGAAATACAAATCAAAACCACAATGAGATACCACCTCACACCAGTGAGAATGGGGAAAATTAACAAGGCAGGAAACCACAAATGTTGGAGAGGATGGAGAGAGACGGGAACCCTCTTGCACTGTTGGTGGGAATGTGAAATGGTGCAGCCACTCTGGAAAACCGTGTGGAGGTTTCTCAAAGAGTTAAAAATAGACCTGCCCTATGACCCAGCAATTGCTCTGTTGGGGATTTACCCCAAAGATTCAGATGCAATGAAACGCCGGGACACCTGCACCCTGATATTTCTAGCAGCCATGTCCACAATAGCTAAACTGTGGAAGGAGCCTCAGTGTCCATCTAAAGATGAATGGATGGATAAAGAAGATGTGGTTTATGTATACAATGGAATATTACTCAGCCATTAGAAATGACAAATACCCACCATTTGCTTCAACGTGGATGGAACTGGAGGGTATTATGCTGAGTGAAGTAAGTCAATCGGAGAAGGACAAACATTATATGTTCTCATTCATTTGGGGAATATAAATAATAGTGAAAGGGAACAGAAGGGAAGGGAGAAGAAATGTGTGGGAAATATCAGAAAGGGAGACAGAACATAAAGACTCCTAACTCTGGGAAATGAACTAGGGGTGGTGGAAGGGGAGGAGGGCGGGGGGTGGGGGCGAATGGGTGACGGGCACTGAGGGGGGCACTTGACAGGATGAGCACTGGGTGTTATTCTGTATGTTGGTAAATTGAACACCAATAAAAAATACATTTATTTAAAAAAATGAAAAAGTGTCATTTGCGACTACATGGATGGACCCGGAAGGCATCATGCTAAGTGAAATAAGTCAGAGAGAGAAAGACAAATATATGGAATCCAAAAAACAAGACAAATGAGCAAACAGACAAACAAAACAGTCTCTTAAATACAGAGAACAAACTGGTGATTGCCAGAGGGGAGGTGGGTAGGTAGATGGCCAAATAGATGAAGGTGATTAAGAAGTACAAATTTCCAGTTCTAAAATACGTAAGTTATGGAGATGAAAAGTATAGCATAGGGAATACAGTCAATAATATTGTAATAATGCTGTATAGTAACAGATTGTGATTACACTTACCATGGCACCCACAGGGTAATATATAGAATTGTGGAATAGATAAATTGTACACTTGAAACTAATATCACACTATCAATTACACTTCAAAATAAAGAAAAAAATAGACTCTTGCATAATGACTTTGATTTATACATGGCACCAATGAAAACCAATCAAATTTCTTTGTAGCCACAGGCTTGTATCTTATTTTATTGTGTATGTATACACTGAGAATTCCTTGAAATAAAATGTAAGATTTATATATTAATTGCCATGCCTTTTTGTATATTTGCTGATCCTCGCATTCTGTCCATCTGGACTCTATTTTCACACCCCGAAGCTTCTATTTCCTCAGAAGAAAACTTAAAGTCCCTTCTAAAAGACTATCTTCATTGAACAGGCAAGTAATTTTCCACAGGTGCACATAACTGAGCTCTTCATCCTCTCCTGCAAGTTCATCAGGGATTGGGGAATCTGAGAGTTGAAAAAGATTTTTGTGGGTTTCATTTTCCAGTGCTTCCCATCCCTGATCACTCATCCAAGGGAGCCCGTAAATATGCAGATTCGCAGGTCCCACGCCGGAGGTACAATATAGTATAATCTGAGCTCAGGATAGAACCCTTGATGGAGTCTAATCACCTGGATAGCAGTATAGCATATGAAATTTTAAAAAAGATTTTATTCATGAGAGACACAGAGAGGCAGAGATGTAAGCAGAGGAAGAAGCAGACTCTCCACAGAGAGCCCAATGCAGGACTCAATCCCAGGACCCCAGGATGATGACCTGAGCAGAAGGCAGACACTCAACGTCTGAGCTACCCAGGTGCCCCAGCATATGCAATTCTTAAACATGAATGGGGAATTCCACTTGGTAGGTCGGGATAGGAGTCCTGAGGTTCTGCATTTTCTAGGCAGCTCTCCTGTAATACTATGCAGCTGGTCCTTGGCCCACATTTCGAGTAGCAAGAGCATTAAAAGCCCAGAATGGTGGAGTCAAAGAAACCTGTATTCAAATCCTACTTCTGCTACTTAGTCGTGGTGCAACCTTGGGCAATTTGCTTCACTTTTCCAACTTTTCACTTTCCTCGTTTGTAAAACTGATACAGTAAGGTTTCATTGAGCTGTGGTGGAGATTTAGTTTTAAGGTATACAAATTGACACAGGGAGATTCTTTTGAAAATTGGAGCAATCTAAACAAATTGAATTTTCTCTTCATCTGGATTATGCAGACTAATTTGAGGAGAATATCTTTTAACGGTACCATACCTTCCTATACAAGAATATGTCACTTTTTAATTGAGTCTTCTTAAATGTATTTTGAGACATTAAATGAGATAATGCTTTAAAAGCACTTAGCATGGTTCCTGGATGTTGTAAGTGCTCAGTACTTGGTAGCTGGTAGCTATTTTTTTTTTTTAGCATTTGCTTATGGAAAATTTTAAACACATAAAAAAGGAGAGAGGATAGTATAAATGAGCCTCCATGTATCCATCACCCAGTTTCAATAATTATCAATAAATGGCCAATCATGTTTCATGTGTACACCAAGTCATCTCTCCTGCTTGGATTATTTTACTTTATCTATTTTAAACATTTTATTTATTTGAGAGAAAGAGAGAACTCGAGCAAGGGGAGGAACAAAGGGAGAAGGAGAAGGACAGGCAGACTGTGTTGAACATGGAGCCTAACTCGGGCTTGATCCCAGGACCCTGAGAGATCATGACCTGAGCTGAAACCAAGAGTCGGATGCTCAGCCGACTGAGCCACCCAGGTGCTCCTCCTGGATTATTTTAAAGCAAATCCTAGACACCTGTATCATTTCCTCCACAAACCCTTCAGAGTGTGTCACTAAAAGATAAGATTCCCTTCCATTATGACCATTATGCCATTATTTTCACCTAAAATTTTAACATGAAATCCTTAATATAATCAAATATCTAATCAGCATTCATCTCCACTTATCTCATATGCATCTTTTTGCGGTTGGCTTGTTCAAATCAGGGTATGAATGGAATTTGTATTACTACTGGTATTATTTCTAGTATTATTTCTGTCACACAACTATCCAGCCTGGGCCTCCGGTCATGGGGAGCTTATCAGCTCCCATGGCAGCTCATTTTACCTTTGGATAGCATGACTGTGAGGTTTCCATTCAATATAAAGAAGTATTTCTGTCTCCTGGTATCTTTCATCCACTGGGTCTCATGCAGGGCAAATCTACTCCCTCTGCTCCATGACAGCCAGTGTTAGTTTCCCATGGCTGATGTGATAAAGTATAGCAAACCAGGTAGTTTTAAACAACAGAAATTTCTTGTCTCAGTTCTGGACACCAGAAGTCTGAAATCAAAGTGCTGGCAGGGCTGTTTGAAGGCTCTAGGGTAGAATCCTTCTTGATCTCTTCTAGCTGCTGGGGGCTCCTGTTCTTTGGCTTGTGGCAGTACAATTCCAATATCTAGCTCCTTCTTCACATGGCCATCTTCGGTCTATATCTGTGGCCAAATTTTTCTCTTCTTATAAGGACATCAGTTATAGTGGATTGAGCAGCCCCCCCCTCTGCCTCATGCCAATATGACCTCATCTGAACTAGTTGCATCTGCAAAGACTCCATTCAAAAATAAGGTCACATTTCGACATCCCAGGGGTTAGGACTTCAACATACCTTTCTGGGGGACACAATTCAACCTATAACAGAGCCCTTCCAATATTTGAATAAGACCATCAAATCCTTTATAGTTATACTTTATCTGGGTTATAGCTTCCCTGTTCCTCCAACTATTCCCGAGACTTGGCTTTATTCTTTCTGAACCACTGGCATTAATTGACTAATCCAATTTGGCTCACTGATTGAAATGCTGCTGGGGCATAGTTTGACCATGCCAAATAGACCCACACTATCTCCTCACTGGTTACATACTATATTTCTATCACTGCAGCCTAGGTTTGAATTAGCACACACACACCCCTCATCGTAAAGCATGTCAGGTATTCCCCTTCTGTTCTTTTGTTTTACCCCTACCATTGCATTTCCCACACTATATGACAGTTTTTTTGTGTGAGGAAGTATTAAGGGTGTTACAAGTTGGGACCCCTGGGTGGCTCAGTGGTTGAGCATCTGCCTTCGGCTCAGGACGTGATCCCAGGTTCCAGGATCGAGTCCCACATCAGGCTTCCTGTGGGGAGGCTGCTTCTCCTTCTGCCTATGTCTTTGCCTCTGTGTGTGTGTGTGTGTGTCGTGCATAAATAAACCAATCTTTAAAAAAAACAGTGTTACAAGTGAACTCAGAGAGCCAACAGCATGTTATGGGCATAAAATCGCTGATTCATCACACATTATTGAAATTTTAGTGTGTGACAGGCACTGTAATGGTGTGATGGATACAATTTTGAATAAAGCATAGTCTTTGACCTCAGGAAGCTCACAGTCTATGGAGTGATACAAGCATGGGAGCAGACATGGCAGGACAAGTGCTGTGACAGAGGCCAGTTTAGGATGCTTTGAAAACACAGAAGAGAGACTTCTAATCCAGCCCAAGATGGGGCATGTTAGGGGAAGCCTTCCTTGAGGACATAATGCCCTGGGCTGAGTCTGACAGGTTGACAAGAAGTCTGCCAAGGCAAGAGGGGAGCAGCATCAAAGCAGAGGCTGCTATGTGAGCAAAGGCATAGAAGTGTTTGGAGAATTTCAAGGCTGCAAGCTGTTTGGTATTATTGAAACATTAGATATGCATGAGATGTAGTGGGGGATCAAGCTGGCAATTTTGAGGAGATTTGCATGGTCTTAAGTAGTTTGGACTCCATCTTGTAGGCAAAGGGGTGTTACATGATCATACTTATTTCACTTTAAGAAACTAATTCTGGTGACTGTGTGGAGACTTGGATGTAGTTAAAACTAAAGGCAGGAAGATCAGCTATGAGTTGGTAACAGCTACTAGGTATGTGATGAATTGAGAAATATTTGAGGAGTTGAACTGTCAAGATTGGGTCAGAGTTTAGCTCTGGGGAGGAGTGAAAGAGAGAGTAAGGAGGCAGAAATGACTTTCTGGTTTCTGGCGTCGGGGTGACTGGGTGATACCATCATTTGAGACAGGGAATATAAAACATTGACTAGGCTTGAGGAGGAGATATTGAATTTGGTTTTGGACATGTTAAACTTGAGGTACCTGTGAGATTTCTCAAGGCTTGGGCTAAGTTTTGGCTGGGAGATTTGGATTTGGGTGTCATCAGAACAAAGGTAAAAATAGAAACAATGAGAATGGATGGGGCCATCAGTGAGAATTTGGAAAGTGGGAAGAGCCAAGGACCAAGGATGAGACACTGGTCAACACCTACATGTTGATGGAGGAGGAGGATCATGACAAGGACAAAGCAAGAACAGTTATAGAGGTGTGAAAGGAACTAGGAAAGTGTGGTGTCATGGAAACAAAAAACAGAAAGAGAAGAGTAGCAGTGTTAAATGACACTGAAAGATCTAGTAAAGTAAGGGTTCCAGGAAAGACCTTGTGTAATGCTTTTTTAGAAGCTAAAGAAATGCAAAATTCTATTCTCCTTTCCCTGTTCTCTGTACTAAGTGAGCAGCCTCATCAAAGAAGGAAAACAGGTCTAATGGACTTATTCTTAGTGAAAACTGCCTCCCTTTAATAATCTGAGCATTCCAAAATTTTTATGAAGCAAATAGTTATCGGACACTTGCTATACACCAAACATTGTTCTAGACTGTTCTAAGTTTATCATTAATAAACTAGACACGCAAAAACCCCTGCTTTCATGGAGCTTATAACTAGGATGCACTATGGCTAGAGTTCTGCCTCCAATTCCAATGTGCAGCAGGAGTTTCTCCCCACACCACCAGGTGATTCTTTGACATCAGCTGGGTATACTACAATTCAACTCAATTCTTTTTTTTAAGATTTTATTTATTTACTCATGAAAGACACAAGGAGAAAGAGACAGAGACATAGGCAGAGGGAGAAGCAGGTTCCCTGCGGGGAGCCCAATGTTGGACTTGATCCTAGGATCCCAGGATCATGCCCTGAGCTGAAAGCAGATGCTCAACCACTGAGCCACCTGGGCGCCCCTCGACTCAATTCTGACACTATCTACCTGGACATAGTACAGAATCCACTGGCTAAGGGCTCAATTTTAAAAGACTGCCCCCCTCTCCACTTCAGGTGCCAATCACAAGTCCAGGTTGTCACTTGTGCTTCTGACCCACAGCTAGAGATGGAGGGTTCCAGTGACCACCTTCTTCAGTTCAATTAATTTGCTCAGAACTCAGGGAAACATTTCACATACTAGATTACCAGTTTATTATAAAAAGATATAATTTCAGGGGTGCCTGGGTAGCCCAGTCAGTTAGGCATTTGACTTTTGAATTTGGCTCAGGGCATGATTTGGGGCCGTAGGATAGAGCCCAATGTCAGTCTCCTTGCTCAGCACGGTGTCTGCTTGAGTTTCTCTCCCTCTGTTTCTCCTCCCACTCATATTTCCATTTTCTCTCTCCCTCTCTCTCAACTAAATAAATAAATCTTTTTAAAAAAGATATAATTTAGGAACAGCTAGATGGAAGAGATGCATGGGGCAAAGTATGTGGGAAGGGGCACATAATCTCTATGCCCTCTCCCAAATCCCCATCTCTCAGCATGAACGTGTGATCACCAACCTGGAAGCTGTCCAACCTGGTCCTTTTGGCTTTATTACATAGCCACAATTTATTAAATCACTGGCCATTGGTGATTGATTCAACCTCCAGCCCTTTCCCTCCCTGGTCAGGAGTGGGAGGGGGAGGAACTGAATGTTCCAACCCTCTAATCACATGGTTGGTTCTCTTGGCAAGCAGCTCCCATCCTTAGGTGTGGTCCAAAAGTCATCTCATTAACATAACAAAAAGACATATTTTTCTGCTCTCATCACTTGGGAAATTCCAGAATTTTAGAGGCACTGTGCCAGAAACAGGGACAAAGACCAAATATTTACTTCTTATTATAAACCACAGTATCCCAATCACATAAAGCTTATGAGGTGGCTCTAAATCCTGGAATCACTACCTGTGAAACTATGTGACCACATGGGTAAATCACTTAATCTCAGCCTTGGTTTCTGCATATGTAAAATGGGGAGATGAAGGATTATTGTCACAAGGTTATTATTAAGATTAAAAGAACTAATAGGGCAGCCCGGGTGTCTCAGGGGTTTAGCACCGTCTTCGGCCCAGGGCCTGATCCTGGAGATCTGGGATTGAGTCCCGTGTCAGGCTCCCTGCATGGAGTCTGCTTCTCCCCCTGCCTCTCTCTCTCTGCCTCTCTCTCTCTCTCTCTCTCTCTCTCTTGAATAAATAAATAAATAATCTTAAAAAATGTCTATCACCTAAAAAAATAAAAGAGCTAATATATGTAAAATGCTTTGAGCAGTGTCAGGTGCATAATAAGAGCTCAAAAATGTTAGTTACTATTCTGGTGCATGTGAGTGCAGGGAGACAAGTCAACACAAGAAAATATGAGTTAGTGATAAGTGCAATGGAAAGAATTAAAATTGGCTACAAAGCCGTGGTCATCAAGACAGTGTGGTACTGGCACAAAAACAGACACATAGATCAATGGAACAGATTAGAGAATCCAGAAGTGGACCCTCAACTTTATGGTCAACTAATATTCGATAAAGGAGGAAAGGCTGTCCACTGGAAGAAAGACAGTCTCTTCAATAAATGGTGCTGGGAAAATTGGACATCCACATGCAAAAGAATGAAACTAGACCACCCTCTTTCACCATACACAAAGATAAACTCAAAATGGATGAAAGACCTAAATGTGAGACAAGATTCCATCGAAATCCTAGAGGAGAACACAGGCAACACCCTTTTTGAACTCGGCCACAGTAACTTCTTGCAAGATTACATCCACGAAGGCAAAAGAAACCAAAGCAGAAATGAACTATTGGGACTTCATCAAGATAAGAAGCTTTTGCACAGCAAAGGATACAGTCAACAAAACTAAAAGACAACCTACAGAATGGGAGAAGATATTTGCAAATGACGTATCAGATAAAGGGCTAGTTTCCAAGATCTATAAAGAACTTCTTAAACTCAACAGCAAAGAAACAAACAATCCAATCATGAAATGGGCAAAAGACATGAACAGACATCTCACAGAGGAAGACATAGACATGGCCGACACGTACGTGAGAAAATGCTCTGCATCACTTGCCATCAGGGAAATACAAATCAAAACCACAATGAGATACCACCTCACATCAGTGAGAATGGGGAAAATTAACAAGGCAGGAAACCACAAATGTTGGAGAGGATGCGGAGAAAAGGGAACCCTCTTACACTGTTGGTGGGAATGTGAAATGGTGCAGCCACTCTGGAAAACCGTGTGGAGGTTCCTCAAAGAGTTAAAAATAGACCTGCCCTATGACCCAGCAATTGCTCTGTTGGGGATTTACCCCAAAGATACAGATGCAATGAAACGCCGGGACACCTGCACCCCGATGTTTATAGCAGCAATGTCCACAATAGCCAAACTGTGGAAGGAGCCTCGGTGTCCATCAAAAGATGAATGGATAAAGAAGATGTGGTTTATGTATACAATGGAATATTCCTCAGCCATTAGAAATGACAAATACCCACCATTTGCTTCAACGTGGATGGAACTGGAGGGTATTATGCTGAGTGAAGTAAGTCAATCAGAGAAGGACAAACATTATATATTCTCATTCATTTGGGGAATATAAATAATAGTGAAAGGGAACAGAAGGGAAGGGAGAAGAAATGTGTGGGAAATATCAGAAAGGGAGACAGAACATAAAGACTCCTAACTCTGGGAAATGAACTAGGGGTGGTGGAAGGGGAGGAGGGCGGGGGGTGGGGGCGAATGGGTGACGGGCACGGAGGGGGGCACTTGACAGGATGAGCACTGGGTGTTATTCTGTATGTTGGTAAATTGAACACCAATAAAAAATAAATTTATTATTTAAAAAAAGGAAAGAAAATTGGGATATTGCAAAGCAAGTAAATTTGTAGCTACTTTGGTTTGAATAGTTTACTGTGAAGCAATGATTATTTGAGCTGAATTCTGAACAAAAAGGAATTAGCTATTTAACAGTCCTGGCAAAACATAGTTCAGGTTGACCAATTACGGGCCTTGGGCCAAATCCAGTCCAAAGCCTGTTTTTTGTAAATAAAGTTTTACTGTTTATGCATGGTCTATGGCTGCTTTTGCTGGAAGCTGCGTAGTTGTGATAGAGACCATATGGCCCACAAAACTTACAATATTTACTTCTGGGCTCGTTGCAGGAAAAGTTTGCCCACCCCTACTTTAAGCAGAGGCAACAGCAAATGCAAAGGCTTAGGCAGGGCTGAGCTTGGAGAATTCAAGGAACAGAAAGAAGTTATTGAAATAGGTAAGAGGAAGAGGGGTATGAGTCTTGCCTCCGGTCAACATTAAGCCTGCTGGTCTGCAATTTGCAAAATCTGCCTTCCTTCCTCGTTTGACAGCAGTTCCTCTCTAGTCTAGGAGGATCTGATACTGGTACTTCTTCCATGTGTACAATTTCCCCGATGATAGTGGTTGGTTCATCAATCTTATTTTCAGGTTCTCACTCAGTAGCCCAAGGGAATGATTCGCTCAGGCCAGAAGATTTGAATTAATTTAGAGCAGCCTTTTAACCCATTACAGGCCAGTATCTTCCTAATAGGTCAATATAACCAGAAGGCACTACCCCCAGCAATGCCTTATTTAAAATTTAAATCCCACTTCATTTCACCAATATCTTTGAGTTGGAATTTATTGTCATGGATTTTTTTAAATATTTTATTTATTTATTCATGAGAGAGAGAGAGAGAAAGGGAGAGAGAGAGAGAGAGAGAGAGAGAGGCAGAGACGTAGGCAGAGGGAGAAGCAGTCTCCCTACAGGAGCCTGATGCGGAACTCAATCCCAGGACTCCGGGATCACAACCTGAGCCAAAGGCAGCTGCTCAACCACTAAGCCATCCAGGTGCCCCTATTGTCATGGATCTTAAGTGAACTCTTACTCATGTCTATGGTACAGGTATTCCTGCTTTTTGAAAGTTCATGTTCCACCATATTGCATTCACGAAAGACCTAAGGTAGCATCTGTTTTCACTAATTGATCATGACCCAAGCCGAAGGAAGATGCTTAATGGACTGTGTCACCTAGGCATCCCTTAAGAAAGGTTTTATATGGGATCCCTGGGTGGTGCAGCGGTTTGGCGCCTGCCTTTGGCCCAGGGCGCGATCCTGGAGACCCGGGATTGAATCCCACGTCGGGCTCCCGGTGCATGGAGCCTGCTTCTCCCTCTGCCTGTGTCTCTGCCTCTCTCTCTCTCTCTCTGTGTGTGTGTGACTATCATAAATAAATAAAAATTTAAAAAAAAAAAGAAAGGTTTTATAGTACATTTAGTATAGTATAGTACAAAGTACTTTCAGTTAGCAGGGGAGACCTGCATACATATATATATAGACCTACATGTTGATACCTATATATCTACATCGACAATATTTCCAAAACTCCATTTTGAGAGATGCTGGTGTCCTATGAGAGTAAGTGAGAAGAACATAAAAGTTCCATGGGCAAACATATTTGGGAAATGCTAAATAAAGCTAAAATAGGTTTTACGTCTGGTAGGACTTCTTAAGGTCTTGATACGCCAATGTGGGCTGTGTCTCTGAGAGGGAGATACACTGTAGCATTTCCTAAACTTATTTGATCAATTTTTTTTCTTTTTTTGCTGAACATCAGTTAATATCTTGAGGGACACTAGTGTTTCTTGAGTCAGTTTCAAAGTTGCTGCTGTGTAGGCAGTCGAGGTCCTGAATAAAGAGTCTGGTCTCCCAGCATAAATCTGCTACAAATCCATGCATTCTGCCAAGGAGTCCTTTCTGTGTGATAGTCCTGCTGCAGGTCAAAGATGGGGGTAAATCTGTATCAGGGTGGTAAAGGTCATCTCTGGAGCACCTTTCTCATTTATTGCCATTCATCCAGCAAATATCAGCACCTACCATGAGCCAGGTATTGTTCTAGGTGCTGAAGATACATAAGTGATGGAGATAGACAAGGCTCTTGGTCTTGTGCAATGTATTGCTAGTGTGTATGTATGTATGTGGAGAAGGACATATAATAAACACATATGGTAATTTCAGCTAATGATAGATGCCCTAAAGGATATAAATGGGGTGTTGTCTTAGAGAATAATGAGAAAGGGTTATACTTTAGGTAAGGTAGTCAGGGAGAGTTTCTCTGAGTCCCAAGAAAAGAAGCTAGAGGGCCATATGGTGAGTAGAAGGAAGAGTAACCAGCAGAGGGAAGAGAATATGCAAAATTCCTGGGGTAGCCAAGAGCTTGTGGTTGTTTCAAGGCATGTCAGAAGGACAGTGTGTTTGGATTGTAGTGAGGAAGAGTGAAAGTGGAACAGGATAAGGTGGAGAGGTAGGCAGTGCCAGCTAATGCCATGTCTTATAGAGCACATTGAGCAATTTGAATTTCACTCTAATGGCAGTGAGAAGAGGGAGCAAAAAAACAGATTTCCTTTTTTTAAAATCCTATTTCCTTTGAAAAAAAATCACCCTGGGGGCCCCTGGGTGGCTCAGTTGCTTAGGTGTCTGATTCTTGATTTTGGTTCAGGTCATGATCTCAGGGTCATGAGATCGAGCCCTGTGTTGGGTGGGCTCTGTGCTGAGTGCCCACTTAAGATTTTTTCTCTCTCTCTCTCCCTCTGCCCTTCCTCCCATGTTCTTGATCTCACACTCTCAAAAAATAAATAAATAAAATAAAAAGATCACTCTGGCCAAGTACTTATTGCAAGGGGTCAAAGGTGGAAGGGAAGACCCACACAAGACTTGATGGATTGACTGCTGGATGTTGGGGAGAGGAAAGGGTGGCAAAGATTACATCCTAGTGTCTGGTTTTAAAACAGTTGGGTGGTGCCATTTACTGAGATGGGGGGGGGAGTAAGAACTAAGAGCTTTCCTTGGGTCACATTAAGTTACAGCTGTCTGTGAAGCCTCCAAATGGAGATGTAAAACAGCCCGGTGACTATGCACATGGGGACTCAAGGGCGAGGTCTGAGCTGGAAAGATAAAATGGCGCTTGTACTTAAAACTGTGAGAGTAGAGGGGGTCACCTAGGGAGTGAGCAGAATTGGAGAAAAGAACCAAGGACTGAGTCTTGGGACACACCAACCTTTGGAGACAGAAAAGCAGGAGGAGGAAAGAACAGAACCTGAGGAACAGGTAGTGAGATGAGAGAAAAGCCATGGAGAATGAGGTTTTATTTTTTTTTAAGATTTTATTTATTTGGGATCCCTGGGTGGCACAGCAATTTAGTGCCTGCCTTTGGCCCAGGGCACGATCCTAGAGACCCGGGATCGAATCCTACGTTGGGCTCCCGGTGCATGGAGCCTGCTTCTCCCTCTGCCTATGTCTCTGCCTCTCTCTCTCTCTCTCTCTCTCTCTCTCTCTGTGACTATCATAAATAAATAAAAATTTTAAAAAAGATTTTATTTATTCATGAGAGACACATACAGAGAGGCAGAGACATAGGCAGAGGGAGAAGCAGGCTCCCTGTGGGGACCCCGATGAGGGACTTGATTTCAGGACCCTGGGATCATGCCCTGAGCCAAAGACAGACACTCAACCACTGAGCCATCCAGATGCCCCAAGAACGAGGTTTTAGAAGCCTGACTCTAAGTGACTTGGTGTGCTGGTGAGAAACACATGGCCAGTGGGAATGTTTAGACTTGGGCCTGAAGACTAATTAAAACTTCAGGGAAGGGATGCCTGGGTGGCTCAGTGGGTTAAGCATCTGCCTTGGACTTAGGTCATGATCTGGGGGTCCTGGGATCAAGCCCTAAGTCAGTCTCCCTAGTCAGTGAGAAGTCTGCTTCTTCCTCTCCCCCCTGCTCATGTGCACCCATGTGTGCTCTCTCTCAAATAAAAAATTTTTTTAAAAAACTACAGGAAAATATTTACCGATGTAATATAAATATCAAACATATGTGTTTCTTGCAACAAACAACAATTTGGATAAATTACAAAATTAATAAAAGGCAATACCAAAATATAGATTGAAGGAGGATAAAAAGTATCAGGAACATGCCATTTCTCCCTACTGGGAGCATATTTATCTTGAACCACTGTCTCTTAAGCCACTAAATGGCTAGTTTTAGAACAATGTCCTATTGATGAGCATCTGCCAAAGTACCTTTCTTCTCACCATCCTGTTAAGAGCCTCCCTGATGCCCCCCGCCCCCCACTGGTTAGCAAACCTTTGGTAAACCTCTGGATTTCAGACAACTAGCTGCTTCTTTTGAGAGCAGTGGGAAGGTTCCCTTCTGCAGAAGCGACAATTCTCTTGTGCAACAAAATCTCCCTTCTGTGATTTTTCCTTCCAAAACAGACAGGGCTCTGTGCTTCTCTCTGTAGAAAGTATCTGGAGTCATTACGCCTACCCCCCTCTCCAATTCTTAGCTGGAGAAAAAAAAGAGCCCATGAGATGTACCTTTCACATTCTAGGACTGCGATGTGGTGCTTCTGCTCCAGATTAATTCAATTGAACACCTCAAGCTGAATCTGTCAAGTATCTTTTTTTTTCCTCATGGATCTGATTAATTTTGATAATAGGATCAACACATGTTCTATACAAAGGTAACCATTAAATAATTATAAACAAATAATTTCATCACATCTCCCAGCCCATTTACCTTTTCCTGCCAGATACGAAACACTTACTTTCATACATTTACAGCAATAATTTGCATAAAACCACTGAACATGGGGATATTTTCAAAGCACCTGCTTATGTGACATGAGTAGCAAAATCTCCCCACCCCCCCATCCCCACCCACACACACTATTAGTCATTTCTTTGAGTTAATGCATTGAAGGCCTCTGTTAAAATTAAAACATTATCTACTAATAGAGAGACAAATGGAGCTATTAACATTTGCTCAAATTAGTTGATTGAAATCCTTAGGAAGGTCTTTTGTGAAAGGGATCCAGAAACAGTTTTAAGTTTTGATAAGGAGAGAAAAGGTCCTGAGTATGGGCTGGTGCCTGCGGGGGGGAAGACGGGGTTCCAGCACTCTGTATAGAGCTCTGGTAAGCCAAGGACTAGCTTGAAAGCACTGGAAACTCAGGTGGAGGGGAGACTGTTAAAAAGTGAAGGAAAGGTTGTTTCTGAAGGATGGTAAAGACCATTAAAAGCAAATGTCCTCTAATGGAGCAACGGCGCTGCCAAGAGGTAGACACGTGGCTCCGGTGTCTGGGACCAAAGCAATCACTTCTTCACATTTTAGAAAACTCTCCAACTCTCTGCAGAGATCATATCCAGTGAGGTTAAAGAATTCTAAGGGTTCAATTGACTTGTGACTCAACTTGGGGTTTTTTTGGGCCATGACTTAAAAAAATGTTTTACTACAAAAGAAATTCTCATTGTAGGATATTCAAACAGTTATAAAATATATAGAATCAAACCCGAAAAATTCTCTCAATACCACCACAATTCTACGCTTCCACTGGGTGTGCTCCCAGGTTCTTTTCTATGTATTTACATAGGTTGACCCTTGAACAACACAGAGGTTGGGGGCACAGACTTCTGTGGTTGAAAATCCACGTATAACTTTGGACTGCCCCAAAATGTAACTAATAGCCTACTGTTGACCAGAAGCCTTACTGATAACAGTTGATTAACATATATTTTGTATGTTATGTGCATTATATATTGTACCCTTTTTTTGTTCTACATTTTTATGAAGTTTTCATTTATTTATTTATTTTTAAAACAGAGGGAGAAAGAGGCTCCCTGTGGGGAGCCTGATGCATGACTCAATCCCAGTACCCCAGGATCATGACCTGAGCTGAAGGCAGATGCTCAACCACTGAGCCACTCAGGTGCCCCTAATTTTTAAATTTGATTCCAGTATAGTTAACATACAGTGTTATGTTGGTTTCAGGTGTACAATATAGCTGTATCCTTTTTTAAAAGGATATTTATTTGAGAGAGAGAGAGTAAGCTAGTGGGAGTCGAAGGAGCAGAGGGAGAGGGCAAGAATCTCAAGCAGAAACCTCACTGAGTGTGGAGCACAGTCCTGAGGCTCCATCTCATGACCCTGAGATCATGACTGGAGCCAAAATCAAGAGTCCAATGCTCAACCTTGACTGAGCTACCCAGGCACCCTGACAATTTAGCTGTATTCTTAGAGTAAGCTGGCAAAAAGAAAATGTAATTAAGAAAATTATACGAAAAATATGTTACAGTACTCTACTGTAAAAAAATCTGTGTACAAGTAGACCTACACAGTTCAAGGTCAACTGTATATTTTAATTTATTATACAAACACAACAACCTCTACCTGTTCTGTATACATCCTGGTTCTTTCTCTCTCTCTCTTTTTAAGATTTTATTTATTTATTCATGAGAGAAACACAGAGAGAGGCAGAGGCATAGGCAGAGAGAGAAGCAGATTCCTCATGGGGAGTCTGATGCAGGACTCGATTCCAGAACCCCAGAATCATGACCCGAGCCAAAGGCAGATGCCCAACCAGTGAGCCACCCAGGTGCCCTGTCCTTGTTCATTTAATAAAAAAAATTTTATTGTGGTGAAATATACATAACATAAAATTTGCCATTCTAACCATTTTTGAGTGGCAATCAGTATATTCACAAGGATGTGTAAGCCCCACCACTATCTACTTCTGGCACTTTGTCATCCTTCCAAACAGAAACTGTAGCCATTAAACACTTAACTCCCTATTCTGGCCTCCCTTCAGTCCTCTGATAGCCTCTATCCTATTTTCTGTCTCTATGCTCCTTGTTCTTCTAAAATTGTTTTTAAAAAGCTAATACAGGGGCACCTGGGTGGCTCAGTTGGTTAAGTGTCTGCCTTTGTCTCAGGTCAGGATCCTGGGGTCCTGGGATCAAGTCCCACATTGGGCTCCCTGCTCAGTGGGGAGCTTGCTTCTCCCACTCCTACTCCCGCTCCCCCTGCTTCCCTTGCTTGTGTGCTCTCTCTCTGTGTCAAATAAATAAGTAAAATCTTTAAAAGAAAGGCAATACAGGGACATTATAAAAAATTCAGAGTACAAAAGAGTACAAAAGGGTGTATACAATGTTAAGTACTTCCTCCTATGCCTGACCCCCAGGCAACCAGTGTAATCAGCTTTTCACAGTAGTAGCAAACCATACACCACTTGCTTTTTTCATTTAACAACAGTTGAGAGAGATAACTATATATATATATATATATATATATATATATATATATATATATATATATATAATTCCTATTTATCCATTCCTCTGTTATGCTAGGATCAGTTTACTTCTGACTCAGCTTTTGACAAAATACATTATTTATTGTGGAGGGAATCACATGACATAAAATCAGCTTCTCAACAATTTTTTTAATGTACAGTGCAATATTGTCAACCTTGTGCACATTGTTGTGCAACAGATTCCCCAGAACCTCCCTGCTATCCCCGCAACCCAGTCCTGTATGATGGAAACTCTACCTCCACAGAACAACACTTCCCCACTGCACCCACCATTTCTGTTCCTACAAGTTTGACTATTTTAGATACCTCCTATAAGTGGAATCATGCAGTATTTGTCCTTCTAGGACTGGCTGGTTTCACTTTGCATATGATCCTCAAGGTTCATCCATGTCCTAGCATATGACAAGATTTCCTTCTTTTTAAATTATTCTTTTAAAGATTTTATTTATTCATGAGAGACACACACATAGAGAGGCAGAGGCATAGGCAGAGGGAGAAGCAGACTCCCTGCAAGGAGCCCGATGTGGGACTTGATCCCAGACCCCAGGATCATGCCTTGAGCCGAAGGCAGAAGCTCAACCACTGAGACACCCAGGCATCCCAATTTCCTTCTTTTTTATGGCTGACATGTATATGCCACCTTCTACTGTATGTATATGCCATATTTTTCTTTATACTTTAATCTTCCCATGGACATTTGGATTGCTCCTACCTCTTGTCGATTGTTAATAATGCTGCAATGAATGTGAGGGTGCAAATATCTCCTTCAGATTTTTCTTTCAATTCGTTTGGCTATATTTTCAGAAGTGGGATTGTTGGATCATATGGTAGTCCTATTTTTACTTTTTTGAGGAACTTCCATACTGTTTTCTGGAGCAGTTGTATCATTTCACATTCCCAGCAACGGTGCACAAGGGCTCCAATTTTTCCAGATCCTCGCCAACACTTCTGCCTTTCTGTCTGCTTGTTTTTAAAATAGTAGCCATCCTAACCAGTGTGAGGTGATATCTCATTGTGGTTCTGACTTGCATTTTTTTCTGATGATTAGTGACATTAAGCATCTCTTCATACGTTTGGCCATTTGTCTGGCTACTTTGAAGAGATAAATGTCTATCCAAAGTCCTTTGCTCATTTTTCAGTTGGGCCATTTGTTTCGTTATTGGGTTGTAGGAGTTCTTTATATATTTCAGATACTAACCCCTTATCAGATATAGGGTTTGCCAATATGTCCCCTCTGTTTGTGTCTTCTCACTGTTAATTCTTTTGACATGCAGAAGTTTTAAAGTCTGATGTGGTCCCACTTCTGTTTCTGATTTCAGTTGTCTGTGCCTTTGGTGTGACTCCTTAACTTATTTCTCTCAGGGTCAGACTTTCATCAGGATAGCCTGGTTGTAATTTTTGCCTTCGTTTCCACTTCAGGGCTCTCTAGCACATTGTTTAACAGGGGTGTTGGCTACTTACTATTGGTTCCTTCATGGGAGACTCCCAGAGCTACCTTAATTTTTCTGGACTCGTTCCCATGCACAGTAATGGGAGGCCTATGAGAAATGGGAGTGTTTCCTTTCATTTTCTCTCTTCTCTCTCCTTCCTCTCCCCCTTTGATCCCACCTTAGGTACAGAATCTCCTCTGGGGCCTCCTCCTCCTTTCCTCTCTCATCCTCTTTGTGAGTAGGGTGGTGGTCTCTGAGCCAATGACAGGTCAGCCGAGAGGCTGACTCCAGACCAATGAGGCTTCCGGGTTCCAGATGGACCAATTAGCTTATTAGGGACATTATACCTGGATGGCTGGCATCTGTCCTATTGTCCTGTTTAACGACCCTCTTGTTTTGCCCATCAAGGATTTGGATGTGCAGATGAGACTCTACTCTCTTTTGTTTTTCTAAAATTTTGGTGGCTTTAATCCATCTCCACAACTTCTGCCCAAGGCCAATAAAACACAGGCATTCTCCCTTTGTAAAAAGAAAGAGGGGTTGGGTTTCCTTCAATTGTCTGCCCTTTTATGTGTCCTCCACTATTTTTGTTTTACTTGGTAGTTAACTTTGCACCGGAGCGGCTTCATCTGAGAACCAGTGCGGTGGACCTAGGCACTCTCTTGTCGTTGCTGGTGGCGATGGCCTTTTCCTTGTTCTAAACTGGTGGCTTGTGCGATCAGAGGGTTGGCGGGTGGGAGAAGAGTTTGGCCATAGTCTTCCTTCTGCATTTCGTACACATTCTGCGCTCTCTCTCTCTCTCTTTCGCGCACACACACATACACACACGCGCTCGCACACACACGCCCGCTCGAGCCCCTCTCGGTGTGTCTTCCTTCAAGATGACAGGGCGCTGGAGAAAAGGCTGCTGGAATCAGCTGGTAGGTACCGTAGTAACCCGAACCCCACCCACCCGCTGCCTTGGCTTGCTCAGGTTTCTCCGGTCACTCCAGCCAGGGGAGAAAACCTGTAAACGCGCCTCCACAGGAGGGGCTGGGGGAGCTGGGAGCGGCGGGGGTGGAGGAAGGTGAGACCGGGAAGGTGGTCAAGCGCCCCTGGTACCCGGGGCCCTTCGCAGTGTTACCTCGGGGCGCCAGCCCCAGCCCTGTTTGCCCCCCACCCCCCTTTAAGTAGGGATTGCCTTTTTTTTTTTTTCCTCTGCGGCGGCGGAAATGACAGTGTGGTGCTGCCGTGGTGTCATGGTGCTGCCCCTGGACGAAAGGGCTAAAACTCTTTAAGTTCGTCTCTGGAGACCCAGCTGTGGTAGCGTCGCGGCTGCCGTGCTGTCTCTCGCGGGGCGCGCGGGCGGGCGGATCCCGGCTGCTGCGCGGCGGCGGCGGCGGCGGCGAAGGCGGGCGGCGGCCTAGAGAGGCGGCGGCGGCCCGGGAGCTCGCGCCGGAGCCCGAGCCAGCTCCCAGCGGAGGCAGGCGAGCGCCCGGCGCCCTCGGGCGCGCCAAGGAGATGGCTGGCACCCGGGAACGCTATGGGTAAAACGCGCCCCCTCGCCGCGGCCCCGGGAGCCGAGGGGCACCGCCCGCGCTCCGCTCGACCCGGACTCCGGTTCCGGCCGCCTCTCAGGTGCCATTGGGGCCCGGCACGGGGCCCAGGGCCCCGGGGCTAGGCGGGGCGGGGTGACGGGGCACCGCGAGGCTCGAGGTGGCGGTGTCGGCGGTGGGGGCCCCGGCCTGGTCTGGGTGCCCGTCGCTGCCCTCTTGGGACGGAGTTTGCACTCCGGGGTGTGGGGCGGGGGCGGCCCGAGGCCTCCAGCGCCCCGACTCGCCCGGCGCGGGCGGTCGAGCGGCTGCCCCGGTGCCTGTGCGGGAGTCTGGGAAAGGGCACCGCCGCCTTCCCACGCTCCCGCGGCCCATAGCCTTCTTGACACGCGCGGCGCCCCTCGACCGGCCCTCCACGCGGCAGTGGCTGCTGCAGCAGCCAGGGATGCTGCGGACACCCTGCCGGCGGGGAGGCCAGATGAAACTTAATCCCTTTTCTGCCAGGGGAGCGATTCCCGGGTCTCCGTCTGGGTGGTTCCTTATTTCTGGCCTAGCCTTGAAACCAGCTCAGTGGGAGAGGGGGAAAACTTCTATATGTCCAGAGGACAGACTGCGACCGTACCGGGGAGAGGTAGGGTTTTTCCATTCCTGCCTCTTAAGAATGGAGTAAATAACGGCGGAGTAGATTTACAGAAACAGTTTCGGTAATGATGAGCTTTAGGCTTCTTAGTACTTTGTGTGTAGCACATTATTTCTTGGAGGCGTTTTGTGGTTTTGTGTTTGTGTGTGTGTGTGTTTGTTGTTTGGTTGTTTTTTTTTCTCTTTTTTTTTTGTTCTCCCTCCCACCCAAACCCCACAGAGCAGGAAATTGGGATCCTGGGGTCTTGAGTTTTCTTCACTTTCTCTCTTCCATGCTCCCTTACCCTTCTTCGCACTCACTTGCCCTCTTCCTGCATTGTCACACACCTACCTGCCCACCCAGGTCTCCCAGCAGAATGCACCATCCCCCCCAGACTAACCCCCACCAACCTGCGTGCTCCACCTGCCTCCCAGCCCTCCAGCCTCTTGCTCCTTTTGAGGAGCAATTTGCCTTTTTCAGGATTTCTGAGTGTGGGGTAGGTGCATGGTGATGGTTGTGTGCCTGTGAGGAGGAGCCCTGATACAGGAATATAGTGGAAACTGTATAAAAAGTTCAGTCATGTATGTGGTTGATTCCTTGGATTCTCTAGTTGGGCGGTAAGGGCTGCCTTGAACCCTATTCTGTTCCCTCCCAGTGCTCTCTAATCACTTCTCTGGTGATGTTCCAATAGAAGGGAAATGCTGAATAATAGGGAGCTTCTGTCTCCTCCTTCTGGCTTAACCCTACCTGATTACCCCAACCCTCACATGCCCCCTTTTCTCCCCTCTGCAATCCTACTGACTGCCCTAAGGGAGAAACAGTCTGCTATTTTTATATATGCCTGCCCAATCAATTACCTTAATATAGATACATAATGTGAATGAGATTTTTCCTGGTCGTTCCTCACAACTGGATTTCTGTGGTTGAAATATGGGTCTAGGAGTCAGGAAGATCAGAGAGTTTATCCCAAATAAACATCACATTGGTTTTATGGCCCTAGGACATTACTATGACCTTTCTTTTATACTTGGTGTACTTGTGTAAAAGGCGTAATACTGTATACTGGGTATTTTGAGGCTCTGCTTGGTCTTTTGAAGATGAAAGGGTTCTATAAACTCTCAGCATTACGCTTTTCAAATAAAGTGCTTCATTTACCTTTTTATGGGGATAATAGCTGGACTGGGTGTGAGGAGGAACCCTGGTTTAGTGGAAACCCTAACTTACCATCGTTAGCCACCCTCCACCCCAGGAGCCAAATCTATCACCATACTCAGGACTCTGTTGTTTGTTGTTCCTAAAGCATGTACAACTGAATGAAAACATGCATAAAACTAGGCATACGGAGTAATGGTGATTATTTTAAGTTGAAGCTTGAATCATATCTAATGTACTCCAACCTAACAGTCTGAGTCAGACTCATTTGCAAACATAACCTCACCCATTTTTAGCCTGTATGGGGGCAGTTAATTTCTACTGAAAAGCGGCATAAATAATTTTAGGCCTGGCAATAGGAGCATGATTAGCATCTAGCAGCAGTGAGTCAACAATATTTACTGAGCACCTACAATGTGCAGAGTTCTCTGCTGATGGGGCCAAAGTCCAGGTCTTGGCCTTCATATTTGGCCTCCTCATTTGAGGCCTCCTTCCTTACCTGCAGCACCCGGAGTAGGACAGGGAGGAGCAAGACAGGGGTAGAAGCTAGGGAAAACAAAGGGCTGATTGGCTCCCTCTTTCATGACCACTAGATCTCACCTGGCACGTTGTACCTTCCACGGCCACCCTGGGAAGCCCTGCTACAGGCCCCAGTGACTTGGTTTCCTCATGACTCTATCATCTGAACAGCGCAAACTGAGATGAAATTGGTTTAGTTAATCCCTCCTTGGACTGCATGGCAACTTGCTCCAACTTGCAGATCTTAAATCAGTGCCAGGGGAGTCTCATAATTGCATCCAAAAATTGCTCTGGGTAGTGAGCCCGTCCATTCCCTCATCCTTCCATAAAATCTGCTGATGCCATGACAGTTGAGAAGGAAACTGCAGGAGGAGTAGGTCTTTCCCACTCAGCAGACCTCGTTGGCTTGGTGGAAGAGGAATGTCCTCTTTTCACTCTCTCTATCAGGACTCAGGTTCTCTCTTTCCCAGCGGAGTCCAGACCCCTAAAAAGAGGTGAGGGCAGGGCTGAGGTACAGGATGTGTTTGGAATGGCTGTTTCCAGAGGCGCCTGCTTGGCCTTCTGTGTGTCTGTCATCCGGTCTTCGTGGATCTTGGTAACTCCCTAGCTGTTAGGCCATGTGATTCTGCTGTTGGTGGAGGCCAGTGGAGGTCAGGGTGTGCTCTATTTCTGTTTAGCGTGATGGGTTTTGTTTTGTTTTGTTTTGTCTTATGTGCAAAGGGGAAAACGAGGCACTGTGTTTGTGAAATGCCTCCTCACTTAAGCTGGGGAGGTCTTAGAGCATTGCATCATCAAATTATGACATTTAACATGTTGATCATGGATATATGATCAGGAGAGTTCAGGAGAGTTCCCCGTTGTTCACTTTTTGATAAATGCCACGTTGGTACTAAGGTAGTATTATGGTGATCTCTCTATTTTGGATCTCTCAAGAAACATTGTGTTCATCACTGAGCAGTGTAGAGCAGAGGCTAGAAAAGCATTTCACAGCCAGTGTATTGGATCATGCTAACGAATGAGAAGACCAGATGAGTGGTGTTGGGACAAGAAGTTAAAACTCCAGGGATCCTCCTGTGCAGACTGCTGGCTATTTCCCTTTTTATTTCCCCTGTCTTCCAAGGATCGATAGGTTTTTCTGTCTATTTTCATGAATTAAAACTCTGCTCCAAGTCTTCCGTGGACCCTAGGGGTCTGTAGCTCTTCCTCCTGTTCTCTTTTTCCATCTTCCCTTTCTCTATGACTGTAGGCAGACATAATCTTTTCGATACTCAATCTTCCAGCTCCTGTATTTCCTTTAGAAATCCTGAGCTGCTCAGACTGCTAGATGGGTTACAGTGTGGGTAATGGAGGAGTTTGGAGCAATGTCCCAATGTCCCACCATTCCCTTCTCCATGTGGGGTTCACCTGAGTGCGCACTAGGATGTTGGTTCAGTCTAAGTTGGTTGGCAAAGTATCATTAGTAAGGCTTGTCCTATTTGGGTTCTTGTTTCCCTGCAGAGCTCTGACTGCTTGACCTTGGGCTCTGCCTCAGCCTCTTTCCTAAAGGCCAGACTCCTCTGGTTGATGAACAGAGTTCCCAGTCTTTGGATCTTTTCTTTCACAGAGACCAAATGATCTGATAACAAACTCATTACATAAACTCAAATCCTCCTGAACTGGAAAAATCCCAGTATTTACAGTTTGCCCAGTTAGGAGCAATAAAGCATAGGCCTGGTAGACAATGCTAATGTAGGACGGTGACGTGTCTGAATGTATACAGCCCAGAGAGAGAAAAATGGTTTACAGTCCAGAATTCTCAATCGCTTTGTCTATAGCCCTTTGTTCAGTGTTGCTAGGATCCATGTGATTCCCCAGGGAGTAGAAGCTTGATTTCAAATAAGCTTCTGTTCTCTGTCCCTTGTTTCTGACCTGAACTTGGGGTGCACTCAAGCCTAACATTCAACGGTATGCCCTACATACATACATTGCCGGTTTTATTTGTAGAAGTGGAGAGGACTGCCCATCCAGGTGTGTCACTGAACATTTAAAAATTTACAAATATTGCACTGGGCAAGAGAGGTTTGGAAAAGCAGTCCTCGAGTAGATTGAAACCAGGACTGACTGGTAGCAGTGGGTAGATTGAGTTTGCTCTCCAACCTTGAAACTGCTAGTGTATTCTGCATGAAGATAAAGGTGTTAGGAATTGTACCTAGGATGCCTGTCCCTGTCAATTATCATGTGTTACCTTGGCAAATCCTTTTCTTGGTTCCTTAGATCTTTTGCCTTTTTGGCAGCTGTAGGGCTTTTAGTTCTGCTATCATGCTAGTCATTTTAATGTTTATGATGACTCTATTATATAAAATGGCCAATGGTTGGATGTAGGAGCTAATTGTGGTAAAGAAAACATCATTAAATCCACATATTATAAAATATTTAGTAGGCTTTAGTAATGTTTTAGACAGGAACTGGCTCTGGTGCTCAACCTCCAGTCCTGAGCTCTCAGTGCATGATAAAAGCTGAAAAGAAGAGAGCCAGTTCTTTCCTCCTGTGTGTGGGGGGAGGGAACTCCAGTCTAACGGGAGACATAGGAGCGTAAGAAATAACCACAGTCAGACACATGGTCCTCCAGAAAACTTGCGGGGGAGTGTGACTGTTCTCCATCACGCCAACCATGTGTTTGGGACGAATTTCCAAATGTTTGCTGCTTTCCTCAGTAACTTGCTTTGTATCTGTCTGTCTGTGAATGTATGATGAGAATATCTCTATTTGCAAAGCAAGTTGATAATTTTATTTTAGGGGCACCTGGGTGGCTCAGCGGTTGAGCATCTGCCTTTGGCTCAGGTCGTGATCCTGGGATCAAGTCCTGCATCGGGCTCCCTGTGGGAAGCCTGCTTTTACCTCTGCCTATGTCTCTGCCTCTCTCTGTGTGTGTCTCTCATGAATAAATAAATAAAATCTTTGAAAAAAATAATTTTTTTTATCCTCCTGTGATTCTGGTAAGAGCCCACCAGCTGGGTAGGATCGGTATTTTTCAACCTACAGATAAGGAGGCTGTGGCCCAGACCATTTAGATGTCTTACCTAGGATCACTCAGCTAATTCAGTTTCGAGCCAGGACTATAACCAGGCCCTATTTTGAGGCTCAAATGAGATAACGGCTTTTTGGAACCATTTTGAAACTATCAAATGGTACACAAACAGAAGATGACTGTTATTATTAGTTATGCTTAACTGGCCACCTAGCCTCGTTTTTCTCTGGGTTTGTGTCTTTAGTCCATGTCCTTTTAGGGTGAGAATTCTATGCACTGGTTGTCTTTTATGTTCCCAAATGATTTTTTCCCCCAGCTTCAAGGGGTCCTTAACTACTAATAGCATTCCAGGATTCGGTTGCCTTTCTTTTCCATTCCCAGAGGTGTTCTCATTAGTTTGTACTCCCCATGGGACCCCCTCTCCCCGACCATTGTCCTCTAGGAACACCCATTATATCTTCCTTGAGGACAGCAGGCAAAACTAGCCACTGCTCTCCAGCATCTTGGCTTGGCCCAAGGAAAGTAATGCATTTTGTTTGTACCATGATGATATCCTTCACTGGTCAGCCTTTCTCATCACACCAATAGAGGAGATTTATGGATTTTTTAAAAAAGATTTTACTTATTTATTCATGAGAGACACACAGAGAGAGCCAGAGATATAGGCAGAGGGAGAAGCAGGTTCCCTGTGGGGAGCCCGATGTGGGACTTGAACCCAGGACCCTGGGATCACCACCTGAGCTGAAGGCAGACGCCCAACCTTTGGGACACCCGGCACCCAGAACTGGAAGGCATCTTAAAAGAGATCCTCTGGTAATTCTAGCTCAACTTGAAGGACACTTTACAGTTAGGGAAATATCAGTGTAAAGCCGACTCATTCTCTCCTCCCCTGAGGCAGGGATATGGGTTTGTAATTATTTAAAGAAAAAGCTCAGGGATCCCTGGGTGGCTCAGCAGTTTAGCGCCTGCCTTCGGCCCAGGGCATGATCCTGGAGTCCCAGGATCGAGTCCCACCTTGGGCTCCCTGCATGGAGCCTGCTTCTCCCTCTGTGTCTCTGCTTCTCTCTCTCTGTCTGTCTCTCATCTCTCGTGAATAAATACATAAAATCTTTTTTTTTTAAAAAGAAAAAGCTCATGGGACATTCCTGTTAATATCCTGAAGAGTGTTTATTTTACATTAATTTGTTTTTTAAACAAGTCATACGGCCCAGCTCTATCCTTCTCCAGCCCAGAGGTCAGGCTTGGTTTCACACTCTTGGCACTCTTGGTTTTTCTCTGAAGGAGGGCAGGGGACAAGGGGGGCACCCATGGCTCCTCAGGGGGTAGTGAGAGCCGAGGGCCACACTCTGCAAACCTAGGAGATAAAAACTAGAAGGAATCCAAACTGCTGACACAATGGAGGCTTTTAATTATGTTCAAATAACATTTGAAATAATCGAATTCTGCGAAGTGCAGATCACAGCTTTTCTCCGTGATCAGAGTTAACGGAATGTTGGATTTGGAGGGCATTGCTGAAATCAATCTTTCATTTTGTAGGTGTAGAATGCATTATTTTTATCTTAATCACCTGCACCGAAGCTCCTCCTTTGTATCTCCGCTTATGCACACAGCCTTATGATACCTTCTTATCATTTTTTTTTCTCATCGACTTCTGTTTTTCAGGGGTCTTAGCCCAAAGGGGTTGCAGGGTGAAGATAAGGCAGGCAGAAACAGTGGTATAATAGAGCAAGGGCAAATCTGTAAACATACATATGTGACTACACGGTGGTACCTGAATGTTGCAGAAGGGAACAGATCAGTGTCTGCGGATGTGGGCATTTTTTTTTAAAGATTTTTATTTATTCATGAGAGATACACACAGAGAGAGAGAGGCAGAGACACAGGCAGAGGGAGAAGCAGGCTCCATGCAGGAGCCCGACGTGGGACTCCTGGGACTCGATGCTGGGACTTCAGGATCACGCCCTAGGCTGAAGGCAGGTGCTAAACTGCTGAGCCACCCAGGGATCCCTGGGTATTTGTTTCTTCACGTGGCAATTGGTCTGCCCTCCCAGGCACTTCATCAGTGCATTTTTATGACAAACCATTGTGTTTTCTGGCAAAAGCTTCCTGATTACCTGTTATCGGGTGGCACTCTATCAGGCTCAAGGCTCACATCCTGTCTTTATCTTTAGCACACTCTCTAATTCTGCATAAATTAGTAACTCACAGAGTTTTGGAAGTTGCAACAGTTTGCTGTTGTTTCATTTTTGTCCTGCTGCTTCCCTCTGTCCTTTTTAAAAGTATATTGTGATATAGGAAGCCAACTATTTTTTTTAAGAGTCTTTTGGTTTTTATTTTATTTTTAAATATTTTCTTTGTTTATTTGAGAGAGAAGGAGAATGAGAGAGTGTGAGCAGAGGGAGGGGCAGGAGGAGAGGGAAAGAGTTAGAGAATCCCAAGCAGACTCTGCACCAAGCATGGAGCCTGACCCGGGGCTCTATCCCAGGACCCTGAGATCATGACTTGGGCTGAAATGACCCAACTGAGTCAGACACCCAACTGACTGAGCCACCTAGGCGCCCCTGGTGATTTTTAAATTAATAAAAATTGGGACCTGAGAATTTTCTGACAACCCTTGATCATTAGAGATATTCTAGGGTATTGCAAAACCTAGGCAGAGAATCACCAACCTAGAAAAACAATGGAAAGAAGTAATTGAGTAGGGTTTAGAATGACTACATAGTTATATAGATGGCAGTGTAGTATAGTGGTGAACTCTTCACATTCCAGGATCAGGCCTGGGTTTGAATCTTGTTTTTTTTTTTTAATTCAGATGTATCGTAATATTCACCATTTCAAGGTATACCATTCGGTGGATTTTAGTATATTCACAAAGTTGTGCAATAATCACTACTAATTCCTGAACGTTTTCTTCATTATCCTCAAAAGAAACTCTGTACTCATTAGCAGTTACCCCACCCCTCTTGTCCCCTCCCTTTCCCCAGACCTTGGCAACCACTAATGTATTTTCTGTTCTTATGGATTTACCAATTCTAGGCATTTCATATAAAGAGATTCATACAGTTTTTGGCCTGCTGTGACTGGCTTCTTTCACCTACCATTGTGCTTTCAAATTTCATCCATGATGTGGTATGGATCAGTACTTTGTTACTTTCTCTTGAGGTATAATATGCCATTGTATAGATGTAACACATTTGTTTATCCATTCATCAGTTGATAGATATTTGAGTTATTTCTACCATGTGGCTGTTGTGAATGATGCTGCTATGAACATTTGTGTACAAGTTTTTGAGTGAGCACATCTTCAATTCTTCTGGATCATATGCTAACTCTGCTTTTAACCTCCTGGGGAATTGCCAAACTATTTCCTAAAGCAGATGCACCATTTTACATTCCCACCAGCAGTGTTTGAGGTTTCCAGTTTTTCCAAATCCTTGCTGACATTTACTATTTAAAAAAAATATAGTCATCCTAGTGGGTGTGAAGTAGTAATATAGCCATCCCAATGAGTACGAAGTTGTATCTCAATGTGGTTTTGATTTGCATTTCCCTAATAGCTAATGATGTTGAGTATCTTTTCTTGTGCTTACTGATCATTTATTTGAGTATTATCTTTGGAGAAATGTTTATTCAGATCGTTTGCCCCCTTTTTGGTCTTTTTTATTGTGGAGTTTTAAGAGTTCTGTTTATTTCTAGCTACTAGACCCGTATCGCATCTATGACTAGCAAATATTTTTTTCCCATTCAGTGAGTTGTCTTTTCACTTTCTTGATGGTGTCATTTGCAGCACTGAAGTACTAAATTTTGATAAAGTCCAATGTATCTATTTTTTTCCTTTGGTTGCTCATGCATTTGGCATCATGTAGGAAACTCTTGCCTAATTTAAGTTCACAAAGATTTACACCTGTGTTTTCTCCCAAGAGTTTTATAGTTTCTGCATGTTCATTTAGGTTGTTGCTTTATTTTGAGATAATTTTTGCATATGGTATGAGGTAGGGCTCTAACTTTGCTCCACACCCCCTTTTCTTCCATCTGGATAGGCAGTTGTCCTTATACCACTTGTTGAAAAGATTATTTCCTCACTGATGTGGACTTGGAATCCTCATCAAAAGCTATTTGCCCATAAACATATGAGAATATCAGTTGATTTCTGGATTCTTAGTCTTATTCTAGGTTTGAATCTTAGTTCTGCTACTTGCAAATAAATGTGATCTGGGACAAGTTACTTTTTTTGTTTGTTTGTTTGGTAATAATACTACCTATCTTGTAGAGGGTCACTGTGAAAATTAAATGAAATAATGCATGTAAAGGGTATAATTTAGTGCCTGGCACATAGTATGTGCCAGGTAAATTTTAAGAGGAAAGCTGCTTAGATAATCAAGGAGGGAGTGAAAATGTGAGATAGTTGAAAGGGTGCTGAAATATTAGGAGTGACAGAACAAGGTGGCCTCATAAATGAGAGAAATGAACAGATGTTTGAAGAAGTTGAAAAAAAATTCAGTTTCCCGGTCTCGGCTAAAGCATTTGCTAGATGATGATAAAACAGAACAGAATAAGGGCACCTGGGTGGCTCAGTGGTTGAGCAGCTGCCTTCCACTCAGGGTGTGATCCTGGGTCCCAGGATTAAGTCCTGCATCGATAGGGCTTCCCACAGAGAGCCTGCTTCTCCCTCTCACTATGTCTCTGCCTCCTTCTGTTGTCTCTCATGAATAAATAAATCTTTAAAAAAAAAACCCAGAACAGGATAGAAACAGTATAGAAAAGTTACTTATCATAGGCAACAGATTGTAACCATCTTATATTATTCTTTATAGAGCTGACATCACTTAAGGTGGATCATTTTCTTCTATCAGGGACTCTTTTGAGAACATTTTGAATGCCCTGGACAGCCCTCTTCCCATGAGAATGTATATATGACAAACACACAACATTCTTCAAACAGTTCTAAGAGGTTCTGAACTCCCTGGTTAGAAGTCCTGTTTTGACCTTATTGGAGGTAATGCTGAGCCATAGCATACTTTTCAAAGCTTAATTTCATCATGAGGTTCAAGTGTCCCACTTACTCCAGAACAATATTTCCAAAAAAAAAAAAAAAAAAGAACAATATTTACGATTTCAGGGAAACTCAAAGAGCTCTTCCTCTTGTATGGAAGAAATTTGTTTGGCACACTCCTAAGATTTAGAAGAATACCACAGAGACCTCAATTGCTTTTGTATCAGTCTTAACACATAAATGTCTTTCAGCAATGCTCCTGACTGCCTGTCATTTTGTTTTGTTTTGTTTTGTTTATAAAGATTTTATTCATTTATTCATGAGAGACACAGAGAGAGGCAGAGACCTAGGCAGAAGGAGAACCAGGCTCCCTGCTGGGAGCTCAGTGTGGGGACTCATCCCAGGACCCCAGGATCACGCCCTGAGCCAAGACAGATGCTCAACCACTAAGCCACCCAGGTGTCCCCCAACTGTCATTTTGGAGGGAGGCCTCACTCCACTCTCCCAGGCAGTTTCCAATACAGACATTGAAGAAGGCAAACTTGCAGTTCCGGAAGAGATAGTAAGAAAAATGTAGTGTGAGGTGGAGTTGGGTCTAGAAGAAAAAGATATGATTCTGGAAGGGACTCGGAATGAGGGACAGATTCAGAGAGACTCAGGGGGACACAGAGAGACAAAAATAGAAGCGGAAACCCACTGTTTAGAAGCCCTCTTGTGAATAGTCAAGATAAACCTTAGTGGAGGAGGTGAGAGGATTGAAATAAAGGTGTAGGGGAAAGAGCACAGGCACTGGCATTAGACTGATCCAGTGCACTGGGTATATATGTTCCTGGTTGATTTACTTAGCAGGGCTGAGCCCCAATTTCCTAGCTGTGATATGGATACGGTAATTCCTTCCTCACAGGCTTCTTGACAGCATTTAATGAAGTAATGTGTGTAAAGTGCTTAACACCACTCAGAATACAGGAGGTGCTCAATAAATGCTAGGTCCCTTCTTCTGACTTCTACTTTAAGGGATCCTTCATTTCACAATTAGTGAATACCCAGTATGTATGAGGCACTGTGTTCTGAATAAAAATACAAAACAATCGATGCCCTCAAGGGGCAGGGAGAGTTGGCTGGAGACAGAGATATGTAAATGAAATAAAACAGAAGGTTCTGGAAGCCACTAGTGGTTGTGGTGATAAACATGTAAATGAGAGAACTCCTAGGTTTATAGGCTTGGTTAGTGATATTCATCAGATAGGGAAAACTGGAAGAACAGGTGTTTTGGGTTTTGGGTGGGGGAGGGAGGAGAGAGGAAGGATAGCAAGTTCATTTATGGCCATGTTGAACTTGAGTAGTGGAACAATCAAAGGATATACTCCTGCCTGGAGCAAAGGTTGGAATCCATCATCTCTAACTAAAAGTTTCTTCCACTTTTAAGGTCTTGTGATGTAGGCACAATGTAATTGTACTCTTTCATCTCTATTGGTGAATGCTGATAGGTATTATAAGCTACATATTGCCAGCCAACAATTTTGCAGCACTCGTAAATCATAAACAGAATAACCGCATGTCTCATGTTTTAAAAACGTAGTTATACAGTCAGAACTTACCAAACCAACCATGAGTGGCTGTTTTGCCAGAAAGACTCTTTACTTTTACTTTACTCTAAACTTTTTCCTATAGATTTCCATTAAATAGCTAGTTCGTTTAGTGCACCTAAGCGGTTTGATCTAGAAACAGCTTTTGGGGATGCATCTGGTGTTTTTATTCAGTGGCAGAATCAAAACTTCAAGCCCCGGTGAGGGTCTTCCATGATAGTAAGATGATGAACAAAAGTTATTCACAAGCCAAAGACGGCTTTCTCTTTTCTAAAAGTAAGATTAACACCTTCTGTCGATAAGATAGATTTTTTTCCTTAGTTAAGGCTAGCTTAGAACATTTATGTGTGTTCATTTTAATTAACAGAAGACCCATGGCAATATCTATTATGTTCAGCTCAGAAATGGCTGTGGGAGAAGAGATAGATTGACCAAGAGATTGGTTTCATTAATTTCATTAATTGGGTGACTTCTTTTTCTCTGCGATGCACATACCAAAATGAAAATTACCAGATGTGGAACTGGCTGGCTCCTCACCTTGCTAATTTATATCTGGGTGTTGATTTGCATCTTGTAATGTTTTAGGAAGTATGAAAAGACACATGGGGAGGTGAGCTTCATGGTAGGCTTGTGCTAGTTCAGTGAATGTGTAATAATAAAACCCAGCTGAAACCAGAAGGTAATATGTCTTCATTATTGATCAGCATCTATTGCTGAGTTTGTTGAAAAGTGGAAGTCCTTTCTCATTGAGCTTGATGAGATGAAGAGCTTGCTGAAGGTGAAGGAAAGAAGTGAAAACCAGTACCATTTATCTCTAGTAACTCAGTTTACTAGAAATGGAACAGAACAGGAATTTCCATGAGTGACACCAGGAAATAATTAGAGTTCACACTCTGAAGAATTTATTATTCTATGCTGAGCAGTCCTTTTTTTCCAAAGCTTGCTCTTTTTCACCCAGGCTCTCAGAATGGAATCATTTCAAAAAGTAGAGAGTTTGAAATATGGCCTTTTTTCCTTCCCCTAGATGTGAAATAGGCACAGCCCCTTTATTTTACCTTGAAGGAAAAATACAGACCAGTATTGGAGAATGGAGATTGAGAATTTTGCAGGGCCTCAGGCTCATCACAGTCCAGGACCAGAGATGTCAGTGGATAATATGTGAGGGGTCTGATCTGCACTGGTCTCATAAGTTGGAATAGTTATGTCAGCCAGCAAACCAGGATTCAGAAGTGACTACTTGGTTCTATTTATTAGTGCAGGAACATAAACTCACACATTTGTTGAAAACAAGGTTTGAAGCGGGGGTGGGGAAAGGCTTTTTTAAAAAAAGATTTTATTTATTTATTCATGAGACACACACACACACACAGAGAGAGAGAGAGAGAGAGAGAGAGAGGCAGAGACACAGGCAGAGGGAGAAGCAGGCTCCACGTAGGGAGCCTGATGCGGGACTATATCTGGGACTCCAGGATCACACCCTGGGCTGAAGGCAGGCACCAAACCACTGAGCCACCCAGGGATTCCCCAGAAAAACTTTTTTTTTTAAATTTTTTTTATTTATTTATGATAGTCACACACACAGAGAGAGAGAGAGAGAGAGAGGCAGAGACACAGGCAGAAGGAGAAGCAGGCTCCATGCACCGGGAGCCCGACGTGGGACTCGATCCCGGGCCCCCAGGATCGTGCCCTGGGCCAAAGGCAGGCGCTAAACCGCTGCGCCACCCAGGGATCCCCCCAGAAAGACTTTTTGATTAATTCCCAGATTGCTTTCCTATTGCTCCAGCCCCACTGGAGAAGCTAGCGTGCAAAGCCTCCATTGGCTAGTGTGTGACTGTGCTACATCCACGTTTCCTTCGGAAACGCCTAGTGACTCTTGCTTTGTATTCCTCGCAGGTGAAAGCAGAACCTCTGTGGTTCTTAATGCCTCAGCAGGATTATTTTCACTAAAGATGGAAACACTGGAGTCTGAATTGACCTGTCCAATCTGCCTGGAGTTGTTCGAAGACCCCCTTCTGCTCCCTTGTGCTCACAGCCTCTGCTTTAGCTGTGCCCACCGCATCCTGGTCTCAAGCTGCAGCTCTGGTGAATCCATTGAACCCATTACTGCTTTCCAGTGTCCTACATGCAGGTATGTTATCTCGCTGAACCACCGGGGCCTGGATGGCCTCAAGAGGAATGTGACTCTGCAGAACATTATCGATCGCTTCCAGAAGGCTTCAGTCAGTGGGCCCAATTCCCCCAGTGAGAGCCGCCGGGAAAGGACTTACAGGCCCAGCACTGCCATGTCTAGTGAGCGAATTGCTTGCCAATTCTGTGAGCAGGACCCGCCCAGGGATGCAGTGAAAACATGCATCACCTGTGAGGTCTCCTACTGTGACCGTTGCCTGCGGGCCACACACCCCAACAAGAAACCTTTCACCAGCCACCGCCTGGTGGAACCCGTGCCAGACACCCACCTTCGAGGGATCACCTGCCTGGACCACGAGAACGAGAAAGTGAACATGTATTGTGTATCTGATGACCAATTGATCTGTGCCTTATGCAAACTGGTGGGACGTCACCGAGACCATCAGGTTGCGTCCCTGAATGACCGATTTGAGAAACTCAAGGTAAGGGATCTGGGAAATGTCTCTTATACACCTTGGTCTCTTTACACACAATTGTTATACACACTTAGCAAGTTCCCTAATCAAGCTAGGTCCACTTGTCCTATGTAACAAGTCCATTAACCCCCAAGTTATTCTCGTGAGGAATTGCCTACTCACTCACAAACTCTCCCTGGGAACTGCTTCATCAGTGGCACAAACCTGTTGCATCCCTTCACCTCTGGCCAGTTCTGGATGAGTTAGCCCCTGGCCCGCACCACACCAGTAGCCTGCCCAGGGAAACAACACCCTCTGTCCTCTGTCAGTGACATATTGCACACTATCTATCTTTGTCATGATCTTTCTGCCTGTTTTAGGTATGTGAGTACCTATGTAGGTGTCCTGTAATTAGCATACGTGCTGATATGCCTGCGTGCGGGTATAGCAATGGGAAGGTTGGGTGTGTCTCTGTGGAGGTGTGGGTGGAGGCGTCTGAGTGTATCTGTATGTAGGCGAGAGATTTTTTTTTGGTGGAGGACAGTAGTACATATGTTTGTCCTCTTGACATGCTAAAGAAACAGGTTTGGCACTCCGCTTGCCAAAAATTGCCCTCCAGCCCTTAGCACAGGGCTGATTCTAAGCCTGCCTCACAAAGCAAAAGCAAAACAGAACAAAAGACAAAAAAGGAATTTCAGTTTACTACGAAGTCAGGGATAATCAGCTGTCTGAACTCAAAATTTCAACTGCAGGCAATAAGTATTTAATCCAGTGTTAGATGTGCCAACGTGCAGTTTTGTTTTGTTTTGTTTTGTTTTGTTTTTTTGAGTGTGTGTGGGTTGGAGACTGAAGCACTGGGCTGCAGTTGCCTGCCTTGGAAGTTTCCAGTATTTCATTGACGTTCATTGGACAGAGTTTCCCGAAGTTGTCATGCTGTATATATAATATTTATGTGCAAGTCTAAGCACCTATTTTGTAAAACCCTACTGCCTCATGTTGATGTTAACAAATGTCAAATCCAGCAAATTGCTTTATTCCCATGGCCTGCCTGCCATATGGTTTAACTTCTCTTAAGAAGGGAGCTGTTTAGCAGAAACTCCAGGAAAATAAAATGTTTATGTGACTAATGAGATTACCACCCCCCAAATAGGGGCTGGATAGATAGACCAGGGTGGAAGGAAGACCAGGATAGGATGGGAGGAGGGAAGAAAGGAAGTGGAGATTTTCCTCTTGCCATGCCCCAAACAAGTCATGGTAACTCATCTAAACATTTCATGAGGTTGGTGAAGATAGCAATACTCAGGATGGGATATATTTTCCCTCCCATAATTTGTTGCACGCAATATTGAGAGTGGCCACGCTGACAGTGGTTTGTGCCTTTTGTGATTTTTATTTATATCTAATATGTACAGATTTGTACAAAGTTCAGTGTTTGTGGATTCCACTCAGGGTGATATTCTTACTTGCTTCCAGACTATGGTGAGGAATAATCTCATGGACTCCCATTCTTAGACTCCTAGGATGCCAGGCCTTGCACTTGGTCTAGTCAAAGCCTTACACTATCATGTGGTATAAACTAAGACTTTGAGGGGTTAAGTGATTTGGTCAAAGTTACAGGATTGGAACTGGAACTCATCTTCTGCACTCTAAGTATCCTTTCTGCTGTAGCCTGCTGCCACTTTGTTTTGGACCTCAGTTTTGCCCATGAAATGTGATTTGAAACTTAACTTTATGCTCTGGCAATTGTACATTTCATGGGTCACAGATAAACAATTAACAGCATCAAGGAAAGGACATACTGTATAAACTTACAGCTTCATAATGGCAAGAGATGGAGGTGGGGTTGCAGGAAGAGTAGGGGATGTGGAGAGGATGGGACAGTCTCTGCCAAATATTTGCAGGTGTTGGAACTATAATAAGGCACTGGCCTTGAGAAATACTCCAAACAGAAAACTCTGTATCCATATGTATGATTGAGATAACAAAAGACTGGATAGAATAAGCCTGTATCTGCAGAACACCAGATTTTGAAAACATCCGAAAACATGAAAACACTGGATGATTGATTAGATATTTGGCATAATGTGGCTATAGCCCAAGTCTCTAGGGCTGGACAGAGCACAAAAGTATTTTACCAAAAGATAATTTAGTATGTAACTAATCAGTAATTTTTGGAGAAAGAAAGGCCAGATTTTGAATTGTTCCCCTTTAATTTTTTAAGGAAATGTGCAGAAAATTCTGATTTTAAATTAAGCGGAAACTTTTTTTTTTTTGCTCATTTTTTGGACTGAGAGTGGAAACATATGAATCATTCCCAACTGTGTGGTTTGTTATATTGTCTGGAACATCTTGGACTTTGGGGAGGGAGAGGTGCTGTTGCTGTTGCTGCTGCTACTGCTGTGTGTGTGTGTGTGTGTGTGTGTGTGTGTGTGTGTGTTAGATGTGTGAGGATCACTTTGGTGTCCAAGTGTAAAGGGCTATTAGTTCTCCATATGAAGCGGAGAGGAAGTTTGACGTTTAGTGTCACATATTCTCACTTCTTTGGCTTAATTTTATTTTATTTTTTTTCTTTGGCTTAATTTTAATTTAGAAAAGCATTTGGGATTATTCCCTTAATCTGCCGAATTCTTCCCCAAGGAGAAAGGAGGAAGCTGGTTGTCAGAAGCTATGGAGGAGATGGCCTTGAGCATACTCCTCTGGCCCTGAAGAGCATGGGAGTCCTACAGGAGAAGGGGGGGTATGATAGTACATATATCTAGGGGTTTTACTTTTGGCCCATAAGTGAAATGGTGTTTATTTGTCCTTTTTGGTTCTGGAGCTTCACTGTTGGCCTTTATAACTACCCTATTTGTACTAACCTCCCTCTGTAGGATTAGTGGTCTCTAGTATTTATTTATTCAATGAAGAATAAACACACTGTTATAAGACAAAAGGTCGGAATAACCAGAAGCCAGCCTGTCTTCTTAACATGTGCTCAAAGTGGATTAGGGGGGTTTGGGATACTTACTATGGTTTATTATCATTTTTTATTTGTCCATCCTAACTACATGTCCTTCGGAAGGCAACCAGTGGTTCAATTAATTCTTCAATTTCAAAGAATAGTTTTGTTCCCAACAGTTATTACAGTAGAAAGGCCTATCAGAGTAATTATTTCCTCCATTCCTTCTCTTTCCACTTATGTGTCTCAATATATGATCTTAGCTCATGACATGTGGCCACATTTCTATAAAAATGCTTCACGTGTTAAGAGTTTTCATCAGCTCATGAGTTTCTCCCTGTAGAAAAGATCGATACTATTACATTAATAAATGTTGGCTTTAGGGATGCCTGGGTGGCTCAGTGGTTTATCACCCGCCTTCAGCCCAGGGTGTGATCCTGGGGTCCTGGGATCGAGTCCTACATCAGGCTCCCTGCATGGAGCCTGCTTCTCCCTCTGCTTATGTCTCTGCCTCTCTCTGTGTGTGTCTCTCATGAATAAATGAATAAAATCTTAAAAAAATAAATGTTGGCTTTGTAAAAAGAGGTCAAATTTCAGTGGCTCTGTATTGATGACAGATCTCAACTCGATATTCTAAGTCTGGTACAACTTGGTTCACATGCTACCCATCCATCTTTGCCCCCTACCACTCTCAAACGTAGTACCTTTATTCTGCCCAGATTAGCTTCCTGTCTGCTAAACATACCACTCATTCTCTTTTATGACTCCTAACTTAGACCTGTGCTCTTTTTTTTAAGATTTTGTTTATTATTTATTCATGAGAGAGACACACACACACACTCAGAGAGAGAGAGAGAGAGAGAGAGAGAGAGAGGCAGAGACACAGGCAGAGGGAGAAGCAGGCTCCATACAGGGAGCCGGATGTGGGACTTGATTCTGGGTCTCCAGGATCATGTCCCAGGCGGAAGGTGGTGCTAAACCACTGAGCCACCCGGGCTGCCCCTGAGCCACCCGGGCTGCCCAAGGTGCTCTTTCTCTTGACCTGCTTAGGAATCCTACCAATTCTTTAGTCCCCAGCTAAAACCCTTCAAGGCAACCCCAACACATCCCAGCTCTACCATAAATTTTTTGAGGCCAGACGCAGTATCTTTTATTTCTTCAGTATCCTCCTAGTGTCTTGCACACATAATATGTGCTCAAGAAATCCAAATGAGTGGAATCTTAATAATGGATCTATGGGAAATATAACAGTGTCTATAGCTTGCCTTAGCTCTCATCTTGTGAGAAATAAATCTGTCTTGCCATTATGACTACTTTAGGGGTCTGAAAAAAAAAGAATCTCCTGCAAACTACTGATAATGTTCAAAACCAGAGTGTTAAAAAAAAAAAACCCAGAGTGTTAGCAAAAGTATGGCATGTCCTTAATTTTAAGTGCCTATTCATTTGGAGTACTGGATTTTCCAACTGCCTAACCCTGTGGTGACATCTGTATAAATCAGATGTGATTATTATAATTCTCTTTGAGAGTGATGTCTTCACATTTCCATGCCCATAGCCTGCCAAAAATATAGCTGATGAAAATCAGGGGGAATAGAGGAATTTCCTGAAAGGAATAAACAAGCACATTTTCTTTTTCTCATTACATTTCCACAAATTCATTACTACAAATAATTCTTAAATGCAGTTGCACTTACATACCAAGGATCTCGTTGTTATAAAATATTACCTGGCACCAGAGTAAGTTTTTTGTTATGGGAAAGTGAAACCCACACCACACACACACACACACACACACACACACGGAAAGAGAGGCTGAGACAGAGCTCAAGATTGCTAGACAAAGAGAAGGGAGATGTGAGACTTGGAGAATGTTCAAAGGAAAGCCACAACGCCAGTTAAAAGGTTGGAAAATATGATATGATATTCTGGAATCTTATCAGAGTTGATAGCTTGCCCTTCTTCCTACTCAGTCACTCTGTCATCCACCCACCCATTGTCACTCAGCCACCACCTTCTCCCAGTCATTTGTCTGCTCACCCACTTGACACCCACTTCTGTCTGCCAAGACAGATACCCTCTCATCTTATCTACCACTGGGCATTTTACTATTTCGGAACCAGTATGACTATTAATATAAGAGAAAGAGAGAAATATCTTTATGAAAGCCGGGGTTGAGAGAGAGTATATTTGCATATATATGTATGTGTCACCATATATGAGTGTGTGGATTTCTGCATGGCTGAGCAGCTGAGAATGACTCAATTTGTTTGTCTGTGTATGTCTACGTGTGTCATTGTGTGGGAGGAGAGCATCTGTGTTAATTTTCTGTGGGCATATCTGTAGAAAAGTTGGGTTGAGGATGCCTGGTGTGTAAGGCCATAAGCATGGTGCCCCCAATAAGGATTATGGCCTTGGTAGAACCTATGCTGAGACTAAGGATCTCCCTAATAAATGAGCCATGCCATAAATGGTCATGATAAGAAGCTTCAGAGAGGCCAGGTTGGGTTATTAAAGGTGAGAGAGCAGAAAAATTTGTTTCTCAATTTGACTCACTTAGGTACTGAGCCACAGTAGCAAAATTATCATATAAGCAAAGTGTTTAAGTCCAGATTTGCACTCCCTACGATGTGGTTGGTGGACACGTATGTATGGGGTGAGGGTGATATCTGTCATAGGGTTTCTAAACTGGCTAAACTAGCCTTCAACCCATGATCAGAAAGTCATGCTTGCTTGTAGATCTGGCTTTTCTGTGGTCTCTTAATTGTCCACGACATGCTCCCAATGCTACACAACATGGTCCATTCTTTTTTTTAAAAGATTATTTATTTATTTATTTATTTATTTATTTATTCATGAGAGAGACACAGAGAGAGGCAGAGACATGGGCAGAGGGAGAAGCAGGCTTCCTGAAGGGAGCCCAGTGTGGGACTTAATCCCAGGACCCTGGGATCATGACCTGAGCCAAAGGCAGACATTCAACCACTGAGCCACTCAAGCATCCCAATCCTGTCTGTTCTTATTGGGCAAAGGAACATATTCTAGAAATATAATATAGGAAAGGAAAGATGATGGAAAGAATGAATAAGCCCAAAGAAGCAAAGTTGAAAGGGGAAAATGTGATAATGACAGGCATGTTCTCAAAGGGTTAATGTAATGAGGTAATGTCTTGTTCTTTATCTCCCCCGAAGACAGAACAGATAGCAACTTAAACCGTAGCACCAGGGATCAAGGCTAGGGATTCATTCATTCATTTAACAGACAATTCACGAACACTCATTTTGTTCACTGAAAACTCTCAACCATTCAAGTCATCATGGTAGGAGCTGGGCACACAAGAAATCAGGCACAGTCCCTGCCCTGGGGAGCTTTGAACTTAGTATGAGAGACAGATAAGTCCATAAAAAAATCCAAAGCAGTAGGGTATGTGCCATGACAGAGGCGTGCACAGGATGCTCGGGAGCCCAGAGGAAGAGTCTGTGAAAGGGAGGCATGCTGCTCAAAACAGGAAATCATGAATGAATTTGCTGGAGGAGGACCAAACTGGAGATGAGTTGACAGGACTTGGTGAATGGCTGGCTCTATGGTTACAGGTGATGGGAGAGAAAGAATTAAAAAGTGACTCTGGACTAGGAGATGTCTTGAAGAATAGAGGTATTGGGGATAGAAATGGGGTAAATTAGAGGAAGGTACTAGCAGTTTGGGTGGTATAATTTGACTTTAGATTTGAGTTTGATATGATCATGGGTCATTCATCAAAAGTTTACTGAACACTATTGGATGCCAAGTACCAGGAAGGGTGTTGGGATTACAAGGGTAAAGAGAGCACAGTCCCAACACTGGTGGAGCTTTTGGCTCATTGTGAGGAGACGGCTAGTTAAGGACACAGTTACAGGACAGTGTGGTGAGTTCTATGACAATGGAAGCACAAGGGATTGAGAGAGAACATGGGAAGGACATCCATCAAAAGAGACTTTGGGTGGGTTTGGGGATGTCCAGTTGGGGGATGGGGATGGAGTAAGGAACAGGGATTGCTGTAGCAGGAAGAAAATAGTTTGGTCAAGTATCTGGAGGAGGGAGAACATGGGGGTAATTTCAGAACTGAAAGGGCAAATGTTCTAGAAGGAGTTGAGATTCAGGCCTTTGCGATGGCTGAAAGATTAGGGCTAGAGACATAGATTGGGGGCCTTTAGTGCAGCGATAGGGTCATGCAGTGGTGAGCTGAGCAAGGGCCCAGGATTGAGCCTTGTGGCACACTCAGAGTCTAGAAGGTAAATATGAAGGAAGAGTATGTGAAGGAAGAAGGGAAGAGTGTGCATGAGAGGCAGGAACCAAAGAGGAATAGTTCGAGTAGAGTACCACATTGAGAACTCCAGGAAAGTCAATTGGTTTTGGTTCACTATCCTGTTATCACAATAAACAGTGGGTTTAGGTTTTTAGTACGGGTTTTATTTTAGAAGGTCCAAATAATAATTTACACGTTTAAGGCAGAGATAGAACCATGCAATCCACCTGAGGAGAAGGGCAAGAAAAAAAATGCAGGGTGGTCTGTGTAGCATTCCTAATGAGGGAACTAGGGGAGGCATGGGTCTTTGTGGAATGATGTCAGAACATTCTGGAAAGAAGAGGAATGGCAACCTGATTCGCCCAGCTTCGCTGGTTGAGGACCAGTCTTGGTCATATCTCTAACGAGCCTCAAGTAGAGTAGACCTTGGACATCCAGTGTCTCACCTGTATCTCATTCTGGGACATAGCCTGTGTCTACACAACAGCAAATAAATGTTTGGGGAAGCAACACACTCTGGCAGAAGGGTGTGGGCTTTAGTTGGTGGACCAGATGGTGTGTTCTGCTGTTGAAAGGCCATATGTAATTGATACATAAAGTGACAGACTGAAGCAAAAGCAAAGTTAGTATTTTAAGACAAGCAGTTAAAAAAAGAAAGCAGAATGTGACCCCAAAAGTGTGCTAAAATTTTTGGCTCCTGGATTTTGGAGATAGCTAGGAATATCAGTGAGCAGACCGAATGTCAAAAAAAAGAGCATGTCGATAAATAGTAATGGGGTCACTGGCTCAGATCGTTTTTAAAGATGGTGTTGTCTTCTGTGAATCAGGAAGGCTCAGGTTTGGGGTACATCGGCCTTTCTTCCCTTCCCTCCTCCCTCCGCAGCCCCAAAGGTTCCATTCCCACATCGAAGCAGTGGGGATCTTGTGTAGACTTAGAGAATGTTCCCCTCATGCCTTTTAGAAAATTGAAGAGTATACAGGCATTCGGTGGTAATTCTGCATGTTTAAATAGAGCAAGCAGAAAGGCTTCACCCCTTTTTAGGACTTCAGGGCTTGCCGTGTCAGGTAGGTGTGTATAAATGTGCTCACATATGTGTAAAAGACATACGCTTTCACAGAGCATGACAAGTGACAGTCGTGGTCGAGAGGGTGTACCATCAGGGAAATCTCTGGCTTTAAAGAAGAGGCAATGTTTGGTTTCTTGAGGGAGCCTGTGAGAAAGTTATCTGAAACAACGTGTATCTAGAGAAATGGGAAAAAAAATAAACCAGCAGTTGGGGCACCCAGGTGGCTCAGTTGGTTAAGCATCTGCCTTCAGCTCAGATCATGATCTTGGGATCCTACGATGGAACCCCAGGTCAGGCTCCCTGCTCAGTGGGGAGTCTGCTTTTTTCTCCTCCTCTCCCCCCTTCTTCCCCTCATGATTTTGCTCTTTCTCTCAAATGAATAAATAAAAAATCTTTAAAAAAAAAACCCAGCCCATCTCTTTTTATGAGATGCTATCTGGAAGAATAGCCCATGCCTGGTATCTCAGAAATGGCAAACATTTTCCACTTTGTCAAGGGTACAACAGAACAGTACACAAAGAGACCAAGCCTACGTGACACAAAGTGGAACTTGCATAAAAAACGGAACCGGTGTTGACTGTCAGGTTAGCTTACCCGGGCCTTTTAAAGTCCCAGTTACACCAAGCAGCCTAATATTCCCCTCCCGTTGTGTTACTTAGACACATGTAGAGTTTAGTAAACGCCGTGATGATATAGTCATCTGGAGGTGAAGAGGGTCTCAGTCTCGTGGTACAAATGCATCTCTAATCCCCACACAGGGAAAGCACAGAAGGAGGACCCAGAGGTAACCCCCTGCAGCAGGAAATTGGAGCTTCATCCTGCTCCCCTGCCAACCTCCTGTCTCCGTTTCCTCCCAGCAAATATCTCCATTCCAATCTCCCCTGCCACTTTGTCATGGTTTAGCTGTCCTTAGAAAGCTACCCTAAATAGGTTTGTACGGAGGGACCCGGGCCCGGTGATTCACTGGACAACACAGGAAAAGTGTTTAAACAGACCAGTGTTTAAAAACCAGACCGCAACAACACAGTAACAAAAAGACATGTTTATTTTTACATAAGGAGACTGTGTACACACACATACACACACAGAGGCACATGCATGCCCACACAGACACATATGTGCATGTATTTTCTTTGTCTCCTTAGCCAGAGTATAGGCAAGGTAATTATTTGGCCAAATCAATGCATGCGATCATTCCAGCCTAGAGTGGCCCAGAATTTCTAGTTCTAAATGATTCATCAGTGCCAAGCATGATAAGGAAGGGTGAGGAAATGAAATGCATAATTGCGGCAATTCTCCACTTTCCTTTGCATATATTCATTATTGAGAATCAATTCCAATTTGAGAGGAGGCTTTCATTCCTTGCAAATGAAGAGGAAGTGAGTAAAGTAAATGTTCGGGGGTTTTCCTCAAATTATGTCTCGGGATGTAAGAAAACAGTGGCAAAAAGCCATCAACAGATGGTGTTTTCATTAGCCAGAGATTTATTTTTCAAAGCATTTTCATATTAATGAAGTAAGGTTGAAATTAGAGTCATCTTGTCAGTTCTAGTTCTGTGTCGTTAAAATGTGCTGGCATTCTGCAAATTGCTAAGGGGCTAGAGCAAAATAACCATTTGCCATAATTTTGTGATGGTAATCCAAGGTCCATAGTAAAACCAGACCCCAAATTATGTGTTCGACCCTAATTTTTGTTTTCAGTGGCTTTACAGAAGCTGTGAGTCTCAGTGCTAGGCCATAAGTGAGGAACACACAGCAGGGGATCTTAGTCCTGCTCTGCCCTATGAATTATTTATAGTCTATTAGTTTCATGACAAGTGTTGCAACAGGTTGCATGGACTTGTTAGAAAACATTTTCCCCATGGAACCCTGTGTTTGAATGGTAACACATTACAGTCTGAAGCACAGATTTCTAATACTGTATCTGCTCTGAGTTCCTCAGTCTACATTTATGCCTACCTAATATGTCAATATGGTCAATGGTGAGACATGGGGTTTCCATTGCTCTGTGAATCTGGACCACTGTGCTCGTAGAAGTCATAAACGGATTGGGTTCGTTACCAATGCCCCCTGTCTAACCTGAGCTGGACCGTTTCACCAAACTGTAGCTCTGTCTTAGTCACCACCCTCTCCAGCCAAGTTTTTGGAGATGAGTTCAGACTTGCTGCCTCCACATCATCACAACTGACTGACTCCCTAACTCAACATTTTGACATCTGCTTCCAAAACTTGACTGTAACTCCTTTTTCTAGAGGTCACTGGTGACTTCCATTTACCAAATCCAACTGCGTTTTATTATTAGTTCTCTTATTTCTTGCCCTCCCTGCATACTCAACAGTGACAAATCCTTTCTTGGACTGTATTTCTCTTAATCATCCTCTCAGCTTGGCCCAGACCTGCATTACCAGCTGCCTTGAATAGCACAGCTTCCTCTTAATCAGTGCCCCTGCTCCAAGGCTCTCCTGTTCCAGTCAGCCCTAGATATTGCTGGTAGGTTGAGCTCATAACTGCGGCCCAGATGTTGTCAAAAAAGAAATAGGCACAAACTCCTCACCTCAGCATTCAAGGCCTTCAAAACTGGACCTCCGGCTCCATTTCCAGCCTCATCCCCCACTACTCTCTTGTACCTTCTGTTCTAGCCAAATTCAATCTCTCTCCCCCAACATGTCTATATACTTTATTCACTTTGACTCAGGTTATTCCCTCCGCCTGGGACCCCCTGTCCTCCTCCATCTATGTTTGTTAAAATCCTACTTTTACTTGAAGACCCACCTTAGTTTCACCTCCTCTTTCTCTTGGAATATTCACTGCACCCTCAACAGAGTAGGTGCTCATTACCTTTTGTTGTATTCAACCGCTGAACTTCTGCCATTCCTTTTTTTTTTTTAATTTCTTGACATCTACTTAGCTAAAAGATCATATCCGAATCATTAACTGCTGCCCTCCGTTCTCCCTTCTTGACACTCTTTACCCTCGCTGAGGAGAAGCCCGCGGATTGAGATGGTTGGAGAGTTAAAGGGGGCCAGGGGAGACAACCGTGCCAAAGCCACCAAGAACAGTGGAATGCATGGGGGAAAAAAATCACATCCATGAGAATAAAGCCAAAGAAACAAAGAGAGATCTGGCAAGAAGGGAAGCAAAGATGAAGCTGGTTCTCATAATCCAGTTTGAGACTAGTGAGATCAGACTGCCCCATCCTAGAAATACATATATCCATGGGAATATGCCCCCTGGGATGGACTTATTCTTGGCCAGTGCCAAGAATACTAAGGAGCCCTAGCTACTTAGTAGACCAGAAAGGGGCCAAGTGCATGAGTCCTTTCCCACTGCCCACACATCCCTTTGCTCCCCCCCCAACCCCTCTTATCAAAAACATGAACTTTGAGCAACTACAAACCGTAGGAGCCATGGATACAGCAATGAAGAAATGTACACAACCAAAGGAAGGAATGTTAGCAGAACCAGGGCTAAGAGGTTGGGGTATTACATTTGGAACAGACTTTGGGGGGGTGTTGGGATGATGAGTATGAGAGGAGTGGATTTTGGGACAGGCCCTGGGGAAGAAGCAGCCACTGGAGCTGAAGACTTGGGAATTGGGAGGAATCTAAAAGCCTATTATTATTATTATTATTATTATTATTATTATTAAAGATTCTGGGATCCCTGGGTGGCTCAGCGGTTTAGCATCTGCCTTTGGCTCAGGGCGTGATCCTGGAGTCCTGGAATTGAGTCCCACATCGGACTCCCTGCATGGGGCCTGCTTCTCCCTCTGCCTGTGTCTCCACCTCTCTCTCTCTGTGTGTGTGTGTGTGTGTGTGTGTGTCTCACAAATATATAAATAAAATATTTTAAAAAATAAATTAGAAAATATTTTATTATTCGTAAGACACACACACAGAGAGACAGAGAGACAGAAACACAGGCAAAGGGAGAAGCAGGCTCCATGCAGGGAGCCCGATGTGGGACTCGATCCCAGGACCCCAGGATCATGCCCTGGGCCGAAGGCAGGCACCAAACTGCTGAGCCACCCAGGGATCCCCTAAAAGCCCATTATCAATCTAGAGTGAATAACACACTGTTTTTTTCCACATAGGGAATGGGAAGAGAGTAGCTTGTTCAATGGAAAATATGCTAAGAGTTCTGAGCACCATTGTAATTCTGTTAGAGTAAACAGATTTGCAAAATGCTTCTAATGTATGCATGAAGGAAGCTATGTACCAGTAAGCAATGATGAGCAATGGATGGCCTACGTTGATATGTTACACCAGGGGTAGCACAGGCACTGTCTTAGGGCCAAAGAAGGGAAGCTGTGAGGTACAGTGCTTGATTTTGATGAACCTCACAGTTAAAATAGCACCTTTTTTTCTGAAGGAAACTACTGATAAATCTAAAATGTTTCCAAAAAAAAAAAAGTCATGAATATTGGGGCAAAGCTATGACTGAGGCTAGAGAGGTGGGTTCTAGTCTTGGCTTAATCACACACTAATTATAGGACTGTGAAGAACACTTTATCCCCATTCTGAAGCTCAGTTCTCATCTGTAAAATGCTGACATATCTTACCTCATGGGTTGTTACAGTTATTAAATGTTATATATGAAATTGTCTCACATCGTGTCTGGCGAGTACTACTTGTTCAATAAATTATAGTTTCCTTAGTGTACTCATCTGTAAAAGAGAGGTTAATACCTATTTTCCTTACATCACTGGGTTACTATGATAGCAACATGAAATGCTATGATATACGTTAAAAAGTTAAAAATATGATAGAAAACATAAGGTCTCCTTAATATCATTAAATTCCTGTATCCGCAAAGCTGTGAATATCTTTTCCCCAATAACGAGAGTCTGGAGCAAAGGTACAGTATTATTATAATTAGCACCTAGAACAGTGCTTGGTTTGCAGTAAGTGCTTAGTGAATCTTTGAAATGCTTGTCAGCTGACTGAATGATCTCCACCTAATATTGGTTCTCAAGTTCACTGAACATTTCTTATTTTTTCCCCTCTTCCCTGTTTCCCTCTGGCTTTACCCTCTCTGTGATGGAAGCAAACTCTGGAGATGAACCTCACCAACCTGGTGAAGCGCAACAGTGAACTAGAAAATCAAATGGCCAAACTAATACAGATCTGCCAACAAGTCGAGGTACGTAATGCAAACATTTGCAACTCTTTCAGAGGACCTGGATGAGGCGATCCTTTGAGGGCACTGGAGGCTTGTCAAGAGTGTAGCTAAGCCATTTGGAGTGAAGAGCTGAATGATAGTTCTAGGGGATCTCATTTCCTTAGGATGCTCATTCCAAGAAAAGGGGCAAATGTCTATTGTTAAACAGAAATAGATGGGTGGTGGGCGATGGACTGGGGAGACAGTGGTCCAGGGGGTCCAGGGTCCCTTCTCCTTTCCCAGTGGCAGGCCATATGAGAATCCAACATGAAGTGTGTTTCTTCCTTCATCAAACTGGACACTGCAGCCCCCTAAAGAGATGGCTGGGGTGTCATAGGGGAAGCTGGGAAATCCCAGGTCCTTAGAGTAGGCCGAGGTTCGTTCTGTGCCCTCTCATATCTATAAGAGTACTTTCAGGACGGCTTTTCCTTTTTCTAGCCTCTCCTCCCTTTGTTTCCATGCCCCTCACTTGATTCTCACTCATCACCATTCCACCTACTCTTGTCGTCAACAAATGATATCTATGTTCAAGTTGTCTGTGAATTGTAAAGTGTCACACAAGTCTAAGGTTTTTGAAATCTGTTACCTACGTCAAGTCTACATCAAAGAGCAGAGCTTACAAGAGGAGTCAGTCTTTTCAGAAGTGGATGTGATAAAAGAAAGATGTTATTTCCCTCTCTTTCTCAAGAGCATGGGACTCCAGCTGTAGCCTTTGTTTTTGTGTTGGTTTTGTTGAAGAGGCCATGGTAGGGCTTCAAGTTCTAAACTGGGTCGGGTGAGATGTGATAGCGCTCTTCCTGGGGCAGTGATTGGCTAAAAAGGTTTCTAATTCTATTTACAACCCAATGGTCTAGTTCTAATCTTACTTATGTGACAGATAAATGTTGTGGTTCAAGTGAAATCCCACCTAGGGATTTCTACTTAAGAGAGTGTGAGAATCTTCTAGTAAGAAAAAGAATCGTCCTCATGTGAATAAGCACTCCTGACTGTTTGGATTTCTTCAAGTCATGCATTTCTTAAAGTCGGGTGGGTGTACCTGGATGATGAGTTTAGCATCTCAATTTAATCCCTGCTAGGGCACTCCATTTGTGCAAGAGAGTGGCACTGTAGGCAGGGTGCATAAGATACTGGATACAGGGTGCATAGGGTGCCCTTAATTGGTAATGGGAATTTGAGGAAAGTCACTTTCTCTCTCAGCATCAATATCCTTACCTGTAAAATAAAGGGTTGAACTGACTACCTGACCTTCCATGTGTCTTCCAGATTTCAGGGCTCATGATTCTGTGAGTGGTGACTTCCTTTAGACTCTTCTTTTGCTAGTCGATTTCATTCTTCCCATGTGGGGAGAAACAAAACAGAAGGCATTTTAGAGTGCTTTTCAGTTAGTCAGAATCCCTCTCTGTTCCACTCTATCAAAGCTTCTGATTATGCTGTTAGATTACAGTATAAGAAACCCACACTGGTGGAGACACAAGGGAGCTTTGTAAGCAGGAGACAAGATAAGGAATCCCTCGGCTTAGAATTCTCATGATTGAGGGCAGGGTAACAGCTAATAGTGAATAAAATGTGGTTAGAAATTGTAATTATCACCGTCCTCATTCTCATCAAAAAAGACTATTAAGTATAGCATAAGTTGTAGTCACATGAGCAAAGTAAGCAGTTTGCTTTCTTTGCTTATTCGCCTTGAGACCTCTCTAACATCTTATCACCTCCTACCCTGGGAAGTTTATCACTCAGACCAGCCTCACCCAAACAGAACCCTGCTCCAGCCCTGCCCAGCCCACTGCACCAATCAAACCTTTGTATTCAGTACCCTACTCTTTTCAAGTGGCTAGAAGCTAGCTTTGTAAAACAATGCATCATTGTATTAACAGAGGAGGACTCATTCTGGCCCTTTAGGTAACAGGCAAGGTTTTAACAGTGCCTCTCTGAAGTCAGGACTCCAGGCTTGAGCCTTCAGGAGCTGACACCAGTGCTGCCTAATATAAGCCAAGTGGGAGAGAAGAGCAGCCCCCTGATGAACCAACAGAGGAGGGGTTTAAGAGCATCCCTTAGAGATGCTTGTTAGATCCTTTGCACAGGCCACTGTCTGCTCTGGCGCACCAAAGGTCACCTTTTGCTAATACTTATTTATGCACAGCATTGTACCAGGTATAAATAAAACGCCACAGGTACCCTTCAAAGGCTCACACATGGCACAAATCCACCCTGATTGGATATACAGGTGCAGGAAATAGAGACAATGGTATAAAAATGTTAACTGTCATTTGGCAAAGAACCATGAGATCCTGCATTACATGTTCAAGGGCAAGAGGGCATTCTGGGAGTTAACTCCATGGGCTCCCCAGTTTTGGATTCTGTCTTTGACAGGAACTCTACAAGATGCTCCATGGAAGAGCATGGCTGGGCTCTATGACATCATCCTTTCTGAAAGGTTAGGGATGTGCCCTAAACATCTCCATAATAATAGGGTGAGTCCAGGGTACTTAATTATACTCATTCAGCACAGAGCCTGTGTGTCCAGAAGGCTTTGGAATGATCCCTGGGATTAGAAATGCAGGGAAAGAAGGGACTCGAGACTTCACAGATGCTTATAAATACTTTATGCAGTGAAATAAATAGTAGGAAGTTGTCTATCATGAGATCGAACCGGACACTAAAGGGTGATTTGAAAATTTTTTTCATTTTATCGAATCCAGCTTTGTCTATAGGGGATGACTGTATTCGTGGTATGAACCAGGCTTTTCACATTGGGGGAGGGGGGTTGTGTGGAGGCTACCAGCTCAGGTACTTCTGAGAGAACTGGAATAGGGCTATTTTCCTGCCAAACGTGTTCCTCTTCCTTATTGTCTGCAAATGTTTTTGTCGTAGCAGATTGACTTTTCATAAAGGGGTCGTAAATACTGCCTCTCTGCTGCTTCTTTCTTCTTGTTCTTGATTCTCCCCCCGAAAGTAAACACAGTCGCAGTCTTCCTATTATTACAGAAACAGAGATTAGGATCACCACAGATTTGTTGGCTGAATTCTTTAGTAAGTCAGCCTGTTCCAGTTGCTGCCCAGCTTCCAGAATTCAGGGGAATAGGCAGTTGGAAACTATTTTTTGTTGTTGTTGTTGCTGGGGCTGGAGAGCATGGGAAGGAGGCCTGAGCAGAACGAAGCCTCCTTTAATCTGGTTGAGGGAGGGCATGCTTTGACCTCCCACTCTTGCCACTTGATCTCTATATATAGTTCTTTGTCCTGTCTCATCAGGCATCCTTTGTTGACATTTCCAAAGGAAATCCCTGTTTAATGCATAGCCCAGGGAGAATGTATACCGACTGATGAATATTTCCTCTTGGCTTCCAAGACTGAACTGTTCTGTGAATAATAAGCATTCCTGAAAGTATTGAGGGAAAGAAAAAAATTGTGAATACAGAGCTTCAGAATTGGTCAGTCAACAACAGAGTGTTTCTTTGGTCAACACTGTGTCCTGTGTGTTGTGGGCAGTTTGGGAACTATACTCTGTTGATGGCCTCCAGAAAATTTGGATCCTAGCTAGGGAAAAGTATGGTAGCCGGTGAGAAAGAGGAAGATTTATGAAGCAGCATGCAGTGTAGCGAGTACACATGAGTGGAGTGTAGTCTTTCCATTTTTACCTCCTCAGCCTTGTTAACTTTTCAGGTACCTGAGCTTATGAAAGCACTTTCCTAGAGGTTTCATGGGCGACCTGTTTTCGTTCCCCCAGAACCGCTGCAGTACAATGGCTTAGGCCATCCCAGGAGCTCCGTGGGCAGGTGGATTTCTTTCTGGTCCCTTCTTCCAGCCTTTTAAGGAACTGAATGGCTTCCCTTAGCTGGGTCTTCAGTTGCTTTCAGGAGCCTTACCATAGGTGGCTGGATGTTCTCCTCCTTTCTGCTTGCATCACACACTGACAGGGTATTCGGTTTGGGAAGGGCAAGAGCCAATGCCTGACTGCTTATCCAGGCATAAAAATAGGTGCTTTAACAGGAATTAATTTTTTAAAAGCACGCTCCTGTGGATGATTTCAGCACATGCTCCTTAAATGTTTGAGAGTCGTCGAGCTAGATTAATAAGGATCGAATCTAAATCACTAAAGCACAAATATGTTTTTTGGAAGATTCTTCTCCAAGCCTTGAGGACATGATGAAATGAAGGAGTGAGTAGGAGTGAATTAAGTGTCATCAGGGAAAATTTCATAGAGAAGAGGCATTTTAGCCAACTGTGTATATGTGGAGGAATAAATTACTCCCTCTGCTGAGAAGAAGAGCAGAGGTATTAGTGGAGGCAGAAGAGAGCATGTCATTTGGGCAAAATGGTATGCTATGCCCTGGGTGGACACTCAGTAGATGGAAATAAATGGGAAACAGTCCCTGCCCTCAACTCAGGGAATTTATGTGGCAGGTAGAATGTCAAACACAGTGTGAAGTAGTAATTATTGTAATGAAAGTAAGTGCAAGATGACAGGCTAGCATAGGGAGAGAAACACCTGAGTCTGCCCGAGGGACTTAGGAAAGACTGCAGGACACCAAGGCTCCTTCCACAGTTTGGCTATTGTGGACATGGCTGCTAGAAACATCGGGGTGCAGGTGTCCCGGCGTTTCATTGCATCTGAATCTTTGGGGTAAATCCCTAACAGTGCAATTGCTGGGTCATAGGGCAGGTCTATTTTTAACTCTTTGAGGAACCTCCACAGGGTGTTTGTTATTCTGTATGTTGGTAAATTGAACACCAATAAAAATTAATTTATTAAAAAAAAGAATGATATTCGAAAAAAATAAAAATAAAAAAAAGAAAGACTGCAGGATGGAAATTAAAAAAAAAGAGTTCTCTTGAAGTAAGAGTAGAATCTTGCCAACGAAAATAAGGTAAGGTAGTAGAGGGGACCTCATGTGAGACTACGGAAGGGTCAAGGGCAGAGGGATGGGCAGGGCACATCAAGATTCAGTCAGAATGGGAGATGTGAGAATCATTGCAAGAGATGAATGTGGAGAAATAGCTAGGGCCCAGGTAACGAAGGGCCTTGTAGGCCGTGTGTAGGTATTTGGACTTTAACCTGAAGACTCTGAGGATCCATGGAAGGATTTAAAATGGGTGAATAACTGGATAAGGCCAGCATTTCAGGATTGCTCTGGCTAGAGTACCCCAGATAGAGCAGGGGTTAAAGGTCAAAAGGAAAGGCAAAGGGACAAGTTAGGTGGCTTTCACTAATGCTGGGAGAGACAAAGGCCCAACCTAAGGTAGCAGTTGTAGAGTTATGGTAGTAGGGTTACAGAGGAGGGGAGAAATTCAAAACACTCCTGGGAGGTAGAATCAATGTTACTTGGTGATCAGTTAGATATCATGGTTAAAGTGGTGTGAGAATAGTAGGATGATCCCCAGGTTTCTAGCTTGGCACTGAACAGATGTGTTACCTTTTAACTAAGTCAGGAAATACAGATGGAGTTCTTTTTTTTTTTTTTAAGATTTTCTTTACTTATTTCTGAGAGACAGAGAGAGAGAGGCCGAGACATAGGGAGAAGGAGAAGCAGGCTCCCTATGGGGAGCCTGATGCGGGACTCAATCTCAGGACCCCAGGATCACGACTTGAGCCAAAGGCAGACACTCAACCACTGAGCCAACCAAGTGTCCTGACAAATGGAATTCTTTTCAGACACTAGAGGTATGTTACACTGTGGGTCAGATAGTCAGGTAAGAAATGCCCACTAGGCAGCCAGCTGGCTAGATCTGGAGGTCAGGAGAGAGGTGTGGGGAACTGATAAAGACATAGGACTCATGAGCACCTAAGTAGCACTTAAAGCCATGGAGAAAGTCTAGAACAAGAAGGCCCAGGACAGATTGGTCCAATTGTTTGTCACTCAGAATACAACAACAAACTGTCCTTCGTGAAATACGTGGAAAGAGTGTGGAGCTTTTTGGGAGCTTACTGAGGAATGAATGGCGTGCCTTTAAAAAATTTAAAGATCACAGGGTCACCTGGGTGGCTCAGTCAGTTAAGCATCCAACTCTTGGGTTTCAGCTCAGGTTGTGATCTCAGGGTCATGGCATCAAGCTCCACATCGGGATCTGTGCTCAGTGAGGAGTCTACTTGAGTTTCTCTCTCCCTCTCCCTCTGCCCCTCCCACCTGTGTGCACTCTCTCTCTCTTTAAAAGTAAATACATCTTGAAAAACAATTCAAATATCAGAAGTAAATGATTCACTTGTGGAAATAATTAACATTTTAGAAATTACCTTCATACAGACTGTAATAGATAACACTTAATGAAGATTTCCTAATGTTCCAAGTAAATGCCTTATATATGTAAACTCATTTCATCCTTACGACAACTCTATGAGGTAAACACTATTATTATTCCTGCTTTTTTTTAAAAAAAATATTTATTCATCAGAGAGAGAGAGCGAGCCAGAGGCAGAGCCTGGAATAGGGAGCCTGATGCAGAATCATCCCAGGATGAGATCATGACCTGAGCTGAAAGCAGATGCTTAGCCGCTTAGCCACCCAGATGCCCACTCCTACTTTATAGATAAAACATTGAGATACAGGGGGAATAAAGCGATTTACCAAGGTCATGCTGCTAGTAGGTAACATAGTGGGGGTTTGAATCCAGGTAATTTTAGCTCCAGAGCCTATGCCCCTAACCACCCCACTGTGCTTCCTTTGGCAAAGCCAAGGTACACACCGCTTGGATGTCTCTTGTCCATCACCAGTGTTTCCTGACCCATCGTGAGGTTGATTTGGATTGTGTAAAGGGTATGAGTGAGGGATTTGAATGCTGGAGGAGAGCAAAAGAGAAACGAAAAACAGAAGAGTCAAAGCAGCAAAGGAAGAGAAGCCTTCAAGGTGTGGAAGGCTTGGTAGGGTCCATTGGAGTAGTAGCAATGTCATACTGGAAGATATCACTCAGAGTGACCTCTGAGAGAGAAGGTTCAGCGGTGAGGTGAGGATGGAAGACAGATTCAGAAAGGTCAAGGAGAGATTTAAGTTGTAAGGAAATGCAGCCCACCAGAAGTTTGATGGTGAAGGCAAAAAGAGAACTAGAGTGATAGTTATTAACCTGTTGAAGTACAGAACAGTCTGACTCGCAAACACTTATGCGAACTTTAGTTGTTTATTCTGTGACTGGGTAGCTAGTAATAGGAGTCACTAGGTCCACTCTGACTCACACCACACATGCTTCATTTCCCTTCCTCATTTGGCTTCCAGCCACCTTTCCAACCAAGGGCTCTCTTGCCCAGCTCCAAAGCCCCAGTGTCTGTAATTCCATCCTTCTAGGAATGGTATGTAGGTTCTGGGATGCAGTGTGTTGTGGTAGCTCTGGAGCAGGCCAGACAGGAGTCACGCTCACTGTTGTAACTTTGGACACGTAACTACTCTGAGCTTGGTTTCATCATCCATAGAACTTAGACTAATCATACCTGGAAGGGAAAGGTAGTACATGCAAAACACTTGCTACTGTGCCTGGGATAGTCAAAGCTCAGTAAATGGCAGTAGTAGTTGTTGTAGCGATAGGAGTAGGAATAGGAGTAGTAGGAGCAGTTGTTAGCAGTCGTAGGTAGTACTTAGTAACATTCTGGGTACCACACCTTTGCCAGAGATTCCTCTCCTTGATTCAGGACTTTTAGAGGTATTTATCTTTATTTCAAGGGCGGGGAGGACAGCGATTCTCATATGCTCACCATCAATTTCAAATTTAATCTACATAATCTAGAACTCTCCTTGGGAAGGAGAGTGGTAGTGAATTGCAGCACTTAAAAATGTCAGGAATCTCAGCCATATGACCGTATTCAATAACCCATCAACAACTCTGCAAAGGTGGTATACTAAAAGAGGTTCTTGTGCTCAATAAGCTGCTCATTTGCAGTTACTGAATTAAATTTTATCTAGTGGGGAAAAAGTTCATTGTCCTTCTGAAAGCATTTCTAAGGGAGTCTTTAAGTTGATACTTAAATAAACTCACCCATTATTCTGCCCAGATTCTTCTTGATTACTGCCTCTCATCAAGGGCAAAAAATGAAAGAAAGGAAAGAAAGAAAGAAAGGAAAGAAAGAAAGAAAGAAAGAAAGAAAGAAAGAAAGAAAGAAAGAGAAAGAAAAGTTTTAGAGAGGGACCCATACTTTCATTTCTAGTGGTTTTAAAAAGAGAGAGTTCTTTGGGATTTTAAAAAAATATTTATTAGTCAAAGTGTTCTGTATTTTTTGAGAGTCGACAGAGCAAGTAGAGCCAACTTAACAGCTCCTGAGGAGGGTTTGAGCTACTAGCACCTGGTGAGAGTAAAATAGCTATTTTAAAACCAATGTGGAATTACAGGTGGAGAAAATGTTTTTCATGAACAATGAAAAATAAGTGCATAGTGACTTAGTCTATTCATTTATACCACTAAAATGATTAATTCAGAGTGCTGCATTCAATCCTATTAAGTATAGGGCAATTGACATTTAATATAGGTGAAAAACCTGAATCAACTGTAGAAACGGAGGTGTAAGCATATTTTTATACTAGGAAAGCAAATGCTTTATAATTTTTCAGTCATATAAAGTATTCAGTTCTTTTTCAAACATACTTTTTGGCCATTCTTGCTATACTCTAGTGAAATAAAAAATTTGAGGATGTGGGTACCTGGGTGGCTCAGTCGGTTAAGCATCCACCCTTGGCTCAGTTCATGATCTCAAGGTCTTGAGATCAAGCCCCATGTTGGGCTCCCTACCCAGTGGGGAGTCTTGTACTCCCTCTGCCTCTGCCCCTGCTCATGTGCTCACTCGCTCTCTCTCTCAAATAAAAAGATAAATAAATAAATACATACATACATACATACAATCCTTATAAAAAATAACTGCTGCATTTGAAACATTTGGAGGGTATGGACACATGGCAGGATTGTAAGGATAAAATGAGTTAGGATTAATATTGTTTTTCCTCTCCTCCTCCACCACATCTGTAGGGCACAGAAACTCTGGTGTAGTCACGTTTCCATAGTCAAAACAGTTCATAGAGGCATGCACTCTCATTCTGATTTTGCACTTTTTTTTTTGGCTCAATGAAGCTCGTTTCATAGCCCCATTTCCCATCTGCTGACTCCCACCCATTTCCTGGTGTTCAAATTCCAAGTTACTCACTGAATGACCAGAAGTTTCTAGTTTTGGATTCCCTCCTGGCTCCACTCTTTGCACAGCCCACCAGGTTCCCCCTTTCCAGCATGCCCTTGGAAAGTTGGTGGAATTCTAATAATTCAAACTAAAGTCCTGTCAAGCCCACTCTTACCTTTAAATGTTTCCAGTTCTACCCCTACCTCCAATCTTTCTTGTCTCAATCCAACCCCCAAAACCATACCAAACTAAAACAAAGACAAAGAGTGCCCATAAAACTAAAATAACTACCACCAGTATAACAGACATGCACACAGCCATTGAAATGCCCTTTCTGAGGTGCTTGGGTAGCTCAGTAGGCTGGGTATCTGCCTTCGGCTCAGGTCATGATCTCTGGGTCCTGGGATGGAGCCCCTCAGCAGGGAGCCTGCTTCTTTCTCTGCCTCTGCCCTTCCCCTGCTCCTTCCTTCTCTCTCTCTCAAATCAATAAAATTAAATTAAAAAGGTAAAGAAATGCCCTGTCTTCCCCTGTCTGTCTAGAGAAGTCCAGCTGTGTGATATGGTGAGCAAGGATTGAGAGTGGGAAAGAATCCTATTTGAATCATATGTACCGGGCATCAGATGATCAGAGGCATTCTTTTTTTTAAATTTTTTTAAATTTGATTTTTATTTTTTTAAAGATTTTATGTATTCATTCATGAGAGACACACAGAGAGAGACAGAGACATAGGCAGAGGGAGAAGCAGGCTCCTTGCTGGGAGCCTGATGCGGGATTCAATTCCAGAACCCTGGGATCACACCCTGAGCTGAAGGCAGACACTCAACCACTGAGCCATACAGGCACCTCACATTCTTTTTTAAAATATTTTATTTATTTATTTGAGAGCAATTGAGAGAACAGAGAGAGAGGGAGAAGTAGACTACCTGTTGAGCAGAGAGCTGGAAGCAGGGCTCAATCCCAGGACCCTGAGATCATGACTTGAGCCAAAAGCAGACACTTAACTAACTGAGCTATTCAAGTGCCCCAAGGCATTCTTGTTCCTGATGCCACTTAGTGTTTGTGACAACCCCATGACACCATTGGTGGTACTTTCATTTTACACATGATGAACCTGGGGATGAGAGAAGTTAGATGTTTTTTTCTCCCTTCATTAAACAGCTCTAGAGGCATAAGTCATCTATCTGGAGGCTTGGTGCTCCTGACTCCATGGCAAGCCTCTCATGTACCTATTTTTGAGAGCCTGGAGCATCTCTCTCCTAACAGCCCTTCATGGGGTAGGAAGCAGAGGGAGGATTACTGCTAGAGTTGGCAGAGGGAAGCAGGACTGTCCACTATTAAGGCACTTTTACTTGCTCAGATTATTTTTGTGCCATGAGACTCAAGTGAGGGGTGAAAATAGAGTGGGGGTTACCGATACAGACCCGAGTCACACAGTTTGCTGTGGGGCCTGCATTTCCTTCCTGAGACTGCTCGGTGGGGTCCTCCTTCTAGGCTTGTGCATGAGCGTGGTGCAAGGGAAAAACGATCTCCACGCTGCTCGTGTTCCTCTTAATAGTTACAAAAGAAATTGACAGGAAAGATTTACTCTCAAAAGGGTACTTAATGTTATCACACTTAAACAGATGACGAATAAATACCCCAATGACTGCAAATACATAGATTTCCTTGGGAAAAGAGTGGGTACATTGTTACAAGGAATGGTGGACCTGTGTCCTCGGGTGGAGATTACTGAGAAGTGCATGTATGCCCGGGGAATCGGCTCTAGACTCCCATCCGGACAGCACGAGAATTCCACACATCAGTCCCTGCCCCCTACTCACTTAGATCATATCTTCCAATCCAAGTTTACAGACCCTTCTCAGGTGCTTCTGGAAACTCTCATTACTGCTGAGAGCTTTGTGTGCATTAGCTCATTTAATCTTCACAATTAACTCACGAGGTAAGTGCTATTATTATTCTCAACTTACAGATGGGGAAACTGAAGCATAGAGCAGATAACTGATTTGTAAAGAGTCCCAGATAAGTGGCAGAGTGAGGGCTGGCATCTGGCCAGACTCTAAAGTCTTTGCTTGTTTTAATCACATGCTGTATTAAACGTGAAGGGAGAGGCACCTGGATCGCTCAATGGTCGAGCATCTGTCTTTGGCTCAGGTCATGATCCTGGGGTCCTGGTATTGAGTCCTGCATCAGGTTTCTGTAGGGAGCCTGCTTCTCCCTCTGCCTAGGTTCTGCCTCTCTCTCTGTGATGCCTGTCTGGATAACCAGTCTTGGTGTGTTGTGTGAGGATGTGCCCACGTGGGAATGGCATGGTGTATATCTGGAGCAGTATGTGGGCATACCTTTATTTGTGGGGATAAGCTTTCCATAGAGCAGGCGCATGCTCTTATATGCCTTTGCATTTGCTATACACGTCTTCTGTCAATTTCATCAATGGCTGCCTGGGTGTTTGTCGTGTGTGTGTGTGTGTGTGTGTGTGTGTGTGTGTGTAGGGGGGATATTGTAAAGAGGGCATATGTGGAAAGAAGAACTTATGTCCAGTGAGAGAACTGGTGTTTAAACTGGATTGTGAGGTCCTCTTTGACCTCTGTTTTTTTTTTCCCCCTAGGATGGTTCTTTTCAAACCCTTAGTATTTTCCACATATAGGAGAGACCAGGTCACACCTGGAGGAGATTACGTTTTGTTTCCTCCAATTAGAAGCATTGTCTCTTGTGTTCAGAGCAGGTCCCCCCCTCCTCTATTTCCCACACCGGCTCCAACTTCTCCTTTGCAACATCAAAGGCACAAGACAATCATTGGCTTTGGAATAATTTCTAAACCAGGAAGACTTTAGCTACAAAATTGCATTGTACCAATGGGAGTCCATGTCCTGTAGAGCTAGAGTTCCACCTCTAGCTCCTCCCTCCTACTCTATATCCAGATCAGCTGGCAAAAGAGTGCACAAAGATGTTTTCCTAGAAACATTTCAGGTGGAGAGGCCATCAGGAAAAGGAGAGTGACTGGAGAAGGTGAGGAGACAAGGCAGAAAAGGGTCACAATGGCAAATGGTCTGAAAGTATGTGAAAAAGAAGGGGAAAACAATCACAGTGTGCCAGTGTACTACCTAGTGCACACACAGTGGACTTCTTGCCAAATTTGTAGGGTGTGCTAGCATCCGAAGAGCTCTGGATTTTCTAGCCTCCCAGGGCTATTCTGGGATTCTGATTGCCACCCAGTCATCAGCCAAGAAATCTGAGCTATTTTAGGAGGATTCCATTGGCTTTCGAATGAAATGGGATTTATGTTATATTGGTAGCAGAGAGAGAACATTTATACTTAAGAAGCAAAAAAATCTGATCTCACACATGAGTAGGCAAGTTGCATATTGTCTGTACTCCAGGGAGTAGAATTAAACATCTTCATGCTTTCATACTCCATTTCTGTCAAAAGCAGGAGCATTGGCAGCAAACCATTGGAAGAAAACCGCTGACTTCCAGTGAGCGCTGCTGAGTCCTATTACTTAACACTAACCCACTGTACAGCTGCTTACCCAGTTGACACGTCATTAGCCCAGTAGGTGAAAGCAAATGGTGTTCCTGTGTTTTGGCATTTATTCTTTGTGGTCTTTTAAACAGTAACTACCCTTAGTCTATAAAACCTATGTCTCTTTTTCCTTTGTGAACCTTTATCAGAAGGTATTTCTTGATCTCCACTGTGTGCTTAGCATTGTTTGAAGGGCTCTGGGGGACTGGGGCAGATATGTAAGTCACTGTCTTTGTCTTTGAAGACACCATAGTCTAGTTGGGGAAACAGAGCTAACAGTATGAAGCAGCAGTAAGCAATGCAAAATGATAGCGGACATTTACTGACAATATGTGCCTGCCATTGTGCTATATGGGCTTCCTGTTCATTTGCTCATTTAATCCTTTCAACTTCCCTCTGAGAAAGGCACTGTCATTAGCCCCATTTTTTTTTCTGATGAGGAAATTCACATAGCTAAGTGACTTGTCCAAGGGACATGATGGGACATGAGATTTAGAGAGGGAAAGAGGGACCTCATCAGACATGACCTTAAGAATCATGTTAAGAAGTTTGGAATTCAGGTCGCCTGGGTGGCTCAGTGGTTGAGTGTCTCCCTTTGGCTCAGGTTGTGATCCTGGGGCCCCGAGATTGAGTCCCAGATCGGACTTCCTGCAGGGAGCCTGCTTCTCCCTTAGCCTATGTCTCTGCATCTCTCTCTGTGTCTTTCATAAATGAATAAATAAAATCTTAAAAAAAAAGAAGTTTGGAATTCATCCCAAGATCAGGGGGAAACCAATCAAAAGTTAGTATGAAGCCATTTTAAGTCTGGAAATAGTGTGTCTTGAAACAGATTATGCTGCCTGGCTGCTGGGTTAAGATCACATTGAGAAGATTCAAGACCAAAGACAGAGGGACCAATTAGGTGACTGCTATAGCACAGTTCCCAGTATATAGTAGGTGCTCGGTGCACATTTGTTGGGTGAATGGATAGTTAGATGGATGGAAGGGTGGATTAATCGAAGGAAGAGATTCTAGTGGATAGAACCAGTGAAGTAATGATAAAGGATAGAAAGGGACAGATTTGAGTTATCTTTAGGAAGTAAGATATGGGATTTGACAATTCATGGGATATAGGGGATGAGAAAGGGAAGTTAAGAATGATGCCCAGGATTTCTGAGGGGCCAGCAGTGCCATTCACTCATTTAGGGGACATCAGAGAAGAATAGGGTCAAAAGGAAAAGAAAATGGGAAGGATATGTGTTTGGTTTCAGAAACATTGAGTTTGCGGTGCCCGTGGTTATGCAAAGGAAAATGTCACTAAGCAGTTAAATATGTGGGTCTCAACTTCAGGAGAGTGGTTCAGGAAAGAAATAAGGATAAGCAAAGCAAATAGCGATCTTTTTGGGGTGACAGAATTATTCTAAAGTTGGACTGCACTAATGATAACACAATTCTGTAAATTTAGCAAATATCATTGAATTATCCCCCTTAAAACAGATGCACTTTATGGTATGTAAATTATATCTCAATAGAGATTTTAAAAATTAAAAAAAAAGATAAGCAAGGCACTGTCATATAGGTGGTATTGAGGCCTTAGAAGTTGATGAGATCACCTAAGGGAGTTCATGTGTTAGAACTCTCTGAATAAAAAAAAAAAACTATCTGAATACTGGCATCTAAGGTACAGGCAAAAGAGTCGGAGTGATCAGAAGGGTAACTAGGAGAATTAGTGCCATGGAACCCAAGGGAAGAGAGGATAGTATTTACAGAAGAAGTAGATGGATGATCTTTTTTGTTTTAATTAGAGGAGAGACATAAATATCTTTAAATGCCAATGGGAAGGAGCCATTTGACAGCGAGAAGTGAAGGAAAGAGAGGGGAAGATGAATCAAGCAAGGACCTGGAGAGGATGGGATGCAGAGCACAGGTAGAGGGATGAACTTTCTAGAGGGAGAGAGATCTAACTTATTTGTTACAGACAGGACAGAAGGATGGTTGAGGATGAAAGTATATTTGCCTATTGATTTGTTGTGAGAATTTGAGGGAATCCTCCAGAGAGAATTCTACTTTCTTTGATGAAGAAAGAAGTAAGATCATTTGCTGTGTTTTTACTATGAGTGATAAAGGAGGTGGTGAGGTTGGAACTTTGAAGACTATGAGTTGAATCCACTGTGTAGATGTGGGAGAGATGTTAAGAGAAATATAGGATCACTGGAAAATGTTGGGAGCCCACTTGAAGCCAAACTCTATGAATTAATTAATTTATTTTTAGAGAGAGTTTGAGCAGGGGGTGGGGAGGGGCAGAGGTAGAGGGAGAATCTTTTTTTTATTTTTATTTTATTTTTTTATTTATCCATGATAGAGAGAGAGAGGGGGAGAGAGAGAGGCAGAGGGAGAAGCAGGCTCCATGCACCGGGAGCCCGACGTGGGATTCGATCCCGGGTCTCCAGGATCGCGCCCTGGGCCAAAGGCAGGCGCCAAACCGCTGTGCCACCCAGGGATCCCTAGAGGGAGAATCTTAAGCAGGCTCCATGCCCAGCACAGAGCCTGTAGTTGGGCTTGATATCATGACCCTGAGATCATGACCTGAGCTGAAATCAAGAGTTGGACACTTACCTGGCTGAATCACCCAGGTGCCCATGGACACTACGAATTTAAAGGAGAATCAATCTATGCTTGTATGATTAGCCTATAAGTCAGACTTAAAAGCATGAAAATTAAAATGCCCAGGGAGAGTTTTTGGTTAGGTGAGAGGAGGGATGGAAATTTATCTATCATCTATCTATCTATCTATCTATCTATCTATCTATCTATCTATCATCTATCTATCCATCACCTATCTAATGTGTTATTATATTAGGGATATAAACCTTTTATCTGTCACCTGTGTTATGATTTTTTTGAGGGGTTTGATATTTATCTATTTGCTTGTACAGCTTTTGTTTTTTTCTGGTTTATGGAGGAGGGTCTCCCCTCCTTAAATCTCTTTTCATATTTTTAGTGACTTTCTTTTTCTGTATTTTAAGTCTTTAATAGATCTGGAGTTTATTTTAGGATATGGAGTTTTGTTTTCTTCCAGATAATAAGTTACTGTGCAAAGAACATTTATTCATAAAACAGTCCTTATCCCATTGAATGGATCCTTTGCCATTGCCATATATTGAGTTTCCATATGTACTTGGACCTAGTCTGGACTCTACTCTGTTCCACTGATTTAATTTTCTGTTCATATGCCAGTACCTTACTATTTTCATTATAGTGGATTTATGGTAACTTTTAATATTTGGTGATATCTGCTATTTCTTTGTCATAATTTTCTTGCTATTCTTGGATATTCTGTTCCCATTCTCTGCATGAAATTTAAAATAATTGTATCCAGTTACAAAATATGTTCAGTTTGGATTGTGATTATCATTGCATTATAGTTATTAATTTTAGAAAGAAATGATAAATTTTCCCAATCAGAATCATGGAATCTCTGCATTTTTTAAGTTTATTTTGGGACTTTATCTTTAATATTTTATTGTTTTCCTCAAATAGGTATAGTAACTTTCTTGCTAAATTGATCCTTAGACATTCAAATAAATATAATATTTAAAAAATAAAATAGCATATGAAATAAGCTATTTTATATATTTTCTTTTTTAAAAAGATTTTATTTATTAGAGAGAGAGAGAGATGAAGAGAGCGACAGAGAGAGAGAGAGAGAGCAAGAGAGAGAGAGAGAACAAGCCCGAAGAGGGGTGCAGGGAGAGGCAGACTCCCCACTGAGCAGGGAGCTCGACATGGGGCCTGACAGGGGGCTCAGTCTCAGGACCCTGGGATCATGACCTGAACCAAAGGCAGCTGCTTAACTGAATGAGCCACCTAGGCATCCCAATTTTACATATCTTGTTGTATATAATAATCTTACCAAATTAAGTCTCTTAACAATAACAACAACAAAAACGGAAACAGAACAAAAAACCCACCTAGGCTCTTAGGTTTATCTAAACTAATTTTTTTAAACCAGTATTTATACCAATTATTTGATTTTCTCATTTTCTTTTGCCTCAGCTAAAACATTAAAAACACTGCTGAATAATAGTGGCAATATCAGTCATCCTTGCCTTTTTCATGATCTTGGAAGGACTTTAGCATTTTCCCCGTTTAGTATGATTTTGCTATTTGTTTTTTAGCATATTTAAAAGTTATCATTTATTTAGAGTTTTTTTTTTTTTTTGGCTGCTTAAAATCCACCGTGGTGGGATTTTTTGCACCATGGAAATCAGCAAGCACTACAAATAGTAGCTTTTTTGGAGAGCCAATTATTAAATGTTTACCAGCACACTATTGTCTATCAGAGTAACCCCTTTCTGTTGTCAGTATTGTGTTTTTTGTTCTGTTTTGCTTTCTTTTTCCACAGTCAGGATTTTTCAAAGAATCTGCTCTTGATTTTAATTATCCTTTGTATGATAGTTTCTTTTTTTTATTATTATTTATGATAGCCATACAGAGAGAGAGAGAGAGGCAGAGACATAGGCAGAGGGAGAAGCAGGCTCCATGCACGGGGAGCCTGATGTGGGATTTGATCCCGGGTCTCCAGGATCGCACCCTGGGCCAAAGGCAGGCGCCAAACCGCTGCGCCACCCAGGGTTCCCCTGTATGATAGTTTCATTTTGATTTTATTAATTTCAGCTTTTTACGAATGAAATCCTCTCTTCTGATTTATTTTAGTTTATTTCATTGTTCTTTTCAAGTTTCTCTTAAGTTGAAAAACTAAATCATTTATTTTCAATATTTATACATTTTCCTAAGTAGAGCTTTAAGTGTATCCTGTATGTTTTTTTATTAAGTGTGTTTTTTAAATTTAAAATTAAGAATTTCTGTTTTGATTTCCTCTTTGATTCTAAAATCGTGTAGGGGTGTGTATCTTAAATTCCAAGTGATTAAAGATTTAGGGGTTTATATTTTTTATTTTCTTCTTATTTCACAGGATTCTGATCAGAGAACGTAGCCTATAAAATCTCTACTTTTTAAAATATCTGTATTATGTTGTTCTTTGTGGCTAAGTACATGATAAGTGGTCAACGTTCCATGAACAGAAGAGAAAAGGTATATTTTCTATAGGATACAAAGTTCTAGACATAACTAATACATTATTTTATTGATAATTTTTTAAAGATTTTATTTACTTATTCATGAGAGACACAGAGAAAGAGACAGAGACATAGGCAGAGGGAGAAGTAGGCTTCCTGTGGGGAGCCTGATGTGGAACTTGATCCCAGGACCCCAGGATAACGACCTGAGCCAAAGACAGATGCTCAACCACTAAGCCACTCGGGTGCTGGATAGTTGTTTTTTTTTTTAAACCCTCTATATCCTTGCTTATTTTTTGGTGTGAAACCTACTTCATCTGTTGATTTCACACTATATTTCTTTTGTCTTATCATTTATCTATTTTTAAGAATATTTGTTTCCTAGAAGTACAACTGACAGTTTAAAGCAAAGCACATTTTTAAAGTTACTAATACATATTGTCAACAATCTCTCTTCACTAAGACAATTTATACTCCCACCAGAAATGTACAAGGGAGCAGATGGGGCTTTCCTAAGTTTTCCTCTACCATGCTGTTGCAGAATGCTGCTGAATTCAGTTACCTACATTTGCCTTTTTTTGTCTTCTAAGAAAAATTCTTGGATGCCAGGCAGGAGCTCCCATTGGATTAGGTTTAGAGTCAACAAAACTGATGGGTGTCATCCAGTAGGCCTTGTATCCCTCTAGCAAATAAAACCATGAGTGTTTAGGGCTTGGGATGCCTCAGTACAGAAAGAGGTCAGATAAATCAGTGGTTTTGATTAAGCAGTTAAATATATCCATGTTGGTCTTAAGCTCCTTCTACAGTTCTTGCTGCCCCCACCTCTGAATCCTCAAGATTCTCACTGTCTTTGTCTTGTCTAATAACTGACTTTTTCTTCTAATATTTTCTTCAAAACTTGTTTTCTGGGACAGTGAAATTCCTAATGCTTCCTGAATGATGGAAAAGTGCTGTACAGGGTAGCCTGGGGGGCTCAGCCCCCGAAGGGGCTTAGTGCCACCTTTGGCCCGGGGCGTGATCCTGGGGACTGGGGATTGAGTCCTGCATCCGGCTCCCTGCATGGAGCCTGCTTCTCCCTCTGCCTGTGTCTCTGCCTGTCTCTCTCTCTCTCTCTGTCTCTCATGAATATTTAAATAAAATCTTTTTTTTAAAAAAAGTACTGTACAGAGCTCTGCATTTTCACAAAGGACATATATTATTGAAGGTAGAGTTTTAAGGGTCAATAATTAGAGTGGAGGCAGTACAGGGTACTGATGGAGTCTTCTTTTTTTCCCCACTGTAAAACAGCAGTATTTATTCTTTAGAAATATGCAAGGCCTTTGAAAACTCAGTATTAAATTCCTCTTCATAAAGTATCTGAGTAAAACAAGTCAACTGTAAAAGCACATTTTTAAATATAATTAAAAAAATTTAAATATGAAACAAGCATTAGATGAAGAAATTATTTATTCATTGTGAGTATGCAACAAAATATTCCTTTATTTTTGAGATGCAAACAGAAGTACTTAGGGGTGAAATGATATACAGTGCTTTGGATTTGCTGTAAAATATCCCAGCAAGAAAAGGTGGTGGGAAGTAAAAGTCGTTTCATCATATTCTCTAGTTTTAAATATGCTTAGAAAATTTCATAATAAAAAATGTTTAAGGGATCCCTGGGTGGCGCAGCGGTTTGGCGCCTGCCTTTGGCCCTGGGTGCGATCCTGGATACCCGGGATCGAATCCCACGTCGGGCTCCCGGTGCATGGAGCCTGCTTCTCCCTCTGCCTGTGTCTCTGCCTCTCTCTCTCTCTCTCTCTCGTGACTATCATAAATAAATTAAAAAAAAATGTTTAAAATGGTAACAACGGCATCACTGCAGCAAGTAAAACGATGCTAAAAAGTATATAAAGAAAACATTTTTTGGGGGTGGGGCAAGATGGCGGAGGAGTAGGGTCCCCAAGTCACCTGTCCCCACCAACTTACCTAGATAACTTTCAAATCATCCTGAAAACCTACAAATACAATGTGAGATTTAAAGAGAGAACAGCTGGAACGCTAGAGGGAGAAGAGTTTGCACTTCTAACAAGTACAACTCATTTTTAGCCACTCTGCACTGAGCAAAATGACTAGAAAGAACTCACCACAAAAGAAAGAATCAGAAACAGTACTCTGCCACAGAGTTACAGAATTTGGATTACAATTTGATGTCAGAAATCCAATTCAGAAGCACAATTATAAAGCTACTGGTGGCTCAGGAAAAAGCATAAAGGATTCAAGAGGCTTCATGATTGCAGAATTTAGACCTAATCAGGCTGAAATTAAAAATCAATTAAATGAGATGTAATCCAAACTTGAGGTCCTAACGACAAGGGTTAATGAGGTAGAGGAAAGAGTGAGTGACATAGAAGACAAGTTGATGGCAAGGAAGGAAGTTGAAGGAAAAAGATAAAAACAAAAGACCATGAGGAAAGGTTAAGGGAAATAAATGACAGCCTCAGGAGGAAAAATCTATGTATAATTGGGGTTCCAAAGGGCGCTGAAAGGGACAGAGGACCAGAAAGCAAATTTGAACAATTCATAGCTGAGAACTTCCCTCATTTGGGGACGGAAACAGGCATTCAGATCCAGAAGATACAGAGGCCCCCCCCTAAAATCAATAAAAACTGTTCAACACCCCGACATTTAATAGTTAAGCTTGCAAATTCCAAAGATAAAGAGAAAATCCTTAAAGCAGCAAGAGACAAGAGATCCCTAACTTATATGGGGAGAACTATTAGGTTAACTGCAGACTTCTCCACAGAGACCTGGCAGGCCAGAAAGGGCTGGAAGGATATATTCAGGGTCCTAAATGAGAAGACCATGCAGCCAAGAATACTTTATCCAGCAAGGCTCTCATTCAGAATAGAAAGAGAGATAAAGAGCTTCCAAGATAGGCAGAAACTGAAAGAATATGTGACCACCAAAAAAGTTCTGCAAGAAACATTAAGGGGGACTCTGTAAAAGAAAGAGGAAGTCCAAAGAAATAATCCACAAAAACAGGGACTGAATAGGTATTATGATGACACTAAATTCATATCTTTCAATAGTAACTCTGAATGTGAATGGGCTTAATGATCCCATTAAAAGACGGAGGGTTTCAGACTGGATAAAAAAGCAAGACCCATCTATTTGCTGTGTACAAGAGACTCATTTTAGACCTAAGGACACCTCCAGCCTGAAAATGAAAGGGTGGAGAACCATTTACCATTCCAGTGGTCCTCAAAAGAAAGCAGGGGTGGCAATCCTCATATCAGATAAATGAAAGTTTATCCCAAAGACTGTAGTAAGAGATGAAGAGGGACGCTGTATCATACTTTAAGGATCTATCCAACAAGAGGACCTAGCAATCATGAATATTTATGCCTCTAATGTGGGAGGGGCCAAGTATATCAATCAATTAATAACCAAAGTAAAGACATACTTAGATAATAATACACTAATACTGGGAGACTTCAACATGGTACTTTCTGCAAACAACAGATCTTCTAAGCACAACATCTCCAAAGAAACAAGAGCTTTAAATGATACACTGGACCAAATGAATTTCACAGATATTTACAGAACTTTACATCCAAAAGCAACTGAATACACATTCTTCTCAAGTGCACATGGAACTTTCTCCAGAATAGACCACATAATGGGTCACAAATCAGGTCTCAACCGATACCAAAAGATTAGGACTGTACCCTGCATATTTTCAGACCAAAATGTTTTGAAACTTGAACTCAATCACAAGCAGAAATTTGGAAGAAACTCAAACACATGGAGGTGAAAGAGTGTCCTGCTAAAAGATGAGTCAACCAGGAAATTAGAGAAGAATTAAAAAGATTCATGGAAACTAATGAGAAGGAAGATACAACCATTCAAAATCCTTGGGATGCCCCAAAAGTGGTCCTAAGAGCAAAATACATCACAATACAAGCCTCCCTCAAAACACTGGGAAAAACTCAAATACACAAGCTAACCTTGCACCTAAAGGAACTGGAGAAAGAACAGCAACTAAAACCTACACCAAGCAGAAGACGAGTTAATAAAGATTTGAGCAGAACTCAATGAAATAGAGGCCAGAAGAACTGTGGAACAGATCAATAAAACCAGGAGTTGGTTCTTTGAAAGAATTAATAAGATAGATAAACCATTAGCCAGCCTTATTAAAAACAAAAGATAAAAGACTCAATAAAATCACAAATGAAAAAGGAGAGATCACCACCAATACCAAGGAAATACAAACAATTTTAAAAACATATGAGCAGCTACATGCCAATAAATTAGGCAATCTAGAAGAGATGGACGCATTTCTGGAATACCATAAACTACCAAAACTGGAACAGGAAGAAATAGAAAGCCTTAATAGGCCAATATCCAGGGAGGATATTGAAGCAGTCATCAAAAACCTCCCAAGACACAAAAGTCCAGGGCCAGATGGCTTCCCAGGGGAATTCTATCAAATGTTTAAAGAAGAAACAATACCTATTCTACTAAAGCTGCTCTGAAAAATAGAAAGGTATGGAATACTTCCAAACTTGTTTTATGAGGCCAGCATCACCTTAATTCCAAAACGAAAGACCCCACCAAAAGGAGAATTATAGACCAATACCCCTGATGAACACAGATGCAAAAATTCTCAATGAGATACAAGCCAATAGGATCCAACAATACATTAAGAAGATTATTCACCATGACCAAGTGGAACTTATCCCTGGGATGCTTGCAAGGCTGGTTCAACACTCATAAAGCAATCAACGTGATAGATCATATGAACAAGAGAAAAAACAAAAACCATATGACCCTCTCAATAGATGCAGAGAAAGCATTTGACAAAATACAGCATCCATTCCTGATCAAAACTCTTCAGAGGGAACATTCCTCAGCATCTTAAAAGCCATCTACGCAAAGCCCACAACAAATATCATTCTCAATGGGGAAGCACTGGGAGCCTTTCCCCTAAGATCAGGAACAAGACAGGGACGTCCACTCTCACCACTGCTATTCAACATAGTACTGGAAGTCCTAGCCTCAGCAATCAGACAACAAAAAGACATTAAAGGCATTCAAATTGGCAAAGAAGTCAAACTCTCCCTCTTCACCGATGACATGATTCTCTACATAGAAAACCCAAAAGCCTCCATCCCAAGATTGCTTGAACTCATAGAGCAATTCAGCAGTGTGGCAGGATACAAAATCAATGCCCAGAAATCAGTGGCATTTCTATACACTAACGGTGAAACTGAAGAAAGAGAAATTAAGGAGTCAATCCCATTTACAATTGCACCCAAAAGCATAAGATACCTAGGGATAAACCTAACCAACGAGGTAAAGGATCTATGCCCTAAAAAGTACAGACCCTTTCTGAAAGAAATTGAGGAAGACACAAAGAGATGGAAAAATATTCCAGCTCATGAATTGGAAGAATTAATATTGTGAAAATGCCAATGCTACCAAGGGTAATTTACACATTTATTGCAATCCCTATCAAAATACCATGGACTTTCTACAGAGAGTTAGAATAAATCATCTTAAGATTTGTGTGGAATCAGAAAAAGACCCCGAATAGCCAGGGGAATATTGAAAAAGAAAACCAGAGCCTGGGGCATCACAATGCCGGATTTCAAGTTGTATTACAAAGCTGTGATCATCAAGACAGGGTGGTACTGGAACAAAAACAGACACCTAGATCAATGGAACAGAATAGAGAACCCAGAAATGGGTCCTCAACTCTATGGTCAACTAATATTTGACAAAGTAGGAAAAAGACTATCCACTGGAAAAAGGACAGTCTCTTCAATAAATAGTGCTGGGAAAATTGGACAGCCACGTGCAGAAGAATGAAACTAGACCATTCTCTTACACCATACACAAAGATAAACTCAAAATGGATGAAAGATCTAAATGTGAGACAAGAATCCATCAAAATCCTAGAGGAGAACACAGGCAACACCCTTTTTGAACTTGGCCATAGCAACTTCTTACAAGATACATCTATGAAGGCAAGGGAAACAAAAGCAAAAATGAATTATTGGAACTTCATCAAGATAAAAAGCTTCTGCACAGCAAAAGAAACAGTCAACAAAACTAAAAGACAACCTACAGAATGGGAGAAGATATTTGTAAATGACATGTCAGATAAAGGGTTAGTATCCAAGATCTATAAAGAACTTAGTAAACTCAACATCCAAGAAACAAACAATCCAATCATGAAATGGGGCAAAGACATGAAGAGAAATCTCACAGAGGAAGACATAGACATGGCCAACAAGCATATGAGAAAATGCTCTGCATCACTTGCTATCAGGGAAATACAAATCAAAACCACAATGAAATACCACCACACACCAGTGAGAATGGTGAAAATTAACAAGACAGGAAACAACAAATGTTGGAGAGGATGTGGAGAAAGGGGAACCCTCTTGCACTCTTGGTGGGAATGTAAACTGGTGCAGCCACTCTGGAAAACTGTGTGGAGCATCCTCAAAGAGTTAAAAATAGAACTACCCTACAACTCAGCAATTGCACTGTTGGGGATTTACCCCACAGATACAGATGCAGTGAAACGGCAGGACACCTGCACCCCAATGTTTATAACAGCAATGTCCACAATAGCCAAACTGTCTAAGGAGCCTCGGTTTCCATCGACAGATGAATGGATAAAGAAGATGTGGTACATGTATACAACGGAATATTACTCAGCCATTAGAAACAACAAATATCCACCATTTGCTTCAATGTGGATGGAACTGGAGGGTATTATGCTGAGTGAAGTAAGTCAATCGGAGAAGGCCAAACATTATATGGTCTCATTCATTTGGGGAATATAAAAAACAGTGAAAGAGAATAAAGGGGAAAGGAGATAAAATGAGTGTGAAATATCATTGAGGGTGACAGAACATGAGAAACCCCTAACTCTGGGAAACGAACAAGTAGTGGAAAGGGAGGTGGGAGGAGGGATGGGGTGACTGGGTGATGGGCACTGAGGGGGGTACTTGATGGGATGAGCACTGGGTGTTATGCTATATGTTGGCAAATCGAACTCCAATAAAAAAATAGAAAAAAAAGGAAACATTTTTCAGTTTTGCCTACACTCTGCATCCAATTGTTCTTTGGCCTGGCCTATTTTTTGTCTACCATATCCCTCTCTCATAAAGTCACATTGTTTGCATCTCCTTGGTGAGGATAATGTGACGCCAGGCAAAGAACCAGTTGCGTGAATTAAACCACATTACTGTCCAAAGGCAGCGCACGGGAAATTGGTTGCTTAACGCATCCTTCCTTAGAAAGTGCACTGGGGAGATCCCTGGGTGGCTCAGCGGTTTAGTGCCTGCCTTTGGCCCAAGACGGGATCCTGGATCCTGGGATTGAGTCCCGCATCGGGCTCCCAGCATGGAGCCTGCTTCTCCCTCCTCCTGTGTCTCTGCCTCTCTCTCTATGTCTATCATAATTAAATAAATAAATCTTTTATTTTAAAAAAAGAAAGTGCACTGGGAATCTGGTGTTGGAGATTTGAGATCTGAACTCTATGAGATCATAAATCTGAACCCCTGCAGTTTATTTATGTTCAGAACAAGGTAGTTGAAATTAGCTCACTGTTCAAGTAAGGCCAGCCCAGCCCTTTATGTTCTAGATGAGATGAAGAAGAATGATTTGTAGAATAGAAATAATTTCTGAGTAGTGACTTAAGCCTTTATATGAGTTGGAAACACATTCGTGTGTGCACACATACGGACTTATGAGTTATAAGTTCCCGAACTATCTCAATTGACCAGTAAAATATTATGGAGATTTCAGTTGTAAATAACAAATCATCAAGAGTTGAAATGCCAGCCAACATATTTTACAGTAAGATGAGTAAGTATACGCGTAAATCGGAGCCTGAATCTCAGCTTTCCGGGACAGAAGTACTGCGTATTTCCAGACTAGAGTAGCAAGTTGGCAAGTTGAGGTGGTGGAGGAGTGGGGATGGGCATTCATATTACTTAACTACTACCTGTATTCTGGGTTCTGTGCTAAGACCTTTTCTTATTTGACTTTTAAAATAACCTGCCAGATAGGTAATATTGTTTCTGTTTCGCTCATTAGAAAGGTGGGCTCAGAGATGTTTATTGACTTGTTTGAAGTCACTCAGCTTTGAAGTTTCAAAGATTCAGGCCTGCTTGACTTCAAATCCAGAATTCTTTCCACTGCACTTTGTTGCCCCTAGGAGAAAAAGGTGCTGAGAAGAAATGAAAATTTAGCACACAAAAAATCATCAAAAAGAAAAAAAAGGAAGGTGTTTTTTTTTCCCTCAAAAAAAAAAGTTATAGCTACAAAGAGAGTGATCAAAGGGCAGGCTAATTTTGATGGTTAGAATGAAACAGGGAAACCGAAGGAGCCCTGGCCTTGGGATTAGAAAACCTGGTTTGGGTTGTAACTCCCTCACTTGCTAGCTTATATGACTTTGTTAATTTACTTTCCACCTCTGGATCTTCACTCCCTCATTCATAAATGCAGACAGGAATGCCTGTCCTATCTATCTCATAAGGTGGTTATTATAGAGATTAAATACAGAGATCAAATCTATTCGAAGAAAGGGTCTCTAGGCTAAACCACAACAAGTGTACAACTCAAACAACTACACAATTGCAGTTAATGGTTTCTGTGATTAACAGTAACAGTATATTAAGCTCTTTGGTATTTCCCAGCAAGTTGAGATTCCTTGTCCTTTGCTTTCTATTTTCTCTAGAAGATGCTGGATTTCCCAAAGTGAGGAACTGAGCCCTGAGTCCTAGGTAGAAAGTAGAGACCCAAAGCAAATTGCACTCTGTGCCCGCTCATGCCCTCACCATTTATATATAGGTGAATCATGTTAAGAGAAATTACTATCAGATCAGTAAAGGGAAAAGAAGCCCCCAAAAGGTAGCCTACTGCCTAAGCCAGTGTGATAGTGAGACACACTGATCTACCTACTTTGTCCTAGTGGCAGTGAAGAGAGATTATGATTTATAGGCATTATATACCCAGGAATGCATAGACACACACACACACACACACACACACACACACACACACACGTATATGAGCCTCAGGACTTTTCACCACAAGACAGCATCCATCAGGATAGGATCCCTGGATGAGCCAGTGTAACCTAGGGCCATCTCTGACTCCAGGAATACTTTCATAACACCACACTTTCTGTTCATAGTTTAGACAACTTCCTTTCATCCTTCCTCATCAAAACCACAGGCAGGCTAACTAGTGGATTCCCTGCTGTGTGGAGCAGGGAGTAGATGTAGGGAGGTGCATATTCATCAGTGCATTCACACGAATTTTAATGAGCCTCCAAAGTATAGAGCTATACTCTGCTGGGAGCTGAGGGTGCAGGACATATGGGTTCCTCTCCCTCAGCACCACAGAGGAGACTAAAATGGAATGTAATTATGGTATCATATTTGTATCCATGAGGGAATGTGTTAGATAGCTTTCTTGCTTACATACCTATTTCTTCTCAACTCCACCTAATATCTTTTGGGCTCTGAGCCTTGGGGATTGTGTTAACTATGAGGGAACCCAGAGCAAAAACAAACAAACAAAACAGAATAATAAGCTGAGGCCAGCCAAATTTCTTCCTAGCCAAGGATGCGAAATGTAATCAGTGTTGTGTTAGAAATTAGCAGTTGACCTCCCTCCTGGCATCAGCCCCCTGCTCTGAATGGAGGGAGTAGGTGATGGTCTAGCTCCTGGTAGGAAAAGAGGCCATCTTACCTTCCGAGACACAGCAAACCCTATCTAGCCAACTGCATTTGGGAATGAAGTGTAGGGTGTAAGGTGTGAGGAATGAATAAGAAAAGGGACATGGCAATCTCCGAGACAAGTGAATCATGACCTAGTATGTTCTAGAAAGCAAAAGCAGACACAAAATGAAAAAAATAAACCAGATGATGAAACAGTGCTCAGTTGTTCTGCAGAGACACCCAGAAGATATAGTGGTTCTGGCCATAGTAGTCACGGTTGTTGTCATTACAGTAGTAGTTGTAGTAAAAACAAAACAGAAACGACTATTTGACTACCTGTCACATATCAGAAAATGAATTAAGTGCTTTATTTCTGTTATTTCATTTAATAAGCATGTGCAAAACCCTTTTAGCTAGATGCTAGTATTATCCTCATTTATAGAAGGGAAAATTTGGCCCACTCGCCTAAGACCAAATAGGTGGTTGGTAAGCAACAGAACCAAGAGGCTAATGTGAGACTGTCTGACTTCAAAGCCCATTCTTTTAATGATTTCCAATTTCAATTTTGGTTTTTGGTAGATAAACCCCCACCCCAGGACTCCCAGGGACCTTTCCTAGAGAGCCCCTACACCCCCTTTCTCTCTTTTTGTCTTTCTCTCTCTGGCTATCCCCACCAAGATAACCTAAGGGCTCTCCTCAGGATCCCCTGACCCCCTTGGGCTTTTCACCATACAAACCCTTTAGCTCTAGTCTCTGTCCTGACTCATGAGGTAGTTGGGACCACTGGAGATATGTTCTCAAGACAACTTTGTTACCTAGTCATGGAGTTGGGTATTGTTTGGGGGTCACCTTTCTCACTGATACGCTCATATAGAAATCTTCAAGCCCTCATCCTGGGGCTCTTTCCTGGTTTTTCTCTATCTTCTTTCCCTACCCCCACTCTTCCACCCCACTCTACCCTTGTAGCTTGGAAGCAATATAGGCCTTTCTTGAGTTATTTTTACTCTTCCACTTGGGCCTTTCTTCTAGTGATGATCTGCCTTTTCTGAACATGGAACTAGTTTTTTTTTTCCCTTTTGTCATCTGAAGTCCCCTGTCTCAGAAAGGATGATTTCTTTCTCAGAACATGCCCTCCCTGACATTAGCTGTCAGGGTGTGAATATCCCTGAGCTTCCTGTTAGAGATTCTTGGCTCTGTGTGTATACAGGGAGTATCAGGGTGCTAAAGCCATCTCCCAGAAACAAAGGTCTTGGGGAGGAATGCTTATTTCAGACTTGAGTACAAAGAAGGACTAAATGCTCCCCACAGTCTAGTTTATGACTAGAGAAGGCATAATCTTTCACTGGCTTGCCCCACTCTCTTTCCCTTGCATAATTCTGTGCTGGTGAAAGGCAGTGAAAAGCAGGTCTTGGGGAAAGGCCCTGAACTCAAAATCAGGAAGCCTGGATTCTACCACTTGCTCTGGCACCCAGTAGTTGCATAAACTTGGGCAGAGCACCCTGTATGTACCTCTGTTACACTGCCTACTGTGCTGTATTGCAATTACCTGATTACATCTGGTTTCCTTTGTTGGACTCTCAGCTTCTTGAAAGCACTGGCCATGACTATGCCACATTCATGATAGAAGCTGCAAGTCCTGACTAGTCTTTCTGACTCATTCTGTCCCCCTCTAATCCATTTTCCACTCTGCTGTGGGCATGAGCTCTTTAAAATGCAAAGCCCACATGTCAACCCCCCTACCATGGACCCTTCAATTATTCCTCATCACCATTGAGACAAAGGTTATAAGATAAAGACCCATCATGATCTGGACCTTGCCTATGTCTCCAGCATCCCCCTCACCCACATGCACTTTGTACTGTGTTCATTCCACAAATATTTAAGCATATTTCTGCCTTGGGCCAGGCACTTGGAGCACAGTGTGAACATAGCCCCTGCCCTCAACTTACACTCTTCTCTGCTGACTGACTACTGCTTGTCCTTTAAGACTCACCTCAGGCATCCAGGAAGCAAGGTGAGTCCTTTAAGACTCATCTCCTCCAGGAAGCCATCACTCATGCCCTATACCTTTCTCCTTATCTCCCTAATCTGGTTCAAGTGTTTCTCCCCTGTGTACCTGGAGCGCCCCATGCATGATTCCATCATAACACTTTGAGTACCAATTTGTCTCCCCACCAGACTGTAAACTCTAAGAGTGGGAACTGTGTCTTATCCACTTTTTTATACCCAGCACATGGTGTGGTACACAATAGATATTGAGAAAGGATAATTGAATAAACAGTACCCTCTGGTGGCTAGCTATTATAAGTACAATCTTTTTTTGCATCATTTGAAAGTGAGTAAACCACAGGCAATTACCCAAGAGAGGTCAATTTTTGTTTCTTTTAACATTGGATAAGGAACCATTTCAGAATGTGTGGTCTCCTAGGACCTAGGTTGTTCTAACATCTTTCTAAATCTTTCATAATGCATCAAATAATATGTAAATGACAGAAAAAAATACCATTTTGAGTAATTGTGTAAAAAGAAAGTGTAATGGAAATTTGTTTCATGCAATGAAGAAATATAACCTGCTGTACAGTATTTCATTATATCTTTATTTCAGGGCCCACACACCCACATTCACTCATTCAACAAACATTCGATGAGTACCTGAAGTATGCCATGCACTATTCTAGGTGCTGGGGATAGAGTAGTGAATGAAACAAAGTACTTAACCTTAAGCTTATGTTCTGGTTGGTGGAGATACATAATAGCAAGTATATTTTTATTAGGGGTTATATGTGCTAGGGATAAAAATAAACTAGGGGAGAGTGACATCACCAAAATGGCAACCTAGGTTGCTCCTGACTTTGCTTCCCCTCACAGAAGAACAATGAACAAGACCCCACTAAGAGAATCCCAGAATATGGGGGTGAAGCTGAAGCACCCTTTTGCTCCACAGAGACCCAGACATACTGCATTAGAAGGGTGAGAAGTGGCTACATATTGACCATGTTGCTCCTCCTTCTGTCTAGTGCAGCACCATGCAGAGAGGTCTTCCCTGAGTTCCTCCAGTGGGAAAAGAGAACCCAGTGGGGACACCCATCTCCCCCTGACATTGTGGGTCACATTGTGAGAGCCCCCATTCTGATCTTATACCATGGGGATTGTAAGGGTATCTTTGAGGCTCAACGCTCTGACTGTGATCCATACGTGCAACAACTAGCATATATGGATCTTGGCTCAGATAGTAATCCCAACATCAGCTTTGCTTATCCACAGAATCAAGTTTGGGGGACACTCTAAAGCACTTTGTGGGTTGCAGATCTAGGTTTGGATCCTTAAATAAGGAGTTTTGCCAGCCCTAGAGCCCCGTTTGTCCAGGCCCAAGCAAGGAGCTGAATCCCAGTCCCACATGCTGTGGAGAGTGTTTTCCAGCCCCATCTGGCCAAAAGGGTTGGTGACAATGCCTGGAAGTAGTGAAGCCCAGTTACAATTGAACAGAGAGGCCAGCAGGCAGAGCTGATCACCCCAAGGGCCAAGCTAGTCCTGGACACGAGGTATTCTGTATATATATAGGCAGAGGGGTTAATTCATAGCTAAGGCTGAGGGTAACTCCTGGCTCATCTCAACTGGAGAGACTGGGAAATTGAGAGTGACCTGGAGCAGCCTCTCCCACTCTTTCCCAGGCAAGGGAGCTGAGACAGCTCCACCCACCATGAAGAGTGTCTTCTGGCTCTTTCTAACCAGAAGGGCTGGACACAATACCTGAAAGCTGTGGAATCCAGTGGCACTCAAGCTGAAAGGCAAGTGGGCAGAACTGGTCATTTCCAGAATAAAGCCAGTGGCCCTATTCAGTCAGAGAACTTGGGGTGTGGGTTGGCTTGAGTTAAGACAACAAAGAGCTTTATTGGCTTTAGAACTGCTTCTCCTGCTGTGCCCAGTGAGGGAATCTAATTCATAGCTCTACTCATCATTGAATAAAACCTTCAGATTGTCTGACCAGGGAACCTAATCAGAGGACATGGGAAGCTGTATAGTCCATTCAACAGCCCTGATTGTAGTGGCACTTAAATAGAGAGCACAGCTGGTGGGTTCCCTCTTCTGCAGAGCAAAACCAGGGGCCTCACCTGACAAGTGAATCCAATGCACGTTCAGGCCTGATTCTGTCCCCCCAACAATAAGCTGTGCAGACCCTGGGCCCTGACCTGCTTCCTTGTCAAGGCAGGAAAGCTAATTGATATTCACTAGCCATTAGTGAATAATGCCCAGACCCAGCCATCTAGTAATTCTGACCAGATAATCCAGGCAACAGTGGAGCCTATCCCTCAGCCTCACTTAGGTAGGGAACCAAGCTAGCAGTTCTATCCAACTGTTCCCAGCCAGTGGCAAACCCTCCATTCCTGTCCTCAGAGCCCCAACTATTGCTTCATCCAAAAATAGACCATAACAGTAATCCCCTCTGTCCAAGGACATTGCCAGCAGATGCCCAGAAAACCCAAACTGAGCTGACTAGTGAAGAACTATCTCTGCCAAAGCAAATCTGTGAAATTTGGAAGAGGAGCTCAATTACTTAAATGTACAGATATAAATGTAAAGAATCAAGGATCATTAAAAAGTAGGGAAACATGATACTACCAAAGGAAACTAATAAAGCACTAATTACTGACCCTAAAAGTAAAGATCCAAGAACTGTCAGACAATGCATTTGGAATAATCCTATTAAGGAAGTTTAGTGAACAACTACAAGGAAACACAGACAACTAAGTGAAATTAGGAAAACAGTGCATGAACAAAATGAGAATTTTGTTGAAGAAATAGCAACCATCAAAAAAAGACAAACAGAAATGTTAGAGTTGAAAAATACCATAACTGAACTTAAGAATCCAATAGAGAGGGATCCCTGGGTGGCGCAGCGGTTTGGCGCCTGCCTTTGGCCCAGGGCGCGATCCTGGAGACCCGGGATCGAATCCCACGTCAGCTCCCGGTGCATGGAGCCTGCTTCTCCCTCTGCCTGTGTCTCTACCTCTCTCTCTCTCTCTGTATGACTATCGTAAATAAATAAATAAATAAAAATTAAAAAAAAATTTCCTTTAAAAAAAAAAAAAAAGAATCCAATAGAGAGGGGCGCCTTGGTGGCTCAATTGGTTGTCTGCCTTTGGCTCAAGTCATGATCCTGGGGTCCTGGGATGGAGCCCTGCATCAGGCATCCTGCTCTACGGGGACTCTGCTTTTCCCTCTCCCTCTGCCTGCCACTCTCCCTACTTGTGCTCTCTCTGTCAAATAGATAAATAAAATCTTAAAAAAAATAATAGAGAGTTTTAAAAGTAGGCTTGACTATGTAGAAGAAAGAATCAGTGACGTGGAGGATGGAACATTGTAAATTACCCAGTCAGAGCAGAGGGGGAAAAAAGCGTGAAAAAGTCAGGAAAGTCTATGGGAATTATGGGACAAAATGTAAAGAAACAATAGTCACATTATGGTGAATTATGGGACAATATGAAAAGAAACAACATTCACAATATGGGAATTCCAGAAGGAGAAAAGAAAGAAAAGGAAGAAAGTATATTTAAAGCGATAATGGAGAAGAAATGTGTGGGAAATATCAGAAAGGGAGACAGAACATAAAGACTTCTAACTCTGGGAAATGAACTAGGGGTGGTGGAAGGGGAGGAGGGCGGGGGGTGGGGGTGAATGGGTGACGAGCACTAAGGGGGACACTTGACGGAATGAGCACTGGGTGTTATTCTGTATGTTGGTAAATTGAACACCAATAAAAATTAATTTATAAAAAAAATAATAAATAAAATTAAATTAAATTAAAAAAAAAGCGATAATGGTCGAAAATGTCCCAAACCTGGGGAGAGAAATGGACATCCAGATCTATGAGTGCCAAAAGATCCAAAATAGGTTGAATACAAATAGGATTACAATAAGACAAATGATTAAATTGTCAAAAGTCAAAAGAAAGAATTTTAAAAGCAATGAGAGAAAAAAGAGACACTATGTACAAGGGAACCTGAGTAAGATTGCTGTATTTCTCAACAGAAACTTTTCAGGCCAGAGAACAGAATGACATATTCAAAATATTGGAAAAAATAACTCTCAGGGGTACCTGGGTGGCTCAGTGGTTGAGTGTCTGCCTTTGGCTCAGGTTGTAATCCTGGGGTCCTGGGATCGAGTCCCACATTGGCCTCCCCACAGGGAGCCTGCTTCTCCCTCTGCCTATGTCTCTGCCTCTCTCTTTCTGTGTCTCTCATGAATAAATAAATAAAATCTAAAAAATAACTCTCAACCAAGAATCCCATTCCCAGCAAATCTGTTCTTCAGAAACAAAAAAGGGATAAAGATTTTTCTGAAACAAACAGAAGTGAGGGAGTTCATTACCATCAGACCTGCCTTACAGGAAATGCTAACGGGAGTTATTTGACTAGAAGTAAAACTATGCTAACATCATAAAAACATAAAAAGTTAGCATAAATCTCACTGTTAATGGTAGATATATCATCATATTTAGAATCTGTAATATGGTAATAGGTAATAGTCGTGTGTAATTGTGGTATAAAATAGTGGTGTATAATGATACTTACATAAGACCTACATACTTACATATGTACAATACTTACATAATAGTGGTGTATAATAATACTTATAACCCTAGTTTAAAAGTTAAAAAAGAACACAGTAAGAATAACCATAACTATAATAATCTGTTATTAGTTATATAATATTAAAAACATGTAAATTGTAACAATAGTAACCGAAAATGTGAGGGGAGAAGTAAAAGTGTAAAGTTTACAAATTTTATTCAAGTTAAGATTTTATCAGTTTAAGATAAAGTATTATAAATTTAATATATTTTATGTTTGCCTCATGTTAACCACAAGGGAAAAAACCCTGTAGTAATTACACAGAAGAACACTATAAAGAAGTCAAAGCATTTTAATACCAAAAGACATCAAAACACACAAAAAGACAGCAGAATAAGAAACAAAGAAAAGGGGCTCTGTGAAACAACCAGAAAATATTTTTTAAAAATGGCAATAGTAAGTCCTTACCTATCCATAATTAATTGAAATGTAAATGGATTAAATTATTCAGTTAAAAGACAAAAATCATCTGAATGGATAAAAAAATTCAAAAACATGATGTCTATTAAGAGACTCACTTTAGCCTTAAAGACACATAGACTGAGAGTGAAGGGATGGAAAAAGACATTTCAAAAAAAAAAAAAAGGTAAATGTAGCTGTAATTATATCAGACAATATAGACTTTAAAAATGGTAGAAAGTGACAAAGAAGGTCATTATATAAAGATAAAGGGATCAACATATCAAGAAGATATAACATTTGTAAATGTTTATGTGCCCAGCATTGGAGCATAAATAGGGGGGAAGAAATTAAAGGGGGAAATAAAAACTTCCTTGAGACAAACAAAAATGGAAATAAAACATACCAAAATGTATAGGATGCAATAACAACAGTTCTAAGAGGGAAGTTCATAGCAGTAAATGTCTACATTTAAGAAGCAAGAAAGATTCCAAATAAAGTACCTGACTCTACACCTTAAAGAACGAACAATGTTCTTTTTTAACAATGAAAAAAAAAAAAGAACAAACCAAGCCCAAAGTTAGCAGAAGAAAGGAAATAATAAAGACTGGGGCAGAAATCAATGAAATGGAGAACAGAAAGACAATAGAACATTGTCTTAATGTTAATAGAAAATATTAACCAAACTATGCATTTGTTCTTTGAAAGGATAAACAAATTTACAAATCTTTAGCTAGAGTAACCAAGGAAAAAAGAGAAAGGACCCAAATCAACAAAATTACAAATGAAAAAGAAGACATTACAACAGGGATTTGAAGGATCCTAAGAGCCTACTGTGAACAACTATGGGTCAACAAACTGGACAACCTAGAAGAGATGAAGAAAACTTTGGAAACATACAATTTACCAAGACTTAATCAGGAAGAAATCCTAATATACCAGTTACTAGTAAGGCAATTGAATAAATAATTTAAAATCTCCTAACACACACAAAAAACCCCTCAGGACCAAATGGCTTTACTGGTGAATTTTACTAAATATTTAAAGAAGAGTTAATGCTTATTCTCAAACTATTGTAAAAATTTCAAGAGGAGGGAACACCTCTAAACTCATTTTATAAGGCCAATATTATCCTAATACCAAAACTAGAAAAGAAAACTACAGGTCAATATCTCTGATGAATGTAGATGTAAAAATTCTCGATAAAGTACTAGCAAACCAAACTCAAGAGCACGTTAAAATGATCATACACCATGATCAAGTGGGATTTACCCCTGGGATATAAGGATAGTTCAACATTTGCAAATCAGTCTGTGTGATATATCACATTAATAGAATGAAAGAAAAGAAAAGAATTACACGATGATCTCAATATATGCAGAAAAAGCATTTGACAAAATTCAACATCCATTCATGATAAAAAATTCTTAACAAATGAGGCATAGAAGGAACATATCTCAACATAATAAAGGGTATATATGACAAGACCACAGCTAGCATCATATCCAGTGATGAATATTTGAAAGCTTTTCCTTTAAGGTCAGGACCAAGACAAGGGGTACCACTCTCAGCACTCCTATGCAACATAGTACTAGAAGTCCTAGCTAGAGCAATCAGGCAAGAAACAGAAAAGGTATCAGAATTGGAAAGGAAGCAAAATTGTCTGTATTTGCAGATGACATGAGTTTATGTATAGAAAATCCTGTCTTAACCAAAAAACTGTTAGATCTAATTAATAAATTCAGTAAAGTTGCAGGATATAAAATTAACATGAATATTAGTATTTCTATACATTAACAATGAATTTCCTTTCTTTTTTAAAAAATATGGAATGCTTCACGAATTTGCGTGTCATCCTTGCACAAGGGCCATGCTAATCTTCCCTGTATCGTTCCAATTTTAGTATATGTGCTGCCAAAGTGAGCACAACAATGAATTTTCTAAAAGAGAGATAAATTGCTGCCATTTATAATAGCATCAAAAATAATACTTATTGAGCAGCCCTGGTGGCGCAGCGGTTTAGCACCGCCTGCAGCCAAGGGTGTGATCCTGGAGACCTGGGATCGAGTCCCACTTCAGGCTCCCAGCGTGGAGCCAGCTTCTCCCTCTGCCTGTGTTTCTGCCTCTCTCTCTCTCTCTCTGTTGTCTCAATAAATAAATAAAATCTTTAAAAAATAATAATAATATTTATGAATAAATTTAAGGAAAAAGATTTCTACTCTGAAAGCTATAAGACATTGATGAAAGAAATAGAAGAAACAAATAAATTTAAAAAGTGTCCCATTTTCATGGATTGGAAGAATTAATATTGTTAAAATGTAAGTACTACCAAAAGCCATCTATAAATTCAATGCAGTTTCTACTAAGATTCCAATGACATTATTTACCAAAGTAGAAAAAAACTCCTAAAATTTATATGGAATGACAAGAGACCCCAAGTAGCCAAAGAAATTCTAAGTAAAGGGATGCCTGGGTGGGCCAGTGGTTGAGCATCTGCCTTTGGCTCAGGGCATGATCCTAGAGTCCCGGGTTCAAGTTCCGCATCAGGCCTCTGGCATGGAGCCTGCTTCTCCATCTGCCTATGTCTCTGTGCCTCTCTCTCTGTCTCTGTCTCTCATGAATAAATAAATAAAATCTTAAAAAAAAAGAAAGTCTAAGAAAGAAGAAGAAACTAGGAGGCATCACATGTCCTGATTTGAAGCTAGACTATAAAGTCATAGTCATCAAAAACAGTATGGAACTCGCATAAAAACAAATAGACCAATGAAACAGACTTGAGAGCCCAGATATAAACCCAAGGATATACAGTAAACTAAAACTTGACAGAGAGCCAAAAATACCCAATGGAGAAGACCGTGTTTTCAATAAATGGTGCTGAGATAAATGGATATTCATATGTAGAAGAGTCTTATGCTACCCAAAAATTAACTGAATAGGGGCACCTAGGTGGCTCAGTTAGTTAAGTATACAACTCTTGATTTCAGCTCAGGTCATGATCTCAGGGCTGTGAGCTTGAGCTTGTGTTGGGCTTCACACTGGGTGGACATGAATCCAGGACTCCATGGAGCCTGTTTAAGATTCTTTCTCTCCCTCTTCTGCCCCTCTCCCCTCTATCTCCCTTTCTAAAAAAATTAACCCCAAATAGATTAAAGACTTAAATGTAAGATCTCCCGGGACAGGCAGAGGCCAGGAGGGCCCAGGACAGCGAGGACGCTTCTGCCCAAGCTGAGCAGATCAGCGGCCCTGCCCCCGGAGCATCCATGCCCCTGTAGACTGAGAGCTCTATAGCTACTGCGGGAGCTGAATCCAGGACTCTAGAGCTGGCCGCCACCACTGTGGTTGTTCCTCCTGGGGCCTCACGGAGTAAACAACCCCCACTGAGCCCTGCAGCAGGCAGGGGCAGAGCAGCTACCCCAAGTGCTAACACCTGAAAATCAGCACAACAGGCCCCTCCCCCAGAAGACCAGCTAGACAGACAAGTTCCAGGGGAAGTCAAGGGACTTAAAGTATACAGAATCAGAAGATACTCCCCCGGTGTTTTGTTTTTTTGTTTGTTTGTTTGTTTGTTTTTGCTTTTTGATTTCTGTTTACTTCCCCCACCTTTTTTTTCCTTTCTTTTTCTTCTCTTTTTTCTTTTTTTCTACCTTTTTTCTTTTTTCTTTTTCTCTTTTCTTTCCTTCTTTCCCTCCTCTCTTTTTCTCCTTTTCCCAATACAACTTGTTTTTGGCCACTCTGCACTGAGCAAAATGACTAGAAGGAAAACCTTACCTCAAAAGAAAGAATCAGAAACAGTCTTCTCTCCCACACAGTTACAAAATCTGGATTTCAATTCAATGTCAGAAAGCCAATTCAGAAACACTATTATAAAGCTACTAGTGGCTCTAGAAAAAAGCATAAAGGACTCAAGAGATGTCATGACTGCAGAATTTAGATCTAATCAGACAGAAATTAAAAATCAATTGAATGAGATGCAATCCAAACTAGAAGTCCTAACGACGAGGGTTAACGAGGTGGAAGAACGAGTGAGTGACATAGAAGACAAGTTGATGGCAAAGAGGGAAACTGAGGAAAAAAGAGACAAACAATTAAAAGACCATGAGGATTGATTAAGGGAAATAAATGACAGCCTGAGGAAGAAAAACCTACGTTTAATTGGGGTTCCCAAGGGCGCCGAAAGGGACAGAGGGCCAGAATATGTATTTGAACAAATCCTAGCTGAAAACGTTCCCAATCTGGGAAGGGAAACAGGCATTCAGATCCAGGAAATAGAGAGATTCCCCCCCCCCCTAAAATCAAGAAAAACCATTCAACACCTCGACATTTAATAGTTAAGCTTGCAAATTCCAAAGATAAAGAGAAGATCCTTAAAGCAGCAAGAGACAAGAAATCCCTGACTTTTATGTGGAGGAGTATTAGGGTAACAGCAGACCTCTCCACAGAGACCTGGCAGGCCAGAAAGGGCTGGCAGGATATATTCAGGGTCCTAAATGAGAAGAACATGCAACCAAGAATACCTTATCCAGCAAGGCTCTCATTCAGAATGAAAGGAGAGATAAAGAGCTTCCAAGACAGGCAGGAACTGAAAGAATATGTGACCTCCAAACCAGCTCTGCAAGAAATTTTAAGGGGGACTCTTAGAATTCCCCTTTAAGAAGAAGTTCAGTGGAACAATCCACAAAAACAAGGACTGAATAGATATCATGATGACACTAAACTCATATCTTTCAGTAGTGATTCTGAATGTGAACGAGCTTAATGACCCCATCAAAAGGCTCAGGGTTTCAAACTGGATAAAAAAGCAGGACCCATCTATTTGCTGTCTACAAGAGACTCATTTTAGAGAGAAGGACACCTACAGCCTGAAAATAAAAGGTTGGTGAACCATTTACCATTCAAATGGTCCTCAAAAGAAAGCAGAGGTAGCCATCCTTATATCAGATAAACTAAAATTTACCCCGAAGACTGTAGTGAGAGATGAAGAGGGACGCTATATCATACTTAAAGGATCGATCCAACAAGAGGACTTAACAATCCTCAATATATATGCCCCGAATGTGGGAGCTGCCAAATATATCAATCTATAACCAAAGTGAAGAAATACTTAGATAATAATACACTTATACTTGGTGACTTCAATCTAGCGCTTTCTACACACGATAGGTCTTTGAAACACAACATCTCCAAAGAAACGAGAGCTTTAAATGATACACTGGACCAGATGGATTTCACAGATATCTACAGAACTTTACATCCAAACTCAACTGAATACACATTCTTCTCAAGTGCACATGGACCTTTCTCCAGAATAGACCACATACTGGGTTACAAATTGGGTCTGAACCAATACCAAAAGATTGGGATCGTCCCCTGCATATTCTCAGACCATAATGCCTTGAAATTAGAACAAAATCACAACAAGAAGTTTGGAAGGACTTCAAACACGTGGAGGTTAAGGACCATCCTGCTAAAAGATGAAAGGGTCAACCAGGAAATTAAGGAAGAATTTAAAAAATTCATGGAAACTAATGAGAATGAAGACACAACTGTTCAAAATCTTTGGGATGCAGCCAAAGCAGTCCTGAGGGGGAAATACATTGCAATACAAGCATCCATTCAAAAACTGGAAAGAACTCAAATACAAAAGCTAACCTTACACATAAAGGAGCTAGAGAAAAAACAGCAGATGGACCTGACGCCCAGCAGAAGAAGAGAGTTAATTAAAATTCGAGCAGAACTCAACGAAATTGAGACCAGAAGAACTGTGGAACAGATCAACAGAACCAGGAGTTGGTTCTTTGAAAGAATTAATAAGATAGATAAACCATTAGCCAGCCTTATTAAAAAGAAGAGAGAGAAGACTCAAATTAATAAAATCATGAATGAGAAAGGAGAGATCACTACCAACACCAAGGAAATACAAACGATTTTAAAAACATATTATGAACAGCTATACGCCAATAAATTAAGCAATCTAGAAGAAATGGACGCATTTCTGGAAAGCCACAAACTACCAAACTGGAACAGGAAGAAATAGAAAACCTAAACAGGCCAATAACCAGGGAGGAAATTGAAGCAGTCATCAAAAACCTCCGAAGACACAAAAGTCCAGGGCCAGATTGCTTCCCAGGGGAATTCTATCAAATGTTTAAAGAAGAAACCATACCTATTCTACTAAAGCTGTTTGGAAAGATAGAAAGAGATGGAGTACTTCCAAATTCGTTCTATGAGGCCAGCATCACCTTAATTCCAAAAGCAGACAAAGACCCGACCAAAAAGGAGAATTATAGACCAATTTCCCTGATGAACATGGATGCAAAAATTCTCCACAAGATACTAGCCAATAGGATCCAACAATACATTAAGAAAATTATTCACCATGACCAAGTAGGATTTATCCCCGGGACACAAGGCTGGTTCAACACTCATAAAACAATCAATGTGATTCATCACATCAGCAAGAGAAAAACCAAGAACCATATGATCCTCTCATTAGATGCAGAGAAAACATTTGACAAAATACAGCATCCATTCCTGATCAAAACTCTTCAGAGTGTAGGGATAGAGGGAACATTCCTCAACCTCTTAAAAGCCATCTACGCAAAGCCCACAGCAAATATCATTCTCAATGGGGAAGCACTGGGAGCCTTTCCCCTAAGATCAGGAGCAAGACAGGGATATCCACTCTCACCAGTGCTGTTCAACATAGTACTGGAAGTCCTAGCCTCAGCAATCAGACAACAAAAAGACATTAAAGGCATTCAAATTGGCAAAGAAGAAGTCAAACTCTCCCTCTTCGCCGATGACATGATACTCTACATAGAAAACCCAAAAGCCTCCACCCCAAGATTGCTAGAACTCATACAGCAATTTGGTAGCGTGCAGGATACAAAATCAATGCCCAGAAGTCAGTGGCATTTCTATACACTAACAATGAGACTGAAGAAGGAGAAATTAAGGAGTGAATCCCATTTACGATTGCACCCAAAAGCATAAGATACCTAGGAATAAACCTAACCAAAGAGGTAAAGGATCTCTACCCTAAAAACTATAGAACGCTTCTGAAAGAAATTGAGGAAGACACAAAGAGATGGAAAAATATTCCATGCTCATGGATTGGCAGAATTAATATTGTGAAAATGTCAATGTTACCCAGGGCAATTTACACATTTATTGCAATCCCTATCAAAATACCATGGCCTTTCTTCAGAGAGTTAGAACAAATTATTTTAAGATTTGTATGGAATCAGAAAAGACCCCGGATAGCCAGGGGAATTTTAAAAAAGAAAACCATAGCTGGGGGCATCACAATGCCAGTTTCAGGTTGTACTACAAAGCTGTGGTCATCAGGCACAAAAACAGACACATAGATCAATGGAACAGAATAGAGAATCCAGAAGTGGACCCTCAACTTTATGGTCAAATAATATTCAACAAAACAGGAAAGACTATTCACTGGAGAAAAGACAGTCTCCTCAATAAATGGTGCTGGAAAAATTGGACATCCACATGCAGAAGAATGAAACTAGACCACTCTCTTACACCATACACAAAGATAAACTCAAAATGGATGAAAGATCTAAATGTGAGACAGAATCCATCAAAATCCTAGAGGAGAACACAGGCAACACCCTTTTTGAACTCAGCCATAGTAACTTCTTCCAAGATACATCCACGAAGGCAAAAGAAACAAAAGCAAAAATGAACTATTGGGACTTCATCAAGATAAAAAGCTTTTGCACAGCAAAAGAAACAGCAAAACTAAAGACAACCTACAGAATGGGAGAAGATATTTGCAAATGACGTATCAGATAAAGGGCTAGTATCCAAGATCTATAAAGAACTTAGTAAACTCAACACCAAAGAAACAAACAATCCAATCATGAAATGGGCCAAAGACATGAACAGAAATCTCACAGAGGAAGACATAGACATGGCCAACATGCATATGAGAAAATGCTCTGCATCACTTGCCATCAGGGAAATACAAATCAAAACCACAATGTAGGGATCCCTGGGTGGCGCAGCGGTTTAGCGCCCGCCTTTGGCCCAGGGCGCGATCCTGGAGACCCAGGATCCAATCCCACGTCAGGCTCCCGGTACATGGAGCCTGCTTCTCCCTCTGCTTCTCCCTCTGCCTGTGTCTCTGCCTCTCTCTCTCTCTCTCTCTCTCTCTCTCTCTCTCTCTGTGACTATCATAAATAAATAAAAATTAAAAAAAATTAAAACCACAATGAGATACCACCTCACTCCAGTGAGAATGGGGAAAATTAACAAGGCAGGAAACCCCAAATGTTGGAGAGGATGCAGAGAAAAGGGAACCCTCTTGCACTGTTGGTGGGAATGTGAAATGTGCAGCCACTCTGGAAAACTGTGTGGAGGTTCCTCAAAGAATTAAAAATAGACCTGCCCTACGACCCAGCAATTGCACTGTTAGGGATTTACCCCAAAGATTCAGATGCAATGAAACGCCGGGACACCTGCACCCCGATGTTTCTAGCAGCAATGTCCACAATAGCCAAACTGTGGAAGGAGCCTCAGTGTCCATCGAAAGATGAATGGATAAAGAAGATGTGGTTTATGTATACAATGGAATATTCCTCAGCCATTAGAAATGACAAATACTCACCATTCGCTTCAACGTGGATGGACCTGGAGGGTATTATGCTGAGTGAAATAAGTCAATCAGAGAAGGACAAACATTATATGTTCTCATTCATTTGGAGAATATAAATAATAGTGAAAGGGAATAGAAGGGAAGGAGAAGAAATGGGTAGGAAATATCAGAAAGGGAGACAACATAAAGACTCCTAACTGGGAAACGACTAGGGGTGATGGAAGGGGAGGAGGGCAGGGGGTGGGGGTGAATAGGTAGCGGGCACTGAGGGGGGCACTTGACGGGATGAGCACTGGGTCTTATTCTGTATGTTGGCAAGTTGAACACCAATAAAAAATAAGTTTATTATTAAAAAAATAACCAAAATCCATAAAGAACTCATCCAACTCCATAGCAGAAAACCAAATAACCCAATTATAAAAGAGATAGAGGACCTGAATAGACATTTTTTCCAAAGAAGATACACAAATACACAAAAGGGCAGCCTCTACATGAAAAGACACACCATTTTACTAGTCACTAGGGAAATATAAATTAAAACCACAATGAGGGGGGCACCTGAGTGGCTCAGTCAGTTAAACATCTGCCTTCAGCTCAGGTCATGATCCCAGGGTCCTGGGATTGAGTCCAGCATCTAGCTTCCTGCTCAGCTTCTTCTTCTCCTCCCCACTCATGCTCTTTCTTGCTATCTCTGTCTCTCTTTCTCAAATAAATAAATAAAATATTTAAAAACCCACAATGAGATATTACCTCATGACTATTAGAATAACCATCATCAAAAAGATGAGGTGACAAATGTTGGCATGGATGTGGAGAAATGGCAACCCTCTGTGCACTCTTGGAGGGATTATAAATTGGTGCTGCCACTATGGAAAAAACAGTATGGAGGATCTTCAAACATTTAAAAGTAGAACTACCATTGTGATTCAGGTATATTCTGGAAATACATGCAAAAGGAATGAAAACCCTACCTCAAAAATAGATCTACACCCCCTCCCCCATGTTCATAACAGCATTATTTACAGTAGCCAAGATATGGAAACAACCTAAGAGCCCATCAGTGGATGAATGGATAAAGAAGTTGTGGTATATAATACAATATAATGTTATTCAGCCATTAAAAAACCCCGAGGAAATCCTAACATTCGTTAAAACACAGATGGACCTTGAAGGCATTACAGGAAGTGAATTAGGCAGAGAAGAATACACACTATCTGATCTCCCTTCTATATGGAATCTAAAAAAGTCCTAAACACATAGAAAAAGAGATAAGAAATGTGGTTACCAGAGGCAGGGGCTGGGGGCAAGGGAAATTAGAGAAAGGTGGTCAAAAGGTCCAAACTTCCAGTTATAAGGTAAGTAAGTACTAGGGATGTGATGTGATGTACAACATAATGATTAGAGCTAATACTGCTGTCTGATGTATAAAAAAATAAAGAGTCCTATGAGCTTTCATCACAAGAAGAAAGGTTTTCTTTTTCCTTTTTTTCTTTTCTTGTTACTCTATCTAAATGAGAAGATGGATCTTAGCTGAACCTATTGGGGTAATTACATATATTTTACAATATATGTAAATCAAAACATCATGTTGGTGTGCCATAAATGTCTACAGTGATGTATGTCAATTATTTCCCAATCAAACTAGAACAAATTAAACTAGGATATAGAGTAGGGTGTGAAAGAAGATGCCACTTGAGCAAAGGCTTGAATATATATTAGTTATAACTTCAGAAAACTATATAAATGTTGGTTCACTAGACCTGCCTAAAACATTCTGGGACTTCTAGAGTTTTCTTTCTTTTAAATTTTGAAATAAATTTAATTTGACATAGAAGTTGCTAAATAACAGAGTTCCCACATATGATTCACCTACTCTTCCCCAGTGTTAACATCTAACATTACCACATAACTACCACAACCAGGAAACTGTCACTGGTACAATATTCTGTTAAGCAAACTACAGACCTCAGTCAAATTTCACCATTTTTCACATGCCCTCAACCTTTTGGTAATTCCATGAATTTTATCACTTATATAGATTTGTGTAATTGCCATCATAATTAGAACAATATAGCTTCATCACCCCAAAGAACCTCGTTTTTGCTACCTGTATAGTCACATATGCCCCCTGGCAACCACTGATCTGTTCTTCATCAATAATAATTGTATAATTTCTGGAATGTTATGTACATGGAAATATACAGTATGTAGCATATTATAATTTGCTTATGTCGCTCATCATCATTCCCCTGAGATCCATTCATGTTGTGGTGTGTATCGATAATTTTTTTAATTTTTAATTTTTTTTACATTTTATTTATTTATTCATGAGAGGCACACAGAGAAAGGCAGAGACATAGGCAGAGAGAGAAGCAGGCTCCCTCCGGGGAGCCTGGTGTGAGACTTGATCCCAGGACCCTGGGATCATGCTCTGAGCCAAAGGCAGATGCTCAACCAGTAAGCCACCCACATGCGTCCTAGTTTTTAAAATTTTTTTATTGTTGATGTTCCACAATTTGTTTATCCATGCCCCCACTGAAGAGCATTTCAGCTTTTTCCAGTTTTGGGCTAAAACATATAAAAGTGTTATGTACATTCATGTACTTTTTTGTGTATACATAAATTCATATTTCTATGGTGAAATCTAGAGTATTATATTTTTAGAGGGGTTTATAAGCAAGTGCTGTGCTTTACAAAATGAGCAGTAGAGTGGAAAGAACACAAAAGAAATGACTTCAGCCTTGCTCTGTCATTGATCAATGGTATAATGTTAGGTAAGCTGATCTCTATAGGACTGAAATTCTATCTATAAAGTGAGAGGTTAGGAACCTATGATTTCTTTAGTCTTTTCTTTATCTTTTTTTTTTTTTTGAGAGAAAGAGAGCGCGCAAGTAGAGGGGCAAAGGGAGGAGAGAATCTTAAGCAATCTCCACACCCAACACAGAGCCCAGTGTGGCACTCAATCTCACAATCCTGAGATCATGACCTGAGCTGAAATCAAGAGTTGGGCACTTAACCAACTGAGCCACCAAGGTGCCCTTTTTTAAAGATTTTAATTATTTATTCATGAGAGACACACAGAGAGAGGCAGAGATATAGGCAGAGGGAGAAGCAGGCTCCCTGTGGGGAGCCTGATACAGGACTCGACCCCAGGACCCTGGGATCACAACCTGAGCCAAAGGCAGATGCTTAACCACTGAGCCACCCAGGTGACCTCAGGTGCCCCTATTTAGTCTTTTCTACATCTAACAGTTCTGTGGTTCTTTTTTTTAATATTTTATTTATTTATTCATGAGAGACACACACACACACACAGAGAGGCAGAGACACAGGCAGAGGGAGAAGCAGGCTCCATGGAGGGAGCCCGACATGGGACTCGATCCCGGGTCTCCAGGATCACATCCTGGGCTGCAGGTGGTGCTAAACCGCTGAGCCACCCAGGCTGCCCAGTTCTGTGGTTCTGAAGAGAGAGAAAGGAGGTTTCTACCATTTCATTTGGGATTTGTAGCCATACACATAGAATACCAGCTACAAGCCTAGATTATATCTCTCCCACTTTTTTTTGTGCATGTTCTAAATAGCTATCTTTCATGGAAAGAGAATATGTGGATGAAAGTAACTAATCTTTTTTTTTTAATCTTTTTTTAATTTTTATTTGTTTATGATAGTTACAGAGAGAGAGAGAGAGGCAGAGACACAGGCAGAGGGAGAAGCAGGCTCCATGCACCGGAAGCCCGATGTGGGATTCGATCCCGGGTCTCCAGGATCGCGCCCTGGGCCAAAGGCAGGCGCCAAACCGCTGCGCCACCCAGGGATCCCGAAAGTAACTAATCTTAATGTTACAAAGGAGGTCTGATCCCTGAAGAGAAAGGACTCTAAAACTAACACAGAATTGCCACATGGCACAGGGTCACTCTTTAGTCTTATAAGTGGAGCACACTGTCCTCTCCCTCTTTTGCCAATATTTTTATCAGTTAAACTCAGGGTAAAATAAACACAGAATATGTGTGTGTCCATATATGTGTATGTGTATTTTGTGTATTTTCTAAATGTTACATTATATGCATTTATAATGTATATTTTTTCAAAAGTCAGGAGGTAATTACACAAAATGTTTGCAACGGTTAAGTCTGAGGGGTTTGATTATCTTGAGAGACAATTCTGAGGGGATAAGAAGCATGTGTATGAACAGTCTCTCTGCTTCTATCTCTCTCTCTCTCTCTCCCTCTCTCTCCTACACACACACACACACACACACACACACACACACACACACACACAGGTTAAAATCATGGACAAGAGCCAGACTACCTGGCTACAAATCCTGGTTCTGCCAGGTACTAGTTATTTGATCTTGGGCAAGTGACCTAACCTCTATGTCTCTCAGATTCTTCTGTAGAATGGCAATGATATTCATAGTGCCAACTTTAGAGGGTTAATAAGATATGCAAATGAAAAAAAGATATGCAAATAAATTAAAATATATGAAGCAATTTGAACAGTGCCTATTGCAGGAAGCACATCTGTCAACCGAATGTCTGTGTCTGTCACTTCTAGAGATGGCCTGGCTGCCACCTCCCCATCCACCTGGCTTCAAACTGCAACAGTCCCATCCTCCACTGCCTCTACCACTAGAACTCCTCACCCACTCCTCTGCCAAAAAAATTAACTTAGGTTCTGAGGTAGTAGATTGCTTAACTCTGCCTCCTTAATTTTTTTTCCTCCTAAACTGTAGTTATTCTAGTCCAAGGGACTAAAAACCCTATTAATAATTTTGCATACCCGCAAGACCTTTAAAAGTGATTGCCTCTACCCTCAAGTCTAAAGAAACAGATAAAATCCATTTGAAAAACAGCCCTACTTCATTTAGTTCTTTTTAATGTTAAGCTGGCAGAACTGTCTTTGAAATGTTACATTATTTTGCGTTAGAAAACAAAATAAAAAGAAAGATGGTCTTATTTTCCTCTTTGTTTTATACATTTGAACGTCCCTCATACAAAGGGCCGAGATGGTGGTGATGGTGGTGATGATGGTGCGTGTGTGTGTGTGTGTGTGTGTCTGATATCCCCCTAGTGTGATCTAAATTAATACCTTAGCTTAGATGCCGCCATAGTAGGTACTACATCTGCTTTCATAAACGTTGTGGTTTCTTTTTTTTTCCCCCAGGTTTGTTGAGATAATAATCGCCATATAACATGGTGTAAGTTTAAAGTGCATAATGTGGTGATTTGATATACACATATATTACAGAATGGTTACCACGATAAGGTTAATTAACATGTTCACCAACCTCACATAGTTATCTCCTTTTGTCAGTGTGGTGAGAACATGTAGGATCTACTATTCTCTTAGCAGTTTTCAAGTGTACAATACAGCCTTATGAACTGTAATCAAGGAATATAATAAAGCCGAGCTTGTAGAAACAGGGAGAACATCACATTCTCTTGAACAGATCATTTTCAGAGAGTAGTGAATTCTTTGCAACACCAAAAGGTGACAAGGCTGTCCGTAACAACCCATTGAAAATCCATCCGAGGTCCAGTTTACCTCCCACTTTTGCTTCTCATCTCCTTCGCTCAGAAAGAGACTTTGCAGGCTGATACAGCCCACCTGAGCCTGTTTTCTTGGGTGTTTGGAGAATCTTAGAAGGCAGGGCTGGTGGTCACCTTCTCCGTCAGGAGCAATAATGGGGAGTTGAGAAGTTTGTCGCGCCCTCCCAATTCTTCAAGTACCCTGCCGGCTTTTCCTATTCCCCTAGCTCTTGGACAAGAGTGTTAACCAATGATGGTTAAGGCATTACTGTAGTTTGAAGATCCTGACATCTTTCTTGCCCAGGTACAACCAAAGCCTCAAAATGACAGTGTGGCTCTCTGTCCTCCAGAATGGACCTGCAACCTCCGTTTCTAGCCGTATTTCCCTCCCTTGCACTTGTCAGGCTGATCTGCTTTATCCAAACATCCTCTAACTCTCCTGGCTCTGCTTTTGTTCATGCTCTTCACAGCATTCTCAGAATTCTCTCTCTTTAGGGGCACCTGCGTGGCTCAGTGGTTGAGCATTTCCCTTTGGCTTGGGTTGTGATCCTGGGATCCTGGGGTTGAGTCCCTCATCAGGCTCCTCGTGGAGAGCCTGCTTCTCCCTCTGCCTATGTCTCTGCCTCTCTCTGTGTCTCTCATGAATGAATAGATAAAATCTTAAAAAAAAGAATTCTTTCTCTTTAAACCTCATTTCTGCGTGCCCAAGTCCAGCTCATCCTTGAAGACCAGCGCAGCTACACAAAAACCTTCCCTAACCAACCCTCCATTGCCCTTTGCCACAGGAAAAATTAGTTTTCTCTATGCCCACACAGAGCTTTGTGTCCTGTTTATATTGCTAGTTTTGTTCTTCCTTTGATTGTAATTAGCAGAATTCACCCTCCTCTCCTCCACTAAGACTTGAAGTGCCTCGAAGGCAGAAGCTGAGTCTTTTTCCTCATTCTGTCCCACACAGGAACCCACATGGTGCCTGGTATGTAGTGTAGGCCCTTGACGGAAGCTGCTAAAAGCTTCCCCAAACGATCTTCGATATTGGCATTTCACAATCCACCAGGGGTCAGAGGTAGTGGTGGTCATGGAAGATCTCTTTGGATAGAAGATCTCAGGGAATGAACTAGAGCTGGCATTGACTGTAGAGATGAAGACACCGGCGAGGTGCCCTGTTTCTTAACCACATAAAGGAATTTTACTTGATTCTGGCTGTAGAGTTCATCCACTATGTCTTCATCCATGTTGGTCCCGCCTGAACAGGAATCCTCAGTGCTCTGAAGGGCTGATGGATGTGGCTGAGCTGGGGAGAGGGGAGGAGTGAGGGAGTTTCTCATGGGGATAAGTTGGAGGGAAGGCTGGTGCACTTTGAACCCAAGAATAAAAGACCTATGGAGGAAGACCTATGGGAGATCTCCCAAGAAACTATCAAATCAGCTCCCTAAAAGAAGCTTCCAGTAAAAAGGGCTAGCCCAGTTAATTTCAAGACAGAATGGAAACAATTACCAAAATAACCTTTGGTGGCCTCTTCAGCCTTTGCAATAGTGGCTTTTGTGAACTCCCATGTATCTATTTCTGTGTAGTAACCAACAGTAAAATCCTTCTAATGGGATGTGTGTGTCTGTGTCAGAGAAGGATGGGAATTAGACCAGGTCCAACTATGGGTTTAATCTTTGGTCTGGGAGGTAGGAAGGAACTTTGGGAAACAGTAGGCTAGGCAGTTGGATAAAGATGTGCCAGTCAAATTCTCACTGCCTTTGAGAAGGAAGAAAAGAGCACAGGGCAGAGAAAAGGACCTGGAGACCCGACAGGGAGACCTGTACTCTCTAGTGCTTAGGCCTTGGAAGACTCATGCTGGGACTCAATCTCAGACACCAGAAACTACACCCCCACCCCACAAAAATTGGCCTTTTTAGGGGATGGAGAGATTTATACAAGTAGGTTGCCAAGATTACCCTAATGGTATTTTTGGGGAGGACAGATTTTTCCACAGATATAAAGCCTTCTAGTCAAACCCACTAACCCAAACTAAAAAGCCAAAGGCTGAATAAAGATCTGGAATCTTCCACCAACCACCCACCCAACCACAAATGCTCAGTTGTTTTCAACTAAGGGTTAATAAGCAAGTGAAATATGTCAGTGCAATTTCAAGGAAAACTGCAGAAAAGGAAAATACCAGGGCTTTCAAGTACCTTCTAAAGCAATTTGAGATGTTTTATTCACATCATGAGGACAGTTTTACCCTGGAGTATTTCCTACTTAGACAACACTCAAGGAACCTGCTCTTTTGGGCTGCTTCTTGACATGGAAAAATTTTAATGTCGCTGCTTTACCTTTAATTTGGGATTTTGCCTCTTCAGCCAAATTTCTGCTCTACTACTTGTGCTTGGCTGTTTGATTTTGCCCACAGCAACTGTCCAAAGCCCTCCCTAGCTCCCTCACTTCAATCTACATCTTCTCTAAAAAATGCATTTACCATAGTCCATTTTCCAATGTTTGTCATTCTTACTATGATTTTTCATTTTACTAAATCAATCAGGAAATGTTTGTTGTGTGTAAGGCACTGTGCTGGTTACAGCAGGAGATACAAAGGGGTATAAAAACTTTCTTTAAGGAGCTTGCTGTCTGAAGATTTCCAAGCAAGGGAGTGCTTCTCGTTTTTTACCTTTCCTTTCGATTCCTGTTACCTTCTTTGGCTAGGCCCTGTTAATATCACAGTAATTTTTAAATCATGCACGCCTCCCCACTCCACTGCACCAGCTTACCATTACCACCAATCAAATCAATCCCAGGTCATCTCTTTAAAAAGAAAGTTAACTTAATGGTTGCCAGAGAAGAGGACCAAGGGGTGGGCAAAAGGGGAAGGGAAGTGGGAGATAGAGGCTTCCAGTTATGGAATGGATAAGTCACAGGAAATAAAGGGTAGAGGAAAGGGAATACAGTCAGTGGTATTGTAATAGCATTGTGTGGTGACAGATGGGAGCTACACTTGTGGTGAGCACAGTGTAGAGTCATCACTGTGTTGTACACCTGAAACTAATGTAACATTGAGTATCAGCTACACTTCAATTAAATATATATATATTTTAAAGATTTTGATTATTTATTTATTCATGAGAGACACACAGAGAGAGGCAGAGACATAGACAGAGGGACAAGCAGGCTCCCTGCAGGGAACCTGATGGGGGACTCCATCACAGGACCCCAGGATCACAACCTGAGCCAAAGACAGATGCTCAACCACTGAGCCCTCCAAACATCCTAAAATATATGTATATATTTTAAAAATTCATTCTTTCACCATCCTACTTTCCAAACAATATTTTTCAAAGATACCATAATGCCTAATGAATAAAGTGCAATTTCGTTAGCTTGCCTCAAAATTTTCCTCCTTTTTACCTTTAAAATCTAAGTCCTGTCCATCATTGAGGGTCAAGTCCCATTTCCTTCAGGCATCTTTTCTCTACTTCCCCACCAAAAGCGATCTTTCCCTTCGATTTCTGTAGATTATGTTTTACATCACTTATTGGTATGCTGCCTTGACTTGTTTGTTTTATATGCATGTGGCTTTTCCCCATTCAGATTGCAAATTTATTGAGAGCAGGGCCTGAGCATAATGCATTACACACACACACAAGATGCTTAATACATGTTTGATGTTGAAGACAGTGATGATTTTTCCTGATTTCAGGGTATGTATAGGATGGGTTATGAGGGTGGGTGGCAAAGGAAAGATTCTGGAGGTAAGGGGATGAATTAATAAGACTTTTATGGTAATAGTCCAGAAGGATGATAAGGGTTTCAACTTACTGATTCCTTGGCTCAGAGCCTCGTTGTATTGCCAGAAGAATTTTAGTGAGTTTGAAAAGGAGGGGCAGGACTTTGGGACTGCTGTGGATTTATGCCGGGGATGAGAGAGAGGTAGAAATCAGAAGTAACTGAACCTGAGTAACTTAAGTACTAATAGTAGCATTAGAAAAAAAAAGAAATAAAAGAAATCAGGTGGAAGCCATATTTAGAGGGGAGAGATGAGTCTGTTTTTAGATATAATGAATTTAGAGTAACTTGAGTAACCAAGTGGACGTATCTAGCAAGCAGCAAGATACTCCCTACCCCCATTTGATTCAATGCAACAAATATTTACTGAACATCTACTGTGTACCAGTCAGTATGTTGGAGAGACAGTTAAAGACACCAGTCCTGGCCTCCAGAACTCATGTTTGAGTAGGGGAAGACAGACTAATAAATTCCTATGGTATAAGGTAGTAAATAGTAAAATTGAATTATATATACATATATATCGCTGTGGAGATATAAATAGGTGATGAATTGCATCCAAGCAGGTGAGAAAAAGTTACAAAAGTGATGAGTTTTGAGCAAGGCCTGGAAAGATAATGTAGAAGTTTGTCCAACAAACAAATAGGAAAATGACTTTTCAAGTGAAAGAAGTCTCGAGCGAGGGCACAGGACATGGAAGTGTAGGGCATTCTAATGATCAGAAATGACTAAAGACAATGGGATGACAGAATAAAGGTGGATAGAGCAAAAGAGATGCTGGTTGTCAGAAACAGGACAGGAATTTTGTTACACTAGCCTGGGGAGGCAGCCTAGTGTGATGGTTAAAGGTGTGGACTCTAGCATCAGGCTTCCTGAGTCCAAATCCCAACTCTGCCACTTACTAGGTGTGTAACCTTGAGTGAGTTACTTACTCTCTGTGCGCTCACTTTTCCCATCTGTAAAATGAGGCTGATGATACCTGCCTCATAGGATTGCTCTGATGATTGAGAGAGCTAGTATATATAAACTGCTGAGGGCAGTGCCTAGCATATAGTGAACATTATGTAAGGGTTAGTCCAAGGGCTAAATGACAAGAAACAGGGCACTCCACCATGATGTACTACACTCTCAGCAGCTTCCAAAGGAAATTAGAAATAGGAACTAGGTCTCCAGATACACTAAACACACATCCAGGGAGCACTGGATGAATCTCTTATTCTCACACGACTGGGAGTTTCTCAAGAGGGTGAGGTTATCTGCCTTGGACATGTAGATCCAATTTAGGGAAAGGGGGAAGAGTCTGAGAAAAAAATTCGAATGGCCAAGGTGGGACTGTTTGTTCACAATAAATGGAAGCTCTCATTAGGCATTCCCTCCAGAAAATGGAAATAAATTAGAGTTGAAATACTGCAAGGGTATTTTATTTCAGTTAAGTAAGAAACCGAAAATTGGCCAGCGAGGACCTCAAAGGATGAGAGAACAGGCAGCAGGGTTCAGTGACAGGTATTTTGCTTGGTTTGGAGTATGTAAAGGAGTCCTCCAAAGAGGGCTGGCAATTGGAAATGCAGCCCTACCCTGCTAATATATCTAGCCCCTAGGGTTTTGATGCTCTCAAGTAACCCATTGTCTGTTCCTCAGCTTTCTAGAGCCCTGCTCGAGTGCTCCTTGAATAGACTCTTGGAATGATTGTACTTCCCTGTGTGACTGCTCTGTGTGCTGCTCAAATGGAACTGAACCTCGTCTGCCCACCCAGCCAGCCCAGTGGTTTCACTTGGCAGAACTCGGCTTGAATTCTGGCTTTACCACTTAATAGCTGTGTGATCTTGAGCAAGTCACTAAAATTTCTGAGCTTCAGTCTCTCCATCTGTGAAATGGAAATAAAAATGGCTCCTCTATTATAAAGTGCATGTGGTAATTACATGAAAGAATTTATCTATAAAGTGCTTGGAATCTTAAGTGCTTAAGAGATATAAGTTCATTTGTCTTCCTTTGCCTTACGCTTAGGCCACCCAAAGATCCCTGCTCTCATTTTAGCCCCTGTCGGAGGGGGGCTTCCTACCATCTAATGCCAAGAGTAGTAGAGATGGGAAGAAGAAGAAATCAGTATATGGAAAGACAATGAAAATGGTGGCTTTTTTTTCACCCCCCCTTTTTTTTTCAACTTTGCAGTAGAGATATTTTGATGTAGCCACTATTCCAAAATAGGAATAGGTATTCAGCTACTGGACAGCTGAAGGTGAGAAATATCTACAGAGACATAATGACAAGTCTATGAAAATATATCTACACATGCAGATATTTACTGTGAAGTTATAGCTGTGCATTCATGTGTTTTAGAATTAGAAGGGAACAAGGAAAATCAAAAACATTTTTTAGGATGGTAGAAATAGATTGTTGTAATGTTATCTTAATATTGCTGTGTCTGTGGAGAGAGATCCTCTTTTCCTGACATACTTAAATCTCCTTATCCTCTTTTCAAAAGAACAGCAGGAGTAAAGGGTACTGGAGTAAAAGGAATTGTACAGTGGGAATAACATGCCCCCATCTCATCTGTCCTTCTGCCCAGCCTTCCATTAACCATCATGATCTACCAGAGGCTGGAGGGCTTCCTAACTATGGTGCTTCAGTGCCCTTGCATCATTAATATCATCATCTCTACCCTTCTTCTAGGAGTGGATCTTATGAGGGAGGTATGGAAGAAGTTGTGCATGCTTAGCTGTCAATCCGAACCTTTGAGAGCCAGCAGAGGACAAAGGCAGCAATCACTATGTAATATTCTGGACTTTCTTGGCAGGTGAATACTGCTATGCATGAGGCAAAACTTATGGAAGAATGTGACGAGTTGGTAGAGATCATCCAGCAGAGGAAGCAAATGATCGCTGTCAAAATCAAAGAGACAAAGGTAAAGCACAGAGCTTCAGTAAGGTCAAGGCAGAGTTGAGTTTACAGATGTCAAGGTTCATTTGTAACCTTGTTCAATCATCATCCCGATGATTCCAGTTTGAACTTGGATCATGAAAGTAAGAAGAAATGAGGTTGGAGGGAGGGAGGCAAAGAAAAAAAGCCACGTTTGGCCTAGTGCTATAAACCCAGTAAAAATGATGGCAGTTCTGAGGTATTGGAAATGTTCTATATTTTGACCTGGTTGGTGGTTACATGGGTGTATGTATATGCAAAAAAGAAAAAAAAAGTCATTGTGTCATATGTTTCAGAGGTGGGTACTTTACTGTATATATGTTATAAGTCAGTCCAAATAGAAGAAAGAAATAAGTAATGGTAGAAATATGGGTCAGAATTATGGAAGGATCATGCATAATATTAATAAGGACTTTGGGCGTAATCAAAAAGGCATTGGGAAACCATTCTAGTTTCTTAAGAAGGGAGAAGATGGATTGATATAGCAGAGGTATGCAGGGGAGATCAGAAGAGGATGATACTGAAGTCAGGGAAGCCATCTAACATCTAAGAGGCTTGTGGAATTATTCTGTTTCTAAAATATTTTATTTATTTATTCATGAGAGACACAGGGAGAGGGACAGAGACACAGGCAGAGGGGGAAGCAGGCTCCCTATGGGGAGCCCAATGCAAGAATCAATCCCAGGACCCCTGGATCACAACCTAAGCCAAAGGCAGATGCTCAACTGCTGAGCCGCCCAGGTGCCCTTGGAATTATTCTTGATATGAGTTGAGGAAGACCTAAACCAGGGAAGTGCCAGCACAAATGGAAGGGAAGGACATAACAGGCATTCCTAGAAAAGAAATGCTGGGAATCATCAACTGAGTAGCTATAAAAGATGAAGGGGAAAGAGAAGACTTACAGGGTTTTAGCCTGGGAACTGGAGAAGCATGGTCACCGTCAGGTGTGAGCCTTCATGTGTCTGTATGGTTTTTGGCTTATTGGTCTGCCCGTCATTGTAGTGATTATAAGCTCATGCTGTGTATACAGTGTGAGAATTTATGAGTCTGGAGTGATGATCAGTACTCTGTGTCATGCTGGTGGTTCCAGCTAACACAAGAATCGAAATTTCCAAGAACACAGATTCTGTGAACACAGGTATGCATAAAGATATGTAGAGAAACATGTACATAGAAATGTAGATACTCATAAAGAACAAGAAGGTAGGAATGCCTGGGTGGCTCAGCGGTTGAGACTCTGCCTTTGGCTCAGGGTGTGATCAAGTCCCACATCAAGCTCCCTGTGAGGAGTCTCTTTCTCCCTCTGTCTATGTCTCTGTCTCTCTCTGTGTGTCTCTCATGAATAAATAAGTAAAATATTAAAAAAAGAACAAGGAGGTACTTCTTATGAAATGTGTATGTGAAAATATATTGACAATAAAATGTATCTATGGTGATCCCTGGGTGGCAGGGTTTCCTTTTATACTTTGTATTTTCTCAGTACTCTACCTTGAGCATGCACTGTTTTAATAATCAAGAAAAATTAATGTTACCAGTAAGAAAAAGAGGAGGTAGATAACCTAGAGTGTATGACTGGGTGTGTTGCAGCATCAGTAAGTGGGCTGTGGGTGGGAGGAGAGCCTGTGAAAACACAGAGCCGGCAGGTTGAGAAGATGAGTGGTTAGTGTAGGGACCATGGGAGATTAATAGGCCTATTTTTAGAATCACTGCAGCAGATCTCCTTCATGTTGTTTTATCGTTTTTAATTAACCCCTACATGTTTTCTTTTTAAAGCCCTGGATATTTAATCTCATTTTGTGTTCATTCCTTTAAGGTTATGAAGCTAAGAAAGTTGGCACAGCAGGTTGCTAATTGTCGACAGTGTCTTGAACGGTCAACAGTCCTCATCAACCAGGCTGAGCATATCCTGAAAGAAAATGACCAGGCACGGTTTCTCCAATCTGCAAAGAATATTGCTGAAAGGTGAGCTCCCTTGGTTCTGTTTTCCATGCCTGCTCTTAGGAAAAGGGTGCAGCTGGAAATCACTTAATTCTGTCAGGGCACGTATGTAGCTGCTGCCACCTAAAGATCTTACCAAATAGTTTTACGAAGCCTCAGTGCTACATTGCCCTGTGGATTTCTGGCACCCTTCTCTCTGTGTAGCTTACTGTTTCTCCTAACACACAGCCAACCACATACCCTAGCTGTGCCCTAGCTCTCCGCTGCCCGCTCAGTGCTGGAGCTTTCTATATTGGTGTTAGCGTAGGGAGAGAGACTTTTGGCCACAGGGATAGGTGTGTGCCCTCCCTAAGTATTTGTGTGTTTTTTATTGCTTTCATTTCGTTATGTCTCACACAGATGAGTAGAGAGCAGTAAATTCTTAGGCTTTTATTTAATCAGTCACCCCTTTGAAAATGTGATGAATGTCACGAGCCCTCTTCCTGAGGGAAAAATGCGTATTAGATATATACCCATAACGTTCTGCACATGGGGGTGCCTGGGTGGCTCAGTCAGTTAAGCATCTGCCTTTGGCTCAGGTCATGATCCCAGGGTCCTGGGATCGAGCTCCATGTTGGGCTCCCTGCTCAGCAGGGAAGCCTGCTTCTCCCTTTCCCTCTGCCTCTCCCTGCCCCGCCTATTCTCTCTCTAAAAAAAAAAAAAAATCTTAAAAAAATTTTGCATATGATTTCAGAGGGCTCATGACTTAGAAGGCTATCTGTATATCATTTGCAAAGAATCTGAAGTCTAAAATGGAACATTGTTCAGTAGAGTCACCAAGGCTTCAAAGGGCTACAGGGACTCATTAGGCAAATGTGACCTCCTTCCACCTCTCTTTCATTTACTGAAGGCTTTGGCTCCACGTTCACAGTATTCCTTTCTGTTGCTTTTGCCATAATTTCTGATGACACTGGCAGCATCCATGTGGCTGACCCCATCTGTTACTCTAGCCATCTAGTCTCCTGGCTCCTTGCCATCTCCACTTCCAGTGACCCTCACCTCTGCTCTACTCCATCCACCCACTTCCATGACTCTCATGCTGAATCTCACCATCACTCAGAATTATGCTTAGATAATAAATTAAAGCATCTCATGTTCTAACTACAGTATCTGTACTTACAGTTGATTGCTTTTCTTCCAATGTATCTATTCTTCAACTTCATCGGGACTCCTAAGACCCAACACCTACCTACCGGCTACATACTGTTTTTGGCCTATTGAGGATCTCTGATTGCTCATTTCAGCTACTCACTCTTATTGCAATATACCCACTTCCTTGCTTCCACTGTGTTTTTATCACACTAACCTGATCAACACTCCCAACCCTGAATCAGCCCAGTTCCTCCTACCTTCTCCATGTCTATATTTGAGTTGCAGAACCCTGCTGGAGAAAACCACATAACCAAAGAGGTTAGTTCTACTGCACCACACATTTATGGCTTCTAATCTCATTGGAGCCCTGAAATGCTGCTATGTGGCTTTGGTCAGCTTTCTTTTTGCTTTGTCTCTCTAATGGCTATTTCAAAATTTCTGTGTTCAACTCAAAAATTTCAACCATGCCACTTTCCTGCTCATGCCCAGCAAATGACTTTATGTCCTCTTTAGGAGATAGAGTGGTACGTATGAAAGGACTAAGCCCTCAGCTTCTCAAACCAAATTGCTGGGCACACTTGCATCCATATCTGTAACTTCTGCCCCCTCCTTCTTAAAATTAGGCTCCATGCCTAGTGTGTAGCCTAAGGTGGGGCTTGAACTCATGATCCTGAGATCAAGACCTGAGCTGAGATCAGGAGTCTGATGCTTAGCCGACTGAGCCAACCAGGCTGCTCCTGCCTTTTGATTATAATAGTAGAGATGTTCCTTCATTTGTACTTTGGCCACATGCTTCCTTTTTTAAAAAAATTATTTATTTGACAGAGAGTGAGAGAGAGTAAGCACACATAGGGGGAGCTGCAGAGGGAGAGGGAGTAGCAGACTCCCTGCTGAGCAGGGAGCCCAATGTGGGGCTCAATCTCAGGACCCCTGGATCATGACATGAGCCAAAGGCAGGAGCTTAACTAACTGAGCCACCCAGGTGCACCACGTGCTTCCTTTTTTCCCCATAGCTTCAGTTTCTCCCTTTCCCTAGTTGACTTCACATCCACTTTTAAACTCATTCATGTCTTTCCTATCTAAAAAATATAATACTCACAACTTTCCTCTCCCTTATACCCCTTCTAGCTTTTGCCCTATCCCTCTGTTTCCCGCAGAGCAAATTTCTTCAAAGACGATACCATTTCCTCACCTCTGACTTACTTTTCTTAAACATTGAAAGTTATTTATATTAAAGTAATCCTTATGCATAGTTAAAAACTCAACTATTACTAATAGTCATATGAAAAAAATAGTCATAAAAAAAGAAAAAATAGTCATATTGCAAGAAATAGCAATCTTCTCCTCCCTGCTGATTTCTGTTCTCCAATAAGAATAATATTGAGCATTTACTTTGTGTTGAGCATTATTCTAAGCCCTTGTAAGCATTAACTCATTTAATCCTCTCAAAAGCCTCATGAGATAGAAGCTGTTATTATTCCTCTCTTAAAGTGAGAGAATGAGGCTCAGAGAGATTATATGATTTGCCGAGGATCACCCAACAAGTAAGGGTTAGAGGCAGGATTCAAACCTAGGGAGTCTAGTGCCAGCATCTACACTTTTCCAACAATGTCAAGCAATTTCAACTCTGTTAAGTATTTCTGATACCATGATATTTACATTTCTAAATAATATCCTTATATTGCTATTCCCCCCCCCACAATTTTAGACATTAACAATTGACTTCTGCACATCTGAAAATTTTTCAGTCATCATTTCCTTAAGTACTTTTTAAAGTGTTTTATTTATTTCTTTATTTTAGAGAGAGAGAGTATGGAGGGGGAGGTACAGAGAGAGAAGGAGAGAATCTCAAGCAGATTCCACATTGACTGTGGAGCCTGATGTGGGACTTGATCTCATGATCCTGAGATCCTGACCTGAGCCAAAACCAAGAGTTAACTGGTTTATGACTGAGCCATTCAGGCACCCCCCTCCAATATTCTTTATGCCACCCCCTTCCTTTCTTATTCAGACTCCAATTACATGTCTGTTAGGCTGCTTAAAGTTGTTTTCAGCTCACTGATGCTGTGTTCATATTTTAGCTATTTTTTCTCTCTGTATTTCACCTTGATAGTTCCTTAAGCTTCTATTTTTTTTTATTTGAGAGAGAGAAAAGGAGAACACAAGTGGAAGAGGGGCAGAGGGATAAGCAGACTTCCTGCTGAGTAGGAGCCTGATGAGGGGCTCGATCCCAGGCCTCAGGGTTCATGATCTGAGCTGAAGGCAGATACTTAACCGACTGAGCCACCCAGGCGCCTCTTGTTTTGATCATTTCTAATGACGTGCCTTGGCATTCACTAACCTTTTCTTCTGCAATGCCTAAGCTGCCATTAATTATTATAGTGTATTTTTCATCTCAGACATTGTAGTTTTCATCTCTAGAAGGTCAGTTTGTTTTTGTTTAAGATTTTATTTATTTATTAATGAGAGAGAGAGAGAGAGAGAGAGAGAGAGAGAGAGAGAGAGGCAGAGACACAGGCAGAGGGAGAAGCAGGCTCCATGCAGGGAGCCCAATGTGGGACTCGATCCTGGGGTCTCCAGGATCAGGTCCTGGGCTGAAGGCGGTGCTAAACTGCTGAGCCACCAGGGCTGCCCTAGAAGCTCGGTTTGGATCTTTCTATTAGCACCCATATTTCTACTTAATGTATTTAGCTTTTCCTCTAGCTTTTGAATATGTGACAGAACATGAGAGATTCCTAACTCTGGGAAACGAACAAGGGGTAGTGGAAGGGGAGGCAGGTGGGGGGGGTGGGATGACTAGGTGATGGGCACTGGGGGGGGCACTTGACAGGATGAGCACTGGGTGTTATACTCTATGTTGGCAAATCGAACTCCAATAAAAAATGTGCAAAAAAATGAATATATGGCATGCAATGCTAATTCAAAGAGATGTTTGCACGTCTGTTTATTTCATTATTTATAATAGCCAAGATACAGAAGCAACCTACATGTCCACTGATAAATGAATGGATAAAGATGTGGTACACACACATACACACACACACACACACAGAGGATTATTACACAGCCATAAAAAAGGATGAGATCATGCCATCTGCAACAACATGGGTGGACCATGCTAAGTGAAATAACTCAGACTGCTTGGACTGATTTCACTCATGTGGAATCTAAAGCAAAACAAACGAATAAACAAACAAACAAAAAAGCAGAATCAGACCTATAAATATGAAGAACAAACTGATGGCTGCTGAGGGAAATTGGGTGGGAGATGGAAGAGGAGATGGAGATAGAGGCTTCCAGTTATGGAATGAATGACATGGGACTAAAAGGCACAGCATAGGGAATATAGTCAATGATATTGTAATAGTGTTGAATGATGACAGATGGGAGTTCCGTTTGTGATAAGCACAGGTTAATATATAGACTTGTTGAATCACTGTGTTGTATAACTCAAACTAATGTAACATTGTCAACTATACTCAAATAAAAAATTAAAATCAAAACGTGGACAGAGCATGGAATACAGATATCCTATCATAATGTCTAATACTATTTATTTATTTATGTATTTATGTATTTATTTAATAATAAATTTATTTTTTATTGATGTTAAATTTGCCAACATACAGAATAACACCCAGTGCTCATCCCATCAAGTGCCCCCCTCAATGCCCGTCACCCATTCACCCCCACCCCACCCCCGCCCTCCTCCCCTTCCACCACCCCTAGTCCATTTCCCAGAGTTAGGTATCTGTGTCAGTTCTTGGTCAGTTTCAATTGATTACTTTTTATCCTTACCGGTTGTATTTTCTTCCTTTGCATATCTGATAACTTTTTTGGATGTCCAACATAATGAAATTTGTCTTATTGGGTGCTGAATACTTTTGTTAAATATTCCTGAGCTTTGTTTTAGGACACAGCGAAGGTGCTTGAAAATAGCTTGATCCTTTTGGGTTTCATCTTTAAGGTTTGTTAGGTGGAATAAGAGCTTTGTTTAGTCTAAGGAACAGTTTTCTTCACTTGTGAGGCAAGACATTTCTGCATACTACACTGAGTGCCCCCATGCATCATGAGATTTTTCCTGTCTGGCTCTTAGGAACAGACACTATTACAGCCCCTTTGTGAGCACTGGGGATTGTTCCCTCTCATCTTTTTAGGTGGCTCTTTCCTTGGCCTTGGGCAGTTTCCTCATATGCATGTGTTGATCAGTTTTTTGTCAAATACTTAAGAGGGGAATCTTCCAAAGGTCTCCAGAATTCTCTCTGTGCAGCATCCTCCTCTCTGGTACTCTGCCCTGTGAACTCCAGCCAATTTATTCTACTGGACTCTCAATGTTCTGAATTAGGGACTTCATCAGGCTCTGATTTCCCCTTCATGGACCATTTTACTCTCCTAATTTTGTTGGAACAATTTTTCCCAAAGTCTTCTAAGAAAGAGTACATGGGAAGTAAATTTTTGAGAACCTTTTTGTTTAAATTTTTTTTAATTTATCTTCACAGTTGATAAGTTGGAAACAAATTTCCCTTATAATTTTGAAGGCATGGCTCTGTTGTCTCCTAACTTCCAATGTGGGGTTGAGAAACTCGCTGCTAAGTTTGATTCTTGATCTTTAAAATATGACCTATATTTTAAAATCTGAAGCTTTTAAGGTCTTATCTTTAGTCCAATTTTTCTGAAATTTCTACAAGATAGGTGTTGGTGTGGGGTCTTGTATCACTCATTTTTGTTGGGCTCTAGGTAAGTCTTTCCTATCTGAAGCCTAGTGACTTTTCATTCTGGGAAGTTTTCTTATATTATTCACTAATAACTTCCTCCCATTTATTTTCATTCTCCTCTCTTTCTGGAACTCTAATTAGACAGAGGTTGGACATTCTAGATTTTTTTCTGTGATTTTTTTATTTTTTTTTAATTTTATTTATTTATGATAGGCACACAGTGAGAGAGAGAGAGAGAGAGAGAGAGGCAGAGACATAGGCAGAGGGAGAAGCAGCTCCATGCACCGAGAGCCCGACGTGGGATTCGATCCCGGGTCTCCAGGATCGCGCCCTGGGCCAAAGGCAGGCGCCAAACCACTGCGCCACCCAGGGATCCCTCTGTGATTTTTTAAATCTTTCATTTCCTAGTTTTCATGATACTATTTTCTTATGCTGTTATCTGAGATGGTGCCTTAATTTTTCATCCATTCCTTCTATTAAAATTTTAATTTCAGCATTCTTATTTTTATTTATAAGAGCTCTTTCTTGATCTTTGCTTCTTTTTAGCATTCTGGCCTAGCTTTGTGGATACAAGCTATTTGTTTATCTTCTTGAAGATACAGACAATCCTTTAAGAAGCATTCTTCTAAACTGCCCTGTTCCTTTTCTCTGAGTTTTAGTTTCTGTCTTTCCCTAAATGTCTGGTAAGCTTTTGGCTGCCTGTTTTAATTTAAGCACTTGAAGATGACTGGAAGACCTGAGGGGATGGGAACAATTTGTTGCATGGTAAATTTCTCTATAGGATAAAAAGGTGAAACACCAGAATTTTATTGAGGGGAACTCCAGGGGACCCAAGTGTCAGTTCTGTAGGTGTTTTCTCTTCAGTCCATTTCCTCTGGAAGCAATTCACCAATCTCCTGGTAGCTGACGAGGGGTGTAAGCCTGGCTGCCACCACTCTGGAAGCTGGGCAAGGAAGGGTTGCTGAGGGTTTTAAGACTACTTTTAGTACAGCATCAAAGCTCTGCACAGAGTAAGCCTCACATCTCCTGCCAGGGTGAGGGAGGAGTAGGCTCTGGTAGAGTGGATCTGGGGTCTAGCTGTTCTGCATACAAACTTTCAACTGTCTGCGGCACAAAATTGGCTTGATGTTGTTGGCTTCCTGACCCAGCTTTCTCTGGTCTGTTTTTGGTTACCACTCATTTCCATCCCCTTCTAGCTTCCAAACATTTGTTGACAATCTCTTACTTGCTGGCATTTTTTTCCATTCTCTTTGTCTTTGTGGATTTATGACATTTCATTCTTTGACTGTCATTTCAGTGGTATTTCATGAGAGCAGAGATAAAACAAATTTAAACCGCTGTATTTAATTATCCTCACTTACTAACTCTCTGAAATGTCTTCTGCCCCTATTCCAAGTGTTCCACACTATTCCAAGTGTTCTTCCTGAGGTCACCAAATGGATACCTTGTTGCTAAGTCTAATAGACATTCCTTTGTTTTATCTTATGGTTTTATCTTATTTAATCAGCCAGTAGCAGTTGTCCCTATTGACGATTTGTACTTGAAATTTCTCTGACCTCAGCTCCCATGAACACTCCTGCTTTTCTCCCTACCTACCTAGTTCCTTTTGACCTTGTGAGCAAGTCGCCTTTGACCTATTCCTCTAATCCTATTGTTTTTTATGGTTCTGTTGTAGGCTCTTCCCTCCTTTTTTTAAATTTTTATTTATTTATGATAGTCACAGAGAGAGAGAGAGAGGGGCAGAGACATAGGCAGAGGGAGAAGCAGGCTCCATGCACTGGGAGCCCGACGTGGGATTCGATCCCGGGTCTCCAGGATCGCGCCCTGGGCCAAAGGCAGGTGCTAAACTGCTGCACCACCCAGGGATCCCTCTTCCCTCCTATCTTGAGAATCATCTGCCCAAACTAAATATCTTCATCAGTGGTTTCTCACAGGGTCTGAAATACTTCTCCACTAATAATAATTGTAATCATGTATTAAGGACCAAGACTTCAGTTAAAATGAAATTTTAGCTGGGAGAGTATTTCTTCCCCCATGCAAATGGCACTTATCATGTTCCTTGAGAGATAACTAATGTTTTGCTTATACATATTAAGCATAGAAACACACACACACTTACATGTTACCCCAATGCCATTTTTACTCATCTTTAACCTTCTAGCCACTGTTAACATTTGGGAGTATAGTATCCCAATAGTTATTTATTTATTTATTTATGACTTTATTTATTTATGACTTTATTTATTCATGAGAGACCCACAGAGAGAGGCAGAAACATAGGTAGAGGGAGAAACAGACTCCCTGCAAGAGCCTGATTCAGGACTCGATCCCAGGACCCCAGGATCACGATCTGAGCCAAAGGCAGACACTCAACCACTGGACCACCTGGGTGCCCCTAGTATCCCAATATTTAGATTTAATGTATATTTCACAAACAGAAGGTCGTGTTGTATATGCTTCATTATACCCGTTTGAAACTTAACAAAATATCATGTTCTTGTCCCTGTTATTGGATATTATCAGATACCCTGATTTTCAGTGGCCTCATAGTATTTCATTTTTTGATGTATACCATGTTACTTAGCTCATTCCCCATAGTTAGACAATTAGGTTACATACGGTGTATTGAGTGCCCTTACAGTTGTATATTTGCATACACCTCAGTTATTTCCTTAGTAAAAAAAATGTATGAAGTAGATCTGTGGTGTCAAAGAATACTTGCATTTTCATCTGTGTTGGTATTTAATGCCAAATTGATCTCCAAAATTTGTTATCAATTTCAGTCCTAATAAAATATGTAGGCATTATCTAATTCAGGCATAAAAAAGCTACTATAATTGTCATTCTTTATTATCTTAAACACCATATCATTTCAATATGCATTAATTTGATTCTTCATGTAGTTGGGCTTTTATATATATTTGTTAGCCATTTGTTTTCATGTTGTGTGAATTAACTTTGTTTTGTTTGTCTACGCTCCTGTCACTACTCTCTTCTCATTCTCAGACACATTAAAATCTCATCTGCCTCCAATTTTGACCCCTTCCAGTCCGTCACTGCAGCCAGAGTGCTCTTCCTGAAACATAAATTTGAGTATCACTCTTCTGCCTGAAATGCTTCAATGGCTCACATTGCTCTTTGGATAAATTGCAAAGTTTGCAACATGCCCTACAAGGCCCTGCATGACTGCTAATTCCCCAGCCTTTGGGCAAGAGAGAACACATCCACATCCACATAGTCTCTGCTTACCTAACTCCTACTCCTCATGTGGGTCATTGCTTAAAATGAAATTCCTCTGGGGAGATTTCCCTTAATGCTCAAGTCCCTACAGGTGGGTCTTGTGTTACACTCCCTTTGTAGTAGCACTTCTATTGCCTATTTCATGTCTTTTCCCTCCATGAATGGTGAACTTTGTGAGGCTGAGCACTACAATTGTTTGTCTCCAGTGTACCTAGCACAGTGCCTGGCACACTAGTTGTGCTCAGTGAGTATTGGATGGATGGATGGATGGATGGATGGATGGACAGATGGATTGATAGATGGATGAATGGAAGAAAGAAGATTGGGAGGCCAAGACGAAATTTCATGAGCCAATTTTCTGCTTTAACTCTTGCCCTAAAGAGGTTGTTGTCTTCTTATTCATCCAATCCTGGAAAAGTGACCCATTCAGTGTGAGACCTGAAGATTATACTGAATTAGTCTTATTTATTTCTCCTGGCCTACAGTTTGTTCCTAAAATATCTCTATTTTCACAAACAGCCAAGAGCTCTTGTTGGTAGAAGTGTAGCACGGTATAACAGCATGAGGATATATGTTTAACTCCTCAACCCCTTCTAGTATTTCACCATAGAGGTTTCCTCTCTGGTCTCCTTACATTTATTTAATACCTCTTCTGTTCACTCTAATTCCATATTGTTGCCAAGTTTATGTTTCTCTTCATTCCATCATTTGCATGCTCAAAGCTCTTCATTGGCTCTGATTCAGAAGGTCTGTCACAGGGCCTCAACATGTATGTTTTGGTCAAAACTGCCCAAGATAATTCTGATGTGTAATCATGGTTAAGAATTGCCAAAGCACAGAAACATTTACCTTAATTTTTTTAAGAGCTGTCTAAATTGGTTAGAATCCAGTGACCATGGTTCAGTTATATTTCTTTTTTTTCCTGACCCTTACTGGTTGTGTGACCTTAGGCAAGTTGCTTGAGCTTTCTGTGTGTCATTTCTTGTTTACACTGTATCTTATTGTCATTTACAAAATGGAAATAACATTACTACACAGGATTATGGCAAGAGGTAAATTAAAGAATGTGTGTAAAGTGCATGCATGGTCTCTTCTATCTACTAAATGCTCAATAAATGTTAGCAGCTGTGGTGTTGTTAGTCATTCGTTTATCCATTCAACAGTTACTTATTTGCCATGTATCCAACACTGTTGTGGGTCATGGGCAATATGAGAGGTACAAAATATAAACCCTGCTCTTGAGATGCTTAGAACTAGCTGGGGAGATAACATTATATAATAATAAATAATAATAAAATTAAATGTAAATATTATAAAAGAGTGAACAAAATACAGTATTCAGGTGAAGGCTTGAATTCAGCCCCAGCATGCTGGCTTGTTGATTAGCATAAAAAAGAGAAAGGAAAAAAAATCTCTCCAACTGCTCTTACTAAGCCTTCAGAGGTCTAGTTTTGATCCTGCCTGCCAGATGGAAAATGATGCAGAAGGGAAAATATCCTGTATTTACTTCTCAAAATTAAGACAGGATGGGAGAGTGTGTTTGAGGGGTGAACATATGTGAATAAATATGGTATAACCCTTAATTGGTTCCTGATTATTAAAATTTAAATGGTTTCCATTGAAAAAACACAGATATGGTATTTTTCACTTAATGAATCAAGCCCTCCGAGTCATTTATTTTTGCCTTGTTGAACCAGAAATCAAACACTGGATAAAGGTTGTAAACCTAAAAAAAAAAAAAAAAAAGGTTGTAAACCTATTTTGATGTATGTTGATGTACTTTTCTTTTCCAGGGTCGCTATGGCAACAGCGTCGTCTCAAGTTCTGATTCCAGACATCAATTTTAATGATGCCTTTGAAAACTTTGCTTTAGATTTTTCCAGAGAAAAGAAACTGCTGGAGGGGCTAGATTATTTAACAGGTGTGAAAATACTGTGGTTTCCTTCCCATTTTAACATATTTGTCTTTCGTTGTTCTCTTACTGTTAAGGTAATCAGAAAAGGACAATATTTGTAATGAAAATGCTTTTAAAACCTTTAAGGCAATACGCGTATCTTTTTAGATGGAATATACTTTAGCTCATGTAAGAGAAAAGAAAGATAACGTGTCAAGTATTTCTGGAGGCAGACGATATACTATCATACCTAAAGGTCAAGAAAAAATAAAGACGTTGCTGATGGATTTCTCCTTATGAGCCTATCAGTAATGTATTGTCACTTGTTGTTGAGGGGGTTAGAACTCAGGTGGCAATTGTGGGATACTAAAAATGTCCTGCATAGGTACAAGTGCCATTCAAATGGTTTTAAGGACATTTGAGGAACTGACCGATTAGGAAGAAAAATGTAAGAAATATCTGGCTTACAGACAGTTTTAGGAAATGAGGGATGCAACTAACCTATTAAAAATGCTGGCTACAAAAAAAAATGCTGGCTACCTTATTGAATGACCACTTCATGAGAAAAATATACACATACAATAACTTTGCATTTGTCATTATTTTTGTTTCTATATGAAAATAACTGTCATTTGTGGGAAAAAATCAGAGAGGGTGACAGAACATGAGACTCCTAACTGGGAAATGAACAGGGGGTAGTGGAAGGGGAGGTGGGCAGAGAGATGGGGTTACTGGGTGACGGGCACTGAGGGGGGCACTTGACAGGATGAGCACTGGGTGTTATACTATATGTTAGCAAATCAAACTGCAATAAAAAATATACAAAAAATATTAAGTCTTCCAATCCATAAACACAAAATAAAATAAAGTGACTGTCATTTGTTGAACATCTGTTTTATGCCAGATGCTGTGTATTAATTTTATATTATAAATATCTACAACAAATCTATAAGGTATTTATCATCCCTTATTTCACAGATGAGGGAACTCATTAATTTGTGCTTGGCTATACTGCCAAAAAATATATGATAAAACTTATTTTAGAATAAAAAAATAGGTCGAAGGTCATGCAATGAGAAAACCACATGACCATGTTGCTCCGATATTTACATGTGTGTTTGTACAGGGAGAGTAGACAACTGGGCAATCACCTCCATACCTTAGGCTTATATATACTTTACCTAAAAATATCATAATCATTGAAGTCCAAGTGGTTTGGGGGAACTTGAGGTCTCAGCACTCGGCTTTGGGTTGTTTGGTGTGTGCCATCTAAAGCTTCTTTTTAAGAAAACCTCCTCTCCTCGAGATGTTGAGTGGGGCAGCAAGAGTAGCAATTGTTAAAATTCCCTAGCAGAGAGTGTGCCTTCCTCACCTTTTTTTCCACCTTTCCTTACAGCCCCAAACCCACCATGTATCCGAGAGGAACTCTGTACTGCTTCCCATGACACCATTACAGTCCACTGGATCTCGGACGATGAGTTCAGCATCAGCTCCTATGAGCTTCAGTACACCATATTCACTGGCCAGGCTAACTTCATCAGTAAGTCATGGTGTAGTTGGGGCCTGTGGCCAGAGATAAGGAAATGTAAGGAAGCAGTAAGCTGCTCAAGATTGGCCGGGGCGCCACGAGGCAAGTGTTTGTAAGACATGTTAGGTTGTTTAGTATAGTGTTTCGTAGACAGTGCAAGCTCCCCCAGGGCTTTGCAAAGACTATTGTTGGGTGGACGAGCAAGTTGTGTATTTCCTTGCTGGGCAGTCACTGGGGCCACTCCTATTTGTTTATGAAATCCTTGGCCTTTCCTCAGTTAATCCATGTCACTCCATTCTCCTGGGTCAGAACCCAGCTCAGAATTCATTCCTGAGTGACTAAGCCACCATCATTCCTGATTCTATGTGTGTGAACATCTATCTCTCTCCTCGGCTCTTCTTCCACTTCATTACCATAAATACATTATGTTTGAGGACAACTACTTCCTTTCCTGTACCTATTTGTATCAGCGACCACAGTGATAAACCTTCTGCCTCTGTCGCTGTCCCCCTTCTCCCTTTCCTCCAAGAATTGCACTGAACACAAACATGTGCCTGTGGGCCACAAAATGAAAGATGTGCAAAAAGACGTCACTGAGCTCACATGTTAGTTTCACCTTCAGATGAATTGGAGCAAGACAAGGCAGGATAGAAACTTGCCTCATCGATTGCCAGATAAGAGGGATCCACCTGCGAGTTCCCCTCTGTGTGGCAGGGAGCCCTGGAAAGCAGAATTAAAACTGGATTCAAGACTGGAACTGATTCCCACCTTCTGGTGCACTCTAGGGTTCCCACCCTGATCCGCATAGCTGCAAATTCATATTTTCTTTTACCTTCACACTTGTGCTTCTGTGTCTGACTTCTGCAGGCCAACATGAGAGGAATTTTTCCAACAAAACCCTCCCAATAGGCTTCCTTTCCCTGTTTTGCAGCAATTCTGGGCTACAGGATGGGCTGGGGGAGGTGAGAGGACATTGGAGGTCAAATTCTAAAAACACTTGCCTCGTGCAGCTCCAACCTAAGCCACTTGGCCTGGGTAGCTGTGCTCCTAGGTGTTTTTTCAGGTTGCAGAGTCACAAACCCTAATGCCTCTCCAGCATGCTTTTCTGCACTTGTCTCTCCTCCTCCAGGAAGTCTTATAGCCAGCGACTGTCCTCCTTCCTGAGAGTGGGAGAGAGCAGTGGTCTCTTGAGAGCTGAGACATAAGTCCAAGTGACAAAGATCTAAAGGCTGTCCTCTCTATTTTCAAAGACATATAGTCCTTTGTAAAGAGGAGCTTAAAGGATAATTCTTAATAGCAATAGGATCATAGCACCTGATTTGGAAAAAACTTTAGAAGTCATTTAGGCTAATCTTCCCTTCTATCAGACAACTAGTAGATGATTTTCCTGTCTCTACTGGAACATTTCTAGTTCCAGTGATGAGTAGCTCACTTCTAACAAAACAACCCATTCAGTTGTTGTATAGCTACGAATAATTGTCAGTGCTTCCTTCTAGAAGGCCTAACTCTTCCTCCTAGTAAATAACAATGACAATAATAATTTATATGTGCATTATGCTTTGCCATTTATAAATGATCCCACATACATCATCTCACTTAGTCTTCATGAGTTCTCCCTTAGCCTTATGAAATAGATGACACCAATTCTGTTGTATGGATGAAGAAGCTGAGGTTCAAGTTAAATGAGTTGCCCAAGGTTACAGAGCTACAAACTGATGGAGTCAAGGTTTGAACCCAACCCTCTCAGACTTCAAGCTTAATGTTTCTTTTTTTTTAAGATTTTATTTATTTGCAAGCGAGATAAGCAAGAGCACAAGCTGAGAGGAGAGACGGGGAGAGGGAGAAGTAGATTCCCTGTGGAGCAGGGAGCCCAATGCCGGACTCTGTCCTAGGACCCTGTGATCATGACCTGAGCTGTAGGCAGATGCTTAACCTACTGAGCCACCTGGGGGCCCCCAAGCTTAATGTTTCTTGAATTACACCCATAGCTACCAATTAGTCCTAGTCCTGTCCTTTTGTGCTTCACTAATAAACCTGATCCATCTCTTCCATGACCATTCTTCAGATAATTTTAGGTAGTTCTCATATATGTCCCTTCTAAATTTTCTCTTCTCTAGGCAAAACATCCTTAGTTCTTCAAATTGCTCCTTATGTGACTTGGTTTCAGGCCCTTTACTGTCATGGTATCCTCTTTAGGCACACACTCCTGTGTGTCAAAATGATTTATAAAATGTGCTGTCAAAAGGTGAATACAGTACTCCAGAACTGGTCTGACCTTCACCGAGGATCTTTGGATTGTCTCTCTTGTCCATTAGCTGATATGCCCCAGCCCTGAACCTTCTTATTCCAGTAGTCACACTGACTACTGAGTGTTGACTACTGAGCATGTAGTCAGTTGAAATCCCTAGGCATTTCAAATCCTTGATTGTCTAAACTGAAATACAACTCCTTGAATTCATCCCTATTACATTTCATCTGATTAGCTTTGACTTCACATTCCAACCTGCCAAAGTCCTTTTAAATCCAGTTTCTGCCTTCCCAACTTGCCTTCTGTGTCTTCTTCCAGTTACTGATAGAAAAGCAGAATAAGGGGAGCCTTGGTGGCTCAGTCGGTTAGGTGTCTGCCTTCAGGTCAGGTCATGATCCCAGGGTCCTGGGATGGAGCCCCAAGTTGGGCTCCCTGCTCATCGGCAGCATGTTTCTCCCTCTGCCTCTGCCTGCTGATCCCCCTTCTTGTGCTCGCTCACTCTCTCTCTCTGTCAAATAAATAAAATATGACCAAAAAAAAGAAGACAAAAGTGGAATAGGACAGGGACAAAGTCAGAACACTGAGCAAAATTTTGTCTGGCAATGAGCAGATAAGACAAAACTATTTTAGGGATTCCTGGGTGGCTCAGTTGGTTAAGTCTCTGACTCTTGATTTTGGCTCATGTCATGATCTCAGAGTCATGAGATTGAACCCTGTGTGCTCAGTGGGGAGTCTGTTTGCCCTGCCCTCCCCCACTCCCCCCTCTCACCATACAAACAAATAAATAATTGTTAAAGATGAAACTATCTTACTGAAAATACATAGTCATGAAGATTCAAGGTCCCAGTCCTAACCATCCGTCTGGCCTACCACTGTTATGCCATGTTGATTGAACCTTGACTCTAAGAGCTACTTTCCCTTGAGGTTTTTCCACATTTTCTCTTCTTAAACCACTTTGTTGAGGAATAATTGACATACAAAAAGTTGTCCATCAACAGATCAATGGATAAAGAAAATGTGTTATATTCGTACAATAAAATATAATTCAACCTTAAAAAAGAAAGAAATCCTGCCATTCATGACAATATGGATGAACCTGGAGGGCATTATGCTAAAGGAAATAAGCCAGACACAGGACAAATACTACATGATACTATTTATTTGAGGAATCTTAAAATAATCAATCTCCACATTTTCTTTAACCAGAAATTTCTTTCTTGTTGGCTAGAATTTTGCCTGGAGAAGTAGTTCCCCTTATTCTTTTTTAAGCTTCTCCCTTTATCTGTAACTATCTCCCCTTGTCGTCTAAGATTTGGAATGGTCACAAGCCAATAATATTTCTGATGGTCTGTTAGCTGAATTCAAACAGTTGTTTGGCTGATTGCCTTCCCCATTACTGTCTATCTTTCCTCTATTTCAGTTTTGTGTTTTGCATTATGAAAGCACTGGCTATACCCTCCATGTGACCAGGCAGCCTGTAATATACTGCCACAAATATGAAATTATTTCCTCTCCTTTTTATTTGCATGCAAATGTTCTCCACCATACATTTACACTCAGGTTCATGGATTTCCATACTGTGGTCTTTCCCTTTTGGACAAGTTGTATAATTCCATTACCATAATTCAGTCATCAACCCCATCTTGCCAAGTCTCAGTGATATCCAGGGAATCCTATATTTTTACCTTTTCAAAATTTAGAAATGGTTTCAAAATTACAGAAAAGTTGTAAGAGTAGCATGAAGAATGCCTGTATACTCTTTACCCAGATTCATCTATTTTTTGATATTGTGTCCTGTTTCCTTTATCATTTGCTAGCATTACCTATGTCTATTTCTGAACCATTTGAGAGTAAATTGCATGCATCATGACCTTTTACCACTAAATTCTTCAGTGTAGGTTTTCTAAGAATAAGGAAACTCTTATATAACCACAGTGTGCTTATCAGCTTTAAGAGATCTGCTACAATACTTTTTCTGATCTCACCATTCATATTCCAATTTTGACACCTGGACCCAATACATCCTTTATAGCATAGAAAGAAACCGATATTGTCCTTTAGAGTTGAGTATCCAGTATTGCATTTAATCATCATTTTTCCCTAGCCCCCTTTAATCTGGAACACTTCCTCAGCCTTTATCTTTAATGACATTGACATCGTTTCTTAAAATGTCCTTTTATTTCTTTATTATACTGTCTCTTATTTTGGGTTCTTCTGACATTTCCTCATGATTTATATTCAGATTATGCATTCATGGCTGGAATACTACATTGGAAACGTTTTGTCCTCCTTAGGACATCACATCTGGAGCCATGTGATGTCCACTTGCCCTTCGTTAATGATGCTCATTTTGTGCAGCTGGTCAAAGGTTTTGCTGGATTTCTTAACCATGTAGTTACTATTTTTCCTTTTGCAACTAATAAGCAATCTGTGTGGTGACACTTTGAGACAATAAACATGTCCTGCTTTCTCATCAAACCCATCAGTTTTTACTCTAATGATTGCAAAATGATGATTTTCCAAATGAACATCCCTTCCTACATTTACAAGTTGGCACTCTGCATTCTACTGTAAGCAAAATACTTGCCCCCTGTTTATTTTTCTACTTATCAGTATGGACTCATGAATTCACTTTCTTCAGTGATTTAGAATTCTTCACTGCCCTTGCTTACTTTGATGCTCAGATTGTCCAGATTTAGCCAGTAAGGGCCATTTATCTCCTGGGTCCTTATATCTTCCCATCATATACTTGAGTACTTCAAGATTCTAGGCTCATATGGACTTTATCCTGCCCCAGCCTTGAAATCAGCCATTTTTCTAAGGAACCCTGGTTCTTTTTAATGGTAGGATGTTATTAGAGAACAGGATCTGGGTACTAGAAATACACACATATACCTATGTATGTATACATATGCACACACGTAATATACATACACACATACCTAACATGCATGTGCATATGAATACACATACACACATATGTAGAAATCATGAGTTCATACCAATACCTCCAACCAATTCCAGTCCATCTCCAAAAGTTCTTTCTTGCCTTTCCCCATTCCATGTTTGTCTGTTCTTCCTTCCACGGTGAGAACCCTGGCTCCTAACAACATCAACACACGTGTTCATTTGTTTAATCCCATAATATATGCAACAGTTTCGGAAGTGCCTTGCCCATACCACTACAGAAACAAACAATAGTTCAGGATTTGTTTTCAGTTCTCCTCCTGCCCCCATCCCTTTGGTGTGGTTGTTTTTCATTTGAAGTGTGTTTGGGTTTGTTGGTATCACTTTGCCTTTGGTTTTAGTCTCCACTCTTTCCCACTCATATTGATTTAATTGTGATTTTATGAATTTATAGAATGACAATGTGTTTCCCAAAGGGAACATAATACAAAAAAGGTGTATTCAAAGAAGTGTCCTCCTCTCCCATATCTTTCTAATCCCATGCCTCTACCCCTATCCCTTATAGGTCATCAACTTCAAATATATGTATGTTCTCTTATTTGCCTTTATTTCTTGTAAAAAAATAGCATACCATATATGCTCTTCTGCTATTTGCTTTTTTTCCACTAACCATATACCCTGGAAATCACTTCATATCATTTAATAGAGATCCTTCTCATTCTTTTTTATAGCTACATAGTACTTCATTGTGAAGTTTTGTTTTGTTTTATACTTTTAGAAGTATATCTGGAAGATCATTTATTTCCCTCTGCAGTTTATCATTCATATTGTGAATCGGCACGTGGATAACCAAGCCCTCCAACATTATTCCTGGCCCTTATCCTTATTGTCTTTCATGAGCATAACTGAGCTTCTTCACCAGTTATTCTTTCTAGGACATCTCTGTTTGCCCTCCACTATGCCTCTTTTTCTAGTTTTACTTTAGACTTTTTCAACCTCCCATCAACTTCATTATAAAGCCCTCATGATCGGATCTCTTTCAAGACACTAATGATTATTATTATTCTTTGCTAAAACACTCATGATTATTTTTAATTTTCAGCCTCACTAAATCATTTATGAGGGTTGCATAGAAGTGACTAAATTTACTGCTCATTTTTCATGCCCCCATTCTTTTGCATGCTTTGGTAGAATTGTGGTTAAAAAGCAGGAAACTGATTAAAAAGCAGATAACAGAAGAAAAGAAGCCTCGATAATTCACAAATAGAACAGCAACCCCTCTTTTACTCACAGTTATCCAAATATGTGTTTTTAATTATGCACATTTTTCTCTGTTTAAGTCAGTGTTTATGGTCCAAAGAGTTTTGAAAGCAGAAACCTAGATCTCTGGGCTTGAGAAGGAAGAAGGTTCCAGGCAACAATGTGTTCCTGGACCATCCAATTTCAAATGAGTATTAGAACAAGGAAGGGGCAAAAATGGGTAGTATCAAGTAAGGAGATGGTAATTTTGGCTTTGTTTTTCATGCCATCTCTTTGGCTTCCCTATGATACCTTGGAGCCTAGTTAGTTTTGGAAGTAAGGGTGAGGATGGGGTGGGAGAGATGAGCCATACATAAGCCCTGGAAGCTTCAATACTTTGCAGGGACAAAGGAATATTGTTATCTACTTCATGAATTGTCATGTAGTGGGTGGAGAGAACACTGGACTAGGGTTAAGGAGACCAGGATTACACTCTCCGCACCATCACCATCTGTCTGTGGCCTTGGGCAAGTCACTTTTTTCTCTCAAACTTAGTTTCCCATTTGTCAAATGAGGGAAATACAGTGTGTGGGTGTCCTGTTGGCTCTGACAGTCCATGTTCCTGTGCTCTGCCCAGGACTGCTCCATCCATACCAGGTTAGAGTCAGCTCTCAGAGGATTGGACCTTTGGTGTAAAGATCCAGAGACTCCATAAAAGTGATGATTTTGTGACTTTTGTAGAGTGGCCTTTCCTATGGTACTGGGCAGAAAACTGAAGCAACCTAACTTTCACGAGTGGTGACATTCAATTATCAGAGGCAGGGAGCCTGGCCTAAGCCTAGCTCCGTGGGAGAAAAGAAACAGAAGATATTTACCTCACTCTGTCTCCTGGGACTCCAAAGAAAACAAAATGAAATTCACTTTTTTTTTGGTGGTGGTAATGGGGGCTTTTAATGAATTGTCAGTGTGCTTCTCATCCTCTATTATCTGCTGGCTAATGTTCTATCTTCCTTCCCTCTTTACAGGCCTGTACAATTCAGTGGATAGCTGGATGATTGTGCCCAACATTAAACAGAACCACTACACAGTGCATGGACTTCAGAGCGGGACCCGCTACATCTTCATTGTTAAAGCCATAAACCAAGCAGGCAGCCGGAACAGTGAACCCACCCGACTAAAAACAAATAGTACGTTATGGTGATTCCAAAAGGAGAGTTCCATTTCTCCTCTGCACCAGGGAGGTCCTGAGCAGGCACCCACAGCAGTTTGTGCTTTGGTCCTGGGGTTTGCTGGTGACCTTGGGAAATACATGAGCACAAAGATACACACAAAGTATATGTAGTAGCAGCTGGTGTTTTGGGAGGGTGTTATTACAGGGTTTTTCTCTGTACCCCATCCCATGCTTGGGGCAAAGAATTGTGTAAAACAGTACTATTTGTGATAATCTGGTAGGATCCTTCTGCAGAGAAGCCATACCTGTTTGGAATGCTTCTGACTGAAGTTGACTGAAAATCCAACTAACTCAGCTTAATAAATAGTATTTGTGAGTAGCTAAAGCAAATAGTATTTTTTTCTCTTTCTCATATAGCAAGAAGTTTGAAGGTGGGCAGTTCAGAGCCAGTGCAGCAGCTCGTTCTATGCTAATGATGTTGTAGAAGACCCAGGCTCCTTCTCCCATTGCATATTGACTCATTGTCACATGGTCACAATATGGCCATTGCTGGGATCCCTGGGTGGCGCAGTGGTTTGGCGCCTGCCTTTGGCCCAGGGCGCGATCCTGGAGACCTGGGATCGAATCCCACGTCGGGCTCCCGGTGCGTGGAGCCTGCTTCTCCCTCTGCCTGTGTCTCTGGCCTCTCTCTCTCTCTCTCTCTGTGACTATCATAAATTTTAAAAAAATATGGCCATTGCTACCTCCAGAGGTCATATTTCATTTTAAGATAGGGAAAGGAAGAAAGGGTTGGTGCATGTGATGGCTATCTCCTTCTATTGGGAAAGCAGGCACTTTCCCCGAAGTGTCCCCAAATCTGTCTGACTTCTCTTTCCATTCACTTCCATCTTATTAGCCACCCCTAGCAGCAAGAGAGGCTAGCAACTGGAATATTTTATAGTTTTTCTGGCCTCTATAGTGAAAGTGGACAAAAGAGAAAAAGCAGGGAATGGGTGTTGTGTTCAGTGTCTGCCACAGACCCATTTTGTATAATCCAGCTCTTGTCACACCCAGCAATTGGCTCCTAGTCACTTGTGTCGTCTTATGGTTCTAAGGAATTCTCTGTCGTGAATGATCCTACACAACAAATGTTCTCTCTGATCATTCATGATGTATCAGACACTCTAACGAAGTCACTTAATCATGTTATTTACATCCCAATTGTAAGAGGGTAGAAGGATGGCCTTTACGGAGTTCTTATTTTTTTGTTCTGTCACCAACCAGCAATAACCTCATCAGTTCCCCTCACACTATCTCACCTTGAATACTCCTTCCCCTAAGACCTACTCAACTCCCAAACTACCCACTGAAATAAAGCAGAGTTTAAAACATATTTGAGAACATGAGGTGCTGAGAGCCCTCTTTTAATTTGATAACATATGGGGGGCAGCTGATTCTTATTTTATTGAAAATGATGCCTTCAGTCTCTATTTCCATAATGTAATAAAAATAGCAGCCAGCTCTCACTGGCCCAAGAATATCAAGAATCATATCAAGAATCCCCTGGTAGTGATAGTCCTAGGGGACAAAGATGGCATTCTTAAATACTTGCTCATGCATTTTCTTCTTCTCTACTTTTTTTCAGGCCAACCCTTTAAATTGGATCCGAAAATGACTCACAAGAAGTTGAAGATCTCCAATGATGGGTTGCAGATGGAGAAGGATGAAAGCTCTCTGAAGAAGAGCCATACCCCAGAGAGGTTTAGCAGCACAGGGTGCTATGGGGCAGCAGGGAATATATTCATTGACAGTGGCTGCCACTACTGGGAGGTAGTTATGGGTTCCTGCACCTGGTGAGTAGATCCTGCTTTTATTTTTTTCTCCTTTTTCCCCCTGTTGTTAGGTTCCTGGGAGATTCAGTTCCATAGTACAAACATAGTACCAGTAAGTCAAGGTTAAAAGACATGTGATGAAAACCACTCCTAGAAAAATTGGCTGGCTTTTGTAAAATCAAATCAAATCAAATCAAATCAAATCAAATCTTGAGAAACACACTGGGCTAGGAGTTGGAAATTACTCCAGCATTCTATTTTTTTTAAGATTTTACTTTTTTATTCATGAGAGACACAGAGAGAGAGGCAGAGACACAGGCAGAGGGAGGAGCAGGCTCCCTACAGGGAGCCTGATGTGGGACTCAAACCCAGGACTCTGGAATCAGGACCTGAGCCAAAGGCTGACGCTCAATCACTGAGCCACCCAGGTGCCCCGTACTCCAACACTCTAATTGCTGATTTTGTCCGGCTCTCATGCTATCAACGTTATAGGCCTAAAATGTAAACTATTTTGTAAAGGGGGAAGCACGCATTAGAGTTCTTATATATCGCATGTGGTGTCCAGCACAAATCAGATCATTAATAAATGTTCATTTCTCTCTCCTTTCCATGGGCTCACAGGTATGCAATTGGTATTGCCTACAAGTCCGCTCCCAAGAACGAATGGATTGGCAAGAATGCCTCCTCATGGGTCTTCTCTCGATGCAATAGTAACTTTGTAGTGAGACATAACAACAAGGAAATGTTGGTGGATGTGCCCCCACAGTTGAAGCGTCTGGGTGTCCTTCTGGATTATGACAACAACATGCTGTCGTTCTATGACCCAGCTAACTCTCTCCATCTTCATACTTTTGATGTGACCTTCATTCTTCCAGTTTGTCCAACATTCACAATCTGGAACAAATCCCTCATGATCCTGTCTGGCTTGCCTGCCCCAGATTTTATTGATTACCCTGAGCGGCAGGAATGCAACTGCAGGCCTCAAGAATCCCCTTATGTTTCTGGGATGAAAGCTTGCCATTAAGTTTCAAGAGAGCATATAATTCACTGGCTCTCTAGTTCAGCACTTCCTTCCTTCCTAAACCTCAGTTAGTGTCCAATATACAAGATACAAAATAAAGTTCATTTGAAGCATCCAAAATAACTAGATATTACAGATTTAATTTTTGTGCATTAAAGCCTATATTCGAATTAAGGTATTGAGTTTTTCAGAACAAATTGTCTGAATAGTCTGGGTTCAAGCCATTGGAGGGGAAATCTAGGGAATACCTCTCTTATCACTGGAGAATTAACAATTCCCAGTAATCTGGGAGTATAAATTATTTTGGAAGGAATTAAGATAATTCTAAGTAAATAATGTAGAAAGATGCTCTGAACAAGGGGCTAGCCAGCCAGAAGGGTGTGCGTGGGCACATGTCAGCCTTTCTAGTTTGGCTAAGTAGGATTTGAAGTGTGGAAGGATCACACATTATATGTAGTTTTTGATAAAAGCCTACAATCAAGGATTTATTATAGCGAAGAACATGTATGTGTATATATTATATATATATAAAATGAATAAATAATATGTTATATATTCATTTTATAATTATATATACATAGTAAATTTTTTGATTTGCTCATTTGAGTGAGAAATATAGTGGAAGGGAAACTAAATTATAGCATCCATTTTTGTCCCCTAAAGGGAACATCAAGATCAGGCAATATTTCCTTCCTCCCTCCATTCATTCCTCCCATTCTCTCTCCTGTCACACAGACATTCACGTGCAATAATGACATTGATGGTGGGAAGAGCTCTAAATTGGTTTAAGAGAGTTTGAGGGACAAGATTGCCCAAGAGATGCTATTGCTGGGCAGAAAATTGATCCAAGTAGAAGCATTATATGTAGCACGTTTCACTGAGGCTACCTAATACAGGAGGTTCGTCTGAATTGTTAAAAATTCCATCACAGAATGTCTCAAAGAAATAGTTTTATTACTGTCAAGTACATACAGTTACTAGAATTAGGCTAAAACAAGAGTTGCACAATGGACGTTCTTTAGGAACTTTATTTACTTAATCAGTAAGAATGGAGTGTTTTAGATGCAACAACCATTTCCATATAAATGTACTTGTATTTTCAGATAAAACACTTCTGAAGTGCTTGAGAATGCCTGAGAACCGTCTGTTTTCTTAAGCAGGTTAAAGGATTGTTTCCTATGAGACCTTGTTTACACTATTCCTCTGCTTTAGCCAACCCTTCCTGGCAAATGCAAATGTAACTTTCATCCCAATCTTCATCACTATTGTTGAAGGGCATCAAGTTTTATGGTCTCTGCTTTTGTCAGTTTCACTGCAGAGACTGGGGATGTCAGAATCAGAGCTTTCTCCTTCCCAGCAGATAAGTCTGCTTCAAGGAGTCTAGCGAAAATATTACTTTTGTACAAAGTGGTAGCTGTAACAAGCCACCAGACTAGAGTCTTGAAACAATGCTAAAACGTCTCCTCTCTTCCTTTCAACCACCTTGGTGGATATTCATTCATTCATTCGTTCGTTCGTTCAACAAACTACTAGATGCTGGGTACCACTCTGCTGCTGATGTATCGATAAAACACAGTCCCTTGTTGTCAAATGCCTTACTATTGTGTAGGAGAGACAAAGTATCTATATAAATCCCCTAAATAACAGCTTTGTATTGTTTATTCACCTAACATGGAAAGCAGGACTGATGCCCATTCAGATGGCAGACTCAAACTTACGTATTCTAGCAGCAAAGTTGGCTTTTTGGTTAAAAAGCCCAGATGTAATTTCTGCTAATTAGGAAATGAGCAACTTCAGTCAGATCCAGCAGTGCTAGGAAATAGCTTGCTGCTGTGGAAAGCTTATACATAGCCTTTGGACTAAAACAATCCTAGTTCTAATGCCATTTACGAGCGGTGTGACCTAGGATATAAGCACTTCACTTCTCTGAGCCTCTGTTTCCTCTTCTGTAAAATAATACCTACCTCACAAGGCTGTTGCAAATATTTCAAAAGATAGCACATATAAACTGCCTAGCACAACACCTGGCATGTAGCAAAGTGCACAACAAATATTAACCTCCTCCTCCCAGCTCCAGCCCCAATACACTGTTGTGGTGCTTTAAAATGTACGCCTTTCATTTCTGAGTTACTCTGGTCTCTCCTGGGGGAGATTTTAAACAAAATAAATGATTTTCCCCCTTCATAAAATCTCTCAGTGGCTCCCATAACATTCAGTAGAAGGTCCCATTTACTTAGGGTTGGGCTTTTCAGGTTCCTGTTTGCTTTCCCAGCTTCATCTTTTGCCACTTTGCTCCTTACACTTGTTACTGTAGACATAGAGTACATACTTCATACCAGTTGTTCTCTGGGCCTGGAATAGAGATATTATTAACAGTTTTGATGCCCTGAGTAAACAGGGATTGTTCTTACATTAAGGGAACAGTGTGAAAATGCTACAAAAATGAAGAACATGCCCCCTCCTTCCCAGTCCAATTCTCTTTACTCTATCCTTGGGTCTCTCAAGCTATTCCTTTTTTTTTTTTTTTTTTTGCACTCTTTTGGTTTTAGTGGCCTGGGACAGTTTCAATTTCCCTACCTTACGTTTGACCCTAGCCTGGACTACCTTTCCCCACCCCCTCCTCTCTCAACCAGATTAACTCCTGACCCCTCCCCAGACTGCCCTATGTTCTCTTCTGAGCTCTCATGGTACCCTGAGCATTCCTCACTCCCCCACCCCCGGGGGCCGCTTCTAGCAATAATCACATTATATGGCAGTGTTTTCGAAGTGTGGTGGTCCTCAGACCACCTGTTAGTCACCTCTGGTGTTTGTTAGAACAATTGATCTTAGACCCCACTCCTGATCTACTTAATTGACTTGGCACATAAGTGGAATTTTACATTTTGAACAAGTTCCCAGGTAATTCTGATGCACACAAAAGCTTAATGTATAATAATGATCTTCCCTACTAGACTGTGAATATCTTGAGGGCAGGGACTGTGTCTTTTGTTGTTGCTGTATTTTTAATACTTGGCATGGTGTGTGAAACAGAGTAGTTGCCTGACTAATGTTTATTGAATGAATGTATGAACGAACGAATGAATAAGCAAAGTTTCCCTGTTGTAGTCTGATATACATATCGGTGTTTGTTATTTCCTGGGCAGAAAAGCTTGGTTACTTCTCCATTTGGGCTGTATTGATATTACTTTGCAAATGTCCCAGGATTCATGCATATAAATGACTACTGTCCGCCTCAAAAGCTCTTTGGAAGTTAACTTGGGGAACTGTCTAGAGCGTGTGGCACCATTCTTTTCAAGAACTTTTGAATCTTTTCAAACCATTCTTTGAAGATGAATTTAAGTTTTGGTTAGAGCAAAAAATCACTCAGAGCTTAGCCTACTGAATAATGTAGGAAATTAAACTGGGTTTGAGGTAACCAATGAAGTTTCTGAGTCAAATAATGAAAAGTGCTTTCCAAGAAACAACATGGGGATAAAGCACTCAGTGGGGGTGTGGTGAGTCCCGGAAAACACACTTCAAGGCTTTTGTAGATCGTGGCAATGCCCAGGACCTTAAGAGAAGTCAGTCATTGACTACCTCTAGCTAAATAAACCCAGTTGGACAAAGGGAATAGGACCTGTATTTAATTAACATCTTCAAGGAAGGTGATGCCTTCAGTTTTCATTGTTGTTGCCCTAGTCAATCTATTCTCCTACAATCCTTTCTGCTAGCAGATTATTCTTTCTGTCTGCAATTTATGCTTGTTTCCACTTTTTATATTGTCTTATTAAAGCAAGCACAAAAGTAATCAAAATAAAGTTAAACCTGTTTTGAGAATATGATAGAAATGTTAAATGCCACATTGGAGTTGTGACTACTTGTAAGTAAGAATTACTGCATCTGTATTTTTATCATGTAATTCCATTATGTAACTTTGGATGCAGTGAAATTCAGATTTCAGCAAAATCACTTATATGTTCTTTTCACCTTAAATACACTAGGTGAATTTTCTAAGCTTCCATGGTTTACATATTTATATATGACTACCTGGATGGAGCAATCCATGGATGGACTTTTTGATAAGCTCAAATATTTGATACCCTTTCCTCAACAGAATGGAGAATGTGAGGCTGACATATAAGAACCACTCTCATGCTTATTTCCATTCCTAAAGTCAGCTGCAGCCTTGGAACCATTGGCTGTATTTGGCTGTGTTTTACAGGTTGTCCAGGTTGACTGCCCTCAGGGCAGGTAAAACTGCCTTTTACTTCAGACATATACTGTGTTGTTGTTGTTGGCTAGAATATTTATTAGACTGCCAGACTATTTTTTATCAAATATTTTATCCCAGGCTTGTTTGTACTGGGAGCTCTGGACCACTAGTGTCTCTCCTAGTGACAGAAATCTGAGCATCTGTGGATTACACAGCCTCATCCTTCTAAAATATCCCAGCCATCCAAAATGCTATATTATGAATTAAATAAATATATATGTATTCATGAGTTCTCGATTCTCTCTCACTGGAGCTTAAATTGGGGAAGATCAAAAGGGAGATGGCCGTGGGTTATCAGCATTGTCTAAATGACTTGGTGGAGATCAGTTATCATATTAAAGGTAGAGACTGGGGCAGAGAAGATCCAGGGGGTCTAGAAATCGGGATCCAATCACGAAGACTGGTTTCAGGAGCAGGTAAAAGTCAGAAAGACTAAAGAAATGAAGGTATAAGGCCTAAGGAGACATGCATATTCAGTTTTAGGGATTGAGGCAGAAGATGGGAATTAAGGAAAAACAAAGAAAATCCCACTGCTGGTACTTATTGTTTAAGGTCAGAGTAGGGCCAGAAGTGACTTGAAAACAGATTGTCAGACCAAGGGCCTATAGAAACTATGGCCCTGAGACAGGAAGATGAAAATATAAAAGAGACAAGAATTTGGAATATCATGGGCTTCATGGTCTAACTGGAGAGGTAGCTACCTAGGCAAGGGCCAAATACAGGGCTATTATCCACAGATAAGATTGTGTATGTCTTTTGGGACATGATGTTCAGAAAGTCTGGCTCTAGGGATGCCTGGATGGCTCAGTGGTTGAGCGTCTGCCTTCGGCTCAGGGCATGATCCTGGAGTCCCAGGATCCAGTCCTGCATCGGGCTCCTTGCAGGGAGCCTGCTTCTCCCTCTGCCTATGTCTCTGCATCTCTCTCTCTCTGTGTCTCTCATAAATAAATAAAGTCTTTAAAAACCTAAGGGAATAATCAGAATCAATAAATTAGCCATCGATAATGTGCTAATGGAGGAGGATAGGGAAAGTTCACACCTCTTCCAGCTTCTTACTCTACCTCTTCCTTCCTTCTCAGAAAACAAGAAAATGTTAATAACCTTCTAGAGACAATGCTTTTGTTGTCCAACCTCACAGTGACAAGGTGGGGAGGGCAAGCTATAGACTTTGCAGGTTTGAAAGGGGCAGCAAGCAATGCTCTGGAAGACTTGTAGGGGACATATTTGGGGCCAAGAGCTGTCTTTCAAATAATAGAATATAGATACTAACTCTACTTCCTGTCGGGTAAGTCTTTTACAACAGAATGAAGAGGATCTGCTACTCCAGCCATAAAATGGAATTTGGGCTGGTTTTCTCTTTCATATACAGTGGCAGGAAAAAGCCATTGTGATCTACATGTCTTTTTGTCCAACTTAACTCCCTTGGTGATAAGGGAGGGTGTTGTGATATTCCAGAAACGTGAAATTCACAGCGAGCAGCTGTCAGGCACACAAGTCCAAGGCCTGACTGATTCAGCAGGTAAAGGTACAATGAATCATCTTTTGATTCAGTTTATTATTTACACATTGAAAGAAAAAGTAGTCAAAGGTTCCTGCTCCTGGTGGTCCTTGTCCCAAATACCAAAAAGGATGACACTGAAAAAGGGGCCAGAACACTGCAATGGTAGTTTGGGGCATCCCTTTGCTAAGAAGCCGGTTTTAGACTGCAGCTAAGTGGCTTTATAGTTTGTAGCTCTATTCTGAGAGGGATGAGTCAGGAAGTCTCTTATCTCATCAGATCCCAGGAAGTAGGAGGGGATGAAAAACTCTTAACAGCCTTCCAGGGGAGAGGGGACATAAGGAGGCAGTGGGAGATAAGTAGCAGTGGCCTTGAAGCAGCTCCTTGCAGGCCTCCCATCCTCTAGTGCTCTGGGAGGATCACAGTCATTCTCCCAAGACTCAGATTAGCTATGGTTCAAGCCTTTGCCTGCAGGACCTATGTAGATAGTGTGACACTGCCTGGATGCCATAGAGGAGCTGTTCTTCTACAGCAGCTAGCTGAATGCCCAGGTACCTTCCCTGAGGTGGGGTGTGGAAAGCCAAAGGAGGCAAAGTCAAGGTCTGTTGAAGAATTCTTTCTCTCCCTCTCATCTGATGACCTTCCATTCATGTCCTTTCATTCTGCTCAGTGTCTTTGGAATTGGGATGGCATGGAGGCAGGGATTAAAAGAATAACAGGACACATAACAAATTTACACCCTGCAAAATTCAGTACCAAGGCCAGAGAATCCCAAAGCCCAAGTCTTTTGCTATCTCTGACTCTTAGTTTTTCAACTATAAATTGAAATGTATGAGTAATTTCTAAGGTTCCTTTTAGCTCTAACAGTATGCATTTCCATAAATGCAAATTTACTGAATGTAGTGGTAGGAGCCTAAGCTGCATATCTACACCAGGAATGTTGGGACATCAGGGCAGATCATCAGGGACCCTATGACTAGAATAGAAAGGTGGATAACCTTGCTGTTACTTTGGGACCTCCATCGGACTCCCTTTTGAGACGAGTATACTCTTTACACACTTCTTTTCACTCAGAGCTTGCATGTCAGTCTCCCCCACTTACATCTGACACCATTACTTTTTAGCTTTCCACTTGAGCCCTCTTCCCTTGATTTATTCACTAACTGTACAAAATACAGATACTGCTCTAGTTATGTCTCAGTTTCAAATTTCAGGTTAGCTGTCTGACAGTTTTCTATGTATCCCTGTAGGAAATTGCCAATGACGTTCCATTTTCCAAGGACAGAACAGAGCACTTGATCTAGAAAACAACAGGGGTCCTATGTGATACTTTCTTCCCCCACCACAGCCTTTTTTCCTCAAACTTCCACAAATGTACTCCTTACATGGAAGAGAGAGGGTCTTGGCACTTATCATACAATTAGTCACTTATTCATTCAACAAATAGTTTATTGATAGACTCTTTGTGTCAGGTGCTAGAGTTCAGTATTGACTAAAGCACGTAGTCTCTGCCCTCATGACACTCATAATCTAGAGGGGAGACAGATCACCGTTGAATGAAAACTTTGTAATAATAGGAGCTATCATCGATTGCCTATAGTGTCCCTGACACTATTCTAAGCACTTGAAATGTACTAATTTAATCGTTCCAACAACCCTAGGAGGAAAAGACTATTACTGGCTCCACAGAACATAAAGAGTTAATTCCTGTGCCCTTTGCTCAGACCAGTAAGATTCCTTGGTGCCTGTAAGCAACTAGCCAGGCTCTTGGCCTTAGCTGCCTCTGGTGCGGGGGCGGGGTGTGTGTGTGTGTAAATGAGGAGTTTTAAGGCCCAGCACTTCAGAAATATTCCCACCCAGTGGCTCCAGGACTTGGAGTTGACCAGGAAGGATTTGCACGACTGTGTAAGACACCCTCAAAACCGCCCCTACCGCGGCTTTCCCAAAAGGAAAGCCTTTTCCTCCCACCTCCCAGTGCCCCCCCTTTCCAGGCCGGTCCCTCCCTCCGAGCCGCCTCTTCTCTGAGTCATTTCCCCCTTCCCCGCCCCGAAGACCTTGGCTCCCTCTCCGTATCCCTTCCCTCTGGCAGGAAATAGAGGAAGGGCCAACTGGCTTTGGGAACCAGGTGAGCGCTTTTCCCAGCGATGAGAAACGCCCCCTCTCCCCAACATCCCGTTCGGAGGGAGAGGAAATTGAGAGAGTTCCCTCTGCCCAAGTGGCTAGCTGCCCTGTCCTATAAGCGCCCTGGTGGCCAAGCGCGGGAGGTGCCACACCCCGCCCGGTGTCTCCTGGGATGTGAGGAGGAAGTGGCGGCCCAGTCAGACGGGCCTGTGGAGCTGCCGCCAGCTCAGGCGGGGTGAGCTGAGGGCACTGGTGTGGCAACTCGGCGCCCGGAGAAGCTGGGCAGCAGGGGAAGTCCGGCCCCGCCAGCCCCCCCAGGAGCCCTGAGCCGGAAGCAGGAGATGCGCGTGCGGAGGGGTGGGCAGAGGCGCCTGGGCGCGAGGAATAAGTGAGTGTGAAGGGGCGTGCGGGACGCGCGCGCGCACGCTGGCGCAGCAACTTTTCGGGCGGTGTGTGTACGCAGAGCTGTGCGTGGAGAATGGCAGCGCGTGCGCGGAGCGCGTGCGTGTGGGGTACGTGCGTGTGGGGTGCTTGCGTGTAGGCGTGCGTCAGGGGGAGGGGAAAACGGAAAGGACTGCTGGCTGACGCCGGGGGTGGGACTGACACTGCGTGCGTGCGGGACTGAGGTAAAGATGTCAGAGAAGCTCGGGCTGGCAGAGCCTAAAGTCGTGACTCTTAACTTGCCATTTCTCAGGTGGGGAGGGAGGGAAGACATGACCCCTTTGAAAATCGGGGAAAATTATTGACCATCTCCTTAAAACAAGAACACCCCCCCCCAAAAAAAAAAACCCCACACGGTTTGCATATAAGCATAGAGGGCTCCTGGGCCCGCGGACGGCCATCTGTGGCCACTCAGATCATGGCTTCAAGGGGTAGAAACCCCAAATAGGTCCCTTTAGATTGTGTGAGAGGAGGAAGGGGACAGGTGACTGAGCCGTCGCCGGCTCTGCGGGCCCGCCGCGGGCTCCGTGTGACTTCGAGGCTGGGTTTGCTATGCCTCCGGGTCCTGGTGCCCTCAGAGATGGTGACAAGGCGGGATGACACGCTCTGCCTTCTCCCCTCCCGCCCAGTGAACGACTACGGAAGGGGATCTCGTGGCCATCCTCTAAAGCCAGGACACAGGAGCGGGGGTGGGAGGGGGTGGGGCGGACGACGATCTCACTAGCCTCAGACCTTGCTAAGTTGGCGCTTTGGGGGAAAAGAGACTAAAAGGAGACCAGCGGGCTTGAGGTCTGAGCCCATCTTTGTCATTAATTAACCTTGGGACCCTAAGCCATTGTCTTCATCTTCCTGGGTATCACTTTCCTCATCTATAAAATGGGGTAGTCGCTCACGGGGTTGCTGGGAGTGTAACTAACACTACACTAAATTCCCAGCACATGGAAGTATTTAATAAATGGCAGCAAAAGTAGAAATATATATCTTTCCAGAGAAGTTAAACATCTTATTCTGGAAAAATGTATAGACTGGTGATCTATTTTTTGGTCTCTTCTAGGCACACCTAGTTGTGCCATCTTCTTCATACAAAGCCCACCAAGCCTATCCTGTAAAGTCACAGGGCTGAAGTACGTGGGATTTTATTTTGAATTCTTTGCCACATTCAGGGAGATAATAATTAGTCCACCATCAGCTCTCACCTGGATTGCTGCATTGGTATTCAAGCCTTCACAATTGCCCTCTTTCCTCCCATGGTTCATTTTCCCTGTTGTAGTTAGAGTTACCTTTCCCTCTATGACAAAATAACCTACTGACTGATTCAGAGTACTGACTGCTGTGAGGTAGATCTTGTTCACATGCCAGCTCCACCCTGCTCCACCACTTTCTGGTTGTGTGACCTTGAACAAATTACTTCCCCTCTTTAAGAATCCTTTCCTTTAAAAGAAGAATCCTTTCCCTAATCCATAAAAGGGGACACTGGTAGTCTCTACCTCATTTAGGAGTTGTGAGAAGTCACAAAGTTAATGCATGCAGAGTGGCCCATAGTAAATGCTCAGTAAAATGGTAGATTGAAAATGGTAAGAACAGTGAGACTGCTAATGAGAGAGTGGTTACAGTGGTGTACTATGGAGACTAGACTGGCTACAGAGTAAAACTGAGGAGGTAATGACCTGGAGAATGGGAGAAATCAAAGGATGGAGATCTTGATGAGAATGAGTGGGTATTCTGAGCACCAACAAGTAACAAGAGTGGGAGGTTATAGCCAGAGATTGAGATAGTGGAGTTCAGGAATTCTAAAGTGGAATGGTCCCATGTTTAGCAGATGGTCTGGAACGCTAATGGCTAGAAATGGCAAGTGAAGTGACATGTAATCAGGGATTGTAGAAGTAGAGATCAAGGTACAATGAGGGTAGATCAAGGGACAATTGGGTGAGTGATCCATAGGCATTGAGGTTGCTTATATGATGGCAGGGTTTTTTAAATTATTAATTAATTAATTAATTTTATTGGGGTTCAGTTTGCCAACATATGGCATAACACCCATGGGGAAGAAAATGGAGCTAGTGCCAAAGTCAAAGTCCACTCTAATGAACAAGAAGCAGTCATTTCTTTTGCAGATATTTGCTAAGCTCTTGCTAGATATCAAGATATGACAAGACAGACAAAAATCCTCCTCTCGTGGAGCTTCCTGTCTAGAGAGAGTGATAATTGGAATTAATAATCCCACCCTATAAATAGAAGACTGCAAACTGTGAGAAGAGCTGTGAAGGAAAAAGAAGGGTTCCATTAGGGCTTATGGAGGGTTTATGGAAGACCTGACCCTGTCTGTAGTGTCAGGGAAGGCTTCCTTGAGGAAATGATGAGAACTGAAGGATCAATTGGGGTAGATGGAGGTGGATGAGGGGTGCCTGAAGTGTCCCAAGTAGAGGGAAAAAGTAGCATGTGCAGAGACCGGAAGCTAGAACAGTATAAAGGACTTGAAGAACTGATAGGCATCTCCTGTGCCTAGGGCATATAAAACAAGGGGGAGAGCTGAGCTTGAATGGCAAGTTTCCTTAATTATTTTAAGTTTTATTCTAGGAGCAGCAGGAATACTCCTCTTAAAAGAGTTTTAAGTAGCTGAATGACATAATCAGATTTCTCTGTATTTGTATGTTAATTATTTCCCCCCAGTTTGATTGAGATCTGATTGATATATAACATTGTATAAGTTTAGGGTGTAGAACATAATAATTTGCTATATATATATATGGCAAAATTTTTACAATATTTCTTAAGTAATGCATACCTATATGCTCATTATAAAAAATAATCAAATACAAGAGTATGTAAATTGTGAAAGTCCAGTTTGTATTTTTGTGTGTACATTAGAATATATGTATGTATATGCACACATATGGTACACGTATACTTTTATTGTATTTGTATGCAATATAGTTATATATATAAAATAGCAACTGGCTTTTTCTACTTAATGTGTCTGACTCTTTCCATGTATTTTTTTTTAAGTTTTTATTTGAGACAGAGAGAACAAGCTGGGGGAGAAGCAGAGGGAGAGGGGAAAGCAGACTTCCCTCTGAGCAGGGAGCCTGATGTGGGGCTCGATCCTAGGACCCTGGAATCATGACTTGAGCCAAAGGCAGCCACTTAACCGACTGAGCCACTCAGGCACCCCTCATGTCTTTATTTTTAAATTATTCAATAATATATATTTTCATGGTAAAAGATCAGAACAATATAGAGTCTTTACAGTATCTTTTCCATGCATTTATATTAAAAAATAAGTACTTACATGGAATTTTTTACATAACTGGACTCATTCATATTGTTATGCTGATTTTAATTTTCTTATTTTTGTACTTAATTCACATTTGCATGTGAATATATACATTTTTCTTTCAAAGGAATAGAACGTTAAAGGGAGGGCTAAAACCTCTGTCATCATTGATTTCCTCCCTGCCTCTCCTCTTCTCTACTCACTGTTTAGCTTATCTTCTCTTAAACCTTTTTCTATTCATTTGCAAACGTTCTCTCTCTTCCTTCCCCTTCCTCTCTCTCTCTTTCATGTACACAGAATATACAGTATTACTTAGTGTTATTAAAAGATATAAATTGGGCAGCCCTGGTGGCTCAGCAGTTTAGCACTGCCATCAGCCCAGGGCGTGATCCTGGAGACACGAGATTGAGTCCCACCTTGGGCTCCCTGCATGGAGCCTGCTTCCCTCTGCCTCTCTCTCTCTCTCTCTCTCTCTCTCTGTGTGTGTGTGTGTCTCTCATGAATAAATAAATAAAATCTTAATAAATAAAAGATAGAAATTGTATCATGCTTCTATGTATTGCTCTGCTACTTGCTGCTTTCACTCAACATTATGTCTGAAAATTTTTCATGTTAGTACATATAAATTTAACTTGTTCTTTTTCACTGTTGCATAGTGTTCTGCAGAACAGATAGGCTACAATTTGTACAGCAATTTCCCCACTGACTCGGTTATTTACAACTTTTTGCTGATATAAAATGTGATAAAATATAAATCTTTGTACATGCCTCTCTCTTTCCTTTTTCTACTGACTTCTAAATGCTATCTTTAAAAAAAAATGCTATCTTTAGTCAATACTAGATTTTTAATATGTATTAGATTTATTTCAGGATTCTCTATTTGGTTCAACTGATCCATTTATTTATACCTGCATTCATACCACATTTTTAATTTCTATAGTTTTATGTAACATGTTTGATATCTAGCATGGGAAAGAGCTTTCTTTTTTTCTTCAAATATTTTGTTATTCTTGCATGTTTACCTTTTTATATGGATATTATAGTGGGATCATCTTACCCATATAGAATCTTATTGGGATTTTTGTTGACATTGCATTGAGTTTACAGATTTAACTGGGGAGAATTTGCATCTTTATATTGCGTCTTTTTTATGAATAAACATGGTATGGCTCTCCATTTATTCAAAATTTTAGTTCTTTAGTAATGTTTTATGATTTTCTCCATAAATGTCTTGAACGTATCTTGTTTGGATCATTTCTAGCACCCAACTGCTGAGCCACCCAGGCGTCCCTCTAGATACTTTATAGTTTTTGTTACTATTAACAGGATTTTTTTCTTTCATTTTATAATTATTATAGGTGTATAAGAAAACTATTGAGTTTTGTGTGAAATCATGTGTGTCCAGCAAATTTACTTAATTCTATTTTATTTCTAATAGTTTGTTAATTGATTCTATTGGATTTTCTAGTTAGGCAAACAGATTATGTGCAAATATTGATAGTTTTGTCTCTTTGTCTTCAACCTGTATTCTATGTGCATTGTTCTTGCCTGAATGCATTGGCTAGGACCCTGTATAAGATTGAATAGTAGCAATGATATCAGACATCCTTATCTTATCCTTCCCTTTAATAGGAGTGCTTCTAAGTGAAATAAGTCAGTCAGAGAAAGACAAATACCGTATGATCTCAGTTATATGTGGAATTTAAGAAAGAACACAGATGAACATATGGGAAGGGTGAAAATTAAAAAAGGAAAGAGGGAAACAAACCATAAGTGACTTAAAGACAGAGCAAACTGAGGGTTGATTGAGGGAGGAGATAGAGGGGGAAAGGGCTTAGATAGGTGATGCGTATTAATGAGGGCACTTGTGATGAGCCCTGGGTGTTGTATGTAAGTGGTGAATCACTGAATTCTACTCCAGAAACCAATATTGCATTGTATGTTAACTAACAAAGTTTAAGTTAAAAAAATAGGAATGCTTCTAAAATGCTTATGGTGGGTTTTTGGCAATTGCTCTTTATTAAATACATTTTTCTTTATGGCTTACTTTTTGGGGGCTTATTTTTTAAAAGAAAGAATGGATATGAAAGTTTGTCATTTGCTTTTTTACCTGTAAGGTGGACATATAGGTTTTTCTCCTTTAAATTGTTAAAGCATTGAATTGAATTGCATTGATAGTGTTTTAAAAACTTTCAGTTACGGGGACATCTGGGTGGCTCAGTGGTTGAGCATCTGACTTTGGCTCAGGGCATGACCCCGAGGCCCTGGGATCAAGTCCTATATTGGGCGCCTCACAGGGAGCCTGCTTCTCTCTGTACCTGTGTCTCTGCCTCTCTCTGTGTGTGTGTCTCTCTCATGAATAAATAAAAAATTTTTAAAAACTTTCAGTTATGAAAATTTCCAAACATAAATAACAGTAGAGAACAAAATAAACCCCATGTACCCATAATTCAACTTCAGTAGCAACATTTGTCCTACTTGGTTCAGCTATCCCTACCCCCCTTTTCTACTGGGATGTTTTAGGCTAATCATGAATGTTATCTGACTTCATTCCTAAATATTTCAGTGTGCATCACAAAAAATTATAGCACAAACGAATCTTCTCGTCAATCATAATGCCATTATTACACTAAAACCCAACACCCATACAAATTTTCCCGATTGTCTAAAATACATTTTTAACCTTGGGGTTTGTTCCAGTCAGGATCCAACCAAGGTTAACTTGTTGTACTAAGTTTCCTAGCAACTAACTTGTTGCATAAGTTTCTTTCAAGTTTTTTAAAAAGCTAACACAGAGCAATACCTCCTCTTTTTTATTTTCATGCCATTGGTTTGTTGAAGATACTTCCAGTTGTCCTGTAGACTCTCTCACAACATGGATTTGACTAATTACTTCCTTGAAGTGCTGTTTTACTTATTTTTATATTGCCTATATTCCTTGTTTACTGGAAATTAGAGCTAAACACTTTTTTTGTTTTTTGTTTTTTTTTTAGAGCTAAACACTTGATTAGAGTCTATTATTATTTGGTGAGACTGTCTCATAGTTGATACTGTGTACTTCCTTTTACAGAGTTTGCTCATCTTTTAGTAATACTGAAAGAGAATCGAAATGATGATAGTCTTATCCCTTCAGTGTAATATTCTCCATCATCTTTTCACCTAATGGCTTTACCATCCATTTGGTAACAGTTATTTTGTTAAGGATTTCAAAATAACGATCCTATCATTCTTTCAGCATTTGTTAGCTAGCATATGACTCTTTAAGAACTATCCCTCATCTACTATGGCTATTTGGTAAGCCTAAAATACAGGTCCTATAGGAAAGACAGGATAAATGCTTAACTCTTTCCCTGTAATTGTTAATTTTCCAAGTAAGGAGTTGGTGCCCTGTTGCCCATTAACAGACGTGTAAATGTAAAATATCTCTTCTTTCCTAGGATTAATGTATGATTAATGATGTATCTTTTTAAATATACTATAGAATTTGAGGGACTAATTTAGCAGTTTTGTATCTGTCTTCACAAAGGAGATGTAGCATTGATCCTCCACCTGGGGCTGAAGCACCCCTCTAGCAGGCATTTGGAAATGTTTGGAAGTCCTTTAGTTGTCTGTGTGTGTGGGGGGGGATCCTACTGGTATTTAGTAGATGAGGACCAGGAATGCTAAAGGAAGAATTGTCCTACCAAAAATGTCATTTGCACACCTGTAAAAAGAAATGATGGCCTATAGTTTTCCTGTGCTTGTTTGATTTTGATATTAAGGTTATGCATTTTTATATCTAAGTTCATAAGTGAGATGGGTCTATAATTTCTTTCCTTTTAGTAGTCAATTTTGATATGAAGGTGATATTAGCCTTATGACTGTATGGTGTCATTTCCATTCTATTACTTTGCTATGGAAAATTTATATAAAGTTTGATTAATCTGTTCCTAAACAACGAGTCAAACTCTCCCACAAAGGTTTTTGGGCTGGTGACTTTTGAAGTAGATTATTATCATTTCACATCTTCTATGATTAATTGGTCTATTTAAGTTTTTTATTTCTTAAGCCAACTTTAGTTATTTATTTTCTTGGGAAATATCCATATCACCTAGCTTTTTTAAGTTGTTGGTATAAAAGTTATACATAGAAAAAACATAGGACATAGTACTTCTAAAAAGTAATTTTCTGATCATTTTTAAATCTCCATTTTTGTAACTTGGCTCCCTTTTATTTAATTTGTGCCTTCTTTTTGAAATAATACTTGCTAAAAAATTGTCCATTTTATTAGTCTTATTTATTATTTTTTTAATTTTTAAAAATATTTTTATTTATTTGAAAGAGACAGCATAAGTGGGGGGAGGGGAGGAACAGAGGGAGAGGAAGTAGCAGACTCTCTGCTGAGCAGGGAGGCAGATGTGGGGCTTGATCCCAGAATCCTGGGATCATGACCGGAGCCTAAGGCAGACACTTAACTGACTGAGCCACCCAAGCACTCTATAGTCTTTTTTTTATTTAAATTCAATTAGCCAACATATAGTACATACTTAGTTTCAGATGTGATCTTTTTCTTTTTAAATGTTTTACTTCTATGAGAGAGAGAGAGAGAGAGGGAGAGAGAGAGAGAGAGAGAGCGTGAGCAGGAGGAGGGGCAGAGGGAGAGGGAGAGGGAAAGGCAGATTCCCCACAGAGGGCAGAGCCAGACACGGGGCTCCATCTCAGGACCCTGAGATCATGACCTGAGCTGAAGTCAGGACTTAACTGACTGAGCCCAGGGACGCAGGAGCCCCTTCATTAGTCTTTTTAAAGAACTAGCATTTCCTTTTATTGATCTACTCTATTCTTATTGTTTGCTTTCTATTCCAGTAATTATTGATTTTTAACTGAGATATAATTAGCATACATTATATTAATTTCAGGTGTATAACATAATGATTCAATATTTGTGTATATTGTGAAATGATCACCACAGCAAGTCTAGTTAATACCTATCACCAAAAAAAATAATACCTATCACCATACAGAATTGTTTTTCTTATGATGAGAACTTTTAAGATCTACTCTCTTAATAATTTTCATATATGCAATTCAGTATCATTAACTATAGTCACCACGCTATGCATTACATCCCCATGACTTATTTATTTTATAACTGGAAGTTGGTACCTTTTGACTCCCTTCACTCATTTCACCTACCCCTTATCCACTGCCTCTAGCAACCACCAATCTGTCTCTGTATCTGTGGGCTAGTTTTTTGTTTTGTGTTATATTCCACATATAAGTGAGATCATATAGTTTTTGTCTTTCTCTGTCTGACTTACTTAACTTAGCATAATGCCCTCAAGGTCTATCCATGTTGCTGAAAATGGCAGGTGTTTCTTTGCAGGGAGAGAAGGAAGGTAGAGGCAGACTACCTCAGATTGGTAGGTGGCAGGTTTAATAAGCAAGGAAGCTTATGTTTGAGGCTTGTCTTGGGCAGCTGCAAGAGGAGTAGATCTTCACACTTGCCCACCAGAATCTTAAGTTTATATAGAGGCCTCAAGGGGTTTTAGTCATGTATACCATCCAGATGGGCTCAACAACACTTTACTCTCTCTCAAGACTATGTCCTTGGAACAGCTTCTGAGAGTGGGGAAGGCAAATGGAATGCACATTCTAAGGATGGGGGAGGGAGTAAGTAGCCTCCAATTGCCCAGGTCTAGCTCCTGGGTCAGCTGGAGGTCACATCCTCTTGATGACTTCCTGCAACAGCAAGATTTCTTTTTTTATGGCTGAATAATATTCCATTATCTATCTCCTTTAGCATGCATAGTGAAATACAAGAATCATGTGTTTTATTGGATGAGTTTTGATAACTGGCATAACCAAAACCTCTATCAAGATACAGAACATTTCTGTCATATCAAAGAATTCCTCTTTTGCAGTTCAGTTAATCCTCATCTCCTCTTCCTCACCAGAAGTAGTCACTATTCTGATTTATTGTGATAGATTAGTTTTGCACATTTTAGAAATTCGTATAAATGGGATTACACAAAACATACTCTTTTGTGTAAAGCTCTCTCTGCATGGTTCATTCACATTGTTGCTTGTATCAGTACTTCATTCCTTTTTATTATTGAATAATGCTATTGTATGGCTAGATCACAGTTTGCTTATACATTCTTATGTTGATGGATACCTGGGCTGTTTCTAGTATGGGCTATTGTGAATAAAACTGCTGTAGACATTCTTGTGTAATTATTTTGTGAAAAAAATGTATATATATTGCAGTGGGGAGTGGTAAATATCTAGGAATGAAATTTATGGGTCATAGAATAGGTGTATGTTTTGTTTTATGTGAAACTGCTGTATCTTTGTATCATTTTTCTCTCCCACCAACATCCTTATAAGCGTTTGGCAGGGTCTATTTTATTAATATTAACCATTCTGGTGGGTATGAAGTGGAACCTCACTGTAGTTTTTATTTGCATTTCCTTAATGACTAATGATGTTGAGCATCTTTTCATGTGCTATTATTGGCCACTTGTATATCTTCCTTTGTGAAAGGTTTATTCAAATATTTTGCTCATTTTCTTTTTTTCTCTCAATTCCTAGCAACCACTAAATGTAATTTCTATGACTATGAATAATATTTCATTGTGAGTATATACCACATTTTGCTTATTGATTCATCAGCTGATGGACAATAGGGTTGTTTCCACATTTCTGCTATTGAGTATAGTGCTGCTATAAATATCCTTGTGCAAATTTTTGTGTTAAATACCTGTTTTCAGTTCTTTTGGATATATATGTGGGAGTGGAATTGCCAGGTAATATGTTATTTGTATGTTTAACTTACTGAGGTACTTGCCAAATGTTTCCACAGTGGCTGCACCATTTTATATTCCCATGAGCAATATATGAGGGTTCCAGTTTCTCCATATCCTTACCATTTTCCATTTTTAAAATTATAGCCATACTAGTGAATGTGAAGTTAATTATTACTCAGTTATAAATAGGAATGAAGTGTGGATACATTGCTATAACATGGATGAACCTTGAAAACATTATGCTGAGTGAAAAAAAGCCAGATAAAAGACACCATTATTGTACTATTCTATTTATATGAAACATCCAGAATAGGCAAATCCTTAGAGATAGGAAGTAGAATTGTGGTTTCTAAAGAATGTGGGGTGGGGAGAATGGGCAGTGTTTGCTTAATGGGCACAGTGTCTTTTTGGGGTGATAAAACTGTTCTGGAGTTAGATAGTGATGGTTGTAAAACTTTGTGAAGACACTACAAATCATTGAATTGTATACTTTAAAAGGGTGAATTTTATGATATGTGAATTAAATATCAATTTTTAAAAGTACAGTCTCATTTTAGCCCTGGAGGTGAGATTTGATGTTAAATTTGTAGCAGTTCTTTCCTATTTTTAGCAACATGGATACCATGTAGAGTCACCATGAAAAGTTGTAGTTTGTTGACTGAAAGGCACAGGGCCAAGCATCTGAGTAGGGACTGAAATTAGCGCATATTCTGCTGTCTAACTTGTGTTCCTAGCTTGGTGCTGCTGGGAACCCAGAGAAGGAAACACCATTTTACCATTTTGTAATTTCAGCTGCCCAGAGGAGACATCTTACTTTGATTTGTCTCCTTGGAGAGGGCATCTTGTACTACTTTGCATTAAAGATGCGATATGTTCTAGTGGAGATCTTAGTACAATAGACACTGCTTTGCTATCCTGGAATTTGAGCCATCTCACAGCCTTTTACTCAGTCTAATAACCAGTTGTAAAATATCCCCATAATTCCCCAAAGGTCTGTTGACTGTAACTCACTTTCTGGTACAATTTCTATGTCAGGATTTTTTAGCCACAGGCAATAGAACTTGGTTCTGAGTAACTTAAGCAAAGATAGGAATTTGGGGAAGACTACTGGAGTTGATCAAAACCAAAGGAAATGCTGAAAAACAAAGCCTCAGGGAGGTCCAGAACTAAGAAAGCTTGGAGCATTTGGGTGGCAGAACTTCAGGACTTATAAGTCTCCACTCAGGCTTTTAAATTCAGGCAAAGAGAATCTGATTATTCCACTAAGAGGGATAGAGTTTCTCATTAGAACACAGATCAGTGAAAGAATGCTGGAGGAACCAAATAAAAGCTATGAAAGGAAATAAAAAGACAGATGTCAACATCTAAGTGGGGGTGGTGGTGGTGTGTTGAGGAAGCCTTCAGATGTATGAACATAGATTGCAGAGTAGAAGGCTACTGCGATAAAGAATTAGAGGTTGTAAGGATGACTGAAATAATGAACATGATTGAAATTTCCCAGGAAGAGAGTAAATGACCAATGACATCCCTTCAGCATCATTACCTGAGGGCAAGAACACTTCTTGGAGCAATTTGTAACTGGAGGATTGTTTCTATGTTTTGGAGGACATGATATTCCTAGTAATTGGGGAAAAAAATCCATCCAGGGCATAGGACTATAGCTCTATGCTGGGAACATTCCATCTTGTAAGAATGAAGTTGTTATGTGGAGATCTTAATGGAATGTAACTTCTGTCAGTTATAATAAATGCCAGCTTATTTTCCCTCTTATATTGTACTTGGTCATGTGCTAAATATTTTATGTATGTTGCCTTATTTAATCCTCACAACACATTAATGAAGTTATTATTATCACCATATTTTATAGATGGGTTACTGTAGTCTCAGAGTTTAAGCAATTTATTCAACATATTGCTAGAAAGCAGTGGAAATGGAGTTTAAGGTCTACATGAATTCAAAGTCATTTCTATTCCATATCAAATGATACAGCAATGCCAATATTAGCTATAGTTTAGGATTATTGAGCCTCTGCTGCGTACCGTGTAATGTACTGGAGACCTTATATGCATTATCTCATTTAATGTTCATAATAACCTTATAAGGAGGGTGCCTGGGTGGCTCAGTTGGTTAAGCGCCTGCCTTCAGCTCAGATCATGATCTCAGGATCCTGGGATCGAGCCTCCTATTGGGCGCCCCACTCAATAGGGAGTCTGCTTCTCCCTCTCCCCCGTCTCTCCCCCTGCTCGTGCTCTTTCTCTCTTAAATAAGTAAATAAAAATCTTTAAAAAAAATAACCTTATAAGGAAAGTACTATTGTTATTCCTATTTAACAGTTGCAGAATCTGAGGCTTAGAGATATTAATTCAATAGTTGTCTCATCATAAGTGGTAGTCAGAGCTTGAACACTTCTATTTCATTCCAAAGCCTGTGTGCTTTACCAATAAACTCTCCTCTATCAAAAATAACTGAATCTAGAATGGTGGCTCTCTTCCCTGTGTATTAGAATCACCTGGGGAGCTTTGAAAAAAAAAGTCAATACCAAATCTCATCATCAAAAATTCTGATTTAATTTATCAGGAATGCAGACTTGGCCTTGGATTTTTTTTAAAAAAAACGCTTTTATTCATTCATTCCAATTTTTTCAATAAGCATATCTTTATGCAATAAGTTTATCTTTAAAAGATTTTTGAATTTTTATTTATCTATTTAAAAGAGAGAGAGAGAACAAGCAGGGGGGAGAGGGAGAAGCAGGTTCCCTATTCAGCAGGGGGCCTGACGTAGGACTCAATCCCAAGACCCTGGGATCATGAGCCAAAGGCAGATGCTTTACCAGCTGAGCTACCCAGGTGCCCCTGTTCAATGAATATTTAATGTCTTCTTTATGCTAAATACTTTCTAGGTATTTACTTCCTAGCAGGATGTATCAGTTAGGTATTGTCACAATGATACGTAACACAACGATAAAATCTTAGTGGCATGAAAAACTAAGAACTTATTAAGTACTTATTCTCACATTTCTGGAGCCTAGCCAGGATTCAAGCTGATTAAGCAGAGCTTTGTTGGGCAACTCTGATTTAGGTTGGGATGACAACTTTTCTTGCTTCAGGACTGAGTAAACTGGTATGGCTCTGCTTCATGCATTTCTCCTCAGACCAGTGGACTAGTTGGCACTTGTGTCTCTCATGGCTCATCTCATACCAGTGGGAGAATTGCAAGAGGGAGCATGTCCAACTGTGCAAGCATATTTCAAGCCCCTGCTTAAGTTACATCTGTGTGTACTTTATTAGCCAAAGCAAGTCTCAAGGCTGAGCGCAAACACAAGAGCTGGGAAAATAAGCCTCACTTCTGCTGTGTAGACTTGCAAAGTTCATGGCAAAGGTTGAGAATTGGGGCCAATACTTCAATTTAGGTGGGAAAGAATGAAAATGAACGATAAGCATTATACATAAGAAAATTATCAAGTGTGTTATAAAGTGATAAGTAATATGGCAAAAAAATTATGGAGGGTGGTATGAAGGTAATTTTAATGTGCAGCTAGGACTGAGAACCACTGATCTTACAATGTTCAACCTGGAGAGAAACCTGGGCAAACATTCCCTCAGCCATTGTGAAAATGATAAAACAGACCCAGAAAGAATTTTACTCAAGGTCATATGTCCATAGTTATGGAAATGGAACTAGGGCCTATATCTCCTAATACTATAGATTGTTTCTCTTATACCACAGTATTCCAATCTAAGGTCTTAGAATTCTTCTAGAATTCTTCTATCATTGTGAAAATGATAAAACAGATCCAGAAAGAATTTTACTCAAGGTCCATAGGTCCATAGTTATAGGTCCATAGTTATAGGCTAGGGCCTATATCTCCTAATACTATAGATTGTTTCTCTTATACCACAGTATTCCAATCTAAGGTCTTAGAATTCTTCCTTTATTAATGGCACCAAAAATATGTTGTGGAAAGACACAGTCATTCTTTTTTATCTTGACCCTAGACATTAGAGGTGTATTCTCTAAATCCTTTGCTTCTCTTAGTAACCCAATTCAGAGCCCAATTTCACATTTCCCATATTTGTACTGTTCAAAAGTTTACAGACATTCTACCTTCTTTTAGTTTTTCTCCTCTTCAAGTTAAAGACTGTTGGTTTTGATCTTTCTTCATGTGATCCCGTAGTCCCACCCTAGCAAATCTACTTGATTATTGGGCCTTCTCTCTTCCCTAACTCTATAGTGCCTGGAGTAGTCTTTCTTGAGTTCCTTTTTACTTTGAGCTTCCACTAGGCCTTTCAGTCATCATTTCTGTTTTGGATTACAGTCTTATTGATTTGCCAGGATGACCAGTCAAAAGAAAAGAAAAGATATGGAACCTGCCTGTACTTGGAGTTTATTGTCTGAACAGAAAGGTGAGTAACTGAATGAGGTAAGAGATGGTATAATCTAGATAATCCTGTTCATTCTTTTTCTCCTACTTCTCCTCGTGGACTTTGGGATTTTGGGGGGGAATCTTTAACATTGTGTTGCATGTGTATAGGTTTGTGTATATTGAGATGCTACATGGATACAGTATTTACCCATTAATAATCTCTTAAAAATGTCTCCACAATTTTTGTGTTTTCCAAAATGAGGAAAAAGAAAAGAGAAGAAGCAACTGTGGTTTCTACTGTTTTCCATGATCCCAAAAGCATTTATAATCCTAAAAGACTCAAGTCTCTCCCTTTACTGTAACCACAGATTTTCACAGGAGGCAGCACAAAAGAGCAAAGAGTGAAGATTGCTGGAGTCCTTCCCCTTGTGGCTGATTCCTGAGCTCCAAGAAATATTTAGTTATGGGGAATAGAAACTGATTATCATCAGCAGACCACTCACTTGCCTGCCCATTTCTGTGACATTGTTATATCTACCTCTCCAGACTCTGCTTCCTCCCATCCACATTTTCATACCTTCTCCCAAGTATAAGTCCCACTCTTGCTTTTAAAGGTGTGCATGTACTAAAAAGCTATAGGAATGTGGAGGCTGTGTGTGTGTGTGTGTGTGTATATGCATGCATGCACATGTGCCTATATTTGTGTATTTCTATCCATATATCTATATATGTAAGTGTTTGGGTTGAATGTGTATATGTATTCAAATCTTAAATCATTGTATATATGTCACACTAACATCAGCAGTGCCTTATTTCTCACTAATAAATTAAGCTCAAAACAATCTCCAACAGAAGCAATAGGCTAATGCTCAATGAAAAGCAAAATACCAGAAATAGTCACTTCAAATAATGTGTGCTGCTTTAAGTTAATGCCTAAAATTTTCCTTACAGAGCATAAAAATGTAAATGTTTATACCCTAAATATATGTGTGTGAAGGTCTCAGTTAAAAAATAATTTTGTGGGTGAGCTAGAATAGATGTGAGGTGACTTTCTTCCTTGTATTTCTGTCTGGGGGAACAGCAGGAATGGCTGAAACAATGTGGCTAAATTTCTGTATATTTCATGTTTTAATTGGAAGGTGTATTTGTGCTTCTTTTAATCTCAACTCTTTCCTCCCACAGCTGCTTCAAATTCTCAGTCTCCATCTTCATGGAAAGAATTCACAGGTAGATGTCTTCTCTCTTTTACTTTTTTTTTGTTTTGTGAAAAGTGCCTCCTAAAAACCTGGCTTCTCATCCACATTCCACTCCCATTTCTTCCCCCATATTCATTAGACAGTAACCATTGATTTTTTGGAGGGGGTAATATCTATGAAGCTCTAAATTGCCATAACATATAGGACTTTTATAACATATAGAATACATATTTGAATACTAGGAGGACCACTGATGGTCGTCAGGCACCAGATGTACAGAGCTTTATGGCTAGAACAGACCTGTCTGTTTTAGGAGTGATCTAAATTGAGGCCAGCAAATTACAGCCAGTGGGCCAAATCAAACTAGGGACCTGTTTTTGTAAATAAAGTTTTATTAGAAGCAGCCATGCGCGCTCATTTACATATTGTGTATGACTACCTTCAAGCTTAGATGGCAGAGTTGAATAACTGCAACAGAGACCCAAAAGCCTAAACTACAGAATTTTACAGAGGAAGTTTGCCAACACTTATCTAGATTAGCATTTCTCACGCAGTTCTACAGAGCACCATTGTCCAGGCCGTAATAACTTTGCTTGTAGGAAAGGGTTCTATAGTCATTTGAGACCAGAAATGCTGGATTAAACCAAGTTAATTAGCCTATTTATTCATTTTTACTGTAGGCCATTTCAGATCCTTTGATATGCTAACATGCATTGAGAAACTCTAAAAGGAGATAAAGGGTGCATTCCCCTTAACTTATTTGACCACTGGACATCTTTCCCACAGCTTTTTAAATATCTTGCAAAATAGTGTTCCAAGGAACACTTATTTGGGAAATGCTAGCTTAGACATTCACTTAACAGAAGTTTGAACTTGATAACTGACTCCTTGGATTATTTTTTCTAGTTGCAGAAAGTGAAAAGCTGTATAGTATGGTATTTAAGCACACAGACCATGGCTTTAGACAAACCTTAATCTTAATTAAGTCTCTACCATTTACTAGCTGTTGAACCTTGGACAAGTTATCTAATGTAATAATCAGGACTGGCTACATAATTGATGGGATGTGGTGTAAAATGAAAAGGCAGGACCCCTTATTCAAAAGTATCAAGAATTTCAAGATAGCAACAGCAGAACATTATACCAGTGGGTCCTTCTGAGCATAAGACGTGTGCACAGATTGTACACCCATGAACTCATAACCCTGGTTATAAATTTCAATTTCCTCAGCTATAAAATGTGGATAATACCTACTTCTGGGATTATGCTAAGTATTAAATCAGAAATGCATATAAAGAGCTAGTAAAGTATCTGGCACAGAGTGGGAGTAACAAATGACTTGTTTTTAATTCAAAAGCATTTATAGCTATATGCAATAATTATTGAGTGTCTACTATATGCCAGGTACCATGCTAGGTACTTAACGTATTATGGTGAAGAATACAAATAAGGTCCTTATCTTCATGTAGATTATTGTTTAGTGGGAAAGCAGATAATGAAAAAATAAATAGGACAACTATAAATTGTGATAAGAGCTGTAAAGAGGAGACAGAGGGGAAAGGCAATAATAGAGAGGACATGATTTTAAATTGAGTGGTCAGGCAAATCCTTTTCTAGGAAGTAATGTTTAAGTTGAGATCTGAAGGATGAGAAGAAGCTCTCCATGGGAAGAGCAGGAAGAGTGTTCCAGGCAGAGAGAATAGCTAGTGGAAAGGCCCTGAAGTGAGAAATAACATAGCATTTGTGAGAAACTGAAACCAGGCTAATGTGGCTTGAGCGTAGGGACTGAGAAGGAGAGTGATTCATGGTATACCTTGTAAGATAAGATAAGAGTTTGAGATTTCATATGAAGTGCAATGAAAAGCTCTTGAAAGGTTTTGGGCATGGCAGTCACATGATATAATTGGTATTTTTAGAAGATTATATTGGCTTCTGTGTGAAGGGGAGCCATAGATAAGCTAGAGTAGATGAGTAGGAGGCTATTTTAGCAGTTCAGGAAAGACTTGATAGTGCCCTGTACTTGGGTGGTATTTGAGGATGTAATGATAAATGAAAGGATTGGAGGCTTATTTTGGAAGTATATCTCATAGGCCTTACTAATTGATTGGATTTGGAGGATTCAAGAGAAGGAAAAGAAATAAAGAATGACTCTTAACATTTTTCTGAGCCACTTGGTGGCACCATTTAACTGAGATGAGATGCCTGGGGAGGATTTTTTTTTGGGGGGGTGGACACCCATGTAGAAATCAACAGCTCAGCTTTAGACGTGTAAAATTGGAGGACCTATTAAGATGTCCCAAGTGGAGAGGGTGGTATGAGTTATAGTTGTTTGTGTTGTCTAGGATTCTGTGATTACTAACTCTTGGTGTCACCTCATTAGATTACCAGGAAATATTTAGAAAACATCTAAAAGAAAAATACCTAAACATAGGAGTCCATAAATGTTATCACCATGGCAAACATATAGAGTCACGACTGCTTGTTGTAAAAGAACATGGTATATCAGAAAAGACACCGTGTGGGATTCCTCAACAAGATAATTTTATTGATATGGAACACGTATTTGATCCTGATGAAGAGGGCTCCAGCTCATCCCAAACTGTGGTGCTTCAGGGATGTGCGGGGATTGGAAAAACAGCTGTAGTGCACAAGTTCATGTATGACTGGGCAGCAGGAATGGTTACTCCAGGCAGGTTTGACTATCTCATCTATGTAAACTGCAGAGAAATAAACGGTATTGCTAACCTTAGTGCCACTGATCTGATCACTAACACTTTCCAAGATATAGATGGACCAATCCTGGAAGTTATTCCTATGTATCCAGAGAAGCTTCTGTTCATTCTTGATGGATTTCCTGAGCTTCAGTGCCCTGTAGATAACCAGGAAGAGGATCTTAGTGCTAATCCCCAGGAGAAGAAGCCAGTAGAGACCCTCTTATGTAGTTTTGTGAGGAAAAAACTGTTCCCTGAATCTTCCCTGCTGATAACTGCCCGGCCTACAACCATGAAGAAGCTCCACTCTCTGTTAAAACAACATATCCAGGCAGAGATTGTATGGTTTACAGATGCTGAAAAGAGAGCATATTTCTTGAGTCAGTTTTCAGGTGCAACTGTAGCAATGAAGGTCTTTTATGAGCTGCAACAAAATGAAAGCCTTGACATTATGTCGTCTCTTCCCATCATCTCCTGGATGATCTGCAGGGTCCTGCAGTCACAGGGAGATGGCGACAGGACTCTTATGAGGTCACTTCAGACCGTGACTGATGTGTATCTGTTTTATTTCTCCAAGTGCCTTAAAACCCTTACAGGCATCTCGGTGTGGAAGGGACAGAGTTGCCTGTGGGGCCTTTGCTCTTTGGCTGCAGATGGACTGCAGAACCAGCAGGTCCTATTTGAAGTCAGTGACCTCAGGAGACATGGGATAGGAATATATGATATGAATTGCACTTTTCTAAGTCACTTTTTGAAAAAAGTTAAAGGAAGTGCCAGTGTCTACACTTTCCTTCACTTCAGTTTCCAAGAGTTCTTGACTGCTGTGTTCTATGTCCTGAAGAATGATAGCAACTGGATGTTTTTTGGTCAAGTGGGAAAAACGTGGCAAGAAATATTCCAACAATATGGAAAAGGGTTTTCATCACTAACGATACAGTTCTTATTTGGCCTTTTACATAAAGGAAAGGGAAAGGCTGTGGAAACTATTTTTGGAAGAAAAATCTCTCCAGGACTTCGAGAAGAGTTATTGAAGTGGACTGAGAAAGAAATAAAGGATAAATCTTCTAGGTTACAGATTGAGCCAATGGACTTGTTTCATTGTTTGTATGAGATTCAGGAAGAGGAATATACAAAAGGGATAATTGATGATTTACAGTCAATTATATTGCTTCAACCTACCTATACAAAAATGGACATTCTGGCTATGTCATTCTGTGTAAAAAGCAGTCACAGTCACCTGTCAGTGTCCCTGAAATGTCAGCACCTACTTGGATTTGAGGAGGAAGAGCGAGCCTCTGCATTCATACCACCAGCTTCGGCACTTAATCAGTGAGTATATTAATGTCTTTTCTCCCATGTTTTGGCCTTTAGAAACAATGGGCATTCTAGTTTATTTCAAGTAGTCAGGCATATGATCATTTTTACAATTGTTGATAAGTAAATCTTCTCTGCTTTCCATATTTTATGTCAGTCAATCTAATAAGGATTTATTGAATATCTGTCACATACTGAATGCTAGCCTAAGTAGACAATGAGGGAAGTTAACATTTCTGAGCACTTACTATGTGCCAGGCACTGTGCTAGCCACTATAAGTGTGTGTGTATATTAGTCTTCACTGTCACTCTGTGAATGTGCTTTATAATTATAAAGTGTTATGAGCATGTAAGTCATCAAGATTATCATTGAGGACTCTGCTATTTTGGTGTTGATGACTATTCTAGAAAAGGTGGTAAGCTTAACATTGAATTGGTCATCACTCTCCTCTACACATACTTCATCACTGAGGCCTCAATGAGCTCCAGGTTAGTGAGGGCCAGAACTGCACTCCTGTGTATATTGCTGTAAAGCTGGGGCTTTTTCTACCAGGCTTGCACCTTCGCAAAGGGTCCAGAGCTTCACCTTTACAAAGGGTTCAGAGAGGCTTAGGTAAACCACTTAAATGATACAGATTCTATATACTAATAATAGAGTTACACTGACTTACTGACTAAAGCAGCCAAGAATATTTGTACCTGTGTTATCTAGAAAATGTCACTGGTCGTAAGTCTGTTCTCAGTACTTGGGTTAAGATGGACATTGCTGGGGTGCCTGGGTGGCTCAGTTGGTTAAGTGTCTGACTCTTGATTTCAGCTCAGGTCACCATCTCAGGGTTGTGATATGGAGCCACACATTGGGCTCTGCGCTGAGTGTGGAGCCTGCTTAAGATTGTCTCTTTTCTTCTGCCCTTCCCTCCCTTGTGTGCTCTGTCTCTCAAAAAGAAAAAAAAATAAAAGAAAGAAAAGAAAAAATATGGACATTGCAACTCTTTTAGTTGTGGGACCAGCTGAGGGGTAGGGGACCTTAAGAAGAAGCGAGTGGGCAGAAATCTGTACTTGGGAGAGAGCTAACCCTAGTCTTTTCTTTGATGCTTTTATCTCCTCATTGGGCAGTAGCATAGAGGTAGAAATGAGCATGGGATATGTGTGTTTGAGGGAAGTGGGAAGGGGAAGGGAAGTGCAGCAAGAGTTATGTTCGGGACTAGAGTGGAAGGGGTAGAAGTTACATGGACTTGGAATTACCAAGGACCTTGGCTACTGTGTCTTGACAAGTTCTTGACAGCTTCAACCCAACTGTATATTGTAGAGTAAAATAATGGCCAAATACATAGAGAATTTTTAAACACTGAAAGAAACAAAAAGGGGTCCCTGGTTCATTCTGAATTTCCAGAAAATCAGCCTTAAATGAAGCCTCTGTCTTAGCCCTATTGCCTTTATCAGAGGGCTTAAACTTTCTTCAAAATTTAACTGAAAATATTCCTTTCATAAGCATGGTGACTGAGAGTTTACTATTGAACTTTTCTAGTTGCTTTTTTTTTGTTCGAGTATAATTAATATACAGTGTTGTATCAGTTTCAGGCATACTATATGGTGATTCAGTGGTTGTATCCATTTCTCATTGCTTGTCAAGAGAAGTGTACTCTTAATCCCCTTTACCTATTTCACCCATCCTCCACCCACCTCTCCTCTGGCAATCACCAATTTGTTCTCTGTATTTTGAGTCTGCTTATTTTTTCTTTTTCTTTGCTCATTTTATTTCTTAAATTAGCATATGAGTGAAATTGTGTGGCATTTGTCTTTCTGATTTCTTTCACTTAGCAGAATACCCTCTACGTCCATCCACATTGTTGCAAAATGGCAAGATTTCATTCTTTTTTATGGCTAGCATTCCATTGTATATATTTGCCACATCTTCTTTATCCATTGGTAGACACTTGGGCTCCTTCCATAAAAAATGTGGCTGATGAACATAGGGGTGCATATATATTTTTGAATTAGTGTTTTTTTCTTTGGGTGTTCTTCAAAAAACTAAAAATAGAAGTACCATAAGAACTCTTCTAGTTTTCGGTGATTGTTAATTTTTCTATTAGTACTGGCAACCAAGCAATAGTTGTATTATAAAGATAGCTTGGACAAGTCATTTGACTTGTCTCAGCCATCTGCAAAATGGTGATTAAAATTTCCATTATTGCGTTGAGGACCAGCTAAGATGATCTGTATATGGCAAGTGCTTACCTTGGTGCCTGACACACAGTGACATAGCTTGGGCTTTGAAGTGAGACCTGAGTGCTGACTTTCCTACTATTCCTACCTATGTGACCTTAGGCAAAAACCATAACTTTTTTTGTGCCTTAATTACCTTATCTGCAAAATGGGGTAATGCCGCTTAAGGCTTTTGGAAGAGGCAAATGAATACTAGTATGGTAAGAGAAGCCAAAATTAGCCTTTTACTTAAATTTTTAACTATTTGGTTTTAAATTATTTTTGCTTTTTCATCTCTTTTAGGTCCTCACAGCTGTGCAATCTGCCAGCATCTCGGCTACAATTGCTCTGCCAAGCACTGTGTAATCCATACTGTAAAATCAAAGACCTGAAGTAAGTTGAAATTCTCTTTATAATACTCAGGTATTTGCAAGGTAGAGATGGGGCCGCTAGAAATTGTGCTCCCAGCTGACCAGACCTGAAAGCAAAATAGAACTAGTGCTCAGCTTCTCCATAGCAGAACAGCAACTGAGAAGATATGCTACAAACCTAGAAGGAGTAGAGAGTCAGGCACAGATCCCTGCCAGCCCCTCCAGCCTCTTCCCCTTTTGTATGTGCTATTTTTGCCATAGCGAGTAGGTGGCAGATTAAAACATCCAAAAGATTTGTGTCTGGCACACCTCCTGGACCTACCCCCTTCTCCCTGGTTGTCACTGTCGTCCTCCTTGGTTTTCTTTGTTGGGTCCTATCCCACTTAGTGCTGCTCAGTGATCTTTTTCTCTCCCACGGTGCCTCACCTCCATCTGCTGTAGTTATTTCCCAGAGTGCCATTGCTCAGAAGCTTCCCACCCGCACCGTGACTGTCATTTCTTGTTCTTTCAGGTGTCTTTCTTCTTATCAGCCCACATCAGGAGCACACAAGCAGGAGCCCCCTTATTTCCAAATCCCTCACCACAGATCAGTGTCTGTTCTCCTTCCCTCCTGTCTGAGGAAGAGGTGACCTTTCCAAATCTACCCAAGCCAGTAAATAACACTTTTTTGGGTATTTTTGTAAGCATTTATTTTACTTTACACAATACAGAAATATATGAAAATCTAAAAGCCCTCCACCCCACTGTCCCAAATCCCACCCCACTTTATATCCCCAGCACCTCACCTGCTGCTTACTGTCCCAACCCTGATCTTACCCTCACTAGGTAATTCCTTGTTTGCTAAATGTCTTTCCAGATCTTTTTTTCTATGCTTTTTCAAACATTAATCTAGAACATAAGGCACACATAAATCTATAATATACATATCATACATATGCAGAGTTACAGAACTTTGGGGAGTTTTGTTTCACACACACACACAAAATTGGCTGTCATATTTTTTTTCATTGAATAGTTCAGTGGAAAAAAAAAAGAATAGTTCAGTGGATAATGCCTCCAATAGAATAGGCAGAGTCTATCTCCTTATATATATTATGTTTTTAGGCTTTCTTCAGCTGTTTCCTTCCCCATGGTTCAAGTTTCTCCCACATTCCAGAGAACTCTCTTTCAGCCCTGTGTCCTACCCCCACTCCTTCCCTTCATAGCCTGGAGTCCTTAGAGGGCTCCCTATAACTGCACTTCCTTGCTTCCTATTTACTCCCCAGTCCTTGTGGTTTGGCTTCTGTCCCTCCCCAGCCCAGATCTGCTCAAAGATCAAAAGTGAATACCAGACCCAGTGAACCCTTTTCACCTCCTATCTATCTTAGGCCTCCCCTGTAGCTCTGGGCATTGCTGAGGATGCTCTCCTTGCAACTTTCTCCCCTCCCCTGCCCCCATCTTCACTATCCCTAAAGACCTCCTTGCTTCCATGGTTACCAAACAGTGGCAGTTTTGCTCTCTGGTGGACAAGTAGCAATATCTGGCAACATTTTTGGTTGTCCCAACTTAGGGGTAGAGAGTTAGGCGTCTAATGGGTAGATGCCAGGGATTCTGCCAAACATCCTGCAGTGTACTGGACAGCCCCCTGCAACAAATAATTATTCATTCTCAAGTGTCGAGAGTGATGAGGCTGGGAAACCCTGTCCTAGAAAGACGTAAAGAAGCCCAGAGATATTTCTGAAAATGCAGGTTAGGGACCTTGACCCCAACCCTGATGATTGTCCACACCTGCCCCAATAGGAGACAGCCCAGAATCACAACCAGCTGGTGTAAAGCTATCCCAGGGCCATGACAGCTTCAGGCTCTAGACCCATAGACCCTGGGTGATATCCAGGGCTCCTCCTGTTGTGTTGTCTTACTCTGGTCTAGGTGTGACACTTCACCATCCTTCCACCTGTGGGCTAAACCATACATTTGGTCTCCCTCAACACCACTTAATCATGAGAAAGGAGACAAAGACCATTCTCTCTTCTTTTCCCAGTTTACCCCCCCCCTCTCTGGAAACTGATTTCCCTTTGGGATATGTTTATTTCACATTCATGAATTTACTGAGACCTTTGTAGCCAGATTCCCCCTCCCACTATTATTCTGGTGATGGGTTGGGGGAGGGAATCCCTCAGGATAACATCATACTTTGGTCTGTTGTCTAAACTGGCAAACCATCTGGGCACTCTAAGTTGCTGACTCACCTCTTTGGCAGTGGTGTGAGTTCCAAGTTCTCCCATTGGGGAATGGGGAGGGTTCTCCTGTTGTGTAGCTATATACAGCCATAGAAGTCCTTGTCTGCAGCTACTGATGGTATCTCCTGTTTGTAGTCCCGATAGGTTTCTTAGGGGTGGCAAATCTTTGGGTAAGCCCAGAGTTAACCCCAGGTCTGTTTTTGATTATTTCTTGAGAAAAAATGTTCAGAACATGAACAAGCTTCCTGTCTGGTTCATTCCTGGGGACTCTTGGGATGCAGGCATCCTCACTACCCATAACTTTCTGACACTCCTCCCCAGCCAGTTCTGACATTTTCTTTGATCTGTGGTGTGTAACTATTTTTCTGGTACCCATTTATGACTTGGAAATAATCTCGTTGCCCAGAACAGGAACCCACTCAAATTAGCTTAAAGCAATGGGGATCTGTGCAGATTGGATTTTCATGTAACACCATTGCAGAAAGTGGAAAAGTGGTCATGCCACCACTCTCTCCATCTGTGGAGTTGGAAGATCAATTCCTGTGCTTTTTTGTACCTTCTCTGCTTCCTGGGACCTCATTCCGGCATCCTCTAAGAACTTGGCTTCTATTAAGTGCACAGTTCTGTTCCCTGACAGCCAGGGCCAGGCCTTGGCTATGGCCTTGGCATTCATGACTCTGAACTTGACCCTAATTCCAAATGACCCACTGATTCCATAGCATCAACCTATGGAATCTGCCTCTCTGTTCAGATTCTCTAGTGTGAGATCCTGTCCATTCCTGCTCCAATCATATAGCCTAGGTGGGAAGAAGGGTGAGTTGGTCATATACATGGCTGCTCAGGTCCACCTGATACTAGGGTTAGTGAGAGAGATACACACTAAGAAGCTACGGTGCTTCCGGGGTGTGGAATGTTAATACTCTGGAACAAAAAAGGGGTCATCAAAATATAAAATATGTCTATCTCTGTCAATCTACAGTCTCTCCACTTCCCACCCCACTTCCCTCGCACTCTCTTAGCCTCATTCTCCCATTCATCCCTTGCCAACCCCCAGTTCCCTCCCTCCTTTCCCCACCTTTCCCCAAAATTGATTTCCCACTAGGACAGGTTTCTGTTCTGTTTCACATTTCTGAATTTACTGAGGGCTTTGCAGCCAAATTCCCCTCCCACAGCAGTAGCAGATTTCCCTCCGTGAAAAATTCACAGCTTTACACCAAGGGCAGTCCCAATCCCCAGGCCTGCGAAATATGGGAGGTCTTCTCTGCTGATAGGGTTCAGAGTCTCTCCTGTCTCTTTGGGATTCTTGAGTTCCTGTTCCCTGGGACCCCGCATCAGACCACACGCTAACATCAGAGGGCTTCCAGTGTGGAGATGTTGGAAATGGAGCTCCTGCAGTGAATGTTGCTGCTGGTGGGGATGGTGCGGGTGCAGGCGGGAAGGGGGATGAGGGGCAAGAGTAGGAGTATGTGAATGAGGCAGGGAGCTGGACAGGAAGGGGCGATGGTGCGACTCTGGACCCAGGCTTGAGGGTCCCAGAGAAATAAAACATGGCTGTTTCCACTGACCTGAGATCTCCCTCCCTCTGCCCACCAGTGGTGTAATTTTTCCGCTCCACAGCTCCCAGCAGCTGCATGAGGCCTCTACTCATCGCCTTTGCAGTTTCTGCCCCCTCTGCATCCTTCTGTCTTCTTCTTCCTCTTCCTGTGGCACCAGCAGCGGTAGTAGAAGTAGCAGCAGCTCCGGCCTCATCTTCCTCCTCACTTGCTCCCCCTGTCCCAGTCTCACAGGCAGTGGCCAGGCCTGGCTCCTCTGAGACCCCGCCCCGCTCCTGGGTAGACCCCAGCTGTTGGAGAGAAGAGAGCAGGTTTGAGATCCATTCTGGGGGTGGGGCAGGGAGACAGGGCGGGGATCAAGTAAAGATAATCCTACAACCTGGAAGAGCTTCCACCTTAGGAGATCCCGTTCCTTCTGCATCTCTGCCAGGTTGGACTGGGCCAGCCGCAGCCGAAAGGCTGCCTCCTTGCGCTCCATCTCCTGCTGCTCTGTGAATTCCTTTAGGTCTGAGGCCAAGGCATGTGCTGCCGACTTATGTAGTTTGGCAAAATCGTGCAGCCAGTGTACCCTATGCTTGTGTAACTGGCCCTGCCTACGGGCGAAACGCACGCCCAGGGCCAGGCTGCTCCAGGCACAGGCCTCTTTGGCCTCACTGGACACTGTGGTGTCCTCCAGGATGGTCCTGAGCTTGTTCTCCACCTCCTTCCAGGACAGGGATAGATTCTCGATGTAGAACTCAGGGCCTTTTGTGTGCCCAGCCATTTTCTCATTGATGAAAGCTACCACATTGTCATGCTGGAACCCACCAGTGGCGTCGTCAGATTTCAAGGCCATGATGACTGAGTACTTTAGGGGTTTGGCTGGCCCTGTGGAAATGAATCAACCAGGTGTCCACTCTGCGGGGGCCCTCACAGCCCCCCCTGCCGTCCCACCCCAATGTCGCCCCTACCTCAGCCGGGTCTCCTCCCATCAGTTTGCCCTGCCCCTCCTCCCTCAGATCCTCTTAGAGGTCCCCTAAGGCTTGCCCCACGCTAGTACACCTCCCACCAAGCCTCACTTCTCCAGTGGAGACCAGATAGTATGGGGGGGCTAACCACGCCCACCTACTAAACCCAAAGAGAAAACGCACCTTTGCCTCCAAGGGCTCCGAGAAAAGGAAGTCTTGGGGCCAACCCTCGAGGCTTTTACTTGGGACTGTTCCAACTTCCAGAGACAGTGGGGGGGGAGGGAATTTTTGAGGATGGTTCCTCCCAAATGCCAGGACATAAGAGAATCCGCTACGTTGGTGAAAGTCAGTGAAGGTGGGAAACAATAGGAGTGGTTAGAAAAGACTTAGAATCGAGACCGTGAAGTACTGGTAATTGAGTACAAGAAGTTTCACCCCCCCCCTCCATAATGGATTGTCCCACGCCAAGGGGCCGTTGCCTCCTAGAAATGGAATGTTCTAGAACTAGAAGAAGCCCCAATCGCTCAGTGACCTTTCATATCCCTTAGAGGAAGAGGGGGGAGCCAGGGAACAGTTTTATCGCCCATTGGCTCAGCACTGAACGTTGTAGTTGCCCTAAACGGTCTTAAATTCTGGCCATTTCACCCGGAAACCAAGTCTCGATTCTGTCCACCTTCACGCTCCCACTATCCTAGTCCAGCTTCCCCAACCTGTATTTCTTCCCTGGACTACCGCCGCCGTCTGATACCTGGTTTGTCTCCTGCCTACCCAGACATCAGAGGAAATTGAACATGTGAGTTTAAACCTCCAATGGCTTTCTGAAGCCACTGGATAAATCAGACAGACTTAAGGTGTAATCCTGCTTTGCCGCTTACTATATGACGTTCTGCTATAATTGAATCTTAGTTTCTACCTATGGGCCCACCGTGAGAACTGAATGACAAAGTGCATATAAAGTTGATGTAATGTTTTCTCTGGTCACATTTTTGTAAAAATATACAAATTCTGTGTGTGTGTGTGTGTGTGTGTGTGTGTGTGTGTGTGTGTTTCTATGAGCTTGGAGAAAGGAGTGGGAAGGCATACACCAGACTCTCATCTCTAGGAGGTGGAGTTGGAGAGGAGGTTTAGAAAAAGTATTCTATCTTTTTAAAATATATCTTCTATGATTTCATTTGTTACAAGGAACATATATCTCTATATGTATGCATGCATTAAAAACCTGGAAAGTCACATACCAAAATGCTAACAGCAGTGGTTATTTTGGAGTGGTAGGAATATTGTACATAAAAACTTTACTCTTTATATTTTGTCTATTGTAGAAATTATTTATATTAATCACATTTTTTAAAAATTTTAAACTATTTTTTGTAACTTGTGATCATTTTATATAATTTTTAAATACCTATAATGTGAAAGTATACCTGTAAACTCACCTTTCCCTAACCTAGAAGATAACTACTTAATAGTTTGAGAGCTATATATGTCGTTCTAGTCTTTTAAGATAGGCCATAGCAAATACAGTTGACCCTTTGAACAACCTGGAGTTTGGACTGTGGAGGTTTACTTCTGTGTGGATTTTTATTTTATTTTTTTAAATATTTAATTTATTTATTCATGAGAGACCCACAGAGAGAGAAGCAGAGACACAGGCAGAGGGAGAAGCAGGCTCCATGCAGGGAGCCTGATGTGGGACTCGACCCTCGGTCTCCAGGATCACACCCCTGGCTGAAGGTGGCGCTAAACCACTGGGCCACTGGGGCTGCTCCTGTGTGGATTTTTAAAATAAATTCAGTACAGTACTATAAATGTATTTTTTCTAACTTATGATTTTCTTAATAACATTTTTTCCTCCAGTTTACGATAAGATAGTATGTAATATGTATAACATACAAATATGTGTTAGTTGACTATTTTATTGTGTTTTTTAAAAAGATTTTATTTGTTTATTCATGAGAGAGACAGAGGCAGAGACACAGGCAGAGGGAGAAGCAAGCTCCATGCAGGGACCCCAATGTGGGACTCGATCCCAGGACCCTGGGATCACACCCTGAGCCAAAGGCAGAAGCTCAACCGCTGAGCCACCCACATGTCCCGACTATTTTATTGTTAAGGCTTCTTTCTGGTCATCAATAGGCTAATAGTGGTCAAGTTTGGGGGAAGTTAAACATTACAGGCAGATTTTCAACTGTGTGGAGGTCAGAGCCTGAGTTGTTCAAGGGTCAGATGTAATTGGCAGTTTCTCAAACAAAACATCCTCTCACTTGTCTACTGGACTTTGCACAGGATGCTCCATGAGTGGGTTGTCCCTTGGCCTTTCCTGTTCTCCTTGCTCCCATTCTCTTCATCCACCTAACTCCTGTTCAATTTATATTCCCCTTTCACAGCAGTGCTCTAGTATTTCTTTCCCTTACAACTATTTCTTGATCCTCCAACTCCCATCCTGAGGTAGGCTGAATTATGCCACCCTTCTGTGTCCCCATGATACTTTGTGCATACCACTTGCAGTACTTTTCACACTGTATTATAATCCATGATTTTCTGATTTTTTGCCCCATCAACTGGACATTCCTGCAAGGCCAGGTCTGAGTCTTAATTATTTCTGTGTTTTCAGCATCTGGCATAGTGGTAAGCACTCAAAAAATTAATTGCTGAGTGGACTGAAAGAATTAATTACATCTGTAAGGTACAAACAGATACCTTTAAAGAGAGTCCTATTTTCTTTCTTCTCTAAAATGTCTTTTTCTCCATACAGACTGATTTTCTGCCACCTCACAGCTTCTTGTGGTAAGGACCTCTCTTTAGTATTTGAAACTAACCAGTATTTGACAGATTTGGAGTTTGTAAAAAATACCCTGGAAGATTCAGGAATGAAGCTTCTGTGTGAAGGATTAAGAAAGCCAAACTGTGTCTTACAGACATTGAGGTAACTTAATAGCAGGAAAATTTGTTGTCTGTGTTCATAGCATTTTTTTGTCAATTTCTGTTTGCATGGGGTGGTTACGCATGAGCAAGATAATGAGGTCATTCTTCTCTTCACTGTAGATTGTACCGATGCCTTCTCTCTCCTGCTTCTTGTGGGGCACTGGCAGCTGTTCTTAGCACCAGCCAGTGGCTCACTGATCTGGAATTCAGTGAAACAAAATTGGACGCTTTGGCTTTGAAATTGCTTTGTGAAGGCTTAAAAGACCCAAATTGCAAATTACAGAAGCTCAAGTAAGTGGTAACCATTAGTTTCCTTACTGCGAGAAAAAAAAAATTAAATATACAACCAAGATGGATGCTGTGTGATCAACACATTTCAAAGAGTCATGGAGAAGACTAAAAGTGACAGTCCCTAAATTGTTCCTATGCAAAAAGTTTAGGAAAAGAATTGTTTTTATTGTAAGCGGCAGTAATATCAATGACTATAACAATAGCCCGCACTTACTGAAGTATTACTTTGTGCTAAGCATTGTGCCGACTACTTTGTATCTATGATTTCCTTTAATTGTACAACAGTTCTGAGAGGTTTCAGATTATCATATCCATTTTAACAGATGAGGAAATGGGGACCCGAGGCCATAAGACTAAATAACATGGCAAAGGCACAATTCAGAACTCACATGAATCTGACTTCAAAGTCCCATGGTAATAGTTTTAATAAAAAATTTATTGTATATGTATTAGCATTCTCCAGAGAAACAGAACAAAGAAGATGTATATAAATGTACAGTTGACCCTTGAAAAACACAGAGTTAGACAGCCCAGGTGGCTTAGCAGTTTAGTGCCGCCTTCAGCCCAGGGTGTGGTCCTGGAGACCCGGGATTGAGTCCCATGTCAGGCTCCCTGCATGGAGCCTGCTTCTCCCTCTGCCTCTCTCTCTCTCATGAATAAATAAATAAAATCTTAAAAAAAAAGAAAAAGGAAAAAACACAGGGTTTGAGGTACTTTAAACTCCCCCTAGTCAAAAATCCACATATAACTTTTGACCTTCCAAAAGTTTAACTAATAGCCTTGCTGTTGACTGGAAGACCAACAGATAACATGAACAGCTGACTGACATACATTCTGTATGTGATATATATTTATATTGTATTCTTACAAGAAAGTAAACTGGAGAAAAGAAAATGTTATTAAGAAAATCATAAGGAAGGGAAAATACATTTACAGTACTGTACTGCATTTATTAAAAAAAATTCGTATTTAAGTGAATCCATGCAGTTCAAACCTGTGTTCTTCAAGGGTCGACTATATAGAGATTTATTTTAAGGAATTGGCTCATGTGAATTATGGTGGATGTCAAGTTGAATATTTACAAAGTAGGTCAACAAGCTAGAGACATAGGGAAAGCTCATGTTGCAGTTCAAGTTCAAAGGCATTCTGCTAGGAGAAATCTCTCTTCTTCCCTGGGAGGTCAGTCTTTTTCTGAAAGACCTTCAACTAATTAGATGAGGCCCACCCAAATTATGGAGGATAAGTTACTTTACTCAGAGTCTACTGATTTAAATGTTAATCTCATCTAAAAATTACCTTCCCTCGGGATCCCTGGGTGGCGCAGCGATTTGGCGCCTGCCTTTGGCCCAGGGCGCGATCCTGGAGACCCGGGATCGAGTCCCACGTCGGGCTCCCGGTGCATGGAGCCTGCTTCTCCCTCTGCCTGTGTCTCTGCCTCCCTCTCTCTCTCTCTCTTTCTCTCTCTCTCTCTGTGACTATCATAAATAAAAAAAAAAATTAAAAAAATAAAAATAAAAAAAAATAAAAATTACCTTCCCAGATACATCTAGAATAAGTTTTGACCAAATATCTGGTTATATTACCTAGCCAATGTGACACAATGAACTTGCACAATAAATATGTGGGTTATTTATTTTCAAGTAGATTCCATGTCCAATTAGAGCCCAATGTGGGGCTTGAACTCACTACTCTGAGAGAAGACCTGAGCTGAGATCAGGAGTCAGATGCATAACTGACTGAGCCATCTAGGTACCCCATATGTGTTTTTTTTAATTTTTTTAAAGATTTTATTTATTCATGAGAAAGAGAGAGAGAGATTGGCAGAGACATAGGCAGAGGGAGAAGCAGGCTCCATGCAGGAAGCCCAATGCAGGACTAGATCCTGGGACTCCAGGATCATGCCCTGAGTCAAAGGCAGACGCTCAACCGCTGAGCCACCCAGGTGTCCCTTCTGCTTTTTTTTTTTTTTAAGCAAAAGCTCTTTAAAGCTTTCTAAACTTCACTTTGAAACTCTTCCTGCCTACCAAATGCCTCTATTTAAAATTTCTAAATTGGGGGATCCCTGGGTGGCGCAGCGGTTTGGCGCCTGCCTTTGGCCCAGGGCGCTATCCTGGAGACCCGGGATCGAATCCCACATCGGGCTCCCGGTGCATGGAGCCTGCTTCTCCCTCTGCCTGTGTCTCTGTCTCTCTCTCTGTGTGTGACTATCATAAGCAAATAAAAAAAATAAAATAAAATAAAATAAAATTTCTAAATTGGGGAGATATAGACATGTTTATTTACGAGCCCTCTTCAAGGCTAAGGTTGGAGCCTGGTAACTCAAGAGAAAATCGAGGACTCCAAGATTGTAGTATATGTCATAGAAATTCTTGAAAGGGTTGGAAGAAAAAGTTGATAGTTCAAGAAACTAGACTACTTAATATGAAGAAACAAAGACTGAGAAGACAGGAAGGTCAGTAAAAACCACTCTTCATCCTAAAGAAAATATTATGTATATAAAATATTATATTATGATGATGGGCCTGGGTCTCTGTAAGGATGGAAAATTAATAAATAATGGAATTTTATGTCTTTTGATTGTAAAGCTTAATTAAAGATATTATAGCATTTCCCTCGTGGGATTTGAAAATAGCTATGAGATAGAATTCTAAATTCATGCAGGGGGTTAAAATGAGATGAAGTCACTTTGATATTTACTCCCAACACTTTTTTTGGAGGGGCAGTCAACACTTATTGAATCCTACTGGGGAATACAGTGTTGTGAGAGCAAAGTACGATTCTCTCTCTCTCCTGGAGGCTGTGACATTATCAAGGTTGGCAGTCTTGTATGAGTGGACCTTTATTTTCTCTGCTCCTGAGGTATTGTGGGTAGGGGGCGGGTGAGTAGGACAGGAAAGCAGCCAATTCTGTCTGTGTTCATCTTTCTTTCTCTCCAGGTTGTGTGCTAGCTTTCTCCCTGAAAGCTCAGAGGTGGTTTGCAAGTACCTTGCCTCTGTTCTCATTTGCAATCCAAACCTCACTGAACTGGACCTGAGTGAAAATCCCCTGGGAGACACAGGGGTGAAGTATCTTTGTGAGGGTCTCAGACATTCCAACTGTAAAGTGGAGAAACTAGAGTAAGTTTCTTGGAACTGTCTGGCATCGTATTATGGCTATTGAACTTGTTGAATGCCTGCTATGTGCCAGGATCTATGCTTGGTGCATGGCAGAAGTTATTTCACCTTCATGCACTAAATCCAATAAGATGGATTTATTTTAAAGGTTTTATTTATTTATTCATGAGAGACACAGAGAGAGAGAAAGGCAGAGACACAGGCAGAGGAAGAAGCAGGCTCCGTGCAGGGAGCCTGATGTGGGACTCAATCTGGGGACCCCAGGATCACGCCCTGAGCTGAAGGCAGATACTCAACCACTGAGCCACTCAGGCATCCCCAAGATGGATTTTTTTAATTCCCATTGTACAGATGAGGAAACTGAAGATCACAGGGAAAAGTGACTTGTCCAAGGTCATACCACTCAAAAGTGATATTTTGGTGACTCCAAAATCTGTCTCCAAATCTCCTGATCTTTCCAGTATACTACCATCTTGCATGTTTACAGGAATGACACCACTTAAATATTAACTCTATAGGGGATACCCATATACACCCAATGCTGGACTAGAGGTGGGTAGAGTTATCAGAAGGACAAGTGATAAAGCTGCCCTTAAGGACATACAGATATGAAACAATTGGAGAGCAACACAGTTCAATGTGTGATGAAGTTCTCAATACTTTGGAATCATTTAGAAATGCCACATGAATCCAGCGAAAGGTAGGGGGTCACTGTGAGCCGGAGACTTCAGAAGGAGGCTTTTGTGAAGGAAGTGCACAAAGAGTTAGAATTTGAAGCATGGCTAGAACTTAGGAAAACATTCTCAGGGAGTTAAAAGTCAGCAGTGGCTGATTTTTCTTCTTTTTTCTTGGTAGCTTGAGCACATGTTGCCTAACGGATGCTAGCTGTATGGAGCTTTCTTCCTTCTTGCAAGTGAGTCAGACGTTAAAAGAGCTGTTTGTGTTTGCCAATACCCTAGGGGACACAGGAGTACAGCATCTTTGTGAAGGTCTGCAGCATACGAAGGGTATTCTCGAGAATCTCGTGTAAGTGTCCGCTTCTCCTTGTTCTCATGGGCCTTGGCACTTGAGGTTCAGTAGGACTCCATGGTTAACAGCCACCTTGGTATTCCCATTCCTCCAGGCTTTCTGAATGTTCCCTTTCTGCAGCTTGTTGTGAGTCCCTTTCCCAAGTCCTGAGCTCCAGCCGGAGCCTGACAAGGCTGCTTCTGATTAATAACAAAATTGAAGATTTGGGACTGAAATTGCTGTGTGAAGGATTAAAACAGCCTGACTGTCCGTTAAAGGATCTGGCGTAAGTATTGTGTACTAAAGCCACAGGCATAGTTCCCTGATGTTTCAGCAACTCTTAAAAATAAATGAGTATTTTTTTTTTTTTTGGCCTCGTGATTGAATCTTCAAGGAAGCAATACATGAAGAACCATATAATTTAGGGAGAATAAATGTTCCCTTCTCTACAATCTCTGTTTGGCCCTGGCCTATGGAATTTTTTTTTTACATGACACTGTGTGTTTCTAATGTGTTTGTCTCATGGGCAAACAGAATTCCTAAAGTAATTCAGTGCAGATGAAATGATGCCAGCCTTCTCTACCTTACTTCCTGGCAGACTATGGACCTGCCACCTGACTGGAGAGTGTTGTCAGGATTTGTGCGATGCACTCTACACCAATCAGTACCTAAGAGACCTTGACCTCAGTGATAATGCTTTAGGGGACGAGGGTATGCAGGTGCTGTGTGAAGGGCTGAAACACCCCTCCTGCAAACTGCAGACTTTGTGGTAAGTATACTGGGACCTTTTGCTCACTGGGCTCTTGTTCCAGGCTCTCTCTATATGGTATGAGGGGGTCATTGCAGAACTTGGAATAAAACTGGTTTCTTTCTTGAATCTTCAAACCACCCCTGCCCCGCAGGTTAGCAGAATGTCATCTCACAGATGCGTGCTGTGGAGCCCTTGCCTCTGTCCTCAGCAGAAACGAGAACCTAACATTGCTAGACCTAAGTGGAAATGACCTCAAGGATTTTGGAGTGCAAATGCTCTGTGATGCACTGCTTCAGCCAATATGTAAACTACAGACATTCTAGTAAGTTACTATGGCGGGGGGGGGGTGCGGGCAGGAAGGGAGAGGGTCAAGACAGACATGTTGGGTTTGATCATAGCCCATTGCAGTCAGGAAAGAAGAAAAACTGAGGCAAGCCATGCCTAGGCAAAATATCAAAAGTAAGTAAAATGACCAGTAGGCCTCCTCCTTAGACACGGGCAGAGAAAGAGGCAGAGAACAGGCAGCACTGGATATCACTGCTAAGAGAAGCAACATGGTGTAGGGAAAAGAGTACCACATCTAGATTCTGTTAGGTCTGACTTAAATACCAGGTTTAGCACCTACTAGCTACATGGCCATGCTTACTTAACCTCCCTGTACTTTAGTATCACTGTCTGTAAAATGGAGCCAATACTAGTACCTGACTATCTGGTGTTAACGAGGAGATTGAATGAAGTGAAACGTTAATTAAAGATGTACCTAGTACAACCTTTGGCACATAGAGGGTATTCCATAAGTGTTAGTTTCCTTCCCTTTTCTCTTCTCATACTTGCCGAGGTCTTAATGTTTACATTTGGATCTTCAAGACTCAAGGAAATGAAGTTGTAATGATGCAATTATAGGAAGTGGAGGTCTTGACCCTTTTTGGTCAATGTCCATCTGCCAGCTCAGGCTGGCATGATCCACAAAGTCAGTCTTAATTAGGATACAGCTATGCTGTGTTGGCAGCTAATCAGTGGCCAAATGTCCATTCATTTCTGGCATTCAGAGCTGGAACACATAATGGAAAATAAAGGCTGAGTAAAAATTCCACACATTTCAAAGCCAATTTAACAGATTGAAGTGTAAATGAAAACAGCATAAAGGCCTGATTACAAGTCTGGCTGAAACAGGAACTGGTTCTCTACTAGCACAGTGAAGTATGTTAGTTTCAAAGGCTTGAAAGTGTGGTGGTTACTGCCTTGAAAGAGAATTATTTGTGACATGATAAGCCTCAGGGATTTCGAGACTTCCATTCCATAGTGTCTTTCTCAAAAGAGGTGACTGCTATCTATATTGTCAACTTGTTGGAATAAGCTTAATGATCAATCCTAAGGTTTATTTAAATATCGAGTAATTTAATGTGGTAGTGCTCTGTAGTGCGTATGCTTCAGCAAAGGTCCTAAGTGACAGCAGGGAGAAATTATTTTGTGATGGCATGCCATTATTTACTTTTTATTGTAAATTATTACACTGTTTCCTGTATCTCTTGCTCTTTGCCTTTTAACCAATGTGCTTCCACTGTGTTTTCAGGCCAACCTTCAAACCCTTATAACTTGTCAGTTGATAAGTTGATAACAGTATGCAGTAATAGCTCAAAATACAAAATAAAGGACACATACACACACACACACAGAATAGACCTCATTCACTGACCTCAAATCAGTTTTGAATGTTAGAGTATATGTAATACAAACAACACTGTAATTAATAGAAATATGTATTTACCCAAGTAAGGTGAGAGGGAACTGTGGGTAATTTAATGTTGTGGTGGGATCAAAACAGGGTAATTCTGGGAGAGCCTTCTAAAAGGGAGAGTCTTGGCTGGAAATTGCAAAGACTGGAGGAAGAAGGTTATTTTCTGAGAGCTGATTGAGTGTGGGGCTGAATCTTGTTCTTCATTGTATTCTCTACGCCCCCCCCCATAAAGTTCCTTGGCTCAGTGTTTTGCATACAGTAAATACATATAGAAGACAAATTAGTAACTTAGAACATCGGGAGGCAAGGAAAGGAGACCATTAATGATGTGTTCAATAAAGACTACATGTCTAGACTTTCAGAAGGTCAAGGAGTAAAAGAGGCCATGACCTTAGAGCGACAGAGCTTACCTTCACTCATTCCACAAGTACTTTCTAAATACCTGCTATGTGCTAGTCAAGTGTGCCAGGTGCCAGGAGACAAGAGTGAATAAGACGTGAGACATGATCTATGCTCTTCAGGGGCCTGATGACTTAGTGGTAGAGACAGGCCCATAAACTGAAAAATGCAATAGGGTGATCATGTGGCCTTAAGGGAGTCGTGGCAGCCCAAGAGGGTCACAGAAAGCTTCTTGAAGGAAGGACCACCTGAGTTAAATCTCATGACTATTTTTTTTAATTTTTATTTATTTATGATAGTCACACAGAGAGAGAGAGAGAGAGGCAGAGACACAGGCAGAGGGAGAAGCAGGCTGCATGCACCGGGAGCCCGACGTGGGATTCGATCCCGGGTCTCCAGGATCGCGCCCTGGGCCAAAAGCAGGCGCTAAACCGCTGTGCCACCCAGGGATCCCTAAATCTCATGACTATTACCAGGAGAAATAGGAGTAAGGATGGAGAAGGATAGTCCAGTTTCAGGAGATAGCATGAACAAGGTAGTTAGACAATAAACAGTATGGTTTATGATACTTCATGGGGAAAAGGGTGGGAAATATTCAAGGAGTTTGCTCTTGCTGGAGCATGAAGTCAAAGCAGAATGTGTCAAAAAGTGAGGCTGAGGGGGTAGGCGAGGCCTTGTATACCATATGTGTTTAGTAAGTCCTGTTAACAGAATTCTGAGTACAAACTCAGTCATTACTCTATTTCAAATACTCTAGTAGTGGTTCATTTTGAGGCCTCTCCTTACCTTTCAAAAACCAGTCTTCAAGCTAGAGCCAGTTTTGCTTCTAAAGTTGGTTGGAGAGTCAGTCCACTGCTGCTGTTGTTTCTCACTGCCACAGGGGGATCTTAAGAACTGACCCTAACTGGTCCCACAGAAGTTTGGTTACTAGACATTGATGCCCTGGCTGGTCTGGATCCCTGCTAGCCCTGCAGTGCCATCATAATTGGGCACTGAGGTTACAGATATACTAGTCCACACCCAATCATGCAGCCATTGTTCTCTAAAGTACTGTATGTGTCAGGGTGGCTGGGTCTAGAGGAGCTCCTGGACTTAGCCACAGGTATATAGATGTGAGACCTGCCCTTGCCCCACAAAGGTGGAGGCCCATGACTTGAGTGAAGGGCCCCACTTGAACCTTTATCTTTCTTCTAGAAAATTTTATTTTATGGGCCTTGGTGCCTTTTCCAGGCTGCAAGCTTTGGATAAAGGCCTCTAACTAACCCTGATGCAATTTTCTAGTTCTAAATTTGGAAAGAAGGGGTTGAGTGCATCTGGTCTTTTAAATCCCAGAAGACCTCGGGTTTCCTAAGCATATTGGCCCACCTCTTGCCCAACAGTGAGTACTATGCACCAAGAGAGAAGGCAACTTAAAAAATAAATAAATAAATAAATAAAACAAACAAATAAATAAATAAAAAGAGAGAGAAGGCAACTTGTGCTAAGTAACTCCAAAAGTTCTAAAGGTCTTGTTATATTTCCAAGGCATTAAATATCTACTTACTCCACAATTCCATAATTAGCAAGTTTACTCATTTCACTTTGCTAGCTTCTATCCATTAAAAACTAAAATCTTAAAAAAAAACCTAAAGTTTTTACCTGACTACACACCTGAAAGAGCTTGTATCATCTTTTGTAGCCAGTGGGTTTTAATTGGGGACACACGTGTGGAGTTTTCTGAAGTGCCTTTTGGACCCTGTGGGAAGTTTTCTAATGGGTGGGCAGTTGGATATAGGAGTGTGCCCTGGAGATGATAGCTGAAGCCATGACAATGGATGAGATCCTCCAGGGAGAGTGAGAAGAGAAGAACCTCTGTGAAACATCCCTGGGGAATTAGCCCCCTGGGCAATACCAACTTTTAAGAGGTGGGTATGGAAAGAAAAACCCATGGAGTAAACCAGGAGAGAAAATGGTGTCCTGGAAGCTATGGGAAAAGTGAGTTTCAAGGAAGAAGGGCTTAATGGTATCAAGTGCAGCAGAGAGGACCAAAAGGATGAGTACTGAAACCTCTGTCCATTGGATTTAGTCATTAGGAGGCCATCAGTAACTCTGTCAAGGGCAGTTTCAGTGGTGTGGTGGGGCCAGAAACCAGACTGCAATGACTTGAAGAGATTGGAGGTAAAGAAGGGGGAGAAGGAGCAGAGACTAATCCCTGAAGAAATTTGTGTAAGGGAGAAGAGATGTGGGTCTGTAGCTGGGAGGGCTTGCGGAACTGTGGGAAGGAGGGAGTTGTTCTTTTTCCTTTCTTGGCTCGCTGAGGAGAGGCAAAGTTTTAGGTTGAGTGAAAGGAGCCTGTAGAGAGGGAGAGATTACATATACAGGAGCAGGAAATAATGGACTGGTGCAGCAGGGCCTTGGACAAAGGCAGAGACGGACGAATGTGAGAGTCCAGGAGGAAGTGAGGCATTTTCCCAAAGAGAAGAGCTAAGGCTGAGGGAAAAGGTAGATGGCTGAATGGGTGAAGTAACTGGTGCTAAGAAGCCAGTAGAATGGGAATCTTCTTAGGATAGGAAAACTAATGAAGGGATCTGTTGGCTTGACTTGACACTAGATTCTTTTCATTTTTTCATAGCATTGACACGGATCATTTACATGAAGAAACATTCAGAAAGATGGAAGCTTTAAAAATGAGCAAGCCTGGAATCACCTGGTAGTTTCCAAGGAGAGCTCCCGAATCAGCTGCATATAGACCCCCCTCCATCTGGCACCATCTTTAACAGTTGTGCAATATTCTTATTCTAATCCTGTTAACCTTTGCTGAGGACCCTAGTGTGAATTGAGTAGCAGTGATTGCTATTTCTTACATAGAATTATCCACTAAATAGAATGTGAAAGGCAGAAGCACTTTAGTTCAAATGTCTTCAGCAATAACATCTTATGTTCATATGTTGTGTTATAAAATTTACTACATTTTCACAGAAACCCTCAAAGGTGGAAAGATGAGGCTCAGAGAGGTGACTAACTGTAGGTCACACAGCTCCTTAGAGAATTGGGACTGGAATCTAGCCAGGCTTTACAATATCCAGGCCAGGCAGGGAAACAATAGAAAAATGATGTGAATGAGTCAACTCAAAGAAACAAGATACTTGAAATGATTAAAGGGCAAGAAGGGGTACATATATATGTTCTATTTTATGGTGCTGATTTTAAGTAAAATTATAATTCCCAAAAGAAAGAGAGAGGGATGAGTTGAATTGATAGGGAAAGGCTTCCTGGAGGTATAACTCAATGTGGGCCCTGAGGATGAGCAGGATTGAGATGAGGAAGATCTATTGGCTAGTGGCTGTAAGACTACAGGCAACAGAGCTGTTTTTCTGAGCAGCTCTCCAAGAGCACCTAAAGCTCTCCAAAAGTTGACAGTAGCATTTCTTGAGCTGCAGTAGTATCTACATCCTAGGCTCCTGAGGGTGCTCTCCAGTTCTCAGGCTCAGCTCCCTGTCTGAACTTTTAATCCCTACCCCATGTGTTTGTTCTTGTTCATGGACTCCTATGGGTGACTGGTCCTCATCCCTGGCAGCATTCTGCATAGCCTAGCATGGATCCTATATGGCCCCATGTTTCTCTCTCTGCCTAGCTTCCACAGAACACCAGACAAGACAAGTGGAGGGAGGGAATGCCAGGCAAAGAAAATAGCACAAAGTCCACAATATAGGAGTGAATGTGGTGTGGGATGGATAGAAAGGTAGGCTGACCTGATTAAGGTGTAGAGTTGTCTCTGGAAGCTACTGGACTAGCCCTGTGATCCTGAAAAGGTTACTTTGACCCTTACAGTTTCTATTTTCTCATCTGTAAAATGGAGATACATTGACATTAACCTTGCAGGGCTGTTGTTCCCAACATGGTGCCTACCCTCACACAGTAGGTATTAGAATGGTAGCTGTTCATATGAGTTTATAAATGTAAGAACTCAACTGTGTATTCTTTGAGCTCCCAGATTTTCCTGCTGTGTGGTCAGTGTTAACTGTGCACTTGAGTGAAATGCATGTGCTAGATAGAGTAAAGCTAGTGGGGGAGAGACACATAGTGGGAAGTTACCGCAGGTGAGAGGTCCAGCTGCTTAACATCCTCATCCATCATCACATGTTGTTCCTTGCGGCCCTGGGAGATGGTAACTTTCAGTCAGGAGACCAGTTTGGCCTGAGAAGAATGGTAAAGATAGCACTTTGTTTCCAGATTTCTCAGTTTCTTCCCCTTTAGTTATTTAAGACTTATGCTAAATGTTAACTTTACAGAGATGAATATGCCTTTTCCTATGCACATCCCCTGCTATCTTCTCTGATTGCCCTGGTCCCTCTGTGAGTCTAGAGTACATCTGATAAAACTCAGTCACATTAAGAACTCAAAGATAGAATATTGAATGGAAGATTGCAGAACTCTGTGTGTTTGTGTGTGTCCCAGTTATATACAAAAGAATAAGTATACATGTATATGTATCTGTCCAGAGTTTGTGTGGAAGAATGTATACAAGAAATACTTAACAGGAGTTATTTCTGTCAAGAGGAATTTGACAAGGCAGTGAGAGAAGAGGAAAGAAACTTTTCATTTTTATCTACAGCCCTCTATTCTACTTGATGTTTTTACCATGTGCATGTATTAATTTTATAGTTAATAAACTTGATGTTAGAAATAAAACTAACTTATACTGAGGAGTCATTCTTCTTTTCAAAGATGACATTTTAGAAGGAAAAACAGAGCAGGCATTATATAAGCATGACATAAGCCTAAAGGAAAAGAATGAAAGTTGATAACATCAAAATTAAAAATCTCTTTGTGAGAAAAATGCATAAATAAAATGAAAAGACAAGATAAACTGGAAGAACATATTTGGCACATGTATAAATAACAAATCAGTATGAAAAACAAAACATGAAGGACTTCGTGCAATGATGAAATAGCGGTGAATGGATTCATCTTCCCATATTAACAACTCAAAAAATGGGCAAAATATATGAAATGGCAGTTTTCAGACATTGGATAACGGGCAGAGTTGGTAAAAATAAAAAATAGCAAGATGGTAGTTTTATTTTTTTAAAAGATTTTATTTATTCATGAGAGAGACACACAGAGAGAGGCAGAGACCTAGGCAGAGGGAGAAGCAAGCTCCATGTGGGGAGGCCGATGTGGGACTCATTCCTGGGACTCAAGATCATGCCCTGGGCCAAAGGCAGCCATTTAATCGCTGAGCCACCCAGGTGTCGCCAAGACGGTAGTTTTAAACAGAACCATATTGGAGTGCCTGGGTGGCTCAGTTGGTTAAGCGTCTGCCTTCAGCTCAGATCATGGATCCTGGGATAGTGCCCCATGTTGGGCTCCCTGCTTAGTGGAGAGCCTGCTTCTCTCTCTCTCCCTCCTGCATGTGCTCTCTCTCTCTTTCTCTCAAAATCTTAAAAAAAACAGAACCATATCAATAATCATATTAAAGTTAATGGTGTCACGGCAACCCAATTAAAAGGCTGAGATTGGTAGAATAGAAAAGTTTTTTTAAAAAAAAAACTCAACCATATGCTGCCTATAAGAAACCTATTTTATTTTATTTTTTATTATTTTTATTTTTTTTAGAAACCTATTTTATAAACACAAATAGGTTAAACATAAAAGATAGGGAAAAGATATACCATGTTAACATTGATTTTTGAAAAGCTGGAGTGACTATATTATCAGAGAAAGCAGATTGTAAAGCAAAGGATATTACCAGAAATACAGAGGGCTATTTTATAACAATAATGTAGTTAATTCATCGGGAGAACATAACAATCCTAAAAATACATGCACCTAAAGAATACATTCAAAATACATGGAGCAAAAACTGTCTGAGCAAGGAGAAATAGACAAATCCATGATTTTAGAGACTTAGACATTTTATTTTATTTATTTTTAAAGATTTTATTTATTCATGAGAGACACAGAGAGAGAGAGGCAGAGACACAGGCAGAGGGAGGAGTAGGCTCCATGCAGGGAGCCTGACATGGGACTCGATCCCAGGACTCCAGGATCATGCCCGTGCTAAACCGCTGAGCCACCGGGGCTGCCCGAGACATAGACATTTTAATTATGGATAAACCAAGGAGACAAAATAAGCAAGAATATATTGGTGATTTGAACAACACAAATAATAAATTTGACCTAATTGATACCTAACCAACATTTAACCCGACAACAGAAAACATATTCTTTTTTCTTAAAAGATTTTATTTATTTATGAGAGACAGAGGCAGAGACATAGGAAGAGGGAGAAGCAAGGGTCCCTGTGGGGAGCCTGATGTGGGACTCCATCCCACGACCCTGGGATCACTCCCTGAGCCAAAGGCAGCTGCTCAACCACTGAGTCACCCAGGTGCCCCAGAAAACATATTCTTTACAAATGCACATTGAAAATTTACCAAGATAGACAATATCTTGGTCATGTAACAAATCTCAGTAAAGTTAAAGGATTCAAGGCAAAATATGTTCTCTGACCACAATGGAGTTAAATTAAAAATCAGTAAAAGAAAACGATACATGGAAAATTTTCCAAATATTTGGAAAATAACACACTTCTAAATAATCTATGGCTCAAGAGTAAGTCTCAAGGAAAATTAGTATTTTAAATTGAGTTATAACAAAATAGGAGACATACAAATTTGTGGGATATAGCTAGCACAATGCTTAGAGGGACATTTATAGCACCAAACAGCTATATTAAGAGGGACATTTATAGCACCAAACAGCTATATTAAGAGGGACATTTATAGCACCAAACAGCTATATTAAGAGGGACATTTATAGCACCAAACAGCTATATTAGAAAAGAAAGATCTTAAATCAATGACTTCAGCTTTCACAATAAGAAACTAGAAAAAGAACAAGTTTAAGTTGAAAGCAAGCAGAAGAAAGGAAATAACGCAAGAATAGAATACATATATACTGTATGATTTCATTTTTATAAAATTCTAGAAAATTCCAAGTATTCTATAGTAATAATAGATTAGTGGTTACCTATTAACAGAGTTTGGTAGAGGAAGGGGTGCTTCTAAAGGGGCACAAAAATATTTGGAAGTGATGGATATGCTCATTATCTTGTTTGTGCTGGTGATTTCAGTCAAAATCCATCAATTTGTACTTTTTAAATATGTCTAGCTTATTGTATGTGAATTATACCCTAATAGAGCTGAAAGCACACACATATTGTGCATGCACACACACAAACGTGTCTGAAAGATTCATTTACAAAGACCATTTGTCTAATTCCCTTATTCTATAGATAAGGAACCTGGGTCCAAAGAGGGCACAGCCAATTCGTAAGACTGGGAATGGGAGGGTATTATGCTGAGTGAAATAAATCAATTGGAGAAAGACAATTAATATATGTTTTCACTCATATGCAGAATATAATATAAGAAATAGTGAAAGAGATCATAAGGGAAGGGGGGATGGAAATTAGAGAGGAAGACAAACCATGAGAGACTCCTAGCTCTGGGAAGCAAAGGGTTGCAGGTGAGGAGGTGGGTGGGGGATAGGGTAATGAGGTGATGGGCATTAAGGATGTCATGTGATGTGATGAGCACTGGATGTTATACTATATGTTGGCAAATTGAATTTAAATTAAAAAAAGAATTTAAGTGTCCATATTCCTAGTCTTGCTCTTCTTAGTGTATCAAAGGCAGAGCTCAGATTAAAGGAATAAATTAAATGATGGATTTTCAATTTTTTGTGGCATACCAGTGGGAAAGAGACATAGGCATGGTGAAACGGAGTGACTTTCCCAGGATTCTTTCATTGACGTGCTGGAACTGGCTCATACTGTCTCATGAATATTAGTGGTTACATTTTCAGGAATTTTGCAAGTCAGTTGTTAAAGCTATTATTAGAAATTAAATAATATAAATGTGCAATTAAATAAATTTTTGTTAAAATAAAGATCATAAATAATCTAAACTCACCACTTCCTAATTATTTTACTACATTTTACTATCATCTGTGCTCTTGAGGTTATTCACATCTATTGTACCTTGTGGCAGAAATGTTAAATGATGGTGTTTTACCCTGCACATCTCTTCTCTATTCCATGTTCAATGACATCATATTGATAGCTTGAAATTGGCTATGATGGGAATGTTTACACCACAAAAATCAGCAAATGCTACATATCAGAGATACCCCCTCCCACCAGAGATCTGGTTGTTAAACATTTACTAGCACATATCTGCCTTGAACCATTACTTGCCCTGGGATTCATTTAAGGCTGACCTGGAAGGCAATCCATCAGTGTCTAAAGTCATGCTAGGTAAAATATGGGCAGGCAATAAATGTTTAAGGGTAAGCAGCCATCCGGTTTGTCCATACTCTTGATTCCTGAACATCCTGGGAAACTCCTCAGTCCTGGGCAAGCCAGGATGGTTGATTGTTCTAGTGTTTGCACATTTTTTAAAAAAACCAGGAGCCAGGTATGTAAATCAATTGAAAACTACTCGTTTCTTTGGGGAATAGCCCAAATAGATCTCCTCCTGTGAGATAACTAGCAGCACAATGTATAAAGCCCCACACATTACACAATCTCAATACTAGCCAGGAGGAATGAGAGGGTCTTACATATGGTAGATGATCAAGAAATGCCCATTGGTGGTAGGTGACTAGAGAGAGAGACAGGCCTACAATTGGAATGGAGGCCCAAAGATGGTGGAAGCTATAGAGTCTGGTCTGCTGGTGGCAATTGCTGATGGTGACAGACTTTGGATCTGAAGCAGGCAGGGGCTGGGGAAGCCTCAAAAGAGGATCAAAAAAAGACTGTGACAATGGGTGTGAATGCTAAAGGGTGTGATTGCAGCTTTGAAGTGTTCTGTTGTGGTTTCTTTTTTTTTCCTTTTTTTTAAAATTTAAATTCAATTTGCCAACATATTGTATAACGCCCAGTGCTCATCCCATCAAGTGCCCTCCTTAGTGCCTGTCACCCAGTTACCCCGACCCCCCTCCCACCTCCCCTTCTGCAACCCTTTGTTTCCCAGAGTTAGGAGTCTCTCCTGGTTGTTTTTTTGTTGTGGTTGTTAGCACTTTGAGGACATTCCACTTGGTTTTCCTTTTCTTCCGTTTAAGGCTGACTCCATCCAAGGGCTGAGTAGGCAGTTGGCCTATGCAGCATGGGAAAGTTTTCTCTGACCAAAATCTGTCCCATCCTTCCCCTTACCCAGACCTGAAATTTCCACCAAAGTCAGTCTCTCTGAGGAAACAGGAAGCTAGTAGCAGCCAGCTAACATTTGATCTCAGATTAGTAAATTAGTTTCTCATTGGTTCCCAAGAGTCTAGAACATACAGAGCAAGTGAGCTTTGGTGGTAAGAAAAGGAGAGGGCAAATGATATGCCAGGCCTGGCCTGGGCATATCAGTAAGAGCCTAAATTGGAAAAAGAGGTAATGACCCAGGCAAGGAAGGGCAGTATCACAAACAAATGTCACACACTTCCCATATAATATCATATATATTATATAATAGATGAGTAAAGAAGATCTATGTGTATACACACACACACACATACACACATATATATATATATATATATATATATATATATATATATATATAGAGAGAGAGAGAGAGAGAGAGAGAGAAATAGCCAAGATATGGAAGCAACCTAAATGTCTATCAATAGGATCCACACATCTGTTGATAGATATTTAGGTTGCTTCCATATCTTGGCTATTGTAAATAATGCTGAAATAAACATAGGGCTGCATATATCATTTCAAATTAGTGTTTTTGTTTTCTTTGGATAAATATCCAGTAGTAGCATTCCAGTAGTAGCATTACTTGATTGTGTGGTATTTCTAGTTCGAGTATTTTGAGGAACCATGATACTCTTTTCCAAAGTGGGTGCACCAATTTACATTCTCCCAATAGAGCACAAGGGTTTCTTTTTCTCCACATCCTTGCCAACACTTGTTATTTCTTATCTTTTTTATTTTAATCACCTGACAGGTGTAAACTGTGATTTTTAAAAAAAGATTTTATTTATTTCTTTGAGAGAGAGAGAACCTGTGTGCACAAGTGGGAGGAGAGACAGAGGAGAAGTACAAGCAGACTCCCTGTTGAGCATAGAGCCTAAAATAGGCCAGATCCCAGGACTCTGAGATCATGACCTGAGCGGAAGTCAGATGTTTAACAGACTGAGCCACCCAGGTGCCCCCTCTTATTGTGGTTTTGATTTGCATTTCCCTAACGATAGTGATGTTGATCATATATTTATGTGTCTGTTGGCCATCTGTATATCTATCTTCTTTGTTTTTTTTTATAAATTAATTTTTATTGGTGTTCAATTTACCAACATACAGAATAACACCCAGTGCTCATCCCGTCAAGTGTACCCCTCCGTGCCCATCACCCAGTCACCCCCACCCCCCACTCTCCTCCCCCTCCACCACCCCTAGTTCATTTCCCAGAGTTAGAAGTCTTTATGTTCTGTCTCCCTTTCTGATATTTCTCACACATTTCTTCTCCCTTCCCTTATATTCCCTTTCGCTATCTTCTTTGGAAAAATGTCTGTTCAGCTTCTCTGCCCATTTGTTAATCAGATTGTTTTTTTGTGTGTTCAGTTGTATAAGTTCTTTATATATTTTGGATATTAACTCCTTATCAGACATATCATTTGCAAATATCTTCTCTTACCAGTATCTTCTCTTATCTTTTCTTATTAAGTAGGTTGCCTTTTCATTTTGTTGATGCTTTCCTTCACTGTGCAAAGCTTTTTATTTTGGTGTAGTCCCAATAGTTTGTTTTTGTTTTTGTTTCCCTTGCTTGAGGAGATATATCTAGAAAATGTTGCTAAGGCTGATGTCAAACAGATTACTGTCTATGTATTCTTCTATGATTTTTATGGTTTCATGTCTCAACATTTAAGTCCTTGATCCATTTTGAGTTTATCTTTGTGTATAGTGTGAGAAAGTGGTCCCGTTTCATTCTTTTGCATCTAGCTGCCCAGTTTTCCCAACACCATATTTCCATGGTATATTCTTACTTCCTTTGTCATAGATTAAATGACCATATAGGTATGAGTTTATTTCTGGGCTCTCTATTTTGTTCCATTGATCTACATGTCTATTTTTGTGCCAGTACCTACTGTTTTGATTACTACAGCTTTATAGTATAGTTTGATACCTGGGATTGTGATACTTACAGCTTTGTTTTTCTTCCTCAAGATTACTCTGCATATTTAGTGTCTTTTGTGGTTTCATAGAAATTTTAATATTATTTGTTTTAGTTCTGTGAAATATACTGTTAGTATTTTAATAGAGATTGACTTGAATCTGTAGATTACTCTGGGTAGTGTGGACATTTTAACAATACTAATTCTTTTAATATATGAGCATGGTGTGTTTTTCCATTTGTTTGTGTTGTCTCCAAATTCTTTCATCAATGTTTATAGATTTCAGAGCACATATCTTTTTTTAAATATTTTATTTATTTATTCATGAGAGATACAGAGAGAGAAAGGCAGAGACACAGGCAGAAGGAGAAGCAGGCTCCATGCAGGGAGCCCGATGTGGGACTTGATCCCAGGTCTCCAGGATCACGCCCTGGGCCAAAGGCAAGCGCTAAACCACTGAGCCACCCAAGGATCCCTCAGAGCACATATCTTTAACCTCCTTGGTTAAGTTTATTCCTGGATATTTTATTATTTTTGGTGCAATTTTATATTTGAATTATTTTCTTAATTTCTTTTTCTGCTACTTTGTTATTAGTATAGAAATGCAACGGATTTCTGTATATTAATTTTGTATCCTGCAACTTTGCTGAATTTATTACTTCTAATATTTTAGGTGGAATATTAGGGTTTCCTATTTAGGTATTATATTTTCTTGTTTAATTCTATGAAGTAGATTTTTTTTTCATGTTATATATGAGTTGTAGAGTTGTCAAGTAATTTGCCAAAGGTCCCATAGGTAGTAAATGGCAGAGCCAAACTTCAAACCTGTCTGACCCCAAAACTTGCATTGTTAACAACCGTACTTCTTCATGTAGACTCTGTCTAGGGTTGGAGAAAGAAGGGAGTAGACATAAAAGAATGATTATTTCATTCAACAAATATGTATGCACTTCCTATTATGTGCTGGACCTATAGGGTATAAAAAAATGAGAATGCACAGTCCTTGCACTAACATGATTACAATTGAACACAGAGGATACATTCTCCATTCTAACAGATCTAATAGAAGACATAGTTGGATCAGGACTATAACCTAATAATGATAATAGCCACCAATTATTGAGAGTATACTATGTGTCAGGCACTATGTGATTATGTTCTTCACGTATATATTCCTCATTACAACTCTGAGACTATTGCTACATTTTATAGTTTGGGAAACAAGGCTAATAGAAGCTTCATTAACTTTTGTGGCTGAAAATAGTGTGTTACTGGCCTATTCAGAGGCAGAAGGAGGGAACTAGACTGAACATTCACTTATGCCTTCTTTTCAAGTGTACCCAATACAGAGCCTACAAACAAGAGCCACCAGCTGCTTCAAGATCAGATGTACCTCAGCCAGCACCTAGTGTGAAACAACCTGACACTATATTTTCATTCATTTGGAACTGTGAGAACAGTGAAGGCCACCAGATTCCCATTAATGGCTGCCACCATAGATGTACCCCCCCTTTTTTGTTTAAAATCATTTACTCAGGGACACCTGGGTGGCTCAGCAGTTGAGCATCTGCATTTGGCTCAGGTTGTGATCCCAGAGTTCAAGGATCAAGTCCCACATTGGGCTCCCTACAGGGAGCCCCATTCTCCCACTGCCTATGTCTTCCTCTGCCTTCTCTCTGTGTCTCATGAATAAAAAAAACAGTGTATGTTCTCATTCATTTGGGGAATATGAATAATAGTGAAGGGGAATATAAGGGAAGGGAGAAGAAATGTGTGGGAGATATCAGAAAGGGAGACAGAACATAAAGACTTCTAACTCTGGGAAATGAACTAGGGGTGGTGGAAGGGGAGGAGGGCGGGGGGTGGGGGTGAATGGGTGACGGGCACGGAGGGGGACACTTGACGGGATGAGCACTGGGTGTTATTCTGTATGTTGGTAAATTGAACACCAATAAAAATTAATTTATTAAAAAAATAAAATATTTTTAAAAATCATTTACTCATTTTGATTGTACTGAGTGCCACTAAACTATACACTTTCAAGTGGTTAAAATGGTACATTTTATGTTATGTTTATTTTACCACAATAAAAAGCATCTATTACACAAAATATTGACTTTTATGCAAAGTTTAATATATATTGCATGGTTACAGGAAGTCATTTTCCTTAAAAAAAAGTTTCAAAAGCTCAATACTGTATTATAGAGTTCATAATCAGGGCAACAGGGCCTTTTCCCAAGAGACCAGCTCTGCCACCACCTCAGCAGTTTGGAGAGCAGCTTTGCTGCAGCCATCTCTCATGTTCTCATTTTATTTTGTGCTACTTCTCCCCAGCTCTTCTTTCCATAACACCCTTCCCTCACAAATAGGCCCACTGTGTCCACCAGAACCTTTGTTATGTGATAAGTTCTACATGTTACTCCTCCTCAGCAAATGCTACTTGTTCCTCCTTATCTTAGCTAACTCTGACATTTTGCCAAGGACATTCATTTATAGGGACTGAAAGAGGGACCTGCATCTTCCTGCTTTTCTGAGGAAGCTTCTAGGCCATTGTTTCTCTGCTCTGCTGGAAACACAATGTTAAGGCACCTGCCAGCCAAATCAATCACTTAACCATACCTTGTTTCTGTTGCATAGACACTGGTCATGCCCTCAAAGTAATCCTGGCCTTTTAGCCTCTAACACATAGCCTTTCTTGCCAACATTCATGTCACCGTCCTGGAGGCTTCACTGTTCACCTGGTTTATGTATCCAAAATTTTGGCCTAGCAATTCTAGGTTTCTTAAAACCTAATGATTTATTAATGCCTCCATTTTAGTTACCCTCTTTCATGGCTACCCTCCAGACCTGTGTAGCCCAATCAGTAACTACTACCCACAGATGCCTATTTAAATTTTAATGACTAAAAATTTCAAATCACCTCCTCAGTTGCACTAGCCAGATTTCAAGTGTTCAATAGTTACACATGGTTAGTGGCTACCATATTAGATAATGCAGATAGAGAAATTTTTTTATTAGAGAAAGTTCTATTAGCATAACTCATGACATCATTCTCACCCCAAACTGCTCCACCTCAAAAATATTTTAAAATGTGTTGTGTGTCTGCAATTTGCTAGGTACTATTCAAGGAGCTGAGGATGCAATGGTGAGCAAAACAAGCATTATTTATTAAGATTTACTATACAGCTATAGTAATGAAGACAGTGTGGCATTGGAAGAGGGATAGACAACTAGATCATTAAAACAGAATAGAGAACTTAGAAATAAACCCACGTAAATATGCTCAACTTTTTTTGTTTTTACGAAGCAGTTCAATGGAGGAAAGGGTAGCCTTTCCAACAAATAGCAAATTTGATAAGCAATTCAATATTCACAGGCACACACAAAAAAGAAATTGTGAACCTCAGCCTAAATTTCACAAAAATAAGATACAAAAAAAAGATGAATTGCATATGTAAATATAATGTATAAAATGATAAAACTTTAGAAAATGTATAATAGAAAATCTTCTGGATCTAGGGATACGTGAAACTTAAAAATTAATTTAAAATTTTACTCTGCAAAAGAGTCTGTTAAGTGGATGAAAAGACAAGCCACAAGCCAAGAGAAAATGTTTACAGACCATATATCCAACAAAGGACTTGTGTCTAAAATATAGAAAGAATTCTCAAAACTCAACAGCAAAACCAATTTAGTTAGAAATGAGCAAAAGAGATGAACAGAAATTTTACTGAAGAATACATACAGATGTCAAATAAGTACATAAGTACATAAAACAGTGTTACACATTATTAGCCATTATAGAAATGAAAATAGAACCATTATAAAATACCACCACACACCTACCTGAATGGCAAAAATAAAAACAGTAATAATACTAAATACTTAAAATATGCAGAGAAACAATCAGTCATACATTGCTAGTGGAAATACAAAATGGTATAGCCACTGTGGAAAACAGATTGTCAGTTTCGTATAAAAGTAAACATACAACTACTACTATATGACTCAGTAATTGTACTCCTGGACATTTATCCCAGAGAAATGGGAATTTACATTCCCATAAAAACTTATATATGAATGTTCATTGGAATTTTATTCCTCATAACTCCAAACTGAGAACAACCCAAATGTTCTTCAACAGATGAATAGAGAATAGGTAAATAGGTTTTTTGTTTTGTTTTGTTTTGTTTTTGTAAATAGGTTTTAAAAATGTGGTACATCCATACCTTGGAATGCCACTCAGCAATAAAAAGAAATATCAATTGATACATGTGATGACCTGGATGAATCTTCAGAGAATTATGCTGAGTAAAACAAAGAAAATCTCAAAAGACTACATGCTTTATGATTCCATTTATATAAAATTATTGATAAAAAAAACTAAAAAATAAATAAATAAATAAATAAAATTATTGAAATGACAAAATTTAGAGATGGAGGACATATTAGTGATTAAGGGCAGAAATAGGGGAGAGCAAGGATCTGGGAGCACTTAGAAGTGGCTGTGGCTATAAAAAGCATCATAAGACATCCTTGTAGTAATGGAATTATTCTGTATTTTGAGTATCATTGTCAATATTCTGGTTAGGATATTATAATGTAGTTTTTCAGGATGTTACGGCTAGAAAAAAGTGGGTGAAGCCTAAGTGAGATCTTTGTATTATTTCTTACAACTGCATATGAACCTACAATCATAATATGTTCAATTTTTTTAAAAGCCAAGGAATGTGAACATTTCAAGGAGGAAGTGATTAACTGGTCAAATGTTGGCAAGTCTAGCAAGATAAGAAATGAAAAATGCCTGTCAGTTTTGACAATATAGAGGTTACTGTGACCTACTCAGAGGTGTTTTGACATAAGTAAGGGGCTGGAAGCTGTTTTGCCATAAGTAAGGGGCTGGAAGCCAGATGGAAATGGGATGCGGTATAAATAGGAGGCAAGGAAACAATGACATTAAGAGGAGACATTAAAAGGAGACTTTTCAAGAAGTTTGGCTGTGAAAGGAGTGGTGGTAGCTTGAGTGAAGTGTGGAGTTAAGCCTTTTTTGTTCATTTTTTAAAATGGAGGCGCTTAAAAAAATGGAGGTGCTTGAACATGTTCAAACTTGTGAAAGGATCCAATGGGGAGGGAAAAATTGAACAAACAAGAGAAGGGATCATTAATAACAACACAAGGCTCCTGAAAGATAGCAGACAATGAGATCAAAAGTATGCATAGAGAGATTACTATTGGAGAGAAGTGGAACCACTTTTTCTCTTGAAACAAATGAGAATAAGATGAGGATGGAAGCAGATAATTTTCTCTGTGATGCTGGAAGAACTGCTGAGAGCAGGGGTGGATGTGAAGAGAGGATACAGATATATGAAGGAGAACTCAGGGCTTGAGGAGATGGAAAATGATAGAAATAATTTGTTCTGGAGAATGAGCTGACCAAAGAAATTTACTAGGATTATCTGGCAGTGATGTGGATGTATTTAGGATCAATGATCTTGAATTTCTTGTAAATCAGTGCGATCTGTCGTGTGAACTTCTCTAACAGTGCTCAGGTGAAGATACAGAGAATACAGAGCTGGATTTAGCGGGGTAGGGGTTTTACAAAACAAGTTTAAGGCAAGGAAGCTTAATACGGCCAAAAATGTTACTGAAATGATGAACCATGGCATCTTGGCTAAGTAACGAAGGAAGTAAAAATAGAGCCCTGATAGATTGGGAGAAAATAGATGGTTCCATGGACTTTAGTTGCTGAGGAGTGATCACCGTGCTAATTGAAAAAACCTGGGAAGAGGAGGTTATGGCTAGGGATAAGGATGCTTGAACTCATGACTTTGGGGATGAAGCCGTTTCAGGTAATAGCAAGATCTGGGGCTTAGCTATGGGTGTGTGTGATTACAGAGAAAGAGAAGGTATTTTGAGATGAAGGGGTCAAGGAATTGAGATGTCAGGTTACTTGTGGAGATACTGAAATCACTCAAGATAGGGCGAGGCCTTAAAGTGGGAAGAAAAGCTGTGGATCAGGAGCCAAAGCCAATAGTAAATAAAAAGGAGTGGCCCAAAGGGAGACAAAACATGAGAGACTCCTAACTTTGGGAAATGAACAAGGGGTGGTGGAAAGGGAGGTGTGCGGGGGGTGGGGGTGACTGGGTGACGGGCACTGAGGAGGGCACTTGATGGGATGAGCACTGGGTGTTATACTATATGTTGGCAAATCGAACTCCAATAAAAAAAAAGGAGTGGCCCAAAGGGAATTTGATGAGTGGTAAAGAGGGAAAGAAGGCATATAATTACATGACCTCAAAGGATTGGATTTAGTTTTTATACTTTTGGGGTGTGTTTCAGGAGCATAGGGAAGTAATGGTCTGAAAGCAGAAATGGGGAGCAAGCAGAATGTTAATTTCACTGTTCACCTTGCTTTGAGAACAGAAAAGATTAGCCCTACTCTAGAGGGCTGCAGAGGTGGCCACGAGGTCTTACATAACAGATTTGATGAAGCATTTGAGTATATATGATGGTTTACTGGATATGGTGAGGCAGTGTGTGGGTACAGAGGAAAATTTCTGGGGGTGGAGGAAGAGTGGAGTGCTGATTCAGGAGCAAGGAAATACATGGCATTATGGGGATGGTGGTGGAATAGGTGCTGGGGGAGGAGTAGTAGTGATAACTAGGGTGAAGGGCTATGGATTTAGTCTGAGCAGATCTTGTAGGAGAATGGAAATCAAGCCTAATGGCTAGAGATCCCTCAACCTAGCATCTATAGCTTCTGCCCATTTGGACTAATTATGGTAGCAAATCCAGAAGTTGTAGTTTCTGCATTGGCATGGCCTGGAGTGGCACTGGTCTCAGGCATCAGGTCTCAATCCTTGTGTCCTGGAGTTGTGGCATCCCTGATGGCTAGAGTTCCACTTTTCTGACCAACACCTTCTATCCCTCTAGTCTTTGTTTTATTGTCACTAAAGTTACTCTTCTAACTCCTTTAACTCTCTAGTCCTTTGGCCCTTCCATTATTTCCAGAGCAATCTATCAACCCTATCTTTTTCATTTCAACCCCAGTTAACTATCTTACTAATATTTTCAAACTTCCTTACCACTAGTCCACCCACTGTACTTTTATAATAGCAGAATCATGAACCTAGGTCAACCCAAAATGTCTGCCTCCTATGCATGGGGATTAACTTCAGTCTCAGCTGGGATTTCCACATTGCCATGGATCCTTTCTATGCCTTTCATCAGCATTTCCTCCCATTCACCCAAAAAGCCAGTTCAGCTCATCAGTTTTCCTAAGTTCCTTTCCTCCTGTCTCTCAACAGATAACCTGGACTCTCACTTTACCATAAATACAGAGGCCAGAAATAACATCAACTTCCTGCCACCAAATCTGATTCAACTCACAGGCTTATAGGCATCTGCCTAGGGTTAAGCATGACATCTATGTTCTGTATGCTCCTTTCTTCTTAGGAACTTTGATCCATTGTTTGAACACCCCCCTTCCTGTTACCCAGCTGTATCTTCAACCTCTCCTTCTCTACCAGCTTCTCTTTGTCACATACATACACTGTACACACATACACTGCTGGGTATAAATAGCTCAAGTATGATTCATCTTGAAAAAATAAATTTTCTTGTCAAAAAAGTGTTTCTCTGATATTTTACTCAAAATTAAATCTATTTTCACTGAATTAACTACATTTTCACTGCACAAAATCTTATGTATGTAGGGGGTGGGGTAGGAGGGAAGAGAATGAGGAAAATAGAAGGAAAAGGAGTGGAAGGGAAGGGAAAGGATGAGAACAGAAGAGAAGACAAGAAAATACAAGAGAAAGAAGAGGGGAGAAGAAGAGAGAAGGATGCTGACAGTATAAGTATAAGATATAATGTTTCAATACAGCCTATAAGAATATCAAGCATCGGGATCCCTGGGTGGCGCAGCGGTTTGGTGCCTGCCTTTGGCCCAGGGCGTGATCCTGGAGACCTGGGATCGAATCCCACATCGGGCTTCCGGTGCATGGAGCCTGCTTCTCCCTCTGCCTGTGTCTCTGCCTCTCTCTCTCTCTCTCTCTCTCTCTCTGTGACTATCGTAGATTAAAAAAAAAAGAATATCAAGCATCTATTGGAATGATGCTTGCACAGAACATTTATTATCACAACAGTGTTTACAATGTATTTTAATTGAAAAACAAATTACAGAACAATATGAATGGTTTGATAGCATTTTTGTAAAAATGTATGTGTATGTTGTATAAGGCAGTGATGGGCCAGAGAGGTAGATGCTAAAATGTTATCCAGGGTTGTTTGTGGTTTGTGGAATACCTTTGATTCACCAATATTTTCTAAACTTTCTACATTAAACATGTAAATTTTATAATAAGGAAAAAAACCTCCCTAGACACTAGACCATTCTCTCCTTGTAGCTACACCTTATCTATCTTCTTTTCCTCAAATCTAAACTTTTTGAATAGTCTGCACTCACTGTTTCCATTTATTTTCTCTCTGGTCTCTCACTTGTTTGCAATATAGCCTGAATTCCCACCACCAACTGAAACCATCCTCACCAAGGTCACCCATGACATCTTTGTTGCTAATCTACTATATTTTTTCTGTACTTATCTGACCTACCCAAGTTGTTGCCCTGGTTGATACTATATAATGGATTACTCAGTTGCTCCTTATACTCCTTTATCTCTTGGGTCCCAGGATCACTGTTTCCAGGTTTCCTGGCAGCAAGGGTGTGAACTGAAAAGGCAGCCAAGGATCCCTGGGTGGCGCAGCGGTTTGGCGCCTGCCTTTGGCCCGGGGCGCGATCCTGGAGACCCGGGATCGAATCCCACGTCGGGCTCCCGGTGCATGGAGCCTGCTTCTTCCTCTGCCTGTGTCTCTGCCTCTCTCTCACTGTGTGCCTGTCATAAATAAAATTAAAAAAAAAAGAAAAAGAAAAGGCAGCCAAATCTGGGTTTAAATCCTGGCTCTGCCACCAACTAGCCACATAAACTTGGACATAATGTCTCTGGGGGCTCAGTTTCCGTCTCAGGTGATGATAATGCCTATTCATAAAGTTTTGTTCAGGATTAAATGAGCTGATGCTGATGAAACACTTAGCAGCCACTGGCACATGGCAAGTGGTAGTAAGTGATAGTAGTAGCATTCATAGAACTATTCTTCCTTCTTTGAATTTTCTTCTTAGGTTCCCCTTTAAATGTCAGTGCTCTCCAGGGTTCTGTACTGTATCTTGTTCTCTTTTGATGCTGTATCTGTCCTTGGGTGATTTCATCCATGCTCATGGCTTCAACTACCACAATATGTTGATAAACTGCCAAATCTGTACCCTCATCCATACCTTTCTCCTGAGTTCCAGACTCTCCTACGATCTGCCTGAGGTTCACCACTTCAATGTCTCCTACCAGAATTTCAGAGATGAGAGGATTGTGTAGATCAGTGGTTATCAACTGAGATCCATTTCGTCTGGAGTCATTTTTAGTAGTAAGGCCCCGTGGCCCTGTGGAGGGTGTGTGTCTTATTGAATCAAGTGGGTAGAGGCCAGGGATACAGCTAAACATCCTACAATACACAGGACAGCTCCTCACAACAAAGAATTTTCTGGCCCCAAATGTCAGTAGTGTCACGGTTGAGATTCCCTGGCATAAATAATCTCTAAAGGCTCACTCTGGCATTTTGTAGGGAACATTCAAGTGATGATGAATAGCAACTAGAGAAGAAGGTGGCATGATTAAGATCTCAGGGGGTTTCAGTGACAGAGCAATCAGTGATCCCATCCCCCTCACTGCTTATTTGCCTTCCATTCCTCTTGCTGCTTCCTTTGTACACTCTTATTCCTGTATCTTTTCCTTAAACAGCTGTTCCTTCCATCTTCTGTCCTCATCTCTGCTCCTCTCAACATCTCTCCCTAGTTCCATGGCTTCATCTTCAATGTATGTGCTGATGACTACCAGGTCTATGTTTCCAGGCCATACTTTGATCCCTTAAGGTCTGGATTCATAGAGACACATAACTATCTACCTCCTATTATTCAGAATATCTTCTGAACATAATTTCTCTTTCCATATCCAAGGCTTGTGGAATGTCTGTTTGGTTTCCTCCAATAGCCTTACTCGAGAACAATCCCTGACGAGTAGTAGGCATTCAGTACAAATTAGTGGAATTAGGGCAGCCCTGGTGGCTCAGCGGTTTAGCACCGCCTTCAGCCCAGGGCCCGATCCTGGAGACCAGGGATCGAGTCCCAAATCAGGCTCCCTGCGTGGGGCCTGCTTCTCTCTCTGTGTATGTCTCTCATGAATAAATAAATAAAATCTTTTTAAAAATAGTGGAATTAATGAAAGAATACATTATTATGATTTTCAAAAAAAACCCTATAATACATTCTATGTTATTCCTTGTCCCCTCTGCTTTATTCACATAGCTGTGTACTGTCTCATGTTCCTGACCAATTCTTCACTTTTTTTATATCAAAGTTTACCCATCTGGCATTCCATTCCCTGGAATCCTGGTAGGTGGCAAGTGCTAGTCTTATATATTCATTCATACATGTAGTTGCCAAATGACTTAGTACATTTGAGACACAGCACTGTTTTTGAGGAATTAATATAAGGCTATTTTAGAAGACATAACTGATTAAACTTTATCCTGGTTCTATCATTAACTGGCTATGTGACATTGCATAATTTAGTTTCGTTATCTGGGCCTCAGTTTTCTTATCTGCAGATTGAGAGGGTTAGATGAGGACAGTTTCCAGAATATGCCTGATTATAACAATTACCAGATCTACTTGTTAAAAATAAAAATTTCCAGGCACTTCTCTAAACTAGGATTCAGTATAGGTTGTTATGTCATGGATTTAACCAAGTAAATTCCTCTGTGTCAACTTTATCTGCAATAGATAAACTCAAGTGCAAAAATCCATCTGCAAAACTCAGGATTCTCCCTTCAGTCCAATTCTGTCCTATCCCAGAGGACCCAACATACTTCTGCACTCCCAGCAATAATGTCTACCCATATCCCCCCACCACTCCATAGCTGCAGAGGAGGTCACATCTGTTGTGGTTAAGAGGGGGCATAAAATCAGGGAAAGCTTCATGGAAGAGGCTGCTGAAGCTAGGCCTTGACAGATGGTGCAGGATTTCACTAGAGGTGAAGGGCAAGAGATTTGCAGAAAGAAGCCATTGTGCAAATTTATTTATTCAAGTGATGTTTACTGATAACTATTATGTGCTGGGCTCCAAGAGCAAGGTTTAGGTTAGAAGGACATGGGCTTTGGAATCAGAGGGACCTGGGCTCCAAATACCTGTTTGTTGTACTCCCATTCACCCCACCTCCCTCACTGCCTACGGCAGCCTCCTGTTTTCAAGCCAAAGAGGCAGCTCCCACTCCCGCTCTCACTGCTCAAAAGCAATTGTGTAATGGGCAGGCATGTTACTTTACAGCCTGTACAATTCCTGCTCCCCAATATCAGAGGCCTCTATTGGTGACATTGGAAATTGTCTATAGCAACTTCAACTAAAATATGCAAACTCAAGTGCAAAACTTAGAGTCTGGGGGGCAGGGCAAGATGGTGGAGGAGTAGGGTCCCCCAAGTCATCTGTCCCTACCAATTTACCTAGATAATCTTCAAATCATCCTGAAAACCTACGAATTCGACCTGAGATTTAAAGAGAGAATAGCTGGAATGCTACAGAGAGAAGGGTTTTCGCTCCCACAGGGGAAGAAAGCAGAAAAAAAAAATTAAAAAGTGGGGGAGGGGCCCCGCAAGAAGCTGAGCTAAGAATGGGCGGAGAGAACCACCCCCCCCGCCCCCCCCCCCCCGGACAGGAAAGTCCAGCCCGGAGAAGCAGGAACTTTAAAAATCCTCACCGGATTCTTCCCGGACAGAAAGGCGCTTAGCATGGAACTTGCTCAGAATTGCAGGAGGGTCAGTGGAGCCTCCAGTCTCCCGAGGTCGCTAACAGAGGAAGTGTGCCTCCAGGGGAGAGCGCGCCACAGACTGTGGGCCCATCTCAGTAAAGGGCTGGAGCCCGCGCCCGGCGGGTCCTCGGGAGAAGCTCAGGGGGCGGCTCTGGGCAGAGGGGGCTGCGCCCTCCTGCCTTCAGGAGCTACGGCCCCGGGAGCGCAATTCCAGCAGCACAGGCCCCGATCCCAGGGCACCGGGGTACACAGCCCAGGATCCTGCGCTCCCTCCAGGGACAGGCGGAGGCGGGGAGGGCATAGGACAGGGAGAACTATCCTGCCGCTGGGTGCCCCCCAGATGTGCAGATCAGCACCCCCGCCCCCAGGGGCATCTAGGCCAGTGTGGACTGGGAGACTGCAGTAGTTACTGTGGGAGCTGACTCTAGAGCTGGAGACCTGGCCGCCGCCAGTGTTGTTCCTCCTGGTGTCACCATGTGCCTGGGACGGGGCAGGGGCCTCACAAGATAAACAGCTCCCACTGAGCCTGGCACCCAGCGGAGAGCAGGGCAGCTTCCTCAGGTGCACACACCTGAGACTCAGCACAGCAGGCACCTCCCGCAGAAGAGCAACTGGAAGGACAGGGGAAGAGCAAGTTTTAACCAAGCAGTGCTGGAAAGCTCCAGGGGAAGTCGAGGGATTTACAGTATATAGAACCACAGGGTGCCCCCCCTTTTTTCTTCCTTTTTCCAGTACAGCTCATTTTTATATCGGACTGTAAATTTCCAATTGTTTTCTCTTTTCGCACATTAATTACAGTATTTTACCACCTCTTCATTTTTAAGATTCTTCCTTTTTGACTTTCATATTTCTACAATTACAGGTCCTAGATATATTTTCTACTTCTAGATTCCCTTCAACATAACCAACTTAATTTTGGGAGATATACAAGATGTGTTTTTGTTGTTGTTGTTGTTCTGTATTTTTTGTTTTCTCTGCCTCATTTTGTTCTATAATGGCGGAAGTTAATACCTTCTAAAACATGACCAGTATGCACCCAGAACCAAGTAGTATACCATGCCGGTTCATTCTGTGAGATTGCTCATTCCCATTCTGCTTCCCCTATTTTATCTCATTTATATTTTGGTGATTAATGTTGGGGCCATCTATAAGTATTTCTGATTTATATAAATTTGGGACTGAGCATCTTCTAACATACAGAACTTAATATACCAGAACCAAGAGGATCACCCTCTAGGACCCCTCAGGTAGACTACATTCTCCTTCCACTACAACTTTGTCAGCACCACCATCTTCCAGTCCCCCCCTTTTTTTCTTTTTTTTTTCTCCACTTCTTTAGGATTTCTGGTCTTTTATTTTTTACTACTATATATAAACTTTGTTTTTCACTTTAGTGGTCCTTTTGTTTTATTTCATTCTGATCTTTGTTTTCAATTTCTGGTCTCTGACCTCAGCAGAATCATCTAGGGTGAAATTTACGTAGGTCGTGGTTGATATTCTTGATGCAGCCCGCACATACAGCCACTCTGCACTGAGCAAAATGATTAGAAAGAAGTACTCACCACAAAAGAAAGAATCAGAAACAGTACTCTCTCCCACAGAGTTAAAGAATTTGGATTACAATTCAATGTCAGAAAGCCAATTCAGAAATGCAATTAAAAAGCTACTGGTGGCTCTGGAAAAAAGCATAAAGGATTCAAGAGGCTTCATGACTGCAGAATTTATATCTAATCAGGCTGAAATTAAAAATCAATTAAATGAGATGCAATCCAAACTGGAGGCCCTAACGACGAGAGCTAATGAGGTAGAAGAAAGAGTGAGTGACATAGAAGACAAGTTGATGGCAAGGAAGAAAGTTGAGGGAAAAAGAGAAAAACAATTAAAAGACCAAGAGGAAAGGTTAAGGAAAATAAATGACAGCCTCAGAAGGAAAAATATTTGTTTAATTTGGGTTCCAGAGGGCGCCGAGAGGGACAGAGGGCCAGAAAGCATATTTGAACAATTCATAGCTGAGGACTTCCCTCATTTGGGGACGGAAACAGGCATTCAGATCCAGAAGATACAGAGGCCCCCCCCCAAAATCAATAAAAATCATTCAACACCTCCACATTTAATAGTGAAACTTGCAAATTCCAAAGATAAAGAGAAAATCCTTAAAGCAGCAAGAGACAAGAGATCCCTAACTTATATGGGGAGAACTATTAGATTAACTGCAAACCTCCCCACAGAGACCGGGCAGGCCAGAAAGGGCTGGAAGGATATACTCAGGGTCCTAAATGAGAAGACCATGCAGCCAAGAATACTTTATCTAGCAAGGCTTTCATTCAGAATAGAAGGAGAGATAAAGAGCTTCCAAGATAGGCAGAAACTGAAAGATTATGTGACCACCAAACCAGCTCTGCAAGAAATATTAAGGGGGACTCTGTAAAAGAAAGAGGACACCCAAAGAAATAATCCACAAAAACAGGGACTGAATAGGTATTATGATGACACTAAATTCATATCTTTCAATAGTAACTCTGAACATGAATGGGCTTAATGATCCCATCAAAAGATGCAGGGTTTCAGACTGGATATAAAAGAGAGACCCATCTATTTACTGTGTACAAGAGACTCATTTTAGACCTAAGGACACCTCCAGCCTGAAAATGAAAGGGTGGAGAACCATTTACCATTCCAATGGTTCTCAAAAGAAAGCAGGGGTGGCAATCCTCATATCAGATAAATGAAACTTTATCCCAAAGACTGTAGTAAGAGATGAAGAGGGACACAATATCATACTTAAAGAGACTATGCAACAAGAGGACCTAACAATCATGAATATTTATGCCCGTAATGTGGGAGCTGCCAAGTATATCAATCAACTAATAACCAAAGTTAAGACATATTTAGATAATAATACATTCTACTGGGAGACTTCAATTTGGCACCTTCTGCAAATGACAGATCTCCTAAGAATAACATCTCCAAAGAAACAAGAGCTTTAAATGACACACTGGACCATATGGACTTCACAGATATTTACAGAACTTTACATCCAAATGCAACTGAATACATATTCTTCTCAAGGGCACATAGAATTTTCTCCAGAATAGACCACAAATCAGGTCTTAACCGATAGGAAAAGATTGGGATTGTCCCTTGCATATTTTCACACCATAATGCTTTGAAACTAGAACTCAATCACAAGAAGAAATTCGGAAGAAATTCAAATACGTGGAGGTTAAAGACCATCCTGCTAAAAGATGAAAGGGTCAACCAGGAAATTAGAGAAGAATCAAAGAAGTTCATGGAAACTAATGAGAATGAAGATACAGCCATTCAAAATCTTTGGGATACAGCCAAAGCAGTCCTGAGAAGGAAATACATCACAATAAAAGCATCCCTAAAAAAACTGGAAAAAACTCAAATACACAAGCTAACCTTGCACCTAAAGGAACTGGAGAAGACACAGCAAATAAAACCTACACCCCGCAGAAGAAGAGAGTTAATAAAGATTCGAGCAGAACTCAATGAAATAGACACCAGAAAAACTGTAGAACAGATAAACAAAACCATTAGTATGTTCTTTGAAATAATTAAAAAGATAGGTAAACCAGGAGCCAGCCTTATTAAAAACAAAAGAGAAAAGACTCAAATTAATAAAATCACGAATGAAAAAGCAGAGATCACCACCAATATCAAGGAAATACAAACGATTTTAAAAACATGTTATGAGCAACTGTACACCAATAAATTAGGCAATCTAGAAGAAATGGATGCATTTTTGGAAAACCACAAACTCCCAAACTGCAGCAGGAAGAAATAGAAAACTGAAGCAAGCCAATAACCAAGACTCAGACGCTCAATTGACTGATGTCCACTCTCACCAATGCCATTCAAAATAGTACTAGAAGTCCTAGCCTCAGCAATCAGGCAACAAAAAGAAATAAAAGGCATTCAAATTGGCAAAGAAGAAGTCAAACTCTCCCTCTTTGCAGATGACATGATATTATACATGGAAAACCCAAAAGACTCCACCCCAAGATTGCTAGAACTAATACAGCAATTCAGCAGGGTGGCAAGATACAAAATCAATGCCCAGAAATCAATGGTATTTCTATACACTAACAGTAAAACTGAAGAAAGAGAAATTAAGGAGTCAATCCCATTTACAACTGCACCCAAAAGCATAAGATACCTAGGAATAAACCTAACCAAAGAGGTAAAGGATCTATACCCTAAAAACTACAGAACCCTTCTGAAAGAAATTGAGGAAGACACAAAGAGATGGAAAAATATTCCAGCTCATGAATTGGAAGAATTAATATTGTGAAAATGCCAATGCTACCCAGGGTAATTTACACATTTATTGCAATCCCTTTCAAAATACCATGGACTTTCTTCAGAGAGTTGGAACAAATCATCTTAAGATTTGTGTGGAATCAGAAAAGACCCCGAATAGCCAGGGGAATATTGAAAAAGAAAACCAGAGCCCGGGGCATCACAATGCCGGATTTCAAGTTGTACTACAAAGCTGTGATCATCAAGACAGGGTGGTACTGGCACAAAAACAGACACCTAGATCAATGGAACAGAATAGAGAACCCAGAAATGGGCCCTCAACTCTATGGTCAACTAATATTTGACAAAGTTGGAAAGACTATCCACTGGAAAAAGGACAGTATCTTCAATAAATGGTGCTGGGAAAATTGGACAGCCACGTGCAGAATAATGAAACTAGACCACTCTCTTGCACCATACACAAAGATAAACTCAAAATGGATGAAAGATCTAAATGTGAGACAAGAATCTATCAAAATCCTAGAGGAGAACACAGATGAGAACGGGCGCGTTCAGGGTGGTATGGCCGTAGTAGAGGAGAACACAGGCAACACCCTTTTTGAACTTGGCCATAGTAACTTCTTGTAAGATACATCTATGAAGGCAAGGGAAACAAAATAAAAAATGAACTATTGGGACTTCATCAAGATAAAAAGCTTCTGCACAGCAAAAGAAATAGTCAACAGGGATCCCTGGGTGGCGCAGCGGTTTGGCGCCTGCCTTTGGCCCAGGGCACGATCCTGGAGACCCGGGATCGAATCCCACGTCGGGGCTCCCGGTGCATGGAGCCTGCTTCTCCCTCTGACTGTGTCTATGCCTCTCTCTCTCTCTCTGTGACTATCATAAATAAATAAAAATTTAAAAAATTTTTTAAAAAAAGAAATAGTCAACAAAACTAAAAAACAACCTACAGAATGGAAGACGATGTTTGCAAATGACCTCTCAGATAAAGGGCTAGTATCCAAGATCTATAAAGAACTTATTAAACTCAACAGCAAAGAAACAAACAATCCAATCATGAAATGGGCCAAAGACATGAAGAGAAATCTCACAGAGGAAGACATAGACATGGCCAACAAGCACATGAGAAAATGCTCTGCATCACTTGCCATCAGGGAAATACAAATCAAAACCACAATGAGATACCACCTCACACCAGTGAGAATGGTGAAAATTAACAAGGCAGGAAACAACAAATGTTGGAGAGGATGTGGAGAAAGGGGAACCCTCTTGCACTGTTGGTGGGAATGTGAACTGGTGCAGCCACTCTGGAAACCTGTGTGGAGGTTCCTCAAAGAGTTAAAAATAGACCTGTCCTACGACCCAGCAACTGCACTGCTGGGGATTTACCCCAAAGATACAGATGCAGTGAAACGCTGGAACACCTGCACCCCAATGTTTCTAGCAGCCATGTCCACAATAGCCAAACTGTGGAAGGAGCCTCAGTGTCCATCGAAAGATGAATTGATAAAGGAGGTGTGGTCTATGTATACAATGGAATATTACTCAGCCATTAGAAACAACAAATACCCACCATTTGCTTCAACATGGATGGAACTGGAGGGTATTATGCTGAGTGAAGTAAGTCAATCGGAGAAGGAGAAGGACAAACATGATATGGTCCATTCATTTGAGGAATATAACAAATAGTGAAAGGGAATAAAGGGGAAAAGAAAGAAAATGAGTGGAAAATATCAGAGAGGGTGACAGAACATGAGAGACCCCTAACTCTGGGAAACAAACGAGGGGTAGTGGAAAGGGAGTTGGGCGGGGGGATGGGGTGACTGGGTGACGGGCACTGAAGGGGGCACTTGATGGGATGAGCACTGGGTGTTATGCTATATGTTGGCAAATTGAACTCCAATAAAAAATATACAAAAACAAAGAAGAAACAACAACAACAACCAAAAAAAAAAAAAAACAGAAAAAACCCCCACAAAACTTAGTCTCTCATTGCCAGTCTCTGGTCAGGAAAAGTCCCTAAGGGCCTATTTGCACATGTTGCTACCCCCCCCCCAGCCTCTGTGCACATGTGCAGTGGTCTATGAGCCATGTTGTCTCCTTTTGCTGATGGGGTGCCTGTGGTCATGTGGTTACCAGGGGCTGCATATGCTTGTGAGATTTTCTACTCTAACCCATCAGTATTAGTGTGAAAAGGTTTGTAGTTGTGATAACCCTACAGTTTGTTGCCTCAAGGTAGGCTGTAAGAGTGGCAGTATTAATCATTTCATTGCACTGTGACAAGAGTGACCACGTATTGAGATCTCCTCAACAGGAAAATAAAGTCACAGTATGTCATTTTATTTATACCCTTATGGGAGTCTCAACTCCAGGGTATGAAATAAATGTTGAAAATCTCCTTATGGCACGGAGGGGGACACTTGACGGGATGAGCACTGGGTGTTATTCTGTATGTTGGTAAATTGAACACCAATAAAAATTAATTTATTAAAAAAAAAAGAAAATCTCCTTATGAAAGCAGGGGATCTGGCCCAGAAAGGCAGTTTGAACCTATTGGTGATAAGTCTAGATATATTGCATTCGTGTTCTCCAGTACTAGGTCCTAATTTGCTTGCAGCAAAGTAGAGTCGAAAATCAGATAGTTATGCCCAATCCCCCTGGTCTGCCTGTGATTTATTCAAAAGGTGACAGTTGATGTTCACCAGGAAGGGCTCCTTTGGGCCAATGAGACTGTTAGGCCAAGGTAGTTGCAAGTATTTGGAATGTTTAGAAGTTTTCATTTTTTAAAGATTTTATTTATTTATTCATGACAGACACAGAGAGAGAATCAGCGTCATAGGCAGAGGGAGATGCAGGCTCCCTGTGGGGAGCCTGATGTGGGGCTTAATCCCAGGACCCTGGGATCATGACCTGAGCCAAAGGCAGATGCTCAACCATTGAGCCACCCAGCTGCCTTAAGAGGTTTTAATTAATTAATTAATTAACTAACTAACTACTCATGAGACACACACAGAGAGAGACAGAGGCATAGGCAGAGGGCAAAGCAGGCACCCCGAAAGAAGCCTGATATGGGACTCGATCCCAGACCTCAGGATCATGCCCTGAGCCAAATGCAGACACTCAACTGCTGAACCACCCAGGTGTTCTGGAAGTTTTAATTTTAAAACCCAAATAGAGGGTATCCTGGGTGGCTCAGTGGTTTAGCGCCTGCCTTCAGCCCAGGGCCTGATCCTGGAATCCCGGGATCAAGTCCTGCATCAGGCTCCCTGCGTGGAGCCTGCTTCTCCCTCTGCCTGTGTCTCTGCATCTCTCTCTCTCTCTCTCTCTCAGAAATAAATAAAATCTTTTTAAAAAATAAAACCCGAATAGATCAAGTAAAAAAAAAAAAAGATCAAGTAGTCATTTTAACAAAAAACAAGGTGAAATTGGAGCTCCAGCACTGGGGATATTCTGATCAGGCTGGCCTGTGAGCTGAAGGCCCAGAGGTGGGATGGCTACTGATTTGGCCAGTGATTTGAGTATTTCAGTGATGCAGAACCCTTGCCACTACAGTCTTGGCCCTGAGTCAATAAGCAACTCCATCCACTCCTACTTCTGTGATCTGAAGGCTGCAGCAGTTTCTGTGGATCTTGACCATGGCTGTAGCTGAAAAACTCCCAGGCCACCAAAGAACATGGTGCCTTTGGGCTGCAGGCTTGGTGGGTCAAGCAGAATGGTGGTAGTTCAGATGCAAAAATGGCTGTGAGGAGCCATCAGAGCCCAAGGAATCTGGTCAGCATGGATGCTATAGCTATGCCACCTCAACTTAAGATCATGGACCCACAGAGTTCTGGGGATCTGGTGTGACTGCTATTTCCCAGTTGTATGAGATGCTACCTGGCACTATTGACAATAGATAGAGGCCTTGCTGGACCAGGAGTTAGTATTGAATCCTGAGAGAAGACAAGTGGAGGAGTCAGAAGCTAACCAGTGGTCCTCATTCTAAAAAATCTTGATAATGAAAGAGAGAAAGTGTAAAATAACATGCTACATTTGGCCCAAAGGAAGTGTTAATACTGGGAAGATTTTCTGTCTCTTTTTAGAAGTCCTTTGTATAATAGCGAAAGGGAATATAAGGGAAGGGAGAAGAAATGTGTGAGAAATATCAGAAAGGGAGACAGAACATAAAGACTTCTAACTCTGGGAAATGAACTAGGGGTGGTGGAGGGGGAGGAGGGTGGGGGGTGGGGGTGAATGGGTGATGGGCACTGAGGGGTACACTTGACGGGATGAGCACTGGGTGTTATTCTGTATGTTGGTAAATTGAACACCAATAAAAATTAATTTATAAAAAAAAAAAAATAAAAAAATAAAAAAAAAAATAAAAAAAAAAAGAAGTCCTTTGTATATAAAGGCTGCTCTTAAAAGAAAATTTATTTTGTTACATCTACTTTGGCCTTCTAGATGTAAGGACTCTTGCAAATGCCCACTTTTCCTCTTTTTAAAACTTAAAAGATTTTGAGATAAATTTCACTATTTTAACCATTTTTTACAGATTTATTTATTTATTTAGAGAGTATAAATGGAAGGGGCAGAGGGAGAGAGAGAGAAAGAGAGAGAGAATCTCAAGCAGACTCCATGCTGAGCGTGGAGTCCAACGCTTGATTTCATGACCCCGTGATCACGACTTGAGTTGAAACCAAGAGTTGGATGCTTAACCAACTGCACCACCCAGGCCCCCTTATTTTAACCATTTTAAAGAGTGAAATTCAGTGGTTTTTCAGTATATTCACAATGTTATAAAACCAATCTACTATCCAATTCCAGAACATATTAATTACCTCAAAGATAAATCTAGTAGACATTAAGCAGTCACTTTCCATTCTACCCCTGGCAATCAATAATGTTTTCTGCCTCTACAGATTTTCCTATTCTGTACATTTCATATAAAGGAAGCATACAACGTGTGACCTTTTGTGTCTGGTTTCTTTCACTTAGCATAATGTTTTCAAGGGTCATCTATGTTTCAACATTTTTTAGCATTTTGTTTTTTTTAATGGATGGATAATATTCCATTGTATGTATATGCTGCATTTTGTTTATCCATATATCAGTTGGTGGATAATTTGGTTTGTATCCAATTTTTGAGTAATGACTAATTATATTAATACTGTTATTAACATTTGTGCACAGGTTTTTTTGAACATAGGCTTTTAATTTTTTAAGATTTATTTTATTAAAGATTTTATTTATTCGTTAGAGATACACAGAGAGGGGCAGAGACATAGGCAGAGGGAGAAGCAGTCTCTCTGCAGGGAGCCCAATGTGGGACTCAATCCCAGGACCCTAGGATCACGACCTGAGCCAAAGGCAGATGCTCAACCACTGAGCACCCAGGTCCCCCAAGATTTATTTATTTTAGAGAGAGAGAGTTCGGGGGGAGAGGCAGAGGGAGAGGGAGAAAGAGACTTAAGCAGACTCTGCACTCAGCGTGGAGTCCAACATGTGCTCAATCTAACGTCCCTGAATGCAGTGCAGAGTCTGCTTGTGATCTTCTTTCTCCCTTTATCCTCCCCATGCTTGCACTTGCATACTCTCTCTCTCTTTATTTTTTAAATTTTTTTAAATTTTTATTTATTTATGATAGTCACAGAGAGATAGAGAGAGAGAGGCAGAGACATAGGCAGAGGGAGAAGCAGGTTCCATGCACCGGGAGCCTGACGTGGGATTCGATCCCGGGTCTCCAGGATCGCGCCCTGGGCCAAAGGCAAGCACCAAACCGCTGTGCCACCCAGGGATCCCTCTCTCTCTTTAAAATAAATAAAAATAAGTCTTTTTAAAAAAGAAAGTGGTCCGTTTCATTCTTTTGCATGTTGCTGTCCAGTTTTCCCAACACCAGTTGTTGAAGAGACTCTTTCCCATTGGATATTCTTTCCTGATTTGTCAAAGATTAATTGACCATATAGTTGTGGGTTCATTTCACTGATGGAGTCCAGTTTATTTTTTGTTTGGTTGATTGCCCTCTTGGTATCTTATTTAAAAAATGACTGCCTAATCCAAAGTGTATATATATATATATATATATATATATATATATATATACTTAGACTATGTTTTCTTCTCTAGAAGAAACACTCTAGAGTGTTCTTCTAACACTCAAAAAACTTACATTTAGGTCTTCAATTAACTTTGAATTAATTTTTGTATATTATTTGAATTAGGGGTCAAATTGTGATTATTTTTTTTAATGTGGATATTCATTGTTCCAGTACTATTTGTTGAAAAAAATGCTGTTTTTTTTCCCCATTGAATGATCTTCTCATACTTGTTAAAAATCAATTGCCCATAGATGTATGAATTTATCTGGACTCTCAACTTTGTCCACTGATCTACAGGTCTGTCCTTATGACAGTATTCCACTGTTTTGATTCCTCTAGGTTTGTAGTAAGTTTTGAAGTTGTAAAGTGTTAGTTCTCCAGCTTTGTTCTTGCTTTTCAAGATTGAATTTGTTATTCTGGGTTCCTTGCCAGAATAACATTCTGGCATTCATTTCCATATGAATTTTAGCATCAGATCGTCAATTTCTCCAGAAAAGTCATTTGGAATTTTGATAAGGACTACTTTGAGTCTGTAGATTAATCCATTGAGTATTGCCATCTTAAGAGTATTAAGTCCTCACACTGCTTTTTGGAAGTACTAGCAGCTGTTAGAAAACCCTGTTGTTAGTGTAGCATGCCAAAATAACAAACAAACAAACAAAAAACAAATGAAAGGCACACTGTTTTCTGTATATATGTTAGTCTGTTGATTCCTTGCTATCTGGTAGGCTAGAGTCAATCCTGTAAGTTCAGCTAGTTATGCTAAGTTGACTTCATGAAGGATATTTTATTCAAAAAGCTGTTGGGAAATAGTGACAGCATATTCAACTTCAGAATATACTTGATTAGTCTCAAGATATGACTTGTCTACAAGGAATCCTTAGTCAGGGTTTTATAGACATGTTTCAAGGAAATAAAAGAGAGAAAAGTAGGGGCACCTGGGTGGCTCAGCTGGTTAAGTGCCTTTGGCTTAGGTCAGGATCCCTGGGTCCTGGGATTGAACTCTGAGTTGGGCTCCCTACTCAGCAGGGAGTCTGCTTCTCCCTCTATCTCTGCCACTCTTCATACCCCCACTCATGCTTTCTCTCTCTCTCTCATAAATAAATAAATAAATAAATAAATAAATAAGTAAATAAGTAAGTAAATAAATAAACAAGAGAGGGAGGCAGGTAAAGTTCTTTTTTTTTCTTTTGCAGGTAAAATTCTTAAGTGAAATTTAAACAATCATGAAGTTCTCCCTTCTCTGGAAGACAAAATATGATGACACCAAAATATATAATTGGCCAATAAACAGTGAAGACACTCTGCAACATTAGTTATCAGGAAAATTTAAATCAAAACCACATTGTGATAGCAGCTTTGTATCCACGTGGATGGCTATAATAAAAAAAGACAAGTGTTGTGAAGATGTGGAAGTGGAAATACTATACATTGCTGGTAGGAGTGGCATAGTCACTATAGAAGAGTTTGATAATTTCTCAAAAGGTTAAATATAGAATTAAATGATCTAGCAATTTCATTACTAGGCATACACCTAGGAGAATTAAAAATGTACGTCCACACAAAAACTTGTGCATGAATGTTCATAGTAACATTCATATTAGCCAAAAAGTGGAAACAACCTAAATGTCTACCAACTGATGAATGGTTAAACAAAACACAGTATATGCATACAATGGAATATTATTTAGCAAGAAAAACTAATGAATTACTGATACTTCATAATACAACATTAATGAACCTTAAAGAATAATAGGTGAAAAAAGCCAGACACAAAAGCCCACATATGGTTTGATTCTATTGACATGAAAGGTCCAGAATATACAAATCTATAGAAATAGAAGGTAGAATAATGGTTGGCCATGGTTGGGGGAAAGAGGGACCAAGAAGTGACTACTAATAAGTATGGCTTTGCTTTTGGGGATGATGAAAATCTTTGCAAATTAGATAGTGGTTATGGTTGCACAACATTGTGAATATACCAAAAACCCCTTAATTATATACTACAAAAGGATAAATTTTATGACGTGTGAATTGTGTCTCATTTTAAAAAATATTTTATTTATTTCTTTGAGAGAGTGAGAGCAAGTGAAGAGAGGGAGAGATGCTGAAGCAGACTCTGCACTGAGCACAGAGACAGCCACAGAGCTTGATCTCACAACTGTGAGATCATGACCTGAGTTAAAACTAAGAGTCAGACACTTAACCGACTGAGCCACCCAGTCACCCCAATTGTATTTCAATTTTTAAAAAGAGTAGGATTCCTATAGATGATAATATATGCTGAGGAGGGAAACAGAAATTAATAGGAAGTGACTCTGAAAACAGAAATGTCAAGTGCTTTGGTGAAAAGAGTTTGAATTGCATAGATACCATTAGGTAGAAAGGTGACCCCAAGATTAAGTGTATTTGCAGCTACTGCCCTTAGAGAAGAGAGATACTTTTAACTACTGGGTAGAGAAAAAGGTTGTAATACCCAATGAGTCTCTGATTTTCATTGTATTTCTGAGATAAAACCCTAAGAACTTAACCATTCCTTTTACATATAAACAGAAAAGAAATACTTAGTATAATTTGGGGGTGCCTCAGAATGGTAGGGCTGTGAATAGTAACTTTGAGTTCCTCATAAAGCTAACTCTGTAGTGAACTCTGAAGGCAGAAGATTAGGGATGCCAATTTTAGTCATGTCATGGTAGATGGCAGTTAATTCTGAAAAGTTGGGAATCAACCACCTGCAATATACTCTCAATCCTCTATATCTGCTAAGTTGTCTTTTGGTAATAGGATGAGGACAGTTTTGAATGGCTTTACTTCTATCTACTCAGAGGGATTTGTATTCCTAGGTTATATCAGGTTTTAGAGAGTGAATCTGAGTCCAACAAAGTTGTAATTTATCTTTACAAACAGCATGTTCTTTCATAGTCCAAGTTTCCAAGAGATAGAGAGCCCTCTTGAGAAGGGATTAGATCAGGTGGATATAAGAGCAACTCACCTACATGTTGGATTAAGATAGAGGAACAGAGAAATTGTAAGTCTTAGAGATTTTGATTGAGAACCTGAGGTAAGTGTGAAGGGGTTTCAGTGAGGTCTTGTGGCATTAGAGTTAACACAACAAAGTTGCTGTTTTTCCCATGTTAAGGTGAAAAGGAATTGGAAATCAAGATGTAAGGGAATACTAAAGAAGGCTAAACAGACATCTACTACTCTGAAGTGTGTTGAATTTGGAAGTATAGAAACCAGGATCGTGTTTGGGTTGGGGACTGTAAGGAAATGTGGGCAATACCATATGATTTATAGCCTTTATGTTTTGTATAAAGTGGTACCTATGCCCATTAGTCTGTTTTTACTGGATGGTTAGGGGTTTGAAGGCACTAGTTCAAAGAATGATTAAGCCTTTAACTATGAAATCTGCCACAATGGTCATACTCCCTCTGGTGCTTCGGGTTTTAGGGAATACTGGCCAGTTCAGCCAGAGGCAGTGTGGGGTCAATATAGACTTGTAAAGGTTCTATCTATGTACTTTATTTTTTCCCATGTCTGTAGATGATGGAGCCCAGAGGATATTGGATACTGAAGAAATTAAACTGAAAACTGAAGTAATTTTAAGGGAATTCAGGAGTAGTCTTTAGGTTGTACTTAGTTAGTTGAGGGAAGCCACCATAAGATGGCATACTGAGCTATCAGACTCTAAGAGATCAAGAAAAAGGCCTTTGGGGTACACACCTAATAGTAGTTACCCACTGTGCCCAAAGGTCTATTCTCAATAGGTTGAGGAGGGTGGAAGTCCTGCAGCAAAAGGCATATTGAGAAGTTAAGAGTCCCTAAGAGATAGCAAATGGTTAGAAGAGAGGGAGAAAATGTGTTCAATGGGTAAGCCCCACCTGAGATTTTTTAATTATCCTGGCAAAGGATGGTAGGAAACTAGAAGCAATTAAAGGTAACAAGTATAGCTCCAGTGTCTACTAAAAATGAGATTTAACAATCATTTATGAATACAGAAAGTTATTCCTGTTTGCTGATCCAAAGGCAATTGGGGAAAGTAGAGGATGCCTTTCTTTGGGGAGGGAAATCACTTCCTGTTTATACATCTGTCAGTGGACACTTGGGCTGCTTCCATAATTCATCTATTGTAAATAATGGTACAATAAGTGTAGGAGTGAATATATCCTTTCGAATTAGTGTTTACATATTCTTTGGGTGTAGACTGCATAGTGTGATTACTGGATCATATGATAATTCTATTTTTAATTTTTTGAGGAACGTCCATACTGTTTTCCATAGTGGTTTCATCAGTTTGCATTACTACTCCAAGGGTTCCTTTTTTCTACATCCTTCCCAATACTTGTTTCTTGAGTTTTTGAGGTTAGCCATTCTGACAGGTGTGAGCTAATATCTCATTGTGGTTTTGATTTGCATTTCCCTAGTGATGGTGATGTTGAACATCTTTTAATATGTCTGTTGGTCATCCGTGTGTCTTTTGGGAAATGTCTATTCATGTTTTCTGCCCATTTTTTATTTGGACTATTATATATTTTTGGTGTTGAATTGTATAAGTTCTGTATATATTTTGGATATTAACCTTTTATCAGATATGTCATTTGTGAATATCTCTCCCATTCAGTAGGTTGCCTTTTAGTTTTGATGATTGTTTCCTTTGCTCTGCAGGAGCTTTTTATTTTGATGTACTCCCAATAGTTTATTTTTGCTTTTGTTTCTCTTGCCTTAGGAGACATATTAAGAAAAATGTTATTACAGCTGATGTCAAAGAAAATACTGCCTTGCTCTCTTCTAGGATGTTTATGGTTTCAGATCTCACATTTAAGTCTTTAATCCATTTAAAAATTTTTAATTCTAGTATATATATTCTAATTCTAATATATATATATATATATTACAGTGTTAGTTTCAAGTGTACAATATAGTGATTCAATTTCATACATCACCCAGTGTACACCATGAGAAGATTCCTTAATCCATTTTGAGTTTATTTTTGTGTATGGTATAAGAAAAAGTCCAGTGTCATTCTTTTGCACGTAACTGTCCGGTTTTCTCAACACCATTTGTTGAATAGACTATCTTTTTCACATCGCATATTATTTCCTCCTTTGTCAAAGATTAATTGACCATATAATTGTCAATTTGTTTTTGGGATTTCTATTATGTTACATTGATCTATGTGTCTATTTCTGTGCTGGCACCATATTGTTTTGATTACTAGAGTTCTGTAATATAAATTTGCAATTGTAATATGTCCAGCTTTGTTTTTCTTTTTCAGGATTGCTTTGGCTACTCAGGGTCTTTTGTGGTTCCATACAAATTTTAGGATTGTTTGTTCTAGTTTTGTGAAAATGCTGTTGGTATTTTGATGGGGATTGTATTAAACTTGTAGATTGCTTTGTTCCATATGGGCATTTTAATAATATTTTTCCTTCCAATCTATGAAATGAAATATATTTCCAATTGTTTCATCAGTGCTTTATACTTTTTGGAGCACAGGTCTTTCACTTCTTTGGTCAAATTTATTTCTAGATATTTTATTATTTTGGTACAATTGTAAATGGGATTATTTTCTTAATTTTTCTTTCTGATGCTTCATTATTAGTGTTGAGAAATGCAACCGATTTATGTACATTGATTTTTGTATCCCACAACCTTACTGAATTGATCACTTCTAGTAAATTTTTTTTGGTGGAGTCTTTAGGGTTTTCTCTATATAATGTCACCTGCAAATAGTGAAAGTTTTACATCTTCCTTACCAATTTGAATGTCTTTATTCCTTTTAATTGTCTGATTGCTATGGCTAGGACTTCCAGTACTATGTTGAACAAGACATCTTTGTCTTGTTCCTGTTTTTAGGGGAAAAAACTCTCATACTTCCCCATTGCGTATAATGTTAGCTTTGTGTTTTCATATTTGGACTTTATTATGTTGAAATATTTCCCTCTAAACTTACTTTTTAAAAAATATTTTATTTATTCGAGAGAGAGAAAGAGAGAGAGAGAGAGAGAGAGAGAGAGAGAGAGGCAGAGAGAGAAGCAGGATCCACACAGGGAGCCTGATGTGGGACTCGATTCTGGGACCCCAGGATCATGCCCTGGGCCAAAGGCAGGTGCTCAACCACTGAGCCACCCAGGCATCCCTAAACTTACTTTGTTGAGAGTTTTTATCATGAAACGATATTGTGCTTTGTCAAGTCCTTTTTCTGCATCTCCTGAAATGATCATATGGTTTTTATCCTTTCTCTTATTGATGTGATATATTACATTGATTTGTAAACATTGAACCAGGAATTGAATCCCAGGAATAAATCCCACTTGTTGTGAATGATTTTCTAAAATTTATTGTGGGATTCAGTTTGGTAATATTTTGTTGAGAATTTTTGCATCTATGTCCATCAGAGATACTGGCCTGTAGCTCTCTTTTTTTGTAGTGTCTTTATCTGATTTTGGTATCAGGGTAATGCTATCCTCATAGAATGAATTTAGAAAAATTTCTCTTGCTCTTCAATTTTTTTGAATAGTTTGAGAAAAATAGGTATTAACTCTTCTTTAAATGTTTAGTAGAAATCACCTGTGAAGCCATCTGATCCTGGACTTTTGTTTGTTGGAAACTTTTTGATTATGGATTCTATTTCATTCCTGCTAATAGATCTGTTCAAATTTTCTATTTCTTCCTGATTCAGTTTTAGGAGGTTATATGTTTCTAGGAATTTATCCACTTCTAGATTTTCCAACTTGTTGGCATATAATTTTTCATAATATTATCTTGTAATCCTTTGTATTTCTGTGGTGTTGTTGTTATTTTTCCTCGTTCACTTCTGATTTTGTTTGTTTGAATCTTCTTTCTCCCTCTTTCTTATTCTCTCTTTTTTGATGAGTTTGTCTAAAGGTTCATCAACTTTTCTGATCCTTTCATAGAACTAACTCCTGGTTTCATTGATCTGTTCTATCATTTTTAGTTTCTATTTCATTTATTTTTGCTCTAATCTTCATTATTTCCTTCCTTCTACTGGTTTTTGGACTTTGTTGTTTTCTAGATCCTTTAAGTGTAAGGTTAGGTTGTTTGAGATTTTTCTTGCTTCTTGAGGTAGGCATGTATTGCTCTAACCTTCTTGCTTAGAACAGCTTTTGTTGCATCTCAAAGATTTTGGACCATTGTGTTTTCATTTTTATCTGTGTCCACGTATATTTTGATTTCTTCTTTTATTTTTTGATTGACACATTCATTATTTACTAGCATGTTATTTAACCTCCAGTTACTTGTGATTTCCAGATTTATTTTTTTTTTTGGTTCGTATCTAGCTTCATAGCATTGAGTTCAGAAAAGATGCATGTTATGACTTCAATCTTTTTGAATTTGTTAAGACCTGATTTGTGATACAGTATGTGATCTATTCTGGAGAATGGTTCATGTGTACTTGAAAAGACTATTCTGCTGTTCTAGGATGGAATCTTCTGAATACATCTGTTAAATCCATATGGTCCAAGGTGTCATTCACAGCCCGTTTCCTTGTTAATGTTCAGTTTGGATAATCTGTCCATTGATATGAGTGGGGTGTTAAAAGTTTCCTACCATTATGGTATTGCTATTGACTAGTTCCTTTATGTTTGTTATTAACTGCCTTATATATTTTGATGCTCCCATGTTGGGGGCATAAATATTTATAATTGTCATATCTTCTTGTTGGATTATTCCCTTTCTGGTTACGTAATGTCTTTCTTTGTGTCTTGTTATGGTCTTTGTTTTAAAGTTAATTTTTGTGGGCAGTCCAGGTGGCCCAGCGATTTAGCCCCGCCTTTGGCCCAGGGTGTGATCCTGGAGACCCAGGATCGAGTCCTACGTCGGGCTCCCTGCATGGAGCCTGCTTCTCCCTCTGCCTGTGTCTCTGCCTCTCTCTGTGTGTCTCTAATGAATAAATTAAAAAAAACCTTTTAAAAAATAAAGTCTATTTTTGTCTGATATAAGTATTACTACCTTAGCTTTTTTTCACAACCATTGTATGATAAATGCTTCTTCATCCTTTCACTTTCAAACTGCATATTTCTTTTATTTATTTATTTATTTATTTATTTATTTATTTATTTATGATAGTCAGAGAGAGAGAGAGAGAGAGAGAGAGAGAGAGAGAGGCAGAGGGAGAAGCAGGATCCATGCACCGGGAGCCCGACGTGGGATTCGATCCCGGGTCTCCAGGATCGCGCCCTGGGCCAAAGGCAGGCGCCAAAACGCTGCGCCACCCAGGGATCCCTCAAATTGCATATTTCTTTAGCTCTGAAATAAGTCCCTTGTAGGTAGCATATGTATGTCTTTTTTTTAATCCATTACATCACCCTATGTCTTTTGAAATTTTTTTTAATTTTTAATTTTTTTTAGAGAGGTAAAGAAAGAAGGAGTGGGCAGAGGGAGAGAGAGAATCTTAAGCAGGCTCCATGCCCAGTGTGGAGCCCAACATGGGGCTTGATCTCACAACCTTGAGATAATGACCTAAGCCAAAATCAAGAGTCGGATACTTAACTGACTGAGCCACCCAGGTACCCCACCCTATGTCTTTTGATTTGAGTATTTAGTCCATTTACAGTCAAAGCAATTATTGATAGGTATGTATCTATGCCATTTTTTTACTTGTTCTATGGTTGTTTTTGTATTTCTTCCCTATTCTTTTCTTCCTTTGCTCTCTTCTCTTAGGACTAGGCTTTCTTTAGGTATATGGTGTCATCCTTTATATATATTTTTTATTTTGTGAGTCATTACAGATATTTTTATTGCTTTTGTGCTTCCTACTTTTGTTACTTTTACTTATGGTCTTTCCTTTATACTCAAAGACTCTCCTTTAACATATCTTTTAGGTCTAGTATAGTGGTCATCAACTCTAATTAACGCTTTATCTCTTCTTCTAATCTAAATGATAGCCTTGCTGGATACAGTCTTCTTGGCTGCAGAGTTTTTCATTTCAGTACTTTGAATATATATTGTGCCAATCTCTTCTGGCCTGCAAAGTGTCTGCTAAAAAATTTAGGCCTAGGGATCCCTGGGTGGCGCAGCAGTTTGGCGCTTGCCTTTGGCCCAGGGCGCGATCCTGAAGACCCCGGATCGAATCCCACGTCAGGCTCCCGGTGCATGGAACCTGCTTCTCCCTCTGCCTGTGTCTCTGCCTCTCTCTCTCTATCTCTCTGTGACTATCATAAATAAATAAAAATTTAAAAAAAATTTAGGCCTAATAGGATTTCCCTTTGTATGTTTTCTTTTATTTTGCTGCTTTAAAATTTTTCTCTTTATTACTATTTTCTGCCATTTTAATTACTGTGTCTTGGTGTGGACCTCCTTGGGTTGATTTTGTTGGGGTGTCTCTGTGCCTCCTGGACTTGGATTTATGTTTTCTTTTCCAGATTAGGGATGTTTTCAGCTATGATTTCTTCAAATAACTCTTCTGCCCCCTTTTATCTCTCTTCTCATTCTGGGATCCCTATAATGTGAATTTCATTTATTTTTATTTTTATTGAAGTTCAATTTGCCAACATATAGTATAACACCACACCCAGTGCTCATCCCATCAAGTGCCCTCCTTAGAAAATGTGGAATACATATACAATGGAATATTACTCAGCCATTAGAAAGGATGAATACCCACCATTTGCTTTGACGTAATGTGAATTTTATTATGCTTAATGGTGTTGGTAAGTTCTCTAAGTCCTTTCTAATTTTGCATTATTTTTTTTCTCACACCTACTCAGCTTGATTACTTTCCATTACTTTGTCCTCTAGATCACTGATTCATTCTTCTCCCTTTAGTCTGCTATTTATTTCATCTATTATATTTTTAATTTCATGTATTGTGTTCTTCATCTCTGATTGGTTCTTTTTGTCTCTTTAGAGTCTCACTGATCTCCTCCACCCTTTTCTCAAGTACAGTGAGTATCTTTATGATCATTACTTTAAATTCTCTATCAGGCATATTATTTATCTCCATTTTGTCTAGGTCTCTTGCTGTGATTTTGCCCTATTCTTTCTTTTGGGACATATTCCTCCATCTCCTCATTTTGTCTACCTCTCTGTGTCTGTTTCTTTGTGTTAGGAAAGTCAGCTACATCTCTTGTTCTTGCAAGTAGTGGTCTTTTGAAGATGAGTTTCTGTAGTGCCTTGCTGTGTAATGTCCCCTGTTCATCAGAACCTGGAGCTTCAAGTGTGTCTCCTATGTGTGTTGTGTGTGCCCCTTGCTATTGTGGCTGAGGAGGCTTTTCCTTCGATTCAGTTGTCTGCAGTGCCTTTCTTTTTCGGTTGTGGGCAGTGTTTGGTTCCTATGGTTTTAGTGGGCCAGCCTGGGGCCTCCTTGGGCTTGAGTTGAGTCAGACCAGGCATTTTCCAGAGATGCAGTAGCACCACACTACAGAGTGCTTTCCCTGTTTTGTTCCCTGAGAAACTTTCATTGGTAGATGGGATCTGCAATTAGACTGGCTCTCTGCCCCCAGCCCCACTGCTGGGGCTACAGTCTGATTGATGTGTGTGTTTATCTTTTCCTCTTCCCAGGACAGGAGCCACTTTGAGGTGGTACTTGTCACTGTTGAGGCTTGCTTGCACACTGCCAGGCTTGTGGCACCACATTGGGTGGGCTCTGGCTAAGAGCATATTGAAGGGGCAGATCTGCAAAATGTGAGTGGGGGTAAGTACTACATTAGCAAGGTTTGCATGCTGGACCTCTGCAAGAGGGCACCTGTCACCACCACCTGGACTGAGGCCAGTCAGGTTGTAGGGGAGAGATCTGCAAAGTTTGTCGGTGTGGGGATGGGAGATATGGTGTTAGCAAGGTTTGTGCCAATTCTCTGGAGGAGGAAACCTGTAAGTACCAGGACTACAACAGTTGTGGTTGGAGAGAATGGATCCACAAAGCATGGAGGTGCTGGGTACGTGTTGTTAGCAAGTTAGGTAGCAAGTGCTGCCATTGCACTGGTTCCTGCAGATGGTTATGTGTTTATGCTGGGCTGCAGAAGAGGGAAATGGAGCCTTCCAGTTCTTTTGTTCCTGGAGGAGTCTCCCAATGATCTCTGTCCCTCTTGGATACACACTTAAATTAGTAACTCTCTCTCTCGTATGATCCAGTTGTTTTTCAAACAGTGCTTCTTTACTATATCTCCATGGGCTGTTTGTTGTACTATCTCCTTAAGGGTGGGCACTTAGTTTACCCTCCTACTCCCAGTTCTTCCAGAGCTAAGCCCACTCATTTTTTAAATCCTAGGTTTTAAGTCCTACTAGTTGTAAGAACTCATGTACTCAGTCCCTCTGATTTTCAAAACCAAATGTCATAATTATTTGTCTTCCCCATACAGGCTCCGTGGTGTGATAAGCTCTTTTTCTCCCCTCTCAGTGCCCATGGCTCTCTTCCTTCCAGAGACAGTCCCGTGGGTCTGTTTACCTTCCCCACTGAGTCTCAAGCCTTCCTACCCTCTTCAATATGGCCTCTTCTCTAAATTTAGTTTTGGAGGTTGTTCTGCCAGTCTTCAGGTTGTTTTCTGGGTTACTTACATTGGTGTGAATGTTATCTCATTGTACCCATGGGATGAGGTGAGTTTAGGGTCCTCCTACTCGGCCATCCTCCCAGCATCTCTCTTCAGAATCACTGTATTTATGACTGAGCCACGTTTGTAGGGTTGCCAGATAAAACACAGGATGTCTAATTAAATTTAGATATCAGATGTAATGAATCATTTTTTAGTGTGTGTCCCAGATATTTCATGAGACATACTCATGCTAATACATTACTCGTCATTTATCTGAAATTCAAAATTTCCTGTATTTTTGTTTTTTTAATCTGACAACCCAGGTTGTGTCTTGTCTCCTGGCCAAAGCAGGACATTTGCAAGCCCCTGTCATTTTCTCTGCAATATCTGCAAGTACTCATGCCTCCCTGTGTTGTATTTGTGGAGGGCCTTTTATTTCCCTTAAACTGTTTAAGTTATAATGACATAAATTTGCTGTGTGTGGCTTTTTTCTTTGCTTATTATGCTCCCCACAAAATGCTAAAGTAAAAAGTGATGTACTCAAAATGTAACTCATGATTGGGTGTGGTCTATCAGCCTATTTTATGCTTCTGAATAGCCTCTGATATTTCAGGCTTACGGCCATTATCAAAAAATGTGCAAATTGCTGTTTGGGTGTTAGTATTGGTGCTCAACTCTGAGTATTCCTTAAATGTGGTTTGTAATGGGTCCCTAAAATTAGAGACAGATTCACCACACCCTTATTGACAGGTTTGGATTATTCCTCAGTAAAGGAAAGAGAGAAGAGCTTCAGGGGTTGCCTAGAAGGTCTTTCCCTCTGTCTCTGCTCAGGCAAATCCTGTCTCATTTTTCAAAGCCTAACTCAGATACCCCTCCTCCATGCAGCCTCTACCTCTATGACTTTTGCATGCCTGGAGAATTCTGAAGGTAGTGATTTAAAAGGTAGAGGGAGGGGGATCCCTGGGTGGCGCAGCGGTTTGGTGCCAGCCTTTGGCCCAGGGCACGATCCTGGAGACCCGGGATCGAATCCCACGTCGGGCTCCCGGTGCATGGAGCCTGCTTCTCCCTCTGCCTGTGTCTCTGCGCCTCTCTCTCTGTGTGTGTTGTGTGACTATCATAAATGAATAAAAAACTTAAAAAAAAATTTTAAAGGTAGAGGGAGCTGAAAATAGAAAGAGGAAGAGAAGGAGGGCAGAGCACAGGACCGAAAACAGGAGAGGCAGAAATCCAGGAGGGAGTTGGGTTATCAGGGGCAGACACAGAGTTAGAAAGAAGGAGTTCTTTAGGGAGGGAAAAGGCTGAAGTTGTTTAAAAAAAAGATTCAATAGATTGGAATCTTTCTGATCTTTTTCTTTTCTCAGCATCACCTTACCAGTTAAAGAAAGCTGCTCATTAGTTAGTTAGCCATTTTATTTCTTTTTTGTTTTAAGGCACAAGTCTTGATGTGTCCCAAGAATCCCAAATGGATCACTGCGATTCAAAATTGCCTTCCTCAAAGTTATTCCACTTAGGTCATAATAAAAGATCCACCATTAAAGAAGAGAGAAAGGCATTCTACCTTAGATCTTGTTCTGTGCTCCCAGAGAAAATAGAGGGCCGGAGAATTCTCAAAGATAAAAAGAAATAGAGGCAGTGTCTTCCATCAGACAATAGGTTAACCCTTTCAAAGAATTAAAGCCTGCAATTTTCCTGCTACAACAAAGAACTGGAGGATGTGAGTGGGAAGACAACCTACCCTCAGACCCACAGGGGACTCTGAGAGGGGAGGAAGAGATTCCTTGACTTGCTATGTTTTTCTCTGAAATCTCAGTAGGTTTGGGGACTTATCCAGGCCAAATTAGAGTCATATCATCAGACTGTTACAGATAAAAATAGTTAAAGTGATTCAAATAGCGCTTACAGGCTTTATTCAGTTGTGGCGTTGACATCAGTAATTCCCTGAACTGAAGTAGGTTGGAGTTTTCATAGGGTGAGAAGAGAGGTGTATAGGACTATAGTCTTGCCCCAGGATGCAATTTTCTTTATTTATAAGTGCCACACAACTTGTAGTTAAAGTGGTTGGAGATTGTCCTCATTTATTACAACTTTCTCAGGATTGTTGGTACAATCTCCTTTTGGCTACTTTGAGAACAGCTCCGAAAGTGATCTTTGTTGGCCTGTGAGTTGTCTGTTAACTGTCTAATGCCAGTTGAGGTACAGAGAACAGAGGTCTAGAAAAGAAAGTAAATCGACAAATACCCACCATTTGCTTCAACGTGGATGGAACTGGAGGGTATTATGCTGAGTGAAGTAAGTCAATCGGATAAGGACAAACAGTGTATGTTCTCATTCATTTGGGGAATATGAATAATAGTGAAGGGGAATATAAGGGAAGGGAGAAGAAATGTGTGGGAGATATCAGAAAGGGACACAGAACATAAAGACTTCTAACTCTGGGAAATGAACTAGGGGTGGTGGAAGGGGAGGAGGGCGGGGGGTGGGGGTGAATGGGTGACGGGCACGGAGGGGGACACTTGACGGGATGAGCACTGGGTGTTATTCTGTATGTTGGTAAATTGAACACCAATAAAAATTAATTTATTAAAAAAAAGAAAGTAAATCAGAAGAGGAAATAAAAAGAAAGGAGACAACATTCCAAGCAAGGAAAAACTGGAGTTTGTTTTAATTTTTTTTTACAGTACTCTCAGCTTCTCAGTATATATATTTATATATACTCTTCATTCAGGTACACAAATCTTCAAGTTCAAACTTCTGATTTTTCCCTCTCCCTACAGCTTAGCGCTAATCATCCTAGTGCCCCCCAAACTCCCTTGAACCCCAGTTTTGTTGCCTTCATGTCCTCCACCCCATAGCCAAAAGAAAGGTCACATCTGTTGAGTGGGGAGTCTGAAATCATGGTACACTTCAGGGAGAAGGCTGTACAAGCTAAGCCTTGAGAGATAGGACAAAATCTGTTTGCGTAGAGACAGACGGAAAGACCTTCCTGTAGAAGATAATGATGTATTTGTTCATTCTTCAAATAGAGTGTTATGGAGGGCTTTCTTTGTGCCAGGCATTAATCGTGTTCTGAGTAAGAGTGTGGGTTTTGAGGACAAAGACTCAAATCTCAAGCTTCGCCACTTCCTGGACATCCCAGGGGTTGGGATCAGCCATAACATAATCAGTGAAGCTGGCTGGTGAAGACTGACAAATCGGAGAGCAAAAGCCCTGTTTAACAAGGACAACTCCTGCTCAGATGCTGGTAGTCATAACCAGCTGGTTGGGTGTAATATTCTGATATTTCAAGAAAACTGAGATTTTGAATTTTTATGTAAAATATATATATTTAAAATACTGGCCATTAAATTAAAAAATGAATTTATAGGTCCAACTATATGCATCTGTAGGTTGGTTCTCTTCATGGTTGACAAGCTTGCACTTAAAAGCTTAACTCTGCACTTAGTAGAGCAAGTAAGGCCCTCCAGCTAGCACCTCTACTTCATTCATCTCCAGCCTTGTTTTTCCCTACATCTCTCCTTCCCTGCCACTCTGTGGCCCAACACCGTAAAACTGTTGCTCAGATGAATCTCTGTGTTCATGCATAGGTTGTTGAAGTGCCTTTGTCTACATTCCCACTTTGATTTTCTTCTCCTAACACCCCCTATTCTTCAAGAGCCATCTGTCCTTTGAGAAGCTTTAACTAACTCCTTACCTGTGCTTCCCCAAAACTTGGATACTATTAGCTACACTCTATTGCCATTCCTTGTCTACTTGTTTATATTTTCCACAAGTCTGAGTATATTATGCATGGGATATAAGGGCATACAGTAACTCTGTGTTGGGTAAATGAATAAGTGGAATGACTATATTTCTGCAGTATCACTTGCAATAGGTAAACATGCACCAAGAAATATATAGAAGTCCCCTTCTCTATCCATCCATCCATCCATCCATCCATTTATCCAGCAAATATTTATTGAGCTCTTATTATATCCCAGGGACTGTGTATCTCCATGGAGATACAGGAATGGACATGCCAGACAGAGTCCTTGCTTTCACATATCTCATATTTTAGTGTGGGAAGACACTAAACAAGATATGAAATATAATGTAAGATGGTGATAATGCTAGAAGAAAATAAAAGCAGAGTAAGGGCTTAGAGGGTGATTAATATACTTTCCAGTAGAGTAACTGGGGAAGGGATCTTTGGGAAGGTGACATTTGAGAAAAGGTTTGTGGGAAGGGTGGGAGCAAACCATATAGATAGATGGAAAAGACCATCCAGGCAGAAGGAACAGCAAATCAAATGCAAAGGCTCTGGGGTGGGAGCATGATAGGTATATTTAAGGAATATCAAGGAGGCCAGAGTGGCTACAGAGGAGTGAGCAAGAGGGAGAGTGGTGGGATATGAAGTCATAGAGGCAATGAAGGGCTAGACCATCTTATCATCACCCCTCTCAACCACCCACTGAACACAAACCTTGGTTAATAATGGTGTAAGGAATGTCAGTCTTGCTGGGATGTGTGGTAGCAGTGCCAGGGAGATATGCATAGGTCAAAACAGCTTTCCTCACAGATATATGCTTCTCATAATGCCCTCTCTACCCAGAGTCTTTACCACAGGGCTCTCAGATGCAGGTCCCACCTGAGACCAGGCACTGTTTGCCTTGGGAGGGTCATGAACCTGTGGAGATTGGCCAAAGTTATTTCCTGCTAGTTGGGGCTGGGACCAGGCTGCACACCTCCGCCCAGTTGGAAAAGGCTCCTGAGTTGTTATTCATCAGATATGCTTCTATTTAGAACAAGTCCTTAGTTTCCCAATTCCACACCTTTTCCTCTCCCAGAAAGTCATAGCAAAAGAGTCAGGAGACATATGTTCTACTTCCTGGTTGACCTCCACAAGGGGTTGTGAGAGCCAGGGTAGGTTTGGTGCTCTTCGAAATGAAGGATTGAGACTTAATGTTCTAGTGCTATATGAGTCTAGTGCCTTGACTCTTTCTGCATGATGGGCCACCTGATTTATTACCTTGGAGGTGGGCCTTCTATATATAGCCCTCTTCTCATAGCTGCAACCAGGTGTGAGCATAGCTGTGACACCTATTCAAAAGCAGTGGGAATGGTAAGGTTTGACTGAAGTCCCAAGGTCTCTTTTCCTAAACCTTCTACTCTCCTGAATGCCCTGACATTCCCACCATTAATCATTCTTCACAAGCAAAGGTGGAAGACCATCTCCAGAGGTGACACCCAGAAGCCTGCAGGCCCATACACCCAACCTCCCAAAGCAGGACTCAATCATCTTCCTGGGATGCAGAAAGAAAGGACATCTGTGAGGGAGAGACACAAGGTTCCAGGACTGTCATAAAACCATTGAGAAAGGCTCAGTCCAGGCTCCCTGCCAAGTGGCTCTGAGCAGCTCCAGAACATGATGAACAAGGGCCCACAAGAATCTCACTGACTGGGAACGCTGTAATGGATGGTGGCTCTGAAGAAAAACTTGATCGCCCTTGTAGCTTGGTTTGGGGATAGCTGCTGTGTAAATTCTTCATGAGCCATGGTGTTTTCAGACCTTGAGGCACAGTTTAACTCCCTAAATGAGCATAAGGAGGAGGACACAGTTTGTCAAGGACTGGTTACTCAGAGGAAGCTTGCACATTCCTGCTTTACTGATTTCAGCTCTGTGGTTTCCCCAGAGTTGCTGTTAAAAAGGATTGTGGGGGCCCTAAGTCCTCCTTCTCATCAGAAGTACCAAACTATGGGGCACCTGTGTGGCTCAGTTAACCATCTGCCTTTGGGCTCAGGTCATGATCTCAGGGTCCTGGGATTGAGCGCCACGTCAGGCTCCCTGCTCGGTGGGGAGTCTGCTTCTCCCTCTCCCTCTGCCTATCCCCCTCTCCATTTGTGGATGCTCTCTCTCTCTCAAATAAATAAACACGATATTTAAAAAAAGAAGCGTCAAACTAGACAGTAGTAGAGGATGCTATGAGGATGGAGATGCTGTTGCAGCCCAGTAGCCCAACATCTGGGGCCAGGGAGAGACCCTAGTTGGGGGAGAACAGATACTTCTCCTAGACTCTAAAGGTTAGAGTATGCTAAGAGCTCAGTCAGGTCTGGGTCCCTGGCCCAAATTACTTCCTTTATGAGCTCTCTTTGTAAATATAGGGGCATATTAGGAATTCGGATGTCCTTCCACTTTAAACCAGGAGTCACAAGATCACATGAAGGGAGACAATTATAAGCAGTTGAAGGTGGGGACTGGGAGAGCCCCATCTGATGGCAGCAGCCACTCCTCAGCTGTCCTCAGTTACCATGCTGGAATCTGCCTGGATGGCCTACCTACCAGTTGTTTTTAAGAGAAAGATCTTTATATTCCCCAAATGAATGAGAACATACACTGTTTGTCCTTCTCCGATTGACTTACTTCACTCAGTATCAGAAAGGGAGACAGAACATAGACTCCTAACTCTGGGAAATGAACTAGGGGTGGTGGAAGGGGAGGAGGGCGGGGGGTGGGGGTGAATGGGTGACGGGCACTGAGGGGGACACTTGACGGGATGAGCACTGGGTGTTATTCTGTATGTTGATAAATTGAACACCAATAAAAATTAATTTATTAAAAAAAGAGAGAAAGATCTTTACACAATGATTTTAGGAATTTCCCACGTGTTTCAGTGTTAATAAGGAATTACATTTATATGGGGCACCTGGATGGCTCAGTCAGTTGGGTGTCTGACTCTTGGTTTGGGCTCAGGTCTTCATCTCATGGGTCATGATCTCATGGGTCATGGAATGGAAACCTGGGTCGGGCTCCATGCTCAGTATGGATTCTGCTTGGGGATTCTCTCCCTCTTTCCCTTCTCCTGCTTGCACTCTCTCTAAAATAAATGAATACACCTTTTTTTAAAAAAGAGAATTACATTTGTATTTATGCAGCAATCACATCCAATACTGCTTACTACATATTGGCACTGTTTCAAGCACTTTACAAACAATAACTTTTTAATGCTTATAACAATAACACTCTCATGAAGTAGTTCTTCCTTTACCTCGTTTATTAATGAGAAAAATGAGGCACAAAGAAATTAAGTAACTTGCTCACAGTCCCTCAGCTGGTAAGAGGCAGAGCTGGACGTAAAGCCAAGATGCTTGACTCTGTAGTCCCTACTCTTTGTCGCTATGTTATGCTGCCTCATTAAAACTAGCAAATGAGCAAACAAAAAACAGCAAAAAACAAAAACAAAAACACCACCATGCAGAACAAAAAACAAGCCCTTCATTTGCTTCCTCCACTTTAAACCAAATCCAACAGAATTTGACAACTTTGCCATTTTCTTCTGCTTTTGTTGTCTGCCTTCTTTGTAGGCTTCTTCATGCCTGACCCCCATCTTAACAACTCTCGTTTTTAGATATTCCCAACATTAATTTCTTTTCAGTCCTTTTCTAAAACAACCTGGCCTCGTTACTTTGTCATTTTTGCTCTCTGAAATGCTACCTCTCACTTTTCATTGTTCATTCTCGATCTTTGCCTTCAAAAATACTACTCAAATCCCTCCCAGCATCCCTGTCTCTTGCCAGGTAGAGGTGGATCCCATGGAACTTATTTTGCAATGAAGATTTGGAGGCTCACAACCATTCCTTGCAATGGCCCAAATTTGTCTTTCTGTATTTGTAGTCATTTATTTTCTGTGTTGCACAATGCAGTCTTTTACAGTCACGTACTTCTTAGTTTAATCCCTGGTTTATGTGTATTTTTTTCTTGTCTTTCCAGCAAGAGTGTAAACCAGACAAGCATGGACTGTGTTGACTCTGTATTCTACCATCCCTTTCAGTGCCAAGAAGTCACATCACATAATTGGTAAAGGTATGGGCTTTGGAGCATTCGTGTTTAGGCTCAAGCCTTGGTTTTGCCAATTGCAAACTATGTGACCTATGACAACTCTTTTGACCTCTCTGAAACTCCTCTGTTAAGATTATTGTGAGACATAATGCAAATAAAATGCTTAACTCAGGGACTATCATCTAGTAAGCCTTAGCATTTGACCACTCTTATTACCATGTCACAGGTACCATTAACCAGCTCAGGCAGCTTTGAAAGTCTTCAAAAAGGTCTCTGGTTTTTAGGGTTAACTTCACTCTGGCATTTTTAGGAAGTGTTGAAAAGGATTGGCTAAAAGAAACCCAAGACCCAACAATTGTACAATTAGAATGTAATTTTTTTTTGGTTTAAGTTAAGCTTGATCTCTCCCAGTTGGAAGGAATTGGAAGATCTAGGACCTCTTTGGGTTGAATCAGTGGGTGCATGTGTGCGCACGTGAGCATGCTTGTGCCTACACATACATGTGATTTTTTTCAAACCAGGGCCTATGACATGTGTTTGTATAGTGCGTCAACACAAATTGCCTAGGAGTAGGCTTCCCCAAACACTTTAATGTACACTGCAGGTTGAGTCACACTATCAGTTAACATAGAGTTCCTGGTACTAACCCTTTCCAGACTCCCTACTATCGCTAGGTAAGCAATCCTAGGCTACTCAACACAAGCTGACTCATATTTATTGTTAAAACATGGCTTGCCAAAGAACTTTCTACAGGATTCTTCCCTCCAGAACAAGAAACAAATATTTCCCCAGTTTAAGAGGAGAGAAACTCCATGGCCCTACCTGTGTATACTACTGTTTCACAGTCTTATTAAGGGTCATCTTGTGGCAGCCCGGGTGGCTCAGCGGTTTAGCACCTGCCTTCAGCCCAGGGCCTGATCCTGGAGACCCGGGATTGAGTCCTGTGTCGGGCTCCCGGTGCATGGAGTCTGCTTCTCCCTCTGCCTGTGTCTCTGCCTGTGTCTCTGCCTGTGTCTCTGCCTGTGTGTGTGTGTGTGTCTCATGAATAAATAAAATATTTAAAAAAAGGGTCATCTCTGGAGGACTCCCAGTAAGGTGTCCAAAGAACACATTTAAGGATGGTGTTCACACCAGGTTAATCATCAAGAGAAATTCCATTCCTTACACACAGAGATGGAAGAGAGAAAGGAAACTCTTTCACTGAATCACACCATCATAGGATTCACTTGAGAGTCTATAATCTGGGACTCCCAGTCTCTTGGTTTGGAGAATTGTGAAATTATGTGCCACTTCTTCTTTTGGCTGTTTTTGAGGCAAATAGATGCTAACCTGGAATAAGGAAATGTGTCATGGTTGATCATGATGATGATTTCTAGGCTTGTTTTTCAACAAATATACCAGATCATGTGCATCCAAATTAGTGCGACCCTATCAAAGAGTTAAAAATAGAACTACCCTACGACCCCTACGACCCAGCAATTGCATTGCTGGGGATTTACCCCAAAGATACAGATGCAGTGAAACGGCAAGACACCTGCACCCCAATGTTTATAGTAGCAATGTCCACAATAGCCAAACTGTGGAAGGAGCCTTGGTGTCCATTGACAGATGAATGGATAAAGAAGATGTGGTCTATATATACAATGGAATATCACTTAGCCATTAGAAACTATGAATACCCACCATTTGTTTCAATGTGGATGGAACTGGAGGGTATTATGGTGAGTGAAGTAAGTCAATCGGAGAAGGACAAGCGTTATATGGTCTCATTATTTTGGGGAATATAAAAAATAGTGAAAGGGAATAAATGGGAAAGGAGAAAAAATGAGTGGGAAATATCAGAAAGGAAGACATAACATGAGAAACTCCTAACTCTGGGAAACGAACTAGGGGTGGTGTAAGGGGAGGTGGGCGAGGGGTGGGGGTGACTTAGTGACAGGCACTGAGGGGGACACTTGATTGGATGAGCACTGGGTGTTATGCTATATGTTGGCAAATTGAGCTCCAATAAAAAATATAAAAAAATAAATGTTCATCCTACCTCTAAATAAAAGGAACCCATTCACCCTTGTTCAGGGAGTCACAGCATTAGAAGTTATTCCCTGTGATCTTCTTACTTGCTGAAAATAAAGTGCAATGACTCAAAAAAAATAGTCCCTTTGGCATATCATAAACTTGAAAAAGTGAACTCACCCAACATAACTACTCAGGTCCCTGAAGTCACAGTATATCATAAGTTATGAGCACTTATTCTGGAGCCGGCTGACCTGAGCTGAGGTCCTGACTCTGACATTTATGTGGTCTTCAAAAAAATTCTGTCTGAGCCTCATTTTTAGCAATAAGGGGGTTACCAGGGACTGAGGCTTTGACCAATCTGTGAGGAGAATGACTGGTGGCCATTTCCCGACAGGGAACTGGGAAAGCAAGATTAAAATGATTGCTCCCTAGATGTGCATAATAAAGGATGGAGACAGGGAGCAGGAGCCAATAGGTACCGCCCAGTGAAGAGAACAGAAAACCATCCAACTATGTGTGAAATAGGATGCAGGTTATATAACGAGAATAGTTGAGATCAGTTGAGAGACATGAGAATGAGTCCTGAGTCTACCGGTTACTATAGATGAGATTTGTGTAAGTTGCTTCATTTCCCTGTGCTTCTGTTTCTTCGCCTATAAAATGGGGATAATAATACTACTTGCCTCATAAGGCTATGGAGAAGATTAAGTGAAATATTGCATATAAAGCACTTAGCACAATGCCTGGCCAATAACTAGCTCATGTGGTGTGTGTGTGTGTGTGTGTGTGTGTGTATAAAATCAGCTAAACACAGTCCTTACCTTCCTTAGAGGTATGAAGAGGACCAGTACAGGGATGCCTGGGTGGCTCAGCTTTTGAGCATCTGCCTTTGGCTCAGGTCGTGATCCCAGGGTCCTGGGACTGAGTCCTGCACCGGGCTCTCTGCAGAGAGCTTGCTTCTCCCTCTGCCTATGTCTCTCATGAATGAATAAATAAATAAATAAAATATTTTAAAAAGAAGAGGACCAGTACATGAAGAGTTGTGCTATCCCCTCAGTGCTGTGCATAAGGTATTAACTAATGGTGTTAAGGTGAGATCACATCACGTGGGAATCAAGAGTCAATCTGTGGAAGAGATAACATTTGTGATGAGGCTCACAGGATGAGTAAATTTTTGACAATTCAGCTTGGCAGGGTGGTAGATCTGGGAGGAGAGAATAGCCTTGTAGAGGCACAGGGGTGGAAAAGGGAGGCATATGTTCAAGGAACAGGGAGTATTCAGTTTTGTTTGGAGACTGCTTGTAAGACTTTGGCCAGCAATGACGTTCTTTGGTGTCACAAATCGCAGAAAACAGGCAGCAAAGCTAAAACCTGGGCACCTATTAAATGCTAGATAAAAATTTTTAAAAAGATTTTTATGTATTTATGTATGTATGTATGTATGTATGTATTTATTTATTTATTTATTTATTTATTTATTTATGAGAGACACAGAGAGACAGAGAGGCAGAGACACAGGCAGAGGGAGAAGCAGGCTCCATGCAGGGAGCCAGATATGGGACTGGATCCCAGATCTCCAGGATCATGCCCTGGGCTTAAGGCAGCACCAAACTGCTGAGCCCAGATAAAAAAATTTTATGTCTAGGGAAAAAGGTGATAGGGAGTCATGGAAGATATTTGAGCATGAGAATGACTGGATTAGATTGTACTTTAGGAAAACTTAGCTGGCAGCACTGCTTAGGATGGATTTGAGAGAGAGGAAAATTGGAGGCCAGGAAGTAGGCTAGAAGGCTACCACAATCAATTACATGAGACCTAACAGGGTCCAAACTAGATGATGACAGGACTCATTCTTAGGTCTCTCAATTGGCCTCAACTATTCCTGTTATATAACCCACACCCTATTTCACATGTAGTTGGATAGTTTTCTGTTCTCTTCATGGGGTGATACTTATTGGCTCCTGCTCCCCCTCCCTATCCTTTATTGCACACACCTAGTGAGCAGCCATTTTTTAAAAAATATTTATTTATTTATTCATTTGAGAGACAGAGGGAGAGAGAGCACAAGTGGGAAGAGCAGGGAGAGGAAGAGAGTCTCAAGCATACTCTGCGCTGAGTGCAGAGCCTGATGCAGGGCAAGATCTCATGACCCTGATATCACCACCAGAGCCAAAACCAAGAGTCAGACAACCAACTGCTCCACCCAGGCACCCCTAGAGAGCATCCATTGAAATCTTGCTTTCCCAGTTCCCTATTGGGAAATGGCTGCCAGTCATTTTCCTCGCTGATAAGGCTGTTGTTGGTCAAAACCTCAGGAGATGGAAAAGAAAAGATGAGCTGAAGAGAAGTTCTCAGTAGGATCTGGTACTTCTGGAATGGCAGAGTAAAGCAGGAGTCAAAGTATACCCCAATAAAGAAGTCTTTCTAAAGATTTTATTTATTCATGAAATACACAGAAAGAGAGGCAAAGACATAGGCAGAGGGAGAGGCAGGATCCCTGTGAAGAGCCTGATGCAGGATTCGATCCCACGACCCCAGGATCATGACCTGAGCCAAAGGCAGATGCTCAACCACTGAGCCACCCAGATGCCCACCCCAATGAAGAATTAATTGGGATGCAGCAACAAGTGGTTGGGAAGTGGCACAGGTTTGGAGACCAGAGGAGACCACATGGAGACAATGTGTGAAGTTACCTTTGAGGTGCTAGTGGGGCACAGAAGTGGAGTTGCCTGGCAGAGAGTCAGAAAAAGCAATGAAGACTCAATAGTGCTAGATTGCACAAAACAATTTTTGAAACACATTCCAACAGAAATGAATTAAAGTCTTTAGATTCTAAGCACTGATTAGATTATGCCTTTCTATATGTAATTTGGAATTTTAAAAGTCCTACAAAAGCATAATATATGTAGAAGGAAGTCCAATAAATTTTGATTTTCCCATGATGACGACCTCAGGGATCAAAAATATACATGAGAAACTTTACTCCCTGATCTGTCTCTCTGTCTCTATCTCATACTAGTGCGATAAGTAAGAATGGCCTTAGTCTGTCTTTTGAAAACCCAAGACTGCCTTCTGAGCCTGTTCCCAGGCTACACAAGGACAGCAGGCTCATTATTTTATAATTATGCCCCGTTTCTTCCTTTTGAAAAAGATTTTATTTATTTTTTTTGACAGAGAGAGAGAGAGCATGTGCACAAGCAGGAGGAGCAGAGGGAAAAGAAGAAGCAGGCTCCCTGTGGAGCAGGGAGCTGGATGTGGGGCTGAATCTTAGGATGCTAGGATGATGACCTGAGCCGAAAGCAGATGCTTTAATCGACTGAGCCACCCAGGCACTCCTTAAAAACCATTTCTGCCTATCTCATACAATACACAAAAATCAGTTCTGAATGGATTAAATTCAGATTCCCAAATGCATTCATTTAACAAATATTGAGGACCTACTATCTAGGCCCTTAGAATAAATAGTAAATGAAACAGACAGAAATCCCTGCCCTCTTGAAACTCACATTACTAGCTGGATGGAAAAGTTAACCATAAGTAAACTGCGTAGTATGTTATATTAGAAAGTAATGGGTGCTACGTAAAAAGGAAAAGATTGAGAGGAAAAGATTGAGATTGAGAGGGCTGGAGTGGAGAAATCTGCAGTTTTAAATTGTGTGATCGGAAAAAAAAATAATAAGTTGTGTGATCGGGAAGGCATTGCTGACAACTAACATTTGAACAAAGACTTGAAGAAGATATGAGTTGGCCCTGCTGATACTTGGGTTTGAAGGATCACAGATAGAGGAAACCCCCAGTGCAAATGCTCAAGAAAGTGGGAATGTGCCTGGCTGGTTCAAGGGTCAGCAAGAATAACAGTGTGGCTGGAGCAGAGTAAGAGGGGAAGAATGGTAGGAGATGAGGTAGGTTGAAGAGCTGGTTCATTTTATGAGCTCTTCCAGGCTACTTAAAAAAAATTTTTTTAAAGATTTGAGAGAAGGGAGAAGGGGATGTGTGGGGGTGGGAGGACAGACAGAGAGGGAGAGAGAGACTGTAGCACACTCTGTACTGAGCTCAGAGCCCAATGGGGAGCTGGTTCCCATCACCCTGCCATCATGACTTGAGCAGAAACCAAGAGTCGAATGATCAAATGACTGAGTCACCCAGCTGCCCTATAGGCTATTTTAAAGACTTTGGCTTTTACTGTGAGACACATTGGGAGCTGTTGGAGGATCTTGAGCAAAAGTGAAATGTGATCTGACTTACACGTCAAAGGATCATTCTGGCTGCTGTGATGTGAATAATCTGTAAGGAGACAAGGAAGAAGCAGGGAGACCAGTTAGGAGGCCATTGTGTGAGCCAGGCAATTGATGCTGGCGGCTCAGGCCAGGGTGGTAGCAGCGAAGGTGAGGAAAGTCATCAGAGTCTGGGTATATTTTGAACATGGACCCAAAAGGATTTGCTGATGATTTGAGGTGGTACACGAAGGAAGGAGAGGAATCAGGGATGATACCAAGGCTTTTGGCCTGAGCAAATGGAAGGACAGAATTGCCATAATTGAAAGGCAGAACAGAGTTATAGAAGTATTAAGAGAAATTATATTACATATTAATAAATGTAATAATGTATAATTATATTTCTTTTTTAAAAAAGATTTTATTTATTTATTCATGAGAGACAGAGAGAGGCAGAAACATAGGCAGAGGGAGAAGCAGGTTCCCTGCAAGGAGCCCAATGCGGGACTCCATCCTAGGACCCTGGGATCATGCCCTGAGCCGAGGGCAGACACTCAACCAGTAAGCCTCCCAGGCATCCCTATCATAACATTTCTATAGTCTTGGACTGGGGAAAACTTTCTTAAGGAAGATATGAAATTCAGAAGCTACGAAGAAAAAAAAATTGCTGGATTGACTACAACAAAATGCAAATTTTCTTTATGGTGGAAGATGTAAACTTTTTCTGAAAAGTGACAGACTGGGAGAAAATATTTATAATATATACACCAAACTTTATTCCTTTTTAATTAGTTCTTAATCATCAGTCAATGAACTACTCCTTACTTATGGGTTATGAATTAAGATTCCTAAGGTAAAAAAGAGCACTTCTACTATATTGAAAGACAGATAACTCCATGGAGAGTGTTCTAAGGCCATAAATAGGCAAATGGCAGGGAAAGGAACACCAATTAGGCCAGTACACCTATGGAAAAAAGGCTCAGCCTCATTAGAGAACTGCAAATTAAAATAGCAATGCAACACCAGTTCTCACCCATGGTACTAGTAAAAGTAAATGACATACTTTTCATTGTTGACAAGGCTGTAGGGAAACAGGCACTCTCGTACACTCTTAATGGAGGTGTAGATTTGTAAAGGATTTCTGGTGGACAGTATTACAGACTCTACCAAAATTTAAAGTGTTTCTATGCTTTGATCCAGCAGTTCCATTTCTAAGTGTCTAATCTACAGAAATAATCACACAAGCGGGCGGAGATATAGGCAAAGGAATGGCCATTTCACCATTGTTAATAATAGTGAAAAACTGAAGGTGAAATACCATGCAGCCTGCAAACAGATAAGGTAGCTGTCTAGTAGAATCCCACATGCTGACCTAAGGAAACAATAAAAATGGTTGCTTTCAAGGGGGAAAACAAACTATAGAACAATAGGTGTAGCATGATTACCTTTAGGATTAAAAAAACAAAACAAAACAAAACACTGCCATAGGTGTGTGTGTAAACTCACAGAAGCTCTGAGAAAAATGTGAAACTTCTATTTCTTGTGATCACAGCGTGGGATAATTACTCATGGGTGAGAGAATGGAGGCTTTCTTTTTGTTCTCTGCACAATCCTTTGTTCTTTGAAATCCCTTTACAATCAAAATGTGTTGGTTTTGTATTTTTTTTCAGTGAACAAAAGTGAGAAATAAGGCAGAGGCTGCAGATTTCTGAAAGTTCCCATAGAAGAATCCTGGAAGAAGTAGCATGTTTGATACGTTATGTTCACACTATGCCACTCTGACCGGGAGAGACCGCATTGAATGTGTGCTCTGTGGCCTTGGGAAAGACACAACGTTTCTGAGCCTCTGTTTTTTTTAAATAAAGAGAATGTAGATAATAACTCCCCTGTTTATTTTAGTCAGCTGCAAAGATAAAATGGAAAAGCAGCTTAAAAACTATAAAGCCCAATTAGAAAAATATGAAGGATATTTAATATTTTGCGTGCTAGTTAATGACCCACTTTTTTGTCAGTAACATCAAAATTGAATATCAAGAAGAGAATTTAGATGATCTCTTTGGGTTTGTTTTAACAGAATTCTTCCTGTCCTGATCAGGCCCCACGTAACAGTGATATAGGCATTTTACTGAAATGTTCTAGAGAGTTCTGTGTTTGTCTGAGATGTTCTGGTGCAGATGGGTTTTGGCGATAGCCTTAAGTCATACTCTCCACCCCACCCATTTCAGGGCCAGCTAGCTTGGATGGTAGTATCTTAATTAGAAAGCTTTTATTTAGCTCCTGCCTTGTGCTTAGCATTCCACTGTGAGCAGGTGGCCAGACATCCAAGTTCGCCTGGGAATGTTTATGATTTATACTGTCTGTCCCATGTAGTTGCTAATAGCAGCCTAGTCAATCTCAAAAATGTCCCACTTTTAATGATGAATTTTATGCTCACCTATTGGGCATGGGAAGAGACACAGGAAGTCTCTGGCTTTCATGGATCTTTCGGAGACTTAATGGATTCAGAGGTAAATGCAGGGTCAAGGTTGAGAGGAGCTGATGTGCACCTCCAGAGGCCTGCCCTCCAAATTGTCCTCCTTGCAAAACCTCCTCCGTCAGACCATTTCTCTTTATTGCATTGCCTGATGCTCCTGGTTGGAGATTCATTTGGGGTGGGGGGAAATAAGCATTCTATCTTCAGGAGTACAAACCAGTGGGGGAATGTTCATAGCAATTGATCATTTTCCCCTCCTAACATGGAGTTGATTGATGCTCGTACAGTGGAGGAGGAGTATTTCTGGGAGGCATAAGGTTAAAAAAGCAAAGGTAGTCTTGGAGCGTGAATTATTCTGGTGAGTAAGACCCTCCCTTAGGGCAACCTAGGAACTCAAGGAGCCTGGGGGCCATAAGAGTTGGGGGCAGAAAGGAAGGTGGGTGTCAAAAACATGCAATAGTTTTTGGTGGGCAGGGGGTGTTGCTGTGTGCTCAACCCATGTCTTAGGAAGGGAAAGGACTGTTCTTTTTTCGGCCACCTGCTGCTCCTCTTCTCCTGCTCTGTATGGCCCAGCACCCAGAATTCACACTGATGGTAGACTATGTGCCTCACAAGTCTGGGAGCGAGATTTCTATTCAAAACATCCTGCTTTGGATCCAATCAATGGGCTTACCAATACATTCTGGTATATACCCTTTCTTAAGTTGGGGGCTGCCTTATGAGGCTTTGTCTCTGCCCTGGAGGGGCTCACAGCTATTGGATTTAGGAGAGACCCAGTTAATAAATGGGAAACAACTGGAGAGCAATCATGTGCCAACTGTAAGGTATTGGCTCTAAGTATAATGCAAATCTCTCCAAGGTGGAGCCCAGAGAGGGATGGTACACAGGTTTATCAAACTTTTCACATATGATAGCATGACCGAACTGCCCTAAGAATACACTTAGACAGCAAGAGGATTGAGGAGAAAAATCATAAGCAGTGTTGGAATTCACTTGGAGCCAAGGTTTGGCACCAGACCTAAGCATGGCCAGGAAAGGCTTTGGGAAGGAATCAGGCCTGATGGAAACAGTGGGATATTTGCCTGGCTAAGGTGAGCAGGGCTCAAACATTTCCTGTAAATTAAAGTTCCTAAAATAGAGGGGGACTGGGGTGCCTCAGTCGGAAGAGCATGCGACTCTTGATCTCGGGGTCATGGATATGAGCCCCACCGGTGGGTGTAGAGATTACTTAAATCAATGAAAACTTAAAAAAAAAAGAAAAAGTTCATAAAACCTATCACTGCAGCTTGCCCTTATTTCATGCGACTGAATACTCTGAGGCAATAAATTGTGACAGCATTTTTCAGATGGGTGATTTAATGTGACTGAAGTTCAGAGGAGGTGAGGGTCAGGTCTTTGGAAGGCTGGGAATCCAGATTGAGGACTTTGGTCTCGTCAGAAGGAGTCCATAGTGGTGTTAACTGAAGATGCTTGGTCAGGGTTGAACCATCAGGATGCATCTGGTATGGAGGATGAGGGAGGGAGAAGTCAGGGAGATCACATAGGAAGCTGCCTCAGTAGGCCAGGGATAAGGACCAAAGTACCAGGACCGGGGTGGAGGCAGTGGATTGGTGAAAGGACAGATCTGAGAGCCACTGCACAGGTGAACACAACAGGACTTGGAGATCGCATAGGAAAAGCTGGAGGAGGCCTTCATGTATCTCAAACATGAGAGGAAATCTGTTAGTGAAGGCTTCTCATGGAGGCAGCCTACCATCACTCTCTCCTAGGGAAACTCTTCTCCAAAGAAATCCTATTGTACCTACTCAGTAACCTAATTCTGCAAAAATTCAGACTCATCCAGTGGAAGTCTTAAAGCATTTATTCACTTCCCTGATGATACAGCATTCAGTGAGTGAATAAATGCTATAGGGTCTCTAACCAGGAAGACCATAGCATGCTATGCGTTCTACTGCCAAGGTAGTGAGAACTGCCAGGGCTTCAAAAAAGTGTGACGTGTCCAGAGTTTGTTCACACAAGAAATGAATACTTTTTGCTTCATAACCCCCCTGTCCTTCCTGTGAACCCTGGCTCCTGAGAAAACCTTAGAGCACCAATTTATTAACCCAATTTGTGAACGGAGGTTTGTGAATCCATGCTGGAAGACTTCGATGGAAATATTTGAAATTAATTAGCCTTGTCAGCTTTTATTTGTATAGGTTCACTTCCAACCATACACCCCCCCCAAGTTTAACTTTTTAATAGGAATGATTTTAAACAATAAAACTCAGAGAATCTGTGTACAAAGAACCTGAAGAATTTAAATGCACGGGTTTATTATTAACACAGTAGCAAATATATCAAGGAAACACGCCCGTAAAAAGTGTTTCAAAGAAACACAAATCCGCTCAGAGAAAGGACTGTACCCAATAAGCCTGAAAAGGCTATTTGCTTCGTGATGCCGGCAGATAAGCCTGGCAAACCTCAGTGTGATTGAAGAAGCCAGTTGGAGACTCAGCCTAGCTCAGGCAAGCTACCGGTCCTCGGCTACGCTCGACAAACCCTGACACAATGGTGTTCGCGTTTTGGAAGGTCTTTCTGATCCTAAGCTGCCTTGCAGGTAAGGAAAGGGTCTCCAAACCATCAAAGGTGATTGGGAACTGGAGTTTTCTTTTAAACCGAAATCACAAATTTTTACATGAATGTTCTCCTCTTTCACTTCAAAGGAATCATGATTAGTTTGCTGCATAAGGTAATTTTCAGAACTCTAGCTTAGCAAATGTAGGCCATGTTGTAAATGGAATTTTATGTAGCTCCTGAATTAAAATTTTCTCAGAAAAATCACAGTGTTTCTATCCCTCCTCCCACCGCCTCTGTCTCCCTCTCTCTCTTAAGTTGGAAGGTGAACAGATTACTTTGCTCAGAAGCTGAAGTTTACACCAAGGATAGTTTTTCTTTCCTCTTTTATTTTAGGGTTTCCCACTGTGATCCACTTGCTTTGTTACAACAAACAGAGCCTGACTTGGAGGGCCTGCTATGCTTTACTCTCTAATGTTTCTTTAGGAGTTGCAGTTTTCCAAACCTAAGACTGTATTTTGGAAACTACGTGAGTGATTTGTCATTGTGCACGATATGGGTGTTTTTAGGCATTTGAGAAAAACAAAATCATTCTTAGAGTCAAAATCCTGATGTTGGTAAGATCCAGGAGAGCTCACCAGTTCAGAAAATCCCTTCGCTCACTTTTTCAAAGACCAGATCCATTTGAATCTATTTTTATGATGTTAGCTTCATAGTAGGTACAATAATATTGTTTACAGTCATTCTGATACTCTTAAGCCATTGGTAATATTAGGCAGTCATTAGAATGAGGTTCACTGAGCATATTTAATGGCATAAGAAAATACCCAAGATAAATATTAGGTGAAAAGGCAGATACACACATTTGACTAGAATAAATTGCTAGAAGGTTATATACCAAAGTGTTCATGGTCATTACCTCTGGGTGATGGGATTACAGATGATTTTTGTTTCATTCCCAAGCTTTTCCACATTTTCTGGAGTTTCTACAAAGAATATTAGGCTAGTTTTATAGTTTAAAAGTGTGACCTTTTAAAACTATGTGGTATTCAGTAATAGTTCTAGAAATATTCATTTCTAAATGTTTCAACCTACATGTTCTGTGGAGTCACCAGAAGGCAATACTCCATTTATCACGTGATCTAACTAGGCTTTAGAGCTGGAACAAGCCACCTTTCTCAGCTTCTATCTTGGGGGGAACATGTCACTATTCCCTCCCTCACCCCCAGTAATATTCATTTTAAACTTTAGACAGTGAAAGTCTTTGTTCTTTCTTAAAGAGCTTCCAGTCATTAGCTAATTGGATTGCTCCCAGGCCTTCTATACCAGTCCCCTAAAATCACACATGTGGTCAATACCTATTTCCTTATGTGAGGCCTTAGGCCTACGCTAGACATGAATTTCAGAATAGTTGCAAGAATGGTTTTTACTATAACTAATTTTTACTGATTACAAAGGTAGTGTATAGGCATGGTAGACAGGTTTCAAAACACGAAAACATATAAATGAAATAAAAATCACCAGCAATCTTACCACTCAGAGATTTGAGTGAATGTCTTACTTATATATTTTTTCCTTCACAGGTATATATATCACATTACAAAATTGGATTTATACCTTGTATACAATTTTCTATGGTTTAAAAAACTACTTACATGATGTCAGGATCTTATTTGATTGTGAGTTTTAGAGCAAGACCAATAAATGCTACAGAGCCTTTGTTCTTTGGTGACTATGTAACTGGTTTTGTTGACCTATAGTGTGTACTATGTATCTATACATATACAGTCTAGCTGGCCCATAGCAAAATATGGTAGTGTCACTCTAGCAGGTGGAATGGAAATACGGTATAATTTATTATTGTTTGCTGTGCTTACATACGTATGGAAGTTGGAGAAAGGGGGATTTCAGTAATCTATACCTGGCATTGGTGGTGTCCCTCAGTTGATCCAGATATGGCTGTGAAACAGCTGATCATGTTTTTATCAATGTGCAATTTGATGTGTTACCTGGTCTTGTTTCTTCATTCAGGAAGAATGTCATATTTTGGTGTCAAGCATGGTGCCTGGCACACAGTGGGCTCATAGTAAGTGTTGAAAGAATGGATTACCTTTGGAAATGCTGCCATTTGCAACAACATGGATGAACCTTCAGGGTGTTATGCGAAGTGAAGCAAATCAAAGACAGATACTGTAGGATATCACTTATAAGTGGAATCTGCAAAAGTCGAACTCATAGAAACAGAGTAGAATGATGGTTACCAGGGGCTGGACGGTGTTAGACAAAGGGTACAAATTTCCAGTTAGAAGATGAACAAATTCTAAGGATCTAATGTGTAGTATGGTGACCCTAGTTAATAATGCTGTATATATACTTGAAAGTTGTTGCCAAGAAAGCAGGTCTTAAATGTTCTCACCACAAAAAAAGAAATAGTAATTATGTGATGTGATGGAGGTGTTAGCTAACACTATGATGGTAATCATTTTGCAATATGTAAGTGCATCTAATCAACACGTTGTACACTTTACAATCGTGCTTTGTTGTATGTCAATTATATGTCCATAAACCTGGAAAAATAAAAGAATGAATTACCTTCCCAAACCACAAGCATTCAGAAACAATTTTCATATGTGTATTTAAAACCAATTTTCTGTACAACTAGGCAAGACAGATTTTTTAAAAATTTTTTTTTATGATAGTCACACAGAGAGAAAGAGAGAGAGAGAGGTAGAGACACAGGCAGAGGGAGAAGCAGGCTCCATGCACCGGGAGCCCGACGTGGGATTCGATCCTGGGTCTTCAGGATCGCGCCCTGGGCCAAAGGCAGGCGCTAAACCGCTGCGCCACCCAGGGATCCCGGCAAGACAGATTTTAATCAAAATCTTTCCGTACAATGGCATATGACAATTATACTGCAATAAAAGTTGATTTGATCAAAAAAATCTTTCTGATGACTTCTTCGGAAGTCAGTTACATTCCATTTCAGGAACATCATTTTCATCAAAAATGTCTTTGCAAAAAGTTCACATATATTGTTTAGATACTTGTACTATATATTAGTCACCTCTTAAAAAGATATTTTCATGTTTTTTTTCATTTTCTGGAGATACATGCTATGCATTTTAAAGCAGTAATATACTTGAATTTTGGTCTCATGGTCAAATCCAAAACATAAGTGATCCTTTAGTTATAGGTCAAAAATGAAGCAATTATGTGTGAAGTTGCTGGAAATTAAATCACTTCAAATGCATCATGTTAAATATGGTTATTTGAGGAATATTTTTGCTGTGGTATATTAAGAGAATGATTCTCCTATAAGCACAGTGCCTGCCATATTGTAGACATTAAGTACACGAGTAAACAATCATTACCAAAACATGAAAAAAAATCTTTTGAAAACATTGATAAATATGTGTATATACTTTGGGTTAGTTTCTTTTAATAACAAGCACTGGTTTTTAAAAACAATTATGCATATTCAACCACATATGTATTGTTTGTTTTGTTTTTTAATTCAGCCAGGGCAGTGAGGGAGATTGCAGTTCTGAGTTTTGTTTGCATCAGGCACTAATCTATATGTTGCTATTCATTCACTGTCTTGTTAATACAGAGGTTTTTCTGACCTTCTCAATTTTAAAATACTTTCCCAGTTTAGAGTAAATTAATCCAAAGGAAGGGAATTTTTTTTTACCTGCCACTTACAGAATCACTTTCAGTTTAAGGTTACATTTGTGCTGTTCACTATCTGCATGTGACTACCTAAATTTAAATTAATTCTAATGAAATGAACTTAGAAATACAGTTCCTCAGTCACACCAGCCCCATTCCAGGTGTTCAACAACCACGTGTGAGTAATGACTACTAAATTGAACGGTAGTTCAGAGATAAAACATTTCCACAATTACAGGGAATCCTATTGAATGGGCTAGAGGATGATCTCAATGGTTTAAGTAATGTGTACTAATGGAAGCATGTGACATTTTTTAATAAATTAATTTTTTTATTGGTGTTCAATTTACCAACATACAGAATAACACCCAGTGCTCATCCCATCAAGTGCCCCCCCTCAGTGCCCGGCATGTGACATTTTTTGTAAGTTCATCTGGAAATATGTACCTTTGGGCTCTGAATAATACTGTTGCTATATGAGGGAAGGGCAATTTCTGAGAACCATCTTTTCTTCAGAATTTGAGGATTGATTGTGGTGATGAGTACTGGGAATCTGGGCAATAAAATTATCTGGAGATACTGCCTTGCCAATTGTTACCTATTATAGGACAATGTGTAGTCTTCTCAAAAAAAAATCTCACAGTAGATTTGGAGGTGACCATCCTTATTCTGAGGTGATGTTGTTGAGCTTCTACAGACCTCAAATTATTTATGTATTTGTATGTCTTCTATTTTAAAAAAAACTGTCCAAAATGCTGATATCACACTTATATTCCCCAATCCTTGATTTTCATTTGTCCTCATTCTGTGCTCCAAATGGCTTCCTGCCATGTGGACAGGGTGAGCAGAGATTGTATCTGACTTGTTCATTATTGCTTCTTCCATGTTTAGCACTGTAGGTGGCACAAAACAGGTGTTCAGCGGGTATTTGTTGATAGACACCACAGCCTCTTCCATGGCTTGCCTTGTGCTTACTTTGCCTTCTAATGTTTTTGCAGAGAGCAGCCTTTGAGGGGCATTTTGTAGGGGGGGCAGGGTGCTTACTTTGTCATAAGCTCCCACCATTACACTAATCCCATAACAGACGCTGGGACCCAAACTAGAAGACAAAAATGATAGCCGAATAATACCTCCAAAATCTCTGTTTTTAGGGGAAAGTTTCGGGGACTTCAATGGCCACCAAATCACTATTCTGTCCTTTTTATTTTGTACACTTTAAAGGCATTTGGAAATCATCATTTAAGCATAGTCAAAGGTGTGACTAACTTAGGAAAAACAAGATTGGCTCTGTGAGGTCAGGAGAGAGCCACTTAGCCTTCCCCAATAAAGCTTCCATTGGAAAGAGTAGCTATTTTCCATAGGGTCAGTTTGTTTTTTGGAAAGGCATAAATAATGGGAACCAGGAAAGCCTGGAGACAACATTGAGAAGAGGGAAACTGCATGGAGTTAGAAGGTGCTGCTTTGATGCCTATCCTAAATCACTAATCTCAATTTATCAGAGCATCAGTTGCCATATAAGCCGCCAACCTATGGCAGAGAAACAGCTGGACCAGGTGGCCTGGCTGTGACAGACTACTTGGCTATTGAATATGGAAAACCAGGGGTCTCAGTACAATGGTTTGCTTTTTCTTCTAATTTTTCAAAATGTTTGTCAATTTCATGACTTATGTTTGCCTGTAGTTAAGTAAGGAAAATAAAATTAAAGTCTTTGGGTGTGCAGAATTGGGACGGGGGCAAGGATTCGTCTTCCTGTACATTTCCTCTGATCTTTTCATGATCTCTGTACTTTCATTCTACTCCTTGTCTGTAACCCTGAAAGAAGCCAGAACTCTCACTCAGATTCCCCTGCAGCATAGAGAGCATCTATTAAACTTGACCTTTTTTTCCTAATACCTATCTGATGGTCTTATGTTCCATCCTGGAGAACTTCTATACTCTCTGACTTTGCAATGGGTAATAACCAGTTAATAAGATGAGCCAGTGTCTCTAGAGTGTTACCCAAAGTATTGTTCCCTATAACAGCCCTTTGAAAGATGCTTGTATAGTACTGAGAATTTCAAGTACAGTGGTAGGCTGGGTTTTGGAGTGGGAGACTCTTTGGCATTCCCCCAAATCATAGGGGCAGCTCATCATTTCAGAAGGTCAACAATTCTCAGGCTTGGTGGTTTCAGGACCCTTTTACACTCTTAAAACTTGAGGGAGATTTCTCGTCTGGATAAAAGGGCATAGAGCTGCTTGTCCTTGCTTCTTTCTGCTAGGCACAAGTATTAAACTCTCCCTGGAAATAATGTAAAAGACAATCCAGGGAGAGTTCTGAAAGACTATAAGAAGAAAGCAGTGGTTTGGGTGCTGGGAATAACACAGTGGCAAGGTGTCTTATTTCTTTCCATCCAAGTGAAGAAGGGTAGACAGTTCTGGGATTTCCAGATCTCAACCTAGTAACAGAGGGCAGCCTTGGGAGACTTATTCTTCCACCAGATCTCATGAGAGTCCCTCTTACATCAAGTGAGCCCAATACCACTGGATGAGTCATAAGAAGCCACACCGACAAGAGTAGACAAAGGAAGCATTCTTTTTCTCACTGGGCCTGAGACTCCTCACTTTCATCTAGAGATACTGAGGGGGGCAGAGGGTACAACAGACAAAAGGAATGAAGTCACAGCAAATGCTCAGTTCTGGAAGACTCTGTGTGAGTCTGAGACTCTTCCTCCAACCCGCCCACCACTCCCCAGACACAGGGCTACAGTAGGAGTGTCCCACCATAGCAATTCCCCCACTGAGAGGCACCCAGCAACCTGGCCTGGAGAAACACTTCCAATCGCTCAGGCAATAGAATCAAAGACAAACACAGAAGCCCCAGTGACAGTGGTCAACCCAGACAGACGAAAACAACACTGTAGAAACTCTGGACATTAAATTGGCATTAGAAACCCAGTCCACAAAAGTAGGCTGTGTGTAAAACATGAAACAAAATAAAAGAGACTGTCTGCTAAAATGAGATTTTTACAAAAGATTTTATTTATTTATTCATGAGAGACACAGAGAGAGGCAGAAACATAGGCAGAGGGAGAAGCAGGGTCCCTGTGGGGAGAATGATGCAGGACTCAGTCCCAGGACTCCAGAATCATGCCCTGAGCAAAAGGCAGACACTCAACTACTGAGCCACCCAGACATCCCTAAAATGACAGATTTAAATAGAGGGGATTCCTAACATGATAGACAAAATGCCTGTGGATTTGGACAAATGCATAATGACATGCGTCTGCCATTATATTATCATGTAGAATATATTCACTGCTCAGTGCTCCACCTATTCATGCCTTCCCCTCCACCAACCCTTTGAATCCAATGATATTTACATTGTCTCCATAGCTTTGCCTTTTCCAGAATATCATAATTGAAATCATATAGTATATAGACTTTCCAGATTGGCCTTTTTCACTTAGTGATATGTATTTAATGTCCTTCTATATCTTTTCATAGCTTAACAGCTCTTCTTTTTAGCATTGTTTGTGTCTACCACAGTTTGTGTTTTTATTTATTTTTAAAGTATTTTTTAAAAGATTTATTTATTTTAAAGGGGAGAGAGAAAGAGCAAGAGAGTGTGAGGGTGGGGAGGGGGAGAGTGAGAGAGAGAGAGACAGAGAGAGAGAGGGAGACAGAGAGAGAGGGAGAGGGAAAGAGAAATTCCTCGAACAGACTCCCTATTGAGTGGGGAGTCCAACGTGCCATGGGACTCCGTCCCAGGACCCTGAGATTATAACCTGAGATGAAATCAGGACACTTAACTGACTGAGCCCTCCAGGAACCCATATATACCACAGGTTATTAATCCATTCACCTACTGAAGGACATCTTGGTTTCTTCCAAGTCTGGGCAATTATAAATAAGGCTGTTGTAAACATTCATGTGCAGATTTACGTGTGGATATAAATTTTCAATTTTTTTTGGTAAACATCAAGGAGCATAACTGCTGGGCACTATGGTAAGAGTGTGTTTATTTTGTAAATAAACATCAAACTGTCTTCCAAAGTGCCTGTACCATTTTGCATTCCCACCATTAATGAATGAGAGTTTCTGTTGCTCCACATCCTCACTAGCATTTGGTATTGTCAGTGTTCTGAATTTTGGCCATTCTAATAGATGTGTAGTAGTATCTCATTGTTTTAATTTGTATCACCTTAATGATAAATGATGTGAAGCATCTTTTCATATGCTTATTTGCCATCTGTATATAATCTTTGGTGAGAGGTCTTTTAAGGCCTTTAATCCATTTTTTTAAAGATTTTATTTATTTATCCATGAGAGACACAGAGAGAGGCAGAGACATAGGCAGAGGGAGAAGCAGGCTCCTCACAGGGAGCCCGATGCGGGACTCAATTCTGGATCCTAGGATCACGACCTGAGCCAAAGGCAGGCGCCCAACTGCTGAGCAGGCGTCCATTTAATCCATTTTTAATGTGGTTGTTTGTTTACTTATTCATGAGTTTTATGAGTTATTTGTGTATTTTGGATAGGAAACCATTATTAGATATGTCTTCTGCATATAGTTTTTTTAGTCTGTGGCTTTAGTCTTCTCATTCTCTTGACAGCGTCCTTGCAGAGCAAAATATTTTAGTTTTAATAAAGCCCAGCTTATCAATTATTTCTTTTATGGATTGTGCCTTTAGTGTTGTATCTTTAAAAATCATTATTATACTTAAGGTCATCTAGATTTTCTCCTATGTTATATTCTAGAAGTTTTATAGTTTGCTTTTTTCATTTAGATCTGTTAGATACATTTTGAGGTAATTTTTGTGAAGGGTGTAAGTTCTGTGGCAAGATTCTTTTTTTTCTACATAAGCGTCCAGTTGTTTTAGCACCATTTGTTGAAGAGATTATCTTTGCTCCATTGTATTGCTTTTGCTCTGTTGTCAAAGATCAGTTGACTATTTTTTGTGGGTCTGTTTTAGGGCTCTTTATTGTGTTTCATGAATCTATTTGTCTATTTTTTTCACCAATACTATACAGTCTTATTACTATAGCTTTATAGGAAGTCTTGAAGTACTGTCAGTCCTCCAAATTTGTTCTTCAATATTGTGTTGGCTATTCTGGGTCTCTTTCTTCTCCATACAAACTTTAGAATTTCTTTGTCAATATCCACAAAATAACTTCCTGAGATTTTGACTGTAACATTGACTCCATAGAGCAAGTTGGGAAGAGCTGACATCTTGAAAATATTGAGTCTTCCTATTCTATTGAGACACAGACTATGTCTCCATTTATTTATTTTTATTTCTTTCATCAGAGTTTTCTGGTTTTCTTCATATAGCCCTTGTACAGATTTTTCCAGATTTATACTCAAGCATTTCATTTGGCGGGGGGGGGGGGGTGTTGCTAATGTAAATGGTTTTGTATTTTTAATTTCAAATTCCACTTGTTCATGGCCAGTATATAGGAAAGCAACTAACTTTTGTGCATTAACCTTGTATCCTGAAAACTTTCTTTAATCACTATTAGTTCCATAAGGTTTATTTTTGTATTTTCTACATAGGCAATCATGTAATCTGTCATTTCCTTCACAATCTTTATACTTTTTGTATCTTATTGCATTAGCTAGAACTTCAGAATGAGATTGAAAAGGAGTGATGAGAGGGAATATCCTTGTCTGACTCCTTTTTTTAAATTTTTTTTTATTTATTTATGATAGGCACACACAGAGAGAGAGAGAGGCAGAGACACAGGCAGAGGGAGAAGCAGGCTCCATGCACCAGGAGCCCGACATGGGATTTGATCCCGGGTCTCCAGGATCGCGCCCTGGGCCAAAGGCAGGCACCAAACCGCTGCACCACCCAGGGATCCCCTGACTCCTGATCTTAGTAAGAACACTTCTAGTTTCTCACCATTAAGGATGGTGTTAGCTGCAGGTTTTTTGTAAGTGTTCTTGATCGAGTTGTAAGTCCTCTGTATTCCTAGTTGAAGGTTTTTATAACAAATGGACGTTGGGCTTTGGAAAATTCTTTTTCTGAATATACTGATATGATCATGTGATTTTTAAAAACATGTTCATGTGATAGATTGCATTAATTCATTTTCAAATTTTGAGTCAGCCTTGCCTAAGATAAATCCTACTTGGCCATGGTATGGAATTCTTTTTATGCATTGTTGGATTTGATTTACTAATATTTTATCAAGGGTTTCTGTGTGTTCATTAGAGATATTGGTCTATAGTTTTCTTTTCCTGTAATGTCTTTGGTTTTAGTATTAGGGTGATATTGACATCATAGGATGAATTAGGAAATACTCCCTTTATTCTATCTTCTGAAAGAGATTGTAGATACTTGGTTAAATTTCTTCCTTGAATATATGGTAGAATTCACCAGTGGCCCCAGGCTTGGAACCTCTTTTTTTAAGGTTATTAATTATTGATTCAATTTCTTTAGTACATATAGAGTATATATAAGCCTGTCAAAATTGTCTACTTCTTGTGTGAGTTTTAACAGGTTGTGTTTTTCAAGGAATTGGTCCATTTTATTGAGGTTAACAAATTTGTAGGCCGAGAGTTGTTCCTAGTATTCTTTTTCTTTTAAATATATTTTTTATTGAAGTTTGATTTGCCAACATATAGTATGACACCCAGTGCTCATCCTGTCAGGTGCCTTCCTCAGTGCCCGTCACCCAGTCACCCCATCCCCCTGCCCACCTCCCCTACATAGCCAAACTGTGGAAGGAGCCTTGATGTCCATCGACAAATGAATGGATAGAGAAGATGTGGTTTATATATACAATGGAATGTTACTCAGCCATCAGAAAGGACGAATACCCATCATTTGCTTCAATGTGGATGGAACTGGAGAGTATTATGCCTAGTATTCTTTTATTATCCTTTTAATATCCATGATATCTAAAGTTATGGCCCTCTTTCATTTCTGATACTAGCAATTTGTGTTCACTTTATTTTTTTCTTAGTTAGCTAACTTAGAGTCTTATCAATTTTACCTATGTTTTTCAATAACCAGTTTTGGTTTCATTGGTTTTCTGTATTGATTTCTTGTTTTCAATTTCAATGATTTTTGCTCTAATTTTCATTATTTCTTTTCTTCTGCTTTGGATTTATTCTTTTTTCCTAGTTTCCTAAGGTGAGAACTTACATGATTGATTTTAGATCTTTCTTGTTTTGTAATATATGCACTCGTGCTGAAATTTCCCTCTAAGTGCTGCTTTTGTTGCATATGACAAATTTTTACAAGTTGTATTTTCATTTTCATTAGTTAAAAGTATTTTAAATTTCCTCTTGAGATTTCTTTGATTCATGTGTTATTTAGAAGTGTGTTGTTTAGTCTCCATGTATTTTGGGACTTCCCAGTAGACTTATTGTTAATTTATTTCTGTTTTAATTCCATTGTGGTCTGGGAGCAGACATTGTGTGATTTCTCTTCTTTTAAATGTGTTAAGATTTGTTTAAGGCCATAATGTGGTCTATCTTGGTGAGTATTCATAGTGTTTTTAAAGATTTATTTGATAATTTAAGAGATGGGAGGTGGGGCAGAGGGAGAAAGAGATAGACAGAACCTTTCAGCAGACTCCACGCTGAGCAAGGGCCCTGACATGGGGCTCAATCCCATGACCCTGAGATCATGACCTGAGACAAAACCAAGAATCAGATGCTTTTTTTTTTTTTAAGAATCAGATGCTTAACTGGCTGTACCATGCAGGCATTCCCATAATGTTTTAAAATACATCTTTTGTATAAAGTATTCCACCCAGCAATAGCAGAATGCATTTATTTCCCCAAGCACCTGCAGAATATACCAAGATAGAGTATATGCTTGGCCATAAAAAAAACCCTCCACAAATGTAAAAGAATTAAAATCATGCAGAATCTGTTCTCTGAGCACAATGGAATCAAACTTTTAGAAATCAAGAACATAAAGGCAACAAGAAAATCTCTAAACACTTGGGAATTATACAACACATTTCTAAATAATCTTTGGACCAAAAAGGAAATCTCAAAGGATATTTAAAGAATATACATAGAACTGAATTAAAATGAAAATATAACATATGGAAATATGTAACATGCAACTAAAACAGTGCTAAAACAGAAAATTATAACACTAAATGCTTCCATTTGCAATTAAGAAAAGTATCAAGTCAATAATTGAAGTTTCTACATCAAGGAACTGGAAGAAGAGTAAAATAAACCCAAAACAAAGAGAAGAAAGGAAATAATAAGAACTTAAATCAATGAAATTGAAATAGGAAAATCATTACATGAAATAAAAATCTGGTTCCTTGAAAAAACGGATATATAATTTTGACAAATCTCTAGCAAGATTGGTAAAAATAAAAAGAGATAAGACACAGATCACCAATATCAGAAATGAAATATGTGGTATCAGCACAGATCCTGCAGTCATTAAAAATATAATAAAGAAATGTTGTACACACTTTACATTCATCTATTTGACAACTTAGAAGAAATGGACCAATTCCCCCAAAACAACAAACTACTAAAGCTCACCTGATATAAAATAGATAATCTGAAGATACCATAACCCTTAAAGAAATTGAATTCACAATTTAAAAAGCTCCTGAAAAAGAAATACCCAGGCCTAGATGCTTGCACTGGATAATTCTACCAAACATTAGAAAAAAATAATTAACAATAATTTTACACAGTCTCTTCCAAAACACAGAAGAGGAGTGAAGGATTTCAACTCATTTTATGAGGCTAGTATTACCTTGATACTAAAACCAAAGACAGTACAGAAATAGACAACTATAGACCAAATTCTTTCATGAACCTAGATTCAAAAACTCTCAACAAAACACTAGGAAATTGAATTCTACTATGTTTTAAAGGAATTCTACACAATGACTAAATGGGATTTATTTCAGGTATGCAAGGCTGGTTCAACATTCAAAGTCATTCAGTGTAATCTATCATATCAACAAGCTTAAGGAAAAAAAAGCAAATGATTATATCAATTGATGGAGAAAGGGCATCTGACAAAATCCAGTACTCATTCATGATAAAGACTCTCAGCAAATTAAGCAATAGATGTGTTCCTTTCCAAGAGCTGCTGTCAGAAATTGCCAGAAACCACGTGGCTTAAAACAAGAGAAGTTTATTCTCTCACAGTTCTGGAGGCCCAAAGCCTGAAGGTAAAGCTTTGGCAATATTGATTTTCTTTAGAAGCTCTGAAGTAGAATCTGTGCCATGGCTTTCTGCTACTTGTCTGCTAGAAATGTTTGGTGTTCCTTTGCTTGTATGTACATTGCTCCAGTGTTTGATTTTACCTTCATATGGCCTTCCTCCTTGTGTATCTTTGTCAAATTTCCCTCTCCTTTCTCTTATGGGGACAACAGTCATTGGATTGAAAGCCCACTCTAAATCCAGAATCATCTCATCTCAAGATCCTTAGCTTAATTACATTGCAAAGAACGTATTTCCAAATAAGGTCACATTCACAGATACCAGGAATTAGAACTTTTATATACCTTTTGGTGGGACACAATTCAACCCATGACAAAGGAGAATTACCTCAACGTGATAAGAAGCATCTACAAATAACCTACAGTTAACATATCCTGTATTATGTCACGTACATATTGTACATGTAAAGTTCTGGAAGTTATAGCCATTGCAATAAGGTAATAAAAGAAACAAAAAACATATAAATTGGAAAGGAAGAAATAAAACTGTCTCTGTCCAAGAAGAGACTGGAATCTAGATTACATAGAAAACTCTCAAAATTTAACAGTTGAAAATTAAATAATCCAGTTAGAAAATGGTCTAAAGATATGAACAGACCTTTCACCAAGGAACACATACAAGTGACAAATTTTCACATAAAAAGTTGTTTAGCGTCATAAAATTGCACCAGAGAAAGACAAATTAAAATCACAATGATATATTACTATATACTTATTATGGCTAAAGTAGAGAATTAGTGACAATACCAAAGACTGAGGAGGATGTGGAGAGACTAGACCACTCATATCTTATGGGTGGGAATGTATATTGATATAACCACTCTGGAAAACAATGTGGCTGGTTTTTGGCTTATTTGTCTTTTTTTAGATAGGCTCTGTGCCCAGCATGGAGTCCAACGCAGGGCTTGAACCTACCAGCCTGAGATCAAGACCTGAGCTGATATCAAGAGTCAGACGCTCAACTGACTGAGCCACCCAGGCGCCCCTGGTTTTGTTCTTTAATAAAACTAAACATGGAACTACCATCTGACCCAACAGTTGCACTCTTGGAAATTTATCCCAGTGAAATAGAAATTTATATTCACTGAAAAATCTGTACCTCGGAGTTTTATTCAATTGCCAAGTCCTGGAAATGACCCAAATGTTCCTAAATGGGTCAATTGTTACGCAGATTGAATGCTACTAAGCAACAAATGGCAATGAGTTACAGATACAACAATTTGGGTATGCTGCTAGGTAATTATGAGTGAAAAAAAGTCCATCCCAAAAGGTTACAAAAGACAAAATTTTAGCAATGAAGGACAGATTAGTGGCTACCCATGCTTAGAATCAGGGATGGGGTTGCAGAAAGAAGGTAAGTGATTATAAAAGGGCAACATTAGGGATCTTTGTGGTGATGAAACCGTCCAGTATTTTTATTGCAATGGCAGATACACACACTTACATGTGATAAAAAGTGTATAAAACTAAATGCATATGCACACTTGAGTACAAGTAGAACTGGAGAAATAAAAATAAGATGGGTGGATTGTATCAATATGAATGTCCTAATTGTGATATATTATAGTACAGTTTTATGAAATGTTACCGTTATGAGGGACTGGGTAAAGTGTACATGGGATATCTGTGATTACTTCTAAGAACTGTATGCAAATCTACTATTATCTCAGTAAAATTTTAATTAAAAATTACTGAGGAACCCCAAAGAATCTTTGCTATGTCAGTTATTTCTATCTATATTTACTGAATTAGATATTAAAACTAAAAATTATTTAAACAAAAATACATAAGCACACATTACATAGCTGCCAAAGCAATGCTGTCATAAGATAAAAACAGAGAGGGAGGCAAACCATAAGAGACTCTTAATTCTAGGAAACAAACTGAGGGTTGCTGGAGGGGAGGTTGGTGGAGGCATGGGCTGGATGGGTGATGGGCATTAAGGAGGGCTCTTGTTGTAATAAGAACTAGGTGTTGTATGTAAGTGATGAATCACTAAATTCTACTCCTGAAACCAATGTTACACTACATGTTAACTAACTGGAATTTAAACAAAAACTTGGAAGGAAAAAAAATAAAACTGAAAGTTCCATATACGAGAAATCTGTGAGTCCTGGACAAACTGGATTATTTTCCATGCTCATGGACCTGTTTGGGTCCCCGGACAACATTTTAAGAACCTCCGTTTTTTGGGGGGTTTTAAAAAGCTTTTATTTATTTACTCATGAGAAACACAGAGAGGAGAGAGAGAGAGAGAGGCAGAGACACAGGCAGAGGGAGAAGCAGGCTCCATGAAGGGAGCCGGACAGGAGACTTGATCCCGTGTCTCCAGGATCATGCCCTGGCCTGAAGGCGGCACTAAACCACTGAGCTACCCGGGCTGCCCAAGAACCTCTGTTTAAGGCCATGCTTATACAGAATAATTCCCAGTTCAGTGTTATTATCTAACCATCACATAGGATTTGTGTTTCATTACATTGTCATTTGTGAGAAACTCCCTACCCCCACACCAATTTCTTGCTCAGCATTCTTCCTCCTCCTCCTCACCTTGGATTCCTCAAATAAGATGTCCTTGAAAATGCTTTGTAATGAAAGATTGTTGTCAGAATGTGAGAGTGTACCATTTTTGTTCTGATGATTACTTTTTCAGGTCAAGTTAGTATGGTGCAGGTGACCATCCCAAACAGCATTGTGAACGTGACTATTGGATCTGATGTCACACTTGTCTGCACCTACACCAGCACTGTGGCCTCCCGAGACAAGCTCTCCATCCAGTGGTCATTCTTTCACAAGAAGGACTTACCACCAACTTCCGTAAGGACTTTTTTCTTCAACTATTCCCCTATGGTAGCTCTGACATAAACTGTTGGGGACAGTGTGTGCAGGAATGGTAAGCCAGTGACAACAGCAGAACCTCAGGTACAAAGAGTTTGAAGATAGTTGTTTAGAGAAGACCATCATGTATGTAACATGGCCTTTGTCTTCTCTTCATATTCAGTGATAGCCTATTATCTCAAATGTGAGTAGGTCAACATCAAGTATATCATGTTTTCTAGAGTAGATAGCCATAGTCCTTCTCCTAGGTGAAATGGACAGGAGTTCTGAAAGGGCTCTCCCTCCCTTCCTCCAAACCCCCCTATTATTTCCAGAAGACTCCAGTTCAAATACATTTGATCTGCAGATCCCTGTCAAATGTAGTATCTGGGATCTGCCAAGTGATTGGCAAGTGAGCTAGCTCATTGTGCCTGACTGAGTCCTGATGGAATGAGACTCCCAGACGGGTGGAGAAGGGGCAAGGTGGTGATGAAACCTGGGTAATGAAGGACAACAAGAAGCTAGAGGGTTGAGGATGGGACAAGTAGGCTGGGGTGAGGGGTAAAAGATTGCTAGAAGAGGGTTGGTAAAAGCCAAAGGAGAATGATTCTACCTGTAAGCCATCTATTCTCAGGTTTTCTTCATTTGGCCTTAAAGATGATCCCTTTTTAAATTAGCCCAAGATCTAATTTATTGTATACTCAAAAGTGTGTGTGTATGAGAGAGAGAGAACACACTTGGGGTGCAAGAGTCTGCATGAGTGTGCAACACGACTGCCAATATATACCCCCCCCCTTGAGGGAAAAGAAAGGTCTATAGCTTTCATCAATTTTTCAAAAGGATGTATTGATCCAAAACAAGAAGTTCAGGGGAATTCGGCAAGATGGTGGAAGAGTAGGGTCCCCCAAATCACCTGTCCCAACCAAATTACTTAGATAACCTTCAAATCATCCTGAAAATCTACTAATTCCGCCTGAGATTTAAAGAGAGAACAGCTGGAATGCTACAGTGAGAAGAGTTCACGCTTATATCAAGGTAGGAAGACAGGGAAAAAAGAAATAAAGAAATAAAAGGCCTCCAAGGGGGAGGGGCCCCGCGAGGAGCCGGGCTAAGGCCAGGGCGAGTGCCCCCAGGAAAGGAAAGCTCCGTCCAGGAGAAGCAGGAGCTTCACTAATCTTCCTGGGCAGAAAGGCACCCGCAGGGAGTTAGAGCAGGACCCTAGGAGGGGCAGGGATGCCCTCAGGCTCCCAGGGACACTAACAGACACCTGCGCTCCGGGGAGAGTGCGCCGAGCTCCCTAATATTTTTTTTATTTTTATTTATTTATGATAGTCACAGACAAAGAGAGAGGCAGAGACATAGGCAGAGGGAGAGGCAGGCTCCATGCACCGGGAGCCCGATGTGGGACTCGATCCCGGTCTCCAGGATCACGCCCTGGGCCAAAGGCAGGCGCCAAACCTCTGCGCCACCCAGGGATGCCGTGCTCCCTAAAGGGCTGCAGCGCAAGCACGGCTGGACCCGGGAGCAGCTCGAAGGGGCTCGGGCGGAGGCTCCACAGAGAGGGGGCTGCCCGGCTGGGAGCGCGAATCCAACAGTGCAGGCCCGGGAGCACAGGGCGCGGGGGACACAGCCCAGGATACGACCTCCCCCCGGGACAGGCAGAGGCCAGGAGGGCCCAGGACAGCAAGGACGCTCCTGCCCCGAGCTGAGCATTCAGGCCCCTGCAGGCTGAGAGCTCCGTAGTTACTGCAGGAGCTGAATCCAGGGCTCCAGAGCTGGCCGCCGCCACTGGTGTTCCTCCTGGGGCCTCACGGGGTAAACAACCCCCACTGAGCCCTGCAGCAGGCAGGGGGCAGAGCAGCTCCCCCAAGTGCTAACACCTGAAAATCAGCACAAGAGGCTCCTCCCCCAAAGACCAGCTAGACGGACAAGTTCCAGGGGAAATCAAGGGACTTAAAGTATACAGAATCAGAAGATACTCCCCCGTGTTTTTTTTTTTCTTTTTGATTTCTGTTTGCTTCCCCCACCCTTTTCCCCCCTTTCTTTCCTTTTCTTTCTCTTTTTCTTCTCTCTTTTTTCTTTTTTTCCTTCCTTTTTTCTTTTTTCTTTTTATCTTTTATTTCCTTCTTTCTCTCCTCTCTTTTTCTCCTTTTCCCAATACAACTTGTTTTTGGCCACTCTGCACTGAGCAAAATGACTAGAAGGAAAACCTCACCTCAAAAGAAAGAATCAGAAACAGTCCTCTCTCCCACAGAGTTACAAAATCTGGATTACAATTCAATGTCAGAAAGCCAATTCAGAAACACTACTATAAAGCTACAAGTGGCTCTAGAAAAAAGCATAAAGGACTCAAGAGACTTCATGACTGCAGAATTTAGTTCTAATCAGGCAGAAAATAAAAATCAATTGAATGAGATGCAATCCAAACTAGAAGTCCTAACTATGAGAGTTAACGAGGTGGAAGAATGAGTGAGTGACATAGAAGACAAGTTGATGGCAAAGAGGGAAACTGAGGAAAAAAGAGACAAACAATTAAAAGACCATGAATATAGATTAAGGGAAATAAATGACAGCCTGAGGAAGAAAAACCTACGTTTAATTGGGGTTCCCAAGGGCGCCGAAAGGGCCAGAGGGCCAGAATATGTATTTGAACAAATCCTAGCTGAAAACTTTCCCAATCTGGGAAGGGAAACAGGCATTCAGATCCAGGAAATAGAGAGATCCCCCCCTCTAAAATCAAGAAAAACCGTTCAACACCTCAACATTTAATAGTTACGCTTGCAAATTCCAAAGATAAAGAGAAGATCCTTAAAGCAGCAAGAGACAAGAAATCCCTGACTTTTATGGGGAGGAGTATTAGGGTAACCTCAGACCTCTCCACAGAGACCTGGCAGACCAGAAGGGGCTGGCAGGATATATTCAGGGTCCTAAATGAGAAGAACATGCAACCAAGAATACTTTATCCAGCAAGGCTCTCATTCAAAATGGAAGGAGAGATAAAGAGCTTCCAAGACAGGCAGGAACTGAAAGAATATGTGACCTCCAAACCAGCTCTGCAAGAAATTTTAAGGGGGACTCATAAAATTCCCCTTTAAGAAGAAGTCCAGTGGAACAATCCACAAAAACAAGGACTGTATAGATATCATGATGACACTAAACTCATATCTTTCAATAGTGACTCTGAACGTGAATGGGCTTAAGGACCCCATCAAAAATTGCAGGGTTTCAGACTGGATAAACAAGCAGGACCCATCTATTTGCTGTCTACAAGAGACTTATTTTAGAGAGAAGGACACCTACAGCCTGAAAATAAAAGGTTGGAGAACCATTTACCATTCAAATGGTCCTCAAAAGAAATCAGGGGTAGCCATCCTTATATCAGATAAACTAAAATTTACCCTGAAGACTGTAGTGAGAGATGAAGAGGGACACTATATCATACTTAAAGGATCTATCCAACAAGAGGACTTAACAATCCTCAATATATGCCCCAAATGTGGGAGCTGCCAAATATATCAATCAATTAATAACCAAAGTTAAGACATACTTAGATAATAATACACTTATACTTGGTGACTTCAATCTAGCGCTTTCTATACTTGATAGGTATTCTAAGCACAACATCTCCAAAGAAACAAGAGCATTAAATGATACACTGGACCAGATGGATTTCACAGATATCTACAGAACTTTACATCCAAACTCAACTGAATACACATTCTTCTCAAGTGCACATGGAACTTTCTCCAGAATAGACCACATACTGGGTCACAAAGCAGGTCTGCACCAATACCAAAAGATTGGGATCATCCCCTGCATATTCTCAGACCATAATGCCTTGAAATTAGAACAAAATCACAACAAGAAGTTTGGAAGGACTTCAAACACGTGGAGGTTAAGGACCATCCTGCTAAAAGATAAAAGGGTCAACCAGGAAATTAAGGAAGAATTTTAAAAATTCATGGAAACTAATGAGAATGAAGACACAACCATTCAAAATCTTTGGGAGGCAGCAAAAGCAGTCCTGAGGGGGAAATACATCGCAATACAATCATCCATTCAAAAACTGGAAAGAACTCAAATACAAAAACTAACCTTACACCTAAAGGAGCTAGAGAAAAAACAGCAAATAGATCCTACACGCAGCAGAAGAAGAGAGATAATAAAGATTTGAGCAGAACTCAATGAAATTGAGACCAGAAGAACTATGGAACAGATCAACAGAACCAGGAGTTGGTTCTTTGAAAGAATTAATAAGATAGATAAACCATTAGCCAGCCTTATTAAAAAGAAGAGAGAGAAGACTCAAATTAATAAAATCATGAATGAGAAAGGAGAGATCACTACCAACACCAAGGAAATAAAAACGATTTTAAAAACATATTATGAACATCTATACTCCAATAAATTAGGCAGTCTAGAAAAAATGGACGCATTTCTGGAAAGCCACAAACTACCAAAACTGGAACAGGAAGAAATAGAAAACCTAAACAGGCCAATAACCAGGGAGGAAATTGAGGCAGTCATCAAAAACCTCCCAAGACACAAAGTCCGGGGCCAGATGGTTTCCCAGGGGAATTCTATCAAATGTTTAAAGAAGAAATCATACCTATTCTACTAAAGCTGTTTGGAAAGATAGAAAGAGATGGAGTACTTCCAAATTCGTTCTATGAGGCCAGCATCACCTTAATTCCAAAAGCAGACAAAGACCCCACCAAAAAGGAGAATTACAGACCAATATCCCTGATGAACATGGATGCAAAAATTCTCAACAAGATACTAGCCAATAGGATCCAACAATACATTAAGAAAATTATTCACCATGACCAAGTAGGATTTATCCCCTGGTCACAAGGCTGGTTCAACACTCATAAAACAATCAATGTGATTCATCACATCAGCAAGAGAAAAACCAAGAACCATATGATCCTCTCATTAGATGCAGGGAAAGCATTTGACAAAATACAGCATCCATTCCTGATCTAAACTCTTCAGAGTGTAGGGATAGAGGGAACATTCCTCAACATCTTAAAAGCCATCTAGGAAAGCCCACAGCAAATATCATTCTCAATGGGGAAGCACTGGGAGCCTTTCCCCTAAGATCAGGAGCAAGACAGGGATATCCACTCTCACCAGTGCTATTCAACATAGTACTGGAAGTCCTAACCTCAGCAATCAGACAACAAAAAGACATTAAAGGCACTCGAATTGGCAAAGAAGAAGTCAAACTCTCCCTCTTTGCCGATAACATGATACTCTACATAGAAAACCCAAAAGCCTCCACCCCAAGATTGCTAGAACTCACACAGCAATTTGGCAGCGTGGCAGGATACAAAATCAATGCCCAGAAGTCAGTGGCATTTTTATACACTAACAGTAATACTGAAGAAAGAGAAATTAAGGAGTCAATCCCATTTACAATTGCACCCAAAAGCATAAGATACCTAGGAATAAACCTAACCAAAGAGGTAAAGGATCTCTACCCTAAAAACTATAGAGCACTTCTGAAAGAAATTGAGGAAGACACAAAGAGATGGAAAAATATTCCATGCTCATGGATTGGCAGAATTAATATTGTGAAAATGTCAATGTTACCCAGGGCAATTTACACGTTTAATGCAATCCCTATCAAAATACCATGGACTTTCTTTAGAGAGTTAGAACAAATTATTTTAAGATTTGTATGGAATCAGAAAAGACCCCGAATAGCCAGGGGAATTTTAAAAAAGAAAACCATAGCTGGGGGCATCACAATGCCAGATTTCAGGTTGTACTACAAAGCTGTGGTCATCAAGACAGTGTGGTACTGGCACAAAAACAGACACATAGATCAATGGAACAGAATATAGAATCCAGAAGTGGACCCTCAACTTTATGGTCAACTAATATTCGATAAAGGAGGAAAGACTATCCACTGGAAGAAAGACAGTCTCTTCAATAAATGGTGCTGGGAAAATTGGACATCCACATGCAGAAGAATGAAACTAGACCACTCTCTATCACCGTACACAAAGATAAACTCAAAATGGATGAAAGATCTAAATGTGAGACAAGATTCCATCAAAATCCTAGAGGAGAACACAGGCAACACCCTTTTTGAACTTGGCCACAGTAACTTCTTGTAAGACACATCCACGAAAGCAAAAGAAACAAAAGCAAGAATGAACTATTGGGACTTCATCAAGATAAGAAGCTTTTGCACAGCAAAGGATACAGTCAACAGAACTAAAAGACAACCTACAGAATGGGAGAAGATATTTGCAAATGATGTATCAGATAAAGGGCTAGTTTCCAAAATCTATAAAGAACTTATTAAACTCAACAGCAAAGAAACAAACAATCCAATCATGAAATGGGCAAAAGACATGAAGAGAAATCTCACAGAGGAAGACATAGACATGGCCAACACGCACATGAGAAAATGCTCTGCATCACTTGCCATCAGAGAAATACAAATCAAAACCACAATGAGATATCACCTCACACCAGGGAGAATGGGGAAAATTAACAAGACAGGAAACTACAAATTTTGGAGAGGATGCAGAGAAAAGGGAACCCTCTTACACTGTTGGTGGGAATGTGAACTGGTGCAGCCACTTGGAAAACCGTGTGGAGGTTCCTCAAGGAGTTAAAAATAGACCTGCCCTACGACCCAGCAATTGCACTGTTAGGGATTTACCCCAAAGATTCAGATGCAATGAAACGCCAGGACACCTGCACCCCGATGTTTCTAGCAGCAATGTCCACAATAGCCAACCTGTGGAAGGAGCCTCGGTGTCCATCGAAAGATGAATGGATAAAGAATATGTGGTCTATGTATACAATGGAATATTATTCAGCCATTAAAAATGACAAAAACCTACCATTTGCTTCAACATGGATGGAACTGAAGGGTATTATGCTGAGTGAAATGAGTCAGTCGGAGAAGGACAAACATTATATGTTCTCATACGTTTGGGGAATATAAATAATAGTGAAAGGGAATAGAAGGGAAGGGAGAAGAAATGGGTAGGAAATATCAGAAAGGGAGACCGAACATAAAGACTCCTAACTCTGGGATACGAACTAGGGGTGGTGGAAGGGGAGGAGGGCACGGGGTGGGGGTGAATGGGTGATGGGCACTGAGGGGGGCACTTGACAGGATGAGCAAAGGGTGTTATTCTGTATGTTGGCAAATTGAACACCAATAAAAAATAAATTTATTATAAAAAAACAAAAGAAGTTCAGAGAAGAAACAAGTCAGTATGGTTTAGAATAGTTGTAATGTTGTTGAATTGGGGTTTTGATTAGTAGAAAAATGGAGAGCGGTTTGAGTGGGCTAGAGGAGGTTTAAGGACAGATAGAGGGTAGAGAAGAAGGAAGGTGCTAGCTTGGAGGAGCCACACCTTGGCCAGTGTCATTTCAGGCATGTCTGGTCCTTTGGAGGTGTTAGGTCTTCTCTTTACTAGAGATCCTGAACACTTTTGTAGCAGGAAACACCGTTCAAGGGGTGATTTCATTAGGGCCACCCTCTCGTCAGTGTTTGACATTTTTGCTCAGCATTGGTTACCTCAGACAGATGTCTGAATCACTCTGTGCTTCTCTTCAACACATGGTGGAACACTGACACTCTTCTACATATCTCATGGGGAATCACCTGACACACTGCATGTGAAAACACTTGGGAAAAATATAAAGACCTATAAGTTTTCTCCCTTGTCAATACCATTATCATCTTAATCATCATCATCATCAGCAGCAGCAGCAGCGACAGTGATTTTACCACTTTTTGTCACCTAGATGCCCTGACCAGATTGCAGATTGCAATCAACCAAGAAATCATCCCTTTGCAGGTTGCTCTCTTAGATTGTGGATGGCAGTAATCACATGAACTTTCTTCCTTTTTAAAATTCAGTTTCCCTAATAGTCTTCTCAGTGCATTCTTGGTCTGTAGGCTTGAAGTCCTTCCCATTTTGCCATTGGTGGCTGAAATTAGAGAGGCCTTGCCAATATATTTTGAGCTATTTTTTTATGCATGGTACTCAAATCCAGATGTCTTCAACTGCCAGGAAGTGAGGCCAGGCCAATCTGAGTTCAAAAACACAAACTGCTCTTTATGCCTCCTCTGACACTGGAATTTACAAGCCCATCCCTTGGTTGAACCATGTAGGTATGAATTGAAGGATGCAGGGCAGAAGGATCTCATGACCAGCAATGAGGTTTTTCTAGACCTGGAGATACACAGAAGGTATAGGTGATTGAATGGAATATGACTTGAGCTCAGGACGTCTGTTAGAGGCATTTCAGAAATAAGCTTTATTAACAAATGTGTATTTATTGAGTAGCTTATTTACTTGCCACTTGCCTCATTCTTCATAATGTCAGGTACAGGCAGGGCAAGTAATTTAAGGTATCTAGGCTTTTGGGATGTCCAGATCAAGGTGCTCCTTTGCACTGAGCCACTGATTCAGTGAGAACATGCTTCTTGATCTTAGAACATTTTAGATGCTTCTCCAAGTGCTTGAGATTTTTGTTATGCCTGTGCCTCAGCTGTATAGAAGACAGGGTAGAGGGGGTCTAGCTCTTGGCTTAGAGACAGTGAAAGCTACCTCCAAAAAGTCACAGTTTCTCTTCTTTCTCTGTTTCCATCTTGCTTCGGCTTACCCCATCAAGATCCCTATTTCAACCATCCTTAGGTCCAACCTACCTCTAGAGAACTGGAGTCCCTCTCCTTTTCCCCTGTACACTGCAGGCATGTGCCTCTCTCTGCTTTTCCAGATGAGTAGTTTTGGAGAACCAGTGGGAAGCTCCTGATGGATTTTGATTCTACTCTTTGTTCAGCTACTTACTTGCTGACTGGATGACCTTAGAAAAAATCAGTTGACCTTTCTCATCTGTGTAATGGGGCTGCTTACGTACCTCAGAGGTTTACTGTGAAGATTAAATGAGATGATGCTTGTAAAGCACTGGAAAGCCTTCCACATAGTAACCACTCAATGAATGTGAGCTATTATTAGTAGTATCATTACTTACAGAATGGGGATTTTGCAAAATCCCTATCGCATCCATACCCCCTGCATCATGAGTGCTAGGGAATCCAGCCCAACAAAAGACATTTAGTATAGCTGAACAGCTGGGACAGAGCTTGGGTGGGGGGAATCCTGGCCCAGGATTAGTTTCCTGCTTCACTGCCTGCCAGGTTCCTGTGGCTGAAGGGAGGGGTCAGACTTCTCTGCCTGCTCCTATCCTTGAACAGAGAGCCTGCTCAACAAAGAAGTTTGGATACATCTTCAGTTGAAATGGTATTTTTCAAAATGGGATTTGGCCTCTATTTCAAATTTGTTTCTTCTTTGAGTACTTCCATGCATTCATGATTTTGTAGAGCGTGTTGTATACTAATCTAGGGATGGCTGGTGAATATTTTGGAGATGATGAAAAGAGACTGCTGTGCTGTTAGATGATTCTGTGATTTATGGGAGTAAGATGTTGCCAGACTGATCACTGAGTGATTCAATTCAGCTCCTGGGTTGATGTGGCAGTATATCATGTAGTAATCAGCTCTCAGATCCACCCATTTCTGCTCAAACACAGCACAGCCCGTGCCTCAATACTGAGGGTATGGAGGAAAAGGCAGTCAGTCAGTGTCTAAATATGGCGCATGCAAGAGACGCTCGGGGAAGATGTAGCTGGACCTCTCAGGTAAGAACACCTATTGGTGTACTACTGGAACCCTTCACTGTTTGGAATATCTAGGGCAAAGGCACCAACCTTTAGGAGTGGGATGGGATGGTCCATGTTTGGTAACAGTCCAGATCAGTACAGGCTCCCGGCAAAACTGAGACAGTCTTGAGTTTGCCTTCTGATGCCCACGTCTGGAATTCTTTTCAGCTTCCTTCAAAAGGCTCAAGGGCTTATTGCTGCCTTCAGCAGGGCAGAGGCCTACTCTTGCTATAAGCTCATATTCTCCTCCTACCCCAAAAGGAGCAGTTGACTCCAAGGCATAGTGTTTCTCAATCCCCGGGGCGGGGCGGCGGGGCGGTGTTATCGCTTATTGACTATCTCCTCCAAGGGGTTCCTTTGGTGAATGGGGACTGCATAAGTACCTCATAAGTCTTCTGCCCAGGAGGGCCAATATAGTTATTAGTGTGGTCCTCCTCTTACTGAAGCCCTCCTTTTGGAAGACAAGGACAGCTTCAGATGATCAGTCCCTTAACTGGGACTCTCAGCTGAAGACTCTAGGCTCTGGAACAGGCACACTAGCATGGAAGTTTTGGGTGGTTTGGTGCCCCTCTGATGACACCAATTTTCTCCTTTTCCACCCAACCAATAACTGGTAGAACTAAAGAGACCTCACCTCCCCATGAACAGAATAGGCATTGATCCTACTTAGCATGGGTCTTGCAGACAATACTTACTCTTCTAGGACATCCATAGTGGATGAAACCCTTTGCTATTTTCAACACCCCAGCATACTCTTAATGTGGACAACTTTCTTCCAGAACCTAGTGTCTTCATATTCTCTGACTGTTCAGATTTTCCACACCTAGCCCATCCTCTTCAGATAGCATTATATCAAATGCTTTCCAAATGTTGGCAGGGTGGGGGTGTATTATCTCCTCACATGCATTTGAAAATTAGGGGGGTGTTGGTGTAATAGTTACAAATGAGAGTCACTACTGGCAGTTAGTAGGTGGTGACTAGAGATGCTAGACATCTTTCAATATGTAGGATGAGCCCACAGGAGAAAGCACGGCCTGCCCAAAATAGCAGTGTCACTGGTATTGAGAAACACTCCTAAGTTCTTCCCTTCCCACCACCCCTCCTATTAAAGTTCATCTATTCTATATCCCATGGCCTCAGGTGTCTATTCTTGCTAAACCAGTTAAATCAATCTAATGCTAAGGTGCTAGGGACTGGTAATAGTTGATTTTGCTCTCTTCCAAAGGAAAAAAAATTAAACATAGACTTTTTCCATGCCTTTGTTCAAAAGAAGCAGTTCAACTGGCAGGGATCTCAGGCAAGTGGCAGGCTGGGAAGGGAGTAGTTTAAAGGCAGGGTTATCTTTCTTTTGGTGTGCTTTCCCTTCCATGGGCAATCTCAGCAACCCCCCATCCCCGAGGATGGTCCAGGAAAAATTCAGGGCTTGAGACCATTGCCACTCCACACTCCTTCTCTCCCATGGCTCACCCCTTTCTGGGTAGTGCACGAAAGTGAAAAGGGGAAGGGATGGGTGGGTGCTCTGTCGTGGATTTCTACACCCTCCACATTTCCAAAAGGAACCCACAAAAGCAGATCTGGAGGCTAAATGCGTTTACTATTTCCAACTCAGATGCAAACAGAAAGCAGACTGAATTCTTTCAACCCTTCTTGTTTATGTTCCAGCCTCAAGTCAGAGAACTGTGTCACAAAGCTGAGGGCAAATAAAAAAATCTTTTTGACCAAATCTGGCTCCCAGCTGCATGGCCTCATGTGAATAGGAACTTGGCACAGTGGGAGGGAGAAAGGCTTTTATTGCAGCTGGCAAATGTCAAAGGCTTCAGGTGGCAAACACACATGATGGGCACATCATGCCAATGAGTAGCAGCAGTTGGCAGGAGAAGGGTCAGGCCAGAGGGAGGGATCGAATGGCCCCAACAGGGAAGCATTACCTAGGAATCATCTTCCTCGCTGGAGGCAAGATGATGAGTGCCATTTTCGGGTGTTTGGGGAGAATCGGGAGGTCTGGTTATCAATTGTGTGACCTGGGGGAAAATCACTTCCTCTATTGGGGTTCTGTTATAGAAGTTTGAATCAGAGGTTGCAAACTCGAGGCCCCCCATGCCCGATTTGGCCAGTGGATTCATGTTGGTTGACCAGCCCAGTATTTTAGTTGTCTGTTTCCACAGTTTGAAAGCCTCGTTTGTACTGGTCCTCCAGTTCACCACAGGCCCCATTGTCCTCTGTGATCTTACCACCATCCAACATCCCCTCTCAGCTATTTCCCATATTTCTTTTAAGATTTTATTTATTTATTCATGAGGGGCAAACAGAGAGAGGCAGAGACATCTCCCTGTGGGAAGCCCAATGCAGGACTCGATCCCAGGACCCCGGGATCATGACCTGAGCCCCAGGCAGATGCTCAACCACTGAGCCACCCAGGTGCCATTATTTCCCATATTTTTAATACCCATCTGGCTCCTGAAGTGTCATCAGCCTTAGAAACCCTAAACCAAGTGATTTCTAAGGGGGTCTTATGATGAATGGGTCATTATGAGTCTACATATCAGCCTCTGACGTCTTCGAGGAGCAGAGAGGACCTTAGTGGGGGGTCAGGGGGAAGTAGGGAGACTACCAAGCAAACAGTTAACAAGTATCCCTTAAGGGGACACATGGATGGATATTCTTTAAGCAGATTTGCCACCCTGTCTCCCCCAAAGGATGTGGCCTGTCAAACATCCACAGCTTTTCGCGGACCTCAATCGCTTTGATCTCTAAATTGACAATATACTTCCTTTGAAAAGGTACAAGCCTCACAGGATCATGGGCTGAGCCTTGGCCATTGTTCAATTTTGATTTTTCAAAGAGTTATTCTTCTGTGGAAAATGGAACCATGTTTCAGTACTTCCTCTGTGATTAGATAAGCAGTTTCAGGAAAACATTTCTCTCTCTCTCTCTCTCTCTTGCCCCCCCACTTTTTCTTCTTTACAAGGACAGTGTGACAGCATGGACTTCCCGTAACAGAAAGTCCCTCCATCTCTGTGTCTGGCTGCTGGCTAGCCTTGGGGACTTTCTTTCTCAGGCCAAGGCATTTCCCTTTTAGGTGTCCATTGTTAACCTGCTTTACCTCCATTCTTATCCCTGGCACCTTTTAGTGTTATTTGTGAGAGGGCGAAATGCATGGGGGTACTATGGTATGAGGAGTGAGGTAGAAGGGTTGGTGAAAATCCTTTTGATAGGGAAGTTACAAGTCCTGGGCCTCATAATTTACCTGCTAATGTCCTCTAGATTCATGACCAACTGTGAGACTTTTTTTTACAGTGGCTTCTTGGCGTGTTCTAGTCCTGGCCTAAAACATATTCTCTTGGCTCCCTGCTCTCGGCAGAAGCAAGGTCTTTTCTCCCAGACCTCCTGGCACTTACTGTACACCATAAGCAGGACTGATGTGTTGGATCTTACTGTGATGTCACCAAGCCGCAGTATAAAACAAACTGACTTACCTCCAGTCTTCCTGGGAGCAGGGGAAACAGGCAGATCTTTACGTTGTAAAAGGGCTTCCTTGATGGGCTGTAGGCTATGTTCTAGTTAAGAGTTCATAGGATCTTAGATTGTTGATTAGAAAGTAAATAGGCCTGGGGGCACCTAGGTGGCTCAGTGATTTAGGCATCTGCCTTCAGTTCAGGTCATGATCCTGGGGCCCTAGGATGGAGCCCCACAGGGGTTCCCTGCTCCACAGAGAGCTTGCTTCTCCCTCTCCATCTGCCCCTCCTCCTGCTCTTTCTCTTTATCTCTCTCAAATAAATAAAATCTTACCAAAAAAGAAAGCAAATAGGCCCCATGCTGGCTAGTGAAATGGAAACCTGGGTAGCTTGAGTTTCAACTCAGATGAAGGCAAGAGACCTTTGATGAGCTGAGCCTCCTCCTGGACCATTTGCTTACCTTTCCTTAACATTGGCTTTCCAGCATATTGGTCCACAAGACCCCTTTGGGGCAAAAGTTTGTGACTTCAGCAGGCATGAATGGACAAAATGAATTATAAATGCCTCATTTGGGGCAGGAAAGAAAGTTAGTTGATGTTACAGAAGTGGAGGAGGGAGACAAGTTTTTTTTTCACCTTAAATATGGCCTTTGAATTTTCCCTCCAAATCTACCTTTCTGCTTTAGTTTAAGATTTATTGGCTTTCTATTTGATGGAGAATATATCTGAATTTATCTTGACAATATCTTTTGGTTTGCTAATTGGCTTTCCTCTCTCATTATCCTATAAAGATAAAGAACACTGGACAAGGAATTAGAACTGAGTTCTAGACCTTTCCCCATTGTTAACTTTGTGTGTATGTGTGTGTGTGTGTGTGTGTGTGTGTTAACCTCTTTGGGCTTCAGTTTCCTCTAGAAAGGGAGGAGAGTGAATTCAATGAATAAGGCCCTTTTAGTATATTCTATGAAAACATTAATTAGTTCCACTAGACTAGGGCAATATCAGTTTATTGAATAATAAACCATCATTTGAATTACACACATTTATATGAAACTAACAAAGTGTGTATGATGTGTGTGCATGATGAAGGAACCTTGGGGATCACCTATTTTGGTGACTCCCAAGCTTCAGGCCTTTATGTCTCATCTTTATGATGTTTGTCATAATTGTACCTCACCAGCAGCATTATTTAATGTTTTCTATACTGACTTGGTTTCTTACAAATTTAAAAATATCTACCTTAGTGTCACTGTAAACAATAATATCCATGAAGTCACAGACACAATGTGCTAGATATGTGTCTTTCTAATAAGTTTTCATTTATGTGCCACTTAAAATCAGCTTATGTACCTATACTTGGGGAATACATCTCATAATTTGGAGGACATTGCTTTGGCTCCTCGTTCAGATGTAATGTGAAAACGAAAGGTTGGAGAGAGTTAATCACATTGTTTCTTATCACAAAGCAGGTTGCCATGGAGGCATGACCAGAGGCCACCCTCCCTGACTATGTCATAGTCAGAGGCAGAGCTGTGGCTAAAACCCAGGTCATCTGACTCCAAGACCAGACCTCTTTCCACCTCATCATACTGCTCCATGGTTGCCATTTTGATCTAACTATTCATGATCTTTAATAGAGATGGGACTAGAATCCAGATCTTCCTTGAGTGTGGCAAATAATAATAATAATAATAATAATAATAATAATAATAATAATAATAAATTAATCCTGTGACTTTGGATGAATCATTTAATCTTTCTGGATTTGAGTGCCCTTATTTGTCTAAATGAAATAATAATTCCAGTTCTGCCTCCTGCCACATGGGCAGAAAGGTAGTAGCTGTCATTGACAAAAGCATTTCCTAGGCCATTATGAGAGGATGGGACCAGATGATTTCTCAGGGGCCTCTCTGCTCTGAAATGTTACTCTTCTAACAAACAGGATAAACCCAAGTTTGCTTATCCAGAGGAGTACATGTGTATGAAAGGAGTATGAATATTCTCTTAGGGAAATCAGAAAGTCCCGTAGTCCCATTGAGTAAAGTCAAATTTAAAAAGCTTATATAAAGTGGGGAAAAATGATGATTTTGGCTTTCCCATCAGGCATTTGTGTTTTATACAGTGAGTTTCCTCCAGGTAGACTCATCAGGTGAGCATCTTGATCTAGCCTAAGCTTACCAGTTGAGCCCTGTCAACTCCAGCTGTTTATCATCTGTAAGATAGGCATGCATCCCTGCTCTGATGACATCACAAAACTGCTGTGCAGACAAATGAGGAGGTGGTTGTGCACAGGTGTGAGAAAGCTAAAGCACCCGACTGAGTTGAGACACACCCCCTTCGCCGTGGGATCTGTTCTGTGCAGGAGGGGGTGGGTGGGGATGTGGGTGCTTCTGGGTAGCTTATCTTAGCCCTGGACATGCTCCAGTTCTCATTTCTGTCATTTTTCTGTCCTAGATTTACTATTCCGAAGGTGGACAAGCTGTAGCCATCGGGCAATTTAAAGATCGAATTGTAGGGTCCAGCAGTCCAGATAATGCATCTATCACCATTTCACATATGCAACCAGCAGATAGTGGTGTCTACATCTGCGATGTTAACAACCCTCCTGATTTTGTTGGAAAAAATCAAGGCATCCTTAAAGTCAATGTGTTAGGTATGGGCAATTTTTTTCTGTTTTTTTTTTTCTCTTATTGGGACAACTTAGGACCTTCCATGAGCCAGGACAATGAGTTATGGTGCTAATTAAGTCCCAGGGAGTAAGTAACCTGTCTGCTCCTTTTCTTGTTGGGGAAATAGAGACACACCAACAATCCAACCCTTAGAGTAATACTGAGAAATCACTCAAAACATGCTGAAACAATTGCCAAACCGAAAGTGCTGCCAAAATGACAGAGAGCAGGAGTTTGACCCAACTTCTGGGGATCCGTGTCTCTGAAGGGTGGAATGAGTACAGATGGGCAACACATGGTCCCCACTAAATGATCACTAGTGACTCCTTCAGAGGAAACCTCCAATTAAATCCAATCCTACCTGGGGGAGATAACTGCCAATCTATTATCTCTCCTAAGCCAGCTGCAATTCCCACTGTTAAATCATTCTTTGGAGTCCCTTTAAAAAATGTTAGCACTCTCTAGAAAAAGGACCATAAAGTAAGCCAGAGTTGAGAATTTATTTATATACAGCTGCTCATCGTGTGACATTCGGCAAGTCCTTCTTGCTTTTCGAATGTGCTTGGAGTGGTTCATTTATACGGCATTTACTGAGTGCCTGTTTTGTGCCAGGAGCCATGAGGTTTACAATGATGGAGGCATGGTTTCCGCTCTTGGAGAGTTCACAGGTTTTGGTGATTTCTAGCACCGTTCCAACCTCTGAGAGGACAATGGGGGTTTTGCCCCCATCTAAGGGTCCTGTCTGCAGACCTTCGGAAGTATTGAAGGGGTAAAAGTGAAGGCTGTCAACGCTTACTGATTAACCAATTGAGCAAAGGATGCTTCCATTTCTAAGTAATCCCAAATGGAGCTGATTGAGCCATTGTTCCTTTCAAGCTATGTACATCCATCAAAGGAAAGGATGAACTAGATCAAACCAGTGACTTGATCATTGACTGGCTTGCAAAAAAAGCAGCAACTGATAAAAGGTGCACACCTAGGAGAACCGTCCAAAGTTGTCTGAGCTTGCCTCCCAGGTGACGCCCCAAATGAGGTTTGCTACTGCATCTACCCACCTGGAAAAGAGGGAAAGGTGATTGGGAGCGAAGTTTTAAGAGTGGGGTAGCTCAATTGTGCTTATATTTTGCTGAGCCCCATGCTAGGCAACAGGCCGCAGGGGGAAGACAAGAGAATTACACACACTCTTTCTTGGGAGAGTTGATGCTCCAGGTTGGAAGACTAGTCATTTACATGGGAACTAAACAGTGCAATACATACGCTGGGAATCAGAAGGCTTAGGTTCTAGCTTGTACTCTGCTACTCAGTGGCCTCAGGCAAGTCAGTCCACTTTTCTCTGACCATTTTCAGGTGGAGTTGTAATTTCTGCCCTACATTCACAGGTTTGTTATGAGGATCAAACGATAGACTGGAGATTCAATACCTGGAGCATTTGAGGGATTAGTCCTCTATTGGTTTCCTGCTGCTCCCTGGCTCTGGGTTGTCCTTCTGACCAGAAACAACCTAAAGAAGCTGAGCCCGTTTACCTCTGAGCTTGCAAAAAACTCTGAGATAAAGTTGGACAGGAAGGTTCATATTCTTAAATTTCAAGTTCGGAGAATCCTTAGTCAGCTTCTATAAGAAGTTGAGAGTCATTTCCTCTTCAAGGCTTTGGGGTCACTTGTTTCCTCAATGGCTGTGTCACGACTTTTCCTTAAGCATCCAGGATCCAGGCAAGGTAAAAGGCAGGAGAGTCTGTGGATTATCTTGTTTGGGAACTCTCAAAAATCCATTTTCTGTTAATTGGGGTAAGAACAAAGGTCTTCTCCAAAGACCATTCTGGAAATTTTGAGACTGATAATGTTCTCTAAAAATCTCAGAGGCTGTTTGCAGTTCTGAAGTTCCATTGCCTATGAGGGCCCATCCTGCTTGCACTGACAGAGGGCGGGGCATGGGGAGGGAGGCAAGGGGGTCAGGGAGGCCAACTGTGGGGAGAGGTGTTGGCATTTCCTTAGCAATCACTCTTCCTAGCAATGCATTTCCCAGAGACATTCCATTATGCAGTGATGGATGGAGATCCCATGCATTCACTCATTCATGCAGAAATTCATTCAATGAATCCTGAACACACGTCTGATTACGGTGCTACATTGTGGAGATGGAAATATATAAAAGACAGGGTTTCAGCCCTCCAAAACTTTAGAGAATAGGGGCTGAGGTGGCCAGGCACGATTTAGTTAAAGGAAACAGCAATGAGCCGAGGCCCAGGTGGTTTGGATGACCATTCATTTGAGAGACTTCCATTGGGTATGAGAGCCTTGGCAAATGCATGTCTGAAAAAACCCAGATAGAGGTTTGAATAATTATTTTGTATGCATTTGGAATAAGCATCATATTCCTTCTGTGATTTGGCACATAACAAGGAAATGATGAATTTAGAGAAGGCTGTGGACGCAATGAAGCATTTTCATTGATTTTTCTGAGGCGAGCCTCTTTTCTCCCACCCCAATTCTGTTGAAAGTAATAATGCTAAATGGTAGATCAATGGCTTTGCCAGTAAGACATCCAATTTCTACCGGGGACGTAAGCTGGATGAAATGTCAATTCAATCCTGATTCGGTAGTTTTAGAAAATATATAGGTTTGGGACATGGTTCGAAGTGATTTACTAAGTGTTTTGTTAATAAAACAATAAAATAAAAGGAGGAAGCTGTGTTCAGGGGGGAAAAAGCCTATCTGGAGCTGATTCTGACCCCCCCATTTAATTTTCTGTTCAAAACACTATTCTGTAAAGGCTGTCAAATCATCATGGTTTTAGACAGGCAGTATCTAAATCTAGTGATGGTTGCAATGGACTTCTGGTTAAATAGCCTAGCTTAGGGTAGGCAAATCAATGAGATGTCCCCATCTGAGAAAATCAACAGTAAGGAAAAGAGATAAAGAGGAAAATACTTATTTTCATTAAAAAAAAAACCCACCCGTTTAAAAGATAGGGATGGTAAAGTGTTTCAAAGAGCTACAGCTGTCTCCATTTGTCTTCTCACTCATGCGTACAGGGAGTTAGAGTCTAAGACTGAAAGATTAACTTCAGTACCAGGCTATAAAATGTGGCAGTAGAAATTAGTCCTGCCCACAGCCAACAGCAATTCCATGTGCAAGGCACTACAGACATCATATTATTTACATAAAGTCGATGTGTTTGGTTTCATCAGAGGTCAGATAGTTTCTTTTTTCACATTTATAGAGATGAGTCAACTGAGGTTTGGTGATGTGAGGTTACTTGCCTAAACATATCTAAAGTAAAGCTGCAGAGCCAGCAGTCTGGATGGATCCAGGGCTGTGCTCTTAACTGCTGTTTCTAAAGTAAGAGCTGGAGGGCTGGAGAGTCCAGAGCATTTAAGGTATAACTAGCCTAAGCTAGAGTACCTGTGTCTTCGGAGGATTTTATACCTAAGTTAAGGGAGGTGAGTTGGTAAGTACTGAAATTCAGATGGTTATCTATATGTAACACTGAGAATAAGCTGTGAGCTGTAAGATGAATGAGGAAATTCAGATTCTCAGTTTCCCACAGGACTGCTCCATGGAGATGTTTCATAAACAGCTAAAACTCAGTATATCCCCAAATGACCATATCATCGCCACCCCCCATCCCTGAAAACATGCTCCTCCTGTGTTTATTTCTGGATGGCATGTATCCAGCTGTCCACATCAGTTACTTGGGAGCCATCACTGCCTGCACCCTCTTCCTCATGCCCCCTATTCATTTGGTCACCAAGTCCAATTGATTATACTTCCTTGATACCTCTTGACCATGTCCCCTCCACTCCTTTGGTTCAGGCACCCCCACCGTGCAAGAAAACCATCTAAAGCATTAAAAATGGACACCATCCTTCCCCTACTTAAATTCCTTCCGTGGTCCTCCTGCTGTCTGTGTAAAATAAATGAAATACAATGCCCTCCCAGCTATTATCTCTGCTGTTCTCTGGCCTCATCTCCCAATACTCCCCCACCCCACTTCAGAACTGTTTCAGAGTTACTTGGGCATTTCTGGTGCCTAATCCAGTGCCAGGTACACAGAAGGCACAGAAGTAAATGCTTGTGGGGCAAAAAATGGATAAAGATTTCAGCTTCGTGTTGCACCCACCTGCCCCCCACCTGCCAAAGTGGACTTCCCTGACCAACAAGGGACACAGACCATTTCAGACCCTCCAACAATTTTAGGTCACTCACCCCCAGAGAAGTTAATGCCCAAACATGATTCATAAAGGAAAGGGAAAATATAGCATTAATGAAACAAATGTAAAAAGAGTAAGTAACAACTTATCTCAAAGTATCTAAGGGATCTAAGGGTCCCATTTTTTCCCTTAAAGCTGTGCTTCAAATGTATAAACTGACTTTAGTCATTTAGTGTTTGCTTACATATGGGCTGTTTTAATAAAGGCATATTTTAAGACACAATGCGGAAATTCATGGTCATGAATCTGGGGAGGAAGGCAGACAGAAGAGATGCTGATGGAATCTTAATGGCCTGGTGCCTGGCAGGTCCTTGAACCTGAAGTGCTCTACTCCCATCTGGTGGTACAAGCAGAAAAAATGATCAAACGCAGTTTGCAAAGCTTTCAGAACGGAGTGCAGGGCCCAGAATTCTACAAAATGACAGTAGAAAGTGACCTGCCAATTGTGACAGGTTGCAACACTGCCTGCAGGATTTTGACTCTGTCTCATTGCCTTACAGTGAAACCTTCTAAGCCCTTTTGCAGCATCCAAGGAGTACCAGAAACTGGCCATCCTATATCTCTTTCTTGCCTCTCGCTGCTTGGGACACCTTCCCCTGTATACTACTGGTATAAACTTGAAGGTGAAGACATCATCCCAGTGAAAGAAAACTTCAGTAAGTCCAGCCCTCCTGCAGCCCCTGGCAAGGTCTGACATGTGTGGCTGGCTGGTTGCTCATCTTTAGAGCTCAGTCGTCGTCGTCTTCTTCTTCTTCTTTTCTTCTTCTTTCTTTCTTTCTTTCTTTCTTTCTTTCTTTTCCTTCTCCTTCTCCTTCTCCTCCTTATTCTTCTTTCTCTGGGAATAAGATGTACAAAGATATCCTAACAAGATGACTGTGGTCTGGTCTTACCCCCAACCTCTAGAGGTCAAGCCTCTTTTTGGCTCAGAGGGTAGTGGGTATGGAGGGGAGAGGCATGGTCCCAGATGGGCTACCTTTAGAAGAATCTTGGGGCCAGGGGGTGGTGGTGTCTCATTGGACCCTGGCAGCTCAGGAAAGGGGCGGCAAATGTGAGGGAGTGGGCAGACAGGCATTGAGTGATTCTGCTGCGATGACATGATCCATAGCCCCCTAAGAGGTTTCAAAAGTCTATTTCCTGTTTTTTTGTTTTGTTTTGTTTTGTTTTGTTTTACAGACCCAGCCACTGGGACTTTGGTTATTGGAAATCTGACCAGTTTTGAACAAGGTTATTACCAGTGCACAGCTATCAACAACCTTGGCAATAGTTCCTGTGAAATTGATCTGACTTCTTCTCGTGAGTTGATCATCTATCTTTTTTAAAAAAAATATTTTTTATTTATTCATGAGACACACACACACACACAGAGACGAGAGAGAGAGAGAGAGAGAGAGAGAGAGAGAGAGGCAGAGACATAGGCAGAGGGAGAAGCAGCCTCCCTGTGGGGAGCCCAGTGCAGGACTCGATCCCAAGAACACAGGATCACAACCTGACTGAAGGCAGACACTCAACCATGAGCCACCCAAGTGTCCCTTGATCATCCATCTTTAACACATGTTCTCCTTAAGTCAAGTGTCCTGGGCCTGCCAACCAAGCAAATTAACTAGGATCCCCTGCTTCATCCTTTGGCCTCTCTGGAGATTTTGGTGGATTATTTATAGATTGATACGCTGAATTATTACCATCCTAATGTCTAAAGCTTACATGACACTTACTACGTGCCATACACTGCCACAGATCATTTACAAAAATTTTGTTCCACACTCATAACATTTCTAGAAAGTAGATCTTACTATTTCATAAGCAGAATAACAGCCCCATTGATAGTACCAGACTGGATTTTCTTTGTGAATCCAGGGGAAACTAGCAGTCTATGTTGAACATGGAGCTCATAGACTTTCCAGTTCCTCAGTAATTTGTTAAGATCTGCCTCTAATAATAGTGGTCATAATAACACTTGTACCTACAATCACAGTAGCTAATATCTGTGGAGCACAAATTATGTACCAGGCACATGGCCAGGTGCTATGAGTTTCTCTCACTCAATCCTCCAACCACCCTGCCTAGGAGGCACGGCAGATTGTTAGCTTCATTTTACTGCAAAGGAAACTGAAACTCAGCGAGGTAAGTGACTTACCCAAGGTCATCCAGTGAGTGACTGGCAGAGCCTTAAAACACAACATTCTATTTCAAAGGTGCTTTGTCACCAAGCATACACTTGAGGGCCTGGAATTGTCAAATTGGGCCAGGTGGGGGCAAGCTCTCACAAGGGATATCTTGCCACACTTTTTAAAAAAGATTTTATTGGGGGATCCCTGGGTGGCCCAGTGGTTTAGCGCCTGCCGTCCGCACAGGGCATGATCCTGGAGTCTCGGTATTGAATTCTGCATCAGGCTCCCTGCATGGAGCCCGCTTCTCCCTCTGCCTCTCTCTCTCTCTCTCTCTCTCTCTCTCTCTCTCTCTCTCTCTCTCTCTGTCTCTCATGAATAAATAAATAAAATCTTTATTTAAAAAAAGATTTTATTTGAGAGAGAGCATGAGCAGAGGGGTTGGTCAGAAGAAGAGAGAGAGGGCATCCTGGGTGGCTCAGCGGTTTAGCACTGCCTTCGGCCCAGGTTGTGGTCCTGGAGACCCAGGATTGAGTCCCACATTGGGATCCCTGCACAGAGCCTGCTTTTCCCTCTGCCTTATGTCTCTACCTCTCTCTCTGTCTCTCATGAATAAATAAATGAAATTTAAAAAAGAAGAAGAAGAAAAGGGAGAAGCAGACCCCCGCTAAGCAGAGAGCCTGACGTGGGACTTGATCCCAGGACCCCAGGATCATGACCTGAGCCAAAGGCAGATGCTTCACCGACTGAGTCACCCAGGGGCCCCTTGCCACACCTTTGAATGATGACTTAATAACACTTAGGATCATCTATGTCATCTAATCATTATTTCTAACTCACTTTGAATCTGTGACTAATATATACTATATCCAGGTGGCCAGTTCCCTTGGGCCATTCCTCTCCTAGGAAGCTAAGCTTTTGTCCTTTCAGTGGTCCTGAATCAAGCATTTTCCAATTCCAGGTTGTTTCTTCATTCGCCTAATTTTGAGTCAAAGGTGAAGAGACATCTTTTTGGTCTTTGTCTATGGTTTCATTCTACCCCTAGTCCCTTGATCATTCCTGCTGTATATCTCTATATCTTCCCCAATCCTGTTTTGCCTTTCCAGAAGTGGTTAAGTGGTATAACCTGTAGAGACTCAGGAGTTGTACTCGAGCCCTGCTTCCACTCAAATATTCCTTTTAAATGATGGTGGCATTTGGCTTCCTTCCTTCCTTCCTTCTTTCCTTCCTTCCTTCCTCCCTCCCTCCTCTTTTCCTTCCTTCTTTCCTTCCTTCTTTCCTCCCTGTCTCCCTCCTTCAAACATTAATTGGATATCTACTCTATGCCAGAAACTCTCATAGGTGATGCAGACACAGAGATTAATAAGATCTAGGTCTTACATTCAAGGAACTCACAGTTTATTTTATTTTTTAAAAGATTATTTATTTATTCATGAGAGACACACACACACAAAGAGAGAGAGAGAGAGAGTGAGAGAGAGGCAGAGACGCAGGCAGAGGGAGAAGCAGGCTCCACGTAGGGAGCCTGATGCGGGACTCGATCCTGGGACTCCAGGATCACACCCTGGGCTGAAGGCAGGCACCAAACAACTGAGCCACCCAAGGATCTGTGGAACTCACAGTTTAGCCAGAGGGACAATCAGTAAAATGTGTTATATGCTCCAATAGCAGTCTGGACAGGGGCTCTAAGACATTGAAGAAGAAACAAGTAATTATGCTTATAGAACCAGGGCCAGCTGCCCCAACAAAGTGCTATTTGAGCTGGATCTTGAACGAACTTGCAAAGCCTGTTTCTTTATCTATAAAATAGGGATGAAGGTGAAAGGCAGCTGATGGGTGACACTATGGTGGCAGGCTTAGGAGGGCAACCAGTCTTGCTGGGGGAAGGAGGATGGAGGGCCCCAGGAGGGCTGTTTCCTCAGGGGGAAAAAATCATAAGAAATCAATAGATTATCTGATGTGTTTAAATCTACTGAAAGGAGTTTTAACAGTTTTGGTTGGAAATTTGGGAAGTTAGTGGCAATCCATTTTAAAACATCTCCAAATGAGGCAATTATTAGACCCAAAGAGAAAAATTTAAATGTACAAGAATCGTGATGTGAGAGCACCTGGGTGGCTCAGTCGGTTAGGTGTCCAACTCTTGATCTCGGCTCAGATCTTGATCTGAAGGTTGTGAGTTCAAACCCCATATTGGGCTCCACACTGGGCGTAGAGCTTACTTAAAAAAATTAAAATTAAAAAAAGAATCATAGGATGTATTAGGTTCTTGCAGCTGTGAACTATATTTACATAACCATAATCCTGTAAACTTTGATGTCATGACAACTTGCACTATGGCGATATCAGGAGAATGTGTGAGTGGGGTGGAGTTAAGAATACAATCCCCATCTTCTGGGGTAGGAAGTTGTCAAAAAATGACAAAAACTGGAAAACTAAAACAAGCACAATAGAAACATGGAGGCAGATACCGGATGATTCATGAAAAAGAGTTAAGAGTGGTTGCCTCTAGTGAATGGGACACAGTGATGGGGGTAGGGGTTGGTGGGAGCGGGCACAGGGACTGCTGCTTCTTTGCTAGAAGTCTAGTAGAGCTGTATGACTTTCTGAATCGTGTACATGGATTCCTTTAATCATAAAAGTTGAAAGAACGATGGGGCAACTCTGCTAGTCTCTCCTCGCAGAATGTAAGATGTCCAGCCTTATTTGAAGGGAGGCGGATGGAGATGGGCCCACTGGAACTCAGACAAGGTCTCTCCGGGATGGTGGGAAGTCTGGTGCTCAGCTGGATTCATCGCACATTTGTTGAATTTTTCCATAGATTGATCTAGTAAACCAGATGCCTGTTTATAGAAATGGGCATGGCCTTTTCCGATGGCCAGAATGCATGAGGCTTTTTGGTGAGCATGGCATGTGTGGGAGAGGTTTTTAGGGATCTACTTCACCTGTGCTCTGGATAAGCCTGGTGAAACCTCCCTGCCTGTAACAGTGGTCCTTTCTCTGCTTACCAGGTTGTAGCTTTATGGTGTCTCTTTCATTTGATCAGGCAGATGCCCACCAAAGACTCCCTTCCTTCCACCCCATTTTGAAAGGAAGCCCCCCCCCCAAGATGGCATAGGTCTTCTCTATGTGTATCCATGTGAATGGGTAAGCTACACAGCTGAGCCAGGGTGAGTTCAACTGGCAGAGTTCTGGGGGTTTCTAGCCTACACGGGTCATATTCCCAGTATATGGAGGCTCCAGATATTCCACCCTGGTCATGAAAGCACACATGTGAGGCAGCCAGTACAGTCCACTTTACCAACCTGCTGCTTCTTTCTTCAAGATCCAGAAGTTGGAATCATCGTTGGGGCGCTGGTGGGGACCCTCATAGGTGCTGCCATCATCGTCTCTGTCATGTGCTTTGCAAGGAACAAAGCAAAGGCAAAGGGGAAAGAAAGGAAGCGAAATTCAAAGACTACCACAGAACTCGAGTAAGATCTTCTTTGTTTGAATGTTGACATTTGTCAGGGTGTTATCTCTATCAGGCAGCTCTTCCTCAGCAACCCTTTTAGCCTAACCTATCAGAGGTCGTCTTTCTGTTCCCACTCACTGCTTATATAAAAGCAGGTGGCAGCAGCTACCAGTTCCTGATGGCTGTGTGCCAGACTCTGCTCTAAGCACCTTATGTCTATCAACTCATTTAACCACCGTGGGTATACTAGTTTTTCTCTCTTGGGACTCTCATTCTCTTGTTGAGACCTAACCTGTCTGGTTAGGAGACAAGATGAATGTGTGGTCCGACAGTGAGTCAGAATATCAGAAATCCCATAAGCCTTGAACAGATTGGAACACATGGTTGCATGAAATGCCGAACCCTAACTCGTTCTTTCCTGGGCCTTCTTCCTGCAGACCAATGACAAAGGTAAACCAAAGTACAGAGTTTGAGGCAATGCCAGATGAACACGTGATCCAGCTAGAAGCTACCTTGCCACCTTCTGGCCATGAGGATGACCCCGATGCCATCCTAGGGCCAGATCATCATCCTATCCCGGAGCCAGAGGCTGTCCAGGAGCCTACCCCGCAGCCTGCCCCTGGGCCGCAGCCTGTCCCAGGTCTGGAGCTTGAGATAAAGCTGGAGCCAGAGCTGAAGCCAGACCCAGATCCGGAGCCGGAGCTGGAGCCTGAGTCTGAGCCTGAGCCTGGGATTATAGTGGAGCCCTTGTGTGAGAAGGATAGGGAGTGAGTAAGCCATAGGCTGTAGCCTAAGTACAGTGTTCATCGCTAAGGAACTTATTACTGGTATTTGGAATTCAGCTGCCCTAACTAGTCTCCCACCCCCTCCCTCTGTTCTGACTAACGCTTTTCTAACAAGGTGCCCCTACCATCAATCCCAAACAAATAGGTCAAGATAAATACAAGGGTTCCTGCATGACTTACACTTTTACTAACATGTAAGCCTAACCGATGACAAAGTGAGTGATTTCTAGTTCAGATGAAAGTGTTTTGTTTTGCAGCAACATCTACACTGTACTTCAGAAAATCTTCTCTATTTTCAGCTCATCTTTATTCTGTTCCACATGCACACATGACAAGGTGGCATTAATTGGATTCGATATTATTCCTAGGATGAGCTGTCAGGGCTTCCCTATTCATTTTGACACTGGCCATGAAGACAAGAATTTGCTAGCATTCTCTTGTAGATTGGGGGCAGGGGGAATCCTCAAAAATTGCAGAGGAGAATATGTAAAGGGTACATATTAATTGGTAGGTAGCATTTAAATCTAGGTCTTAAAATCAGTGCTTCATTTATCATATTAGATCTCCCAAGGAACCACTCTGCTATACAGTATCTTGAGCATAGCCAAAAAATTTAAATAGCCTAGTTTTCAAATGCAAGATAATCTACAGGCAAACAGTTCCAGATAACATTTTCCTTCGGTGACTAAAAAATGTTGATACCATAGGTGATGTACAATTTACCTTTTAATGAGATACTATGTTATCACTATATCTGATGCTACCTTACTTAAGAAGGGCCAGATTATGAAACTGTTCTAAATGAACACTTAAGATCTATTTTAGATAATCTGAACAAATTATTTAATCTGTTTCACTGTTGGGATATTCCACAGTAATAGATAACCATGTAAGTGCTAAATATTAACCTAACATGCATTGATATTACCTCTTTTTCACCTGCCAAAATGTGTTCTCCATTGATATTTTACCCATATACCACCTTGAAGAAATTTAAAGGTAGACTTTTTCATTTGTGTAATCAGATTTTTTTTTCAAATAAGTCTCAATTTTAATAAGATCCTCTTCATACACATTTGCTACTAAAAATTGAAATAGCACATCAAAAAATTACGATTTCTGAAAACCAGAAAAATCTACCTTATGCACACCCTCCCCTAATTATACTCTAACCAAACCACCCCAAGTTTTCTGTGTATTCCTTCTGCACAAGTTACTTGGCTTCCGATTTTTTGATGTTAGGTTTTATCTTAATGACTTTAGGCTTCTCAAACACTTAGGCACACTCAACCTAGTAGTGCTTCCTTAGGTCAAACTGAAAAGTGGACATAAACTGACACCATTCAAATGCAAACTACAGGAACTGAAGTCATTCAAATGAAAACTACAGGATTCCTCACAAACTAATATCAAACTGGAATAGATACAAGACAGTTTATATCATAGATTATTAAAATATTACAACTTGTCTTAACATAGAACAGCTTTCCCGAGCTGCTGCATAACGATCCTAGAATTACTAATCAGAGGAAATAGTACAAGTTTATGTTTACATTGGCTCCGTGTCATTATTCTCCATGCTGGTATCCTCAGAAACATCTTTATGATACAGGCAATAATGACAGGTACATCTAAATCTTTCCACTCTGGATTCACCCTCAATTCCCTGCTCTGGTAGATCCTTTTGAAGCATGGACCGCTTGTTAAGGTAGCGCTGGTACTGAATCAATCGAATCATCCTCTCCATCCTTTCTTTCCTAGCAGTTAACAGAGTCCTCACTCCACTCCTCTTCCTGTTGTTGCTGAGGATGCGGTCAACAAGCCCCTGTGGTTTCTTCTCTCTCTCCTGCTGCTGGGGTGGATATTCTGGTAGAGGGAAGGGAGTTTGATACTAGGGTCGAGAGTCAGTTTGCTAAGGTTCTTTACTAACACTTCGGACATGGTTTGAACAGCTGAACCTTCCTGAGAGTGCTCTTCAGGAAACATCTGAGATGATCCCGGGGCCCAGGCTGGGTGCAGCTGCTTTGGTGAATCCATTGAAACCCTAGTTGTGGACTGAAGCTCCTGGATCTTCGGGTGCCAGTGTGGGAGGTGATGCTCAAGACTCCGTGTAATCAGATTTTAAATCTTATTTTGAAGTTCCATAAATAACACTCAATAAAATCTCATTTTAATGATCCTAAGGTAAATCTTTTATTAATGTTATTGACATATACTTTATGTACAATAAAGAATACCCATTTCAAGTGTAAAATTTGATGAGTTTTGTCAGATGTATATACCCATGAAACCACCACAATTTAAAGAGAGCATCTCTGTCAATCCAAAGTGTTTCCTATGCCTTCGTGTAATCCCACCATCACCCTGGACCTAGGCAACCACTGATTTGCTTTCCATCTTTAGAGATTAGCTTTGCCTTTTCTTGACCTTTGTATAAATGTGATCATATAGTCTGGACTTGTTTTGTGTCTGACTTCTTTCCAACGTGAATCCTTTTTAAATGAAGTAATGAATCTCTAATTTATCACATCCAGATTTTCACGTAGAGGATTTTCTTAAGCTGTGAGGCCCTTTATATAGAAAATGTACCTATACACTAATTGAAGTAGAGTCTTTGTTGGTTTTAAGGTAGATTGCAACTTAACATTTACATTCGTCCAGAGCCATGGAGAGAAATAACAAGCTTTTACTTGGATACTTACTTCAATGTGTCAATTTTCAGCCAATCATAGGGATTTTTGAAGCATCTATAATGCCATTCACATTAATATAATGATACATAGTGTCTGATGGGTCCAGTAGGCAAAATGATGAAGGTTTTGAGAATGATCTAATATTTAAAGATTAAAAACTAAACACCAGATGGTACCAGACCATCAAAGTAGCTGGAGTTCACTTTTCTCTTCCACTTTTATAATGAGGCAAATCGCAAGAAAAGAAACTGATGGATCAGTGCTGAGCAGGAAGGAAGTCACTCTTGGTGATCTTACAGAGCTCTGTCCTTAGTAACACTGTTCAAAAAACTGATGAATATAGTTGGATTAAAGGACATGGATCACCTCAAAAATCTGCTGGAAAAAAAAAGAAAATCTGCTGAAAACTCTGGACCCCTCTCCACAGAAAAACGGTTATGTACACAAAGTGTCATGTACAGTTTTAGGTAAATTACAGACTCCCTGAATCCAAGATTAAGAACTAGTGACTTAGATAAAAACACGAAAGGCACACTTAACAAATCTGTGGATGCCCTCCTCCTGGGGAGAATGATTACTATGTTGTACAACTCAAAAATGATCTCAATAGCCTGAAGCTGGGCTAAAATCAACAGGAATGGAGAGAAAAATCCAGATTTATTTTTTTTTTTTTAATTTTTATTATTTATGGTAGTCACAGAGAGAGAGAGAGAGAGGCAGAGACACAGGCAGAGGAGAAGCAGGCTCCATGCACTGGGAGCCCAATGTGGGATTCGATCCCGGGTCTCCAGGATCGCGCCCTGGGCCAAAGGCAGGCGCTAAACCGCTGCGCCACCCAGGGTTCCCGAAAAATCCAGATTTAAAAATATAGTGTACATGTTGCCCGTGCAGAAACCTTAGCTAGGCAAGGGGAGTAGGTGAGGTCAACCTGAAGTAGTTATCTTTGGATCTCTCCTTTGAGTGCTCTTCCTGGCCATCTGGTGTCTTATTTTCCAAACACCCAGGATTCTCATGCATCTACTAGCTCAGTGGCCCACTCAGCTCTGCATCCTTCAGGCAGAATTCATGGCTCAGGACCTACCTCTACCCTTGGCTCCACTTTATTTTTTAATTTTTTACAGCTTTTATTTAACAGAGAGAAAGTGAGAGAGTGAATGCGAGCATGAGTGGGGGAAGGGCAAAGGGAGAGAATCTTCAAGTGCAGATGGGCCTCCATCTCAGGACCCTGAGCTGAAATCAAGAGTTGGATACTCAATCGACTGAGCTGCCAGACACCCCCTTTGACCCCATTTTTTAAAATTTTTATTTATTTATGATAGTCACACACACACACACACAGAGAGAGAAGCAGAGTCACAGGCAGAGGGAGAAGCAGGCACCATGCACCGGGAGCCCGATGTGGGATTCGATCCCGGGTCTCCAGGATCGCGCCCTGGGCCAAAGGCAGGCGCCAAACCGCTGTGCCACCCAGGGATCCCTTGACCCCATTTTAAAAAGCATCTTTTCTGTAACCTGTTTTTGTCTGTCTGGATCTTTTATCATCCAGTGATGTCATTTGGATTGATAATGGGTTAGCTCTCTTTTGAGCATTTACCTTTTATTTTTTTTTAATTTATTCATGATAGTCACACACACAGAGAGAGAGGGGCAGAGACACAGGCAGAGGGAGAAGCAGGCTCCATGCACCGAGAGCCCGACGTGGGATTCAATCCCGGGTCTCCAGGATCGCGCCCTGGGCCAAAGGCAGGCGCTAAACCGCTGCGGCACCCAGGGATCCCCGAATATACCTTTTAAAAGGAGGCCCTTGAACACAGGCCCTTAACCCAAAGAGTCTAAATGGTGGAATTTCAGGCACTGGAACAATCCCAAGGGGAACTATTTCTGGAAAAAGGAGCCTTCTCACATCAAACCATGTGGGTTACCATCTACTTTACCTACTCGTAAGGGCACTCTGGGTGAGTTCAACTTTCATCTCCATCTCCTTAGTGTCCTACTAGCATATCCATAATACACCATGTATTTGTGATAAATCCAAGACTCTGTAAAATATGAAATCACAGAAAATTTTTCACTAAATTTTACTTGGGCAGGACAATGGGCTCGTGTTAAAGAGCTTTCCATCAAGGGAACAAAGCAAAAGTGGATCAGAAAATAAGTATTGGAATACATCATTACCCAAACATTCTGATTAAACTTCAAATTATTTCAGCATTAATTCTCATTCAGAGAGGGTACTACCTGATTTATTTTGCTGCGGAGAGTTAAAATTTAAGTAGGTGGTCCCAATCAAATCCCATGGGTTTCTTAACAATTCACTTCTCACTACCCAAAATGATTTTCAGGAACTTCTCTCATCTCTTTATGTACTTAGCAACGAGGATATGCTAAAGTCAACAGAACAGCTGTTTTGACTGTAGGTCCTTATTCTCCTCAAATTCATCTGTTTATTCAATCATTCACTAGATACTGAGTGGCAACTGTAAACCAGGTACTGTGGCTGGCGTTACAATGGTGAGCAGAATCAGAGCTAGCTCCTGTCCCTGAGGAGTTTGAAGCCTTGCTGTGACAAGTTCTTTTTAAAAAATTTTTTTTTATTTATTCATGAGAGATACAAAGAGGCAGAGACATAGGCAGAGGGAGAAGCAGGCTCCCTGTGGAGAGCCCGATGAGGGACTCGATCCCAGGACCCTGGGATCAAAACCTGAGCCAAAAGCAGACACTCAACCACTGAGCCACCCAGGTGCCCCACTGTGACATGTTCTTGCACATCATCAACAGTAGTGTGTTGATGGCAGGCGAGGAAGGCTGGAATTTGTACTGCATGGGGGAGGGCCTCCAAATTATAGCAGTTTATGAGGAAAAACAATGAAAACATAGCAATTCTTGACCAATAGCTAAGAAATCATGGATATTGATAGCTCCAATGTCCTTCAGAGTACCAGTCGACCTTTACCACCAATACTGTATGCTGGGAAGTTAGTATTTGCAGCTCTCACCCTGGCCTCTGTGAAACTCAGGTTTGATGAATTTTCAGTAAGAAAAGCTAGAAGAAGGGCACTTGGGTGGCTCAGTTGGTGAAACGTCTGCCTTTGGCTCAGGTCATGATCTCAGGGTCCTGGGATAGGGCCTGCATCAGGCTCCCTGACTCAGTGGGGGAGTCGGCTTCTCCTTCTCCCCCCTCCCTCCGCTTGTATTCTCTCAAATAAGTAAATAAAATATTTTTTAAAAAAGAAAGAGAAGCTAGAAAAGCTAGAAGGGAGCTTTGAGAGAATAGCATTCGACCTTTGTCAGCTGCAGGACACTGGTAGTAACACACTCAATGGCTCACTCCTGCCCATGATAGCGTGGGGGGTAGGGGTAACAGAGAATTATCTGCTTAGTTGGGGACCCAGGAAGAGGTTAAGTGAAGTTTTAAAAAGTTGGATCATTCCTATTTAGCCCCACCCAATCCCCAGGGGAGACTCCCTGAGTGAAGAGAGAAAATTATCTACCTGAAATTATACAAAATTGACTAGATCTCAAGTTCTCTGATTCCCAGTATAATGCTCTTTCAACTGCAACACATTAATTTCAATGAAACAAACCCAAAGTTTTAGTATTACATGACATCTCTGTGCTGGAAAACAGGTTAGAGGGTCTTATGAAAGGTTCAAACCAATCAATAAAAAGTCAATAGCTATATCTGAAGCTTTGGTTTCAAAGGGACAAGACAAAGATTTAGAGATGTTAATGAAGGTTCCAGGAAACCAAAAACAATCCACCTAGAGCTGAGAAGGCCTGGCAGAAGGGGAAGGGAAGGGAAAGGAAAGGGCTTAAAACTAACAGGTTGCTATCAAAATGCCACAGTACTTTCCATTTGGTCCAATTTTTGACTAGAGGCAGACAGAAAATGGAGCTGGATCCAGGAAAGCTAGATTCCTCTAGCTCTGGGTTTCTCAACTATAAAATGGAGATGATTTTTGGCTTCTTAAAGTTTGCAGTGGAGAATGATAAATGATAAATATTTATAAACTATAGTGTGGTAGAAACCACATCCCCTGATGATGAGTTCAATATTCTTTCTTCTCTTGACGAGAGATTCTTAACATTTTCGGGGAGTCACAGATCCTCTAAGAATCTGGTGAAAGCTACAGAACCCTTTTCCCAGAAAAATGTACATACAAATTTCTGCAATTTCAGGCAGCCAGAACTGTGAAGCTGGAGCCACAGAACCCAAAGTAAAGGGCACCCAGATCATATCAGACTTGCACCCAGATGGATCTGGGGGTTTGAGAGTATAATTGGATATGGAAACAGAAAGCAAACACAGCCATGTCATGACTTCATTATAGTCAGTATAATGAAACTGGGGAATCAAAACACAGGGGTCATACAGTCAAATTGCTAAGTCAAAGATTATGAAGTAAAATGCTGATTTACCCTGAATATCACAGAAATTCCCTCAATTTGTAGATTCCCTCCAATACTTACACTTTTTCCCCCCACTCTTCCTATTTACCTACATCTTTCATCTTATATTCAGGTAAGCTTTACAACTGAAATTCTCATCTTTCTGGAGTTTAATTGGAAGCAATTGTAAAACCTGCTGACCTTTATAATAATTTTTTAAAATTTTTATTTATTTATGATAGTCAGAGAGAGAGGCAGAGACACAGGCAGAGGGAGAAGCAGGCTCCATGCACCGGGAGCCCGACGTGGGACTCGATCCCGGGTCTCCAGGATCGCGCCCCGCGCCAAAGGCAGGCGTCAAACCACTGCGCCACCCAGGGATCCCAACCTGCTGACCTTTAATCAGCTTCATCTTTACTGGGTTTCCTATACGAACCGATAACAATCTGATCAACATCCAGGGCCATTCGTATCCTCATAATAATATACTTTATATTTATAAAATGCCAATAGCCCACAAATTAACTGAGGCTTGGTTCCACCTGTTTTTTATTAAAGAACTGAGATCAGTTTTCTTTCACACCCATGAAGCCAATTATCCCAGACAATAAAATCAGTGTTTATGAAGAGTAAATGCCTTCAGACCTAACAGGCCCGATTAGATTAGATACAACTTTACTCTCTATTCACTGCTAAAAACCACTGGAAAGAAATTATTTCCCATTGTCAATTCTATCCTTTGCATTCAATAAACAAACACTTAGTTCCATAAGAAGACACTTCCCTGATTAATATTTATAAAGCTCAGCACTCAACTATTTATGTAAAGGTTTTACATTATCAATGACACTGTTCGTGTTCACAAAACTCATTTCAGTTACTGGTCGTTAAGTTGCTGACCCACAATTAAAGCAAGTTTGTGGGCTCACTAGGATCACTTATTTCAAGCAATATTTGCAGCATGATATTCAAATTAAACAAATAATTTGAAGAGTCGCTTGGAGTTCATTAGATTTTATGACTAGTAATCATTTACATTGTTTCCCTAAATTGAGATCAAGGTTACACTTATTTTCTTTTGCTCCACATTTAATTAGCAATTCAGAAGATTACTATTTTTAAAGATTTTAGCTGCAGTTCAAGCTTCACTAGTTTTATTGACTTCAGAGCTAGCAAAAACTGAGAAATGTATTTATGAAGGATTTCAAGGCTCACATGGGTGTCTAACTGATTAGAAAGAGAAACTGGGAGATTCTCTCAACATTTTATTTTTTGTTTCTGAAATACAAATCAAAATACATTTTTGTTACATACCATGTTAACAAGTTTGATATTTCTTTCCAGTACAGGATGACTTAATACAGATAAAACTTTCATTTTAAAAACAATACATTTTTATTTTGGAGGGAAAGAGCTCATTAAAAAGATACATGGGTACACAGGCTCTTATTTTTCATTATTTTAGTGTTTATGAATTCCAAACTTGCATGCCCCCCCAACTGAAAATTTGGTCCTTTAAAATATGTATGTATTCCTCCCATAACAAAAATAAAACAAGCGAACTGTTGAAAGAAACACAAATTTTTGGTATAGGCCCCTGAGTGGGCTTGAGAAACAAGTTAGAATGTGTTTCAACTGGACATTCAAGAACTACCTAGAAACATGGGACAGAACAAATGGCCTGGGGCTACTGGGGTACTCTGCCTCAGGGGGGAGGGTGCCAACAATTCACAGCAGCCACGGAACCACTAACCAAAATGAACCAAAATTCGGCATGGAATAATACACAATAGTAGGACAATCTCAAGAGTCATTCAATGCCTGGAAAGCTAGTTGTAAGCTCAGAACAAATACCTCAGCAGGAACCATATTCAACACACTTATATGAGACTTTGAAGATGCAAAAACTTTATCGTTCACAGATGATGGCTTGTGCACAATTACATTAGTTTCCAGAACATTGGGGAAAAACCACAAAACATATATAGTAAGAATAAATCCAAGCTGCTTAACCTTCCACCATTCTCTTGAGTATTAAACCCAGACCACCTTTGGCCACTTGCAGGGGTGTCTTTTCTTCTTTATTCTCAATGTAAATGCTTGCTCCTTGTGACACCAGCAGTTTGGCTTCTTCCACTCTCTCCTCATCACAGGCTAAGTGTCTGAAATTGAAGGACCATAGAGACTGATTACTCCTGGCCAATTTGATGTGATGAGGACTTCCTGAGAGGTGGTCTGAACTGCATATTATTAGAGAGTATAATATCAGAATATTTAATCAGGAATGTGCATGGGTAAGGCTGTTCATAAGCTAAAATTCAGTGGAATGGCCTTACGGTACCAGATCATAAATCAGAGTTCTGGACACACCACAGTCGAAGAAGGGATCTACATGTCAGCCTAAGAACAACTTCCATGTTTTCTGGAGAGTAGTTTGTACCAGATACACAGTACTTCAGGGCTACAGTTTAGAAAAGCCCCAACTCATAATTTGCTGATTGCAATTTGTGTGGTTGAAATTTTAGAAAAGCCATTTAAAAGGTTTCATCTCATTTGCTCCTATATCTACCTTAAAAGAGAACATGGAAGTATTATCGACACTTTACAGTTGAAATTGTGACAGAGGTTGATGTCTTTACCTATGCCAACAAGGCTGAGCAGTAATCGAAGGGGGAAACCTCGCCAGGCACTTAGGGTTTATCAGGCAAGGCACTAGGTACTTTACATCATTTTATTTAAGCCTCACAACAATCTAGTGAGGAAGGAATTATTCCCTTCATATTACAGATGAGGAAATTGAGGTTCGGGAAGTTAAGTTACCTTTCCAAATTACTTAGTGTAAGTATTTAATATAGTTGGATAAATGGCTGAGTTGGAATTGAGTAAACAGCATCTAGCTATCCCTAAATCCCAGGCTCTTCCTGGGACCCCGACCTGCTTCACTCCTAGGTTTCTTCCTTGCTGCGGAGAAAAGAGCTAGAATGCATAAGTCTTTCTAAACAGAGCCACTTGGACCTAAAGAAAAGATCTTAAAAAAAAAGAGTTAAGAAAACAATGCTTGAAAAAAGACTGAATCTCTCTTTAGACAAAAAAGGAGACTCAAAGTTTCTGGTTCAAAAAAGTCACCACTCACTAAGGAAGAAAAAAAAGTAGCCATGTCTTGCAGGAAAAAAATACCAAGGCAGAGGATAGCCTCAGGTCATAGGCATAAATCAATTCCAGATGGATCTGAGTTAAATGAAGAACAGTAACTCTCAACCAAAACCAATGTAATATTTAAAAAAAAGTCTGGGGATCCCTGGGTGGTGCAGCGGTTTGGCGCCTGCCTTTGGCCCAGGGCGCGATCCTGGAGACCCGGGATCGAATCCCACATCGGGCTCCCAGTGCATGGAGCCTGCTTCTCCCTCTGCCTGTGTCTCTACCTCTCTCTCTCTCTCTGTGACTATCATAAATAAATTAAAAAAAATAAAAAAAAAATAAAAAAAAGTCTGCAATAAAATACAAGTAAATATTTAACTAATTTCAGGTTGAGAAAGGACTTTCCAGTCATAGGGAAGATTAATAGGTTTGACTACTTAGAAGCTGAAAAAAACTTCTGTTCTTTAAAAAAAATAATGAACGCGAAAAGACAAACCAAGAAAAATAGTTTTGACTAACACAGCAAGTTAATATTTTTAGTATGTGAAGTCGAGAACACTGAAGAAAAAAACACGGAAAATAAATTAGTTCCCTGAAAGCAGAGAAAAGGACACAAAAGGTTATAATTTAGAGAAGAAATCTAATTAGTTGTAGGCATTAAAAGACGTTTCACATTGCTGTTAATAAAAATGCAAAGTACAAGTTTGAAATACCATGTCTGATAGAACAAAAGGATATTTTCAGTGTTGGTGAAGGGTTAATAGGCACTCTCAAACTGCTGTCAGGAGGGTAAATAATATAACTCCTCTGGAAGCAATCTGGCAATATAAAGCAATAGTCTTAAAATGTGTGTGTGTGTGTGTGTGTGTGTGTGTGTGTGTGTGTGTTGACTCAGCAGTCCTACTTCTAGGAGTCTATACTAAGGTAATAATCAGCAACATGGCCAAAGATTTTTGTATAAACTTGGTCAATGTAACATCATTTATACACGTGGAAAACTCAAAAGAGCTTAAGCATACAGTAAGAGGAATAATTAAATTCTGGCACATACACAAAGTGGAACTGTATATAGCCATTCAAAAAAGTTTTAAAAATATTTAATAACATTGGAAAGTGCTCACAATATACTATGAGGTTAAAGGAACAGGATGGAATTGCATACGTCATCCGATCCCAATTTTGCAAAAAATTTTTAATGCGCACATTTGCATACAGAAGAATGGAGAGGAAATAGATTAAAATTACATGGGCAATTTTCATTTTTATATGTCTGTACTTTCACATTTTTGTTATAAGCATGGAGTATGTTTATAAGCAGAATAAAAAAGAAATGATGTTTAAGTATTAGTGCAAGTGGGCTGTCAAGGAGAGTACAAATGATTGCTACTTGTCACTTACAGAGGAGTGTTACCCTCAGTGTCTTGGATATTTGTGGATGCTTTGTAGTACAGAAGGATATGAATCATCTTCAAGTTACCCTTGGCTGCTGCGCGGTGCATTGCCGTGGCCTCATAATGGTCCTTAGCATCTGGATTAGCTCCACCTTCCAGTAACATGACAGCAATCTGGAACCATGGAGAACAATGCAGACGTCTAGTTGTGTTCGTGTACAGGATTAGAACTCAAGAGTAGCTGCCAGAGAACAAAATCCTACCTCGTGCCTGTTTTTAGAAGCTGCATAATGCAGGGGAGTACAGCCATTTTGGTTGACGGCATTCACTTGGGCACCTTTACCCAGAAGTGCTTTTACAATCTCATCTCGGCCAGCAGACGCAGCAATATGAAGAGGAGACCAACCTGCCTATGAAAGAGGTAGGCAGTATAAGAGCCAGGGGTGAAAGGCATAGGGATTAATGCTAACATCTAGGTAGGGTTTACAAAAAGTGGGGCGTGAATGGTTTAAAAAAAATAACCTCCTTTTCCCCCTCATTAAACACTGCAGAAAATTGGGAAAGCAGATGTAGACACAAGGAACCACCCATAAGGCTGTAACACAGAGATAATGATCTATGAGAGTAATTCTAATGTGTTTTCAAATTGGGATTATATGACATAAAGTTTTGTGAGTTGCCTTTCTCACAATGTCCACTTCTTTTATTGTGAGAATTTTCTATCTCCTTCTTTGGATTCTTAACTTTATTGGTTGCATATTATTTTATTTTATTATATGGGTATACCTACTGTATTCAACCATTCCTACACTGAATTGCTTTTATTGCTTTGCTATTATAAATAGTACTTTGGTGAGCAAAGGAATTGTTGCTTACAAAACGTTTCTATTCTTATTCTTTCATCAAGTTTTTTTAAATTTTATTTATTTATTTAGGAGAGACACAGGCATAGACAGGCAGAGGGAGAAGTGGGCTCCCTGTGGTGAAGCTGATGCGGGACTCCATCCCAGGACCCCGGGATCACAACCTGAGCTGGAGGCAGATGCTCAACCACTGAGCCACCCAGGTGCCCCTCTTCCACCAAGTTTTATCTTAATATAACCAATACCGTTATAATAAATCTCTATATGACAACAACAAAAGGATATCCAGGCCCTGAGTATATATGTGTGTGTATATGTATATATGTATATGTATATATATATATATATATATATATATATAAAGCTTTCCAACATAATATAAAGAATTTGTAGTCTTGCAGCCTTAATCTGCATGTTAATAAATTATGAGATATGAGTGGCAGAACTAACATTCTAAAGTAATGCACCCACTAGACCTGTGCGAGGTCACCAAGGCCTTACTGTAACTGCCCAGTCATAAAGTTTACAGTTTTTTTTTTGTGGCTTAATACTCAGTCCTCGGTAAACACCACTCTGGAGTCTAAAGATAACTGGGCACTTATCAAATCTGCCTAGGACTCACATCATCTTTATCATTCACTGGCACTCCAAGTTGCAGCAGGAATTCAACAATTTCTGTATGTCCGGCTGAGCATGCCCAATGCAATGCGGTTCTGCTGTCCTGCATAGGAAACAGAGAAGACAGACTATCAATATTCTTGAAGAGAAATAGAAGGCAAGAAAGCAGAAAAAGTTAATATTGGGGCCAGCAAAGCTATAGTTTGGAAATAGAAATGGAGAGCACTGGATCCTCAGATAGGAAATCTTAAACTGTATTACTTACTGTTAAGAGAGACCAAGGTTTTACTAACATGGAGGATAATCTATTGGTAAATACAATTCTGGGCAGAATACAGCCTTGAAAGCAGTCAATCACGAAACTGAATTCACTGCTTTGACAGAAACAGAGCTTTGGGTATTTACTGTTACATTATTGCTGTTCTTTCATGGGAGGCACTGTGCTAGAAATTTTGCAGTCATCATCTCATTTAAACTCAGTGATCCCACATAGTGGACATTATGCCCATTACAGGTGAGGAAATTAAGACTCCTCAGGGTAAACAACTTGTCCAAGGTCACACAACTAGTAAATGGTGAAGCTGAGCTACAAACACCTGTATGCCATTGACATTTCTAGATGCTATGGAAAGAATGAATGAATCTTATGGGAAAGATATGTTCATAAAACTCTTTGAGATTATCTACATAATTGTTTAAAATATATACCACACACAAAATTAAACAGCAACACCACTTTAAAAAAATAATAAGGGATCCCTGGGTGGCGCAGTGGTTTAGTGCCTGCCTTTGGCCCAGGGCGCGATCCTGGAGACCCAGGATCGAATCCCACGTCAGGCTTCCGGTGCATGGAGCCTGCTTCTCCCTCTGCCTATGTCTCTGCCTCTCTTTCTCTCTCTGTGTAACTATCATAAAAAAAAAAGTTTAAAAAAAATAAATAAATAATAAGCTTGTAGTAGTCATGTTTCTCAAAGAGAATTTCTTTTTTGCAGTGACAGCTGTACTTCTTAGTTCTATGGAAAAGAAAGTGGTACTTTCAACTTTATTACAAAAGAATTTCAAACACAGATGGACTGCAATAGAAACCCATATGCCTTTCACCTAGATTTACCATTTTGCCATATTTGTCTCACCTCACTTCCTCGATAAGGTTTTTAAAAACAAATCCTAAATATCATGATTTTTCATCCGTAAATATTTCAGTATCTAAATAAGGATGTTGTCCTCCATAGCACTAAGCCATTATTACACCTATCAAAACTAACATTAACTCCTTTATGACATCTAAAACTCAATCTGTATTGAGATTTCCCCAGTTATCTCCCAAATGTTTTTTAATAGTTGTCTTGTTTCAATCCCTACAAGACCCATAATTTGCATATGATTGTTGGTTCTTAACTCTCTTTACCTTGAATAGCTTCCGTTTTATGCCATTGACTTGAAGAATACATTAAATCTTATTTTGACATTATTTAATTAAATTTAAAGTATTAAACATTATCAGACCATAATGAAGGTAAATTAGGTAAAGGTAAAGCCATTTTCAAGTTGAGCAATAAAGGAAAGTTCCAGAAAAAAAAGGTCTACCGACTTCTCCTCTTCCCAAAGACACAAAATGGATTTTTGTAAGTCCCTGACAATGTCTCACTAGTGCTTAGCATGGTACTTGTCACATAGAATGAAATCTATAAATATTTGTTGGATTGGTGAGGTCACTGTGAATCTTTCTGGAACACTCGGGATGAAAGCATGAGGGTCCTTTGAGTAGAAACACTTCCCAGAGTCCATTCACTTTTGTTCTGCCTCTGCCCAGGAATGCCCATTCACTCCGCCAGGAAAATCTCACTCCTCCATCAAGATGTAACCAACCTTTCTTCCTTTGCAAAACTTTTTCAATGACCACAACATTTGCCCTTCTAAGGGAGATTAAATCAGGGCCTGCCATTCTACGTTCTGAAAGTACCACGTGAACTTCTCTCCAGAGTAGTCACCACAATTTGTTACCGGACATATTACTTGGGGTTACTTTATTAAAGTCTGCTTCTTCCCCTTGATTGTATCCCCAACTCCTAGCAAACTGCCTGGCACAGAACTGGCGTTCAGTTACACATGTTTCATGGAATAAAACTACCAGTAAAAAAATAAATTAATTAAAAACAACAACAACAACAACAACAACAACACCTTTCCCCCTTACGGGTAGCGCAAAGATTGAGCATTTCTGAGAAACGCGGTGAAAGTTCTAGAACTATTCAAAATTCAGCGAGCTAAATATCGCTTCCCCCTCCCCAAAATATTTGTGGTTTGCGGGACTAGCTCCTGCCGCCCTGATTCCGAGTCCTGAGGTGACCCCGGGAAAGGATGGGGAGGCGGGGGCGGGAATCTGGCCCTTAAGTAACCGGCCTCCCTTGGGCCGGGCTAGGCAGCCACGTTGGGCCTCGTTGACGCCATCGCCTGCCCGGAGGCCCCAGAGTCGCTTTACCTGGTCAGTTCTAGTAGCCAGGGATTTATCTTCCAGAATCCTCTCTTTCAACTCCTCCAGCTTCCCGCCATAGGCCAGGTTACAGACCATTAGGTTAGACACACATCCCTCCATTTCGCTTTCCCAGAACCTCGGTGAAACTCGACCAGCGACGGCCTCACGTCTCCAGCTATGACTGCCAATCAAAAGAGCGGCAGAGTTCCACCAATCACTGATCTTCCTTGTTCCTTTGCTTCTTTCCCATCGCAGGGCGCCTCTGGGAGTTGCAGTTTGAGCGTAGTTTCGGGCGGAGAGGTGCCTTTACCGTTCTCACAGACGCTGCCCCTAGGAGCGCGGAACTACAGGTCCCAGGGTCCCTTGCGGCCGCCGTAGTCAAGTGCCCGGTGGAATTGGCCCAGGATGACAGCTGGAGAATGGAGTCAGGTACGGGGAGCGGCTTCGTATGGAACCGGGGTGGGTGGTCGCTGTTGGGCCATTGAGTCGGCCACGAGAAACGGGTGTGGGGTCCTGGCAAGAGAGTTACATGAGTCTGAAGGTCCTGTCCCACGGGGGCCCTGACCTGCAGTGGCAGGCGGAAGGAACAGCAGTAGGAGCTGGGGACTACCTCCTGGGTTCATGCGGTGTCTGTGGCCACCTTCCCCCTCCCTCCCGTCGCCTAAGGAGTGGAAAGAAGTAGGGGCTAATTATTCTGACATCTCGGCAGAGTGGCATCAGGGCAGAATTCTGTCACAGCAGTGATAGCATATGACTCCATAGTAAGGTGATGTGCCAGGGTGATGCCAAAGGCAGGGTGTAAGGCCACAGGAGCCACTTGATATCTAATTGACCTCGGTGAGTCCATGGTCTGGTGACATCACAACTTGATGAGAGTCATCTTGATACTGTGGAATGGTGTTGGCCCTTTAATGTTATGACAATAACGATCACATCGAGGCTTAATAGAAATATTAAGCTAATAGTGTTTCTATTTGTAGAAATCCCAAATAGTGTCATAGCAGAAGGGATGCAAACCCTATCCTTTATAGAGCATATTGAGGAGGGCCTTATGCCAAAACTAGGTAATGATAAGAATATACTCAAGGAAGAGACTGATTATGTTTATATTTATCCTGTTATGGTGTCGAACAGGGCTTGGCAAACTTTCTGTGAAGAGCCAGATAGTAAATATTTTAGGCGTTGCAGGCCATAAGGTAAAATTGTGGATAATTTTTAGGCACTTATATAACAAGAGAGAAAACAAATTTCAACAAATGTTAATTGATTAAATCCAAAATAAAACAATAGTTGAGCACCTTTTTTGTTATACAGGACTAATAATAGAAATGTAATTCTTTTTTTAGGGGGATAACATTTTGTTTAATTGGGGCTCACCATCAGAGTTCCCCATCATAAAAACCATGTCAAATGTTCGCCTGTTAGTGCTGATCTGTAATGAAATTCATTTATTTCATCTTTGTAAATGTCTTTTCACAATGATAGGTGCTGCCAAATACTGCCATTGACCCACAAACATATTCATGTTAATTTTTATTTATTTTTTAAAATTTCACAATAGCTTTAGCCTTACGGAAAAGTTGAAAGGGTAGCACAGAATTACTGTGTAACCTTCATCCACTTTCCCCTACTGTTCTTTTCCTATTTTTAAGAATTAATTAGTTTTTCCCTTTTCCTATTTTTAACAGCTTTATTGAAATGTATTTTACATACCATAGAATTCACTGCCTTTGAATGTATAAATAATGTTTTTGTAACTTTACTGGGTGGTGCAGCCATCACCATAATCAGCTTTAGAACATTTGTGCTCCCTCCAATAAGATCCTTCATCCATAGTTCATCCTTGTTCCCACTCCCAGTCCCCAGGTAATGACTAATCTATTTTCCATCTCTATAAATTTGCCTATTCTTGACATTTCATCTAAATAAAATCTTACAATATGTGGTCTTTTGTGCCTGGCTTCTTTCACTTAGCATGATATTTTTAAGGTCCATTCCTACTTAGCATGTATCCGTAGCTCATTAATTTTTCTTGCTGGATGGTATTCTATTTTACGGATAGAACACACTTGTTCTGTCTCCTCACTAGCTCTTACGTTGTTTCTAGTTGTTGGCTCTCACTACTAATGCTAAGAACATTTGTGTACAAGTCTCCCTGTGGACATATGTTTTCATTTCTTACTGGTAGATACCTAAGAGCAGGATTACTGGAACATGTAGCAAATTTCTGTTTTAAGTTTTTAAGAAACTGCAAAACTGTTTCCCAAAGTGGCAGCACTATCTTGCCTTTCCTCCAGCAATGTAGGAGGATTTCTGTTTCTCCAAATCCTTGCCAACATTTGTTATTGTCTTTTTATTATAGCTATTCTAAATGGGTGTGAAATGATAACCCGTTGTGATTATAATTTGCATTTCCTTAACGACTAATGATGATGAGCATCGACTTGTGTGCTTATCAGCCAATTGTGTATCTTCTTTGGTGAAGTGTCTGCTCATATATTTTTTCCATTTTTGAGCTGAGTTATTATCGTTATTGTTTTTTTATTGTTGAGTTGAATGCATTGTTTATACGTTTTAGCCACAAATCCTTGCCAGCTATATGATCTGTGGATATTTTCTACTCGTCTGTGGCTTGCTTTTTCATTTTCTTAACGGTGTCTTTGGAAGTGCAAAGGTTATGAATTTTGATGAGGTCCGATTTATAATTTTTCTCTCTTGTGAACCATGCTTTTGGTGTTGTACATTTTTTAAAGTGTACAGTTTAATTATTAGCAATGTATTTTATTTTATTATTTCATTTTAAATATTTTATTTATTCATGAGACAAACAGAGAGAAAGGCAGAGACATAGGCAGAGGGACAAGTAGGCTCCTTGCGGGGAGCCCAATGTGGGACTCGATCCCAGGACCCCAAGATCACACCCTGAGCCAAAGGCAGATGCTCAACCACTGAGCCACCCAGGTGCCCCTATTAGCGATGTATTTTAGAGTCATGTTACCATCACCACAGTCTCATTTTAGAGATTTCCATCACCCTGGAAAGAAACCTCGTGCTCATTTGCAGTCACTCTTCATTGCTACTCCCAGCTTCAGACAACCAATTATATATTTTCTGTTTATATGGATTTTCAATTTCTGTGTTTTCATGCAAACAGAAAGATACAACATGGTTTTTTGTGTCTGCCTTCTTTCACTTAGCATGTTTTTTACCTTTATCCAAATTTTACTATGTATCAGTTGTTTGTTCCTCTTTATAACTGAATAGTATTCCATTATATGGCTATACAATATTTTATTTATCTGTTCATCGGTTGATGGGAATTTGGGTGGTTTCTGCCTTTTGGTTATGAATAACGCTTCTCTAAACATTCATGTGCAAGTTTCTATGCAGACTATGTTTTCATTTCTCTTGGTACATACCTAGGAGTAGAATTGCTAGGCCACATGGCAGCTCTGTTTAACTTTGTGAGGAACTGCCAAACTTTTTCTACAACAGCTGTACCATTTTACATTCCTACCAGCAATGTATGAGGGTTTCAATTTCTCCATCTCTTTACCAACTCTTGTTAATGTCTATCTTTTTTATTATAGCCATTCTAGTGTGTGTGAAGTGGTATCTCTTTGTGATTTTGTTGTTTTGACTTGTGACAGCATGGGAAGAATATAAAGCTTGTTGACATTACTTTTGGTTCAAGCAGTGCTAGTTGTTGAAATGACTTTTCTACAATGTGAGTTTCACAAAGAAGTGCTGTTTTGCCTTGTTATTTTAGGTTGAATTAATTAAGAAACATTATCAAAAAAAACATTATCAAGTCTGCAGTGAAAGCTTGTTTCTAGAGCCATTCAGTGTCTGATAATAGTGGTTGAGGGCAGGTTGTCCAACAGTTTAAAAATGTAAAAATCATTCTACCTTGTTTCCCAGATAAAAACACTACACTTAGACTTAATTTGGCCTACCAGATGCAGTTTGCTGATGGCTGGTGTAGAGTGAAAGTGTCTTGTATGTAGTAGGTGTTCAATAAATATTTATCTTGTGGATTACAGAGATAGAGCAGGCTACTTGTGTAATATTCACCCAGGATTGAATATAGTAACATTTTACCTTAATACACCAAGGAATTGGATTTGATTGCCAAGAACAGTTGGAAGAACAACTCAGTACCTCTCCTACTGAGTGACTTGTTTGGGTTTTCTTCTTTTATAGATGGTGTGTTGTACTTTTATTTATTTTTCTTTAATTAATTATTTTTAAATTTCATTTTACTTTTTCTTTTGACACAACGTGGAAGTTAACTTTTAATTCTGAGTCCCTTGAGGCTAAAGGCTAAGGTAACCCTTGACTTTTTGAAGGCTGAAAGGCAAACATCTATAGGGGAGAAAGTTGCTTTTGTCTCTGGCCCCAAGTTATGGAGGAACAAGGTGGTTACTGTTTCTCTATCAAGAGTCAAAGGAGGCCCCTATTAGAGACTGAGTCCCTTGTTGCTTATATGATTAAGTGTTTCCTGTTTGCCATTTCTACTCATCACCTAGATTTTAGGTCCTAGAACAAGCCAAGTTCATCTTCTGGACCTAATAAGGTGAAGAATAACATTTATCGATTACATGTGTCAGATACTGATCTTATCTCATTTAATCCTTCACAACAACCCTACGAGGTAGGTACTATTATCCCTCCAGTCCCCACCTATTTAAAAATGAGAATGCAGGTTCAGAGAATCAAAGTAGTCTAACATGCCTAAGGCCACACAATTTAGTAAAAGTTGAAGCTAAAATTGAAATCCAGGCCTAAAGCCCTAGCACTTAACTACTACAAAATACTGCTCAGTATTGCTGAATATGAAATTATGTATAAATGAAAGCCTCAGATAATACAATACTAAGTTCTGTAGCTCTTTGGGCTGTAACTCTACTTCTGATGGTATGAAAGTGACATGTTTTTTTGTGCTTTAGAGCAATGTTGTTGTCTAGAACTATTTGTGATGATGGAAAGGTTCTATATCTATGTTGTTCTAGTATGGCAGTGTTAACTTTAAAAATAAAACTGTCAGTTATTTTACCAGCAAAAAAAAATGGATTTATTCAGGAATAGCAGAGAATCACAATTCAGGACATGTAGGCTACAGCAAAACCATAGACATGTCTGGAGAAAAAAGGTGAGGAATGTAGTTTTGTAGAGGAAAGAAGGGGAGGATTTGGGGGCTGTTTTAAGCAAAAAGCCCATTGGAGTAAACTGGGAGCTTGAAGGGTAGTGGCTTTTTACTGATTGAGTTGTGACAGTCTCATTGGCTGGGCCATTTCCACCCAAGGAGAAAATCTTTCTTCCTCCTGCTGGCATAGAAAAGAATAGACTTCTTCCTGTTGGGAATAGGAGATATGTCTCTTCTTGTTGGGAGGTCTGCAATTGACAAGCGGTAGGGTGTGAGAGCCTCCCTTCTGGCCTCTTGACTCCATTTTAGGGATGTTACCCTTTATTAACTTTCACAGTAGCCACTAGTCACATTGAGCACTTGAAATGTGTCTAAGAACTAAATTTTAGATTTCATTTAATTTTAATTACTTTAGATTTGAACAGCTAAATGTGGCTAGTGGTTATCATTTTGGGCAGTGGAGAGAGAGGCAATTTTACCCCATGTGCGCCTTTCTAATTATCACTAACTATTTTACTCAATGCAAATATTCTTTTCCTAGCATAACTGGAAGCAAATATATTCTATAGTAAAACAAACTTGAGGACACCTTACACAGGGTGAATGCAAACCAATGAACTGTATAACAGGCTCAGAAATATGTTCTGGGTTATCCAGAAAAAAACTCTTCCATCCCTACCACTTACTGGATAAAGTTTGAACAACGGGCCTGAAGACACTTTGCAATTCATTATTCAAAGATATAATTGGTTTATGTGGCTTATTGCAAACACTTCACAACTGCCAGTTGCCTGGTTTAAGAGGAGATGTTTTAATCTGTGGCTATGATATTTTTTAAGCACATGTTTTGGTGTTAAGGATGAATGTCTTTGGTATTACATCTCACTGGCCTATTTACACCTTCCCCATTTAAAATCTGTCCCTTCATACAACCGGCTATTATAATAAAACATTTTATTTACTTATTCCTTGGGCTTTAGCCTCCATGTTCTTGTTTGTCAGTTATTTGCTTTATAAGTGGTTTCTTTTTTAAACTCTTTAATAAAAGTCTCACATGTTGTAGAAATAGTACAGAAAGACTCCTTATATTCTTCATCCAGTTTGTCCCAATCATTACATTTTATATGATCATAATACCATATGAAAAGCAGGAAATTGTTTTTGGAGTGATATGTGTGTACACTTCCGTGTTACTTTATCACATGAGTGGATTTGTGTAACTATCTTTGCAACCAAGATACTGAAATATTCCATCACTGGAAAGCTACCCTTTTACAATCACATCCACCACTTACTCCATCATCCATACTCCTGACAAATACTGTGTTCTCCTTCTCTATAATTTTGCATTGTAAGAATTTTATATAAGTGGAGTCATAAAATATGTGACTTTTTTATTTTTTTTACTTCATAATGACTTTAAGATCCATCCAAATTGATATGTGCATCAACAGTTTCTTCTTTTTTTATTGCTGAGAAGTATTCCATGCCTTGGATATAATAAAAGTAGAGTCAGGTTCAACCCTTCTCCTATTGAGGGACATTTTAGTTATTTCTAGTCTGGGGCTATTACAAATAAAAGTGTTATGAACGTTTGAGTATAGGATTTTGTGTACCTAAATTTTTGTTTCTCTGATATAAATGCCCAGCAGGGCAATTGCTGGGTCATATGGTAAGTGTATGTTTAATTTTTAAAGAAACTGACAAGTGATTTTTCCAGAGTAGCTATACTATTTTACATACCTACCGGCAATGTATGAGAGATCTAGCTTCTCTGCATCCCTGCTGGTACCAGTAGTGTCATTGTTTTTATTTGAGCCATTCTGATAGGTGCACAGTGATTGATGCCTTATTGTGATTTTATCTCCATTTATTTCATGGCTATCATAGTCAACATTTTTTTATGTCTTTATTTGCCATCCCCATTTCTTCTTCAATGAAATATTCCTTCATGTACTTTGCCCATTTTCTCATTGCATTGTTTGGGTTTGGTTGCGTGTGTGTGTGTGTGTGTGTGTGTGTGTGTACTTGTGTGTTTTAATTGTCGAGTTTTGAGAGTTCTTTAAATAGTTTAGATACAAGTTCTTTGTCATATATGTAATTTGCAAGTATTCTCTAGCAGCCTATGGCTTGTCTTTTCATCTTATTAATAGGATTTTTTTCACAGAGTAAGAACTTATTTGTGATGATATCCTATTCATCGATTCATTTCTTTCTTTTCTGTATTGTGCTTTTGTTGTTCTGTCTAACTCTTCATCAAGCCCTGGAGCCCAAAGACTTTCTCCTAGCTTTTTTTCTAAAATTTTTCTAGTTACATTTTACCTTTTTAAAAAAATTTATTTTTATTTTTATTATTATTATTATTTTTACATTTTACATTTAAGTCCACAATCCATTTCCAGGTAATTTCTGTATATTGTGTGAGGTTTGAGTTGAGATTAATTTTTTAAACTATGGGTACCCAGTTGTTTCAGCTTCATTGAATTGCTTTTGCACTGTGGTTTAAAAAAATGAGTATGCTTCATTTTGTATAGGCCTATTTCTGGGTTTTCTGTTCTGACTCATATGTCTCTCTATGTGTCTGTCACTCTGCTATGCCCTAGAGTCTTCATTACTGTAGCTCTATAATAAGTTTAAAAATTGGATAGAATGATTCCTCCTACTTTATTATTTTTTCAATAGTGTTTGTTTCTTTTCCTTTTCCTATATGTTTTAGAATAATCTTCGCCTATATCTAAAACAAATTTTTCCTGGGATGTTGATAGGAATTATATTAGACTTGTATATCAATTTAGGGAGAATGGATGTCTTTACTATGTTGAGTTTTCCGATCTGTGAATGGGGAATGTCTCTCCAAATAGATTGTATTTTATTCATTTTCTTGGCATTGTGTCATTTTCAGGGTACAAGTCCTGTACATATTTTTTTGAAAATTATAACTATTTCATTTATTTGAGTGACTCTTTTTTTATTTGAGTGACTCTTAATGGTGTTGTATTTTTATTTTTGGTTTCAATATGTTCGTTGCTAGTATATAGTAATGCAGATGATCATCTTGCACCTTGCAATGATTCTGAATTTGCTAAGTTTTGGAGGTTGTTTTTTGTTTGTTTTGGTTGATTTCTTGGGATTTTCTTTGTAGACTTTTTAAAATAAGATTTTGTTTATTCATGAGAGACACAGAAAGAGAGAGGCAGAGATATAGGCAGAGAGAGAAGCAGGCTCCATGCAGGGAACCCGATGTGGGACTAGATTCCAGTACTCCAGGACCATGCCCTGAGCTGAAGGCAGATGTGCTTAACGGCTGAGCCACCCAGGCATGCCATCTTTGTAGACTATCTTGTCATCAGCAAATAGGGACAATGATATTTCTTCCTTTTTACTCGATATGCTTTTTATTTTTTTCTTTTCTTATTATTCTGTCTAGAACTTCTAGTATGTTGAATAGCAATGGTGAGAGTTGAACCCTGAAGTATTGGCCTTGTAAGAGCTGAGAAGTATTCACCCTTCTATTTTCTGGAAGAGATTATGTAATATCAGTATTAAGTCTCCTTCAAGTGGTTGGAAGAATTCTCCAGTGTGATCATCTGGGCCCAGGGATTTCTTTTTTTGGAGTTTTAAAAGTGCAGATTCAATTTCTGTGATAGTCATAGGACTACTCACATTATCTATTTCATATTGGGTGAGTATGTATTTACAGTTTTCAAGGAAGTGGTCCAATCTATCTAAATTGTAAAATTTATGTGTAAATTTGTTTGTAGTAGTGCCTTATTATCTTTTTGAAGTTTGCAGAATCTCTAGTGATATCCTCTGTCTTATTCTGACATTAATTTGTGTCTTCTCTCTTTTTTTCAATTTGTCACTATTGCTAGAGGATTCTTGATTTTATTGATTTTTTTCAAAGAATTGGCTCTTTATTTCATTGATTTTTATTTTTCAATATCATTGATTTTCTGCTTCATCTATTATTTCCTAATTTTTGCTTTCTTTGGGTTTATTTTGCTCTTCTTTTTGTAGTTTTTAAGGTGAGAAATTATATTTTTAAATTTGAGACTTTTCCTTCTTTCTAAGGTATGTATTTAGTGCTATAAATTTCCCACTCAGCAGTGGTTTAGCTGCATGTCATATTTTTTTTACTGTGGTAAAAAATACATAATATGAGATCCACTCTCAACAAATTTTTAAGTATATGTGACAGTTAACTATAGGTTTGGTGTTGTACAGCGGATCTCCAGAACTTTTTCATCTGGCATGACTGAAACTCTATACCCATTGAACAGCAATTCCCCCATTTCCCCCTCCACCCAGCCTCTGGAAACCTCTGTTGTTCTTATTTCTGTTTCTTTGAGTTTGAATACTTTAGATACCTCATGTAAGTGGAATGAGGCAGTATTTGACGTTCTGTGACTAGGTTATTTCACTTAGGATAATGTCCTCAAGGTTCATCCATGTTGTAGCATATGACAGTATTTCTACTTATATGTTAGACTAATAGTCTATTGCATGTATATGCTACATTTTCTTTATCCATTCATCTATCGATGGACATTTAGGTTATTTCTACCTCTTGGCTGCTGTGGGTAATGCTGCAATGAACATGGCAGTGTAAATATCTTTCTAAGATCCTGATCTTTATTCTTTTGGATAAATACCCAGAAATAGGATTGCTGGATCATATGGTAGTTACACTGTTAATTTTTTGAGGAATTGCCATAGTGTTTTACATAGCAGCTATTCTATTTATTCATTGCCACCAACAGTGCCAAGGCTTCCAGTTTTTCCACATGCTCACCAACACTTGTAATTTTTTTCTTTTTTTAAAATAATGGCCATCCAAATAAGTGTGAGGTGATACCTGATTGTGGTTTTGATTTACATTTCCCTACCAATTAGTGATGTTGAGCATCTTTTCATATACCTTTTGGCCATTTATATGTCTTCTTTGGAAGAATATCTATCCAAATCCTTGGCTCAGTTTTAAATGAAGTTATTTTGTTTTTTGGGGGTTTTTTGCTATTGAGTTGTAGGGGTTCCTTACATATTTTGGATATTAACCCCTTATCAAATACATGGTTTAAAAATATTTTTCTCCTATCCTGTAGGTTGTCTTTTTGTTCTGTTGATTGTTTCCTTGCTCAACAAAAACTTTTTAGTTTAATGTAGTCCCACCTGTCTGTTTATGCTTTGGTTGCCTGTGCTTTTAGTGTCATATTCAAGAAGTTATTGCCAAGACCAATATCATGAAGCTTTTGTCCTGTTTTCTTCGAGGTATTTTACAGTTTTTGAGCTTATGTTGAAATCTACAATTTTGAGCTGATTTTTGTGTATAGTATAAGATAAGGGTCCAGTTTTTCTTTTGCATGTAGATGTTGTTTTCCCAACACTATTTGTTGAAGAGACTATCTTTTCTTCATTGTGTACTCTAGGCGCCCTGGTCAAAAATCATTTGACCATAAATATGTGAGTTTATTTCTGGGCAGTGTGTTCTATTCCACTGGTCTATATGTCTGTCTTTATGCCAGTGCCATACTGTTTTGATTTCTATAACCTTGTAATATATTTTGAAATTAGGAAATGTGTGGCCTCTAGCTTTGTTTTTCTTTCTTAAGATTCTTTTAGCTGTATGAGGTCATTTTCAGTTTCATATTGATTTTAAGATTGTTTTTTCTATTTCTGTAAAAATGCCACCAGAATTTTGATAGGGATCATATTCAGTATATAGATTGATTTGGATAGTGTGGGTTTTTGTACAATATTGTCTTCCAATCCATGAACATGGAGGTCTTACAATTTATTTGTGTCTTTGAATTCCTTTCAGTAATGTTTTGTATAATTTACAATGTACCAGTCTATCACCTCCTTGGTTAAGTTTTTTCATAACTTTTTAAAAATTACTTTTCCTTCTATTTTAATGAAATAATTTTCTAAATATTTTTTCAGATATCTATCTCATTGCTATTATATGGAAATATGACTGATTTTTTGTATGTTGATTTTGTATACTATAAAAACTTTATAGTACATACTAAATTCACTTATTCTAACAATTTTTGTGGAGTCTTTAGGGTTTTTACATATAAAGTTATATGATGTACAAACAAAGCTAATTTTATTGCTTTCTGATTTTTTTTGTTTTTTTTTTTAAGTTTTTTTTAATTTATTTATTTATGATAGTCACAGAGAGAGAGAGAGAGAGGCAGAGACATAGGCAGAGGGAGAAGCAGGCTCCATGCACCGGGAACCCGATATGGGTTTCGATCCCGGGTCTCCAGGATCGCGCCCTGAGCCAAAGGCAGGTGCCAAACCGCTGCGCCACCCAGGGATCCCTATTGCTTTCTGATTTAAGTCTTTTTAAAATTTATTTAGCCTAATTGCTCTGGCTATGACTTCTAGTACTAGATTGAACAGAAATGGTGACACTGGGTATCCTTTCTCATTCCTGATCTTAGAGGAAAGCTTTCACTTTTTCACCATTGAGTATATTATCTGTGGAATTTTTATATATGACCTTTATTATTTTGAGGTAGTTTCCTTTTATTCTTAGTTTGTTAGAATATTCAACTTTTCAACATAAAAAGGCGTTGAGAATTTTTTCAAATGCCTAATCTGAATCTATTGATATGATCATGTGGTTTCCCTCCTGATTCATTCTGTTAATGTGGTGTATCACATTAATTGATTTGTATATATGTTGGGTCATCCTTGCATCCCAGGAAGAAATTCTACTTGGTCGTGGTGTATGATTTTTAAAAATATGTTATTAAATTTGGATTCCTCATATTTTTGAAGATTTTTGCATCTATAACCATCAGGGAAATTGGCCTTCAATTTTCATTTTCCCTAATGTCTTTTTCTTGTTTTGGTATCAGGGTAGGGCCCGCCTCACAAAAATAGTTTGGAAGTGTTCCCTCATTTTCAATGTTTTGGAAGAGTTTAAGAAAAATTGTCTTCAGAAATTATTTTTTTAAAGATTTTATTTATTCATGAGAATGAGAGAGAGAGAGAGAGAGGCAGAGACACAGGCAGTGGGAGAAGCAGGCTCCGTGCAGGGAACCTGACGTGGGACCTGGTCTCCAGGATCAGGCCCTGGGCCGAAGGCAGCGCTAAACTGCTGAGCCACCCAGGCTGCCCCAGAAATTATTTTTTTAAAAAGAATAAACCTAATTCTTTAAGAATTAAAGAATAAATTTCAGGACACCTGGGTGGCTCACTCATTTAAGCATCTGACTTTTGATTTCAGCTCAGGTTACGATCTCAGGGTTGTGAGATAGAGCCCCTCATTAGGCTCTGTGCTGAATGGAGAGTCTGAGTCTGTGTAAGAGTTTATCCCTCTCCCTCTGCCCCTCACTCCCTGCTTGTGTACTCTCTCTCTAAATAAATACATAAACAAATAAATAAATACATAAAAATAAATAAAAATAAGTAATACTTTAAGGGAAGTTACTTCTTTAAATGTTTGATAGAATTCACCAGTAAGTCCATCTGGGCCTAAGCTTTTCTTTGTTCAGTTTTTTGATGACTGATTCAATCTCCTTACTAGTTATACTTCTGTTCAGATTTTCTGTTTCTTCACAATTTATTATTATTTTTTGTTTTTTTTCACAATTTCGTATTGATAAGTTGCATATATTTAGGAACATAATCATTTCTTTTAGCTTGTCTAATTTGTTGGCATATAGTTGTTCATAGTAGTCTCTCATAATCCTTTTAATTTCTGTGTCATTGGTTATGATATTTCCTCTTTCATATCTGATTTTATTTATCTGGGCATTCTATTTTCTTAGCTTATGTAGCTAAAGATTGTCAATTTTGCTGATCTTTTCAAAAAACACCTATTAGCAATTGATAAACCTCTATTTCTGAAGCTACATTTTCATATTTAGCTCCTCAAAAAAAAAGAGAGAGAGAGGGACACCTGCATGGTTCAGCGGTTGAGCACCTGCCTTCGGCCCAGGGCATGATTCTGGAGTCACAGGATCAAGTCCCACATCAGGCTCCCTGCGTGCAGTCTGCTTCTCCCTCTGCCTATGTCTCTGCCTCTCTCTCTCTCTTTTTCTCTTATGAATAAATACATAAAATCTTTTGAGAGAGAGAGAGAAAGGACAAATAAAATCACAGACAAAAGAGATGAAATAACAACCGATACCACAGAAACACGATTGTAAGCGAATATTATGAAAAACTATATGCCAACAAATTAGACAACCTAGAAGAAACAAATAAATTCCTAGAAACAGGGGATCCCTGGGTGGCGCAGCGGTTTGGCGCTTGCCTTTGGCCCAGGGCGCGATCCTGGAGACTTGGGATCGAATCCCACGTCAGGCTCCCAGTGCATGGAGCCTGCTTCTCCCTCTGCCTGTGTCTCTGCCTCTCTCTCTCTCACTGTGTGACTATCATAAATAAATAAAAATTTAAAAAAAAATTCCTAGAAACATATAACCTACCAAAGTGAAGCAGGAAGAAATAGAAAATTTGAACAGACCAATTACCAGCAAGGAGATTGAATCAGTAATCAAAAAACTCGCAACCAGCAAAATTCGAGGACCAAAAGGCTTCCCAGACCAATTCTACCAAACATTTAAGGGTTTAATATCTATACTTCTCAAACTAGTCTAAAAAATAGAAGAGTAAGGTAAACTTCCAAATTTATTCTATGAAGTCAGTATCACCCTGATACCAAAACCAGATAAAGACAACACAAAGAGTGAGAGAGGGAGAGAGAGAGAGAGACAGAGAGAGAGAGAACTACAGGCCAATGTCTCTGATGAACATAGATGCAAAGCTCCTCAACAATGGAACAGAATAGAAAACCCAGAAATAAACACACAATTAAATGATCAATTAATCTTCCACAAAGCAGAAAAGAATATCCAATGAGAAAAAGACAGTCTCTAAATAAATGGTATTGGGAAAACTGGTCTGCCACATGCAAAAGAATGAAACTAGATCACTTTTTACACCATACACAAAAATAAACTCAAAATGGATTAAAGACCTAAATGTGAGGCCCAAAACCATAAAAGTCCTAGAAGAGAGCACAGGCAGCAATGTCTCTGACATCGGCCATAGCAACATTTTTCTAGGTATATATACTGCGGCAAGGGAAAAACAAAAACAAAAAGAAACTATTGGGACTATATCAAAATAAAAAGCTTTTACCCAGTGGAGGAAACAATCAACAAAACTAATAGGCAACCTACTGAATGGGAGAAGATATTTGCAAATAACATATCTAATAAAGGGTTAGTATCCAAAATATATGAAGAAGTTATACAACTCAATGCCCCAAAAATGAATAATCCAATTTAAAAATGGGCAGAAGACATGAACAGACGTTTCTTCAAAGAAGACATCCAGATAATCAACTGACACATGAAAAGATGTTAAGCATCACTGGTCATCAAAGAAATGCAAATCAAAACTACAATGAGATGTCTGTCAGAATGGTTAAAATAAAAAACAGCAAGAAACAACAAGTGTTGGTAAAGATGTGGAGAAAAAGAACACTCACGCACTGTTGGTAGGAATGCAAACTGGTGCAGCCACTGAGGAAAACAGTATTTAGTTTCCTCAAAAAGTTAAAAAATAGAGTGTTACCTGGGTGGCTCAGTTGGTTAAATGTCTGACTCTTGGCTTCAGTTCAGGTCATGATCTCAGGGTTGTGAGAGTGAGCCCTGAGTTGGGCTCCACTCTCCTTCTTCTTCCCTCTCCCTTTCCCCCCTGCCCTTTCCCCTGCTTTCCCACTCTTTCAAATCAATTAATCATTCAATCAATCAATCTTTTAAAAGCTAAAAAAAAGTAAAAAAATAATAAAATAAAAGTTAAAAATAGAGGGATGTCTGGGTGGCTTAGTGGTTGAGCATCTGCCTTCGGCTCAAGTCGTGATCCTGGGGTCCTGGAACTGAGTCTCACATCAGACTCTCCGCAGTGAGCCTGCTTCTTCTTCCTCTGCCTATATCTTTGCCCCTCTCTCTGTGTCTCTCTTAAATAAAAAAATCTAAAGAAAAAGAAATATTAAAAGTTAAATATACAACTATCCTATGATGCAGTTATTGCACTTCTGTGTATTTATCCAAAAAACCCACAAAAACACCAATTCAGAGGGATGCATGCACCCTTATGTTTATAGTAACATTATTTGTAATAGCCAAGATATTGAAGCAGCCCAAGTGTCCACCAATAGATGAATGGATAAAGAAATTATCATATATATATTTGTATATTATATAAATGGAATATTATTCAACCATTAAAATGAAATCTTGCCATTTGCAACGTCATAGATGGAGCTAGATTATAGTATAATGCTAGTATAATGCTAAGCAAAATAAGAGAAAGACAAATACCGTATGATTCCACTCATATGTGGAATTTAAGAAACAAAACAAATAAGCAAAGGAAAAAGAGAGAGAGAGAGAGAGAAAAAACCAAGAAACAGACACTTAACTCTAGAGAACTGATGATTACCAGAGGGGAGGTGGGTGGACGGATGGGTGAAATAGGTGATGGGAATCAAGGAGTGCACCTGTCATGATGAGCACCAGGTGTTGTATGGAATTGTTGAATCACTATATTGTACACCTGAAACTAATATTACACTGTGTTAACTATACTGGAATTAAAATAAAAATTTCATTAAAATTTTTTTCCTGTGTGATTCCAATATATGTATCATCTCACTTTGGTTTCTGTTGTCTTTTCTTACTCAACCTGAGATGTTGAGAATTTTTGTATGTTGAGTGATTTTCCATTGTATCCTGGACATTTTGAGCATTACATTATGAGACTCTGGATATTTTATTTTAGCGTATCTGATCTGAGACTGCTCTGAGACTGCTCTGATGAAAGAATGGGGGCATGGCTTCATTATTGCCAGATGGAGGCAGCATTCAAGGTTTCCCACTCACCATTCATTGATACTAGGGTAGGAATGGGGCATATTATTATAACTGGGTAGGGGTAGAATTTCAGGCTCCCCACTAGACCTCTGCTGACAGAACCCTGGCTTGGAGAGAGAGGAGCATCTTGCTACTGCTCATGGCCTCCTTTTCTATCATGTTCTGGGGGCTTCATTGCTGCCAGGCAGGGATAAAAGTACAAGATACCCGCTAAGCCTCTTCTGAACCTGCCTCAGAGAGAGGGAAGGTGGGTGTGTGACTGGTTACTGCCAGATGAAGGTGGAGGTCTAGGCTCTGCACTTGGTCTTCACTGATGGGTGTGGAGTAGGGGCCACAGTTTTTTTCTTTGGTGCTTGTCTAGAGCAATTATTGTCTAAAAGGTTACTGTCTGGGGTCACCAGGGCGGCTCAGTTGGTTAAGTGTCGAACTCTTGATTTTGGCTCAGGTCATGATCTCAGGATCTGGAGATTGAGCCCTACATTGGGCTCTGAGCTCATTGGGGAGTCTGCTTAAGGATTCTCTCTCTACTTCTCCCCCTGCCCCTCCCCCTGCTCGTGTTTTCTCTCTCTCTCTCTCTCTCTCTCTCTCTCAAGTAGATACATCTTTAAAAAATAAAATGAAAAGGTTTCTGTCTTGCTAGGCTACCACTTTCCATTCCTTTGGCTAGAGCTTTTTTAAGGGTCTATTTTCATCTGGACCCATTGGTATTTCTGAGTGGCTGGCTTCTCCATCACAGGGTCCAGGATGCATTACTCAAAAACAAGACCCAGAGAACTTACTTGAGTCTTGAGGTCCCTAGCCAGACTATCTTCTCTCTACCTTTCAAAGCTATATAATATACAAATGTTGTATATTAATATATGTTTGTGTTATTTTATATATTTTATATATGTATAAAAATAATATATATTTATAAATATAAATATTTTTATATTTAATTATAAATATAAATATAAATATATATAGTTATAAATATATATAAAATATAACATATAATATATTTTATATATGTATATTATATGCATTTTTTATACATATATAAAATAATATCCAGTGTTTGGTATATGTTATATATATTATATTATATATATATAAAATGTTCAGTGTTTTTAGCCATATTGATTGGGAAGAATAAAGAAAGTGTGTTTATTCTGTCTTTTCTTGGAACCAGAAGATGTGTAAGGGGTTAAAGAAACATGAATTCTGTGTTAGTTTTAGTCTTTCTCCCTGTAAAAATGTAGTTAAAAATGGATAAAATCACTCGGACTCCTACCCCCATTGGTGTACTTTTGTGTGTGTGGATATTTTCACACTGTGATAAGATAAATTACTCTCTAATTTTTAATGTAAAGTTTAGTACTGTGAAATATATTTATGTTATCATGAAATAGATCGCCAGAACTTTTTCTTTTTTTTTTTTTATAAATTAATTTTTATTGGTGTTCAATTTACCAACATACAGAATAACACCCAGTGCTCATCCCGTCAAGTGTCCCCCTCTGTGCCCGTCACCCATTCACCCCCACCCCCCGCCCTCCTCCCCTTCCACCACCCCTAGTTCATTTCCCAGAGTTAGAAGTCTTTATGTTCTGTGTCCCTTTCTGATATCTCCCACACATTTCTTCTCCCTTCCCTTATATTCCCCTTCACTATTATTCATATTCCCCAAATGAGTGAGAACATACACTGTTTGTCCTTCTCCGATTGACTTACTTCACTCAGCATAATACCCTCCAGTTCCATCCACGTTGAAGCAAATGGTGGGTATTTGTTGTTTCTAATGGCTGAGTAATATTCCATTGTATACATAAACCACATCTTCTTTATCCATTCATCTTTCGATGGGCGCCAGAACTTTTTCATCTTAAAAATCTGAAACTCAATATCCATTAAACAACAATTTACCTTTTTTCTAGTCCCTGGCAGCCACCATTCTACTTTCTGTCTATGAATTTGACTAGTTTAGGTATCTCATATAAAATAGAATGATACAGTATGTGTCCTTTTTTTTAAAAGATTTTATTTATTTATTCATGAGAGATGCAGTGAGAGAGAGGCAGAGACACAGTCCGAGGGAGAAGCAGGCCCCATGCAGGGAGCCTGATGTGGGACTTGATCCCAGGTCGCCAGGATCAGGCCCTGGGCTAACGGCAGCACTAAACCGCTGAGCCACCAGGGCTGCCCAGTATGTGTCCTTTTTGAGTGGCTTTTTTTCACTGAGTGTAGTGTCCTCAAAGTTCATCCATGTTGTAGCAGATGACAGGATTTCCTTCTTTGTATGGCTGAATAATATTTTATTATATATATATGTATATGTATATGTATATGTATGTATGTATATATATACATATATGTATATGTATATATATACATACATATATATATACCTCATTTTGTTTATTCACTCATCTACTGATGGACATTTGGATTGTTTCTACCTCTTGCCTACTGAGAATAATGCTGCTGTGGACACAGATGTTCAAATATCTCTTCAAGACCCTGATTTCAATTTTTTTGAACATACACCCAGAAATGGAATTGCTAGATCATGAGGCAATTCTATTTTTAATTTTTTGAGGAACCTCCAGTATTGCTTTCCATTGTGGTCGTACCATTTTATAATCCTACCAACAGTGTCCAAGTCTTCCAGTTTTTCTGTATCCTTGGTAACACTTGTTATTTTCTGTAGCCACCCCAATGTGTATGAGGTGATATCCCATTGAAATTTTGATGTACATTCTTCTGATGATTAGTGATGTTGGGCATTTTTTATATACTTGTTGGTTATTCAGATAATCTTTGGAGAAGTGTCTATTCAAGTCCTTTGTCCATTTCAAAAATCAGATAATTTGATTTTTTGTCTTTGAGTTGTAAATGAGTTTATTATGTGTTCTAGATATTAATCCCTTAATGGATATATTATTTGAAAATCTTTTCTCACATTCCATAGATTCCCTTTTCAATGCGATGATTGTGTACTTGGATGCACAGAAGCTTTGAAGTTTTTGTAGTCTTGTTTGTTTATTTTGCTTTTGTTACTTGTCCTTTTGGTGTCATATCCAAGATATGATTGCCATGTCCAATGTCAGGAAGTTTTTCCTCTGTTTTCTTCTAGGCATTTTATGCTTTTAGATCTTATGTTTAGGTCTTCATTTTGAGTTGATTTTTGTATATGGTGTATGACAGGGGTCCAACTTCGTTCTTTTGCATGTGGATATCCAGTTTCCCCAGTACCATTTCTTGAAGGGACTGTCCTTTTCCCCTTGAGTTGTCTTGGCACCCCTGTCAAAGACTATTTGACCATATATACAAGGGCTTATTTCTGAGCTTGCTAGCCTGCTCCCTTGGTCTATTTGTTTGCCTTTTTTTTAAAAAGGTTTTATTTATTTATTCATGATAGTCACACACACAGAGAGAGAGAGAGAGAGAGAGAGAGAGAGAGAGAGAGAGAGGCAGAGACACAGGGAGAGGGAGAAGCAGGCTCCACGCAGGGAGCCCGACATGGGATTCGATCCCGGATCTCCAGGATCACTCCCTGGGCCAAAGGCAGGCGCCAAACCGCTGCGCCACCCAGGGATCCCTATTTGTTTGCCTTTATGCCAGTATCATACTGTTTTGGCTACTATGTCTTTGAAATATCTTTTGAATGTAGGAAGTGTGAATCCTGCAACTTTGCTCTTCTCTTTAAAAATCGTTTTGGATATTTGAAGTTCCTTGAGATTTCTTATGAATTTATCTATTTCTGTAAAAAATGCCATTGGGATTTTGAAGAATTTTGTTCAATCTGTAGATTGTTTTGGGTAAACATGGATATCTTAACAATATTAAGTCTTTCAATCCATGAATACAGATGTCTTTGTATTTCTATGTGTCATTTTTATTTTCTTTCAGTAATGTTTTGTAGTTTCCCACAGGTATACTTCTATATACTAAGTAAAAGTAGATTATTAAGTAAAAATTCTTTGTTAAACCTTGCTTTTCCAGTAATTTCAGAGTACAGAAGTATGGATGGCGTACCATCCATTGTTCCCACAAATTATTTGCTGCTTGGCACAATTGCTGCCACTACCAGCAATTATTCTGTCATTGAAACCATAGCTAGCTCCTTTATGGTACAATAGAATGGGGGGGAAGGATCTGCATCCCATTTTTCTCTTTATTCACTATTATTACGTTTCCCTTAAAACTAGTCTCATTTAGTGACTCTAAACTTGAGACCCTGGCAGGACTACTTTTAAGGGTGGCAATAAAGAAAGGCAGAACCCGGCTTTGGATGGAGAGAGACTTCAAAGTAAATCCAACCCTGAGCCCTGCCTGCTTCATGAAGCCTTCTCTGATTATGCTATCACATGTTCATCTCCTTTTTCTGACCTCCTGATAACACTTGTGTGTATTATATAACCAGCACTCATCTCATCTTACCAACTAAAGTGGAGCCCCAGTTGCCTTACTTTTTCTGGGGGAAAAGGCATTTTGAGTAACCAGTTTTCTAAATGGCTCATGATTTCCCCTATTTAAGCACCAGAAGCTTTTAGCATTTTAACTATCATAAATGGAATTCTCCAAAGTGAAAAAAAAAAAAACAACCAAAAAGGAATTTACTCCTTTGATTTCTTACACAGCATTTATGGACACAATCTAAATTTTTGAGTAAGGATCATTGTTATGACTATCAGTTCTTACATGCTATAATACAGTAGTAGTCTAGGGCCTGTTGAATAGTTGCATCTGCATTGAATGGTTCCAGACCATTTATTTTTTTATTTTTTTAAAAATTTTTTATTTATTTATGATAGTCACAGAGAGAGAGAGAGAGAGAGGCAGAGACACAGGCAGAAGGAGAAGCAGGCTCCATGCACCGGGAGCCCGACGTGGGATTCGATCCCAGGTCTCCAGGATCGTGCCCTGGGCCAAAGGCAGGCGCCAAACCACTGCGCCACCCAGAGATCCCGGTTCCAGACCATTTAGTGTGTGTGTGTGTGTGTGTGTGTGTGCGTGCGTGTGTGTGTGTGTGTGTGTGTGTGAGAGAGAGAGAGAGAGAGAGAGAGAGAGAATGTGGGTATATGTAAATTTGCATTAGTTTTTAATGATATTCTATTTCCTTGTCAGCCTGTCCTTCTTGCTGGCGTCAATCTACTTTTCTAAAAAATCTATTTTATCCCCTAGCTCAGAAGACTCACAAAAGGCCTCTTAACTGGGACTCAGTGCCTGAAGGGAATGCTTCTCAAGGGTCTTGAAAGATTCAGGGTTTATCTTCTCTAGTCTTTTTTGTTTATTTGTAGGCTTGCTCTAGTTTGGAGAACCTAATTGTGGGACTAAGAACAAAATCTCTAGGAACAGGAACCACTGGGGCCCTTGAAACTAGATCACCCTGATTTTTCCCTCTGTCAAACTCCGCTCACACTTCATGACTCCAATCTGACACTTTCTGCTGGATCTGCTGGAAAGAATAGTTGGTGACAGGAAGCATTTTGAGGCAACTCTGGCCTGTATCACTTCCTGTCATCAGAAAAAATCAGAAAAAAAATCAAAAGGTGACACTTAAGAAAAGGCACTTTCTATTTACTCAGGTCTCTGACAAAGAGTTCAGAGTGGGGAGTATTTTTTAATTTTACTATCATGGTCATGATGGATGGGCAGAAAGGAGAAATGGGAACGCCTTTAGGGACAGTTACTGAGAAATTCATAGCAGAGATGGGGAACTATGTCATGGGTGTTGCAGAAGCAGTTTGAAGTTCTAGAAGTATGAGCTGAATATACTGGACATAACAAAGCTGGAGATATACCTAAAAGTTATAATTGGGAAAATGAAGGAAACAATTATTTGTTGTACTTCCCAGTACACATCTATTTTCATATTTATTATCATGGAATTGCTTCAATATTTCAGAGATGTTAGAATTTGAGTACACTCTGAGTGCTGATCCTAATTCACTGGTGTAAAGTAAGATACATGAAACTGATGTACAGGCTTTGAAATTTAAGATGTTGTGCCAATTCTAATTAAACACTTAGCTTTGGAGATATTAACATGCATGTGAAACTTACAAAGTCCTTTTACATCCATTCTCTCATTTGATCCTCACCATTCCCCTGTGGGGAAAGGTATTATCCACATTTTATGGATAAGGAAAGGGAATCTTAGTTTCAAAGAGTAGCCCAAGGTGACTTGCATAGAAAAAAAAAAACAGAGCAGAAATAGAACCTGACTCTTCTAATATGTAACCCAGTGTTCTCTTCAGTCTACTTTCTTCCACTAGGATTTTTGGGGAAAATTCAATGTATTTCTCTGATGAAGGCCAGCTAATACTATGGAAAAGTAGTGGAAAAGAAGAATTAATACATTTGTGAATTCGTAATCAAAGTGAGCCTGAAAAAGACATAGCATTTTGGAATGCTGTAAGTTGAGAAATCCAATAAATTAGCCTGACATCTGAAGCCCCAAATACTTTCACTTGGATTTGATGTGTGTGTGTTGGGGGAGGGGAGAAATTTAGAACTATATCTCTTTTCCTGATAACAGAAACCTTACATGATAACAGAAGAATATTCTCTTGTTAGCATAATTTTTATCTATATCACTAATCTGTACCAGAAATAAATCCAATATAGAGATTTACCTTTTATCTTTTCTTGAATTGAGGTATTCTTTACATCCAATTAAGTGCACAAATCTTAAGTGTACAGCTCAATGAAATTTTATATATGTGCACCCTCCACCCAGATCAAGATAAAAAACATTTCGGGATCCCTGGGTGGCTCAGTGGTTTTGCGCCTGCCTTTGGCCCAGGGCATGATCCTGGAGACCCTGGATCAAGTCCCACGTCAGGCTCCCTGCATGGAGCCTGCTTCTCCCTCTGCCTGTGTCTCTGCCTCTCTCTCTCTCTCTCTCTCTATCTCACATGAATAAATAAATAAAATCTTTTTAAAAAAGATAAAAAAAATTTCTTCCCCCACCTCTGCTGCCCCAAAGTTTGCCTTTTGCCTCCTCCCACCAGTCGACACCACCTCCCAAAGGTGACAACTATTCTAACCGCTATTATCATAGATTAGTTTTGGCTGATTTCTGAGTTCATATAAACAGAATCATATTGTGTGTACTATTTTGTGCCTGGCTTTCTTTATTTAGCATGACTGTGAGACTCATCTCTGTTTTGTACATAATATTAGGTATTTTTGTGGTTCTGTGCCACTGCCATGAATGATTCACCACAATTTATCCATTCCCCTTGTCTTAGTCTGTTCAGGGTGCTGTAACAAAATTTCATAGATCATATGGCTTAAACAACCAAAATTTATTTCTCACAGTTCTGGAGGCTGGGAACCCCAAGGTTGTGGCAGCAGCAGGTTCGATATCTGGTGAGGTTTCTCTTTCTGGCTTGTGAATGGCTGCCTTCTTGTTGTGTCCTCACATGATGGAGAGAGCTCACCTCTCTGGTGTCTCTTCTTTTAAGGGAACTGATCCCACTCATGGAGATTCTATCCTCATGACCTTATTACCTCCCAAAGGACCCACCTCCAAATACAACTGTATTGGGGATTAGGGCTTCATGTGTTGATAGCACCCCACTGATGGACACTTGGATTGTTTCTGGGTTTTGAATATTATGAATAAAGCTGCCACGAACATTTTTGACCATATCTTTTGGTGGACACAAGCACTCATTTTTCTTGGACAAAAACCTAGGAGTGAAATCGCTAGGGTAGGTACAATAAAAGACATTTTTAACTTAGAATAAGTTAACTTAGTGTTACTGAAAGAACTGGTGGCTGAGCATCTTATAAGAAACCCCAATTTATGAAGAGCCACTTCTCAAGTTATAAATGGATCTGTGTTTTGATTAGCAGATCAAGATTCTCTGCCTGTCATATATTATAGGGTATTTTTGCTGTGGTAGGTGGGTTGGGTCTTTCATGTTTTGGGGTAGATATTTATTTTTCCAGTGCCTGGTACACAGAGTGCCCATCAGGGATGAGGAGCCATTTTATTGCAAGTTGCATCTTTTTTTAGATGGAATAAAGTTGTCTTTTCTTGGGCAATGTGGCTCAAATAATGATAAAATCATGTTGAAAAATCAAGCTCACTTCACAGATGTCTGCCCTAGGATTAACTTGGAATACATCTTTTGTTTGAAAATGAAGGTACATGTATAATTTTACACAATCCAAAAACTTGACTCTGGCAGTATAACTTTACATGACATCAAAGGTAAAGAATTTTTAAACATTTTATGTCTGCTGGCAACATTTACTAATGAAGTGTGATGTTGAAACGGTATGGGGAAATTTCCCGTGGTCTGTGAAGTGGTTGAGGTGATTGTAAACAGAGGAGATAAGTGGGAAAGTGCTCTGAATGAAGAGTTAACTGTTCCTGGAAAGCACTCAAGAGTTTCTCTCATTGTGCTATAGCAGTGAGCTCGCCACAAGACAGAGACCCACCTTAGCCTCTTCCTTGCCAAAGAAGGTTGCTTCAGGTTTGGGTGTGTTGTTTTTTTTTTTAACAGAACTTAATTTGATACTGAATGTTTAAAAACCAACAGCTAAGGGGCACCTGGGTGGCTCAGTGGTTGAGCATCTGCCTTTGGCTCAGGTTGTGATCCCACATTGGGCTCCCTGCAGGGAGCCTGCTTCTCCATCTGCCTGTGTCTCTGTCTCTCTGTCTCTCTCTCAGTGTCTCTCATGAATAAATAAATGAAATCTTAAAAAAAAACCAACCAGGGATCCCTGGGTGGCGCAGCGGTTTGGCGCCTGCCTTTGGCTCAGGGCGCAATCCTGGAGACCCCGGATCGAATCCCATATCGGGCTCCCGGTGCATGGAGCCTGCTTCTCCCTCTGCCTATGTCTCTGCCTCTCTCTCTCTCTCTCTCTCTCTCTCTCTCTCTGTGACTATCATAAATAAATAAATTAAAAAAAACCCAACCAACCCATCAACTAAGATTGGACTTACAGGCAAATACTTTTTGCATTGTTTCTATTCTGATAATGATGAGATACCCAGACTTCCTCCTGAGTGGATTTGAAAGTGTTCAGGGGCTCCATGAAATCTGGGTTAAGTCCAGAACCCTTACTGAGGCTTCCAAAGCCAACATTGCCTAGGCTTCTTTGTCTCTCCAGCCTCAACCCCTGACAGTCTCCCTGTAGTATCTCTGTTCCACAGTCTCTCAGCCCTTGGCATTCTGGTCTAAGCTTCTCTGCCTGGAACATCCTTCTCCTACCGTATGTGCTTAACTCTGATCATTTAAGGCTAAGGCCTGTCATCGCCTCTCTTCTCCAAGCCTTCTCTGGACCCTAGACTGGCTTAGATGGTCCTCTGCTGTGCTTCCTTAGCCACCCACTACCCGCCCCCCCCCCCGACCATGCAAACACTAACCTTACCATATAAAAATGAACTCTTCTTTTTTCTCTCTTCCCATTAGACTTTGCTTAACATGTGTTACTGCCCCCAAGGCCTAGTACAATGTTGGCCATATGGTAGGTACCCCATAAAGGATTGTTAAATTGATATTTACATAAACACATAAACGAGCCTTTAGACTTTTGTCAGCATGCCCATTCATTCCATAACCATTTGATGGGCTTAAGGGGACAATGTATCGCAAGGCACTATAATTAGAACTTTAGGGGATATGGAGAAAAGCCCTAACCTGGACAATGTATTGCAAGGCACTATGATTAGAACTTTAGGGGATATGGAGAAAAGCCCTAACCTTTAGACTTTTGTCAGCATGCCCATTCATTCCATAACCATTTGATGGGCTTAAGGGGACAATGTATCGCAAGGCACTATGATTAGAACTTTAGGGGATATGGAGAAAAGCCCTAACCTGGAGATTGGAGTTCATTCCAATAGCAGAGAGATGACATACCTGCAAATAATAATAATCTAGGGAACAAGGTGCCCAGTGCCACAAAAGAAATAAAAAAATAAGGGACTTTAGAAGCTCAGAAGAATAAAAAAGTACTTCTTGTTGGGAAAATTGAGGAAGAAGTATTCATAAAGTGGCATTTGAGGTAGGACTTAAATATAAGTTGGACATGAATGAGCAAAACGCCTCTAATGTATCATATGGTTTCTTTTGGCTGAAAAGAGTAGATCTGAAGGAGTAATGAGCAACCAAGAACAAATACAAATGTACGAGGTGGTCATATTGGAGAGAGCCTGAAATTCCAAGCTGGTGAGTTTATATTGGATTCCTATCATTTGGAGTAAACTTGGAAGCCTGGGAAGTTTTTGAGCTGCTCGGGGACAAAAGTGAAGAGATCCTTTAAGATAAGTCTGGTAATTGTGTATTTTAGTATTTTCTTAGTAAATTATTATTAACTAATTAATTACTGATAATTACTTTTACTAAATAGTGTGGAAAAACCCCAAGGCCTGTAGCTCCTTGGCCTTTTTGCACTAGTCCTTTCTCACTGTAAATCTAGATGAGGCAAGAGATCATATGGCCAATTAGTTCTGAGAAATGAACATTGAAATTGACAGAGGAAGGAACCACCAGCAAGACAGAAATGGCTCATAAAAATGCAAAGACGTATATAGAGTTGTTTGCTTAGGAACCGTGTCCAAAACATTGCCTTCAGCCGTCTGGAAAAATCCAGACACATTATATATTATATTGCTAATATTTATTCCTTTGGGGTAATTCATATCACTTCCAGTTAAAAATAATTATACTCTTCTAACTTCAGACTATCTACACTTACTCTCCCCTATAAACAGCAAGTACTGCATTGTCAGTTTGTTTTATAGTATGTTATATAACCAGAGCATCTGATTTCTTGTCACCTTAGGCTAGGTCTTCAGCACTTCATGCCTGGATTATTACAACAACTTTCTCATTGCTGTCCCTTGACTCCAATGCCTGGGATCTAGTTTTTATTATAACAGCAGGGTGTAGTGGGAAGAGTATTGGTTGGAGAGTAAGGTGAACTTGCTTTGAATCCTGGTTATACTGCTCACTAGCTATATGACTCTGGGCAAGTCTTATCACCTCTCTAAGTCTCAGATCCTTGAACTCTAAACTGGAAGTAATGATCTTTGCCCTGGCCATCTCAGGAGGCTGTCTCAAGGATCATATGAAAATGCTCTGAAAACTGTCAGTGTTTTGACTAAGACTTGGACTCTACTGGCTTGCTTTCTGCCCTCTACAATCCAATCCTGAGCCACCTCTCTAATCTCATTGCTTGGTATTCTCCAGAATTTACCCCCTACTCTCTGATTCATATGTAGTATTAATAGTATTCCCCTATCTGGACTTTTCTCCCATCTTATTTCTGTTTATCCTAATTGAAGCAATAATTTAAGGACCGGTTAAAATCCTATATCCCCTTTGAAATCTTTCCTGATGATTCTAATGCTCACTAATTTTCCCCTTTTCTGAATTTTGATAACATTCAGTTATTATCAACACTTGCTTATGCATTGCCTTTTATTATTAGATTTTTAATGGACGTAAGGCTCAGATCTTTAGATGCTATGCTTTATAATGCCTTGGATTGTTCATTTAACATTTAGTGAATATTTATGAGACTATTTCCTCTGTACCAAGTACAGAACTTAGTAAATAATTGTTGGCTCATTTATTTATTTATTTAGTCTCACTTATTTAGACATTCACATGCAGACTCCCTTAAGAGAGAGACAAGTGAACCCATCTTCCTTTCCCAGAACTTGAATAGCCCTCCTAACAACCCTCCCTACCTCTACTTCCTACTGAAGCATAGGTAGGTTGTTTGGATAGACCTGCCCAATAGAACTTGCTGTGGTGATGGAACTATCTTACAGCCGTGCTGTCCAATATGATAACCACTAGTCACATGTGGCTCTTGAGTGCTTGAAATGTGGTTAGTGCAACTGAACTGAGAAACTTAAGTTTTAGTTGTATTTGATTTTAATTAATTTAAATGTGAGCAGCTGCATGTAGCTGTGTGGATAGTATAGGTCTAGACCTCTGGCTTTCCAATATTTTTGATCCAAAAATACAGTGGAAAATACATTATATACTGCAACCCAGTTTATATACCCACAAACAAGTTTCATGAAATGGTATTATGTAATCGTTATTATGTGTCATATAGTCTAATATTTTTCTCTTCTGTTTAATTTCATTTAAAAAATGCTGGTTGCAAGCCACTGTGTAGATTTAATAGCCCACTGAGGAGTTACAATGTGCTGTTTGAAAAACACACTGGGGCACCTGGGTGTTTCAGTCAGCCAAGCATCTGCCTTCAGCTCAGGTAATAACCTCAGGGTCCTGGGATCAAGCCCCATGTTACGCTCCTTGCTCAGCCTCTTCCTCTGCTTCTCCCCTCTCCCTCTGCCCCTCCCCCTTGCTCTTGCTCTCTCTTTCTCTCTCTCCCGCTCTCAAATGAATGAATGAATGAATGGATGGATAAAATCTTTAAGAAAAGAAAGAAAGACACACTGCCCATTTTATAGATAGAGAATCTAAGGCCTAAGAAGTGCAGTAAATTCTCCAAGGTCACATAGCTAGTTAGTGGTAGGGTAGCACTAGAACCTAAATTTCAGGTTTCCTAGGCTAGAGCTATTTTTAAAAGAGTGAGGAATGATTCCTCCTTTTCACCTGCAAAAAGAACATTTATTTTAAGAGAGAGTATGCACGTTTGTGCGCATACATGCAGGAGGGAAGGAACAGAGAGAGAAGGAGAGAAATCTTAAGCAGCCTCTACACCCAGCACAGAGCATGACCCAGGGCTCAATCTCACGACCCTAATATCATGACCTGAGCTGAAATCCAGAGTCAGATGTTTAACCGACTGAGCCACCCACATGGCCCTCATTTTTTTATGTTAGAGAAAAATTATTTGATACACTCTTCATTTTGGGTAAATATTTTCATGATATCTTGCTTCCTACGTGAATCATGAGCTTTATATTTGAGCATCCCTCCTCTTTTGGTTTGGACACTGTCCAAAATCAAAGATACAATACCACAGGGGCTTTTTTGGGACCCACTGGGTGACTTAGCAATTTGTACTGCTTGGGAATACAACCATTCTTTCCCCTTAGCAGATTGATTCTTAACAACAAAACCTGTTGCTAAATAATCAAGGTGATTCTCACCTCAGTTTGTGGGATAGTTGCCTCAAGTCTTGAATTATAAAGCCAATCATATTTTTTACCCATCCATCCATCCATCCATCCATCCATCCATCCATCCAGTATCCTACCTTCTTTGTATGTCTTATTAATTGAAAGTAAGTCTTACAGAAGTGGCATCTTTTTCTTCTGAAAAAATGCATCTCTCCAAAAAGAGCAGAGTTACCTCATCAAAAGCAAAAAGAGGCAGCAATTTAGAGGTGCCGTGTGCCATGTGTTAGGTGCATTCCTCACCAGTTTGTGCATGGAATCCCGTTTCCTCATGGATGTTTCTAAACATGGAGCCTGCTTCTCCCTCTGCCTGTGTCTCTGCCTGTGTGTGTGTGTGTGTGTGTCTCATAAATAAATGTGGTGATGGAACTATCTTACAGCCGTGCTGTCCAATATGATAACCACTAGTCACATGTGGCTCTTTTTTTTTTATAAATTAATTTTTATTGGTGTTCAATTTACCAACATACAGAATAACACCCAGTGCTCATCCCGTCAAGTGTCCCCCTCCGTGCCCGTCACCCATTCACCCCCACCCACATGTGGCTCTTGAGTGCTTGAAATGTGGTTAGTGCAACTGAACTGAACTTAAAAAAAAAAGGCAACAAGTTTTTCCAAAAGAACCACTTTAAAGATTTATTTATTTTTATTTGAGAGAGGCAGGGAAGGGATAGAGGGAGAGGGAGAGAATCCCACGCGGATTCCCCAGTGAGTGCAGAGCCAGACGTGGGGCTGGATCCGAAGACCCTGAGATCATGACATGAGCCGAAATCCAGAGTTGGATGCTTCATGGACTGAGCTACTCAGGTGCCCCCAAAAGAATCACTTCAGAGGAAAACCAAAGAGTCCAATTTTGCATTTCATTTGATTCTTACCACCATTGTCAATAGGATGAGTTGACTGAAATCTTTAAGGAATGTTGTATTTTATGAAGACAAGTTACCTATGGCCCAGTTGAATTTCCTAGCAGAAAAGTAAAGGGTACTATCGTTTATCAATCACTTAACAATGGTCCCTTGACAACTGGACTGGTTATCCCTTGGCTGACTTACCCTGAAATCTGTCAGGCATGGCCTCCTGAGCTCTACCACCACCAGTACCAGTCAGTTGAATCTCATAAAGTCATAAAGTTCAGCTGAATGATGACCCTTTGGTTAAGATTCTATATCGTCAGTCTAAAATGATAAATGTTTTCGGGGCACCTGGGTGGCTCAGTGGTTGAATGTCTGCGTTTGACTCAGGATATGATCCCAGGTTCCTGGTATCAAATCCCGCATCGGGCTCCCTGCAGGGAGCCTGCTTCTCCCTCTGCCTATGTCTCTGCCTCTCTCTGTGTGTCTCATGTGAATAAATAAATAAAATCTTTTTAAAAAATGTTTTCTCAAGACTCCAAGGTTTATACTGGTCTGTAGAGAAATCACTTCATGTCTTTTGTGTTATTTGACAACCTAGCGTCACTAGGATTGACTTGCAGAATACATTCAGGAAAACTTGCAGTTTGGGACATGACAGTCCTCCTTAAAATGATGAGAATCGTCGCCTATTTCCCTAGTTCTAAGTTCTCGGTTGTCAGAAAAGCAGGGCATTGGGAGAAAAAGTAATACAGATGGGGCAGGGCATGTGCATAGGTGGGCAGAGGCTGGGAAGACCAGAATACTAAGTGGACCCAGGAGGAAGGATGGGAAGGCACATTTTAGGCTGAACTTTTTTAAAAATTATTTTTAAAAGATGTTATTTGAGAGAGGGAGAGAGCATGAGCAGGGAGAGGAGCAGTGAGAGAGGGAGAAACAGACTCCCCACTGGGCTCAATTCCAGGACCCCGGGATCACCACCTGAGCCAAAGGCAGACACTTGACTGACTGCACCAACCAGGTGCCCCAGCTTTGTTGTTTTGAACTCCACCTGCCTTCCAAGGTTCTGCTAATTTATCTGCCATCTACCATGTTCCTCTTCACAATCTCTGTACAGGTAGACTTCTTCCACTTTTTTTCTTTAACCCCCTCCTTCTTTTAGCAACCAAACCCATGAGACCTACATGTTCTGGCTAGACCACACTTTATCTCCATACCCAACATCATGTATTTCTGCTCCTATTTCATCAACCCCACTTGCAAACTGCGTTATTTTTGTCTCTCTCCTCTCCCTCCTTGCCTCCCCCTCTCTCTGTATCACTCTTTCACTCTCCCCAGCCTCACCCCACATTCAGTTGCTTGCCAAATCCTTTGGATGCTCCCCCAACTACGAATTTCTTCCCTTCCCCCTTCCCCCTTATATCTCATTTCCATTAAGGCCCAGCTCAGATACCGTAACCTTTTCTAGGTTGTGGAAGGCCCATTCACTCCCAGTTGAAATTATCATTTGCTGTCTTCCACATCTCCTTCTTTCTTTATGGAATTATAATCGACACACAATAATATATTAGTTTCAGGTGTACAACATAGTGTTTTGATATTTTTTGGCTATTTTGATAGATTATGAAATGATCACTTGGTAGGGCTAATTACCATCTGTCATTGCACAAAATTATTATATTATTGACTCTATTCCCTATGCTGTATGTTACATCATTTTCCTTTAATTATAGTACTTATTGTTATTAGTTGTTTCCAGACCTGTCCTTTCCACTAGATTAAAAGCTTTTGGAGGATGGATGCCAGAGCTCAGTGATATTTTAGTTTCTGTGCACATCGCAGGTACTCAGTGAAAGTTTATGAAATGAACATATGGATGAATATTCAACCCTTACCATGCCTGTCATCCATAGACACTTATGCTCTTTGAAGCTCTTACTTGATAGTATGTTAAATACGTATGCTCTGCTGAGAAGGCTGTTCTGGCATCAGCAATATCCTGGCAGGCCTTTAGAATCAGGTGGCCTTCAAGGGAGATATGCTATGGTATCTTAGGCCCCTTCTGGCCCTGAGATGCTGTGACCATGAGATTTCACTTGAGGGATTTGTATTGTTTGTGGGACACAAACCCCACAGAACCTAGGAGCCTTCATGTACAAGTGTCTCTGTTAAGCGCTATCAGAATGTGTTGTTCAAAGCCATTTTTTCATTTGCTTGCAATTTTATGAAATAACCCTTAGAAATAAAGTCAATGACTGGAAAACATTAAGACATAGCAGAAATGGCAGTGTATGGACCTTTGAAAATTCCATCTATAATAGCAATAAAAAAAAACTAGCAAAAATGGTCAGAATTAACCTTTTCAAAACTGTGGAAATCCACCAAAGGCTTGCAACAATCTGGGGGAGTATTTATTCAAGAAAAACAGCTGCAGTTTGATAAGAATATCAAGCTTTGTGGTGTTTTCACTCATTCTATGCCTATCCCTTGTTCTCCAGCCCTACAGGAGCCCTGAGAATTTACAGCCTCCAATCACAGGGGAAGCCAGTAGCCTGACAGCCATTATAGGACATAGAATGCGCTTGGAGCTCCTGTAAAGCCTCATTTTTACCTTAGCTTTTTAAATATTTTATTTATTTATTTGAGAGCATGAGCATGAGAAGGGGGAGGGGCAGAGGAGAGAGAGAGAGAAGCAGACTCCCTGATGAGCAGGGAGCCCAACATGGGACTCAATCCCAGGACCCCAAGATCATGACATGAGTCGAAGGCTGATACTTCACCAACTGAGCCACCTAGGCACCCTGAGCCTCATTTTTAGAGAATTGTCATTATTTGATCTTTCTGGTGATTCCTTGGAGGACCCCACTTGCAAGGCTGACTTTATTTGCTCTGACTTAGAGTGACAGGGGCTTTTTGGAAAACTATTATAAGTGCAGCCACTATAGAAAACAATGAGGAGGTTCCTCAAAAACTTAAAAATAGAAATATCATATGACAGTAATTCCATTTCTGGATATTTACCTGAAGAAAAACAAAACACTAATTAGAGAAGATATATGCACCTCTATGTTTGTTATAGCATTATTTACAAGATATGGAAGCAACCCAACTATCCATCAATAGATGAAAGGATAAAGAAGATGTGTGTATCTACATTATATGTATATATATATTATATAATCATATAATTTCAATAATGGGATTATATATATCTTTACATTATATATATAATAGAATATTACTCAGCCATAAAAAGAAATGAAATCTTGGTAATTATGACAACATGAATGGACCTAGAGGGTATTACGTTAAATGGAATAAGTCAGACAGAGAAAGACAGATACCATATGATTTCACTTGTGTGTTTAATCTAAAAAACAAGTGAACAAACAAACCGGGAACAGATTAATAAATTACAAAGAACAACTGTTGGTTGCCAGAGGGGAAAGTGGTGAGAGATGGCTAAAATAGGTGAAGGGGATTAAAAGGTACAAAATTCCAGTTATAAAATAAATAAATCGTGGGGACCAATAGTACAGCATAGGGAATATAGTCCGGAATATTGTAATATTGTAATAATTTTATATGGTGACAGATGGTGACTCCACTTATTGTGGTGACCATCAAGTGATGTATAGATTGTCAAATCACTATGTTGTATACCTAGAGCTAATATAATATTGTATGTCCACTAAACTTCAATTAAAAGTAAAATAAAATGATAAGAAAACTATTACAGAGGCAATTGATTAACTTCATAGCTGCTTGAGGCTGTAGATAACCAAGAAGCTCAAAAGAAAAAGCTAAGGAATAACATGTCCATGGGAGCTTAAAAAATTTGGGTATATCCCCAGGAATCTAGAAGACTGTCTTGCATGCTCAGGGTTGTGTGCATGGTCAGGAAAGCCTGAGGGGGCTCTAGGCTTTCACTCTGGCTGATTCCGAGCTCTGCACAAGGGAAGGCTAAGGCAGAGTTATCAGCTGCCTGGCTGTGTTGAAGGCATGTCCCAACATGTACACAGAGCCTCTTGGCCAAGACTGGGAGACTTGCTGGCTTCCAGGAGTTTAAGGAAGTCTTTGTTCAGTTATTAGCTGACCACTGAGCTAACCCAGTGGAGATCATAGACTTCAGTGCAATTATCATTTAGTAAAGTAAAATGCAAGAGAGTGAAGCCTGTTGTTCATCAGACCTTGTAAGAGCAAATTCTAGGTCCTTCCAGCTGTGGTCTTTGTAGCTCTGCCTGTACAGTTCCTATCTCTTTGAATAGGCAGAAAGGGCAGAAAACTCGTATGGGGCTGATGTCTTGTTTATTGCTTTCAAGGCAAGACAAAGGTAGTTTATGAGAATTTTTTTTAAAGGACTGTGTTGGGACACCTGGGTGGCTCAGTTGAGCATCTGCCTTCAGCTCAGGGAGTGATCCTTGGGTTCTGGGATCGAGTCCTGCATCAGGCTCCCTGGAGGGAGCCTGCTTCACCCTCTGCCTGTGTCTCTGCCTCTCTGTGTGTCTCTCAAGAATAAATAAATAAAATCTTTAAAACAATAAGAAGGGCTGTGTTCATCAGAAGTGATTCTGTTGGAAATGCGACTTCACTTCTGCTCCTCAGTTTCCTTCTTTATCTTTCCTTGTGGAAGACCTAGTCCCCTTTCCTTGTCAGACTGTCTCATATATATCCTCCCCATGTTACTGCTCTTTGCTTCTGTTAATCTCATCTTTTGTTCCGGCTTTCATTGGCTTCATCCATGTAGCTTCACCTGGGGCTGGTGATAGCGTGACACACTGCATTCTGGGAGTCCATGTTCTACAGAAAGAATCAGGAAGAATAGAGATGGTAATGACCTTCTTGCTGGCCTGAGGAGGGCTGAAGAGCAAGAGGACAATCCTTTGGCTACCATTTTGGTCAGGGCCATTCCAAATGAAGCAGCACAGTTCTCACAGGCTTTAAGGGGCTGTACTAATTTGACCAGATGGCTGGGCCATGACTCACTGGGACAGGGTTGGTGATAGAGAAATAGTGTTTTGTTTGTTTTGGGCCAATACTAAAAAAAGACCCAAGGCTTCTATGCATACATGCTGTACATTCATCCAGTGTTGCCCTTCCTCACCCCTACCAGGGGAATGCCAGACAGGTTGCCCCTTTCTCACACCCCTCTCTAGCTACTTATTTTTTGACTGTTTCTAGGCTGCACTGGATGTTCCTTTTAACCTGATTGCTCCTGCCTGTGAGGGGTAGAGGGTAGGGTGGGAAGGTACACAGTGTGACTTACGCCACCTCAGTCCCATCACCTCCTGGGGATGGCCTGACATGGGTGGTCATTTTTAGCCTGGTATTTCCTGGGCCTGGGCCAGGGGCTGAGGCTAGTGGCAGAAAGGCTAAGATGGCACAGGTTCTCTGGCAGATTCGGCAGTGATGAGCTTTCACTGGAGAACAAAATGGCTGCCTCCTTTCTAACCTCTTTAGGTTTGAAATACTGCCAGAGATTATAACCTTGATGATTAAAGCATCCCGAGGAGAAAAGATACTTAAATCCCTGGAAGATTGGACTTCTGTAATAAGTTTCAAGACAAGCGGGTATCCCTGGGTAGTTGTGTTTCTAAAATTATACCTTAACACACTTAGAACTTCAATTTGCAAAAATTATACAAAGTATAACTTCAGCCTCCAACCAAGTATTTTGAGCAGGTGAAATTGTTTTCATGATCAGATAGGACTCATTTATATTTAGGAACATTTGTTTCTATGAAAACAGCATGCCCCTACCTTAGAAAGCAAAGCCAAAAGAAAACAATTTGTCCTTTTAAGTGGGTTAAACATATCTCACAATGCCATTTTTACAGGAAAACTATTCCCATAGGGCTCTCAGGGCTTGCTTTGGGAGTCTCTGCAGCTGCTCAGAGCTGCAAAAAAGGACCCCTACTCTCTCTGACCTCTTTCCCCCATAGCGGGCTGGGGAGCCTCCCAGAGTTCAGAGAAGGCATGTGTGTTGGATGTCTTAGCTTTGAACTTGCAGTGTGTTGAAATAGGACTATTAATCTGATTTCTCCAGTTACAAGTTAAAATAGGTTTTTGTTGGCTGGCTTGGAAACTTATTTACCACCTACAATATTATTTTCTCTCAGAACATTACTTAAAGAGAATTTTTGAGATAGGACCTTTTCATAAGCCAGTCCTTACTCTTCTAGCAGACTCTTTCACCACAAGTGGTACAAAAGTGAGTCTTACCTCATCCCACATTACGTGGTCCTAAGTTTTGAGAGTCTGGCCTGTGAACTCGCAACGTGTAATTATGTTTTATTCGGTTATTTTATCTTAAGAGAACTGCAGGCAGCTGTGAATCCCAATCACAAGTTCTTTTTATCTTCAGCTTCAAGATCCTTCTTTGCAGATCATATGTGAATAAAGTGGCAAAAGTATTGTGAGAACATCTGGGCTTCTGGGTGAAATCTTTCATTTTCACAGTTGAGTAATCTTTCAGGTTTGTCACAGTCCCTTCCAGAGCCACTGGCTGCTAGAAACCTCACAGTGTTCCTTGTGATATGGGCAGGAGTTGGGTATACAAGCATTAGGTATTATTGCATTACCTTGACACACTCTTGCTAGGAGAAGCTATGTAAGTGGCTATTCACAAAAAAAAAAAAAAAAAAAAAAAAACAACCATGATGAAAAGATTCTGAAATGACTGTGACTAAATATTCAGAGATATTACAAAAAGGGATTGTGAGAAATGGAAGGTGAAGATGGGTGGTCGGAAGGAAATCCCTCTACTAAAGGATCTTGGGGTCTTGTGAGTATCTTTGATCCTTGAAGAAAAGTATTTCTTCTATGAGACTCCAGCCAATGACCTTTCACCTCCAGGAAAGAGGTAATAATCAGTAAGCCACAGAAGCAAACCCTCTCTATTACATTTTGCTTTAAGTTTATCTCCTTTTCTTTCAGTTTTATCCAAGTATGAAAACCAGATTACTATTTTTGCTGACTACCTAGAAGAATTTCCAGATTCAGATGAGCTGGTATGGATCTTGGGGAAACAGCATCTCCTCAAAACGGGTAAGGTTTGTTAGTATTTGTCTGTAGGAACCCAAGTGAGGTGGGTGCCCGAGGTTAAGGTCCTATCCATTTTTCCTTGTCGGGTTGGTGGAGTGTTACCTTGGTCACCATTAATGCCACCCATGGGTGGATATATACCTCACGGCCAGAGGAATTCAAGCCTTAGACCCCTTCCTTGCACAAGTCCCTTCCAAGGCCCTGAAAATCCATAGCAGGGAGTTCACATGGTCATAGGTGTTGATATGATATGAAAAAGTCAGATGTATTTGAATTCGTTTCTTTAAAGAAGAACCCCTGACTTCTGTAAGCCTTGGCTTTCAAAAACCATGCCCCAAACTCCTAGTATCACTAATCAGTACTTAGTCTGTAATGCCTGGGCTACATCCTTCTCATTCCCCTTGTGTCCTTTTCTGTCTAGATTAAAAATACTGCCACCTAGTCTCGTAGCTCTTTTGCTGTTTGTTAGCACCATCTCAGTGTATTCTGACTTTGTATAGAACGTTTAGCTACTGCAGCTAGGTGGAAAAGAGGCTGGAATATTTTTTCCCTACCCTTATATACTTCTGGATTGGGGAAGATCTTTTTCACCTGAAACTGTTAACAACCCAGCACCCAGTTTTTCTGGGTGAAAAGCCTGAACTTGGAGAGAGTCAGCTCTACTTTTTCTGTTTATGAGGAGAGATCCTCTCTGAAGGTCCTAGCATAGCAGAAGAGATAGGAAGCAGCTGATCACAATGCAAGAAATGCTTTGAAGAAAGATGCAAAAGCATTTGTGATGTTATATATCCATTTAGGTTTCAAATGCCAGTTGCAGTAGGTAGTACTTTTACACATTGAATTTGCTTAGCAGGGATCTCTCCTTTTTGGTTAAACATACATGCATGCACACACATGAACCCCCCAACACACACACACACACACACACACACACACACACACACCTAGTTTAGATAATGGACAGCAGGTACCAATGAGAGATCCAACCAACAATCATCATTCAGGTAGGGGCTGGTTGCCTTGTTAGTGGGTTATCTTTGATTTTTCTATTCCTTGTCTTTTGGCCATGCCCCCAGTGTTAGTGCCTGCCAGGCTGTTGCTCAGTGAGGAGACAGGAACCACCCTGGCCAGTAGCTCTTGTCAAAACTTAGGCGAAAAGGAATGCTGAGGGATGCCTGGGTGGCTCAGTGGTTGAGTGTCTGCCTTTGGCTCAGGGCATGATCCTGGAGTCCAGGGATCGAGTCCCACATCGGGCTTCCTGCATGGAACCTGCTTCTCCCTCTGCCTATGTCTCTGCCTCTCTCTGTGTGTGTCTTTCATGAATAAATAAATAAAATGTTAAAAAAAAGAAAGAAAAGGAATGCTGAAATCACTTGGCAAAGATGAGATTGGGTTTCCTCTGAGCTTCCCTAGCCCCATCACATTAGAATTGACTAGTTATTTGAAAGTGAGTTTGCTGCTGACTCAGAAATCAAAGGCTAAGATCTTTATATGAGATGTGGTGATTTAATTGTAATTTCACATTTAATTACAGAAAAATCTAAGCTGTTGTCTGATATAAGAGCTCGTCTATGGTTTACATACAGAAGGAAATTTTCACCAATTGGTAGGTATATCATCTGTTATACTGTGCTTTCTTCCTTGTAGATAGCTTGCCTGAGGTTATCAGTGATTTCACAGAATACTCAGAATTAACAGCTCACTATGGCGAAGATTTTGCTTTAGGGGAATATGTTAAGTCTTAAATTTTATTTGAAAGTTTCATTGCCAAAGTACCTCATCATATATGGTTCCTTGGTGTTCCTGTGTAACAGTAGTATGCTTTTGAGTCCACCTCCGAGGGTTCGGGCACCAGATTGCATTCCTTCTTTTACTTCTGGGAGCAAGGAGAAAGTCAAGCTTCTAATTTGGCTAATATTTACTAACTTCCAATCCACTTCTTTGTGGAGCTACATGATTATTAAAGACAATTAGACCTTGAAAGAAAGAAGAGAATTCCTTTGTTTTCTTCCCCTATGGAATGAAAGCACCTTGCTACTGGAAGGTGAATTATTATAGATTTCCTTGGAGCTAATGATAGGCTGTTAGAGTACCAGCTGCTGTCTAGGAAAAAAGGACAGATCTATAAGTTAAGAGACTAAGCTCTATTTAGAGAAGAATCTGTAAAATGTTTGGAAGTATAGTGGCCTCTTCCTAGCATCATGGCCCTGCAGGAAAAGAGTATCAAATCCAAATGGTAGAAGCTATTTTCCTAAGAGAAAAAAATCTGTCAGACTGATTTTGAGGCAGGACTGGACCTAGTGACTGGGTGAAATCCTCCTTTCTGATAAGTGTCCCAAGCCAAGGCCACACAGACAGTTTTCACTCTCCACAGGAAGTACCCAAGCTGGAAACAGCCCAAAGAATGATCTTTAGTACCCCTGGGTTTATTTTATTTTTGTATATATTTTTTTGGAGTTTGATTTGCCAACATATGGTATAACACCCAGTGCTCATCCCATCAAGTTACCCCTGGGTTTAAACTGTTAACTTTCTGTAGGTGAAGAGATCTCTAGAAGGCTTGAGAACATTTGCAGCTTACCTCTGACAGTGTTTTGGCAATGGATGATCTCTTCTTTATGTGGGCTTCATTGCATCTTTCCTGTACTAATCTGGCCTGTAATTCTGCCATTAGGGAGAGCCAGAGGGTTCCCCATCCAGTTAAGGGGTAGGCTCAATCCTCCCCGTCTTACTGTAGCAGTTCTCCTTCGGTACCCACAACAAAAGGAGAAGGGTGGCCACTATGGCCCACTTGTCTTATGAGGCTGATAACCCTCCTTAAAGCTAGTCTGGTAAGATTGTGCTCATAGCATTGTTTCCCACTTCCATGTTGGGGATGGAAAGCAAATGAAAGCAGGTCTCCTCTGCCCTCCACATTACCTGATTTCACTGGTCCCTTGAAAAAGGATATTGAGCTCTGGCTGGCCACATACATGGAACTTTTGTTCTTATATCAAGTGTTCTTAGAGGGGAACCTGTTGTCTTTCTTCATTTCTTAACTGGTTTTAGTCATTCCCATCCATTTTGCTCATAACACTAGATATCTCCATCATCCTGAGTGGGTTGTAGAACCCTTTCACAGATATTTTCTCCTTTAGTTTTTATAATATCCCCCAGTAACCGGCAGGATATGTGCTGTCATTCCCAATCTATAGTTGAAACTTGGATCAGGTACCTAGAGATGGTCCTTCTGATGCCTAACTTCAGAACCTTTCCTCATTGTCCTTCCTGCTGTTCAGACCTTTCTGCTGGATATTGAGCACAGTCAGGAGCCTTCCGGATTTCTTTGACCATGCTCATGATTACCTTTGGCCGCATTTTTCCTTAACTAAGATTAAGACTGGCTTCCCTGAGAAGTGAGCCATGCAAAGCTAGGTTGGCTCAGGCAGATAATGATGTGGTGGGGGTTAATGTTGGTAGCTGTACCTGGCAGTCATCTGCCACAACTGGATGCACACCTAGAAGTCTCCAAGCACAATACATAGGGGACAGGTTTCGTGCATTTGTTGGTTTCATCTTTGGCCATAGAAACTGTTTCAGTTAACTCTGCATTATCTTTGCAAATTCCACCCTGTAACCAACCCTGTTTGCTATCTGGCGCTCTCTCTCTCTCTCTCTCTCTCTCTCTCCTCTCTTTTCAGAGTCCGTGTGTCTGTCTGTCTGTCTGTCTCGTATGATTCCCATGTATGCTGGTGTTTCGGGAAAAGGCAATTTAAGGAACTCATATTCATTCCCATCCATTTTGCCAACAGGAGGAACAGGCCCTTCATCAGATGCTGGCTGGGGATGTATGCTACGCTGTGGACAAATGATGCTGGCCCAGGCGCTTATCTGCAGACACTTGGGAAGGGGTGAGTTAAATTTGTCCTCCCTCAGACGCTCTGCAGGAGCACCAACTGCTGGCAGTTTAGCATTGGGGCTGAGCTTCAGGAATACTAGGTAACAGAGCTGAAGGTCCTAATGGGCTCTTTGCAAGCCTAAGTGGCAGGGCTGACAAGTCAATAAAGCCTCCCATGAGAAGGAAACAGCCAGCATTTCCTTGTGACTCACCAAGCCAGAATTGCTTTCCTGGGATGGAATTGAACGTTGAGGCAGGTGTGTCATTTAGAGTTTCCAACTTCACTATTGTTCGAGTGAGTCCAAACAGGTCAGATAACAAAGGGAACAGGAAGAAGGGTGTGGCGGTGTGTCTGTTTCTTGACCTCCTTTAAAATGTCTGCCTGGTGAAGGATGGAAGTGACCTAAAGGAAGTGCCTAATGAGGGAGCTGGCACTATTTGGTTTGGGTTCGCTGCCAATATCCATTCGATGATGAGGGAATCCTTAAATTAGCCCTCTCAGGAGGCTGCTTCATTAAGAACTTTCCGGTCATCTTCACTGAAACCCTTGAGTCTTTCTTAAGCCATGTGCGTCCTCCCCGTGGGCATCTGGAGGATGACCTTGGCTGGATGCCAGTGTGCGCACTTGGGGGTGAAAGCCGGGCTTGACCTGGGGATGAGGGAGGAAGAGGATCCCTTGGACAAGATTGGCCTGCTGAGCTCATTGGCTGTTACTCCTTGAGATTCTGAGGTATGGAAACATCCTTCCACAGTGCAGCCTCACACATCCACCTGCAGTTACCAGAGCAAACTGGGGAAAGGTCCAGGGAGGTTTTAGGGCTTTAAGGCCTTCTTTTCAGGGCTTAGAATAATCTGAACCCATTTCCTCTGGGTAGCATCATAATTCTGGTTTCACAGAGGAAGAAATTAAGGCTCAAGAAGTAAGGTGACTTGCTTAGGGTCAAACAGCAAGAAAGCATGGATTTGGGAACAGAAGAAGGCAGGTCTCCTGAATCCTTGTCCAGTGATGTCTCTGTGCTATGCATCCTGCTCAGAGCAGATCTGTTCTCTTTAACCCTCCTCCCCATTTATAAAACACAGCAAGACGATTCTCCTGGAAGTGAATTTTGTGGGAAGCAAATGAGGAAGAGATTAAACCCCACAGTCAGCAGCAGTCTCAGTTGTTTCTAACAGAAAAGCAAACAGCAAGAAGAATTTGGAAATCGATCTTGCAGCTGAGGTAAATTCAAAGACGCCATTCTGTGAAGAAGTATTTTGGAGTGCTTCCTATTCACTTACTTCATAGTTTAGGTGGAGTGCTCACTCATCACTGTCTTCAGTCCACATTTAGTGGTACCTAGCAGCCAGCTAATTAGGATTTCCCCAGACTTGGACAATTCAGTAGCAAACGGAAAAAAAAAAAAAGTTGGATGCAGTTCACCCTCTGAAGACTGTGCTGGCTACAAAGTTTAAAACTTTGATTTCAGAACTATTAGAAGCAAAGAAAACAGAAGATTCTGGAGACAGTGGCCTCTGGCTTCAAGAATACTTCAGTCGTGAAGTTAAATAGTGTCTAAAACCTCGAGAGAGAAATTTGTGTCTTGGAAGCCAACTAAGTCCCAGAGAGCTGTCCCATGAGACGGAGTTCCTAGAGCTGAGGGAATGGGAGAGGCACATCCTGTCTACAGCGGCGATCATGGAGAATCTTTGCAGTTGTCCTGCATCCTGGGATAAATAGACTCTGCAGCATTTGCGGGGGCGTGGGGAGGTTGGCATGCCTGAGGCACAGAGGGACTTCCTATAGGTATGATTATTTTGGTTTTGGTCACAAAGAAACCTTAAACACAGAGGTTATTCATTTTTCTAAAGGTCAGTGTGGACTCTTTGAAGGTTGTGTAAAAATGGCAGCATGCAATTTCTTTTGAGCTTCCTCAGTTGTGAATTGTGTGTATTTCCCCAGTGCACTGTTGTGTGTCTGAATAGCACTTCCCCCGTGAGACTCTTTCGGCAATGTTGCCAAAATACATGAACCAAAGCCGTTGCTGTCTGTGTAGAGATGAGAGAGTATGGCGTCAGGGTGGCGTAAGGATATACCTCTGGGCTTTGTAGTGACCTCAGTAGCTGAACAGACCAGAAAAGCCTTTTCTGACATTGTTTTCATGTAATACTTATCTAGCTCCAGCCTCCGGGCTAAGTCAGTTCCTCAGTCAGCTTGTTATTTTGCTTATACTTTACACCCACAGAGACTTTGAAAGTAATGTCTCTAGATGCCTTTGTCATCAAAATCGAAGTTAATTAGGAATGTTCTAACCCGATAGCCCCTGCCTTTTAGCTGGAACTCCTTTGTTTTCTTTGTAACATCGTAGTGGCAGTAAGAGGGCAGTGAGGTAATAAGCAGTTACAAACATGACTTTCATACATTTTTTTTTCCCTCAAAAGACTGGAGCTGGGAGAAACAGAAAGAACAACCCAGAGAATACCAACGGATCCTCCAGTGCTTCTTAGATAGAAAGGACTGTTGCTACTCTATCCATCAAATGGGTAAGGTCACATCAGTGGTCTTGAGGCAGTGTTCTGTACCTTCTGCTTTCATCCCCTGCCTTATATGGGCTCTGCAAACTTGTCCATCTGTTTAATTATTCATGCAAAAAATTAGGAGTTTGTGGCATGCCGGAAGAACTTTTGCTAACGTCTCTTTTTTTCCCCCCTCCCCACATAAAAACAGCACAGATGGGTGTAGGAGAAGGGAAATCAATTGGCGAATGGTTTGGACCAAATACAGTTGCACAGGTATTAAAGTAAGTAAAAGAGCCTGGCATCCGCCTTACAGAACTGTCTCCTGTGCCTCCCTCTTCTGCCAGCTCAGTGTCCCATCAAGCTAACTGTTCTTGCCATCACTAAGCCACCAAACATCTGTATCATTTTGCTTGGACAGTTCTTTGAAATGTGCATGTGTGGACATCTGTTCTAGTATTATCAGAGTTATATCCATCTGTACCAGTATATCGGGGTGAGGGGGGGACCCCAAGACTCCCTCAATATCCATTCCCTCTCCAGGTTGGTGCTCGCCTTCCAGGGGACCATCAGCCTGAGGGTCACTTTGAAGCCAGAGGGCTAACACTAAGTGGCAGAGGCTGAGCCAGCCTAGGCAAGACAATGGACTCCCTCCTACCCCGTAGAGTGTAAATGACCTCACTCATTCATTTGTTCCTTCAATATTTACTGAGTGGCCCTCCTGTGCTACCTGCTAGGTATCTAGAAATAAATTAGATGCAGCCCTTGCCTCAGGGAACTCACGAATAGACAAACCTCAAGGGCGTCAGTTTGTCATCTCTTAGCAGACTCCAGGTCCGCTTTGGCAGTTGTTCTGTCAAGTTGCAGAATTCACCTCCCAAGAGGCAAGATGGAGAATTGGAGACCGACATTTTAATTTTAATTTTTAAGTAATTTTTAAAAAGATTTATTTATTTGAGAGAAAGCGAGAGCACGAGCAGGGGGAGGAGCAGAGGCTAGAGGGAGATGCAGACCCCCTGCTGAGCAGGGAGCCTGCCACAGGGCTCAATCCCAGGACCCCTGGGATCATGCCCTGTGAGCCAAAGGCAGCCGCTTGACCCACTGAGCCACCGAGATGCCCCATAAGCCTGACATTTTAGAAGGGAATGGCGTGAGTGGCATCAACATTTACATCTGCAGGCCACCTCACCTGTTGTCACTCTCCTTCCTGACTGCCTGCCACTGAATGAAAACTCCATGAGGGCAGAGATGGTATTTGTCTCATTCACTACCATAACACTAGCACATAAAACTGCCTGGAGCATACAAGAGTTCAATAAATACTTGCAGGATGAATGAAGATGGCATCCAGAGTCTGGGGCTGGATTTAGGCATCAGAAGGTCGAAACCATCTGGACTCCTTGGGTGTAGCTTGCTTCTTCAATTCCTGGGCTCTCCGGAGGATGACAGTGGGATCCGCTCCATAAAAAGTACTGAGGGAGCACTGTTTCAGTTATTAACCACTCTTCAATGATCCAGAAGGCTTTGGAAATGTGCTAATGTGGGGAGTAGGCTGGATTTCCTGGGGACCCAAGGGAGAAATCTGTATCTTGGCTTTATTCCTTGCTAAGATACCAACCCCCCTGAGACCACTTTCTTGCCTTAGTCCATAGTTCCTTTTGGGGGATGGTTGATTCTGCTAAGTGAAGATCCGGCAGTATTTCAGGAACCAGCATAGGAGCCCCAGGTAGAAACTGTAGAAGGTGGGATGCCTGTGTGGCTCAGTAGTTGACCGTCTGCCTTTGGCTCAGGGCATGATCCCGGGGTCCTGGGATCGAGTCCTGCATTGGGCTCCCCGGAGGGAGCCTGCTTCTTCCTCTGCCTGTGTCTCTGCCTCTCTGTGTCTCTCATGAATCAATTAATAAAATCTTTTTTTAAAAAAGCCTAGAAGGTGAATCAGAAGGGCTGTGCTGCACCCCAAACTCAGCTGGAAATGGCTGGGTTTTTTTTTTTTTACATGATGTCCCTCAGAATTTGCTTTTTTCTTCTAAATTCTGAAGTTCTTAACAGCAGACAAATGGAAACATACATTTTTAAAAGATTTTATTTATTTATTCATGAGACACACACACACAGAGAGAGAGAGAGAGAGAGAGAGAGAGAGAGAGAGAGAGAGAGAGGGAGAAGCAGGCTCCATGCAGAGAGCCCGATGTGGGATTTGATCCTGGGTCTCCAGGATCAGGCCCTGGACTGAAGGCGGCGCTAAACCGCTGAGCCATGCGGGCTGCCCAAAACATACATTTTTTAAAAGAATTTAGGTGAGTTTTGATTCATTGTGATTGTGACCATTAACAACAGAATATAAGTACATCAGGGAAAGGTGATATCTCAAAAGTAATGAAATTAAAGTACAATGGTAATTAGTCTCTTCCTGGGAGCTACTTTCTTTTGTCCAGTGAGACTGGACTTTACCCAAGAGTCCCAGAAGTACCCAGGTTGAATGAACATGCCTTCTTTCAGACAGGCAAGAGGGAAATATAAGGGAGATATGGTCATGGTGCTTTACTCAGATCCTGGATGATCCCTCTGTCAAAGGAGTTTTCTTTCTAACCTTCTCCGAAGTCACACAGTTCAGCGTACTCTCTCAGTTCAGCATACTCTTTCTCTTCAGCTGCTGGCCAATGAGGCACCATATCAAGGCCATCTGCAGCCCGAATCTCTTGAACAGCTTTCGTACTGCATTGTGGGAGGGTGTAAGAGATCTCTCTCTCTCTCTCTCCATCTTCCTGGGCATATTCTCCATATTATCTGTGCTCCCAAAAATGTGTGTATGTATTTACATATATATGCATGTATATGTATGTATGTATATATGTGTATATATATGTATGTATATATATAATTTATATTTTTATGGAAGTTTCCTGTTTTGGGAAAAAAGCAGTCAAAATGCCTTTTGTAAAGAGAAAATACAATGTCTTGGGAGCAGAAAAGCTGGTACATTTTCTCTTTCACCCAGCAGGAGTAACATCATCTTGTGAGGTAGATTTTTCCATCTTGTAAAGCAGGGCTTCTCTTTTTCAGGGTTTGAAAACAGTGACTCTGGCCTTCCCAAGGTCCCTGGACATGGGATGTTCCAGTGCTCTTGGTCAAGGGAGCCAGAGCTTGACCCAATCCCTAACTTTTCTGTGGCCCAGTGTTTGGTGACTTTAGGGCCACTGGGCGTAGATGGTACTGCTTTCCTGCTGATGTTACCCATCTCTCCCAATTTTGACCTCCCTGTGTGTTGCCTTGCAGAAAACTTGCTTTGTTTGACGAGTGGAATTCCTTGGCTATTTATGTTTCGATGGATAACACTGTGGTCATTGAAGATATCAGTGAGTCCCTAGCCTGTTTACCTGGCTGGGTGGTGGGTGATTGAGGCCCCTTCCTCAACATTCAGAAATTGTATATGTGTGTGTGTGTGTGTGTGTGTGTGTGTGAGAGAGAGAGAGAGAGAGAGAAGGGGGAGGGAGGGGGAAACAGGCAGAGAGACAGGCAGGTAGACAAACAGACACTGATTCTGACCTGCTCCACCAAAGCAAGGAGACTTAGAAGAGCACAGGAGCCTGGTTAATTATCCCCTGGGCCTTTTCTTGTCTACCCTTTCAGTTTTCTGAAAGGAAGAAAACAATGACAGGGTCTTCTCTGGCCCTCAATGAACTATCAGACCCTTTCCCTGCAGGATACTCAGAGTATGGATAACCAGTGAAGCCATAGTAGGGCCCCCACTTACCCAGCCCTATGCTCTCCATCACAGGGTTAGAGAAACCAAAATATACAGTCCCTGTCTCAAAGGCCCTTGCAGACTAGTTGAGAAATAAAATTTTCTCAATGAGCCCATACTATCTGGCAGGAGGTGAGTGCTCAGTTACCAGAAGGAAGAGAGGTAAGGGGATGGAGGTGTGGGCCTGGGCGTCCTGTGCAAGGTGGCACAAACTACACCCTGGGGGCAGAGGGGAAGGCCTTCCAGGCAGGAGATGTCACAGGAGGTTGCCCTTAGCTTGGCCCTGGGCATATCTCGGATGACCGGGTACCCCTCTTAACCCAGCTGTCTTGTCTTCCGTTTCTAGAAAAAATGTGCTGTGTCCTCCCCTTGAGTGCAGACACAATTGGTGAGAGCCCTCTCAACACTCTGAATGCTTCAAACCAGAGTAAGAGTGCTCCTGCCTCCTGCCCAGCCTGGAAACCCCTGCTGCTCATCGTGCCCCTTCGCCTGGGCATAAACCAAATCAACCCTGTCTATGTTGATGCATTCAAAGTAAGTCACTCCTTTTCCCGGGCCCATTGCTGCCTGCCCATCACACCGCCATGTGAGCACAGAGATCCGTGAGCAGCAGTCCACAAGTGAGTTGAGAATGTTGCATTCTCTTTCCCTCTAGGAGTGTTTTAAGATGCCACAGTCTTTAGGGGCATTAGGAGGAAAACCAAATAACGCCTATTATTTCATAGGATTCTTAGGTAAGAAAAGAGGACTCACAAGTAAGTCGTCATGGGCTAAGGGTGGGGGGCAGAAGGTTTGCCTGGGAGCCCAGGCAATTCTGGTCAGGGGGCCCTCATCCAGCCCAGAGATTCCATGGCTTCTGGTGAGTTCATTCTGCCTCTGGCCTGATCAGTGGAGAATAACACTTCTCTCTGCACCATGGAGAGCAGATCCCTCTTCAGTACGTCCACTTCCTTGCCTCTTGATGAGATGGTTTCACAGCTGCTTTCCCACTGGACCACCCCAGGGGCACAGCATCATCTTAGCATCTCTCTCTCCTTTATGTGGGGCCCAGGGTGGCAGGGTTTCACTGCCCTGGCATTGTGGGTCTCCATCTTCTTGGGGCTTGGGCATTCAGGCTGGGAACCGTCCTTTGACCCAGGCCCAGCTGTGTGGGCCTGCTGCCTCATTATTTGGAGCCATGACCAGGTAGAGCTGAGAGGAGGCCAAGACAGAGCTATCCTTTTTCTAGTAATGGGGGCTAAGCCTTAAAACCACTGATGTCCTAATGCGGATCCTAACCAGAAGCCCAGCATTCCCTGCCTCAATTGATGCCTCTGGAAACCTAGCCACCATATACACTAGCTGTGATGACAGTCACAGTCATTTAATGCCCTTGGCACGCAAGGTGAGCTAGCCCAGCGCTTTTCAAACTGTGATGTGCACACAGATCACCCTGTGAACTGATTAAAATGCGGGGTCAGCAGGCCTGGGCTGGGCCCTGAGACCCTGCATTTCTGGCTGGGGGGTCCTGATGCTGCTGGTGTACACACCACATGTTGAGTGCTAGGGGCCCAGACACCTGGTTAGTGCTGGTAGAGCACAGGGAAGGGAGTGACATGGCCTGAAACTGGGCATCAAGGAATATGAGCTTGGAGAGCCTTGGATAGGCCAGGGTGAGCCAGAGCAGGCATGGGGCATGGCAGGGAGGTTGTTCAGAGGAAAGGGTGAAATGGGCTTGGCTCCCCTCCTGCCCTACTCCTTGGAGATTCAGAGAGGTGAGGTGGCCTAGGAACAGAAATCGTTGGCCCTGTACACAGTCTTCCACTTGCCAGCTGTGTGATAGCAGGAAAAGAAACATCCACTCTTTTGTTTCAGTTTCTCTTGTAGAAAATAGGGCTGGGGCGCCTGGTTGGCTCAGTAGGTAGAGCACGAGACTCTTGCTGTCGGGATGGTGAGTTCGAGGCCCACGTTGGGCATAGAGCTTATGTTAAAGAACAAAAAAAGAAAACAGGGCTTATACCTGCCTCGCGGTGCTGTCACCTCACAGTAGAGCCCTCAGTGAAGAGTCAAGCCTGTAGTACTCAGCCAGTGAAAGGTGGCCCCACCCTTCCTGACCCCCTGCACATCTTGCCTTTGCTCCCTTCTCTTTGAGGCAGGGTTTCTACACAGTGGCCTCAGCGCTCTCCCTTGCTGCCATCTATTGGCTAAGCCCGAGAACTACAGCTTGATGGGAAATTGGCAAACCAGGGAGGTGTTTATTTCTCTAAGTACAAAATCCAGTATTGGGAGTTACATAAACACAGATACCTTCTGATTCTAAGCTTTTGGGTTCCTGTCAGAGAAAAGGTGGCAAAAATCAGTGTTCTCTTTTTCTGTACTCAAGGGCAAGGCTGAAACATATTGGAAAATGATTTTGAGGGACCTCAAAGAATAATATATGGGACACCCGCTGGGGGACCTGGCCTCCCTTACCCCCAAGTTACCCAGAGAGAGTTGGCTAAAGTCCTCCTGAATCCCCTTTTCTGACTTACCCCCTTTGCTGTATTGGGGGTTCCGGATTGGTCAAATGTCTGAAGGGAGGGAATAGATAAGAACTACCATTTGCTGAAGAGCTGTCTTGTGCCAAGTTCCTTGCAAAGTCCCACCCCCAGACAGATAGTCATTTAATGACATTTTTATATGACATTTAATGACAGCTAGCTAGGCAGGCATACAGACAGACAGAGAACATATATACACATATAGGGATAGATAGATAGTCCTATATTGAGATGTAGCGATAGAGTTAGCATGATACCCCTGTGAGTCAAAGCTTACTCTAGTGAAACTAAGAGCTAGAGGTTGTGGTCTCAAGATCACCCAGCCAGAAAGTAGCAAAGCCAGAATTCAATCCCAATTTGGCCATCTCTGCCTGCCATGCCACGTTGCTTCCTGAGGGCCCCATTTCCTGGTGGGAAGCTGGGCAAAGCTCTTGGTGTGGGACACGAGTGCCAGGATGAGACTCTGTCTGTTCAAAGTTGCCTGCTTGCACAGGAGATCTCTGTCCCCTGAAGGTTGCCACCTGAGATCCATAGCATGAGCCCTATGTCCGCAGATGGTTGAGCAGGCTGCCTCTTGTCCTCAGGCCCAATAAGAAACCTTGGATTGGTTCCCACATCACTTCTAAGACTTTTTAGGGATTCCACTGTATCTCTTTTAAGTACTCTCAGAAACAGCATGTCCTGCAACGGTCCACTCCAGACACACACACACACACACACACACACACACACACACACACTTTCACAGAAAGGGCCAGAATAAGAGAGGATGCTCTCACTATCCAATTATCCCTAGCACCTTAACTTGAAACACTGGCAGAATGCTCGATCCAAACCCCGCTCTGGATTTCTATTTTCTTGTGCAAAACTTCCTTTTCTTCTTTTTTTATGGTCGTAAGTAGACTTCATTCTAAACATTCTGGTTGTTGCTTTTCTTTGTGACTTGAGACTTTTGGGATATAACTGATCTCACCCACCTGTGGTCCAGTGGGATATATATATATATATATATATATATATATATATATATATATATATAATCTTGACTTTCGTAAGGCAAGTCACATGAGGGAATTGATTTTCACATACTCTGAAACATCTATTTGTAGGGAAGTACTTTTGAGTTGAAGCACGGTACTGCTATGACCACCTTATATCTGTATTGTGTTTTAATCATTTCACAGAGAAGAAACCTCCCAGTTCTTAGAATACCCTGTGAGGTAACTGGAACAGGCCTCGTGTGACCCCGGTTTAAAAACAAGAAAATGAGTACAAAATGAAATGAGTGGTTTGTCCCAGGTCTGTGATAGACACAAGTTAAACTATTTGCCAGACATCAGAAACACATGCTTTGCTAGCAGAAGCACTTAGATGTGGCCCAGCACAGTCTTGGATGCCATTCCAGGGATAATCTCAGTGGGGCATCTCTCTATACTGCATCCTCCTGCCTCAGGGAATCTCTCTTTAGCTGTCGAACCCAGTCTAGAGCACAGAGACCCAGATGGTCCCGAGGCCTGGAAAGCGAGGTTGAGGTGCCACTTTTGCCAACTCAGCATGCCACTGATGAGCTTTGGAGGGACTCTTGACCCTTTGAATATCGAAGGAGAGATTTTACTATTTCAAACTCCTCCCAGGTCATTCTTGGGCTAGGCTTTTTCAATTGGATGAAGTATGGCATCTCTCTCATTTGTGCAGTAAGAATTTTCGTAGTGAGGTATATCTGTACTGGTGTCAAAGTGACCGGGGCAGTGTTTACAATAGAAGTCACTAACTTGCTAATGACGGTTAGCTTGCCAGCTAATAAAGATCAGCAGTCAGAGCCCATCCGTAGCAGAGTCAGCACTCCCATTTCTTTCAGAGGCCAAGGCTTTTTTCTTACTAGATGTGCTCTCTGACCATAGGTCTGAGAACCAGTGGTATGGAGCAGAGATGCTTCCCAATGTGGAGAGAGGCAGGAAGCTCCCTTATGGCACCTGGGCTCATGCCCTGGTGATTGTACCCACTGCTTCTTTGCTAAACTGCTGCTCACAGAGCCTGCCATGTCATCTGTGGTTTCTCATTCCCACCTTTTCTCAAACCTGTCACTCTCCATTTTTTGGTCTTGGATTTTGAGGGGGTGCACGTGCTAGGGCAAATCTTCTCAGTGAATGATTAGATTTGGCCTCCTTCAAGCATGATCACCCAGGTTCAGGCTTTCTGTCATCTCATTCCCATTGTCACCAAGGGTGGTATTAAGAAGAACAGAGTACCTCCTCCTGAGGGACAGGGATGGGACTGGGGCCAGTGGTTCTTTCTAGGTGAAGTATGTCTCATTCCAAACAGGCGATGAGCTCATTTTCTTGGACCCTCATACAACCCAGACTTTTGTTGACACCGAAGAGAATGGAACGGTTGATGACCAGACTTTCCATTGCCTGCAGTCCCCACAGCGAATGAACATCTTGAACTTGGATCCTTCCGTCGCACTGGTATGTATCTACTGGTTGGGTGGGCCAAGAGATCCAACACCACCACCCTGTTACAGATTGGTTCCCTGGGAGTCACCTAGGTTGCTAGGTAAGGGGGCAAGAAGGTGTTCACTGGCCATGCCCCCCCCACCCAGAGGTACCATAGTGTTGTGGGGGAAGGGATGGACCCCAAAGGCACAGGACTAGAGTTGGAATCCAGGCCCTGCCACTTACTGGCTGTGGACTTAGGGGGAGTCCTTTTAACTTTTTCTGAGCCTCACTCTTCTCATCCCTAGAAAGGAGCTAAACAATCATTCCTTCAGGGTTGTGTGAGATATACCATGCATGAGGCGCTCAGCACAGTGCCGGGCACATGGCGAGGTTTCCGTACACATTAGTCACTATTACTGTTAGTCTTTCCCCTTTTACTTCTTGCCCCCAAATTATTGCCAGCCAGGCACAGGGAATAAGGTGGGACACAGTCAAGGAGACATCATGGAGTGAGGATCTTCCGGGCGGAAAGCACTCATTCTTCTGGGGTGTGCCCTCCAGGAGGTTGCAGGGCTTTTCCCCCTAGAACTGGGACTGTCTACACTACCACCTACACACGCCACCAGTGAAGCTGCCAGTGGTCCTGAGTTCTGTCTACACCCTCTCTCCCAGTTTAACTCGATTGTCAGAGCACGAGAGCCTGGTCACTGACAGAGCCTCCTCTTGTTTGGGACCATTCTGTTGCTACTGTAGGGTGGCCCTGAGGATGGGGAAGGAGGGAGATGATTCTCTTTATTCTAATCGATCATTTCCTTCAGGTCAAAGCCCTTGTATTATGTATTGCCTTTAGCTAAAAGTATAAAAGTACTATTTGGCTTTTGTCACTTGGTTTCATTGCCTGTTCTGGATGAATGTGCCTCTGTGTGTGCTTAAGCGTAATGAAATTAACCTCATGCTTTGGAGATTTGGCTTCAAGCTACTATACTTCACAGCATGAAGGAGAGGAACAGGGAGGGGGACAGGGACAGGGAAAGAGGGAGAGGGAAAAAGGAGAGAGAGAAATGGAATGAACACATCAATGTGTGTATCCAGGTAAGGTGATGACCCGGGAGACAGAGCAGTGCTTTGTTATTGCTGTAAGACATCTGAAGAGAGTGGCCCACATCCTGTCTTTGGGCCAGTGGCCCCATCTTGCAGTCCAAAGGGCCTGAGGTGGTGCCCTTGACCAGTTCTAAGTTATGTTCTCTTGCGTTCCCCCCAAGGGATTTTTCTGCAAAGAAGAAAAGGACTTTGATAGCTGGTGTAGCCTCGTGCAGAAGGTAAAGATGCATGTTTTTCTTAGTCTTAACAGAAGTTATTTGGTAGGGTCCCTTTCCAAGACTGCTTCACGTAGTGACATAGATTGAGCCTGATAGGATTTTACTGCAAGAAAAAAACTGAGATACGGGGGATTATGCATAACTCTGGGGAACCAGAGCAAAACCTTTGTTTGAAATATGCTTAGTACATCAAGTGAGTGATATTTTTAGCTATGTAATATTTCAGCTAATTATGCCTATGAGTCACATGAACTAGTCAATGAATATTCTACCATTTTAACTTAAAAATGCTCATTTCATATTTCATCTCAGGTCTTCCTCATTCTGTTGGTAGTGCTAAGATAGTCGAAGGAACTAAGCTGCTTTTCTGTTTATTTCATGGTCCATTTACAGTTTTATATAGTCCAGGAGGGTTTAGGGAGCTTGTCTCCCTCTTAACTGTCTCATTTCTCTAAAATACAGGCATGCTGCCATCAAAGGAAACATAGTTTGCAGGAGTCTGTGTAAAAACTTAAAGCCAGATATTCTCCCCTCTCAGTATTTTGTGTAGAAGGGTATTTACTGTTTTCACGGCTCACTAGTCTTTGTATCTGCCTTCCCCCCCCCAATCCTTGCTTCTAACATATGCCACGCATGTGGGAGACATTGATAAAAATGTTTATCGAAAGAATGGCGATCACAGGGAGTAGTTGAAAAGCACCCTGGATGGGGTGGCATGAGACATGCTGTTCTCCTACCTGGAGAAAATACAAAGAAGTTGGGGTGATGGGATCCCAGAGCCTCTTGCAAATGTAAGGAGGGCAGATTTTTCTTCACAAGTGAACAAATAATTGACATTAATATTCCTCGCTGAATGTGAAACCCCAGTTAATAAGTGGCTGAGACATAGTGAAGAATTATTTTCTAAAGGCAATACTTAACAATTCAGGATGCAGCAAAACTGTATTCACATCACATTTAAAGTCTGAATGGTAATTCACTGGTAAGACTATGTGCCATCTAAATTAGGACATATACTACTACAAAGTGTTGGACAAAAGCCAGAACCATGCCAACTCATACTAGTATTCTCGGGGCCGATTTAACGTAATTAACACACATTGGCATGAGCCAATGGTTCAGAAACATGTCGGCCCTGAATTGAGGTAGGCCCGGGAAACTGGCATGTGACCTGAACCGCATGACGGACCATAGGCAATGAATTAGTGAGTGCTGGACTTCCATCAGATACTCTTTCCAGCATCCCTCCTTCCTGGTTGACCAGATCTAGAACTGAAGAGGGCTGGGTCTTCGGATGGGTCGAGTAGTGGGTGGGCATGTTGGCTAGGGCTTTGTTTTCACCTTTTTTTCTAAAGATGTTATTTATTTATTCATGAGAGACAGAGAGTGAGAGAGGCAGAGACACAGGCAGAGGGAGAAGCAGGCTCCATGCAGGGAGCCCAACATGGGACTTGATCCTGGGTCTCCAGGATCAGGCCCTGGGCTGAAGGCCACACTAAACCACTGAGCCACCCAGGCTGCCCCTGTTTTCACCTTTCAACAGCCAGGCCAGTCTCTTACGGCTTGGACCCATGGATGGACAGGCAACAGGACAGCAATGTGGAGTAGCTCTGAAATGTTTACAGCTGTCTCTGTGTGTCCTTAGGGAATTCTTTTTTTTTTTGATAAATTAATTTTTATTGGTGTTCAATTTACCAACATACAGAATAACACCCAGTGCTCATCCCGTCAAGTGTCCCCCTCAGTGCCCGTCACCCACTCACCCCCACCCCCCGCCCTCCTCCCCTTCCACCATCCCTAGTTCGTTTCCCAGAGTTAGGAGTCTTTATGTTCTGTCTCCCTTTCTGATATTTCCCACACATTTCTTCTCCCTTCCCTTATATTCCCTTTCACTATTATTTATATTCCCCAAATGAATGAGAACATACACTGTTTGTCCTTCTCTGATTGACTTACTTCACTCAGCATAATACCCTACAGTTCCATCCACATTGAAGCAAATGGTGGGTATTTGTCGTTTCTAATGGCTGAGTAATATTTCCTTAGGAAATTCTAAAGGAAAATTTAAGGATGTTTGAACTGGTTCAGAAACATCCATCGCACTGGCCTCCCTTTGTTCCACCAGCCAAGCCAGAAGTGACAACCACTGGGGCAGGTAAGCCATTGTTCAGGGGTTCCTGGGCCAGCAGACCCTTGGGTAACAGTTGTTTTACAAGACTGAAACAGCAGTAGCTCATGCTTTCCATGGAATGTACAATTGCTACTCAGCAGGGCTGATCAAGAAATGGGGTCCCTGATGATTTTAATCTTCTGATGAATTGATCTTTACCAATTTCACAGATGGATAGAAGAAAATGAGCTCAATACAAAAGTGCCACACAAAATCAGAATGACTAGAACTTGTTTCCCATGGTCTGGTTCAAAAAACAAATCAGAGGCCATGGGTGATTAGAAAGATACCTCCAAGATCCCAGAGCCCCATCCTGGTCCCTGTGAGTAAGAGTGTTTAATGAGCTCAATTATTTTGCTTCTTTTTAAAAATTTTATTTATTTATTCATGAGAGACACAGAGGCAGAGGGAGAAGCAGGCTCTCTGCATGTAGGCCAATGTGGGACTCGATCCCAGGACCCCAGGATCACAATCCAAGCCAAAGGCAGACATTCAGACACCAGTGAGCCACCCAAGTGCCCCTATTTTGCTTCTTCATAAAGAATCTTTAGTACTTGTCAGCGGTCTCACCTGCAAGTCTCCTCCCCACAAGCTTTTCTGCAACAGAACAACTTAAAAAAATGCATAGCCTTAACTAGCTGAGTAACTGTACTGACGACTTCAACCTGAGTGTCAAGCTTTCCTCTTTCTCATTTCCATATTCCCATAGAATTCATTGACTCCACCGAACAACTAGAGGACTTCGACCTAGAGGAAGATTTTGAGATCCTGAGCGTCTAAAAGAGTAGAACCTCGATGTGGAGGTCTGTCTTCCATCTGGCACCAGAGGAACATGAACCCAGTACACAAAACTTCTCTATAGTCAGCAAGTGCCTGATATGCCAAGAGCATACAAACTTGATAGCAATCATGAGTGAGCCAATCACCATTTTTCAGAAAACAAACAATAACAACCCTTCCCCAGAACGAACTAGAACAATCATGGAGTGTAGGAGCAGAAAGATTAGGAGTCATCTCTTGCTTCCCAGCTTGTCTTCCCTGGCCATGGCGAGACTTCAGCTACTGAAATGAGGAGGTGGTAGCTGGGAGAGAGACAGCAACTCACACCTTGCTTCAAGCACCAGCAGAGGAGAGATGGTTACCCCATGCTTCTTCACCTTTCAGGCGTGACCTCTTTTGGGCTGAATACTAAGAAGCAATCTGTTCTCTTGCTCTAAAAATAAAGTGATTGCATCAGGGACAAAGAAGTCTTGTTATTTCATGGTGTTCACGGTGTTATTTTAAATGGCAGTGTGTCAAAGAAATGACCTCAGATGTGCCCTGGTTGATCTCTTCCTTACCTGAGGGAACCTTACTATCTGATGGGTCACTGTCACCGTCCTTTACTGATATTTTTGTTGGATGTCACCCTGTCTTTAAGTCATGATCACTTTATTTTTATTTATTTTTTAAAATTCTTTTTCTAAAAAGTAGATTGTATCTATTTATTTGAGAGAGACACGGAGAGAGCATGAGCGAGGGGGGAGGGGCAGAAGGAGAAGGAGAAGCAGGTTCCCCCCCCTTGAGGAGCCTGACACCGGGCCCAAGCCAAAGGCAGATGCTTAACCAACTGAGCCACCCAAGCAGCCCAAGTCATGATCACTTTAAATCAGCAGTGGGCAAACTTTCTTGCGAAGGGCCAAATAGTAAACATTTTCAGTGTTGCAGCTACTCAGCTCTGTCATAGCTACTCAGCTCTGCTCTCAAAGTGCAAAAACATCCGTAGCCCGCATGTACACAAATGGGCCTGTCTGTAAGCCAATAAAACTTTATTTGTAAAATCAGTTGGAGAGCTGGATTTGGCTTGAAGGCTGTCGTTTGCCACTCTCTGACTTAAATTCTTGATTTGGGAGCCCCTAGGTGGCTCAGTTGGTTAATCATCTACCTTTGGCTCAGGTCATGATCCCAGGTTCCTGGGATCGAGTCCTGCATCAAGCTCCCTGCTCCATGGTAAGTCTGCTTCTCCTTCTCCCTTTGCCTGCCACTCCTCCCACCCTTGTGCTCTCTCTCTCTCTCTGTAAAATAAATAAATAAAATCTTTAAAAAAACAAATAGTTGTTTGGGGGAAATAAAAAAAATTGTGTTTGACTTAGACTCCATTTTGGTTGACAGCCATAATTAGAAAAAATTATTCATGTGGGAACTTTTAATCCACGCAGCAAATGCAATTCTGAACCATTTCAGGATGAGCAACATAACAAATCTTAGAGCACATTTTCATCAAATTGGCTTTGCTAAACCCTCTTTTGTGAGGATGCACCTCAAGCCCAAGCAGTGTCTTCCCATATTCCTCTCCTTCTCTCTTAATTTGTGTGCATTTCACCCCCATCCTCCATCAACTCCCAAGGAGGCCAGCAACCACTAGCTTGAAAGCTAGCACCCAAAGTTTTTTTGTTTTGCTTGTATATACAGGAATATTAGAACACTTGTTTCCTTAAGTTCCATTTTATTCTTTTTTTTCCAGTTGCTAATCTATTCCAGTGGTTCAAAAATCAAAAGGTGCAAAATGGTATGAAGTGACAATGTCTCTCCCCCCCCCCACAGTTCGGTTCTATTCCCTGAATGCTCCTGGTGTCATTGCTTTCTTGTTTATCCATCCAGAAGATATATTTTATGCATATACAAATTATGCATATATTTCTTGGGTTTGATTTTAACAACCTCAACATTTCTCTACTTTTTAAAAAAGATTATTTTTGAGAGAGAAAGAGCACGCACATGTGGGGGGGTGGAGGGGTAGAGGGAGAGGGAGAGAGAGTCTCAAGCAGTCTCCGCGCTGGACACAAGCCCCACAAGGGCTCAGCCTCATGACCCTGAGATCACAATGTGAGCTGAAACCAAGAGCTGGACGCTTAACTGACTTCATGTCCCCGGTGCCCCAACATTTCCCTACCTTTGATTTATCTATAAAGGATCCTGAAGCCCCAGAAGTATGGAAACCTGTTTCTTGAACTCTAGCATGGACAGAGCTAAAAACAGTTGTCAGCCTATTTTGAAACTGGTTGTGGATTTGTTGCCTTCTGCCCTTTGACGTTAATTGTATTTTTCCTGCCTCAACGTTTGTTATAAAGCTCAGCTTGCAGTAACAGGCTCTGAGGGGCACTCACAAATTGGAGCAAAATGGGCTTTAGAGAGGTATTCATCAGAGAATGTAAAAAGAGTCAAATGTTGATGTTTGATTCCTTTTATTTGCAATGTACAAACCTGACATCATGCTTATTACTCAGGAGGTGAAGGCAACAAAAATTCAGATTATATTAATTATACTTTGTGTTGGTACAGTTTACATAATATTTAAGGAAACAGAATCACCTGGAAGGAATCGTCTCATGTTAACATAGCTAAGTATTCTGGAAAATTGATAATCGGAGGAAATGGTTAAAACACATCCCCCTGAACAGAATACAATACCCTCTATAGTCAACTCACACTTGCTTTAGGTCTGCCAACTGCTAAAGAGAGGAGTATACTAGATTTTTATGAGGTTTACAAACGTCTTAAAATAGTTTAACAGGCTACCTGTGAAAGGGCAGTTGGATGGACATTTTAATGGGAAGTCTCTAACAACAGCCTCAGAACACAAAGGACCCAACACACTGCAGCTTCAATTTGACACACTGAACACATCTGGATGGCATTTGGAATAAAGCAGGGACTTCTGAGCAACTGAGACAAGGGCTTTGCCTTTTTTGTTCCTGGAGTCAAAAGCAAAATTCACACCTCCTTACCCATCCACCTCTCTACTGCCCCCAGCCTGGGAGAAAAGGTTGTGGTTCTCATTTCCCTTTATGGACTGGCCCGGCTGCATCTGGTGCATCCTCTGCTCTACTCTGGATGAGGCCAAGTCCTAGGTCTCTGGCTGGGGAGGGAGCCAGCAAGGAGGAAGTGATTTGTCTGGGGCTATATGAAGTTAACAAGCCCCTCCTTAAGCACTCTGGGGCCCAGTAGTGCTCACTCTTGAAGGAATCATAGTTCCCCCCGGGCTACTGGCACCCTGTTCCAGGTCTTCTGCCACCTGACTAGACACGGTGGATCCCCTTAAAGAGAGAGAGCTTGTCTCATGCAGGCTGGAGCCATCCACGAATGCTTAGAGAATTTTCCTTCTGAATGTGGAAACACCAGGTTCTGGTTTAAGCCAAATAAATGTGTGGTGATCTCTGGACATAAAGAAATGACTTGTCAGCTGTCACGAAGGGCTTTCTGATCAAGGCGATGGGAGAGCTAGCAGTCTAAGAAAGCAGTAGCCCCGCAGGTCTTTCTGAGGTAGCCATGAATAACCACGCGAACATCCGAATCAAATGGTAGCACCAGGTTGACTGAAGTGGGACACCAGACCTCAGTAGGGGGAGCTCACCGGCCGGGCCTGAGGGTCGGGGTGGTCGGTGGCCAGTATTGCAGCCCCCGGAAGACTCCAATGTACAACTTGACGGATGAGCAAGAGGGCCTTTAGGCCTTCTTTCTTCAGCTTGTTTGGGTTTGTGAGGTGACCTATTGTGTGATGGAGGGCAGAGCAGGGGACAGGGTGGCAGGTGCCCCCTCCTATAGGCTTCTCATACACACCTGGCAGCGGCTGACTCGGGTGTGGAGCTGCCCAGCCTTGAGCGTTTCAGAGACTGGTTCTTCCCGGAACTGCTGCCTCTCTTCCACGGTTGTCAGCCAGAAACTGTACTTGTTGGCGAAGTAGTGGCAGGTGCCCCGGGCCCCACTGCACTCGATGAAAGGAGTAGCACGGAAATCCTCCAGGCAGGAGCCCGGTGAGACCAGGGACTGGCCGCCGCCCTCGGCACCAGCGGCAGTGTGCTGAAACAGACAGAGTCAGCGTGTGAGCCGCACCTGCCACAGCCACCGGGGGATCAGCTCAGCTCCAGCATCTATGCAGAATACCCAGAACTGTATCATAGCACAAGGGACTGCTCCACCTCCCTCATTGCCCTTTGGGGCCAAAAGCATCCCCTCCAAGCTCCCTGGTGCCCTCCTACCCCACTGCGTTTGGGCAAGTGGGTACATCTTCGCCAGTGCCCCCCTAATTGCTGGCATCCCACTGTATTCTGAGGTATGTTCAGTGCCTCCCAGAAAATCCCCACAGGCAGGTGGGTCTGAGAAAGGCTGGATTAAGGAAGATTCAGTAGGTTTTAGAATGCAGATCTTCTCAGAGCCTTTGCGTACTCCAAGAAGAGAAAGCGTGCAGTACGCCTCCAAGTGGCTAAACTGTGGGCCCTTCTCCCAGCATATCTAGGAATAGTGCTTACTCTGAAGTGACCTTCGTTAGAACTTCTTATGTTGTTGATTTGTTCCACACCCTTTAGGGCAACATGTAGTGTTTGTTGCTTGCTGTGTACAAGTGGGCCTCATATGTGGCCCAAGTGGGCCTCATATTTGGCCCAACCTCCTGACCCTCACTTCTGGGGCCCTTCAGCATACAATGTCAACGTCATTCATTAACCCATAGTCACCAGTCACTGTACCCACAAGCCAGCAGTCCCTGTCTCTCTGCTCTCTATCCCCTCTCCCTTCACGTCAGCTGGGTTATTCTCTGGACCACAGCCAGCGAGGAAGAGGCTGCATACACACCCAGGTCAGCAAATGGCCAATGGGGCACCTGCCCGAGCTGGACGCTCAGGGATGGCTTGCCTGACAAAAGTTTGAGAGGGTTCATCTCCATATAAGTGACATTTCCTGTACCCTGATACATGAAGTATCAAAGCTTCCCTTGTTTTGATCCTCACCTGGAGAACTTTCTGGAACAAACGAGACACACTTGCCCTGCCTTACTAATGGCAGATGCTGTGTATTTTGCGCTTTGCACATGACTCAGGCTTGTTGTGAATGTTGCTTTTTGTGTTGGGCAGGTGTGGAGGGGCCCCATACCAACAGACACAGCTCGTAGGTTCTTAGGCCACCTTTTAATCATTTTATCCCTCTCTTCTCCTTTTTAGTAGGCATGCCTTATAGCTTCAAGACGCCGTACTAGGCAGTCCAAATTACCAAAGCTACAGGTTTTCAGTAAGAAATAGATATTCTAGAATGTTAGCATTATGTGTAAAGTAAGAGTAAAGAGAGCCTGAATAAGAACTTAAGAGTGCTCTTGTGAGCAAAACACATGCGATTTTGTAAAGCTTTTGTACCACTCCTTGTGGAAGCTCAGGGGCTTTTCGACTTATCTCCTGGTCTGGGTGGTGGATGGGACAGAAGGATAGGTACAGCGATCCTGTTTTACGTTGGATAAACTGCCCAATTCATGGAGACGGAGCAAAATAAGGAAGTACCTCATTGCAGGTGGTAAACCAATGTGAGGAAGCCTCAGGCTTTGGTAATTCTTCAGACACTTTCTCATCATCTCACCCCTGATGACTTAGCAAGGAAGTGCTGGCGAGGTGGGGTCCTTCAATGGATGCCACACTGGTTTTCCCTGGGAGCTACTCTGGCCCTAAACTTAACCTTTTCCTCATTCAATGTCTCCTGATATTCACAGGATGTCGTATGAGGGACCTGATTCCTCCTTGGGCTTACAGATGTTCTCAGCTCTTTCTTCGCAAGACATACAGCCTTCCCACCAAAATGGAGAAGCAGAAAGATCCCAGAAAGGATGAAGAAACACAGCAGGCCCTCATCTGAGCCTTTCAGGAGGACATGATGGTGGCCAGGTGGGGGCAGGGTGCTGGGCCAGCAGGAAGAAGAGGAAGAGTCCCCATGCCCAGCCTGGGCAATGAGAGTGTGTCCCGGCCTTGAGTGGGGACAGCCTGTCCACCGGGGATCAGGTGTCTCCTCTTTCCCTCGCTTGCAGCATAACTGAAGCAGGCATTAAATGTTAGGGCCTTTGCCAGTGATTCATAGATATTCTCACCCCTGGACCACTGGGTACAAACTTCTCCTTTGTACTCACCCTCAAGATCACCCATCATTCAAACAGAACTGCCCTCTGCTCTTTAGCCAAGGTCAAGACAAGCATTTTCCACCTTTCTGCATTCTGTGCTACCTACCTCATGTCACTGGGGCCCATGAACCAGCCCAAGGGAACCTCCCAGGGCTCCTCACCCTCTGCCTCTATGCTGGGGAAGGGGACAGGGCAGGGTCTCACCATGAGGAAGGAGTACCCAATCCAGAGGCTGTGCCAGCCCAGGGGGCACTGCGGGATGGTGATGTCCTGGCTGTGCACGGCAATGGCCTGTGAGGGCGCCTCGCACACCGAACAACGGCTGATGTACTGGGGGATCTGGGCCTGGCCGACGGGCATCATGGGAATGGGGGCGGTGGTGGAGAGCCAGTAGGATTTATCATTGCGTCTGGCGTAGTGGCACACTTCGTTGATGTTGCAGTAGATGAAGGGCATGGTGCTAAAGCGGGGCAGGCAGGAGCCAGCAAAGCCTGGAAGGAAAGCAAGTGGGCAAGAGCCAGTAAGGTCCGGCTGAGTGGTGGGGCTGAGATGGTCCCTAGCGCCACTGGGACTGGACTAGTCAGGTTGACTGACATCCCACCGCTTGTGCCCGAACGGGGACAGCTCTCCCTTCAATCCTGGCACACTGTACAAACACTGGTGTCTGTTGGTCAAATCCTATTTTCAACATGCCAGGGAAGTTTGATAATGAGTGGAATCTTTTTATAAGCTGCAGAATGACTCCCTAATTAATCCACTATGTAAAACCAGCATTTAATAGTCTATGGTTCAGAGTCAGCACACCTGTAGACAATACAATTAATTCTTGGGTAATTGCTGTTGCCCCACAAGTCATATTAGTGTTATTACTGCTGCTAATCGCTAAAGTGTAATGGATGCTTAACATGCCAAACGGTGTCCAAAGCATTTTATGTTGAGTGATTCATGTCATTCTTCCACCACCCTGTGAGATAGGTACCGGAATTAGCTGTGTTTCCATTTAAGGTGGAAGTGGAAGCTCAGAGAGGTGGAAAAACTTGTCCAGAGTACCCAACCAGTCCATGGTCAAGCCAGGGTTTGAACTCAGATCGGCCTGATGCAATAGCTAGTGCTCACAACCCAATACCCACCAGTGGGCCCACCCAGGGCTGGGAGGACCAAGGAGAGGAGCTCCTGATCTTCGTGGGGGTGGAGGGCCAGGGCTGGTGTCAGAGTCAGTACTCACCCAGATCCTGGTTGTGGGCTTTCTCCTGGCCCTCCACGAACAGCAAGCTGTAACCCACCCACAGCTGGCTCATCCCGGCAGGGCACAGGGGCAGCTGTTCTGACTGGCTGTGCTTCACCAAGGTGTAGCCCACTCTCACACTCTGCCCAGGCACTCCAGCCCTCCCGAAGGGACCCTTCTTCCCTGGAGCTCCTGAGAGGGAGAGAGCAGAAAAGGCGTGAGCTGCTCATAACAGCAGTCTACTGACTTGGCGCCGAGCACTGAGCAGGGAACATCGTATACACACACGTCAGCTCACTGGATCTGCACAGCAACCTTATTACCTGGATTCGCTGGAATGCCAACTCAGATGTATCCAGCAGCGGAGTCTCTATTTGAAAAAGCATGCTATCCAGCTCCCCTCCCACAGCCACCTGGCCTCGAGTCCTCTAAGAGGGGGTGGGGGGGGGCGGAGGGGGCAACTTCTTGGACCTTGCAGGCTCTCACAGGACGTGAGTGAGTACCTGCTGTGTCAGAGGCAGCAAAAGCAGAATTGGGAGTAGCAGGGCAAAATCATACCCTCTCTCCTGCCCACAGCAGACATGGCTTGTTAATCACAGCACTTTTCCATTGAGCCTCAGACCTGTCCCCCACTCAGGGCAACTGATTTGCCATCTCTGATATGAAATGGGACTTAAGGGGCACTTGGGTGGCTCAGTGGTTGAGCGTCTACCTTCAGCTCAGGTTGTGATCCCAGGGTCCTGGGATCGAGTCCCGCATCGGGCTCCCTATGGGGAGCCTGCTTCTCCCTCTGCCTATGTCTCTGCCTCTCTGTGTCTCTCATGAATAAACAAAAAAAAAAACGTTTTTAAAAAGGGAGTTAAGTAGCAGCCATTCCTCATCTCAGATTTTCTTAGGCCTTGAACCACGCCCTTCCCACCCAAGTCAGAATCCCAGAGTAGGAAAGGGGAGGCGCAGGGAAGGGGGCCATGCGAAAGGACAGTCATAGCTCTCGAGAGCTGGAAGAGAACCCAGAAAAGGGCCTGGAAGGAGTCCTTTGCCTTCCAGAATATGGGGCTCTCATCCTTCAGAGGCTCAGAGGCGGGTGGGAGCGAATGGAGTGCAGTCGGGTTTCCCTGGTTCCTAGTGGTGTCAAACTTTATTTCCTGTTCCTCAGATTTGAGATTTTGGCTCACTCCAAAGCCCCAGACCCTCACAGAGACACTCTGCTCCCCTGGTGCCGATATCACCAGACCTTCAAATCCTGGAGGGCCTTGCAGTCCAGGGAGACCAGGGTCGCCAAGAGCCCCAGGCGGACCGGGGATTCCGTTGAGACCATCTTTGCCAGGGACGCCAGGTAAACCTTTGGAGCCTGCAAGCAGAGAAGGCCGGGAGCACCCACTCAACGTGGGAGGTCCGCCAAGAGAACCATTCCCTAGAGGACTCGCATGTCATGACCAGGACTTACCAGGAGAGGGCGCACTGGCCATCATTTTAGAACACTGGGCCTGAGCCTGCTAGGTTAGTCTTTTTTTTTTTTTTTTTTTTTTTTAAGGTTAGTCCTTAATTGGCATCCGGGCTTCTCAGTCATGGGACCATCACTCTGAACTTAGCCCCTCTGAGCCCCCTCACACCTATTTCTCCCTCCCTTCCTCTCATCCTCACAGCAACGCACAGAAACTGTCAGAGCCCCACGTCGGAAATGAGAACACTCAGGCCCTTGGGGAGAAGCTGATAACTTATCAGAGCAGGTGCATCAGCTGAGATTAGAAGCTGGAGTTCCCTGCTCTCCCAGCCCTGGCTTTTTCATCCCCACCGCATTCCCTCCTGCCCTCAGCGGCCCAGCACAGAGGGGCCAGGGGGCGGGAGTAGTTGCTCTGGTCGGCCCACACATTCTCTAAAGCCAAGTACGATGGCCCTTGCTGACCCTCCTTCCTGGCGAGGAGCCTGGCAGCTTTGCGAAGGAAGGGAGGAAGTGCTTGCTGGAGGGGCTCCTTGAGACCTGGAGATCCCAGCCAGGGGGGCTTCAGCCTCCCATCCAAGGTCAGCTTAGCTCACCACCCCCACCCCAGAAGTCTCCTGTGGGTGGTACTCTCCTTACCTTGGAGGCCTACAGGACCTTGAACCCCAGGATCTCCCGTGAGGCCAGGGATGCCATCGATGCCCGGTAGACCCATGGGTCCAGGAGGAACCTGGACAGCTTCTGCAATTGTTGTCTGTCCAGGAGCACCTTGGGGTCCGGAAAAGCCTGGGGGCAAGTAGGAGAGATGGAAATATCACATGGAGGCAGAGGAGACAGCTGGCATGGGTCCCCAGAAGACTTCCTTTCTACCGAGCAATCACCAGCTTTCTGCCTTTGCTGTTTGTCCCCACAGTCTCCACTGCAAAGCTCCAGGATGACTCTCTCCGCATGCTTTACCTGATATCCTCTTTACCCACCTGCCTCCCCAGGGAATTGGTAGCTTCTTGAAGGCAGAAGATGGCAGGCTGTGTTTCCTCCAGGCCTGGCGTAGGGCCTGGCGCATGGTAGGCAAGTCAAGACACGTTTGTGAGCAAATGCGGTGGGGCCGAGCCTTTGTTTTGGGGCTGGGGATGGCTGGTTCACTCCCTCACTGGTCAGAGTACAGTGCCAAGGAGGCCAAGGGGATGCATCTGATCTTGGAAGTATAGTGGGCATCATGGCCTAGGATCCTGAGCCTGGCCTGTCGATTTGCTAATAGAAGCCAAATAAGCCCATGTGCTTACCAATTTATTGAAAAAACATTTCTGAAGTGTCTACTATGTGCCACAGCCCTGGCAGACTGAGGGTTGGAGCAATGAAGAAGCCAGATCATCATGGAGATTACGGTCTGGTGATAAAGATGAAACATGGATAACCTGACAAATACCACTGGTCTTCCTGTGAGTTGTGAGAAGTGCTACAATGGAAATGAACAATGCAGTGACAGGGATAGTGAGGGGGCTCTGGGGTGGAGAACCTGCTTGAGAAAGAATGCTAAGTGGCCTCCTATAAGCAGTGACATTTAAAGCTGAGACCATTAAAGGATTAGAGGGAGCTGGGGGTGGGGTGGGGCTAGAGGATTCTAGGAAGCAGAACTAGCCTGTGCAAAGGCCCTGCGGTCAACCAGTTTCGCTAATCAGGCTGGTGTGGCAAAGAGGAGGGAACAGAAAAGAGGAAGGACTGATGATGAGGATGAAGGGGGGGTGTCATATGGGACTCTGGGAGCCAGAGTTTATTCTTCTGCTATGGGAAGCCAGTGGGTGATTTATGTCTTAGATCTCTCTGACCACCTGGTAGAGAAATGATTGTTGGGGGAGATGCCCCATGGGGAGGAGCCAGGAGGCCAGTTAGCAGGTCACTGCAGTGATTCCCTTAAGAACCTTCTGTGCCTGGGACCCTGGTGGCAGCAAGGGAGATGCTGAGAGGTAAGCAAATGTGAGGTGCATTGAGAGGCAGCCCACAGGGCTTGCTGATAGGCTGGGTGTGCATGAGGGGATGATGGGAAAGGATGGAAAGTGTCCTTCATTTCTGGATGGAGCACGTGGGTGAGTGGTGATGAGCACAAACCAAGTGTGCCTGCTGATTCAGGAAGAGCACAGAGGGGAGCTCAGCATCTGGACTGGTGGTGGCGGTGACCTTTAGTTCTTGGAGCTGCTGGAGGCTGAGAGGTCCCCAAGGTGGGGAATTCACCTTCCTGGAGGAGCTTCATAGATGCCTCAGGCATCCAGGCTTTCTTGGTGTGGTGAGCAGTGGCTCCTGTCGGCACCTTACCCCCAGACCTGTCCCTCGAGCTCAGAATCAGCCGGGCATGTGCTCTCAACTCACCTTGGGGCCCTGTCTTCCCCTTCATCCCGGGAAGTCCTGGGTCTCCAGGTGGCCCAACCTTGCCTGGAATCCCCATGAAGCCAGGCTCACCTCTCATGCCTGGCAAAGTCCAAAGGAAAGCAAGTCAGGGCTTGGCACAGTGGTGCTGGTGGGGGAACTGAGGGGTTGAGGCTGGGCAGATTTGAGGGTGAGAAGAGCACGATCGGCTGGCCCCTCTTCATAGGGCTACAGGAAGGGGCCATCTCTAACTGTGGAGTGGGAAAGGGGCCAACAGCCAGCCACACAGCCATACCTTTTAGCCCTAGCTCTCCAGGGAGGCCGGAGAAACCTGGAATTCCTTGGATTCCTTTGGGCCCTTGAGGGCCAGGAACTCCAGGGAAGCCAGGGTCTCCAGGGTCACCTTGATTGGAGGATGGCCCAGGGGGCCCCGGGGGCCCCGGGGGGCCCGGGCGGCCTAGGGATAAGATCAGAAGAGGAATGAGGGCAGGTGAGCAGGAAGTGGCCTTCGCTGAAGACTTCAGAGGGCTGCTAGGAAGCCAAAGCCTGTTCCCAGGGCCGAGAATATTCCCCGGCTGTGAGTGGGGTCCCAGTGCCTGGACTTTCCTGAACTCTATGAGCTAACACAGACCGATCCAGTCCCCTGTGTTCCTGTTGGGGGAAGAATGTGAGGCCGAGCAGGCCGATGCATGTCCAGCAATAGGAATGGGGCCGGACTGAATTCGGACCTCCCCCAAAATGCGGACAAAAGGTGAAGGCCAAACCTCTTTGGGGCTTTGGGGCTTCCTGTCTTTACCTTGGTCTCCATCTAGCCCTGGTCGCCCAGGGTCGCCAGGCTGTCCTACTATGATTGAAGGCAAGGAGAGGCCTGGGGCACCAGGCAGACCAGCAGGGCCCTGGAGACCCGGGAAACCTGCAAAGAATAAATCAAAGAGGCCGCATGGGCTTGGTGTGGCCAGGCTCTCCCAGAGAAACAGAAGCGGTTAGGTAGGAGCCAGACCCACAAACCGCCAGCAGAGGGCTCTCCTCCCCTCTGTCTCCCTTTGCAGTCAGCAGGGGAACAGGGCCCACACTGGGGCCCAGAGACTCCCCATCCCCCAGCACCCCTTGCCTGCACCCCACAGCAGGCGCCGCAGGTCCGCCTGCTTGGGATGGAGCTTTGGAAATTTCTAGTTCCTGGAATCACTGGAAATGGAAATATTTTAGGCTGATTTCCCCCAAACCGGGAAAAAAGGTAGGCATAATGACTACAGTACCTGCATTTTTAAACCTACTGTCCCTGTGGCATGTTTTCATGAAGTTATTAGCCAGTTCTGCCTGGGGATGTCCAGAGGAGGTTACAGGCTGAGGTGGGGGCACCAGCTCCAGGAGCCAGGACAGACGCCTGCTGGGTCAGAATGCAGGTCCCAGGGGGCACCTTGTTGGCTCAGTAGTTGAGTATCTGCCTTTGGCTCAGGGCATGATCCCAGGGTCCTGGAGTCAAGCCCCACATTGGGCTCCCTGCAGGAATCCTGCTTCTCCCTCTGCCTGTGTCTCTGCCTTTCTCTCCATGTCTCTCATGAATCAATAAATAAAATCTTAAAAAAAAAAAAAACAGGTCTCAAGGGCACTGGGGCTCCCAGTGTCTTCTAGGGCTAGTTTCTGGGTCTGCTAGGCAAACTGGAAAATGCTTTTTCCAGTAGTACATATCAGCTGAATGCTTGCTTAATTGCCTATAGAACAAATTTCTTGGGAGCACCTGGGTGGCTCAGTGGTTGAGCATCTTTTGGCTCAGGTCATGATCCCGGGTCCTGGGATCAAGTTCTCTATAGGGCTCCCCATGGGGAGCCTGCTTCTCCCTCTGCCTATGTCTCTGCCTCTCTCTCTCTCTCTGTCTCTCATGAATCAATAAATAATTTAAACAAAAAAAAACCCAAACAAAAAGCCCCACAAATTTCTCTATATCGAGTCTCTTCCCCTCTTTTAGTCAAAGAGAAAAGCCGCTTATTAGAGTAGATGTATAATACGTGTTTGCTCAGATTTTAGTATCGCTTTACGTGTTTTCTGTTTGTGTAATGATTTCTACTATAATGTTCCAAACCAAAAACTTTCAACTGATTACGGAAGATTTATTTAATAGGCGCACGTGGAATACATACATGGGAGTCTTGATGGGAAAACACATTGAAGCCATATGTACACATGTAGAAGTCCATCTTATACTTGTAGCATGAAAGTAGTGTACTTATTATTTTGGCATATTTTAGAATACGTTCAAATGAAGAGATGTGGATTCTCACTGGTTGATAAACTATTCTGGTGGTCAAGATGGGTTTTTTTTGTTTGTAACAATAAAATCCAAAAATATTAATGTTGAATTTTTGTTCTTCTGACAAGGTGAGCCAAAAATATTAATGTGCAATTTCTTATATTTAGTTAAATAGTAAATCTGTGAAGACACATAAAGAAAGATGGTGGATCTATTAATTGTGGGTTTTCTTCCAGCTCATTAGTGAACTGAATGCAAAGGAAATATAAAGAATAAAAAAAATAAATTTCAAGAAAGGCTCCATTATAGGTCTGGACAAGAAACAAAAGGAAAAAAACCAAGTTGGAAAGCTACGTGGTGCTACTTTCAGTATGGTCAGTTATGTCTTGATGAACCTTTAAAGTGCTTTTCTTTGTCACAAAGGTAAACATCTGAAAAGAAAGATATTTTGCATTTTTCTCCTGAAAATATAGCTTTATATATACACATACATATATATTTTTTACATAGAATATATATCTGCCTAGCATAGATATAGATATATTTATAGATAAATGCTGAAATTACGCAAAAACCAATAAATAAGACACCATTGTATTGTGGGCAGCACACAGATTATAAAGAGCTCCCATAGCAGTTTTTGGAACTACTTTCTCTTTTTACCTGTTTCTCGATTTTACAATTATACCAATCTATCATTAAAACTGACATAAAGAAAAAAAAACTGACATAAAGGTACTACCAATCTCAAGTAGTAAAAAAAAAAAAAAGCTCACGTATTTCTTTAAGAATGAGCCACTTTAAATGAGCCACTTTTAAATGAGCCCGTGAAAATGAACAATGGTATATTTTTCCAACTCATTTCAGTATCAGAGACTTAAGAAAACCCTAGACCCACAAATGCAGCCTCTAAATATCTAGTGTGAATGCAAAAATGAATGGTATAATTCAAAGTTCTCTGGATAAAGGTATCATAGGGACAGGGAATTCTTTAGGAAGTTGGCTTAGGGATAAATCCTCATTTTACACTGATTTCTACCATCATATCAGACACAGGTTCCTATGGCGGGAGATGTGATATTTGCTCTATACTTCTAAAACAATGTTTTAATTAGATATTGAGAAGAGCAGACTATTTATAAATCACAAGTTAAAAACAACGCAGATTCAATGAATATCTGTGTTCCAACCACCCAATTTAAGGAAAAGAAGATGGCATTAACCTTTGAATTTCTTTGCATGCCCTTCACAGATCCTACCACCTTCCCTCCCGTTCAGGGGCAAGCACTCCTGAATTTTGCATTCAGCATCCCCACAGTTTGACCATGTGTATCTGTGTCCCTAAACAATATATTGCTTGTTCTCATTTATTTATAAACTTTGATCAGTGGAATCATACCCAAAGTCTTTCTCTGTGACTGCGGGGTGTGTATGTGTGTGTGTGTGTGTGTGTGTGTTTAAATCAACGTCATGTTCTTGAGATGTATCCATCTTCACAGTGTGCTGTTTACTACATTCGTAATTGTGATTTTTTTATTAGCTCAGATAGTGAAAGGAAATGGATAATTTAATGACAAAACATCCATAGTCAAGGTTGGAAAACAACTGGGGTTCGCTTCTATTCAAGGCCTCTCCTTTCTGCCTCCTGTGAAAGAGGACCTTGTTGGAACCCCACCCTCTGGAGAAGCTGCTGGCTTTTAGAAAAGAACAGGTTGGTCCAGACCAGAGGAAAGAGTAAACACAGAGAGAGCAGATACACCAATATAACATTCAGCAGAAAGTGAATCAATGTAGGAATGAATTCCTGGAAAACAAGACAGGCATTATACAAACAGGCATACAAACAAATAAAATGTGGTGGGACTCCAAGCTCCAGAGTTATAATGGAGGAGCAGAACATTTTGCAAAGATGATTGCCCCCGGGGGAGCACAGAACAATATCATGGACAACATTTCTTAAGCAACTACTGTGTGCCAGGTGCCACGCTAGATGCTTTTATACATATTAACTCACTCCTGATTGATTCCTCACCAGACCAATGTGGTAGATTCTCTTATGGTGTCCTTTTTTGCCAGAAAGTAAAATTAAGGGTTTGGTGGGGATTGAGGAGCAAGTACTTCCTTCTTCAGGGTCCTATAGCTAATGAGGGGTAGAGTGGGGATTTGAATCCAGTGGTCTGACTTCAGAGCCCATATTCCTCGCCATGATGCTATACTAAATTCATATCCTGTTTTACATGGAGTGTGATGTATATGGGTCTTCAGGACATTTCCAAGGAGGGGAAGAAGAGAATTAGAATTCATTTCTCACCATTTGTGAGGTGGGGAAGGGGAGGCCCATAGAGAGATGTCAGATGATACCACAAGGCAGGGGCTGAGATTAGGGCAACGCCTGCTTTCTAGTAAACCCCACAGATCTTAATTTAGGGCTTGTGTGTATGCCTGTCCTAGTAACACATTTATCCTCTCAGTTTTGGGCTCCTTCTAGCAGCCATGCTGTCTTCTTGGGGCCCTGGAAGTGGAGTGCCATCCACCCCAGACTTGAGGAACTTCTGGCAAATCTCTTGCTAAGTGGACAAGCCCTGTCCTTCAGGACTTTCAAAGGCAGGCCCCGGCCAAGGGTATGAGACCCTGGGGTTAATAAGTGAGAGTCGGAAGGAATATGGACACTAGGAATATGGAACTCACTGGACCGCTCCCTGGCATGCTTTCAGGAAAGCCCTAGGTGTGGCCTACCCTCTCAGCAGTCAGCTCCACAGGGTTCTGAGATCCCCAGAGATGGGCAGACATGCACAACTTGACCCTGTGAGCCCCACCCATGGCTCCTCAGCCAGGCCTCCCTCAGCCTCTCTGAGGACTGATGGGCTCACTTACCTCGGCCACCTTTTTGCCCTCTTGAGCCTGGCCTCCCTGGGGCTCCGATACCAGTTCCTGGAGATCCTTTCTCTCCTTTGGAGCCAGGCAGGCCCGCTGGCCCAGGCACGCCACTTATACTAGGTCCTAGGAGGAGATACAGAAAAGTTGGGGTGGGGGGGACAGAACTCAGTGCCGGTGAGGCCCTGATGCCTAGTTCATGTGTTGTAGGTCTGCGTGACCTGCACTGGAAGCTGAGTCCTGAAATAACTGGGCAGGGAAGGGGAGCTGGTCCCAGATAGGACAACCTCTTTCCTCCCTCCCTCCACAAATCAAGGGTGGCTGGCAAGGAGCTCTATGAGCTAAAGGATATGAGGTCCACCACAGTTGAGAACTCATGGCCAGGCCCCGCTAGCCTTCTGGAAAAGCCCATGCTCTCCTCGTGGGCCTCAAGCCTCTTCCTTACCTGGAGTTCCATGTGTTCCCTTGGTTCCTGGAAGCCCATTGAGTCCATGTAAACCAGGAAGTCCAGGGAAACCTGAAGGGACAGTATTTCAGAAATGGCTCCAGCAACTCTGATTCATGAGGGGGCCAGCAAAAGATTCCACCCCCAAGGGCTTTGTGAAGTCATGGTCTTTTTCGAGGCACGAGGCACGACTTCATGCCCTAAGGGAGACTGGACCATTCCCTCCACCCTAGCTCTTCCTCTTATTAGAAACCAATACAGCTTTAAGAGCAGGTGGTAGTTGGGGCAGCCCAGGTGGCTCAGCAATTTAGCGCTACCTTCGGCCCAGGGCGTGATCCTGGAGACCCGGGATCAAGTCCCACGTCGGTCTCCCTGCATGGAGCCTGCTTTTCCCTCTGCCTGTGTCTCTGCCTCTTCCCCCCCCTTAAATAAAATCTTATAATAAATAAAATCTTTAAAAAAAAGAGCAGGTGGTAGATAATTAGGTATCTTCAAGAAGGCAGAGTGTCAATGCCAAGACCTAGAGTTGCCAGCTCCTAAGGGTAGGCCACGCAGGCCAGGACAACAACCTTCCTCGCTGACCCTTCTCTCCATGGAGTCCATGTTCTCCTCTTCCCATCATCTGTCACATGGCCCAGTGGATGACTCCCCCAGATATGGCTTGCCACCAGATAGGGTCTCCTCATATAAAGTAATTGCTGTCCTTTTTCTAAGGTAAGAAACCCTTCCCCACAGTCTCCTCTCAAATACACATACCTTTGGTTCCTATTAGGCCAGGGGGTCCAAGGGTCCCAGTTGCCCCTGGATGGCCTGGAGAACCCGGAAGCCCTGGATTCCCTCTCATGCCTGCAATCCCGGGGAGTCCTGAAGGTGAAACCAAGGCAGGAATTCAGAATAGATCATGGATCGAAGCTAACCATGCTTCACTTTTTCAGAATCCAGTTGTCGGGTGGCACGGTACCTGGGGAGCCAGGAAGGCCGAGGTCTCCAGAAATACCAACTTTCCCATCTTGCCCTTTGCTTCCTGGGAGACCCACATCACCAACCAGTCCATTGGTTCCTTGCACGCCTACAAAATCAAGAAAATGTGCTGAGTGATTGGACCACACTTCGGGCAACGCGTTTCTCTAAGGGAGACAGGGAACAGGAAGATAAAGCTCCTTGAACTGTCAAGAGAACTAGGTCCAATGAAAAGACTGAGCAAAGGATAGTATAGCGGCTGTCTTTGCATTTGAAAGGTGCTGCCTGCTAAGGTAAATAAACTTGTTCTGACTGTCCCTGTAAGTAGAAGCAATGGGTGGAGATGTTTGAGAAACAGTTAACTATAAACCAAGAAGGTAGGCACCATCATCCCAAAGATCTAATTAGACTTTTCCCCTGAGTCTCAAAGGAAGAGCAGGCTGGTTTGTTCAGGGAAACCATGGGGCTACCTCTAAGTGGATACATATCAGGGTAGGCATTTCTCTAAACTGGAGAGAAGTTACAGAACGTGGTGTTGACCTCCCTCCCCAATTTCTCCTGATCCTCAGTTTGGAGGAGTACAGTCAACTCACCTTTAAAACCAGACTCCCCAGGTTGCCCCTTGAGTCCTGGGCTACCAGAAATTCCAAGTGTTTGACCTTGATCTCCTGGGGATATGAAGATACTGGTTAAGTGGTCAGGAGAAGTTACACCTCCTTTTGCAGCAAAGAGGTCTTTTAGTGGCAAAACTTTTTCAGATTCAGTGTAGCCAGAGGAGATCCTTGACAAAAGTATGCATTGGGTAAGACATGATCAATCACCCAAAAAAGGCTGGGATGCTATCAGGCAACTGGCAAGAAATGCTGCTACATGAAGCATATCTCCGCTTGGAAGACATCACTATGCTCAGTGTGGGCAGAGAAGATGACAGGAGGGGCACTATAACATCACCAGAATGGAACAATGATGACAGCAAGCATGGACTCAGCAAGGAAAATGACTGTCTAGAGCTGAGGCTCTCCTCTGCCGCTATCTTGGAAGGCAAATGGGTCAAACCACTGTTTGTCACACATCTTTGAGGAGCAATGCCCGCCTGCAAAGGGGGCTTGGCCAAAGGGGAAATGTAAATCGATTCACTTCCCCTTGAACACAGAGTTTCCTTCTCAAAGAGCCCTGAGCCTGCTAGAAATCCACCTTGCTCCGGAAACACACATTAAGAAATAAAACGCTCCTCACCTTTTGAACCTGGGAGACCAGATGCTCCTGGGAGTCCAGGAGCTCCATTGAGACCCTGTGAACCCTTTGAAGCAATATGGAAATCATTATTTCTACCCAGAGCTTGGAGCCTCCCATGCTGTTACCCCCCTGCCCTACCCAAACCACTGCCTGAGAGAAGTCTACTTGTGGATGCTGTGGCAGGGGTGGAGTGGGTGCGTGGGGGGGCATCCTGCAGAAGGGAAGGTAACCAGCAAAGGATGGAAATGCGTAGTCATGGTTTTTAGGGTAGGGATTCTTTTTTTATTTTAAGATTTTATTTATTTATTCATGAGAGATACAGAGAGAGGCAGATACATAGGCAGAGGGAGAAGCAGGGTCCCTGAGGGGAGCCTGATGCGGGACTCAATCCCAGGATCCTGGGATCACGCCCTGAGCCAAAGTCAGATGCTCAACCACTGAGCCACCCAAGCGTCCCATAGGGAAGGGATTCTATCTGCATACCTTCTCAATGGCTATCAAAATTAGATTCTTGGGAAATCGAGGTGTGGCTGTTGTGGCAAGTCTCTTTTAAAGGATGGGACATGGCCGTCAGGCCAGGCACGTGGTGTGCTCTGCAGACAGCTGGAACCACCACCCGTGCCAAAGCTCTGGAGCCATTCTGCACAAAAAAAATGTATTGCTTCCCCATGTAGGGCTCTCTACCCCTTAGCCACTGGATGTACATGTGCAGGTCCTGGAGTCTGAGTTTGGGCTGATGTTACCATTTTCACAGGACAAATTGCCTTTACTGACTCATGCCCAATACACTGATTCTGGGAAGTGGGCATGTCAGCTGCCATTGGTAGTTATTTCCCTGATAGCTGGTATGGGTTTGAGTTGTGGAGCTGTCCCTCATAATGGCATACACTACCTAGTGCCTTGGGTGGGAGTCAGAGTTCTGGGCGTGGTCTCTGTCCTTGCTGACCCCCTACCCAGGATCACCCCCTCCACACATTTGCCTGGCCTTTCCTGGGCATTGGGATATCCGCTGATTCTGAGCCTTTGCTCATGCCAGGAACCCTCCCAGAATGCTTTCCCACTTTTACTCCATCCTTCCTAGTGTATGAGGAGTCAGGAGCTCCCGGCTAAGAATGATTTCTTTTGCAGTCGCTTCTGGTGTGTGTGTGTGTGTGTGTGTGTGTGTGTGTGTGTGTGTGTGTTCTCTCCATCAGATGGGCTGACGCTTTTAAAGCATCAGGGACTTTGCCTGCAGGGAGCACAGCTTTTCTGGGGTCCAGTTCATTCAGCTCCTTCAATACTGCTACTATGATGTTGACTACTTATTTAGAGCCCCCCCTTTGCCCTATACCGGGCTAAGTTCTTTACCCAGATCATCTCGTTGAATTCTCACTGCTGTCTGCTGAAGGAGGTGTGAATATTGTTCCTGTTTCATGTAGATGAGAAAAGTGAGGCTTGGGCAAGGTAAGCAATATGCACAGAATCACAGAGCTAACAAGTGGCAGTGGGGCAGATATTCAAACCCAACTCCATCTCCTGGCTATTCCTGCTCTATCGCTCTTCCTTTGGAGAGCCCAGACAGGCTTATTTGGTAATTTGCCACCTCTTGCCTCTGGTGGAGGCAATGGCGACCTTTCTGAAATGCAAACATCAAGAGGCCTGCACCGAATTCTGACGATGTGCCAAGTACAGTGGGGGATGCCGACAGTGGCGTGCAGACCAGAGAGCATGGGAAGGATTTTTTCTCGAGTCCTGACAATGTCATTGAGGAAACTGGGGCTGCACAGAACCAAGTGGGATTCGTATAAGCAGTGAGAAGTGCAGCATGCCAGCAGAGCAGGAGCTCAGAGGCTCCTGGGGTGGTGGTGGTGCCTGGGATGGGGCCTGAAGCACAGGTGGACATTAGCCAGTTAGTTGCTGAGAAGGAGACTCTGCCCTGTGAGGGAGAGTGCATGAACAAAGGCCCAGAGGAAGGAACATTCAGGAAAGGGGAATTGGGGTGGATGGGAGAGGAAGACTTGTCAGACTCAGGGAGAGGTCTTTGTCTGCGGTGAGCTAGGGGAAGGGGCCAGAAAATTGGGGAACAGGGCATGCCCCCTGCTATGGAGACCCTTCCCTGGTGGAGAGACCAAGAGCTGGGCACACTTACGCTTTCTCCTGCTATTCCCGGGAAGCCTGTGATTCCAGGGGACCCCTTCAGGCCGGGTAAGCCCCGGAGTCCTATGGAGCCAGGGAGGCCTGCCCTCCCAATAAGCCCCTTGATGGTACTGGGGAAGCCAGGAACTCCAGGCAAGCCTGGTGACCCCAGGGGACCGGCCTCTCCTTTGTCACCTGGGAAAGAAGAAAAGGGTTTAGAAAACAGACTCCCCAGGGTGCAGGTACCTGGGATCATAGGCAGGCCAGTGCAGCCTTGGGGACTTGGGGATGGCTACTTTAAGGTGTGGGTGGATGAGGTGGTTTCAGCCTTAGGGAGCATCTGTTAGTGCCACCCTGGCTCTAGCACTGCTAGTACCTATGCCCCATCATCTGCCAGGCTCCTCTAGGGTGACAACCACCTGTGGTTCAAAACTTCAATTTCAGAGTGGCAGTGAAGACTGACAGCCTCACAGTCCGGGTGCCTCTCGGGCCCCCGAGAAGTCAGCCTCATGGATGCCCTGCTTGCCACCCACACTACTGCTCTGGAGGAGTCTTATACTACTGGCCCTTTTCTCAGGAAGGAAGTTGAGCATGAGCATTTCTCCTGCCCGTCGCCTGCCCCCAGCACCTCTGGGCCCGGGAAATCCATCCAATCCAGCTGAGCCTCTAGAGCCTTTGTCTCCTTTGAACCAGAGGTTCAGCATGGGAGGTCTTGGACTGGGTACTCCAGCTGGCCCTGGATCGCCTCTGTCTCCTGCAGCGGTAGGTGGAGGATGGGATGGGGGGTGGGGGAAGATCGTGAGACCCTTGTGAGAAGAAGCTTAGACACGGGGTCAGGCACTAGCTGACCTCTCATTTCTCCTCCTCCCGCACTACCTCCAGGCCTTTCCCACCCGTTTCCCCAAATTCCCACCTATGTGCATTCCCTCTCCTATGACAGCCCCAAAGTCGGCCAGCAACTTTGGACCTTACTCCAAACCGCCCACCACTGAGCGTCAGGGAATGCACGACGAGGCCTTTCAACACGTGGTGAAAATTCAGAAGAAATTTGGTTTAAAAGCCAAGATTTGGGGTTCCAAAACCCCGAATCTTATTATTGAACACAGAATTGGTATAAGCCACACCAGTCACAATGTCGATGAACAGAATGTGCCTTGGGCAGCGTGGCCAGTGATTTCGGAATTCAGTCCTCCGGCTCACCTTTTTCACCAGCATGGCCAGCCTGTCCAGATGGTCCCACTCTTCCAGCTGACCCAGAAATTCCCTTTGTTCCACTCGTGCCAGGAATACCAGGGAGACCTGGCATCCCTGGAAAACCTACCAGCCCAACAGACCCCTTTTCACCTGTTGAGAAACAAGAACTTCTATCATTATCCCTGTCTGACATACAAGGAAATGGAAGCTTGGAGGTTAAATAACTTACCCCAAATCACATAGCTTGGAGGTTGCAGAGAAAGGATTCAAACCCAGGTTTCTCTAACTCTGAAGCCCAATCTAATAGTCCTTACATATACTATTTCCCCGAACAGGGACATGGCACTAAGCAACAGGAAGGAAAGAAGAGGTGGGTGCCTCTCTTATGATGGGCCAAGTTAGAGCTCATGTGTGGTACAGAAAAAAAAAAAGCTAGGACCAGAAGACAGGGAGATGAATCCTAGCTGGGTGCTGTTGCTAATCATCTGTGTGACCTTGGGCCAGTCATTTCCCCATGTATAAAATGGAGTTGCCTCCCATCCAATCTCTGGTGGTCTAGCAGGACAATCATAGAAACAGAGCCACAGGGCTCCATGGTAGGGGTGGTGCAAATGAGTACACCCAGCATGGCTGTGACTGTGCTGGGCTTTACTGACAGCGTCATTGGGCCCAGTGTTCTACCCAGCCTGAGGCAAGGGTGACTCAACTTATGTGACAGTCTTCCCTTAGCACTAGCTTTGTCCAACCATTTTACCACAAAAAGTCCCACCCAGTTCACTTACCCTTTGGACCTGGCAGGCCTGGCAACCCAGTGTTCCCTGGCAAGCCTGAGCTCCCCAAGAAGCCAATCAGCCCTGGAGATCCTGGAAGGCCTTTCAGCCCTGGCAGGCCTCTCTTTCCAGCTGATGCAGGGGAACCTGTCTCGCCTCTTAAACCTTTCTTTCCAGGATGTCCTGAATTAGCACAGGAGAGAACATGGGACAGCCATCAAGTGAGGCTGTGTCCAGATCTGGGTCACTGCCCATTCCCATGGCTTCTGGTTGGCTGGCTGGCTGTTGGAAATGGTCCTTTAACAATGGCCTTAGGCAGGCAGCTAACTGGCAGGATTCCATAGCTGGCTGAAGCATTAGCACTTACCATCCAGAGCACCAGGCCAGTGGCTATAACTCTCAGCATGGCAGGGTAGTGGGCAGGGCACACAAACCCCTACCAATTAGAACGCCACCTCCCTTTATGAATGTGGTTCACATCTTAGCCTGTGAATGGAGCTCTGGGGAGCCAGGGTGGTAACTGGCCTCCAGTATCCTGGTACTTCCAGTCTGAATTGTGCCACAGTGGGTGTTTCCTGAGTCAATCGGTGAAGTAGAGGTTAAAGCTGAGCCATTGTTTCAGCCCCCCGGGGAGCCATGGATACAGGGGCTGCCCTTTTAATCTCCCATGCAAGCGGTTAAGTCAGCCAGTTCCTTGGCATTAAGCTTGAAAGACCCCCTAGTGCCAAGTTCTGTAGAAATCCCCAAGGCCCCTTTGGTCTCCTAGGTATTCTGAGATTTCTTTCACCAGGCTTTAAATTGGTCAATGGGATTAACCTCCTGAGCTGCTGCCAAAGTGGAATGTTCAGGTACAAAGCAAGGAAATTAAAAACCAAAGGATTAAATCAGTGACAACAGGGGTATTTGGGCCCCCAAGGGCCTAAATGAATGGCTGACTTGGCTTTCCATGAATTGAAAAGCATCAAGTAGCTGAAAGCCCCAGGACTCTAATGGGCTCCCCCTCAAGGGGATTCCACAACAAGGAAAGGAAATTCAGGGGGGGGGGCGAACCCCCAGCAGGACCTTGGGGACCCCTGGCCTTGCCAGGTTCTACTGTATAGTCAGATAATTCCTGGAGCAGCAAAGCTGATGGGGGTGGTGAGTCTGTGAGCTCACGTACTGGTTTCTCACCTGGATGGCCTTATGTGAAGACCCCAGAAACATGAATGTTAAAGAGGATTTTAGTGGCTTGGCAGAAACTCAACTTGAGTCACATGGCCAGAAGGGGTGGGGGGTGACATAGTCTCTGAGGCAGGGCGAGGAGGGTAGTACCAGGAAGAGGCAAGCTGCCAATGCTAGGCTGGGTTCAGGGGGTGTGGGCCCTGCTGCCCAGTGAAAAAAGCCACTTTGGCCACGGGTCCTCAGAGCCATGCTCGCCCAAGAGGTGGGCCACTGTGCAGCCGCCCTCTGCTCAAGCCTTTCTCCCCAACCCCAAGCAGGTTCCCTGTGGCCCGAGCTGAGGTGGTGGAGATGGCTAGAGCCACCTGCATACCTAGGGTGGCTTCTCTAACTGGGAAAAACAAGAAGAGGGTGCTGGAGCATGGAAAGGGGGAGCGAGACCAGCAGGGAGGGGCAAGGGTGGGGTGTAGCGTGCTACTGGCTTAGCAGCTAAACTGCAGAGATGTCTTCTGCTTGGCATTGCAAGGGCTCCCTAAGATCAGAAACATGAGAGATTGGGCAAGTCGAGTGTCCTTCTAGCCCCTGCCCCTCAGGGCACCAGGGCCCAGAGCACTGGCTTGTCTGTGAGGCTGGGGCTCCTCCTCCAAAGGACCTACCTGAAGGGCCTGGAAAGCCTGGCACTCCAGGGAGCCCGGGCTTGCCCTTGATGCTGCTGTATAGACCATCAGGCCCTGGGGGCCCTGGCTCTCCCATGTGGCCTGGTGTTCCAGGGCTGCCCTGTTCACCTTTGGGGCCTAGCAGGCCCGACTTTCCAAGCAAACCTAATGAAAGGAAGGACAGATAATCGATTACAGTCTGGATCGACAGCAGGGACTGGTCACCAAACCAATTTCCAGCGCAAAGGCCTGGCCCCAGGTACATCCCAGGTACCACTGTCTTCTCTGCTCCAGCCCTAGCTGTTAGTATCCTAGCAGCAAATCAGAGGCTTTATAAGGAACTTGACTATCCATTATGGTTACTTCTGGATTTACTATGAAAGGAGGACAGACTCAGGTGATGTAAGAAAAACTTCCCAGAAGAGAGAGACAGAACAAAATAACTTTTCATCATGATCCCCAAAGGAATCCATCACCCCAGTCTCATGTATGTATTCATGCAAGTATAGCAGTCACTGAAAGACTTTCTGGAGATGGTTATATAAGCGAATCAAAAAGGGTCACCCTTGGGTCCTGGAAGGCCAGAGTCTCCAGGAAGTCCTCTGTCCCCTGGTAATCCCTGTAGGCCTTGCTCCCCCGGAGAACCATTCTCAGCACCAAAGATGTCACCTGGGGCTCCCTTGGGACCAGGTAAACCCGGACTGCCAAGTTTCCCAGGCAAGCCATCTTTTCCAGGGAGCCCAGGAAACCCAGGCAAGCCCTTCTCCCCACGAGGTCCAGGAAATCCTAAATGTAAAGAGGCAAAAAAAAATAAAAGGCCATGGATGTTTAGAAAAGATAGGTCTGGGTAGAGATCTCTGAGACAGATTTTTTTCCCCTATTACAAAAGCTAACATATCAATGATGTATGTCACTTCTTTTGGAAGTCAGGAGCCCCTGGTCCTGGGAGGACTTGCCCAGAGGCAGGAACTGCATCATGTGAACTGTAGAAGTTTCTAGGTCAGTGAGGCCAGGCCTTGGGCAGAGCCCAGCAACCTACTCCTAGGGCTGTTCCATGGGCCGAAGAGCACAGCTTATACCTAGGACTCCCTGTCAAAGGCCCAATTTTTTCTGGAGTCATCCATCTCCTGCTGTCATGCCTCCTTCTTCCTGGGTGATTGGAAGGAAATGAAGCTGGATAAATAAACCATGGAGTGTATGATCCAAGATGAGCCCTGTCCGCAGAGCAGGGTGGTTCTCAAATTGAGTGTGGGTGAGAACTACCTGGGTATATGTAGTGGGGCGTGCTTGGTAAAATCCAACATGGCTGGACACCACTGCCACCCCACCCTCCCCCTGCCCTGCCCAGAGCTTCTGATTAGTAGGTCTGCTGAGAGGCCAAGAGTCTGCATTATTAACGAGTTTCCAGGTGATGCTGGTGCTGCAAGTCCAGGGAACACAGTTTAAGAACCCCTGTGCAGTGTAGAACAAGGTTACAACAGGGTGTGAACAAAGGGATAGAAATGAATCACTTCCCTCTGACTCTTCTGAATCTCTTTGTCTAACCTAGCAGGAGTCAACTGGGAACTTGCCCTTGTCCTGGCAGCCAGATAACCTGGTAGAGTCTTAGCTCTGTCACTAGTGGCTTCGTGAGCTCAGGCAAGGCACTTTCATCTGAGCTTTGATCACCTCATCCGAAAGTGAAGAAGGCTTGTCCCAGCCAATGGCCCTTACTGCTCTGATTCACTGTTGCTCTTTAGCTTTAAGTTCTGTCTTGCGTGAGTATGAAATCAAAACCATCCCACCCACACGAGAGTGCAAACCTCACTTCCTATGATCGGTGGATGGCTATTGCAATTCAGACACACAGTCACAGCAAAGGAGAAGCAGGTGAGGAAAAGCTTCATTCCTTACCTGGCAATTCAGGAAGGTGAACTAATCCTGGACTTCCGGGCTCTCCTTTATTCCCACGCAATCCAGGCTGACCAGGGGTCCCAGGGAGGCCACGGGCCCCTTTAGGGCCTACAAACCCACACGTGAGCAGTGAGGAGAAAAGGAAGTCAGTGTGGCTGGCCACATTTGTAATGTTCACTCAAGAATCCTAATCTCTTGGGGGCACCTGAGTGGCTCAGTGGTTGAGCATTTGCCTTTGGCTCAGAGCGTGATCCCAGGGTCCTAGGATCAAGTCCCACATTGGGCTCCCGGTGGGGAGCCTGCTTCTCCCTCTGCCTATGTCTCTGCCTTTCTGTGTCTCTCATGAATAAATAAATAAAATCTTTTTTTTTTAAAGAATCCTAGTCTCTTGGAGGGCCTCTTACCCTTACCTCCCCACACAGACCTCCACAGGACACATTCTGTTTCCTCAATGCTCAAGGCTGCCCTCTCGGGAGGAACATGGCTCCCCAAATGCTGCAAGGCTGTCCCCCACTTTTGTGGGCTCATGGCCCTTCCAAATGTGCTCAGTGGCTTTCTCTGGCCTCGTTCCATACCTGGGAATCCGGGAGCTCCTGGTAAGCCAGACAGACCATATGTCCCAGGAATTATACACGGCAAGGTGATTCCTATAAGTGGTAACACATAAGCATCTGGTAAGCCCACCAAGACAGGAATGATTTCCCTCTAGCATGATCCTCTATTCCCATTCCCTCAGACGGGACAACCAAGTTCTTCCCACCCAGCAGCTGGGAGTCCATGCAGAAGGATCCTGGCATCAGAAGTTCTCCGGAGTTACCCCTAGTGCAATTGCTTACAGATAAGAGTACCCCTAGGGGCCAAGTGCCAGAAAGCCACCTCCTAAACCATCAATGTCCAGTGAGCAGGCAGTCACCTATGCATTAAGTTGTCACCTAACAAGATTTCTGAGAGGTAGCCTATGCAGGAGCAGCAGCAAAGGGCAACTGCCTACTTGCCCTGCGAGTAGGAGCCTCTCTAGGACGGGTACTTGGGCCGTGTGACTAGACTAGAGGGCTTGAAGCCAAGACTCCTCAAGCTCACATGTCTGCCCTTCTCCTGAAATGAGCACAACCCATTGGGTTCTTCTGACTCACCCTGTTTGGGATCTACAGATTGGGATCTATTGTGGTTGACCCTGGGTCACATCAGGTAGCATACAGGTAGCTGTATTTCTGTACTAGGCTAACACTGAAGGCTGCTCTCCTGGCCATGACAGACAAATGATAACCCTTCCCTCAGCTCCTCATTTGACAATGTCAACTCTGCTACTCAGGAAGAATCGGTAGTAAATTTCAGCATTCCAGATATTGAAATTGGCAGGCAGAGCCCTTCCCCTAGCAAATTCCTACTTGCCTGTCCATAAAGCAAATAAAAAGAGTCTACATAAGATCACAGAGGGGAAGTTTAATAAAACACTGATGAACAAATTGTGTGTCGGCTCACCAGTGCCATTTACAAACAATTGCCATGCTAATTAAAATTAGTCTTGCCTATTCGTTAAAACAATTCCTCAAGGCCTGCTTTAAGCCACAGAGCCAACAGTTTAAGTGAACTGCTATAGCTTTCGCCTGTACTTAAATCACAAATTGCGTTTCTTAAAAATATGTGTACAAGCTATGATTCAGATTGCATTCTCAACTGGCTGGCATTTCTCTTCCACTCGTTCTATTCCTAAAGCAAGATGGGAGATTGAACAGCATCATATATTGGTTAAGAGGTTGGGCTCCAAAGCCAGAGAGACCTGGGCTAGGCTACAATCCTAGTTCTGCTACTAATTAGTTGTTTGGGTCAGATACTTACCCTCTCTGAGTCCCATGCATAAAACGGGAGCTACTTTTCTCATACAGTGTTTGTGAGGATGACAGGACATGATGATACCAGTAGCATTTTGCACAGTGCCTGGCACTCTAGTGGTTGCTCAATGAACAGCAGGTTTGGTGTATTTTTTTGTTTGTTTTGTTTTGTTTTGTTTTTTATCCTCTTATTTAAGGAAGAGTAGTCAAAGAGCTCCTCCAAGGCCATCCCCTGGTTTTTACCTTAGTCAAGTTAGGAAACTACTCTGTAGCCTGGGCAGCAATTTCCTGCCTTCTAGACTCAGGTTCTGGGAGTCACTTCTACAGCTGGAGAGAGGGCATTAGGCCTGATCTTCGTCCATAGGTGGTCATACTCATGTTCATCCTGCCAGACACTGAGATAATGGTGCTATTCCTGAGGGCTATCTTCCTACTAGGGAACTATACCCTATGGGCAAGCACTTCATGATAAGATGCCTGGTTGGGTAAGGGCTGCCAATCTTGTGCTCAGCTTGGTCCTCCATTCTTTGGACAAGGCTGAAGAGTGGCCTCCCCAGATGGTATCATGCGAGGGGCCCTGCAGAAGATTCTCATGTCCTTGCTACTTCAATAGTCTGTTGATTCCAATGTATCAAACACTGCAGTTCCATTGCTTTCAGTCTTATGAAACAAAGGGTAGAATACAAATATCTCTGCGTTGGCTGCAAACATGAACCATCCATCCTTACTCCATTCATCAGATAAGTTTCATAAATTCTTTTCACTTGACAGCCAGATAAAAACACATCTTTAGAGGATGGCCAAGGACAGGCATCTGGAAAGGTTCCAGATAGGGAAACTAATAATAAACGGGAAGATGGGAATCAAGGGCATATTTCCCTTTGACCTCAGACCAGGCCTGCACACCACAGACAGCACACTTGTGTATTGGGAGCAGGGGGGCAAAATGCCGAGGAGGTGAGAAGTTCAAGTCACCCTGGTATCATGGTATACCTCTTCTACTTTCCAACCTTGAATTCAGAGCCTTCTCCCCCACACAGCAGAAATCAGCTCTATTGGCATTCTGTTTCATAAGTACAACACACGATCTAACTAGTCAGAATTTTCCCTGCTCCTGCCCAAATTCTTCTTCAGAATAAAAAGTGCCTGTGCTTCCCAAGATCCTAACATCTCACTATACTCTGCATCGAATGAGTGAACACCAGACATGTGTGCATCCTTCCGGGTACCTCCCAAGGTGAGTTATGGTCTCAGTTAAATTCACAAAATGAAGGTGCTCCAGCTAGACATCAGCCAAGCCATCAACATGCATGGTGAAGGATATCAGCCCCTCTCAGAGACCGCATGCCCACCTATTCCCATATGCCCTCCCAGGAATCAGGAGTGACAGTGTCAGCCTTTGTGCCCCTGCCTTAGGATCACCCCTTCTCCCAACTAGAGGCTCCAGCATGGTGCTTAGGCTATCATGAATGTCCGAGATTGAGGTGAATAGAAAGGAATGGAGCCATTGCCAACATTGGTGTGTGAGAACCTGGAGACTGAGCTAGCTCTCACCTCCCTCTGTAACTAAGTTTCCTTTACCAATGCTCTCCCTGCAGCAACAGTCACCTAGACCAATCAAGAGAATAAGAAAATTAAACCAGGACAGGAGTTTCCTGAGGCCCATGGGAAGTCTTGTCTGCAGCCTGGGTATGCCCATTGATCACATTCCCTATCTGGATTAAAGAGAGCAGGCTGGCATGCACACAAGATCAAGGACACAGTAGCTGTTTCAGTAATAACCAGGGTAATTAATTACTATGAGCATCTGGATCAGCCTTTTTGGAAACAGCCAGTTGTCTGCTTATCCAAGGTTTGTAATAATTCATACCACTTGGTTGAAAGGCTTCTAACAACTGCATTCCCTTCCTGGCAATGCAGCTGTCCTAGTCTGGGCCACCACTGGTTGGAGTGAGTACATTAAGAATAGCATCTTCAGGGGGTACCTAGGTGGCTAAGTTGGTTAAGCATCCAACTCTTGATTTTGCCTCAGGTCTTAATCTCAGGGTTGTGAGATTGAGCCCTGCATTGAGCTCCATGCTGGGCATGGAGCCTGCTTAAGATTCTCTCCCTCTGCCCCCGCCCACCCATCCCAACAATCCTACATGTGTGTGCACGCGTGCTCTCTCTCTCAGACAAAAAAAAATAGCATCTTTGGTTTTCATGGCAATAGTAATGGCCACAATGCAAATGTCTGGGGCTCAGAGATTATGTGTTTTTGAAATTGTGTAGAAAAAAATTCCTAGGTTTGAGGAGTTATACTTGGTTGCCATGGAGAGAAAAAGAAAGCTGATGCTACTAGTTGAAGTAATTTTTTGGAAGATCTTGGTACTGTAACAAAACAATTTTCTGCATAAGGCATCTCCCAGGTTAGAGATTACTATATGACTATATTTGTAAGAACTTTCTGTGTCTGGGGCATAGTGACATTTAGGATAGAAATGGCCCCATGGGCCTCCTTCTGTTCACTCAGCCTGTTTTAAAGCAATTAGAATGTTTATAATATTCAGATTTGAGTATGCGTAAATATGTATGTACCAGGTCACTATAACTCAGTTTAAAACTTAGTCGCCTACACAAATGGGGGGCCTAAAATTAAGACCCAGTTGGCAGAGGGGCAGTGGAATGACCATGAATAATGTCTCTGGGAACAGAGACATATAAGCAAAGCTATAGGTGACACCAGGAGTTGCAAAAGGCAGGATGATCTTGTCTGATAAAATTCCTCATAGCCTACATAGGAGTTTGTAAACTGAAATACTGACTTGGTTTTAAGAATCTTGAATCATCAATTCTTAACCTGAACTGTCTTCCTCACTATACCAATGCCTCCAAGTAGATTTTCAGGTAAATGAAAATTTGCAAGATCTGGTTTCTGTCTTCTTTTTTGGGTAATTCTTCCAGGTGACAAAGTAGAAAGAGAAAAAAAGAGGTCTAAGAAAGCCCCTTGATTATTGAGAAGCCCCTTTCTTCTATGAGTGTATATTAGTCTCTTATGGAACATTGTACTGTATGAGGCAAATTGAGAAATGCTAAAAAAGAATTGCCTGCCTCAATATTCAGACGCTTACAAAGCAGTTGGGAAAAGTAAAAGTATTAATGGAAGCAAATATATCATTGAAGTGGCAGTGACATCCTATAGAGGTCAGGAAAAGGCTTAGTGGGGAAGTTGGGGCCTGGACCCTGAGAGATGGATAAAACCCGACTGCATAGAAAAAATAGGAAGAACATTCCAGAAAAATGCCACCACTTGTGGCTTCAGACTAGGGGCATAACATGATAGCAGCAGTACTTCACAAATAGTGAATCAGCAGCAGTGTTCATAGCAGAACTCAGTGGGGGAAGTCTGGAGGCAGGAGATGAGAAACCACTTAGGAGGTTGTTGCCATTCACCCCTTACCCATCCATCTGTCCACCCATTCTTCCTTCTAGCCATCCCTTTATTCCAACAGGCATGGGAGTATTTGATAAGTTAGGCATGAGATAATGAGAGCCTAATAGCAAGAAGAGGAAGGAAAGAATATAAGAAGCACTGCAAATGAAGACTAAGAGATGAGTTTCAAGTTTTCAGATCAGATCACCGTAAGAAGGGTGGTGCCACTAATGGAAATAGAAGTTGGGATGAAGAACTAGCTGTTCTGGCTGTCTGGAAGAAGGCAAGTTATTGGCATAGCACCTTCACAAATCTATAATAATCTACAAGCAAGGCTGTCACTCGTTGTAATTCCTGAAATTCAGGGAGGAAAAGCAGCTCTATAAGTGGGAGGGATTTAAGGTAGGAAATAGAGGTGAGACCAGATACAAGTAGGGTCTCTTGTCAATATGAGATATCTCAGGAATGAAGGAAAGGTTCTTTTCTGCTGATGATATTACGATATAACTTAGAGGACACCTATCCCATCTTCCACTCATTACTTCAACGGTACTTGTAATAAAATGGCCATCCAGCATCTGCTTGAAATTTCCTAAGGATTGTGAGCTCATAAGCTCCCAAGGCAGCTCTGTTACCTGGTCTGTTAGGAAGTTTTTTTTTTCTAAGTAGAACTGAAATCTAGATTGCTCTAAGTGTACCACAGTATAATTGTAATCCTTTTCCCACACAAAAACCCTTAGAAATTGCAAGTAGTGATTACAATCAGCCAAGCCTCTTCTTATGACACATTTCATGCGCTTGGGTCACAGCCACACTCTACAAGGGGTCAGTCTTTTAAGTCCAAGGCCATCTGATTCCATGACTCACCTGGAAGCCCAGGGAGGCCTTGTTGCCCTGGTAATCCATCTATTCCTTTATCTCCAGGAAGCCCACGAGGTCCAGGAGATCCTGGCAGCCCAATTCCTGGGGGGCCAGTTAGGCCACTGTGGCCTCTTTCACCAGGCAGTCCTGGTAATCCCTTTTCACCTGGGAAGCCCTGTCCACCGTCACCCTAGACAACACATAAGAAAGAATGAAAGCCCAACTTAAAGACTGATCAAGAGACCCTTCTGACCAGAGGAAAGAGATAACCAGTGTGACCAGTGCTTTGGTTTTTGCTAAGATTCTCTTTCCCTCTGGTTTATCAATCATGTCCTCTGATTAAGGTAATGGGAATGAAGCTTGTAACCCTCGGAGATCTGATAACACAAAAACTTCTAGATCAGTGGTGGGGAGGGGGCAGGAAACAGTCCTTGGGGGCCCAGAAAGCAGCTGTATTACTTGCGAGGAAAAGCTACCGAGAAGTCAAAGCATTTTAAGTGATCAGGTCAGTGGTTCTATCAACTGAGACAATGATCCATTCCCAGGAAAAGATTCCCATTTTACAGAAAGGAATAGCACTGAGTGAAGAGTATCAGGGGCGGAGGCCAGAAGAGTGATGGGGACTCCCTTCTGCCCTGTCTCATGGGCTAGTGGCCATAAGAAGCCCCCATGATGTCAGATGTAAGGATTTATAGAGCTAATCACCCAGGAACGATCAACTTACCGGAAGACCTGGCAGACCTGGTAGACCTGGTATTCCATCCTTGCCTGGAGCTCCCATCTCCCCAGGGAGCCCCTGGGGGCCAGGATCACCCTGCTCCCCTGGCACCCCTGATGCAGAACTGAAAGTTGGCTCCCCTTTATCTCCTTTGGAGCCCGCAGGACCTGGAGGCCCAAATAAGCCCTGACAAAGAGACAAAAGGGCATAATTAGGAGATGTAGACATCGGAGGACTGACACCTAGCCTAGGTCTAACCTAAAGCAGATCTGGGGATACGTTTGGGCACCGCTCTAGGCACTTGAATATGTCATTATCTTGGATGACAACTGCCCATTTATTTGCTTATCCTTTCCAAATGTTGAAGTCCTTGAGGATGGTAACCTTGTCTTAATTTGATTTTTAACTTCAGGGTCCAGTGCAGGGCTGGGAAAATAGAAATAATTTTGTGGAAGGAATGAAGGGATGGAGGGAACATAGGCAGGTCAAAGCCAAAAGGAGATGATGTGATTCTTTCATACTACGCCAAAAGCCTGAAACTTTGTTTTACCCCCATCTTTCTTTCCTATGTTTTAGGAAAGTGCGTGAGGAGGCAGAAAGGGGCACTTGAGAGCTCCCACTGCTCCCCCAGGGCCAAAGTTTGGTAAGACTTACTGGAGCCCCTGATGGGCCCTGTGCACCCCCAGAGCCTGGATCTCCTCTGGTTCCTTTAAGGCCCGGAAGACCTATGAGACCTGGTGGCCCAGGCATGCCTGGCTCCCCAGGTGGTCCAGTGTTAGGGACCCCACCGTCACAAGCACAAAAGCCCAAATCTCCTGGGGGTGGGAAAAAAAAAGACAATGTTAAACAAAGTGGACTATCTTTCTCAGAAAAAAGATGATGTGACCGTGGTAATTTGTGATTTGAACAACTCCAATGGAGGAATCAGAAGGCCTGCGGAGAGCAGACTCAAATAAATGAACTAGGTTTACAAACCCGGTTTACTCTCCACCAAAGTACATTTATCCGTACCAATGATGTGGATTTCATCAGTCTGGGGAGAGAGGGCCCAGTGATTGGTGAGTCTAATTAAGACTGGTTGCAGGCAGTTGGCATTGGAAACCACTGACCATGCTAACCAGGTGAGTCTGGAATCCAAGCACCTCAGAGGTTCTATTCACCAAAATGCCTTTTCCCTTGCCTTTTGTACACAGAAACAAAGCCCAAATAAATTTATGACAGGGATTTCAGCAAAGCACCTTTGAAGAGGTATCAAGGAGCCACTAACACTATAGCCAGAAAATGAAAATTTAGATGAATGTACATGATCTGAGGTCCCCTAAGATCCTGGGGGGCCTCTTTTTACTTTCAGATAATTGAGAATCTCTGAAATCTGGAAAGAACAGTATGTTCTCCAAATGAGCCATGGACCTTTTGCATAAGTTAGGTACGTTGCTTGTTTATAAGGCAGCTTGCTGGGCATCACCAGAGGTCTAATAAAGCAGACTTTCAGGAGGCCAGAACCATCACTAATTTTTAGTGATCTCCCTTAGGTGATTCTCATGAACAAGGAGCTTGAGGATCACAATCACTATTCCAGACATAAAGAAAACCTTCTGGGAACGCCTGGGTGGCTCAGGGATTAGGCATCTGCCTTCAGCTCAGGGCATGATCCTGGGGTCTAGGGATGGAGTCCCGCTTTGGGCTCCCCGTGGGGGGCCTGCTTCTCCCTCTGCCTATGTCTCTGCCTCTCTCTGTGTCTCTCATGAATAAATAAATGAAATCTTTAAAAAATAAAAAACCTTCTGGCTGCACAACAATACAGAAAGGGGAGCAGTAGAGTTGTCCCTGTTTTAGGAGTACAAATGGTATCAAGAAGTACACTAGTTCTGTAGTGAGTCAGGGATGGGCCAAGGCTAAAAGCCTAAGTCAAAACTTGCAATTCAATCTCTTTTCCCTCCAAACAGTCCTTCCTGGAGCTCAACAGCAGAGATGGAACTTGTAAAATATTCTGAACTAGCTCCTCTACTTAACTAGCGGCAGTTTCTGATACAGCACTTAGAAAGGGGAAGAGGAAGTCAGGACCTCTCTGCCTAAGGTTGAGGAGAGCTGGTAATTCAGCAAGAGAAGAGGAAAGATCTCTGGCACTTGATGCCTCTAGGCCATCCCCAAACCTCTCCTCTGCTGGCTAGCCATCTTACCTCTTCCTCCACCCTGGCTTGGGCTGCAACTAAAATGAATTGATTATTTGAGCTTTAACATCTGCCCCTCAAGAGCATGAAACAGAGGAACAACCCAGAGGCAGCAGGAAGATGGACAGAGCAGGTGCCACCGCTGCCTCCACTGCGGGCTGGGGTAATTGATCAACCCTTCAACATCAGTGGGGACCATGGCTGTTTTCCTAGAGCCAGTTGACTTTCACAGATTGCCAAGTCTTGACCTGTTCAGAGTCCTTTCATTCAGGCTGAAGGTAATGATGAGTGACTTCTGGCCTTGGCCTCACACACCAAGAAGGGCTGCCGTGTATGCTGGCTCTAACAGCTGGGGCTGCTGGTAGCCACTTCTGTGGGTGTATGGGGTAGGAACAGGGGCCCCAGAGCCACCTGGTCCTGTGTGACCTCAACTACCAGTCTCGCTCTCTGAGCCCTAAATATAGAGCACTTCCAACAACCCTATAATCAACCCCCCCCTTAAGACCCCAGACAGCTGCTGTTTGGGTTCCCAAAGCCGTTGGTCTGCTCTTCTCCCAGAGAGCCTTCTGCAAGAAGGAGTTTGGGGAGCAAAGAACACTCAAGAGGGTGAAAATCACCTTTTATGCCTTTGGGCCTGGGTTTCCTTTTGGACCTCTTTCTCCTCGGAGACCAGGGAACCCTGGCTCTGTGTTCTGTAGGGTTTCAGTCTCAAATGCTGGACCTTCAGGAAAAAGGGAACATAAGCCATTGACATGTTGCAGGTGATGCTGCACAGTGGCTCTGTCACTAAGGCCTGTGTCCTTGAGGCTCAGCAACCAAACCAGAGCCAGAGACCCAGAGGCTGTGGCAAGTCTTATCCCCTATTGGTGCTCTTCACTCTGCTATGTTTTACAGAAGGGCTATTATGTTTCAGGCACCAGACTAGACACAGAGAGGATCAGAATGACCACAACAACTTTAGGGAGTCAGCAGTCCCAGTGCCTATCCCAGAAAGTCCCCTGGGGACAAAAGAGGAAATGCAGTAGTCTCAGGGTTTAGATGACCAAGACAGGTGGGCCTATTTCCAGCCCTTCTCTTAGAATCTAGAATCTTGTACTCAGGTAGAGGACCTAAGGAGAATAAGCCCCATTGAGGCTTTTAGCAACCATCTTGAGGGGCCAGGCTTGGATTCCCATTTCCCAGGCTCTCAGCCCACCCTGCTGGGGCCCTGAGGACTAGGTGGAGCTTGAGAGAGCCAATGTTGATTCTTCATAGCCCACAAGACCAGAGGCTGGGGGGTTGTCCTCTGGGACACAGATTGGAATGCATTGGGTAGGTGTGGCCATAGAGGTGGCTTTAGCCTGCCTTGTTGTTCCTTGATGAACCCTCTGACTTCTCTGGTCACTACTCTGTAGAAGGAGGGCCCTGACTCAGGAGGACAGGGCCTTTGGCACTGCCCCTCTGGGGCCATCATGCAGCCCGGCTATTTCTCCTGTGAAATGCTCTCTCCCTCAAAAATCATGACTGTTCTGCAGTCTGGATGGCACTTAAATCTCAACACCAAGGAGCGAAATGAACAACTTACCAGGTGGGCCTCGTAGGCCTGGTAGGCCTGGCAAACCGTCTCTGCCTGGGGGGCCAGCTGTCCCAACTGTGGTACGGCCTGGGCTTCCTTGGTCTCCCTTTAAACCTGGAACTCCCTGGGGGCCTAGAGCACCTGGGACACCTGGAAGGACAAGCCCACACAATAATGCTGATCACATTACCCTGTTCTTTGGGGTTCTTCAATTCGCAGCATATGCTGGGAGCCCACTCCAAGGAAAGAATTTGGAAGACCAATTGCCCTTCTCTTACATTAGAGTTAGAAGGGTCCTTAGGAATTGTCTAGCCCAACCTCTTGGGAAGTTGAGGCCTAAAGGGCGGGGAGAACATGGTGAAGGCAATGTTTGGTGGCAAACCTGAGAGGGAAACCTGGTCTCCAGTCTCCTACATTTGGGTTTTTCAACCTTAGGGGTCAGATCAGCTATCCCTCCTTCAGGCAGTTGCTTTAAAAGCACAGGTATCCTTACGGATGCCCATTTCCAAGGAATTTAGAAACTAATGTCTTTCAGAGTAATGTCTGAAGCTTTATATTTGGCCCATCATGGCCCCCTCTGAATCTGGCATGGCCTTTCTCTATTTGCTACTACAGAATGAAATATGAGTGTGCTTCTCCAATGCTTCCTTCATTCATAGGATCCTGGGCCATTCAGTGCCTGAGCGGAGCACAGAGTGAGGGTCTGGGGACAAATTCTCCTCTGGGCTTTTGTTAGCTCCTACTAGCAAACGTTAGCTGGGATGGAAAATCCATAGAAGAGTCCAAAGCAGGCCGCCATCTGGTTGCTGGAAACCTCAAAAGGATTGCCTGTCTAGCAATGTTACATTATTCAGGCCAAAGGAAAGCTTCTCACCCAGGTCCTATCCTCATGTACATTAGCCTTGGGCTGGTGGTAGGGAATATAATGACTATAGTCTACCTTTCCTTTAACTTTGGCTTGATATGTATCTAAACCAGAGGTACAGAAGGGGATGCTGGGCACCAGCGTGGTTAGAGGACAGATCTGTGCAGGGGGTGGGGTAATTTGTTTCACCTGGTAAAGCTGGTAAGCCAGGGATGCCAGAAGGGCCAGGCAGGCCCTGGACGCCTTCATCTCCTTTAAGTCCTGGGAGACCTGGCATACCGGGATCTCCAGGATAACCTGGTATTTTGAGGGAAAAAAATCAGTAAGCAAACCAGAGGAGGCCCATAAATGCCACAAAATGCCTAAGGAGAGTTGCAAGGAGATGTCCTCAGGATAGATTTCTCTTTCTCGCCCTTCACAGGCCTCCCTGAATCTAATGGCCTCATGTGATAATGGGCCTACTTGAGCTAAGGCTTCATTAGTTTTCAGAACCAGTCTGGCCAGGGCTAACCTTCGATGGGAAGATCTGGTAAGTACTAGGAACGTCCTTCTACTATTACCAACCTGCTGTCATGCCTCAAATGTCTACCATTTGGACTAAGGTGTTAAAGTCTACTATTCATGTTATGCACATAGATTCCCTAGAAGTGGAACACAGGAATCCACTGTCGATCATTAATACCATGGCTTCATTAAGTGTACTGGACAGGGCATGGGCTAGAGAGGATGACAGGGGAGAGATAATTTCGGAGACTGGGGCAGAAGAGGTATAGTAGTAGAAGCCTTTGCTCAAGCAAGGAGTAGCTGGAGACACTGGGCATACAGGTGCTTGTAGAAGGCAATCAGAACAGTTGGATACTCTTCCACCTCCTGTGACATTGTCAAACCCAAGCATGCATGGGATCATGTAGATAAAACCCCAAATGTCCCATAGTATCAGGGTCAAGTCAACCTTGACAGGGAGGATATCGGTCCTTCCCCAAGCATCATTAGGAGAACAATTTTCATCAAGTCAAGGCCCAGTCCAACCACAACCCTAGTCTTGGTGGAGCCAACATGGAGTGTAGGGCTTGGCTTCTTTGCCCAAAGACATTGGAATTAGCTTCCTTCCCCAAATACAGGACCCATGAGGGGCCCTTGAGGGTGTTGGCTCTAGCAGCAATCCAATGATTGACAAAATATCCTCATTACGATTATAGGGAATATAGAATGTAACCCATGGTCCTTTCTTTTTCACTGCAATCAATGAAAAGTTGCACCTGAGATTACAGCACCATCTGTATCGATGAACACATCTGGGCCTGGCAGGCCAATGCCACCCTTTTCACCCTGTAAAGATTCAATTGGTTAAATGCAAACATTCCCGTGACTTCAAGCTCTATGTGCCCTCAAAGCCGTTCCTCGGGAAAATAAAAGTTTTCTCCTTCTACAACCCCTGATTCCATGGGCCAGCTAGTCCACAGGTTAATTCTGAAGTCTAATAAATTTCAGATGAAGGCAACACAAAGCAGGCCAGAGACCTAATACTCAATGGCAAACCTGTCAAAAATAAGGGATCCCGATTACATTTTACAACCTGACTCCAGGATAATCTGCTTCTGGGCCTAGGACACAGATCACAAGAATAGACCATGTTGCTGCACCAAAAAGGTGCAAAGGAAGGAGCAGTTTTAACTTTTTTTTTTTTCTGCTCTAGCAGGCCCAGACTCTGCTACTGTCACTGGCCTTGTTTAGTGGATGATTTCAGGCAGAGGAAGTCAAAGGAGTTCTAAGTTCCCCCGAAGGGGGGCTCAGGTATCAGAATCAGATACAGTGGCATATCCAAGTGGGGAGGTGGGAGCTGCCTGCCCCTGGTACAGGCAATAAGGGGACACTTTGTCTGTAAAGAATTGAAAAACAATAATAAAGACAAAAATTTAGCAATTCTAAACAATGTAAATAGTAGACTATTCCTCTTTGTAGAGATGGATTTGCTCCCGTACTCCCCCCCGCCCCTGGCTTTTAGTCTACCTCCGATCAAGTAGTTCGGAGGCAGGCCTATTGGTTTTTAGTGCTCAAAGTAGGGTTCACACATTTCATGTGAAAAGGGTAACATTTAAAATGTTAAGATACTGGAAAAAAACACTTCATCTCATATGTAGGTGTTTGTTATGGTTCAGGTGTTTGTGTTCTTTTTGCCCCCAATTCATTTTGAAAACTTCATACCCAAAGTGATGGTATTAGGAGGTGGGGCCTTTGGGAGGTGATCAGGTCACGAGCATGGAGCCCTCAGGATTGGGACTCGTGCCCTTATAAGAGAAGGCCAAGAAGGCTAGCTCACCCCTTCCACCATGTGAGGGCATAGTGAGAAGTCAGTGACCTGGAAGAGGACCCTAACTCAACCATTCTGGTACCCCAATATGGGGCTTCCAGCTTCCAGAACTGTGAGAAATAATTTTCTGTTTTTTATAAGCTGCCCAGACTGTGATAGTTTCTTAAAGCAGCCAAATGGACTAAACAGCATTTAGGGGAATTCTTCACCCTTCTACCTCCCCAGTCCTGGATTTTCACTTCCCAACAACATTACCTTAATTCCTGGGAGTCCATTAAGCCCAGGAAAACCTGAGGACCCCTTCTTGCCCTATGACAGAAACAGAGTTACAGCTAAATCAAATGTCTAAGAACATAAGAGGGACTGGTCTTCGGATGAGACCAGGGCACATGGCGCAGGGATCTTGGCTGGCATTCCAGGGTATGCATGGATTCTACCCGACTCTGGAGGGTATAAAATGTTCCAGAAGGCAATATGGCACAAGGTAGCCAACTTGCCTGTTAGGAGGTATAAGGGCCACAAGGCTAGAGATGAATAAAGGCAGGCTGGACTTGCTAGACCCTGATAATTTAATAAAGAAGTAGGACCACTGCATGGCACTGGATTGGTAACACTAGATACTCAGCTTATTGAATGAGTATGAAAGAAGATAGTGGCTGGGATTATACCCATCAAAAAGAGGTAGATAATTTGTATTATAAGCAGTGGCTCCCTTTGGACAGATGCCCATGTTAAGTAAAGCAAGGGGGCCTTTCGATTAGGACTTTACATGTGGGCTTTTAATGACATTAACCAAAATACCTGAATCCCTGGAGGGCCTTGGAGTCTTTCTAAACCCATGGGACCCTGTAAAGAGAATGAAGCCACCTTAGAAAGATTAATAGCCCACACTAGAGACAGCCAATAGACTTACATAACAAAGTTTCCCAACTGAGTTCAGGACTTAGCCGCTCCTAAAATTAGGTAAGAGAATGTCCCCAGACCTGGCTTAATGACTCCTTTCTAAGTACTATCCATCAAGCTGAATAGCCACACGGAGCATTTTAAAAGAGCAAAATAAATGGAAACATTATAAGAATTGGGCAGAATTTGGTAGAAGGGCTGGGTGGTATTATACTTAGTCTGCATTAGTCCCAAGTCATGACATTTTTAAATAGATTGTGGGAGGGTCTCTTGTCTCTCACCCCAACTGCATTCTTTGTTGGTCTTTCTTTTCACGACAAGGGAGTAGAGAAAAGTAGAGACAGAAATGGCAGGGTAAAAGGTGAACATTGCTGAACACTCAAAAGATTCTTAACGAGCTTTATGACTAAGCCAAAATCGTAGTTCTCTAAAATGTTACTTCTTTAAGGCTAAGGATGGCCAGTTGCTTATAGCCTAACACCTAAGTGCCTGAAGCACTTAGAATCACACAGGCTAACAATTATTTCTTCACTTGAAGAGGGATTATTACTGCAAATTGTAGACTGCAAATGTCACTCACTATGTTCTAGACCATCCCAGGCTTGTTCCTGTTCTATAAAGATGATATTCGGTCCTCTTTCATTACAGCAACATTCGCACCCTAGCCCACATTCCCTCAGGATAGAATGTAGTGAAAGCAAGACCACGTTTACCCCACTTTTGGCCCAGAAGAAAACTATATATGAGGACAAGGAAAGTCAGTAGGCTGAGGAGCCATTTCTTATTTAAGGGAGTCACTAAGTCAAGGAAATGGGGCAAAGTGAAGAGCAGGAGGTCTCAAGGGCCTGGCAGAGTGCTGAGGAAGAGAAAGAAGAGAAGCTTTGGTGGCCATCAAGTTATATAACATAGGGATGTGAACAGGACAAAACATGGACCCGATGGACTGGGTAACTTGCCAGACCCGGGCAAGCAACACTCCAGGCTCATACCCTTGGTCCTGGCAAACCAGGGATTCCCTTTTCTCCCTTTTCTCCAGCAGTCCCAAGTCCCTAAAGGAAAAAAAGAAACCACAAGTTATAACATCCATTTCCTCATAGGTCTCCTGGCTCTATCCAAAGTAGGGAGGTGACTTTGAATCAATGCCATTGCGAGTTGGGGAGGCTCACCATGTTGAGTCTCTTGTCACTGTCTGAGAAGCACACAGGGCCTGAACAAAGGTTGGACCATTCATCTAAAGTTCCCTCTTGGTTTTAGAAGTAATGTCTTGTCCCCTTAAACATGATTACCTATATTCATAGCTCCATGGATTAATAGCATAGAAATGATTAAATATCTAACCTCATTGGTTTGACATGTGGGGAGGCAGACACTCAGAACAGCTAAGCGTCTTGTGTGCATTACAGAATCGATGAGACTGCCATGTTTTCAAACTTCCATTCCAGGGCCCTTTCCATGAGAATAGGCTGCCTTCTACCACCTAGGAGCTTGTTTCTTTGACCCGCAAATGGAAAATTGTATTAGTCCTTGGGGGTCAAGACTGGAGGGAAGCGCTTTTGCCCTCTGGGGGCGTGATGGCTGCATCATTCTCTTTGGTGGGAAGGATTATTTCTTTTTTTTGAAAGGATTATTTCTATCTAGGTGTGGTCTAGAATCCTGTAGGCCCTAGCAGCACTCCGAAGGGCACTAGGAGATGGTCTTCAACCCCTCTTGCCCTGCTCACAGAAGGTGAGGACTTGCAGCCATGGACATGACTTGGGACTCTCTAGGGACAAGCAGAAATCCAAAAAGCAGAATGAGTAAGGAAGCTTTTTTCCCTCTGGGTCCAAAGCAAGCATATTCTGGGCCCCGAGAACCAGAAGAGTTCACTACCAAAGTGGATGGAGTCTTTCATGGCAAGCTGAATCAAGGCCATTTTGTTGTTATGGTTAAATGTGGGACTTTCTGGAGCATAGGTTCTGGCAAACATTTAGGCCTATTGTGAGAGTGAAGGAGGCAGTGAAGCTTTCTTGAATGTAAGCCTGTGAAAGGCGGTAAATGTTGTGGCACGTCTCCCCTCGTCCCTTCTCAATGTGACCTGGCTCAGTTGGTTCTGCAGCCAATGCTCTAATCCCACTTACAGTTTTTTCTTTCTCTTATATACTCTGAGCATTCCCATGGGTCCTGAAAGCTGGCTGAATAGCCCTTCTCTTTCTAGGCCCAAGTGGGTTTTTGTCATTGTTATCGTCATTATTTTTAATGTGGGCTTTTTTTGGTCTTTTTGTTGTGGGGTGGAGGGTGGAGTGTGTGTCTGTGAACCCCAAGTGGGTTTTTGTCATTGTTATCGTCATTGTTTTTAATGTGGGCTTTTTTTTGGTCTTTTTGTTGTGGGGTGGAGGGTGGAGTGTGTGTCTGTGAAGGGTCTAGTTCAAAGCAGACTTTGGTTCCTGCTTGTCTTTCTTTTTTTATGCATCTATAGTTGTGTGTCAAAGGGCTCAGACCTCATACTGAATGGGATTTCTATTTGAAAAACCTCGGGCTCAAATTGAACACAAACTTATGTGAAATCGTAATTCTGCATCTCAAATTGGAAACCCAGGAATGCTGCCACCTGGTGGCACACATCTCTGGGCCTCTGAAGCCAAATGCCATGCAGCCTTCCCTGAGCTATCCATGGAAGCTATAGCAACTCCCACTGCCCCAGACACTTGCAGCACTAACAGGGGTTGTATATGAAAGTTTGTCAGCAGGAGGTCTATACCACACTCACTTCCATCTCCTCCAGGACACGTTACTGCAAGCTAAACACATACAAGATGGTTCCATACATACTTGTTGAGCTAAAAAGAATGACTCAGAAAACAAAACTGTTGCCAAATGTGAAGCATATCCAGGAACTCTCATGCTGTCCACCTGTCTTGCCCACAGTTGCAAAGACAAGGGAACTTCGTCCTCTTTCTTCAGAAAGCAGAAAGGCTCTCTAGACTCATGCTTTCTCAGAGAGCTTGTGCTATCATGTGTACAAAAATAAATAGTTCAAAAACAAGGGCCACCTGGTGGCTCAGTGGTTGACCATCTGCCTTTGGCTCAAGGCATGATCCTGGAGTTCTGGGATGGGGTCCCGCATCGGGCTCCCAGCAGGGAACTTGCTTCTCCCTCTGCCTATGTCTCTGCCTTCTCTCTGTGTCTCTCATGAATAAATAAAATCTTTACAAAAAAGTTTAAAAATGAAAAAAATAAATGATTTGTGTGTGTGTGTATGTGTGTGTGTGTGTAGGGGGGTGGTTAAAGCCATAGAACATACATGACTTGGCAAGATACTGGGTCATAGGCTCAGTCTGTCTCCCAGGGCAGGGAGGCACCATACAGGGCCCTGCTGAACAAGCCATTCTAGCAAGATGTCCTGGGACCCTGCCAGGTCATAGGCAGTCCTTGCCAGGAGCTGTCCTGCACCCACTGCTCCCATACCCCTTCTCATCCATGTCCAAGAAAGCCTCATTAGAGCACTAGCTTAGCTGTTCATAGGCCTACTCACTAGGGTCCTGGTCTCCTAGTATTTTTGGTTCAAGGTTATTAGTGGCTCTGTAAAAACTCAACTTGAGTCACGTGGCTAGGAATGAGGGCATAGGGGTAATGTAGTATATGAGGTAGGGTGAGGCAGGTGGTACCAGGAAAAGGCGAGCTGCCAATGCTAGGCTGGGGCCAGGGGGTGTGGGCCCTGCTGCCCAGTGAAAAAAGCTGCTTTGGCCACAGGTCCTCAGAGGCATGCTCGCTCAAGAGGTGGGCCACCGTGCAGTCCCCCTCTGCTCAAGCCTCTCCCCCCAACCCCAAGCAGGCTCCCTGTGGCCCCAGCTGAGGCGGTGGAGATGGCTAGAGCCACCTGCACACCTAGGGTGGCTTCTCTAACTGGGAAAGGCAGGAGGAGGTGCTGGAGTATGGAAAGGGGGAGCAAGGCTAGCGGGGAGAGAAGGGGGGTAAGGGGTGCTACTGTCTTGGAAGCTAAACTGCAGAGATGTCTTCTGCTTGGCACTGCAAGGGTCCCTAAGATTAGAAACGTGAGAGATTGGGCAAATCAAGTGTCCTTCTAGCCTCTGCCCCTTAGGAAAGCAGGGCCAAGGGCCTCCCCACCGCCTGCCTCCTCTTCCCCCTCAAGTCTGTGAGGCTAGGGCTCCTCCTCCAAAGGACCCACCTAAAGGGCACGGAAAGCCTGGAGCCCAGTTGAAGGAGCACTCCACATGCCCAGTAGTTGCCTCACATCTACTCAGTAGGTCCCTCAGGATTTGCCAGTCTCTTCTCCCTTCTCTCATCTCTTCCACATTGCCTCACCTTGTGTTCACTGGCCCTTGGACAGAACGCACACAGGTATATGATTCTCTCTGACAGTCTCCATGGGAGTCCCTGTGCCAGATGTGCGTGTGGACTGCTGGGGATACTAGGGCAAAATGAGGGATACTGGGGCTGAGCCAGAAAATCAGGGATGTTTAGTTATGCCAGACGGGGCCAGACAAAACAGGTGAGACATAACATTGGTCGGGTTGGCCAGTTGTCAGCAGCTCCTTCGAAGATTATGGTTGGGATGGAGAAGAAACAAATGGTTAGAGGGGAATAGTTTGGACTCCCTAGAGATTTGCATCCTCGGTGCAGCCTCATTTCTCAGTGAGTGTGGATAATTGACAGCTGATGTGATGAAGGCTTTGGATTTGAGAAGCATGCTTCTGGTGATACTGGTGAAAAGCCTCCAGTATCATAGTCTACCACCACCATACCAAGAAGGAACTGGACTGTAGGGGGCAGTATCGTATGGGGAAATGAGTGTGTGTGGGGGAGCCCTGAGCTGCCTAGCTTTCAAAAAAGCTGGATTTCAGCCTCAGCTCTGCTAATAACTGTCTGCGTGTCTCTGGGCAAGAACTTCCATCTGTTCAAGCCATGATTTCCTCTTCAGTACAGGGAGATAAACCCGTCCCAACTTGCTTACCTCCTGAGGATGATGTGAGGAGACTAGAGTCTCTATGAAATGGTCACAAAGGAAAATGCAAACCCTTTCCCCAACCCACTCGCAAAGTGCTTTGTACCGGTGGTGCCTGATAGAAATATGGGAACTACTATGTTGTTTTAAATTTTCTAGTAGCTACATCATAAACATAAAAGAAATAGGTAGAATTAATTTCAGTAACATTTTGTTTGACCAAATATATCTTAAAATAGTGTCATTTTAACATTGAAGTAAAAATCATTGAGATATTTTAGATTATTTTTCTCATACCTAGAGTTTGAAATCCGTGTGTCCTTGACACAGTATACCTCATTTCAGACTAGTCACATTTCAAGGCTTGGTGGCTGCATGTGGTTAGTGGTCATCATATTGGATGCACAGCTTTATACTTTGTAAAGAAACTTCGTGTACATTGTGAATTGGCCCTTGAGACAGTAGATATGACCATCGCCATACTACAGATAGACAGAGATGCCTCGACACTTGAAAAGGTCCCAGAGATAGACCTGGGTCTGAAGTCTAGGTGTCCTGTCTCTAACTTTGGAGTTCTCTTCCTTTCTGACTCATTAGACACTGGGCTAATTAAGATCAATGACGTCGAACAGATGATTCCCTGTGGCCCTGTGTTTCTACAGGCTATCATGGAAGCAATCTGTGCTTCTGGCTCTACTGGCTCCATTTTCTGGCCACCCAGAGAGACCCAGAGTATTTCAAAGAACTGTAGGGAAAGCCTGGAGCCCATCTATCCCCACTTAGCAAGCAGAGGCAGGCCTAGTCATCTTTAACTCGTCCATTTCCCTCCTGCTCCATGAACATCTTGTCAACTCCTTCCTCAAAACACATCGTGCAGTTTCAGAGACCTATCAACCAAATATAATGTGTGGGCCTCATTTGGATTCTGGTTCAAACACAGAAATTGCAAAGAATATATTTATGAGAAAATCATTAAGTCTGAATTCTGAGTTAACTGATATTAAGCATATTACTTTTGATGAGTGATGATGATATTGCAACTATGCTTTTATTTATTTATTTTTAGATGTTTATTTGTTTATTTTAGAGACAGGGAGAGGGAAAGAGAATCTCAAGCAGATTCCCTGTTGAACATGGAGCCAGGGTGGGGCTCGATCTCACAACCCTGAGACTGCAACCCTGAGAGCAGAACCCTGAGCTGAAACCAAGAGTTGGATGTTTGAGCCACTCAGGTGATTTGTAACTATGCCTTTAAAGTGTTCCTATCTCTTAGAAGTCCTGAAGTATTTTATGCTGAAATGATATGTCTGAGGATGCCTGGGTGGCTCAGCAGTTGAGCGTCTGCCTTTGGCACAGGGCGTGATCCCGGAGTTCTAGGATCAAGTTCTGCATTGGGTTCCCTGCATGGAGTCTGCTTCTACCTCTGCGTATGTCACTGTCTCTCTGTGTTTCTCATAAATAAATAAATAAATAAATAAATAAAATCTTTTTAAAAATGAAAAATAAATTACATGTTTGTTATTTGCTTCCAGTTGGCGGAGTAGCTTAATGTAAAAGCCGAGTGATGAGGACACAGCAGGAGCATTATGCCATCTCTCCTCCTGGCATATGTTTAAAATGTTCCATAATAACAAGTTTACATTTTTTACATTTTCAATCTATGCACTTCTTTCCATTTTCCTTGCTAGCACCCTAGTGCAAACTGCTAACATCTCTCCCCCAGACTGGTACAGTAGCCTCTGCTGCCCCAGCCTTCCCTCATCCTTCACACCCCTGTCCCCCAAACTCTGCAAGAGTGTTCTTCTTAAAAATGCAAGTTAGAGGGCTGCCTGGGTGGCTCAGTTGGTTGAGCACCCAACTCTTGGTTTTGGCTCAGGTCATGATCTTGGAGGTGTGAGATTGGGCCCCACATTGGGCTCTACACTCAGTGGAGGTCTGCTTGGGATTCTCTTTCTCCCTCGCCCTCTGCTCCTCCCCCACTCTCTGTCACTCTCTCTCTAAAATAAGTAAATAAATCTCTAACAAAAACACATGTTAGAGCTTTCCAATGGGTTCTCATTCCATTTAACACAGATGCCACATTCGATCTACAAAGGGCTTCATGATTTGGGTCTTGCCTATCTCCCTGGTTCTTGCCCTTGCTCCCTCTACTCCACCCACTCACTTTCTCACTGTTGCTCAAAAGCAGTGAGTTCTTTCCAACCCCAGGGTCTGGGAACTTGTGGTTCCTTTGGCATAAAACTCTCTTCCTGATCTTCACGTGACTTCCTTCTTTATAATGTGCACTTCCTCGGAGAGGCTCTGTGTGACCACTCTGCCCAAAGTAGCCCACCGCACTCTTGATCCACACTCCATCACTTAACCTTTCTTTAATCTTCTATGTACCACTTATTATGATACAAACTTCTCAATTCATCTGTTTCCTTGTTTATTGTGTCTCCTCCCTGGTTCCCTCATTAGAATGTATTCTCCTCAGGACAAGAACTTTTTTTTTTAATACAATGAGCTTTTTAAAAAGATTTTATTTATTTATTCATGAGAGACACAGAGAGAGAGAGGGGGGGGCAGAGACACAGGCAGAGGGAGAAGCAGGCTCCATGCAGGGAGCCTGACGCGGGAATCGATCCCGGGTCTCCAGGATCAGGCCGTGGGCTGAAGGCGGCACTAAACTGCTGAGCCACCCGGGCTTCCCAAGACAAGAACTTTTACTTCCTTGACCGTTATTTAGTGTTGTCCAGCAGAATGCCTGGCACCTAATCACCCTCAAAAGGTTTAAGTTGGGCAGCCCTGGTGGCTCAGTGGTTTAGCGCCGCCTTCAGCCCAGGGGCTGATCCTGGATACCCAGGATCCAGGCCCACATCAGGCTCCCTGCATAGAGCCTGCTTCTCTCTCTGCTTGTGTCTCTGCCTCTCCCTCTCTCAGGAATAAATAAAATACTTTAAAAAAAAGGTTTAAGTGAAAGACACTAAGATACAAGGGCATATAGGAGAGTGAAGATAGCATTACTAAGATTAATGAACAATGAATATACGCCAGACACATACTAAGTCCTTTCCATGCATATTATCTCATTTAGTGGGATCCCTGGGTGGCGCAGCAGTTTAGCTGCTTTTGGCCCAGGGCGCGATCCTGGAGACCCAGGATCAAATCCCACGTCGGGCTCCCGGTGCATGGAGCCTGCTTCTCCCTCTGCCTGTGTCTCTGCCTCTCTCTCGCTGTGTGTGTGTGACTATCATAAATTTAAAAAAATTATCTCATTTAGTCCTCATAACCATGCCATTATCATCCTACCCTCATTTTTTTGGGCGGGGGAGGGAAATTGGAACTCAGGAAAGTTAAGAAACTTGTCCAAGGTCATATAGTTAGAAATCAGTGAAATCAGAAGTCAAGCCTAGGTCTGTTTTAATTCTAGAGCTTCAGCTAAAAACTGCTAAGATATATAGCCTCATAGAGTACCCTGGTAATGTCCTCATGGGTTCAAGAAACAATAACATTTCCTGGAATGCCTTCTAGTAATGAAGATGATAGAATGCTCTACAATAACCATAGGAAGAGGTTTTCTTGGTAGCCTTCTATTGCTCTAGCTTTTGTCCAATCAGGTCCTTGAATACATTTTGACCAAATGGGGAGACTTACCGGGAGACCTGGAGGGCCACTTATTCCTGGGAAACCCGGAAGCCCTGGTTCACCCTGGAAGACCAATCAAAGATTAGTGAGTAGCAGCAGGAAACAGTGAACATAAAGGATATGGCTCCCTTGAGCTGCTTGGGCTGGGCAGCAGACAACCAAGGGGGTATCAGGTGGTATAAACTCCCCAGGATCCCCAGGTGCTAATACCTGCACCAGGATATCAGTTTAGGGAGCCCTTGTGGTATGGGAAGGGCCAAGGGTCTATGGCAAGGAACAAAAACTGTCTAAAACAGAATCTCAAATGTTGAAGCTAATTGGGAGACACAAAAGATGATCATTTGCTGTCTTTGTAGGGGAAGGAGCCATTCAGTGTGATTTCCTGTTGAAAATTACGGGCTGCAAAGAAATCAACAGTTTGGGGAAAGGAGTAACAATTACAGTTTGGATGGGGATCCATGACACTGTAATCTGTCCTTCCCCAATATGCTAATTTAACTATCTGTGCCATAGAAGGTCTCCCTAAGGTTTGAGAATGATCAGGGAGGCAGGCAATCTTTCATATGTTCCCAAGCTGTTCCAAACTAATGATTGCTTTCTGTAAACCAAAAGAGGGCCTTGGAGCTGTCGCTTTCACAAAGACAAAATTCAAGAAATGGGAGTAAACACCTCTCCCTGCCCAGATCCCTTGGCCATAGGCACAGAATCTCAAAACTGAAGGGAACCCTAGGAAAAGAAGGGAATGCAGGTTACTAAAAGATATCTACTCACCTTAACAGCATACAGTTTGAAAATTACCATGTGTACATTCACTCACATCAAAATAGAGATCATGACGTATTGCAGTTGAACAGGTCTACAGCTCCAGCTGCAGTAGTTCATATAAGGTGAATTAGGGCATCTACTGTCACTTGGTGACAGTGTACCTTATTTGTAGGGTCACGTTTTGAGGGCAAATAACTTCTTTATAAAGATAACTTGAAAGTAACTATTTATTTCCTATGTGTTTTGTCACAGTGTTTTGGGGACGAGGTAAGTATTGAGAGGGGTGGGAGTCAGGAGGGAAAAACCCCAACTACTTAATGTTTGTTTTAAGTTACTTGGTATTTTGATAATTGAATCTGAAAAAAAAAACCCAAAGCACAGAAAATGGGACTTAAACAAATACTCAGAAGTCACACACCCAAACACAGACTTTTGAGAAAGCTTTTCATAAGGGACAAAACAAAGGTGGCTTTACCTTTACTTCAAAGCAAAAAAAGCAGATGTGGTTTATGTATACAATGGAATATTACTCAGCCATTAGAAATGACAAATACCCACCATTTGCTTCAACGTGGATGGAACTGGAGGGTATTATGCTGAGTGAAATAAGTCAATCAGAGAAGGACAAACATTATATGGTCTCATTCATTTGGGGAATATAAATAATAGTGAAAGGGAATAGAAAGGAAGGGAGAAGAAATGGGTAGGAAATATCAGAAAGGGAAACAGAACATGAAGACTCCTAACTCTGGGAAATGAACTAGAGGTGGTGGAAGGGGAGGAAGGCGGGGGAGTGGGGGTGAATGGGTGACAGGCACTGAGGGGGGCACTTGACGGGATGAGCACTGTGTGTTATTCTGTATGTTGGCAAATTGAACACCAATAAAAAATAAATTTATTATTAAAACAAATTCTTGAAAACAAAACAAAACAAAACAAAAGCATGACCCAGAACCATTGATCCTTCCAGTATAGTCTGGTTGTTAGAGTTGAACTTTGGTCTTAATAGGAAAAGGGTTGTTAGCATTTCACTACCTTGGATCCTTTCTTCCCTTTGGGAAATCCCATAAATTCCAGTTCCCCAGTGGATGGTGGGGGTCCTGCAGGGCCCGGGAGGCCAACATCCCCCTGTAAGATCAAAGGGAATATTAAGCAAAGCAGAAACCACACTGGCCACTTCTCCAGAGGCTGGGCTTGTCCTCTGGATGTAATTCACAAATAAACTGCCCATCACTTTGGCCTCTTTACCCTCGCCCTTGCCTCAGTGAGGAAGCAAAACTATCAGTACCAAGGAGTAGGAAGAATTATAAGTCTGGCCAAATGCATTCTGTACTAGCACTGCAGAGGGAAGAAGCAAGATGGATGAAAAGGTTTGTGGTTGCCAGTGTCATGCATCAAAGGGTGTTGAGAAGACATCAAAAAAAAAAGGCTTTTGAGCAAGGAGAATGGCCACCTCTTAGCAATAGCGATCAGACTAATAATTGGTCCAGTCTTTGGCAAGAGTACAAGCAGCAACAGTGAAATCTGCGTGTGAACACCGGAGGTTGGATTTGCTCCTTGGAGGCAGTGTGATCTACAAGAGGCAGCTGTGAAGGGTGGAGAGGGCAAGCTTCCAGGCTCCCTCGAGGCTCCCAAATCACCCATATGGTTTGTGCAGATGGAAACAGGGAAACAAGGGGAAGAAAGTGGAAGAGAATGGTGAGAGATTGAGGAGGAGAGAGACAGGGGATAGAGAGAGAGACAGGAGGAGAAGGAAGAGGAGGAAGAGGAAGGGTGGAAGGAAGAGGAGAAGCAAAGAAGAGGAAAGAGAAGGTAGTACAATATGCAGAACACCAGGAAAATACCCAGGTGGAAGGAGGAGGGAATCGATTTCAAGAGAGTATGTTTGTAAGACATGCACACTTCACAGGTAGGAAGCAGGCAGACTACAGTATTTGGAAGGAAAAAGACCCCAGGAGCCTATGTGTGGCAGCCCTCTCGGGACCCCCACTAGAGGACCCATGTGGAGGAGGAACTGTTCATCTCCTGAGGCAAAGATCCAGCTCCCCTTAAAATGAGCAGGCACGTGTGCAGCCAGAGATGTTGCTCGGAGCATATGGAATGCAGATTGTATTTTCCAAAATCTATTTACCTTGACTCCTTTCTCTCCTTGGAAACCTAACCCCATATTCCCCTGGGGTACAGGGTTACAGGGAGGAAAAACAAAATCAGTTACTAAACAAGCGCCAGGAACTTCAATTGGCATGCAGTCTTTTACCAGAAAGTGTGTTTCACCACACCAGATTATCTTTGGGGAAACTAGGAGACTGAGTGGTAGGAGGCCCAAATGCCCCAAGACAAAGTATACTTACATCAGGACCAGGGAAGCCAGGAGGGCCTGGAGGACCCTGTATTAAAAATGAAAAGAATGCCCGCTTGTTAGTTTCAAACAGAACATGGGCAGTGTTGAGAGTCACCAGAGATGAGTCCCCACCCTCTCAGTATATCTTGGCTTTAGTATAGCAGATTCAAGCTCCCTCTCCTGTGGTACCCCTTTAAAAACACATCTCCTTTGAAATCTCCCAATTGACCTGATAACCATATTCATGCTAAGGTGGTACAGACCTCATGGATCATCCTGCCCAAGAGGCTATAAAGTTAAGAAATAATGGCTTTTGGTAAAGCTAAGCCAAAGTCATCAGTGGGTGAGATTTCATGCACTGGAGAATAAACAGTCTGGGAATGGAACCAGATGGATAACTGGCTATGCTGTTTCTATGCTAGTGAGGGCAAATAGGTTTGGTATCCGTAAGACAGGTAGGTAGATAGCACTGTCCAAGGTGCAGTGTGGGCAAGGATTTTGAAGCTTCTCCTGTGTTCAAGGTGGGTGTGGTTGTGATGGTATGATTAATTAGCAGGGTCTGTCATGGACAAGAGGAGTGAAAGGTGGCAATAGGTGCGCCAGGCATCTGCCATTCCCGGGCTGTACTGTAGGTTGAGCTAGAGCTGGAGGCTTTGGAAATGCAGAGTGGATGGTCAGAAAAACTCCGATAAAGACAACAAACAGCTCCTTATAAGAGCATGCTTCACTTTAATCCTCTAAGAATGGAAGTTGCCTTTTTCCACTAGGAGAGGCTACATAGGCTTATATCTAATCCCTGGCCTGGTGGGGAAAGCATTCATGTGAATACTGTGATCACATGGTAGATTTAGGTTGGTCTTACTTGCAATCCTGGTGGTCCCATGGGTCCTACAGCTCCTGGGGACCCAGGTGCTCCTGGAGGGCCCTAGAGAGGCAAGGTTTTACTAATATCAGAAAAGAAGAGTTTATCAAGAAAATCGGAAATGTATGTTCATAAGAATGCATGAGAATGTTCATAGCAACTTTATTCATGGTAGTAAAAAACTGGAAACATCCCAGGGGCCTGCTGCCACAAGGACTGACAAATAACTGTGATACATCTATACAGTAGAATAAATACTCAGCAATAAAAAGTCACAACCTACTGATACATGTGACAACGTGGATGAATCTCAGAAGCATTGTGCTAAGTGAAAAAAAGCCAGACCCCCCCAAAGCTACGTATTATATTATTTCCTTTATACAAAGTTCCAGAATGGGACAAACTGAACTAATGGTGGAGAGAAATCAGAACAGTGGTTTCCTTTGGGTGGAGGCAAGGATTGGCTGGGAAGGGGCAGAAGGGAACTTTCTGGGGTGATGACAATGTTCTATACCTTAAGATGGGTTTTTATATAGGAGTATATATTTGTCAAAACTCGACAAATGCACCATTTAAAATTTGTTTATTTCATTGTAACTTTTACATAAAAAGAAGAGCTGCAAATACATATTAAAGTCTAGCTAATGGTAGGCATGCTGTAGAATTTAGAGGTAAGAGTACTATTACCTATAATTTACTTCAAAAATCATCAATGATAAGATGGATAGAGATGGATAGATGGCTAGAAGTGGGATAAAGCAAGTACAGTAAAATATTTTTTAAAAGATTTTATTTATTCATTCATGAGGGACACACACACACACAGAGGCAGAGACACAGGCAGAGGGAGAAGCAGGCTCCATGCAGGGAGCCCAACGTGGGACTCAATCCTGGGTCTCCAGGATCACGCCCAGGGCTGAAGGTGGCGCTAAACCGCTGAGCCACCAGGGCTACCCAAGTATAGTAAAATATTAATGGTATGGGTGTTCATGGCAAAATTCATTCCCCTTTGCTCTATATTTGGATATTTTTATATTAAAGTGATGTAAAAAACAAAAAGAAAGCAAGACATTTGTATTAACATCAAATAAAGTAGGCTTTGGGACAAAGAATATTACCAGAGATAAAGAGGGGGAATTTTGTTGCGATAAATCAAGTCAGTTCATCAAGAACACACGACAGTCTTAGATACATATGCATCTAAGAGCATGGCTTCAAAATACATGAAGCAAAATCTGACAGAAGTGCAAGAAGAAATAAATCCGCAACTACAGTTGGAGAATTTTAACATCCCTCCCTCAGTAATTAATAGAACAACTAAATTTTTAAAAAATCAGTAAGGACACAGAAGATCTAAACAACACTGTCAACTACTTTGACCCAATGGACATTTTTTAGATCACTATACCCCAAAGCACATTCACCAAGACAGTGTCATATGCTGAGCCATGAAACAAACCTCAACAAATTTAAAAGGATTGAAACCATACAGAGTGTTCATTCTAACTGCACGGAGATCCAACTAGAAATCAACTCTGTAAAGATAGCTGGGAGGCTGCCAAATATTGGGAAATCAAATGACACATTTCTATGGGTCAAAGAGAAAACCAGAAGAGAAACAAGAAACTATCTGAAACTGGATTGATAAGGACAATAGTACAAGCAAGACAACAAAATCTGAAGAGAAAGACGTTATGGGGAAATATATGGCCTGATGAAAACTGGGGGGGGGGCGATGGTAGTGAGGTGTTATGTAAGGAATAGAGAGGCTAAGTGAAGTCCAGCGAAAGCAGGGGTTCACAAGGTCCCCAGGAAATAGAACATTGCTTCGACAAAATAACCTGGGGTCACAAATCTGATCTGTGATCACAAATCTCTTTGTTATCTAAATGATCCTCCCTTTATCTAAATGATTTATCATGCCTGTGAACACTATAGACCAACACTGTACCTTTGTAAGCTGGAAATGAATTCCTAGAAGCTATGCAGTGCCAACAGCATGGATGTGATTCTACATATGTAGTTAACAAGCCATCTCAGCTGGTGCTGTCCAGTGCTGGGGACCCATATGCCCTTGGTCCTCACCCTCCTCTGTTTGTGCTTGTGTGCATCCTGTCTCTTGCCTCCCCTCTTCTGACATTGCTCGCTCTGTTTAGAATGCTTCCTCTGCTGGCCAGCCCAAACATCACCCACACTTCTCAGAGGCTACCTTTCTCCATCTTAGATACAAAGTCTCCCATGAGATATATCTTTAGGTGGACGGTATCTCTTCCTCCAAGCTGGTGTGGGATTCTCATGCCATGGTCCTACTAGTTTTTCACATCTTGGTGTGTGTGTGTGTGTGTGTAGTCTTTCTGGGGGGGGGGAGGGGAATTCAGAGACCATGTCCGCACTCTCCGGGATCGCTCAGAGTACTTTGTATCTAGTAGGAGCACAATATCGAAATGAAAGAAGAAAGGAAGGAACCCCAACTTAGGAAAGAAGGAAGAAAGAAGGAGCTTCTCTGAAGCCCCTTCAAAGGAAAGCGATGTGGCAACACAAAGAAATAGAAAGCCCTTATGAATACAATTCACGGCCTCTCATGGACTCCCTATTATTAAGAGTCCCCAAAAAGGAATTTCTAGATAGGATAGCTTTCACAGAAGAGCGTCCTGCCTTTTCTGTTTTACCCACAGTATTCTGAACACACAGAGAACAGTTAGCAGATGCTTGCTGGATGAAAGGCAAAATTCTTTACTAATGCATCGCTGGGAGTATGCAGGTCCTCAGGCTAAAGGTTTGAAAGGCTGCCTCCTATGTCACTTGAGGGGGACAGTGGACTCTCTCAGAACTTTCTCACCTGGAAAAATGTCAACAGTGTGACCCATTCTACCTCAACTGTCTGGATTTTTCTTGAGAATGCTTACAAAGCCCTTCAAGCTGCCATAAAGAAAAATGCAAAGGGACCCGCAGTGATGGTCTACAGAACATTGAGACCTCCACACATAAGTAACAACTTACAATTATTCCATCCAGTCCAGGAAGCCCAGGCTCCCCCTGAGAAACAGACAAAGGCAGGACACTGAAGAGATTAATTAAGCCTGTGGTATTATTTCATAGATAACGGACCTACGCTTCATGGGCAGAAAAACGCATTGGTGATGCTTGGGCCTCCTCTGTCAAGGTCTTGTGTTTTAAATAATGCATGAATTGGGCATATTCAACCACTTACTTTTTTTCCCCCTTAGAAAAATCTGGACTCCAGAAGACACATATTATAGCCTTGGTTGAACAGGATTTCATATTTTACTTGGAGTAATTAATTTTCACCTTTGCTAGGAACTTATCAATTAGAAACTGCTTCTGTGGGCTGGTGATTCTCCTGCTCTTTTTGGAAGAAAGCAAAGCTACCTTCCCGTGTGCCTTCATCCCCAGAGAATCAGTGCCCATATGTATACAATGCAAATCAGACATTTCAAGGGAGAATCAACAGAGCATACAGTCTCTGATTACATTTTAATTACTTTGCAGCATCTTAAGCCACTGTTGTGAATCTGTAATGTAACCATCTTGTGGAAATTGCTATGTTCCGCTGGGTCCAGGGTCTCTGTGATTTTTGGCAAAGCCACTCAATCAGCATTTGTTATGACAATGGCTATATTTTGACACCTGCTAGTCTTACCCCCATTGGCTTATGGTAAAAAACCAGCTCTCTGCAGCATGGAAGGAGCACTGCCCAGGTTTTAGCTCTTCAGTAAACTGGCTATGTGAGCCTCAGCAAGTTGCATAGACTCAGTGTACCTCAGTTTTTCTATCTGTAAAATGAGCAACATGAAGCTGACAATCATGAGGTCCTTTCCAAATCTACCATTCTATCTTCAGCCGTGAAATCTAAGCCAAGAGCTCAAACCCTGTACCTTCTCCGGTTCTCAGCCACCCACCCTCATCACTGCCTTCCAAATTGATTCCCAGGGTTCCTGGTTCTGAGCGAACATGGGTGCATCTTTCCTTCAGATGTTGGGCACACAGATTCCCATCTGCTCCAGGGAAATGATGAGCTCACTTCCCACTCTGCAAGGGAATGGGGTCAATCATGTGGCACCAGAGTTTACTGAGACACCCACAGGATACCAGGTAGCATATACCAAGAGTACAGTCACAAGAATACAGAAGGTTCTTATCAATTCTAGGAAGAGATGAAAGTTTCCAGCCAGCTGCAGAGTTGATGGGCAATTTTTGCAGACATCCAGGGGTCCTGCTAGGGTAATGGGCTGGTGTGCAGGCACAGAAAAGGGCAGGGCCAGGATCCTGGGCTGGTGGCCATGTCCAGATGGACAGAGTCATTACATGGCTTCATACCAAGATATGCAGACATCAAGGACTACAGAATAGACCAAAGGTATCTGCCTCCAGGAAATGTCTTGGCTTGTCAAAGGAAATTATACCCATGCAAACTGTTTGTTTGCTAATCTGTCTCCTATTTTTGGTCTAGATCCTACAAAACAAATCTCTTTGACAGTATGGTTGCAAACATTTCTGTCAGTGTTGCCACTACAAAAAGCTCTGGATCCCTTTTAAATCTAGCTTGGTCTGCTTCTTAAATAGAGACACAGATGCTAGTTCTGGAAATGTTTTTATTGGAGCCCAATCCCGGGGAACTCAACTTACAGCCAGTCTACTTAGCTGTCTGCCTTAGAGGCTCTTACCTTCATTCCTTTGAAAGTACCTTGGGCAAGGACAGGTTCACCTTTAGAGCCTTTCTGACCAGGAAGCCCCTGAATAAAAGAAGAAATGTTTGTGAAGACATGCACACACACACAGAGTTTTGTTAACAGTATGATCTGATCACATAAAGGAAACAACGTGAGAGTCTGGAATTATGTGGTTTATTCTATGGCAGGATTGGCTGTGCTAAGGGGCAAAGTATATCCCCCAAACAGGTGCTGTGTCTCAAAGCCTGCTGCCCCAGCCCCCAAGTCAGAAGTCTGTAAAGGGATTAGAAAGTAGAAGACTTGGACTCTATTCAGAACACTGATCTGAACAACTGCATTTAACACATGTCATTCATAAGCCTATATATTGCTCACCTCACAGGTATGCTGCTGACAGCTTATGCCTAGGCTCTGCCTAAGACAGAGGTTAGAGAACTTTATTGTAAAGAGCCAGATAGTAAATAATTTGGACTTTGTGGGCCATATCTGGGCTCTGTCTTATATCCTCCTTCTCTTCCTCCACACAAACTTTTAAAAATATAAAACCAAGCCACACGTCAAGAGTTAAATGGGCCAGTTTGCGGCCCTCCGGTTTTAGAGATATCTACAAAACCATCTCCATCCTGGGTTTCTGCCACAAAACCTACCTCAGCTTCAACGCCTGTCTAAGAGGCTGGTGTGTCTCCCTGTTAACATGGAGAACATGTTAAAAGTACACCAAACCTATCAACCAGACTGTTTAACTCTGTAGCAGATGCTGGCTAATGTCTGCTAAATGTGATCCTCCTGGGGAAAATCAGTGTCCCTATGCCTAAGGGGAAGTCAGGATTAGTACTGGAGGTAGGACTAAGCTTTGGGGACTGAAGAACAAGGTGGTTCCAGAAGCACCTTCTTTCCTAACACTTCCCGTTCCTTATTCTCATGGCCACTCCTTTCATCAAAGAAGCTTGACAGAATATCCACTTGAGATTCAGCAAGGTTAGTAAGGGTTCAGCTTAGTAAAATAAATGCCCAAGTTCCTATTTAGGCTTAAGGGGAGGTGTAGGGACAGGACTAGGTTTTACCCTTGTCTCCTTGGCTGTCAGGGGATGTTTATTATCTCAATATTTCTTTTCTCCCTCTTGGGGGCAGCATTTCCTTACTTTGCTGGATTTCCATTCTCTTAACACAGATGTGATTTGCTCTCCTCTTCTGTTGCCATGGCACCATTTGGAGGCCTTTGTGACTCAAACAGCTCATACTATGTTGGTAAGACGGTTCTTCCACCCCCACCCCCGCCGCATATTGGTTTGGTCTTTAGATGTCAAGGTCCTTTATGCCCATCTGAGAATCTGAGGCTTGTGCTTTGTCTGTCTCTCTTTCCTACACATATACCCATACCCACAACTCAGTCACCACCGAAGGCAGTGGTGCTGCTCTCCCAATAAAATGTTAATTAAATAACACTTCAATGAATATTGGGTGCATATATCTTTTTGAATTATTGTTTTTGTTTTCTTGGTATAAATACCCAGATATGGAAATAACCTAAGTGTTCATCGATGGATGAATGGATGAAGAAGATGTCACACACACACACACACACACACACACACACACACTGGAATACTACTCAGCTGTAAAAAAGAATGAAATCTTGCCATTTGCAACAATGTAGATGGAACTTAAGGGCATTATGCTAAATGAAATAAGTCAGACAGACAGAGACAAATACTATATGATGTCACTTATGTGTGGAATCAAAAGCAAAACCAAAACAAATGAAAAAATCAGACAAAAGAAATCTCAGATACAGAGAACAGATTAGTGGTTGCCAGAGGGGAGACTGGTAAGGGGATGGGTGAAATGGCCAAAGGGGATAGACAGGTACAAACTTCCAGATACAAAATAAGGAAGTCATGGGGATATCATGTACAGTGTGGTGACTACAGTAAATAATATACTTTTAAAATATTTTATTTTTAAGTAGTCCCTACACCTTAACATGGGGCTCGAAATTACAATCCTGAGATCAAAAGTTGTGCTCTCCACTGATTGAGCTAGCCAGGTGCCCCTAGAGTAAATAATATTTTATTGTGTACCAGAGAGTTATGAAGGAGGAGACCTTGAAGGTTCTCATCATAAGAAAAAAGATTTGTCACTCTGTATGGTGACAGGTGGTAACTAGACTTAGTGTGGTGATCATCTTGCAATGTATACAAATATCAGATCATTATGTTGTACACCTGAAACTAATATAAGGTTAGATGTCAATAATATTTTAATAATAACAAAAAAAGAACATGGTACAGCACTGGAATCAGACATATTGAAAAAAGCCAATTAATTAATGTAGCTATGGAATCTAATAGTATGATTTCTAGCTAAATATATCACCTCAGTACCCTTAGTAACTTAGATTATTTCAAGTAAGGTTGGTAATGGGCTTGAAGGTATTATTTTTCTCTTTCCAGTCTCTTGTAAAAGAAGCCTTGCAAAAGCATGGTATCTATTATATATCCTTTAGATCAAAATATTTGAGCCCTACCTGGATGAATAGAATTAATGTGGTGACACCAGGATCTAATAAATGCTTTATCAATCCCAGAACCAAGGGTTATGGGGTGAGGTGGGGGGGGTGGCAAACTATGTCAATGTAGAGTAAGGATTCTCAATTATTTCTCACTATGGATGCTTTAGGACAGATGATTCCTTGATGTTGAGGGGAAGGTGTACTGTGCTAGTAGCATACCCCAAGGTGTGGCAGCCAAAAATGTCACTAGTAACTGCCAAATGTCCTTTGGGGTGGGGAATCAATCTTGGTTAGGAATCACTGGTTTAGACCAAGTTTGCCAAGTCCTTTGGGTCACTATCAGTCCTATGATCCCATGTGATCCTTCCAAGTACTGCATCTTCCAATGTCATCTGATGTGGGAACACATCAAATAGCCCAAGTGTGTACTTTGCTCTGAACTTTACTAGTCCTTTAACAATGTTGCCAACTCTGAAAGCACCATTTGGAAAAAAATGACCCTCTAAGTAGCGGAGCATGTGTACACTTCCTGCAACTGGTATTCTTCTTTAGACTTTTTAATGTTGTTATGCTGTCAGCATAGGCTCCTGCATTGGACAAGGGGCTACAGTGGTTGCCCTACACTGATGCTGAATGAGATGTCCATAAAAGCAGGAAAAGGGCACACTGGGAGGCAAAGAAATCCATTTGGAAAAATGGACAAAGATCTGGCAACGTACAGGTGGTCCGAGAAGCCCAGGATAGCCATTAGGGCCTGGATATCCAACAGCTCCTTGAGTTCCATTACAACCATCCAGGCCAGGTGGGCCTCTGGGCCCTGGCTGTCCAGGGTGACCCTGTTCAGAGAGAAAAGAAAAGATCAAGTCAGCCACAGAACTCATAACTATTCTAACAAGCTCCACAATAAGAGAAACCAAGTATGCTGCCCAACTCTGGCTCCTTGTCCATTCCCTTAGCCATATGAGGACTATGCTTTTGTAAGCTTTCCTTCATAGTCAGGTGTATGGAGCTGATGACAGCTTAGTGTTACCCCTCCCCACAAAGGATCGATGCTTTGATAGGACCTGTGCTAAAACCAGAGGGATCAAGCCTGAAGAGATGGGAGACACAGAGTGGGGAAATTCATCTTCCCTGGGTACAAAGATGTACTAAGATAGGGCTTTGCTTGCTGGTAGCTGAAGTGCTACCACCAGGGAATCACATCAGGCCTTGGGATGGTAGAATAGACTGGAGCCCAGGCAGCCTGGTGTGGTTTTTGGTATTATAAAAGCCTGGGGCCTTTTTATGGCTCTGCCTAGGAAATGCTGCTGGCTTTTGGTCCACAGAACAGAATCAGTTTCCACAGCACCACCTCTCTTAAAAGCTGCTTGGCCAAAAATAAGCAAGTTTTGGAAAAATCATACTTCCAGTCTTATTGAGTCACTATCATGTCTGGCTGTGGCTCCAGTTAGGGAACTATACTTTTTCCTCTTCTCCATACTTGCTACTGAGGCACTTGTTTTTCCAGGGAATTAGCAATCATTCACATAATTGATCAGAATTCAATACTTTTCCAGAGTTGAGTTTCCATGGTGCATAGAGTCCACCATTTTGTAGGGAATAGAACTTTTTAAATCTATTAAAAGTGGGTTACGTGCTGGGTAGGGAGCAAAGAGATGACCTGAAAGACCAGCAGTCTGGACGGGTCAATAAAAGGTAGACTCCTACCCTCCCATTTACACTTTTCAAAGCCAATCATGGATATTTAATAATTTGAGGAAAACAAGCCATGCATTCAAAACTCAACTTTTCAAATTATTAGGGGAAATAAGCTTTGGTTAGATCCTTATTGAGGAAATGCTCCATAGGATTTTGATTCCTTTTTTTTAAAAAAAAGATTTTATTTATTTATTCATGAGAGACACAGAGAGAGGCAGAGACATAGGCAGAGGGAGAAGCAGGTTCCCTGTGGGGAGCCCGATGCGGGGCTCCATCCCAGGACTCCAGGACCCCAGGATCATGACCTGAGCCAAAGGCAGACGCTCAACCACTGAGCCACCCAGGTGCCCTTTGATTCATTTTCATTGTCACTATAGTGGTAGGAGATAGTCTACTGATGCAAGAGCATGAATTTAGACTGCTGGACTCATGGAATACTAAGAATGGAAGAATGGTCAATAAACTTATTTTCACAATACACTTGCTGCAATCTGTGCCTGCCCAGACTCAGGTGATGAATTTTAGCTGCATGGGGGAAACCAAGACAGCTTACTAAGCCATTAATATGTTATTCCCTTTTTTTTTAAGATTTTACTTATTCATGAAAGAGGGAGAGAGTGAGGCAGAGACATAGGCAGAGGGAGAAGAAGGCTCCATGCAGGAAATCCAATGTGGGACTCAATCCTGGGATTCCAGGATCATGCCCTGAGCCAAAGACAGATGCTCAACCACTGAGCCACCCAGGTGTCCTAACATGTTATTCCCAAATGAGATGGCCATTCTTGTTTGCCCTGAAGATCTACGATCTACCTTCCCCAGATCCTGTTGCCTTGGGTGGCTGACTTTTATGAACAGTGCCGCCAAGGCTCCCTTTCCCTCTGTCTCCCAGTTGTATTTGGTCACTGGGAGACACAGGCAGAAGATGAAAGAATAGGGGGAGGAGAAAGAGCGCAGATTGTTTATTTCCCACATGCCCTCCCTCCTTGGCCATATTGCTGACAATGGCCACATTGGTCTACAAGTCTTAGCTCTCCTGGAGCAGCAACTACTCCAGGTCCAACAGGGGTCCAGTGTTACCATTCTTTCTTTCCTCTTTGGGCCTAGGGGAGGCCAAAGCTTTGTGTCAGCTGCTTTGCAATCCATTGTAGTTCCCCTGAATCATGCCTACATCCTTGACATATACCATTCATGCCATCCTGTTCAGTTAACCCTTTCAGGTAGAGTGTCTATTCCTGGGATCCTGATCGCCACTTTAAAATATCCCAGCCATCATTTGCTTCAACATGGATAGAACTGGAGGGTATTATGCTGAATGAAGTAAGTCAAACAGAGAAGGACAAACATTACATGGTTTCATTAATTCGGGGAATATAAAAAATAGTGAAAGGGATTAAAGGGGAAAGGAGAGAAAATGAGTGGGAAATATCAGAGAGGGTGACAGAACATGAGAGACTCCTAACTCTGGGAAATGAACAAGGGGTAGTGGAAGGGGAAGTGGGTGGGGGGATGGGGTGACTGGGTGACGGGCACTGAGGGGGGCACTTGACGGGATGAGCACTGGGTGTTATGCTATATGTTGGCAAATAGAACTCCAATAAAAAATATACAAAAAAAAAGATTCAACTTGGAAAAAAATAAAATAAAATATCCCAGCCAAATGTGCTAGGGGTTATCTTGTTCAACTGGGTAACAGAGATGAGTTAAGGCAAGACAACAGGCTGACTCAGTACTAGGGACCTCCTTACTCCTGAGGCCTTGGTTCTGTTTGAAACCCAAACCTCTGCCTGGCTTCTTACCCTCTTGGTACCCATATTTTTTTTATTTTTATAAATTTATTTTTTATTGGTGTTCAATTTGCCAACATATAGAATAACACTCAGTGCTCATCCCGTCAAGTGCCCACCTCAGTGCCCGTCACCCAGTCACCCCCACCCCCCACCCACCTCCCCTTCCACCACCCCTAGTTCGTTTCCCAGAGTTAGGAGTCTTTCATGTTCTGTCTCCCTTTCTGATATTTCCCACTCATTTTTTCTCCTTTCCCCTTTATTCCCTTTCACTATTTTTATATTCCCCAAATGAATGAGACCATATAATGTTTATCCTTCTCTGATTGACTTATTTCACTCAGCATAATACCCTCCAGTTCCATCCACGTCGAAGCAAATGGGTACCCACATTTTTTTTTACTTGGATCCCAATCCTGTAGTTTTCTTGCCTGAATTCCTTTTTTAAATAAATAAAATAAAATAAATAAAATCTTTAAAAACAAGTTTATGATTAAAATTAAACAAGGTTAAGCTTTCTATGTAGGAGCTCAATAAACAGGCAGTCTTCTTCTCCCAGGCAAGTCAGCAAGGATAAGCAACTGGCAACTGGGCTGCTCTAATATTCTATCTATCTATCTATCTATCTATCTATCTATCTATCTATTTATTTTTAAAAAGATTTTATTTATTCATGAGAGACAGAGAGAGGCAGAGACATAGGCAGAGAGAGAAGCAGGCTCCCTGCAGTGAGCCTGATGTAGGACTCCAACCCAGGACTCTGGGATCACGATCTGAGCCAAAGGCAGATGCTCAGCCACTGAGCCATCCAGGTGTCCCTCTATCTCCTTTTAATTCTCAATAGTACCACAGTATTTCTGGCACCTTGCCCCTTCTGGTTTTAGCTAGTGATTTTACCTATGTGTGTGCTAGCTTTCAAAGAGAACATAGCTCTTTGAGGGAGGAAACCAGGATTCTGTACAACTGCAAGGCACCGAACATACAGAAAAAGAAGATGCGCTGTAATCTGTAAAAACAGTGTTTCTCAGAAACCAGATTTCAAAGGAAGAATTTCCATTTGGCGAGTGGTATGTATGTGTTCACTTTGAAAGATATATAAATCTGGTGTGTTCATTTACAAGTCGCTAGGAAGGGAAATTTTTGAGATGAACTCCATGAGAAAAGCTAAACATACGTTGCAAAGGACAACTTGCAAACTTCTGCTCCCAACTTGGGTGAACTGGAAACATTTGATAAACATACATTTCTTGTGGGTGCCAACAGCCCCAAGCTGTGATTTCATTAAAAACCACTGTGATTTCATTAAAAACTGCAATCCTGCCTCCCCGAGTCTACATTATTCTCATGTTGAATATCTTGATGAATGCTTGTCTGTCCATTCTCCCAACTGGTTGCTACGCCCCTTGGTGCACAGAAACTACCCACATGACAGCAGAAATGGAGTTTGGGGACAAAAATCAGTGATGCCTATGTTGGCGATCAGCCAATATTAAGTAGGGCATCAGATTTGTGCAGCCATCCAGTTTAGTAAAGATGGGCTGAGGAAGCTGTTGGTTTTAGCTGCCAGATGTTGAGCAAAATAATGAGTCTGGCTGGGCCAAAGGTCTCTATGTTTTCCCAGTGTCTGAAAGAGTCCTGCCAGTCTGACGACTGTTGCTTTTGCAGGCACTAAGGGTTGGAGTAAATCCCTCAAATATTTCTAGTGTTCCTAGTATATGGCGAATTCAGCCCTGGGGTTTCTGAGGCCTCTGAGTGGAGCAGAAGATGTATTCTGAGATTTCAAGAAAGCTAGATAAGACCATCACTACAAGACCACTAATAAATACCATGGGCCATATGTAATAAGGAGCTAGAGTGCATGGAATGGACACCAAGGACTCTTAGGAGATTAGGAATGGAAGGGAGATGTAAGCAGTAAACAGTAGGTGCCCAATAAATATATCTTGAACAGCAGGAAGAGAGGGAAGGAATAAGGGAGAAAAATTTCATGGAGTAAGAGAGGCTTGGAACCTGGAGCTGAAGCAATCAATAGTCAGAAGAAAACAGATACAACCTTTGGTCAAGAGAGGGGCCAATAGTGTGGGGACTTCCATTGGGAGCAGCACATTCATTTGGAGGAATCTGGACACTTGTGCCTCATCCTCCCAAGCAATGAAGCCAAGGAGAGAAATGATCAATTCCTACAAGCCCTACAGCTCTCCTGGCCACAAGCTGGAGGCAGAAGCATCCACCTGGATGCTGGGGCATGTTCCAGTTCAGGATGGGAATCAGCCTCTGTATCATGGGATGTGCTTCCTTCCAGCCCCCATTAAAAAGAGACTACAGGAGGAAGGGCATATTACTGCTGCAAGCTCCAAATCCCCCACTCAGCTCCACAGGAGGAATGGAAGAGGTGCTCTCCGGCTTTCTAGTTTTCCTACCTGCTGGCTCCCGGGAGACATACAATCTGAGTGGAGACTCAAGATGGAGTGCAGATAGGAACAGAGTAAGGGGAAAATGCCAGAGGATGTCATAAAAGGACAGCCAGCCCCATCCATTCATTTCCCTGCTGGCCCATTTTGGGACATTTTGCAGACTCTGCACTTGAATAAAATGCAGAATTCTGATGGCCCATTTGTCGATACATATAACAAATACAAGGAAATGAGACTTCTGTCCTCCAACTCTAAAAATGTATATTAGATCTGGAAAGAAAATGGGTCAGATGATAATTTTTTTGAGGGTAGATCCATGTGCTTTTCCTCTATCCCTGGAGTAGAGCGACAGTACTTAGCAGGGGCATGAGAAACACCTACAGATCAGCAAAGAGATTGAAGCCCCCTTCCTTGATACTGGATGATAATTCGGTATCACGTAAGAAGTTGTTAAGTCGAGGGTTCGCCAAACTGTGCTTAGATATGGTTCAGAAGAAGCCCTTAGAGGTTGTTGGAAGGATAAAAGCAGTCTCTAAGACTTCCCTCAGACAAAGAAACTCTACTCTTTCCTGATCCGTATGCTGAGCTTCTGCACATTGTGTCTTCTCTTAAACAAGACTAAAAACCACTGCTACAAATGAACACAGCCCAGGCTAAAGATTAAATATATAGACATGTGCCAAAAGGCAGAGCTCAACACTGGTAGCAGCAAGTTGCAAATACTGTATTTTAAAGGCTGGCATTTAAAATGTTAATCACGGGCTCTCCAGTGGCCGGATGAGTGGGGATACAGGGTAAAACTGGAGAAACCCAGGGGTCAGCCTAGATGAAATGGGAACATGAGATGTCTGTAAGCTCCAATTCCTCACTTATCTCCAGCAAAACCAGGTCCTCAGGATAAAGGGAAGGGGCTGTCTCCGCATGATCTTTGGAATAGTCAGTCGCTCTGTAAAAACTAAAGGGACATTCACTGTGAAATGAGATAAGGCTGAAGAGAACAAATTATGGGAATGAAATGTATCAAGATACCACTAAGTATTTTTCTAATTTCATGTATCCTCTTAATATTCTTTTTTCCCTTAATTTTCTTAATATGAGTATGCATGCACTGTGGTATGTATCTCCACACATCATCCCCAATGAAAGCTCCCCTCAGCCCATAAGACTGTACTTATTGTGCCTAAGATGTTGATGGCCAAGCCTGCACATGGCCCAGCCAGCTAATTTAGTGCCACCTGTAACTAAATTCCTGGGAAAGTATGTGTGACCACTTCTCTTCACACCTTATCATGTGCATCTCAACATTTGACCCGGAAACACACCGGCATGAAACAAGATGTGGTGAAGGCCAAGATGCTTATGCTGTAAAAAACACAACCTAGAAGAGGTATTGAAAAATGCCTCTGTGGACATACTCACCGGAATCCCATTGATGCCGAGAAAGCCAGGCACTCCCATGGGGCCCTAGAAAAAAGAAGTAAGAAGAGGAACATAAGAGACAATCGAATTGATCTCCTCTAGATTCAGTGGGTTCATTCATATGATCCATGACCTAAGTTGCTAAGTGTTGTGTACCTCCCTTGCCACATTGTGTCACCCTGCTCCCTACTCCAGGTCCAGATGACTGACTTACCTCTAACCAAGGTCTTAAATGTGTCTGTGTTCTGAGATCAGTTTTAATCTTAAGCAATGTAGTGCAAGACCTAAAACAATGGCTTGATATTACACACTACTTTGACATCTGGGGAAACTGGGAGGGCCTCTAAAGGCCTAGCCACAAGTTCCCCTGTCCACTCTGCCCCCATAAATAAGGTCTCCTAGGCAAGTGGCCATCCTTATCAAACAGCAGGTGCAGTTCCTGCTTATCCCTGAGTTGTGGTTTCCAGTTCCCTGATGGCCCACTGAATTATTCAAACAAGCCAACCACATCCTCCCTCAGGAACCAACAGGCACCTTGCCTTTTTGATACTACAAAGTCTGCCTCCCACAGCCCCTTCTGGTTTATTCTGTTCCAGAGTGCAACCCCTCATGTGGCCCTGCATGATGTGTGGTGTCCTTCTCCCCTGGGGTGTGAGTATATGTGACTAATAAACCTGCTGTCAATCTCTTCCATCAGTATCAGGTGTCCTGTCTTCTGCCATCCCCAGAACCTTAGGGTGGGAATCCCTCCCTTAACAATAGGTGAATAGGAGGTGATTAAAATCTGCAGGGAACCTAAACTAAGCTGCTAAACCCAGCCAGCTACCATGACATGATCAATCTCCTTTTTTGCATCTCTTTCCCTATCTTTGTGGCCCAGATTGCTCCCAAGCATTCTGAAACCTTGCTTCCCAGTCTCCTTCCTTGGATTCCTGATTTCTCTTGCCCATCTGATTGAACTTCTGACCCATGTCCACCTCAAACCCACCTGAAATCCCACCCCAGCAAGCCCACTTATCTAGCAAATAGCCAACGCCTGCACTTGATGGCTGGCTGGCCATGGAGTCTCTCTAGAAATGAGTCAATCCATTAGCCCCATATCACCAAGCCTGTCTCATATTAAGGTTTGTAGGCTGGCACCAAGGTACTCAGGATTAGTATTATTTCCATAAATGAATAGAACTGGGATTTAGAACCTTTCACCTTCATACCTGTGGTCCATTACCCAAAGAAAAATCAAGCTCTGGTGTTTTTGTTTTTGTTTTGTTTTGTTTTGTTTTTACCTTATCTCCTTTTGGTCCATATGGTCCCAGGGGGCCTGGGGAGCCCATTTCTCCTTTCAACCCTGCTAAACCACTAGGGCCGGCAAATCCTTGAGGACCCGTTGGACCTTGAATTCCGATTGGCCCTGGTCGCCCCTAAGATGGAGAGAAGGGGTGCAATTAGCCAAAAGGGGGATTAACAGTCAACACTTCCTATTTTCCCATGCACAGAGAACACTGTCATCACGTCACTAAATAATTTTAGCTTAGAGACTTGTAAAGCATGCCAAAGTTCCAGGCACAGATCAGAAAAGGCTATTTTCGGGGCTGCTAAGCTTATTTGGATAGAACATATTTTATAAGCACATTTAATAAGATTCATGTGCACCAAGATCCTTCAACTTTGTACTTCTTAGGAGATTAGTTATTCAGGCAGGATAATATTGTCCTCTTCCTAGTTAATGCCAGGCCATCCATCAGATTGTCAAAATAGTGTAGGAACAGAACAGAACACGATGCTGGAGAGCATCGTGACATTTTATAATTCACATTCAAATGGCCAACCCCATACTTGCAGTGAAGTCCAGAAATGGTTATGCCTAAAGAACACTGCCTCGGGGGTCCAAAGAGGGGAGAGCCCAGAAACCCATGGGCTGACCAACCTGTGAAAGCTCATCTTTGCTGGCAGATCCCAGGGCCCCATCGCTATAACTGGAAACAGATGCTTACAGGGACAAGACATGTGGGCACACATACACACACACATGGTTTATTTGTTCCTTCTCTATTTCTCTCCCTCTCCCTTCAACCCACCATCTGTAGAGTGTTGAATGTGTAAAATTCAAGAAGCCTGAGAATATCCATTAAGTATCAATTATGATAGCAAGAGGGAGCAGCTTGGGGATTTTGAATGTGCTAGTTATAAAGTGTCTGTAACAATTAAGTCTGAGAGTTCAGGCTGACATTTCAAAGCTGACCGAGACAGAGAATTAACCCCGGTGGGTGCAACACAGGCGGGCTAGTCTATCATTTAGAACAAATCCCAGTAGGTACTGAATATTCTTGGCAGAAAAATGAAAAGCATTTTTAATGTGCATTACCTCTCGGAGAACACAACGTCAATACCAGGTAGAAAGCCTGTTTTCATAAACACTTTCTGTTTCCACCTCACGGCCCTTTTACTAACTGTCTGCAATTTCCTACAGATCTGGGAAAAACTCTGAAAAGCCCATTAGACATGCCCTTTAGTATTCACCTTCAAGGGTTACTTTTTAAAAGCTGCAAACAGGACAGATGCTTTACATAGTGGGTAGAGTCAAGTACGGGAGATGCAAATGGTCACCTGCTGTGCGGGGTGGTGGGAGTAAAAGTTCCAGTGTCAATTAGGCCCACGAAGACAAGGACTCATCATGCAAAGAAGTACAGAGATGCTCTTCCCAAGGAGATGCAATTTTGGGGGGGGCGCCATCTACCACTCAACCTTCTCCAGCACCCAGCATATGGCCTATAAAGGGTGCTGGGCCGCAGGCTGCTTAATGGGCTTATTTCTGGCATGACAGGGTGGGACCATGAACTTTTACTTTTTATGCTCTTAGCTCCCATTGGAATTTTGTTTATAATGATTCTGTTATTTATTACTCTTGTAGGTTTTTACTGTGCAAAACGAAACAAAATAAAATGAAAAAGAAAAAGATTTTTTAAAAATGCTAGGGTGTTGAGGATTAATGAAGCAGTCTCCAATGGGCCTAGCTTTCAAGACTAATGTACACAAAACTAGAGCAAACAGCATAAGTCCAGAATAGAGCCTAAGTGATGCAAGAACACAAAGAAAGGGTTGGCCATGGAGCATTGGGAAATGCTTACATTCTGCCCACGGCTGGGGTGGGGAGGGTCATGGCCCCCCACTGGAAAGGCTGAGTAGGCTCCAACTGAGGCAGGCCTGGAAAGCAAGGAAGGAAATTCGAAGACTTGATAGAGTAGCACATAGCAAACCCTCAGAGGTTTGGAGACAGGGGACTGATGGGAGGAAAGCAGCCTTGCAGGGCTGAAACTCATCAATGAGCATTCAGGAGAACATGTGTGTGTCAGCATGAGGCCAGGGCAGCCTGCCTTAGGCTGGAACAAGGGAGATAGATAAGAACCAGCTGTTGGGGGAGGAGGAGACTGGTTAGTGGGAGGATAAGGGGGCAAGCTGGGCTTACTAAGGCCATGTTATTACTAGCAGAGAGGATGCAGGCAGGGCACTGAATGCTTGACCCAAATCTGAGCCCTACCCAAAGCTTTCCCACATCAAGGGATGGGAGGTAGAGAGCATGAGAAAGCACTGAACTGAGAGAGCAGATTTTGGTATGGTCCAATTCCCATCTTGCTCACATCACTAGAGCCGGAGCAGTGCCTGGCATGGGCACATGGGCTGGCACACTCCAACACTGGTCTCTTGCCTCTGTGAGCACATGCTCAGCCAAAGTAACCCAGGAGAGGTAGGAGTGCAGTGATTTCTAGGGCTGGATTTAACAGGAAATCTGATTACATCCAGAAAAGGCAGGATTCCCTGGCCCACTCCCTTCCTCTTGGCTGGCTAGCCATGCTGAATTTGCCATGGGGAGCTTAAAGTGAGTCTTGTCAAGAACTCATGGATTCTTTGGATTCAAATTTTTTTCCAAAGGGGCTTCTGAAATAGCAGCCCTTGGGGGAATGCATATCTCTGAGGTACAGCCTCTGGGCTGGCCCCAGCTAGAAACCTCTCAGACCCCACCCAAGGGCCAGAAGGGGTGTCCTGGAGGATGTCTCGAGGCCTCTGAGGTACTACTGGCCTAGAATCGCCTCCTCACTGTGGTGCCAGGCCCTTCTGGGGCCAGCAGCCATGGGATATGAGACAAGGAATCTTCCTACCCACTCTGGTCCTGCCGAACAGTGGCGCAGAGCACCAGAAACAGATGAGGATGGCAAAGAAAAGAAACGAGAGACGCATTTTTCTGTGGGTTGCTTTGTCAGCCATCTCTCAATATGCTTACTCTGTGCTTCCAGCTGTATGTCCTTTTTTGGCTCATCTTCGGAGCACAGGGTTTCTTTCGCTATGTCCACTCTACTACTGAAGCTTAAGACTAAATCAATAAGGGACTCCTGAGTGGCTCAGTGGTTGAGCATCTGCCTTTGGCTCAGGTCATGATCCTGAGGTACTGGGACCGAGTCTCACATCTGCTCCCCGTGGGGAGTCTGCTTCTCCCTCTGCTTATGTCTATACATCTCTCTCTATGTCTCTCATGAATAAATAAATAAAATCTTTAAAAAAATAAAAATAAATAAATGATGAGCTGCCTTTTTTTTTTTTTGTCCTCCAAAGAAGCTATAGGTGGCACTTTTCATACTGGCCAGCAGAGGTCAGTGTGAGAACACAGTGGCTGCAGATAAGCCGGTGGGTGGGTGGGCCTCTCTCACTCCAAATAAAAAGAAATCAAACCGGTGTCAGAGAAGTCACAGAATGTTCGAGCAGAAAAGGCCCTTGGAGACCATTTCATCTAGGTTCTGTTTTATACATGGGGGAGAAAAGAGGCCGAGAGAAGGGGTAGGACTTGTTCGGGTCACATAGCTAGTGAGGAAAACAGCATGGGACTCAAACCAGACTGCCTGCTGCCAGCATGTGGCTCTTTCCCAGTTTGCCAGCAGCAGATGTCCTAGGGGGTCCTTGAGGCTGCCCCCCTTACCCCGGACCCGCCCCTGGGACTGTCCGCATCAGTAGGCTATGGCGGCCAGATGCTCACACATCATTTCGTTCTTCCTAACTCTGATAATTTCATAGAACCAATCTGAGACACCATCACTGTTTGGACTGCTTGCAGAATTTCAATGGGCTTGGACCAATGCCCTGCCCTGATACATGTCATTTATTTTGGCAAATAGACCCAGACAGGGCAGAAGGGACTCCTCCAAGTCTTTCCAACAAGCTCTCCTGCCTCCATCTGCTAGAGATTTTAAATACACACAGCAGGGTCTAATCGTCAAGAGACTGAGCTGGGACTTGTGTCTGAGGCCTGGAACTGCAGTGCCTGCCTGAAGCCTGGGCTGGCTGCCTCCCGCTGACCACAGTGCACGGAGGTTTAGTATGCAGTTTCAGGTCACCTTAGATCAGATCACACCCACAGCTCCAGCCACATAACTGGGGTATCAGGCCCAGAAATGGGTCCAATATAAAAGACAGCAGTCCTTCCTTATTCATGGCTATATGTTTCACCGTGACCTCCGGTGGTTTCCTGAAACTGCAGATACACCAAACCCCTATGTGTGTGTGTGTGTGTGTGTGTGTGTGTGTGTGTGTGTGTACATATCTTTTTTTTCTTTTTCCTTGTACATATATACATACATACCCAGGATCAAATTTAGTTTGTAAACTAGGCACAAACAAGATTTACAATAATAAAATAGAATAATCAGTAGCAATTTATTGTCATAGAAGTTCTGTGAAGGTGGTCTCTCTTTCTCTCTCTCTCTCAAAATACCTTACTGTCCTATACTCACCCTTCTTGTGATGATATAAGATGGTAAAATGCCTATATGTTGAGATGAAGTGAGGGGATTGATGTAGGCTCTGTGATGTGGCATTAGGACTACTAGTGACCTTATGACCACAGGTCAGAAGGAGAACTGTATGCTTCAGGGCCATGGTTGACCACAGGTAACTGAAACCATGGAAAGAAAAACCATGGATGGGGAGACTCGTGTAGTACACCTGCACAGAAATAGCATCTAAGAATCTTAAAAGCACCCACCTCAGACTAGGTACAATTGTGAGATGGAGAGGGGACTGGCTTTTCCTTATTAGGTCCCTTTCCATCTTCATAGCCCTCCTTGAAATTTCCAATGTCCTTCTCCCATAAAATTAAAATTTATGGCTATGGAAGAATCTGAAACTCATTCCCACTGAGGCATAAATGACTGACAACAACTTAGAGGTTTACTTCTCCCCAAGGGAATTTGTATTTTAATGGAGAGCAAAGCATTAAGCTAGGGGATGCAAATGATGTCTATGAAGCAGAAGGGAAAAAGGGAGTATGTACAGGCTTCCCTAAGGATCCAACCATAGAGCAGGAGGTTATGTGGTGCTGTTACCTGGTATCATGGTGCTGGGTCTGGAATCAGATCTGGAGTCAAATCTCCTTACTGCCATTTAAGAACTAGGTGATCTTGGACAAGTGACTTCACCACTAAGTTTCCAGAGCTCTGAGAGATAGTCGCTCCTGTGTAGGGTTATTGTAAGCATTTGAGTGGGTTAATGAATGTAAACACCCTGGCAGGTAGCTTGAAAGCATCAGTTCCCTTTCCTCATTAGGTATCATTTACGGTAAAATGGAGAAGTTATGATTGAGTGCTTTTTTTAAATTTTTTTTTGATTGAGTGCTTTTAATGTTCCTTCTCTTAAGTTAGAGTGGGAGATGCACACATAGCATTGAGAAACTCTCTTTGGGGCAGTGGTGTGTGCCCAGGAATGAATGAGCATATATGCTAGCACCCCACATCTGTGAGAGCATTCTCCCCCCCACCCCTTATTTAGAGTTTGTGTCCTGGGTCTTCTGAGCACTCAGCTCTTTAGTGTCTGCTCATCGTCCTAAAGGAATTTTCTCTACATGCTAATGACTCCCCAATCTGAAACTCCAGCCCTGCTTTCTCTTCTCAGTGTGCCAGATCCTTATAACTAATGGCTTACTGGGACTCTCCACCTGGATATTCCATCCCAAACTCAACATGACCGAAGCTGAACTCATCATCTTCTTCTCAACCCCATTCCCTAAACCAGTTCCTTCCTCTGGAGTCAATGGAACTAACTCCACAAATGACAGTCAATCCACAAAGTTGACCAAAGCAGAAACCCAAGAGTTCTCCATGACTTCTCTTCCATCATCTTTCACATCCAATCCGCCAGCAAGGACTGTCAATTCCACCTCCAAAAATACAACTTAAACTTGTCAATTTCTCTCTATTCCCATGGTTTTCATCCAGGTCTTCCTCATGTCTCCCCTATAGTATTGTCACAGCCTCCCAACTGGTCTTCCATCCTCCAATCTTTCTTTACTTTCTCTTAGCATCCTGCCATAGGGCCTTTGTATATGTTTCTGCTCTCCTGGTTAGCTCCTATTTATCATTCAGACTCTAATAAAGATATTAGCTCCTCCAGGGGCACCTGAGTGGCTTATTTGGTTAAGTGTCTGACTCTTGATGTCAGCTCAGGTTATGATCTAAGGGTCATGAGATTGATCCCTTCATTGAGCCCTGCATCAGGTCCCATGCTGGTTATGGAGCCTGCTTAAGATTCTCTCTCTTCCTCTACCCCTCACCTCCTCTTGCTCACCACTTGCACATGCTCTCTCTGTCTAAAAAAATAAAAAATAAAAAATGCAAAAGATAACAGATCCTCTAGGGAGCCCTCCATAATTGCTCCAACCCCCACAGAATGGGCTAGATTGCTTATTTGTGTCTATACCCCACAGCAGATTAGTTCCTTAAGGACGAGTCCTGTGTCTTATTCCCCACTGAATCACCTGTGCTAAGTACAGTGCCTAGTACACAGTGGGAGCTCAGTAAATGCTGAATGAATGGAGAGATGAATGAATGAGTAAGTGAATGAATGAATATGCACCCTGAGAAACCAGCAATAGCTTTGTCGGAAGTCCAGACAGCCGCACCAGAGTGCAATTAAGAACCATCTCATCACAAAACCACAGAAAAGAGAGCTGCACAAGACTTAGGAACTCATCCAGTTCAGAATGGAGAAGCTGATGCCCAGAAAGGGAACGGAATTTAACCAAAGTTCATACAGTATCAACTCTACACATAAAGGAAGGGAGTGGATGGGGCAGGAAGACCAGAGACACAGAAACCAGTGAGGAATCTGTGACCTCCTGGAGAGAAATAACAGTGACTTGGACTAGGTTCATGGTAGTGAAGACAGGGAGAAGAGAGATTTCAGAGAGATTTCAGAGGGTAAGAACAATGAAACATAATACTAGGTTGGAATTGGTGGGTTTGACAGAGGGAGGTGTGAAGGATGACCCCTAGGTTTCTTGATTGGGCAACTGAATGGATCTCATCACTGACATAAGGAAGCCTGGGGGAAGAAGAGTCTAGGGTGGAAGAGGAGGAGTCCACCTTTGCAGAAGTGGGGATTAAGATACCTGGGGACCATTTAGAGAGATATTCTATACCTGTTACTCACACCAGACCAAGGTCTGAGAGGGCAGGGAGTTCAGTTGACACTTTTACCATGGTATCTCCAGATATGGCATGTCTGGTATGCAGTAGACACTCAAAATAGAATTGTGAGGAAAAGGTGTAACCGTGGAATGAATTAAATGTGCACTTGGGAATCTTTGAGAAGGCCACCTCCAAGTCCCATTAGCTAGGAGAACAATTAGACTAAAAGACTTATTTGCTATCCTGAAAAAGCCCTGTGTGGCCTTTGGGGAAAATTAAGCAGCGTTCCCTGACCTCCAGCCTAGGAACTAGGTGGCTTGAATTCTACACTTTGTCCTTACATTCCAACTCGAATTCCCATCTTACCCATAGTGCAGGGGCAGAGGAAATGCAAGAACTTTTGAGACTCTGGCCTAAGTAGCTGGAGTCTGTCTCCTAGCCATGAAATGTGTGGTAAGAGAGACACTAATGATAACACCCAGAAGGGAAAAATACTTAAGACACATCAGGATACTTTTCCTCTCGCCCTTCCTTTGGAAGATCACAATACATCTGGGTAGTAGGCTAAGGGCACCATGCTGCAAAGCAGTTAGCTAACTGGGCTTGCTAATGTCATACAGTTGGTCAGTTGTAGAGCTGGTATCAGGGCCTCCAAATCAACTCTGTGCTCCTTCTGTTGGAACATATGAAGACAGCCATCTATAGAGCCCTACATTCCACTCTGCTAGTAATAGCACTAATGGGCTAGCTTTGGCTGTATAAGTAAATTAAAAGAGAAAGAACACCAGTAGGGGAAAAATAGGTCTAGGGTATGTCAAAGACTCATATCATACAGATAGACCAATTTTGTGGCCAAGGAAGCCCTGATTCAGCTTGATAATGAGAGCATCATCTACAGTTTGCCAGTAAGGGCAGTGACCCTCCCCATCTAAATACGTACATACATACATACATACATACATACATAAATGGTGATCAGTGTCTAGCAAAGTATGAAACCTCCCCAAATTGTTAACGTCTGCCACAGCTAAGAAGCAGCATCCGAGCCTTGCCCTCAACAGCCAAATGAAAACACATTTATTTTCTAGTTCTTAAGCTATAAACAGTGTTTGAAGCAGCCAGCCCAGGCATGAAGACATGCATCTACACGTTTTGTTTGCAAAGACACACACACCCATTCCAGTGGCTATTGTGAGCATGTTGAAATTTTTGGAAAGACACCTCCCAGAGTGATAAAGTTAACTCTTGCTAGGCAACACTCTGCATCCTTCCCTTCCACTTGTTCATTCACGTTTCTCTTCTATTTTTTTTAATTAAAAAATTTTAAGTAGACTCCATACCCAATGTGGGCCTTGAACTCATGACTCTGCTATCAAGAGTCACAAGCTCTACCAACTGAGCCAGCCAGACACCCCTAATATGTCCCTTCTAACATAATAATGGCCTTCTTTCTACCAAGCACTTACTAAATCCCATCTCCTCTAATCCATCTCTTTAAATCCTCTAACAGCCCTAACAGGTGGGTTTTGAACTCATTTTACAGGTGAGGAAATTGAAATCCAAATACAGAGAGGATAAAAAACCTGCTTGAGGTCACACATCCAGCAACTAGTGAAGCTCATCTTGGTGATACAAAAGTCTCTGCTTCTTCTACCAAGCTGCATTGTTTCTCTGTCTTGGACAATGCTCTGAATGTAGAATCCCAAACCCACTTGAAAAGGGGCAGTGAAAGCTACTCTGGGTGGCAGATACAGGAATTTTCATTGATAGCAAAACAACTGATCTCAATTTGCCCAATCTTTTCATGGGAATAGGTAATATTTAATAGAAATTCACTTAATGGAATTAATAAAGTCATAGAAGGCACTTAAAGGAATGGCACTCCCAGAACTTAAAGGAAGATTTCTTTTTGTTTAATTTCTTCTCTCCTCTTCCCCCCTCCTCCCCTTCCTCCCCTCTTCCCTTCTGCTCTCCTCCTCTCCCTCCCCTCCTCCCTTCCACCTCCTCCTCTCCTATCCTCTCCCCCTCCTCTACTTCCTCTTCCTTCTTTAATTGTTCCACAGTTAAAATATACTAGGCTCTTGTAGACAAATTCTGATGTGCTATGAGTCCCTAATGCTAGCATATTAAATTAGGAGCAGAAAAGGGAATATAGGCATAAGATACTAATTTGATGATCATTGTGCTGAGCAGAAATTGGAGAATTTTGTCTTTAAATGTGTTATAATTTCCCTTGCCCCTGGGGAATGCCAATAATTGTTAAAATAGGATGAGGCAGAGATGTCTGCTAGATAGAAGCAAGTAAGTTGATGAAGAATTTTCAGGTCTCATAAAACCACATCAGAAACCAGACCAGACTTTCCTTTTGTGCCAATATTGTAATTGGGAAGTACAAGAACCAAAAATAAAACAAACCTATAAATATGACCAATAATAGGCCATAAAAATAAAAAGAGGACCACCACTTCTGTAGCCATTACCGACAGTTGAATGAGCCTCTGCACCCCTTTGGATGGTCATGGAGACTACACAAAGAGCCCCAGTGTGCTATAAAGCATGTACTGAGTTTCTGTACTTCATGAGAAAATAAATATGGCTCTTCTTGGGATGAATTTCACCTAAAACCGATAGATGAGTTGGACACACTTGCAATACTTACTTTGCCATAATTTTGTTTCCCTTTTTCAAATTTTGAAGGCATCTTGTGTATGATTTGATGGCACAGGACTCTTAAGAAAGCCTTCCAGCATACTTTGATTGATGTTGTCATTGCCTGTCAACATTGCCTCTTGTTTAAAGCAGAATCTTAAGACTTAAGTTCTATTCCTTGTTCTCACTTCTAGTTCTATGGTCCTGAGAAAGCCAATTCACCTCTAGGTCTTACTTTTCTCAGCAGCAAAATGAGGACCTTATACACCCCACCTAATTTCTTGGGCTGCCTTGACCATCAGTTGAGACAATGTATGTGAGAGGGGCTGAGGGCTCATTCTAGCAACAAAGCTTTGCTTTTTGGGAGAAAAACTCTAATAGCCAAACTCCCAATTTTCAGAAATCCCCATTTGCTAGCTTTATTAGGCAGGAAGCCCTGAAATGAATAAAGGGCTTATGAGGAGGAAGTTTCAGTAGGAACAAAATTGAATGAAATGAGGAACAGAATTTAAAGTTGAGAAAGGTGGGGACAAATTGGCTGTCTAGCACAGGATTCTAATTATAGTTTAAAAATTATTTGACCTGCACTATCATCTTATTATTGTAGTTTTTAAAAATGTGGTTTATTTTAAAATGCATGGTTTAATTACAACTCAAAGTCGACTTTTTTTCCTCTTAGCTTTTCTAGCAAAATGTACCATGGTTTTATAATAAAAATCAAAAATGAAACAGGACTTGCCAGAAACTCACTTGACAGCCATTTTTGCTATAGCATATCTGTTCCATTAGATAAGAGATACTTGTAGCATTTTTCTCTGACACAATAAATTACCCACCATTGATGTACTGCACAACATTTGGTCCAATGAACTAGAGAAAGAAGTTGAGGCCCAGAGGTTAATTAACTTGTCCATGGCCACACAGCTTACGAGCAGTACAGCCAGACCTTCTTATACCCAGTCTAGTGCTCTTTTTACTACTCCCTTTATAAAGTCCATTCTAGGTAAAAAAAATATCACTATTTTGTCATGTAACTCCACCAAAACCCCTGGTTTAAGACTTTATTGAGTCTTCTTGATTCTTCCCTTCATCTTTCTTGCTGCCCAGTTGGCACCCTTGGTAACCCCATGAAGTAGATATACCAAGGATAAAGAACTCGAGTCAATCTCCTTGGTCCCCTCATAGCTCACCAATTTAATAATAATTTGTTGAGTGCTTACTGTGTGTCAGCCATGGTACTACACGTTGGGAACATAGAAAGAAATGTAATATTGACCTTGCCTGGGAGATGTCAGTCTGAGTCAGAAAGATGACTTACGTACACACGAGTATATCATAAGGCAAAGGAAAGCAGGAGGGATGGGATTCTGAACCCAACCAACAAACGTTGATAAGTTGGTCTTAGAAATAGAGGAGGGCCTTTCATTCCTCCCAAGTAGAGAGTGGAGGAGGATGCATTAAAAAAAAAAAAAAAGCCCAGGACAAGTTTTGGCAAGTAAGAGGGAAGTGGAGGAAGTCCGTTTCAAATTGACCTCAATTTTCTCAATAAATGTAGGAGGCAAGGTTACATAAGAGTGAGGGTAGTTGAGGTTTGGGATGGCTGGAAAGAGCTGGGAGGAGATGCTACGGGGGACATGGCAGGAAGTCAATTGTTAGAAAAGTGTTAAGGGCTGCCAAGCAGCCCTAGGAGCTCTGCTGACACTAGAGAACATGTTTTTGTGGAGGATGCTTTCCTCAAACAATATTTGGCAGCCCAGGAGGAGCAGGAGCAGGCAAAGTGGGTGGTGGGGTTTTCCAGGGTTGGACTCTGGAACATACATTAGTAGTATTGGGGGTGAAGATGGAGGTGATGGAGAGGATAAATACAAGAGGAGGACACGAGAGCCTTGTTGACATAGCTGATCTTGAGGTCCAGGCTAGAGAGTGATCCAGAAGGGAGCTAGTAATTCCTGATAAACAAATGATTTCTAGTAAAGTTGGCTTTGCTCCAAGTGAGAAGTGTCAACTAGCTATAGTTGGGAATCATGTATAGCATTTAGTACTGGAGGCAGTGCTGTCAGGACAAATCTGGAGCTAGAGAGCACAACCTGCAGATTCACACATGGCGAAAACCCACTGTTAGCAATGCCAATGGCACACATACCACAGACTGAAGACCTTGTAGTCTGGTCTACTAACCACCTCGAAGGGAGATAGCTTTCACTGATGCAGAGTCAATGCCGCCTGTGAGGAGGCAAGCAGATAGCTCACGTTCCCAGCTCACTGTACCTTCCCCACTTCCAATAGTGTCATTTACGTTTTTGTTACATCACGCTCTGCCCAACGGTTCCCTTAGTGTTAGTAGCAATGAAAGCACTTTAAATGACTTAAAGCAATGCTCTGCTTCCCAGAGAAAGCAGAGCTAGGGATAAATCAGGAAACTATTCTGAGGGGAATCCAGGTGAGAAATTGGGGAAGTAGGAAGCAGCAGCTGGAAGAGGAAGAAGAACTAGCCAAACCTTAGGACCTGGGGTAGAAAAAGAGATGAAAAAGCTGCCAGCCAGTCCAGGGGCCTGGCCTGGGGAGGTTAACTGGGCAAGAGGCTCCAGACCCCCCGCCCCTTACCTGTCCATCCATCACGACTTTTTTTTCATTCTCTGGTTTTGTGTGGGTTTTAAAAGCTTCTAGGTCTGATGCTGGCAACATTTCAGAAAAATCTAATAGAGAATTCAGTAGAGATAAGGTCCCCAGTGAAGCCTGTCATAGCCAAGAGTAGCAACTATTGTCCCGTGAAGCTGAGTGGTAAACAAACCTTCAAGTGCTTTATTTCCCCTTCAAGGCTTTGAGTGCTTCAGGTCCTTTGGCCTGAGAACCCAGTAGCTAATTGCTTCTCTTGACTTGCAGACTGACAAAGAAAGGTTTGTTTAGACCAGTTTTCAACCATTTCCTGGAACCCAGGGGAAGAAAAGAAAGTGAGGGGGCAAAATGCAGGGGAGCTCTAGTAAGGCCACAGGAGAGAGGGAAGATTTCCTAAAGGCAAAGCAAAGAGGCATGGTTAGGGGAGAGATGTAAATCAAGGGGTAGAGCAAGGCTTGCTTTTGATGAGCATTGCCATAGACTGCACCAAGGTTCAGGGGAGCCCTCCTATCCCTCATGACCCTATTCCAGTAACTATCCTTACTCCCCCTTCTATCTGCTAGACTAGTTGCTTTCCTTCTGTCTTCAAAACATGCTCTGGTCTGCCTGATGCTCAAAAGTAAAACAAGAATCTTTCCTCCCGCCGTTTGACCACACCATTTCTCCAGCACTGTCTTTCCAAAACAAACTTCTCAAAAGACCAGACAACACTCACTGCCTCCATTTCCTCTCTTACCACTCTTCCTGACTCCTGGCAATTTGGGCCTAGCAGCTCTTCCCTCTTGAAAGCATTCTTGGGAAAGTCACTGGAAAACCGGAAAGTAAATTCTAATCCTGTAGAACTTCTTTGCAGTTCTTGTCATTGCTGAACACTCTTTTCTCTTCTGCAACCATCTCCTTGGCTTTCACTACACAGTACTATGGGTCCTCCGGTCTTTTATCATCTCAGTCCTCTCCACTGGCCCCTTCCCTTCTGCTCCAAGGCTCTTGCTCCTCTCTCAGTGACTCTATCCACATCCTAAAGCGTCTACTATCTCCTCTATAAAGATGAGACACCACTCTAGTTTATTTCTCAGGTCCTGTCAATTTCTCAAGTCCATGTCTATAGTCCTCTTACTGATCCCCTTAGGGACCAATAACAAAGACCTAGCTCAGTCCCTCATTAGCTCTCACCTGGATGCTAACAGCCTCTAGAATTATGTCTCCATCCAAACATTGTTGCCAATCTAACATGCAGGACTCTAATCTTCCTAGATCTGACCCTATTGCTCCTCTGCTTAAAACCTGTAAATCACTCCCTGTTACTTTCCAAATAAAATCCATACTCCTTAGCCAGGCACTGAAAGCCTTTTACCATTCAGCTCCCACCTGTCTTTGCAGGCTTATTTTCCACTAAACACCCCTGTCTGCCCCAGACTCCACGCATAACTCTCCTTGCTGCTACTGAAATCCATCCTGTACTCACTCACCATTTGGCTTCAACCAAGTGGTTCCCTTGCCAAGCATGCCCCTCTTTTCCACAACTCTCTACCAAGGTTCTATCATTCAAAGATCAGCTCAAATTGGATCTCTTTTAGAAAGACATCTCGGATTTCCCTGGGTGGGGTTATTGTCTCCTTTCTCATAGCCCTTAAATTTTTTATGTGTGCTTTTTGGGACTCAGCTGGAGAGTTGAGCTAATCACACACCTCAGTTCATGGCAAAACATTATCATTAGTCCATATAAGGTCCCTCCTTTGATTTTATTACTTTCCTTCATCCAAATCTCCATTCTCATTCTTGTCCCCTCACAGGGACCTCCTATAATGTATCTGATGTAAATCCAGGAGATAGATAGATAGATGATAGATAGATAGATAGATAGATAGATAGATAGATAGATGATAGATAGTTGTTGGTGGTAGTGGTGTGTGTATGTGTGTTTAAGTTGATATAAATATCACTGGACCATAGATCTTCTATTTCTTATTTTTTTCACAAGAGTACTTTCAAGATCTCTTTGGTATTTGCACAACTACTTTATGGCTTTTAATCCTTGTTAGTATGCATTCAGCACACTTTACATGTGTATTTCCCTACTGATGGACACCTATTGTGTCTCCAATCTCTTACACAAATGATTCTGTGATAAACAAAGGATTATGTGATAAATATCCTTGTAAGCATACCATTTTAGAACCATGGAGAGATTCCCCAGGATACATACTCAGGAGTGAGGCTGCTGGGTTCTAGGAACGTATACTTTGTTACTAGCAATAAGCACCATCCCATTGCTCTTCAAAATTTATACCAGCTCACACTCCCATGAGCCATGCTGAGGATTCCTTTTCCCCCATGTGCTCATAAACAGTTGGTGTTATCTTTTTAATTTTTGTCAGTTGGATGAGTATAACTTGGTATCTTGCTGCTATTTTAAAAAATATTTTATTTATTTATTCATGAGAGACACAGAGAAAGAGGCAGAGACATAGACAGAAGGAGAAGCAGGTTTCCCGTTGGGAGCCTGATGCAGGACTCGATCCCAGGACCCTGAGATCACGACCTGAGCCAAAGGCAGACACTAAACCACTGAGCCACCCGGGTGCTCCTTGCTGCTATTTTAATTTGTATTTCTTGGGATGCCTGGGTGGCTCAGTGGTTGAGCCTCTGTCTTTGGCGTGATCCTGGGATCCGGGATCCAGTCCCACATCGAGCTCCCTGAATGGAACCTGCTTCTCTCTCTGCCTGTGTCTTTGCCTCTTTGCCTCTGTGTGTGTGTGTGTGTCTCTCATGAATGAATAAATAAAATCTTTTTTAAAAATTTGTATTTCTCTGAATACAAGCTAGACCTATTAGCTCTTCTTATGCTTATTAGCCAATCCAGTTTCCCCTGTATGGGGAGTTGTCCATTCTGTGAATATGCTTTGCCCCCCTCCCTTTTCTCCTGTTGTGTGTTCTGCCTTTTTCTTACCAGAACTTTTTTTTCTTTTTAATTACCAGAGTTCCTTGGTCATTCTGGATATCAATGCCTTGCCAGGTTTAGACATTACAAGTATCTTTTCTAGCCTAGTATCAGTCTGTTAACTTTGTCTATGATGTCTGTGATTAAATTGAAAAGTCTCATGTTTGATGTAGGAAAATTCATGACTTCTTTACCTTGCGTTCTGAACTTCAGGGTCTTATTTCTGAAGTCCTATACTATTTCAAATTATAGAGAAATTCTCCTTCATTTATAGTTCTACTTTTCACACTTAGGCTTTTAATCTACCTGAAAGTCACCTTTGTATGTTATATGGGGGTAACTATCTCACTTTATTTTTCTCCATTATAGCAGTGATTCCCAATCCTATTCATGTCATGGCACAGAGAGAATATGATGGTATATTCTTGGCATAATGTGGGAAACTAATGGGGCTGCTCATGGCCAGGGGTGGAGGCTATCAGCTTGGGAGCTCTGGCCACTTTAGGTCCTGCCTGGCTATCCAAAGGGTCAAGGAGATCAACAATAGCTCTACACACTTGTAATCCATGTGTGGCTTTCCATGTGACACACTGGCTGAGAAGCTCTGACACATGATGATCTACCCTTTCCAATATCAAACAATCCATCCTTACCTTCCTGTGAAATTGCATTGATATTATCATGTCTCAGCTCTATATTCTCTTCTTTTGTTTTATTTGACTTTTACTGTGCCAATTCTATAGTTATTATTATTAATTATTATTATCATATCTTTGCAGGATGTCTAAAGCTATAGAAGGGCAAGTCTTCTTTTTCAAAGCAGATTTAGAAATTTATAGACATTTATTCTTCTGTATGCATTCTAGAATAAGTTTTTTCAAGTTCCTGAAAATTTCCAGATTCCAAAAATCTGGAATTTTTGTTGGAATGTTACTGAAGTGGTAGATTTGGGGGAAAAACTGACATCTGGACTATGCTAAGTCATCCCATTCATCGGCATGGTGTCTATCACCATTTATTCAGATATTTTATACCTCTTAGAATTTAAAAATTTTATCTATAAAATGTCTAATATCCTTTTTGTTAGATGAATTACTAACAAAAAAGATATGTTACAGGTTTTCTTTTTTTAAATTTAAATTCAATTTGCCAACATATAGTATAACACCCAGTACTCGTCCTGCAGGTTTTCTTTTTTGTTGATATTGTGGTCTTTCTTTTTTTTAAGATTTTATTTATGATAGAGAGAGGTAGAGGCAGAGACACAGGCAGAGGGAGAAGCAGGCTCCATGCCAGGAGCCCGATGTGGGGACTTGATCCCAGGACTCCAGGATCACGCCCTGGGCCAAAGGCAGGCGCTAAACCGCTGAGCCACCCAGGGATCCCCTTTGTTGATACTGTGAATGGTGGTTTTACATGTAGAATTTTGTTTGTTTGTCATAGTATTCAGAGTATGCAGTGAACTAGAAGTCTTTGTCCAAAGTCTTGTTTCCCTAATTGGGCATGGAGCATCTAAAGACAGGCCTTTGGTTTACCTTTCTTTCCAATACTATGCTTTGCCATAGTAGGTAATCACTTAACATTATTAGTTAAACTGAATAGAGGGGACTGCAAAGTACTTCAGGATGCTCTGGACATTCCCATCCATGTAATTTTTCTGACAAAAATTCCACGATTCTCATTTAAAACTAAATGCCATGTTACTTCAAATTAGATGTTGGAGGAAGCAGAGGGAAGGAGGAAAAACAGATTATTACTAATATATAGTTTTGACTTGAACCATGTTAATGTTTTATATATCCCTCCCTCCAAATGAAATTAAACTATGAAAGATGGAGGGGGAAGGATCTTTGAAACTGAATAGAAACCAAAACAGGGGCACCTGGGTGGCTCAGTGGTTGAGCATCTGGCTTTGGCTCAGGTCATTATCCCAGGGTTCGGGGATCAAGTCCTGCATCGGGCTCACCAGAGGGAGCCTGCTTTTCCCTCTGCCTATGTCTCTGCCTCTTTCTCTGTGTCTCTCATGAATAAATAAATAAAATCTTTTTTTAAAAAAGAAACCAAGTGACGGGCACTGAGAGGGGCACTTGATGGGATGAGCACTGGGTGTTATACTATATGTTGGCAAATCAAACTCCAATAAAAAAATATATACAAAAAATAAAATAAAAAAGAAACCAAAACAAATGGAAGTTAATTGTGGTAGGCAGTAACCAAGAGGGGATGTGTGGGAGACTTTTGGGTTGATGATAATGTTCTATATTTTGATCTGGTTGTTGCTTACATGGGTGTGTTGACTTTGTAAAAATTCCTCGTGCTGTACACTTACGATTTGGGCACATTGTATATATAATATATAATTTAAAAGTAAAAAGGTTAAAAAATGAGACTTCTAGGGAGGCTATGAGTAATATAAATGTATACAAAACACTTAATATAGTGCTTGCACAGAATAATAACATCTAGTATTTACCCTATGTCATGTTTGTGCTAAGCACCTTATAAGGATGGTCTCATTTAATGTCAGGAAAAGTCTTATGAAGGACATATTATTATCATTCACACTTTATATATAAGGAAAATGAGGCAAAGAGAGGTTAAACTACTACTTACAGTCATACAGTTGGAAAGTGAGAGAAGCCCTATGCAAAGCCAGGTTTCTGCACTCTTAATCCCTATGCTGAAGTGACAGTAAGTAAATAGTGCTAGTATGATATTTTATATATTTAAAAAATATAAACCAAATAAAATTCAACCAAATATATATATATATATATATATATATATATATATATATATACACATACATACATACACACAATGGAATATTACTCAGACATTAGAAAGGATGAATACCCACCATTTGCTTTGATGTGGATGGAACTGGAGGGTATTATGCTGACTAGTAAGTCAGTTGAAGGACAAATATATGGTTTCACTCATATGGGGGATATAAGAAATAGTAAAAGGGATTGTAAGGGAAAGGAGGGAAAATGAGTGGGAAAAATCAGAGAGAGTGACAAAACATGAGAGTCTCCAAACTCTGGGAAACGAACAAAGGGTAGTGGAAGGGGAGGCAGGTGGAGGGATGGGGTAACTGGGTGATGGGCACTGAGGAGGGCACTTGATGGGATGAGCACTGGGTGTTATACTATATGTTGGCAAATCGAACGTCAATAAAAAATATAATATATATAAAATAAATATATCAAAATACATTATATATAATAAACAGAATTTTATATACTTACATTTTATATTTATAATAAATGTATAAAATATATATAATAAACATATAATATATATTATATATAAATATATGCAAGTCTGTGTGTATATATATGCATGTGTGTGTATATATATTACAGCTTATGTATATATATTACAGCTTAGAACCCTGAAAGAAAAGCACCTGCTGGAGAAGAAAAGGGTTCTAGCTCTTGCTGCTTTCCATCAGACTGTTTCTACTGTTCATTCCTACCTCCTTTTCAAAATGATGAGTCCTAATAGAATCAATTTTTCTTTTTTTTTTAAAGATTATTTATTTATTCATGAGAGACACACACACACACACAGAGAGAGAGAGAGAGAGAGAGAGAGAGAGAGGCAGAGACATAGGCAGAGGGAGAAGCAGGATCCATGTAGGGAGCCCGATGTGTGACTCGATCCAGGGACCCCAGGATCACGCCCTGGGCCAAAGGCAGACACTCAACCGCTGAGCCACTCTGGTGTCCCCAATTTTTCTTTTCTTTTTTTCCCCCAATTTTTCTTTTTTAATAAACTTTTTACTTTGGATTAGATTACAGATTTACAGAAAACTTGCAAAAATTAACAGAGTTCCCATATACTCCACACTCCCATCACCTAGTTTCCCCTGATGTTAACATCTAACATAACTACTGTACATGTATCAAAACTAAAACATTAACATAGGTATGATAGTATCAGCAAAATTCCATACTTTATTCAGAGTTCATCAGTTTTTATACCAATCCCTCTTTTCTGTTCCAAGAGCCCAAAGGGGATATATCAACACATTTACTAAAATGCATTACATTTAAGTAAAAATGCACACCTTAAATTTACCATTTTACCTGATTTCAAGTATATATTTCTGTGGCATTAAGTACATTTACATTATCTTGCAACTATCATGACCATCCATCCCTAGAACTTTGTCATCTTCCTCAACTGAAACTTGTAAAATGCATTTTTACCGCCAAGAAAACCTATAGTTCAGGGTAGCAGGAGTCAGAGAGAGACACATAGGACCATGCAATTAGCAACTACATTGTAACAAGATCGGACAAAGAGGTTGATTTAGAAGGAAACCATGGAAATAGCTAAATATAAGCAGTACATATAGGAAACAACTAGATGGGGTTGGTGGTAAACCCTCTTAATACACAAAACTTTAACAATAAAAAGCTAAGCAACCCCTCTGAGTGAAACTCATAGCCTGAACAAGCAACTACAAATGGTTTTGAGAGAAAGTAACTGTGCAAACAATCCCTAAGCAAATCAATTACCAGGAAGAAAAAGAGGACTGTAGCCCTGTTCCCTATAGAGAAACTAAAACCAGTCACTTTATTCATTGCCTGGAAGTTACCCAACAATGTGCGTGGCACGTAAGTAATTGAACCCCAGCGCACCACATCATGGACTCTGTATCATCAAGCAATTGCCAGAAGGCTGCATAGTCAAGCACCTGGAATTGGAGAAAATAGTTTAAAGAGCTCACATCGTTACTGTTTTCAAGTGTTTGACTACAGGATAAAGATTCTCTGGGTAGATACATGTTAGATGCTCTCAATCACCTGGGGATCTTATCAGAATACAGGCTCTGATTTAGTAGGTCAGAAGTGAGGCCCAAAGATTCTGTAGTTCTCGCGAACTTCCAGGTGATGTTGATGCTGTTAATCTGTGGGTTGCAGTTCAAATAGCAAGGCTCTGAATTAGTAGTTCTCAAGTTGGCCGAATACTGGAATCACTTGAGGAGCTCCAAAAACCTCTGATGTCTAGGTCCCATTCCCAGGGAGTCTGATTTAATTAATTAGGTTAGGGTATCCACTGGACTGGATTATGTTTCCCTAAAGTCCATATGTTGAAGTCCTCACCCCCCTACCATGCAATTGTATTGGAGAAAGGGTCTTTAAGGAGGTCATAAAGGTTAAAGGAGGTCATCAGAAGGGTGAAGTTCTGAATGGAAAGAATTGGTGCCCTTATAACAAGAGCACTAGCCATCAGAGTTCTCTTCACCATGTGGGGACACAGCAAAAAAGTGGCCATCTGCAAGCCAGGAAGAGAGGTCTCACCAGAACCCAACCATGCTGGCACCCTGATCTGGGACTTCCAGCCTCCAGAACTATAAGAAAATAAATGTCTGTTGTTCAAGCCACTGAGTCAGTGATATTTTGTTATGATAGCCCATCCTGAGGCAGGGCATGGGCTGGGCATCAGGATTTTAAGAAGCTCCCCAGGTGATACTAATGTGCAGCTGAGGCTGAAAACCTCTGCTCTAAATCGTAGTTGAAGTGAATGCATGTCAGAGTTGCATCATTCTTGCACCTGTGTGAACACAAGGGCTCCTGCATATACTCGGAGAACTGTCAGCCCATGTCACTGATTCATTAGAGGACAGACACAAGTCCTTGTCCTGCTCAAACAGCTTAGTCATATCCATCAAAGACATGAGAGTTCTGCTTAACAGTTGGGACAGCTTATGTGACATTTAAAAAAATGATAACTGTCGCATGTTCTTAGTTCTGTTCAGGAGAAAAGCTGTAGACAATGTTATGATTTGTATTTTCTGTTCATGGCCTTAACCAAGACATATGCTCTTCTAACCTGAGTGGGCATCTGGAAAGTCCTGTGAAGAATGAGCTCTTCAGATATGTTCATCAACATTGATTCCTTCACAGGAGAATGAAAGGAGAGCTATCACTCTTTTCTGATTACACCAAGCAAGGCTGCACTGCTGTAATGTGTTATTTAGTGCTCACTTTAAGCAACATATTCTGAGTTAGAATGCTCAGAGTCAACATCAAGTTTGGCCAGAAAAGAATAGATTTAATTTGAAAGACCTTTTGGCAAAATCAAAGGACTGAGGGAGATGAATGAAAGTCTTTTGTCGGTCATCTACTGGGCAAAGGGGGTCACCAATCAAAAAACCATGCAACTGTGAGCTCGGTTTGCTTAGGCTCTGCTTCTATTTTGGCTGACCAGGGATACCACAGTTTCCCAAGTGCCAGGCCCAGAGCACCTGGGAATACACACCTAAGCCCTTGACCTGCCAAATGTCATGGCTGTTGACCAACTGATCTATGGGGCAGCTCCTAATCCTGGAACTTCATCTGGATTGTTGTGAGGGTCAAACACAAATCTTCAATGGTAAAGTTCTTTGTTGTTGTTGTTTTTTTAAGATTTATTTATTTATTAGAGAGAGAGGCAGAGACTTAGGCAGGGGGAGAAGCAGACTCCTCGCAGGGAGCCTGATGTGGGACTTGATTCCAGATCCTGGGATCATGACCTAGGCTGAAAGCAGGTGCCCAACTGCTGAGCCACTCAGGCGTCCCTGGAAAGTGCTTTGGAAAAGGATTCAATACTAAGTGAATATGATCACAGCATGGTGATTAGGTCATTAGAATGTTTGATCGTGCTGAAACAGTTAGGATGAGCAAACTGTAGGCAGGCTGGTTCAAGTATTGTAACCACCACTCCTTTCCCACATGCAGATAATCAAGAAATAATAATGGAAATCCTAATGGCTTCTCTGAGTTCGCTCTTGCTAGTTAGCTCCAGGCACTCATAAAAAAAGAAAGAAAAGAAAAGGAGACATCTTGGGCAGCCACAGAGCTTGGTTTGATTCACAGCAGAGATACCTGTTTTCTGACACCATTCAGGTGTTCCCTGGCCACATGAGCTGAGAGTAAAAAGAAGATGGGGTGGGGGGAATCAGTCATGTGCTACAAAACTCAGGGCCCTCACAAATTCTCAGCCCACAGCGTGGCAGAAATAAGGTTTTCTTCTTTAATTGTCACAGAAGTTTGGGGATAAAATCACAGAGGGAAAATACGCCATCAGTACATGTGACAAGACAAAGCAACGCTCTTGAAAACTTTCCCAACTAGCTCTTTTAAAAAGACTATTTTAGCAGAAGGGTGCACACGTGCATGCACCCACAGGAACAGGTCAGGCCAATAACACTCCAAATGGCCCGGTCCAAGAAGCCTCTTTCACCAGTCTGTATTTTGATCCTACCTCTGACTCTTCCAACAGAAGGCCTACTGTTGTGAGATGTTTACTTGTTATTAATTAGTTCAATTAAATGGTGCACTGAGCAGAGAGAGCACCATGTTATTGTAAGCATTCGCAGCAGCCCCACGGAAGGCATTCCAGGCCCATTGGGTAAGTCTGAAAAGTTGTATATGCCCGAAACTGCTTCCACCAATCCCTGAAAACCTGCGGCATTTTGGCCATAGTCTTTGCATTTAGCAAAGCGAGAACTCCAGACGGCTGAGCTCAATGTGAGAGCAATCATCTGCCCTCACCACACTGAGAGGACAGGGGTTGCCATTGGAACCAGGCTTTGTGGTCATCTGCACATGAGCCACCGCAAAAAGGGGTGTGGACTGGGGCACCTGGGCAGCTCAGTGGTTGAGCATCTGCCTTCGGTTCAGGGTGATCCTGGGGTCCTGGAATTGAGTCCCTCTGGGAGGCTGCTTCTCCGTCTGCCTGGGTCTCTGCCTCTCTCTCTAAATTGAAAATAAAAAAAGGGTGCACGGACCACATATTTCAATATGTGAAATTAGTGAATAAGCTTTACACCCTGTCCTCAAAAGGTACAAATCTTAGCAGAAGAAACAATGCGGTACTTTGGCTACTGTTACCGGTCCTGTGTAGGTCCCAGTGACCTGAAGAGGGAATTCAAACCCCACAGCCTAGTATAGTTTGGGGCTGCAACTCAAATACATTCTAGATTTCTCAGCAAGCACAAGGCCCACAGAGGCTCCAAGAATTGAGAGGTCAGGGTAACCTTCTGACAGAGACTCCAACCAGTATTCTAATCGACTACATAGAAGCAGCCAAGAGGGAGATAAACACATCAAACTCAAGCTGCTGCACATCTCTATTCCTTTTTTCCTGTTTCCATGGCACTGATCACTTTGGTGCCTCTGAACAACTGGGAGCAATAATTTTCTTTCTTTTGTTATCTCAGAAGAGGTTCAGAGACCACTAAGTGCTTCATCTCTGTTTACTTTGTCTCTTTCATGTGTGAGAGTCAGAGAGCACTGGGGTGGCATTTTAGCTGTGTCATTCACCAGCACTTATTATCTGTGTGATCCCAGGCCAACGACTTCTCTGGGTCTCCGTTTTCCTCGCTTCCATGTAAGGTTAGCAATATCCCCGACTCGTCTGGGTTGTGGTGAGGATTAGGTGAGATAACTCATTTGTATCAGTAAAAATGGTTAAACTTGGCCGCAAATGACAAAAATCAACCATGCATATATTAAAGCATATTTTAGGTTGTCTCTGGCTGCCCACAAAGCCTAAAATATTTACTACCTGGCCCTTTACAAAAACTGCCCACTCCTGCTTGCTCTCCTTCCAGAAAACCCCTATTTTGCTTCATTTGTATTTGTCCCAGCTGTGACATAGTTCCAGAATAGACAGAAGGGGTGGGGAGAGGAGACTTTGGAGTGTATGTAAGCAGGAGCAATGTGGTCAGGAAGCCATGGCCACAGCCATTGACTACCACCATGCTTGAATTTGGTCTCAGCATTTTAGCCTTCAGTTAGTGCAGATTGCAAGTTCCTGGAGAAGTGTCCTGCTGGTTCAGCATAGGTCCTGTGCCTCCACCCTAGCCGTCCAGGAGCAGGTAAAGAAAATATCTGGCCTCCTTTGTCTTGCAGCAGTGAGAGGCAGGGCCCCAGCCCACAATCCAGACTCCTACAATGAAAGGTTCTTTCCAACTGGAAAATGAATTTGGGTGCTGAGTGATTTAGAAATGACATATATTCACTTTGCCCCATAAAGTGCTTGGCACAGTGCCTTGCACGTTGAAAGCTCTTACTGGTTTTAATGCTGCTGCTGCTTATTATTATCATCAGGTGCGGGCACCATGCTTGATATAAGGCGGGTACTCCATTGGTGCCAGATCTTTTCTCTGCTCGTCCCCTGCCCCGCTGCCTTGTGGACATTCCTCTAACTCACTTCCCACTGTCCACTCCTGAGGGGCAGCGTGACAGTGCTTAGCGGCACAGACTCTGGACTCTGCTTGGGTTGGTATCCATACGGATACCTTCTAGGTGTCTGGCCTGGGGGGGGCAGTTTCCCCATCCATAAAAATATTTCAGTTTCCCATTTATGAAATGATGACAAAGACAGCACTCGCTTCGCAGGGGTTGTCACAAGGATTAATCAAATCAACTTAGGTAAACCGCTCACCACCCTGCCTGGTACAGAAAGATTTACTATTGTTATTCAGTCTCTTCTCATAGCTTCTCTCCTCCCAAATTTCAACTCCCCAGTCTGTGTCTTCCATCTGATTGTTTCCCCCAGCTTCACTGCCCACCCCATCCCCCGGCCCCACATTTCTCACTGTCCTCAGACCATTTCTGTTGAGATGCTGAGCTGTCGTCTGAGCCAGTTTATGATTTCCACTAGCCATTGGCTTCCCTTGACCACTCCAAACTTGAGGCCTCAGAGCTGTCACGGATGCCCCTCCCCCTCTTCATCTTCTATTGATCACTGAGACCTGTCCAGGCTCCCTTTGAAATGCGGCCTGCCTCTATTCTCTTCTATTCTCATTATATTTGCATTTCAGGCCTGGGGTTTTAAAATGGCCTATCAACTTGCCTCTGTGCTTCTACCACCTGCCCAAGCCCACTCTGGCCATAGCTGATTCATGTTATGCACAATGAGCAGATTCAGCATCCTAAAAGATTAAAATCTAGAGACCACGAAGCTACTCAAAAGTCTTCAAACTTTTCTTTATCCAGAAAAGGGGTTCTTGAGCTGGGGTCCACAAATGAGCTTAGGAAGGTTCATTGCCTGCCCCACCATTCTTGAAATTAAATGTATGAAACAGTTAAAAAAAAAAAGCATCTGTGCATGGATTCCTGGGGAGGGGAGAGGATAAGTAGCTCTCATCAGATTCTTTAAGGGCTCTGCTGTCTCAAAATATTTAGCTGATGTTCTAGGATAGTGGTATACAGGGTGGGGGCACAGGCACCCCAGGGGGAGCACAGGATGCTTCTTTGGCATGTGAGAAGGAAATATTAGACCACTCTCTTACACCATACACAAAGATAAACTCAAAATGGATGAAAGATCTAAATGTGAGACAAGATTCCATCAAAATCCTAGAGGAGAACACACGCAACACCCTTTTTGAACTTGGCCACAGTAACTTCTTGCAAGATACATCCACGAAAGCAAAAGAAACAAAAGCAAAAATGAACTATTGGGACTTCATCAAGATAAGAAGCTTTTGCACAGCAAAGGATACAGTCAACAGAACTAAAAGACAACCTACAGAATGGGAGAAGATATTTGCAAATAACATATCAGATAAAGGGCTAGTTTCCAAAATCTATAAAGAACTTATTAAACTCCACAGCAAAGAAACAAACAATCCAATCATGAAATGGGCAAAGGACATGAAGAGAAATCTCACAGAGGAAGACATAGACATGGCCAACATGCACATGAGAAAATGCTCTGCATCACTTGCCATCAGGGAAATACAAATCAAAACCACAATGAGATACCACCTCACACCAGTGAGAATGGGGAAAATTAACAAGGCAGGAAACCACAAATGGTGGAGAGGATGCGGAGAAAAGGGAACCCTCTTACAATGTTGGTGGGAATGTGAACTGGTGCAGCCACTCTGGAAAACTGTATGGAGGTTCCTCAAAGAGTTAAAAATAGACCTGCCCTACGACCCAGCAATTGCACTGTTAGGGATTTACCCCAAAGATTCAGATGCAATGAAACACCGGGACACCTGCACCCCGATGTTTCTAGCAGCAATGTCCACAATAGCCAAACTGTGGAAGGAGCCTCGGTGCCCATCGAAAGATGAATGGATAAAGAAGATGTGGTTTACGTATACAATGGAATATTACTCAGCCATTAGAAACGACAAATACCCACCATTTGCTTCAACGTGGATGGAACTGGAGGGTATTATGCTGAGTGAAGTAAGTCAATCGGAGAAGGACAAACAGTGTATGTTCTCATTCATTTGGGGAATATGAATAATAGTGAAAGGGAATATAAGGGAAGGGAGAAGAAATGTGTGGGAAATATCAGAAAGGGACACAGAACATAAAGACTCCTAACTCTGGGAAACGAACTAGGGGTGGTGGAAGGGAGGAGGGCGGGGGGTGGGGGTGAATGGGTGACGGGCACTGAGGGGGACACTTGACGGGATGAGCACTGGGTGTTATTCTGTATGTTGGTAAATTGAACACCAATAAAAATTAATTTATTAAAAAAAGGAAATATTAGAACTCCAACATTTTCATTACATCATCTTTTATGATTTTTGTATATGCTTTATTATGTATGAGTGCATTAGTACAAGTATACAGTTTATAAAAATACATATATTGGGTTATGCTAATGTATTTTATTTTTTTAAGATTTTACTTATCTATTTGAGAGAGAGAGACAGAGATCATAAGCAGGGGGAGTGGGAGAAGAAGCAGGTAGGGAGCCTGAGATGGGGCTTTATCTCAGGACCCCGGGATCATGACCTGAGCCGAAGGCAGAGGCTTAACGGAATGAGCCACCCGGGCACCACAACCAGAAAATAGCTAATGTATTTTTCTGATAGGCATGTATGATTAAGACAGTTTTGAAGATCCTGCTTTAAAATCAAATCAAAATTCAGAGAGCTCTTTGCTCTCTGGTCCAAAGCTGTTTTTACTGCACTTGTGTCTTTTATGTGACCCCTCTCCACATATGTTATAGGCTCATTCCCACCTTTGGACCTTAGTTCGTGTGCTTCTCTTTGCACAGATTGCCCTCATCCTCCTCTCCATATTAAAATTAGATCCATTTTTCCAGGCTCCAGGAAAAGTCCCGCTTCCATCAAGAAGCCTATCCTAACTGATCCATTCTGCTACATCACTACACAACTATCTGGAGTGCTCATTATGTCACTTCAGCAGATGGTTCCTAAATGTGTAGATTTTATTGACTTATCTCCAACAACCAGAAAGCAAGCTCATTAAAAGCAGATTATGGAAATGTTTTCCATATCCTCGATAGGACCTAGCACAGTACTAGAACCAATGATTAAGAGAGACTTGCTGAATGGAACCAAAGCGACAAGCTGTTTGGGATACACTGAGACACAGAGTCCTCTGGTGGTCTTACCAATGATAAGGCTATTTGGTGGACAGATAAGTGAACTCACATGAAGCAGGGATTCTTAGTACCTGCAGATGATCTTGAAACCAGGTGTCAAAGGGTAAAAAGCCTAAGCAAACAAAATCTTCTCTAGTTCCCCTAGAAAGCTTTACACTTCCAGTCCATTTCCTCCAGGAGTCTCAATTTTCTGTTGAACTGATTTGATAAATGTATTTGAGGGGCAAAGTATTAATGACTGATAATGTAGTTAATGCCTGATCCCATCTTAGGTAATGGTTGCACGGAGAGACCTTCAGTGGAGTAATGAATGATTCAGTCGTAGGTACTAACAGGATTGGCTGGCGAGATATGGGCTTAAGATTTCCTCATGTCCTTCACATCACACCCCCAAAATAAGTAGAGGAGTGGGGAGGAGGAATGGGATATCAGGATTTTTCACCACACAAAGAGGTAAAGTGCCTGTCTGAGGTCAAAGTAAACACTTGGAGCCCTGCTCTCTGCATTCCCCTGCAGTGCTATCTGCCTTCCATGACAATCTGCCTCCTCCCTCTCTGGAGGCTGTAATATATATATATATATATATATATATATATATATATATATATATATGTATACTCCTCCCTCTCTGGAGGCTGTAATATATATATATATATATTCATACAATTTGTGATTACAATGCCCTCCACTGCACAGTACAATGTAGGTTGCAGTTACATAGAAGACATGGAGCTTGAAACACTTCAGAATCCAAGTAACTCTAAATTTGAAGCTACATGTATTGCAATGGGTCAATCTCCATCAGGCTGTGGAACTGTGCAAATGAAACTCCAGGAACACAGAATGGCATTCCATTCCCATCTCTTCATCAGGAAGTCCAGAGGATCAGAGAGGGAACCAGCTGACCAAACTAAGAAACCATAAATTTCCAAAAATTTCCAATTAGCTGTAAAGCACCAGTTCTCCATAGAGCACTGCCTTTTACTTCAAGTCTTTTGGGTGTTAGTAAAAGAGCTCTGACAGCTGGAGGCAAAAATTAACCCCTGACAATTCCCTGAGAAGGGGACACGTGAAAAACTGGCTCTTGGTATTTAAAACTTCCCTCCACTACAAAGTGGCAGATGTGCATTGGGCAAACATCCTGAGATGAACTCTTTACCTATTTCAATTCCTCCTGGCTAAAGTCTATGAAATAATTAATTCCAGCCCCCTTGTCATCGCTTGCATGATCCAGAGAAGTTCATGGGCATTGATGACAAGGCTGTCAACCTCTCCCTAAAGAGCCATTCCTTTGTGTGCATAGGCTCCCCTTCCAGTCTGCTCAATCTCTGGAGGATAGAGGCCTTTGTCTCCAAAATCCCTCCCTCCACAATACAATCAGGGCTTAAGTGACTCCCTGGGCCTGTAGAACCATTCACAATGCCCCACACTTCCTGCCCTGAGAGCCCAGAATTCATGACCGTGCAGATAAAAGAATTATGCACTTGGCCAGAGATTAAGCCTGGTCCTTTGTATAGCAACCTCTGAGGTCTGGGGGAAGATTTGACCTGTCAGGATCTGTGTTCATTTTGCCTTGATGAGAGGCAGAGCAAAGCGGTTCTGGCTGTACAATCCCACACCCTGGGGTGTGATAATCAGCAAATTGCAGACAAGGAATTGGCTATTGCCCGATTCTCATTGTCCAGGGCCCAGGCTGAACTGTTTGGTGGCTGGCAGGCTGTTTTTCTGACTCCAGATGGCAGACCCATCTCTTTCCAGGCAAGCCAAGGAAGAAGAGTGTCCTAAGCTGCTGTGCCAGCTACAAAGGGGTCACAGGAATTCCAAGAGGCCAAATGCACAGAATTAAGTCTATCCAAAATCCCACATAGGGACTGAGGCAGGGAGGAGACACTTGGGTCTGAACTTTGCTTCCTTGGCTTTAGAGCGAAGGATTTAGGGAGAGCCAGGACTCTCAGAATCTTTTAAATCAGAAAGCCCCCAAATTGCCACTTCAAACCTATTCCTTAACATTCAACTGAGCAGCCTGCAAATGTGAGTCACTTAAAAACCAGGCATCTTCAGATTTCCAGGGGCTTTTGTATGCCCAATGTGGGCTGTCTATAGTCTGGAGGGTAAGAGTTCTGTCTTGGCTATAGCTCCTCAGGTCTCTACTCAAGTGTGTCTTCCTCAGAGAGACCTATCTGGATGCACAGATCCACATACCATCCCCTTGTTAGAATATCCACACAGGTTCATTTTCTGTCACGGCATGTATCATATTTTTTAATGATCTATATTTACTTTACTCATTGGTTTGACAAATATTTGTTACATGTTTACTGGCTCAGTTCTAGGCTCTGCAGATGGAACAGTGAATGAAACAGACAAAAATCCCTTGCCTTTATGTAGCTTACATTATGGTTAAGGAGATAAATATATAAAAGTAATATTATGCTACATACTAAATAAAGGCCCAAACCAAGAAATATTTGCAAGAAGTCTTACCCTGGTCAGTGTCTATCCCTATAATGTACAGTCATGAACTGATTATGTTTCGTTTCATTTTCTAGTTCAGATGAATCCGATCTTAACCCATAATAACAAAGTGGTTTTCAGCAAAGGAAAGCATCTACACTTATAGCTATTTCCACTATCTTTTAAATAACAAAAAGTACTCACTTTGCATTATGTTTATACTTCTATAATAATATTTATCTCTCTGACTTGTGATTGTTAATCTCTTGGTCTCCTTCTATTCCTGGTTAATGAGGCACTCGAGGACAGAGACTATGTCTCACTCATATTTGTATTCCTAGAACTCAACCAGGTGGTTAAAAGGTTTTGTTGAAATGAGAATCCTGGACCCAGTCATAAGTACTGAGACCATGGAATGATTTGTGTAAAAGCCCAGGAACCAAGTAAGACTGAGAGGCTGCCTCCAGCCCCTTGGAGCCCAGGTCAGGCCAGAGCAGAACTAGAATCCTCACTTTTTTCTCACGCTGGGAAGGCACTATCTGATTCACAAGCCTTTACCTCAGCCCTTGAGAATTTATTCTAGGATTGATGGGTTCTTGTGGGTCCTATCTTTCAGAGAACTCATTAATTTATGAAGTCACATGGTAGAGATTAAAAGTCAATCTTTTATTGAACATGGATTCTTGGAGTACGGACTATGAAAGTTTACAGAATTGTTTGGTTCATTGAGGCCTAAAGGGAAAACCTTTATTGATGTAAATCTGTCTGAATTATAAGAGGCAATATTCTGGCCTCACAAGATAGAGTCACAGGGAGGAGAATGGTGGAAAATCCTTCTCTGCTGTTTGAGGATTAGGTGGACTCTGAGTTATTTTCTAGTGGATCAATCATTTTCCCTTGTCTGAGACTGTTATTGTTAGAGATATAAGACACTATATCTTATTAAGTAGGGAACCCAGGATGTTACTTGGAGGCTCCTTCATTTTACTGAGCTATATCCCTGACTTATTCTCAGATCACTTTCCTATCATATATGATTATTCCTAAAGAAGAATGCCACAAATATCCCAGATAGCAAGGGTTCTAGCTTATCAAGATTTTGTTGAGCATTTCATGGGATGGCTGTAATCCCATAGGCACACTTATTTTAAGGGAAATGACTTTCACTCTATAATCTTCTTCCCTAAGATGGCCAAAATAGGGTTTCAGCAAAAGCACTCCTGGATAGTTAAAGTTGGTATCAGGGGATTATTGTAGTTTGGTTTGGATAAACACTCCAAGTGCCAAAGAATGTGACACAAGGGGGATAATTAGTTCCCCCTTAAGGAAGAAAAAAGGGGAAACTGTTCACCAATTGTGCACGTTAAATACACACTAATTTGAGGCTGAAATGTCCATTTTATATAGCTCCCACACTTCTCTAAATTTTGTGTCAATAGATGTGGTCATGCCAATGGGCACTCTAAATATTATTGCTTATTATGGAGGATTGTGCATAATGGAAAAGGAGTCACTGCTGGGCGTATATGCCACGGTCAAGGGGCTATGGTGGAAGCATTGGAGTAGTTGGAGAGATGGTAAATTAAGCTTGAAGAAACCACCAGCCAGAGCAAAGCATTTTGTTTACTTCACCTTATCCAGGCAAATCCTCAACTTCTTAATTCCAGCAACATAAACGCAACAGTGGAAAATGGTCCCTCTGAGAAAAAGCAAACCCTGACCAAGTTTTGTATAAATTCTTACTTAGATTTGTCAGGGAAGCCTTACAAAAGTTGGAAGCCTTAAGAAGCCTCTATTGCTCTTGAAAGTACACTCACCAAGAACCCCCAGTGTTGGTTTTGCTGATGGCTCAAGCCACTCTGAGCCTCACAGAGAAAAAGAAAAGCCCCCCCCAGAATGGAGGGTGGGGGCTACTTCCTGAAGAGACCTGTATCTGCAAAGTTCTGCTCTGATGGCTTGCTGTTTGAATTGGACCAAGGAGAGGGTCTATGTTACTTAGGAGAATCTGTGTTAGTGCTCCACACGTTAGTAAGTCTAAAATGTAGAGCAGCACTTCTCAAAGTCCTGAGGGTTTAAACACTTGGGAGCTGAAGGAACTTGAGAGTGGGCTGATGGTTCAATAAAGAGACTAGGTAGCAGAATCAACTTCTTCCTTGCCTGCCCAAGGCCTACCACAAACAATACCACATTCAGAGGCTGTTTTCATTGCTCTTCTCTTTCCCCTAACTTTGCTAAATAAAAATTCTGTGTGTACTCTAAAATATGGTTTTCAGTTCTCTCTCATCACACTGATCTGCCGACCTTATCCTGTTAGCAATCCCTGACTCTTTTTCTCACCCACGTTCATTCTTACGTTCTCACGTCCTCCTAATTATCTGGCAGTCAGCACATTCAGCTTCTCTTCCAACTCTAAGCTGTTAGGACAACACTCAATCATTGCCCCAAACGCCTATGACATAACAACAGATGCCATCACAAAACCTTTAAAATTAGGTTGAATGGCAAAGCCTTAATAGAAAACGAAGTATCTTCAGTATTAGAGATATAGTTGCTATAAGGTCATCAGAAGGCAAGAGGAGTGAGTAGTGGGGCATTTATTCCAATAGGTAGTAAAGAAAGTATCCTAGGGATCCCTGGGTGGCGCAGCGGTTTGGCGCCTGCCTTTGGCCCAGGGCGCGATCCTGGAGACCCGGGATCGAATCCCACATCGGGCTCCCGGTGCATGGAGCCTGCTTCTCCCTCTGCCTCTCTCTCTCCTCTCTCTCTCTCTCTCTCTCTCTGTGACTATCATAAAATAAAAAATAAATAAATAAAAATTAAAAAAAATAAAGATTTAAAGAAAGTATCCTAGCCAGGATGTAGGAGACTTGGTCTCAGCTCTACCATCAACTCCCTGTGCTCTTAAGGGAGTACCTCCTTTTCTTTAGATCTTAGTTTTCTTATTTAAAAAAGGCGGCTTATAAGTGGAATCAATCCTCTTTTGAAAAGGGATACCCAGACCACTGGTGGTTTGAGGTGATACAGAGAGAAACATTTTTTTTATTCTAGTAGTTTCATATATAGTCTATCTTACATTTGGAAGACACTGGTTTTACACCTACAGTTTCATTTTAAGATAAATGTATCCAGCTAAAAGCAAGAACCAACCTAAAGAAAAACATTTAGTAGAATAATAAATACTATACATAGCAAGAGTAAAGGCATTATGCAAATTTTTAAAAAGATTTTATTTGTTTATTCATGAGAGACGCAGAGAAAGGCAGAGACATAGGCAGAGGGAGAAGCAGGCTTCCCTGCAGGGAGCCTGATGTGGGGCTTGATCTCAGGACCTCGGGATCAAGCCCTGAGACAAAGGCAGACCCTCAACCACTGAGACACCCGGTGCCCCACATTATGCAAATTTTGGCTTGGTTTTGGTGAAGGATGGGCTAAATGATTCCTACTAGCTCTAGAATTCTGGGTCAGTTAAACAATAATAATTAACACTTTACAGCATTTATTATGTGCCAGGCATGTCCCAGTGTTCTAAGAATTATATGTATTAAATCATGTGTTTACAAGAACTTTATGAGGTAGGCACTATATTATCTTTATGTTACAGATTAGGAAACAGGTATAGAGGGATGAAGAACTTGTTTAATGTGACACAATTTCAGAGTCTGAGCCAGGATTTGAACTCAGGAGGAATGGGTCCAGAAGCTGCACTCTTTAACCACTTTATCAGTGCTTCTCAAAGTGGTTCCAGAACTAGCAGCATCAATATCACTTGAGAGCTTGTTAGAAACTCAAATTACCAGGTCCCCACCCCCAGCCTGCTGAATCAGAAACTCAGAGGAGAGTCCAATAACATGTGTTTTAATAAACCCTACAGGTGATTCTGACATACACTTACATTCAAGCATGTATGATGCTGTAATGAACCAACGGCAGCAAGTGTGGAATGATGGGAGAGTGATTTGGATGGCAAATTGAGATAGAGTGAAGGTTAATGCAGGATTGGAGAAACTTGGACATGACTGATAGCAGAAGGGCAAGAGGCAGATTATGGAAACTGAGAAGAGGAAGAATCAGAGTATCAAAGAGTCACAAAGGACACTGAGGATGCTTATCTTTCAGAGGACTGGAAAAGACAGAGATTGACCCAGGGAAGATGAAGAAGCTGATCCTTTGGATTTCTTGCCTGTCTGACAAACAACAACAACAACTAATGAATAGCTTTTAGTGGTGATGGAGGGGAACTGATCAAGGAAAAAGGTGACTGATTCAAACAAAGTGCTGTGAGCCACTACACTGACATGGGTGAAGTAATACAGTGCTTAGGTCATTGTAGCAGCTGGAGATGATTTTTCAATAAACTAAGCCCAGTGATTATTAGGGTTTTATGGCAGCCAGGAAAATGTGCCACTCAGGTTTCTTGCCTTGGGAGCATAATTTACAGATGGCCTTACTGCTGGCCCTCTGGCTCCATCACTATATTGGAGCTGAGGATAAGCTTCCAATAGGCAGTACCCAGCCAATGACTGAACATGGAAAGAATAAGGTAGGGCCCATTTCTGTGAGATAGGGACTCCTCTGATGGGTGACTTTGGCTTGAGAACTCCTTAATGGCTAGGCTGAAACTTTCTTAGAATGATGTTGTGATCTGAGATTTTACTTATCCAATACTTTTTCCTTCCCTCTCCTTCACAAGAGTTGGACCAGCGCTGTCATCTGACAGCCCCTACTTCCTTCAGATCCCTTCACTTTTTGCCTCACAGGCACCAAACTCAATAAATCTCTTGTATGGCTAAATGCCATCTTAGATTCTGCTTTATAGAGGTCCTGAATGAGTAAAGGCTTCTTTCTTAGCCATGATTTGGTGGATGAGTGACAATGTGGACTCTGGAAGTATCTTGAGGTTGGATGATTTGAGGTTACGAGTAACATACATGCAAGGAGGTAAAGAGGAGTAGAAGTAAAGATTCTGATAGCCTTAACCCTGGACCTTTGTAACAGGGGACCTGCTTCATTCAGATTCCCTCAGCAATTTAGAGACAAACGGCAGGCATTTACAAGTTAGTATTTGTAAAGCTCATTTTTATACTGGTTTAATTCTTTATTCTTGTATTTCTAGGAAAAGCTTTGACACAAGGCCATAAGCCGAGTAGTTTGGAAGGAATCAATGATCCAGGGGGATCACAGCGTGGGGTGAGTTAAGTTTACCTTTAAATGACAGGAAGGTATCTGATTCCATGTGAAAATGAGAATGATGTTGATAGCACAATTGAGAAAGAAGAATGAGGGACGCCTGGGTGGCTCAGTGGTTGAGCGTCTGCTTTTGGCTCAGGGTGTGATCCTGGAGTCTGCAGATCAAGTTCCACATTAGGCTCCCTGCATGGAGCCTGCTTCTTCCTCTGCCTGTGTCTCTGCCTCTCAATCTCTGTGTGTCTTTCATGAATAAATAAATAAAATCTTTAAAAAAAGAAGAATGATTTTTCAGAAGTTGAAGAAGCTGATGTTGGCAGTCAGACTTTCCTTTTTTAAAAGTGTATATTTCTACTACATACACTCTTTGGGAGGGACTTCTTCTGGGATAAACATCCCTGGGAGAAGTAACAATCTAGAATCCAACACCTTAGAGGACACAATCTGTGAAACAATTGCAATAGACTCATTAGGGATGAACTGTGGTGTCTCCTTGAAAGAGGAGTTGATATATTATGTGGAAAAAGTTCTGAAACATTCACAACTCTACCTTTTCCACTTTTGCCCTGGTGGGGAGAACACTCACACGCTCTTTTCTGTAAAAAAAAAAAAAAAAAGAAAAAGAAAAAGAAAACAAACAAACAAACAAACCTGGGTAGGGACACCTGGGTGGCTCAGCAGTTGAGCATCTGCCTTTGGCTCAGGGTGTGATCCTGGGTCTGGGGATTGAGTCCCACATCAGGCTTCCTGCAAGGAGCCTGCTTCTCTCTCTGCCTATGTCTCTACCTCTCTCTCATGAATAAATAAATAATCTTTAAAAATAAAACCCCAGGTAACTGGATCACTTCAAGATTCCAGAGTATGGCAAGAACCAAATGAGTCTTGTAGATGAAATTACGAGTAGAAGTCATTAGCTGAAGGATGAGTTCTCCTGTGGAAACTGGAGGATGAAGCCTGTCTTACTCATGCCTTGAGAACAGCTGAGCAGCTTCAGGCACACTGAAATTTAGAGGATTATAAGAAACCAATTGTAAAACCAAGAATGGTATCTTTAAGACACAACAAAGAGTTTTTTAAAAAGAAAGGAAGGTAAACTAATACAACTTGCTGTGTAGTAAAGATGTTCAACTGCAAGGGAAACTTTAGGACATAAACGTATTTTATAAACAGAGGCACTGAATGTTTGGTCAGAAACAGATGCTCCTGGCAGTCAAATGATAATGCCAGTAATCAGAATTATATATTTCTCCTGATTGTTCATTTATACATTTATAGTAATTATACTATTGAATAAATAAGTAAATAAATAAATAATCATGATTCCCACTTTGCAAATCATTTAACATTTCCAACCTAAAGGATCATAAAGACAATCTAAAGAACTGAAAACCAAGACTTCCAGGTTCCTGCTGTTGCCTCTTATTGTAGGCTTCGCTCTGTTGAAACTGTGAGGGCTCAACTCTTAGATACTGCCTGACAATGATATCAATGTTGTTTGACTTAATAAACAATTTTTGCATAGGAGCAACCCCTTAGAGGGCACAGGCCATAAGAGGAGCAAATTATTAGGTAAAGAGCAAAACATTAAAAAAGGCAAACATCCAGGAATTTGCTAATGATAGCAGCAAAGATCATATTTGTTAATCAGTACCACACATTCCAGCAGGTCCTGCTAAGCTAGGTTTGGTCATCTCAGTTAATGGGATGCTATTTCTTCCTTCTAGTCAGGTGTCACTGGACACAGATGTCTGGAAAATGTGTAAGGACATCTCATGGGAAACTATACCAAATAACCTGTTTGGATGTAGCCATCCTGCAAACCAATGGATTTACCCTGTTGAATAGCCAGAGCTATCCAGCCTCAATTGTCCAAGCAAGTAACCATCATTTCCGGTAAACTCAATGGCAATTATAATCTGCATCAAACATCCAGGGTACGATTACTACATGGTGAGTTGGAGGTGGTGTGTTGCCAATTGTGAGTCAGGAGGCTGGGATGTGGTCTCTTTTTTGCCACCAACTGATTTTGTGACCTTGCATTACCTCTCTCCTCTCTTCTTTCTGTAAGGGGAGTAGATTGGGTGCTCTTTAGGGTTCCTTACAGTTCTAGAGATAAACGTGCTCTCATTTTTATTCCTTACAAATTGATTATGTCCCCATGGCAAAAATTAGGCAAAAAAAGTTTCATCTTAAATGTTGTCAGATGATTGTCTTAAATGTTTTTTATTTTAAGATTTATTTGTTTGAGAGAGTGGGGGGAGGGGCAGAGGAAGAGGAAAAACAACAATCCTCAAGCAGACTCCCTGCTGAGTGTGGAGCCCATTGTGGGGCCCAATCCCACAACCCTGAGATCATGATGTGAATCAAAATCAAGAGTCAGCTGCTTAACCAACTGAGCCACTCATGTGCCCTGACTTAACTGTTTTGATCCTGGCTGTGTAGAAACTGTGTGGAGAAGGATTCTGAAGCTAGGTCCAAGCTCATCAGGAAAGAAAGACAAGGTCAAAAGAATGGGTGGGAAATGACAGCTTTCATGCCATGGATTTACCATCCCAGACACACAATATCACTTGAGCAACTGGATCAGACTAGTTAGAAGCCTCCATTCTAACCAATTAATGGAACTGGAGTTAGGTATGCTTTCCAATACTCTTAATCATGAGTGTTATATGCTAAGAACTATAATAGAAAGCCTTGACTAATAAATGCTTATTATTATTTAAGCATATGACTACTAGTAGTAATAACTAATAATAATCCTTAATATTATTTGCTATATTGAGACAAATATCATAAATCTGGAAGCAGGAAAGACAAGTACAGGAACAGTGATAGCTGATTTTCAACTCAATGAGTTGTATAATGAAGACCTGCTGCTGTTTTTAATTCAGACAGATTAATAACTCTGCAGCCAATGCTATGGGATATAGATCAATAAACTATTAAATAGCAAAGGAAAATTTTGCAAATTAAGTAAACAAGCTCTTTTTTGTATGAAAAATGTTTAATTAATGTGGAATGATGAAAGTTGATTCTGTGCAATCTGCTGTGTATATCTTAGAATGCCCTAGAGTAATACTGTTTTCCCAGTTTAACATAGTACAACTAAAAGCATATTAACATTTCAGACAGAAAAAAAAACCAGGAAATTAGTTCAATGGCTTGCCACCCTCTTTCACTTCTTAGTGGAACTAATAAGAACTCAGGAGTTGTGCATTTTGGAACCTCAACACACCTAGAATATTTGATTGTATCCCACCCTCCACATCGGAGAAAGAGTATTCCTACCAAACAGTGTTTACCAACCACTTCTTTAATCTTCCCCAGATTAGAAGCCATCACTAGCACAGATAATGGCCTTCTGTAAGGAGCTAGCCAATACTATTGCTAATAATCTAGCATTATGCTGCCCTATATGATAGCTACTAACCACAAGTGGCTGTTACATTTAAATTAATAAAATAAAATTTAAAATCCAGTTCTTTGGCCACATTAGTCACATTTCAAGTGCTCAATAGCTATATGTGGCCAGAGGCCATTTTATTGTACATCACAGATACAGAACATTTCCAACACTATAGAAAGTTCTATTGAATGGTACTGCTCCAGAGGGCCTAGGTATATTACACCTAGGGGTGGTAGGAGTTTCAAAATGGGTTAGAGAAAGCTTCCAGGAACATTCAGAACTGGAAGGAGTTTTTAAAATTCAAATTAATCTCCTTTATTTTATAGATTAGCAAACTGTGAGGCAGAGGTCACACAGATAATGTATAGTAGAGTTGAGACAAGAGTTCAGGCTTTCTGATTCTGAAGCCCCTGCTCATTCCATCACCTGTTAATATACCTAGAGTATTTTCCTGATTATTCTACTAGCTCAGGGTCAGCTCCCATCAATATCGCCAGCTCTACTCCAGTAGCCAGATGTTCCCATCATTTCTTTCTGCCCCATCCACTTATATTTTAGAGAGAAAACATCAGGAGAACACTAAATGGGGTTGGAGGTTGGGAGGAGTATGCAATTATGCAAGTAAATACCTAGCTCCAGAATTAAGAGTAAACATTCCAACTGATCTATAAATATTTAACCAAAGTCATATATCTGGGCCCCCAAAATGGGAGTTTGCTCTTGGCATTTACAATTAAAATGGATTAATTCCCTGACACAATGTTAATACTAACCTTTCTTGAGTATAAACATGTCCTAGGATACTCTGCACTGAGTGTAAATGTATAGGAACAGATTATTCACTTGATACCAGCTCTTGGCAAAAACACAATGGTCTATTCTCAGAGCACATGCATGGGGACATTGCATCAGTGAGGGGTTTGTTGGGTCCTGTTTTACATGGGTTGAGGGAAAGGAAGTGGTCTTGTTTACAAGGACAATTAGGCTGTCATCCAGAACTTTGGCTGTTGGTACTCAACCGGTTGGGTCCAAGACTGGATCCCAAACCTCCCATGGCAGGTCTAGGATGGTACATTTTCACTGGCTGCCCTTCCCTCGACTACCCTCAACTGGTTCTGGGGCTATAGAGATGGGTAGGCCCCAGGCCAATACTTCTTAAAGGACTCCCATTGCTTTTCAAAGCAGGTTACCATTGCAAAGAAGTCCTGAAATGGGAAGTAAGTGCAAGGAACAACTAATCTGCATTAACAGGAGGAGTTAGTTCTCTAAGCCTCAGGCCCTCTTTACGATGACCTTTATAACTCTCTCCTTTGGTGCCATTTCTCCATCAAGACAGTCACGGTTCTCCCCTCCTGAGAATTTTGGAGGTATTAAGGATTTAATGTGTTGGTTTTGTTAATATTTAAAAACAAGGATCCAAAGAGGGAATGTTTAAATCAAATACATTACTCACTAATGATGGAAATTCAAGCATAAGCGAGGAAATGTGATTTTTAACATGCATTTTGAAGAAGAAGGGGAATCAGGCTCTACCCTGCAAATCTCACCATCTCTGGTGTGACCATCACTGCAAAGCTGACTGCCTGTGGTTGTCCGGCTGTCTTACACAACTCATGTGAGGCAGGTAAACATAAAGGCAAAGCTTCTAAAGGGGAAGAATCACATCTCTTTCATTTGCTTCTAAAGGCACCAGCAGGGTGATAGGGTTCAGAACATGCTACCCCCAAATATGGCACCTTGGCATACTATTTTAAGCTGAAGGAATCCAAGAAAACAGCAGAGGCAGGAAGATAACTCTGACCTTCCCCACACCCTTCTCCCCTGAAACAGGTCATAAAATGCTCATGTGAGAGGTGCCCTCCCCATACCTGAGGAAAGGAGCATCCTTATATCCAAAGACAAAGGGGCACTGGGAAGAATGAATAAACAGGCCTTGCTAAGTTCCCACCAGTTTACTACACCCACCTCATACTCATCGTATTTCTGCATAACTGCCCACTCTTCATCAAACCTAGCATAAAAATACACAAGTCTAACCATTTCTTTGTGTCATTTCCTTATGAAGGCTCCCCTGCCATGTAAAACTTACATTAAATACATTTGTGTGAAAAAAATACATTTGTGTGCTTTTCCCCTGTTAGTCTGTTTCTGTCAGTTTAATTTTCAGACCCCAACAGGGACCTTAAGAAGGTTGAGGAAAAATTTTTCCTCCCCTACAAGAGCCAGTCAGAGATTAGTAGTTAAGCTGCCTATTTGCATGCCTCTAGATTTAATATTTAAATACAACTTTGTCTTTACAAGTACTGTCTCTTAAAAGCATCAGTTGCTCTCTATTTTATATGACTATCTAAAAAAATTTAAATCAACCATCATCAAAAACTTGTTTACAGAGGTAGAATATATTAGAATCTACATTTTATAAACACTGATACATTCAGTAGCTATTGGTTTAAAAAAATGAGTGGCTGCATTTCAATGTTTATTAAGTCCAGGAAGACCCATAAGACCACCACAACCATCATAAATGATAGATTCTAGTGGGTAAACAAGGTTTAGGAAACAGAAGTGGTTCTATCACCTAACATCATGCCAAAGCACTAGACTAAATCCATAAAAAAAGAGAAATGAAATCCACTTGATTAGGTTCTCAAATAAGATGCCTGCATCCCACTTCTTAGAGCAGTGACTTTCTGTTGTAGCTTCACAGTAGAATCATCCAAGTCCCACCCTAGAGAGTCTAATATAATTGATCTGGAGTTGGACCCACATACTGGTGTTTTTAAAAAGTTTGCCAGGAGATTCTGGTGTGCACTTAAGGTTGATAAACACTGTTCTAGAGCAAAAGGATTTCTGTTCAAAGTTCTTATTCATCTGAGGCATTAAGAATAGCTTATAGCAATGTTTCTCAAACCTGACTACACATCAGCATCCTCCCTGAACTTCTAAAAAATAAACTCTTGGGACCCATCCTCATATTTCCAAATTAGAAATTTTAAGAGTTGGCCCCATGAAACCATAATTTTATAAGCTCCCCAGAAAGTTCTCATGCAGCTGACCTGGCAGTTCCTTGTTGAAATAAATACATTTGAGAACCACTCAGCTCTCAACTCTGGATGCTTGGATACCTGAATCTCACTTCCATAGAATCTAATTTAATTGGTCTGGTGTGGACACCGAGTACCAGTATTTTTTTTAAAGCTCCCGGTAATTTGTGTGCAATCAGGTTAAGAAACCTTGGAGTCAGAGGGCAAAAAAAAATAGCCCATTTGCTGGCCCTCTGTATTTTCATGTCCATGGCAGGCAGACATCACTAATCAATTCTGGCCCTCTTTCCTGCCCACATGTGGCTTCATAATTCTCACTACATTGTTCATAAGGTGGGGATAGAACCACTGTTTGCCATCTTTATTTTAGGTTTTGCCTCGCAGAAATCTAATCACCTTTGAAGATCCCTTCCTGGCTTTTGTTTCTAGATATAGTATGTAAGTGTCCATGTTGTTGTTTTGAAGCAGGAGAAGGCAGAAGCCACAGGTGGCTGCAATAGAGAGATCCATCATCTGGCTACCTCTACTACCCAGTGAAGCTCTTTCAACTCCATATTCTGCTGCAAGTAGAGAACCTTATGCAGAGTAACTTTTCTATTCCTACTGGGTTAATGAAGAGTCTCTGTATGAATATCTAATACCAAGTCCAAGTGTACAGGAAAGGCCAAGTTTAAAGGGAATTAACTCAATTATGTTCCTCAAATCTCTGTTTAGAGTTCTTGTTTGTACATCCCAATCTATCTTCCATGAACATTCCACCAATTTATGGGTAGTTGTCTTATCACTGGACTCAGACCCAGCATGCTGATCCTTTTTCCTAGATTACTGTATGTGGGAGAACACTTGAGCTTCAGAAAGAAACTCTTCTTTTGCTGTGCTGCTTCCTGCTTTGCAGAAGAAGGGCCAAGTGGGCCAGGAGTTTCTGCAGTTTCTTCTGTAGCTGATAATTAATATGGTATGTGAGGAGGGCAGAAAGAACATATTTATTTCTTCTAAAGAAGGGCCTCTTTCCCTGGGGCCAGTTGTTTCAACAAATGCAAACAAAGAACTTCAGGAAGACAGGGCTTTTTCCCTTGGTAATCTGCAATAAAGCACCTTTAAAAGCAACAGATCATGATTCTGATTAGGACTGGAGAAGTAGAATTAAGTACATGTTTAGCACGCCAAGGATCCAGAAGTCTGACAATGAAGAAAGCTCTGTGGGAGGTAGGCAGCCTGGATTTAAGGGAAAGAGGAAGCATTTTGGAGTCAGAATATGCAGAATGTCTCTACCACTTATTAGCTGTGTGACTCTGGGCAAATTACTTAACCTCTCTTGGCCTCAGTTATCTTACCTACAAAATGGAGGATTATAATAATACCTTCTCTTAGACTAGTGGAAAAGATTAAATTAGACAGTAATGGCTTTCTATAAAGCCTCTTGGAATAGATCAGTGCCCGGCAAACACTAACACTCAATGAAGGGTAGCTAATATTATTATTTGATCAGGTCACTACACCGCTTGGATACCCAATTCAAAATCCATATTAGCCTTTCTCAAGGGATTATTCCTAGATGATCAGCATCAGAATGATCTGGGAGGGCTTGTTAAAATGTAGATTCCTCAGCAACATTCTTGATCTAAAGAATCAGAATTGAGCTTGGGTTTAGGAATAAGCCATTTTAGCAAATACTCTGGTGATTCTGCTTCATGTTTCAGTTTAAGAACCACTGATCTAGGAGGAACTAGAGGGTATTATGCTAAGGAAAATAAGTCAGTCAGAAAAAGACAAATATAAGTTCACTCATACGTGGAATTTAAAGAACAAAACAGATGAAAATAGGGAAAGGGAAGGAAAAATAAGAGGAAAACAGAGAGGGAGGCAAACCATAAGAGACTCTTAACTATAGAAAACAAACTGAGCGTTGCTGGAGGGGTGGAGGTGGGGATGGGGTAATTGGATGATGGGCATTAAGGAGGGCACCTGATTTAGTGAGGACTGGGCATTATATGCAACTGAAGAATCACTAAATTCTGCCCCTGAAACTAATAATATGCTATACGTTAACTAAATTGAATTAAAAATAAAAATAAAACAGAAGAGGAAGCAATTTGCCACAAGTAGAGAACCTTATTCAGAGTAATTTTTTTAAATTAAGAAATAAAAAATAAAGAACAACTGATCTATATAATAGGGCTTATTATATCTAGCTTGTTTGTCCCACAAAAATACAATTAATTCATATGGAGAAAACTGTACAGGTACTTGAGGCAAACATCATTACACATTTTCTAGGTGGTATCAAGTAATATTACTTAAATGGAAGGAAAGGAAATGGAGAGAACTTCAGGATTCCACATTCAGAGGGAATCCTGAAAACACAGGAAACTTTCCCTACCTTCATTGGTTTTCCCTTTATGTGTAAATGGCATAAAAATGAACAAAGGTATGTTTTGACCAAATTCTACAAAGATGCCAAAATCATTTTTAACTAGCATTTTTTTGATACACTATAAGCCACAGCAGTAGTCAATAAGATAGACAAATTCTTGCCTTTGCTAAGCTTACATTCTACTTGGAAGAGACAGATAGTAAACAATTTTAAAAGTCGAGACTAAAGAACCATTCGTTCTTTCACCCACGCACTCTCTTTTTCAACAAACATGATGCTTATATCTAGAGGAAGACCAAAAAAAAATTCAAGTAATTATAATTCAATAAATGCTACAAAGAAATGCATGGGACTACAAAGAAATGTATGGTGCTAAGGGCTTACATGTCTAAGGGAGAATAGTAGCAAGGTAGGTCCAATACAGGGGTGATTTTTGTAGAAAATGATATTGGTGCCTGGGTGGCTAGATCGATTGAGCATTTGCCTTTGGCCCAGGTCATAATCTCAGGGTCCTGGGATAAAGTCCTACACTGGGCTCTTTGCTTAGTGGGGAGTTGCTTCTCCCTCTACACCCCCAATTGTGCACTCTCTCTCTCTCTCTCTCAAATAAATAAATTGAATCTTAAAGAAAAAAGAAAATGATATGTGAGTTCTCAACTAGAGGATGAGTAAACCAGGTGAAGAGGGTGGGGGGTAGGAGTGAAAGAAGAAACAGCTGATGATAAGCATTTCAGAAAGATGCAGCATGTTGAAGGCCTAGAAACTGAAGAGAACATGGTGCATTTGAGGATTCTGGAATGGCTGCTGAGGATAGTGCTATAGAATAACTTGTCTATGTCCCCACTAAATTCATATGTTGAAACCTACTCCCCCAATGTGCTGGTATTTGAAGGTAGAGCCTTTGGGAGGTGATTAGCTCAGGAGGGTGGAGCCTTCATGAATGGGATTAGTGCCCTTATAAAAGAAACCCAAGAGAACGACCTCGCCCCTTCCACCATGTGAGGACACAGCAAGAAGATGGCCACCTATGAGCCAGGGAGTGGGCTCTCATCAGACACCACGCCTGTCAGCACCTCAATCTTGGAATTCCCAGCTCCAAGAACTGTGAGTGATATATTTCTGTTTTTTAAAGATTTTATTTATTTATTCATGAGAGGCACACAGGGAGAGGCAGAGGCATAGGCAGGAGGAGAAACAGGCTTCCCATGGGGAGCCTGATGTGGGACTCAATCCCAGAACCCCAGAATCACGACCTGAGCTAAAGGCAGACACTCAACCACTGAGCCACCCAGGTGCTCATGAGTGATAGCTTTATTTTATTATTTTTTTGAGTGATAGTTTTCTATTGCTTATAAGTGTTCCAGTTTATGGTATTTTGGTTATAGCAGCCCAAATGAACTACAACAGATGGAAGGGTGGGGAGAATGACACTCCAATGTGGAAAGGAAGACAGAACCACCAGGTCATAATGGCCCACACTGCTATGATGAAGAGTTGAGACTTTATTCAGTGTGCAGTGGGAAACCATGAAAGGGGCTTCTAATCAGGGAATAAAACGCAGATGACACAAGTAATAGAGAACAAAATGACATAAATAATAAAGGGTACAAAAGCATGACTCAGAAATACCTATAGGTACTATAGAGGCAAAGGTGAGTCAGTATGTTTAGAGAGGGCATTGCTGAAAGCAGACATGACCTGGACCTGATAAATGAGAGAGACTTGCGTTTGATGAGGTGGCTCTTTTGGATAAAGGAAAACACCTGAGTGGAGTGAAAATCTTGATGTAAACACATCCATGTGTGAAGATGAAGCATGAGAGAACCACCATTCTTTTTTCTTGATGGAAATATCTGTTTATAAAGACTTCTAACTCTGGGAAATGAACTAGGGGTGGTGGAAGGGGAGGAGGGCGGGGGGGTGGGGGTGAAGGGCACGGAGGGGGACACTTGACGGGATGAGCACTGGGTGTTATTCTGTACGTTGGTAAATTGAACACCAATAAAAATTAATTTATTAAAAAAAGAAATATCTGTTTAGTTGTTGGTAGTTTGATGTTGGAAGACTATAATGATTGAATTTTAAAAAATCACTTTGTTAGATGGGTGAATGGATGAAAATGGAGATGCTAGAGTCACAAATCAAAGGCAATCTTAGGAAAATGGTTAGAGGAAAAATAGTTTCTAATGGCTTAAAAATTCTGTTTTACAAATGAGCAAAAAACCTAGGTGTATCTCAGTTCTGGAATGGGAAGATGTTGAGAATCCCTTTCCCACAAAGTATAGGCTTTGAAATGGGAGATCATAAAAATAGCTTGAGAGCTCCATGAAGAAAGAATCTATGCTTTTTGCCAATGTGGCCTTAGCACTTAGCATACTGCCTAGCAAATAGTAGAAAGTGAGTAAATATGGTACTTTTAAGGCCAGACCCAGATATTAAATGTGTGAATCTTGTGTCTAGGGTTCCTGAGTAGGTTTCCTAGAAGCACAGTTGTGGGGGTGGGGGGTGGTTAAGCGGTAGGCTTTGTTGTTTGCTATCAAGTTGGCTCAACCTCTACATTAGTTTACTATTTTTGCTGTAACAAATTAACACTGATCTAGTAGCTTAACAACACAAATTTATCATCTTACTCTTCTGCAGGTCTAAAGTCTGAAATTGGTCTTACTGGGCTAAAATTATTGGCAGAATGGCATTCCTTTCTGAAGGCTCCAGGAGATAATCCATTTCGTTGCCTTTCTACTTTCAAAAGACTGCCCACATTCCTTGGTTGATAGCTCCTTCCTCTATCTTCAAAACCAGCAACATTGGCCAAGTCTTTCCCACCTAAATTCACTTTGACACTCTATTGCCTTCCTCTTCCTCTTGTAAGGATCTGTGTGACTAAACAGAGGCACCCTGAAAAATCCAGAAGAATCTTTCCATCTCAAGGTCAATTGATTAGCAACTTTACTCATATCTGCAACCTTAACTCCTCCCTGGCATATAATGTAGCATGTTCACATGTTCCAGAAATTAGAATGTGGATATCTTTGGGATGAGGAGGCATTACTCTGCCTATTGAAAGCTTCTATCCATAAAACTCATAAATACACACTATTGGACAATGCTCCCTTTTTGTAAGCCCACAGCATACACAGCACTTTGTATATGAGCTTTGGTCAGTATATATTTCAGTAGGAAGGAAAAGTGTCAACTTAGTCCACCAAGTCAGCCAAGTAGAGGTCAATGAAAGGAGCTTTTACTATATTTGGTTTTACTAAAAAAGGAACAATCACTAGATACCACGGAATCTCACAATATACAGAGTAGATGCCATGGGATCTCACAATGTACAACATCTACATTGTACAGTAGAAGTCTCTTGTAAGTAATTGGTTAAAGTAAAGAATCATATAAAAGAATACATACAATCCTTAACAATTTTATCTCAACTTAAAACATACATTTGTTGGGCAGCCCGGGTGGCTTAGCAGTTTAGCACTGCCTTCAGCCCAGGGCCTGATCTTGAAGACCCAGGATCGAGTCCCACATCAGGCTCCCTGCATGGAGCCTGTTTCTCCCTCTGCCTGTGTCTCTGGCGCTCTCTCTCTCTCTCTCTCTCTCTCTCTCTCTCTCTCTCTGCCTCTCATGAATAAATAAATAAAATCTTAAAAAAACATACATTTGTACATTCATTTACTAATCTGGTGATGTGATGTAAGACCAAGGCCTTTACTGGAGTGTGTACCCTCTGGAACTTCACAGACTCTTTTTTGCATAGGTTACATCCCTAATGCATCTCCTTTGAGTTCCAGTTCAGGCTGTGATTTTCTTTAACAATAAAGCAGCTTTTACATTTATTTATTTATTTATTTAGCATGAGTAGAGGGGCAGAGGGAGAGGGAAAAACTCAAGCAGACTCTGCACTGAGCACAAAGTGGATGCAGGGCTCAATCTCACGACCCTGAGATCACAACCTGAGCCCAAACCAAGAGTTGGACATTCAATTGACTGGGCCACCCAGGTGACGGGAGCAATAGGGCTGCTTTTAAAAGTAACTTTTCTTTATCAAATATTTCCAAAGCATTGACATTGGTTTTCACAGAAACAATAGCTATTCTTTTATACTCACATTTCATAAATTTACATTAAGTTACCTAATTATATTAGCAAGTACAACTGGCATAAATGGGTTTGGCAAGCAAACAACTAGCTCTTGGTAAGTGTTAACACATAGTAGCAGAAGTGTAAGGGTCAACCATAGCATAAGTTACTGTCCATGAGCTTTCCTTGTGCCCTGAGCATCAGTCAGTATATATTTTAGTAGGAAGGAAAAGTATCAACTTAGTCCACCAAGTCAGCTTAATGGAGGTCAGTGAGAGGAGCTTTTACTATATTTAAGAGTTTACTTAAAAAGGAACAATCAGATTCCTTGGAATCTCAATATAATCTTCTTGAAAGTCCTCACAAAGGTGTGTCAGCTAATATTAACAATGGTTAATATTTATTTAGTGCTTATTATGTGCCCAGCATTATGCCAAATACTTTATAAATATTATTTTATTTCATCCTCACAACCATATGAGGTAGGGTGCATTAAGCCCATTTTTTTAGATGAGATAATTAAAACTTAGAGTTAAGGAACTTTTCAAATGTCCCATATCAAAATATATGCAAGCCCAGGCAGTCTGTCTGTAGAGCCAACACTTATTGCCACTGTACTATGTCAACTACCAGACCAGCAAGAATCCTAACATGCGGTACCACACTGCCAGCTGCCTCCTTGCTTCCTTCCTCTTCACAGTCCAATGATGGATCATTTTTTTAAATTTTTATTTATTTATTTATGATAATCACACAGAGAGAGAGAGAGACAGAGACATAGGCAGATGGAGAAGCAGGCTCCATGCACCGGGAGCCCGACGTGGGATTCGATCCCGGGTCTCCAGGATCGCACCCTGGGCCAAAGGCAGGCGCCAAACCGCTGCGCCACCCAGGGATCCCCTCAATGATGGATCATTACAAAGCAGAAGGCAAAATATCTATGGCAATGCCCCTATCCAGATTTCTTTGTTTCCTTATCTCCTCTGACATGGTAGCTGTATAGCTCTCTCCCTACAATGAGCCAAAAAGATAATCAAGAACCCACGGTGGACACTGCTTGAATTTATTGAGGTTCTTTATCAGCAGCAGCTATTTCTTTCTAGCAGCATCTTTCTTTTCTTTCTTTTCTTTCTTTCATTTGTCCTCACTTTCCTTCTGGGTTTAGCTATCATCTCTGAAAGCTCAAGGACAACCATAATTTTCTCTTGGCTCTACCACTATAAAGGTCACTCACTTACCTTCTGCCTTCAGAAATGACTGCAAGTAATCTATCTTCCAGGCTTCTATGGAACTATGGAGAAAGATCAGAACTCAACCTTCCTTGCTATGGCTAAGCCATATTAGCCCTTAGAATCAAGAGATTAGGCAGAGCTACCCTGAATAATAAAGCCAGACAGCCATATCAAGCAGCTGCTGGAAGTTATGCTACGGAAGAAAAAAAAAAAGATCAGGAAAGAAAACTATCCCAAGGAAAAGGGAGGGGCTTTCAGAGACTAGGGCCATGGAGACCTCTGTCTAGAAGATTCACATGAGGCAAACATGCTGTCAGTGCATGTTGACCAGAAACCCAGAGGAGGAGAATTTAAGGTTAGATGGTACCTTTGTACCTTAGGATGCTAGAAGCCAGATTTAGGAGCATGAGTGTATTGAAAGAAACACAGGGTTGCCGTGGAGACTCACACCTGAAAAAGTCTCACAGGCTGTATCAGAGGTACTAGCTCAAATTTCTTCAGGCTAGGTTTGAGCAGCTTGAACTAAAATTCTACCCAGCCCAGACTGGGCAGGAATGGGCAGATTCTTTTTTTTTATATAAATTTTTATTTATTTATGATAGTCACACACACACACACACACAGAGAGAGAGAGAGAGAGAGAGAGAGAGAGAGAGAGAGAGAAGCAGGCTCCATGCACCGGGAGCCCAACGTGGGATTCGATCCTGGGTCTTCAGGATCGTGCCCTGGGCCAAAGGCAGGCGCCAAACCGCTGCGCCACCCAGGGATCCCGAATGGGCAGATTCTTGATCTGAGTGCCACTAAAAGAACTCTGTACAAAGGCAGTCAAGGAAGGGCCAAGAGAAAACTAGCTTGTACCTATTAGTACCTATTAACATCTAAACAAAGCTCAGAGTCCGTAATAAACATGTTGACAGAATGCAGGTGATTATAATATTTCCATTTTTCAAAGAACCATAATATGGTAGGGTTTGACCTCACTCTGGTCCAACTATCATGTGATATTTGGATTCTTGTTTTAAAGATCTATTTTTATTAAAAATGGAGGGGTTCATATGTCTGTTTCAGGGACAGGAAAATTTATCTCTGTGTGTTTCAGTGTGTGTGTGTGTTGGGGGATGGATTTCATCTATCTTGCAACTCCAAGCAGGTCCAAATGGAAGAGTAGATGGTGATGACTACGAAGGAGGCCCATGGGCCAAATCCCAGGGGCATAAGGGAGAATAAGAAAGGACCAGGCCTAAGAATTCATTCCCAGCAAGAAAGGAGCCATGGACTTTTAACTAACTGACAGGGCATATGTTATGGAATCATGGAATTCAGTATGGCAAAAAGCTGAGAAACCATGAGAGTTGAGTTTGCATTCCAGTAGTATCCAAATTTTCTTTCTTTTTTTTAATCCATGAGAGACGGAGAGGCAGAGGGATAAGCAGGCTTCCTGGAGGGGGATCCCAGGACCCTGGGATCACTACCTGAGCCAAAGGCAGATGCTCAACCACTGAACCACTCAGGTACCCCAGTGTCCAAATTTTCTGTGTGACCTTGGGCAAATCATTTTAGCCTTCTGGGTCTCAGATTTCTTACCTGTAAAGTGAGAACAATCACATCTGCCCTGTCTACCTATGGAAGATTCCATTACCGACCCCAATTCTTTGCCCTTCCTCTGCCTGTGCCACTTGACTCATTTCTTCTGTAAAACATGTGGAGTATACTTCCTGTTCATTGATTCTAAGTTCAATCATGTAATTAGCTATAGCAAACTGGATGATGTGGAAGTAACAATGATCCAGTTTTGAGCCCAGGCCTTTGGAGGCATTATTGTTTCTTCTCACTCTTGCATCTCTTCCTTAACCATGAGAATAGCAGGCTCAGCTTATCCCATGGTTCTAGAAGGAAGATAAGGAACATGTGAAGCATAGCCACAACCAGCCTACATCAGGTAACCCCCAGCTTGTCCCAGACTCATGACTGAGCCCAACTTAGACTGGCCAATGCTCAGCAAACCTACAGACTGATGAGAAATTATAAGTGTTGTTTTAAGCCGCTGAGTTTTGGGATGGTTTGTTACAGAGTGACAGCTAATTGACATGGGAACTTATAGAGGTGATATGGGTCTCAACTGTGATAATATATTAGAGCACTTTTTCAAAGTATCCAAGGTTTATAAAATGTAAGGGACTGTTCTAAGAGAGGCTAAGTAGCTTAAAGGGCTGTAATGGCAGGGCAAAGTGGAATTTGGTCATGTTCTGTTATTACAAGTTTTAATGGAAAAGGTCCCCTTTGCCACAAGAAAACTAGGGGAGGTAAGTCCCAAGGTTCCACTCCAGTGACCTCATCCTGAAATCATGGTTGCCCATGAATTCCTGTTTAAGCACTTGAGCAAGGATAACAAAGCCTAGAGTAAAACAAGATAGAGAAAAAGATGGCTTAATGAGAAGCCTCCCAGACTTCTTTAGACAGCAGAATAGTATGCCAACAGCTCCTCACTCTGCCTCATCAAATACTTGCCCTGTTCATTGAATCTGCCATAAAATTCACTGGTGTTGGTAGAGTCTTGTAGGCTGTAGCCGGCAGGCTGGCTGGACAATAATTCTGTCAGCTCTCTATTCCAAGCAACTGTCTCTGAGAGTTCCAAAAGCTAAACACAGGAAAACCACACCAGCCACAGGCCTCATTAACCAATAAACCCTTGATGAAAAGCAGGATCTCACACGGTTATTTCTGGTACAAAACTCCCCCAAAGGAGGGGGAGAGTTGTACTTAAAAGTCCCACTGGACTGATTAAGATGCTCCTATCCTTCACAATTTATTTCAGAGCTTGGGTCAGACCAGTATTTCTACCAATAAAATATCAGAAGGGATAGTTAGAAGGCCTTGGCAAGAAAAGCACAAGTAAATATAAGAACACGGCAGGAGTATTTGGAAAAGTAATATTAACTGGGCTCAGAGGAATAGAGAGTAAATTATTTATACTCTTAAGGATTCAGGGCAGACTCAGCCATTTAAGGGAGGGATGAGTGGACCATCTGCTGCTCCCTGCAGTAAGTGACCAGCTTACATGCCCCATGCCAAGGGTTGAACGATAGCCAAGGATATGAATCACAACCAGATACAGCCCCAGCAAGTTCCACCTTGGGGGGGGGCTTTAGAGGGAAAAAAGAACTGTGCACTCTCTTTATTGGCAGCTGGGATTGCTAGTTCTCAATTTATGCAACTGTCCGAAGGGAGTTCTCTCTTTTATACAGAGTCAAAAGAAGGCAGACTACTTTAAACCACTTTATTCCTACAATGTTTCTCTTGTGAAATCCATCCCTCATGCACCCACCCTGAGCAAGGGTGAGTCTACAGTGGATGAATTCCCTTGTTATCCAGGTACATACAATAACACCAGAAGCCTAATTAAGCCATTTACCCTTTCTTTAACCACAATGCCAAACTAGAGACCTTTTGATCATATGCATTCCTACCAGCCTACCGAGGCCAAAAGCTTGCAACTCTTTCTTGCCCTTTACTCCCACAACTAGTAGGGCCTTCAATTTGTCTTTTCTTCAGGTGCATCTCCTGATTTATTCTCTTCCTCTCTTCTTCCATTGTTTTGCCTTAAAATAAGGTTTGTTCTCTAATGATTTCGTTATTCTAAGAGACTGTAAGTTCCCTGGTTTCTAGGTTTCCTCTAAATTTTCTTCATGTTCCACACCTTCATCTTCTTCACCTACCATTTTGAAAAATCAGTCCATTCCCCTTTTCAAGAGCAAGAATGACTCTTAGTTCTTTTGGTATCCCATCACTCAAACTTTACTCTCAACCACCAACTTCAGGCTGGTATCTGGAAAACTAGTTCCCACCTTTGAGACTTTGCTCAAACCATTTCCATTGCCTGGGATGCTCCTTGAAACCTCCCCAATGGTCCTACCACTCCATGTATGCAGAGCCAGCCTCAAGTGTCTATCTCCCCATGAAAATTCTCTTAATATCACTAATGAGATGAATGGAAATCTAATTTATTTTTTTTTAATTTTTATTTATTTATGATAGTCACAGAGAGAGAAAGAGAGAGAGGCAGAGACACAGGCAGATGGAGAAGCAGGCTCCATGCACCGGGAGCCCGATGTGGGATTCGATCCCGGGTCTCCAAGATCGCGCCCTGGGCCAAAGGCAGGCGCCAAACCGCTGCGCCACCCAGGGATCCCTGGAAATCTAATTTAAAAGAAACCTATCAAACAACAACAGAAGCAAGATGAGTAGGAGGATTTCCAGTGTTCTTGCTGCTGGGTTATTGGTGGCTTCTTCAGCAATGTCTTTTTAAAAAATGTTATTTATTTACTCATGAGAGACAGAGAGAGAGAGAGAGAGAGAGAGAGAGAGAGAGAGAGAGAGAGGCAGAGGAAGAAGCAGGTTCCATGCAGGGAGCCCGACATGGGACTTGATCCCAGGTCTCCAGGATCAGGCCCTGAGCTGAAGGTGGCGCTAAACCGCTGAGCCACCTGGGCTGCCCAGCAATGCCTTTTTTTTTTATCCATCCTTCCTTTTCTATTTCAGGAGAACCATTTAAATTCAAGATGGCACTCTCTACCCGATCTGTTGGTCGTTCCCTACTTTCATTATGTACTAGAATTGCCTGGGGGAGCTTTTAAAACACTGGATACCCAGGTTGTACTCCAGACCATCAAATCAAAATCTCTGGGGGTGGTGTCCCAGGTATCAGTATTTTATTTTATTATTTTTTTTTAGGTATCAATATTTTTAAAATGACTCTAGGGGAGACCAAGGTTGAGAACCACCAATCCAGATGACCACTATAATCTGACAGGTTCTCTCCACCCTTTGCTTCTCTCAACTGTCCCACATTTCTCTGCTGTTTAAATTCTCAGCTCCAAGTGTTTCATTCTCTTACTCAAAAACTTTTAATGGCAGATATATAATATATATATTTACATATAAATATATAGGAATGATATTTAAACATTCTGTATTCTTGTCTAGTATAGGTTTTTTTCATTTCTGTATTATTCTCTAGTTTTTTTACCTATAGGATGTTAAAATATCATTTTTACATGTGCACTAGTTTTCTATTGCTGCATAACAAATTTCCACAAATTTAGCAGTTTAAACTTAACAGCGTAAAACAACACAAATTCATTAAGTCACATGTTCGATGAGCCAGGAGTCTGGGCATGGTCTCACTGGGTCATCTGCTAAGGGTCTCTCACTGTTTTAAAATGTAGGCTTTGGGGCAGCCCAGGTGGCTCAGCAGTTTAGTGCCACCTTCAGCCCAGGGCGTGATCCTGGAGACCCGGGATTGAGTCCTGCATTGGGCTCCCTGCATGGAGCCTGTTTCTCCCTATGCCTGTGTCTCTGCCCCCCCCCATCTCTCTCTCTCTCTCTCTCTCTCTGTCTCTCTCATGAAATAAATAAATAAAATCTTTTTTAAAAAGTAGGTTTTATTACCAATCAGGTATGATGGAGCTAACATATTAGAGAATGACAGCCATTGAAAAGATAGTTTGTAACTGCAGGTCCCAAGAGGAGGGCACAGTATGCTACACAGGGCCATAAGGGGAAGCACCAGGGTTGATCAGGAGGTAGAAGGAGTAAGGGGACAACAGGGGCAAGAGCCTTTACTGCAGTTTCCATGAAAAATGCAAGGCAGGGTAATCAGGTTTAAGATTGCTAGTTTGAATAATTTAGGAGGGCTCTGGGATATAGGAGGCTGGTACCTGGCTCCGAGATGGTTAGGGCAGAGGAATATTGCCTCCTAGAGTGTAAAAGCCAGATAGAGAAGCAATCTGGTTCAGATACAGGGTCTGGATTGTCTGGTTTTCATATGAAAAGTACCCTCTTGGGAAAGCCATTTGCTATCTCTAAAAATTGGCTAGACCTGAGGGGGCAGCCTCTCTCCAGATAGTAGACTACAGATGCCAGAGCATCAAGAATGCAGAAATTAAGAAAATATAGTTAGGACACTCATCAAGTTGAAATCACAGTATCAAGCCAGGGCTGTGGACCCAAGCTCACAGGTTATTGGCAGAATTAAGTTCCTTGTGGTTTTAGGACTGAGGTCACTGATATCTTGCTTGCTGATTGTTGGAAGTCACTCTCAGCCCCTCACATCCTTAGGCTGCTCTCACATCCTAGCCAAATGGCTCTCTCACAACATGAAAATTCTTTTTTAAAGCCAGATGAAAATTCTTATATAAGGAATGTAGATACAGGTGTGACTATCTCATCACCCTTGCCATATAACATAACTTAAGGGAGTGACATCACATCATATTCACATCTCTGCCCACTCTCTAGGGGAAGAGATTATATAGGGCATATAGGCAAGTGGCAGGAATCTTAGGATTATGCCTTCCAAGTTAAGGAATTACTTATATGTATATATTTGCATGGGAGAAAAGTCTGGAAGATGTTCATGTGAATCATCTCTGTTGAGGGACTTTCTGGTGGTATTCTTATTTTAAGTTAACTTTTATTCTGTAAAGTACATATATTATTTAGGAGTCAAGGAAGGGGGATCCCTGGGTGGTGCAGCGGTTTGGCGCCTGCCTTTGGCCCAGGGCACGATCCTGGAGACCCGGGATCGAATCCCACATCGGGCTCCCGGTGCATGGAGCCTGCTTCTCCCTCTGCCTGTGTCTCTGCCTCTCTCTCTCTCTCTGTAACTATCATAAATAAAAAAAAATAAAAAAAAGGAGTCAAGGAAGGAAAATAGGAAGGAAGGGAAAAAGGGAAGAAGGAAGAACCTTTATTTGCTTACTAAACTAAGTATAAATCAATTCTGTCCAAACAGGTTCTCCATAATCTAATCCCAACTCTGTTCAAGGAGTCACGTTCCAATACTCCCTTCAAATGATCCCATATTTAAGCCAAACTAAGTATCCTGGCTTACATTTTACCCTATGCTTTTCTACCTGTATGGCACACTCCAATTACTCCACGGCTTTATTTCTGTCAAAATTCTATCTAACCTCAAGGCCAACTGCTATCTTCTCTGCAAACTAACTCTTGATCCCACTGGTCATGAGTGTTTCCTCTTGTTTTTGGAATCTCTGAGCAACAGAGAATATGTGTGAAGGTCTGAAACTCTAAGGTTATATTGCCTAGGTTCTACTCCTGGCTTTTCCTACTTTCTTGCTAAGCAATCTGAGGTAAATCGCTTAACTTTTAATAAGTCAGGACCATTGCAGACAACATAAAGTAATTGAGAGGAGAGGCTCTAATTCATAATCCAAGGGGAACTAACAGAGTGGGTACACTGTAATTGAAATATCTAAGTCAGAAACCCACAGGAAACCACTATGCCTTTAGAATAAAGTCAACTGTGTAGGACTGAGACTGCAACGGGTGTGCAAATGAATAGAGATTTGAAGTTCAAGCCCAAAGCATAACCTTTGCTTTGGAAAATTCTCCAGCCAAAGTCACAGACATTAAATAGGAAGCAAATGCTCCATGAAACCAGGTAATGTCATCAATGATGCCTCCCAGGCCATTTCTCCAAAACAGAATTCTTCCTGTTTGCAGTGATGTATGAGTATGTTAATTCCAACTGAGGAAATTTCATTTGTGATTTTTTTTTTTGGAAATTGAATTCATCCAAGAGAAACAACTGTCCCAACAATTTTCTCCTCCATTTATGCCAGATTATAAGAGGCAAAACAAAGAATAGTATTTTTCAGACCTGTGCTTAAAAGAAACTGAGTGCCACATCATCTGTTTAGCTGTCTGAACTGGCACAGTGAGGTACACTAGGATTGCCAAGATCTGCTAGGCTCCCTGGGCAGTGAAGCCTGTGCCTTGACTCCACCAAATTATCTATAAAATTGGCATTCATCTGGTATACCAGGTTAACTTACTGTGGACCTGGATTCTGATTCACAAATCCTTATTTTGCCTATATAATAATTGAGAGACACATCAATGAAAGATACCACTTTATGTTACAAAGAAATAGCTATATCATCAAGATTTACCATTTGTTTAGTACCTACCATGTGTCAGACACTTTGCATCCATGACCTGAATGGATCCTTCTAGTCCCTTGCAAAGGATAAGAAGCCATTTGGGTATAACAAAATGGGAGCCTGAATAATATCCTTCACTGATCTCTCTTTTTTTCTGTCCTCCTGGAGTAACTCAGGATCTAAGCACTTGGCTCAGAATACCCCAAAGCAACTTCTTCCAATTCCTGTGTCAAGTGGCTCTTCCTAAGATAGAAGGCCACTCTGATATTTAGAAGTATCTGTTGCTAGGGTGATAGATGGCACAGAGAAGTGGATCACTGGAATCCGAAAACTGAGGGTTTCAGCTTCTAACAGGCTATGGACCCTCAACCAAATTATTTTCCCTTTCTGGGGCTCTATTTCCTCATCTGTAACATGACAGGGTTGGACTAGATTTATGGTTTGAAAAATTTCAAAAGCTATGAATCCTTTGTTATCCAAAATCTTATAGAAATTCAAAGCAGTGTGACTGGTTGAAAGGGGGTGGAGGAAAGAAGGGCAGAGAGAAGGTTGAAAGCACTCTGCTGAATCTTAGGGCTTGAGGGTCCATGGTTTGAAACACTGTTGTACTAGGTGAAAACTAAAGGTCTGACATTTGATGGTTCATAAGCTGGACAGTCTACTTTTACTTTTAGATTTTGCAGTGTATTTTCCCCTTCCCTGAGCTGAAAGTAGAATATCATCCAAGATGAGGACCATCCATCCCATGACTGTACTCCAGTACCTAGCTCAATACTGTATGTTTAACAGGTGTTCAGTAAATACTTGCTGAGGACCTGTTGGTTCAAAGAGAATGTTTGCCCTGGGTTGTCTCTACCTAAAGATGAATATCCTCTTTTGGCCATAGGGTGGCCCTTTAAAATTTTCAGAGGGAAGCCGGTCTCAAAGACTATCATTCTATTCTCTTCAGTACTTAAAGCTGACTATTTTGGGATCTGATATCCCTGATTACAGGGAATAGTGGGAGACACTTTAAAAAAAACCTTTAAAGTCTACCATGACAATGGAATACAAAGTGACAAGAATGTATTAGATATGGGCTCTCAAGAAAAAAGATGGCCTGGGAGGAAGGTAGGGCCACTTTAATAGAGGGTACTGGGGGAAGGAAGATTGTTAGATACTAATTTGCTGTTTGAAAAGATGTTCCAGAGATACAAGACAACATCTGAAGAGGGGCCACACTTGAGAAATGGGAGCCAGATGAAGAAATCCCAAATACAGAGGCAGAAAGAATTATAACACCTTTGATAGGTTTAGTGTCCTATTTATTGATTGTTAACATTATACTACAGTTCTGCCTAATAGAGGACAGACAGCTCTTGTGCTTGAGGTTTGATCCACTGAAAAGAAAGATACAAAGACCTACAGCTGAATTGTCCTTTTGTATTATTGGGTGAAACTCAACAAGTTTTTTTTTCTTTCTTAAAGACCACAGTGTACACACACACACACACACACACACACACACACACACACAACTCTGATTGGTCTCATTTGGGGAAATTCAGTATTTGGATTCAAACACTTCACAGATCTGGAGCCAACCAGTTCAAAGGATGTTATGTTTTCCAAATCAATAAAAAAGAGTGGTCAGTAAGACAGACGCTCAACTAGCAACTGTTTGCAATTTACAGTGTTAATAGTCATTGACAGTTCAAGCATTCACCCCAATCTTTTGACAATCTTGGTCAATGAGGGATTAGTTAGATAAATGCAACAAAGTTCCACTTTTCAGAGCTCATAAAGTATCTAGCTTCAATCATGCTTCCATGCCTAACAAAGGTTTATTTCTCACCTTCACCTGGAAAACAACTTAACCTCTTTGTATCCATTTTTTATTGGGTGAAAACCCCCACCCGATCCCATGAGTTATTTTCCTTTATGTCAACTCTCCACCCTCATTATTCATTTTATCCAAACAGCAAGGTCTTACTGAAAACAAAACCATACTTGGCAAATAGCATTTTTGTCAAGTCAAAAACCATCTGCTCTTTTCCCAAGTGGCCCGGATCGTATATTCTGGGTCTACTGGATGCTAAACCAGAAATCAAATTGGATAGGGCACAGAACGTCAGTGAATGTGTTTACTGAATCTACTCCATTGTGATCTCAGGGTACAGGTTCACAATAGGAGAGCCCAGGGGAAAAGAATCTTCCCCTGAGGTCACAGTCTCGGGTGCATGTCAGCACTGGAAGTTCCATCCCAACCTCTTCCACCGAACCATTTCTCTCGGTTGTTAGTTTGCTATATGAAACTTCTATCAATATTCTACCTCAAAAATCACTATTATTTAGTGTAAAGAATAATGGCTGTAGTGATGCTAATAATAGAAAAGCAGTGTGATTACAGGAGAAAAGAGCTTATATGGGGAGAAAGTAAAATATGTCACACTGCAATGTGTGAGCAGAAGGTTGTTAATGCAATCAAAACCATTAGCAACTGGAAAGTGCCCAGGCCTGACTTCCTGCAGATTTTCTGATCTGACTGCTCAACATAGCACACAGAGCTGGTGCAAAATGCTTTGTAGGATCACTCAGTGAGCTGGTCATATACTTGGTTTGTATGGCACCTTGGAAGAACTGCCATTTTCCAGCAAGGCTTTCTTTCCTAACAAAAACAGATCAATTGCATGCCTACCTACCATCTCTTAAAAAGAATGGTACCCATTTTGGCATTATGAGAGTAATAAAACCCCCAGAAATAGTGAAAGGCTGTTCAAAATGATAAATGACTTGTAATGACCAAGCTATTTGAGATTTAGGAATAGTTATATGGCCAACCAAAAGAAAGTCTGGGTAGGGTTATATGGTTCATAGAAAAGATTGTATCATGTACCAAATTTTTCTCCATTAGGAAGAAGGCACTGGGGTTCAAGGACATGCAACATGGATGGATGCCCCTGTGAAAGTTGGTTTCAGCTGCAGGTGTTAGTGACTTTACTAGGAAAGAAAGAAACTGAACTGTTTTAGGACTAGGGCAAAAACAGACTGAATGATTCTGGTTTCTTGGCCAGGATAAACATAAGCATAAGTCAAACAAAATGTTAAACTCCACCTCTAGATTGGTGTCACTGATTGGGGAAATGGAGCAACTCTGGCAGTTTGTTTGAGATAAGTACAAAAGTATATGGAGGTACAGAGCTGGAAGCCAAACAATTCCACAACAAATTAATCAGATTTAAAATTTTTGAGTATTAAAAACACTTAGGTGCAGTCTCATTCAGATTATTTTTAAGCCAGGAGTCCTGAGTTTATTCAAACTGCATCTGGACCTCTCTTGCCCTGATAAGGCTCTCAGCTTGAAAAGTGATGGTTAGCTGTTCTCCTATTTTGGTTTTCCCATTCTTCACTAAGTGGTAGAACTCTGACAGTGCAGTTGGGCACAAAAACCACCCAGAATAAAGATTACAATTCTTGATCTCACTTTCAGATGAGTATGACCCTGGGACTAAGTTCTGGTCAATGGGATGTAAAGGAAAATGAAATCATATGATTTCTAAGTGTCTTTAAATGGGCGGGGATGCATGCCCTATTCCAACTAGTCTCCCATCCTGCTGGTTGGAATGCAGATTGTGATGGTTAGAGGTAGTGCAGCCATTTTTTAAAAAAGATTTTATTTATTTATTCATGAGAGACAGAGAGAGGCAGAGACATAGAGGGACAAGCAGGCTTCTTGCAGGGAGCCTGACATAGGACTCGATCCTGGAACTGCAGATCATGCCCTGAGCCAAAGGCAGATGCTCAATCACTGAGCCACCCAGGTGTCCCTAGAGCAGCCATTTTGGATCATAAAATGGAAACTATATATTGAGAATGGTGGAGCAGTAAGACAGGAGCCAGAGTCTCTGGTGATCATGGAGCTGCCATACAAGCCCTCAATACCTATATAGATTTTACATCATCTCAGTCATTAAGTTTTTCATTATGTTTTTCGACTCTAGAAGTTTTATTTGGGTCTTTTAAATATCTTCCATTTTTTTTAACTTAACAAGCTCAAACTTTTCTCTAGCCTCTTGAACATATGGAGAAGAGTTATAATAACTGTTAAAGTCTTTGTGTATTAATTCCTATCATCTGTGTTATTTCTGGGTCAGTTTTGATTGATTTGTCTCCTTATTATGGGTTGTATTTTCCCTTTTATTTTGAATGCCTGGTAGTTTTCCATTGGCTGTCATGTAAATTTTATCTTGTTGGATGTTGGATACTTTATATTTCTATAAATAGTCTTGAGCTTTGTTCTGGAACACAGTTAAGTAACTTGGAAACAGTTTGATCCTTTCAAGTCTTGTTTTTAAACTTCATAAGCGGGTCTAGGGCAGCCTTGAGTCTAGGGCTAATTTGGCACCATGACTGAGGCAAGATCATTTTGAGTTCTCTGATGTTCTATGAATTATGAGATTTTCCATTCTGGCTGGTGGGGACAAGCACTATTCCTGATTCTGGTGATCTCTGAGGATTATTCTTTCTGCTCCTTTTAGGTGGTTCTTTTCCTGGTCTTACATGTGTGCATTGATCAGTATGTAGCCAAAGATTTAAGGGGGAACTCTTCTCAGATGTCCAAATTCTCTTTCTATACAGCTCTCTCTTCTCCAGTACTCTGTCCTATAAAATTCTAGCTGGCTTGGTTTTTCTGATTCTTGGCTCTGTCTCTTCATTCATGTGGCCCTGCCTTGGTTCCCTCTTCCTGCCTCACTGCCTGGAAACTCTCTTCAGGCAGTAAGCTGGGGCAATCATAGGGCTCACCTTGTTTGTTTCCAGTCTCTCAGAGATCACTGCTCTGTTGCCTGGTGTCCAATGTCTGAAGACTATTGTTTTCATTTTGTCTGCTTTTTCACTTGTTTCAGGCAGGAGGGTAAATCTGGTCCTTGTTACTCTATCTTGGCCAGAACTAGGGACTTTTACATCAGAAAGAAATAAGTGGCTGTATTGTTTAACCCACTGTTATTTTTGGTTTTCTGTCATTTGCAGCCAAGTCTAATCCTAACAAATACAGGGCTGATCCTAGATTTATTTAGAACAGTATCTGACTTTAATATAGAGAAGCTAAGATTTTTAGAATAACCAGAGACTTGAATAATGCCTAAGTAAGGTCAAATACCTGGATGAAAACTGAAATCTCTGTCATTTCCCATGAGAAGAGTGGTGCTTAAGCAGCCAAATCAATTCCAGCTGGTGCAAGTTGACAAAATACAGTTTTTTTGCTTAGTGTGATTAATTTCTCAGTCATGGAGACAGTACAATTGGAGAGGAATTTATTCAATAAAAGTTTCCTGAACATCTACTATAGCCTAGGCACTAGGCTAAATTCTAGGGATATATGTACAGACCGGGCATAAGCCTCCACCAGCAGTTCACAATTTAGATAAGAAACCCCTTATTTAGATAAGATCCCTTGTCATGTGAACAGCCCATGAAATTGGCTAAGAGGCTTAGTGCCAGTTTTTTTTTAATAAATCTCATCTTCTATTTTTTCTTATAACTAGGGAAAATGCCTTTTCAACCTACAGTTCTGCAATGAGCCATGTACTTTATACTTCCAGTTATAAAGTAATTCGTACTTTCAGCATAAAGAAGCTTCTCCTGGAACAGGATATTCACACAAAGTCCAAGCTTTACTACTATTGCAGTGGAGAAATATGTTGGACACCAGCCTAACCAAATGATTAAGCTCACCATTTCCAATAATGGGGAAAATGACATCATGTTTCTCTGGTTGTGAGGCACTGAGGAGGATATAATATCATAGAAAACAAAAGGTTTAACCTCAATGTATTCAAGAGAAATAATCAGACAAATACAACTAAGAGACATTCTGCAAAGCAACTGGCCTGGACTCTTCAAAAATGTTGATGTCATTAAAAACAAAAGAAAAAGAGGGAGTCTGGGGTTCTAGATTAAAGGAGGCCAAAGAAACTGGCAACTAAAAGTAATGCATAGTGTCTTATTAGATTCTATATCAAAAATAAAAAGCTATAAGGAAATTATTGAGACAGTTGGGGAAGTTTGAATACAGATGTTATAACTATATTGCATCAGTATTATACTTCCGGAGTGTGATAACTATACTGGGCTATATGGAGCTATAGTGCCCTTGTTCTTAGGAGATTCTTACTCAAGTATTTTGGGGTGAAAAGTCAAGACTTCTGCAATTCATTTTCAAATGGTTCATAAAAATAAACAGTGAAAAAGCAGATGTGGAAAAAATATGAAGAATTGGTAAATCTAGGTGAAGGGTATATACACAGGGGCTCATTCTTATATTGTAACTTTTCTGAAGATTTGAAAATGTTCAAAATAGAAAGTTGGTGGGAAATTAAAAAGCTCATGACAAGTAAAGAGAAGGAAACAAGTTTCTCTAATCCCTATTATAGGTGTTTGCTTTGGCTTTGCTGAGAGGTTTCATGACAGGCCAGACTTGGACTTGTCCCCAGACCTGCACAGTAACCAGAAGCTTCTCTGTTCTTCTGGGCCTTCCCTTAAATTGTCCCATTGTCTAGAGTATCCTAACCATCATCTTGTACTCTCTTCACCTCCCTTTTTCACATATGAAAACCAAGCTCCTTGTAAAATGCCCATGCTTTAATTCTCACTGAATTTATGTAAACTCCGGAAAGCAGCGGACTCAAAGCTAGTATTCTGCTTCTAATGGTATGTTGAAATTAGCCGGCACTGGTTTAAACTGGTTAGTGCTGGTTCACAGAAGACAATCACATTGGCAGCTTGAGATCAGCCATGGTGGAAATATTTACCACATGGATATTTGCACATGCCCTCTGCCTCCTCTTCCAGAGCCAGTAGTTAAGCATTCACCAGGACACTACTGACTTTAATCCTTACCCTGTGAGAAGTGTCCTGCAGACCTTATAATTGTTTTACAGCCTTTCTAAAGGATTCTGAAGTTCTCTGAGGATTGATAACAAAATATCCCATAGAACGGTGGCCTCTACGTAGTCCAAGAGTAAGCTTTGACTAAACTGAAGATGTAGATAGAAAGAAGGTAGTCTATAGTAAAAAGGAAAGAATGTTGGCTATGCCATCATCCAAAATGGCTTTTTACTGGTTGGCAATTTAATGAAGTAGAAAAGAGTGCTGGACCATGAGACAAAAGGCCCTGTTAACTGGCTTTATAAATTTAGGTAAGGTTATTAATCTCTCCAAGCCAAAATTTTGTCATCTGTAAAATGGGAGCATTTCCTATCTCACAGAGTTGCTATTAGGTGGTATAGGAGTCCCATAATCTGTATTTTCAAACCAAGACATATAGTCAATCACATATAACCATCAAAACTAATGTTTAATAACTGTTTACTAGAAGACATTATGCTCATGTATTTAGACATATAATCTCATTTAGATTTACTCCACCATGATTCTACAAATTGGGAATCATTAATTCTATCCTGATCTTAGAACTGTGCCCAAAGCAATGTATGTACCTAGTACATGTTTGTTGTTACTAATAATCTCTTGTATTTGTGAATAATTGAATTTAGTCTGTATAACAACATGGTGAAGAAGCAAGGTAAGTGTTTATAGCTTTAGCTAAGCCTCAATGTAAGTTTCTTGCTAATAGGCAACAGAGCAGGGAGTAAAATTAAGCCCTTTGAACTCCCAGTCTGGTGCTCTGCTATCTGCTTGACTTTTGTCATGACACTACCCATCTTCCAGCCTGTTTTCTGGGATGGATGTCTGGGATGACCAATTTCCATGTCTTAGAAAACTCCTTAGTCCTCGGGTAATCCAGAATGATTGGTCCCCCTACTTGAGTCTTCCCTCTCATTCACAGAACAGACCCAGACCTCTTGCCAAGAAACACTACTCAGCTGCCACCTCATTCCTTCAGCTCCCATTAACACTTTATTTCTGTATACTTTCTTGGTCTTTTTCGAGGGCTCCCCTCCACTGCCTGTTGAACATTTCCCCTATAATTTTCACATTCTTTTAGTCTTTTTAAAAAGTCGAGTATGGATTATAATTATTACAAACTCGTGATCACACTGTACAAATACTTGTTTCCCATAATTCTCACCTAACATTCTATCATAAGCATTTTTCCAAGTCATTCTTCAAGGAAGCATCATATTAATGAGTGTATGATATTCCACTGCAAGGGATAAACCTTATTTTGTTAGTTAACCACTCCCCTATTGTATGACATTTAGTTTTTTTCCCCACCTGTTTATTCATCTGTGATGAATATCTTCATTCATAAATCTTTCTGTACTGATTTGATTATTTCCTTCAGTTAACTTTATAAGAGTGGAATTACTGGGTCAAATGCTGTGAAAAATTTTAAGATTATTGATACATATTGCCAAAATGCAGAGAAAATTCAATTGGGAAGGGAAATTGCCAGTATTAATTTTAGAGATACATTTGGAAATGGTTTGAACAATATCTAAGTGATTGTGGAGCTTCATTTTCTACATGGCTCTGTGGGGAGAACTTACTTTGGAAAGCACTTTAAAGTTAAAATCTAAGAAGGTGGGGAAAAAACTATATAAAATGTTTAGTCAATGTGTATTATCTTGTTTATTTTAGGTGGCATTTTATATTTAGGTGAAAAAGAGGATACAGCAGAGGCCCCTTTTATAATTGTTATGTACAGTATATTTATGCCCCTTATAACACATCTGCCTTAATTTGATTCTTTAGAATTATTGCAGTCCTACTGTAATTGTATCTTTGCTAATATGACAAATTGTTGGTCATATTTTTTAATTTATTCAATACAGTGTCCTTGGTCTGATATATAGCTCCAATTATAATATTGTTCCTATGGAAGCAGTCTTCTTTGGATGTTACTTCGAGGATTGCATTTACAGTAAACAGTAGGGACTGCATATACCATCATTCTTTTCTCCTCCCACCGACCACTAGAGGGAAGAAAACATTCAGAGGTAGCTCACAGTGTTATCTCCATCCTCCAAAAAGACCAGAGTGGTTTCCAACAGAAGCCACCTACTTAATGCTGTCACACTCTTCAGCTATTTCCTGCTGAGGCTATTTCTGTTGCATCCAGACTCCATACTTGCAAATTGGGGCCACCTCTTAGAAGAGCTGTTGTTTCATTTACCCGAAGTTTACAGAGCTCTTTAAGGAAGAAAGCTATCTCCTCTTGTTTGTTGCATTTTCTTTATAGATCCAGGGAAGCAGATAATAAATGTAAAGGTAGAGTGATAGGAGCTATTATTCTATTTGGGACCACTGAAAATGAGAACATATGAGGCACTCAAGATAAAATTTCCAGGGCCCATCTATAGGACAAAGTGAACTTGTGTGTGGCAGCAAGAGAAATACCCACCCCTCCAAATGCCTGCATTAACCTGCCTCAATCCAACCCAGAATCTCTCTCAGCCCCTCCCTGATGGTCTCAGCCACACCTCAGGCTCTTGGCCAACTCCTGACATCACACAGTAGAAAAATACCATAAGACTCACTTCAAGAATTTTCTGGCTAAGCAGCAAATCAGTTTTATTGCTGGGATCATTTTATCCTTGTGTCTAAGTCTCCCAAAGTGTGTGGCCTATGGTTACCAGCAGCACTCTAGTGCTGTAGGAGGCATTAGTATAGTATAATGGTTGAGGGCATGTATGTTGGAACCAGATGGATCTGACATCTAATCCTAGCCTCACCACTCTACAACTCTGCAGTTTTCTGAATTTTTAAAATGGGGTGGATGATACTACCTACCTTTATAAGATGATAGGAATTAAGTGTGATAATGCAGAGTAAAGCCCTCAGCAAAGTGTCTGGTATATGGTAAGTAATTCATGGCAACTATTATTACTATTATTATTAGTCAAGTTCAGGGCTCTGGTATTTGCTCTTAGATTTTGTAGAGGCATCCTGCTGTTTGGAACTCTGCTGATTGCTCACCCTGATCATGTTTGGATAGGATGTCGGAAGCAACTTAATCCCTAAACTGATAACCTGGCTTGAAGTCTATTTTTCAAACTCTCATCTCAATCTACTAACTCTATTTGGGCCTTTTGCCTTTCTCCCATCACACAGGTCTGGCAGGGCTACTTGATCTCAGGAAGGTCAGACCCAACCTGATACTGGGCAACTCCTAGATATGCTCAATATCCTACAGGGCAAGTGAAGTTTTGCTTTTCAATGACTACAGGGAATCACTGTAGTTTCTCAAAGAGGGAAATTCTGTGATTCCTATAAGGAAAGCAGAGATTTAATGCCAAAAGTGATCTTTATGCTTTTAGTTGATTAAACTGGCAAGAATTTGCAAGAGCTATTGAACGGGATTGGTATACTACTTGGCATACCATCACTCACTTCTTCATGTACAAATAATTTTTACTAAAGTTTTCCTGATGAGCAGGCAGCCTAGGGGGATTCTAGGCCATATGGCTTGATGAGTTCTCTATAATTCCCCATTCTACTCATTCACTGATGCCACCAAAATAACTATTGCCATTTATTGAACATGTATTAATATGTAAAGTTTAGCCTCATGAGTGTCCTATGATGTATGGACTACTATAATTTCCATTTTACAGCTGAGAAAACTGAGGCTTATAGAGGTTTGCTGCCCAGAGTAACACATGTAGCATGGGGAAACCAGATGAGAACTTAAAATCCAAGCTTACTGCCAAAGTTTTTTTTCATATAGCTATGCTAAGTAATGGCTTATTTTTAAACAAAAGTAGTCCTAAGATGGTATAACAAATAAAGGAATTAAAAGTCTTTTAGACCTTCAGTGCAAATTAATTCAGTAGCTGAGAGCAGATTTTGACAGGGGAACTGCATGTGGTGTATTAGTGTGTGTATGGAGGAGGTGTGGGCAGGAAGCTGGTGGTTGCTAGGGACCAAAGCCATCAATCCCTTGAGGGACAAAGGAGCAGGAAGTAGAAGAGACAATAAGAAAGTTACAGTTTTTCCTTTGGTTTTCCTACAAGTAAAAATGTTAGTGGATCCTGGCACACATAAAGAACCATCAGGGTGGTAGAAAGGGATGCATGGGTTTGGGGACCACTGAGATGTGCCTCTGACTCTCAGCTCTACCACTTACTTTCATGGTGTGGAAAATTGGCAAATCACTTAACCTCTCTAAATCTTTGTTTCCTCATCTGTAAAATGGTGAACTTTGTGGTATGGCATTTATATCTCATTAAAAACGTTAAAGGATACAACATATATAAGATACCTAGGACAAAGCCTGGTACTGAGTAAATACTTTATAAATGGTAAAAACTATTATCTCCTAATTATGTACTATCCTTATCACTTTTATGATGATGATGATGATAGCAAAAAATATGACAACCACTATCTCTGATAGCTCTGAAGACAACCCCTATATCTTAGCAGGAAGAATGCATCTCTATGAACACATTAGTCAAGAGGAGGAGATGGGTTGGTAGTTTCTGGATACATTTAGATCGCAGATGGGATTATAAGGCTAGAAGCTCATTTGGCATCTATAGGAGGCCTAAGAGACTCGAGCAGCTGGATCAACTTTACAGAATGAATTACAACTTCCCCCTTGGGCTCTATCAACACTTTTTTCAGGAGCCTTGGCTATCTGTGGACCCATATGGATATTGGAGGATCTTTGACAAATAATAATAGAACTGCCAAAAGCCACCAACAGCCCAGCCAGTTGGAAAATCATGGCGACCTTTATGTGAATTGTGTATTTATTAAGCACTTACTGAAAGGCTTAAAAATAAGACTGTTATCAAGAAAAAAAATTTTTAAATGTAGAAACTAATTTAATTTTTGGAAGAACTTTGAGTTGATGGCAAGTTCAAACTCAAAGAAAATGAATGCTGATTTGAAAATAAAGTTGTATTAACATAATTCCCTTTCAAGTTAATGATTTGGGTGCTGTAAGTTACAAAAAGTCTTTGGAGTTTTATGTAAGCTAGATAGGCTTACCCATGTGCAAAGGAGGTTGGTTACCACATATGAGCTATAATGCAAGTAAGCAAGAGTGTAGGTTCTGGGTGATCAGGGACTGGAAACCGATGGGTGTTATTTAATAGCATTTCTTAGGTTCTAAGCTGTGTACATTTTGCTTGAAGTAGGTGGTAAAAGAGAAAAGAAAAGGCAAGCTATCATTTAATGCCATGGTTGGCAGTAGTCAATGGCATGAGTATTATAAAAACTAGACATTCTCTTTTCAATGGAAAAAAGAAACGATGCAAATAGCCTATTTGATTATTACCTCTTTTTCACTCCAAATGCTGCCAAATTGGGATGCCTGGGTGGCTCAGTGGTTGAACACCTGCCTTCAACCTAGGGCACGATCCTGGAGTCCCGGAATCGAGTCCCACATTAGGCTCCCTGCATGGAGCCTGCTTCTCCTTCTGCCTATGTCTCTGCTTCTCTCTCTGTGTTTCTCATGAATAAAAAAAAGTTTTTTTAAAAGAAACACATGCTGCCAAATTATGTTATTAAAATGATCAGCAATATCTAATGGATGTTTTGAATGTTCACAAGTTTCCTAATAAGATTTGGGTTGTGTGCTTTTTCTAATGGCTATCTATCCCTAAGGGACCAAATTCTCAATCTAATATAAATGCCACTTGCTAGTTCTTAAAGATAGTGGTAGGAGCTGATTAGTGTACAAAATTGTTCAAAGTTCAAGATGACTAAAAATGAAGTTTAACCAGTCCCATGAGTAAAGTGGATTTATGTTGCTTACTCTGTCAAACCCAACAGATAAACTCTTATCATGCTAACATTTGGCCATAGTCCCACTTCTCCCCCATAACTGGGAGAGGAGGATTTGGGATGATTAATGGGTGAGAACTGCTACTCCCTACATTTTATGGTCCCATCATTTATGAAGAGGAGAGTAAAAGTGGCTAGGATGTGACTCCCTTCTGGATGCTCAGGATTCCCATGAGCCTCTAGGCATGCACCACCACCGGGGTCAAGCTCTTACAAATCTGTTTCTCCTTTAAGGTCCTGCTCCGGTTTCATGCCCTCATCAGCAATTACTGTCCCTGGTAAATGTTTTCTGAATATATATCCAGGCTTGAATATATACTCTTCCACTGAATAAAGTTCAATGCAAACAGATAAAAAACAAACTGAACATTGATCCTCTGCTTAAGGGCCTCAAAGCCCAGTAGGTGATAATAATAATAATAATAATAATAATAACAACCATAGCATCAGTGATAACAGCTGTAGTGGTGATGATGATGACCAATTATTAAAGTGTCTAAGCTCTTTCCATATATTATTTTATCCTTACAATAAGTATTATTTGCTCCTTCATTCAACAGAACAAAACAAATCAGGCTAAGTCTCTCTCCACTTAGAGCAAAGGAAGCTGAGAAGCTTTTTCCACTGAGGTAGGAGGAGAATCAAAGGAGTGGTATCCTGGAAGTCAAGCAAAGAAAGTTTTTCAAGAGAGAATGAAAAGCCATTTCAAATGCTGGTGGTAGGCCAAGTAAGAAGATGGAGAGATGATCATTGGAATTAACAATGTGGATGTCACTGGTGACCTTTAAGAGAAAGGAGTGGTGGAAATGAAAGCCTGATTAGAGTAGACTTAAGAGAGAACGGAAAAGTGAAGATTTTCAGTACAAACAGCTATTTCAAGGGGGAATGCTGTAAGGGAGGCAGAGAAATGGGATGGTAACTATAGGAAAACATGAAATTAAAGGAGGGTAATAGCTAATAATAGTAACAATTATAACAGCTAATAATTAATGGAGCACTTACTAGGTGTTGCATTACACTAATTGCTTTATGTGTATTAATTAGCCTATGCAGTGGTCATAACAACCCTGTGAGATAGTTACTACTACTCCAGTTCACAGATGAAGAAACTGAAGCTCAGAATGGTTAAGCCATTTGTTTGATGTAGGGTTTCCCAACCTTGACATCTTGACATGTTGGGCCAGATAATTCCATGTTGTGGGGGACAGGTCCTGTGCATTGTATGACGTTTAACAGCATGCTTGTCCTCTACCCGCTAGATGCCAGTAGCACCACCAACTATAGCAATCAAAAATGTTTCTAGACCTGGCCACATATTCCCTAGAGTGCCCTTGGTTGTGAACTATGGGTAAAGATCACACATCTAGTAAATGATAGAGCCAGGTCTTAAAAGATTGGTTTATTTAGCTCCAAAACCTGTGCTCTCAACCAGTAGACTTATTTGTACTATGAAGATGATAAATTTCCCCCACCCTCTTCCAAGTACCTGCAGTTTTTTGGGAAGTATGATGAATATCTGACCACTGGGCCAAGTAAGTGCATTCTGATCACAAGTTCTGTGCTTTGGGCTTGCATAAAGTCTCTGAATCTGACTCTCTCTCTTGTTCCCAAACAAACCACACACATACCTGGCCTTCACAATCAAGGGAAGGAGTTTATTTTTTAAAAAAACTCTTTAGAATTTTTCCCCACTCTGGACTCCTAAGTGTAAGATGAAGTGGTGGGACCAGAGGATTCCTAAAGTACCTTCTGGCTCCAATGTCCTGTGAGTCTAAATGTCCTCCCTTTTTTTCAGGAGGTAAATGCTTTTTATAAGTGGGTGAGTGAGGGCCAAAGGATGCTTGAGGACCTTCAGCGTGAAAGCTGCTCCAAAGTTCCCAGGCTGTGTTGTTTTCCAGTTCTCCCATTGCAGAGGGTCGAGAGCCACTCTGGTTTGGGCCACAGGCACAGTGGTTCAGGGTCACCCTCTGCTGCTTCCTGGCCGGGTGGCCACCTCCCTCCGGGGCTATAGAGGAGGTGCTGTGGCTCCTGCTGGGCTGGGTTGGGCAGGGCCCCCTCCCTTGGGTGGCAGCCTTGCAACTGAGCCCGAGGTTCCCTCAAAGACCCGACCTCTGGGGCCCCGAGGGGCTGGCTGGGTGTGGGAGTGGGTTCCATGCTCGGGGCTCTCAGGGAGCGGAGACTTCTGGAGACCATGTGAAGAACCCGTGCAGGCCCTTGGCTGGATCTGGGAAACTGGGGAGCCTGGTGGACGCCCTCTGGGGGCTGGCAAGAATGGGGACAATTTGTCGTTAGGCTGTAAATGAGCCTGGCAGGGGCTCAGTGACACTCCATGCTCCGGTTCCTCCAACGAACCCTGGAGGCCTTCAAACCTGGCTCCTCACTTCACCAGGGAGGAAGGAGACAGGCTTCCATCCTGCTCTCAGAACTCTAGTAAGGTTTTTTTTTTAATTAATTTATTTATTTATGATAGTCATAGAGAGAGAGAGAGAGAGAGAGAGAGAGAGAGAGAGAGAGAGAGAGCAGAGACATAGGCAGAGGGAGAAGCAGGCTCCATGCACTGGGAGCCTGACGTGGGATTCGATCCAGGGTCTCCAGGATCATGCCCTGGGCCAAAGGCAGGCGCCAAACCGCTGCACCACCCAGAGATCCCCTCTAGTAAGGTTTTGATCTGATACAGAAGGTAAAGCTCAGAAGTTAGTTTGCCTTACTCTGGTGTCAGTCACTGGAGCCATGGGCTCATGCTTCCAATAATAGATTTTATGAGGTCACTAAATTCCCCATCACACATCTCAAAAACTAGCCCATGTTGGGCACCATGGGGATCCTGGTGTCTCTGCCCTCCTGAGCCTCTCTGAGTCTGTTTCTTTCAAAGGGTGGGTACCTTTCAGCTTTGTGGGGATCAATAGCTACATGGATATACAGGTTCAGGCACATTTCTGAGTTCATGGATTGTCTGAAAGGGTTTTAAGAAAAATAAACGTTGGGCACTTGGGTGGCTCAGTAGTTGAGCATCTGTCTTTGGCTCAGGTGGTGATCCCTGCATCCTGGGATCAAGTCCCACATTGGGTTCCCTGCAGGGAGCCTGCTTCTCCCTCTGCCTATGTCTCTGCCTCTCTGTGTGTCAATCATGAAAAAATAAAATCTTGAAAGAAAAATAAATGTTGCTCTATATGAGCATGTGTGGCTTTTCTCTCCAGGTATGCCCAGTTAATAATTCTTCAACTGAATTGCAAAGGCTATGTCTAACCCCGGGCTCCCTTCCCTCCCTGAGCTTTGTGAAGTTTAAGGCTCTATTCTTACAGCAAAAGGGCCCTGCTTGAGGAGCCTGTTTAGACCTGTATTTTCCTTTTGTTTGCTTTCTTTTTGTCTCTCTCTGGGAAACCTGGCTCCTGAACTCTCATTCCATACTGGGCCCCACAGCATGTTTCTCCCAAGCTCCCTCCTTTGCTCATAGCTTTCCTGGCATTCTCCCAGCAACATATGAAGGGGGCAGCATCACTGGTGTCAGCTCCAAGAGGGAGCCCAACTAAAGCAGTGGCATGCCAAGTCACGACAATTACTTGAACTAGCAAAGACATGTACAGGGACAGAGACCATTGTTTCTTTGATATGGACAGTAACTAAACATATACATTAATTTCCCCGGGGTCCAAAGGAATGAGCATTTTCCCCCTTCAGGTTTTCAAAAATTAAAGACAAAAACTAAGCTTGTAAAACAGAATTCAAAAGTGTGAAAGCCATCCTAGCAATGCCAAGTGCTCAGTTAAGTCCATGGAATGAGCCTGCTATGGTCACAGCTGGTAAGGACACAATTCTGAGGTACACCATAGATATCTCCACCGATCAAGCTTCAAAATTTGTCTTCAAGGAAACAATGGCTTCCTTCTTTCATGATTCCCAAGCCCTACCTTTCACTCATAACTCCTGTAACAAAATGTGTTGAATAGGAAACAGAAGCTCTTTCAGAACCTGCTGAGCTGGCCTTTCTCACTGGGCACTCCGGTGACTGCAGGAGCTTTTCGCATCCTGTGGAGAAATGCATCACACAGTCTCCTCTGTAATCAAGACAAGGGTCACCTCAGTGCTACTGGGTTTGGGGATGAATTTTCCTCATTTGATATCAGCAGGGACTAAGCAATAGAGACACTCATTTTCAAGGATTTAGAGGAATATGAGGAAAAAGAAGCTAGCTCCATCTTTCAGCTCATTAAAAAAAAATGAAAAGGTGATACGTTAATCTAAAATGAAGCCCTCATTATCCAATCACTGTTTTAGGTGAATGTGTTTGTGTGTCCAAGGTTGGAGAGAATCATTTAAAGAAACATAGGATCTGAGCAGCAGAAAATGATGCAAACTTTCTTTTTTTAGAAGATTTTACTTATTTATTCATGAAAGACACACACAGAGAGAGGCAGAGACACAGGCAGAGGGAGAAGCAGGCTCCATGCAGGGAGCCTGACGTGGGACTCAATCCCAGGAATCCAGGATCATGCCCTGGGCCGAAGGCAGGGGCCAAACCGCTGAGCCACTCAGGGATCCCCTGATGTAAACTTTCCATTCTGTTGTGCTAGGAGATCTTGGATATGCCACTTGCCCTCTAACAATAGGGAGCATTCTACCTGTCTATCATGTCTCTCTACTCCAATCCATCCTGCACAACCCTTGCCAAACTAATCTTCCTAAAGAAATTTGTCTTGTTGGGATGCCTGGGTGGCTCAGCGGTTGAGTGTCTGCCTTTGGCTCAGGGTGTGATCCTGGAGTCCCATCAGGCTTCCTACATGGAGCCTGCTTCTCCCTCTGCCTGTGTCTCTGCCCCACCCCCCTCACTCTGTGTGTGTGTCTCATGAGTAAATAAATCTTAAAAAAAAACTTGTCATATTAAAAAAAATAGTTTGTTAAATCACTCTAGTCCATACCAATATCTCCTTTTCAGGATTTGTGCTCTGCCTTTCAGACTTTCAATCAGATGCAATGCATGTTGTAAAGCACTGCTTTGTGTGTGTGTGTGTGTGTGTGTGTGTGTGTGTGTGTGTATAGTCTTCCTAAATAGAGGCCTGGCCCTTGTAATAAGTTCGCATTCCCCACAGTGCTTGCACCAATATTTAGCCCCCTGAGTGCTTTCTTAAATCTTGTCTAATAGGCTTGAACCTCACACAGCACAATGAAAAAAAAACAAATACAGAACATAGTCTAGGACCTCTACCTCTATAAATAAAGATGGCCATTAAATAAATGGCCATGTGCCACATTTGTTAAAATAAAAGCTCTTTTGAAGAGATGACAGTGAAGCAAATTTCTGCAAAGCAATGCACATTTTTTCCCCATCGACTTCTACTATAGCTTAAGAGAGATGCCATGCAATTAATTTCCTTAAACATTCTTGGAAGACTTCCATTAATGCAAGTCTTCTCAGAATAGACACCAAATTACTTCTATGACATATACTCAGGAATTTCATCTACACATATTTCTAACTTCCATACAATGAGTGGCCTATACAGAGGGAGAAACCTGCAGCACAACTATAAAAACTGATATGACTCCTCACATAACTTGTAGTCACAGATGAAACCCAGCCTTTCCTAACATGTGCATTTTATTTCTTAACTTTTAAAAGGCCGGAGTATTAGAAAAACATTGTAAAACGCAGATAAGGATGTAAAGAGATGCTAGATATGCAGTCAGAAGTTACTTCTCACTCAGGCAGGGGAAGGAGTATGAATTTCTGATATCTGGTCTATGTCTTAGATTTTCTCCATTAGAAGGGTTCCTCCAACCACAACAAGCCAACCAAAATGAGTTCATCTGGTTATGGTCATGGGATTAAGAGGCCATTCGGCATGGCAGAAAGAACACTGGGCAGGGGGATGGAATAGTTGTTTCAAATCTCAGCTATGTCACTTCAAGGGACCTTGGGAAAGTCTCTTAACCTCTCTGAAACTGTTTCTTCTGTGAGTCTTCATATTTAAAGTGAGGGTAAGAGCCTTCACAGGCATGCTGGGAAAGGCCTTTTATAAACTATGATATGCCACTTGGGGCTTGGATCCAACCTTCTAAGCTTGAAATTGTATTATTTTAAATTTCTTTACTGTCTCACTTCTCCCAACTCCTGAGATTCCCATTGCTTTATGTTGTGTAAAGTTGCCAAGGTGAAGCTCTAAAGTTGATGGCATGGCCATTCTATAGGGAAAGAGCAAAAGATTTTGACAGTTACTTTTTTCTTATTCAAAGTTCTTTTCCTTCTGCTTGTGGGTCCCCATCTATTTTAAGTATGGTCTGGGCCAGTGGCCTACAAATCTTTCTGATTGCATGCCTTTTTCAGTTTAAAAAAAAATTGAGCATGCTTCCTCTCTCTCTCTCTCTCTCTCTCTCTCTCTCTCTCTCTCTCTCCCCAATACATTATTATTAAAGTTATCTACATGCCCTCCTCTACATATATATTATGAAACAAAACATATAGAAAATGTAAAAAGGTAAAATAAATAGCATGTCAAATGCCTTGTCATGATGGCTTCATTATATTATTAGCTAACATTTCAAGGCACAATATATACTTAGGACAAGATTTTTCATTATTGAGAATGGGTGTAAATCCATATTTAATATAGTCTTCTTGATTATTCTTGCTTTACTATTTTGCCAACTTCTTGTCGGGTATGATTAGATTGTTGTGTATTTTGTTGTGTATTTTTTTAAGATTTTATTTATTTATTCATGAGAGGACAGAGACATAGGCAGAGGGAGAAGTAGGATCCCTGCAGGGAGCCCGACGCGGGACTTGATCCCAGGAACCTGGGATCATGACCTGAGCTGAAGGCAGACACTCAACTACTGAGCCACCCAGGCATCCTGATTGTCCTGGTTTTTACCTTATAATGCAGCTGATGGAAAAACTCAGTCTAGGGCAGCCCTGGTGGCTCAGTGGTTTAGTGCCACCTTCAGCCCAGGGCCTGATCCTGGAGACCTGGGATCAAGTCCCATGTTGGGCTCCCTGCATGGAGCCTGCTTCTCCCTCTGCCTGTGTCTCTGGCTCTCTCTCTGTGTGTGTCTCTCATGAATAAATAAATAAAATCTTTAAAAAAAAGAGAAAAACTCAGTCTAGGAGTAGGAGAAGTGTGAGCGCTGCCATTTTTACATGCTCATATTATTAATTTTATCTTCAATATATGGTTTATTTGCAGGAATCTTCTTAAGCCACTTATCCATTTTGTGAGGGTTAATGTAGTTAGATAATATAATCCATAAATCCACTTAACTGGGCCCAAGGAAATACCAATATCTCTGGTAGAGATACAGGGAGAAATGTGAGGGCCCCAGGGTCACATCTTGTGGGCCCCCACTCTTCCCTCAGAATACCTTATGGAGCATATGCAATGGGAAAGCCAGAGACAGATCCACCTGGTGAGGGTGTCCATGATAGTGTGCATATTACGTATTTAACAGGCTTAATAATAGGAGTGATAATGGCTAACGCTCTCATAGTGTGTAGTGTACCACACACTGTTGTAAGCACTTTATATAAATCAAATAATTTAATTGGTTTCTAGGCTTTCTCATTTATTTTTTAAATTTTATTTATTTATTCATGAGACACACACACACACAGAGGGGCACAGACACAGGCAGAGAGAGAAGCAGGCTCCATTCCATGCAGGGAGCCTGATGCGGGACTCCATCCCGGGTCACCAGGACCACACCCTGGACTGAAGGTAGCGCTAAGCCACTGAGTCACCCGGGCTGCCCTGGTTTCTAGGCTTTCTCAATTTAAATGGGAAGTTCTAATAATTTCTATTATACCCCAATGGACTGACTTGTGTGCACAGTCCCCCCAATTTTGGAGACCACTGATCCAGGTTTTGAGGGTGAGAATCTTTGAATAAGTAAGTATGCTTCTATAAAGTACATCACAGTAACTCTTTCTGATATCTTGCTTGCCTTTTGACAGATGACGAAACATGGGCTGGTGACACAGGAAGTGATCCTAGGCAACTGAAAGCAGAAGGGAGGAGGTGGGTGAGGAGGCCACGGTAGGGACAATGAGAAGGAGGGTGAGAGAGCTAGAAATGCTGGAGCGAGAGGGAGGGAAGCATGGGTGGGCAAAGGAGGAAGTCAGGAAAGGGGTAAAAAGCTGGCAAGGGAAGATGATGGCAGACTCTACGAGGAAGAACTTTATGTCACACTCGCGTGCCAGATGCTCACCCCTGTCTTGATACCCGAAGTCTCTGATATATGGGTTAGCAGGCCAGTCCAAGGAAAACTAAGTGGTCTCTAAAGACGTGCACACAACTCTTCCCCAGGCATGCAGGGTGGACTTGCTTTGTTTCATCAGAATGGCATATGTAATTTATCCAAGCAGTGCAAGGATAGAGCAACACCTAACCTAAAGAGTAGGACTATGAAGCCAGAATTGTAGGAAGAATGGTTCCCAGGCAAGGAAGGGAAGATATTTTGGGGGTATGAGTGGTGTGGAGATATCCCTGTGATTCTCTTCAAATCACACCAGCCAGATGACTAAGGGGGCGGGAGGACTGCACATCTTGCAGCCGTGTAACTTCAGCTATGAGGAGCTTCCAGCATCAGCAGCAAAAAGCTACGGCAAGTGATTTACATCCAAGGCAGCTGCCAAGACACCACTCCAAAGGGTAGAACACTGTCAAACACTGCCTCCCATATCGCACTGCAACATGAGAAAGCATGATCAGATGCTCTGAGGGCAAGAAACTGTCACAAGGCAGTACAGTAACAGTGTCTGACTTAGATGATCAGAGCTGGTGGGTTCTTGGAGATTACCCAGCATGAACTCCTCATTTTATGTGTAGGTAAACTGAGACCCTGAGAGGATAAAGCATCAGTCCAAAGTCATCCAGTGAGCAAAACTCAGGCATGGCACTTGGGTCTCTGGATATCTAAAGCAGTACTCTTGACTCCACAGCTGTGTATTATCTCCTCCTCTGGCTCCTTGGCTCCTTTCTAACAGAAGCCTCCGTCACTAGTATGGATAATATGTTCCATAAACCCCACACTGCCCCAAAATGATCAAAGAAGGGATTAGGATAACCACAAACATCTGCTAGGTTATGACTGCATCTTGATTTGGTGCAGAGACACTAAATTTTAACCTTATCATCAATTATCCTCCATCTAAATAAGTACAGTATAAATACACAGAGACTTTTTTTTTACCTCCCTCCCCTACTACCACCCAATGGCTATTTTGCTGCACAAAGGCTCTTACTCTCTTCCCATGAGGGAGAGGAACAAGAGACTCAAGACCATCGACTTTGCACAAAGCTAAGAGGTATTAAGCAAAAAATCTGGTGGAGAAAAGAGTGCAATCAATGCCAAAAGAAAGACTGTGATCACCTTTGACTTGCAATTATTCAAGAATATCCTCACCTTGGAGGAAGAACCAATGGCTGGTAGCAAAATATAAGCGTTCTGGCAAGTCCCTTGCCTTGGCAGGCACAACGTAAGAAGCAATCAGGCAAAAGAAGAGATGAGCATCAAAAACTCAGAAGAGTTAGGTAGAACAGAATTCTAAAGCAAGCTATATGAACCAGAGTGTGGGATAGACCAGGAGACCTTACAGCTAACAGGATCTAAAAACAATATGGAAATGACTGCCCTGGTTCGTTGCTTTCTTTTAGCAGAAGGGATTTCTCCTGAGACAGTGGACTCTCACCTGCTTCACAGCAGCCTCACAGCTAATCCAGGATGTGGAGAGTAGGGCTGGACCCATACCTATCCAAATTGGTTGGTCAGTTAGTCAGTCCTTCACGAAACAGCTTGTAGCACCTACTGCCCCTGCAGAATCTAAGAAGACCCAGTCACTGACCTTTAGGAGTTCATAAGCTAGTGGAGAGCAGACAAATCAATAGCTTGCTATAATTCAGCACGAGAGCAATGATGAGAAAGTAGAGAGACCCTCTGCCTTGTGGATCATGGAAAGCTCCACAAGGAGGTGAAGGCTTTGTTCAGTTTTAAAGGATGGGTAAACAGAAGCAAGTCAGCAGAGAGGGAAGAGCTGGTGGAAGGAGAGTACATGGAAATGGAGTAGCAAGTATAAAACCTGGAGCCTACTAAATAAATAACAGAGCAGGTTCCGTTAACTATAAAGAGTTCAGTTCATATGTATGGTTTGGTTCTGTTTTCTGAAGGAGGAGGCTCCTGGTGGTGAGAGCTAATGTTGGTGAGGTAGTCAAGCACCAGACCACGGAGGATTTTATAAGCCAACTAGAGCTAAAGGTTTTTTTTTTTTTAAAGATTTTATTTATTTATTCATGGGAGACACAGAGAGATAGAGACATAGGCAGAAAGAATAGCAGGCTCCCCACAGGGAGCCCGGTGCAGGACCCGGAGATCATGCCCTGAGTGGAAGGCAGATGCTCAGCCACTGAGTCACCCAGGTGTCCCTAGAGCTAAGGTTTTACTGTGAGATGGATTGGGAGCCATCAAAAGATTTTAAGCAAGAGTCTCAGGATCATATTTATGTTCTGGAAAGATTATGACAGTAGAGTGGCAAAGAGCCAGGGAAGAGTGAGACTGGTGGATGGAGGACCAGTGTGGGGGCTAGTATGGTAATTCAGGCAAGACAGCATACAGACCTAGACTGGACAAATAGGTATGGAGAGGAGTGGATGGATTCGGGCTTTGTTGTGGAAGATTAATGGACAGGATGTGACAATGAATTGGAGGTGGTAGTGGAGAAAGGTTTCTGGCTTGAGCAATAAAGTGCTAGGTGGTGCCATTTGCAGAGATAGAAAAGACATAGCTAAGACTCCGGAAGGGATACGTCTGGTGGGAGGGGGGGAGTGATGGTGGAATTCTGTATGAAATGGAGTTATGGTGCCAGTAAAAGTCCAACCAGAGATAGCCAATGAGGAATTGACACTGCTGACCTGAAGCTAAGGAGAAAGGTCTGAGCTAAGGGTAGAGATATATTTATCATTGTGTGGGTGGTATATAAACTAGGAGAGGCCTCCAATGAGCAGGGAAGTGGGATGAGGACAAAACCCTGGGGAATCCCAATCAGAGTAGGAAGAACATCATGAAATCCAAGGGAACAGAGGGTTTCAGGAAAGGAGGTGTCTGATGTAGAAGAGAAGCAAAGGCCGATAAAGAATGAAAAATGTCCACTGGATTTGGCAATTAGCAGGTTACTGGTGACCAGTGTTTGCAGTGAGGCTAGCCTGCAGAGGGCTGAGGAGTGGGTGGGCAATGGAGCCAAGCAGCTTGTATACAGGCAGCTGGAGTAAGGCCCGGCCACCCAAGGAGCTCATGTGCAACATGAGCTTTGACTTGGGGGCAGGAGAGGATGAAGACATTAATGTGTGTGGTAGTGGCAGGTCAGGGTAGGGGCGTGGGGTGTGGGCACACAGGGAGAAGGGAAAGATGTACACAATAATTGCCCAAATCAGGAGCTAATGGGAAGGCCTCTTAGTGGCTCTGGCTCCAGTCAGCTGACACGGGGAGCACCAGCTGTTTGCAGGAGGAGAGTCAAAAAACCAAACCAAACCCCCAAAAAACAAAATTCGTGGTTAATGCATCTGGGCCTGGAATTCATGGTATACACACAGTTTTTGACAGAAAAGTGGCAGGAAGCAGGCAGCAGATGAGGAGATAAGAGACCCGGGGTGTTTCACATAAAACTTTCTAGCTAGGACACAGCTGTAAAATGGGTAAACAGCCCTGATCTGGGGGTAGGGGGGAGGGATCCCAATATTCCCCATGGCTTGGGATTATCTGTGATAATGCTCCTTTAGGTGGCATGAACAATGAGGAACTCACCATGCCATATACAAACACCAGCCAGAACACTCTTAAAATGGGGAAAAGTCTGAAACAGTATTAAGGAATATAGCAGGCTCTGAACAAAACACACAATCCCTCCTGCTCCCCACTCAGACAGACACACACTGATGCAGTACAATGCAGAGACAACTTGAAAATCCAAGTAGGGGAAAAAATGAGAAGAGACAGAGATGGAAAACTGATATATTTTGTTCAATCTAATGCCCCCTCCCCCTCAAAAAATATAGGGGGAGAGGAAAAACTTTAAAGAATGGTCCTCCCAAGGACACCTTGGTGGCTCAGCGGTTGAACGTCTGCCTTTGGCTCAGGCCGTGATCCCAGGGTCCAGAATCGAGTCCCGCATTGGGCTCCTTGCAGGGAGTCTGCTTCTCCCTCTGCCTGTGTCTCTGCCTCTCTCTGTGTCTCTCATTAATAAATAAATAAAATTTTTTAAAAAAGAGAATGGTCTTCCCAGGTAATAAAACATACTACTCCCCACCCCACCCCAAGAGAGAAAACTAAAAGTCAAATAATATGTCAATAATTCAATGTCAGGGGGGAATAAAAAAGAAACCCTTTCTTTAACATTAGCAGGTATGCTGTCTTTCAAAGTTGACATTCTCCTAAAGTAGGCTAAGTAAGTTTAGCCAATAACAGGCTCGTGAGCATGGCCAAGACACTTAGCAGTGTCTTTACTTGTGGCATACAGATAATACAGACCCTGTGAAAAGATGCTTTGAAAAATACAAAAGCAGTACCCCAAGGCTAAGCAAAGGCTTTTACCATGCAGGGCAGGCATTCAAGAAAGCAGTTTGAGAATGCAGGAGCCAGCAAGGGGTTGGACTGCTGTTGTGCAGGAGTGTTAGGTGTTGTGTAAATGTCTTAGTTCAAGAGGCCTCTGGCAAACAAAAAGTACACACTGCCCAGCAAACTATGTACTTGATGTTTTCCGCAAGGCAAGAGGCAGGCCTGCCAAGGGCTGCAGCATATCTCAGGGGTGACCCGACGTTCCATTCCCCTCCCAGCTCTCAGAGCTCGAGGGAGAACAGTTTGAAATCCAAATGGGGCCCGCTGCTCAGCTAAGGAAAACAGTCTCAAATCTTTCTGACATCTGCACAAAGGGGGTACCGGGGGCTGCCCTGCAGCGTCAACAGTGCTGGGGCCAGTTTAAACAATCTCACTTTGCCCTGGGAACGCAGAAGGGTAGGGAGAAGGACTAACATGGATCTGGTGGCCCAGGCGGCCTCAAGCATCCTCATTCACAGGTCTGCCCCAGCATGCTGGCCTCCTGATCTGCCTGGGAAATAGGGCATCCCAGGTCATGACTCATGAAACAGAGCTTGGTCTGCTTCAATAACCTGGACAAACATTCCCAGCAACTGCAGACTTCACTGGTAAACTTTAGACCACATTTAACCATGTGAACTCTGAATCTATTTAATATTGAAAAAAAATCAGTGCGGCGATATTGTTTCCCCCAGTCCCACAGCACTTCAGCCACTCAAGTTTTCAAAGGAGAAGATGGCCTAGGGCTCCAGATGTTTGGAACCCAAATGAGAGGGTCCCACTGCCTTCCATCTTCAAAGATCAAAATCTCAGCCAGAGGTTAAATGATGAGGTCATCTTCTGCATGTTTGCCTGGTGTGGGACTACCTTCTGCTCCAATATATAATAAGGTCATTGTTGTAGAAATTGGATCTTGAAGTTGTTTGATTATAAACATGTTAAGACACAGTAAAAACTATTAGCTTTAAAAAAAAGTAAATAAAGGCTCTGCACCCCAACCAGCAACTTGGATCTGCTGATTCTCAGTTCCCTGGTTGTGGGGTCTAACCCACCACCCATATCCCCTACAACCTGCCAGGAAATGACTTTTTGTGTCAAACTGCAAATCTCATCTGCTTCCGCTTGGGCCATTTTTTTTTCTCTGCAGAGGAAAGGTAAGTAAATAAGAATCACTCATGAAAGTGGATAGAGGACATGTCCAGGAAATTGACAGAAAAAAACATACATGTTGAATGAATATGTGGAAAGACACCTAAACTCACATGTAGTCTGGGAAGTGGGATGATTTTCACCCATATTAGGAACAATATCAAGTGTTGGCAAGGGTGTAGAAGCGTGGGCACTCCTGTACAATGTTGATGGGAGTGTGAATTGGAATATTTTGTGAGGTAATTGAACAATAGGTTTGAAAATTAAAAATGTTGATTACCTTGTATCTGGAAATTTGATCCTTAGTACCTATGCTAGAGATAAGTCCAAGAAGGTTAGTTCAAGGATTTTCACTGTAGCACTGCCATTTTTTAAAATAGCAAACATTTGGAAACAACCTAAGTGTTCATCAAAAGGGAAACGAATGTCTAGATTAAACTATGGGGTAGAGAAAAAGATCTTAAGGACATATTAAATGGCTATTTAAAAAAAAACAAACAAAACAAGGCACAGAATATATACTTATGATTGTATTTTGGGGAAGAAAGACCAGAAAATGAAACTATTTTTATTCATGTTTCTACATATCTCTGGGTATTGTACACAGGAAAAGACTAGAAAGACAACAGAGGGACTGGAGTCTCAGAGGAGACTTCTGCTTCACCTCTATTGCTTGCATACTGTTTAAGAATGTATTCATATATTTATGATAGCACTATCTTTTTTTCTAAAGTGTTTCCTGGTTGAATATCAGAGGCAAAGGCATGGGCCTTGGTGGCTACAGTGAACATGACTTCTCTGGGAGGCAACAGTAGGTAAAAGTAAATTGACATAAAATCAAAGGACTCAGGTAATAGTCTGAATCTGTCATCAATTTGCTGTGTGACCCTGGGAAGTCATTTTCCTTCTCAGAGTCTGCTTTCTCTGTACAATCAGTGGATAAGATGAGAAGCTCACTAATATACTTTCTGATATCTTAGGATTCTATAAGTCTATGCCTTTAATGTATAATGGGTCTGGTTCCTTTTGATGAGGAGATGGCTTTTTCTCTTCCTTCAAATTCTGGCATAGTTTGATATTTCACTTTACCCCAAATGGAAGATAAAGAAAGAGGAGGTGGAGTGGCCACTCCATTCTCTGTTTGGCTATGTTTTTGAGGGTTTGGTTGATTCATTTATGATTCATTTATCTCTCTCTCTTTGACAGTGTAAGCGCTTAGGCTTGTTTGAGTATTATCAGAGTGCAGACGCAATGCTGAAAGTCAGAAGACCTGAATTCTACAGAGTGGCCATAAATCCTGGGAACATAGATCATATTTTATTTTTCAAGGATTGAACCCTCTTGAATACTTTTTTCTGAGTGACACTAAAGATGTAGGTTTATTCTGTGAGAATCAGAGGTACAAATCACCTGGTCCAATGTTTCCCATATACATATACAAGGGTTGATGGAGATGCTCTGCCAATGCACATTGTTCATTGCACTTTGCACAACTTGAGCTGTGCCTTGCAAAGATGGAACAAGATATTGAATATATCCCATAACGTTTTTAAACAAATCCTAAATTTTAATATAATATCTATAAATCTTCCTTTATGTGCAGTCTCTTGTATCTTCGAACTTTAAAGGTACCCTGATAACTCTTGCTTTTTGACAAGTCACACCCCTGATCTGTAGATAACAAATGGACTGCTTGCTCCCCAGAGGGAAGAACCAAGTGGCTAAAAATGAGCCATGAAAATTTACATGTATATACAGACATTTTCTGGTTCTTCACAACCTAATTGGCTTTTGGAAATACTCCAGATGAAACCTTGAGGAAACACTGACATGAAGTCAACAAAGGAAACCTCTTCCTGGTCCCTCAGGGACCTTGACCAATCTAGTTCTGCCTCTCATCTGGTTAGCAAAGCTCCTTCCAGCTGGTCCTCATCAATTTGCTTGTACCATGAAGTCACAAGAGTAAATTCTAATCAGTTGAATTCTAAAGAAAACACACATGCTTCAGATCGCAACTTCTTTGACTATGTGTCTTTCAGCAATGGAAGAAGCAACTTACTCTGGCTCCTTTCTCAGGAAAGCATTTACAGCCTCCACTGCAGTCTTGGCCACCACATGGCTTTCCATAGGACTTCTTCTCTCCCTATTAGAGAGAGAGAGAGAGAGAGAGAGAGAGAGAGAGAGAGAGAGAGAAGTTAGTAAACCATGTAAACCAAGAAGCAATGTAGCGCCAGGGAATCTAACCTTTTGCCACACTCCTCCTAACTAAGTAAATTTAGAGTAGATTAATCATCTCATTTGATGGTGTCATATGTCACTTTGGACTTGTGTATTTGGCATTCACTGAGAAAGGAGGAGCTGTAGCAGAGAACTTAAAAGTCAAGTGCTAGAAATGTAATGATAGATGAAAATGGCTACCCTGTACTCTGCTCTCAGAATTGTTCTCCTCAGGCTCTACTTTCAACACATCATTCAAACCTTACAGTAACATCTCTGTGCTCCAGTGAGTCACATCCAAATTTCTCAGTTGGTATCATACAGTATACCCTAAACTGTTCAATTTCCTTTTTTTTTCTTATCTGCTTTATGATGATGACGACGATGATGATGATGATGATGATGATTACTAGCAGAATTTCTACAAAGCCCCAGCATGACCTGACATGTACTGACCCTCTGTAACCTCATCCCTTCACTGTTTTCCTGGCTCACTCTGCTTCAATCTCACTGGTATTCATTCTATGAAAACTTAAGCCTGTTCCTGCCTCAGGGCCTTTGCCCTTGCTGTTACTTCTGCCTGGAATTCTCTTCCCCTAGATGTTTTTTTATTGCTGGCCTCTTTTCATCATCCAGGTCTTTGTTCAATTGTCTACTCTCAGAGAGACCTTTCCTGACTACTCAACCTAAGGCAGCCTGCAGTTACTTCCAATCATATCACTGTGCTATCCTTTCAACATTAAACATTCTTTCTCTCCCCACTAGAATGTAAGCTCCATATAAGTAGTTACCTTATCTATATCGCCCAATGTTTTATCTCCAATGTCTAAAAGAGCAGATGGCACATAGAAATTTTTGAGTACCGTCTGAATAGACCTGGGATTTGAACCCAGGTCTCACTAGTGCCAAAGCCCTGACCTTAACCCTTATGTCTTAGAGTTTTCTAAGTCCTCTGTCTACCAGAGCCTCAATGCAAGGGCTCAAAAAATAAGGAAACTGCCATTCTGACTCTATCCACCTTGGGGGAAAAAAAGCAAAACATTAATTCTAACCATTATCTGTAACAAGAACTTTATCTCTGGGATGGATTTAGTATCATCCAACTTTTTTGTTTAATATTGGCTGTTTTGTTTTTTTTTTCCAAAAGAGAAAGGCATATTTATGAGCCTGCCTCATACTTAATCATTCTTGCCTCTTTGTATTGTGAGTCTTTCCCCAATTTCCAGGGAGCACTGTGAATTTCTCAGGTGGTCTCTTATCTCTTTAGACATTCTCATAACACTTTATCACCACAACACCTCAGTAATAAGGTAGTGATGGCAGAGCTATGACAAAACATTGCTATTTTAGATTCCAAACACCTTCTTGATATGAGATATTTTATCTCTCTTATATGCCTTTGACGTGGTAAGTGCTATTGTACACTTTCCAGTTTGCCCTCCGTTTTATGGTATATAGGACAGGCAAGTATTCATTAGGGTGAGATCAAGAGGTTCTGTGGGAGAAGGAAGCAGGGCGGGGGGGGGGAAGGTGGGCTGGCATAGTGTAAAGAACAGAGACAGACCAGCACTGAACTTCACCTTCACCTATGCTGTCACCTCTGTCTAATGCTGAGTACTATATTTCTTTTGGGTAACAGATAATCTGTATTTGCTTCCACATATATTTCTGTATTTTTCAAGCAGTCTTCAGTGATCATATATAATTAGTAAGAAGAAAAACAGTTATGTTACTAAATGATAAAAGTCACAACAGGCATTGCCAGAGCTGAAGTGGTATCCGTCTGGAGCTATGGCCTACTTCCAAACAATGCCTGTTGGGTGTCCCATAAAATTTGTCTATCATGGACCAAAAGTTTCCAGATCACTAGTATGGAGCAAGGCAGCTTGATAAGATAGGGGATGAAATCCCATTCACAGGAGCTGAACAAAACTGTAAGGAAAAGAAGCTAAGGTTTCTTGTGAACTTGGCAGAACAAGGAGGCAAAGACACCCAGCTAACAGGCAGGAAGCCATCATTACCCTCTGTCACTGAAGAAAGTAACCAGAGAAGCCCCACTGGCCACAAGGCAATTTCCTGTAATTCTGGCCCTGGCAGTTTCCCCAGGAGTCTTCAGTTACAGGGAGGTGAGGGGATGGAGGAGGAATGAAAGGAGTGGCTTCCAGGGAATATGACAAGACCAGGCTCTGAGGAAGTTTATTTCCTATCTTGGCTTGTCTGGGGATACTCCAACCCCTGCTCAACCAGGCCACATCACTGGTGTCATTCCCATCCTGGAATGGTCTCTGCTTCCTCTCAAAACCCAATCCCTCCCTACAGCCACAGAAAATCAGAACTGGAAAGGCCCTGAGAGATCATCCAATACAGTCATTCTTAAATCTATCAGATTGGCACACCATTTTTTATTCTAAGTATTTATTGTTCTTTCTTGATATCCTTGAAGAAAATTCATCGGAATGAGTTATAATAATAAAGATGTAAACAGTATTTAAAAAAGCACAGATTATGCCATAATTCTACAGCAAAGCAAAAAATTAAAGTCATTTATAACGAAACAATATGTATGCCAATATGCAAATGGTCATACATTGCTATGTTAGAAGATGTGACAAAGTTATCAGAGGATAGCAGCTCGGTACAGGATCACTATGAATGGGACCTTCTGAAGCAGAGTGACATTAGGGTGTGGTACTGGTGACTCAAGTACCATGAACACAGTAATAACTCATGGTAAAGTTCTGAAAAAAATTCAATATTTCTTTTGTTTATGGTGTAGTTTTAATCAATAAAATAAAAATAAAACCATGAAAAAATTCATCTCAATATGTAAAATGTGGTTATGTTTTGGGCTCAGGAATTTATAAACAGGGTTTTCACTTCCACGAATGTCCAGAGGTCCTCTAAATGTAGGGCAAAATACAAGACAACTTTTCATACTGTGCAGAACGCCTATCACTCCTGGCTCCTACCGAAGAGCCATCCACCAATCATTTTAACAACACAAACTGCCCTCACAATTTCCAAAATACCTCCACAGGGTAAGGCACTTCTGGTAAGAACTAGTAACCTAATACACATCACTCATTTTCCAGCTAATAACACTGAAAGAAATAACTTTGGTCCAGGTCACACTGTTAGTGAATGAACCATCACACTTCTGATCCTAATTCCATATATGTCCCACTGTTCCATACCTCTCAAGGCCAAGTTCAAGTCCATTTCTTCCATGAGCACTCCAGCTCAGTAAAAAGACACAGCAGGCACTACATGCCCCCACCCATTGGGCAAGTGTCACCTGTTGCTGTGGGACCATCCTTGCAATGTTTCCTAGGTTGCATGGTTGAGAGTCTTGTTTCCTCAACCAAACAATAACATCGATAAGGGAAAGGCCAACCTATTTTACTTCTTTATATATTCCCACAGTGTTAGAGGGGCGACCCATGTTCTAGCCATTACCTGAGGCAGTATACTTTAGATAAGTTTATAAGTTCTGGAGTCAATGTGTACAGGTTTATATCCCAGCCTAGTTGGGATTGATCTTAGACAAGTTACTTAAAATGGCAAATGGAAATGGTGACAATATCTACTGTCTAAGAGTTGACTGAATGATTCAATAAGATAAAGCATTCAAAGCACAGTGCCTGGCTCACTGTAAGCACTCGGTGTCAGCTATTATTATTATTACACTAATATTAGCTATGTCACACTCTTCGGCATTCCTGTAACACCCTGGCCTCTCTCTGGAGCTGAGTCAAGTGCTATGCAATGAATATATCCATGCCAGTTTGTCTATCCAGTCAGCTCGGTTGGGACATCCATTTGGATTTGTTGATGTCTGCATATAATTGGTTGTTTAATATTTTTAATAGCACCAGTATCACATCTATCCATTTGCTGATGCTGGTTCTTTGTTCAAAATGCCTTCCCTACCCTGTTTTCCCATTTATCACAAACCAAACTTCTATGCATTCTTCAAAACCCAGCTCAAACACCATCGTCTTGGTGAAGAAACCCCCCACCCCTGCTGCCCCAGCACCAATTTTCCCCTCTCAGCAATTTCAGGCTGAAGTTTTTACTCCCTCCTCTTTGCTAATGGTGATTTGCCATATTTGACTCAGTTCATTTGGTTCTGCCATCAGACTGCTAATGGAACTCTGTTTTATTCTTCTCTGTAGCCCTTACACAAGCAGGTACTCAAGTAAAGAACTGTGAAATAATTGCTCTCAGGACAATGGACTTAAAAGTGTTAGACTGGCTCCACTTAGGATCTTCCTTCTCCCTCTGGTTTCCTGAAATATAGATTTACTCACAGTTTCCCTTCCAGAAGCCAGTATGTTTCTCCAGGCATCACCAGTGCTTTCTGTCAGGAGTGGTGGCAGGGATGACAATGACACAAAAGGTAACCCAGGAAGGAAGAGATGTAATGTAAGAATGAAAGAACAGCTTAGTTGGACTGAATGGTCAGCAAAAGTGAGTTATTCTTGTGAGCGATTCCTCCAGAAGCTTCAATCACAGAAAACTGGCTGTGCAACATTTTGACTATTCAGTCCACAAATATGTATTAATCATCACTCTGTGTTAGGTATTGTGTTAGACATGGGAGCTAGAGGCTGTATCATACAACCACAGGTGAAACTAAATCCCTGCTGTTATGGTGTCTGCAATCCAGAGGGGGAGACAAACAGTAAACAAAGAAACACTGCATCCATATTTTTCAGATGGTACGTGTTATGGAGGAAAATAAAGCAGGGTAAGAAGGACATGAAGTGTTGTAGTCAGGTTATTTTATATAGGAAAGTTCAGGGAAGGTTTTCTTCATATGGGAACTTCTGAGCAGAGAATAGTGTTTCTTTTAAGCATGGTCCTTGGGCCAGTGTCATTAGCCCTAGAAATGTAAATCACTGATTTGGATCTGGGTACTGTAAATCCAAAAATGTTGCAAACGTAAATCACTGCCCCCTCCTAGAGCTAATCAATCATAAAATTCAGAGTGGGGCCCAGCAATCTGTGTTTTAACAAGCACTTCAGGTGATTCTGCTGCACAGAAAATTTTAAGAACCCTGCTATAGAAAATGAGGAAGTGAGCTAGGTAGTTAATCTGGGGTAAGAGCTTTCCAGGCAAAGGGACGAGCAAGAGCAAAGGCAGTAGATGAGAGAATATACTTGATGTTTTGGCTGAGCAGCAAGGAGGTCAGAGTGCTGGAATGGAGTAAAGGGAATAGAAATGATGATGAGGTCAGAGATGTAGTAGAAGCCAGATCATGAAAGATTTTAGAGAACACTGTGAGAACTTTGCCTTTGGAAACAAATGAGCAAAGGGAAAAGAGAGGCAGAGAGACGAATCAAAATACAGATTCTTAATGCTGATGGTCACCAGAGAGGAGGTGGGTGGGGGGATGGGGGAAATAGGTGAGGGGCTGAAGGACTGAAGTTGTTGTGATGAGCAGCAGGTGTTGTATGAAGTGTTGAATCGCTATATTGTACACCTGAAACCAATATTACACCATATGTTAACTAACTGGAATATAAATAAAAACTTTAAAAAATGGTTTTGAGCCCAGGAATGACATCTCCTGTTGGAGGAGCTGGCTTTGAGTGGGAGGTCAAGAATTCTGATTTTGAGGGCACCTGGGTGGCTCAATCTGTTAAGCATCTTCCTTTGGGTCAGGTCATGGGATCGATCCCCACATAAGACTCCCTGCTCAGCAAGGATTTTTCTTTTTCCCCTCCTTCTTCTCCTCCCCTCCCTCACCTGTGTTCTCTCTCTCTCTCTCTCTCTCTCTCTCCTCTCTCTCTCTCTCTCTCTCTCCTCTCTCTGTCTCTCTCTCAAATAAAATCTTAAAATAATACATTTAAGAATTCTGGTTTTGAGATGTCTATTAGACATCTAAGTGGAGAAATCAGATAGGTAGTAGATTCCATAGTCTAGCTACCTATGGAATCTGGAGTCCCAGGAAGAATGGCTACCTTGGATATATACATGTGGTGCTTTAGTCAGTACAGAATCAACTATGCTGTGGTAAAAAACTACAAATATCAGTGGTTTAAGACAGCTAAGATTTTTTTTTTCCTGTCACGATCCAATGAGGGGTAGGCAGGTCTCCTTAGTGGCCTTTTTTCCAAGGTGACTTGGATTTTCAAGCTGCTTCTGTGTAGCAACTTCACTATCTCAGATGCTAATATTTTCTCTGAATTTCCCCCTACTGTGCTCATATTCCCCTTTGCAAGAACTAGACACAGTGGATGACCCAAGAGCATGGAAAGTAGGAGAGAACAGGGATTATTTGGTGAGCACCATCTAGCCACAATTGGTATGTATATAAAGACACAAGACTAGTGATACTACTAAGGGAGTAAATGTAGGGAAAGAGTGACAGACTCTGCTAAATTATTGATAAGTAAAATGAGGGATGAGAACATACCGATGAATTTAGCAATGTGATAATCTGGACCACAGCAATTTCAGGAAGGAGAACAAGGGAAATGTGGTAGGACTGCAAGGCAGCTCTAAGGACCCACTTGAGGTTAGTGGTCATGAACTTAAAGGAACAGCAGTTATCAATATTGTGAAGTTTTCTTTAGCCTTGTTCAACCATGTGGGTGCAGATGCAGATTACTGGAAGAATTTGATTTAATCAAAGTTGGGTTCTGCTAGGTGAGAATGATAAAGGACAAGAAAGGCAGGGAATTCAAAGGCATGCAGAAAAAGGGAATTATTAATGGTGGACCATGGATTCTAGACTTCCTAAGAAGGGAAGTGAGTGCAGGCAGGGAGTGGGTAAGGGGCAGTGAAAAAGGTAGTAGAATCAATGGATGATTGATCCTGGTGAAGTTGAAGAAATGTGTGGGTTTTAGAATTGTGACTGGATCTTGGAAGAAAGAAGAGGTGGTGCTACAGAGAGGCTGAGGCCTGTTAATTCTCTCCATAGTGGAAAATGAGATTCCCCTTCGAATATAATAAATTACTCTTTGAGGTAACCCAGTAAATTGTTGAAATGGTTGCTCAATCCTGATTTCATACAACATAACAGAACTATTTGTTTTCATAACACGAGGTTTCTTCAAAACACCTTTCACACCAACTCTCATTTGATTTCCTACCACAAGTCTGAAATGGGTATGTCAGATATACAGGTATGTGTAGGAACATACATCCACATACAGTATTACATTGATTTCTTCATATCTTCAACTACCCTCCTAGACAGTAAGTTCTTCTGACATTGAAGACTTTGGTTTATTCACCATAAGGCAAATCAATTTAAAACCAACCCTCTAAGCCTCAATGTTGTCATCTATAAAATAGGGATAGTATTTTACTTCACAGGGCTTTGTGAGGTTAGAGATAATTCCCCTAGCAAAATGCCTGGCACATCTAGTATGCTCAACATATGTTAGCTGGTATTTATAGTTATGGTATCCAGTACTGTGCCTGCCATACCCCACGGGTGCCTACTCAATGATTGATTTGCATTTTCATTTATTTTTTTAAAGATTTTACTTATTTATTCATGAGAGACAGAGAGAGGCAGAGACACAAGCAGAGGGAGAAGCAGGCTCCATGCAGGGAGCCTGATATGGGACTCGATCCTGGGACCCCAGGATCACGCCCTGAGCCAAAGGCAGACGCTCAACCACTGAGGCACCCAGGCATCCCTGATTTGCATTTTCAAAATTAGGAAATGGAGGCTCAACTGTTAGTGACTTCCTTGATATAGGAAGTTCAGTGTCAGAGTTGGGATAAGTACTCTGGTGTCCTCACTATTTTGTTTTTTGTTTTTTTCCCCATCAGACTCATTGCTACTAGTTTCAGGAATTAGTCTGAAATTGAGGAGTCAGGAAATGAAAAAAAAAGGTCAAGAAAGAGGTGTCCTTTTCCTTCTTTTGCATTTTTTAACATTGTTTTATTTACTTTACAATATTAGTTGTACCATTTCTATACTTTATAAACAACCTTCATATATGTTTCTCAAATATTTTTGGAACATACAAAAGAAGTTTTATACGTCCTTTTTTCAGATTAAAATAAATCTGAATCTCAGAGAGCTGGTGTTACTTGCTAGTTAAGTTACAAAGCAAAGACTCAAAGCCAGGGCTTCTCTTTTTAGTGCACAGCTAAACTTCTAAAAGGGAAAAGTGATACAAGACACTGAAGTGCCATTTTTCCAGTTGTGGGTGGTCTCAGGGCCCAGAAACCCAGAGAGACCTCTTTGGATGGATCAAATCTATTTTGGGGGCCACATTCATGACAATGACTAGTGCTTTTCTACCAAGCCATGGGCCTTTAGCATCAGTCTAGGTTTCTGAACTTTATGCTAATAATACAGAGTGCCTGTCTTTACTTTGAGAAATTTTAAAACAAAACCTGTTCGTTGAAATTTACATATATACACACATTAAACCAAGCTGAGTCTTGTCCCGTATTTAGCGTGCTTTTGCCTTTTAAGAACAGCTCCCGGGGATCCCTGGGTGGCTCAGTGGTTTAGCGCCTGCCTTTGGCCCAGGCAGTGATCTTGGAGTCCCGGAATCAAGTCCCACATTGGGCTCCCTGCATGGAGCCTACTTCTCCCTCTGCCTGTGTCTCTGCCTCTCTCTGTGTGTCTCTCATGAATAAATAAATAAAATATTTTAAAAAACAGCTCCCTCTGATTTTATGAATGAAAGGCTCTGAGGAAAGAAGTGGTCTGTGGGAGTTGGCTCCCTACCAGGTGGAACTTATCACCCACACTTTATTTTAAGGAAGAAGCTGATACCAGACATGACTGAGTAGTCCAGGAAGGCATTTCCCTCCAACATCTGTCTGTGTTCACAAACATACACAAACACAACTAATGGGGATAGCAGGTAGGTAGGAAAACAGCCATGCTGGATTTCACTTGGAAAAACCCTAGCCAGCCAGAATGAACCAAGGCCTGCGGGGATGTACTGTTCAGTTAGACCTTGAAATGAATTTGCCAAGCAAATGCTTAACACACAAATAGACAAACTAAATGTTGTCCATAATGTTCTTAAAATAGATGCCTCCCTTTCCCTTGCCAGTAAGTACTTACCAAGCAGCTGTTGAAAGAACAGCATTTCCTAGGGCCAGTCACTAGAAGCAGGTGAGGAATCTTTTAAGCTTTAAGGCTGGAAAAGGCCTATGGATGAGAGGTCCCACAGATCACACGTAGGGTGACCATATTTAGCAAACAAAAATACCAAAAGCTAAGTTAAATTTGAATTTCAGATAAACAAGGAAACACTTTTTATAAGCATGTCCCCAGTTAGCATAAATATGTTCCATGCAGTATTTGGGATACACTTATATGAAAAAACTATTTGTTGTTTATCTGAAAATTAAGTTTAACTGTATGTCCTATTTTTTTAAATTTGGAAATCCTACAAGTGGCACATGATATCACAAACTTGTATGACATGGTCGGTTATAAGGTGTGTTAAAGGAATTGCTAGTACCAATATTTAAGGTACAAACTCTGCAACATACTTTTTAGAAAATTAAGAGGGTACTCAAGTTTCTGTGATTGGGTCACTCTTCCTCATTTGCATTCTAATATCCAAAGCAAGAAGTAAAGGTAGAGTTATAACTGACAATGTGAGGATTAGATTTATTAATTTCCTCAAAGAATATTTATTGAGTGCCAGGCATTGTGCTAGGTAGTGGGAATATGATGATAAAAACATTGAATATGACTTGTACAGGAATGTTCATAGGGTTTTATTCATAATAACCCTAAAGTGGAAAGAGCTCAAGTTCCACCAGTGGGTGAATGGGTAAACAAATTGTAGTATATTTGTATAATAGGACATTATTCAAAAATAAAAAAAAACGAACAAACTATTGACATGTAACTGCATGGATGAGTCTCACAGATATTATATAAGCCAGACATATAAGAGCACATTTATCATAAATCTATTTATACAAAGCTCTAGAGTAGGCAAAGCAAGTTTGAGAGAAAAGAAATCATTATAGTGGTTATCTCTGCAGGGGTGGGAGGGTGAAGTTGACTCAGGGGTAAAAGGGTGCTTTCTGGGAAGGCAGACATGTTCTATATTTTGTTTAGAGTGATGTTTATGAGTGTACACATTTGTCAAAACTCATGAAAGTATATGGTTCTTAAAAAACATTTTTAAAGTTTTGTTTATTTTTAGAAATAGAGAGTGTGCGTACACATGCACACAAGCAAGCGGGGGGGACGCAGCAGAGGGAGAGGAAGAAAATCTCAGAGCAGACTCCCTACTGAGCATAAATCCCGATGTGGGGCTCGATCAATCTTACAGCCCTGAGATCACGATCTGAGCCAAAATGAAGAGTTGAACATTTAACCACCTGAGCTACCCAGGTACCTGAAAGTATATGTTTATAATCTGTACTTTTCATTGTTTGTAAACAATAACTCAGTTTAAAAAAATATAGTCCCCCACTATCATGGAGCTTATATTCTCATATGGAATACAGATGAATACTTATACAAATACTCAAAGAATAATAATTGTGAAAAGTGTGACAGAGACAAACAAGGTGTTGGGAAAATCTGCAATGTTTAAGTCATTAAGACATAAACATTATGCTTTCATTCACTGAAGACTTACTGAGCACCTACCCTGTGCTAGGCACTGGATTATACCCTGAGAGTATACTGTTAAATAAAACAGACTTCCTACTTTGCTGTATATTCCTGTAGAAGAGACAGGCATTGGGAGAGTAAACAATAATCTTTTCATCAAAACTGTTATATGATACAAAGGACACCAACAGAAGGACATGAGGGCATATAATAGGGCACTTGGCCTCCATGGTGGGATCAGTAAAGATTTATCTAAGAAAGTATAGTTTAACTAAGGTCCGAAGAATGAGATGGCATGAATTAAGTCAAGGAATGGGAGTGAGGCCGAGGATCTTCCAGGCAGAGGAGACAATATGGGCATATGCCCTGTGGTGAAAGAGAGCATGGCATGTATGGGAACATAAAGAAAGCCAGAGTGACTGAAAGAAGAAAGTAGAGGTGAGAGTGACATAAGATGATTCTATACAGGCAGAGAAATGCCTGTTCATATAGAGTCTTGAAGACCATGTTAGGGAGGTCAGTTTTTATCCTCAGAGCAACAAGAAGTCACTGCATAATTTTAAAGAAGGAAATAACTTGATCAGATTGATATTTGAGGAAAAAAAATGTTCTAATGGCAGTAAGGATAATGGACAAGGAGGGGCAGGGAGACCAATTAAGAGATTGTTGAAGTGATGGTGGCCTGAACCAGAGTTATGGAGGTTGGATGGGGAGAACTGAGTGGCTCTAAGACATAATTAAATAGAGGGAGCATGGCTGGAAAGGGACAAGACTAGAACCAAGGCTTTCTTACACCAAACCCACTTCACTGACTTGAGGACAACCTTTAATGCACATCAGCTGTGTATCAAGGCACTCTGTTGGACACTATGGAAAAAGACAAATAGGGATGCCTGGGTGGCTCAGTGGTTGAGCCTCTGTCTTTGGCTCAGGTCGTGATCCTGGGATCCAGGATCAAGTCCCATGTTGGGATGGGGGAGGAGGGGCAAGATGGCGGAAGAGCAGGGTCCCCAAATCACCTGTCCCCACCAAATTACCTAGAAAACCTTCAAATCATCCTGAAAATCTACGAATTCGGCCTGAGATTTAAAGAGAGACCACCTGGAACGCTACAGTGAGAAGAGTCCGCGCTTCCATCAAGGTAGGAAGACGGGGAAAAAGAAATAAAGGAACAAAAGGCCTCCGAGGGGGAGGGGCCCCGTGAGGAGCCGGGCTGAGGCCGGGGCGAGTGTCCCCAGGACAGGAGAGCCCCGTCCTGGAGGAGCAGGAGCTGCACCAACCTTCCGGGACGGGCGGAAAGGGACTCGCAGGGAGTTGGAGCAGGACCCAGGAGGGCGGGGATGCCCTCAGGCTCCCGGGGACACTAACACACCTGCGAGCGCAGGGGAGTGCGCCGAGCTCCCTAAGGGCTGCAGCGCGCACCGGAGCAGTTCGGAGGGGCTCGGGAGCGGCTCCAGGGAGGGAGCTGCGGGGCGGGAGCGCGAATCCAACAACGCAGGCCCCGGAGCACAGGGCGCCGGGACACAGCCCAGGATCCGGCCTCCCCCGGGACAGGCAGAGGCCGGGAGGGCCCAGGACAGCAAGGACGCTCCTGCCCGAGCTGAGCACATCAGCGGCCCCGCCCCGGAGCCTCCAGGCCCTGCAGACGGAGAGCCAGAGCCCCGAGCCCCGTAGTTCCTGCGGAGGCTGAATCCAGGCTTCCAGAGTTGCCATAGCAACTGCAACTGTTCCTCCTGAGACCTCACGGGGTAAACAACCCCCGCTGAGCCCTGCAGCAGGCAGGGGCAGAGCAGCTCCCCCAAGTGCTAACACCTGAGAATCAGCGCAACAGGCCCCTCCCCCAGAAGACCAGGTGGACGGACCAGTTCCAGGGGAAGTCAAGGGACTTAAAGTCTACAGAAATACTCCCCCGTGGTTTTTTTTTTTTTCTTTTCTTTTTTCTTTTCTTTTTGATTTCTGATTGCTTCCCCCACCCCTTTTTTTTCACCTTTCTTTCTTTTTCTTTCCCTTTTTCTTCTCTTCTTTCCTTTTTCTTTTCTTTTTCTTTTTTCTTTTTCTCTTTTCTTTCCTTCTCTCTCTTTCTCTCCTTTTCCCAGTACAACTTGTTTTTGGCCACTCTGCACTGAGCAAAATGACTAGAAGGAAAACCTCACCTCAAAAGAAAGAATCAGAAACAGCCCTCTCTCCCACAGAGCTACAAAATCTGGATTACAATTCAATGTCAGAAAGCCAATTCAGAAGCACTATTATACAGCTACTGGTGGCTCTAGAAAAAAGCATTAAGGACTCACGAGACTTCATGACTGCAGAATTTAGATCCAATCAGGCAGAAATTAAAAATCAACTGAATGAGATGCAATCCAAACTAGAAGTCCTAACGACGAGGGTTAACGAGGTGGAAGAACGAGTGAGTGACATAGAAGACAAGTTAATGGCAAAGAGGGAAACTGAGGAAAAAAGAGATAAACAATTAAAGAACCATGAAGACAGATTAAGGGAAATAAATGACACTCTAAGGAAGAAAAACCTACGTTTAATTGGGGTTCCCGAGGGCGCCGAAAGGGACAGAGGGCCAGAATATGTATTTGAACAAATCCTAGCTGAAAACTTTCCCAATCTGGGAAGGGAAACAGGCATTCAGATCCAGGAAATAGAGAGATCCCCCCCTAAAATCAATAAAAACCGTTCAACACCTCGACATCTAATAGTGAAGCTTGCAAATTCCAAAGATAAAGAGAAGATCCTTAAAGCAGCAAGAGACAAGAAGTCCCTGACTTTCATGGGGAGGACTATTAGGATAACAGCAGACCTCTCCACAGAGACGTGGCAGGCCAGAAAGGGCTGGCAGGATATATTCAGGGTCCTAAATGAGAAGAACATGCAACCAAGAATACTTTATCCAGCAAGGCTCTCATTCAAAATGGAAGGAGAGATAAAGAGCTTCCAAGACAGACAGGAACTGAAAGAATATGTGACCTCCAAACCAGCTCTGCAAGAAATTTTAAGGGGGACTCTTAAAATTCCCCTTTAAGAAGAAGTTCAGTGGAACAATCCACAAAAACAAGGACTAAATAGATATCATGATGACACTAAACTCATATCTGTCAATAGTAACTCTGAACGTGAACGGGCTTAATGACCCCATCAAAAGGCGCAGGGTTTCAGACTGGATAAAAAAGCAGGACCCATCTATTTGCTGTCTACAAGAGACTCATTTTAGACAGAAGGACACCTACAACCTGAAAATAAAAGGTTGGAGAACCATTTACCATTCAAATGGTTCTCAAAAGAAAGCAGGGGTAGCCATCCTTATATCAGATAAACTAAAATTCACTCCGAAGACAGTAGTGAGAGACGAAGAGGGACACTATATCATACTTAAAGGATCTATCCAACAAGAGGACTTAACAATCCTCAATATATATGCCCCGAATGTGGGAGCTGCCAAATACTTAAACGAATTATTAACCAAAGTAAAGAAATACTTAGATAATAATACACTTATACTTGGTGACTTCAATCTAGCTCTCTCTACCCTTGATAGGTCTTCTAAACACAACATCTCCAAAGAAACGAGAGCTTTAAATGATACACTGGACCAGATAGATTTCACAGATATCTACAGAACTTTACATCCAAACTCAACTGAATACACATTCTTCTCAAGTGCACATGGAACTTTTTCCAGAATAGACCACATACTGGGTCACAAATCGGGTCTGAACCGATACCAAAAGATTGGGATCGTCCCCTGCATATTCTCAGACCATAACGCCTTGAAATTAGAACTCAATCACAAGAAGAAGTTTGGAAGGACCTCAAACACGTGGAGGTTAAGGACCATCCTGCTAAAAGATAAAAGGGTCAACCAGGAAATTAAGGAAGAATTAAAAAGATTCATGGAAACTAATGAGAATGAAGATACAACTGTTCAAAATCTTTGGGATGCAGCAAAAGCAGTCCTGAGGGGGAAATACATCGCAATACAAGCATCCATTCAAAAACAGGAAAGAACTCAAATACAAAAGCTAACCTTACACATAAAGGAGCTAGAGAAGAAGCAGCAAATCGACCCGACGCCCAGCAGAAGAAGAGAGTTAATTAAAATTCGAGCAGAACTCAACGAAATTGAGACCAGAAGAACTGTGGAACAGATCAATAGAACCAGGAGTTGGTTCTTTGAAAGAATTAATAAGATAGATAAACCATTAGCCAACCTTATTAAAAAGAAGAGAGAGAAGACTCAAATTAATAAAATCATGAATGAGAAAGGAGAGATCACTACCAACACCAAGGAAATACAAACGATTTTAAAAACATATTATGAACAGCTCTACGCCAATAAATTAGGCAATCTAGAAGAAATGGACGCATTCCTGGAAAGCCACAAACTACCAAAACTGGAGCAGGAAGAAATAGAAAACCTGAACAGGCCAATAACCAGGGAGGAAATTGAAGAAGTCATCAAAAACCTCCCAAGACACAAGAGTCCAGGGCCAGATGGCTTCCCAGGGGAATTCTATCAAACGTTTAAAGAAGAAATCATACCTATTCTACTAAAGCTGTTTGGAAAGATAGAAAGAGATGGAGTACTTCCAAATTCATTCTATGAGGCCAGCATCACCTTAATTCCAAAACCAGACAAAGACCCCACCAAAAAGGAGAATTACAGACCAATATCCCTGATGAACATGGATGCAAAAATTCTCAACAAGATACTAGCCAATAGGATCCAACAACACATTAAGAAAATTATTCACCATGACCAAGTAGGATTTATCCCCGGGATGCAAGGCTGGTTCAACACTCGTAAAACAATCAATGTGATTCATCATATCAGCAAGAGAAAAACCAAGAACCATATGATCCTCTCATTAGATGCAGAGAAAGCATTTGACAAAATACAGCATCCATTCCTGATCAAAACTCTTCAGAGTGTAGGGATAGAGGGAACTTTCCTTGATATCTTAAAAGCCATCTACGAAAAGCCCACAGCAAATATCATTCTCAATGGGGAAGCACTGGGAGCCTTTCCCCTAAGATCAGGAACCAGACAGGGATGTCCACTCTCACCACTGCTATTCAACATAGTATTGGAAGTCCTAGCCTCAGCAATCAGACAACAAAAAGACATTAAAGGCATTCAAATTGGCAAAGAAGAAGTCAAACTCTCCCTCTTCGCCGATGACATGATACTCTACATAGAAAACCCAAAAGCCTCCACCCCAAGATTGCTAGAACTCATACAGCAATTTGGTAGCGTGGCAGGATACAAAATCAATGCCCAGAAATCAATGGCATTCCTATACACTAACAATGAGACTGAAGAAAGAGAAATTAAGGAGTCAATCCCATTTACAATTGCACCCAAAAGCATAAGATACCTAGGAATAAACCTAACCAAAGAGGTAAAGGATCTATACCCTAAAAACTATAGAACACTTCTGAAAGAAATTGAGGAAGACACAAAGAGATGGAAAAATATTCCATGCTCATGGATTGGCAGAATTAATATTGTGAAAATGTCAATGCTACCCAGGGCAATTTACACGTTCAATGCAATCCCTATCAAAATACCATGGACTTTTTTCAGAGACTTAGAACAAATTATTTTAAGATTTGTGTGGAATCAGAAAAGACCCCGAATAGCCAGGGGAATTTTAAAAAAGAAAACCATAGCTGGGGGCATCACAATGCCAGATTTCAGGTTGTACTACAAAGCTGTGGTCATCAAGACAGTGTGGTACTGGCACAAAAACAGACACATAGACCAATGGAACAGAATAGAGAATCCAGAAATGGACCCTGAACTTTATGGTCAACTAATATTCGACAAAGGAGGAAAGACGATCCACTGGAAGAAAGACAGTCTCTTCAATAAATGGTGCTGGGAAAATTGGTCATCCACATGCAGAAGAATGAAACTGGACCACTCTCTTGCACCATACACAAAGATAAACTCAAAATGGATGAAAGATTTAAATGTGAGACAAGACTCCATCAAAATCCTAGAGGAGAACACAGGCAACACCCTTTTTGAACTTGGCCACAGTAACTTCTTGCAAGATACATCCACGAAAACAAAAGAAACAAAAGCAAAAATGAACTATTGGGACTTCATCAAGATAAGAAGCTTTTGCACAGCAAAGGATACAGTCAACAAAACTCAAAGACAACCTACAGAATGGGAGAAGATATTTGCAAATAACATATCAGATAAAGGGCTAGTTTCCAAAATCTATAAAGAACTTATTAAACTCAACACCAAAGAAACAAACAATCCAATCATGAAATGGGCAAAAGACATGAAGAGAAATCTCACAGAGGAAGACATAGACATGGCCAACATGCACATGAGAAAATGCTCTGCATCACTTGCCATCAGGGAAATACAAATCAAAACCACAATGAGATACCACCTCACACCAGTGAGAATGGGGAAAATTAATAAGGCAGGAAACAACAAATGTTGGAGAGGATGCGGAGAAAAGGGAACCCTCTTACACTGTTGGTGGGAATGTGAACTGGTGCAGCCACTCTGGAAAACTGTGTGGAGGTTCCTCAAAGAATTAAAAATAGACCTGCCCTACGACCCAGCAATTGCACTGTTAGGGATTTACCCCGAAGATTCAGATGCAATGAAACGCCGGGGCACCTGCACCCCGATGTTTCTAGCAGCCATGTCCACAATAGCCAAACTGTGGAAGGAGCCTCGGTGCCCATCGAAAGATGAATGGATAAAGAAGATGTGGTTTATGTATACAATGGAATATTACTCAGCCATTAGAAACAACAAATACCCACCATTTGCTTCAACGTGGATGGAACTGGAGGGTATTATGCTGAGTGAAGTAAGTCAATCGGAGAAGGACAAACAGTGTATGTTCTCACTCATTTGGGGAATATGAATAATAGTGAAGGGGAATATAAGGGAAGGGAGAAGAAATGTGTGGGAGATATCAGAAAGGGACACAGAACATAAAGACTTCTAACTCTGGGAAATGAACTAGGGGTGGTGGAAGGGGAGGAGGGCGGGGGGTGGGGGTGAATGGGTGACGGGCACGGAGGGGGACACTTGACGGGATGAGCACTGGGTGTTATTCTGTATGTTGGTAAATTGAACACCAATAAAAATTAATTTATAAAAAAAAAAAAAAAAAAAGTCCCATGTTGGGCTCTCTGCCAGAAGCCTGCTTCTCCCTCTGCCTGTGTTTCTGCCTCTCTGTGTCTCTCATGAATAAATAAATAAAATCTTAAAAAAGGAAAAAGACAAATATTTAGAAAACATTTATTGCACTCGAGGAACTTAAAACCTAATGAAGGAGTAACTATAATCAAAAGACCAAAGTGAAAAGTATCATTGGAAAAGGTAAAGAGATACCTTTCTAGAACTTAGATGCTATGCTATGTTCTGTCTTCTCTCAAAAACCTTTGATAATTCCTTCTTACCTGCAAAGTTGCAAAGCTCAAAATCCAAGTAGAACATTTAAGGGCCCTTCTAGATCAGGCTCAACTGACCTTTGCAGACCTACCTATCACTTCGATTATTCCAATTTCTGAGGTCTATTTATCAGAGGATCCATTTTAATGAAATGCTTCCCATATCCCATCAATTTCTTTGAAAATTCCAGTCACATCCTTTATTTTCCTTTTCTGAAACAATTTTATTGAGATATAATTCATATATGATACATTTACACATGCTTTCTTAAATGTCATCTCTTTTCCAATAATAGCACTATTTTTGTTGCATTATGGTATTCATTGTCCACTCTAATAGCTTTCCCTTTTGATTACTTCATATAAATTATGATGATAGTTTTTAAAATAATAATACACAAGATTATTTTGAGTGGTTAGGCTGATCCTCAGAGTTTCCTCAGCTGTGCAATGCATGGTAAGGCTTCATATCCTCCTACTTTTTGTGAGCCTACTCTCGTTATTAGACCTTAGGTATACAGTGTCATGGGCTTTAGTGGTTTAACCCAGAGCCTTATTATTCATTTATAGAATGTCTTTAGGAAAATTTTTCCAAGGATTTGAAAACAAAATACTTTAGGGTTTCTGGTTGGGAGCCTAAGTTAGGATGGAAGAGTTGATAAGCTCTCTAAGATTCAAACCTACAGAAATAGGAAGGATTGGGACTTCTAGGACAGAGGCTGCATCTTGTTGGAAATACTCTGATAGACAGACTCCTCTGTTATCAAGTCCAAATGATCAAGTACACTGCCATTTCTTTATTTTGTACTAGAGGAAGAGAGTCTAACAAATACCCAGGTAAGATGGATGGTAAGTCCATGTGGAGTTTACCAGTAGTAGCAACTATGAAAAGGAGACAGAATGGGAGACAAGTACAGGCTGTTTCCATAAAGATAATATATAGCTAGATATTTAGCTTATGTCTCTAAGGCCCACTGATGTAGATGAGGCTAAAGATGTTTTGCTATGCTCAGAGATGAGGAAAGATGAATGGAGAGTAGGATTTGAACCAGGAAAATAGTATGACTTGTAGCAAATCCATCCCTCATGACTAGAAGGAAAATGAGAGGGAAACCCCCTCCCCCCAAACCCAGTAAAGAGTAGACCAGGATCTCTGTCTTCATTTGCCAAGAACAGCATGTTACTTTTACCTAATTTTATGGCTGCAGTTTTAAGCTGTAAATCCTTTCAGAAGTTAATTTTAATTTTGCTTGCAGGGTGAACAAGACAAACCAACTTGTCACGTATGCCTGCATTTCTAAAATTAGGAAAAACAGGCCTAATCCCTTCTCATATGCAGAAAATAGAAACTAGTCAAGTAGTCTACTTGGTTGGTGGGAACAGACTTTAAAAAGAATCATACTTAAAAAAAGTACAGCACTATATGTCACAAGCAAAGTTCAAACTCTAGTTCAAACTTTCTGGCCTTAGCCAAAACACATAAACAAAGGAGTGGTCCAGTGTTTCTGTCTCTGATTCTGTTTCAAAGCATTGAAACTCATCTACTTTTCTTTTTGTTTCTAGGCAAATTGAAATAAAAAACTGATTTCAGAAAGCTCATCTGCGGCAAAGCCTCAACTGCATTTTTGGTAATTCCTTTGAAATATACAAACTATCAAAGCTCACTGAAGAAGAAATAGATAATCTGACTAGTCCTAACTTGATTCATAAAATTGAATTTGTAGTTAAAATCTCCTCACAAAGAAAACTCCTAGGCTAGTCTCCCTGGTGATAGCTACCAAATATTTAAGGAATAAGTAATACCAATCCTACACAAACTCTTTCAGAAAACTGAAAGTGAGGGATTACCCTCTAACTCATTTTATGGGTCAAGCATTACAATTACAGAATATCTTTCAGGAGTATAATACAAAAATTCTTATAAAAATTTAGGAAAATTGAATCCAACAATATATTAAAAATTATGGTACATTATGACCAAGTACAATTTATCTCAGCAATGTTAGGTTGGTTTAACATTCAAAAATCAATCAGTATAATTCACCATGTCAGCAGACCAAAAAGGAAAAAAGAAACATGATTATCTCAATAGATGCAGAAAAATGATTTGACAAAATTCAATATCCATTCCTGATAAAAATTCAAAGCCAACTAGAAAAGAAGGGAACTTCTTCAATCTGCTAAAGAGTATCTTTGAAAAATCCTACAGGTAACATTATACCTTATGGTTAAAGTCCAAATGCTTTCTCTACTAAGATTGGAAGCAGGACAAAAATACCCACATTTAAACATCTATTCAACATTGTACTATGGGTTCTAGCCAGTCTGATAAAGCATGGTAGGGAAAGATGTCCAAATTTGAAAGGAAAAAGTAAAACTCTCATTATCCACACATGCTAATGTATAAAACATATGACATCTACAAAAAAGCTACTAGAAGTAATTTTAGTAATATTTGATGATACAAGATCAATATACAAAATAAACTATATTTCTAGATATTAATAACAATTGGAGGAGATCCCTGGGTAGCTTAGCGGTTTAGTGCCTGCCTTCAGCCCAGGGTGTGGTCCTGGAGTCCCAGGATCGAGTCCCACATCAGGCTCCCAGCATGGAGCCTGCTTCTCCTCTACCTATGTCTCTGCCTCTCTCTCTCTCTCTCTCTCTCTCTGTGTGTGTGTGTGTGTGTGTCTCGCAAATAAATAAAATCTTTAAAAAATTATAACAATTGGAAATTGAAATAAAAAATATGATTATGATGGCATCAAATGTATGAAACGCTTAGGGATAAATCTAACAAAATGTGCAAAACCTGTACACTGAAAACTTAATTGCTGAGAAATTAAAGAAGACCTAAAAAAATGGAAAGCTTTTGTTAAAACCAGTTCCCCCCCCACTGATCATAATACATTCAATGCAGTTTTATTTATTTTATTTTTTATTTTTATTTTTTTATTATTTATGTATTTTTTAAATTTTTTTATTGGAGTTCAATTTGCCAACATTTAGCATAACACCCAGTGCTCATCCTGCCAAGTGCTCCCCTCAGTGCCCATCACCCAGTCACCCCAACCCCCCGCCCACCTCCCTTTCCACTACCCCTTGTTCATTTCCCAGAGTTAGGTGTCTCTCATGTTTTGTCACCTCACTGATATTTTCACTCATTTTCTCTCCTTTCCCTTTCACTAATTTTTATATTCCCCAAATGAATGAGGCCATATAATGTTTGTCCTTTTCCGATTGACTTATTTCACTCCGCATAATACCCTCCAGTGTCCATCAAAAGATGAATGCATAAAGAAGATGTGGTATATGTATACAATGGAATATTACTCAGCCATTAGAAATGACAAATACCCTCCATTTGCTTTAATGCAGTTTTAAAATGTATATGGAAATTTAGAAGACCTAGAATAGCCAAAACCACTTTAAAAAAAAGATTTTAGGGGATCCCTGGGTGGCTCAGCGGTTTGGCGCCTGCCTTTGGCCCAGGGCGTGATCCTGGAGTCCTGGGATCTAGTCCCACATCAGGCTCCCTGCGTGAAGCCTGCTTCTCCCTCTGCCTATGTCTCTGCCTCTCTCTCTCTCTCTGTGTCTCAGATTTTATTTATTCATTTGATGGAGAGAGAGAGAGAGACCAAGTAGGAAGAAAAGCAGGCAGAAGAAGAGGGAGAAGCGTGCTCCCTGCTGAGCATTGAACCTGATGTGGGGCTCAATCCCAGACCCTGGGATCATGACCTGAGCTGAAGGCAGATGACTAACCGACTGAGCCACCCAGATACCCCCCAACACAATTTTGAAATGGAAAAACAAAGCTTTAAGACTTATAGGACTTTTTTTTAAATTTTTATTTATTTATGATAGTCAGAGAGAGAGAGAGAGGCAGAGACACACAGGCAGAGGGAAAAACAGGCTCCATGCACCAGGAGCCCGATGTGGGATTCGATCCCGGGCCTCCAGGATCGTGCCCTGGGCCAAAGGCAGGCACCAAACCGCTGTGCCACCCAGGGATCCCAAGACTTATAGGACTTGACTTTAAAAATGGAATTCACATTTTAAAGGCATAAGCTTTCCCTAAAATACCCAGGGGGTCAGCCTTTTTGATGGGTGGTTCATGCGGAGTCAACACTGATAAAGCCTCAAAACTGAGGAGGCTATCCTGGAAACCAGGAGGTAGAAGGTTGGGGACAGGTTACTGTCCGGCTCATAGGTGCATTGTCTAATCTGGCCCAAATCAAGTTGCCAGAGAGACAAGAGGGCTGATCAGGAGCTTCCATGTGCCTATTTTTCACTCCACTTGTCTCTCTGGCAACTAATCAAGCAACTTCTCCATCCTTAGCCTCGGTACTAGAGATTAGGCCAAGATTAGGAAGGGGCCCTAGTAACTTTGAGGCTCCTCAGACCATCCAATCACTTTGTTGTTACACACCATGCACGAATCCATGATTCAATAATCTTTACTGAATTAATACATTCTTTTTTTAAAGATTTTATTTATTTATTCATGAGAGATACACAAAGAGAGGCAGAGGGAGAAGCAGGCTCATTGCGGGGAGCCTGATGTGGGACTCAATCCCAGGACCCTGGGATCATGACCTGAGCCGAAGGCAGACACTCAATCACTGAGCCACCCAGGTGCCCGTTTACTGAATTAATAAATTCAATCAATAGATGTAAACTCTCAGAAGAGTCTAAGAGGAGGAGAATCTATTTTTGTCCAGTGTCAAGTTCTCTCCTTCAGAATTAAGTTAACTGTCCCCTTACAGATAAAGCCTGAGTATCATTAGTATTATCAGCAAGTGTAAAGAGCATCAGGAAATACACCTCGATGTTTTCCTCATGGCTTTGTTTCCCACCTTGCCCTACTTTAGTCAGTGTGCTTTCTCATTTTTTGCCATATTGTACAAATCTCTGAACAGAGACCTCTTTGCTATATCCTCAGAGCCTAGTATATTATTAAGTAGTTGTACTAGTCAGGTTCTCCAGAGAAATAAAACTAAAAGTGTGTGTGTGTGTGTGTGTGTGTGCATGTGTATGCAGTGCACATGTACGCTTATATGATTAATTGATTGATTGGAACTGGCTCACACAATGTAGGGGCTTGTAAGTCCAAAATCTGCAGGGCAGGCTAGAGGTTGGAGACCCAGAGAAGAGCTGACACTGCAGTCTCAAGTCCAAAGGCGGTCTGGAGGCAGAATTTCTTCTTCCTCCGAGGACCTCAGTCTTTTTCTCTTAAGGTCTTCAACTGATTGGATGAGGCCTATCCATATTATAGAAAGTAGTCTGCTTTACTCAAAGTCTACTGATTTAGATATTAGTCATGTGTAAAAATACCTTCACAGCAACATCTAAATTGGTATTTGACCAAACATCTGGGCACCAGAGCCTAGCCAAGTTAACACATAAAATTAACCACCACAAGTCTTCAACATATGATTAGAAAAAAGAATTGCAATCAGTTGTGGACTGCCTGCATTTACATACTACTTCTGAACATTGAGTAGCAAATATAGTGGACACATAAACATCAGGAATACCAGGGCACTGGTTCATTTCTGACTAGAAAAAAAGGTTTTCAATTAAGCCTGTGAAACATGAAATGGAAGTAATTAAGGTACAGATGGAATTTATTTCCAGATTTGCTCCAATATTTTAATCATTTTTTAACTGATGAATCACCACATTATTCATCCATTAAGAGGCAATAAAGCAACATGATCTGGCATTCTTGGAACTCATTCCTAGCCCCTGCTTTATCATTAACTGGCTAAGTCACCTTGGCCAACTCATTTTACCTTTCCTGGCTCTTGCTTTGCTGCTTTTGCTTTGCCAACAGCAAAGCAAGATCTCAAAAAAAAAAAAAAAAAAAAAGCAAGATCTCAGAAATTCCTTAAAGCAAATGTGGTGTAATAAGTTGAATGCTTTAGAAAACTCTGGATCCAAACCTTGGTTCTGACAGCTAGTAGTTCTGCATGAATGACTTTTGAGCCCATTTCTGCACCTGTAAGACGGGAATACGGATACTACTTATCTCACTAACAGGGTTGTTTTGAAGATCAGACGAGACAAATTGGGTGCACAGGGTACAATAGATGTTAATTCTTTCCACTGCCCCTTCCCCTTTCAGCTCAAATACTATATGATTCTGTTCTGTGTAGGTGGAAAGCTATTCTGTCTTGGAAAACACAATTTCCAACAGAGAGAGTAATCATAACCAGGAAACTCAAAAGATACATTTGAGATTACAGAGGCTTGAGCTGCTTTTGTTATAATGGAATTTCATGTCATTTGTAAAGAATATTCATGTGGTATTCTTTCAGGTCTGGCTCTTTGGCTTGGGTCTTTGACTCCCATGGCTCTGACTCCCATGGGCTACTTTGATGGCTTTGTGGGGGTGCTGGAAAGCAAGGAAGGTCAAGGCTTTGGGTATCCCTGCAACAACAGAAGGTTGTGTGCTTGCTGTGTGCCTTGCACTATGCTTACATTATCTCATTTAATACTCACAATAAGTCAACAAGGATAGGAACTATTATTAATATCCCACATTTACAGATGAGGAGAATGAGGCTCAGCAGGATGAGGTAACTTGCTGAAGATTACACATCTAGTAAACACAGAATTGGAATTTACTCTCACGTCTGTTTTGACAAGAACATAGGCTCTTAACTACTACATTGAATTGCCTCTTTTTAGCAAGTATCTTGTAAAACACACACACACACACACACACACACACACACACACACTTTTGACATTTTGAAGAAACCTTTTCCCTAGAATAAGTAGTGTGTATATTGGGGAGTTAAGGAACCAAAGTTGCTCATTTTTCTAGAAATTTAGATCACTTCCTGAGTTCTGCAAGGTGGGGCAGGGGCAGTTAGCAAAGCCAAAAAGAGGGCTAGGCCTCTACTTAATCTGTGATGTTGGCTATATATTACATTTAGCATGAGACCAATTTAGGGAATTCTTTAGTAGCTACCATGTATCTAGTATTTTCTATGTGCCAGGCACTGTGCTAAGAGCTTTATGCCCTATGCCAGGTAATCCCCAAAACAACCTTATTCAGCCAATGAGAAAACTGAGGCTCAGAGATTACATCACTTGCTCAAAGTCATAGAAGTAGTAAGTAGCACAGCCATAATTCAACTCAAACAACAAAGCCCTTGTTTTTAACCACTATGCTAGATTTTCATTAAAAGCATTGTTTTTCTTCAATAAATTATTATTATTTTTTAAAGATTCTATTTAGTTATTCATGAGAGACACACAGAGAGAGGCAGAGACACAGGCAGAGGAAGAAGCAGGCTCCATGCAGGGAGCCCAATGTGGGACTTGATCCTGGAACCCGGGATCATGCCCTGAGCCGAAGGCAGACATTAAACCACCGAACCACCCAGGCGTCCCATCTTCAGTAAATTAAACATAGAACTACCATATGATCTAGCAGTTCCACAGCTAGTTATGTACTCAAAATAAATGAAAATAAGTGTTCAAACCAAAACTTACACACCAATCTTCATAGAGGTTCTAGTCACAATAGCCAAAAGGTGGTAACAACCCAAATATCTATGAACAGATGAATAAACAAAATGTGGTACTCATACCACAAAATATGATTCAGTCATAAAAAGAAATGAAATTCTGATACCTACTACAACATGGATGAATTTTTTAAATATATGCTAAGTGCCAGACACAGTAAGCCACATATTGTGTGATTACATTTATATAAAATATTCAGAACAGGCAAATCCAAAGAGATAAAAAGAGTCAAGTGATTGGCAGGGGCTAGGGAGAAGTAGAAATGAAGAGTGACTGCTTAATGGGTATGGGGATCCCCCTGGTGTGGTGAAAAATTCTGAAACTGGATAGTAGTGATGGTTGCCCAACATTGTGAGTATACTTAATGTCACTGAATTATACAGGTTAAAATGATAAATTTTATGTTATGTGTATTTTACCACAATAAAAATCAGTCAATCAACAATTAATCAGCCCACTGGTCTCTGATTTCCCTTATGCCTAACTTTGTGGGGTTTGCTCCTTAAAGCATTTACAAGTATCTCCTTTCTGCTGGCCTATAAACACTCTAGGCTCATTTACCCCTCTCTGCCATACTCTGGCTATTCCTTCCCTATTCCTCCTTGAACCTGGAGTCTCCTCCTTCCTCCCTATCACTTCAAATTTTAACCATCCTTCATAGTCCAGCTCATCCATGAGAACTTCCTTGATCATTTCTTCTCTTCTGCTTCTGATCAAGAAACCCAAAATAACCTAGGTAGGCATATTTTATTTTTAAATTCACATTAAAGGTTACCATTATGCAACTGTTTCTGAAAACAACACCTTTTGGTTCTCAGGCCAGTGTCCCTTCTATGAACACCTCACTGTCTCCCAGAGCACTTAGAATTTTCACATGAGTTGGCATACTATTTTATGTACGTGTAAATATGTTTGGGAGGGTTTGCTGGGGGTTAGCACTATTTCCCTGGTAAGATACTCACTTCTTGATGGCAATACCTGTTTCTACATCTGCCTCAAATCCACTGCTGACATGCACAATAGGACAGTGGAACCCATCACTCCATCAGAAAGGAAACATCTGTTTATTCTACTTTCTTCCAGTTTCCAACAAATTAGAATCAGATGAGCTCTTACTATTGAAGCAAGGAGCAGACAGACACTTCCCAAGAGGCAAAATGATGTAGCATTTAAGAGCATTTGTTCTGAACCAAAACAGATATGGGAGTAAACTCCAGTTATGTGTTTACTGTCTGTGTAATCTTGGGCAAGGTACCTTACCCCTCTGTTTCCTCATCTGTAAACATAAGACATTAATAATGGTATCTGCCTTTGTTTGGTTGTGTGAATATTAAATGAGATAATATATAGTGCCAGACACGTGGCAAGCACTCAACATATGTTAGTGTTTGTGATGATCAATTGCTTTCCTAAACCTCCTTCCTAAGGAAACAGTTTATTCATCAACCTAGGGCTCAGGGAAGCATTGAGCCTAGTAGTTTATAGTATGGTAAATTCAGCCATACAGTCCTAACTGATGCCATCAGGACTCAAAGATATATATTTGGAAGGTTCAGTAATCAAATCTGGGAAAATGCAGGCTGATGCTGTGATACTGTGATTATGACCTAATAAGTCCAATTAAGTGTGCCAGCCAGATTCCTTTTGGAATAACTGCAGCATTCCTAAGCCTGAGAACAAAAGTGGGACTTGAAAGAAGGGCTAGTTTTCATGCTGGCAGATGAACAAGGGATCTGTTTGTGGCTTACCAGCTGATAATAGAGAAATCAGTGGATGAGAATGAGATGGCATTCCCAGTGTTTAACCACAAGAATAAGCCTTTTAATTCCCTAAGCCCTATGGATCTCTTGGACACATGGTTATTCATCAATTTTCTTCAAACATATGATTGCCCATGCATGCCAAGACAGTTGCCCACATTTCAGTAGACTGGCTCATGCCTGGGCATAGTAATTTGAGGCTGAAGAGTGAGTGACATGAGCTGGAAAGATATGGAGGAGTCAGAACAAGAAATGGCCTTGGGAATTAAAGGACTGTAATCTTTGTAAAGAATTAGCAATACACATACACAGCTCTTTCAGACTGGCCTTGCTGGGGAATCCAAACCCCTGTCAGTATTGCTAGAGGGTATAGAAAGCCATTGGGAAAGATTTCTGGGATTACAAACCCACTGTTGGTGGACAGTTGGCTACTCTCATAATGCACAATCTCCACTTGAAATTATTTTCCTAAGGTCAGATAGGGTTGTTTGCCCCTTTGGGTGAACTATCTCTAGCACCTCTAGTCCTTGGTTCTCCATTATTTAAAAACAAGTCTGTACTTTTATAACCAAGCAAATAAACACTGTATTTGGTCTGGCCGTCCAATAGGTTTTACTTCTTTTGAAGGTAGGCACAGATCTGGCTACTGAGTTTTGAAAGTGGTAACTGGAATCTTAACTGCATTTGGACTATCTATAGTATGAGGTGGCCAGGAGAGAGAGGCTTTTTATTGTCAAGCTAAGCTTCACAAGATATCGCAGAATGACACAAGATATCCTTCTTGACTCGTGCACTTTACAATGGCTATCTCTAATTTTCCACTCATCCTCAAAGTTCCCTGTGGCCACACACCTGTCCCCTCCCCGCCAAAAATGAACCAGAATTTAAAAATCACTACCTCTAACTTGTGGAAGTGAACGGGGTAGGGGAGGTACGGAGGTGGGGGTGGGGGTGGGTGGCTGGAGAAACTTTCAGAAAAAGCCAGGGATGGACTACAGAGCGGCTCCAGAGCTGGACATAAGCCTAAGGCTAGAACTGTACTTTCTGACTAAGTCAGGTCCATGGCTTCTGAATCTCACACCACATTCCTGCTGGTTCTTTTTTTTTTTTTAATTTATTGAAAGACCTCTACAGTTAACTGAAAACCAATATTAAAACATATCTAATATCCTCTCTCACTGCATTCTGTCTTCGTCTGGCCCTTGCCCCCTTTAACTCCTTCTCCTTTTTGATATGTTCTTTTACTACACTTGTGTCCTCTGTCCCTTGTCTCTCACTCTTCTTAGAGTAATTACACTCTCAGAAATGCAGTTCTTAGCAGCCAGGTGCAGTCCCCACCCTCACCCTTCCAAATGTTCACAGCTACTTGTTGTGGGAGCCAAATCCTAATCTTCCTCCACATTCTTACAGATAACCCTCTCCTCACCGTAGCTTCCACTTAAAGTAGACAGGCCTCCCCTTCTTGTGAGTGATGGCAATCTGCTTAGGAAATGAACAGATTTTGATCTCAAAGCCAGGAGCACAGGCTTCAGAGCTTTGCATTTTTCACAGCCTCTGTCCTGAACTGCTCTCTCCGACCTGCCTTGACTCTACCTCTTGGCCTCATTTGAATCTTTTTGGCTTCTGACCTCATGACTCATTTTCCCCACTCACAGTCTTGCCTTGGATCCGATTCTTGCTACAGTTTCTCTGTTTCGGGGCTATCTGATTTCCTCCACAATAATGATTCCAACTCCTTTTCTTGCTACGTTGCCCTAGACTGCCCTGTAAGTACAGTAAGTAAGTAAGAACGCCTTACTCAGTTCTCCAACCTCATGCACAGGGCCCTGAAACTCTGTTCAAACCCCATCCCCTTGAAACGTGGGTTAGCTATTATTTCTGGAACTCAGCTAACGCTTACCATATACAGCCTCATTGTGTAATATTTTTACATCCATTCATTGCATAGACAACAAGTACTTTTTTGCATTCATGGTATCCTGAAAATATGCAAATGAAGTTATTCTCTGAGGCAACACTAGAGAGTTCAATAGAATGATGGAATTGCTCTGTATCTGTGCAGTTCAATTCAGTTGCCACCAGCCACATGTGGCTAGTAACCACCTGAAATGTGGCTAGTTCAACCAATTAACTAATATTTAAATTTTCCTTCATTTTAGTTAATTAAAGTTTAAACAACCACATGTGGTTAAAGGCTAACATGTTGAAAAGTACAGATCTAGGAATGGACTTGCTTGGGTAGAAGAGCATGTACATTTTCAACTTTACTAGATATTGCCCAGTGGTTTTCAAAATGGTTGTCTGTGTTATCCCAAAAAAAAGGGGGGGAAATAATTTAAATATCCAACAAGAGACAAAAAAATTAAACTGTGATTATATGCATACAATGGGATACTATGTAACAGTTAAAATGAAAGAGAACTCTAACATAGATGAACCTTAAAACCTATGTTGAGGGGCAGCCCAGGTAGCTTAGCAGTTTAGCCCCGCCTTTAGCCCAGGTCATGATCCTGGAGACCCAGGATCGAGTCCCACATCAGGCTCCCTGCATGGAGCCTGCTTCTCCCTCTGCCTGTGTCTCTGCCTCTCTCTCTCTTTCTCTCTCTCTCTCTCATGAATAGATAAATAAAATCTAAAAAAAAAAAAAAACCTATGTTGAATGAAAACAGCAAGCTGGAGAACGCTGTGTCTTATATCATTTACATGAAGTTTATAACATGCCCAGCAATACTCTATGTTTTTGAGGAATGTAGTAAAAATAGAAAGACGTGCATAGGAATGACAAATATCTGAGACAGTCCATTTAAAAAATCAAGTTCTTTCTCTTTCTGGGACTTACTCCCCCTACCAATAGGGGGGGTGGACAGGAGGGCAAGTCAAATATGTATATTTACATAAATAACTATACTTTGTAAAGGCCATGAGAAGAGAAAAAAACTTTGAGAAGCTTGTAGGGAAAGGACTCTCATATTTGTCATTGCATATTTAGAAGAGATTTTGACAGTTCAACACTCCAGGCTTGGCTGGTGTGCAGTGTTTCAGACAGAAGAGTCAATAGTTGCTATGTCACAGAGGCTGACTTTGTAAGGCTGACTGAGGGCCGTGGGACAGAAGATCCTCTGAGTTCTCTGCCATTAGACTTCTCTAACTCCCAGTAGGCTGTGTTTTATTTACCCTAATACCTTATAGGTATGCAAGAACATTTGTACCCATATATATATATATATATATATATATATATATATATATTAATATATAACATACAACATTGATACTTTGAGCTTACTTTGAACTTACCATATTCTCCACCCTACTCTCAAAAGATTCTAATTCGAGATTCAGTTCTAACGTCACCTCTTCTGGAAAAGCATTTCTTAATTGCACAAGACAAAATTAGTTACTCCTACTACTTAATAACCTTTTTTCTACCTGAAAAAAATGGCAGTGGGCGAGAAATGCATTTCACTCTCCCAACTGAGAGTTGTACTAAGTTATATTAGGAATCCACAGAGCACCCACCAAACTCTAAAAATTTGATGAGCAAAATTAAAGCATGTTCGATAAGACCAGTGAGATGCAAAGCCATCTTAAAAGAAATCGCAGAGGTTCCTGGCTGAGAGCCAGTCCAGACAGTAACCCAATCAATATTATTATCATATCTAAAGAAAGAGAGTCCATTGGGAGGGAGAAGGTCAATTGGAAATATTGAAAATGGGGATTTTTCAAAAGGAAATCCTTGGCAAGGCAGCACTGCCAAGGCTAGGAAGAACCTCTGGCTCAAGAAAGCTACTTTCCATTTACTGAGGTCAGTACATCCTCATCCTGAAAATGGATGGATCAGCCCATTAGCATTGGCGCCCAGCAAATATTGGGATTATACAACCAACTCGCCTTGCTGTGGTGCCATACACACCAAGCAGCCTTCCTTTTACCTTTTGGGTTCCCACATGGATTTTCCTGCAGGCTGAAGACTTAATCATGTGATTAGTTGGTTGTTCTTAGGAGTTATTTCTTCTTATGCTAAATCAATAAATTGGTATTCTAGTTTTCACTTCCACTTCTTGGGAACTTGGCTAGTGTGGGTGTGTCCTAAGAAGATGATACACTACCTCTGGGTGTCCCTCTGGGACAAAATTCATTTCCCAAGTAGGCAAAGCTTAGAGCTAGATTCTGAAATGTGAGGAAATAAGTAAGGTGCCACCCAAAGGGCCATTTAACCTTCCCCCAAGAGCCCTCCTATGCTTAAAAGCCCTCCCCTTCTGAGAAAAAAATACATAGTGTTCATTGAATGGGAAAAGAAATGACACATTTTATGGATAATTTTAGGCAGAAGTCTTGCTAGATAGGCGTGCCTTGCATCTCTATTTAAGCATAAGCTTTTCAAGGGCAGGCATGTTTTGGGGTGCCTGGGTGTTTCATTGGTTAAACGTCTGCCTTTGGCTCAGGGTGTGATCCCAGGGTCCGGGATCGAGTCCCACATCAGGCTCCATGCATGGAACTTGCTTCTCCCTCTGCCTATGTCTCTGCCTCTCTCTGTGTGTGTCTCTCATGAATAAATAAATAAAATATTTCTTAAAAAGGGGCAGGCATAAAAAAAAGGGGGCAGGCATGTTTTGCTAAATTCTTTGGGCTTGCAAATTCTTTGGACTTGGACTAGGTAAGCACCCAATAGATAATCAAGGAATGAAACTTTGACTCTACATGCCCTCTAAATGGTAGTAGTTAGAGAGCTGTATGGAGTTGGTTTAAGAAGAAAAAAAAGGACTTTGGTCATTAATTCACAAAAATATTTAAGAGTGCCTGATATATGTTAGACACTGTATTATATGCTGAGGATATAGTGAAAACAAGACAGATGTGGCTTTCACCCTCACAGAACTTACATAACTCATAGGGTTGTTCCAAACATATAGAAAAGTACTAAGCAGCAGTGTATGTATGTATATGTGCAGTTTCTATCAATCTATACATTTAGAAATTGTAATAAACACCGTGGAGAAAAAGAAGGAAGGCTACGAGGATTAATGAAAGAGTTTAAATTAGATGAGTACTTCAGGGATGATCAGCCTTCCTGAGTAAAGTCAGTTAAGCTGAGCCTCGAGGTAGTAGTTAGTGGAAGAAACAAATGAGAGAAAGAGCATTGCAGACAATGGGAATAAACCATGTGCAGGTCCCAGCTGGGAAATTATTTGGTACTGTGGAGGAAATGAAAGTAGAGTTAGAGGGGCACCTGGGTGGCTCAGTCAGTTAAGCCCAGGTCATGATCCCAGAATCCTGGGATCAAGTCCTGCGTCTGGCTCCCTGCTCAGCAGGGAGTCTGCTTCTCTCTCTGCCCTTCCCATGCTTGTGCTCTCTCTCTCTCTCTGTCTCTCAAATAAACAAATAAAATCTTTAAAAAAAAAGAAAGTAGAATTAAAATGTAGTAAGTGAGGGAAAAGGATGAGCTGAGTTGAGCCCAGAGATGGAAGCAGAGCCAGACCACGCAGAATCTTGTGGGCTATCCTGAAACTTGTGGGAAGCAAGTGAAGAGTTTTAAGCAATGACACTGAGTTGAGCCGATCGGCATTTAAAAAAGATCATTCTAACTGCCGAGAATACACAAGAAGACAACAGTGGCTGTCCTGGCTAAGGAAGACCACTCAGAGGCAATTGCAGTAATCCAAGCTAAAGAGGATGGTGGCCTGAACAATGAGTACAAAGAGAGGAAGACAGATTAGAGAAATTTAATATGAGATAAAAATCAGCAGGATTTAGTGAAGAACAGGTTTGTAGATGTGGGAGACAGGAAGGAATCAAGGATAAGTAGATTTCTCCTTGAGCACCTAGGTGGGTGGTAGAACATTCACTAAGATAAAAACCAATGGAGGAGGGCCAGGATGGGTGTTTGTAGGAATGGGGAAGCCAGGTGTCTTTTGTTGGGTTTGAGATACCTTTGAGACATCCAAGAAAAGCTATCAAGTAGACAATTCGATTGCAATAATTTCCTAGTTGGTCTTCCTCCATCTGTTCTTGCCCCTCTATACCACTCATCCTTTGAAAACATAACTGCATATCTGCCTTCTGCCCCCAGTTCTCCAAAGGCCCCCATTTTACTCAGACTAAAAGCTGAAATCCTAACAATGGCCTACAAGACTGTGCATGATTGACACACTCTATTTTTAAACCCCCTAACTTGGGATGCCTGGGCGGCTCAGCGGTTAAGCGTCTGCCTTTGGCTCAGGGCGTGATCCTGGAGTCCCCGGATCGAGTCCCGCATTGGGCTTTGTGCATGGAGTCTGCTTCTCCCTCTGCCTATGTCTCTGCCTCTCTCTGTGTGTCTTTCATGAATGAATAAAAATAAATAAAATATTTTTAAAAAACCCTCTAACCTCATCTACAACTCTACCTCCCATTCACTTTGTTCTACTCACACTGGCCTCCTTGCCAGATTCCCAGTGTGTGGGGGCCTTTGCACTGACTGGCTCTTCCTTCTACTTGGGACACTTTTCCTCTAGATAACCAATGGCTAATTTTCTCATTTCCTTCAAGGGCTGGCTCACTTCTCACTTTCTCAATGAAGCCAATTCTCACCATCTTATTAAAATTGCTACTTCCTTCACAGCTTTTTCAACCCCCTTTACCCTGCTCTATCTTTCCTTTTTATCATAGCACCTATGACCTTCTGGCATACTATACAAATAACTTCTTATATGTGTTGTCTGTTTCCTTTCTCAGTGTAAATGAAATAAAAGCTGTTGTCAGTTCTATTCAATGATGAAACCACAGTGCCTAGAACAGTGCCTTACACATAGCAGGCACTTGATAAATATTTGCTGAATGAATGAATGCAAAAGTGGATCTGGAATTCAGGACAAAGCTCTGGACTAGAGGTATAATTTTGGAAGTCATCAGCATGTATGACATCACTAATGCCAGCCATGGAAATGCTTAAGATTGAGTAGGATACAATGAAAAGGGAAGGCTTGGGGCCGAGCCCTGGGAGATTACAACATTTAGAGGTCAGAGGGAACTAAGCCACTAAAGTAGAATAGGAAAGAACTTCCAGAGAAGAAAGAATAGGCAACTTTGTTGAGTACTAAAAGGGGGTCCAATAATATGAGGGACAGGGGCACCTGGCTGGCTCAGTTCATAGAGCATGTGGTCTCTTGATATCAGGGTTGTGAGTTCGAGCCCCACATTGGGAGTAGAGATTACATAAAAAGGTTAAAAGAAATAAAATCTTAAAAAAAATAAGAGGGACAGAAGTTACCATTGGACTTGGGTACAATTTATTTGGTAACAGTACAGGCTCCTTATCTTTTACAGAGATTTTTGCAGCTGCCTGGCAATAACACCTTGTCCTCTGACTCTTCATTTTTCCCTTATATCCATTATACCAAAACCAGATTAATGCTCCTACAAAAAATTATTCAATATTTACTGAGAAAAGATGGGGGAAGGAACAAAATAATTATAATCAGAAGACTACCAATGCATAACAGTATGTTCCTGGGTAAGCCAATTACCTTCCTTGTTATCCAGCTTATCCATCTAGAAAATGGGGATAAGAATAGCTGCTCTGATTCACAGGATTAGCACGGAGATCAAATTAAATGGTGAATGTGTCTGGGTCTTGCATCCATGCAATTTGACATTACTTTCATGGAATACAGTCTGGGCTGGCCTTCCTTCCTCAGCATCCCGGGGGATGTCTGAAATACAAAAACTTGTTTTTTCCACCAAGTTGCACTAAGAGGCATAATTAACACAATATCACACAGCGCACACAAAAGTTAGGTGAGGGATCTGCATCAGGACTGTGAGACTTCCCATGCAGTGTTCTCCTTTACAGCACGCCATTCCCGCCGTCCCTTTACCATGTACTGACTACCATGTTTCTCTCCTGCACTGGCTTGCAAGACTGTGAGGAGGTGACAACTTCTCTGCTAGCAGCTTCTGAGTCTACCTAGTTAGAACTGACTTGAAAGAGCTGACTGGTTCACTCTATGACCCCCCAAATGGGACTGAAGTTTGTTTCCTCCCCAGATCCCCTTCTAGCACCCACCAAATCTTGGAAGCAGGTGGGAAATATTTATCTTCTTTCCGTAGTCACTGGCAAAGTTGTAGGGCAGGTTGGCGGTGGAGTGGGAATGAGGGTCTAGACAGGATGAGGTTATGGGTACTCTGGCTGAGATCAGGCCCTCTCTGCTTCCGTAGGTCACAAAAGGATTGGTGGCTCCCCCTAGCCTTGCACATGCAAGGCAACTCTGTGTAAGACTTACAAGTTGCTAACCCTTACTGGTTTCCCCAGAAGGAGAAAAGCTCATTCTCTTTCCCTGGCACTTGTTCCTTCTTCCTTCCCTCATTCAGAGTCTCACAGCCTCTTCTGGGGATCACCGTTTTCGAACTCCTGCCATCTCCTATAAATAATTGGCCTTGGATTTTCATTTATGTTAACATACATGATAACACTTTGGTAAGTATAAAGCCCAAATTGAAGGCATTATTACTAGTTACTTATTAGGTGCATGGCACTGTGCTAGTTGCTATCTTAGATGGCCATAAGATTCACTTACCCCAGAAAAGTGTATATGTTAGGGGAGGAAAAATTACACATGTTCATTCAATAATTATTTATTTAACACCTACTGTATATCGAGCATTGTTCTAGGCCTGAGGGATATTATCAATGAACAAAATAGACCCAGGTCCCTGCCCTCATGGAGTTTACGTTCAGCTGAGAATACAGTTAGCTATAATACACACATGAGAATATGAAGTAATACATGTTAATAATGCACACTAATAAGTAAGATGCAAAAACAGTTCTGTGTTCAATTAGCAGTAGCTGGAGAAATAGCACAGCAATGCAAGGGACAAGCACAAGTTTTGGGGTTGGCCTGGATCCAAGTTCCCCTTACACTATTTTATCACCTGCTATGCCTTGAATAAGTGATTTAACTTTGCTGAGCCTAATCTTTAAATTGAGGATAAATGATACAGATCATAGAGGGTTTTGGTGAGAATATGTGATGAATCATGCACAGGTGTGCCTAGAACATTTAGTCCTTTTCTTATTCTAAACAACTCTACCCATATCTCATGCCTTTAGGGTCTTCAGATTTTTCTTTTAACTAAAGGTCTAAAAAAAAGCAAAATATTTAATATCTCTGAATCTCAGTTTCTTTATTTGTAAACTGGGGATTAGAATAATTAAGCCCTAAAAAAAGAATAATTAAGCCCTAGGGTTATTAGAGAGTCAAGTGAAATACATAAAAAGTCCATAGCATAGTGCTCGGCTGATAGCAAGTGATTAATAAATGCTTCTTGGCCTCTTTTACTCCTCTTTCTGCCTTGTCCAGGTCACCTGCATAAACTCCTATCCAGTGTCCAAAAGTGACTCACAGAACTCAACTATCAGGTATTTGTTGATAAAATCTATTTGGCAGGGATAATGTGAGGATTAAAGGAGACATCTCATGTGCCTGGTCCAATATCCACACATAAGAAAGCTCATATTCCCCGAGCCCAAGAAATCTGCCTGAAAAACATACCCAAGCTCAGGACCCCACAATGGGTGATTGAGAAGCATTGGTCATGCTCCTCCAAAAACCACATGAGACTCTCTTTTCTGGGGAAGCAAAAGAACAGAGTAGAAGAAGCAAAATAAAGGTAGAAGCTGGTAATTTTGAAAAATAGTTAAGAACATCTAACTTTTAAAATATATGGCTAATTTTTATAGTTGTGATAATACTGCAGTAATATTAAAAAGTCTTTTAGAGATACATACTGAAATATTTACAGATGAAAAAAATTTTAACTTATTGGATTTTTTATCTAAATTGCACTATACTTTTAAATTGAGGAATATGAATACTTTAGCAGTAATCTGGTTTTCTGGCAGAGTGTATATGGCTCAAAGGATACATCATAAATACATAAGCTTATTTGCAAGTTATATTCTAACCAAAGTAATTCTCCAATTCCTACCCTATTCCAGTTTGAACACACAGTATTACCTCAATTCACCAAGATTTATTGAGCACCTGCTATATATGTTCAAGGTGGGGATTGACCATATACCCATAGAATACAAGGTAGACTAAATTCAACTTAACAGACATCTGCTATGTGGAAGCCACCAAAATATAGCTCCTGTCTTCATGCCATATAAACAAGGGGGACAGGAAAGCAGAGTGGCAGGATATTTGGGAAGACAATCTAGGGTAGCAAAAAATTGGCTTAAGTTCTCTAGGTTTATTTTTGGTTGTATGGACTATCTAATTACACACTGGAAGTCACTGCTTTTCAAACAGCTCCTTTCTTTCAAGAAAAACAACAAAAAAACACATTACCTAAGAAGAATAAGCATTCCTAGCTATAGTGGCATATAGGTTTGGGATCAGAGATGAACAGGATTTGGAGATTGGAAGGGATCTCAAATTTGAGATTTGATTTCACTGATTACCTCTTAGTTAAAATAGAAAACAGAGGGTTCCTTATCCAGATAATAAATGTTCAGAGTGACTGGTTTTATCCTTCCATTTCAAATTAGGATGAAATGAACATAATTCACCAGTTATTTTTAGCTGCAAAGGCAAAAAGCCAAAAAAGGTGGAGGGGGGAGAGTTGAAGGAAGGACTGGGGAGAGTTAAGTTGCCTGCCATTTAAACATATCTAGCCATTAACCAAAGATGGCCCTATCAGGCGGTGTGGAAGGGCAGCAACAGTGAAATTGATTAGACAACCCTAACTTCCTCTTACCAAGTTGTAGGGATAAAATACAATAGCTTGATTTTTGTTTTCGCTTTCATGAATGTTCTGTCTATAAAGATCCACTTTACCAATTGTGCTAGTAAGTACTGTACGCATTTTTATCATACTCCAAGAATAAAATCAACTCCATTCCAAAAAGGAATGTTTCTTAAAGGCTCAGATCTACATGAAAAGTTCCAAGGCGAGACTCCGTGTCTAAAGTCAGCCCCTCCAAACACCGAAAACATGAATTTCCACTGAGAACCTACTTAGAGGCAAAGCTGCCTCTGCCTTTCACTCCAAGGGAGCAGATTAAAGATGTCAAAACCCTTCGTTTGGAAGAACAGTCATCCCAGCCAAAGAACAAAGCAGCCCAGGACCTCTCTCCTGGCCACCAAGAATAAACAAGAAAAAGGGAACAGCTTTACAAACAAAACAAACCCAACTATCCTCCCTGCTTTCTTCATCCTACTTGGCAGAATCTCAGGGTTTGGGGGAAGATTTTGGAATACAAAAGATCTGTGCTTAAGATAAAACTTGAATTTTGCTGAGCCTCAGCACTAAAGCCCTTCCAGAAGGCATTTTTTTTAACATTTCAAAAAGATACTTTTAACTTCCCTTCAGCAATTGAAGTCACACGTTAAAAACATATTATCAAAAAATACAAAAATAAAAACCATATTATTAATAATTCACTTCCAGTGAATGTTTATGAGGAAAGAGTTCTTTGAATTAATACAGTATTGTATGATCAGCTGTCATTTGTTTCTGGTCCAAGATCCTTTGATTGCAAACTGATTAAGTCATCTGCAACTAGGCTTTTTGGAGTTCAGATAGTGGCTTCATAAATCTTGCCCCTGTGTGAAAACCATATACATTCCCCCCCCATCAAGGGCAATGAGACTTTTACAGGAAGAATCCAGGTGTAAATGTAAGTATTTGAGAGGTTATGATTTATATTTCCATCTTACATAGAAATTAACTGTAAACTGAGCTTGTTACCCAGATGAATACTAACCATGGAGGGTAAGTGGGGAAATTATTGTGCCTATGATACTAATAGGCCCCACCCTGGATTAAATGTCTACACTAAGGTAGAATACATCATAGACATATAGGGTGGGGACCTGTTCCTAACTGCTGCCCTCCCAAGGTAGGTTTTTGTTGCTTTGTTGCCCTCCAAGCAAACAAAAGTTGTCCTACTTGTTTTTAGTCCATACTTAACTAAAACCTCCTCGAGTGCTGCTCCCTCTCCTATATCCCCCATCCCATAAGACTTCATTAAATAGACAAATCTGTTTTCAGGTGAGTTTTAGTATGTAATAATGAAGAGTGGATTTTACCACTTATCATCCACGAATGGGCCAAAATTACCAAAACAGTTGAAAGTCGGCATAATTACAGTTTATCTAAATAAAACACATGGGGGCAGCTCCGGTGGCTCAGCGGTTTAGCGCCACCTTCAGCTCAGGGCATGATCCTGGAGACCAAGGATCCAGTCCCACATCGGGCTCCCTGCATGGAGCCTGCTTCTTCCTCTGCCTGTGTCTCTGCCTCTCTCTGTGTGTATCTCATGAATAAATAAATAAAATATTAAAAAAATAAAACACATGTAGTCATCTTCTGGAACCGACAGAAGGGTATGAGTTATAGCACCATCTGGAATTGTGGACAAGGCAGATACATGTTGAAGCCTAAATTAATAAAAGCTGAGCAATAGCTAACAGCCCAAGCATAAGAGCTCGGCATTAATGAGATTAACTCTTAGACGACCGTCATATGTTTACTCAGCTTAATTATGAGGCCAGGTGTGAACTTTCTTTCCCCCCTTATCAAATTGGTTACATTAAATAGAGAGGGGTACAGTGTGGCCAGAGGTGACATCTGGTAACTACAATGCAAATTTTGTGGATTGGTGATTATTGCCCTGGGTCAAGAGATTTGGGAAAAACTCATGATCAAGGCTGTAGATGCAGTGGTGGGCATGCTGCTGCCTTCAATAGCATGATGTTAATTTTCATCATCTTTATCACAGATGTGTAGCATCTGCTGAAAATCACGTGGTTCTCAACTTTTTGATGTGCATTAGAATCACCTGGGGAGTTCTAAAAAACCCTATGATCCAGGCCCCACCATAAATGAACTAAGGAGGTAGAGCTCTATTCTGGAGGTAGGACCCAGGCACCTGCATTTTTTTTAATTTTTATTTATTTATGATAGTCACAGAGAGAGAGAGAAGCAGAGACATAGGCAGAGGGAGAAGCAGGCTCCATGCACCGGGAGCCCAACATGGGATTTGATCCTGGGTCTGCAGGATCACGCCCTGGGCCAAAGGCAGGCGCCAAACTGCTGCGCCACCCAGGGATCCCCATTTTTTTTAAAGCTCCTCGGGTCATTCTAAGGCACAGCTAAGGTTGAGAACCACAGGTATAAATGTTGTGGTTCACAGGGAATCAAAGCAACACAGTGGGGAAAGCTAACGACACCCCCCCCATGGCATCGACATTGAACTCCCTGCCTTGGGACTGCTACCTTATAGGGGTTGAGAACGCAGCCTACCCCTTGTAGAGAACAGCCAGCCTTTAATGGGCATTTACTCTGTACCAGGCACTGTGTGTGAGGTACTTCAGGCACTCCATCTCACTCAATCCTAATAACATCTTTCTGAGGGCTATGTTATTTTAATTGCCTTTTTACTAAGGAGGAAAGTAAGGCCCAGACAGGTAAAGTGACTTTCCTAAGGTTACACAGCTACTCCTTAACAACTCTGAAATTAAAAACATACTTTCTCTTTCACGAAGTGTCCACAGGCCTGAGTTCTCTTTCTGTCATGTTTTCTGAGTGAAAAAACGTTCTTCTCTCTGGAGGGAGCCTGGAAGTCTACCCTCACCAATCACGATGCATTGTAACAAAAACGTCAGCCTAAATCCACCAAAGAGCATCCATTTATATTTATGCAATTTACTGCAACTTGAAGAAGCTCCTAATTAAGAGTTACATTTCCCAAAGCACTTTGCAGTCATCCATCTATCACCTTGGGCCTCCCAGTAGGCAATCAAACTCAGGAAACATGACATAAGAGGATCTGTCAAGAAAATCCACCTTTGAGACTGCAAGCCAAAGGAACCAAAGGCAAAGATTCCAGAGAGGTCAGCTACTTTACTTTACCTTTTGGCCACTCCTGTTGGCTGCTGTTCCCTAACTTAATAATGAGCATCTATTCCATAAAGAAATGTGCGTTTCCCAGAGTCAGGGATCTAGCATTGTTATCATGATGGTTACATTTTTCTAGGGTATTGTTTCCCTAAAATCAAGACTAAGAGGAGGGAATGAACAAATTCCATTCCTAACAGTGTCCCACTGGGCTGGACATGTGTGAAGGATGGATGGCCCCAGGACACCAGATCAGACTGTTGTATGGTGAGCTGCAGTGAGGCAACCCCAATGGGAGGGCAGAAGAAAACCCATTAAAGTGGCTCTGAGGCCCCACTTCAAACAATGGGGCCGAGCTGCAGGCAGCAGGAAACAAGCAGCAGGCAGGCCAGGCTGGCCACAGCAAAAAGAGAGTGCAGGAGGGGGTTGTTTTCTGAGCTCCGGGATGACCTCAGGCCTCTGAGGCAGAGTCCCAATCAAGAGCCATATCGGCACAGCTGCAATTGTAACTCAAAAACAGTCCTTGTGTGAACAGTGGGCTACGGACTGGAAAAGGCTGAGACTGTCACCCTGGTCTGTTTTAGCCCCATCTGTCCTGACAGATAACAATCCCCATTAGTAGTGTTATCTTCAAATGCATGTAGAACATCAGCATAAATATAGCTAACACATCATTTCCGTGAATACAAAGAGTGGCAGGACCTGTATGAGGAGGATAATAAGCTGTGATATCTTTTCATTTGTAAATGGATTTCCTTTACAGTAGAACCATTTAAAAAAATTTTATCTGCATATAAGAAGAGAAAAATATTAGAAGTATCCACGCTTAAATGTTAACTTTTATCTCTGGATCTTAGAATAACAGATGATTTTTTTTTACCTGTTTTCTTTTGTATGCTTGCATTTTCTAAATTTCCTAAAATAAACATGTATTCCTGAGGTTATAAGTTTTAAAAAGGCTTTTGGTTGTTGTAGAGTTATTTTAAGTAAAAACAAGCAAACAACGTTTTATGAATGTTTTAGTTATCCTTAATCTCAAAGATACCATTTGAGAAAAGGGATTTGCATTTCTAAAGATAGAGCATGACACAATATATTCATGTATCCTTTGGGAAAATAAAGATTCTATAAATAAGTCACAAGAGGCCCTTAGAAGGACCTCAATATCAGTAAGAGAGCCAGTCCTAAACTCTAAAAGAAGAACTGGCCAGAATACCAATTCTACTGAATTTCAGAATCCTGGCATATATAAGAAACATTCTTTTTTTTTCCCCCTTGAGTGTTGGAATCTTACCTTGGAACAACACTCAGGGTTTGGTTTGTCATTCTCTATAAAGAGGGAGGCAGAGGTACACTAGAGCCAGCTCACATCAGTTTAAGACTTTGAGATTGTGTGCGTCTCTTCCCAAACTCTGCATTCGGTGACATCACATTGATAGCTTGAAATCGGCCTTGGTGGGAGTAAATTGGCAAATGCAACAAATCAGAGCGTTCCCTTCCTCCCACAGGGAGCTGGCTGTTAAACATGGGAATATCTAACTTCCCCTCCTAATTCAGCAGAGCCATTGTTTATTCAATGCTTGACTTGGGAAATGAAACTTTTATTTGCACCAAAGCAAAAGTATATTGCTATAAAAACTGCAGAGGTTGGATTCAGCCCCAGTTTAGCTCTTCACTCTGCTAATAAGTCAGTGGGGGCATCTTGCCACCTCCTGATCCCGGATTGGGGGCCTTAGTTCCTTCATCTCTACAATGAGAGGACTAATGTCCCTTCCAGACAGTGACTAACTTATGATCCTGAGCTGAAGAGGCAGCAGTTAGAAGTTCAGACTGGAGAGAAGACAGCTCTTGGTTTAAATCTTGGCTCAGGTAGCTCAGGTGAGTTACCCTAATTTCTCTGGGCCCCATTTTCTCCTCTGCAAGATAATGATAATAATAATCGTACCTTCATTATATAGTAGTTTCTAGGTTTAGATGAGATCATTCTCAGCAATCACAGTAGTAGGCACCAATAAACGCTATTATCATTGAACTTGTTCTTGCTTGTTCCTGACACGAAAATGCCTTTAAACTATAGAGAAAACTTCCTTTGCTATGATTGTCTTTGAATGTTGCCCAGGCTCTGGTAGATATTTATGACCTATTACAGATTAATCAGCACTGGAGATTGCAGTAGAGAATCACTTGCAACATTAATATCGATAATAAAAGGGGGATGTGGCTCTAACACTCATCGCCCCCATGCTAGGCTTTTTATATCTTCTTTGTCTTGTCTAATGCTCATACTTCCTATGTGAGTCAGGTGTCCTTCTGTTTGTTTTGGGTTTTGTCCTTTTTACAGACGTGGACATTGAAGTTCTGAGATGGTAGGTAATTTGCTCAAGGATCTACAGCTAATAATTGCCTGAGCCAGAAATCCTCCTCAGAAGAGACTAGCCCACGTTATTACCTGAAGGTACAGGAAGACTCTATTTTTTTTTTCAGAAACACAAAACATAGAAACAATTTTGTTGATTACAAGGTAGGGGTAGATAAAAAGGAACTCTGGAATAAAAATGCTATCACAGACCTAAAAAATAAAATCTGCAATAGGCATGGAGTGGTGGAGTAGTGGTGGCTAAATCCAATAATTTTTTAAATAAAATTAGCCTGCACTGAGAATAATATTTTGGGAATTTGCCACAGTTTCATCTTTCTGAAATATTTTGGGATAGGACCATTGCTATACATTTTTGTGTGGTAATGCTATACATTTTTGACCAGTTCTTAAAATCTGGTCCTGAAACCAGCCAAATCAGCATCACCTAGGAACTTGTGGGAAACAAATTTTCAGGCTCCCACTCCAAACCTACTAAGTTAGAAACTTGGGAGCAACCCCCTGCTTCTCCCAAGCCTTTCAGGTGCTTCCAAGGTTTGAGAACCAGAGTTGTCTGGGTAGTTGGGAAAAAATGAATTCGATTTAGGTGTCTATGGAAATCTTTACATATAAATATGTTGTCCTGAATGGTTATAGGTGGTGACAATATAAGTGAATACTTAAAGTGCTACAGCTTTAAGAAAGATTTAAATAAGTCATATTTCTAGAAGTAACAACTAAGTCTTGCAGAACATGGAGTTTTACGTCTTTTTGCCACACATCCTAACTCTCCCCCAAAAGCCCCAGTAATTGAGTGTTTTGAGAGTGGTTACTGAAAAATAAATGATGTTCAAAGGACCTTGGTACTTAGTGTTGACTTTGTTTCTGGTTTGGGGGCAGGTGACTGTCAAAATCTACCTCTTTGCTTCTCAAGAGCCAGAACTCAAGGTTTTAGCGAACAATGTGCAGGGAAAGTTTGCTTATACTACAGAGCCTCCGCAAGGACAGTCAATCCCTCAGAAATGGCTTCTGTTCTGGCACTTAATTCTGTTTTATCCACCATAAATTTTGCTGGAGCCAAGGTTAGCCTCAGGGGTTCCATCCAGCTCTCAGGTGCGCATCTAAACACCCTGACTTTGTTCAATTGCAAGTTATATTACTGTCATCCCCAAAAGCACTATGCCCTACTGACAGCTTACTTTTCGTTACTAAAATGAAATTAAATGAGTTCGTGTTCTGAAAAGATAATAGCCACTGTTCTAAATGTTAATGATGGCTATTTTTTGTGGGGAGGTGTCTTTTCTTCTTTATATTTACCTGCAGTTTGTTAATTTAAAAATAAATTGCTTTGCAGTGAGTATGATTTGATTTTTAAAATTTACATTTTAAACATAAAAACAAAGCAGTATTTTTTTTTTTAAAGTTGATGGTTGTGTGTGTGTGTTGGAAGGGTGGCTGGGAAGACTCTCAGAGCCACACTTTGAGCAAATAATACCTGTAGTAATGATCTACTGCTAAAGGCATCTGGCTGCATTGCCTCTGTGCCAGATCCCAGATGGTAATACTCTTATAAGACTGTAGGTTGATCTTAAAGGCAGATGTTTACAGGATGCACAAGGATTCTTTGCTTGTAGAGGAGCAGAAAGAAGGGGAGAAAAGCAAGAACAACAAAATAAAGTTATTTCCGACTGGGATAAATAGTGCAAAGAGAAACCACTAAAGCTGTATTTTTTCAGGTAGCAAGAAACACATAAATAAGACACACACACACACACACACACACAGAGGCAAGATAGTGAAACAAGCTATCTATATATTCACTGCACAAGGCTTGTAATCAGAGATCATTTCTGCCAGAGAGCACACTGGCAGATAAAATATCCTCTGCAAATTGCCTGGATAATTGCCACGCTATTATAAAACCTCTTCTTCCCCATCAATGTGGCAAGGTACATAAGAATCTTGGTCAGAACGCTCTGGCCTACAGTCCTTGCTTTAGAGTTTGGTAAACATGGGTATTAGAAGGGGTTTTAGTGAGGCTATTATCAAGTGTGTGTATATATCTTTGTGCACATGCACACACATGAATGCATGCTCCTCACCTGGCTGTTGCCTCTGTTTCCCTTCCTCTATCTCCAGATAGAAAATAAGGGACATACCTGGCCCATCAGAAGCAAATGCTAAAAGCGTGTTTAATGTGAGTACAACCCAACATTTTACTCTGGAAGGTGTGAACAGCAAAGCACTCCCCTCAAAAGTGGGATTTTGCTTTGTCAGGAAGCAAGGAGCCAATGTGTTTTGCATACATGCTCCATAGAATCCTTGTAACAAACCTTTGAGGAAGATATCAATTGCTTAATGGGTAAAACACTGTACCCTGAGAGGAATTAACTACAGACAGGGTTCATGCATGGAGCACTTACTATGTGTCTGGCATTGGGCTATCTTTCCATACATTATCTCATTTAATCCTCACTACAGCAGAGTTAACGATACTCTTGTAACATTCAGCAGTGTGCCAGGTAATTCTGGGAGAGCCGCAGCATAAATCTAGGACACATCTTTGGAGCATCAGCTTCAACTTAAAATATTATTTTAAATACTCAAAAAAAGGAGCACCTGGGTGGCTCAGTCAGTTAAGTGTCTGCCTTAGCTCAGGTCATGATCTCAGGGTCCTTGGATCAAGACCCACATTGCGGCTCCCTGCTGAGCAGGGAGCCTGCTTCTCTGTCTCCCTCTGCTGTTCCCCCTGCTTGTACTCTCTGGCTCGCTCTCTCTCTCAAATAAATAAAATCTTTTTTAAAATACTAAAAAAACCCCACAATTATATTATGGAGGAGGCTACAAAATAGGTCTTGATTTTTAAGATAAAGCATGAGAGTCAAATTTCTGGTAGGTGGTTTGGAGCACCATGGCAAGGTCCCTAAGTGGTCTGTGCTTACGTCTTCCATCATTGGCATTACCTTATGCTATACTACTTCTAAACAAGGCAATTCTTATCTACCATCTTATGAGATTTTCTAGAACTTGGGCTTCCTTGTGAGAATGTCTTTATTAAGGGGATAAATAGTGATTTTCTTGATTCTTATCAATCCCCTCCTTGTGGAATCCCATTACACAGTCTCTTTGGCATCAGGGGTGATAAGCCACTGGTTGAAGAGGTAATGGTAAAGGCATGGGATTTTCTGATAATATGGCTGAGCTACACAGGGTAATGGTGGCAAGAAATAAGAAACACTAAACAAGGCCCCAGTTCTCAGTGTTTCTTGGTTCTGATACTCTTCCCCATAAGGCCTGTGTTCTACTCCTGGGTGCAGTGACAACCCCCATCTCCTCAGAAAGTCCTTCCCAATTGTATACAAGTGAGCCTACTTCTTTTTGCCTGATTATCACTTCTCAATCTCCAAGTTCATCTTCTCTTTTTATCATGGGAGACAGTGGGAAAATAGGCTTCACTCCATGGCATACGTCTTGGCCAGCCTTGCTAGACAGCCATCATTTCTGCTGCTCTGGCTTTGGGATATATGTGAATCAGCCTACAGTTCATTTATGATTCCACAAATATGTGAATACCTGTATGGAGGCTTTGTGTTAAGCCTCAGGAGGATGAAAAGAAGATTAGGAGAAAAGGCTAGAAGAATGCAGGACACCAAAAGATCACTTCCCACTGAGGTGGCATTTAAATGAGCTTTAAAGGACGGGAAGAATTTCATTAGCTAGAGATTATAGGGTGAGGGAGAGGCATTCCAGAGGGAAGGAACAGTATAAGCAAACATTTGGTGGGGGAGGGGTGGTGGGAAACATTGAACCAAAGGGCATATCCAGGAAATGCAAGATAAGTACTCCAGGATGTCTGAGATTAGAATATAGTGTGGAAGTGGTGAGAAAGTAAGCTAGAAAGATAGATCTTGAAAGGGTTTTAGTGTCAGACTCAAGGGTTTGGCTTTATTCAACTGGCAGGGCAGGCCATTAAATGTTTTGATAGAAAGTGATGCTATTGGAGAAGTGATTTAGAAAAATTATACCAGGGAGTGGAAAAAGAGAGAAAACCTTGCAAATGAAACAAAATAAGGTGCTATGCAGGATGCAAAAGGAGTGTTAATATATTATTTTTCCTCAAAAAGCATATACTCAGATAAACTAAAACCAAGAAACACCATGAAGTGATTCTATACTGCTTAGCACAGTACTACAAGTGCTTTATTATAGGACACTGGCTGTAACAACTTCTGAACATGCATTTCCACTCCCCCCAACACATAAATATTATTTTCTGTGGCAACAACTACCGAGGGCACACTGCAGCCCTGAATTTTGAACCCAGTTACCAGAACCCTTCCTTCTTTCTCATGTTCATACTTCTCACTCACCAAAAGGGAAAAGAAGGGCTTTCCAACAATAGCTTTTCTTATAGGATGGTCTTTAGATTCTCTTTCTTCACTTCATTTAACAAATGAGGCCTTTATAGGGTAGCAAGGCCTCAAAGCGTCCATAGTCACCCTCTCCCCACTCCCAAATCACCTGTGCTAATTTGCTGAACAGACTTCTGAGATTACAAGCAAATATCATTGAGGAAGAAAAACATGCCATCTCTATGGCAACCTGAAAGTCTGAGAGGGAGCCCACCTTTAAATCACCAAACAATGGTCTCTTTGAGAAGTCTCTAAGGCCTGGTTTAGACAATCTTTTATTAAGAGGTTGGCTGTGGGGCAGCCCCGGTGGTGCAGCGGTTTAGTTCCTGCCTTCGGCTCAGGGCGTGATCCTGGAGTCCGGGGATCCAGTCCCACGTCAGGCTCCCTGCATGGAACTTGCTTCTCCCTCTGCCTGTGTCTCTGCCTCTCTCTCGCTGTTTATCTCTCATGAGTAAATAAAATAAAATTTAAAAAAATACTTAAAAAGAGGTTAGCTGTGGTTAGTGTATCCACTTCTTAAACCACAACTATAAGCCCTGACTCTTGAAATTCCTATGCAAGTGGTCTCTTTTCTTCCCACGTTGCATTAACAGGTAAAGCTATGATGCTGAAGAAAAAGTGAACATTCGTACATGTAAATGAGTGGTCAATTATTGAGTTCCTGCTGTGTGCAAATCACGTGCTAAATACTTTAGGGATACTATCATAAAAATGGCAAAGTCTTACCCATTGAGATGTTGAGATCTATCCAGGCAGACCCACGGAAACAAAAGAGGAAGCGACCAACATCATTAGGTACCCATTTTGCAATGATCACTGTGGAAGACACTACCATTGCTAGAGATCATACGCTTGGAGTTTCTACACCAACGCTAATGATATTTTCTGTCCTAGCCCCACCTAAACCGTCAAAAATGTGCAAGAAATTTCAATATTTTAAGATTCAAAGTACATCTTCCAACTGTTTCTTATACCTTCAGATATATAAAGGTTCTCTGATAAAAGAGGTGTCACAGTTTTGGTTCAGAAAATAGAATCACTGTATTTTTTATTCATTCAACACACATTAATTGAACACTGCCATGTGGTATGCACTACTATATGGATACATTGGTGTACAGGGCAGACAAGGTCCTTGTCCTCATAGAGCTTATGTTCTGGTAAGGGTACTCAGACAATACATAAATAAGGAAGCCAAATAATTTCAGAGACTGGATACAGACAATGAAGGAAACCACAGGGTGATATGATAGAGCATGGCAGGGAGGGATGTACTTTAGGTGGCCAGAGAATGACATCCTGATGAGATGACACTGGGGTGGATGTTGGCATGATGGTGAAGAGTCAGCCATACATATCCTTAGGGAAGAAAGTTACGAATAGAGGGAATGCAAATATGGAGTTTCAATGGTAAATAATATTAACCATGTGATAGGCACTGTCGGAATGCTTTGCTTACCGAAATCTCTTCATTGTCGCTGCAACCACAAGAAGTCCATACTATTAATAACCCCAGTTTTCAGAGGGAGAAACTGAGACAAAGAGAGGTTGCAAGACTAACCCAAAGTTAATAGTTAGTGAATGGCAGGTCTAGGACTGAAATCTCAACATTCCTGCTGCAAAGTCCATATCTCAACCATATAGTGGAGAGGTGTTTAAGCAATACCAGAATCTATCCTTAAGGGTTGTAATTTGCATAGCACACACTGAAAAGTCTTACAAAGTAACCTAGATGGCTTTGGAGCTCACCTCATAACAGGGTGCGAGGAAACGGGTAGGGTCAGAGCAGTGACCAAATGCATTCCATGTTGAATCAGATTTGAAACATGGAATTTTGGTCTATGGAATTATGCCTGAGCACCCAGACTTAAACTTTTCCAAAATGTTCAGAAGCATCAGAAAAAAAGGCAGGAAATACCACAGTGTAGGAATATTAACCCTCTTCATAAACAACTACCATAAATCCAAGTTTCCGTCACCTACCTAAAGAGCTCTCCAAGAAAAACAGCCTGATTAAATGAGATAAGTGTGAAGAAGCTGGCAACATGTCATCAATACAGAGAGTTGGTTCATGGGTGTAATCATCATTTTTCATTTCCCTGGAATTTTTCATCTGCAATACTTTATCTATTGAAATAATAAAAGCAGAAATGACACCTTTAATCTGAAAAAAAAAGAAAAATGCCTGCAAGCATTGACTCATTGTTCTCAAGATATAGCCACAGAGTGCAGAAAAGTCTTTTCAATTCCTTGCAAGGAGGGAAAAAAAAAAGAAGGATTTTGAACTGTAAATACTTTTTGTCCACACCACTCATTCTAGATTGTCCTTCATTCTTTTTTGGCTGTCACACGGTTTTTAGTATTATCTTCTTGACATACGTACATACAAACAGACAAGTATAGATACTCCATTCAGTGAATGCTTAACAATGATGGGCAGAGAGCTTGCAATATATAGAACTGGGACAAGAGAAAAAGGAATGTTAGAACTAGAAGACATATGGCAGAGTTTTACTATACATGTTGGAAATGGGATTATATAAGATTCCAAACACTGCAACAAATAAGCAAGGCCTCCCCTACTTGCTGTTTCATAGTCAATAGCCCAGAGCTGGGTGACTTCTCAGGAGAGACATTAGAAAATGACTTGACTCTGTAGAAGCTTTGGCCCTAAAATGTCATTCCAACCTGGAATTTGGTAAAAAAAATTCCACTTATACTCCTTGCCTCAGTTTTCTTATTCAATAACCATTGAGATAGGACACTGGCAACACATAGATGGTCCCTATTATGTAAACTGTTTTTCTGTGGTTTCTCATTACAGGGTGAAGTCCAACTTCCTTCTGTGGTATACAAAGCCCTCTATGTCTGCTTCTACCACCTTCTCTTATCATGTCCACCAACCTTGTTTTATACTAAAAATTGCCCCTTCCATCCCAGTCCTTTTACATACACTGTTACTTCTCCCTGCAATGTGATCCTTCTCTCTCTCCTTACTTCTTCCTCTCCACCTTTTCTTGATAACTCCAACTTTCCAACTCCACTTTGGGGGCTTTGGGGAGAATAACTCTGGTGATGAAGTATAGATGGTCCAGAACAGGGCTAGCTAGGAACTGGGAAGGTTCCTAGTTTGAAAGGCAGTAAATTTAAAAATTTTATTTATTTATTCATGAGACTACACACACATAAGAATACACACACATTTTGTTTATTTATTCATGAGAATACACACACACACACAGAGAGAGGCAGAGACACAGGCAGAGGGAGAAGCAGGCTCCATGCAGGGAGCCTGACGTGGGACTCGATCCGGGGTCTCCAGGATTACGCCCCGGGCTGTAGGCGGTGCCAAACCGCTGAGCCACCGGGGCTGCCCTATCTTATATATTTTTAATCTTCATAATACATCAGTCTGTTAAAATCAGTCGTAGGGGGACGCCTGGGTGGCTCAGCAGTTGAGCGTTGGCCTTCAACTCAGGGCATGATCCTGGAGTCCCAGGATCAAGTCCCACATCAGGCTCCTTGCATGGAACCTGCTTCTCCCTCTGCCTGTGTCTCTGCCTCTCTCTGTGTGTCTCTCATGAATAAATAAATAAAATATTAAAAAAAATCAGTCGTAGGCTATATCCAAATAATCTGTTACAAAGAATTATTAAAGTCCCCAAGTTTGGAAATGATTGAAAGCATATTCAAGGTCATTCCCATATAATATCACTAGTATTCAGGTTCCCCAAAAAGTCTTGCCAGACACCTCCCACACAATTTAGGGTGCCTGAGACTCCCACCACACTCATACTCTGCACTAAGACTATCAGTTTTCTTACCTGTCTCCCTTGATAGACCATGAGTTCCTCAAGAGCAAATCAACATATCTCTATATTTCCAGTGTCAGGCACAGCACATGGTACAGAGTAGGCATTTGCTGAATGGGAGCACAAGCACTGATAGGTAAAGTAACTAAGAAAACAGGAACAATTCCTTTGAGGACCAAGATGGCTCCACCTTATTTTACCTAACACATCTAAGCAGACCTAAGTTCGATAGATGCTTGCTCTCAAGAAAATGTCTCATCTTCTAATTCCATTGGTTATCATAGAACTTAATACTTTTTTGATATGGGAGCTACATACATAATACGGGCAGAGGCTTGCCTTAGTAACCCTTTCTTTTTAATTCTATGAGCTGGCAACACAGCATAAGGTTAGATATGGGTGGAATAAAGTAGCTGAAATGGAAAGTTGGGACTCCAGATCCTTTCTAGAGGGCAGTGTTTCTAGATCAGGCATGTGGAGACCGTGTAAAGTGGAAAGAGCTTCAGAATCATAGGGATTGGATCCATAGTAGAGATATCCAGTTTGACATGGTTTAAGACAAAACAACCCCAAACCATTTTGGAAGCAGATCTATCCACTGCAATCAAAAGATATTATCTCCAAGTTTTCTTTCAGCAGCGATTCCCTCCCTTTCCTATATCATCAGCCTCTCATTCTCTACTGGCTCTTTCCCCAACTCCTACAAAATGTACACATCTCCTGCATCATTTCATTTGATTCTCAAACCAACCCCATGAGGTAGGCAATATCACTATCCTCAATTTAGAAATGAGAAAATCAAGGGCCAGGGAATGATATAAAATACCCAAGGCTATACAGCTAGTAAGTGACCAGATCTGGGTCTTTAATCCAGAGCTGCCTGATTCCAAGGTCCTAGTTTTTAACCACTCTGCTAATGTTTCCCTTCTTATCTAACTCAGGCAAGTTGCAATTGCAGGTTTGTTCCTATTTGCCTTTCTTCCAAAATAATGGAGGACAACTGCCTACACTACCCATGTTATACTCTACCTTGTACCAGGAGATTCATTATCATGTCTATCTCTGAGCATTTCTTCTTAGAATTAAACACACATGGTTTAGCCTTTAGGCTCTAGCAGATCTTTAATTAAATCAGCCAAACCTGGGAAAATGTATTAAGTGCCTAGTAGGTACCCATTCTGTGTTTCAGAACCCAATACAAGTTCTTGGCTCAGAGCAGGAGAAATGTACAAATATGGAATGCAAGACAGTGCAGAGTAGGTATGAGTGAGCAAATGTATGGGATTTATTTTAAATGTTCACATGTTCAGGAAATTTAAAGGACTGGTGACAGAGGCTGTCGCCATTTGCCTTTGGGAAGTACAGGTTTCAGGAAATTACCACCTGCAAACTTTTTGTAGTTACGGAAATTTTTAAAAAAGAAGCTCCATATACATATCTTACTTGTCTAGAGTCAACAGATGAAATCCAGAACTGCTATATTCAGAGCAGCTGTTAGAAGACTGGACACAGCTGGACAAAAGTCATTAACTTCAGGAATGAGGTATTTCTAAGCACACCAACAGCTGTGTCAATCATATTTGGAGGCAACCATATGTTTTAGCCTATGTTGTGGCTCCAGAAAATGCCCTTACCCCACCACTAAATAATCCCAAACCCTAGAGATCTATCATTTTCTTTCATTTCAATTGCTAGGGTACCCATATCCTTTCATTCATGCCAATATCCAACTGCGAGTCTCACTTTTCTGTTCAACTACGACTCTCCTCAACATGAAGTTATTAACCTATCTAGTGTCTACTACACGCATAGTGCTGTTGGGAACACAAGAATATATCATAAAAGGCAGCAATAGGCTCCATCTCTCAGGACCTTACAAACCAATAACATTTGGGAGACAAGAATAACATATGAGATTATTAGAATTTGCTGCCCCAAACTGATGTAACAGATGAGAATGCAGGCAGGTGTTCAGGATTTCAGAAGAGAGGGCAGAGAGATGGATGTTTTTGGGTAAGACGAGTCAAGATTGTTTCATGAAGAAGTTGTCACCTGAATTCTTGAAGGACCACCATGGTTGTGATTTAAGAAATGGGGGAGGGCTTTATAAGCAATGAGGGATGAGAATGACTCATTGGAGAGAGAAGGAATGGATGAGCCTGGAAAACTAGTCTGAGGCCAGATCAGGGAGGTTTTATGTTCCCAGTAAGCAGTCTGACTGTCATCCTATAGGAACCTGAAAGCCAGAGCTATCATGATGATAGTCTACAGGATATTGCAAACATTGATTTACCATTTTTAATTCTGTAGAAACTAGTCCCCATGACCTCTCTGTGCAATATTTAATTATTTTTCTGCTATCACTTTAAATTCTGTTTTCAAATATCTTTTTTGCTGGTTGATTAAAATAATATATTTATGATATGAACTCCCCAGCTTCAAAGCCTTTCTCTGGCCGTTAGCACTCACAACCTGAAAAGTCACTAATGCCTATCCCACTGCACTCAGCTTAATTAACTGCATAAATAGATTGTTTCTCTAATATAAAAATTATCTGGAGAGAGAAATAAAAGGAGAGGGAAGGAAGTATGAGAAGCAGAAGACAAATTTATCTCACTCAAGAAGCCACACTGGTTATCATAACAATAACAAATATTTATAGAGAGCTTTCATCCTGAAGAATCCCAGAGCCCCAGAGCAATGAACACTTGCGGTAAATAGATTAAAGGAGCTACTCAGCTATCCAAGAGAGGAAGCCCTCTCTCCCAGGCTCAGGACACTAAGTCATTCCTCGGATAGCATTTCATTTTAGCCAAGGAATTTTAAAGGATGCTGGATGGAACTTCCAAGTCATAAAACCTGGACAGCATGCATAAAGAACATCCCAGAATATTTTCACAGCAGAGAGCCTGGGAGCAACAGGAGTGTCCAGAGTCATCTTAAGTCTCATGCATTCAGATCACAGTAGCTTTAGAGGCTAGTGAAGCCTCACTGATTTGAGAGAAAAGAAGTCTAAAATACCATCAGATATTGTTTTATATCTTGAAACCATAGATTTACCTTACTACCATATACTTCCAAGTAAATTAATTCAATAAATATTTAGCAGGAGTACACTGAGGGAGAAGGGTTTTAAATCTTTTCAGAAATTCCAGCCACACGGTTAATAATTAAGAGCATGTTGTTCTGCTTTCATTTCTGGATTTTAATTAACATTCAGTAGCTGTATGATCTTGGACAAGTCATTTGGCATTTGTGGATCTCAATTTCATCTAACTAGGTGTGTGTGTGTGTGTGTGTGTGTGTGTGTGTGTGTGTGTGTGAAGGCGGGGGAGGAGGTAGGACACAGGTTGAGGGAGAAAGAATGTAACACATAACTATAATAACTTTAGTAACTCTTTTACCGGCCTGTGTGGAGTGGTCACAGGTCATTTGGCTCAAGTCCCCATTTGGAAACCTGAGAAATACAATCTACTAGACAGCACGGAGCTCCCTACTTAGAGCAAGTTTAAGAAAACATTTTAAAAAAGGAGCAGTCCCGGGATCCCTGGGTGGCGCAGCGGTTTGGCGCCTGCCTTTGGCCCAGGGCGTGATCCTGGAGACCTGGGATCGAGTCCCATGTCGGGCTCCCGGTGCATGGAGTCTGCTTCTTCCTCTGCCTGTATCTCTGCCTCTCTCTGTGTGTGACTATCATATATAAATAAAAAAAAAAATTTTTAAAAAGGAGCAGTCCCTCATCAAGATAAGAAGCTTTTGCACAGCAAAGGATACAGTCAACAAAACTCAAAGACAACCTACAGAATGGGAGAAGATATTTGCAAATAACATATCAGATAAAGGGCTAGTTTCCAAAATCTATAAAGAACTTATTAAACTCAACACCAAAGAAACAAACAATCCAATCATGAAATGGGCAAAAGACATGAAGAGAAATCTCACAGAGGAAGACATAGACATGGCCAACATGCACATGAGAAAATGCTCCGCATCACTTGCCATCAGGGAAATACAAATCAAAACCACAATGAGATACCACCTCACACCAGTGAGAATGGGGAAAATTAATAAGGCAGGAAACAACAAATGTTGGAGAGGATGTGGAGAAAAGGGAACCCTCTTACACTGTTGGTGGGAATGTGAACTGGTGCAGCCACTCTGGAAAACTGTGTGGAGGTTCCTCAAAGAATTAAAAATAGACCTGCCCTACGACCCAGCAATTGCACTGTTAGGGATTTACCCCGAAGATTCAGATGCAATGAAACGCCGGGGCACCTGCACCCCGATGTTTCTAGCAGCCATGTCCACAATAGCCAAACTGTGGAAGGAGCCTCGGTGTCCATCGAAAGATGAATGGATAAAGAAGATGTGGTTTATGTATACAATGGAATATTACTCAGCCATTAGAAACAACAAATACCCACCATTTGCTTCAACGTGGATGGAACTGGAGGGTATTATGCTGAGTGAAGTAAGTCAATCGGAGAAGGACAAACAGTGTATGTTCTCACTCATTTGGGGAATATGAATAATAGTGAAGGGGAATATAAGGGAAGGGAGAAGAAATGTGTGGGAGATATCAGAAAGCGACACAGAACATAAAGACTCCTAACTCTGGGAAACGAACTAGGGGTGGTGGAAGGGGAGGAGGGCGGGGGGTGGGGGTGAATGGGTGACGGGCACGGAGGGGGACACTTGACGGGATGAGCACTGGGTGTTATTCTGTATGTTGGTAAATTGAACACCAATAAAAATTAATTTATAAAAAAAAAAAAAAAAAAAAAAAGGAGCAGTCCCAATAGTTCATTTTTGCTTTTGTTTCCTTTGCCTTCGTGGATGTATCTTGCAAGAAGTTACTGTGGCCAAATTCAAAAAGGGTGTTGCCTGTGTTCTCCTCTAGGATTTTGATGGAATCTTGTCTCACATTAAGATCTTTCATCCATTTTGAGTTTATCTTTGTGTATGGTGAAAGAGAGTGGTCTAGTTTCATTCTTCTGCATGTGGATGTCCAATTTTCCCAGCACCATTTATTGAAGAGACTGTCTTTTTTCCAGTGGATAGTTTTTCCTCCTTTGTCAAATATATGTTGGCAAATTGAACACCAATAAAAAATAAATTTATAAAAAAATAAAATTTGTTTTTCACTTAAAAAATAAAAATAAAAAAATAAAAAAAGAAGCAGGTTGTGAAGAGGGTAGAACTTGGACAAATGGGTAAAATCACCAAGTATATTGAGGCATGATCATAGGATAAGCTAGTTGTAAAGGTCACCTGAACTGTTGGTTTTCAAATGACTCCATGAATTATCAAGGTTCCTTGAGGGCATGTCAGGGTCTACCAAAGGGACCCAATGCAATGACGGAATGTTCTCTACAACATCCCTTCTATTTTTGAAATTCAGCTAATGTTGGAATAACTGCCATTACTGGCAAGTCCTTTCCTCCCAAAGGTGGCCTATCATACCTTTAGAGAGCTCAGATGGTTAGATCGCTTTTCTCCATTTTGAGCTGAGACTTATTCCCTGGAGCTTCACCCAATTGACCCTAGCTCTAGTCCTTGTGACAACACAGCAAAAGGTGAATCCTCGTCCCTACCACAGCCTTCCCAGTCTTTAAAGGCAGCTAACCTGTCCTAGAAGTCTCCTCTTCTCCAGCCTCAACAGGCTCCAGTTCCTTCACTTGTACCTTTATGTCTCAAGTCAGTTGCCTTACATATGTGTTCAACTTCACAGCCCAGATCTCCCCTCAAACAGAGGGGGGGGCACTTGACGGGATGAGCACTGGGTGTTATGCTATATGTTGGCAAATCGAACTCCAGTAAAAAATATACCAAAAAATAAAAAATAAAAAAAAAACTTTGCAGGACAATGCAGGGCAATTGAGTCTCTTGGTTTAGAGAGTCTTCTATGTTTATTCCTACTTATGCAATGTGATATTACAGTAGCTCCAAACAAGGGTGAACCTCCTCAAACTCAGGGCAGCTGAAGAGAATTACTGTAGCACAGGAGAGAACTGTATAGCTGGAGGTGATGTGGGTCCATTGGAAGAGCGTAAACACAAAATGAGATTATTACTTGGTAGGCACATATGGTAGAGGGAGTCGGGTGGGCTCAGCAATATTTTCCCCATTCCCTATGAACCTTGAAATTCAGATTCTGGGATGCCTGGTGGCTCAGTCGTTGAGTGTCTTCCTTCAGTTCAGGGCATAATCCTGGGATCCTGGGATCGAGTTCACATCAGGCTCCCTGTGGGGAGCCTGCTATTCCCTCTGCCTATGTCTCTTTCTCTGTGTGTCTCTCATGAATAAATAAATAAAATATTTTTTAAAAAAAGAAATTAAGATTTTGTGAATCAACTGACATCCTGCAATCTCCCATAAATCTCTGTACCTGGGATGATCAGAACCCCTTCAGAGGGTCCTCAAAAGTCGAGTCAATAAAGCAAGTTCCTGCAGGGAAACTAGTGGCCAGCTAGTAGTATAACACCACAGCTGCCCTGAGGGTTCTGTACAGGAAGATCTTTCCCAAATAGGGAAGAAGGTGATAAAAATAGAAAGTGTGGGCCTACTTTCAGCCCCCAAGCACAGGCATAACTTGCTGCAACATCACATAGCACCAGTAAGTAGAAAAGCAAGGCTTGAAAGTTGGTGTACAGACTCCAAACTACCAGTCTTTATCTTCGCAGCTGTGAGCTTATCTCAACACCAAGCACATGTACTTGCACCTTCACTTTACAGATACCTGCATGCCTGCTACCTGTAAAGGAGGCCTTGAAGAGTTCTTTGTCACATCAGACATTCTGTCTGGGTTTCAATGACATAATAACCCACATTTTATTCAGATTAATTTGTTCTGAACCTACAAAGCTGTGCTATTCTGAAAGGGAGGTCTCTTCAGTCAGGCACATTTTCTTCCCCCATTAGGGCAGCCTCTTGACAATCCTAATCAAGATTGCAAAATCCAGAGCAAATTAAGGGACATTTTGCCTATACCCCTGAAGAGACTCTTCTCTCTTTCTAAAATCAATTCAAGGAAGTTTATTGAGCACTTGCTATAAGATAATATCTGAAAAATCACTAAGTAATCCCCATTGTATTATGAATGGAGGAAAAACCCTTAAGTTACTTAGTGTGATACATGTTATATAGGCTTTTTTTGTATTGTGACTTTCGGCCTAATTTTGAGCCTTCTGTCCAGCCATCCAGGCTTCTCTGCCCCCTACCCCAGCACACACACATTTTCCACATGATGTAGCCACAATTGACTACTTGCTATTCCCTAAACATACCACATGTTGTGTGTGTGTGTGTGTGTGTGTGTGTGTGTGTGTGAGGTGCACCCACTCATGCTGTTCCTTGTGTGGGAGACCCGTTTCCCTAGAGGCTTAAACTCAACTTCCGAATTTAACCATAATTTCTTTCTGTAGCCTTTCCTACCTCCTCAATTCCCAGATTAATCACTCAATCGCATGCTTCAGACAACACTGTTAGAGCATTAACAAACATTTGTTAAAGTTGCTTATGTATATGTATTTACACTAGGCTCAAAAGCAGAGGTTTTGTCCTGGCTATCCTCATATTCCCAACAACTAGTGCAGTGTCTGGAACAGCATCATGGTTGAGAAGTGTTGAGCACTTGAACAAAGGAAATAAGGAAGGAAAGAAGGAAGAAAAGGAGAGAGTAAGGAAAGAGGGAAGGAAGGAGAGAAGAAAGGAAGGAAGGAATCCCTTCTTTTAGTAGACCTTGAACTTCTTCAGGGTAGGTAGTACATCTGACTCATTTTTTGTACCCACAAACACACATGAAGCAAACACATAATAAACCTCTGTGGAATTGGAAGCAGTAAAGAAAATGATTTCTAAATATGAAATTATTAAATACATAACTGTCCCCAAGTACTTACAGTTTCACAGTTGAATAGTTTAACTGGAAAGCAATTCAGTAACAAGGCAGACAAGCCCAAGTATTCTAGAGGTTCAGAGAAAGAAGTGAGTAAGGACTGGAGCTGTGTAGGATAGCACTTCTCAAACTATAATGTGCAGTGGGAAATTTGTAACAGTGCAGAAGCTGATTCAGCAGGTCTGGCAGGGGCCTGAAAATCTGCATTTCTTACAGGCTTCTAGCTGATGCAGATCCTGCTGATGTGAGTACCATACTCTGAGTAGTAGCAAGGATATAGAAAGCTTTCTTGGAGGAGGCACTTCTTAAGCTAGGTGCATTTCCTACCTGTTTTAGTTAGGTCACAAATAATGGAGGTGAAGCAAGAACAGCACAAATAAAGTGAATGAAGTAAGACAGAGAATGTTTTGTTTGCAGGAGAGTAAATGGAACCATATAAACTGAGCAGAGAGGTCTTATAAGAGCATAATTAGTGATGAGGCTGGAAAGATTAGGTAGGGCCACATTATTAACCATACCAAAGACTCTTTCTGAGTGAGGAGTTTGGACTTTTCATTGTAAATTCTTAATTTTCGAGGCAGGGGGAGGGGCAGTGGGAGAGGTGGACAGAAAGAGACTTTTAAGTGTGCTCTGCACCCAGTGTGGAGCCCGACCTGGGGCTCAATCTCACTACCCTGAGTTCATGACCTGAGCTGAAATTAAGAGTCAGATGCTTAACTGATGGGAGCCACCCAGGTGCCCTTCATTGTAAATTCTTTTTTTAAAAGATTTTATTTATTTATTCATGAGACACACACACACAGAAAGAGAGAGAGAGAGAGAGGCAGAGACACAGGCAGAGGGAGAAGTAGGCTCCATGCAGGGAGCCTGACGCAGGATCACACCCCAGGCTGAAGGCGACGCTAAACCGCTGAGCCACCTGGGCTGCCCTCATTGTAAATTCTTTTTTTTTTAAGATTTATTTATTTATGAGAGAGAGAGAGAGAGAGAGAGAGGCAGAGACACAGGAGGAGGGAGAAGCAGGCTCCATGCCGAGAGACGAACTCAACTGAAAGATGTACAGAACTTGTATTATCAAACAGGTGCTAGAAACCTAGCAGGTTCTCAATCAGTGTTTCAAATTCGATGAATTTCTATCATGTCTCTTGAATGTTCAGACTATCAAATTGAGGTTATTTGTGTTTGTCTTGTTACTAATTATTAATGAAAAAAACTCCAAAACTCCTACTGGCTGTGTGACTTTGGGCTAGTCTTTTAACCCCTCTGAGCCTCAAATATATTATTATCTCAAAAGGGGAAGATGAATTGTACCTATTGTAGGATTGCCATGAAGATTAAATGGTATAATACACACAAGGCACTTTGTGCAATGTCTGGCACCAGAGTAAGTGCTCAGGAAATGGTGGCTGGTATTCTCCCACTTACTCATGCTTTCTCTGAAAAGAACATAAGTGAAAGGAAACTTAGAAAGATCCAAAGAACATATCCCACCATCTTTAAAGACTGGAAACTGGAGAACAACAGTGTTATCTGATAAATTGTAATTATACAGTTGACTGCTGAACAATATGGGAGGTTCAGGGTGCCAACTCCTCTGTAGTCGAAAATCTGCATATAACTTTGACTCCCTTAAAACTTAACTCTTAACAGCCTACTGGTAACAGGAAGCCTTACCAATAACACAAAGGGTCAACACATACTTTGTATGTTATATAATTACATACTGTATTCTGTTTTTAAGATTTTATTTATTTATTTTTGAGAGACATGGAGAGACCAGCATGGTCCATGGGAAACAGCAAATGTCTTAAAAAGTTTTGCAGCATTAATAATAAATGTATAGATGGAACCTCTGAAACATTTCCGAATTTCATAAAGGTTTCCAAGGTGAACCTAATGATTATGGATGATCTCATGTATCAAGCCTTTAGTAGTACAGATAATCACAGAATGTCAAAGGTGGAAAAGACCTTACATACTAATCAGCAGTAAGCAAACTTTTTCTGCAAAGGGCCAAATAGCAAATGTTTTCGGCTTTGTATGTCATATAGTCTCTGTCATAACTATGCAATTCTGTTGTTGTAGTGCAAAACTACCATAGACAATACTTACATACAAATAGGTATAACTGTTTTTCAATAAAACTTTATTCACAAAACTAGGTAGCAGATTGGATTTGGCTGCAGTTTGCTGACCTTATCCAACTAATCCAAACCTAATTCAACTCCCACATATTTAATAGGTGAGAACAGAGAAGGACTGTTTCCCTAGAGGGGAAATGGCATGTGCGAGGTCACAGTGCTAATAAGTGACCAAGTGGAGACTTTCAACCTCCCACTTCAATTCCCATAACACCATGGCAGCCATTTTTTATGGTCTGTGTACTTTAAGTCCTGGTGTTGGTACTACACTGCCTTGTTTATTGATGCTAAGGGACTTAGATTTGATTTGTGTTGGTGTTTTTTAACTTTTACTTTTTATTCTGTCATCCATGTAGTTTAAAAGCCTTGGGGTCATCAGCTTCACAGAGAGAATATACAAATCCCTCAATTTTGTTCAGGTTCCTAGAGTTCTGCCTCCTTATATATTCAGAGAGAGCATATACTAGGTTCTGTTTGGCAAAGTGTTCTAACTTCTGTGGCACTGAGGGCTAGATGGAGTGGGGCAATAGGAAGTGACAGTTCTGTCATATTGTGCCCTACCTTACACAGCTCTCTCACAAATCATTCTGTAGTAGGGGTTCCACCAAGTTCCCACTGTATATATGCATCACTAAGCTAGATGTAGGAAGGAATGAATGATAAGGATGAGAATATTAATAGCAGTTAATTTGTGTGTTCTGACTATACACCAAGCATATTATATACAACTTCCCTAAAACTTCATCACAACACTTTAAGGAAGAATCAGGGGCACCTGGATAGCTCAGTGGGTTAAGCATCTGACTCTTAACCAATTTCAGCTCAGGTCATGATCTCAGGGTCTTGGGATTGGGCTCTGTGCTGGGGATTGAGCCTGCTTAAGATCTCTCTTTCCCTCTGCCCCTCCCTACCCTAGCTCAAACGTACATTCTGTCTCTCTCAAAAAAAAATCAGATAGACTAATTTGCTTGGATTGGAACCCAGTTTGGTCCATGTTGCAACCCTGGGCTGTTTTTACTACTACTGTTCTCAAAGCCACAGATAGTTTTTTTTAAGATTTTATTTATTCATGAGAGACACACACAGAGAGAGGCAGAGACATAGGCAGAGGGAGAGCCTGGTATGGGACTCAATCCAAGCACCCCAGAGGATCACTACCTGAGCCAAAGGCAGATGCTCAACCACTGAGCCACCCAGGTGCCCTAAAGCCACAGATTCTTGAACACTCTTCTAAGGATGGGAGGTGAAAAGCTGAAAGCACTTAGCCCAGTGTCTAGCACCTAAATACTGCATTAATGGAATAAATTATGCCTTCATCTGTTTTTGTTACTCACCAATTTCCTGCATATGCTCATGCACAGAGAGACACTGACCATACAGAACCTTTCAACACTTCCAGGTCAAGCCATGCCCTTCCACACACACCACTTTGCCTTTACATGTGCTGCCCATTCTTCCTGGACTGATTCCCACCATGTGTCCTCTGCTCTACTAAGTTTTGGCTCAAATGTCACCTCTTTTATGACATTTCCCTGATGCCTCTGGAGACACTGAATCCAGACATTGAAACAGTCATAGTTTCCCCTCCATGCTTCTCCCCATCCAGCATTTTGTTAAATCTCTATTATTGGACCTAGTAAAGCATCTGTTCTCTGATTTTTCACACTATGAACTCTACTGAGACAGGAGTTGTCTTATTGGTTTCCTTTGTAAAATAGCATCTATTGTGTGTTTTTAACACATAAAAGTATAAAAAGGGAAAAAAAGGCTATAAGTCATCTCCCAGAAACCTCATTTAGTCCTTAAGAAAGTGAAGCAATATATGAACATGGTGAGAAAATTCAACTGTACAAAAAAAGTACAAAATGAAAAGTAAAAGTCTCCCACTAGCCAACCCTCACCCAAGAAGAAATTTTTGATAACAGTTGTTTATATATCTTACCAGAAAAACATCCGTACATATATGTCAGAACTTTTATATATATACACCGGATCTTATTAAAATAGGTTTTTTTGCACAAGAGATTTTTCTCAACACAGTATTATGTACCTTAATTTTTGTACTTCATTATATGTCACACATTTTTTCAAATTATTACAGATAGATCAATTTCATTCTCTTATGTAGCTTCATAGGGTATTATTTGGGATGAAGGCAAGTTACTTAACCAGTCTCCTATCCATAAGCATTTATACTTTTCTCAATATTACTATTACAAGTGACGCTGCAATAAAAATCCATATAGTAACTTTTTATGAATATGTGAAAGTACCATATTGAATAAAATGCACCCAAATTTCAGAGATATTTAAATGTGCACAAAATACACATCTATAGGGCAGCCTGGGTAGCTCAGCGGTTTAGCACCGCCTTCGGCCCAGGGCGTGATCCTGGAGACCCAGAATGAGTTCCACGTCTGGCTCCCTGCATGGAGCCTGCTTCTCCCTCTGCCTGTGTCTCTGCCTCTCTCTCTGTGTGTGTCTCTCATGAATAAATAAATAAAATCTTTAAAAAACAATACACATCTATAAAATAAACGTGCATTTTGGAATTGATGAAATATGGTATATTTGTGAAATAATCTGAGTGTAATTGATGGGTCAGAGAGTATGTGAATTTAAATTTTTTTAAAGATTTATTTATTTGAGAGAGAGAGAGAGAGAGAACAAGTGAGAGGGGCAGAGGGAGTGAGAATCTCCAGCAGACTCTGCTGATCGCGGAGCCCAACGCAGTTGCTCAGTCTCAGGACTCTGAGATCATTACCTGAGCTGAAACTAAGAGTCAGACACTGAAATGACTGTACAACCCAGGTTCCCCCTGAATTTAAATTTTTGACATGTGTTGCCACATCACCCCCACAAAAAAGTTACATCAATTTCCACTTCCACCAGCAAGGTATGAAAGTGACCATTTCCCACACTCTTAACAACACTTGGCCAAAGCCAACGTTTTAATTGCCAAAGAAAGAGATTATACCTAACTTACATTCATGAAGTACAATTTGAAAACCACTTAACTAAACACCCTCTCAAACTTTCAACCTTGAGATACTGATATCCTTTGAAATTTCAAAAATTGGCCCCAATAAATTGGAAGTTTTCAGGTGAAAGTCCATTCAAAGAGAAAGTTTCCCATTCAAAGCAGCATCTCTGAGCCAAAGCAAAGCAAGACAGTAGTAAGGACAGATGCAGAATTAGAGATTTTATACAAGAAAAACACTCCATTCTTTCACAGGAGCAGCTGAAGTCACTCAGATTTGAAGTAAGAGTTCAGCTTTCTCTAAGCTTCTCCTGACCTTGCTTAGCCGATTGCCTTCTTAGGTTTCTGGACCATTGTTTCAGCCAGCCTCCAAATCTGTCCTGAATCATGGATCTTCTGGGAAAAGATCTATCTTCTCTAGGGAAATGCAGCCTCATCCTATCAATTTTTGGGGGGTGAGGGTCATGCACATATATGCGAGTGGGGAGAGGGGCAGAGGGCGAGGAAGAGAGAGAATCTTAAGCAGGCTCCAGGCCAAGCATGGAGCCCAACATGGGGCCCATCTCATGGTCCTGAGATCATGACCTAGCCGAAATCAAGAGTTGAACACTTAAATGGCAGAGCCATCCAGGTGCCCCTCATCTTATCAAATGATCTTGACATCTCAATAACAAAAACCTGCATTTGAGAGCAATGCACTTTTAGGTGACTAAACAGCTTTGAATTGTTACTGTCATTGTTGGTGTTGAGGTGGGTGATTCCTCACCTTCCTGCAGGTCCAGTTGTCACCAATAGCGAGATGGCTTGGGGGCAGTTCCTTACTTGGAAGAAGTGAGCTCACTAAGGTCATCAACATTGTATCCACTTAATCAAATGTCCCAGAGAAGAGCAAACAGACAAAAGCTACTTAATTTATTCAAAAAGTATGTACTGAGCAACTACCTAGCATCAGGTACTATCCAAAGGGCTAATAGCACTGATATAGCAGTGACCATCCAAAACTCCTGCCTCTGCTTGGCCTACATTGTGTGTGTGTGTGTGTGTGTGTGTGTGTGTGTACAATCAAGAAACTAAAATATACGGCATGGCAGATGGCAACTAGTGTTATAAAGAAAAATAAAGCAGGGAAAGGGGATCAAGAAGGGTTTAGCTATCAGTGACTGAGCACCTCCTATATGCTAGACTCAGTACCAAGCATGTTCTATACCTGTTGAAATGAGAGGGGGAAGAGAATGGGGAAAGGAGAGAGCAGCTCCACCTAGCTTAAGCTTCTCTTTCGAGTCAGTTTGAGGGCTGACACTGCCCAGGTTTACTGAGTAGAGAACAAAGAAGGGAGAAGGCAAAGTGAGCCCCTTTTCAGGCTTTCATGCTTTTAGATCTTCCTCATAGAATGTCTTCTGAATTTGTTTAGGTGGCTGTTTCAAGATCAGACTCTGATATCAAGCACAATATGGTACCCGAAGGCAAACCTATATATTCTTTTGGGTGTTCTCCTGAATCCCAGTCCGGCACTTTTTTTCCCTTATAGCCTCCCTCTCCCTGCTTTCCCACCCTTTTCCTTGATTAAGCTCTCCTTCCCTGATTAAGGCCATTATAATTCCCCCACCAAGTCCATCCAATGTACTTCATCTTGTTCATTACTATCCAAAGCAAGGCCTCTACATCTGTCAAGCCTGTCTCCTTTTTTTTTTTAAGCCTGTCTCCTTAAAGCCCACTTCAGTGCTCATTTACTGGAGAGTCCCTTCACACATATGCATAATGCTTGTGGCTTACAGTTTTTTGTAGCCAGCTTAACCTTCTCAGATCCATCATCTCCTTTAAAAATTTCTCTTTCATCATCTTTTGTATCCCCCAGAGGCCTTAAAGGTGCTTAGCAAACATCAGTTAAATTAACAAATATTGTCTCTTAAAAAAACAAATGTTTTCTAAAATAATATATCCTCCCCTAAGAGAAGAGAAAACCAAGTAAGAAGACTCCTTATCAGTTCTCATTAGCATTTGACAAAGTATACACTAGTTAATTAGCCCTTCGAAAAGGCTTAGGTAAGAGCCTGTGGATACTAATTAACCCCAAGCCCCACACAGACCCAAGGCAGAGAAGGAGGAAAATATTTTGAGCAAATTTTGTTTTCAAGACAGTAGGGTTATAGGGAAACCAAGCATCGCTTATTTGCAACATTATACACTTAGCCGTTGTAGCAACCGAGCTAGACTAGAAGCAAAGAGATGACAAAAGAATGGTAGTTCATTTTTAAAGCAGCCCACTAACTGATTACTTATCAAAAGACCTCTCTGAGGAAGCAAAGTGTTACTATCACACTTAACCAACGGGGAAACTGAGACAGCCAGGCTAAAGTGATTTGTAGGGGCCTAAAGTTGTCCATGGTATACATACCTGAAATGGATATTCTACACATTTGTAGGATTGTCTCTAAAACACAGGTGTGCCTCAAATTTTAGTCTTCAAAGGTAATTTTAAAAGGAGTATAAATCAAATCCTATTTTCAATACAGAGAGAATGTTCCCAGTGTTAAGTGACTTCTTTAGTAAACAACTCCCCTCATTTATCCATTTGGTAAATAACTTCCTGCCTTTTTAATCACTGAGTCCCTGGACAAGCAGTCTGACCCAAGAAAAAGAGCTAGAATCTACCAATATAATTCACAAAAGAGCAGCAATTTCGGGTATTTTTTGAGACGTTAATAACTACTTCATTCATTATACTGATTAGAACTTCACACTCACTATAAGGGTGAGAGTAAGGGTTGACCATCCCTGACACAGAAGGATTGTTATTATCAGTACTTGGCAGAATTTCATTCAGCTATTTGAAATCATAAGAGAGCTCTCTGATCCATTTTAAGAAGGCTTGCAGCCTCTTTAATAAAATTTACAGAAGTGTTTCCAAAGCATTTAGTAAGTAAACTGGAAAGGAAGTGCAATGAAGTTGTCTTTTCTGAGTTGTCTGTCCCCTGGAAACCATTACCATCAATCTAAGTTAGCTCATGGACTTAGTATCATTCGAAGTAATCAAGGGGAAGGCTCCAGGCTTTCTAATCTAATTGCCATCTCCAGGGAAGTGCCTTTTTTACTCAGCTAGGTTGTAGGGGAAGAGCATCTCTAGGGATTAAGAATTGAATGATTTGGACTGTAGTTTTTTCACTCATTTCGATGATACTTGTCTCAGGAATTAAGCTTTGTTTTTTTTTTTCAAATGTGGTATTTAATGAAAGATGCTCAACTGTGTGGGTATGTGTTACAATCTACCTCTTTGGTGAACAGCATTAATCTGACATGCCTGGTATGCTTCTCCTTAACATTTAAAGGACTACAAATTGCTGATCTCAAGAATCTGGACTAACCTTCCTGGAAGATGAAAGAAAAATAGTATTATCCTAAAATACTTTTTTTTTTTTCTGAGCTACCTGGGGAGGAGACATTTTATAAGCAGGAACAGTGAGAGTTAAACTTAACATGATTATCTGGGATTCTTAGAAAATGGTAACAACGCCCTGCTTTTTAAAATTATTTTCAAAGGTTTTATTTATTTGAGGAGCAGGAGAGGTAGAGGGAGAGAGAGAGAGAATCTCAAGCCAACTCTACACTGAGCACAGAGCCTGATGTGGGGTTCGATCCCATGACCCCAAGACCAGGACCTGAGCTGAAATCAAGAGTCTGATGCTCAAACGATTGAGTGACCCAGGGACCCCAACAATTTGCTTTTAATACCCTTCTTCATATGCTGGTATAGAATAGATAACCTTACCTACTCTGTACTACCTTTTCTTTTCTTTTTTTTTTAAAGATTTTATTTATTTATTCATGAGAGACACACACACAGAGAGAGAGAAGCAGAGACACAGGCAGAGCCTGATGTAGGACTCGATCCCGGGTCTCCAGGACCACGCCCCGGGCCAAAGGCAGTCACCAAACCACTGAGCCACCGAGGGATCCCCTGTACTACCTTTTCTTATCCAGTCAGGCCCCTACCTGGCTTCTAGCCTTCTCAGTCCTCACTTTTGAGGCCATTTTCTTTCCATCTGCAGCCTCAACTATGTTCCAACCCCTAGGATAAATCTAAATAATAGCTGAGACAGGGAGTATTAAAGAGGTCTAATTCAACTCTAACCTAACACTCAATGCAACATCCCCATCATTGCGGGTTTGGCCCTAACTGTATTCTGGTCCTCATAATTCAATGGCTCTTCTATTCAGTTAACTTCAGCAAGCTTTAATTAGCATCTATTATGTGCTAGGTAGTTTAGTTAGGCCTTGGAGACAGCTCAACTTAGGCTTCTGACATGTCATCTAATATCAGCATGTGTTCAAAGCTAGACTTTTGCCTAAGGTGCTATGTAAGTCCAGAAGAGAACCTGTCACCACTTTGTAGCCTTTCCATCATGTTGCCTAAGTTTCCTAGTATCCTTAACTTGATATCCTCATGTATATAGGGTTGAAATAATGCACCTTGGGGTATATATCTACATATATAAAATGCATACATATTTTTATACACATATATAAAATACACAGGGGTGCCTGACTGGCTCAGTATTCAGAGTACAGGACTCTTGATCTTGGAGTGGTTGAGTTCAAGCCCTGCATTGGGGCTGGGAATTACTTAAAAAATAATAAAAAATAAAAAAATATATAAAATCTCCTACCCTTCCCACAGGTACATTCCAGGCTCCTTCCTCAGAATGAGCCACTGTTAAAAATTTCTATGTGTCATGCATGTGAATTTTCACTGGATGTCATGGCTTATAAAGAAACATGATTGAGAAGAAAGCTTAAATTCTGGGGTTTCTAAACCCAACTAAGAATCACAGTCACTTGAGTTTCTTTTCCAGCAATGAAAATTTATTTTCTCTTATAGTTTCTGTGAGTCAGCTTATCTTGGTGGTATAGGCCCTGGGTCTCACACTAGACTGTAGTTAAGATGTCGGCTGGGGCTGCAGTCATTTGAAGGCTGGAGGATTCACTTTCAAAGTGGCTCACCCACATGACTGATCTGCTGATGATGGTTGTTGGCAAGAGACCTCAGTTCTTTCCCAAGTTGGCCTCTCTGCGGGACTGCTTGACTGTCCTTGTGACATGGTACCTGGATTCCCATAGAGTGAGTGATCCAAGAGGTCAAAGTAGAAGCTGCAATATCTTTTATAACCTAGCCTTGAAAATCACATATTGTCACTTCTGCCATATTCTGTCGGTCACACAGATTCTGAGTCAATGTGAGAGATAACCATACAAGGTTGTGAATAGCAGGAGCTGAGATTCACTGTGTGTCATCTTGGGAGACTGGCTATTCCATAGGCACAGAACAAAACAAAGAAGGGTGAATATCAGAAAGCAACCAGCACCCACCATTGACCACTCGACTTAAAATATATGCATTCTTGCCATTCTATACCACATTACTCTATTATTTGTCTTCACAGGACTTAATACCAACTGACACATTATATATTTATTTGCTGATTATTTTACCTGCTGACTCCCTCTGCTCCCACTAGAATATAAACTCCATGAAATAAGGAACTTAGTCTATTTTGTCTCCTGTTGGCACTCAATAACCTTTATTATTTAGAGCAAATAAATATTTGCTTTCTTTTTGACCTCTCTTCATTATTGCCAATGACCAGAGACAGCTCTTCAGTGCTCTTCAAAAGGCTTGACCTGGTGGTCTGTCCTACAAATCCCTTTGCCACCAATATTTGATAATGATCTCAAGAATCTGCTAACTGACTCAACACACTAAAGATTCAGTATGGAATCTCCTGGGTTTATGTATTATTGAGATTTTTCAGTAGACAAATTTCTACTTTACACTCAGCTAACCAGGCAATGGCATCAATCTATTTCCAGAACAGAAGCTAATGGATATCTTAATATATTTAATTAACATAGATTAAATTTAAGAATGCTATTTTTTACTTCTGTGAATCAAGACCATTGTTAATATTCTTTCTATAAAAATTGCTTGCTCCAGTTTAAGGAGATTATCTGAGTAAACTAGTGCATAAATAGCTGAGTTGTCATTTAAGAAAAAAAGCTTAACTGAATCACTTTTTGGAAACTGGATTTCTTCAGAGCTAGAGACATTGATTATGCACTGACCAGAGTGAATAGTGAGGTCTCCATTGGCCTAAAGGTTATTTACTGAGCTTTATAATGGATAGAGGATTGGATACATATTGGGCCAGGAGCTTTTCCACAAGGCAATAACATCAATTTCAATCCAGAACAATCTGTGGTATTGATTAATTTTGGGGATCTCTTTCACCACTCCTGATCTGTCTCATCTTTTATTCAACAGTTCCCTGAAAGAAATTTAGAGACAATTGTGGAATACCTGAGACAAATCCTACTTGCAAAGTCTCAGCAACACTGTTACCACCTCAGTTTACAAACTGTCTATGAGAATGGGAAAACTGTCTAGATTCTCAACTCTTTTTGAAACTGTACTATGAAGGACACTGAAGTCAGGAGTTCAAGGTTCTTGAGTCACTGAGTAGCTGTGTGTCCTTAAACAAATCGCCAAACCAGTATGGGCTCCAGTTTACTCATACATAGAAAGAGGATAATAATCATCTACTTCTTAGAGTTGTTGAAAGGATTCAAAGAGATATAGGCATATAAAGCAATTACGTCCAATGACTGGGACATGGTGAGCAGCATTATTATTAGACTGTTACTTTCCATAAAGCAGATCAACTCCACCTATGATTTTATTTTCATCCACTCTTCAGTGTAAGCCATCTGCTATTAAAATGCAACACTTCATCACTATCCCTTTAAAACATTGTTACCTTCAATCATGAGTGTATTCTTCAATTTTCAGTTGTATAATTAATTATTTTTTGATCCATGTTTGTTTGTCTACCTCCAAAATTCCCTGAGAACTGTAGGTTAGTTCTTACATCTTCAGGTTCATGACTCGTATCTCCAGAGGAATAGTCAAATAACATAAAGGAGTTAAGCAGGCTGTGTGTAGGTGTAGAGGTCTATGAAGGGGAAGCTCATTAAGCCCAGCTGAATATTGCCATGTGGGAAAGCAAGCCAAGGGTAGCTAGATTCTAGCATATTTTTGAAAAGAAGCTGAACAATCTGTACCTTTAAAAAATGTGAATTGTCTTTCTGTCTACATGTAAAAAGCAAATTAATGTAAAAACGTGTACAGATCAAATAAAAGATAGCTACAACTTTAGGCTAGATTCAGCTCTGCTATTTACTTGCTTGGGTGATTTTAGGCAGTTACTTAACCTCCTTGTGCCCCAGCTTCCACAACTGCAAAATGAGAAAAACATATCTAACTCTTAGGCTGTTATGGGGTATTGAATGAGGCAATGTATGTAAAGAATACCACTAGAACAGTACCTAGCACACTGGTAGCACTTAGTAAACGTTGATCATAACCATATACATTTAAAAAGTTATTGGTAACAAGAGTGTCACTAACAACGCAACAATAATGTTATTAATGTCAACAGCATTGGTACATAGTCTAGCATATCTATGTCATCATATGGAATTAATCATATTGCAGTTAATAATTGATATTATTACTTATTCTTCCTCAGTTTAGCACAGTACTAGGCACAAAGTAAGGACTTCTCATTCTCGAATTTACTCTTTTCTCTCTCTCCTTATAACTAATGCAATTCCAGGTTATATTGATTCTAGTGCATACTTTCTCTTTTTCTCTTGAATGTGAATTTTCCTTTTCATCTCTATTCTTCCTGATTTTAGGCCTTCATTATTTTTCACCTAGGTGATAGCAGTGGTGTCTTCACTGGTTTCTCAGCCCTAGGTGTGGTATCCTTCAGTCCATTTCCAATCAGCAGCCAGAGTGATTTAAAATACAATTCTAGGGGCAGCTGGGTGGCTCAGTTGGTTATTGTCCGAATCTTGATTTTGGCTCAGGTCACAATCTCAGGGTTGTGAGATCGAGCCCCATGTCAGGCTCCCTCCCATTGGTGCTCTCTCTTTCTCTCAAATAAATAAAATCTTTAAAAAATATAATTCTACTCACATCTTGCCTCTCCTCAGAAATCCTTCAAACACACCCCAACAATAATATATAACTTCTCTTTTATCTCCACTAGTCCACCACTGTTTTAATCCTGGAACCTCTTCTTGTTATGTGAACGTTGGAAGATTACCAAGCCTCACAGTTTTCTCATATATACTCCATTAGGTGGTTGTCAGTATTAAATGATTTGGTTTAATGTGTATAAAGCAGTTAGCATAGTGCCTGGCACATAACAAGTACTTGATAGATATATTATCATCAGTCCAGTCTGATTAATGGTTATATTAACCTCTATGTTAATCTCTGAGATACTGTTACGAAGAACATCTTAGTTTCCAAACATGCCAGATTATTCCTCACCTCTCTACTCATGAAAATATATATTGTGATGAACTGTAATTGCTAAAGCAAGCATTGCACACAACCTCCCTCTTAAAAACCACAATAACAACAACAACAACAACAAAAAACCCTCAATAACCAAGAGCCATAACTAAGAAGTGAATATTGTGAGGAGATAAAATGGGTCAAAACAAAATTTAGGGATGCCTGGGTGGCTCAGCTGTTTGGCGCTTGCCTTCAGCCCAGGGCGTGATCCTGGAGTCCAGGGATCCAGTCCCACATCAGGCTCCCTGCATGGAGCCTGCTTCTCCCTCTGCCTATGTCTCTGCCTCTCTCTCTCTCTCTCTCTCATGAATAAATAAATAAAATCTTAAAAAAAACAAACAAAATTTAAAAACACCCTTGATTAATTCAAAAGAAGACAGGAGTAGAAAAACAAAGGAACAATGAATGGGGGTGGGTAGCAAATAGAAAACAAATAGCAAGTAAGTAGACTTAAACCCAACCATAACAATTATCGTATTCAAAGTAAATGTACTAAACACTGCAATTTAAAGGCAAAGGTTGCCAGAATGGATAAAAAGCAAGACCCATCTGACTCAAGTACAGAGTCACAATTTTAGTATAAAGAGCCACACTTTAAATAAAGAGAAAATCAGGTAAAATTGACTCTAAAACAGTGTTACTAGAGGTAAAGAGAGGGCATTTTATGAAGATAAAAGGGTCAATCCTTCAGGAAGCTATAACAATTATAAACGTATATGCATTTTGACAGAGCACTAAAATACACGAAGCAAAACCTGACAGAAATGGAGAATTAAACAATTTGATGATAATAGTTGAAGACTTCAATTCCTCACTTTCAATAATGGATACAACGGTGCCTGTGTGGCACAGATGGCTAAGCATCTGACTCTTGGTTTTGACTCAGGCTGTGATCTCAGAGTTTTGAGATCGATCTCAATGTCAGGCTCCATGCTTATGGGGAATCTGTTTTGGATTCTCTCTCCCTCTCTTTCTGCTCCTCCCACTAGTGCTCTCTTTCTCTCAAATAAGTAAATAAATACATATTTTAAAATATTAAAAAATTAATGGATACAAGTAGGCAGAAGATCAGTAAGAAAATAGAGGACTTGAAGAACACTGTAAGACAAATAGACCTAATAGACATCTATAGAATACTCTTTTGAACAACAGCAAAATGTATATTCTTTTTTAGTGCACATGGAACATTTTTCAGGACATACCATATGCTAGTCCATGAAACAAAACTCAGTAAATTTTAAAGGATAGAAGTAATACAAAGTATGTTCTCCAACTATAATGTAATGAAATTAGAAAACAATAGCTGGAAAGTATTTGGGAAAATCACAAATGTGTGGAAATTGAACCATATACTCCTAAATAACCAATTGATGAAAGAAGACATAAGAAAAGAGATCATAAAATACTCTGAGATAAATGAAAATAAAGACAAACTTACCAAACTTATGGGATGCAGCTTAAACAGTGCTTAAAGAGGAATTTATAACTATAAATTTATAGTTTTAATTTATAAATATACATTTATAAATTTATAAAGTATTCATAAAATATAAATATAATTTATATTATATAAAATATGAAATATAATTTATAAATTTATAAATATAAATTATATTAAGAAAGATATCAAATCAATAATCTAAATTTACATTTTTAAGGAATGAGAAAAAGGAAGTGTAAACAAAATTAAATCAGTGTAATATACTATATCACACGATTATCTCAGTAGACCCAGAAAAAACACTTGATAAAACCCAACACCCTTTTATGTTAAAAACACTCAACAAACTGGGAATAAAGAAAATTTCCTAAATCTAATAAAGGATATCTACAAAAAATCCACAGTTAACATGAAACTTAATCGGAAAAGACTGAAGGTTTTCCTACTATGATCAGGAGCAAGATAAGGATATCTGTTCTTTTTTTTTTTTTAAAGGCTGTCTGTTCTTATCACTTTTCTTCAACACTGTATTGAAAATTCTAGCCAGAGCACTTAGGTAAGAAAAAGAAATCAAGGTCATACACATAAAAGAAGAAGCAAAATTATCTCTATTCACAAATGACATAATCTTGTACATAAAAGTCCTAATTAAGCCATTAGTACTAGTAAAAAAAATAAGGGTGCCTGGGTGGCTCAGTTGGTTGTGTCTGACTCTTGATCTCAGCTCAAGGGTAGTGAGTTCAAGCTCTATGTTGGGCTCCACTCTGGGTGTGGAGGCTACTTAAAAGAAAAAACCTAGTAAAAGAGAAACTATTAAAACTAATAAAGGGTCCAGCAAAATTGCAGGATACAAGATCAATACATAAAAACCAATTATATTTCTATACATTGGCAATGAATAATTGTAAAGTGAGCAATTAAGAAAGAAATTCCATTTATAATAGCATCAAAATAATAAAATACATAGGAATTAATTTTATAAAAAATTATACTCTAAAATCAATAAAACATATTTGAAAAAAATTTAATCTAAATAAGTAGAAAAACATCCATGTTCAATGATCAGAAGGCAGTATTTTAAGATGGTAATATTCCCCAAATTGATCTACAGAGTCAATTCACTTCTCATCAGAATCCCAGCTGGTGTCTTTGTAGAAAACTTCAAGCTGTTTCTAAAATCGATATGGGGGAAGACCTGGTGGCCCTGTGGTTTAGTACCGCCTTCGGCCTGGGGTGTGATCCTGGAGACCTGGGATCGAATACCACATCAGGCTCCCTGCATGGAGCCTGCTTCTCCCTCTGCCTGTGTCTCTGCCTCTCTCTCTGTGTGTGTCTGTCATGAATAAATAAATAAAATCTTTAAAAATAAATAAATAAAATCCATATGGAATTGCAAGGATCTCAGAATAGACAGAACAGTTTTGTAACAGAAGATCAAAGTTGAAGATTTCACACTTTCTGATTTCAAAACTTACCACAAAACAATAGTAATTAAGACAGTGTAGTTTTGGTATAAGGATAGATATATAGATCAATGGAATAGAACTGAGACTACAGAAAAAAACCCATTCATCTGAGTCAATTTGTTTTTGACAGTGTCAGGATCATCCAATGGGGAAGAAGTCTTTTCAACAAATGATGCTGTGACAACTGGTTATCCACATGCAAAAGAATGAAGTTGGATCCTTACCTCACACCAAATACAAAATTTACCTGTATATGGATCAAGGTCCTAAATGTAAAAGCTAACACTATAAAACTCTTAGAAGATAACAGAAATAAATCTTCAGATTTGGCAATGGATCCTTATATATGATTTCAAAAGAATGAGCAACAAAGGAAAAAAAATAGATTGGACTTTGTCAAAATTAAAAACTTAAGGACAAGGTTACCCTTTACTATCAAAGTTTATAAACAGCTCTTCCATCAAAGGCTAACAACGTGTTACTAACCTTCCACATGCTACCTCTGGAACATCAGATTCTGACTTACGGTCTAAAGAGGAAAGAATATACATTTGAGGGTTGAGGGAGACTATTCTCTATGACGGCAGATCCTGCATGAACTATGAAATGTGCTCCCTCAGCTAAAAGAATCAATCTTGGGATGCCTGGGTGGCTCACTGGTTGAGTGTCTGTCTTTGGCTCAGGTCATGATCCCGGGGTCTTGGGATCGAATCCCGCATCAGGCTCCCTGTAGGGAGCCTGCTTCTCTCTCTGCCTATGTCTCTGCCTCTCTTTGTATGTATCTGTCATGAATAAATAAAATCTTAAAAAAAAAGAATCAATCTTTATGTGAGGAGCGAAAGCCCCCCGACAGTATTCATTCACAAAGAAAAATACTATGGAAGGGAAAAAAAACACAATCAGCAGATAGTGTAACTATAGGTATCTCACATTTTTCTTTAACCTCATATCTAGAAAGCATTATGTCTGATAAAATAGAAGCGACTTGACTTCGGTTTATCCTGTTGTTCTGATTAAGGACTTTGTGCATTTCCCTTACCTTTTTATGTGCCCTGAATGATATTTTACATTTACCCTTACAGTTTGCCTGGCCATGTGAACTATGCTTGTGCCAGCAGACACTTTGAAGTTCCTAAACCTAACTCCTGACCCAAGAGTCTCTCACTAAGACAGTTCAAAATACATTAATCTAGCTTTTCCAAAGGATTTTTAATAAGGGGGGCTGACCTCAGTTTCTCTCCCAGTTGCCTATCTTGTAGTTTTGTGATGAATCAGAATGAACATGAGTCATGTTCTTTGTCTTCCTCATTTAAACATGGCTGATCCAGGACAGCTTTAACTAGCATTAAACCATTCACATCGTCATTCTAGAGATACTTAGAACTGTTTTAAATGTTATTTCTCTCTCCTCCCTTTTCATAGCACCCCTCTCCCAGTCCCCAAAACTCTGGGGAAAAAGAAGAAAAGAGTATACACTCTAGCAAATCGTCAACTGTCTGTAGAGTAAATGGGAGTTGGATAAAAAGCTGCTTTCCCTAGGTATGTGAGAGCACTAGCCTGTACCTGTGCTCTCACTGTTCACACATTCTTCTGTTGTGGAATTCAGGTCAGAAACTCTGTATCCCCTAGGTCTCCTCCTACTACTACTCCTACCCTCCCTTCTCAAGGCCTCCCAAGAATGAGTTCATATCATTGGAACGAAGAAAGTGAACGGAGCTTTTTCTTTACTCATCTTAACGTTTCTGCTGTGCCCTGGCTTGGGTTTTCCCAAATTGAGGGAATTCATCAAATGTGTTGGGATGGAGGTGCTCTCTTAGTAAGTGCACTCCAGCACAAAGGCATTTCTCTTATGGAAAGTCTGTGGCTCAGTGCCTGAACTCCTGGCAATGAGATACCTATAGGAGCCCTGTTAACTCTTTCAGGACAGAAAGGGATGGTCCAGCTTCAGCTCCCAATGCTAAATCATCATTCACCAGGCTGGTTTTGGGGTTGGGACATAAGGCTCATGGCTCAAAAAACAATTCAAGGCACTGTTCACTTAAGATTTAGAAAATGATGTCATTCAGAAGGTGAGTCACAGGGGGATCCTTGGGTGGCTCAGGGGTTTAGCACCTGCCTTTAGCCCAGGGCACGATCCTGGAGTCCCGGGATTGAGTCCCACGTCGGGCTCCCGGCAGGGAGCCTGCTTCTCCCTCCTCCTGTGTCTCTGCCTCTCTCTCTCTCTCTCTGTCTATCATAAATAAATAAATAAATAAATAAATAAATAAATAAATAAATAATAAATCTTTTTTTAAAAAAAGGTGAGTCACAGGATTAGAGTTCAGTGGTGACTGAGAAGTCAGAAAAGACAATCAAGGTAAATCGACCTGGGCTCCCTCTTCTGTCTATTCAATTTCCATGTCTATTTCAAGGCCTAGCTAAAGTTCCATCTGATCCAGGAAGTCTTCCCCTGACCACCAAGGCAAATGCTGAGTGCTTTCTCCTTTGATCACTCATCACCTGAACTTAGCATTTATTTTAAAATTCTTTCTATTTGCAATGATTTTCCATGTAGATATGTCATACCTTTTCATACATGTTACAACTCTCTTGAGACTACAGAAACCTTGTGTTCCACATTATATTTTCTGCAAAGGTGGTTATGCACCCAAGCAGATTCCGAATCCTCAACCAAGAAGAACCTCATCCCTTCACTAAGCCAGACTGCATCTATTCTCCAAGGTCTACTACAAATAAACATATCGAAAAAAAATAAACATATCATCCACATAAGAATATTGCATTTGCTAATGTAATGGCATCTTGAAGCCAAGTCCTTCATCCCACTGTTTTCTTATCAGACTGTTACTCCCTGAGCCTCTCCCATATGGAAGTCCTGGATCAGCCACAATGGTGATGATCTATCTCTTCGTTGATGTTTTTCTCCAACCTCCCACAAAACAGATTATTCACTTAACATTCAATGATTTTATTGCCACTTATTATTGTTGCTTAAATGTAGTCAGCCTTACACATTCTTTAAGCTCTTTTTTATTATTATATTTTGTTTCTCAAACTAGGTATTAAATTACTGGATGATGGGGTCAGCATCTTCTCTGTTTCATCTATCACAGCTCCTGAACGCAGTGCTATGTGCATAGTAAATACTCTAAAAATAGCATTGAATATGTGTAAGATGTTCAAGACAACAAAACTGCTAGGCCAAAAGAACATGCAGATAGGAGCCATGTAACTCCCAAAGCAAAACACATGGATAAGTATAGTGATGTATTCATGTCATGAAAACATTGCAAGGAACTGATGCTCATTTGTAGCTTTTCTTGATCAGGTAAATTAGTCTCTGCTTATACTTGGAGATCTATCCTCAGTGCAAACATATTTCCCTACAACAGACACCAAGCCAACAAATTCCACTGGTTTGTTTAAACACAAACACACATAGACATACACACACTGCCAATTAGACAAGTTTACCTTTTTGAAAGGTTTAATTGGCTGACATTTTGTTTCAGGATGGCCAACTGAAGCACAAAATAAATAATCAGATATTTATTGAGCTCCTTTTACATGGAAGACCCTGGGCTAGATGGAATAGCCACAAAACAGGTGACTATACTGAAAATTATTTTGAAAGAAAAAACACACAAAGCCATGAGCAATATAAGATAAAATAGTTAAATGAAGCTCATTTTCCTCAGTCAAAAAGTACTCTCTCGGGATCCCTGGGTGGCGCAGCAGTTTGGCGCCTGCCTTTGGCCCAGGGCGTGATCCTGGAGATCCAGGATCAAGTCCCACGTCGGGCTCCTGGTGCATGGAGCCTGCTTCTCCCTCTGCCTGTGTCTCTGCCTCTCTCTCTCTCTCTCTGTGTGTGTGTGTGACTATCATTAAAAAAAAAAGTACTTTCTCCACCCTGCCCTTACAACAAGAACTAACTTAATGATGAATCAATCTTTGCAAACCTTAGGGCACTGCCCATCTATTTTAGGCATTATCAGATTCTGAGTCACTGTACTTTTGCAATTAGTTCTGCAATTTTCCCCTCATTTTATGTAAAGATCAGACTTTTAGAAATCTAGAACTAGGAAGATTGATTGTCAAAAGATTGTCCAGGGGTTCTGCACTTTCATGTGTGTGTGCATGTGCACGCACACATATGCATGCACTATGGCCCTTTTGACTATCTGGCAAAGGCTTTGGACACCTTCTCAGGATAATGTTTTTAAGTGCATAACTAAAACACAAAAAAAGTGTTTCTTATCATTTAAAGTTCAAGAACAGGCAAAAGTAATCTATGGTGTCAAAGTCTGGATAAGTATTACTCTTGGGGGTTCTTTTTGGAACGAGGCATGAGAGGCCCTTCTGGAGTGCAGCAAAGACTTTTGTTTCTTGTTCTGGATGCTAATTATATAGTTATGTTCACCTTGTAAAAAATTCACTGAGCTGTACATTTATGGTTTGTGCATTTTTATGGATACATGTTCTATTTTAATGAAAAAAATTCAGAAATAAATAATATGTAGCATTACAAAAAAATCTGTCACATTGAAATACAGTTCTGGGCTGCTTGGGTGGCTCAGTGGTTGAGTGTCTGCCTTTGGCTCAGGTGGTGATCCTGGAGTCCTGAGATCAAGTCCCACATTGGGCTTCCCACAGGAGTCTGCTTCTCCCTCTGCCTATGTCTACACCTCTCTCATGAATAAATAAATAAAATCTTAAAAAAGAAAAGAAATACAGTTCTATCCACAGACCATTAAGGGATTCCCCTCTCTAGGCTAAGAAGCCAGAAAAAAAGAGGTGGAATATCTAAAAAGATATGAGATAGGAGTTCCTCATTTCTAAGAGTTAATAATCTGGCTGAGGGGAAAAAAAACCCCGGAAAGCCTGAAAATTGAAGAAACCAAGAAGGACACATAATAAGAGTCAAACAATTGGGAAAGCTAAAAGAAAAGTGGGAATAAAATACTTTGGAGCTGGAGTATCAGGGCAGAATAAGTAGAGGATGTGGAATCCATGCTGTACATAGAACATGGAAGTGTTTGGATAAGTTGAAGGGAGAGTGTTCCTCTTGTAGTATGGCTAGTAAAGGGCTTGAAAGACTTTTTATCTGTTTGGCCATGGTGAAGGAAGCATGCCAGTAGGCAGTATAAAATAAAGCCAGTAACTACTGCTAGGTATGGAATGGGAAGAGGATTTTGAACTTGCATTTCTTATTAATAGGAAACCACTAAAGATTGTTTAGCAAGACACTAAGAGAAAATGCTGTTTTATGGTTTCATTCAGTTTGATATAGCAAACGTTTACTAAAGGCCTATTAGTTTCAATGTACTATGCTAGAGTCTGCCCCAGTTGATTGTTTTCAATAGTCTCTAAGATTCTCTGTTTTGTGCCTTTCATAAGTACTAGACCTGTCTAATTTGCAAATTGCCAAATTACATTTACATTCTAGGTTGGTATAAGTTAGACTGCAATTTATTCCAAATTCCAACTCTTTAGATATTACAAATCAAGCAAAACTAGGGCAAAAAGACAATAGGATATGTTCCTATTTGGGTCAGGAACATGCCTCAAAGTTTTTAGTTGGATTATTTCCAAGCATACTGTTTGTCCAAGTGTTTCCCCTTCAGGCAATGTTCTTTTCAACACACAAAATGCTACGGCTGGATAGAAGATGAGACACCCAGGGAATGCAGCAGATTTTAATCACTATTGAATAGCCCAAATGATTCACCCCAGCATCTTTCATTATTAATCATTTTGAAAGCTTAATAATGAAAAAGGATCATGGAAAAGTCCATGCAAGTATATAAACCCAGATAATGGAGACACTTCCAAACTTCCCAAGCCTACTCTGTTTTCCTACTTCTTTAATATAGAGGTCATACTGATTTGTAAGTTAGAGATAGTCAGTATCACACAGAGGAAGATAGTGGAGATGGCAAATTTCAGGGAGTTTTCTGTGCTCCTTTCAGTGCCTGAAAGCTATTCTATCATTGTCATCATTACTACCAGTCAAGGCATGCTTCATGGTTTCTATAAGACATTCTATCCAGACTACATGGCTGCCAATAAAACATTTCTTTTCTGAAGACCAGCACTAAGCCTCCTTTATTATGAGATGAAGCTTAGTAAAAGTTAGAATTTGCTAGGCAAATGTGTTTAAGACAATTTTGTAAGAAATGCTTTCTCTGTCACGTTTACTGCCTGGCTAATATTTTGTGGTTACTACTCCTAGGAAAAGTCTCCAGGTTTGTAGATTGACTCTCCTCTCCTATCCTCTTCTTTCCCCTCTCTCCTTAGAGTGCCTTAAAATATAAGACTTCTCGTTTACAGTGAGTGTATAAAGACTTTGGCCATACAAATCACATAGAGGTGGTACGGTCTCATTGCTCATTTTAGCTTGGAATAGATTAATTATCAGCATTTAAATAATCACTCCCAGGGGCGCCTGGGTGGCTCAGTAAATTGGGCATCTGCCTTCAGCTAAGGTCATGATCGTAGGGTCCTGGGATCCAGCCCTGCATCAGTCTCCCTGTTCTGTGAGGGGCCTGCTTCCTCCTCTCCCTCTGCCTGCTGTTCCCCCTGCTTGTGCTGTCTGTCAAATGGATACGAATTAAATCTTTAAGAAACCTTTTGTAATATCCATTTTAGTCTCAGAAATATCTCTTCTCCAGCTACGAGCTTGAAAAAGGCCAAAAGAGAAAGCTGACTTCTCTTCCTTGGAAAAGACCCAAGCAAGTATGTGTGCATGTATGTTTATATTTACAAACACACATGAACATATAAATAATAGGTAGCCTTCAGCTAGTTACACAGTGATAAATTATGCTTTTCTTTTGCACATGTGAATGTTTTCTGGTACATGGCATTTGTCTAATTTTTTCATGACATATTTTTAAAACAAAAAGTTTAAAAAGTGATCAAATATATCAATATTTTCCCTTATGCTTTCAGATCTTTATGACAATAATTATCTCCTACTTTACGCTTATGAGAATATTTCGCTACATTCTCTTCTGGGATTTTTGCAGTTTTTATCTCTTACTTTTTTTTTTAGAAGATTTATTTATTTATTCAGAGAGAGAGAGAGAGAGGCAGAGACACAGGCAGAGGGAGAAGCGGGCTCCCTGCGGGACTCGATCCGGGGTCTCCAGGATCATGCCCTGGGCTACAGGCGCGCTAAACTGTTGCGCCACCGGGGCTGCCCTATCTCTTACATTTAAAACTTTACTATACCTGGCATATATCTTCGTGCATTGTACACAATACAGATTTGACTTTTTCAAAATTATTAGTAAACTATCTCTAAAAAACTGATTTGAAAAAAAATTAAAATAAAAAAATAAAAAACTGATTTGAGATGTTATCTTCATATCTCTACTTGGATATGTGTCTGAAATTGCTAATTTCTTGAGTCTTTAGAAATGTGCACATCCGCACATCCTTTTAACTTAGCAATTTTACTTGCAGTTATATATCCTAAGAAAAATCATAAATAAGTATAAAGCCTCAGGTATAGAGATGTTAATCAGAGCATTAACCATAAGAACTTATATTTAAAACATCCTAAAATGTCTAAAAAAGGAGAGTACCTGAGCACATTATGGTATAGCTATTTTATATGATACAATGTAGTCATTACAATACTATGTATAAAGCCATGAGGGGTATAATCTGAAAAATATTTATAATTTTGGTAAATGAAGATAAGAGGTTATAACAAAGTAGTATGTACAGTTAAGATTACATTGATGTAAATTACAAGCATACACACATACACAAGAACTATTGGAAGAATATGTACTAAAATGGTGGGGATTGGGATCCCTAGGTGGTGCAGCGGTTTAGCGCCTGCCTTTGGCCCAGGGCATGATCCTGGAGACCCGGGATCAAATCCCACGTTGGGCTCCTGGCGCATGGAGCCTGCTTCTCCCTCTGCCTGTGTCTCTCCCTCTCTCTCTCACTGTGTGCCTATCATAAATAAATAAAAAACTAAAAAAAATAAAATAAAATGGTGGGGATTATGGAATTTTGGGTGATCTCAGTTTTCTTGTTTGTGCTTTTTGGTATTTTCCTATTTTCTATAGCAAAGATATATATTTTGTAATCAGGAAATTATGTTTTATTTTTAAATAAAATAAAAATTCGCAGTATATACATGTTGACAGAAAGTAACCAAAGTGAAATTTGAGACATGAAGTTTATTGCTTGTTGCTTTAAAACTGTTTCAACTTCTATGAAGGTCAAATCAATTGTCAAGAAGTTATCCATGTATTATTGTATGAAAATCTCCCTACTGCGAAGAGCAGAAAATTTTTTCTTCTTTAATCTATTAATATGGTAAGTTACATTTATATATGTTCTGATGTTAAGAATACTATTGCATTCCTGGAATCAATTGAACATGTCATGAGATTTTTCTTTGTTATATCCTGATGGATTTAATTTCCTGATGTTTTGTTTAGGACCTTTACATCTGTGTTCATGAAAGAAACTATCCAGTAATTTTTCTCTCTCATTGCCATTATCTCTTTTTCCCTTAAAGGTTATCCTGATCTCATCGAATGAGTTGGGTATGGGGGGCATACTATTCTCTGGAAGGATTTGTATAAAGATTGGGACAATCTGTTTCATGACAATTTGGTAAAACTTTTACTACAGAACTCATTTTTAAAATGATTAGTCTTCTAGGAATTTATCCATTTCATTGGGATCAAAATTTATTGGCATAAAGTTGTTTATAACATCCTATTATTATATTTTTCATATCTAGTGCATCTGTAGTTACATCCTCTTTTTACTCATATTTGTGGACCTTTTCTCCTTGCCAGAGGCTTTTCAGTTTTATTATTCCTTTCAAAGAACCAACTTTTGATTTTAATGACGTTCTCCACTGCCTGTTTATTTTATATTTCATTAATTTATGTTCCTACTTTTATTTTCTTCAAACTTTTAGATGTATTCTGTACTTCTTTTTTTGACTTCTTAAGATGAATGCCTATATGATTAATGTTCAATCTCTTATTTTTTGTATTATAAGCATTGAATACTATAGATTTCCTTCTATGTATACCTTTCACTACATCTCACAGTTTTGATGTGTAGAATTCTCATTATCATTTAATTCTCATGTTTACTTTACTAAAGATTTCCTTTTTAATGTGTGTTTTCAATGCTTAAATGTATGAAGATGACAAAATTATTTTTTGTTATTGGCTTCTAGCTAAATTTCAGTGCATCTAGAGAACATGTTCTGTGGATAAAAATTTCTTTGAATTCTGTCATTATTTGCTTTAGGGCACAATATGAGGTCCATTTTTACATATATTCTATGTGTGCCTGAAAGGAATATATATTCTCTAATTGCTGGGTACAGTGTTCTACAAACATTCATTGTATTTAGCTTGTTAATTCACTGTAATCAGGCAGGTTATACAAATGTTCTCTAGTTTTGCTAAGTTCTTATGTGCTTTAAGGATCGATAATTTAGGGAAGTATTTTGTAATCTACCTCTAAAATGTTAAATTTGTGAATTTCTTCCTACATCACCATTAAAGTTTGTATTCCATTTGGTTGGTAAGTGATCTCCTATCACCCTAACTATAGCTTCTTTGTAAATGATCTGCCTTTCTGCTTTTAAGTTTTTTTGTTGTTGTTGGGAGTGCCCTGAAGATTCACTACATGTATCTCATCACTACATGTAGGCTAGGGTTCTCACTCTCTCTCTTTCAGTCTATTTCTGTATCTCTCTACCTCCCTCATCCTGTTTGGTATATGCTGTGCTTCCTGAATTTGAGAATTCATGTATTTCATCAGTTCTGGAAAATTCTTAGTGATTATGTCTACAAATAGTACCTCTCCTCAATTCCCTCTATTCTCTTCTTCTGGGGCTCTAATCAGATGTAAGAGTTCTCATTCTATACTCCGTATCTCTCATTTTTTTTCATACTCCAACTCCTTGCATTTTAGTGTCCATTGTTGATAAATCTTCTAGATTTTTCTTCTAGTTCAACAATTGTCTCTTAACCTATGGTTTGAAATGTTATTTTAACAATTCATTGTATTTCTTATTTCGATCAATATATTGTTCATTTTTTAAAGTTCCATTTAATTATTTTTCAAAATTTCTTGGTAATTTCTTAGTCTCTTATTGCTTGTTCATCTTTGTGATATATCCTTAATTTTTAAAAATATTTCATGCATAAGTATTCTGAATATCTTCAGTCTTTAGGAATACAAATTTGCTCATTATTGTTTCTACTGACTCTTGCTTATGGCATCTTGTTTCATCGGGTGCTTGGTGATCTTGGATTATTGAGAACTCACAGATGCTTGTCTATAATGTGTTATAGAACTGCAGGCCTAAATTGGGGATTTTTTCAAAGGGTGTTCTTGTCTGCTTCTCCTGGGGAGGAAGGACTCTACTAACCTGGGACCATGCTGGCAGTTCTGCTTTAATAAGGGAGTCTCAATTTCAGAGTCCCCTTCTCTGTGCCCCCAACATTGCTGCTATTCCAGGTCTTAGTGAACCCAAAGCAGAACTACAATAGGTATTTTCACGTAGGGCAATTTCCATATGTCTGGCTTTCTTATTGCTCTTACTCTCAGCTGTTGTTTTAGTTCATGTTTTATTCTTTTCAATTTGGGGAACTGAGGTGGTTCTTGGAATCCCCCGTTCACTTTCTCTGATCCCAGAAATGCATAAAACTATATTTTATCCAGGACCTTATTATTTTTGGGGTTAGAGAGTACTCCCAGTCTGTGTATTACATCATATGACTAGGAGAAGAAGTGTAGGAAATGTAGATTTTTATGCCCAATAACTATATTAAATGCCTTTATTCATAGGCTCAGATAGATTACTACAAACTATTATGTTCTGACCAGTAATAATCTAAAATTCATAATTTGTTTTCCCTTAATCTTATGTAAATTACTAAATTTAAAGAATTGAAAATTCAGCAACAAATGTCATCTGCCTTACCTGGATATTTGACTTGGCAGAGAGTCATATAAAAGTTATTTGCTCTGCGCTTATCAAACCCAAGCAAGTAAAAGTTGCCTCCCTTTTCAGCTGCCTGCTGAGAGTGGATCTTTTCCTCACCCTACTCCTTATGGCCCCCTTCAAGTTTTCCCTCTGCTCCTGCTGCAATATTTGATCTATGAAATTTCATTTCACAACAAAACTGACTAGAATACAGGTTTTCCACAAATGGAGGGAAACTTAGAAGCTTTCATGATGATAATATAATAAATAAGCACACTTATTTTTCAATGGATCAATTATACCTTATTATAATAAAGGCTTGGCAATAACTTCTTTATTTTTCACTTTTTATGTATGTAAACTCAATTAATCTATTCCTATCAAATAACTATAAAACTAGAAGACAACCTGCAGAATGGGAGAAGATGACATATCCAATGAAGGGCTAGTATCCAAAATCTATAAAGAACTTACAAAATGCAACACCAAAAAACAAATAATCCAATTCAAAAATGGGCAGAAAGGGTGCCTGGGTGGCTCAGTGGTTGAGCATCTGCCTTGGCTCAGGTCACGATCCTGGAGTCCTGGGATCAAGTCCCGCATCAAGTTCCTCGCAAGGAGCCTGCTTTTCCCTCTGCCTATGTCTCTGCCTCTCTCTGTGTGTCTCTCATGAGTAAATAAATAAAATCTTAAAAAAATAAGAAAATAAAAATGGGCAGAATACATAAGCAGACATCTCTCCAAAGAAGATATACAGATGGCTAATAGACACATGAAGAGATGTTCAACATCACTTGTCATCATGGAAATACAAATCAAAACTGCAATGAGATATCACCTCACACCTGTCAGAATGGCTAAAATAAAAAACACTGATTAAATGTTTAATTTCAAGATATTTAGTTCCTCTGCTGATAAAATATAAGCCTGATATACATCTTGATGCTTAATTACTGGAGTGGGATGGAGAGGAGACAGAAGCTATTGCCTGCATATACAGCTTATCCTTGGTTTTCAATAGAAACACTAACATTCCAGCAGAAGTTTTAGTTTCTGGAAATTTCATCATTTAGGAATGGTAATTGTTGGGACGTCCAGGTGGTTCAGCAGTTTGGCACCTGCCTTTGGCCCAGGGTGTGATCCTGGGGGCCCAGGATCGAGTCCCATGTGGGGCTCCCTGCATGGAGCCTGCTTCTCCTGCTGCCTGTGTCTCTGCCTCTCTCTCTCTCTCTCTCTCTCTCTCTCTCTCATGAATAAATAAATAAAATATTTATTTTTTAAAAAGGAATGGTAAATGTCAATCGACCTCATGTGTCACATGTGGTGAGTGAAAAAGTTAAACTGATCATTCTAAAAGACACATAAGGCAGAAGCCCACTAGAAAACAAACGCTTCTAATTATTCATCTAATCACACCCAAATTCAATAGTGTAATATTTAATAATCTACATTGCTTGGCCTGTCTCATGTATCCAATACTTCATCTAGCAGGTGCCTTCTAACAAATATGTATTTCACCTCTCATACATTATTTCATAGTTAGTGATATGATGATTTTTTTAAAGATTTTATTTATCTATTCATGAGAGACACACACAGAGAGGCAGAGACATAGGGAGAGGAGAGAAGCAGGCTCCCTGCAGGGAGCCTGATGTGGGACTCAATCCCAGGCCCGGGGATCACGACCTGAGCCAAAGGCAGATGCTCAACCACTGAGCCACCCAGGTGCCCCAGTATGTGATGATTTTTTTTTTATAAATTAATTTTTATTGGTGTTCAATTTACCAACATACAGAATAACACCCAGTGCTCATCCCGTCAAGTGTCCCCCTCCGTGCCCGTCACCCATTCACCCCCACCCCCTGCCCTCCTCCCCTTCCACCACCCCTAGTTCATTTCCCAGAGTTAGAAGTCTTTATGTTCTGTGTCCCTTTCTGATATCTCCCACACATTTCTTCTCCCTTCCCTTATATTCCCCTTCACTATTATTCATATTCCCCAAATGAATGAGAACATACACTGTTTGTCCTTCTCCGATTGACTTACTTCACTCAGCATAATACCCTCCAGTTCCATCCACGTTGAAGCAAATGGTGGGTATTTGTCGTTTCTAATGGCTGAGTAATATTCCATTGTATACATAAACCACATCTTCTTTATCCATTCATCTTTCGATGGGCACCGAGGCTCCTTCCACAGTTTGGCTATTGTGGACATGGCTGCTAGAAACATCGGGGTGCAGGTGCCCCGGCGTTTCATTGCATCTGAATCTTTGGGGTAAATCCCTAACAGTGCAATTGCTGGGTCATAGGGCAGGTCTATTTTTAATTCTTTGAGGAACCTCCACACAGTTTTCCAGAGTGGCTGCACCAGTTCACATTCCCACCAACAGTGTAAGAGGGTTCCCTTTTCTCCGCATCCTCTCCAACATTTGTTGTTTCCTGCCTTATTAATTTTCCCCATTCTCACTGGTGTGAGGTGATGCTGAAGTGAATAAAATAGAATGGAATGCCAGCCATGTATCATTACCAAACATTGATATCATCCCTCTTTTTCATCAAAAGTAGAATGTGAAACATGTATTCATTTCACATATTTTGGGTTTTGATTATTATTTTTTCAAAGATTTTATTTATTTATTCATGAGAGACACAGAGAGAGAGAGTGAGAAAGAGAGAGAGAGAGAGAGAGAGAGAGAGAGAGAGAGATAGGTAGAGGGAGCAGGCTCCATGCAGGGAGACTGACATGGGACTTGATCCCGGCTTTCCAGGATTAGGCTCTGGGCTGAAGGCGGCGCTAAACTGCTGAGCCACCTGGGCTGCCCTCGGGTTTTGATTACTTTTAAATCAGTCCTTTAGAGAGTTGGTGGCCACATTTCTCTTTTTCTTTAATTTTTTAAAAAATTTTTTCACATTTATCTTTTTTAACAGTAGGGTTCTTCTTACCCAATCCCACACAAGCCAAGCTTACAATGAAAAAAAAAATACACGCACATGTGTGCATACACACATACACACAGAAGTTAAGCATGCTTTACGGAAGCATGTTCTAGTACGAGTGAGAGGGCTCCTCTGTCTTTCCTTGTCCCATGTAGTCGCCTGGATGGTAGCTGCATGGAACCTTGGCACTTTGAGGAGCAGTCTGAAATTCAGTATCATCTTTAACTAGGTTGTGCTTGAAGTCAGGGCACTTTATGTTCAGCATAGACATCCCTCCTATAGTTAGCATAGACACTCAGGAAATATTTGTTCAATACTGGTGTTGCACCAGGGTTCTAGTCTTATATTTCTGTCCTTTATCTTCCACATGTTCTCCTTGGGTAAGCTCATCTATTACCATAATTTCAATTACCATCAAAATATCCACCATTCCTATATCCATATTTAGCCCAAACCTCTACCAGGAACTAGTATTTCCAACTGCCTATGGCTATCTCTGCTTGCATGGAGCAAGGGAGGGAGGTTGGGCATCTCCGACTTCTAAAATGATGTCAGGTTCAATTCCTTTTACATCTCTTCTTCTTACCATGTTGTCCTTGTCAGTCATTATCACCACTAAGCTTGATACCTAGGACTGGAGTTTCCCTTAGTAATTCCCTCTTTTCTGGCCCCTTCTGCACTAAATCACAGAATCCTGCCAATTATATCCTAAGTATTTCTTGAGTTTGTTTTTTCCCCTCCACTTCTACAATCCTTGCCCACTTCTTGCTCTTATCACCTCTTACTCACTGGACCATTTGGAAAAATAGTCACCAAACCATTCCATGCACCTTCCAGTGTCCACCTTTATACTAGAACCTTCTAGTAGATCACTATCATTTACCTGATAAATTCCAGGCTTATGTTATCCAAGGTCCTTCTTGATCTTGTGCATACTTATTCCAGCTTTGTTTTGCATTGATTTCTACATGATACATCATACTTCTCTAACATCAAACTGCTTGTGGTTTTCCAAATACACCATGCTGGTTCTTGCTCTGGTTTTATACTTAGTGCAACAACCTCTTGCCTTAAATAGTCTTTCTTTACATCTTGACCTCTTTTCTTGGGAAACTCCTCTTTATCTTTCCAGATGTTTTATCAAGGCTGCTTTAGATACCTCCCTCCCATGTGCCTTCACAACATCCTTTATCTCAATTAGAATGCCATGCAATGAATGAAAAGGAAATCTGTGGTTTCTGTCTCTCCTGCTAGATCTTTACTCCTTGAGCAAGGACTGAATGGTGGTGGTAGTGGTGGTGGTTACACAACATCTGTGGAAGGAAGGCAGAAAACGAGGCAGGACTTCTCTAACTCTGAGCAATGGCAATCTAAATTTGCCTCTTGGATCGTAAGGGCAGGTTGTATTAATACACAGCACTCAAGATTTTATGGCATCTGTGATTTTACTATGGGAAACTTCAATTCTGGAAACAAATCATATACGTAATCAAATGGCTTTGCTATGACTGCTAAAAGAATCTTTTATAACTAGAAACGGTCAAGTAAAAAATACAATGTTTTTGCCTCTCCCATGAGAGATTAACATTAAATGACAAACTCTCAGATGGGCCCCAAATTGTGATCTGAGCAGGTGGGCCAGTGACCTTTCAGTGACTGTTAAGCAGTAATACTTCGCTTCCCTTATTTAGAAGATATTTAGGACTTCACAATCTGGAGGTTCCAGCTGAGAAACTGAGGAACTCTTTACCTACTAAAGGGCTGAAACCCTTAATTCAGGAGACAACCAAAAAATGTATAGCAATGTTAGAAAAAAATAGTGAGGGGTGGGGGCCAAAAAGAAAATTTACTTTTACATGAGAATATGGCTAGGGATGATAAGTTTATTTAAAACTCAGAGAAAGAGGACTTAACAATCATTAATAAAGAGGACTTAACAATCATCAATATATATGCCCCGAATGTGGGAGCTGCCAAATATATCAATCAATTAATAACCAAAGTTAAGACATACTTTGATGATAATACACTTATACTTGGTGACTTCTATCTAGAGCTTTCTACACTCGATAGGTATTCTAAGCACAACATCTCCAAAGAAACAAGAGCTTTAAATGATACACTGGACCAGATGGATTTCACAGATATCTACAGACCTTTACATCCAAACGCAACTGAATACACATTCTTCTCAAGTGCACATGGAACTTTCTCCAGAATAGACCACATACTGGGTCACAAAGCAGGTCTGCACCAATACCAAAATATTGGGATCATCCCCTGCATATTCTCAGACCATAATGCCTTGAATTAGAACTAAATCACAACAAGAAGTTTGGAAGGACTTCAAACACGTGGAGGTTAAGGACCATCCTGCTAAAAGATGAAGGGTCAACCAGGAAATTAAGGAAGAATTAAAAAGTTTCAAGGAAACTAATGAGAATGAAGATACAACCATTCAAAATCTTTGGGATACAGCAAAAGCAGTCCTGAGGGGGAAATACATCGCAATACAAGCATCCACCCAAAAACTGGAAAGAAATCAAATACAAAAGCTAACCTTACACCTAAAGAAGCTAGAGAAAAAACAGCAAATCGATCCTACACCCAGCAGAAGAAGAGAGTTAATAAAGATTCGAGCAGAACTCAATGAAATAGAGGCCAGAAGAACTGTGGAACAGATCAACAAAACCAGGAGCTGGTTCTTTGAAAGAATTAATAAGATAGATAAACCATTAGCCAACCTTATTAAAAAGAAGAGAGAGAAGACTCAAATTAATAAAATCATGAACGAGAAAGGAGAGATCACTACCAACACCAAGGAAATACAAACGATTTTAAAAACATATTATGAACAGCTCTACGCCAATAAATTAGGCAATCTAGAAGAAATGGACGCATTTCTGGAAAGCCACAAACTACCAAAACTGGAACAGGAAGAAATAGAAAACCTGAACAGGCCAATAACCAGGGAGGAAATTGAAGCAGTCATCAAAAACCTCCCAAGACACAAAAGTCCAGGGCCAGATGGCTTCCCTGGGGAATTCTATCAAACACTGAAAGAAGAAACCATACCTATTCTACTAAAGCTGTTCAGAAAGATAGAAAGAGATGGAGTACTTCCAAACTCGTTCTATGAGGTCAGCATCACCTGAATTCCAAAACCAGACAAAGTCCCCACCAAAAAGGAGAATTATAGACCAATATCCCTGATGAACATGGATGCAAAAATTCTGAACAAATACTAGCCAATACGATACAACAATACATTAAGAAGATTATTCACCATGACCAAGTAGGATTTATCCCCGGGATGCAAGGCTGGTTCAAGACTCGTAAAACAATCGATGTGATTCATCATACCAGCAAGAGAAAAAACAAGAACCATATGATCCTCTCAATAGATGCAGAAAAGCATTTGACAAAATACAGTATCCATTTCTGATCAAAATTCTTCGGAGTGTAGGGATAGAGGGAATATTCCTTGACAACTTAAAAGCCATTTACGAAAAGCCCACAGCAAATATCATTCTCAATGGGGAAGCACTGGGAGCCTTTCCCCTAAGATCAAGAACAAGACAGGGATGTCCACTCTCACCACTGCTATTCAACACAGTATTGGAAGTCCTAGCCTCAGCAATCAGGCTACAAAAAGAAATAAAATGCATTCAGATTGGAAAAGAAGAAGTCAAACTCTCCTTCTTTGCTGATGACATGATACTGTACGTAGAAAATCCAAAAGACTCCACCCCAAGATTGCTAGAACTCATACAGCAATTTGGCAGAGTGGCAGGATACAAAATCAATGCCCAGAAGTCAGTGGCATTTCTATACACTAACAATGAGACTAAACAAAGAGAAATGAAGGAGTCAATCCCATTGACAATTGCACCCAAAAGCATAAGACACCTAGGAATAAACCTAACCAAAGAGGTAAAGGAACTATACCCTAAAAACTATAGAATGCTTCTGAAAGAAATTGAGGAAGACACAAAGAGATGGAAAAATATTCCATGCTCATGGATTGGAAGAATTTATATTGTGAAAATGTCAATGTTACCCAGGGCAATTTACACATTTAATGCAATCCCTATCAAAATACCATGGACTTTCTTCAGAGAGTTACAACAAATTAGCTTAAGATTTGTGTGGAATCAGAAAAGACCCCGAATAGCCAGGGGAATTTTAAAAAAGAAAACCATAGCTGGGGGCATCACGATGCCAGATTTCAGGTTGTACTACAAAGCTGTGGTCATCAAGACAGTGTGGTACTGGCACAAAAACAGACACATAGATCGATGGAACAGAATAGAGAATCCAGAAGTGGACCCTCAACTTTATGGTCAACTAATATTCGACAAAGTAGTTAAGACTATCCACTGGAAAAAAGGACAGTCTCTTCAATAAATGGCCTGGGAAAATTGGACATCTACATGCAGAAGAATGAAACTAGACAACTCTCTTTCACCATACACAAAGATAAACTCAAAATGGATGAAAGATCTTAATGTGAGACAAGATTCCATCAAAATCCTAGAGGAGAACACAGGCAACACCCTTTTTGAGCTGGGCCACAGTAACTTCTTGCAAGATACATCCATGAAGGCAAGAGAAACAAAAGCAAAAATGAACTTCATCAAGATAAGAAGTTTTTGCACAGCAAAAAATACCGTCAACAAAACTCAAAGACAGCCTACAGAATGGGAGAAGATATTTGCAAATGACCTATCCGATAAAGGGCTAGTTTCCAAGATCTATAAAGAACTTATTAAACTCAACTCCCAAGAAACAAACCATCCAATCATGAAATGGGCAAAAGACATGAACAGAATTCTCACAGAGGAAGACATAGACATGGCCAACAAGCACATGAGGAAATGCTCCGCATCACTTGCCATCAGGGAAATACAAATCAAAACCACAATGAAATACCACCTCACACCTGTGAGAATGGGGAAAAATAACAAAGCAGGAAACCACAAATGTTGGAGAGGATGTGGAGAAAGGGGAACCCTCCTGCACTGTTGGTGGGAATGTGAACTTGTGCAGCCACTCTGGAAAACTGTGTGGAGGTTCCTCAAAGAGTTAAAAATAGATCTGCCCTATGAGCCAGCAATTGCACTGCTGGGGATTTACCCCAAAGATGCAGATGCAGTGAAAAGCTGAGACACCTGCACCCCAATGTTTATAGCAGCAATGTCCACAATAGCCAAACTGTGGAAGGAGCCTCGGTGTCCATCGAAAGATGAATGGATAAGGAAGATGTGGTTTATGTATACAATGGAATATTACTCAGCCATTAGAAATGACAAATACTCACCATTTGCTTCGACGTGGATGGAACTGGAGGATATTGTGCTGAGTAAGTCAATCTGAGAAGGACAAACATATGGTCTCATTCATTTGGGGAATATAAAAAATAGTGAAAGGGAATAAAGGGGAAAGGAGAAAAAATGAGTGGGAAATATCAGAAAGGGAGACAGAACATGAAAGACTCCTAACTCTGGGAAATGAACTAGGGGTGGTGGAAGGGGAGGTGGGCGGGGGGTGGGGGTGACTGGGTGACGGGCACTGAGGTGGGCCCTTGACAGGATGAGCACTGGGTGTTATTCTATATGTTGGCAAATTGAACACCAATAAAAAATAAATTTATAAAAAAATAAAGCAGTACATATAAAAAATAAAATAAAAATAAAACCCAGAGAACTTGATTGTAATCCATGAAGTAGTTTTTGAACATCTGCTCTCCCAGGCATCACAGAGAATATACAAATAAATGAAAGAGAGACCCTGCCCTTAAAGAGCTTATAACCTGCCAGGCAAGGACTTTGCAGAAACTGTAGCAGTCATCTCTATCAGTGGTTTCCAAATTGTATATCACAGAAGCTAAAGTTAGCATCTGACCTAGCTGAGCATTTAAGACTAAGCATTTCACAATGCTGTACGATTCATTTGAAAAAGCGTTTCCCACCCAACAGTGAAGAGCTAAGGAATTTATTGACTAAATTTTATTGCTGTATGATTTAAGGAATCCAAGCCAATGTTGCTGCTGGTGGTGGTGGTGATGGTAATGATCATGAGACTGCCAGGTAGTACTTACTGATTGCTTATCATGTGCCAGGCATTCTGAAAAGTCTGCAAAATCCTGCAAAGACTTTGTATACAATATCTTACTTATACCACCCTTTGAGATAGGTACTATTAGATGAATAAGGAAACCAAGGCTCAGGGAAGTTAAGTAGCTTATACAAGGCCACACAAATATTTTCTAGTAATATTCTTTTAAGCTTCTGGGTCAATTATTGAAACAAACCCTGAAGCCATTTGCAATTACTACATCTGTATGAATTGCACGTTTTAAATACTACTGGACAGAAAACAAAATGCAAAAACAAATTGTATTGGAGAGACTGATAAAAGACTACAACTGTTATCCATAGCACTAGTTTAATTTTGTGCACTGAAAATCATACAGTTGATCCTTGAGCAATATAGTTTTGAACGGCATGGGTCTACTTATACACAGATTTTTTTTCTGATAAATACAGTACAATACTATAAACGTATTTTCTCTTCTTTATGATTTTCTTTTTTCTTATGACTTTCTTAATAATATTTTCTTTTCTTCTAGGTTCCTGTATTGTAAGAATACACTACATAGCACATACAACCTACAAAATATGTTTTAATCAACTGTTTATGTTATCAGTAAGGCTTCCAGTCAAACTGTAGGCTATTAGCAGTTAAGTTTTGGGGGAGTCAAAATTATACCGGAGGGTTCTGAATACATGCATAATTAAAATAATTGATCAATAAATACCTCTTCAACAACTGGTTATCACCATTTTAGGGTGAACAAAAGCTTGCTTTGGGCCCTCTCCAGCAAGACGCCAGCCATTTATGTCACTTCACTACCCTGTATTTCCATTTCTCAAGTGACATTTGCACCAAGAACTAAATTTCCATCTTGTATGAATGAAAACTGAGATGTGCTTCTTTAAGGCTTAAACAGTATTTTCTCCTAAACAAACCATACACCAGCCTGCCTAGGACAACAATCATTTCCCCAATTTTTAATAACTGCTATCTGTCTAGACATCAACTCATACTAAAGGGAGGGGGGAATCTGTCAGAGGGTAAAACAATCAACATCTGCAAAGATTTGGGCACAGCAAAGGTGGATAAAAAATAAACAAATTGTGCTTCAATATGATGATTAATGCACAAGAAAGATAAGCCCAGGCATGGGCCAATGCAGGCACTAGTAAATATCTTCTCTTAAAAATCTTGCCAGTAAATCATAATTACATACCAGGATCATAAAGTCTTTCTGAGGAGGTATCTTTCACTTGGCAAGTGGATAGGGCCTTAAAAATATAATAAAGCTACAGGAGAGACTGATGATTATCATAAGTGTACCCTTTAATTTCTTCTAGTTGCCAGTTGATAGGAAATGGTATGCAATTTTGTCTACTCTGTGATAGGGAAGGGAGGTGTCTGAAATAATGTAATTTTTTAAAGTTCTGTGGAACCTTGAGGACATGTCTGTTATTACGTGAGAGCTTGCCTACAACTTTGGGAGGTGCTCAGGGCAGATACTGTTATTGCCATTTTGCAAATGAAGCAACTCAAAGAGTTGAAGTGAATTGACTAAGGCCACCATGGTTGGGCCAGAAGTCCTTCAATTGGTACCCAATGAGTTTCTATTACCTCTGTTTCCTCAAAACAAAGGGTTAGATAATGGTACTAGGTCATTTTTTGTCATTTATGGATTTAATTTATCCAAGATAGTCTATTTTAACAGCAGAAAAAAGAGTGAGATGCACTTGAACAGCTTTCAAACTGTAAGTATTGGAGACCTGTATATCCAGGGCACTTGTGCATGCCAAAGCTGATGGCTTAGAGAATTTTTCCTTTTAAAAGCTGTAGGCATTTCAAGTGCATCTCCTTAATTTCATTTTTTCCCCTCCACTGCTTTTCAGAAGGCGGGGATGCTCAATGTTGACCATAGTGGTAGGAAGGGAGGGAAGGAAGAGAGAATCTGGAACCCATACAAAGGAGACAATAGGAGGGCCTGCTGTGCTGGGGGGAACTGCATTTCACATGCTAAAATAGGCATTTCGACAAAATCATACCTAGATCTTAATGAAGAGGAGCAAGAGATAAGCCTTATCAGGGAAAAAGAAAATACTCACAGGGATAACATTAGTGTTTGTTTTAATAGAAAAGCAGGAAATGTGTTTTGGGGCCCATCCAAAATGCTTGCCCAGGAAAAGGAGTGAGAGATGGTGTCAATAGATTTGTAGGCTTATCTAGCTGTCCCCAAACAACTATTGTATGTTAATACTGGTTTATTACTACTGACTCTAATTATATTAGTTAGAGGATCTGGAACAACACAGGACAAACAAATATTTACATTCTCTCAGAAATATCAGATGCAGTATTAACATACTGACCAGAGTTTCTCTGTCTCTCTCACTGGAAATCTGAAAGCAGAGTTTCTCACTGCTTAACATGTCTTAAGCCTATTACGTGAAGCAGCACTCTACCAAATCCAGGACTGCCATAAATTCAGAAGGAATGAGGAAGCACAGGTAAGAGGTCAGGGAGCATCATCATCATGATGTGCCATTTGAGGGGCCATTTTGGGTTTGTAGATTTGTGGGGATCACTCCACTCCACCCCTTCCCCCACTAATTTAACTTTGCCTTTCCTGTGACTTTCTGGCGCCCAACCACCTCAGAGACCAACTTCACTGAATGAAAAGGCAGCCCAGTTGACATAGAAAAGTTTCTGGGATTCTGAAAGCCAGGATATAATGATTCAAGTGGATACACACCTGTTAACCAAACAATCACACATAACAGAGGCAGTTCCCTGATATAGGAAAGAACGCAGTGGATTTCATGTTACAGCTGATTCAACAAAATTCTGGCACAACCAAAACATCAGCACAGCCTGGAGTCCTGTGAAATTGATTTGAGGTGTGCATGCCAAATAATCAAAGCTAAGAAAGTGACTTTTCTTTTGAAAGATCTTGTTAGTCACTGCTGGGCAGTCTATTATTTGACCCATTAGCTCTTATTTGGGGGGAAAGCTGAAGTTTGGTAATACCTTATTATGGAATTGGAAGAGTAGAATATATACTTGGAATATTTAGTAGCCTTAAAGGCACACAGGAGGATTACTACATCCATTAAGGTAACACAAGGTAAAAGGATTTATTTGGGGATTGTCATGTTAGAAAATCACCACAATCCCACACACAATTACTGTGTAAAAACGTGAATCTCCGAATGAAAGTATGAATGTTAAAATTCAGGTGTAAAAAGATGACAGATTTAATTTTTTAAAGATTTAATTATTTATTTGAGAGAGAGAGAGAGAGAGAGAGAGAGAGAGAGAGAGAAAGTAGGTGAAGCGGCAGGCACAGGGAAAGAGAGAAGCAGGCTCCCTGTTGAACACAGAGCCCAATTCAATGCAAGGCTTGAGTCTCCATCTCAGGACTACAGGATCAGACCTGAGCCAAAGGCAGACCCTTAACTAGCTGAGCCACCCAGGTGCCCCAGTAGATATAATTTTAACATATTTTTAAAGAAAGAAAATTATCTATTTGTGGGAAATGAGGATTGCCTGGCTTACAAAGTTAACCATAACACTGGGATCTAGGATCAATCCAGTCCATCTGAGCTGATTCAGCATGCTCTGCAGGATCCCAAAGTGAAGAAATAACCTGATCTGCCATGCTTCTAACAGCATTTAGGCAGTTTCCCCTGTTTTGCTAGCAATACGATGTACTGGCTTTGCCTGGTTCCTGTGTACTCAAGGCAGAACTGGATCCAGCCTAGGTCCATGGGCACTCTGGAGACTCACAAAGACTAAATCCAACGTAGGAGTTGAACATCTGTGACTACTGGTTTTCAGGAAGTGTGGATAGTATCTAGTGGGTCTCACCTATGCAAAGCTGTTCAGAGCCATCAGGTTCTCAAGAGACACTGATGAAAGGTTTCATTCTCTTCCCATCTCATTTGCTACAAAGTATATGGGTGGAGGGTTAAGTTTATGGCCACTGCACTGAGCAAAGGGAAATTCATAAAGACATGGAAAATGCAGTGTATGATGATTTTTAATAGAACTCTCTAATCAAACCTCTCAGAGTTATGCTCAGTAGTCAGTGACTAATAGGTTGAGGAGAAAAGATTATATTCAATCTGCCTGTTAACTACAAGACTTTAATCAATTTCAGTGGAAAATGCTCTGAGGCAGAAAGAAATAAATATAACAGGACAGTGATCTAATGTCTCAGAAAGCTTGATGCCATTTTCTGTTTTCTTTCCAATTGGGAAGACACTGATACTGAGACAATTCCCAAGGATATTCTACATGGATGCTGAGGAAGTAGAGGGTCATCTTGCTCAGCAAACCACTTGTGTCCTTAGCTACGAACTGCTGAAATCTGAATACCCTGGTAGAGTTGTGTTTCATCACACCAGAGCATTTGGAGGGCCTTGTGATCTCAAAGGTCTGCCCTCCTCTCCAAGAAAGCCAATAAAATCCTATGCTAGCACACATCACTGCCAGGGAAAACCAAACCTGTCTTTGAACCATGGGTCACTAGTTTGTAACCTCTAGTCTAGATTGCAGTTTTTAGAGAATTTCAGAGAAAAGAATGGTTATAGCATGCTTTGCCAAGGTAATGCAATTCAAATGGATATTGGCATCTGAGTAGGATTTCTCTTCTCCCCAACTACTTCATTTCATGTAAACCTACTTTTGAAAGATCTACAAACATTACCCCCACACACACACATACACACTCAACATTCCCTATCAGCACATACCTATAACCCATCAATTTAGAATCAGGAAAATGGATCCCTTTTCCACTTACAGGATTTATCAGAGAAAGATGGAACTTGATAAACCATCTCACAACTCAAATTTTATTTCCTCCAAGGAAACTTTCCTGATTAACTTCTTCCTAAATGAGCTCTTCCCTCCGTCACCCTAACTGACTACTCTAGGACTCAGCTGCCTGTACCATTTATTTGGTTCACAGAGAGGCTTGCAATAACATAGCAGATCTTTTTGTGCAAATGTGGGGTTGTTGGAAGACCACAGGATTCGGGCTACCTATCAGCCAGATGACCACTTAAAATCAATAAGCCTCAGTCCCTTCCATCTATAAAATGGGCATAATAATCCCTACCTATCTCATATAACTGGTGAGCAGCTCAAATCAGATAACATATGAAAGCTCTTAACATAAGTGTAAAGGTGATGCCATTATTATTATTATTATTATTAATCATTCCAGTGTGTAAGAATGAGTTGTTTAAAGTTCACTCTGAGAGAACAACCTTTCAATTTACTAGTTGCAAAAAGCAACTCTCATTATGTATTATTATTCAATGCTCCTGGTAACCTTGCATGAAAACTTGTAAGTAACACATTTTGAGCAGCACCTTGGAGATAAGACTTATACAAAGGAGATCTGACTATATTGTTCAGGCTCCACTTGAGAAGCAACAACAGTGAAGACCAAAGAGAGTAACCAAATAAGCACAAATAAAGGCAAAGTAGCCAGTAATGCTGGAAGAGAGGGAGGTGATTACCTACAGGTATTCAGGCCAAAATACCTGCCATAGGACTTAATAAGTTCACAGATTTGCAGTCTCCATTGTGACTTTAGTAAATGGCTATGGTATCTTCCTATCAACCACTTATGTATCTTTTCCATTCTTCTTCCTTGCCTCTCTTTACTCCCACTGATTAGGTAGTGCAGAGTAATGATTAAGAATGGCAGATTTGGGTTAGCCAGACCTAGGTTTAAATCTCAGTTCTGCTGCTTGCTAGCTTTATGACCCTCAGCAAATTGTACAACTTTTCTCAATCTCAGTATCTCATTTGTAAAATGGGGAAATAATAGTAAATAAGGCAGAATGTGGCACACATTTGTTCTTAACAAGTATTAGTTATTGTTATAGTAGATAATAAACAATCTCTTAATATACTTTTCACAACTCTGCCCAGTAGTGATCCATGCCCCCAAATGGTCCTTTACCTCTTTCCAAACTAGTCTGGCCAGATCCTCAGCAAAGATTTAAAAGCTATTTTGTACTAATGTGTAAATGACCTATACTTTCCATATATATATTAAGATAATGTTTAGGGGCACCAGTGGCAAAGGACTGAATTTATAATAGTCTAATTTTAGACAGAGTGTAATTAAATGGCAGGTAAAATATTTGGGACCTTTGTGTAGCAAGGAGTTCCTAGGAATATTTAAAGATTATTCAGCTTAATAAATAGCCACATGCTAACAGCACGCCTTACCTAAATTTTATTTTATTCTCCTAGCCCTTCCTCCATTTAAATATAAAATCTAACATGTCAAGTCAACAAGCATTTAGTACATGCCTGTTGTATGCCTGACATCATGCTGGCTGAAGGATATAGTAAATAAAGATTAGTTTCTTGAAGGATATAGTAAATAAAGATTAGTTTCTTTCTCCCTCTTAAGTGAAAGAAGAAAGAAAGAAACAAGAAAGAAACAAAGAAAGAAAGAAGAAGAAAGAAAATATACTTTCAACAGTTCAAAAGAACTCAAGGGTCAAGATTGAGTATAACAGTAGCAGAAGGTAATGTGACGAAGACTTATACCTTGAGCAAATATAAGGTACCAGAGCCTCTATTTTTCCTTCCGAAATGAGTGTAGCACTCCATAAAATTTTCCTTTCCTATTTCATAGTATTCTTGCCGGGATAAAATGAGATAGCACACATAGAGAAGATTTGGTTAACTGCATATGAATATTAGATGTTGACGAAATGCTCATACTGTGATATGGGAGTGAGTATTATGGAAGTAGCAAACCACACCGGAAGATGAGAAAGGAGAAACTGCCAGAATGAAATGCAAACAGATGAGCTCTAGGAGCTTCCACTAATGTACATTATCTGATATCAATAGCACCTCAAGCAAACAAAGAAGGAAAATCCTACCACCCTACTGCCCTTGGGTTGTTGTAAGGATGCAATAAAATTGTAAATAAGGTTCTTAGTACAATGACTGGCAGATGCATCATCTTTGTTTTGCTATTGTTATCATATTGGTAGTAGTAGCAGGCATTCCCATACAATAGTTTAAGCTATGGTCTTGTTTTTAAGAGCTCTGTACTCAGAAATGAAAGCACTAGTAAGTTTCCATTCCAAAGCCTGCTTGGAATCCTCTGACTGCCACTAAGTAACCTGTGTGTCTGCAGAGGGGAGTCCTCCCCTTAGCTGATTATTGTTCCCTGTAACATAGGTATAAAATTAAGATAATGTTCAGTTCTGGATGACTAAAAGGGACTGAAGCCTTCACTGTTGTCAATTTCAATGCTTTGTTAATGGAAACAAAAATAAAGTGAATGTTATTTTACTTATACATTATTAAAACCTGGTACAGAATCCTACCTATATTTTTGAATCAGGCCTCTACACTGTACATGCAGAGCAGCAAATGACTTCCAAAATATTCTCCTACCAAACCTACCAAGTTTATAGAACCCACATTTACAATATCCCTTATTCATCTCATATAAAACAATATCTCACTGATAGAAAATACAAAAGTACAGTAATCTTACAGTAAAATGTCATGTTTTGATTTAAATAATACAGTCCCAATATACCTTTCTAATCTTTTTTTTTTAAAGATTTATTTATTTATTCATTCAGAGAGAGCGAGAGAGAGGCAGAGACACAGGCAGAGGGAGAAGCAGGCTCCATGCAGGAAGCCTGATGTGGGACTCGATCCCGGGTCTCCAGGATCACACCCCGGGCTGCAGGCGGCACTAAACCGCTGCGCCACCAGGGCTACCCTCTAATCTTATTTTCCACCTCTTTCAACCTCATATTCTTCAGAAAGCTTTTTGCTTCACCAGAATGTCCACATTCTGTTTACTGAGGACGCACTAGTATAAACTTCGGGGCCTATGTATTTGTTTCCATAGCAACGTGTTTGATAAAACTCTATGTTCTTCCCTTAGAGTGGTATTTCTCATCCTTCAGAATGCCAAGGAACTCCAGAATGGATTCATGGATCTATCTGAGAAACAATGGCATAAGAAAGTCAAATTTTATTAAAAAAAAAAGCCTTCTGATTATGTATTGACATTTTAAAAGACAAGTACTGGTGGGGCACCTGGGTGGCTCAGCCAGTTAAGCATACAGCTCTTATTTCTGCTCAAGTCATGATCTCAGGGTTGTGAGATTGAGCCCCTCATTGGTGGGGAGTCTGCTTGAGATTCTTTCCCTCTGCCCCTCCCCCTGCTCATGCTTGCTCTCTCCCTCTCTCTCAAATAAATAAATCTGTAAAAAAATATAAAAAAAGACAAGTACTGGTAAAATGAATCCAACATGAGTGCAAAAGCAAACACTCAGAAGGATTATTACCATTTTGACATTAGAAGAATGTTTCTTAAACTTAAGAACTTGTAGATCCCCAAGAATACATTTGCTGACACCCAAAGGTTGACAGACCACAATATGAGAAGCAACAGTACTTTTCCAGCTTTCAAGCAATTTGATATAATGGATAGACCCTAACAGAAAGATGTTGGGTCTAAGTATTTCTTTCTTTTCTTTAATTCAAGTGTAATTAACATAGAGTTTTATATTAGTTTCAGGTGTACAATATAATGATTCAACAATCCTATACATTTCTCAGTGCTCATCAAGATAAGTGTACTCTTGGGATGCCTGGGTGGCTCAGTGGTTGAGTATCTGCCTTTGGCTCAGAGCATGATCTCTGGGTCTTGGGATCAAGTCTTCTATCACGCTCCCTGCAGGGAGCCTGCTTCTTCCTCTGCCTATGTCACTGCCTCTCTGTGTGTGTCTCTCATGAATAAATAAAATATTTATTAAAAATATAAGTATACTCTTAATCCCTTTTCTATATTTCACCCATCCTCCAATTCACCCTCTGGCCACATGAGCCTGTTCTCTGTATTTGATTGTTTTTTTTTGTGTGTGTGTGTGTGTGTGTATTTTTAAATCTGTGTGTTTTTATTATTTCTTTAATTCCATATATGAGTGAAATCATATGGTATTTGTCTTCCTCTGACTGACTTATTTCATTCAGCATTATATCCTGTAGATCCATCCATGTTGTTGCAAAAGGCAAGATTTCATTCTTTTTTGTGGCTAAGTGATATTCCATAGTGTGTGTGTGTGTGTGTATAGACATATGTATATATGCATATACATATATATCACATCATATGTGTGTGTATATATATATCACATCTTCTTTATCCATTTACTCACTTTTTGACTTTTTTTAAAGATTTTATTTATTTATTCATGAGAGAGAGAGAGAGAGAGGCAGAGACAGAGGCAGAGGGTGAACCAGGCTCCATGCAAGGAGCCGGACGTGGGACTCGATCCCGGGACTCCAGGATCATGCCCTGAGCCGAAGACAGGCGCTAAACTGCTGAGCCACCCAGGGATCTCCCATTTACTCACTTTTTAAAAAGATTTTATTTATTTATTTATTTATTTATTTATTTATTTATTTATTTATGAGAGACACATAGAGAGAGGCAGAGACATAGGCAGAGGGAGAAGCGGGCTCCCCGCAGAGAGTCCCATGTGGGACTCGATCCCGGGACCCCAGGATCACGCTCTGAGCTAAAGGCAGATGCTCAACCACTGAGCCACCCAGGCAGCCCTATCCATTTATTCAACATAGTACTGGAAGTCTTAGCCACAGCAATCAGATAGGAAAAAGAAATAGAAAAAAAACTTTCACTACTTGCAGATGACATGATACTATATAGAGAAAATGCTAAAGACTCCAAAAAACTACTAGAACTGATAAATGAATTCAGTAAAGTTGCAGGACATAAAATTAACACAAAAGAATCTGTTGTATTTCTATACACTTAATGATGTTGCAGAAAAAGAAATCTAAAATTTACTTAGGAAATTGGTTGATAATATCTGTGGTTGGGGTATTCTAGTGACATAAATATTTTGAATATTATTTTCTAGTGGTGTGAATAAATCTTTCTTTATGTAGAAACCTAAAATTTATACATAGAGTTGTTATATAAAGTGAAAAGGCATTAAGATACAATTCACAGCCATGAAATGCAAATGGTTATAATCCTCCTAACAGTCTCATAGTAGATTGGCCATGAGTTGGTAACTGTTGAAGTTGGGTGATAGGAACACAGAGTCATAGTATACTGTTCTCTCTGCTTTGTGTATGAAATTTTCCATAAGGAAAAAAATGGACTTGTTAGTTAAATGACTATAGCAAAAGACTGAAGAAATATTATGGAAGATATTCTATCATCATAGATATACAATGAATGAAATTGACTTTGACTTTTCACTACTGGCTACTGTCCTCAGATATCTAGTCTTGTGCTTCTATATGTGACTATAATCTCAGGTTTTACTGTCAGAAGAGTAATCAAGATCACCTGATGCCAGAAAACAAAGTATTAGAACAATTCAGAACATCATTCTAATGGGTTCTGTGTGGCATTCTTTACATAGGTTCTTTCTTCCTATGTACAATTTATATTATTGCATGTAAGAACTCAATGGTCTATTTCTCTACTAAGCCCAGGCAGACGTTTGTGGCACCTTCAGATACTCCAGACCACTCGTATGTTATTTGGTTGATATCTTAACAAGAGCTCTTTGCATGTGTGTTAAGATTTGCTTTTATATTAGAGATGTTTCCTTTATCATCATGATTTTTTTTTTATTTATTTATTTATGATAGTCACAGAGATAGAGAGGCAGAGACACAGGCAGAGGGAGAAACAGGCTCCATGCACCGGGAGCCCGATGTGGGATTCGATCCAGGGTCTCCAGGATCGCGCCCCGGGCCAAAGGCAGGCGCCAAACCGCTGCGCCACCCAGGGATCCCTATCATCATGATTTTTAGTGACAGTCTCATTGGCTAGGGCTTTTTCTTAAGTCATTCGCAACAGTAAATTTGGTTAAGACAAGAAGCATCAGGGATTCCTGGGTGGCTCAGTGGTTGAGCATCTGCCTTTGGTTCAGGTTGTGATCCTTGGGTCCTGGGATGGAGTGTCATATCAGGCTCCCTGCAGGGAGCCTGCTTCTCTCTCTGCCTATGTTTCTGCCTCTCTCTGTGTCTCTCATGAATAAATAAATAAAATTTTAAAAAAGACAAGAAGTATCATTGTAGAGCTTTATGGCAAACTATACATGAGAAAAGTCCACAGCAGTTCACACAAAAAGGACCTCCAAATTGAGGCGGGCTGACACAGCATACACACTAGTGCTGTCACTACATTTTTTATTAAAGGTTTTATTTATTTATTCATGAGAGACACACACACACACAGAGAGAGAGAGAGTCAGGGACACAGGTAGAGAGAGAAGTAGGCTCCATGCAGGGAGCCCAATGTGGGACTCAATCCCGGGACTCCAGGATGACGCCCTGGGTGGAAGGTAAGCCCTCAACCGCTGAGCCATCCAGGAGCCCCTGTCACTATGGTTTTGATGCTATTTGTAGTTTTTAATTTTTGCACATTGTCTCACATCCTAAACACTAGTAAGAAACAAACCTGCAATAACACAATGTATGCAATGCCTTATTTTAGATTGAAATGCAGCAGGGGTGGTGAAATTCCTGATTTTTTTGAGTTTCACAGATAGTCAGGATCATGTCATTGATTCATTTACGGCTAGTTGTTTGTTTGCTTCAAGAAAGAATACAAATGTACTGGCAGAGGAATCTGATTTTATGACATAGAATTCATCAAAATATTCAAAAGGAGACAGTTAAGTGGAAAATTCCTTCTGTTCAAGATTAAAGACCAAATTCTGTTGTTACTAGTCATCTCTGGGAGTAAATTACAGAGCCATCAGTTTTACAGCTTTCTTTATAATAGGAGTAATAGCTGTAATAAAAAGAAAACAGACTCTGAGTCAGAAAACCTGAGTTCTAGTTCAGGCTCCTCTAATACCAACTACCTACCTACCCTTGGGCAAGTCATTTAACCCTATCCTTATGGTCAGAAATCACAGACTTATAGCTATTCTGTTATTCTAACAGTAAACAGCAGGAGGTGAGGAAGAGTCCAAAAGAGAGCATTTCATTGAAACAAAACTATTCTAGATTAACACCTGTGTATACCACTGCAACACACAGCTACAGGGACACCAAAGAGGCAGAAGGGATTCAAATCAAGGGTGGGGGCATTAAAACACCTTGCATTAAACAACACTGCCTACACTTAGGATAGTAATTATCCAACTCATAATAAGTAGCTTGATTTCTGCAAAAGCGAGAAAACAGGAATGAGTGCAATAGAAAGGAAGCGATTGAGCAACATGATCCCAGGAAAAGGGATAGGGCCACAGGGCACATTCTGATCTGAATATTTCCAGTTCTCCACCTTCAGGGGATGTGGTAGGATTGTACTTTCTGGCCTTCAACTGATCTCTGATCAAAGCTGACCAATGATAAATGAAAAAAGTGACATGTGTCAGCTGCAGAAATAAGATTTAATCGGTGGTGCATGATGAGACCCTCAGAGCTCTCTTTCCCTCTGCCACAACAATCAGCAGTGTTACAGATGGTGGCTGCTTCATCTGGGTCTGAGGTTGAGGGCTACATAATATCCCCTATGTGACCCATCATGGACACGCAGCGTAAACAAAAAAATAAACCTTTGTTATTTTAAGCCACTGTGATGTTGGGAGTCGTTTGCTATAGCAACATAACCCATCCTATCCTGACTGAATGGATGGCAGTTATGAGGTCAAACACTCTACCCAACAGAGGGGAAAAATAGCTTCACGGCTTTTTGCTTGGCAGATGAACCTCAGTTAAGGGCCTTGGTGCTTCTGAGAGACTTGCATCCTGAAATATTGGAAGGTTCTATTATGGATCTAAACAGAAGTATGTCACTGTTACTGGCAGCTAATAGTACGTGAAAAATAAAGAGGACAACTCAGGACAGGGCAGGTTCAAGGGACTGGTAACTGGATATAAATCCTTCCTCTCATTCTGTTCCAAGTAAATAGTGACTAAAAATCATACGGCTCTTCAATGGCCTGTTCAGAATAACAGGCTCTAGGCCAGTTTGAAGCCAGCAGGTGTCCTCCATAATAGAGTTGGCACCTTCACTAGTCCATCAATTTAGTAGCAGAGTAGGCAAAAAGCTGAATGAACAAGGAAGGAAAAACTACCTTTTCACCATTTGAGGCCCTCAAAGGTGACCAGGCTGAGAGGAATATTACAAAAATTGGGGGATGAAATTAAAAGTGTGTCCCTATATTAATGTAAGGCTAACTTATCTCCATCTAAATTATTTTATCCTTGAGTGAAAATATCAGTGAGGGGGACAAAACATGAGAGACACCTAACTCTGGGAAATGAACAAGGGGTAGGGGAGGTGGGTGGGGGGTTGGGGTGACTGGGTGATGGGCACTGATGGGGGCACTTGGCAGGATGAGCACTGGGTGTTATGCTATATGTTAGCAAATTGAATTCCAAAATAATAATAATAATAATAAAAAATCTAAAAAAGGATAAAAAAATAAATTATTTTCTCCTGAAGATTCTAAGGATCACTGATCCTACCCTACCCAGAACTATTAATAATAGGTATAGGGCTACGAGGAGGCTAGTAAACAGCACTGCAGAAACTGGGGGTAATTAGAAGCTGTCTTCTTGGCATGACCTCTGTCCATTAGCAACATTTTAAATGGGGGACTGAGATGATGAGCTGCACCACAGCACTATGAGAATGAACTTCCAGTAATAGCTACAATCCACTGAAGCCCGTACAACCAGGTGCTTTATGACCATTATAGCAAATCCTCACAACCAAATGAGGTAGGCATGATATTTTTCAAATGAGGAGACAGAAGAATGTTAAGAAAGTGCAGGAGGGCAGCCCTGGTGGCGCAGTGGTTTAGCGCCGCCTGCAGCCCGGGGTGTGATCCTGGAGACCTGGGATCTAGTCCCACGTTGGGCTCCCTGCATGGAGCCTGCTTCTCCCTCTGCCTGTGTCTCTGCCTCTCTCTCTGTGTCTCTATGAATGGATAAATAAAATCTTTAAAAAAAACTTAAAAAAAAGAGAAAGTGCAGAAGGAGAGAGTCTAGAAGGACAAATGGGTCAAGAGTTAAGAGGCTACTGGTAGTTACATAGAGGATTCAAGAGTAGCAGTTTAATTTTGGTGATTAAGAAGTGACTTTAAATAAATTCATTTCAGTGAGTTGGTTGGGAAGAAAGCCACAATACAGAGAGTGAAATAATAAATGAGTGGTGGAAAAAGATGTGCACTAACTGTAAACTATTTTTTCATGAAATTTGGTACTTTGCACACACTTTACTTATATCCATGTAAATCTCATCAAAGCTATGGATCTTTCCACCAGAAAAATGCACATATATATACTTAATTTTACATACAGTTTTAGGGCACTCATACATCCGACTGAAACCCACACAGAAACTCCAAGTTAAGAATGAATGATATATATTAAAATTTAAGATGGTGGAGGTGAACCTATGGGAGTGATTCACAGGTGGTTTCAACTGCATTGGTAATGTTATTTCTTTTTTCTTTTAAGATTTTATTTTTAAGTAATCTCCACACCCAACGTGGGTCCTGAACTCACAACTCCAAGATCAAGTGTTGCATGCTCCACTAACTGAGCCAACCAGGTGCCCCAGTAATATATTATTTCTTAAGCTTGGAGATGCTCACTTAATTTATTATGTTATGTCCATTACATTATTTTTAAAAATATTTCATGTATTTACTTGAGAGGGAAAGCATGAACAGGGAGGCAGCAGAAGGAGAGGGAGAAGCAGACTCCCTGCTGAGCAGGGACACCCCCCCCCACCCCAGATGGGGCTCGATTCCAGAACCCTGAGATTATGACCTGAACCTAAAGCAGACGCTTAACCAACAGAGCCAGCCAGTTGCCCCATCCATTACATTATTATGCATGTTCATTTTATCATTTTATGTAATATTTTACATAAAACATTTTCTCTTGTTATTCACTTTTTATTTTTTTAAAAGATTTTATTTATTTATTCATGAGAGACACACAGAGAGAGGCAGAGACATAGGCAGAGGGAGAATCAGGCTTCTCTGTGGGGAGCCTAATGTGGGACTTTATCCCAGGTATCCGGCATCACAACCTGAGCCAAAGGCAGAGGCACAACCACTGAGCCACCCAGGTGCCTCATTTTTTGAAATGGAAAAAATGATTATATAGAAGAATATCTTTGTAGGAAATGTACACTGAAGTATTAGGGAGTGATGTGGCATTGCATTGACAAATTACTTTCAAAATGTTAAAAAAATTTTTTTTCTTGCACCATACTTGAAACTTTTCTGTAATACTGAGATTGTTTCAAAATTTAAAAAAAAAAAAACAGTAAATGATGCTTAACCCTAAAAAGAAAAACAAAAAAAACTTTCAAATAAAGACATATTCTCACAGGTATACAGGAGGGCATAACCAAACTTACAGAGAAGTGTCCACATAAAAATGCATGGAGTGATCCTTCAAAACAGAGAAAGGAACTGTTTTCAGTTTGGCTCTACAGAATAATGCTTTATGTCAAAACTTTCTTTCCCCACTGACTTAAACTCTGACTTGGAGAGTATAAATGGAGTCAGTGGTCAAAGAAGCAGCAATCTCTCTCAGCCTCAAGCATCTCTCATGGCTTCAAGACTGGAGAGCTCAAGCTGAAGGCTTCCAAAAAGATGCTGGGCATCAAACCAGAAAAAGCTATGGATTTTTTCCAACTTGACCACGTGCCTTCAATTCTGGTAGTCCAGTAGGGAGAAATTAGCCTGGGGGGAGAAGGGGGAGAAGCAGAGTTTTTTAATTGAGTAGGCATCTAGGTAATGTTACAACTTTTTAAGCAAAGGAAGGTTAAAAGTGGTGATTTAGGAGCACAGTATAGAGAGGAAGAAAACTAAAGACAAAAAACAAAACAAAACAAAAAAACAAAACAAAACCCAACCACCATTTAGAGCTAGTATTTGTCTTTATAATAAACAATGTAAATAAAGGAGATTCTTATTATGTATGTTTATGTTTGATGCATAGGACATAGGGAATTATATGTACAGGCAAATTGTCTGACATAAGAACAAGCAAAAGATCCACTGATTATAGCATTCAGAACAGTACTTTGTAGCCAGGCAGCTCTTCTCACTGTCCCCCACTTAAACATATTCATTCCTGCTAGGGCCACAGTGTATGATTGCTCATAGGGTCCACTGCAAAAGGAAGCTTGATTGAGGGCACAAGTGGGAATTGGAATCTAGACTGCTCACCACTCAGCAAGCAGTGAGAGATGGCAGGGAGCTGTGACCGCTTAACAAAAGGGCCTTTTCCTAATTGCCTGAAAGATGCTGCACCCTGTTACCGCCTCTGTCTTCTTGCTCATGCTCTGATCAGCTTGTCTACCTGATGATTCAACAAGGCTACCTTTTTAAATCAAAGATGAATCATTTTTTCCGACAAACATATTTATAAAGACTTAGAGAAGAAAATTCGCAATCAGGGATGTCCTGGAACATGGAGAACAAACAGTATCCACCCTTAACACTCATTTTCTGGCAGTCCCTTAAGGCCTGGCACAAATCCTACTTCTGTGAAGCCTTCCCCAACTACAACCTGTATGGACCTCTTTCATCTTTCACCTCATTCTGTCCTATGAATTTTAATGCCCAATTATTATGTAATTTGGTGTTTTTAAATCATGAAGGTGAGGCGCTTGGGTGGCTCAGCTGGCTAAGCGTCTGCCTTCGGCTTGGGTCATGATCTTGGGGTCCTGGGTCTACGGCCATACCACCCTGAACGCGCCCGATCTCGTCTGATCTCGGAAGCTAAGCAGGGTCGGGCCTGGTTAGTACTTGGATGGGAGACTTGCTGGAAAAACAGCTATTTTGGTTAGGATTTTATATTGGGAGTCAAATGAATTTTTGTTTGGGGAGAAAAGGGTCAACTGCTGTAAATCTTGAAAAATGCTCTAGTTATTATTTTTCTTCATCATTATCAACATCAACATGAACATTATTATATATGAGCATGCTCTGGATATCTACTTGCATGCTAGATGCTGGTACGTATTTATGCAACTTAATCTTTTCTCCAAGGCAGGGTCACATAAATCTTATAAGTCTAAAGTTAATTCTCATCTTTAAGGGATCTGCTACATTCACAAACAGAATTTAGAGATTCTAGGCATTTTAGATTTTTCTCTGCCAACCCTCTTCTCTCTGGGTCAGGAAAAGTAGTCACTCAAAGCTTTAGAGAGCAAGAGAAATACTACTTAACTTTCATTCCCTCCTCAACAGAAAATTTGTCTCCCAAAGGACCATTTCAGCTTCTTGGCCAGCAGTCCCAGACATTTCTGGGAAAGCCTGATCTCATAGAGCTTTATGGCCAGGGAAATTTCCATTGATGAGCACCAACTCCCCCTCAGTACGAGTGAATCAGGTTGAAAGATACTGGCCTACTGTTGCTAGACAAAGGGGAACTGGGACTTCAAGGATGCCTAGGTAGCTCCCTTCAGACATAATCTTCAGTTGAGACCCTGTTCTCCACAGAGGGTCACAAAGGTAGGGCAGCAGAGGTAGAGGTAGCTTTAAGGAAAATGGCACAAGTATAACAATTCTAACTCTTCTCCCCTAGGAAGCTTGAAAAACAAATTCAACAAATAATTAAGCAATGTGCTCTCAGATGTCCCCCAAATGGGCTCACCATTCATTTTTCGTACACAGGCAGTCACAGTGAGTGATTAGAGAAGAATAACAATAGTAATAATTTTACAGCTAATAATATATTTAGTGATTTGTCCTAAGGCCATAGTTGGTGTTGTAGTCTACATTTGAACCTAGAAACATTTGGCTCCAGGTTTAGAGGTTTTAAAAAAATTTTTAAAGACTTTATTTATTTATTCATAAAAGACACAGAGAGAGGCAGAGAGACATAGGCAGAGGGAAAAGCAGACTCCCCATAGGGAGCCTGATGTGGGACTCGATCCCTGGACCCCAGGATCATGCCCTGAGCCAAAGGCAGACACTCAACCGCTGAGCTACACAGGTGTCCCTTTTTAAAAATTTTTTAACTGCACTATAATCCGTAAAGGAAAAAAATCAGGAAATAGACCTCCAGACGTAAACATGGAACCCAAAAAGAGCTTGAGAAAAGACACATACCTTGTGGCCTTCCTAAATATTATGAACCTGGAATGAGCAGATGTGTGCCACAGAAGTGAGCCCTCCATGCATAAAAAGTTTGCCAGTGCTGGATACCGAGTAGGTGGCAGCAATAACTATAATGCCTATCATCCCCCATTTAGAGAAATATACCTTACCATAGGCATTAGGTAAATGCTCTGGGGAGTCAGGGAGTGAATCAGAGTACAGGGTAAGTCTAGCTCTTTCCTATTCCTCCAGTGTCATCTGACACCATGCTCTGCCAGCCTCCCTCTACTTCCCCTTCCCCATATTCCACCCACACTGGTTTAGTACATGCCATGGTTCTTCAAACAACAGGGATGACCACAGTGTTTGGCACCTAGTAGGCACTGAAGATTTTTCTGAAGGAAGGAGTAAAGGAAAAACAGAGGGAGAGACAGAAGAATAGAAAGGAGACACTTCAGAAAAATATTCCCTAAAGTGGGCCTTAAGGAAATAATAATATGTCCATCTGCAAAGACAGGAGGAAAACAAGATGAGAAAATAAGGGTGTTTCAAACAGAAGGAAAAGCAGGAAGAGTGACTATGCATGGCATGTTGAGCCAACACCAAAAGCATAACTGTAATCTAAACATCAGTACGAGAACAGTAACAGCAGATGGAGTGGGATGGGTGAGCAGGGCCAGATGATGATGGGTACAGGGAGTTTTCACAAACGGTGTAGTGGCACTATCATATTTGTTTTTTAGAATAGGTCCCTTGCTTGCAGAGAGGATGGCTATCAGGAACGAAAGATAAGAAGCAGTGGAAGACTGAAACAAGAAGAACAATCAGGTCTGTTGTAGGAGTCCAGATAAGTGATGATAAAATGCCTGAATTTGAGAGACAGCACACTATAGTGGATTTTAACCTCAATTCTGCCATTGACTGGATTTGTGATCTTGGATAAATCAGTTTGCCTCTCTAGGCTGAGAATATTTGCCCTATGTATTTTGCAGGGTCGCTTTGAGCAGCTAATAATATAATTGAGAAAATACTTTGGAAACTTAAAGCACTAGAAATCATATGTCATTACTAAAGAGGTGGAAGAGAGAAAAAGAGATGAAGAGGACAACTGAGAAACAGCGATCTTCCCAGACGTACATTCTATGGATGAGAGAGTCTTCTTTGACATCTCCCTTTTTCTCATTTTGTCATATATCAGTTGACAAAATTGGGAAATTTTTTTTAAATTTTCCCTCAGCAATAAAAGAAATAAAGAATACCTGTAGGGGTGACAGAGTAGGAATTTCACACCTATGTTGTGAATGGTAATCTCACATATGCTATTTCTTCTAATTGCACAATACTCTCCAGAGGAAGGTATTATTATCCTATTTTTACTGATGAGAAAACAGTCTCCAAAAGGTAAAATGAACCCTAAAAACTACAGAACACTTTTGAAAGAAATTGAGGAAGACACAAAGAAATGGAAAAATATTCCATGCTCATGGATTGGAAGAATTAATATTGTGAAAATGTCAATGTTACCCAGGGCAATTTACACATTTAATACAATCCCTATCAAAATACCATAGACTTTCTTCAGAGAGTTGGAACAAATCATCTTAAGATTAGTGTGGAATTGGAAAAGACCCCGAATAGCCAGGGGAATATTGAGAAAGAAAACCATAGCTGGGGGCATCACAATGCCGGATTTCAGGTTGTACTACAAAGCTGTGGTCATCAAGACAGTGTGGTACTGGCACAAAAACAGACACGTAGATCAATGGAACAGAATAGAGAACCCAGAAGTGGACCCTCAACTTTATGGTCAACTAATATTTGACAAAGGAGGAGAGACTATCCACTGGAAAAAGGACAGCCTCTTCAATAAATGGTGCTGGGAAAATTGGACAGCCATATGCAGAAGAATGAAACTAGACCATTCTCTTACACCATACACAGAGATAAACTCAAAATGGATGAAAGATCTAAATGTGAGACAAGATTCCATCAAAATCCTAGAGGAGAACACAGGCAACACCCTTTTTGAACTGGGCCACAGTAACTTCTTGCATGATAAATCCATGAAGGCAAGGGAAACAAAAGCAAAAATGAACTATTGGGACTTCATCAAGATAAGAAGCTTTTGCACAGCAAAAGAAACAGTCAACAAAACTAAAAGACAACCTACAGAATGGGAGAAGATATTTGCAAATGACCTATCAGATAAAGGGCTAGTTTCCAAGATCTATAAAGAACTTATGAAACTCAACACCCAAGAAACAAACAATCCAATCATGAAATGGGCAAAAGACATGAACAGAATTCTCACAGAGGAAGACATAGACATGGCCAATAAGCACATGAGAAAATGCTCTGCATCACTTGCCATCAGGGAAATACAAATCAAAACCACAATGAAATACCACCTCACACCAGTGAGAATGGTGAAAATTAACAAGGCAGGCAACAACAAATGTTGGAGAGGATGTGGAGAAAGGGGAACCCTCTTGCACTGTTGGTGGGAATGTGAACTGGTACAGCCACTCTGGAAAATTGTGTGGAGGTTCCTCAAAGAGTTAAAAATAGAACTGCCCTACAACCCAGCAATTGCACTGCTGGGACTTTACCCCAAAGATTCAGATGCAGTGAAACGCTGGAACACCTGCACCTCAATGTTTATAGCAGCAATGTCCACAATAGCCAAACTGTGGAAGGAGCCTCGGTGTCCATCGAAAGATGAATGGATAAAGAAGATGTGGTCTTGTATACAATGGAATATTACTCAGCCATTAGAAACGACAAATACTCACCATTTGCTTCGACGTGGATGGAACTGGAGGGTATTATGCTGAGTGAAAAAAGTCAGTTGGAGAAGGACAAACATTATATGGTCTCATTCATTTGGGGAATATAAAACTTAGTGAAAGGGAATAAAGGAGAGAAAATGAGTGAAAATATCAGTGAGCGTGACAAAACATGAGAGACCCCTAACTCTGGGAAATGAACAAGGGGTAGTGGAAAGGGAGGTGGGTGGGGTGTTGGGGTGACTGGGTGATGGGCACTGAGGGGGGCACTTGGCAGAATGAGCACTGGGTGATATGCTATATGTTGGGAAACTGAACTCCAATAAAAAAATTAAAAATAAAAGGTAAAATGAGTTGCCTTAAGTCACACAGCTAGGAAGTGTCAGAGAGCAGAGACAGCATTCAAGCAAAAGTCTGATTCTGGAGTCCATTCTCTCAAACATTATGCCATGGAAGAAGTTTGTTATTTTGCCATCAAAGCAGTTGTTATTAGAATTGATATTAGTAATTGTTAAGATAGACAAGAAAAAGGCAGTTGTTGCAGGGCACTAGGAATAAATCTGCTTATTCGTTCAGAAGTCGTCTGTTGATCACCTACTATGTGCATGGCCATATCCTGGACATTGTATGTACAAGGCTGAAGAGGGTAACACAGACATATAAGCACAAAATGTTCATGACTACATGGACATGGCAGGTGCTACATGGAAATGGCAGGCCCAAAGAAACTTGGAATCACAGGTTAAGGAAGAATGAATTCTTTCTGAAGAGGTCTGGGATGGTTTCCTGAAGAAATAACATTTTATCTGGGTATTAAAGATTGAGTAGGAATTCACTAGGTAGAGGAGTGTAAATACTGGAGAGAGACATTCCAGATAAGGAGGACACATAAGCAAATGCAAAGAGATAGTAAAGAACATAAGGTAGTTTGGAAATGGAGAGATGTCCAATCTGAATGAAGTGTATTGTACACTATGAGCTTGAGAAGGAAGGTTGACAGGAAAAAAACACATGGACATGAGGCTGGAAAGGTAGTTGGGGCAAGATAATTAAGGCCCTTAATTGTGCCAAGCTAAGGAGTATGTACTTTCATACTGGAAGAAACAAGAAACCAACAAAGGTTTGAAATCAGGAGATAATATAATTGGATTTACTGCTAGTAAAATAACTCTGGTGGCAGAGTAGAGATTAGAATGGAGTCAGGAGGTAGACAAACTAGTTAAGAGGCTATTGATATATGATTATGAGGTTTGGAACCAATCTAGATTCCACAGATTTTTGGTAAAACTAATTGAGCTTGCTGAGAAGGATGGAAATAGTGAGAATTAGTGGCTGATTTTATAGTTTCTTGCTTGAAACTTGGTAGATGGTGATATTTAACAAAGATTAAAAAATGAGAGCAGGAAGTTGGAGTGTCATGGAAAGGATTAGAAATCAGTTTCATTTTTAGACACATTGTATTTGGGGCAATACAAAATAATAATAGCTGGCATTGATTGAGTGCTCCAGGTATTGTTTTATATATATTTTTAAATAAATTAAATTGAGAGAGAGAGAAAGACCTATAGAGTGAGCGAGTGCTAGGGGAGGGGCAGAGGGAGAGGGAAAGAGAGAATCCTAAGTAGGCTCCATCAGCAGCACAGTGCCGGACATGGGGCTCCATCGCATTACCCTGAGATCATGACCCAAGCCAAAATCAAGAGTCCATGCTTAACCAGCAGAGCCACCCAGGCACCCGCAGGCATTGTTTTAAATGCTTTGTATGTATCATTGTATGTATCAACTAATTGAGATCCCCGCTGACTAGGTAATTGGAAATATAGGTTTGGAATTCAAAAGACATGTCTGGGCTGGAAATATAAATTGTACTATACATCAATGTATAGGAGTCATAGTTAAAAACTGTTGAGGCAAGAAGAAGGCAAAGTATAAAATGCTGAGAAATAAAGCACCATTTTAGGACCAGGGAGTAATGAAGTTTATAAGCTCCATGACATCAAAGATCATACTTGCCTTGTTCACCACTGTGTCAACAGAGTCTGGCATACTATTTAGAATACAGTGTTTGCTCAATAAATAAATGTTGGATGAATAAAATAAAAATTTCAGAGAAGTATTAGGAGCAACAATGAGACACAATGTCTTGAAAGTCAAAGAAGGAAAGGTAGTTTCAGAATGATTGGAAAATGCAAAACACTGCAGTAGAGGGATCAGAATTGTGGTTACCAGAGGTGGAGGATGGGAGGAGGGAGAATTGGAGGAAGGTGTTTCAAAGGCACGAAATTTCACTTATAAGGTGAATCGGTACTACGGATGTAATGTACAACATGATGACTCCAGCTAACACTGCTGAATGGTATATAGGAAAGGTGTTAATAGAATAAATCCTAAGAGTTATCATCAGGAGAAATTTTTCTTTTTTACCTTTTTAATTTTTTTCAATTGTATCTATATGAGAAGATGCTAAATGTATTGTGGTAATCATTTTGCAACATATATAAATCAAGCCATCATGCTGTATGTCTTAAAGTTATACAATGATATAGGTCAGTTATTTCTCAATAAAATGGGGGATAACCCCAATACGTAAGTCAGATAAAATGAAAGGAATCCATTCTGCTTGGTAGTTAGGAAGCCATTAGTAACTTGAAGGGGGGCAATTTTGGAGAGTAGTCTCAGTCTAGACTGTAATAGGCTTTACCCCTAAGGGTAAATGGTTGTTGAAGAAGAGTAGACAATGAGCAGGAATTTGATGGTAATAGGATGGAGGCGGTTAGAGTTATGGAGAAAAAAGCTATGGTTTTTTATTATTACTTGTTTTTATAATGGAGGAGACTTTACTATTGTTTGTAGAGCAGAAAAGAAGGAGAGGGATCAATTAAAGATGGATGGTAAGAGAGTGGATAATTGCTCTTAGCTAATTTTCCCATCACTATTTTCCTTTGAGCACGCTTTTCCTTTTATGTACATTTAATTAGATTTTATTTTATTTATTTCTTTTTTAAAGATTTTATTTATTTATTCACGAGAGACAGACAGAGAGAGAGAGAGAGAGAGAGAGAGAGAGAGAGAGTCAGAGACACAGGCAGAGCAAGAAGCAGGCTCCATGCAGGGAGCCCAACATGGGGCTCAATCCCAGATCCCCAGGATCACACCGTGGGCTGAAGGCGGTGCTAAAGGGCTGAGCCACCTGGGCTGCCCTTAATTAGATCTTAAAACAAGTTAGAGCCCTATGATCTACCTCACTGGGACACTTAGTCAGCTTAAAAGGACCGGATAGTTTAATACAGTATGGCCCTTTCCTAATACATTCTTTCTACATGTGCATGTCCTGTCATCTATAGAGGATAGGACAAGTCTGTACTCCAAGCATGGTGGGTGAAATTATGGAAATAGCTCCATAATCGAGGCAAGTGAAAACCAACACGTATTGATAATTGGTGTCAATCTATTTGCTTCATTCTTTTAAAAATTTTGATTCAATTTATTTAAACTAAAAAAAAAAAAACCCAGTTCACCCATTCCTCCCACCCCCTACTCCATGCCTCTTGAAATCACTGATCTGATCTCTATCTATGAGCTTGGTTTTTCTTTTTTTAGGTTCCACATATAATAAGATAGATCATATTATATCTGTCTCTCTCTGTCTGACTTATTTCATTTAACATAATGTCCTTGAGTTCCATCCATGTTGTTGCAAATGGCAAAATTTCATTCTTTTTGGCTGAATGATATTCCATTGTAGATATATATACACACTACAAATTCTTTATCCACTCAGAATCAATGGATAATTAAGTAGTTTGCACGTCTTGGCCATGGTAAATAATGCTGCAGTGACTATGAGGGTATATATGTTTTTTCAAATTTGTGTTTTCATTTCCTTCAGGTAAATACCCGGAAGTAGAATTCCTGGATCACATGGTGGTTCTATTTTTAATTTTGTGAGGAACTTCCATACTGTTTTCCATAGTAGTCACACCAATTTACATTCCTACTAATGTTGCACATGGATTTTCTTTTCTCCACACCTTTGTCAGCACTTGTTATCTCTTGTCTTTTTGATACTAGCTATTCTAACAGGTGTGCAGTGATATTTCTTTGTGGTTTGAATTTGCATTTCTCTGATGTTTAATGATACTGGGCACCTTTGTATGTACTTGTTGGCCATCTGTCTTCTTTTGAAAAATGTCTATTTGGATCCTCTGTCCAGTTTTTAAATAGGATTGCTTGTTTTTTGCTTTTTTTTTTTTTGCTATTGAGTTGTATGAGTTCTTTGTATTTTTTTGGATATTAGTATTGTATGTATGACTTGAAATTATTTTCTCCCATTCAGTAAGGTACATCTTCATTTCATTGATGGTTTCTTTTGTTGTGCAGAAGCTTTTTTGTTTGATGTAGTCCCACTTGTTTATTTTTAATGTCAGATGCAAACAATCATCTCTAAAAGTTATGCCAAGGAACTTACTGCCTGTGTTTTCTTCTAGGAGTTTAATGGTTTCAAGTCTTATATTTAAGTGTTCAATTCATTTTGAACTAATCTGTGTGAATGGTCTAAGATATTGATCTAGTTCCATTCTTTTGCATGTGGCTGTCCAATTTTTCTAATACCATTTATTGAAGAGACTGTCCTTTCCCCATTGTATATTCTTGCCTCCTCTGTCAGAGATTAATTGGCCATATATGTGTGAGTTTATTTCTGGGCTCTCCATTGATCTACGTGTTTTTTATGACAATACCATACTGTTTTAATTACTAGAGTTCTATAATATAATTTGAAATCAGGGCATGTGATGCCTCCAGCTTTGTTCTTTTTTCTTGAGATCGCTTTGACTATTTGAGGTCATTTGTGGTTCTATACAAATTTTAGAATTGTTTGTACTATTTCTGTGAAAAATACCACTGAATATTGATAGAGATTGCATGGAATCTGCATATTGTTTGGATAGTATGGAAATTCTAACAATAATAATTATTTTCAATCCATGAGCACTGAATATGTTTCCATTTATTTGTGTCTTATTCAATTTCTTTAATGTCTTGTTTTCTTTTTTTTTTAAGATTTTATTTATTTATTCATGAGAGACACAGAGAGGCAGAGAGGCAGAGACACAGGCAGAGGGAGAAGCAGGCTCCATGCAGGGAGCCCGATGTGGGACCCCATTCCAGGACTCCAGGATCACACCCTGGGCGTGAAGGCAGGCACTAAACCCCTGAGTCACCCAGGGATCCCTAATGTCTTGTTTTCAATGGACAGGTCTTTCACCTTGGTTAAACTTATTCCATGGTATTTGACTCTGTTTGATGTATTTGTAAATGGGATTGTTCTCTTAATTTCTCTTTCTGATAGTTCATTAATAGTGTAAAGGAATGCAACATACTTTTGTGTATTAATTTTGTATCCTGCAACTTTACTGAATTCATTAGTTCTAACAGTTTTTTGATTGAGTCTTTAGGGTCTACATATATCATCATGTCATCTATAAATAGTGACAGTTTTACTTCTTCCTCTCCATTTTGGATGCCTTTATTTCTTTTTTTTTGCCTAATTACTCTGGCAAGGACTTACAAGATGATGTTGAATTGTTTCATTCTTATATTAATGAAGTCATTAGGGAAATAGCATACTTAGCTCCTGTGATCTGGCTTGATTATAAGATTATAGTACCTAAGGGAATATTTGCTGGAGACTCCATAATGTACCTAAAATCTAACAGACTATTGGTATTCATAGTCAATACAAATGCCCTCATCCCTGAAAAAGCCTTAGAAAGTGACAACTTGTTTATTCTAAAATCCAACACTGGGCAGCCCTGGTGGTGCAGTGGTTTAGCGCCGCCTGCAGCCCAGGGCAGGATCCTGGAGACCCTGGATCGAGTCCCATGTCAGGCTCTCTGCATGGAGCCTGCTTCTCCCTCTGCCTGTGTCTCCGCCTCTCTCTCTCTGCATCTCTATGAATAAATAAATAAAATCTTTAAAAAATAAAAATAAAAAATAAAATAATATCCAACACTATAACTAGGGTTTTTTTTAATGTCACAGATTACTTTGGCAGTCTAGTGAAGCCTATGGACTCCTTTTCAGAATAATATTTTTTAATGTATCCAATAGAATACATAGGATTACAGTGGAAATGAATTATATTGAAATATAATCATCAAAAAAAGAAATATAATCATCAGGACATATAATAAAACAAATTTGTGATATGGAATTATATATCTCCTTCTTTAGTAGCATATTAAATAATATCTACTTCCCCTCCTCTCCTGTTTCAAAATATGTTTGTATTTGACCTGTCAATAATGTAGCTACATTATCATCTAAGTGTTATCCACTTATGTAGCCATTTGAAGATTCATTTGATGATATACTCATACATATGGATCAGTATTCTTAGTCATCCCAAGATAATATAGTCTGTATACACACAACATATGCTATATATTGTGATTATTCATAGCTAACTGATATAGGACATTTGCTAGCATGCAAAGCAGAAGACTACTTTAAAATTTCATATTAAGAAAATGAAAAGACCAGGCATCAGCTACAGCTTGGGAGAAAATATTTGCAAGTTGTAATGTATGGCAAAGGACTTGTATACAGTATGTACAAAGAACTCTTACAACTCAATAAGAAGAAGAAAAAAACAAAAAAAACCCAACTCAATAAGAAGGAGACAAGCCAATCTTAAAATGGGCAAAAGATTTAAATAAACATATATAAATTTTTCATATGACCTAGCAATTCCATTTGTATATATCTCCTCAAGAAAAATAAATTGTATGTCCACACAAAGATCTGCATGTTAATGTTCAAAATAGCATTATTCATAATAGCCAAAAAGTGGAAAGAACCCAATGTCCATTACTGGTAAATGTACAAAAAATGGGGTATATACATAATGGAATACCAATATTAAAAGCCAATACCAATAGAGTAAAATACTGATGCATGCTACAACACGAATGAACTTCAAAAACATTATTCTAAGTAAAAGGTGCCAAACACAAAAGATCACATATTATATAATCCTATTCTATTTATATGTAATGCCCAGAAAAGACAAATCTATAGAGGTATAAAAGTAGATTTATGTTTGTTTGGGGTTAAGGGTGGGAATGAGGATTAACTGTGACTGGATATGAAGGATCTTACTGGGGTGATGAAAATGTTCTAAAGCTGGATATGGTGACAGTTGCACAACTTGGTAAATTTATTAAAAATCATAGACTTGTATACATAAAATGGGTGAGTTTACGGTATTTAAATTGTATCTCAATAAAGTTGTTTTTCAAAAAAAGAGAAAGAATTATTAGAGACACAGCCCTAAACAAGGCAAATACTCCTCTTGATCCTTAGAGTAGGAAGAAACTTTTTCCATCTCTGATAAACTCGAACACTCTATTCATACTTCGATGGCTGTAATTAGGACTGAATATCACAGTGGAAAGGACCAACTTGAGCAAATTACAACTTTAAGGAAAGAAGTTTGTATTTCAATCAGACTTTGATATGAATACGGCTAAGGCATTTTATGTATGCTCTTTACAGAACGTGATAACCAGACATATATTTTCTCCCTTTTGCCTCTTCTCCACCCACATAACTCTTGCTGGGCTTTGGCTTTAATGATGCTTAGTTGTATTAGAAGTTTCATGAAAGTAGATTAGGGGCAAAGTGGGAAGAAAAAATAAGGACCCTGACTACTTTGGTCACATATTTTAACTGCTAGACATGTTGGCCCATGGTGATATACAAATCTTTCTAGTTTTTACTTTAACACAATGCAGACACATACAGATAGTAATTTATCATTAGGTATCTTATCTTTTAAGGAACATAATGATCATTGTCTGAGAAAGTAACATCCTAGAGAGTTAGAGACTATGTTTAAATAAATCTTTGTGTGCTGTGTCTCAGGCACTTAATAACCAAAAACGATTATGGATATTCTGAAATCCTAGGTTCTATCTCATTCAGATAAATTGTGCAAGTAGTTTACCTCAAAGAAGATCATCACTCTTTTAAAAGAAATTTAATGGAAACTCATTCTTTAATCCCAGATTTTGACATTTAGCTTCCCATCCCTTTGAATAGCACTGCTTTATAAACTCTGACAAAGAACAATCAAAAGCACCTAAAAGACCCCATCTCAAATGCTCACCAATATTCTATTATTGGCATCCAAGCTCTCACAGCAAACAAACTTTCTTTTTTTTTAAGATTTTATTTATTTATTCATGGAAGACACAGAGACACAGGCAGAGGGAGAAGCAGGCTCCATGCAGGGAGCCCGATGTGGTACTGGATCCCGGGTCTCCAGGATCACGACCTGGGCTGAAGGTGGCGCTAAACTGCTGAGCCACCCGGGCTGCCCGCAAACAAACTTTCTTATAGAGAAGCACAACCTAGCTCCTTGTAAATCTATTTGTAAGTTATTTTTCATTAATATTAGTTAAACAAGGTACAGAGAATTAAAAGAACTAAAACCATTTGAAAGGTGAAAAACATTACAAACCAGAGGATAAACTGGAACTGGGAGGAGATGAGAACCATCCAATATATATGAGAATCCACTACAAAGAGTAAATGGGAACAAAAAACTTCCCTTCAAAAAAGTCACCTTTTGGGGCAGCCCAGGTGGCTCAGCGGTTTAGCCCCGCCTTTCAGCCTAGGGCCTGATCCTGGAGGCCCAGGATGGAGTCCCATGTTGGGCTCCCTGCATGGAACCTGCTTCTCCCTCTGCCTGTGTCTCTGCCTCTCTCTCTCTCTCTCTGTCTTTCATGGATAAATAAAAATAAAATTCTTAGAAAAAAGTCACCTTTTGAGATCTTATTCTGTGGTACTCCTCTTTTTTGCCATTTTCTCCAAAATGAAAAAAAAAAAAAGCTTTACACTGCCAAATATTCACAAGTAACAGTGAATGAAGCAGCTCTGGATGTAAATAAGGTAAAAAATATTGTCAGTGTAGTTCAAGGTTTATTTTAGTCTTACCAAGGTCACTCACACTGACATAGCAGGTGAAATCGTAAAACAATGAGACAGAATCTGAAATCCACAGACCAAAGCAGTGCTTGATTTTGGAGACACACTTCAATACTTCTAAGAATTAAAGCACAATCCTCCAGTGACTTTTAAGGATATCAAGTGATAAGATGCAGTGTTTGGGAAGTCTCTAGCCATCTAGAATGATTTGTTAATGCTTTTCCCCAAAAGTACACTGAATACAATCATCTAGAGTCTGAAAATAAAGGTTTTGCTGGAGGGTATGCTGCCCAAGCATAACATTTTTACAAGTGGCAAGATTCCCAGACAAATTGTTAACTAATCAAAACCTGGCATTTCCAATAAATGCAGTATTAAGCCTCCAGGTAACACATAACTAAACTCGTGTACTGGGGGAATCAGAGAAGTGCACAGAACCCTAGATCAATAATCCTGTTGACAAAGTCTAGAATTTACTTACATAAGAGCTGATGTCCTGAGTTGGGGAGCTGGTAGAGGGTGTCACAATATGTTAAAAGCCAAGTATTCTGGCATCATTTTCTTTTCACAAGATAAATCATTTCACTTCATTCTGACATGTTCTTAAAGATATCTGCCAGGACAAAGTAATCCGCCCCCCTCCCCCAATAAACATATTAGCTGATTTTATTGGGTTGAATTAAGTATGGCTATAAATAGTATTTAAAATATTTAAGTATTTGAAATACAGCCAATCATTTTAAATAGTCAAACCCACAAGGTAAATATTTGGAATATATATTAATCTGTCATCTATAGGGAGCGTGACCCTGGCTATTAACAGTTTATTAAATAGAGCAGTGAAATAGGACTCAATAGTCAAACAACTTCATGTATGAATTCAGCGGTTAACTTTATTTCTGCCAGCATAAGTAGCTAGTGAGACTGGAAAACTGCACTATCTCTGATTATTCGGGTCATCCCAACTTTGGTAAAGTATCCTCGTAATTACACTGGAGATGTCTTTACTCTCTGGGGTCCATTAAACTTTTCTTGACCAAATGTCTACAGAAATTCCTTTGCCTGCAGTCCCTAGCTGATTTGATGGATGATATCTAAGCAGCCTATAAAACGTTAACTTTCAAATATTTTTTTCTATTCTAAACATTACCTTTTAACTTTCTTTTTTTAATTTTTATTTATTTATGATAGTCACACACACACAGAGAGAGGGGCAGAGACATAGGCAGAGGGAGAAGCAGGCTCCATGCACCGGGAGCCCGACGTGGGATTCGATCCCGGTGCATGGGACTCGATCCCGGGTCTCCAGGATCGCGCCCTGGGCCAAAGGCAGGCGCCAAACCGCTGCCCCACCCAGGGATCCCTACCTTTTAACTTTCTGATGACACAGAAAACCCGTGAGAGGTAACAGCAGATAGAAATTGAACATCATCATGTGGTATTATTCTGTTCAGGTAGTTAGAGTCTAGATGCTGTCATCTGGTACTATCAAAGGACTCCCAAGCAAATACTTAAGTTTAACTTCCATATCTTTCCTGGCACTTTCAAGTCCCACTCCTTGTGCTCTCCTCCCACTCTCAAACTTGTGTGCCAATTCATGTTCATGTAGACCAGGCAAACTCACATTTCTTCTGCCTTGGAGATAGATGCTGAGAAAGGCATCATATGTCAGTTATCTTAAGTCATCTGGGAAGAGGCTCAAATATGTGTGCCTGCCTCTTGTGTCTTCTACTTTTATTTTCCCCACGCATTAGGAAGTTTTGTGGCAGAAGATGCCTGAGTCACCAAGGCATAAGCGTGACACTGTGCTATCCCTCTCTAAGAACCCCATTAACTCCCACTATAAAGGAGAGTGATGGGAGCTCTGTTTCACACTGCAACCTTCCGCAACCCCCTAACACAAACACAGGAGCTGGAGTGAAGAGGGGGTTCAAGGGAGGAGGGGGGAGAGGGATCGGAAAAGAGACTCACGGCTCCTGCCAGTTCCTCAGTCAGGCACAACGTAACCAGGAGCAGCCACAACCTGAAACAGGAGGAAGGGTGAGTAACATGGGCTCTCTAGGTTCCGGGGTCCTCCTATGTCCATAGTCCCCGACCCCTTTTTGCTGCCTGCCCCGCCCCCACTTTCTCTGCAAAGACATATAGTATAGTCCCGGTAGGCAAAGTAGCTCAAAGTAGGAAAGAGGGAGGAGAACTCAGCGCAGCAACAGCTCACCCAGGGTGCATGCTTGCGGCTCCTCCGGAGCTGGGTCCCGGGAGACAGCTAAGCGGCTTCACAGCCCAGGCTCATCAGGGCTCCGCTGATGCTTGGCGGTTGCTTCCTTATTCAGGAGGACGGGCCAGGGGGGCGAAGTGGCTCATTTTGGAAGAAACTAACTCAGCTTCTAGATAAAAGTGCCCCAAAGGAAAACAGCGGTGCCCGCTACAACTTGTCGCACTCAAAAGATAGTTCCCTACACTAGGAGAGGAAGGAATGGAGGGGAAAGGGGCGGGGCTGTCTGCCGTCAATCATCCCCCCTACCTTGGGCTGCCCGGCGTCTTTCTCACTTTCAGGCACCTCTATACGTAACGTTCCCACGCATCTCCAAAGCTTCAAGCGCAGACCCATAGAGACCTATACACTAAGTTCTAAGCAACTATGCAGCTTCCATGAACCACTGTTAACTATTACACATAAATAGATTTAGGGCATAGGACTCCTGCAGATGGGCCCCAAAGTGCCCATGCACGCTAGCCCAAATGCATACAACACTTACTCCAATTGATTGTATGTATATTCAGCTCTTGGGGGTGCTGCTGGTGGTGGTGGCTTCTGGAGTGTTAAATCTACCCAAAATTGAGTAGAATCTATGGATAAGTAGGCCCCCATGAATAGGTCCAAAGCCTTGAAAGCCTAAGTGGCAGATTCGAGTCTGAAATAAGAGAAATGTTGTGAAGAAATCTTGAGCAAATTCCTGGCAGACCCTCCAAGGAGTCCACACAAAGTATTTTCTGGCCTGTTAGTACTTTAACAGATCTTTGAATCAGGATTACCAAAGTAATGCTCAAGTCTACTTTATTTCGGAAACATCAATTCAACTGCTCTTAACTCTATATATATGTTTCCAATTCGGTGTGTGTGTCAGTTTTAAAAACTGCGCGAAAGTTATTTAAATCCTTCTGAAACGCAACTGTAAAGAGAGTCAGTATCTTTTACATTAGTTCAATATAAAAAGTAAAAATCATAGCATTTAGCAATGTAGTTAAATAAAAAGATGTGACTGTATTACAATAACATGCAACAACATAATAATTGCAGTATCTACTGAATGTTTCTCAATTTTAGACGTTTATAACACGCATCAAGTTTTCATATACACACAATTAGGTTCATTTTCTTAATTCTTCGGTTGCAAGAATATATTTAATTACATAAATATATTTCTACAGTTCTAACATATTCACACATTCTACCGTATGTAGAAACTGTCCTGCGACCAGGTGGGTGGAAAGCACACCAGCAGCCCAGGAAGTGGCGACCAAAATTTGTTTCTAACCATTAATAATAAAAACTCTCAGTTCTTCTAAGACCCATCCGCTAAAAAAATAGTTCCAGCTCAGGTCTATTTGTAATTGGCTTTGGTGCTCTCACCAATGAGAGTGGGACTGGGCAGGGAAGAGTATGCCAATGGAAGGTGAAAGTGAACGAATAGAAAAGCTTCCCGATTGGAGTCAGAGTGCTCAGCCAACTGATCTGGAAGTTTCCCTCCCCCAAATAACTGAGCGTCACTCCCTCGCAGGTTGCTGGTGCAGTCTGAAGCGGTGGCGGAGTGATCCTCAAAAGTGCTGGTGGGGAGGGGGCGGTGCGGGAGGAGAGAGGGCGGAGAGTTGAGCTGTGCGACTTGGAGTGAGGAAAAAGTTTGCAAGTTCAGACAGAAGGGAAAAGTGCTCCCGAGAGACTGGCTTTGGGTAGGGGAGGAGGGAGGGAAGGAGAGCGTCTCCTTTTTTATTCCCCACCCCCTCCACTCTTAAAAAGCTTTCTCCTCACCTAAGCCGACGGGCACAATTGGGACACCCTCGCTGCTCCTCTCTGCTTCTAGCTCTCTCCCCACAAACTCAAGATTATGTCAGTTGGTCAGACCTAGCCAGAGGTCTCGTGCGGGTGCTGAAGGAGCTGCGGGAGCCGGAGAAGAATGAAACTGCGTGGAGTCAGCCTGGCTGCCGGCTGGTTCTTACTGGCCCTGAGTCTTTGGGGGCAGCCCGCAGAGGCTGCGGTAAGTCCTTCCTTCTTCCCACCTCTCTCCCGCTCCTCCCCCCCCTCCCCCCAGTCACCTCACTCTCAGGGCAGAAATTACTTCTTAAAAATTTTTTTAGATTTAAATTTAATTTTTTTTTTTTTGTCCCTTTACCTTCCTCTCTCCTCGGCCTTGGCTAGAGAATTCCAATCTGCCCTCACTTGCTTAGGAAGAAACATTATTTACAACTCTGGTAACTCAAGCCTTCTCCAGCCCAAGGGAGAGGTGTACGTTTAAAAATAGGGCTGCTTGCTTTCCAGCAACTTCCTGCTCTGGGGGCCAGAGCAGAGCCTGGGTGGGGGACCGCACGCTGGTAAATCGCTAGGCCCCCGAGGGTGTTTGAAACTTTTCCTTCCCAGCCTCCGCCCTCGTATGGTTTCCCTTGCCTGCCGGCTAACCTTTACACTAGCTGTACCCAACCCACGCACTCTTTAAAGCTGGCCTGTAGTTTACTATTTTGTCTTTTTCGAAATCCAGCTTACATCAAAGTGGGGCGCGCCCGTGAAGTGCTTCCCTTTTGCCCCTTCATCAAGCCACAGGAGCCCACCTCTTGACACTAAAACCTGTGTAGACACTGTGTCCCCCTTTTGACATCCTTAATGGCAAATGATCAGGTAACAACAAAGAAGCAGGTAAAGACTGATGGCCTCAGGTTCAGGTTTTCTGCAGCTTTCCTTCTTTCTTTCTTCCTTTGAAACTTCTGGGTACTTGTTGTTTACTTTTTTTTTTTTAAGAAACTTGTTAAGGCACCTAAACAAATTGAGAATATGCCCATTACCTATTGAAAAGAAAAGAATTCTCTGTTTTGAAAGGAGATTGAGTGTACTGATTTAAAGGACAGTGGAAGGAGGATGCACCTGTGACATGACAGAGCAAAAAGTTCCACTCAGTTTTAGGAATGTACAGTAAAATGCCAAAGGATCTCTGGGTAGTCCCACTCACTATCTTTCTGGGGATGAGGCAGATGTAAAGGAAAATGGCCTTGTTAAAATATTCTCCAGCCTGAAACCCATCATCCTTCATTTCACTTAACCTCCAAAGAGTGAAGTTTGGGACAAACGATTTAAAAGTTATATTTGAGTGATCATAATGGTTGATTTTAAAAACATTTTAATGTGGGGATCCCTGGGTGGCTCAGCAGTTTGGCACCTGCCTTCAGCCCAGGGCATGATCCTGGAATCCTGGGGTCGAGTCCCACATCGGGCTCCCTGCATGGAGCCTGCTTCTCCCTTTGCCTGTGTTTCTGTCTCTGTCTCTGTGTGTGTGTGTGTCTCTCATGAATAAATAAATAAAATCTTTAAAAAAAACATTTTAATGTGAGATCATGGCTTAGGCCTTCTGTGGTTGAGTGACTTACCAATTTTTTATACATGCAGCTGCTATGTTATGGATTATCTGGGTTCACTTTTAATTTAGCTGTTGGGTTTCTCTATACACTCGGCATACCTCAGATTACATTGTCCTTTTATCCTCTAGAAAATGTGTACTCAAGGCATGAAAACTAACTTTCATATTACTCTAAGCACAACATATTTATAATAGCAAATCTGCTGGAAAACCATGAATTTCAACTACACTTGTAATTTTTCCTCTGAAAAATTAGAGATAACTTAGAATCGCTTTTTTTATAATTGCTTTTTTTTTGATGCAGACCATCTTAATAAGGTTTTGCTACTCAATAGTGCTTATAGAATCCCCTCCCTGTCCCCTATAAAACTACAATTGTGTTGTTGAAAATAGTTACTTTTAAAAACATCTTTTTGGTGCTTACTGCTTATATTTGGCACAGGGCCAAAGGTTTTGTGGATGTTTGATTAAATATTTCTGATTTTTTTCCTCTGATGTTGCTATTAGTAAATGTGCACCCGATACCAGTCATACAGGTATGTATAACAATACCATACATCCACTTGTATTAGATCAATTTATATTAGAAGTGAGATTTCTTTTTTAAGGTTGACAAACTGTAGGAGCAAGCTTGTTTTCTTGGACTCTAATGATTGAGTATTCATAAAGTAGTTACAGAACATACCATGCAGTTTTTTACCTTTTTCTTTCTATATAATTTTATTTTTTTAATTTTTTTTAATTTTTTATTTATGATAGTCACACACACAGAGAGAGAGAGGCAGAGACATAGGCAGAGGGAGAAGCAGGCTCCATGCACCGGGAGCCCGATGTGGGATTTGATCCCGGGTCTCCAGGATCTCGCCCTGGGCCAAAGGCAGGCGCCAAACCGCTGCGCCACCCAGGGATCCCCCCTTTCTATATAATTTTAAAAGAACATTTTATATCCCATTTCTCTATCATTAGGACATTGTACCTATAAGAAAGCCAGTTTTTTTCTGCTTCACATATCAATATCCTAGTTAGATGAAATGTTTTAATTATCTCAAAGATATGGATGGTATCTTCTCTCCATATTAGTGCTGGGGATATTGGTGAACTTCTGAAGAGTAAAATGGATGGTGGTGGGGTTGACTGATGGTTGACTGAAGTAGTCTGGTACTGGTACTTTTATATCAGGAAGAACATTGATACTTAAATTGCTTTAATTTTTCATAGTTAAATGATTTATCTCTGAAGTCATGCCAAATTGGGATATCACAAATACATGGAAGATTTTTTTTCTTTAGGTAGAGTGTTTAGTAGGTGGAATAGAGTAACCTTTATGCTGAAAAGGTTAGCAGTAAGAGAAAAAGGCAGGTTTACATTGCAAAAGTCATTTCTAATGGTGGAAATAACATATTTTTATGTAAAGGTAATTATACCTGCACTTACTGTCAATAGGATATGTGCTTAGATTTAGGTACGGTGTGTAAAATTGTACTACTCCTGCAATACAAATGTTGGTGATTTTTTTGTGCAGTGGATAGGTTTCTCTAAATGTACTATCTTTTTCTGTGACCAGTGGCAACAACTCATTGAGTGTAGTAGTGTCCTTTGTTACCAGGAACAGTTTTTCGTCTGAAGTCTACTATGAATTAACTGCTCTATAAGAAGTTTTTTGTTGACACTGTGAGCATAACATACGTTGTTGAGTGTTTACTAAGTGCTAAGGGCTGTGGTAATATGGCAATGTGCATTATCATATTTAATCTTCACAAGAGACCTATGAGATACATACTATTGTTATCCCCGCTTTACAGATCAAGAAAGCTATAGAGGTTAAGTGACTTTCAAAAAATCACATAGGTACTAAGTTGTAGAGCTGGAAATTGAGACAGTTTGACTTCAAATTCTTTACCCTCAATGCCTGTATTATACTACCTCCTTTGCATGTGGTCTATAGAGATTTATTTGATCTTCAGAATGTGTGGATCTCTGCTACTTTTTTTTTTTTTTGGTGGAGGAGATACAGGAAGTGAAATGAAAATGGTAATGGATTACATCTCTTCCTGCTGATGTTAAGAAAAGTAGCATCTTTTTGGAGATATATAGCGTCTATAATGGAAATAGATTTAGAATACGGAATCATAATAGAGATCTGTTTGATTTCTGTGCATATGTCTACATATACAGAAATAATTTAAAAGCAGTCTAGAAGCAATTACTTGTAGATTGTATGATTTACACAGTCACATATAAAAAGTTAGAATTAAAAAAATAAAAAGTTAGAATTATAAAACAACTATAAATTGTGGTGGATGAATATTTTGAATAAAGATGGCTTTATTCTTCTTTTAATTAGTCAGTTTCCATAATAATTTTAAATATACTGATCTTTTCATTAGCATGTGTATTATGATAAAACAGGATATGTGTAAATGGTGGCACTGTGCTTAAGATGCCCAGTTTACTTTTGTTGTTTTTACCAATTTACCTACCCATCATATCCAATTCTATTTGGTCAACTATATAACTTTAGTCTCATGCATATATTTATATACATATATGTCCTTTGACTGTGTAAGAGTGTGTATGTTTTTTTCTGTTTTTATTTGGCTTTTGATGTCTGTATATGAAACACATGAAATTCTTCACCTTGAGTTAACCTTGATAATTGATTCAGGTTATGTCTGCCAGGTTTATACACCATAAAGTCACTATTTTTTCTTTTTGTAATTACAAAGTGAGCTGATCTTGTAATACTGTATGAGGCAATACTGTGAGACAATGTAAATATCCTGTTTCTCATCACACTTTTGCCTCCTTAAAATTAGCATTTATTGAGGATTCTGGCCTGAATAATTATTACTGTGACATTTCTAAATGTTGGTTTTCAGTTTTTAACATTTTCTGCTTTTATGTCACAAAGTACTTTATCTTTTCTACTATTTACTTATCTATTCAGTTATTTAAAGTGGTATGGAGTTACGGATATTTGTTTTATTCTATGAGTTACAATGAATTTTGCTATTTTTACTTTAATTTTTTGCTGAAATTAACCCAGATTTGGCCCATCGGAGTCTCTTCCAGTTGGCTCCTGTGTCTTTTCAGTGTGTCTCTCATTTTTTTAGCATTCTCTTACATTCTGGTACCACAAGATGTTCTAGCCTCAGTTTTCTACTTTCCCTGCCCCAATCCTGGAATGAGCCATATCTCCAGGGAGCTCTGATTCTTTTTATTGGATAATGGTATTTAGAGGTAAAGGTCTGGTTGCTTGGTGTGCTCATTGCTATTGAGATGTCATTGTTTCTATGCCTTCTCAGCAGACAAAATTAAGAAACATATGTATACACAGATGCATACCCACATCTATATCTATTTTTTGCAATCTCTTTTTATATATATTTGTATTAAAAACCAGGAATTCGTACTGACATCACTGATATAAAGCTAAGACCACAGAATAAAAATACATCTTTGATATTGTGGAAGATCACTGCTTTCTGGTATCCCTCCTCAGACATGTTTTGTGGGCTTGGAGAGGTCTTATGTGGAGTCTTTAAAAGCTTGGCCACTGGAGTCAGATGTGGAATCTAACTGGTAGATGTGTCACCTTCAACTAAGTGGTAACCTCAAAGCTTAATTCCCTTATTGGCAAAAGGGAGTGGGTGGTACCTATGTCAAGGTTGCTTTGAGGATAAAATGATAGGACTTCTATAATCATTTAGAATAGTACTTGACAAATAGTGAATTAATTTAGGATTTCATTTCTGTTATTACAAACTATTGACTTGCCTTTTCTTAATGCTTTAATTCTCAAATTTTCTGATTTTCAATGTCTAGCATGATCTTTCCCTCCATCCAACCTTATTTTTTTTTTACATTTTTCAATATATGTTCTCCATGCTAGCCTAGGTGAGCTTTCCTGTAATCCCTTGAGCACTACATACATATTTTACCTCTCCATTATTTTATGTTTTCATTTTGATTTGAATCCTGTGGATCCAAATCTTTGCTCAGTTTTAGTGTGATATTTATATTTATCCAGCAGATAGTTACTCAGCACTTGTAAGTTATTAAGGATTGTATGTGTTGTTTTATTTCCACCATCTTGGATATGTGCTTTTCACAAAATCATTTTGTAGTAGATACTATGGATAAAACCAAATAAGACTAGTTTCTTGCCTTCATGAAGTTTACATGCTAGTGAGAATAGTCTTTCTTGAAACTTTGCCTCCCTGTTACATGTCAGTGGTTGATTTTACCCTTCTTTGAACATTTGTAATATTTAGCCTCTTCCTGTCTAGTACCTAAATGTACTTGGTCTTTTTTTAAAAAAAAAGATTTTTATTTATTTATTTATTCATGAGAGAAAGAGACAGAGAGAGAGAGAGAGAGAGAGGCAGAGGGAGAAGCAGGCTCCATGCAGGGAGCGCGATGTGGGACTTGATCCCAGGACTCCAGGATCATGCCCTGGGCCCTGGGCTGAAGGCAGGCTCTAAACTGCTGATCTACCCAGGTGTCCCTGTATTTGGTCTTATAAGCATTTTTTCATGGAATTTTATCTGTTCTCCCTATTAGATTATACGCAAGAATTGTATATTTGTTCAATCATTCAACCAATTTACATGTTGATTTTGTGCAATAGCAAAAGGAATACACAATCAGTATTGGAAACTTGAAAAATGCGGAAAATTATAAAGAAGAAAATAAAAATGTGTCCACAGTTCTATCAACAGAATGGAAATAACCTTGATTATTGTTTTGATGAATTTCCTTCTCATGTATCTTTTTTTTTAAAGTAAATTGGTTAAAAATTTTAAAAGTTGGGATTACTCTATATACAGTTTTATATCTTAATGTTTTTTTCACTTATGCATTTTCCCATGTTATTAAAATTCTCTTTAAGGATACTAGTTTTAGGGCCACCTTGTTGGTACAGCTGGCTAAACATCTGACTCTTGGTTTTGGCTCAGGTCATGATCTTGGGGTCCTGGGATCAAGCCGTGCATAAGGCTTCATGCTCAGTGGAATGTCTGCTTGGATTTCCCTCTCCGTCTGCCCCTCCTGCTCTCTCCCTCTGTCTCTCAAATAAATAAATGTTAAAAAAATAAAGATACTAGTTTTACATAACTGTATACAATTTATATTTGTACACACCACAATTAAATTACCTATTCACTTTTCTTTTTTTTTCAAAATTTTATTTAAATTCAAGTTAGTTCATATATAGTGTAGTATTAGTTTCAGGGGTAGAATTTAATGATTCATCAGTTACATATAACAGCCAGTGCTCATGCCATCAAGTGCTCTCCTTAACTCCCATCACCCAATTACCCCATCCTTCTACCTACTTCCCCTCCAGCAACCCTCAGTTTGTCCCCTATATTTAAGAGTCTCTTATGGTTTGCCTCCCTCTCTGTCTTTATCTTATTTTAGTTTTCATTCCCTTATTTACTCTTATTGAGTATTTTTAAAGATTTTTTAAGTAATCTCTGTACCTAGTATGGAGCTTGAACTCACAACCCCGATATCAAGAATGGCATGCCTTACTGACTGAGCCAGCCAGGTGTCCCTATAGAATGCATTTTGAAATTTCAAAGTCATTGTAAGAAGAACTGCCATGAACAAATCTTATTCCATATTTTGTATTCTTCTACTAGTACTGCCTCCTTTCTGGGGGAATTAATGGGTTAAAGGTCATTAGTATTTTCAAAGTCTTTGGTATATGCAGTAGACCCTGCCATCTAGAAAGGTGATATCAACAGATTAATTATGATAACTAACTTTTTTACTGGTTACTATGTTATACCTGTTAGGTAGATAATACTATTCCATTTCAGGAATCTGAAGTCTACAAGGTAGTTAAATAACTTGTCCAAAGTCATGCAATTAGTAAGTAATTGGGCTAAGATTTGAATCAGAATGGTCTAGCTCTAGAACCTACTCATGAGATTTTTCCTCAGTCCCTATTTCATACATGATGGATAATATAGAAAAATAAAATCATGTTGAAAAAGTTGAATAATTTCCACTGCCCTGTCTATAACCCCTTCCTGTGACTGGTCACTTGACTTGATTTTAAAGTTACACTCACCACTGGCCCATTCTTTAATAACTCTTTACTGTAATTGCCTAGGCTATCCATCATCAAGGGCCTAAATTTTAATTTTGTAAACTATGCATTCCTCTGCTTTTCTTCCCTGGACAGAAGGTTGAGCCTGCCCTTCATGAATACTGCCCCCCCCCAACACCTCTTCCTAGCAATAGCAAGGATATAATACACTCCAAACCCATTGACATTTCCCTTTCCCTAGGAGAGTTTTGGAATGCATCCGAAATGGGAGCCCCTTCTGCTCTCCCTTCTCACCCTCTTCACCAGTCCTTACCCCAAAGCTGCCTATCATGCTTAGACTTAAATGGCTGTGTCTTTGTCTAGTCCTGTTCCTTGCTTTCATCTTTCCCTTAGTGTTGCTCCAGGACCTTTCCTCCATTAACTGTTAATCTATTTTTCTCATTTTGAGGTGATGCTATTCCAGCCCCCATCTCCTCTTTTGAGAAACAAACTTGTAAGTGTATATGGGATCAGAGGTCCCCCATCCATTTTGTACCACTCCCACTTTACCTTCTTGCATTTCCTCACTAGCTAAGAGACATCATTGCCTTTATGCCAGCCTGTAGCTTGTGTGATTCAAATGTATTCCCTGTAAAATCACAAACTGTTACACATTATGGCTTTTCCAGGTGGCATCTGAATAGCTGAACTTTAAGCTTTCTGAATGATAGGGATCTGCTCTTGCCAAATTACTTTCCAGAATGGTTTTACCAATTATACACCTATCAGTAGTGTATGAGTACTTATGAGACAACCTTAATAATTTTTTTTATCTAGTACAGTGACTATGGGATTGATGCTCAGTTGATTGCCAGTTGGTTGGTTGATTTGGTTCTATCCTCTAATGATTTTCTTCTTAAAATTTAACGATTCCATTACTGTATCCCCTTCTGACAGTAGCAACCATGGAACAGAAGTAATTTTTGAAAAGATATTCTCTCTAATTAACATTATAAATGAACCACCCAGCCACTTAACTAAATCTTCATTACAAAGATTTGTTTTTAATAGCAGTAATTCTTGAAGTTTTTGGGAGAGGCATCTTTAGTTTGATCTCTGAGACATAGGCTCCTTTAATTTTAACAAACCAGATTCTCATTTTATGCCTCAATGCTTGAGTTTATTTACCTTCATAATCTATCCAGGTCCAACTGCCCTTTGTTCCTTTAGCAGCTCCTGCTGGTCTTTAACCAAAAGTGTTGTCTGTGATGGTACTTGCTACACTGTTGAAGTGGGAACCTTAAATCAGTTGCTATGTGCTAACCAAAGGCAAATGTTAGGAGGAAACAAACTTTCCCTAAATTCGGTTCTTGAATCATTTTCTAAAAATTTTACTGAATCTGATATAAACATTACATTTATTTATTAACCGGAGACTTAAGCACCACTTATGAACAAATGCTAGTCGGGTTAATGGAATTGGTTGTATGACAGTGAGTACAAAAATAAGACTATAAGAAATCCTGTTGGCATTTGCATCATCTTATAATTCAGTCAAATAGCACTCTTCCTATATGTTATGAGAACTGGCCGATTTGCTTCAAAAATTTCTTATAAAATATTTCTTATATATGACATGTATATATGATATGAATGGAATACTGAAGGAGATCTTGGAACTTGGGGAGGGAAATGATACAAAGAGTGGGACCCTAGGGAAATATCGTTTAGTGTATTCTGCATTTTGAGCTCTCTAGGACTTTGCTAATGAGGGATAGGTCCTTCTCTGTCCATAATTGCACAATCTAATTGATTTAGTAAAACATTTTATGTATGAAAGATAGTCATAATAGTGCCTGTTTATATTAGATAAGTTCTTTTTTCTGTTGAAGGTGGTAGAAAACACTAATTCAGCTGTCTTTTTTAAGACTTTATTTATTTATTCATGAGAGACACACAGAGAGAGGCAGAGACACAGGCAGAGGGATAAGCAGGCTCCATGCAGGGAGCCCAACGTGGACTCGATCCCGGGTCTCCAGGATCACGCCCTGGGCTGAAGGCAGCGCTAAACCACTGAGCCACCCAGGCTGCCCTAATTCAGCTGTCTTAACAATAAAGAAAAATTTTAGTTCACTTAACAAGAAGTTTAAAGTAGAGTATCTCCAAGGTTAATCAGTTCAGCGAAATAATGACCTAGGTTCTTTCCACTTTCTGTTCTGTCTGCTACTCTGCCTAGCAGCTTACTCAGATTAGTGCCCTTCATACCAGCAGGATGGCTACTGCAGTTCCAGAGATCACATGCAGACACCATAATGACCTGTAAAAGAAGAATATGAACTGTTTGTTCATTTATTTCCTCTCAAGTCCCATACCTCCACCCTGAAAACGTTCTTTATGCCACATTGGTTATAACTGTAATGTACGTATATATTTATGCTAGTACATTGGCAAGTGAAATAGGACCATAAAAGCAGAGTTAGACCAGTGACTTAACACCCCTGCTTCCAAAGTACATTGGTGCCTGGAAAAGTTGGAGGATGGGAAACTTTGAATAAAAGCAAGGTTCTTTTAGGAAGGAAGAAATACTTCCTGTTTCATGACTTCGTGAGTTTGTCCTCGGGATTACTTGAGTAATAGATTTGTAAGAAATCGATGTATTTGTTAAATGTAAGATATATTACTTCATAGGGAAACTAATGTTTTATAGAGTTGTACAAATAAAAGATGTTGAGTATTTACATAATTGTGGACATTTTAGAGCTAGAGGGACATTAAAGATCTTTTAGGTCAGTGGTTTTAAAAGTGTGGTCTCTGGACCCCTGGGATTCCTAAGATCCTATCAGGAGGAACGTGAGGACTATTTTAACAAGTGTATGATGACTTTTTTGCCCCTTTCACTGTGTTGGCACTTCCACTGATGTGTAAAACTGCTAGTGCAGTCTATCAAATTGTCCTAGTAGTTGTATTCTTCATATGCTCAGGGGATAAAAAGCCAATTTTACTTACGAATGGTCTCAATGTAGTATTAATTTTATTAATTCTTGACCCTTGAGGGCACATCTTTTTAATGTTCTATATGAAAAAATGGGAAGTATACACAAAACATTTCATATGTTGAAGTAAAAATCTTATTTTCAGGAAAAGCAAGTGTGTGGCTAATTGAGTTGTAAATTGAACTAGCTGATTTTTGCATGTAATACATTTTTATCGGAAGAATAACTAAGACAAACTGGTTATTCGGACTTGGGTACTTGGCGGGCATTTTCTCGAAAATAAGCAAAGTGCCTCTATCACTTAAAGGAAAGCTACTGGCAGTGTTTGTTGCTAATAAACACAATTGAACTTTTCAAGTAAGAATTCGAATTAGAATTTGAATCAACTACTATGAGCTTGATAGCTCCCCAAATCTTAGTGTTTTCAAATGAGTTTGGTAATCATATTAATGTATATGATTTTTTGATACTGTATAATGAAATGTGTTAACATTCGGAAGTTGTACAAATCTCAGTGAACTAATATTTTCCAAATGACTAATACATGGTGTTACAAAATCATGCATGGATAAAAGATACATTCAGAGGCAAGATAGATCAATGAGTTTTAATGTAATTGAGTACAAATAGTTAATTGATAAGGTTTCAGATTTTGTGTTGCAATTAACTTTAGAGTCTACCATTTATAGAGCTTTGGCATAATATGAAAAAAAATATCCACAATTATCTTAAAAGGCTATTAAAGTATTCAATTTTCCAAATATATAACTTGATGAAGCCAGATTGTCTTCATATATTTCAACCAAAACAACATACTGCAACATAATGAATGCAGAAGCAGATATGGAGATCCAACTATTTCAACCAAAACAACATATTGCAACAGAGTGAATGTAGAAGCAGATATGAAGAAGCTGTCTTCTATCAAGGCAGACATTAAAGAGATTTGCCAAAAATAAAAAAAAAAATCCAAATAATCCCTCTTTACACTTTTCTTGTACTTTTGAGAAATGTAATTAGTTTTCATGAAAATATATAACATATATTAACATGTAATGGGTTCATTATTGCCATTTAAATTTTTTTTAAGGCAGCCCCGGTGGCGCAGCGGTTTAGCGCCGCCTGCAGCCTGGGGTGTGATCCTGGAGACCCACATCAGGCTTCCTGCATGGAGCCTGCTTCTCCCTCTGCTTGTGTCTGCCTCTCTCTTCACTCTCTCTGAATGAATAAATAAGTAAATCTTTTAAAAAAAATTTTAAATTTAAAATTTACTTACAGTGCATAGTATTGTTACTTTTAAATGAATGAATAAATAATTATTTTAAATATCACTCAGTTTTATTTTAGATGGTACACATTGATAGATATAACCCACCTAAACAAAAGCTCTTGGGGTTCTCAATGATTTTTAAGGCAGTAAAAGTATCTGGAGACCAAAAAGTTTGAAAGCCACTACTTACAGAGACCAACTCCCATCATTTTATAGGAAAGTGAAATGCTTGATGAAGGATGCATCTAGTTAATTGCAGATGCAGAACAGGAATTTTATTCTAGTCCTCTTTCCAGTATACCACTTTGGTTTAAGGATTTGTGAACTGTTAATATGATTTTGTTATTTTATTCAAAAGTAGACACAGTTAAACTACCAAATAGAAAATGGTGATACTAGATTGTACTCATATCTTTTCTACTATCTACAGTCTAATTGCCAAGTCAGAAGCATTCTCACTATATAAACCACAGCAAAGGAGACAATGATGAAGTACAATGAATTAGAGTTATTTATTTTTAGATACAAAATTGGAAAATCCATGAAATCAGGGTCCTTGTCTCACATATCTTTGTATTCACCACAGCATATAGAGTAGTTGTTGTATATAGTTGGTTCTCTGTAGCTAGAACAAAATGTTGAATGCATTTTGAATTTGGGGGTAGGTAGATTTAGCACCAGAGACAATACCTAGAATCAATGGATTGAGTTACAGGAGCTCTTCGTATTAATAATTTTCTAGCAATTAAACTATTTAATAATGGAAATGCCCCATTACTAAAAGTGCTCAAATAGGGAATGTATGCTACCCTGTCAGCAATACCCGTTAAGTGTCTTTTAACTCTAAAATTCTATTGTTCTGATTGTTAGAAGGAAAGTTCTTTCTTATTAAGCTCAAATCTGCACCTCTATAGTTTTTAAGCAACTTTGAGGTATAACTGACATACAGTAAAGTGCACATATTTAAAGTGTACAATTTGAGTAGTTGTGAGCTATGTAAATGCCTGTGAAACCATTCACACATTAAATATAATGTATATTTATATACATTATAAACAGTATATATGTTTATATCACTGATATATAAACATATATAAGATTTCCATACCTCTTTGTAGTTCCTCACTCACTTTCTACTTCCATTCTTCACCCCTAAGTAACCACTGATCTGCTTTCTTACATTTGTTTCATTTTCTAGAGTTTATATAAATGGAATCGTATAGTATGTACACATTCTTTGTTCTGTCTTTTTTCTCTCAGCATTTGAGAGTTGTCCATGTTGTGGTATGTATCCATAGATCATTATTTTCTTGCTATGTAGTGTTCCATCCTATGCATATGCCATACTTTGTTTTTCTGTTTCCTGTTAATGGACATTTGGGTTGTTGGCTTTTACAGGTGAAGCTGCTGCAAACATTTTAATGTTTGCATTTTAACCCTTGTTTTATTGAAGTGTAATTTACAAAAAGTTATATGCACTGATCTAAGGTGAACAGCTTGATTTTTTTTTAACAGTTGCATATGCGGTAACCACCAACCAGGGCAAGATATAGAACTTTTCCATTACCCCAACCTCCCTCATACCCCTTGCCTTTTGGTGTTTGTGTCTTCTCTAAGAAATCTTAAACTCCAAGATTATAGTAATATTATCATATGTTTTCTTCTACAATCTTTATAGTTTCAGATTTTGTCCTTAGGCCCATTTTTTTCTATATAGATAACCATTTATCCCAGTACCATATATTGAAAAAGACCTCATTTTTTATTGATTTACTTTGATGACTTTATTGAAAATCAGTTGAATATGTATGTACATGTTTTGGTTGGAACTCATTAGTCTGTTCTGTTGATCTTTTTGTATATCCTTATGCCAATATCCTATTGTCTTAATTATTTTGGCATTTTAACAACTCTTTAACCCTTGTAGTGTGACTCCTTTGAATTTGTTCTTCATGATTGTCTTGACTAGTGTCTTGGTTATTGATACCATATAAATTTTATTTTTATTTTTTGATCTTTAATATTAAATTTTTATTACTATTATTTTTTAGTTTTTTTTTTGGTTTCAAGTTCTTAAATTCCAGTTATGTAGCATATAGTGTAATATTAGTTTCAGGATTAGAGTTTAGAGATTCCTCACCCAGCACTCATCACAAGTGTGCTCCTTAATATCCATCACCTATTTAACTCATCCTACCACCCATCTCCCCTCCAGCAACCCTCAGTTTGTTTTCAACAGTTAAGAGTCTGTTTTATGGTTTGTCTTTCTCTACCCCCTCCCCATTCATCTCATTTGTTTCTTAATTCCATATAAATTTTAGATTCATCTTACTAATTCCTACTAAAAATTTTTTTTAAGATTTTGATAGGAACAATTCTGTGGATCAATATAGGAAGATTTGAAATCTTTTTTATTCTTTTTTTAAGGTTTTATTTATTTTTTTTACATATTCTTTTAAATTGGAGTTCAATTTGCCAACATAAAGCATAGCACCCAGTGCTCATTGAAATCTTAAAATCTGTGAATTTTCCAATAAACACAGTACACCTCTAGATTAATTTAGATATTCTTTAACTGGGTCATCATAGAATCATGCACAGTATTTGCTCAGTTTCTTCCCATGCATTTGATTGTTTTTAGAGTAAGTGCTGTTGCTTAAAAATTGTATTTTAAGTTGCTTGTTACTAAGATACATAGAATTCACTTTTATATTGATCTTATTATCCTAAGATATTACTAATTTTTTCTTTTTTCTAGGATTTGATTTACATATTGTGAAATTCACCCATTTCACGCACAGTTCTGTGAGTTTTGATAATCCATACAATAGCGTAAGTGTAATATATAATCAAGTTATAAAACAGTGTTGTTGAATTTATTCATTAGTTCTAGTAGTTACTTTGTATCTTCCATGTACATAATTATATTATAGGCAAGTAAAGAGAGGTACAATTTTTCCTTTTCAATTCCTATGCCATTTTGGGCTGACTGCCTTATTGAACTGGCTAGGACTTCCAGTACAACTTTAATAGAAATGCTAAGAAGGCATGTAGTTTTATACTCCGTCTTTTGGGGAAGATATTCAGTATTTTGCCCTTATATTTGCTTTAAATTTTTCATAGTTACAGATTGAGGAGGTCCTTTTCCATTCCTATATCCTGAGATTAAAAAAAATGTTGAATTTTAACAAGAAATAATTTGCACCTATTCAAATGATCAAATTAGGAGCTCAGCTGAGCTTTTAAGTTTGAGTAACCAACTAAAACAAGTCAAAATGAAAGTTACAGTCAAGTCTTTAATTGCTTACTATTATTGTATAAGCAAGAGACTAAACCAGGAACAGTACCTACTCCGCTTCCCTCCCATTTACATTTTTCTCAATGAGATGGCTCCAGATCCTGTGGATAAGCATGAACTTGAGGGTCAGGTCATCTCACTGATGAAGAAGCCTCAAACAAAAGTTCCCACAGTTTTATGGACCTAGGGGCTGGGGCAGAAGAAAGACTAGGAGTGGAAAAATACTGAATATTGAGTCAGAATGGAGAAAAGCATCTTCAAAGTTTCCCCCACTTCTCTGCTATGAATGTGGCAACAAGTGTTTGTGTGGACATGTGCTTTCATTTTCTTGGATAAATAATCAAGTAATGTAGTTGCTGGGTTGTATCATAAGTCTATTTTTAACTTTACAAGAAACTTAAACATTGTTTTCCAAAGTGGTTGTACCATTGTACATTCCACCAGTATATGAAAGTTCTAGTTTTTCCTCATCCTTGCCTGCATTTGCTATTATTATAGTTACTCTTTATTTTTAACCATTTTGATATCTGAGTATTACAATCACCTGGTAGTTTTCTTATAGTTATCTTCTTATTTATATTTATAAAATTTACTATATTTGGTGTACTATTGTATGAATTTTGATAAAAGCATACAATCATGTAACTACCATCATAATCAAGATTCAGAGAGGTTTCATCACCTCAGTATATGTCCTTATGCGGCCCTTTATAATTAGCCCCTTCCTCCAATCTACCCTCAGTTCCTGGCAATCACTCATCTATTTTCTCTTCCTATGATTGTACCTTTTTTCATTATGTCATATAGATTGAATCATCCAGTATGTAACCTTTTGAGTCTAGTTTTTTTCTCATTAACATGATACATTTGTGTTTCATCCATGTTGTGTTCTTCTGTAGTCCATTTCTTTTTTTTTCTTATAGGTGTATAGTAAGAGCTCTTTATGTATTCTGGATGCAACATCTTGTCTAAACTAATACATACACGTTTTGTGGATATGTTCTCCTCCTTAGTGGCTGCCTTTTCAATTTTGTAACTGGTATTTTCAGAGAGTAAATGTTTAATTTTGGCACAGTCCAGTTTATCACCTTTTTATGGTTATGGCTTTCTGTGTCCTTTAAGAAATCTTTGGCTGCCCTCAGAGTAATCAAGATTTTCTCCCATGTTTGCTTCTAAAAGTTGCTTTTATAATTTTAACTTTTGACACATTTAGTAATTTTCTGTATGGAATTTGATAAGAAAACTAGTTCAGTTATTTTTTCCCATTTGTTTAGCTAGTTCCAGCACCATTTATTGAAAAGATGATCCCTTCCCACATTGAATTACCTTGGTACCTTTGTTGAAAATTAACTAACCATATATGTATGAGTCTATTTTTGGACTCTAATCTGTTCTATCAACTTATATCTATATTCTTAATACCACACTATCTTCATTACTATAGTTTTATAATAAGGATTTAAATAAAGTAGTGCAAATTCTCCAGATTCGCTCTTTTTCAAATTTTTGGTTCATTTCCTTCTCCTCCATCTTCTCTTCCTCTTCCTCCTTTTCCTCCTAATCTCTTTTGCATTTCTATATAACTTTTATGATTAGCTTTTCAATTCATACAAATAAAACTCCTGGAATTTTGAATGTTATCGTGTTTAATCTGCAGATCATTTGGGGGGAAAATTGATGTTTTAATAGTATTCAGCATTCTAATGAATGAACATTATATATGTTTGTTTATTAAGGTCTTCTTTAATTTCTCTCTGTAATGTTTTGTATTTTTCAGTGTGTTGGTCTTATATATACTTTGTTAAATTCATCCCTAGAATTCAAGTGTTTGAATAGTATTATTAATGGCATTTTTTTTTCTTTTTTCAGTTGTTTATTGATAGTATATAGAAATACAATTGATGTTTTTATTGACTTGTATGCTGTGACCTTGCTAAATTATTTTACTATTTCTGGTAGCTCTTTTATGGATTACTTAGAATTATCTGAAAATGTCATTATGTATTTTGTGAATTAGGATGTATTTACTTCTTTTATTCTACTATGCACTCTTTTTCCTCCTCTATCTTATTGTTAGGGCCTTCAGGAGAAAGTTTAAAATAAATATTGAGACCACAGTCTTTGCTAACTTTTCCCAATGTCTGAAAATATTTGTTCCACATATTTTTGCAGTTTTCTGGTAGTTTATGGCAAGAGGGTAAGTCCAATAACGATCCAACATAGCTTGCTTTTATTTTTTTATTTTTTTAAAGATTTATTTATTTATTCATTCAGAGAGAGCGAGAGAGAGGCAGAGACACAGGCAGAGGGAGAAGCAGGCTCCATGCAGGAAGCCCGATGTGGGACTCCATCCCGGGTCTCCAGGATCACACCCCGGGCTGCAGGCGGCGCTAAACCGCTGCGCCACCAGGGCTACCCATAGCCTGCTTTTATTTTTTAACACAGCTGTCAAAATTTTTGAACAAAAATATTTGAATTTCAGATTATTTCCTTTGCAAAGACTTCTAAAACTAGATTTTGCATTCTATTTACCTATGTCTCTACCTATGTATCTATCCATCCATTTATCTATCTAAATCTACAATATAAGAGTTATCTCAGAGCAGTGATCATTTTCTACTTCTATACTTCACATCATCTAGCAGAAAGCCTTTCATATAATTAATGGAAAGTAAAGTCTTCAGGATTAATTAATTTTGTCATACTCATACTATCCCTTTAATAATAATATAGAGCTATTTCTTATCTTGCCTGTGAAGTTTAAGGGATGAGAAATTAGGATAATTATGATAGTTTTTATTTTCTGTTTATTTAACTGTCTTATTTGATAATATTGTAGGAAACAAAGAATTCAGCTATAATAGGTCCCAGATTTGGCCATTGATAAAAATATTTTTAAAATACAATTATTTTGAAATGAGGAAGACTCTTTTTCTACCTTCTTTCATTTTGACTTTGTAGGAGAAATGCTTGAACAATGACCCTATATAAAATGGCCTTACCCATTCTGAGTTAATTTAGTTTCAGGAAGTCTTTTGAAATGTGAAGCATTTATTAAGCTTTGGTATCCCTTCTGAGTAGTTTTCCTAGCTGGCTGTTAATGAGCCAATTTGCCCTGGCTTTGAGGTCATGTTAATTTTCATTGTTTTTTTTTTTTTTTCAAAGTGAAAGAGTCAATTCTTACTATGTTGTGATTTGTAAAATAAGCTGTATACTTTCTTCACATGTGGGTATGTTGAAAGTTTCCACTGTCTGGTAAAATCTATCTCCATAGGTTGTGGATTTCCCCATCTTCCATTCCCCTCACTCCCTGAAGATATACTGGATACATTTTGGAAGAAGGAAAATAACAGCTTTTTTCCCCTAGTTCTTATGGTCAGTTGAATTCCTGGGTTTTTAATTTTTAAAGATGATTTTACTTCAGAATGAGTATACTCAATTTATAGTAATTTGGTTAATAGTGGATAAATTCATTTCTTGCTCTCTCAATTCTATTTGCTTGCTTATCTTTTACAGCCTATTTGGGCATTTCATTTTTCTCCACAGTTGCAGTAAAGACTTCTTTTTGTAATGTCACAAGCTTATTAGACCTTATCACTGCCTTCATGCCTTCATTTGTATATACTGTATAATGGAAAAAACCACAAACTAATGTTGTAAAAATAACAAATGAGACTAAACTGAAAAAGGTCACCTTTCTTAGAGATTGGAAAAGAGTTTCATCTTCAGGGGCTTGGATTTGTTTTCCTGACTAATTTGACTGACATATTTTAATTTACAGACTGACAACATTTATATAAAAAACATTGTCTTATAAACTTACCTGTTTCTTAATAGATTTTCACGCCGATATTCTCATTTTTCCCCTCTACTTCATGATACACACGTAAGAAAAGGGAAATATTTTTTTCTCCAAATGGTTAAATCATTACAATTTGAATTTGTCAGTATGCTAAAAAACAATGGTGAGTTCAAAATCAGGTCTTTTCTGATTTTCAAGAGACATTGTAAACATTATTTACCCAGGTTTTGTTTGTTTTTATTTGAGTATAGTTGACATATAATGTTACATTTGTTTCAGGTATACAAATAGGGATTCAATAACTCTTACGGTTATGCTCTGCTCACAAGTGTAGCTGCCATCTGTTACCATACAACACTACTGCAACACCATTGACTATATTCCATATGCTGTACCTTTTCTTCCAATGACTTATTCATTCTACAACTGGAGCCTGCATCTCCTACCCCCCTTCACTCATTTTGCCCATTCCCCTACCCTCTTCTCCTCTAGCATCCATCAGTTTCATCTTTGTATTTATAGGTCTGATTCTGCTTTTTGTTTGTTTATTCATGTTTTGTTTTATAGGTAACAGATATAAGTGAAATCACATAGTATTTATCTTTGTCCAATTTATTTCACTTAGTGTTCCCAGGCTTTGTTTTTATTTATTTTATTTTATTTTATTTTATTTTATTATTTTATTTTTTCCTGGCTTTGTTTTAAAATCAGGTCCCGATTTAATCTGAATAAAACTGAAAATATTCAAGTGGTGGAAGGGATTAAATCATTTCAGATTATAATCTTTTCTTAGTTTTTCTTAACCTGTCTACTTTTCCATCTGTATTCTTACCTCATAGTACTTAAAAATTCTATAAAGATTTTTATTGGGTTTAAACATTAATAGAAATGTAAATTATTTTGGAAAACAAGAGTCTAGAAATAGGTTCTGTTTAAATCACAATTAATAGAAATGTGTACTACTAGGAACATTAACTTGGTTCATTTTGGGTAGGATACTTGAGGGCCTAACATTTCATCTCCATGATAAAGGTTTATTCCAAATTAAATAGAGAAAAAAAGACTTAGAGGATGACAGTGAAATTACAGGATTTTTTTTTACCTGTATTTCCTCAGCTATCTATAGTAAATGTTTATTACTTTTGCAATAAAAATGTTTCAAAAATATTGAATATTAGTTTACTACTATATATTTTAACATTTTTGGATTTAAACAGGTTAACATATTTTAGAGTTAACTATTTTTATACCATCATTATTTTTTTTATTTATACCATCATTATTAAAGGAAAAAAGGCTAGGTGAATTAATGAAAGAAACTAAAACAAGATTTTATTATTTTAATAAACATTTCATATTAATTTTAGAGTTTTCCTTTACCTGCTTTTCTAGAATAGAACTTCAGTGGGTTTTTTTAAGTAGAAAATTACAGAGGCTGACAGAATAACCTAAAACCAGTAATAATTCTGTCATTGAACACAATGAAGAGGAGTCATCTTTACTTTGTACTCTTACCTAAAACCAGTAATAATTCTGTCATTGAACACAATGAAGAGGAGTCATCTTTACTTTGTACTCTTTCATGTAAAGTGTAACATGTATTCTCCTTATCTTTTCCCTCCACTGAGTAACAAACACCTTTCCATTTTTACTTTGTCAATGCTAAAAAAAGGGATATTTTGAATACTGGATCCAACTTTTTCACTTATATTTGGAGCAAAATATGTAATATATGTATGAAACCTATGATTTTATTTTAGGTTCTTGTGAATGTATCCAAAATCTTTAGATAAATTGACACCAAAGTTGCTATAAAATACAAATTCCTTCCTGGTTAAGAAAAAAGGAATTTCAGGGGTGCCTCAGTAGCTCAGTTGGTTGAGTGTCTGACTCTTGATGTCAGCTCAGGTCTTTATTTCAGGGTTGTATCTCAGCCCCACATTGGGCTCCACATTGGGTGTGGAGCCTACTTAAAAAAAAGAATTTTAAATCTTTATGTTTTAATTGAGTGTTTTGTAGTTGAATTAGGATATTCAAGATTTGTAAAACATGTAGTTACTCTTTACTAAACGCTTCAAAAAAGTGTCTTAGTTTTTAATTACTTGTGAATTCTATAGTTTATTCCAAAGACTTAATAAAATCATTTTAAGTAGTTTATGCTTTTTATCCCAATATTGATTGGAAATATTGAATCATATTTCCTGTTGCAGTCCCAATACCTACCCCCAAGTTATAATTTGAAAAAGAAGAAAATTGTGTCAGCCTCAGTGGTTGAGAGTTGACTCCAACCTAGCTGAAAGAGACGGAGTTGTAGAAGGGAGGTACACTCTTAGGGTTTGTATTACTGAGAGGATGGAGATTTTTCTGATTTTGTTTAGAAGATGGTATAGGTGATTGCAGCTAGGTACAGTGAGAGCGGCATGCCATTAGACATGTTACATCCATCCTCTTTAAAGATTCTGCATATTTTTTAGCCATTCCTTTGTCAGGTAGTCAAAGAGTAGTGTGGGAGGTACATTTAGCTCCTTCTCATTGTTGCTTTAATGTAGCACTTTATCACAGCAAATTATTGGAAGGAGCAGAATTTGGAAGTTAGGTTACATTTCAGAATTGGGGTAAAGAGAGAATGCTGCAATAGTTTAGCCTGGACACCAAGGAGCCTGGAGTTGGAATGATAGACTACTTTAGCATTTTAGTGTTTGCAGTAAGCAGGACAAATTCTTCTCTTTTTATGGCAGTACAGAGCCCCTTCAATAGTTGGTTCTAAAGTTACTCTAGTAGAAGAGTGTAATGATTTGTTTTAGAGCATGGCCATTGACATCAGGCTTGGTTTAAGTCATAACTCTTCCACCTACTAATTAGGCTAATAATGCTAACTGAAAGTGTCTTAATATGTACCACATAGTAAGTGTTAAATAATTGATAACTATAATTTTCCACAGGATCTGTAGTCTCTTTTAATACAATTCAGTGAAATCGAATTGCTTTTCCTTAAGCATAGTAATTTGTTTTTCCTTTTTGATTATTTTTCTTCATCTTTGGTCTTTACCACAAAGTAGAAAGATAAAAGAACTTTTTTAGTTTATTTCTAAAGGTATTGGCTAGACATATGTCAGTTAAATATGAATACACCAATATTTGGTATATTTAAAAAACAGATACAATTCCTTAAATAGTGTGATCTGACTAGAGATGAAATGGACCAAAAGAGACGGGAAAATGGGGAAATGGAAGTAGTTATAAAGGAAAAATTAAAAGTAATGCATAAATAAGAAAACAAGTTTTTCTGTAGTCATAGGGGAGAACTGTTAAAACTGCTTTGAGCACTTTGATTTCCTAGGAAGCTTCTTAAGGTTTTTAAATATTAAATTATTTATTGGGTTAAAACTAAATATTTTGATAATTACAATATGTGTATGTATATTGGTATGCATATGTTACATATATGTAAGTTTATTATTTCTAAACTAATTTGGGGGGTCCTTTTCTACCCAAAGGAAATTTAAATAAATACTTTGAATATTTCAGGAAATACAGCATGCCATTTAGTAAATTTAAGGGAACAAGTGAATAACTTAGCTATTCCAACAATGTTTTGCCTCCGCATTCCTTGGCGCAAACAGGGACCTCAGTGAAGTGTCCCTCATGGGAGTTGCCTGTGGAAATCTTACTGAAGAGGTCCAAGTCCCAAATCAGGCTGCCCTCCCTTCTATTTTTTTAAAATCAACTTTTTTTGAAATATTTTTATTTCAAAATTTTTATTTCAATACTTCAATTTATATTTCAATATATTTATTGTATGTAAAATATTTTACATACAATAAACTGCATCCATTTTAAGTGTACAGTTACTGAATTTTGACAAATGTATACACCGACAAAGGTAAGGTATTGAATAGTTTCATTACCCCCCAAAATTCACCTCTGTCCCTTTCCAGTAAAATCTTGCCCTGTCTTGGTACCCTGGAAGCCACTGATCTGCTATCTTTCACTATGAACATTTGTGTAAACGTCATTTTATATCCATAATTTTCATTTATTTTGGGTAGATATAGAGGAATGGAGGGTATAATGTGTTTAACTTCACAAGAAACTGCTGAAATATTTGTCAAAGTCATTATACTATTTTACATTCCCACCAGCAGTGTATTGGATCTTTTTAATCATAGCCATCCTAGTGGATATGTTGGAGTACCTTGTTTTATTTTGATTTTCCTGATGCTGAGCATATGTTCATGTAGTTGTTGGCCGTTCAGATATCTTCTTTTGTGAAGTGTCTTCTGTAATCTTCTCCTATTTAAAAAGTGTATTATCTTCATAAATTAAAAATTTTTGTATTCTGGATACATATTCTTTGTCATATGTGTACTCACACACACACACACAGTAGTTTTATAATTCTGTGGGTTGTATTTTCTTTTCCTTAACAGTATGTTTCAATTCAGGTATTTAAAATTTTTGATGAAGTTGAGTTTAACAATTTTGTCTTTTATTATTATTGCTTTTTGGTCGTGTATAAGAAGCCTTTAACTACATGCAAGTTCTCAGTTTCACTTATTTTCTTCTATATATTCGATACGTTTAGCTTTTGAACCATTTAGAGTTATTTTGTGTACAGCACATAGGATTCTGGTTCAATTCTTTAAAAAATTTGTTGTGAATTTCATTCACAAATTTCATGTATTATGTGAATTTATTGTTACATTCACATAATGTAAAATTCACATAACTATACAATTCACATAATATAAAATTAACCATTTAACATGAATAATTCAGTGACATGTAGTACATTCACCATGCTGTGCAACCACCACCTTTATCTGGATCCAGACATTTTTAATGTTCCAAAATAGAACCTCATACTTGAGCAGTTTCTCCCTATTTCCACCCCTCCCCTCCAGCCTCTAGAAACTGCCAATCTGCATTTTGTCTCTGTGGAGACAGAGCCTATTAACCTATTCCAGATATTTCATATAAATGGAATCCTACATTACGTGACCTTTTGTGTCTGGCTTCTTTCACTTAAAAAGGTGTTTTCATTTCTTCTTTCACAGATTTCTTTCATTTAGAATGATGTTTTTGAGGTTCATCCCTATTATATCATCTACCACCACTTCATTTTTATATTTGAATAATATTGCATTTATGAATATACTACATTTTATTTATCCATACATCTACTGATGGACATTTGGGCTGTTTTCCCTTAAGCGATTGTGAATAATACTGCTATGAACATTGTGTGTGTGTGTGTGTAGAGAGAGAGAGAGAGAGAATACTTGTTTCCAATACTTTGGGTTATATACCTAAGAGTAGAATTACTGGGCCATATGGTAATCCTGTCTTTTTGAGAGGCCACCAAGCTGTTTTTTTACAGGGCTGAACCATTTTACATTCTTATCAGCAATGCATGAGCATCCCAATTCCTCCATCTTTTTTTTATTTTGTTTTATTGCCATCTATTATTATTACTATGGCCATCTTAATTTGTTCATGAAGAAATTCTTCATTGTGGTTTTGATTTACATTTTCTTTAATCACCAGTGATGTTGAACATATTTTCATGTGATTGTTCCCTGTTTGCATATCTTCTTTGGGAAAATATCTATTCAAGGCCTTTGCCTATTTTTTGATTGGATTGTTAGTCTTTTCCTTGCTGAGTTATAAGACTTCTGTATATATTCTGGATACTAAACAAATACATGATTTGCAAATATTTTCTCCCATTCTGTAGGTCATCTTTTCAGTTTCTTAATAATATCCTATTATGCACAAAAGTTTTTAATTTTCATGAAGTTCAGTTTGTCTACTTTTTTGTTGTTGTTGCTCATACTTTTGGTGTCATATCTAAGATTCCATTGTTAAATCCAACATCATGAAGATTTACTCCCATGATTTTTTACAAGATTTTTATAGTTTTAGATTTTGTATTTAGGTCATTGATCCATTTTGAATTAGTTTTTGTAAATGTCATGAAGTAGAGATACAACTTTATTTCTTTGCATGTAGATATACAGTTGTCCCAGTACTATTTGTCGAAGAAACTGTTATTTTCCCATTAGATGGTCTAGGCACCCTTGTCAAAAATAAATTCATCATAGATGTATGGGTTTACTTCTGGATTCTCAATTCTATTCCACTAGCTATTAGTTTGTCCTTATGCCAGTACCAACCATAGCTTTACAGTAAGTTTTGAAACTGGGATGTGTGAGTCCTTCAACTTTCTTTACCTTTTCTAGAATATTTTGGCTATTTGGGGCCCCTTGTAATTTCATATGAATTTGAGGATCAACTTTTCCATTTTTGCTCAAAAGGCTGTTGAAATTTTGTTAAGGATTTTACTGAGTCTGTAGATTGCTTTAGGTGGCAATGCCATCACGATATCGTTGAGTCTTCCATTTCGGGAACACAAGTTGTCTTTCCATTTATTTAGATCTTTTTTCCCTTTTATTTTAAAAAATAAACTCTACCCTCAATGTGGGGCTTGAACTCATGACCCTGAGATCAAGAGTTACATGCTTTACCAACAAAGCCAGGCATCCCTATTTAGGTCTTTTTAAATTTCCTTCATCAATGTTGTCTATGTACATGTCTTTCATTTACTTGGTTAAATTTATTCCTAGACATTTTATTATTTTGGATGGTATTATAAATCGTTTTATTAATTTCCTTTTCAGATTGTTCATTATGATTATATAGAAACAATCTTTTTGTTCATCTTGTACCCTAAGACTTTGCTGACCTCATTTATTAGCTCTAATATTTTATTTGTAGATTCTTCAAGACTTTATATAGAGGATCACATCATCTGAAACAGACATAATTTTTTTTCTTTCTTTCAAATTTGGATGCATTTTATTTCTTTTCCTTACCTGATTACTCTGGCATTGGCTTCTGGTACCAAGTTGAATAGAAGTGATGAAAGCAAACATTCTTATCTTCTACCTGATCTTGGAGGAAGAGCTTTTAATCTTTCACCATGAGTATTGAGTTAGGTGTGAGTTTTTCATAAATAATTTTTATCATGTTAAGAAAGTTTTCTTTCTATTCCTAATTTCTGAATGCATTTATCATGAAAGGATGTTGGACTTTGTCATATGTATTTTGTATAACAATTAAGATGATCACATGGCTTTTGCTTCTTGTTCTGTTAATGTGGCCTATTATATCAATTAGTTTTCTTATGTTGAACCATTCTTGCATTCCTAGGATAAATTTCACCACTTCATGGTGTATAATCCTTTTAGTATACTATTGGATTTAGTTTGCCAGTATTTTGTTGAGATTTTTTTGTATCTGTTTTTTATAGGGAGTATTGGTCTGTAGTTTTCTTTTTTGTCTTTCTCTGGTTTTGGTATCAGGATAATATTGACTTCATAGAATGAATTAGGTTGTGTGACCCCATCTTTACTTTTGGAAGAGTTTGAGAAGAATTGGTGTTAAAGTTTTCTTTAAATATTTGGTAGAATTTGCCAATGAAGCTATCAGATTATAGATTTTATTTTTTGTGAGTTTTTTTTATGACTAATTCAGTTTCTTGTTAAAATCTTGTTCAGATTCTCTATTTCTTTTTTCTTTTTCTTTAAGTATTGAAATATAATTCACATATGAAGTTATCTTAGTTTCAGGTGTACAACATAGTGATTCCACAATGTTATATATTATTCAGTGTTCACCAGAATAAGTGTAGTCACCATCTGTTACCACACATTATTATAGTATTATTGACTATATTCCTTATGCTTATTTTCATCTCTGAGATTTATGTATGTTATAACTCCTAAGTTTGTATGTTTAAATCTCCTTTATCTATTTTTTTCATCTTCCACCTCCCCTTTGGCAACTGCTAGTTTGTTCTCTGTACTTAAGGCTCTGTTTGTGCTTTTATTCGATCACTTGTTTTGTTTTTTAGATTCCATGTATAAGTAAAATCATATGGTATTTATCTTTCTTTGACTTATTTCACTTAGCATAACAACCCCTAGGTCCATACACATTGGTGCAAATGGCAAGATCTCATTCTTTTTTATGGCTGTTATTTATTTATTTATTTATTTATTTATTTATTTATTTATTTAAAGATTTCATCTATTTATTCATGAGAGACACACACACACAGAGAGAGAGAGAGAGAGAGAGAGAGAGAGAGAGAGGCAGAGAGAGGCAGAGACACAGGCAGAGGGAGAAGCAGGCTCCATGCAGGGAGCCCGACATGGTACTCGATCCCGTATCTCCAGGATCAGGCCCTGGGCTGAAGGCGGCACTAAACCACTGAGCCACCCGGGCTGCCCTATTTATTTATTTATTATTTTTTTAAAATTCAAGTTCAGTTTGCCAACATATATTGTAACACCCGGTGCTCATCTCATCAAGTGCCCTTCTCAGTGCCCATCACCCAGTTACCCCATCCTCCCGCCCACCTCCCCTTCCACTACCCTTTGTTTCCCAGAGTTAGGAGTCTCTCATGTTTTGTCACCCTCTCTAATTTTTCCCACTCATTTCCCCTCCTTTACCTTAAAACCCCTTTCACTATTTCTTATATTCCCTGTATGAATGAAACCATATGATCATTGTCCTCCAATTGAGGACACTTACTTCACTTAGCATTATACCCTCCAGTTCCATTCAAGTCGAAACAAATGGTAGGTATTTGTCCTTTCTAATGGCTGAATAATATTCCATTGTGTGTGTGTGTGTGTGTGTGTGTGTGTATCTTCTTTATCTATTCATCTGTTGAAGGACATTGAGGCTCCTTCCACAGTTTGGCTATTGTGGACATTGCTGCTATATAAACATTGGGGTGCAGGTGTTCTGATGTTTCACTACATCTGTATATTTGGGGTAAGTCCCCAGTAGTGCAATTGCTGGGTCACAGGGTATCTCTATTTTTAACTCTTTGAGGAACCTCCACACAGCTTTCCAGACTGGCTGTACCAGTTTGCATTCCTGATCAAAACTCTTCAGATTATAGGGATAGAGGGAACATTCCTTAGTATCCTAAAAGCCATCTATGAAAAGCCCACGACAAGTACCATTCTCAGTGGGGAAAACCTGAGAGCCTTTCCCCTAAGATTAGGAACATGACAGGGATGTCCACTCTCATCACTGACATTCAACATAGTACTAGAAGTCATAGCCTCAGCATCAGACAACAAAAAGAAATAAAAAGGATTCAAATTGGCAAAGAAGAAGTCAAACTCTCCCTCTTTGCAGATGACATGACACTGTACATAGAAAACCCAAAAGACTCCACCACAAGATTCCTAGAACTCATACAGCAATTCAGCAATGTGGCAGGGTACAAAATCAATGCCCAGAAATCAGTGGCATTTCTTTATACTAACAATGATACTGAAGAAAGAGAAATTAAGGAATCAGTCCTATTTACAATTGCACCCAAAACCATAGGGTACCTAGGAATAAACCCAACCAAAGAGATAAAAGATCTATACCCTAAAAACTACAGAACACTTTTGAAAGAAATAGAGGAAGACACAAAGAGATGAAAAAATATTCCATGCTCATGGATTGGAAGAATTAATATTGTGAAAATGTCTATGCTACCTAGGGCAATTTACATATTCATTGCAATCCCTGTCAAAATACCATGGACTTTCTTCAGAGAGTTGGAACAAATCATCTTAAGATTAGTGTGGAATTGGAAAAGACCCCAAATAGCCAGGGGAATATTGAAAAAGAAAACCAGAGCTGGGGGCATCACAATGCTGGATTTCAAGTTGTACTATAAAGCTGTGATCATCAAGACAGTGTGGTACTGGCACAAAAACAGATACCTAGAGCAATGGAACAGAATAGAGAACTGAGAAATGGGCCCTCAACTCTATGGTCAACTAATATTTGACAAAGGAGGAGAGACTATCTCCTGGAAAAAGGACAGCCTCTTCGATAAATGGTGCTGGGAAAATTGGACAGCCATATGCAGAAGAATGAAACTAGACCATTCTCTTACACCATACACAGAGATAAACTCAAAATGGATAAAAGATCTAAATGTGAGACAAGAATCCATCAAAATCCTAGAGAAGAACACAGGCAACACCCTTTTTGAACTTGGCCATAGTAACTTCTTGCATGATACGTCTGTGAAGGCAAAGGAAACAAAAGCAAAAATGAACTATTGGGACTTAATCAGGATAAAAAGCTTCTGCATAGCAGAAGAAACAGTCAACAAAACTAAAAGACAACCTACAGAATGGGAGAAGATATTTGCAAATGACATGTCAGATAAAGGGCTAATATCCAAGATCTGTAAAGAACTTATTAAACTCAACACCCAAGAAACAAACAATCCAATCACGAAATGGGCAGAAGATATGAACAGAAATTTCACCAAAGAATGCCTACATATGGCCAACAAGCCCATGAGAAAATGTTCTTCATCACTGGCCATGAGGGAAATACAAATTAAAACCACAATGAGATACCACTTCACACCAGTGAGAATGGCGAAAATTAATAGGATAGGAAACAACAAGTGTTGGAGAGGATGTGGAGAAAGGAGAACCTTCTTGAACTGTTGGTGGGAATGGCTGATAATTTTTAATTCTCTATACCACATCTTCTTTATCTGTTCAACTATTTTTTAAGTTTTTATTTAAATTATAGTTATTTAGCATTCAGTGTAATACTAGTTTCAGTTATACAATATAGTGATCCAACACTTCTGTACGATACCCAGTGCTCATCACAACAGGTGTATTCCTTAATTCCCATCACCTATTTCACCCACTTCCCCATCCACCTCCCGTCTGATAATCATTAGTTTGTTCTCTAGAGTTAAGAGCCTGTTTCTTGGTTTGCCTCTCTCTCTTATTCCCCACTCTGTTCATTTCTTTTGTTTCTTAGATTCCACATATGAGTGAAATCATATGGTATTTGTCTTTCTCTGACATATTTCACTTAGCATAATACTTTCTAGCTCCATCTCAATTTCTTTTTGAGTTAGTTTTGGTAGTCTGTTTTAATAATTTGTTCATTTTATCTAAGTTGGCTAATTTTTTGGGTGTACAAGTATTTATAATATTCTTTTATGACCCTTTTTATTTCTATAAAGTTGGTAATAATGTTTCATCTTCCATTAATTTCAGTTATTTACATCTTCTCTAATTTTTCAGTCTAGATAAAGGTTGTTTGATTTTGTTGATGTTTCCAAGGAGTCAATTTTGGTTTCACTGATACTCTCCATCGTTTTTTCTATTTTCTGTATAACATATCTCCACTCTAATTTTTAGAATTTACTTCCTTCTGCTAGCTTTGCATTTAGTTTGCTCTTCTTTTCTGATATTTCTAAGGTATAAAGGTAGGGTTACTCTTTGAGACCTTTCCTCCTTTTTTTAAAGATTTTATTCATTTATTCATGTGAGACACACAGAGAAAGGCAAAGACATAGGCAGAGGGAAAAGCAGGCTCTTTGCAGGAGCCCGAAGTGGGGCCAGATCCCGGATCCTGGGTCCCCGGATCATGCTCTGAGCCTAAGGCAGATGCTCAACCACTGAGCCACCCAGGTGTTCCTGTTGTGTTTTCATATTCATTCTCTGTTTTCTAATTTCCTTTGTGATTTTTTTTCATTGAACTTTGGTTGTTTAAGAGTGCATTGTTTAATTTTCATGTCCAGTTTTTCTTCTTTTATTGAAATCTAGCTTCATTCCATTGTGCTTAGAGAATGTACTTCATAGGATTTCAATATTTTTTAATTTATTGAGGCTGGTTTTGTGGTCTGTATAGGTTCTGTCTTGAAGAATGTTCCATGTGCACTTGAGAAGAATGTGTAATTGCTCTAGAGTGAAGTGTCCTATATTTGTCTTTTGGGTCTAGGTTTAAGATACTGTTCAAGACCTCTATTTTCTTATTAATCTTTTTTCTAGATGTTTTGTACATTTTTGAAACTTGGTTATTGAACTCTCCAGCTATTATTGTACAACTGTCTAATTCTGTCTTTTAGCCTGTCAATATTTGCTTCGTATATATGGGGCTCTATTGTTTTGTGTGTATGTTTATAATTTATAAATTATTTATGCATTAATGTAAGAAATATGTGTATGTAATGCCATTGTTTGTTTCTTGTAGCAGGTTTTGGATTAAATTCCAGTTTGTCTAATGTTATAGCTAGATACTCTAGCTTTTTTTTGGTCATTATTTGGAGGAAATATCCTTTTTCTTTCTATAACTTTCAGTCCATTTTGCCAACCTCTGCCTTTTGATAGAGAGTTTAATTCATTTACATTTAAAATAATTACTTTTAAGGATGCCTGGGTGGCTCAGCGGTTGAGCACCCGCCCCTCGCTCAGGGCGTGATCCGCGGTCTCATAATCCAGTCCCACATCAGGCTCCCTGCCAGGAGCCTGCTTCTCCCTCTGCCTACGTCTCTGCCGTTCTCTCTCTGTGTCTTTCATGAATAAATAAATAAAATCTTTAAAAAAGTGATTTACTGTTTGCTGTTTATTTTCTGTATGTCTTACACCCCTTTTGCTTTTCTTTTTCTCCATTCATTTCTATTTTTGTGTTTGATAGATTTTTTTGTATTGTACTATTTTATTCTCTTATCATTTCCTTTTATTTATTCATTTTATATATTTTCTTAGTAGTTACCCTGGGGAATAAAATCAGTGTACTAAATTTACAAAATCTGATTTGAGTGGACATTATATTGTTCTTCTCATAAGTTGTATCTTTGTACATTGTGTATCCTTTAACATACATTTATAATTATCTTTTTATGCATTTGATTTTTGAATTATATAGGAAATAAAAAGAGGAGTTACAAACTGATAATATTATGTACTGGCTTTTTTTTTTCAAAGACTTTATTTATTCATGAGAGACACAGAGAGAGAGGCAGAGACACAGACAGGGGGAGAAGTAGGCCCCGTGCAGGGAGCCTGACGTGGGACTCCATCCTGGGTCTCCAGGATCATGCCCTGGGCTGAAGGCAGCACTAAACCACTGAGCCACCTGGGCTGCCCCTATATACTGGCTTTTATATTTACCTGCATAACTACCTTTACCAGAGATCTTTATTTCTTCATAAGGCTCTGGGTTGCTGTCTTGTATCCTTTCATTTCAGGTTGAAGAAATTTCTTTAGCATTTCTTGTAAGGCAGTTCTGTTGGCAATGAATAGCCTCAGATTTTATTTACTTAAGCATGTCTTAATTTTACCTCCATTTTTGAAGGATGGTTTTTGCTAGATACGGAATTCTTGAGTTTTAGCATTCCTTTACTTTTAGTACTTTAATATGTCATTACATTGCCTTTTGGCCTCCATGGTTTTGATGAGAAGTCAGCTGTTAACTTATTGAAAATCTTTTCTTAGTGTTGAGTTGCTTCTCTCTTGCTGCTTTACACATTCTTTGTCTTTGTATTTGGCAGTTTGATTAGAATGTGTCTTGGATCTCTTTGAGTTATCCTACCTAGAGTCCATTGAACTTCTTGAATGTTTAGATTCATGTATAATAAAACTTGGGAAGTTTTCAGCTACTGTTTAAAAAATATTCTTAGAAAGAATAGTTAGGGGCACCTGGGTAGGTCGATTGCTTTAGTGTCCAACTCTTGATTTTGGCTCAGGTCATGATCTCAGTGTCGTGAGATTCAGCCCCACATCAGGCTCTGCACTGAGCGTGGAGCCTGCTTGAGATTCTCCCTCCCTCTCTCCCATTTCCCCTCTGTACCCCCTTGACATGTGCACTCTTTCTCTATCTCAAATTTAGTAAGTAAAAACATTTTTTAAAAAATATTTAAATATTCTTTTCTGTTTTCTTTGGTACTTCTAAAATGTAGTATTTTGTTGAAATTGGTGGTGTTCCACAGGTCTCCTGGCTCTGCTTGTTTGTCTCTTCTTTTTTTTCTGCCACTTAGACTGGATAATTTCAATTGTTGTATCTTTAAGTTTATTGCTTTTTTTCTTCTGCCTGCTGATATCTGATGTTAAACACCTCTGCTGAGGTTTTCATTTCAAATATTGTGCTTTTTAGTTCTAGAAATTCTACCTGGTTCCATTTTTTACATCTATGTCTTTGTTGATATTTTCCTTTTGTTCACATGTTGTTTTTCTGGTTCCCTTTAGTTCTTGGCCCAGAGTTTTCTTTAGCTTTTTGAGTATGTTTAAAATAGTTGTTTTGAAGTCTTTGCCTAGCTTTTTCACAATGAGTTTGCCACCAGAACACAGGTGTCATGAAAACCCCCACTAAACCTAAACCAAAATGGGAAAGGAAAAGACTCATCAACATTGTCATCATTGGACACATAGATTCAGGTGTCTACCACTACTGGTCATCTGATCTACAAATGTGGTGGGATTGACAAAAGAACTATCAAAATATTTGAGGATACAGAGATTTTATTGAAAACATGATTATAGGCACATATCAGACTGATTGTGCTGTCCTGATTTTTGCTGCTGGTGTTGCTGAATTTGAAGCAGGGATCTCTAAGAATGGGCAGACCCATGCACATGCCCCTCTGGCTTACACACTGGGTATACAGCAATTTTATTTGGTGTTAAATGGATTTTGCTGAGCCACCCTGTAGCCAGAAGCAATATGAATAAATTGTTAAAGAAGTCAACACCTACATGAGGAAAATTGGCTATACACCTGACACAGGTACCATTTGTGTCCATTTCTGACTGGAATGGTGACAACATGCTGGAGCCAAGTGCTAACATGCCTTGGTTCAAGGGATGGAAAGTTACCCATTGGAACACTTGCATGGTTTAGTGGTTGAGTATCTGCCTTCAGCTCAGGGCATGATCTTGGGGTCCCGGGATTGGATCCTACATCGGGTTTCCTGCAGGGAACCTGCTTCTCTCTCTGCCTATGTCTCTGACTCTCTTTGTGTCTCTCATGAATAAATAAATAAAATCTTAAAAAAAGTAAAGTCACTCATTCAGATGGCAATGCCAGTGGAACCACACTGCTTGAATCTCTGGATTGCATTCTGCGACCAACTCATCTAACTCACAAGTCTTTGTGTCTGCCCCTGCAGGATGTCTACAAAATTGGTGGTATTGGTACTGTGAGCTGAGTGGAGACTGGTGTTCATAAACCTGGCTTGGTAGTCACCTTTGCTCCAGTCAGCATTGCAACAGAAGTAAAGTCTGATGAAATATACCATAAAGCTTTCAGAGACGGTCTTCCTGGGGACATTGTGGGTTTCAGTGTCAAGAATGTATCTGTCAGAGATGTCCGTTGTGGCAATGTGGCTTGTGACAGCAAAAATGACCCACTAATGTAAGCAGCTGGCTTCATGACTCAGGTAATCATCCCGAATCATGGAGGCCAAATCAGTGCTGGATATGCACCTGTGTGAGATTGTCACACAGCTCACATTGCTTGTAAGTTTGCTGAGCTGAAGGAGAAGATTGATTATTCTGGAAAGAAGCTGGAAGATGGTCATCTCAAATTCTTGAAATCTGGTCATGCTGCCATTGTTAATATCACTCCTGGCAATACTATGTGTGTTGAGAGCTTCTCTGACTATCCTCCTGTGGGCCATTTTGCTCTAGGTAACATGAGACAGATGGTGGCTATGGGTGTCATGAAAGCAGTGGGCAGGAGGAAGGCAGCTGGAGCAGGCAAGGTCATCAAGTCTGCCTAGAAAGCTCAGAAGGCTAAATGGATGTTATCCCCAATACCTGCCACCCTATTCTTTTTTTTTTCTTTTTTTAGTTCTTTAAGATTTAAACAATTTTTTAAAAATTTTTATTGGAGCTCCATTTGCCAACATATAGCATAACACCCAGTGCTCATCCCATCAAGTGCCCCCCTCAGTGCCCTTCACCCAGTCACCCCCACCACCACCACCCTGCCCACCTCCCTTTCTATCACCCCTTGTTCGTTTCCCAGAGTTAGGAGTCTTTCATGTTCTGTCTACATTTCTGATATTTCCCACTCATTTTTTTCTCCTTTCCCCTTTATTCCCTATCACTATTTTTTATATTCCCCAAATGAATGAGAACATACACTGTTCGTCCTTCTCCAATTGACTTACTTCACTAAGCATAATACCCTCCAGTTCCATCCACGTTGAAGCAAATGGTGGGTATTTGTCGTTTCTAATGGCCGAGTGATATTCCTTTGTATACATAAACCACATCTTCTTTACCCATTCATCTTTCGATGGACACCGAGGCTCCTTCCACAGTTTGGCTATTGTGGACATTGCTGCTAGAAACATCGGGGTGCAAGTGTCCCGACGTTTCATTGCATCTGAATCTTTGGGGTAAATCCCCAGCAGTGCAATTGCTGGGTGGTAGGGCAGATTTATTTTTAACTCTTTGAGGAACCTCCACACAGTTTTCCAGAGTGGCTGCACCAACAGCCACTTCCCACCAACAGTGTAAGAGGGTTCTCTTTTCTCCGCATCCTCTCCAACATTTGTGGTTTCCTGCCTTGTTAATTTTCCCCATTCTCACTGGTGTGAGGTGGCATCTCATTGTGGTTTTGATTTGTATTTCCCTGAAGGCCAGTGATGCGGAGCATTTTTTCATATGCTTGTTGGCCATTTCTATGTCTTCCTCTGTAAGATTTCTGTTCATGTCTTTTGACCATTTCATGATTGGATTGTTTGTTTCTTGGGTGTTGAGTTTAATAAGTTCTTTATAGATCTTGTATACTAGCCCTTTATCTGATACATCATTTGCAAATATCTTCTCCCATTCTGTAGGTTGTCTTTGAGTTTTGTTGACGGTATCTTTTGCTGTGCAAAAGCTTCTTATCTTGATGAAGTCCCAATAGTTCATTTTTGCTTTTGTTTCTCTTGCCTTCATGGATGTATCTTGCAAGAAGTTACTGTGGCCCAGTTCAAAAAGGGTGTTGCCTGTGTTCTTCTCTAGGATTTTGATGGAGCCTTGTCTCACATTTAGATCTTTCATCCATTTTGAGTTTAACTTTGTGTATGGTGTAAGAGAATGGTCTAGTTTCATTCTTCTGCATGTGGATGTCCAATTTTCCCAGCACCATTTATTGAAGAGACTGTCTTTTTTCCAGTTGCCACCCCAGTCTTAATCAGTGGTGGAAGAACGGTCTCAGAACTGTTTGTGTCAATTGGCCATTTATGTTTAATAGTAAAAGACTGGTTAATGATAACAATGCATAGGAAACCCTTAGAAGGAAAGGAGGATTTTTTGTGGGCCATTTGTTGTGTGTGTGTATGTGTGTTTGGCAGTTTTAAATTATTAGTTTTTAAAACCAGTACTTTGTAATGGAAACAACTTGATCAAAAATCTGTCACAGAATTTTGAGACCCATTAAAATAAAAGTTTAATGAGAAAAAAATAAAGTTTTTGTCTGATAACCAGCATCTGGACTTCCTCAGTGATCATTTCTGTCAATTATTTATTTTTTTTTACTTAAAAAGACTACACTTTCCTTTTAATTTGTAATATTTGGTTGAAAACAAAATTTGATTATTTTAAGTGTAGTAACTAAAAAATCAGACTTTGCCATTTACCAGTTTCCTCTTTTTTATTGTTTAGTGACTTTTACAACCTATTTATGCAGAAACTCTATCCCTTACCATATGTGGTACTGAAATCTGTGTTCCTTTAACTTGTGTTCAGATAGTATGTCTCTGAATGCCAGGAATCATGAAAGAGAGAGAGAAAGGGAGAACAAAAGAAAAAAAAGGAGGGAAGAAAAAAAATCTCCTGTCTCTGTGCATTGGTTCTGTGTTATGACATTCCTTCAAAAATTAACCAGGACATTTGCAACTCTGCCTTAGCTTTCACTTCCTGGTTATATTGTGCTTGGAGACAAGCTAGAGTGAAAGCTTCAGTTTTTCTTAGGTCTTTCCTGAGAACGGGTCCTCCCCTGGGCATATACCTGTTTTTTTTTTTTTAATTCCTCAGTATATACGGACATTTTTCAATGTCCAATTTTTCCCGAAAAGCTCCACTGCTTTTCCTCCCAGGCTTTTGGCACCTTATCCATTGCCTCACCTTCGATCTTTTGCCCCAGGCAATTGTGGGCTGTTTATTCAGCCTACAGTGTTTATTCACAGTGCCTACAGCTCTACTGTCCTGAGTCTTTTCCAAGTTAGGTGAGACAAAGATAAATGCCTTGCATTGGTCCTTCAGGTGGTCCCCAGATAGGTTAGCCCAGACAAACAATTCTTTGTGAGCGAAATTAACTCTGTTGCCTCTGGTACCAGGGACAAGGGTCCCACAGTGTGAATGTGGCTAATTTCTTGAAAAGTGCCACTGAGCCAGGGAGGTAGTTGGGTAAGGACAAGCAAGAGCACCTTTTCAACCACTTTTAGTTTGTATTTTTCTTGATTCAACATTTGTTTGGTTGTTTGCAACTTTGGATCAGTTTCCAGAGTTCTGACAGATTTGGTTTTGACAGTTCCTTCTTGATGTTTCTGCAGAGGGACAGGTGCTTAGAGTTTCCTACACCATTTCATTAATGTCAAAAAATTTGTTTAATATGAAAATCCAGTTATTCTTTCACTGATTTTTTGGAAATAATCCTTTCCCTATTGTGAATTACTTTTCACTTTCTGGACCCACTAGTCTGTTTGGCTAGTCTTTTTGCCAGTCCTTACAGTAATAACACACTGTCTTGATTATTGTAGCTCTGTGATAAGGTTGCAATCAGGCAGTGCAAGTTTGGATTGTATTTCAACTATAGACTAATTGACATTAATGTTCTTGGATCTTTCTTTACGTTTCAATGGTATAATTAATTGTATTTTAGGTATTATTTAATTTTTTGGCAATGACATATTTAAGTGTACCAGTTTTATTATTTTAGTAGTTACTTTCTATATATTCTTTAGGATTTTTTATATGCCATTTTTGAAAACAGTTTTACTTTTTTCATTCTCTCTGCCTATTAATTGTTTAACTTTGCCTGTTCTGGATAGGACCTCCAGTACAATATTCAATAGAAGCAGAGAGATCAAAGTGTTAACATTAGTCATCTCTGCTTTGTTCCACTTATTAGGGGGAAAGCATTCAGTCTGTTACCATTAAATGTGATGGTGATTCAATGGTTCCGAAAAGGTGGGGAAATTGCCCACAGAAGACAATTGGCAATGTCTGGAGACACTCTTGGTTGTCATAATTGGGGGCTGCTATTGGCATCTAGTGGGTAATGATCAGACAGAGATGTTGCTAAGCATCCTATAATGCACAGTACCCCCACCCATGTAGTCTGCATGACAAAGAATTATCCAGGCAAAGATGTCAATAATGTCACTGCTGAGAAACCCTGTGTTAGTTGTGGGTTTTATGGGCTGCCTTTTATCAGATTAAAGAAGTTACCTTTTATTCCTTGCTTGGTGAGTTTTAATCAAAAATGGCTACTAAAATTCTGCATCTACAGGGATAATTATATAGTATTTTCTCCTTTATTGTATTTATAGAGTGAATTACTATCTTAGTCCATTCAGGTTGCTGTAACAAAATATAGACTGGGGGAGAAATTTATTTCTCAGTTCTAGAGGCTGGAAAATCCAAGATCAGTGTACTCACAGAGCCAGTGCCTGGTGAAGGCCCCTCTATGGTTCACAGAAAACTGGATCTGGATCTTGCCTCAAAATCTGGGTCATGGAAATGCACGTGATTTATTTGGAATCTATGTTAGTAAACTGGCTCAGAGTGTCACATTGGGAAATGTTGAAAATAATTTTTATGCCTTTGTTGATTATCTCATTACAATTGGGCTGGAAAATACTATGTAATATGACTTGGTTTTAACTTGATTACATCTGCAAAGACCCTACTTCCAAATAAGGTCACATTTTGAGGATCTGCATGGACATGAATTTTGAGACGACTATTCAAACCAGTACACTATGCATAAGAAATTTATTTTAATTTAAATTTTACTTAGTTAACATACAGTGCAATATTTGTTTCTGAGTAGTAGTATTCAGTGATTCGTCACATACAATACCCAGTGCTCGTCACAACAAGTGCCCTCCCTCTTTTTTTTTGAGGTGGGGGTTAGAGAGAGAAGGAAAATCTTAAGCAGGCTCCACACTCAGTGCAGAGTCCAATGCAGGGCTCAATCTCACAACCCTGAGGTCATGACCTGAGCTGAAATCAGGAGTCAGATGTTTAACAGACTGAGCAATCCAGGTGCCCCACACAGTGCCCTCTTTAATACCCATCACCCATATAGCCAAGCCCCCACCCACCTCTCTCCAGCAACCCTCAGTTTGTTCTCTATCATTGAATCTCTTATGGTTTGTTTCTCTCTCTCCTTTACCCCCTTCCCATATGCTCATCTGTTTTCTTTCCTATATTCCACATATGAGTGATATCATATGGTATTTGTCTTTTTCTGACTGACTTATTTCACTTAGTATAATACACTCAAGCACCATCTACACCACTGCAAATGGCCAGAATCCATTCTTTTTGGTGGCTGAGTAATATTCCATTATGTATACATACCACATCTTTATCCATTCTTCTGTTGTTGGACATTTGGGCTCCCTCCACAGTTTGACTATTGTTGATGATACTGCTGTAAATATTGGGATACATTACCTTTGAACCAGTATTTTTGTACCCTTTGGGTAAATACCTAGGAGTGCAATTGCTAGATCATAGGGTCATTCTATTTTTAATTTTTTGGGGGAATCTCCAGAGTGACTGGACCAAGAAAATGTTTTATTTATGCTTTCAAAAAGGATACCTTGAAAATATTTTCATTTTAATGTCCATTGGTTTAAATACCAAATCTAAATAGTCCAATATGCAAATGTTCAGATAGACTAGGATTTCCCAAAGTTTTGAAAACAAAAAAATTTGGAAGGATATGATACCACTGTTATTTTTTCTGATCTAATCGGAATAAGCAAATGATCATTACATTAGAAAGTGTTTGGAGAGATGGCTTGTGAGACACTCATCAAGCATTTGACTTCCAAAATGTATGCAAGATTGACTAGTACATAGTCTCCTCACCCTGAAAGAGCCCACGGTTCTGTTGAGAGACAAATTACAGTATAGATGATGAGTGCAATAATGGAATTGTACATAGGATACAGAACAAAATATTTATTTTTATTGAGTTCTAAAACTGTGTGTGTGTGTGTGTGTGTGTGTGTGTGTGTAAGACAGTGGCAGAGAAAGAGGGAGGGACTAAAGGAGGGTGAGAATGAGAGAGAGAGAAAAGAGAGTTAACTAATAGTCTTCAAAGGAAAAATAAGTAAATCAAAGTTGTTTATTCCATATACACTAATTCGAAACTAATCACCCTCACAGTGTTGTAATATAGTTCCACTGTATGTCCACAGTATTGATTTATTTATTCCAAAATGTCAATTCTCTGACCAGGTATTCTCTTTAGGATCTGGAGAATCTGCTAAAGGTAAGGTGCTCATATAGCTAATTGGGAAACTTCAGTGGAGAAATACTTACAATACTTAACAATAATTATAATAACTTGAAAAATTATAATACCATGAAATAAACATCAGCCTGATTAACTGCTGATTTTGTAACTGAAATAAATTGGTTCCCTTGGTTCTTACCCTACCCCAAGGTGTTTTTTAGACAGTAGAAATTAGCTGTAGTAATTTGCTTTGGAAGATGTGCTGTGCTGCTTTGGATTGTTTTTCTTCCCCTGCCCCCTCACCTCTGCTTACATTTATTTTTGATTAGGTAATACATTCAGGTTCAAATTTTGATAGTCATAAAAGTCTATACAATTAAAAGTTTCCCACTCTTTGTGGTCAGCCTCGTAGTTCTCCTTCACAGAGGCACCCTGTGTTAACTTTTATTGTTCTTACTTTTAGAGCTATTTCATGCATATTTAAGAATGGGCACTTGCAAACATACACACACTTACTTATGTTTCCTTATATTTACACATTTTCTGTACTTTGCTTAAGATCATTCCATATTAGTACATAAAGAGCTATGGCTCTGCAGTATTATTCAGTTGTATGGATATGCCATGATTATTTAACCAATCCTCTATTGGGAAATATGTAGCTTGTTTCCTGACTTTTGCTATTACATTTCTGCAACAAATAGCCTTGTGATAGGTCATTTCAGATGTGTACTATCTGTAGGATAAATTTCTAGAAATGGAATTGCTGGGTTGGATGGTATGTGCCTTTGTCATTGTGATGGAAATTGCCAAATTGTCCTCCATAGAGGTTGTACCAATTTATACTCACACTGGCAATAGATAAAAGTGCTTGTTTCCCCAACCCTCACCAACATACTGTGCTATCAAACATTGTATCTCTGCTAATATGATAGGTGAAAAATGGTATCTCATTGTGGTTTTAATTTTCATTTATGTTCTGAATAAGGTTGAGCATCTTTTCATATATTTAAAACCCTGTGATATTTATAAAATATAATTCCCTTTTTATGATGTTTGGGATGTTACTGGATAGATGGCATAATATCTTTTCTCCTTAGCTTATCCATATGGGCATGTTTTTTTACATAAGAGAACAAGGGTAATTCCAAAGAGAACTCTTAGGTCAAATAAACCCTAAGCCAAAACATTTTATGTGTTTTTAAAAATCACTAGCCTTTTACAATTAACTCATTATACAGCTAACATAGTTGACAAACAACTGAACCAACATCCCCTAGTAATTTTATTTTATTTTATTTATTTATTTTTTAATTTATTCATGAGAGACACAGAGAGAGGCAGAAACACAGGCAGAAGGAGAATCAGGTTCAATGCAGGGAGCCCGCTGTAGGACTCAATCCCAGGACCCCAGGATCGTGCCCTGGGCAGAAGGCAGGCATTAAACCATTGAGCCACCCAGGGATCCCCCTCCCCTAGTAATTTTATTTTATTTTTTATTTTTTTTAAAGATTTTATTTATTTATTTATTCATAGAGATGCAGAGAGAGAGAGAGGAGAGAGAGAGAGAGGCAGAGACACAGGCAGAGGGAGAAGCAGGCTCCATGCAGAGAGCCTGACGTGGAACTCAATCCAGGGTCTCCAGATCACGCCCTGGGCTGCAGGCGGCGCTAAACCGCTGCGCCACCGGGGCTGCCCAATTTTAAATGACTTAAATCACTCATAAGAAATTTAAGTCAATATTTTGTTACTTCTTAGTGTATATTGTACTTTAAATTTTTTTATATCTTAAAAATAAAATTATTCTTTTCTTAGAAACTTATCACTATGTTAGGATTTACATGGAATTACTTAAAATTATGATATTTCTCATTTGAAATATGTATTTGCAGTTTCCTTTCTCAATGCCTAAGACACATTATAGGAAGGTTAGAAGTTTAGTGTATAGTTAAATGTGTTGGCTGATTCATAAATAGCTCTGGACTTTTGCATCATACAACAAATTGTTCACAGAGCTTTGTCTATGGCATTTTATATAACTTCTGTTATAGCACTTATCAATGTCTGCCGTGTATCATCATTAGTTATATATGTGTCTGCCTTTCTCACTAGATTGTGAACTTCTAGAGGATATAATTTGCATTCCCCTTTATCACTAGCTTAGAGCTTTGCATAAACTCCATACTCATAAAATGTTTGTTGAATTGTATTGAATCATATTTACATTGAGATTCTGAGGTTGCATTTTTAAAAATACTTTTCCACATATTTTTTATTTCATTTTTATGTAATGTCTTATTCTAATGCTGCTGGAGTTTGCTTTTTGCTAATATTATTGACTTTGTATTGAAAAGAATTATGCAAAGTGCTTCTCTAATAATAGCATTGAAGAGGTAGTTTTTTTTAATTGTACCTATTTCCTTACTGTTCTTCATTTTCTTCCTTCAAAGTCCTGTTTTAGTTCTAACCCCAGTCAGTTCTAAATATTACTGGGCAGGGATGCCTAGGTGGCTCAGCAGTTGAGTGCCTGCCTTCAGCCCAGGGCGTGATCCTGGAGTCCTGGGATCGAGTCCCACATCGGGCTCCTTATGCATGGAGCCTGCTTCTCCCTCTGCCTGTGTCTCTGCCTCTCTCTCTCTCTCTCTCTCTCTCTCTCTCTCTCTCTCTGTGTGTGTGTGTGTGTGTGTCTTTCATGAACAAATAAATAAAAAATCTTTTTAAAAAAATAAATAAATATTACTGGGCAGTGGTGGGTAGATTGGACACTGTGTTAAGGTATATTCATAGATTCATCTCACTAAGGTTCCCAATTTAGGTAGGCAATTTGAAATGTGCAATAAAAGTTAGTCATTGCTGATATTAAGTAATTTAGAAGATTCTATAACAGTGAACAGCTTTTCAAATGGCTTTTTAAAATTTTAATATTTATTAAAATAATTGTGGATTCACATGCAATTCTAAGAAATAATATGGTGAGATCCTTTGTACAGGTACCTATTTTCTCTCAGTAGTGATATCTTGCAAAACTATTGTATAATATCACAACCAGGATATTAATATTAAAACAAAATACTAGTCTATTCATATTTCACCATGTTTACTTGTGTTCATTTGTGTGTTTTAGTTCTATACAATTTTATTACATATATAGATTCATGTATCCTCTACCACAGTTAAATTGCTGAACAGTTCCAATACCACAAGGATATCTGTATTATGCTTTTATAACCACAGACATCCCCATGCCCCATCCCCACTAACTTAACTCATGGCAATCCATGAGTTTTTAAAAATTTTATTTCTAAAATTTTGTCCTTTCAAAAATTTTATGTAAATGGAATAATATGGTACATAACTTTATGTGATTAGCATTTTGATCAGCATAATTCCCTGGAAATATATCCAAGTTTTTCTGATTATCAATAGTTTATTCCTTTTTATTGATGAGGAATATTCCATGTTATGTATGAATCACAGTTTGTTGAATCATTCACATATTGAAGGAAATCTGGGCTGATTCTAGTTTGGGGCTATTACAAATAAAGCTGCTTTGAATATTACTGTACAGGTTTTTGTGTAAGTAGAAATTTTCATTTCTTGGGCTAAATGACCAAGTGTATAATTGCTGGGTCATATGGTAGTTGCATGTTTACTTTTCTAAGATATTGTCAAACTGTTACATAGTAGTCTTATCCTAAATGAATGATCCAGTTTCTCCTGACCCTCAATTGGCATATACAGTTGTCACTATTTTTTTTATTTTAGCTGTTCTTATAGATGTGTAGTGAGCTCAATTTGGTTTCAGTTTGTGATTCTCTAAGGGCTAATGATGTTGAACATCTTTTGATGTGCTTGTTTGCCATCTTTGTATCCTCTTCAGTGAAATGGCTCTTCATTGTCTCTTGCCCATTTTCTATTTGGACTGTTTGTTTCTTTTTACTATTGAGTTTTTGAGTTTTTTATATATTCTAGATTCTAGTCCTTTGTTAAATATGTGGTTTGTAAATAATTTTTTCCCAATCCGTAGCTTGTTTTCTCATCCTCTAAACAAGATCTTTTGCAGAGCAAAAGATTTAAAATTTGATGAAGTCCAGTTATTCAATATTTTCTTTTTATGAGTTGTGCTTTTGTCGTCATCTAAGAATTCTTCACCTAGCCCTAGATACTAAAGATTTTTTGAAAGTTTTATAGTTTCATCTCTACCATTTTAAGTCCATGATCCATTTTTAATCTCTCTAGCACTGTTTATTGAAAAGGCTGTCTTTTCTCTATTGAAGTGCTCTTTATACTTTTCTAAAAAAAATCACCTGAATTTATTTGTGTGGATCTATTTCTGAGTTCTTTACTCTGTCCCATTGATCTAGGTGTCTGTTTTTTCACCAATAAAATACTGTCTTGATTACTATAGCTTATAGTAAGCTTTAATATTAAGGAGGCTGATTCCTCCTACTTTATTCATTTTTCTCAATATAGTTTTAGGTATTCTAGAGCCCATGTTATATAAATTTTATAATTTTTTTGTGTCTATAGATCCTTGCTGGAATTTTAATTGAAAATAAACCTACAAAAAAAAGAAAATAAACCTACAGGGACACCTGGGTGGCTCAGCAGTTAAGCGTCTGCCTTCGGCTCAGGGCGTGATCCTGGAGTCCTGGGATGGAGTCCCATATCGGGCTTCCTACATGGAGCCTGCTTCTCCCTCTGCCTGTGTCTCTGCCTCTTTCTCTCTCTCTGTCTCTCATGAATGAATAAATAAAATCTTTAACAAAAGAAAGAAAGAAAATAAACCTATAGATCCATTTAGGAGAACAGGCATATTTAGTATGTAGAGTCTTCCAATCCATGAGCATGGTATGACTTTTTTTTTTTTTGGTATGACATTTATTATTTAGAAACTTTTCTACCTAGAATAGTCTCTTTTGTGTTTTTCTTGTTTTGATGTCAGATGAGATTGCATGCATTAATCTGGATTTCCAATTTTTAGGCTTGCTGAGAATGATAAAACTCATTGATATTCATTTATTATTTGTTTACTTATTCATTCACTCATTCATAATGCAGGTATATTTATCTTGCTCCATTGCAATTAACAGATAATATTTTGTTTGCAGTATTAATATTGATTTTAAAGGTTATAACCCTGTAAATATGTGAGAAATTGGCTGTGTAGTAAAGGAAGGACATTACTATAAACTAAGGAATTTTTGTAATGACATTTACTGTAAAGATTTTTATCTCTGGCACTAATAAGTAAATATGATGGGCAGAGGGAGGGTTTACTAACAGAATAGGACTTATTAGAGGGAGGGTGTACTCTGAAAAATTTCTTATTTGGCTATTTTAACCCCATATTCAAAAGAAATTGAGGGTATGGAGTGAGTCAACTCAGAAGGTACAAGTAAGTGATGATTTAGGAGAGAGTAGAAATATAAGAGCTGTACTAGAGAGATCTCTTTATGGAGAAATGGAAACATTTAGGTAAGCTTATAACTCTTCCTTGAAATAGGAATATTTATTTTGCTTGAGTTTTCTTAATTATTCATTCATCAAGTATTTTTGGAGCCCCAACTACTTTCCCTGCATTTTGCTGGGGCCTGTCAATATATAGCTGTTAAAAAGACAGTATCTAAAGACCCAGCATTCACTGGCTCTCTTCTCAGTACCTGCTCCCTGTGGCCCTGAGGGCATGTGAGCCAAGGATGGCCCTAAAGAATAGGAGGCAGAGAGGGATCAGGTGTATAGGTCTAAGTGTCTTGGCAGTGCATTCTTGGAGAGATTTGGGAGGAGGAGAATGCATGGATAGGCCCAGAAGCGATGATGTCCAAAGAGAAACAAGCAGTGAAAAATCTCAATGTGGAAAATGCTCAGCAGGAAAATGAAAGAGAAGAACAGGGCCTCGTGCAGAATGCAAAGAAATCATGAGATTGGAGAGAGGGGTGAACGCCAGAAGCCTGGAGGAAATGTCAGGCTGAGGTGAATGAGGCGGCTTGTCTCTAATTTTCAATGAGCCATACCTAACAGACATATTGACCACAATGAAGTGGGAGATGATGTGGAAAAGTTCATAGGGCAGATGATGGGAATCAGGAGAAAGACTAAAGAGCAGCAAATGAGGCATCATAAGTGCTTCTAAACTCCTGAACCTGATAATCTTTATGACTTTTGCCTTATACCTTGAATCCTAAGGTTTTCCCTGAGGTTAATAATGTGGCCTCTACTCTACAAGCATGTAATTTTGTAAGTTACTTTTTCTGTAACCTTTTTGATATTTCCACTTAGAAGTTTGTAATTAAACACTGTTTTGTCTCAGTTATGTAAAACTTTCTGTCCAGTAGGGCAATTTCACCCAGTTTTAGGAAAAACTATTTTTTTTCATAACATGAAATCAATAAAGCAGTTTAAAAAGCTAAAAAATAGGGGCAGCCTGGGTGGCTCAGCGGTTTGGCGCCTGCCTTTGGCCCAGGGCCTAATCCTGGGGACCCGGGATCAAGTCCTGCATCGGGCTCCCTGTGTGGAGCCTGCTTCTCCCTCTGCCTGTGCCTCCGCCTCTCTCTCTCTCTCTGTGTCTCTCATGAATAAATAAATAAAATCTTTAAAAAAGCTAAAAAATATAGGATCCTTGAGTTCATGGAATTTATAATGTAATATGATATATAATATAGCAATAACAGCATCTATAGATGTTTTTCCAACAGGTAAATGGCATGATATATTTATTATTTGAATGGGCCTATTTACAGATATTAGTGGCCAGTACAAAAAGGAATACCAACCTTGTATATCAGTTTTTAAGATTTGGGGATATTTCTGATTTTACTATATTTTAAGGTTTTGGAATCTACATATCTGAAGTTATTGATTTGATTGGCAAATGAATTAATTATGACTTAAATAGGTGTTTTCTGAGCCATTAATACCGAGCATTTTAAATATATTTGGTGAATTGAAAATATATGTAAAATAGAAAGGCATGGGGTTCCTGCATGGCTCAGTCTTTTAAGCATCTGATTCTTGATTTCAGCTCAGGTCATGTTCTCAGGATCCTGAGATCAAGCCCCACATCAGGTTCCCTGCTCAGCAGGGGTCTGCTTGAGATTTCTTTTCCTCTAGGTCTACTCCGACCTGTACATCTGTGTGTGCATGCTCTGTCTCTGTAAAAGTAAATAAGTAAATAAATCTTTTAATAAAAAAAAAGAAAGGCATGTACAACCTTTGGTATGAGAAATTTGATATAAATAAATGGCTGATAATATTAAAAATATGAGTTGCATTGTATTTTCCTTCAGATTCATAAGAGACCAAAGAGTCTATAGAAGCCTGTGTAAAGTTCATATTAAAATAGATATCCTGGATGGGACGCCTGGGTGGCTCAGCAGTTGAGCGTCTGCTTTAGGCTCAGGTCGTGATCCCTGGTTCAGGGATTGAGTCCTGCATCGGGATCCCTGCAGGAATCATACTTCTCCCTCTGCCTATGTCTCTGCCTCTCTCTCTGTGTCTCTTATGAATAAATAAAATCTTTAAAAAATAGGTATCCTGGCAAGCAAAATAAGCATGCTTCCTGACACGTTACAGTTGAAACCCACTTTAAGATATGTTGTAGACTGAATGACATGTTAATAGGAATATTTGAAACTATATATTTCAAACCATTGATTTCTTTGTATAATTCATTTGTTAAAGCACATTTTTCAGTTTTATTTTTTAGTTTTAAAAAATATTTGTTTTATTTTAAAGAGAGCATGAGAGCATAGGAGTGGGAGGAGGGGCAGAAGGAGAGGGAGAGAATCTCAAGCAGACTCTGTGCTGAGTGGCAGAGCCACTATTGGGCTTGATTTCAAGACCCTGACATTGTGATCTTAACTGAAACCAAGAGTTAGATGCTTCTGACTGAGCCACCCAGGTGCCCCAAAACATTTATAATCTCTTCCAAACAAAATAATGAATGCCATGTGATTTGTTTGAATCTTTTTTTAAAAAGATTTTATTTATTTGAAAGAGAATGAGCAAGAGAGAAAGCACAAGCAGGAGGAGGTGCAGAGGCAGAGGGAGAAGCTGACTCCCTGCCGAGCAGGGAGCTCAACAAGGGACCCCTGGATCATTACCTGAGCCAAAAACAGATGCTTAACTGACTGAGCTACCCAGGAGCCCCATGGATCTTTTTTTATATATATAAAGATTTTATTTATTTGAGAGAGAGAGCACAAGTGGGGGAAAGGGGAGAGAGGGACAGGCAGACTTCCCACTGACCTGGGAGCCCAATGCAGGACCTTATCCCAGGACCCTGAGATCATGACCTAAGCTGAAGTCAGAAACTTAACAGACTGAGCTACCCAGGTGCCCTGATATGTTTGAATATTGATTAGAGAAACAGTCTGTTTATTTTAGGAAATAGTAGGGATACTCTGGGTTATGAGATCTAGATATCCAGTCTATCCCAGGATATGAGTGGGTTGGTTATTGAAGAATGGAACTATAGAACATTCAAATAGTGAGCCAGCAGAGAGAAGATAACTTGTTTTTGAGCTTCAAGATTCCATTTATCTATATGTATTTATTTTGTTCTTTCTTCTTGTCCTCGTACTTTTAGTTTCCTCTTAATATTGGCTTGCACATGGCCAACATAGCCTTTGAGGCCATTCTGTATCATGACCTCTTGGCTTCATTCCCATTGCTACCTAGGTTAATCTCTTGCTGTTTTCTAGTTCAAATAAACGGGAGAAAATTTAATCAAATCTTTTTGGTATATTTATTTTTTTCATGCTGGCCCCCTCCTTGTCTACTGGCCAACCAAATTTTGAATTACCTTGCTCCTTCATATTTTATGGTTACCTATAATCATGTATGAGAATTCTGGATCATGTAGTATAAAACATGACTGCTTGCAGCTATCCTTGTGTAGGGACTGTGGGCAGGCCATTTTACTTAGCAAGGACTTTAGTTGTCACTATGATTAATAATAAAGGGTAATTTATGAAAATATGCTACCTTTAAGTCGGTTTATGTAGGCCTAAATGCCATTTTTTTAGAAGGAATATCTATACTGTGTTAGAGTTATCTGTGGTGTAATGTTGATTTGGAGTTGTCTTAGGTCTTGTTTTTATAAATTTGCTAATACCCTAAC